>NC_064639.1:1144737240-1149737240 GCF_023864345.2 Schistocerca serialis cubense | reverse complement strand
CAGCTGTTTGAAAATCAAATAACGTAAGGGGTATCCAAGCAGAGTAATTCATAAATTTTTCTAAGGGGATGTTTCATATAACTGAACGTGCTCCAACATTTCGCTCTTTACTTATCCTGATCAACACTAAACTGACACACAATATTTTTAGCGCAACGCACTCTGATTTTCAATAATCCGTACAAAACAATGGCCCTGCCTAACAATAACCTGTATCTTTCAAGAATCACTTACCTCACAAAAATCTTCGTTACTCTAACTACTGCAATACAGCGAGCGCCAATACTGCCAGCTAAATAAAAGATTCCAACTACTGAAGGCACTAACTACCGATTGGCATACTTAGCAAATTCTTCTTCTTCCGTATCCGGATGCACCAATTATATCTTCCCTTCCCAGTAATTAGCAACGTAGTTTGCTTTGTCATTGACTTTCAAAATATCATCTTTAGTGCATGTTATAGACAAATCTGGGCAAATCAGTAGGTGGTTCAAGTCCTGTATTGCTCTGCATTCACACCTATCGCTATCACTGTAACCCCATTTAAATAGGTTTGATTCGCACCCTGCAAATGAAAGATTTTGATAGAGAACAAACAATGTGTTTACCTTAATAGTGTTCAAAAGTCATCATATATATATAAATCAGTTCATGACATCCAGTCTTACAAATTTACGGTCTCTGATGGACGCACGTCCAGATCATCCGCTCTCAAAATTCTGCCATCTCCCTCCCCACATCGACCACTGCTGGCGGCTCACCTCCAACTGCGCAACGCTACGCGCTGTTGACATGCAACTGCCCAACACTACAATAGCGAGCATTACAACAATGCTAACCAGCCATAGACTGCACACAGCACAGCCAGCGATTTTCATACAAAGCGCTACGTGGCGTTACCAACATATAAACCTAAACAGCCTACTTACAATGTTACTACATTTTTTTTCGGAAAACAAATATTCAGCAACGGTCGTCAGTAAGAAATATTTTTCCACGTTATGTGACAGGCGCCTGAGTCTCTATTTTCTCTGTGCTATTACTGACAATATGTTTTTTTCATATGTATTCCATCTAAGAGACGTCATTCAGATTTTCTCTTGTGTTTCGGCAGATATTTGCAATTTTAATTTTGCACGTTATGGCTGGAGTTAGCCCAAACTAATACGACTTATCTCGCCTTTTTGTGACTCCCACTATCTTCTTTCATGCAACGCCCATTGCCGACAGAAGGATATACGAGTTTGTTCCCAGTTAAAAAATAAATAAAATTAAAAAATTAAAAAATTGAAGAGGAAATTTGCGCGCCGTTTCGAAAAGAGCGATCCGAAATAAGTCTTGCACGATATTAACAGGGACAGTAAAAAAAGAAGACTAACCAGTACTCCTGGCCCGCACAGGCTACTAACGCCATGCAGTAGCGCTGCTCGGTCGCTGTTCGAGTACTGGTTATTCTTCGTGTTTCACTGTCCCTGTTAATACGAGGGTTATTCGGAAAGTAAGGAACGATCGGTCGCGAAATGGAAACCACAGTGAAAATCCGATGAAGTTTTGCACAGCTGTGTTGGACAGTGTCTCTAGTATGCCCGTCGATCTCGTTACGTCGTTCATTTTAGTTCTGAGCACACAAGGAGCACGTGAAGATGCCTAGAACAATAGTGTCTCTCGCCAAGTACTAGGGCCCGGTGAGAAATTTCGCCTGAAGCTATGCAGCCAACATTACATAACTGTCACGAGTTTTCTTCTTCAAGACAATTCTCAGCCGCATTCTGCAGGGGCAATGAAGATGCTCCTGCATCGTTTTCAATTGAAAATGTTTTATTACCCACAATACAGCCCGGAGTTATCGCCCTCTAAGTTTCACCTCTGCTCACATGAACCACTGGCTATGAGGACAATATTTTGGCACAGACAACGAGCTGTAGGCCAGCGTAGGGAATTGGCAGAAAGCACTCGCGGATGCCTACTATAACGAGGGTATTAGAAAGTTGGTACAACGCTACGACAAACCTCTAAGTCGTATCGGCGACTATGGAGATACGTAGCTGGAAGTTGTAGCTAACTGTTGCAAATAAAAGAGTTTTGGTTTTCACTGTGGTTCCCTTACTTTCCCAATAGCCCTCGTACATATAGAAAGAACGAATATCGCTTGAGACTAATTGCGGACCCCTCTACAGAGTGAGCTTAGAAAATTCCGCTTTAAAAGTCACTTTGTTCGTGACGGAAAACAAACCGACGTCTTCCGCTGACAATGAGCGTCGCATGGCACACGTGATAAGCAGTGTTTCTCAGGCCTGACTCCAGCTACACATTGCGAAAGCGGACTTGCAAATATCTATAGAAACACCAGAGGAAATGCGACTGACGAGTCTTAGGAGTGACTCGCGTATACGGGGGGTGATGCAAGAGTCAAGTCCCGTAAGCCGAAGTCTGCTTTGGTAGTTCAAAACTGCATTCAGCAATACGAGGTGAACCATCATTCTAAGCAAGGTAGTCTAGCAAACATGTGCTCTAAAATGCATACCTGTGAGCAATTCTTCATCTTCGACATAGTAAAACAAATCTCTTCTACTGGAAGTTCTTTGCTTTCCATACTGTGAGAAGTGGTAGAACGGAACGAAAACAAGAAAAAAAATATTTAGTAAATATGGGTCCTAGGATACATACCTTAAAAGCAATGAGCACTTGTTCATCCTCGCTACTTTGAAACACAGATCTTCTACTGAACAACTGTTCACAGCTCTTAAGGTACACATTTTGGAGCCGATGTTTGCTAGACATTTTCGGATGACCGTTCCTGTCGTATCCCTGAATACGACTTTATCCTACGGGCCAGGACTATTGAATCATTAACGTAGACTTTGACCTATGGGACATGACGTTTGAATCACACCTCTGTGAAGACTATATTTTTAAACACCTACTGTGTCACTGTTTATTATTCACCTGCTCTGCCACGAACGAGTGGAAACAACAAAGGAATGGCAAACTGGAGCAAAATATGTTCTGTTGCCTACGACAAACAGTCACATAACATTGTATTGTACTGTACTGAACTGGGGAGCTAGAAACGTCGGAGAGGCTTCATTCCCGCCGCAGCCCTCACTGGTTCACTACCCCACAATAGGCTACTACAGCAGTCCACTCACCCCACCGCCGCCCCACACCGAACCCAGGGTTATTGTGCAGTACGGCCCCCCAGTGGGCCCCCCTGGAAAGGTCTCACACCAGACGAGTGTAACCGCAAATGTTTGCGTGGTAGAGTTATTATTCTGTATGCGTACGTGGAGACTGTTTGTGCAGCAATCAGTGCAACTGAGGCGGAATAAGGGGAACCAGCCCTCATTCGCCGAGGAAGGTGGAAAACTGCTTTAAAAACCATCCACAGGCTGGCCGGCACACCGGACGTCGACACTAATCCGCCGGGCGGATTCGTGCCGGGGACCGGCACGCCTTCCCGCCCGGAAAGTAATGCGTTAGACCGCACGGCTAACCGGGCGGGCCACATAAACATTGATATGCGATACAGAGAAAATAAATGAAGTGATAAATAAGGAGAATTTGTATTTTCACGAAGCTCAATAATATTATCATAATTATCTACAGAGAAAAACAGGGCGTTGTCGACGTTTATCAATTGATACGGACTTAGTCCATGGAACCAGTCTGATGTAACAAAATTCTTTGTAGCTGGAGTTGTTTTGTGTTTGTTCAACAACACCTGTATCATTTGCCAATAAAACTAATTCTGCCTCTTGGTTCATGTGAAACAAGCATATCATACAAAGTATGTAACAAAGGTCTCAGAATCGAGCCCTGTGGGACGCTCAAATTTTATTTTATTTTTTTCTGGAAAGTACCAGTTATGGCAGAAGGGGATCTCTGTTAGGAATAGCTGACATGGGATTCCCAGTGATATTATGGGCTTTACTAGCAAGGGAATCCTTCCAAACCCCGCCAAGTGAAACTGTTTTTATTTTTATTCTAGGTTCACACGACCAGTCAAAAATATGAGGTCCTTGTGTGTGTGTGTGTGTGTGTGTGTGTGTGTGTGTGTGTGGGCGCACGCGTTTGTAGCAGACCAAAATTGATAATTAGCTAGGAACGTGGAGTGTGGAGTGTACCTACTTATCTCGCGGTCGCCCATTTGCACCATGGAAGAATGCTAGGAAAATAAAATCAACAACATCACCATTAGTTACCCTCTCTAATCCGTAAACTAGAAGCTCTATGAAGACGTCACAGAAGTGATTGGCTCTGAAGTCCGACGACAACAAAGGAGCCGACCCGCGCCAATGCGAGCGCCTCCCTCGGCGTTTCGGGCAGTTCGGCGGGTGTGCCTGGTTTCCAGGGAATGCCCCATTATTTATGCCCCGCCCTGCGTTTGACGGCGCCTCGCCTCTCCATTGTCCATTGTCTGCGTCGGCGTGGCGCCGGCTTTTGCAGGGGACGCGCCAGCACGTGCTGTTTGTTAGCGGCGGCCTTCGCGCCCAGTGACGGCTAACAAGTGCCGTCAAGTCCGCGCGTTTTAAAGGGACCCAGCGACTCGAGCGCAAACGCGCTCATTCATCAACGCCTTCACCTAAGCAGGAGGTAACCTGCATCTCAACTGGACTGGATTTAGCAGGAACAGCGCGAGCGCAAAAGTTTCAGAAGACTAACTGATATTCCTGTGGAAGAGCGTGTTTTTGTTACATGCCCGCACATGCTTTTCTTTGTTGTTTTCGTATACAGCTTAGGTTCTACAGCTGAACAGATACTGGACGATGGGGAATCAGACGACGTACAGATGACACCGAAAGCAATCAAAACGTTAAGTACCAGTTTTCCCTTTCCTTACTTCAGCTTACTTTACGTGGGGACCGTGCGACTCACAGAGGTACAGTGTGGGCTGTAGATATGGCATGGCAGGGAAACTTGGTAGATATTGTAATGCGGAACCAATTTACGCCGAAAAACGTTCCGATTTTTGTCACTTTCTGCAAATCTGGCGCTGTTAATACAAGATGGACGTATAGAAATGTAGTCCGTATGTAATGGATTAGGATCGGGACGTGAGAAGAAAAGGTCAAACAAGTGAGAAATTTTACTAGTAACCGCCACTTACAAAGTTCGTTCAATATGTGCACCGAAAACGTCGTAGAGGTACTGCATAGCGCGACATTTGCACCTGGTGGCTAAAATTCGAACTAAGTTTATTCCAGCGTAAATGGATTTTGCATTAACGCATTTGCATGTCTACGAAGTTTCGCTGCGATGCAGTAATTACAGCCAACAATGGACCTCTGCGAAGAGCTGCACTTTAATTATGACCATGGTACAAGGCTCATCTTCCCCTGGATTCTGCCGCTGGTCACTTTCTGCAGCAAAACTTCATGGATTCCATCTCTCCACCATTTCTTCAGTGTACCTCAGAAGTAATCTTCATCTACTTCTGAAACTACATTGTCTTTTCATCTTTTCTCCAATAGTTGTCTTCCTTCACTATCACACAAAAACTGCTGCACAAATAATGTAATTAGTTCATAGAACGAAGATTACTCGACTCAAAATACTCCTAACGCAACGCAATAGCTCTAAACACAACAAACAAAAACACACATACAAATTCTACCCAAGATTTGTGATCCTTACAAACACGCAAGTGAACAATAAAGAAAGAGCTTTATTAAAGTGAGTATTTCATAAATCAGTTCATCATGGATTTGACTATGTGTTTTCTCGTTTGTAACTATAATGTTTACTGATTCTGGTACTGATGTGTTGGAATAAACGCTTTCTACATCAAATGGTTTGTGGTGTTAACTATAATGTCTATTGTCTCTGGTACTGATGTGTTGGAATACATGCTTCCTATATCAAATGAGGGGATTCAAATACAATGTAAATTCAGTAACAGATGTATATTACACATAAAATCTAATTACAGAAGTAGAAAGCGTATTGAAAAGGGAATACAGAAGGGAAAACAGCAGTGTCGACATTGGATTAACTAGAGGACTAATAAAAAAAGAAATCCGTAATATAATAACCAAAACGGAAACACAACAACCAAAACAGTGCAAACACAGAATCTGTAACACTCAGAAAACTTAGGAAAAAAAATTCAAAATGAAAGTCATCGTTTCAAAAGCAGACAAGGGGAACACAGTAGTACATACAGACAAAGAACAATACATCGCAAAACATAAAAATTGTTCTCAGAAAATAACATTACAAAATTAAAATCAGACCCAACAAACAGATTCCAGACAAGAATAAAAAACGTTCTGAAAAATATGGACATCACAATGGATTACACAGATAAAAGAGAACTAACACAGATTATTCCCACTCCACTTGTCCTCTGAAGCCAACCGAAGGTCCACAGACCGAATCTCCCTACGAGGCCAATACTGGATTTCAGAAAATTCACCCACTTACAATCTCACAGCGTACATGTTAAAATTACTGTCGGAAAATTTCAAAGTACATGTAGACAGAACCATTAAAAACACTACACAGCTGATACAACAAACAAAAGATATAAAAATGCCAGACACGGCAACACTCCTTTCATTTGATATAGAAAGCATGTATTCCAACACATCAGTATCAGAGACAAAAGACATTATAGATAAAAACCAGAAACCATTTGATGTAGAAAGCGTTTATTCCAACACATCAGTACCAGAATCAATAAACACTATCGTTACAAACCAGGAAACACATAGTCAACGCCATGATGAACTAATTAATGAAATACATTAAAAAATCTCACAACAGAACAAAGTTACTCCCAATTCAAAAACGAATTTTTTTTTTTACATTAATATGGATTACCAGTGGGATTCCCAGTTTCAGGAGCCTTAGCAAGCGTTCTTTAAACAACAGTAAACCAATCATTTTCACTAAAATAGTAGTAAAAGAATACAACATATTATATTGGTGCAGGTATATAGATGAAATCCTCGCTTAAATAGTCGAACCACAAACAAAAATTGAAAAACTGCACACTGATGTCAACAAGGTACGAAAAAATATAAAATTCGCAACTGAAAGAGAATTTTCTGGATGCAACAAACAGAAAACAAAACAATAAATATATATTTGAAACTTACCATAAATCCACAGTAACCGATATTATCATTCATCAGTCCCCGAACCACCCATGCTCACAAAAGCAAGCAGCACCTCGGTACATGTTCCACAGATTCAACACAGTGTTACTCAACAAAGAAAACTACCAAACATAACTTGATTTAATAATGCAGATAGCCAGAAACAACTGTTACAACAGTGACATAGTCATAAAGCTAAAAAAATAAAATTAAAAGCAAAATAAAAACACAAAACCACTGGCAAAAACACAACAGAACCAAACACAATCACAAACGCTCAGTACCATAGCAACTACACAGGACAATCAGGAAAATATACGGGAAAACACAAGATGGTACACAATGACAAAAACAAACTCACACATAAAATCACCAACGTTTTCAAAAGACAGACGATAAGCATAGCATAGACAACAGACAATTCTATCCAAAATTACACCTTAAAACTGACAAAAGACACTGACATAAACCAGAAAGCACTATATATAAATTACAGTGTAACGCTTGTGATAGCAGATACATAGGTCAAACAAGCGGAATACAAAGAACACATGAGAGCCTGGAAGTATGGGACAAACCATTGAACATCTGCAGAACACTCAACCGTGCAAGGAAATTATCATATACAGCAAACCAAAGCAGAAAAGAAAACACTGTTGAATGATCAAATACGCGTGACAAATAACTCTTTTTTTCACTAAGTATAAAATAATAGAGTAACACTCGAATAGAGGATTATCATCATAATAATAACACCACCCAACATCTTTCCGCTCGAACCCCTCCACAAAACATTTAAACCAAAACTCAAATCAACTGAACACCAAAACTTCCAACTGTCTGACAGCTATTACATTCGAGTTCAACTGTCTACATCTCGCCCTGAATAATAACAACACACACAAACACAAGCGACTTAGTTTTCAGCATAAGTGAACATAGTAGTTACGACTATAAATCATATTTTTCGGTAAAATATATACAGACAGTGACAGAAGACTAATAGTGCTTCACAGCAATTAGGGCGAAATTGTGAAGAAAAAGTTCGTAACATGGGCTTATGTTTCCCAAGTGTAGTTATAGTGCGACCTCCAATGTGGGACCAGACGAGAGGAAACTTAGATGCCAACCAAAATCGCGAACAACTGTAAGTAATCATTTGACGGAACTGTTTCATAATCTACATATACCGCTTACTAAAGCAAAACTGCATCATTCTTGATTCCACTGATGATGCCTTAAAGTAAAAGACGAAAAGCATCTGGAAGTAATAAAATACATTGCAGTTTTTATTTACAAAACGAATACGAAAGACAGTCGTCCAACAGTCAGTAATCAACAAAAGAACGTTCTACACGTGGATTACTTGAATTCAGCGGTACGGGATTCTTTTGCATTGAAAAGTTATGTTCCTTAAATGAGACCTTTTGTGAAAATAGAAAATGAAATTATTTCAGTGTTTTATTCTTGTGCAGAAACATTTCAGTAGATGCTTGCACTCAGAATATCTTCGAATTTCTTGAGGGTGATATAAAAACCACTTGGGTCGAACTAGTGCTCACTTTATTATGCAGGAATATACCGTTCAGGAATCAAAGTAAACAAAACTCTTTTGGGTGCATTCTAGCTGTTATATGAGGCAAAATATACTATTCACACACTATTAATTTTTTTAATTAAACCTATTGAAAATATGGATTAAAAACAGGAAACATCTCGTTGTAAATACTGGGTGATCATAATTAAAATGAAGGTTTTCCGACTGGTGTAGTGCGGGCCGTATACATCACGGGACGTTTAAACATCGTTGGCAGTCGTATATTATTAATCCGTGCACCGAAGACTATGCTGACAAAAAAATTGTTCTACTTTCTGCCACCAAGTAAAAATATGGCCCTGTAAGCAGACAGAATGTGAAATGTTTCCCGTTTTCACGTCAATGTGCCGTTTGTCACTTGGCGATTTTTCTTGTGGAGTGAATGTCAGTGTCAAGGGTACAGAAGGTCGAAGTTGTCCGTACGAAAGGCAGTGGCTATTGAGAAGAGAGTCCGTGAAGTGCTTGTAAAGTTGTTTTATCGGTTTGGCACCAATAGCAGCGCTGCACTGCGTGAATATTGCCGACAGAAACAGCTGCGAAGAGGCCCTATGGCAATAAACGCGCTAAAAAAAAATGATGAAGAAATTTGAAGAAACAGATGCTATAGGTGCTCCAGCAGGGAGAGAGAGGCAACCCATTTCCAGGGCGGTTGTTGATGAAGTTGCTGTAGCTATAGCCGACCGTGCAACACATGCCCCAGCCACATCTGTGTAATGGGAATTGTCTCTCCCCTAGTCGACAGTTCAAAAGGATTTTTCGGTGCATGTTACACTGGTATCGCTACAAGATTCAGAATGTCCTCTAAACGAAGCCCACAGATAAGCTACAACGCCGTGGCTGCCCTGCGTTTTTTGGCACGCCTGGAAATGATTGATATGTGGTCGGCAAATATTCTTTGGACGGACGATGCACCTTTTACTCTGCAGTGTGCCGTGAATGCTCATAACTGTAGTATATGGAGATCTGCTCCGGCACATGTGCAGCAATAGCCGGTGCACTCAGCTTATGTGACTATGTGGTGTGACTTCATTCCTTTATTCTTCGTCTGTTTTTTTCGAGATGACACCTCGCAGGCCTGTTAAGTGCACAGTGACATACGCACGTTGTGAGGACCGCCTTGCGCAACACGCGATTCCAGCTTTGCAAGAACACGGCTCTGTCCGTACCACTATTGTCATGAGGATGGGGCGACACAGCAAGTCGTTCACCATTACCTTCTGTAATGACAGCATCACTCCCAGGCCGTTTCAAGATACGTGTTCTTCCAAATCCCCTGACCAAAATCCATGTGAGCCGGCCGGAGTGGCCGAGCGGTTCTAGGAGCTACAGTCTGGAACCGCGCGACCGCTACGGTCGCAGGTTCGAATCCTGCCTCCGGCATGGATGTGTGTGATGTCCTTAGGTTAGTTAGGTTTAAGTAGTTCTAAGTTCTAGGGGACTGATGACCTCAGAAGTTAAGTCCCATAGTGCTCAGAGCCATTACATCCATGTGACTTCTGATTGCGAGGACATCTGAAAGATCGTGTTTATCAGGAATGTATTTGGACACTTCCTGAGCTGAAGGATAGCATACGACGATACATCGGTATGATTACATTGGCTACATTTGTGAGCCGGCCGCTGTGGCCCAGCAGTTCTAGGCGCTTCAGTCCGGAACCGCGCTGCTGCTACGGTCGCAGGTTCGAATCCTGCCTCGTGCATGGATGTGTGTGATGTCCTTAGATTAGTAAGGTTTAAGTAGTTCTAAGTCTAGGTCACTGATGACGTCAAATGTTAAGTCCCATAGTGCTTAGAGCCATTTGAACCAGCTACTTTGTGAACAATTGTCGACCATACCGTGTAACAGATGCGGCATGTTACTGAGTCTGGAGTCCATACTGCAAATATTTTGCAATTGTGACCACGTCCTAATAAACATGCCAGAACCACCGTTATCATATGCTTGATCGTTCCTCCCCCTTTCCTGCACCCTCACCATATTCTGATTGCTTACAGCGCCCGTGGCGGAAACTGTTTTTTTTTCAGCATGCTCCGCAAGCCCACCGATTAATGAACATTGAACATATCTACGATGTTTCAGCATCCTGTGACGTATACAGTCCGCACTGCAGCACTGGGAACATTTTCAGGTGATATTTCTCTTTCTAGTGTTTTATTTTCACTTTCTTTCTGAATAACAGATCTGCAGTCTACGAAAGTGGTTTCATTAGTAACACAGCTACCACAGTCTTGATGTGAGGGGTAAACCAAACGTGACTCACGTCGCGGTGGCTCACTTTCTCTATCCTGCTGGAGAGCCGTTATGCCTTATCTGTAAGGTCACAACTGGCTCGACAGCAGTACTGAAAAGTGGCTGGACTGCTTACTAATCTGATACAACCGTCCTGCTGACGAATATTATCTCGTTATATCTTGGCAACGGGGGAAGAGCAAGTTTTTGGAGAAATTACTTCTACCAATTGAAAACACAAATTGCTGCAAACTGTCACATTTAGTATATTAGAGATTCACTGGCGTTTCGGAGGGTCATATCTCCATCCTCAGTGTGTTTTTATGTAGCTTAATATGGCACAGATATATTGCATGTATGACTTTTGGGTAATATGATATGTGTCTTTCAGTGGTCACAGGCACCTTTTCAAGTCGTGTTTGTATCATGTACTATACACTGGAGGAAGCAAAGGTGGGAAATTAGGAGCGAACATTGTTTCCGCAACGAATAATTTATAGATTGTAGATTTTCACTCTTTCTACAGGGTCAATACTAGAAACGTTACGTCCTGAGTGTATTTCCTGTACGATACATCACTGACGTTGCATTTCCCACTTAACTGGTCACATATCTCAGTTTCATTGCCATTACTGGATTGCGATTATATCTGTATTCAGACGGTAAAACTGCCCCGACGTCAGTAGAGCAATTTTTTGCGACGATAATGATAAAGTTCCCTCCGCCACACACCATTATGTGGCTTGCGGAGTATGATGTAGATGTCAACTATTTAATTACTACTGTTTGCACGGCAGACGAACATACGAAGTAATATGAATTAAGAGCACAGCGTATCACCTGCTAAGCTACGTAAGATGTAAGGCAAATTGTTCACAGAAAGTAAATATTCAACTTAACAAGTTACAAAGCGTAAACCCATCGATTTGACGGTACTGATTTTAACAGCTTTTTGTATACGCTCTTTCTCTGTCCTGCCTCCTTCTGAATTTCTATGCCGCATATATATCAGAGGATTCATTTTGTTCTGTCCATTCTGAACGTTGCTGAAGAATGAGACTGGGAAGAAAATATAAAGTGATTTAGACAAAATCCACAAACAATTTTATTTTCTTTAGTAGTACAAATTTGTTTCCCCCGTGTGCTAAGTTTCAAGAAACATCAGGCTCGTTAATAAATAATAGTATTTTCAAAAAGAATATTTCGTGAGTCGCTTGAAAATCTTTGTCATAGGAAAAAGTTAAATACAAAATTAACAACAACATTTGTCTTAGAAGTAAGTTCTGTTCCTATTCTGGTGCATTGTCTCTAAATTGAACTCTTCTCAACAGCACCTAGTTTAAAGGACGAACTGGACGTTGTAGAAGTTTTTTTAATAAATGCCACCGTTTGATGATCAACTTGCTGCGCGTTGAAAGCTATCTCATACCAGAATAAATGTTGCAAATAAATTAACTCCACTTTGTCGCTTATTCTGAATGAACCATTCTTTTTTTTTTCTTTCAAATACGTACATCGTCCTAGGAAATTCCTTCATATTCACGGACTAATCGTATACGAATATACTGCAAAAACTGCTTTCTTAATCTAGGAAAGATTTGTAAAATAATTTACGTACGAATATGTTTTTCAGCAACACCGTTAAACCATAACCATTAGAGGAAGTGGAAAGAGCAATATACGATTGCCACCACTAGAACGTGTCTCCAGCGTACTTAGGTAATAATACCGAAGTCAAATAAATACTGCGAATATGACAGACGTATCCATGACAGGGAACATTAACTAGCAAGCGATTTGAATATTACTGTCATCAAAATATGTAGGAATTTCTGGAATCTATGAACAGAACTTTTAGTTTATTAGGCCACTGGAAAAACAGTGAGATCGGAAAACGTGTAAAGTAAAAGGACGAATTTACTGAAGTTACGAAGGACAAATAGACACGTCGGTGTTCGGATGTCTTTTCTATGACACTCCGGAAACCACATGGCCTCATTTTATCTTTCTCATATTTGTCTCTCCTTTTAGAAATTAATCGGCGAATAAACTTGTAACCAAATACATATGCCAACCGTCCGAGTATTTCTTAATTTCTCAATAGAAGTGATTTCTAACGTAGCAGTTAAAGATGCAAGTAGTGTACATAATCTTCTTCAGCACTGTAGTTGGAAATAAGATTTTCGCCAGCTGACGCTAATAAAATATGACAATGTTGTTCTGCATGATTAATGCTAATCACGTTCTTATCTGTCTACATTCTTAACGAACGATGGATTATTTTATTTATTTTAATAATCTACTGGATGCCTGAACAAACATGTTTGGTTTCAGAAAGATAAAAGAACAGGAGAAGCAAATCTGGTACAAGCGGTTAGTAATTGAAGAGAGACTGAAGAAAACCGAGAGCAGCTTTGTAGCATTAGCGTACCTAGGGAAAGCCTTTGACAGGGTGAGTTGGCATAAGCTATTGACCATCCTTAGGATATTGGTGCTAACGTGTAGAAAAGCATAATTTAAAACTTCTACAAAGCACAAGGGAGAGAAATTAAGAATGCAAGACCAAGAAGGGGAGTTAGTGTCAAGAACAAGGTTGCAGTTTATCACCACTGATGTGCAACCTCTGTATAGAAAAAAGAAGAGACAGCGGTCAAAGAAAAATACCAATCCTGAGATTCACAAACGACGTAAGCCATCTAGTCGGATCTAAGGAAGACTTAAAAGGCTGTAGAAGATGCTGAGTATTTGGCGCTTATGTGGATGTTCGCTCAAACTTTCCGCAAAGTGAGAAAAAGAGGGAGCTACATGGAGAGACGAAGACAGCAAGTATACGACTGTTTCAGCTGCTTTGTCACGTAAACATGAGGTAACGGAGCGGAACGTGCACTCAAGCGCTAGTTTCGGCCTTCAAGCGGAGCACATTTTCCTCATATTCTTGCGAAATGTTTCTCTATAAACCACATGTGACATATCCAAAACTCAATTTCTTTTCGTGGAGTCTCAAGTACCGCTAAAAATCCTTTACATCAAAAATATTTAAGTCAATATAAAAGTTACGAACAGCAATTAATATAAGAATACGTGTCCCTTTACGTTTTATCCTTCTCAAAAATTTTGTTTCAATATCTGCTTAATTTTCAGCATAATTCTGTAGTTTCACAGATCTTACGCCCTCTGGTTTTCACATTTCCCCATCGCTATCGAACAGCCTTCAAGGAACTTCCTTTCTGGATAAAAGTGCGCCCAGGACATCGCTCGCCAGCTCTTCGCCTAAAAACCACGTGATTTCTACAGTCGGGTAATCGAAATGTTATCCCAGCGTTGGTACTGTAAAAATTGAAGGAGTATATATTAATCCTGAAAAAAGTCTCTGTTACGTGTATCTGTTGTGTTTACTGAACTTACAGAAAAATGGTTCAAATGGCTCTGAGCACTATGGGACTTAACTTCTGAGGTCATCAGTCCCCTAGAACTTAGAACTACTTAAACCTAACTAACCTAAGGACAGCACACACATCCATGCCTGAGGCGGTATTCGAACCTGCGACCATAGCGGTCAAGCGGTTCCAGACTGTAGCGACTAGAACCGCTCAGCCACTACGGCCGGCTTACAGAAAAAACTCTACGAACTTATCCACCAACTCAATACTTTTTTAACACTGATATAGAGTATAATGATCCTTATCGTTCAGTACGGAAGACTTGGTCACAAATAGAAGAACGTACGCACCTGGTTCTAACGATATGACTCCGTGACATCAGCCTATAAATTCACTGACTGGAGAAATATGTTTGCATTTTGTTTTTGTTTTTTATACGACTTTACCTTTGGAATTAAATATCACTTCCTTTCAGACATCTTTCTGTAGAGATAAACGCAGCACAAGATTCTTTCATTTCAATAAAGAGACAGTGAATGAAAATACTACAGTTAAGGAAAACTGCACAGTAGACCAGAATTCGCCAGCAAGTGGCTGCCGCCGCAAGTCACCTTATCGAGATGTACGTAATGACGTCATCCGCGTCAATGTAGCCTAACGTCTAAGCCCACACGGGTGTTTTTTGTACGGCGTCTGCACAGTGGCGGGATGGCAATCATGTTTATGAGTGGCGCGGCGAGTCCGGTTCAGGGCCAGCGCAGGTAGGGGCGTTATGCTAATGAGCGCATGCGTTCCTGGGAGCAGCCCCTGCCGAGGACGCATTCCAGGGACGGTCGCAGCTTCCCGGGCCGGACCCACCCCATCCCCTCCCTACTCTCTGGAGCCTGTCTGACTCATCCCAGGCTCCCCGCTGTGCTACAGTCATTACCGCAGGTACAAAGCGCTCGTCTCCTGTACTAATACATCATCCACCATCCATAAATATTTTCGTTTTTTCTATTTTTGTTAACTACCCGTATAGACCCACAATTAACAGTCTGTGCGTCTTATAATTCACCCGCTCCATCCTGTACCTTGATTTCACACATTTTATGCTTCGATCACAGTATTCGGGTTGAGAGTCAACAAAAGGAAGGCAAGAATTATAACAAGTCGGAGTGGGAAGGTAAACCAATTTAGCTGTGTAACCTCCCCACTACATTTGTTTCTGTCTGAAATTAAGCCCAACTTGACCTCCCACTCCATAAAAGTCTACACATAACCAAAACTATGTACCCAAACTATGTACCCACAAAATGTTATTTCACGTAAACTCTTATGCTATACTTTGACTAACAGAACCTAATGTGACCCGAGCTGTAACTGACCTGAATGCAATTTGTCTTCATGTTTAACGTGGAACTGAAGTAAAACAATGATCTGGCCCTAATGACAATTCCCACTTGCCTCTTGTCTTGACAACATTGTTGCAGATTTGTCGAAAGCACGGTGGCAAACAGCAAGCACACAACGGCTAAGCTATATTTATATTTTCAAATACATATTCAAAGTCTTGCATGTGGTAATGCGTAACTATAAACAGTGGGCTGGGGATGCAAACTACTCCTATGAAATGATATTCCAAGACAACGATTTTTGTATGAAATATATATTCAAAAAGACAGAGTAAAATATCGCTTGATCTTCACACGTAACATTGGTCTGAACAATACTATGCTTAACGAAGTGAACAATGATTTAAAATGGGTACAATGTTCAAAGAAGATTTCTATAACAATCAGACAGCTTGATCAGTTATGTTAATCCATGACTCAGGGAAGTGGGGTGGTCTTTCTCTCAGCTCTGAGCAAGTTAATTAGCTGTCAATAATCATTCCGACCAACTAGCTGCGCAGTGCTGCAGTCTTACCTCAAACTTCTTCTATTCAAAAACAATAACATTGTTCAAAGTACATATTCCTTTCACCTTTCATTGTATCATCATTTTCATCCCTGCTTTCCTTTCTTCAACTGACAGAAACACTCATAAGTCAACACAGTACTACTAAATACGTCCATCACCTGCCGCACTTAAACTAAGAATATATCAGACTGCACAGAGACAAAGACTGTCCCACAACAAGACCAAAGATTGTTTAACAGTAACATAACCTGCTCTCTCTCTCTGTCACGCGCACATCCATGACACACAAAAACCAAAATGACATGACCACCTTACAACTGGTGATGGTAGAGGCCGTAAAGAGCTAATCTTTCCGGGATACTAGGATGTATCTGTAGATCTGAAACATAATAACTTGCACGAAAGTGGAACGTGAACTGACAGTTTGAAAAGACGAATATGGTACGACAGAAACATAATAATACTAACGAACTGGTAGGTTAAGCTTTGAGGAGGTTCAGCATAGAACATGTGAAGAAATATGTCTGGATAGAGAATTTACCATGACAGGGGAATAACTGGGGAGCAACGAGTTAGAGTACATAATATGGATGGGAAACACCGATCGGTTAAAACCGATACCGGTATTTATTTCTGAATAACCGATATTTTTCGCTATTTGTTTGGGCTCAGTTACAACAAGTGGTTTTATTTTTGAGTAAACATCCGAGATACCAATTACCCATAGTAACAGTGATAAAATTTTTCTTTGTTAAATAACTTCTTTTCAAAAAAGCACCAATTTTTTATTCGTAAAATTTGCATTCGTTACCAATTTTTCCAGAACGAGCAACAAATACGTGACATAAGAAATGGTACAGCATTTCCCAGACAATAATGTACGAAATATTCCTTTATCTGATTCTAGCCCTTGCAAAGGCACAAATTAACACGAAAAACAGGGTTCTTCAGCCTCAAAAATGGTTCAAATGGCTCTCAGCACTATGGGACTTAACATCTGAGGTCATCAGTCACTTACAACTACTTAAACGTAACTAACCAAAGGACATGACACACATCCATGCCCGAGGCAGGATTCGAACCTGCGACCGTAGCAGCAGCGCGGTTTCAGACTGAAGCGGCTAGAACCACTCGGCCACAGCAGCCGGCTATCCGGCCTCAGGTTTCACTCTTTAGCACTGACCATTCGTAATGCCCAAATAGTGGTATGATGCCCGAAAATAGTATGATTTTTGAGCAGTTTCAAAAAATTAGAATTAATAGGAGAATAGTGGTGACTCTTTGCAGTATTCAATCACTTAGCACGTTTCGACAAAATCAGCGAGCGGTGAACAGGTTTTCTTTTATTTCCCTAACTAACTTAATATTTTGGTTCTATGTGCCTTAAAACTTTTCACTCTTTGTTTGAATAAACGTTTATTGCAGGAAACAACAGGAATTAAAAACAGGTTACTTTGAACGGTTTCAACAGATTAAACTGGCTTGGGAGAAACCAGAATGACCAAAAAACGGTTGTTTTCAACGGCAATCGCTATCCTTATTACATAGGCAGGCTTGATGACCTAGGAATGGCACAGATGAAAATCTTTAAGTGGCAAGAAACAGTGGTCGGCCGCTGTGGCCGAGCGGTTCTAGGCGCTTCAGTACGGAACCGCGCTGCTGCTACAGTCGCAGGTTCGAATCCTGCCTCGGGCATGAATGTGTGTCATGTCCTTAGGTTAGTTCGGTTTAAGTACTTCTAAGTCTAGGGGGCTGAAGACCTCAGATGTTAAGTGCTTAGAGCCATTTGCACAATTTGAAGCAAGAAACAGTAAAATATATGTCACCAACTCCCATCGACACTGCTAGGACGTCAAGGACAACCCAACCGCAGTCACTTCAAATATGTCACTACTCAATTTTGGGAAACAATTCGTTAAAGGCTCAAGCACTAGGCATACAGAGTGTTCCTCCGAGGAGTCGTCAGCCGCATTTTCTGTGATATTTGGACAGATATTTACAATTGTGTTTTTGCAGCGTGTAGCTGGAGACAGCCCAAACAAGTAGACTACTGACCATCACATCTTTCACGCGACGTCCACTGTCGACGGTACGCTCCGGTTTGATTGTAATTACTTAAAAATAAAAAAAGTGGAATTTCATATCCTCGTTCGATAGAGAGGCCCCTACTGAGTCTTTATAGGATAGAGCGCTCCCAAATTAGTTCAGTGTGACATTTGTTCTACCGGTACGTATTAGGGAGGACGGTAAAACACGAAAAATAACCGGTACTCCAGCACCGACTGTCAGCAGGGGCTGTAAGTGCTGGAGTCCTGGTTACTCTTCGTGTTTTAATTTGGGAGCGCTCTGTCGCGAGGGCACGTAAAATACAGCTTAATTTTTTTCTTCTTTTCTTAACGATGAACAAACCGACGTTTACCGTTGACACGAGGCATCACAAGTTTATGTCTGGGCTGATTCCAGCTAGACTCTGCAGAAACAAAATTGCAAATTTCTGGCGAAGCATTAGAGAAAATGCGCTTGACAACTGTTAGGAGGGATTCCCGGTATGTAAGAAAAGTCATCAACGAGCACTGTGCAAACGGACGATGTTTGGGAAATGAGAAATAGTTATACGAACACATATGGTTGGAAAATCAGAAATAATTACACACAAAACACGCAGAACAATTTCTGAGGAAATGTCAAAAAATGGTTCAAATGGCTCTGAACACTATGGGACTTAACATCTGAGGTCATCAGTCCCCTAGAACTTAGAACTACTTAAACCTAACCAACCTAAGGACATCACACACACCCATGCTCGAGGCAGGATTCGAACCTGCGACTGTAGCGGTCGCGTGGTTCCGGACTGTAGCGCCTAGAACCGCTCGGCCACCACTGCCTGCGAGGAAATGCCAAACGGAAGGCTGCGCTTACTGGAAATGTTTTGGGGAACAGAGGAACACAGGTCAACAAAAGCCAAGGCCGTTTAACGTTATGAATTTTAATACATGCCAATGATAACATACCTGATAACACTGTATTATTAATAACAGTGGTAGGTAATTTTTGGTAGCTGCCGATATGTAGATTTCGGATTTAATTTGTAACATCTTGCGGTACTCTTTGGTGAGTCTCGTTAACTTCGCAATTCAGATGCTAATATTAAATATATCTTTCGCAATGCAGCCTCTAAAAATATGAAGCTATATTCGCAAATTCCTTTCATTCAGGTGACTGTGCACATCTGCACTTGAAACTAAGTACATGTTTTAGAACTGGGTGCTCTTCTCCTGCAGAAAATGGCGTTACTCCTGCACACTTCCTGTTTATTCCTTGGTTAAATTTGGAACTATTACTGCATTGTGTAAAGATTCAATACTCCATTCAAAATCAACCATAGTTTCTTCGAGTTATTTGGCTGCAAGCAATATTTAAGGAACCTATGTAATCTATTGGAGGCTTTACGTATAACAATATGTAAAAGCATGACACGAGGAGAAAGCAAAGAATAAAGTATAAATAACATAGAAAGAAGAATAATTAAAGCTGAATATGATGCTAACTGATCACTTCAAAAATATTAATTAAAATGTGATATACTATCGTTTAATATCGACTCCATTTCATAAACTTACGACCCTTTCAGAAGAAGGATATAGATTTCTTGAGAGTGAGACTTTTTTCATGTGTAGTATCTACACAACCCTTATATGAAGTTATTTTCACCCTACACGACGACGTCAATGCCTATAAATGCACCGGCAGTTCTGCGAAAAGAGGACAGTCACAAAAAATAAAAAAGAACTAGTAGCCCAATACCGAACGTTTCGGTAACGTACTGTTTTTCCAAGAATTCTTGTCAGGCGCGTCGGACCGAACGAAGCCATCAACATTGTTGCCGCCACGCACGTCGGTGGAGATTCTGAGATAGAGGGTCGGAACCGGTCAAGGCCGACTTCTTCCACTGGTCGTTCGGAGCGAACAGGAAGAAACAAAAGCGTCGCCGCCACCACCGCCTCTGGCACCTACAACAAGTGCACAGCGCCGAACACGATTTAACGCACAAAAATAACGTTTATAACAGCACAATACCTCATTGCAGCCGTGTATGAACGTAATTTTTACGTTGTTGTTAATTACAAACGGGAATTCAGTTCTAAACTACTCAGAGCTGCCATATACAGAATAATACGGTGATCATGTTCCTGATTCTATATAGACGTAATTGATTCCAGCTAAAAACTCTCTGCATATTTTCCCAATTATTACTTATGTCTTCGATAAAGAGTTCGTAACTGAAACAAACTCGTTGTTAAGAGTGACAAAAGTCACAACAGAATACTCATTAAAAAAAAAAGAAAAATTCCATACTCTGAAACAGGCACATATACTAACACTCTCTCTCTCTCTCACACACACACACACAAACACACACACACACACACACACACACAGACAAACACACATACACACACACACACACACACACACGCGCGAGCTTGTGTATGGATGTTTTTAGAGTGTATTTCCACGAAATTTTGTACGTCTCAAGTAGAAATAAATTGTACCGCAAATTAAAAGAGGATCCGCTACCTTCAACTTTTTCCAGCCGAAGTCCGACCCATATGACGCAAATGCAGATGATGCTTTTGTCCATAAGAAAATAGCAAAGCCCGAGGATAGTTTCGATTTGGACAATGACTTACAGATGGCTGGTGCTGGCTCCGGCAATTGTCCCTGAATGTTGATAAATGTAACATGATGCGCATGAAAAAAGAAATCACTATACAACTACAACATTGATGACAAATTGCTGAAAACAGCCGCCCCCGGTGGCCGAGCGGTTCTGGGCGCTTCAGTCCAGAACCACGCAGCTGCTACAGTCGCAGGTTCGAATCCTGCCTCGGGCATGGATGTGTGTGTGATGTCCTTAGGTTTAAGTAGTTCTAAGTTTAGGAGACTGATGACCTCAGATGTTAAGTCCCATAGTGCTTAGAGCCATTTGAACCTTTTTTTTTTTTTTTTGCTGAAAACAGTATCTACCGTAAAACATCTAGGAGTAACCATCCTGGGCGACTGTAAGTGGAATTAATACTTAAATAAATAGTTGGAAATCAGATACCAGGTTGAGATTCATTACAAGAATCCTAAGCAAATGTAACTCATCCACGAAAGAAGTGGGTTACAAAGCGCTTGCTCGACCGATTCTTGACTATCGTTCATCAGTCTGGGACACTTACCAGGTAGGAGTGATAGAAGAGATAGAGACGATCCAACGAAGAGCGGCGCGTTTCGTCACGGGTTCATTTAGTCGGTGAGAGAGCACTGCAGAAATGCCCAACAAACTGCATTGGCAGGCGCTAGGAGAGAAGCGTTGTGCATCAGGGAGAGGTTTACAACTGAAATTTCGGGAGAACAGGCTACTTTCCAGGATGAGTCGGACAACACATTGTTTACTCCCACACGCATATCGCGAAATGACCACGACGAAATAATTCGCGAAATTAGAGCTAATACAGAGGCTTACCGACAATCATACTTCCCACGCACCATTCGCGAGTGGTACAGTTTGGGGCATCAGTTAACGGTACCTGAAGTACCCTCTGCCACAGACTGTCAGGTAGCTTGAGGAGTATTGGTGTGGATGCAGATAAGTTTCCGCTACGTAACGTAACTGTCCCACTGTTGGTAATGGAACTTTTTTCTTTTCCTGGGCGCGTTTCAACAACCTACGATCCTGCTACTGTAAAATACACTCCTGGAAATGGAAAAAAGAACACATTGACACCGGTGTGTCAGACCCACCATACTTGCTCCGGACACTGCGAGAGGGCTGTACAAGCAATGATCACACGCACGGCACAGCGGACACACCAGGAACCAGGGTGTTGGCCGTCGAATGGCGCTAGCTGCGCAGCATTTGTGCACCGCCGCCGTCAGTGTCAGCCAGTTTGCCGTGGCATACGGAGCTCCATCGCAGTCTTTAACACTGGTAGCATGCCGCGACAGCGTGGACGTGAACCGTATGTGCAGTTGACGGACTTTGAGCGAGGGCGTATAGTGGGCATGCGGGAGGCCGGGTGGACGTACCGCCGAATTGCTCAACACGTGGGGCGTGAGGTCTTCACAGTACATCGATGTTGTCGCCAGTGGTCGGCGGAAGGTGCACGTGCCCGTCGACCTGGGACCGGACCGCAGCGACGCACGGATGCACGCCAAGACCGTAGGATCCTACGCAGTGCCGTAGGGGACCGCACCGCCACTTCCCAGCAAATTAGGGACACTGTTGCTCCTGGGGTATCGGCGAGGACCATTCGCAACCGTCTCCATGAAGCTGGGCTACGGTCCCGCACACCGTTAGGCCGTCTTCCGCTCACGCCCCAACATCGTGCAGCCCGCCTCCAGTGGTGTCGCGACAGGCGTGAATGAAGGGACGAATGGAGACGTGTCGTCTTCAGCGATGAGAGTCGCTTCTGCCTTGGTGCCAATGATGGTCGTATGCGTGTTTGGCGCCGTGCAGGTGAGCGCCACAATCAGGACTGCATACGACCGAGGCACACAGGGCCAACACCCGGCATCATGGTGTGGGGAGCGATCTCCTACACTGGCCGTACATCACTGGTGATCGTCGAGGGGACACTGAATAGTGCACGGTACATCCAAACCGTCATCGAACCCATCGTTCTACCATTCCTAGACCGGCAAGGGAACTTGCTGTTCCAACAGGACAATGCACGTTCGCATGTATCCCGTACCACCCAACGTGCTCTAGAAGGTGTAAGTAAACTACCCTGGCCAGCAAGATCTCCGGATCTGTCCCCCATTGAGCATGTTTGGGACTGGATGAAGCGTCGTCTCAAGCGGTCTGCACGTCCAGCACGAACGCTGGTCCAACTGAGGCGCCAGGTGGAAATGGCATGGCAAGCCGTTCCACAGGACTACATCCAGCATCTGTACGATCGTCTCCATGGGAGAATAGCAGCCTGCATTGCTGCGAAAGGTGGATATACACTGTACTAGTGCCGACATTGTGCATGATCTGTTGCCTGTGTCTATGTGCCTGTGGTTCTGTCAGTGTGATCATCTGATGTATCTGACCCCAGGAATGTGTCAATAAAGTTTCCCCTTCCTGGGACAATGAATTCACGGTGTTCTTATTTCAATTTCCAGGAGTGTAGTTTCAACACAAGTTGCCACTGTCTGTTGGATCAATGAGACTAAATTTAACAGTCACAACCATTATACCCTTGAATTTATCTCTGCTCTTATCTGACTGCACTCAGTTAAAGTCAGCGACCCGACCGGAAATTACACGCCGCCGTCTTTATCTTTCAGCTCGATCTCTCCAATGTCCTTTGACTTTTTTAGGGAAAGAATACTCTTGAGTTGATTACCAAAATTTACTCCAGACAGCTCCACCAAAGCAGGCACTTTAACCTTCCAGCAACAACACAGTTAATTTCTCCTTTAACCAACCAGCAACTATTAATTTCTTCTGTTAAGG
Organism: Schistocerca serialis cubense; assembly: GCF_023864345.2. Lineage (NCBI taxonomy): Eukaryota > Metazoa > Arthropoda > Insecta > Orthoptera > Acrididae > Schistocerca > Schistocerca serialis. Next base: position 1,149,713,542 of record NC_064639.1, on the reverse strand, counting down.
CATTCTCCATTTTCTACAACTTGACACAAGGCTGCCGCCAAAAACTCGCTTTCGCTTACGCTAATATGCAATCTCACTGGTGATTTCATTCTGTATTTGTTACCCATAACCCAAATGCAATTTTGCGCTGACTACGCTCTCTGAAGGTAATTCTGCACAATCTGCTCGACCGAAATCACGCCTTAGTAAAACCATTACTTCGGAAGAAGCTGTCACGCTATTTTTGCATGTAACTGGGCCATAAACTACGTCAGGGTCTGCGACGGACTCCTCAAATTCTCAGTTTTGAAGCAGCTACATGAAGCCGTCTAAGATTTGTCCCTACAGGCAATAATCACTTCTGTGGTTGAAGGCAGAATTACTTTTGTGTCAGCCGCTTCCTTTGGTTCTATCGCGTCTTCCGCTAGTTGTATTTTTCTATTTGGTATTGACTCCTGATGCAAGAGCTCTTTAATGGAATTTACGTCCTAATATTCGGAAAACGTTGCTCTGATGTCATGCGAAACACTTTAACGCTTAAGCCAGACCATAAACTTCTGTAACGCAACCATCTGTGTGTGGCGTGCTTATAATTATATATTATTTATATTTTAGGACAATTAATCTGTAAAAAACGCACCACATATTATAAGGAAAGCGTGTAAACCGCCTGAAGATGAATCATAACGATTCGAAACCGGTAACGGTACCCTTTGAATAAAGGAACTGAAAGTAATTTTGTGGCTGGTTGCTGTCCCAACACCAACATTTGTCTTCAAACAACAGCTACGGTCGCCAACCATGTCGTAATATGACAAAATTGCAATAAACTTCCGTGTTTGGGATCACTCTAAACCTCTCCTATCACTACACTACGAGCGGCTTAGAGAAATCCAACCTCCACTAATAAAGTCAGCCCCTTGCCCCCGATGGGTAATGCCCACCGCTCTTTTCAATGACAAGAATCATTTAGCTTATTCTGACACATTTTCTTACCTTAGATTTAATTAAAATTCTGATCCAATACCTTAATAGTTCATTCCACAGAGGCTTTGAAACGGTGTGCTATAACTGTCCATTTTCATTAGTCCGAAGATGTGAAATGTAACTAGAACCTTTCTTTAAATGCTTTTTGGTTATTTTGCTGCATCGTATACTGACTTCATCTGCTAAGAGTGGTCGAACTCATTTTCTCTAGATGTTTCGACAGAAATCTGCAGTTTAGTTTTTGCAGTATGGAGATGGAGTCAGCCAAACAAATACTGTCAATCACTCCAGTCTGTCTAGCGTTACAAACAAAAGCCTCTTCAAAAGTGGAATTTTATGTGCGTATTCGACTGAGAGGCGCCAAGTAAACCAGTGCGACATTTTAACCACCGTACCTGTATTCTAACACTAATCGTATGTATAAACATGTGTTTGTAACGTCATCCTAGCCCAATCTGTCCCGTCATATGCTGAAATCTCCCGGTATGTACCAGTATGCCTCTGCGCTGATGATGGAGTACTGGATATTCTTCAGACGTAGACTGAAGAAAGGGTCACATTTGTCTAATTTTGGTTCCTTTATATCGAATGAGCGCATAAATTCCCAAATCGAAAGAAAAATCATTTTATTTATAACGATAAACTAACTACAGTCCGCCTCAGTAGGGTAACGGTAGCGTTACCGTCTAACACGCAGGGGGCCCGGGTTCGATTCCCGGCAGGGGACTGGGTGTTGTGTGTCCATCATCATTTTCTTCATCATCATCGACTCGCAAGTTGCCGATGTGGCGTCACATAAAAAGGACTTGCAATACGGTTGCCAAACTCCCCCGAATGGTCCCTCCCGGCCAACAATGCCATGCGATCACTTCAACTACAGATAAACTAAATAACGTGTTCCATTTGACGCTGAGCGTTGCATGAAATACGTGACGAACACCGTTTTCGCATCACTTCATCTACACATTCCGAAAACTAAATTGTATATTTTTAAGACAGTGACATACCTTACGAATGGAACTACGCCTAGTAAAGAATTGCGGTTTTCAAACACAGAGTCGCCAGCCTGTACGACGCTCAGACGATTTTAACGAAACGAATGGGGAACCCAGCGTAGTTGGACCTAGACAGCACTTATCAGCATATATTCGCGAAGTTAATCGGCACATGAATATAATTTTGAATAAAATGACGTAAGTGTGGATAAAAAATGTATAAACATGATTTTCTGAATCCAGTTTATGCGTCAACTACTTCGGTATAAATATTTATACAGAGTGGTGAATATAGTTTGAGATGAACATTGCATCATTTACAAAGAATAAGGAGTCTAAAAACGCAAAAGCACTGACATTATCATTTACACTGCTGGCCACCGTAAATGCAACACCCTGAAGGAAGCATCCGAATCGAGTGAAATTTACACCATGATTTTGCAGCGATGAGATTTGCAACTAATTAGAATTTCAGCGCAGACGCACATCACTCGCGCCTGTGGCGCCACCTCATAGCGCCATTTAAGGCTTGGCGATTTCGACGAGTGTACGTTCGGCACGTGTGTTTACCTTGTGGTTGTTTCACAAGACGATCAGTTATGCCTCGTAGACAACAGCGAACATCTTTTGATCAAGTATCCGAGTTCGACAGAGGAAGGATAGTGGCTTACCGAGATTGTGGATTATCATACAGAGAAATCGCTAGTCGTGTTGGACGAAACCAAACAACTGTAATGCGGATATGTGACCGTTGGATGCAGGAGGGTACGACGGACCGACGTGGTCGATCGCATTCACCTCGGTGCACCACTGCACGTGCTGATAGGCAAATTGTGCGCATGGCAGTGACGGATCGCTCAGTGACATCCCGAACCATAGCACAGCACATTGCGTCTGTAACGCATCATCCAGTGTCTGCGCGTACCATTCGACGCCGTTTACAGCAGAGTGGTCTGTCCGCAAGACGTCCATTGCTTCGTCTACCATTGACGCAGAACCACAGACGTCTCCGTCGCCAATGGTGTGATGACAGACGGTTGTGGACAGCAGAATGGAATGACGTCGTCTTTACTGACGAGGCACGCTTCTGTCTGCAGCACCGCGATGGTCGGATTCGAGTGTGGAGACACCGTGGAGAGAGGATGCTGGACAGCTGCATTATGCACCGCCACACTGGTCCTGCACCGGGTATTATGGTATGGGGCGGTATTGGATATTACTCTCGCACGCCTCTAGTACGCATTGCCGGTACTTTAAATAGCCGGCGCTACATATCCGAGGTGCTGGAGCCAGTTGTCCTTCCTTACCTTCAAGGCTCGGCCACAGCCATATTTCAACAGGATAATGCGCGACCACACGTGGCACGCATTGTCCAAAGGTTCTTCGTCAATAACCAGATTGAATTGCTTCCCTGGCCGGCTCGCTCTCCGGATCTTTCGCCGATAGAAAACATGTGGTCCATGGTTGCTCAACGAGTGACCCAGATTACGTCCCCAGCTGCCACACCAGATGATCTTTGGCAACGTGTGGAAGCTGCTTGGGCTGCTGTACCCCAGGAACACATCCAACGTCTCTTTGAGTCAATGCCGAGACGTGTGGCAGCGGTGATCTCCAACAATGGCGGCTACTCTGGCTACTGATTCTGGCAGGAACCACATGTCACAGACGTCTGTAAACGTAATCATTTGATACTTGGTCAACATGTTATCTACAAAATAAATTTTGTTGTGCTACCTCTTGTCTTTCTTGGTGTTGCATTTACGGTGGCCAGCAGTGTAGAAATTATCAATTAGAGGATGAGAATATGTTTTCCGTTCTCTTTTCTGACAGAACTAACACATTTCTGGAAAATGAAACTGTAATATTCGGTTACGTACAGCACACTAATCCTTTTTGTCCTCTGTTTACGCCAAAATTATCGAGAATTGGTCGTACTGAATCAAGAATGCGAAGACATTGTACAGTAACCAAATCCACGCTCTCCGAACAGCAAAGTTATGAAACAATGCATATTTTTTACAAATACGTGTGGGCGATAATACTGAACGTCACAGCGAAAGATATTTGTTTCATAATGTCGAGAGCGCAGTTGCCTGGCAAAAATGTCGCCACGAAATTAGGAGCGCGTGGTAACGGCCGCAGAAGCTGGCCGTATTGAGGCAATTACAGTTAACTGCCACCGCAATAACGCGTTCTTTATTCGGCAGGTTTTAATGAAACTAGCGAACGCGCAGCCCGCCGCGCCGGCTCCCCGATCTGAATTTTAATGCGCCGATGCATTGTTATGAGACAGCGATACGCCGCCTATTTCCATATTCACGATTACGTCCAACAGACTGGCCAAAATGAAATAAAAAGCAAGACGCGTGTTGTTGTTGGCGTGCCCAAAATTTTTCGTGAAAATGTCATCTCGAAAGAGAATATATATACTATCATCCGACAGCAGGTGTCGATACGACTTGAAAGAAATTGCAACCAGAGAGAAACTATGATGAAGTGCTGCTCAAACAGACGTCGAATTTCGTTAAATGCTAGCTTTCTACCCGTGGCTGCGTACGCGTATGTCACATATATTGCATACATCTCCTCCTCCTCTCCCCCCCTACCTTTCCGTCCACTTCCTTCTCCCCCAATCTTTGTCTCCTCCACCCCCATTATGGCCTGCCTCCTCCCGCACTCTCACTTCATCTCCATCTTATTCCTGTCTCTCTGTTCACCTCCTCCTTCCACTCTCGCTGTCCATAATCTCTCGCTGTCCATAATCCATATCGTCCTCCCTGGGTGTCCACATCCCAACATCCACCCCAATAGGAGGTGGTTCTAACTTACACAGTAGGACATCACACACATCCATGTCCGAGGCAGGATTCGAACCTGCGACCGTAGCGGTCACGCGGTTCCAGACTGAAGCGCCTAGAACCTCTCGCCCACAGCGGCCGGCACACTCGATTGATATCCTATCGATTACTTCCGGTTAAAACCTTTTTATTCTATATTTTCCCATATTAAATAAATGTTTTCGTACAATGTAACGTACATTTTCCATCACAACACAAAAATGTTTGATATATCCTGTATGTTTCCATGTCAATCTTTTCATAAAGGTTTCACGTTTTTTTTTCCTTTTCAGAAACTATGCCTAGCATTTCTTATGTTTATTCATAGACGCATGATCATTATTCGCAGTGAGTTGATTTGGGAGGTAGCTTCCGTGAGCTAATTCCACTATGACCTTAAGTGAAGGTATTGTACTTCTTGGTTTTGGGAACTTTTCTGGAACAGCACATAGAAGTAGACGAAACTCTCAATCGAAGCAGAAAGACAAAACACTTAGAATTCAGTAGCAAGTTTCTCATAGAATATTTTAATTAATATGAAGTAGTTAGAAAATCATCTACAGCTCTCTAAAATAGTTGGAAAGAACAAAGAAACATATGGCTTCAAATGGAGGCTGTAAGCTTAGTGAATGAAAAGAAGAAGAAGTTACAAAATCTGTATGAAAACATCGATCACTTTCAAACAGGTGGTGTAGAATTAATCTGGTTCAGGATGCAGATTCCTAAGATCAAATGCTGTCGTCCCACATGTATGAGAGTACAATTGCAGCCAGCTTTTGTTTTCATAATACTGAGGTAGTTTTCTTCCTTTTTCTTTCATATCCTCATCGGCAGAATCCGAGCAGAGATGGTGAACTACTGCTGCTAAATTAATCAGTAAACTGCGCATCCAAGGTCCGGGATGAATTCGTAACGTCCTTAAGCTCTCTTATAGGAAGGATTATCGGTTGGTATCATGACCTTCCAATACGCAATCGGCTGTCGAATTGAATGGTTTTCGAGAGAGGTTCATCGTATATTGCCAGCAGAATCTGTCCCGCGCTTCTTACACTTCCCGTTAAATCTATACAATACAAAACCACAATTGCACTGCGCAAGCATCTGTGACAGTCTGCCACTCGACGCAGGTACACATCTAGTGCCTGAGTAATAGCAAGTCATTAGCAATGATCTCCTGTAACTCTATAATAAGAAAGCGCTGCAGGAGTCCCGCCTTGTGCTAAAGCCGTCAGTGAATGTGGCTGTTTCGCCGAGGCCTTAACTCACAGAAAGCAACATCTGATGTAGAATTAATTCGCCTTCTATAACAGCTTGTCCTTTATTGTTTAAAATAGTTATCAATGTGTCAAAAAATTCGTCTCCCACAGTTTGTCCATTATTCGACACAAATTTACTAATTCCATAATACTTAATGTCTATGTCCTCTTCTTTTTTAATTTTTTAATTTTTTTAATTTCAAATGCCTCGTCGTGTCTTAAGCTACCTTCGACCAATTCTATTCAAAGCCACTGTTGAACCGTGCTGCCCATTCAGTTGAATTTGTCCGTGATTGTTGCACCTTCTGAATGGTAACAGCGCATGCTGCGCTTCTGGAAGAACGCGCACAAACACTCGATGTAGCCAGTCGTGGCGGTCGTTGCCTTTGTCAGGGGCGGAATGTGGGCGAACCGGTGCACTGGTTGCTCGTCGACTTAATCCCACCAAGAGGAGAACAAGCGGAGCGGCGACCACCAGTTTTTTGGTCTTCTCCGTGAGGGAGAAAGGAGTTCGGTGGTCGACGGTGTTGATCTTCGATAGTTTCGGGTGTGATGAAAGGAGGCGACGTCCCTATGACGAAGAAATGCGTGCGTGAATAAAGCGTTAACTGCGATAAATCATATTTTCAAGCGGTACGCAACACTCGGTCCATATTTCTGATATGTTCTGTAGATTATCTTTCACATTGCTCGCATCCACATTTAGGAAACTTAAAGAAAAGTGTTAGGCCGGGTTCACACACTGGTGCCAGCGTTGGCGCCAATGTTGTTGTTGTTGTGGTCTTCAGTCCTGAGACTGGTTTGATGCAGCTCTCCATGCTACTCTATCCTGTGCAAGCTTCTTCATCTCCTAGTACATACTGCAACCTACATCCTTCTGAATCTGCTTGGTGTATTCATCTCTTGGTCTCCCTCTACGATTTTTACCCTCCACGTTGCCCTCCAATACTAAATTGGTGATCCCTTGATGCCTCAGAACATGTCCTACCCACCGGTCCCTTCTTCTACTCAAGTTGTGCCACAAACTTCTCTTCTCCCCAATCCTCTTCAACACCACCTCATTAATAATTAAAACTTCCGGGCTAAGAGGCCGTGGCCCAATAGTAGAAATACTTCTCCCTGACGTTTCGTTGCCAGCTGCGGGCAACATCATCTGAGGTGAGTCTACGACTGGCTGCTAGGCCGTGGAGGTCCTGTTTATATAGAGCGCGTAGAGGGCGCCACCCCTCCTCACGTGTTGTCAACAGTATAACTATCTCTGGCTGGCGTCATTACTCTCGATCGAAGGTAATCGATTGTCACATCTTTGGTACAGAGTCGATCGCCATATCTTATCTAGCTTCAAGCCTTCTTCTTTCCTGTTAAAATTATTGTGGTGTTTAAAAATCTCTACAGCCTCTCTATCCATACGTGCATAATAATGCGATGTCTTAGCTAGCACGCTCGTCTCACTAAATTTTATTCATGGTCACCCGTTTCAAAAACATGTTCCGCTACAGCCGGTTTGTCCGTGTGTCCCAGTCGACAGTTCCTTTTATGTTCAGTTAGGCGAGTATTGATACTTTTTTTTTATGCACGTATGTATAGAGAGGCTGTAGAGATTTTTAAACACCACAATAATTTTAACAGGAAAGAAGAAGGCTTGAAGCTAGATAAGATATGGCGATCGACTCTGTACCAAAGATGTGACAATCGATTACCTTCGATCGAGAGCAATGACGCCAGCCAGAGACAGTTTTACTGTTGACAACACGTGACGAGTGGTGGCGCCCTCTACGCGCTCTATATAAACAGGACCTCCACGGCCTAGCAACCAGTCGTAGACTCACCTCAGATGATGTTGCCCGCAGCTGGCAACGAAACGTCAGGGAGAAGTATTTCTACTATTGGACCACGGCCTCTTAGCCCGGAAGTTTTAATTACTGAAGACGCCGGCCGTGAAAGCATACACGCTATGACCACCTCATTAGTTATGTGATCTACCTATCTAATCTTCAGCATTCTTCTGTAGCACCACATTTCGAAAGTGTCTATTCTCTTCTTGTCTAAACTATTTATCGTCCATGTTTCACTTCCATACTTGGCTACACTACATACAAATATTTTCAGAAACGACTTCCTAACACTTAAATCTATACTCGATGTTAACAAATTTCTCTTCTTCAGAAACGCTTTTCTTCCCATTGCCAGTCTACATTTTATATCTTCTCTACTTCGACCATCATCAGTTACTTTGCTCCCCAAATAGCAAAACTCCTTTACTACTTTAAGTGTGTCATTTCCTAATCTAATACCCTTAGCATCACCCGACTTAATTCGTCTACATTCCATTATCCTCGTTTTGCTTTTGTTGATGTTCATCTTATACCCTCCTTTCAAGACACTGCCCATTCCGTTCAACTGCTCTTGCAAGTCCTTTGCTGTCTCTGACAGAATTACAATGCCATCGGCGAACCTCATGGTTTTTATTTCTTCTCCATGGATTTTAATACTTACTCCGAATTTTTCTTTTGTTTCCTTCACTGCTTGCTCAATATACAGATTGAATAGCATCGGGGAGAGGCTATGGCGCCAATAGTGTTGGTCAAATGTGTGGATCGATGGAATGGCATTGGAACTAATGTTGGTCCCAGTCTTGGTACAGCTACAATAGCTTGGTCGGTGTTTCGACCAAATATCAAAGGATATTGGAGCTAATTCCAACTTTGACTCCATACAGAACTGTTGCGCACAGCGACGGTTATTATAAAGACAGGAATACAGCAGTCAGTCTACATCTCATTGGTTTTTTATTATTCTTGCGTACCCAGAGTGAGTTACAGAACAACAAACTCCCAGCAGTACAAGTCACCATACGACTTTATTGTTGTAAACCAATGGGATTGTGACTGATTGCTGTTCTCCTGTCCCTCCTTACAAGACCGATACGCCGATGACACATTGGCACTCACGTCGTTTGTTTTGGTTCTCGTTTCAAAAACCGAGTTTCTTTTTTTATCACCTGAATTTTCAGGTTGCTTATTTGAAAACACAGTGTCTCAGGAATAGGGGAATAACGTGCAATTTCTTGAGTTTTTCGAACGTTATCAGTAAGAAGTACATTTGTCTAATCCTATGATGAGTAGCCACAAAAATCGCAACGTCACCTCAGGTCTATGGCAACCCAACAGATACCCTACTGCTGAATCTCGAACGTGCTCAGAGTATAAATATACGCATGTATCTGAAAAAAGATTGATTATTGGTATATACGTTTTATATATATTCTTTAACTGTCATGTGTTTTGTGTACATTGACATAATGATTCTTTACTTTGCAATAAACCTTGTTTGATCCAAGTTCTTGCCATGTACCTTAAGCCATATGACATTACGAGAATTTTGTGACAATGGAGAATCCTGATGATGATTTGGATTATGCTTTAACATTTCCGAAACGTCAGGAGCATAAGGTCGTAAGTTTTGTCGCGACTACAAAGTTAGTTGCTGGATGGAAGGTTTGGTGAAATGCGTCCGTTTTCTAGGAGTATCGTCCGCCTGTTTAGCTGAGTGGTAATAGGTCTGCCTATCATGCAGCGGGTTCTAGTTCGATTCCCGGCCGGGTTGGAGATTTTCTCCGCTCGTGGACTCGGTGTTTGGACTGTGACTGAGTCAAAAGGATCTACCAATTTCCTGAGCACAAAAAATGTAGCTGCCTTTGAAATCATCCAGTACACACTACCAACTTCTGCCAGTGCTGCAGATCAAGGTTTTAAACTGGCTACAGCTGGATTGTCCACGGTTATTAATACCAGATTATCAGTACTGTTTCCAGGTCCCACAGTAACTGACAACACCCTTAGGTGATAATCATAAACTGACGCCATATCAACAACAGGCAACACGAGCTAACCGGAAGAAACATTACATTCCACTTAAGCATCACACCTAAATACAAACGTCGAACACTTCTAGGCAAAGTCATGAGACTAACGTGGTATTCACATCTAGGAATATGTTGTGCGTGTCAGAAACGGCAAGTGGGACAACGACATCACGTAAAATTTTGGCCAACTTGTACCACAGGTTGTAGAAAGCACCATACCTAGCGAAGCAAACCAGTTGTCCAACTGATGACTGCGTTACTGTATGGACGCAGTGTGAAAAACTCTCATAATAGGACGGATTTTCGAAATAACTACAAGTCCCATCTGCATTCTAATTGCACGATTAAACACGTACCATCAGACCAAATGGATTACTATCCATAATAAATATTTTCATATTTCTAGTTGGAAGAATAACATAAGGCTAAGCTTAACCCGAAAGGACAGGAAAATAGATACCAAAAGAAAACTAGTTGATCCACTTACGTAGTGTGTAACTGCCATAACAATAGCTCCACTCACCTGTAAGAGAAAAGAGATCCATTAGTAAAATGTTTGCACACCAACTAGTGACAAAATACTTAAAAATAAATTAATGATATTTAAATCGTTTTATGCATCGCTTGCAGGCGACCGTAGAGGAGGGACAAATGCCTTGAACTGATTGAAATGAAAGTTAAAACGCACTAGAAAATGACGCAGCTACGACAATTGGGTAAACTGTATATTTGGTATCATTATTCAACAAAAATTAATACACTTTCTTCGATCTACATCGGAGTCCTATTTCGATATCCGCGGCTCTTTACGACAGTAAATAAAATTAAATCAATTCAGTTGTTCTATAACTTCAACATTCAACACAGATGTTATTAGGTTCTGTTATTTTTTTGTCATGAACAGTCGTGGATTTCGAAATAACGGTGCAGCGTGAATAGCAGAGAAACAAGCTACGGAAAGAAGCAGTGAAAATGCCTTAAATTCTGTTCTTAGTACTACTGTAGTAGATGTATAGGTATCTACACGTACGTGGAAACCACTACAAAGTGCATGGCAGAGTGTACTTCCACTGCACCACTTATTAGGGATGTCCAGTTTTCCATTTCTGAGTGACGCGGAGTAACAGTGATTGCTGAAACGCCTCGGTAAGTGCTGTAATTAGCCTAGTCCAGTCTTCGCGCCCCCTACGGTAGAGATACGTAAGGGGTTGCGGATGTTTCTAGATTATTGTTCGTAAGCACAAAATGTAACATGTCGAAGATGAGATATTAGTCACTAAGTACATCTTTATGTCCTCAAAAGGTAACGGATTAAAGGATTGTTTTGCTAAGAGCAGATTCTTTTAAACGACAAATATATAACATCAATTGTCTGGCTCACAAAGTTTCCAACATTATCAGCGTCCACTTCAGGTCTGTATATTATACTACTGGCCATTACAAAAATGGCTCTGAGCACTATGCGACTTAACTTCTGAGGTCATCAGTCGCCTAGAACTCAGAACTAATTAAACATAACTAACCTAATGACATCACACACATCCATGTCCGAGGCAGGATTCGAACCTGCGACCGTAGCGGTCGCTCGGCTCCAGACTGTAGCGCCTAGAACCGCACGGCCACTCCGGCCGGCCTGGCCATTACAATTGCTACACCAAGAAGAACTGCAGAAGATAAACGGCTATTCATTGGACAAATATATTGTACTAGAAATGACATGTGATTACATTTTCTCGCAGTTTGGGTGCATAGGTCCTGAGAAATCAGTACCCAGAACAACCACCTCTGGCCCTAATAACGGCCTCGATACGCCTGGGCATTGAGTCAAACAGAGTTTGGATGGCATGTACAGGTACAGCTGCCCATGCAGCTTCAACACGATACCACAGTTCATCAAGAGCAGTGACTGGCATATTGTGACGAGCCAGTTGCTCGGCCACCATTGACCAGACGTTTTCAGTTGGTGAGAGATCTGGAGAATGTGCTGGCCAGGGCAGCAGTCGAACATTTTCCGTATCCAGAAAGGCCTGTACAGGACCTTCAACATGCGCTCGTCCATTATCCTGCTGAAATGTAGGGTTTCGCAGGGCTCGAATGAAGGGTAGAGCCACGGGTCGTAACACATCTGAAATGTAACGTCCACTGTTCAATGTCCCGTCAATGCGAACAAGAGGTGACCGAGACGTGTAACCAGTGGCACCCCATTCCATCACGCCGGGTGATACGCCAGTATGGCGATGACAAATACACGCTTCCAATGTCCGTTCACCGCGATGTCGCCAAACACGGATGATGCTGTAAACAGAACCTGGATTCATCCGAAAAAATGGCGTTTCGCCATTCGTGCACCCACGTTCGTCGTCGAGTACACCATCGCAGGCGCTCCTGTCTGTGAGCAGCGTCAAGGGTAACCGCAGCCATGGCCTCCGAGCTAATAGTCCATGCTGCTGCAAACGTCGTCGAACTGTTCGTGCAGATGGTTGTTGTCTTGCAAACGTCCCCATCTGTTGACTCAGGGATCGAGACGAGGCTGCACTACCCGTTACAGCCATGCGGATAAGATGCCTCTCATCTCGACTGCTAGTGATACGAGGCCGTTGGGATCCAACACGGCGTTCCGTATTACCCTCCTGAACCCACCGATTCCATATTGTGTTAACAGTAATTGGATCTCGACCAACGGGAGCATCAATGTCGAGATACGATAAACCGCAATCGCGATAGGCTACAATCCGACCTTTATCAAAGTCGTGCTACAATCCGACCTTTATCAAAGTCGTGCTACAATCCGACCTTTATCAAAGTCGTAAACGTGATGGTACGCATTTCTCCTCCTCACACGAGGCATCACAACGTTTCACCAGGCAACGCCTGTCAACTGCTGTTTGTGTGTTAGAAATCGGTTGGAAACTTTCCTCATGTCAGCACGTTGTAGGTGTCGCCACCGGCGCCAAGCTTGTGTGAATGCTCTGAAATGCTAATCATTTGCATATCACAGCATCTTCTTCCTGTCGGTTAAATTTCGCTTCTGTAGCACGTCATCATCGTGGTGCAGCAATTTTAATGGCCAGTAGTGTAGGAGTTTACAGGACATTCGTGACTATTTACTGTGGATGCAGTCAGACGCCTCCATTTCATTTTGTATCGCTAAAAACTGGTATCCATCCCATATTATCCAGACTGCAGGATTGATGTAACACCTTAACGACACTGACAAGTCTACCTACAACATACTGCAGCAAGTAACATAGCATACGAAGTTACCACCCGCATCATTTTCTCGGCTCACTGGCAACCCTTCCCGAAAACTAGACGGGACTTTAATTTGCAGAAAATGAGCGTCAATTTCCCATTGTTCAGAATGTGACTTGACTGAAATAACAACAGCTCAGCGCAGCTCTCGACAATTCCTTCCGCGCTCGCGTCAGATACGTCTGGTAGTCCAGCAGCGCATGGTTGACATCAAGGACGGACGGTGCTCCAGACGTGTGGCCGGTTGCCAGGATTTACGGACCTGGCCGTGCGCCTCCCGGAGGCGGCCAGTGGCCAGGTCCGTGCCCTCGACATTTGACGCAACAACCAGCCAGTCCGCCTTCTGGCGGCTCTCACCGACCGCCGGAGCCTCCGCCCGCTTACGCGGCAGCCGCGGAATTATATACGCCCGTGACAAATTCCCCGTGCCAGGCGACGTACCTTCGCAACGCACGGAACTAAACATCTTATGCAAAATGACCGTGGAAAGTTCTGCAGGACTGCGCAACCGGTGGGCAGAAAGTGTGTGAAGCTCACACGTGTTGCCACAGAATGTTGCATCGGCTGTAATTGCCTGCAGGGTTGCTGAATGTCAGGTGATTCACGGCAGTCCTTGTTGGAGTACCTGCCACTACATTTTATACAATAGTTAAAATGCTAAGTATACTGTATTGGTGTGATTTATCTGCGTGGATGCAACCGTAGGTTTGTTCAGCTGTGGCGGCGCACTTCGCAACGGAGAACCTTCGTATTTCAAGTTACGGTGGTTAACGAAACTTTGTATGCCTCAACTGGGGGCCGAGTGAATCAGCTCAGGCATTTGGTACACTCCCGGAAATTGAAATAAGAACACCGTGAATTCATTGTCCCAGGAAGAGGAAACTTTATTGACACATTCCTGGGGTCAGATACATCACATGATCACACTGACAGAACCACAGGCACATAGACACAGGCAACAGAGCATGCACAATGTCGGCACTAGTACAGTGTATATCCACCTTTCGCAGCAATGCAGGCTGCTATTCTCCCATGGAGACGATCGTAGAGATGCTGGATGTAGTCCTGTGGAACGGCTTGTCATGCCATTTCCACCTGGCGCCTCAGTTGGACCAGCGTTCGTGCTGGACGTGCAGACCGCGTGAGACGACGCTTCATCCAGTCCCAAACATGCTCAATGGGGGACAGATCCGGAGATCTTGCTGGCCAGGGTAGTTGACTTGCACCTTCTAGAGCACGTTGGGTGGCACGGGATACATGCGGACGTGCATTGTCCTGTTGGAACAGCAAGTTCCCTTGCCGGTCTAGGAATGGTAGAACTATGGGTTCGATGACGGTTTGGATGTACCGTGCACTATTCAGTGTCCCCTCGACGATCACCAGTGGTGTACGGCCAGTGTAGGAGATCGCTCCCCACACCATGATGCCGGGTGTTGGCCCTGTGTGCCTCGGTCGTATGCAGTCCTGATTGTGGCGCTCACCTGCACGGCGCCGAACACACATACGACCATCATCGGCACCAAACCAGAAGCGACTCTCATCGCTGAAGACGACACGTCTCCATTCGTCCCTCCATTCACGCCTGTCGCGACACCACTGGAGGCGGGCTGCACGATGTTGGGGCGTGAGCGGAAGACGGCCTAACGGTGTGCGGGACCGTAGCCCAGCTTCATGGAGACGGTTGCGAATGGTCCTCGCCGATACCCCAGGAGCAACAGTGTCCCTAATTTGCTGGGAAGTGGCGGTGCGGTCCCATACGGCACTGCGTAGGATCCTACGGTCTTGGCGTGCATCCGTGCGTCGCTGCGGTCCGGTCCCAGGTCTACGGGCACGTGGACCTTCCGCCGACCACTGGCGACAACATCGATGTACTGTGAAGACCTCACGCCCCACGTGTTGAGCAATTCGGCGGTACGTCCACCCGGCCTCCCGCATGCCCACTATACGCCCTCGCTCAAAGTCCGTCAACTGCACATACGGTTCACGTCCACGCTGTCGCGGCATGCTACCAGTGTTAAAGACTGCGATGGAGCTCCGTATGCCACGGCAAACTGGCTGACACTGACGGCGGCGGTGCACAAATGCTGCGCAGCTAGCGCCATTCGACGGCCAACACCGCGGTTCCTGGTGTGTCCGCTGTGCCGTGCGTGTGATCATTGCTTGTACAGCCCTCTCGCAGTGTCCGGAGCAAGTATGGTGGGTCTGACACACCGGTGTCAATGTGTTCTTTTTTCCATTTCCAGGAGTGTATTTTGCTACCAAGTAGCAATGTAGATTTCAGGTGTGCCGCAGGGGAGTGTCGTAGGACCGTTGCAATTCACAATACACATAAATGACCTTGTGGATGACATTGGAAGTTCACTGAGGCTTTTTGCGGATGATGCTGTGGTATATCGAGAGGTTGTAACAACGGAAAATTGTACTGAAATGCAGGAGGATCTGCAGCGAATTGACGCATGGTGCAGGGAATGGCAATTGAATCTCAGTGTAGCCAAGTGTAATGTGCTGTGAATACATAGAAAGAAAGATCCCATATGATTTAGCTACAACATAGCAGGTCAGCAACTGGAAGCAGTTAATTCCTTAAATTATCTGGGAGTACGCATTAGGGGTGATTTAAAATGGAATGATCATATAAAGTTGATCGTCGGTAAAGCAGATGCGAGACTCAGATTCATTGCAAGAATCCTAAGGAAATGCAATCCCAAAACAAAGGAAGTAGGTTACAGTACACTTGTTCGCCCACTGCTTCAATACTGCTCAGCAGTGTGGGATCCGTACCAGATAGGGTTGAAAGTAGAGAAGAGCCAACGGAGAGCAGCGCGCTTCGTTACAGGATCATTTAGTAATCGCGAAAGCGTTACGGAGATGATAGATAAACCCCAGTGGAAGACTCTGCCGGAGAGACGCTCAGTAGCTCGGTACGGGCTTTTGTTAAAGTTTAGAGAACACACCTTCACCGAAGAGTCAAGCAGTATATTGCTCCCTTCTGCGTATATTTTGCAAAGAGACCATGAGGATAAAATCAGAGAGATTAGAGCCCACACAGAGGCATACCGACAATCCTTCTTTCCACGAACAATACGAGACTGGAATAGAAGGGAGAACCTACAGAGCTACTCAAGGTACCCTCCGCCACACACCGTCAGGCGGCTTGCGGAGTATGGATGCAGATGCAGATGTAGAGCGCTGTCCATCTGCATCACTAAATATCGTCCCACTACTGGGAAAGCTGGCTCACATACACTGAGTAGCCGAAATCTGTTCTGTTGTTATTCAAGGTGGTTCGATGGATGAAATTTTCCTGGTAGCATTTGCCCGACGAGAGGAGCTGAGTTAGAGTCCTGAATTAAATTCCAAACCTAAGTCACATGAAGTGAGGTCTGTAATACTACTAATGGTGATTCGTCCATGAGATGGGGACCTGAAGCTCTTTGACCCACTTGGTAATATTCGAGAGGAATAGGCTGCGTGACGGACACGGCTTCCACCCTCTCACTCCCTTCTCCCATCCTAGTCATCATCATCATCATAAAACAGGAACATAGCACTATATTACACTCGAATCCATTATTTTCAGCTACACTCTACAAATACACAATACATATCTGCAAGGAAACGGGCAGTGTGCTTTCGAAATATGTAAGTTCTAATTCGACCGTGAAAATTAAATACCACCAATACAACAACAGAATGAATTATCAAGTAACAATATGTTGTTGTTGTTGTGGTCTTCAGTCCTGAGGCCGGCCGCGGTGGTCTCGCGGTTAAGGCGCTCAGTCCGGAACCGCGCGACTGCTACGGTCGCAGGTTCGAATCCTGCCTCGGGCATGGATGTGTGTGATGTCCTTAGGTTAGTTAGGTTTAAGTAGTTCTAAGTTCTAGGGGACTGATGACCTCAGATGTTAAGTCCCATAGTGCTCAGAGCCATTTTTTCAGTCCTGAGACTGGTTTGATGCAGCTCTCCATGCTACTCTATCCTGTGCAAGCTTCTCCATCTCCCAGTACTTACTGCAGCCTACATGGTTCTGAATCTGCTTAGTGTATTTATCTCTTGGTCTCCCTCTACGATTTTTACCCTCCACGCTGCCCTCCAATGCTAAATTTGTGATCCCTTGATGCCTCAGAACATGTCCTACCAACTGGTCTCTTCTTCTTGTCAAGTTGTGCCACAAACTCCTCTTCTCCCCAATTCTATTCAATACCTTCTCATTAGTTATGTGATCTACCCATCTAGTAACTATATTAACCAAAGTTTCGGCCGTGTTACAGTGCCCTCCCTTAAGATCAAGACAAATTTCATACCCGCCTGCTGCACCAAGGCCGAAAATTTGGATATTTTAACATTTCAGCGTTTTAAGTATTCAATTAGATAGCGCGGTAGTATACATAGACGGACTTGAATGAGAGCGACGCTGGCAGTGGCAGCTTACGTATTTATATACAATCAGAGACGTTGTATTTGCCAGTACCGAAAATTCGGCGTATTAACAGCCCTCAGAAAAAATACGTGGCTATAGGAGCACGACGGTAGCACGTTAATGAACTGTCAGTTCGCAACAAGTGCAAACGGATTAGAGAATTCAAACGTTTGAGTCTCATACTCGCTGAAAATACAACTGATGTTGAAGTAAACGCAAGAACTCATGCTGGGAACAGGAGTTACCATCCTGTAAATAGTCTATTAAAATCGAGCTGTAACACGTGAGATGAAACACAGTCCACAAAAACGCTGCTACTGGTAGCATTACTCTATAATTGTCAAACTGGGAGTGCCCGTTAGAAGGGTCTCAACATCTCTTAGTTTTTGGAAGGACGCTCCTAAGGGTGAGTCCAAAAGCCCAGCGACTAGTTCATACAGAAGAAAACCAATACAGAGCTGCTGCAGCTATACAAGAAAACGCTTCCTAGCTATGAAAGAAGAGTAAGAGGCAAACTATAAGCGAAAATAGTATTCCATTAGGGAACAGAGAAGTGGTCGGGTATGAGAAGGGATAGCCGGGTAGGGTCAATAACGCGAAACAGCTTGAGAAATACGAACACTGTAATAAACCTGCGAAAAATAAAGATCGATAGGTAACCTTTCGTCATGGCATCTCGCGATACACCGGGCCTCATAACGTAAAGTAAGTCATATCGATTTCTGTATACGAGATGTTTTCTTGGACGCCATTAAAATGTAGATCAAGAGCTCTGAACATTGTAACACATTTTAGCAAGCAACAATACCACGACAAAGCAGTTTCCCTGAATTCACACCAGAGTAATCAGCGACACTAAGCGACACAGCACTGAAGAGGTCTGTTACTGATCAGCGTTTGAACTAAGTTATTTCTCTGCTGTAGCTTAATTATTCCAGCGTCATCACATCATACTGCTAGCGCGGTTAAATACCTACAACTGAGTTCATCCTGGAAGAAGCCCCCCCCCCTTCAAGACAACTAGTGCAGTCGCTCAGATAGGAAAACTTCGCAGAGAACCAACGAACAGATAGCAGCACACCTACGACGGTGTAGTTGAGCCGGTCCACCGTCGATCCGAAAGATTTGATTCCTCCTCGTGGATACTCGGAGACAGGCTGGCGGCGCGCTTTGCCTTTCGCTTTGGCTCAGGTGTTAGCCAATTTTTGAACGCTTTCGGTTTGCGTTTTCGTACCACTCCAGTTGTCGTGTGGTACCTGTACTCGAGAATGGTGTGCTATGTGTCCATTGCCATACTGAACTTTCGATGGGGCCGGCCGGTATAGTAGCGGTGTGCGGCGGGATTCAAAATGGTTCAAAGTAAAAGGAGTTCGTTGGAGTGAATTTGGATAAATGTTTTCACGGTTGTCGTGCGATCACAGTGGATGGATAAGCGGTACATTGAGACTATTTGTTAAGGGTCTACAGTGCTGTCTTTGAAAACGTTTAGCATAGACCATTTCGTCATGAGGTTGAAACGTCCCCTTTGAGTGTATAGAAAGACTGTGCTGGTAAACTGCTACGTTATTTGATACCGAAACAGCTGAGTAAAACAGAACGGACTCCGACGTTTTCTCTTTACTTATTCTGATCATTTCTAAACTGACACAATATTTTATCGCAACGCAGTCTGACTTTTAATAATCACTACAAAAGGATAGCCTTGACTAACAATAACCTATACCCTTCATGAATCACTGACCTCACAAAAATCTTCGTTACTCGAACTACTGCAATACAGCGAGCGCCAATACTGCCAGCTAAATAAAAGATTCTAACTACTGAAGGCACTAACTACTGCTAGGCATATAGTTAGCAAATCAAAAGTTTTCGATAGAGAACAAATAACGTATTTACCTTAATAGTGTTGAAAAGTCATAACATGTATGTTGTGTGATGTCCTTAGGTTAGTTAGGTTTAAGTAGTTCTAAGTTCTAGGGGACTGATGACCATAGATGTTAAGTCCCATAGTGCTCAGAGCCATTTGAACCATTTTCATAACATGTATAAAAATTCTTGACATCTGACGGACACACGTCCAGATCGTCCGCTCATATTAACATCTCAAAACTGTAGCATCTCTCTCCCCATATCCATCACAGCTGGCGTCTCACCAACTGCACTACGCTACGCGCTGTTAACATCCAGCTGCCCAACACTACACAATAGTGGTGGGCAGGAAATCGCGTATCTGTTAGAAATCACAGTGACTGAGAAGTCACAGATATCACAGTAGCAACTTTACAGAATCTAACTGCGATTTCAGTCACAGTTAGCAGTCGCAAGTAGTATTTCACATTGAAAGACGTGAGCCATCTATTGGTCGAATTTAGCACTGCTTTCTGCGATTTCAGTGACAAGTCGCAACTAAGAGTCGCAAGTAGCAACTAAAAAGCGCGGTTAACAGTGGCATCTGTTGGCCGAAGTTCGTACTACGTCCATCTCTGCGGTACGCTATGGAGTCTAACTGCGATTTCCGTGACAAGTCGCAACTAAGAGTCGCAAGTACCAACTAAAAAGCGCGGTTAACAGTGGCATCTGTTGGCCAAAGTTCGTACTACGTCCATCTCTGCGGTACGCTATGGAATCTAACTGCGATTTCCGTGACAAGTCGCAACTAAGAGTCGCAAGTAGCAACTAAAAAGCGCAGTTAGCACTGCCATCTGTTGAGCAAAGTTCATACTACGCTATTCGCTACCGAGTCAAACTGCGATTTCTGTGACAAATCGCAACTAAGAGTCGCAAGTAGCAACTAAAAAGCGCAGTTAAGATACTTTTCCTAGTGTCATCTGTTGACCGACGTATGTACTTCGTTATGAGAGCCTTGTGCCTCACGAGATCGGTGTGCTGCGTGTGCATATGAAGGGCTTATTTCAATAGTGGTACAAGTCCATTTTTGTTAATTTTGAGATATAGAGTCGTAAAGTTAAATGAGTGCTAAAAAATCTGCAGTTGAGATACCAGAAATATTCAAGCATATGGCTTCTTGCTAGAGATGAACCTTTATTTATGTTTGTTTGGATCACTAATTTCAGAAGCATTATAGACAGAAAAGTGTAGGTAATGGACTTGTACCACTATTGAAATAAGCCCTTCATATTATATGACGACATGCACATTCAGCATCAGTTATGGTTGGTCAAATACTGCTGTGACTCTGAATGTATTATATTAATAAGAAGCAACATTGCCTTTTTCTCCTGAAAATATCAAGTAACGTAACAAATGTGTTTGATTCTGCTTACAATATGACAGTTTTGGTTAATACTCCACATGCCTACAGGACTTTGCAATGTTAACACAGCAGAACTCAGACATCTGTATAAGTGTAGAGAAATGAAAACAGTCATATGAATGCCTCACTTTTGTTCCGACACAGTTCAAGACTCGGGAGAAAAGTTTTACACCTGGTGTTCTACATGGCAACTTCACACACAAGAACTTTTTGCCGACACTACTACCACCTACACTTTCAAGTAATGCACTTAAGCTATTCCTGATTTAACTGGAAGATCTGTATTTCCCACTTTCATATCAACAGCCTCAAAATGCATATTGTAGACTTCGGGATATGTTACAGGTCAGTGTCACACCAAGATTGCGGAGATAGGGGGGGGGGGGGGCGGCATGTCACTCTCCAACAAGTGTTTACCAATAAATAAGTGGCGGAAAATTACGGGTATAGGACGGCTTAACATGTGGAAAATGAGATTTTTATTATTCACTCAATGTATTTAACATTTATTATTCCTTTAAAACCGCACAACAACTTCAATAAAACACTTTAATCAGTCACACACTTATTTCATAATTATTTCACTTTTAAACTGCAAATCCCCTAAGAGCTGTCTTGAATCTTCACGAGTCTCTCTCAACAGCCTTGATGTGGATAGATATGTACAGCAACCAGTAATCAGTCAGAACTGCGTCTGCAAAAACACAAGGATTATTAAACAATTTTTGCTGTCACTAATTACTAGCAATATAATTGACAGAGTAGATTGCTAATATTTGCTATACCACATTTGCTAATATTTGCTATATCACATTCGCAAGAACGATCTCACTGAAGTAATTAAGTCCATCAAAACGCTTAGAAACTAACCTGTCGTCTGACGAAAACGGTCTAAAGACTGGCAATTTCTTCAGATCTGTTGACAATGATATTTTGAATTATCACTTTACTGAATGACTGAAATGTAGTTCAGGTACCTATGAACATAACAATATGCTAGAATTCATTTTCTAAACACGAACTATTACGGTACTGTGCGGCTACTTACATATTAATTACACTATTAATATTTTCACAATTGTTTCTTTAACACAAAATTAAAGCCAACGGAAGAATAAACGTAAAACATACTTACCAATGACAGGTTTGTTGAGATGCAATTTTCTGTGTGGACAGATGTAACTTTTTCATACGGTGGTACGTCACAGAAATCGCAGAAGTAGCAGAAGTCGCAGAAATCGCGGAAGTAGCAGAAGTAGCAGTGGCGGAGGGATACGCGACTTAGGTTCCTTAACTGCGACTCTTAACTGCGACAAATCACAGTTAAGAATAACAGATACTGAAAAGTAGCATTCACAGAAATCACTGATATCGGAAAATCGCAGTTTAGCCCATCACTACTACACAAGCGAATATTCCAACAATGAGTCCAACCAGCCACAGACTGCACACAGCGCAGTCAGCGATTTTAATACAGAGCGCTATGTGGCGTTACCAACATAAAAGCCTGAACAGCCTACTTACAAGGTAACTGGCTGAAAGTGGTGCTTTTCCTTAAAGTTGTCAGTCTTACGCTTCGATTTTAATGAGCCGTTAGGAACATTTTTAAAAATAGTTTACTGGCATTACGGGAGTGCACATCAGGCATCTCAGTAGTGAATGTCAAATATGACGATACAAACGTACGGACAACACAACACTTCAGCCCCCAAGCGGAGAAAATCTCCGACCCTGCCGGGAATCGAACCCGAGCCTCTTCGCGGTGACACCGCGAAGCACGTTGTTATGTCTAACGTAATGGTACCTTGATGTGCTGCTTGCGCAGCGTTACTGGTTTTGAAAAGTTTTACTGCTGCTTTTGGATTCGTGAAGTAGCAGTTATAAGCCGCATGCAGCTTTATTTGTCTCTTATTAACGTAAGACGTATTCTCGGTCACTTAATTCACAACTGTGCCTACTCGTAATTTATATGAGAACAGGGCGGCTAATAGTGAACTAATTTAAAATTTTAGATATGAGCCACAAATTTTAATTTCTGTACTCGTCGGCCTGGTTTTACATTTCATTTGTTTTATACATTTTTTTCAGCCCGTGCTAATCTCTGCACGTTTGGGCAATCTGTGTGTTTTATAACGTTTTAAGTGACATTAATCATTTATTCATTTGTTGGTTAAAAGTCATGTGTAGTCCCGAGATCTGGCTGGTTCAAATGGCTCTGAGCACTATGCGACTTAACTTCTGAGGTTATCAGTCGCCTAGAACTTAGAACTAATTAAACCTAACTAACCTAAGGACATCACACACATCCATGCAGGACGCAGGATTCGAACCTGCGACCGTAGCGGTCACGCGGTTCCAGACTGAAGCGCCTAGAACCGCACGGCCACACCGGCCGGCGCCCGAGATCTGGTGGGTTTTCTTTTAAAGCGCACTTTTTATATTTTCTCATCTGTTTTTTCTTTAAATATTTCATGCGTAGTAATTGTTTTACTTTATCTGTGTTTTAGGAATTCCTGTCCATACTGTTGTAAACTGTTGTGCAAGGCCGATGTCAGGCGGCGAATGTTGGCGCTCCGAGAGGGACTGTAACTTGCTAAACAGAACCATTTGTTGAATGCCATGTTGTAACGATTCAGTTTCATAAGTTTCCATTTTTAATTAATTCTGTAATTGTTTTATGTAAGAAATGTTTGAATTCAATAATCGCTTCCTCTGGATGCTCTGTTTCAGCACGTTACTCAACCGAGCCTGAGCTTCTGTTGTCCTTTTCCAATTAAGTCTGCGTTTCTGTTTATGTGTTTACTCTTTGCCTTAAGTAATTTTGTTGTGCTTGTGATAACTGAAGTAAGTGAGTAAGTAAGTAATTTGAGTAATGTAATCGAAGCACAATGAAAGCGATTCTTGAAGTGAATCGACCACAGCTATCTTTATGCGTATGGCCTCCCAACGGATGAAGAAATCTTCATTTACAATTAAGAAATGTTCTCAGACGCCCATGAAGAAAGTGTGAGCGTGAAACACACTTGTAAAGAAATCTGATCTTTATCGGTGCCAATGAGATCGAAACAAAGAAGATAGTCTCTCTGAAGCAGGACGCCAAAGGAAGTTTCAAAAATCGTCTGTCTTTCACTCAGGGTTCCTCTGCCACAACATTTTTCTGGCTGCCATTATTTGATACTGTGCTACAGACGAACATTGAAACTATGAAAGCACAGCGGAAAGACAGGTGGGTTTTGAGTTTTGCTGAAACTAGTTACGCTGTAAATCGGTAAGACATTACATCGGAAAATATTTTGAAGAGGACAAAGAACGTTATGCGTTGGAATGCAGATGAGGGGTTTAAGATGTGCAGAGAACAAGAAAGACGTGGAAGCTACAGAAAGAATGGTGACACCGAAGGACAAAAATTTTTAGGAATAAAAAGTAAAAAAAAAGGTGTCAGCTGATGGGGATATAAGTTAAAGCTATACGGACTTGCTATTGCAATAGTTGAACATAGCTAACGTAATGATTATTGGCGTAGCAGTTTTGGCAATGTTGTGATCTCTTCCTTCAAAGGGCAGACTATGCGGTCTATTACAGTAACCGATTCGGTAGGATGAGTGAATTGTGATTAACTATAAAAAATCGTGAACGTAATATACGATTTTCTTTTCTTTCTTATTCTTTTATTTTGCTTATTTTTTCTTCTCCTTTCATTACTCAGGATGATATCCGGAAGAAAGCATTCGTTTTTAGGTAAGAGAATGTTTCAAAGAATATTAAAAAACACATTTTTGTATACCGTAGCATGACGAAATAGTTGGCGAAAGGTCACTTTTGAATAGACTGGTGTAACGAAAATAACTTATTTTTTCATCTCATTACCAACTCTTTAAATTATGTCTCGCGAATCTGAGTCCAATGGTTTTAAGAGTGCAGGCTGTATGAAATTTGCAGCTCTTTGGCCACTACTGTGGGCAACAAACAAGGTTCATATACATCTTAAATGTCGTTAAGACACGTGAGTCGCTGTCGTGGAAATTTTGCATGTGGTTGGCTTGAAATAATGGAAGGACTATGGTGTATGTATAATAGAAAGAATATGGTGTATGTATAGCGATAGCGACATCCACGAGAAGACAATAAGGCATACGATAGGCGAACCTAGCTTGCGATGTTCCACCTTATATGTATAATTACCTGAGTCACCTAGGAAGCAAATCCCGATCTCCAAATTGCATTGAACAGTCTTCTGGCGTTTCCCTGTATGTTCTGTATAAATTATTTTGGAGAATTTTCAATAAATTTTGTTATTAAGAGAAATCTAAACAATATAAACACAATACTAAAATATGTGTCATCGGGATTAATGTGAAAATATCTTTATTGCAAGCATCTGGAAAAGATAGGGTGAAGCACTGATAACTCCAACTTCGTAGCATGCGCAGTTTCATTAAAAAAAAGCTGCGTCGACGGTTTTCATCCTATCTACGCGTAACTCGGAGAGAAGGATTGGTTTTTAAATGAAAAGTGAACGTGGCACTTTACCGGTGATCCATTCCAATTACTCCGATCGAAATGAAATTGGATGGAAAGACGATTCAAATGCAGCTGACACGCGAGGCCGTTCTCACGAAAAATTACGAGGCATAAAAAAAATGGAAAACATTTTGCACTTCCATCATTACAAGAGAAGCTGCTGCCAATTTCACAAAACACACGTGAATTATCGCCTGTTCTAACCAGCATGAAAGTTTATCGTTACGTAATCTCGCGTTTGGTTTCAATGGCACGAGAGTTTCGAGAACAGACATGAAGTTCTAGACACGCCATCCTCATCCCACGCAAAAAAGTAGTGAAGTGTACTACGTTCATAATTTTGCACCCCTTAATAGTTTCGAAGATTTATTCACAGCTTCCAGAAACTAAGCCATACCTCATATCAGTTAAACTAAGCCTTATATCAGTTAATCATTAACTTCATCAGATGCTTCCCATAGATTTCTTTCCTCACATCAGTATCTCTCCGTGCTTTACCTTCTTCCTCTTTAACATATTTCAGATGTTTCGTTCCTTTTTTTCTTTCTTTTTGTAGTTTTCTCACAGCATGGGATTCGTATCAGTAGAACGCTGTGCAACAGAGTTACTGTTCCAGAAATATTACGTTAATTTCGTGTATATGATATCAGTAGAGTTCAGCAGTTAAAAAAACTACTGCATGTGAAAGTTCCCTGTAAATGATTCTTCTTTGCGAAACAGCTAGAAAAGTGGCTACTGACCTCTCCAGAAACTCAGACCTCAGTTCGTCGTTCCGTAACATATTGTTGGTGAAATATTGTTACGAAATACACGAGAACCCAACAACTAGGTTCTGATGGAAAGAGCTAAAGTTCATGCTTAACGTAATTTTAATGCGCTGCGCATAATAGACGAAAAGACCCTTAAAGTTGATATGAATCATCTATCCAACACTTATCATCGAAAACTATTTACCAATGTGATTCTCGAAATCAAAACTTATTAGGAAACATCGCAGATCACTCGTTGTGAAGACACTACTGGTTTTAGCACAATAAATTATAAGGACATTGCTGCACAATGACGCTACCACACAGCCGAGCGAAATCACATCCCCTTTTAACACGTTTGTATTCAAGCCCGTAAATGTAACAATTAGGTTAAAGAAAATCCAGGTCTATTATGCCGTGGTCGAATGGAATTTTCCGTCTCCGTCCCCGTATGCGGGTAACATCAACAAGGATAACAGTACCTTTGACAGGGATGATAATAACTTCGATTGACACAGAGTGGCTTGATACTTGTCGCTGTAAATACATTCCACCACGGTTTAATAGCACGAAAAATTTCCAATAATTGTCACATCCTAATACATATGCAGTACTGCACTCGCAACTCAGTGACTAGCTTGTCGATAGGTTAACTGTCATATACAACATTTGTCTGTACCTGCCCAGAGGAATTTTAGATGGAAAGACGATATAAATCTGTCTACAGACCCTAATTTTTTCAGAAACATAAGTTTTCGGACAAATCCTAATTCCCCCACGAAGGACGTTCTCGATCTAGAACCGTTATCAAGTTGGACTAACGGTAGAGATATAAAAGATTCTAAGAAGAGCTGTATGATACGCTACAGAGTTGTTTGCTTGGAGCGAAAGCTCAATGAAATGCTCCGCATTCAAGTGGAAGACGTTATAAGAAAAGCCTCATTCACAAAAATTTCCAGAAACACTACTTTCTCCAACACAAAACACATTTAAAGACGACGAGAGCGGGTAAAGATAAACAGAGGGCAACGAAAATATTTTCTTCCTTTGTACAGTCGGCGAGGGTGGAAAGGGAGAAAATAATTCCGATACATTATATATCTTCCACCACCACACCGTCCCCAAATAAAACTAAACAATATTACAGGAAGATTAAGAAAATATAAAAGAATGAAAAACACCTAAAAAGTTAAAGTCATAAATACAGATACAAAAACAGTTCTAGTACATTGTGCCAAAAAAATTAAAGTTAAAACGACCTATACAATCCTCCTTTAGAATAACTCTTGCCGTGTTTCACTAAAGTTAAGTGGATACGGTATCCTTCGTGCGACGACGTTTATTTATTTATTTATTTATTTATTTATTGTTCCGTGGGACCACATTTAGGAGAAGTCTCCATGGTCATGGAACGAGTCAATACATGAAATTATAACACGATTGTAGAAACAGATAAAATGAAATACAAGAAACATATTCAGGCGACAAGTCGTAAGTTTAAATAAAGAAAATCAATAATGTAACACTGGAATTTGCGTAATTTTCACCTCTTCCACGAGCCCCTCGACAGAATAGAAGGAGTGAGCCGGGAGGAAACTCTTCAGTTTAGACTTAAAAGTGTTTGGGCTACTGCTAAGATTTTTGAGTTCCTGTGGTAGCTTATTGAAAATGGATGCAGCAGAATACTGCACTCCTTTCTGCACAAGAGTCAAGGGAAGTGCATTCCACATGCAGATTTGATTTCTGCCTAGTATTAACTCTTGGGAATAAGCTAATATTGCTAACAACAAACGACATTAAAGAAAATACATACTGTGAGGGCAATGTCAAAATTCCCAGACTATTGAATAGGGGTCGACAAGAGGTTTTCGAACTTACACCATACATAGCTCGAACAGCCCGTTTTTGAGCCAAAAATACCCTTTTTGAATCAGAAGAATTACCCCAAAAAATAATACCATATGACATAAGCGTGTGAAAATGTGCGAAGTATACTACTTTTCGTGTTGAAATGTCACTTATTTCAGATACTGTTCTAATGGTAAATAAAGCGGCATTTAGTTTCTGAACAAGATCCTGAACATGGGCTTTCCACAACAGCTTACTATCTATCCGTACGCCTAGGAACTTTAACTGTTCCGTCTCGCTTATAACATGCCCATTCTGTCTGATTAAAATGTCAGTTCTTGTTGAATTGTGGGTTAGAAACTGTAAAAACTGAGTCTTACTGTGATTTAGCATCAAATTATTTTCCACAAGCCACGAACTTATATCATGAACTACATTATTTGATAATGTTTCAATATTTATTATTTATTAAAGTGATAGGACATGGTGTAAAAAAGATCTGAGTATGGTCATTACGGACTGAAACCGGTCATCGGCTAAAGAACTGATATTATGATCAGAGACTGGAATAAAAAACATTTGACAGTAGTGGATCACTGTTTGTGTACGCAATTATGTCGCAGTTGGTGAAACATTCAGAAGTGTTTTATTGATAATACACACTACTTTTTAACATTTTATTGTTTTAATTATATTTGTATTCCCCGCGCATTTTCCGCTGTCTTTTACGTCTACCCTTACACCCATACTTTGGAAACGACTGTGAAGTATATGGCATACGGTACGTCACACTGTATCATTTTCTTACTAAGAATCCTTCTCGTTCCATTCACGTAGCGACGCAGCAGGAATAATGATTGTTTAAATGCCTCATTGCATGCTGTAATTCATCTAATCTTGTCTTCAAAAATCCTATGTGAGCGGTACGCAGGGGTCTCTAATATATTCTAGCAGTAATCATTTAAAACCGGATTTTTAGACTTTGTGACCACTCTTTCTTGGGATAGATTTCGTCTACCTCCTAGTCTACCAGTTCAGTTTCTTCAACATCTCTGTGACACTCTCCTGCCGGTCAAGCTGTAAGTAGGCTATTTAGGTTTTTATGTTGGTATCGCCACGTAGTGCTCTGTATGAAAATCGCTGACTGCACTGTTGGCAATCTGTGGCTGGTTGGCATTGTTGAAATATTCGCTATTGTAGTGTTGGGCAGTTGGATGCGAACAGCGCGTACCGTTGCGCAGTTGGAGGTGAGCCGCCAGCGGTGGTGGATGTGGGAAGAGAGATGGCAGAGTTTTGAGAGCGGACGATCTGGACGTCTGTCCGTCATGAAAAGGAAATTTGTAAGACTGGATGTTATGAACTGATATATTTATTATGACTTTTGAACACTGTTGAGGTAAATACATTGTTAGTTCTCTATCAAAATCTTTCATTTACTAACTATGCCTATCAGTAGTTAGTGCCTTCAGTAGTTAGAATCTTTCATTTACCTGGCAATATTGGCGCTCGCTGTATTGCAGTAGTTCGAGTAACGAAGATTTTTGGGGGTAAGTGATTCATGAAAGGTATAGGTTATTGTTAGTCAGGGCCATTCATTTGTAGGGATTGTTGAAAGTCAGATTGCTTGCACTAAAAAAAATATTGTGTGTCAGTTTAGTGTTGATCGGAATAAGTAAAGAGAGAAATGTCTGAGTATGTTCAGTTTTGCTCAGCTGTTTGAAAATCAAATAACGTAGAGGTTTGCCAGCACTGTTATTTATAAATTTTTGTAAGGGGACGTTTCAAAACAAACCTGTGACCATTCGTGCTGCCCTTGTCTCAATACGCTCAATATTCTCCGTTAGTCCTATCTGGTAATGATAACGGTCCCACACACTTGAGCAATGTTATAGACTGGGTCGCACGAATGACGTTAGATTGATTGCAGTTCCCCAGTGTTCTACAAATAAGTCTGCTACCTGCTTTATCCACGACGATCGAATGTGATCATTCCATTTCATGTTCCTACAAAGTCTTACAACTAGGTGTTTATATGAGCTGACCAATTCCAGCTGTGACTCACTGATATGATACTGCAAATCATAGTATACTATTTCTTTTTCGGGTTTGTTAAGTGCACAGTTTAAAATTTCTGAACATTTAAAGCAAGTAGCCAGTCTTTGCTCCACTCTGAAATCTTAGCAAGATCTGACCGAATATTTCTGCAGCTTCTTTCAGATGGCACCTCTCTGTAGACAACTGCATCTCCCAAAAACCTGAGTGTACTATTAATATTGTCCGCAAGGTCATTAATATACAAGACGAACAGCAAGGGTCCTTCCAACACACATCCCTTGAGCACATGCCAATTTCTATATCTGAAGATGACTCTCCGTCCAGGATAACATGCAGATCCTCCCTACATCAAAAAAATCCTCAGTCTAGTTACAAATTTCGCTTGATACCCCACATGATGGTACTTTTGACAAGCATAGATGTGGTACTGATTCAAATGCTTTCCAGAAATCAAGAAATACCGCATCTAGAATAAGATTTTCACTCTGCAGCGGAGTGTGTGCTGATATGAAACTTCCTGAAAGATTAAAACTGAGCCGGACCGAGAATCGAACTCGGGACCTTTGCCTTTCGCGAGCAAGTGCTCTGCCATCCGAGTTGCCCAAGCACGACTCACGATCCGTCCCCACACTTCAATTCTGCTTTGCCCGCGGAAGGCAAAGGTTCAGAGTTCGAGTCTCGGTCCGGCACACAGTTTTAATCTGCCAGGAAGTTTCAATGCTGACTGCCTTGATCCAAAGCTTTCAGTATGTACTGTGAGAGAAGTGTCCGACTAATTGGGAGCGCCTGAGAGTAGAAACGATGTCGATGGTCTTCCACGGTCGCGACTGAGTTACATCTCTATCAAAATTCGTGGCAGTTAGCAAAAGTCCGGCCAACAGGCAGAGCGAGTGGCTGCGGCCGTTTACGGTAGGCTCGCCGGCGCCTAAGAGCACAGCATTAAGTATGTCTTATTTCTTGTGGGTCACGGTCTGGTAGAATTTTGTAAATGACTTCATATTCGCCATTGACTATACTGTTTAATACGGTATTCACCACTTCAGTTTCGAACTTACATTATTTTCAAGTGGTTACAAGTTCTGAAAACACAGTAGTAGTTAACATTAGTAAAAGGAATAAAAAAAGACGTGAGGCTGTCGCTGACACGGTCCATAGAAGCTCATTGGTTTTACTGCGGCTGCGTTATCAGCACCAATAACCACCAGAAGATGACACGAGGTCGAAATTGCAGTAGAGGATAGTGTAATGAACAGTGTAGTCAATAGCAAATGTGAAACCATTTAACTAAGTCCATATTGCTATTCCGAGTAATACAAAGATGGTTATCTGATATACTGAAGGGATGCGAAGATAACTTTCAAAAGTAGACAAAAGCGCACATTAAAGAACTGTGACTTGTAGTATTTTGAAAGCACATAACCGCGGGGAATCAATAGACATTTGCTTTCGCAGTATTCGCAGCCACAGACCGGGAAATAGGCTATCTGTGAGCTGTGATATACACCTCCGTCAAACACAGACCACATGTTCAGTGATGACGGTGCACATGTCAAACACATAGGTCACCATGCTACATGGCAGTGCGGTGAGAGCAGGCAATGCTGCATCAAAGTTGATGATGTAACCGCAAACAGGTAATAACGGCGATATACTTGCGAGCTGCAGTGTTAACACTTGTCGCAAGCAGCAAAGTTATGTCTCGTTCACCACGAAAGGGCAGGATTACTGCCAAATATTCCCGGATACTCTTCGTTCTTATAGGAAAACAACTTGATATTGTGACACACGTATCTGAATTATATCAACCTAAAAATAAAGACAATGTGGTGCAGAATAGCGAGTCGGTAGTCGTAACAGAATATGTGTGTCTTACACGTTTCGTACTATCAGAAGCAGACAACGAAAGAATCGGTAAATATGGGTACCACCTTGCAATGGCTCATGTTGTAGATGATTCCAATTAGCTGTAATTTTAACGTTACTTAGGAACTAAAGTGCTGCAAACTGATATTCATAAATCTCGTAGTACGTCGCAA
The DNA here is from genome assembly GCF_023864345.2 of Schistocerca serialis cubense. Lineage (NCBI taxonomy): Eukaryota > Metazoa > Arthropoda > Insecta > Orthoptera > Acrididae > Schistocerca > Schistocerca serialis. The sequence goes on along the minus strand of NC_064639.1, from coordinate 1,149,681,467 downwards.
AAACAGATACGTGTTATCCTTGCCATTTTATACGCCGGTTGACAACTCGAAACAGCCAACCTTAGACAACATTTCATCCACGTAATAGTAACAGAATATGTACGGAAGTCAGAAATAGTAACCAGTGTGGTGCGAATGTATTACTCTTTCCATAAATTTATACCGAACGATGCGTTACATTGTGCTTAGCCTCGTTTTCATGACGAAAAGAAATGGCACTGCTGTCCAAGCTTCTCGATTTAATTTTAATGTGGTTTCTTTGTATCATTTCAGGTGCATGCCCTGACCAAAGTGACTGCCTGTTCCTTTCTCCGCCTTATTACTTAATGTACTGATTCTCTGTGTGTCACTTTTGTAATGATAACAGTAAGTATAGGTAAACTTCCAAAGAACAGGTGTTGTACGGTCGAACAGCATATCACGAATCTCCCTAATGAAATGCAGAGGTCATTATTTTATTATTATAATTATTATTATTATAATTATTTTTGATGATATTCTTTCATGTCCGAATTTTCTTGCCGATTATTTCATATTCCTTAAAGCAGATGAGAAGGCTGAACCATGGACAAGATCCATTTCTTCCAATCATTTCGCCTCTGCTCATGAGAATGTCTTAGTGAATGGGCTGGCAAACAATTAGGCGGTGTCTCGTAAGACCATTACTTAGTACAAGTGATGTGAGAGGAATTTCTCGTTCACCAGTGGAGCAGTCAACGTGCTCTCGAGTTTTCGTCATTTTCAGTGCGTGAAATTGTTGTGACCTACTTGTTTAACATGAATCGCCAGAGGTTTTTCTGGTCTGGCAAGTACCGATTTACGGGCCAATTAAAATTTGCTCGCTGCCCATTACGTACAAGCTAAATTTCTCCCTCCTTGCTGTGCCGTATGCTTGCCTGAGCATTTGCGAAAGATTCATAATTTTAAGGTTAAAAAATCAATCATTTTTCCGGTGCAAAAACACTAAAATTAATATGTTGCTGTCAAGACTTCATCATCAGGATTATTGTACAAGAATCTCTGAAAGCAATCAAGATAAGAATATAAATAAAAGTACTGAAATTCCTTGGTCACGTTCCTTGTTACTGTGGGTTCTTACGAAGTCATTCATTTTAGTTTATTTTATCGGCAGGACGAATGATGCGGAAGCACCCAGCAAGAAGACGCAGTTGCATGGACTAAACATGGAATTTTAGTACTTTTATTTATATTTTTATCTTGGCCGCTTTTAGAGATTCTTGTACAATAGTTCTAATGAAGCTTGACCTCCTATACGTTTCAATTTTAGTGTTTTTGCACCGTAAAAAGGTGGCTAATACGGCTTTTTAATTGATTCTAACAACCACGATTTCTTACCCATTGCCTACAAAATCAAAGTTGACAGATTTTCCAAAACTCGACAGATTCATCACTGGCAGTTATCCACGAAATTCTCTTTTATACAAAACAGGTGTATTTTCCGCCTGATGATCAATGTTTTTTTCTATTTGCAGTGGTAGGGAAGCAGTTAGTGAGCTCTTGAATAAAGCTTTATATAGTAAGATGAAGACAGCTTATAGGTTCCAACAGGCTTAAAATATTAAGTATTGTCTGTTTTGCGAACTAACTGAAAGCTATAGAAGTTCCAGAGAACGCCGTCTTGGCCTTGTTAGACACTGTGAACCTTTACAGCACTATTAGTATCTAAGAAAGGATAGAAATTATTAAGACCTATCTGATAAGAAACATGTCAATGAGTAGGGTGCAATTTCTGAACTTTTGGATTTTAATTGTTCTGTCTTTAACTAAAGGTTTATATGCAAGACAGAGTTTTATCAGTAGGCAACTGCTTGTCACCCATTTCTGGCAAAATTTTTGTGAACAACCCAGAGAACACATCATTTAGCTCTTTTCCAGCAACTAACGAGAGGATGATTTACTACGAGTGATACGTTGACGACTCCATATTGTTGTTTTAAGGGAAGAAAACTTAAGAAGCCTAACATTTAGAGTGCATTACCAAGAGAATTCGGAGTTATTAAACAAATAGGAACAGGAAATGGGTGTAGCACAATTAAACAAGTAGGACACAATGTGTCACGCATATGTCTAAAATAATCATAAATAAAATTACCACCACAAATAATGAAAGTAAGAAAGTCAAACTTCAGAAATTTCTCAATTTGATATACAATGTGTCAGTGTCAGAAAGAATTGGCACATTTTCACAAGATTGCTATAGTGCAGTGTAATTAATGGCAAATTACACACACATTAGGCATAAACCCAGCATGACAAAAAAAAGAACACATATACTAAGATTAATTGCGCTTAAACGATCCAAATTGCAGAATGTAATAAATATTATATCGGCCAAACTGAAGATAATATGAGATCCAGAATAAAGAACACTGTTGGCACAATAACAGGGCAGCGTTTGTGAGGTATATAAAAATTAACAAAGATGAACTTCGCACAATAAGACAAGAGGATACACTATACAGATCTCTAAGAAGTTTTTGTTTGAATGTGCTTGAGAAAGTTCAGATCTACGCCCACCGGATAAAAACCCTGCAAAAACTACTGAATTACCAATATGATATTGCAAATGGTAATTACTATGACAATGTTAAAGATATATTTTAGCATTTATCGGCGCATCGTGTTTGGATGGAACGGTGCACCGCCAGCGGCCAACTTGACACGACGGAGAAAACAACGTGGCTACTTGCTGCCTGGCAGTTGCGCAACTCATTGCGATCGTCCAGTAGAAAGAACAGGCAACACATTTAAAAAAAAATTTTAAGGTTTCCCCTTCAGAAAAATGTTCGTGTAAATCTCAGAAATTGTAGAGGGTACGCACCACTCAAATATCTCATTAAAATTTTAATACAAAGTGACACCATGCAAATATGATTTTAGTGTATGACAGTAAACTGATAGTTCCCTGTAACTAAGAGATATGATACGTTACACAACTTCTGTATTGTAACTAGAAAGAAAAGTTTTAGCTTTTGTAATACTGTAGCTGCGCGGAGTGGCTGCGCGGTTTGAGGCGTCATGTCACGGACTGCGCAGCCACTCCCGCCTGAGGTTTGAGTCCTCCCTCGGGCATGGCTCTGTGTGTTGTTCTTAGCATAAGTTAATTTTAAGTAGTGTATAAGTCTAGGGACTGATGACCTAAGCAGTTTGGCCCCTTACGAATTCACACTCATTTGAACATTTTGTAATATTGTAAACTACGGACAGGTGCCAGATTGCAATTTGTTTTTGTTGTTCTGCAGATCCGAAGATAGGTGACGTTAGCCGAAACCGGTCATTCTGAAACAAAAACATTGACCGAAAGGCGGAAAATAAGCCTACTTTCATAATACTGCGTCAGGTGTCCTGTTCACTGCATATATCTTTCAAACGAGTGGAAAGTGATAAACAAAATGCTACAATTGATCAGAAAGACAGAAAGATGGTGCAAAGAACAGTAACAGATGGCTACATCTACAGTCCGAAGCAGGTTGTGTAGTAAAAACATTTTCCTATTTAGGGGTGTTCGCAAACTACTGCCGGCCGGGGTGACCGAGCGGTTCTAGGCGCTACAGTCTGGAATCGCGCGACCGCTACGGTCGCAGGTTCGAATCCTGCCTCGGGCATGGATGTGTGTGATGTCCTTAGGTTAGTTAGGTTTAAGTAGTTCTAAGTTCTAGGGGACTGATGACTTCAGAAGCCATTTGAACCAACTCAAACTACTCGTATTTAATATTGACAGTATCACAGACGACAGTCACTGTAATATATTTCTGTCACTGATCTCTTCAAAACCCTACACAGAAGCATTTATATTGACATCTACATCAACTGTAAATCACTGTGAAATGAGGGGCTAAGGGTATTTTCGTAGCATCAAGTGCTAACGTTACCTACAGTTCTCGTCACGGATAGGGCGTGTGTAAGATGAATGATCTGTTATTAGTCAATTTTATGTTCATGGTCGTTAAGGTTCTATATGTAGGAGATTTTTAAGAACAACTATCGGCCCGGGAAACTGATCACTGAATATATCTAAGTTGGCTTTTGTGAGCGTTCGGGGTAGCGCAATGGTTAGCACACTGGGCTCGCAGTCGGAAGGACGACGGGTTCATAACCACGTCCGGCCATCCTGACTTAGTTTTCCGTCACTTCCCTAAATGGCTTAAGGCAAATGACGGGATGGTTCCTTGTAAAGGGCACGGTCACTTTCCTTCTCCATCCTTCTCTAATCCCAGCTCGTGTTTCGTCTCTAATGACCTCGTTGTCGAGTGGTCGTTAAACGCGAATCTCCTCGCCCCTGGTTTCTGTGAGACATTACGACTTTCTCCATTGATTGCCGTCTATGATTTTATTACGTTTCTCATGTGTTCGCCGTCAGTGATACAAGCTTGGACTTCCGGCCGTTCTTTGTATAGGCACACTTTCAGTGTCACGACACCTTTATAATGACTCCACACTCTTGAAAAACATTACGGTGTACACTGCACGTCTGATCTGTATACTGTCTCTTTTGTTGAGGAACTACAATTTTTAAAAATTACCCTATTATGTTAGGCACCGCATTTTTGGTGAAGTTTATGTGCACTAGAGACAAGCAACTGAGTCTCATCAGTTAACATGTATTTCTCTCCAATTTGGCCATCTCAGAACTTCCTGACAGCATACACGTGTTTCGCCGGCCGCTGTAACCGAGCGGTTCTAGGCGCTTCAGTCCGGAACCGCGCTGTTGCTACGGTCGCAGGTTCGAATCCTGCCTCGGGCATGGATGTGTGTGATGTCCTTAGGTTAGTTAGGTTTAAGTAGTTCTAAATAAAGTCTAGGGGACTGATGACCTGAGATATTAAGTCGCATAGTGCTTAGAGCCACGCACGTTTTTGGTATGTACTGACCGTGACTGGGTTTACTAGACGTTGGTAGAAAGCAACGAATAATCAATGAAGTATGTATTGCGCTAAGTAGAATATTATGTATGTATGGTGCATAACAGGTGTTACATGTGACGTGGCGAATGGAGGTTCCCGCCTCATCTGGCACGGTACTCGGGGCGGCATTAAAGGGAAGTATGTGCACCGGCAGGCAGTTGAGTTTATACGCACCCACATAAGCGAGCAGTGTCAGCGTTCATTTGCAGGTGAATGCGGAGTTGCACAAAAGCGGCGGTGATTTCGCCGAGCCGCCTCTGCCTCGACGCCTTGGCCACGTGAAAAGGGCGCCGCGAGGGCAGACGTGGTGGGGGAAGGGTGGCAGTGCCGTAACAGGAGGGGAGGAGGGGAGCGAGGGGCCTTTGTCAGCGCCGCTTGCCGACATTTGTTCAATTTCGCACAAAACGCGTCCGTTACTGCTCCGCGGTTGCGAACAAAATATCTCTCGGCCTCATTGTGCGAGCAAAGCTGAATGTACGCCGCCCACAAAGGGCGACCGGCTCCTCTCCTCTCGGCTCACCCTCCCCTCCCCCCCCACCCCCCCCCTCCCCCCACCTCCTAGCGAGGGCATTCCGCAGCTGACTGCGCCGCTGAGGCAGCTGCTGAAGCGTGCAGTGCGCGGCTCTGTACACACACGCTGGGGCCTGACAGCTAGCCTCGTCCAGCGCAGGGGGCGACCTTCACCTTGTATTCCTTCTGCCTGCCTGCCGCGACAATTCACACCTCCGCAAGCACACACGCTACGTGTAAATCACTCGGGCGCACACGCGGTGGAGGCCGAGTCTCTGCTTTGCGAGATTCGGAGTTGCCTTTGTGGCGATGGTAATGCTTGTTTTACCGTCAAACACAACAACCTTATGCCCTTTTCCAGTACAGTTCTTCTGTGTGCGTGATCGCGTAATGGAGTAAAAGGTTTCACCGCTTTGTCCACAATGGTAGCTCTCTCTCAGCGGTACAATGCTCCTTCCCGTTGCACATACAATCGCACCAAAAAGTATTGGCACAAGTGCGTATTTATCGTTGCTGGTTACAAACGCCGCATCTTTCGGTACACAGCACATGTACTTGCTACTTCACATATCAGACATTACAATTCTGCCCACAGTGCCCATCATTAACAAAGAAATGCAGTGTTAAGGGCAAATATGTTTCTCCTCTGCACACAAAAAGTATTAGCACAGAGCGTGGCTTCTCGCTATATCGCTGGGTTTCCAGGTACCGGAACGCCATCTGCTAACGCAATAGACGCTGCGTGCTGTTGAAGGCCCAGTCGCAAGTACGTTGCTGTATCGCGCGATAGTGGTCAGCATGGTCAGCCGAGAAGAAGGAACATTCAGTGGCGTTGCGTGAGAGAGTGGTATTGCTCCATTCACAAGGGAGAAGCTATCGACAAATCGGAGCAGAGGTGTCTGTTAGCTACACCTCGGTACGAGACATCATTCACAAATATAAAGAGACTGTAACAACAGTGAATAAGTGTCGTCCTGGACGTCCAAAAGTGCTTACAACCCGAGAGCGTCGCCGTATCATCGCACTTGCTCGGAAGGAACCTGCAACAAGTGCAGCAACTATTGCTGAGGTTGTTCAGACAACGTCCGACAAGACGGTTAGTGTCCAAACTATACGAAATGTGTTGAATGAGGCTGACATGCGTGGACGTTCTCCCAGGAAAAAGCCATACATATCGGAAATTAACCGGCAGAAACGCCTGCAGTTTGCCAGGGACTACATCAGCAAGCCGATGAAGTTTTGGAACCCTCTGATATTTAGCGACGAATCGAAGTTCAATGTGTTCGGATTTGATGCAAGAAAGAAAATTTGGCGCAAGCACCTCGACATCAAACACATGCATTCCACTGTTAAACACGGTGGGGTCGGTATCAGAGTCTGGGGCTGGATGGCGGCGTCCGGCGTTGGGAATCTAGCTGTAATCTACGGTACAATGGATCATATGAGATACATCGACGTGTTGCGAGGTAATTTACACGCTAGTGCTCAGACATTGGGCCTTACTGGGGTGTTTCTTTTCCAGCAAGACAACGACCCAAAACATACCGCCATTAAATTCCCGGAGTGGTTACTGTACAATGCCCCCAGAAGGGTTCTAACACCACCTCAGAGCCCTGATTTGAACTCCACTGAGAACCTGTGGGCTCATCTTGACGCACAAATCAGATAAAGGCGTCCGTCCGGTAACAACGACTTGGTGAAAGTGCTCCTGGAGGAATGGTCGAAAATTACCCCTGATATCACCCGGAATTTAATACAAAGCATTCCTAGGCGTTTACGTGCTGTTATAGATGTTAAAGGGATGTACACTAGCTATTAGAAGGTGAACATCAATGAAGAAAACGGACACACTGTCCGATTCATACGCGTGTGCCAATACTTTTTTCGATGGAGAAGAGCGGTGTTTATTTTCATAACACTGTATGTTACTTTACGGACAGGTGATTTGGACATATTTGTAACCAATGTAATGTAAGGTGGCACGTGGCTGGGTTCTGTTCTGAAATATATGTTTCGTTTAACCTACAACCACTAAAATGTAACTCGGCCAATACCTTTTGGTGCGATTGTACGGCTATTCAGTAGGCTGTGGTGCGATTCAAGAAGCAGTGCGGTAGAAGTACAGTTTCCGACTACAAAAATATAGCCAGAAATGTTCGTTAACGCCAAAAGCAATATTGTATCGACGGCATTTTGTTTACTAAAACTATTTGCTTAGTTTCTATCACCATGCGAGTGTTTTCGAATTCAGCACAGTGCAAGAACTTCATCACTTTATGCGAGTATCCGAATCCACCGTAACAATCTGAGGAGCTGTTGTAAAAACCACTTTTCTCAACCACGTAACTTACATTAGATTTTACAGGATCAGCAAAGTAGGACAATGCGAACGAATGAATAACCCTAGCATTTCCAAGGTACTTTCTGTTACATGTAATACCAATTGGAGGAGGGGGGTGGGGCTCAGAGGCCCAGAAAGAAAACTGGACTCGCATTCGGGAGGACGACGGTTCAATCCCGTCTCCGCCCATCCTGATTTAGGTTTTCCGTGATTTCCCTAAATCGTTTCAGGCAAATGCCGGGATGGTTCCTTTGAAAGGGCACGGCCGATTTCCTTCCCAATCCTTCCCTAACCCGAGCTTGCGCTCCGTCTCTAATGACCTCGTTGTCGACGGGACGTTAAACACTAACCACCACCACCACCACCACCGCCCAGAAAGAAAATTGCAATTTAATTTGTGATAATGCACGTTTCTACCACTGATACCAGTGAGAACACTTAGAACTGCTTAGACATTATTTTTGACACTGGATAATAAAAATTTAAATTATTATCGGAACAAAATCAACAAATCATAAAATTTACGTTGTATAATTTTTGTTGTCCAGTAACGCACATGATTGTAGTCTCTTATAAAAAACAACAATTTAATTTCAGTCCACTTGATGAAACAAACAGAATTTACTACCTCATTCTGAAACACATTTTTCACACAACACTGTCTTCTTGCTGAGTTTCCCACAGACGTGTTTGAGGCAATGACAGCAGGTAGCAGATGATTTTCCCATCTTGTTGTACGTTATCTTTTTAGATGATGCTTCTTGGCAGCATAGGTGGCACCGTCCACGTGTTCCCCGCTCTGCTATTGAGACGAAGGTTCCATAGTGCAGCTAAACTTCCGTTATGTGGTGCTTTCCGTTGCTGTTATCACTGGCTTCTGAAGCCCGCGCCAATTTCGGGCGCGTCCATCTAGATGAAACGTTATTCGTTCAGGACCTAAGTTAGCGAGAAAAACTCTTCTGCGATTTAGCAAATCCTTTTTCCAATTTGGAAAGTTGAGAAGGAAGATTGAATAAGCGTTTCAAATGGCTCTAAGCACTATGGGACTTAACATCGGAGGTCATCAGTCCCCTAGACTTAGAACTACTTAAACCTAACTAACCTAAGGACGTCACACACATCCATGGCCGAGACAGGATTCGATCCTGCGACCATAGCAGAAGCGCAGTTCCGGACTGAGGCGCCTAGAACCGCTCGACCACAGAGGCCGGCGAATATGCATTTACTGCTGCTATATGAATGAGTGTATAGAAGAGGGACATTACCAGCTTCTCGTCCGTCTCTTCGTGCTGTACTGTCTCGTCATCTGGTCTATGACGCCCATGCCTCCCTTTCTAGAGTTACGAAAAATATTTATGTTGATCTTATTTGAGTCTTCACTGATCACCCCTTCTGAGTGATAAGTCGAAAGCATCCACAGCAGTCGCTTTAGTTTCTCACGGACTAGAGTGCTGCGAGAGTAACTGGTGGCCACTGTGTCTGAGGATCAATATATGAGAAGATGGATGACCGTACACTGCGGCCAGTTGCAGTCTTCAGCTCTTCAGGTTTGGGTAGGGTGCCAAGTTTGAGGGGAAAATCATTCCACAGAAGTCTCAGCAAGAGCAATTGAAGCATAGTACCGATCCGTGGTAACACTGTGGCCTGATCTGTCAGTGGGTTTTAGTAGTCTGTTTATAATATCCACTGGTGCATTTAGATGCTGTGTATTTCAAAACTTTCCTATGTAGATGTCCATGCTGATCACATATCTAGTCTCAGAATCAGACAGCATTCTAATTAGAATCCAGTATTTTCCAGGTTTTTCTTTTGGAAACACCTTTAATGGGCAGCGACCACCGAACAAAGACAACGCGTCATCCACTGTGGTGTGTGGACCGGGAATGAAATACAATGGAAATTTCCCTCGTTGGAGCAAACTTGTCAGTCCGGCAAACAATTTGTTTTGAATTCTTATCATCAAACTTCAATCGCCTTCGAGTCATTATTGATCCACAGTACACTTGTCGACCCTGAAGCATAGCCCATAAATCTTGGACAGTTATCTTACTGCCATGATGTGAACCCATAACTAGTTAGAGACCTACATAACAAAATAACCCATCTCCGTCGGTGTGCTGAAGACCTAACAGAGGAGCCGCTTCGTTTGTGTGTAGTTTTATTACATTCATAACATGACGTGTAAAAAAGAGCTCTATAGCATCTCCCGGAGACTCAGTACTTCCTTGTTGTCTTAGCCCCCTCCATATTTTGGACAGAACGCCGATATTCTCGAGATGACTCCGTGACATACTCGCGTCCACTTTTGGCAATGAATTTATAACAGTATCATTAGCACCTGGTGGGTTGCGCTGAAGCTCATCTTCGTTCTCAGATGGTGAATGAGTTAAAATTTCTTCCACATCATCATCAATCACTTCACTTTCTTCTAACTCTCGTTCAAGGCTTTTTCAAGCACTCTTTCGATAGAACTATCACGTAAAAGTTGTTTATTAATGTTAGTTTATTCAACAGCAACAATGAAATTAGAAATGGTCGACTTCATACAAATTTATCTGAAGAAAAAATCAAAAATTCATTTCGTTCCAAACATTTGAAACTAAAGTCTAAACCACCTGAAATCTGTCCTTGGTAGTATCGACGGGGGGCTTCTAAGGCCCATGGAGAATAAAAACAAAAAAATGATTTTTCGTTAATTTTAACAAACTCTACATTCACTCAATTGTAAAGGCAGAATGAACAATTAGCTTTGATTTCAAGTTCATATGTCAAGGGACAGAGATACAACATATACACATTACGTCAGTGGGCCTACGAAGCACCCTCATAATGCTAGGGTTAATAAACAAATGAAGTATATTTACTAATAAAACAAACATGTACAAATGTCCATATTAAGCACAGATACTAAAATAAGGTGTCTTTCCTGATAATCACAGGTTTACTCTAACGAAGGGAAATTGAACTGCTGAACTTTCCGCATAACCACTGTGTCACCCATATATGCAGTTTATTGTTCCATTTTATGGGTAATAGGAGTTTATTAATTCAAAAGTATCTCATTAATCGTATCATAACGGAAGAGGGGAGGAGGGCAGTCCGACGATTTTTAAGTATTTTTTACGATGATTTAATTTTAAATAAATGCATCAGGTGGGTACCGAAATGTGACACTGTTCCCTCGGTAATGTTGACTCTGCTGTAGACGTGAATTTCCTTTTCATATGACTGTGACAGTAGATACATGATACTTGGATATAAGATGCACCGGCGTAGGAAATCATCCCCGAGACGAAGGACACCTGCAATAAGGAATAAAGCGAGTGGATTTTTTTAAAGGGTATTGATATCAGGAGGAGAAAATTACAAACCATATCGTACACCAGCTTCGAAAGAACATTATTTCTCCATCATGTGCAACTCCATTGCCTTTTGACGGATTCCCCCCACGCCCTTCGCGGCCTTCCTTCCCAACACGACGCTGCTTTCCTTTTTGCGGGATGAAGACAGAGATACAGTTGTGACTGCTGTGTGAAGAGTGCAGCACTAATTTTTTTCATTATGAAGTAATTTCTTTGCATGAATGTGTGAATAAAACAGTGTCGTACACTAGCGATGAATCGTACGATGATGTTTTTTCAAACGACTGGCCTTGTTTTCGGGAAGAAGTAGGTTTTAATCCTAATCTAGCTTTCCTCATTTAGGTGTGATGTCGTTTCCCTAAATTACTCCAGGCGAGTGCTAGGATGCTTCTGTAAGCCCGCGACTGATTGCCTCTCTCACGCTTGTCAAGCTGAGTCCGTGACAGTTGTGAGAAGATGGATGTTTTGACATTTCTGCGGAGCTTCAGACAGACCTCTTTCTTTCACATTCGTCGGCTTCGCCAAATCACAAACAAACTGCCTCATTCCAATCTAACCTAGATACACTGAAGATAAATAAATCAACATGAAACAGGTCAAGGCAACATAAATTATCAAAAAAAGGGCAGGTGACAGTTTTTCAGTCTTTCAACATTAAATCTAGTTCTCAATCGTAATTCTACACTGTCGGCTAGGGAACAAATTCTTGGTGTGCATGTATGCTAGCTCCGAAGAGCCGTTTATCCTATGGTATGATGCTATAATTAGCAAAAAAGCAGAACTCACTAAACTTATGCATAATACACTCAGAGAAAGAAACCTGCTAATACCGCACGTGACGCGCAGTAAGCAAGCAAGGAAACTAAAGTAACTGGATGTATTTCGCTAACAAGACACCCAATATCAATAACACTTTTTATTATCTTACAAACCTCCCTTACTGCTTTAATAAACGGAATAATAATATGAACTTGTTGACTAACATACATTCTACTTTTTACATTTCTTGGTGGTATATTAGTTTTATTTGTTTATTTCGCGCGCTTTTTCCTCACATCATTCGTAAAATGATATTTATGTTACCATAATTTTTGCATACTTGCTCCGACGATAGATAGAATAGCGAATGGCAGAAAAAAAAGAACTGTCTAAAACATCATCAAAACAATAATACTAAAGTCGATTAATATCAATCAAAGCGCAATAGATGTATTCAGAGACGGGGATTCGGTAGCGAAGTTCCACCAACTCTGGTCATTCCCTTTTGATTTAATCAGTTACAATGAAAATTGTGTGCAAGTTGGTAGAACACCTTTAGGTTGACACTCAAGAGCCTTCGGGAGGCCCATAAGAGCTGTACTCCGAGGAAGCCACGTCCCTAAACCGCTGCTACATACAGCAAAGCGGCATTTCAAAGGGCAGCCTTAAGACTAGCTACTACCTGTTCGATAAACATTACTTGGTGTCACATATCAAAGTTCCAAAAACATTGAGCCGTGTTATTTAAATACGTGTGGGAAATGTGCGATGTGCGCTCTGTAAGATAAATTCTGTAATACGTTATTGAGAGATTTATTTTAATATACAGGGTGGTCCATTGATAGTGACCGGGTCAAATATCTCACGAAATAAGCATCAAACGAAAAAACTACAAAGAACGAAACTCGTCTAGCTTGAAGGAGGAAACCAGATGGCGCTATGGTTGGCCCGCTAGATGGCGCTGCCATAGGTCAAACGGAATCAACTGCGTTTTTTTTTTTAATAGGAACCCCATTTTTTTACATATTCGTGTAGTACGTAAAGAAATATGAATGTTTTAGTTGGACCACTTTTTTCGCTTTGTAATAGATGGCGCTGTAATAGTCACAAACGTATAAGTACGTGGCATCACGTAACATTCCGCCAGTGCGGACGGTATTTGAACCATTTGATACATTACCCGTGTTAAAATGGACCGTTTACCAATTGCGGAAAAGGTCGATATCGTGTTGATGTGAGGCTATTGTGATCGAAATGCCCAACGGGCGTGTGCTATGTATGCTGCTCGCTATCCTGGAGGACATCATCCAAGTGCCCGGACCGTTCGTCGGATAGTTACGTTATTTAAGGAAACGGGAAGTGTTCAGCCACATGTGAAACGTCAACCGCAATCTGCAACTAATGATGATGCAAAAGTAGGTGTTTTAGCTGCTGTCGTGGCTAATCCGCACATCAGTAGCAAACAAATTGCGCGAAAATCGGGAATCTCAAAAACGTCGGTGTTGAGAATGCTACATCAACATCGATTGCACCCGTACCATATTTCTATGTACCAGGAATTGCATGGCGACGACTTTGAACGTCGTGTACAGTTCTGCCACTGGGCACAAGAGAAATTACGGGACGATGACAGATTTTTTGGACGCGTTCTATTTAGCGACGAAGCGTCGTTCACCAACATCGGTAACGTAAACTGGCATAATATGCACTACTGGGCAACGGAAAATCCACGATGGCTGCGACAAGTGGAACATCAGCGACCTTGGCGGTGTAATGTATGGTGAGGCATTATGGGAGGAACAATAATTAGCCCCCATTTTATCGATGGCAATCTAAATGGTGCAATGTATGCTGATTTCCTACGTAATGTTCTATTGACTACAAGATGTTTCACTGCATGACAGAATGGCGATGTACTTCCAACATGATGGATGTCCGGCACATAGCTCGCGTACGGTTGAAGCGGTATTGAATAGCATATTTCAAGACAGGTGGATTGGTCGTCGAAGCACCATACAATGGCCCGCACGTTCACCGGATCTGACGTCCCCGGATTTCTTTCTTAGGGGAAAGTTGAAGGATATTTGCTATCGTGATCCACCGACGAAGCCTGACAACATGCGTCAGCGCATTGTCAATGCATGTGCGAACGTTACGGAAGGCGAACTACTCGCTGTTGAGAGGAATGTCGTTACACGTATTGCCAAATGCACTGAGGTTGACGGACATCAATTTGAACATTTATTGCATTAATGTGATCTTTACAGGCAATCACGCTGTAACAGCATGTGTTCTCAGAAATGATAAGTTCACCAAGGTACATGCATCACGTTGGAACAACCGAAATAAATTGTTCAGACGTACCTACGTTCTGTATTGTAATTTAAAAAACCTACCAGTTACCAACTGTTCGTCTAAAATTGTGAGCCATACGTTTGTGACTATTACACCGCCATCTATCACAAAGCGAAAAAAGTGGTCCAACTAAAACATTCATATTTCTTTACGTACTACACGAATGAGTAATAGAAAATGGGGGTTCCTATTTAAAAAAAAAAAAACAAAAACCGCAGTTGATATCCGTTTGACCTATGGCAGCGCCATCTAGCGGGCCAACCATAGCGTCATCTGGTTTCCCCCTTCTAGCTAGACAAGTTTCGTTCTTTGTAGTTTTTTCGTTTGACGCTTATTTCGTGAGACATTTGGCCCGGTCACGATCAATGGTCCACCCTGTATATTTCGGGGCGGCTCCGCCTCTGAGCTTTTAATTACGAGCCGCGCCTGCTCTATTCGCAAATGGGACAGGAAAGATACGTATAGACTGATATTACGTCCAAAAAAGATGTGCGCCGAACCCACGTTGCAGTAGCGCTACCGTGCACACACAGACGTTGATAACGAATGACTGTAGTAGGACAGTGCCCTGATCAGCCTGCTTATCCCTACGCATGAAACACTGGTCAGGTAGGAGGGCTGTCTGTCAACGTGAGCGATTCGCTGTGACAGCGGCTGTCAGCCATGGCGGCCTTATCCGCGTCGCGTTTCATTTCATTCGGCTACTCCCTCCCCCTCCCCTGCCTGCCGCAGCCGCTGATTAGGCCGTTGGCAGTCCTTGTCGCTGCTGCTACCCCTGGGGTCGGGCCCGAACCGCCCCGCCAGCCATGCGGATATTGCGATCGTCGACCGTGTCTTTCCGGCCGGCGCTATCGGTTTCCGATAGGCCGATACTAGCTTTTCCCACAGGAACACGGCATCATTTCAGCCTTGTTGGCTAAGCCGCTGCCAAATCCTCTCGCGCGCCCGCTAACATGCTATAAGAATATCCCAATCCTGGTGAACAGGGCTGCCCTGCCTGCTCCACTACACAACAGCGCTCGTCAGCCACCCCCACCTGTCGACCAAGCGTACTTGACCACACATTTCAACTGTCTCTGAAAAGTATGGTGACCGACTTTCGCGTATGAATAAGACCGTTTACTTTATATTCTGCAATTTATGTTCTGTCTCATACGGTGAGATACATATATCTGTGTTAAACTTATCCAGCGACTAGACAACGAAATTCTTTTGGGGCTGTGACCGTACTGTCAATGGGTTTCTGCACTATTGCAAGTGCCCTTCCCCTAGGTAGTTTTTTTTTGTTTTTTTTTTTCGCTAACCCTGAAGAAGGCCACTTGCAACAGTGGCCGAAACGTCGAATTTTTACACACTGACCATTCGGCCACAGACCCAACAGAATTTAACACTACTGGCCATTAAAATTGCTACACCCAGAAGAAATGCAATTGATAATCGGGTATTCATTGGACAAATATATTATACTAGAAGTGACGTGTGATTACACATTCGCGCAATTTGGGTGCATAGATCCTGAGAAATCAGTGCCCAGAACAACCACCTCTGGCCGTAATAACGGCCTTGATGCGCCTGGGCATTGAGTCAAACAGAGCTTGGATGGCGTGTACAGGTACAGGTGCCCATGCAGCTTCAACACGGTACCACAGTTCATCAAGAGTAGTGACTGGCGTATTGTGACGAGCCAGTTTCTCGGCCACCATTGACCAGACGTTTGGAATGGGTGGGAGATCTGGAGAATGTTCTGCCAAGGAAGTAGTCGAACATTTTCTGTATCCAGAAAGGCCCGTACAGGACCTGCAACATGCGGTCGTGCATTATCCTGATGAAATGTAGAGTTTCGTAGCGATCGAATGAATGGTAGAGCCACGGGTCGTAACACATCTTAAATGTAACGTACACTGTTCAAAGTGCCGTCAATGCGAACAAGAGGTGACCGAGACGTGTAACCAATGGCACCCCATACCTTCACGCCGGGTGATACGCCAGTATGGCGATGACGAATACACGCTTCCAATGTGCGTCCACCGCGATGTCGCCAAACACGGATGCGACCATCATGATGCTGTAAACAATTCCGGGATTCATCTGAAAAATGACGTTTTGCCATTGCTGCACCCAGGTTCGTCGTTGAGCACACCATCGCAGGCGCTCCTGTCTGTGATGCAGCGTCAAGGGTAACAGCAGCCATGGTCTCCGAGCTGATAGTCCATGCTGCTGCAAACGTCGTCGAACTGTTCGTGCAGATGGTTGTTGTGTTGCAAACGTCCCCATCTGTGGACACAGGGATCGAGACGTGGCTGTACGATCCGTTACAGCCATGCGGATAAGATGCCTCTCATCTCGACTGCTAGTGATACGAGGCCGTTGGGATCCAGCACGACGTTCCGTATTACCCTCCTGAACCCACCGATTCCATATTCTGCTAACAGTCACTGGATCTCGACCAACGCGAGCAGCAGTGTCGCGATGCGATAAACCGCAATCGCGATATTCTACAATCCGACCTTTATCAAAGTCGGAAACGTGATGGTACGCATTTCTTCTCCTTACACGAGGCGTCACAACAACGTTTCACCAGGCAACGCCGGTCAACTGCTGTTTGTGTATGAGAAATCGGTTGGAAACTTTCCTCATGTAAGCACGTTGTAGGTGTCGCCAACGCCGCCAACCTTGTGTGAATGCTCTGAAAAGCTAATCATTTGCATATCACAGCGTCTTCTGCCTGTCGGTAAATTTCGCGTCTGTAGCACGTCATCTTTGTGGTGTAGCTATTTTAATCGCCAGCAGTGTACTAATTGTGGCTATGGCCACGGAAGTCTACGCTTACAATTAAATAAACAGAAATTCAGAATTATCTGCACCAAAGAAACGAATGGTAGTTTACTTTTGGGCTAGCCAACGTGTGCAGCAACGCTAGTATTCTATTATCTGCCTTTCCGCGATTGCCACCCCAGAAATTTTCCCACCAGAAACTTTTCGCGTCAGTAATAAACTGATTCTGTGAACGAATTGATGTGACCGCCGCTTATCACAACGCGGAAGATTGCTGATTGGGCTGCGCTTACGGGTGTTGGTGAACTTTAAAGTGACGTCCGTGGGGCCAGTCGTAAATTGTCTCAGCGCACCGGCTCAGGTTGCGTCCACTGACGAGGACACAGCACTCAGCTACATAGGACGGCCGGGTACAATAAAGCTAGAATAAAATGAAACTTGAAATAATGTACAATCAATTCTTCGAAAATAAAACTTCTAATAATGAAGTCACAGAAACATGTGACCGAGGACATTTGAAGATAACGGCTTTGTAGAGAGAAAATGAAACACATATAAGATTATAAGATTAAAAGTGGTCACGAAAAGAAAAGTATTTTATATCTCCTCGAGTTCCATATCATTGGAGACGGATGACAACCTCGGATTGGGGACTGATAGGGTGGGAAACGTTCTGTGTCTTCTTCAGAGGGACGTATGGTATTGAGACTTGGACACTGATACAAGATAGAGAGAAAAACGAACACATGAATCAGCAAACAGACGACTGAAATGAAAATTATTTGGGAGTGGATAGTATGTGTAGGAAGGCGGATGCAGTATGGAAGGACTGAGGCTTTGCTAGCCGGCCGCTGTGGCCGAGCGGCTCTAGGCGCTTCAGTCCGGAACCGCGCTACTGCTACGGCCGCAGGTTCTAATCCTGCCTCGGGCATGGATGTGTGTGATGTCCTTAGGTTTGTTAGGTTTAAGTAGTTCTAAAAAAAATGGTTCAAATGGCTCTGAGCACTATGGGACTCAACTGCTGAGGTCATTAGTCCCCTAGAACTTAGAACTAGTTAAACCTAACTAACCTAAGGACATCACAAACATCCATGCCCGAGGCAGGATTCGAACCTGCGACCGTAGCGGTCTTGCGGTCCGAGACTACAGCGCCTTTAACCGCACGGCCACTTCGGCCGGCCTAAGTAGTTTTAAGTCTAGGCGACTGATGACCTCAGATGTTACGTCCCATAGTGCTTAGAGCGATTTGAACCATTTCTTTATTCTTTGCTAGAGCCAAGGGGATAAGCAAAGGCCGAGAGGGCGATGCAAGAGGAGTGGGTCAAATGCACAGAGCGCAAATTAACGCTTAACGGCAACAAAATCCAAGGTCGTTAAAGACTCATCGTAGTTGACCATTTGTACAAAAGGTAGAAAAAATGTTCAAATGTGTGTGAAATCTTATGGGACTTAACTGCTAAGGTCATCAGTCCCTAAGCTTACACACTACTTAACCTAATTATCTCAAGGACAGCACACACACCCATGCCTGAGGGAGGACTTGAACCTTTGCCGGGATACAAAAGGTAGATGAATGGCTTTATTCGCGTCAAGATCTTGTGCAGAAAATGAAGTCTGTTATCAGTATTACTGAACGGGTTACCCTGCGTACCATAATCAATTGCCGTTACGTATGTAACGGCTTTCAGAGGCAGCTAAAATTAGGTTTTCAATATTTCATACAGCTACTTACCGGATTTAAAAATTTAAAATGCTACCATAATATACTCGCCAAAAGGTGTAATCTTAGGGTGAAGGTATGACCCAATAAATTAAGAATTACAGTTAGAAATAGTGTATGTATTTTGAGAAAATGTAACACACGGCACACAAATTGCGCAGTCTATATTCATCTGGTATTTGAGAAAGGTTTACTGACTCTTTAGTTTCTTTTATTAACAGATTTTCCAATCAGCATGATTGTAATGAAACATAAATAATGCCGGCCGCTGTGGCCGAACGGTTCTAGGCGCTTCAGTCCAGAGCCGCGCGACTGCTGCTGTCGCAGGTTCGAATCCTGCCTCGGGCATGGATGCGTGTGATGTCCTTAGGTTAGTTAGGTTTAAGTAGTTCGAAGTTCTAGGGCACTGATGACCTCAGATGATAAGTCCCATAGTGCTCAGAGCCATTTGAAACATAAATATTTCTATAACAAGAACGAGTTACAAATTCTGATGCACTCTCTGGTTGTTGCGGCTTTAAAGAAAGAGAGTAAGTAGGCTGTGGGACTATAAAAAACTGCTTCGTGTGGGACACACATCCACAGAGAAAAGAGAAAACGCAGCACCACTCAGCCGCTCACGTGCGAAAGTGTAAACGGAGCGGGGGGCGTGGAAACGGGGCTCGGTGGGTCGGAAGTAAATCGACCCGGCAGCAGAAGCCACAGGCGGCGCTTTCTAAGAGCTGGAGTCTTCCGAGGCCTGCTCGGGTCTCCCGTCTCCTGGATACCGCGTCTTAGCAGCGGGCGAGCAGCGCACGCGGGCACCGTTATACGTCGCACCTTCCGCCTCGGCTCTGTTCCTGGGCTGTTGGCTGGCTCTCTATTGCACCTGTCGCGCGCTGTGACTGCCGCGGTTAGCCTAACGTCGTGCACGCCATTGTTCTGCTCGCAGAACGTTGTCTTTCCCACCGGAGGACTCTTTAGCAGGCCTGTTCTTTTACATAACAAAAACCAGTAACAAAGAAAGAAGGAACGACAGAGAGCGAGAGAGAGACAGAGAGAGAGAGAGAGAGAGAGAGAGAGAGACAGACAGGCAGAGAGAGAGCGTGTTGTTCACTACTGTATTCTGTACTTGAAGCATTTCTGGACATCAGGTCTTCTAGTGCGTCTTTGGCGATTTGTGAGAATTATTGTCGATTCACCCTGGGTGTCAACGGAGAGTAACACCACGGTCAAATGATGGCGTGTTTACACTAGACGAAACGACAATGTAACGTTATTTCGCTTAGTTAAGTACCGAACGTTCAACGTTCAGTTATGAGATACTACCTCTAATTAAAAAAAAGTCAGATTAATCAGAAATAAAGAACTAGAAATGATACAGTTTATTGGCGGAAGCAAGCAAGCTCCATAACATATATTTCTTCTATCCCACACCGTAGCGCTTAAGGCATATGCAAAGGAGGTTCCTTTGAAAAGGACGAGGTCGATTTCTTTCAAGGTGTTTCTATGAGAACGAGACAGATTGGAAAAAGTAAGCAAACTGTTTATTATTTCAAAAGTAATCGTCATAGTTGTAAATACGTTCATTTTGAGACAAGATAATCAGTGCCTTGGTCGAACCATGATTGTACCAACGTGTGCACCCCTTCGTCCAAAGCAAATGGGCCACGAATGTCTTTCTTCAGAGCTTCAAAAAGATGGAAATCGCGTAGGGTGAGACCGGGACAGTAAGCGGGATGTGTAAGGGCTTCCCAGCGAAACTTTTGCAGTGTACTCAGAACAACATTGGCAACATGTTGACGGGCGCCTGTGTACAGTAAATGTTCCGTAGGCAACCGAAAACATTGTTCCACCAAGGCATTGGCCATCTTGTCTCACAAATAAATGCATTAATAGTTAAAGCGATTACTTTTGAAATAATAAACAGTTTAATTACTTTTTGCCATTTGTCTCGTTTTCATCTGACCCCCGACAGCCTGATAACAACACATACGCTGGGAAAGCTTGATCATCAGTGTTCCGAAGATTTAGGGACTTTCAACAGTGCCTAGTGAAGCACTCGCACCTGAGCTGGGATATGTTGTTGTATAAACGGAAAAAACACATGACTGCTTGTAAAAAAGTATAGCGCTATAAAGTACTTGCGCGCTGCGAGAACACCCCTACTGGAGACCCATGGCAAGACACATATACACTCCTGGAAATTGAAATAAGAACACCGTGAATTCATTGTCCCAGGAAGGGGAAACTTTATTGACACATTCCTGGGGTCAGATACATCACATGATCACACTGAAAGAACCACAGGCACATAGACACAGGCAACAGAGCATGCACAATGTCGGCACTAGTACAGTGTATATCCACCTTTCGCAGCAATGCAGGCTGCTATTCTCCCATGGAGACGATCGTAGAGATGCTGGATGTAGTCCTGTGGAACGGCTTGCCATGCCATTTCCACTTGGCGCCTCAGTTGGACCAGCGTTCGTGCTGGACGTGCAGACCGCGTGAGACGACGCTTCATCCAGTCCCAAACATGCTCAATGGGGGACAGATCCGGAGATCTTGCTGGCCAGGGTAGTTGACTTAAACCTTCTAGAGCACGTTGGGTGGCACGGGATACATGCGGACGTGCATTGTCCTGTTGGAACAGCAAGTTCCCTTGCCGGTCTAGGAATGGTAGAACGATGGGTTCGGTGACGGTTTGGATGTACCGTGCACTATTCAGTGTCCCCTCGACGATCACCAGTGGTGCACGGCCAGTGTAGGAGATCGCTCCCCACACCATGATGCCGGGTGTTGGCCCTGTGTGACTCGGTCGTATGCAGTCCTGATTGTGGCGCTCACCTGCACGGCGCCAAAGACGCATACGACCATCATTGGCACCAAGGCAGAAGCGACTCTCATCGCTGAAGACGACACGTCTCCCTTCGTCCCTCCATTCACGCCTGTCGCGACACCACTGGAGGCGGGCTGCACGATGTTGGGGCGTGAGCGGAAGACGGCCTAACGGTGTGCGGGACCGTAGCCCAGCTTCATGGAGACGGTTGCGAATGGTCCTCGCCGATACCCCAGGAGCAACAGTGTCCCTAATTTGCTGGGAAGTGGCGGTGCGGTCCCCTACGGCACTGCGTAGGATCCTACGGTCTTGGCGTGCATCCGTGCGTCGCTGCGGTCCGGTCCCAGGTCGACGGGCACGTGCACCTTCCGCCGACCACTGGCGACAACATCGATGTACTGTGGAGACCTCACGCCCCACGTGTTGAGCAATTCGGCGGTACGTCCACCCGGCCTCCCGCATGCCCACTATACGCCCTCGCTCAAAGTCCGTCAACTGCACATACGGTTCACGTCCACGCTGTCGCGGCATGCTACCAGTGTTAAAGACTGCGATGGAGCTCCGTATGCCACGGCAAACTGGCTGACACTGACGGCGGCAGTGCACAAATGCTGCGCAGCTAGCGCCATTCGACGGCCAACACCGCGGTTCCTGGTGTGTCCGCTGTGCCGTGCGTGTGGTCATTGCTTGTACAGCCCTCTCGCAGTGTCCGGAGCAAGTATGGTGGGTCTGACACATCGGTGTCAATGTGTTCTTTTTTCCATTTCCAGGAGTGTACTTAAACCTAACTAACCTAAGGACATCACACACATCCATACTCAAGGCAGCGGTCGCGCGGTTCCAGACTGAAGCGCCTAGAGCCGCTCGGCCACTCCGGCCGGCAGTCCTCAACAGTTTCAAACAAATTTTACTCAAAGTATCCCATCCATTGTAGTCTCCCATTTCATCTTACTGGCTTACTTTGTTCATTCAAAATAACCTACATTTTATTAATCGAAACACTCTGTACCCCTTTTCATTGTAACTTATATAATTTCACGTAGTAGTAAGGCAATTGTAAGGTCTTTGGCAGCAATTCATTCCTCCACTGTATGTCACTATTGAGCACCACTACCTTCATCGAATATCTTTGGTCACATACAATGTTTACATACTTCATTCTGCTGATGATGCATGTACAATGAAACCCAAGCAACTTCGTGGGACTTCCGTCATGGACCGCCAGTGGAAAAGTGAAGCGGGTTCTAGCGCTACAATTAGCTCTCTTTTTTTTCTAGCACCCGTATGTTTCTGTTTCTTTCTCATCACTATCTCCTTCAAGTGCAACTACTCCACTAGGTGATGACGCTTAGCCTTAACTGAGTCTTCGGAAACTTGCAGATGGAGCTTTAGCTCCTCGATATGTATCGGAATTACAAATCTAAAGCACCGAAATACGGCCGGGAAAAACACAGAACTTTTACTCCATCTCTAACAACATCGTTCACGAGTTGGCTGACATTAATCTGCCTTTAATCAGTTTAGCGTACTAATGTATACAGGGTTTTACAAAAAGGTACGGCCAAATTTGCAGGAAACATTCCTCACACACAAATAAAGAAAAGATGTTATGTGGACATGTGTCCGGAAACGCTTAATTTCCATGTTAGAGCTCATTTTAGTTTCGTCAGTATGTACTGTACTTCCTCGATTCACCGCCAGCTGGCCCAATTGAAGGAAGGTAATGTTGACTTCGATGCTTGTGTTGACATGCGACTCATTTCTCTACAGTACTAGCATCAAGCACATCAGTACGTAGCATCAACAGGTTAGTGTTCATCACGAGCGTGGTTTTGCAGTCAGTGCAATGTTTACAAATGCGGAGTTGGCAGATGCCCATTTGATGTATGGATTAGCATGGGGCAATAGCCGTGGCGCGGTACGTTATAATCGACACAGATTTCCAGAATGAAGGTGTCCCGACAGGAAGACGTTCGAAGCAATTGATCGGCGTCTTAGAGAGCACAGAACATTCCAGCCTATGACTCGCGACTGGGGAAGACCTAGAACAACGAGGACACCTGCAATGGATGAGGCAATTCTTCGTGCAGTTGACGATAACCCTAATGTCAGCGTAGACAAGTTGCTGCTGTACAAGGTAACGTTGACCACGTCACAGTATAGAGAGTGCTACAGGAGAACCAGTTGTTTCCGTACCATGTACAACATTCAACAATGTGTCAATCCTCATTTCAGTGCAGCTGTTCTCTTTATGGATGAGGCTTCATTCCAACGTGATCAAATTGTAAATTTTCACAATCAACATGTGTGGGCTGACGAGAAACCGCACGCAATTGTGCAATCACGTCATCAACACAGATTTTCTGTGAACGTTTGGGCAGGCATTGTTGGTGATGTCTTGATTGGGCCCCATGTTCTTCCACCTACGCTCAATGGAGCACGTTATCATGATGTCATACGGGATAATCTACCTGTGCTGCTAGAACATGTGCCTTTACAAGTCCGACACAACACGTGGTTCATGCACGATGGAGCTCCTGCACATTTCAGTCGAAGTGTTTGTACGCTTCTCAACAACAGATTCGGTGACCGATGGGTTGGTAGAGGCGGACCAATTCCATGGCCTCCACGCTCTCCTGACCTCAACCCTCTTGACTTTCATATTATGGGGGCATTTGAAAACTCTTGCCTACGCAACCCCGGTACCAAATGTAGAGACTCTTCGTGCTCGTATTGCGGACGGCTGTGATACAATACGCCATTCTCCAGGGCTGCATGAGCGCATCAGGGATTCCATGCGACGGAGGGTGGATGCATGTATCCTCGCTAACGGACGACATTTTGAACATTTACTGTAACAAAGTGTTTGAAGTCACGCTGGTACGTTCTGCTGCTGTGTGTTTCCATTCCATGATTAATGTGATTTGAAGAGAAGTAATAAAATGAGCTCTAACATGGATAGTAAGCGTCTCCGGACACATGTCCACATAACATATTTTCTTTTTTTGTGTGCGAGGAATGTTTCCTGAAAGTTTGGCCGTACCTTTTTGTAACACCCTGTATAACTTGTGATCGGCAGGTATCAACAGTTTGTGTTTGCTGACTGCGCCGCTTGCACTCATTCAGAGGGAGGTGTGTGTTGTCTCGGTCGAGCAGGTAGCCGCTCCTCTCAGGAGATTCTCCACCTGGAGGACGGGTCAGCGTCGCCGCCGGCTCGCCGGTTTGTTTACGCCTGTTCCCACGCGGGGCGACCCCTACGGCGCGTGGCAACACCGCAGCCGTCCAGACTCGCGTCACACCCATTCACACCCGAAGAGGGGGTCGGCGCGGCTGCGGAAAAACGCGACACGTCATCCCCTTCCTGCCTCCCTCTGGGAACCTGATCAAAGGCGCAGGAGACCGCCCAACTGACAGGCTTTTATTTTTTGAGCCTCCCACGTTAAGTCACAGTGGCACCGTACTGGCACTGACACACGAACCCGCGAAGAGAATCTAACCACCAAGCGGTGCAGTGCTGATGATACAAGTATAGCTATCACACCCAACAGAGCCGGCCGGAGTGGCCGTGCGGTTCTAGGCGCTACAGTCTGGAACCGAGAGACCGCTACGGTCGCAGGTTCGAGTCCTGCCTCGGGCATGGATGTGTGTGATGTCCTTAGGTTAGTTAGGTTTAATTAGTTCTAAGTTCTAGGAGACTGATGACCTCAGAAGTTAAGTCGCATAGTGCTCAGAGCCATTTGAACCATTTGAACACCCAACAGACAAGAATTAACTTGTGAAACTGTAAATGATGTTTTTCGGAAAATCATTAAGTGGTTCTCTGAAATGGGCTCTCATTAAACTTTGACAAAACACGGTATATACAGTTCCACACAGTAAATGGAATGACACCATTAATAAATATAGACTTCGATCAGAAATCGGTAGCTAAGGTAGAATATTCAAAATTTCAAGGTGTATTCATTGATGAGGGGTTGAACTGGAAAACACACACTGAGGATCTGCTGAAACGCTTGAGTTCAGCTACTTATGCTATTAGGGTCATTGCAAATTTTGGCGATGTACATCTCAGTAAATTAGTTTACCACACCTATTTTCATTCTCTGCTTTCGTATGGCATCGTATTCTTGGGTAACTCATCATTGAGCAAAAGAGTCTTCATTGCACTTCTTTAAAGAGCTAGAGATCTTCACTGTAGCCTCACTATATATATATATATATTCACTTATCAAATTTGTTATTAACAATCTGAACGAATTCAAAAGTAATAGCAGTGTACATGGCTACAACACTAGGACAAAGGATGATCTTCACTACTCGAGGTTATATCTAACTTTGGCTCAGAAGGGGGTAAATTATGCTGCCACAAAAGTCTTTGGTCACTTACCTAATAGCATCAAAAGTCTGACAGATAGCCATATAGCATTTAAAAGGAAATTAAAAGAATTTCTTAATGGCAACTCCTTCTACTCATTAGATGAATTTTTGCATATAGTAAGTGGGTAATTTCCCCAAGACCCAAAAAAAAATAAAAAAATAAAAATGAATCTCATGTAATATTTTGTGTAATGTAATATCTTGTATGGACACCTTTTATTAACCTGACATGTTCCACATCATTACAAGTACTAATCTAATCTAATCATTGTCAAGCACTTACTGTTAGCTTCCTCAACCTTAGTAACTCACATTTCAGAATTCTCCTTTTCTTCTCATTTAAAGAATCTGGGAATAATTCCATACCACCACCCATGCTGTCAGAAGGTGTCACCATCACTTCGTTCATTACAGAAATATAAAAAAGTATTTTCTCTCCAGCTTAAAAAGGAACTCGTAGTTACTATTACACCCATTTCGGCCATACCACCCCAGCCTCTGGAGAACTGTCATGGCTAAAGGCCGATAAGAATAGAGATTATCGTACCCTGTGGAAGTAGGCTGTTTAGGTTTCTATGTTGGTAACGCCACGTAGCGCTCTGTATGAAAGTCGCTGACTGCGCTGTGTGCTGCAGTCTGTGGCTGGTTGGACTCATTGTTGGAATAT
This sequence comes from Schistocerca serialis cubense, assembly GCF_023864345.2. Lineage (NCBI taxonomy): Eukaryota > Metazoa > Arthropoda > Insecta > Orthoptera > Acrididae > Schistocerca > Schistocerca serialis. The sequence continues at coordinate 1,149,654,855 of NC_064639.1, read as the reverse complement.
TCGCTAGTGTAGTGTTGGGCAGTTGGATGGGAACAGCGCGTAGCGTTGGGCTGTTGGAGGTGAGCCGCCAGCAGTGGTGGATGTGGGGAGAGAGAAGAAGGAAGTAGGTTACAGTACGCTTGCTCGCCCACTGCCTGAATACTGCTCAGCAGTGTGGGATCCGTACCAGATAGGATTGATAGAAGAGAGAGAGAAGATCCAACGGAGAGCAGCGCGCTTCCTTACAGGATCATTTAGTAATCGCGAAAGTGTTACAGAGATGATAGATAAACCCCAGTGGAAGACTCTGCAGGAGAGACGCTCAGTAGCTCGGTACGGGCTTTTGTTAAAGCTTCGGGAACATACCTTCACCGAGGAGCCAAGCAGTATATTTCTCCCTCCTATGTATATCTCGCGAAGAGACCACGAGGATAAAACCAGAGAGATTAGAGCCCACACAGAGGCATACCGACAATCCTTCTTTCCACGAACAATACAAGACTGGAATAGACGAGAGAACCGATAGAGGTACTCAAGGTACCCTCCGCCACACACCGTCAGGTGGCTTGCGGAGTATGGATGTAGATGTAAGGATGTAGATGCCAGAGTTTTGAGAGGTTACTATAAGCGGACGATCTGTACGTGTGTCCGCCAGACAAAGGAAATTTGTAAAGATGGATGTCATGAATTGATAGATGCATATATGATGACTTTTGAACATTATTAAGGTAAATACATTGTTTGTTCTCTGTCAAAATCTTTCATTTGCTAACTATGCCTATCAGTAGTTAGTATGTACTGCCCTTATGAGAGAATTCCACAAGATCTCCAGGAATTCTAACCTACCCGTGCATAGCGACCTGCCACTTTTAAATCGCAAGAGACTGAAATCACGTCATCCAACTCTGTGCGATGCTGCTGACATGGTGGCTAAGAATTTCAAACCTCTTGAAGAATGGAAAGGTCGGTGGGAAGCAGTGACAGATGTGCACCTGCATAACATCTTCTCAGGTGCTAAACTTCCAAGTGGATTCGACTTACCACGCAAGACGTGGTCTACTCTCAACAGAATCCGTACCAGCCATGGGCGATGCAGGGATGCTCTCTTTAAGTGGAACAAGCTGCCTGATCCAGCTTGTGACTGCGGGGCTCCATATCAGACTGTTCACCACATCGTCAGTGAATGCAGGATTCGAGCCTATCACGGCGCCAAAGAGGACTTCCTGCTAGCAACTCCAGATGCAGTGCGCTGGATTGAAGGACTGGATATTCAGTTGTAAAAACAAACTTAAGTTTCTTGTGTGCCAATATGTACATATATATATATGTAATTTCATGATATGTCTGTATTAGCCATACGCTAAATAATAAATAAAAAGTAGTTAGTGCCTTCAGTAGTTATTTTATTTATCTGGCAGTATTGGCGCTCACTGTATTGCAGTAGTTCGAGTAACGAAGATTTTTGTGAGGTAAGTGATTCATGAAAGGTAAAGGTTATTGTTAGTCAGGGCCATTCTTTTGTAGGGATTATTGAAAGTCAGATTGCGTTGCGCAAAAAAATATTGTGTGTTTAGTGTTGATCAGAATAAGTAAAGAGAGATCTGTCTGAGTAGGTTCAGATTTGCTCAGCTGTTTTTCCAGCACTGTCATTCTTTACATTCAAAGGCGACGTTACACCTGTATTCGCAGTATCAGTCAGTCACTGCTGTACTTCCTATTTATCTTCAGCCTTTACACAACTAAATAAACAACACAGCGGAAATAATCGTTCTCAACAAAGTAAAATCCTCTCTAACTACTACAGAACACTGCTATGTTCTCTAAATCATGTTCTGTAACACGAACCTGACTTTGGAACAGTTGTCCAAAACCCCTCTATCACAGTAGCTATGTCTTCCTGCAGCCCAGCTCCCTCCCCTTGTCTGGAGAGTTCTCTACCGAAATTCTCTTCTTTCCCGGCAGTCACTGTCACTTTCATTTCAATCCTTTCCTGTTTCATTATACTTTCCACTTCTTCTAACACTCAACAAGGCTTTTAGAAGTGTTACACTAATTAGTATCATAATTAATGCCTCCATTATTATTATTACTGTCATTATCATTGCAAGTTATTTCTTTTTGTTAATAATGCAAAATATTATTACTGAGTTCATTATTGAACACCTAATTAATATCATTCTTAATTGGTCCACTATTTTCTCACTATTAATTTTGTTATTATTATTTTTATTATTGCTAGTTATTATTATTTATTAATACTGCAAAATACTGCAAATAATAACTATTATTATTATTATTATTATTATTTCCTTCACTTTCTCAGACGTTAAGTCCGGTTAAAAATGGAGTGACGCGGACCTTGATCAAGCCTCACTTCCTTTTAACTGTACGTTATGTGTTATATTGCATTTAGGAACTTTCGGGTAGTTGAACATGTATCAATAATTACGGATTTCTGTAGTTGTATATATATGTTTGGATGTAGCTGTATTGCATTGATGTACTGGTGGATATTGTGTGGTATGACTCCGGTAGTTGATAGTATAATTGGTATGATGTCAACTTTATCCTGATGCCCCATGTCTTTGACTTCCTCAGCCAGTTGGATGTATTTTTCAATTTTTTCTCCTGTTTTCTTTTGTATATTTGTTGTATTGGGTATGGATATTTCGATTAGTTGTGTTAATTTCTTCTTTTTATTGGTGAGTATGATGTCAGGTTTGTTATGTGGCGTTGTTTTATCTGTCATAATGGTTCTGTTCCAGTATAATTTGTATTCATCATTCTCCAGTACATTTTGTGGTGTATACTTGTATGTAGGAACGTGTTGTTTTAAAAGTTTATGTTGTAAGGCAAGCTGTTGATGTATTATTTTTGCGACATTGTCATGTCTTCTGGGGTATTCTGTATTTGCTAATATTGTACATCCGCTTGTGATGTGATCTACTGTTTCTATTTGTTGTTTACAAAGTCTGCATTTATCCGTTGTGGTATTGGGATCTTTAATAATATGCTTGCTGTAATACCTGGTGTTTATTGTTTGATCCTGTATTGCAATCATGAATCCTCCTGTCTCACTGTATATATTGCCTTTTCTTAGCCATGTGTTGGATGCGTCTTGATCGATGTGTGGCTGTGTTAGATGATACGGGTGCTTGCCATGAAGTGTTTTCTTTTTCCAATTTACTTTCTTCGTATCTGTTGATGTTATGTGATCTAAAGGGTTGTAGAAGTGGTTATGAAATTGCAGTGGTGTAACCGATGTATTTATATGAGTGATTGCCTTGTGTATTTTGCTAGTTTCTGCTCGTTCTAGAAAGAATTTTCTTAAATTGTCTACCTGTCCATAATGTAGGTTTTTTATGTCGATAAATCCCCTTCCTCCTTCCTTTCTGCTTAATGTGAATCTTTCTGTTGCTGAATGCATGTGATGCATTCTATATTTGTGGCATTGTGATCGTGTAAGTGTATTGAGTGCTTCTAGGTCTGTGTTACTCCATTTCACTACTCCAAATGAGTAGGTCAATATTGGTATGGCATAAGTATTTATAGCTTTTGTCTTGTTTTTTTGTTAGTCTTTGTTTATATTTTTCTTTTAGTTCTTCTTTAATATTTGTATTATCTATTCCTATTTTTTGTCTGTATCCTAGATATTTATAGGCATCCGTTTTTTCCATCGCTTCTATGCAGTCGCTGTGGTTATCCAATATGTAATCTTCTTGTTTAGTGTGTTTTCCCTTGACTATGCTATTTTTCTTACATTTGTCTGTTCCAAAAGCCATACTTATATCATTGCTGAATCCTTCTGTTATCTTTAGTAATTGGTTGAGTTGCTGATTTGTTGCTGCCGGTAGTTTTAGATCATCCATGTATAGCAAATGTGTGATTTTGTGTGGGTATGTTCCAGTAATATTGTATCCATAATTTGTATTATTTAGCATGTTGGATAGTGGGTTCAGAATTATTATTATTATTATATTTTTGTATGTGATGTCCCTGGCCAGACATAAGACAGGGCTTTAAAGCTCTAATTTGGGTCTGCCTAAATAAGCAGTAAATAAGTAAATAAATGGACATTCCTCTGACACTTATGACAAACTGACAATAAACAAAACATTGTCTTCCATCTCAGTTACTATAAACTTAAATAAGTAGTACTATGAATGTAAGTAGCACAGATGTACATACAGTAAACTGAAGTGTGAGGATATGGATTAATGGAAAGTTACGGAGATGTAAAATTAAAATAATTATTTAAATCAAAACACATTTTTAGTGTAACACGTTTCTGTATTGGACTAAAAGTGTAAAATAATTTCTCCTAGCCCCATAGATATTCCTAATATACAGATATAATGAAACTGTGGAATGTATGGAATACATTCTCCTAACAAATAAAGAAGGAAGAAAAGTTTATTTTGTTTTATTTTATTTTATTTAGTACTAACTTTGTACCTACAACTTCGCCCCAGTATGATTATATCAAGTAAATTATTTATTTGTGGCACACATCTTCTCCTCCTGCTCACCTCTCTTTCCATCTCCTCTTATACCCCCTCTCTCAGTCTATGTCCTCCTTCCCCTTTCTCAGTCCATCCCCTCCTCCTTTTCTATCTGTCCTCCTTGTCTTCTCTCTGTCCATCTTCTGCTCCCCCCCTCTCTCTCTCTGTCTAACTCCTCATTCCCTTTTTCTACCCATTTCCTCCTTACCATTCTTTCTGTCCATTTCCTCCTTATCTCTCTGTCCATCTCCTCCTACCCCCTCCCTGTGTCTATCTCTTCCTAGCCCTCTCTGTCTGTTTTCCCTGCCATCTATCTGTTTTCTCCTCTGTCTGTCCATGTTCTCCTCCCCCCTTTCTTCTGACCCCTGTCTCTGCCAAAGTCATCCTCCCCCTCTCACTATCCATCTCCTCTCTCTGACTAGCCCTGCCAGTTCACTTACATGTATACCCCTTGAAACGCATACCAATGCTATCTGCACAACAAGCCTGCCCCACAGGGCAGCCTAGATATCAGGCATTATCAATTTTTTCACCTCTATCTCCACCCCTACTGAACAGACTGACAAGAAAGCAAATTAACACTGCACTGTAATCCAGTTCTAAGCTATGTTTAAAAGTCAAGTCTTTGGTCCACTGGGGAATTATGTAAATTCAGCTACAAAGTTTGTACTATGCAGACAGGCAGACAATAAATCAGCTGAAAAGGAAAAGACATGGATGCTTATTATCACCCTACTTGTTTACCACTTTATTGAAACGGCTATGAAGATCTCCAGGTCAATAACATATGGAATTAAAAGTGAACTGATATCCCATTCATTGCATTAAAGATGACAGTGGCATAACAGCTAATAGTAAATGGTGAATCATAGAAAAACTTTCTGATTTTGCAACATTTATGATAAAGTTTGAACTTAAAATTAATGATGTTGTACAATTTACATCTCTTACTGGCTCATAACAGTCTTTTTCTCAGTAGTTATTGGTTACTGTTAGTGTTAATTATATAATGTGTGGGCCAAAAATGGAAATACTTGTCTCCCTCCAATATGACGAAGGTAAGCCAAAAGGACACCCCTGATGAGACATTTCATAAGAAAGCGGATATTCCCAGATGCTTTACTTTAGGTTTTCATTGGCATCTCCATATTACGAACCCCAAAAGTGCAATTTTGCACGTGTGATAATGTTTTGTAATCTGGACACGCAAGGAGCACAAAAATCATTGCTGAAGATTCAACTACGATTATTTATAAATACAAATGCGCATTAATATTGAGTCTATGAAGCCCTGTACTGACCACATCTTTCCTATGTTCGAATACACTGAATATAGTAGAAGTACTGCTCATACTGTACAGTGCCCACGTCAGTTTTTTTTACACGGAACTTTCATTCATGAAAATTAATTGAAAGATGTTTCATCTGCATTCAGATATATATTTTCCGTGATTTTTGATACTTCGGCTCCATCTTCAAAAATGGAGTTGTCTTTTGGTGTACGTTATCCTATCACTAGTTGTTGCTAAATCACAGTTCGTGACAAGGAACGAATTATTCCTTCCCAACAATGTTTATTAGTGTTTCGTAACAGAATTTCCATTATTTGATATACATTTTCCAGTGATGGAGACGAATTGCAGAATAAAACACAAGAGGAAAAAGAAGATTGAAAGTAAGCAGCGAATATTCGGAATTATTTTTGCCGACCTCTGCGGCCTGGCTGGCCAGTTTTCCACAGTTTCGGTGGACCAGACAGTGCTGTGTAAATGTTTGTGCTGGTAATTTTTTAAACACTGTAGTTGAAAGCTGTTGTTTGCTTTTAATATTTAACTGGCGTTTTCGTAAAAAAAGTCCGGTGCGACGGAATTATTTAAATTGATTTGCAGCTAAACTCTCTAACTTCTAAATGCAAACACATAAAGCAGCACAGTTAGTACAGCTAACTTTTTCCAACGCTTTGTTTTACTTTTAGCCCTTAACTGCTTCGTAGGAACATGCAACCTGACGTTGTAAAGTTTCATGCTTTCTTTGTTCATGCAAGGACGAAGCAGTATAAAAAAACTGGCCCATACTGAGAATGATGGCAGCTTTAACTAATTATCTTGTTGCAGGTGGAAGTTCCTATTGACTACCTCACACACACACACACACACACACACACACACACACACACACACACACGAGCACACACACACACACACACACACACACACACACAAAACGATGAACAAGTGAGCAGCGAAAATAGCCGAGACTCTCGACTAGTGTGGAGACATGAGAGTTCTCTAAACCTCATGCTGTGTGTGATACCAGGTAAGAGGAAATGGAAAAACGTGTGAAAAACGGGATACAGAGCTACATTCAAGGAAAATACGCTATCGATGTTCAATACAGTGTAAAGCCCAAATGTAAACGTACACCACTGTTACTCTCGGAGAAATTATTCGACAACAATAACTCTGAAGTCAGTTCTTCCGGTCACTTGACAGGTGACCTGCTGTCGAGTAGGAATAACGCATAAAAGCAAGTGTGTCAACATAATTCCACTTGGCAATAAATGCAGTTTAAGATGAGCTACCAGAAGAGGATAAAAATGCTCGTTACCGTTTTTAAGCTAAAACAGAGAAACATCCACGAACTTTGATTAACATTTTTACAGGAATAAAAAGAGACCTACAGAAGACGACACATAGGTGTCGAAAAATGTTTGGGTGACGAGCAGAAAAAAGAAATACATTGTGTTATGATAAACTCCAAAGCTTCTTATGGTGTAGCACCTCAATACCCAACATTAACATGTGTTATATGACAGTACTCGCCTACAGAGTTTCCGAATGCCTTAAAAAGTATATTGTTTGGCTACAAAAACACATATAGTACTTGCCGCAATATCTCGGTAGATGCAAAGGTTAAGAGCATTTAGCTACGTATATAAGATAATTTTGTCGCTGTGGCAACTACCTTTTGTTGAAAACATCGTTTCGGTACCTTGAACCGCCACGAAATAAAAGGATGCAATCTTCAGGTGATGCACCAAGTATATACTTTTTACCCTCCTTTTATTAGTCCACTGACAACTTAAATCGTCCTGGGCAGCTTACCCAAGTAATTCGTCTTCTCTTCTGATCATTGTCTTTCTACCATTATTTCAGTTCGTACTTTATCTCTCCTTCTTTTGTGGCTGTCAAAAGATGAAACCTGGACTTAAAGCTCAGTACAAATACTATGACGAGTATCATACGTTATTGTATTTGACTAACAAAGGAACCTCCCCATCGCACCCCCCTCAGATTTAGTTATAAGTTAGCACAATGGATAGGCCTTGAAAAAATGAACACAGATCGATCGAGAAAACAGGAAGATGTTGTGTGGAACTATGAAAAAACAAGCAAAATATACAAACTGAGTAGTCCATGCGCAAGATAGGCAATATCAAGGAGAGTGTGAATTCAGGGGCGCCGTGGTCCCGTGGTTAGCGTGACCAGCTGCGGAACCACAAGTCCCTAGTTCAAGTCTTCCCACGAGTGAAAAGTTTAACTTTTTATTTTCAGTTTATGTGACAAACTCTTATGTTTGCATCACTTTTTTGGGAGTGATTATCACATCCTCAAGAAAACCTAAATCGGGCAAGGCAGAAGAATCTTTTCACCCATTCGCTAAGTGTACTAGTTAGGTAGGTCGACAACATATTCCTGTCATGTGACGCACATGCTGTCACCAGTGTCATATAGAATATATCAGACCTGTTTTACTGTGGAGGAATCGGTTGACCTATGACCTTGCGGTCAAATGTTTTCGGTTCCCATTGGAGAGGCACGTCCTTTCGTCAACTAATCGCACGGTTTTGTGGTGCGGTCGCAAAACACAGACACTAAACTTATTACAGTGAACAGAGACGTCACTCTCGTTCCGCAGGTGCTCACACTAACCACGGAACCACGGCGCTCCTGACCTCACACTCTCCTTAATATTGCCTATCTTGCGCATGGACTACTCAGTTTGTATATTTTGTTTATTTTTTCATAGTTCCACACAACTTCTTCCTGTTTTCTCGATTGATCTGTGTTCAGTTTTTCAAGGCCTATCCACTGTGCCAACTTATAACTAAATCTGAGGGGTTGCGATGGGGATGTTCCCTTGTAAGTATGAAAGAATGATCTCGTTTATTGCAAACACTGCGTCTTGTATTCTCTGACATAATGTTTCCACACACGTACCAGAGCCGTATGTTGCTAGAACAAATATTTGCTCTTCGCTTTGCACCCGACTTCCTCTCGAAGGCCAACGAAACCTACCATCCATGCATCAGACATGGACAAACTGTCGACCGACGTACAGCTGCACCACCTGTTCCCCTCTCTCTCTCTCTCTCTCTCTCTCTCTCTCTCTCTCTCTTTCACACACACACACACACACACACAAACGTGACGCGCCGACCACCCGTGTTGAATGTTGTCTTAACTGATTGTCACGGCGGCCTAAAACATTTGGCAGTGTATTAGCGGGCGCGGCTGGGTAAACCCTTGCCTCCCGTGAAACACCTGCCCGCTGCCTCAGGAAGGAAAACACGCCGCGCCGCGCTGCGCTGCTGAGTGTTCCGGCGAGTCCGGCCCCGGCCACTGAATGGAAGTAATGTGCGCTGTTGCCAGATGGCCGCTGCGGGCAGATGTAAACACTGGACTCTTGTCAGACCAGATGGGCTCGTCCCACAACAGTTAGGCCGTGCCATACGTAGATACAATACGCGGACCGCTGGTTCGAAGCTGCTCCCACTGCAACGGGGCTCCTATTACGATTGACACTAGCGGAACGGCGAGCCGACAGTTACATGCGTATGTAGGAAAGGGCAGGCAGAGAACAGATAGAGCGGAAAAGACGTGTTACGGCTCTGAATCTGTCCCTGACTCGGTTTATCTTTATAGCATATGTAACACATGCCACAGGCCTTCTCCGCCGTCTCACGGCCCGGTATTTCAAGGGAAATTAACAGTTTTAAATTGAAAACAATAATACTGTTTAGAATTGTGTGCGAATCCTTGGTGACCACTGAGGATGTGAACACCGGCTGTGGAAGACCGCATTATGTGCATATCGCGTGTTTGCAAAAAAAGTGACACAACTCAAAAACCATTTTTCATTTGTTACTATGACAGAGATGGAGAACCTATTCTTGACCCGTCATCAAAAGTGTGTGCCTACAATTTCATAATTTGGCCGTTAGAGTGCAAATGTGTCACTTTAGTTGCTCTTGACGACAAAGTATGGCAATGTCAGTTGAGCAGTGGATTCCACAGCGAACGGATCGTTGTTCAAAACTGCGTTATTTTGTGTTTGTTGTTGTTGTGGTCTTCAGTCATGAGACTGGTTTGATGCAGCTCTCTAAACTGTGCAAGCTTCTTCATCTCCCAGTACCTACTGCAGCCTACAACCTTCTGAATCTGCATAGTTTATTCATCTCTTGGTCTCCCTCTACGTGTTTTACCCTCCACGTTGCCCTGCAATGCTAAATTTGTTATTCCTTGATGTCTCAGAACATGTCCCACCAACCGGTCCCTTCTTCTCGTCACGTTGTGCCACAAACTCCTCTTCTCCCCAATTCTATTCAATACCTCCTCATTAGTTATGTGATCTACCCATCTAATCTTCAGCATTCTTCTGTAGCACAACATTTCGAAAGCCTGTATTCCCTTCTTCTCTAAATTATTTATCGTCCACGTTTCACTTCCATACATGGCTACACTCCATACAATTACTTTCAGAAACGACTTCCTGACCTTAAATCGATACTCGATGTTAACAAATTTCTCTTCTTCAGAAACGCTTTCCTTGCCATTGCCAGTCTACATTTTATATCCTCTCTACTTCGACCATCATCAGTTATTTTGCTCCCCAAGTAGCAAAACTCCTTTACTACTTTAAGTGTCTCATTTTCTAATCCGATTCCCTCAGCTTCACCCGATTTAATTTGACTACATTCCATTATCCACATTTTGCGTTATGTCGTTCTTTTGGACTTCAGTCAAAAAACAAGTCCAACGTGATATTTCTATAGGTTATATTTTAGTCAATCATAGTAAGCGTAGGACAGTTAAATAATTTGTATTATGGCAGTTCTGAGGAAACATTTTAGCGAATTTTTGCGTTACATCAATGAATGAATCGGAATACTCCATTTCTGTTCCTTAGTCATAAAAGTTCGTTATTTTCCCATTCAGCTATTGCTAGCTCTTCCAATTAAACAGGATAACCTAGATCACAGGGCGAATAATGATATTTGCGTTGATATATTGTGGTTGTTATGAGTTGCTTCACTATAGAAGGACTATTTCCTGACGTTCTCAGTTGTGCAGTTTTTGAAGAAGTAGATTAGGATTTTTTGAGTTGTGCCATTTTTCAAGAATATATTCATCCTTTCCCGTTCCCTTTTCATGTAGAAAAATAATGTTGCAGTAATGGCGTTCACCAGCGGTACTACAGGATAGTACAGAGATTTGACATAGTGGTAATCTGATAAGAAGCGCATGAAAAAAATCCAAAGGATGTAGGAAAGGAAGAAACAATAAAAGTTCATGAACGACATTGTCAGAGAAATGCATATCATCCCTAATGAATTCCAATAAATAAATAGGAAGAATTATTGCTGCTACTAGTTCTGATGTGGATACAAGTGACATTTATATTGTTGTACGTAGTTAAGAAAATATATCGTTTACAGCCTACTCCAACCAGTTTCCTCTCCCTGAAAACAGGAAGAAGCGTTTCCAACATATTGGTTAAAGTATTACGCCGAAGAATTATTACTGTTCTTATTATAAAGACATTCTCACTATTAGTGTCTGATAACTGTTACACTTGTATAATGCGAAATGATTGTGTCACTTGACTTACACTTCTGGGTCTGTGAAGGGTTTTGCCAAATATTAGCATGCAGCAATGGACAGCACAAACGTATCAGTCAAAATCTATCGTACACTATGTGCAACTTAATAAGAATAAAACATTATTAACAAGCACGAATGGAACATCAAAGACTGACATATGTATACCTTTTATTCTACAATATGTGTACTAAAGACAGTGAAAGCGACATAACTAAAACAATAATATTTATCTTAACAATATTTTGTTATTGCCAAAACAGTTTTCTTGATTTATGGAAAAACTGAAAATTTGGATTTCCAAAATGTCAGTTATTGTTAGGTCATGTTTACAGTGTTGAACACAACACTGTCGTTGCGAAGCATAACTAAGATTAAATAGTAAACAGTCAGTACCTATATACAAAGTTTGACGCACCATGGTGTGTGTTGGTACAGCTATAGACTGAAAAATGCTCACCTACTACAGCATTTCAAACAGTTCCGTAATAACGTGTCCAGTCTTACAGCTGTCTCAAGCTAGTACATCAGTGATCTGCTCTAAATATAACACACGTGTGGATTGAACTATTCGAAGATCATGAAACCATCGTTACTAAACGTGTACAGCAACGTAAATGATTTACAAAAATGAGCTGTGGGGAATAACACCACTTTGCACTGCAATTGGGGTTTGATTGGCATGGGGACCTTTCTTCATACCTGTAAGACTTAACGTTTAGTGCTCGGACATCAATTTTCTACAGCAGTGCGATGAAGTATCGTTAAGTACAGAACAATCCGAGCTTATTATTTTGCATGCGAAAATAAATAAAATAACAAATGGTTCAAATGGCTCTGAGCACTATGGGACTTAACAGCTGTGGTCATCAGTCCCCTAGAACTAATAAAATAACATTTCCATTCATTAATGAATAGGGAAATTACATCAAAGTAAAAACAAAAGAGTTATTTAGTAGCCATATTCAAACCAGCGACGTCACGATTACGGTGGTATCGATGGCTACGATGCCACGGCGTAGGTACAAGTTCTTAGGTTGGCACTAAGACTCCAAGATTCGCCCCCTAGCCGGCGCTGTGCAGCTCTACGAACGCCGCTCCAGATTCAGCTCATTTGATTTCGAGGAGACGACCAAGCAGCATTGTTTCTATTTCATGGTGTGCAAGCCACTACCGATTTGCCTTCGTAACTTCTAGTAGCCGTTAGCTTTGATACATGAACGGCTACGCACCTACGTGCTCATCTGTACGCAAAGTTGAGTAATATTATCAGTTGTATATGTTCATACACCAGTAAAAGAGCTATAACTTATACGCAGTACCGAGAGATTTTCACCTTTTCCTGCTCCTACCCACTTCTTACATTCGGTCTACCTTTCCGTTTACAGGAGCAAACCCACGCGCCGCCTTCCAGGCGGGATACAAAAATTACAGTACCTACATGACAAAATAAATAATATGATGGGCAAACATCTATTAGGCGCACTACGAATGTAGTGTTGTGGACATGTTGGGAATGTGGATCTCATGGGGAGCGTGCAAGGGATAAGTCCCTGCAGACGCACCATCCTCTGTGCCCGCGGTGGCTCAGATGGACAGCCGGCACGGTAGCTAAGCGTGTTCCGTCAGAGAGCTAGCTGCCCTCTGTAATAAAAAAACTGAGTTAATGGATCAATAACGAACTAAAACGGGTGTCTTTCGACGTCCGCCCGGAGCAGATACAACGAACGAAAACAAACAAAATAAGATCAATTAAAAAAATTCGTTAAAATATGTTTTAAAGCCGGCACGGTAGCTCAGCGTGTTCGGTCAGAGAGCCGGTTGGCCTCTGTAATAAAAAACTGAGTGGAACGATCAACCACCGAACTTGAACAGGCTGTCTTGCGACGTCCGCAACAACCAAACACAACGATCAATAACGAACAAAATGAAAAAAAAAGAAAAAAAAGAGGGATAGAGCGTGTGCCATGTAAGCAGGAGATCCCGGGTTCGAGTCCCGGTCGGGGCACACATTTTCGACATGTCCCCAATGAAGTGTATCAACGCCTGCTTGCAGCTAGGGTGTCTATTTAATTATCATTTCATTTCTAGCAAAGCTGCATGGTCATCCACGGTAACTGTTCTTTTGGGAACAGATACTACCGTCATATATAGTTAAAAATAAATTCTGACATGTTGTCATTTAAAATTTATTCTCGATATGGCTGTAAGCGGACCTAAGCTCTTTGGTGTCTTTTTTCAAAAATGGTTCAAATGGCTCTGAGCACTATGGGACTTAACATCTGTGGTCATCAGTCCCCTAGAACTTAGAACTACTTAAACCTAACTAACCTAAGGACGTCACACACATCCATGCCCGAGGCAGGATTCGAACCTGCGACCGTAGCGGTCACGCGGTTCCAGACTGAAGCGCCAGAACCGCACGGCCACACCGGCCGGCAGTGTCTTTGTATTAAATAATACCTTGTCAGAGTATTTTTAAAGATTTTCCTTAGTTCTGTTGATAAATAATCCCAGGGTTTTCTGTTGGATATCCACCAGACCTAAGCCGCCTTCTCCACACCTTATCGGTGTTGTACCAGCAGATGCCTTAAATATACGTCCCTTCAAAATGTTCAAATGTGTGTCAAATCTAATGGGACTTAACTGCTAAGGTCATCAGTCCCTAAGCTTACACACTATTTAACCTAAATAGTCCTAAGGACACACACACACACACACACACACACACACACACACACACACACACACACATACACACATATGCCCGACGGAGGACTCGAACCTCCGCCGGGACCAGCCGCACAGTCGAGTGCAACGCCTGAGACCGCTCGGCTAATCCCGCGCGGCGCCCTTAAGTTGGCAAACTGTTCTTGTAATGTTCTTAGAAACTTCCAAAGGTGTTGGCATGCGCCGACGTAGATAAAATGCTTTAGAAAGCATAGCACAGTCGATCAGTTGTAATGTCTGCGTTTCATTTAAATCTATTTGTGTGTTCTTGCACTACCCCTCGAAATTTTGCCAAGTGTCCCTTTCCGGTTCGTTGCAGCCATTCTGAAAAGACGCCTGTAAATAAGTTATGCCGAGTCTCCTGTAGATTGAATGGTTCAAATTACTCTGAGCACTATAGGACTTATCATCTGAGGTCATGAGTCCCCTAGAACTTAGAACTACTTTAAACCTAACTAACCTAAGGACATCACACACATCCATGCCCGAGGCAGGATTCGAACCTGTGACCGTAGCGGTCACACGGTTCCAGACTGAAGCGCCTAGAACCGCTCGGCCGCACCGGCCGGTCCTGTAGATTGACCCAATTCTAAATTTTGCGTTGTCAAAACCATTCACACTGAGCTACCAGCGACTGTGTTAATAAGTTGGAATTGCACTTAACAGCATGGCGCCACAGGTATATTCATCTACTCTTGAGGGGGATGCTCCTACGTGATCAAAAATATCCCGACACCTATCAGTGGACATTAACATGGAGAGTGATCACCCTTCACCTATATGAGCCTTAACTCTGCTTTGTACGCTTACAGTTATCGGCCTGAATGTTTCTACAGGAATGGCAGCCCATTCTTCCTGAAGAGCCTACACCAGAGAAGATTTAGGAGGCTGGGTTCTGGAGCCAAGTCGACGTCCTAACTCATCCCAAAAGTGTTCCACTGAGTGCACGTTGATACTCTGGCCAGGTCAGCCCATTTCAAGAATGTCATTGTGGTGTCACCGCCAGACACCACACTTGCTAGGTGGTAGCCTTTAAATCGGCCGCGGTCCATTAGTATACGTCGGACCCGCGTGTCGCCACTGTCAGTGATTGCAGACCGAGCGCCACCACACGGCAGGTCTAGAGAGACTTCCTAGCACTCGCCCCAGTTGTACAGCCGACTTAGCCAGAGATGGATCACTGACAACTACGCTCTCATTTGCCGAGACGATAGTTAGCATAGCCTTCAGCTACGTCATTTGCTACGACCTAGCAAGGCGCCATAGCATTTGATATTGAGATTATAACATGTACCGTCAAGAGCGATGTACACCAATTGTGGATTAAAGTTAAGTATTATATCAACTACGTACTTTATTTGCTACTATTAATTCCCTTAACTGTTCCAGACCTCGCGCCAGTCAGCGTGTAATTAAACGCGTGCATTTCGGCCTCCTCTAGCAACAGTTTTGGCTCTTCTTCCAACACTTCAGTCATCGTCCACAAACCATTGCCTCACGGATGTTGCCACGGTACAATGTCATGCTGATGCAGTAATCGCCGTCAAAATATTCTTCTACTCAATAATGTAAAAGGGTTCATAAGCTTCCGCTTTTAGCTTTATCTTAAAAGATAAAGGGACACCACACCCTAACCACAAAAGACACCTCCACCTCGTAACACCACATTTTACGTACATCACTGTTGATGCTACGCAAGTTCTCCAGGCATTCACCAAACACAAACCCTTCCGTCGGATTGCCACAGGGTTTTGCCTGACTTATCACTCCAAATTTCTGTTTCCAGTCATCCACTGTCCAGTGGTGTTGCTCTTTACGTCACCCCAAGCAACATTTAGCCCTGTCTACAGAAAGTGTGGCTTATAAGCTGCTCGGCCATTTTACCCCATTCATACCATTATGTTAGCTGGACTGCTTGTGCCACTTTGGAACTCACGGATGATCCCTTCGACTGATTTCATGCGATGTTTTTACAGCCAACCTCCGCAATGCCCTATAGTTCCTCTCCGTCAGTACATCAGGTCCCTTTCGTCTTGGCTTATATGTGGTTGTTCCTTCGCGATTCCTCTTCACAGTCACATCACCAACAACAGACTTGGGCAGCTTCAGAACGGTTCAAACATCCCTGACGGAACTGTTACGCAGTTGACGACAGTAACTACTCCACGTCGAAGGTCACTGCGCTCTCGCTTTTACGACCTACCCATTCTGCTGTTGACTGCTTCTCTGCTGACAATAACCCCAGCCTCCCTTTATACTGGCGGATCTGCTTCTCGTAAGATCCAGTGGTCAATTTTGCATTTCATACGGGTTCCGGATAATTTTGATGATATACATCTACATCTCCAAATACGTGATTACTCTGCTATTCGCAATAAAGTGCCTGGCAGAGGGTTCAATTAACCACCTGCAAGCTGTCTCTCTACCGTTCCACTCTCAAACGGCACACGGGAATAACAAGCACTTAAATTTTTCTGTGCGAGCTCTGATTTCTCCCTACGTAGGGCGGTGCAAACAGAATGTTTTCGCAATCGGAGGAGAAAATTGCTGATTGAAATTTCATGAGAAGATCCCGTCGCAACGAAAAACGCCATTGTTTTAATGATTGCCATTCCAATTCACGTATCATGTCTGTGACACCGTCTCCCCTGTTTCGCAATAATACAAAACGAGCTGCCCTTCTTTGTACATTTTCGATGTCATCCGTCAGTCTCATCTGCTATGGATCCCACACCGCACAGCAATACTCCAGAATGGGGCGGACAAGCGTGGTGTAAGCAGTCTCTTTAGTGGACCTGTTGCACCTTCTAAGTGTTCTGCCAATGAATCGCAGTCTTTGGTTTGTTCCACCCACAATATTATCTATGTGATCGTTCCAGTTTAGGTTATTTGTAATTGTAATCCCTAAGTATTTAGCTGAATTTACAGCCTTCAGATTTGTGTGACTTATCGCGTAATCGAAATTTAGCGGATTTCTTTTTAGTACTCATATGAATAACTTCACACTTTTCTTTATGAAGGGTCAATTGCCACCTTTCACACCATACAGATACCTTGTCTAAATCATTTTGCAAGTCGTTTTGATAATCTGATGACTTTACAAGACGGTAAATGACAGCATCATCTGAAAACGATCTAAGATGGCTACTCAGATTGTCTCCTATGTCGTTAAAGTAGATCAGGAACAATAGAGGGCCTACAACACTTCCATGGGGAAAGCCGGATATTACTTCTGTTTTACTCTATGACTTTCCGCCTATTACTACGAACTGTGACCTTTCCCACGGGAAAGCTAGTGTAACGCACTCAGTTACTGTGAACCAAGTTATTTTTTACGAGCTGATGGGGATGGAAAGTTTCAAGTTACATACGAGCTGATGTAATTTAAGATGCGCACTAAGTAGCAGAATCTCTTAGTCGCTCTCCCTATAAAATAACAAATAAAAGAACACACACTATTTGATACTCTTAAATTGGCGAGAGTGCTTTAACAGTTATTTTTTGAAAGTAATGGAGGGTATTCTCTTTGGTTAAGCGGGACTGAGACAGAGCGTTCGCTGTTTGCGGCTTAGGAGAGGCGGGTGTTCCTCGTCCTTTGATTAGTTCTGTACCAGTTGAAGGAGGAAGCCGGTCCTTAATATGTTGAACCAATTAAAAGTTCGCCGGACAGACTGCGCCGGATGTGCTTCCGGATACTGACCCGGAAATCGAACTCTTTCGACGTCTTTCATTGTCTCTGGAAGGCTTTTGTTGACTGAAGAGTTTGCCTGCCGGGCGTTTATCGGATTCTCGGGTGTGGTTCCGGAAATTATTCGCAGGAAAAATAAGTCTGATAAACCTTCAGCAAACAAGCAAATTACTCCAGAGTTGAGGACTAAATGTTTCCAGTCAATTAGAAGAGTGGAATGGCGTAAAGAATACCCATACACACATCTGTGAAAGGTCTTATTCTTCAATACGGTGACATAAATAACATTTTTTACTGGCGGTGTCTGTTTCTTTCTTCCGAGCTGATCCGCTCAGATCAATGTTGTTGTTTCGTGTCGAGCTTGAGTCATCATGAGCAGCATCACTCCCATTATCATCACAGTCATTAATCGCTGACACCCACTGTTGGAGAAAGGCCTCGTCTAAATTTTTCCACGCGTTACCCTTGACTGCACGCGTACTTGTTACTCCTGCATGTTTTCTAATCACATCTACCCTCATATCATTACGTCGTGTTCGGGATATTATCATTCCTCTAAAAATCGACCAAAATCATTAGTTGGTTCTCATACAGCTATTCTTTCGCTACATTATACCCATCCTACTCATCGACTTTTTATTTTCGTTTCGTCATGTACTCCACAATGTTCCTTGATAGATTTGTTTGTTTTTCTAACTCTCCTAGCTATTCCCAACATGCATCTGGCCATTGCTCTCCAAGGACCCCTGAATTACTCATAGTTTTGACATTAAATTTTCGTGTTAATGGCTGTAAGTCAAAAATGGTAGTATACACTGTATTCTTTTTTCAGACATTTCGGTAACTGGGTTTTGAAAATCCCGAAGCTCTTCAGCTGTCCATCCAGTTTATTTTCGTATCGTCATGTACTCCACAATGTTCCTTGATAGATTTGTTTGTTTTTCTAACTCTCCTAGCTATTCCTAACATGCATCTGGCCATTGCTCTCCAAGGACCCCTGAATTACTCATAGTTTTGACATTAAATTTTCGTGTTAATGGCTGTAAGTCAAAAATGGTAGTATACACTGTATTCTTTTTTCAGACATTTCGGTAACTGGGTTTTGAAAATCCCGAAGCTCTTCAGCTGTCCATCCAGTTTATTTTCGTATCGTCATGTACTCCACAATGTTCCTTGATAGATTTGTTTGTTTTTCTAACTCTCCTAGCTATTCCTAACATGCATCTGGCCATTGCTCTCCAAGGACCCCTGAATTACTCATAGTTTTGACATTAAATTTTCGTGTTAATGGCTGTAAGTAAAAAATGGTAGTATACACTGTATTCTTTTTTCAGACATATCGGTAACTGGGTTTTGAAAATCCCGAAGCTCTTCACGAGATTTTTATTCTTCTGTTAATTTTCTGCTGTCCATCCAGTCTTTATTTTCATCTCTTTCAAAAATATGGTCATCCTCTGATTATTTGAGTTTGTTGTCAATGCGTACTGTTATAATTTTGATGTGATGCTTATTCATCACTTTCGTCTTTTCAGACTTATTTTCAAATTTACACTACGTTTTCCCATTTCGTTTTAAAGTTTTTCTGTACTAGAGGGAAACAGTTCAATATCATCAGCAAACGAATGGTTCTTCAGATACGTTCCCCGAACTCTTCTTATTTCTCCTCCGTTATCTCAGCGCTAGCCAAAGTGATCTGCAAACATATCGATCTTCACTAGCAACTGTCGACATCATTTGGAGCGCCAACAAGACAGATTTTCCTTCCAAAAATGGTTACTCGTGAACTGGTTCGTTAACTGTATTACCGATTGTACGAAATGGGCGAACAATATACCAGAGATAATTGTAGATACGTGCATGGTATCAAGGGAGTACAGGATGCTGAAAAGAGAGCTTTAAAAATACTGTACTCGTCACAGACTAAATCTCAATGACAATCGCATTGAAAGAGCCAAAGATAAAGTCTAACTTTTATGTATTTAAAATTGCAGGACCTGTCAGGGGTGAAACACGTGTCCCGGAATATCGAATGCAACACTTGCACATTCGCTCATCATTCATGTTTCATCAGTGACTTCAAAATTTATGTAATTCACTTGAGTATACTCAGTAGAAACACATACAGACATTTGCTGGGTAAAATTTCTCAATATTTATAAAAATGATTACATTTACGTGCCAACGGCGTTGCCGCTGTGGTAACATCGGTTCAGGTCAGATGACAAAGTTAAGCGCTGCCAGGCTGGCCTAGCACTTGGATGGGTGACCTTCCGGTCTGCCGAGCGCTGTTGGCAAGCAGGGTGCACTCAGCCCTCGTGAGGCAAACTGAGGAGCTGCTTGATTGAGAAGCAGCGGCTCTGCTCTCGTAAACCGACATACGGCCGGGAGAGCGGCGTGCTGACCACATGCCCCTCCATATCGGCATCCAGTGACGGCTGTGGGCTGAGGATGACACGGCGGCCGGTCGGTACCGTTGGGCCTTCCGAGGCCTTTTCGGTCGGAGTTTAGTTCTATGACATTTAAAAGCTTTGTAACATCTTTAGCCACCAACACAGCGTTTCACAACATTTTACTTTAATGAACTGTACCATATGCTGATGCCTAGAAGCGAGCTGCTGTGGCCGAGCGGTTCTAGGCGCTTCAGTCCGGAACCGCGCGACTGCTACGGTCGCAGGTTGGAATCCTGCCTCGGGCATGGATGTGTGTGATGTCCTTAGGTTAGTTAGGTTTAAGTAGTTCTGAAGTTCTACGGGACTGATGAGCTCAGATGTTAAGTCCCAAAGTGCTCAAAGCCATTTGACGTCTAGAAATAATAGGGTTCTCAAGACCGAACTAAATACGGCACATTTGCATCAGAAAGCTGCATTCTTGTAATATCGCCTAGCAATGCGAATCGATACGACAGATTTTAGCGAGGGCTCGCTACAAACCGCAACAACCAACGCGAGGAGCTCCGGAAGATCCCACCTGTCTCTGAGCATGATAGCCGCCCTCATGCTGAGGTCAATCGAGCATGCAAGAGCTCGCCCCAGTCCCAGACATCGGCTACAGTAGGCAGCATCATCGTGGTGGACACTGACATTTAAAGCTTCTGATGAACACTGTAGCTCAAGAGAACAGTTTGTTACGTACTGCGACAAGTGATGCTTTCATAGTCAGTGATAGCCGTAAATTACACTGCTGGCCACCGTAAATGCAACACCATGATAGACAAGAGGTAGCACAACAAAATTTATTTGGTAGATAACATGTTGACCAAGTATCAAATGATTACGTTTACAGACGTCTGTGACATGTGGTTCCTGCCAGAATCAGTAGCCAGAGTAGCCGCCATTGTTGGAGATCACCGCTGCCACACGTCTCGGCATTGAGTCAAAGAGACGTTGGATGTGTTCCTGGGGTACAGCAGCCCAAGCAGCTTCCACACGTTGCCAAAGATCTTCTGGTGTGGCAGCTGGGGACGTAATCTGGGTCACTCGTTGAGCAACCATGGACCACATGTTTTCTATCGGCGAAAGATCCGGAGAGCGAGACGGCCAGGGAAGCAATTCAATCTGGTTATTGACGAAGAACCTTTGGACAATGCGTGCCACGTGTGGTCGCGCATTATCCTGTTAAAATATGGCTGTGGCCGAGCCTTGAAGGTAAGGAAGGACAACTGGCTCCAGCACCTCGGATATGTAGCGCCGGCTATTTAAAGTACCGGCAATGCGTACTAGAGGCGTGCGAGAGTAATATCCAATACCGCCCCATACCATAATACCCGGTGCAAGACCAGTGTGGCGGTGCATAATGCAGCTGTCCAGCATCCTCTCTCCACGGTGTCTCCACACTCGAATCCGACCATCGCGGAGCTGCAGACAGAAGCGTGCCTCGTCAGTAAAGACAACGTCATTCCATTCTGCTGTACACATCCGTCTGTCATCACACCATTGGCGACGGAGACGTCTGTGGTTCTGCGTCAATGGTAGACGAAGCAATGGACGTCTTGCGGACAGACCACTCTGCTGTAAACGGCGTCGAATGGTACGCGCAGACACTGGATGATGCGTTACAGACGCAATGTGCTGTGCTATGGTTCGGGATGTCACTGAGCGATCCGTCACTGCCATGCGCACAATTTGCCTCTCAGCACGTGCGGTGGTGCACCGAGGTGAATGCGATCGACCACGTCGGTCCGTCGTACCCTCCTGCATCCAACGGTCACATATCCGCATTACAGTTGTTTGGTTTCGTCCAACACGACTAGCGATTTCTCTGTATGATAATCCACAATCTCGGTAAGCCACTATCCTTCCTCTGTCGAACTCGAATACTTGATCAAAAGATGTTCGCTGTTGTCTACGAGGCATAACTGATCGTCTTGTGAAACAACCAGAAGGTAAACACATGTGCCGAACGTACACTCGTCGAAATCGCCAAGCCTTAAATGGCGCTATGAGGTGGCGCCGAGGCGCGCGTGATGTGCGTCTGCGCTGAAATTCTAATCAGTTGCATATCTCAACGCTGCAAACTCATGGTGTAAATTTCACTCGATTCGGATGCTTCCTTCAGGGAGTTGCATTTACGGTGGCCAGCAGTGTATTAAGGAATCCTGTGGCAAGGAGATGTGTCAAAGTTAGGTAAATCTCTTATTCACTTATGTAATAAAGTGAACTAGTATTTCATACTTTCTAGGTTCATGAGTCTTCTCGCACAGCAGTCATTACTGGAGGAATGTAGTTTCGTCTGCTCGCAACAATTCTAGTATGGCGTCTGATCAGTTCAGACTGTGACGTACGAAGAGCGAGCAGGCGTGTAGAGGCTGTTTACCCCTCCACAGCACGCCCTTTACTTCAGCGTTGACGGAATAAATCCAGACGCCTCAGAATGCTCATTGTTCTCTCTCTGCCAGCCTGGGTGGCAGAGCGGTTCTAGGCGCTCCAGTCTGGAACCCTGCGACCGCTACGGTCGCAGGTTCGAATCCTGCCTCAGGCAAAGATGTGTGTGATGTCCATAGGTTAATTACGTTTAAGTAGTTCTAACTTCTATGGGACTGCTGACCTGAGACTTTAAGTCCCATAGTGCTCAGAGCCATTTGAACCACTTTTTTCTCTCTCTCTCTGCGTTACAGTTACACAGAAAACAGAATTACTGACGAACATAACAAACTGGAAAAATGCAAAGGAGCAGAATCTCAGAAAGTCATCACACTGTGCTGCTAGACACGAAACTGGTTCCTAGTCATCATGCACGACATTTGCAACGTTTTTCTGGGAAAGCCACTTTGCCCTCCACAAGCACTGCTCGCTCTTCAGCTGACGGCCTACACAAAGCAGTCTTGCATCGCACCACGCTCCGACATTATGCGTTTTACGCGCAAGTGAATGCTTTGCCACATAAAATTTCCCCAAAACTCGCCGTTGTCTGAATCACTGTCACCATTCACTTTCAATGTACGGACAAATTAAGAAGCAGGACAAGACGTACGGAACTCTCCGGCGGTGTGCGGCAATTTGCCACGCTGGACATTTGCCACGATTTTACCTGCTCCGAAGGGTTGGGTCTCTTGTCTCCCCCTCCTCCTCCTCCTCAACGCTTTCTGACCCTTTCCGCTGGTTTACTTAACATAGAACCAGAATCTCTTTGGATTTTCCGCCACATTTCTAGAGACAGTTTCGTTGTGGAAACTATTAAATGCATCCCGCATTGAAATCCGCACCAAATTCCGAGCCTCAGTAAAACTTCGCCAATCGTGATTTTGCGTTCGTCTAAATTATACTTGCCTTTTCCGGTGCTCCTGCAGCAGCTTTCTGTCATGTTTTGTGTACCATGGTGGATCAGTTCCGTCTCTTATTAATTTATTTGGTATGAATCTGTCGAGTGCTGTCGATACTATTTCTTTGAACTTGAGCCACATATCGTCTTCACTTACATAGTTTGGAAGGATTGGAGACTGTCTCTTAGAAAGACGACAACCGAATTTTTGGTTGCTTTTATAAATAGATATATTTCGCGTTTAGTTTTGGTGGATTTCTTTGTTACGGAATTGAGACTCGCTACGACTGTGTGTTCACTAATCCCTGTATCCGTCGTGACCCTCAGGATTATTTGTGGCTAAGAGATCAAGTGTGTTTTCGTAACCATTTACAATTTGAATGGCCTCGTGAACTAATTGTTCAAAATAATTTTAAGAAAAGCAGTTAGAACAATTACGGAAGTTGTTTTCTGTCTACAGTAGGGTCAGAAGATGTATTTTTGTTAACATACAGAAGATAGATTGAAGTCACTGCCAACTATAATTGTATGAGTAGGCTACATATTTGTGATGAGACTCAAGTTTTCTTTGAACTGTTCAGCAATTGTTTCATCTGAGAGTGGGGGTCGGTAAAAGAAGCCAGTTATTAATTTATTCTGGTTGTCGAATATAACCTCTGCCCATACTAAGTCACAGGAACTATCTGCTTCAATGTCGCGTGTGAGCTGGAACACACATTACATTATTTTTCATTAAATTGTGCTTCTTGTTTCTGTTGTAGTGCAGATAATTACAATTACGGCTTCTCCCTCCAAAACCTAGGATGCTTTCTCTGTGACCCTGTAAATACCTGAGCTAAACAATGTAGAACAACAACGTATGTTACAAGCATAGTATTAGTACTTTATTTCCTTATTTCTAAGATTTCAAAATTGTACATCGACTTTAGATGACATGTCAGTCATAGATGTTCTTATATTTAATGAACGTATTTTCAGTCATGTTTTGAACATTGTCCGGCTACACTTTATTAACTAATGTTTCGCCGCAAGGGATATCGTATTTTAGAGAGTAAATTAATATGGAGTATGTCGCTCTTCTTTTCAAACATTCACATACCCATTTCTGCTTCCTTATTTGTCTTTTGGGCATGGAGTTGTAGTAATTAAAGTAGGCACAAATGCAGTGATCAAAAAGAAATTACGGTACATTTGCATTCTGTTTACATCGTTCCTTTCTTGTTGCTCCCATGGCGATGGACTGTTTCTATCGCAATCAGTAAGCGAGAAAGGAAGGTACCGTACAGACAGAGGAATCTATGTTTATATTTGGCAGAACTAATTACATACTGACATAATCGTCGGTATTGCTTTCGTTTCCCAAAAGTCGTAAATATTTCGATATCGGAAAAGAAGCTCTGTATTTGGCCAAGATGTCGAAGAAGAAGGTCCCTTACGTACTGGTTGCATCGAGTAAGATGTGGAGACAGAAGAGGTACGAGGAAGGGCGTCCCTTACCTGAGGGATCGCTACCTGGCGCAGGGACAAGTGTGGCAAATGTCCGGCATTCCTCTCCGGCACCTTGCAGGTATCAGGCAGCAGGTATCAGGCAGCAGGTACCGACCGGTAGCGCGCCAGCGTGTGGGCGGTGACGCGTCGTGACGCAACCCACACCCCGCCAGACGGCTGGCCTCGCCCTATGACTCCAGCCGACGCCTTCGCCACCTCACGTCCGGCTCGGCTCACAGAACGCCGATGGCAAACTCCGCGCTCGCAGTCTGTAGGTGAACGTCGCGAGGTGTTACGGCTTGCAGCTTTCGGCATCCGGTTGTTCTGTGTCGTGATGGTGACAAGCGGACCCGCTAACCCACTCCCTTCAATTTACTGCGTACTTACAGGACCCGAATACCAGTGTCTTGCCATCACTTTTCTGGGGCAGTACGAAAAAAATTGCCTTTGAAGACTATAAGGTTTCCGAGCGCCGTTAAGTGTAAGACAACTGAAGCGGTCGGCAGAAGAAAGTACTAACCCACAAGGGCGGATTTGGAGGTATTGCATGTTATATATTCGATTAAATTGAAAGAGAGGGACATAATTATGTAAGACTAAGCAGTTTATATAGTATGTATGGAACTCTGCCACTAAATGGTCTCAACTATATAAACTGCTTAGTCTTACGTAATTATGTCACTCTCTTTCAATTTAATCGAATATATAACATGCAATACCTCCAAATCCACCCTTGTGGGTTAGTGGCAGTATGTACGGAACACTAGTAGAAGCCAACCTCGGGGAAGATCAGTTTGGATTCCGTAGAAACACTGGAACACGTGAGGCAATACTGACCTTACGACTTATCTTAGAAGAAAGATTAAGGAAAGGCAAACCTACGTTTCTAGCATTTGTAGACTTAGAGAAAGCTTTTGACAATGTTGACTGGAATACTCTCTTTCAAATTCTAAAGGTGGCAGGGGTAAAATACAGGGAGCGAAAGGCTATTTACAATTTGTACAGAAACCAGATGGCAGTTATAAGAGTCGAGGGACATGAAAGGGAAGCAGTGGTTGGGAAGGGAGTAAGACAGGGTTGTAGCCTCTCCCCGATGTTGTTCAATCTGTATATTGAGCAAGCAGTAAAGGAAACAAAAGAAAAATTCGGAGTAGGTATTAAAATTCATGGAGTAGAAATAAAAACTTTGAGGTTCGCCGATGACATTGTAATTCTGTCAGAGACAGCAAAGGACTTGGAAGAGCAGTTGGATGGAATGGACAGTGTCTTGAAAGGAGGATATAAGATGAACATCAACAAAAGCAAAACAAGGATAATGGAATGTAGTCTAATTAAGTCGGGTGATGCTGAGGGAATTAGATTAGGAAATGAGGCACTTAAAGTAGTAAAGGAGTTTTGCTATTTGGGGAGCAAAATAACTGATGATGGTCGAAGTAGAGAGGATATAAAATGTAGGCTGGCAATGGCAAGGAAAGCGTTTCTGAAGAAGAGAAATTTGTTAACATCCAGTATTGATTTAAGTGTCAGGAAGTCATTTCTGAAAGTATTCGTATGGAGTGTAGCCATGTATGGAAGTGAAACATGGACGATAAATAGTTTGGACAAGAAGAGAATAGAAGCTTTCGAAATGTGGTGCTACAGAAGAATGCTGAAGATTAGATGGGTAGATCACATAACTAATGAGGAAGTATTGAACAGGATTGGGGAGAAGAGAAGTTTGTGGCACAACTTGACCAGAAGAAGGGATCGGTTGGTAGGACATGTTCTGAGGCATCAAGGGATCACCAATTTAGTATTGGAGGGGAGCGTGGAGGGTAAAAATCGTAGAGGGAGACCAAGAGATGAATACACTAAGCAGATTCAGAAGGATGTAGGTTGCAGTAGGTACTGGGAGATGAAAAAGCTTGCACAGGATAGAGTAGCATGGAGAGCTGCATCAAACCAGTCTCAGGACTGAAGACCACAACAACAACATGTATGGAACTGCTTGTTACCAGCTTGTGGTGCATTCGAAAGGGGCCAGGGGAGCACCATAAACTCATCCTGGTGCTCTTCGAACTACGCACGTACGCTTAGAGCCGCGTGATACGATGCATTGTCCTGCTGGTAGATGTCATCATTCGCAGTAAAATGCACGGTCGCTAAGGATAGATGCACACTTGTGTTACTCCATCGTTCCTTCCAGAATGACGAGATCATGCAGGGAATGCCCTCCGGCCGTACGCGCCAATGGCCATCTGTTCCATGGAGCATGAAACGTGATTCACCGTAAAACGCCCTCCGTCGCCACTCACTGGACTCCACTGGACTCACTGGACTCGCCGATGAACGGGAGTCAGCACGGGCGCACCAACCAGCTACCTGTTGCAGAAGCCCGCACCCAGTAACGTTCGCTGAGGAGACACTTGATAGCCCATTGGTTCTTCTGAGCAGTCAGAACGTCAACAGTTTTACGTCTGTTTGGCAGTAAACTCTCCCCAGCCGTCTCCCACCCCTGTCATCTACGGCCTGTGGTGCACCACTGTTGTGTCGGCGCCAGTTTTGGGTAGCGGCATTTCGCCATCCACGGTACACTTTAACTACGGTAGCGTGTAAACAGTTCACAAACTACGCGGTTTCGAAAATGCCTCCAACCTCGGACCGAAAGCCAATGATCGTCCGCTTTTGGATGTCAGATAAATCGCTCCGTTTCCACAGTACGACAAAGACTTCACCGTTTTCCATTCCTCACCCCCCTCCCACCCCCCTCAGTTTAAAAAGAAAAAGAGAGCTTTATATACCTTGCACTGCTAGTGAGTGTTTATTGAGCGGTTTCGCCGAACATATGCGGTGGTGACATTGAGCCGTGTGTCGGCTCTTAACTTATATCGCGCTGTAAAGATTGTTCTCAGTCCTTCCATTCCATCGTTAATAGATTCTTTCATATTTATCGTTATGCTGCGTACGATTCTGTTGAGAGTCCCCCTTTGGCGGCGTGTCTGGTCGTATCGAACTTCCAGTCGTTGCTTCCTGTTAGCCTTGTGTAAGGGAATAACGTCTCTGGGGGGATGGCCGGTTGGTTGCCTAGCGATGACGAGTCGGTCGGTCGGTTTTAAAAATCTGGAATTAGAGAATGTTGTACGAAGAGACCGCGGCGTGGCGTGGCGGTGGTGAGTTGGCGGTTGTTCCGAGAAGCCGCGTGGTCTATCCTGGCGGTGCGAGACTTGTGGGACGAGTTGACGGGAGAAGGCTGTAAGCTCTTGCTGTGAACACCCGGGGGCCACGGCTGTGGTTCCGAGTCATTACTTGGTGGGAGCGGCAACGGATGTCTTTAAATTTTCCGTCTGGAGGCACGAATGAGGGACTGGTAACTAGCCTAACCTGAGGAGTGGTATTTCGCCGCCGTGGGTGCAGAGAAGACGAGGGCTCCGGCGACAGAGCGCGTGGCTGCGTGACTGGGTGCGCTGGCGACATGGACACGGTCGGGTGTGAGGAACCTTTGCATCGGAGTTCACCTGCTGTTTCTCTGATAAACTGCAAGTTAAGCTGGTTAAAGGTTTAGACGTTCATTGAAGAATTTTGGTTTGTGCAACCAGCGTCTTTTCTGCCTTGTGGCCTCCTGCGTTCGGGTTTCCTGTCCCTGTCGCCGGTGTTCTTTTCCGCTTCTTATTAGTACTGCCCGGGAGGAAGTGTATTTTTGGGCAGTGATTATTGTTTTAGATTACTTTTTTTCTGCCTTATGGCCTCCTGCGTTCGGATTTCCTGTCCCTGTCGCCGGTGTAATTATAGACAGTGATCTTTTGGCTTCTTATTAGTACTGCCCGGGAGGAAGCGTATTTTTGGGCAGGGATTATGGTTCCTGATTTGATTCCTCCTCCTCCCCTGGCCTCGCGTGAGGTCGATGTGATTGCTGAATGTGAGGCGTTGTGGGTCTGATAGTCCGCTTCTAGACTGAGCATCCTTCGGGAGACAATTGTGGCCGCCCTTACACCCGGTCGGTTAATTATTTCTATCCCAGGACATTTTGGTGGCGGGACATGGTATTAATGTTATTAGTTATTGTAAAATGTTAAATGGTTGTATTTTACTCTGTTTTTTGGCCACTGTTTAAAAAGGTTAAGTTTGCCCTTCATTGGTGCGTTTTTAAAATTACGTGGCTTTAAAATTGTTACTTATTGTAAAAGGTGAATGACTGTATCTTTACTTTGATTGTTTTAATCTACTTGGCATCCTTTGAAAATGCTAGTGCTGCCTCCCTGTTAGCGAGCGCTTGCAATTTAATATCTTGTTGTGCCACAGTTTAAAAGAAGTTGGCTCCCTACATGTTCGGTAGCGAAATTGTGTGCAAATTGGTGGTTATTTTGGTTTCATTACTTGGAAATTTTTAATTTTGTTATTAAATGCTTTATAAAAGCCTGTTTTAAGTAAAATGGCTTGGCTATTAACGGTAAAGTTACTTGGAAAATTTTGATTTGTTATCAAATGTTTTATCAAAGTCGGTTTTAAGTAGAATGGCTTGGCCATAAACTGTAAAGTAGATTGTTTTGAAAAGGCACTCATGCCTACTAGCTTTTTGGATCTATTCCTAGTCAAGTGACAAAGAAATGACTTTTAATGGTTGAAGTAATCAATAAAGAAATTGTAAATTCCAACTCGACAGTAACCAACTAATTTTGGCCCCGTTTCCCAACTGGGGGTTTTCCTTGATTAACCGTAACACCCGTGTGACTGTGTACACGTACTGTTTACAAGGAACTCTCTAAGAACGCAGTCCATTCACGCCATGCAGGCTAGCCGAGCCATTAACAAGGAGGCATAAAGCCAGTTCACAATCAGAGTCCTCACGCAAAATACGAGGCAGGACCGCAATGTCGTCTAGCAGAATAATACTTCTGAAATTTTAGTCCCTAATGAGGAGTAGTCGGATGTTAACCTCCACGCGCTCGCGCGGGAGGTAAAGTGACCGCCTTTTTGCAATTTCGAGCCATACTTACTCCACAAAGGTAACGACGCGGCGGGAGGGAGATGTATTCTCTAGTTGCACCTTTTTCCGACAGATGCTGCTCAAAGTTCGTCCAAGTCGCACCTCTCTGCCTCTCAGGACAAGTTCAAATAGGTCCGAACATGCTCGGCGGCCAGTTTACCGCCTTGCGAGCGCTTACGAGACTTTGTTCTACTCGTCTACTTCGGAATGTATGTATTTCTTTTTGTAATTCCCCTATAATTCATCAATTTTATAGACTCTTCCAATTCTCTAGTGAATGTGCATGTGCTCCAGAATTTGAACATCAAGAAGAACACAAAGGTGGCCTGCATGAAAATTTTGCGATTACTTGACTTGGCAGGAGTAAATTCGTTACGCATTTTTCATTTCAACACAGGTAATATGTGAGAAAAAACGAGAAGGCTATTCTTACATGCGTTATCTTTGGAATTGATGAGCGAAAACCTGAAAGAAAGAGCTAAATTGAAGCATTTACCCAAAGATTAGTATTTTTGAAAAATTACAGAGAGATGGTTGGTTTTTGAGGGAAGAGACCAAACAGCGAGGTCATCGGTCTCACCGGATTAGGGAATGAAGTCAGCCGTGCCCTTTCAGAGGAACCATCCCGGCATTTGCCTGGAGCGATTAAGGGAAATCACGGAAAACCTAAATCAGGATGGCCGGACGCGGGATGGAACCGTCGTCCTCCCGAATGCGAGTCCAGTGTATACAGAGTGACGTAGTTTATCCAACTGTATCAACCCGTACAAGGAGAGGAATATGTTATTTGTGTGGCTGAAAAAAGAATATAAAAAGAAAGCGATATCTTTTTTTTATTTGATCATCAGTCTACTGACTGGTTTGATGCGGCCCGCCACGAATTCCTTTCCTGTGCTAACCTCTTCATCTCAGAGTAGCACTTGCAACCTACGTCCTCAATTATTTGCTTGACGTATTCCAATCTCTGTCTTCCTCTACAGTTTTTGCCCTCTACAGCTCCCTCTAGTACCATGGAAGTCATTCCCTGATGTCTTAGCAGATGTCCTATCATCCGGTCCCTTCTCCTTAGCAGTGTTTTCCACATATTCCTTTCCTCTCCGATTCTGCATAGAACCTCCTCATTCCTTACCTTATCAGTCCACCTAATTTTCAACATTCGTCTACAGCACCACATCTCAAATGCTTCGATTCTCTTCTGTTCCGGTTTTCCCATAGTCCATGTTTCACTACCATACAATGCTGTACTCCAGACGAACATCCTCAGAAATTTCTTCCTCAAATTAAGGCCGGTATTTGATATTAGTGGACTTCTCTTGGCCAGAAATGCCTTTTTTGCCATAGCGAGTCTGCTTAAGCGATATTTGTGTGGCTCAAAAAAGAATATAAAAACAAAGCGAGAATGCGGTGAATGTGGAAGAAACGTCTGTCTACGGCATTCAACCACGAGAGTTACGTGCAATAATTGTTGTCAGCCTCAAAACGAAAATGAAATGCATACACACTGATCAGCATTTTTAATCTGACAGAAATGTTTGTGACGTTTTCAATCAAAAATTATTTTTTCGAAGCAAAATTAGCTTTTCTTGTGACGAGTTAAGGCAGTGAATAATTCTAGTCTTAAGTATTACATTATATACTCCCAAAACATTGCAAATAAAAAAATGTTCTTATATTTCATTTGGGTATTTGGCTTCCTTTTTGTATTCCATTGTATATTTTATTGTTAAATAAATAATTTTGATTACAAATGTGTTTGAAATATTGTGTGAGATATCCTTTGTCGATATTTTATCGAAATATGGCCTTTAAAAACGGAAAACCTCAAGAGATGATGAAAACTCTGGGGCGGTCGGCCGAACACCCGCGCAAGCGCTCACGTGACTATATCTAGCGCGAACGCATGAAGGTTAAGTGCATAGCGGGTAATGACTGAGTTTCGGTAACATCTGGAGATGGCAACAGCCGTGCGTATGTAGACACACATACGCACAACACCGTTGATTGTCGTGTACTGGCGTCAGCTAGGACCATAGCTTCCTCCAGGTTCCGGTGTGTACTGGTGCCCTCCTATGAACCATGCTAATCGATAATGCAGCTAGGTTAGTTATTTCTGGATCCCCCGCAAGTAGTATCAATAAAGTAAAAATGATGATATGACGTTTCCTGGAAGAATTTGAGACTCTACAGTTGCTTCCTTTTATGCGAAACACACACACACACACACAAACAAAAAAAGTTATTTACCACAGTACGATGCTGCTGAGCTCTATTCCGTGAATCCATCCTTACTTGTTTGCCACATTCTGGGAATGGAAAGTACTTTCACTATTCGGGCATCGCACCAGCAGCTTCCGTGGAAAGTGCCATGCACGATTCAGGGACACCGGCCACAGAGGCGAGTCAGCGCTGCGCGCCGCGATAAATAATTCGGGCGGCGGCTGGACGCGCACGCGGAAGCGGCGAACATTTCATCAGGCGCGAAAAACAAGCGACGTGCGGAGGCGGGCGACCTCCGCGGGACCGCGGCCGCACTGCGGTGCCGCGATAAATTGCGCGCTGCAGTGCGCAAATTACTGGCGCGCCACCGCCGCGCGCCCTTTGTGTTTTAATTCGGCCGCCGGCTGAGTTGTGACACCGCCGGCTCTTATTACGCGTACGTCGCGCTACAAAAGACGAAGCCGGCGTCTAATTTCTGAGGGAGGCCTCGCGGAGCAGGTCCGACGCGCCGGCTGTCCAGGGCAAGCCCGAGGCCGGCCAAAGCTGTGATTACCGCCGCTCGGCCATTCCATATGCGGCGCGCGAGCTGCAGCAACCAGACAATGGGGGCGCCGTAGCTCTCGTTAAAAGGCTGGCGCGCATTAAGGCCGCTCGCTCTGCCGTCGTTACTGCGGCAATAGAACGCAGCTGCGGGCTCGAGAAGGATGCAAGTAGGTCCGTGAGGGATTAGTGCCCCGGCAGCGCAGAGAACTCTACTGCAGCGGCTCCAGGCGGAGTAGTGCCGTGGGAGTCAGATCCAGGACATACAGGGACTGGCCAAAAATATGAAATCACCGCGAGAAATACATGTTGTTGTTGTGGTCTTCAGTCCTGAGACTGGTTTGATGCAGCTCTCCATGCTACTCTATCCTGTGCAAGCTGCTTCATCTCCGAGTAACTACTACAACCTACATCCTTCTGAATGTGCTTAGTGTATTCGTCTCTTGGTCTCCCTCTACGATTTTTACCCTCCATGCTGCCCTCCAATACTAAATTGGTGATCCCTCGATGTCTCAGAACATGTCTCACCAACCGGTCCCTTCTTCTTGTCAAGTTGTGCCACAAACTCCTCCCCAATCCTATTCAGTACCTCCTCATTACTTATGTGATCTACCCATCTAATCTTCAGCATTCTTCTGTAGCACCACATTTCGAAAGCTTTTTTTCTCTTCTTGTCCAGAATATTTATCATCCATGTTTCACTTCCATACAAATACTTTCAGAAACGATTTCCTGACACTTAATCTATACTCGATGTTAACAAATTTCTCTTCTTCAGAAACGCTTTCCTTGCCATTGCCAGCCTACATTTTATATCCTCTCTACTTCGATGATCACCAGTTATTTTGCTCCCCAAATAGCAAAACTCCCCTGCTACTTTAAGTGTCCCTTTTCCTAATCTAATTCGCTCAGCATCACCCGAGTTAATTCGACTACATTCCATTATCCTCGTTTTGTTGATGTTCATCTTATATCCTCCTTTCAAGACACTGTCCATTCCGTTCAACTGCTCTTCCAAGTCCTTTGCTGTCTCTGACAGAATTACAATGTCATCGGCGAACCTCAAAGCTTTTATTTCTTCTCCATGGATTTTAATACCTACTCCGAAATACATACTTGAACGTATTTGCAGATGCCAGTCAAGCCTGCGTTGTACTGTTGTGTTTGAGCACGAACGGCACCCGTCCAATGTCGTCAAAATACTTTGCAAGTGTCGGGAGCGTTCAGAGTACACTGGGGCGATAAAAGGCGTGCGATATGTGCAGATGGTTGTAGTATGGTGCACACAAGGTATAAAAGGGCAACCCATTGGCGGAGCAGTCATTTGTACTCATGTGTCAATATTTCAAAAACAGTCTTAATCGCAATTATTATTGTTATTATTATACCGCCAACCGGTTTCAACCCGACGTTGGGGTCATCTTCTGAGCGTTTACACCATTGGTCGACTGCTGGTGGTGTCGCTCTTGTCTACAAAACGGCAGGTAACTATCTGTTTCAGTTTCCTGCCGTTTTGTAGACAGGAGTGACACCACCAGTAGTCGACCAATGGTGTAAACGCCCAGAAGATGACCCCTACGTCAGGTTGAAACCGGTTGGCGGTATAAAAATAATAATGCGATTAAGACTGTTTTTGAATTATTGATTAATCATACTAATTGATGCTTCATCTCCACAACCATGTTGTCCAAAAACCTGTGTACTCGGGTGATTCACGCGAAAAGGTTTCCTCACTGATTATGGCAGCTCGACGGTAATTAACACACTTTGAAAGCGGAGGGTCGTTCAGCTTCTGAAATCGTTAGGGAATTCAGTATTCCGAGAGTCATAGCGCAAAGATAGCGCCGAGAACACATAATTTCAGGAATTATCTCTCAACACGGACAATGCAGTGGCCGACAGCATTCACTTAACGACCGAGAGCAGTCTCGTTTGCTTGGAGTTGTCAGTGCTAAGAGACAAGCAACACTGCGTGAAATAACCTCAGAGATCAATGTGCGATGTACACGAATGTATCGGCTACGACAGTGCGGTGAAATTTGGCGTAAAAGGACGACTGACGCGAGTGCCTTTGCTAACAGCACGAAATCGCCTGCAATGCATCTCCTAAGCTCGTGACCATGTCGATTGGACCCTGTTGCAGTCCTGAGACTGGTTTGATGCAGCTCTCCATGCTACTCTATCCTGTGCAAGTTTCTTCATCTCCCAGTACCTACTGCAACCTACATCCTTCTGAATTTGCTTAGTGTATTCATCTCTTGGTCTCCCTCTACGTGTTTTACCCTCCACGCTGCCCTCCAATGCTAAATTTGTGATCCCTTGATGCCTCAGAACATGTCCCACTAACCGGTCCCTTCTTTTTGTCAAGTTGTGCCACGAACTCCTCTTCTCCCCAATTCTGTTCAATACCTCCTTTTAGTTATGTGATCTACCCATCTAATCTTCAGCATTCTTCTGTAGCACCACATTTCGAAAGCTTCTATTCTCTTCTTGTCCAAACTAGTTATCGTCCACGTTTCACTTCCATACATGCCTACACTCCATACAAATACTTTCAGAAACGCCTTCCCGACACTTAAATCTATAGTCGATGTTACCAAGTTTCTCTTCTTCAGAAACGCTTTCCTTGCCATTGCCAGTCTACATTTTATATCCTCTCTACTTCGACCATCATCAGTTATTTTGCTTCCCAAATAGCAAAACTCCTTGACTACCTTAAGTGTCTCATTTCCTAATCGAATTCTCTCAGCATCATCCGACTTAATTCGGCTACATTTAATTATCCTCGTTTTGCTTTTGTTGATGTTCATCTTATACCCTCCTTTCAAGACACTGTCCATTCCGTACAACTGCTCTTCCAAGTCCTTTTCTGTCTCTGACAGAATTACAATGTCATCGGCGAACCTCAAAGTTTTTATTTCTTCTCCATGGATTTTAATACCTACTCCGAAATACATA
Source organism: Schistocerca serialis cubense (assembly GCF_023864345.2). NCBI lineage: Eukaryota > Metazoa > Arthropoda > Insecta > Orthoptera > Acrididae > Schistocerca > Schistocerca serialis. The sequence continues at coordinate 1,149,619,152 of NC_064639.1, read as the reverse complement.
CTTGAACATATTTGCAGATGCTAGTCAAGCCAGCGTTGTACTGTTGTGTTTGACCACGAACGGCACCCGTCCAATGTCGTCAATAATTTGCGAGTGTTGGCCGCGGTCCAGAATACACCGGGGTGATGAAAGTCGTGGCATAGAGATACGCATGGCTGTAGTATGGCGCACACAAGGTATAAAAGGGCAGCGCACTGGCGTAGCAGTCTTTTGTATTCAGATGATTCACGTGAAAAGATTTCCCAAATGATTATTGGAGTACGACGGTAATTAACACGCTTTGAACGCAGAGGGAGATTCAGTTTCGGAAATCGTTAGGGAATTCAATATTCCGAGAGTTATAGTGTAAAGATCGTGTCGAGAATACAATATTTCAGGCGTTACCTCTCACCACAGACAACGCAGCGGCCGACAGCATTCACTTAATGACCGAGAGGAGCCTTGTTTGCGTGGAGTTGAAAGTGCTAAGAGACAAGCAACACTTTGTGCAATAACCTCAGAGATCAATGTGCGATGTACACGACTGTTACCACAGTGCGGTCACATGCGAAAGCCTCATAAATCTACGTATTGCACGATTAGATAAAACGGCCAAATTGAGACCGACAATGAGGACCGTTTCAAACTCTCTGCAAAGTGCTGTCGGCGCTGTCTCACAGGGTACTTGGCATCTCCGCATCCTTCATAGCGATCATTCAACATCTGACCCTGTTCACACCCTTCATATACCGCACCAGCGCTGGTAACAACACTAAACACGTACAGCTCTAATGTACTCCCATGTCTGTTCTACCTGTCACATAGAATTGAAACTCCAAATCATCTACATACGAACCAATAGTGTGTACGTGTAAGAAGCTACTTTGACATTCGACCTTGTCTTCTGGGTGCTTCTCCTTTTTACATCAGGCACGTTAGTATGCTTCTGCACTTTCTGTTTACAGATTAAAATAGTTTTTCTTTGAAAATTTAGCGTATAAGTAACTTACGAGTTTATTCCTTCTTCTTAACTTTATATTACCGAAATAAGGACATAGACCAAAAGCAAAGTTCAAAAAACGGAAATAAAGTAAGAGGATAGTGAGTTCATAAAAGCCGAAAAATTGTGAAAGGTGACTCTGTAATAAAGGGTAACTACTAACTACTAACAACGAGGGGAAAAGTAGTGGACTTTAGTACGTATAAAAAGGAGGAGTAAACATCGTAAATAAATTAAGTAAATTGTAGGCAAAATTTGCAAAAAAAATTTAAAACATAAACAGAAAAACATATAAACGTATCGTACGTACCATATTTACAGAATCGCCACTGCAGGTTCTTTGAAAATAAAAGCGATGAGGAAAAACAACAATAACTGATAAAACACTTGTTGATTTAACATGATAAGCTTTCTGTTATGCATTTCCCTCCTAAGACACCGTTGTAGAAGAATGCTACTTCTTCTTCCAAGGTTCTCTTTATGAGTCGAGAGTTATGACAAGGTTTGTTTGGATGAAATATGGATCGTACCTAGAGACTGTTCGTTCTCACGGAACGGCCTGTGTGTATAGGCGGAAATCGCCTGTCCCCGGGGCGAATACTGATCGGATACCTGTTGTGGCCTCAATTAAGTCACCATTGTCTTGGAGCACCAAGCGGAGCATGGCGGCGACGACGAGAACAATAAGGAGTCTGTCCAAAGCCGAAGCGGCGTCAGCTATTACAACGTGTACGCCTCATTGAACACAGGTCATTTCCTTTCTTGCAGGAAACAGCTGGAGGGAAAACCTTGGAATTTGTTGGAAGAACAGCTGATAACTATCTTGTGAGAAATAATCTGTCATTCTTCGTTTTTTTTGGGCCCCTTTGCAGTAACGAATCCTAATCTTAACCGGCAACATGTGTTTTCACGCCATTCTGCTGGTTAACAAGAGCAGACGACTCAGCGTTTCGAGAAAGGACTGTGTGAGATTTGTATTTAGGGTCCCATCAACGACGTGGTCATTACTGACACAGCAAAAGCATCGAAAGGAAAAATGGCTAAGGATGTCGGCCAAGCTGTTTCAAAAGTATCATTTTTCGGGGAACTATGGAAAACGTACATCTACATCGCTGGAATGCGATTTGAATGCGGCTACTAGTCCACCTCGCTCAGTTCAACAGGGTACGTTTTTAACAATTCCCAAACGTACGTCAGTGCCTCTTTCCCCTGCCCCCTCCCCCCCTCCACACACACACACACACACACACACACACACACACACACACACATTGGCGACCAATACTGCACAAATGAGACCGGTCGCGATAGCATACAGGAAAAGATTGGTTTTTGATACTTAACAGCAGCCGTGTGTGTACACTACGGTATGGGAATTGGGTTTCTCTTGATTGCATCAACCACAAAATCTTCTCCATTGCCCAAACACACTTCGGCACATTCGTGTCATAACCAGCATGTCATGTTTTATGAACCTTATTGACTTAGTCCTACAAGTTGTTATATATCATCTCATTAACCTTGTCATCATATGCATCTTCCACTTTTCCATACAGAGGCACAAATACACAGTACACTTCATTTCAGTGACGAGCATTCACTGGCCTTCGAAATCATGCTAGTTCGTTTATCCGGGACGTTATTCCAGCAGCATTAGCGTCGGTTACTCTAAGGTAGCAATGACACGTGCCTCATCTGTTTGTGCATCGTCTGAATTTTGATTAGTGTGTTTTGTGATTTTTATTGGTTTGTGTCTTGCGATGCATCTGTCAACTCCAGCCATCAGAAGCCCGCGCAATGGATTCTTTATGGATTTGCCGTACGTTCGTCTCGCAAACTTGCGCGCTGCTCCTTTGGATCAGAAACTAAGTTTTCTTACAGGCGTTGAAACTACAGAATCCACACAAACAAAGTGAAAAATACGATTTCCGATTAATCTTTCTATTCACAGAAATAAAAATTAGTATTTTTATCGCGTATCGTTTCTTCACATACAAGAATGAAATTGGAGTCTCGTTTGAGCACTTTGCCAGACGTTGTCGTTTTGAAGGTTGTATACCTGCTACTTTGACGCTGCCTGTTAACTGATATATTCATGGCAGTTACAAAGCATCGTTAAATAAACGTAGCTGATAAAATACGGTTGCACTCGGCATTTTTCGAGTACTATTTGCGGACGAAAACGTTGCGAAACTGACTGACTTTAACTTGCACATCTATATATCGTGTTATAAGTGCAAAAAAATGTTCAAATGTGTGTGAAATCTTATGGGACTTAACTGCTAAGGTCATCAGTCCTCAAGCTTACACACTACTTAACCTAAATTATCCTAAGGACAAACACACAAACCCATGCCCGAGGGAGGACTCGAACCTCCGCCGGGATCAGCCGCACAATCCATGACTGCAGCGCCTTATACAGGGTGTTTCAAAAATGACCGGTATATTTGAAACGGCAATAAAAACTAAACGAGCAGCGATAGAAATACACCGTTTGTTGCAATATGCTTGGGACAACAGTACATTTTCAGGCGGACAAACTTTCGAAATTACAGTAGTTACAATTTTCAACAACAGATGGCGCTGCAAGTGATGTGAAAGATATAGAAGACAACGCAGTCTGTGGGTGCGCCATTCTGTATGTCGTCTTTCTGCTGTAAGCGTGTGCTGTTCACAACGTGCAAGTGTGCTGTAGACAACATGGTTTATTCCTTAGAACAGAGGATTTTTCTGGTGTTGGAATTCCACCGCCTAGAACACAGTGTTGTTGCAACAAGACGAAGTTTTCAACGGAGGTTTAATGTAACCAAAGGACCGAAAAGCGATACAACAAAGGATCTGTTTGAAAAATTTCAACGGACTGGGAACGTGATGGATGAACGTGCTGGAAAGGTAGGGCGACCGCGTACGGCATCCACAGAGGGCAACGCGCAGCTAGTGCAGCAGGTGATCCAACAGCGGCCTCGGGTTTCCGTTCGCCGTGTTGCAGCTGCGGTCCAAATGACGCCAACGTCCACGTATCGTCTCATGCGCCAGAGTTTACACCTCTATCCATACAAAATTCAAACGCGGCAACCCCTCAGCGCCGCTACCATTGCTGCACGAGAGACATTCGCTAACGATATAGTGCACAGGATTGATGACGGCGATATGCATGTGGGCAGCATTTGGTTTAATGACGAAGCTTATTTTTACCTGGACGGCTTCGTCAATAAACAGAACTGGCGCATATGGGGAACCGAAAAGCCCCATGTTGCAGTCCCATCGTCCCTGCATCCTCAAAAAGTACTGGTCTGGGCCGCCATTTCTTCCAAAGGAATCATTGGCCCATTTTTCAGATCCGAAACGATTACTGCATCACGCTATCTGGACATTCTTCGTGAATTTGTGGCGGTACAAACTGCCTTAGACGACACTGCGAACACCTCGTGGTTTATGCAAGATGGTGCCCGGCCACATCGCACGGCCGACGTCTTTAATTTCCTGAATGAATATTTCGATGATCGTGTGATTGCTTTGGGCTATCCGAAACATACAGGAGGCGGCGTGGATTGGCCTCCCTGTTCGCCAGACATGAACCCCTGTGACTTCTTTCTGTGGGGACACTTGAAAGACCAGGTGTACCTTCCAGAATCCAGAAACAATTGAACAGCTGAAGCAGTACATCTCATCTGCATGTGAAGCCATTCCGCCAGACACGTTGTCAAAGGTTTCGGGTAATTTCATTCAGAGACTACGCCATATTATTGCTACGCATGGTGGATATGTGGAAAATATCGTACTATAGAGTTTCCCAGACCGCAGCGCCATCTGTTGTTGAAAACTGTAACTACCGTAATTTCGAAAGTTTGTCTGCCTGAAAATGTACTGTTGTCCCAAGCATATTGCAACAAACGGTGTATTTCTATCGCTGCTCGTTTGGTTTTTATTGCCGTTTCAAATATACCGGTCATTTTTGAAACACCCTGTACGTGCAGTTCATAACATGTGTCGATTCTAATATCATCAAGGGTGACACAGTGCAGCATTTCTGTCTTTTGGAACCGCAGCTTTATTCCTGCGTCACTGAGCCCTCCTGCCACATCCAATATGTTTTTACTGTCCCTGTACTGATAACGCAGTACTCCCTGCCTCCTTTTATATGGTGCGTCCGCCTCTAGTCACAACTAGCGGCCAATTTCGCATCAGACGCGGATGTCTGGATATTTGTGAGCACACATTATATTACGAAATAGATTCTACGACAATGCACTGACGTCAGATGTTTGCGACACATGAAGATTTGCACCCGACAGGGATTCGAATCCGGATTTCGTGCTTACCGCAAGCGGTCGCTTTAACAATTTCGCGCTAGCCGAGCACGCCTCCACGACCGATCTAAATTCTATATGTCACGCAGTCAGGACACTTGGGCTCACACAGTTCAAGATTCCCGTACAGGAAGACAAATGTAACATTGCATGCTTGTCCCACTTCATATCGCTTTGCAATGTTACGCCCAAATATCTAATCAAAAAAATGGTTCAAATTGCTCTGAGCACTATGGGACTTAACATCAATGGTCACCAGTCCCCTAGAACTTAGAACTACTTAAACATAACTAACCTAAGGACATCACACAACACCCAGCCATCACGAGGCAGAGAAAATCCCTGACCCCGCCGGGAATCGAACCCGGAAACCCGGGCGTGGGAAGCGAGAACGCTACCTCACGACCACGAGATAAATATTTAATCGACGTGACTGTGTCAAGCGCTACACCACTAATGGAGTATTGAAACATTACGGGATTCTTTTTCCTATTCATCTGCATTAATTTACATTTATCTATATTTAGAGTTAGCTGCCATTATTTAGACCAATCACAAATCCTGACCAAGTCATCTTTTATCCTCCAACATTCACTCAACGTCGACACCTCCCCGTACACCACAGCATCATCAGCAAACAGCCGCACATTGCTATCCACCCTATCCAAAAGGTCATTTATGCAGAGAGAAAACAACAGCGGACCTACCACACTTCCCTGGGGCACTCCAGATCATACCCTCATCTCCGATGAACACTCACCATCGAGGACAACGTACTGGGTTCTATTACTTTATTTGTGTTATTGTATATCGTGGAAATCTGCTTTTAGTCGGTACGGTCGCAAGTTCGAATCCTATGGGGTGTCCTTAGGTTAGTTAAGTTTAAGTAGTTCTAAGTTCTAGGGTACTGATGACCTCAGAAGTTAAGTCCCATAGTGCTCAGAGCCATCTTTGCTTTTAGTGTTGAGGTCGTTCTGTAATGTGAGCAAAACGCTGACTAACGAATTGTCTCTAATTTGAGGGGAAAAGGGTTTTCACTCGGCGCTGCACGGAAAGTGAGAAACGGACGTAACGGCTGGCAACCCCAAAGACGCGTCCGCTAATTACGGCTGTGTGGGCTGGCAGGCCAGGTCAGTGGTGGGAACGCACGCAACCGGTGGCGGTGGGCGGCGCGAGTTATGAGGGGCGCTAATGGGCTGTTTTCTTTGCTGCCGCGGTGCAAACGAGAGCCGGGAAAAGTGAGCGGCAGCCGGGAATGTGGCTGGCTGCCACGCCCCGGCCTTGTTTGACGTTCCCAGAGAGATCTGTTTGCAAGGCGCCTCTTCCCTGACCCGCTGTTAACACTGTTGACCCCGAAGGAAGCGCGTTTGTACAGGGACTGTCACTTCCGACTGACAGCGCCAGTCGAGAAAGCGGCGGCGCAGCTTCCAGATGGCAGGTTAGCGTACAGACGGGTCACTGGCTTGTGAAGTGAGGCCGCAGTGTGGCGTGCCGTCGACATCCAGGTCACTGACGACAATGCACTAGCTCACAAGGGGAGGCCACGACGTTTGGAACGCGGATTTACTGCAAACTTCGTGCAACCGTAGTACTCCATGAGGACAACATGTGTAAGCAGTAGCGCGTACGTCTCAAGCGTTATTGAGAAAATCTCAAGATTCCTCACACACAAAGAAAGAAAATATGTTATGTGGACATGTGTCCGGAAACGCTTACTTTTCATGTTAGAGCTCATTTTATTACTTCTCTTCAAATCACGTTAATCATGGAATGGAAACACACTGCAACAGAACGTACCAGCGTGACTTCAAACACTTCGTTACAGGAAATGTTCAAAATGTCCTCCGTTAGCGAGGATACATGCATCCACCCTCCGTCGCATGGAATCCCTGATGCGCTGATGCAGCCCTGGAGAATGGCGTATTGTATCACAGCCGTCCACAATAGGAGCACGAAGAGTCTCTACATTTGGTACCGGTGTTGCGTAGACAAGAGCTTTCAAATGCTCCCATAAATGAAAGTCAAGAGGGTTGAGGTCAGGAGAGCGTGGAGGCCATGGAATTGGTCCGCCTCTACCGATCCATCGGTCACCGGATCTGTTGTTGAGAAGCGTACGAACACTTCGACTGAAATGTGCAGGAGCTCCATCGTGCATGAACCACATGTTGTGTCGTACTTGTAAAGGCACATGTTCTAGCAGCACAGTTAGTATATCCCGTATGAAATCATGATAACGTGCTCCACTGAGCGTAGGTGGAAGAACATGGGACCAAATCAAGACATCACCAACAATGCCTGCCCAAACGTTCACAGAAAATCTGTGTTGATGACGTCATTGCACAATTGCGTTCGGGTTCTCGTCAGCCCACACATGCTGATTGTGAAAATTTTCAATTTGATCACGTTGGAGTACATACTGACGAAACTAAAATGAGCTCTAACATGGAAATTAAGCGTTTACGGACACATGTCCACATAACATCTTAACTTTATTTGTGTGTGAGGAATGTTTCCTGAAAGTTTGGCCGTACCTTTTTGTTTTATATATATATATATATATATATATATATATATATATATATATATATATATAAAACAAAAAGGTACAAATGACTGAAGCGATTTCACAGCTCTACAATAACTTTATTATTTGAGATATTTTCACAATGCTTTGCACACACATACAAAAACTCAAAAAGTTTTTTTAGGCATTCACAAATGTTCGATATGTGCCCCTTTAGTGATTCGGCAGACATCAAGCCGATAATCAAGTTCCTCCCACACTCGGCGCAGCATGTCCCCATCAATGAGTTCGAAAGCATCGTTGATGCGAGCTCGCAGTTCTGGCACGTTTCTTGGTAGAGGAGGTTTAAACACTGAATCTTTCACATAACCCCACAGAAAGAAATCGCATGGGGTTAAGTCGGGAGAGCGTGGAGGCCATGACATGAATTGCTGATCATGATCTCCACCACGACCGATCCATCGGTTTTCCAATCTCCTGTTTAAGAAATGCCGAACATCATGATGGAAGTGCGGTGGAGCACCATCCTGTTGAAAGATGAAGTCGGCGCTGTCGGTCTCCAGTTGTGGCATGAGCAATTTTCCAGCATGTCCAGATACACGTATCCTGTAACGTTTTTTTTCGCAGAAGAAAAAGGGGCCGTAAACTTTAAACCGTGAGATTGCACAAAACACATTAACTTTTGGTGAATTGCGAATTTGCTGCACGAATGCGTGAGGATTCTCTACCGCCCAGATTCGCACATTGTGTCTGTTCACTTCACCATTAAGAACAAATGTTGCTTCATCACTGAAAACAAGTTTCGCACTGAACGCATCCTCTTCCATGAGCTGTTGCAACCGCGCCGAAAATTCAAAGCGTTTGACGTTGTCATCGGGTGTCAGGGCTTGTAGCAATTGTGAACGGTAAGGCTTCTGCTTTAGCCTTTTCCGTAAGATTTTCCAAACCGTCGGCTGTGGTACGTTTAGCTCCCTGCTTGCTTTATTCGTCGACTTCCGCGGGCTACGCGTGAAACTTGCCCGCACGCGTTCAACCGTTTCTTCGCTCACTGCAGGCCGCCCCGTTGATTTCCCCTTACAGAGGCATCCAGAAGCTTTAAACTGCGCATACCATCGCCGAATGGAGTTAGTAGTTGGTGGATCTTTGTTGAACTACGTCCTGAAGTGTCGCACTATGATTGACTGATGTGAGTGCATTTCAAGCACGACATAAGCTTTCTCGGCTCCTGTCGCCATTTTGTCTCACTGCGCTCTCGAGCGCTCTGGCGGCAGAAACCTGAAGTGCGGCTTCAGCCGAACAAAACTTTATGAGTTTTTCTACGAATCTGTAGTGTGTCGTGACCATATGTCAATGAATGGAGCTACAGTGAATTTATGAAATCGCTTGAATCATTTGTAATAGCCCTGTATATATGTTCGGTCAGAGGGTTAACAAAATGGCTCTAAGCACTATGGGACTTAACATCTAAGGTCATCAGTCCCCTAGAACTTAGAACTACTTAACCTAACTAACCTAAGGACATCACACACAGCCATGCCCGAGGCGGGATTTGAACCTGCGACCGTAGCGGTCGCCCAGTTCCAGACTGTAGCGCCTAGAATCGCTCGGCCACCTATTTTAAGTGTTTGGCGTTCAAGCCGCTGGATCGAGTTGCGTTCATCAGTTTTTTTATTTTTTATTTTCAACACGGTCATTTTCTTTATTATTTATATTACAACTGATATAATGGGGAAAGTACGCGTAATCGGATAAAATTCTATTAAATTTAAGCTGTTATTTGTCAGTCTACTAATTTTTATTATCACAAATAATGTAATATTCATAACTATCGACTAGTAAACGACCAAATGCATAAAGGCATACTGAAAATGTATGCTTGTCCGTGATTTGAGAAATCCCTTATACCTGGAAGGAGCCCGAAACGACTTGTTACCTCCAAGTTTTGACCGGCACAAACGGCTTTCGAAAGATGTACAATTAATCGTCGCTTTCGACATTACAAGTTGCAGGATGGTATTTTTCGTAAAAACATGGAAAACAAAGTTAAACGGCACCAGCTCCATTGAATAAATGCTATGTCCGCATACGCAAGTTCTTTTGACGTTTTCTGTGGAAAAACAAACCTTGTTAACGTTTTCAAAAACCTCTCTTTCAGACGATAGTTTCCAAGCAAACCATGCATAACGCAATATTTCCTTAAAAATCGGCGCTGATAATTGGTTATGCCGTATCGAGTGTATTTTAATAGCGTATTAAAAAAAAGTTTTGTTCTATATTGTTCGCTGAATTTGTTCAGGCCGGACGTCCGATGAGACCCGTTCAGTTTGTTCGTTCATCTGTTCGCTCAGTTTTTTTATTAGAAAGGGAACGCACTGACCGAACACGCTGAGCTACCGTGCCGTCACCACTCGGCTGCAGTCGCTTCATGGTTAAAAATGGCCACGCACAGATATAGCGGGTGACCAAAAAGTCAGTATAAATTGGAAAACTGAATAAATCACGGAATAAGGCAGATAGAGACGTACAAATTGACAAACATGCTTGGAATGACATGGGGTTTTATTAGAACCAAAAAAATACAAACGTTCAAAAAATGTCCGACACATGGCGCTTCATCTGATCAGAATAGCAATAATTAGAATAACAAAGTAAGACAAAGCAAAGATGATGTTCTTTACAGGAAATGCTCAATATGTCCACCATCATTCCTCAACAATAGCTGTAGTCGAGGAATAATGTTGTGAACAGCACTGTAAAGCATGTCCGGAGTTATGGTGAGGTTTGGCGTCGGATGTTGTCTTTCAGCATCCCTAGAGAAGTCGGTCGATCACGATACACTTGCAACTTCAGGTAACCCCAAAGCCAATAATCGCACGGACTGAGGTCTGGGGACCTGGGAGGCCAAGCATGACGAAAGTGGCGGCTGAGCACACGATCATCACCAAACGACGCGCGCAAGAGATCTTTCACGCGTCTAGCAATTTTTTTTTTTTTGTTCTAATAAAACCCTATGTCATTCCAAGCATGTGTGTCAATTTTTACCTCTCTATCTACATTATTCCATGGTTTATTAAGTTTTCAAATTTATACTGACTTTGTGATCACCTGGTATATTCGACGACCGAAATTATCTTGCGATTGCCTGAGTAACGCTTGAAAAGTACGTGCTACTGCTTACACATTTTGTTGTCCTCATGGAGTACTATGATTGTACGAAGTTTATAGTAAATCCGCGTTCCAAACGTCGTGGCCTGCCCTTGTCAGTCGCTCACGGATAGAAAAGGAAATTTGAAACTTCCCCTTTTTGTACGTAAAGAATGGCAGTGTTCGAAAAACTTTTACGTTATTTGATTTTCAAACAGTTGATCAAAACTGAACGTACTCAGACAGATCTCTATTTACTTATTCTGATCATCACTAAACTGACACACAATACTTTTTAGCGCAACGCAATCTGACTTTCAATAATCCCTACAAAAGAACGGCCCCGACTAACAATAACCTATACCTTTCACGAATCACTTACCTCACAAAAACCTTCGTTACTCGAACAACTGCAATACAGCTAGCGCCAATATTGCCAGCTAAATAAAAGATTCTAACTACTGAAGGCACTAACTACTGATAGGCATAGTTAGCAAGTGAAAGATTTTGACAGAGAACAAACAATGTATTTACCTTGATAGTGGTCAAAAGTCATTATACATATATCAGTCGATGACATTCAGTGTTACAAATTTGCTGTCTCTGATGGACACACGTCCAGATCGTCCGCTCTCAAAACTCTGCCATCTCTCTTCCCACATCCACCACTGCTGGCGGCTCACCTCCAACGCTACGCGCTGTTCACACCCAACTGCCCAACACTACACTAGCGAATATTCCAACAATGCCAACTAGCCACCGACTGCACACAGCGCAGTCAGCGATTTTCATACAGAACGCTACGTGGCGTTACCAACATAAAAACCTAAATAGCCTACTTACAAATTGATCGCTTAGTTATTTAGCGTCTTCAGGCGTTGTGTAACGTGTACAATGAGGTGACAAAAGTCATTGGCTGCCGCTACGCACTTATGCAGATGGCGGTAATATTGCATATGCAGTGCATAGGTGCAGCTCTCATTTGTACTGATGTGATCCATGTGAAAAGTTTTCCAACACGATTACGGCTGCACGACGGGAATTAGCAAACTTTGTCTGCGGAATGGTAGTTGGATCTAGGCGCATGGGACACTTCTTTTCCGAAATCGTTGGAGAACTCAGTACACCGAGATCCTTAGTGTCAACAGCGTGCTGAGAATACAAAATCTGAGGCATTATCTGCCACCAAGTACAACGCAGTAGCCGACGGCCTTCACTTAACGACCGAGAGCAGCGGCGTTCACGTATAATTGTCGATGCTAGCATACAAGCAACACTGCGTGAAATAAACGCAGAAATCAATGTGGGACGTATGACTAACGCATCAGTGCTGCGAAATGTGGCGTTAAAGGGCTATGGCAGCAGACGACCTAAGGCAGTGCCTTTGCTAACAGCACCTTTCTTGGGCTCGTGACCATATCGGTTTTACCCTATACGACTGGAAAACCGTGACCTGGTTATATGAGTTCCGATTTCAGGCCCCGTGAAGCCATGGGTCCAAATTGTAAACAAGGCTCTGTGCAAGCTGCTGGTGTTTCCCTAAAGTTGTTGGTTGTGTTTACATTGACTGGTTGGTTGAAATGGCTCTGAGCACTATGGGACTTAACTTCTGAGGTCATCAGTCCCCTAGAACTACTTAAACCTAACTGACCTAAGGACATCAGACACATCCATGCCCGAGGCAGGATTAGAACTTGCGATCGTAGCGGTCGCGCGGTTCCAGACCGTAGCTCCTAGAACCGCTCGGCCACACCGGCCGGCTGCCGATACACGAAATGAGATCCAAGAGATACATCATATAGAGGACAACGTAGTTTGGCTGCTTGAGGTGGGGGGAAGAATACCGTTAACACGAAACGCTCTGGAGCGCTGTTGGAGGCATTATGTCTTTGTACGATAAGGCTCACCCTTCGGATTCTGTAGAAGTGACTTAATACACTTGTGAGATTTAAGTGGGAAACAATATCCGCCCCGCAGCCTATTCCTTTGTAGAACAGCATTAACGTTTTTGTTGTTACGGAAACCAGGGGGACTCTGGACCTCTGTAGCAATATGTTAGTACTGTTGTATGACTGTTTTTCCTCCGTGTATACGACTGCGGTTTCGTCAGTGACTTAAGGGTACTGGTCCTCGCATCATTAAATGGGATAAAAGTCTTCACGGCTGAGGATATTACCACACATATACGCCGTCTATAACACGCCTGCGGTTTCGACAGCGGCTTGGCAATCTCTGCGTTTAACGGAACGAGTGCCTTAACGTCTGAGGATATAACCATTCATACGCCTTGTCTATAATACTTTTTGACGACTGTCTCGTTTTTAAACGACTGCTCTGCTAGTTAAAAGAATGCCAAATTACTAAAGAAACTACTGGTGATCTAGCAGAACCCACTGTGCAGGTACGAGTTATCAGTATTCCCGGAAGCTGCCCACTGTATTAGCTGCAAATAGTTTCAGTTGATTTACCAGCTTGTGAACTATTCCGCGCTGTTATCTACTGATACCTTATATAAGAATCAGAGAGAGCTTACGTTAGTTCCTTTCCGGACCCACTGACCATAAGAGCAGAATTCCTCGAAAGTAAGTGATATGTGGACATTTGTCATTCAAAAACAGAATAAAAGACGTTTTTCCGGCCCAAAATAGATGCACCTGCTAACGTCCACATGGCAAAAGTCTATGAAGTTACATGCGGCTGTAACAAAGTGTATACGTGTTAAACTAGAAAGGCAGTATAAGAACTTAAACTGCTCGAAAGCCGTACGCAAATAAAACGAAGTGTAAAATCCAATCAGGAAAGCAGAGATAAGGAAATTGCTTTCAACAAGGTACGAGTGGTAGCCAAAGAGTACAACATTTACAAAACAAACGTCCGAGAAACGGTTGAGAAGTCGAAGAACTAAAGTAATTTAATTACATATGATGGTTACAGGCTTCCAATTTCGTGGCTTGCACCCATCAAAAAAGGAAATACCCAGCCACTGTGTACGAGGAACACAATCAACTACCAGAAAGCCTCATATGCGGCACTGCCAGAATATTTTGCATGGATTCCCCCTCTCTTTCTCTACCTGTTTCCCTACCTATCCAATAAGATGGCCCACCAGTAACAGCAAGAACAATTTCACCCAATAACATCCTCTTCTTCAGAACAAGCGAGGTGAGATTGGTTTTTGACAGCTAACCACGGACATAAAAATAAAATTACAGCAAGAAGTTGAAACATCGATTATGTAACAGGAAATTGAAGAGGAACATGACGCGATCTAACACCGAAGACAATTTTAGATTCAACGGGAAAATATCCCAGACTTTCCCAATAGTGGTTTTGGAAAAGGAACGAGTGTTATTCAACGTCCTGTAGTCGTCAAGTTTATTACTGAACGTAGTGGTAACGGATAAAGGTGGAGAAATAACTCGGCACACATCCTTTTAACGGAACCATACTGACATTTGTCTAAAGAGTATAAAACCTTGGAAAGCAGTGTTCCAAACTCTGTTGTTTCTGAATACAAGGCCAGGATATCGACAACTCCGTCACTTCGTCTTGAAAGAACAAAGCAGAAGGAATTCATGAATATCAAGGCCAACAAGAGGTTTTCAAAAACCTGATTTTTTAAAAACTTTTCTTCATTGTGTTTCATCCCACGCGAGGGTGGTACTGGGCTGTCACTAGTACAAGTACTTTTTCGGAAAGATATAGTTTTAAAATCAGTACATGAGTTAAAGCAATAGTCTTTGTTTTTCATTTGAAACGTGGATAGTGTAGTTTGAGTTTTAACAAAATGAAGAACCCGATTTTTTATGATCTAAAAACATTGGTACTTTGTGATGGTTTTCTGATTTTATGACGATGATGATTTTGTGTGTGAAGGGTCCGGAGAGACGAGAAATTAAACAGTTTTGATGACTGGTGAAAGGTAGTATTGGATTTAATGCTGGCATTTTGTGAGAAAGTTAAAAGAGAATCATAAACCAAATTTTTGGGAAGAAGAGATGTGGAAAGAGATTGTAGAGTGACTCCTGAGGTGGAAGGATTGGTGCGTCTCTACACAGGCTCCCTGGGCAGACACAGACAGTTCTAAATCAAAAGCTCGATAAAATTTCTTAGAACACCGTTCCAGGGAAAACATCGATCTTTATAATGTTACCAGCTTAGCGCCCGCTGCTTCGCTCGCGTAGACTGTATGGTCTGCAAAGGCTTCTTTGTTTTTCTTCAATGGAACACCTGTTAAGATTTCACGCTAATTAACGCCATAGAAGCATGGTCTTTTTCGAATGTACTTCTGACCAAAAAGCAATTGTGGTAGCTGGAGTCGAAGGTTTTTTTTAATATGCCTTTTGCGTTCTTGTAGAGATTTCCAAAGAAGCTTTCATCCGCTATCACACACACACACACACACACACAGATATATATATATATATATATATATATATATATATATATATATATATATATATATATATATAAGAACGCAAAAGGTATGCATATATATAACCTAGAAGTGAAATACCAATTTTCATAGATTTCTTTTTTTTAATCCAACATCTAACTAGATATTATCTTTAAAAAATTTATCACCTATTTCACGCCCCTAGTGGTTGAATTTCCAAAAATTTTGAAACTTTTGTTATTCCTATTATTATTATTATTTGTACTCGAGAAGTCAAATACCAATTTTCAGGGACGTAGCTTTGAAAATGCTTCAGTAGTTCTTTCGTAAAGGTTTATTTAAAAATATACCTACTATTCCACCCCTACAGTTATTAAATTTCCAAAAATTCTGAAACATGTATTTCTTTATTTCTGACTGAGAAACTAATAACAATTTTTGTAGGTCTAGCTTCAAAACTGCCTTAATAGCGATATTTTTCAATAAAAAAACTGTCATCTCCCATTTCATCCCCTTAGCGATGCAATATCGAAAAATCCCTTCTTAAATGACGCCTACAGTATTTCAAACTCCTATCCTTAGTGATTTGGGCTGTGCGATGATGGTCAGTGAGCGAGACAGTCAGTCGGGACATTGCCTTTTATATACAGAGATAACTTATTCAGTATACAGAGTCGTGATCGCATTTTTAATTTTGATTTTGATTTTTAGATAAGTGATTTCAATCTTCTAAGGGATCATCTTCAGATCTTACGTTCCTTGATGGCCATAGGAACCGTTGGCGTGGAGCAGGTCTATTTCATTTTTAAATAAATGGCTTCGATCTTCTAAGAGATCATCTTCAGATCTTACGTTCCTTGATGACTATAGGAACCGTTGGCGTGGAGTGGGTCTACGCCTGCACAGAAGGACCTGCTCCACACCAACGGGTCCTACAGTCATCAAGGAATGTAAGATCTGAAGATGATCTCTTAGAAGATCGAAACCGGTCACCCTAAAAATAAAAATAAACAACTTAAAAGCGGTCACGACTCTGCGTACTGAAACAAGTTACAAAAGCTCAGTCTCTGTTGCCTCGGTCACAAACACAAGACGAGACTGAACCCCTAGCAGCCTCGCCAGTACAACACGGACACACGGCGGCCGGCGGCATTACTGACACGTTTGCCGTCCAGCGAGCGGTGTCGTTCTGGCGGGATACGGGTTTGTCTCTCGCCGGGGGACACCGGATGCTGCACCCACTAATCCCACGCGGCAGCGCTGAATGAGGAGCGGAGAAATCGGAACGGCCACCCGCCAGGCTGGTTTCCACCGGGCGCCCAGGGAAGCTGCCGCTGGTGACGTCACGCGAGTGAAACCGCGGCAGGCGCCTCCTGTGACTGCGCCAACCGCCCCGCGGCACTTCTAATGGACACACTGACTCTTCGGTTATCATGATATCTACCACTCGACATGCATCGTCCACGATATGACGTACGCCTTGTCTTCATTTATTTATTAGTCCACTGTCTTTTTTCTGAACATGGCCGCACGGTCTCGGGCGTCTTGTCCCGGTCCGCGCCACTCCCCCCCTGTCGTGGGTTCGAGTCCTCCCTCGAGCATGGGTCTGTGTGTTGTCCATAGTGTAAGTTAGTTTAAGTTAGATTCAGTAGTTTGTAAGCTTAAGGACCGATCACCTAACCTTACCACAAAAATAGTTCAAATGGCTCTGAGCACTTTGGAACGTAACACCTGAGTTCATCAGTCCCCTAGAACTCAGAACTACTTAAACCTAACTAACATAAGGACATCACACACATCCATGCCCGAGGCAGGATTCGAACCTGCGACCGTAGCGGCCGCGCGGTTCCAGACTGAAGCGCCTAGAACCGCACGGCCACACCGGCCCTTACCACAAATTTTACAAATTTTTCTGAATATGAAAATCTGTAATTTCTTAATTTACAGTTGGTTCAGGCAAAGAAAGTGATCGACAGTTAAGCCGTCCTCGCAAGGGACTAGTTAGCTAACGTTGACGTGGAACCTTACGAGTTTTGTGACGTCACTGCCTGTCATTTCCCGTTGGCGAACCATTGCTTCTCCTGAAACACAAAATAAGTTCTGCGATATTTCGGCAATGTGCTACGAAAGTTTAAACCAACAAGAAGCGAGAATGGTTTAAAGTCACAAGCAGATCTTGCGAAACGCCATATTGCATTTGTCGTTATCTGTAGAAGTTCATAATTGGTGAGTTTTGTATTATAACTTACACCTTATGAAGATATATTGTTTCTAAGCACCAGCACACTACGCATCTCTCGAGAATGCGTCGTTCTTGATACGATTTATTGTCTGTGGTTAAAGGATTTCGTATTTAGTTATTTCCATGTTACAAGTCGAGTGTTGTTGAAGTGCACCTTTTTAAGGCATCAGCACGATCAAGATTTGTTATAATTAAGTCACAGTTAATAACCTACACTATATGATCAAAAGTATCCGGAGACCTGGCTGATAATGACTTACAAGATCTTGGCTCCCTCCGTCGGTAATGTTGCAATTCAGCATGGTGCTGGTCCATCCTTAGCCTTGGCGACAGCTTTCACTCTCGCAGGCACATGTTCAGTCAGGTGCTGGAAGGTTTCTTGGGAAATGGAAGCCCATTCTTCACAGAGTGCTGCATCGAGGAGAGGTATCGAAGTCAGTCGGTGAGGCCTGGCACGAAGTCGGCGTTCCAAAACATCCCAAAGGGGTTCTATACGATTCAGGTCAGGCCACTACAGGGATGTTATTGTCGTGTAACCACTCCGCCACGGGCCGTGCATTATGAACAGGTGCTCGATCGTGTTGAAAGATACAATCGCCATTCCCAAATTGCCCAACAGTGGAAAGCAACAAGGTGCTTAAAACATCAGTGTAGGCCTGTGCTGTGGTAGTGCCACGTAAAACAACAAGGGGTGCAAGCCCCCTCCATGAAAAACACGATCACACCGTAACACCAACACCTCCGAATTTTACTGTTGACCCTACACACGCTGGCAGATGACGTTCACCGGGCATACGTTATACACACACCCTGCCATCCGATCGCCACATTGTGTACCGTGATTCGTCACTCCACACAACGTTTTTCCACTGTTCAATCGTCCAGTGTTTACGCTCGTTCACCAAGCGAGGCATCGTTTGGCATTTACCGGCGTCATGTGTGGCTTATGAGCAGCCGCTCGACCATGAAATCCAAGGTTTCTCACCTCCCGCCTAACTGTCGTAGTACTTGCAGTGGATCCTGATGCAGTTTGGCATTCCTGTTTGATGGTCTGGATAGATGTCTGCCTATTACACTTTACGACCCTCTTCAAATGTCGGCGATCTCTGTTAGCAGACGAGGTCGGCCTGTACGCTTTTGTGCTGTACGTGTCCCTTCACGTTTCCACTTCACTATCACATCGGAAACAGTGGACCGAGGTGTGTCTAGGAATGTGGATATCTCGCGTACCGACATATGACACAAGTGACATCCAATCAACTGACCACGTTGAAAGTCCGTGAGCTCCGCGGAGCGCCCCATTCTGCTTTCTCACGATGTCTAATGACTACTGAGGTCGCTGATATGGCGTACCTGGCAGTAGGTGGCACCACGATGCACGTAATATGAAAAACGTATGTTTTTGGGGGTCTCCGGGTACTTTTGTTCACATAGTGTATCGGTGATCAAAGCCTTTAGAAGACCTTACCGGGATACTTATTGACTTGTAATTTCTGTTAGCAGTCACTTTATTATTTTATGTTTAATCTAACACAACACAACGCGTTTCGAACATGTTCTGTTCATCTTCAGGCGTTTATACATACATACAGAGAAGTGTTACTTAAAAAGAAACAGTCTTAAACTAGATTAATCTAGAACTCTTTGTCCATTTTCATGCATAATACAAAGCATGGAGATAACATTCTTAATGAAATAACCGAATTCAAAAACTCAAAATTCTTCAACAGTCTTAAGCCAGTTCTAACTCAATAGATTCAAGATATGTCAGTGTAAATAACTGACTACAAATCTGTCAATACCAAGAATATCGATACAAAACCTCGATAATCGATACAGACTCACATGCTACAGTCCGCCATCTTGTGTTATGTGCACAACGTCGAAGCAGTTTGTGCAGTGAATTAGGTTGGCAATCAGTGACGAAATACAATGTGCAATGGTGTAATGTCAATCAACAGCTCCGCCATTACACCAGTGATGCAAATGAAGCACCAAGATGATGAAATCGTAAGCGATCAACTTTGAGTATCATACACAATCAACCACAAGGAAGACACTGCCCCCCTCCCCCCCCCCCCCCCCCAAATGCCACACCAGCCGCTACAGTAACAAACAATGGACAAAGAGCTCTAGATTAATCTAGTTTAAGAGTGTCTCTTTTTAAGTAACATTTCTCTATATGTATGTATGTATGTATGAACGCCTGAAGATGAACAGAACATGTTCGAACGCGTTGTGTTATGTTAGATTAAACATAAAATAAAAAAGTGACTGTTAGCAGAAATTAGAAAGCAATAATTAAGTTTCTAACATTAGTCAAAAGCATAGCATACACATAAGGATAGTGCGAACGTTAGCACGTCGCTTCCGAAATTCGGGGAGCAGCACCAACTCGAGATTGAATCCGCTCGGCGGACTAACGACGAGGCCTGAGTGTTGACCGAACTGGACGTGGTTTCTAGGCGGTTTTACACATCCGACTAGGTGGATACCGGGCTTGTACCGACATACCACCTCAGTAACACTATTAGCAAACATTTCGGAAGCGTTCTCACACTTTCACAAGGGGTGGTAACTCAACCGTGTACAGATGAGCGCATCTCTCCATCCTCTATTTATTAGTAACGCTGTCAAATCCCGATCAACATTCAACATGCCGATCGCGTGAGGGTACAGGAAAAGGTCATGAAGCACGGTACAGTATTAAGGACAAGTGCGCACCGTTTGAAAGAACAGAGTAAGAGGATGGAAGTGCTTGATATATGACGGCACAAAAGAATGTTAAAAACTAAGTTGACAAAAAAAAAAAACCATGCATGTCGTTGACAATAGGCAAAGAAAGAAACAGCCTTTCATGGAGAATGCAGCGGAACATGTGCAGAGATATTCGAAAATGATTAACTTTTCTCTCAAGTGAGCGGTGCAGTGCAACATTGCAGGAATAGTAATTCTGTTCAGCAGTATGTGCGTAACAGGTATACAGAGATGAAAGGCTTTATAAAGATCGAAATAAAAAGCCTCTTTTCTGGTTCAATTTGCCCTGTCGTCCGCATTTGCTTCATTCCTACTGAAGGTAGAGCACAAGATATTGGAGAATGTAAGGGGATGTGTTCTTCGTTTCGATATCACGGCAGATATTCGTGAAACTTATTTCTACAAATACGCACCATGTCGTACAGTAATGGACAGACTGATGATTTCTGCATTTGAAATACTCAGCTGTACCTTTTATTCGGTAGAAGTAGAACAAGAAATCACTATAAAAACGCAAAGTGGAGCTTTCCAAGGAGTGAAATAGGTGTAACTGAAACGCAGCGGCAAGTAGCTGCTGCGGTTTGCATTACAACCGCAAAAAAATATCGGAAAAGAAATACCGGCTCGGTTCCACGATTCCCTGCGGTGAAACTCGGCCATGGTGGCAGCGTCACCGTGGCAGTTCGCATTGCAACAAGCGACCTTGTTTTCTGCACGTCTAGCACGAGTACAGCAACTACAGAAACATCTGCTACGTGAAGTGTGCGTTCGTGAGGAGTGCGGATGAAATCCCCGTCTGACCATCTAGGGTTAAGTTTTCCGCTTCTTCCGTTAACTGACTATGTCGAATGCCTAGATGGATCCTCTGCAAAGGAGAAGTCCGATTTCCTTTGCCATCCTTGGTCTACCAAACTTCTAATGACCTCAGACGATCATTTTACGAGTGTAAGTCAATTATTATCCCAATTTTTGTTTATTTTGGTAGTATTGTCGTTTTACGTTGATGACGCATGCTTTATTTATTTGTTGTTATATCTTTGCCATTTTTAAGCTGCTACGTTAGTATCGTAATCGCTGCGGTGCTGTTTATCATGGCTTCTCTGCTGTCTGTTTGCACCAAAGAAGAGAAACGTTCAGTGATCCGTTTTTTGTGGCCGGAAGGCGTAACAGGGACCGAAATTCATCTAAGACTTTCGGTGCAGAACACGAACAGTGTTTTGCCACAACGGAGTGTCTACGAATGGATTGAAAAATTCCGAAATGTTCGCACAAGTGTTACACACGATGAAGGAGTCGGACGACCGTTTACCGCCACAAATGAAGAAACCGTTGAGCGTTCACATGAAATGATTCTCTTAGACAGACGATTAACTATTGAGGAAGTGCCACATCGTCCACAATTTAGTCACGGTTCTGCCCACTAAATCATCCACAACAAACTTGGGTTTCATAAACTGTGTGCAAGATGGGTTCCAAAAGAACTGACACAGTTGCATAAACAAACACCGTTGGACATCTGCAAAAAACATTTGGATCGCTATGGTAACGAAGGAGACAACTTCTTAGACTGGATCATTATTGGTGACGAAATATGGATCCACCATTACGAGCCGGAGAGTAAACGGCAGAGTATGGAATGGAAACATCCAAATTCGTCGTGCAAGAAAAAGTTCTAGACCCAGCCGTCTGCAGGAAAACTGATGCTTATGGTTTTTTGGGACGCACAAGGTCCAGTACTGGAACATTATGGGGAAAGGGGCACAACAATAAACAGTGTACGTTACAGTGAGATGCTTATTGCCAGGCTAAAGCCTGCAATTCGAAGCAAACGCCGAGGATTGCTGTCAGAAGGTGACGTGTTGTTGCTCGACAATGTCCATCCGCATACTGCTGCCCACGCTGCTGAAACGCTCCAGAAACTCAGTGAAGTAGTGGATCACTGGGGGGGGGGGGGGGGGGGGGCGTCTGGTACAGGTCATCTCATGCCAGACAAGTAGACATTGCTCTCAACGAAACCTGCAGGTTGATCACAGGTTGCTTAAGACGTACCCCAACTGATAAGCTCTACTGCCTGGCTGGAATAGCGCCACCATGGATACGCAGAACAGTGGCTGCCAACAAGGAGACACTAAAAGTGGAACAGGACAGTGCCCATCCACTGCATGGACATAATCCACCGCAGCAACAGCTGAGATCGCGTAAGAGCTTTCTGAGAACATGCGAGAAGCTCACCATTTCACAGAGAAGGCAAGGCTGGAGTTATGGAAGAAGTCACCGCCTCATCTGCAGACGCCAGAAGCTGAAGAACTACCACCTGGACACAACGAGAGCTGGCTGGTGTGGAAATCTTTAAACGGATTACGATCAGGAGTTGGACGATCCAGAGACAACCTGAAGAGATGGGGCTTCATAACAGAAGATACGTCCTGTGATTGTGGACAAGAACAAACCACTAGCCACATGCTCAAGTGCCTTTTGTGCCCTACATCCTGCAGGCCACTCCAAGCGCCTTGGAGGTTGTAAAGTACTGGGCACATGTAATATAAATGCAATTTGTGTGTATATATTTACTGATGTGTATGGCCACTGTAAATTTGTATGTTTCTGATTCGAGAATAAATAAACTGGGGGGGGGTGGTGCGGGGAGGCGTCAAGGCATCAGTCCACCTTGTGCCACTAACATCGCCAGGTCCATAGTAACAAGACAGGTCACGCGTTGAAGTGGGACAAAGGCCCTAAGAATATGATGATGATTCAGAAGTAAAATACCGGTACTGAATTTAAGTGATCGGTGTTTCACATCTTTATATTGTCTTCTTATTTCTGGTCATTCTCGTCTTCTGCCACCCACCAGCGAGGCTGGATTTAATGTGGCAGCAGAGTGGCGCGGTGCTGGCCGCCTCCTGCTGCCCGCTGGAGACTGCAGCTTCCTCGGCTGCCCCAGGGGCCGGACTGCGGCGGCGTTGCCAGTGGAGCGCGTCCCGCTGACCCCGATCTGCCCGAAGATGGTGCGTCTACCAACGCCGTCTAGAAGGCACCAAACGACGGCTCTCGTAAGGGTCGACTTTTGACCACCCGAGGTAAGCGCGAACTAAGTACGTAGAAAACGCGAAATCGGCGAGACCCAGCATTTCAGCACATCTGAACGGCATTCCCAGCTGCGCTCTTACAGCCCATCACCCGGCCACGATAGGAAAGCCGAACGCACGTGCACGCAAACAGGACCCACGCCGACATTTCACTGTGAGCGGGTCCGCAGCTCGTGGTCTAGTGGCTAGCGTTGCTGTCTCTGGATCACGGGGTCGCGGGTTCGATTCCCGGCCGGGTTGGGAATTTTCTCCGCTGGGGGACTGCCTGTGTGTATTGTCCTCAACATTTCATCACCATTCATGAAAGTGGCGAGGTTGGACTGAGTGAAGGTTGGGCATCTGTACGGGCGTTAATAACCGCGCAGTTGAGTGCCCCACATACCAGACATCATCATCATCATCAACCGCGAGCGGCCGGTATAATTAAACTCTGATGACGAACAACAATATGGGACTTGTGAGTCCACCTTGATGCAAAAGACTGGAGACAAATATCGCCATTATCGGTGGGTTCCTTTAAATCGAAAACATGCACGAAATAGCATAATTACACAAACACTGCAGGTAGAGTAGATTAATAACAGAACTAACACTGCTAGAACTTAGAATGCCCATAGTGGAAGTAAAACAGTTAACATACCAAGTAACTAACTAACAAATGCTGCAGCAACTGTAATCATCAGTATAAATTAGGACCCACTAATACATTAGGTGGTGGGTTGTTCATGTATCATGTTGTTTGAAATAAAGAAATTAAAAAAAAACACACTGTAACATATTATTACGTTTTTACTCTTCGTTTTTTGAAATTTAACATATTATTATGTTTTTACTCTTCGTTTTTTGAAATTTAATTTTCTGTGGATAATTTTAAACTAGCTTATTTATTGTACGTTATGGCACGTGTTTAAGAATCTTTGTCGATGTTTGCGGCATATTTTCTGTGCTGTTTCTGTTGCTGTTTTTCTCAGCGTACATCATGTCACCTGCAACTGTGAGAGCGGCTGATAGTAAACAGCTCTGATGACGAATTTGGCTTGTTACAGGTACGAGGACGCTCCATAGGGATGGGAAGAACCGATCGATTAAAGTCGATAACAGTATTGTAGTTGAGAATAACCGGTATTTCTCGGTACTTGTTTGGTATCGGTTGTAACAGGTTCTTATTTATTTCTTACTAATAATAGGGTAAAAACTGAAATATCAGTTAGCCATATCAGCAGTGCTAAAATTTTTGTTTTTTAAATAAACCTTTCCTTAAAAACACAAGTAATTTTTATTCGCAACATTTCCACTGCCTTCAAACATTGTGCGGTGGTCTAGCGGTTCTGGCGCTGCAGTCCGGAACCGCGGGACTGCTACGGTCGCAGGTTCGAATCCTGCCTCGGGCATGGGTGTGTGTGATGTCCTTAGGTTAGTTAGGTTTAAGTAGTTCTAAGTACTAGGGGACTGATGACCACAGAAGTTAAGTCCCATAGTGCTCAGAGCCATTTGAACCATTTTTTAATAAAACTTTCGCTACTTGTGTCAGCGTAAACGGAAAACCATTTACCGCACGGGTAGCCAACTGTACAATAATGATGCTCAGGCTGTGCGCTGTAGGATTTGCCTTGTTAGTAGTGATAGTGTCATGATTTACCGCTAGGCGCCGCTACTGGTATGGTGACGTAGTGTTGAAACATAAGCATCAGTGTGTATTACAGTTGCAGATAGTCAACATGGGCCTGGACAAGGTGATAAGGGCTTTATTCGTAGTTGATCAAAACAACAGCAATGGCACCACTGCCTTCCACGAGTCTCAGTACATTATATGAATACGGACAAGATCCTCTTAACGCACTTGGGTTGAAGAACGTGATTGGGAATTTCAAATTAACTGGCAATTTGGGAACTGTTGCTGGGCAAGGCTGACGGCCAACTGCGCCACATATTGTTGAAGAAGTTACTGTTGCAGTTGCCTAGAATGCTGGACCAAATGTGCGGTCTTCAAGCAATGCACGAGCTGTGTCACGACAGCTGAACATTCCATGGTCCACCTGTAGTTTTTCGGGCAGCAGTAGAGCGATCTCTAGTACGGCTCCAGGCTATCGCGGATGATCGTCACATTGAGCGACATCTGTAATGTGGAACGTAAACAACATACGCGGGGTTGTTCAAATGGGTCTGAACACTATGGGACTTAACATCTATGGTCATCAGTCCGCTAGAACTTAGAACTACTTAAACCTAACTAACCTAAGGACATCACACAACACCCGGTCATCACGAGGCAGAGAAAATCCCAGACCCCGCCGGGAATCGAACCCGGGAACCTGGGCGCGGGAAGCGAGAACGCTACCGCACGACCACGAGCTGCGGACACATACGCGGTTAACAAATATTACCCTCTCATGTGGAAATTAAAATATGTTTTTTTAATTGGTTTATTCGTCATTTCTCTTCCGCAAGTCCTTAGAAATGTTTCTACAAACTGTCGTTGTCCTGCGATCATTCGTTTTCCACGGGGTCACCTCAAGCAGCTAAAGCTCAATTACAACCACGCTGCAGGTGCATATGATCCACCCGGAATGAAACAGCCCCAACTTTTGAAACAGCATGCGTCCAGAATACATCGATCAAATGATAACCAAAACGGGATCTTCACACGTGGTGTCCTACACTCGCATACGGAGTCGTCTGT
Source organism: Schistocerca serialis cubense (assembly GCF_023864345.2). Lineage (NCBI taxonomy): Eukaryota > Metazoa > Arthropoda > Insecta > Orthoptera > Acrididae > Schistocerca > Schistocerca serialis. The sequence goes on along the minus strand of NC_064639.1, from coordinate 1,149,593,031 downwards.
TCATTTTCTGATGCCACGACATGCAGTCAATCGTCGTTGTTCATCAAGCAACTCATTAGTTCATTCCATACATATCTAGCGAAATCATCCACTTCTTCTTCTTTTTCTTCTTCTTTAGTCAATGCACATCCACTGTTGAACGACGGCCTCTTTCCCTTCATTCAGTGAAATGTGGGTAAGACAAGTATTTATTTGGGTCATTGCTTATTTTTTACTTCCGCACATTTAAAAGTATATTCTAATTCACAACTTGTCTGCATTAACAAAAATATGTTTAATGTTAATCTTAAATGCAATAACTTTCTATTTAGAATAAAATCAGGGTTACGTTTCCCTAGCGCACTCGGTTCTTCTATAATTGTACCTCTTTTTATTTATTTTACTTGGCTACACAGCATTGCCACATTCCGCGAATGCGAACCTTCGTTGCATTACGTGGAAAATGCACCTAAATGCGAATTGACACGCTTCCATTTAGCACTCGGGAACACATTATGATGGTCTACTAACTCGGCTAGTTGGATCGAAATTTAACTGAATTTAATCGCATGAACAACACAAATATTACTAATTGACTTAACTGAGTCATTAGTTATATCGAATTAAATCCGGGACGTTTTGCCACCATAAATTTCCAGTAGTGAAAGTAATAAGTCATTAATTTTTGATCGTACAAGTTTATTAACGCTGACGTGATGTGTTTCGTATGGCGGGGAACCTGATTATTTATGACGTCCATGAAATCAGCAGAGAAGAGAGTAGTTGCTTTTTAAAGCAAAATAAATAGTTTTTTGAGTGTATCCTGAAAGTGTGGTTAGCCTAAGAGAATGTAAGCAATATTAAAACTATCCGTGAGCTACAATTAGGTAAATCTGATGGTTACTGAGAGTTATAATCAGGTAAGATCGAGCATCATTGAGATGCTTCAGTTTTTGTATAACAATGAATAAATGTCGACAACTAGAACTTAACAGTAATTTCACTTCGGTATAACTTGTGGGACCGCATGTGTATTTAGTTACGTGTACTGATACATAAAAGATGCGAACGACGTCCCAGGTTACTTCAGTGAATATGAATATTGTGAGCAGATGCGCTTTCACTTCGCCATGCAGAAAATATTCTTTCAGCTCACAAAGTGATCTAGTCTGCTTTACAACAATGTTACCGTAATCTATTAACGAAATATTGTCTCAACGGCGTTACAAGACTGTCTCATTGTGACAACATTATCCGCCGTATTCGCTTTTATAGCGACAGCACAATGGTGTACTGCAGAAGCCTGCGTCGTTAAATGTAACCTAGAAATATGTGATGGCTTTTATCTTCGTATAAACGCAGTAGGTGGTGCTGCTATTACATCCTGCATCCGAGGTATCGGTCGCAGTAGCATGCTAGTGTTTAAAGAATATACTCGGACTTCATTTATTTTGTAAGTAGGCTGTTTAGATTCTTATATTGGTAACGCCACGTAGCGCTCTGTAGGAAAATCACTGGCTGTGCTGTGTGCAGTCTGTGGCTAGTTTGCATTGTTGTGTGCCATTGTATTGTTGGGCAGCTGGATGTTAACAGCGCGTAGCGTTGCGCAGTTGGAGGTGAGCCGCCAGCCGTGCTGGATGTGGGGAGAGAAATGGCGGAATTTTGAAATTTGTAAGACTGGATGTCATGAACTGCTATATATATTATGACTTTTGATGACTATTAAGGTAAATACATTGTTTGTTCTCTATTAAAATCTTTCATTTGCTAACTATGCCTATCAGTAATTAGTGCCTTCCGTAGTTTGAATCTTTTATGTAGCTGGCAGTAGTGGCGCTCGCTGTATTGCAATAGTTCGAGTACGAAGATTTTTGTGAGGTAAGTGATTTGTGAAAGGTATAGGTTAATGTTAGTCAGGGCCATTCTTTTGTAGGGATTTTTGAAAGTCAGATTGCGTTGCGCTAAAAGATATTGTGTGTCAGTTTAAGCACAGTCATGTATAAATTGTTCCAAGGGGACGTTTCAATTTGGAAAGCCGTGCCGAACCAAAAAAAAAAAAGCTTCTCTTTAGGTGGCTGGCAAGCCAGTTACATTAAGAGACTCGGCATCGCGTGAAGAGAGTAGTGAAGTCTGCAATTAATGGAACATGAATTGCTGGACCGATCTCTCTCCACCAAACCATAACTTCTGATATTTATCTCAACCATATATACTGCAACATTTTTTCCAAGAACTAACACCTAACGGAAAGACCAACGGTAGTTTCGCGGTGAACATTGAAAACAGACACCCGGCAGTGCCTCTGCGATAGTATTGAGATGTACTTATTATGAAAAGAGGTATCCAAATTGCACACTACACCCCGTCTTTCACGTCAAGGTGAGGCTTCCTTTGTAACCGAATAGGATTTTCAGACCTTCTTCTACTTCACTATACATGCAGCCATGCTTCATGAGAGGAACACAGCCTTTTAACCCTTTGTTGCCTGACGGTACTTAAAAGTACCAGTAAGTTTTGACTCTCATTATTTTCTCGTGGTGCAGTTTCGTGAGCTGAAAGCCTGTCGGTACGTAACAGTAACTCTGCTCTACTGTTTCATAGATGTTATTGCGCAATACATAGACCTCTCTGGCGGTCAGAGCTTGAAATTGCTTTTCGCGAGCTGCTGTGAAAACAGAAGATTGTATGTGCTTGTTTCCATGGTGTTGCCTGAATTTGTGTGCAATTTATTGAAACTTCCGTTGAGTTTTCCATTGTACGTACTTACCTTCTTTGTTTTTTTTATAATAGTTTGAAGCATTACGTTAGAAGTGAATGAGATAAAGTGGAAATTATAAGGCGGACTTATTAGTACCGTCAGGTTGTGCGAACACTTTGTTGTAGCAACAATGCGTTACCTCTCACTAGTTGTTCTGTCCACTGTTTCTCGCACAGAAATCCGTAAATAGATTTGCCTGTGGAACAATTAGAACAAACAGGAAAGGTTTGCCAGGTAATTTACCTGAACAAAAATGTCTAAACCGTGGGGAATCAAATCACAGAGATTCATCGTTAGACCTAACAGTATTTCAATGAAGGGAAAATAAAGTAGTGTATTTTGCGTCAAACTTCCATGGCACTGAACAGAGCGTAGTGACAAGAAAACAGAAAGATGGAACTAGTATGACTATACCATGACCAGTTATTGTATGTGATTACAATAAACACATGGGTGGTGTGGATCATGCAGACAGATTACGTTCAACTTATGACCTTGACAGGCGATCAAAGAGATGGTGGCACCGTCTCTTCTGCGGAGCAATAGAAATTGCTTTTGTCAATGCTTACGTCATTTTCAGTGATCTACATGGGGCACTGCCACTGCTGGAATTCAGGAGTGCTGTGGCACTAGGGCTAATGAATGAACAGCAAGTGCCAAATCTCAAAAAGAGAAACTCTGGTAAAGATCAAATAATTCCCCCAAAGAGAAGGAACGATAACTTTTCTGTTCCGGAGAATGTACGTCTTGGCAACTGAGAAAACCACTTTGCAGTGTTCAGTTGTAAAAGAGGACGATGCGAAATGTGTGCGAAAAATAAAATTCAGTCGACGGCACATTCACAATGTAGCACATGTAAAGTGTATTTGTGCTACAATGAGAAAAAGAACTGTTTCCCACAATTTCATGAGGTATCACTAACACTAAATATGTGATATGTGTATACTGTCATAAATGTATAGCTAAGTTACTATGTATTGTGAAGTTGCTCTAGAATAAATTTATGCGAAATTTAAACAAACATTCAAAAATATCATATTTCTGTTAATTAATTTTCTAATGTAAAAATATTTAATATTTATGTGGAATAAAGTACAAGTTATAAAAATTGGAGCACTTTTCTGCGCATATTGTGATTCTGTCCATGGACTCTGACGGTACTTCTGAGTACCAGGAGAGAAAAAAGTTGTGAAAAATAAAATAAAATTTTACAAAAAATCCTACCGTCATTTGAGGCCACAATAGCATAAATTCTGCAAAGAAAATGTTAAAAAGTAAATTTTTTCTTATGTCAGGAAACAAAGGGTTAATATCATGGTCTCCATTATTGCGTAGTATGTAATAGCCAGTTGTAGTACTGGCCATAGCAAGGGTATGTGAATCGGTCTATATGTGCAATTCCGTACTTTAATCTTAAGGTATCAGTTGGTTACATATTTGTGCACATTCGAGTCTGAGTGCTATACCGCAAAGATTTTCTCTTTCCTTTCCAAGACCGCTCCTAACTCGACTCGTCTGGCTAATATCGATACGCCCAATTTTGAAATTCGAGTATGACTTAAGAGTTCATGCCTCCCCTATAACGGTTCCCGTACAACGCCGGAGCGCTTCCGTCCTACGTAAAATCCCTTGTATAATCGCCCAGTTTTTAACAGAGGATCTGCAGAGACTATATAAATGATGCCAGTGACACAGAATATGGCGGGAAGCTACACAAGAAACTTAGTTTTGTGAGACTACAACTCTTGAAAACATACACTCTCACACACTTTCCCTGCGCACTCGTCACCCACATTGTTCCCATGCACTTGAGCGCAGTGTGTGATAAGTAATCAGCACAGACTGTGCATACAAAATTCCCTACGAAAGTGGTCCCACGGCACAATGAAGAAAAAATAGTCACTGTCGAATATTGGGAAGAAAATGGAAAGGGTCTGTTGTTGCGAAACGTCAGTTCACAGGCATGAGTGACCACTTCTGTGATCGCTGCTTCTCCGATTGTATAGCAAGAAAAGTTCCTGAATTTTAAGTAAGTATTCTGCTTTCGGAGTCACCGATTTTGCGATTGGGGGCAATACGTCTAAGAGAACAAGACAAAAAAGCTGCCAGTCTGAAGAATCTAGCAGAAAAAAGCAAATGAGTTTGGATGTCATTTCTTTTGTGTACAGCGACTCAAGCCGTCGAAGCTGGCACAGATTCAGGAAGGAGGAGGGGGCAAGGGGAAAAGAGAGAAGGAAAGGGAAAAGAAATTGTGTGTCTGCAGAACTTTTAGCCGAAGTTAAAGTCCCAGGCAATATAGCCCCGAGGAAATGGCTTGCCCTAAGCAAATTTGAAGCAAGTTCCCCGCAAGTCGCTGCAGAGTTCTGGCAGTGGGGAAGACACGTGTTTCGCTCGCGCATGTGTGTGTGTGTGTGTGTGTGTGTGTGTGTGTGTGTGTGTGTGTGTGTGAGGGAAGGTGGAAGGTTATGTCCAATTCGCCAAGCCCATCAGTAATTGCTTCTAGAACTGGGAAAACTCGAAAATTATTTGCGATCAGTAATGAGAGTAATGTGTTTGTAGCGTGCAGGCACGTTAGGCTGCGGTTGTTATTATGAGTCACAATACCTTTGCCATCATCAAGCATTCCTCGTCTTTCATGAGTTAAACAATGAAGCCCTACACTAGTTACGTATTTTTCAACGCGTTTCGAGAATTTATTCTCATTGCCAGGCGCAAATATCTACATGAGTATTATGTGAGATTTGCTTTTCTGCTATGCCCATCACTGTTAGACTAAGGATTCTTCCAGCTGAATAGGCATCGTATTATGTCTTGTCTGCTTCCTGATATCTTCTACCCACCGCTCATTTGGTGGCTATTTGCATCGACTCATATACGGCATACGGAAACGAGGAAAAATTTCCTTAATCGATCAATTGCTTATTGCCGGCCGCTGTGGTCGAGTGGTTCTAGGCGCTTCAGTCGGGAACCGCGGGGCTGCTACAGTCGCAGGTTCGAATCCTGCCTCGGGCATGGATGTGTGTGCTGACCTCAGGTTAGTTAGGTTTAAGTAGTTCTAAGTCTAGGGGACTGATGACATCAGATGTTAAGTCCCATAGTGCTCAGAGCCATTTGATTTGAATTGCCTATTGTTTGCCTACCCATTTAGTCCTTCTTAGATAACCTTTATCACCAGACTTCTATGCCAAGGTTCTTTTATTTCAGGAGACACAAATGAAAGTAGACTTATAGCTGGGCACTTGTGGTGGGATTTTCCTCCAGGATCGAGGGTGTGCACTTGACTGTAGGGTGGAGACGACTCAAAGGCAGTTAAGGTGAACGAAATCAAAGGTATTCAACGAAATTATGTTACAGACCCTACAAAAATGGCACGGAAAACCAAGTGTGCCAGAAAAATGGCGGCGATGAGCCGAGATCATTGAACTTCAAGAAAGCTTCTAAAATAAATACTAAGAAAAAATTGCTTTAATCACGATGGAGTATAAAATTAAGAACAGCTGAATCGCGGAGTGATCTGATCGTATGCAGCGTCGGATGAAAGCTGTCCATAAGCATTTGTAATTTACATAATTCCTAGTCACAATGTAAAATAAGATGCACGCATGCTGAACGTATTTCGTGATAACTTGTTTAGCTCAAATGGTTCAAATGGCTCTGAGCACTATGGGACTTAACTGCTGAGGTCATCAGTCCCCTAGAACTTCGAACTGCTTAAACCTAACTAACCTAAGTACATCACACACATCCATGCCCGAGGCAGGATTCGAATGTGCGATCGTAGCTGTCGCGCGGTTCCAGACTGCAGCGCCTAGAACTGCTCGGCCACTCCGGCCGGCACTTGTTTAGTACTGTGTTGTTATTTTAATAGGAGGTTACAAAATGACGGCAATAATTTTAATAGCATTCCAGTATCTCATATGCCTGAACAGTTAGGTTTATAAATGAAATGTGGTCATTATTTAAGTGTCTCAAATTGAATCAGTAGTGCGCGATGTCGCCGAAATATTTAAGGGCCAGCTGTAGGGAGCGCAGGCTTTTCCGTTCCTCTGTGGTCAGCGCGCTTTGGTGGGTCGCCGTTGGTGAGTCGGTCGAGAGGACTGTGCACTGTGCAGCCGAGCATCCCACTGAGTTACGTGCCTCAGCGTTTCTTTGGTATAAATTTATGAGTGCAAATTACATTAACTTTTCATTGTACCTGTAATACCTTAGCGTACACGAGTTGCGTACTTTATTTCACTGAGATTATCTGAATGTGTTTTCTTTGATTCTGAACTACTTTACGAGCTTTGTTTACGGGTTTGAAGCAGCTGTGAACTGTAATTGTTTGGTGCAGCTGAAATTTATATTCTCGTGTATGTTAGATGTTTTCGCTATGGATAGTCAGGATATGATACCTTACTTCACGTCCCACTTCATAGCGGGAAACTGTACTTTCTGAATTTGAATATCTCGTGTTGATGTCGTGAATTAATATACAGTTAAATGACACATGTTTCTGTATTCGATGCTGTGCTCGCCAGCACGCAAATTATTGTTTGATGTGAAAGGGGTCTTGTGGCACCCGAATACTGCAATGATACTAATGTAAGCTAGAATGAAACTACTATATTATAAACGATGTATGTCTCTGAGGAGCTCTATAAAGAGGATCGCTGACTGTGCACGACCACATAGCCAAAGATATTGCTTCTGGTCTGAGATTGTAGTATTGGAGTAACAGAGCGCTTGGTGCACTTAGTCGGTAGCTGTCTGTGAGCGAAACAGGATGCAGTAGACAGTTTTTGTGGTGTGCTCTGTAAAGCCACCAAGTGTTAGATTATAATGGAGGAATTACGAGTACAAGTATTATTGAAAGCTCAAATGTGTGTGAAATCTTATGGGACTTAACTGCTAAGGACATCAGTCCCTAAGCTTACACACTACTTAACCTAAATTATCCTAAGGGCAAACACACACACCCATGCCCGAGGGGGACTCGAACCTCCGCCGGGACCAGCCGCACAGTCCATGACTGCAGCGCCTGAGACCGCTCGGCTAATCCCGCGCGGCTATTGAAAGTATAAATGTGGAAGTAGAAGTCTTCTCGCAAGCAAGGTAAAAATGTTAAATATTTATGACTTTCGTTTCGCCAGCGCGTTAGTGTAGATGAGTTGGCTGATAATTGGCAATTGTTGAGTAACCCCAGAATGTAGGTAAACAGATTTGCTGCAAAGGCTAGTTAGATATTGCCCTTTTGTAATGTTTCTAAGATTTGTTAACACAGATATACGTAATTTGATGATTTGTCTTTACGCTTTTTTAGTGAGGTTAGATAATACTTGCTGTATAAATCTCATTGTTTGTGACTAAAGTAGCAAAAAAAGGATGTGATTTTTCTGATTAATATAATTAGAATTGTCAGATGTTTTGGATGCGAAACTTAACTTCGAATACAATTTCACAATTGAAAAGGTCAATGTTAGTAATTCACCCGAATCAGTGCCGCCTCCCTGTTCATGTCATATGTTTTTCAAAGACACTGAATTTTTCTCAGAAGTTTTCATTTATCAGCCAAAAAAATTTCACGTAAATTTCAAAGTAATACGGCGAGCATTGCAAGCCGGTGAGCCTGTAGCTAGTATATTTTATTCTTCTTCATGAGAGACCAGAACATATCGCGATCCACCGTTGCTGCTTTAGAGGTAAGACAATTTTATTTCTGTGTTATGTGCACAGGGACCAAAAGTTACAGAGTCAGAGGATTCAGTGCCTAAGGGGCTGAATGTTTGCAGTGACTGTATTTCTTTATTGGTACTGGGAGGTGCATTGCTGAATCAGTCCGTACAAAATTTTTGCTGACAAATGGTTCAAATGGCTCTAAGCACTATGGGACTTAACATCTGAGGTCATCAGTCCCCTAGACTTAGAACTACTTAAACCTAACTAACCTAAGGACATCACACACATCCATGCCCTAGGCAGGATTCGAACCTGCGACCGTAGCAGCCGCGTGGTTCCGGACTGAAGCGCCTAGAACCGCTCGACCATAGTGGCCGGCTTTTGCTGACAACAACACAGAGTAAGGAGTTACGACTGAGACTCGAACTCGGGACCTTTGCCTCTCGCGGGCAAGTGCTCTACCATCTGAGCTACCGAAGCACGACTCACGCCCCGTCCTCACAGCTTTACTTCTGCAAGTACCTCGTCTCCCACCTTCCAAACCTTACAGAAGATCTGCCAGTACCTAGTCTCCCACCTCCCAAACCAGGAGAGCTTCTGTAAGGTTTGGAAGGTGGGAGACTAGGTACTGGCAGAGCTTTACTTCTGCCAGTACCTCGTCTCCCACCTTCCAAACCTTACAGAAGCTCTGCCAGTACCTAGTCTCCCACCTTCCAAACCTTACAGAAGCTCTCCTGGTTTGGAAGGTGGGAGACTAGGTACTGGCAGATCTTCTGTAAGGTTTGGAAGGTGGGAGACGAGGTAGTGGCAGAAGTAAAGCTGTTAGGACAGGACGTGAGTCGTGCTTGGGTAGCTCAGTTGGTAGAACACTTGCCCGCGAAAGACAAAGGTCCCGAGTTCGAGTCTCAGTCCGGCACACAGTTTTAATCTGCCAGGAAGTTTCAAAGTGTGTGTGTTTTCTGTGCAATCAACGGTAACTGATTAGGCCCGGTGCACACCTTTTCCTGCTTTCCTTTGTTACCACGTTTCACCTGCGTACCACTACGCGAATGCCGGGCTGCAGATCTTAATAATGACTGTGAAGACGCCCTACAATAGCTTTTAAGCTACAGGACACGTGTAAAAACAGCACGTGTTAAATACATAATCATATTGTTATTGGCTGGTGTAATACAAAGAAACAACGATAAACGTTATCCACTCCTGATACTCTTAATCAGTATTCTAACCTATGCAACGTCTTGCACACACTGTAAAACTCTGCCACTTGCGTCACGTGTGCTTTACTTCTACACCCATGATGAGGCACTTCAGAGGTCCTTGGGATGACCTTTGCAGAACAGTTTTGCAGACTGCACCACGACTTTAGATTCCGCGTTACGTTGCTATTCGAAGGATTGAAGTGACAGAGACGAGCGGGAAACGGTCCCCGCAGAGGCCTCGGTGTTGGCGCGCGTGTAGCGGCGGCAAGGACATCCAGCCGAGAGCCGGCCCACTTGACTCCGCTTTAGAGGCGTCGGGCGGTCATTCCTGGGAGATTCACTGCCGCTGCGCCTCTCGCTGCGGTCGCAGTGACCCCCAAGCGGACGGCATGGCACGTCCCAGGGCAGCAACGAACACGTTCCGACCAATATCAAGGCCAAGGACGACTGGATACGCAGCTGGGTCGCTGCCATGCGTAATGCGCCTTCCCTGTCCCACGACTGCTGCAGCGCGTAGCGACAGAAACCAGTGAGGCGTGCAGAACCACTTTTTGTCGTCCTTGTCACCTAACGTCTCGTTGTCACTGTAGTCTGTCGCTGTAGAAATATGATCTCCAAACCCGTTTAGCGACGTTGTTGATATTTTCCGACTTGCTCCGTGAAACACAGATTTTGTAAGTAACTTAGAACAAGGAAGGAAACCAAAGTTTGGCTGTAAGATCCCCATTTCTCAAGATCAGATTGAGCAAGTGGTCAGCTGCACTACAATGAACTAGCGAAACGAATAAAATGAGCGTAAAATCGTAAGCTCTACATGGGGACGGCTGTACCGAATATGGAAGTAAGGCTAAACGTGCAGGTGACAGCATGATCTTTAGAGGTGGAACACAAACTCATATTGGGTAAGAAAGGAGCAACAAACCGATGGTGACCTATCAAGAATGACTTCTCGCAGTGGCCTCTGAAATTATAAAATGGCTCAAATGGCTCTGAGCACTATGCGACTTAACTTCTGAGGTCATCAGTCGCCTAGAACTTAGAACTAATTAAACCTAACTAACCTAAGGACATCATACACATCCATGCCCGAGGCAGGATTCGGACCTGCGACCGTAGCGGTCGCTCGGCTCCAGACTGTAGCGCCTAGAACCGCATGGCCACTCCGGCCGGCTCTGAAATTATAGGCCCATATCGTTAACGTCGATATGTAGCAGGATCTTACAACATGTATTGTGTTCGAACATTATGAATTAACTCGAAAAAACGGTCTATTGACACACAGTCAACATGGGTTTAGAAAACATCGTTCCTGTGAACCACAACTAGCTCTTTATTCACATGAAGTGTTGAGTGCTATTCACAAGGGATTTCAGACCGATTACGTATGCCCTGATTTCCGGAAGGCTTTTGACACTGTACCACACAAGCGGCTAGTAGTGAAAGTGCGTGATTATGGAATATCGTCTCAGTTATGTGACTGCATTTGTGATTTCCTGTCAGAGAGGTCACAGTTCGTAGTAACTGCCGGAATGTCATCGAGTACGACAGAACTGATTTCTGGCGTTCCCCGAGGTAGTGTTATAGGCCCTCTGCTGTTCCTTATCTACGTAAACGATTTTGGAGACAATCTGAGCAGCTGTTTTCGGTTGTTTGCACATGACGCTGTCGTTAATCGACTAATAAAGTCATCAGAAGATCAAAACAAACTGCAAAACGATTTAGAAAAGATACCTGAATGGTGCGAAAAGTGGCAGTTGACACTAAATAACGAAAAGTTTGAGGTCATCCCCATGAGTGCTAAAAGGAACTCCTTAAACTTCTGTTACACGATAAAACAGTCTAATTTAAAAGCCCTAAATTCAACTAAATACCTAGGTATTACAGTTACGAACAACTTAAATTGGAAAGAACACACAGAAAATGTTGTGGGGAAGGCTAACCAAAGCCTGCGTTGTATTGGCATTTAGAAAATGTAACAGACCTACGAAGGAGACTGCCTACACTACGCTTGTCCGTCCTCTTTTAGAATACTGCAGCGCGGTGTGGGATCCTTACCAGATAGGGCTGACGGAGTACATCGAAAACGTTCAAAGAAAGGCAGCACGTTTTGTATTATCGCGAAATATGGGAGAGAGTGTCACAGAAATGATGCAGGATTTAGGCTGGAAATCATTAAAAGAAAGGCGTTTTTTGTTGCGACGGAATCTTCTCACGAAATTCCAATCACCAACTTTCTCCTCCGAGTGCGAAAATATTTTGTTGACACCGATCTACATAGGGCGGAACGATCACCACGATAAAATGAGAGAAATCAGAGCTTGTACCGAAAGACATAGGTGTTCGTTCTTTCCGCGCGCTATACGAGATTGGAGTTATGGAGAATTGTGAAGGTGGTTCGATGAACCCTCTGACAGGCACTTACATGTGATGTGCAGAGTATCCATGTAGATGTAGATGTAGAATTAGGTAACAACAGAGAACGTGTCTGCATGCGGATCCAGTTATTGGGTCATTAAGACGCAGAAATCTGTGAATTCATTACTGTTATCACTCAGTGCACAGAAAACTATCGTTACATACAGTAAATGTGTAAAACTGTCAATTGGCTCCAGAATGAATCTTTCACTCTGCAACAGAGTGTGCGCTGTTTTGAAATTTCTTGGCCAACTAAAACTCTGTTCCGGACTGGGATTCGAACCAACGTGAAGTTATGAAAGAGAACGTCTCTGAAGCTAGGAGAATAGGAGAGAGATAGTGGGCGAAATTAGGCTGTGATCATTCGTCGTGAGTCGTACCTAGATAGCTCAGTCGGTAAGAGCATTTCCCACGAAAAGCAAGCATCTTGGTTCGAGTCCCACTCTAGCACATAATTTCAGTCTGCCAAGAAGTTGCTTTAGTGGCTACTTTTTCGAACTTGCTTAGCAGTGACTGGCCTCGTTAGCGGAATTTATCCGAAGAATGCTAAGCTTTTCTGCCTCATAATCACACAGACGTTTCGTAATATAATTGGTCTAGGGACTCTAAATACTTCAGTGGCACCATAGCCACTTGGTCCATCGTTTGATAATTTGCAAAATGAGGCGTGCACTGCCAAAGCTTTCAAGAAATTTTAGTTGCGAGAGAGTTGCTACTGTGTCTCTCAAGGATGTCGTCAACAGATAATTTTGCCAAATTGGTGTATTTGTAGCATGAAAAACTATGCCCTTCCTGCGGGAATGGTATTTTGTAGCTAATTTAAAAAATAATCTGTTTGTAGCTGAAAGTCGCGCTCGAGACAGTGTGTTTCTCCTAAAGCATTTGCATTGGCTAACATATATGGATAAGCAGCATACGTGTAGGAATGAATGCGTTCTAAGATTCCACTCAATGGACGCAGCCTCGCTCGTACCGAGCACGCTGGTGAGTCAGAGACGGCGAAGATGTGGGCAACTCGGCCGTTGACCTCTCTGGAACTGGTTGCCTTATTCATTCCACACTTGTTTGTGTCTGACTTCCGCTCTCTCCATATTAACAAGTGCCAGCAGTAGAGGGCGCCAGCTTTCGTCAGCTACAGCCACACCAGTGTAAAAATCGCTGTGACTGAAGTGTGAAGCGATGCTTTTGTTTTTGTTTACGATGTGCGAGAAACAGATTCTGTACTCTCACTACACTGAAGTCGAAGTGGCTTTTATATGTCAAAAAACTTGCATGTTCATGGATTTACTAATTGAGCTGGCAATGAATTTTTCATGAGAGAGACAAAAATATTTAATCAGATAACATAATTCCACAAAGTAGGATGAAGCAAACAGCTTGGTGGAATGATACAGTCAAGGCAGCCTGTAAAAGGAAAAAGAAGGCGTATCAAAAATGGCTACAAACCAGAACCCAGGTAGACAGAGAAAGTTATGTTGAAGAAAGAAACAAAGCCAAACAGATAATTGCAGCATCCAAGAAGAAATCGTGGGAAGACTTTGGAAACAGGTTGGAGACTATGGGTCAAGCTGCTGGAAAACCATTCTGGAGTGTAATTAGCAGTCTTCGAAAGGGAGGTAAGAAGGAAATGACAAGTATTTTGGACAGGTCAGGAAAACTGCTGGTGAATCCTGTGGATGCCTTGTGCAGATGGAGGGAATATTTTGAAGAGTTGCTCAATGTAGATGAAAATGTGATCAGTAATGTTTCAGATTTCGAGGTAGAATGGGATAGGAATGATGATGGAAATAGGATCACATTTGAGGAAGTGTAAAAAATGGTCAATAGAGTGCAGTGCAATAAAGCGGCTGGGGTGGATGAAATTAAGTCGGAACTCATCAAATACAGTGGAATGTCAGGTCTTAAATGGCTACACAGGATAATTGAAATGGCCTGGGAGTCGGGAAGCAGTAATCACACCAATCTTTAAACATGGAAACAGAAAAGATTGTAACAACTATAGAGGTATCTCTTTAATCAGCGTTGTGGGTAAAATCTTCTCAGGTATTGTTGAAAGGAAAGTGCGAGTATTAGTTGAGGACCAATTGGATGAAAATCAGTGTGGGTTTAGGCCTCTTAGAGGTTGTCAGGACCAGATCTTTAGCTTACGGCAAATAATGGAGAAGTGTTATGAGTGGAACAGGGAATTGTATCTATGCTTTATAGATCTAGAAAAGGCATATGACCGGGTTCCTAGGAGGAAGTTATTGTCTGCTCTACGAGATTATGGAATAGGAGGCAATCTTTTGCAAGCAATTAAAGGTCTTTACATGGATAGTCAGGCAGCAGTTAGAGTTGACGGTAAATTGAGTTCATGGTTCAGACTATTTTCAGGGGGAAGACAAGGCTGCAACCTGTCTCCACTGTTGTTGATATTATTTATGGATCATATGTTGAAAACAATAGACTGGCTGGGTGAGATTAAGATATTTGAACACAAAATAAGCAGTCTTGCATATGCGGATGACTTAGTTGTGATGGCAGATTCGATTGAAAGTTTGCAAAGTAATATTTCAGAGCCAGATCAGAAATGTAAGGACTATGGTATGAAGATTAGCATATCCAAAACGAAAGTAATGTCAGTGGGAAAGAGATATAAACGGATTGAGTGCCAGATGGGAGGAACAAAGTTAGAACAGGTGGACGGTTTCAAGTACTTAGGATGCATATTCTCACAGGATGGCAACATAGTGAAAGAACTGGAAGCGAGGTGTAGCAAAGCTAATGCAGTGAGCGCTCAGCTACGATCTACTCTCTTCTGCAAGAAGGAAGTCAGTACCAAGACTAAGTTATCTGTGCACCGTTCAATCTTTCGACCAACTTTGTTGTACGGGAGCGAAAGCTGGGTGGATTCAGGTTACCTTATCAACAAGGTTGAGGTTACGGATATGAAAGTAGCTAGGATGATTGCAGGTACTAGTAGATGGGAACAATGGCAGGAGGGTGTCCACAATGAGGAAATCAAAGAAAAACTAGGAATGAACTCTATAGATGTAGCAGTCAGGGCGAACAGGCTTAGTTGATGGGGTCATGTTACACGCATGGGAGAAGCAATGTTACCCAAGAGACTCATGGATTCAGCAGTAGAGGGTAGGAGGAGTCGGGGCAGACCGAGGAGAAGTTACCTGGATTCGGTTAAGAATGATTTTGAAGTAATAGGTTTAACATCAGAAGAGGCACCAATGTTAGCACTGAATAGGGGATCGTGGAGGAACTGTATAAGGGGGGCTATGCTCCAGACTGAACGCTGAAAGGCATAATCAGTCTTAAGTGATGATGATGATGATGATGACATAATTCCACATTTCTCCCTGCAACCTGTCTCTGCTACGAATTAGCTGATCTTGGATTGCACTACAATATTTTGGTAGGGTACATAATTTACACTGGAAAAGAATTAAATATGGATGTTTCCAAGTGTATCGTTCATAACACTGCTTTATTATGTATTCTGAATGACAAAGTTAGAAACATTTATTATCCTCTCGATTAGTTCGGCGTAAACTAGAGGCTATCGTTGATTTGATACTCGCGAAGTTGCTAGCCTGTGGACACCAGGCAGATAGGGATTCTGACTTAAGTCTGGCTGCATGTTGCATGGCGTACAGTAGGTTTCTATACTGGGACCACTGATATACGTTACGGTATTTGCTATTTCTGTGTTTGACTGCAGAGACACATCCCCAAACTGAGTTTTGTCCTTATTTCCGTGCCATTGGACTTGTTTGCTTGTGGCGAGCAGCGGTTGCAAAAATTGGGCGCTTTGAAAATCTGTAGCGCTGTAGTTTTCTTGAGTAGTAATGATGGGTGCAGCCAACGAATGTTGTCCTCTTGTCACAGGCGCACATGTTGGCTTTCGAGTTAAGTACAGTGCGTCCTTCTATGATATTCAGTACAGGACCTATCTGTGGACTCCCTTACATATTTCCTAATAAACCTTTTAACACTTGCCACAGGGAATACAGATTGCACGATTTCCAAAATCTCCCCTTCTTAAAGTTCTGTCAACTTTTCTTAATACTCCCAGTTTGTGGACAATGAAAGTAGGAATGTAAGCTCCTATATTTTTAGATTTTAATACCTCGCTGTTTACTAGGAAACTGATCTTTTCTCAAGTTCAAAAATGGTTCTAAGCAGTATGGGGATTAACATCTGATGTCATTAGTCCCCTAGACTTAGAACTACTTAAACCTAACTTACCTAAGGACATCACACACGTCCATGCCCGAGGCAGGATTCGAATCTGCGACCGTAGCAGCAGCGCGGTTCCAGATTGAAGCGCGTAGAACCGCTCGGCCACAGAGGCTGGCTTTTCTCGAGTGTTAAATTCTACCTTCTTTTTAGTATTTCCAACAGCATATGTTAAATTCTACCTTCTTTTTAGTATTTCCATCAGCATATATATTAATTACAACTTTTTTTTTATTCCAGTAAGGTACATTTCACGATTTTTCCCTAGAACCATAGGTTGCCGACAGCCTATGTTTTTATAAAAAACATTCCATTTAAATTACGTACGGGCCACTATCTGTACGTGTCTAAATGTTAAGACGGCGCGCACTGCTTACGATTTCGACGGAAGGGATGTGTGAAAAAATTTTAATGGTAGTTGTTACTTTCACAATGGTACAAGTTACATTTGAAACATTACTAGCAGATGGTACTTCGTTAGCTTCAACAATGAAGATTTTTGAATTCTTAATTCCAGAGGAACCCCACTTCACCGTTTGTTTCTCGTGATCGGAACGCTTTCTGCCCTGACATTTATATCTTCTCCTTTTCAGGATGTATTCCTGATTCACTTCTTTCGACCGCTAACAAGTGGCTGAAGCATACCTGGTGCTGTCCCGTGCAGTTCCTGAAGATGCTTGAAAGAGACCTGTACCTCGGTACTGTTGCTGGGCAGCCGGTTGTTGTTGTTGTTGTTGTTGACAGGCAGTGGCGTCGAACATTGCTGACTTGCAATAAACTTTACACATAATTTCAAATCCTCACAAAACTTTTTCTCGGTGGCAAACCTCTTAAAATGATCAAGAGAAACAAGTTTATCGGTTACTACATTTTCGCTTTTCATGCAGTCAAATTACCGCATGACACACGACGTTTAAATTAATTACTTCTTTATTACCAACTGCATTCGTGACACATTTTTGCAGTATTCACGTATACCACTGAATGTACCCGCAAAATTATATCATTGTACAAGACATAGTTTTAGGAGATATAACGTCATAAACAGTGAGCTGCGTGCAGAGGGAAATTCGGTAAAGATACAGGTGAAATACGTGCGCAGATGCGTGTGAAATATGTTAACATATATGAAATACATCTGACATGTCCGTATTCGCCCCAAGTAACGGTTAAAATGCTTATCCTAATCTCATGGAACGATTTCAACCAAATTTGGTACACATATTAGTTTCGATCTGGAAAGAAATACTTTGTGGTTAAGACCACTAGCCTCTTATTGGGACAGATGATATCTTGGGGAGAGATGCCAGGGAGGAAAAAGGGGGTGGAAGAGATAGAAAGTGGGGAAGGAGGAGATAGACTAATAGAAAACTGGAATAAATAGAGACCAGGGAATTTTTTTAACGGTAACACCGCGGGGCGCAACTGGTACGTAATAAACTTGAATGACTACGGCATTTCGTATTTTAAATTGAAACTGAGTTAAAGTTTCTATCACACAGAAAGTAACCAAGTTATCTTCGCGGGAATAAAAGAATCTGCCAACTCCATGGCATCGGATGTTAGCAGATGAACTCCATTGGAAGCTGTGTCCATGGTCTGGTTATTGAGGGCAATAGCTGTAATTACAAGTCAAGGACTTAAGATACGACAATAGTGGTTGTATTTTGCTTCGATTTTTCATCGCGAGTGATGTGAACCAGTTACTCTTGTATCACGTAAGAGGAAATCTAAATGCACTAGAGGTTACGGTGAAAGTAGCGCACAAAAATAATCTGTACTGGGTTAGTAAATTAATTCTGTGAAGTATCGTGTCGAAAGATAAACAGAAGTGGTTGGTTAGAGTTGTTCGTGTATTTAAGTTGAAATCTATTGTAATGGTTTTACCCATCCACCTTGTCTGGTGTAATCAATGGCAACGGTATTTATCCCCCTTTGTCACTACATAATAAAACTACAATCTACTGCTATCGGTAATCACTTATTTCTGATCACTGCTTACGTTGGCTTGCAAACCCACTACATACGATAGAAATGTACAAACTATTGTGTGTTTACTTTGTACTGGGCAGTATCGCGTTTTCGTGATTTAAGTGTTATCACATTTCAGAATGGGTGAGGAGACCGTCGCTAATCTATTGAAGGATTTATCTAGTTAGATACTTACTCCGGAACCTAAATGGAGGACTCCCGTATTAGCAGAAAACAACAAAGTAATGTCAAAGCTGCGCGGCGGCGGTTAACTATAACTGGCGGAACACTTACATGATGCAACACGTGTACTTACGAGGCTGCCTGTCCTACGCTGTCGGCCGATGTGGCGGACCGGTTCTAGGCGCTACGGTCTGGAACCGCGCGACCACTACGGTCGCAGGTTGGAATCCTGTCTCGGGCATGGATGTGTATGATGTACTTAGGTTAGTTAGGTTTAAGTAGTTCTAAGTTATAGGGGACCGATGACCTTAGAAGTTAAGTCCCATAGTGCTCGGAGCCATTTTTTTGTCCTACGCTCGTTCGCCTTCTGCTAGAGTATTGCTGTGCTGTATAGTGTAAGTAGGCTGTTTATATTGGTAACTCCACGTAGTGCTCTGTATGAAAATCTCAGACTACGCTGTGTGCAGTCTGTGGGTGGTTGGACTCATTGTTGGAATATTCGCTAGTGTAGTGTTGGGCAGTTGGATGTGAACAGCCCGTAGCGTTGGCAGGCAGTTGGAGGTAAGCCGCCAGCAGTGGTGGATGTGGGTAGAGAGATGCCAGAGTTTTGAGAGCGAACGATTTGGACGTGTGTCCGTCAAAAAAAGGAAATTTGTAAGACTGGATGTCATGAACTGATATATATATATATATATATATATATATATATATATATTATGACTTTTGAACTCTAATTAGGTAAATACATTGTTTGTTCTCTATCAAAATCTTTCATTTGCTAACTATTAGTTAGTGCCTTCAGTAGTTAGAATCTTTTATTTAGCTGGCAGTAATGGCGCTCGCTGTATTGCAGTAGTTCGAGTAACGAACATTTTTATGAGGTAAGTGATTCATAAAAGGTGTAAGTTATTGTTATTCAGGCCCATTCTTGTGTAGGGATTATTGAAAGTCAGATTGCGTTGCGCCAAAAATAGTGTGTGTCAGTTTAGTGATGATCAGAATAAGTAAAGAGAGAACTGTCGAGTACGTTGAGTTTTGCTCAGCTGTTTGAAAATCAAATGACGTAAGAGTTTTTACAACACTGTCATTCTTTCCATACAAAGGGGAAGTTTCAATGGGACCCTTACGTGATAGGACTGACGGAGGACATCGAAGAAGTTCAAAGAAGGGCAGCACGTTTTGTATGATTGCGATATCGGGTGAGAGCGCGTCACGGATATGATAAAAAAAAAAAAAAAAAAAAAAAAAAAGGTTGAAATGGCTCTGAGCACTATGGGACTTAACATCTTAGGTCATCAGTCCCCTAGAACTTAGAACTACTTAAACCTAACTAACCTAAGGACATCACACACATCCATGCCCGAGGCAGGATTCGAACCTGCGACCGTAGCAGTCTCGCGGTTCCGGACTGCAGCGCCTAGAACCGCACGGCCACCGCGGCCGGCTATGATAAGCGATTTGGAATGGGAATCATTAAAATACGGGCGTGTTTTGTTGCGAGATTTTTCACAAAATTTACTCCTCTGAACGTGAAAATATTTCGTTGTCGTCGACAAACATAGGAAGAAATGATCATATAAATAGTAAACGAAATCAGAGCTCGTATTGAAAGATTTAAATGTTCATTTTTCTCATGCGAGAGTGAAATGACGAATATCCTGAAGGTGGTTCGAAGAATCTTCTGCCAGGCACTTGCAGCGTAGTCAAGTAGATGTAGACGTTGTGCAAGGCTCGCCGGCCGAAGTGGCCGTGCGGTTCTAGGCGCTGCCGTCTGGAGTCGCGAGACCGCTACGGTCGCAGGTTCGAATCCTGCCTCTGGCATGGATGTGTGTGATGTCCTTAGGTTAGTTAGGTTTAAGTAGTTCTAAGTTCTAGGGGACTGATGACCTCAAAAGTTAAGTCCCATAGTGCTCAGAGCCATTTGAACCATTTTTGTGCAAGGCTCTCTTCTTTGCGGTCCCGGCAGCGCGAGAGGTCTCGCTGTCGTGGATACACTGTACCCGAGCAGCTGGTTAACCTGTGTTTCAGGTGAGAAATTCTGGTCAGTTCTGCGAAAGCTGACAGGGCCTGCCAACGCGGTTCAAGAGCGGTGCAGCAGACGTGGTGGCGGGCCCACTCGGCTGGAGAGCGGGCTGGTTGGGCACCCCTGGGCCTCTCCCGCCTGTCTCTCTGCTCTCCTCTCCTCTCTTTGCCCCCGCACGCACGTGGCTGCCCTTCGCTTTGTGCCGGCGCGTCCGCTGCGCCACTCACTCCCACGCCGCTGACCTTTCGATGGCCACCGCGGCGCAATGGAGCCTCCGCCGCGTCTGCTGGCAGCGCACGCCACTCCCCTCCACTACTGTACTGTGCTGTGCTGTACTGTGTGTGGCGCCCTCGGCGGCGCGCGCTCTGATTTATGCAGATTAATGCCCGTGCAGATCACTGGAGCAGCGTCTCTAATGCCGCGAGCAGACTGCGACAACCGCAGAACCTCGTCACGTGTCGAGAGCGCTCGCACTCGGTTATGTAGGCATCAGCGACCTGCGTAGTGGCGAAATGGCCAGCGCCTCGTGTAGGCCTACGACCTGCAACGTTCGCGACGTACGCGTCTTAACCATCGCACCGCAGGTAGCCAGCTACGCATCAGCGAATAGTAACTGCTGCGCGAGAGCATTGGGTAAATTAGACACTTCTGCGCTTATCCGGATGGCATTATGCGTCCTCATAAGGGACGTGAAAGCGAACGTGGACAAAGATGTGGTTTAAAAAAATGGCTCTGAGCACTATGGGACTTAACATCTATGGTCATCAGTCCCCTAGAACTTAGAACTACTTAAACCTAACTAACCTAAGGACAGCACACAACACCCAGCCATCACGAGGCAGAGAAAATCCCTGACCCCGCCGGGAATCGAACCCGGGAACCCGGGCGTGGGGAGCGAGAACGCTACCGCACGACCACGAGATGCGGGCAAGATGTGGTTTAGTTTTGTGGCGTCAGGACATGGGATTCGGCTTCGATTTTATCCATACTGGATGAGAGGTCTTGGTTGTGAATGTCAATGTTAAAAAAGTGGTTGAGCCGACATATTTTTTAACACGGGATTCGGCGTTCCGGAGAATTTTGAAGCGTGAGAAGCAGCTATGGATATACGAATGCACAGTTTTGCGGCGATATGTCTACTAATAGCCCGCATCTCGTGGTCGTGCGGTAGCGTTCTCGCTTCCCACGCCCGGGTTCCCGGGTTCGATTGCCGGCGGGGTCAGGGATTTTCTCTGCCTCGTGATGGCTGGGTGTTGTGTGATGTCCTTAGGTTAGTTAGGTTTAAGTAGTTCTAAGTTCTAGGGGACTGATGACCACAGCAGTTGAGTCCCATAGTGCTCAGAGCCATTTTTTTGTTTACTAATAAAATTTTCTCCTGCCTCCAGCCAGATCCAGTGGTTTAAAAATCCACAAGCTTTCTGCCGAGTTCTCTTAGCCCATTATCAAGCGGTGAGTTGAAAATGGGCGAGCAGAACTCGGCAGAAAGCTCGTCGATTTTAAACCACTGGACCCGGCTGGAAGCCTGAGAAAATTTTATCAGCTGTGGATATATGCGCTCTAAAAGCACCAGCACAATAATGATCTCTCGAAAAGGCTTCGATTTTTGGTACGACGTAGCGTAATAAAAGAAAGGGAAACGGCGTATCAGTCAGTGAACAACTTTCGTATTTGGTGATATTCGTATTATCACTTTCGTGCCGTGAAAGTACGTCGTTTCAAGGTTGCGGCGCACTGAAGACTTTCCAAAACGCAGAGTTTTTGAAACAATTTATTGTAATTAAATGTCTATTAATGACATATTGTCGATTAAAACCTTAAATCCAAAAGATTGGAAAACGGCACAGGTCAAGAAGTGACGTCGAACAGATGTGCATAACTATAGACCTATATCTCTAACGTCGATCAGTTGTAGAATTTTGGAACACGTATTATGTTCGAGTATAATGACTTTTCTGGAGACTAGAAATGTACTATGTAGGAATCAGCATGGGTTTCGAAAAAGACGATCGTGTGAAACCCAGCTCGCGCTATTCGTCCACGAGACTCAGAGGACGATAGGCACGGGTTCCCAGGTAGATGCCGTGTTTCTTGACTTCCGCATGGCGTTCGATACAGTTCCCCACAGTCGTTTAATGAACAAAGTGAGAGCATATGGACTATCAGACGAATTGTCTGATTGGATTGAAGAGTTCCTATATAACAGAACGCAGCATGTCATTCTCAATGGAGAGAAGTCTTCCGAAGTGAGAGTGATTTCAGTTGTGCCGCAGGGGAGTGTCGTGGGCCCGTTGCTATTCACAATATACATAAATGACCATGTGGATGACATCGGAAGTTATCTCAGTCTTTTTGCGGATGATGCTGTAGTACATCGAGAGGTTGTAACAATGGAAAATTGTACTGAAATGCAGGAGGATCAGCAACGACTTGACGCATGGTGCAGGGAATGGCAATTGAATCTCGATGTAGACAAGTGTAATGTGCTGCGAATACATAGAAAGAAAGATCCTTTATCGTTTAGCTGCAATATGGCAGGTCAGCAACTGGAAGCAGTTAATTCCATAAATTATGTGGGATAAAGCACTAGGAGCGATTTAAAATGGAATGACCATATAAGATTAATCGTCAGTAAAGCAGATGCCAGACTGAGATTCATTGGAAGAATCCTAAGGAAATGCAGTCCGAAAACAAAGGAAGTAGATTACAGTACACTTGTGCGTCCTCCGCTTGAATACTGCTCACCGGTGTGGGATCCGTACCAGATAGGGTTGATAGAAGAGATAGAGAAGATCCAACGGAGAGCAGCGCGCTTCGTTACAGAATAATTTAGTAATCGCGAAAGCGTTACGGAGATGACAGATAAACTCCAGTGGAATACTCTGCAAGAGAGACGCTCAGTAGCTCGGTACGGGCTTGTTTTGAAGTTTCGAGAACATTCCTTCACCGAGGAGTCAAGCAGTATATCGCTCCCTCCTACGTATATCTCACGAACAGACCATGAGGATAAAAGCAGAGAGATTACAGCCTGCACAGAGGCATACCGACAATCTTTCTTTCCACGAGCAATACGAGACTGGAATAGAAGGGAGAACCGATAGAGGTACTCAAGGTACCCTCCGCCACACACCGTCAGGTGGCTTGCGGAGTATGGATGTACATGTAGATGTAGAACACCTCGGGATTACGAAGACCCATACTGCCGTCTCATTATGGGTAATGCTTCTATTTATTTATTTTTTCCAGTGAAGAAGAAGGGAATTACATATTTTGCATTTGACGTCTAGATTATGTGTTTCGTTAGCAAACAAAAAATTGATAATTAACTTTCATCTACGAAAAATTTGATCAAATAATTGGTATCATTAAATGTCACATAGGCTACCAACTTTCTTGTAATTCATGTGAAATTCTTGTTTGAGAAGGGGAAAAATTGTTCTGTGGCAGTTACAACAATTCTGCTATTTTCTTTCTCTAATTTGTATCTAAATCCGGCAGAACCATAGAAAGTTGAATAAGAGAAGCCGAAAAGAGAAATGCCTTCCACTAATAAAAAAATAACAGGAAGTCTGATTTTCTCCAAAAGGAAGCAGAAAGAAAGTACGTACAACCATATACAACCGCTCGGTCGACGAAAGATACGTACCCAAAGTTGCACAGATTACACCAATATTCAAGAAGGGCTGTAAGAGTAATCCACTAAATTACAGGCCCATATTATTAACGTCGATATGCAGCAGCGTTTTGGAACATATACTGTGTTCGAACATTATCAATTACCTCGAAGGGAACAGCCTATTGACACACAGTCAACACGGATTTAGAAAACATCGTTCATGTGAAACACAACTAGCTTTTTACTCACGCGACCTCACAAGCGCCTTGTAATCAAATTGCGTGCTTATGTAATATCGTTTGAGTTATGCGACTGGATTCGTGATTTTCTGTCAGAGAGGTCAGAGTTCGTAGTAATAGACGGAAAGCCATCGAGTAAAACACAAGTGATTTCTGGCGTTACCCAAGGTAGCGTTATAGGCTCTCTGCTATTCCTTATCTATATAAACGATTTGGGAGACCATCTGAGGAGCGGTCTTAGGTTTTTTGCAGATGATACTGTCGTTTACCGTCTAGTAAAAGCAAATTGCAAAAGATTTAGAAAAGATGTTTTTATGGTGCGAAAATTGACAACTGATCCTAAATAATGAAAAGTGCAGGGTAATTGCTCAATTCCCTCGTGAGCAGATCGTATACAGGGTGTTTAGTTTAATTGCAGACAGTTAAATATCTCTAAAACGAAGCATCGTAAGGAAAAATTATTCTAGATCAAAAGTTAATACGTATTACTACAGGGGACATCCGTGTGTGCTGCAACGGTCACCTCATAACCACCCTCCTGCGTGGGCGGCGTCAACTTTGTATTTTGAAATGGGAAACCACAGTTTTGTTGCACATTCGGGATCTACCCAAGAAATACTTACGATTTATTCAAAGCATTGTTTCCCACGCGTGGTAGATGGCGCTGTAGCCGACAAATATCAAGTGTGCCTGTTTTTGCAATTAACAACCGACGCATCTGATTCTACATTTCGTTCACATTGTACAGGGCTATTACAAATGATTGAAGCGATTTCATAAATTCACTGTAGCTCCATTCATTGACATATGGTCACGACACACTACAGATACGTAGAAAAACTCATAAAGTTTTGTTCGGCTGAAGCCGCACTTCAGGTTTCTGCCGCCAGAGCGCTCGAGAGCGCAGTGAGACAAAATGGCGACAGGAGCCGAGAAAGCGTATGTCGTGCTTGAAATGCACTCACATCAGTCAGTCATAACAGTGCAACGACACTTCAGGACGAAGTTCAACAAAGATCCACCAACTGCTAACTCCATTCTGCGATGGTATGCGCAGTTTAAAGCTACTGGATGCCTCTGTAAGGGGAAATCAACGGGTCGGCCTGCAGTGAGCGAAGAAACGGTTGAACGCGTGCGGGCAAGTTTCACGCGTAGCCCGCAGAAGTCGACGAATAAAGCAAGCAGGGAGCTAAACGTACCACAGCCGACGGTTTGGAAAATCTTACGGAAAAGGCTAAAGCATAAGCCTTACCGTTTACAATTGCTACAAGCCCTGACACCCGATGACAACGTCAAACGCTTTGAATTTACGGCACGGTTGCAACAGCTCATGGAAGAGGATGTGTTCAGTGCGGAACTTGTTTTCAGTGATGAAGCAACATTTTTTCTTAATGGTGAAGTGAACAGACACAATGTGCGAATCTGGGCGGTAGAGAAATCCTCACGCATTCGTGCAGCAAATTCGCAATTCACCAAAAGTTAATGTGTTTTGTGCAATCTCACGGTTTAAAGTTTACGGCCCCTTTGCTTCTGCGAAAAAAACGTTACAGGACACGTGTATCTGGACATGCTGGAAAATTGGCTCATGCCACAACTGGAGACCGACAGCGCCGACTTCATCTTTCAACAGGATGGTGCTCCACCGCACTTCCATCATGATGTTCGGCATTTCTTAAACAGGAGATTGGAAAACCGATGGATCGGTCGTGGTGGATATCATGCTCAGCAATTCATGTCATGGCCTCCACGCTCTCCCGACTTAACCCCATGCGCTTTTTTTCTGTGGGGTTAGGTGAAAGATTTAGTGTTTAAACCTCCTCTACCAAGAAACGTGCCAGAACTGCGAGCTCGCATCAACGATGCTTTCGAACTCATTGATGGGGACATGCTGCGCCGAGTGTGGGAGGAACTTGATTATCGGCTTGATGTCTGCCGAATCACTAAAGGGGCACATATCGAACATTTGTGAATGCCTAAAAACACTTTTTGAGTTTTTGTATGTGTGTGCAAAGCATTGTGAAAATATCTCAAATAATAAAGTTATTGTAGAGCTGTGAAATCGCTTCAATCATTTGTAATAACCCTGTAATTGCCAGCCTTTGTGTTCCATCGATTGCTATTAATGTTCAGAAGTTACTTGATTGTTGTAAATATGATTGTACAGTACAAATAATATGGCCAAACATTGAAATTTCTGGTCATGCAGTTTTCTGTTCCCTACAGGGTTAATTGTGCGGGTCGACAAACCATCGGAATGCTCGATTTCGATGGCCATCCACGTCGTTGTTCGTGGATCACGCTAAAAGTAGTTTCTAATCAAACATTGAAGCGGCTAATCCTATTGTACTGTCAATTTGTTGCACTAAAGTAAACTCCTAAAACAGATATTAACCGTTAGAACACAAAGATTTACAGTTACACCGTAAATGAAATTTAGAATCAAATGCGTCGGGCAAAAGCAGGCACATTTAATACTTGTCTATTACAGCGCCATCTACCACGAATGGAAGACAATGGTTTGAGCGAACCGTAGGTTTTTTTTTTTGTTTTTTTTTTTTTTTTTTTTTTTTTTTTTTTTTTTTTTTGGGCACAGAATCGTTATGCGCAATAAAAATGAAGGTAGGGGGAAGGTCTCCTTTGAAAATACAAAGCTGACCCCCATCAGCGCAGGCGCAGTGGTTTGGAGGTTGCAGTACAGATTGATATCCCCTTTACTAATATTAACTTTCCACCTAGAACATTTTATTTCGTACGATGCGTAGTTTTCGAAGTATTTAGTTGTCTAAAGTTAAAACGAATACTCTACATATTACACCGATTAAATATACCAGCAAGAAGTATGACGATGCAGTCTGACTATTAAATTGGATCCATGGTATTTTCAGATGTTTCATCACTTGCTAAATCAGCGTTTCTGAACGTTATTATTAATAATAGTGAGTTCCTAGTGGCTCTTAAGCAATCAAGAGATAAATACGATCATAAAGTCTCTGGATGTTTCCGGTGTGAATTTAAAGCATAGAAAAGACCCAAGATTCACACACTGGCAGCGCAAAGAGCCGCCTGCTTTTGTTTGGTTCTCTACGTATAACTGCTATATGAACGGTGAAAGCCGTAAACTGTACCACCCACTATTGATTCAAGTCTGCTTATAAAAGCAGCACACGGTTTTAACTTTACATGAATATTCGACAACGCATCCACCGTCCAACGAGTATGTTTGTATTCAACCACTGCTGCCGGAATAAATACATCCTTTTAGCGTGCGATTTATTTGAACATCTTTGTTTATATTTTTCGTAAGAAGTCAAATACCACCATTTACTGATAATAAAGCAGCTCAGGCCTGGAGCAACAGTCAACATTCTCGGTGTGGGAGCGTAGAGTTTCCTGGATTAATACGTGATTGACACGCAGAGAGTGGAGAGGACTGTTGTGTTTAAACAGCTGACGTGCGATGTAGTCACAACGGAGAATTCTACAGATATACCCATCTTTATAAACAGTTACTTGCTTCAATCGTACAGTAATCGCCGTTCTCCGCATACATATCGTAAATCACTGCCCGACACCCGTAGGCAGTCTGTTGCCTGGTTGCACACTTAGCTCTGTACTCGTCTTTCTTTTGTCAAAATGCGAATTTCACCTGCAGATGCTTTAACATTACCTTTACTGTACCATTCTCTAATGACACGAGTGACTAATCTTCTATTAATTCTTCTTTGTCTTTTTGTTTTCTCTCCCCACATATGTTGTCTCATATATTCTTACACTAATACATGCTGTCAGCACTTGTCGCAGCAGATCATTCTTGTGTTGTAAAATTTGAAGGCGATTCTTTGTCATAATATAAAATGATTAATTTTTTTACTGAAGATATACTACTCGGGAGAATACAGAACACATTTGGACTTGTTTTTTAACATTCAGTTCATGTAATTAATATAGGTAAGTGTTGACTAGCACAGATGCGACGTGTCACTTTTCCAGAACTTGCTCCGCTTCCGAAAGGCAATAGAGCGACTGCAGTCGCAAGAGTTATGCATTTTAACGGCCATTCATAATTTTCCGAGGGTAACAAATATCCATTTTACAGACACGAGGATTTTCGAACTGAATTGAGGTATGTATCTTATCAGTGTGAAAGCAATGTAGTTACTCATCTATTTGTTCCTTATCAACATTAAAGTTGTACCGGAACCAATTCTTTGTTTTGAAATGATTAAATGATATACCGTGTACTTCTCAGTAACAGAGACTGTATAAGAAACACGAATGTGTTAACAAGGCGTGGTGCCACCCGGGTATCGGCGTTCCCGAAACATTATCGAAGCATTCCTCGCCTTCGCTGGTCGACACCTGCGTAACTGGAATTTCAGCGCCACACGAGGAACGTGTGACACAGCGACGATGGAATTTTCGCCGCCTAGAGGAACTGTGAGAAAATCGTGTTCGAGAGACCCAGTCAAATAGAGTCTCCCTTGCGGTAACTATCCATCAGTAGTAAAAATAAGAGTGCATTAAACTACCATCTCCGTGGGTTAGGGAAAATATACACCAGACCAAAATAATTCTCAGGAAACAGAACACAAATAATTCAGAGCTAATAACGAGCATCAAAATGGATACAGTTGTTAGTGAGCACAGGGTTGTTGTGGCGGGAATGAATACCGTAACTCCCAAATCCACCAAAAGTAAACGAAAAATATATCTATTCAAACAAGCAGATAAAAATACGTTTGACGCCTTTCTCAGAGACAATCTCTACTTCTTCCAAATTATCATTGGAACTGTAGTGCAGATGTGGCTTGAATTCAAAGGAATGGTATCGCCAGAAATTGAGAAATATACTCCAAATATGTTAACAAAAGACGGAGATGATCTCCCACGGTACATAAAAGAAGTCAGAACATTGTAGAAGCAACGAAAAAAAGCACGCCAACGTTAAACGATCGCAAGATCCCCAGGATGGACGATCTTCTACAGAAGATCGAAATTTTTAACGCGGACTTAAGTGCGAGATGCTTATAATAGTTTCCACAACGAACCTTTGTCTCGAAACCTGGCAGAAGATCCAAAGAGATTCTGTTCTTATTTAAAGAATGGTAGTGGCAAGAACAGAAGCAATGCCTTCTCTGTGCGACAGCGATGGAAATACTATAGATGACAGTGCCGCTAAACCAGAGTTATTATACACAGACTACCGAAATTCCTTCACCAAAGAGCACGAAGTAATATTCCAGAATTCGAATCACGAACAGGCGCCAGAGTGAGTAACTTAGAAGCAGATATCCTCGAGTATTGAAGCAACTTAATTCACTTCATAGAAACATGTCTTCCGATTCAGACTGTATACCAGTTAGGTTTCTTTCAGAGTATGCTGATCCAATAGCTCCACACCTAACAGTCAAATACAAACGCTCGTTCGACGCAAGATCCTTACACCAAGACTGGAAAGATGCACAAGTCACTCCAATATTCATTTCACGCCGTAGTTTGTAACTGGTTTTTACGTTTTTGCAGTATAATTGTCGCCTTGTGCTTAGTACGTCTGTTGCCGCTACCTACAACAGTGACTCAGAGTACAACGGATGACACCGTAGTCAAGTAAACAAAGGCTTTTCGTGCCAGAATCAAACGGGCAATGTAGAGGGGTGTGAAAAGCAACATCAAGCGATATGTAGGCGAAAACGAGACGCCAAAAGCAAAAGACTGTGCTCGCCTATGATGTAATGCTTACCTCAAATGACATTACACATCATAACACGGAAATAAAGCAGCTTCAGACAAAACTTTATTCAACATTTTACTTTTATCTTGATGCATACCTCACACCAACGAAGTGAGCACAGTTCCTTTTGAATCACCCTGTATATTAACAACAGCTGCTGTTAACATATTTGTACGTTATCGTGTACGACCTGTTTATAGTTTCAAGTTAACAGGTCTAAAATTTATGGCAATACATTAAATTGAAAATCGATTTGTGATGATAATACGGTACTAATGAGTGGGAGCTGGTACATTTTAAATCCAGTACGGTCCCATAGGCGCAGAAAATTCGTTGTACTTAACGTCATATTTCATGGAAATGACTTCAGCAGACGTTAGTTAATCCATGTATTGAAACCATAGTCTAAGGCTTACTAACTCTAAAGAATAATCTCAACAGGAGGTTTTAGCAGTGTATAAGTTAACGGACATCTCAGTTTTTCGTCGACTTATGACTTACGCAATAATCACCCTCGTTGAAGTTATGTTGGGACGCTCACCTGGAAAAAAAGAAGACAAAGCGTTAATTAGCAGATTGAGGTGAGGTAGCGGTAGATCTAACTATAGATCTAACTACTGAAAAACAAGACTTATTGAGCTGAATATTTACGAAAAAATGTGTTTCGGTGTTTCTGATCAGTAGAAGATATCGAGGTTTAGAAGGAACTCGGTGGACACAGTACAAGAATTCGCTGCGAATAATTATTTAATGTAGCAGTCGAGAAGATGATAATTCATAAACAACACACCAAAAAACTGTAAAATGTTACGAGCGGTAAAGCGGCTACAACGTCAAGTGCGTATATGATGGACCTGTGTATCGCAAGTAAGTGTAACTGTTGGAAAACTTGAGTGAAAATCACTGTCCTTTCAGCCATCCGCTGACATACTCAGATATTTCACGAGCTGCCCTTCCAATAAGGAAACTAGAGCTACATTTTCCTCCCACGCTCGTATCACCTGCAAAGAGTTAAAAGTCAGCATGTTATAAGATTAAGGATAATGATATCACGTTAGAAACGATAAAAGACTCGACATAAGACCCTGTGGTACATTATGTCCACCTGCTCGAGATCAAAATAACTGTCAGCATGTGACGGACATTGAACTCATATATACACTGCCTTATGACATATAAATAGGATCAAATCAACTGGTCTGCAACACCCACTACAGGTTATTCGTCTGAGAAAATGGTTACCCTACAATCTGAGAAGGTTGAATTTCACTCAGAGGAAGAAAATGTCATCCACGTGAGACTTACAACGTATTTTCAGTTTTAATCTGATCCGGAGAAGGAGAATCCTTTCCCGTCAATTGGATCAGCCCATCGCATCGTTGGACCAGATGAATCAACCATATGTACAAGACAAAAGAAATGTGCCGCAGCACTCACCAGGTGTAGTCGTCACTGACGTACATCTTTAATCAATAACAAGGATGTGACATCAGCAGACACTGATCTACGAGCTTTCGTCTCCAGTCAAAGTCCAGTGTCAGACAATGGGTGAGTCACTCACACACATCCTTTCTTGTACTGCGTCTTCGCAGCTGAAGTCCCGCACATGCGACACCACTGCTATCGAAACTTTAACGAAGGAAAACTAGCACAAGGAGATTACACATCAACGCGTGACGCATCATGAAGTCACTTGTAGCCCGTATTCTGCAGCGAACCGAGACAAATGTGTAGCTCACAATCTGTCTGCGCGGAATTTCATTCACAGACTGAATGCCATTTTATTATTTTGCCCACATCAGTCCCTGACGCCAGTAGAGAGCTCTGTATACGGTGATTACATTCCTTGTCGTCTTATTCTTAATGTAGCAACGCAGATTCAGAAAATGTACATACAAGTATTTCTATCAATGGTTCTAAATGTAGCTGAAGGATACTGAAATCTACCATGTGGGAAGTCTCCATAAGAGATTAGCTCAGCGACAGTAGAGTTGCAATTTAAAACAGACGAGTTCATGCGCTATATGGTACCAGATATCCACACACTGTCACCAACCAAAGTCTTTGACATTTTGTTCCATCGCAAAGATTCGAAGAGACTATCTCTAGTTGAGATTTATATCACTTTGCCGACTACTGTCACAAACTATGTCAAAAATTGTGAAAAATTTAGAAAGTAAACTCTAAGATTTACATCGGCCGTTGACACAGCAGATATCTGAGCGGTAAAAAAAGGCCCATGTTACTCTTAAGCAGATTGTAGCCAGGAAATTACAAACCAAGGAAGGTGCAAGTTATAGCAAATCTGTGATCAGAAGGAAAATAGTACAGTGGTCCTTGACGTAACTGGTGACAGGACACTAGATAAACGACGATGGAAATGGTAGTCTATCGAGGCGGATCTCGGTGGTCACCTGGGATGACGACTAAATTTTTGTGCAAAATACTTCTATGTCTGACCCAAAGGTCTTCGACAAGCACTGCGGGCGATGATGAAGTCTGCGTTCGGTTTCTGTGCTCCAACCAGACAGCCGACGATTGTGCATAAAAATGGATTTGAAGCTCGTTACTTTCGGAAATGAGTCCAGATTTTTAACAAAACACCTCCCTATTCGATCCCACAGGAAATAGAAAAATGAAAAAGAAGTAGATGGAGCAGAGGATAAAGACGAGTAGCGTAACTCAAGTGGTAGTGTTAAAATGTTGCTGACATAAATTCGGGAGCTCTACTCACATTTTGACGAACTGAAAACGGTCACTATGCAGCATGGCTTCTCAGTTCTTTTCGTTATCGTAAGTTAGGTACATCAGTTTACTTCTAGATCTGCGTTGTTTTAGTGTAACCTACATATAAAAACATGTAATATGCGACAAGTGAAACGATCAATATTTTGCAGCTCTTCCCACGCCTGAGTATGTATAAAAGTATATATTGTTCCCCCTTATGCCAAAATCAAGAAAGTATAAAAATGTCGATTTTGATTCATATGCATCAGCGAGTTTCACTTTTCGTCTTTTTTGTTATAGCAAAACCTTGTGTGATTTGTAAGTTTTATTAAGAGCATTCTTTGTAACGACACGACAGCCAATGTACCACACCTGATTTAGGCGTTCTGTGAAGAAGCCTTATTGAGTTGTGTAAACATGTACGTGCAATATACATTGATTAGATATTCTTAAAAATTTTCTTAGACTTACCTACTTCGTCATTATTTACATCAATTCGCCTGTAACAGTGTTACATTTCAGCTATTCATTTAAAAGTTCAGTCCATTATACACTTCATTATTGCTGGACAAAAATACGTTTTACCATTGTAACTAGGAATGAGACTGCTAATTATTTGCTACTCTTTCGTGATCAGCAGTTATACTGAACATCATGAGTGAAAGAACGAGAAGATACTTAGATGGCCCAGACGTTGTGTAACGAAAACGAAATGTTTCTAGAAGCTTTCGAAACAGGAGCTTCGGACACAAAAACTGCAGTATCAGCACAAGTATAGTAAGTTTTAATTATTTTCACGTTTCATCAGCTGTAAGAAAATATTTTAATGGTTACAGAATGTGCATGTGTGTTCAGCAAAAACATTGTTTCGTTGTTAAATGTGAAACATATTGAGTTATGCTTACAGTTTGACAGAAGTCTTCAAGACAGTATCTTCATTGGAGCCTGAATATCATATTAATGCATAAAGACTATAAAACCAAATGTGAAAAAGGCGGCTGCGAACCAGTGTATTTCCCAAAATACCGGCAGTTATTACACAAGTACAACTGACGATTCTGTAGATCGAAGAAATATCAGTGTTGTAAATGTACCGCATCTAATTTGCTGATCAGGAACTAGGAGCTGTTGAAACCAGATCAGAACAAACATTGACAGAGAAGAGGTCTGGCTAGAAAGAAGCGGAATGAAGAAAAAATGATAGCACAAAGGAACCAAATATTGTAGCCAGTAATTTTGATCTACGAGTCGTTCTGAATACTCCAAACGGAGCTTCTGGCCAAATATTCCACCTTTGAAAACTGAAGGCGTATAACTTACAACAAGCAATGTGGGAAATCGAGACAGCTCTTGTTACTCGTGGAAAGAGAGGAGGCCGGCCGCGGTGGTCTCGCGGTTCTAGGTGCGCAGTCCGGAACCGTGCGACTGCTACGGTCGCAGGTTCGAATCCTGCCTCGAGCATGGATGTGTGTGATGTCCATAGGTTAGTTAGGTTTAAGTAGTTCTAAGTTCTAGGGGGCTAATGACCTGAGAAGTTGAGTCCCATAGTGCTCAGAGCCATTTGAACCATTTTTGAAAGAGAGGAAATATTGAAATCACGACTTGCGTCTATAATTATATCACGGCACTCCCGGAAATAACACAAGTGAGAATAACGTCATGTGGATATGGCGCGTATCGAATTTTTTGAAACACGTCACAGAGAAATCGGGTGTGACTTTGTTCATTCCAAGATGGAGAAGAAAAGTTAGTTGCACTACTGTCCCACACCGAAGGACTGGCACGAATCATTCGAAGTTTCAGGAGCAATTCTAGTTATTTTGTCGTCCACACTTTGTTGTACGATGATTTTCTAAACTTTAAAACTGACCAACAGACAGCTCCAAAATTCCAATACACTATGCACACTACTCCTTTATGAACGAAACAAACCACTTTCATAGTTCTTATGAAGCAGTATTTAAAGGGGTCATTAGTGAAGTAACGTTAAAAATAAACTGATGACCTCCGGTAAATATGTTCGTTTCCGGGGCATACACGAAAAACCTTCTGATAACAGCAGCAGAGTTACGGATCTGCTCACAATGTGCGGGAAACACGATTACCCGGGAATATTGTGAGTGTTACCGCAATTTGTTGAGTGGTGAAAAGGAAAAGGACGCACTGCCTGAACCAAATACTCTGATACAGATTAAAGATTTCTGTGGATTGCATTGTTTATTTTCAATTTTGTTGTTGACTCAATCTTCGGTTTGTAGTTTCTCTTCGTTATTTCGAAGTAATAAAATTGGAATTGGCAGCCAATATGTCTGAATTACATTCAGTGTATCTTAGTAATCCCAAAACAATGTTTCTGCTACTAAATATCCCCCTCTACCTCCCAAGAGGAGGGATATAAGACTGGGAATCTCACATCCTAACATTTGTAAATATGGTAACAATAAATCCGAAGCAATTCGATTTCCGAAATTGCCGTGTTACCGTAGTTGATATATATATAAGGTTCTTTGAAACGTTTAGTCATTTTAATCTCAAAATTAAAATTACGCACATTCGTTATTTTCGGGTGAAGGGGAGGCTGTATTGAGTTTCCTGATTTAGCTTCGCCGTGTTTTCCCTAAATCAATATGGGGACGCAGATTTCGTTCCCCATCCCTGTTGGTCTGAGTCCCTCTAATAAGTTGACTGACGGCGCACATTAAAACCTATCGCACCTTTCACACTTAGACCGTAGTGTTGTGTTTGTTGTTGTTGACGACTAAGAGGGAAGATAAAAATCGAAACCAGCGCACAGTTAACTATCCTCCAACAGCGTCGCTACGGCAGCCGAACTTTATCCCTCTCTGGACACATCGTCGCTGGCAGTGTAACAGACATTTACACTATGAAACGCTTTGAGGTTTGTTACTTAACTCAGGAGACATTCACTAGGTTATGTGATGAGTAGTGCCCCTAACACAGGCTGAGGAAGATACTTGGAATAATGGCATAAACGTCGGTAAATGTCGCAATGCGACATCATCTGCAAGGAAGAAGAATATAGAAATAGACTCCGAGCACGAAAGTTATAGAGTTACTTGTGAAAAAGTGTCTCCGAGGGGAGCGGGGAAAAAAATAGTCGACATTGCGGAAATTATGAACATGCTCGAACTTGAGAGCGGACCAACCTGTTACAAAGCGGAAGAAAAGCGTATCGAGCGAGTCGGGCAGTGGCTGACAGAAGCTGCCAAAGTGCTTCACTAGATCACCACGACCACGTAGAAGAAAGAGAAAGACCTCGTTTTGGATCTGGAAGAATTGTTGTATGGTCCAGGGAAAGCTGGCTAGCGGTATGTTTAACTACAAAAAATATAATCCGAAATTTAAAACACATTTTACTTGAAATCGCATTTTTCAGATTGGCGTGAAACGTAACTTGAGAACCATTTTGATCGGAATTTGATGCTGACATTCTGAATCGAATTCTCTATCAGCATACGTGGCCGTTTTGCAACAGCTTCAGAAGTCTATTTTCGGTGCACGCTTTTGTCTCGAGTTTATGGGCGAAGAAAATGACATTTGTTTCAACACGTCATCATTTTGTTGGAACCTAGTATTTTTCAGTTATCCTATGCGGTATTTTTCAGTTATCCTATGTGCGCTGATAGAATATTGGAAAGGACTTACACAAAATTATTTTTACAAAAATGGTTCAAATGGCTCTGAGCACTATGGGACTTAACATCTATGGTCATCAGTCCCCTAGAACTTAGAACTACTTAAACCTAACTAACCTAAGGATATCACACAAAACCCAGTCATCACGAGGCAGAGAAAATCCCTGACCCCGCCGGGAATCGAACCCGGGAACCCGGGCGCGGGAAGCGAGAACGTTATTTTTACACAGGTGCAATACGAGGGCTTCCGGAATCCTGCTGATGACCAATGTTCCGACTGCAAGATTGGGACGGGAAAACCCACAGGTTAAAACCGATGCCGGTATCTCAGTTTTCAATAAACAGTATTTGTTTGAGCTCGGTTATAACAAGTAAATAAACCGGTTTCTGAATTTGCTATAGCAACAGTGCTAAAACTTTTGATTTTTAAATAAAATTAAAAAGTAGTAAGGCCGGCCGAAGTGGCCGTGCGGTTAAAGGCGCTGCAGTCTGGAACCGCAAGACCGCTACGGTCGCAGGTTCGAATCCTGCCTCGGGCATGGATGTTTGTGATGTCCTTAGGTTAGTTAGGTTTAACTAGTTCTAAGTTCTAGGGGACTAATGACCTCAGCAGTTGAGTCCCATAGTGCTCAGAGCCATTTGAACCAAAAAGTAGTAATGTTTATTCTTAACATTTCCATCGCTTTCAAATATTAAGGTATTATTGCAAATGGGAAAAGCGATCAATGCTATTCTAATAAGAACGTCGATAGGCATGTACGAGCGACAGCCGCCGGCTGCTCTGGCCGTGCGGTTCTAGGCGCTTCAGTCCTGAGCCGCGCTGCTGCTACGGTCGCAGGTTCGAATCCTGCCTCGGGCATGGATGTGTGTGATGTCCTTAGGTTAGTCAGGTTTACGTAGTTCTAAGTCTAGGGGACTGATGACCTCAGATGTTAAATCCCATAGTGCTCAGAGCCATTTGAGCAACAACCGCACGACATAAGAATCAGTACAGCGGCGGGGCCTGTTAGACCATATTCATATACGTGCTGTGTGCAAAACTTGCCCCAGCGTACAAAACGGGGTTTTCAGTCGAAAAAATTAAAGAAAAAGAATAGCAATGAATTGGAAACTTTAGGTTGACTCATAGTGTATAGTCGATGGGGAAAGTGGTTGATCAGTTGCTTGTGTCAATTATCTGCTTGAAGCTCTTTTAAACGGAAAATACGAAAAATACTCTCCATCTTCAGTTTTCACCCTTTAGCACTGATTATTCGTAATATCCGAATAGTGGTATGATTTTACAGTACAACATGATTTTTAACAGAGAATCAAAATGAGGACACTAGTTATTTTTGGTAGTATTCAGCCCCTCATTACTTTCCAAGAAAAGCAACAAACACTGTACAGATTGGTTTCTTTTATTTGCCTATTTCATTTGATATTTTTATTCCGTGTGTCATGAAATGTATGATGTAAAACCCTAAGGGAGTCTTAGAATTTTCGCTGGCCGCGGTGGCCGAGCGGTTCTAGGCGCTTCAGTCCGGAACCGCGCGACCGCTACGGTCTCATGTTCGAATCCTGCCTCGGGCATGGATGTGTGATGTCCTTAGGTTAGTTAGGTTTAAGTAGTTCTACGTTCTAGGGCACTGATGACCTCAGATGTTAAGTCCAATTGTGCTGAGAGCCATTTGAACCATCTTAGAATTTTCAAATTTTTGTTCGATGTCTACTTTTCTCTCTGGAAATAGGAGTAGTAAAAAAAACGAGAATCGGCTACTTCAGAAATCGTTTACTTTGTAGGTTTTAAGAATCGTGTTCAACAGGAGGCGAAAAAAATCGGTACAACCAAGAACCGGTTGTTTCAGCGATAACCACCGTCCCTTCTGCAAGGGCTCCTTCCACCTTGTGCAGTGGTTACAGGGAGCGTCCGATGTGGACAGAAAAATGATTTCTTGAAGCGAAAACTGTAAAGAAAAACTAATATTTCTTGAGCCCGCCCCGTTGGCCGTGCGGTCTAGCGCACGGTTTTCCGGGCGGGAAGGAGCGCCTGGTCCCCGGCACGAATCCGCCCGGCGGATTTGTGTCGCGGTCCGGTGAACCGGCCAGTCTGTGGATGGTTTTTAGACGGTTTTCCATCTGCCTCGGCGAATGCGGGCTGGTTCCCCTTATTCCGCCTCAGTTACACTATGTCGGCGATTACTGCGCAAACAAGTTCTCCACGCACGCGTGCACCACCATTACTCTACCACGCAAAGATAGGGGTTACACTCGTCTGGTGTGAGACGTTCCCTGGGGGGGTCCACCGGGGGCCGAACCGCACAATAACCCTGGGTTCGGCGTGGGGCGGCGGAGGGGTGAAGTGGACTGCGGTAGTCGTCGTGGGGTTGTGGACCATTGCGGCTGCAGCGGAGACGGAGCCTCTCCGTCGTTTCTAGGTCCCCGGTTAACATGCAATACAATACAATATTTCTTGAAGAGAAAATTGTAAAGAAATTACTTTTTATTTTGCTTACATCGTTTATGTTTCATGCGTTCAAAGAGGGCTCTACACCTTTAAACTGATGGGTGCAATCTCATTAAAGTAGACTTGGCTTGAATGGTGTAGGTTACGATATTTGGTTGATCGAATTCCTTTCGTGCAACCTAAGCAACATTTTCTGTCTGCGTACCTTCGTCAAGCCCCTTCCACGTAGATGCGTAGCGAATAAGCAGCGGACGTAGGAGGCTTTTTCCCTCCTGTGCGGTACGCGGCATCTCTTTAGACGACTGTATTCGTTGCCGCTGCGTCGACGAGAGTGGCAGAGAGAGGAGGCAGGCACGCTACAACACAAAGTGTGCCGCACACCCGCGGCGGCTCCGAAAAACGAGCAGGAAACAAAGGGGCTGTTGGCGAACGCGAGGAGCCGGGGCGCGTACCTGCGCGGATGTGGCGCAGCGCAGCGGCATTTTGCCGCATTAATCCCGGCTCTGCAGGCGTCCTGCGGCTGCTTGCAGATGCTAATGGCGCCGGCCCGCTCCTAATTAATTAAATGAACATTCGGGCCAGCGCCTGCGCCCGAACCTGGGCAAGGAAGAGCTCGCCCAGGAAAAAAAAGAAAACACGGGCTGGCGCGCAGAGCCGCGTACAGATCCCGGCCTGGCGCGTCCGTAGCATTGTCATGCTGGAACACCGGCGCTGGCCCGTGCGGTTACGCAATTACAATAGAGCTTTGTCCGGACTGACGCCGCTAATTAATGATCCAGGCGCTAGCCAGATAAGCGCGCTCTTACTCTGCTTGCAACGACACTGCTCGACAATACGCACAGTTCTATATTCTTGCTTTCACTGTGGAAACTGTTATACGTCCGTTTTCTCCGCTGTTGCAGCAACCGTTTCGCCGATCGTGCACGTGTGTGTGCTTTAGTTCAATTCTTTTATCTTGGCGGCTCGTGCATGCCCGCCCAGACGCGGGAGATCGCTGCGTTGCCAGTTGTTCGCGCCAAGAGAAGCAGCACCATAGTATAGTTCGCAAACTTACGTTTAGGGGGGGAGCGCGCAGTTTATGAAGTAAAGGCACTTCGGCCGCATTAAACCTTTCGCTGCTACAGAGACGTGCTCCCCGCATTCCGCGCTATGCGCCATTTTGTCATCATTGCACTGCTTGCCTGTGCAGACACATGGTGTTTCGACTGCTTTGACACACTTTATCATTCGATTTCACAAAGAACTACTTGGCCCAAAAACTTCATTTTTACAGATCTTCTTGACTGATACCTTCCCCCCATAAATGACTTAATTTTGTTTCGATGTTCAACGCAGTTATTGTGCAGCATTAGATGTAGTAAACCATTGCACGAAATTTTGAAGAGTTTGCAGAGGTAAAACTCCATAGCGTGTACTTTCCTTATGGTCGATTTTAGTTGCCAGTAGAAATTTCAAAAAATTACATTCAAACGAATAAAAGTCATGAAGTAAGACACTTCGATATTGTTTTTAAATAAAGAAAATATTAAGCACCGAACAAGGTCTGAACTCAGAACCTTTCGCTTAGCAGCCATACACTTTAATAATTTTTTTTTAACTTCATTTTGTTCGCTCTTGTTCGTTGCATCTGCTCGGGACGGACGTCGTAAGACATCCGTTTAGTTCGTTGTTGATCTATTAACTCAATTTTTTTATTACAGAGGGCAGCTAACCCTCTGACCGAACACGCTGAGATACCGTGCCGGCTGATCAGGTTGGCCGGACGCGGGATTGAACCGTCGTCCTCCCGAATGCGAGTCCATTGTACTAACCACTGCGCCACCTCGCTCGGTAACCGTTACACTAACGCAGCTCGTCATTCAAAACATCTCGCGGACGACTTTAAAATATCACGCAAAATACCGACAGACACTGTTGGTATGACTATGAATTACTCACGTTTCGTCGAAGTACAATAGGAAATAAAACAATTACCGCTGTTCTTTATTGCGAAAAAGCGGTTAGTGAGAATGACACAAACACCTTTCGTTGCTACCGCCTGAATTACGAGGCTTATTGCTTGTTTGGTTTAATTAATTCATAGAATATGAAGCCATTGATATAAAGAATGCTTTTTCCAAACTTTCTATAAAAGAAAGTCTGCTATCAAGACAGTGGTTTTGTTCAATTACTTTATTTATGACTGAACGTTTCTAAAACTGAAGACACTCGTCCGTGCTCTGCACTGCAGTCGAGCTCAGGCAACGTCGTTCTCTGTTCATTGGCTGACTGTGTTTTGTGACGTCAGATGCGCAGAACGAACCTAAACTCGGCCGCCGTCATAAATGACGCGCGCTTTAGGTACAGTACAGTGGTCAATTGTAAGCTGATCCGTTTATCGTGAACTAACAAGAAACGCATATTTCTGATACAGTT
The DNA here is from genome assembly GCF_023864345.2 of Schistocerca serialis cubense. Lineage (NCBI taxonomy): Eukaryota > Metazoa > Arthropoda > Insecta > Orthoptera > Acrididae > Schistocerca > Schistocerca serialis. Next base: position 1,149,551,785 of record NC_064639.1, on the reverse strand, counting down.
CCGAATCTGTGGACCAATGTCGCTGGTTCATTGTGCGGTATCATGTATCAGTACCAACCCACAGGCGTCAAAGCTGGCAACGGAATTGCAAGTATCCACCAGGTGCCGATAGAGGTCGCCCGGGACCTGACGACCCAATGGTGCGCACCCGCTGAGCCGCGCCTCCGTGGCCCTGGACTACGAAAGCCCTCTGCCGCCACAATATAAGATGGCCGGCAGCAGCCAGACGCCCCCCTCCCCTCTTATGGGTCCTCGTCCTCCATTGGCTACTTTCCCCCCTCCCCCGACTTCGTTTTTTCCTCTCCTTTCCCGTCATCGCTGTGGTATATCACATTTGTGGAAATTTTTTAGTGCAGTGCTCAAGTGAATGTTCAGTGTTGTTCGTCTTTCCAAAGTGTTGCGAACAGACACCATGCTGTCGCTGGGTGTAAATTTTATATCTCTTGCGAACAGAAACCAGACTGTCGCCGTGTTATTTTAACGGCCTGTCTACTCATTTACCTGTCTGCTTCATATGTATTTTATTAGCATCGTCAACCCTTTGTTTTATGTTTTAAGTTAAACGGTTTTCCGACATTTCACCAGTTAAGTCACCGATTTTATCGCCTGTTTTTATTATTTATTATCTTCATCTTTTTAAAACAAATTCTGTAGGCTGAAGAGCGGCATACTACGCTGCTGCCAGCCCGCCCCCTTCGGGGGGAATCGAAACTCAATAAAGGAAAAAAAAAAAAAGAAAAAAAAAACAGACGCCCCACTCGCACTTGGAACCTCTTCGCTATGAGACGCTATAAAGAACCTTCCGAGTCACGTGTCCGGCTCCATCTCTGTACCTTAGTTCAGGCAGCCTCATCGTTATTTGCTATTGACATGGCTGGACTATTTCTTGCTGCATTATTTGTAACGAGTCCTCGTATGCTAGGAGACATACAAGTTAAGTAAACTTTCTGTTTAATATGTTAACTTGTTCGCTAACCATTTCTGCTTCTGTCCAGCTTTCCTATGACGACCGTTTTTGTGCCACTTTGTATCTCACCGCTCCTTACTGTTATGTGTGAAGTAGTACACAACACATTGTTTCAATCACAAGTAGGCAAAATCTCTGGAATGAGATTTTCACTTTGCAGCGGAGTGTGCGCTGATATGAAACTTTCTGGCAGATTAAAACTGTGTGCCGGACCGAGACTCGAACTCGGGACCTTTGCCTTTCGCGGGACCCGGCCGAAGTGGCCGTGGGGTTAGAACCGCAAGACCGCTACGGTCGCAGGTTCGAATCCTGCCTCGGGCATGGCTGTTTGTGATGTCCTTAGGTTAGTTAGGTTTAACTAGTTCTAAGTTCTAGGGGACTAATGACCTCAGCAGTTGAGTCCCATAGTGCTCAGAGCCATTTGAACCATTAGCCTTTCGCGGGCAAGTGCTCTACCATCTGAGCTATCCAAGCACGACTTACGCCCCAGTCCTCACAGCTTTACTTCTGCCAGAACATCTCTCACCTTCCACACTTTACAGAAGCTCTCCTGCGAACCCTGCAGAACTAGCGCTCCTGAAAGAAAGGATATTGCGGAGACATGGCTTAGCCACAACCTAGGGGATGTTTCCAGAATGAGATTTTCACTCTGCAGCGAAGTGTGCGCTGATATGAAACTTCCTTCGCAGGAGAGCTTCTGTAAAGTTTGGAAGGTAGGAGATGAGGTACTGGCAGAAAAAAAGCTGTGAGGACGGGGCGTGAGTCGTGCTTGGGTAGCTCAGATGGTGGCGGCACGGTAGCTCAGCGTGTTCGCTCAGAGGGTTACGCGCCCTCTGTAATAAAAAAAAAAACTGAGGTAATCGATTAACAACGAACTAAAACGCTTGTCTTACGACGTCCGCCCCGAGCAGATGCAACGAACAAAAGGGAACAAAATGAGATAAAAATAAGATGGTAGAGCACTTGCCGGCGAAAGGCAAAGGTCCCGAGTTCGAGTCTCGGTGCGGCACACAGTTTTAATCCGCCAGGAAATTTCAGGCAAAATCTCTATCGAAAATCTTAGGCATAAATAAATCATAACATCAAAAAATAATTTGATCAAGTGAGAAGGGTGCCATATCTCTTATGCTTATAGTTACTGTAATGGACAGTTTTTACGTTTGTGTTGGCTTAGCATTAGCTGTCTACATAGTACTATTATTATTGTTTACTGTCGTTTTTATGCCAGTAGCGTGGTAATGCTGTTTTGTGAAGTGGCTTTCAATGTCTTGCGCTAAACCTTATGGTTGTGTTTCACACGTATACCGCACTAAAGTCGTTGAAGGCTAACGGACGTATGTGTGCACAATTTTAAATACATGCTGCGAAACAAAGTGTTCGTAAACTTGCTTTTCAGTGCCACCACGAATCGTTTCGAGTATGCAACAGAACGTTTGTCCCTTCAACTCACGTATTCGTAAAACCTGTCTTGTTATTCCGATAACTGACGATAGACTCTTACAGTTATTTTCGAGAGACATATAGCTCATACGCATGCATTCGCCGTCTTTTTAATGGGAAAAGCGTCAATGCAGTTCTCGTCTTCAATAACCTTCTCGATCTAGCCAAGAGCTGACGGAAATCGGACGCACAGTGACCAAGCTGTCGGGCGATGTTACCCGACGGCATCTGACGACTGTTGTCGGTGAACGCAGCCTATTTCACAACTGTATCGACAGCATTTGATAGTTTACAACTATCGACTCTTACGAGTCGTCATCAGAAGGATTATCATGCTATGACCGCAACACTTCCAGATAACATTCTTCGCCCATCGTGATCACATAGTGGATTGTAAGTAACTATGACGCACAATCGGTATTACTGTCCCGCAACTCGGAAGCCGGCACCTGTTGCAGGTTGCCTACCTAACAGATTCCACGAGAAACAAAAAATTATTTTCGATATTTCGCGTAATTACAGACCGAATTTGAAATTTTAGAATGTCATAATATGCTCATTAAGAGGTACACTCTTTACGTTAAAAGCTTAACACAGTAAGACAAGTATTGCAGTTAACGATTGTGTATTTCTCTTGAAGTATCGTAACTGACAGAGCAAATGATGGGGCTTTATGCACTCAGTATTTGAGAACTAGACCACGTAGCGACTTCCAGCAAACTTTACAGAAAATTTCAAACTATTACGAAATTTTTTTTTTCGCTAACACATCCCAAAAAAGACGAAACGATAAAAAAAATGTATCCTTACCGCATTTTCACTGTTCACGCAGCAAAACTACATCAGGCATGAACATTTTTGTGTCTTACTTCTTTACTACTAACTATATTCACAACACACTTTATAGACAGTATCTACATTCATAACTGAATGAAGCTGCAAAATTATGGCATTGCACAACATATAGTTCAGGGGGTGTTACAGCCTCTGAGATCCGTGAAAAACTAACATTTGATTAAAATGGAGCGCAAATTACCCACACTATAATCATCCAGTGTTTCATAAAGTGGGCACTTAGTGACTTTCAGTTTTAAACATAATGCCACACCTTTTCTAAATTGTTTCTTGTTTTAATGCTTAACATTAAATACTGAAAACATTTAGTTATTTATAACGTAATCAGGCGCTTGAAACTGTTTCATACGTGGAAGTTAGATTCTTTGCGTAACCTGGAGTCTACTGGTAGTTATCTATTTGATGTGCTACTTTCGTAACAAGATATTGGTTCTCATGTTGCCTCGTATCTGTCGAAAAAAGTAAACTGTTATAAGTCCACCAAATGCGATCAAGATAACTGTGAATAAAATGTATTTTTCAAAAATAGATTGTGTTTTCCAGTTTGACACTGTCCAAATTTTAAAGGAAGCATAAACTTGTCACAAATTTTATTATCTTTCGTAAGATGGCAATAAATACCCAAATGCTGCAGTGTGATTTACCATTCAAGCATTTTCGGGAAATGGAACTACAAACTTAAGTGTGTGTCAGTATTTAAAGAAAATAAAATAAAAGTAAAGGAAGGCATTATGTGTCACTTTCTTTAAATGACTTCTCAATCTATTTTTATTTTTATCAATTCGTTATTGATCTAAAACAACAATGGTGCAATACAAGCGGCTTTTATTTTATCAGCTGATGATCAGATTATTCAAACTGGTAGCAAATACAGGTTTGTTTACCAGCACCTCATGATACATGAAAAGCGCTTTCTTCAAACATCTACGAGCTAAGAGACACAGCCTACACAAAAAATAATTTGATATTTCCCTCTATCACCAGAAATTTGCATATGTTTCGCGTTCATTGCTCGTTTATACTATATCGAAAAAATCGTAAACATAATAAATGATTTAATGTCCATTTGCAAAGACGGAAAAATGAAGACTGGAATATATTTAAACAGAAAAGAAGTAAAACAAAAAAATTGATAAAAAGATACCATAGTGAACCTATGAAAAGATTTATTGCTAATCTCGAACATGGCACTTATGAAAGACAGAATGTAGCGTTTACACTTATGAAAAATATAAATAAAACGAAGAAAGTTTCTGCAAACATTAAAATAATAACAGAAAATGGGTACACCATTAACAGACATTTATGTCATGGTGTAGATAGTGAGGAAAGCTATTACATAAAAACTGATAGTCACTCTGTAGATTAAATAGATATAAAAGAATTAAAAGCAGCCTTAAACATAACACAAAATAGAAAAGCTACTAGCCTAATTGGAATAAATACTCAGTCAATCAAATACAGAGGACCGCTACGGTCGCAGGTTCGAATCCTGCCTCGGGCATGGATGTGTGTGATGTCCTTAGATTAGTTAGGTTTAATTAGTTCTAAGTTCTAGGCGACTGATGACCTCAGAAGTTAAGTCGTATAGTGCTCAGAGCCATTCAAAGACACAGGAAATTATAGAGGAATAAGTAAACTAAATGTAGGATATCAAATTTACGGGAAAATTGTTAAACAAAGATTACAAGCTATCGCTGACTCAATACGTTCAGAGGAACAATCAGGCTTCAGTGAGAGACGTTCGTGTAACGATAATATATTAATAATAAGACAAATTATTGAAAAAACGTCGGGAATTTGTTTTATAAACACATTTAGAATTTACTGATTACGAGAAAGCGAGTGATAAGGGAAAAAAGATCGCTTTTGTGGAAAATATTGGAAATAAAATGTTTTCCTAAACACGTTAGTAGTAACATAACGATTCTATATGCATATAGGAAAATGGTAGTAAGTTAAGGCTCGAAAATGTGTAATGAAATTTTAGTACATAAAGGTGTTCGACGAGAGTGTAATCTATCATCCACTTTATTTAATTTATATACTGATGACTGTTATGAAGTTGAATGATTAAATCAGGAATTCGAATAGGATCTCGTATGCCAGTAAATAGGCCTATTCTGCTGGTGACCACATAATTATACAGGAGAAAGAAGGTAATTCACAAAGAGCGGTACACAGATTGCTCCAAAATGCAATAGACTACAATTTAACTAAATCTAAAAGTAAGATGAATATAATGCCTGTCGAACTGTAGAATCTAGTTAGATCGAAAATAATACAGTGGAAATTATAGTACAGTTATCCCACCTCATTTATTTAGGTTTTGATATTAGTTTTATGTATGACAAAGACGTTGAGAACAAGCTTAATAAATATCGAGCCATCTACGGAACAAACGGACGGACTTTGGGAAGAAAACCAAGAAAGGAAATACTAATGAAATTTTATGAAGTTGTGGCTATACCTAGTCTTGTATATGACTCCGAATACAGGCAGCAGAGATTAAGTTTATGAGATGTAAGGGGCTGTGACAATATGGATAAAATAAGGACTGGAACGATAGGGTGAGATTTTAAAATCTTTTCATGTAATAACACGATGGAAGAGAATAGAATGATATGGAAGCAACTTGTTGATAGAATGATAGAAGACAGATTGCCAAAAAAGATGATGAATTATCGGCCGACTGGAAAGAGAGAATTGGGCGGACCTCGTAGGAGGTACACGGTGATAGAAATCGGGACAGCTGACTATAAGATTTAACATTTGGAAGGTGATGATCACGACGATGGACAAATTTTAACCTTTTACGTTTGAGTATTAGCATTTGTGTAACTGAAGCTTGAGAGGTAATTACGCCAGTCTCTTTGCGTTCACCAGGTGCAGATTTCAGTAACTGCACTGACATTTAACTTGCCCTTGCAACGGAGTTCACCGCTAATGGAGTGCGGCATCGGTATATTTACACTAGGATGCCCTTTTTCAGTGACTGCCGTACGAAATTCGTCATCTGTTATCCAAACACGAAGAGGTGCAGAGCGTGGATCAGTCGTCCGTACGGCCTCGAGATCTGGACTCGTACGACAGACAAACGGCTCCCTCTTTCCACAATACAGAGAGCTGCGTCGCTGCGCTGGAGCGAGCCTCGCTCCAGGCTGGATAAGACGTTCGCCCTCGAACCGGTTCCGGAACGCGCCCGCTGGACGGCTAGAGAGCGCGCAACCGTAAAACCACCGTTAGACGCAATAGCGCCCGCTGCGCCGTCGCGCACGGGACAAATTGCCGCGTTAAAAATACCTCGCTCGTCGACGTATAAATTTGCATATAATAGCTTCCTCCTCGATTAGGTGCGGAAGCCGCCGCCTAAGGTTGCGTACAACTTTCCACGGCGAGCGCTCACCTAATTTCTGCCGCGGGAGGAAGCACATAATTAGAGGAGGGCTTACTGCCTCGTCCCGAAACCGCGACCGGAGCCCGGGGCCTAGCTGCTCCCCACATCTAACGAGCCACGTCTCAAGTTTGTCTTCAAACCACCGCCAGGTGCTGCGCTGTTCATATTCGGTACGTGAGTGAACGCCTCGCCAAAACTTCTGCAGACTGCAACTTTTCACAAATTTTCTGGTGCATCCGAAAGTGATGGATGATCTCATTCGTATCTGTAGCGATGTAAGTTTCGCGTTATTTGTGCTGGAAACTTCACAGCGGCGTTCTCATCGCTTACTAGAGTATATACACTACAGGCCATTAAAATTGCTACACCACGAAGATGACGCGCTACAGACGCGAAATTCAACCAACAGCAAGAAGATGCTGTGATATGCAAATAATTAGCTTTTCAGAGCATTCACACAAGGTTGGCGCCGGTGGCGACACCTACAACGTGCCGACACGAGGAAAGTTTCCAACCCATTTCTCATGCACAAACAGCTGGTGAAAAGTTGTTGTGATGCCTCGTGTAAGGAGGAGAAATACGTACCATCATGTTTCCGACTGTGATAAAGGTCGGAATGTAGCCTATCGCGATTGCGGTTTATCGTATCGCGACATTGCCGCTCGCGTTGGTCGAGATCCAATGACTGTTAGCAGAATATGGAATCGGTGGGTTCAGGAGGGCAATACGGAACGCCGTGCTGGATCCCAACGGCCTCGTATCACTAGCAGTCGAGATGACAGGCATCTTATCCGCATGGCTGTAACGGATCGTGCATCCACATATCGATCCCTGAGTCAACAGATGGGGACGTTTGCAAGACAACAACCATCTGCACGAACAGTTAGACGACGTTTGCAACAGCATGGACTGTCAGCTCGGAGACCATGGCTGCGGTTGCCCTTGACGCTGCATCACAGACAGGAGCGCCTGCGATGGTGTACTCAACGACCAACCTGGGTACACGAATGGCAAAACGTCATTTTTTCGGATGAATCCATGTTCTGTTTACAGCATCACGATGGTCGCATCCGTGTTTGGCGACATCGCGGTGAACGCTCATTGGAAGCGTGTATTCGTCATCGCCATACTGGCGTATCACCCGGCGTGATGGTATGGGGTGCCATTGGTTACACGTCTCGGTCACCTCTTGTTCGCATTGGCGGCACTTTGAACAGTGGACGTTACATTTCAGATGTGTTACGACCCGTGGCTCTACCCTTCATTCGATCCCTACGAAACCCTACATTTCAGCAGGATAATGCACGACCGCATGTTGCAGGTCCTGTACGGGCCTTTCTGGATACAGAAAATGTTCGACTGCTGCCCTGGCCAGCACATTCTGCAGATCTCTCGCCAATTGAAAACGTCTGGTCAATGGTGGCCGAGCACCTGGCTCGTCACAATACGCCAGTCACTACTGTTGATGAACTGTGGTATCGTGTTGAAGCTGCATGGGCAGCTGTACCTGTTTGACTGAATGCCCAGGCGTATCAAGGCCGTTTTTACGGCCAGAGGTGCTTGTTGTTCTGCGTACTGATTTCTCAGGATCTATGCACCGAAATTGCGTGAAAATGTAATCACATGTCAGTTCTAGAATAATATATTTGTCCAATGAATACCTTTTTATCATCTGCATTTCTTCTTGGTGTAGCAATATTAATGGCCAATAGTGTATGTACCAACTGCGTCTTAGAAGCCACAGTGGGTACAACACTCTGTGTAATGTAATACTTAGCGCCTGACGCATTGCAGGTCATGCATTCAGAGGCACATTTTGTCTTCTTTTGATCTTAGAATTCATACCTCGACATTTCTTGCAATTACTTTATGAACAACGGAGATGCTTCGTAGCTTCTGTAGAGACGTTCCCAGGGGTGAAACCCATCGTATATGTGAGAAAAATTCCTTGTACCGGCCGTGGAAATATCTTAGACCATCTGGTACACAGCGACAGTTAGCCAACAAGCCATCAAGACACACATCAATACGTTTACAACCAATAACCAAAAGATATTGTTAAATACAATCGAAAACTGTTATTAATGTCGTCAGTCGCCTATGAGAGTATTTCATCGCCATAGTGGTCTTCACCATTGGTTTGATGTCCTGCTGGATACAGGCTCCGCTACACTTTTCATAAATTACCAGCTTCAGCTACACGCATCAACATTGCTCCTATGTGCCTTCTAAAGTCATCTACTCACTTTCGTCTCGCTCGTTTTAATCTTTTGCACAGTAAAGAACTTCCTTTCGCCCACCAGTCGTCCATTCGCCTGGCTACATCTTCTGCTCACCCCCACCCCATTTTCATTACAGTCATAATTATGTATTCGACTTCAGTTTGCTCCTTGAAGCATTTGATCGTTTACTTCCCTCTTCTAATAAATTCCAAACACACACATCTCCATTGTCTCATGAACTAGTTCTTGTCTCACATACATAAACCAGTAATACACACCGACTGTAAACTTCCCCTATAAGACACATTAGAACATAAGTTTGTTAAAAACATGTTTATTTTACTAAATACCTCTCGAATCACGTTTACATCTCCCTTTATGCCTTTCACTTGCCGTCTTGTCTTTGCTTTCAACTGTCCAAACTATAAGAAATCATCAACTGGTTCTGTGATTTCATTGTTAATATTAATAGGTTTCTTCGGATATGTTAGTTTTCTTTATTTATATGGAAGAAACGAAACATTTATATAAACTAAATGAAATATTTATTCAAAATAAAAGAATGGAAGCACATAATTAGCAGGTAAGTTTATATATTACTTTAGTATTACTATAATTAATTTTAAGCGTACTTTAAAGCTTGTTGTATTAGGTTCACTTCCTTGTCGAAGTTTATCTGCGCAAAAGGAAAATGGCGACGCGTCGTCAAGAAAAGAAAGCTCAACTAGCTGGCCTTACCAAGCAGTCCATTCGTATTTCGTTTTATCAGGCTAAGGCTCTACAAACTTACTGTGAAACTGTTGAAAATAGTTTTGCTTGTATGATACTTTTTTCGCTGATTCCCATTCCAATTTCAAATCACTCCCTCCCTTGGAGAAGACTAACGGAAGCTATGACACTGATGTTTCTACTGATCAGGATGGTAACATAGACTGCATCATTGATAGTTACGAGTTTACATTGTTGAATATGACTTTTATCCGATATAATCTTCTATCTGGTAATGAACGTTGAACAACTGGGTAAAAGACACAATAAGTGTAGAAGCATTTCTAATGCGCCAACCGAAAAATCACTAAAACAAAATGGAACTGAAGAGATCGCAGATAAGTAGTTTAGAAGAGGTGGTCGTCGTAAAGAATGCCAACACTTAGCTACGACGTACTGACAAGCACAACACATGTATCTCACAAACAATTTTTAAGTAAAGTTATAACGACACGAGAAGCAGTGAGGAGCAGGACTTTTAAAGAGTGGTAAGTGAAGTGGATATCCGGAAACAATGATACAACTTTGAGGCCGAGTCTTCAGAAAATCGCTAAAATGAATGTCTACTGAAGTAATTTACCACACTTCACTTACTGCTGATGATGTTACGTAAATCTTGAAAGTTCGTCCATGTTGAATGTGACACATATAGGTAATTTGGTGGTAGCGCTCTGGTTTTCATACATCTCGTTAGTGGAGCCACGTGGCATAGAGTTCTCTCAGTTCCGGTCCGGACAGCTATATTTTACAACTATTCCGCCAACTGCCTGCCGCCTATGCTCTAAAGATAGCAGGTAGAGGAGGGGCATTACAGTAATTATAATTAGGACAGACGGGCATTAATTTCTACGAAAGAACTACCAAGTTTGGCAATTAGGCTAAGTAGCCGCGCCACAGAGTTAAAGCATGATGGATGTCAGGAAGGCGAGTTACGGGCACAAATCAGACGAGACTCCGTTCTCATTAAGGGAAGTCCTTTCCAGAGAGTCTACCGAAATAACTCCTACCGACTGCCGCTAGTATTTACATTCATATTCCACATTTTTTTTTTTTTTGTATTATCCCAGATCTCCTTAAAGCTGTATTGAATGTTGATTCTTGGAGAGAATCGGCTATGTAAACTTCGTGCATTTCTTAGTTAAAGCTTAATCTCTGTCGTTGCACTTTCTTGAAACGTTTGAACAAGGGCTGCAAATGAATACGCTAATGACTTAAGTGAATTCTGGGGTAAATTAGGAATTAAATGTTCATGTATATCATCTCAAATTGTGATAGTAGTTCAATATAGTTCTTATGGAAAATTAGAGCAGATAGGATAACTTTATACCCTAATTCCGATTTAGGTGTGATGTTATGAGTTTAATAGCGGTTGTTTTTGAGCTCTTAGATTAGAACAATTTTATTTCAAGCCTCTGATCAGGAATAAGTGCTTTTATTCCAAGATATGCCATCCTATTTTATACTAAGCCCTAAAGTGAGATATGGTAACCTTTCAGTTTCAGACAGAGAAACATCTGTGTATATACGGTATTGCGTTATTCGGCGAGAATGCAAGACTCCATTATATGTTGATATATTTAACACTGAAGTGTGGTTCCTGAACTGCCGACAAATAGAAGCAAACAATATAAGTACTGACTGATTTTGCTTGATAATGCTCAGGGTAGGCGAAATTAGGTAATGGCCAATGAAATAAAATGATTGTTTCGATTAAAAAAATAAACAACAGCCTGATGAAAAAAGCCTTTCCTAAGAAATTTGACAACTGAATAATTTTCATGTCACCCACACATGTTTCATCACATTATGTGCTGTCCTGAGTAGGTTTATTATGCTTTCCTACCTGAAAATATGGTCTGTCCTTTGAAGATTTTTTTTTTCTATTACAAATTGTAGTTAAAGGCTGTGGTAAACGATATGAATCCAACCTGTACAGTATCATCGTTTGTGTCTAAAGCTGGTCACGAAAATAAAGCCTAGGAAAACGCTGTTTTAAAAAATATCGTAAATCTTTCATCGAATGAAAAGCTTGTGTGAACACCACAGTGCTTCCCTTGGCATGGTCCTTCTGGTTGTGGTATGCACTTCCCTTTCTCCGTCTTTTGGTCTGACCTAAAGTTTTGTGCGAACTCTGAAACTTGGGCGGTGCAACTCGGCATTTTTCACTTTAACAAACATTGAGGTGAAAGAACTGATAAACGACAGATAAAAATTCCAGGATTGACCAAGAATGGAAACCCACACGTTTCAATTCCAGTTTGGAACTTAACCAAAGAGCCGGGAATAAAATATTTAAAGTTAGCTTACACAGAACTGTTTTCTGTTGACAGCCTCATACTGTAATCGCAGTTTATAATTTCTTATCTGCTACAACAAAATGATTTTCATTTTGTCTTTTTTTACATCTGTTCCAAAAGATCACTTTCTTCAAGTTAAATAATTTATTTTCGTACACAAGACATGATTTTTTGTGCTTTCTGCGGATGTGTATAGGCGATCAGTGTATTTGGGGATGTATTCGGCTCTGTTTTTTCCCCAACAGTAAGCCGACCGCTGTGGGCGAGCGGTTCTACGCGGTTCAGTCCAGAACCGCGCTGCTGCTACGGTCGCATGTTAGAATCCTGCCTCGGGCATGGATGTGTGTGATGCCCTTAGGTTAGTTAGGTTTAAGTAGTTCTAAGTTGCAGGGGACTGATGACCTCAGATGTTAACTCCCATAGTGCTTACAGCCATTTGAACCATCCCAACAGTACATAAACGTAATAATTTTTCTGTAAGAAAAATTTCAGCAGCTTGTTCTACCGTATCATTTGATATTACTAGGGATAACATTCAAGATATCTGGTATTCTTTAATGTCAGAAAGTGTTTGTGTGGTGACTGGGATACACAGAAGACGTATCATTCTGCAATGTTTGATTAGTGGAACAGTATGTTAGAAGTAGGGCCAGGAAGAAGTGACGAGAGTTAATGGTTCATTCATGACTGTGGCAATTTTCCTGTGCACTTGATCGAATATGGCGTTTCTAGCGGTGTGCGAGATGTATTAACTTAATGTGTTTATTCTGAGATATTGTTGTCCATGTGGTAACTTTCATCTATCATTATTTTCTGGCACGATCTATTGTTAGTTTTAAGAACTAGAGATACAGTACCCAAAAGGAGAAAGAAAATATAGACACTGACAACTAAACACATGTCCTTATAGTGACAGCTTATAGATACAGCGTGGAGTTAATCGTATACGTATCTCATCAGGTCCACTTGCCTTTTCCCCTTGAACAATCTCAGTTGATATTATATCTTCAAGTTGGTTCTTTCTCAACTATCTGGTGTCTATAATGATACTTTATAAATGTTGTGTGATGGGGATTATTACTTCTCAACGAAACAGCGAACACTTTTATAACTACAATACTTTTTTTCCTTTCGAAGGTTCCAGGAACTGTACAAAGTTAAATTAATGTCGCTGAGGAAAATGATATAGATTCATTCATTTTTTGTCGAGATGCCATCTTGCCTTTCGTTTGAGAGAGTTCGTGCAGACAACATTAACGTTAGCATCCATTGTAATTTGATGGCTTAGTAATTACCCATTTCACTAATTTTCCGAGCTCACTATTTAAAGAAAACAATGGTCCTCTCTCCTTATAGTATACATGATCTGAATAGCACTTTTTAATGTTTTTCAGTGGCCAAATAGGTCAGGTTGGACGAGGACTGTTCGGGGTACAACGACCGAACAGTATTCGTATTCCTTCGTTAACCGATTCTCTGCCAGAAGCTAGAACCCCTGAGATACTTTATCCCATCATCTCCCTAGTTATAAGAAACATTTTATCGAGAGAATTGTGTAGGGTTTCATCAGCCTCCGCCTTCGAGCAACGGCGCCTGTCAGCCTACTCAAGGACCTGATGCAGATCCTCTTGTGAGGGAAATAATATGATGAGGACCCATGAAGGTAATGTTTAACCCAGTGTCACAGAAATTCCTGTGAACTGCACCATACAGTGCCATTAGAGACTTCATTGTCCGTCATCATATGTAGGTCCTTCTCTGTCACGTATACTCAGGTATAGATCGCTTATCTTATGAATTTTTAATTTATGTCGTCCCTTTTAGAAATTTCCGTTGAAAAATCTCATTGAGAGACAGGGATAAAACGACACAATACGGTAATCGCTTATCTGAATATCTCTCATTTCGGTGTTCGTGCGGTGATCGAAAGCAAGAACTGCGTTATGATCTTCAAAGAAAATTATACCTGGACTCTCTCTTCGTGAAGTGGTTGAAAGTCGACATGCAAACTAGCGTTGTCATTCTCTCAACTACCGGTAGCGACTGTTGACGGACGGGCGTGTCAATGTACCGGCGGCAGCTGGCGGGCGCGCATCGCGTGGTTGTAGTGGTAGCCCTGGGCCACAGTGCTTTCTCCGGCACCCATCCGGCGACCCGGATCTGTGCGCTGGACCCGCAGCCCACTTGCCGTCCTAGCGGCAGCTAGTTTCGAGGCCAAGGTCGGCGAACCAACTTCCCAGGGTGTCAGCTGGCGTGGGCGCACTGACTAGTTGCTCGCCTTACCGGTCTCGACCAGGAAGCCTGCGGAGTCTCTCTGAATACAGCGTGTTTCATAACCTCGAGCTTAAGAGACCAAATACTATCACGCGACCACTTCTGTCAAGCAAAATATACATTTTTAAAACCGTCGTTTATGAGTTACACTCAAGAGAGAAATAGTGGTATTCAAGGCTTCTGTAAGAACTGTCAATTACAAAGTAGAGTCGCATTCTGCGACTACGCTTTGACATCAGCTGTTTTACAAATGAAAATTTATGCCAGACCGGTGCTCGAATCCGAATTTCTTGCTTATTGCGAGCTGTCGCCTTAACAACTTAATGGAGCATGCTTTCAGGACTGATCCAAACTTCCCCTTGTAACACCACTTACGCTCGCACAATCCGTCATTCCCTCACAGGGAGACACATACACTACTAGCCATTAAAATTGCTACACCACGGAGATGACGTGCTACAGACGCGAAATTTAACCGACAAGAAGAAGATGCTGTGATATGCAAATGATTAGGTCTTCCGTGCATTCACACAAGGTTGGCGCCGAAGGCGACACCTACAACGTGCTGACTTTAGGAAAGTTTCCAACCGATTTCTCATACACAGACAGCAGTTGACCGGCATTGCCTGGTGAAACGTTGTTTTGATGCCTCGTGTAAGGAGGAGAAATGCTTACCATCACGTTTCCGACATTGATAAAGGTCGGATTGTAGCCTATCGCGATTGCGGTTTATCGTATCGCGACATTGCTGCTCTCATTGGTAGAGATCCAATGACTGTTAGCGGAATATGGAATCGGTAGGTTCAGGAGGGTAATACGGAACGCCGTGCTGGATCCCAACGGCCTCGTATCACCAGCAGTCGAGATGACAGGCATTTTATGCGCATGGCTGTAACGGATCGTGCAGCCACGTCTCGATCCCTGAGTCAACAGATGGGGACGTTTGCAAAACAAAAACCATCTGCACGAACAGTTCGACGAAGTCTGCAGCAGCATAGACTATCAGCTCGGAGACCATGGCTGCTGTTACCCTTGACGCTGCATCACAGACAGGAGCGCCTGCGATGGTGTGCTCAACAACGAACCCGGGTGCACGAATGGCAAAACGTCATTTTTTCGGATGAATCCAGGTTCTGTTTACAGCATCATGATGGTCGCATCCGTGTTTGGCGACATCGCGGTGAACGTACGTTGGAAGCTTGTATTCGGCATTGCCATACTGGCGTATCAGCCGACGTAATGGTATGGGGTGCCATTGGTTACACGTCTCGGTCACCTCTTGTCCGCATTGACGGCACTTTGAACAGTGGACGTTACATTTCAGATGTGTTGCGACCCGTGGCTCTACCCCTCATTCGATCCTTGCGAAACGCTACATTTCAGCAGAACAATGCACGACCGCGTGTTGCAGGTCCTGTACGGGCCTTTCTGGACACAGAAAATGTTCGACTTCTGCCCTGAGCAGCATATTCTCCAGATCTATCACCAATTGAAAACGTCTGGTGAATGGTGGCCGAGCAACTGGCTCGTCACAATACGTCAGTCACTACTCTTGATGAACTGTGGTATCGTGTTGAAGTTGCATGGGCAGCTCTACGTGTACACGGCATCCAAGCTCTGTTTGACTCAATGCCCAGGCGTATCAAGGCCCTTATGACGGCCAGAGGTGGTTGTTATGGGTACTGATTTCTCAGGATCTATGCACCCAAATTGCGTGAAAAGGTAATCACATGTCACTTCTAGTATAATATATTTGTCCAATAAATACCCGTTTATCATCTGCATTTCTTCTTGGTGTAGCAATTGTAATGACCAGTAATGTATTATATCGTTATTTTAGTCTGTCGAGGCGTGAATATATCATAGATGTTTGCAATGCCTGTATTTATACAATGTCTGTGTCTTCACAATACACGTCAATGTATAGTCGCAGATTGTGATTCTATTTCGTAATGTCTGCCACAGCTGTAATATTCAGTGATAGCGTCTATCCTTTCACACATAAATGCATGTCTGGAGGACACTGTATTGTGAAGGTAGAGACACTGTATAAAGGATGAACTCATATTTGTTTTGCTTCTGAGTCTTGGTGCACTTTGCCAGTCGCTGTTTACCCTTGAAGTTCTGGGTCCAGCATGGACAAAGAATTTTTTGAGCTCACTGACACAATTATCTGTTGGGACGAGGCAATTTCCTGATAGGAGACATCGAAACCATAGTTTGTTTGCTGCACTTTTTCTACATCTTCGAGAAAAGCGAGGATGTTCGTCCTGAGTATGATGGTAACGAAATGTGCGGTGTGAGGTGTGAAAACAACGTGTTTCGAGAATGCTGTGGACGAGAGATTTAGTAATGTGTCTTCATCGAGTACACATATGATGCCACGAGCTATGGCCATATTTAGAGCAATCGTTTGGATTATACTGCACGAGTCTAACACGCACGAATACCGCCTTCAAAAGATCCAGGCACTAGGAATATCCGATATCGGACCTCTTTGGGAAGTCATGCACAGTTTCTTCAGCGAAATCCTAACGATGTTGTGTTACACATAAAGTGGTACTGAGAGGTGAGGCATGTTTTATGCTTTCCGGTTATTGTGAATCAAAATGGTCACATCTGAATGCATGCGAACCTATTTACTACTGTTTCTTATAACGAAGGAAGGTTTTCCGTGACGATATGGGAGAGATGCATTGATGATCGTCAACTTGAACCTGTATTTCTTCAAGCACGTTAAAGGCAGCAGCTTATTGTAAGTTTATGCAGCTCACAAGGTAACTGACACAATATCGCTAGTTTTAAACTGTAATTTTGAGCCTAACTTGATGCAGCCCCCAGCAGAATGCAGCGCGCGAGGGCACCTAAAGAATTTGGAGAACATTCAATAAGTCGAGCAGAATCTAGAATCTGCCCAGTTACGTTATCCATAATTTGTTGTTTGTTTGGAATAATGACAAAAGCAATCTGTACGGCATTCCAATTGCAAAAAAGTACGAACTAATTAGAGCGAATCACTTACGAACTTCACACGTATCTTGATATTTTGGCCGGCCGAGGTGGCCGAGCGGTTCTGGGCGCTACAGTCTGGAGCCGCGCGACTGCTGCGGTCGCAGGTTCGAATCCTGCCTCGGGCATGGCTGTGTGTGATGTCCGTAGGTTAGTTAGGTTTAAGTAGTTCTTAAGTTCTAGGAGACTGATGACCTCAGAAGTTAAGTCCCATAGTGCTCAGAGCCAATTGACATTTTGGGCGGCAATTGGTGCCAAAGTATCAAGCACGTGATTAGTCTCTGGGCAGACAGTTTCAACAACTGCAGTAAATGTATTTAAATGTGCTTTTAATGATTTGCTATTTGAGTGTAACGTTTTTATCTTGGTACCCTATGATAGCGCGAATCTAGAAAGACATAATATACCTATTCACTATCATGACACCGTATTTGCTGAACTCGTTAATCCACGCCACACAGAATCGGACGTTATTACATCACCGTAGAGATTTTACACGCTGTTACGAGGAAGTGACTAATTTTTGGAGTATTAGTTAACGTATCCCATCGTGACTGGTTCCACAGCCTGAAGTAATTACTGTGATCAGGAATGTAAGATAAGAGATAGCAGTAGATGAGAGATGGCAGTAAAACGTCAATGACATTATTTCTCTTCAGCACTTCGAGCAAATTGTCCACCTTTACATCACGAGATTGAAGCCTACGTTGATTGAAATCCGGAAACAGCATTTGGGACATGCTAGGGTTTCTGTTCATTGTGAACCACATATTACTCAAGTACTTCTGTTCAACCAAGCGTTCAGCGATCTCTCCGTCCTGTACCAACGAAACAACGCAGTTCACACCAAATTACCGATGCTCAGTACATACTCACTAGGTAATTGCGTGTGTATAATCTTCCTCTGCGCTGACATTGATGGTGTAAACTTAGTGTATCAGTGAAACAACGGTTTGGCGAGCACGAGTTGTTGAAGATTAATGAGTACCGGAGTGCTTTAACATTGTCTTTACTGTGCTTATCCTTTGTTGGCTAAGATGCCAACAGGTCCTTCTGTCTAGTTTTTCGTCGATTTACAAGCGCATCCTGTTTACATCGTACCAGCACCTAGAGGACACTGATAACCTCACACTTGAGAGTCCGTAAACTCATATCACACGCAGGAGCTAGTCTAGGTCATTCCCGTTTCCTTTACAGTAACAGAGGTCACCTGGGGAATCACACAAAATTGCGACAAAGCTACCCGAAGGCTCTTCAAGATACTTCATCGACTGAATTCTTCGTTGCATGTGCTAAGATCTGTGTGGGCGTTACATACGACACCAATAATGTTCGGTATGAAATCAGTGAATCCGTGAACAGTTCTCTTAATTCTAAACAAAAAAAAAGAACTTCCTGGCAGATTAAAACTGTGTGCCGGACCGAGATTCGAACTCGGGACCTTTGCCTTTCGCGGGCAAGTGCTCTACCAACTTTTTTTTTAATCTCATTTTGTTCGCTTTTGTCCGTTGCATCTGCTCGGGGCGAACGTCGTAAGACATCCGTTTAAGTTCGTCGCTGATCGATTTGCTCAGATTTTTTTATTACCGAGGGCTGCTAACCCTCTGACCGAAACCAACTTTTTTTTTTCATTTTGTTCGTTATTGATCGTTGCGTCTGGTCGTTGCGGACGTCGCAAGACATCCTGTTCAAGTTCGGTGGTTGATCCTGCCACTCAGTTTTTTATTACAGAGGCCAACCGGCTCTCTGACCGATCACGCTGAGCTACCGTGCCGGCGTCCTTTACGGTAACACTGAGCTACCCGAGCACGACTCACGCCCCGTCCTCACAGCTTTACTTCTGCCAGCACCTCGTCTCCTACCTTCCAAACTTTACAGAAGCTCTCCTGCGAACCTTGCAGAACTAGCACTCCTGAGAGAAAGGTAGGAGACGAGGTACTGGCAGAAGTAAAGCTGTGAGGACGGGGCGTGAGTCGTGCTCGGGTAGCTCACTTGGGAGAGCACTTGCCCGCGAAAGGCAAAGGTCCCGAGTTCGAGTCTCGGTCCGGCACACAGTTTTAATCTGCCAGGAAGTTTCGTATCAGCGCACACTCCGCTGCAGAGTGAAAATCTCATTCTGAAAAGGAAAAAACACCGTTCACCACGGAGGATTTACGCAAATGGGTCAGAAACTGACGGGCGACGCGCTCCGCCCGGTGAATATGCGCCAGCGAGCAGCCGCAGTGAAAGGTGTGCACCCGATAGCTGGGAGCAGGCAGCGGCTGCCGGAAGCGACTGGGCCAAGGACGATGGGTGGGGAGGGGGGGGGGGGGGGGCACAGAGCCGCGAGAGACCGAACGTGACGTGGCGGCAGCTTCTCCGACCCGCCGTGCTTTCACGGCAGCGCGCCCGCTCATATGACACTTTCCACGAGGCCTACAGGGACAGACCGCCAACCTGACCTCGTATTTTATAAGGAGAAAAAAAGCACGCTTGCGAGATATCAACCCCAGCAATCTTCCCTGCCTGAAAATCTGAGCCATAATCCTGACCTTACGACTTATCGTAGAAGAAAAATTAAGGAAAGGCAAACCTACGTTTCTAGCATTTGTAGACTTAGAGAAAGCTTTTGATAATGTTGACTGGAATACTCTCTTTCAAATTCTGAAGGTGGCAGGGGTAAAATACAGGGAGCGAAAGGCTATTTACAATTTCTACAGAAACCAGATGGCATTTATAAGAGTCGAGGGACATGAAAGGAAAGCAGTGGTTCGGAAGGGAGTGAGACATGGTTGTAGCGTCTCCCCCATGTTATTCAATCTGCATATTGAGCAAGCAGTGAACGAAACAAAAGAAAAATTCGGAGTAGGTATTATTAAAATCCATGGAGAAGAAATAAAAACTTTGAGGTTCGCCGATGACATTGTAATTCTGTCAGAGACAGCAAAAGACTTGGAAGAGCAGTTGAACGGAATGGACAGTGTCTTGAAAGGAGGATATAAGATGAAGATCAACAAAAGCAACGAGGATATTGGAATGTGGTCGAATGAATTAGATTAGGAAAGGAGTGTTGCTATTTGGGGATAAAAATAACTGACGATGGTCGAAGTAGAGAGGATATAAAATGTAGACTGGCAATGGCAAGGACAGCGTTTCTGAAGAAGAGAAATTTGTTAGCATCGAGTATAGATTTAAGTGTCAGGAAGTCGTTTCTGAAAGTATTTGTATGGAGTGTAGCCATGTATGGAAGTGAAACATGGACAATAAATAGTTTGGAGAAGGAGAGAATAGAAGCTTTCGAAATGTGGTGCTACAGAAGAATTCTGAAGATTAGATGGGTAGATCACATAACTAATGAGGAGGTATTCAATAGAATTGGGGAGAAGAGGAGTTTGTGGCACAACTTGACAAGAAGAAGGGACCGGTTGGTAGGACATGTTCTGAGGCATCAAGGGATCACAAATTTAGCGTTCGAGGGTAGCGTGGATGGTAAAAATCGTAGAGGGAGACCAAGTGATGAATATACTAAGCAGATTCTGAAGGATGTAGGTTGCAGTAGGTACTGGGAGATGAAGAAGCATGCACAGTATAGAGTAGCATCGAGAGCTGCATCAAGCCAGTCTCAGGACTGAACACCACCACAACAACAACAACAAATCCTGACCAGAACGAAAAATGCTCCTAAGCATAGCACAAAAAAGGCGAATATGTCCTGGGCAGAGCTAAGGACGTAAAAGACGGGGAAACTAGCTTTTCGACTTATCTGGCCGCTTCTAAGAATTTAAAAACAAAAATCTTGAAATATTGGTGCCTTTAATTCCTCCCCCCCCCCCCCCCCAGAAATTTTATCTCCACACTTTTTTGACTATTACATGTATACTGTTCAGTCTATGATATTATATACTGTTTACTATGCCTGCCGTATCTTCTGGATTTTGCGCACAAAATCAGAGATTTTAGCCTATAAACTGCAATATGCAGGTATGCTAACACCTTACAGCGAAAAGACCTCACTGCGCTGGGGAAGTAGGGTTAACTCGTAAATCTGCACAAATATGCCAAGAAGTTTTGATTCAAATGTCTTTAAAGCTGTCACATAATCCGAAAGGTAGTTCCCTTCTTTTACATCCCTAACTTTGTTTAGGATATATTGACCTTTTTTATGCTTTGATAGGAGTATTTTTCATTCTAGTTTCCAGCTTTTGCTTCACCATAATTTTAACGTTATACCGTCATGGTTTCGCAACTGATGCAGATTCCTTTTCACTCGGGCGACGACTGGTGCGTTAGAGGTTTCGCTATTGTCTTTCCAACCATGTTGCTTATATCGTGGTAACGGATAAAGCTTTCAGAAGACACAGGGGGACCATTGGTTAAATGTATTTGTCTACTTCTTACAAAACTTGAATCAATTCGCACAAGTCTGAATCACAGAAGCGATGCACGTAAAAAAACTCACAAAAACTTTTTTTCACGTTAACTCCTCATTAAGCTAGGTTTTCGAAAGTGAGTGTTTAATTTTCTCGTAAGAGTGCATTTTTTATTTATTTGATTTACTTTGAACAGTTTCCACGCATTCAGTTCACGCAAGATCGATTTCACATTCTTCATTTAGCTCGAATTTAAACCATCGTATCTCGACCTTGGATAAGGATTACTGGATGAAAAAATTTGATTTTGACTTTATCCTCTTATACACCTTCGTGAAAAGTTTGAACCGATTCGTAAAATTTTGAAGTATAGAAGTGGTGCGGTTCAAAAACCTCCCAGAAAATGTACTTTTCGCACGTAAAATCCAAACGAAGCTAATCTTTCTCAAACGGTGAAAACTTTCCTTAGACCATGCTCCAATACACGAGTATGCGAAAGTTCAACCATCAGTCCCGCTCCAGTCCAGAGCTATTTATGGGCGACTGTTTGTGCACGTAAAATCCGAACACAACACATACAAATAGTGCAATTAGCTGAGTATTAATTGAAGCCCAATTAAAATATTTTGCAAAAGGAATTAATCGATTCACACAATTTGCCGGTGGGCCGTCTCCAGTTCGTCGTTCGAACCATGCTAATATATTGTAACGGAGCTACAGTAAAACAAATGTTCGAATGATTATACAAATGGCCACTGCTCTGGGTTAAGACAAAAACATTTTTACTTTATCTTCCTAGTTCAAATAGGAACCGACCACCAAGACCCCCTTCCTCCTAGACCCACAAATCTCGATTCCTTTACATACATATCTGTTCCAGTCCTTGCGCGGTGTCACGACATTACGTAGTTGTGACCCTCCGAAAGTACATCTGCTAAACTTTCGCGTATCGTATGTTTGTCACTCGCTCCGTCCCACTGCATCTGTTTGATGCCCGAGCAGAAAGTACTGTACAGTGCAAGGAGTAAGACGTTTCTGAAAAAATATTTTCACACAGGAAATCGGTTTGTTCATTGTATCAAAGTGTGCGGCTTCTAACCTGTAGATGGTACTAGAGATCTCTTTGTTTTGAAAATTCTTATGCTGCGATTCATAAATGCAGTGAAAATGAACTGGCAAGTTAAATTGTAATCGAAAATCATTACTTTCATATCATAATAATTCTTCCGTCGCTCAGGTTTATTCATTTTCATTCTGAGGCACAATACACAGCGGCAGAGTATCAATACGGAAATAGTATTAAAATAGTATTGAATGTACAACCTAAAAAAAAGAACAAGAATTATCCGAATGGGACCGAAATCGGTAGACGTGATGTACATGCACAGACAAATAAATTATTACAATTTCATAAAAATTAGATAATTTGTTCAAGAAAAAGAGCTTCACAAATTGAGCATGTCAACGACGCCATTGTTCAAGGATAAAGCTGACGATGTTCTCTCATTCTGAAGTGACCGAGCGAGGTGGTGTAGTGGCGAGACAGTAGATGGGAGTACAGCGGTTTGAATTCCCGTCAGGCCATCCAGATTTAGGTTGCTGGCGATTTATTAACCGGCGAATACTGGGATAGTTCGTTTGATACAGCACGTGTGATTTACATCTAACTCGAGCTTTTACTCCGTCTGTAACTACGAGACGATAAGCTTCCTTGTGATGGAACGGGCATTGAGTGCTGCAGCACCGCTGGCGCTGTAGAGGAATACGACACCGTGTTTCACCCTCTTCTTTCACTCACCAGCACAAACGCTGACTCATTGTGTCCATCTACAATAAACTGATCCACGTAAGACATAACGCCCACAATCAAGGACCTCATCAATCTGATACACATTCAGTTCTGTGATACCCTTCCTCTCCCCTTTCCAGTTATCTGCATTGCCCGATCAGTTAGATCTTGATGCTTTAGCATATTAATAAAATTATAAAATGAATTTCTTTTATTTCCATCTATGATCACGAAACACTTAGTCCTTAGACTACCAGTTTCGGAGAGCAACGACAATCTTCATATTTGCAGCAGAACATCGGTAGATCAAATACAACTTATTGGTAGTCTATATCGTAAAAATAAAATATGCCACAATGAAATGTATTATTCTCATACATGTGGAAAACATGTGCTTAAAATATGACTAGGGGTACCTGTTTTAAAACTTGTCCTAATATAATGGAGCCGTAGTGGCATCGTCAATAAATACAAACATAATCAGCTTAGCAACGACGCACAAATTTAAAATATGGTGTAAACTAGGCACAGTGCCCGCAGAGTCATCTTGTTAATAGCACTACTGTTCACGACGAAATGACTACGGTTGCTGTCGCAGCTTGCGAGATAAAAACTTTCGTGGCTGTACTTGTGTACTTTGAATGTGCGCAATTAATTTAAGCAAAGAGCATTATTAATTCATTAATCTGGAACGTACTGTTTTGTTTTCAAATAAAACAATCGTTTCGAATTATTTTCACTCCCTAACAAGTACATACTTAATTTCATGAATACTATTAATTAAACAACTAGGGTTTAATATGACGTCCTACGCTATCAGGTCAGTAAGAGCGGTATTAAATGCGCAATTTCGGCATATTTATGTTACAATGTTTTCCTGTGTAGCTTATTCTTCCACTTCTCCTACGTGTCAAATAACGTGTCGTCTTCTACTTGTATAATGGGGACCTGTTTGTGGGGGCACTTACACCCAGCGTCCTCGTTTATTTTCTGGATTTATTTCAATCTCTGTCTTCCCCTTCAAGTTTTGCCCTCTACTGCTCCCTCTACCATCATGGCCGCTACTCCTTGGTGTCTTAACACGTCCCATACTTGCGTTCCTCCTTGCAGGTGTGTTCCATATATTCCTCTCCCCCCTGGTACTGCTCAGAACCTTCCTGTTGTTTTAACTGACGTACACAATAATAACAAAAAAAAACTTAATTCTCAACGTCCTTCTATAACACGATGTCTCAAACGTACCGATTCTATGTTTTCCGGTTTTCCTCTAGTCCATGATTTCTCAAGCCCTATGCTTTTCACTCTTATGCTTCTTTTAGAGAGCACTGCTCTTTCTGTCTGTGCTAGTCAGCTTTCTGTATGGTCCTAGCTTCGTCTGTACTGCGTTACTAGCAAATCCCCTCACTTCGTCTACTATCTGGTCCCCACTTTTTAAGCTCGTTACTGATCTCAGTTCTGCTACTCCACATTACTCTCTTTTCTCTTTGGTTTTCCATCAGCCATACATTTATTTGGTCATATCTTTCGTATCACAGGACCAAATGTATTTCATAATGAAGAGTTGTAACATGAAATGTGATTAATAACTGGTTTATGAAAGAAATACCTAGGGTATATAAATGTTACTACTCAGCTAAAACTTTCGTAGACGTTTTGCCCCCCCCCCCTTTTTTTTGCATTTCTTGGACTTCTTATAATTTCTTTTTCACATTTTTATAACACTATACCCAATTAACTTCTTCCTCAGAGTTCATCTTTCACTTCGATGCTTTCTTGACGATACAGCTTATTGCCCAGAAATGCACATGGCTTCAGTTGTAACAACCATCTTCACAGCATAGAAACCGCACACATCACTGGATCAAAAACACATTTTCGTCAAATACGATACAATCAAATGTAGAACATAGCTACATGACTGTCATAAGAGTTGGTCTGAAGATAATCCGTATAAACGTGCTGTGCACAAGCACGATTGCAGTTTTTGCCTCATTATTAGACTATTATTTGTAAGAGTAATATTTTGCTGCTGAAAGCTTCATTCGCATGTCAGAATTTAATGTGGTCAATGCTTTCAGCGTTTCGTATGACCTTATTTCTTAGATGTGAGAATTAATATAATTCTCGCATTGCATGTGTACCAGTACAGCTCGCGATCCTCAAAATTTATCACATTCTTTCTTTATTCGTATTCCGCGTCCTCTGATGTATGACCAGTGTTACCCCTAAGAAGATTTTTAATGTTCTCAGACACTCCAGTTTCGAGAATTATTAGAAGATTATTCAATTTAATGTAATCACTTCATAATGATAAGACAAAGGTAAATTTTTATCATTACTGCGGTGTGATTCGTTCCCCAACTGACTAAAGTTGTCTCCGATGGTCACACGGAACGTGACAACGACCATAAAAGTAAAGAAGTATATTTCTGTAGCTCGTCAGTACCGCTGAACACTTCATCGCCGAGTGAAAGTCCCAGTATGAAAAAGAATGTTATTTCAAACTTTTGGTAGCTACAGCTACGCTCCCCAAGTCGTGACAGGGCTTACCTGAAATCTGTTGCTGCAGTGTTCTACTTTCAGTGTATAAACTAAATGTCACTGCCTATTCATGAATTCTTCAGACTCTAGACACGCCAAGAACTTAGGTGCAGGAGAGGTACTCTACCAAAAACGTACATACCATGTTCAGAACATTAGTACAGCAGCTTACGATATTGTCAGGTCCTTTTTTCCTAGTTCTCGCTATGGTTGTATACTGTCACAACTTGTGAGCAGATATTAACAGAGGAATAACAAATATCCAAGTGTTTGGCTTCAAACTTCAAAACGTTGACTAGCACATGGTACGAAATACAAAGAGACTCTTACAGTAGTCACTGCATTCCGAGGCAACGAGTACCACGCCGCTGAGTCCCTATCACAGCGTAAGACGATTTGAGCACTTCACTCCTGTCGAACGCTTCTCTCAAAAAGAAAGAGCTAATTCTTCCCCTGTCTTTTCGGCAAATGTTCCATTACTAGTCGCCAGGGATGTACTGTTGAAGGATCAACTGCTGCACATTTGTTTCCATTGGTGAAAGTGTATTATCAAGTCGTTTGAAATGCCGTAAACCACAATTTAATTCAAAATTACTTTTCATTTGAAAGCGTTTCCATCATTCTTACACCCAGAAGAACGAGAAGCAATACAACCATGAGTACAATCACCGCTTTCATAGTTTCTTCACTCAATTCCATGGTTCTTCCGAGCGACCTACATTAACATATCTGCTACTTATTTTTATTTTCTTGACGGAAGTTCGCAAGGGCGAAGTAACTGCAAAAGCAAGTGTATTCGCAGAGCTTTCTAAAAGTGCACTTGATCGCGTTTCAGAATGTTGAGTCAGTTGGCACGTATACAAGTACAAGCATGCAGACTACTACGCTAAAGTCGGAACCAGAAACAGTGTACTCGAGGACGACTACGCGATAATTCTGCCGCCATCACTGCATATCCCACTCAGGGATCATGAGAATAAAGTAAACACGAGAGTGTACTGGGACAGAAAATCGATCATACTGATACGAGTTACCCTTTTGCCGTGCTTGTGGATACGTTATTTGATCAAACGCATCTGGGCAAATGTATTCTTCCCCCAAGATCCGGAACCATAGGAGGTACTCGTGTTTGACGCTGGGGTCTAGAGCAAAGTCGACGTTCTAACTCGTCCCAAAGGTAGTCTGTCTGGTTCACGTCGAGACCACAAACCTGCTTAATGACAGCCGCATTGCCATGTGACACAAACAATCATGATCTCTCAATTGTTCTTCTACTGTGCACATTACACATTGCGGAAAAGTTTGTACATACCATTTCGTATTTAGGCTCTTCTTAAGCGTAATTAGGGAGCATACTTAATCCACCAAAATCATTCCCATACCGTAATTTCACCTCCTCCGCACTTCACCATTGGCACTACACATGATGACACGTAACGGTCTCCACGCTTTCGCTGAACCCAGTCCCTCCCATTGCTCCAAATTACTCGTAACCAGCCATTCGCTGTCCACTTATGTCGCTCTTTAAACCACCTCAAGCGTCGCTTAGCACTGTCTACAGAAATTACGATGAGATGCTCGACCACAGTACCCCATTCTCTTTAACTTCCTACGCGGAGTCATTATGCTAGGTGGACCTCTGGTAGCACTTTAAATCTGGCAAGTGATTCCTTCCGCTAATTTCTTGTCATTTAATATGACCACCGCCCGCAATGATTGGCAGATTCTCTCCGTGAGTAGCGTCTGATTTTCGTGGTCTTGGTCCGGTTTGATAGTTCATTTGCGTTTCCACGCCGGCCGGAGTGGCCGAGCGGTTCTAGGCGCTACAGTCTGGAACCACGCGACCGCTACGGTCACGGGTTCGAATCCTGCCTCGGGCATGGATGTGTGTGAAGTCCTTAGGTTAGTTAGGTTTAAGTAGTTCTAACAAGGGAACGTCCCCATCACACCCCCTTCAGATTTAGTTACAAGTTGGAACAGTGTATAGGCCTTGAAAAGCTGAACACAGATCAATCGAGAAAACAGGAAGAAGTTGTGTGGAACTACGAAAATAATAAGCAAAATGTACAAACTGAGTAGTCCTTGCGCAACATAGGCAACAACGTGGACGACGGAAGTTCAGGAGCGCCGTGGTCCCGTGGTTAGCGTGAGCAGCTGCGTAACCAGAGGTCCTTGGTTGAAGTCCTCCCTCGAGTGAAAAATTTACTTTTTTTATTTTCGCAAAGTTATGATCTGTCCGTTCGTTCATTGACGTCTCTGTTCACTGTAATAAGTTTAGTGTCTGTGTTTTGCGACCGCATCGCAAAACAGTGCGATTAGTAGACGAAAGGACGTGCCTCTCCTATGGGAACCGAAAACATTTGATCGCAAGGTCATAGGTCAGCCGATTCCTCCACAGGAAAACACGTCTAATATATTCTATACGATACTGGTGACGGTATGTGCGTCATATGACAGTAATATGTTGTCGATCCACCTAACTTGTACACTTGGCGAATGGGTAAAAAGATTCTTCTACCTTGCCCGATTTAGGTTCTCTTGTGGATGTGATTATCCCTCCCAAAAAAGTGATCGCATCGGACGGACAGACGGACAGATATAATTGTCTGAAAACAAAACATTAAAATTTTCACTCTAGGGAAGACTTGAACCAAGGACCTCTCGTTTCACAGCAGCTCACGCTAACGACGGGACCACGGCGCTCCTACGTTTAGACTCTCCTTGACATTGCTTATCTCACATGGACTACTCAGTTTGTGTATTTTGCTTATTTTTTTCATAGTTCCACATAACTTCTCCCTGTTTTCTCGATTGATCTGTGTTCAGTTTTCCAAGGCCTATCCACTCTGCCAACTTACAACTAAATCTGAGGGGGGTGCGATGGGGAGGTTCCCTTATAAGTTCTAGGGAACTGATAACCATAGATGTTAAGTCCCATAGTGCTCAGAGCCATTTGAAGCATTTTTTCTCCGCTGGCAATACATTACTCCCTGCCTCCTTCTGTACTGGTGACTCCGTCTCCCACGATACCTAGTGGCGAACTCCGTATCGCATAGGGATGCCTGGTAATTCTTGATCAGACAGTGTATGTAGATGACGAAATGGACCATGGCCTCGCTGAAGCGACGCTCCCAGCATTCGGAGGAGCTACCTGAGGAGACAATGTTACAGTTGGGATACAGAAGAATTCGAGCTAAATATCCCGCAACCGGATGACTGCAAGAGGGTCTGGTAGCGCGCGCTTGACCTGCGAGATGCGGCTGTCCTGCGCGGGTCGGTGTCCTGGGCAAAGAGCCGGCAGCATCCTGCCCTGGCCTGGCCTGGCTATATCCATTCGCGGCGCACGCCCGCGCCAGGTAGCGCATAGTAACCCCACATCCGCGAGCCGACGCCCGCCGAATCCAAATCAGCGCCGCGCGAACCGCTCTCTGCGGCGGACACCTCAGGAGTCCGCAGGGATTATTCCTTCCAGAGGCTTGCGGTCTCCGTGTGTGTGTGTGTGTGTGTTTGCCAGCACTGGCTCATCGTGCCGACCGAACCCCGGCCTGCATTCAGAAGCAGCAGCCATGCATAGTGCATAAGTGAGTCGTGTGACGGCGCGCAAGCAGTGTCGGTTGTACAGCAGTAGCGTGGGTGCCGCATTTGCCCGAACACAGACCCCCCTCCCGGTGCAGCTACGGTCAAGTAATGGCACTGAAAAAAGTGCCTCTACAAAAAGAAACAGTTTCGGACTACCCGACGAAGACAAAAAATAACTTCGTTATGAAACTCACGACTTCATTAAGGGGGGGGGGGGGGGGAGGGGTAGGACGTCAAACTGGCCGTCTTGGAGCAGGAGAGACACCACAGGACATCTTAATTTCCATTGTCTATACCCTTACGAATAAATTCATAAAACTTTATCAGCATGACCAGGAAGGATTCAGGTTTCACAATCATGGCAGTGGAAGTTCAAAAAACATACCAATTTTTTTTACGTGTCAAAGTTCATCATTTTTTCACTTCTGTTGGCTGCGTTTGTTGCTATAGGTACACGTTTCTTCATAAGTAAGAGAGATTCTTCGATGAATTTTGCACAGCATACAAACCATACTTACAGGTGTATGAAACTCTAGAAATTATTTAATTTATGAAAATATGAATGTGCTGTTACATTTTAAACTTCATGTTTAGAAAAAACTCAAATTTTATAGTTAATTATCTCAGTTTTTACCACAGTTTTTAATAGATTTGGAAAAATTCTAGAGTTTCATGAATGGTTTGAATGCTGTGCAAAATTCATCGAAGAATCTCCCTTACTTACGAAGAAAAGTGTACCTGTAGCAACAAATGCACCCAATGGTAAGTGAAAAAAAGGTGAAATACGAATGTAAAAAAATAAATTATTTTCTTATATTTTTGAACTTCCACCACTACAAGTGTAAATCCTGAATCCTTTCTGGTCATTCTGACAAAGTTTTATGAATTTATTTTTAAAAGTATAGACAGTGGAAATTAAAATGTCCTGTGGTGTCTCTCCTGCTCTAAGTCGTCACGTTTGACGTCCTACCCCCCTTAAATTGTAATTTTCCTAATATCTGATGAGAGTAGAAGTTGAAACGTTACAAAGTCTATATGGCCAATGTCATTAGTTTGCCATCGCTTCTCTCATGCCAGTCTGAGCCTCAAACGACTAGTCTTAAGGAAACGTAAATCATTCACGAAAGAAGCGGCTTACAAAACACTTGTGCGACCGATTCTGGAATATTTCTCATCACTGTGGGGCCCTTTCCAGGTACGATTAATAGAAGAGATAGAGAAGATTCAGCGAAAAACGGCGCGCTTCATCACTGATTCATTTACGTGGTGAGACTAAAAGCTAGTGGCTCAACAAAATCCAATTGCAGACGCTACAGCTCAAAATTTGAGAGCGTACTTTCTAGGAACAGTAGGATAGCATATTACTTCTTATTCAAATAACTCGCGAGGAATGTGGTCAGGTGACGTCGTCTATAGCCGCAGACATTTCGACGGGTGCACACACTGTCGTGTTCCAAGACCTGCAGCAAGTAAGTGCTGTGCAAGGGACTTTAAAACCTCGGTTCGCAGAGAAATTCACACCACACATACATACTGTAAACACTAGCACCATCACAAACATAAGATGACCGACGTCGAACTTATCGATAGTGAAAATTATAACGAAAGGGTGAGACTGCATTAACTCTGTGAAGGGGAGGGGGGGGTGCAGGATTCCACGCAGAATTTAAGAAAAAAGCATTTATAGGTTACTTGGTATTTAATTCCAACTGCTTTCTTAGGAACTCTATCCCAATAGCTGGAAGTGTATGTCAGAATCTCTTTGTTGGTATAGTCCTAGGACGACCAGTGCTGATCTTCTGCAATAGCCGATTTGCTCGGCTGTGCAAATCATAAGAATGGTCGAAAAACAGTGCACATCACATTTCCGCGAAACACAACCAGTCCTGCTGGAAACGCTCCCTGCGAAAGGCAACAATGCCTTAAACTTTGGTGCCGCCACGGTATTATTGTCACTCACCCGGTGCACGCCTGACATGATTTCTACGACGACCATTCTGACGAAAGGCGACCTCAAGACGTTCTAACACAGCTGACAAATTCTCAGGGTCAAAGGTGACGTGGGCCCTGCGAATCAAGTCATTGTCCGTAGGCTTCCTATAAACGGCATCTCAAGAATATTTCAACCAGGCACTTCGGTAATATGCAGGCGTTGAACAAAAATATGGGAACAGGGCAAGAAATGCACGCTTGAAAATAAATGAAAATGCTGGCCAAGCCTGCAAGTTGCGCTGTTGTATTTGACAACGAACAGCACCTGTACAACGAGCTCAATTTGTTGAAACCGTCAATCGTGCTCGGAACAGTTTCCGTGTTGTCGTGAGTTCATTATGTTCAAGCCAAGTGGACTGGAAAGTGCTCCAGCTGACGGTGCTCGTGTGGTGGGAGCTTCCGTGCCCAATGGAGCGGAAGTGCTTGGTGTTTCCAGTAGCACCGTATCGAAGATTTACACCGCACAGATGGAAAGCAGAAAAATATCATCCGCTAAGTCACAACGCGGAAGAAAGCGTGTGTTGAGTGATCGTCAGGTACGGTCATTGAAGAGGAATGTGATAAAAAATAAGAGGACGACGGGTGCAAAACTCACTGCAGAACTGAATGTCGCTCTCGAGAACACTGTCAGCACCAAAACAACACGAAAGGAGCTCCAATAGCATGGAATTTCAGGACGATATGGAATTCCAGAACCATTCACCTGTGATGCAAATGCACGTAACAATAAAAAACGAGGTGCCAAACCCATAAAACCGGAACTTTGGGCTAATGGAAGAAACCCATTTTGTCGGACGAGTCTTGTTCATACTGTTTTCAACTACTGGCCCAGTTTACGTCCCATTTTTGAAACACGGCGGGGCTTCGGTGATGGCTTAGACAGCCATATCGTAGTATTCCGTGAGCCCCGTTATTTCTCTGCGTTACTGCCGAGGATCAGGTGACCATTTCGGTTGATCAGGTCCACCCTATGTTACAATGTTCGTTCCCCGTGGTGATGGAGCTGCCCAAGACAACAGGACTTCTGTTCACACAGATCGCGTCTTCCAGCACTGGTTTTGTGAGTGCAAAGAGGTAAACTGTCGCGTCTCTCCTGGCCACACCGGTCACCAGACCTCAATATTATTGGGCCTCTGAGGTCTGCATTAGAGAGGAGGACTCGTGATAGCTGTCCTCCTCCACAACCGTTACCTGACTTTGCCACTATTTTACGGGAAGAAGTATATACGATTGCCTTGAAATTCCATTCAGAGACGACTGGAAGCCGGATTGAAAGCCAACAATTTCCCTACGCCGCATTATGCATGGTAACGTGCTGAATTTTTGGTAGTCCCATATTTCTACATCTATACTCCGCAAGCCACCAAACGGTGTGTGGTGGAGGGCACTTTACGTGTGACTGTCATTACCTCCCTTTTCTGTTCAGGTCGCGTATGGTTCGCGGGAAGAACGACTGCCGGAAAGCCTCCGTGCGTGCTTGAATCTCTAATTTTACATTCGTGATCTCCTCGGGAGGTATAAGTACGGGGAAGCAATATATTCGATACCTCATCCAGAAACGCACCCTCTCGAAACCTGGACAGCAAGCTACACCGCGATGCAGAGCGCCTATCTTGCAGAGTCTGCCACTTGAGTTTGCTAAACATCTCCGTAACGCCATCACGCTTACCAAGTAACCCCGTGACGAAACGCGCCGCTCTTTTTTGGATCTTCTCTTTCTCCTCCGTCAACCCGATCTGGTACGGATCCCACACTGACGAGCAGTACTCAAGTATAGGTCGAACGAGTGTTCTGTAAGCCACCTCCTTTGTTGATGGACTACATTTTCTAAGGACTCTCTCAATGAACCTCTACCTGGTACCTGCATTACCAACAATTAATTTTATATGATAATTCCACTTCAAATCGTTCCGCGCGCATACTCCCGCATATTTTACAGAAGCAACTGCTACCAGTGTTTGTTCCGCTATCATATAATCATACAATAAAGGATCCTTCTTTCTATGTATTCGCAATACATTACATTTGTCTATGTTAAGGGTCAGTTGCCACTCCCTGCACCAAGTGCCTATCCGCTGCAGATCTTCCTGCATTTCGCTACAATTTTCTAATGCTGCAACTTCCCTGTATACTACATCATCATCCGCGAAAAGCCACATGGAACTTCCGACAATATCTACTAGGTCATTTATATATATTGTGAAAATCAATGGTCCCATAACACTCCCCTGTGGCACGCCAGAGGTTACTTTAACGTCTGTAGACGTCTCTCCACTGAGAACAACATGCTGTATTCTGTTTGCTAAAAACTCTTCAATCCAGCCACACAGCTGGTCTGATATTCCGTACGCCCTTACTTTGTTTGTCAGGCGACAGTGCGGAACTGTATCGAACGTCTTCCGGAAGTCGAGGAAAATAGCATCTACCAGGGAGCCTGTATCTAATATTTTCTGGGTCTCATGAACAAATAAAGCGAGTTGGGTCTCACACGATCGCTGTTTCCGGAATCCATGTTGATTCCTACAGAGCAGATTCTGGGTTTCCAGAAACGACATGATACGCTGCAAAAAACATGTTCTAAAATTCTACAACAGATCGACGTCAGAGATATAGGTCTATAGTTTTGCGAATCTGCTCGACGACCCTTCTTGAAGACTGGGACTACCTGTGCTCTTTCCCAATCATTTGGAACCTTCCGTTCCTCTAGAGACTTGCGGTACACGGCTGTTAGAAGGGGGGCGAGTTCTTTCGCGTACTCTGTGTAGAATCGAATTGGTATCCCGTCAGGTCCAGTGGACTTTCCTCTGTTGAGTGATTCCAGTTGCTTTTTGTCCAGCTCCTCTAAAAATTGACGAAGAAGCTAAGATTGAATTGAATAAACCAGAAACTTGATTTCTATCGTGTTATAGAAGTATCGTACAAGTCAGTATGTTGCTGCTACTTGTCATCTTACTGAAATATTTTACAGCTTTCGATAAATTAGTTGTTCCAGGACAACTTCAATGTAATCTACGTCAGTGGAATGTAGTTCTGCTATTTGCATTACCATATTTTCTTTTTGAGAAGAAAGAGTAGACGTTTTCCCTCGTTTGTAATTATACATTCTACTTCATTCTACTGCCTGTCTTTATTGCTGTTGTTATATAAAAAGAACATATAAGAATTAACTCTCATAAAATTGAGAGTCATGTACAAAAGTTCACGTGATGGCCATGTATTCGGGAGCAGTGAAATTTAAATACCTGTCCGGCCACCGAGATGCACTATCCGCGATGTTTGCCAAATCATTTCAGGACAATGCTTGAACGTATCAATTCAAAAGGCTTTGACTTGTTTCCATCCCGATCCTTGAGACACCGGAGTAGTTCTCCGCCCTTAATTACTTCAACGTCAACAGGTATCTAAACTATGATCTACCTTCTTTTTGACGGCCGCACAAAATTGCAAAGCCCGTTACACAACCATGTTGAGAACCAAGACACACTGGCTAGAAAGGAGTCCCGTGGAGAATAATTGGCAAGCTAGTAGACGAGCTCGCCTTTGTTCGTGGAAGCCGTCGTGCGAGCTTATTATGCAGCGTTTGTGCTCTAAATGCAAAAAGCGCACGCCGAGCTGTTTCGCGATGTTCCCACATCCGTGGCTCCCAGCACGCCCGGTGGGACGGACTTTTAACTTTCCCTAGTGGCTAACTTTCCCCGCTTCTTCTCCAATTCCGACAATATGTCAGTCTCCGTCCCCGCTTTGGTTTGCAAACAAGCAGTAACGGGATTCACTAGACCGCCGCCTGAGCCGGCGAAAGCGGGAATCATGCGACAGGCGAAGACACTGCGCTGTAGGAGCCTAACGCCTCCGATATCTTTTATGTAGAGTCACACGTAAAAGATTATCGACTTTGGCATTTTAGGTGACAGAAGCAGAAATTAGGCGAATGGTTCAAAATCAGTAAAAGCTCAGCATATGAACGTAATAATCCAATTATTCTTCGACATTCGATTAAGGGAGAGATTGTGAACGCCCAAAGGAGAGCAGCGAGGTCCGTCACGTGATCGCTTGGCAAACGCGGAAGCATTGCAGATGTACTCAACGAGCTCTGATGGCAGAAACTAAAAGAGAGGTGTCACACATCACGGAAAAGATTATTGTTTAAATTCTGAAAACGTGCCTTCGAAGAAGAGTCGGGCAACAAATTACTTCTTCCCACCGAAACGTCCCCTTTGAAAAATTATAAATGACTGTGCTGGTAAACTTCTACCGTATTTGATTTTCAAACAGCTGAGCAAAACTCAACGTACTCAGACAGTTTTCTCTTTCTTTATTCTGATTATCACTAAACTGAAACACAATATTTTTTGCGCAACGCAATCTGACTTTCAATAATCCCTACAAAAGAATGGGCCTGACTAACAATAACCTACACCCTTCATGAATCACTTACCTCCCAACAATCTTAGTTATTCGAATTACTCCAATACAGCGAGCGCCAATGCTCCAGCTAAATAAGAGATTCTAACTACTGAAGGCACTGACTACTAATACGCATAGTTAGCAATTGAAAGATTTGATGTACTTACCTTAATAGTGTTCAAAAGTCATAATATGTATGTATATAAATGTATAATTTCGTGACATTTAATTAAACAAATTTCCTTTTTCTGATTGACACACGTCCAGATCGTCCGCTCAAAATTCTGGCATCTCTCTCCCCACATCCACCACTGCTGGTGGCTCACCTCCAACTGCCCAACACCAGACAAGGGAATATTTCAACAATGAGTCCAACCAGCCACAGACTGCACACAGAGCAATCAGCGATTTTCATACAGAGCACTACGTGGCGTTACCAACACAAAACCCTAAACAGCCTACTTACACCACACACGACTCGCAAAATGTCCACGACGAGAAAATCAAAGAACCATGCTCTCACACGAAGGCCCGCCGACAGTCTGTTCTCCCACCATCAGCGAAAGCAACAGGGAAGGGGAAGTATTGGTGGTACCAGAATTACCTTGCGCACACACCCGTAAGTGACTTGCTTCGTACAGGTATACGAGGGCGTGTTGAAATGACTTCATTTTTTACGTGAAAACTCTTAAAGCTTTTTTTAAATAGAACGAACGTTATTAACATCGACATTATTATTTTTCCGTCTACATCTTTATTTCTCAACTTAGTCACCTTGTAGTTCAACGTCTTTCTCGCAGTGAGAGGCCGTTTTACAAACTTCATCTACATCTACATCGTTAATGTGTAATTCACACTTAAGTGCCTGGCAGGGGGTTCATCGAACCACTTTCATACTACTTCTCTACCATTACACTCTCGAATGGAGCGTGAGAAAAAGGAACATCTAAATCTTTCCGTTCGAGCTCTGATTTCTCTTATTTTATTATGATGATCATTTCTCCCTACGTAGATGGGTGTCAACAAAATATTTTCGAATTCGGAAGAGAAAGTTGGCGATTTCGTAAATAGATCTCGCCGCAAACAAAACCGCCTTTGTTTCAGTGACTGCCACCCCAACTCGAGTTTCATATCAGTAACACTCTCACCACTATTGCGCGATAACACGAAACGGGCTGCCCTTCTTTGCACTTTTTCGGTCCTCCGTCAATCCTACGTGGTAAGGATCCCATACCGCGCAGCAGTATTTCAGCAGAGGACGGACAAGTGTAATGCAGGCTGTCTCTTTAATGGGTTTCTCGCATCTTCTAAGTGTTCTGCCAACAAAACGCAGTCTTTGTTTAGCCTTCCCCACAATATTTCTATGTGGTCTTTCCAATTTAAGTTGCTCGTAATTCTAATTCCTAGGTATTGAGTCGAATTGGTAGCACTTGGATTTGTGCGATTTATCGTATACCCAAAATTTATCGGATTTCTTTTAGTACCCATGTGGATGACCTCGCGCTTTTCTTTGTTTAGTCCTAATTGCCATTCTCTCTAGATGATTTTGTAATTGGGATTGATCGTCTGATGATTTTACCAGACGGTAAATTACAGCGACATCTGCAAAGAATCTAAGGGAGCTGCTTAGATTATAACCTACATCATTTATG
Source organism: Schistocerca serialis cubense (assembly GCF_023864345.2). NCBI lineage: Eukaryota > Metazoa > Arthropoda > Insecta > Orthoptera > Acrididae > Schistocerca > Schistocerca serialis. The sequence goes on along the minus strand of NC_064639.1, from coordinate 1,149,514,250 downwards.
TAAATCAGCAACAGCAGAAGGCCTATGACACTACCATACGGAACGCCAGATATCACTTCTGTTCCACTCGATGATTTACCGTCTATCACTACGAACTGTGACCTCTCTGAGAGGTGCTGGAGTTACTTAGGTCAGCAACTTCTGTTACTCAATAGAACGAAAAACAATTCCAAGTTGTAAATACTTTATTTTTCATTCGATGACTAATTTTGGCCCAAGTCCCATTTTCAGATCAACGTAAAGTCGAAAATGGCATTTCGGAATATGTCAACAAAATGTGTAATTTAAATTCACAGTGCGTACAGTTATCGATGACAGTTAACCCGAAATGTCGGCTTGTTGTTGATGTCGTAGTGCTCAAGAGTGGCCTGGTACTGTCGTACTGAAAGAGAATGTGCTCCATGTGTGGACGAACTCTATGAATTCGAAACTCGATTACAGGACGACACAGTTCGTAGCCCACTAGCGGCGGAGGGCTGAAAATATGTTTACATGAACAGTAAAGATGCAGAATGTTAACAACGTTAATTTTTTAAAGCTTTAAAAGTTTTCAAAAAAGAAAATTATGAGGCTTTACTTTTCAGCACGCCCTCGTGATTTAGGTGAGTGTTGGCACTAGCTGCTTACCGCTGGCAGTTTTCTTCAGAGTGAGCCACCCGAACATATTTTGCGACGCCGCTTTCTCATTCCTTCTAGATAATGCAGAGGTTGTACCACGTTTTTATAGGTTTATTTTCCTCGTAACAAATAGCAATGATTGATGAAAGCATTTGACGGCGCTGAAATTCTCAACGGTTCATTTCAATTGGTCACAAATTTCTCAAGAAGCGAATATCACACTAGACAGGAAGATTAATTTCACTACCCGTAGTCTGAATTTATGAGAGATTAAATGCAGGGCTGTACGAGACATAAAGTGAGGAATTTTATAAAACAGCAGGACATGATTGTTGTAGCGCCTTCGGTGACAAGCAACTGGTTTTGTTGCCTTCGTTGTCTCTTATGACTTTAGCTCCAAATGCATGGATGAGTTGGTGGCGTCGGCTGCTACTGTATTCCAATTTTATTTATAAAGCTAAACAGCGGTATTTCTGGATTTTCAAATTAATTTCAATAGATTTGCAATCCAAAAAGCTTCATCTTCAGACGCAAAATGCGATTTAATTGGGACAGTTACTTGATTTTTTGCATCTCCACCTCCGTGACAGGAGGTCTGGGGGACTAAGACCGTTCTCTGTTGTAAGAAACATCCTTATGATGTCATTAATTGTACGGCTACCAGTTTCGGCGCTTCACTGCACCATCTTGAGGCTTTAGCTGTTGCTGAAGGGGTTAACACTATCCGTACACACCATGCATTAGTAGCTAACAAAACTGGTTTACGCATGCTGCCTGTAACTGTGATGTCTCTCCAAACACCTACTGTCGACAGCTGGCGGCTGGAGAGACATCATCACAGTTACAGGTAGTATACGTAAACCACTTTTGTTGGCCACTGATGCATCGTGTGTACGGATAGTTTTAATCCCTCCGGCATCATTTAAGACCTGAAGATGTTGCACTGAAGCGCCGAAACTTTCAGCCACACAATAAATGACATCGTAAGGACAGCTTTAAGCTTCTCTTACTGTTAGTTGATTTGTTTCCACCCTGTTGATGGGTGAACGAACTGTTTTCTCATGTTCCACTGACACTGTTGTAGGTTACTATACACTGATTCCCGCATTTTATGCCTGAAGTTGGAGCCTTGTGTGTTGAAATAAATTCTCTGCGATGCCAGGATAAATAAATGCCGGCGATGTAAACTTTTTCACTACCAGGGTCCGAACCGGCCAAGTCCTACTAGGCTGCGTTGTTTAGCCTTCCCCACAATATTTCTATGTGGTCTTTCCAATTTAAGTTGCTCGTAATTCTAATTCCTAGGTATTGAGTCGAATTGGTAGCACTTGGATTTGTTTGAACGTGTGGAACATTTTCGCGGACAGTGTAATGAGGTTTGTGGTCGTGGGTGAAAGCTGAGAGGCAGAGAAACTCGACGGTCGCCCGCAAACGCCAACGGAAACAGGAATAGAGCCTCTACGCCGCATCTTGCGGCGCGCGCGCGCGCGCGCGCGTGTGTGTGTGTGTGTGTGTGTGTGTGTGTACGGGGGGGGGGGGGGGGGGGCGAGGGGTGGTGGTGACAGGAGATGGTGGGGTTGGAGGCCCTCCTACAAACAAGGACTGAGTGGGAGATCCGCGAGTACATTTTCGAAAGAGAGGCTACAGATCTCTTAGAAACCTTTACATTGACCTGGTCACTAACACGAAGACAAAAACAAGTAGGTGCAAGAGCTCAGGGGGAAGGACGACAACAGGAATACGTCTTTTACGTTAAAGCGTACAGAAACAGTGGTAATTTATAAAGAAAATACATTCTGAAGATACAAACACCTCTTCAGTAACTTGCATCAGATGCCGAACACGTCATGAATAGTTACGTACATTACGTCTTACGAGAATTAGGGGGTGATGGTCACAGAGCATAGTTTTCACTCACTCAACAACTTTTCAGAGTAGTTAATCTATATTAAACATAGCAAATCAAAGTTTAAAACACGTGTTGTGCAAATTACGTTGTGGGATTATAGTACGTAGCCGCATGCAATAATATAACAAAAAAAAATTTAACGTGATTGTTTAACCTCCTGGCAGAATTAACATTAATCAGTAGAACCGAAACTGATAAAATATGAAGAAGAGTGAATTGTTGAGAAATATATTCATTGGCGCATCTTACACAACGGACATATTTTAACATTTATGGTAAGATGCATCTGCACGTATGTCATACATTGTTCAGCTCTGGAACGAAAACATTGTGCAGTGATTTTTTGTTTTGTTTGAATACGACTGACAGATAAGCGAAACTGGTTATCAATAAAAAAGGCAGTGAACAAGGTCAATTATTATATTTAGTAATTATAATACGGTCTTTCCAGTACAATCGCGACACATTAAATATAACGTGTTTAACAAATATGTACATTAGGTCTACTGAAGCCTGAGGTTTGCCGGACTTAAAATCAGTATTTTTTAATTTGAGTATCGTGCAATGTATTGTTTCTGCTCATTCCATTAAATGACTGCACGTTTGCCCGTGTGAGAAAGATGGGTACTACGCTTCATTTAACAGAAGAATATTAGTAGATGTCGCACTGAAAAATAGCTTCTCAGAACCCTCTGAGTAGGTTGCTCCAAGGTAATAGAAACCGTTAGGTATCTGCCACTTCACAAATTTCAGCTTTCTCTTAATTTCGTTCCTGAAACTTTACGAGGTATACAGACTTGTCAACATGGTTGTAATCCTCTTTGAACTCCACCTTTTGTATGAATGTACTTGTGAACCGCATTGTGTCACGTGAAATTTTTCACAAGTAGTAGTAATCTTAATTTTTTTTTCCACGTCCCCTACGAATTTATCATATATGAAAACCTCCTTCTACCAATCCTTAACATCTTTTTATACATAACGACAGACCGGATTCGGCGTTATGGGCTATCGTCAAGTAATACCAGGCAGAAATTAAATACGCTGTCACAGTTTTACCCCAGCTGATGTGTTTGCTGTCTAGTATCAGTTGACAATAGCTATTACGCCGAAATTGGCTAGTCATTGTTATCAAATACGTTTTAATTCTTGACAGAAGGCTAGTGCTCCTTCGGATTATGGATACAGTCTCTAGCAAATTTAAACTACTTACTCGAATGCATTGTATTATTAATTGACATTGTAATGGTTCTGCCTATAGGAAAAATTCTCAGATGCTAATAATAATAGCAACAACAATGATAAGCTAATAACAGGAGTGTCCCAATAACTTCCGTGAAACGCAGCTAAGAATAAATATGTTTCTGTGGATGACTCAATTGAAGGATAGCGAAAGAGTTGTTCCTTTATGTCTTAAAACTGCTATTCTAGGTGCTAAGTTCACTGGATGCCCTTTGGTCATAACGCTGCGCCATTCTGAGCACTACAGTGCATTAGAAAAAAACCTGATGTTTCGACCTAGTTGCAGCGGTTCTCTTCAGGGAAATTTCGTCGCCAGTTTCTATTTTATATATCCTATTAAGTGAACAGGGTGATGTGGTCCAACGCTCAGGAGGATTGTTTCTATTGATATTGACAATGGGCGCGAAAGTCAACATACTTCCTTGTGCATCACACAACAGGTTTTATACGTAGAGTTCGTGGACTATTTGCAGAGCGAAGAAAATTGGCATAGTGGGAGGCAGAACTAAGGAGAAGAGCTCGAGTGCTCAAATGAACTTTTACTTTCTCAGCTATAATGCTTATTCAGAGCGGCAGCATCGCGGAAGTGATGAGTTTTATTGTGTGGGAGTCTGGGCTGAAAATTCTGGGAACCAGCCTTTAAAGACGCTTCCGGGAACATGCTTAACCGCCTACACAACTTTCGCGGAAGAATCGTAAGAAAAGCATAAAAGCTACCGTGATGCGTGCTTAGGCACACTCGCAAGCTTTTCTGAAGACTTCGCCTGTGAATGCAACCACAGCTGAAAGAGAAGTTCTGGCACTACGAAAACTGACACTTCCATTAAAAAACTAAATAATAAAATAAAATAAAAGAGGTACGCAGGTACATTCGTTGTAAATGAATTAAGGAGTTAAACTTCGTCGAGTGTTTTGTTTACCTTGCGAATGCCTCCTTATTCTTCTTCAGTCTTCTCAGCACTGTGAAGGAATGCTCTGAGATTTCCCGCCTTCTTTCGTCTTGTTTCATCTCTTTTAACTGACGTTTTAGGTAGCGTACCCAGCAAATTTGTTGACATGAACAATATTTCTTTATCATGTTACTCATTTGCTCGCAATTTACTCACTGCCGACGATAGTCTACATGATCTCAATACTCTTAAATTCAGTCGATGTCCCGTAATTTTTGTCCCCCTACGTTACAGCTACGTTGCGTTTCGTAAAGTACAGTCAGTGTCAAGTAGTGTTCAGGTACTCGAAGTTCGTCCATAGTGTTATACATTATCTAGTGCTTCCCATATTGTTCTTTTCATTTTACAGTGGCTGCTTCGCATTGTACCGGGGAAATAAACTCTACAAAAGTCTCGCAATGTCACAATTACTCAACATTTTGTTTCTAACCTTTACAGGTGAGAATTCCTTCCTATTTAATGCCTTTCATAGCATAAGTATTTGGAAGTTACCTGACGGTTTCAGTATATACATTGATAAAAATTGTTTCTTTCGCAAAGACTTAAACTTTCACATTGCAGTGTCTCATGTGGACAAGTATTGAAGCCATCTCATGAGAAAATATTTGCCTTCTTACGAACTGAGATTACTGAATGTTAAACCTCGTATATTCCGTTCTTTTATTACTGGGAATGCTATGAATACCTCTTGGTACGTACAACAATTCTCAGGTGAGCGATCGTCACGTTTGTAATTGATCACTGATTATATATCAAGTTCTTCACAGCAGTCTGTAGTATGCTATGCCAAAGTAAGCATATTACGCGTAACTGACGTTCTGTAGTCTGGGTATAGAAAGCGTACAGAGTAATTCAGAGGTGACAACTCTGACATACAGTAGACAGATGAGGAGAAAAGCATTAAATAACCAGAAAACGAAGAAATAGAAGGTACAAAAGTAAAAATTCCGCGTTCTTTCGTTTCTAAGCAAAATCAGCGTTCTTTTTTGTTCATTCGAAACTTCTTAGTGTCTTTAAAAAAAGGTGATAAGTTTAATATCAACAAAACTAGAATGATACTGGAATAGAGACGAATTAAATCAGCCGGCCGGGATGGCCGAGCTGTTCTAGGCGCTACAGTCTGGAACCGCGCGACAGCTACGGTCGCAGGTTCGAATACTGCCTCGGGCATGGATGTGTGTGATGTCCTTAGGTTGGTTAGGTTTAAGTAGTTCTAAGTTCTAGGGAACTGATGACCTCAGAAGTTAAGTCCCATACTGCTCAGAGCCAATTGAACCATTTTTGAATTAAATCAAATGATTCCGAGAGAATTACAGTGGGGAAAGAGACACTGAAAATAGTGACTTTTGCTATTTGAGCTGCAAAATCATTGAAAATGGCAGAAGCTGAAAGGACAAAAAATTCAGACTGATAATAAATTTGTTAACACAGGATAAATATTTAAGTATTTCTGAACGTAGCTGTCGGGAGTGTAACACTGAATAGTATTGAAACGTGTGGGACAACCAGTTCAGAAAAGAACAGGATACCAAGTTTCGGGACTGGATTAATAAAAAATAGAGAGAGACGTTAAGATGGTGGATTTAATGCTTGATCTGTTCTACAAAGTCTTCCCCCACAAGAAAAGTCGTTCTTCGTGATGATGTCAACTCGCGCGTCACGTGGGCTTGAATGTCAGTTATTCGCCAAAGCGTTCATTCTTCGTGCGAATTTCGTCACCCGTGACGATATTTTCCAGGAAAGAACTGTCTGCGTCTTTTATTTCAATCAAGTCGAGGCAGTCGCTGCGCGTTTTTTCTGTTCGGGGTGAATGTGTGCGGCACAAACCTTGAACACATTTTCCTCTTCTTGGAAATATTTTGTAGAATGTCGCGAATGCTTCAGTGACAGACTTTGCGCTGCTGCGATTTGTGACACAACGTTGACACACTGTGGTCGTTCACCCACTACTTAACACTGCCTGCTCACAGCTGAAGGGTTGAGTGCACGTCTGTTGTTTACAGTTGATAGTTCAAGCTGACACCATAGTTACTCAGCTGACATCGCTTACATGCCGGAATAAAATCAGTCTTGCAACTTTTTGGACGGACTTGCAGAAACTGTCATGCTGGTGAAGAGTGTCGTGGATTCGATCTTTAGATAGGATAACTAATGAGGAGATACTGAATCTAACTGGCGACAAGAGAAATTTATGGTACAAAAGATAAAAAAAAAACGAAAAGAAAGGAACACATCAAATGGCTCTGTGCACTATGGGACTTAACTTCTGAGGTCGTCAGCCCCCTAGACTTAGAACTACTTAAACCTAAGTACATCACACATACCCATGCCCGAGGCAAGGAACACATCCTCAGGTATCAAGAAACCTTCAGTTTGGTAATGGAGGGAAGTGTTGGGATAAAAAGATGGGGAGCCTAGTCTTTGATGCAGGTGGCAATAGTTATGCAAAGGTAAAGAGGCTTGGACAGGGCAGAATGGTATCAAAACAGTCTTTGAATTGGAAACAGCAACTGCAGCAGTAAGGGTACAGCTATCAGGGATCCCTGCTAGACGAGATACGGTCTGGTGCTGGCTGCCGTCGAGACAGCAGTAAATTAGCAGGTAAGGCTAAATGTACCTGTTAACTGACCGTCAGAGGTTATGCAGTTTCCCATGAAATTTATAATCAGCCACGTTCATTTAGCAGAACGTAACAGCAGCATCGACACCGCATATAAAACGTCATATCTCTCGAATTGTGTGTCGTACAATGATATAATTTTTGCAGGTGCTTTTAGTGGGATACGTGGATACTATATGCAAATTATGTTGCCAATGGGTTTAGTAGTACAGAAGTAATAATATAGAACGCCATCGCAATTGATGGACAGTAAAAATGTAGTAGGAGATAAACTCTTTTTCATGAGGGTATTTTTGATCTGTCGTTGCAACTAAAAGAATGCGTCATTTTTTTCACCAGACGCGTTTCGCTTTATTATCAGTGGTCTGTAATTACATTTATTTACGTTTTGATTGGCTTTTTAGATAGAAAAACAGTTCGATAAGAATAGGTTGGTTTGTACTTACGGTGATTTTTCGGCTGTTTTGTCCGTTACATTGAGAAATGTGGTCTGCTAGCACATCGTTGTTTTTCTGTGTTAGACACTGACAAGTTTTGTCTACTTTTTAGATGTTCTGCAGCACTATGCATTTCTCACAACATACTTTTATGCACACCACTGTACACTGTTTGTTTTCGTACTTCCAAGTATGTGTTAATGTTGCCAACATAACCTTTCCACTAATTCGTCTTTGACCTAAAAATACTCTTTTTTAAATTAGATTGTTGTATGTGTGTAATCCTGTTTAAGTATGTTTCTGTGTATTTATATATTGCGTGAGAGTAGAGGAGGAATAGCGAAGGGAGATTGTTTTTCGTTACGGGGGGTGGGGGGGAGGAGAGACCTTGGTGAGTGGACATAAGTACATAAGTATATAGCAGTGTGTTGGAGTGTGGGTTAGAGGAGAAAGTGAGGAGCGAGAGGTAAAATAAACTGTAAGTGGGGGGGGGGGGGGGGGGGGGTTGTGGGAGGTGATGAAGGATGGAAAAGGCTCTTCTCTTTTTCATGTGATTTCATCAATTATTCTATATAGAGTCTCGTTTAGAATATTTATCTGGTGATTGAGCAACTGTTTATTTTGTGTTAATGCTTTTTGTATGTGGAAATTTTCTTGGAAAGGAAGGAGGTGTCTGTCTTTACTGATTTTTATGATATTCATATCGTTTTCAGTACTGCTTGGTCTATGGTGTTCTTCTTTTAGATGATCCGCAAATGTTGAATGACTTGTACCGTATTTGAATGCTTTGAAGTGTTCTTTATATCTATTCGTAGTGTCAAATGAGAAGATGTAAGCCGGCCGCGGTGGCCGTGCGGTTCTAGGCGCTGCAGTCCGGAACCGCGGGACTGCTACGGTCGCAGGTTCGAATCCTGCGTCGGGCATGGATGTGTGTGATGTCCTTAGGTTAGTTAGATTTAAGTAGTTCTAAGTTGTAGGGGACTGATGACCTAAGATGTTAAGACCCACAGTGCTCCGAGCCATTTGAACTATTTTTGAGAAGATGTACGTTGGAATGACTGACAGGACACGACCACGGTGAGTTACATTGCCTCAAGACATATACACAGTTTCTAAGTGTAATACACTCTAAGAAGAAACATAAAAAACTGACGCACCTCGAAAGAATTATCCAAATGGGACGGAAATTGGTAGGTGCGATGTATATGTACAGACAAACAAACGATTACAATTGCAAAAAATAACGAATGTTTTGATCTAGAGGAAGCACATACAAATTGAGGAAGTCACTTACGCACTGGTCCACCTCCGGCCCTCATCCAAGCAGTTATTCGGCTTGGCACCTACTGACAGGGTTGCTGGATGTCCTCCTGAGGGATATAGTGCCAAATTATGTCCATTTAGTGGGCTCTATCGTCAGATCCCGAGCTCGTTGGTCGGCACTGCCGATAATGCTCAGAACGTTCTCAATTTTCAAGAGATCCGCGACCTTCCTGGCCAAAGCAGGATTTGCCAAGTACGGAGACAGGCAGTAGAAACGCTCGCCGTGTGCGGGCGGACACTATCCAGCTGAAATGTACATCCGGGATGGCCTGCCATGAATACGGGGCGTAGAATACCGTCGGAGTACCACTGTGCTCTAAGAGTGCCCGGAATGACAACCAAATTGGTTCTGCTCTGAAATGAAATTGAACCCCAGACCATCACTCCTGGTTGTTGGGCCATATGGCGGACGACACAGTGAGTCTGGAATCCCACCCCTGTCTGGGGCACCTAAATACACATATTCACTGGGCTGGTCATCCGGGTTCATTTCGAAGCGGGAATCACGACCGAGGACAATTCTCCTCCAAGCAGTGAGATGCCAGCCGAACAACTCTATCAATCAACACAAAGCCGAATAACTGTTTACTTAAGGGTTAGAAGTAAAACAACGCGATATTGACTTGCTCAGTTTGCGAAGCTCTTTAGACTGAATAAATCATCCAATTTTTCTGAAATTTTTAATATTTGTTTGTATCTACATGTAGGTCACATCTACTGATTTCCGTCCCGTTCGTGGGGCGTCGTTTTTCGTCTTAGTGAGTAGTTAATTTAGTGAGTTAAACCTTTAATACAAGAGTATAGATCGTAAAGAGCGGATTATGACAGTGTTTTAAATTCTATTGAGTAACTGTAAGATATTGTTACGGTGCTCGCTTATTTCCGCATCGATCTTAATGCTGAACCGAGCAAGGTGGCGCAGTGGTTAGCACACTGGACTCGCATTCGGGAGGACGACGGTTCAATCCCACGTCCGGCCATCCTGATTTAGGTTTTCCGTGATTTCCCTAGATCACACCAGGCAAATGCCGGGATGGTTCCTTTGAAAGGGCACGGCCGACTTCCTTTCCCATCCTTCCCTAATCTGAGCTTGTGCTTCGTCTCTAATGACCTCGTTGTCGACGGGACGTTAAACACCAATATCCTCCTCCTTAATGCTGAGTTTTCAGTCAGACGGCGCTTTGGCGTGAGGCGGTTGTTTCCGTGTGTGATCGCTGGCCGCAGCTTAGTTGGAGGCGTGTGAGGAGGTGAGAGGTGGCTGCCTTGGCGTGGAGACAGTTCGGCTCGGCTGGGGTTGTTTGCGTCTGGACGCCGAGTGGGGCCCGATGGGAAGACCGGACCGTTATTTTACGGTTAATAGTGTGGACAGCGGCGTGGTGTGCCGTTTAACTTGATTCGCAAGGGGAGCAAAATCTCGCCTGTTGTAGTTTGTCGAGCCTGAGTTTGAAATACCTTCTATGTGCGGCGGGATGTCATTTCGTCCTCCTGTCTCTCCGTCGCTGGGATTGCTATCCTCGTTTACCGTCCCATGGATGTATATCGATGGGGTACGCTGCTCTCCGTACTCTACTAGACGCTGGTGATGGAAGTGCGTCGTTCAGCGGCACGCTAGTCTGGGTGCTTTATGTTTGATCTTCAAGTGCATAGTCTTCGAGTGGCACTCCTTAGAGTTTGCCTTGCGCAGTTAGATTGGAGTTTATTTTGTCTTGTGGTGCTTCCGCTTTCCGATAACGAAGGTTAAGCTTGATTCGGCACTCCGTACGACGCTTGGCACCTCAGCAGGTGGATCGGAGCCACCTTCGCGACTAAACGGAAACCTTTGGACTGAGAGGTCTTGTGTTTTGCATATTGTTCAAAATTTGTTGTTTTGGTATTAAGTTGGCTGAGGTTTCTTATGGATTTCCCGGCATTTGGTCGGTTGTCCGGCCCGGGCTAGGTCTCGTTATTTTAAAAGTCGGTCCTTGTTTTGGCTTAGTACGATTTTGGTTTATTGCCTGGTGGTTCTGGTAGTACGCTGGGTCGCTGTGGTTGTGTTGCATTTTGTATGGGGCTGTGTGCTCGGAGCCGTGGAGTACCGTTTGTGTGAACTTCTTCACTGGGAAGCACTGATCGGGCCATTCTTGGTCCCCTGCTGTATGAAATGATTTTATTATTATTTAAAGTAACACTATCACTTAAATGATTTAATTATTGTTGCGTTAATTGCAACTTTGGTACTGAGAAATTTAGTAGTGTAATTACGGAAGATTTAATAGTGGAGCATACCCCTTTACCTGTTTCGTAATCTGTTAATTACCGACAGACCTTAAGCTCATAGTCATATGATGTGATTTTCTTAAATTATTGCATTTTTATGTCATGTTATTGCTTTTTTTTATATTTGCTGATCACTGGTGTTCTGTTCCAAATATTAAAATGTTTCAGGTAGCTATTACTTGGATACTACGCGCGGAACCGCAACGGAGAGAGTAGTTGCTTGTCTTACGTGTCCGTTGTCGGCGCGGCCTGGTGTCCGTTGTTTGTTTTGGTGCGCCTGAGTTAAGTACTGTGTTGTCTCCTCCCTTGCGGCCCCGTCGTGTTCTTCTCATAAACATTTCCTTCAAGGCATTTCAGTTAACTTTATGCTAGTATTATTTTAATTTCTTACATTGATAAAATTGTGCGGCCTTCATTATGCACACTGTTTGTCATAGCGGAGTTGATGTGCCATTGTAATTTCTTAAGCTCCATTGTGTGTGCCCTTCGTGATACATATTGTTTGTCATAATAGATTTGAGTATGGCAATTATAATGTCTCATATATCATGATGTGCGTGTGTAATAGTGCAATAAATGTATGATTGTTATTTCTGTTTTTGGCGCCCTTGATGCCTCCTTTCTTGTCCCTATTGGTACGCTATCCTTGTACTTGTGTTGGTAGGCCACATCAGATATATTGGAAATGACATTTTTGTTGTCCCTGGAAACAGTTATAGGGGACCTGCAACATAAATTGTGCTGAGGGTTAGCTGTTTCGCAACATAGCAAAAACCCAAAGGTCTGGGGTTCAATCACTGTTCTTATGTTTCACCTTTGACAATGATTTGTTAGTGCCTAAAATTCCGAGTTGCACAATCGTTCGAAAGTCACGTTAAACTGTACTCGTAGTCCACCTATAATTGGCCGTGTTACTGAACTCAGTTGGTTTGTTTTGGTAATTACGCACATTATGTACACCTACAGTTTTTTTTCTTTATTGTATTTCAATTCCCCATTAGGGTGGGCTGGCAGCAGCATATGCGCTGCTCTTCAGCCGAAAGACATAGAACAAAACAATAGAAGACATTTAAAAACAGCAAAGGAGAGAATAAGGTGAACATAGATATAAAAAAGGGGGAACATCATGGAAGGCAAGAGACAAAAAGCGGAGTGACTGTAAAATGGAGATAAAAAACTGTTTAAAAGTGGCACACACAAAAAGCCACACACTGCGACGATTAGAGTAAGTACTGTGTTGCCTCCTCCCTTGCGGCCCCGTCGTGTTCTTCTCGTAAACATTTCCTTTAAGGCATTTTAGTTAAGTGCTTGTTAAGGCACAGCATGACTGGAGCATAAAGGTATCGACGGATGGCGTAGCACATAACGTAACACTGACGGCGAACCTCAAGGCAGTACACAATTAAAAGCACACCTCTTGACGCACAGGAGAAACAGCACTAAACACAACACTGACGTGGCACACTGACGATGATCAAAACGGAGGATCTGCCAGGCGCAAGGAGATGAGGGAGACCGGCAGAAGGGAGGGAGGGGAAGAGATGGGGGAGGGGAGAGGGGGGCGCGCTGAAGAGGGCCAGATAGGGAAGGACGTGGGAAGGAAAGAGGCAAGTATGAGGTGCAGGATCTAAGGGGGGGGGGGGGAAGGAGGAAAATCCGCTCTGGGAGAAGGAGGGAAGAGGAAAAAGGGGGGCCCTGGGGAGGGGGGGGGGAACAAGGCCACGTTACAGTTGGAAGGAAGGGTAGATGTCACGGCAAAGTTCGGCAAAGTTCGTCATCCGGGAGGGGGAGGTGTTGGAAATTGCCCTGATGAAGGAGGGTGTGGAGGTGGAGAGAGGGAGGGATACAGCGATAGAGGCGCGGCAACGGGCAGGGAGTGGAGAGGAAGGAGGAAACCAGAGGGTGGGGGGCATCAAGCCTGCGAACAATGTAAAGGATGTGGAGATGTTGAAGGAACAGGAGGAGGTGGGGGAAGGGGATCAGTTCGTACAGGAGCCGTGTGGGGGAAGGAAGGCGGATACGGAAGGCAAGGCGGAGCGCATGGCGTTCAAGGATTTGGAGAGCCTTGTAAAAGCGGGTGGGGGCGGAGATCCATGCAACGCTGGCATAACAGAGGATAGGACGCATGAGGGATTTGTAGGTGTGGAGGATGGTAGAAGGATGCAATCCCCATGTCCGGCCAGACAGGAGTACACGTACAGTGGGATCACCCAGTGTTTACCCATAAACACTTGCGCCCCTGACAGAGTGCAGTGGTTGCGCCGCCAGGTGACGGCAAAGAGTGACATATCTTTGTCTGGTTCGAAAGTCACGTTAAACTGTACTCTTAGTCCACCTATAATTGGCCGTGTTACTGAACTCAGTTGGTTTGTTTTGGAAATTACGCACATTATGTACACGTACAGTGGGATCACCCAGTGTTTACCCATAAACACTTGCGCCCCTGACAGAGTGCAGTGGTTGCGCCGCCAGGTGACGGCAAAGAGTGACATATCTTTGTCTGGTTCGAAAGTCACGTTAAACTGTACTCTTAGTCCACCTATAATTGTCCGTGTTACTGAACTCAGTTGGTTTGTTTTGGTAATTACGCACATTAGGTACACATACAGTGGGATCACCCAGTTTTTACCCATAAACACTTGTGCCCCTGACAGAGTGCAGTGGTTGCGCCGCCAGGTAACGGCAAAGAGTGACATATCTTTGTCTGGTTCGAAAGTCACGTTAAACTGTACTCTTAGTCCACCTATAATTGGCTGTGTTACTGAACTCAGTTGGTTTGTTTTGGAAATTACGCACATTATGTACACGTACAGTGGGATCACCCAGTGTTTACCCATAAACACTTGCGCCCCTGACAGAGTGCAGTGGTTGCGCCGCCAGGTGACGGCAAAGAGTGACATATCTTTGTCTGGTTCGAAAGTCACGTTAAACTGTACTCTTAGTCCACCTATAATTGGCCGTGTTACTGAACTCAGTTGGTTTGTTTTGGTAATTACGCACATTATGTACACGTACAGTGGGATCACCCAGTGTTTACCCATATACACTTGCGCCCCTGACAGAGTGCAGTGGTTGCGCCGCTAGGTGGCGGCACAGAGTAACGTATCTTCGCCTGTGGTGACGGTCCCCGCGGGCTCAGCCCGCCGCGTGGCGGGAAGCCCCAGCAGCGCCCGCCGTGTATCGGGTGTCGCGCGTCGGCCGGCTCGTGGTCGCCGCACGCATACCGGAAGTGCGTGGCGCGGCGCTGGCCGCCTGCCACGGGGCTTCTCCACGCACCTGCCAGGTGTGGCTCCACACGTGCGCACTACTTAAAGCCCGCTTTAAACGAGCCACTCTCTGGGCAAAAACGACTAGCAGTAGTCGAGGCACACGTAAAGGCCGGCCGCGGTGGCCGAGCGGTTCTAGGCGCTTCAGTCCGGAACCACGTGGCTGCTACGGTCGCAGGTTCGAATCCTGCCTCGGGCATGGATGAGTGTGATGTCCTTAGGTTAGTTAGGTTTAAGTAGTTCTACGTTCTAGGGGACTGATGACCTCAGATGTTATGTCCCATAGTGCTTAGAGCCACCTAAGGCCGGCCGAGTCGCTTACGTCACAGCACCCGATACTGCACGTCTTACGACGGGGGAGCGAGTTAACTAATTCAGAAGAGATTAATAGTTCTTAACCTTGCGTTTAATACATGGTTCTGAGAGCACACGACAAGATTAAGATCTTTAGTGGGTGTCTTTTCAGTAGCATTTTGATTTCCCCTGGGCCCCGCATGAGCCGAGGATTCGCGATGTACGACCGACAAGGGGACCAGTGTGACGTCACAAGTCCATTGCGCGTTGTATACTTATCGTGGGCGCCACTCGTGATGCGAGCATATCACTGTTGTTGTTGTTGTTGTTGTTGTTGTGGTCTTCAGTGCTGAGACTGGTTTGATGCAGCTCTCCATATTACTCTATCCTGTGCAAGCTGCTTCGCCTCCCAGTACCTACTGCAACCTACATCCTTCTGAATCTGCTTAGTGTATTCACCTCTTGGTCTCCCTCTACGATTTTTACCCGCCACGCTGCCCTCCAGTACTAAATTGGTGATCCCTTGATCCCTCAGAACATGTCCTACCAACCGATCCCTTCTTCTAGTCAAGTTATGCCACAAACTCCTCTTCTCCCCAATTTTATTCAGCACCTCCTCATTAGTTACGTGATCTACCCATCTAATCTTCAGCATTCTTCTGTAGCACCACATGTCGAAAGCTTCTATTTTCTTCTTGCCCAAACTATTTATCGTCCATGTTTCACTTCCATATATGGCCACACTCCATACAAATATCTTCAGAAACGACTTCCTGACACTTAAGTCTATAGTCGATGTTAACAAATCTCTCTTCTTCAGAAACGCTTTCCTTGCCATTGCCAGTCTACATTTTATATCCTCTCTACTTCAACCATCATCAGTTATTTTGCTCCCCAAATAGCAAAACTCCTTTACTACTTTAAGTATCTCATTTTCTAATCTAATTCCCTCAGCATCACCTGATTTAATTCGACTACATTCCATTATCCTCGTTTTGCTTTTGTTGATGTCCATCTTATATCCTCCTTTCAAGACACTGTCCATTCCGTTCAACTGCTCTTGCAAGTCCTTTGCTGTCTCTGACAGAATTACATTGTCATCGGCGAACCTCAACGTTTTTATTTCTTCTCCATGGATTTTAATACCTACTTCGAATTTTTCTTTTGTTTCCTTTACTGCCTGCTCAATATACATATTGAACAACATCGGGGAGAGGCTACAACCCTGTCTCACTCCCTTCCCAACCAATGCTTCCCTTTCATGTCCCTCGACCCTTATAACTACCATCTGGTTTCTGTACAAATTACGCTATCTGCGCGTAAATCAGGCGCCAACCACGTTCGTTGGTTGGTTGGTTGGCTGTGGCAAGTATTTGGTTCTAAATTCCTGGGTACGCAGGGGACAGCACACGCGCAGGAACAGCGGACTGGCGTCATCTAGTGACATCGCGAGTTAAAATTCCCGCGCCGCGCTCAATTATGATGTAGCAATGGATTTTGTGCATTTGTCTCTCCTGACTCTTCATTTTATTTGGTTTGTTTTAGTGACACGTTGCGAAAAGTTGCATGAAGCCTTGATATTTTTCGTAACCGAATTTTTCTGCAAACTAGAACAAATGTCCGAAAGCGGAAAAGTACTTAGGTGTTACATAACCCACAGGAAGAAGGACCCTATACTGTGCATGAAAATAATTTAAACAGATAAATTTTTCTAATGAAATCTGTTTGAACAGTGAAAAAGTGAAATATTGAATAAGAGAAATAATTTTCCACATTATTCAGCAATTAGAAGAAGAAAATGACTTACTGATTTATAAATATTGATCGATGTTGAATATAAATACACATACCTGCGACCGGTCACTTATGAAAGATTTTTTATTTCCGTAAACAAATTATCGAAATTTCTCATCATCATCTTCAGGTGGGGCACACATTTGTTACGCATTCGTGTTTGTAGGTGCGGCAGTATAGGCGTAGTATTGTTAATATCCGCCCGGCAACTTCTATTTTCATTGGTTATCGGCCACTGAATTAATAGCTTATCACTACAAATACTGACATGCTGAATGCTCGCGAATTTATGGTGACACTCGTAGTTTACAGTGAATAGGAGTTAATTTTGGGCCTCGGTAACCAGTAACAAGCGAAGTTGATAGGCGACACCAAAAACATTTGTATGTAACAAATGCGTGTCGCTTTTGAAGGTGGGGCTGAAAAGCTTTGAAAATTAATTTCTTACATACAGACACTGCATACAAGACTCATCCGCTGCGGGGTCCTTACTTAGGGTACTTATTTAGTCGTAAACTATCGTACCGTTATGTTTATTTATTTATTTTCACTTTTCAGGTGCGTCAAATGGCTCTAAGCACTATGGGACTTAACTTCTGAGGTCATCAGTCCCCTAGACTTAGAACTACTTAAACCTAACTAACCTAAGGGCATCACACACATCCATGTCCGAGGCAGGACTCGAACCTGTGACCGTAGCATCAGCGCGGTTCCTGACTGAAGGGCCTAGAACCGCTCGGCCACAGCGGGCGGCCTTCACTTTTCAGTCTCTACTCAGAGGGGTAAAGCAGAATACTTTAGATCCGGTCCATTATAGCGTCCCGATTCTTTTCATCCTATCACCAGGCGATCTCGTAGTGTGGCAGAGGGAGTTCCCAATTGTGGATAAATCGGAGAACCGTAGCAGTTCCGGTGTTTACCTGCCAACTACGAAAAACCTTTCGAAAACGTTGCTTAGAGCTGGGGCGTTGGAATTGTTTTAATTCTTGCAGTTCTGCTAGTATTGGTCTCTTTCGTGCCGCAAGACCAGCCCATGTGACGCGCCGTTCGGTGGTGTCATCGAAATCAAATTTCTCCGTAATACTGATAAGGTTTCTGTTTCAGTGTTTACGTCTGGGTGCACGCCTCCTGCAGAATATCCTACGAACATGCGACACTTTGCGATCGTCATGTGGGCCGCTGTTATATTGGAGGATGTAACACCTCGGTTCAGTTTACAGTGATTAAATCTATAGAAAGAATAATTTAAAATTAAGAATAGAATTTTTAGAGGGGAAAATAGTGTACAATCAGACTTCGGTAATTGCAGATCAAAATTATAGTATATCAGCTAGTAGTTTAACGTCTAAGTACAGCAAAGCCACGGAAGCTCCTTCATGGAGAAGGCAGTGGCGTTAAACTCTTGTGATGAAAAACCTATAAAAAGTCCTGATCGTCATTATTGCTGCCTTTTTTCCTTGATTGTTTCGTTAAAGGGCGGGGAACCCGTGTCAGTCAGCGAGACAATAATTAGATTGGACTTTATCGTGTTAAGGTTCACGATAAACGGTTAGAATATTACGTAGATTAAAAGTGATGTAGTGTACGATCTCTGACTGTTGGTAGCAACGCAGTATTAAGGGGATTTTAGGACTTTAGTGCTAGATTGGAACTTTACGGACATATAGACGACAGAAACTCAAATTATGTGCTGATACGAGTGAATTCAGAGGTACCGGTATTCAGATATTAACGTGTGGAGTTTTGAAAGTGTCGTGTGCCGTTAGTTGCGAATCTGGCCGCAGAGCGCGTGCATATCGGCATTTGCGAACTATTTAGATTCCTCCAGGCTAGGAACATTTTAAATAGACCATAATCCATCACCATCTTAATCCTTGAATATAGAGTGGAAGTGAAATACAAGAGTGTTGTACTTATTTCATTTACCCAGTACTAATCAGTGAAGGTTTTACGGAACCAAAGCTATTCAGCAGTAAGTCAGCACCATCTAGCGGAAAGCGTAGGCATTAACTAACACGCTAACCGAAGTGAACGTTTACGTGTTTTACGGACTGCTTGATATGAACTTTTGGGACTCTTTGACGTCCCCACTCCCTCCGAAAGGTGGCGCAGGCTGTCTGAATCATAAAACGGGAGAGTTTTAGCCGGGCAAATTACTAAATTAAAGCGATATTTACAAGACTCGCAGTAATAGCAAAACACAAGGCCCGCACCTCATCGTCGCTGTCACGTCGGGAAGTAAAGCCGGAAAACCTACCGACGATACGTATCTACGAGCAGACGTCGACGTGGAGTACCTAAAAAGGAAACCAGAAGAGAGTTTGGGATGCTTCAAGGATACAGGAGAAAGATTGGCAAATAAAAGCAAGTGTCCCTCGAAGCCGGCCCCAGGTGATCGTCTGTTTTGTAGCAATCTCGACAGACGGCGTTGGCTTGATACAAACGAAGAAAATCTCTCTACTACGACTCTTTCGTAATCACTGTGAATACTACGGAACAGACCCGTACGAACCGCAGTATGTCAACCCGGCGGCACGAGAACTGCCTGTTGCGCGGCTTGCCACGGCACAGAGGGAGACAAGCGAGGCTAATGAAAATCTCCGCCAGACTACAAATAATAATAACAAGCATGACGGGTAGGGGTGCAGCGCGTCAGGCGGCGACGCTAAGCAGGAGAGGCGACGGCAGTGGGGGCCGCCGCGCTGTCGCACAGTGCGGGCGAATCAGCGCGTGAAGGGGCGGCGGGGGCGGCGTCGCCGGATGGGGGCCTCGGCCCGCCGGCGCGACGCCGCCGCCCACACAAAGAAACTGCCGCGAGAAAGCCGAGCTGAGCCGAGCCGGGCCGCAGAGAAAGCTCCGCGAGCTGGGAGCGCCAGACCCGGAATCACACTCTGGCCGCGGGGACAGTGGAAACTACCTGCTGCCATTACGTTTCCGTCTTACTTCCCACGCCCACTGCGTACCGAGTAGTTACGAACTGAAACGCAACCGACTCGGATTGGCAGCCTCATCAACTCCTCGAAAAGAGGAAGGGAGGTTGTATGAGGTCCATGATTAGGGAATTTGTTGCTATAGTTCAATTCTTTTATCTTGGCGGCTCGCGCATGCCCGCCCAGACGCGGGAGATTGCTGCGTTGCCAGTTGCAAACGACGCACGCGCCAATAGAAGCAGCGCCATAGTACAGCATAGTTCGCAAGCTTACGTTTACTGGGGAGCGCGCAGTTCATGAAGTAAAGCCACCAAGGCCGCATTAACCCTTTCGCTGCTACAGAGACGTGCTCCCTGGATTCCGCGCTGTGCGCGATTTTGTCACTGCACTGCTCGCCTGTGCAGACACATCGTGTTCCGACTGCTTTGACACTCTTATCATTCGATTCCACAAAAACTATTTGGCCCAAAAATTAGATTTTTACATGTCTTCTTGACTGATACCTTCCCCCCATAAATGACTTAATTTTGTTTCGATGTTCAACGCAGTTATTATGCAGCATTAAATATAGTAAACCATTGCACGAAATTTTGAAGAGTTTGCAGAGGTAAAAGTCTATCGAGTATACTTTCCGTATGGTCGATTTTAGTTGCCACAATGTTGAGAATGAAATGTGGACAAGGTACCTAAATTTCATATAAAATTACTACATGTAATGCTGCATAATAACTGCGTTGAACATCGAAACAAAATTAAGTCATTTATGGGAGGAAGGTATCAGTTAAGAAGACGTGTAAAAATCAAATTTTTGGGCCAAATAGGTTTTGTGAAATCGAATGATAAGAGTGTCAAAGCAGTCGGAACACGATGTGTCTGCACAGGCGAGCAGTGCAGTGATGACAAAATCGCGCACAGCGCGGAATGCGGGGAGCACGTCTCTGTAGCAGCGAAAGGGTTAATGAAGAGACAAAGCACTAGAAATTTCAAAAAATTGCATTCAAACGAATATAATTCGTGAAGTAAGGCACTTCGATATTGTTTTTAAATAATGAAAACATTAAGCAGCGCATAAGGTTTGAACTCATAACCTTTCGCCTAGAAGCCCGACACCTTAACCGTTACGCTAACGCAGCTCGTCTGAGTACAGCCATGACGACTATAACACGTCACGCAAAATACCGACAAACACTGTTGGTATGACTATGAATTACTCACGCTTCGTCGAAGTACAATAGGAAATAAACAATTACCGCTGTTCTTTATTGCGAAAAAGCGGTTCGTGAGATTGATACAAACACCTTTCCTTGCTATCGCCTGAATTAGGAGTCTCATTGCTTGTTTGGTTTAATTAATTCATAGAATATGAAGCAACTGGTATAAAGAATGCTTTTCCCAAACTTTCTATAAAAGAAAGTGTGCTATCAAGACATTGCTTCTGTTCAATTACTTTATTTATGACTGAACGTTTCTAAAACTGAAGACACTCGTCCTGCTATGCACTGCAGTCAGAGATCTGGCAACGTCGTTCTCTGTTCATTGGCTGACTGTGTTTTGTGACGTCAGATGCGCAGAACGAACCTAAACTCGGCCGCCGTCATAAATGACGCGCACTTTAGCGCACTCGAGCTGATGTAATTTCAATGGATTGCTCACGCGCTGCCTGCGATATGTAAGCTATAAGAGAATCTTAGACCAGAGAGCAGTGTTAACTGCAGTAAGAGCGGTGTGGCAGTAGGAGTAAGGAGTAGCTGCTACCTGTCTGGTGTATCTTGTTGGCTGGGCCGGTCGTGTGGAGCGATGGCGGTGCCTGAGCGTTGTAGTATAAGGTAAATGCAGCCTCGCGCATATATGTTATATCAAGTCCCATGTAAATGCTATTAAAAAGACATCTCTTAATAATAATCTTTCTTATAAAAATTAACTTTTGACAAAAAAAAAAGAGTAACCTCCCCACAGAAAAGATCCGAAACCTCCCACCAGAAAAGTTTCGAAACCTACCAACAGTAAAAAATATAATTATTTATAATTCACATACAGCGTAACCTCCCAATAAATGAATTCCGTAACCTACCAATAATACAGTGTGACTAATCTCTCAATAAAATTGTGGCTCACTTATAACCTTTCAATAACTGACTGTGAATGTAAACTGGTAAATTTTGGACGTCAGCAGCGCTGCGTCATGGTCCTGAAAGATCATTCGGAGTAAATGGAAATTCTTACCTCAATAAGGTCGCCGGATAACGCGTATATATCTGCTCCTATAAGGAATTTTTCTGGCACAGCCCTGTGCAATGCTGGCAGATGAATTGTCATGTATAAAAAGAAACAACTGATTTTTCTCTACAATAATCGGGATGACCATGGATTGGAGAAATTAGTAAAATCTTTCAACTGAGTTGAATGATTGTCAAAAGTTAATTTTTATAAGAAAGATTATTATTAAGAGATTTCTTTTTAAAAGCATTTACATGAGACTTGACATAACAATACTACATATGCGCGAGGCTGCTTTTACCTTATACTACAACGGTCAGGCACCGCCATCGCTGCACACGAGCGGCCCAGCCAACACGAACACCAGACAGCTAGACACTCCTTACTCCTACTGACACAGCTCTTACTACAGTCAACACTGCTCTCTGGTCTAAGATTCTCTTATAGCTTACATGTCGCAGGCAGCGCGTGAGCAATCCATCGAAATTACATCTGCTCGAGTGCGCTAGCAATAAATTCCTTAGTCATGGACCTCTTACAAGGTCAGGTTTGAATACTCCATTAGTAGTGCAGCGCTTGACACAGTCACGCCGATTAAATATTTGGGCGTAACATTGCAGAGCGATATGAAGTGGGACAAGCATGTAATGGCAGTTGTGGGGAAGGCGGATAGTCATCTTCGGTTCGTTGGTAGAATTTTGGGAAGATGTAAAGGAGACCGCTTATAAAACACTAATACGACCTATTCTTGAGTACTGCTCGAGCGTTTGGGATCCCTATCAGGTCGGATTAAGGGAGGACATAGAAGCAATTCAGAGGCGGGTGGCTAGATTTGTTACTGGTAGGTTTGATCATCACGCGAGTGTTACGGAAATGCTTCAGGAACTCGGGTGGGAGTCTCTAGAGGAAAGGAGGCGTTCTTTTCGTGAATCGCTACTGAGCAAATTTAGGGAACCAGCATTTGAAGCTGACTGCAATACAGTTTTACTGCCGCCAACTTATATTTCGCGGAAAGACCACAAAGATATGATAGATTAGGCTCGTACAGAGGCATATAGGCAGTTATTTTTCCCTCGTTCTGTTTGGGAGTGGAACAAGGAGAGAAGATGCTAGTTGTGGTACGAGGTACCCTCCGCCACGCATCGTATGGTGAATTGCGGAGTATGTACGTGGATGTAGACGTAGATATTGATATCACGTACTGTCGACTTAAGGGCTGATTCACACTGTACACAGTACTTGGGCTGAGTGCATTCTGCCTCTAAGGACCCATTGTTTGTCTAATGTAAATAATGACGTCACTTGCCGCTTATGTAATCAGATAATGCACGTGTGCTTTTATGTTACACTTATGCAAGTATGTAGGTTGAAACGAGGAATGAAAATTGGCGCAAGGTAAATTTTTCATTCGTCACCTCAAAAAAATGGTTCAAATGGCTCTGAGCACTATGGGACTCAACTGCTGAGGTCATCAGTCCCCTAGAACTTAGAACTACCTAAACCTAACTAACCTAAAGACATCACACACATTCATACCCGAGGCAGGATTCGAACCTGCGACCGTAGCGGTCGCGCGGTTCCAGACTGTAGCGCCAGAACCGCTCGGCCACCATCGGCCGGCTTCGTCACTTCAATCTGCACATATACGTAATAGAAGTATGAGACTTGAAAAAGTCTCTGGAACCATATAGCATCATCTCAAGTCCGCCCCCGGTAGCTGAGTGGTCAGCGCGACAGAATGTCAATCCTAAGGGCACGGGTTTGATTCCCAGCTGGGTCGGAGATTTTCTCCGCTCAGGGACTGGGTGTTGTGTCGCGTCAAATCGTAAGACTTGCATCCGGTGACCGGTCTACCCGACGTGAGGCCCTAGCCACACGACATTTATTTATTTATCTGATTAAAGCAACTATGTCTGGGAGTCAGGCAGGATCGCCCATTTCGGTTGTTGCTCCGGTGAGGCTCTGCAGAGCTGTTAAGACTTTAGGAGGAGTACCAAATAAGCTGTGGTGTGAAGGGGAATTTGAATTGAGAAGCCAGGTGAGTCAGGGTAGTTGCGCAAAGCCACTGGATGAGATGGTACAGTAGGTAGCACGTCTGCCTTGTGAGCAGGAGACTCGGCTTCAATCCCAGCCTGGGTACAAATTTTCATTCATTGGTTCCGTCTGCATACATACATCATATTTATTCAAGACTTGAAAAAATCTCTGGAACCATACAGTTTCATCTCATTTATGCAAGTGCAGTTTATCATCCTAATCTGGCCACTTACTTTTTTTGAAGTTGTCCCCTCCCCTCCCCCCTTTTGCATTAGCACTGTATTGGTGATGCCTATTGTAATTCAGCCAACCATGCGTCAGTCAATAGGATAATGCCCATTTGAAGTTTCCTCCTTTTTTTGTCAACAAATAGGAAAAGAGAAATGGAGGGAGGGGGAAGGGGTGGGGGGGGAGGGCAGGGGGAGATAGCTACTTAAAGGGGTTATAAATTATACCCAGATAAATGTCCAGCCGCCATGTTTGACTTAAACAAGATTTGGGGAGGGCTAGAGGGAGGCGAATGGGGAGGCAACAACTTCAAAGAAAATCAGTGCACAGTTTGTTTACATTAGGGTCATAAATTACACTTACCTAAATATGCCTTAAGTGCACACAGTGCTATTTGTTTACACAAGGAGCAAGGCCATGCGACGTCATTGTTTGCGTTAGAAGAACAATGGGCCCTTTGAGCCATACTGCACTCAGCACTGCTACCGACGTTACGGAATGGAACGTCCAAACATTACACAATTCACTTTTCTCTTTTTTTTTATCCAAATGAACACTTTTGGTGGATTATGACACTTGACTAGTTTCGACTCTAGTGAGAGCTCATTAAAATCAATATCTTGTTACGAAAATAACATGTCAAATCGTCATCTAGCGTTCATCGTAATAACTAAAAACAAATTAGCACGATCGTTACATAACGACTTGATGGTTTATTTTCGTAACAAGGCATTCCTTCTGAGCGGTACTCTAAACTGGTTGACAGTCACAACCCCACCAAATACGACCAAGACACATGTGAATAACAGGATGTGTTTCAAACATACCTCATGCTCCTGTTTGTAAACATCAAATTCCATTGTATGGTATATGTCAAACGGAATTCACGCAGACCTTCTACGGAATGAAGCGTAAGTATCAAGGATTCATGGAAAGTGGTTTTGACGTTTTGGTTGGTGGAGGGGATGTGGCGTGGTGTGCTAGCATCTTGCTGCGCCCACTACGAATAGTACTGGATTTTGTGTCTACTTTCTATTTAATTTCTTTCTTTGTTTCTTCTACGAAGATTGTCCGTGGACTTGGATATTTTTCCTATGACCTGATATCTGAATGCGGAAAGTGATTTAAGTTTCACAACACCTGGACACAGACCTGTGCATAAATAAGAAAATAAATATATGAAACAATTCTCAATTCAAGAGCCTTTTTTCAACAGCAAAAATGTCAGCACCATTGAAACTGTATTATAAAAGTCACACTCACGTTAAGATCTTTAAGCCTTTTTTTTTTTTTGCACCAGTGACATTCTTTCTAAATGGACTACTCGTCCTAGTGCACGCCACTCGGAAGCGTGTAAAGCAGCCGCCAGCCACGTTGCGAGTGCTTCAGTGATGTCAGTGATCACCGAGCGGGCAGTCCTGAGTACGATGAAGACCACGAGCAGAAACGGCAGAGGTCTGTTGTAGAAACGGTTACAATCGATTCATCTGCTGACATCAGAAGCGAAACAATTTCAGCTGCGATCACTCACTTTATAGTACTGGATTTCGTTGTTTTGTGTCTTCTTAATGTGCACTTCATTGTTTGCTTCTATTCACGATACTTTGCAATGTTTCTATAGAATTATATAAGTTAAATCTGTGATCAAGAAACGTGTTTATTATCAGAGCAGAATGGGTGAGAATTGGGTAGCTATTAAGAGCGCTTCTGCTGTGTACCGTTGTTTTGTTGACGGGAGAAAATAAAAAAAAACAAGTAAAGATTACGGTTTAAAGTCTTGTTGACAACTAGGTCATTAGAGACGGAGCAAAATCTCTGATTTTCTTGTTAAGGATGTAGAAGGAAATCGGCGCTTCCAAAGGAACCATCCCCGCATTTGAATGGGAATCACGGAAAATCTGAATCTGGGTGGCCAGGCGCGGATTTAAACCGTCATCCTCCCGAATGCGAGTCAAGTACGCTAATTACCGCACCGCTCCGCCCTGCTGCCTCTCCGTAGTTGACAGAAGGATCACTATCGAAAATGTTGGTTCCCATGTTTTACGATAGATTCCGTGGACGTTTAGAATAGAAACCAAAGAATATCTGCGCAACAAAACCTCCAAAATATCCGCCTTCACTTATCCTCCCATTTCTGGCCACATACTGGTAATGAAATTTTTTTCCATCATCAGATTCCGAATCAGCCACTATGAGATCGGGTGGTAATGCAGTGGCGTTTCTGACAGAGTAATTTACGTATGGGCGCTCAAACATAAAAGACAACCTAGGTATCGTGGGTTCACCACAAATGCTTTCCTGACTGTAATAGAACTTCAAAGTAAATATCATGGTGACCAAATAGCCTGCACTGGACACAACTTTGTTATTGTTTTGTTTTGCTCTAAAGAAAGAGAAGAATATCTCAGAATAAACAACGTCTTCTGACGGCAGCGTATAACTCGAGGAAAGACCTGCATCTGACTGTGTTAGAGAGGAAGGCCCGTAAAAACAATTCTCAGCACGTACGTATCCTGTAGCACTAATCCTTTCCTAACGAAGTAAAGAAGGTTTTTCTGTTTACTCCTACTAACTTCCCCGGAAATTGCTTAAAACTATTCACTAGCATTTCGTCTCTGTCTGTGGCGGACATCTTCAGAGATCAAACACTGGCAAACTCAAGAGATTCTCAGTTTGCAGCGGTGTTGTGAGCTATATAGAGAACACCACAATTGGTCGCGTGACATCGAATTCATGTAATGATTCTGGTAGATAACACCACATTTTATCACTCTCGATTACAAGTAACCAATTGTAAAGACTACTGTCTACGACAAAACCAGCATCAATAATTTAACTCCCTCTGCCTCTGTATTAAAATTACTATTGTTTATAAATTTATATTGCCCCTCTACAAAACGCTCTTGGTAATGCACTGTCTTAGTTAAAATGCTGCCCTCGGGAAATTTTATCTTATAATCTTAAGACTGTAAGGCATGTACCGCCGCGGGCAACTTCTCAGTTTGACCAAAGTGGCAATTTCTGTTTTGTTCTGTTAAACAGGTGTTAACACTTCCTTTCGTAGTTTGAGTACATACGCAGCCACAACTTCACGGCGTTTTATAGACACTAGCAATCGTCTATGAACGACGTGCATGTGTTACAGACACTAATTAATCCATGTGTTTCCCCGGTGGGCTTAACTGATTCATTTTGTGACCGAGGTCATAATCTCTCTTTCGAAGTCAACGTTGGTTTGTTAAGTATTAACTGTACGAGCGCAGTGGAGACAAATTTCACTGACATCTTCACTCACAGTAGTGTAAAAACAGACGTCCACAGCAAGCAGCTCAGCATATTCTGTTGTTTTCTTTCATTTTCGTTGAGCATACTTCACTGACAGCGTACGAAGTAACGATGATTTGTTCTGCGATAGTGTAGTGTATCACACAATTTCTGATAATACCATTTCTGAATACCGGAGCCGGTGTAATTTCAGTGCCGTGTTCTGGTACAGATGCAGGTCCTGCAGTCGACTGCCGATTTCGCCCTATCGACCCCGCGGTCGCCAATTTGGCGGCTCTGCTCCTCGGATGTTCGCACCGTGTCGCGGTGGATTAGGGAAGGCACAACTCGCGCCACCCACCCACCCACACACACACACACACACACACACACACACACACACGTGCGCTGATTTACTCGCACCCCCAACCCACCCAGCCGCCAAACCGACCTACTGGGCCGGCAACAACTTTTTTGCTCCACCGAGGTAGACCAGCATTCTCAGCACCGCACAGCGCACTGCTGGAACTAACGACCGACGGGCGAAAGCAAACGTTTCCCGTCCCTTTCTGACGCCAATACTTCTCCTCACTTTCCTAAATTTTTTTACGTTAAAGCCAAAGAGAAAGCCACGGCTTATGTCACTTCGGAAAGAAAATGCTGACATTCTGTTTCTCATTAGTGATGGAGGAACAATAACCAATAAGTTAAACTAGAACAGCATTAGAAGTCGTGCTCCCACTTATGGCGTAACTGTCTATACTCCTGTTGTGGACTGGCAAGACAGCCAATCCACTGTGACGGGTAGCCGAAAGGCACGCGTTTAAGCTCACGCAGGATTGCGTGAGGTCTGGAACAGGTCAGGGATATGAGACTAGCAAAAATAGTACGTATCTGTTGGAATACTTAACTTTAATCCATAATTGGTGAACATCGCTCTGACTGTACAGGCATCACAAGATTAACAGCAAATGATACTGGCGCCTTGCTAGGTCGTAGCAAATGACGTAGCTGAAGGCTATGCTAACTATCGTCTCGGCAAATGAGAGCGTAATTTGTCAGTGAACTATCGCTAGCAAAGTCGGCTGTACAACTGGGGCGAGTTCTAGGAAGTCTCTCTAGACCTGCCGTGTGGCGGCGCTCGGTCTGCAATCACTGACAGTGGCGACACGCGGGTCCGACGTATACTAACGGACCGCGGCCGATTTAAAGGCTACCACCTAGCAAGTGTGGTGTCTGGCGGTGACACCACAACTCCCTTTATTTATTTATTTTATTTTATGTTTTTGCACGTGCAGAAACCATTAATAGACACAAGGCACAGTGGAATGGGAGGGTCGTTTGCTGATTTTTTAACTTGGTATCCCCGACAGCTGCAAGTCACCTGTTGTAACAAGACCAAGGGACGAGGATAGGGGAATCAAATGGCTCTGAGCACTATGGGACTTAAGATCTGAGGTCATCAGTCCCCTAGAACTTAGAACTACTTAAACCTAACTAACCTAAGAACATCACACATATCCATACCCGAGGCAGGATTCGAATCTGCGACCGTAGCAGCAGCGCGGTTCCGGACTGAAACGTCTAGAACCGCTCGGCTACAACGGCCGGCGATAGGGGAATCAACTCAGTTTCACGGCAAATGAAATAATTTTTTGATTTCGCGATACATGGCTGCGGGTACATGTACTACAAGTAAATCTTTATTTTATGTTCTGGTTTTCTTGAAACATACTTAATCGACATAATGTCTGCTTCGCACCGCAGGTGTAATTCGCTGCGAAAACGAGTTGCTGAGATAAAAATTGTCTCGCGTCAACGCGCACATTGTTTGCTGCAGTAACTTACTGGTACAGCGACAAGGTCCCGCAAAGTGTTGTCAGTGAAAAAGACTTCTTCTTTCCCACTGGAACTTAAATTCGCACACCATCCTGCAGGCGGAACTGTCCAACTGTCAATTCACATTGGATAAATGATTTCATAAATTTTGACCCCATTTAAAATTTTTGACTATAGAAAGTGATTATCCTTCTATATCTTTCTGTCATGACTTCCTTGTTAGTTCCAATAACTGAAATAAAATGAGCGATCAAAAGCATTTTGCATTTAGTACAGTGGTTAGATTTCGATGTGCTTTGGGCATTAGGCGTCTCTGTACCAGTAATCGCCAGTCTTTGCCACGCAGTGGTACTTAATGCAGCTGTCGAACTTCTTTAGTTCTGAATTTTTTCATAAATTTTGACCTTTTTTAAAACGTCTGACTGTAGACAGTGATTATGCTTCTACATCTTTCTGTCATGACTTCCTTGTTAATTCTAATAACTGAAATAAACTGAGTGATGAAAAGCAGTTTACATTCAGTAGAGTGGTTAGATTTCGATATGCTTTGGGCATTAGGCGTCTCTGTACCAGTAACCGCCAGTCTTTGCCGCGCAGTGGTACTTAATGCAGTTGTCGAACTTCTCTAGTTCTGAATTTGTAGTTTTATATTAAAAAAAGACGCCTGACAATATATTTCTGGAATATACCACTACGGGAATCTGTGTATTTGTAGTGCTTTTTCAGCTTCCTTTAGATAAAATATTTCAGTATATATTCATGTTAACTTTGCAGATCGTCTACAAGACGCACAAAATACGACACGAGCTTCAAGATTGAAAATCCTTAGAAAAGAACATATCTGACCGAATATGAAAGTGAAGCAATGTGTCCTCGAAGCATTCTGTCATGACAGAACACGTAACTTAAAGTATGACCTTCAGAATCACCAAGACGGTCGTATAGCAGCACGCCTCCGATCTCCTCAAATCCGGCATAACGAGAATTCCAATCTCTCGAGTAGTACTCGTGAAGAGAGAACGCAGAAGTCTTTCTTTATGGAAGGCGAATAACTCGAAGGTGAAATAGAAAAGGAGACAGCAAACAGTGGGATGAAGTACTATCCCTCATTTTTTTGTGTCATTAGTTTTCTGACTGGTTTTTGCCTCTCCTTCGCCAACCTTTCCATCTCAGAGCAGCACTTGCAACCAACGTTCTCAGTTACCTGCTGCATATTTTCAAATACCGTTTTACCCTTTACAACTCCCTCTAGCACCATGGAAGTTACTTACCGGATGTCCTATCACCCTGTCCCTTCTTCTCCTCACTGTTTTCCATGGATTCCTTTCCTCGACAATTCTGCGGTGAACCTCCTCATACCTTGCATTATCAGTCCTAATTTTCAACATTCTTCTGCAGCACCACATCTCAAACACTTCGATACTCATCTACTCCGGTTTTCCTACAATCCATGTTTGATTACGATATAATGCTATGTTCCACACGTACATTCTCAGAAATTTCTTCGTCAAATTATGCCCCATATTTGATACTAATAGACATCCTTTGGCCACAATGCTCTTTTGGCCAGTGCTAGTCTGCTTTTTGTGTCCTCCTTGCTCCGTCTGTCATAATTTATTTTGCTGCCTACGAAGCAGAATCCCATCTATTTCTTGATCACCAATTCTGATATTAAGTTCTCTTTCTCGCTGTTCTCATTTCTGCTACTACTCATTAATTTTATCCTTCTTCTATTTACTCTCAATACATATTCTGTTCTCATTAGATTGTTCAGCCCATTCAACAGATACTGTAATTCTTTTTTTTACTGTCACGGAGGATATAAAGTCATCAGCGACTACTATCACTGATATCCTTTCACCGTGAATTTTAATCCCTCTTACATTTCATACGAATGTTCTACAAGTAAGGCAGGGTAGGACGTTCCTACGAGCCGGGTGTTTTTGTCCGCACTTTCAAACACGTAGAGTATGGGGCCCCTCATAAAAGTCGTCAGCATCCTTTCTCTGGTGTCTCTGAAGATATTTAAAGAATCTTTTTACATATGTTCCTGTACATCACTTGCGGCAACGACTGTTCATGGATTCTTCCATGCCGGCCGGAGTGGCCGAGCGGTTCTAGGCGCTACAGTCCGGAACCGCGCGACCACTACGGTCGCAGGTTCGATTCCTGCCTCGGGCATGGATGTGTGTGATGTCCTTAGGTTAGTTAGGTTTAAGTAGTTCTAAGTTCTAGGGGACTGAGGACCTCAGAAGTTAAGTCCCATAGTACTCAGAGCCATTTTTTTGATTCTTCCATGCGACAGCCATTGCCAATGGACACGTTTCCTGAATTCTCGTTTTAGACAAAATGGTGTGTATATCATAATTTTACGTCTATGGTCCTTCAAGTAGAGTACAGCAGCTGTACAGACGTTTGAGGATCCTTAATGAGGGATAACAAATGTCTGACGGAAACAAGCTTCCGCCTTCTATAGCCTGAGAATTCTCTCTTGCTGATGTTACTCTCCCTCATCGCTTTCTAGTATCGCAATGCAGCGTTGCGCTGCATTAGGAGATATCATCATCATCATCATCATCATCATCATCATCATTGGTCATGCCTTTTAGCGTTCAGTCTGGAGCATAGTCCCCCTTGTAAAATTCCTCCATGATCCCCTATTCAGTGCTAACATTGGTGCCTCTTCTGATGTTAAGCCTATGACTTCAAAATCATTCTTAACCGAATCCAGGTACCTTCTCCTTGGTCTACACCGACTTCTCCTACCCTCTGCTGCTGAAGCCATGAGTCTCTTAGGTAACCTTGCCTGTCCCATGCGTGTAACATGACCCCACCGTCTAAGCCTGTTCGCCCTGACTGCTACATCTATAGAGTTCACTCCCAGTTTTTCTTCGATTTCCTCATTGTGGACACCCTCCTGCCATTGTTCCCATCTACTAGTACCTGCAATCATTCTAGCTACTTTCATATCCGTAACCTCAACCATATTGATAAGGTAACCTGAATCCACCCAGCTCTCGCTCCCATACAACAAAGTTGGTCGAAAGATTGAACGGTGCACAGATATCTTAGTCTTGGTACTGACTTCCTTCTTGCAGAAGAGAATAGATCGTAGCTGTGTAAGTAGGCTGTTTAGGTTCTTTTATTGGTAACGCCACGTAGCGCTCTATATGAAAATCACTGGCTGTGCTGTGTGCAGTCTGTGGCTGGTTGCATTGTTGTTGGCTATTGTAGTGTTGGGCAGCTGGATGTTAACAGCGCGTAGCGTTGCGCAGTTGGAGGTGAGCCGCCAGCAGTGGTGGATGTGGGGAATTGAGATGGCGGATTTTTGAGAGCGGGCGATCTGGACGTGTGTCAATCAGAAACAGTACATTTGTAAGACTGGATATCATGACCTGCTATATATAATATGACTTTTGAACACTATTAAGGTAAATACATTGTTTGTTCTCCATCAAAATCTTTCATTTGCTAACTATGCCTATCAGTAGTTAGTGCCTTCCGTAGTTAGAATCTTTTATTTAGCTGGCAGTAGTGGCGCTCGCTGTATTGCAGTAGTTCGCGTAACGAAGACTTTTGTGAGGTAAGTGATTTGTGAAACGTATAGGTTAATGATAGTCAGGGCCATTCTTTTGTACGGATTTTTGAAAGTCAGATTGCGTTGCACTAAAAATATTGTGTGTCAGTTTAAGCACAGTCATGTATAACTGTTCAAAGGGGACGTTTCAGCTGACCGCTCACTGCATTATCTTTGCTACACCTCGCTTCCAGTTCTTTCACTACGTTGCCATCCTGTGAGAATATGCATCCTAAGTACTTGAAACCGTCCACCTGTTCTCACTTTGTTCCTCCTATTTGGCACTCAGTCCGTTTATATCTCTTTCCCACTGACATTACTTTCGTTTTGGGGATGCTAATCTTCATACCATAGTCCTTACATTTGTGATCTAGCTCTGAAATATTACTTTGCAAACTTTCAATCGAATCTCCCATCACAACTAAGTCGTCCGCATATGCGAGACTGCTTATTTTGTGTTCACATATCGTAATCTCACCCAGCCAGTCAAGGCAGCAGTTTTTGCAGCGACTGTAGTTTTGACAGTGGACCTTAGCGGTACGTGCTTTCGCAACGCAGCCATTCTGCACCTGCAGGCGTAGCGTTCTTTGTCTGTGGTGTTCTGGTGCGGCCCGCCTCTGCCAGCGAGGATGTTGTGTAGCCGTGGCGCCGGCCAACAACCCAGAACTAATGGCCACTTTCGCCCCGGGCACGGAGAACGCACCTGAAAACAGTTATCACGATAACTCACCGGGCGCGCTCTCGCGTCCGCCGGTGCGCTGCTGTGTTCCCTCTGAAACAACGTCCGCGCTCAACGCAGCAACAGCAGTGCTGACCCGTGCAAGCGACACTTGCTGTAAAACTTGCACAGCCACTCTAAGGCATTTTCACGTACAGCATCTGCTGCCGTCCTTGTACGGACAACCCAGTGAGCGAAGACGAGCTTTTATGTCTCTTACAAAGTCCGGTGATTTCAGAATGAATTGCCGCGCGGGATTAGCCGAGCGGTCTCAGGGGCTGCAGTCATGGACTGTGCGGCTGGTCCAGGCGGAGGTTCGAGTCCTCCCTCGGGCATGGCTGTGTGTGTTTGTCCTTAGGATAATTTAGGTTAAGTAGTGTGTAAACTTAGGGACTGATGACCTTAGCAGTTAAGTCCCATAAGATTTCACACATAGTTGAACAGTCAGAATGATTTTTTCGCCTTGCAGTGGAGTGCGCGTTGCTTTGAAGCAAACTTACCGCAGGAGTGATACTCCGGCGAAGCAGGCAAAGAAGCTTCGCTGTACTTCGTATGTATTTTCCGTGCCACAAGCAAACAACATACATCTGGACACAATAACTAAGAAAAAAAAATACATACAGTCTGTTAAGTAACAGCATGGTCGGCATTGTACAAGGATGGTCAAAGATACCGCCGTAGTTCTTCCACAATCCAACAGATTGCTGTTCCTGATCTATATAAATGACCTGGGTGACAATCTGAGCAGTTCTCTTAGGTTGTTCGCAGATGATGCTGTAATTTAGCGTCTAGTAAGGTCATCCGAAGACCAGTATCAGTTGCAAAGCGATTTAGAAATGATTGCTGTATGGTGTGGCAGGTGGCAGTTCACCCTAAATAACGAAAAGTGTGAGGTGATCCACACGAGTTCCAAAAGAAATCCGTTGGAATTCGATTACTCGATAAATAGTACAATTCTCAAGGCTGTCAATTCAACTAAGTACCTGGGTGTTAAAATTACGAACAACTTCAGTTGGAAAGACTACATAGATAATATTGTGGGGAAGGCGAGCCAAAGGTTGCGTTTCATTGGCAGGACACTTAGAAGATGCAACAAGTCCACTAAAGAGACAGCTTACACCACACTCGTTCGTCGTCTGTTAGAATATTGCTGCGCGGTGTGGGATCGTTACCAGGTGGGATTGACGGAGGACATCGAAAGGGTGCAAAAAGGGGCAGCTCGTTTTGTATTATCACGTAATAGGGGAGAGAGTGTGGCAGATATGATACGCGAGTTGGGACGGAAGTCATTAAAGCAAAGACGTTTTTCGTCGCGGCGAGATCTATTTACGAAATTTCAGTCACCAACTTTCTCTTCCGAATGCGAAAATATTTTGTTGAGCCCAACCTACATAGGTAGGAATGATCATCAAAATAAAATAAGAGAAATCAGACCTCGAACAGAAAGGTTTAGGTGTTTGTTTTTCCCGCGCGCTGTTCAGGAGTGGGATGGTAGAGAGATAGTATGATTGTGGTTCCATGAACCCTCTGCCAAGCTCTTAAATGTGAATTGCAGAGTAATCATGTAGATATAGATGCTGACTGCCAAACGTTGGTTTATCAACAAAAATTGGATACTGCAGGATTTGCAGCGACTGGACTGGCCCACGCAGCCGCCTGACGCTAATCCTAGAGAGAATGTATGGTCTTACATCAAAAAGACCTTGCAAAGAAAAGAAATCTTCACTTTGAAATGAAATGACCGTGTGTCATTGATGGCCGGGAGGCGCCAGCCGGGGAAGTTTGGCCGCCGAATTCCAAGTCTTCTTTCAGGTGACGCCACATTGGGCGATTCGCGTGTCGGTGGTGGTAAAATGATGATGAAGACAACACATCACCCAGTCCACGAGCGGAGAAAATAGCCAACCCAGCCGAGAATCGAACCCGGGCCCGCTGTAGGGTAGGCAAATAGCTCGGTACGGGCTTTTGTTAAAGTTTCGAGAACATACCTTCACCGGGGGAGTCAAGCAGTATATTGCTCCCTCCTACGTATATCTCGTGAAGAGACCATGAGGATAAAATCAGAGAGATTAAGAGCCCACACAGAGGCATACCGACAATCCTTCTTTCCACGAACAATACGAGACTGGAATAGAAGGGAGAACCGATAGAGGTACTCAAGGTACCCTCCGCCACACACCGTCAGGTGGCTTACGGAATGTAGATGTAGATGTGGAAACACATTACCATTCAGCTAAGCAGCCGGACTCTTCACTTTGAAACAGATGTCAATGCAGATTCAAGGCATTTGGAGGTCTCTTCACGTGAATACACGGAAAACCTGTTTTCAAGCATGCCTTGGAGATGCCAGGCAATTTTCCATGCTGCAGATGACTGGACGTATTATTAATTGTAATTGCATTTTTCTTTTGTTTATATATGATGTATGTATATGTCTTCGTTTGTTGTCAAATACATTTTTCTACTGACTAACCCGACCACGATCTTACTAAGCAGACTGTACACAACCAACTGAGCATTCCTGACAGATTTGGATTGTGAGCCGAGCAGGAACTGGCATTTATTCGACCTTGAAAGGGAATAAATGTAACGTATTGAGCATGATTAATCAAAGATATCCATTATTGTTCGTTTACACTCTTGGTGATACATAACTAGAAAGAGTACTACCGTAAAATACCTGCCGGTAACAGTCCAGAGCGATCCGAATTGGAATGACCACTTCCGCTTCAGGAAAATCGGCTGCCAAGGTAACATTCACTGGAATAATCTTAAGGCATTGTGAAACATCCACGAAAGAAGAGGCTAGCAAAACACTTGCTTGTTTGATTCTTAAGTACTTCTCTTCAGTCTGAGTCAATTACCAAGTTTCACCAATAGAACTTAGCCAATTAAAGCAGGTAGTTTCGCCACACGTTTGTGTAGTAAACGGCAGTACGTTATGGATATGTTCGAAAAACCACAGTGGCAGACGCTGCAAGAGAGCTGTTATGCATCAGGAGACTGGCGGTCAACGGTCCGAAGAAACCATTCCGAGGTATTCACCGTCAGTCACATTCGGTGATGGTACTAACAAATCTCTCATCTATCTTATCTTGTTATTGAAAAACAACAAAATTTTATTTATATTTCAACCTTAAATTATTGTTATTTTGAAAAGTATTACTCTTTGTAAATGTTATAGATAAAACAAAAGGAAAGAAAACTGTAAAAAGATGAAAAACGAAAATTGTAAGATGTACGACCTGTTTTAAACATCAGGTAACAGAATGAGATTTTCACTCTGCAGCGGAGTGTGCGCTGATATGAAACTTCCTGGCAGATTAAAACTGTGTGCCCGACCGAGACTCGAACTCGGGACCTTTGCCTTTCGCGGGCAAGTGCTCTACCAATAGAGCTACCGAAGCACGACTCACGAAAGGCAAAGGTCCCGAGTTCGAGTCTCGGTCGGGCACACAGTTTTAATCTGCCGTCCGGTACTCACAGCTTTACTTCTGCCAGTACCTCGTCTCCTACCTTCCAAACTTTACAGAAGCTCTCCTGCGAACCTTGCAGAACACTGGTAGAGCACTTGCCCGCGAAAGGCAAAGGTCCCGAGTTCGAGTCTCGGTCGGGCACACAGTTTTAATCTGCCAGGAAGTTTCATCAGGTAACAGGTCTATAATTTGGCAATAAATAAATAAATAAAAATAAATAAAATCAGGAGACGATGACTGTTGATTTTACGAATGCGTTTGACGCAAGAGCAGTCTGGCAGTGTATTTCGTCCCGTATATGTCTTGCGAAAGGACCACGACGAGAAAATCGGTGACTTTTGAACTCTTACGGAACTTTATCGCACCATTCGCGAATGCAACAGGGATGAGGGAAAACTGACAGTGGTGCCACAATTACCTTCCACCAAACACTGTAAAGTTGCTTGTGGAGTACTGATGGAAAGTGTGTACAGATTTCCCATTCGCAAGCATTAGTTTCCATCTGCCAGATATTTTCACTCCATTGTACACTTTCGTGAATAGTGCAGGATTTATGACTTCCTTTTCTTTTTTTATAAAAACTGGCGCTTCCATGTGCACCCGCACCCAATCTTCACAAGGCACATTCCATATTGTGGTGTGTGGTGGAGGGTACTTCTTGTGCTTCATCTGCTTCCCCCCTCCTCCCCCCCCCCCCCCCAAATTCCGCTCTTGTGAATGGTGCGCGGAAAAAACTCCGCCTTCCATATAAACTGAAGAAATTATTGCGTCAGTCGTATCGCGTACAGTCAACATCTGCAACTCTGTCGTAAGCAGGGAGGTTTCGTTTTCCATAATTCAGACCCAAATTTACTGAGGGCACAGCTACCGCGAGAAGAGCGGCCTGAATACAAAGAAAGAGCAAGGACGCGTCGCGCATACCGAGGGCCCGCTTTTCGGCTGCTTACGTCCTCCCCACTAGCGGCACCGGCGAGCCAGCTGCGCGATCGCACCAGTGCAGCCCCTCTCCACGACCGTCTCCCCCCCACCGACCCCCGCCTTCCCCATCCCACCGGCCACGACCAAGCACGTCCCTGTCTTTCCCCCTCGTCCCTTAGCGCTCGTAAAACGGCAGCCGCGTAGTACAAGTCTTGCCGTATTTTAAATATTGAGCATCTCGGGAGGTACGGAGCAGATATTGCCCGCGCCGGGAACGCGGTTTTCGGCTCCCTAGTGTTGCCACAACAGCGGCGTGGCCTGGCGTGGCGAGGCCTGTCAATACACCGGCCTGTAACTCATACCGGGCTGCCGATTCTGTCGATAACTCGTTCGTTCGCCGCTCACGCCCGCTCCAGCCTTTCTTTCGGCTCGTGATGTGTCGACAAGCCCCCTGAGCGCAGTTCTTCTTTTTTCTCACGTAATGTATTTCAAAATATTTTCTGTAAAAAGCACCGTACAGCTTCGGTGTATTTAAATAACGGCTTCGCTGACCCACCGAAACCTGTCGAAGTACAGGGTGTGTCAAGGAAAGGAAAATGTGGTTAAGACTGACAAGTAGAAGGGAGAAGAAGACAGGACACGTACAAAGACATCGTGGGATAGCTATAGTGGGACTACATCTACATCTACATCCATACTCCGCAAGCCACCAGACGGTGTGTGGCGGAGGGTACCTTGAGTACCTCTATCGGTTCTCCCTTCTATTCCAGTCTCGTATTGTTCGTGGAAGGAAGGATTGTCGGTTTCCCTCTGTGTGGGCTTTAATCTCTCTGATTTTTTCCTCGTGGTCTCTTCGCGAGATATACGTAGGAGGGAGCAATATACTGCTTGACTCCTCGGTGAAGGTATGTTCTCGAAACTTCAACAAAAGCCCGTACCCAGCTACTGAGTGTGTCTCTTGCAGAGCCTTCCACTGGAGTTTATCTATCATCTCCGTAACGCTTTCGCGATTACTAAATGATCCTGTAACGAAGCGCGCTGCTCTCCGTTGGGTCTTCTCTATCTCTTTTATCAACCCTATCTGGTACGGATCCCACACTGCTGAGCAGTATTCAAGCAGTGGGCGAACAAGCGTACTGTAACCTACTTCCTTTGTTTTCGGATTGCATTTCCTTAGGATTCTTCCAATGAATCTCAGTCTGGCATCTGCTCTACCGACGATCAACTTTGTATGATCAATCCATTTTAAATCACTCCTAATGCGTACTCCCAGATAATTTATGTAATTAACTGATTCCACTTGCTGACCTGCTACCGTGTAGCTAAATGATAAGGGATTTTTCTTTCTATGTATTCGCAGCACATTAGACTTGTCTACATTGAGATTCATTTGCCATTCCCTGCACCATGCGTCAATTGGCTCCAGATCCTCCTGCATTTCAGTACAATTTTCCATTGTTACAACCTCTCGATATACCACAGCATCGTCCGCAAAAAGCCTCAGTGAACTTCCGATGTCATCCACACGGTCATTTAAGTATATTGTGATTAGCAACGGTCCCACGACACTCCCCTGCGGCACACCTGAAATCACTCTTACTTCGTAAGACTTCTCTCCATTGAGAATGACATGCTGCGTTCTGTTATCTAGGAACTCTTCAATCCAATGAGACAATTGGTCTGATAGTCCATATGCTCTTACTTTGTTGATTAAACAACTGTGGGGAACTGTATCGAACGCCTTGCGGAAGTCAAGAAACACGTCATCTACCTGTGAACCCGTGTCTATGGCCCTCTGAGTCTCGTGGACGAGTAGCGCGAGCTGGGTTTCACACGATCGTCTTTTTCGAAACCCATGCTGATTCATACAGAGTAGATTTGATGCGATTGTTGATAGTTCTTTTCCCCGACAGAACTTTTGCTCTGTCTAAGGACCTTGAAACTGACGGAATGTTGATTTCTAACCTCTCCCTCATTGCTCTGTCTGCTTACCAGCTTCCCTCCACCAACGAGCCGTCTGCCTGCACCCCACAAGTCGTTACGAGCGTTTCAGTTGAAGGCCTTCGCGGCTTCATATACGAGTCGTAAGTGTTGTGCGGCTGTAGCGTCAATAATCGGCCTCGAGAGAAGTACGTGCGCGCGATAATGTGTCTTTGGTCACTGGGCTACCTCTCACTTTTTATTCGGGCTTCCGCCAGGCAGTCGTTACACAAACCCCTCACATAAAGCACCGTCCGAGACGATGCTCGTAGTATTCGTTAGTGAGCCATTGTGCGCCGCCGCAGGGGCGACGGTTGGTTGTCCGGCCGCTCGCTGGCACAAAGCATCACTCCAGGGGTTCGGCGGCGCCGGAGCGTCTGGTTCGTCCCCCCCTTCCCGACGGCTCGCTCGCGTGCGGCACAATGCAATGCCATTCCCTGCCCTGGTATCTCGGCGATGACTGCATCCCACGGCGAATACCGCGCGAGGAGGAGACACCGGTCCCGGGGCACGCACTGAACGCAGAACTGCGTTGCGGGGGACACAGGAATCCCGACCGCTGCTCTCCATTTTCCCTGTGACAAATGACCCTCCCTCCCCAACGCCCATTCGAGCGCAGCTCTGAACTAACGGCACAAGATGAGATGGCGTTGTCTCTTCTTGTAACCTCACGTGTTAGTCGGCCAAACCACACTGATAGACACAAGGCAGAGATTCATTCCAGAGGTTCTTAATGTCTTAATGCCGCAGGAAATTTTATTTGCTGGAGACACTTGAAATACTTTAATAAAGCTAGAAACATTTGTACAAACAGAATGAGATTTTCACTCTGCAGCGGAGTGTGCGCTGATATGAAACTTCCTGGCAGATTAAAACTGTGTGCCGGACCGAGACTCGAACTCGGGACCTTTGCCTTTCGCGGGCAAGTGCTCTACCAACTGCATTACTTCTGCCAGTACCTCGTCTCCTACCTTCCAAACTTTACAGAAGCTCTTCTGCGAACCCTGCAGAACTAGCACTCCTCTTTCAGGACTGCTAGTTCTGCAGGGTTCGCAGGAGAGCTTCTGCTGAAAAGTAATCGCTGCAGATTTTTTTGTTGTTCCAAATATCGATTGAGGTGTTGCATGTCGTGCATATTACTAGTTCGACTTTCCTGTTTCGCTGACTGAGTCAGTTGGCAGTTGATGGTTTGAGTGCTGACACCTAATTTTTCAGGTTATCTGCGTATCCAGTTATGCTGGCCACTGATGCGATGTATACTGTATAGGGATCGTATCAACCCGTTCCGCATCAACTACACCCTGAAGATGGCGCATTGACGCGCCGAAACTGGTTGGAAAAAAAGATAAATAAAATCAAATCATAAGGACGGCTGTAGGTGTTTTATTTCCTCACAATAGTAAACCGCCGTCGTTCCAAATAACTCCTGCCGAAAGAATGGACGTAAAAAACTTACGGGGATCGGCGAAATGTCGCGAGTAAGTGCAAAGGGGCACTTCATTAGAAGTTTGTGGATAACCTGACAGTTTGGGTCTGACGGCAGGTGCACCAGGGTAGTCCGTGCTGTTGCAATGACCACTGAGTTCAGATGGCGCAGTGGACAGTGCAGCTGCCTAAGAAGCAGGGAACATTGGTTCGAATCCCGGTCCGGCCCCAACTTTCAACCTTCCCCATGGATTTCAATCAACGCCGCCTCGCAGCCAGTGTCCCTAATTCATTTGTGAGTTTTAAGAGTGTTTACATAAAAAATTCGGGTCCATTTCTTTCAGTGCGCTCTCACATTTATTAACATGAATAACATTCTGCCGTATTTTACTTACGAAATGGCACACAGACCCAGAAAATATTAGATACAGGATCCCAGGTAGATGCCATTTTCCTTGACGTCTGGAAGGCGTTCGATACAGTTCCGCACTATCGCCTGATAAACAAAGTAAGAACCTACGGAATATCAGACCAGCTGTGTGGCTGGATTGAAGAGTTTTTAACAAACAGAACACAGCAAGTTGTTCTCAATGGAGGTTGGCTCTGAGCACTATGGGACTTAACATCTGTGGTCATCAGTCCCCTATAACTTAGAACTACTTAAACCTAACTATCCTAAGGACATCACACACATCCATGCCCGAGGCAGGATTCGAACCTGCGACCGTAGCGGTCACGCGGTTCCAGCCTGAAGCGCCTAGAACCGCACGGCCACACAGGCCGGCTTCTCAATGGAGAGACGTCTACAGAAGTAACCTCTGGCGTCCCACGGGGGAGTGTTATGGGACCATTGCTTTTCACAATATATATAAACGACCTAGTAGATAGTGTCGGAAATTCCGTGCGGCTTTTCGCGGATGATGCTGTAGTATACAGAGAAGTTGCAGCATTAGAAGATTGCAGCGAAATGCAGGAAGATCTGCAGCGGATAGGCACTTGGTGCAGGGAGTGGCAACTGACCCTTAACATAGACAAATGTAATGTATTGCGAATACATAGAAAGAAGGATCCTTTATTGTATGATTATATGATAGCGGAACAAACACTGGTAGCAGTTACTTCTGTAAAATATCTGGGAGTATGCGTACGGAACGATTTGAAGTGGAATGATCATATAGAATTAATTGTTGGTAAGGCTGGTACCAGGTTGAGATTCATTGGGAAAGTCCTTAGAAAATGTAGTCCATCAACAAAGGAGGTGGCTTACAAAACACTCGTTCGACCTATACTTGAGTATTGCTCATCAGTTTGGGATCCGTACCAGATCGGGTTGACGGAGGAGATAGAGAAGATCCAAAAAAGAGCGGCGCGTTTCGTCACAGGGTTATTTGGTAACCGTGATAGCGTTACGGAGATGTTTAACAAACTCAAGTGGCAGACTCTGCAAGAGAGGCGCTCTGCATCGCGGTGTAGCTTGCTGTCCATGTTTCGAGAGGGTGCGTTTCTGGATGAGGTATCGAATATATTGCTTCCCCCTACTTATACCTCCCGAGGAGATCACGACTGTAAAATTAGAGAGATTCGAGCGCGCACGGAGGCTTTCCGGCAGTCGTTCTTCCCGCGAACCATATGCGACTGGAACAGGAACGGGAGGTAATGACAGTGGCACGTAAAGTGCCCTCCGCCACACACCGTTGGGTGGCTTGCGGAGTATAAATGTAGATGTAGATGTAGGCGCAAATGTACAGACGGCACGCCAATAATGCTTCCGTGTACGTCAAATTTCATTCGCACCGGGAGTTATTTCGCAGACGCGTGCTGGAATACCTCGGGAACATTTGCCCCCATTAGCGCCATCATTTGTAATCAGTGGCATTACGGCCGTAATGACGCTGTACCGGTGTGCGGCGGTGGAAACGCCGACCTGTGGGCCGGAATGTAGCTGGACCGCGCCACTGGCCACGAATTGGCCAGCTGTCGGCGGCGGCGGCGGCGCGCTGGAAATACCGGCGTTTATGAAAGCCGTTTGGAGCGGTGTGTAATTGCGGCTGTCGCCCGGGGGCCATGTTTCCGTCACCTTGCCTGACGGCGGCCGCTGCGTATGGAAATCGGCTTTCACCGCCGCATTCATCGGTCCAGTGTCACGGCAACCTGCCCGCAACGTGTGAAATACCGCCCGGTTAACACCACGAGGTAGGACAGTGGGCTCTGGAAAATGAACAACTGCCGTCGATTTACGTATGACAAGTTATCTACTACTAAACAGTTGACTGTAGGATAGTTACACTTTGTTTCCAAGCACTGCACGACGCATGTGTCACACTGAACACCAACTGTCAAGGAACCAGACGCAGAGACTTTTAAGTCGTGATGTACGTTCCTCTATTAGAGCATCCCATAGGGATGACAGTTGCACAGCCGGCCGCAGTGGCCATGCGGTTCTAGGCGCTTCAGTCTGGAACCGCGCGACCGCTACGGTCGCAGGTTCGAATCCTGCCTCGGGCATGGATGTGTGTGATGTCCTTAGGTTAGTTAGGTTTAATTAGTTCTAAATTCTAGGGGACTGATGACCTCAGATGTTAAGTCCCATAGTGCTCAGAGCCATTTGAACCATTTGAACAAAAACCTAGCTGACAAGCCTGGCATTGTTAGGATACTCATTTTGCCAACTTTCTGTTGTAAACGGAAACAACAAATGAACTGTTTGTATAGCAATATCGAAAAAATTTCATTTCCATGTATTCTTGAAAGCACTTTTGAAATTATGAGACAGTCGCACAATGAAATATGCATAATGTACAAGTACGTAAGCACA
This sequence comes from Schistocerca serialis cubense, assembly GCF_023864345.2. Taxonomy (NCBI): domain Eukaryota; kingdom Metazoa; phylum Arthropoda; class Insecta; order Orthoptera; family Acrididae; genus Schistocerca; species Schistocerca serialis. Next base: position 1,149,470,117 of record NC_064639.1, on the reverse strand, counting down.
GCTGCTTGGCAGCAATTTTATTGAGGTCTCCATGGCAACGAATCTCTATAGCTCTATAGATGGCTACTGCTTTTTCGTACAAGCCGTTCGCTCTTCGCAGCTAGAAGCTGTCAGAAGGGCTGCCAAGTTTCAGGGATTTCTTTAAGTTGTTTCGACTAGAGGAGTGTCGTAGTAGCAAATAATATATGTATTAAACTTCATGCATAATGCAGCAATTCATCGCACATCTCAAAGTTTATGATGTCATATCTCTTGAACTATGTGTCGCTCAATGAGTAGGTGCATTCAGAAACATATGTGGATACTGTCTGCAAAATATGTTGCGGATAGAGTTATTAGCAAAGAAGTAATAAAATCAAGGTCATGCATCATGCGGCAGTTTTTCATGCATCTCAGTGTTTATGATGCCACATTTTATGCTGTATGTGTCAGAAATGCCGTAATTTTGTAGGAACATTCAGCGGCATATTTGGGTACCGTCCACAAAACGTATAGCAAAGAGAGTTAGCAGCACATAAGTAATAAATTTAACTGCCATGCATGATCCGATAGTTTTTCAAGCATCTCACTGTTTATGACGTCATATCTCCCGATGCGGGGTCCACGAGAAAGACAGACCGCGGCGCATACGTCACGAACGTAAGCCTGGCTCGCTCGCTCAACTCAGCAGAGAAACTGCGCTTCTGCACCTGTTAACTCGTAACTGGGTGTTTAAGTACAAATGGAAATTGCATCTTCTACTGCGATCCAGTATTGTGGCGTCTTATTGTTTATTAGTCCTACAACAGACGGGTACAATACAACTAAAACCAGGCTGCAATAAATGAAAAGCACCAGTCTGCTTTTTTTCTACAATATTACTTTTATTGTTCACCGGGTTTCGGCTTACAACGCCATCTTCAGACATTTACTGTCTGAAGATGGCCTTGTAAGCCGAAAACCTGTTAACAATAAAAGTAGTATTGTAGAACAAAAGCAGACTCGTGCTTTTCATTTATTATAATGTTGTTCTGCCAAGAACTGACGGAAGATTCTGTTAACATCATGCTACAATATTTATCGGTTTCATGAGGCACTACATCCTGTATGAGATGAGGACTGTTATGCAGTCGCACTAAATTCTACAAATCAGCTGTTATTCCATTTATGCAGAGCATAGACCTTCAATTACAGCATACTGCACAGTTCTGTATTTCGTTGTAATTCTAGTAATCAACAACACTCTATAAAAGCAGATTCCAGTAGAATATGCAATTTTCGTTAGTATGTAAACATCCAATTACGAGTTGCCAATATTGGAAAGGCATTTAGTCTGCTCAGCTGAGCGGATGAGCTACCTCCGACTGACACTTGACGTGTTTCTCGTAGGCCTCGTCCTGAAATATGATATGTTGGTGGTTCTTATCCCAGAAGCGATTGTTGCCTGACAGTAAGGGACACGTGTACCAAGTGTGGTCGAAGAACGGTCCAGTAGTTTAGGAAATATGTGGAACATACATACCCCACACACATATACAGGGTGTTTCAGAAGTGGTGGTCACTATTCCAGGATATGACAGGAATAATCATTCGAAAAAAAAGGCAAGTAATCATGGGGTCTAAAACGCATACCTTATGGCTATGAGCAATTCTTGATCTTCGATACTGTGAAACAAATCTCTTCTGCTCCAAGTTCTTTGCTTTCCATATTTTGGGAAGTGGTAGTATGGACTAAAACAAGAAAAAAAGTCCAGTAAACATGTGCCCTAAAACGCATAACTTAAGAGCTATGAGCACTTGTTGATCTTCACCGTTTTGAAACACAACTCTTCTAATGAACAACCGCCGGCCGCGGTGGTCTCGCGGTTAAGGCGCTCAGTCCGGAACCGCGCGACTGCTACGGTCGCAGGTTCGAATCCTGCCTCGGGCATGGATGTGTGTGATGTCCTTAGGTTAGTTATGTTTAAGTAGTTCTAAGTTCTAGGGGACTGATGACCTCAGCTGTTAAGTCCCATAGTGTTCATAGCCAATCCTGGTACTCCGATGAAACACCTTGTTTATTTTCAATGTAAATTGAATTTAAAAAAAAATTAATAAATTTTTTTTTCTGTGATTACTTCAATATCAAATCACAACTAATAAAGCATAAACCATAATAAAATAATTAGTATTGTGAAAATATCGTAATAGAAAAACGCCATGTTATTAATAGCTGTTGCAGAGCACTTATTCACTCCCCGCAGAACATCAATGTTCTGCGGAACACAGTTTGGAAACCCTGGTATAGACTGCGAAAAATCGAAGTGCTACAATACCTATTTCAGCTGAAAATATCTTCTGATATCGGTCAAAAAATGGTTCAGATGGCTCTGAGCACTATGGGATTTAGCTTCTGAGGTCATCAGTCCCCTATAACTTAGAACTACTTAAACCTAACTAACCCAAGGACATCACACACATCCATGCCCGAGGCAGGATTCGAACCTGCGACCGTAGCCGTCGCGCGGTCCCAGACTGTAGCGCCTACAACCTATCGGCCATTGATATCGGTCCATAGCTTCTATAAATTATTTGGATGGGTTAATTTCCGCTTACGACTACTGCAATTTCGGTATTACTCGATTATAAAACACATTCAGTTTATGTCCTTCCCACAGTGTAGATAACATCTATGCTGTGAAGGGGCACAAACTGATTGTGCTTGGGAGCAGTATAATGTCAAAATTGCAAAAGTAGGTAATAAATTATACACAGCAAGAAGTGGAACTGACTTCGTTCAATCGAAAATAATAAGGAGAATAGATCGCCTATTTACATTTTATACTCCAGCTATTTTGAACACAATATGTCGTCCGAACCAGTGTTTGAAAATAAGTACTCACTGCCGATGTGTGGCAATGCACATTTCTGAGAGAAAAATTCGTCCGTCTCGTGCACTGCGCGCTATTTTGTAGTCTGTGGTTTCGTATCGGTGCAGTGCACCGCTGCAGGGTAGTGAGGTCGGGCTTTAATTCGCACAGCCAATAATTGCACTGTCGCGGTGGCGGGTACGTGCCACAGAGCACACATCGTTAAAATTGAATTTCAGCTGCATTTCCAACATCTGGCAGAAAAAAACGGAAAAACGCTTCCCGTCTCAAAATTAAATACACTGGGTGAATAAAACAAAGTAATCGACATGTTTCCAGTGAATAACTGACTATTGTCGATTGCAAGTTTGCAGTTGGCGAGGTCAGAGCGCTACCACAAGCTGCAACGGCTTACCACAAGAAATAATCTTGTGTGCTGTAACTGATTACGTATTTATCTTTAGCGCCAAGTTTTTCTCAAAAACTGTAATGAAACGATGTCTGTGCTAGCTGCAGCACTTTGGTCGACAGGAATGGTAGCGTAAGTTTAGTACACCTTTTGATGTCAAATGATGAGCATGAGCATCGGCAATACACAAATGAAAATTATAAAATGTCGACTGCAAGACACACTTTCTAATTTCAACTGTAGTAGGAGGAAAATACAAGGAATGAAAAGTTATCTGCAAGTTGTACGGAAACTACACTCCAGTTATGAGAGCGAAGGAAATGAAAGGAGAGCAGCAGTTGTTATTCATTCTCTACATTGAGCAAGCAGTAGAGGAAACAAAGGAGAAATTCAGGAAAGGTATTTAGTTTCAGGAAGACGAAACGAAACTTTTGCTGTTTGTTAATGGCACTGTCCGAGGTGCATTCAAGTTCTAAGGCCTCCGATTTTTTACTCCGGACTGGAAAGAGATAGAAACATGCGCTTTATTTTAAAATGATGCCTCGTTCATTGTCAATGCGTCCCAGAGATGGCAGCACCATACGGCAGATGGAATTTTACCGCCAGCGGCGAGAATGAGAACTGTTTTAAATACTTAAAATGGCGACGTTTTCCTTACTTGAACAGCGTGCAATCATTCGTTTTCTGAATTTGCGTGGTATGAAACCAATTGAAATTCATCGACAATTGAAGGAGACATATGGTGATGGAGTTATGGATGTGTCGAAAGTGCGATCGTGGGTGCGACAGTTTACTGAAGGCAGAACATCGTGTGACAACAAACCGAAACAACCTCAGGCTCGCACAAGCCGGTCTGACGACATGATCGAGAAAGTGGAGAGAATTGTTTTGGGGGATCGCCGAATGACTGTTGAACAGATCGCCTCCAGAGTTGGCATTTCTGTGGGTTCTGTGCACACAATCCTGCATGACGGCCTGAAAATGCGAAAAGTGTCATCCAGGTGGGTGCCACAAATGCTGACGGACGACCACACGGCTGCCCGTGTGGCATGTTGCCAAGCAATGTTGACGCGCAGCGACAGCACGAATGGGACTTTCTTTTCGTCGGTTGTGACAATGGATGAGACATGGATGCCATTTTTCAATCCAGAAACAAAGCGCCAGTCAGCCCAAGGGAAGCACACAGATTCACCGCCACCAAAAAAATTTCGGGTAACCGCCAGTGCTGAAAAAATGATGGTGTCCATGTTCTGGGACAGCGAGGGCGTAATCCTTACCCATTGCGTTCCAAAGGGCTCTACGGTAACAGGTGCATCCTACGAAAATGTTTTGAAGAACAAATTCCTTCCTGCACTGCAACAAAAACGTCCGGGAAGGGCTGCGTGTGTGCTGTTTCACCAAGACAACGCACCCGCACATCGAGCTAACGTTACGCAACAGTTTCTTCGTGATAACAACTTTGAAGTGATTCCTCATGCTCCCTACTCACCTGACCTGGGTCCTAGTGACTTTTGGCTTTTTCCAACAATGAAAGACACTCTCCGTGGCCGCAAATTCACCAGCCGTGCTGCTATTGCCTCACCGATTTTCCAGTGGTCAAAACAGACTCCTAAAGAAGCCTTCGCCGCTGCCATGGAATCATGGCGTCAGCGTTGTGAAAAATGTGTACGTCTGCAGGGCGATAACGTCGAGAAGTAACGCCAGTTTCATCGATTTCGGGTGAGTAGTTAATTAGAAAAAAAATCGGAGGCCTTAGAACTTGAATGCACCTCGTAATTCCGTCAGAGAAGGAGAAGGTCTTGGAACAACAGTTTAACGGAATGGATTGTGCCTTGAAAATATGTAGGTTATATCAACAAAGTAAAATGAGGCTAAAGGAATAAAGTCGAATTAAATAATAGCAAATCTTGTAATGTGTCCATCCACGGCTGTAGAACTGTGCTATGATGAAAATGACCGTTTTTCAGGAGCATCATAAATATTTATTTTTGATCCAACTAGATTCGCGGCGTTAGTGCCACATCTTCAGGCATGCATATTTATTACATAATTTATGTCAAACGATAATCGGTAAATAACCCAATATTCTTTGTCCGGTTGTGTTAAAGGCGTTCAGGCCAATTTAAAATACGGCAGAATGCATCCAACACCATCCCGATAGGGAAATCAAAGGTGTAAGATCGTCGTCACAATTCGAGGCACGCAGTGAACATCTAGACGAACAGACACGAATATAACTTTGTGTGTTAAGAAGTCTTGGTTTTTGAAAGTATCTGTTTGGTGTGTAACTTTGTTCGGAAGTGAAATTGGAACCTTTTTTGTTTCATTGCGATCCAAAAATTCTATGTAGATTTATATGTTTGGATTATTATTTTCTTTTCATGTTCATTGGTTTTTTTAAAGATACTTGTGATTATCAGCATTGAACTGTATATTGATGAGACGAAGGTGGCGTAGAACAACGGAAGAGGAGAACAGAAATGCAAAGAAAGAGTTATTACTTTTAAAATTTTCGACCCATGATACGAATGGTTCAGGTTCGTCTTCGTTGCTACACGCGTATCTTAAATTCGTAGTTAATATGCTCCTGAACGAAAAGTTGCAGCCGGCTGAAGTGGCCGTGCGGTTAAAGGCGCTGCAGTCTGGAACCGCAAGACCGCTACGGTCGCAGGTTCGAATCCTGCCTCGGGCATGGATGTTTGTGCTGTCCTTAGGTTAGTTAGGTTTAACTAGTTCTAAGTTCTAGGGGACTAATGACCTCAGCAATTGAGTCCCATAGTGCTCAGAGCCATTTTTGAAAAGTTGCAGCTCGAATTAAGAAAATTGATGTACAAGGTGTCAATGGCCAATGTCACCTTGTTTCAGAGAAGACCCTAAGACGGGTATGTATAGCAAAAATTCTTTTTTAAACTTCCAGTCGAATGTTTGCTTTTAAATTATATGCACTTCTTTACGGGGAGCCAGAAGACTGAGACGTCTCCTCGGTATCGTTGAAGGAATTCAAAAACATGACAGTCTTTTTCAATGCTCTTGTGAAACAACCAGTAGGTTGTGCATCAAATGACATAACTCTGCGAAATCTGCTTCGACAATGTTGATTTTTGTACGTAAAATCATCCTTCTTTAATTTACTCCACCTCGCTACCAAAAACTTAAATGTTGGACTGGACAAAGTACAAAACGTCGCACAATAATCTGTAGGTAAGTCATTCCACGCTTAAGAAAGCCAAAGTCGAGTGGTGTCTGAAAATTCCTCAAAAAATAAATGAAAGAAAAAAAATCAACTGCACGTAATACAGGGTGATTTGAAATGAACAAGACAAAAAGAAAGTATTCCTGTGACTAGAGTAACGACTTCAGAAATACACATACAGACTGCAGGTTAATCTCTCAAAGTTACTATGGACATTCACAGACGTTTGATGTGTGATATGGCAGATGTCTATCCGTTACTGCATTTCCTGCCAGACATGTTACAATGATGTCGGGACAATAGAGTTAGCACCACCAACTGTCACCTGCATTAGCTGCTGTGTGTCCTGCGTAAATGGGGTACCCAAAGCATGACCTTCACCCACCTCTGAAAGATAAAACCTAGTGCTGTTATCATTCGACCCAGCACGAGTAGTACAGCGCTGTAGAAGATACGCCAATGTGGGGTGTTTGCTCCGCCCTACCAAAAACTGAAGTCGGGAACCTCGTCTGTCAACTGACAGGTTATGCCTGTAGATTCTGTGAAGGAAAAGGAGCTAAGACTCTGCGGTTGTTATGGCGCGGAAAACATTAAATTTCGGATAATCAAATTTATATTTCAAAAAGAATTGCGGATTTTGTGTACCCCATGTTCTCATATTATGCTTGTTCGCTTTGCCACTTAAATGACATGCAACTTCAACAGAGAACATAAGTCCATCTGCGAAACCATCGACCTCCACCCGTGCTTGAAAATCAGTGCAAAAATGTTTCCGTTGTGGTTTATCGATTGGTTTTGGCACCTGTGATGTATGAAGTCTGTAACCTCCGAACAGCAGCACGCTTCCGCAACACACGCCACAGTGTTGACTGCGGTACATTCACTTCGCTGTTGGCACGATACGTGGATTTTCTGGAGTTCTTTTGTCGATCATAAAGATATTTTCCTTTCCTTAAGGCAAGGAACGAGGAGGTTCTCCGGAGAATCGGCGAGGAAAGCATACAGAGAAAACACTGACAAGAAGAATGGCCAGAATGGCAGAACATAGGAAGACAGAGATTGGAATACCGCTCTGACATGAGTGGGGACTGCAGCGGTTCTAAGTAATTCGGCCAGTCCAGTGCCAGGGCACGCTCACTGGGGTCAGATCGGTGAGCAGGCCACAAAAGTAGGTTTGTAGATCATCTGGCACAACTGAAACGCTGCAGGGTAGATTAGCATTAGAGTAGATTAATAGATCAGATTGACTTTGTCCAAAGCTTTGTGCCAGTTAATTAAGTATAAGCTGCTTTCGTTTCTGTATTATAAAAAGACCGAGTAATTAGTTATGGTGGTGGGTTATTTTGTATCATCATATTGAATTGTTTTGTATTTATTGTATCATCATTATTGAATTGTGTTTTGTATCATCATTATTGTATTGTATTAATAAAGATTTTTTTTTAAAATAGCTGTTATAAAAAAAATAAATAATTGAGGACATAGGTTGCAAGTGCTGTTCTGAGATGAAGAGGTTGGAACAGGAGACGAATGCGTGGCGGGCCGCATCGAACCAGCCACTTCATTCTCGGCGGATGGGCATCCTATGGTTTTCTTCTTGTATTACACCTTGTCTCCTCTAATTCCTTTGCCCATCTGGCAGTGTGGTGCCACATTACCAAACTCGGTCCGAAAATTTCTTTGGACAAGCGTATTCTGCGACACAATATTCACTTTCTATGGTGGACGCCACCCTTTTGGGAATTAGCGCCAGTGGTGAACAACAAAGGCGACATTCCATTGCTTCACTGTCGCCAACCTGAACTGTGAGTGTTAATCTTTCAGTCTCTATTCGGAAATTCCCGTTACAAAAGTTCTATGAGTTGTGGAGGGGCCTGAGTGCTTAATACTTTGTGTAGGAAACCACGTCCGGAAACGTCATACAGAGCATCAAAGTTACAGACGCCCGCACCTGTAAATGTGTGTCTATATGGGGTGATTCCGTGAATATGTCACAAACTTTCTAGGATGATGGAAAAGGATAAATGTATCAGTTTGACATAAGGGTCCCTCTATCGGAAACGAACGTGTCGAAAGTCACAAACGAAAACTGTTCTCATACCTTTGTCTGTGGAATACATGTACTGGTACTAATGTTGCTGTCCACCCTGGTAGCTGAGTCGTCAGCGCGACGGAATGTCATACCTAACGACCCGGCTTCGATTCCCTGCTGGGTCGGAGATTTTCTTCGCTCAGGGACTGGGTGTTATGTTGTCCTTGTTGTTGTTGTTGTTGTTGTCTTCAGTCCTGAGACTGGTTTGGTGCACCTCTCCATGCTACTCTATCCTGTGCAAGCTTCTTCGTCTCGCAGTACTCACTGCAACCTACATCCTTCTGAATCTTAGTGTATTCATCTCTTGGTCTCCCTCTACGATTTTTACCCTCCACGCTGCCCTCCAATGCTAAATTGATGATCCCTTGATGCCTCAGAACATGTCCTACCAACCGATCCCTTCTTCTACTCAAGTTGTGCCACAAACGTCTCTTCTCCCCAATCCTATTCAATACCTCCTTATTAGTTATGTGATCTACCCATCTAATCTTCAGCATTCTTCTGTAGCACCACATTTCGGACGCTTCTATTCTCTTCTTGTCTAAACTATTTGTCGTCCATGTTTCACTTCCATACATGGCTACACTCTATACAAATACTTTCAGAAACGACTTCCTGACACTTAAATCTATACTCGATGTTAACAAATTTCTCTTCTTCAGAAACGCTTTCCTTGCCATAGCCAGTCTACATTTTATATCCTCTCTACTTCGACCATCATCAGTTATTTTGCTCCCCAAATAGCAAAACTCCTTTACTACTTTAAGTGTCTCATTTCCTAATCTAATTCTCTCAGCATCACCCGACATAATTCGACTACATTCCATTATACTCGTTTTACTTTTGTTGATGTTCATCTTATATCCTCCTTTCAAGACACTGTCCATTCCGTTCAACTGCTCTTCCAAGGCCTTTGCTGTCTCTGACAGAATTACAATGTCATCGGCGAACCTCAACGTTTTTATTTCTTCTCCATGGATTTTAATACCTACTCCGAATTTTTCTTTTGTTTCCTTTACTGCTTGCTCAATATACAGACTGAATAACATCGGGGACAGGCTACAACCCTGTCTCACTCCCTTCCCAACCGCTGCTTCTCTTTCATGCCCCTCGACTGTTATAACTACCATCTGGTTTCTGTACAAATTGTAAATAGCCTTTCGCTCCCTGTATTTTACCCCTGCCACCTTTAGAATTTGATAGAGAGTATTCCAGTCAACATTGTGTTGTCCTTATCATCATCATTTCATCCCCATAGACACGCGAGTCGCCGAAGTGGCGTGAACTCGAAAGACTTGCACCAGGCGAACGATCTAACCGACGGGAGGCCCTAGCCACACGGCATTCACTGATTCACTGTTATTGCTAAGACTATAGGTTAGGCAACTTTCAGAGGTGGTAGTATGGACCAAAAAAAAAAAAAAGTCAAGTAAACATGGGCTCCAAAAAGCACACCTTAACAGGTATGAGCACTTGTTCAGTAGAAAAGATGTGTTTCACAGTCCTGAAGATGAACAAGGACTCATAACTCGTCAGGCATGAATTTTAGAGCTCATGTTTATTGGACATTTTTTGCTTGATTTGGTCCATGAAAGCCGCATGCTCTACAGTGTCAGTAACAATAGTATCAGTATATGTTTTCTATTATCAGAGGTATCAGAACGGTTTTCGTTTATAACTTTCGACTCGTTCGTTCCCGATACAAGGCCCCTTAACTCAAACTGATACATTTTTCCTTCTCCGCCATCCTAGAAAGTTTGTAACATCACCACGGAATCGGCCTGTACATACGAGGGGCGTTTGAAAAGTCCGTGCAAAAAAAAATGCTTATGTGTTTGAGGCAACCTTTTTTATTTTTCGACATAGTCTCCTTTTAGACCTACACACCTCGCCCAACGGTGTTCTAATTTGTTGATCCCTACAGAATAATAGGCATTGTCCAAGTCTGCAAAATAGCTATTAGTTGCCTCAATCACCTCCTAGTTTGATTAAAGTCTCTTTCCCGGCAGCCATTTCTCCAAATTGGGGAACCAAGGGAGCCAAGTCTGGAGAATAGGGGGGATGTGAAACGAGTTGGAATCCTATTTTCAATAATTTTGCGACCACAACTGCTGAGGTGTGTGCTGGTGCACTGTCGTGACGGGAAAGGACTTCTTTGCGGTCCAATCGCCGGCGTTACTCTTGCAGCTCGGATTTCAAACGGTCCAATAACGATGAATAATGTACACCTGTAATAGTTTTACCCTTTTCCAGATAGTCGATGAGGTTTATCCCTTGCGAATCCCAAAAGATAATCGCCATAACGTTTCCAGCCGAAGGAATAGTCTTCACCTTTCTTGGTGCAGATTCTCCCTTGGTAACCCATTGTTTAGATTGTTGTTTGGTCTCAGGAGTATAGTAATGTATCCATGATTCATCCACAGTGACGAAACGACGCTTTAAGTCCTCCGGATTCTTCCTGAACAGCTAGAAACCATCCTTGCAACACTTCACACGATTCCTTTTTTGGACAAGAGTGAGCAATCGCGGAACCCATCTTGCGGGTAGCTTTCTCATGGCCAAATGTTTATGCAAAATATTATGTACCCGTTCATTCGAGATGCCCACAGCACTAGCCATCTCACACACCGTAACTCTTCTGTGATCCACCACCATATCATGGATTTTATCAATGATTTCTGGAGTCGTAAGCTCCATAGGGCGTCCAGAAAGTTCAGCATGACTTGTGCCCATATGGCCATTCCGAAAATTTGTAAACCACTTATAAACTGTTCTAATCGAAGGTGCAGAGTCACCGTACTGTTAATCAAGCTTCTCTTTAGTCCCCTGAGGGGTTTAGCATTTCATAAAGTAATGTTTAATCACCACACAACATTGTTTCTCGACCATTTTTTGACAATCACTCAACTTCCTTGATTCACACGAATGCCAAACACAAAGAAATAAACCAATATGGTTGAAACTTGGTGTAAATTCTTTCCAAAGATGTTACTAACCAATGATCTCGATACGCGCCGGTGGTGCCATCTCTCGAACTTTGTACGGACTTTTCAAACGCCCCTCGTACATGCGTTTACAGACATCGGAGCCCTGTAGCGTTTCCGGACGTGGGTTCCTATTCAAAATAGTATGTACTCACTCCCCTCTACAAGTCCTAGAAGTTTGTAACGGGAAATCCCGCAAACCTGTATGTGTATTTCTTAAGTTAAATAATTACACTGGTCGCAAGGATAGTTTCTTTTTGTCTCATCCACTTTCTTTTAGCCCTTACTACTAGTTTACTTCCCTAATTACTCGGGAAGGACTTTCGTTCTCCTGCCAACTCCATCCAGCGCGTCGGTATAGACACAGCCAGATTCCAGATTCAGATCCACGCCCCTGAATTGCCGACGTCTGGCTCTTATCCCTAATGGGCACGGTATGTGTCGGCCAAACAGCTGGGGGCATTAGGATTGAAATACGGTTTAGATATTCCAGAGGAAGTAGTTAGCCGGGGAGTGATTGCATACAGATGGGCGGCGGCGGGCGTGGTCGGTGATGGGTTCCCGGCGATAGGCCCCGGCGGCTGGGCGGCGCCCACGGGCAGCGGCGAATCCCCCGCCCACGCCGCTTGTCACGTGGTCTGGTGGGCACGCGACAGCGCCGGACCAAAGGAGAGCTGCACAGGAACTACGAGGTTCACGGGGTGTAACGCAGAAGTACTGCCGAACTATCGCGACACGTTCCTTAAGCCGTCGGCACACGGACCGTGCTGTCGAACGTTAACGCAGAGCGTGCCAAGTTCAACGTGCTGCCGAACGCTCAGGAACGATGCGACTTGTGCATACGGTACGTGGGCCCCAACGTGGTATACGCGATCGCAGCGCGCTCCTGCGGCAGTTGAGGGATGTTTCTAGTTCGTGCATCACACTGTTTACACATCGGGCGCGCGTAAATTTCCCACGTTAGGTCTTTTAAAACGCACATTTCCTCCATCGTCCACGAAAAGAAAGTACCATGTCTAATCAATAAGGACACAAGCTTATAAAAGTTCCATTACAATCAGTGCGGTACAAATTTGGAATACTTCTCGTCATAAGATAAACATTATTTCATCATTCCCATATTTTAGTAAAACCCCAAGGTCAGTCTTACTTGATCACTGTTCCTACCCAGTAGCAGAATCTTTGCAACATGTGGATTACGAAGCGTAAAAGAAAAAGGAGCAAAATATATTTATACAAGTAGCGCAAGCTGTCCTGTAGATTAAGCCAATCGAACAGTCACCCCTCAAAAATAGGTCAACTTATATTTCCATAACATCAAATATTATAGTATATACTTACATTAAACTAATAATAAAGTATCAGAAACTAATAAAAGCGCGAGTGTTAGGAAAAAAATCTGTAAGTGGCAAGACGCGAACCACCGCCCCAACAAACACTACCATACGGAAGAGTGATGCAATATTATTTTTTTTGTTTTTTTGCTTAGTACGCTACACCAACTACACACCGCTTGTCCCTGAACATTGTATGTTACCTCTTGCTCAAAACCATAATCGTAAATATGTTACTAATTCAAATTTAATTATAATAAGTTGTACCAAGAACAATGCGTTTTGGGTGGATCTTCAGTGTGTCGCTGCCTTCAAATAACCTACTCTCATAATACCCAAGTTACAGTAATTCTTTTGCCACGAATATGATGTTTCTCATTATTTTATTGGAACGAATCACACAGTTAACAACGGGTTTTCCAGTGATTCTCAATTTGCTGGTGCTCAGAAGCGGCATACATACGTGTAGGCTTGAAATGAATGCCAATATGGCGCCTCACAACTCTGTGCTGAAGGGAGACTGCGTGCGAGTGACGTAGGTGGCGTTGTGCCACCTCATTGGTCAACGCTCAGACGCACGCTCAGAAAATCTGACATGCCAGATATTGCTCTGCACATTCGGAAAGACTCCCGAACGTGCTATTCCACGCTATGACGTCAGAAACTCGTCACGCTCAACGTTCGGATGCTCGGTCCGTGTGCCTACGGCTTTACGCTCTGAAGCAGAAGACGTTACATAGACCTCGGTCCTGAACGACGTTAATCCTTGCCAGACCTCTTTCATATGGTTACTTACACTTAACAGCAATCGTTTAAGCGATCACTACCGACTTGTCGAGCAAACAATTCTTAAGATTTTTTTAAGGATATCATACTCGCCATTCACTGTAGAAATTATTTACTTGACACGCCATTCACTGTAGAAATTATTTACTTGACAGTTCCAACTTTGGGCGATTTTCAAGTGCTACTGCGAAATCTAAAATAAAGCGTGTACTCGTTATTTTTTATTTACTCGTCAAGTTCCGTAGGACCAAATTGACGAGCAAATCTCCAAGGTCATGGAACGTGTCAGTACATGAAATACAATATAAACGTAATAACAGATAAAAATAAGTGTTCATGAACCTTAAAAAAGTCAGTCCATAAGTTTAAGTAAACGCTATCGGCAATACAATTAAAATCAGGTTAATTTTTCAAGGAACTCCTCGACAGAATAGAAGGAGTGACCCATGAGGAAACTCTTCAGTTTCGATTTGAAAGCGCGTGGATTACTGCTAAGATTTTTGAATTCGAGTGGCAGCTTATTGAAAATGGATGCATCAGTATACTGCACACCTTTTTGCACAAGAGTTAAGGAAGTCCGATCCAAATGCAGGTTTGATTTCTGCCGAGTATTAACCGAGTGAAAGTTGCTTATTCTTGGGAATAAACTAATATTGGTAACAAGAAACGACAATAAGGAATATACGTGTTGAGAAGCCATTGTCAAAATACCCAGACTCGTGAACAGAGGTCGACAAGAGGTTCGTGAACTCACACCACTTATTGCCCGAACAGCCCGTTTCTGAGCCAAAAATACCCGTTTAGAATGGGAAGAGTTACCCCAAAATATAATACCACACGGCATAAGCGAATGAAAATAAGCGAAGTAGACTAATTTACACCATTTCACGACGTACACAGAGCTACACTCTTCTGATGTTACTGTGTTTCTACAGTGAAAAGACCTATCTTTGACGATGACATGTGCTGAAGCAAAATATAAGCATTTCGTTTCGCTGTTCGAAGGCATGCGTTTAACAAAAATACTGTCGAGAATTGCTGTGTGTTTAGAAGGCCGGTAGAAGAAATCAGGAACATCCTGAAGCGTTAAGAAAAACATCCTTAATGCTATTATAAAAAAACAGCTCTGCTGCAAAACTAAATCAGTCGATGTGCAAAACAGTAAGTGAAAAGAGCTTGCGGGCGAATTTCACGGACTTAAATTTGCAGGCCATTTCATTCTCCATATTCACCGCAACTGGACCTCTAACGTAAGAGAAATTTAGGGGGGCAGCACCCCCCCCCCCCCCCCCCCGGGCCACCGAAGCGCACTTTTGTTCCTTGTAGCACATTTTTGTTGACATGGTATTGGGGATATCGAAGATACATAGGCTGAAAAATAGGGGGCTAATATGGATCCCTGTGGTAGATCATTACTTAATTTCATCTCCTTCCTCATGTTTTCTTCCAGTTTACCACGGCAACCGAGCGTTTACAGGCCTCTTGGAATGGCTCTAGCCTCCTTGCCTTAGGTTATCTTTAAGGAGCCGGCACACGTTCTGTATTTATTGACAATTGAAGTTTGTCAAACCTTCAATGTATTCATGCGACCTGACAAAAACTGTCAGCTGACAACGTGATTTTAAGAGGTTAACAAAAAGCGTGTGCTGCATTTATATTGGCTATAGCTTGCAAGCAACGGGGAACAACGAAAAAGACGAAATGGCTCCGAGAATGGTTGAAACAAAGGAACGGCTGATCACGTGTTAATTTACTGAATGAAGTCAGAACCACGCACCCGAAAGATCTCTTAAATTATTTTCCGATTATTAGCGTTGATACGAGATAAAATAGAGAAGCAAAATAGGTTAGAGATTAGGAGTACCTTAGAGATTTCTGGCGACAGGCAGGTCATTCTAATGCTCCAAATTTAGATACGTAATACTGGCTAGCACAGCTCGTAAAATTCTGCCGAAACCTGTGAAGGAATTATATCTGTCTGCAAAGATCTGACAGGCAATTAACGTAAAACAGGTTTTTCTTACGCTTTGTGATAATTTGCTGAAACTGACATGTATTTGACAGACCTCTTACTAGTCATTGCAGATATATATTTTTCGAAACGTGAGCGTTTTTCCAAACTGCTATGTAACCAATCTACACTATAATTTGAAATTAATGAAGGATGCAGCGACATAGGGAATCCTCCGTTAACCATACTAAAGTGGTGTATACAATGATTATCTTTGCATAGGCGTATTAAAATTCTCCTTAAAAACTGAATCTGATGCATGATATACAAGACGGCGTATTGTAAAATAAACGGTGCGTATTAACGGTGCGTGACTTGTACCTGAAGCTCTGAATGGAGAATATTGTCAAATCATCAATACCTGATCTCAAACGTTCATTATGTATTGATAATCGTGAGAACATATTGAGGTCCATCAATACCGCTCGTAAATATTTCTAGTACTGACAATACGTCAATACACGATCCTCAAACGGACGATAAAGTGATAGTTTGACAATATTATTGAACGTGTGTGGGCCCTTTTAAGCTTTCGCACTTTTACTTGCTCTCTAGTGCTGGCATTTTAGAAGGAATCACACAAGCTAACATATTTCGCTCTCTTGACAAAAGTGCATAAAGACTTACGGTTTTTATTTATTCGTATGGGTCTCGTGCAGTTTAAAAACACAAGTATTTAACATTAGTGTGAAAATACGAAACTACATATAAAACTAACTAAATGTTAATCTCCAAGTTCCTAATCCATATGAGAGCTGTATCCTCAGCTTTCATGAGATCGCTCCAACTCCACCGATAGAAACACGTGGGGCATTCGTCTCCAATGTGCTTGATTGTCTGGTTCGGAGCTCCACTGTCACAAACAGGACTCTGCAGCACCGTAAAGAGAGTCTGCGCATCGTCCATGTCCAGTGCGATCTCTGTTCAACTTGACCCATAGTTTCCTGTCGAGTCCTGTGCCAGCAACATCACAGTATTTTAAACATAGCTGCGTAACAGCAACGGTTCCACGTAATTAGATTTAAAAACAGCCGACCCGTTGCAAAGGATAAAGTAATCTTTACCTAGGTTTCGATAAGTTTAAACCTATCTTCTTCAGAAGTCGGCACTATTATATTAACATGGAGTAATACGTCGTTGCCATTTTTACAAACGTCTCCGTAGCTCCATTAGTCAAAATCAGATATTGCCCTAAGAGTAGGGTCCTACTCTTAGGGCAATATCTGATTTTGACTAATGGAGCTACGGAGACGTTTGTAAAAATGGCAACGACGTATTACTCCATGTTAATATAATAGTGCCGACTTCTGAAGAAGATAGGTTTAAACTTATCGAAACCTAGGTAAAGATTACTTTATCCTCAACATCACAGTTATACTATCGCAACCATTTTTTAATTTTCAGTAAGTTGACACTTCCGATTCCGCAGGTCTCTCACTCCGGTGTTACTTGCGTCTAGGCGTTTCTCTTGCCGTAATGGTGGGTTCAAATGGTTCAAATGTCTCTAAGCAGTATGGGACTTGACATCTGAGGTCATCAATCCCCTACACTCAGAACTACTTAAACCTAACTAACCTAAGGACATCACACAGATCCATGCCCGAGGCAGGATTCGAGCCTGCAGCCGTAGCAGCAGCGCGATTCCGGACTGAAGCGCCTAGGACCCAGTACGTTGTCCTCGATGGTGAGTGTTCATCGGAGGTGAGGGTATCATCTGGAGTGCCCCAGGGAAGTGTGGTAGGTGCGCTGTTGTTTTCTATCTACATAAACGACCTTTTGGATAGGGTGGGTAGCAATGTGCGGCTGTTTGCTGACGCTGCTGTGGTGTACGGGAAGGTGTCGTCGTCGAGTGACTGTAGGAGGATACAAGATGACTTGGACAGGATTTGTGACTGGTGTAAAGAATGGCAGCTAACTCTAAATATAGATAAATGTAAATTAATGCAGATGAATAGGAAAAAGAATCCCGTAATGTTTGAATACTCCATTAGTAATGTAGCGCTTGACACAGTCACGTCGATTAAATATTTGGGCGTAACATTGCAGAGCGATATGAAGTGGGACAAGCATGTAATGGCAGTTGTGGGGAAGGCGGATAGTCGTCTTCGGGTCATTGATAGAATTTTGGGAAGATGTGGTTCATCTGTAAAGGAAACCGCTTATAAAGCACTAATACGACCTATTCTTGAGTACTGCCCGAGCGTTTGGGATCCCTATCTGGTCGGATTGGGGGAGGACATAGAAGCAATTCAGAGGCGGGCTGCTAGATTTGTTACTGGTAGGTTTGATCATCACGCGAGTGTTACGGAAATGCTTCAGGAACGCTGGTGGGAGTCTCTGGAGGAAATGAGGCGTTCTTTTTGTGAATCGCTACTCAGGAAATTTAGAGAACCAGCATTTGAGGCTGACTCCAGTACAGTTTTACTGCCGCTAACTTACATTTCGCGAAAGGACCACAAAGATAAGATAAGAGAGATTAGGACTCGTACAGAGGCATATAGGCAGTCATTTTTCCCTCGTTCTGTTTGGGAGTGGAACAGGGAGAGAAGATGCTAGTTGTGGTACGAGGTACCCTCCGCCACGCACCGTATGGTGGATTGCGGAGTATGTATGTAGATGTAGAACGCTCGGCCACAGCAGCTGGCTGGTAATGGTGGGTTTCTTGAACGGAGGATGCCTCGTAATGATGGGTTTCTTGAACGCAGTCTACTTTGTCGTAGACTTGGTATGTCTTCCTGTATGGGTAATTCCAGGTTCTCCTGTAGCTTGCGCTATTCCCTAAGCAAGACTTCGCTTCTATTGAATGCGTGGGGTTAGTTATTGGCTCTGAGCTCTATGGGGCCGGCCGGAGTGGCCGTGCGGTACTAGGCGCACCGAGCTACGCTACGGTAGCACGTTCGAATCCTGCCTCGGGCATCGATGTGTGTGATGTCCTTACGTTAGTTAGGGTTAATTAGTTCTAAGTTCTAGGTGACTGATGACCTCAGAAGTTAAGTCGCATAGTGCTCAGAACAATTTGAACCATTTCTGAGCACTATGGGACTTAACTGCTGTGGTCATCAGTCCCCTAGAACTTAGAACAACTTGAACCTAACTAACCTAAGGACATCACACACATTGATGCCCGAGGCAGGATTCGAACCTGCGACCGTAACAGTCGTGCGGTTCCGGACTGAAGCGCCTAGAACCGCTCGGCCACTCCGGCCGGCGACACATTTTGCTCAGCAGAGGAAGCCAATCAGTCAGTGTTGGTCGGATTGTCCCAGTTATTAACCACATGTATTGCTAAGAGTTTTTATCTTGGCAGCAGTATTTTGAAGATGTTTTCTATATGAAAGAGTGCAGTCAAGGGCGACACCAAGGTACTTACGGTACCTGTTGTGGAAAAGTTTTTCCGTTAAGTTTCACTCTGAGCGCGTTAGCTTGTTTCTTGCTCAGGTGGAATGTACATACTTCAGTTTTACTTGTAGTGGGTTGGTCACCACTTTCTAGAATAGGACCACATAACGGCTAGATCTTCTGTGAGAATTGTCTCCGCGTGTCCGAAATCCTTGGTTCTGCAAGCAAGAACGATATCGTCCGTGTAGCAGATTTTTGTTGATATGGTATTTGGGATATCGGAGATTCATAGGCTGAAAACCGAGCGAGGTGGCGCAGTGGCTAGCACACTGGACTCGCATACGGGAGGACGACGGTTCAATCCCGTGTCCGGCCATCCCGATTTACGTTTTCCGTGATTTCCCTAAAACCGCTACAGGCAAATGCCAGGATGATTCCTTCAGAAGGACACGGCCGACTTCCTTTCCTAATCCGATGAGACGCATGACCTCGCTGTCTGGTCTCCTCCCCCAAAACAACCGAACCCAACCCACAGGCTGAAAAAATAGGGGAGCTAAGACGGAGCCCTGTGGTAGACCATTACTTAATTTCCTCTCCTTCCTCATATTTTCTCCCAACTAAACACGGAAATATCTATTGTTTATAAAGAGTGTTGGTCAGAGTTGTAGTTTTTCAGCATCTGATTGTGTCTAGCAGTAATTGGTACGCCATCCCTTCTTTCCAGACTTCCGGTGAAAACAGTTATTGCTGTTTCTACCACTACTGCTACTACCACTAATACTACCACCGCTATTTGTAACACAGAAAACTGAGGACGCCCGGCGCCTTCTGCCTCCCCTGATGAGCCGCCACTGGAGGTGAGAGCCAGGCCGCGGCGCGGCGTCCAGCAGGAGCGTCGTCTCCCAGAGGCGGGGCGGGGTTCCCTGGCCGCTCTCGCCCACTGCCCGCTGCCGCAGCCGCCAGCACGGCGCTCAGCGACTGGCGGCCTCGCATTCCTGCGGCCAGCCCGGCCGCATTCATCCGCGTGGGAGGCGGCCGGCGAGCGGCGAGAGGCCCACTAAATAACTCGCGCGCTCGTTGCAGGTGCGACAACACCGCGACACTGCTGTTCGCGCGGAAACAGCCGCGTTTTCCAAACACTTTACCGCCGACGCGCCTTCCTACATCCTGTACGACTATCTGTTGTCCATCTGCGCCCTTCTCCCACCACACGATTATCGTTCCGTTCGATCACGTATCATACACTGACGGGGAAAAAATCCCACCGCCAAGAAATAATTAATTTAGTGTAACAGTGTTTTTTTAAGGAGGGAGCTGTGTCGGCTGTCTTCTACACTGAAGAGCCAAGAAACTGGTACACCTGCCTAATATCGTTCAAAAATGGTTCAAATGGCTCTGAGCACTATGGGACTTAACACCTGAGGTCATCAGTCCTCTAGAACTTACAAGGGAACCTCCCCATCGCACCCCCCTCAGATTTTGTTATAAGCTGGCACAGTGGATAGGCCTTGAAAAACTGAACACAGGTCAATCGAGAAAACAGGAAGAAGTTGTGTGGAACTATGAAAAAAATAAGCAAAATATACAGACTGAGTAGTCCATGCACAAGATAGGCAACATAACAGGAGATCGTGAGCTCAGGAACGCCGTGGTCCCGTGGTTAGCGTGAGCAACTGCGGTATGAGAGGTCCTTGGTTCAAGTCTTTTCTCGAGTGAAAAGTTTACTTTTTTATTTTCGCAAAGTTATGATCTGTTTTTTCGTTCTTTGACACTGTACACTGTAATAAGTTTAGTGTGTGTTTTGCCACCGCACCGCAAACCGTGCGATTAGTAGACGAAAGGACGTGCCTCTCCAATGGGAACCGAAAACGTTTGATCGCAAGGTCATAGGTCAACTGATTCCTCCACAGGTAAACACGTCTGATATATTCCATACGACACTGGTGACGGCATGTGCGTAACATGACATGAATATGCTGTCGACACACCGAACTTGGCGAATGGGTAAAAAGATTCTTCTAGCTTGCCCGATTTAGGTTTTCTTGTGGATGTGATAATCACTCCCAAAAAAGTAATGAAAACATAAGAGTTTGTCACATAAACTGCAATAAATGAATGCAACAGTTTCACAGTCGCGCCGTTTTCCCTGTGCTCTGCCAAAACATGTGTTTTTCACGTTTTCAAATTTTTCCGTGTGTAGACCGTCAAATCCTGCATATATCCTACCAAATCTGAACATGTCTTGGAATTTTGGAGAGCGAAATTGATTATGCAAAAAATTAAAATTTTTACTTGAGGGAAGACTTGAACCAAGGACCTCTGGTTTCCCAGCTGCACACGCTAACCGCAAGACCACGGCGTTCCTGTGCTCCTATGCCCGTTGATGTTACATATGTTCTGCATGGACTACTCAGTTTGTATATTTTTTCTTATTTTTTTCATAGTTTCACACAACTTCTTCCTGTTTTCTCGATTGATCTGTGTTCATTTTTGCAAGGCCTATCCACTGTGCCAACTTATAGCTAAATCTAAGGGGGGTGCGATGGGGAGGTTCCCTTGTTAGAACTGCTTAAACCGAACTAGCGTAAGGACGTCACACACACATCCATGCTCGAGGCAGGATTCGAACTTGCGACCGTGGCACTCGCTCGGTTCCGGACTGAAGCGCCTAGAACCGCTCGGCCGCCGCGGCCGGGTCCTAATATCGTGTAGAGCCCCCGCGAGCACGGAGAACTGCCGCAACACGACGTGGCGTGGACACGAGAAATGTCGGAAGTAGAACTGGAAGGCACTGACACCACGAATCCTGCAAGGCTGTTCATAAATCCGTAAAAGTACGAGGGGGTGGAGATCTCTTCTGAACAGCACGTTGCAAGGCGTCCCAGATATGCTCAAAAATGTTCATGTGTCGAGATTTTGGCGGCCAGTGGAACTGTTTAGACTCAGAAGAGTGTTCCTGCAGCCACTTCGTAGCAATTTTGGACGTGTGGGGTGTCGCACTGTCCTACTGGAATTGCCCAAGTCCGTCGGAATGCACAGTGGACATGAATGGATGCAGGCGATCAGACAAGACGCTTACCTACGTGTGACATGTCAGAGTCGTATCTAATCAGGAGTCCCACATCACTCCAACTGCACACTTCCCACACCATTACAGTCTCCACCAGCTTGAACAGTTCCCTGCTGACATGCAGGGTCCACGGATTCATGAGGTTGTCTCCATACCCGTGCACGTCCATCCGCTCGATACAATTTGAAACGAGACTCGACCGAGCAGGCAACATGTTTCCAGTCATCAAGAGTCCAATGTCGATGTTGACGGGCCCAGGCGCGGCGTTAAGGCTTTGTGTCGTGCAGTCAGTAAGGGTACACGAGTGGGCCATCGGCTCCGAAAGCCCATATCGATGATATTTCGTTGAATGGTTCGCACTCTCACACTTGTTGGTGGCACAGCACTGGAAGCTGCAGCAATTTGCGGAAGGGTTGCACTTTTGTCACATTGAGCCGGCGGGTGTAGCCGAGCGGTTCTAGGCGCTACAGTCTGGAACCGCGCCGGCCGCGGTGGCCGAGCGGTTCTAGGCGCTTCAGTCCAGAACCGCGCTGCTGCTACGGTCGCAGGTTCGAATCCTGCCTCGGGCATGGCTGTGTGTGATGTCCTTAGGTCAGTTAGGTTTAAGTAGTTCTAAGTTCTAGGGGACTGATGACCACAGCTGTTAAGTCCCATAGTGCTCGGAGCCATTTGAACCATTTGTTGGTTAGGTTTAAGTAGTTTCTATGTCTAGGGGACTGATGACCTCAGATGTTAAGTCCCATAGTGCTTAGAGCCATTTGAACCATTTTGAATTTGGAACCGCGCGACCGCTACAGTCGCAGGTCCGAATCCTGCCTCGGGCATGGATGTGTGTGATGTCCTTAGGTTAGTTAGCTTTAAGTAGTTCTAAGTTCTAGGGGACTGATGACCTCAGATGTTAAGTCCCATAGTGCTCAGAGCCATTTGAACCATTTTTGCAGGCTAAATGACATTACAAAAACAACTTTACAGTAAGGTCACGCTGTTGTTACATAGCCGTTTCGTGAATGCTGTGGTCATCTTTGTTCTTCTGGCTTGTCCACTGCACTACAAAACTGTTTGTGATTGTGTTTCCAAGCTACTGCTGTGTTAGTGACAATTTGAAAACAGTGGGCCGGCCGGAGTGGCCGCGCGGTTCTAGGCGCTACAGTCTGGAGCCGAGCGACCGCTACGGTCGCAGGTTCGAATCCTGCCTCGGGCATGGATGTGTGTGATGTCCTTAGGTTAGTTAGGTTTAATTAGTTCTAAGTTCTAGGGGACTGATGACCTCAGCAGTGAAGTCGCATAGTGCTCAGAGCCATTTGAACCATTTGTGAACAGTGACCAAGACAGCCACGCAAAATGGAAACACCTCAGCGCATCACAACGGGACTGCAACGCCAGAAGAACAAAGATGACCACCGCATTTAAGAGAAGACCATGTAACATCAGTATGAGCTTATTCTAAAGTTGTTTTTGTAATGACCTTGAAACACGTATGTAACGCAGCAGCGATGGCGAGGCATTGTAGCATCTGTGACCAGAGAGTATGCGCTTGACCGCGCGAGTGTTGCGAGCGGTTCTCAGTCAGTAGTAGTCTTTGCGAGTTAGTTGTCGCTATGCAGAGTAACAGTCAGTCAGTCGTTGCGAGTCTGTAGCTCTGTCTAGTTGAGAGCAGTACTCAGTCTGTAGTCGTCATGCAGAGCGGTCGGTCAGTAGTAGCAGCCCAGTGCGGTTGTGTGATGTAGGCGGTCGGCAACAATGGTCAAGATGAGGAATAAGGTATACTGTTAATTAATATAATCATTAGATAATGAAAAATTTTATTTATTGTAATTATTCTCCAACAAGTCTCTCAATAATAATTTTTTATTTCAAAAGCATTTTCTCAAAAGTTTAATTTTTTTTTGAACTAAAGATCTCGTTGCACTTCCCATTTCATTCCACTTCTTTTTGAAGAAAAATTTCACTAGAATTACAAAAAAAAAAGGAGAATATTATTATTTGCAATGTAGTTCCTCCAAGTGGTGCGCAACAACAAGAGCAGATATGTGACATCCATTTATTCTGAGGTAAGACTTTAATTCTGATTGTTTTTACACAGGGCCAAAAACCGATATTTCGGTTTAATTGAATTTTCTTGTCACTGAATGGACTTTAATTTTTTGAAGGTTCACGTCACATTAATGACATTATTATTAATGAAACAGATCGACCACAGACATTAGAGGAACTTTTACAGAAATTTCACGGTACAGCTATTTATTCCACATTAGATTTGAAATCGGGATTTTGGCAAATTCAACTTCATCCGAATTGTAGAAAATATACAGCTTTTCTCTGTTTCGGCGACTGTTATCAATTTTGCAAACTACCGTTCGGCTTAACTATTTCTTCTGCAGCTTTTATTCGCGGTTTGAACACAATACTTCCGACAGAACTTAAAGACAGAATTACGACGTATGTAGACGATATTCTTATCGCAGAAGCTAACTGGTCTGAACACAATATGATTCTTGAACAACTGTTACAAACTTTTCATGCACAAGGACTCACAGTTAACCTCAGTAAATCGCACTTTGGCAAAACTTCTATAAAATTTCTTGGACACGTAATTTCAGCAGAAGGCATTGCACCTGATCCGGAAAAACTTCAAGCTCTACGTGACATTACTGTTCCTACAACAAAAAAGCAATTACGCAGTTTTTTGGGCTTAATTAACTTTTTTCGTAAATTTATTCATCATTCTGCTTTAGACGCGCCTAGACTATGCCAATTAACAGGTAAAAACAGTATTTGGTCTTGGGATAAGCAAGCACATTTTGAATTCATGAACCTGAAACATGCTCTGTTGAATGCTCCACTGTTATCGCACCCCGATCTTACTAGAAATTTTTCCATTGCTACCGACAGTTCCAACACCGCCTTAGGCGTACACATTTTCCAGGAAATAGAAGAAGATGGTTCTACAGTAATTAAAAACATCGCATTTGCAAGTCGCATTTTGTCACCTGCTGAACGAAATTATTCCGTCACAGAACTTGAAACATTATGTGTTGTATGGGCTTTCACGAGATTTAGGCACTTTCTTTACGGCAGACATACCACCGTCTACACAGACCATAGAGCGATACAATTTTTACTTTCAGCTAAATTCACTCACGACAGGTTAAGCAGATGGAAACTATATTTACAGGAATTTAATTTTACAATAGTTCACATTCCCGGTACGCAAAATGTTATAGCAGACGCACTATCGCGTTCTCTCAGTAACAATCAGCAAGACGTAGCAACCAACTTCTGCAAAGCAAATTTCAGTGTCATGTACATTCAGCAGGTTGCATTTGAAAATTTTATTTCATCGTCATTACAGGACATAGCACAAGAACAAAATAAGGACAATGTGTGGAAAGAAATTAAACACCTTTGGCAAGATAGGAAAAATGTTACGATTAGGAACCACTACACTGTACGCAATGACATTCTGTTTCGCCGCTCTCATCCTGACAGCAACATTTGGTTATTATGCATTCCTGACGAACTGGTTAACAAACTAATTTGGTACACTCATTTAAGTTACGCACATTACGGAGCACGAAAATGTTTTCTTATACTGAGACAGAACTGTTATTTTACCAACATGGAAAAACGTATACGACGAGTTTTAGCGTCTTGTAAAATTTGCCAGAAAGCTAAATCAGACACCACTTCACATATTCCTCCTTTATATCCCATTATACCTGTGAAATTAAGACACATGGCCGCAGTAGATATTTTTGGTCCGATTCCGAGAACTAACAGAGGTTTTTGCTACATTTTTGTCGCTGTTGAGCTCACTTCAAAATTTGTTACTTTCACTCCGTTACGCAAAGCTACTGCTAAAACTGTTTCGAAAGCATTTGTAAAACATTTTCTATTTCATGTAGGGCATGTAATGAAAGTAATTTCTGATAATGGATCTCAATTTCGTAGTAGTGTATGGACACGCATGTTACGAGCTAGAAACATTTCTCCGATCTATATATCCAAGTACCACGCTTCTTCGAACCCTTGTGAAAGATTAATGAAGGAAATTGGTAAGCTGTGCAGAATATACTGCCACAAAAGACATATTGATTGGGATACACACATACTCTCATTCCAAGATGTAATTAATTCCATTCCAAATGAATCCACTATGCTATCTCCGACTGTTATACTGAAAAACGTTGAACCACCGAACAAAATTAAAGAATTAATAGAATTCCCCAAAAATCGTCGCCTACGACACCACGAAATAATTGACATTGCGCTGAACAACATCAAACGTGCCGCAGAGCGCCGGAGAAGACAGCAAAAACAGGTTTGTACACGCCGCGACTTTCACGTTGGACAGAAGATATTAGTACGTACACACTATTTATCCAGCAAATTAAAAGGTAAGTGCAGTAAATTTGAACTTCTATACGCAGGTCCGTATCGGATTCGCAGCATCCCTCACCCCAATGTTGTACACGTCGAAACTTTGAGAACCAGAAAATCGAAAGGCAATCACCATATCTCAAACATTAAACCGTTTATTGAGTGAAACCACTGTATGATTCAACACACTATGATGCCATTTACTAATGCAATTAATTCACCTGACTACTTATTGATGATTATCGTATTTTTTTTCTTGGCAAGTGCCCGGCAAGGTAAGGTTAGCAGGTCGCTCTTCTTGTCGTTACACATCAGACCGTGCATATTTTTCCAGATGAATTTACACATTTACGACTATTTCTGCAATTATATTTATGTGACTACTTATTGATGATTATCGTATTTTTTTTCTTGGCAAGTGCCCGGCAAGGTAAGGTTAGCAGGTCGCTTTTCTTGTCGTTACACATCAGACCGTGCACATTTTCCATTTTTTTGTGTATATGACTGTACTCCAGTTTTGTTTGTATGCACTATGAAATAGTTAAGATATAACACACACCAGTCGACTTTGACATTTTTTTTTGCCTTATGACATCTCAACATCGTGACTGTTTCACATTTTTTTTTGCTACTGCATTGTATTATTCTGTGTACATTTTTTCGCATCCGAACACTGTCAATGTCTTGGACATATTACGTTTTCTGTCATGTTATGCTGTATGGTTAATTGTGTCACCATAAACCAGTCATTATTTAGTGGGTATAGGATTTAAATGCAAGACATTAATCTTTGTTCATCAATTTCAGAAAGGAATGATGATTCTAAGAAATAAATTTAACATAAATGGGAATTTCACCTACGGAATAAACGAAAGGAGATGCAATAACTTTATGAGGAAGAGTAAAGGGATCAGGATTAACAAGCATTAACAAGACTATACTATACTCATCACAGAATAGCAGTCTTAACTAATTTTTTCTTTCAGAATACAAGGTGATTGATGCAGGCTGTCAGAGAGAACTACACATCTTATTTTAGTGATGAAATATGCTAGAGATAAGGAATAGTTAGGTAATGAGTAATGAAGTGATTTTTTGCAGATGATAGTGAATACTGATGAATAATGATGAAGGAAATGGTATTATGAATAATGAAGTTTTTCTCTACAGGTGATGATAATGGTGAAGTTATGATGATATGGATAATGAAGTTTTTTTCTTTATGCCACGTAGTTATTTAAGTATTTGTTGCGGTTTGCTTTGACAGCAGGTGTTACATTGCATAGTAGGATGACGGAAAGTTTTGGAAAGGACAGCTATGGAACACATTTTATACACATTTCACTACTTGTTAATTCGAAGTTCACTACTTTTCAGCATAGTGTGCGTTTCTTCTTTCAGGTCAATAATCCGTTTTTGTATTTTTTCCAGGAGAAGTTTTTCATGACACTTACTAAACCTGTTACTTATTATACCTGTTCTAGTACTTGCATTTTTATATTTTTTACCCATTTGTGTTTATCATTTATAAATGTGATCACATGTACTGCCTTGTTACATAATCTTGCTACAGCTGACTCATGACGAATGACGTTACCTATCCTCATTTGCAGCAATAGGTCAAAAGCAAAAAGTGTTATGCCTCAGCAATTAATTATCGATCCCAACGCAATGCATTGCTACCAAAAAAATGTATTACCAGTCCCACATAATGTCACTAGTTTATGATAATTCTGAATAATACTGATCAACTCTGAATAGCATGTCACTCGAGTAATGACCTCTTAATGAGACTATATTCAAAATAATGCTTTGTCACTAGCTAATAACTGCCACTGTTTATTGTAATGCCTGTGATTACTAATGATTTGACTGTAATTAACTGATTTTTAATAATGACTTTGTAATGATCTGAATAATACTGAATGATGAACTATGTTTTATTCTATTCAATACTTGATGGCCACTGAGTGCCAATAA
Organism: Schistocerca serialis cubense; assembly: GCF_023864345.2. Taxonomy (NCBI): domain Eukaryota; kingdom Metazoa; phylum Arthropoda; class Insecta; order Orthoptera; family Acrididae; genus Schistocerca; species Schistocerca serialis. Next base: position 1,149,441,711 of record NC_064639.1, on the reverse strand, counting down.
TTAATGTCAATCAACGAAATTGTTATTAATTATGCCATTAATTAACTCTTGTTTTCAATGTTCATACTTTGTAATTGGAAATAAATGTGATTGTTTAATAATGCTTTGTAATTAGAAGAAGGCTAATGATTCTTAATAGATTGGAATGACAAATGATTAATTAACTGTAATTAGGAGAAGGTTAATGATTCTTAATTATACTCTGTAACTGAAAAGAATGCGATTATTTCATAATATTTTGTAACCAGGAAAAGAAGGCTACTGATTCTATGTAAAACAATTAATGAACATTTTTCTGTAATACTACATACTTGGTACAGAAATGTTCAATAACTGGGCTATGAATGCCACGAACTATCAATGAAGACTGTATTTGTCAATATTATGTGACTTGATGTCCTTCACCTCATAAGCTGACTACCCTGAATTACTGCAATGTCCATTTGTCCTGTTTATCCCAGTGATCATGGAGCACTATATTTGGTTTTGCACTAATTCTACGTTGGTGTGCCTTGTAAGAGTGTGGTGTTGACACGACATGCTGTCCACCACCATGAGCGATGAAGACATTATTATGGTCCCACTGTTTGGTGTACCTAATGTACTGCCAAAATGAAAACATGGAACATTACTACGACAGTTCAGTGTCTTGGCTACACTGATAAATTCTGATGGGAAAAGAACTTCAAGTTGTGTCACTTGGTGTTGTACTACTGTGGAAAGATATGGACTTTCAGAGCAGCTGTGTGCAATCTAAAGTGCTACAACCATGATGCAATCCTTCCCTTTCCTATCCTGATTCTTGTCACATAAAGAAAAAAATTTTTTTTGGTAACATCATTTATGTTCATAGGTTATACATTTTTCGATTCGCTAAACTCCAGAGTGAGTACACTTATGTCACTGGTCGACATGATGTTTGCCATTATGTTTATTTGTTGTGAAAATACTAAAGACATTTTTCAGTGCATGTGCACTTTGGACATGAATTTTTTTTGCCATTATGTTTATTTGTTGTGAAAATGCTAAAGACATTTTTCAGTGCATGTACACTTGTCAACATAATATTTTTTGCCAGTCTGTTTATTTGTTCTGAATATGCTAAAGAATTTTTTCAGTGCCTGTGCACTTTGTTATCTGTCAAATAATTTGTATATACTTTTCTGATTTGCTACTATGTTTTGTACTCACATTTTGTCTTTGTCTGATATATTTTGTACTTAGTGCGTGTGCACAACATTTACTTTATGTACTACATCTAATTATTCTTGCCAGTCTGTTTATTTGTTCTGCATATGCTAAAGAATTTTCAGTGCCTGTGCACTTTGTTATCTGTCCAATAATTTGTATATACTTTTCTGATTTGCTACTATGTTTTGTACTCACATTTTGTCTTTGTCTGATATATTTTGTACTTAGTGCGTGTGCACAACATTTACTTTATGTACTACATCTAATTATTCTTGCCAGTCTGTTTATTTGTTCTGAATATGCTAAAGAATTTTTTCAGTGCCTGTGCACTTTGTTATCTGTCAAATAATTTGTATATACTTTTCTGATTTGCTACTATGTTTTGTACTCACATTTTGTCTTTGTCTGATATATTTTGTACTTAGTGCGTGTGCACAACATTTACTTTATGTACTACATCTAATTATTCTTGCCAGTCTGTTTATTTGTTCTGCATATGCTAAAGAATTTTTTCAGTGCCTGTGCACTTTATCTGTCAAAAAGTTTGTATATACTTTTTTCTGATTTGCTACTATGTTTAGTATTCACATTTTGTCCTTGTCTGATATATTTTGTACTTAGTGCGTGTGCACAACATTTAAATATTCTGTAAGTTGTAGGATTTTGTTTATTAAAGAAAAATTTTGCCGCGCTTGGCAAGTCCAAATGACTCACCATCGCTGCCAAATTTTTGCCCCCCGAGTGGAGGGTTATGAAACACGTATGTAACGCAGCAGCGATGGCGAGGCATTGTAGCATCTGTGACCAGAGAGTATGCGCTTGACCGCGCGAGTGTTGCGAGCGGTTCTCAGTCAGTAGTAGTCTTTGCGAGTTAGTTGTCGCTATGCAGAGTAACAGTCAGTCAGTCGTTGCGAGTCTGTAGCTCTGTCTAGTTGAGAGCAGTACTCAGTCTGTAGTCGTCATGCAGAGCGGTCGGTCAGTAGTAGCAGCCCAGTGCGGTTGTGTGATGTAGGCGGTCGGCAACAATGGTCAAGATGAGGAATAAGGTATACTGTTAATTAATATAATCATTAGATAATGAAAAATTTTATTTATTGTAATTATTCTCCAACAAGTCTCTCAATAATAATTTTTTATTTCAAAAGCATTTTCTCAAAAGTTTAATTTTTTTTTGAACTAAAGATCTCGTTGCACTTCCCATTTCATTCCACTTCTTTTTGAAGAAAAATTTCACTAGAATTACAAAAAAAAAAGGAGAATATTATTATTTGCAATGTAGTTCCTCCAAGTGGTGCGCAACAACAAGAGCAGATATGTGACATCCATTTATTCTGAGGTAAGACTTTAATTCTGATTGTTTTTACACAGGGCCAAAAACCGATATTTCGGTTTAATTGAATTTTCTTGTCACTGAATGGACTTTAATTTTTTGAAGGATTTATAATTGAGTCAGATTGCGAATTTCACATTTGTTGCCATTGTCAGTACATTTGATTGTAGGCAGGTTACGCATAGAGCCATGTCCATCAGCATTTCTAATTAGTATCGTTATTTTCTTTTAAAATTTTTGTGGGGAGGTTACACTTGGCTCCCATTTCTATTAAGTATTGCTATATTTTCTTATAAAAAAATTGCGGTGGGGAGGTTACAACCTTCAGCATGAAGATGAGGTATTCCCCCGAAACATATCGCTAAATAAGTAATACAATAGTTGACAAAATTTGTGACTGGTAACGTTAATTTAAAAAAAAAAAAAAAAAACCTCTACATATTTCTTGAGACAATCACTGTCGAGATATAGTCAAAATGGCTTCAAATTCTTGTTTTCAAAATGTTTCTGAGCACGGGCATTGTAACTGCTACTTTGTGGAATTTTGAAGATCTGGTTATTGTGCATTTATTAAAAGTATTCCATTTATATATCTTCGAAGTACCAGTGATTGCGTTGTTTGGCCGCGTCCTGTAGAACGTGAACTGGCTAAGGGCTTGAGTCCTGCCCACATAGTACTGGTTTATTTTAATAAAACTGTTACTGTGCGGATGATGTTTTTTAAAAAAAATGACGCCTTAGCGCTACTACTTCCCAAGCACGTAGCTCATTGTTTATTTGAACCACAGCACATTTCAGTTACCTTGCTCCATTGGGGAATTAACTTGTGACGCATTTGAAAGCTGTTGTGACAAACTCTTGTGAAGCGCTATGGCAGCGTTAAACAAATGTACTCATCCAGTGCCGGCCGGAGTGGCTGAGCGGTTCTAGGCACTACAGTCAGGAACCGCGCGCCCGCTGCGGCGCAGGTTCGAATCCTGCCTCGGGCATGGATGTGTGTGACGTCCTTAGGTTAGTTAGGTTTAAGTAGTTCTAAGTTCTAGGGGACTGATGACCTCAGAAGTTAAGTCCCATAGTGCTCAGGGCCATACTCATCCAGTTACCTGTCCAAGATACAAGAACGTCTTGCCTCGTAGCTGTCTGCCAAACAGAAGACGTACGTCCGTGTCACAAGTATGTTACCCGATGTAAAACATGTTAATCCACTTGATGATGTTGGCGTGACAAGTAAATCCACAGTTGTGCTTAAAATAAAAATTAGCAGATCAGTTATCTACACAGACGCAGGGTTTTGTAAACTATCTATTATGGACGAAGTATCGAAAAGAAATAGACAGTCGTAGATAATGGTAAACGAGCATTTCTCCAGTCGTTACCAATTAAGCGGTGTTTCGACAAAAGCGAAACGCTGGATATTTACGGCTAACAAATATTAATGTGCGCACGTACGACTGTGCACGTCGTTCATAATTAAAGGTGTTCGCGCGTGATTAATGAGTATTGATGATCCCCACTGCCAGAGCAATTACGAGCAGCGATTTTGCCTGCGGCAGCAGAGCGATCCGGGTCAGGGTCAAAGATGTGACGCGATAAAATTATTGTGTAGCAGTTCCATAAGAAGACTCTGAAGCTAAAGCTTGCGAGAGAATATCTGGATGTGTACGGGTGTTCTAAAATTCCCCTTACAAACTTCTAGAACTTGCAGAGGGGAATGGGTGTATAATATTCTGAATTGGAACCTACAACCATTTGAAAACACGTTGATAACGCGACCACTTTTACAAGTAATTTATTAGTTTTGATCCAGTACAGCACTTTTTTGCAATTCACCTCATTATTAAAGAAAGAAACAAAATGGACAATGAGTTTTCACAGAAACTGTGCCTCTTCCAGTCCGGGTGTGAGCTGTCTCCTTGGAGCAATGGAGTCACGCCAGGTAACGGCGCAGGTACCCCTTCTCGAAGTCGTTGCGTAATTGTAGCGAAAAGGGTATGCGATGGAATCGGACGTTGTGGATGATGTTCTTGGTAATGGCGACCAGCTGCTCCAGTACCGTGAACTTTGTCATACAGAAAATCATGTCGGTCTATTCTCTGCAAATGTTTACTCAGCCAGGTTGCTCTAACACGCACAGACACGTGAATAAGGCTCGAACTAGGTCAGAGAGGTAGGACAGACGTCAAATGACATCAGCTAGTCCGACGTAAGTGCCCACACCATGACTTCCCTATTGCACACCTACCTAGCAAACATGTTTTTAAACGGCTGTAGCACGGAAACGCCACGTTTCCAGACTGGCTGCAATACGATTTGTCGTCTACTCAGACTTCTATACAAGTACGGGAAGTGATCTAGTTGAATGCTCTGAGGGGTGATAGTATTAGTGAGTCTGGACAAAAAACTTCATATGGACGTATCGTCTATTCCGAATGGTTTCCGAGATAGAATACATTTAATATCACTTTTGTACGTTTTTCTTGAATAACTCGAAAACCGCACCCTCCAGCGAAAACGTGTCGCATTACACAATGAAACTATATTAAATTTCCTACAAAAAAGGTCCTGTTCATTTTTCTCTCTAGAACTAATGGTTTGTGCGAAGGGAGCGCGAGAACGTTGAAAAACTCGCTGCGCTGTAGCTTGCGTAGTTTTTGTAGGCCAATTTGAGGTAGTTTCCTAACTTGATAGACCACAAGTGTCCCGTATCAGACTGTTCGTCTCAACTTGCAACCTCAATATGCTACCTCAAATTGGCGTACAAAAACTACGTAAGCTACAGCGCATGCTCGTGGAGTGAGTTTTTCAACATTCTCGCGCTCCCTTCGCCAAAACCATTAGTTCTAGAGAGAAAAATGAACAGGACCTTTTTTGTACGTCTGCCTGAGATTTTCGCTTTCAATGTATGCAATAACTCAAGCCATAAGCCATCTATCGGTTGTGATACGCATCACAGTATCACATGATCCTTCAAAAGGAAAAGAGTACCGGCGTCCCAGTGTTGTCTGTTGAGGTACACAGAGGGCAGTCGTCATTTGCGGACGTTGCATTCAACCAATTACACGCAATGCAACATCTTAATGCAGTGCAAGTTGCAAGGAGAATCTGTTTGATCAAAGAAGGGCGGACTTTCCGTCGTGTTGCTGCAATGTCTCTCCATCTGTCCTCCATATATAATGGAAACGCTGCAGGCAGACAGGTTACTACACAAGGCGAGATGGACAAGGTCGTTGACACATTACAACTGTGGGAAGAAAGATATCTGACAATTTCTTCATCGAGTCGTCGTACAGCTGCCTCCAGAGCACAGCAAGATGATCTCAGATAGGGCAAATGGGGCCGCTTTCACCGATCACATTGACCCAAACGACCTGTTCGAGACGACAACATCTGGCAGCTCGCCTTTCAGTTTTTCCGTTGTCATGTCAACTGACAACTCCGTCACTGGCGAAACGTGTTATTCACGGACTACTCCAGATTTCCACTGAGGCAAGGTTATGGGCGTTTTCGTGTGTAGAGACACCGTGGTGAGCGGTACCTGCCAAATGTTGTCGAGGAAATCGATAAATTCGGCTAAGGTTCTGTGATGGTGTGGAGAGACGTCCATGTTGACAGCCCTACGGCTCTTTTCGTTGTCCATAGTCACCTCACCGTCGGGCAGTACATCGAACAGATCGTGATGGGCCAAGTGGTGGGGCGGCCGCGGTGGCCGAGCGGTTCTAGGCGCTTCAGTCCGGAACCGCGCGACTGCTAGGGTCGCAGGTTCCAATCCTGCCTCGGGCATGGATGTGTGTGTGATGTCCTTAGGTTAGTTAGGTTTAGGTAGTTCTAAGTTCTAGGAGACTGACGACCTCAGAAGTTCCATAGTGCTCAGAGACATTTGAGCCATTTGGACCAAGTGGTGGCTGCTGCATGCGGCGGTGGCTCTGTATTTCTTCTCATGCTCTACCTGCGTGCGGGAAAGGGGAGGAAATGACTAGTAGTGGTACAAGGTACGCTCCGCAATTCACTGCACAGTGGTTTGCGGAGTATTTATGTGGGTGTAGATGTAGATAATGCAGGGGGCCATGTTTCGGGCGTCACTAAGGATGTTTTTCAAAGCCTAGGGTTTGAAGTAAAGGAATGACCAGCGGTGAGTTTCGATCTAACGAATTCCACACCTACCACAGGGTGACCTCCACAGATTGTACGGAGCATGACACGTTCGTGGAGGTCATATGCATTACTGTTCTCAGAGTCCAATGAAAAGCACTCAGAATGACGAAATGAATGATTGTTTTCACATTGTTTTTGACACCTGTCGGACATTTGTTGTGATGTAAGTGAATGAGGACGTAACGCGGTTTTGTTGTGTACTGAATTGATAAGGGTAAGGGTATAATTTGGTAACATAGTTGAGCCATCCTTCGATGTTTATTATCTTTGCTTGCTTTGTTGTTTTCCGCATTCGCAGTGCGAGTGGCAGTTGACGTTTGCTCGGGCTACCTGCTGAGACGCCGCGAGGTACGAGGTGGGAAGCAACCACGTATATGTGGAGTTGGTTGTAGCGGTCTGCCAGTTCAGGATGGAGGATATGTGTTGGTTGCCTGCCTGTCTGCTCTCCTGATTTTGCTCGCCGTTCCTTCCGACCGCCTATCTTGGGTTGCTGCCTGTTGTATCCTACACTAGCCGTACCGCACGTCCAGCAAAAGTTACGCAGCCTTGTGTTTCTTTAAAGAAACGGAGCAAATGTATAAGACCTTTGGAACCAATTTTGGTGGCCTCTTAAGTGTGGCCTTCGCGTTTACACTGCCTTTGGGGAGAGCTAATTCTTTTAAATGTAAATAGTTGGGGTTGCCTGTCCTCTATAATCTTCTGGGTGTTTTATTTGAATTTTCTCTTTGGGGTTCCTTCCCTGTGCTTGGTTAAGTGTTTACTTATATTGAAGGAAGTGACTCCTGGTTAAAACTCGGAGAAGGTGTTTAATGATACTGGCGCCTCCGGCATTCGCCTTTTCAGTTAATTGTTGTCATCCCTTCGAGCGACCTGCTGTCACTCCTCGTTAATTAATGCTGGTTTATGGGTACTTAATTTTGAATTGGCCATTTGAATTAATATTTTGGAGCGCAGTATAGTACTAAGGCAACCTCATTGTATACCACCTTGTGCCCCGGTCTAGTACCTCAATTTTCAGTGGCACGAGTTAGCTACACTACCGGTTTTACTGATGTGCTCCCTTCAAAATCCTGTCTCGTATAAGTTTGCCCCATGTGTGTCTGGGAACACAGAGATGAGCTTTCGTGTGAGTTCAGTGCGAGTCAGTTAATGGAATCTTCATTTTCGTTTGGCTTCAACGGAAGAGTTTGAGTGGAGCGTAGTGTGTTTGATTTGTTATTCATTTAATTACTGTAAGTTTGTTTATTTAATGGGGAGCAAGACATTTAAAGACTGTTGGTATCAACTCCCCTAGTTGCTGGGTGTTGCTGATTCGTTCCAAATGGCCTACTACTTATTCTACGGCAACGCTGTTGATTAGTTGGTTACTGTGAGTACCAATTCACGCTATTTATTTGTTGCTGAAATTGTTAAAGTGTCTGTGTCGTGATTCAATCACTAGCTACGTGTTTTAGCTAAATTGATATAAACCTTACATTACCTCCTTAAAATTTGTTGCCAGCAGAAACCCTTAAGACAACTAAGTTTCGTCACTGCTTATGTTAACCTTTACTGGGAGCAATATTTCATGTAGTTAAATTTTGTCTTAAAATGTGTATTTCTCTGATGTAATAAACGAGTGATAAAAGAAAAAAGCAAATGGGCCTGGTCCTTTCCATTGTGTTCGGTTTGTAACACATATAAATAGTCAGTCCGCAATAATTGTTAATGGATTATAGCAGACGCTCGAAGTCATGTTCCCGAAACTCTTTCGAGCAGAGTATAATGGTTTGGAAAAACCATGGAAACCAAAGTTAAGAACGACTTGACGACTGGTGTAATCGTTACTTTTCGTTTATCTGATTTTATTAAAGACAATGAAATAGGTAACTGTGTGTACTCTGTAGCATCATAAATGAAAATTGTTTCGATCGATAACGAGGTTGATGTGGCAGTTTTTTAGAAACGCAACGAATTTTATCCACAGACACAGGCCATTACGTAAATGTGCAGTGGTGTAGGAGCAGCCAAGTGCTGCCCTTGGCAGTGCGTTGTGAAATCTATTCCGCGGTGGCACAGGACGCGAAGTGCGTCTGCCAAGGCAGCCAGCTCGGCCGCGCACGCGGTTAACGCTACCGCGCTAAAAACACGGCGAGTCGGCACCTGTTGCGGCACGTCGTCCACTCGATGCCCTGCAGACCACACCGAGCCCCGTTGCGTTGCAACAGATTCTGCGCCTCCGACTGCCGCTGCAGCCGTACGAGCGGCCGCGGCAACCCAGCCGAGACGCTGCGCGGGCCGGTGAAAAACGACCGCGGGAGAAAGCCGGCGAGTCACCGCCGAAAGTCACGAGCGTCCGCTGTCGTGAAGTCCGCCTCCGCAACGCCGTCCCAGATGGCACACCGCGCAGCTCTGTCAGCGCACTTCGCTAGTCATCCTGCGACTGTCGCAGTTGTGTCGTCCATTCCCTGACGGCTCTCTTTTAAAGGTCGTGTGCAGAACCCGTTACGGAACACTTACAGCAGTGTGATCGTGTCTTCCTCTCACCATTTTACGACGAAAACAGTGTTTTAATAAATTTCCTGCGCGAAGAGTTTGACAGAGCACTGAAAGAAAGGTGGCAGAGGTAAAATACAGGCACCGAAAGGCTATTTACAATTTGTACAGAAACCAGATGGCAATTATAAGAGCCGATGGGCATGAAAGGAAAGCAGTGGTTGGGAAGGGAGTGAGATAGCGTTGTAGCCTCTCCCCGATGTTATTCAATCTGTTTATCGAGCAAGCAGTAAAGGAAACAAAAGAAAAATTCAGAGTAGGTATTAAAATCCATGGGGAAGAAATAAAAACTTTGAAGTTCGCCGATGACATTGTAATTCTGTCAGAGACAGCAACGGACTTGGAAGAGCAGTTGAACGGAATGAACAGTGTCTTGAAAGGAGCATATAAGATGAACATCAACAAAAGCGAAACGAGTATAATGGAATGTAATCGAATTAAGCCGGGTGATGCTGAGGGAATTAGATTAGGAAATGAGACACTTATAGTAGTAAAAGAGTTTTGCTATTTGGGGAGCAAAATAACTGATATGGTCGAAGTAGAGAGGATGCAAAATTTAGACTGGCAATGGCAAGGAAAGCGTTTCTGAAGAAGAGAAATTTGTTAACATCGAGTGTAGATTTAAGTGTCAGGAAGTCGTTTTTGAAAGTATTGGTATGGAGTGTGGCCATGTATGGAAGTGAAACGTGGACGATAAATAGTTTAGACAAGCAGAGAATAGAAGCTTTAGAAATGTGGTGCTACAGAAGAATGCTGAAGATTAGATGGATAGATCACATAACTAATGAGGAAGTATTGAACAGAATTGGGGAGAAGAGAAGTTTGTGGCACAACTTGACTAGAAGAAGGGATCGATTGGTAGGACATGTTCTGAGGCATCAAGGGATCACCAATTTAGTATTTGAGGGCAGCGTGGAGGGTAAAAATCGTAGAGGGAGACCAAGAGACGAATACACGAAGCAGATTCAGGAGGATGTAGGTTGCAGTAAGTACTGGGAGACGAAGAAGCTAGAACAGGATAGAGTAGCATGGAGAGCTGCATCAAACCAGTCTCAGGATTGAAGACCACAACAACAACAATAAATTTCCTTTACTTCACGCCTATGGCCACAAATTTTTTGTCATCAGACTACCAGTTTCTGTCTATAATGACCATCTTCAGATCTGTTTTATAAAAACATGTCCTAATATACCGGAGCCATAGTGATAAAAGAGATCTGAAGATGATCATTATAGGCCGAAACCGGTAGTCTGATGACAAAAAAAAAAAAAAAAAAATGCTTGTGGCCATAGGCGTGAGTAAAGGAAATTTATTGTATGGGTCACCGTTCAATTAGCGACAATGTCGCAGCTTGTCAAAGTGTTTTAATACTTGCAGGCTCCTTTTACAAAGACAAATGATCATAGCTTCACACGTCACTTGTGCATGTTACAGTTCAAGTCTTGTAAGGAGAATTGCCAACGTCTTTATACCGAGGTGATTGAATGTTCATTACGTTTCAGTAGAAAATGCATTACAAATGGAAATGAGCGTCTGATGTCAATGGCCGGGAGGCCCCTTACGGGGCAGGTCCGGCCGCCTTGGTGCAGGTCTTCTTACATTCGACGCCACATTGGGCGACCTCCGCGCCGGATGGGGATGAAATGATGATGAAGACAACACAACACACAGTCCCTCAGCGGAGAAAATCCCAGGCCCAGCCGGGAATCGAACCCAGGCCCCTTAGGACGGCAGTCGGTCACGCTGATCACTCAGCTCTCGGGGCGGACATTGCATTAGAAATTAACAATAACTAAAATACCTTCAGGCTGCAAAAGATGGTTTTATAACTTATTTATTCCATGACCGATTGCGAGACTTCACCTCCAATCTGCAGATGTACCTTTGTACAAATGTAATCTAAGTTAATTATTAATTTCCTAGGTCACAGCATGCTGTCAACCAAATCAGAAGTGCCCGCGAACACGGCCACAACTCCAGGTAAAGCGACACCGCACCGGTGGACCTGTCAGTGTGTGACTAGCATTGGTTCGGTAGTTACCGCCTTTTTCGCGATGTTTGTTTTGGTTTCCACCACCTTGGAACCAACCATGGACAGTTATCTCTGTTGGTCCATCGAGGATACGGGAGAGCTGACGGTTATATATTTACGAAAGAAAGTCCACCAAACATACGTATGTTTCCAGAAGTTATTTTATTCAGACCAATAGTTTCGGCATCTCAATAACGCCATCTTCAGGCCCCTATGCACTCCATGTATAGACAGTCAGATACATGGATGCACGCATAATTGAAGCCATCAATATTTGGATTCCATGAATTTTTTGTGAAATGTGTACTTCAAAGACCTGACAGCAGTCTAAGGTCTTTCTGTGTCTCTTCAAGTACATTTCCCTCAACCGACATCAAGTCTGGATTAGCCGAGCGGTCTACGGCGCTGCAGTCATGCACTGTGCGGCTGGTCCCGGCGGAGGTTCGAATCCTCCCTCGGGCATGGGTGTGTGTGTTTGTCCTTAGGATAATTTAGGTTAAGTAGTGTGTAAGTTTAGGGACTGATGACCTTAGCAGCTAAGTCCCGTATGATTTCACACACATTTGAACATTTTTTTGACATCAAATCTGCCGATCGCCGCATAGTCCATTGCTGTGGGCTGGCATATTTTCCCTTTATTTCTTGGTTTCATTGTCAATATATTAGCCTAAGTACAGTTGTCTGTCCGTTAGTGGTCTGTAGTCTCCCCCTGTTCCCCTCACTAATCAGCAACCGAATCCCCCGCAGCAAGATAAGAGATCCGATGCCTCCACAGTTCTTGGAGCAGAAGATCATCGGATGAGGTACATTTAACCAGATGGTAGGGAACATAGCGAGAGGCAGAGCTCATTTATTTCTTACAGTTCGATTCCGTTGAGTTCACACATTTACATTGTCAATGATGTACTCATCCCAGAGACGAACTGGATAGTGTTACACACGGTACTGTACAATACAGAGACCGGGGTGTGGTTGGGGGTGGGGGGGGGGGGTGGGGGGGGGAGGGAGAGGGTAGGGGAATTTCAGGATCCGCAGTGTTTTCAATTTTGTGACTGATGTATGTTAAAGATGTGCCGTTTGTCCTGGTGCCTTTTGGTTCAAATGGCTCCGAGCACTATGGGACTTCACAGCTCAGGTCATCAGTCCGCACAGAACTTAGAACTAGTTAAACCTAACTAACCTAAGGACATCACACACATGCATGCCCGAGGCAGGATTCGAACCTGCGACCGTAGCGGTCGCGTGGTTCCAGATTGAAGCGCGTAGACCCGCTCGGCCACTCCGGCCGCTGGTGCCGTTTGATAAACTACTGTTGTTTCAGGAACAAGCTGGTGACAGTGTCATTTATTGACGTTATCGATGTCCAAATGGGAGTCACAAAGACGCCGAGATCCTGTATGTGCACTTCATCAACGACAAAAGTGTACCTTGTACTCCGCTTCAGAAATGTAAACTACGAATTAAGTTACATTCGCATTACGAGCGCAAGTGGACAAAGCCGAAAGTATACAAATTATGGGAAGAGAGGTGTGCTTACAGGACTTGTTAGCCCGCGGGCCAGATTTGAAAGCGGGACGCCGGACACGCCGCCGTAATACGAGGGCTGGCTGGCTTCCGTCTCCCCGTAACCCAGATATACTCGGCGCTGAGATGATGGCGACACGCTGGAGGGGGAACAGCGAGTGAAAGTCATGGGACTGACCAAGAGGCGTGTGAATTTAAGGGCGACTCGCATATAATGGGCCCTTTCCGTATAAGGGACGGTAGGAACGCGTCACAAGGAAATAACGATCTGGGACTGCCGCGAGAAAAATACCACATGAGGACACGTGTGTTCGTGACCAAGGTTCATATTTCGCGTGTTTTTCTTTTATAATTCTAAACGACTGCCGAGATGTTTCCCTAATTCTGACAGTATTCGCTGTTTTGTATGTGGGTCCGTCAGAAGCCAGCGTGGACACAATTATTTATACTACCCTGCATAACACCTAGCAAAAAGAAGGAATGGGTTGAATATAAAATGACCCTGCATAATACCTAGCAAAAACAAGGAATGCCTTGAATGTAAAATGTTGCGATAGAAGAAAGAATGCTGCATTAGAGTAGCTTCTAAACGAAGATAAAAGAATCTACACAAGTAGAACCAAAAGACTATGCAACAACTAGGCCAAGCCTCCTACGGAGAACACGACCTCTCGGATGTTGACGGATTTTTTACAGGTGAGAAGGTAGGTCTGTAACTGCTTCAGGTGTGACTTCAAATTTCCTCGCCGGGCTGAGATTATCTCGATCTAGTGACGAAAGTCTTTGGTGGTACTAGGACTGGAACGAAGGGCACACCTTACTCGTTGTTATGCTCCTGAGATATGCTCTAAACGTTGCACTCATCAGAAATTTATATTTTATCTTCCTTCTCTCTTCTTTGTCCGTTACCAAATAGCTAATCCGTTGGCAGTATTTTTCTTCTCAGGATTTTGTATGTCTTCTTTCGAAACTTTCTAATAAAAAGTGCTTGTCATTGGCGTATAAAGTCGTTTGAAATATTGGACGGCTGGTTTTGACAAGGAAATAAGAACAAATACGATATTATGTAAGATGCCAAAGAAGATATGTCACCAGTGGTTCGTGTGCTTCCTTTTTTCTGGTGTTTTATAACAGGGTTTACACTTCTACTTTTTAGACGGTTCTTTTAAGTGCAGCGGATTGCTTAGATTTCATGATTTGCTGACCAAGTACCTTCCATACCAACAGATAAACAAACGACTGAAGATCCCTATAAAGTCAAATATTTTTATTCCAGTCTTTGATCACAATATCAATTCTTTTGACGATGACCGGTTTCAGTCCGTAATGACCATCTTCAGATCATTTCTATACCATGTCCTAAAGTGATGAGGCCATAAAGGCATCGTCAAAACATATAAAGATAATCAGCACACCATCGTCACATAGATCAAAAATAAGGTGTAGAATAGGCCACATCGTCCACACAGTCATTATTGCAACTGGCAACTGACGATGCCGTCTAGCTCTAAGGTATGTCCAACTGAAGAGGAGATCTTCGCTTGGGCGGCGTTGTATGTAACTCCAAAGGGCGAATGTGTTTCCCGAGAGGTGGGTGGTGCTATTCCAAGCTGCACAAGTGGAGTTAACGGCTTCGCAGGGTACTTATTCCAGGAGAGTTTGTAACCTCCCCCTCACTTATCGACCTTAATGACAGTGAAAAATTAAACCGCATGTACCTAATGGAAATTTGGGAAAAGCAATCGTCACCGAAGTCAATTTGTCGGTAAAGAGGGAGGAAAGGGTTACATCTAAATGAAAGGAAAAATGCAAATGAAACTGGTGGAAATTAATTTTGAAAAGGGGTAAAGTTAATAAAGAAAGTAAATAAGCGGCCGTTACGTTAACAATTAACTAGCGGTAATTAGACATTTGAGATTTGGGGGAAATTATGGTCGGCAGTCCTAAGGACAATTACTATAGTAACTGAAAAAGAAAGGTTATTACACATATAATTAGCACTAGAAGGGTGGCAACTGAAGGTTGACACGTATAGTGTGAAAACTGAAAGTTTGTCAGAAGTAATAAATTTCGCTACACTCTGACTTAATTTAGCAAAAGAATTAATAAAACCGGAAAATCGAAAGTTAATTTAGTGACTGAAGTTAATAGTGGGCTTTCTTTCTGAAGCACATCGAAATTCAGTAAAATACGGTTAGTCTTGGACTACCTCTACAATCATTTCAAAAGCTACTTGAATCTACGCAATTTAGAAATAAGAGATTTAACTTTGAACTTGAATTCAATGATTCTGAACAATTAACAATAGTAAAATTTAGTACGTACCAAGCTGAGCTGCAGTCAAAGGTAAGCTAAAATACGGTAACAAAACTCGCACTCTTAATTTGTGCTTGTGGAATCTAAATATTGTAGCCAGCTATGAATACCTTAACTGAACTTTGAAATTAAAGCAGTGAAATCGAATGATGCTGGCGTTTGAATTTCAACGACACTCGGGTTCATTCCGGAAAAGGAAGGGTAATGCAATTGGGACAATGAGCAACAAACGTTCATGCTAAATTGCTGTAATTTTGTGATGCAACAATTTTAAAAGTTTGAAAAGCTGAGGTCTGTCATACAGTTCTAAAACTTTACGTGCTTCCAGTCTTCCTTGTTGGTTGATTGAAGGTTTGAAGCCGTCGATCGAGGAGATGGCGACAGTCACTCATTGTCGGCTGTCGCTGTTGCAGAAGCTGGATGTTGGCGCGCCTTCTTCTCGACACGGTCACCAGACGAAACGGGCTCTTGATGTGCGCCAGCTAATGCTTCCCGTCCGCGACACCATGTCAGAAACTATCATCGCAAGTCGAGCGCAATTACATGCTGCCAATCCCCGAAAGCGCGGCAACTCGCGGGAGCTTCACACAACACACCTGCTCCACTGCACCACCCCAGCCAGACTCTCTCTGCTCTGCACGCGCTCCACGCGACAGAGTTAACACCACCAATGATCCTAAACACTTTGGTTCTCCACACGACCTATCGATGTATTCGTTCGATAGCATATTTTTCCCTAGGCCAGACCCAGCGTATAAATACAAGTAATATTCACAAAACAAACCAATTATACATCGACATAAATGCATATATATACAAATAGTAAAACAATTACAATATACAAAGACACTGAAATGTTATATCTTCAGGTAACAAAATAAGGAAAAAAATTTGCAGTGCAATAGATGGAAATAGGAGGATATGCATTTCCGGCGTTACAAGTTGTTTCGCAGTTCGTTGCATGATCAGTAGAAAGAGCGCTCATCCAATTTCTTCGCACATAAGTGGAGTGCACTTTGCAAATTTATCATACGAGGTTTATGGAGAACACGATCTCGTACGTTGCACAATATCTCTGTGGTGCCAGCGTCACGAGGCCGGACGTGTAAACACTGACATCATGCCACGGCCCGGTCAGGCGCAGGAGCTAAGACGGACGGACCGTCCGATCATCAGACGTGCCACTGCTGTTGAACTGTCGTTAGTCAAAGGAACTGTGCATCACATAATCCATGAGAATCTCCGATATGGCAAACTTTCTGCACAGTGGGTGGCCAAGTATCTTTCAGAGAACTACAAGTTAGTGTGAGTGTGTCTTTGCCTGGCCAATCTGTTGAGAGACGCGGAACAAATAAGGGATTCCATTTCTCAAATTTTGGCGTGTGATGAAAGGTGGTTTCGCCACTTCAAGACTGCCTGCAAACGGCTGGGTACGGAGTGAAGAAATCCCGGCTCCAATCGCCCAAAAAAGGCCCACTCTAGCCCTGAGCCGCAGTTTCTTTCTTGACGACGACGGACCTCTACTCATCAAGAGGCTATCCCGGGGCGCAACAGTTACAGCTGAGCAGCACTACAACATGTTACTGAAGGTCAAACAGGTCATCAAGAACAAAGACAGGGGCAATATCTCGAACAGTGCTTTTCCAGGACAGCATTAGGCAACGTACGGCCGAGAAGACCGTCGAGCTCCTTCAGATATTTCGATGGGAGATCCTGGAACATTCTCCTTACAGCCCCGATATCTCCTCATTTGATTCGCATATCTTCGGACCCTTAAAACAATCTCTCATAGGTCAGAGATTCACCTCTGACAAGAAAATGCAGTACACCGTGGAAAAGTGGATTGATCAGCAGCGCACGGATTTTTATACTGAAGCCATCCAATTCCTTCCTTCTCCCTCGATTCGGTATATCGATGACAATGACAGTTATGTATAGATGTCATGTCGCACATGAACTGTAATAATATTGTTATTAAAATGTCTTTACATATAACTGTGACCTCCTTTTCATTTGGGCACACTGCAAATTATGACAAAACATATATCAAAAATATGGCCCAACGAGGATAATGGAATGTAGTCGAATTAAGTCGGGTGATGCTGAGGGAATTAGATTAGGAAATGAGACACTGAAAGTAGTAAAGGAGTTTTGCTATTTGGGGAGCAAAATAACTGATGATGGTCGAAGTAGAGAGGATATAAAATGTAGACTGGCAATGGCAAGGAAAGCGCTTCTAAAGAAGAGAAATTTGTTAACATCGAGTATATATTTAAGTGTCAGGAAGTCGTTTCGGAAACTATTTGCATGGGGTGTAGCCATGTATGGAAGTGAAACATGGGCGATAAATAGTTTGGACAAGAAGAGAATAGAAGCTTTCGAAATGTGGTGCTACAGTAGAATGGTGAAGATTAGATGGGTAGATCACATAAGTAATGAAGAGGTATGGAATAGAATTGGGGAGGAGTTTGTGGCACAACTTGACAAGAAGAAGGTACCGATTGGTAGGACATGTTCTCAGGCATCAAGGGATAACAAATTTAGCATTTGAAGGCAGCGTGGAGGGTAAAAATCGTAGAGGGAGACCAAGAGATGAATACACTAAGCAGATTCAGAAGGATGTATGTTGCAGTAAGTACTGGGAGATGAAGAAGCTTGCACGGGATAGAGTAGCATGGAGAGCTGCATCAAACCAGTCTCAGGACTGAAGACCACAACAACAACAACATGTAAAATATGATGTAGTTATATATATATATATATATATATATATATATATATATATATATATATATAATTAAAATGTGGTCATGACCGGAAACTACATTCCTAGTAAGTGGAATGTAAATTACGACCTCTGATAAGAGAACAGGCAATCCTACCGTTAGAACTCCAGCTACCTAAAGGTTTAAAGAGGTTTACAAAATATTTATATCCTCGGATGAACGACCTGTGGATGTGGACTTCGTTTCTCTAATACAAGCATAGCTCTAGCTGTCGTACTATATACACTTCTACACAACAGTGCGTTTTCACCATGTGATGTTGTTCTTTTGGATGTGATGCCTTTTCCATCCTCCGACCTTATTACGGTATTTCAAAATTTTTGTTCTCTGTGATGCCCTCTGGGAAACAGTAAGTCAACCTTTCACGACTGCGATAGCACATTTGGATGCCCCCGCAGATTACGTACGAGGCCCACCAACCTGAGGCGGACGGGTTGCCCACGGGAGGCTCGGCCGGACGCTACAGCCGGAGGACGTTGATCGGTCGGCGCTCGCGCCTTGGGTGAGTGACCTTGAGTGGCCGGTCCGAGCACCTTTTGTTTACAGACAGCGGACTCCACCACTGCTGTCCGCCACGGAAGTTTTTCCAGGTGGCAGTCGCTAGCGCCTGCCACGGAACGCAAGTACCAAATGGCCTGAAAGACGGCCACAGGACTACGACATTCGTTCTGCTCCGCGGGTTGCGAAACCATTCGGTGCAAGCCGTGAGTCAGATTCTCACCATTACAAGGGGAACGAGCTGTCGCCGCCAAATCGACTTGGCAAGTAATAAACGAGAGTTTAAGCCGTCCTGTGAAATACGTCGGCACTGATTTCCCGGTTGGTACTGCGTTAGCTTTTCAAGTTAATCTACCTTGCATCCAAAGGTCCGTTGTGAATGCGGTGCTGAATTGTAAGTGAATTAGAATCATGTGGTTTCTTATTCACTTCTAGGAAAATCATTTACAATGCCATCAGAAGAAAAGAACGTAAGATCGCCAGACCGCATCTCTGTCAAATAACATTTCACGACGGAGAAAAGTGAAGTCTAGCCTTATGACTGACGAAGTATTATGACTACTCGAGTACAGTAAGAATGACCGTCACCTTTAAGCCCTCCGGCTGTGAAACAGAGAAATGTTAACTACAAGTGTTGAGAATGGAGGGAGCAGAATTTTGAGAAGGGACTGACTGTGATAAAAAGTCAATGTGTCAGACGACCACATTTCATTCAAGAATCAATCTGCAAAACACGGAAGAAAGACCGTCGACGTCGTGATCCTCACAGGGAGAGCTCTGGGTGAAATGGACCGCGATGATCAGGGAAATCGGACGTAATTTTGTTGAACCAACAAGTTAAACAGCCTCATAGGGGGTTAAGGAAAAACATGTAATGCCTCTCACGATGTACTAGCCCGGGGAAGCTGTGACAGTAATTCAGAGAACCGTGGGGAAAACTAAATTTGGGTGGCCGAAGGGACATTTGAAGTCCACCCTTTCCGAAAATTAGTCCAGAAGCTTGACCGCTGTCGTATCTCGCACAACGCGGACGTTGGAGTAGAAAGACGAATTGCAGAGCGTGATGCATCAATAAACAGTGACATTCTGTGGTGCCAGTAACTTGGCTTTTACAGTTGTAGTAGTAGTAGTAGTTTGGTATTCTGCAGCAGCTCTTGTCATGGATTAAGCCTCTTCCACTTTTGACTGTCCATAGCCAATCTTTTCATTTCTGAATATTTGTCTCCTTTGATATTGTCCAGCATTTGATATCTTCTTTTTCCTCTTCCCCTTTTCCCCTCAACAATTTCTTCTATTCCTTCCTTCAATAAACAGTCCCTCCTCAGACAATGCTCAGTTCAGTTCCGTTTTCTCTTTCTGATGACTTTCATCATGTTTCTTTCTTCTCCAACTCTTCTTAATGCTTCTTCATGTCATACTCGGTCTTCCCTTTTCACTTTTTCCATTCTTCTCCATATCCACATCTCTAGTGCCCCCAATCTTCTTTCATCTTCCGTGCTCAGTACCCAGGGCTCCGCACCATACAGTGCCACGCTCCAGATGTAACAGTACGCTTTCAAAATTTATCTTTGGTATATATGACACCATCGGTTACGTTGCCGTAGTTACCGCTACGGGCGCCTAAGTAGAAATTCAGCGAATGTTGTACAACTCGATAAGAGAGAAAAGTGTTCTGAGCGTGTTAAATGTCCAAAAGGTAATCAGAAGCAGAAGAGCTCTTCTCATTATGGTCAAACTCCAGCGCTGCGATTTGCAGGGGCAAAGGAAACAAGTGAGTCATAGCAGTTGCGACAGAGAGTTCAAACTTCAGTATGAAAGTTTCACTGTGAAGTGGAGTGTCTGCTGTTCTGACACATCGATGAACAACTCACGGCCCATCTTTACAGTTCCAGTTCTGCCAGTACTCCTTTCCTCTGCTTGCACCAGTTCATCAGCATCAAAGTGAAGTCGTCGAAGGTGTTCTTTAAGTTTTGAGCGTCCGCAGCTCGTGGTCGTGAGGTAGCGTTCTCGCTCCCCACGCACGGGTTCCCGGGTTCGGTTCCCGGCGGGGTCAGGGATTTTCTCTGCCTCGTGATGACTGGGTGTTCTGTGCTGTCCTTAGGTTAGTTAGGTTTACGTAGTTCTAAGTTCTAGGGGACTGATGACCATAGATGTTAAGTCCCATAGTGCTCAGAGTCATTTGAAGTTTTGAGGATGAAAATCGGATGGTGCCAAGTCGGAACTGTACTGAGAATGATCGATGCGAATTCAAAAGTCGGTTACAGCACTCCGTTTCTCACGCAGCGACATAGTTACGTTACACACAGCCGTGTTACATTCTACAATTGGCAGCCCTCCAGAGGTAATGGGGCTGCGAATATGTAGACATGACGAATCAAAATGTAGACTGTTTATAACAATTATTTTATTTAAAAAGCTTTCCGAGTTTTCACATAAAAATGTGGAGCCGAAGAACCGTTACGAAATGGAGTTAATAATTTTCGATTTTCAATTTGATAATGCTAATCATGTTGAAGAATAACGCATCTCCAGCAAGGGTACGTCACATTAACATTGTCAGCTTTAAAATCCCAAGAAAACAACGCAAAGGAGCTGTGCTGAGAATCAGATACCGCTCTACGACTTCTTTAATGACACACTTATTCGTGCGATTCATTTTCACTGCATTTGTGAATCGCAACCTAAAAGTGTTCAAAGCAAAAGGCTGGCACAAGCTACGGGCTAGAAACTGCACGTCCTGACACAACGAACAAAGCATGTTACAAATGTCACAGTAGTATTTCACAAACCTCCTGCTCATTCCACTGTGCAGTACTTCGCTCTCGGGCATTAAGCGGGTGCAGTGGGACGCAGCCAGTGGCAAACACTCGGTGCGCGCGAAATTTCGAAGATGTACACTCATCAGGTCATAGCCGCACACTAACACAATTATGTCCCAAATTTTCGAACAAGGTCGAATTTGGGGGCTGATATCTTGCAAATATGCTTTTTCCATTTACAATGTGACGCTAAGTTGGTGATGTTTCATTATATGTTTCATTGTTCGATTTCGTTCCTCTCACACTTCTCACCAAGCAACCAGCCTTCCTTGCCCTTTCGTTATCTGTTGTTCATTTCTTCCATTTCCTGTGTAACACTCTCCAGGTACTTGAAACTGGCCATCGTTTTCAGCAGCTCCCTAGCCAGGGATATGTTTCCTGTATCCCACCCTTTGTCCTTGTTCTAACCACCAGCTCACACTTCGTTGCTTTAAATTCTAGTCCACATCCTCTCATAGGATTTATACGAGGGTTGGAACTTCAATAGTGGCAAATATTTATTCACAACTTACACGAAGCAGACACATGTTTGAAAGTTTTCCTGTCCTTGAGAGCAGTTATCAGTATTTTGTGTAACCCCTTGCCAGAAATGTAGAAGTTGTAGGACACATTTAGCAGCGTCAGATGTGTTGATACATCGAGTGTAGCGGTCTACTGCCTGACGAATCTCTGTAACAGTTCTGAAACGAATGCCATAAAGTGGTTCCTTCATCTCAGGAATCAAGCCCCATCGATCGACCAAATCAGTCGCAAGTTGTGCCACACGAGACAGGGCATTGTCCTACAAAATGATAGGCGCATCTTACAGAAAGTGTCACCGCATCTTCTCTAAGCTGCTGATTTTTGGAACTCAGCTTACAATCTGCCACAGTCCCAGGACTTAAGCCCTTCTGATTTCAACTTGATTCCTAAAATTAAGGAAGAATTTCTTGGCATCCGTTTCTGAACTCTTAGAGAGATTCGGGAAATACACCGCTCCTCTCGAACTATCAAGTGGCGCTGCTAAAGCTATCCTACGAGTTCCACATCACTGACAACTGGTTATACACAATTCTGGTGACTACTCTGAAGGACAGAAAAACTTTGAAACATTTATCTATTTTGTATAAGTCGTAAATTAACATTTACCACTATTAAAGTACCAACCCTCGTTTAAATCGATTGTGTGAGCTGAAATACCGCAGCCTAACGTGTATTTTCAAAATAAATATGTTTACATGGGCAACCAGAACTGTTATTGGGAAATCAGTGGATTCGGGGAGTAAAAGTAGGAGTGTCGTTCAATAAATAACGGCCAGTTCTGGCCGAAAAAACGCGGAAATGGTTGTGCGACATAGTGCAATAGTCCCGCTTCAGTCCCTATAGTTTCATGAAGTTGTGATCGGTGGTGGCGCTATATACAGCCTTCAAAATTGTGTCTGCAACCGAGCTGCTGGCCTCGGTGGTCTAGCGGTTCTAGGCGCGCAGTCTGGAACCGCGCGACTGCTACGGTCGCAGGTTAGAATCCTGCCTCGGGCATGGATGTGTGTGATGTCCTTAGGTTAGTTAGGTTTAAGTAGTTCTAAGTTCTAGGGGACTGATGACCACAGTAGTTAAGTCCCATAGTGCTCAGAGCCATTTGCAACCGAGCTGGGTTCCGACCACAGAGCCGTCATTGAGTTGCTTCTGCACGAAAGCCAAAGCATCGCAAATATTCATAGGCGCTTGCAGAATGTCTACGGAGACTTGGCAGTGAACAAAAGCACGGTAAGTCATTGGGCAAAGTGTCTGTCATCATTCCAATTCATCATCATCATCATCATCTTCGTTTCCCCTCTATCCAACATCTGGTCGTGTTGGGGTATCAATGGTACTTCGTCACTTTACTTGGTCTTTCCACCATTCTTCTTCCACAATTTGGTTCCATATTAGTTTTCTCCTGCTTAATCTCATCTTTATTGTATCAATCCATCTTGTTCTCGGTCCTCCTCTTGGCCTCTTGCCCTCAATCTTGAACTCCATCATTCTTCTTGGTATTCTTCCCTCTCCCATCCTCTTCACATGCCCAAACCATTTTAATTTATTGTTTTCAGTTTTCTCAGTCAACTTCTCCACTCCAATTTCCTTCCTAACATCTTCACTTTTCACTCTGTCTCTCCTCGTCTTCCCCACCACACTTCTCATCCCAACTGTCTCGCGCGAACCAGTCCGACATCCCGCATTCCGGCCGGCCGCACGCAGCTATGACTCCTGCAATGTTTTTAAGTGCGGTCGCTTTCATTCGAGGTGATCGCTGGATCACACACAAACATTTCGCGGCTCAGCTGGACGTCTACTTTGGTAGTGCTGGCTCGCTCGTCCATCAGCTGGGGTACTCAAAGGTGTGTGCCGCTGGGTTCCTCGCCATCCAACGGAAGACCGTGGAGAGCGACGAAGGACCATCTGTGCGGACTTGCTTTGTTACGTAGCTGATCGTGACTATTTTTTGTTTAACATCGCCGCTAGCTGTGAAATATGAGTTTAGCACTTCGAACTGGAAACAAAATGGCACTCCATCCTCCGAAGAAAAAGTTCATAGCCACACTCTGAGCCAATAAAGACACGGCAACAGTCTTCTAAGACTTTGAACGAGTTTTTCTGTCCGATGTCCTCCCTCGTGTTGCGACGATCAACCCGGCAGTGTATTGTTTTTCCTCATGAAATTGAAAATAAACTTCTGCTTCGCCATGTCAACGCAGTGCAAGTCTGTGCACAGGAGAGGAGGTCAATAAACTTCATTAGACTCTCTTCCTCATTCACCCCAAAGTCCGGAGCACACACCTTCCGACTTCCATCTGTTTGGCCTCATGAAGGATGCGCTCAACGGGGATCAGTATGTGGATGATGGGGAGGTTATTTATGAAGCAAGATGTTGGCTCTGATGTCTACCAGTGGAGCGGTATTATCCGGGCAAATGGTTCAAATGGCTCTGAGCGCTATGGGAGTTAACTTCTGAGGTCATCAGTCCCCTAGAACTTAGAAATACTTAAACCTAACTAACCTAAGGACATGACACACATCCATGCCCGAGGCAGGATTCGAACCTGCGACCGTAGCGATCGCGCGGTTCCAGACTGTAGCGCCTAGAACCGCTCGGCCACCCCGGCTGGCCACTACGCGGACGTACAGGTCCTTCCAGTAAGGTGGCGTAATGCCGCCCCATTGAAAGGAAATCGTCTTGAAAAATGGGCTTTTGTAGCCAAAAGAGTGGGGAATAATGTGATGTACTTGAGTCCAGAGTAATACCACTCTGCTTTCAGAAGAGAAAAATGTGTTTCATTACTTACGGTACGCCCCTCGTAGAATACGGGCCAAACGCTTCGCCTACTCGCCTTCATACAAGCACTGCCTCAACCAACTGCTCAGAAGCTGTGACATGGTCGCGAATGGAACAGTGATCCAGAAAGTGTAGAATCATTTTGTGTATTTCACGTCTATGATTCCATACTTGTAGGTCCTCAGACTGCCGGTTTCGGACAGCAATGAGCATCTTCAGATCTCCAGAATGATATTTTCACTCTGCAGCGGAGTGTGCGCTGATATGAAGCTTCCTGGTGGATTAAAACTGTGTGCCGGGCCGAGACTCGAACTCGGGACCATTGCCTTTCGGGGGCAAGTGCTCTACCATCTGAGCTACCCAAGCACGACTGTTTCTGGAGTGCTAGTTCTGCAAGGTTCGCAGGAGAGCTTCCGTAAAGTTTGGAAAGTAGGAGACGAGGTACTGGTAGAAGTACAGCTGTGAGGACGGGGCGTGAGTCGTGCTTGGGTAGCTCAGTTAGTAGAGCACTTGGCCACGAAAGGCAAAGGTCCCGATTTCGAGTCTCGGTCCGGCACACAGTTTCAATCTACCAGGAAGTTTCATCTTCAGATCTGTTTTAATACCATGTCTTAATACACTCCTGGAAATTGAAATAAGAACACCGTGAATTCATTGTGCCAGGAAGGGGAAACTTTATTGACACATTCCTGGGGTCAGATACATCACATGATCACACTGACAGAACCACAGGCACATAGACACAGGCAACAGAGCATGCACAATGTCGGCACTAGTACAGTGTATATCCACCTTTCGCAGCAATGCAGGCTGCTATCTCCCATGGAGACGATCGTAGAGATGCTGGATGTAGTCCTGTGGAACGGCTTGCCATGCCATTTCCACCTGGCGCCTCAGTTGGACCAGCGTTCGTGCTGGACGTGCAGACCGCGTGAGACGACGCTTCATCCAGTCCCAAACATGCTCAATAGGGGACAGATCCGGAGATCTTGCTGGCCAGGGTAGTTGACTTATACCTTCTAGAGCACGTTGGGCGGCACGGGATACATGCGGACGTGCATTGTCCTGTTGGAACAGCAAGTTCCCTTGCCGGTCTAGGAATGGTAGAACGATGGGTTCGATGACGGTTTGGATGTACCGTGCACAATTCAGTGTCCCCTCGACGATCACCAGTGGTGTACGGCCAGTGTAGGAGATCGCTCCCCACACCATGATGCCGGGTGTTGGCCCTGTGTGCCTCGGTCGTATGCAGTCCTGATTGTGGCGCTCACCTGCACGGCGCCAAACACGCATACGACCATCATTGGCACCAAGGCAGAAGCGACTCTCATCGCTGAAGACGACACGTCTCCATTCGTCCCTCCATTCACGCCTGTCGCGACACCACTGTAGGCGGGCTGCACGATGTTGGGGCGTGAGCGGAAGACGGCCTAACGGTGTGCGGGACCGTAGCCCAGCTTCATGGAGACGGTTGCGAATGGTCCTCGCCGATACCCCAGGAGCAACAGCGTCCCTAATTTGCTGGGAAGTGGCGGTGCGGTCCCCTACGGCACTGCGTAGGATCCTACGGTCTTGGCGTGCATCCGTGCGTCGCTGCGGTCCGGTCCCAGGTCGACGGGCACGTGCACCTTCCGCCGACCACTGGCGACAACATCGATGTACTGTGGAGACCTCACGCCCCACGTGTTGAGCAATTCGGCGGTACGTCCACCCGGCCTCGCGCATGCCCACTATACGCCCTCGCTCAAAGTCCGTCAATTGCACATACGGTTCACGTCCACGCTGTCGCGGCATGCTACCAGTGTTAAAGACTGCGATGGAGCTCCGTATGCCACGGCACTCTGGCTGACACTGACGGCGGCGGTGCACAAATGCTGCGCAGCTAGCGCCATTCGACGGCCAACACCGCGGTTCCTGGTGTGTCCGCTGTGCCGTGCGTGTGATCATTGCTTGTACAGCCCTCTCGCAGTGTCCGGAGCAAGTATGGTGGGTCTGACACACCGGTGTCAATGTGTTCTTCTTTCCATTTCCAGGAGTGTATAATGGAGCCACAATGGCATCGTCAGATGATAAACAGATCTGGAGATGGTCACTGCTGACCGAAACCGTTAGTCTGAAGACCTACTAGCCTGTAATCGTAGACGTGAAATAAAGAAATTTATTCAACCGATCGCACTCTTATTGCCTATATCAGAGTCGCCTACGAGTAACCACAGCATGTCCGAAAAATTCTGAAGATGTAACCAGTCTGAACTGCGATACTGTTCAGTGGCGTTTTGCGTCCCCAACGCAGGCCACTGGCGTTACTGTCAGTGACAGGTAATGCAGCCGGTCGCCTTCCCCACCGGTGCGGGAGCGCCGTGCCGAGATCCCCGTCAAAGGGCTCCCCCCTCTCGGCCGCCGCCTGCCCCCTCGGGACCCCTATCCACCCCGCTCCCCTCGTCGCAGCGCCCATCACGCCGCGCACACAGAGCAATTTCTTTGGCGATTGCAGCCGGCAGATTGTCCGCACCGGCTGCACCGCCAGCGTAGCAACAATAACAAGTTGGGCGCGCTGTCGGCGAGCCCAGGCCGTAGCTCGGCGCGCGCGGGATCGGCTGATTATTACGGGGGCCCGCAGGCCCGGGCGCCAACAAGAAGAGCAAAGAGGGGGCCGCTCAAGGTGAGGCCGTGCGGCCGCTGCCAGCCACAGCACGTGCCGCGCGCTCTCCATTGGCCTGACGCGCCGCGGTCGCTGCCCACACGGGATGCCCGAGCCGCTGCATCCGCTCGCTCCCTGCGCGGAACCTCTCATGACCAAACTGGATGTAACGCACATGGAACAGCTGACGCTACCAACTTCGTAATATAAACGTTCGTAGTATACACTATGTGATCCAAAGTATCCGGATACCAGCATGTTACGTGCAGCTGACCAATAGGTGTCGCTAGAAGCGGACGCGCAAGTACAGAATGAGCCGAGGAGAACGGTACATTACTAGCCATTAAAATTGCTACACCACGAAGATAACGTGCTACAGACGCGAAATTTAACCGACAGGAAGAAGATGCTGTGATATGCAAATGATTAGCTTTTCAGAGCATTCACACAAGGCTGGCGCCGGTGGCGACTCCTACAACGTGCTGACATGACGAAAGTTTCCAACCGATTTTTCATACACAAACAACAGTTCACCGGCGTTGCCTGGTGAAACGTTGTTGTGATGCCTCGTGTAAGGAGGAGAAATGCGTACCGTCACGTCTCCGACTTTGATAAAGTTCGCACTGTAGCTTATCCCCATTGCGGTTTATCGTATCGCGACATTGCTGCTCGCGTTGGTCGAGATCCAATGACTGTTAGCAGAATATGGAATCGGTGGGTTCAGGAGGGTAATACGGAACGCCGTGCTGGATCCCAACGGCCTTGTATCACTAGCAGTCGAGATGACAGGCATCTTATCCGCACGGCTGTAACGGATCGTGCAGCCACATCTCGATCCCTGAGTCAACAGATGGGGACGTTTGCAAGACAACAACCATCTGCACGAACAGTTCGACGACGTTTGCAGCAGCGTGGACTATCAGCTCGGAGACCATGGCTGTGGTTGCCCTTGACGCTGCATCACAGACAGGAGCGCCTGCGATGGTGTACTCAACGACGAACCTGGGTACACTAATGGCAAAACGTCATTTTTTCGGATGAATCCATGTTCTGTTTACAGCATCACGATGGTCGCATCCGTGTTTGGCGACATCGCGCTGAACGCTCATTGGAAGCGTGTATTCGTCATCGCCATACTGGCGTATCGCACGGCGTGATGGTATGGGGTGCCATTGGTTACACGTCTCGGTCACCTCTTGTTCGCATTGACGGCACTTTGAACAGTGGACGTTACATTTCAGACGTGTTACGAGCCGTGGTTCAAATGACTGAGCACTATGCGACTTAACTTCTGAGGTCATGAGTCGCCTATAACTTAGAACTAATTAAACCTAACTAACCTAAGGACATCAACACACACCCAGGCCCGAGGCAGGATTCGAACCTGCGACCGTAGCGGTCACGCGGTTCCAGAGTGAAGCGCCTAGAACCGCACGGCCACAACGGTACCGTCCCTTGGCTGTAACCTTCATTCGATCCCTGCGAAACCCTACATTTCAGCAGCATAATGCGCGGCCGGATGTTGCAGGTCCTGTACGGGCCTTTCTGGATACAGAAAATGTTCGACTGCTGCCCTGGCCAGCACATTCTCCAGATCTCTCGCCAACTGAAAAGTCTGATCAATGTTGGCCGAGCAACTGGCTCGTCACAATACGCCGGTCACTACTCTTGATGAACTGTGGTATCGTGTTGAAGCTGCATGGGCAGCTGTACCTGTACACGCCATCCAAGCTCTGTTTGACTCAATGCCCAGGCGTATCAAGGCCGTTATTACGGCCATAGGTGGTTGTTCTGGGTACTGATTTCTCAGGACCTATGCACCCAAATTGAGTGAAAATGAAATCACATGTCAGTTCTAGTATAATATATTTGTCCAATGAATACCCGTTTACCATCTGCATTTATTCTTCGTGTAGCAATTTTAATGGCCAGTAGTGTATTTTCAGTAGGAAAGCACAACGGGTCGTCCAAGAGGGCTCAGTGACCTTGACACTTCAGTAACAAATCCATCAGGTCAATCGTAAAATCAAATACCATTGTTGAAAAATATTTATTTCTAAAAAGGGAATTATTACCCCCGTTTTCAGGACATGTGTAGCATCTTCAAGTGTATCTGCAAAGTTTAGAAGTATAGTAATACCAATCCGCATGGTCCATTTCGTCAAGCTGAACAGAACCAGCAGAAATTTTTAGAAAAAATCTCCTATACGTACATTAAAATGTGAGAATACATAACTAAGGTTAAAATATATGAAAGGTATTCGCAGTTCGAATACGGACTACCATTAACCGTACAGTGGAACGACGACAATGAAAATTTGTGCCAGAGTGGGACTCGAACCCGGATTCCGTGTTTATGGCGAGCGCTCACCTTACGATCTGGCTACCTGAGCACGAATCACGACCAGATCCAAGCTTCCGTATCTTGTCAACCTCGTGTCTCGCTGTGACATGCATACATGTCCGAAGGAATATTACATCGTAATTCGAAATAACATAGACACTGCAATATAGAAAGTTAAGATATATTAAAATAGTGCACCCTGGTACATAACATGCAAGAGAGTATTCTCTTCATTAGTAAGTCTGATAGAAAGCCCCTCGCAGAGAAGGACCTACATAAAGGAACAAATATCCCCGATAACAAGAGCGGAACCCACCGTTAAATTGAATAAAACATATAAAGAGAATTAACGGCCTGACATCCAAATTCACCCATTACAAAACTCACAACGGTCCAGGCTTAGGGGCGCGCCACACGTGGATCTGCATGAAGACAGTTGGGCGGTCTTTCGTATAACAAGAGGGGTGGTTCTATAGACCGCATACCTGCAGGCTGGCAGGTATACAGGAGGGCAATGTAGCCCCCTGAGTAAAGTTTGTCAGTCACCAGTGCTTCACGGACCCCATCAGACCAGTACGAGACACAATCCTAAGTTGAGAGGCCAGTTGGAGAGGCGGTGTACCCTTAACGTTAGCGAGTGGACTGCTAACGCCCTCTGACGGTCAGGTATTTTGTAAATCATGTATTGTTTGCCTTTGTCTGCAAAATCATTTATTTATAAAACACAGTATTGCAATCTAAGCCGTGTGGCCATTGTCCAGTGCAATAATTGTCTGACATGTCGAAGGAACAATTTTTTTTTTTTCAATTAATTTCTTTTAGTTCCCTTTTATTGGAATTACACAACCAATCTTCACTTTAATGTATTACTCACTTTTACGATGGCAATTAACTAGACGCTAATTTGCTATTATTCACTTTAGGCCTGCAGGCCTACAATGACACTCATCGGTGGAAGAGAAGAATTTAATTTAAGACGATCGATGGCAGACATAAATGTTAAAAGGGACATGAAATGTTTTGCGACTCTGAATTTCAGAAGCAGAAAGAGAGATCGCTTATGGTTAATAGCAGATAAGGTAATGCAAAACGAAAGGATTAAACTTAACCAAGTAACTAGACTACTTTTCTTTTGGGTGCTCCGGCAGGGAGATAGTTTTATTATACGGGAAGGAGGATTGTTCGATGGCGCACTTGTAAGAGCGGCAGATATTACGTTCATAAAGCTAAGGCCGTTAAAGATACGGTTCTGTGCTGACTCCACCTGCTGTTTGATGGGTGGTGGCAGATGTCAGATAAAGCTTAAAGGGTAGGTACGGAAATAAATTTACTATTTCAGGGGATATATGTCGCCCTCAGTTTAAGGAGACATAAACGTAAATCTCCATTACAGGACCTACAATTACATTTAGTGTGAATTCATTAACTCTGGTGAATATACCGATTACATCTGGCTGTTTTATTTTATGACAAAGCAGTATATCGTTAAATACACCATACAAATTTAAATATATTTATAATATTTTGATTGTAATCTACAGCACTTTACATGATAAAAGGCCACAGATCTACGTGACAGAATATATTTGAAAAATTTCTTTTCTGGGTGAGTGACCGTGTCATGTTGTGACAAAACCAGAGACGTTTCGACTACTATGGCAGAAAAAGCCTGCATCGACGTGACTGCCAGTACTTAGAACCCTTCGAAGAAAAATTGTGTGCTGTACAACTTAAATGCACACTTTCAACGTGGCGTCTCCATTTAGCTACACCGATTGTTCCTTCGGGTTTAACGCATCTTCACTGTCCTTCCATGTAAATCAGGAAGCTGCTGGTCTTCAAACAGAAACAAATATTTTAATCGCCATAATGATATATTTGAGGTATTAATGCAATATGAATTTTTACTTAATACGATGTTTGTACACCTTCAAGCAGACTGTCATGTTTTTCATAGTCTGTCAATAAAACTGTTCACGCTAGTGTTCAGTATAACTTCAATCTTTGTTTAGGTGAACTTATCTATTACAGAGCGTCCCCTTTCGTTAAAGCTATACTTACTTATAGTGTTTCCTTTGCAACGTCTAAACAAAGGTATAATTTGAGCCTCACTGAAGTAACATATTTCTTGTGCTACTGTAATGCACGAAGGGGAAAGTGAAAATATCATATTGACTGCTTGCTTTGATACGCTATAGGGTATTCATCTGCTTAAATCGGAAAAAAATTCCTCGTTCGCGCATCCAATTCAGCATCTTATTCTAAGGAACCTGTGTTACTGGGTAATCAATGAAATTCGACATTCTCAAATTGAAGCACTCGATCTATTTTGGAAAATATTCTTTTATTCACAACTGTCTTGGCGAACTCGGTGAACTTAAGTCAGACTGCGGTTTCAACGCATGTGAGTCACCATTAGAACCCATTTCTTAGAAAAGTAATACTTCAACGCTTCTGAGTCATATCTTGTTAGAAAAGTAATACGCCGAGCAGTTGACTAACGCTCATCTTGGTCGCCCGACGTCAAGCGTTAGGTGACTGTTTTCCAACAACATATTAGTTCTGATAACGATTAATAAGCTGATTTAACTCCATCCATTTAGATCAACGCAGTTGGGAAAGAAAAAAATTCATTTCACTGAGTATGTATCTTGCTTTCACCGTTCAGGCAGCAAGTGGGGTTGGTAGTCTGATGTGTGGGATGTAGGTGAATATGATGTATGGTGTTTAAATTCACAACAGCATGACCGTGAGGAAGGACAGAGAGAGGGAGGGAGAGAAGCGGAGAGAAGGAGGGATGGGGGAGGGAAGGAGAGAGATTTGGATCCTGAACTCATATTCTTCTCGAAGAAGACAGCAGAAATTAAGTACTCCGTTTGAGCTCGAAAAATTTGGCACTCGATTTTCGAAGTCTTGCAACAACTGACCTTTCCACGTACCAACATGTCGAAGGTGTATCTTGATCTATGCGGGGAATCTGTTGTGCCAGTTAGTTGCTGGGACTAGTTATGTCGAAAACTGTGTATTGTGATGCGATAGGCGGTTCATTAAGCGTCAAATATCCTGTCGGTGTAACCACAACCGATAAGCAGCCACATCACTTGGAAAAACACCTCCTCGCCGTGGAACATAAAAGCAATCGCCTCAAACGGCTCGACATACACATTAACACGGGCATGGGAAGCCCGCCACATGGAAGGATGTCGCCTGAACAAAAAAAATATGCTGTGCGATTGGTACGTATTAAAGGGCACGAATATCTCGGAAACTAGTCGAGACGACAGATACAGATACCGTTCAAGCATCTGGAGGAGGTTTTCTACCGCGGGGCATTAAATGTAATCCCTGACAGTATGCCATCGTCTTTCACTGGCGAGTGAAACAGAAAGTTACTGTCCACCCTTGTGTGTCACTCAGCAGTCACGTTGGTGGTTGTCGGGTCACTTAGGTTAAGTGACAGTCCTAATGAACACATCCGCGCTGTCATCAGACAGATGTAGACGCCTTGAACCAGCTGCAATGGACAATCTTCAGTTCTAGTCGGAATGTCGTGGATCTGGATGAAGATAAAATATTTGTTGGAGTGCAAGTCTGCGCCTTTAGCCCTTCAAATGGTTCAAATGTCTCTGAGCTCTATGGGACTTAACATCTGAGGTCATCAGTCCCCTAGAACGTACACTTACTTAAACCTAACTAACCTAAGGACATCACACACATCCATTCCCGAGGCAGGATTCGAACCTGCGACCGTAGCCGTAGCCACAGCGGCCGGCTTTTAGCGCCCTTCCTAAAATCATAGAGTCCATTGTGTTCCTAGTGAGCTCACCACACAAAATATTGACCACGCCCTTACAAGAACACGGTGGTCATTAGGAACCCTTTAGATGTTGTAGAATTGGTACTGTGCGGTCGTATGACTGTCCACTGCTGAGGACGTCATGGCAATGAAGTGGTGTGTGTGTGTGTGTGTGTGTGTGTGTGTGTGTGTGTGTGTGTGTGTGTCAGACGGATGTATGGAATGAGTGCAATATTGGGGTGACAGAATGAGAGACACGAGTTACTATGTTTGGTCGGGACCATGCCCACACAGTGAATGTTGTTATCTGATTTGCTGATGTATCAACGTTCTTACAAAACATGTCTACAGAATTTGGTGAGGCACTTGCGACCATGTAACATGGCGTGTGAACGGCGGTCGTAAAAGGATTGTAACCGACATGGGTCGGAGGCGAGCGTCACGGCTTGTCATCGGAAGTGCAGCTGTTAGTAAATCAGGTTCCTCTCAACTAGCATCCGAGTGAACACTGCGAAGAGAACAGCACGCATTGGACATGTGTAGTCGGGCATTAAATGCGCCTCTTCAATTAGCCAAGCAACAAAGAAACTGGACAGTTATTTCTTGTACATCTATATCTACATCTACTTCTACATCTATATACTCTGCAAGGCATCGTACGGTGCATGCGGAGGGTACCCTGTACCACTCCTACTAATTTCCTTTCCTGTTCCAGTCGCAGACAGAGCTTGGGAAAAACGACTTTCTATATGCCTCCGTATGAAACTCAGTTTCTTCGTAGGCCTGACACGAAATGTATCTTGGTGGCGGTAGACTCGTTCTGCAGTCAGCTTCAAATGCGGTTCTCCGAATTTTCTCAATAGCGTTCCTCGAAAAGAACGTCGCCTTCTCTCCCGTGCCTCACATTTGTTCCCGAAGCATCTCCGTAATACTTGCGTGTTGCTAGAACCTACCTGTAACAAGTGCAGCATCCCGCCTCTGAATTGCTTAAATGTCTTCCTTTAATCTGAAGAAGGCCTGGTGCGGATCCCAAACACTCGAGCAGTACTCAACAATAGGTCGCACCAGCGTCCTATATGCGGTCTCCTTGACCTATGAACCACTCTTTCCTAAAATTCTCCCAATAAGCCGAAGTTCACGATCCGCCTTTCCTACCACAACCCTCAGACACTCTCTTCATGTCATATCGCTTTGCATCTTTACTCCCAGATATGTAAACAAAGTGACTGTATCAAGCGGGACAGTGCTAATGCTGTATCCGAAGGTTACGAGTTTATTTTTTCTACTCATCCGCTTGCACTTTTCTACACGTGGAGCTAGCTGTCATTCATCACACCAGATGACTCATGTATACTGAAAATAACAGCTCTCCTATACCCTTCCCTGGAGCTCACCTGACGATATCCTTGTCTCCATCTACTACCGTAGGTGTGTGGTGTGCTACGACGAGTAGCGATTTTGCTTTTTAAAAGATGCAAGGCTTCGAGTGCAGCGGCAGCCCAGTGAGACTTTTCATCCAGAGCGTGTGGAAGGTGGAGTTAAGGATCTTTCTGCGATTTTTAGGGGCTGTTTTTTGTGTTGATACTTGGGATCACTCATTCACGTTACAGCGTATATGAACCACGATCATTAGTTCCACATTCTTGGTGATAAGTGTTGCTCTTTCGATAGATCTTCATGAAGAGTGTGCTGTGTACAATCTCGCCTTCCAAGGCAACAAGAAGGCTGCGCCGGGCCATGTCTTGACAAACAGTTAAGCTCTCTGTCGCATTTCGACCGCCCCACTAAATCACCCATACTGTTTGGGACGCGGGATGCAATGTAGCAACCAGCACCACGGTAATTTGTCACTGCACGGGATCTGATCATCCATAAATGCTCCATCCGGGCATGTCAAACCCGATGTAAATTGTTATAATCTTCCTCACCGAATTGAGGCAATTATCAGAGCTGGGTTGGTCTTGAACGGTATTGTCTCCTGGGGCTGAAAGGCCTTTGGTTGTTGTGCTTACTGAAAAGCAAAAAAGCGTCATCGGCAAGCAGCCACCAGTTACATTCCAAATGGGTCGTCCATATTATGAAAGTAATATATCCCGTTGGAAACGACGACAGTTTCTACATGCGCGACAGAGGGGGTGACAATAGGAACTACGTACTGCTGAACAGGGAAGGGGTGGGTAGAGAATTCGAGAGAGAGAGAGAGAGAGAGAGAGAGAGAGAGAGAGAGACAGTAAATCTCCTCCGTGCAGCGCAGATACCCTTGTCGCGATAAATCGAGAGGACCGCGAACCCAGGCCACCGCGTAATTTATCGCCACCAGTCGTAAATTAAAACCTACGCCCTGACGCCTGTCTGTGTTTTATCTCTGGCGCTGATTTATTTTTTTCGAGGGCGCTAAGTACACTGCGCACTCTCCGCGCCTCCCCATTAATTTACTTCCAGAAGAAACCGTCGCTCTGACGGGTGATCTGTGGCGAGTATTAGTGACTGAAGCGATGCGGGAAATGATCCGATGGCGTGACCGCATTCGTGTCGAAGGGCTGTCTATAGCCCACTGTGTACACAGTAGACAGTTTTCCCCGAAATGTACTGGTCGTCAGAGATGAGCAAAAATGTCCCCCGAGCTGGGGCAGTTGCTTCACAAATTACAGTCCAAGGCTCACTGCATGTGAAATCTTCCCGTACTGCTGACAGCGTTTGTGGTGAATTTATGTTTCTAATTACTAAAAAGAACGTACAGTAGATGGCAAGCGAAAACGTAAAGTTCGGGACTTCAGAATATCCTTAACCTCAGTATTATCCCACGAGAGACAGATAGAGTAGGCTAAATATGTATATCTTGGCTGTTCCGTATTTACAGAAAATACTAATGGCATTATAGATCCGTCTTGATGTACAGCAGTTTATTTCTCCTGACCATGAATGTTTCGCCAAGGTTTTGTCCTTATAACTCATTTAAAATTTCTAAAAATGTGGTGAAATGCATGTACAGTTAAAATTCAGTGATTTACGAAGTTTTCCTTTGTTGGGTGTGGAAAAATATCCGCTACCAGTCACAATAAAAGGTTATTTATTTGTCACACGACCGGTTTCGGGCTTGCGCCTATCCTCAGGTGTTTATACATTCATATAAATGTTTATACTGCTGGAGATCACTTTATAGTCACCAGCAAATAATTTTTATGTATTTATACAGTGATCTCCAGCAGTATAAACATGTACGTGAATGTATAAACACCTGAGGATGGGCGCAAGTCGAAACCGGCCGTGTGACAAATAAATAACCTTTTATTGTGACTGGTAGCGGATATTTTTCTACATCCTATAAAGGAACAGTCACGGAATTCGACCTCATGCACTATGGATAAAATTCATTTTCCTTTATTAACTATATGCTTTGTTTTTTTTAATTTTTTTGTTTTCCCGCCGTTTCTGCGAGTTGATTTGAAAAATGCTAGTAAAACCAATGAAACATCGAGTCGACCGAAATTTATGAGAGAACCACATGTTTGTTTGTCTCAGCGTTTCTGTAAAAATACCAAGGCATTTGTAATTGAAAGTGAACCCCAATCGATTATTTTGCTTGTGGCATTCACCACCAAACAAATGAGATACATTTATGGTTGCTCGGAACTGAAATAGAACGAACAGGTGGAAAGAGAAAAGTAGGATACACTCATGGTTCTAATGGCTCTGAGCACTATCTACATCTACGTACATACTCCACAATCCACCATACGGCGCGTGGCGGAGGGTACCTCGTACCACAACTAGCATCTTCTCTCCCTGTTCCACTCCCAAACAGAACGAGGGAAAAATGACTGCTTATATGCCTCTGTATGAGCCCTAATCTCTCTTATCTTATCTATGGGACTTAACTTCTAGGTTCATCAGTCCCCTAGAACTTAGAACTACTTAAACCTAACTAACCTAAGGACATCATACACATCCATGCCCGAGGCAGGATTCGAACCTGCGACCGTAGCAGCAGCGCGGTTCCGGACTGAAGCGCCTAGAACCGCTCGCCCACAACGGCCGACCACACTCGTTGTGTTGGCAGATAAATACGATATTGCAGAGCCTGTATTATTCTGATAACGATGCAAAGTGGCTTTCGATTTGCATACAACGTCTGGCCTGTACGG
Organism: Schistocerca serialis cubense; assembly: GCF_023864345.2. NCBI lineage: Eukaryota > Metazoa > Arthropoda > Insecta > Orthoptera > Acrididae > Schistocerca > Schistocerca serialis. The sequence continues at coordinate 1,149,404,306 of NC_064639.1, read as the reverse complement.
GAATGTAATTAATGGATGTACGAATGCGGGTTGTAGACGCATGGTTGACGACGACTGGAAGTTTGGGTCTCGTCGTGAATCGTGCACGGATAGCCAAATGGTAAGGCCGTCGCTTTCGATAAGCGGAAAATCCGGGTTCGAATCCCGGCCCAGCACAAATTTTCACTGTCCTCATTCCATTCTACACCTGATGGTTGTCTTAATTCGCAATTGCGAATTCAATTGATGTGTTTCATAACGGCTGTAGCCGCTGCAGTGCATATATGTCCGAAGGACCCATGCATCGCAATCAGAATAATAGAGGCACTGCAATATCGCATTATCGCTAAACTTGCGCTTTAGCTCGAAATTCTGTTTCACGTCATGAATATACTATGTGATGCCTGTTCGAGGAAGTGACATGTTCCTGTTCGTTTCTTGGAGAATGCATTCTCTGAAATTTAGCAGTAAACCTGCCTGAGACGTACAGGTCCCCTATCTGCCATTGGAATTTGATCATCTTCTCCCAGTAACACTCTGTTAATCATCAAACGAAACTGTGACGAAACGGACTGGTTATCACTAAAAAGCACGGGTGAGGAAGTAGTAATTGGAGATGTGCTTAGGTACCCGAAAAAGGTTAATGTGAGATTCGGGCAACATTGAAGTGGCAATGGCAAAATAGACTGATCACAAATATCTGCACTGCACTGCCTTTCGTTTTGTGAAACACCGTAGAGAACTGCTGACTTACGAATCAACCAGTCCGTGAAGTAACAACGTGTATCATCCAGAATAATGACGTGCAGCCACCAGAACCGATTTCATCGCAGTGACTTACTGTTTCGACGCCAGTGTGGAACCTGATTCTCCAGACTGCTCGCCGTAATACCGTCTAATCGGGAAACCAGAAAATGAACAGCCTCAGTCTTTCAGATTTTTAGGGTATTACGGGTGCAGCAACGTATCTGCTGGAGTCGCGTACTAGAAAATTACTCGCCTAACATGGAGCGAGAAGTTAATACGTTATTAACAATGTACATAGTTCGTTTGTTTTTGTTGATATGGTTTTCCTGTGAAGATGCTCGCTATGACCGAAACAGGTAGAAAACAAATAATAAATTTGTACAGCCGATGGCAAACACGCCGTTCTTCAAATGTCTTCTAGCTGTATTGAAACACCACATTAAACTGTCAAGAGAAAAGTAAGATTACTAGTGTCAATGTATTTATATTTACTTTACATACTTGCGATCTGAGTGAAAATGTTCATGTGCTATGAATTAGGGGCTCCATCATATTTACAATTACTGCTGTGCCGTCATTCGTTCGCTTCACTGGCGAGAATCCACGTTAGCTGCATTGTTCATATTCTTGAGGTTCTTTATTAGAAGGAACGGGAAGTCAGATTGGTCTGAGAGTATATGCTTACTTTATTTCTTTGTTTGTTTGTTCGTAGGGTTTCAAGCAATAGCTAAGTAATTAATACTAAATAAACAGTACAAAAAGAGGAAACTCATAACATAAAAGAGCCTGAACCAAACTAGTAAACGCTTTAAGCCATTTACTGCGACAGCCCTTTACACCAACTGTGTGTAACGTACGATGTAGCATCGGAAAGCATTGTAGCTGGTATGTTGAAATATCACGACAATATAGTTTGAAGTTAGCGCTACCGCGGGTATTTAGTTTTCATGTGCTGTTTTAGCGAGAGAAGCCTGAACTCCGACACAAACAGGGCATGCCTATTACTGTCGTCAACTTGTGAAGAGCAGCGAAGTGTTGCTCGATGTTTGCGGGCTAAAGGGTATAAACTGAGTTTAAATTCACAAGGCCAAGCGTAGCGTGTATGGGGACGACTGTATGGACCGTAGCAATGTCTCCAGCTGTTATACATTCTTGAAAGAGGACCGCGTGAAAGTTAGTGATTCGCCACGCTCTGGGCGGTCGGATACAGCTGTAATCCGCTTGGTGCGTTATTGGTGGACTCTGCTGGACACAGGATCACTGTGAATGTTGCAGCCTACATTACAATTTTCGTTAAGGTGCGTCGTGTCCTTCATGACAAACGCTACAATATTAATGCTGACGGTGACTATGCTCGCCTCCATGTTGCTGTTCCTGTTCGTGAGAAGATCACCAAATTTGGGTGGGAGGTGGTCCAGATCCACCATACAGTCGGGACCATGCGCTGTCGAACTTTCGTCTTTTTGGCCCCATGAAGAAATTCCTGGCCGGCCGAAGATTTGCGACTCATGCCGAAGTGAACTGAGCACTCCGCATGTAGCTATACTCCAGGCAAACTGACTTCAACGAACAGGGCATACTGAAACTGCTACCACGATGGGAGAAATTTGTTGAAAACGTAGGTGACTATGTACAAAAAGTAGGTAAAAGATGTAAGTTCATTTCTGATATTTTTGTTTTGTTATCTATTAAACCTTTTGGTAACAAAATTATTTTGAGTTACTTTCTGGTCTTCCCTCGTAATAATTTCTAAAAAAATTCCAGGGTTCCTTTTCTTATTTTTCGTAGACTTTTTTTCAGTACCATCATACTCTATAATATCGTCCTGGTCATGTTCTACAGTGTCTCCTGTTTTTTTCTGCTTCCCCTCAATTCCTTTTTCCCGCGCGTTGATACTAAAACTTGGCAGTGTCGAAAGACGAGTCGTTTTTGTTGGAGGATTTTCTATCGCTATCATTCTCAAAAGGATCAGAGGGAGGAAAGAAAGAAGGAAGGAAACCATCCGCTACGGTCGCAGGTTCGATTCCTGCCTCGGGTAGGGATGTGTGTGATGTCCTTAGGTTAGTTAGGTTTAAGTAGTTCTAAGTTCTAGGGGACTGATGACCTCAGGAGTTAAGTCCCATAGTGCTCAGAGCCATTTGAACCATCTGAAGAAACCACCGCTTTAATCTAACAATTTCATGATGGCTGTGGAACCAAAAACGAAGCTGGTTACACTTCAATTACTTATTGGTCTGAGTCCTAAATTGACGGCCGAGGTAAGGGTCCAACTCTTTTCGCCAAGTATTACGTGCAGGCGACTGTACAGAGTTCTGATGCGTTGGACTGTCTCTGTTGTTGTACACTGTTCTTAAAACGAAACACAGTAGACGAAGAAGGTGCAAGCGATAGGCTTACTGCTGCCAGTTGCACCAAGAGGGCCAACGAAGGTCACCGACAAACACGCAGACCACCTTGAAGAAGGTCCCATGTCCTCATTCCTTACGACAACAGATATCATTTGGATTTAACCCAGGACGTTTGCACACAGTTTGGTCATCAGCAACTGTGCGATACTGTGTGTCCTCCAATGTCAGCTAAGTAGAAGGTATATTATTTCCACAGCAGTAAATGAAATATCTTCCTATGGGTCCAACACCACCACGATAGCATCCGGTAGTCATCTTCAGAAGAGCGCAGAGACTACAGGTAAGCTAAAATGACCTAGGCCTACTTCTCCATAAACTCAGCCAGATATTTCATTCTGTCAGGACGAAATGCTTCCAGGATAATGCTATAGCCGAATGGGTTACAAAATCCTACAAGGAAAGGAAAACATAGATCACACGGAGAAAGAAGGACGTTTTCGACAGTGGTGTCCAAAACAAGCATTGTCGTAGCTCTCAGGCCCTTATCCGATGTTGGTTTTTGGGAGGATTTCCATGGGAAATGCCGAAGCTGGAAATCATCTCTCTAATTTGTTCAATTGGGAATGCTCCCTAGCCCATGTCAGTGACGCTGAAAAGCTTTAAGTCAGTCGAGTTGTCAAACAGCTCCTTCTGATAATTAGAAAACAAATATTACTGACGTACATTCGTGTCTCTTCCTAATGTAATTCGAGGCTCGAATTATTCTCTCGTCTACAGGCTGGTAGACGAGATCTCAGTGGCTAAGAACAACGCCATCAAGAATGAGCTCTGACCCGAGTAGTGGACGTCTCGTATTTAAGCATAATCTGCAGAATGGGGCAAATCAGCTGACAAAGCGCACCGCAGAATCGGCCTTAGTGGGAATAACATGGTCACGTGTGTAGTTGCAGCCACGTTGCAATTCAGTGTTGTGTGCGTTGTTACCTCGAGGTGCAAGCACGGTAAAAGATCGTGGGAGAGGCAGATGCGACTGTCGCTTTCTGTTGACACCACTGAATTTGTTGACGAAGGAGAGAGGAACAGATTACAAACGTGCAAGCAGAAATTTTAAACATGACTGCGTCGACGGAGTGCCAACCACGGCTGGAGTGGCACCATGAAGTGGCACTCAAATATCTAACCCCCCAAAGAAAAAGAAGTGAAGTAAACACAGTAAATGTGGCACTCATGATTTAGATAAACTCGTTTTTAGGCAGCAGCTCTTCTGAGAGATTATGCAAAATACAAACTTTTCAGCTTTTGTTGCAGAGAGCTGCCAGGCTAGCAAACACTCCGGGAAAAATAGCTCTGAGCACTATGGGACTTAACTTCTGAGGTCATCAGTGCCCTAGAACTTAGAACTACTTAAACCTAACTAACCTAAGGACATCACACACATCCATGCCCGAGGCAATATTCGAACCTGCGACCGTAGCGGTCGCGCGGTTCCAGACTGTAGCGCCTAGAACCTCTCGGCCACCCCACTCCGGGAAAAATTACTTTCTCTGTGGCATATGGTTACAGAAAATGCGATAATAAAGCAGGCGTCAGGTGTGTGTGTTAAGTGGCATAATTTCAGAAAGGGCATCATACTACATTAAAAAGGGATGTCAGTGGTGTATTCAGACAACAAGTGGATTCATACACATTAGATCGTGAATAAATGTTATCAAAGAATGTTAGGAGTACTGTCAAATAGAAGAGCTTATTGTGCTTTACAGAGCATTGACTTAGATACGAGGGTTGTAACTTTAATAGTGGTAGCTATTTATTTACAGCTCGTACAAAACAGATACGTGTATCAAAGTATGACTGACCTTCAAAAGAGTCATCAGCATTGTGTATAAACCGTTGCCAGCGATGTGAAAGGCGTAGGACAGTCTTAGCAGTGCCAGTTGTGTTGACAGTTCGAGCGGTGGGGTCTATTCAAAAAATGGCTCAAATGGCTGTGAGCACTATGGGACTTAACTACTGTGGTCATCAGTCCCCTAGAACTTAGAACTACTTAAACCTAACTAACCTAAGGACATCAGACACATCCAGGCCCGAGGCAGGATTCGAACCTGCGACCGTAGCAGTCGCGCGGTTCCGGACTGAAGCGCCTAGAACCGCTCGGCCACCGCGGCCGGCGGTGCGGTCTATTGCCCGACGAATTCGCAGCAGTTATGACGCGAATGCCGTGAAGTGTTTCATTCAGTGTAGAAATTGAGAGCTTAAGTCAGAAGAGTGCAGTACGTGGTACAGCACTTAACAGTCCCATCAGTCAAACAAATCAGTAACAGGTTGCACCGTACGTGCTTCAGCATTGTCCTGCAAAATGATGGTCAGATCCTGCAGAAAGTGTGATCACATCTGTCTCTATGCTGTTCATTTTTGGAACACAACCTACGACCAGCTTAGAGACAGAAGTGATGACACTTTCTGCACGACCTGACCATCATTTTGCAGGACAATGCTCAAGCAGGTACGGCGCAAGCTGTTACTGACTTGCTTGACTGATGGGGCCGCTAAGTGCTATACCACGTACTGCACTCTTGTGACAAGTTCTCATGAGTTCAAATCGATTTCTACACTAAATGCTCGCCGGTGTGGCCGAGCGGTTCTAGGCGCTTCAGTCTGGAACCGCGCGACCGCTACGGTTGCAGGTCCGAATGCTGCCTCGGGCATGGATGTGTGTGATGTCCTTAGGTTAGTTAGGTTTAAGTATTTCTAAGTTCTAGGGGACTGATGACCTCATATACATCTCCATGATTACTCTGCAATTCAGATTTAAGTACTTGGCAGAGTGTTCATCGAACCACAATAATACTATCTCTCTACCATTCCACTCCCGAACCGCGCGCGGGAAAAACGAACAGCTAAACCTTTCTGTTCGAGCTCTGATTTCTCTTATTTTATTTTGATGATCATTCCTACCTATGTAGGTTGGGCTCAACAAAATATTTTCCCATTCGGAAGAGAAAGTTGGTGACTGAAATTTCGTAAATAGATCTCGCCGCGACGAAAAACGTCTTTGCTTTAATGACTTCCATCCCAACTCGCGTATCATATCTGTCACACTCTCTCGCCTATTACGTGATAATACAAAACGAGCTGCCCTTTTTTGCAGCCTTTCGATGTCCTCCGTCAATCCCACCCGGTAAGGATCCCACACCGCGCAGCAATATTCTAACAGAGGACGAACGAGTGCAGTGTAAGCTGTCTCTTTAGTGGACTTGTTGCATCTTCTAAGTGTCCTGCCAATGAAACGCAACCTTTGGCTCGCCTTCCCCACAATATTACCTATGTGGTCTTTCCAACTGAAGTTGTTCGTAATTTCAACACCCAGGTACTTAGTTGAATTGACAGCCTTGAGAATTGTACTATTTATCGAGTAATCGAATTCCAACGGATTTGTTTTGGAACTCATGTGGATCACCTCACACTTTTGGTTATTTAGCGTCAACTGCAACCTGCCACACCATACAGCAATCTCTTCTAAATCGCTTTCCAACTGATATTGGTCTTCGCATGACCTCAGATGTTAAGTCCCATAGTGCTCTGAGCCATTTCAACCATCTACACTAAATGAAAGTTCTAGGGGACTGATGACCTCAGACGTTAAGTCCGATAGTTCTCAGAGCCATTTCAGCCATCTGCACTAACTGAAATTCGTCGGGCAATAGACCGCGCCGCTTGAACTGTCAACACAACTGGCACTGGCAAGAGTATACTACCACTTCCACATCGCTAGCAACGGGTCAGTAAAACTTTGAACCACGTATCTATTTTGTACGAACTGTACATAAATAGTTGCCACTATTAAAGTTCCAACCCTCGTACACGTAGCGCGTGCCAGCGATCCACGTGTAAGAATAGTAGCGTGTAAACTACAAACAATGTTCCTTTTCTGCTTGTCGAGGAGTAAACACGACAAGTGTGCCACAGTGGCCAGGTTTTCACTTTGGTGAGTAATAAATACGACATTTGTGGAGATCACGGAGCGTATGCATTGTGGCAGCGAGCAGCGGCAGCCGCGGCGCGGTGGGACCCGTATGTGGGTCTGGGCGAAGTGTGTCGCCAGGCAGCGCTAACGGTGCCTCGAGTCCACAGCCCAGACACTGTGCGGGCAGCCGGCCCGCCCGCTGCTTTCTCGCTGCCTGCTGCCCGCTGCCGCCTCTGCAGCTGCTGTTCCTCCGCGAACATTCCCCAGGCCAAGTTGTTTTGCAAAATTTACACGAACTTTGACACACACACACACACACACACACACACACACACACACACACACCACCCACTGTGCGGTCCAAGTAGTCCCATACCAGAGCTGTGACGGAGGATTTAAGCAGGCCTTCGGCCGGAAGTCTCACGATAACGGGATTATTTCACTTTGAAAGAGGTCTGTTTTTCAACATTGAGGCGTGCGTGCGGCAGTTCCCCCACCACTGGATTTCAAATCATGCTACGAATGGTGACAGAAGATGCGGGCGTCAGGGACGCAATACGAGAATGATGTAAAGCGCCGCGATTTTCATGCAATGATATTTTGTGGCTACAAAAAGCACTTCAATAAAGATGAATGCCTCTACCAGGGACACCGCTGTAACTTGGTATCGTGAATTCTCAAGCTAACTAACCTAAGGACATCACACACATCCACGCCCGAGGCAGGATTCGAACCACCGACCGTAGCGCTCGTGCGGTTCCAGACTGAAGAGCCTAGAACCGCTCGGCCACATCGGCCGGCTTTTCCGTTTGCTTGTTCGATCAACTGTTGTACACTGCGCGAAAAAAAGCATCACTGTTTCTAAACCCCCATAGTTTCCTTCCTTTGCGAATTGAAAGTTCAAAATTTGGCTCTGAAGTGCCTAAAAACTTGCTCTGTGAAGGTGCAAAATCGTGCGCCTTGCGCTGTTACCCTCGGGTTCGGCGATGCTTTAGACAGCAAAGTGTCGACACATGCGAAAAGAAGGCCACATTTTTTCCCCGCAGCGTATATGCTTCAGAAATGAGGACGACTACAGAAGCGCATATAAATAACCTAAGAAAATTCGAATGAAAAATCCTGCGAGAAATCTGTCTGCCTATGAGAGAGATTCAGGGTTGAAGAGTAAGAAATAATGTTGAACTAAATCAACAGAAAGATAAATTATTAAATCTCAGGAGGTGGAAATACAGAGAAGATGGTAGATGACAAGATACCCAACGGATTAGGAAAAGAAGCCTGTATTCCAATAGAAGAAAGAGTCGACCAAGGGCAACATTAATCAATGATGTATTAGATGACCTTGCGAAAATGGGAATCAATAGATGGAGGAAAAAAGCAAATAACGGAGACGAAAGGAGGCAGATTTTTGAGAAGCCCCAGGTCTGTCAAGGGCTGTAGTGTCAAAAAGTAGTTCATCAGTTACATGTTCAGTCCTCGGTAGCCGAGTGGTCAGCGTGACAGACTGTCAATCCTAAGGGCCCGGTTTCCATTCCCGGCTGGGTCGTGGATTTTCTCCGCTCAGGGACTCGGTGTTGTGTTGTCCTAATCATCATCATTTCATCCACATCGACGCGCGAGTCGCCGAAATGGCGTCAAATCGAAAGACTTCCACCAGGCGAAAGGTCTACCCGACGGGAGGCCCTAGTCACACGACCTCCTAGTAGACATTTACACCATTTTTTATCGAAATGATGTGTAACAAGTCTGTTTACTGGCTGTGTGTATATGAATTGTAACGAGACAGTTTAAGGGCTTGTGTATCGCTACATGACTTTAATACTTCTTCATTTGTGTGGCCATATTGTCCGGAGTTGCTTTACAGATCCTGAAGGTAACCACGGAACGAAAATACTCTCAGGACATTAATACTAATCCTGTTCGTGTTACACTTTTATTTCCTACACACTATAAAAATCTTTAGCAAAAAATTTGTCTATTGAATAAAAAGAGTTGCCCTGAAGAAATGATTTTACGCCAACAAATATAAATTTGCTTTTATTTCTGAAGACGGCCGCTGTGACCGAGCGGTTCTAGGCGCTTCAGTCCGAACCGCGCTGCTGCTACGATCGCAGGTTCGAATCCTGCCTCGGGCATGGATGTGTGTGATGTCCTTAGGTTAGTTAGGTTTAATTAGTTCTAAGTTCTAGGCGACTGATAACCTCAGAAGTTAAGTCGTACAGTGCTCAGAGCCATTTGATTTGAACCATGCATCTGATCTGCAGAAAATTCCTGTGTACACTATTGCTTAGTATTGCCTTACTTCATATAAAAAGGTGGGTGGATGTTCTTAGGAACGGTGGTAAGAGAGTTCGATTCACCGGGTGATCAAAAAGTTCAAATGGTTCAAATGGCTCTGAGCGCTATGGGACTTAACATCTGAGATCATCAGTCCCCTAGAACTTAGAACTACTTAAACCTAACTAACCTAAGGACAACACACACATCCATGCCCGAGGCAGGATTCGAACCTGCGATCGTAGCGGTCGCGCGGTTCCAGACTGTAGCGCCTAGAACCGCTTGGCCACCACGGCCAGCGATCAAAAAGTCAGTATAAATTTGAAAACTGAATGAATCACGGAATAATGCAGATAGAGGGGTACAAATTGACACACATGCTTGGAATGACATGGGGTTTTATTAGAACCAAAAAAATAGAAACGTTCAAAAAATGTCCGACAGATGGCGCTTCATCTGATCAGAATAGCGATAATTAGCGTAACAAAGTAGCACAAAGCAAAGATGATGTTCTTTACAGGAAATGCTCAATATGTCCACCATCATTCCTCAACAATAGCTGCAGTCGAGGAATAATGTTGTGAACAGCACTGTAAAGCATGTCCGGAGTTATGGTGAGGCATTGGCGTCGGATGTTGTCTTTCAGCATCCCTAGAGATGTCTTTCGATCACGATACACTTGCGACTTCAGGTAACCCCAAAGCCAATAATCGCACGGACTGAGAGGTCTGGGGACCTGGGAGGCCAAGCATGACGAAAGTGGCAGCTGAGCACACGATCATCACCAAACGACGCGCGCAAGAGATCTCTCACGCGTCTAGCAATATGTTTTTTTTTTTTGTTCTAATAAAACCCCATGTCATTCCAAGCATGGGTGTCAATTTTTACCTCTCTATCTACATCATTCCGTGGTTTATTAAGTTTTCAAATTTATACTGACTTTTTGATCACCCGGTACTTTTCTCTTTAAAATAATACGGTTTTGAGAGAATATGAGGTAACGGGTATAGGCGCAGATATTTTTTTATATGTGGTACCTTAAAATGTACGCACATATGTGTGTTGGTAGGTTTTTCTCTGCATCGAACAGTCTTGCCACAAACACGTCACATAATTTACTACACGCTATTTTCTGTAGTCTTCACTGTATCCCTAAGTGGAGGGGTCGGTGCACACTAACCGTTGCACGTCCATGCGTCACACAACGCCTGCCCCTTTCCCGAGGTGAAATTAAGGATTAATGGCATGCTTTACCACATGTACTTGGGGATGCTAACCAACCTAAGAACATACTACTCCTAACAGCTACAATTACTAGTCTGCAAATGACATAAATACTGACGTAATGTTGTTCAGCACACCGTTCTCAGTCACCAACAGCAATGTCTGCGCTTATACCCCGTAATACCCTGTTTAAATGCGTTACTTTTCCGTGGTAGTATGTCTGCGACTTGTAACTCAACGATACCTGGGAAGAAACGGCCAGTACTATTAGCGGCACTGGCGCTGCCAGAAAACTTGTGGGACTTGGGTGGTAATGAATTGCTCGGTCGACTGCGACAAGCTGATGGATGGCGCTCGCAAGGTGACACGCTCCTATCGCAGACACGTGGGGTATCACCTCGCCTCTCGTTGCGCCAGCTTGCACCCGTCTCAGCAGTCCGCTCGGTGTTATCTCGGTAAGCAGAGCGCGTTCATCGCTGTTGACAGCCGGCGGTGTCGCGTGACAAGGTGAAGTTCCAGGTAGGGCGCCCCACGCAAGCAGCTCGGCACACGGTGACAGATTAGACGACGGTGCCTTGCGACCTCGACAGCTCCACCAGGCACTGTACTCACTATCGTGTTTCCTCCCTTGGCGAACTAACTGACCCTCTGCAAATGTAATAATGACAGTCATCCATTATGACAGGCCTCCGATGTGTCACCATCTCGGACGACCGATCACCTTTCTCGCCTCACACGATGTTGAGGGATCCAGCAAACACGGTGCCGTCTGATGACGTCACGTTTCCTTATTCACCCACTTGCGAAGTCAACAGATTACGATGGGCTTTCAATAAATAATGCAACACTTTTTTTTCTCGGCCACTTGTAACAACAACAACTCTGTACTATTGTACATATAATAATTTTTTCTTCTGAATTTCGATAAATTAGTGTAATCGATGTTCTGATTTCATTTCTTTTTCTTTTCTTGTCATTATGTTAAAGAAACTGTAAACAATTTTCGATGTGAATATTAATGTTTATGCCAAATTTCAAGCAATATTATAACAGAATTGAAATGTAAGAAACGTTGAAACTATTGTAAAATGTTTAAAGTTGTAATTGTGCGCCTGGTCCATACGTAGGCAATGTATTAGGATATGTAGAATGCAAAACCTCTGGTGAATACCCTGCCTGTAGGGGAGCGGTAAAAGGTGGATGGTAGGCGAGCGCGGGAAAATGCACACGGGCGCTGCACGGCATAACGGGCTCAGCAGTAGTAGTCGGAGTTGGGCATCGGTCTGAGAAACACGCTCTGGATCGAGGAGGCTCTCCTGGAAGACGTAGTTTCATTGAGCCTCGGATGTGCCGTTTCCGAAGACTATACAGCATGGCAAAATTCCATAGGCACTAAATGGAAAAATATTGCGACGCTGTGAAGAAGTAAAGTGCCGATACATCAAGAGCCATAGCTGTGATTGTATGTGTGCTCTGCGCCTCGCCATCTCGCCGCCCGCCAACCGCCGCATCGATACGAACAGGTTGAAACTTTTAGTACTGTATTCGTGTGGACCAGTGTTACTTTTGTTTCTTACTGTTCAATAACAACTTAACTTTTACCAGAACTGTCCTATCATTTAATTATCCTTATCACTAACCTAGACAGGGTCTTTCCCACATGTTGTGCAATCCGAGTGTCCCGAAATGAAGATTTAAAGTTTATGTTAATAATAATTACCTGCAGACCTATCTATGTTAGAATGATGTTTAAAGAACTTTGTTGTTAATGAATTAATAAGTAAAAAACAAAGGTCTGACGAAGTTGGAAGATGATGTTGAAATTGGTTTAGTAATGAAGTTTAGTTCATTTGAGACAAAAGTAATGGTAGTTAAATGAGCAAGAAATAAGACAAAAAGAGTAGTAACTCATATATTGGAAATCTTGAGTGCTTAACGATTTCGATAATCGAAAATTTCTGTACAGTGATCATAACAGTTTCAGGGTCCCCCCCCCCTTTTTTTCTTTTCTATTCATTTAAATTCAGAAGTGTACTGAATTGATTTGACCAGCAAAGTTAAAGTCAATATAAAACCAAAATTTATTAGTGTTTTACCTTTTTCAAAATTGACATTGCATGTGTGTTTCGAAAGTGCTGTTTCTATGGGTAACCTATGCCCGATTTTAATCAGATCAATAGACTGTACGAAGTTTGTAGTAAACATTATAGTGTATTGTTGTGTATTTATGGCTTGTCCATATTAGTACAGAAAGTGAAATTATTAGTTCAGTAGATTTTCGGGTTCTAAAATTTACCATGTTATGCAGTGTCATTACGTGTTGTTTTGTATGAACGTACATCAACTTGTACTGGGAAGAAACTCAGTTAATGCCTGATTAGGCTGGCGACCGTATTATTAACAATTTGGTAGCATCTGCTGTGTTGTTTCTTGTCCGTCCTAACGTGTAGTTGCACTTCAGACTTGCTTGACGTATCATTGTTGTCACTGAGTGGGTGAAAGTCTGATTTTGCCTCCATTCAGGTACACGCGGTCAACATATATACCAAAATCCTTTTTTATAAGGTGAAGCCCGTCAACTTACCATAGTACAGGCTTTAAAGAGTATCGTGCGCCAGAGCGTAGTGTTACACACTTTCGGTTGAAAAACTGCGGGAATTTGTGGTGGGACATCGTGGAATGTTCCTGCTTCAGCCCCTATAATTTCATGACAGACAGCGTCTCTGACGTGGGTGCGTTAAAAGCACAGAGCTGTCACTTTGTTTTAGCGGAAAACCAGAACATCGCAGATATTCATAGGCGCTTGCCGAATATCTATGCGGACCTGGCGGTGAACAAAAGCACGATGAGTCGTTGGGCGAAGCGTCTGACACCATTGCACAAGGTGGTGCAAACCTAACCAATCTCCCGTCTGCCCGTCGGTCGCACACAACCGTGACTCCTGCGGTGCTGAAACGTGCGGGCACTCTCACGACTTCAACGTTTTCGTCACCACAAAAATGCAAAACGTACTTCTCCTTCTCCATGACAAAGCACGGCCTCACAAGTGTCTGTGCACCCGAGAGGAGCTCACAAAACTTCACTGGACTGTTCTTACTCGTCCACCCTACAGCTCTGATCCCGTGCCTTCCGACCTCCATCTGTCTGGACCAATGAAGCATGCGCACGGCGGGAAGCAGTGCGTGGATGATGGGGTGGTTACTGATGGACCAAGAAGACGGCTCAGACGTCGATCAGTTGAATGGTGCCGTGCAGGCATACAGGCCTCCCAGTAAGGTGGCGTAAAGTCGTAGCAGTGAACGGAGATTATGTTGAAGAATACGGTTTCTAGCCAAAGAAGTGGGGAATAACATGGCGTATTGGAATCCTGAATAAAACCGACCTGCTTCCAGAAAAAAATGTGTTGCATTACTTATTGAAAGCCCTTCGTATTTATCATCTCTAAAGCAGAAGCTAACGCTACAGGTATTCGTAACCACACCAAGAAAGAGTAGAACTCAATCTAACGAAATTTTATTTTTCTTCTTAATGCCAAGAACTACGCTAACCATGTGCTACCTCTGCACGCAGCCCTGTCGATAGCAGGTCATGAGAGTCGCAATTGTTTTTATTTTTAAATCATCAGCGTTTTCAGTAATCTTATGCCCTTCTGTCCTATCTTGCACAAATTGTTTAATCTCTGCAAACCTAGTATACGTCACATCTTTTGGATTTGTTTTCAAAATAATCCTATTTTCCCATCTTTGCAATTCCTATTTTCATTTAGCGCCCAACAGAAATGAAGAGGGAAAAGATTTGTGGTTCAACCTGACTAGAAGGAAGCATCGTTTGATAGGAAACATTCTGAGACATCAAGGAATCACCAGTTTAGTATTAGAGGTAAGTATGGGTGATAAAGATAGCCCAAGAGATGAATACAGTTGGCAGATTCAGAGATGAAGAGGCTTACGCAGTATAGAGTAGCTAGAGAGCTGCATCAAACCAGTCTTCGGACTGTAGACCACAAGAACAACAGCGCCCAGTAACTATTCACTCATGCCTTAGTAGGTGTACTAACGCTTGACTATACGAACAATGTCACAAATTTGCTCAGTCATGTTATACAGATATCTTCGGGTACAAGGATGCAAGAGTACGCATTTGAACAGCAAATGAAAAGGCGTGCTTCATTGCCAAGATACGGGGAAAGTATAGTGTGACTACGACAGAAAATGCTTAAAAACACTTGCATGTACTATAACGGTGTCTTGCTCCAATGTGTGAACCAACAGGAAATAAAAAGCGTTACAAACGAGGACGTATGGTCACTGGCTTCTTTGCTGGCGGAACGTGTTGCAGAAATCCGCAAGAAGGGTCAACTGCTAGACGAGAGGACGACGGCTCAAATTCCCGTCCGAGCATTTCGATGAACATTTTGCGTGGTTTCCATAAGTCGCTCACAACAAATGCCGAGGTGGTTCCTTTCACAAGGACACAGTTCTTTTCCTTCACAATCTGTCCCCTAATACAAGCTTTTGCGCAGTCCCTAATGATCCCATCGTCGTTCCCAAAGAAAGACACATAATATGTCACAATGTTTATGAATTACTAAGCATCTGTTTTCAGCGCGTAATTTATGAATATTCAAGACATACGAGCAACAATTCTTCCCACACTTTATCTGTGAACGGAATGAGAATAAACGGAAATACGGGTTGCTGTGAAAAGTACTCTCCATTACGTACCATCACAGTGTGTTAGTGTAGATGCGAATATCCCATTGCCCTGTCACGCTCTTCTAGCAATGGCAGCCAAACACTTATTTTCTCACTACAAAACTACGAATGAAAATTATGAAAAATCCATTCCTGTAACATTCCTGGAGAAACATTTTACTTTACTGTAGACGAGAACGAATGTGATACGCAAGTCTCACTATTGAAGGTTAAGTAAAGGATTGGCGAAAGTTGCATCACTTTGTAAGCAGAAAATTTAGATGTGTAAATGCTTCGCGTCAGTGACTACGTTCAGTGATTGTGCAGTGTTACGTGTTAACATTATTACTTTTCCTCCACCACTACACATTGTTCTGAGTTTATCTAGAAGTTGACTAGATTGTATTTACAGAATCACAATACAACTCGGTCCGAAAGCAAGATCTGGCTGGTAAGTCTTTGTATGACGCCATCAAAACAACATCGAGTCGTCTCGGAATGTATAAATACAGGTGCAAAATAGAGGCAAGTTCAGGTAACTATGATGGAGCTGAATAGTGATCAGGCACCCATATCACCAAAGTAGACTAGAAAAGTTTAGTAAGAGATCTAGCGAGTGACCAGGGGAGAAGCGAGAATTTATTCTCATGCTCATGCACCCAGTCCTGGACGATGTGATCAGGGACCATGACGTGTTGGAACACAGTGTCACCATTGGGGAAGAAACATACTAGCATGGGATGGTCACATAATTCCTGGCAATAATGCGAACTGGCAGAGTGAACATGGGGTCCATGGAATATCGTGACATGGCTGCCCAAATTATCCCCGAACTCCCACCGTGTCCCACTCTTGGGACGTAAACTCAGCCAGAAGTTGGAAACAGTGTGAAACAAGACTCATCTGACCAAATCACTTTCTTCCATTCTCCACAGTCCAGATTTTATGCTACCGGCAGCACGTTTTCCTGTTACTGATATTTGCATCACTAATGAGTGGTTTTGGATGTCCAGTTCGCGCTCCAATTCCGTGCTTCTGGAGATCCCTTCCTTTTGTTCAGTATACAATCTCGTCAGCATTGTGACACAGCGAATGACATTTCTCCGCTTACCCAGTATGCGGTGTAAATCTTCGATAAGGTGCCTCTTGAAACACCCAGCACTCCGGCTATCTTGGTTACGGAAGCACCCACCAACTGAGCAAAAATATCGCCCACGTTCGCCTTTACTTAGCTGCAACATAATACAATAACAACTACACAGAACGCAGTTCTGACCACGATTGACACTGAGGACATTGTACAGGTGCCGTTCGTGGTCAAATACAACAGCGCAACCTGCAGGCTTGGCTAGCATGTATTTCTCGTGATGTTTGCATATATTCTTCCAACCCCTTACATCTACACCTACACTCTGTAAACCAGAGGTACTTCTCTTTGTACCATTTTTTAGGCCTCCCTTCCCTTCCGTTCGGGTATAGAGCGCAGGATTAATGATTTCTTAAAAGCCTCTGTACGCACCTAACAGTTATACAAATCTGTTCCTCACGCTCCCTAAGGGAGCGACATTTAGCGGTTTGTAGCGTATTTCTGCATTCCCCACTTAATAGCGGCACTTGAAACTTTGTAAACAGGCTATCGTAGGATAGCTGGCGCGGAGTAGTTAGCGTCTAACGTCAAACGTTTGCCAGTTCTGGTTTTCTCGGCTTCACC
Organism: Schistocerca serialis cubense; assembly: GCF_023864345.2. Lineage (NCBI taxonomy): Eukaryota > Metazoa > Arthropoda > Insecta > Orthoptera > Acrididae > Schistocerca > Schistocerca serialis. The sequence continues at coordinate 1,149,387,362 of NC_064639.1, read as the reverse complement.
ATCCCGCTCTCGCATGGATGCTGCTCGTCTCAGCACACCTTCTACACCTCTTGAGTGTCCGATTTACTATAGGTCCCATATATTTTAGCAGTACTCAATGTGGGTCGCACGAGTGTTTCGTAAGCTGTCTACTTTGCAGACTGCTTTGCACAGTAACCTACCAATGTACCCAATTGCGCCACCTTCCTATCCAGCCTATGTGATCATTCCATTTCATATCTCTCGAAATCATTACACTCAAGTATTCCTGAGAGTTGAGTCACTCCCCTTGTTGCTCGCTGCTATCTAGACATAGCATACAATATTTCTTTCGTTTTGGGGAATGCAGAGCTTTACATTTAAAGAGGGCTGCCAATCTCTGTATCCCCCTATAAGCTTATCAAGATCTGACTGAATCTATATGCAGTCTTTTTCAGACAGTACTTCATTATAGATAACTACATCACCTCAAATGGCTCTGAGCACTATGGGACTTAACTTCTGAGGTCATCAGTCCCCTAGAACTTAGAACTATTTAAACCTAACTAACCTAAGGACACCACACACATTCAAACTCGAGGCAGGATTCGAACCTGCGACCGTAGCGGTCGCGCGGTTCCAGACTGTAGCGCCTAGAACCGCTCGGCCACCGTGGCCGGCCTACATCATCCCAGAAAAGTCTCTGGTTACTGTTAATCTTGTTCGTTAGGTCATTAACACAGAACATGACTTTCAAATGCACCAACATACTGCACTGGGGCAGGAGTAGAGTTACTTTTACGTTTATTTATGACTCTCCATCAGGACTAACATGCTTCATACCAATAACTCCTCTATCGAGTCCCAAATATCCTTGATACGCCAATCCGTCATAATTTCGTTAATAAGTGCTGGATAGGTACTGTGCGTCTTTTCTGCACTATCATGACTCGCCGTACACAAATGAAATACTTTTCGATGGCAATGCCAATGCTCCAACGTCTAGTGTAATTAGTACTAGAGACTGGCAGGAACACGCAAGCTTGAGTACTGCATCTTTTCATTATGACGAATGCATCTGTATCAACATTGAGTATAGATTTAAGTGTCAGGAAGTCGATTCGGAAACTATTTGTATGGAGTGTAGCCATGTATGGAAGTGAAACATGGACGATAACTAGTTTGGACAAGAAGAGAATAGAATTTTTCGAAATGTGGTGCTACAGAAGAATGCTGAAGATTAGATGGATAGATCACATAGCTAATGAAGAGGTATGGAATAGAATTGGGGAGAAGAGGAGTTTGTGGCACAACTTGACAAGAAGAAGGGACCGGTTGGTAGGACATGTTCTGAGGCATCAAGGGATCACAAATTTGGAGGGCAGCGTGGAGGGTAAAAATCGTATAGGGAGACCAAGAGATGAATACACTAAACAGATTCAGAAGGATGTAGGTTGCAGTAGGTACTGGGAGATGAAGAAGCTTGCACAGGATAGAGTAGCATGGAGAGCTGCATCAAACCAGTCTCTCGACTGAAGCACACAACAATAACATCCGTATCAAGGTTCCTTCATCGGATCTGAAATGCGGACTGGAAGTATTTTATCTGATGTGTCATAAAATGTAAGTGCTATGCTCCGACTCAAAGTGTGAGCTGTATGACTCCAGGTCTTGTGTAAACAGCAGCGCTTGAGACATAATGTAAACAGTGTTGTTTGCAAGCGATAGTAAGGGCATTGTCTAAAGCGTAGACTTAAGCGGATCCGCGCACCCCCGTAGAGCCTACCGCAGCGAGCAGTAATTAAGAAATTGTGGCCGCCGCAGCTCGGCGAAACAATGCTCTCGCGAGGCGGCTGCCGCGCAGCTTTGTCCTTGTAAGAGACCTTTAAAGCAGTTGGAGCGCAGAGTGAGTTTTATCTGCGGCGCTGAGATAAGGAGCTCGCGGCTCCACGTCAGGCGGACAATGCAGCTGCGGTACACGTTGTCCGGACAGGGTAGGGGGCACGGGCTCACGAGCGGGGCGCCTGCACAGGTCCTAGCAAGTTAAGAAGGGCGAGCTGAAAACAAGGAAATAGTCCGAACGAGATACTGCCACGCTTTGCTACTTCCTAGAGCACTAAGGTTTAACGAAAGAAAAGCAACTGGAATCACTCAACAGAGGAAAGTCCACTGGACCTGACGGGATATCAATTCGATTCTACACAGAGTACGCGAAAGAACTTGCCCCCCTTCTAACAGCCGTGTACTGCAAGTCTCTAGAGGAACGGAAGGGTCCAAATGATTGGAAAAGAGCACAGGTAGTCCCAGTCTTCAAGAAGGGTCGTCGAGCAGATGCGCAAAACTATAGACCTATGTCTCTGACGTCGATCTTTTGTAGAATTTTAGAACATGTTTTTTGCTCGAGTATCATATCGTTTTTGGAAACCCAGAATCTACTATGTAGGAATCAACATGGATTCCGGAAACAGCGATCGTGTGAGACCCAACTCGCTTTATTTGTTCATCAGACCCAGAAAATATTAGATACAGGCTCCCAGGTAGATGCTATTTCTCTTGACTTCCGGTAGGCGTTCGATACAGTTCCGCACTGTCGCCTGATAAACAAAGTAAGAGCCTACGGAGTATCAGACCAGCTGTGTGGCTGGATTGAAGAGTTTTTAGCAAACAGAACACAGCATGTTGTTATCAATGGAGAGACGTCTACAGACGTTAAAGTAACCTCTGGCGTGCCACAGGGGAGTGTTATGGGACCATTGCTTTTCACAATATATATAAATGACCTAGTAGATAGTGTCGGAAGTCCCATGCGGCTTTTCGCGGATGATGCTGTAGTATACAGAGAAGTTGCAGCATTAGAAAATTGTAGCGAAATGCAGGAAGATCTGCAGCGGATAGGCACTTGGTGCAGGGAGTGGCAACTGACCCTTAATGCAGACAAATGTAATATATTGCGAATACATAGAAAGAAGGATCCTTTATTGTATGATAGCGGAACAAACACTGGTAGCAGTTACTTCTGTAAAATATCTGGGAGTATGCGTGCGGAACGATTTGTAGTGGAACGATCATATAAAATTAATTGTTGGTGAAGCGGGTACCAGGTTGAGATTCATTGGGAGAGTCCTTAGAAAATGTAGTCCATCAACAAAGGAGGTGGCTTACAAAACACTCGTTCGACCTATACTTGAGTATTGCTCATCAGTGTGGGATCCGTACCAGATCGGGTTGACGGAGGAGATAGAGAAGATCCAAAGAAGAGCGGCGCGTTTCGTCACAGGGTTATTTGGTAACCGTGATAGCGTTACGGAGATGTTTAGCAAACTCATGTGGCAGACTCTGCAAGAGAGGCGCTTTGCATCGCGGTGTAGCTTGCTCGCCAGGTTTCTAGAGGGTGCGTTTCTGGATGAGGTATCGGATATATTGCTTCCCCCTACTTATACCTCCCGAGTAGATCACGAATGTAAAATTAGATAGATTAGAGCGCGCACGGAGGCTTTCAGACAGTCGTTCTTCCCGCGAACCATACGCGACTGGAATAGGAAAGGGAGGTAATGACAGTGGCACGTAAAGTGCCCTCCGCCACACACCGTTGGGTGGCTTGCGGAGTATAAAGGTAGATGTAGATGTAGAACAATCTTTTCATTCCAATATGGGCTAAATTCGGAGAACGTCATACTGAGGGATAAAAAGGAGGTGGCAAGAGGAAGAGGAAGAATGAAAAAGAAAAAGAAAATTATGAATATTAGCGAAACTAATACATAAATACAGGATGTTTTGCATGGACTCATTCGATTTCAGAACACTATACCTTCTAAATGAAGCCGCGCGGGGTAGCCGCGGTCTAGAGGCGTCTTGTGCGGATCGCGCGGCTTCCCCCGTTGGAGGTTCGAGTCCTCCCTCGGGCATGAGTGTATGTGTGTTGTCCTTAGCGTAAGTTAGTTTAAGTTACATTTAGTAGCGTGTAAGCTTAGGGACCGATGACCTCAGCAGTTATGTCCCATACGACCTTACCTCAATTTTAATTTTTTCTTCTAAATTAATGAAGACTCCACGCACTGCTACGGTCGCAGGTTCGAATCCTGCCTCTGACATGGATGTGTGTCATGTTCTTAGGTTAGTTAGGTTTAAGTAGTTCTACGTCTAGGGGACTCATGACCTCAGATGTTAACTTCCATAGTGATTAGAGACATTTGAACCACTTTGAATGAAGACTGAAATTTCGGATACTTTTAAATTACGCGTCGAAACTAGAAATTCATCATGGCCAGCTGGGTCCAGGAGGCTCGCTTGCTCAGTAACAGAAATCACGTACCTGGATATGTTGGAATTCTGACTTTATCCCTAATGTGAGAACATGCCGAAAATCTCATTTGTCAACAGAATGGGGCGCCAGCATACTGTCACCTGTTTGCAAGACCATTTCTTAACGAACTGTCGGACGTGAGGGATATGAATCTTTTGTTTTTGGGAGGGGATTGGGGAGTTATGAAAGACTGTGTTTGCCTCCCCTTCCAAAGCTTTGGGTGAAAGCAATGAATGTAGTACTTCCAGAGCAAAAGTATGGGACGTTTGTCATGTGACCGACGGAGGGCACATTGAACTTTTGTGGAAGTGGTATGAAAACTTTAATCTTAAAATACTTGTAAAAAAATATCACAAGGTTGTACGAGTGTGGATCTTACAAAAAATAAAAACACTTAATTGTATCGTTAAGTTAAAATAAACCCCAAGAATCTATCGTCGTGCATGTAGAACGGTAAGAAGGAAAACAGAAAGGTTCAAATGGTTCAAATGGCTATGAGCACTATGGGACTTAACTTCTTAGGCCATCAGTCCCGTAGAACTTCGAACTAATTAAACCTAACTAACCTAAGGACATCACACACACCATGCCCGAGGCAGCATTCAAACCTGCGACCGTAGCGGTCGCGCGGTTCCAGACTGTAGCGCCTAGAACCGCTCGGCCACACCAGCCGCCGAAAAAAGAAAGGTTTAATGTGTGGAAGCTAGCGAGACGAATGCCGAAATACAGTAGAAATTGTTTGTGAAGTCGAATGAAACGGTTTGAAATACTCTGCATTGTTTTCTGTCTTCAAATGTTCCTTCACGATGCAAAAACGAAGAATGTTGACTGATTATTACCATACCACTGTAAATACGACTGATGTAGTAATTCCGGCCGTGGTGGTCGAGCGGTTCTAGACGCTTCAGTCTGGAACCGCGCGATCGCTACGGTCGTAGGTTCGAATCCTGCCTCGGGCATGGATGTGTGTGATGTCCCTAGGTTAGTTACGTTTAAGTCGTTGTAACTTCTAGGGGTCTGATGACCTCAGATGTTAAGGCCTATAATGCTTAGAGCCATTTGAACCATTTGATGTAGTAATCAATCTGTGTTTCTTTGAAAAGCAGCTGCAACTATTTTACATAAGACGGCAACTAATCACTTATTTTTCAATTTACTTGTTCTTTTATTTGTTATGTATAGACTACAATGTGTCCTTCAGAATTTCGATTATCATCTTCTTCCACGTTATACCTAGATTTCACCTAAAACATATTTATAAATCACACAATTATTCCTATTTAAATTTATCCGGTTGTAGCAAATAGTTTGTGCAGCCACTGTGCTTACCTCGCGGAGAAAGTCCTTTGCGGTAGGTTCTGAAACAGGCAGCTAACCGTCTGGTAACGGCGAGACTCGACTGGTCGCTGCTGGCGATCAGCAGGCTGGACCGTACAACGTGTCACGCGATAAAGATTTTGAATTGGCCGCCGTGGGAAGGAAACTAGCACAGAAATGCTGCCCTCGGGGTAGAGAAGCTCTCCCACGATTCTTCAGCACGATCTCTGTCAAGCCGGGCACGCGGTGGAAGCATTCGTGCCGTGCCAGATTCAACAGGCAGCGCCTAAAGAAATATTCACCACTTGGTAATACTTCGTGTGCCTAAAAAGCAGTGTTTCATTAGATTCAAATGTGGATACTGCAGTGCTGTCAAGCGCCGCCGTTACAACCCTAATCTTTTTCAAGGACACATGTTGGGTTTTCCGCCTGTAGTAACTGACCAAATAACGTGACTAGTCCCCATGTAATTTAGAAAGGGGTAGCCCTCTTGGAAAATTTCAAAAGATCGATTTTTGTGTCTTAAAATGTTCTCTGGGATGTCCACTTTATCACAGTGTTCATCCTAAGTTAATTAAAAACGTCGTTATCGTGTGAGAAGGCGTTTTGTGTTAAAGTGTCTCCGAAGAACATGCACAGCGGGAATAAAATGGTCGACATCGCGGCCACTGTGGCAGTTAAGTAATTTCAAGGACGGCCTAGCAGGCACTAACAGGCGAGAACGGGTTCGAACTCGATATCGGACAGACCTGTCAGAACTTGTGCAAAATCGGACGGAACGCCCGTCAAACGAGTAGAGCAGCGGATGGCGGAAGCTATCAAAGAGGCCCGCAGGACCACAATGGTCACGAAGAAGATGGAGGAGGACCTCCTTTTGTATCTGCTGTATGGTCCATGGAACGCTGATTTAACCATAAAAGATGTAACCCAAAAACTGAAACGCGTTTTTCTCGAAACAGTGTTTTTCATATTGACAGAAAACATAACTTCAGAACGATACATACGATTTTGATCATAGCAGCCTATCAGCATATCTAGCGGTTTTATGGTACCTTCATATTTTCGGTGCACGCTTTTGCCTCGAATTTTGGACGAAATAAGTGATTTTTTTTCAACACGTCACCATTTTGTTAGAACTTGATATTTTTCAATTATCCCACTCATGGTGACAGAAAATATATTGAAAATGACTTATATAAAACCATTTTCTGCCATGTGCGATAGGAGGGCTTCGGGAATTATCCCCGATGAGCAATGATCCGGCTGCAAGCGGTCCTTCGACATGTATGGACACAAAAATGATTTCACAAAGACAGAAGTGTACGGAATGAAACTGTACCACTAGATTTGGCATTACTTTTTATTTTACTTGAAAAATATTACGAAAATCACCTTTTTTCATGCATTCAAAGGAGTCTCCCCCTTAATATGGCACGACGCGAATTAATATCTAATCCTCAGGCACATCAATTTCAGCGTAATCTGAACCAGTATGTGTCTCGGTGATGTTATAGCGTTTCGACATGATGCACTAAAGTTGTACCAACAACAGAAAACAGCTTTTGTGCGTCCTGTGAGAATAACATCGTCCGGATAGACACGAACTCATTTGTTGGGTAATGCATGACGAACAGACATGAAATCTCGAATTGTGCCCCTGTAACGTGATTGAGTTGTGACTGATTACAATTTTCATCCGTTGTTTGGATGCGGCAGCCCTCTTCGGCCATAGCTGGTGCTACATGTTTAAATGGTTTCTGTCTAGGTCACCATCAAAACAATCATTTCCTGCGCAGGTGACCTTGCACGCGCCGACACTGTTTGCACCTTCAGCAACCTGAATGCGCCTTACACCAACAATGAAGCTCGCTGTTTATTGAACGCCGAGTCGTGAGTTTCATCAACGTTGCTATGTGACGTTGTTCGCTTGTTTGTGTTGCGTACTGTGTTAGCGTGTAACTTCCTGCTTTTCTTTCTTCTCCTCTTCCCTTCTGTGACGAGCGTCTGTGGCATGAATGGCAACAGGAAGTAATAAAGTAAGGCAACAGTAAGCAGCTGCACAACTTCGACCGAAAGAAAAGCGTAAATGGCCAAAAAGTTAACAATAAGTAAAGCGTGACGAGGCATTCCTTCGAGCCAAACAAAGACCAGTACTATTCCGACCATTAAGAGATTTTGTACTAAGGAAAGAGGCACCAACAAAATATTATCGCAACATAAGCAAAGACAGGAAATTACAAAATGGTCAGTTGCTCCGCGAGAATGCTACATGACGCAGAATCGGACATGTCATACGCGGACTGCTCGTTACCTTCCGTAGTTGATGGCAACTGTTTCCTACCTCCGATTAAAGTACGTGCCAGTGACAAAATGTACAGGATAAAGTGTCAATGACAATATGCACGGATAAAGTGGTTGTGTCAAAGCGTTTTAAAGTACCAAATTCCTACGGTGCAAGTTAATTAGGCTTATATGTATATCTTTCAATGAAAAAAAGTATCAGCGTCAAAGAACAGGAATGAAGCTTTCAAAATTAATGCAGACAGGAAGTTAACTTCGCAACTTAACAAGGAAAGAACGTGAGAATGAGGGGGCGGGGAAACAATCTCGACGGTGATCAGCTATTTTCACTCACCGAGAGGAAACTCGTTTCTCATTCCTGCAGGCCTCCATTTACTTTCATAGAACAGTTTATTCATTTACGTTCCGAAACTAGTATGACTTGTGCCTTCTGCTTCGACTGTTTTACGTGACATGTGCATCTTGGTCACCAGTTTTTTCACTTGACTGATGGCACCTAATAGCTACTGAACTTCATTATCTTGGAAGAGTCTCAGAAGTGACTTGCAGGCATGTCAGATGCTTTATAGAGATGTTCTACCCAGCATTGCCAACCAATGCAATTTTGTCGCATGTAGATATGGTTGGAGACTTTGGTTGTTATATAAATACATTACTGATGGCGTAAAACAACCAGTGACAAATTGTTGTCAGGTTACTTTATTCAAAACGTACTGTTACCGGTTACGAATTTTTACAATTCCTCTTGAGACGGTTTTTTCCATGCTTTCATCAATACATATTAGACATTGGTTTCATGTTAGGTGTCTGTGAATGTCCGTCTGCCGCATTTATGATAGTAGTTTTCTTGCAATGAAGTACATTCTCGAGGATGTTTGTATTTCCACAATCGAAAACGTTGCACTGCATTGTAAACCACTTTCGTTCGCTCACAAAACTTATTTCCACTGTGCATCACATGTTTTGATTTGGTGCACAGTGAAAATTTGTGACCGAACGAAAGTGGTTTACAATGCAGTGCAACGTTTTTGACTGTGGAAATACAAGCATCCTTGCGAATGTACTTCACTGCAAGCAAACCGCTAATACAAATGCGGCCGATGGACGTTTCGCGGCAACTGACACGAAACCAAAGTCTAATATGTATTTTGAAAGCATGAAAAAATCGCCTCATGATGAACTGTAAAAATTCGAAACCAGTGACAGTACTTCTTGAATAAAGTAACCTGAAACCAATTTGTGGCTGACTGCTGTACACCATCAACGATTTATTACCGAACAAGATGGAGCCCTGGTAAGGTGCTGGAGCCTTATTTGGGAGGAGGGAGTTTCAAACCCCCGTCCACCCATCCAGATTTAGATTAATAGTGATTCCCAATACTGCCTATGGGAAGTGCCTGGATGGTTTCCTTGAAAGGGTACAGCTGACTCCTTCCCCCACCCTGCATCTAGTCGTGCTTGGGCACCGTATCCAATCCTATCGTCGACGACGGGACATTAATCTTCCTTCTACCAATCATTCAAGACAAGAATGTAATTGACCCACAGAAACAATGATTCGAATTATGTATTATAATTTTTATACATCTATGGTTAAAGATGATGTACCGGCTAACGGGACGCCACATCATTTATTACGTGTTCCGGGATGACACTAAACAGACAGCGACAGAATAGTGCTGTTATACTGTACGCGTTTATGACACCGTGGTTGATCATAAGGGTCAATCGTCAAGAAGCTTTGTTTCTTCAGCAAGCTCGTGCGTTTTTCTCTTATTAAGAAAATGTGTCGTCCATGATATTTGTGGCAACATACCAACCAGTAAGAAGATGGTATTGCTGAAAAAGTAAGGCGTGACGGCTAGATGTAGCTCTTGATCTGGTGATCTCCTAAACTAAAATTTGAAATTGATGCACGCCAGCTAAATTATTAATCAGAGATGAAGGCTATTACTTTCATCTTAAGTACACATGTATTTGAGCTCTGAAGTTTTCTGTATTATACCTTGTTTAATGTGCCATACACACATCAACAAACGTTTCGCATCACCAACCCACGCCGCGCGGTGTAGCCGTGCGGTCTGAGGCGCTTTGCCACGTTTCGCGTGGCTACCCCCGTCGGAGGTCCGAGTCCTCCCTTGGGCATTGGTGTGCGTGTTGTCCTTAGCGTACCGGTAAGTTAGTTCAAGTAGCGTGTAAGCCTAGGGACCGATGACCTCAGCAGTTTGGTCCCATACCGCTTACCACACATTTTTTTCACCATCCCATATCGTTCCGGTGTGTTACAGTGACTGTTCCTGTACCGATCGGGAGGTCACCTCTGACGTTATTTGTAAACATACACGCAGTTATCGTGTGTGGTACCTACAGGTAGAATACCGCAAGCGAATGGGTTGCAGCATTCCGAAGTACCAGTAGGAGGCATTAGAGACGTCTGTGGACCAGCAGAGTGAAAATCCATCATGTTACGGAGGACAGTCGCAACCCATGATAGGGTCTGCATCAGCACGTTATGTGCTGAAGGCTTTTCAACCAGCGGAGTTGTTCGGCGTGTGCACCGCAGCAAATGACGCGGTGCGGACGTAGAATCAGTTCCAATTGACAGACAGTGTTGAGGACTTCGTCCGCGCAGGCCGTCTGCGGTCGACCGATGCACGGGATGATCGATATCTAGAACTTTTGAGCCAAAGAAACCGTGGGCTAACTGAATTTGGCGTTCTAATAGGCTACAAGACGTCGTGTGTAGCATCAAACTGTTAGGATACCTTGCCTGATGCGAATCTGCATTCCTGATGACCATGACGAGCACCAGGTCGTACACGACAACGCCACGAATTCCGTCACTGAGAGGCAAGAAACCGTGCAGGATTGACGCCCGAGGTTTGGCGTCGCATGCGTTTGTGGACGAAACTCGGATCCGTTTGTACCCTGATAATCGCAGGCAAAGTCTCTGGCGACAACCCATTAATATCGAACGCCAATAACAACAATAATAATAATAAATGCGATTAGGACTGTTTTTGAATAATTGAATAGCAATCAGTTCCACATGTGCGACAAGGCAGTGGTGGGGTGGTGTTTGGGGTTGTATTTTAACGCGTCAGCCGGCCGGGGTGGCCGAGCGGTTCTAGGCGCTACAGTCTGGAACCGCGCGACCGCTACGGTCGCAGGTTCGAATCCTGCCTCGGGCATGGATGTGTGTGATGTTCTTAGGTTAGTTAGGTTTAAGTAGTTCTAAGTTCTAGGGGATTGATGACCTCAGAAGTTAAGTCCCATAGTGCTCAGAGCCATATATACCATATTAACGCGTCAAGGTACACCTTTCGAGTTTACCGAGGCCAGCCTCATTACTCTACGGTACAATAACGAGATACTGCAGTCAATACTGAGACCCTGTTCCCGAAATTTTGATGAAAATTTCATATTAATGGATGATAACTCGTGTGGTTATCAGGTTCTTCTCGTGAACACGTTCTTTCAGCATTCTAGGAGCAACAGAATGGAGTGGCCTACCCGTTCCCTGGCCATGAACCCACATGAACTTGTGTAAGATCTATTAAAACGAGCTGTTTTTGGCAACGACCACGTACTCTCTCAGTGACTTCTTCAGAACTGCCATTCAGAAGTGGAACAAATTTTAACCGGGCTGGGTTGATGATATCATGGATAGTATGACGCAATTGATTCAAGCCTGCATCCGAGTAAGGAGACGTTCCACCACGTACTGACGTTGCTCACGAGTATTGTGAAGAAAACCTCATTGAAAGCAGACTACTTTGCCTTTACACATTTTTTTTTTTTAATTCGGTGATATAGACAAATTGCAAATGAATGTAAAAGCATGCCTCAGATGCAATTTTTTTTGTTCTGTGCCATGAAATTCGAAATAAAAGTTATGCAAAACTTTTATTGCTATCATGTAGATCATCATTCTCTTCCGCAATTGTTTTATTTACGCAAGTCACACCAGATTTTTTGCGTCTTACTACCTTTGCTTACTTCTCATGTTATCTTCACGTCCCGTAGCGGTATCAGATTACCTATTATTCGTAACAATTTTTGCTTTTGAATTACAAAATGGCTCTGAGCACTATGGGACTTAACATCTGAGGTCATCAGTCCCGTAGAACTTAGAACTACTTAAACCTAACTAACCTGGCCGAGGCAGGATTCTAGCCTGCGACCGTAGCGATCGCACGGTCCCAGACGACCGTAGCGGTCGCACGGTCCCAGACTCTAGCGCCTAGAACCGCTCGGCCACCCCGGCCGGCTTTTGAATTACAAAGTACGCCTATTACAGCTACACTGAGAAATATAGTACATTATTACATTAATGACCAATTATTATTTAAATAATGTACATCTGTTTTTTCTTTCCCTAGCTGCGATAGCCTAGCATCCAATCCATCGAACTGCGAAAGACAAATAAAAAAAAATAAAAAAGAGTCGTACGAAAGTGCGCTTCTACACGAAATAGAAAATAAGACCTATAGGGTGACAAATGTCACCACGCATCATCGTAAGTAATTTATTTACGACTGAACTTGTTATTCGTAAGCAGTCCTGTGGAGTTATGACATTAGCTGCTGTTTTAGGAGATAATTGTAAAATTATTTCGTAGCCTTCAGGTCAGTAAACACGATACGTAACACCAGAAACACAACGGTAAATTTGCACAGCTGCAGTGTGGAATGTTGCTTCCGCTGCAGTTCGTGACGGTGCGCTTTCTCTTGCGGACCAGAGAAATAGTTCAGGGCGGAAGCGGGTGTATGTGTAATGGTCAACGGAGACACGCGATAAATCTCTTTAGCTACAGTCACAAAGGGCGCACGTGTGCTGAAGCTTCTCGCGGTCCGGGCGGCACAAAAACTTGGGGGATCACCGCCCCTCGCATTGTGGGCGCATCCCCAGCAGTTTCCCAGCCGGGCTGCGACTGTGTCCGCTGGCAAGGAACGGCGCAGCGGGTGGTTCCCGGGCCTACCCCCTGCGGCACCAACCCCACACACCCATTGTGTCGTCCGCTGCGACTCCCGAAGGCTAGTTTCCTAACGCTGTCACACAAAGCGCTCTTTCCTGTATCATCACAATGAAACAAGCCACCCATTGGAGCGTTTCTTCTTCCAGTGCCTCAGACATGAGTAGCACGGTGACATCTCAACTGAAAATACGTCTGGGCCGTAAACAGAAAAAATAATGACCTGCACACATTTCATTATAGGTTTACTACTGTGCATTAGTTAAAGCACTCTGACCAACTTTTGGGCGTTGAGTTTTTGCCGGTGGTTTCTGAGCGAAGTGGGAACAGGACTGTTGGATCTTCAGTTTTTCATTTCTGCAGGTGGTGCCTGGTTCAGCCTATCAAGGCATATGAAACAACACAGCGTGCGCCATTATGCTTCAGAAAATATTCTAAAGAGCCGTTGTATAACCTCAAGTATGGGATCCGTACCAGATAGGGTTGAAAGAAGAGATAGAGAAGATCCAACGGAGAGCAGCGCGCTTCGTTACAGGATCATTTAGTAATCGCGAAAGCGTTAGGGAGATGATTGATACTCCAATGGAAGACTCTGCAGGAGAGACGCTCAGTAGCTGGGTACGGGCTTTTGTTGAAATTTCGAGAACATATCTTCACCGAAGAGTCAAGCGGTATATTGCTCCCTCTATATTTCGCGAAGAGACCTTGTGGATAAAATCAGAGAGATTAGAGCCCACACAGAGGCATACCGACAATCCTTCTTTCCACGAACAATACGAGACTGGAATAGAAGGGAGAACCGATAGAGGTACTCAAGGTACCCTCCGCCACACACCGTCAGGTGGCTTGCGGAGTATGGCTGTAGATGTAGATGTAGAAGATTGGCGTTTGGTGCAGTGTGTCTGGTGACCTCATCGTAACAGTGAGTTTTCGCCGAACTGTTAATGCTAATCGGTATGTCCAGAAACTGTTTAATCTGTAATCAACTCACAGAAGATGATTTCGAACAAGACAGAACAGTATGACAAGCCACCTTGACAACGTTGCCATTAGTATGTGAGGTGTTTGGTGAGGACAAAACAGTGCAACATCCTGGCCACCTCGACCATCTGATTTCTCTTCCTGTGATTTCTACCTCTAGGTGAAATCTAACTGTCATATGTACCCAAACAACCTTCGCATCCTGGGAAAGCTACAGCTGAACACTGGAAACGCTATTGCTGTATCCCTCAGGCAGAGTTTGCTTCACATGTCTCCCAGTTAAGCGCTGTATCGACGGTATCGGTGTCCATTTCCGGCATCTCCTGTGATGTCTCCTTACAAGAAAAATCCTACGTCAGTACTACCGTAATTATTTTCCAGGCCAGTTTTATTATTCCCTTGCTGTATTCATTTAGCGACGTTTTCCCCTTCCTGAGAGCTATTGGCTCTGAGTATACACTCTCAAATTCGAGACTTTCGTTTTCGTGCTAGGTGCACACTTCATCTTTTAGTGTAGACTTCTTAGCTGTGAACAGTGTAAAAGACAGAAGACTGAGCAAGTAGAATATTATTTACCATCCTCTCGCTGTAAACGTTACCTATTGATCAATGCAGTGAACAGCAAGATCATAGTAGCAGTCGATGAATGCCGTAATTCAGTACTGAAGATGTATGGCGATTTCACTTTCAGCTTCGATGCGTTTGTTACACTCCATATAATTTTCGATTACGTGGAGGCTAGCTGCAAGGCAGAAAGCGCAAATGTTGTGCTTGAACGGCGTGAAGAAGGCAGCAGGATTTGCTCTCTCCACAACGCTCCTCGTTTGCTGCAGTTAATGTGCCGAGTGGAACTGCATCTTCCACTCTCAATATCCGCTCTAAAATAGGCCACGATTAAGTGCGCGTGAGTTACAAATGAGGAGGTTCTTCGCAGGGTCGACGAGGAAAGAAATATGATACTGATACACAATTTATTATGGTTTACATGTACTAATGTTAGCGGAGAGGTGGGAGAGAGGATTAAGATGCGATAAGGGGCCAGAAGAAGAGAGAGAGAGAGAGAGAGAGAGAGAGAGAGAGAGAGAGAGAGAGACGCAATCAGTGTCCTGTCACTTTTATGTTGTTTACATATTGTGTCTTTGCTGGTAATTGGGAGCCACTGCTACGTATTCTTACGCAAGCATTGAGTAGTATCAGTTAAATATTACCACTGCTCGGTAATGTGGTGAGCGAGTATGTTGTGGATCTGGTTTGCAGCTCAAAGCTGACGTACTGCAGGTAATACTCGTAGAGAATGTCGTATACTTGCCCTGCGTAATCAGCATAAAAACAAGCTGCTACGGCATGCAACAAGCAGCGAAACGCTGAGATTAATAACTTGTCTTGCGGAGAGCAAAAAATCGTGAATCTTTGACTACATACAGCGTGAAGGGAAATAAATGCCCGAGACTCTTGTCACGAGAAAGGTTACTCCCAAGGTCTCCGCGTTTTAAGCTTCTTCTGACCTCATTTCACAAGTTGCTACCTTGATCATGATGGCACGTATCGGCAGTAGCTTTTATTAAATTGCTCTTTCACAAGTTACGACGTGTAAGAGAGGCGCTGCTACGTCGTGTTTATTGGAGATTTGCGTGTATCGTTAAGATAATCTACATACCTTCATTTACTACATGTTACGACAGATGGAGTCGATATGTCTGCTCAGTGCAGTAATCATTATTGTAAAACATATGTGCTGAACTGTTCAAGAGCCCCCCCCCCCCCCAGGGGTCTGTCATTGGTGTCTTTCTTTTCTTCCTATATGTAAGCGATGTCTCATCTACGTAGCTGTTATTACAATGCTATGAAAAGGGCTGCGTGTGGTCTGGGCCACATGTCAAGCAAAGGAAAGTCACGATATGTGCCAAAAAAGTACTAGCGCCAGGTTTGAAATAAGCGTCAGTTCTAGTTGGGTACAACTAAAGGACTTAGCGCAATCTTACTAAACATTTCTAAATCACTATAGTGCCAGAAACATGCTGCTAACGATTTTAAGTGTTGGAGGTATGAATTAAACAATACCTTCAGTCACAACTTTTTCGTGTTTTATTAACCACACGATGCATTTCGGACCCTGTGGGTCCATCGTCAGGTGTTGTTGTTGTTGTCTTCAGTCCTGAGACTGGTTTGATGCAGCTCTCCATGCTACTCTATCCTGTCCAAGCTTCTTCATCTCCCAGTACTTACTGCAACCTACATCCTTCTGAATCTGCTTAGTGCATGCATCTCTTGGTCTCCCTCTACAATTTTTACCCTTTACGCTGCCCTCCAATGCTAAATTTGTGATCCCTTAATGCCTCAGAACATGTCCTACCAACCCGTCCCTTCTTTTGTCAAGTTGTGCCACAAACTCCTCTTCTCCCCAATTCTATTCAACACTTCCTCATTAGCTATGTGATCTACCCGTCTAATCTTCAGCATTCTTCTGTAGCACCACATTTAGAAAGCTTCTATTCTCTTCTTGTCCAAACTGTTTATCGTCTATGTTTCACTTCCATACATGGCTACACTCCATACAAATACTTTCAGAAGCGAGTTCCTGACACTTAAATGTATACTCGATGTTAACAAATTTCTCTTCTTCAGAAACGCTTTCCTTGACATTGCCAGTCTATATTTTATATCCTCTCTACTTCGACCATCATCAGTTATTTTGCTCCCCAAATAGCAAAATTCCTTTACTACTTTAAGTGTCTCATTTCCTAATCTAATCCCCTCAGCATCACCCGACTTAATTCGACTACATTCCATTATCCTGGTTTTGCTTTTGTTGATATTCATCTTATATCCTCCTTTCAAGACACTGTCCATTCCGTTCAACTGCTCTTCCAAGTCCTTTGGTGCCTCTGGCAGAATTACAATGTCATCGGCGAACCTCAACGTTTTTATTTCTTCTCCACGGACTTTAATACCTACTCCGAATTTATGTTTTGTTTCCATTACTGCTTGCTCAATATACAGATTGAATAACATCAGGGACAGGCTACAACCCTGTCTCACTCCCTTCCCAACCGCTGCTTCCCTTTCATGCCCATCGGCTCTTATAATTGCCATCTGGTTTCTGTACAAATTGTAAATAGCCTTTCTCTCCCTGTATTTTACCCCTGCCACCTTTAGAATTTGGAAGAGAGTATTCCAGCCAACATTGTCAAAAGCTTTCTCTAAGTCTACAAATGCTAGAAATGTAGGTTTGCCTTTCCTTAATCTATTTTCTAAGATAAGTCGTAGGGTCAGTATTGCCTCACGTGTTCCAACATTTCTGCGGAATCCAAACTGATCGTCAGGTGTAGTTTGTCTCAATACATGTTTTATTTCTTCTCCTGAATGAGGAGAAATGCACCGTGTTGTTAATAAAACACGAACAAGTTGTGACTGAAGGCGTTGTATAATTCATAGCTCCAATGTTTTGAATACAGTCACGTTTTAAGCTGCAAAATATGGATAAAATTAAACAGATTTTAAGTGTGCCCGCAACCCCGATGCCAACATGGCTCCGGGCAATCCAGTCCTGGTAACGACAATTGCGCGGTATTGCCTTCGAATACCGTAGACAGCAGTGTAACACCCTGCGACAAGCAGCCGTCTGGATAGAATGTTGTAAAGGTCGGCTCCGCGCCTGGTCCCAAATGTCACGACCTCGAAAGTGAAAGCCAAGCCTCACAAATAGCAGTTACTCACAGAAGCACGGCGCCGGTCCACGGATCCGGCGATAGCTTACCGCTACCATTCTCTTGGTCAGCAGGGATAAATACGCCCAAGTCAACTGGCGCCATCATAGGGAAGTTCAGACTGGAGATACTCGAAAGAGGATGATTATTATTATTATTATTATCTCGAGGACTGATGTAATGAATTAAATTAAGGAACCATCTTCGGAAATCTGTAAGTACTCGAGCTTAATTAAATTTGCGCTTCAAATACTTTTTGCATACAGGGTGTTACAAAAAGGTACGGCCAAACTTTCAGGAAACATTCCTCGCACACAAATAAAGAAAAGATGTTATGTGGACATGTGTCCGGAAACGCTTAATTTCCATGTTAGAGCTCATTTTAGTTTCGTCAGTATGTACTGTACTTCCTCGATTGACCGCCAGTTGGCCCAATTGAAGGAAGGTAATGTTGACTTCGGTGCTTGTGCTGACATACGACTCATTGCTCAACAGCACATCAGTACGTAGCATCAACAGGTTAGTGTTCATCACGAACGTGGTTTTGCAGTCAGTGCCATGTTTACAAATGCGGAGTTGGCAGATGCCCATTTGATGTATGGATTAGCACGGGGCAATAGCCGTGGCGCGGTACGTTTTTATCGAGACAGATTTCCAGAACGAAGGTGTCCCGACAGGAAGACGTTCGAAGCAATTGATCGGCGTCTTAGGGAGCACGGAACATTCCAGCCAATGACTCGCGACTGGGGAAGACCTAGAACGACGAGGACACTTGCAATGGACGAGGCAATTCTTCGTGCAGTTGACGATAACCCTAATGTCAGCGTCAGACAAGTTGCAGCTGTACAAGGTAACGTTGACCACGTCACGGTATGGAGAGTGCTACGGGAGAACCACTTGTTTCCGTACCATGTACAGCGTGTGCAGGCACTATCAGCAGCTGATTGGCCTCCATGGTTCCTCCAACAATGTGTCAATCCTCATTTCAGTGCAAATGTTCTCTTTACGGATGAGGCTTCATTCCAACGTGATCAAATTGCAAATTTTCACATGTGTGGGCTGACGAGAATCCGCACGCAATTAATCAATCACTTCATCAACACAGATCTTCTGTGAACGTTTGGGCAGGCATTGTTGGTGATGTCTCGATTGGGCCCCATGTTCTTCTACCTACGCTCAGTGGAGCACGTTATCATGATTTCATACGGGATACTCTACCTGTGCTGCTAGAACATGTGCCTTTACAAGTACGACACAACATGTGATTCATGCACGATGGAGCTCCTGCACATTTCAGTCGAAGTGTTCGTACGCTTCTCAACAACAGATTCGGTGACCGATTGATTGGTAGAGGCGGACCAATTCCATGGCCTCCACGCTCTCCTGACCTCAACCCTCTTGACTTTCATTTATGGGGGCATTTGAAAGCTCTTGTCTACGCAACCCCGGTACCAAATGTAGAGACTCTTCGTGCTCGTATTGTGGACGGTTGTGATACAATACGCCATTCTCCAGGGCTGCATGAGCGCATCAGGGATTCCATGCGACGGAAGGTGGATGCATGTATCCTCGCTAACGGAGGACATTTTGAACATTTCCTGTAACAAAGTGTTTCAAGTCACGCTGGTACGTTCTGTTGCTGTGTGTTTCCATTCCGTGATTAATGTGATTTGAAGAGAAGTAATAAAATGAGCTCTAACATGGAAAGTAATCGTTTCCGGACACATGTCCACATAACATATTTTCTTTCTTTCGTGTGTGAGGAATGTTTCCTGAAAGTTTGGCCGTACCTTTTTGTAACACCCTGTATAATGCCCAAGAGTTGCACAATTTCTTGAGTCCCGCAGTGTAAGCGTCAGCAGCTGATGTGCAATACTTATTAGTTCCTCTGTGAATATGTTTCGGGGCTGGCCCAACTTCAGCATAACAATCAGAATTTCATATGGTGCGATGACATTATGTGACCTCTATAAAGCAATATCTGTAAGCACGTTCTAAGTTATGTCTGCTGTACTGAAGATGGGCTGTACCCGAAACATTGTGATCCTGAATGTGTGTCGTTTGTACTTGCACTATGGCATTTTCAATTTAATTGGAAGGTGAAGTAATGTTCCCGTTATGGTCTTTGGCACTTCACTCATTTTTAATTGTGTGAATAATTATTCTTGGTGTTCTGTGTTATTTCACAATTATTTGACCAGTCTACAAGAAACTACTTGTTCCGCTTTCACTTTTCAATCTTTCTATATCTGTACTTGTACTAGAACTAAACTTAAATTCTCAGCACAGTTCAGCCTCCAATCTTGAATGGCATAATGCAGATTTTGTATACTATTAAATCTATCAATCTTCTTTGCAACATGTCTGTTAGCTTAAACCCTGAATGCACTGTCGGACTACGACAATAACAGTTCTCAGCAAGGGAAGTTTCTTGCCAAATTGGCATACGCTGCGACGACAAAAAGGAAATTCAACTGCTAGCCTGAGACACGAAACACCAAAGTTATTCCTTGTAGTGGTCGTCCGCTGTCAGCAAGTTGATGACAGTCACCTACAAATTAAGGCTGCGAGGAGAATGTAGCAAAACTGCATGCTGCCTTCGTGGAGACAAGTCTACTAAGTTTCCACACTATCAATCTAGCCCTTAAATTTCATTTACAGACAACAGTACGGTACTGTACTTTACTACAAATCACACAGTACAGTGGTGAGGGAGTAAGGAGGAAAACGCTTACAATTTTACCCGAGTCAGTATTGTCGGTTTCTCTGTACTGTCGAACGCAGGATTTGTCTGATGACGGCCGGCCGGAGTGGCCGTGCGGTTCTAGGCACTACAGTCTGGAGCCGAACGCCCGCTACGGTCGCAGGTTCGAATCCTGCCTCGGGCATGGATGTGTGTGCTGTCCTTAGGTTAGTTAGGTTTAATTAGTTCTAAGTTCTAGGCAACTGATGACCTCAGAAGTTAAGTCGCATAGTGCTCAGAGCCATTTGAACTATTTTTGTCTGATGACGATCGTCGTGGAAGAGTGTGTACTTATCAGGCGTGCAACACCACGTGTCCAGCAAGAAAACGGATGAGTCGTACATAGATGTCGGACGCCCCTCATCACCAACGACGGTAATTTTAAGGGTGAGCAGTGTTGACACCAGCCGTAAGTTTCGGCAATCAGTTGAAGACGGTAATGCACGACCATACCGCTCCATTTCCTGATGACGCGCAGTGCAGTACGAAACTTCCTCAGGCACGAAGAGGGGCTTGAACAGCGACATGTCAACTGTCTTGTGCAACGCGTACTAAGTACGGTCCGAGTATTTCACAATATACAAGCTCAAGCAGTGCGGTGCTGAATGATAGCCAGCTACAGATGTAGGTTTTTTCACCTGTACAGAACTGTGGATGCTATGAATGTAGTAACAGAATGGTACTATTAATTCAGCCCAAACAATCACAGTAGCAGAAACTGCTATAGTTCAGTAAGGTAGCCACTGTACGCTATGATTACTGAACACTTGTTTGATAGGGCGGCCTACAACACAGTAAGAAACAAAAGGTAACATTTACCAAGAGTCGATTACAAAATGTTATTTAACTTTGGTACAATCTGATGCGTGACACTTGATGTCCTAAACATAGTACAATGAAATCTAATTAACTTTGCTGTCTCTTGGAAGTCTATGATATTCTCACTGTAACTGAATATAATGTCCCATACACACTGTCAGTGGTCCAAGTTCTCCGTAAACGGTGACTGCTAAGTCAGAAGGTAGTATTCAGGCTACTGTGCTCGAGTACAGTACAGTTGCGGGCACCGAGCGAGGTGGCGCAGTGGTTAGCACACTGGACTCGCATTCGGGAGGACGACGGTTCAATCCCGTCTCCAACCATCCTGATTTAGGTTTTCCGTGATTTCCCTAAATCGTTTCAGGCAAATGCCGGGATGGTTCCTTTGAAAGGGCACGGCCGATTTCCTTCCCAATCCTTCCCTAACCCGAGCTTGGGCTCCGTCTCTAATGACCTCGTTGTCGACGGGACGTTAAACACTAACCACCTACCACCCAGTTGCGGGCACCGAATTGAACGGGCTACCTGCCGGATCGTAACCGAATGTCCGCGACACGTCGTGTTTAGGCCCCTGTCGGCGGCAGGATTTCTCCAACCGCCAGTACAAGGAGGAAGTGAAGTGCAAAAATGGTTCAAATGGCTCTGAGCACTATGGGACTTAACAGTTGTGGGCATCAGTCCCCTAGAACTTAGAACTACTTAAACCTAACTAACCTAAGGACATCACACACATCCATGCCCGAGGCAGGATTCGAACCTGCGACCGTAGCAGTCGCACGGTTCCGGACTGCGCGCCTAAAACCGCGAGACCACCGCGGCCGGCGAAGTGAAGTAGTCAGCATTTTCTTTAAAGTCAGTACAGCCATTAGACTGTTTTTCATTTGCAGTGTTACATTTACACGATCATGATTTCGGCGTCAAAGTGCCATTATCAAGTGTTTTAATGTTATACAGTGCCTAAGATTGCATACTGTCGTATTTAAAAGCAGTAGGCTTTTACCGGAAATACTGACCCTTAGACAATGAGTCTAATAGTGTATTTTAAATACGACAGTATGCCATCTTAGGCACTGTATAACATTAAAACACTTGATAATGGCGCTTTGAAGCCGAAATCATGATCGTGTAAATGTAACATTGCAAATAAGAAACAGTATAATGGCGGTACTGACTTTAAAGAAATATGTTATGACAGTGGCCCCACATTATGAAAAAATTATTAGTCCGCAGTTGACATTGCTGCCCATGATTTCCTTCCGGCAGACATACACGACGCGCTGGAGGTTGTGGCACGGAGGCGGAAAGAGGTACAGGTTTGTGAGAGCCATCTGGAGGCTGCTGGACGAATCTGAGACACGCCAGGTGTGGCTGTGGCTGTGTGTTGGTGGCCTCTCGTGGAACTCGTTATGCACCTCCTGCTTGGTAAACAACAGTGGACTTTCAAATCGACTGCCTTAATTTTGGTTATTGTTTTTTTTTGTACCTTTTACCATTTTCAGTTTCATAAGGTTTTTCATTTCATTCCGTACTCCTCTTGAATATAATCCCATCATGTTTGCAGATATAGTGGTGCAAAATTATTTTTCGTGGTTTAAATTGGACAACCCCTATTTTCATTATTGTTTTGTTATTTAATTTACGGATTTATGTATGTTGTTGTTGTAGTCTTCAGTCCTGAGACTGGTTTGATGCAGCTCTCCATGCTACTCTATCCTGTGCAAGCTTCTTCGTCTCCCAGTACCTACTGCAACCTACATCCTTCTGAATCTGCTTAGTGTATTGATCTCTTGGTCTCCCTCTACGATTTGTACCCTCCACGCTGCCCTTCAATGATAAATTTGTGATCCCTTGATGCCTCAAAACATGTCCTACCAACCGATCCCTTCTTCTAGTCAAGTTGTGCCACAAACTTCTCTTCTCCCCAATCCTATTCAATACCTCCTCATTAGTTATGTGATCTACCCACCTGATCTTCAGCATTCTTATGTAGCACCACATTTAGAAAGCTTCTATTCTCTTCTTGTCCAAACTGGTTATCGTCCATGTTTCACTTCCATACAGGGCTACACTTCATACAAATAATTTCAGAAACGACTTCCTGACACTTAAATCTATACTCGATGTAAACAAATTTCTCTTCTTCAGAAACGATTTCCTTGCCATTGCCAGTCTACATTTTATATCCTCTCTACTTCGACCATCATCAGTTATTTTACTTCCTAAATAGCAAAACTTCTTTAGTACTTTAAGTTTCTCATTTCCTAATCTAATTCCCTCAGCATCACCCGATTTAATTTGACTACATTCCATTATCCTCGTTTTGCTTTTGTTGATGTTCATCTTATATCCTCCTTTCAAGACACTGTCCATTCCGTTCAACTGCTCTTCCAAGTCCTTTGCTGTTTCTGACAGAATTACAATGTCATCGGCGAACCTCAAAGTTTTTACTTCTTCTCCATGAATTTTAATACCTACTCCGAATTTTTCTTTTGTTTCCTTTACTGCTTGCTCAATATACAGATTGAATAACATCGGGGAGAGGCTACAACCCTGTCTCACTCCTTTCCCAACCACTGCTTCCCTTTCATGCCCCTCGACTCTTATAACTGCCATCTGGTTTCTGTACAAATCGTAAATAGCCTTTCGCTCCTTGTATTTTACCCCTGCCACCTTCAGAATTTGAAAGAGAGTATTCCAGTTAACGTTGTCAAAAGCTTCCTCTAAGTCTACAAATGCTAGAAACGTAGGTTTGCCTTTTCTTAATCTTTCTTCTAAGATAAGTCGTAAGGTTAGTATTGCCTCACGTGTTCCAACATTTGTACGGAATCCAAACTGATCTTCCCCAAGGTCCGCTTCTACCAGTTTTTCCATTCGTCTGTAAAGAATTCGCGTTAGTATTTTGCAGCTGTGACTTATTAAACTGTATATAGGAATTCAATTAATTTAATACCAGAGTTTAGGTACATGACAAGTAACAAATGATTGCCTTTTCAAATCTGCACATGTCCTTTGTGCCCTACTATTCAGCATGTTGTGTGGCCACCACGCGCTGCAGTTAGAGCTGCTGTACGCCGTGGCATTGAATCAACAAGGTTCTGAATACGTTCGTGAGGGATTTCCCTCCACGCAGTTTGTATCCGAGCCCACAGATCCGTGACACCAGTTACTGGAGGATCGTGACGCACCAGGTGCCGACCAACCATATCCGAGACATGTTCGACGGGCGACATGTCTGGCGAAAGTGCTCTTCGAAGAAGGCCTATACATTCCTCGCAGTATGTGGCCGGGCACTGTACTGTTGAAATGTGGCCTGTGGAGATGCCTGAAGCAGGGGGAGTACCTCAGGTTCCGCAGTCTCCGTTAGGTACCTGTTGCTGTTCAAAGTGCCCGCAGTACGTACGAGGCGAGATCGGTTGTTGTAACCAATGGCGCCCCAAACCATCACACCTGGTCTTTGTCCGCTATGCCGCTCCACAATGCGCTCACCTCGGTACTGCCGGGCACGTATGCGGCCATCACTGTAGGACACGTTGAAGCGGGAGTCACCCGAAAAGATTAGAGGTTGCCACTCAGCACCCTAGCGACGGTGTTGACGTGCCCATTGCAGTCGGAGGAGCTTGTGGCTAGCTGGCCGGTGTGGCCGAGCGGTTCTAAGGCGCTTCAGTCTGGAACCGTGCGACCACTACGGTCGCAGGTTCGAATCAAGCCTCCGGCATGGATGTGTGTGATTTCCGTAGGTTAGTTAGGTTTAAGTAGTTCTAAGTTCTAGGGGACTGATGACCTCAGATGTTAAGTCCCATAGTGCTCAGAGCCATTTGAACCATCTGAGCTTGTGGTTTTTGGACAATGGAAGCCGACGTAATGGCTTGCGTGCAACCAGTCCAACCTGCAGTAGACGGCGACGAACCGTCGATGCAGAAAAGTTGACACCTGTTGCAGTGCTCCATCGACGAGCCAACACTGTGGATGGCGCTGTCTGGTCGGTAATGGCCATGCGGACAATATGACGGTCATCCCGTGTTGTGGTCATGTTCCGTGGTCCAGTTCCCACTCGTCGCTGCGTACGACCTTCCACAATCCACTGTTTCCTCACACGCATCACTGTCGTAGCAGCCTGCCCTGTGCAAGCCGAAATGTCAAGCTATCACAACCCAGTTTCCCGCCCCGTTTGAACTCCCTCACATGCCGATATGGCTCCCTTTGAAGTCGACGAGGCATGCTGGTACTCACCGTATTATTTCCACCTTGTGTGACAGCTCTGCACCGACTACGCTAGGCGCAACACCGACCCTGTCGGACCGACACGAGAGGGCTCTGCTCGGCCTACGTGTACCCCATCTCGCTGCAAAACGTATCACGTATTGCTTGCACATCTGTCGCCACTTCCACCAAGTGTGGCCCTATTCGGGTAATTGCTTCTCGGTGTTGCACTTTTCACAAACGGTAGTGGGTATTTTTTAAATGATATTCGTCCTTTTTTTTATTCCCTGCTCCCCTTGACTCGAAGCGCATACATGTTCTTAGTGTGGTGTAGAATACGAGTATTTTTGAGCAATTTATGTAGTTTTATTTATTTAATCGTATGGCTAGGGCCCCCCGTCGGACAGGCAGTTCGCCGTGTGCCGGTCTTTCAATCTGACGCCACTTCGGCGACCTGCAGTCGATGAGGGCGATAGGATGAAGACGAAGACAGCACAACAGCCAGTCCCTGGGCGGAGGAAATTCCCCGACCCAGCCAGGAATCGAACCTGAGCCCAGAGGAAAGACAATCCGTCACGCTGACCATTCAGCTATCGTGGGCCGACATCTATGTAGTAACGCTGGTACACGAAGAAGAAACAAAATCAACTGCAGAGAAAATAAATAGTGTGCTGAAGAAAGGTTACAGTTATTATCGAAAATAAGACAGAAATTTTCAATAGCTTAAATGGAGGAGTATGGCAAGTGCCGACTGTTGGCAGTTAACGGAAAACATTTACTGGAACCAAAGTGAACGTAAGTTACGGTGCAAGGGCTGGTCACAAGTTTGAGTTAGTAACATAGCTCTACCGAATATCTCCCAAACGAAGTTTGCGTTCCCGTTCCATAGGTTTTCCACCATTACGGAGTCACTACGAGCCTGCACAGTGCCTTGTTGAAAACTCGGGTCCATGGTTTCGTGGGGTCTGTGCGACACTCGAACCCAATTATCGGCTATTGATAAGCGTAATGGGGACTCATCTGACCAGGCTAGGGTTTTCCAGTCGTCTAGGGACCAAACCGTATGGTCAGGAACGCAGGAGAGGCGCCGCAGGCGATGTCGTGGTGTTAGCAAAGGCACTCGCGTCGGTCGTCTGCTGCCATGGGCCATCAATGCCGAATTTCGCCGCACCGTCCTAACATATACGTTCGTAGTACGTCCCACATCGATTTCTACGTTTATTCCACACAGTGTTGCTTTTCTACTAGCACTGAGAACTCTACGGGAACGCCGCTGCTCTGGGTCGATAACCGACCGCCACTGCGTTATCTCCATTGTTGTTGTTGTTGTTTTGGTGTTCAGTCCTGAGACTGGTTTGATGCAGCTCTCCATGCTACTCTATTCTGTGCAAGCTTCTTCATCTCCCAGTACCTACTGCAACCTACATCCTTCTGAATCTGCTTAGTGTATTCGTCTCTTGGTCTCCCTCTACGATTTTTACCCTCTACGCTGCCCTCCATTGCTAAATTTGTGATCCCTTGATGCCTCAGAACATGCCCTACCAATCGGTACCTTCTTCTACTCAAGTTGTGCCACAAACTCCTCTTTTCCCCATTCAATACCTCCTCATTAGTTATGTGATCTACCCACCTTATCTTCAGCATTATTCTGTAGCACCACATTTCGAAAGCTTCTATTCTCTTCTTGTCCAAACTATTTATCGTCCATGTTTCACTTCCATACGTGGCTACACTCCATACAAATACTTTCAGAAACGACTTCCTGACACTTAAGTCTATAGTCGATGTTAACAAATCTCTCTTCTTCAGAAACGCTTTCCTTGCCATTGCCAGTCTACATTTTATATCCTCTCTATTTCGACCATCATCAGTTATTTTGCGTTATCCATGGTGGGAGGTGATACCTGAAATCTGGTATTGTCAGCACACTCTTGACACTGTGGATCTCGCAATACTGAATTCCACAACGATTTTCGACTACCATTTCGGTGCGGCCACAACCACGTCGGAAACCTTTTCACATGAATCTCCTGAGTACAAATGAAAGTTTCGCAAATGCACTGCGCTTTTATACTTTGTGTATACGATACTACCGCCATCTGTATACGTACGTATCGCAGTCCCATGACTTATGTCACCTCAGGGTACATTACTTCGCTGACCTAGTCGTCGACTAGACGCTAACGCTAATCTTGATTCCCAGTGTATGGGGAGGTTTCGCTGAGGCCGTCACATCGGAATGCCGAGCAGGTAGCGTGGCTGGGTCAGCGGCCTCTGAGAGACGACGAGTTGCGTGCTGCGCTACCGGGCTTGCGGAGTGCCGCCGATCGGCGCTACAGGCTGTACCGCGGGACGGCTGCGGCGTTGCCCGGCGGTGAGTGAGTGGCCTTTAAACCGGCGGCCGGCCCTGGCATTCCCGGCAACGCAGCCTCCGCCTCGGGCACAGTAGCAGCCAGCCCTCCTGCCGGTGCGCGCCGGCGCAGCACACCACCTGCTGTTGCACTGGTAAGGCACACGCGCCCAGCACCCAGCAGGCTGTCAAAGCCGTCGGCACGCGAACCGTGCATCGGAACATTCGCCGTTGAGCGTGCCGAGTTTCTGTCGTCATAGCGTGGACCAACACTTTCGGGAGTCTTTCCGAATGTGCGGAGCAATATCTGGCACGTCAGTTACTCTCAGCGTGCGTCTGAGCGTTGACCAATCACATGGCACAACGCTACCTACGTCACACGCACGCCATCTCCCTTCAGCACAGGGCTGTGAGGCGCCATATTGGCATTCAGTTCAAGCCAATACGTATACAGGGTGTTACAAAAAGGTACGGCCAAACTTTCAGGAAAAATTCCTCACACACAAATAAAGAAAAGATATTATGTGGACATGTGTCCGGAAACGCTTAATTTCCATGTTAGAGCTCATTTTAGTTTCGTCAGTATGTACTGTACTTCCTCGATTCACCGCCATGATTTCACACGGGATACCCTACCTGTGCTGCTAGAACATGTGCCTTTACAAGTAAGACACAACATGTGGTTCATGGACGATGGAGCTCCTGCACATTTCAGTCGAAGTGTTCGTACGCTTCTCAACAACAGATTCGGTGACCGATGGATTGGTAGAGGCGGACCAATTCCATGGCCTCCACGCTCTCCTGACCCCAACCCTCTTGACTTTCATTTATGGGGGCATTTGAAAGCTCTTGTCTACGCAACCCCGGTACCAAATGTAGAGACTCTTCGTGCTCGTATTGTGGACGGCTGTGATACAATACGCCATTCTCCAGGGCTGAATCAGCGCATCAGGGATTCCATGCGACGGAGGGTGGATGCATGTATCCTCGCTAACGGAGGACATTTTGAACATTTCCTGTAACAAAGTGTTTCAAGTCACGCTGGTACGTTCTGTTGCTGTGTGTTTCCATTCCGTGATTAATGTGATTTGAAGAGAAGTAATAAAATGAGCTCTAACATGGAAATTAAGCGTTTCCGGACACATGTCCACATAACACATTTTCTTTCTTTCGTGTGTGAGAAATGTTTCCTGAAAGTTTGGCCGTACCTTTTTGTAACACCCTGTATACGCCGTTCCTGAGCACCAGCAAACTGAGAATCATTCGAAAGCCCCTCGATTAACTGTGTGATTAGTTGCAATAAAATAATGAGAAACGTCATATTCCTGAAAAAGAATTATTGTAACTTGCGTATTATGAGAGTATGTCATTTGAAGGTAGCGACACACTGAGGATCCACCAAAAATCCATTGTTCTTGGTACAATTTACTGTAATTAAATTTCAGGTAGTAACATATCTACGATTAAAACATTTAGCATCTGGTAACATGTTACGATTGGTCACACATAAACTGTTATCTCTTTAGCGTAGTGAGTAGCATCAATGATTCACGACCAGATGGGTGGTAAAACGATGCTTCGTGTCTCGCGAAGCTCAAATTTTTTTTTTTTCCTAACGTTCACGTATTTAATAGGCTCTGATACTTTATTAATAGTTTAATGCCAGTATATATTACATACCTGATGTTACGTAAATATAAGTTCACCTTTCTTTGAGGAGTGAGTTTGTTCATTTCGCTTAATCTACAGCGCAGCTTACGCTACTTGTAAAAATATATTTTGTTCCTTTTTATTTTTATTTTCGTAAATCACGACTTTTAAAGATTCTGATACTGGGCAGGAACAGTGATCAAATAAGAATGACCGCCGGCCGGTGTGGCCGAGCGGTTCTAGGCGCTTCAGTCTGGAACCGCGCGACCGCTGCGGTTGCTGTTTCGAATCCTGCCTCGGGCATGGCTGTGTGTGTTGTCCTTAGGTTAGTTACGTTTAAGTAGTTCTAAGCCTAGGGGACTGATGACCTCAGGTGTTAAGTCCCATAGTGCTCAGACCCCCAAGTAAGAATGACCTTAAGGTTTTACCAGAATGTGGGAAAAATAATATAACGTTTATCTTATGTGGAGAACTATTGCAAATTTGTGTCGCACTGTTTGTAATGGAACTTCTATAAGCCTGTGTCCTTATTGATTGGACATGTTACTTTCCTTTTTGTCTTAAAACATGTACCTCAATATTGAAGTTTTTGTGTACATTACATATAGAACAACGTGACTAGGATATGGACAATGGAGGAAACGTGCGTTTTAATAGAGCTAACGTGGGAATTTTACGCGCGTCCGTTGAGTAAACAGTGTGATTTACGAATAGAAATATCCCTCACCTGCCGCTGGAGTGCGTTGTGATCGCGTATACCACGTTGGTGCCTACGTACCGTATGCACAAGTCGCATCGTTCCTGAGAGTGCAGCAGCACGTTGAACTCTGCACGCTCAAAGTTGACGTTCGACAGCACGGTCCGTGTGCCGACTGCTTAACTAGAATGGGCGGCTCCCATTCTACTGGTTTTTGGTCAAATAAAACTGCGTATCGGAACTGAAGTCGCAGTCCGACTCGGCCTTCCTTACACAATGCGCTTACCGGTTGTGCTCTCCGAGAATGTTGGTCGACGGTATTAAGGAATAATTTCGCTCAACCAAATGTATAACGGAAATTCCTGGCTGGTCAAAACTGAGCTATCCAAGCGTGACTCAAGATCCGCCCTCGTAATTCCACTTCCCATGGGTACTTCTTCTCCTATCAAACCTTACAAACGTTCTCCTGCATACCTTACACTACAAGCGACCTTGGAAAAAAGAATATTGCTGAGAAATGGCTTACCTACTGTCAAGGGATCGTTTCCAGATTGATTTTTCAGTTTGCATTGTAGTGTGCTGTCATGCGGTAGAACCTTTGCGCGCTAAAGGCAAAGGTGCCAAGTTCGAATCCCGGTCCGGCACACAGTTATAGTCTTGAAGGAAATTTCTCGGCTGTAGAATGAAAATTCATTGTGGCGTATCCGTAATGTTAATCACACTAGTCACATCACGTAAAAACTTACGCATTTCGGAACAACAGACTTCGTTCCCTCTATGGACTCAAACTCTCACAAGAATCATAACATCAACGAATCAAAGCACAAATCAAATCACAAAAAAATGTAAATCTTTTCAGAATTATTTGTCCTTCCATTACAAGTGCCCTTGTCGGGCAACATCTCATTTTCGACCATACAGCATGCTGTACTGCAGCTTTCAAGGTCAGTAGCAAGTATCACAGTTTTCGACGTGTTTCACTGTTCGTCCGATGTACAGCTTGGACCCGTGATGATGTTACCAACTTTCTGGAGAGATGGAAAAGGGTAAACGTATCAATTTGTACTAAGAGATCCTCGTCTGGAAACGACGAAGTCGAAAAACCAAAATCTTTTCGATACTTCTGACAGCGAACCCCCACTACTGCAAGCTCCTTGCTTTCCATATTTTGGGATGCGGTAGTGAGGGCCAAAACAAGAACAAATTTTCAAGTAAACATGGTCTCTAAAATGTGTACCTGAAGAGCTACCGCGACTTGTTCAGTAGAAGAGATATGTTTTACAGTAGTAAAGATCAACAAGTGCTCAAAGCTCTTTACTCTTAAGGTACGCACTTTAGATCACGTGTTTACTGCACATTTCTTCTTGTTTTGATCCGTAAACCACCTCTCAAAATATGAGAACAGAGATCTTACAGTAGAAGAGGTCCACTGTCGGAGGTATCAGAACGACTTGCGCTTATAACTTTCCACTCGGTTGTTTCCATACCAGAGTCCCTTACCTCAAATTCACACATTTACTCTTCTCCATCATCCCTGGAAGTTCGTAACATCGTCACGAAATCACCCTGTATCAGGCTTAACATGTAACTCACATGCATCTGCAGTTCAACCAAGCCACCTCATGTTTAGAGACTGATTTTTGCGTTTATTCGTTTGTTTTGATTATTGGCTAGTTTGACGAGAGAAGCTGGCAATTGCAAAACGCATCAGCTTTAATATGATCAGGTTTTAATGCCATTAACATTATAAATGTGCTTCAGCCGATTTATTCTCTGAAAGTATTAAATTAATTAAAACCGCGACTTTGCTTCCATCGAGCCACGGATGACATGCTTGTGCAAAATTTTAAGTTAAAATATGAGGTATACTCTCATGTTCTTCTTGCAAGGATCCAAGTGGGCCGGCCGAAGTGGCCGTGCGGTTAAAGGCGCTGCAGTCTGGAACCGCAAAACCGCTACGGTCGCAGGTTCGAATCCTGCCTCGGGCATGGCTGTTTGTGATGTCCTTAGGTTAGTTAGGTTTAACTAGTTCTAAGTTCTAGGGGACTAATGACCTTAGAAGTTGAGTCCCATAGTGCTCAGAGCCATTTGAACCATTTTTGATCCAAGTGGCAGTGCAAAATTTATTCTTAATCTGCCGCGAAACTTCGTGTAAACTATGCTGATATAATAATTGTCAGTGATGTTGAAAACGCAAACAGGAAAGCCTTTTTTTGGTCACTTATTCATTTTTCGAACTGGTTGCTTGCCTAGGTCTATCTCTCAGACGGCAGGCGACATTTCTTGTACAAGTTTGTAATTTTTTTTACCTTTAAGAAACCACGTTATTTATAGGGTTTACCTTATAAAGATAAAAATGTGAGAACTTGTACAAGATATCCTCGCTCCAGTCTGATGATAGACCTAGGCGCAAAATTTCTTACGGAATAATACGTAATTTAATAAACAATAGTGTGATTGGTCGCAGTTTTCCGAAATCAGACGCTGTACTCACAAGTCACCGTGCATAAACTAATCTTTAGAAGTCTTCCTGCATGCTACCTCTAAATTCTGAATCAACTGCGCATTGTCAAACCAGCTGGTGCTGTTCTGTCGCACGTAATATATTGTGTTCACAGAGGAAAAATAAAGTCCTGTTTAATCTCCAAGTTTCTTTTTTGGATTGAGCTGTACTTCTAATTTACATGTCTTTATTTCAGAGACAAATGGTTCGTCTTGAGGGATGTTACGGGGATGCAGGAATCAATATAAGTGCGCACTCTGTGTCCACCCTCTCCTGATAGATAATGTGACGAATGTTTTTCATGTAACTCTTTAAGCATGAAGACTCGTTCAGACGACGACTATACAGAACGCCTCAAGCATTAAAACAACCATCTTAACTTTTCTCTACATTTGTAATAATCCAGCGTCGAAAATGTTTGGACTGACGGGGTATATAACAAAGACGCTTCGTTAAGGGCGAAAAGATCTGAATTGTCGCGAAACCGTTCGGCGGAGGTAGTGTATGGATTCAATTGCAACGTGAAGCCGTTGTTATCGAGACCTGTAAGACACAATGAACAAGACATCAGTAACCAGCTGGAGTAAGTGGGGTGTTTAAATTCAGCACCGACCCGCTTCGTTCATCCGGTCAGGCGAAGAACGCCCATTTGTCATTCAACGAGTCGTGACCATCATCCGGAATTACTAACAAGTATACTCCAGCACGCCTTAATCCCTTCAGCAGTGTCTCGCGCGTGGAGTATTCTGGACAGCGTTGATAGCGATGTAAGATCAGAGTCTCGACCAGTGTTGCTATCGGATGTAATGTTCTGGTGTGTAATCGTAGAAAAGGAACGATGCTATTCACTGGGATACAGATATCAAACGCTTCACTGATCTTTATTTAAATGAAAACTATCAATAACATATCGTTTATAGGCTGCAATATCTCGTTACGTTACCTCTGTGTAACAGCTTTATCCTGACATGTCATGTTCAAGGAAAAATTTTCGTATGAACTGTTCCTAAATCATATTTTGTTTTCAGACATGTGTGTTGCCTCTTATACGTGTAGTGCGTAATGGTACATATTCGTTTCTATCGGCTGTCTGAAAGGCCAAATGTTCTAACGAAACTAAGTTACAAGAAAAATATAATATTCATCTGTCTCCATATGGTAATCCTGGTTATGTCTTAAACCGTTCACACTATTTCACTTGTTTGCGGTTATTTATTATTCTCTAGCATTTCTCAGTATCAAACGCAACCGCAAATTCCAAATAATGAGATTAAATAAAACAGCTTTTAAAAATACCCGAAAGTTCCATTCATAACCTTTCTTTTAGATATATCAATAAAGACTCATTTATAATAGATCTGGTGTATATATAACTTCAGTGAACGATGGTATCTCTTACTACATATAATTTTAGTTTCATTCAGGAAACATCAGAAAGATGTGGCCCTATTTAATCACTTCCACAAACACTGGTTTCTCCCCCTCTCCAACGGCTAAGATAATATCTCGAATCAATGCATTTTTAGCTACAAGATATAGGAAGTTTACTGTCGCGTGAAGTGTTTCTTTTTTTTCAGATTTACATAATACAGTAGACTAAAAGGAAAACATAAAACAAATAAAAATACAAAATTTCTTCTCATAACAATTTTTTGCACATCACTGAAATCTTATATTCCCTAAGAAAATACTTCTTCCGTAAGAAAAAGTTTCGTGATGTACGGTATAATTGTCGGAATAGATAGTCGTGCTTGAAAAATACATCGTTCATTAAAAGGTAGCAATTCATGCAACAATGTATGGTCTCTTGTATCCAAAGGATATATAGCCTGTAATTGAAAAAGTTTTTTGATGATCTCTCTGTTGGAAAAAAAATTCTGTATACGTTGGCATTCGGGTCTCTGGGAGGCGATTCCCAATGGCGAGGTGACCATCAGAAAAAACAAAACCTGTATAATCAAGGGAACATACTAAGAGTCGGAGGGCGGGATGTCAGGAGATTGAAAATATAAATATCAACATGGATTCCGCAAACAGAGATCCTGCGAAACCCAGCTCGCTCTGTTCCTACAGGAGAACCGCAGCGCAATGGACATCGGCGGTCAGGTTGATGCCGCGTTCCTTGATTTCAGTAAGGCATTTGACACCGTCTCGCATTGCCGATTAATGAAAAAAATACGAGATTACAGAGTACCGGAGCAGAACTGCGATTGGATTCAAGACTTTCTTGCAGATAGAACTCAACACGTCGCTCTTAACGGAACTAAATCGACACGTGTAAAGGTAATATCCGGAGTAGCACAGGGAAGTGTGACAGGGCAGTTGCTGTTTACAATATGTATAAATGGTCTAATAGAAAGCGTCGGATATTCTTTAAGGCTATTCGCAGATGATGCAGTTGTTGTCCATAGCAAAGCAGCAACGCCAGAAGATAGTAAGAATTTGCAGAACGACCCGCAGAGAATTGATGAATGGTGGAGGCTCTGGCAGTTGACCCTGAACGTAAAGAAATATAACATATTGCACATACATAGGAAAAGAAATCCACTACCGTACAGCTACACTATTGATGACAAACAGCTGGAGACAGCGTCTGCCGTAAAATATCTAGGTGTAACTATCCAGAGTGACCTTAAGTGGAATGACCGTATAAAATAGTTGGTAGGAAAAGCAGACACCAGACTTAGATTCATTGGTAGAATCTTACGTAAATGTGGCTCATCCACGAAAGAAGTGGCCTATAAGGCGCTTGTTCGCCCGCTTCTTGAGTATTGTTCATCTATCTGGGGTCCCTGTCAGGTAGGGCTGATAGAGGAGATAGAGAAGATCTAACTAAGAGCGGCGCGTTTCGTCAGGGTATAGTTTAGCTGGTGAGAGAGCGTTACGGGGAAACTAAACATACTCCACTGGCAGACGTTACAAGAGAGACGTTGTGCATCACGGAGAGATTTACTATTGAAATTTCGGGACACAACTTTTCATGACGAGTCAGACAACATATTACTTCCCCCCACACACATGTCGCGTATTGATCACGAGAAATAGAAGAAATGTTCGAACGGATCGACGAAACATGGAATAGGAAAAAACGGGAATATAGCAATAGAAGTAAATCGCTTAGGAATGAAATAAAGAAAGTGCGAGAAAGCCAAGACGAAATAGCTGCAGCAAAAAAGTGAAGAAATAGAACAAGAAATGGCTGTCAGAAGGACTAACCCGGGACACAGGAAAGTTAATAAAACCTCTTGTGAAAATAAAAGCAAGAAAGGCAACATTAATACTGCAACGTAAAATATGCAGTTAAATGCAGAAGGGAGAGCGGATAGGTGGGAAGAGTAGATTGCAGGCCTACACGAGGGGGAGGAACCGTCTGACGATGGAGAATTAAGGGGAATCGATATGGATAAGCTAGGCGATCTAGTACTACGGTCAGATCTTAAAAAAAGATTTCAATGAATTCCGATTGAATAAATCAGAAGTGGTATACTATACTCCTTCGGAATTTCTAAAATCATTGGGGGGAAGTGACAACCAAATTACAAATCAAGTTGGTGTGTAGAACCAAAGGGGCTGGTGGTATAATTTTCGGAAAAATGTCATCCACATAACACCGAAAAAAGCACGCGCAGATAAGTGCGAGAAATATCGAACACTCAGTTGAACAGCCCATGCGTCCAGACAGCTGTCTGAAGCTCTATAAGAGGTAGATAGTGCAATAGTGAATACAACAATAATATACAGAAAATGGAGAAGGAAATTGAGGATGTGTTACCTTACGTTCAGTTTGGGTTTAGATAACTTTAAGGAACCAGAGAGGCCGTTGTAAAGTACCAGCTGATGATGTGATCAAGACTTTAGAAAAATCAGGATACGTTCATAGGATCTAGAGAAAGCGTTCGGCAATGTAAAATGGTGCAAGCCGATAGAAATTCTGAGGAAAAAAAGATGTGACCTGTAGTGAAAGAGTAATACACAATATGTTCCAGAACCAAGAAGAAACAATATGAGTAGAAGACCAAGAATTAAGTGCTCAGTTTAAAAATTGTGTAAGACAGAGATGCAGTCTTTCCTCCCTCCTGTTTAATCTACACGTCGAGGAAGCATGGACTGAAATAAAAGAAAAGTGTTAGAATAAGATTATAATTAAGAGCGATAGGATGCCAATGATAATACTCGCTCATTACACTCTGCCATCCTCACTGAAAGTAAAGAAGAATTATGTGGACCTGTTGAATGGAGTTATCCGTCTAATGGGAACGGAATACATCTTGAGAGTAAATCGAAGAAAGACGAAAGTAATGAGAAGCTACAGAAACGAGATTAGAGATAAACTTAAGACTGACGAAAAGAAGGGGCAGTATGATAGGACATCAGGGAATAATTTCCATGGTCTGAAGGGATCTCTAGGGGTCAGAAACTATAGAGGATAACAAAGATTGGTATGCGTCCAACGCATACTTGAGGATGTTGAGTGTAACTGCTACAAAATAGAGGAATTCGTGATGGGCAGCATCAAACCAGTGATAAGATTGGGAAAAAAAGCGGGCTCTAGTGAAAATATGTTTCTAGTCTGTGACTTGCTCGTGAGTTACCGTTTGATGAAAATACGAAAAATAGTATAATCAAACCCTTGTAACACATTAGGACTTGGACTGAATGGAAACAGTGAAGTTTTTACGTCGTTTTTTCTCAAAACACTACGTAGTGTCGAGCTAAAATCCGAAATAACTTTCGAATTTAAATTAATTTAGAGCGTATGTGCGAAGTTCCATCCAAATCCGTAACATACGACTGCCGACCTCTTCACGTTAGCTGTTTCGTTGTCTCTCTCTCTCTCCCCCCCCCCCCCCTTCCCCTCTCTCTCTCTCTCTCTGTGTGTGTGTGTGTGTGTGTGTGTGTCACGTGCGTATGTGCTGTGTTTGTGGTTTTGTTGGAGCTAGCAGCCTTCAGGCAGACATAAACATACTCACAGTATGCCAGATTACGTGCGTGAATGTAGGTCACGCAACATAACAGTAGCATCAGTGGGCAACTGGCTGAAGGCCAAGGAGGGAAAGAAAGAAACAGTTACTTCAGCAGCTCTCTATAACTACTTTTATGTATTCTCTGCCGTATGGACAGCAGAGCATATATAAAACTATTAACTAAGACTGTAACTAATTCGTTTCAAATGTACACAGAGCTGCCGGCCATGAAACCTGTAAAATAATTTGCCGTTTGCTGCTGATCATCTTGCAGCTGAAAATGACAGTTTTGAGTCCTTAAAGCTTCCTGTGTCGTTGTACCTTCATTTCATCAGATTTTTTTTTCTTCGTGTTGCCAGTCAGTGTCAAAAACTTGAAAAAAATGTGAATACAGAAAGAATTTGCAGCGTAATAGCATAATTATAGTTTATATCTCAATCATAATATACTCCTTCAGTTAAATACACTGCAGACAATTTACCTAACCAGAAATTAAGAGAAAATATACATTCGTATAATACAAGAAACAGGAAACACGCTGATGTACCTTCTCAACGTTTAGCTAAGTCTTTAAGAAGCTATCATGTAATAGGTTCCAAATGTTGCAATAAATTTTCTCTTTGTAAATTCGATTATCCTATTGAAAAGATCAAGCCAAAACTGTATGAGTGGCTGGTCGAGCACCCTTTTTATTCCCTTGATGAATTTCTTGATTACAGTCAAAAACAAATAATATTATAAACTTTGGCTGCTCCCGATATACTATATTAATTATTTTATTAGCAGTTCTAGTTACCTATTTCTTAGTAGCTAGTAATAATATTAATTATTTCATTAGCAGTTCTAGTTACCTATTTGTTAGTAGCTAGTAATAAGCATTAATATGTTTTTCTCTGCACAGTTGCAGAGGGCAGTTATTATTGTACTTATAACTCCTGCATACAGTTTTGTTTATATTTTGTAATTTGACGTTGTCTGTTGCTTCTGTAAGCTTAACGACAATAAAATCTTATTATTTTTTCTTTCCTTTCTCAGACGTTATGTCTGGTTAAAAATGGAAAGTGACGCGGACCTTGATCAAGTGTGACTTCCTTTTAACTGTGCGGTATATGTTACATTGCATTTAGGAACTTTCGGGTAATTGAACATGTATCAATAATTACAGATTTCTGTAGTTGTATATATACGTTTGAATGTAGCTGTATTGCGTTGATGTACTGGTGGATATAGTGTGGTATGACTCCTGTAGTTGATAGTATAATTGGTATGATGTCAACTTTATCCTGATGCCACATGTCCTTGACTTCCCCAGCCAGTTGGATGTATTTTTCAATGTTTTCTCCTGTTTTCTTCTGTATATTTGTTGTATTGAGCATGGATATTTCGATTAGTTGTGTTAATTTCTTCTTTTTATTGGTGAGTATGATGTCAGGTTTGTTATGTGGTGTTGTTTTATCTGTTCCAGTATAATTTGTATTCATCATTCTGCAGTACATTTTGTGGTGCATACTTGCATGTGGGAACGTGTTGTTTTATTAGTTTATGTTGTATGGCAAGTTGTTGATGTATTATTTTTGCTACATTGTCGTGTCTTCTGGGGTATTCTGTATTTGCTAGTATTGTACATCCGCTTGTGATGTGATCTACTGTTTCTATTTGTTGTTTGCAAAGTCTGCATTTATCTGTTGTGGTATTGGGATCTTTAATAATATGCTTGCTGTAATACCTGGTGTTTATTGTTTGATCCTGTATTGCAATCATGAATCCTTCCATCTCACTGTATGTATTGCCTTTTCTTAGTCATGTGCTGGATGCGTCTTGATCAATGTGTGGCTGTGTTAGATGATACGGGTGCTTGCCATGTAGTGTTTTCTTTTTCCAATTTACTTTCTTTGTATCTGTTGATGTTATGTGATATAAAGGGTTATTATTATTATCTATTATAAAATGGTAGCCTCATTATGTTTGGATATTGATAAATATGTTATTTCAATAGTCTAATTTGTAGAAATACCTCACCCTCTTCCCGTTCCATGAAACTCACATGATTTCCCCCGCCCCTTACACATTCCAGCTGATATAGTACGATTTATGTGTATGTGTGTGTGTGTGTGTGTGTGTGTGTGTGTGTGTGTGTGTTTGTGTGTGTGTATGTGTGTGTGAACGTAGTCTGGAACGACTACCATTCATCCGCGGTAGCTAAGAATGGATTAAAGTGTCAATGTTATTAGCTGCAACGATCCGCATAACGAAGAGTGGGACCTCTTCGTACCTCACATCCTTCACCTGCGAGGTGGGAGACACCGGGCTGCATGGTATGCACTCGTTAAGGAGCCACTTTTACCCGGAGACTTAATCGGAGGCGGCGCCGTCATTCGAGGGTAATGAGCAGAACCGGGAGTTTTCCCCGCCTCAGCAGCGGTGAGGCCCCTTCACAGCGAGAGAAACGTGCCGTCCTGTGCTGGTATTTCTCGTGCCTACTCGCGCCGTTACTGGGTCACAGCCGTCGAGCAAAGCGTCTCTCCCTCCAGGTGGGTGCCGCTCGAAACCGGGTAACGGCCGCTAAAGCCTCTCACGAGAGCAAATAACGTCGCCAGTGTTTTATCTCAATGATATCAGTCCACAGGTTTCAGGATCGTAACACACAGCTACAAACGGAAGACGTGGTATCAACACCTGTTGCAAGGCACAGCAGGTGCTATTGCAGAAGGACATCACCTTCAACAATACAACGTCCGTATGAGACCTGAACGGCGCTTGCTAAAGAACAGAGCTGAAGCCGAATGTTGGACCGCTGATAATGGATGACCTCTGTACTCCAGTATTAGGGAGGTGATCTGCTAGGAGGAGAAGATTGTCAGATAGTTTTACTATTGGATGTTGCAATAGATATGACCAACTGTCAGAGTCTAGTGGAGAGGAATCTCCAGTAGCTGTAGATGTAGGAAGTATGCAGCAGACCTCAGCAGTTACGGTGGCTGGGACAGCTGGAAAGCCCATGTTCAGGATCTTGTTCAGAAACTAAATGCTGCTTTATTTACCATTAGAACAGTATCTGAAATAAGTGACACTTCAACACGAAAAGTAGTCTACTTCGCATATTTTCATACGCTTATGTCGTATGGTATTATTTTTTGGGTTAATTCTTCTGATTCAAAAAGGGTAGTTTTGGCTCAAAAACGGGCTGTTCGAGCTATATGTGGTGTAAGTTCGAGAACCTCTTGTCGACCCCTATTCAATAGTCTGGGAATTCTGACATTGCCCTCACAGTATATATTTTCTTTAATGTCGTTTCTTGTTAGCAATATTTGCTTATTCCCAAGAGTTAGCAGCTTTCACTCAGTTAACACTAGGCAGAAATCAAATCTGCATGTGGAATGCACTTCCTTGACTCTTGTGCAGAAAGAAGTGCAGTATTCTGCTGCATCCATTTTCAATAAGCTACCACAAGAATTCAAAAACCTTAGCAGTAGCCCAAACGCTTTTAAGTCTAAACTGAAGAGTTTCCTCATGGCTCACTCCTTCTATTCTGTCGAGGAGTTCCTGGAAGAGCTAAAAAATTAAGCAAATTCCAGTGCTACATTGACGATTTTCTTCATTTAAACTTACGACTTGTCGCCTGAATATGTTTTTTATATTTCATTTTATCTGTTTCTACTATCGTGTTGTAATTTCATGCCAGCCGGTGTGGCCGAGCGGTTCTAGGCGCTACAGTCTGGAACCGCGTGACCGCTACGGTCGCAGGTTCGAATCCTGCCTCGGGCATGGATGTGTGTGATGTCCTTAGGTCAGTAAGGTTTACGTAGTTCTAAGTTCTAGGGGACTGTGACATCCGATGTTAAGTCCCATAGTGCTCAGAGCCATTTGAACAAATTTTTTGTAATTTCATGTATTGACTCGTTCCATGACCATGGCGACTTCTCCTTAATTTGGTGCCACGGAACAATAAATAAATAAATAAAAGTGAAGGCGTCTTTTTGATACACTTCGGTCTGTTTGCACCGTAGTTATAGAAATATTAGTATCGCGCTAAGTTTCTCTGGATTCATCATTCGTCAGCACATGAGACAGAAGTCAACACGAAGACATGTGCTTAATGCTGCAAGTCAGTAACTCCAGTCAGACGTTTATTTTTCTCGATGACTCTAGAAGTCGCTCTTCGTCTCCATGTGAATGAGAAGACAGTTTCATTAGTAGTTCATTCCGTTCAAAAATGGGTCTGCTGGAAATGTGGAGATTTGTTTTCCAGCAAGAGGCAGTTTTCTTGTTGTGAAAAATACGTGCCCCACATTGTTTTTTTAGCCTTTCCACGTTTTTGTAGGCTCTTTCCCGTCTTTCTGAGAACTTCTTTTAAACCGAAGTACAGAAATGGTTTTCGGAAGAACGACATATCATCGTTCAAGGATATTATTTAACTGTTGAAACGTTATTTTCATTTGGGTCACTCACAAAAAGCTCCAAAATGTGGAGCAGGATTGGTATAAACTGGCCTTCATCAGAACCATAACATTAAAAGACGTTGGAAGTTGAATGGCGAATTGTAATCCTTATCAACAGATACCAACTTTCTGGGACTGTATCAAAGTGTCAACAGTACAGTACTCTATCATGTGGATAATAAACAGTGTATTATTCTACAGAATGACAGATATATGTAGCGAAATACGTAAACTATGGGTTTGAAGTCAGCGGCATGAAATGTTTTTGTTTTCTTGTTGAATCCATCAATGGCAGAATACGAACTGCGATTGCGAGCTTTCACTGTATATACTATACACAATATATTTTCCTCCCAACTGTGTTATTTATTTTATATTCAAATTACCCTTCGGTTGATTTCGCGATTACAAAACTTTCCTCTTCAGAAACCTGCAAAGGCCGTCTTGAGGAATCCAGAATCAGTATGTCGAAGCTCTCGAGGGGCCAGGATTACCATCAGCTTTCGTAACCTTAATTTTTCCTGGTTTATTGAGTGAAGTGTAACTTTTGAATTCTTGATTACTTGAATCCTTTGGGCCTAGAAGTGTCTGCAGATGGAATCTTATGTCGCAGTATAGTTAGAAGTTCATAATAAGACAGCTGAGAGGAGATATACTTGACATAATAAAATCTAAGAGAATGACTTGCACTCTCCGTTCATCACCTTTGACTTGAAGAAATATAATGCACAAAAACTGGAATTAATAGGTAGAAGAACTTTTAAATCCCGCATGTCATTAGTGACATATTTCACGACGGTATTTCGAATACGTAGCGGAAATAATACTTGTTCTATATTTCTTGGAGACTGGTGTCACCTATTTCAACACTACTTAATAGATAACTTGAATAACGGTTTACTTTGAGCTTTCTTCCGCTGCCAGACTGTGCCACTGTTTACCCGAAAGTTGCCCACCCAAGACACCTGTATGGGACATATATCCACCTGATAACAGAGACAAGCGCGTAAGACCCACGACGTTTCTGCATCGCAGCGAGAAACCATCGTCATGGGAACAGATGGTGTGATCGAAGCCTGATGGCGGTGTCTCGTGATACCACCGGGAAAAGTTTCTTTAAAGCATCCACAGGGAAAAATCAGAATGTATGTTTTGTCGTCAATTGGTTCCTGGCAACGGTTTCGTTTCAAATAGCTCCATTTGTGAAATTGAGGTTATTGGAATCCTCTCTTGTCACGTACCTAGCTTTACGTTAATGGGTCACTGACGAAAAAGCAGCACACATGGTTCTGGCTGTTCATAGTGGTAGTTTTTGTAGTTTCTCAAGTGCATACGACCACATTCATGTCTGACTTCAGCGTTTCCAGGTTATTGCATCCCAGCGCTTCAGTAGTTACATTGGAACTGAGAGCACCTACAAACAGGGTAATTTTTAACGCTCAGTTTCATTTCCACAGTATTCGGTGGCGATCCAGGTGACTGCCACATTGCAGTGGTAGCATTAGTAATAATGTTGAAACATTTTACATCTTTTCTCGTCTCGATTCTGAGTATCAACTGCAAATACAAACGGCTGCAATCAGAGAAATATATTACAATAAACTTTCCACTGCGCTTTTCAGAAGAAACAATCACCATGTGGCTTTCTGCCATTTAATATGGCGCAGTTGTACTGCACGTACGATTTTTGGATACCGTATGGCACAGTCTGTCAACTATTTTAATGGAAAGCTCTAGTTTTGTCGATGTTTTGATTCCAAAGGAGAACAGGAATATAAATATGTGTGGATAAAAATAGTACCACAGTCAAGTTCGCAAAAAATTTCTTTATTGATAACCAATTTTAGCTGATGGTCGAACTATCTCGAGATAATACATATTATTACTTAGCCCAGTGTGTATGAGCCACCAGGCATTACACATCGCCATAATCTGTTGAGCTGAATTGCTCTTATTGACAAGTACACATTAAGGAAGAAGGTGGCCATGGTTACCTTTTACCTTAGTATGTCTGTCTCAATATGCACATGCCAACAAGAGCGATTCAGCTCAATAGATTATGAATATGTGTAATGTCTGATGGCTGATATACACTGAATTAAGTATTAATTTTTAATGAGTGGAAGGTGGCTCGTCAAGGAATTTTGAGTTAGGATATTTAATCACGTATTTTAATATAACAGAAACAGACCGCCTGTCTCCCTATTTCAAACAACAAAGTAATATGACTGTTAGTAACTTTCAGTGGTCACAGGCTTCTTTACCTTTCTTATTTACGGTCGTAAAGGCGCTTGTGACCACAGAAAAACATTCACAAGTGTTGTTAAACG
Organism: Schistocerca serialis cubense; assembly: GCF_023864345.2. Lineage (NCBI taxonomy): Eukaryota > Metazoa > Arthropoda > Insecta > Orthoptera > Acrididae > Schistocerca > Schistocerca serialis. The sequence continues at coordinate 1,149,343,125 of NC_064639.1, read as the reverse complement.
ATGCACATTAATTTGAGCTTTCTTCCATTGCCAGATCCAGGCAAATGCCGGGATGGTTCCTTTGAAAGGGCACGGCCGACTTCCTTCCCTAATCCGATGAGACCTATGACCTAGCTGTCTGGTCTCCTCCCCTAAACAACCCAACCCAACCCCCCGCCAGAATGTGCCACTGTTACCCGAAAGTCGTTTGAAACGCGATCTGAAGTGATACAGTCAGTGTGAATGGTTATAACCATGTGTAGTTTCAACTGATATTCGTAACGGCGAATCGTGACCTAAAGTACCGTATTGCATTCCTGGCATTGTGTAAAAAGAGAATTTAGCCACGTACTAGCATGACTAAACCCGACACTGGCTAGTTCGCTCTCAGGTGGTATAGAAATAAGTATTTACATTGCAGAAGACAAGCGCATCAACTAGAGAGACTCACCTTCTTGCTCCAGCGGGTGAAATCTGGAACGGAAAGCGCATGCCCGAAACAGCTGGTGGGGGCGGCGGATGGTGCGGCGGCGGGGGTGGCTGCTGCGGGGGCAGCGGTAGCGTCGAGTACGGGGGCGGCAGGTGCGAGTGCAGCAGGTCAGGGAGGCGGTCCCCCGGAGGCGGCGGCGGGCCGTCGGCCAGCGGGGGCGGCACCGCCCCCGGCGCTGCCCCCAGGCGCCGCTGCTGCCGCCGCTCGCGCCTCTCGCGACGCCGCTGCTCGCGGTTCGTGTGACCGGCGGCGGGGGCGGGTGCCGGGGGCGGCACGCGGGGCGGCGGCGGCTGCGGCAGCGCCGGGACGGGCGGCGGCGGGGCCGGAGCCGCCCCCGGGCCGGGCACGTCGCCGAAATCGTCAGTCTGCGCCTCGGTCGAAGTGAAGGTCCGCACGTTCGTCACATTCACCACTGGGAACGAGCCACTATTCACCACAACACTGACGGACTCCGGCTGCGGAGGGGGGGAGGACGACGACGAGGGGGCGAGGACCGTAGACGGAGTGGCCTGCTGGGGCGGGGGCGGCGGCGGCGCCGGCACGTTGACCAACATGTCGCGGGGGCAGGCCGCGCGGCTGCTGTCGGCGCAGCACTGGAGGCAGCCGAACGGCAACTGGTCGCGGCCGCGGCCGCCGCCGACCGCCGCTCCGGCAGCCAGCGAAGGCAGCGCCGCAGCTTCGGCGGCCGGCCACCGCCGGAGGGCCAGCAGGGGCGCGGCCGCCACGCTCGACTCGGAGGAGCTCGTCGAAGGCGAGGAGGACGCGGACGACGCCAGCAGCGCGGGGGCGGCGTCGTCGTCGCTGCGGCAGTCGTAAGGCTGCCACAGCAGCGAGGACAGCGCGTCGCGGTAGTCCCTGGGCAGCGGCATCAGCAGCGACGCCGCGTCCAGAGGGTCGGTGCGGCGCCGCAGCAGCCTCCACGGGTCGCCGGCGTCGGGGGCGGCGGCGGCGGCGGCGGCGGCGGCGGCGCGCCGGCGCACCGAGCCGGCGCCCGCGCAACCACCTGCTGCTGCCGCCGCCGCCGCCGCCGCCGTTGTCGGACCGGCGCCGGCAGCTGCGCCCGGCGCCTCCCAGCTGGACCTGGAGGACACGGCGCGCCGCTCCACCACCTCGCTGGGGGCCTCCCGTCTGACCTGCTCTTCGTCCGCAGTGCTACCAAACAGCGGCTCCAGTTCCGCCTCCGACAACTGCGACGGCGTTCGCCCGACAGCACAGTGTTGCCCCGCATTGCTGTTTCTGTAGGTGTTCAGGTTCTCGTCTGCAGCAACAACGAGTCCCAGCCTGGAGGGCGAAGACGCCTGGCGCAATAGACTCCTCTGGGTAGAAAATTCTTCGGCGCCGGCATTCGGTTCGTGGTTATTGTTGGTGGAGCAGGTCCGTTCGGACAGTGTCGACGACCAGCGTCCCTCGTCATCGCCGTTACTCGAGGCACGGTTGTTGTTGTTGTTGTTGTTGTTGTTATCGGCGACGTCGTTGTCGAGGCGGTCCAGGTTCGAGGTCGGAGGCGTCAGCGGCGGCGGGGGCGGCGGCGGCGGGAAGTCGCGCGCGGTGTCGGGGGCGGAGGCGGAGGCGGCGCCATCGCACGGCACGTGCAGCAGCTGCGCCGCCGCCGACGCGGGACGCTCGCCTAGCGCGGGGGCCGACTCTGCTTCCATAGGCTCACGCCATCACCAACTCGCCGCCTGTGGGTTGAAGAGAGGCAACCCGTCACACAACCACCTTATTACAGATAGTAAATAAGACAAGACAAACAATGACAGCAAACACATTGCAGACGAAACAATATGTTTTTGTTTTGCGAACATATATTACAAAGCTACACGTTGCTTCTGTTTTATATGTTTATATTTCGGTTTTTTCCCTAGCTTGGAGACAGCAGCCACAGCCCCAAGCTTCACGCGTATGTACGGCACATTTCCAGTCTGGCGCTCTCACGTATCACTAGAGTTGTAAAACTAACGTAGGCCACCGCAGCATATCGTAAGCAAGTGTAGACTAAAGCCGTCGGCACACGGACCGTGCTGTTGAAAGTTAACGTTGAGCTTGCCAAGTTCAACGTGCTGCAGAACGCTCAGGAACGATGCGACTTGTGCATACGGTACGTGGGCCCCAACGTGGTATACGCGATCGCAACGCACTCCAGCGGCAGTTTGAGCGATGTTTCTAGTTCGTAAGTAACACAGTATACTCAACGGGCGCGTGTAAAATTCCCACGTTGGCTCTATTAAAAATCACATTTCCTCCATCGTCCACGGAAAGGAAAGTACCATGTCCAATCAATAAGGACACAGGCTTATAAAAGTTCCATTACAAACAGTGCGTTACAAATTTGGAATACTTCTCTGCATAAGATAAACATTATTTCATCATTCCCAAATTTTAGTAAAGCCCCAAGGCCAGTCTTACTTGATCACTGTTCCTACCCAGTAGCAGAATCTTTGCAACATGTGAATTACGAAGCGTAAAAGAAAAAGGAGCAAAATATCTTCATGCAAGTAGCGCAAGCTCTCCTGTAGATTAAGCCAATCAAACAAAGCCACCCCTCAAAAAAGGTGAACTTATATTTACATAACATCAAATATTATAGTATATACTTATATTAAACTAATAATAAAGTATCAGAACCCAACAAAAACGCGAATGTCAGGAAATAAAGTTTTGGAGTGTCAAGACGCGAACCGCCGCCCCAACAAACAACTCTACACACGACGGTGACGCTACTCATTACGCTAAAACAACCGCACAACTGCAACATCCAACATAGTATGTTACCCATTGCTGAAAATCTTAATTGTAGATATGTTACTAATCGAAAATTAATTATAACGAATTGTACCAAGAACAATGCGGTTTGGATGGATCTTCAGTGTGTCGCTGCCTTCAAATAACCTACTCTCATAACACCCAAGTTACAGTAATTCTTTTGCCACGAATATGATGTATCTCATTATTTTATTGGACCGAATCACACAGTTAACAACGGGTTTTCCAGTGATTCTCAATTTGCCGGTGCTCAGAAGCGGCATGTATACATATAGGCTTGCAATGAATGCCAATATGGCGCCTCACAACTCTGTGCTGAAGGGAGACGGCGTGCGTGTGACGTAGGTGGCGTTGTGCCACCTCATTGGTCAAGGCTCAGACGCACGCTCAGAATACCTGACATGCCAGATATTACTCTGCACGTTCGGAAAGACTCCCGAACGTGCTGTTCCACGCTATGACGTCAGAAACTCGGCACGCTCAACGCTCAATGTTCGGATGCACGGTCCGTGGGCCGACGGCTTAAGGTAGTTTCAGTCAGTCAAAGGTATACCGGCGTTGTCAGTATTTTGGAGGGGTTGTGTCCTTATCGGACGTTATCTCATAACGAACGCTTTCTTTTCATATACAAACTGTCTCTTCCATAATTCTCCTAGAAGCCGGAAGCTGTGAGTTGTCTAGATACTTAGTGAGAACATATAAAGGGCTGCGTACCCTACAGAACATGAACCTCCTGCCAGGTACTTAAAAACAAACTATTTGTCGCAAAATTGAAATTGACAACTTTTTATTCAGGTCTCAATCGAAAACTGTTTATTTGTAACGTGAAAGAGGGCTATGTTGTATAAAAGTAAATAAAACAGTACAGATTTGTCATGTAGCGCTAGAAAACCTAATTCGCTCAAAAAATGTTAAAATTAAGAAAACAGCAAAGAAAAGATACACAATGCTTCAGTACTTCTTCGAGTAACAAATGTTTTTGTTATTTATAAGCAAATTACGCATTTATCAATAAGAACAGGACATATTTGCCTTTGTTCACAGTTCAGAACGTTCCTTTCAGTACAAAATAACAAGACTAAATATATATAATTTTTATGTTTGTTAATGTAAGCTGTAGTTGTTTCAAAAATTATTGCTCTGGCTGCAAAAACGCTCAAAGGTTACACGACCAGCTAATTTTTATTATTTATAAGATGTAGTTTATATTTTGTAATAATATAAAATAACAATGGACTAACATGGCATGATGTGTGATTCTACTTACGTGCAAAACAAGCAACCAAACAAACAAAACAAAACAATGAGAGATTTGCCGGCTCCCATTTTTTCTCTTACATATTCATTAATGTTTCTTTCCCTACCTACGGTACCAATACTATCTGTAGTCCTACCAGTTACTTCGTCATTTCTGTGCTGTACCAGAACAACCGAACTGCAATTTGGTAGATTTATTTATTTATTTCATTAACAGCACAAAGTAAGCCACAGCCTTGAAATGTAAGATGGATCGGAAACAGCAAACACTTCTCATTATTACAATGTTATTGGTATACAGTTGTTAATGCTTTTTTTAAATAATTTAAAGAACATAATATATAAAAATTTCTCTAAGGTTACAGCAAATTGAGTGCGTAATAGTTGTTAAAATAGTTCTAAATAATTTGTTTCTGTCTAGTTGATGAGAATATGATTTATACAATGCAAATGTCAAAGAAAAATAAAAAGAAATTTGTAATACAATGAGTGTGGTGGAAATAATTGCAATATATAGAGGGACGTGATATACTGTATCTGGATGTGTAATATAGACTAATTAGCATATCAGTTGGTAATAGCCAATTTCTACCTATTTCTGACGAGAAGGTCTCGGTAGAACCTCGAGCTATTCTCATCTGAAATGGTTTGTGCTTATGTATGTTTACTGTGTCTGCGTGTATTCGTATATTACTGGGAGTGTTGAAGTCAGGACACTAGATGATATTCAGCAGCTGTTTGTTTGTCCTATTGTTGGTAGTTACGGTATATTCTGTGGCGATACCTTAGATACACACACCTGGTATTGTACAGGTTAAATACTGGCTGAGCATTTGATGCATGGAATACATGAATTTTAGCTTTACGTGAGAAATACGCATACGTTTCTAAATTTGTTAGCAGAAATAGAATGTAGTTCATTGCTACTTGAATGCATTATTCCTTAAATAACTCAATACATTACATTTTTAGTTTTATACATACTTTATACAGAAAATATATTTTATGTAGAAAATTAATTCATTGTACCTTTAAATAGAGAAGAGAATATACTTCTATCTGCACATAATAAGATGAACAATACATTACTGTTGTGTGCAGTATCTTTAAACACTGTGTAATATGTCATTGGGGAGTAGGAGCCTCGGAATAAAAGTTCTTCGAGCCTTCTTCTCCCAAGCGACATTACATCATTACTAGAGTTTTAGTATGTGGTGTCGGTGTTTGTTTGTTTTATGATTGTAACTGCCCGTTGTGTTGTTTGTGACTGTGCTGTGGCATGCAGTGTCATGCGCTGTTGGTTTGGGTCCCTTCCGTGTTGATCGCTTCTGAGCCACGTTCTCTTATGTGTTGGCTCCTTCCTCGGTTTCGGAATCTGTCGTTGTGCTTGTGTCCTCCCACGTGGTTTGTTGGTTTGTGCTTGTCTACACCTCCTTCCATATGGGTTTTGGCGCTTGTATTCTTCGTGCAGACTGTTCGATACAATATCGGCTACGCTATTTATTGTGTTCTAATCATCGGGATTACGTATTATTCTGGCGATGTCATTGTCGTTCTGTATAGGTCTCACTTGTGCTAGGGTGCTGCGTACTAGTGTGACATGTTCTGGAGTTCCAGTTTCTCCGCAAACGCATATTTCATCTTTAGTTAGTCCCATGCGGTTTAAATGTACCGGATACGGCCCGTGGTCTGTCAGGAAATGGACCATCTCGCGGCTTGGGTCGACATGTTTCAGCTGTAGTCTTTCGCGTAAGTCTGGAAAGAAAGAGAGTACTCGGTGACCCTTGTAGGATGCGTCCCACTCTCTCTGCCACGACTCAATCAGTCACTGTTTCATTTCTGTTTTGTTCATAATGTTGGTTCCTGTAATTTTGGTGACTTTATCGAGCCTGTCCCTCTTAAGCCAGTAAAGTGCTGCTCTGTAATGTATTGTTTTCTCTATAGGGCAGGTCCCCATCACAACGCAAAGTGCCTCTAGTGATGTGGTGTTGAAGGCTCCGCTAATTCTCAGGAGTACACGACGTTGACCTCGCCTTGTAATTGTCTTGTTAGTCCGTATGTTCAGTCTGTGAGCCCACGCACTTGCGGCGAAGCATGCGATGGATTCAAATATAGTAATGTGGTAGGTCCTTATCGTCTTAGTAGGTAATTTGTACTTAGTTGCGTTGAGACTTGCTAACTTGTGCATAATTTTGGAGGCTTTGTCAATTGTCAGTTTGATATGACAGTTAAAATTTTGTTTTTCGTCAAGATGCAGTCCTAGATAACGTGTGGCTTGCTTCCTCTGTATGCTTGTACTATCTAATTTTAGAACTGGATTCTTCTGTAGTGTCCCTCTGAGCAGTAAACACACAGTTTAGTTACGAGCTGTTTTTAATTTATTTTCTTTGCACCAACTGTTAATTTTTGAAGCAGTTGCGTGCCTTTTGTCTCTAGTGCTACTCTCGAGTTGGCTGACAACACTACGAGCAGGTCATCTGCATAAGCTACCACACCTCCTACCCTATCGTCACCGTCCAACGTGTTCAGCAAGGGCTCGATTGCGATATCCCACAATATTGGTCCGCAGATCGAGCCTTGTGGACATCTCTTCGTTATTATGTTGAGAACCTTCCGTGTACCAGCCCTCCACTCCGCCACTCTGCCTCTGCAGTAGTCGAGGAGGCTATTGTAGGGGGAAGCTGATAGCCTCATTTCCTTTTACCTGGCGAAGAGGGACGGCCACCACAGATTGTGAAAAGCCCCGGCTGTGTCGATTAGCATGGCGGCCACGTATTTGCCACTGATGCTATCTGTCAGTGCTTCGTTGACGGCGTCTTCTATTGATCTACCTTCCCTGAAGCCGAGTTGGTGGGGCGTTAGTCCGAGGAAGCTTCTGTGGGATTGTAAGCGGTCACATAGGAGCCCTTCCTGTACCTTGGCGGGAGTGTTTTAGAGGCAGATCGGTCGGTACGTTTTGGGGTCTGTTGGCTCTTTGTCTTGTGATTTCCTGATTACTAATACATTAGCAGTTTTCCAGAGGTTTGGAATTATGCCTGTTAGTAGTGCCTCGTTGAACATGTTAGTAAGAAAAGGTGTGATTTGTGTTACTGTTTGTTTTAAAGTTTTCGTCTGGGCCGGGTGCTTTTCGGTTTTTAAACCTGCTGATTGCCGTTGCAACTTCTTCTTCTGAGAATGGCATGGTTACACTGCCACTGATCTATGGTTGGCGCATGCTCTCGTTTAGGTCAGCGTGGTGTCGCTCGACTTGTATGGGGTCGTCATCTGGGAGGCGCCTCTTCAGAAGATATTCTGCTGTGCTTCTCCATCCTCTGGTCATTGTGCAGTCAGCTTGTTTTAGTGTTGACAGAACTGTCGGTGTCTTAACTCGTTCTGTTTCTATCTTGAAAGGTTGTCACTAGATGTCGTTCTGTAGCTGGGTTTTGACGAAATTTGTCCAGTAGTCTTACCTTCTTGTCTTAAGTAGCTTTTGGTATTTCTGTTTAGCGTCAAGATACAGGTCAAGTCTTATCTGTCTTTCAGAACCTGTCTTTGCTTGTTGGTAATACTTTCTTTTGTCCCGTGAGTCCTTCCTTAATCTTGCTAATTCTGTCGACCACGATTGTTTCTGTCCCCACCCAGCTTTTGCCCGTGGTACAGCTGCTTCCTCTACTCTTTGTAGAACATCTTGTCAGTGCATGCGTTTTTTAATCTATACTGCCTTGGTCAGTGTTTAGTGACGACCCCTCAACAATATCTCGAAATTTGCCAGTCGGCTCTTCCTATGAGTAAATGCTGATGTTCATGGTCCATGTTACGTGCATTGACATATCTGTCTGTGGTTATGGCGACTGCGTTCTGGTCGCTGTGCGTTGCTCTATCCAGTACCCTCCATGTGTTGACTAGTGGAAGAGATTTTGCGTTCCCTAGAGAAAGGTCTGTGTTACTTACACCACCGGCGTCTCCGCGGCAGGTAGGTGGCTGACCCTCCCCATTCAGTATGAAGAGGCTGCATTCATTTACCACGTCAACCACTAGTTGTCCTCTGTCGTTAGTTCTATCAGTTAGCTGAGTTCAACAAGGGGGATTTTGCGTTGATATTGGCTAGAATGAGCAGCGTTTTTTCTTTCTGAATGTCGTGCTATGTCTTTTATTTTGTCTAAGAAATGTTCTATATCATACGAGTACTGCGCGTAAATAGACGACATGAGCCATACATCCTGTCCGTCTGTTATTTCTGCTGTGGTGATGTGTTCAGAGCAAAACTTGGTGATCTGTGTTACTACGAGGTTTTTAACTACTATTATCGCGGCTTTCGCGTTTGATGTTCCTGCTATTGTGATGTAATGTAAGGGGAGCACTGAAGTCTTCCCGCCTCGCAGAAAAAGGTTCCTGAACGCAGGCGATATTTGCTTTTGTTTCTTCTAAGAACCTACCTAGTTCCATGTTTACTAGGGTACTGCCCTGGCAGTTTAGTTGTATTACCTTCATAAGGGATATTTAGTGAAGGAAAAACACTTGGGTGTGATTGCTTTAAAATCCAGAGACACACGTCCATCTCCTTGTATACTTTCCCTAGGTTTAGGCCCTCTCCCTTTCCCGCACATACCTCCCGTACAGGCTTACATAGTTCTTTGGGGTTCGCTGGCAGATTTTCCAACTCTTAGGATCATCCTGTCAGTTTGTTCTGTAATTGGGAAGCAGATTTTATCCCCGTTTTCATGCTTAGTTCGTATTAAATAGCGAAGAGCTGTTTAAAACATGTCCTTGCTTTCTAGTCTGCTAAGCCGTAGGCTAGCTTCCAAGTTTTCGTAGTTTACGTGATAAACGGTATTCAGCTGGGGGTCCTTCGCTTGGGTTCTTGCCTGTTTGTTGCTCCGATTCCGAGTAATTTTGTAGTGCAGCATGTTTTCCTTGCTTTATGATTTCTGGTTGTGTGGAGTTTGATATGTTTTCGCTGAGCACTTCCCCTGATAGTGACTTCTTGTTTTTGATCTCTTCTGGGGACTTGTTCGGGAAAGGTGACTGTTGTACGTTCGTTTCTGGGGTGGTTGTGTCTGGTGTTGTGCCTGTGCCGGACGTGTCTTTCTATTCAGCTACCTTACTGTTTTGTTTTTCGTAGTAACTGTGTGTGCTATTCCCGTAGACAAAACGAACTGGTGTAATATAGGGTCGACAATTGGTTGTATCATATTCTGCTTCTTGCGCGGGTAGTGTGCAGTTGTCTTTGTCTGTGTTTGAATGTGGTGTTGGATTTCTTGTGAACTCCGTGACATCTTCATTCTTAGGATGTTCAAGGACGTCGCTATATTTCTCTGAACTATCTCGTAGTAGTACGTCTCCCAGTTAGTCAACTCGCAAAAGGAGACAAATCTGGAAGATGGCCCAATCAAACATGTGATGTTTCAGGTGCCTGGCCACATCATATGCAACTGCTCCCTTCATGTACATATCGTCTATGTAATCGGTAATGCTAAAGTACGTAAAGTGTATTATCTCCTAGAACTGAGGCTCTACATTAATATTAGTATCTGCATTTGGGGGTTGTAACAACCCCATGTGTTGCCGCCAGCCAACGGCTCGCCGCCAGCCTCTCATCCTAGTCGACGGAGATTTGTACCTTTGCCTGCTAGTGTTATTTTGTAGTGCAGCATGTTTTCCTTGCTTATTGACGAACCCATCAAAATGAAAGTGGACTTCGTCGCTAAACCAAACCATACTAATTCCCATCATGCCCCGCGGCTAACTGTGCAGTTTGAACGTCCTAACGGAAACCGTTCAGAAATTAAGACCATTTTATTTCATATAGTTCAATAATTGTCAGCCTGTATGGAGGTGGAGATGGACAGACATCGTTAAACCGGAACGAAGTGGACGCTGTGGCGGTCCCGGAGCTGAATGAGTCTGTCCTTTGTGAGGGCGGTGCCCGGGCTGCATGCTTCAGTCACTTGACCGCCCGGTGACCTTGTATTTAAAGGTCAACCAGGAGTGCTGGCTGAGCGTAATTGCGACAATAGCCGCCTGTGGCGCTCCAATTGCGTCATGCGTGTTGCGTCACCTACTTAAGTTTACTTCATGTTGTGAACCGGCTGTAAAGTCGTGCCGCATAGTCCACCGCATTATGTCCACTTCTACATTTTTTTTCGATATCCTGGCGTGATTTACTTCTGTGTTTTACATATTATGGCACCTAGCCATTCGTTTGAATTCGGACTTCGTTGATCTTTATTATGGATGTGGAATGTCAAGAATTTGTCGAATTGTATGGACGAATGTATGGAAGGTTCTAACATGTTTTCGTGCTACACATTGTTCTATACAAGTGATCATCAGCATTGAGGTTATAAATAAATAAAAGGGTGTTGATTTACAGCCTGATCCTCTCGTATACCACCAAACGAGCTGCCGATCTAATAACTACCATTTGATGGACAGCTTCATCAACAGAGGAAAGCCCACTGGACCTGACGGGATACCAATTCTGTTCTACACAGAGTACGCGAAAGAACTTGCCCCCCTTATAACAGCCTTGTACCGCAAGTCTCTAGAGGAACGGAAGATTCCAAATGATTGGAAAAGAGCACAGGTAGTTCCAGTTTCCAAGAAGGGTCGTCGAGCAGATGCGCAAAACTATAGGCCTATATCTCTGATATCGATCTGTTGTAGAATTTTAGAACATGTTTTCTGCCCGCGTATGATGTCATTTCTGGAAACCCAGAATATATTCTGTAGGAATCAACATGGATTCCGGAAACAGTGATCGTGTGAGACTCAACTCGCTTTATTTGTTCATGAGACCCAGAAAATATTAGATACAGGCTCCCAGGTAGATACCATTTTCCTTGACTTCCGGAAGGCGTTAGATACAGTTACGCACTGTCACCTGATAAACAAAGTAAGAGCCCACGGAATATCAGACCAGCTGTGTGGCTGGATTGAAGAGTTTTTAGCAAACAGAACACAGCATGTTGTTGTCAATGGAGAGACGTCTACAGACGTTAAAGTAACCTACGACGTGCCACATGGGAGTGTTATGGGACCATTTCTTTTCACAATATATATAAACGACATAGTAGTTCGGAAGTTCCATGCGGCTTTTCACGGATGATGCTGTAGTATACAGAGAAGTTGCAGCATTAGAAAATTGCAGCGAAATACAGGAAAATCTGCAGCGGATAGGCACTTGGTGCAGGGAGTAGCAACTGACCCTTAACATAGACAAATGTTATGTATTGCAATTACATAGAAAGAAGGATCCTTTATTGTATGATCATATGATAGTGGAACAAACACTGGTAGCAGTTACTTCTGTAAAATATCTGGGAGTATGCGTGCGAAACGATTTGAAGTGGAATGATCATATAAAATTAAATGATGGTAAGGCGGGTGCCAGGTTGAGATTCATTGGGAGAGTCCTGAGAAAATGTAATCCATCAACAAAGGAGGTGGCTTACAAAAGACTCGTTCGACCTATACGTGAGTATTGCTCATCAGTGTGGGATCCGTACCAGGTCGGGTTGACAGAGGAGATAGAGAAGATCCAAAGAAGAACGGCGCGTTTCGTCACAGGGTTAATTGGTAACCGTGATAGCGTTACGGAGATGTTTAGCAAACTCAAGTGGCAGACTCTGCAAGAGAGGCGTTCTGCATCGCGGTGTAGCTTGCTGTCCAGGTTTCGAGAGGGTGCGTTTCTGGATGAGGTATCGAATATATTGCTTCCCTCTACTTATACCTCCCGAGGAGATCACGAATGTAAAATTAGAGAGATTCGAGTGCGCACGGAGGCTTTCCGGCAGTCGTTCTTCCCGCGAACCATACGTGACTGGAACAGGAAAGGGAGGTAATGACAGTGGCATGTAAAGTGCCCTCCGCCATACACCGTTGGGTGGCTTGTGGAGTATAAATGTAGATGTAGATGTAGATTTCCCTCCAGTGCGTACAAGACGGAGATGTTCAAACGTATCCATATGAGCCGTTCCATTGGTTTTGGTAAGCTGACTTAAGTTTTCTTATACTTCTTGGCACTTGTGGTTTTCGGTGCATCTGTGCTTTGAAAAGACGAGCAGCAGAGTGCTTTGTTTTAGCAGCTAGAGTGCGAAGTCCCCTTTTCGGGGATTTATATGCCCTGCCCAGAAAAATTGTCGGGAGGCCATCTCTTTAAGATTTATCCCATAATTTTCATGTACGCAAATTATTTTAAAGACCTTAGACATAGATCTTAAAGTGGGAGACTTACGTACCATATAATATAATGGGAAAATTTATAACAAAAACAATCTTTCTTTTAAATACAGAAGTGTACTCCAATAAAACAATGATTATGATCCTTATTTCAGGAAACAGAGAGACAATGAATAACGCTTTGTGAAACTAACGATTACTTCTTATTTTGACCAACAGAATTACTCTCCCGCCTTCCACATGTGTGTAGTGAACTCAAATGCGATCTGAACCTTACGTGCACCCACGAATTCCTGACGGTAAGAACGACTGGAAGTTAAGTGACTTCTTTTTCGAAAATCCTGCACTCGACTCATTTGTTCTCATCATGAGACTGGCAGTCGTATCGAATCCCTCAAGTGTGGGCCAAACTGATCTATCTCGTCGGTGCTGTCTGCAACGCTCACCGTGAATTCTCCTACTCTGTGATCAAAGGCACTGACGTCATGTGGCTCAGAAAAAAAGAAACCGAGGGCAAATCGCGATAGCACCAGCTGCGTGCTCTGCTCGTCTGCTGATCTGCGCTGCTGTCCACCTCTAATCATCAAGTCCGCAATCGGACCTCTGTCTCCTCTCTGGCTGGTCTGCGTCCGAACATCTGACTGCTGCCGCCAACGGTCAGCGACCGAATCCTCTCAAAATGCCTTCCTTTCTTCTCTGGTCTGCGCTCTGTTTCTCGCCGAACCGTTTCTTTGCCCAGCAGAAAAATTGCAAAAGCACTTCAGTTCGGTAGGGAGGCATCCCTCCAGACCAGAGTCCCGCCAGGAACTGCGCTTTGCCTTCAGACAGCGTTTTGTCTTCTTACAGCGCTCCCTTACTGTTAAGAAACACGTGCCCTCGATCAGTGCGCATGACGTCTCATTCAAACACTCTATAGTTCAATTCTTTTATCTTGGCGGCTCGCGCATGCCCGCCCAGACGCGGGAGATTGCTGCGTTGCCAGTTGCACACGACGCACGCGCCAATAGAAGCAGCGCCATAGTATAGCATAGTTCGCAAGCTTACGTGTAGGGGGGAGCGCGCAGTTCATGAAGTAAAGCCACCACGGCCGCATTAACCCTTTCGCTGCTACAAAAACGTGCTCCCTGCATTCCGCGCTGTGCGCGATTTTGTCTCTGCACTGCTCGCCTGTGCAGACACATCGTGTTCCGACTGCTTTGACACTCTTATCAATCGACTCCACAAAAACTATTTGGCCCAAAAATTAGATTTTTACACATCTTCTTGACTGATACCTTCCCCCCATAAATGACTTAATTTTGTTTCGATGTTCAACGCAGTTATTATGCAGCATTAAATATAGTAAACCATTGCACGAAATTTTGAAGAGTTTGCAGAGGTAAAAGTCCATAGAGTATACTTTCCGTATGGTCGATTTTAGTTGCCACAATGTTGAGAATGAAATGGGGACAAGATACCTAAATTTCATATAAAATTTACTGTATAACAATAGCTCATTTAAGTACCACATAGGTGTCGTATGTAATATTGAGAAATATTCCGTCTTTCGCGACTGTAACAAAAGTTTTATCTACACTGAGCACGTTTGGCTTTATTTTAAAGCACTTAAATCAATCAAAAGGAAGTAGACAAAATACATTAAACAAAACTGTGGACTTACAAAAACATTAGGACCTGAATATACTGTCTATCAGTGAAGTGCTCTGAGCTATGTCAAATATAATTTTTGTGTATGGCACACACAAACATCATTTATTTGCTAAAACACTAATCTGCCAACACAAACGTTGAATATTGTGTTACCGCAGCACAAAACTACGAAAGGTGACTTGGCAATGGAGGAGACAAAATACTGTCCACTGAAGATGCTTCAAAAGAGAGAAACGCGTCTGGTCTAAATAAGTCCCTTATTACAGTTGCAGAAGAGGAATATATTTCATAGCATTGGTAAAACTGCGACTGTGGAACAAAAACAAGAAAGAGAACATGAGTACCATTGTGTATGTGCCATACCTTTCCTTGATTGAAGTGCTTTAAAATAAAGCCAAACGCGTCCGGTGTATATAATACTTTTATTACAGTCGCGAAAGACGGAATATTCCTCAATATTACATACGACACCTATGTCGTACTTAAATTAAATGAGATATTGTTATACAGTAAATTTTATATGAAATTTAGGTATCTTGTCCACATTTCATTCTCGACATTATGGAAACTAAAATCGACTATACGGAAAGTATACGCTATGGACTTCTACCTCTGCAAACTCTTCAAAATTTCGTGCAATGATTTACTACATTTAATGCTGCATAATAACTGCGTTGAACATCGAAACAAAATTAAGTCATTTATGGGGGGGAAGGTATCAGTCAAGAAGACGTGTAAAAATCAAATTTTTGGGCCAAATAGTTTTTGTGAAATCGAACGATAAGTGTGTCAAGGCAGTGGGAACACCATGTGTCTGCACAGGCGAGCAGTGCAGTGATGATAAAATCGCGCACAGCCGGGAATGCGGGGAGCACGTGTCTGCAGCAGCGAAAGGGTTAATGAAGAGACAAAGCACTAGAAATTTCAAAAAATTGCATTCAAACGAATGTAATTCGTGATGTAAGGCACTTCGATATTGTTTTTAAATAATGAAAATCTTAAGCACCATACAAGGTTTGAACTCTTCACCTTTCGCGTAGCAGCCCAACACCTTCGCCGTTACACTAACACACCTCCTCTGACTACATAACGCCATGAGGACTATAACACGGCACGCAAAATACTGACAAACACTGTTGGTATGACTATGAATTACTGACGCTTCGTCGAAGTACAATAGGAAATAAACAATTACCGCTGTTCTTCATTGCGAAAAAGCGGTTAGTGAGAATGATACAAACACCTTTCCTTGCTATCGCCTGAATTAGGAGTCTTATTGCTTGTTTGGTTTAATTAATTAATAGAATATGAAGCAACTGGTATAAAGAATGCTTTTTCCAAACTTCCTATAAAAGAAAGTCTGCTATCAAGACATTGCTTTTGTTCTATTACTTAATTTATGACTGAACGTTTCTAAAACTGAAGACGTCCGTGCTCTGCACTGCAGTCGAGCTCTGGCAACGTCGTTCTCTGTTCATTGGCTGACTGTGTTTTGTGACGTCAGATGCGCAGAACGAACCTAAACTCGGCCGCTAACATATATGACGCGCACTTTAGTAGCGCGCCTTTCCTCTCACCGCGCTAGCCTCCCATCTGAGGGCTGCTCATGAGGCTGGCCCATTACTTTGTTAGCCGCGTGTTTCCGAAAGCACTCGATGGCCATCTCCAAAGCCAGTCTGCAAAAACATGCAGATACAAGCCTGGGCTACTTGTTGTGGCAAGCAGCCAGAGGCTGTAAACCTGGACAAGCCTAGTGGGCACCCGAGGTGGCTCAGTGAGTCCTGTTCTATAAATTCGCCCTCTCACCCTCCAGTTTCATCGCACAGTGCCACTCTCGTAGCATTTCCTCTTTCGCCATTCTCAGCTCCGTTACACTGTGTCTTCTTACAACAGCAAACACACTGAAAACGATTGAGTCCTTCACCACGTAAGAGGAAATAGCGCTTACATAGGACACCACACTGCCAATAACATGCGGTACATGCTCATTAACGAAGCGTTCATAGCAAACCCCACGTTCTCCTCCTTTAGATCATTGAATAGCTGGCAGTATGAAAAAGAAACAAGCATAAAAATTTGCCTGCCGCATTCCGAGAGGCTTTTCAATACTCAGAACTTGTAATTTTGTAATTTATGCCCCACGCACCTATATGTTTATTAAGAGTCTATTTACTGCTACATTCATGTTTATTATTATTATCACGCCTCAAAAATGAGATCAACAGGAAGTGCAAAAGGGCTAAGCAGGGATGACTAGAGGACAAATGTAAGGATGTAGAGGCTTGTCTCACTAGGGGTAAGATAGATACTGCCTACAGGAAAATTAAAGAGACCTTTGGAGAGAAGAGAACCACTTGTATGAATATCAAGAGCTCAGATGGCAACCCAGTTCTAAGCAAAGAAGGGAAGGCAGAAAGGTGGAAGGAGTTTATAGAGGGTTTATACAAGGGCGATGTACTTGAGGACAATATTATGGAAATGGAAGAGGATGTAGATGAAGACGAAATGGGACATAAGATACTGCGTGAAGAGTTTGACAGAGCACTGAAAGACCTGAGTCGAAAAAAGGCCCCGGGAGTAGACAACATTCCATTAGAGCTACTGACGGCCGTGGGAGAGCCAGTCCTGACAAAACTCTACCATCTGGTGAGCAAGATGTATGAGACAGGCGATATACCCTCAGACTTCAAGAAGAATATAATAATTCCAATCCCAAAGAAAGCAGGTGTTGACAGATGTGAAAATTACCGAACTATCAGTTTAATAAGTCACAGCTGCAAAATACTAACGCGAATTCTTTACAGACGAATGGAAAAACTGGTAGAAGCGGACCTCGGGGAAGATCAATTTGGATTCCGTAGAAATGTTGGAACACGTGAGGCAATACTAACCTTACGACTTATCTTACAAGAAAGATTAAGAAAAGGCAAACCTACGTTTCTAGCATTTGTAGACTTAGAGAAAGCTTTTCACAATGTTAACTGGAACACTCTCTTTCAAATTCTTAAGGTGGCAGGGGTAAAATACAGGGAGCGAAAGGCTATTTACAATTTGTACAGAAACCAGATGGCAGTTATAAGAGTAGAGGGGCATGAAAGGGAAGCAGTGGTTGGGAAAGGAGTGAGACAGGGTTGTAGCCTGTCCCCGATGTTATTCAATCTGTATATTGAGCAAGCAGTAAAGGAAACAAAAGAAAAATTCGGAGTAGGTATTAAAATTCATGGAGAAGAAGTAAAAACTTTGAGGTTCGCCGATGATATTGTAATTCTGTCAGAGACAGCAAAGGACTTGGAAGAGCAGTTGAACGGAATGGACAGTGTCTTGAAAGGTGGGTATAAAATGAACATCAACAAAAGCAAAACGAGGATAATGGAATGTAGTCAAATTAAATCGCGTGATGCTGAGGGAGTTAGATTAGGAAATGAGACACTTAAAGTAGTAAAGGAGTTTTGCTATTTAGGGAGTAAAATAACTGATGATGGTCGAAGTAGAGAGGATATAAAATGTAGACTGGCAATGGAAAGGAAATCGTTTCTGAAGAAGAGAAATTTGTTAACGTCGAGCATAGATTTAAGTGTCAGGAAGTCGTTTCTGAAAGTATTTGTATGGAGTGTAGCCATGTATGGAAGTGAAATATGGACGATAACTAGTTTGGACAAGAAGAGAATAGAAGCTTTCGAAATGTGGTGCTACAGAAGAATGCTGAAGATAAGGTGGGTAGATCACGTAACTAATGAGGAGGTACTGAATAGGATTGGCGAGAAGAGAAGTTTGTGGCACAACTTGACTAGAAGAAGGGATCGGTTGGTAGGACATGTTTTGAGGCATCAAGGGATCACAAATTTAGCATTGGAGGGCAGCGTGGAGGGTAAAAATCGTAGAGGGAGGCCAAGAGATGAATACACTAGGCAGATTCAGAAGGATGTAGGTTGCAGTAAGTACTGGGAGATGAAGAAACTTGCACAGGATAGAGTAGCATGGAGAGCTGCATCAAATCAGTCTCAGGACAGAAGACCACAACAACAACAACATGTGTCTGTGCAATGTTTGTGTGTTTCCTGTTCCACTCCTCCTCTTTTCTGCTTGTTCAAAATGTTCAAATGTGTGTGAAATCTTATGAGACTTAACTGCTAAGGTCATCAGTCCCTAAGCTTACACACTACTTAACGTAAATTATCCTAAGGACAAACACACACACACACACACACATGCCCGAGGGAGGACTCGTACCTCCCCCGGGACCAGCCGCACAGTCCATGACTGCAGTGCCGGAGACCGCTCGGCTAATCCCGCGCGGCTTTTCTGCTAGAGAAATTGTGTTTGTAAGAATTCAAAATGATTTGGTTCACGAGCACGGTTTCTTTGGAAGTTAGTGGCTGGTTGCTCAACTTTTGTGCAGAGTTTGGGTAGGGCAATGCTGGGTCAAAGAGACATTGATGACCACTGCTCAACAGTTATTATGTAGGTTGGCACAGGAGCTGGCAAGTATTTTCTCCGACTATTTCCAGCGGTAGCTGGAGACTCCAGTCCGGCAGTGTGGAACCTCACTGTACTCTGTGGCTCCAGTTAGTCAAGGCAATCTTTCAGATCGTTTCCAGTAACATTAGTGATAAAATTGGAATATTTAAAACTTTGCTTAGCTTCAGGATCTAACGTATGTCTTCAACGTGTAAACATCGAAAATCATGCCGGATAATTCAATTCAGTTAGGGAATGGTATAATTTTTATTGATGTCTCTGCTATACTGCAACTTAATACGGGAGAGTGTTATAGCTGAGCTATGTCTAAATTCGGTTAATTTGTATTTCTTATGTGTGAATTCCGTTTTCAGTTTTCTATACGTTCGAGCTGGAATTCTTCTTTTGCCTTTCGTTCTATTTAATTTTCGAGTGTTCCGTGTTTCTTGTAGGGTACAGGATTGTGTGATCCCACCCACGTGTTTCTCATATGGCGCACTGAGCCTTCAGCTCGGTAATCCATTTTCCTTTACTGTATCCTTTTAGTTGTCTTCCGTGTGAATATAATTTCATTTAATAAAAATTTTTTTCATGAGTTCAGTTTTTTGCATTGTGTTTCCTGTCTGAGTTAGAGAATATGTTGTATTCTCGACCTGTGGTAAGCTTTTTGTCTTGCTCTGAATACTAAATTCATCTTCTTGGTAAATGTGTATCATTCTTGTGAAATTTGTCGAGAGATGTTTCTCCTCTCGGTTTCTGAAGTAGAAGCTTGTCCTTACTGTGCTGTATAGTTGTTAGTGTACTCAAGTCCGTGGTTTAATCTGGATTAGGATATGTCTTGTGCCAAAGTACCTTTATTTCAGACGCTACTGTATTTATCATATTTCTGAACTTGGGAATTTGTATGTAAGTTACTGGTTTTGCCGTTGACAGTTAAACCAGTAACTCTCGGGCCCAGTGATTAGGTCTGGTATATTGAAATCATTATTAGCCTCTCTGTGTGGACACTTATTTCAAATGCACTCATGCGTTTCCATTGAAAAATCCTTTCCTTCAATTATCCTACTTATTTTTCACGTGTTACGGTATAAATTCATGAACAGTGTAGTGAATTGTGTAATAAGTATCAGGCCCCAGCATTATCTTCCAGCTGTAATATTTATTTGGCATCTTTTGTATTTTATGGCAATCTAACCAGATAACAAATGATCAGTTAATTATTAAGTGTAACGCTAACATAATTTCATGCAAACTACACTAATGTATCAGCCTGGGCTTCATCAAATCCATCTGGTGTGGTTCCTTGCGCAAACTTCACAGGTTAATTTATATTAATATGGCTATCAGGCCGCAGATAACAGGCAGAAAACCATGATGCTCCAGCTGTGTTAGCTATCTACTTATCAGTCCCCTCAAAAGAAACTATTTGTATTTTAGTCTAGCGTCTTATGTATTTTGACAGAAGAATCTCTGCTCTGCTTTTGATTAAATGGTAATTTAGAGAAATTTCATTTTAAATTTTAACTGAATTAATTATTCACCAACCTATCAATTAGTTTAACTGGAGCTAATTCAGAGTAAAAAAGCATCAAATTCTCTTTCGTTTTGACCATTGAGTTGAAAGCGAAAACTAAGTAGGAATCAGTCAATATTTCGACTTCAGTGTCGGACATTTTCGCAATGTCTGGTGATGAAAAACTGTGGGAACAACCCAGTACGCTGTTATGTATTGTTGATGTACTACTTTTCCCACACAGCAGTGCCATGTTAGGCACCTCAATTACTTTAGATAAGTTTTGTGGTTATGTATGTGCTACGAAATTGTAAATAATAGATCTACCTCGACTAAAAATAATGTTATCAGAAAGAGGCGTAGTGACTTGTAAAAATATAGACAGACGAAGAGAGAGTGAGAGAGACAAACAGACAGAAGGCAGGCGGGCAAGTAGATGGAGAATAAAGATACAGACAAACAAGGAAAATACAACAAGCGTGAAATGAAAAAAAAAAACAACATAGAAATGAGTAAACGAGTTGAAGACTGCTAGCTACGATGGAGGATTAATGTACAGAATTACATCAGGCTATTTATTTGTAAGTTACAAAAAATGTGCCCAACGGAATATTTTCTTTAACTCTCACAGCGTAACTTCACTAGCGCCAAAAGCAACTTCTTCATTATCTCGCCTTAAACTAAAAACACAGTAATAAGAGTAAGATTGAGATGTGGATACCTGAAGCTTCACGAGCAGTCTGAAGAGTCAGTGTAAGAGCTGCAGATCATGACATGAGAGTAACTCAGACCTCAACTGAAATCGGGCATTGAAATAAACCCAGTGACGACAAATGAATATTTTTGCCAGACCGGAATTTGAAACTGTAATTTTCCGCTTTATGCAAGGGGTCGCCTTAACTGCTTGCGCTATCTGAGCACATCTCTCGTCCAGCCAAAATTCTCAACTTGTCACATACTGCACGTGCAGTATCCACTGTCCACTAGCCGCACTGCTGGCAGTTTAACCAGACGCCTGCAAGAGTTCTGACATATTGTACATCCACACAGAAGTTATCATTATTCACTGTCCGGCGCATATATTATTATATGTGTAGTGTCTGTTCAACGGCTAAAATAAATTTGGAAAGGCCGGTGGATGGGAAAAGACCTCAAGGAAGACCTCGAAACCGAGGAATGGACGTCATTAAGGCTGATCTTTGTCACCAGGGGATGGACAATGGATAACGTTCTCCGTGAACAGGTGTATTTGGACAGGACGAAGTGGGAGAGGGAATCTGTACCAGGGAAACTGGAACTGTTAGATGATGACGATGAATGTCTGTTCTTTTGGATGTGTCCGAAAGAACAGACACTACCTCTTGCTTCAGCGGATATATAGAATTTGCCAGAAAAATGTATACACTCTTTGTCAGGCTGTATCGAGATATCGATATTGTCGTTCGATTTGAGTTACGAGTGTGTTGTAGTATGGTCTTTGGCGCAACAGATGTTAGTACTTTCATCTCGGTATTGAGAGAACAAGATGGTTGGAGCACGCTTGTCATTCGAGCAACGAAAATGTAATGTGAAGTGGTTTTTCAAGTTTGATAATGCCGTTGAAATGCAACGTCAATGGAGGCAGGAGATTGAAACAGAGCCGCCAACCCGCCTAACAATTAAACGCATCATTGTCAAGTTGGAATTGCATGAAACGATTTGTGATATTCACAAAGGAGGTTCAGGAAGACAGCGTACATCTGCAAGTCCTGCTTCGTCGGCTACCGTATTGGAGAAGTTTGTTAATTCTCCACAGGAGTTTGCTACGCAATGTGCACATGAAGCGGGGTTATAAGTACAAGTGTACTTCTTTTCATGAAATTTCAATATACACTCCTGGAAATTGAAATAAGAACACCGTGAATTCATTGTCCCAGGAAGGGGAAATTTTATTGACACATTCCTGGGGTCAGATACATCACATGATCACACTCACAGAACCACAGGCACATAGACACAGGCAACAGAGCATGCAAAATGTCGGCACTAGTACAGTGTATATCCACTTTTCGCAGCAATGCAGGCTGCTATTCTCCCATGAAGACGATCGTAGAGATGCTGGATGTAGTCCTGTGGAACGGCTTGCCATGCCATTTCCACCTGGCGCCTCAGTTGGACCAGCGTTCGTGCTGGACGTGCAGACCGCGTGAGACGACGCTTCATCCAGTCCCAAACATGCTCAATGGGGACAGATCCGGAGATCTTGCTGGCCAGGGTAGTTGACTTACACCTTCTAGAGCACGTTGGGTGGCACGGGATACATGCGGACGTGCATTGTCCTGTTGGAACAGCAAGTTCCCTTGCCGGTCTAGGAATGGTAGAACGATGGGTTCGATGACGGTTTGGATGTACCGTGCACTATTCAGTGTCCCCTCGACGATCACCAGTGGTGTACGGCAGTGTAGGAGATCGCTCCCAACACCATGATGCCGGGTGTTGGCCCTTTGTGCCTCGGTCGTATGCAGTCCTGATTGTGGCGCTCACCTGCACGGCGCCAAACACGCATACGACCATCATTGGCACCAAGGCAGAAGCGACTCTCATCGCTGAAGACGACACGTCTCCATTCGTCCCTCCATTCACGCCTGTCGCGACACCACTGGAGGCGGGCTGCACGATGTTGGGGCGTGTGCGGAAGACGGCCTAACGGTGTGCGGGACCGTAGCCCAGCTTCATGGAGACGGTTGCGAATGGTCCTCGACGATACCCCAGGAGCAACAGTGTCCCTAATTTGCTGGGAAGTGGCGGTGCGGTCCCCTACGGCACTGCGTAGGATCCTACGGTCTTGGCGTGCATCCGTGCGTCGCTGCGGTCCGGTCCCAGGTCGACGGGCACGTGCACCTTCCGCCAACCACTGGCGACAACATCGATGTAGTGTGGAGACCTCACACCCCACGTGTTGAGCAATTCGGCGGTACGTCCACCCGGCCTCCCGCATGCCCACTATACGCCCTCGCTCAAAGTCCGTCAACTGCACATACGGTTCACGTCCACGCTGTCGCGGCATGCTACCAGTGTTAAAGACTGCGATGGAGCTCCGCATGCCACGGCAAACTGGCTGACACTGACGGCGGCGGTGCACAAATGCTGCGCAGCTAGCGCCATTCGACGGCCAACACCGCGGTTCCTGGTGTGTGCGCTGTGCCGTGCGTGTAATCATTGCTTGTACAGCCCTCTCGCAGTGTCCGGAGCAAGTATGGTGGGTCTGACACACCGGTGTCAATGTGTTCTTTTTTCCATTTCCAGGAGTGTATATAGGTAAACGGTTTCGGTTCTGGCATTTTGCAACCAGTACTGCAACCAAGAATTTATATCCAGCAAAGTACTGAAGATTTTCTGTAAGTACTCCGCAAATGTAGAGACTGTATAACGCATTTACATTAAATATTTGGGATGATTGCTAAAAGTATTGGCTAGCTACTTTTGCAAGCCCTAACTTGTCAGGACGAACATTTCGCTTAATGGTCGAATAGGAAGGCTTTTTAATCCAGAAGGCAAACTGCAGAACACTGTTCAACATCACACACAGACTGGCACCTTTTACTGTACGTATGTTTTTAACACTGCATATTTACATTTAATCTAAATGTGATGGATTTCATATTGTTGTACCCTTAGTCCTTTTGTAGAGGTGTGCTGGTTTAGCAAATTAATGGCTGCCTACCAGTTTACACCAAAACTGAACCTAGCTATTCTGTTCCACATCGTTGCAGAATTTGTATGTAGTAATAGAAGTGTGTCCCTGGTATATATATATATATATATATATATATATATATATATATATATATATATATATATATATATACTGGGTGAGTCACCTAACATTACCGCTGGATATATTTCGTAAACCACATCAAATACTGACGAATCGATTCCACAGACCGAACGTGAGGAGAGGGGCTAGTGTAATTGGTTAATACAAACCGTAAAAAAATGCACGGAAGTATTTTTTTAACACAAACCTACGTTTTTTTAAATGGAACCCCGTTAGTTTTGTTAGCACATCTGAACATATAAACAAATACGTAATCAGTTCCGTTTGTTGAATTGTAAAATGTTAATAATATCCGGAGATATTGTAACCTAAAGTTGACGCTTGAGTACCACTCGTCCGCTGTTCGATCGTGTGTATCGGAGAGCACCGAATTACATAAGGATCCAAAGGGAACGGTGATGGACCTTAGGTACAGAAGGGACTGGAACAGCACATTACGTCCACATGCTAACACCTTTTTATTGGTCTTTTTCACTGACGTACATGTACATTACCATGAGGGGTGAGGTACACGTACACACGTGGTTTCCGTTTTCAATTACGGAGTGGAATAGAGTGTGTCCCGACATGTCAGGCCAATAGATGTTCAATGTGGTGGCCATTATTTGCTGCACACAATTGCAATCTCTGGCGTAATGAATGTCGTACACGCCGCAGTACATCTGGTGTAATGTCGCCGCAGGCTGCCACAATACGTTGTTTCACATCCTCTGGGGTTGTAGGCACATCACGGTACACATTCTCCTCTAACGTAGCCCACAGAAAGAAGTCCAGAGGTGTAAGATCAGGAGAACGGGCTGGCCAATTTATGCGTCCTCCACGTCCTATGAAACGCCCGTCGAACGTGTACGTCACCCCGCATGGTAATGTACATGTGCATCAGTGAAAAAGACCAATAAAATGGTGTTGGCATGTGGACGTAATGTGCAGTTCCAGTCTCTTCTGTACCTAAGGTCCATCACCGTTCCCTTTGGATCCCTACGTAATTCGGTGCTCTCCGATACACACAATCGAACAGCGGACGAGTGGTACTCAAGCGTCAACTTTAGGTTACAATATCTCCGGATGTAATTAACATTTTGCAATACAACAGACAGCACTTATTACGTATTTGTTTATATGTTCAGATGCACTAGCAAAACTAACGAGGTTCCATTTAAAAAAACGTAGGTTTGTGTTAAAAACATACTTCTGTGCATTTTTTTACGGTTTGTATTAACCAATTACACTAGCCCCTCTCCTCACGTTCGGTCTGTGGAATCGATTCGCCAGTATTTGATGTGGTTTACGAAATATATCCAGCGGTAATGTTAGGTGACTCACCCTCTATATACTGAAATAAATCAATGGTAACAGGTAAAAAATAGTGCCAAACCAAAACTTGGACATGGATCTGTTGCAGGCAGTGGCGTAAACCTCCCTCGGCCATACGAGTATGCTTCCCATCCAATCCACATCTCCAGGCTCTTACACACTTCTAGCATAGTGTCACCTACTCATGAACCACTCACTCGACATTTTGGATTTCCACAAGAGACTGGGCTTGGTGTGTATCCACTCCAAAGGAGTGTTCCGCACTCCTAAACATCCCTAGGTCCACTGTTTCCGATGTGAGAGTGAAGTGGAAACGTGAAAGGACACCTACAGCACAGGTCGACCTCGTATGTAGACTGACAGGGACCGCCGACAGTTGAAGAGGGTCGTAATGTGTAATAGGCAGACATCTATCCAGACCATCACACAGGAATTCCAAACTGCATCAGGATCCACTGCAACTATTATGACAGTTAGGCGAGAGGTGAGAAAACTTGGATTTCATGATCCCGCAGCAGCTCAAAAGCCACACATCACGCCCGTAAATGACAGAGTACGCCTCGCTCGGTATAAAAACAGTGGACGATTTAACAGTGGGAAAACGTTGTGTGGAGTGACGAATAACGGAACACAATGTGGCGATCCTGCCGACTTCGTGCCAGGCCTCTCCGACCGACGTCGGTATCTCTCTGCAGTGCAGCACTCCGTGAAGAACGGGCTGCCATTCCCCGAGAAACCTTCCAGCACCTGATTGAACGTATGCCTGCGAGAGTGGAAGCTGTCATCAAGGCTAAGAACGGTCCGACACCATACTGAATTCCAACATTACCGATAGAGGGCGCCACGAACTTGTTAGTCATTTTCAGCCAGGTGTCTGGATACTTTTGATCACAATGTATATTCGATTTGTTAGCCTAGTGCTCTAATGTTATGCTGTAACAGATAATATTTTATGCGTAAATGCAAACAATTCTACCATGCCGTACTAATCCTAACATAAATTTTCAGAAAAAAATTCTGTTATGTGCAAAAAATATGGAATTATTTCATCAGCCTGGGCTACTTACCAGATTGTGTTAATTGATGTGGGGTGTAATTATCATGAGAAAATATGTCA
The DNA here is from genome assembly GCF_023864345.2 of Schistocerca serialis cubense. Lineage (NCBI taxonomy): Eukaryota > Metazoa > Arthropoda > Insecta > Orthoptera > Acrididae > Schistocerca > Schistocerca serialis. The sequence goes on along the minus strand of NC_064639.1, from coordinate 1,149,316,607 downwards.
TGGAAGCCTATTTTTTTTAACCAGGGGGTGATACACCAGTCCAGCGTTTACATACAAAATATATATAACTACAACCAACAATTACCGAAATGGTAGATAATTCTGCACACAGTCGCAGATTCGATGTGGTTCGTGTGTATCGTGATGCAGCGCCATCTCAAAGGCATATTACGATCAACTGTTTTGCACTTTGCGTACATATCGAAGTCTCTCCAAATTGAACAATAGAATTAGTTCTCATATAAATGTCCTACCACTTATAGTTTATGTGATTTGCATATCGCTAAATTGGAATGAGAACGCACAGAGTCTAGTACCACCCATGTGTGCTACTTGACACTCATTGTCAAGACTAATGCCACGTGGCGCGGCTGGCGAATCGAAAGACAGGCAGAAAATGAAGCACCTTGTAAAATGCATTCAGGCTGCAAGAAGTTCTGGAGTTTTACAGTCTCTATGTTAATTTACAGTTATGCATTAAGACGTGGTGCTCACGCATAATGGTTGCAGAGCCCTCGTTAATTCAATATACCAGGGGAAAAGGAACGTTATTTTTACTTATCTGGGTAGCTCAGCTGCTAGTTTTGGTAGGCGAGCTGACTGTCCCATTTTTTTCTGTAGGCATTGCTTTAGTGTGCGAGGATGATAAAGATGGTTGGTGGTTGTGATTACAGAGAATTCATCAACTCTTTGGCGAGTAGTAAAAGTTGTCGTTTCTTTACAGTGAAGTCTGTGTCCCTAATCGTACTACGTTAAAGTTGGTTGGCTAATTCTACCATTTCTTACGCTTTCGTTTTGGTCTGTTCCACCACCTTTTTACTGCTGATTACACTTGACAATTGTGACATAATTCAGACGTGGAAGGCTTTCCGATACAATCAATTTTATGCGCGACTGTACACATAAAACTCAACCGTCTCCCTAACAGATATGTGATGGTGAATAACGATAATATAGTTGGAACTGACTGTTTCAAGTGGATGAACTCCAACTGCAGAGTAAAAATATATAATAAACTATGTCAAATCAAAAGCCCAGGAGTGAACTAAGTCATCTCTAGGCATGTGTTTGATCCTGTGCTATAAAGTGTAAATGTTTGTTTAAACGCTGTAAAACAGTGTTTATAACGTGCTTATATGTGCTGTCAGCTAACAAATGACGTACAGAACAGTTGATGAATCAGAAGCGCTATATTAAGGTAAAAGAAACATATTCCTCTTACCACAATTCCCATAAGCATTGTTATTCCAGTGGTGCTGCGTTTCGTATGCACGTAATTTTGTGTTACACCATCTCTAAAACTCCTGTAATAGTCAATACTTTTAACAATGACCGACCCGGTAGAAATACATGTGTTTAGGACATGCTGAGACTTGCAGAAATGCGAGTTCAATCGAATATTTAATGTAGAGGAGGCAGTACAAGTCATGTTTCCTCATAGCAATGGTTTTGATTCTGAAAACCACATCCTAATCCTTTCACCAAAGAGCACAGACCTAGAACGGAGAACAAACAGCTTGAGAGTAATGGAGCCCTACAACTGTTGGCTTAGAGCAACAGCACATATTTAACAAATTTAGATCATGCTGTTTGGGCGAAAACCTACGCTTAAGGTCAGGCAGATAATTATTTACACTGTATGCATCTTTTAATGCATTTACACAGTAGGCAGGAGTAATGTCATTGCCCAATTGCTGGATACTGCTGTCTGCGATTCTGGGAAAAGCTGATGCTGATATCATCAATCCCAGGAAAGTTGATGCTGCTGTCAGCGAAAATTCTTTCACATATTGGCAGTTTATTGTTGTATATCAACAACTGCACGAGTCAGCGTAATTTAGCAGATTATCTGGACAGGGACGACGTTGCACAGTACAAAGTCTGTTATTTGAAGAAGCTGTCCTGCAGCACACGGAGTGAGATCCTTACAGCAGCTCTCATGCCATTATGCGTAACAAGGGGGTGAAATAGATGAATGTAAGAAACGTCCTTCATGAGCAGCTGTTACATCCATTTCACTTACTAGATGTGCACAGCTTGAAACCAGATGACTTTCCACTCAGAGCATAGTTTTCGCAATGGTACTTACAAGAGTGTCGAATGCATTCTACATTTCCACCCTCCTTGCAGTTCCCGGGCAGCATCTACAGTTCGCGTCCCTGGAGTGAGTTTAAGCCCATGCAACATTTATTCACGCTCATCACGTCAGTTCAATGTGAAATTTTGGCAGGAGTTGTCGGTGATTGTTTCGTTGGGTTATACTTCCCAGCTAGGCCAATAAATGGCTCGCACTATTGTAGTTTCCTAGCCAGAGAAGTGCCAGAACTTCTGAATGACGTGCCAGTCGCTACAAGACAGCGTCATGTGTGTCGATACGTGTACCGAAAGTTTCCGGAAAGTGGATTGTCAGAGGTTGTACGATACCATGCACTACTCCATCAACAAATTTGATACCTCTGGACGTTTCTGTGTGGGGAGAGATGCGAAACGTTGTTTACAAAACCCCTGTCGAATTAGGGGAGGATGTGGTTGCCCAGATAGCAGTAGGAAAATGGTGTCTCACATTAAAACACATTACAGAAAGTGTTTTCAGCGTTTCATGCTACCTCCCAGAGATTGTTGGTTTAATTAATTTTCATCCGGAGAAAACACCCTCTGCCAGTTTAAAAAATCCTCACCGGAAAATATGACATTATAAAAATATTTGTTTTTGTGTCCAGTGCAATCTCAGAGTTTGTAGGTTTAATTAACTTTCACCCCATATATGTATGTGTGTGAAGGCTTGATGTGGAAGACAGTGTAAAGAATGAAATAGACTCCCTTCGGACTACGGGCTACAGAATATTAATTTTCTGCCTTGGACAAATATGGTGTTCAAATTCACATTCCATCAATTCCGCTTTTCACTGGAAACTGTTTTTATGATTTTCTTTGGTTACTGAAATGAAATCTGTAGATATTTATACAACGTTATTCGCCGACAGTTACCCAACATTTTTCTGTACGAAAATTGCAGGTTAAATGCAAATCCCGGTAGTTCCTCTGGCATGAGAGATGCGATAAAGACTTTTACTTTAGCCGCCGCGCGGGATTAGCCGAGTGGTCTAGGGCGTTGCAGTCATGGACTGTGCGGCTGGTCCCGGCGGAGGTTCGAGTCCTCCCTCTGGCATGGGTGTGTGTGTTTGTCCTTAGGATAACTTAGGTTAAGTAGTGTGTAAGCTTAGGGACTGATTACCTTAGCAGTTAAGTCCCGTAAGATTTCACACACATTTGAACATTTTTTTACTTCAGCCAGTAAGTTGTAGACATGTAGGCCACACTAAGGAGGACTTCAGGAACATTTTTAACAGATACCCTATCACTGGGTTTTCTGAGTTCACGTCACTTAGAATTAGGATAGGAGATGAGGTATTTTTTACCGTCTATAATATAATATACAGTCACCAGTAATCTTTATTTTACAATTGTTGTTGCGTACTTTGCCCAAATGAACGGGTACTCGTCTACATTCAGCTTCTTCTTTCTTCTTATAGACAAATGAAAGGGCTTGTCTGGAACCAAGGTACCAAAGGAAACCTTCGCTAGTAGTCCTGTACTCTCCGCTATACTGCAAGGCTTCCAAGCCAAAATGTTTGCATCAGGTAAAGCTTCAAGGCCACCATAGTCTGTATGGTCGCCCCATACAACAGCCAAGGTCAACCGTGTACTACCTCCAAACACAGCTGACACATCACACGTGAACTGCATTCTCAGTCCATGAAAGACATTTGGACCACCAATAAGCTGCTGCTTATTGAATTGGCCAGCAAGATCAGTGTGTATTGCCTTCAAAGACTTGTACACAGGAAGACTGCGCCGCCAACGGCGATGATAACCACGTCGCACAGGCATGCTTAAACTGAAAAAAGATCTCGTTTGCCAGTAATATGCCCGAAAACATGAAGCGAAAACTTTCTTTGGTCTGTGTAATAAGAAGCTTATTCCGGTAATTTATAAGCAAATGAATATTTCAGACAGTTGGAACTCAATATTACGAAACGACCGTCGTTTTGTTTCGAAATGTCAAAAAGGTTAAGTACCCGAAACATCGACGAATTGGTACTACGAGTTTATCGAAGCGAAGCGAGAGATTTCCACTCGTTCAAGAGAAAGAGAGAAAATAAGACCCGAACCTTCTACAAATCTGATGTTGCGTAAGACCACGTGATATTTTGTAAAGAACGTATTTTAGATCACTCCGCTACTCTGCCAGTACGTATCCTCCTGAAGAAGGTGCTAGTTTTAGACGTTGATACATTGCTTAAAAAAGGTACGGTGTCGTTGGTAAAGAGAATAATGACCTCAAGTTTCATCGTCGTACCGTTGCATCAGCTGCAGAACGTGATGACGGGAAGAAAGGTGAAGAGAATCTCTGTGAAACCGAGGATGAATCTGAAGATTTGCGTATTTTACGAGGGTGAGTCAAATGAAAACCTTAAATATTTTAAAAAATATCATTTATTGTGCAGAGGTGGTACAAAGCTGTATCACCTTTCAACATAATGTCCCCCACGCTCAATGCAAGTCCTCCAGTGCTTACAAAGTGCATAAATTCCTTTAGAAAAAAGTTCTTTTGGTAGTCCGCGCAACCACTCATGCACCGCGTGGCGTACTTGTTCATCATAACGGAACTTCTTTCCTCCCATTGCGTCTTTGAGTGGTCCAAACATATGGAAATCACTTGGGGCAAGGTCTGGTGAGTATGGTGTATGAGGAAGACACTCAAAATGCTGGTCTGTGATATTTGTAACTGTTGTACGGACAGTGTGGGCCGGCCGGAGTGGCCGAGCGGTTCTAGGCGCTATAGTATGGAACCGCGCGACCGTTACGGTCGCAGGTTCGAATCCTGCTTCGGGCATGGATGTATGTGATGTCCTCAGAGCCATTTGAATCATTTTTGAAATACTTTAGACTTTGTAGCCACAAATAGGCCGGATCTTATCGACAATGTCAGTATAGAAACGGGAATTAGTGATCATGACGTCATTATAGCAGCTATGATTACGAAAGTTAATAAACCAATCAAGAGGGCTAGGAGAGTGTTTCTGCCGGAGAGAGCAGATAAGCAGATAGAGAGAAAACAGAGGCTGTTGTACTCTAGGTTCAAAAGGGGAGCACAAATGATGACAAGCAAAGGTCAGCAGAGATTTGTGTGTCTGTGAAAAGATCTATGTGCGAAGTATACAACAACCAACACCGTCACACCCTAGCGAAAGATCCCGGCAGAAAACGCGAGAAAATTCTGGTCGCATGTAAAATTGCTAAGCGGGTCTAAAGCTTTCATTCAGTCTCTTGTTCACCAGTCTGGTGTGACAGCCGAAGTTTTCAGTTTCATGTTCAGGAAATCGTTCACACAGGAGAACCGTACAAACATACCGTCATTTCGCCATCGGCCAGACTCCCGTGTGGACGACATAGAAATAAGCTTTCCTGGGAAAGAGAAACAACTGAAAGATTTGAAAGCAAATAAATCACCCGATCCGGTCCCTTATCCAGCTTGCATTTATCGTGAATCACTGGCCCAGCACAAAGTCCCAAGCGAGTGGAAAAAAGCGTAGGTGACTCCAGTACGCCGGCCGGTGTGGCCGAGCGGTTCTAGGCGCTTCAGTCTGGAACCGCGCGACCGCTACGGTCGCAGGTTCGAATGCTGCCTCGGGCATGGATTTGCGTGATGTCCTTAGGTTAGTTAGGTTTAAGTAGTTCTAAGTTCTAGGGGACTGATGACCTCAGATGTTAAGTCCCATAGTGCTCAGAGCCATTTGAACCATTTGAACTCCAGTACGTAAGAAAGATAAAAGAACGGATTAGCAAAATTAACGACCAGTATCCCTTACTTGTTTTGCTGCAGATTCCTTGAACATACTGTCAGTTCGAATATAATGAACGCTCGTGCGAAACTCAGCTTGCCTTTTTCTCACATGATATACTGAGAACTATGGATGAAGGCCAGCAGGCGTATTTCTAGACTTATAGAAAGCATTTGACACGGTACCCCATTGCACGCTGTTAACGAAGGCACGAGCATGCGAAATAAGTTCACAGACTTCTTAAGTAATAGAACCCATTATGTCGTCCTCGACGGCTAGTGTTCATCAGAGAACTCAAATGGGAATTCCTGGAGGTAAGGTGACGTTCTTTTCGAGAAACTCTGTTGATAAAATTTATACAACCCGCATTTGAAACTGACTGCTTTTGATGTACGGTGTTATTTCAAAAATTTTCAGAAAAACGCTTAATAATTCTTTGGAAAATATCGTTTGTTATCTCTTCTGTTGCTTTCTCTCTACTGGGCTCTATTGTAACACTACTACTGTCTGCAAAAAGTACCAATTTTGCTTCTGGAATGTGATGTGGAAGGTCATTCACATACAGGGTGTCCCAGCTATCTTGTCCACCCAAAATATCTCTGGACCAATAACAGCTATTGGAAAACGACTTTCACCGGTATCAATGTAGGGCTGGGGCCCATGAATGTATATATTTGGAAACATTCTAAAACGAAAGCATATGTGTTTTTTAACACAAACTTATGTTTTTTTAAATGGACCTCCTGTATTTTTTTCTTCAGCAATACATAGCACGACAAAGCACATTCACAATGGCGTTGATTGCATCGCAATATTCCCATTACATCCCGAGATATTGAAACGCGAAGTTGACGCTTGAAACACCCGACATGCGCTGCTAGCGCACGTCCTGAGGCTCAGGTGTGAACCCCATGCTGCCCGTAATCGCGATGTGATTGACATGTTAATCACACCTCCATACTTATCAAGAGGTCCGAAACGAATAATACGGTCTGCTGCCATCAACTCTCATAAGCACAAAATGGTTTCCCTCTTGCACGTCAGCTAGCAGCGCATGTCGAGTGTTTCAAGCGTCAACTTCGCGTCTTAATATCTCGGGATGTAATGGGAATATTGCGATGCAATCAACGGCATTGTGTATGTGCTTTGTCATGCTATGGATTGCTGAAGAAAAAATATAGGTGGTCCATTTAAAAAAAACATAAGTTTGTGTTAAAAAACACATACACTTTCGTTTTAGAATGTTTCCAAATATGTACATTCATGGGCCCCAGCCCTACATTGATACCGTTGAAAGTCGTTTTCCAATAGCTGTTATTGTTCCAGAGATATTTTGGGTGGATAAGATAGCTGGGACACCCTGTATATAAGAAAAGGAGTGGACACGTCACTAACATTTTCTGCGTTTCCGACATTGTCTGAATCATACACAACAATCATTTTGCATTCTGTTTAAGTGTGATTCCAAGTTTCGGAGATAAAGGTAAGTAAAGGTAGCAAATTTAACCTTGCCGAGATATAGCGTTCCGACTTAATAAAAAATTTTGCTTTAACCAGTAAATTTTATAACACCTCTCATATGTAGGTTTTAGACGAAGCCTCCTAATAGCTAAATGCTTTTCAATCTATTACTAGAATAATATTATGAGTTAGTTGTATCACACATGAAAATCCATAGATTACTTACGTGTTCAACTCACTTTCCGGAAATAATGCTCCATTTTTTTCTATATTTGTTTTTCATTCAATTTTTTTCATAACAACAATTGTCGCTTTTCAAATTCAAAAAATGGATACTGCCAAACGAATTTTGTTTCTGGTACTCTAATACCAGATAAACGCATTTCAGTACCCTGGTGTGCTCGGTTCCTCGAAAGTACCGTTTTGGCTCTCTTCTGCCACGGAAATCACTTTTCTCACTATATCCGCGTTACTTATACGCTCAATTTCCGGTTCATAGGCATTATTATTTAGCCATTCGTGGATGTTTTCGTCGTTTACTTGTAAATGCAATGCTGCAGATACGCACAATATTGCAGATAATAAAACGTGGGAAGTTCTGTGTTCAATGTGTGTTGCAACATTCATGTAGTTGATGAAAGACATTTCTACTTGCATGCATGAAGACAGCGGTGCTTGTTCATTCTACATTATTTTACTTTATCGGACCAATATGAAGGACATGCTAATCAGCACTCCAACGAAGATACATACAAGTAACACATAATAAATGCTATAGCCTATATGTTATGTGAGTTAGAATGTGTTTATAATTACGTTTATTTTGCGTTGCACTGTTCATTGCTTACTTATATCTTACATTTAAGGCTTCATAGATTTTTTTTCCAAATCTTCAATTAATTCTATGTACTAGCTAGCATATTCTCATATGATTATATTTTTGTGAAACATGCCAAAGATGTCAAAGATACTGCTTCTTGCGTATTTTTTCTTTGGTTTGGTAACATGTGTGATACCTACGTTTCTTTCGCCCTTGTTAATAAGTATACATAAAATATAGTTAATATAGGAGTAAGATGCGTAAATATTAATAGAATAAAGTCCGTTACGTTTATTTCTAATGTTTGTTTCACTTTTGTTCGGGAATATTTGTAAAATTTTCGATAAAATATTTGTTTCGGTTTGTTCGTTAGCAATACTACTCGAACCCTTTTTCATGTTAGTACAAATTTCTAGTTCCTCCAGAACGTCTAGAAATTTACCTTTACCAGCAATGGAAAGAAATGACAAGCATTGTGCTGTGTCTGTCGTTTCGTGATTTTGCTCTCTCAAGTGTGTGCTAAATACTGATGGATTGTTTGACCGTAGCATATTTTCTCACAGTCTTTATATTTTAATTTATAAGCCCTAGATCTGAAAGAAGTCGTTGTTTGTCCTAGCGAATGGTATGTTCGTGCTCTTACTGCGTTCTCTGGTCTGAATCGAGTTTATGGATTTGTTTTTTGTAGGGCGTGCTATATTTTGTCTGATATTTGTCCGCAATACGGTAAAGCAGTATTTTTGCCTCTCTCTTTATTCTGAACTCGTTTAAGGGTAACTTTTATCTTTCAGTTTACCTTTATTCGTTTTATTTTTTTGTAAACAATTTTACCTGTTTTAAATGCTCCTGGGCCTGCAACGTTATATATGTCCTGTAAGGACATTGTGTGTACATTAAGCAAAAACGCCTCTTTGTGTAGCAGTTGTTATTACTGTGACTTTATTTTCATTGGCTATAGGCCTACTTCGGCTCAAAGGCCATTTTCAAGCACTCTGCCACATATAGTATAGTATTTAGATTATGTATCTGTGAATTTTCGTAATAAATAATTATATTGTACATTTGGCGTAACACTTACTTCCATATTACGTCGCTGACGCTCTTGCTGTCGGATATCTCAGTTGGTGCGTTTTTAAGCAAAGCACAGGCGAGATTACTCGCTAAGTAATGTCTCAGCAGTGGAATTTTTCTTTGTTGGTCACTATCGTTAAGATCTACTTAACATTCTGTAAGTTTGACAGCGTCGAGTTATATCAGCGATGCAACGTGGTTACACATTTGTTTTTATAAATCTATGGAGTTGTGTGATTGTAAAATCTCAACGTTACTGACCAACAAAGAAAAAGCACGAACGGCCTCATTTATAATCATATGAGTATGTGCTAGAAAATAAATAGTGCAACTGCAAATAAATGTATGAAGGATTAAAAGGGAAACAAATAAGCACCGAACAGTCCAACTCAAAATACATTTCAGCACGCACAAGGTATAGACTATAACATGTATTACGTACTTCGACCATAAATATGATAGACTGGCCCTGATTTCATTTTCGTGGCTCCAACATCTCTGGGTTGAAGTCACGTGAATGTTGGCAAAACATGGTTGTTTCGTGTTGGGCTTATGGCTGTACTCAGCGTTTTGTCGGGGGAAATGGCATTACATTTCACGCATAAGTTTTCTATGATGGTGCAGATGCGTTTATTGAAATCTGCTGAAGTGACTTTTATATGTTTCTTTACAACTGAAATAGAGTATCACGTAAATTAAAGCGTTGAACGTGATGCCTGTAAAGTCAGACTCACATTACGGTTTGGAAAGTATCTGTGATAGTTCGGTTACAGAAGTAAGTAACTGTTTTTCGTTCCTACTCATAGGTTCCCTAAGGATGAAAACCGTAGGCAGCTTTGGATACAGGCCCTGAAACGGCACATACGCGCCGGTTTGCGTATACAAGTGAGATTATAATAAGTCGACACATGAAGAGAATTTTTTCTACCTTCTAATACTATTAAATAAATGTAGGCTCCAAAATTATTTTCTGAAACTTCAAAGTCTCACCTTTCATCTAAAATATCATTTTTTAAAAACTGATAGTTTAAAGTTTTGTAAAAATAGTGCGAACTGAACCTTTCAAGTGCACCTAAAAGTGATACTCTAAAATGGACCTGCTCCTGAAGTCGACAATTTTGGCACCTATAGTTGACATAATTCCCATATCCCATTTTCTTTTATAAGTGACTAGAGCTCAAAACGCGGCGAATCCGATGTTTAACGTTTTGAGACGAGCCCACTCTTACTGTTTAAAAGAATTTTAACTACATTTTACTTTAATTGATAGTTTATAGTAATTTCGTCCCGCTGGCCACCAGAGTGGCGTTCGATGTATTTGTTAGATTTTATAAATGGTAATGTGAACAAATCCAGGTCAAATGTAGTTCTGGCATACGTTTTCGCAAATAAAAAAGTAATTTTTGTTGAAAGCGTTTGGCAGTCAATTGATAAATGTGGGTAAAATACGATACACACATAGGATGGCAGACCGCTGATTTGAAATCCCGCCAATTTTTGCCAATAGTCACGTGGTTTACGTTGGAGCCACACCAGCCCTACAGCTTCTGCACAGCAAGGCCAGTCTACTAGTATCTATGGTCGAAGATTATGCATTACTTTTAAGTATGTTGTACAGGATCGCTGTTGATGACCGTGTGATCGACACTGGTCCGGTAAATTAAAAAATATAAAAAAAGCAGCTTTTTCTTTATACATAAATAAAAACGTCTGTCATCAAAATGCGAAATTTTCGTATAACACGGATTTCATACTGGATAGAGCAATAGCCGAAGTGGAAATAAAGGACTCTGAATTTGAACGCCTCAGTTATAGCCACATGACCGTGCCATGATTTTACCCTGTGGCTAGAACTGTCCAACGCGGCTGAAAATGGAAATTTAATCTTCCGAAACGGCAGCCTTTAAAAGTAAAGGAATGTGTGACAGAAGTGGATTTTATTTGCTGGCACTGGTGACGTAGCGGGGCATCGTGTTGCGCCAAAGCCTTCTAGATACAAGGCCTACGCACAGCAGCCATATTGGCACGTGACGTCACAAACTGTTGGCCATCTATCTTCAGTCGGCAGTCCTGTTGGCGTGTATGTTGTGTTAAAAGTGTGTGACACGCGAAAGTGATATATATTTCATACAGTATTCGCCTACAGTTCTTCGTAGTATAGGATACAAGTGCTGCGTTCCCTTTTTCCAGGGAAATTATAAATCCCAAAAAGGCATGAAAGTGCACATGTTTCGATTTCCCAAATGTGTGAAGTTGAGAAATCACTGGATTGTAGCTATTCCCAGACATGAATTTGTGTCTACGCGTCTTTCGAGGGTAAGTCAATGACAAAAAATTTGTAGCATGTTATTTGTTTCCATTGCACCACATTTGCCAATTGGTTTTAAAAGCAGTTATGTATCATGTACCAGTATTATTTGTTTCTTAATTCTGGACCATTGCTGCGAGGTTAATACGAAGCTGGCTGTGAAATGTCTCTCGTATTTGCAACTATTGTCACACAGAATAGTTATATCAATTAGGGTGGCTCGAAAATGTTTAGTATTCCTTATCATTCCTACCAGATTATTGAGTTTCCATTAATTTTGTTTCGAAGAGCTACAGGATGATTTTTTCAGTTTTACAATTTGAGTAAACTACCTTAGAAAATTGCTTTAATGAATTCAGTGTTCGACAGATCAAGCAGTATAGAAAGTAGAATTTCGAGGTAAGTGCATTATGATTAAATTAACAGCACTCTGTGACACGAATTTCAATCAATGATATAGAAGAAACAATCTTTTCATGTTTAAGGTTCTAAAGTTCTGGAGAAACAGGGAAATAAAATATTTTTTCGGGTTTTTTGATTCATTAAACATTATGTCAGGAAGTGCTCCATTTCGTCGAATGATTTGAGTTTCGTGTGAGATCAGCAAATGTTGAAGTGGAGTGGAAAATTTACGAAAATAACCAGAGAAATAAATTCTTAAATTCTGTAGGAGCTCCAGCTGCTTTATTTAAAACCGAAAACGTCTGCTTGTTGTTGCATATTGCCGATTTTTTACTGCAAGAAAGCGTAGCTCCTGAGGTAAAAGACAGAATTACAGTTTTTTTCAAGCCTAGAAACGTGTATTTAAGGCAAATCGTCAAAATAATTTTACATCTTGAAATAACATAGAGCAGTTTTGTTCAGTTACTTTACGCACTGATATAAATTTCCATACTTTCATTACAAGGACATGTAGAAGAGGAAAGCACGAGAATCCCTAAGTGGTCTCAGCTCTAACACTCGTAAAGTTCGTATAGCTGCAGAGTGCTTAACAGGAGCGTTCCGATACAGACCCGGCCATCAGTATGTGACGTCACAAGTGTGCGCGCAGGCCTGCAGTCTAGGTGGTGTTGGTTGCGCCCGTGCGTGAACCACTGGCCGCGGATCGAGGACGCAGCAGCCCGGATAGTCGGTGGACAGCCCTGGGCGGTGGGCAGACAGAGGGCTGGACGGGCCGATTGCGCCTGTAATTGGGTATCCGCGGTGGGGCAGGGGGAGGGGGAAGGAGGGGGAGGAGCGCCGCGGGCGGATCTAATCTCGCGCCGCCAGATAACCGAGGAAGGATCCGCGCCGCTGCGGTGATTAAGGAGCCCCCGTCTGAACACGGCCCACAGATAGTGTGCGGCGGCGGACGATTGCCGCATCCTCTCTTGTCTTACATCTCGGCCGAGGAGCGGCTCCACGACCCCCAGGGGGAACACGTGGAGGGCCGCCGTTATCTCGTAGCTATTAGCCGAAGAACGTTTTACGGATGGTGCTGGCGCATTTGGGGCGTCGCAGTGTAAGCTGACTAACCACATAAAAATAAAGGTCACCCGCGCGTCGATGGTATGTGACATTTGTACAGTGCTTTACAGCTGCTGGAGCTCGTTGTAGCCCGGGCTCGAATACGTCTGATCGTGTCTCTCCAGACCTGGCGTAGAAAATAACGCGAGGTGGTGACTAACTTGGATGTAGTCCCCGAAATCTGGCACACTCTCCAAGTAGTTCAACAGATGTATAACGAACTTCAAATGACTTTGTGACTGCCTCGCAGATGAGCGACTCATTTAGAAAGTTCCGTGCGCCAATCGCTAATAGTTTTACCGCTCCGAATGCAACAATTATTATCTATCTTTCTGTGTGCGTATGTGTCTGTGTGTGTGGCGCGCTTGTGTGTGTGTGCGTGTGTGTGTGTGTGTGTGTGTCTGTGTGTGTGTGTGTGTGTTTCTTGCTACAGGGTGAACCTGTATTTTACTCACGAAATTTCGTGTGGACTCAGTCGTGTTCATCAGGGCGTAGGCTCAGTTTCACAACCGCTATTTAGACGCGTGTTCCATTTGTTGTGTTGGCTGAAGAGCCAACACCGTGTTACTAGTGGAGGCCGAAAAGGCACGCGTTTTAGCTCACGCAGGCTGGTGTGAGGAGTGAAGGACTATACTGACGTGAGGTCTGGAACATGACAAGGAATTAGAATTCAGAAAGCGGACGTAATTAGTTTGATACTTAACTTTAATCCATTAATGATGAACGTTGATCTTGACGGTACATGATTCACAATTTTATCTGTTCAGAATACATTCATAGTAACTGAATATGGCGCCTTGCTAGGTCGTAGCTAATGACGCAGCTGAAGGCTATGCTAAACTGTCGTCTCTACAAATGAGAGCGTATGTAGACAGTGAACCATCGCTAGCAAAGTCGGCTGTACAGCTGGGGCGAGTGCTAGGAAGTCTCTTTAGACTAGACCTGCCGTGTGGCGGCGCTCGGTCTGCAATCACTGATAGTGGCGACACGCGGGTCCGACGTATACTAACGGACCGCGGCCGATTTAAAGGCTACCACCTAGCAAGTGTGGTGTCTGGCGGTGACACCACACCATTCTTACGGAGAACTGTGATTACATTTTTCTCTAAATCATTACTAATAGGAAGAGTTGCACTGGTTCTTTCCTTAACCCAGTAGTGCAACAGCTGTGACGATTATCTGTAAGATATAAACTAAACTCCATCCGAATAGCCTCGGAAGGCCCAACTGTTCTGTCCGACCGACGAGTCATCCTCAGAGGAGACAGGCGCCACTGGATGCGGCTATCGAAGCACACGTGGTCAGCACAGCGTTCCCCCGGCCGCTGGCCGCTGTCAGTTTGCGTGTCCGGAGCCGCTACCCCTCAGCCGAGTGTCTCCTCAGTTGGCATCACAAGGGCTGAGTGCGGCCCGCTTGCCAACAGCGCTCGGCAGACCCGCATGGTCACCTGTCCGAGTGCTAGCCAAACCCGGTAGCGCTTAACTTGGGTGGGAATCGGTGTTACCATTGCGGCATGGCCGTTGATTATTTGTGACATATGCGTAATAAAAGTAAGACTTTCGTAGTACGTTGGACAAACGCGGTATACTGGAACCCCGCCCATGGCCTTTCAGAGGTGGTGGTATGGACCAAAACTAGAAGAAACTAGAAGAAACTAAAAAAAAATACCTTGTGAGTTATGAGCTCTTCTTCATCTTCGATACTGTGAAACAAATCGCTTCTACTGGAAACTTGTCATTTTCATATTTTGAAGGTGGCATTGTGCACCAAAACAAAAGAAATCTGTCCAATAAACATGGGCGGTAAAGTGTATAATTTACGAACTATGAGCACTTGTTCATCTTCGTTAGAGTGAAACACATCTCATCTACTGCGCAACTGTTCGTAGTTCTTAAGCTATACTCTTAAGAGTCCTTGTTTGTTGGACATCTTTTTCTTGTTTTGGTCCGTAATATCACATCTAAAAAAAATGGAAAACAAATTACAGTAGAAGAAATACGTTTCACAGCGTTGTAGACGACGAAGTCTTCATAGCTCTCAAGCTACGCAGTTTACAGCCCATGTTTACTAACTTCCTTTTTTCCTTTTTATTACTGCCACCTCTGCTAGTTCACTTACACTCCTGGAAATGGAAAAAAGAACACATTGACACCGGTGTGTCAGACCCACCATACTTGCTCCGGACACTGCGAGAGGGCTGTACAAGCAATGATCACACGCACGGCACAGCGGACACACCAGGAACCGCGGTGTTGGCCGTCGAATGGCGCTAGCTGCGCAGCATTTGTGCACCGCCGCCGTCAGTGTCAGCCAGTTTGCCGTGGCATACGGAGCTCCATCGCAGTCTTTAACACTGGTAGCATGCCGCGACAGCGTGGACGTGAACCGTATCTGCAGTTGACGGACTTTGAGCGAGGGCGTATAGTGGGCATGCGGGAGGCCGGGTGGACGTACCGCCGAATTGCTCAACACGTGGGGCGTGAGGTCTCCACAGTACATCGATGTTGTCGCCAGAGGTCGGCGGAAGGTGCACGTGCCCGTCGACCTGGGACCGGACCGCAGCGACGCACGGATGCACGCCAAGACCGTAGGATCCTACGCAGTGCCGTAGGGGACCGCACCGCCACTTCCCAGCAAATTAGGGACACTGTTGCTCCTGGGGTATCGGCGAGGACCATTCGCAACCGTCTCCATGAAGCTAGGCTACAGTCCCGCACACCGTTAGGCCGTCTTCCGCTCACGCCCCAACATCGTGCAGCCCGCCTCCAGTGGTGTCGCGACAGGCGTGAATGGAGGGACGAATGGAGACGTGTCGTCTTCAGCGATGAGAGTCGCTTCTGCCTTGGTGCCAATGATGGTCGTATGCGTGTTTGGCGCCGTGCAGGTGAGCGCCACAATCAGGACTGCATACGACCGAGGCACACAGGGCCAACACCCGGCATCATGGTGTGGGGAGCGATCTCCTACACTGGCCGTACACCACTGGTGATCGTCGAGGGGACACTGAATAGTGCACGGTACATCCAAACCGTCATCGAACCCATCGTTCTACCATTCCTAGACCGGCAAGGGAACTTGCTGTTCCAACAGGACAATGCACGTCCGCATGTATCCTGTGCCACCCAACGTGCTCTAGAAGGTGTAAGTCAACTACCCTGGCCAGCAAGATCTCCGGATCTGTCCCCCATTGAGCATGTTTGGGACTGGATGAAGCGTCGTCTCACGCGGTCTGCACGTCCAGCACGAACGCTGGTCCAACTGAGGCGCCAGGTGGAAATGGCATGGCAAGCCGTTCCACAGGACTACATCCAGCATCTCTACGATCGTCTCCATGGGAGAATAGCAGCCTGCATTGCTGCGAAAGGTGGATATACACTGTACTACTGCCGACATTGTGCATGCTCTGTTGCCTGTGTCTATGTGCCTGTGGTTCTGTCAGTGTGATCATGTGATGTATCTGACCCCAGGAATGTGTCAATAAAGTTTCCCCTTCCTGGGACAATGAATTCACGGTGTTCTTATTTCAATTTCCAGGAGTGTATTTGTCCTATGGAACATTATTTTTGAATCACCTTCTACACATTCCAGGCGATTACTAGTAGGGCAGGCTGTTATAAATATGTCGAGCTGAAATATAGAGTCAGGTGCCATTTAAGTTTGAGCTCTCAACAGTCTGTTCTCGTGACTTGTGTGACAAAAGGAGGTAGCAGTCATCAGTGTCTCAGCTCCATATCCTGCGTTACATGAGAAACGTAAATATTTGTTAACATTTGGGCACTTTCATTTTATATTGACGAGGCATTCGTCTTCGTGGACCATAATTCGCGCCCCCATCTTGCACATCTTGTGAATGACTTCCTTCAGGATAACGACTTCGCTCGACTAGAGTCGACAGCATGTTCTCCAGACATGAACCATATCGAACATGCCTGGGATAGACTGAAAAGGGCTGTTTATGGACGATGTGACCCACCAATCACTCTGAGGGATGTACGCCGAATCGCCGTTGAGGTGTGGGACAATCTGGACCAACAGAGCCTTGATGAACTTGTGGATAGTTTTCCACGACGAATAAAGGCATGCATCAGTGCAAGAGGACGTGTTACTGGGAATTAGAGGTACCGGTGTGTACAGCAATCTGGACCACCACCTCTGAAGGTCTCGTTGTGTGGTGGTACAACATGCAGTGTGTGATTTTCATGAGCAATAAAAAGGGCGGAAATGATGTTTATATTGATCTCTATTCCAATTTTCTGTACAGGTTCCGGAACTCTCGGAACCGAGGTGATGCAAAACTTTTTTGATGTTTGTATATTCCTAATATTTGTCAATTTAAAATTATTTTCCGCCGGCCGGTGTGGCCGAGCGGTTCTAGGCGCTACAGTCTGGAACCATGCGACCACTGCGGTCGCAGGTTCGAATCCTGCCTCGGGCATGGATGTGTGTGATGTCCTTAGGTTAGTTAGGTTTAACTAGTTCTAAGTTCTAGGGGACTGATGACCTCAGCAGTTAAGTCCCATAGTGCTCAGAGCCATTTGACCCATTTTTTTTTGAAATTATTTTCCACTGTGCGAAACCTCTAACTGATTGACAGTTAACCTTATAAAAGCAATGCCGCAATGTTATGACGGACAAAATATTGGACACTGGTGATGGTAAGAATAAATGGTTCAAATGGCTCTGAGCACTATGGGACTCAACTGCTGAGGTCATTAGGCCCCTAGAACTTAGAACTAGTTAAACCTAACTAACCTAAGGACATCACAAACATCCATGCCCGAGGCAGGATTCGAACCTGCGACCGTAGCGGTCCTGCGGTTCCAGACTGCAGCGCCTTTAACCGCACGGCCACTTCGGCCGGCTGGTAAGAATAAATAATATTTTCAGTAGAGGCCAACAGTTTCGTAGGTGACAGTTATTGGTAGTCGTCCGTATGTTATCGTACAGTGAGAGCATTCTCTAAATGTTATCTGCAGACGCAAAAGCTTTTCGCAACATTTCTTAAGAAGCAACACGAACGATGCTCTTCAATAACTTATGTAATCAAGGTGTTTCTGAAAAGAAACCATGTCAAGACGAAACATTGATTTAAAAGTGTATTCTCAGAATCAGTCTCTGTCGCCGACCTAAAATCTTGTGTTCCTTCGTTAAGCTGTTGACATTTCATTTCCTTAGCAAATTCCTCGTGCAGCTGGCAATTAGATGTCTGGCAACTAAAACACATTTCAAGCAGAAGATCACGTTACTGTACCAAGAGGATACTGGATCAGCATTTGCTGTGTGGTCTCAGCCCTGTATACAATTTGTTTTTACAGTCAGCAGCACGTAATGTAATTTATCTAGACACGCAAGGCTGTATGTACGGAAAAGATCCATACTTAATACGTTAATCACAAGTTTACGTCAGATTTATGTCACCGTGAGCTTGAAACAATAGCTGCCTCACCTACGGACAGCATTCCAGACGAATTCATACGTTGAAGGCACAATTAATTAAGCTATGTCATGCCGGAGGCCGAATGAGAACACAAAAGAGGAACAGAATGTAAATGAAATCCTCTTGTTCATTGCAGGCGAGGCAGAGCGAGGAGGTAAAATGCTGCCACGAGTGGGCATCAAGGCGATCTGCGACAAGTTAAGAAACCTCCCGGCTTTCACAAAGAACGTCGTAGAACAACGACCGACGCAGTGGGTGTATGAGCTAAGTTCCGACATTCGTTCAGGTTACAGTGGAGAACTTGGTTGTGCGTAACCCAATCACCAAGCACGAGAAATGAATGCAGTTATAGTAACATAACAAAACCGCAACCACAGTACGTCGAAGAGAGGGTAAAGGAAACACAAACTTCAACGAAGCCAGGCACTTACTATCACACCTTTCTATTTTCCGTAGCGTTTATCTCACCTACCACGGGGTCTGGTTTTTCAGAACTTGGCAAATTTTATTTCATTGTTTAACTTTGTGGGAGGACGAAACGTTATGTCTTTCCCATTCCCAACGCCACAGTCGTCAAGGTACCTAAGAGAGCGAAGTCGTGTGTGCCATGTGTCTGTGAATTACGTAAGCTTTGCTCTGTGCGTTTAACAGTTTTTGGTCTCGTATATTCTGACGCAGAATGTGGGGAACAACCCAGCATTAGCCTAAACGAGAGTGGGAAACAACTTAAAAGCCGCGCTGAGGATGGCAGGTGTACCAGCCCACGGGCGTTAATCTGAGTTGCGGATTCGGTACCGTGCGTGGCTTACCTCCCTGTCTCACAAGATAGCGCGCTGCGCTTTACGCTATACGAGTAAGTGTAGTTACGTACGTCGAACAGAACAATTAGCAAGACTGAAGCTAAAAATTAGTATCCCAGTCATCAAGTGGCCTAATAACGTGAATAAACAAGAAGGTTACCGACGGACACCTTCGCGGATTTCGATGTGGTAAGTGTGGTGATTTGGGCGCTTGATAGCAGGGTGTTTAGCGACCACACTAAAACTTTAGATAAAAAGAATCAGAGGAAATAATTATAATAATATAACACATAGCTTTAGCTGGGTGATCACTTGAACAAAAAGGGCACAGTAAAATCTTCCGCCTAAAAGCTTCAGCTGTAGTCCAGACACTACGCAAAATTTTAAAACCCTACCACACTCGTATCGTCATTAGCTGAAATAAAGAGCCGATCTTACATTTGCTTCTGCGATATCATCACAGTATAAAATCCTGTTTCTTACCCTCACACTGATTTTGTAACGATAACTTATTATGATGTAGCTTGATAATGACCACGAGGACGAAACTAGAAAACTGATTTATAATGAAATAAAAAAAGGAAACCCCGCGATCAAGCCCTGAAGAACACGTGATTATTGACCGACCACTGTGTCATCCTCAGTCATCCATTATCAGATACGATGTGGAGGGGTACGAGGTCAGCACACCGCACTCTCAGTCATTGTCGACGCACACCTCAGTTGGCATTACTATTCTGACAGCACCATAGTCCAGTCCTCCCACCAAGTAAAGATCCCTGGCAGTAACGGGAACGAAATCTTGGTTCCCCGTATTGGGGTTTGTCGAGGTGCTACGGAGGCAGACAAATAATGAAATAAAGTGGTTGTTTCATAATAAAAGAACAGCCTACACAGGATTTCATTTAAGAAACATAAAAATTATTTCATGTAGTGAAAATGTGACTTATGATTGGACGCCACAGGCATCACAGATTCGGGGTCTTCTCTTCGGAGTATGATGCCATGTTCGGGGGGCGGGTCTGGCTCACTTCTCGCTGACGGATAGACAGCCTTGAGGTTCGCCTTGCCTGGAGACTGAGTTTCACAGTGAGCAGTTCATTTTCTCTCACTACCTGCCACGCCTCCTCCACAATTGCGCAGAAATCTGACTCAACAGAGAAATGCCAGCCTGCGGTAGGGGGGGGGGGGGGGGGGGGAATGGCGCATTGCGTCACGTTCCCTGCAGGCCTTCTTGGCTTCTTGGTCTGCTTGATCGTTTCCCTAGATTCCAACACGCCCTGGTACTCAGCAGATGATTCATTTTGCCCCTCCTGGTGGAGGAGGAGAAGGACAAACCATACTTTTTGCACTATTATCTGCGCTGGGTACAACTGCTCTGGTAAGGGTCCAAGGGAATCGGGGCAGCTGAGAAACTTTCTGCTCTGAAGGCGCCTTATCTGATCCAGTACCATCAGATCTGTTTGAGGCTTTGTAGCAAATACGGTGTATTTATTGAGAAAGCGGATTCTGAAGACGCGATCGCAGGGCAATAACTTTCAACCTTGCGCAAACTAAAATCGCAGGAAGACCACAGTACTAGTAAACAAACGATAGGTGACACGACTGTATTCAGCTTTTTCGTCTGATTCCCCAAATATTACCAAGAAATACACTACTGGCCATTAAAATTGCTACACCAAGAAGAAATGCAGATCATAAACTCGTATTCATTGGACAAATATATTATACTAGAACTGACATGTGATTACATTTGAGCCAGTTGCTCGGCCACCATTGACCAGACGTTTTCAATTGGTGAGAGATCTGGAGAATGTGCTGGTTAGGGCAGCAGTCGAACATTTTCTGTATCGAGAAAGGCCCGTACTGGACCTGAAACATGCGGTCGTGCATTATCTTGCTGAAATGCAGGGTTTTGCAGGGATCGAATGAAGGGTAGAGCCACGGGTCGTAGCACATCTGAAGTGTAACGTCCACTGTTCAAAGTGCCGTCAATGCGAACAAGAGCTGACCGAGACGTGTAACCAATGGCACCCCATACCATCACGCCGGGTGATACGCCAGTATGACGATGACGAATACACGCTTCCAATGTGCGTTCACTGCGATGCCGCCAAACACGGATGCGACCATCATGATGCTGTAAACAGAACCAGGATTCATCCGAAAAAATGATGTTTCGCCATTCGTGCACCCAGGTTCGTAGTTGACTCAGGGATCCAGACGTGTCTGCACGATCCGTTACAGCCATGCGGATAAGATGCCTGTCATCTCGACTGCTAGTGATACGATGCCGTTGGGATCCAGCACGGCGTTCCGTATTACCCTCCTGAGCCCACCGATTCCATATTCTGCTAATAGTCATTGGATCTCGACCAACGCGAGCAGCATCGGCGCGATACGATAAACCGCAATCGCGATAGGCTATAATTCGACCTTTATCAAAGTCGGAATCTTGATGGTACGCATTTCTTCTCCTTACACGAGGCATCACAACAACGTTTGACCAGACAACGGCGGTCAACTGCTGTCTGTGTATGAGAAATCGGTTGGAAACTTTCCTCATGTCAGCACGTTATAGGTGTCGCTACCGGCGCCAACCTTGTGTGAATGCTCTGAAAAGCTAATCATTTGCGTATCACAGCATCTTCTTCCTGTCGGTTACATTTCTCGTCTGTAGCACGTCATCTTCGTGGTGTAGCAATTTTAATGGCCAGTAGTGTAGTATCCAATAGGACACGTATCTTTGGCTGCTTTTGTTCTTTATCAACCAAGCGTAAACATGTAGTACATACCAATGATGTGGTGAAGAGTTTCAGAATGTTGGGATATTTTTAAGTTTGAGAAGCACAGTTTCTACTTTGACAATAGCCTTGCAGTAGAGGCCTAAACTTGAATTGAGTGTGATAATAGATGTGCTTCAGATACCTGGAAAATTTTATTTGTGAGTATGCAAATTGCGCCTCAAGAGACACGAAGTAGCGTAAGAAAACCCGCCCAGCTAGCCCCAGCTGGATCCCTTTGTTTCGCCTCAATTACACTATGTCGGCGACTGCTGCGGAAACACTAAGTGCTACTCTACCACGAAAACATTTGGGGTTACACTCGTCTGGTATGACACGTTCCTGGGGGCCGAACCGCGCAATAACCCTGGGTTCGGTTTGGGGCGACGATGAGGTGGGTGGACTGCTGTGGCCTGTTGTGGGGTTATGAACCTCTGAGGGCTACGGCGGGACGAAGCCTCTCCGTCGTTTCTACGTCCGTAGTTTAATGCAGAACACAACATAAGAAAGGCGTCCGGTAAATCTTGTAATTCAAGAAAACCGAAGCGAAAGCAACTGCAACTGATTCCGTACATCGTACCAAAGTGTCCAACGAGATTTCTATGCACACCGCCTGAATCTCATTCCAAAGTGTGTCCAGGTTACGTGGTTTACTTTTGTACACCTCATCTTTTACTGTGCCCCATAAGAAGAAAGCCAGCGGCGTGAGGTCTGGAGAGTGTGCAGGAAACTCGATTGGTCTACTGCGTCCTAACCACTGGCCTGGCACATTGTGATCCACGTATGCTCGTACGTCCCTATGATAGTGCGGCGGGGCGCTATCTTGTTGGAAATGAAACTCATCATTACCGTAAAATCCACGAATGGCAGGGAATATGGAGTCAGCAAGCATTGTTAGGTACGTTTCTCCAGTAACAGTACATTCAAAGCGGAAAGGCCCAATGAGTCCCCTTGCAGACAAACCACACCACACATTTACACCAGGCAAATTCACAGCCTTTTGAACTGTAATGTGAGGATTATCTTCAGCCCAGTACACACAATTGTGATTATTGACAGTTCCATTGAGTTTGAATTGGGCTCCATCCGACCAAATTATGCTACCCATAAATCCCGGTTCACGTCTCACCATCTCTTGAACCCATTCACAAAATTCTAACCTTCGATCTGGATCGTCGTCACTTAGCTGTTGCACCAGCCTTGGAATGTACACACGAAACTTGCCATTCTTCAGAATGCTTAGCACTTAATTACTCTCACGTGCCGCTTGCCTTGAAGATTTTTGAGGCTAATGCTGAAACAGTTGCAAGACCGCAGTTGTGGAATAACCACTTGTAGCTGTACGAGGTCGCCCTGATCGACACACTGTTCCATGAATTTCGAATTTGTCTCGTAGACATGTAATTGTTAACCTTGAAGATTGTTCTGTACCATACTAACTTCTCCACTGTCTTCGCACCGCAGCTACACTCTCAAACTTCCAGTATCACTTAATTATCTGCTTCTGCGCTTCAAAGCTCAAAATCACGTCCGCCATGTTGCAGTTACTTTCTTGTCACTGCTGCCACCTGTTGAAGAAACATAACATTAATTTCTCACAGATATTTAACCTTGTAGAAGGGGAAATAAATTGTCTATGACAGTTCAAAGTGTGTATACATTTTTTTCACACACCCTGTATATCAGTCCATGATAGCCAATATTACAAATTTATTCTTTGTGATGGACACACGTCCAGATCGTCCGCTCTCAAAATTCTGCCATCTCTCTCCCCACATCCACCACTGCTGGCCGCTCACCTCCCACTGCGCAACGCTACGCGCTGTTCACACCCAACTGCCCAACACTACAATAGCGAATATTACAACAATGCCAACCAGCCACAGACTTCACACAGCACAGTCATTGATTTTCATATAGAGCGCTACGTGGCGTTACCAACATAAAAACCTAAACAGCCTACTTTCAATTTAATTTATTAATTATATGTTCGATGTATGATTTGTCTGATTCGCATACTGTGAGATGAACCAGTTTCCATGGTAGATGTACATGATTTGCTTGTCTGAATAGATGCATGAAAGTCTTTTATGTGTTACTTTATATTACAGTGGCTTGCACTCAGTAAAAAAGAAGTTATTAGACTTTGTCACTATTCGTACTGCACGTGAAACACAAATCGAAAAACAAAGCTAATTTCTTTGTTTCCTGTAGTACAAACGCTACCAGTGTTCAAATAAATGTTTTGTTACTTGTCCAGAAGAAACGTTTTCACATTAGATTTAAACTTTTGCTTGCTAGTTGTCAGATGTTTAATGTTACTGGGCAAATGATTAAAGATTTTGGTGCCTGAGTACTGAATTTCCTCATGAATCACTAACGGCTTTACTGCTGCGTAAGAAACATAATTTATTCTTCTAGTGTTGCAAGTGTCGATGTACTGTTCTCGATATCGGGAGGCCGAATTCAGTATTTCGGCTTTCCTTCCGTAGTTTAACGTTTCTGTACCATTTAGCTCACTGAGCGACTGAATAGTGATTTCGATCGGCTTACTGCATTTATGTGCGACACGTTAGGATTTTTAATGTTATCGATTGCCATAATTTTAACTTAGGATTCGTTGGAAGTTTCCCACATTTTCTGCTGATGCTCATTTTGGCTTCGTTCAGCTTTTATTTACCAAATATGACTTTTGTATCTGTGATGAAAGTGTCTTTATTTTCATCGCAGCTCGTAATGTGCGTAAGTAAATAGAAAGACCTTATATCACATTGGCTAAATTCTCGCAGAAACTGATCTGCCATACAAAATTTGAAGCATCCAGATGTCATGGTCGCATGCCAATGTATCGTCGTGAAAGCCTTCCACTTACCTTTCAAATCTAGACTTTAATAATAAAATTGGAACAGTAAACATACGGACACTAATACAAACCGGAAAATTATACACATTAACAGAAGAATTAAAGAAGCTGAAAATCCAAATCCTAGCAGTACAAGAGACCAGATTTCCTGATAATCAAATCACTGACTACAATGGCTTCAGAATTTTCAAAAGTGGAACGGACAGAAAAAATTGGTAAAGGGGTAAACAAGCTTGGTATGGCCTTTATGGTCGAAAAATCCTCAGTTAAATTTGTAAAATCTGTAAAAACTATTAGCAATAGACTAATGTTTCTTAGGTTGAAGCACAAGAATAAATATTACACCCTAATTAATGTTCACGCACCCTGCAACGTTGACAATAGAAAGGACCTAGACAATGTGGATAAATTTTGGGAACGATTAGAACTTGAAATGTCAAAGATACCGAGGAATGATGTCAAAATACTTCTTGGAGATTTCAATGCACAGATTGGCAGAGAAAAGAAATACAGGAAGACGGTTGGGGTATACCCAGCACACAAATTGACCAACAAAAATGGCATGCGACTAATCCAACTTTGTCAACAATTCAACATGAAAATCAGCTCAACGTCGTTCAATAAGAAACCAAGAAAACAGAAGACCTGGAGATCCCCTATAAGCCAATTGGGAGAATTTCAAATTGACCATGTGGCCATCTCATATAACTTCCAAAAAGAGATCAGAGATATCCAGGTTAGGAGAGGTGCAAATATTGACTCAGATCATTATCTCACAAGAGTTCGGGTCCAATTCACCCCAAGAAGGAAAACACCAAGAATTCCACCAGCAATCCCAAAATTTGACCTACAAAAACTAACAGAATCAGAAACAATTAAAAAATGGGAAAATTCTCCCGCAAACAACTGGGAAACATTCAAGGAAAAAATCACAAAAATAGCGAAGGAGCAAATACCACTGAAGAAGAAGCACAAACATCCATGGTGGAATATGGAATGCGAAAAGGCAATTCAAGTTCGTACAGAAGCCTTTGCGAAGTACAGTTCAAATAAAAATGAGAAAACTCTTCAAAACTTTTTAGAAACACGGAAACTTTCAAATAAACTTATTAGACAAGAGAAGAGAAAGTATGTAACTCAGCAACTGGAATCAATAGAAGCAGATTTTAAAAATTATAATACGCATGGATTCTACAAAACTTTTGCAAACCAAATTAAAGGGTATATCCCTCAAAATGTCTGTTTTCGGAAATCAGATGGGAATCTGGCACTAAGCGACGAAGAAAACTGTGAAGAATTAGCCAAATATTTTGAAACGCTACTAAACTGTCCAGAACCAACAGAAGCTCTTCCAATATCCAGCACTAAAGCCCCGCAACAGCAAGACTCTGTACCGCCAAATGAAGAAGAAATTATCAAACACATAAACAAACTCAAAAATAACAAAGCATCAGGAGAAGATGGAATTGTAGCCGAATTTCTCAAAAGTCTAGGGTCTAACTCAAGAAATGAGCTAGTTAAAATTATTCAAAACATATGGGTTACTGAAGAAATACCAGAAGATTGGAAATGTGCCCTAATACATCCGTTACATAAAAAAGGGGATAAATCGGATGTGAACAACTACAGAGGAATCTCCTTATTTGCCGTCACATACAAGATATTATCAGCTTGTCTTCTTGAAAGAACACAAAAACGGCTAGAACCCAAAATCTCAGATTTCCAAGCTGGTTTCAGACCAAACAGATCATGTCCAGAACAAATTTTAAACTTGAAATTGATTACAAGGATGAGACAAATGCGAAGGAAGCCTACAGTATATGTCTTTGTCGACTTTAAAAAGGCATATGATTCAATTCACAGACCCACACTATTTAAAATTCTTGAAGAACAAGGACTGGATAAGAAGACACGGAACATCATAGAGCAGACATTAACAAATACAAAATGCAAAGTGAAATTCATGGGAAAACTTTCAAAATCATTTGAGATAAAAACTGGGGTTAGACAAGGTGATGGATTATCACCTCTGTTATTTAACTTAGGTCTGGATAGAGTCATGGCAGAATGGGAAAAAGAACTCAAAAAAGAAAAGTACTGGAAATCAATATCACTGGGAACCAAAAAAGATGACCTACAAATCCCCTACTTAGCCTACGCAGACGATCTTGCAATAATGGCAGATTCTAGTGAAATGGCAGTCAAACAGATAGAAACCTTAAAAGAGTGTGCAGGAAAAGTTGGCCTACAAATATCTTTTGAGAAAACGGTGTTTACAACAACAAATCTAGAAATTTCTAAGTTACAAACCAAATATGGAGAAATTAAGAGGGTACCATACTTTAAATATTTAGGAGAGATAATTTCTGAAAAATACTCACAACAAGAAAGAATATTAAAAGCTCGTAGGGGTCTAGGGCTGGTCCAAAACATTTACAATAAAAAATGTCTATCTATAAATACAAAAATTAAACATTATAAGTCGGTAATTAAACCAATAATGCTATATGCCAGCGAAACCTTGACACTTAAAAGGAAAACAGACATGGAAAACCTGAAGAAAGAGGAAAGGAAAATCATTAGGAAAATTCTGGGACCAAGATGGACCAAAGAGGGGTATAGATTACAGAAAAATTCTAAAATTGAAGAATATTCTAACATAGAGATAGACATGAGGAAGAGGCGTCTAAAATTCTATGGCCACATAATGAGACTTCCCGATCACAGACTTACAAAAAAAATAGTAAGATACGTAGCATCCCTTGTTAATGGAGGAGAATGGATCAAAAATGTAAAGAAAGATCTGGAATTAGCCAACATTACTACTGAAGACATGAACAAAAGAAACAATTTCAAACTTAAAGTTGACAAATGGGAGGTCAAACCAGAGACAAAAGCGCCGAGAACTGGAACAAAATGGAGCGAAGAAAGAAAAGCTGAATTCTCGCAAAGAATGAAGACCTGGTGGGCAAACAAGAAGAATAAGAAGCCCCAGAAGTGAACCATCTTTACTTAGCGTCTTCCATGTTGGGAGCTTTACGACTAATAATAATAATAATAATAAAATGAGAAGGTACTGTTAATCAGAGCTCAGGGAGAAGTTGTGATCTAAATGACAATAGATTTATTCATCATTAAATCACAAGACAACAAAGATGACTAAAGAAACGTCACACAAACATTTTTCTTTGACAAACGCTTTCACTCACATGGGATCTATGGTGGACAGCGTGATCAGCTGGAGATCGACGAACGACACTGACTGGAACACTAACCGCTTTATCTGACTTCATACACGTGAACCCGGGCTATTGCACTAAAACTACGCCACCATCAACCATCTATACTCTACCATTCCAAAAAAGAAAAATATGGTTCGAAAGAACAAGGTTCTGAGAAACATATACTGCAGCCCTACGCCGTAGCAGCGAATACCTTACCCTCCGGCTGGTCAGGGCGGCACACCACGATGCGTTTGGCGACAGAAGTCATGGATGGCCGCAGTCTGTTATTAATGGCGCGTGCCTGAAAAATGCTAGTACGCACTCGCATTCGGTTAATTCGGAACGCACGTACTTTCCTACGAGCCTCCGAAACCCTGATGGATTCCAATGTGCAGGTGGACCTATTTGCTGGTCTGCCAAACCAGTTTGACTCCGTGCAACGACTATGCGTGACAGAATATGCCAAATGACAGTTCAGAAAGTTACTGCCACAGGATCTAAGTGGCACACTAGTAAAGGACACAAGTCTCACCGTTTAGGTAGAGACCTGTACTTCTTTACTAGCGAAGCGTCAGTATAAGACTGCTCTTCTCTTTCTGTCCGCTTTCCTCCTCAGCTCGGTAGCAGAAGCCCATTTACATCTTAAACTTCCCCCACTTTGGCACAGTGTAACGTTGTTGCTTTAATTTGTTCTGCAAGCAGTGCTGCTATTCAAGACCATAAAAGTGGGTTAAAACCTGTGAGCTATGTGAGGAAGTTAACCTTGCATTACTGCGCAACTGTTTCACCACGTATCCAGTCTAGCTTACCAAATTCCCAACCAGACTAACATTAATTATAATCTTTTAATAGTCATACGACAACCGGTGATATGTATATATATATATACACTACTGGAAATGGAAAAAAGAACACATTGACACCGGTGTGTCAGACCCACCATACTTGCTCCGGACACTGCGAGAGGGCTGTACAAGCAATGATCACACGCACGGCACAGCGGACACACCAGGAACCGCGGTGTTGGCCGTCGAATGGCGCTAGTTGCTCAGCATTTGTGCATCGCCGCCGTCAGTGTCAGCCAGTTTGCCGTGGCATACGGAGCTCCATCGCAGTCTTTAACACTGGTAGCATGCCGCGACAGCGTGGACGTGAACCGTATGTGCAGTTGACGGACTTTGAGCGAGGGCGTATAGTGGGCATGCGGGAGGCCGGGTGGACGTACCGCCGAATGCTCAACACGTGAGGCGTGAGGTCTCCACAGTACATCGATGTTGTCGCCAGTGGTCGGCGGAAGGTGCACGTGCCCGTCGACCTGGGACCGGACCGCAGCGACGCACGGATGCACGCCAAGACCGTAGGATCCTACGCAGTGCCGTAGGGGACCGCACCGCCACTTCCCAGCAAATTAGGGACACTGTTGCTCCTGGGGTATCGGCGAGGACCATTCGTAACCGTCTCCATGAAGCTGGGCTACGGTCCCGCACACCGTTAGGCCGTCTTCCGCTCACGCCCCAACATCGTGCAGCCCGCCTCCAGTGGTGTCGCGACAGGCGTGAATGGAGGGACGAATGGAGACGTGTCGTCTTCAGCGATGAGAGTCGCTTCTGCCTTGGTGCCAATGATGGTCGTATGCGTGTTTGGCGCCGTGCAGGTGAGCGCCACAATCAGGACTGCATACGACCGAGGCACACAGGGCCAACACCCGGCATCATGGTGTGGGGAGCGATCTCCTACACTGGCCGTACACCACTGGTGATCGTCGAGGGGACACTGAATAGTGCACGGTACATCCAAACCGTCATCGAACCCATCGTTCTACCATTCCTAGACCGGCAAGGGAACTTGCTGTTCCAACAGGACAATGCACGTCCGCATGTATCCCGTGCCACCCAACGTGCTCTAGAAGGTGTAAGTCAACTACCCTGGCCAGCAAGATCTCCGGATCTGTCCCCCATTGAGCATGTTTGGGACTGGATGAAGCGTCGTCTCACGCGGTCTGCACGTCCAGAACGAACGCTGGTCCAATTGAGGCGCCAGGTGGAAATGGCATGGCAAGCCGTTCCACAGGACTACATCCAGCATCTCTACGATCGTCTCCATGGGAGAATAGCAGCCTGCATTGCTGCGAAAGGTGGATATACACTGTACTAGTGCCGACATTGTGCATGCTCTGTTGCCTGTGTCTATGTGCCTGTGGTTCTGTCAGTGTGATCATGTGATGTATCTGACCCCAGGAATGTGTCAATAAAGTTTCCCTTTCCTGGGACAATGAATTCACGGTGTTCTTATTTCAATTTCCAGGAGTGTATATATATATATACTGACGGCGGCGGTGCACAAATGCTGCGCAGCTAGCGCCATTCGACGGCCAACACCGCGGTTCCTGGTGTGTCCGCTGTGCCGTGCTTGTGATCATTGCTTGTACAGCCCTCTCGCAGTGTCCGGAGCAAGTATGGTGGGTCTGACACACCGGTGTCAATGTGTTCTTTTTTCCATTTCCAGGAGTATATATATATATATATATATATATATATATATATATATATATATAAATGAGAATTTAAATAAAAAGAAATAAATCAGTTTATATTTGGAAATTTATTTTAACATTGGTCATTGAAATTTCAGCATATTAAACTTGATTCATAACTAAACTGGTGCCTTATTTAGGATTGTGAAAATGTGAGTTTGTAATCTTACGGAACACATCAAATATGCAGCCAAGATTGGGAGACTGCATACAACACTGCATTCATAAAATAACACACAAAGAACGTTGAAAAATATGCAAGAGGAAATTAACCACAACCAACTGATTCAATTTTCACCCAAAGAAGTTACGTTCATAGCGCAATCCTGTCAGTCATGAAATTACCACACACTGGTATACTAAATTCATACTAACTCTCTGTGAAATCTTCGCGAAAAGAATAGCTGAGGGGTTCTTTGATGCTTACACCACATGCTTCACGTGGTCAACTTGGTTTACACAAAGAGTGTAACTCCACAATAATTTTGATAATTAAAATAAATTACATCGAAACGCAATTTACTAAAGAAAAACCTCGAACTGGTTACTATCGTCTTACTAGTAACCTGATGGGTCAAACAATTGTATAAGCACGTTGTACTGGTCTCACAAAGTACACTCCACGTGGGTTGAACATAAAAAAAAGTTGCTATATTGAAAAATATTGTCAAGACGAGACGTTATAATCTGACGCACATTCACATTTAAGATTGATGATCTTAGTTAGAGTTACTGATCAACACGTGGTTCCAGTTTACTCACAAAGTAGTGACAAAGCAACTACCGGAAGATATTCTGAACTTCACACGCGAATTACACTGCGTTGCAATTTAAGATAACATTAGATATTTTAGAGCTAAACATGAAATAAAAAAATGGTTCAAATGGCTCTGAGCACTATGGGACTCAACTGCTGAGGTCATTAGTCCCCTAGAACTTAGAACTAGTTAAACCTAACTAACCTAAGGACATCACACACAGCCATGCCCGAGGCAGGATTCGAACCTGCGACCGTAGCGGTCTTGCGGTTCCAGACTGCAGCGCCTTTAACCGCACGGCCCATGAAATAAAGGTGATTAAATTTTCAGTTAGGCTGAACTTAAGAAATCCATTGTCCTACGGACTTAGCAGACACGCGCTTAGCCGGAGATCTTACCACTTCAGACGCTCGCCATGGACAGACTGCCGTGGTCCCTGCCTGAGGGTCCTCACAGATACAAACGGAAGTGACCAGAGAGGCAGCTTCCTATACCAACATGACAAGGGACGGACAGGACCATACTAAGAAAAGAAACCTCTCTGCTTTTAGAAAGCGTAGCTACCTGTTCCGACGTTGGTCCTACTGTTCTCTAGCAGACAGGCTTGTCTGCTACCATCAAGCATGCAACTAGAAATACATTTGCTCATTCATCCTCTCACACAGAAGGGAAGGGGGATGACAGTATCTTATCATATACAGCGTATAAAAGGAAGCAGATGTAGGTTCCGTATGAGACTGTGTGACATGAATTACATATAAACTGTGTTTTAAAGTGTAGTAGTGTTGTAACGACTACGCTCTTGCGTACGTTAACTTTATAAAGCCTGTACTATAGTAAGTTGACGGGCCTCACCTTATAAGAAAGGATTTTGGTAAATATGTTGACCGCGTGTACCTGAATGGAGGCAAAATCAGACTTCCACTCACTCAGTAAATACAACGACACGTCAAGCAAGCCTAAAGTGCAACTACACATTAGGACGGACAAGAAACAACACAGCAGATGCTACCAATTGTTAATAATACGGTCGCCAGCCTAATTAGGCATTAACTGAGTTTCTTCCCTGTACAAGAGGGATTACGTTCAAGCACAACAACACGTAGTAACACTGCATTATATGGTAAGTTTTAGAACCAGAAAATCTACTGAACTAATATTTTCACTTTCTGTACTAATATGGACAAGCTATAAATACACAACAATACACTATAATGTTTACTACAAAATTCGTATTGTCTATTTATCTGATTGAAATCGGGCATAGGTTACCCTAGAAACAGCACTTTCGAAACACACATACAATGTCAATTTTAAAAAGGTAAAACATTGATAAATTTAAGTTTTATATTGACTTTAACTTTGCTGGTCAAATCAGTTCAGTACACTTCAGAATTCAAATGAATAGAAAAGGAAGGGGGGGGGGGGGTGTGCCCTGAAACTGTTATGATCACTGTACTGAAATTTTTGATTACCTAAATAGTTAAGCATCAAGATTTCCAATATATGAGTTACTATTCTTTTTGTCTTATTTTCTGCTTATTTAACTACCATTATTTTTGTCTCAAATTAATTGAACTTCATTACTAAACCAATTTCAACATTATCTTCAAACTTTGTCAGGCCTAAGTTATTATTTCATTAACAACAAAGTTCCTTAAACATCATTCTAACTCAGATAGGTCTGCAGGTAATTATTATCAACACAAACTTTAAATCTTCCGCTCGGGACACTCGGGTTGCACAACATGTGGAAAGGACCCTGTCTAGGTTTGTGATGAGGAAAATTAAATGATAGAACAGTTATGGTAAAAGTTAACTTGTTATTAAACAGTCAGGAACAAAAGTAACACTGGTCCACACGAATACAGTACTAAAAGATTCAACCTGTTCGTATCGATGCGGCGGTCGGCAGGCGGCGAGATGGCGAGGCGCGGAGCACACATACAATCACAGCTATGGCTCTTGAATTATCGGCACTTTACTTCTTCATAGTGTCGCAATACTTTCCCATTTAGTGCCTATGGACTATTGCCGAGCTGTATAGTCGTCGGAAACGGCTCATCCGAGGCTCAACGAAATCACGTTTTCCAGGATAGCCTCCTCGATCCGGAACGTGTTTCTCAGATCAATGCCCAACTCCGACTACTACTGATGCTGAGCCCGTTATGCCGTGCCGCGCCCGTGTGCATTTTCCCGCGCTCGCCTGCCATTCACCTTTTACCGCTCCCCTACAGACAGGGTATTCCCCAAAGGTTCTACATTCCACATATCCTAATACATTGCCTGCGTATGGACCAGACGCACAAGTACAACTTTAACATCTTACAACAGTTTCAACATTTCTTACATTTGCATTTTGTTATAATATTGCTTGCAATTTAACATAAACATTAATATTTACATCGAAAATTGTTTACATTTTCTTTAACATAATGACATGAAAAGAAAAGAAATGAAATCAGAACATCGATTATACTAATTTATCGAAAATCAGAAGATAAAAATTATTATATGTACAATAGTATAGCGTTGGTGTTGTTACAGTGTGACAGATCGTTCTTGTTTATGTGTAAAAGTAACACGTTTCACTGGTCAGTCTCCTCCCAGATAGTCAGAAACACCACAGTAAATTTAGAAGAGAAATTTATGCCGTAAATGACAACAGATTTAAGAAATTAACATGAAAGGAATCCAATAGAGACCTTTGAACAGGCCGATCACAAGCTGGAGCGCGGCATTCGAAGCTGGGAGAGCGCCCTTGCTCTGTATACACCGATTTGACCAATCAGAGAATTTAAAGTTAATTGGGAGAAAAGGAAAAAAAAGATTCAGCATTGCAGCCTCTTTGCCACGCGTTTATGCCATGGATTTTCCTTATAACATGAGCAGGATGGAACAATAGCCCTCCATAAAAAAGCTTGTTATCTCTGCTGTTGGGTCCATTTCGAAGTTTCCAAAGAACGGCCATAACCTCGGTAAAAGCCTCGTGCTTCCACAAATATGTTTTGTAACAGAGTCTGGACGTCTGGGCGCCAGTGACCTGCCCCACAAAAATTCGCAGAACGCACACAGACGTCCTGTCAGCTTCCCGCCTAACAAGGCCCCACCTCTGCCTTATTGCTGGTCTACAAAGCGCTGGGCATTGCAGCGGCGACGTCTCGGCACTAGTCATTCTACCTGGACGTGGATGCCGACCGACTGGCGCCATCAATGAGACTGCAGAACTCGGCCATCCGCAAATGTTTCCAGCCAGGTTCCGCAGAAAAAACGCGCTTCTCTCGGCTCACCGTCGACGTGCTTTTACTGCAGTCGTTTAAATCGGCACCATATTCCTATGAACGAAGGTAAAGCTTACCGTTATTCCTTCCCTAGAGCATGCAAGCAAGAGCATTAACTACTGCCTACCATTTCTTCATGATGTATGAAGTCAAATCGCAATAAAGATCATATTCCCTAAGAACATGAAGAGGCATAACACCGAATGAGAAGTGAGAGTGTCCTGCAATCTCTCAGCCTAACACGTGCACACCGTCGGCTGGCGTGTCAATAACTGAAGGCATAATTCTCTGTGACAGGTAGAATGGTACCACGGTGCAATAGTGTTGTTCGTAGTTTAGTATTTGTGTTAGGCCTAGTAGAGTACATAAACATCAGGAGTTCAGTGGTCACTGTGAAGGACACGGAGATGCCGCGTACTCGTGTGATACAGTATTAGCAGCTCCTGACTGTTTGAAAGCGGCCTTATTTCGGGTCTCCAACTTGCATGAAGATCAAGAGCTTTTATGGAAACCCAGTTCTAAGCAAAGGAGGGAAAGCAGAAAGGTGGAAGGAGTATATAGACGGTCTATAAAAGGGCGATGTACTTGAGGACAATATTATGGAAATGGAAGAAGATGTAGATGAAGATGAAATGGGAGATATGATACTGCGTGAAGAGTTTGACAGAGCACTGAAGGACCTGAGTCGAAACAAGGCCCCGGGAGTAGACAACATTCCATTAGAACGACTGAGAGCCTTGGGCGAGCCAGTCCTGACAAAACTCTACCATCTGGTGAGCAAGATTTATGAGACAGGCGAGATACCCTCAGACTTCAAGAAGATTCCAATCCCAAAGAAAGCAGGTGTTGACAGATGTGAAAATCACCGAACTATCAGTTTAATAAGGCACAGCTGCAAAATACTAAAGCGAATTCTTCACAGACGAATGGAAAAACTGATTGAAGCCGACCTCGGGGAAGATCAGTTTGGATTCCGTAGAAACGTTGGAATACGTGAGGCAATACTGACCCTACGACTTATCTTAGAAGCTATATTAAGGAAAGGCAAACCTACGCTTCTAGCATTTCTAGACTTAGAGAAAGCTTTTGACAATGTTGATTGGAATACTCTCTTTCAAATTCTGAAGGTGGCAGGGGTAAAATAAAGGGAGCGAAAGGCTATTTACAATTTGTACAGAAATCAGATGGCAGTTATAAGAGTCGAGGGGCATGAAAGGGAAGCAGTGGTTGGGAAGGGAGTAAGACAGGGTTGTAGCCTCTCCCCGATGTTGTTCAATCTGTATATTGAGCAAGCAGCGAAGGAAACAAAAGTTCGGAGTAGGTATTAAAATCCATGGAAAAGAAATAAAAACTTTGAGGTTCGCCGATGACATTGTAATTCTGTCAGAGACAGCAAAGGGCTTGGAAGAGCAGTTGAACGGAATGGACAGCGTCTTGAAAGGAGGGTATAAGATGAACATCAACAAAAGCAAAACGAGGATAATGGAATGTATTCGAATTAAGTCGGGTGATGCTGAGGGAATTACATTAGGAAATGAGACAATTAAAGTAGTAAAGGAGTTTTCCTATTTGGGGAGCAAAATAACTGATGAATGTCGAATTAGAGAGGGCGGTGCGGTTATAGGCGCTGCAGT
The DNA here is from genome assembly GCF_023864345.2 of Schistocerca serialis cubense. Lineage (NCBI taxonomy): Eukaryota > Metazoa > Arthropoda > Insecta > Orthoptera > Acrididae > Schistocerca > Schistocerca serialis. The sequence goes on along the minus strand of NC_064639.1, from coordinate 1,149,280,282 downwards.
CCGGAACCGCGGGACTGCTACGGTCGCAGGTTCGAATCCTGCCTCGGGCATGCATGTTTGTGATGTCCTTAGGTTAGTTAGGTTTAAGTAGTTCTAAGTTCTAGGGGACTGATCACCTAAGATGTTAAGTCCCATAGTGCTCAGAGCCATTTGAACCATTTGAATTAGAGAGGATATAAAATGTAGACTGGCAATGGCAAGGAAAGCGTTTCTGAAGAAGAAAAATTGTTAACATCGAGTATAGATTTAAATGTCAGGAAGTCGTTTCTGAAAGTATTTGCATGGAGTGTAGCCATGTATGAAAGTGAAACATGGACGATAAATAGTTTGGACAAGAAGAGAATAGAAGCTTTCGAAATGTGGTGCTACAGAAGAATGCTGAAGATAAGGTGGGTAGATCACGTAACTAATGAGGAAGTATTGAATAGAATTGGGGAGAAGAGGAGCTTGTGGCACAACTTGACTAGGAGAAGGGATCGGTTGGTAGGACATGTTCTGAGACATCGAGGGATCACCAATTTAGTATTGGAGGGCAGCGTGGAGGGTAAAAATCGTAGAGGAAGGCCAAGAGATGAATACACTAAACAGATTCAGAAGGATGTAGGCTGCAGTAGGTACTGGGAGATGAAGAAGCTTGCACAGGAGAGAGTAGCATGGAGAGCTGCATCAAACCAGTCTCAGGACTGAAGACCACAACAACAACATTTGATCCGTTGGTACAACAGTGCATTATCCAGATTTTTGGGGAATTCTGACCGCACAGAGGTTCAGAGTTGCCTGGAAACTTGAGGAGAGACAAAGTCGTCGCCAAGGTTCTTGTCGACCACGTATGACCAACAAGCAGTCAACCGTGTGTCGGCTCATATCGATAGCAGTCTTACCTCTGTCGCATCTTTGACTATGTAACCTAGCAACGAGTGCTGCGGCATCTCACCAGAATCACGACTTGCCACGCCTTCCTCCTTTAATGGCGCTGTTCGCACGGGTTCGCTCTCAGTGTGTTCCTCGTTGGGCGCCTTGGGGTCATCACGCAGCATCTGACCGTGGTAGGCGATCGCTGCAGTGCGCCTTGTAATTCACACCAGCCCGACGCAGGAGACGCACTCGGCGTTCTGCGTTTTGAGGAGACGCGCTGTTGTGGGAAGGGAGGGCCAGCGACAAACCGTCGCCAACTGCGCCAAGCGAAACAGCTGTTGCCGACTTCAGCCACTGCCCTTCGTACGCACGCCACGGTTTGCGGAGGACTCAATGGAGAGCTCCGTCGCAGACCCACCCGCAAGCACTCGCGCTGTCCCTCACGCAGTGCAAAGCTCGCGCTCAGCGGTTTGGCGAGTGCTGCGTGAGGAGGCAAGGCATCCATTTCATCACCAGAAGAGACGGGCGCTGGTGGCCTACGATTTTGCTCTGGGCAGTGGTTCCTGTGTTTCCTATAATGTTGCGCCATGCAACTACGTTACGCTGTCTATGTGTTGTTCATGGACGAGGCGTCCTCCACTCGTGAGTAATCGTGAATCGGTCGTAAAAATGTGGGATAAGGGACAGCAGCCGGTCGGTGTTTTGTAGAAATACAAAAATATCTACCATCAGCTGTTATTTTTGAACACTTTAATTTAGGTTACCAGTTTCAAGGCCTCAGTAGCGTTTTGTTCAGGCTCCACCCGTGAAGGTGGTTCAACGCCCACAATTGCCATGTGTGGGTGGAGGCGAACGCTCACGCAACCCACAAACGAAGTCATCGGGAAAAATTCACCATCAGTGTATGAGCTGACATGATCCACGATTACTTAATGGGCCCCTACACGCTTTCGCCTCTACTCACAGGCGACAGTTATACAACGTTCATCCGCGAAGGAAGTGCTGCCGGAGTTATTGATGAATCTTCCATTTGCAGTCCGTCGACGTGTGTGGTTCCAGCGCTATGGGGCACCGACACAGCCGGCCGGACGTTGTGGCCGAACGGTTCTAGGCGCTTCATTCTGGAACCGCGCGACCGCTACAGTCACAGGTTCGAATCCTGCCTCGAGCATGGATGTGTGTGATGTCCTTAGGTTGGTTAGGTTTAAGTAGTTCTAAGTTCTAGGGGACTCATGACGTCAGATGTTAAGTCCCATATTGCTCAGAGCTATTTGAACAATTTTTTTTTTTTTTTTGAATCGACACACTCACGATAGTTGCTAGAACCCACATCGGGTGGATGTGTGGGGACCGCCAGATTGTGAACGAGTCCCTGGAACTTGGCCTTCTCAGTCGTCTGACCTCAACCTGCGGGACTTACATGGGACCTGGCCATTAAAACTGCTACACCAAGAAGAAATGCAGATGATAAACGGGTATTCATTGGACAAATATATTATACTAGAACTGACATGTGATTACATTTTCACGCAGTTTTGGTACATAGATCCTGGGAAATCAGTACACAGAACAACCACCTCTGGCCGTAATAACGGCCTTAATACGCCTGGGTAGAGCTTGGATGGCGTGTACAGGTACAGCTGTCCATGCAGCTTCAACACGATACCACAGTTCATCAAGAGTAGTGACTGGTGTATTGTGACGAGTTGCTCGGCCACCATTGACCAGACGCTTTCAATTGCTGAGAGATCTGGAGAATGTGCTGGCCGGGGCAGCAGTCGAACATTTTCTGTATCCAGAAAGACCCGTACAGGACCTGCTGAAACGTAGGGTTCCACAGTGTTCGAATGAAGGGTAGAGCCACGGGTCGTAAGACATCTGAAATGTAACGTCCACTGTTCAAAGTGCCGTCAATGCGAACAAGAGGTGACCGAGACGCTGGGTGATACGTCAATATGGCGATGACGAACACACGCTTCCAATGTGCGTTCACCGCGATGTCGCCAAACATGGATGCGACCATCATGATGCTGTAAACAGAACATGGATTCATCCGAAAAATGTTTTGCCATTCGTGCACCCAGGTTCGTGGTTGAGTACACCAAGGCAGGCGCTCCTGTCTGTGATGCAGCGTCAAGGGTAACCGCAGCCATGGTCTCTGAGCTGATGGTCCATGCTGCTGCAAACCGTTGGGATCCAGCACGGTGTTCCGTATTACCCTCCTGAGCCCACCGATTCCATATTCTGCTAACAGTCATTGGATCTCGACCAACGCGAGGAGCAATGTCGCGATACGATAAACCGCAATCGCGATAGGCTACAATCCGACCTTTATCAAAGTCGAAAACGTGATGGTACGCATTTCTCCTCCTTACACGAGGCATCAAAACAACGTTTGACCAGGCAACGCCGGTCAACTGCTGTTTGTGTATGAGAAATCGGTTGGAAACTTTCCTCATGTCAGCATGTTGTAGGTGTCTTCACCGGCTCCAACCTTGTGTGAATGCTCTGAAAAGCTAATCATTTGCATATCACAGCATCTTCTTCCTCTCGGTTAAATTTCTCGTCTGCAGCACGTCATCTTCGTGGTTTAGCAATTTTAATGGCCAGTAGTGAAGTATCTTTGGCTGCTTTTGTTCTTTATCAACCAAGCGTAAACATATGGTACATACTAATGACGGGGTGAAGTGTTTCATTATGTTCGGGTATTTTTAAGTTTGAGAAGCACAGTTTCTACGTTGACAATATGCCTTGCAATAGCAGCCTAAACTTGAATTAAGTGTGATAATAGGTGGCTTCAGATAACAGGAAAATTTTATTTGTGAGTATGCAAATTGCGCCTCAAGAGACACGAAGTAACATAACAAAGCCCACCCGGCTAGCCGCGCGCTATAACGCACTGCTTCCCGAGCGGGAAGGCGTGCCAGTCCCCGGCACGAATCCGCCCGGCGGATTAATGTCGCGGTGCGGTGTGCCGGCCAGCCCGTGGATGGCTTTTAAGGCGGTTTTCCATCTGCCTCGGCGAATGCGGGCAGGTTCCCCTTATTCTGCCTCAGGTACACTATGTCGGCGATTGCTGTGCAAACACTATCTCCACGGGTACACCAGGCAAGTATTTGGGGTTATACTCGTCTGGTATGAGACGTTTCTGGGGCGGGGGGAGGGGGGGGGGGTTCACACTGGTGGCCTAACCGCACAATAACCCTGGGTTCGGTTGGGGCGGCGGTGAGGTGGGTGGACTGCTGTGGTCTGTTGTGCGGTTGTGAACCACTTGAGGGTTACGGCGGAACGAAGCATCTCCTTCGTTTCTAGGTCCCCAGTTTAACACACGATACAACATCAGAAAGGCCTCCGGTAAATCTTGTAACTAAAGAAGAACGGAGTGAAACTAACTGCAAACTTTTGGAAAACTGTCATTAGTTATTTAATTTATTTATTGTATGTTCGACTTATCATTTATTTGATTCGCATATTGTGAGATGAGCCAGTTTCCATGTAATATGTACATGACTTCAGAATGAGATTTTCACTCTGCAGCGGAGTGTGCGCTGATATGAAACTTCCTGGCAGATTAAAACTGTGTGCCCGACCGAGACTCGAACTCCCGAGTTCGAGTCTCGGTCGGGCACACAGTTTTAATCTGCCAGGGAGTTTTGTACATGATTTGCTTGTCTGAATAGGTGCATGCAAGTCTTTTATGTGTTCCTTTATACTACAGTGGTTTACACTCAGTAAAAAAGAAGTTATTAGACTTTGTCATTACTCGTACTGCAAGTGAAACACAAATTGGAAAACAAAGTAAATTTCTTTGTTTTCTGTAATACAAATGGTACCAGTGTTCAATTAAATGTTCTACAGTAGAACAGCACATATCCAGAAGAAACGATTTCACGTTAGATTTAAACTTTGGTTCGCTAGCTGTAAGACGTTTAATGTTACTGGGCAAATGATTCAAGATTTTGGTGCCTGATTATTGAATTTCCTCATGAATCACTAACAGCCTTACTACTGTATAAGTAATATAATTTATTCTTATAGTGTTGCAAGTGTCGACGTACCGTTTTCAATATCGGGAGGACGAATTCAGTATTTCGGCTTTCCTTCTATCATTTTGCCGGCCGGGGTGGCCGAGCGGTTCTAGGCGCTACAGTCTGGAACCGCGCGACCGCTACGGTCGCAGGTTCGAATCTTGCCTCGGGCATGGATGTGTGTGATGTCCTTAGGTTAGTTAGGTTTAAGTAGTTCTAAGTTCTAGGGGACTGATGACCTCAGATGTTAAGTCCCATAGTGCTCAGAGCCATTTGAACCATTCTTTTTGCACCGACACACTCACGCCAGTTGCTAGAACTCACATCGGATGGATGTCTGGGGATCACCGGACTGTCAAGGTGTCCCTGGAACGTGGGCGTTTCGGTCGTCTGAACTCAACCTGCGCGACTTCTATGGGGCCATCTGAAGGATGTATGAACGAAACTCCAGTGGAGTCAGCAAAAGACCCGAATGCGAGTCTACACGCAGCTTGTGAAGTTACAAAGCTGTCTCCGTCACCATCAGGAGATACAATGGCTGACTACCGGGGCTGACACGATGACACGATGGTCTGCTTATACAGGTACAGTGGCAGCGTCTGAGTCCTTCCAGGGAGGGCCGGGATGACGCATGTGTGGAAGGCACGTTGGGCAGCTCCCAACGAATCCGGCCTGCGAGGGGACCCAGTAAAATCAGAGCGCGCCAGAGACAGGCACCACCTTTGAAGCTGCCGCACCCGCGTCCCTGCAAACGCGAAGGCTCCGTCTTTGCTTTCACTCAATGTCCAAAGCCCGATGGCATGCCCTACTAAGGCTGTACCCATGCTCTCTCTTAAACTTATTGCTGTTTGCTCTGATTTCAGCCGCTTCTTTTATACCGGACTCCAAGTATGTCCACTTCTTAGGCAATGTCGGAATTTCAGCATTTGAAGCGCGTGTTCAGGAGAGATGATCCCAGCGAGGAAGAAATTACAAAAGCTTTCAGCCGCCTTGCGAATCGGCGACACTGTGGAGCGACTACTAACAAAATATGACGGGTTGTGAAGATACGTGGAGTGAGACCATTGTTCCGGCTTTCCTGCAAGACAAAAGATATGTTACGCCCCTTGAAAGGCAACGTAGGCCTTCGAGTTCCTTGCGTGTCTGGTGTCTCCTGTGAATATACTAGCATCTGCATATGTCAAACTATTCGCTTTGTTGCTGAGTGTTGTGCAGGTATAACACCCCAACGACCGCCTTAAAGTCAATTAAGACAGAATATCATAATATGAAGTAGGGAAGAGTTATCTTGGCAAATACATCTTTGCCGACAAGCTAACACCAAGAAGTTTTAATAACAACAGCATTATACAACATCACTGAGAGTTTTTGTTATAAAAAGAGGAGGAAGAAACCTCAGATTTAATTAATGGGCGAATATCCAGGTGATAATTGCAATTACCCCCCCCCCCCATGAACCATGGACCTTGCCGTTGGTGGGGAGGCTTGCGTGCCTCAGCGATACAGATGGCCGTACCGTAGGTGCAACCACAACGGAGGGGTATCTGTTGAGAGGCCAGACAAACATGTGGTTCCTGAAGAGGGGCAGCAGCCTTTTCAGTAGTTGCAGGGGCAACAGTCTGGATGATTGACTGATCTGGCCTTGTAACATTAACCAAAACGGCCTTGCTGTTCTGGTACTGCGAACGGCTGAAAGCATGGGGAAACTACAGCCATAATTTTTCCCAAGGACATGCAGCTTTACTGTATGATTAAATGATGATGGCGTCCTCTTGGGTAAAATATTCCGGAGGTAAAATAGTCCCCCATTCGGATCTCCGGACGGGGACTACTCAAGAGGACGTCGTTATCAGGAGAAAGAAAACTGGCATTCTACGGATCGGAGCGTGGAATGTCAGATCCCTTAATCGGGCAGGTAGGTTAGAAAATTTAAAAAGGGAAATGGATAAGTTAAAGTTAGATATAGTGGGAATTAGTGAAGTTCGGTGGCAGGAGGAACAAGACTTTTGGTCAGGTGATTACAGGGTTATAAATACAAAATCAAATAGGGGTAATGCAGGAGTAGGTTTAATAATGAGTAAAAAAATATTAGTGTGGGTAAGCTACTACAAACAGCATAGTGAACGAATTATTGTGGCCAAGATAGACACAAAGCCCATGCCTACTACAGTAGTACAAGTTTATATGCCAACTAGCTCTGCAGATGATGAAGAAATTGATGAAATGTATGACGAGATAAAAGAAATTATTCAGGTAGTGAAGGGAGACGAAAATTTAATAGTCATGGGTGACTGGAATTCGTCAGTAGGAAAAGGGAGAGAAGGAAACATAGTAGGTGAATATGGATTGGGGCTAAGAAATGAAAGAGGAAGCCGCCTTGTAGAATTTTGCATAGAGCATAACTTAATCATAGCTAACACTTGGTTCAAGAATCATAAAAGAAGGTTGTATACCTGGAAGAATCCTGGAGATACTAAAAGGTATCAGATAGATTATATAATGGTAAGACAGAGATTTAGGAACCAGGTTTTAAATTGTAAGACATTTCCAGGGGCAGATGTGGATTCTGACCACTATCTATTGGTTATGAACTGCAGATTGAAACTGAAGAAACTACAAAAAGGTGGGAATTTAAGGAGATGGGACCTGGATAAACTGACTAAACCAGAGGTTGTAGAGAGTTTCAGGGGGAGCATAAGGGAACAATTGACAGGAATGAGGGAAAGAAATACAGTAGAAGAAGAATGGGTAGCTCTGAGGGATGAAGTAGTGAAGGCAGCAGAGGATCAACTAGGTAAAAAGACGAGGGCTAATAGAAATCCTTGAGAACACAAGAAATATTGAATATAATTGATGAAAGGAGAAAATATAAAAATGCAGTAAATGATGCAGGCAAAAAGGAATACAAACGTCTCAAAAATGAGATCGACAGGAAGTGCAAAATGGCTAAGCAGGGATGGCTAGAGGACAAATGTAAGGATGTAGAGGCTTGTCTCACTAGGGGTAAGATAGATACTGCCTACAGGAAAATTAAAGAGACCTTTGGAGTGAAGAGAACCACTTGTATGATTATCAAGAGCTCAGATGGCAACCCAGTTCTAACCAAAGAAGGGAAGGCAGAAAGGTGGAAGGAGTATATAGAGGGTTTATGCAAGGGCGATGTACTTGAGGACAATATTATGGAAATGGAAGAGGATGTAGATGAAGATGAAATGGGAGATAAGATACTGCGTGAAGAGTTTGACAGAGCACTGAAAGACCTGAGTCGAAACAACATTCCATTATAACTACTGATGGCCTTGGGAGAGCCAGTCCTGTCAAAACTCTACCATCTGGTGAGCAAGATGTATGAGACAGGCGAAATACCCACAGACTTCAAGAAGAATATAATAATTCCAATCCCAAAGAAAGCAGGTGTTGACAGATGTGAAAATTACCGAACTATCAGTTTAATAAGTCACAGCTGCAAAATACTAACGCGGATTCTTTACAGACGAATGGAAAAATTGGTAGAAGCGGACCTCGGGGAAGATCAGTTTGGATTCCGTAGAAATATTGGAACACGTGAGGCAATACTAACATTACGACTTATCTTAGAAGAAAGATTAAGAAAAGGCAAACCTATGTTTCTAGCATTTGTAGACTTAGAGAAAGCTTTTGACAACGTTAACTGGAATACTCTCTTTCAAATTCTGAAGGTGGCAGGGGTAAAATACAGGGAGCGAAAGGCTATTTACAATTTGTACAGAAACCAGATGGCAGTTATAAGAGTCGAGGGGCATGGAAGGGAAGCAGTGGTTGGGAAAGGAGTGAGACAGGGTTGTAAGTTCTGCCCGATGTTATTCAATCTGTATATTGAGCAAGCAGTAAAGGAAACAAAAGAAAAATTCGGAGTAGGTATTAAAATTCATGGAGAAGAAGTAAAAACTTTGAGGTTCGCCGATGACATTGTAATTCTGTCAGAGACAGCAAAGGACTTGGAAGAGCAGTTGAACGGAATGGACAGTGTCTTGAAAGGAGGATATAAGATGAACATCAACAAAAGCAAAACGAGGATAATGGAATGTAGTCAAATTAAATGGGGTGATGCTGAGGGGATTAGATTATGAAATGAGACACTTAAAGTAGTAAAGGAGTTTTGCTATTTAGGGAGCAAAATAACTGATGATGGTCGAAGTAGAGAGGATATAAAATGTAGACTGGCAATGGCAAAGAAATCGTTTCTGAAGAAGATAAATTTGTTAACATCGAGTATAGATTTAAGTGTCAGGAAGTCGTTTCTGAAAGTATTTGTATGGAGTGTGGCCATGTATGGAAGTGAAACATGGACGATAACCAGTTTGGACAAGAAGAGAATAGAAGCTTTCGAAATGTGGTGCTACAGAAGAATGCTGAAGATAAGGTGGGTAGATCACGTAACTAATGATGAGGTATTGAATAGGATTGGGGAGAAGAGAAGTTTGTGGCACAACTTGACTAGAAGAAGGGATCGGTTGGTAGGACATGTTTTGAGGCATCAAGGGATCACAAATTTAGCATTGGAGGGCAGCGTGGAGGGTAAAAATCGTAGAGGGAGACCAAGAGATGAATACGCTAAGCAGATTGAGAAGGATGTAGGTTGCAATAGGTACTGGGAGATGAAGAAGCTTGCACAGGATAGAGTAGCACGGAGAGCTGCATCAAACCAGTCTCAGGAATGACCACAACAACAACAACAATTGCAATTAATATCTTGAAACATAAGTCCAAGGTGATGTTAGTCAGAGATAACTTTTATGTGGAAGAGAGTTGTAAGCGCAACGAAGAAATTCAGTGCGCCTACAATATTCTTTCACAGAAGTCACTTGCTGGCTCTCGTCCTATAAAGACGTGCGAGAACAATTCTTGTATTAGTTATTGAGAGTACGGAACGCGACGAGATTGTTTTGTGTTCAGAAGTGTTTCTTGCGTGATGTGATTCACGAACTTCGGGAACTGATTTTCTAAGCAGAGACACGAACCGATAGACGCGTTTAACCGTGCATAACGGGTTAATTGATCTTTATTGACGAAACTAGTGAATATTGGACTTGACTTTCAAATAGTTGGAACTGAAAGAAGAGTGGATGGTATATCAAAGGACTACACTGAATTAGTCTCGAGTAGAACACAATTACACGACTTCACGAAGATAATACAATTACGCTGAAGAGTCCAGTTGTCGTAATTGTCAAGAAACTTAATTTTAATAGTACTGACTTTACCAACCAACTGCGTGTGCGTGTGGTGCGAAACTTATAAAGTATATAGTGGCCAAGAAACAATAAACTGTTCGTTCCAAGTGAAATATCAAGCGTGGACTACATTATTAAGTGATTTAATCAATGATAGTTCACCAACGACTGTTCAGCAGGGACAATTTGATCTGAATATGAAAATACCTACTTCATTAATTGAAAAGAGAACTTCTGAACATTTTTTTTAACATTACGGGGTAGGTTCACTCAGACGTGATCAAAGAGTATCTGTGGATCTCGCTTCATACAGGTTCAACAACTCCTTAGCAACGAGCCAACAACGTACGAGAAGACTGGTAAGTACAATGTTTCATCGCAGTTGGTGGTGTGTACGATGCGGATGAGATAAGATTTAACAACTACTGCATATCCGGGCAATGAATCATTCAATCCTAAATCAGAAGAAGCACCCATCGTACGAGTTGGCATTTCTGTCTCCCGTTCACCAACGGGGACCTACGTCATCGCGCATCCTGTCTCAACTCCACTGCGAGAGCTGTGGCAGTAGCAGCTCTACGGCGTCGACAATGTCAGCACGCGGTTTGAGTACGGGGACGCTACACAGGGTACTCACGATGTATTGAAGAAAGGCAACTTGCCCAGAAAACGGACGTAAAGTGCAATTTCAAGAGACGAGAGTTTGGGTCAGAGGCCCTCATGTTGGGATTGTGTTGAAAAAGATGCGTCCGAAATCAGAACAGAAAGCAGTAAGTGTAACGGAGACCAGAGGTACACACTTAGTGGTATGGTTTCGGGCTCTAGACACCGAACGCAAGCAAAAACGTAGGCTTGATGCTTGTAGGGATGCGAGAGTGGAAGCTTCGAAGGTGGCGCCTGCTTCTCGCACCATCGGACTTCACTCGGTCCACTGGGGGAACGGAGCTCCAGAGCTGCCCAACGTGCTTTCTGCGCATGCGTCACTCCGGCACTCTCTGGAAGGTTCCAGAGGCTGACACTAAGCCCGGGCAGTCAGTGATTTTAACTCCTGAGTACTGTGGTGGAGACAGCTTAACCCTAGGACGCCTAAGGGGAGGGGGGGGGGGGATGGTTCGTAGAACCCATAATTTTTTTATGTCCCCTGCTTTTGCCCAAGTAACTTAAATACTACATATTCCCTTTGAGTTATTGTTTGTTGGCTATTTTATGAAACGTTAGTGTCAATATATTTTATAGAAAACTCCTGCTTTGAAAGAAAAAATAAATAAACTTATTATGTGTCCAACAAACCCCCCCCCCCTTAGGCTTCCATGCTATAGAAAATTTCCCATAGTAGGATTCCGTATTTCTCATCTCTACATCAATGCAAGTTAGTTTCTTGTTGCTTGGCATTCTTGATATTCACAACAATCGATTTATTTTCAGAGGAAGTGATTGTTGATGTCAGTCAGCTGTTATTTATCTTGTAAACTTGCAGCGAGTTAGTGCAGTTCCCAACACGTAGGCCTCCAGTAACTTTGGTGTCTTACACAGCAAAAACGAAACCAAGTAAAAACTTACTGATGTTGTCAACAATGCACCAAGATAAAGGCACTGTTGGAGGAGAGAAGAATAAAACCGAGATAAATGCATATTACAATTCCACTAAACGTGGAATTGATACCATTGATCAAATGGCGTGTATGTACACCTGCAAGAGGGGAACAAGGAGATGGCCACTACCTGTATTTTACTCTCTCATCGACATTTGTGCTATCAATGCAACCACCATATTCATCCAGCAACATCCAAGATGGAATGAGAAGAAACACAACAAACGGAAACTTTATCTTCTGCAAGCTGGGATGGAACTAGTGAAATTGCAGGTAGAAGAAAGAAGTGCCAATGCAAGAGGGTTATCTAACTAAATTGTTCAATCAATGGACACTATTCTACAAAAGAAAATCAAAGAAGTGACAACAGAACCACGTCAGCCTCCTGCAGGGAAAGGTCGGTGCCATATTTGTGTAAGGAAAGCTAAAACAAAGAAGCAGAAGTACAACAATCTAAGTAAACCAAAACAATATTGTGGACAGTGTCATAAACGTGTGTAGCACACATTGAGAAAAAAATTGTGAAGTGTGTCTCTTGCCTTGAAGTTGAGGACTCAGAGTTGTCTATTGTATATGAACACATCTGTATTTCGTATTGTAATATGTCAATTTTTTATTCACTCAATCCAAGTCGGCCGAAGTGGCCGTGCGGTTCTAGGCGCTGCAGTCTGGAACCGCGAGACCGCTACGGTCGCAGGTTCGAATCCTGCCTCGGGCATGGATGTGTGTGATGTCCTTAGGTTAGTTAGGTTTAACTAGTTCTAAGTTCTAGGGGACTAATGACCTCAGAAGTTGAGTCCCATAGTGCTCAGAGCCATTTGAGCCACTCAATCCAATATTTATAACAATGAACCGATGCCTTAGTTAAAATACATAAACCATTTTGGAAGTTGTAATTTTTCGTCAGTAAACTTATTTAATACCTGTGGGCTCGCCGAGACCCCCCCCCCCCCCCCCTTTTAGGCATCCACGTTAGAAAAAAAAGGCTTGGGCGTCCTAGGGTTAATAATTTTTTATAGTCTGCATTTTTGTATTTTCCTTCTGTTGTGTGGTTTTCCTTTCTGTTTCCTGCTGTAGGCCTTAAGGTCCCGTTAACGCAGTAAACGATGATGACGATGAACGGTGTATAATTTATGTGTGTTATAAAAAAATGTGAGAGATGATGTAATAATTCAATCAGACATCCAAATCCGTGTGTGTATTGCGTCACCTTCTGATCGTACTTACCGACAGAATGAAACATTCCCGGCGATACCCAGTATAAAGTCTTCTAGCGAATCGCGGCTCAGTGATTAAGGTAACGACGTGAAGCGCCAGCGGCAGCGGCAGCGCATGAAAGCAGCACTGGGGGGGAAGAAACGGCGCGTCGATCGGCGGTCGCTGGTAGGCCGACTTATTGGGCCAATTAGGGCCGGCGTGTGCGCGGTCTGCGCAATTAGAAGGGTGCGTGCTGCGGCCGGCGCCCCGCCACGCACCGCTAATGAACGCTCGCCGCTCGCCCACTCGCCGCTCTCGCTGCTGACTAGTGCTGCACGCGGCCCATCTGCGTGTGGGCGGTCAGCCGCTGTCAACACGGGAGCGGCGCCTGTGATCTCGCGCTGACACTGCTCGGGCCGCCCCTAAAAGCTGGGCTCGTACGGGGCGTCTCGATGGTACTGGCTTGTGACGTCACAACGAGGAGTAGAGTATCTGCTAGCGCAATATGACATGTCAGGTTTTTGATTCGTGGGGAGGAGCGTGGCCAGGCAATCAGAACTGAAGTGAAGCCGGTGAGAGACGCCCACTTCATCCACCATTCAGTGCTCGCATTGCATATTCCTAATCCCGGCGTTGTGGTATTCTGTAATATAGTAATTCACGTCCTGTTAATAATTTCTATGGGTTGCCTAATTTATTTGAAGATGTTTAAAGTTTGACTCACTCTGATCTGTGAGAGGAGCCTTGCGCCAGGAATTTTCTTTATTTATGGGCGATGGCAGCAGTCTTCCTAGCAGCCATGATGGCTTCCCGTTTCCCAACCTTTTTCCGATCGCCAGGGTAGCACGTGGTGTCGTTTGAAAGTTCAGTAGTGGCCAAAGTTTCTCCTGTTCTCAGTTCCCCAACCTGCCTTACGAACCATGTAACTCCTATTTATGCTCGATTTTAACGTCGCGAGGTCGCCTCCCTGTCAGATTCCGGCCCTCTGATTGGCCAGTTCGCGTGCGCAGGTAGGCGCCAACCGACCTCCGCGGGTGGATAGTGGACTAACATTATCGATGAGCGTGTCAAGTTCAACGTGCTGCTGAACGCTCAGGAACGGTGCGATTTGTGCACACGGTACGTGGGCCCCAACGTGCTATACGCGGTCGTAAAGCACTCCAGCGGCAGCTGAGGTATGCTTCTAGTTCATAAATCACACTGTTTACTCAACGGGCGCGTAAAATAACCACGTTAGCTCTATTGAAACGCACATCTCCATCGTCCACGAAAAGGAAAGTACTGTGTCCAAACAATAAGGACACAGGCTTACAAAAGTTCAATTACAAACAGTGCGGTACAAATTTGGAATACTTCTCTGCATAAGGTAAACATTATTTCCTCATTCCCACATTTTAGTAAAACCCCAACGTCAGTCTTACTTGATCACTATTCCTACCCAGTAGCAGAATCTTTGCAACACGTGAATTACGAAGCGTAAAAGAAAAATGAGCAAAATATCTTTATACAAGTAGCGCAAGCTGTCCTGTAGATTAAGCCAATCGAACAGTCACCCCTCAAAAAAAGGTGAACTTCTATTTACATAACATCAAATATTATAGTATATACTTGTATTAAACTAATAAGAAAGTATCAGAACCTAATAAAAACGCGAATGTTAGCAAAAAAATTAGAAGTGGCAAAACGCGAACCAGCGCCCCAACATACAACTTAATTGCAGACAGTGACCCTAGCCATTACTTTACAACAACAACGTGCGCTGTGCATCTATCATAGAATGTTATGCGTTGCTGAAAACCTTAATCGTACGTATGTTACTATTTGAAATTTAAATATAACAAATTGTACCAAGAACAATGCGGTTTGGGTGGATCTTCAGTGTGTCGCTGACTTCAAATAGCCTACTCTCATAATACGCCAGTTACAATAATTCTTTTGCCACGAATATGATGTTTCTGATATTTTATTGGAACGAACCACACAGTTAACAACGGGTTTTCCAGTGATTCTCAATTTGCTGGTGCTCAGAAACCGCATATACGCATATAGGCTTGAAATGAATGCCAATATGGCGCCTCACAACTCTGTACTGAAGGGAGACGGCGTGCTTGTGACGTAGGCGGCGTTGTGCCATCTCATTGGTCAACGCTCAGACGCACGCTCAGAATATCTGACATGCCAGATATTGCTCTGCACGTTCAACGCTCAACGTTCGGATGCACGGTCCGTGTACCGACGGCTTAAGGGGCAGTAGTGCACTTGTAGTGTGACCGCGCCGGAGACCGGAGGTGCCGCTTCCAGGAGATGAAGTTCGGTAAGCATGAGCGCCGGTGTGCACTGTAGATTCGCGCCCTGCGCCCCAGACGGAATCTTATAGGTCATTGTAGTGATGTGCGTTCCTTGAATTACGGTTTACGCAATTTTTACGGTTTATAAGACTGTAGGTTTTTCTTGTACAGTTGGGCGTAATGTGCGAGATGCGTTGGTTAGTCACAGTAGCTTGCAGTACGGCACTAAAGTGCATACACTCATGCTCACTTTTCCGCTTCGTCTGGCAGTAGCTGTTTCAGTTCTCCTGTGTAAAATTCGACTCAGAATTTAGGTCTTCCTAGCTTGAAAACTTGTGCCCTTTGTCCTACGCCACGTGGTGAGTGTCTGGCGCCCTTCATGTTTCGTTAACGTAGTCGGACCGCGAGCCAAAGTAATCTAGTATCGCTCGTATGAATAGTTTCGCGTCTTGCTGGTTTTATTCCTTTAGTACAGGAGGTTACCTAGCGATTCACCCACAGTAGCATCTTTCTTAGTCTTTGGCTGATTCATGGTGGTGGTCGTTGCATGTCTGCAACCCCTTCCTTTAGTAGATTGGACCCCATTTGATAATACGGCGATCGTTCCTAAAATTCCTTTTTTCCTGCTATCGTGGCTTATTATGAACGAGCGTTGGGGCAGGCTGCTGAACTCAATTCTTTTTTCCCCCACCCCCATTTGATCATGTAATTGTTCAGTATTCAACTGTTAAATAAACGAGTCCTTTAATCTGTACATCCTCCCTTTCATTACGTGAAACCATCCTTAGTGTCACAGTAGAATAATGAAGAACTATAGCCGTTGCTACAAGTTCGTGCAGGTCTCGCGCACGACCATTGCACGCATGGCACCGATAATAGTAATAATAACGTTCAATTATCCCCCATTGATGAACTGCGAAGTGTTCACGGCTCAGTGTGAGTACGTGAGCACTAAATCCACTTGATGTGGTGGAAGCAACGCCCTCTGTTTTACCTTGCTGGTTTAAAAAAAATATATCAAAAATTACAGCCCCTACAGCAAGGGATAGTAATCTGTAAAATAAAACGAGCCACCGCTTTTACCGGTATTTGCTGATATTTACGTTATGAGTTACTTGCTGTGAATATACGCTGTATGAAGCCACCGACGCATCGAGAACCTCTCGAAAACGAGTAATTTTTTTGGGTGCATCGACCTTTAAAACATTCATCACATCGTAAAACGAAAGACAGCCACTGTAATATTTCTGGCTTTTCAGCAATGATGTTCAGCTACGACAAGTTCTTTTTAGAGCAGTGGAGAAGGTGTTTGTACGGTGTTGTAGTTCATTGTATTTCGGTTCAATAAAAGAATAAAAAGTTTAAAACACAGGGTGTTTCAAAAAGAATGACCTGTTAATCAATTCTTCTGAGTCACGAGGTGAAGGGGAGATGAACACACTTGCCTTCGCATGTCTCCACAAGAAAAAAATCGCGTAGGGTCATGTCTTGGAGGCCAAGGACCAGTGTCTCGAGGTCCTGTGCACCCTGTACAGCGTTGAGGCAAAGTGTCATTGACAAACTGACTTATGTTGGTGGAGCTACATCCTGTGGGAAAATGAAATCATCCTCCGAAACTTGTGGAAATAGCCAGTTCTTCACCATTTGTAGATAGCTCGTTCCAGTCACTATGTTTTCCTCATAAAAGAAGGAAACGTACACTTTTTTCAAGAGAAATGGCACAAAAAAAGGTACATCTTAGGTGAGTTTTGGGCCAGTGGAGTGAACGGTACAGAAGTCCTTGATGTAACCGATTTGTAAAACTTCGTTGCGTCACTGAGCCAGCTGCTGCTACAGATGCGATCTTTCTGCAGTGCGGTCTTTCTGCAATATTGCAGACGGAACATCCAGCTTCTCGTTGCCCTATTACACGACATCGTTCGTAAATCAGTGAGGTGCTGATAATGACGACTTCCTCGCCTTAAAGGTATTCTTGACTACCATCAACTCATCACGTTCTAAGGTAGCTAACGCTCACAACCATTACAGCGCGTATTTAAAGCTTAAAGCAAACCTGATTTGCATTCTATAAGGGACACTGTTATGCGATTGGGACGAAATTTGAATAGACATTATCTTTTAGATATAGAAACAATTGTACTAAGTTACCTGTTTGTCGCACAATTTCCCCTTGATGTGTGTGGGTTTTTTTCCGTCAGTGTACTTACGGCCAGACAAACAAAACTATACGCGTGTCCCTTTGGCTTATACTGTTGTTTCTTCCTAAAGTTTTTAGTATAGGCTGATTTTTCGATCTTCCATGCGCATACATTTATACATATATCATAATTGGCCTAACAAGACGATTATGGCTGACTGAAAAATCGTTCATGTACCCTTAACATAAAGATTCGTCCATGTGATCCCAAATTTTTCCGTTGCGCTGTCGCAGACGTAAGGGACATTTGTTATCGGCATCTCTAACCATACTGTTTACTCAATAAGAGATGACGACTA
The DNA here is from genome assembly GCF_023864345.2 of Schistocerca serialis cubense. Lineage (NCBI taxonomy): Eukaryota > Metazoa > Arthropoda > Insecta > Orthoptera > Acrididae > Schistocerca > Schistocerca serialis. The sequence goes on along the minus strand of NC_064639.1, from coordinate 1,149,262,613 downwards.
GCATAGGGGCTTACTGAAAAATTCCAATTTCTCTCAGGAATTAAATCTATCGACAACTTAGCACTCAAGTGTGTGAAGTGCATGACAGGGATTGCTTCCAATAGTAGCACTCTGAAACGTCCCCTTTGAACAATTATACATGACTGTGCTTAAACTGACACCCAATATTTTTAGCGCAACGCAATCTGACTTTCAACAATCCCTACAAAAGAATGGCCCTGACTGACAATAACCAATACCTTGCATGAATCACTTACCTCACAAAAATCTTCGTTACTCGAACTACTGCAACACAGCGAGCGCCACTACTGCCAGCTAAATAAAAGATTCAAACTACGGAAGGCACTAGCTACTGATAGGCATAGTTAGCAAATGAAAGATTTTAATAGAGAACAAACAATGTATTTACCTTAACAGTGTTCAAAGGTCATAATATATAAAGCAGTTCATGACATCCAGTCTTACAAATTTCAAAACTCCGCCATTTCTCTCCCCACATCCACCACTGCTGGCGGCTCACCTCCAACTGCCGAACGCTATGCGCTGTTAACATCCAGCTGCCCAACACTACAATGGCAGACAACAATGCAAACTAGCCACAGACTGCACACAGCACAGCCAGTGATTTTCATACAGAGCTCTACGTGGCGTTATCAATATAAAAACCTAAACAGCCTACTTACAACTCTTTGACAATCATATATTTCCTGCTTGGAAGTGAGAGCTGCAATTTATCTGTTTTCGGCCTTGCAATGCCTGCGGGAGGGATAGGCAGGCTGTAGTATATTTCTACACTAGTTGACAAATCCGGCATTGCTTAGGTATTCGTTTTTCCAACGCGTGTCTACAACACGAATCTGTAACCGGCTCTATGGCAGCGCTACTTCATAGCTCTGGTGACAACTATTGTTTCGCCGTTTGCGCTTCACAGTTCAAAGTTACCGAAAGCGCTGGCAGGTACCAGGGATTTCCTTAGGTTGACTCTACTGTAGAAGTGTGTTAGTGGTACAGAACGAATGAATTGAAAATTCATGCATGATGCGCTATTTATTTTCGCATGCCGTTGTTTATTATGTCATATCTCCCGAACTTCAATACGTAGGACTTTCTTACCCCCACGGCGACTGTTGCCTCACAGTAAGGGATGTGTGTACCGAATTTTCTTGAAATCAGTCCAGTGGTTTAGGAGGAGATATGACACACACTCACACACACACACACACACACACACACACACACACACACACACACACACACACGCACACACATTTTATAATATTTATGGATTGCTCAGCTGACTCTCGTCTTTGAAACTTCGCAGGTAGCCTTTTGCGAGGTGGTCGGCGTATGTCTTCACGTGTCTGTCAGTTTAGAGTTTTCAGCATTTCTGCAACGCTTCCCCTTCAGTCAAGCAAATATGTGACTGTTCGTTCTGTCCTTCTTTGTATACACTTAGTATTCCCTGTTAGTTCTATTTGGTATGGGTCCCACTGACTTGAACAATATTCTAGGGTAGATCGCACGAGTTTTTGTATGTGGCCTCTTGTGGGTAGACTGACTGCATTTTAGCAATATCCTACCAACGAACGAGACTTTCATCTGATTTTCCTTCAAATGAGCACACTTGATCATTCCGTTTCATGTCTTTGCCATCAAACGTCCTGAATAATTTTTTATATGTATCCTAATTTCCGCTTTCCTAACAAATTTTGCAATCTTTTCCTATGTCTTATCTCACGTAAATTAACACATAAGTACCATCTTGTCCCTTCTTCTAGGTAGTCTTTTGCTCTTCTTTTCTTCTTCGGCGACTCTGAAGGAAACTTATTTCTTATAAGTGAATTTTGTTTTCAGCATCCTACAGTAATATACAAGATTGTCCACTTAAATGTTTCAGTGTAAGTATCTCTGGAACAACAACAGATATTGAAAAAATAGATACTCAAAAACGACTTTCACAGGTATGTATACAAGGCAGGGGCTCATGAAAGAAAATACCATGAGACATTCTAAAATGTAAATAAATATTATTTTTAATGCAAGATTATCCTTTTTTAAATTGAAAACACCTATTATTTCTCACGCTATCAATAACATGAAAAACCACAAAAAGAATGGCGTTGGTTGCATTATAATACGTAAATTACATCCAGAGAAATTGTAAAGTGAATTTTATGCTTGAAATAAACGAAAAGTGCCGCTGTTGCACATCCCGAGATGCAAGCGTGAATGCCAAGTTGGTCGTAATTGCGATGTGTTTGACGTACTACGACGCAACAGTCGCTGTACTTACTGCTTTTTACACCGTTATTTAGTGGACTGGAAAGAATACAGATGTCCAGTCACACGCATACATCATTTACTCCTCTCTTAGATGCTTAGTCAGCCATTAATTAGGTTCATCGTGGGCGGTGATATTCGCTTTTTCGTTATAGTTATCTCCACTCTAGTACTGCAGTCAAGGTCAATACAGTACTAACGAATAAATCCTTTTCTTATTTTTCATTGTGTGTGACTGGACATCTGTATTGTTTTCAGTCTACTTAATAACTGTGTAAATAGTAACAAATACCAAATTTGTTGCATCGTAGTGCGTCAGTCAAATCGCGATTACGAGCAACGGAGGTTTCGCGCTTGGATCTCGGTATGTGCAATAGCGGCGTATTTCAGTTGTTTCAAGGTTCAACTTCGCTTTGCCATTTCTCGGGACAGATAGTATTTCCATGCAACCAACGCCACTTTTTTGTTATATTTTGTGTTGTTGATTGCGTAAGAAATAATACGAGGTGTCCATTTAAAAAAGAAACTTAGATTTGTGTTAAAAATAATATTTGCTTACGTTTTAGAATGTTTCATGGTATTTACTTACCTTACTCATAACCATGGAAGTCGTTTGTATGTTGCCACAAGGTCTTTCTTATTTAAAATGCGCAGTATTATTTTCATCAGATCGAATTATACGAGTACAAATTTGAGTGCTTTACGAAAATCGATATGCACCGTATTTGGCTCAGTACGTCTACTTTAGGGAAACGTTGGCTGTTTCATTTACTTCGTGCTTTGCAGAGTGCCTAAAAGCTGCGCAGAATGGTGTACTGGAAACTACGAAGTTAAAATGAGTAATTACCGGGTGAGAAAGCATGGCTCATTTGCACTTTGTAATTAAACTGAACTCATGGAAGTAAGTTTTAGTGTCACCACACACTATCATGAAATAAGTGCCGAGAAGCTGTTCCCAAATGGCAGGAGAAGTCACCTGTGTGTGTGTGTGTGTGTGTGTGTGTGTGTGTGTGTGTGTGTGCGCGCGTACGTGCGTGCTTGAGTGTGTGAGTGAGTGGGTGTGTGAGAGAGAGAGAGAGAGAGAGAGAGAGAGAGAGAGAGAGAGAGAGAAACCTTTAATAAACTGAACTCTCTTCAGATCTTGGTTTGAAGAGAGTGTACAACAATAAGAGAAGATTTGAAAGTATTGCGAAACCTACTCGTATGTTATAGGCAATGCCAATAAATCGTAACTGGTTTGACTACACTCTGTACTGATAATAGGGAAAGATGAGGAACTTTTCAATTGGCAAAACAGAAGGTAGAACTTCCGTCAACACGGGATGAATCAAATATGAGTAATGCCTTATCACATCTCCGCCTAGTGGGGATCGCAGTGGAATTAAAAAAAATGTTAGTGCATCCGTATGATTCTAAAAGAATCATAGTTTGGAGAACTTAGAATCTGAGCTTGTTCCAACGAACGAGATTGTACTGTAGTTGCAACAGTGAGTACACATTTGGATAGAGTGTGGCTTTGGCCGGAAGAGTGATGTTTGAAGTCCTTTTGGAAATCCAAGCTCAGATTCTGCGTGTTGACGAATGAAATGATGTATGTTAACTGCTCAGTAGCGCTTCTCCTTTCTGCAGATGAGGTAACACCAAGTCTTAATAATATACTATGACACATGCAAAACACTCTTTGTTACAGGGACAGCCAGATCAAGAAAACTTACTTTTCTGAGTTCTTGGAGGATTTTGACTGCAGCACTGTTTTTTCCTCTGGCCAGCATTGCTGTTTGTTATTTCTCTTGTTAATTAGTTCTATTTGATTAGTTATGAGGCTTGATATGTCGGCTCTAGTTCATTTAATTTCGTGTATTGTGTACTGAACTACCGGGTGAGAAAGCATGGCTCATTTGCACTTTGTAATTAAACTGAACTCATGGAAGTAACTCTGCTGTGTTATTTTTCTTACCATTCCATCCAGTTGTGTAATTATTAGATGTATGGTTGTCTATTACTTTGTGCCTTTCTTGTTACTGGAAAACTAAAATTATCTGGAAGGTACTGGATTTTACCGTTTGAAATGTTGTACTAGATATTAAATTAAAGCATGTTTTTGGATGGGCGCTGGTCATTTTCCTTGTGTTTTATTCATGCGCTCTGATTTATTGAATTCTGTTGTTAGTAAACGTGTTTAATCTTATCAAATATTTACGCCTACACAACATTCTGCCATTTTTTATGCCCATCGTTTCCTGTGCCATTCTTATTATATCATTTTCTATCTGGTCACGAATGTTACTATAGTCATTGTCCCTTTCTGTAGGAACATGATTAACTATAGCGATAGAAGAGTTTGGTGAAAGATTAGAGAAAAAAACATAAAATGACGTGACTAGACGCAGCTCTGGCAGACTTCTGATATATTACCCTAGGCAACTGGGGTAACTCTGCTTGCTCGACAGCTACGGCTCTCGCATTGGTATGCAACTGTCTCGTAAAACTTTGAACCTAGATTTTTCGACAACGGGTGAGAAGTGCTTCGTATCGGAGCAGCATTCTTTGCTTCTATGTACTACAGTGGTGCGAAAGATGATAAATATCGGTGACTCACTTAGTGTATACTTTTCTTATCACAACAGCACGAACACACAACGTCGTACACTTTTTGTTGGATGTATTTTAATTTTTCTCTTCCCTTGCAATTAAACATCTCTATAGCAATCGCGGGAATTACTCTGTGACATCTAAACGCATTTGCTACCATACTGCGTCCCTTCTTCTGCTATTTCCACATTTTACTTCTCCAAAATTTTGAAAACCTCTTACTACTCTATCAGTGTACTAATTTTCAATATACGTCTGTGACACATTATGTTCTATTGCATACAAGAATCATGTATTCCAAATGCGCATCGACCTTCAGCGCATGACTATATTTCAGTGAGTCAATCTTCCCCATCTGTAGACAGAATTGTATGAATAATGTACAGATACCGCTACAAATCTTTCTTGTTCAGGAACTTGCACAGCCTTTGGTTTCATTACTGATCTAGATACATAAATGTTCAGAATTCGATGTTCGGTTTTTCTCTCTGGTAACTGTCGAGACTTTTCGCTTTGACAGTGATTCGTTTTTGCGAAAAAGGCAAGTATCTCGACAGGATGATCCAAGCATGGGCGATCGGGAGGGTAAAAGTGTCGTGTTGAGGCAACGTTTCGACAAGTTAGCTATTTGTCATCTTCAAATGAAGTACTTGCTGAAACTTTTTGAGCAATAACTTTGTCACTTCATAAGATATCTGGAAAGTAGGGAAACATATTTGCAAAAGTAGCTTTGTCTTTTGAATTACTTCTTTACGTAAATGATTGCGGATTATTAGTTTGGCGAACACTGACAGTATACCATCTCCAACACGACTTCTTGTAGAGCACTTTTCCAATTATAATTAACTAATGAAACTGGTTTATGGTTCATTTGTTATTCTTTACCAAATGAAATTGAATTATTATTTTATGCGAGTTACGTAGCTAATAAGTTTATTGCCAATAAATACTGACCTCCGTCCTACTTTTCAGTTACAGCTCACAAAAAAACATTTCTAAATAACATTCTCCCTCATTAACAAGTGCCTTTGTTAGCTTACTTTCAATGTTGTATCCCATTTTATCTAGAGTATTTCAACCTTTATTTTGTTTTCTGGTTATTTCACTTGCGTAATATCCAAAGAATTAGCTTTTGCAAGACACGATTCTCATTTTATCGAAAGATATCAAGAATTGCAGCTGTTACATCTCCAGCAAATGTCAGCTGCGCTCTGTCGTCGGCCATGATGGAGCATGTGTCATTTATCCGGTGCTAAGGGTCTATAAATCCAGAACGAGCCATCGTCGTCCCTTCCAGCTGACACTGTCATACGTCAGTCGCGCAGTCGCATCAGGACAGGCGATCGATCGTAGCCAGCGGACGGTCGCTCAACACCGTCCCCCTATCTCTGCAAGGAGCAGTGTCGAAACGCAGAATATTTTTCTATCGATATTTTTCGGCACACAAGACTTAAACAGACACACAGTAGTGAAACTAGTCAGTATACCTGACGAAGATGGAGTTGAAAGAAAAATTTATCCCAACTTCGACAGCTTGAGAAAGGACGCTGTTTTATAGCACAAAGACCCCTTCACAAAACATAGGTCCAAGTCAAATAATTTGTTAAATAATTATGTAACATAATGTTGCCATTGAAGTAAACCGAGCGCTGTATCATGTGTGAGATACAGAGGCGAGCGAGTGCTCCGGGACTTACTCCAGTTCACTGCTAGCAGCGCCACGTCACCTTAACGCGTCTGCATGTAGCGCACAAGTATTGCACCACAATTTGGTATGAAATTAAAAATCAAAATTTATGTTTAAAACTTTGTTAAATTATAGTTTAGTGTAATAATGTTCCAAATACCAAGTCTGAATGTTCTAAACTTAATACATAGTTTACGGAAAAATGCCGTTTTAAGAGAAAAATCAGTGGCGCTAAATAATGACGCTAGGAGGCCAGAATTTGGTCAGAAGGTGCAGTTAGAAGTTATAAATAAGTGAGTTGGTTTCCAAAACCATAAAACAAAAATTAACGCCAGAATCCACGTTTTTCGGAAAAATCAGAGGCGCTAAATAATGGACTTTGAAACTTGAAAATTTGTTTTACGCTTCAGTACACCCCAAAAGTAACAACAGAGAGTCCACGTTAATCTACCTCTTATAGTTTCTGAGTAATTAAATAAAAACTAATTTTGTAACTAAAATGTACCTAAGTGTTGTAGATCAAATACTTGAAATTTTCATGATAGAGGATTTTGGTTAAACCAGATGATCAAATATATCAAATAATAGAGCTACAGCAAGTTTAAGACTTGTAACATAAATAGCAACTGATAAAAGTCTTAGCAAAGGTATGGTTCAGAGGTAACAATCTACCGTTAGTTCCACTAAATAAATTCTATTAAGCAAAGTTTGCATTCTAGCGAGCTGAAACTTTCTACCTGCTTTCAAACTGCTTATCTGCATACCAGCAAAAATTAAGAAGTTTCTGAAGTAATTGGTAACTATATTATTAAAGATTATGTGCACGAAATAGCGGTCGTTTCTAGACTGCCGCCGTATGCAAATGGACAAAAATGGCTCTGAGCACCATGGGACTTAACATCTATGGTCATCAGTCTCCTAGAACTTAGAACTACTTAAACCTAACTAACCTAAGGACATCACACAACACCCAGCCATCACGAGGCAGAGAAAATCCCTGACCCCGCCGGGAATCGAACCCGGGAACCCGGGCGTGGGAAGCGAGAACGCTACCGCACGACCACGAGATGCGGGCGCAAATGGACAGAGACAACGGATGTTTTCTCGGAAGTCCGCACCGGCACCTTACAAATACAGCCCCTGAAGCAGTAGGAATGTTCACTTCGCTCTCAGACACTGTGAGGTCCACGCTAGTTAAACGTCTGGTCGCACTCTGCCTCGGATGACGTCAGAGCCGAGCTGTGACAAGCGCGTATTTGGCAGTGCAAACGGATAGTGAACTCGCGAGGACTGTACACCGTCCTGGATCGTTTAGAATTCGGTAAAATAAGTGTTAGTGTGCCGTCCGTGTGAAATTCAATTCGGCGTGGCAAGTGGTGAATTTATTTCCACTTTTATGGCGAGCATTAATTTTTGAACATTTATTGCGAGTGAGTGATGTTAGTCAGGGCGAAAACAATCTGGTAGGAAGTTACCGTAGAGGTCGCCTCTGAACTGCCAAAGGTGCTGTTAGATTAGAAAAACTTATTTTCAATTGAACATAACGCAATTTTAAGTGTTGTTTGTGAGAAACTTTAATTAAATTAAATCTTGATTGGAACTTTTTAACTTTTACTGAAGTCATAGTCCTGATCCCGCAAAGAAATGGGAAATATACACTTTTCTTTCGGTGGGCTGGACCGGAATGTGGCCGTGCAGACTGGAAACTAAGGTCAGTACGTTTCCCTTCGCTTTCTGGCTGACCACCAAATTAGTTGCCAGGCTCACGTGATTAAAGACGGCATCAAAACTTGAAACCAGTGAAGTAACTTACTCGCCGCCCCACACCATTTAGTCGTTATTATTATTCCATGGCGTCTCGCTCTATTTGCGAAAGAGAGCAGGGCTGTCTGTAGTAGTGTTTTCATCTTTTCTTCAGCCGAATCATTTAAAAAGTATAAGAGCAGATTTAAAATATTAGTGTGTAACCAGTTTTACATATGTCCCACCAAAATATTTGTTTCCTAATCACATGAAGGACAGGAATGTTCCATTGCTATGTACCGGCATCCTTTGTAAGACTTACGAAACATAGAAAATCAACATGTCTATGGCGTAACGCCGAAAGCGGTGGTTTTCGTTTATGCAACGGTGGTTTATAGATCACTTCATGTACATGCGGTTTCCGCTAATTTACTTCGATGTTTTTGTTACAGGTAAGGTGCTCCAAGACGTTTCGTACCAACACTAGGCTATTTTATTCGTATATGAATTTGTAAGTATTAATTTCGGCTCCTTGAATGGTGAGATGACTTGTAATTATCTTGAGTACAGATATTGACTTTCCTGCTATTCCTTTGTTTCTGAAACGATCTCATTATGTTTCTAAGTTGTGTGTGTTTGTATGAACTACTTTACTTTCTCCTGGCGAGAACTTGTGCTGAAACAAGCACACTTTGTAGGCGAGCTGTTGCTGCCGTCTCAGATGTCAAGTCCAGGAGCAGCACCCATCACGTAGAGCTGTAACAGCAGAGCACAACGAGACCGAGTGTCTTGTTGTGTTTCGCTGGTGAGGCAGCTGTCAGTTGGACGAGGGCGTGGCAAGTTCTCATCACAAAAATTTGGTCGTGTTCCAGACGACGTGCGACTACAAGTGGCGAAAAAGAATCTTCCAGTAAAGATGACAAGGAGGCGATGCAAACAATGCAGTATTCTAAAGCAAGAGATAAGAATTATTTTCCGCCATAATGGCTATGTTTGTGAACTGTTACTGTATGGGATAATTATTTGTTTCAAGTGACTGGTAGCAGAAACTTGAAATAAATAAGAGATAAGAAGATGAGATGTTGTTTATGGGAAGTGTTATTGTATCCTAACTTTTCAATAACTGAATCGTATTAACGCTGTATTCTCTTCATTCTCTTCTCTTTCAAGGTCTCACTCCCTTTCCTCATAGAATAATTACCCAAAACTATTTCGCACCGAGTCCAGTGAAACATGTATATTCTACACGAAGTTGGTTGGTTGATTTGTGCGGAGGGGACCAAGCAACAAGGTCATCGCTTCCATAGGATGAAGTAAGGATGGGGAAGGAAGTCGGCCGTGCCCTTTCGAAAGAACCCTCCCAGTATTTGCCTGAGCGATTTATGGAAATCACGAAAAACCTAAATGAAGATGGCCGGGAGCGCGTTTCATCCGTCATCCTCCCGAATGTGAGTCCAGTCTGCTTACCACGGCGCCACCTCCATCGATCTGCGTGGGGTAATGACAAAATTATAAGTAGGAGGGGGAAAAATCACAAACTTAAATTTACCCGTGTTATATGATTCTTGTTTGAGGGCTGCAACTCTATTGCAAGATTTCTATGAAATAATATATACTGCAACAGTCGCTTGTTGCTTATACTATATTAGCAGGACGCATTAGAACAGCGTGCTACCTTCTTCAGGTGCGTCTACAGTTAATTCTGTATTTTAATTAAAATGAAGTGAGGTTAGTTTCCTTTGCTGTGTGTGAAAGTGAGGTTATGTGTCGATAACGACGCCTGTTCAGGAAGATAAATATATTAGAATTTGCATATTCAGTGATTAGCTCATTTTGTTAGTGCATTTACTTACTTTTTTGTTTTCGTAATTTTGTTGTCTGGCACACAGAGCACAGTAACAAGTACACGACAGCTTAATACTTTCACAATCATGTATTTAACCAATCCAAAGAGACTTAAAAGGAAAGGTAAACTAGTTTCAGTTGTTAAAACAGTATTATGCATATATATCTAGATGTATTTGTGTCATGACACATATCAGGTGAGTAGTTAGTAAAGACTTTTTTTTAGTGAAATGGGCATTCAACATTGGATAAGTTTTTAAAGAAGTTAGTATTATTACTTTCAAGTTTGTCAGTTAGTAAGTCTCCACGTACTGTACCATGAATGAATATTTCCAATGCTTCATTTAAGTCCATTTTTTGCCCCTTGTCCACATCACGTAATATATGAAGATTATGCTCTGTATCATGGAAATGGCGAGCTGTTTTTCTTATGTGGGCGGATATTGCAAATATATTATAGTTGTAAGCCTGGTAGGAATTTGTATGTTCTTTGTATCTTCTTTCGAAGTCTCACTCGGTTTGACCTACGTAGTGGACTTTATAAGTATTACATACTATTTTATAGACCACGGATTGTGAGTGTTTATCTGTGTGTGTGTGTTAGTACTGTGCCTCAGTGTGCGTTGAAATCTGTTACGTGTCGTGAAAGCAACACTGACGTTGTGTGTCCTGAAAATGCTTGCTATTTTGAAAGAGAGTTTGCCTGTGAAAGGAATGCAAGCAGTGTTTCTTTTTCATTTTCTGAGTGGAAGATGGTTTCTTCTTCTTTCGTTTCACCCTCTTTGGGGTACGCTGGATCAATCATTTCTTTGTGCGTTGTCCTTTTCTTAGGGCCCAGTATTTCTTCATTCTTTCTGATCTTCTTCTCCTCTCTTCTTCCCAGATGAAGGATTTGGACTTTTGTGTGGATTTGTCTTGGAACCTTATGTTTTCATCTTTAGTAATTAATTTAGCAGTTCGATCAATAAGTGAATTTTCTGAAATATTTAATTCCACTAGGTCTTTCTCAGTTTCTTTAAACCAGTTGGGCTTCGTTTTTCGGTTACGGAAGAAGTCAAAGATTTGTTTAGTTAATCTGTTGGAATTCATTCTGAGAAAATGACCATAAAATTTATTCTCCTTTTTCGCATAGAATCTGAAAGTTTTTCAATTTTCTTGTAGAGAGTTTCATTTTTAATGTATATAATCTTATTGTCTTGAAATTTTGGCCCAATGATTTTTCTTAAAATTTTTCTTTCCTTTATCTCAAGTTTCTCCATTTGGCCTTTGAAATTCATGTTAAGTGTTTCTGCTGCATACAGTGCTTCTGGCTTAATCGCTGTCTTGTAATGTGTAATTTTGGACCCCCATGAAAGGGATTTTTTTGTTGTATGTATTTTTTGTTAGTTGGAAGGCCAATTCAAGTTTATTTTTTCTGGATTCCATTGCTTTGCTTTCCCCAGCATTCCAAGTAATCCATTCTCCGAGATATTTGAATTCTTTTACTATTTCAATCTTCTGTTCTTGAACTTTGAGGTATTTACATGAGTGCTTGATGTTTGTCAATATCTTAGTTTTTTCAGAGGAGATGTGAAGACCAATTTTAGCTGCTTGTTTCTTTAGTTCAAGGATTTGCTCCCGTGCTTCTTCCATTGTTTCAGCAAACAGGGCCATATCATCTGCAAAAGCAGTGCAATTTACTTTAAGGTTCTTCTTTCTGCAACCCAGTCTTATACCACTCTTAATATTTGTGTTCCATTCTCTGACTACTTTCTCAAGAGCACAATTGAACAGCAACGGTGAGAGCCCATCACCCTGTCGCACTCCCGTTTTTATTTCAAAGAGTTCCGATAGTTCGCCCATAAATTTAACTTTCGAAAATGTATTCGTAAGGGTCGCTTTTATAATATTAGTTGTTTTCTTATCCAAACCCATTTCTTCCAGGACTGATAACAGAGATTCTCTATCAATCGAATCATATGCTTTTTTGAAATCAATGAAGGAGATTACGTATGTCTTTGCCCTTGATTTTAGGTAAGCCATGATGTTTTTGAGGTTTAGTATTTGTTCCGAACATGATCTACCCTTTCTAAAACCTCCCTGGTATTCCCCGATTTGCGGATCCAATTGCGGCTCTGCCCTGTTCAAAAGGACTTTAGAAAGAATCTTGTACGTTATATCCAGATGGTTTAATATGCATAGTTTTTTTCTTTTTTGTGTGAAGCTGTCAAATAGTGTGTCATCCCAGCCATTTGCTGTAGCTGTTTCTTTCATTCTAATGAGTTCATCAAGCTTTGCATATTTATCCATTGGTATACTCCTGGTTCTGTTAATTGATGCTCTACTTGTAGCAAGCCTGTGTGTTGCGGGGTGGCAAGCTGAGCTGTGTATGATGGTATCTGTTGCTGTTGCCCTTCTGTAAACTTCTGAAGGCGTATGAATTGTTTTCTTTAATGATGTTAAGGCCTAGAAATCGATGCTGCCATTACTTTCATACTCCACCGTGAAGTTTATGTTTCTATCCTGTTAATGCAATGTATCAAGTGTGTTGTAAACATCATCTATGTAACGATCTACCAGGAGCAATATATCATTAACATAACGCCCGCAATAAGTAATTTAATCCACAGAGCTTGATTTTATAGCAAAATACTCGTAGGAGTTATGGAATACATGTTAGTGTCCAGTATTTTAGAGGAGCGGGAGGAATTATATAAGCTGGCAAAGTGTTCATGTTGGAGAGGAGAGCAATCAGAAACGAGGGAGTGGTAAAAGTTTTAAGAACTTGAACCCCGTCCGAACATGCTTTGGAACGCTCAGCGGTACCGAACGCTGTGTCGTATCACTGGATGCGTATATGGAGGGGCATGTGGGGAGAACATCGCTCTCCCGGCCGTATGACAGTCTACGTCACCGGTCAAGTGGCTCCGCAGTTGACCTCAAAAGGGCTGAGTGCCAACATACCCGGACGGTAGCCCAACCAGATGGTAGGCAAGCGCGACGGCGATTAATTAATCTGACGGAAACCGGCGTTTCCACTGCGGCAAGGCCCTTGTATTTGACAAAAGTTTTAGGATCACAGAAATCTCATCACCCTTTGCTTGGGAAACTATGAAGCAGACAAGGCTTCCTGGTATGGAAAACAGCGGAGAGATGCGATGAGTTGGGCTAGTTAGTTGTAGTCTATTAGTTGTAGTCTACTGATGGCCTTAAGTTGCATGGTTTCTATATATTTTTTGCATATCGCCTTATGACGTTAGTGTGTTTGATTTTACAGAGGTCACGAAGTTTAGGGATAGTGCAACAATTATATTATTATTTCAGACACTAATCTAATTTTCTTCTCCTGGAGAAAAAAAACATAATTTTCTACAAGACCCATCATTAGCTGTTATGAATACTCGTCAACGCTTCTGTTTTATTTTCTCAGCGGTGTGTCAAGTGTGCAGGAGAAGGAGGAGGAGATTAGTGTTTAACGTCCCGTCGACAACGAGGTCATTAGAGACGGAGCGCAAGCTCGGGTGAGGGAAGGATGGGGAAGGATATCGGCCGTGCCCTTTCAAAGGAACCATCCCGGCATTTGCCTGAAGCGATTTAGGGAAATCACGGAAAACCTAAATCAGGGTGGCCGGAGACGGGATTGAACCGTCGTCCTCCCGAATGCGAGTCCAGTGTGCTAACCACTGCGCCACCTCGCTCGGTGTCAAGCGTGCAAAGCGTGCTCCTGCAGTGCTGAGTTGTTCTGAATGGCCCCGGGTTTTGGAATACAGTATTCTCCCAAACAGCAGCAATTTCGCTGAAGAAGACAACGTGGCCTTCGGGCCGAATACCACAAATCCTCATCCCACACGACGATGGAGCGTGTTAGCATACAGTCTGGCAATCAGGACCTGTACGCCATTATTTCCCCACCAATTCCCTTCCAAATACTAAGCATTTATTCCAACACGACAAAAGATAAGCGACTTAGTAACAGGGACAACGCCTAGTTGAGGTACCCCACAATAACCGTCACTAGCACATTCTCAGGATTTTCAGTTATCTTTTGTAAAATTTAGCTGCAAATACTCAAGTAGTACGAAACAATACTTCTCAGTAAAAGGGCTGACACACCTTCACCAGGTGTATCATTCCCCTGGGAGAACCTCAGTAAGTATGTGACTTCCAGCCGAAATTGACGATGCCTCAGAATCGCATACTGGCTACACTATGTGATCACAAGTATCCGCATGTTGTTGTTGTTGTTGTCTTCAGTCCTGAGACTGGTTTGATGCAGCTCTCCATGCTACTCTATCCTGTGCAAGCTTCTTCATCTCCCAGTACTTACTGGAACCTACATCCTTCTGAATCTGCTTAGTGTATTCATCTCTTGGTCTCCCTCTACGATTTTTACCCTCCACGCTGCCCTCCAATGCTAAATTTGTGATCCCTTGATGCCTCAAAAGATGTCCTACCAACCGATCCCTTCTTCTAGTCAAGATGTGCCACAAACTTCTCTTCTCCCCAATCCTATTCAATACCTCCTCATTAGTTACGTGATCTACCCACCTTATCTTCAGCATTCTTCTGTAGCACCACATTTCGAAAGCTTCTATTCTCTTCTTGTCCAAACTAGTTATCGTCCATGTTTCACTTCCATACATGGCTACACTCCATACAAATACTTTCAGAAACGACTTCCTGACACTTAAATCTATACTCGATGTTAACAAATTTCTCTTCTCCAGAAACGATTTCCTTGCCGTTGCCAGTCTACATTTTATATCCTCTCTACTTCGACCATCATCAGTTATTTTACTCCCTAAATAGCAAAACCCCTTTACTACTTTAAGTGTCTCATTTCCCAATCTAATTCCCTCAGCATCACCCGATTTAATTTGACTACATTTCATTATCCTCGTTTTGCTTTTGTTGATGTTCATCTTATATCCTCCTTTCAAGACACTGTCCATTCCGTTCAACTGCTCTTCCAAGTCCTTTGCTGTCTCTGACAGAATTACAATGTCATCGGCGAACCTCAAAGTTTTTACTTCTTCTCCATGAATTTTAATACCTACTCCGAATTTTTCTTTTGCTTCCTTTACTGCTTGCTCAATATACAGATTGAATAACATCGGGGAGAGGCTACAACCCTGTCTCACTCCTTTCCCAACCACTGCTTCCCTTTCGTGCCCATCGACTCTTATAACTGCCAGCTGATTTCTGTACAAATTGTAAATAGCCTTACGCTCCCTGTATTTTATACCTGCCACCTTCAGAATTTGAAAGAGAGTATTCCAGTTAACATTGTCAAAAGCTTTCTCTAAGTCTACAAATGCTAGAAACGTAGGTTTGCCTTTTCTTAATCTTTCTTCTAAGATAAGTCGTAAGGTTAGTATTGCCTCACGTGTTCCAACATTTCTATGGAATCCAAACTGATCTTCCCCGAGGTCCGCTTCTACCAGTTTTTCCATTCGTCTGTAAAGAATTCGCGTTAGTATTTTGCAGCTGTGACTTATTAAACTGATAGTCCGGTAATTTTCACATCTGTCAACACCTGCTTTCTTTGGGATTGGAATTATTATATCCTTCTTGAAGTCTGAGGGTATTTCGCCTGTCTCATACATCTTGCTCACCAGATGGTAGAGTTTTGTCAGAACTGGCTCTCCCAAGGCCATCAGTAGTTCTAATGGAATGTTGTCTACTCCCGGGGCCTTGTTTCGACTCAGGTCTTTCAGTGCTCTGTCAAACTCTTCACGCAGTATCTTATCTCCCATTTCGTCTTCATCTACATCCTCTTCCATTTCCAAAATATTGTCCTCAAGTACATCGCCCTTGCATAAACCCTCTATATGCTCCTTCCACCTTTCTGCCTTCCCTTCTTTGCTTAGAACTGGGTTGCCATCTGAGCTCTTGATATTCATACAAGTGGTTCTGTTCTCTCCAAAGATCTCTTTAATTTTCCTGTAGGCAGTATCTATCTTACCCCTAGTGAGACAAGCCTCTACATCCTTACATTTGTCCTCTAGCCATCCCTGCTTAGCCATTTTGCACTTCCTGTCGATCTCATTTTTGAGACGTTTGTATTCCTTTTTGCCTGTTTCACTTACTGCATTTTTATATTTTCTCCTTTCATCAATTAAATTCAATATTTCTTCTGTTACCCAAGGATTTCTATTAGCCCCCGTCTTTTTACCTACCTGATCGTCTGCTGCCTTCACTACTTCATCTCTCATAGCTACCCATTCTTCTTCTACTGTGTTTCTTTCCCCCATTCCTGTCAATTGTTCCCTTATACTCTCCCTGAAACTCTCTAAAACCTCTGGTTCTTTCAGTTTATCCAGGTCCCATCTCCTTAGATTCCCACCTTTTTGCCGTTTCTTCAGTTTCAATCTGCAGTTCATAACCAATAGATTGTGGTCAGAATCCACATCTGCCCCTGGAAATGTCTTACAATTTAAAACCTGGTTCCTAAATCTCTGTCTTACCATTATAAAATCTATCTGATACCTTTTAGTATCTCCAGGATTCTTCCAGGTATACAACCTTCTTTTGTGATTCTTGAACGGCTGAAATTGACTTACAATTTCGTGGTGCCCTTCATCCGTAATGCTGAATCCAATACAGAGTTGACCCATCCTTAATCTCGATGACAGCTTCCACTCTCGCAGGCATACACGTTCAATCAGGTAGGGCGAGGTGTTTTGGGAAATGGCAGCCTATTCTTCACGGACTCCTGCACTGAGGAGAAGTATCGATGTCGGTCGGTGACGCCTGGCACGAAGTCGGCGTTCCAAAACATCCCAAAGGTGTTCTATAGGATTGAGGTCAGGACTCTGTGCAGGCCAGTCCATTACAGGGGCGTTATTTTCGTGTAACCACTCCGACACAGGCCGTGCGTTATGAGTAGTTGCTCGATCGTGTTGGATGATGCAATTGCCATACCCGAACTGCTCTTCAACAGTGGGAAGCACGAAAGTGCTTAAAACATCAATGTAGGCCTGTGCTGTGATAGTGCCATGCAAAACAACAAGATGTGCAAGCCCCCTCCATGAAAACCATGACCGCACCATAACACTACCGCCTCCGAATTTTACTGTTGGCACAACACATGCTGGCAGATGACGTTCATCGTTCATTCGCCATACCCACACCCCGCCATCGGATCGCCACATTGTGTACCGTGATTCGTCACTCCACACAACGTTGTTCCACTGTTCAATCGTCCAATGTTTACACTCCTTATACTAAGCGAGACGCCGTTTGGCATTTACCGGCGTGATGTGTGGCTTATGAGCTGCTGCTCAATCATGAAATCCAAATTTTCTCACCTCTCGCCCAACTGTCACAGTACTTGCAGTGGATCCTTATGCAGTTTAGAATTCCTGTGTGATGGTCTGGGTAGATGTCTGCCTATTACACGTTACGACTCTCTTCAACTGTCGTCGGTCTCTGTCAGTCAACAGCCGAGATCGGCCTGTATTCTTTGTGCTGTACGTGTCGCTTCACGTTTCCACTTCACTATCATGCCGTAAACAGTGGACTTAGGGATGATTAGGAGTGCGGAAATCTCGCGTACAGACGTATGACACAAGTGACACCCAATCACCTGACCACGTTCGAAGTCCGTGATTTCCGCGGAGCGCTCCATTCTGCTCTCTCACGATGTCTAATGACTACTCAGGTCGCTGATGAGGGTAGGTGGCAGCAAAATACACCTAATATAAAAAACGTATGTTTTTGGGGGTGTCCGGATACTTTTGTTCCCATGGTGTATCTGGATATCCGAGTGTAGAATCTAACGCCACAATGTGACTACACTTATTACCGAGATAATTTCGCGTTAAAGCGCTACAGTATGTCATTTTTATTGAAGAAAAGTGTGTAATGAAAACTATAAGCGAGAGCAAAAGAAATGTCATCAAGAGAAGCTTAAGAGGAAACACAAAAGACCCATCTTCTACTCTTTTGATACCTTCACTGCCGAAATTCTCGTCTACGTTACATGAAGGTCGACGTTAAATGATACTCGATGATCTATGATGAAGGCTAATTGTCTTCGTCAAATGCACCAGCCAAGGCGTCCTCGTACGAGGCGTTAATGTGTCGGTGTAAGAGGAGCTGGTCGAGTTTTTTGAGGTCACAGCGTGGAATTTCACATTCCACTGCATTGTGCAGGGTGAAAGGAAGAATCTGCACTCAGATTTTTGCATCGTGGAGAGGAACGTGGTTAGTGAAATGCAACATCAGCTTTACGTCAAAAGCAGAAAACTTAGAAGACGCCACACTGGCTACAGGCATATAAAGTTGTACTCCGTAGTTGGTTGCTTTTGTATTACAACGTACATGCAACGAACATAAGGTGTCTCAAAGCACCAGCACATTGAGGATATTTCGAAAACGGGTCGTTTTTTCTATGATTCGGTACAATATTGCGGCGGGAAATTGCATATCGGTATTATAACTTGTATGCCATGAAAGCAGGCCGTTTCAGTACTGCAGCGGATTCACCATTAAACAAAATTACGTCGTTTTTGGTATAACGTGAGAGTTAAGTATCACGAAATTACATCTGTACTTATTGTCTCTGGACATTTGTAAGAGTACTGTGTGCTGTAACGTAGACAGTGCTGTCATGTTGGAACCCTAGTGCAATTGACAGTCGTGAGCTAGGACGACATGGAGCAGGTTCGTGCCTGCTCACATGTGAATTATTTTCCTTTTTTATCTTTTTTGTTTTGTTTTCTAAAATATTCTGGAAGTTCCTTATCAATTTATTAGAAGAATGAAGTGGAATATTCGATGTTATTTATTATAAACTGTAGCGTTCTCCATCCAAAGCAGAGTTTATTCGATTTTGTGAACTGCCACTGGAAAGCGCTCAGATCGTAAATCACGGCAAAGAACGCATTACATGAAATGTGGCAGGTCGTTCCAGAACGTGCAGCAACCACGACGTGTTTTGCGATGAGAAACATGTCCCTTGTGAAGAGGGATTTAGTAGTATTTGGTGAGGGCAGGTAAGTATAAAAACAATATAAAAGCACGGCACAAAAAATTAGGCACCTTGAGGACACTTCGCCTCTAGGCTTGGTAACGGCGTAATATGGTGACAGTTTCTTCGTAGCTACCAAATCCAGTTGAAGCTGGAACATACGCGTTGTAGACTGTGAAGTCGGTGAAGGTGTAGAAGAAAGAGCAACAGTTAGTCACTGAGAATGATAAAATGAACTTACACACATCAAAAAAAGTTTTGCATCACCTAGGTTTCGAGAGTTCCGGAACCTGCACAAAAAAATTGAAATAGAGACCAACACAAACATCATTTCCGCCCTTTTTATTGCTCATGAAAACCACACATTGTATGTTCTACCACCATACAGCGAGACCTTCAGAGGCGGTGATCAACATTGCTGTACACACCGATACGTCTAATACAAAGTAGCACGTCCGCTTGCATTGATGCGTGCCTGTATTCGTCGTGCCATACTATCCACAAGTTCATCAAGGCACTGTTGGTCCAGATTGTCCCACCCCTCAACGGCGATTCGGCGTAGATCCCTCAGAGTGGTTGATGCGTCACGTCGTCCATAAACAGCCCTTTTCAATCCGTCCAAGCTATGTTCGAAAGAGTTCATGTCTGGAGAACATGCTGGTCACTAGTCGAGCGATATCGTTTCCTTGAAGGAAGTCATTCACAAGGTGTGCACGATGGAGACGCGAATTGTCGTCCATGAAGATGAATGGTTCAAATGGCTCTGAGCACTATGGGACTCAACTGCTGTGGTCATTAGTCCCCTAGAACTTAGAACTACTTAAACCTAACAAACCTAAGGACATCACACACATCCATGCCCGAGGCAGGATTCGAACCTGGGACCGTAGCAGTCGCACGGTTCCGGGCTGCGCGCCTAGAACCGCGAGACCATCGCGGCCGGCCATGAAGATGAATGCCTCGCCAATATGCTGCCGATATGGTTGCACTATCGGCCGGAGGATAGCATTAACGTATCGTACAGCCATTACGGCGCCTTCCATGACCACCAGCGGCGTACGTCGGCCCAACATAATGCCACCGCAAAACAGTAAGAAACCTCCCCTGCACTCGCTGGACAGTGTGTCTAAGGCGTTCAGCCTGACCGGGTTGCCTCCAAACACGTCTCCGACGAGTGTCTGGTTGAAGGCACATGCGACACTCATCGATGAAGAGAACGTGATGCCAATCCTGAGCGGTCCATTCGGCATGATGTTGGGCCCATCTGTACCGAGCTGCATGGTGTCGTTGTTGCAAAGATGGACCTCACCATGGACGTCGGGCATGAAGTTGCGCTTGATGCAGCCTATTGCGCACAGTTTGAGTCGTAACACGACGTCCTGTGGCTGCACGAAAAGCATTATTCAAGTGGTGGCGTTGCTGTCAGGGTTCCTCCGGGCCACAAGCCATAAGTAGCGGTTATTCACTTAGCCCTTGGGTGGCCTGAGCGGGGCATGTCATTGACACTTCTTGTCTCTCTGTATCTCCTCGATATCCGAGCAACATCGCTTTGATTCACTCCGAGACGCCTGGACACTTCCCTTACTGAGAGCCCTTCCTGCCACAAAGTAACAATGCGGGTGCGATGGAACCGTGGTATTGACCGTCTAGGCATGGATGAACTTCAAACAACAAGAGCCGTGTACCTCCTTCCTTGTGGAATGACTGGAACTGATCGGCTGTCGGATCTGCTCCGTCTAATAGGCGCTGCTCATGCATGGTTGTTTACATCTTTCGGCTTGTTTAGTGACATCTCTGAATAGTCAAAGGGACTGTGTCTGTGATACAATCTCCACAGTCAACGTCTGTCTTCAGGAGTTCTGGGAACAGGGGCGATGCAAAACCTTTTTTGATGTGTGTATTATTGAAGTGAACAAGAATCTGTTCGCAACCCACCCTCAAAGTATCACAGAACGACCTCCGGCTGGCACTGCACGCTGCACACACTGTGGACTAAAAGCATCATTGGATCATCGAGAAGACGCAGGACTGCGGTCAAATTACATACCTCCAATCGCCTACTATGCAGTTTCTGTTTTGTTCGCCCCTTTGAAGATGAGCAGCTTTATGCTCCGGTGTCGGCAACGGCCTTTTTTCGAAGAACTCGAATCGAAATGTACACCAGTTCCCTTTACAATGCTCGCTCAGAGGCTGGTTGTGATGCACCTGTATTCACTGAAACCACAAGTACTGTTGGATTTGAAACCATTTGGCACGGCGTGACGCTTGGCACCTGCATATGGGGATCAGTATCTTTTTACTATCACTATTATTACGCCGTGTTACGCTAAGGCGGTCCCTACTGTTTTGTCCGGTTAGCTCACAAGGATGGTCGTTGGCAAAATACATTTGCTGCTAAATTTATTGTTATTCTATAACACTCCAGTCAGATAGCGCTGTGACGGACTATACGTCAAACGGGCACCGGGACGCCCTAATGCCTTAGCGCTGCACACGCATTCGGTAGAGACACTTGTCAGATCACCGTCCAGTCACCCATATTTAGCTTATCTTTGTGTATCTCAGATGTGTAAGGTGTATGCCGGAATGGTTTCCTTCAAAAGGGTATGCCATGCTCTAATCCGCATTGGTGTTCTGTCCGAGCTTGTGTTCCGTCTCTCACCAAATCGTCGTAGACGGAACAACGATCTTAAAAGCCCTTCTTTAATAGGAGAAGTTGCAGGGAATCACTGTCTCTCAGAGAAGCCACCAGTGGCTGCCGAGCCATTCGTTAGTGGTAAGCCGCCCGCCAGTACCTGTTATGGGGTCTACGGTGTCACACGATCAAGCGACATTTCACCCTAATGGGACAGCGAACACCCATTACTGTCGAATTCGGGTTATCGGGAAGCTGTGCATATCCATGAAATATTTGCGGGCTTCGTCAGAGGTAGTTAGCCCTGGCGAATTGTCGCTTAGCGACGGCCACTTCAGTATGTATACCTACTTCATCATTACTAATGTCCGAATTCGAAAGACCATTATATTTTTTTCTGCGGGACTATGTTTTCACCAATATTTTATAGTGAAATTTCTAAGAACCTAAATATGGAACCCCATCAGACGTGGATCGAACTTAACGACATGAGTGCATAAATATCACCTACTATGATATATCTTTTTTCTTATTTTTGCGAAGTAGAGTTCATGAAGGGCCAGATATCACCTACAATGATATATCTTTTTTTTATGTATGCGAAGTAGAGTTCATGAAGGGCCTTTTACGGACAGCCGACAAATGAAATTCTGTGTGTTCATATTTTTTACACAAGTGCTAGACGTCTTCTGTAGTCGCAGTCTTTGGATACCACGAGTAACAATGTCAAATGTAGGCGCCGTCGGAGATCTAATTACCTGTAGCCCGAAATGATGGTTCTAATCGCTGTATGGAAATCTCCTATTTATCACTTATGCTATGCTGTGATTGTTAAGAATTGGCAATTTAACAGTTACCAGACGTAAAACACAGACTACAGTATATCCATTATTCGTCATACACAGCTGGATGATCTAGAAAGGAGCGCTGATCTTGTTGACTGAAGTGAGTCGTATTTCTATTTAAAACACAGCCTGAAGGGAGAGTCGGATGGAGAACAACTGTAGAATGGTGGAGTTATGTGATAAATAATGACATGAGAGACAGGGATTCGGTTGTTATTCTGAACGTCTTGTCCGAGAGCTACTTGGAGCGGACAGAAAACCAATTTCTAACTGTAACAACGAACAGACCTGTACTTATCGGTTACTAATTGAACCACAACGATTGCTAAGAAAGGTAGGATAATATTTTTACACGGCAAGAGTGACAGGTTACAAAATGCCAAGTATCTGAACTGTCACCACAATATATTCGTTTCTAAGGACGAAAAAGTGGAGTACAAATAGATACAACTGAAAAGCGTTAGAAAAGTCTCAGCTGAACAACGTTTTGAGGGATGTGGTTTAGCAGTCATGTTAGAAAGTTGCCACGAAAGCGAAGAGAGCTTCATCATAGATTTTAGCAAAGTCAGAGCTAGACGATAAACAAAAGCTCTACATATGATCTTCTATAAGTCCACCATGAAGAGATCAAGATAGCATACAGCCGTCAGAAACATCCAATCTCTTTTAGAGAAGAGATATTTTAGAACCGCTAATTTCTGTTACTTTCGGATATTTACGAGTTTTAATCATCGTCAGACCGAGAAATATCATCGGAAAAGATATCATCAGCATGCATTAAAATCGAAACTATTCGAAAGTAATAAAAATTATTAAGATGTCTTTTGTCAGTCATTTAAAGTTTCGCTGGATCAGATTCGCATATATAATAACTCATTAGTATGATACATGTTGGCATACGGTCCCCAGCAACAAGGAAAATTCGTGTTCAAAATACTAAGTGGTTGCCGGCATATGTAGACAGGTCCTAAGCAGAGTGTGGTAGAGGCACGAATAAAGGAGCGTTAAGGCAGTTCTGTTGAACAGCGGAAATGGATATAACAGCTGTATCGAAAGTCGCTTTAGAGTCAGCATATCGTAAGATACAACTTGCTACGAACAACTACCTAGGAGACATATTCGGATACTACAAACGACTTTACAGGGAAGCAACAGACACTAGTAAACAAGACAAGACTGACAGTCGGAAAGAGGAACGCGTTAAGCTCAGTGATACCTAACTTCCCATACTGGGGACGAAGTTCACCAGTCTCCCACGGTGGGACGGTAGAGGTAGTGTGCAACAACGGCCAACAAACAGTCAAATGTATTCAGATTTAATAGCGTAATGTCATGCTCCTAAAACTGTCTTCCATAGACGGGGACAAAACGTAATGTCTCTTAAGAAAATATACTCGACAACGGTACTACATTATGAGAAATTTTAATAATTTTAGTCGTATTAATTTTTTGGTGGGAATTTTTGCTGTACGTTAGGCTAAATTCGTAGTGTAGTTAAATGAATTGAATGTGAATATTATACACCTGAGTGTCATGTAAGCAATTCAACGAATTTTACGAAACAGTGATTGTCAGGTAATATGTGGTACGGTCGTGGTTAGATATTTCCAGAAACATTTCTAGTCTGTCTCTGGTCAGTATAGTAATTAATTCAAGATGTATACACTCACTGTGTCACAGGTCTGTTCATGGCAATATCTGTGTCTACTAAAACTTCATTCTGTAGCTACAGGCATCTTCAAGTGCAAGAGTGTACACTTGTCCCCCTTCCTGGAATTTGTAGTACAGACTTCATTATTCAGTGCAGAATTATCGCTCAGTTCTAGAACTGACTTCCAGTGATTTTTCTAAATCTCTCCTTAAGTCAGTTGTAGAATTACGTTAGCTTCGTTCCTGCTGCATGACACGTCTCAAAGCTGACCAACATATTTGTATCAAAAACTAAAATTTAAATCTTGTTTCAGTCCAATGGATAAATTTCTGTGGACGTCCACGTTCTGTCGTCTCGCTCTCCACTTACAGATTTTACCAAATTTCTCCTTTTATCTTTTTTTTTTTCTAGTCAAGCACATCGGCCTTCTTGGAAGCAGAAGCAATGCTGTTTTCATCATCTGGTTGCATATGTTCGTCTGAAGTTAACTGACGTATTGACAGCACCTGTCCTGTGTTACCAGCAACAAGTAAAAAACTCCCTACGACTTCTCTGTTTGGGGATTTTGGCACCATTCTTGTACCGCTCTTGACCTAACTTTACTGCATTTGATATGGGTATTTTCAGTCTGTATTTCATCTGAATATCGTAGGACCACTCCCCGTTTACTTGAGATATCCTTTCTTCAATAAACATTATTCAGCATAACTCTCTGTGGTCTACCAATTCTAGGTGGCCGACTAGCTCGCCTACATACACGAGACGTTACAGTGTGAAGCTCGCGCTCTATCTTGGCAATACATTATGCAGAGGAACATGCTTCTTCACTCGAAACCGGTAATGTGGGCAATGCAGTGTTACGAGCGCATTGGGTCCGACATGGAGACCACCGTCAGACTGGCAGCACTTTTCATATACAGAGCTATAGCAGACGGGACACAGAACAGTTCGCTTTACAGAGGATACCGTAGTGTGTGAAAGCAGCCTAAGCTTCGTATTTTAAAACTGGTACCAGAAAAAAAAGGAAAGAACATGGTGTACTGTTTCTCAATGACAGACAAGCTAACATTATCTTTGAGAAAATTGTGGAATAAAGTACAAGTTGTACTACTTCGATTAAGCCGTTTTTTCCCCAATATTTAAGGCTTTACTCAAACAAATTGGTTACACATATATCATCTGAAGCATTTTCCATCGCTGACCACCACTTTCTCCCATCTTTCGGCCAGTGTACGAGTCCCGCGTTGAAAAAATTGTTGATCTTTTGAAGCGATCCACGAATCGACCTAATTTGCTACTTCTTCATGAGACCGGAAGTGTTGGTCAGCCAGGCCATGCGCCATTGATCCAACCAGGTGATAGTCAGAGGGAGCAATGTCTGGAGAATACGGCGGGTGGGGTAGGGCTTCCCATTTTAACGTTTCCAAGTACGTTTTGAACTCTTTTGCAACGTGGGTTCGAGCGTTGTCGTGCTGCAAAATCACTTTATCGTGCCTCTCGCTGTACTGCGGCCGTTTGTCTTTTAATGCTCTGCTCAAACGCATCGTACGGAACGATTTGAAGTAGAATGATCATATAGAATTAATTGTTGGTAAGGTGGGTGCCAGGTTGAGATTCATTGGGAGAGTCCTTTGAAAATGTAGTTCATCAACAAAGGAAGTGGCTTACAAAACACTTGTTCGACCTGTACTTGAGTATTGCTCATCAGTGTGGGATGCGTACCAGATCGGGTTGACAGAGGAGATAGAGAAGATCCAAAGAAGAGCGGCGCGTTTCGTCACAGGGTTATCTGGTAAGCGTGATAGCGTTACGGAGATGTTTAGCAAACTCAAGTGGCAGACTCTGCAAGAGAGGCGCTCTGCATAACAGTGTAGCTTGCTTGCCAGGTTTCGAGAGGGTGCGTTTCTGGATGAGGTATCGAATATATTGCTTCCCCCTACTTATACCTCCCGAGGAGATCACGAATGTAAAATTAGAGAGATTAGAGCGCGCACTGAGGCTTTCCGGCAGTCGTTCTTCCCGCGAACCATACACGACTGGAACAAGAAAGGGAGGTAATGACAGTGGCACGTAAAGTGCCCTCCGCCACACACCGTTGGGTGGCTTGCGGAGTATAAATGTAGATGTAGATGTAGATTAATTGCGTTCGATGACGAGCACCTGTGATTGTTTCACTTGGTTTCAACACCTCATAGTACACGACGCCGAGCTGGTCCCACCAAATGCGGAGCATGATCTTGGAGCCTTGAATATTCGGTTTGGCCGTCGACGTGGAAGCATGGCCGGGATATCCCCATTATTTTTTGCGTTTAGGGTTATCGTTATCATAATGAATCCCTTTTTCGTCCCCGGTCACAATGCGATACAGAAATCTCTTCCGTTTTTGCCTCTGAAGCAGCTGTTCACGAACACACAAACGCCGTTCAACGTCTCTTCGTTTCAGCTCACACGGGACCCAAGTTCTTTTTTCTGAATCATGCCCATAGCCTTGAGACATTTTGAAATGGATTGCTGTGCCAATTCTTATTGAGTTTGACGGGAGTCTTCAATCAGCAATGTGTCCAATTCTGCATCTTCGAAAACATTCTCTCTTACACCACTATGCCGGTTCAAATGGTTCACATGGCTCTGAGCAGTATGGGACTCAACTGCTGAGGTCATTAGTCCCCTAGAACTTAGAACTAGTTAAACCTAACTAACCTAAGGACATCACAAACATCCATGCCCGAGGCAGGATTTGAACCTGCGACCGTAGCGGTCTTGCGGTTCCAGACTGCAGCGCCTTTAATCGCACGGCCACTTCGGCCGGCACTATGCCGGTCCAGGACGTTAAAATCACCGTTCTTGAAGCGTTGAAACCACTCACGACACGTTCTTTCACTAATACCGTCCTTACCATAGGTACTTGGCAGTATTGATGATACTCAGCCGCTGTTTTTTTCATATTGCAACAAAACAGTAACACCTCCTACAAAAGACAAGATTTAGGCTCGTAAACTGACATTTTCAACCAAAAACAACATTTGATGCAGACACAAATCGACTAATGTTTGAATGAGGTTATGTTGACCGAGGTCCAGGCTAAGTGCCTGGCGTATGCGATCTGTTTCTATCGACCGCTACTTACCGCTGTCGCCACCTATCGGCAAACGGCTAAAGTTGTACACCTTGTAGAAGATAATGGCCACTAGCGCAGCACACTGAAGAGATGAGGAGGTGGCAGAAGATGTAAATACGCTAAAGGACTGGTGAAAGGTCTCTGTTGGATTCCTTTCATGTTAATTTCTTAAATCTGTTGTCATTTACGGCATAAATTCTTCTTCTAAATTTACTGCGGTGTTTCTGACTCCATCTGGGAGGAGACTGAGCAGTGGAACATGTTACTTTTACACATAAACAAGAACGAGCTGTCACACTACTACACTTTAAAACACAGTTTATATGTAATTCATGTCACACAGTCTCATACGGAACCTACATCCAATTTCTTTTATATACTGTATATGATAAGATACTGTCGTCCCCCTTCCCTTCTGTGTGAAAGGATAAATGAGCAAATGTATTTCTAGTTGCATGCTCGATGGTAGCAGACAAGCCGGTCTGCTAGAGAATAGTGGGACCAACGTCGGAACAGGTAGCTACGCTTTCTAACAGCAGAGAGGTTTCTATTCTTAGTATGGTCTTGTCCGTCCCTTGTCATGTTGGTATAGGAAGTTGCATCTCTGGTCACTTCCGTTTGTATCTGTGAAGCACCCTCAGTAGGGGCCCATGGCAGTCTGTCCACGGCGAGCGTCTGAAGTGGTACAATCTCCGGCTAAGTGCGTCTCTGCTAAGTCTGTAGGACAATGGATTTCTTAATTCAGCCTAACTGAAAATTTAATCACCTTTATTTCAGGTTTAGATCTAAAATATCTTATGTTATTAAATTGCAACGCAGTGTAATTCGAATGTGAAGTTCAGAATATCTTCCAGTAGTTGCTTTGTCACTACTTTGTGAGTAAACTGGAACCACGTGTTGATCAGTAACTCTAACTAAGATCATCAATCTTAAATGCGAATGTGCGTGAGATTATAACGTCTTGTCTTGACAATATTTTTCAATATAGCAACTTTTCTTTATATTCAACCGACGTGGGGCGTACTTTGTGAGACCAGTACCACGTGCTTATACAATTGTTTTACCCATAAGGTTAATAGTAAGACGATAGTAACCAGTTTGAGGTTTTTCTTTTGTAAATTGCGTTTCTATGTAACTTATTTTAATTATCAAAATTATTGTGTAGCTACACTCTTTGTGTAAACCAAGTTGACCAAGTGAAGCATGTGGTGTAATCATCAAAGAAGCTATTCTTTTCGGGAAGATTTCACAGAGAGTTAGTATGAATTTAGTATACCAGTGTGTGGTAATTTCATGACGGACAGGATTGCGCTACGAATGTAACTTCTTTGGGTGAAAATTGAATCGGTTGGTTGTGGTTAATTTCCTCTTGCGTATGTTTCAACGTGCTTCGTGTGTTATTTTATGAATGCAGTGTTGTATGCAGTCTCCCAATCGTGGATCCATATTTGATGTGTTCCGTAAGATTACAAACTCACATTTTCACAACCCTAAATAAGGCACCAGTTTAGTTATGAATCAAGTTAAATATGATGAAATTTTAATGGAACAATGATCAATGTTAAAATAAATGTCCAAATATAAATTCTCTTTATATACATACATACATACATACATACATACATATATATATATATATATATACAGGGTGTTTCAAAAATGACCGGTATATTTGAAACGGCAATAAAAACTAAACGAGCAGCAATAGAAATACACCGTTTGTTGCAATATGCTTGGGACAACAGTACATTTTCAGGCGGACAAACTTTCGAAATTACAGTAGTTACAATTTTCAACAACAGATGGCGCTGCAAGTGATGTGAAAGATATAGAAGACAACACAGTCTGTGGGTGCGCCATTCTGTACGTCGTCTTTCTGCTGTAAGCGTGTGCTGTTCACAACGTGCAAGTGTGCTGTAGACAACAAGGTTTATTCCTTAGAACAGAGGATTTTTCTGGTGTTGGAATTCCACCGCCTGGAACACAGTGTTGTTGCAACAAGACGAAGTTTTCAACGGAGGTTTAATGTAACCAAAGGACCGAAAAGCGATACAATAAAGGATCTGTTTGAAAAATTTCAACGGACTGGGAACGTGACGGATGAACGTGCTGGAAAGGTAGGGCGACCGCGTACGGCAACCACAGAGGGCAACGCGCAGCTAGTGCAGCAGGTGATCCAACAGCGGCCTCGGGTTTCCGTTCGCCGTGTTGCAGCTGCGGTCCAAATGACGCCAACGTCCACGTATCGTCTCATGCGCCAGAGTTTACACCTCTATCGATACAAAATTCAAACGCGGCAACCCCTCAGCGCCGCTACCATTGCTGCACGAGAGACATTCGCTAACGATATAGTGCACAGGATTGATGACGGCGATATGCATGTGGGCAGCATTTGGTTTACTGACGAAGCTTGTTTTTACCTGGACGGCTTCGTCAATAAACAGAACTGGCGCATATGAGGAACCGAAAAGCCCCATGTTGCAGTCCCATCGTCTCTGCATCCTCAAAAAGTACTGGTCTGGGCCGCCATTTCTTCCAAAGGAATCATTGGCCCATTTTTCAGATCCGAAACGATTACTGCATCACGCTATCTGGACATTCTTCGTGAATTTGTGGCGGTACAAACTGCCTTAGACGACACTGCGAACACCTCGTGGTTTATGCAAGATGGTGCCCGGCCACATCGCACGGCCGACGTCTTTAATTTCCTGAATGAATATTTCGATGATCGTGTGATTGCTTTGGGCTATCCGAAACATACAGGAGGCGGCGTGGATTGGCCTCCCTATTCGCCAGACATGAACCCCTGTGACTTCTTTCTGTGGGGACACTTGAAAGACCAGGTGTACCGCCAGAATCCAGAAACAATTGAACAGCTGAAGCAGTACATCTCATCTGCATGTGAAGCCATTCCGCCAGACACGTTGTCAAAGGTTTCGGGTAATTTCATTCAGAGACTACGCCATATTATTGCTACGCATGGTGGATATGTGGAAAATATCGTACTATAGAGTTTCCCAGACCGCAGCGCCATCTGTTGTTGAAAATTGTAACTACTGTAATATCGAAAGTTTGTCTGCCTGAAAATGTACTGTTGTCCCAAGCATATTGCAACAAACGGTGTATTTCTATCGCTGCTCGTTTAGTTTTTATTGCCGTTTCAAATATACCGGTCATTTTTGAAACACCCTGTATATATATATATATATATATATATATATATATCTGTCGTCATAAGGTGACTATTAAAAGACTATAATTAATGTTAGTCTGGTTGGGAATTTGGTAAGCTAGACTGGATACCTGGTGAAACAGTTGCTCAGTAATGCAAGGTTAACTTCCCCAGATAGCTCACAGTTTTTAACCCGCTTTTATTGTCTTGAATATCAGCACCGCTTTCAGAACAACTTAATGCATCAACTTTACACTGGTTCAGAAGTGTCATTCTATACAAATTGAATTTCATACACTTTAGAATGTACTGCAACGTCTTGACTCGGAGACGTAGTGAAAGCAGGACAAATGTTAAGGATCGACCGCTCCGCGGCAGGGTCGACGATGTAGTTTCTCGAGGCGGGCCGATCGTCCCCGGGCGCGGTCGCGTAGCGGCGGTAATGGCCCGTGCAGCCACTGGAAACCGCCGTAAAGAGATTGTGCGCCAGGCAACCGGCAAATAACCTGCGTCTCCTCCGTCTCGGAGGCCGCGGGATGAGTCGTGTGCAGAGGGCCGCAGTGCGCGGCGCTCGTGCCTTGCTCACTGCGGCTCCTCCTCTGTGTTTACTGTCGCTGCTGGCTCCTCTGTTTATCTGTTTCCCCTCTGAATGCTAAACTGGGAGCGGGACCGTGTACTGAAGTAATACCGCGCACGTACCGACGTTGCTAGGCAATCCTCGCTGCAGCTTTGGCATGCCCGCGAACTTTTCGTGAGAGAGCACTGTGTTGCACCAGCTCAAACAAGTCAGCAGGATTCAATGAGAAGCTTTTGGAGTTACGAGAAGTTTAACTTCTGAAATTCCTTCACCACAGAGGAGGAAGTAAATATTTCAGAATTCGAATCAAGAACAGCTGCCACCACAAAAATACATATACATCTACATGGATACTCTGCAAATCACATTTAAGTGCCTGGCAGAGGGTTCATCGAACCACATTCACAATTCTCTATTATCCCAATCTCGTATAGCGCGCGGAAAGAATGAACATCTATATATTGCCGTACGAGCTCTGATTTCCCTTATTTTATCGTGGTGATAGTTCCGCCCTATGTAGGTCGGTGTCAACAAAATATTTTCGCATCTGGAGGAGAAAGTTGGTGATTGGAATTTCGTGAGAAGATTCCGTCGCAACGAAAAATGTCTTTCTTTTAATGATGTCCAGCCCAAATCCTGTATCATTTCTGAGACACTCTCTCCCATATTTCGATAACACAGAACGAGCTGTCTTTCTTTGAACTTTTTCGATGTACTCCGTCAGTCCTACCTGGTAACGATCCCACACCGCGCAGCAGTATTCTAAAAGAGGACGGACAAGCGTAGTGTAGGCAGTCTCCTTAGTAGGTCTGTTACATTTTCTAAGTGTCCTGCCGATAAAACGCAGCCTTTGGTTAGCCTATCCCACAACTTTTTCTGTGTGTTCCTTCCAGTTTAAGTTGTTCGTAATTGTAATACCTAGGTATTTAGTTGAATTTACGGCTTTTAGATTAGACTGATTTATCGGGTAGCCGAAGTTTAACGAGTTGCTTTTAGCACTCATGTGGATGACCTCACACTTTTCGTTATTTAGGGTCAACTGCCACTTTTGCACCATTTCTATATTTCTTCTAAATCGTTTTGCAGTTTGTTTTGATCTTCTGATATCTTTATTAATCGATAAACGTCAGCGTCATCTGCAAAGAACCGAAGACGGCTGCTCACATTGTCTCCCAAATCGTTTATATAGATACCGTCGGAGTAGTTAAGCAACTAAAACCACTTAATAACCGCAAGTCTTCCGGTCCGGACTGTGTATCAATTAGGCTCCTTTCAGACTAGGCTGATGCAGTAGCTGAGTAATTAAGTCTTATACAACCCATCCCTCGACGAAATATCCACACCAAAAGACTGATAAAATTGCAGCCGGCCGAAGTGGCCGTGCGGTTACAGGCGCTGCAGCCTGGAATTGCAAGACCGCTACGGTCGCAGGTTCGAATCCTGCCTCGGGCATGGATGTTTGTGATGTCCTTAGGTTAGTTTGGTTTAACTAGTTCTAAGTTCTAGGGGACTAATGACCTCAGCAGTTGAGTCCCATAGTGCTCAGAGCCATTTGAACCATTTGAACTGCATCGTACTTCTGAAACAACACAAGCAGACAGTATCCTGTATTTATCTGCCCACACCGGGCAAGCGACATTCAATTAAAATGTCTCTCCTGTACGGTAATATACAGGGTGATCCAAAAGTCAGTATAAATTTGAAAACTTAATAAACTATGGAATAATGTAGACAGAGAGGTAAAAATTGACACACATGCTTGGAATGACATAGGGTTTTATTAGAACAAAAAAAAAAAAAAAATTGCTAGACGCGTGAAAGATCTCTTGCGTGCGCCGTTTGGTGATGATCGTGTGCTCAGCAGCCACTTTCGTCATGCTTGGCCTCCCAGGTCCCCAGACCTCAGTCCGTGAGATTATTGGCTTTGGGGTTACCGACATCTCTAGGGATGATGGAAGACAACATCCGACGCCAATGCCTCACCATAGCTCCGGACATACTTTACAGTGCTGTTCACAACAGTATTCCTCGACTACAGCTATTGTTGAGGAATGATGATGGACGTATTGAGTATTTCCTGTGAAGAACATCTTCTTTGCTTTGTCTTACTTTGTTATGCTAATTATTGCTATTCTGATCAGATGAAGCGCCATCTGTCGGACATTTTATGAACTTTTGTATTTTTTTTGTTTCCAATAAACACCATGTCATTCCAAGCATGTGTGTCAATTTGTACCTCTGTATCTACGTTATTCGGTGATTTATTCAGTTTTCAAATTTATGCTGACTTTTTGATCACCCGGTACATAACGAAGGTACGTGTGCAATTTGTAGACACATGATTGATGACATACGGAAGGCTGGGCCTGCCCGTGGGTTGTGCTCGGATAGCCTAATGGCGCCATCACGGTAGCTCAACGTGTTCGGTCAGATGGTTAACTGCCCTTCGTAGTAAAAGAAGCGAGTGAATGAATCAACGGTGAACATGGAAGGGTGCCATGGAACGTCCACTCCGAACAAATGCAACGAACGATAGCGAACAGAACGAGATTTTTAAAAAAATGTTGAGGCAACTGATCGTGATAAGTGGGAAATCTGGGTTCGAGTCCGGGACAAATTTCATTGTTATTCCATTACACAGCTGATGGTTGTCCATATTCCGAAATGCGAAAACGTTTCATGTATCTTTTTTTTTTTTATAGTTCGATTGCGTTATCGCTGTTGTTTACCGTCTGTACTTCCGTGCAGCATGAAGCACCGCCAGCGGGAGAAACAGCGATCAGCTGCGAAGAACAGGACTATCAGCAAGTATTCGTCTATTTATTATTATTATTACGTACGTGTGTTTCGCTGTACTTAGGGCTTTGTCACTGACGTCGACACGCAGAAGATTCTGCCTGATCCACAGCTGCAGCAGCAGCCACCGTCCGCATGATGTCTTCCCGCCCTTTCGAAGCCGGTGTAAAGAAGTTCTGATAAACTTTTATCTCGTTCAACCTCAGTTTTTTCTACAAGTTTTCGTGAGTGGCTTTTTGAGGCTCCTACTACCATTTTTCAACGACTTTCTTCTATTCTTCTACTTACAACGAAGTGGAGTAGCGGCTTCTTGATCGTCCAACATTTCTAACCAGAGTACATTCTACACTATGTCATTCCACACTTCTGTTGGTAAGTTCTGGCAGAACTTTAATAATATTGTACAGAATTATTGTAAACTGATATTGACCGCCTAGGAGCTACTTTAGTGTACAATATTACGAGAAAAAAATATCATTCTTACCTAAGTTAATAGTTAGGAAAGGAAGTGTAAATCCCGTCATGAGTTTACTACTTTGAATAACTGTGATTAAACTTAACATTTTGGACATAATGTTCACTCATGTGAACTCGCATGACACTGAAATCTTGAACCGCAGCAAGACTAGACTGAGATGCTACGCAATCCTGGGTATTTCTAGTTGCGTCATCTTCTTTCTCCCTCCGAAGATATTCACTGCCTTATAGACTACTTAAAGTTGTGACCAGTTAAGATTCTCTGCATTATTTGTTTTCCGTAGTTATGCTAATGGCATAAACTGGCGGGAGTGGTGAAAAAATGTGGGGTGCAAGAATCATGTGTAAGACACGAGTCCTCTACTGTAACAAACGCGTTTTGAGGGTTATGAAGGAGAACGTGCAGATCACTAGAACCAGTCACTTCATATCTACCTACATACATAAAGAAGAGTATCCTTTTGTTTGTTTGTAATTCATACAAATCTACTGTTTTATCTCGATCTTGATGACCACACTTCACCTTCAGGACCGGAGGAAGATCAATGTCTACGTGTGATTTCATGATCTGGCTTGAAACATGTATGTATGTGATATATAAAGAATAAAGACTGTTACAAAAAAAATCTGTAAAAGCTCTTGGCCAATTTATTCCAGATTTCTACACGATTCCCTAGTGAAACTTTGGGAGGACACAGGCTATCCCTACGCCATAACGACGCTCCACACCGCGACTATTGCCCACCTGTAATACCAAGGACACGCCTCGCGAGTTGATGGAACAGGCATACCACGTCACCACGATCAATGTCAACGGGACTGTTCTGCTGAGGGAAGGGATTATGGCAACTGATGCATCATATTTGCCGTCGGCCCAACGGGTCGCACTCACGGTTGGTACAGTTCGTCTGGTGAACCTGTATGCTCCTTCCGTCACCGACAGAAGATATTGTTATTCCTTGATAATAGATCGAATTATTAATATTCATAATTTCGGTATTTTTGAAGAAGTCCATATATATTATTATGTCTAAAATAGAACGCCGCACCTTTTTTGCCGAAGGCAGTTCTGCTCTTCCAGGGCAATGCCGACTACTTGGCAATAGGCGGAGATTTCAATTGTGTGCTCAGACCATCCGAACAGCTGCCGCACAGTATTACCTCCCCAGCACTTCAAGCACCTGTAAAGGACTTGGCTTTGTCGGACACTTGGGTCAGACAACACGGCGACCGAAAAGCATACACCTACCTTACTATTCATTTCGCGAGCCGTTTGGATCGAGTTTACGTCACCCGCGGCCTGCGATCGGCAGTTTCCGACGCTGAGATGTGGCCGGCAGCGTTCAGAGATCATCCAGCGTACGCGTGTAGGCTCACTCTCCTCCGCTAACGCGTCCGACGAAGCAGATATCCGTGGTGCCTCAGTGCGGCCCTTCTAGATGAGGTAAACTGTAGACATCCGTGGTGCCTCAGTGCGGCCCTTCTAGGTGAGCTAAACTGCAGACATCCGTGGTGCCTCAATGCGGCCCTTCTAGATGAGCTAAACTGCAGACATCCGTGGTGCCTCAGTGCGGCCCTTCTAGGTGAGCTAAACTGTAGACATCCGTGGTGCCTCAGTGCGGCCCTTCTAGGTGAGCTAAACTGCAGACATCCGTGGTGCCTCAATGCGGCCCTTCTAGATGAGCTAAACTGCAGACATCCGTGGTGCCTCAGTGCGGCCCTTCTAGATGA
Source organism: Schistocerca serialis cubense (assembly GCF_023864345.2). Classification (NCBI taxonomy): domain Eukaryota; kingdom Metazoa; phylum Arthropoda; class Insecta; order Orthoptera; family Acrididae; genus Schistocerca; species Schistocerca serialis. Next base: position 1,149,226,511 of record NC_064639.1, on the reverse strand, counting down.
GGTAAACTGTAGACATCCGTGGTGCCTCAGTGCGGCCCTTCTAGGTGAGCTAAACTGCAGACATCCGTGGTGCCGCAGTGCGGCCCTTCTAGATGAGCTAAACTGCAGACGCGAAGTTGAGTCCACATGGAGCAAATGCCACCGGCGATGACCCGCCTACGGTTCCGTTCTTCAAATGGTGGTTACGGTGTGTTAAGCCCGCCTTGTGCCGAACATTAGCCAGTTGAGGACGAGATACAGCGCTCTGGTATCTTGCGACCACTGATTTCCACTACACTGTGCTCCGCGAACTGGCTGTGCAACCGCCGTCGACGGAACGACAATCGGCAGAACACCACGTCAAGGCACAGTTGCTGCGTATCACCGCCGTACGTCTCGCGGGTGTCCGCGTGCGAGCGAAGACTAATGATGTTAGATGAGAACTACCTTCCCTCAACTATATCATTCGACATAGGAGAAGACGCAAGAGACTTATTACGGAGGTCGAGACGGAGGATGTGCGACGAGCTGAAACGTTAATGGACATCGACTGAGCGCTCACACAGCCATAAACACTTCTGTACGAGCGAGAGTACAACATGGATGTAGGAGTCAGGGAAGTTCTATCTCGCCTACCCGACTCTCGTAACCCACAAGATGAAGGCACGCTCTTGTCGGAGGTGACTTTGGATGAACTACGAGAGGCTAAGTTGCGCGGTGCTCCCAACAAAACGCCAGGCCCTGACGGACTCCCCCTTGAATTTTACAAAAGGTTTCTTGGTATTACCGGCGCAATGTGAGTCAGGATGGTACCCGATTTTCGAGCACCATCTGAATTCACTGAGGGTCTCTTGATTCCGGTGCCCAAATCCCGAGGAGGCTGTCGCCCACTTGACTGCCGACCACTGGCAATGTTAAACGCCGACTACAAGCTGTTGACACGCATCCTCCGTGAGAGAGTCAAACCTACGGTAGTGGCGGCCATTCACACTGATCAAATCTGCCTCGGAGGCGACAGGAATGTGTTTACGACTATAAGCACCTATAGAGACGTGGTGGCGCTCATGCAAACATGGCGCCTTCACGGCGCTCTTGTTGCGCTGGATTTTGACCGCGCTTTCGATCGCGTCGAACATGGTTTGCTGCGTGCTGTAATGGAACACATCGGTATCCCGCGCATGACGACATCTGTTGGGCTTCGTTTGATCCATGGGGCGGTCACGAGGATTATGGTAAATGGCTATCGGTCCGTCCCCGTCCGTGTCAACAGGTCCGTCAGACAGGGTTGTCCTCTTTCTGGCATGTTATTCGCCATTGCCCTCGAACCAGCTCTTCATGGACTGCGGAGTCACTTGGAAGGACACACCTTTCGATGTGGTGCATACGCCAATGATGTGGTGTTCTTAGCACGGACTAGTGACGAAATACAAACGGCGCTTTCCTGACTCCAACACTATGGGGTGGTGGCAGGCAGTGCTATAAACCTCCGGAAATCACGCTACATGGAGGTGGGATGAGGCATGCCTGCAGGACTCGATGTACCCCTGACAGAGGTCACAGTGCTCAAATGTTTAGGGATATCGCTGCATCGACAAATACAACGCGCAGCAGCCTTTACGTATCGTAAGGTCTTCCGACGACTCCGCTTAGAGGCTCGCCTCAACAAATTCAGATCGTTGGACATTTTGCAACACGCTCAATACGTCACTGTGTGCATGGCTTCTCACCTTAACCATTACCAATCACAGGCACGATGGATTTCGGGATACAGGCAGTGTTTGGACACGTGGTGAACGCTGGTGCCGTTTTTAAGGTCCGTTTGGTTAATCTTACTTTACCCTTCCACAGAGGAGGTGTTGGACTTATGCACGTCAAGCGCAGAGCGTTGGCGCCGTACCTTCGCTCGATGCGGCGACTCTGGCTTTCACTACTAGACAGTCTTCCTGGCCTCCTGATATCAGAGGTGGCCCCCCACACGCTCTGCCCACCGGTACCTGTTGGACATTCATCGCCCTCGCTATCACACATCAGGACGTTTCTCTTGGAGCACAGCTATAAGTTGGGGGTTATACCGGCGACACGGAATCCGACAGCAAAGACTTACTATAGTGTTCTCCAGCGCTGGAATCCGGCTAACGACATTGTACGACGCCACCCCACGGTCGACTGGCCGCGAGTTTGGCGAGCCATCCACGCGCCCTTCCTGCCAACTTTATTGCGGTCGACGTGGTATGTGGTCACTAACGAGAAATTTACTACCCGACGAAGGCTACATGCCATTCACCTAACTGACGACCCTGTGAGCCCCCGTTGCGCGACGGTAGAGACGGACGGACACAGGCTGAACTGTGCTGGAAACTGATACGCCAGATACTGGCTTCGCTGCTACGCCGCCCCTGGACCTCTTTCATCCCGATGCCGTCTATTTCCCGATGACCCGCATGAATGCGGTCACTTTGGTACAAGTAATAGCGATACACTATATGTACCGCGACGGCGGAAAGGAAGTCGATATGTGACAATGCATGATCGACGAGTTCCTTGTCTTAACGAACAGAACGGAATGCCGGGATCTTTTGCTAACTATTTGGGATCGTCATTGATGGGCCCACCGCCCAGCTGGGGTGTGCCCGGTGTGAGAAGAAACTGAGTTGCAGGCGTGATGTTTCCACGATTCCTCTACGGTAACAGAAACAGTCTCTGGCTGTGTACAGTGGCCCCGGACGCTCCGACGGTTGATGGCTGGTGATGCCCATTGCAATGACGACCGACTCTTACTGGCCACCCGCTTCGAAAATGCGATCCCAGTGGGTAACACGGCACTTCTTAGTTCACATTATCGGCATAATTTTTGGCGTATGGCTTCCTCGTTTTTGTTGCTTCCTATAAATATATATGAAAACGTGATGGTGCGCTTAAGTGGTAGGAGGACAGAGATATCGTGGCTAGGCCTCGGAAGTCGATCAGCCTTGCTTCCTCCAGCCTGACGCTGACTGGTCAGGCGGCCCGGGTTCGATTTCCGACGATGCATTTGTTTTTAATTTGTTGTGCCGTTCCGTATACAAGAGGTAGGAGAAATGCAATGTAAAGGTCCCGAGTTCGAGTCTCGGTCTGGTACGCAGTTTCTATCTACCAACACTTAAAAAAAAATGGTAGGGCCGTCGCTTGCGATAAGCGGGAAATCCGGGTTAAAGTCCCCCTCCGGCACACATTTTCACTGACGTCATCCATTCTACAGCTAATGGTTGTCCATGTTCGCAGTTACAAATACGTTTAACGTATTTCATAACCGCTGTAGTCGCCGCAGTGCCTGTTCCTATGGATATGAGTGCAGCATTTCCAAAGAATCTTTGCGTCGCAATCAGAATAGCACAGGCAATGCAATATCGCACCGAAGACGTATTCATTCATCGTATTCCGTTGACTCCCTGTGATTTATATATGCCCTTCGATTTAAACCGATTGCGGTTTCTCGTGCCGCTTGGATTCGCAATGAGTATCAACGATGTACAGCGCCAATCACTTTGTTTGGCAATATTGAACGCCGGGCACTGCAGCTGATAGCCGATAAGCAGAACTGGTAATCCGGTATCAGTTCCTTCACTCAGCACTAGAACTGAAGATTGCGATCTCGAATTCTGGCGGCCGGCAGTTGAAATCTCCGACCAGTCGAGCAGATTTAGATTTTCCGTGGTTTGCCTGAAACGGCGGCATGGACCCTATAGAAAGTTTTTGTACGTTCAACATTACAGCCCATTCAGAAATCGCGATAATCTAAAATATAAGAAACTATCAGCCTCGATTGTGGTAATGCAACCAACCTTTACCCAGCTTTCAGCCCAAATAATTGAGTCTTCTTCAGAAGATATACTTGAATCTATAATTTGTCTAACAAGGGGAGGCCGCCAATTGTGAAATTTAGATTCGATTCATACTGCGCATAATAAAAGTTCATGGCCAGAGGTATAATGTGGCAAAGCACCAAGATGCACTTCTCAGCCGTTGTCGAGAAAATCGACAGTTAGAAGAAACCGTTGCGGTGAAATACTCTCTACAATCACTGTTTTCTACAGCGTCGTGGCGCAGCGGTAAGCGCTCGGGTTCGTAATCCGAAGGTCGCTGGATCGAATCTCGCGCCATGAAATTTTTTTTATTATTAGTTTTTGTAATTCATATATATATATATATATATATATATATATATATATATATATATATAAACCATTAATGAATTGCTTATGCATGTTGGTGAAGGCGGATCGCTCTCCAATTGTACCGCCTCCATTTGTCCGTTTTTTTCACAGGGTGTACCAAAGCTCTCCTGTCCGCACTGATTTTCGACGATGTTATAAGTTATGCTAGGGACCGCATCTACCTTCTTTCGAAGTTAGCAGTCAACTACGCTGTTATGCAGCTGCTCGTTTCGGCCCATTCAACATCTGTCCTTCAAGTGTAACGAGCGAGTAACGGAGTTTATATTTCATACCTGCCACAGCAAATTTGTGTTCGTGGGGTCTCTGTTCTAATTCGAACGTTTGACTTACACTGTACGTATGCGTTTCGTAATATCGTTTCTACGTCTTCCGTTAACTATACGTGGTTAACATTATGAAGACAATTAATAACATTTGTGAAATACAACTTTGTTTGCGGAAAACATAATGATGTTCGAAGTCGCCAGTTTTTCCACGAGAAACGACTTTCAACAACTTATTATAGGCATAATTGTCGCAACTGATTGCCGGGAATTATATATATATATATATATATATATATATATATATATATATATATATATACATTTGAATTAAGAAGGTTGCATGGCGCGAGATTCGATCCGGCGACCTTCGGATTACAAACCCGAGCGCTTACCGCTGCGCCACGGCGCTGTAGAAAATCATTAATCGTAGAGAGTATTTCACCGCAACGGTTTCTTTTAACTGTCGATTTTCTCGACAACGGCTGAGAAGTGCATCTTGGTGCTTTGCCACATTACACCTCTGGCCATGAGCTTTTATTATGCGCAGTATGAATGGAATCTGAATTTCACAGTTGGCGGCCTCCCCTTGTAAGAGGGCATGAGATAAAACTAAAACAGCCTGAATAAGCGTAGTCACATTTTAAAAATGCGGTACATAAGTTGTACGTCAACACCAAGACTTAACTTAAGCTCTGGCGTGCGCCTCGTCTCCATGGACGCCGTGCGGTGGGTCTCGGGAGTTCACGTGAAACTTAGTACTTACGTACCGCATTTTTAAAATGGGACTACGCCTATTCAGGCCGTTTTAGTTTTATTTCTAGACCATCCCCTCTTAAAAATGTGTGTGAAATCTTATGGGACTTAACTGCTAAGGTCATCAGTCCCTAAGCTTACACACTACTTAACCTAAATTATCCTAAGGACAAACATACACACCCATGCCCGAGGGAGGACTCGAACCTCCACCAGCACCAGCCGCACAGTCCATGACTGCAGCACCTTAGACTTCTCGGCTAATCCCGCGCGGCCATCCCCTTCAAATGGTTCAAATGGCTCTGAGCACTATGGGACTTAACATCTGAGGTCATCAGTCCCCTAGAACTTAGAACGACTTAAACCTAACTAACCTAAGGACATCACACACATCCATGCCCGAGGCAGGATTTGAACCTGCGACCGTAGCAGTCTCGTGGTTCCGGACTGAAGCGCCTAGAACCGCTCGGCCACTGCGGCCGGCGGCCATCCCCTCTTAGACAAATTATAGATTCAGGTATATCTTCTGAAGAAGGCTCAGTTATTTGGGCTGAAACATAGGTAAAGGTTGGTTTCATTACCGCAATCCACGCCGATAGTTTCTTATATTTCCTTTAGAAAGTGCTTCTTCACCAGGTTGAATATGCGCCCAGTGTTTGACAACAGGTTAAACCGTAATCTTCCGTCCTTTGTTCCAAGCTAAAATTTTGGGCGGACTCGAGGAAGGTCCTTACACGAATTCAGCAACTTTGCCCCACAAGTAGAAGAGCACGTACATACATTTGGATAGCTGAAACCTCTGTGCTTTGGAGAACGACCACTGCGTGCAAAAAACAATATCTCTGGATCTGCACCAAAAACTGAGAAGAAATCCAAAGAAATACAGTGTTGAACGTGAATAAAATTGAGTAATTCCAAAAAGGTGAAACAAAGAGATGGAATATATTTAAGTGTATTTCATACAAATTGAAATACTATCGTTCGCTTCTAAATGCCTTCAGAATAAATGTAACTGCAACAGAATTTCGACATCGTGTATTATCTTTCCTTTAAACACTTCATCTCATATTCCTATCAATTGGGGTATTAAGACAATAATTTACCTGTATTGTATTTCATAATAAAATTTAGTAGCAGTCTTTAGCTTAACATTGCTCCAATACTACAACTGGCTTACTGACGTGTTGTGGGGAGTGGCTGAGAAAAAATAAAAGGTCCGGTGTTAGGTGGGATGTTCGGGTACTTGCGATAACGCCAGTTTTGAGAAAGTTGCGGGATTCGGGTGTAGAGCAGGTAAATGATGCAGACTTCCTGTGAGCGGAATTTTTCGTTATTGTCACCTTTTTACCAAATTCTTGTTGGATTCACTGTCTTCACTCAGTTTTTATTTCTAAATAATGCCTAGTTTGACACCAATTTGAGCGAAGCTGAATAAATTACTAATATCTATTGCGAAAGTAAGTTACGTCTATTTCACTACAGTTGTAGGTAGGCTTAATGGAGTGCAATTAGTGGAGGATACACGTGCAACGGTGAAGAGCGATCGTATGGTTCATTTATAAATGATGTAAGAAAATTTAGAAGGTAGCATCCACCCAACGTTTGCATCATTAGAGACGGAGCACATGGTCATTTATACATGGAATTCGACGGGAACCATCCTAGGATTAGTATGAAGTAATAAAGAGTACTGGAAAATGTAAGCGCGGACATGCGGATGGCGAGCTGAACCTATCCGCTTCCGAATGCGAGTCAGTCAGTCACGTGCTGTTTCGTAAGGTGAATGATTACTACCTATGAGTGAGGGGACTCGGTTCTCGTTACTTGCTTAGTAGTTTTAACTTGCCTTTTAGACGTAGAAGGGAACGAATCTTCAATTATAAGTAAATGAAGCTTCCCCTCCTCGAACATGTCGATATTTAAGTTTTAACTCCTTTTTTCCAATATTGAAAATCTTTTGTAACGATGCAGAAAACACATGGCGTTGTTAATACCTGTCTTTTTGTAAATACGATATTATTTCTGAGGTGAATATTTCATTTTCTGTCTAGTCCCATCTTTATTGGTCAATGCAATACACTGTTACTGTGCGCCAGTATTTCTGTTCCATACAAGGTTTGCTAAGCATACGATTCTAATGATTCAAGACTCACACAGCTGTAGAATACTTTTTCCTTCTATAGTGTTTGGTATCAGAAGGTCACTAGACATTATTTCGATCATATTAAGTGTATGAAGAGTACCATCAGTTCTTAGTTTTTGGCGTAATCAGGAATATTCTAGAAACTGAAGGACTACAGAGTACAGGCAGCTAGAAAGTAATGCTGGCGAGAGAAATTTCAGTTTCCAGAGAAGGAAATAAACAATCAGCTTACAGATCTCACCAGGCACAAACAAACATTATCGCTTTTTAATTTTATGAGAGCACAAAATACTACGAAGTTCGTTTCGAAGAATAGATTACGTAACTGCTTGCTGTGGCTGTAAACACAGTAATAGAGCCGAATTCTTGAAATACAACAGCACGACAGGCACCTATTACGCAGACAGCGTGCCTGGCGTCGCTGATAGGCTAGCTAGATTAAAAAATATGGCAGCACGCTAACTTCTGCGGCCAGTGAACTTAAGATTGTTATCGAAGGGAAGTGTTTGCGTGAAAGCGCCAACACCGCTCGCTAGCAGGGCAGGTCCTGATAGTCGCGTTGATATTCCCCTCCCCGAGGGCTCACAGCGTTCCTTAAAATACACATTAACGAAATGCTGCTCTGGCGGCCATACGATTAAAATTGCATTTTCTCTTGCCATACACAGGAAGGGTGCTGTTGTTTCCGATAAATTGTCGGAATAATGAAAATGTTATCACAGTATAAGCCTACAACGCTAAAACCAAACGTGACTTTTTTTCTTTACACAGTGTCTGTTACTGTAGGTGAATAAAAAAGTGTTCACCAGGCAAGTTTCACTTAACTTATTTTGGAAGAATTCTCAGTCGTGTATTATACATTGTTATTATAATTCACACAGCATACACTGAATATTTGATTTAGTCGCCTGTAACTGTTTAACCATAACATTTCTTCATGTGAATGGGAAATTCGTCTGACAGCCAGGTGTGAGCTATTTTTCTTTAAAAAATCCCATTGACGACTTCTTGTTCTTCTTTCTCTTGGTAAATTTTTTCCTGTTCTTTGGTAATACTTTAAAAGTACGCCGTCTGTAGAAATCACAGTAACAAATCTTTCAACACCTACCAGATGAGGTTTTGCAGTTTCTTCCTTTTCATTTTCCGTTAGAGGAACGGCAACGTCAATAATTCTCGTAGTCTTTTCAGGTGATAACTACGATCAACGTGTTGTAGTCGGTCGTCTGACTGGTCTACACCGATTAATTCCGATACAGCAAGGCAGCAGGCGCTGTTTTCAATCGCAAACACGTGTAGGGGTAAATTTGTGATAGGAGACTGTGAAGTTATCCATTAACCGAGTCTAATGCTGAGTTTCCGAGATATGAATTTTGCTAACTGGTTATTTTTGCACGCGTATGAAACTTCTGAAATTGTTGGACAGCTAGAGCGGGGACTCGTGTTTCCAACAAATGCGTGTTCAAAATGTGCTTCTTGCAATTCATTCCCTTGCAATACCGCCTTCTATTAGCACGATAAAGGGTTCGGGGTACAGTTAATTCCCTTGCAATACCGCTTTCTATGTCCACCTGCTTAGCTGGGTGGTAAAGTGCTCGCCTCCCGTGCAAGCTGGCCCGGATTCGATTCTCGGCCGGGTTGGAGATTTTCTCATCATCATTTAATCCTCATCACCGGCGCGCAAGTCACCCAATGTGGCGTCCAATGAAATAAGACTTGCACTTGGCGGCCGAACTTCCCCGAATAGGGACCTCCCGGACAACGATGTCAAACGCTCATTTTTATTTCGCGCCATCTACTTCCACTCTAAGGGGTACAATTATCGTGCGTACGTTTGAACTTTTTTTGTCATCAGTCTTCTGACTGGTTTGATGTGATCCGCCACGAATTCCTCTCCTGTGTTAATCTCTTCATCTCAGAGTAGCACTTGCATTCTATGTCCACAATTATTTCCTGGAAGTGTCCCAATCTCTGTCTTCCTCGACAGTTTTTGCCCTCTACAGCTCCCTCTAGTACCATGGAAGTCATTCCCTCATGTCTTAGCAGATGTCCTATCATCCTGTCCCTTCTCCCTGTCAGTGTTTTCCACATATTCCTTTCCTCTCCGATTCTGCGTAGAACCTCCTTATTCCTTACCTTATCAGTCTACCTAATTTTCAACATTCGTCTATAGCACCACATCCCAAATGCTTCGATTCTCTTCTGTTCCGGTTTTCCCACAGTCCATGTTTCACTACCATACAATGCTGTACTCCAGACGTACATCCTCAGAAATTTTTTCCTCAAATTAAGGCCGGTATTTGATATTATTAGACTACTCTTGGCCAGAAATGCCTTTTTTGCCATAGCGAGTCTGCTTTTGATGTCCTCTTTGCTCCGTCCGTCATTGGTTATTTTACTGCCTAGGTAGCAGAATTCCTTCATTGACTTCGTGACCATCAATCCTGATGTTAAGTTTCTCGCTGTTCTCATTTCTACTACTTCTCATTACCTTCGTCTTTCTCCGATTTACTCTCAAACCATACTGTGTACTCATTAGACTGTTCATTCCGTTCAGCAGATCATTTAATTCTTCTTCACTTTCACTCAGGATAGCAATGTCATCAGTGAATCGTATCATTGATATCCTTTCACCTTGAATTTTAATTACACTCCTGAACCTTTCTTTTATTTCCATCATTGCTTCCTCGATGTACAGATTGAACAGTAGGGGCGAAAGGCTACATCCTTGTCTTACACCCTTCTTAATACGAGCACTTCGCTCTTGATCGTCCACTCTTATTATTCCCTCTTGATTGTTGTACATATTGTATATGACCCGTCTCTCCCTATAGCTTACCCCTACTTTTTTCAGAATTTCTAACAGCTTGCACCATTTTATATTGTCGAACGCTTTTTCCAGGTCGACAAATCCTATTAAAGTGTCTTGATTTTTCTTTAGCCTTGCTTCCATTATTAGCCGTAACGTCAGAATTGCCTCTCTCGTCCCTTTACTTTTCCTAAAGCCAAACTGATCGTCACCTAACGCCTTCTCAATTTTCTTTTCCATTGTTCTGTATATTATTCTTGTAAGCAGCTTCGATGCATGAGCTGTTAAGCTGATTGTGCGATAATTCTCGCACTTGTCAGCTCTTGCCGTCTTCGGAATTGTGTGGATGACGCTTTTCCGAAAGTCAGATGGTATATCGCCAGACTCATATATTCTACACACCAACGTGAATAGTCGTTTTGTTGCCACTTCCCCCAATGATTTTAGAAATTCTGATGGAATGTTATCTATCCCTTCTGCCTTATTTGATCTTAAGTCCTCGAAAGCTCTTTTAAATTCCGATTCTAATAGTGGATCCCCTATCTCTTCTAAGTCGACTACTGTTTCTTCTTCTATCGCATCAGACAAATCTTCCCCGTCATAGAGGCTTTCAATGTATTCTTTCCACCCATCAGCTCTCTCCTGTACATTTAGCAGTGGAATTCCCGTTGCACTCTTAATGTTATCGCCCTTGCTTTTAATGTCACCAAAGGTTGTTTTGACTTTCCTGTATGCTGAGTCTGTCCTTTCGGCAGTAAATTCTCTTTCGATGTCTTCACATTTCTGCAGCCATTTCGTCTTAGCTTCCCTGCACTTCGTATTTATTTCATTCCTCAGCGACTTGTATTTCTCTATTCCTGAGTTTCCTGGGACATTTTTGAACTTCCTCCTTTCACCGATAAACTGAAGTATTTCTTCTGTTACGTTTGAACTACGAACTATTAATAGAGCTCTCCCGTTCTTCGTTTGCTTTGCCCTGCTACGGTCTGCAGGTGGCTTGCAAGCAGCAGAGGTGTATCGTTCAGACTCAGTTCCAGTGTCAGTATCAGACACGACGGTGAGAGGCTTAAGGAGTTGAGTGTCGAATAGCGGGCTCCCCTCTCACACTCCAACCCCTATAGAACCAATGTCAACTATTCTACACTGCGTTACGGAAAGTAAGGACGGGCAATGTGAAGCAGTAGCAGTAGAAAGAAATCTCAGCAGGAAAATCAATGCTGACACTAGACTTTTAACACATCGATACGGAAAAGAACTCATTATTCGGAATGACGAGACTCACGTGGCTTTACAACTGGCTATAAACATGCTAACGACACTCCTGGTCAAAATTTTCTGAGCTGAAAAGGAATCAGCGTAATCACTCCAGAGAGCTAGGAAACTGATTTTCATACAAGAAAGTAAAGTATAATCTATCCAGGTTGATTTTAGATACAACTCTTAAAAGATTAAAACTTTCCGCCACTATCTGACAATGAAAATAGCTAAACAGCCGTGCCATCAGCATCTGGATGTTGTGAGTTAGTATTTCAAGGGCTTCCTCCGAAGAATTCGAAGGAAGAACTTGGAATACAAATTCACTACATCAAGATACTAATGGCTCCAGCATGCAAAAATCGACACGGTTGAATATCTATACAAGAAGTGCATATGGGGCCTGAGGATAGCAAACTGAATTTCCGAAACTGGTTGCGAAAAAAAAAAAAAAAAAAAAAAAAGAAGCTTCTCAAACAGCGCGGCTGTTTGGTGTATTGAATTGCCGAAACTGGTTCTCAAAATAGAATAAAATAAGTTCTCAGCGCTGTCCTGCGTCCACAGTGGATCAACAGAGATTTTATCCATTACAGATGTCGGACACTGCGACTGCGACGAACAGAAGTTTTCAGTAATAGCTGCAGCCACTCACATTTGCGATAGTACAATTTTTGTTTCACACAAGGCGACAGTTTGCAGTTATTTCTGAAAAACTTTTTTGATAACTCTCTGTGTTGATCTTGAAATCAAAGTCACATTACGTAACGCAGGAAATGCTTGGTTTTAAAACGTGTCTGTACTGTACTAGCAATACTTGGATTTGACACTCCCAGTTTCGCTGGCTAGGCGGCAGCAGGAGCAAGGGTAGGTGGAAATGTAAACATGTCTTCAAAAGTTCTTCCTATCAATTTTGTTTCATCCAGGATTGAAAAGGGAAAGTGTTCCCAGTCAGTAAAGTTGGGAAGTTATTCGTAGCATTTATTGAGTTTAAAGTTTCATCTGACATCATCAAAGGCAGAAAAATAATTAAGAACCGATGGAAGATTCAGTTAACATGAGAAAAAAATTGAGTGGTGGGATTTGGGACAGACATCTTAATTCTTCACTTTACATGTTATTACACCTAAATCTACATACGTACTCTGGAAACCCAACGTGAAGGGGATGGCTGAGGGTCCAACCTTTTTTACTGTTTGTCAGTATATTCGCGTATGCAACATGGGAAGAATCATTGTTTATATGCCTCTGTCAGTGCTATAATTAATCCTGGTCCCCTCAATTACGAAAGCGATACGCAGGGGTTGCGTTACATTGCTAGATGGCTGACATTATCTCTACCACTTCTACCTGCTCACCACACGGACTTTGCAACTTGCTGAAAACTGACCTCCATCAGTATATCAGCTCCTCAACTGCCGACATTTTCTCGTTGCCACTCTCCTCAACAAAATAGGACTCCGTATTGCAGGAGTGCAGCAATGCTGACTTTTATCACAATATTTAAATAGTTTGAGAGAAGGATGGTGAAAAAGTATTTAAAGGAAAGAAAGAGTATAAAAACAAGCTTCATTTACACGTTCTCTCTTTCAGAAGATTTTTTTTTTTTAAGGCAATGATGAGATCTGCTTTGTTCGAAACACATTTAATAACACTGTTAATAATTGCTGTAATTTTTCTCAGACGCTGATTTCCTTTATGTTTTGTCATAAGCGTAAGTCTTTTGCAACTGAAATTTATTCTTGAGTACCAGAAACAATAGAAGACCACATACAAAGTAACTCAATGTCTACCATTAAAAATATATCAAATAAAAAAATAAAAATGAAAATATTACACATACCCATACAATGCCCCGACCACCCAACCTTCCTGAGCTTTAAATCGTGTCGCGAAAAGTAGAACAAGCATGTGCAGTTTACTACAGTATAGGTTAGACATAAAGAAATATTTTTTGGTAAAAACGTTCACTACCTGCATCTGGTACAGAACAACAAATGGCTACTGAACAGGGCGCAAAAACGAATATAAGTTAAAAACACAACCCTGTAATTACAAACAGAAACAGCTAGTTCCAAAGAAACTGACAAAGAATCATTACAAGTCTCATAAAATTATATGTAATTAAATAATTTTTGTGTGTATTATAGACTACTGAAGATACATAATGTGAATAGGTGAAGCACGTGTGGCACTCAAGAATAAATTTAAGTTTCAAAAGACGGAAATTTTACTAGCTTTATGATAAAAATTTTTAAAATTTATAATAAAACACAATTACCCTTTATTAAGTTCAATCTGTTGATTTGACCATCTTGCCAGGCATAATTTAGTTGTAGGTGAATACCTTGAATGCTCTTCAAATTTTGTAAGTAGGATTCCGTTGCGGTAACCGGCGCCCGTTTCGAACGGTTGCCAGTTATGGCTCGTCAGTACCTCCGTGACGCTCCTCTGTGGGTAAACTTCACATTTCGAGAGTTATAACGCAGTATGTTCGTTCGCCCGCCCTCAGACACGTATAATGTGTTATGTGGCCTGCACACGTTCACTGTTTACTGACAATACTAGTTTGTCGAACCTTGAGTACACTGAAGCGACCTCGCACTATCAACAATAGTGACAAAAACTATCAGTTGACAAAGCAATGTTACGAAGTTAAGATGTCGAACATTCAAATGAAAGTGTGCGCTGCAATCGTATTAGTTGTAGCTTGCAACAAACAGAGGAGGATGAAAAAGAGGAAATAAGTCCGATATTGGTTGAAAAAAGGAGCGACTGGTCACATTTACTGACTGAAATCAGAATCACTGACCCGAAAGCTTTCATAAATTTTGTGCCGATGAAGTTTTTTTTTTTTTTGAAATTTTTTGTAAGTTCTTTTGGGACCAAACTGCCGATGTCATCGGTTCCTAGGCTTACAACCTACGTGATCTAACTTCGACTAACTTAGGCTAAGGACAACACACACACCCATGCCCGAGGGAGGACTCGAACCTCCGACCCGGAGAGCCGCGCGAACCGTGGCAAGGCGCCCTAGACCGCATGGCTACGCCGCGCGGCCTATGTGACGATGAGTTCTGAATCGTACGACAAGTTAGTAGTGTTGATGTGAGATAAAACAGAGAAACAAAATAAGTTAATGAGAGAGATAGTCACTTTCAGCAAGAGACTAGGGGTAACTTCGAGACGTTTGCCGACAGACAGGGCATTTAATGCTCCAAGTTTAGTTCTGTAGTACCAGCAAGCACGATTAGTAAAATTCTATAGAAACCTGTGAAACAATTATACGTGCCTGGCAAGGACCTGTTATGGCAATTACCGTAAAACTTCTTTTTTTTTAACGCCTTTTGATAATTTTATGAGACAGACATACTTTTCGCAGACTTCTTACTTGTCACTGCAGATATATGGCGTATGTTTCGAAATGGGAGCGTTTTTCAAAACTGCTTTGTATCACAAGAATCTATACAACATTTATAAATTAATGAAGTAAGCAATGTCAAAGAGAATCCTCCGTTAACGATCATAATGTGGCATACACAATGATTACCCTTGCATAGGCTATTAAAATTCTTTTATCATAAAAGACTCCTTAAGGCCACGGCGTTGCCGCAGTGGATACACCGGTTCCCGTCAGATCACCGAAGTTAAGCGTTGTTGGGCGTGGCCGACACTTTGATGGGTGACCATCCACCCGCCATGCGCTATTGCCATTTTTTAGGGTGCACTCAGCCTCGTGATGCGAATTGAGGAGCTACTCGCCCGAATAGAAGTGGCTTCGGTCACAGACAACCATCATAACGACCAGGAGAGCGGTGTGCTGACCCCACGCCCCTCCTATCGCATCCTCCACTGAGGATGACATGGCGCTCGGATGGTCCCGGTAGGCCACCCGTGGCCTGAAGACGGATTGCTAAAAGACTCCTTAAAAACTGAATCTGGGGTATGAAATACACAACAGCGAATTGAAAAAATAAATAGTGCACACTAAGGCCACGTGGGCGGTTCCTGAAACTCTGTCGACATCTGAATGCAGGGTAATGTCAAAACGTCAATATTTGACCTCACACGATCGGTACGTATTGACAATACTGAGAATATTTTGAGGTCCATCAATACTGCTCATCAATATTTCTAGTACTGACAATACGTCAATACGCGCCTTCAGACGGTCAACATATTGACAGTTTGACAATATATTTGACGCTAAGGGCCCATTTACGTCCTCAGATCTACACTTCATTCTCGAGTGGTGCGTGTGTGAAATCTTATGGGACTTACCTGCTAAGGTCATCAGTCCCTAAGCTTACGCCGGCCGGAGTGGCCGAGCGGTTCTAGGCGCTACAGTTTGGAACCGCGCGACCGCTACGGTCGCAGGTTCGAATCGTGCCTCGGGTATGGATGTGTGTGATGTTGTTAGGTTAGTTAGGTTTAAGTAGTTCAAAGTTCTAGGGGACTTATGACCTCAGCAGTTGAGTCCCATAGTGCTCAGAGCCATTTTTGAACCTAAGCTTACACACTACTTAACCTAAATTATCTTAATGACAAACACACGCACTCCGAGGGAGGACTCGAACCTCCGCCGGGACCAGCCGCACAGTCCATGGCTGCAGCCCCCTGGATCGCTCGGCTAATCCCGCGCTCTCGAGTGGAGCAGCGGTCGTTCTTGGCCTACGACTGTTTCCGGCAACACACGGTTCCTCATTGTTCGCCGCCGGCGTGCTTTCCCGACCAGTCGTGCGCAGCTGGCGGGCTTACCGCGCGACGTTTCGCTCGCAGCGACTTTTCCGCAGCCTCACCTCGCGGCCACGTGGCGGCCGCTGCCTGCTGCCCCCACGGTAATCCGGCGACAGCGCATTCAGTCACGCCGGAGGTCCCCGCGCTGCCCTGAGCGCCGCACTCTGCCCTGTCGGCACGTCCGACAGCCGCCGTCTGGCCAACGCCTGCTGCACGTGGGCCAGAGGCCAGGGCTTTCACTGCGAGCCACGCTACCACACTGTCCAGTCACGTTAATGAGACCACCTGTCAAAAGCCCGAATAACCAACACCTGCAGCGCGAGGCGTGCAGGAAAACACTCAATAAGTTCTCGAAACTACCGATGGGAATGTGGAGCCATGCCGAGTATATTGCCGTGGCTTCTTGGTTGAAGATCCATGTCGCCCTACAGCGGTGGTACCATAGATTTTCGATCGGCTTTAAATCCGGGAATTTCGTGCTTTGGCGAGTACGACAAACTCGTTCTTGTTCAAAATGTTCAAATGTGTGTGAAATCTTATGGACTTAACTGCTAAGGTCATCAGTCCCTAAGCTTACACACTACTTAACCTAAATTATCCTAAGGACAAACACACACACACCCATGCGCGAGGGAGGACTCGAACCTCCGCCGGGACCAGCCGCACATGGTTCTGGTGTTCTTGGAACCGTGCACGTACATTGCGAGCTGTAGAACGCGTTGTATTGTCCTGCTGGTATGTGCCATAGTGCCGAGGGCAAACAAACTGCTTGTAGGTGTGGACATGGCCCTCAATGATGCATGCATACATGTGTTGATCCATTGTGTCTTCGAAAGTGGTGAGGTCAACCACTGAATGTCCTCTCGGCTGGATCCCTACAATTGTCGCAGTGTGTTTGCTTTCAGACATTTCACGCCAGCGACCATCTGTCCGATAGGTCGCCAGTGAACAGAAGTCTGCATAGGGCCTGCTGTGGAGGCACACACGCACCAACGTTCGCCGAACTTTCGTCGAGGACACACCTTTGGTAGTGCCTTGGGTCTTCTAGGGGGCCAGTTGCTCTACAGTTGCAGGCCTGTTCTCCCGTACACCCCTGACACCTGGGCCTCTGGTGCACCGCAGATGCCTCAGCGCCAATTTTGGACAGCGCCATTTTGCCATGCACTGTATACTTTAACCACGGCGGTACACAATGTACAAACGTAGCTAGTCCGTAAATGCTTACTCCCTTGGCCAGAGAGCTACTGACCACCCGCTTTTGGACGTCACATAAATCGCTCCGTTTCCACACTGCGACAATGCTTCGCATACCTCTCAATGCCGCTACTAACACCAGCCCCTTGTGACTGGTTTTTGCATGTTGACGCTACATTAAAGTGGCTGCACCGTGTATTAAAGTACCATTCACTGTCAGATAAGCTCCAGGAAACTCGAGTTCGCCAATGGCCCTTAAAGTACGCGTTCACAACTATTCCCCTCTCCATGCCACAGATGTTAGCACCGCTGAAGAAGAATGTCACCAGAGGCTTATCTGCGGAAGTAAGTGATTCCTTATACATCTACGTCTATATAAACATTCCGCAAGCCTCCATACGGTGCACAGCGGCAAGTAATTCGTAACGGTCCTTTCCTATTCCAGCCGCAAACGGAGCGAGACAAAAATCAACGATCTGCTATACGGTTCCATTCGAGCCTTGTTTTCTCTTACCTTGTCTTCACGGTACTTACATGAAAGGTACGTTGGCGCCAGTGTAATCAATCTCTAATCAGCCGCAAATGCCAGTTCTCTAAATTCCCTTAATACTGCTTCGCGAAGAGGACGTCGCCTTCCTTCTAGGGATTTTTCATTTGACGAAGTGCGTGTTGACCGAACCTACCGCTAGCAAATCTAGCAATAAGCCTCCAAATCGCTTCGATGTCTTCATTTAAAGCTGGCCGAAGTGGCCGTGCGGTTCTAGGCGCTACAGTCTGGAACCGCGAGACCGCTACGGTCGCAGGTTCGAATCCTGCCTCGGGCATGGATGTGTGTGATGTCCTTAGGCTAGTTAGGTTTAAGTAGTTCTAAGTTCTAGGGGACTTATGACCTCAGAAGTTGAGTCCCATAGTGCTCAGAGCCATTTGAACCATTTTTTTTTCTTCATTTAAACCGATCTGGTGCGGATTCCAAACACAAAAGCAGTAGCCAAGTATGTGTCGAACTAGTGTTCTAGGCACGGTCTTCTTTATAGATGAGCTATGCTCTGCTATAATTCTGCCAATAAACCCAGATCTATCATTCGCCATCCCTACTTTCTACCGTAAGTACTCGTTTCATTCTGCATCACTTTGGAACGTTATGTCTAGGTATGTGAGATTTGAAGCAGCACGTCACTAATTAATTCTTAACTGCAACATTACAGGATTACTTAACCCACTCATCTGATTTACATACTGTTTTTTTTAGGTTTAGTCCAAGCCTCCATTCACCACACCAAATAGAAATTTTATTTAAATCGTAGTGTAAGCTCACAGAGGCGCTCAACGACGACACTTTGACGTACAATACGGCGTCATCAGCAAACATCGCAGAGTGCTGCTGTCTTTATCCATCAGATCGCTTACGCCTATTGAGAACAAATGCCATCCCATCACACTTCCCTGGACACGCCTTACGACACCCGTGTCTGTGATGAACATTCGCCGTCCAGGACAAAGACTAGGTTTCTATTATTTAAAAACTGTCCAAGGCAGTCACACACCTGGGCATCTACTTCACGCGATGCCACCCTCGTTAAAAGTCTGCAATAGGACACTGCCTGAAACGCGACACAATCTCGGCAACATGTGGGCAGAACGATGCTGTTTCAACAACGCTGCGGAAGTTTCGCCGAGAAGCCCTGACACGTCCTCCATACAGTGCCCATCTCTCCCCGTGCGATTTCGTCATTTTTTAGCCCTGAAGAAAGACATCCGTGGCCGTCTGTTTGCTTCAGACACAGCGGGATAAATGTACACTACTGGCCATTAAAATTGCTACACCAAGAAGAAATGCAGATCATAAACGGGTATTCATTCGGCAAAGATATTATACTAGAACTGACATGTGATTACATTTTCACGCAATTTGGGTGCATAGATCCTGAGATCAACTACCTCTGGCCGTGATAACGGCCTTGATACGCCTGGGCATTCACTAAAATAGACCTTGGATGGCGTGTACAGGTACAGCTGTCCGTTCAGCTTCAACACGATACCACAGTTCATCAAGAGTAGAGACTGGCGTATTGTGACGAGCCAGTTGCTCGGCCACCATTGACCAGATGTTTTCAGTTGGTGAGAGATCTGGAGACTGTGCTGGCCAGGGCAGCAGTCGAACATTTTCAGTATCCAGAAAGGCTCGCACAGGACACGCAACATGCGGTCGTGCATTATCCTGCTGAAATGTAGTGTTTCAGAGCGATCGAATGAAGGGTAGAGCCACCGGTCGTAACACATCTGAAATGTAACGTCCACTGTTCAAAGTGTCGTCAATGCGAACAAGAGATGACCGAGACGTGTAAGCAGTGGCACCCCATACCATCACGCCGGGTGATACGCCAGTATGGCGATGACGAATACACGCTTCCAATGTGCGTTCACCGCGATGTCGCCAAACACGGATGCGACCATCGTGATGCTGTAAACAGAACCTGGATTCATCCGAAAAAATGACGTTTTGCCATTCGTGGACCCAGGTTCGTCGTTGAGTAAACCATCGTAGGCGCTCCTGTCTGTGATGCAGCGTCAACGGTAACCGCAGCCATGGTCTCCGAGCTGATAGTCCAAGCTGCTGCAAACGTCGTCGAACTGTTCTTGGAAATGGTTGTTGTCTCGCAAACGTCCCCATCTGTTGACTCAGGAATCGAGAGGTTGCTGCACGATCCGTTACAGCCATGCGGATAAGATGCCTGTCATCTCGACTGCTAGTGATACGAGGCCGTTGGAATCCAGCACGGCGTTCCGTATTACCCTCCTGAACCCACCGATTCCATATTCTGCTAACAGTGATTGGATCTCGACCAACGCGAGCAGCAATGTCTCATTACGATAAACCGCAATCGCAATAGGCTACAATCGGACCATTATCAAAGACGGAAACGTGATGGTACGCATTTCTAATCCATACACGAGGAATCACAACAACGTTTCACCAGGCAGTGCTGGTGGTCAACTGCTGTTTGTGTATGAGAAATTGGTTGGAAACTTTCCTCATGTCAGCACGTTGTAGGTGTCGCCACCGGCGCCAACCTTGTGTGAATGCTCTGAAAAGCTAATCATTTGCATATCACAGTATCTTCTTCCTGTCGGTTAAATTTCGCGTCTGTAGCACGTCATCTCCGTGGTGTAGCAATTTTAATGGCCAGTAGCGTAAACAGTTTACTTTTTTTCATCTGTCTCGTTTTCATTTGAATGCCTGTTATAAAACGTGGGCCGCAACAAATTCGCAGAAGAGGAAGCTAGAAACATTTGAAATGTGGCCCAATTGAAAACATTTATAAATTAATACTACAGATAAAGTACTAAATGAAGATGTATTAAAAGCAATAGGCAAGGAAAGAATGTGGTAGACCAGAAGAAGGGGTAGGTTAGTGGCACCTCTGCAACGGCATCCAGTTTGGAAGACGTTCGTTGGATTTATTGCGCAGAGGTGAAAACACAAGAAAAGAGGGAGCACAAGCACCAACCAGTAGAAAAACTCACAAAAATGTTCTCATATCATAAGTTCCATCAGCGAGAATCAGTAGCAGTCCCAGTCTTGGCCTGACGATGCTGTTATGTACGTGAAGTACCGTTGAACCTAGCTGTAGGCTACTGGTAAAAGTCGCATATTATTCGCGTTTTCAAGTAGGTCGAAAAGTGTAATAAATGTAGTTACACATCCCGCTCACGAAAGTCTCTTCTGCAAGTGGCGATCAAAATGTTTCCGATTATGTGCGTTGCTGCAGCGTGTATACAATACAGCTCGGCGACTGCGGTGGGGGTATGTAAGCACCGAACTGTAGCCAAGAGTTAGTGCGGCATTCCTACATTTCCGGCGTGTGTGCGCTCTAAAAGGAAACGTGAAATATGGAGACGTTATTACCAAATGCGTCCAGACAGGACCAACGTGTTGTTTTCTTGGCTGCTGAAGGGCAAAAACAAGTAAACATTCGTTAGAGTACGAAGAACGTGCACGGGGCAGAATGTGTGACAGAAACCACCGTTGTGGAATGGTGCGCCGGTTCCGTGCTGTCGATGTGGGAGGCAGCTTCATCCGTTACGGACAGCAACAAGCGGGTGGTTGATGATGCCGTTAGGGCGAATCGGCGCACAACAATTCGTGCGCTAGCAAAGCCGGATGGCTGTTTCCCTAAAGCGCCTGATGCGTTTCAGTGTTGGAGACAAAATATTCCTGCGAGCATTGTCACAGGCGACGACGCCGCCAGCGGGAAGTGGAGTCGAAAGCGTCGACGATGCACTTGTGTCACCCATCGTCCCCTCTTCCCAAGAAACTGAAGAGCCAGCCACGTACTGGAAAGCCTGTTCTTTGAGTTCCGGGGCCCACTGCGTATTGATGTTAGGTAATATCGTGTCTCCGTCACTATGGGACGATACTGCACGACTAATGTGTATGCTGTTTTTTTATATCTGATCCATACGTAGTAACTCTGTGTACGTACATTAACAATGTAGGTAAACAAATATTATTTATTAATAGCAGCTCAGAGCATTCTTTAAATACTGGCAGTATATTCAGATTAGTTCCAATAGGGTAAATGTATGAATATTGTGCTTAAAGCTCGAAACCGAACGCTAGGCGTGTAAATTAATAAAAGACAAGGAGACCCACCTTATTTAAAAGTTGCCATTTTGAAAATGTTGCGAAACCAGAGGCTTGTACGCTTTCACTGTAAATGAGACTTCAGAGAAACCGACAGAGAGAACTGTATGACAGTTCGTGCATCCGTAAGAACGGCTATACGAGAAGTCTAATCTGCACACTCAGATCACGGCCAAAGATCTACAAGAAAAGCCTTGGAAAATGTAGGAGGTAGCGCCGTGTTTAGCACACTGGATTCGCATTCGGGAGGACGTCGGTTCAAATCCGCGTCCGGCCATCCAGATATAGGTACCCATGACTTTTCTACATCGTTCCAGATAAATGCCGGTATGATTCCTTTGAAAGGGTACGGCTCATTTATTTCTCTGCTCTTGAAAAATTCGGAGCACGCGCTCCATCTTCAGTGAGCTGGATGTTAACTGGACGTTACATCTTAATCTCCCCTCGTTTTACGTTTCACTGAATGCGTAGTGGAATTAGCCAGTTTCCTAACTTAGCGCAGCGAACAGTCTCAGGTGATAGCATTGCTGGAGGCCATCGAGAAGCTTGGAAGAAGGGCATCTCGTTTTGTATTGTTGAGAAATAAGGGAGTGAGTGCCACGGATTTGATAAATGAAGTGGTGTGGCAGTCATTAAACCAAAGGAGGTTTTCGCTGTGGCAGGACATTCTCAAATGGTTCAAATGGCTCTGAGCACTATGCGACTTAACTTCTGAGGTCATCAGTCGCCGAGAACTTAGAACTAATTAAACCTAACTAACCTAAGGACATCACACACATCCATGCCCGAGGCAGGATTCGAACCTGCGACCGTAGCGGTCACGCGGTTCCAGACTGAAGCGCCTTTAACCGCACGGCCACACTGGCCGGCGGACATTCTCATATCAATAACCAACTTTCTGCTCAGAGTGTGATAATATTTTGACGGCGCTCAACTACATGGGCAGAAATGATCATCGCAATAAAATATAAGAAATCAGAGCTCGCGCGGAAAGAATCAAAACAGTGAATAAATTCTCAACCGCCAAGATCGTTAAAATCATTTATTCACATAGACGACCGGTTTCGGCAATTATCTGTTGCAATCTTGGGATATGTGTTTATGGAGATGGCAATAGAGAATTGCTGAAACCTGCAATTCATGTGACTAAATGATTTTAGCCATCTTGGCAATTGAGAATCTATTCATTGTTCCTAATAATACAGATTGACCCCCATGCTGACGATGTGAGAATGGTTAAGATTCAGGTTTCCTTTTTCCAGCGCGACTTTCAATTGAGCGTAATCTTGTAGATGTATATGCGGATGAAGATTCTGGTGAGTGGGTGTTGGTACAGACCAATAAAGTACGCTGACATCGGTGTGCTGCACCGTGCTACAGCATAAAAAGTCTTATGTCAAAGAACCAGCACGGATTCGAGGTAAATCATTCGTCTGAAACACAGCTTTCCTCAGTGACACATCTCGGCAAACATTAGGTGCAGAGGAACAGGACAATTCTGTACTCTTTGATTTCAGATAGGTGTTCGATACCACACCACACCGTCGGTTAATACGAGGAAGACGTCGTGTGGATTATCTGCGCACACATGCGACTGGTTCCTCGGATGCCCCCAAAGCAAGCGTAATAGAATCTCTGATACCTTCAACACAAAAACAGATATACTCTCAACACAAAAACAGATTTACGAGCCAGGGTCAACAGCGCTATCAAACTATTCGCTGATGAGGCTCTTGTCTACTAGAAAGATTCGCCGCCGGGCGATCGTAAGGAAACGTACAAGGATTCGACAAAATGTCGATTTGGCGTAAGGAATGGTAGTGCTCTTCAAATGTGGATAAAAGCAATATAATACTCACAATAAAGAGTAACAACCAGACAGATACTATTCACAAAATTAGTCGTAAACATCAGGAGCACGTTACACTATTTAGATATTAAGGGGAAGAAGCGATATGAAATCTGACGAACATCCAAAACCTATGATAATACAGGTAGGCGAAAGACTTAGGCTTGATGGGAGTTCCTCGGAATGTGCAGTGTCCCTATAACATAAATTCGCGTACAAGACGCTAGTACAAGTAATTCTAGAGTACTGTTCCAACATCTGGTGTCATTATCAAATAGTCACGGCGGCGTGCACCGAACGAATTCAGAGACGCACTGCTAGAATCGTAAAATGTAGATGCAGTCCTTCCGAAAGTCCCACAAAGGTACTAAAGGAACTCGAACGGACACCTTGTCACATGAAACTGTTCGGTATTCTGACAGCCTGTATTGGACGTGGGGCAATATGGATTATGACAGACATCAGGTATAAGGGGTTAGGATACAGTCAAGGTATACAGTCATGTGCATTGCTAGTGCACATTCCAGATACTCAGTTCTCGGTGTTTAAGCTAAAGGTGGTATTGCTTTAACGATTCTTGCAGCTGAGGGTCCAATTTTCGAGATCTTGACAGTTTGAGTCTACGAGTTACACGTCATTAACACATAACGCTGGATGGAGTGTCCGAATACCTGATGCCACTGTGTTCACAAAAAGGACGAATGGAAACAATGACAGTGCAAACTCTTGTTGAATGGAAAACGAGGCGAGATTTCAGGTGAGCAGTGGAGCAGAGAACAACACTCTCCATCCCTCCCCACCCCCTCCGCCACCATTCCAAGGAACCCCCACGAATCAAAATCATACTATCACCTCAAAAGGAACAACTTCAATTCTTTTAGTAATATTAAAATTGTCTGCCTCGATCACAAAGTATTTTATTAACATACGGTCGGTTTCGATACTTATGCACCATCATCAGGTATATTAAGCTTGATTGTAAATGGCACGTCCATGTGAACTGCGGTGCCATGATGCTTGTCTACGAATAGCATTTTAAATGTGAACTGGAATACGATAAGCTTTTTACGATGGTGCAGTTCACTTTGATGTGCAGTTTGTAGCCAAGTGTTTTATATCTAGGGAGTAAGAATGGGTTTCCCTCAGACTGCAATTAAATAAACTTCACTTTTATGTCAATACCGGTACGTTAGACCTGAATGAATTGTAATATCTGCCCTGCAGCATTTCTTTCTTTTACTGGAAAGCACCATTCAGACTTGTGTTTGTATCTTATATACTCATATTACATTTAACGAATTATGTCTAAATACATGAAAATACGGAATACAATGCCAAGTATTAAGCATAATAATTCCTGGCCGGTTTTAGTATCTGTTACCCTATTTTACCCTCACTGGGTGAACAACACCTAACTCTTGTAGCGTACAAACTAATCAAATTTTACCCGTCATGGATGGAACATCCCACAAGTAATGTGTCACCTGTGTGATATAATACTATGTTGCAAATAAGGAGCTTACAGCGTATGACGTAGGACGATAGTACGGATTTCCGCAACACTTTTATAGTCGAAACTGAAAATTGGTATGACTATTAAATTTCTAAGCCTTTTGCGAAAAAGAATGCAACTGAAAGCGATATTTCAGCGTATTATCGGTGGTGATCATATCTTTGATGTGTTGAGAAAGTCGAACTGATGTCTGTTTGTGGTCGTTTGGTGTGTTGCAGCTCAAGGTCGGCTCTGTGATAACCGTGTTATGCAATCAAAACAAACCGAAATCATGCAGCGGAACAAGTCCCCCTGTTGAGACGCTCATAAACAACTAGACTGAAGCAACGATAATCATCGAAAAATTGAAATACAACGTTCTGAATCAAAGAAAACCGCTGACACTAACCGACTTGACGTTTCAATTTAAGGGTATCGAGTTTCCGATTCGTCTTGTATTCGCAATGGCGAATAATAAATCGCCAGGGCAGTGGTTGGGAATGCGTGGAACGGACAATTAACTGCCGTGTTTTTCCCATGGGCAGTTGTACGTGTTACTCGTTTTTTCTCCGGACGGAAAGACAAAAAACGTCGTTCATTACCAAGTGTTGCTATTAACGCATTAAAAACACCAACAAATTATTGTCAAAACCATGAATTATGACTTATTTCAATCCAATAAATTCACGATCTTAACGATTTAAATACAATAAATTCATGCTCTTAATGAAATTGTTTTGTTTGGAGTAACACAAATCTAAGTAACACTTCGATTGGATAAATCCCTTCTCGCCCAAAAGACTGACAGACAACACACAGCCTGATTTTGTTTTCCTTTCCGCGGTCTTTTTTAAAAGAAAACAGGAAAGTTATGTTTATGGCTAACATTATAACCCTACCATACGAATTCTATCATTAAAGCTACTCAGTCGCCCTCCGTAGCGCAGTGGTAGCGATAACGCCTACTACGCAAGGGGGGCCGGATTCGATTCCCGGCAGGGGACTGGGTGTTGCGTGTTTATTAAAAAATGGTTCAAATGCCTCTGAGCACTATGGGACTTAACATCTGAGGTCATGAGTCCCGTAGAACTTAGAACTAATTAAACCTAACTAACCTAAGGACATCACACACATCCATGCCCGAGGCAGGGTTCGAACCTGCGACCGTAGCGGTCGCGCGGCTCCAGACTGTAGCGCCTAGAACCGCTCGGCCACTCCGACCGGCTTGCGTGTTTGTCCTTCATCATCACTGACACGCAAGTCGCCGAAGTGGCGTCAACTAAAAAGACTTGCAATACGGCGGCCGAACACCGAGGGGGATAGCCCGGCCAGTAAATACCATACAATCATTTCATTGCCGGCCGTAGTGGCCGAGTCGTTCTAGGCGCTACAGTCTGGAACCGCGCGACCGCTACGGTCGCAGGTTCGAACCCTGCCTCGGGCATGGATGTGTGTGATGTCCTTAGGTTAGTTAGGTTTAAGTAGTTCTAAGTTCTAGGGGACTAATGACCTCAGAAGTCCCATACTGCTCAGAGCCATTTGAACCATTTGAATCATTTCATTAAAGCCACCATCCTCACAGATCCAGTAGCGGGAAAGGTCTCTCTCATACCCCGTGCTGTAAAGAGTCCAACCGATTTAGGCATTTATTTTGACTTCTATTCCGAAACAAGGTTATGATTTTCCAATAACAATCAATAAGGTTAGATTAAAACCACTCGCAGTACTATCATTAAAGTTACTATCCTCACAGATCGAGCAGGTGGAAAGGTCTCTCTCTCTCATACGTAATGTAGAGGTCTCTCTCTCATACGTAATGTAGTAATGATTCCAACCGATTTACCCATTCAATCCGACTGCTAGTCCCAGTCAAGGTTGCGTTTTTGCAATAATGGTAAATAAGATCGCAGAAAGAGTGGAAGAGGATATGGACAAAGTACGGGGGACGAAACGGATTTAAAGAAGGTGAAGGAAGATGAGAACAGAGAAATAAGGGAGGAGGAGATGAGAGATGAGGGAGCAGGAAGAGGGGAAAGAGAGTGCATGATGAGAGACGTACATGGAGTGCGGGAAAGGTGATAGAGATGGGTGGACGAGGAAGGGATGGACAGAGGAACGAGGAAGGAGAGGAGGAATAGAGAGACGGAGGAGAGACAACGAGATTAGGATGTTGTTGTTGTTGTTGTGGTCTTCAGTTCTGAGACTAGTTTGATGCAGCTCTCCATGCTACTCTATCCTGTGCAAGCTTCTTCATCTCCCAGTACATCCTTCTGAATCTTCTTAGTGTAGTCATCTCTTGGTCTCCCTCAACGATTTTTAGCCTTCACGCTGCCCTCCAATACTAAATTGGTGATCCCTTGATGCCACAGAACATGTCCTACCAACCGGTCCCTTCTTCTTGTCAAGCTGTGCCAGAAACTCCTCTTCTCCCCAATTCTGTTCAATACCTCCTCATTAGTTATTTGATCTACCCATCTAATCTTCAGCATTCTTCTGTAGCACCACATTTCGAAAGCTTCTGCTCTCTTCTTGTCCAAACTATTTATCGTCCACGTTTCACTTCCATACATGGCTGCACTCAATACAAATACTTTCAGAAACGACCTCCTGACACTTAAATCTATACTCGATGTTAACAAATTTCTCTTCTTCAGAAACGTCTGTAGCACCACATTTCGAAAGCTTCTGCTCTCTTCTTGTCCAAACTATTTATCGTCCACGTTTCACTTCCATACATGGCTGCACTCCATACAAATACTTTCAGAAACGACCTCCTGACACTTAAATCTATACTCGATGTTAACAAATTTCTCTTCTTCAGAAACGGTTATCAGTTATTTTGCTCCGCAAATAGCAAAACTCGTTTACTACTTTAAGCGTCTCATTTCCTAATCTCATTCCCCCAGCACCACCCTACTTAATTCGACTACATTCCATTATCCTCGTTTTGTTTTTGTTGATGTTCATCTTATAACCTCCTTTCAAGACACTGTCCATTCCGTTCAACTGCTCTTCCAAGTCCTTTGCTGTCTCTGACAGAATTACAATGTCACCGGCGAACCTCAAAGTTTTTATTTCCTCTCCTTGGATTTTAATACCTACTCCGAATTTTTCTTTTGTTTCCTTTACTGCTTGCTCAATATACAGATGGAATAGCATCTGGGAGGGGCTACAAACTTGTCTCACTCCCTTCCCATTCACTGCTTCCCTTTCGTGCACCTCGACTCTTATAACTGCCATCTGGTTTCTGTACAAATTGTAAACAGCCTTTCGCTCCCTATATTTTACCCCTGCCACCTTTTAGGATGTACATCCAATACATATTCATCCTAAACATATTTAGCAGTTGCGTAGCATTTCCGAGTTCGGTAGCATTCTAATAAAAATACTTCTAATCGAGACGGAACACTTTTATACCCCTGACAGTACTGCGATCGCTACATCACTTCTCTTTCCTCATTGTGAGACGACGTCCCCTTTAGGAGCGCCTCCTCTGTGAAACAGGGGCAGCGGCGGGGCACGGAGTAGCGGTCCCGCCGCGGCCGACGCTCCTCCCGCGGTCTGAGCCGTCAGCGCGGCCGGCGTGAACCCCGCAACCGCAGCGCGTCACCCGACGACAGCTACATCCTGCTGCTCGCCGCCGCGACGTGCGGCTGGCTGGCGGGCAAAAATCCAGGTCGGGCCGTGTTCCCTCTGCGGGATAGCCCGGTAACGACCCGAGCTACGGCCGAGCCCGCTGTAAACACGCGGTTGCCGCCTCGTTAGTGCGGAACGACGACGACGCCGCGGCTGGGACACGGTTGCAAAAGAACAACAGGTGTTTGCTGCTGCTGTGCCACTGTGTCGTTACGCCACACTCTTATCACGCCGGTCATTTCAGGATACATTTAACCGACATTCTACTGCCGTCAAAGACGAATATTGCATTAATTCAAGGAATATAGCAAGCACAGTTGTTATGAAATGTTACTGCATTTTTGTTGACACCAATTCCGGATTTTCACCAATCTTCTGCACGTATATCTTTACAATTCTTAATTTTCTGTCGATTGGATTATGCACGCTACAGCTGTCCACTGCAGAATACAACTCCTTTCTCCATTATCAAGTTTCCCGAATTGTTTGTACATACACCATGGGATCAAAAGTATCCGGACACCTCCAAGAAACATACGTTTTTCATATTAGCTGCATTGTGCTGCCACCCACTGCGAGGTACTCCAAATCAGCGACCTCAGTAGTCATTAGACATCGTAACAGAGCAGAATAGGGCGCCCCGCAGAACTCACGGACTTACAACGTGGTCACGTCACTTGAATGGCTCTGAGCACTATGGGACTTAACATCTGAGGTCATCAGTCCCCTAGAACTTAGAACTACTTAAACCTAACTAACCTAAGGACATCACACAACACCCAGTCATCACGAGGCAGAGAAAATCCCTGACCCCGCCGGGAATCGAACCCGGGAACCGGGGCGTGGGAAGCGAGAACGCTACCGCACGACCACGAGCTGCGGACGTCACTTGAATCATTACGTCTATACGCGAAATTTCCACACTCCTAAACATACCTAGGTCTACTACTTTCGATGTGATAGTGAAGTGGAAACGTGAAGGGACACGTACAGCAAAAAAGCGCTCAGGCCGACATCGTCTGTTGACTGACAGAGACCGCCGACAGTTGAAGAGGGTCGTTATGTGTAATAGGCAGACATCTATCCAGACCATCACACAGGAATTCCAAACTGCATCAGGATCCACTGCAAGTACTACGACAGTTAGGCGGGAGGTGATAAAACTTGGATTTCATGGTCGAGCGGCTGCTCATAACCCACACACCACGCAGGTAAATCACAAACGACGCCTCGCTTGGTGTAAGGAGCGTAAACAATGGACGACTGAACAGTGGAAAAACGTTGTGTGGAGTGACGAACCACGGTACGCAACATGGCGACCCGATGCCAGGGTGTGGGTATGGTGAATATACGGTGAACGTCATCTGCCAGCGTGTGTAGTGCCAACAGTAAAATTCGGAGGCGGTGGTGTTATGGTGTGGTCGTGTTCTTCATGCAGGTGGCTTGCATTTGTTGTTTTGCGTGGCACTATCACAGCACAGGCCTACATTGATGTTTTAAGCACCTGCTTGCTTACCACTGTTGGAGAGCAATTCGGGGATGGCGATTGCATCTTCCAACACAATCGACTACCTGTTAATAATGCACGGCCTTTGGCGGAGTGGTTACACGACGATAACATCCCTGTAACGGACTGGCCTGCACAGAGTCCTGACCTGAATCTTATAGAACATCTTTAGGATGTTTTGGAATGCCAACTTCGTGCCAGGCCTCACCGACCGACATTGATACCTCTCCTGAGCGCAGCACTCCGTGAAGAATGGGCTGCCATTCCCCAAGATACCTTCCAGCACCTGACTGAACGTATGGCTACGTGAGTGGAAGCTGTCATCAAGGTTAAGGGTGGGCCAGCACCATATTGAATTCCAGCATTACTGATGGAGGCCGCCACGAACTTGTAAGTCATTTTCAGCCAAGTGTCCGGATACTTTTGATCACATAGTGTATTACTAAACGGCTAACCAGGAGCACGGTTCAAATTGCAGGTTGCCTCTATGTCTGTTTCCAGAGGTAGAAAATTTGAAATTCATGATTTTATTTAGTCATCATAATCTACTCGTCAAGAGATATTATCTTCAGTTAAAGGTTGAATTCTTTAAGTCAAGTATTGCAGTTAGAAACCGGGACATGTCTCGATGCAGCGTAACTAGCGCTACGCAAATTACCCAGATGATATTCATCCATTATTTGAGAATGAGAGCATTTAACGACTTCCGACAAACTTCACACGTGATTTCAAAGTTCTACGACCTTTTTCTTGCTGACATCCTCTCAGGAAATGATAAAAAAATGTTCCATCGCTTGCGACATTCTCGCTGTCACGCAGTAAAACTGCTGTATCAGGCATGACGTTTAATTGATTATTTCTTTACTGTTACCTCTATTCACAATACATTTTGCACACGATATTCACATACCTATAGCACTGAATGCGCCTGTAAAATTATATCGTTGTACGACACATAACTCGAGAGATACGACGCTTTATACTTGGGAGTTCGTTTGTTTAAATAATCGTAGGTAGGGAGTTTACTGGTTTACATCTAATTTACAATTAGATTGTAACCTCCCCCTCACTTATAGACCTTAATGACAGTGAAAAATTAAACCGCGTGCACTTAATGGAAATTTGGGAAAAGCAATCGTCACCGAAGTTAATTTTTCGGTAAAGAGGGAGGAAAGGGTTACATCTAAATGAAAGGAAAATTGCAAATGAAATTGGTGAAAATTAATTTTGAGAAAAGGGTAAAATTAATAAAGAAAGTAAATGTGCGGTCGTTACGTTAACAATTAATTGGAGTTAATTAGATATTTGAGATTTGTGGAAAATTACGGTCGCCAGTCGTATGGACAACTACTATAATAACTGAAAATGAAAGATTAATGCACATATAATTAGCACTAAAAGCGTGGCAACTGAAGGTTGATACGTGCTGTGTGAAAACTGAATGTTTGTCAGAAGTAATAAATTTCGCTACGCTCTGACTTAATTTAGCAAAAGAATTAATAAAACCGGAAAACTGAAAGTTAATTTAGTGACTAAAATTAATAGTGAACTTTGTTTCTGAAACACTACGAAATTCAATAAAATAAGGTTAGTCTTGGGCTACCTCAACAATCATTTCAAAAGCTACTTGAATCTACGCAATTTTGAAATAAGAGATTTAGCTTTGAACTTGAATTAAATGATTCTGAACAATTAACAACAGTAAAATTTAGTACGTACCAAGCTGAGCTGCAGTCACAGGTAAGCTAAAATATGGTAACAAAACTCGCGCTCTTAATTTCTGCTTGTGTAATCTAAATGCTGTAGCCAGCTATGAATACTTTAACTGAACTTTGAAATTAAAGCAGTGAAATGGAATGATATTACTGCCCCCCTCCCCTAGTTTTTAAAACCCTGTGAAGTAGGAATAATTTTACAGCTGGCTTATTTGGATATGATAACAGATGTGTATGTCTTTTTTGATAGTGGATGTGCCGTGTTCAGATTACTGGTAAATTAGTTTAATAAAAGTGGTTAGGGATGGACAGTAGAGTCACACATGTAATAATATGAATAAATTACAGTTTCTGTGTGACACCATTGAAAGCGGTTTTAGCCTCGGTGTCTCAATTAGTTATGCTACGTTCAATCCTGGACTTCTGATATGGACTTGACTCTGGAATTGTTTTGGTTGTTGTTTGGTATTTATGCGCTCTGTTTTTAGTCGTCGTTGCTTCTCATAATGTTTTAACATGATGTGTCTATGTACATTTTTTACTATGGTGTTGTTCTCGCCAAATCTTTGGTTTGTTATGTGACACTGTAATAACAGTGGATTTTTAATAGTAAAAGTGATTATTATAAAACACTGTATGCAGTATGCAGTATGCAGCTCCCCATTTCTTTTCACTATTTGTAGCCTCAAACCTCTGGCTGCTGGCAGTTTGAATGATTCATGCCTAATACAATTTTTGCAGCATCGCATACCTATGTGCAGTTTCATACGATGTAGGTCATACTAAATGGTCAGTTAGTTTCTATCATGTGACATAGCAATTGCATCATGTCACTGTTTTATTGCATATTATTGTAAACAACTAGGTATATTTTTCTTATGTGGTGGTTTTCTCAAATTGTTAGCATCATGTGGCTCTTGTATTGCGTAATATTGTATTAAAATAGGATATAAAAACTATTTTATACATTTGTATCTCCTTTAATTGCATTTCTTTTGTTGTACTTTTACTGCAGGTGTATCTCTCTCTGACTGTATTGTGTGTACACGTATTTTGGAACTATTTTTTGACCGTGTTCTTTGACTTTGACTTGTACCTTCTTTGATCAACACTTGTGTGTTAACCTGCCGGATGTTTTTGTGTCTGAGCAATGGTTCTGTGCACTTACTGCTGTTACATGGTTTCCTATTATCAAAGTTTTCTGCTTGGTATTATGGCATGAAGTGTCTTTTTCTGACGTTTGAAAGTCAGCCATTGGGTCTTTCCTGGTTAACTAGTATGTATGACATGTGAAGTTGTCACAATATTTTTCGTAAGCACACTTAATTTTTCCGACTAATAATTATCATGAAAACGTAATTTGTGTTGATATTCAAGTTTTCACTTCTTTCCATTTTTGTGCCTCTACTATGAAGATGATCACTGATCGAAAACTTTTGTGGACAAACATACTGTAAGACAGCACAGTGTTTACCATGCATTTCTTCAAGTACTTAAAGTGTAATTAGTACACTAAAAGTTAAAAATAGGCAATTTTATAGAAGAGAAAATAATCACAGGCGGGCACTATCTACAATAGATGTATTTTATTACGAAGGTACCCTTGTTATAGAACGGCACTGGAATTTGTTTTCAATCATGTGACAATATGTATATAACTTTCCTTATAGCTCCATTTGTACAACTCCCATAACTTTAACTATACGTTCACCCTGATGACAAGCTGTATTTCGCAGTAATCATCATGATTTCCTTCACGATGTTTCCTTTTTAACTTGAACACTACCGCAGGTTGTATTTTTCAGGTGATGTTACTATGAACTTTCTACTATCGTACCCTTTTCTCTTCTTCTATTAGGTCGATGAATCTGAGGATGACCTGTAACAAAGGTCAAAACAGTTGCGCCACACAAGAAATTGCCTCCTTTTGTTATAAGAAGTCAGTATTGTTTCAGACTCAATATTGCTCACCTCCACACTTGATGCAAGCTTTTCTACGAATGAAATAATAAATGCTGTCATGTTCCTTGCCTAACATACTACATGTGTGTGCGTATTGTACTGACTACAGGTGGATTTATTTACAAACGTGTCGGCATAAGTCATTTACAAATACTGGTTGTTACATTTCTTCGGTAATTTAATCCAGAGCCACGAAGGTCAGCCAGTAGTATTACGGGGAAATTGATAACACACACTTCGTATTCTTCATCAAACCAACATATGATACGTGTCAAAGAGAAAAACCCTTTTCTGAAACAGCTATTCTCGTTTGCTCAGGTTCAATGCACTCCGTTTTTTTCTGCACATAGTTTCTTCTGTACATAACTACATTCAAATATTTTTGAATATTATTTATTTACCAGAATAATTTTTAATTTTTATCAATTGTTTACTGCTTCTTCCAAAATCTAGCATATAACTCACTAACCTACACGATTGTCTTGTAAGTGCGGCAATATATGATTAATTCGCCTAATTATTTCACTGCTCCTTGCCGTACTTTATATCCTCTCATTGGGTTTCGTCGACAGAAGTATATTTCAAATATTGCCTGTTTCTTCATCTCACGAATTTACCTCTGCCCACTTTTCACTTCTATACACTCGGAAGAAATCGACCACCGTGAAAGAAGACAATTTCGGTAGGACTGCATGGGGATGTTAGAGGAACGTTACTGTTTACGATTTGTATAAAGTATCGGTTGGACAGCGTCAGAACACCCATGAGGCCGTTAGAGGTTGATGCTATAGTCTTTTGGTGATTTAGTAGCATGGGGAGGGGGGGGGGGGGGATAAGGGTTTCCGTTGAAAACGTGCGATAGTACCATCTGGATTTTGCTCGGCGAATCACTGCTGCATACGTGCACTTGCCACAAACTAGTCGGCGTCCGCTACGTTGCTCTCTACTATTCGCTCAGGTGACTGTACTGTCGTATGAATCACTTGTAT
Source organism: Schistocerca serialis cubense (assembly GCF_023864345.2). NCBI lineage: Eukaryota > Metazoa > Arthropoda > Insecta > Orthoptera > Acrididae > Schistocerca > Schistocerca serialis. Next base: position 1,149,191,373 of record NC_064639.1, on the reverse strand, counting down.
TGGTTACAGAAATTTGTGCTTATACCGCACCACATCCTGTGAGAGTCTAGGAAAAAACCAAACACCAGGAATAACAACCGCCTACAACGCTTATTTCTGTCAAGAATAATAGAAAGTATATTGATGCCTGACAGTGATACGAAACTTCTTACTGGTTTATGCATTTGGGCCTAATGCCGCAATAAACTACGCCTCTACACAAAGTTAGACCCTGCGAGGCTGAGCTACCCAAATGGTTCAAATGGCTGTGAGCACTATGGGACTTAACTTCTGAGGTCATCAGTCCCCTAGAACTTAGAACTACTTAAACCTAACTAACCTATGGACATCACACACACCCATGGCCGAGGCAGGATTCGAACCTGCTACCGTAGCGGTCGCGCGGTTCCAGACTGTAGCGCCTAGAACCGCTCGGCCACACTGGCCGGCACCAAAATGGTATCTGAGCACAGATGCCCAGGTTCTTAATTCGGGACTGACTGTTCCCTGTTACAAACGCCCATCGTTTTCTTTGTGAGTGATACACTCATGTACGCAATAAAGTTTCCCCGGAACAATAAGTAAACCTCGGCATTTGGCACGCACACCACCAGTCAACGTTTGTACTCACGCCTTCAGCTTGACCCCAACTACTCGGTGAACGGAACCATCTGCATCTCTTTTGCATTTAAACGAAAGGAGTCTTGTTCCTGAGAAGCCGCCCTATTCACAATGCGTTTACTGAACTTAGTTCGTCTCTTTATCACTTATGATTTATTTTATGATTCATTTTATTTTGTCTAGCCTTCCCAGGTAAGGGTCTTCAAGATATTATATAGTATCAGAAACTACACATACCAGGCAATATTGCAAAGCATTCTGAATTACTACCCTCACTAATTACTACTTATGTATTACGTCGGAAACACAAGGGCTAGTGACGAAGCAGAAGATACTTCACTTTTTCGTGTCCGAAAACCAGTCATAGTCTTTCAGCCCAGTACTGGGTCATGTTAGAGCTCCTTCTTGTGCGGCTACAAATCAATGAGGATGCATCTGTAGGGGAAGTTCGGACAGGCGAGGAGGTGTTCCATGTCTTGCAAAGCTCCATGCCTCACTTGTCGTCATCCACGTTACCATGACTTCACTTCACTATGTTTTCACCGGGGCCACTCTTGTTCTTATGTGGTTCAGGGTCCTCCACGTTTCCAAGTTTGTTACGCTGCCGCCAGGCACTACCTGTGCTTGTGGATAGTCAGTTGGTGGTTCTTCAATTGCCGTGCTTAAGAATCTTTAACGGGATCTCAGTCGTCCAAACTCGCACCCAGTGCCAAAGAGAGGGTGTCTATCATCGATGGTTTTGTCTGAGCCTCTCTGTAAATTCGTGGAATGCTCTTCGGGAGCTGGGAGTCGCAAGACCAGCAGCACTATAAAGCTCTGTTGGGGAAGAGGGTTTCATACACCCTATTGTTAAAAAGTACTGGACCCAATACTGATTCTTGTAGAAACTCTGATAGCAGATTTATCCATTGTGACTTGTAATAAAGTAAAGGAAATATTTCATTCTTGTAATGAGACTGTCACAGATTTCCACAGAGGCATACGGATAGTCATTCTTCTCGTGCTTCACCATTCAACTGAACAGTGAACAGTTCCCTCAGTCACACAGTTTACAGTGATCCACGTAGATATACAGAAGATGCACAGCAGCAAAGTATTCGTAAGTATACACTCAGCTCACAGCCGCCGTGAACGGTTACGCAACTTTGCAGGAAGCTCGTCTCGTCATGAGCTCTCTCTACCGGTTTTCCATGCCCTAATTAATTCTTAAATAATGTGATGTTAATCTGAGAGAGAAGTTGCATATTGCGGCACTCTCTTACAACATTTCTCGCGGTAGGGCATAAATGAATCAAGTTTTCTTGCTTGAAAGTTAACGAGAAACAGCTAATGGACACGACTTGAAAGACGGCAAAATCTGTCTTCTTCGGGTCACATGATATCCCAGTCACTCTTTTCTGTCACGATAAGTAGGTATTCTGCTCTTTTAACTTTACCACCGATGCGCAATGCAGTTCCTGTTTTTTCACAGTTTGTCACTTTCATCTCTTGTGCTATTATCTCACTGTTCATCAGACATAATTTTTCATCCGTCAGATGTGTCTAGCAACGTGAGACTCCTGTAACATTCACCGAGGAATACGCGAGTCTCCTCTTCTGCCAGTTTTGTTGCGGCGTTAACTATTCTACACTACTGGCCATTAAAATTACTACACCAAGAAGAAATACAGATGATAAACGGGTATTCATTGGATAAATATATTATACTAGAACTGACATGTGATTACATTTTCACGCAATTTGGGTGCATAGATCCTGAGTAATCAGTACGCAGTACAACCACCTCTGGCCGTAATAACGGCCTTGATACGCCTGGGCATTGAGTCAAACAGAGCTTGGATGGCGTGTACAGGTGCAGCTGCCCATGCAGCTTCAACACGATACCACAGTTCATCAAGAGTAGTGACTGGCGTATTGTGACGAGCCAGTTGCTCGGCCACCATTGACCAGACGTTTTCAATTGGTGAGAGATCTGGCGAATGTGCTGGCCAGGGCAGCAGTCGAACATTTTCTGTATCCACAAAGGCCCGTACAGGACATGCAACATGCGGTCGTGCATTATGCTGCTGAAATGTAGCGTTTCGCAGGGATCGAATGAAGGGTAGAGCCACGGGACGTAACACATCTAAAATGTAACGTCCACAGTTCATAGTGCCGTCAATGCGAACAAGAGGTGACCAAGACGTGTAACCAATGGAACCCCATACCATCACGCCGGGTGATACGCCACTATGGCGATGACGAATACACGCTTCCAATGTGCGTTCACCGCGATGTTGCTAAACACGATGCGACCATCATGCTGCTGTAAACAGAACCTAGATTCATCCGAAAAAATGACGTTTTGCCATTCGTGTACCCAGGTTCGTCGTTGAGTACACCATCGCAGGCGCTCCTGTCTGTGATGCAGCGTCAAGGATAGCCGCAGCCATGGTCTCCGAGCTGATAGTCCATGCTGCTGCAAACGTCGTCGAACAGTTCGTGTGGATGGTTGTTGTCTTGCAAACGTCCCCATCTGTTGACTCAGGGATCGAGATAAACCGCAATCGCGATAGGCTACAATCCGACCTTTATCAAAGTCGGAAACGTGATGGTACGCATTTCTCCTCCTTACACGAGGCATCAAAACAACGTTTCACCAGGCAACGCCGGTCAACTGTTGTTCGTGTATGAGAAATCGGTTGGAAACTTTCCTCATTTCAGCACGTTGTAGGTGTCGCCACCGGCGCCAACCTTGTGTGAATGCTCTGAAAAGGTAATTATTTGCATAGCACAGCATGTTCTTCCTGCCGGTCAAATTTCGCGTCTGTTGCACGTCATCTTCGTGGTGTAGCAATTTTAATGGCCAATAGCGTATATACATTTAATTTGTAATTATCGGAGATTTAAGCCCCCATTGCATATTCTCGAATTGAAAAAGAGGCTTGTCTGAAAAAAAAAATAGAAAAATGATGCAGACAAAGAATAATTGGGAGCTACATCACAAAAAGGCAAGAAAGTGTTCGAAATTCAGGATGTATTAAAATCAATAGCAAAAAATTACACGACTGAGAGATACGCTAATATAAGCAAACACATCCATGTTAAAATGGTTGGCAATGAGCCGTTTGCGTGGTAACTGTGTGGTTGCCAGGTGTCTCTCGTTTCTGTGTGCCATGCTGCCCTATTTACGACGAATGTACGAGAGGGATTCACCACATTTTTCTTTATCGGCCTTTTTCGGTTGTAAAATGCGGACTTTATCATGGGACACAGTGGTATATTTTCGCTTCAGCCCATATAGTTTCATTAAGTTCCGATAGGTGGCTGAGCTATTCGTAGTCTTCAAAATGGCGTCTGCAACGGAGGTCCGTTTCAAGCTGAGAGCTGTCTCTGAGTTTCTTTTGGCGGAAAAGCAGAGCATCGCAGATATTCGTAGGCGCTTGCAGAGTGTCTACGGAGACCTGGCAGTGAACGGAAGAACGATGAGTTGTTGGGCGAGGCGTCTGCCATCCTAGCAACAAGGTCGCGCAGACCTGTCCGATCTCCCGCGTTTCCGCCGCCGCATGCAGCTGTGGCTACTGCGGTGATGGAACGTGCGGACACTCTCATTCGAGGTGATCGACGGATCACGACGAAACACCTCGCTGAACAACGGGACGTCTCTGTTTGTTACTGACGCAGCTAGACGCTGTCTCCGACATCGACCAGTAGATGGGTACATTGCGGGCGTACAGGAGCTCCCAGTAAGATGGCGTAAGGCCGTCTTATTGAACGGACATATGTCGAAAAGTAGGAGTTTTTAGCCAAAAGAGTGGGGAATAATTTGGTGGAATCCTGAATAAAACAAACCTGTTTGTAAGATAAAAAAATGATGCGAATACTTATTGTATTATAAATGCAAATTTTTCGATTAAGTCCCCATCTAACCGAGCTCAAATTCACCCTGAGGCTCATGATTGTGGAATGTCGTAAGTGCATGATCCGAGATCGTCCCATTTTCCTGATGATGTAGCCGGCCGGGATGGCCGAGCGGTTCTAGGCGCTACAGTCTGGAACCGCACGAGCGCTACGGTCGCAGGTTCGAATCCTGCCTCGTGATGGCTGGGTGTTGTGTGATGTCCTTAGGTTAGTTAGGTTTAAGTAGCTCTAAGTTCTAGGGGACTGATGACCTCAGAAGTTAAGTCCCATAGTTGGTTGGTTGGTTTGGGGAAGGAGACCAGACAGCGTGGTCATCGGTCTCATTGGATTAGGGAAGGATGGGTAAGGAAGTCGGCCGTGCCCTTTCAGAGGAACCATCGCGGCATAAGTCCCATAGTGCTCAGAGCCATTTGAACTATTTTTGAACCTGATTATGTAAGACGACATGTAACAGGCCAGAATGGGCCAGGACGTACGGGTCGAGCAGAACGAGTAACTTGGCTTCTAAGATCTCCTAACAAATGTTCTGCATTTTTCTGTCTGGACTCTTCTCCACGTAAGGCGCTCAGCCTCCGAATGATAAGACTGAAGAACCATAGCAGCGAATGTGACCCTCTTGCCATGACTTACATGATTTGGGGGTGTTGGGAAGAATTCGTAACTCACTGCAGTACGTAGCGTGAAATAATAAAAAATAAATGCTCTTTATTCTGGTGTGGTTTGTTATAACTGTCAGTATAGTATGAAAAATTCTTGGTCAATGTTGTCTTTGGGTTAAACAGGGTGTAGGTTAAAATGTAAATGATAACTTTAATTATTTGACTTTTAAATGAACTTTGAGCACAATTACTTTCAATATTTGCTATTAAATGTCCTCGCAGAGCTGTGGAATTATTACGTAACACGCAACCCTTTTCTGTCACACGAAGGACTACAAATTCTTTGACACATTAGGTTTATTATTTATCTCAGGTGTCTGGTTCGATGCATATTTAGACGATACTTATTTCATTCGGTTAAACTCATAGGATATCATTTACTTAACGTAATGTAAAATTTCCCCGTTCTAGCTGCTATTAGGTAACATACTCTGCATGTACAATACAGTATGAGTATAAGTTGAAGCAAAATCTGAAAATTCTTAGGACTATTATTAAATTTATCATTAGTTGTTAAGAATTTATCAATTCTCTTTAGCAAACTGGTCTCTCTGATTCGTATTTAGCAAAATTAATTTTATGCGCCTTATAGGCGGCCAAAAATGGGAACAGTCCAGTAATCTTAATCTCGTATTACTCAGGAAAGGACGCTACTTATACACAAACAAAAGAATATTATGTTAAACATTACAACAATAAATGTAGTTTCAAACACAAAACAAGAAATTATTAATTGTTACAGACCTTGAGAGGTACACATCGAGCAAAATGTTAATGGGCCCATTCAACTCAGTGTTTCTAGACAGAAAGATAAAACGTTTTGTCAAAAACAAAAAAAGACAACTAGGTTTTGTAATATCTTTGTCTTTTCAGCGAGATCACATACAGGCGCTACTCTGTATTGCATCTTTGGTTGAATTCCCATTGCGAATTAGACATGAATATTCTAATATACATTTAACGTCTTTACTAAAGTCAGTTTCACGAGATGATACAAGTATTGCATCCAAATCCAGGACGCTGCTTGGAACGTCTCCTTTGGTAGGTGCCAGCATTCAATGAATGCGTGCATGATGAAACACTTGTATCTCACCTCCAGTGTGTCTCCTTTATTTCTGTAAAGTATTGCTCAAAATGTTTCTTGCTTTCCTATTTCAAGTCTGAAGCTGTAGCGTGCATGACCCAGCACATGAGTACGCAAGATATGCGTGACGTGCCGCTGCTCCATCAGGGATCCCTCACTCACTAACAGCCGTTACTTGAAGTCATACCCGATAGCTCCCTAGACTATGATGTTGTCGTGCCTCTCGAAAAACTTTGGAAGGATGGGACCTCTCCGTGGATCGCCACCATACTCGTCGACAACAGTCATCCAGCATAGTGCACAACCGCGATTCACAGCTGAACACGATGCGACACCATTCATCCACAATCCATATTTCCAGGTCAAGCCACCATTCCAAACATAATCGTCTGCTTTGTAGTGTTAACGGCAGCCTACGCTTAGGACCGTACTTCCATTGTCTTGCTACGTCTAGTCTCCGACCAACGATGCGGTATGGCAGAAAATGGTGCAGGGAGCCCACTAATTGTTCTCAGATAGAAGGCGCAGCTGTGAAGGGGTTACGATGTGTTGGACTCACGGTGTCCTTCCCCTGTGGCGGTCAGATGTGGTCGATGTGGACCTTGAAGACGAGCACGCCTGTCGTCACGTTATGACGAAGTCCAGCACTGAGTCACTGTCACATCCGAGTGCCTCAGAGATCTGCGATACTGCAAAAGTAGACCAGTCAGCCAAACAGAGACTCACAGCGAGACCTCACTCAAACTCTGTCAGGTGCTGATAACACTACGTCACAGGCGTATGCGGCGTCTCCGTGTCTTCCACAGACATCCTTCAATATCTGACGTTGTCCACATCCTTTATATACCGTAACACTAAACACGAAATACACTAATGCACTTGGGTGACTGTTCTACCTGTCACACAGTACTGTAACACTAATCATTTACTTAGCCGCCGATGGTGTATACCTAGTATACAAGTATGTCTACTGAGTGTTTTACACTTTTTGCCAGGGAGCGTATATGATTTGTGTGTATGCGAGGATGTTTGAAAATTTTTGATAGCAGGAATGCACAGTGTGAAGAAAAACTTATACAAGGATGCACTGTATGAAGAAAAACTTAAGTATTGATCATCCATTACTGATGCTCTCGGAAGAATTTACAAATATAATTGCTTTATCGGCACAGAACTTTTTTTTCCGAATACCTTAGAGATGATACACTATCAAATTACAAAACGGATATCCAAACTGCATAAACCAATATTTAAAATTAATGCAGTTTTGGGCGACCAATCACAACAAAATAAAACGTTTATGGTAGAGCTTCTGTGTCTAAAAAGTGAACCCATAAAAGTGTAATATTTTACAGAAATAAAAGGAAAGTCAGTAAATATGGGTTTTTAGGTGTCGAACCATGTGTGATAAAAACATGAAAACTATCGTATTTTGTAAATTATGTTGACATTTTCCCTCCATTTGGAAGGTCCGTCATTGTAGGTTCAGCATAGTCCAGTCCTCCCGGGTCTGCACCATCGTCTTTGTAGCTACTATCATGCATTTGTCTTGATATCTTCAACTAACTATTTCGGTACCTACAAGGAAAAACTCCATACGTACAAAACATTTCACTAATCTTTCCCTTAATTTTTACTTAATGGACCACAGATCAGCCCATTTTATAAGAAAATTCTTTTGCAATGGCTAGCCTTGTTTCTGTTTCCTGCACACATTTTATGATACTGGTTATTTTGCGTGCTAGGTACCTGATATTAAAAACTTGCCCACTAATTCATCACAAATTTTCACTTTTATTTTCCTTAAATGCTTGAGGTTTTTTTCATATTAATCGTAATTATATATGAATAAGGGTTTATTAGTCCTTTTAACATTTGCTGTAGTCAAAATAAATGATGCATATTGTTTTATTGCCAGTAACGTACATTATAGGAAACAAAACAGAAATAGATGATGTATATTGCTTTATTCTCAGTACTGCACATAACAGGAAACAAAACTGGTTTTTCTGTGTCAGATACAGTCACCAGAAAGGGAAAATAAAGAATACAAACACATTTCCATTTGATACAAAAAAACTTACAAAAGACTTCGCTGCAGACACTACAGTTTCTTCTCACTGTCGTCTTGTATAACACATTATTTGTGAACCAACTGATCCACCTCGTAACTGGGCACATTCTTGAATGCGGTTCCACACATCCCTTGCCAAATTGTTGAAATAAGGCTGTGGGACACCACTCCATTCCCCCCCAGCGGCCGATATGTCGTCTCTCATGGGACAGGACAAGTTCTAATCGCTCGTTTTAGCACGGTCCATGCGTTTTCAATGCAGCTGAGATCTGGAAAATACGGGGCTCATTCCATCCAGCCTTTTATACCCTCCAGTTGGAAAGTGTTTGCAAGATTGTGGCGATGGGGACGTGCATTATCATCCACCAGCGTGAATCCCGCTCCACCAGCGTGAATCCCGCTCCGGTATGTTCACCCCCAAATGCGTGAAAGGATGTTGTCCAGATACTTCACACCAGTCATCTTCCCACGTATTGGCACAAGTCATGTTTTGCGGCTATACCTTCCAAGGTGCTACTCCATGCGGGTGTAAAATGAATGTGCGCAACGGGAAACACTGAACGTGAAAATGAAGTTTTGGCGCTGTCTGACTACCTCCTGAAGTAGATCTTAGGATTTCGTAATGGTGATATTAACTCCAGCTTCTTGCTCGTTAGCATATAAATTACAACATAACCATAAACGAATGATTAAGGGAACTAGTAACTACAAATAATAAATGCTGTTTCTGCTTATACATTTATTGTGAATTAAAATCCCTTTATATATTACAAATGTTTATATATCAATGTCCAAAGGACATGAAGAGATACAAATGGATGTCCTAACTACTATGATTGATCAATTGCCCAAATCTGCCCCTTTTTATGCCTACGCGACTTATTATAAATAATGCGGGATGACTGACATCCCTATGTACCAAACACAATAAGACACTACTTTCAAAGATGATCTACGGTGGCGTGGAACCTCAGTGAAAATAAACTAACGTGATCACAGCTGTTTAGCATTATAGCCCTAATAAACCGAAGCAATTAGCAATATCACCGTATGTACTGCGTCTGGTGCGTCTGAGTGATGGTTCTTGTACACGTCTGTGACAACAGCCACAAAATATAAAAAAACCCTCATTCAAACACTAGGATGGCAGAACACAGTCCTCTGACTAGTATAATCTAATACTTTCTCCTCTCTGTGTTCTACAGATGAGAAACGCGAACTCCCAGCCACAAGGACAGAGTTCAGATAACGTCTCAATGTGAGTATAGGCAGTGCTCTCAATCACTGAACGCTGCATACTCAACGACGAATCCCTACCCAGAAGGGAAGTCCAGAATCGTATAGGTTCGCAACAGTACAGAGCCTAACCGTTCTAACTATAAAATCTCCTGAGAGCAAAGACAGCAAGTCTGTCTGTAACAACAAAGCTGATACTGAGCGACCGTCAAACACGGGTGCTCGAAACAGAAGACTACTTTCTCTCCACCGCTGGCTTCCCAGCAAATATCGGCTCCCATCCCTCATAAATGCAGAAGGCGAATCATATTCTCGAAACCACGGAATATTCTCCCTCTCTACAGATTCTTCCGAACGCCGACCAACCGTATTTTAGTCTTTTGTCGTCCAGCGCGGAAAGTTTGCAAGGAAATACCTATCCTCGTTAATTAGGAATACATACAATGGTACGCTTCTCAGAGTAAATATTCTCGGAAATAACCAAGCCTGCGTTATTTTCGAGGTAAAGCTTCCTCATTCCTCTCTGCTGCGTCCAAGATTTTCAGAGTTTCCGAAGTATTATCCAGTTATCCTTCTGGTCCCACTACCCAACAGGCCGGCCGCCGCTGTATTGTGCTTCATTGCTCAGGGGCCCCGACCGTAAGTCTCGGCTACTTCCTGTGTTATACTGGACCAACACACCTGTGCGGGCTTTTCCACGCAGGGCTTGAGTTACTCCTGCCGTTTCATTTCCACTGGCGTTCCAACCTCTTCTCGTATAGGCAACCATTCATTACGCCATTTTGGTAATAAAGACTCTCCGTCACCTTTCATGCAATATGCATTAACAACTATTTACAAGGTGTACGTGACAATGTCAGTCTTCTTTAAATATTCATATATATGATGTAAACCTATCAAATGATACCTAATAGTGAATCACGGTAAAGTATGCAGATGAGTATGTAAGGGGTGAAATTATAGCCACCTTACAGCATGATTCCACCCTCAAAACATGACTGAAGAGCCTTGATATGCATGGCAGCCTACGGTACAGTAGGGATGTAAACATTTTCCTCGTATCCACACACGAAAATCAGTATTGTAAGGGTGGAGAGTGATAAGGGTCTTACCAGGAAAGAGCCTCATGTCACACTGCTACCTACCCCACAATGAGTACTTCTGTGCCTGTGCGCACCGAGCCCCTCCCTGAACCCAGTTTCAAGGAGTAGCCTTGAGAGGTCTTCTGGCATGTAATCCCTGCTCATCTGTGTTGACACTTGCACATCTGTAGCTGTTTGGAGCTGCCACCGTAGACGTGTCGCATTTTGATGAGGGTGTCTATTATGCTGTTACACGCAGACATCGGTCGTAAGCACCTGTTTTTTCTTCTTCCGCGGCTAATTATGTGACGATTTTCAACTGATCATGTAGCTAGGGACTTGTTCCAGATTCTCGAGACATTACTTGCTCCCTCACGCTAGAATTACATTACAAATAAATCACTGTATTGAGGTCATGATGTGTTTCTGTATCACAACCTTCAATTCTAAAGTTTCAGCGATATGCAACATTTATTTTGACCGTGTATTAACAGTACGTTAATACACTGTTATTGGATAACTCGTTCAGCTGCTTTATTGATGGAATTGAATTCACATAATCGATTTAGAAATTTTGTGATTTAATTTTCTGATGAAACTTAATAAAAGCGCCGGCCGGAGTGGCCGAGCGGTTCTAGGGGCTACAGTGTGGAACCGAGTGACCGCTACGGTCGCAGGTTCGAATCCTGCCTCGGGCATGGATGTGTGTGATGTCCTTAGGTTAGTTAGTATTAAGTAGTTCTAAGTTCTAGGGGACTGATGAGCTGAGAAGTTAAGTCCCATAGTCCTCAGAGCCATTTTTTAATAAAAGGAAAAGAAATAACACCAGTGAAAATAAAATCATTAGAAAGTGTAATCACAAATATGTGTAGCCAGCGTAGCAGACCTGTCAGGGTACTTTTGAGGTTTTTTGTTTCGTTTTACGCCGCTAATTTATCCACGGATTCTTTTTTTTAGTGCCTTGACTGGTACAAATGATCGGTATTTTATACAAGTAAATCGGACGATGAGAACATTTGTTTCTACATTTCACGAAGAGAGACTTTTGTTTTGATCACGTTACCGTTGCCTGACCAACAGAGTCCGAGTTTAATCGGTTTCTTGGTAGTCCACATAATGAATGGAGTGCAGTGCTACAGTGTTACCTATCCGTGTCATTTGGGTCCACAGATAAACTTCCCTGTATTGCCCTTAACTTCTTCTCTCACATAATCTTTCCAGCAATAGTATCTGACATCTCTTCCCCTTTAATCAGTCACCTAATAAAAAGTAGAGTGTCAAAAGTCCAGATAATTTCAAATAATTAATATAAAGTACCAACAAGAAGCCACAGTAGTCATCCTGATAGAGGTTATCTGCAATAGCAGCCGAAACGTTGGCCATTATATTACAGAGGACATACTCACTCACCCAGAACGACTTCATTGAAATGGAATAGGGTCGCGAAAGACTAAGCTCCTCCATCTTACGGATCGTTCATTTTGTGAAAATGAATGTTGATTACTTTAAAATTTTTTGGTGTAGAAGTGCTTGTGATTACAGTTTGTACTTTGCTGAATTGTAACGAGTTTGTTTTCACTGTTGTTATTAGTTTTACTTACAGCATTTCTGAAGATGAAACTGCACAATGTCGAAATCGATTATGTAAATTAGATACCGTAAATGAAACAGCGGAATGGATTTTCTAATAACCATGTATCAATGAAACCCTATCGAAGGCCCCTACGGTTCCATTCTTGAAGCAGAGTCATTCCAAAATTAACATTGTTTTGCTGAAAACGATGTTACTTAGCAACAAAAATGGTTGTATACATGCTGTGATACGTCTGGACCTATACTCAAATTTCGTATTTTTTAAATTAATGTTCAGGCTGTCTGCGAGATTTCGGCGCACTGAGCATTCTCGCTGCGCAGAAGGACTCGCTCCGCCTGAGAAGGGCCGGCACGCGGCAGCCGGAGGTGTGTGCCTGCGCCGCCTATTCTGGGCGCCGAGAACAATGCCTGGGCGCCACGGCGCGCGCCAGCCGCCTCTGACGGGCCGCAGTCAGCCCGCCTACCTGCCCTCTGCAGGAATCTGCCCGCCTGCTCGCACACCCACACTGCTTCCCGTGACGGCTGCTCTGTGCCGATACGGCTCCGCGCAGTACCTGATGCCCTTGTACACTACCGACCACTAAAACTGCAGCACCATGAGAGCGGCGTGCAATAAACGTCAAACTGACATCAAGTGTATACACTGAAGGCAACAAAAATGGTTGTATACATGCTCTTACAGGTTCGGACCTATACTCAAATTTTTTTATTTTTTATTTTTTATTAATGTTCAGTTTGTCTGCGAGATTTCGGCGCACTGAGCAGACTCGCTGAGCAGGACTTGTTCCGCCTAAGAAGGGACCTACTCTGTAGGAATCAACATGGATTCCGGATACAGCGATCGTGTGAGACCCAACTCGCTTTATTTGTTCATGAGACTCAGAAAATATTAGACACAGGCTCCCAGGTAGATGCCATTTTCCTTGACTTCCGCAAGGCGTTCGATACAGTTCCGCACTGTCGTCTGATAAAAAAAGTAAGAGCCTACGGAATATCAGACCAGCTGTGTGGCTGGATTGAAGAGTTTTTAGCAAACAGAACACAGCATGTTGTTCTCAATGGAGAGACGTCTACAGACGTTAAAGTAACCTCTGGCGTGCCACAGGTGACTGTTTTGGGACCATTGCTTTTCACAATATATATAAATGACGTAGTAGATAGTGTCGGAAGTTCCGTGCGGCTTTTCGCGGATGATGCTGCAGTATACAGAGACGTTGCAGCATTAGAAAATTGCAGCGAAATGCAGGAAGATCTGCAGCGGATAGGCACTTGGTGCAGGAAGTGGCATCTGATCCTTAACATAGACAAATGTAATGTGTTACGAATACGTAGTAAGAAGGATCCTTTGTTGTATGATTATATGATAGCGGAACAAACACTGATAGCAGTTACTTGTGTAAAATATCTGGGAGCATGCGTGCAGAACGATTTGAAGTGGAATGATCATATAAAATTAATTGGTGGTAAGGCGGGTACCAGGTTGAGATTCATTGGGAGAGTCGATAAAAATTGCAATCCATCAACAAAGGAGGTGGCTTACAAAACACTCGTTCCACCCGTACTTGAGTATTCCTCATCAGTGAGGGATCCGTACCAGGTCGGGTTGACAGAGGAGGTAGAGAAGATCCAAAGAAGAGCGGCGCGTTTCGTCACAGGGTTATTTGGTAAGCGTGATGGCGTTGCAGAGATGTTTAGCAAACTCAAGTGGCAGACTCTGCAAGAGAGGCGCTCTGCATCGCGGTGCAGCTTGCTCTCCAGGTTCCGAGAGGGTGCGTTTCTGGATGAGGTATCGAATATATTGCTTCCACCTACTTATACCTCCCGAGGAGATCACGAATGTAAAATTAGAGAGATGTGATCGCGCCCGGAGGCTTTCCGGCAGTCGTTCTTCCCGCGAACCATACGCGACTGGAACAGGAAAGGGACGTAATGACAGTGGCACGTAAAGTGCCCTCACCCACACACCGTTGCGTGGCTTGCGGAGTACATATGTAAATGTAGATGTAGATGTAGACGGTGGAACATAAAGATGGTTAACAGTCCAGTGCAGCTACACAATGTAAGTAGATGGTAACGTCACCTACGTTATGTACGAGGGTTGACTGAAAAGTAATGCCTCCACCTCCGTAACTGTTCAATAGTTGGCAGCGTTGGTATGCGGCAGGTACTGGCTTGTTCTGTAGCCTCTTCTCTACAGTTCCAGTTTCCGGGAAGCCTTAGCATTGAACGGTTGTTTGTTACAGTGTAAAGTGTGGAACCCTGCGCAGATGGTCGGTCAATGCGTTTTAAGCAGCGTGCAGTCATTGAATTGTTGATAGCAGAAGGTGCCACCCAAAAGGGGTGTCGGTACGGCTCCACGCAGTACCTGATGCACTTGTACACTACCGACCACTAAAACTGCAGCACCAAGAGAGCGGCATGCAATTAACGTCAAACTGACATCAAGTGCGTACACATGGTGGGACATGAAGATGGTTAACAGTTCAGTGCAACTACACGATGTAAACAGGTGTAACGCCAGCTGTGTTACGTACGAGGGTTGACTGAAAACTAATGCCTCCACCTCCGTAACTGTTCAACAGTTGGCAGCATTGGTATGCGGCACGTACTGGCTTGCTCCGTAGCCTCTTCTCTACAGTTCCAGTTGCCGGGAAGCCTTAGCATTGAACGGTTGTTTGTTACAGTGTAAAGTGTGGAACCCTGCGCAGACGGTCGGTCAATGCGAGTTAAGCAACGTGCAGTCATTGAATTCTTGATAGCGGAAAGCGTCACCACAAAGGAGATTCATCAGAGAATGAAAGCAGTTTATGGTGACTGTGTTGATGTGAGTACTGTGCTTCGTTGGGCGAGTAAGTTTAAAGATGTTGAGGCGAGAACATCTGGCCTGCTTGACAAACAAAAAATTGGACGTTCTGTGACAGCAGCCACCGAGTTTCACAAGCAAAATGTTGACAGATTCAGTCAGGACGATCGTCGAATCACTCGGAGAGAAATTGCAAGCACGATCGGCGTTTCACAAGAACGTGTTGGTCATATCATTTCTTTGCTTGGCTATCGGAAGATCTGTGCACGATGGTTACCCCGAATGCTGACTCCTGAAATGAAAGCGCACAGACTCGATAAAATTTGCCAGGAACTCCTCTCGCGTTACGAGAATTCAGTTGTGACAGGAGACGAGACTTGACTACACCATAGCGATCCGGAACGAAACGTCAGTCTATGGAATATCGAGACAAAGACTCACCCCAGAAAGAGAAATTCAAGAAACAGCCCTCAGCTGAAAAAATCATGGCCACAGTGTTCTGGGACGCAGATGTTGTTAGCCATGTTGATTTCTTGATCGTGGAACACCAATAAATTCAGAGTGTCACAGCGCTGCGAACTCTCAAACGATGGCCAACAAGGGTTCGAAAGGAAAAGGGAAATGTTTTCCTGCGGCATGACAATGTCGAACCATACACTTCACGTTCCACCACAGCAGAACTTCAGAGACTGAATCTCACCACCGTACAGCATCCTCCATACAGTCCAGATTTAGCACTGTCTGACTTTCATCTGTTCCCGATAATGAAAGACGATCTGCGGGAACATTATTATGCTTGTGATGAAGATGTTGAGAGAACTGTGAGACTGTGGTTGCGGAAACAGAGTGCCGACTTCTTCCGTGACGGCATCAGAAAACTTGTTCATCGTTGGCAGAAATGCATCCAATTGGCTGGTGATTATATGCAAAAGTGAATGGTGGTAATTAAAGAGCACATTCTAAGGGTTATTTATGCGTTGGATTTATCATAATATTCCCATCGAAACCCAATTAACGAAGGTGGAGGCGTTTCTTTTCATTCAACCCTCGTATATAAAGAATGATTAAGCAGCAGGTTTCACACTCATAAATTTCAGTTATATTGACTGCTTGTGAGTTTATGAAGGAGAAATGGCTATCTACCGGCACGCGTCGCAATTCGACAGTGGCGGTGTCGTGGCGTATCGAGACTTTCGTTTATCGTTCCAGGATACTGCGTTGGCCGGGATCCCACGACTGTCATGCGAATGTAGAATGTGTGGGTTCAAGAGGCTCATACCACATGCAGGACCTCAATGGCAGCAAGAGAGTAGTGCTCGAGAGGACACTTTCGCTTGGCCGTAGTTGGCAGAACAGTCACGTCACGTATCTTTAGCCGGGGAAGCAAGTATCCGCAGGAACATTAACACAACGTCTGGAGCACCACCAATTGTCTCTATGGCGACCACTGCAGCAGAGAAGCTTACTGAAGTGATGCGTCCAATGACAAAGATACAACAGAGTCACCATATCGATTCCCAGTTCTGCTCATAGCAGCACGATAGAGGTAGGCCATCTGTGTGTGGAGGCTCTGAGGAGAATTAAAGACTGAGTTTGTCATCAACAGACATTACATTTCATCCACGTTAAAGTTGGAGGCTCTGCTATATATTCGACACCATGATGTAATTTTTCAAGACGATAACACAATACCGCATATAACTCGCTATGTCCCAACCTACTTCGATACAGAGGGTGTTCGACTGAAGCCAGTACATTCTCCATACGATTTACCCCCTAAAAACAATTGGTCATGGGCTGCCGAGGCGCAGGCATGCCACCACTTTCTAGCCACTATGACTGGTGTAGAATGGAAGCAGCATGGAATTAAGTTCCCGCCATACCTCGACATAATGTGTTAGCACCGCTGCGCTAGCGGTACAGCGAGGACTCATCAGTCGGAAGCTGTTAGTATAAGGGGCGATACAGTTTCCGTTCGAAGGCCATGAGGTCCACAGTCGATCTGCCAGCAGACAAAATCGCTGTGAGCATTGAGGCAATGATCCCATCGACGCACGAAGCTGAAGACAACTATTTGGTAAAACACCGTGTCCTGTGGCATAAATCCATATCTGCCTGCTGCACATCTTCCGACAGGAATCGTTGACCCTGTCTTTTTTAAAGGACCGAAGGCGTGATAACCGCATGGGGAGAGATAAGGCCTGTAGGGTGGTAGCTCGAGTATCTCCTACTTGGGCTGGCATAACTTTTGCGTTATAACATTTGAGATACGGAGACGTGCGTGATTTTCGACAGACTTGCTGTCCCCTACACATTCTTCATTCTCCGATGGATGTCTAAGGTGTTTCCAGAATGAGATTTTCACTCTGCAGCGGAGTGTGCGCTGATATGAAACTTCCTGGCAGATTAAAACTGTGTGCCGGACCGAGACTCGAACTCGGGACCCTTGCCTAAGGTGTTTGCCCTTGGGCAGCAGGTTGGTTCTGTTTGGACGCGTATGGTAATAAATTAGTATTAGTTCACGTTTTCTCATTTACTGCACGCGTCTCGGTAATACACAAATGTCCGACTAATCCTTTCTCAACATGTCGGTGCTTATATACCCGCATCGGAGTAGAGCTACGTTGCATATGCGCTGCAGCAACAACCTCAAACGGGAACATTTTTGATCGACCTTATACATGCCGATAGTGTTGCACATTATCAGCACTTGGTGCAAATTTCCAAGTTCCGCTCAACATCAATAAATGTAATGTTTGAAAACCTCGACATCGTCAGGAGTCGTAGCCACAGCGTCCTGTATTAATAGTAACAAACTTTAAAAGTCCTGATCGCATTCCTATCCAACAACCACTAGAACATGGTTGCTGGTCGACAGAAACCGATTATGTAGTACTATTGCATTGTATTGCGACCAAGACTATCAAAGTTTGTAATAAATGCAGCATGGATAAATTGATGCAAAAAATTGAGATGTTGTGACTATCGGAACAGAAATCAGCCACTGAGACGTCACATCGTCAACTAGCAAGGAAGTCTGTGCGTAGAGATTTAAGGGGGAACGAACACATAAATCTAGCCGTCAGGGGGCAGCTGTCAGATTCTGATTTACTGGCAGAATCCTAAGAAAGTGTAATTAAACCATGAAATTGGTCGTTTATGAAACCTTGGTTCGACTATTTCGTTTGAACAGTGGCCTAGACCAGTTGCCGTCCGCCCCTGGTTGCTGAGTGGTCAGCGCGACGGCATGTCGTACCTACTGGCTCTGGTTCGATTCCGAGCTGGGTCGAAGATTTTCCCCGTTCAGGGACTGGGTGTTGTGTTGTCCTTCTCATTATTTCATCCCCATCGACGCGCAAGTTGCCGAAGTGGCGTCAAATCGAAAGACTTGCACCAGGCGAACGGTCTACCCGACGGGAGGCCCTAGCCACACGGCATTTCCATTTTTGGAACAGTTGCGAAGTTGGAGCAATGGAAGAGGTAACGAAGTTTTTAAGAAGAGATGCGCGTTCCGCCTCGGGCTCTTTCAGTTGGTCTGAATGTGTCGCATAAATGCTCAACAAATTCCAGTGGGAGACGAGAAAGATACTGGGCATCACGGAAAGCCTTTTTTTTTTAACATACATCCTACTTAAGGCCCCGCGACCAAATTACGAAAACTTGCCCTCATACAGATATCAATTATGGAATTATGGCAGTGACTTTAAAACAGGTACGATTTACAATTACATTTTTGTAATAGTTCGAATCGCAGAAAATATGTGTAGTTATTGCTTCAGCTTTGTGATGATTCTCCCGTTATAAAGATTCCATCGCTCGAACATAGTGAATTTAACTGTTTAGCAGAGGTAATAAGTAAATACCTTAGACAAGACCATAAGGAAAACACTCAAAACGGTAATTACACGCAAAGAGAAACCCTGTGGTGATTGTTTAGTAGCACCGCAATATGCATAGGAAATACTAAACAAGAATAAATAGCGTTTCTCTAAAAGCGAAATTTCGTAAAACGATTGTATTTTACTGTCCGAGAAACCCATGTTGAAATAAATCTGAGACCAATATCTCACATGCTGAATTGACATGAACCCACGTGGCTGCGCTGAAACATCCATTAAGGGCCCCTCACTGGGAATAGCAGCACTACGTGTTCAGTGCTCTCAAAGGCAAAACAGGAGATCGCTTTTCGAATTTCGGAGACAAGAGAAAATTGTGAAGAAAGAGCCAAGTTATGAGTAATTACCTAACCTTATTTGAAATTTAATTACAGTTAATGCTACGGTACGTTAAGTTCGTCAGAGTAATAGTCCTCATACATAATTTTCTTCATGCATCATCTTGTTTTACAGGCCGATTCCTTGACTGTGTGCTCGAACTTTACGCTGGCTTTACTCCATCATTACACGACATTCTTGATGTTCAGGGCAGCGTCGGTGATTTTGAAATTACATATTGCCAACACATCTTAGTCTTTCGAGTCAACAATTACAGTAAGTCATCACTTGCAAACTTTTTGTATGATACAAGACCCAAAATGGAAGACATAAACAGTTTACATACACTGCAGCAGGGCACAATGCTAAATATCCTAAAGATAATAATATGAAGAAACAAAAAAGGACTGCCAGATATATTTGAAGTGAAAAGATTGACAATGAACATACACTGGTATTAAAAAACTTTAGCGAGATATGCCTCTTCCCTAAAACTAACTCATCTGCAACTGCACCTGATTAATCAGATTATTGATTCTCTTCTTGTGTACGAAATAATTTTTTTAAACAAATCATGTTAAACTCAATTTTGTTTTATAAGGATATTCAGGACTCAAAAATTGAAGAACACACAATTATTTTGAAAGTTCTCTGGATCGTATATTTATAAAATAACTACGTACAAGTCTAACTTACGCAGAACTATTTACTAATAAATTCGGGATCTAAATGACGTGATATATTTTACTATTTGTTAAACAATAATATTTAAAGTTTTCATACACGACTTCATATTCCTTGCACACCGTAACATCTATAATACTCGTATCTCTATTAGCTAAGAGACAAAACACTGGCAACATATTTGTTACTGTTTGTAAACAACGAATGTCTAAAACTCAGATACTGTACTCCCGTGAAAAGTACTCAGTGCAGATGCACAAGACTGCAGATATGCAAAGTCACATGTAATACATCCAAAATAATTACAATGTATGTGATTAATGTAAAACATTGTACGTCGTTAGCTTCCCGTGAACAACGCTGTCGAGCTGAGCACTGAGCTGTCACCTCAAGATACATAAAAGTCTACAAAACACATCATACTTCAATAATTACACGTTAGTGACTTGTTGGTCCAACGGCCTTGCCGCATTGTTAACACCGGTTCCCGTCAGATCACGGAAGTTAAGCGCTGTCGGGTTGGGTTAGCAACTGGATGGGTGACCATCCGGTCTGCCGAGCGCTGTTGGCCAGCGGGGTGCACTCAGCCCTCGTGATGCAAACTGAGGAGCTACTTGACTGAGAAGTAGCAGCTCAGGTCTCGTAAACCGACATAAGGTCTGGAGGGCGGTGTGCTGACCACATGCCCCTCCATATTCCATCCAGTGACGCCTGTGGTCTGAGGATGACACGGTAGCCGTGCGGTACCCTTGGGCCTTCCAAGGCCTATTCGGACGAAGTTTAGTTTAGCTTTAGTGACTTGTTACCCTGTGTTTATTTATTTACTGGTCACAGTTCATTTTTTAAGAGCTTCTACGTTTGATAGCGTAAAGCAATAAATTATTCGGCTGGTAGAAATATTTCAGTAGCTAGTTCATAGTAAGAAGGAATGGAAATTCACCTGCGTAAAGCACGTCAGCTAACAGTGGGTGGCGAGGAGAGCGCCTGAGAGTTGGGCTACCCGGTGAACTGCTGCGCCAGGGGGTTAAGCAGCTTGCAAGGCGCGCAGAGTGTACCTCGCCTGAATGGGCGGCACCCCTGCACCCCTGCTCGCAGCGCGACAATAACGCCGTTCCCCGTGTTTGTCGGACAATATACGAGCGCGCCTGGAGAGGGAAAATCAAATGAAAATGGAAATGAGCTTTGCGAGGGGTGCCGGCAAAACGAAGGCAAACACCGGTCGATGATTTAAAATATTCACTGACACGGAGCGCGAGATGATTAGAGGAGAATGCCGCACTACACATGTAATTCCAGGAACAGTTTATCTGTCGACATTAGTCCGAGCTCAAGCGGCCAGTGAAAAGAACAAAGAGCAACAACAACAAAACGAAGAGAGAGAATAAAAATCAAATTGCCCGGGTCTCTCGTCCTGGTTGTACTGTCGTTTTATTGGAAAAAGTTTTAATCGAGTAAGTATCTAACATTTTCCGTCGAGTTTCGGATTACATTCATTAACATAATTAGTGCTCAGTGAGTAGATAATTATTTAACTGGCACTGAAATGTCTGATACACAAAGGGTTTGTTAATGGTGTCAGTTTTGCCGCGCCATACTAATAAGTTCATAGTTCAAAATGATGCAGTATCCCATTATTCTCCGAACTTAGTTTCAACGTAACGCAATAATTTAGCATATTGACATGATGAATGCAGTAACTCTACTCCGTATTACATGACAAAAGACCAACCAATTATCAGGTTTATTTTCATGCGACTGAGATATTTTTCATCTTTATCTGCTCTAAAACATTAATTTTCAGTCAAAGTAAAAAAAATGATTGTAGTGCTATTTGATTTTTGAGTTTTCATTGGTCGGATTTATTTTCTGCTGACACCGACGTCTCTAGCGATGGATGTCTCCAATTTACATAGATGAGGGAAGGAGGGCTTTTGTGAAAGAACACTCTTCACGCTTTAATGAAATAAAATAGAAAGTTCACGAGAAACCTAAATAGAAGCGGATGGAAAGAGGTGACAGTCACACACATCAAAAATTTTGATAGTTTTCTACATTCAGTTCTCAGTCAATATGGGATAAGATAAGAACATTCAAAGAACTATGAAAACTGCTAAGTACACAAAGATTCTTACTATTTAACAAGCTGTTTCTTTCTCTGTTCGTATTCGTTCGGAGGAGACTTGTAGAACTGTGTACAAAACAACGTGGCAAAGGCAAATAAAACCACTTTCACACGATATTATTTCTGTAATAGAGGAAAATCTAGACGTTCGCAATGTATCGGAAACCAAAGAACAGAAACACAACTTTGTGCTGAGCTGAACTGACTCGGAAGAGATGCTGGGAGGTGCCACGCATGTATCTCTGCTGGGTTGTCGAGTTCTCAATACACTCTGCGGCCAAGCGAGCCTTCAGGATTTATATAAAATTCCATATCGATGAAGTGCTGCTCACAGTTCTTTTCAGTTTCTACCGACAATTGGGAGTTCTCGTATTACTGGTAAACATTGTTGTGGGAGGTAGGTAATCGGTCTCCAGCCTTTGGCCAGATGACGAAATACTCATTTCAGCTGCGAAGCCAGCGTTCGTAGCGCTGGTTCTTCCATTGCCTACAAAAATTCGTCTCCCGCATGTGATAAGAGCGGGAATGCCACAGTTAAATGGTTCAAATGGCTCTGAGCACTATTGGACCGCTCGGCCACTCTGGCCGGCAATGCCACAGTTACTCTACCCGTCTAACCGCAGAACTTCCATTTCCACCTGATCTAGGTGGCTGTAAGACAGAAATTACAGGCTCACAGCCTGATTTATTCTCACTATTGTGGCCATCAGTTTCCCCTCATTTATTTATAAGTGGGTTCGCTGAGTAGGTCCTGTATTTTCTGTAACATTCAGATACTTTCGTTACAAAGACATCATTGTGCTTGCACGCACGTTTCGGAATTACTGCACGGTCATTTTTATGCTTTACGATGATGTTTTACTTTGGTAGTTTTCCTTGGGAAGGGAGGGGGGAAACAAGATGTTCAGTTTGTCTTTTAACTTTCTCCGTATCGGCTTGTGCTAAGTATAGAAGAGTCGACTGGGTCGAGAATCTCCTCTTCGGGAAAAAGTCTGTGTACCGCTCCAAAAGTGAGCTCCTTAGGGAGACACTCTTTGGTGGCGTCAGGTTACGGTTAGGACGACAAACTACTGTCTGCAGCTCCTCCAGCTTCAGTTAACCCTGCGTCATCTTCTGCTGGAGAATTTCGAAATTCCGCTTCTGCCTGTCAAACATTATTACTCAACCCACTGCCTTGTTGGAAGGTAAATTTTTCAGTTATCACCTACCTACAGGTTTCTGTTTTTCGACTAGTTAATGTTCTAACAAAACTAGTGTTCTGTTGCCGATGTCGAGATCGGAAAAAGCATAACGAAGCATTCCCTGCAGTATTTCTTTCCCCGATTCCTATATAGTTTTTTCGCCTTGTTCAATCTCATAGGCATTTGGACGCGGTGTGTCTTTATGGAAACGAGGTTTTGATTTACCCTTCATTGTATGATTACTTCTCTTCAGTCTCAGCGATATCAGCTGCTGAAATGTTTTCGTACTTTCTGTCCATGCAGGTCGGATACATACATGCCTAAACTTACACGGTCAGTGTCATCTTCAATAAAACTTTTTCTGGGTCTGTGACAGTGCTGAAGTATTGTGAAATTAAACAACATTGCTACCATTGCTGAAAGTGGCCTTTGTCTGCTATTAGAGTAACGCCACTACACCATTTATACCGCGTGTTAAAAAAGAATCTCATGTGTTAAAAAAGCGTCTTATGTTCTTATGGAAGATAGTATTGTTAAAAAGTAGAACAAAGACTCTCATAAAGGTAAGTTCGTAAAATCGTACTTACTGAGATATTTATTATTTCAGTTGAATCGAGAATGACCAATATCGGTGCTATAGGTAGCCTTCCTGTTGACATTCATAATAACTCCGTTACGTTTTGATTGTATATGTGCTTAGCCCTCTGAATGTGACGCTGTTGTGAGAAATAGCACTCACAACTGTCGTCGGCATGAACCGTTCCATTTGAATCTTTCTTAGGTTGTACTTTCACAACAATAAGATCAGTCATCCCGTGAAATGCGGACGACGCCAACAGTGAAATAGAGTCCAATTGTCCCACGCGTGGAACGGCAGCCGTATTCCGGTAAGGTTTAGCCAACGGCGTTTGCGGTATCGATAGCTACGATGCCACGGCGTAGGTGCAAGTTTTTAGGTTGGCACTACGACAGACACCGACGACAGCCCCCTCAATTATCGACCTTAATGACAGTGAAAAATTAAACCGCGTGTACCTAATGGAAATTTGGGAAAAGCAATCGTCACCGAAGTTAATCTGTCGGTAAAGAGGGAGGAAAGGGTTACATCTAAATGAAAGGAAAAATGCAAATGAAACTAGTGGAAATTAATTCTGAAAAGGGGTAAAGTTAATAAAGAAAGTAAATGTGCGGTCGTTACGTTAACAATTACTTTAATTAGATATTTGAGATTTGGGGAAAATTACGGTCGCCAGTCCTATGGACAACTACTACAATAACTGAAAGAAAAGGCTATTGCACATATAATTAGCACTAAAAGCGTGGCAACTGAAGGTTGACACGTGTTGTGTGAAAACTGAATGTTTGTCAGAAGTAATAAATTTCGTTACACTCTGACTTAATTTAGCAAAAGAATTAATAAAACCGGAAAACTGAAAATTTATTTAGTGACTGAAATTAATGGTGAACTTTCTTTCTGAAACACTATAAAATTCAATAAAATAAAGTTAGCCTTGGGCTACCTCAACAATCATCTCAAAAGCAACTTGAATCTACGCAATTTGGAACTAAGAGATTTAACTTTGAACTTGAATTAAATGATTTTGAAAAATTATCAATAGTAAAATTTAGTACGTACCAAACTGAGTTGCAGTCACAGGTAAGCTAAAATATGGTAACGAAACTCGCACTCTTAATTTGTGCTTGTGTAATCTAAATATTGTAGCCAGCTATGAATACTTTAACTGAACTTTGAAATTAAAGCAGTGAAATGGAATGATATTACTTTAACGCTGGCGTTTGAATTTCAACGACACTCGTGTTCATTCCGGAAAAGGAAGGGACCCTGCTTGGTAATGCAATTGGGACAATGAGCAACAAAGTTTCATGCTATGTTGCTGTAATTTTGTGAGGCAAATTGAACAGTTTGAAAAGCTGAGGTCTGCCATACAGTTCTAAAACTTCACATGCTTCCAGTCTTCCTTGTTGGTTGATTGAAGGTTTGAAGTCGTCGATCGAGGAGGTGGCGACAGTCACTCGTTGTCGGCCGTCGCTGTTGCAAAAGCTGGATGTTGGCGCGCCTTCTTCTCGACACGGTCACCAGGCGAAACGGGCTCTTGATAAGCGCCAGCTAATGCTCCCCGTCCGCGACACTGTGTCAGAAACTATCATAGCAAGTCGAGCGCAATTACATGCTGCCAAACCCTGAAAGCGCGGCAACTCGCGGGAGCGTCACACGACACACCTGCTCCACCGCCCTACCCCAGCCAGACTCTCTCTGCCCATGCTCCACGCGGCAGAGTTAACACTACCGAAGATCCTAAAGACTTTGGTTCTCCACACGACCTATCGATGTAATCGTTCCATAGCATAGTTTTCCCTAGGCAAAAATAACAAAAAATATTTACAAAAAAAATCCAATTATATATCGACATAAATGCATATATATACAAATAGTAAAACAATTACAATATACAAAGACACAGAAATGTTATATCTTCAGGTAACAAAATAAGGAAAAAAGTTTGCAGTGCATTAGATGGAAATAGGAGGATATGCATTTCCGGCGTTACAAGCTGAGACGATATCTCACAAGCACGCAATCTGATTACAAGCCGCTTGTGAGGTACGATGGCAAAAGCCTTCTGGAAATCTAGAAATATGGAATAAATTTGTAATTCGTTGTCGAAAGCACTCAACACTTTGTGTGAGAAAAGGGCTAGTTGTGTTTCACAAGAACGATGTTTTATAAATCCGTGTTGACAGTGTGTCAATAGACCATTCTCTTCGCGGTAATTGATAATGTTCGAACACAATATATATTCCAAAATCCTGCTGCATCTCTACGTTAATGATATGGGCCTGTAATTTAGTGAATTACCGCTTTCCTTGAATATTGGTGTGACCTGCGCAGTTTTTCAGTCTTTGGGTATGGATCTTTCGTCGAGCGGCTGTATACGATTGTTAAGTGTGGAGCTATTGCATCACCATACTCTAAAAAAGGAACCTAATTGGTATACAGTCTGGACCGCAAGACTTGCTTTTATTAAATGATTTAAGCTGATTCACTAAAGAGAGGATATCTACTTGCAAGTTACTCATGTAGGCAGCTGTTCTTCATTCGTATTCTGGAATATTTAGTTCGTCTTCTTTGGTGAAGCAATTTCGGAAGGCTCTGTTTAGTATCTCTGGTTTAGCAGCACTGTCATCGATAGCATTTCCATTGCTATCGTGCAGTTTAGGCATTGATCCTGTCTGGCCACTAGCGTACTTTACATACGACCAGAATCTCTTTGGATTTTCTGCCAGCTTTCGAGACAAAGTTTCGTTGTGGAAACTACTATAAGCATCTCGCATTGTCAGTGCTAACATGCAAGTAACACTGCGTGAAATAAACACAGAAATCAATGTGGAACGTACGACGAACATATCCGTTCGGACAGTACGGCGAAATGTGGCGTTAATGGGCTATGGCAGCAGACGACCGACGCGAGTGTCTTTGCTAACAGGACGACATCGCCTGCGGCGCCTCTCCTGGCCTCGTCACCATATCGGCTGGAATCCAACGACTAAAAAATCGTGACCTGGTCAGCCGAGTCCAGATTTCAGATGGTTAGAACTGATGGCAGGGTTCGATTGTGAACACGAAGCCATGAACCCTAGGTGCCAACAAGGCCCTGTGCAAGCTGGTGGTAGCTCCATAATGGTTTGCGCTGTGTTTACACGGGATTGGATGTGTCCTCTGGTCCAACTGAACCGATCACTAATTGGAAATGGCTATGTTCGGATACTAGGAGACCATTTGCTGCACCCAGTTTGCCCGACATGAATCCTATCGAACGTTTATGGGACACAACCGAGAGGTCAGTTGATGTTCAAAATCCTGCACCGGCGACATCTTTTGCAATTATGGACGGCTATAGGCGCAGCGTGGCTCGGTATTCCTGCAGACGACTACCAACGACCTGTTGAGCCCACGCCACATCGAGTTGCTGCGCTACGCCGGCCAGAAGTGGGTCTGACACGATGTTAGGAGGTGTCCCACGACTTTTGTCACCTCAGTGTATGCCTGCAGGCAACCCAGAACGTAAGCTCCCTTCCGACAATGCGTCATTCCTCTTGTACTATGATCGTAAAGAGTGGGACGACATGTGTAACTTACTTTTTAAAGTCCCTTGAATATCTCGCATAGACACCATGAAAATGAGATAAGAGACCTGAAAACGCGAACAAGGGCATATACATAATAATTTTTCTTTCGCATGGTACGAGGATGGATTAGGGCATTCCTGAGACGATACTGTCCCTGCCGCCGTGTGTCAAGGCTCAAAGTACGAGCGTACACGCAGCGTGCAAGACGCACGGCAACTGCTCTATACGGTAGCTCCCCGCTGTCTTCGCTGGACATGCGCTGTATTCGAGATTGGCACCAGTCCTAGTCTGGAAATAGTTTTAAGGAGTGACGTAACAGTAAAGTGCAATCCCTCATTTGTTTAAAACATTACAGATTTGTCTGTCATTTATACGAAACAATGAAAGAGGAAGGAAATTATGGCAACAGTGATAAATTAAAAACTTAAACAGTTTGTTCATAGTATACAAATAAAATACACTTATCATCCAGAACACTTTAACCAGCTGTCTAGCGGTTCTAGGCGCGCAGTCCGGAACCGTGCGTCTGCTACGGTCGCAGGTCGAATCCTGCCTCGGGTATGGATGTATGTGATGTCCTTAGGTTAGTTAGGTTTAAGTAGTTCTAAGTTATAGGGGACTTATGACCACAGCAGTTGAGTCCCATAGTGCTCAGAGCCATTTTGAACCAGCTATCTAACCGCCGGTATGTCCACCTCTGACACGAATAACAGCGGCGACGAGTAGTGGCGTGGAAGCAATGAGGCCTTGGTAGGCCGCTGGCGGGAGTTGGCACCACATCTGAACACACAGGTCACCCAGTTACCGTAATGTCCGGGAGGGGGCGATGAGCTCTGACGCTACATTCAATCACTTCCAAGATGTTGTAATGTTGATGCATTAAGTTGTTCTGAAAGCGGTGCTGATATTCAAGACAATAAAAGCCGGTTAAAAGCTGTGAGCTATCTGGGGAAGACAACATTGCGTTACTGAGCAATGTTTCACCAAGTATCCAGTCTAGCTTACCAAATTCCCAACCAGACTAACATTAATTATAATCTTTTAATAGTCATCTTACGGCAACTGGTCCTGTATATAAGGTGCCTTATTTAGGATCGTGAAAATGTGAGATTGTAATCTTACGGAACACATCAAATAGGGAGCCAAGATTGGGAGACTGCATACAACACTGCATTCATAAAATAACACACGAAGAACGTTGAAACATATGCAAGAGGAAATTAACCACAACCAACCGATTCAATTTTCACCGAAAGCAGTTACGTTCGTAGCGCAACCCTGTCCATCATGAAAATACCACACACTGGTATACTAAATTCATACTAACTCTCTGTGAAATCTTCCCGAAAAGAATAGCTGAGGGCTACTTTGATGATTACACCACATGCTTCACGTGGTCAACTTGGTTTGCACAAAGAGTGTAACTTCACTATAATTTTGATAATTAAAATAAATTACATCGAAACGCAACTGGTTACTATCAGCTTACTATTAACCTGATGGGTCAATCAATTGTATAAGCACGTGGTACTGGTCTCACAAAGTACAACCCATGAGGGTTGAACATAAAGAAAAGTTGCTATATTTAAAAATATTGTCAAGACGAGACGTTATAATCTCACGCACATTCGCATTTAAGATTGATGATCTTAGTTAGAGTTACGTATCATCAACACGTGGTTCCACTTTACTCACATAGTAGTGACAAAGCAACTACTGGAAGATATTCTGAACTTCACACTCAAATTACACTGCGTTGCAATTTAAGATAACATTAGATATTTTAGATCTAAACCTGAAATAAAGGTGCTTAAATTTTCAGTTAGGCTGAATTAGGAAATCCATTGTCCTACAGACTTAGCAGAGACGCACTTAGCCGGAGATTGTACCACTTCAGACGCTCGCCGTGGACAGACTGCCATGGACCCCTACCGAGGGTGCTTCACAGATACAAACGGAAGTGATCAGAAGGCAGCTTCCTATACCAACATGACAAGGGACAGACAGGACCACACCAAGAATAGAAACCTCTTTGCTTTTAGAAAGCGTAGCTACCTATTCCGACGCTGGTCCTACTGTTGTCTAGCAGACAGGCTTGTCTGCTACCATCAAGCACGCAACTAGAAATATATTTGCTCATTCATCCATTCACACAGAAGGGAAGGGGGATGACAGTATCTTATCACATACACTATGTAAAAGAAAGCGCATGTAGGTTCCATATAAGGCTGTGTGATATGAATTACATACAAATTGTGTTTTAAAGTGTAGTAGTGTGACAGATCGTTCTTGTTTATGTGTAAAACTAACACGTTACACTGCTCAGTCTCCTCCCAGATAGAGTCAGAAACACCACAGTAAATTTAGAAGTGGAATGTATGCTGTAAATGACAACAGATTTAAGAAATTAACATGAAAGGAATCCAACAGAGACCTTTCAATGTGTTCGATCGGGATAAGATCTGGTGAGTTCGGGGGTGGGGGGGGAGGGGGGGCAGCTCAGGAGTTGTCACTCGCCACTGCGTTCCCCGATTCACTCCATCACACTCCTGTCCTTGTGACATGGCGCACTGCCTTGTTGAAAAATGCCACTGCCGCCTGGGAAGAGGATCATCATGAAGGGGTGTATGTGCTCGACAACCAGTGTACGATACTCCTTGGCCGTCATGGTGCCTTGCACGAGTTCCACTGGACCAATGGAGGTATACGTGAATGTTTCCCAGAGCATAATGGAGCCGCCGCCAGCGAGTTTCTGTCCTGTAGCACAGGTGTCAAGGAACTGTTGCCCTGGAAGAAGACGGATTCGCGCCCTCCCATCGGGTTGATGAAGGAGACATGCAACGCTCTGACACTGCGCCAACGTCTAGTGCCTATGGCCACGTGCCAATTTCAGTCGTAGTTGCCCACGTCGAGGTGTTAACACAGGCACACGCATGGGTTGATGGCTGCGTAGGCCCATCGTTAGGAGTGTTCGTTGCACTGTGCGTTCAGACACACTTGTACTGCGCCCAACAGTAACGTCTGACGTTAGTTTCGATACAGTTCACCGCCTTTTCTGTGTTACAAGTCTGCCTACTCTAGGACGTCTGACATCTGTAATGAGAGGTGTCTGCTTAATGGCATGACGTCTGGACGTGGCTTCACCTTGATTTCAACACGTGTTGAAGAGACTTACCACAGCACTCCTTAAACACCCGGCAAGCCGTGCAGTTTCCGAAATACTCGGTACGCGCCATCGGTCAAACTGACATACATTGTGTGCCTTCCGTATTCTGCACACGGACAGCACCTTCACTGATACTACACGCACCCTGCGTGTGTCACGCTAGCAGTCATTCCCCGCCAGCTGACGCTGCTATCGCCTGGACGGGTTTGTTCAAAATGGTTCAAATGGCTCTGAGCACTATGGGACTTAACATCTATGGTCATCAGTCCCCTAGAACTTAGAACTACTTAAACCTAACTAACCTAAGGACATCACACACATCCATGCCCGAGGCAGGATTCGAACCTGCGACCGTAGCGGTCGCGCGGTTCCAGATTGAATTGCCTAGAACCGCCCGGCCACCAGCGGCCGGCGACGGGTTTGTATCGGTAGTAGGTCGGTGTTCATAATGTTCTGTCTGATCAGTGTAGAAAGTAGATGATTTTTTGCCTGTGTCTACATAACACATCTTTATCTGCTTGTAGCGCTTGAAAACGGACAAATTAACACGAGAAACAGAATTCTCCAATCTCAGTTTTCACCCTTTAGCACTGACTATTCGTAACACTCAAATAGTGCAATATCATCGATTACAACATAATTTTAATGCAAAGATTAAAAAAAAATTAGAATCAATAAGAAAATACTGCTGATTTTTTGTAGTATTCAACCACATACCACTTTTCGAGAAAAACAGAGGACTAAGTCTTCTTTTATTTGCCTATTTAATTTAATATTTTGATTCTACTGAGTGAGAAAATCTTACAGTCTTTGTTCGATTTCTGTATTTATTACAGGAGATAATAAGAATACGAAACCGAAAATAGGTTATTTAAAAACCGGCTATTTGAGTAGTTTTGTCGAGCAGGTTAAATTAGCGTTGGAAGAAAAAGAGTTATAAACCAAAAGCGGTTGTTTCATCGATAACCTGCATCCCTATTTGGCGGTTCTTACTTCGGTTTCTGTGCACCCGGTAACTCCCCTGTTCCCGATGTACTACTATAGCACTCGGCTACAGGATTGAATACAATATGAAGCAGCCCATTGTTGTACTGGGACGTCGTGCGACAGTTCGTTTCGGCAGCACCGAAAATGTTCAGCTGTCTCAAGCAGATCCAGCTGATTCCTTTCTATCTGGACTGGCCGGCGACAGCTGCAAAATTTCCGTTACTGGCGGAAACGAATCACAAGACTATATTCCACTTTAACAGTGATGCGCGTCGAAGCTCAGAGAGGCGCGTCGTCCCCTCATCGAATCCAGCCTGTGGATTAGTGGCTGTTGTTGTTGTTGTGGTCTTCAGTCCTGAGACTGGTTTGATGCAGCTCTCCATGCTACTCTATCCTGTGCAAGCTTCTTCATCTCCCAGTACCTACTGCAACCTACATCCTTCTGAATCTGCTTACTGTATTCATCTCTTGGTCTCCCTCTACGATTTTTACCCTCCACGCTGCCCTCCAATGCTAAATTGGTGATCCCTTGATGCCTCAAAACATGTCCTACTAACCGAACCCTTCTTCTTGCCAAGTTGTGCCACAAACTCCTCTTCTCCCCAATTCTATTCAATACCTCCTCATTAGTTATGTGATCTACCCATCTAATCTTGAGCATTCTTCTGTAGCACCACAGTTCGAAAGCTTCCATTCTCGTCTTGTCTAAACTATTGATCGTCCACGTTTCACTTCCATACATGGCTTCACTCTATACAAATACTTTCAGAAACGACTTCCTGATCCTTAAATCTATACTCGATGTTAACAAATTTCTCTTCTTCAGAAACGCTTTCCTTGCCATTGCCAGTCTACATTTATATCCTCTCTACTTCGACCATCATCAGTTATTTTGCTCCCCACATAGCAAAACTTCTTCACTACTTTAAGTGTCTCATTTCCTAATCTAATTTCCTCAGCATCACCCGACTTAATTCGACTACATTCCATTATCCTCGTTTTGCTTTTGTTGATGTTCATCTTATACCCTCCTTTCAAGACACTGTCCATTCCGTTCAACTGCTCTTCCAAGTCCTTTGCCTTCTCTGACAGAATTACAATGTTATCGGCGAACCTCAAAGTTTTTATGTCTTCTCCCTGGATTTTTGAATACCTGCACCGAATTTTTCTTTTGTTTCCTTTACTGCTTGCTCAATATACAGATTGAATAGCATTGGGGAGAGGCTACAACCAACCGTGTCTCACTCCCTTCTCAATCACTGCTTCCCTTTCATGTCACTCGACTCTTATAACTGCTATCTGCTTTCTGTACAAATTGTAAATAGCCTTTCTCTTCCTGTATTTTACCCCTGCCACCTTCAGAATTTGAAAGAGAGTATTCCAGTCAACATTGTCAAAAGCTTTCTCTAAGTCTACAAATGCTAGGAACGTAGGTTTGCCTTTCCTTAATCTTTCTTCTAAGATAAGTCGTAGGGTCAGTATTGCCTCATGTGTTCCAACATTTCTACGGAATCCAAACTCATCTTCGCCGAGGTCGGCTTCTACCAGCTTTTCCATTCGTCTGTAAAGAATTCGCGTTAATATTTTGCAGCTGTGAATTATTAAACTTATAGTCCGGTAATTTTCACATCTGTCAACACCTGCTTTCTTTGGGATTGAAATTATTATATTCTTCTTGAAGTCTGAGGGAATTTCGCCTGTCTCATACATCTTGCTCACCAGATGTTAGAGTTTTGTCAGGACTGGCTCTCCCAAGGCCCTCAGTAGTTCTAATGGAATGTTGTCTACTCTGGGGTCCTTGTTTCGACTCAGGTCTTTCAGTGCTCTGTCAAACTCTTCACGCAGTATCATATCTCCCATTTCATCTTCATCTACATCCTCTTCCATTTCCATAATATTGTCCTCAAGTACATCGCCCTTGTATGGACCCTCTATACACTCCTTCCACCTTTCTGCTTTCCCTTCTATGCTTAGAACTGGGTTTCCATCTGAGCTCTTGATATTCATACAAGTGGCTCTCTTTTCTCCAAAAGATTAGCGGTAAGGGCGCTATATCCCAGCCAGCCTGGATGTTGTTTTTAGCCGGATTCCCATATTTGACTAGGCAACTACGACCTGCCTCGGATACACGCTGCGCAGATATGTTCCTAAACATTCTCACATTTGAATGTGTGCTGGATACACAGATTCCGTTCCAGGAGGAAGTGATGGCGTCACGGGAGACGGCGATGAACATGAAGAAGAGCAAGATGCCATTTTAACAATGGACCCTCACATTTGGTATCGGTTGTTTTACATGAGTGCAACGGTTCTGTATCACGAGGATGTGTATAGAGGCTGGTGATAAGTACCTATAAATAAAAATAAAAAAAAAGGTCTCCAAGTGCGAATAGGACTCGCGCATAGACGGCTCCATGGAAACTTTATTAACTGTATTAAAATCTGTACAGTAATGCCTCAGAGTACTCCGCAAATACTGTAAAGAGAAGCGAGCAGGAAAATATTTGAGGAAACACTTTTTAATTTACGTACCACAACATGACTACAACTTACATTTTATGTTCGCATGCAATAATGTTCGTCTATTATGCTTTTGACGATGACGAATGGAACGTATATTCAAATGGCAAAAGACATTTTTATGTGATATAATTAAAATTTAACAACTTTCAGAAATTTAACCTAACTTATACTGTGAAACCTTAGTTCTTGCCGAATTTCATGATTCTACGTCAGAGGGACGTAACCTTGGGGTACTGATGAGTGAGTTTTCGAATATCAAAATATGACATAAATTTAAGTATCTTTTGATTGAATTCACTTAGATGTTAACAATTTTTTTACCGCGAAGGGACCATAGACTTCAGTATGTGACGTAAATTTGAACTTGATACACCAAACAGTTCCAGAGATAAAGGGTCTTAACTGACAGACAGACAACCAGACAAACGGATGAAAAGATGACAAAAATACTTTTTGGTCTTATATAATCGCAAATTAGCCTTTTTAGGATTTTTTCCTTTACTTGTACTTTGAAACCTTCCCTCTCGCCAAATTTTATGATACTAGATGAAGCGGAAGCACCCTATTGGTTTCGATGAGCGAATTAGCGAGTAACAAAATATGTGACACAAATGGCCGCATCTTGAGATGGAAATGACTTCGAAGCTCAAAATTTTTACGCCACCTATGGACTATATACCTTAATATTTTACTCAAATCTGAACTCGATACGTCTACTCTTTCACGAGAAAAAGAGTTCCTAAGTGTCGGGTAGTCAGACAGACAAGCGGATAACATGGGGATCTCTTTCCTGAGAAAAAGGGATCCTAAGTGTCGGATAGCCAGAAAGAACGAGTGGAAGAACAAGCGGACAACATAGGGATCTCTTTCCCGAGGAAAAGAGTTCCGAAGTGTCGGACAGCCGGACAGAACAAGCGGACAACATAGGGATCCTATAAGTGTTCCGTTTTTACAGACTGAGGCACGGAACCCTGAAAATAATTAATGACATATCTTTATTTTTTTTAAAGAGGTGACAATGAAAACTTTATCACTGTCCACTCCCCCCTCCTCGTACAGTGGCTCGCGGCCGTGCATGTGGCAGTGAATAGACTGGTTATCGCAGCTGCCGGCCTGGAGCTGCGGCCGCGCCAGGCCCACCTACAGCAGGTTGCGCAAGGCGCCCACGGGATCCGCCGTGTGATACAGATCTGTGGCCGCAGCGCAGCGCAGCGCCGCTATTTTCGGCGGAAGGCCGAGGCCGAACAGTACTGTCCGAGCGGCGCACATCGGCCTGCTCTGCGGCTGGGAAGACGTCTGCGCCGCGTCGTGGGAGCACCTCTCCAATCACTCTACCCAGCTGCTTGTCCTTTCCCACCGTACGTGGACAGGCGAAAATCTCTGTGGCAATTAAAAGCTGTGTTTTCTAGGATGAAATGTGGTCGCTTTTGAGATCTGTTCTGAAAGTAGGGTTAGCTTCCCAATACGCCCGTTATAGAAGGCAGCCACCTGCACTTCCCGCCACTTCTCTACGCTGCTCTGCATTTCGATGTCTGTGCCAAAATGTTGTCTTCACAGTCAGCAGATGAACATCGGAGCCAGGTCCGGCCTGTATGGTCGGTGATCAAACAAAAAAAAATGGCTCTGAGCACCATGGACTTAACTCCTGAGAGTCATCAGTCCCCTAGAACTTAGAACTACTTAAACCTAACTAACCTAAGGACATCACACACACCCATGCCCGAGGCAGGATTCGAACCTGACTGTAGCGCCTAGAACCGCTCGGCCACCCCTGCCGGCGGTGATCAAACAACTAGTAATTAATGTACATAGTGTTTCAAGCACCTGTTTCCGTCCTGTGAAGCCATTTAAACGATCACTAGCAAGTACTTGCGATACGAGTCCGTTTAAGTGCTGGCAGCATACGCTCAGGCTACATGTATGTCATCGGACTAAATTCGCCATCCGGTCGGCCAACCTCCAAGTGGGACTTTTAACAGCTCGAGATTAATATTTTCATAGCAGAGCGGGAAAACAGTCGCTTACTAACATTTACCGTAGTAGACAGTCTGCATCCTCCTTTGATCTCAGTGATACAAGTGTACGCCGCTTAAAGTGGCCGGCGTGAGGAGCGGTTTTCACTTTCTTTTAATATACGAGCGCATGAGTCACAGCCGGCGTTGGCAGCAGCACAAGGCTAAAGAGTTCACCGTGTATATAAAACTCGCGCGCTAATTCGAGACAACTCTTGAGTAAATATTTCTCAGGAAGAGGTCGCAAAAGCGGCGATACTCGGTGACGATACATCATTAGTTGTCTTTTGATGTTATGAGTTCTGTCAAAATCAACGACAGCAACTGTCGATTCGTTTCAACAACTAAGTACTTCCAAGTTGTACATGTTTGCCGTTTATACGTTCTTTCACATAACTTTAGAGTTTGTTTACAACTGTGGTCACAAAAGACTTTTTGCTAGCGTATTCGTTATTTTTTCCGCGTTTATTGTCTAAGCTTTAGTGTGACCATTAACTCACACAAATTGTGTCATACAACGAGTCAGTACGTAGGTTACTGCACTGTGACTAAAAGGAAATCATTAAAGCAAGCAGTTTGCGATGCAGTTTGTACATACGAATGATACAAGACACAAAAAAGTATAAACTTTTGGCGAAAATATCTTATGTAAAGAATGTGACACAAGGAACCATTTAAACTTAAGTGAGAAAATACACATACTATCACGTTCCATTTCCCAACTTTGCCGAATTCTATTGAAACAGAAACTACTGTGCTAAGTAAACGTGAATCGTTATTTTCTGACTGTCTGACTGAATAATTACGGTAGTTTATTGCCAAGACGGACTTCATCAAAATTAAGAGTTAAAATGTGGAAGAAATGGTCTTACTCATGCCTTATTTACTGTTCACGCACTTGAGTCGCAATGAACGGTTCGAATACAGAGCAACTTTTTGGGATCTTGAGTTTCTAAAGGCGACACAAAAAGAATTTCATGCATAACCCACCAAAAACATAAGAATAATTTCAAGCAAAGACATCCGTAGACGAGGGTTTTCCTTCTAAACATGTAATTTTAGAAAAAAGTATAAATAAAGACACCACCGTACTGAATCATATACGTTCAGTAGTGTATTATACAAACTCAGATACTAGCATTTTAATTGTTGATACCAACCTGAACTGCCTCATAATTAACCATTAGCTGTATCACCTTGATCCCTGTACCTAAACATCTGCACAGCTCATATGTGCGGTAACAGTTACGCATGTATTCTGCGCTTCGATACAGTGGCTTTATAAACATGTCCAAATCCATCTTAGGACCTTAGCGTTAAATCATTATCACCATCTTGTTTAAGTATTGTTTTGCTCGTTCGATTAACTGTCGGAGCGTGACTAAAATGACCGCTTACTATTTTTAGACCACCATTACTGCTACTACTTCGCCTACGGTGCGTTTATTTCGTGGAGTTCCTTATAAGGAGTGGGCAAAAAGAACTCGTTTAGCCTACGTTTGAATCTATTATTTTATTTTTATTCATCAGTTTCCATCTGACTAGGCGAGCCAGCCAAAGAGTGGCTAGGATGAGACAGATTACGGGAGGAGGAGATAGACAGGAAGGGGTGGGGGGTGGGAAATAGACTAAGAGATGGGAAAAGAGGAGATGGGTAGAGAAAAGTAGGAGATGGGCAGACGCTAGGTGGGAGGTAGAGAGGAGAGGAGAGGAGACATGGACAGCAGAGGGGGAGGAGCAAATGGAGAGAGAAATGGAAGAGGAGACGAGCAAAGAGGAGGGAGAGGAAGAGGTGGACAGATAAAGGGCAAAGGATGAGATGGGTAGAGGACGGAGGAAGAGATAGAAAGAGAGAGAGAGAAGGGGGGGAAGAGATGGACTAATAGAAGACTGGAACAAATACATACGGAGGTATCACCTGGTCTTAGTTAATCTGTACATAAATTTTTAACAAAGTAGTATCGAGTCAAGAGATGATTCAAGGTATTTAATTTGGTCGACAAGTTCATATCCGTCCCTAGCACAAAGTGTTTCGGGAAGTAGTCATAACTTTTGGTTTTTTCTTTACCTGTTTATTGAGGAGACAACTGAGACAGTTCCTATGCGTGAAATAACATCCTGCATGAATTATATGCCCGCCGCCTCCTTTCTCCCCACAGATTGTTCAAAAAGTGTCGAATATTTTCTAGAAGTGTTAATACTAATCGAAGGAATCAAACAAGCCCAGTAACATAAGTCCGGACTTTCTGAGCTCCGACCATTCGTTCACAGAAGGGGCTGAAAGGTTTTTGGCTGCAGGCAGAAGCACAGCCGTTGTATTACTACTCCGTCAACAAGGTCAAGAGAGTGTTTTGATATTTTTCTGTGTAATACTGCGCTAGGCACGCATTAACTTTATATAATCTGCAGCCAGCAGGTTCGAGGTGTGTTGCATTCACATTTCAGCCATGTCGGTGTGTGTTATTGTTATGCATCACAGCATTAGGTTTTTATTGGCATTGTATGCTGAATGGTTCAGTAAATTCGCTTTCCTCTTTTCCAACACTTGTTAGCAGTGGAAGCCTACTACAGAGGAAGTGATGCGGTGGTTATTTTCTGTTGTGGTTGAGGTAACGTGACTATCTTGCGACTCTGCATCCTCTACGCTAAAATACATCCACTTCGGAAAATACCATCGGACTAGTTAATCGGCATACTTTTCCAGCGCGTCAAGGACACAGTTTTCCCAGCAACCCAAA
Organism: Schistocerca serialis cubense; assembly: GCF_023864345.2. Taxonomy (NCBI): domain Eukaryota; kingdom Metazoa; phylum Arthropoda; class Insecta; order Orthoptera; family Acrididae; genus Schistocerca; species Schistocerca serialis. The sequence goes on along the minus strand of NC_064639.1, from coordinate 1,149,152,566 downwards.
CAGTAAACTGCAAAAAGCGTCGCTCAGCGGGCACGATTGACACGGAGGAGCGAGTACTGCATTTCGTGAATGAAGCTGCCGTTGCGATTTTTAGCAGCAACGAAAAGCATGAGTCATTCTGATATGGTCGGTATTTCATAAACATTTGCTGTAAAACAAAGGCATCTTACATCTTACGCCTAAATTCAGAGCGATGCGTTTCCACAGACGAAGTCAAAAGCCAGGAAGAAAAATAGAAGCGCAAGGAAACCAAAATGAGCGCTAGCACAGAATGTAAAAAGCATTCAATGAATTTCAAAGTAAACTTTTGCTAATCGATTTGCTTATTTATAATAAATATTGGTCTTACGCAGACTCTGTAAGAGGCTCGAAATCATCTATTCAGCCTGTCAGTAACCGTAATGGAAACGGAAGATCACAGAAGTGAATTCGTATGCCATGAATGACTGGGACACCCCGAAGCGCAGGTTCGGCCGCCTTATTGGAAAGGTTTTTTCCTATCCTTCGTGCCTGCAGGCACCTTTCCGTCGCGAAGTTCGAGTTGTGCACGTAAGTGTATATGTTTGGTATAGGTGACTGTAATGGGTGTGTGTAGTGTAGTGTCAAATTCTATGAGATAAGGGAGAAGGTGAAATCCGGTGTCTACTGCTCTCGAAAACCATCAAGACGGCCGCCGAACTTAAAGTCCCCATCCGACGGACTGATCGCCATCAACAGTGTCGCGTGCCTTCACTTCACGAGAGTCTGACAAATTAATCCAGGACACTGGTGCAGAGAGTGGCGATCAGGGACTTCACGCCACCACCCCTCCGCTTCCCTCTACCATAGAAACAAAGGGAATGTTCCCAGGAGCACGCAGCGTATCCGGACGGTCACACATCCGAGTACTGGCCGCGCTCGACTGTGTTTAACTTGCGTGATCTGACGAGAATCGGTGTATCCACGTCGGTACGGCCATTGACGAAGAGATGGCCGACGTACTGAATTCAGTCTTCCGAAGCTGTTTCACCGTAGAAGATCATACTATGGGTTCTGCTTTCAGTCATCGAACGATTTCCGAAATGGTAGATCTCGAAATAAGCGATCGCGGAATGGAAAATCAGCTAAAGCTGTTGAACAGTTCAACGGAAACTGGGCCAGATGAGATAGCTGCCACATTCTACAGACATCATGTGAAAGAACTTGCTTCCCTTCCAGCAGTAACTTATCGTAGGTCACTGCAGTAACGAGAGACTGGGAAAACGCGCAGGTAAGTCCCGTTTAAAGAAAAGGCCGTCGGAGAGACACGCGAAATTATATGCCTATAATGCTGACGTCGGTATGTTGTAGATTTATAACACATTTTACTCTCGCTCATCATGACGTTCTTAGAAAACGAAAATGCCCACTATAAAATTGGACATTGATTCCGCTGACAGAGATCTTGCGAAGCGAAGCTGGCTCCGTCGATGAACTCCAGATCGCCGTACACAAAGGCACTCCGGTGTGTGCCGCGTTCCTTCATTTCAGGAAGCATTCAGTACAGTTCCAATATGTTGCTTAGCGAACAAAATGCGAGATGGCCGTGTATCGGTCCAGATTTGTGAAATAACGCAACACTTCATTCTTAAAGGAACAAAACTGACAAATGTAAAGATAATTACGGGGAGTACACCAAGGGAGTGTTCAGGGGCCGCTGCTATTTACCATTTATATGAGTGATCCAGTCGATAACACTGGAGGCTCCTTGAGGCTATTTATGGACCAGCTGTTGTCTGTAGTAACGTTGCAACACTAAAAGACTGTAGCGATATGCAAGAAGACAGGGTCGACTACTGCTGCAGGATCTGGGAGTTGACACTTTTCCTTCATACAAAAGTTAAGCCTTGTCTCTGCAGCCAGAGATTCCTCTCTTCAGCAGCCCTCTTCATCTCTATGCACGAAGAAAATCCCGTCTCACTGATCCTATTTTTTAGTTAGGATCATACCGGTCGTCTTGTCGTTTTTTTCACCAAGATCTTGCCTTCTAAAACGATCTGTAGAAAAATACCACCTCTAAGTGTCTAATGAATTTTGGTTTGCGTTGGCCTCTACATTTCAGTAGTTCTATTTCTTGCAGATGCAGCTCATTCGTTTTTCTGTCAGTTTACTTAGTTCTTGTAATTCTCCTCTAGAACCACATCTGCAGCTTCGCCGCGAATTTTTTCCTTCTTTGCAAACGTCGAGGTTCCACATCCATACGTCAGGACACTCCGTACAAAGGTCATTACAAGCCTTTTCTTAGATTGGGCAATGACGTGTCTTTTCATTAGAAGATTCTTCTTATTTATGATGCAACTCTCTTCTTACTTAGGAAGGCACTGCTGGCCAGTGCTATTCTTATTCTGATTTCCTTAAAACATCCAATGTTTACCTCCGCAGTGCTACCCAGATAGTGAAATTAAGATACTTTCACGAATTTATCACTGACTATTTATGTGTTAGTCTTATCTCCAAGTCCTCCCTTGTATATAAACATGACGTTTGTCTACCTCGTATTTATTTTTAGTTTCAGTTTGTCATATCTTGATTGAAACCTTAAGCATCTATAGACGAAGAGATACACTACTCTAGATTAAAGTTGTGTACCGGACCAAGACTCGAACGCGGCACCTTTGCTTGATTTTATATCAGCTTACATCTCGGTGCGGAGCGAAAATTTCTTTCTAGATCCACTATTGTCCTATGACACTAATTATAAAAAATCGCTGGACAATGTAACAACCGTCAAATATCTAGGAGTAACTATCCGGCGCGACTTAAAATGGCATGAACACTTAAAACAAATTCTAGGAGAAGCAGATGCCAGATCGAAGTTCATGAGAGAAAAGGAATTTTAAGTAAAGGATGGTTGTAATTACACTTTTGCTACTTGAGAAGTCCTCAGAACAAACGACTGATCGTGGGAAATCAGACTTTCTGAAAACATTTGTAAGGATATGTGGAAGTGAAACAGTGAATAAAGCACTGAAAGAAGCACATTTCAAGTCCCACCTGAGAGAGTAACATGTATTAATTGCGAACCATGTTTAGGTTCCAGGTTACAAACGTCCCTCAATGTGAGTATTATCTGAACAATGGAATATTCAGCTGTCGTGACACAGCTTGTGCGCTGCTTGAGGATCACACACTGCTTCCAGCATTATCAGCCGTGGCAACAGTAACTTCTCCAACAATTTTTGGCACAATTGGACGTCAGCAGTTCGCAAATCGTTTGGTAATTCGAATTGTGTTCCTCAACGTGGCTGCGGTAAGAGAAGCTCTCCGTATTCTATTAACGCGTCGATACTCGCGAAGAGCAGGCGCACTACTGCCGCTGTTTTGATAAAACAACTTTAAGACTAAAGCCCTGCTCACCTTGTCCAGACCCATGAAGAGTGTCAGCGACGGTGATACACGCTCGTGTTTCATCACTATGTCGCCGTACCAGTACTGGCGCCTAACTGCAGATCATCACACGAACGCTACCAACAACGCAAACCCTGCAGCGCACAGTCTGACCACAGTTCCTGTAAATCTGGCAAATACACTCAAAGGAGCAACAAAAACAAGAAAGAGAAGAAAAAAATACGACGCTCGAAATATCAGACTGTGGCGAAAACAGGTAGATATGATAAATATGTGCAGACAAACAAATGATTACAGTATCAGAGAAGTTGGATGATTTATTCAAGAGAAAGAGCTTCACAGATTGAGCAAGTCAGAAGCGCGTTGGTGCAGCTATGGCCGTTATGCAAGCAACTGTTCGGCTTGGCATAGACTGTTAGAGTTCTTGGATGGCCTCCTGAGGGATATCGTTCCAAATTCTATCGAACTGGCGCGTTCTTTCGTCAAAATCCCGAGCTGGTTGGAGGGCACTCCCCATAATGCTCCAAACTATCTTGATTGGGGAGAGACCAGGCGACCTCACTGACCAAGGCAGGGTTTGGCAAACACGAAGACAAGCAGCGGAAACTCCCGGCGTGTACGAGCGGGCATTATCTTGCTGAAACGTGAGCCCAGGATGGCTTGCCATGAACGGCAACAAAACGGAGCGTAGAATATCGTCGACGTACCGCTGTGCTGGAAGGGTGCCGCCGATGACAACCAAAGGGGTCCTGTTTTGGAAGAAAATGGCACCCTTGACCATCACCGCTGGTTGTCGGACCGTACAGCGGCCGACAGACAGTTTGGTATCCCACAGCTGTCCGGGGCGTCTCCAGACACGTCTGCGGCCTGAAACCTCGTTGACTGGACTACAGTGGGCTTCAGTGATGAATTCTGCTTCGAACTGAGCCTCGATGACCATCGAGGACGCATCCGGAGAATCCCCAGACAGTGGTGGGACACCAACCTGATTGTCGCCTGACATACGGCCCGACAACCATGAGTGATGGTGAAGAATGCCATTTCTTTCATGAGAGGTCACTGGATGGGTCATCCGTGCCACCCTTACAGCACAGCGACATGTCGACGATAATTAAAACCCGTTTTGTTGCCCTTTATAGCAAGCATAGCCATTTCAGCGATATGATGTCCGCCAGCACGAGGCAAGAGTTTATACTGCCTGTCTTCGTGCTTGCAAAACACTACCGAGGCCAGCAAGGTCGCCGGATCTCACACAAACTGAACGTTTGCAGCATTACGGGCAGGCGCTCCAACAATCTCCGGGTTATAACGATCTAATTCGGTAAATGGACATTAACACCATATCACTCTGGAGATCATTCAACAATTCTGTCAGTCAGTGCCAAGCCGATTAACTGCTCCTATAAGGGCCAGAGGTTATTGACTTCTTCAATTTGTGAAGCTCTTTCTTTTGAAGAAAATCATCCAATTTTTCTGAAAGTGTAATCATTTGTTTCTATGCGTTTCTACATCATACCTACAGATTTCCGGTTCTTTCGGATACCCTCGTCGTGGTGCGTCGTTTTTTATCTTATAGTGCAGTTTTCTGTCCACATTTGCTCAAATAGTGAAAGAATCACAACCATCTTGTTTGCGTAACGTTCATAGAACACGTGGCTAGTAAAACGTTCGTTACGTCCGTTCTTCAGTGTTTTTCTTTGTGCGTCACGGATAGGCTTACTTTGGAATTTTCGAGAGCTTACGTACCAAGAAGAGTCGAGCAACATGTTAATTTCTCGCACATACTGTTCACGGAATGATCACAACAAGAAAATTAGAGAAATTAAATGTCATACAAAGCATTTTTTCCACGCGCCATTCGTGAAGAAGGACGAATGGTTGCAGAAGTAACCTTCGCCATACACCGTAAGATGGCTTGAGAAGCATTTACACCCCAGAAAGCATGTTTACTGGAGTTGTTTTCTTTATTCGTTGAGCGATACCACCTCCCAAAATATTCGATACTCTTTTAAACGCTATGTATAAGAGCGAGTTCTTCAACACACCGTCGCTTAGATATGGAAGGAGAGAGTTTTCTTTTCCAAAGGTCTAGGACAACCTGCAGCCTGACGCGGGTAGAAGCTCTAATAAAAGCGCCAACACACGGCAAAAACCTTAACCCGAATATCAGAGACTTTTAGATTTGTTGTTATTGCTAGCTCCTTTGATGAATCATTCTGTCATTTGACGTTTCAATGTGTTAATCCAGAACAGTCAACATCCATCCTTCTTCACTGTACTGGCGACGTCAGCCCAGTAAATACAAAAAAACGTAGGCGAGAGGCGCAGCCGCTTGCGTCAGCAGCTGGCACGAGAGATCTTCCTGTAATACGGGGACACGCTGCACCTATGTTCTCGCCTGGCAGAGATCCCTATGCGATCTGGAGCAGGGCCAGTGGTTGCCAAACTCTCCAGCTACTCTCTTATTTGTGAGACAATACCAGAAGAGAAAGCACTAGTAAATCAGTGGTACGACCTTACAAAGGAATTGAAAGGGTATCTGTCCGCCGGCCGGGTTGGCCGAACGGTTCTAGGCGCAACAGTCTGGAACCGCGAGACTGCTACGGTCGCAGGTTCGAATCCTGCCTCGGGCATGGATGTGTGTGATGTCCTTAGGTTAGTTACGTTTAAGTAGTTCTAAGTTCTAGGGGACTGATGACCTCAGAAGTTAAGTCCCATAGTGCTCAGAGCTATTTTTTTTGGATTTGGCCCAGTGGTCAACGTGTCTGGAATTCCAGATACTGCTAAGAATTTTCTCCAGTGGGGGGACTGATACAGGGCGCATTCAGCCTCATGATGGCAACTGAGGGGCTACTTGATTGAGTAGTAGCGGATCCAACGTAAAGAAAACCGACAACGACCGGGATAGAGCTGTGCTAACTCCACGCCTCTTCATACAGCACCCAGTGACGCCATAGGTGGAGGATGGCACGGCGGTCTCTCGATCTCGACTGGTCCATCAGGGCCGGAAAGTGGAGCTTTGCTTTCTCTGTCCGTAATGGACGGAAGAGCCTAGCGCTCGAACTTCAACGCGACTGGGTTGAGTCTTGTAATGAAACCAGCCTCCTCGGAACTTCGGAATGTTAACTGAAATGTTCGATACCCTATAACCTGTGGCCAGCTTTCGGTTGATTTTCTTACTTAAATTATATATTTCTTACCTGGATATATTTCTGAACATATCTGACTGACAAAATACTGGTAATATATTTATAATTACTCACAGCAATCCATTTCGCAATATCGATCTTGTACCATAACAATTAGTTATCACACCTGTCAACTTAAATGTACTAAAAACAAATATACAGTAAATATAAAATTGTTGTCGCAGGTTCGAATCCTGCCTCGGGCACGGATGTATGTGCTATCCTTAGGTTAGTTAGTTTCAGTAGTTCTAAGTTCTAGGGGAGTGATGACCTCAGATGTCAAGTCCCATAGTGCTCAGAGCCATTTGAACCATTTAAATAAATTCTTCAGCTAATTAAACTCGTACAACTTAATGATGTTCCGTGAACTTTAAAATAACAAACCGTCCATATTTAAAAGATGTTCTTTGCGGAAAGCAAAATACAAGGTTTACAATTGTAATTTCCAGAACCCGCGGGCATGCAAGCTCTGGTGTCCAAAGTAAAGGCCCCAGCTTCAATGTGGCCTCAACGAACCACCTCTGTTTACTAGTGCGTACGGCACACCCTCCACATAACCGCTTATAGTTTCAAGGCATTTATAATACAATAAAGAAGGTACCTGCAACGAGTCACATATACATAAGCACGTGCACAGTTAACACAAACGTTCAATATAATAACCCATCCTTACTTCAACAGCCGAAATTAATTTTTACATCATTACACAACGGCCACAGATGAATGAGCCACCAACTTTAAAGTATTATACTTGAAATAATTGTCCAATGGCTCGGGAAATTTACAGGCAGAAACAAAGAAGTACTGATTAGCCATACTGAAACATAATCGCACCAGCACTCGTCCAATCGCTCGGGTCGGAATTACACAGCAGATTTTTACAAATAACAGCACTTTATTACGTGAAAAGCAGCGGAAGACGTATTACTTGACGCACACATTATTCAAAATACAGGTTAGATTGCGACGCACTCTCAGTGACCTCTTAATAAACCACTATACGACAGATTAGAAACCTGCATGGTGTAGACCGGTAGGCTCCTTAGAACGAAACTGATAACTTCTTGAAAGAACGTAATAAAGGTAGATGCTCACTACTCTGACACAGACACAATCCACTCGAAATAAGCTGGTCAAATACAGCAGTAGGATCCACAGCGTGATGGAGTGCAAATCTCAATGTACGGCTCCTCCGACGGCACACCACTGCGGAGTCGAACCCGTCCGTTATGCCCCTGCCTAGTGAAACGTCCAGAAGCGTTCACACTTCTTAAAGGCATTCTGAGCCCTACTGCTTACTCCTGGCTATCAACTGCATTCCGCGTTGCACTGTCCTCTCCCGCACTCGGCCAAACCTAGAAGCACGGGAACGCCGAGTTCACGCCCTGGTGATAACCACAGAAGATGTCACCTACAGATCAAGAACAAAGATCACTTGCTCTTCACGAACGTGATCGATAACTCACGCGTCACGGCTCCTTACTATTTTCAGTGATTAATCGCCAATAGCGGAGTCCTGCAGTAATAGATCTGTTCACCTACTGCTCCGCTCCACATCATTTCCCACAAATTTCATATAGATAGTTGTGCCCGACAGCTTCGCGGCAGACTACGTACATCTGCCCTAGCATTGGAGTACGTCCATCTGGTACTATCGTGTAAATTCGAAACTTAATTCTTTGAACTGATTGAATTTTCTGCCCCCTTCTGAACCCATTGCAGTTGAGAACCGTAATTCTATTTACCGCTATGTATAGATTTCCATGTATTCATTTTACATAAAATGCTTTGCCTTTATTAACCCAAGGTACGTGGCTACCTCTTTTCCTGCCCTCTATGAGTGAATAACAATTGAAAGTGTAAGTACTGACTACAATAATGTCTTTTAATGAAGTCCATTGTCTCGCTTATTTTCACTTCGATTATTGGTTTTCTTATGAAAGAGCAACCAGTCGGTTTCATTTGCTGTATGTAGCGTTCCTAGTTAATGACTCATAGACGGTGTACACAGCCGGCCGGAGTGGCCGAGCAGGTCTAGGCGCTTCAGTCTGGAACCGCGCGACCCGGTCGCAGGTTCGAATCCTGCCTCGGGCGTGGATGTGTGTGATGTCCTTAGGTTCGTTAGGTTTAACTAGTTCTAAGTCTAGGGGAGTGATGACCTCAGAAGTTAAGTCCTATAGTGCTCAGAGCCATCTGAACCATCTACAACAAGGTTAATATTAATAACAAGGGTCTACAATGGACAACTGCAACAATTTTGCAACAAAGTTAACTCTCACAAGGATTAAAGGGTGTACAAAACAAATGAAACCGACTGGTGGCTGTGCTATAAGGTTACCAGCGACAATAGCCTGCTCTAAACAAATGACGTTTTTATAATCCAGTAGTCGTAGATTATCACCGGTTGACAATACGTCAGGTTTTCAGAAATAATGAATCATTTAATATCTAATGGGTGAAACGCCCTAGAATGTAGTCGATTGTCAGTATTAAATGAGCTGAGAGTAACGGTCACTGGTAAGAAAGACGTGATATGGCTCGGACGAAATAAATAATTGTGAAAGGATGGTTCCAACATAAATGGATTACTTAACGTTCTCTAACAAATTTGTGAACTTTTTCATCGTAAAGTATCCATAAGCCGACAAAGATTCAAAATGAGTATCTTTACAAAAGGTAATACCGTAATTCCTTTTGTAAGGCCCTAGACGAGTGAAATTCACCCATTGATTTACGCTTACACAGCCTGGGTTACGAAATTGGTGAGCTGTTCAGTAGCGCTTCTCTCTCGTCGACTCGCACGTTGAACCTCAGCGGTAGTCGCAGGCCTAACTGCGAAATGGACAATACGACAGTATTTAAAAGCATTAATTGTAAAAATAAAAGCGACCTTTTCTTTTTTTGTAATAGGGTCGAACTCATTGGCCGGAGCAGATGTGGCTGATGAAAGCGGCGCGGTTTGGGAGATTTTTTTTTCTCCCCTCGCCACCTCCATCGCACAATAGCGGGGTGCAGTGTAATTACTGCCCATTTGCGCACCGCTGGAAGGACGAACGGCGGCCGGCCAGCGAACGTAACACGAGAACCGCATTAATTAAAAAGATCAACCCCCTCCCTGTCCCTACCCACACAAGCCGCTATTTTTATTCTCTCTCTTTTTTTTTGCGTTCGGAGCCGCCGTACCACCCCTTCCATTAGCGACTCAGGACCGGCAGGGGGGGAGGGGGCGGCGATGTGGCGGGAGAGCGGTGAAAAGGACCAAATGTAAACGAAACCGTATCGTATTGCATTAATTATGCACCGGTTCAACGGAAAATCATTAGCGGGAGGAATACAGTGCTGGCCCACCGCCGGGCGGCCATCGGCACATCCGGGTTTCCTGGAGGCACGTGGCGCGGGCGTAGAGTTACTCAGCGGAGTCCGGGCCGCGGGAGAGCGGGTCGGCGGGTAGCCTGATTAATCGGCGGCACTCAGGGGCGCCGAGCGGCGTCCATCAGCAAATCAAACAGTGGCGGGCGGGGGCAGGTGGCGGCGGGGGACCCGCCGTGGCGAGCGCGTGTTGACTAGAGGTAACGATCACCGTCGCCGCCTTCGTCCGGTAGCCCGTTCGAAAAAAGCGAGGTGTCTGGAGAGCGTGGTCCGCAAGGCGGCGTTGGAGGTACAGTAGATAAGTGAACGTCGTTCGTAAAGACCAAAATACGGCAAGCAATTTCGCATACATTTTCGTCAAATTGAAGGTTGACCACGTAATTAGAGAGAGATAATGGTGCAGTTTCCCTGGGCAAAGTTTTTATTTAAAGTATTTCGATTGGCAGTGACTGGACGTACTGCGCTCTTTCTACACTGACGTAAAAAACCACAACGCTAAAAAATAGTTAGAGTAATGAAATTTTAGAAATACATTTTTATAGGTAACATATTAACAGGGTAACCTGAGAACGAGGTAAGTGATGGCAAATGTGAAATGCTGGTGAGCCGTGGCGGCTCATATCGATAGTGCCGCTCTGGTGGTTTATCTTTCCTGCCACGGTCAGGACGGTAAGCAGCGCCCCATGGGGCCTACTCGAGGAGTAACGAGGCGAAGTTCTGTGGGGGGTCTGCTCCGGGACGTGGTGGAAGACGGTTGTCGGGTTGACGCAGCGAGTGTGGGACCGGACCTATCGCATGGAGATATACAAGTTCGCTCTGAACGGAAGGCGCCGTAGCAAGCAGCGGGAAGCGGGCGTCCTGTAATTTGTGTGAAGGAGTAACGACTTTTGCGTTGGATGTGCCAGTGGTTCCCGAGAGTTGCGGTGGCTGCTTTCGGAGAAGAGAATTGGTAAGAGCTTGTGTCTACGCTCTTTTCCGTACGATGTTGCTGCCTGCCGTTATAAACGGGTGAAAATGAGGCGCTGGTATTGACTATACGGGAACTGGTGATGTAAAATTACATTTGTGATTGAGTCTCACTTGTACTGTGACAATTTAGATGCGAAAACTGTGGTGGTTTTATTAGGTCTGGTTCTTTGCTGTGCAACTAAGAGAGTCAGTTATTTGGGGTAACTGAGGGAGCACCATTATGTTGGTCTAAGTGATACGTTCTCCACGTTTTGTCTATGGCTTTGCGAATCGAAATCGTGGGGGAGTACACGTGTGAGTAATTTGCTATTCTATTGATGGTTATGTTGTAAAGACTGTTCTCTGGTGTGTTAAATCACGCGCTGATTTGTAGCCAATCTAAGTAGAAGTTACCATTACTACTTGCTTGTGTGCTACTGTCCTTATGAATGGCGTTGTTTGTCTTTTGATTGTGGGTGTGCTCACGTTAAAAAAAAAATTACGGCTACTATTCATAAGAGTTGTCTAGTAAGGAAATTGCTTAAGCTTTTATCATATGTTGGTGTGTTTGCCTATCACATTGGGTTTCTACGCAGTAACTAAGGAATGTGTATGGTGGTTCAAGATTGTAGGCTGACTAGTATTTGAACTGGTGTTGAGCTTAAGGGCGAGATCAGCATCCCGCAAACCCGCACGCTGCGCGTGGTTAAATGTTCCGCTATTGGGGAGCCGGCTCTCTGTTCTTGGATTTTGTAAGGATACGTGATGAGTGCATCGCTGTAGTTTTTCGCGTGCTAACTTGCGGGGTGTCGGTGTATGTTATGTTGAAAGGGAATTAACTGTACCAAACTGAAGAGAGCTTTTAGTTTGTTTTAGGTCTGTACATGGAATGATGTTCATATTTTGTCGATTGCGGCAATAACTTCCTGTGTGGGGAGATCCTCTGAGGGACTTGTATTGTACTGTTGCAGTGCAGTCCATCTGAAACGTGCTGCTTAAAACTTGGGTCTGCAGCTCTCTGATGTTATATATTACTCTTTAATCTTAAATGTCTTGGATGTAATATGGTTGTTGAGGATTATGTAATTAATTTTGATCGCTGGTTCCTTAAAGGAAGTATTTCGTTTTAAAGTATGTGCTCGGTCAGAGCCTATTTAAATATGATTTTAACTCATCATTCAAATTTTCTAGTCTTGCTTTCTTAAAAGGCTTTCAGTTAAATGATTGCTATTTGCCTGTTTAAATGTTTGAGTGACTTAAAGGACAAGAATATTATTTTGTAATTTGTACTGATTGTTCCTTTGGGTAATACCTGACTTATGTGTTCAATAAATGAGTGTCTAGTCAATGGTGATGCACTGTTCTATTGCTAGCCTACCCCTTCCACTCCACAGCCTATTGAGCGGCTTTGTGTCGAAACTGTGTTCACACCCCTCTGACCTGACACCTCAGGTGGTACGTTAATAACCGGTGTTACCGGCAGAATATTGAACGTCAGCATGCAAATGTGCATGGACTGCGTTGTGCAGTTCCTGGATGCCAGTTTGTGGGATGAAGTTCTATGCCTATTGCGCTTGGTCGGCCGGTATAGGGACGGTTCGTGCTGTCTGTAGATGACGCCGGAATTGTCATCCGGTGATGTCCTCTATTGGAGACAGATCTGGTAATCGAGTTGGCCGTGGCAACACATCGACACTCTGTAGAGCCGATGGGTTGTAACAGTGATATGTGGGCGAGTGTTATCCTGTTGCAGAACTTCTCCTCGGAACGCTGTTCGTGAGTGGCAGCACAACAGATCGAATCTCCAGACTGATGTACAATTTTGCCGCTAGAGTGCGTGGTGTAACCACTGTAGTGACTTCTGCCATTGAATGTATTAGGATGACCAAATGTAATGAGAACCGCTAGAAGGCACCGTATTAAGACTCGTCCCAGCTTTGTAAGTGATTTATTGTTTCCAACTACGGTGCCCCCGTTCCTCTTGATCTGCATCACTGGGTCCCACAACGGTGAGGACACCACTTCGCTGTCTGCGACATGGCTTGGCGTGGAATGGCTGCCTCACCGAGCTGTGCACGCACTGCTGTGTGTCGGCCTTGTACGCCAGCAGAGTTGCACCGTCGGCAGGATGCCGGCAGTCGGCTCAGCTGTCTGCGGCATTCGGTGTGAGCCGCAGGCGGCCAGCTGAGTGCTTCTCGCTGGCACGGCTGAGATCGTGGTGACAACAAGCACCTGCGATCTGGAGTCCGAATCTGCGGCTCTGCAGAGGGTCTGCCTCGGGATGCCTCCGGCGTGTGTTGGAGCCATGGAGCGGCCTGCAGCTGGCTGACTACGGATCCCGCGTCAGCCTCAGAGGGTCGAACCAGTGACCCGCTGTGGACTGGAACGCTAGCGCTCGATCTGCTGCTGCGTGTAGCTGTGGTGTGACACACCCCACTGTCCAGGAGAGCTGCCACACTTGAATACATCTTGTTAGAAACCGGCATCTTTTTATACACGGCTGTGCACCTCTATTTTGTCATACGCACCGTTTCGCGTCACGTACTCATAACACGTTAGGTTGGCCAGTGGGCCCCTTTTGCCTGTAATTTGCAACATGCAAAACCGCTACGTACACTCTTCCAGCAATTTGACGGCCCTGTGGTCTCTATTCCATTTCACAATGTTGGTATGTGTAACTTACTGAAATCTGGCTCTAACTTGTGCTCATAATATTGCACAAAAGTAACTTCCCTATCCTAAACAGTGATGGCGCCACTCCACGAAAGAGCTCCTACTGTCTTACGAAACCGCACCCCAGACCATAACGCCAAGTGTAGGTCCAGTGTGCGTAGCATGCAAACAGGTTGGGTGCACGTTCTCACTTGGCCACCTTCTAACCAACACACGGCCATCATTGGCATGGAGGCAGAACCAGCTGTCACCAGAAAACACAACAGACCTCCACCCTGCCCTCCAATAAACTCTCGCTTGGCATCAACGAAGACGCTAACGTAGTTGATACGGAGTCAGTGGAGTGCACGATACAGGGCGTTTGGCTCGGAGCTGTCATTGAAGTATCCAATTTGTAACAGCTAAGTGTATCAGTATGGTGCCAACTGCTACTCACGTTTCTGCTGCAGATGCGAACGATGCGCCAGAGCCACAGGCCAAACACGGTAGTCTTCCAGCTCAGTAGTGCCACGTGGCCGTCTCGAGCTCATTATTTTCCGACCATACATTCCCGTGGCAACCGCTGTCGGCAGTCATACACAGTGGCTACGTCCTGCCAAGTTTTTCGGCAATATCGCAGAAGGAATATCCCGCTTTTCGTAGCCCTATTGCGCAATTTTGTTCCAACTCGGTGAGGTGTTGATAATGGCGTCATGTCGCCTTAAAGCCATTCTAGACTAGCATCAACTCACCACGTCTATTCTTACAGGTAACCAACTCTCAAAACCGCTACACCGTGTATTTAAAACTGGTTAAAATGGCTCTGAGCACCGTGGGACTTAACGTCTGAGGTCATCAGTCCCCTAGAACTTAGAACTACTTAAACCTAACTAACCTAAGGACATCACACACGTCCATGCCCGAGGCAGGATTCGAACCTGCGACCGGAGCATCAGCGCAGTTCCGAACTGAAGCGCCTACAACCGCTCGGCCACACCAGCCGCCCCTCGTATTTAAAGCAAATCTGGTTTGCATCCTCATACTGGCTCTACTACCGCCAGTCTTGCGCGACTGGCGCTAAATTTGAATAGAAATTTGGATGTAGGTGCATGACCTTCCGCCAACTACTTCTTGGTGCTGCGATTTATTTCCAGCAGTGTATGCTCGATTCTTTTCATTTATTGGCTCCTTTTCTGCATGAATTTTGTCAGTGTGGATAAGCATAGCGTGCTGAATTTGAGAGAGGTCGTTCAGAGAATGCTACGAAAAAAAAAAAAAAAGCCATCCTGCACCATTAGCGCAGTTTCGAGCCTTAGACGTCTGTCTTCGCGGAATTCGGGACGCCACGAGCGAGCCAGGGGGTTCGTGGCTACTGTGTTCTTAGAACCTGGGCACTGCCCGGCGGCCGAACTGTGGGGCCGGGACGCCAAGCTAGCTGCAGCAGAGCGCCGCTACCTCGTTGCCGTTTTTACATACACACGGGCTGCACAAAATAATCGTCCAGCCTAGTTAGCTGCTTTCCAGAGTCAGAGGGCCTCTGCTGTGAGCCTAGCGCTGGGCGCGGACTGGGAAATTAGTGAGTGACTTCACTGATACGGAGCTGCGGCGGCGGTTTTAATAGAAGTGTGATGGCCTTTTGTCAGGTGATTGTACCACAATGTGTTGGCTTCGCGGGTTATAATGTGCTGGGAGGATTCACGCTATTCGGCCAGTGTGCATGCATTTTTCGCTATTGGTGGGTGTGTAGTGTTGGTGGAAAGTGATACCAGGAGGTAGGAAACAGTGGAAAGTAGGGGAGTCGGTGGTTAAGCACGTTGGAGGGTGGATCGGAAGAGACGTGGATCTGTGCACATGCAGTGCACGTAAGCCGCACTTGCAGACATCTGTACGACTGCCCTTTGGTCCACCGTTGCTATATTAAATGTTTGTTCTTTTCGATTAACCTGCAAGTTTAGAGTTTGTGTTTCCCTTTGCGGTTAACGTACCTTGAGATGATTCTTCAGGTTCTTAAGTGCTTTAGGAGAGCATACTTTTATACTTCAGTCAAGAAACTCGGTGAATCAATAGGAAATAATTAATTAGAAATAATGTGTGTAGAAATTGTAGACCATGCCACCGACTTTCATAATCTGTTCGATATGAATATATTGAAAAATTTAGTGTGTCAACTGCAAGACTGTTTCTGTTACACGCCTTCCATTGATTGTAAAATATTCTTTGTGTAGAACTCCACTTTAGGATGTGCAATTAGGGCCTCAAAAGTCGTGTTAGCAACTGAAATCGTGCATTAGAATTCATAGACTGGATCTTAAAGGCGTGACCAGCTCACAATTCGTTTGGTGGGTCTGGGTAACTTTTCACATGCACGCCGTTTCACAAGATGTCAAATCGTCGGACGTAGGAGGGTCACACTGAAAGTAATGCTCCGTATTTTTTTTCCTCAGCCAACAGCTATGTCGCAAATGTCAAACGTCAAGTAAGAATTCCTTAACGCTACCTGAAAGCATGCACAAAATTTCTGTTTCCTCCGACAGCGTAGCTATAGCTATTTTCCAAAATGGTGCCTGTAAGTCTCGTCATTGAATTTCTCACTGCGGGTCACGATTATGGAGCGTCTGCAGTCGACAGCAGTTCGGTTAGTCCCTGGGCACAGAGGGTGACGCCGTCAAATGGCCGTTCGGCACAGCTCTATAATTTGCAGGGAGCGGGAAGATCATCCACGGCTGCCACACCCAATACCTGGCAGCGAGCATCGACGCGTTTCCATTGGTTTTAGCGCCATAACAACTCAGGGGATTTTTTCATTCAACAGATAACACTCGGCCTCTGAACACATCACGGAACCCATCAACCCTACGGCCCCGAGCTAACTCCCTCTGACTTCCACTTGTCTGGGCCGTTGAAGGATCTCATTCTTGGAAGACGCACTGACGTCGACGAGGAGATGATTCGTGCAGTGAGGAAATTGTGACCAAACCAAGCACAGGTACCGACAGGGTTTCACTGGAGGAAGGAGAATACGTGGAAAAATAGGGGGAGCCGGCAGAACACCCACTTAACGGGTCGGTAATTCTGGCGAGGTGAGGTGTGTGCTGGACTTTCTTGAGATACGTACACAGGTGAAGGGCTACAGACACTATACGGCCATATAATTCCGTGTTATGGCCGAGAGGAAAAGATCTACTTGGCGCCTTCTACTTCCGGGGTTCCTGCAGTCCAGGCCTTGAGGTTACCATCGAGAAGCGCCTTAAGATAAAAGCCTAAGTGAATCAGTTTTGTCACACGACATTGAGGGCTGTGACGTGCACTCAGTAAAAGAGTATTTAGTGAGAATTTCGTGCTAAAATTGTCTCCGCGGTTCACATCGGAAAACTGAACATTGACTTATTGCTGCTTGCCATGGTTAACTTTTCATGTGCGTGTTTATCGATTTTATTTATTGGAAGTGATGCAGTTTTCCTTATTTCTCTCGGGGTCGAATAATAACAGTTGAATACTGTATTAAATCTTTTAAATTATTACCTCCACGTGGGATCTTTTATAACTATTTTGGTTTTGTTAATTTCGGAAGTGCCAGTGCAGAACATAGTTTCTGAAGCGCTTGACCATAATTCTTTAGTGTACATTTGTTGTAGTCATTAACTGTAGACGTATATAAATGCCTCTCCCATATTTTGGCACGCAAATTTTATTACTTGCTTGAATTGCTGTTGTAACGTTCTATATGATAATTTGTAATGGTGTTTCCTTCTCTCTGTTACAGCATTACTGGTTATCCTGACTAATAGTTATCACTTTCAGTGGGCTGCTTTGTCAATACCAGTGAACCAGGTGTATCTCGTTAACTTTTCGAAGTAAATTTGTCTGATTTAATGACTTAGTAAAATCGTTTCTTGTTTAGCGATGCCGGCCATGGTGGCCGAGCGCTTGTAGGCGCTACAGTCTGGACCCGCGCGACCGCTACGGCCGCAGGTTCGAATCCTGCCCCGGGCATGGATGTGTATGATGTCCTTCGATTAATTCGGTTTACGTAGTTCTAAGTTCTAGGAGACGGATGACCTCAGAAGTTAAGTGCCACAGTGCTCAGAGCCATTTGAACCATTTTTGTTTATCGATCTTAAATATATTGTTGAATCAAGTAAAGTTCCGTTTATGATTAAATGTGGATATACATGTTTTTTAAAGAAACTGTATGTTTGTTGTCCTCGGTCGAAGTCTAAGCTAATAAAACTTTGTGCTAATTTCCTGTTCATAATTATTTCTGGCGCGTTACTATTTACCAGTCTTCTACGTATCGAGATGTAAGGCGTTGCGCATAAATAGACGGAAAGACCGGTTACTGTTCACAGGCTGATTCAGTAACATTTTTCCAAGAAGCTAGGTATCATTTACCCCCGCCCCTCCCCAACCACCGCCTCCCTCAGACATAAGTTGCTTTTTCTTGTTCCTTTGTTGATCCCTTTATAACGTGGACGTAAACTCAAAAACTCCACCACCGTGTCATCCTCTACCAGTTGCATCAGCACAACGCTCTCTCGACCGTTGTCAGTTTTCGTATCCTGGAACCGCTACTATTTGCTCCAGTAGCTCCTCAATTGGCGTTAAGGGGCTAAGTGGACCTCTTTAATTCCTCTAAAAATAAATGCAAGTGTAGCTCTCGTGGAAGTAGTTCTTTCATTTAAAATAAGTATTACAAAGACATTCTTCTGTAACAGAGACAAATTTCCAAATCTTTTTCCAGTGCTAAATACTAAGAAAAGAAATTGTTTCCATTTAAGGTTGTTCTTGAGATCTTTAGTTCTTAGTGAAGAACTTTATTATTTTATGTCAAGGATGGATCGCAATTAATAACGAAAGCTGGTACATTACCAGAAGATAAAACGTTCCAGGAAATACGGTTCAGCAAACGACCTGTTTGTCACCTAACTGCGAATGTAGAGCTATGACCCACCACTGTCTTCCGTAAGAAGTTTCGACAAATGTATTTGAAACGCTTACTTTATGATTAAGTCCCCATACCGTTGTGCTCAAATTTCACTCATGGCCTACCTTATCTTGTGCAACGTTGGGGAATGTGGAACATGAATGATGGTGCACCTAATCTTCGCTACGCTTACGTGGCATACTTTGCTCGCGGTGTAGCCAAAATACTTTGTATTAAGCTCTTGCGAAAACAGTTCGTGCAGATTTTGCAGGAATTATGGTTCGCAAAACACACAACAAGGAAGAAATACTGTTTTGTCGTGACCACCGTTCTCTGTTGCATTTTACTGGTCCCTGATCACATCTACTCCTCTTTCTGTAGCGTACAGGGCAGCGTGCGCATGAAATGCGCATGCTCAGACACGTGACAGAAACCGATTGGTGCAGCGAAACCACGGTTTCCAGTATTTTCTGCGATGGGCAGTTCTCCTATTCATTAAGAAGCGTAATTCCACATCAGTCTTACAAATATTTTTTGGGACTGTTTGATTTTACCCACCCCGTACATTACACTGTATATAAAATGTAGATACAGAGTGCATCATAATAAACAGCTGTAACTGACACGGGTGATAGTGTACGATAACAGAAGCAAAAAAATTTTAGCAAACATGGTTCTACATACGAGTCGTTAGCAAGGTGACTGCAGATGTGTCACTGACTTCTATACAAAGTATTGTCCTAAGCACTACAAACGTATTTAAACTTGTCCATTAAATCCCACCCAATTACGCTTAAATTTCACCCATGGCCTGTGGAGCGTGGTGTATACTCGATGTACCATTGATTAATAATGATGTTAAACGCCCCAAAATGGTCCAAGCTCTTGATCAGTACCTTTGTCTCCAAGGTCACCTTATCCCTATCTTTAGGATTTTTCTGTCTGGGGCCATCCCAAAAATGAAGTGCACAAAACTCCCGGTGATATGGTTGGGGAACTGAGGCAGGTTTGTCAAGATTTATGAGGTGATCAAGGGAGGGGGTGAAGGGGTCTGGAAAGAATCCGTAGCCCACTACAAGCAGAGGTGTAGCATTGGATCCAGAAGCGAATACGAAATGCCCTCTTTAACAGGCTCAATAAATTGTGCGTTCTCTTGTTACCACAGGCCACGGGCGAAATTTGGGCTCATTTAGACGAGGTATTAAACAAAAAGTTTGTATTTCTAATACATTTTTACTAACTAGTACAATTTTTCATATTAACATCAGTGGAGGCTAGGATTCACAAATTTGTAGTTATCTTGCAAACGTCTTGTAAGCGGACCCATGTATGTTATAAACTTTTTTCTTCTATAAGGGCATTCTTTCACCCGCCTCAGTTGTCGCTACTAGTTATTGATTCATCAATCTATTGCCTGGTTTGACGTGGTCTGCCACGAATTCCTCTCTTATGCTAACCTCTTCATCTCAGAGTACTTGCTCCCTCCGTCCTCAGTTATGCTGGATGTATTCCAGTGTCTTGCATTGCAGTTTTTACCATCTACTGCTCCATTAAGCACTACGGAAGTTATTTCCTGACGTTTTGATGCATTTCTCACAATACTGTTTCTTCCTCTTGTCAGTGTTTTTAATACGTTCTTTTCTTTGCTAATTATGCGGAGATAGTGCCCACTCCTTAACTGTCTATCCTTCTACAGCACCATACCTCCAACATTTCGTTTCTGTTCTTTTCCGGTTTTCCTTTAGTCAGTGATTAATTATTAGACAATGCTTTATTCCAAAATTACGTTGTCAGAAATTTCTTCATCAAATTAAGGCCGATTTTAATACTAGTAGACATCTTTTGACAACAGAGTCCTGTTTGCCTGTGTTAATCTGCTTTTTATGTTCTCCTCACTTTGTCCAATAAGATATAATTTACATGGTGTACGTCTATTACGTAACATTTCTTGTTTCTTTAATTCTTCAAAAGAGCAATTCTTGACTTTGGAACGACAAAGTGATACGACTCTCGTCTTCCTCAGAATTAAATATAAGTAGTTACAGAGCAGTACACGGTTTGTGTTTGTGAGAGTGATCGCGATACATGGAATGGTGTGCGCTGCGTCCTCTGACGTTCTCTCAGAAAGCCGTTTGGTCGCAAAGTCTGCAGTGGCTTCGTCAACAGGCCGTCGCATCCCCGCCGCCACAGCCCGACTCTTTAACCCCCCATCCTCTTCGAACTTCCGTTAGAGCGCAATTACATTTCCTGCCTCTCTGGCTGCCAGCTTCCTGCGTCGTTTATATTTCACAGCTTTTAGACGAACTCCGGCTGGCTGGCCTTCTCTGCAGAGCAAAGCTACTGCCGCTGACAGGCACAGCACAGGGTACTACGCTTTTGTCGCCGATTTTGGAAACAAGTCAGCTTTTCCTTTGTGAATGACTAAGAATCTCGAAAACTACTTTAGTATGTTACGTCTGGATAAAATACGTTTTCTGGTTTGTATCATAAGTTACGTATATTGTAGTTAATCGTTTATATAACTGCCCTGCGCTTCAGTTTATGCAAAAAGCAGTTTAAGATTCTTCAGTTCTTATTGTCGGTTTCCCCAGTCTCACAAAATTTTATAAATGATCATATATTCGCCTCTCCGACTGTTAAAACGATTTATTTTCCACACCTATTGTAATTAAGATCAGAATCCACTGTCGAGCGGTATACAGTAAAAACAAAAGTACAGATTGTTCTAAAATGTGAATGCTTTCTCTCAAACTTATCCTACTTGGTAAGTATCTTAGTTCAGCGAGAAATAGTTAAGAAATTGCTAAATGAGGTTTTTATATCCAACCTCCTTCTTACGTTAATTAAGCTTCGTATTTACGTGGTTCTTCAACTTCAATCATCCAACACATAACCGTCTAAAGACTCAGCAGGTTTGGTTGAATCCAGGGACTAGTAACCGATGTTTCCGTCACACTGTATTGGGTCTTTTCGTCTACGTACGAGCACTAGGTTAAAGGTAGTTATATCTTTGTATGAAGCACTCGTTATTTTCAAGTTTTGCTGGATTTCGCAGTATACTCTTCCCGTGTATGAATTTGCACCGATTACTAAAGGCCTTAAGGCATTAAAAACGAATACTAAGGCTTTTATAAATAGCATCAACAAGTGCGAGCAGGACTCGCGTTCTGAGGGTTCCGTACAAAGCTAGTTATGTGCACAGATAGTTCACCCATAGGTTCTGATGAGTGAGTTTGCGACTATCAAAATATGTGATATAAATGGGCATATCTTTCAGTTGCATTCCAAGTAAAATATTTTTATACCACGAAGGGACCGTAGACGGTAGCATTTGACACAAATATTATCTTGATGACCACCTGTTGCTGGTCTTAACGGACAGGCAGACAAATGGACGACAAAGTGATCCTACAAGGGTTCCGTGTTCATCCAGTGGCTTACGGAACCCTAAAACCGATTACCAAAACGTTTATAAGTATCGTCTATAGTTTCGATCCTATTAAACTTAGTTGATTTGCAACAGCTACTGCTGCCTCTGACGATGTTTCCAAGCTAAGATCGACGTCCAGTTGCATACTTGTTTTGGCATTTTCCGTTGATAGCTACGTAGTAGTGTATTTAACAATCCATCTTACGGTGTGTAGCCGGCGTACTTCTGGTACCACTACGATTTCCATCCTTCCCTACTGCACTCGCAAACAGTTGTAACATTTCTGATTTTCGCACTGTGGCAAATCCCATAGAAATTCGTGGGAGAAGTAATTGTGTTACCTGTCTCCTTGGAACGTCCTCTTTCAGAGTTTTGACAGTGAACCTCTCCGTGACACTCAGCGCCCGTCTTGCAGCCTCTGCCCGTGAAGTTTCACTGGCCTCTCCCAACGCTCTCGTGCCTTATATATGCGTTCTTGACGAAACTCGCCCACTTCGTTGTAAGTCCTCTGGTGAGGATCCCAGACTGACAGACTCGAGGATCGTGCGTTCTTGACGAAACTCGCCCACTTCGTTGTAAGTCCTCTGGTGAGGATCCCAAACTGACAGACTCGAGGGTCGCTCGAATACGTTTACATGTCCTTATTTCTTCTCCCTGGTGCTTATACTACCCAGTAAGACGGCAGTTCTTTCACAGTGTGGCAGATTTCATCTTATAATGTAACTTCCGTGGCCATATGTCGTCAAGGTAACGCCAGGGAGGAAAGTCTGTGTGCTATCTGTCTGTGAATCGATTAAACTGTGACTGCATGTCGTATTCCCTAAGGCGGAATGAGCGGAGCAGTCGAGCACTTTCCTAAATGAGCGTCGAGAAACCACACTCAGCCTGGCCAGTCGTTAATACCCTGTGTGCATTCGACCTACGTCTGACCCACCACTCTGTGTCGCAAGCTAACGCGCTATGCATTACTCTATACGAGCAGGTAACTACATACCCTTACGATTCTTTGAATTATTGACCCTGATCATCTGCTTTTCATGCAACCAACTTCATTTGGTGTTTTCACTTGAGGTTGTTGCCGACTACTATACATATTTTGCTGTGGTTACTGTTTCAGTGATTTACGGTCAACAGTTTAGTGGATCAGAGCCGATTTAAGCCTCAAGTGTCCGCTTGAGGCGGCCAGCCAAGAGAGGCGCCAAGTGCAAAATGTGTGTACAGGGTGAAAAATAGTTAGCAGTGGAAACTGATTCATGGGTAAATATACAACAATTTTCGCAGAAGTAAAAACTTTGAGAAGGCTTAGGGCCACAAACGAGGCGATATAATTCCGGTTATACGGTTACGAGTGGCCACTAAATTCAGTACCAAATATTGTCCCAGTCAGTACAAATATATTTAAAATGTAAACTTTATGATCAATTGGGATGGAATTTCACCCAGCATGCACTTTTGCCAGAAATAGTACTTCAGTGTTGCCCCGTTAAGGAAAGTGCACCACGTGTTGTCATCATATTTGGACGCAATACTGCAGTCGTCTCTGTAGGGAGTTAGGAATTCCTTAAAACACCCCTGGAACGCCTTGTAAACCTTGACGAGAGTTTACGGTTCGTTGCTCCAGTTCTTCAGCCATATCAACAGGAGTACTGTACTTTTATTTATGAGGTGACTTCATACAGCAGAATCCAGATGATTGAGATTGAGTGGTGTAGTGTAGTGCTACTCGAGTACTTCAGCAGCTGAGTGCGCCCCGGTGGTTTACTGCTTCAGTACAGTGTACCGGATGTGTTGATTAGCAAACAGCAGTACGGACTCAAGTCCGTGGTTATCGTGTGACAAGTTGAGGTTGCTGATTGACACGGATCTGTTCTCTGTGAGCTACAGTCATCCGTTAAATTATGCGGCGGGAGCGTGCATAATTCTATTATAAAGAAAATGATTTTGTTTGAACCAAGCCGTTAGAATAACTGTTGACGCATTTTGTCCCAAGATAATTACATTTTTTATTTGTTCTGTACGAGTGAGCTATTTGTAGGGTTACTGTGTAGGATGTCATTGAGATATATACGTAGGTAGTTGCTTGCGGTTTAATCAACTTATGTGCTTTGTGTGTTCTCTGCCGTGTGATCATAACTGGTGTGTCAAGCTATAATATTATTACATATGTTTTGTGTCAGTGGTGTTTTTATGTATTGGTTCAATTTGTCTACTGCATTGATTGTAGCATCTTGTACTATCTACTTGGTCGTGGCAGTAGTAGTAGGTTTGATATTAATTCTGTTTATTGTATGGAAGATACTTGAATTGCATTTTAATGTCTGAGCCCTCATTAAGGAACTGTAGGTGCTGCAGAATTATATTCTGTTTCACTCTTATTGTTTGATTATTCCGTTATTCACAAGTATTTTAGTTTGATAAATGAACTGTCAAATAGAGCCCCATGTCTACTGAGCGCGCAGCTACAGCTTTTCACTGCATATTTCGTTTCAGATACGCTATTTTGTTTTCGATTGGTGGCTGCAATGTTTGAATTTGTTCCTATGAGCTTCCATTGTGTGTGTGTGTGTGTGTGTGTGTGTGTGTGTGTGTGTGTGTGTATGTGTATGTGAGTGTCTGCGTGCGTCTAAGAATCTTACTATGTGTCGTTTGACAGTTCGCTTACTTTTTAGAGTGTTGAATGATGTTCTGTTGCAGAGTACTGTTTCATCATTCATAGCTTTTTTACCCGGCGTGGCAGCTTTTTCAATGTGGTAATTTTCTTCTAATGTTTATAAATGCCATAGATGATTACTGTTTATCAAGACCTGTAGGTATGTTTCTGTGCCACAAGGGTGATTTCTCAATGAGGCCGTCTACAACTGTGGAGTGTGTACCATTGCTTTTCAGTGTTCGTACATAACCGGAGTACCTTGTTCTGAAATTTCTACATGTCGGTCTCAAATATAGTTCATCATATTCTTTTCAGGTTAACTGTTGCATACGTGATTTGTTGAATTTGGCTATTGTGGTGCCTGAGGTTTGTAATCTTTTCCATAGAGTAGGCCTTATTGTCCGTTCTGTATTCCACATGTATTCGTTGTTTTGTCAGAATGTTTCTTACCGTGTGGGCTATTTTCTTGTCAAATGCCAGTGTTTCACGTTTTCCTGTTGTTTGCGGTTTCATCAACTTGTGTGCTTTGTGTGTTCTCCGCCCTGTGATCATAACTGGTTTGTTAGGCTGTAATACTATTATGTATGCATGTGTCAGTAGTGTTTTTATGTATTGGTTTAGTTTCTCCAGTGTGTTTACTTTGTAACCATTTTCTGTGGCAAACCGGCTGATTATGTCTACTACTTGTGTGTAGCTATCTTTACGTGATTTGTTACGTGTTTTGGGATTAAACAAAACAAATATTGTATTCTTGAAAGAAGGCGGACTTTCTTTTATTTCATTATTTTCTGCAAACATTGAAACAGTAACATTATGAAAACTTCTTCATTGCCTAGTCAGAAATTCGTCAGTCGAGTAGGACTGATCGAGAATAACTGATCTCAGTTTGTTTTAAAACTGTATTCATTGACCGCTAGTACCTTTAATTCACAAGGTAGATGGTCAAATAATCTTTGTTGTATACTATGTTTCTTTCGGTGTAGCAGTCTGGTTAACCTGTGAGAAGGCGACACCATTTTGCTTCCTAACGTTATGCTTATGAATGCTACCATTATTTTAAATTTGTTTATGGTTTTCCACAACGAACATCACAAAAGAATGAATATTTAGGGAGACTGTTGTTACCATGTCTACCTGCAGTTCGAGCAGGCGCAAGGTAAGTTTCTGAGCCACGAATACCTTTTGTGGGACTACCCAAGAAAATTATTCGATACGCCATTAATGAAACAACGTAATCAAGTGATCCGTCTCTATGATGCTTCCACAAGTAAAACTACAGGTACAAATCTTCCCGAACTAAGGCGTTTAAGAAACTGTACATCAAGTGATTGCCGACTGAATTTCTTCGTATGCAGAGCTAGGAATTTTGAATGTTCAGTTTCACATCTTCCCTTTCCTCCCTAATCAGCCATCGCTGATGATATGGCCTGACTTGTGACGACTTGAACCTGCTGTGTTCTTTCGAAGAAACGCAGCATTTAATAATAAAAAAAATTCTAATATTTCATCCTAAATTAGGTTTTATCGTGGTTTGCCTAAATCATCTCCGGCGAATGCTGTGACCTATATTCCGCTTATATTCACAACTTCACGAATGTTTAAAATATTCAGTATCAACGCAATTTATTAATCTTATTTGCATAAAAACGTCAATTTTTTTTTTACTTTACATTGTAAATGGTAGTGCTGAAAGGAGTGTGTTCCTAAAAATCTGCTTAAAATCCGTTGACGGACTTAAATTGTTGCAGCCGTCACTGTGAGTTCTGTTCCTGCTCAGCTGAATGGGGTCTGAGTGACTGACCTCTGTGAAGCCACTACAGTGTCTGTTCGCGGCCGTCACTCGCCTTGTCTGGTTTCCGCTGCTGGCGGACTGACAGCTGACAGCTGCCGCCTGAATCTACGTCAGCTGAGCGACGCGACTCCAGGCATACACAACACTGTAAGCACGTCAGTCAACTACTTCACAGACCTCTGAGGGCAACGGGAAGCGTTCTCCGGCTGACTGACGTGGCATGGATATCTATGAAATTTTGTGTTTGTTACCCTGCCACATGTTGTAGAACAAGCTGAAAGGAGTCCGTTCAATTTCCTTTCATCATGTTTCACGTTTCCCGATGGTTCTTGTTTAGAAAACTTATTCAGACTAACGACTAGATATAAATTTCAGCGAACTTGGTAACTACACTGTAGAGTCGCATTAATGTGACCACCTGTCAAAAGCCTGAATATCCATACTCCTCTGACAACCCGACTCCATGAGCTAGAACAAGATACATTAAATCTGCCCGTATTTGAGTATTTAGTATGGCATCCCATCCAGCATCCCATTATGAAATTGTGTGTATGGACTGCACTGTATACAGTGGTCAAATTAAACGTCGCATATTGCCAAAATTTTAATACTGAACGTTGTAACCCAGAAATACATTGCAATATCGATACATTGATTTATTTGTAATGTAATCCCAGCTGAAACGGTCCATGTTTCTACCGTGAGGGGGTGGTATGTGCAGTCTGTGGCAACTGTGTTACCTGTAAACATTTTAGTACTTCTATTGTGAGTCATTACGAGAGCTGTGTTGCTTCAGGACAATTCGGACAACAATAAAGTGCCACCAGAGTCTCCGTATAGTCACTGTAATGGATCAGGGACTGAGAAAGGTGGACGTTGCTGCGAATGCCGCTGAGAGTCAAAGTGATGTCTCCAGAATCTAGAACAAGTTTCTAGTGACAGTACCAATTGAAGGGAGTCACAGAAGTGGCCAGAACCGATATCTATGTAAAACAGCCAGCAGAAACCCTCAGCACATTGCTACGCGTCTACGGCGGCCGTTCAAACGTCTGAAGGAGTGCAGGTGTCAATACAAACGATATGAAATAGGCTGCAAGAGAAGGGATCACGCGCCAGAAGATTTCTCAAGGTTATTCCTCTAAATTAGGTTCATGGGCATAGACCACTCCTTGTCTGCCCTAGGCAGCAGTGGGACACAACGCTCTTTTGTGATTAGACCTGTCTCAGATTCCACCCTGACAATACTGATAATCGAATGTGGAAGCAGTGAGGACAACTGTACCGTAGAGCACCACCCTTATCAAAGGGGTTTAGTCATATTTTGGGGTGAAATCTTTATGGCTGCTGGATCCCTTAATCGCGCAGATAGGTTAGAATATTTAAAACTGGAAGTTGATAGTTTGGCGCTAGATATTGTGGGAATTGGTGAAGTTCGATGGCAGCAGGTTCAAATTGGTTCAGATGGCTCTAATCACTATGGGACTTAACATCTGAGGTCATGAGTCTCCTAGACTTAGAACTACTTAAACCTAACTAACCTAAGGACACCACACACATCCATGCCCGAGGCAGGAGTCGAACCTGCTACCGTAGCAGCAGCGCGGTTCCACACTGAAGCGCTTAGAACCGCTCGGTCACAGCGGACGGCTGATGGCAGGAGGAAAAGGACTTCTTGTCTGGTGAATAGGCTTATAAATAAAAAACAAAATAGGGCTATCGTAGGAGTAGGTTTAATAATGTGTAAGAAAATAGGATTACGCATAAGCTGAATAGCATAGTGGATGTGTTATTGTAGCCAAGACAGAAAAGAAGCTAACACTCTTGGCAGTAGTACAAGTTCATATGCCAACTAGCTTCGCAGATAACGAAGAGATTGAAGAAGTGTATGAGGAAATAAACGAAATTATTCAGATAGTTATAGGAGACGAAAATTTTATTGTGGTGTGGGACTGGAATTCGATAATACGAAAAAGGAGGGAAGGAAAAATAGGTATGTGAATATGGACTGGGAGAAAGGAATGAAAGAGCAAGCCGTCTGGTAGAATTTTGCCCAGAGCATAATTTAACCGTCGCAGACACTTGGTTTAAGAACTGTGAAAGAAGGATATATACGTGAAAGAGACTTGGAGACATCAGAAGTGTTTTGTCTGATTATATGGCGGTAAGGCAGATATTTCGGAACCAGATTTCAAATTGTAAGACATTGCCAGTGGAAGATAATGACGCTGACCACAATTCATTGGTTATGAACTGTACATTAAAGCCAATGGTAGGAAATGAAGGAAGTGAAACACGGATAAGTTGAAGAGCCAGAGATTATAGAAAGTTCCAGAGGGAGCATTAGGCAAAGTAGGCAAAGAATTGCTAGGACACGGGAATGGAATACACTAGAGATGAAATATTGAAGGCAGCGGAGGATCAAATACGTAAAGAGACCAAGCCAAATAGAGATCTTTGGATTACACAACGGTTATTGAATTTATTTGACGAAAAGAGAAAATTTAAAAATGCAGCAAATGAAGCAGGTGAAAGGGAATGCAAACACATAAAAAATGAGACGGATAGGGAGTGCAAAATGGCTAAGCTGGAATGGTTAGAGGACAAATGTATGGATTTAGAAGCATATTGCACTGGAGTACAGTTAGATAATAGAAAAGAGAAGCAGCTGTGTGAATATCAAGAGCTAATATGGGAAACCAGTCCTAAGCAAAGAAGGGAAAGCTGAAAGGAGGAAGGATACAGATGGACTTAACAGGGACGAGGGAAGCAATATTATTGAAAGAAAAGATGGTTTGGATTAGGATGAGATGGGAGATACGATAATGCGAGAAGAATTTGGGCCGTGCGGGGTAGGCGCGCGGTTTTGGGCGTCTTGTCACGGTCCGCGCGGTTTCCTCCGTCGGAGGTTCGAGTCCTCCCTCGGGCACGGGTGTGCGTGTTGTCCTTAGCGAAAGTTAGTTTGAGTTAGATTAAGGAGTGCGAAAGCTTATGGACCGATGACCTCAGCAGTTTGATCCCATAAGACCTTACCACAAATTTCCAATTTCCACAGAAGAACTTGACAGAGTACTGGAAGACCTAAGTAGAAAAAGGCCCCGAGAATAGATGACATTCCATCAGAAGTACTGATAGCTGGTGTGCAAGATGCATCAGTCAGGTGAAATACCCTCAGATTTCAATAATAATATAATAACTGTAATTCCAAAGAAATCAGGTGCTAACAGCAGAGAAAACTACCGAACTATCAGTTTGTAAGTATGATTGCAAAATACTAACACAAATTCTATACAGAAGAATGGAAAAACTGGTAGAAGCCAACCTCAGGGAAGATCTGTTTGGATTTCCGAGAAGTGTAGGAACACGCAAAACAATATTGATCCAATGACTTACTTGAGAGGATATGTTAAGGCAAGTCAAACCTATGTTTATAGCACATGTGGACTTAGAGAAAGATTTTGAGTTTTGACTGGAATACTCTCTTTGAAATTGTAAATGTGGCAGGGTTAAAATACAAGGAGCGCAAGGCTGTTTACAATTTGTACAGATACCAGACAGCAGTTGTATGAGGCGAGGGGCATGAAAAGGAAGCAGTGGTTGAGAATGGAGTGGGACAGGATTTTCGCCTATCCCCGATGTTATTCAATCAGTAATTGACCAAGCAGTAAAGGAAAAAATAGAAAAATTAGGAATAGGAATTAGATAGAGTTCAGGGTGAAGAAATAAAAACTTTGAGGTTTGCCAATGATAATGTAATTCTGTGACAGACAGCTAAGGACTTGGAACAGCATTTAAATGGAATGTACAGTGTGTTGAAAGGAGGATATAAGATGAACATCAACAAAAGCAAAAGAAGTGATATGGGAAGTAGTCGAATTAAACCAGGTGATGCTAAGGGAATTAGATTAGGAAACGATACACTTAAAGTAGTAGGTGAGTTTAGCTATTTGGGTAGCAAAATTACTAATGATGGCCGAAGCAGAGGGGATGTAAAATGTAGACTGGCAGTGACAAAAATAGCGTTTCTGAAGAAGAGAAATTTGTTAACATGAAATGTAGATTTCAGTGTTAGGAAGTCTTTTCTCAAAGTATTTGCCTGGAGTGTAGCCATGTATGGAACCGAAACGTGGACGAGAAACAGTTGAGACAAGAAGAGAATAGAAGCTTTTGAAATGTGGTGCTATAGAAGAATGCTGAAGATTACATGGTCAGATCACGTAATTAATGAAGAGGTGCTGAACAGAGCTGACGAGAAAAGAATTTTGTGGCACAACATGGCTAGAAGAAGAGATCAGTTGATAGGACAGATTTTGAGACATCAAGGAATCACGAATTTAGTGGTTAAGGGAAGCGAGAGGGGGGGGGGGGAGGGGTGAAACTGTAGAGGAAGGAGATAAAGAGATGAATAGAGTAAGCAGATTCAGAGGGATGTAAGTTTCAGATGTTATTTGGAGATGAAAAAGCTTGCACAGGATGGAGTAACATGGAGACCTGCATCAAATTGGTCTTCGATTTGAAGACTACAACAACAGCAACAACAACAAACATGTCCCTTTAAAATTTCTTGACGGTACGAATAAAAATACAAATGGTTCAAATGGCTCTGAGCACTATGCGACTTAGCTTCTGAGGTCATCAGTCTCCTAGAACTTAGAACTAATTAAACCTAACTAACCTAAGGACATCACACACATCAATGCCCGAGGCAAGATTCGAACCTGCGACCGTAGCGGTCGCTCGGTTCCAGACTGTAGCGCCTAGAACCGCACGGCCACTCCGGCCGGGAATAAAAATACAGTGGCCAGTCTAAAACGATAGAACAGGCTCGTCCAAACTGTGCCCCTGGGGCTCTAGCGCCCGCGATCGCCCGCGGCCAGCGCCCCGGGCGAATTCGTGTATGTTGCTGCAGTGGCCGAGCCGCGCCGCTCAGCTGGCCATGCAGACCGCCCGAACGCCAGCCGCGCCTCTCGACCTTACACCATTATAAGGCACGACCGCGGGTTTGGATATTTTTCTAGCCGTGGAAAGCGTGTTAAGAGTCAATGTGCTTAAAGTGGGACCGCCTGACCAATGTAACAACGGATGGAGCCCCTGCGCTACGAGGGATACGCACTGGATTCCTGGGTTACGTCAGGTCAAAAATGGCTGCAGTCGGCTGTTCCTTATTCGTGGCAGTCCAGTGTCTGATATACTAGGAGGCACTTTGTGCGAAGATTGTCAACATAAAAAATGTTAAGGGCACAGTTCTTCGAACGGTTAACTATCTTCGATCGCATCGCCAGTTTAAAGAATTTCTGGCTGATATCGAAGCGGAATACCCGGACATCCCCTACCACACCGAAGTAAGATGGCTGAGCAGAGGAAAGGTGCTTCATCGGTTTTTCTCCTTGAGGGGTGAAATAAATATCTTTTTGAAATGAAAGGATGTCCAGAAGAATTACTTTGTGACCCCAACTGGGTGGCGAATTTGGCTCTTTTGAGTGACCTTACTGGTCCTTTAAATACTGTGAACATTTGACTCCAAGGCGAAAATCACTCTGTTGCTGATTTAGTGCAGACGATTTAAGCATTAAAAAAAAAAACTTATGTTGTGGTGGAAACAGCTGCGCGAGAAGAATTGTGGACACTTTCCTGCACTAGACAGTGTTAAAGAAATGTAGATTTTTCAGATTACGTTGAAATCATTTGCGAATTACAAGAACAGTTTGAAAACAGATTTTTGGAGATAAGTGAGCTTCAACTGGCCTTATGTATATTTGTTCGCCCGTTTTCCCTTCGGGCAGAGTATGTCTCACAAGTGCTTCAACTAGAGCTGATTGACCTGCAGTGCGATATGCGCCTGAAGAACCGCTTTCTTATGTGTAAAACTTTGGACGACTTTTACATACGTCTTCCTCGAGAGATATATCCTCTTTTGCACAAGCACACGGCCAAATTTCTCTCAATGTTTGGTTCTATGTATATTTGTGAGCGCTTTTTCTCTCTTTTAAAGCTTGCTAAAACTAAGAACCGTTCATTAGTTGGCGATAAAAATTTGAGTAATTCTTTGAGATTAGCAGTCTCACGGAATATTGTACCAGACCTAGACAAAATAGTTTCCTCGAAAAAGAAAAACGTGTAAAATGTTAATTGTCTTCTTTAACAATGTTGACTGTAAGAATTAAAGGGCTTTATAGCCTTAATTCTATTTTTAATAAGTTTTCAAAGTTGGTCAGTTAAAATTATTACGTACAAAACAGGATCCGATTTCTAAACTCTGGAAACGGATACAAAAAGCTGTAGCACGAAGTATAACAAAAAATATTTACTTGTAACTACTAACAGTAAGAATGAGACACTATATCCCTTGCATAAAACTACTTCTAAAATGGAATATTTTGTTTACGTTGTATCAGACCGCGGGACGGTCCAGCGCAGAGCAGTGCTGTTCGGTCTCACTCGTTCCGCAGCTCTCTCTCGCTCCTAGGCCGACACTAGCGACACACAGTCGCGGACAGGGCGCTGAACTACACTGCCTTGCGCCCGCGGGGCTCGGGAGCGCCCCCCGGGCGCAGTTCTTGGATGACCCTGCGACAGAAGATCACTAGGTGTATCATTTAAAATGTATTTGCTCATACGTCGTGTGGAATAAGGACAGAGAATGTTTTACACGTGATGTATAGCTTTATTCAGCGACTGTCATTTTCCAACGTGTATCGGAGCGGGCTGTGCGCTGTCGCAGTCGCACAGCATCGCTGCGTTGCCAGGGAGACGCGGCTGTACCGGATCTGGGTGTCACACGCGCCGCTCTGTGTAGGCAGTTTTCAGTGCGGGTGGCCGGAAACAGGGCGCGCGCTCGCGCATGCGCAGTGTCTGAGGCGCAGCTTTATGCCGGCCTTTATCGCGGCCGCCCCCGCGCGGCCGTTAGGGGGGGTTACGACCTGCAGCCGCAGCGGCAAGCCCACGGCTATCAGGGGCGGGTGTAGGAGCGGCGCGTGCTGGGTGGTCCCAGAGCCGGCGCCGGTGTTATTGTTGGGACGAGGGCGCGGCACAAAGGAAACCACCCTCCTTTCGAGAGACCCTCCACTAAACTTAGCCCTTATTTCCAACACTTTGACCGGAAAGTTTTCCTTGCCGGCGCGAATTCATAAAGCACCGATTGTGGCTAAACTAGTGATACGCTTCACACATACTGTAGCAGTTACTAATTTTTCTCTTAATTGGAGTTTCGCGTGCACATCGTGTTTTCAACATCCTGTTAAGCAGATGGTACAACTGATGATAAAAAAAAAAAAAAAAATCTGGCCAAAGATGTAAAGAGCACAGTGATCCAAATAGTAACGTATCACGACAACTGAAGCTTTCGCGGTCACTTCTTGACGTGTTGCCTGTTGGAGTTTGTTGCGGATTTTTCGCCCAACCATCCTGTTTCGTTTTTATTTTCAGACATAATGGCTATGTTTGTGAACCGTGACTGTGTGTGATAATTATTTATTTCAAGTTTCTGCTACCAGTCAATTTTTATTTTGTGCTTAATCTAACATAATGCAATGCGTTTCGAACATGTTCTGCTCATCTTCAGGCGTTTATACATACATACATAGAGAAATGTTACATAAAAATAAACAGTTAAACTAGATT
Organism: Schistocerca serialis cubense; assembly: GCF_023864345.2. NCBI lineage: Eukaryota > Metazoa > Arthropoda > Insecta > Orthoptera > Acrididae > Schistocerca > Schistocerca serialis. Next base: position 1,149,118,630 of record NC_064639.1, on the reverse strand, counting down.
AATCTAGAACACTTTGTCCATTTTTTTTTACTGTAGCTGCTGGTGTGGTATTTGGGGGGGGGGGGGGAGGAGGGGGGCAGTGTGTGGCTAGAAATCGAAATCAGTGATATCTTCTGCTGGTTTTCTTCTTTTGTGGTTGACTATGTATATCACAGCCTGTATAGGATGCAGATAGATTTGCATCAATTGTGTGTTACGAAAATAGTGTGAAAGGCTTTTATATGACAGTTGATCACTTACAATTTCATCATCTTGCTGGTTCACTTGCATCACTGGTGTATGGCGGAGCTGTTGATTGACATTACACTATTGCACATTATATTATGTCACTGACTGCCAACGTAATTCACTGCACAAATTGTTTCGATGTTATACACACAACACAAGATGACGGACTGTAGCAAGTGAGTCTATATCGATTATCGAGGTTTTGTATCGATATTCTTGGTACTGACAGATTTGTAGTCAATTATTTACATTGACATATCTTGAATCGATTGAGTTAGAACTGGCTTAAGACTGTTGAAGAATTTTGAGTTTTTGAATTCGGTTATTTCATTAAGAATGTTATCTCCATGCTTTGTGTTATGTATGAAAATTTCCATTTCTTTCATTATATCCATTCTTATACTTTTTCTTATTTTGTGTAAAATTTCGAGGTTATCTTCGATTTTCAAAGGGTGGCCTGTGTCTTTAATGTGAGTTGCTACTGCTGATTTGTTACATTTATCAAGCCTGTACCACTCTAAATGTTCTTTGAATCGGGTTCTGAAATTTCTGCCTGTTTGGCCGATATAATATTTATTACATTGGTTGCAGGTAAATTTGTAATTGCCAGATGCATCAAGACTTGTATCTGGTGGTTTTATATTGTGAATAAGCTTTCTACTTAGTTTGCTGTTGGTGTTGAAGCTGATTTTTACTTCTGTGTTTTTGAACAGTCTTGCTAATTTGAGAGATACTATTCCAAGACATTCCATTTTTACATATTTGATTGCTTAGGCACTGTCAGTTGTGAGTGTATTTTGATGTTGTTTGTTCAGTTTATTTTTTATCTGTTGTGAAATGATATTAATTAGAGAAGGATCATATCCATTGTTTATTGCAGTATAATTATGGTTTCTATTTCTTGTTGGTGTTCTGTATGTTAAAAGTGGAAATTTGTGTGCTCTGTACAGCATTGCCCTATAAGTAAGTTTTTTGTGGGAGGAGGGATGTGTTGAGGAGTTTGGTATCACGAATGGCTGGCTTTGTCGAAGATTCGTCATCTATTACTTGTGGCTTGTGGGCGGGTGTTATAAATGCTAGACTCCAGTACCTTTTACTTTTTTTGATGTACAAATGGTTTTTTGTCGTTCACCCACCTATCTTTTGTTTTAGGTTACTAGTACAGTCAGTTGTATCTTCTTCACTGTGTTCTCTTCCTTAAATATTTGAGTAGTTCCGTGTAGAGTTCTAGTCTCATATCCAGCAATTACATTTACATGTACTTTAGTCTCATATCCAGCAATTACATTTACATGTAGTTCTTCCTTATATCTTCATTCAGATACCTTTTTCCTGGTGTTGTATTCCAGTGCTCTTCTCAAAAGTACCTCTGCTGCCTACAAACATTTTCCTTTCCCTTGATTCCCACATAGTCGAGTATCACTACATATCGTTTTTCAAAACATTTCCTCGCAGTCACTATTCTTACTACATTATTTACATTTATGAGCCTTATTCTACTGATATTCTCCAATAAATGTAATTTTCAATCTACATTTATTCTTAGATATACATATCGTATCTTAGGAGGTTGAAATAACCCTTTGTTATTTTCATTACTACTGCATTAGTGTTGTCAAGGCTATTCTATTAAGCATAAGACATCTCACAGGCAATGGTGGCACGTAACAAAAACTCTACCAGTAAATAAAATATATACCGCATTTTGTCGCCTCCTCGTGGTTAGGACAAGGCAATGCACTTGGACAATCCTTTCAAATAGCCAAACGGCTCAAAAAGCTATTGCAGAGCAAATGTTGGATCCAGAATTTCTTATATTTTGCTCTTCTGTTCAGACTGAACCACCTAGACGATCTCCATCCGAAACATTTTCCTTGATTGCTTCATTCATTAAGATCACTACTGTGTGATCTGGGGAAACGAGAACGTTTATTTCTGGGTATAATCTTGCTGTTTTCAGCGTACTACGAACAATGTGCTCCAAATTACAGCACCAAAGTCAACCTGACACACAAAACGAATCCTTCAATACGCGCTATGGTACTGTTGCGCTTATTCTTCCTAGGATTTATTCGAGTGGTCGTTTAGAGTTTGGAATAGAGAGACCACGTGACACGTACGTCATGTATTTCTTGAAACCAATCCACTCGGATATAATGTTGTTATATACCACGTACTCGCGAAAGATACCAACGCGCTACATCCTCTGCTGCGACCGTTGCCAACAGACTGTAGATTCTACGTGTAGCTTTTTGTGACCGTTGGTGCTGGCTCCAGAGGCAAGTAACTGTTTTCTGACGGTCGTGACTAAGTGTTGGCGTGGGATGCGCTATTTTGCGAAGGCTGCAAGACGGGAATATGCTTCCTGGTGCTGCAACGGTGTCACAGACGCACTGCTATTAGATGTGAGTAAACTGTCAAGAACTGTTTCTGCTTCCGCTAAACCACTTTTCTGCTTTATGCCAAAGAATAAAATATCTTAAAATTTTGTGGAACATTGTTCCAGGTAATCAACGATCTGCTAGTATTATAACTTCTTTAGGGAACAGAGTCGTTGTCGCATATAAGGTGTTAATTTTTATTTTTTAGATGACCGGTTTCGATCTCCTAAGGAGATCATAATCAGAATAACTTTCGTTAATGACAACAGAAATCGCTGACGTGGATGCTGCCTGTCCGTGCTGGCGAGGAGAACACGCCGCACGGACGGGCCTGCTGCACCGCCATCGATTCGTACTTTCACATAAAACAATGTTGTTCTGATGATGACGTCTTTAGAAGATCTAAACTGGTCATCACGAGAAATAAAAGTTAACACCCTATATGAGACCACGACTGTGTTTCCTAAATAAGTAATAAAATTTTTTTATTCTATCACGATCCACTTTACATTTCCCTACCTCCCAGACACTGTTATGTATGGTGTTGGTGGCATACCAAGCTTGAAACTAGCACACTTATTTTGATGAACAACAAATTTCAAAAAGTTGCACCGTGTCACAGTTACGATGAAGCAACGATTTACCTAACGATTTTCCGATAGAAACTCATACAGCTGACAAAGTCAGGTAAGCATCATCACATTAGGGCAGTGAAAATTGCATGCGCTTTGTCTTACAGTAATATTTCTGACGTCAAACCAGTCAGCCCTTCTACAACAAACTTTGCGATTGCACAATGTATAAGCTGTTAATAATAATAATAATAATAATAATAATAATAATAATAATAATTTTTGTAAGATCAGTATTATTAGCACTGTGTTCACATTTGTCATAAGAGAACGTACATATTGATTGCATGACGGTAATACAGAAGGAAATTAATCTCAAGAAGCACTTTACTGGTCCACGAAACAGTGAGTAAGAACAGCGAGACGATAACAAATGGTATGGAAGGAAATGCGTAAGAGTGCACAATCTGTTGACAGATACTGTAACTACTTCAGTACTCTTAAATTTTTACATTCAGAAACCTTTCTCTGTTCATTACCCGTAACAAAGACAATTGATGAGAGATTTACTTCACCATCTTAAGACGTGATTTGGTGAAGATTAGTGAAGTGTCATAGTCGTCAGACAGAATGGACTTTACTTTATACTACCATCCGTATTTCGGTTACTCGTAGTTGTATTACACCAATTAATGTACACCGAAACTGGTATAGGCATCCGTATTGAAATACAGAGGTATGTAAATATGTAGAATACGGCGCTGCGGTCGGCAACGCCTATATAAGAAAACAAATGCCTGGTGCAGTTGTTAGATCGGTTACTGCTGCTACAATGGCAGTTTATGAAGATTTAAATGAGTTCGAAAGTGGTGTTATAGTTGGCGCACGAGCGATGGGACACAGCATCTTAGAGGTAGAAAAAAAAAAGCGATGAAATGGGGATTTTACCGCACGACTATTTCACGAGTTTATCGTGAATATAAAAAATCCGGTAAAACATCAAATCTCCGACAAAGCTGGGGCCAGAAAAAGATCCTGTAAGAACGGTAGTAACGGCGACTGAAGAGAATCGGTCAACGTGAAAGAAGTGCATCTCTTTCGCAAATTGCTGCAGATTTCAATGCTGGGCCAACAACAAGTATCAGCGTGCGAACCATTCAACGAAACATCATCGATAAGTACTTTCGGAGCCCAAGCTCATTCGTGTACTCTTGATGACTGCACGACACAGAGTTTTACGCCTCGCCTGTGCCCGTCAACACCAACATTGGTCCGTTGGTGACTGGAGACATGTTGCCCTGTCGGTCGAGTCTCGTTTCAAATTGTATAGAGCGGATGGACGTGTACGGGTATGAAGACAATCTCGCGAATCCACGGACCCTGCATATCAGCAGAGGACTGTTCAAGCTGGTGTTCAAGGGTCTGTAATGGTGTGGGCGTGGGCAGTTGGAGTGATATGGGACCTCTGATATGTCTAGATACGACACTGACAGGTGACACGTACATAAGCATCTTGTCTAATCACCTGCGTCCTTTCGTATCCACTGCACATTCCGAGGGACTTGGGCAATTCCATCGGGACACTGCGACACCCCACACGTCCAGAGTGGCTCCAGGAACTCTCTTCTGAGTTTAGCCTTTTAGAGGTTTCCATTTCACTCAACACTAATAGTTGGAACAGTGCATATGGACTACATGAAAAGATTACAGTTACAGATCAGTGGCACAAGCGGTTCTGAGATACCAAGTATCGACCCATGCTGAAACACTCGATTACCAGGTGGTGTAGCCTCCACTGGGGGCAATGCAGGTGCAGACCCTGGCGTCCAGTCGAGCGTATAGATTGTGAATACTGTTCTGGCACACGTGATGCCACGCCTGCTCGATCTGTTCACGTCATTCTGTGACAGTCATTGGTTGACGAGTAACACAAGTCCCTTCTCGTCCCATCATATGCCACCCATGCTCGATCCAAGACAAGTTCGGAGATCACGCTGGCCTGGGAAGATCCTTTACGCCATTTGAGTTCTCAAAGCATCCACCCACTAATCTGGCGAAAGCCAATAGAAATGCTTCTACAGGTGTGTATTCTGAGGGAAATATAGATCTGCAAACACATACGTGTTTGAGATGGGGAGGTCAGCAGACAGGTATTTTGCTGTTGCTCACTGGGTCAGCCTTTTTGGGACATTTTGGAAAGCACATGTCAGAAAGCTTATACCTTAACAGACTTTGTAGGTGATGGGTCATTTGGTTACTTTTAGAGAGTTCGAAAGTGAGGATGCATCCTGTGACAAAGGTAGAGCATGCCACAGCACTCCACCATGAGCCAAAAATGAGTTTAATATTCTAGTCGTGTGATGCAGGGCATCGCAGATATTAAACTGGTAAGAACAGATTTTTCTGCCTGACGAGGGAATACTTAGAGGAAACTCAGCCTAAGCCGTAGTGTTGTACAGGATTTTCACAACAAGTAACGATACTTTAGCGATGTGAAAACGTGACTTTGGTCAGATTTCTTCTGCCTTCGAAAATAACTCGTGTGAAAGGGAGGAATCTACATTTTGCGTGAGAAATTTGAGATGTATGAACAAAACAAGATCCCCGTTTCGGAGCCGGCAGGAGTGGCCGAGCGGTTGTAAGCGCTTCAGTCTGGAACCGCGCGACCGCTACGGTCGCAGGTTCGAATCCTGCCTTGGGCATGGATGTGTGTGACGTCCTTAGGTTAGTTAGGTTTAAGTAGTTCTAAGTTCTAGGGGACTGATGACCTCAAAAGTTAGGTCCCATAGTAATCAGAGCCATTTGAGCCAGCCCGTTTCGGACTAGGTAAAGCGGATTTTTTAAACTGGGGGGGCGGGGGATCTGTGTCAGGAGTGGAATTACAGTTGGCACAATACATCCAAGTGGATCCTGCTTGTCTCGCATCGTGCCGCGGCCAGCGCAGGAATGGTCACGAGGGGTCAGCGACCGAAGCCACGGCTTCAGCCCGTCGCGAGCGGCGGTTACAAAGAAAAGTTCCGGTTGGCCGGCTCTTCAGATACACAATGAACTCAGTGGATGGCGCTGGATCAGACTGGAGGTGACTGTTCAGGTTTTCCGTCTTGAGCTGCTACCTTCAAGTGGAGGAGGGTGGCCGGGGGGAAGGGCGAAGAGCAGAAGTGCGGTGTTTTTCAGAAGCACTGATTATACCTTAGGTGTCATAAATCAACCCTCAGGGGATCATAAACCGCTTAGAAGATCAATAGGTTAAGGAGTGGGGGGAGGAGGTGGTTAAATTGATCAATTTAATAAATTAGCATATCAATTTGACATCAAAAGTGCGGCGTTGCCCTGCTACTTATGTGGAATACAACAGTAGCAAGACAGAAGCAATACCTTCACTGTGTAACAACAATAGTAATGTTATCAACGGCTGTGCTCCAAAGCGGAGTTACTACTCGTACATATGGTTTCCCTAAACACTTTCACCAAAGAAGGTGCAGTAAATACTTGCAGCGCGGAGTGACCGCGCGGTTTGAGGCACTATGTAACGGAATGCGCGACCCCTCCCTCCGGAGGTTCGAGTCCTCCCTCGGGTATAGGTGTGTGTGCTGTTCTTCGCATAAGGTAGTTTAAGTAGTGCATAAGTCTGGGGATCGATGACCTTAGCAGTTTGGTACCTTAGGAATTCACAGAAATTTGAACACATTTTAGTAAATACTTCAGAGTTTGAATCAACAACATATGCCGATTTATGGAATACCGAGTCACTTTCGGTGTAGCGAATCAACTAAGTCACTTAACAAGTGCGAGGTCATCCATGTGAGTGCTAAAAGGAATCCGTTAAACTTCAGTTAGACGATAAATCAGTCAAATATAAAGGCCGTAAATTCAAGTAAATACCTAGGTGTTACAATTACAAACAACTTAAATTGGAAGCAACACATAGAAAATGTTGTGGGGAAGGCGAACCAAAGACTGCGTTTTATTGGCAGGACACTTAGAAAATGTAACAGACCTACTAAGGAGACTGCCTGCACTACGCTTGTCCGTCCTCTTTTAGAATACTGTTGCGCGGTGTGGAATCCGTACCAGATAGGACTGACGGAGTACACCGAAAAAGTTCAAAGAAGGGCAGCTCGTTTTGTATTATCGCGAAATATGGGAGAGAGTGTCACTGAAATGATACAGGATTTGGGCTGGACATCATTAAAAGAAAGGCGTTTGTCGTTGCGACGGAATCTTCTCACCAAATTCCAATCACCAACTTTCTCCTCCGAATGCGGAAATATTTTTTTGGCAGCTATCTACATAGGGAGAAACGATCACTACGGTAAAATAAGGGAAATCAGAGCTCGTTCGGAAAGATATAGGTGTCCGTTCTTTCCGCGTGCTATACGAGGTTGAAATTAATAGAGAATTGTGAACGTGGTTCGATGAACCCTCTGCCAGGCACTTAAATGTGATTTACCGAGCATCCATGTAGATGTAGATGTAGAAAGAAATAGAAATAATCGACTCATTACAGACCTATATATTGGCGTCGATTTGAAAAAGGATTTTATAATATATACCTGGAAAAGCTGTCTATCGACACATATGTCCAATTACACTGCGTACCTATGGATATTGTTTCAGCTTTGTGACTGAATTAGTGATTTCTTGTCATAATACATAGTAATTAACAGGAAGTCATTTAGTTAAACCATAGATATATTTAGAGTTTTTCTTAGTGGAGTTGTAGGCCCTCTGCTTATCTATATAACCTTTTATTGACACAATCTGATCTGCCCCCTTTAATTGTTTGGAGATGATGGTGTCGTTTGTAATCTAGTAAAGTGATCAAGAAGATGAAAACAAATTACAAAATGATTTAGACAAGATACCTGTATGGTGTGAAAAGTGGAAGTAGACCCTAAACAACAATATGAGTGACGTCGTCCATTAGAGTACTAAAAAAAATGCGTTAAATTTCGGTTACTCGATAAATCGCACGAATCTGAAGGTCGTCGACTGAAGGAAATACATAGGAATTACAATTAAGAACAACTCATGTTGGAACTGTTGCTTAGAATTGTTGTTGGGTTGAAGACTTCATTTAACTGGCAGAACAATTAGAAGGTGCAGGAAATCTACTGTATTAACAGAGAGCATACACTACGTTGTCTGTCCTTTGAGTATTGGTGTACGGTACGTGACCCTTAGCGGATAGGACTGACGGAAGACGTGGTAAAAGTTTAAAGAAGGGCAGGTCGTTTTGTATTATCGTGAAATAGGGGAGGGACTGTTGCAGATTGGTGAGCTGAGGAGGCAGTTATTAGAATAAAGGCTTTTGCGTTGCGGCGAGATCTTTTCACGAAATTTCAGTCTCGAACTTTCTCCTCCGGAAGTCGAAATATTTTTTTTGGTTGAGACTTACATGGGGGTGCGGATGGAGAATGACCAATGTCATAAAATATGAGAAATCAGAGTTCGGAGGAGAAGGAGGAGATTAGTGTTTAACGTCCTGTCGACAACGAGGTCATTAGAGACGGAGCACAAGCTCGGATTAGGGAAGGATGGGGAAGGAAATCGGCCGTGCCCTTTCGAAGGAACCATCCCGGCATTTGCCTGAAGTGATCTAGGGAAATCACGGAAAACCTAAATCAGGATGGCCGGACGCGGGATTGAACCGTCGTCCTCCCGAATGCGAGTCCAGTGAGTTCGCAAGGAGATATTTAGGCGTTCATTCACTCGAGTAAAAGAGAATTGATTTGTGGCGTTCCCATAGGTAGTGTCATAGGCCCCTTGCTGTCCCTTATCTATATAAACGGTTTGCGAGACAATCTGATCAGCCGTCTTAGGTTGTTTGCAGATGACGCCGTCGTTTATCGACTAATAAAGTCATCAGAAGATCAAAACAAACTGCAAAACAATTTTGAAAAGATATGTGAATGGTGCGGAGATTGGCAGTTGACCGTAAATAAGGTAAAGTGTGAAGTCATCCACAAGAGTGCTAAAAGGAATCCGTTAAACTTCGAATACACGATATATCAGTCAGATATATATAGACCGTTAATTCAACTACATACCTAGGAATTATAATTACGGAGAACTTAAATTGGAAGGAACACGTAGAAAATTTTGTGGCGAAGGCAAACCAAAGACTGCGTTTTACTGGCGGGACACAGAAATCTACTAAGGAGACTGCCTACGCTGCGCTTGTCCGTCCTCTTTTAGAATACTGCTGCGCAGTGTGGGATCCTCACCAGACAGGACTGACGGAGTACATCGAAAAAGTTCAAAGAAAGGCAGCTCGTTTTGTGTTATCGCGAAATATGGAAGAGAGTGTCACAGAAATGATACAGGATTTGGGCTGGAACTCATTAAAAGAAAGGCGTTTTTCGTTGCGACGGAATCTTCTCACGAAATTCCAATCACCAACTTTATGCTCCGAATGCGAAAATATTTTGTTGACACCGACCTACATAGGGAGGAACGATCACTACGATAAAAAAAGAGAAATCAGAGCTCGTACGGAAAGATATAGGTGTTCATTCTTTCCGCGCGCTATACGAGATTGGAGTTATGGAGAATTGTGAAGGTGGTTCAATGAACCCTCTGCCAGGCACTCAAACGTGATTTGCAGAGTATCCATGTAGATGTAGATGTAGATTTTTCGCGCGTGCTATTCGAGAATGAAAACGTAGAAAGACAATCTGAAAGGGGTTCTATGAATGCTCTTCACATCTTGTGTTAACTGAAGACCGATAATGTAGATCCGACGCGAAGCAACTGCAATAGGAGGGATTCCTAGCTGTACGACAACGATGTGTCCACCGCTGTGGGGAAACGAACCTACGACTGTTTCGGACGCGTCGCAGACGAAGAAGAGAAAGCGTGACCGATAAGGCAGACCGCGGCGTGTGTTGATTGCAGCCGCCTAGGACTCGGCGCTGAGTAAGGCGAGCAGTGAGGTAACATGTCGGCCGCGCCGGCCTGCTCTGTATTCCGGACGGGCGGCGGGCGCCGGCAGCTGCTGGAAGTCGGCCACAGGGGAGACAATGCGGACGCGGATGGCCGCTTGTCTCGCCGCTGCGCGCCCTGCTGTTGTTGTCTTTCAATGTTGCGGGCCGCGTCGCGCCGGACTACGCCAGCGCCCGCCCAATTGCTATTCCAGCCGCGCTTCGCCCTGGCCGGATACGCGGCTCGCTGTAGCGGACTGACCGCCCACTGGGATGCCAGACGCCAAAAGACCCGGACGCTCCCCGCTAACGGCAGTTTGCGGAGAACACGCGTCTCCAGATTATCCGGTGGTTCTAAAAATGCGAAACTATAGTCGGTGTCACGAGCGATGGGGTCGAGTGGTGAGGGTATCATCTGGAGTGTCCCAGGGAAGTGTGGTAGGTCCGCTGTTGTTTTCTATCTACATAAATGATCTTTTGGATAGGGTGGATAGCAATGTGCGGCTGTTTGCTGAAGATGCTGTGGGGTACTGGGAGGTGTCGTCGTTGAGTGACTGTAGGAGGATACAAGATGACTTGGACAGGATTTGCGATCTATGTAAAGAATGGCAGCTAACTCTAAATATAGATAAATGTAATGCAGGAAAAAGAATCCTGTAATATATTGGAACAAATAAGCCCTCGGTCACAAATATTAAGTCAAAATTGACCTGGTTTCGACGCTACTATGAGCGTCGTCTTCAGAATTAGACTAACTGTTCTAAAACATATTAGGTAAATAGTACATTAATAAAATTAAAGTTTGTACTGACTGGAAAAGATGCAGTACTTACAAGTCACATATTAAAAAAGATCTAAGCCGGAAAGGCGACGTCATGAACACTTGTGAGATGGCGAGCCGCTAAGGGCTGCTCGTACTGTGAACAAGGGTTGCAACGAGACTGAGGTGCCCACTTTAGAAAGTGTGGGCAAGTAAACATGGTGTTGCTACGAGCGCCATCTAGTAGCCGCAGAAACAGCTAGGCTACTGTACATTCAAAATTAGACACATGAAATTGTGATGCAGCTGATTCAGGCATAACGTAAGCATTAATAATAACAGGATGAAGTTACATATTTATATGCTTTAAATAGAGGTACGTTTTGTAACGTAAAAAGCGTTAGATATGACATACACGAAAACAGCAAAGATGTGACAAGAAAACAACATTTCGGTAAACTGCATGAGGAAATCTGAATCAAAGATCAAGCAATGGCTTTATACAGTCAAAAAAGTTTTTATTTCGCAGCTGCAGCTGTTCGTTGAGAATGAGGCCATCATGACGAGTGAGATGTTTGAAAATCTCCAATTCCTCTAAGACATCTAACCTACGCCCCTTGTCCGCAGCTCGTGGTCGTGCGGTACCGTTCTCGCTTCCCACGCCCGGGTTCCCGGCTTCGATTCCCAGCGGGGTCAGGGATTTTCTCTGCCTCGTGATGACTGGGTGTTGTGTGCTGTCCTTAGGTTAGTTAGGTTTAAGTAGTTCTAAGTTCTAGGGGACTGATGACCATAGATGTTAAGTCCCATAGTGCTCAGAGCCAATACTACCTACGCCCCGTCTTTTCGGTATGCAGAATATTGTTATCGCCTATGGCTTTAGGCACGTGTCCAGTCATTAAGAGATGATCGGCATGGATGAATTTAGGGGACTGGTGCCGTTCTTTCTCAAAAGATGTTCTTTATATCTGATGGTGAAAGCACGTCCGGTTTGCCCTATATAATAGGAGGAGCAGGTATCGCAGATGATCTTATAAACGCCAGAACTTTCTGTAGGGGAGCGAATGGATTTTAAATTATGAATGAAGTTTCTCTTTAGATTATTATTAGTAGAGAAGGCAACATTGAAGTTCTATTTGTTGCGAAGCATGCGCTGAATCTGATAGGAAATGGGTCCTATGAAAGGAATAGAAAAACGTTTTCTTGGGTTAATTTCAGTGCATGAGGTGTTGAGCGTGGTAGTTCTTGCAGTTCTCTTTTTTAGGATGTCGTCCACTATGTTAGGCGTATATTCATTATTAACTGCTATGGTTTTAAGTAAATTAATCTCCTCATTAAACCTTTCTGTTGAAAATGGTATGGAGGTGGCTCGGTGGACGGCAGAGTGAAAAAAAGGCCATTTTTTTGAGACTGTGGATGAAAAGAGGAAGCAGGCACGATTTGGTCAGTATACGTTTCTTTTCGAAAAATATTTTCTACACGAAACTTTGAAAGACTCCTGTAATGTTTTAATACACCATTAATAGTGTAGCGCTTGACATAGTCACGTCGATTAAACAATTGGGCGTAACATTGCAGAGCGTTATGAAGTGGGACAAGCGTGTAATGGCAGTTGTGGGGAAGGCGGATAGTCGTCTTCGGTTCATTGGTAAAATTTTGGGAAGATGTGGTTCATCTGTAAAGGAGACCGCTTATAAAACACTAATACGACCTATTCTCGAGTACTGCTCGAGCGTTTGGGATCCCTATCAGGTCGGGTTGAGGGAGGACATTGAAGCAATTCAGAGGCAGGCTGCTAGATTTGTTACTCGTAGGTTTGATCATCATGCGAGTGTTACGGAAATGCTTCAGGAACTCGGGTGGGAGTCTCTAGAGGAAAGGAGGCGTTCTTTTCGTGAATCGGTACTGAGAAAATTCAGAGCACCAGCATTTGAGGCTGACTGCAGTACAATTTTACTGCCGTCAACTTATATTTCGTGGAAAGACCACAAAGATAAGATAAGAGAGATTAGGGCTTGTACAGAGGCATATAGGCAGTCATTTTTCTCTCGTTCTGTTTGGGAGTGGAACAGGGAGAGAAGATGCTAGTTGTGGTACGAGGTACCCTCCGCCACGCACCGTATGGTGGATTGCGGAGTATGTATGTTGATGTAGATGTAGAGTTTAGGCTTGTTCTGCGCACCTACATCACGTATGCTCCGAGAGCCAATGAGCGTTGAATATGTTGTGTGCGGTCTGCAGTGAAAGAGGTAGCTAATTCGAGCATTAAACGTGATCGTATTAGTGAATTCCGATTCCATTTGTTGCCAGTTGTCATAGCTGGTTATGGTGGTAAGTGATAAATTCTGCGTAAGCATCCGAGAGACATAACTTGCAGGATCGACGCTTTGTTCAAGCGGAAAGCACGCGCATGCGCATATCGCAACTGTCCCCGTCCGTGCCTTGAATTGTGCGAACCGCCATAGTTCGTGGGTCGGACTACAGAGGTGAACCGGCGCGTCATGAATTTAACGTGCACAGGGCGTCTCAAGCCTTAAGGGACCAACGAATACAAAGACGGAAGAGAGTCCCAAACTGAGTTCTTTAGTATAAGAACTAAAGGTCTGATAAGAATATTAAAACTGTTATTGAGGTAAGGGACGTACACTTCATAACAACAACTTAAGCTTATTGAAACTATTTTAAGACTTAAGCAAAGCCTTTGACACTATCGTCTTCGATAGTTTACTTAACAAACTTGTCAGCCTGAACTTCTCGTGAAGTGCATACTAGCTCATACCTGGCACCTCTCCAACAATGCGTCGTGTCTGGCACCATAAAGTTTCAGTGGAGGCAGGCAGTATCAAGCGTTCCACCAAGGTTCGATATTAGATCCTATATTCTTCTAATTGTATGCAAATGACGTGTCATCAGTTTGGTCCGCATGTACGCTGATGACCTCCAGTTGCATCTAAGCGCAAAACCAATAAACTTGAACACAGCTATCGATTATCTCAGTACCGTCTTGTGTGCACTGTCAAAATGGGCTCAGGATGTAGCATTAAAGCTCAGTCCGTCCGAAACCCGAGCCCTATTGGTTGGTCATTCTGGGCTCATTAGCCCGAATTATCGGGAATGCCAACCATCTTTAAGCCTAAATGGCACTAATATCAACTTCTCTTCTTCGGCAAAGAGTCTAACAGTAATACGAGTGTTACTCCAAAAGAAATGCACACTATTTTTGTGAAAATACAGTTTTCATTCTGTACGTGTGAAAGTTTTGCAGTGTGTAGATACATCCTTCCCGCTTGTTTTCAAACTTAGTTCAACCTGTTCCCGTGAGTGGCGCCGTCACAGCATCTCTTCAAGATGGCTGCTACACTTGACGTTCGTCAGAAGCAACGTGCTGTCATAGAATTCCTGTGCTGTGAAAACGAGACAGTGGGAAACATCCACAAGAGGTTGAAAAAGGTGTAAGGAGATGCTGCTGTCGATCGCAGTACAGTCAGTCGGTGGGCAAGCAGATTACGTGATGAAAGCGAGCACGGCAATATTGAGGATTGTCATCACAGCGCATGCATCGTTCTGCACACACTCCGGACAATGTGCAGAGAGTTAACGAATTGGTGACTGCTGACAGACGCATCACAGTGAACGAACTGTCACGCTACATTGGGATAGGGGAAGGAAGTGTTTGCAGAATACTGAAAGTGTTGGCCACATGTCAGTCAAAAAACCATGGAAGCGATCGCAAAACTCGGATGGACAACACTGAAACACCCGCCTTACAGTCCTGACCCGGCTCCATGTGACTATCATCTCTTTGGGAAACTGAAAGACTCTCTTCGTGGAACAAGGTTAGAAGATGATGACTCCCTTCTGCACGCTGCCAAACAGTGGCTCCAACAGGTTGGTCCAGAATTTTACCGTGCGGGTGTATTGGCGCTGGTTCCAAGATGGCGTAAGGCAGTTGAGAGGGATGGAAATTATGTGGAGAAGTGAAAATATTGTTCCTAAAGGATGTATCTACACACTGTAAAACTTTCAAACATGTAGAATAAAAGATGGATTTAAAAAAAAAATTGTGTGCATTTCTTTTGGAATGACCCTCGTAATAGATGAATATGTAAATTTGACTGAGCACGTAACTGTAATCTCTCCACGCACTACAAAAGTACTGGCTGTTCGAAAATTCCCTTTACAAAGTTCTAGGGGAGTGAGTAGATCCGCGCTGTAACCATACGACCCAATACAGCACTTTTTCACTATTCCAGTCATTAATAGGCAAATAAAGTACCCATGTACTCGCTGGCGGGTTCTCTTCAACCTGATGCAGTACAGCCTCTTTCAGTTCCAGAGTGCGGTGTCTTCTTGGAGCACCACAGTCACACCTGCTGGCGGTGGAGGTGCCCTTCCTCGAAGCCTTTGCGTAATTGTAGCGGAAAGGGTATGCAATGGAGTCAAACGTTGTTGCGAACCATCTTGATAAAGGTGACGAGCACCTCTTCCATTACCGTGAGCTTCGCCATTCAGAAGGATGACGTCGGTGAATTCTGCAAACGTGTACTCCACCATGTCGCTCTAACATTAAGAGACACGTGAATGAGGCTCCAGGTCAGAGAAGCAGGACAGCCGCGCGGTTCGAGGCACCCTGTCACGGTTTGCGAGTCCTCCCTCGGGCAGCTGTGTGTGTGTGTGTGTGTGTGTGTGTGTATGTGTTGTTCGTAGCATAAGTTAGTTCAATAAGTCTGTAAGTTTAGGGACCGATGACCTCAGCAGCTTCGTCCCTTAGGAATTCACACACATTTGAACATTTTAGACGTAGGACAGACGTGAAATGACATCAGTAACTACCCCCACCATGACTACCTTGCTGCATAACTACCTAGAAAACACGTTTACAAACGGTTGTAGCACGGAAACCGTACATCTCCGGGCATGGACTCCTATACAAAATATTATGCACTCGTTCCTCTCTGGAAGTTCTATGTCTGTCACGGGAATTTCGATCATCCTTTATGAAAAGCTCTTCACTTTTGACCTGAATAAGCAACCTGTACAATTATTTACTCTTCCAGTTATTGATTACAACGATGTCATCTTGCAAGGCACTCAGGGCGCCTGGAAGTGGTTATGAGGGCCTATGTTCGTTATATCTATAATGTTCAACTCTTTGATCGTATTTCACCACCATATACACAGTTGTCTTGGCTGCGCGTTGCCAGGCAGAGTGATTTCCATGTCCTCTGTCTTCTCTACTGTCTGATCAACATACACTGTACCCCATATCTCTCCCCGACCTTAACCCTCTTGTAAGAAAAACATGACAGAAACATCTGTTGCCACCAGAGAAAGATCCTTTCTGTTCTACTCCATCGTTCAGGCACTTTCTCTGAGTCGTTCTCAGTAGCAGGAACCCGTCTCTGGAGCAACCTCCCGCATTATATTAGAGAACTGAATAACATCTCGAGGTACAGAAGATATATCTACTGGGGCACCAGAAATTATCACCGTTGTCTCTGTACCCACTCGTTGCCCTTGTACATCCTTCCTTCCAAACAGATCTTCGCCGGCCGACGTGGCTGAGCGGTTCTGCGCGACCGCTACTGTCGCAGGTTCGAATCCTGCCTCGGGCATGGATATGTGTGATGTCCTTAGGCTAGTTAGGTTTAAGTAGTTCTAACTTCTAGGGGACTGGTGACCTCAGAAGTTAAGTCCAATAGTGCTCAGAGCCATTTGAACCAAACAGATCTTCCTCATTTCCGTGTACTCTTAGCTGATGCAGTCTCCTTAAATTTCCTTTCCACAGAAGTTATTTCTTAGACAACTGTGATGTAAAAAAGGTACTGTTGTGTGAATCCCTCGTTAGACTTAAGAGAGGACCAGACTCTAATTACATCAGATTAAGTAAATAATTAAATGAAATAAACAGAGAATATGACGGTTGCCGAAGATATAGTATGCATTACAAACAGTCTGGGATCTTCTCCTAGGTTCCTTACAAGACTCTGACTCTTAGAATATTACCCTTTCGGTGGTTATTCATTTCCTCGTGTTCTCTCCTCCTTCGCGGAATCCTTCTTGAAATCTGAATGGAGTCTAATCGGGACTCTTCTGCTAATAATATCGATGGTATCTTCCATTACAGGCGACATTTCCAGTGAATCGCTGCTCATGCGACAGTATGCACTGCCAATATGCTACAAAACGCCACACACTACATCGTGCGTCACAGAATGCTCAACAGACTCCAGTGGCAGACCTTACAACAGGAGGGGGTTCGCTACCGATATGTCGAGAAAACTGTTTCCGAGAGGAGTAGGACAACGTATCACTTCCCCCCACATACGTCTCGCGAAATGACCACGACGGGGAAATTCGAGAAGTTAGAGCTAATACAGAGACTTGCCGACAATCATTCTTCCCACGCGCCATTTGCGAGTGGAAGAGGGAAGGTGGGATCACACGGTGCTGCCGCAAGTACCCTCCGCAATGCACCGCTAAGTGGCTTGCGGAGCATGATGCAGATGTATAAAACGCGATTTTTCCAGGGCTCATGCGTCAATACCTCGGCTCCCACTGGTGACAGGTAGAGTTTCGTGTGTTGGATAGTCCTTGGCCAAGGGACCATTCGACGAAATAACAAAAGGATAGTCTTACTGTTTAACTGTCTTACAGTATAAGATCAATTTCAGAATACTAAACGCTTCCTCCAGCATAGGCAAACTGAGCAAATCGGTTGATTCTTTTTGGATTAGTTGTGGTCTGCGGTCTGCCTTAAGGAGCCTATGGAGGTCCAGTTTAGTTCATGGGCTGTTCCTGAGGAAAACCCGAATTAAGCGTTTTTCACCACTTTTTGCTCAGATTTCAGAGATATACTCTTTAGGCATTTATGTTCAATCTTCTCTTTTTCAAAATACATTACCCGTAACTGCGGAACATCCCAAAAACGTGACTTTTCGCTACCAAAACCGAGGCGTGGATTCCATGCACAGCAAATGGCCGTAATTTTCACAACATTTTTCTAAGATTTCGGTTTCAAACAACTTTGAAGATTGAAATGAAATGAAATTATCTGACGGCAATGATGGTCGGGAGCCTCACCAGGGGAAGTTCGGCACCTGACTTGCATGTGTTTTTAGTTTGCGCAACAATGGCCGACTTGCGTGTCGATGATGATGAAATGTTTACGAGAATAATGCAACTTCCAGCCTCTAGCTGGAAATCTCCAACCCGGCCAGGAACCGAACCCTGCCCCGCTAAGGGGGGCTAAACCTTGAAGAATTTTCTTGATATTTTTTTTCGTTTCCGAGTTACAGAGCTTCAAAGTTAGCTACTCTACTTGTGCACGTAAAACACGCACGTCAAATCTGGTATGAGGAGAAAGTGTAGTTTATAAAGTGACGTTGCACAGAGAAAGATGCAGTAAAGTGCGTACATTATTATCAGAAGCGTTCTGGGAAGCCAATTTTGTAGCGCACACAAATGTTTTACGCCCGTAAGTCAGGTCTGAGTTATAAAATTAGTTTTGCGTGATTTCCGTTTCACACAAGTAAACTACCTAAAGTTTATGAAGCCATAAAGATCTTTCATAAGAATGACGTAAAATCCGGTCTGAGCTGCAAAATTAGTTTTGCGTGATTTGTTTCACACAAGTAAACTATCAAAAGTTTATTGAGCCATAAAGTTCTTTCATATGAATGACAAGAAGGGAACCAGCGGAGAAATTCATGTATCAGAGCAAAAAAAGGCGAAATGCTTCTATCTGAAAGACTTTGACTGAAAAGTAGGATACCCTCATTCTACGTTGCCCAGCACCTTTAAAAATTTTCCAGAATATTTCACCATACGAACATACTCATGAAATTTTTTTCTGAGAGAGAAAGAGACAGTGGCAGTACGAAAGAGACGGAAAAGTAATAAATACTGGAAGATAGTAGACACTGCTTGTGGAACAAAAAGAGCGAAGGGACAATGGCAGTTTGGCAGAAAGAGAGGGAGCATGAACTGTACGGAAGAATGAATTACATGAAGTAAGAAATATGCGCTAAACGGAAACCCGAAACCATCTGAATGAAAGACTGTTCTGAAGATTTGGAGCTCCTCGTGAGAGGTTCAGATGGCTCTGAGCACTATGGGACTTAACTTCTCAGGTCATTAGTCCCCTAGAACTTAGAACTACTTAAACCAAACCAACCGAAGGACATCACACACATCCATGCCCGAGGCAGGATTCTAACCTGCGGCCCTAGTCCAGACTGTAGTGCCTAGAACCGCTCGACCACTCCGGCCGGCGCTCGTCAGAGGCTATGCACCATTCCCGATAGCGATCTACGACATTGGGCCCTCCGAATTGCGTCTGACATGAACACTGCTAATTTCCAGGCTTCGTCGACCTCACTACGCAGGTTCAAGAAATCATACAGAATAGGTAGTCGCAAAATTACAAAGTTTGCGTCACGTAAAGGTGTAGAGCAGCTGCCAGTGATAGACAATGCTATAGTCTTAGAGAAATTCGTGGCTGACGCAAAGACGAAACTCGCTGTTATCCCCGCAAATGCTGTTGATAATGCCGATCAGCCAGGTTTCATGATAGAACTGCGTGTACACCGCACTTTATCATTTCGGGGTGAATAAAAGACGGAGTCGGTTGCCCAATCACTGAATGCAATGACACATTCATATACGATAATGCCAGTGATAAGTATGAGAGGTTTACTGTTTCCGCGGCTGTATGTCTGTTTTCAAGAACCGAGAGGCAAATCGGGACCAAAATGAACTGCTTAGTTGCAAAAATCTTGTTATCGACGTATCAAAATCTGGAAAAATGGGAAAGAATAATCTTCTACATTTCGTTCGAAATGTATTCCTACCAGCTTCAGAAACTAATTCTTTGCTTTTGTTGGATTCATGGTCTGGACATAACGACGCCCCTGTATTTGTGGAGGACGACGAACAACCTGTAGATGTTATGTGGATTCCGCCTGGAGCTACTAGTGCCATTCAACCTCTCGATAAAGAATTTTTTCGACAGTGGAAAGCATTTTTCAGGAAACTATCAGACAACATAACTTTCCATACCTCTCTCTCATTTCAGGTTTATCAGCGGAGCAGTATTCTTAAGCGGGACCGTTTCTGACTCCATCGCAGCTCTGTCTAAATAAAACTAGTGGTTACTGCCAAGTGCCTGACTGCAACAGTTTCTCCTTTGTCCGGTGTGCCTGGTGCAAACAAAAGTGTGTTTTTGTCATTCAACAGACACTTCACATTTTTGTGACGGTTACAGGGAATAAACAAAGAACTGTTTCAGTGCTAGTCAAATGTTTAACATTCAAATATTATTATAAGGAATGGCCTACAGGAATTGTTGTAAAATGTAGTACTGCAAGACATATTTCGTTCCAACAAATTGCAAGTCCTCATTGATGGAAGTCGTCTGTAACATCAAACACTGCTATGATTTTATTTTCTCTGCTAGCCACTTCTATCAGAATTACCTGTGCAAGAACTGAACCGTTGATGTGAAGTTATTCAAAAAGCTGTTTGTATAGTTGAAGCCAGATTACCACTGGAGTAAACAAGCTAACAAGCACGAGCAAAAGAGAATTCTCTCAGGTGCACACGGTTCGCCTGTTTCAGGTCTTTCAACTGGACGCCACTGCAGCAACTTACGTGTCCCTAAACTTCCCCAGTTACCTAATCGGAAAATGGAGACCTACAGTTTAAGGTGGATTCCGAACGACATGTCTTTCACGGCCACTCCAACATCTCTGAGAAGTGAATGCTCGGTTAAAAATCACAGTGAAATAATTGTGGTCTGAACGGTATTCGATCTCGCACTCTTTGGATCACGAAGCGCGCGCTTTGCCCTAAACCATTTTTGTTTTAGGAAAAAAATAGACCTTACACGCGTAGTGGAAACGCTAGCTGTGTCACCTCTTGAGATAATGGTCTACGTCGGTAATTAGTGCTCTGTTTATAAATTTCCCCTCAATGCTAACGAGAACCCAGGGAAAAGTAGCAGCCGACATACAAGGCAAATTTTGGACCAGTGCTAAGTAGAGATGGAGAGGCAATTTCGTGCAAAGTGCACGATCTCCACGCATGTCACGCTTCCATACAAATTGAGACATTTGAATTCTTCCTTCCGTGCGCCATTTTGCATACTCTGTTAAGAACAGCGCCCTCGCCATGCAAAATAATCCTCACTGAACAGCAATGTTTCGCACTGTGGCTCTAACAAGATAGAGCTGTATTCTGTATGCCGAATATTAGCTCCATAAACTAAAGCTAATAACACAACGTTCATAAGCAATGTTCGCTACCTCATGTTCTCTTCCGTTCCCTCTAGTATAAACGATTCTACCCATATACAAGCGAACGGTGGCGAATTTTCTGCAAATGCTAATTCGCACATTTTCGCTTCCATTCGCTCCATTGTAAACCAGGCTTTAGGTGCTTAAAACTGGTGTCTGTGAACTCCGGATAATTCCGCTACGCGGCACTGTGTGAGTGTTTCGCCGAGTCGCGCGGTAGGCTGTCAGGGCTGTACAAACCGCTGTTACAAGCTGTTGTTCGTGCGGCAAAAGCGTGTAACTTCAACATTTTTACAAAATACTTGCAGTGCCTCTTAGCAGCTAAAAGTTTGGTGGTGCATTTCTTTCGTTGTGTTCTTCCTGTGTAAAAAAATTCAGTGTAGGTTTCGACATGTCTTACTGGACCATTCCCTTGTCAGTTGAGGATCCATGGCCTGTGCGAGGTGATCCAACAGATTCTCGACTGAGTTCTAATGCGGGGAGTTTGGTGACCAGGGGAGTATGTTAAACTCATCTTAGTTGGAAATTTGTGGTAAGGTACTATGGGACCCTAAGCTTTCGCACTGCTTAACCTAACTTAAACTAACTTACGCTAAGGACAACACACACACCCATGTCCGAGGGAGGACTCGAACCTCCGACGGGGGGATCCGCGCCAACCGTGACAAGGTGCCATAGACCGCGCGGCTACCCCGCACAGCTCCATCTTAGTGTTCTTCGAACTGCACACGTACACTGTGTGTTTGTGACACTTTGCATTGTCCTCCTGGTAGATGCCACCGTGCCGAGAGAAACAAACTGCATGTAAGGATGGACATGGTCCCCAGGGACAGATGCCCGCTTGTATTGATCCACTGTGCCTTTCAGAGTGAGAAATCATCCCAGGAAAGCCATGAGAAACTCATCAGATCATAACGCGCCTCCTCCGGCCTGGGTCTTTCCGACGACTGTCGTAGGGACGTACACGCCAACGGCTATGTCTCCGATGGAGCATAAAACGTGACTGATCTGAAAAGACTCACTCAATGGACGTCCAGTTATGGTTCTAGCGTACAAATCCAGCCTTGTTCGCTGAGGAACAACTTTCAACATGGCTGCATGAACCAGGCGACTACCGTGGGGGCACGTACGTACCAGAGTTGGCAGAAAGTTGAGGAGACCCTGTTGGTGGCCCTTGGTCTATCGGGGCTGGACACTTAACACATCTGTTCCCTCGTGCACATCTCTGCAGCCGTCGTTCACCATTGTCACCTATGGCTCGTGGTGTACGGCAGTTTCCTCGGTGCTCGTTTTGGATCGAGCCATTTTGCCATCACGGTATACTTTGACACAGCAGCACATGAGCAATTTAAGGGGGGTAGGACGCCAAACGGGCCTACTTGGAGCAGAAGAGGCATCACAGGACATTTTAATTTCCACTGTCTATACTTTTAGAAATAAATTCATAAAACTTTAACAGAATGACCAGGAAGGATTCAGGATTCTTACTCATAGCAGTGGAAGCTCAAAAACGTAACATAACACATTTTTTTTACATGTGAAATTTCATCAATTTTTCACTTACTACTGGGTGCATTTGTTGCTATAGGTACACTTTTCTTCCTAAGTAAGAGAGATTCTTCGATGACTTTTGCACAGCATACAAACCATAGTTATAGGTGTATGAAACTCTAGAAGTAATTTAATTTATGAAAAAATGAATGAATTGTTACATTTTAAACTTCATGTTTAGAAAAAATTCAAGTTTTATAGTTAATTATCTCAATTTTTTCCACAGTTTTTAATAGATTTGGGAAATTCTAGGGTTTCATACACCTGTAACTACTGTTTGTCTGCTAGGAAAAATTCATCGAAGAATCTCTCTTACTTTGGAAGAAAAGTGTACCTATAGCAACAAATGCAGCCTGTAATAAGTGAAAAAGTTTCACATGTAAAAAAAGGTATTTTGCTACGTTTTTGAACTTCCACTGCGATGAGTGTGAGTCCTCAATGCTTCCTGGTCATGGTGACAAAGTTTTTTGAATTTATTTGTAAAAGTATAGACAGTAGAAATTAAAATGTTCTGTGGTGCCTCTCCTGCTCCAAGTCGGCCCGTTTGACGTCCTACCACCCTTAAAAGCATAGCCAATTCGGGAATGCCTCCACCGTTGGTATAAGAACCAATGATCAGCCCCTTTGGACATCAGATAAATTGCTCCGTTTTCACATTGTGTCAATGACTGCAGTCGCAGTTCGTAGTAATAGACGGCAAATCATCGAGTAAAACTGAAGTGATATCAGGTGTTCCCCAGGGAAGCGTCCTGTGACTTCTGCTAGATAGGAATGATCATCAAAATAAAATAAGAGAAATCAGAGCTCGAACAGAAAGGTTTATGTGTTCGTTTTTCCCGTGCGTTGTTCGGGAGTGGAATGGTAGACAGATAGTACGATTGTGGTTCGATGAACCCTCTGCCAAGCAGTTAAATGTGAATTGCAGAGTAATCATGTAGATGTAGATGTATCCGAATTTCACATCCCCCCCCTACAACACACTTTATACAGCTTCCACTGCTAGTGCTAGTTCTGCAATCCGCACTGGTTATTGACACCGAATGCAGCCAGTGATAACATTAATGTGACTGGACTATGTAGTATGCACAAAGACTGCAGTATACAAAACTCATTATTGATGGTGTTGGTTGTATCTGTTAGAATGAAATCAAAAGACTAGGAAATCATTTAACTACTGGAAACACTGACATAAAGAAATGTACATAGCCTTCAGTCCACCTTAGACTAGTTGGGTGTATCAATTCGAAGGTCACAGAAAGACAAGAACATAACACATCCCATAAGATCATCCACAGTAAAGTTATGTAGTGTTCACACCAACATTTGGATTTATGTGTTCGTGGCAATATGTTTGATAATGCAGTATGCGCATCCTAGTTGTAAGTATAATCGATTCTTTAACACTGCATAATAACTGCAGACATTATTTAATACTGCCAATAATTGCTCAGTTAGTTACGTATTCTGCTTCTTTCCCTTTATTGCTGTAAGGGGGACCTGTTATTTCCTGCAGCCTTTGTAGCTCTCTGGACATGGAGGTTAACTTAAATGGACCAGAGCGTTATAAACGTGTTCGTCTCTGAAAGCGGCCCTCCTGGGCAGGTAGAGGAGAAAGAATTCGCTATATCACATCTCGTTGGAGGCTGCCTGCGTTCTCTAAAACTACTTTGTGCAAGACGCTTGGAGAAATCGTTTTTAGAAAGATAACGTCTGGAGCCAGACGTAGCGCTCAGAATGGCAGAATGTGGGACAAGACATTTTTCTGTGGTCACGCCACAAAGAAATGGTTGTTTAAAACTGTAGTAACAGAGACTCTGATTGACTCACAATAATTGTTTCTGCACAAGGCGTGCTTCCTCATGTGTGTCTAAGTGTAAGACTTTCGATTGTGCAGGTTTGGAAACCGGTTATGGAATGGGAGAGGTCTCATATCTTCCTCTCCATTCAAGACCATCGATGATTAACAAAGAAAAAACCTCGAGAGTCGGAATTTGGTAAATTTATTTGGAAACATTATTGGTCACAACTCTCAAAGTTTCTTCCAGTAGAGGGGCAGGATTCTACACTGTCAGAACCAGCCATGTGTCGGAAGGTACAGCGAAAGGACACTTGCTGCATACACATCGTGATGTCGTCCGAAGAATGAGGTCCAAGGGTGCAGTTGGTATTTCACGGGGGCACCACAAGCTAAAGACAGTCGGTGCCAGACGCAACAAGAAATGAGAGGTGTCGACACAGAAACGTCCTAAAGAGTTCCCATACGCCGGAAACTTAGTTACGTGAGAGCGCAGGTCCACTCAGCAAGCTCTACAGCCATTGCCTACAATGACAGCATTATCTTGGCTTAGCTCTGGAGGTGACCTAACAGAACTTAGTCAGAGCTGTGTATCAAAGTTAAAAGTCACTTAAACTGAAAGGAGACTATCAATCTGTATTTTATTTAGTGGTAACACTTATAGTGTACAGTGACAGTCACAAATACGCAGTGACACTCCTGTGGACACGGATTGTTTCCAAGTTAAGTATTTCAGATTGTTTAAATTTGAATAAAGTGAGCTACTGTACTGTGTGCGTTGTACTATCCACTCAACCTCATCTGTTATTAAATCTAGGCTTGCTAACACACTAGAGACATCAAAGTGATGACACTTGCTGCCGGGGTGTCGAAGACTAGGTACTTGCTGCTGAGGTATCACAGATAGGTATGTCTCCACCTTAGGGGGGAATGAAGAGAGCATGCTGGATTCAGAATTTCCTGCCGCTACTGCCGCAGTGTTCCACATTCACACTGTATAAGAGTTGCAAGAATGAAACGGCAATGCAATCACTGAATCGAGGGGGACTTACGGCTAGTTAACTTACATCAGGGTTTAAGAGTTTTAAGGTGCTTCCCTCATCGACTTGGGGGATGCTACTGGTGTTCGTACGTGCTTTTTCGGGTTCTTTCCTCAAAACACTAACCAATATCACAGCCATTGGCCACATCTGCGATATAGTTCCATGTTACGCTTTCATGTGTCCATCCACCTGTGCCGAGGCTATATTCCTTAATTGAAATTCTTGTTTTCCACTTATTTAATGGTGACATATTTAATTCAGAGGGTTACTCATTTGCTTGATGTTTTAAGCTAATAAGGCAAATTCTTGTAGTAACCGCTAGTTTATATTGTAGTTAGGTGAACCCCATGATTAATTTATCCGCGTGTGGTGTGGTACCTGTATCTTCATGCTTCATTAAGCTGCCACTTCAATGACATCTTTCCATTCCGCGACATTGTTTTTCTTAAATTTCGACGGCATTATGCGGAGATACCCTTTCTTGTTGATCACAGGGGATCACACTCAGAGCATCTTAGCAGTATGCTAAATAGCTCAACCAACTCCTCACTGATGACACATTTACCGTTCAATACGTGGGTGATAGACTGCCATAGTAATGGTGATAGTACGAGAATTCGCTGAGCTTTCCGGAAATAGGTAAGAAATAAGCATATATCTTCCCCTACACTTCGCAAGCCACCATATGCTGTAACAATTTGATACACCCCCTTCGCCTCTCCATTTCCTATTCAATTCGCGATTGGTGCGTGGGAATAACGGTTGTTTGTAAGCCTTCGTGTCGTCTCGAATCTCTCTTATTTTCCCTGAACGGTCTTTACTTGTGATGCACGTAGCAGGAAGGAATATATTAGCAATCGCAGGCATTGCCTGTAGGGAACACAGCGTCCTTTGTAATTAACGTACCGGACACAGCCGCGGTTCGCCTATTATTTGATTTATTTTGACTGATTTGGCTCGTCAGTTGCGAGCATTCTCGCATATTCATCGCCTTAGTGGCAACATGTCACAAGTTATAAGCACCGCTTGGCACCATTGTCAACTCATTTTCTCTTTTCGAGCCATTGTTGCCTCTGTTGTTCTTGTTGTGGCTGCAACCCAAAGACTCGTTTGATGCAGCTCTACGCGCTACTCCATCCTTCGTCTACGAATACTTACATCAGTCTGAACTTTCTCACTAGATTCACCCCGTGGTCACCCTCCGCAACTTTTATCCCCCACTGATCTTCACTAGTCTCCAGTACCACCAAATATCAAAGGCTTCGAAATGTTTCAATTCTGTCTTTCCATTTCTCCAATTTTCCCGTCCACAAATAGCTATCCAAACATGATCGTCAGTGTAACTATTTCTGATCTCACGCTCTCTATTTTTGGATGTTAGCAGCTGTTTTGTCTTACAGACACCCATTTTGCCTTGAGACATCTACACTACGAGGCGCGTTCAACAAGCAATCGACATTTGTTTTCTGAGAGCAGTTTGGGTATGACCACAAAACTCTTTCTACATAATCTGCTTTTAATGCGACGGCCTTACGCCACCTTACTAAGAGGACACATATGCTCGCGTGTTACCACTCTACTGATCAACGTCGGAGCCAAGGTCTTGCTCCATCTATAACCTCGTCACCAACCAGATACGCTTCCTGAGGAGTGCATTAGGTCAAACATATGGAAGTCGAAAGGTGCGAGATTTGAGCTGTAAGGTGGCACGCGGGATATTGGTCCGATTTGTGCGACCTTTTGCAGTGACGACAGACGCTTCGCCAAACGACTCGTGTGATTTTGTACACTGTTCTCCGAAGACATTCTGCATGTGCCAATGAATATCTGCGGTGCTCTGGTTTTCCTCCAAAAGAAATTCAGTGACAGTTCTCTGCTTCTAACGCATCTCCGTTACAGATGTCATTTTGAAGGATATGTACAGCGCCGTCATCTATCGGAACTAAATCAAACCATAGGTGCTCAAGCGGCAATATTCCACCATGTCCCACAACTAACTCCGCATTTTTCAGCCTAAATTGGCCAAGGCATGAAATGTGTTGCATTACTTACTGGACCACTCTCGTACTTCGTCTGTCTTCCCTATGTTATCAATTATACACACACACAAAATTGCATCACCCCGGTTCTACATCTACATCTACATCCATACTCCGCAAGCCACCTGACGGTGTGTGGCGGAGGGTACCTTGAGTACCTCTATCGGTTCTCCCTTCTATTCCAGTCTCGTATTGTTCGTGGAAAGAAGGATTGACGGTATGTCTCTGTGTGGGCTCTAATCTCTCTGATATTATCCTCATGGTCTCTTCGCGAGATATACATAGGAGGGAGCACTATACTGCTTGACTCCTCGGTGAAGGTATGTTCTCGAAACTTTAACAAAAGCCCGTACCGAGCTACTGAGCGTCTCTCCTGCAGACTCTTCCACTGGAGTTTATCTATCATCTCCGTAACGCTTTCGC
Source organism: Schistocerca serialis cubense (assembly GCF_023864345.2). Lineage (NCBI taxonomy): Eukaryota > Metazoa > Arthropoda > Insecta > Orthoptera > Acrididae > Schistocerca > Schistocerca serialis. The sequence goes on along the minus strand of NC_064639.1, from coordinate 1,149,090,623 downwards.
AATTACAAAACGATCCTGTAACGAAGCGCGCTGCTGTCCGTTGGATCTTCTCTATCTCTTCTATCAACCCTATCTGGTACGGATCCCACACTGCTGAGCAGTATTCAAGCAGTGGGCGAAAAAGTGTACTGTAAACTACTTCCTTTGTTTTCGGACTGCGTTTCCTTAGGATTCTTCCAATGAATCTCAGTCTGGCACCTGCTTTACCGGTTCCCAGAACTCCTGAAAATAGACGTTGACTGTGGATGTTGTTGACAGACACAGTCCCTTTGACTGTTCAGTGATGTCACTAAACCCGCCCAAAGATACAAACAACCATGCATGAGCAGCGCCTGTTAGACCGAAGGGGCCCGACAGCCGATTAGTTCCAGTCATTCCAGCAGGAAGGAGGTACACGGCTCGGGTTGTCTGCAGTTCAACCATGCCTAGACCGTCAATTCCGCGATTCGTTCGCATCCGCATTGTTACTTTGTACCAGGATGGGCTCTCAACAAGGGAAGTGTCCAGGCGTCTCGGAGTTAACCAAAGCGATGTTGTTCGGACATGGAGGAGATACAGAAAGACAGGAACTGTCGACGACATGCCTCGCTCAGGCCGCCCAACGGTTATGACTGCAGTGGATGACCGCTACCTAGGGCTATGGTTCGGAGGGACCCTGACTGCAACGCCACCATGTTGAATAATGCTTTTCGTGCAGCCATAGGACGTCGTTTTACAGCTCAAACTGTGCGCAGTAGGCTGCATGATGCGCCACTTCACTCCCGACGTCCACTGCGAGGTCCATCTCTGCAACCACGACACCATGCAGTGTGGTACAGATGGGCCCAACAACATGGCAAATGGACCACTCAAGATTGGCATCACGTTCTCTTCACTACGCATACGCCTTCGACCAGATGTGTTTGGGGGCAATCCCGTCAGGCTGAACGCCTTGGACACACTGTCCAGCGAGTGCAGCAAGGTGGAGGTTCCCTGCTGTTTTTGGGATGGCATTATGTGTGGCCGACGTACGCCGCTGATGGTCATGGAAGGTGCCGTAGCGGCTGTACGATATGTGAATACCATCCTCCGACCGATAGTGCAACCATATCGGCAGCATATTGGCGAGGCATTCGTCTTCTTGGACGACAATTCACGCCCCCATCGTGCACATCTTGTGAATGACTTTCGTCAGGATAACGACATCGCTCGACTAAAGTGCCCAGTATGTTCTCCAGACATAAAACCTATCGAACATGCCTGGGATAGATTGAAAAGGGTTGTTTATGGACGACGTGACCAACCAACCACTCTAAGGGACCTACGGCGAATCGCCGTTGAGGAGTGGGACAATCTGGACAAGGAGTGCCTTGATGAACTTGTGGAAAGTATGCCACGACGAATACACGCACGCATCAATGCAAGAGGACGTGCTACTGGGTATTAGAGGTAGCGGTATGTACAGTAATCTGGACCACCACCTCTGAAGGTCTCGCTGTATGATGGTACCACACGCAATGTGCGGCTTTCATGAACAAAGTTCCGTAACTCTCGGAATCAAGGTATCGAAAAACTTTTTGATGTGTGTACTTCAGAGATAAAAAAATGGCTCTGAGCACTATGGGACTCAACTTCTGAGGTCATTAGTCCCCTAGAACTTAGAACTAGTTAAACCTAACCAACCTAAGGACATCACACACATCCATGCCCGAGGCAGGATTCGAACCTGCGACCGTAGCGGTCTCGCGGTTCCAGACTGCAGCGCCTAGAACCGCACGGCCACTTTGGCCGGCACTTCAGAGATAGCGAAGTTTAATGCAGTTCCTTAAGAAGGACGAAACCGTTGTAAAAAATTTTGTTACGGTGAATGTTACCTGCTGTACACACCATCAGCGCAGTTTTCTTTTTGTTTATTGGCATATTACAGCCATCAGCTAAGACACCAAAAATTACGTTATTCACCCAATTGTTTTTCACTTTGGTGACTCCTGCTATTTCATCATCGAACTATGTCATGGAAATATTCTCAGCAACAAACACCCGCCCACATAGTGGTAGTCCTTCCCTTCCGCTATTGTCTCACCAGAATATTACTTTAATGTCGCTGATAACAATGAACAACCGTGCCTAACGTCTTTCCAACATCAATGACTCCTTCCAACTGATTGGCATAAGGAGAATGGATTACCTTTCTATTCGTGTAGTTAATACTGCTCTGCATAAAAATGGAGAACAAGTTATTCCATTCACATTTAGCTTTCTCTAAATCTAGGGACACAGTTCGCTTTCCGTTATTCACCGCGATACATTCCTGCCAAATCCAACTTCCTCACCATTGTCACTTTCTTCTAACAGATCATCTACTGTCATCTGATGGATTACACACTCACATCTGAAGAAACAGTGCAGCCACGATATTGGCATAACTTTAACGTAAGACACACTGAAACCAACTGCACATAACATTAAAGTTCCTCAACACTATAACCGAAAGGTCAAATGAAAACTTCCATTCCAAAAGGGGTAGTAATGGCATCTCAAAGTAAAAAGAAGTTTAATTATAGAAATATCTCATTTTAATGTCAGATGTTTCCTCAATCAAACACTTTGACAAACCGATAAGCGCAGCCCGAGTCTGAGATTATTTTGTGAAAAGGTAATGACTGCGACTTAAAAAGTTCCAGTGATTATTTACGTGTTAAAGGACACGTGGGACAATGTTATTTCTGTTGTCCTACTGAACGTTTGTGGCGAACACAGCGTTCGATGGGTCGCGTTTCCATTCGCCAGTGAGATATGGACGGATGACGTCAGACTTGCAACCTAACGGTCCATAAACGTGGAGGTCATTAGTCACGGACCATATCCGCCGATGGCCGATGCGCCTACGATGTATACGACCGCGTACGACGTAATCCGCTGCGTGCTCTGCTCCCGCGTAGTGGAGGCGGCAACACTGGTCCACTCTCTACTGTTAACTCTTACAAAATATAAGGGTAATATTTCTTTCAATAGGCGCGAATAATTTACGTGTCCTACCCTTAATTCGCATTTTTAGGTTAGATCTACATGTATATATTATATTAGGGATGCCACTGAAACAAAGAATGGATGAGGATAGATTCTGCTGTCATTTATCGCTACACCCGCTTTTACATTTGTGTATCGAGTGATGAAAGAATTACCGTTCGTACTAGTCTCTACACACAGTACTATGTACGGTCACTTTTAGTTTCTTCTTACAGATCTCGTCAGCGTAGTCCTTCTACGGTCTACTTATAATAATGCTTCTTTAAAAACAGATAACAGTATTTAGGTAGAATGACTTTTCCATTACTCTAAAATTCCTATCCATCTGTCTGACTGTCATTGCCTACTTGCGAACCTTAGCATGTAAGTGGGGTGGAATTAAATCAAACAGCATGCCGTACGAGAAAATACGCTACATGTATCGACGTTCTTCTCCTGACTTTTGTGCGTATCGTGTGAAAAGACTGTATAACTCGCCGGCCAGAGTGGCCGAGAGGTTCTAGGCGCTTCAGTCTGGAACCGCGTGACCGCTCGGTCGCAGGTTCGAATCCTGCCTCGGGCATGGATGTGTGTGATGTCCTTAGGTTGGTTAGGTTTAAGTAGTTCTAAGTCTAGGGGACTGAGGACCTCAGATGTTAAGTCCCATAGTGCTCAGAGCCATTTGAACTGTATGACTGGTTTATTACTTCTACAGTAGAAGAATTTGACCTCAGAAGACTAACAACATGACGTCACTGCAAAATTTGGCTGTTGATCATGAACGTAAGTAAATGTAACGTGATGCGCGTAGCTAAGAAAAGAAAATTTAATCTACTGCTGTTCCATTGCACTTCTGGGACCGAGCGAGGTGGCGCAGTGGTTAGCACACTGGACTCGCATTCGGGAGGACGACGGTTCAATCCCGCGTCTGGCCATCCTGATTCAGGTTTTGTATGATTTCCCTAAATCGCTCCAGGCAACTGCCGGGATGGTTCCTTTGAAAGGGCACGGCCGACTTCCTTCCCCGTCCTTCCCTAATCCTATGAGACCGATGACCTCGCTGTCTGGTCTCTTCCCCCAAACAACCCAATCCAACTACTGGAGAAAGATCGCTGGAAACAGTAACAACCATGAACTGCGTCCGAATATCTATCCGGAGCGATCTTACGTGACATGACCACATAAAGCAAACTGCAGGAGAAGCAGATGTCAAGCTGAAACTCACTTAGAGAATCTTTAGGAAAATTCGTACTAAACACGTGAGCGACCGATCTTGAGTATTGTTCGTCTGTCTGGTTTCCTTATAAACTGTGATTAATGAAAGAGATGGAGGAGATCCTAAAAAGAACGGGGCCTTCCATCACGGGATCGTTTAGTATGAGCTACAGTATTAAGGAGATGCTCAGCGATTTGTAACGGCAGACGCTGTAAGAGAATCGTTGTGCATCACTGAGAGGTTTAATATTGAAATTCCGTGAGCGTACGTTCCAGAAAGAGCCAGGCAACATAATATTTCCTCCTACATACAAATCGCGAAATGACCAGGCGATAGATCAGGGTTACAGTGGTTTACCGACATTTATTCTCGTCGCGCAAACGGAACGGGGGCTGACAGAAGTATCCTCCGCCCACACAACGTAATGTGGATTGCGGATCATATTTGTAGAAGGTTAAAGCAGCCCTCTGCTTTGATTTCAGCGTAAATACATTTCTCACCATCACAAACAGCACTGTAGCAGAAAGTGATGTCTAAAACTGCAGCAGGTGTGGAAGAATTAGAAAAACGTGTGGTTAATGTGGAATACGTATTGGGAAGTGTGGAAGTTAAGAGTGTCTTTCCGACCGCTGGCGTAGTGTAACGTTTCTGCCACGCAGGCGGTGCTACTCTAGTGATGTGCAGAGTGACACGGTCGAGACAGTACGCAGCGTAGTAGTGGTCGCGGATCAATTTCAGGAGACAAGGGTAGCGTTATTTGCCATCCTCTGGTGCTTCGCTCTTCATCAGAGGGCATTCACCGTACTGAAGGGTCTCGTTAACAAGGGAGGGGGTCGTGCCAATCCTCTGCTGCTTTCTTGGCGGAGGCATTTTCGCGATCGTTCCGATGGCGGAGCGTGCCTTGCGGAATGCACAACGCGGAATCACGTTTGGGCACTACGTTCTTAGCATAGCGTGCAAGCAGGTTTCTGTAGGTGTTTATTTCGTAGCCTTCTTGTACACTATATTACAGAGGAGGCGAATAACAAGGAACGGACAACATTAAAAATGATTCTCTGGTATTTAAAACTCAAATCCCTTTTTTCTTCACCTATTAGGATATACTGCTTTTCACGATCCCTATAAGTCCCCTCTGACCTTCTTATTCTTCAGTTTAGTATGTAGCACTTAAACTTTGACTGATATAAGCGGCGCTGGTGCAGCGTGTACGACGTAGCCCGACCCAGATGCAGATATGCAGGCCTGCACACAGGATTACTGTGTCATTCGTATCTTTCCGATGTGCGTGAGGTAAATGCGAAAATCTGAACTATGGCGAAGTTATTATCAAATGCGCCCAACGTGCTGATATTCGCCCTCATCTCGTGGTCGTGCGGTAGCGTTCTCGCTTCCCACGCCCGAGTTCCCGGGTTCGATTCCCGGCGGGGTCAGGGATTTTCTCTGCCTCGTGATGGCTGGGTGTTGTGTGCTGTCCTTAGGTTAGTTAGGTTTAAGTAGTTCTAAGTTCTAGGGGACTGATGACCATAGATGTTAAGTCCCATAGTGCTCAGAGCCATTTGAACCATTTTTTTGCTGATATTCTTTTCTTGGCTGTCGGGAACAAACGCCAGTAGACGTCCAACGGAAAATGAAGAATGAGCGTGGGGCAGAATGTCTGTCGAAAACCACCGACAAGGCTTTCTGCTGCTTCATGATTACACACGTTCTCATGTAACAATAACTTATCGCAGAAGTAGCACAAACTCAATGTGACACATTCGAGCACCCATTCTATAACCCTGATCTCTCCCCATGCGACTACCTACATCTACATGATTAATCTGCAATTCACATTTAAGTGCTTGGCAGAGGGTTCATCGAACCACAATCATACTATCTCTCTACCATTCCACTCCCGAGCAGCGCGCGGGAAAAACGAACACCTAAACCTTTCTGTTCGAGATCTGATTTCTCTTATTTTATTTCTATGATCATTCCTACCTATGTAGGGTGGGCTCAACAAAATATTTTCGCATTCGGAAGAGAAAGTTGGTGACCGAAATTTCGTAAATAGATTTCGCCGCGACTAAAAACGTCTTTGCTTTAATGACTTCCATCCCAACTCGCGTATCATATCTGCCACACTCTCTCCCCTATTTCGTGATAATACAAAACGAGCTGCCCTTTTTTGCACCCTTTCGATGTCCTCCGTCAATCCCACCTGGTAAGGATCCCACACCGCGCAGCAGTATTCTAACAGAGGACGAACGAGTGTAGTGTCAGCTGTCTCTTTAGTGGACTTGTTGCATCTTCTAAGTGTCCTGCCAATGAAACACAACCTTTGGCTCGCCTTCCCCACAGTATTATCTATGTGGTCTTTCCAACTGAAGTTGTTCGTAATTTTAACACCCAGGTACTTAGTTGCATTGACAGCTTGACAATTGTACTGTTTATCGAGTAATCGAATTCCAACGGATTTCTTTTGGAACTCATGTGGATCACCTCACACGTTTCGTTATTTAGCGTCAACTGCCACCTGCCACACCATATAGCAATCTTTTCTAAATCGCTTTGCAACTGATACTGGTCTTCGGATGACCTTGCTAGACGGTAAATTACTGCATCATCTGAGAACAACGTAAGAGAACTGCTCAAATTGTCACTCAGGTCATTTATATAGATCAGGAACAGCAGAGGTCCCAGGACGCTTCTCTGGGGAACACCTGATATCACTTCAGTTTTACTCGATGATATGCCGTCTGTTACTACGAACTGCGACCTTCCTGACAGGAAATCACGAATACAGTCGCACAACTGAGACGATTCCCCACAGGCCCGCAGCTTGATTAGAAGGAATGCCGGACATTTGCCACGCCGGACATTTGACACGCCGGACATTTGCCACACTTGCCCCTTCGCCAGGTAGCTTGAGTAGCGATCCCTCTGGCAAGGGTCGCCCTTCCTCGTACTACTTCTGTCCGCTTTCAAACCGCCGTCTCCACATCTTACTAAATACAACCAGTACGTAAGGGACCTTGTTCTTCGACATCTTGGCCAAATACAGAGCTTCTTTTCCGAAATCGAAATATTTATAACTTTTGGGGAACGAAAGCAATACCGACGATTTTGTCAGTATGTAATTAGTTCTGCCAAGTATAAATATAGATCCCTCTGTCTGCACGGTAGCTTCCTTTCACACTAACTGACTGCGGTAGAAACAGTCCATCGCCATGGGAGCAACAAGAAAGGAACGACGTAACGAGAATGCGAATGTACACTACCATTTCTTTTTGATCACTGCATTTGTGCCTATTTTAATTACTACAACTGCATACCCAAAAGACAATAAGGAAAGAATAAATGGGTACCTGAATATTTGAAAAGAAGAACGACATGCTCCATATTAATTTACTCTCTAAAAACATTAGTTAATAAAGTGTAGCGGGACAATGTAAAAAACATAACTGAAAACATGTTCACTAAATATAGATAAGAACATCTATGATTGACATGTCATCTAAAGTCAACGTACAATTTTAAAATGTTAGAAATAAGGAAATGAAGTAATACAGAATGCTACGCTTGTAACGTACGTTGTTGTTCTACATTATTTAGCTCTGGTGTTGACAGGGTCACAGAGAAAGCATCCTAGGTTCTCGAGGGAAAATCCGTAATTGTAATTATCTGCACTTCAACAGAACCAAGAAGGACAACTTAAGGAAAAATAATGTAACGTGTGTTCAAGCTTACAATCGACATTGAAGCAGATAGTTCCTGTGACTTAGCATGGGCAGAGGTTAAATTCGACAACCGGAATAAATTATTAACTGACTCCTTTTACCGACACCTTGCCTCAGATGAAACAGTTGCTGAAAAGTTCAAAGAAAACTTGAGTCTCATCACAAATAGGTACCCTACTCACGCAATAATAGCAGTGACTTCAATCTACCTTCCGTATGTTGACAAAAATACGTTTTCATACCCTATTGTAAATAGAATACAACTTCCGTAATTGTTCTAAATGCTTTTTTTAAAATTATTTTTAACAATTAGTTGACGAGACCATTCAAATTGTAAATGGTTACGAAAACATACTTGACCTCTTAGCCACAAATAATCTTAAGCATCACGACGGATACAGGGATTAGTGAACACTAAGTCGTAGCGAGGCTCACTTCCGTGACAAAGAAATTCACTAAAACTAAACGCGAAATATATCTATTTATAAAAGCAGCTGAGATAGTCTCCAATCCTTCCAAACTATGTAAATGAAGACCATTTGTGGCTTACGTTCAAAGAAATAGTATCAACAGCACTCGAGATACTCATACCAAATAAATCAATAACAGACCGAACTGATCCCCCCATGGTACACAAAACACGACAGAAAGCTGGTGCAGGAGCACCGCAAAAGGCACGTATAATTTAGACGAACGCAAAATCTCCAAGATTGGTGAAATTTTTCTGAGGCTCGAAATTTGGTGCGGATTTTAATGCGAGATGCATTTAATAGTTTCCACAACGAAACTCGGTCTAGAAATGTGGCGGAAAATCCAAAGAGATTCTGGTCCCATGTTAGGTAAACCAGCGTAAAGGCTCAGTAAGTACCTTTACCGTGCGACAGCGACGGTAATGTTACTGATCACAGTGCCACTAAAGTGGAGTTACTAAATGCATTTTCCGAAATTCCTTCACCAAAGAAGACGAAGTAAATATTCCAGAATTCTAAATGAGAAGAGCTGCATACATAATTTAGAAGTAGATATCCATCGTGTTGCAAAGCAACTCAAATTGCACTGTCAGTGACAGAGGAAATGATCAAATATCTTTTCAAAAAGTCTCTAATGTATAAGAAAAGTAGGTCTATATATCTAAATGTACTTAAGTAGATGGACATCTTCTATAAATGTTTACAGCTAAACATAAATAAAAAATATTTGAGGTGCCAAAATTGTCAACCTTTGGATCAGATCAGTTTTAGGATGTCAATTTTAGGTGCAATTCAAAGGTTCAGATCCCATTTTCTTTTACAAAAGCGTATACTATCAGTTTAACAAACCATGATATTTTAGATGATAGTTGCGACTCTGAAGCTTCAGAAAATAATTTTAGAACTGATAATTGTTTAATAGTATGGCCACAATATTGGAAGGCGGAAAAAGGTTATCTTAACGTGACAACAATAGGGATACTTTTGTGAGGCTTGAAACACTTTTTAATTTTTACATTAAAGGCTGATTCCCATCACACTTTGCACAGGCTTTGGACCGTCAAAATGATAGATGACCATTTACCACTCTGGCATGTGTAAAATCAGCCTAAACACGCTGAACTAATGTACACTCTATTTACAATTACAACTTAATATTAGCTCCGACAATGCTGCTTCAGTGTTTTAACAATTTTAACTCAGTAATCTGCGAGTACTCAGTGGTCTTCATAGTTTCTTAATACATTATTTTTAACGTATTTTAGTCCAGTTTCTGAATATGGCCGATGGCTTTCAAGCAAGGCCTAATGTTGCCAGTCTCTTCATAATTCTTTACGATTCTCTCTATCCTGTCGTCCAGCTTCAAGTACTTCTTCTTCCTCTTCTTACCTTTAAGATTCATTTCCAATTTCATGTGTATGCATTCCACGAAATAGTTGATTCTAGGGTGAGAGTTTCCAATAATACTATTTATTTTGTTGTGACACCTTTCAACAGCATTCGTCGTTCGGTGCTTTTTCCCGTAACAGTCCCACATTTCTATTGCGATATCCTCATTCTCTACCCAGTTATCCACAAAGTACTAAAAAAATTGAGAGAACCTTCCGTTATCAGGAGCTTCTGCATGAATCTCACTCAATCCACCCATTGCTTACGTCCTCCCGTTTTACAAACGCCAGCGCTGCACACACGCTGACGTGAAGTCTCAAATCCTCGTTCTGGCGGTACTCCTCAGTTAGACCGAGAACTCGAAGTCTTCTCCATAAACTCTTCTTCATATGGAAATAGAATCCATTATTTCAATTGTAGAAAAACTTGACGAATATAGCAGCTGCCTCAAAGTCCACCTTTACTTGTTTAGGACACCACTCGGAGACTGCCTGTTATCAGACGAAACAGACGAACATATGTGTCTTTCTTCTTATTAGGGAGCAGTGCAAATACAGTAGGAAGAATGTTTGTTTCGTCAATCGGGCCTCCTAAGTCTACGTGTATGGTGTAGATTTGTGCAAACTGCTTGCTGCATCTCTTAAATGTTCCATCATAAAAAATGGGAACATGTTTTTAAACTTTTTTTCCTTTGCGTCCACTAAAAATCATTATTCTCATCTCTAATCTATCGTCTTCCAGAAGGAAACTACTGCCATCTCCCATTTTTAATAGATCTTCATGAAGATCAATTTCGTAAGAGTTCTTAGGCTCTTGTTGGTTCACCCGCGCTTGACCCCATCGACGACGCGTGGTTCTCTTCATAGATTCTGAATTAGGCATCACTGTAACAAAGTCATAAACTTTATTATGTAGATTTCCCATTTCATGCGCGAATATCTCCGATAACTGTGTAGTTTCTTCTCGAGACCTTCTCTTCGCCCTTTCCACTTGCTTTCTCACTTTCAGAGCCGCATCGTCAGGTGGTCCACAGAGATGTTCTAATACGTTCAGCACTTCTCCGTTCCTCGAAAGCAGCTTTCCCTTGCAATGATCCGCTTTTCGGCGTAAGCACATCCTTGTAACAACACCTTCTTTAGATTCCCTCTGTTTAAGATACGCGTAACCTTTGTAATGAGCAGGCGGCCTGCCCTTGTTCGTTGTAAAAACTTCCACACTGATGGTCGCGTTAGGAACTTCGAAAGCAAACTGGGCGGTCGGGAGAGGTGGAAGAGGATGAGGAGGAGGGGGGGGGGAGGGGGGGGGGGGGGAGACGAGGGACCGAACCCGTCGGAGCAGGTAAAACCGTGGCAAATGTCCGGCGTGCCAAATGTCCGGATACCGATTAGAAGTTGCTTGTGAGGAACGGTGTCTAAAGCTTTCCGGAAATCTAGAAATACGGAATCAACTTGAGATCCCCTGTCGGTAGCGGCCATTACTTCGTGCGAATAGAGACAGGAACGGGTATACAAAGTAAAAGGCATATTTCTATATACAAAACTAGGTCTACTTTGCGTCTTCGGGTCGATTCCACAGTGCCAGGTCTTTTAGGCGATGACATCTCGGTCTGCAAAAGATTCTAATCCAGGCAGGGATGAGCCTTTAATTCCTTAAAAAAGACCTGGAATGGTCTCGATATTTCTTCTCGGACGAGGATGTGCAACGGGCAGTCACGGACTTCCTCACGTAGTAGGACACGGTGCTTTACCAAACGGGTAAAAGGTGACAATTGCTGAACTACAGGAAACAAAATCGTCATAACTTCTGAACGGTTTGCGTTAGGACGCTCACACTGCACGGCTGGCCGTGGGGCATGATGGGAATTAGTATGCGGTTTTAGCGACGACGCCAACTTTCATTTGGGTGGGTTCGTCAACAAGCAAAATTGGCGTATCTGGGGGACTGAAAACCCGGATTTCCCGATCGAGAAATGTCTTCACCCTCAACGGGTGACTGTGTGGTGTGCAATGTCCTATGACGGAATAGTCGGTGCGATAGTCCTTGGTGACATGGTGACTACCGAATGGTACGTGAAGATTTTGGAAAATGATTCTATCCCCAACATCCAAAGTGACACCGATTTCGACAAGATGGGGCTCATGCAAGACGGAACTCGATCCTACAGAAGCAAGAGCGTGTTTAATGTCCTGGAGGAGTACGCTGGACACAGCATTCTGGCTCTGGTGTACACAGAGGCCACTAGGCATGGGCCTCGATTGGACGCCATATTCTCTGAATCTGAAAACATGCGACTCCTTTTTGTGGGGCTATATTAAAGACAAGTGTACAGCAATAACCCAAAACCATTGCAGCGCTGAAAGCAGCCACTGAAGAGGTCATCGACGGCATCTACGTTCCGACACTTCAGTGGGTCATGCAGAATTTCGTCATTCGTCTACGCCACGTCATCACCAATGATGGCAGGAATAGCGAACAAGTGATAACCTAAATCCTAATATCTGTAGTGCCGTTTACATGTTGAATAAAATGTGTGCACGCCGTAGTTTGTAACTAATATACTCGTACGTTTTTCTTTTCATATAGTTGAATAACTGACACTCTGTACCCTCAAAGTACTGCGTCGGCGGGATGCTTGCGTCAGTGCTCACGGCAACTTTGCTTTATTATCATACCGATTATGGACTGTACGGCCTTCGAAGACTGTACGGCATTCGAACGGAAACTTTTTTTATCGTACCTTATACTTAAATCTCTTCAGAGGTCCTGGTCTACTGTCTCACTTAGGCTACTGAGAGCAGTTCCATGTTGACACAAGCTTTCATGCATATCAGCAAAAATGTAATGGGGAACTTGGGTACCGTACCGACTGAGTGTAAAATTAAAGACTAAGATGAATGTTAGTCTTCTGACACAATTCTTTGTATTAATTTCAAACGATAACATAAATGACAATGAAACTTACTGGCAGATTAAAACTGTGTGCCCGACCGAGACTCGAACTCGGGACCCTTGCCTTTCGCGGGCAAGTGCTCTACCATCTGAGCTACCGAAGCACGACTCACGCCCGGTACTCACAGCTCTACTTCTGCCAGTATCTCGTCTCCTACCTTCCAAACTTTACAGAAGCTCTCCTGCGAACCTTGCAGAACTAGCACTCCTGAAAGAAAGGATATTGCGGAGACATGGCTTAGCCACAGCCTGGGGGATGTTTCCAGAATGAGATTTTCACTCTGCAGCGGAGTGTGCGCTGATATGAAACTTCCTGGCAGATTAAAACTGTGTGCCCGACCGAGACTCGAACTCGGGACCTCCGCCTTTCGCGGGCAAGTGCTCTACCATCTGAGCTACCGAAGCACGGCTCACGCCCGGTAGGTTCGCAGGAGAGCTTCTGTAAAGTTTGGAAGGTAGGAGACGAGGTACTGGCAGAAGTAGAGCTGTGAGTACCGGGCGTGAGTCGTGCTTCGGTAGCTCAGATGGTAGAGCACTTGCCCGCGAAAGGCAGAGGTCCCGAGTTCGAGTCTCGGTCGGGCACACAGTTTTAATCTGCCAGTAAGTTTCATATCAGCGCACACTCCGCTGCAGAGTGAATATCTCATTCTGGATAAATGACAATGTTTTAAATTCACAACAGTCGTTAAAATAATGTTTCCCAGCTTCTATGCGGGCATGTCACACCGAGTTCGTCGTACCCGCCCGAAAAACTACGGTGTAGTCATCGGCCGCGGGAGTTCTGTCAAAGAAATTCTTTTGAGTCTCAACACAAAAAAAAGTTCAAATGTGTGTGAAATCTTATGGGGCTTAACTGCTAAGGTCATCAGTCCCTAATCTTACACAGTACTTAACCTAAATTATCCTAAGGACAAACACACACACCCATGCCCGAGGGAGGACTCGAACCTCCGCCGGGACCAGCCGCACAGTCCATGACTGCAGCGCCTGAGACCGCTCGGCTAATCCCGCGCGGCGTCTCAACACAAATCAGTTTTTTCTCATGTCGCTATAGGAAGAAATCAAGTGGGGTTACATCAGGCTAACAGGTAGCTGTACACAGAGCTACCTCACATTCATCTCGCCTGTTGAGCAGGACTGCTGGACACACAAACAAACACTGCCTGCCAGGAGTGAAGGAGCAAACGAAATGAAACTTCACGGTTTGATAGGGTGTGTGATGTTATTTCTGTGATTGCAATATCGAGTGAAATTTAGAAAGAACTTGGTACCATTAGCCCAGTTGTAACTATGACGCTGCAACTCTTCTGCCCTGGATGCGTACACTAATTTGCTTAGGAATGGTACCATAAAACAGTGGTATCTTCTCCTGAGGCATCTTGCCCACAAGTGTTGTAACTGCTCCATTATATCCTGGATACGCGCAGTGGGACAGTTGACATCCGAACTGACCCCACATCTGGGGATCTTGCTGCACACAGGAGTACCGCAACATCATAGAGACACATGTCATGTGAGGAGGTATACTGTGCTGTTTAGAAATGGCATAACGAAACTGTCTCATGGGGTTTAGCACGTAAGGGCGCACGATGTCCGTGACTTGTCGTTGTGCCGTCAGAGCCCCATCGGTCTGTGCCAGTCTTGTCCTGAAGTTACACCCTTCGGCTACCCGTACCACGATGCTAGGAGTAACGCCGCTACGCCTCTTCAAAACGTTGTAAGAATGTGTTCTCTCGCAAAATCGCCGCCACAGTCACCGTCGATGTCATCAGAGGTAGTGCAGACGCGCAGTTTGTTGCGGAAGATAATTGGACGTCATTCATTAGCAGTCCATACTTCCCAGTCAAGACACCATTGCAAAAGCAGCCGCTTGTTTTGTGGTATTAGCGACACCCTGGGCATGGGACACCAGTTCCCTAGTTCGGCTGCTGCTAGTCTAGGATCAGTGGAGCGGGATGACAGAATTTTGCAGGGAGTACAGTACTTGGCAGGCGCAGATGTGAAGAGGTTGTGTTTCGCTTGGTGTATAAGATAGCCGTTCTTCGTTTGGCTGTTCAGAGGTGGTCGACGGGAACATTGAAAATGTGAAAATGTGTGTGAAATCTTATGGGACTTAACTGCCAAGGTCATCAGTCCCTAAGCTTACACACTACTTAACCTAAATTATCCTAAGGACAAACACACACACCAATGCCCGAGGGAGGACTCGAACCTCCGCCGGGACCAGCCGCACAGTCCGTGACTGCAGCGCCTGAGACCGCTCGGCTAATCCCGCGAGGCGGAACATTGAAGACGAGTATGCATACCCTGACGTCCCCATGCAACCCACGGGCAACTGGAGCCAGATAATGAGACTCCTCTCAAAATCAGCCAGCTGCTGATATTATGCAGCATCTCCGTGCCCTTCATAGTGACCGCTCAACATCTGACGCTTCTCACGCCACTTATGTTCCCCACTAGATCTGGTAGCAAAACTAAATACGAGCAACATCAATGGACTCTTCTCGCCTTGCACCTGTCGCAGAGAACTGAAACTCATCACTTATATACCCATCGATGTCGTCTACTTGTACAAAGTAACACTGACATCCCAATGTTTCCTCTGGGTGTTTCCCGTTTTCGTCAGGCAATGTATTTTTGTCATTATTTTGCCGGCTGGTATCGACCGGCCCGGCATGCAACGATGTGTTTACAAAGCTGACAGATTAAGTAAAGTTCGCCACATGCTGTGCTCGTAGGACGTGACGTTGCGGGACTTCCATCTGCTGAGCAAAGAAGATTGGATAGGGCACGCTCGCAGTACTTGCCAGAGGACACTGAATTCAGCGTGGTGTCAGCCCAAGTTATACTTTTTTAAGTCAACACATCGCATAAGAGCAATCATTCTGTCACCGTTGAAAAACAGTATTTCTCTATTTATTGCAGCAGCTGTCAACAAATGTTGTCGGTTGGAATGAAGAACTAAAACGACTTTCTTTCGTTCATGGTGGACCTCCTACGGAAGTCCTTGCGAGACTTAACTTTGTTGTAACATTGTTGCAATTGCCCACTGTAGACACTATTTTATGGCAAACGTCTTGTTACCAATATTAACCTTGTTATAGAGCCCTCTGTGCATCTTCTACCATCCTGTTCACTGTGCACTCATTTCTTTATTACACACCTCTGGCCAGTAAAAGGCAACATCATCAAAGTGGCAGCAAAACTATGAGTTGACATCAAGTATACACAAAATTGGATGTGCATATGATTAGCATTTCAGACTAACCACAAAACCTAGTTACGACTATCGCCACCTGCATTCTGTATAGAGGGGAACATTACGCTCCAAATTTCTCTCTGAGATATCGTATCTGAATGTTAGTGTGTGTGTGTGTGTGTGTGTAGGTCGTATTCAGCCTTCTGTCAGGACAAGCGGAGCAAAGACTGCGTTTTATTGGCAGAACACTTAGAATGAAATTACAATGAAATGAATACCCTTAGCTGCATATTTTTTTTAACATTATCAAAGTGGTCGTTTTATTCCAAATAAAGGTTACTAACGTGCAAACAAAATGATTAACAGAAAGTAATTTCGTTACAATTACTTACATCAGAAGTACGAAAACAGTCACTGTGAGACTGTACTTGACATATTATCTTTGAACATACCTGAATTGTTGCAGTGGATTTGTAAACTTAGTGGCAGTATATCGTATTATCATTTTCCTCCTCAGTCTGAGTTACGGTTTTATGTTCTACAATCCATAGTGACAAATTCTTTCGGTGTAATGCATTACTCTACTCTTAACATTAATGAATTCTTTAGCCTACGCAATTTAGTTGTCTTCGACAATTTTTACACATACTTTATACATTTTATATTACATATTCTACTTTTTCTAAGTTATCTGAGAGTTTAAGAAAGTGTTTCGTGAAAGTAATAAGAAATAAAGTTACAACCTAGCACGGACCAAAAATGTAGAAAAAAAAAACCTTTACAGAAATACTTCTCCGAGACACGGACAGATGGTGGAGCTTGTTACGATTACATCGAGATACTTCAGACAATTATTAAACGAATCTGACAAATAAAATAAAGAAAACAGTGTTTTGCCTTTACGTTTTGAAAGAGTGTCTGCAAGGTTCCGGCATGCGGTACGGTATACTGTTTCAGAGTTTCAAAGCTGTACACAAATTGCTGCAGAATGAAAGATTCAATCTCGAAAATGTTCACAAATATCGTTGTGAGGGACACCAGTACGATTATGGTGTTGTGCAGGTTTACCTTGGAATGTGATTGAAACGGGTTTGATTTGGCCAAGAACGTCACAACATGAGTATTACGAAAACAGAGCTGTTGGTGTGAGACTATACGTGGAACTGCACACATCGGCTATAAAGAAAATGTTGCTCACTACGGTGAGTACCGACTTTCCTATGACGGTGACGAGGAGCACATGGTCTTTACAGTGAGGATACCGTTCATCGCCAGATGGTCTCATTCTAACAGTAACATCCAGAAAGTGAATGACGCAGATACAATTGCTGCTGTCTGCTCTCTGAAGGAATTTCAGCTACCGTAACTAGGTTCCGAAACTGGTCACTTCTGCAGATTTCCTGTTGGAACTATAACGCTTTCAGTAATCACTTTGTAACTTTTGGATCTCACGATGTCCCTTGATTTATTTTTTTTAAGCTATCCGTCTTGAATATTTGATGTTGTACTACATCCTCTCCCGACAAGGCCACATATCAAATGCTTGCATTTCGTTCTTCAGGTTGGCAGTGATCCATGTTTCAGTTACAAATTCCTGGTGCGGATTTCAACAACTTTCTCATTTTTGTACCATTATATCTGCATTAGAGCTCTGTGTACTGAAAAAAGCTTTCAGTTTTGCCAGTTTACTTCTGATACTCTCTTCGGCTATCCAATGTAATCTTGCTTCTTAGACAGAATTCTTCAATTTCTTTCATTGCTGAGGCGTTTCCAGTTTGCATGTTGAGTAAGTTTTCATTCCTCTTTCTACTACTCTTTATCATCGTCTTTGCCTTATTCATCTTTAATCCATATTTCTTGCTAATCACAGGAGGCGTTGATTTAAGTCAACGGGGACAGTTGAAAATGTGTGCCCCGACCGGGACTCGAAACAGGGATCTCCTGTTTACATGAGCCACCGGGGACACAGAGGATAGCGCGACTACAGGGACTTATCTCTGGCACGCCTCCCGGGAGACCCACATTCGCAACTTATTGTCCAGCACTATATTCGTGGTGCCCCTGCCCATTACACTCATTACTCGTGGCTTTGCCGCCGATTCCCGTAAGAGTTCGGGCACTGTTCGTGCATCCGCACAGAAGAAGTTGGTCAAATGGCCGGTGAGCCTTAAGTATACATATATATGAAGATGGTAACTGTTCTTTCGGCGATGTTCGAAAGAACAAATACCATCTTCATATAAACGAGTATATAGAACGCTTAGAAGCGGCAACATGTTACTTCACTTGACACGACGGAATTATGTTACATGACATGGGCACCAAACACCAACAAGTAAAACAGCGCGAATGTGTCAAGAGGTTTTCATTTAAATGTCGTTTAAGCTGCCACATAAGTCGATAAGCTAGTTTCCTTTTTTTACATCCCTAAATCTGTCCAGCACATATTCGCCTTTTTCTGCTATGACAGGAGCATTTATCATTCTAGTTACACTTCTTTGTGTACCTTCGTACAAAATTTGAACCGAGTCGCACAAGTTTGAAACACAAAAAAGCGCGCGTAAAAAAAACTCCCAAAAACGTGTTTTTTGCACGCAAAATCCGAATGAAGCTAGATTTTTCAAAGCGAGTTTTCAATTTTATGGTAAGAATGCCTTTCTTATTTATTCGACTTACTTTAAACCGTCTCTGCCCATTCAACTCACGTGAGAACGAATTTTGCGTACAACATGTAGCTCGCCCTACACCATCGTATCTCGGCGACGGATGAAGACAACAGAATAAAAAAAAAATACGTTGTGACTTTATTCACTTATATGTCTTCGTGCAAAGTTCAAACCAGTTCGTACAAGTTTAAAGTATAGAAGTGAGACCCATCAAAATCGCCCTGAAGAATATATTTTATGCACGTAAAATCCAAACGAAGCACGACTTTTACAAACGGTCGAAAGTGACCTTAGACCAATGCGAGATAAACCGGTGGACCAAATGTGAACTATCAGTCTCGCTCCAATCGAGAGGTATTTCACGGTGACTGTGTTTGCACGTAAAATCCGAATGGTGTACGCAGAAGTGGTGTCATTAGATGAGCATTAATTTCAGCCTAATTAAAACATATTGCAAAAGGAATTAATCTACCTGCACGATGCGCCTGAATGCCAGCTTCAGTGCGTCGTTCAAGCATTGCTTAATACTGTTCACTGTCGCATAGCTACAGTACGACTTATGATCGAATGGCTATACAAATGGCCGCAGGTCCGAGGTAAAATAAAACTTTTGTACCCCATATCCCTAGCTAAAATACACTACTGGCCATTAAAATTGCTACACCAAGAAGAAATCCAGATGATAAACGGATATTCATTGGACAAATATATTATACTAAAACTGACATGTGATTTCATTTCCACGCAGTTTGGGTGCATAGATCTTGAGAAATCAGTACCCAGAACAGCCACCTCTGGCCGTAATAACGGCCTTGATACGCCTGGGCATTGAGTCAAACAGAGCTTGGATGGCGTGTACAAGTACAGCTGCCCATGCAGCTTCAACACGATACCACTGTTCATCAAGAGTAGTGACTGGCGTATTGTGACGAGCCAGTTGCTCGGCCACCATTGACCAGACGTTTTCAATTGGTGAGAGATCTGGAGAATGTTCTGGCCAGGGCAGCAGTCGAACATTTTCTGTATCCAGAAAGGCCCGTACAGGACCTGCAACATGCGTTCGCGCATTATAGTGCTGAAATGTAGGGTTTCGCAGGGACCGAATGAAGGTTAGAGCCTCGGGTCGTAACACATCTGAAATGTAACGTCCACTGTTCAATGTGCCGTCAGTGCGAACAAGAGGTGACCGAGACGTGTAACCAATGGCACCCCATACCATCACGCCGGGTGATACGCCAGTATGGCAATGACGAATACACGCTTCCAATGTGCGTTCACCGCGATGTCGCCAAACACGGATGCGACCATCATGCTGCTGTAAACAGAACCTGGACTCATTCGAAAAAATGGCCTTTTGGCATACGTGCATCCAGGCTCGTCGTTGAGTACACCATCGCAGGCGCTCCTGTCTGTGATGCAGCGTCAAGGATAACCGCAGCCATGGTCTCCGAGCTGATAGTCCATGCTGCTGCAGACGTCGTCGAACTGTTCGTGCAGATGGTTGTTGTCTTGCAAACATCCCCATCTGTTGAATCAGGAATCGAGATGTGGCTGCACGATCCGTTACAGTCATGCGGATAAGATGCCTGTCATCTCGACTGCTAGTGATACGAGACCATTGGAATCCAGCTCGGCGTTCCGTATTACCCTCTTGAACACACCGATTCCATATTCTGCTAACAGTCATTGGATCTCGACCAACGCGAGTAGCAATGTCGCGATACGATAAACCGCAATCGCGATAGGCTACAATCCGACCTTTATCAAAGTCGGAAACGTGATGGTACGCATTTCTCCTCCTTACACGAGGCATCACAACAACGTTTCACCAGGCAACGCCGGTCAATTGCTGTTTGTGTATGAGAAATCGGTTGGAAAATTTCCTCATGTCAGCACGTTGTAGGTGTCGCCACCGGCGCCAACCTTGTGTGAATGCTCTGAAAAGCTAATCATTTGCATATCACAGCATCTTCTTGCTGTCGGTTGAATTTCCCGTCTGTAGCGCGTCATCTTCGTGGCGTAGCAATTTTAATGGCCAGTAGTGTAGGAACCGAGGACCAAGGCCCCCCCGAAATCGCGATCCTGCGAGCGTCCTCATCCATATCTGTTACAGCACTTCCGCGCTGTAATGATTCATCTATTCAACTATATTGTATATGCACAATAAGGAAAATTTCGTTATGTGCTCCCTTTCTGGTGATGCAGTTTCAATGGGAATTTAATTAACTTTTTGATGCTATCGTGTCGGCTGAATTTGTTTATTTATACGTGGGGAGGAAACCGATTTCATTGCGGGCGCAGAGATTCCCATACACGCACAGCAGATATGTGCCCAGTTCTGCACCCACCTGCGGTAGTTGTCGGTTCCCCGTGTGGCTGTCTGCGGAGAGCCCTCGTGACCGCAGCAGGTATGTGTTAATCAGGACCGCCCAGCTGTGGTTGGCGGCAGCGCCCTTTGTCATGGAGAACGTGGCAATACTGGGCTGCAGACGTCCTCCGTGTGTACACTACAGTCTCCGGCATCTATAGTTCCGATGCGTGCGTTGTAGGTGCAGCTCTAAGAAGACGCCCCTAATTGCTTTCATCCCGAAGCATATGTCTGCCATTTATTTTTATGGTAACTACAACGGATACAGAAAGAGCAGTAACATAAATAGAACCAGATTTAAGCTACTTACTGTCATTGTTCTATATAACTAGCACCATTCGCTATGCAATTTTGTAAATCATGAACAATAATCTTCGTGCTCCATTCGTGAAAAACGTAAAGTGTGTGCTTGTGTGAAATTCCGAACGGCAATTCTGTTTCATGGCAGGCTGCGGCGTTACAATCCTTGAGGTTTCACAACAGCCATGCGAAAGCCGTCCTGTCCACCAACGTAACAGTGCGTGTTCAAATGGTTCAAATGGCTCTGAGCACTATGGTACTTAACTTCTAAGGTCATCAGTCCCCTAGAACTTAGAACTACTTCAACCTAACTAACCTAAGGACATCACACACATCCATGCCCGAGGCAGTATTCGAACCTGCGACCGTAGCGCCTAGAACCGCTCGGCCACTCCGGCCGGCAACAGTGCGTGTCTATCACTTGTTCGAAAACGGCGGTGCAGCAGCGAGGGAACATCAAGTTTCTGCTATTTTTTTAACGGAACACACCGCCATTTGACTGTTTATCGTTTGTCTCAGTACAACCGAGATTTCGGCCTTTTATGCCAACTTCAGATATTTGATTTTACGTCTTTAACATATATTTCAGGACACTTAACATGTTGTGATTCTTGAAGATTTCCCGGCGTATTGAATGTTCGATGAGATATCGATAGAGGACGCTCCTGTGACGGAGGCTAATGCGCATGCGTTTTCGCGCCAATTTTTTGCTATAAAGTTGACTCCGGGAACTTGCAGTCTCCAGTGACGGACACTCACCTGAAGGTGGTTGGACGATTGCCAGCCGAAATATCGTGGCAAGAAGTCAACATGATCCGGCAGCAATCCAGAAATCTCATCGAACACTTAACATGTTGTCAAGTTCAAAGTTGTCCGTAATTTAAGAAAACACTGGCTCACCATTAAATGCCAGATGTAAAATCACCATTTTGTAAAAGATCAGCAAATAATCGTGGAACACGTTGTATTTAGTAAAAACAGGCTTACGTTGGAATGTCTGTATTTAGTAGAAACAGAATTTCTTTGGTGTTTTTACACCACGCGCTGTTTAAAAGTACGGTTTAGCGAAAACGGGCTTACTCTGGTAAACATGTTAAAGTGTCCTGCAATATATGTTAAAGATATAATCTCAAATAGTTGAAAATGGCGCAAAAGGCCAAAACTTGGGTTGTACTTAAATAAACAATAACGCAGTCAAATGGCGGTATGTTCCTTTAAAAAATATTGTATGACTGTTGCTCAGCAACATCAAACATTGTTTAAGTTTCGTGGTTTTGGGGCGAGAATTCGATCCGAATACCGAGGAGCAGGTTTCTTGTCGCCCCAGCCCACAACGCGAAGATTGTGCGCAAGTTTTTTGCCACCAGACGGATCACAATCTTGGATCACCCGCCGTATTCATCGGATTTCACCGTAGCTAACTTCTCGTTGTTCCCAAAATTGAAGCTGACAAATGGCCCTGAGCACTATGGGACTTAACTTCTGAGGTCATCAGTCCCCTAGAACTTAGAACTACTTAAACCTAGCTAACCTAAGGACATCACACACATCTATGCCCGAGGCAGGATTCGAACCTGCTACCGTAGCGATCGCGCGGTTCCATCTGTAGCGCCTAGAACCGCTCGGCCACTCCGGCCGGCTGAAGCTGACAATGAAACGACACCGCTTCTACGTAGTTAAGGACATCCGAGGAAGTTGTACTGCAATAGCAAATGTAATTCCAAAAATGACTACAATAACTGTTTCACAACACCTTTAAAACGATTTCAGCTGTGTAGTGATTCAGGGGAAGACATCTTTTAATAAATACGGTGATTATGGGAACATATTCTATGACTTTTATTTTTCATAGGCACAGTTATAACGGAACTGGGTCAAGCTTTTTAAGCGGCTGAGGCTGGCCACTTTCTTACATCTCTGACGTCAGCATCCTGAGTCTGGAAAATGTTGCCCACGCAATGTACCATTCATTGGCCTAAAGAGGTGGATGTGTGGAGGTACTAAATGTTGGATGTGGTGACACTGCAGACAAATTTGGCAAAGAGTTTGCAAATGGAAGTTTGTGTTCTTCTCTGGCTTTCGGCCTACTTAGTGTGGTCTTGCAGAAGTCTTGGTTAACAGTTATTTCAGGCATCCAGTGACATATAAAGTAGCTACACCCTGCCTACCCCAGTAGACTGTGCACATTACTTTGCCAGCAAACGACAGTGTCTTCAATTCTTCACATGTCGAGACTCTGTGGACTGTCTTTTGGATTTCAGCTTGTGGTGGGGACACCTGATCTAATCTCCGGTGATAATGAAAAACTGTCACTTTCAGCGTATTATTGGTCCAGCACGTCCCCCTAGATTTCCCTTTGACAACTTTTTTAGTCTTGCATAAGAATCCACTGCATCCGTGCCGGCCGCGGTGGTCTAGTGGTTCTGGCGCTGCAGTCCGGAACCGCGGGACTGCTACGGTCGCAGGTTCAAATCCTGCCTCGGGCATGGGTGTGTGTGATGTCCTTAGGTTAGTTAGGTTTAAGTAGTTCTAAGTTCTAGGGGACTTATGACCTAAGATGTTGAGTCCCATAGCGCTCAGAGCCATTTGAGCCATCCACTGCATCCGTCTCGCACACACTTCATGATCACCAAGGCTGTACAACGTGTTCTGTCAGGCATTACAGCCAACATTCAGTTGTGAACGCAATCCGCTAATCATCATTGACTAGGTGATCAGAATGACCCTCGTAGAATGTCATGCTAGACTACGACAGATATCACCACATCACAGGCGGGTGACCAACGATTTTTCATGCGGTTTTTTTCTACTCGTCTATGCATTTATTTCATGTAAGTGCTGCATTACGCATTACCTGACGGAAAAATTGTGACTTCCTTGGTTGAATTATATCACAGTCCATTTAGACTACAACTTACAATCAAGTCGCACTGGCCTTTAAAAGATCACATGAAAACACAAACTGCGTCACAGTAATTACAGACCGCGATTAAATTCTGAAGAGACGCTAATCGTCCGTTTGTTTTGTTTTATAAGACTTGGGTTTTCTGTGACCACCTCCGAACCGAATGGTTAGCATCACTACCGCCGAACGGAAGGACTCGGATTCTATTTTCGATATCTCCTCAGATTTTTCTGACGTTGAGGATGTCTACCACTAGATACACTCAATCTCGCGAGGTCAATTGAGGAGCTGCTTCACTAAATGAGCAGCAGCAGCATCAGGATTCATCTACTGGCAGTAACACCTGGACGGATTGAAAACTTGTTGACAGATTTCATGATCCTAGATTGTTCATCGTACTGCCTTGTAGGCAGCAGTTTGCGAGTCGGAAAAGTCCGAAGGTCTAATCACTGAGTAGCGTTAACGTTTCACGCCTTTGCCGTATCTTCCTTCCTCTTTTTTTTAAAACGCTGCCTTTCTCTCTCTGCCACTTTCCTGTGCCTAAACGCATAGGCCTGGATACAGTACGCTGTGGGTTCAAATTCATCACTACCGAGAAAGGGACATTTTAACCGGTAACGAGCACCTGAACAAGTGTTAACTCACGATTCCAAGTCCTTTGCTGTTTCAGGCAGAATTAAAGTGTCATCGGCAAACCTCAAAGTTTTTATTTCTTTTCACTATTACAACATTTTAGCTCATGGAAGTGCTTGAATTTGCGCGTAACGGTCTGAATGGCTAACTTTAATGCTAAATAACTCGGAAACGGCGCAACGTATCCTAACAAATATTTTTCAGCATTATTTCCCATGTAACACCATTACAAGTTTTCAGACTGGTTCTGACGACCCTGTATATTGGCGTTGCATCCTATTCTTCCAATAACTTTCGTGAATAGAGAATTCCAGGCTGAAGTACAGCCTGAGGATCTTGTATTGCTCAGCTGAGCGATGTCCCGTTCTATACGAGGTGCATTCAAGTTCTAAGGCCTCCGATTTTTTTTCTAATTAACTACTCACCCGAAATCGATGAAACTGGCGTTACTTCCCGACGTAATCGCCCTGCAGACGTACACATTTTTCACAACGCTGACACCATGATTCCACGGCAGCGGCGAAGGCTTCTTTAGGAGTCTGTTTTGACCACTGGAAAATCGCTGAGGCAATAGCAGCACGGCTGGTGAATGTGCGGCCACGGAGAGTGTCTTTCACCGTTGGGAAAAGCCAAAAGTCACTAGGAGCCAGGTAAGGTGAGTAGGGAGCATGAGGAATCACTTCAAAGTTGTTATCACGAAGAAACTGTTGCGTAACGTTAGCTCGATGTGCGAGCGCGTTGTCTCGGTGAAACAGCGCACGTGCAGCCCTTCCCGGACGTTTTTGTTGCAGTGCAGGAAGGAATTTGTCCTTCAAAACATTTTCGTAGGATGCACCTGTTACCGTAGTGCCCTTTGGAACGCAATGGGTAAGGATTAGGCCCTCGCTGTCCCAGAACATGGACACCATCATTTTTTCAGCACTGGCGGTTACCCGAAATTTTTTTGGTGGCGGTGAATCTGTGTGCTTCCATTTAGCTACCTGGCGCTTTGTTTCTGGATTGAAAAATGGCATCCACGTCTCATCCATTGTCACAACCAACGAAAAGAAAGTCCCATTCGTGCTGTCGTTGCGCGTCGACATTGCTTGGCAACATGCCACATGGGCAGCCGTGTGGTCGTCCGTCAGCATTCGTGGCACCCACCTGGATGACACTTTTCGCATTTTCAGGTCGTCATGCAGGATTGTGTGCACAGAACCCACAGAAATGCCAACTCTGGAGGCGATCTGTTCAACAGTAATTCGGCGATCCTCCAAAACAATTCTCTCCACTTTCTCGATCATGTCGTCAGACCGGCTTTTGCGAGCCCGAGGTTGCTTCGGTTTGTTGTCACATGATGTTCTGCCTTCATTAAACTGACGCACCCACGAACGCACTTTCGACACATCCATAACTCCATCACCACATGTCTCCTTCCGCTGTCGATGAATTTCAATTGGTTTCACAACACGCAAATTCAGAAAACGAATGATTGCACGCTGTTCAAGTAAGGAAAACGTCGCCATTTTAAGTATTTAAAACAGTTCTCATTCTCGCCGCTGGCGGTAAAATTCCATCTGCCGTATGGTGCTGCCATCTCTGGGACGTATTGACAATGAACGCGGCCTCATTTTAAAACAATGCACATGTTTCTATCTCTTTCCAGTCCAGAGAAAAAAAAATCGGAGGCCTTAGAACTTGAATGCACCTCGTACTTAGGAGCGACCACGCTCTGTGGCTGGAGGCTAGATATCGCAAGGTCTTGTGCCGCCGACCGTACAAATCGCCGGCCATGGCATTGTTCAGGTTTCGCGTACCGCCCGTGGTGAGTCACAGAGTAGTCGCTATATATTATTTTGCACTAGGTGCGGTCCGATGCCTTCCCAGAATATGTTAACGTAGCGGGAGAACACAACTTGATGAACTTCGAGGGCTGGCGTGGTGAGGCATAACTGTCGCACTAAAGAAGTTTGTTCTCAAGTTGCAAAGTCCTCCCCACAATCAAGCGGTGTGTGATGGTGAGCACACTGTGGAGCCGTGAGAAACCATGAGACGGTTGGTTGGTTGGTTGCTTGGGGAAGGAGACCAGACAGCGTGGTCATCGGTCTCATCGGATTAGGGAAGGATGGGGAAGGAAGTCGGCCGCGCCCTTTCAGAGGAACCATCCCGGCATTTGCCTGGAGTGATTTAGGGAAATCACGGAAAACCTATACCAGGATGGTCGGACGCGGGATTGAACCGTCGTCCTCCCGAATGCGAGTCCAGTGTCCAACCACTGCGCCACCTCGCTCGGTAAACCACGAGACCCAAGTCTTCATACGAAGGAGTCCGGCCAGTATGTTGTAAATTTAGAACGAGATCTCTTACTAGATAACTTAGCTGAAGGGCGGATACGAGCGCTGGCTTCCATAAAGTCCAAAACGTGGCCAGCGGGTATGCCAGAGAGTGAATTCCATAGCAGGATGGGGACGTCAGAAAGACAGGAACTGAGTTGTTCCATAGGTTCACGTTTCAAACTCGGAAATTGTTGATTTACTTACGACCTCGCCTTTGGGCAGAGGTTTGTAAAACAGTCTGATCGTCGCACTTAAAGGGGCACAGACACCGAAGCAACACTACTCCACCGCCGAGAGCCTAGTAGAACACTTCTTCACCGGCTTCCTCTACGCCAGCAACACTTAGCAGCAGATCATTAATGCTGCCCTGCTACGTGCACAGTCCGGCAATGTGGCGCGAGCTCCAGTTATCGGTAGATGCGATGTCGAAATTGAGCAATCGTTTCGTAGCTCGCTATTTTATGAAGAGTTTAAGAGCACCTTCAACTTATTTGTCGAGGTAGTACGTACATCCTAGACAACCATGCTTTCGGGGTAATCACACAATCACTGGGCAAATATCGGACTTCGTTCAGCCCCGTTTTGTTGCTGTCTTTGCCAAGACTTTAGTATTACCCATGCCTAACAGCGAATTAGCTTGTGTACTTAAGATTGCTGACGTTCAGTCAGATAGTATCATCAAATTCATGTCTGTATTTTCAAACCAAATTTTGTAACAAAGTAATTCGATTGGGAATCCTCCTTCACTTCGTACTTACATGAACTCCTTGGCACTAATTAAATATATTATTAGGTGGTCAACCCAAGTCTCATTAGGTCAATTTTATGAAATAAATATATTCATTGTGCACAATTTATTTGATTGAAGTTTGGTCAAGTACTAGCCTCTAGTAAATGGATAGGTGGAAAGCTTCAGTCAATAAAAGGCAGTGTATACATTGAAAACCGGAAAAAACACAAATTTTAGGTAGTTCTGTTACGTTTTCCCTAGCACACTCACAATTTTGGCTGGGTTGGGGGACAGCTGACTTCCTGTAGCACAGATATTTGAACAAATGCACAATAAAAATTAACAGTAAATTATCCCATTCCTGAGGGAAAGCAGGAACTGATTATAAGAGACGAACCGCGGAAAATGAGAGTTGCAAGCCATGAGTTCCGAAACGATCGCGAGAGCCAGGGCGGCATGTGTGCGTTTACCATATTACTGTCGGTGGAATCGCGATACCAAACACTGTGAGGCGGCTATAATTTCGCACCTTACAAGGTCTCGTCTACATACTTTGCCGTGATTCAAAACCAGAATTAGGTATCATTTGATAGCTTGTACATCGTATATATGAATATTTAAAGAAGACTGGCATTGTCACGTACACCTTGTAAATAGTTGTAAACGATTACTGCATGAAAGGGGTGATGGATTGCCTTTATTATCAAAATGGCGCAATGAATGATTGCCAATACCAGCATAGGTTAGAACGCCAGTGGAAAGGAAACGGCGGGCGTAACTCAGGCACTGGGTGGGAAAGACCGCACAGTTGTGTTGCTCTGCTTAACACAGGAAGGGGCACCTGAGCGCTGAAGCACAGTACGGCGTGGTATATTAGATCGCGTAGCCATAGAAAGGGGCAAATTTGGGCAATTGATCAGTAATATTAGTTTTGAAATTCATTTGTGTCTCTTTGTGTCCATTGTACATTGATATATAAACATGTGTAATATATAAGAAGGGGTTTTAATCTACAATATATGTATAAGCAGAAACAACATTTATCATTTAGTAGTTACTAGTCATTCATTTATGTTTATGTTGCAATTTGTATGTTAAAGGGCAAGAAGGAGGAGATAATATCACCATTAAGAGATCCTAAGGTCTGCTTCAGGGTGTAGTCAGGCAGGACCAAATCTTCATTTTTGCGAGCAGTATTTTCCGTTGCGCTTTCCTTTTTATTCCCGCCTGCAGTAGCTTCTTGGAACGCGTGCGGTACGGTGGACATCATTGCGCGGTAGCAATCACTGCAGTTGCTGCTCGCTTCCTGTCACGAACCATGCTGTACGATACTAGCTGGTGTTCGCACAAGGCTGTTCTCAAGTATGGGAAGCGACAAAAGCATTCTAAAGTGGTAATAACTGCCGCGATTCTGCTATCCGCGAAGAGATACATCTAATATCCGCAACTGAGCTTCCGCAGGTGGCAAAAAAGTTCTCGTAGCCCATGTAATCTTGAGTGGAAGAGGTAGTCGTTGCCGTGGCCCCAGACAGGCGGGATGATCCTGCCGTGTGAAGTTCGGGTTGGGGCACCAGCTTTGATGCCCATTCTCAGAACGCGGGAACAGTTTCTGTTCCTATAAGTCCTATAAGCTCAGAACTTTGAGAATTTTCGCCATATTATAAATTGATTGCATTAATTAATTGAGGGATGGGAAAACTACTGTGTCCGCTGTAGGCGATAGCCCTCTATGCAGGAGAGCTATGGGTGCGGGTTTGTTGGCCAGAGAAAATTAGTATTGGTACACAAAATTATTAATTTAATTTAAGAGCTTTTTAATTAATTAACTGACCGGCCCTTGTTTGGTATCAATCAACAAAGAACCTAATAAGCAAAATTTTTATGTAATTGAAATCACAGAATTAATTTTCTTTGCTGTCTCTTTTTATTTGGAACGTGAGGAGTGCGTCCACAAAAAGTCTACATACCTAGAAGGCTCCATAACCGCGTTCGCTGTGTTAGCTGCCTCGGTGTTCTGGTATCTCTTGTAATGCAGAAAAGAATATATTTAATGTGTCTACCATCCATTCGCCTGGCACATCTGCCACTCACCTTCATCTCATTTTCATTACGGTGATAATTACATCCTCCACTTCAGTCTGTCTCCTGATACATTTGGTTCCTCGTGCCTCCTAGTAAATCCTAACAGTCGGCTCTTTATTCCTCGCTTAGCAACCCTCTGTTTTTGGATGATATTCGCATTAGAAAACTATGTCTCAGAGCCGGTTGCTAATATTGCATGCCTGAACTTTCAGTATCAGAAACGCTGGAAGCTTGACAGTTTATTTACACATAAATTCATAGTGATGGAATCTTCATATACATTTCAATACGTAGTTACCAAAGAAAAACACTAGGGATATAAGAGCCAAATCTGAAATACTTTTTTTGTCCTGTTTAAACTGGGAAAATGGTTCAAATGGCTCTGAGCACTATGGGACTTAACTGCTGAGGTCATCAGTCCCCTAGAACTTAGAACTACTTAAAACTAACTAACCTAAGGACGTCACACACATCCATGCCCGAGGCAGGATTCGAACCTGCGACTGTAGCAGTCGCGCGGTTCCAGACTGTAGCGCCTAGAACCGATCGGCCACCCCGGCTGGCCAGAAGGTAAGTCACCTTCCAATGTTCCATAAAAAGCTGGCAGCTCATCGCGTTATTAAATATCATCCTTGATACAAAAACTCAGAATATATAGTATCAATATTATGGACTATGCAATGATAGGATTTTAAAGGATGCTCTTGCTGAAGACTGGACAATACACTGCTGATAAGTGAAACAATAGAAAAAACGTCGTGTAAATATTTCAGAACATTGACATATATGTGCTAGAGAAACACTGTACGTATCATCACATCAAAGAATATTTACGCTGCAGTGCACAGAGCCTTTTAACCTCTTCCATCATGTTTTTTTTTTTCTTGTACGTCTGAATAACGTCTAAACGACTGCATTTCCACGCACATTAAAGCTGACGTTTTGACTGTTAGGAAAAAGCTATTTAATGAAAATTATTTCATCAATGATGCTATTTATGCACAATGTAGGGTTTTGCTCTGTGCAGGTATGGTAAAACCCAAACCTTCGCTTTCAGATATTTGTCCTCTCTTACAGAGGGACCATCATAAAAAGAACTTGCAACACGGCGGCCAAACTTTCCCGCATGGTGTCTCCCGGCCAACAATGCCATACGATCATTTAATTTTTCATCATGAAAAAGCTATGTACGTGTAATGGAACATTTGCACTAAGTTTCAAAAACATAGCAAACAATAAAATAGATTAAAAAGACACAAAACAACGTAAGTGAGTGCTGAGAGAATAGCTGAATTTTTAAAGTTAACAGGTGATGACACCCCTCTCCCCTCTGTCAGCCGCCTCACCCCCCCCCCTCCTCCCCAATAATAGGTGTGGATGCACTGAAGTGGTGTGAATCAAATGTCACATGTCATTCACAGTTATGCATACCATGGTCGTCAGTGGTCAGCGTACACAACCTTGGAATACATAGACACAAAATTAGGTTCAAGCATTCATTTTGCAGTTACTTATTCTGAGGATGTGTACACTGACGACCACACTATGCATAACTGTGCATGACATGTGACTTTTTTTTAAACAGATTATAACGCTGTTATAATTTTTAGAATAATCAGACCTCGAAACTAGCAGGTACTGATTAATAAGGTACTGTTTAAAATAATAGCTTGGTGGAAATGATATCACGTTTGAGTTATATTCTACAATGCTATTTGTCATCGTCGCTTAGCCATTGACGCCTGCTCCATCGGAGAACCAGCACGTTCGCTATTGTCGGGGACTTCCACGGCGCGGCAGCGCTGTCCCCCCCCCCCCCCCCCCCCTGCTGCCGGGGAGTTCCCTCGCGCTGCGGCGGGTGGTGGCAGCCCTGGCGCGCCCCCACCACCGCCGCCGGCCTAATGAAGCGAGCGCTCGGTTTAATTTCCTGGTCCGCTGCAACTCGACTCCGCCGCCGACGAGCAAGTTGCGGACCGCCAGCCAGCACGCCCGTGTTCATTCAGCGCAGATTCATATCTACCCCCGACCGGGCCACCCGCCGTCCGTCTTCCGCTTTATTAAAATGTGCTGATGGGAACAGTTATTACAATTTTTGAGCGTGCGTGCCACGTCGCTGCCTTTCCTCGCCATGCTCTTTTTTAAAATTTTTTTTGTCCGAGCCTTAGGGCATTATCTGACTGGAGAAAAGAGTTGAAGAGGTCTCGCGCGCCAGCCGCAAAATGAAAAACCCTCATCTCATTCCGGACCTTTTCTGGGCCCAGTCTTTGGGCGTACGGTGACCCTACACGTGCTCTCAGACACCACTGATTCCTCTTCTCCAAAACCGAAACTCCGTATTGTATCAAACCTCAAACGAAAAAAGTAACCCGTCCATAGAGAAAATCTTTACAGTGTGTACTCACTCACCCTGCTTTGAATTTAAATAATGCACCTGCTCCATAATTTAAAGGATTGTTACAGCAGTACATTTTCACACTGTTCTTTATCTTTTGAAAAAGTCATTATTTTCTAGTGCAGTCAAATGAATCATTAAGGAAATCAAGAGATTCTTAGAGAGTCAATGCCATCAAAAAAACCTAAGGTTTCATTAAGGTAATTAGGTGAGAAAGAGATAACCTGAAAGTTGGGCAGCAAAATAATTGGGTTTCCCCTAAGTAGAGAGGAGTAGAACGCTGATTGCCAACGGAAGAAAAACGTTTATGAAAAATAGAAATTTCTGAACATCGAATCTAACAAAGGAAACTCCTCACCGCATATCTCCCTCAGATTTAGTGGTAAGAGGGCCCAGTGGAAACCCCCTCAAAAACTGATCCAGCATGAAATGAGGGAGAAGGGTCCGCAGCTCGTGGTCGTGCGGTAGCGTTCTCGCTTCCCGCGCCCGGTTTCCCGGGTTCGATTCCCGGCGGGGTCAGGGATTTTCTCTGCCTCGTGATGACTGGGTGTTGTGTGATGTCCTTAGGTTAGTAAGGTTTAAGTAGTTCTAAGTTCTAGGGGACTGATGACCATAGATGTTAAGTCCCATAGTGCTCAGAGCCATTTTTTTTTGAGGGAGAAGGTCTACTGAACTGTGAAAAAAAGCAAAATAAGCAAAATAGAAACAGTGAACGGTCCAACGACACGAAGTGCAATATAGAGCAGCCTGAGAGGTCAAAGGCTTCGTGGTTTCGCCGGAATGGTAGCTCAATGTGTTCGGTCAGAGAGTTAGCTGTCCTCTGTAATAAAAAAACTGAGTGAATGGACTAACACTGAACTTGAACAAGTGTCTAGGGACGGCCGCCCCGAACAAATGCAACTAACATTAAGCAAAAAAAAAAATTTAAAAAAAATTCAAATGTGTGTCAATTCCCAAGGGGCCAAACTGCCGAGGCCATCGGTCACTAGACTTACACACAACTTAAACTAACTTATGCTAAGAACAAAACACACACCCATGACCGGCGGGAGGTTCCGTGCAATCCGTGACATGGCCCCCTAGACCACGCGGCCACTCCGCGTGGCGAACATCAAGGAACAAAATAAGATAAAAAATGTGGTAACGGTGTTCGACTGCCAAGCGGGCGAGCCGTGTTCAATCCTTCATCGTGCAATATTTTTTCTGCTGTTCTGTGTATTCAAATTTGTGTCAGTGTCGTGGTGTAACGTCTGTCTGCAATAGCGAGGAACCTATAATGACAGGTGAATCTGCACAACTACTTTATTAGCAACCGAAAGGAAGTGGCTTTTGAATGGTAACCGCAAACTTTTGATTACAAAGCGACTAGTCTACAGAATCCACCACCGGAAAACAAGTCTGCTGTGTCACACACGGCGTTAGTGGCAGTACGCGTGTCATATGATTGGAATCTCTTACCGACGCACCTAATTTGTACGCCTGGTGAGTGAGATACGCCTCTTTGCCCGATTTAGGTGTCGTATGAATGTGATCGCTCCCAAGGCAATATGGTTCAAATGGCTCTGAGCACTATGGGACTCAACTGCTGTGGTCATAAGTCCCCTAGAACTTAGAACTACTTAAACCTAACTAACCTAAGGACATCACACAACACCCAGCCATCACGAGGCAGAGAAAATCCCTGACCCCGCCGGGAATCGAACCCGGGAACCCGGGCGTGGGAAGCGAGAACGCTACCGCACGACCACGAGATGCGGGCCCCAAGGCAATAGTTAAAACATAATAGTTTATAACATAAGCGCAACAAGAGAACACAATAATTTCACAATCACACAGTTTCCCTGTGCTCCGTCAAAACACAAGTTTTTAACGTTTTTGAAGTGGCGTCCCGCTTTTGGAAGTTTTGACTCTTGAATTCCTTTGTTGTAACACATTTCCAACCGTGTATTTGTTGTTTTCATTTCCGTGAGACGTCTATGTGGCATCTCTCCTGCTCTCCCTATTCACCACATTTACTTGCGACGGTAACGTATTCTTACCACATGGCTCATATTCTATAATCAGTCTATAGTATAACAACAGCCAAGGCTACAGAAAGAGAACAGACATTTCAGTGACCCGACCGGGCAATTCATAATGCGAAAAAATAAATAAATAATTATAAATGAATGGCACGGGAGAGTTTTGAGCACGGCTTGTGCAGGCTGTAGTGCAACGTCGGGACCATCTCACCAAGGCGCTGCAGCTGTTTAATAGCTCTCGATTTGCACTTGTGAAGATTGGAGCATTCACAGTTTTTACACGTATTTATTTATCTTTCCTTCTTCCTGTTTTCATGCTTGATCTGTGTTCAGTATTTTACGGGATGTCCACTGGGCCATCTTAGTAAATCCGAGAGGGATGCGATGGGGAGTTCCCCTTGTAAGTCTTTTCTAAAGTTATTGTCTGGAGTTTAGTTTTGTCCGAAAGTGAGAAGTGGATCGAAACACTTCAGATAAGAAGGAAATAGAAGTTTTTCAAATGTGGTGCTGCAGACTGACGTTGAAGTTGAGGTGGGTAGATCATTTTACCGACGACGGGATTCTGAAACGGAACGGAGAGAAAAGTGATGGTAGAAAGTGGCTAAAGGATGGATTAGTTGGCAGGACACACAACATACTGAGGCATCAATGTATCGTAAGTTGGATAAAGGAGGGCTAGCTCTAAAAGTAGACTTAGGCTTGGCTATAGTAAGCAGTTTCAGTTGCATGTAGGTTGCTATAGTTTTGCGGAGATGAAGAGGGCTGCACAGATAGACTAGAATGGAGAGATGCATCAAAGCAGTCTTTGAACTGAAGATCATAATAATAATTGTAATCTCGCTGAGTGGTCAGTGTTAATAACGAGTAAAGTGTCAGATTACCAACTCAATCCTCGGTCAGCCGTCATATTTTTCCTGTAACTTTTCGCTACGTTGGCCTCAGATAATGATTTGTTTATTTGAAAAATGCTATGATGCCCTGTGTTCGGAGTTCACAGTAAACTTTAGGTGGTCTTACGAATGGCTGGGTAAGTTCAGAGGTGGTGGAAAGGCGAGGGTACACCACTGTGAATAAGACCGTGCCAAGTAAGGCACCGAGCTGTTAAAACCACGTTGTGGGCGGATTTAATTTTGACTGCAGTGTTCAGGCAACATGGTTTTTATTCAAGTATCAGTTATGCCTTAGTAAAACAGTTGTAAGTAGTACAATCTCTTACTCATATCTGTTTCGTAGAAAACTCTATTGCAGTAGTTAGCACAGACAGGCAGTCTTAGTACTGACACGTGTGAATTGTTCTCGGTGCATTTGTCGACTTCGTTCTCTACGAAAACCTGAGCGTTCGACATAACCACATCGCCCTCGAGAGGAGTGACAGTAGAAGAATGAACAGAATCACACAGATGTGACGGATGTAACAGTGTCCGCTGCCACCAATGTTATTTGTAATTAGATGATTACGTTAGGTCAAGGCAACTAGGCAGTCTACCATCATCCCAAACGTCTGTAAATGTTATTTAGACTACCATATACAGTAGTGCATTTAGAACTACACAGCGGCTTAAGGTAACTGCCAAACTTGAAAGGAGAGTTGGTCGGAAGAGAAGCCTTGCTTGATATTGACAAGACCTCTTCACGAGGGCTTTCCGCCACCGGACACGCTGCCGATTTCCCTCTGCTTAATTCAGAGCTATAAGTTTTACGCAAAAGTTGGTGAGTTGATGAGTATCGTCAAA
Organism: Schistocerca serialis cubense; assembly: GCF_023864345.2. Classification (NCBI taxonomy): domain Eukaryota; kingdom Metazoa; phylum Arthropoda; class Insecta; order Orthoptera; family Acrididae; genus Schistocerca; species Schistocerca serialis. The sequence goes on along the minus strand of NC_064639.1, from coordinate 1,149,054,548 downwards.
ATCCTGAAGTCATTTTGGTCATCATTTCTTGTATAAATTCATGGTGCAGCACTTCAGTGTTTCATGCAGAAGGAATATATCTGGATATCAATGTGTTAAATATTGTTTTTTTACGATTTTCGGCATTAACTATTATCAGATTTAAAAAAAAAAAAAAACATGAAGCTCAGGTACAATATACCACGTCAACACCTGTACTGAGCAAGGTGTTGTAAGTGACAGTCTAACGACGGCTGTGCTGAAACGCGTCATAAGCAATAATAAAAAACATTGTGACTGATGTACATGCATTCTGTTACGTGCTAAGAATGATCACCAATATTTATAATGATGTATCTTCTCTACTTCAGACTTCAGTTACTATGTAATTTATATTATGCGATGTAGCGTTTGCAGCGATGAGTGCTTATGATTAACTAGAAGCTGTAGGTGTTCATCGAACTTCAGAGAATACATTATAAGGGGCCGCCACGGTACGTTAAGTTATGCCCGCTTAATCTCCGAGTAGCATTTAGCGCAAGTTCCTCAGTTATTTGGAATGTAATACGAAGAAACCCGCTCTCAGCTTCTTATAACTGCGCAGTCAAAACCGAATCGGGAGCAAGACAGCCGATAATTCATGCAGCGTCCGTCCGTTGCGCGACGGGGTGGGAATGTAAAGTTAGCCACGGGCATTACCAGTGTCTGTAAACTGTAAAGCAGATCTCGGTCTCTGGTTTCCCATCATACGTCCCGCAGTCGCAAGTATAAGTATACGCCACAAAATGCTAGTTACAGTCACTACACAAAATACAGAACACAATTATTACGATTTATGTTTTGCTATATTTGTTTAAATGTAAAGCACAAAGATGAATCTTTATTTTTATGCGAAGCTGATAGAGCAGGCAGTTTGAAATATTATATGATGCCTGATACGGATAACCAGTTTCTCTTAAATTTCTATTTATTTTGCCGTTCTAAGTCAGTAGTTTCTTTACTTCTTTGCGTATTCGTTCTGTTTACCGTTTGTGTCTATCTTTTCGAGCATACTATTTTCTTTTTGTTAGCTGTTGCAATATCGAACTTAACATAAAAGTATTAAACTTACTTAAATCTGAGCCGTTAGCCGTTAGCTTCTCAGATACTGTTATGTAGCACATACTATAACACTGGTACTTACCGTGTTACGTTGCTACACATCAGCATGACCGCGAAGTGGAGGTAAAATACTGTGTTTGCTCGTCCGTACTACACTGCTCAGTGGGGCGTATACTAACCTAATAAACAAAAGAGAAATCAAATGTAAATTTTAGGTATTTTTATTTTGTCCACACAAGAAATGTAATTAGTATCAGAGTAAAGCATATTTCTTAACTTTTGAAACGTAATCGTACAGTAACATGTTATCAATCTATGTAGAATTTTTTCCAGGTCTGTATCTTCAAGGTTACATCTTTGGTGGAAAACTGTGAATTTTCAAAGCACTCGCTGCTTTAGAAGGAAATTCTCTGTTTGAGGCAGCGCTAAGAATGCGTAAAGGAGAAGACTGTTTTTAACAAGACTTTTATTAAACATAAAAGTGCTGTGGGGCGAAAAAATACTACTTGGCTCAGCCATAGGCAGTTTTATTTAATATTCCTGTAACACTTAAAAAGTAATTCATCGTTTATTTTTCAGTCCCAGTTGCACGTTTTTTTACAACATGGCTACTTTGGAGCTCTGTATCATCTTCAGATGTATATATTGCGTCAGTATCCTCTCGCGTCTGTATCCGAACTACAGTTCAGTATACTGTTCATTAATAGATCCCAAATTAGAAACGGTGCGATAAGTATGTGACAGGCGTAAAGGACTATGACTGATCCACAGGGACTTGACGGAAGGTTATTCTTCACTGGAGGGTAGTAACAGATATCAGCAGTAGTTCCAAACTTTTATCTTGTTAATACTTTATACCCCAGAAACAGGGGAAGTTCAGGAAGTTCTAGCGTATCTACACACTGGAAGAATTTGACAGTTGCTTCAACAGCACGAATAATTGCAGTTTTAAGAAAGAGAAGTGAGTGTTACGTTAAGATTGACACCATAATAAATCACAAAGGACAGGCACTCGCCGAAATTTTTAATGCATCATTAGTAAACAGTTGACGAAAAGAAACTTACCGAACTTACATTGACTCATCAGTCGTCGCCTTGACAGGCTTCACATACCGCGTAAATGACGGAGCGTAGATGATCCAACGTTGCAATACTGTCACCACAATGTGACTTAGTCGTGCAGCGCACAAGCACAGACTCATTTACGCATTATTGTATAAACTGTTCACAGAGCACTTGTAACTGCAATTCATTGTAAAAACCCGAATATTCGACAATAGCCATCATTGTCAGGAAATAATACGACTTTTGGAGAAGTAACGGAATTTCACATACGTAATGTAGTAGACTACGACCAGAGACTACGTTAGCGCCAACGATGAAAAGTCACTCGCAGTGTTTTTGTTTCAGTCATGACGTATAACGAGTTAGAATATCTATGATATAAGCGGTACTCGCATCTCACAATGGCACGATCACTTCTGAGGCGAAAGTGGGATAAGAAATTAAAAATTAATGGGAAAACAATAGACGATAAATCCTAAGATCTCCCCACTCCACAAATACAAGTAAGTGGAGTTTAAATAGAACAAACAAACCTATGACTAAAAGGAACTCAAGCTCTCATCATCCCAGACGCATATCCTCATGCTCTGTAGTGTTTGAGGTCATTACACCGCTAGTACAGAGGAGATAATCCGTTCTAAATTACCGTGGATTTTGTGCAAGCGTTTCATAGACATGTTAATAATTTGCTTTTGATATCTTGGATGAAACCTGGTCAATGCTATGAACAGTGCAGGGATGTTTCGCTTGTTTGCAATAAGAGTCACAGCGCGTATGTCGCTGGTTTTAGGTTTTGTTCTTAATTTCATCACGTTGCCGAGTTTCTGTCTTAATAAATTAGGCTGTGGTGGTGACATTGAGACATTGCTTCCTGGTACGCCAAAGTGATCTGAAAATCATAGCATTTGGAGCTATGAAACGCTGAAAATCAGGATTTCTCACATTTTGTAAAGTTTTTAGGGATGAAATCCTTCTGTTTTCAATTTGTGGCACCATATATTTATTCATTCATCCTTAGGGAAACTAAAATTCCGAATGACACCTCACAGCTCATAACAAGGAGCATTTCAAGTCCCATTCCTTTTCTTCCCTACCATTTCGCTCGCGCAACGCGAGACAGTAAATTGACTGCAGTGCTGCATTCACGCATAGCCTTTTTTTAGCTCTAGGGATCGTTAAGAAAATATTTGACGCCGAAGAATCAGAGATGTTTCAGAAAACAGGTTCGTAAAATTATTCCAGCATCATATAACGTGTATGTAACGGAACATTACTTCTTCTGGCGGTTATGTTGAGCATAGGATTGAGCAGATTTGCCATTTGTCGACGCTTTCTGTAGTGTGGAAAAGTAAGCGAAGTGGCGACAGAGCGTTTTCGCTCTTCCTGCTCTATTGTTTGCAAAGGTTTTCGCAATATATGGAAGTACCAGATGACCGATGATGTCTGCAGTACACTGTGGACATGTACACTAGTAACACCGTTAAAAATGAACGTTAATGGAGGTTTTCACAGAGGAATTAACCACCAGCGTTGTGTTTAGTTTCAGGAGGCTGGTCTGCTACACCTTTCACCAGTAAATAAGTTCTCCTGAATTCCTCATCCATCTGATGCTCCTTGCAATAATGAACTGAGAGCAGTCACTAACATTGATCTCGATTGCAGTGAACACAAGAAGGAAGCAAATGGCTTCGGCAGAGCAATTTTTGTTTGAATCATATAGTGAGGAGAAATTTGCCCTTTTCTCAATGAATCTGGTACAACTGAACATAACAGCAATATTTTCGTGTCAACCGAAGCGATCAGTTTTTAGCAAATCAGTATTTCACGTACTGCAATCGTAGATGAGAATAAGAAGTGCGGGGGTTTGTAAGTAGAATATTTCGAAGATATGCTAAAAGTTGTCATCTTGAACAACGTACAAAAGTTCTGTTTTTGTCATAACTTAGTTTACATGTTAAAAGGCCTACGACATACTGTACAAGGCTTTACACAAGCCTTCTAGTAACATCAGGCAAAGTGAACGTACATATACAAATTATTCACACACAACAGCCCACCTGATGTGGCCCATAGCATGTCTTAGTCTGTCTGCACAGTTGTAAAACGTGCACGCTTAAACACGTACATAGATACATACATACATACGTAAATGTCTCTCCAAATCAGCATCCAGTACATACATACGTACATTAATCCTTATTCCATAGATCATGAATACGACATTTCGTAATGATGTGGAACATGTAACTTTAATATAAGTTTTCTTTACACAAAATAATTAATTAATTATTTTTTACAGTTACTACTTCATATCTAAAAAGTCATCTATTGAGAAGAAGGAGTTGTCATTCAGAAATTCTTTTAATTTGCTTTTAAATGTTGGTTGGGTATCTGTCAGACTTTTGATGCTGTTTGGCAAATGACTAAAGATTTTTGTGGTAGCATAGTTCACCCCTTTCTGTGCCAAAGCGAGATTTAACCCAGAATAGTGAAGATCATCCTTTCTTCTAGTGTTGTAGCTATGCACGTTGCTGTTATTTTTGAATTGGGATGGGTTAATAATGACAAATTTCATAAGTGAATATATGTATTGCGAAGGTACTGTGAATATCCTGAGTTCCTTAAATAAATGTCTGCAAGGTGATCTTGGGTGGGCTCCAGCTGTTATTCTGATTACAAGCTTTTGTGCAATGAATACTTCCTCTCTTAATGACGAATTGTCCGCCCCCGGTAGCTGAGTGGTCAGCGCGACAGACTGTCAATCCTAAGGGCCCGGGTTCGATTTCCGGCTGGGTCGGAGATTTTCTCCGCTCAGGGACTGGGTGTTGTGTTGTCTTAATCATCATCATTTCATCCCCATCGACGCGCAAGTCGCCGAAGTGGTGTCAAATCGAAAGACTTGCACCAGACGAGTGGTCTATCCGACGGGAGGACCTCGTCACACGCCATTTCATTTCAATGACGAATTGCCCCAAAACATGATGCCATATGAAAGCAGTGAATGAAAATAGGCATAGTAAGCTAATTTACTGGTATGTGTAGCACCAAAATTTGCAATAACCCCAATAGCGTAAGTAGCTGAACCTAACCATTTCAGCAGATCATCGATGTGTTTCTTCTAATTCAATTTCTCATCAATGCACAAACCCAGATATTTTGAGTATTCTGCCTTGGCAACAGATTTCTGTTCATAGTCTATATTTATCAATGGTGTCATACCATTTACTGTACAGCATTGTATAAACTGTGTTTTCACAAAATTTTGTGAGAGTCCATTTGCAGAGAACCACTTAATACTTTTATGAAAGACATTACTTACAATTTCTTCGGCTGATTTTAGCTTGTTGGGTGCGATTACTATGCTTGTATCATCAGCAAAAAGAACTAGCTATGCATCTTCATGAATTTAGAGTTGCAAGTCATATATTAACAACAATAAGGGGCCCAATACTGACCCTACGACTTATCTTAGAAGAAAGATTAAAGAAAGGAAAACCTACGTTTCTAGCATTTGTAGACTTAGAGAAAGCTTTTGACAATGTTGACGGGAATACTCTCTTTCAAATTCTGAAGGTGACAGAGGTAAAATACAGGGAGCGAAAGGCTATTTACAATTTGTACAGAAACCATATGGCAGTTATAACAGTCGAGGGATATGAAAGGGAAGCAGTGGTTGGGAAGGGAGTCAAACAGTGTTGTAGCCTCTCCCCGATGCTATTCAATCTGTATATTGAGCAAGCAGTAAAGGAAACAAAAGAAAATTTTGGAGTAGGTATTAAAATCCATGGAGAAGAAATAAAAACTTTGAGGTTCGCGGATGATATTGTAATTCTGTCAGAGACAGCAAAGGACTTGGAAGAGCAGTTGAACGGAATGGACAGTGTCTTGAAAGGAGAGTATAAGATGAACATCAACAAAAGCAAAACGAGGATAATGGAATGTAGTCGAATTAAGTCGGGTGATACTGAGGGAATTAGATCAGGAAATGAGACACTTAAAGTAGTAAAGGAGTTTTGCTATTTGGGGAGCAAAATAACTGATGATGGTCGAAGTAGAGAGGATATAAAATGTAGACTGGCAATGGCAAGGAAAGAGTTTCTGAAGAAGAGAAATTTGTTAACATCGAGTATAGATTTAAGTGTCAGGAAGTCGTTTCTGAAAGTATTTGTATGGATTGTAGCCATGTATGGAAGTGAAGCATGGACGATAAATAGTTTAGACAAGAAGAGAATAGAAGCTTTCGAAATGTGGTGCTACAGAAGAATGCTGAAGATTAGATGGGTAGATCACATAACTAATGAGGAGGTATTGAATAGAATTGGGGAGAAGAGGAGTTTGTAGCACAACTTGACTAGAAGAAGGGATCGGTTGGTAGGACATGTTCTGAGGCATCAAGGGATCACCAATTTAGTACTGGAGGGCAGCGTGGAGGGTAAAGATCGTAGACGGAGACCAAGAGATGAATACACTAAGCAGATTCAGAAGGATGTAGGTTGCAGTAGGTACTGGGAGATGAAGAAGCTTGCACAGGATAGAGTAGCATGGGGAGCTGCATCAAACCAGTCTCAGGACTGAAGAACACAACAACAACAACAAGGGACCCAAGACTGAACTCTGTGGGACACCATTCTTGAGACTATCCAAATACCGCGGAGTCAGTGTTAGTAGATGCAGTGAGTCAGCACACAGTAATCAATACCTCATTGTAGTTTCTGTACTGATTTCTGAAGCAGTAAGTAGGGGTCAGTTAGTTCTATATTAGCAAATTCCTGAAATGTGAGGGGGTGATGAGAAGATCGTAAGTGTTGGTAGAGGGGCGGCGGCGGAAGACCAGGTTTAGAGTGAAGTGGAAAAGGATTTATGCGTCTGAAAAGGATTTATGTAGGTATTCTGCGAATTTGGAGTGAGAATGGGAACATACGAGGATGTGTTGGAAAGCAATGCCTCTTAATGTTTCTTAAATAAAACAAACGTTATTAACATTCTACAAGTTTATCTCCTTGTCTACATATTTATTCCTCAACATAACCACGTGGCGTCATACGCATTTCTCCCAACGAGAGACCAGTTTGTTGATACTGCCACTGTAGAACGTCTGACTTTGATGACGGTGCCAAAGCTCACCTCTGCTTGAACTGTTTCACCCCTATCAAAGTGTAGTCCTCGAAGATATTTAAGTTTTGGAAACAGATGAAAATCGGATGCGGCCAAGTCGGGATTGTATGGAGGATGATCTATGACAGTAAATCTAGGACGTCGGATTGTTGCAGATGTCGCAGCGCTTGTGTGTGGCCTGGCATTCAATGAAGGCCTGGCATTCTTGTGCTGAAGGAGACGGTGCTTCACGTGTGGACGAACTCTTCGAACTCGAAGCTCGATTATAGCTCGCTGGTTCTCATGCAGCGACATAGTTATGTTACTCGTCGTCGTGTTAGAGGCGCTACAGTTCTGAACCCTCTAGAAGCAGACAACTGTAAATATCTAGGTAGAAAGAATAAATATGGAGAATGTAATAATGTTTGTTTTATTAAAAAACTTTAAGAGTTTTCACATAGAAATCGGAGGCATTACTCTTTAGTACACCCTCGTAATTAGCTGGTAACTGGTATGGCTAGGTGAGGGTAGGTGGACAACGGATACAAGTCGGAGAATTGTTAAGATTCTGCAGGGAGTGATAAAATCTGCAATGATACGCAACCGAAGCAATAATGGAAAAATTGAGATGATGTATATTTTTAGATCTGATGAGTAAAAACTGTAAAATCGGTATATCTGTCTTACTGGTAGCTTCAGTAGGTTGCCAGCTTTTTCCTAAGTGGTGGAGAAGGATAATTGTGCTTGCTGATGTGGAAGTCAGGGAGGTGGAATCGATGTGGGTCAACCGGAGATTAGTGCCTCGTTTTGGTTGGACTAATTTTTGTGTTACATTGCAAGATTACTGTGGGCTTGCGATATGTTTTGGAAGGTGACAGGTGACTATGAGTTACCACCCTGACAGCAATCACTTTAACTAGTAAATCTCCCAGTTGATAACCTGCCACATGCGTCTGCTAAATTAATTTTCACCCTTGACTGTGTTCGTTGTTGACAGCCTCCATTAGAGGTTCTTACAATTTTCAGAATCTAAATGAACTTGAATACTGAAATACGATCAGTGAAATGGTGGGCCTGTCGTTATATTAGTCAACTGTTGATGGGTGATTAATACACTCCTGGAAATTGAAATAAGAACACCGTGAATTCATTGTCCCAGGAAGGGGAAACTTTATTGACACATTCCTGGGGTCAGATACATCACATGATCACACTGACAGAACCACAGGCACATAGACACAGGCAACAGAGCATGCACAATGTCGGCACTAGTACAGTGTATATCCACCTTTCGCAGCAATGCAGGCTGCTATTCTCCCATGGAGACGATCGTAGAGATGCTGGATGTAGTCCTGTGGAACGGTTTGCCATGCCATTTCCACCTGGCGCCTCAGTTGGACCAGCGTTCGTGCTGGGCGTGCAGACCGCGTGAGACGACGCTTCATCCAGTCCCAAACATGCTCAATGGGGGACAGATCCGGAGATCTTGCTGGCCAGGGTAGTTGACTTACACCTTCTAGAGCACGTTGGGTGGCACGGGATACATGCGGACGTGCATTGTCCTGTTGGAACAGCAAGTTCCCTTGCCGGTCTAGGAATGGTAGAACGATGGGTTCGATGACGGTTTGGATGTACCGTGCACTATTCAGTGTCCCCTCGACGATCACCAGTGGTGTACGGCCAGTGTAGGAGATCGCTCCCCACACCATGATGCCAGGTGTTGGCCCTGTGTGCCTCGGTCGTATGCAGTCCTGATTGTGGCGCTCACCTGCACGGCGCCAAACACGCATACGACCATCATTGGCACCAAGGCAGAAGCGACTCTCATCGCTGAAGACGACACGTCTCCATTCGTCCCTCCATTCACGCCTGTCGCGACACCACTGGAGGCGGGCTGCACGATGTTGGGGCGTGAGCGGAAGACGGCCTAACGGTGTGCGGGACTGTAGCCCAGCTTCATGGAGACGGTTGCGAATGGTCCTCTCCGATACCCCAGGAGCAACAGTGTCCCTAATTTGCTGGGAAGTGGCGGTGCGGTCCCCTACGGCACTGCGTAGGATCCTACGGTCTTGGCGTGCATCCGTGCGTCGCTGCGGTCCGGTCCCAGGTCGACGGGCACGTGCACCTTCCGCCGACCACTGGCGACAACATCGATGTACTGTGGAGACCTCACGCCCCACGTGTTGAGCACTTCGGCGGTACGTCCACCCGGCCTCCCGCATGCCCACTATACGCCCTCGCTCAAAGTCCGTCAACTGCACATACGGTTCACGTCCACGCTGTCGCGGCATGCTACCAGTGTTAAAGACTGCGATGGAGCTCCGTATGCCACGGCAAACTGGCTGACACTGACGGCGGCGGTGCACAAATGCTGCGCAGCTAGCGCCATTCGACGGCCAACACCGCGGTTCCTGGTTTGTCCGCTGTGCCGTGCGTGTGATCATTGCTTGTACAGCCCTCTCGCAGTGTCCGGAGCAAGTATGGTGGGTCTGACACACCGGTGTCAATGTGTTCTTTTTTCCATTTCCAGGAGTGTATATCAACATGACATTGATCTTTTATAAAAGTTTCAGTACAAGTTTATTGATTAAAAATAGGACAAAAATACATGTTAAGCACGATGACAAAATAAAACATGAACTGATGGCAGCACAAATATGCAAAAAACAATTAACACTCCCCTGGGTGGCGGCTGTTTGGCAGAGACTAACATTTGTGTGGTTGAATTTGTTACTCAGGCTCAAAATAGGGATTACACAATCTGAAATCGTCCAACACTGAATAGACTTTGATGGAATTATTGTACACAGAAGTTATACTACGTGGGTGCAGCTGAGAACAGGTGATGGTGATGGTTCAAGCGTCCGTAGACCAGCAATTCCCTATCGCGGGCACGAAATACGCAAAGTCGTGGCTGGCGATCTGTTAGATGAATCGCAATTACCCTCTACTGGAGCCCGGAAATCTCGGCCGATTGCAATGTGTGACACTCCAGTTCCCCAGTCATAGTATGGATCAATTTCAGTCACTTATATAGCAGTCTGCTCAAATGTGAAGGTGACAGACGTGTCATAAATACGACTGCCCTCAGCACAGTGAGTTGTCCGAGATGACTGAGGTCTAAACTGTCAGTACAGCTAAGTCCTCACCACAGGTTCAGTAGCCAAGATCCCGAGACCAGAGTCTGAATCAGCATACAGAAAAGTCAACACAATCTTCAGTGAGATTAAAAGCAAAGGTGGCAACATAAAGGGCGCAATGGGAATTCCACTGTTAAATGCAGAGGAGAGAGCAGAAAGCTGGGATGAGTATAGTGAAGTATTCTATGAGGGGGAGACTTGTCTGATGACGTGATAGAAGAGTCACATGTGGATATAGAATAGATAGGGAATCCAGTATTAAAATCAGAATTTAAAAGAGCTTTGGAAGATTTAAGATCAAATAACGTAGAAGGCATACATTAAATTTCCTCGGAATTTGTAAAATCAATGGGAAAAGTAGCACCAAGACGACTATTCACGTTGGTTTGTAGTCTCGCGATACACTATCTGACTTTCGGAAAAATGTCATCTACACAATTCTGAAGATTGCAACAGCCGACAAGTGCGAGAGTTATCAAGCAATCAGCTTAACAGCTCATGTATCCAAGTTGCTGAACTTTGGTTGCAGGCCACTAAGTGCTTTCATTCTCATATACTGGATGAATATAGTCTGCATATTTGACTCGTCGTGAGCTACTCTGTTTCTCACCCCCAGCCACAACCCATTTGAGCGGTGGGTGATTCTTACCCCCAGAGTGGTTTTTCTCTTCCCTCCCCCCCCCTTCCCCAGATCAATCACGTTTTTGGCACACATTTTAGTACGGCTTAAACTTTTTTGAAAATGTATTGTGTGTCTGACGTAACAACACATTCACTCAATTCAAGTTTTCAAAATGAAAATTTAACGAATTCTGAATAAATATTTATTAATTAAGACCAGAAGTACTCTTAAGTTATATATAATGGACTAAAGCACTCACGTCTTCTACTCTCAGTTGTGTTGTGGGCCTATAATTACCACGCTAATGCTACCATGCTACTGTGTTGTTCCAAGGCATAGCATTATAGAGATTGCTGGGTAACTCATATATAGGGCATACTCACGTACATTCCGGTAAATCTGGTTTTTGATATGGTCTGCGAGTTTTTCCAAAACAAAGCAATATGCCAATATTTGCAAAATTCTTATGGGTGACCGCCGGAGAGTTAGCCATCATAGACAACTTCTTCCTGATAGGCAGATAGACTCGGAGGATAATACACTGCATAAGAATGGTTGGACGGAGATTTGTACTCCACTCCTTCCGGATGCGAGCCCAGTTTCTTAGCCACTGCAGGATCTACCTCTGTGAATCAACTGTAAGTGATTTGCTTGTGGACGCTTTTGGGATCGAGGCCTTGTATAACGCTCTAGTCCTTAGTTCGGGATAAAAAGACCAGGAAAACGTATTATTCTTCCTTCTAGTAGATACTTCTCCCTTTAGGTGGCCGCCGCGCCATTGACACTGTGCTAATGATTTCTCGTCCGGACTCCACGTTTTTTGCAGGGAAAGATTCATTTACAATGCTGATTAAACTCTTTGGGGAATTGAATATTTATTTTGAGAGTTCATTTCTTGACGATATTTGATCACTTATTTTTTGCTACTGTATTATTCCTGCTGATTACGAATGCATATCGAAAAATAGTGTCTCTGAATTTTTCATGTGCAGACTCGTAAAGCTTTTTAAATAAAACAGACGTCATTAACATTCTACATCTTTATTCTTCTTGTCTGCATATTTATTTGGGGAAAAACTTTCACTAGTCAAGCTCATATGAATTAATCTCTATTGCTGATAGCCGATTTCGACAGTTTTAACTGTCATCTTCTGTTCTTCAAAAAATATTTTTAATAAAACATGTTCCATTGCGAGTTAGAACCTCATGGCTTGCTGTCATTATGGTGGATAAAATATACCACGTTATACATAGTTTTGTCAGAAATAAAACCGTCTACAGTTCAAAAGTATCTTGTGCATACGTAGCGCTCACAGAGGCTTGTTAATTCATTTGAACACATGAGGTACAGTAAAATGCTCATTTGTACACCTGTTTACGTTTGCGTAACGTATTGCATACGTCGTGGACCCACGTTAGGGAGTGCAACTGCACTGATTAACAAATGTGAATTTTGCTGGATATCACGAATTTTAACGAATTAACAAGCCTCTGTGAGCGCTACGTGTACGGATATGGCCATGTGCACAAGGTGGTTTTTAACTGTAAATAGTTTTATTTCTGAGAAAGCTATGTATAATGCGCCGTATTTTATCTACCATAATTGCAACATGATATGGGGAACTAACTCACAGTGGAACACGTTTTATAACAAAAATTGTTTGAAGACCAGGAGATGACAGTTACAACTGTCTGAACGGGTTGTCAACAGTAAAGACTGATTTATGACATCTTGTGTACTGAAAGCTTATTCACAAGTAAAGCACAGATCGCTCTTTCTAAGATCCTCAACATGAGAAAATTCAGCAAATTTACTTCTAAACATAGTGACCTAGGTAACGAGCACATCTTTTCGTACCGTCACTGTAGAGTGTCAGACATTGTTGAAGCGATGACGATTTAACTTCAGTCTGTACCGCTTCACCATTACCAAATGAAATCCTCGACGGTGTTCTTTAAACTTTGAAAATAGATGAAAACTGGATGAGGCCAATTCGGGACTGTATGAAAGATGACGCATGACAGGAACCCGATGTTTCGGATCGCTACAGATGTTGCAGCGCTCGTGTGTGGTCTGGCATTGTTGTGCTAAAGGAAAGGGTGCGCCATGCGTGGACGAATCTTCGAACTCGAAATTCCATTACAGCATGCACCGATGTAGCTACGTTATACACAGCCATGTTACGTGCTACAATTCGTAGCCTTCTACGGGCAGAGGGCTACAAACATGTAGATATTATTTAAAAAGCTCTTAGAATTTTCACATAAAAACCGGAGGCATTACTTTTCAGCACGCCCTCGTATGCCAGGTAATTAGTTGGATACTCTCTCACATTGGTCGTGTTACACCTGTCAAACTGTCAATTTTCTATCACTTCCTTTATCTAACTAACCCAGACAAAAACAGGTAAATTCTTCCTTAAATCTCAACTACTTCTGTAGTGTTTCAGCTTCTTTGAAAGTATGTTACACCACCCAGAAGGCTACATCCCGCATGAAAACGTCATTCGCTGAGCACGAACGTACGTTATTGCGTCCTCACTACGATGTTATCTTTTTGTACTTACAAACCGGTAGGCGTTTTAATAACTACCTTAAAATGAGAGACCGTCATATTATGGGACTGATGGCTTGTAGCCCGGGTCAAGTCTATTATTCAAGCAGGCGGCGGCGTGTTCGCTCGAGCACTGACAGGCCCTGTCGGTTGAGCTTCCTCACAGACAAGAACCGGCAGAAACCGGCCACATCCGGCTTCCACAGTGCACCGGGGGCCAAAATAACCTGCGTGAGTGGCCAATGGCCGAATGCCTCATTCGCCTCCAAAACCATTTCGTAGTAGTAAAACAAGATAACGCGATCCCGGCAGTTTTTTAATGTAGTCCTGCGAAAAGGGAATCAGTTCGAAACATTTATGACACTTACATAATTCTAGTATGTACCGTTGCAATAAAATTCATATCTCTTGTACAAACTGACGTTTAGTGAGGTCAGTCCGAACTACGTGCTTCATGGAGTCATAATGTCAGCTATGAGCTCTGTGTATTGAGGAACAATCGAAGATAGCGTTGATTTTGTTATGGCTCATATGTAACTGCATTTGTATATGAGGAAGAAAATTACTGTTATAAAGCAATTGCCAACGTAATGTTTCATTTATGGGTCAGCCCACACAAATTATAAAAATATATGAATGTTCCACTACTCCTCCCAAACCAGTGGACCGATTTCAACCAACCTTTGTGCACATATCATCTACTTACTGGAAAGGATCATTGCGGTGGTAAGAACGAAGGACGTGGCCTGCAAAACACTCGTTCGGCCTATACTTGAGTATTGCTCATCAGTGTGGGATCCGTACGTACCAGGTCGGGTTGACGGAGAAGATAGGGAAGATCCAAAGAAGAGCTGCGCGTTTCGTCACAGGGTTATTTGGTAAGCGTGATAGCGTTACGGAGATGTTTAGCAAACTCAAGTGGCAGAATCTGCAAGAGAGGCGCTCTGCATCGCGGTGTAGCTTGCTGTCCAAGTTTCGAGAGGGTGCGTTTCTGGATGAGGTATCGAATATATTTCTTCCCCCTACTTATACCTCCCGAGGAGATCACGAGTGTAAAATTAGAGAGATTCGAGCGCGCACGGAGGCTTTCCGGCAGTCGTTCTTCCCGCGAAACATACGCAACTGGAAGAGGAAAGGGAGGTAACGACAGTGGCACGTAAAATGCCCTCCGCCACACACCGTTGGGTGGATTGCGGGGTGTAAATGTAGATGTAGAACTACCCACATGTTCAATTGGTGGAGCAATCTAACCCACAATGCGAGAATACCCATACATTAGACACCCAGTATTTGAGAATGTGAGCGCTCAGAAACTTGCAACAAACTTTACAGATAATTTCAAATCTTTACGAAACATCTTCTCGGTGATGACCCTCACAAAATGATAAAAGGAAATAAGTTTTTCGGGAACTACATTTTCGCTGTTCATTTAGTGAAACTGCCGCACGAAGAAAGAAGTTTTAATTGGCTATTTCTTTACTACTAAATGTATTCCTGACACATTTTGCAGACAATATTCACATACACCATAAAAATTACATCATTGTACGACCCTCAGTTCGGGGGATACGATGTCACAAACACTGAATGCGTAAAAAACTACCACATGATTGCAAGACTTTTAAATTTATTATTTTGTTGCTACTAACTCTGTTCGCAACTCTTTTCTTCGACTGTATCCACGTTTTTCCCTGAATGTAGCTAGAAAAATATATCATTTTACGGGACGTATTTCAGTAGATGCGACGTTATAAACACGGAAATGTGTGAGAAAACGCCGCATGGTGCATGATGTTTTCATTTATTATTTCTTTGCTATTAATTCTACTCACAACACATTTCGCAGACAGTAGGCATATATACAACTGGATGTACCTGCAAAATTATATCGTTGTAGAGGAGAAGAACGGACATCGATTGTTATCCAGCCAGAGTGGGGCATACCGAATCACTTGGTGTATCGCAAGGACGTTGCTGTTACACGCATCTTCGCAGGCATAGGGAATGATGCCCAAACACTGTGTCAGCGCTCAAAAGCACTACTACCCTATTCTCACGTTCTCTGCTTTAGTCAGCGCTTATCGACAGAACAGGGTGGTGGTAAAGAAATTTTCGCTACTTGGTCCCCAAGGAAAACAAGTGATCATGCGATAAGTAAACTTTGTTGAAACCTTTTTAACGCCTTGCAGAAGACGAATAACGAATAAACCACTGAAAGGAAAACATTTTAATTTTCAAATAAGAGAGTAATAATTGTTAATTACATACCACCTTTACGTTTGAGGTTACAAACGCTGCTTAATGTGAGGAACATCTGTATCCACGACAGCCATTTTCATACTACTTCTCTACCATTCCATTCTCGAATGGCGCATGGGATAAAGGAACACTGAAATCTTTCCGTTCGAGCTCCGCTTTCTCTTATTTTATTATCATGATTATTTCTCCCTACGTAGGTGGGTGTCAAAAATACATTCGCATTCGGAAGAAAAGTTGGTGACTGAAATTTCGTAAATAGATCTCGCCGCAAAGAAAACCGCCTTTGTTTCAGTGACTGCCACCCCAACTCGTGTATCATATCAGTGACTCTCTCACTCCTATTGCGCGATAACACGAAACGAGCTGCCCTTCTTTGCACTTTTCCGATGAGCCCCGTCAATTCTACCTGGTAAGGATAACACAGCGCAGCAATATTCCAGCACAGGACGAACAAGTGTAATGTAGGCTGTCTCTTTAGTGGGTTTGTCGCATCTTCTAAGTGTTCTGCCAACAAAGCGCAGTCTTTGTTTCGCCTTCCCCACATTATTATCTGTGTGTTCTTTCCAATTTAAGTTGCTCTTAATTGTAATACTTGGGTCGAATTGGCAGCCATTAGATTTTTGCTATTTATCGTTTACCCAAAATTTATCGGATTTGTTTTAGTACCCATCTGGATGACCTCGCACTTTTCTTTGTTTAGTGTCAATTGCCACTTTTAGCACCATACAGAAATTCTCTCTAGATCATTTAGTAATTGGAATTGATCGTATGATGATTTTACTAGACGGTAAATTACAGCGTCATCTCCAAACAACCTAAGGCGGCTGCTCAGATTATCACCTAGACCATTTATGTAAATCAGGAACAGCAGAGGGTCTATGACACTATCTTGCGGAGCGCCAGATATCACATCATTTCTACTCGATGATTTACCGTCTATCACTACTAATTGTGACCTCTCTGAGAGGAAATCACGAATCCAGTCACACAACTGAGACGATACTCCACGTGCACGCAATTTGACTAATAGTCGCTTGTGAGGAACTGTATCAAAAGCCTTCTGAAAATCTAGGAATATGGAATCGATCTGAGATCCCTTGCCGACAGCACTCATTACTTCATGAAAATAAAGAGCTAGCTGTGTTGCACAAGCACGATATTTTCTGAATCCGTGTTGGTTATGCATCAATAAGTCATTTTCTTCACGGTGATTCATATTGTTCGAGTACAGCATATGCTTGACATGGGTCTGTAATTCAGTGGGTTACTCCTGTTTCCTTTCTTGCATATTGGTCTGACCTGTGCTGCTTTCCAGTCTTTAGGAACAGACCTTTCGTCAAGTGAGCGGATATATATGAATGCTAAGAAAGGCGCTATTGTGTCTGCATACTCTGAAAGGAACCTGATTGGTATACCATCTGGATCGGAAGACTTGCCTTTCTTAAGTGATTTGAGTTGTTTCGCAACACCTAAGATATCTGCTTTCATGTCACTCATGCTGACAGCTGTTATGGTTTCGAATTCTGGAAGTTTAATTATAACCACCCCATATACCTTAAGCTCGCAGTAACTGGATAAAAAAGTGGAAGTTACAAAAAGCGGGAATACTGCGAACGGTGATTCTCAAAATAAAAACAGATAATAAAATTGGGAAATTTCTGATAGCACGGAATGTATGGAGATATGAGATTCATGTAAAGAAGTAATCGCTCCTTAAAAGAACTGGTCGCCATGCAGCGCTGTAGATTGTGCAGAACTGTTATCATGTCATGATCTGACGCTCCAGGGTGACGAGAAAGAATGGCCGAAATGGACGTGCCTGGGACAACTCCTTGAATGAACTTGCCCGATTTTTTCGTGTATCAGAGCGAACTGCCCAACGTGTCTACAAGAAATAGAGTGCCCATCTCAGCCCTGTAATATGACATATAAACTGTTTTCGCAAAAAAGATCCTAATCAATAGGGACAGGAGACCAGTATCACAGTATCGCGCTTTGTGAACCACCATCGATTTCTAACCCGATAGGAACATATGCTGTCAATGAACTCGGTGCCATCTCAATGTTTCCGCGCAAACATTGAGAAGGGAAATGCATGTATTGGGCATCTAGAGTCGGCTGCCTTCTAAAAGGCCATTGCTCACTCCTGCACTTAAAAGCTGCACTTCTTTAACGGGTTGAGCGCAACAAAGAAATTGAGCAGTAGCTAACTTGAAGAGTGTAACGTGGGCCGGCGAGTCGCGGTTTTGCCTTTTTTTTCAGATCAGTCAAGGCCTTTGGCTCGCAGTGTATGGAGAATGTATTCAAGGGTAGAGGTTGTTCTGTGATAATTTGGGGTTATTTTTGGCATCTTCACCTTGGCTCACTCATTCAGGTTTCCATCAACATAAAGCAAGTTGTTTACTTCAACGGTCTCTGTGACGAGGTGTTACCCTTTCTCCTGGATCTACTGGATGTGTGTGCTGTGGAAGCTTCCGTCTTTCATTATGACAATGGCCCTGCTTCCTGGTTTCGTGAACATAGAGACAACCTATCGCCCCTCGACTTGTCGACAATATCGTCCGGTGTTAATCCTACAGCACCTTTTTGGAACGAGTGGTGAGACGTAATAAGCAACATCCTGCGATGATACCTAACGGTTATTTGCTGTGTAGTTGCCCTTCTAAATAGCTTCCTATACGAGCAAACCAGTTACGACTTCATGAGATATTGCTCTTATCTTAGGTGGTTGGGTTATGCACAGCTCTATTTAAAAAAAATAGTTCGATGGAGTCATACGGTCGAGCCATGCATATCTGCTTTCACACGCATCAGCTAACTCGCCGCAAATAATAATCTCAAGCTGTGATCCTGAAGTAAAGTAATCTACACGTTGGCTTGAATTGTGAATTAATACATACGCAAAAATATAAAATAAAAGATAAACGAAAAATCTAATAAAAAGACTTCTGTTCTAATGCCTGTAATTGATGTAGATGACTGAGAACTATGTTGAATAATGATTATTCAAGAAAGGACATCGTAAATAAACGGAAAGTGGTCTTACAGTATCTAGTTAAAATACAAACTGAAAATACCCTTATCAAATGCAATAGAGTGACGTTATGGTGGCTCAAGAATTAAGTAGTTATGAAAGACTCGCGAAAACTAAGACCATTTACGATCACAACACGAAAGATTCACCAGCTCAAAACAGCTCAGAATTCAACATAATGATTTACAAATTAACACAGGCAAGATGATGGCCTAAATCTCATATTCTGGCTATGCTCAATTCCCTAATACACTGGAGCACATTCCGACCTCTCGAAATATAAAGTTTCTTCCAAAGTTAAAGTACGATATTGGCCATTCATCTCCCAGGATCGATCACCTACATGATACAATACGGCTCGTTACAGCAGGCGGGTCTGCCTCCTTCAAGCACAAATGCAAAAGTGTCCTGGATCACTTCCTGGAGCTCTTCACATAGAAAAGTCTCAGCCTCCACTTGGCTCCCACAGCGTTCTGCCACTGTCTGTTTTTCCTGTGGCTGAAGGCAATCCCTACAAAAAATGCGTCATTTCCTAGTTCTATAGACATGATTTGACTCAACTCGTCTACTTCCTGGCCTAAACTAATATGTTACAACAGTATTTAAATAAAGAAAAATTACAAACATTCAGCCACACTCAGATCATTTAGAATAAATATAAATAAAGGTTTTTTCATAAATAAATAATCCAGTATTGTTTTGCAGGTGAACTTACAATAAAAGGTTGTCACTAAATATTGTTTAAAGAGTTATTTAGGCCTGCTTGACAGAAGTGTTCTTTGGCGTTCTTTTCAACAGTAGCGTCAGCTAACACATGCGACTGACCACTTATTAAATCACAGAACGTGCCATTAACATTTAAAAAGAGTTGCTGACAAACTAGTAAAATGTTCATGAAATAACTGCACAAGTATACCAAGATATGAAGCACTCATGCTGCCTTCATTTGTTGTTTTATTGTGGAGAATACGATGTACTGACGAACATTTGCAAAATATAAAGGTATAAAAAACGTAGTAAATCATGAAATACAACAGATACAGTTACATAGCTACGGAGCAGTGTTATAATCTTAGATATCGTCCCCTGGAATTGCATGAAGCGATTAAAAGTTACTAAGACAGAGGTTCATTGCGTGAATGTTTACTCACTGGGAAATACTAACTTCTGTAGTTTAAAGACATTCAAAATATTGTTATTTCATTGGATGTGCCTCATTTATCTGAGATCAACGATATATTGAGAGTTGCCTTAATAATTGATTACGAATTGTAGATTATGTAAGAGATGTAACTCAGCGGTCTTTAAGCATGTGTAACAATCCGCCGCTTTTGGTACATCTCCTGCACAAACGCCACGCGAGCAAGAGCCGTCAAATTCCCCATGCTGGGATCTATGTACGTCTGATGACGCTGTTCAACATTGCACCTGGCTAGTCTAGCTGCAGCGGCATCGACGAGCCATCGGCCTGTCAGTCCTCAGCCCCCCCCCCCCCCTCCGAAGCAAATTAACCTCCCGTTATACCAACTCCAGACGGCCAAATGGCCCGCCTACGTTCACGTAACATTACAATTACGTAGCACTACGGAATGAGTATCTTCTGGTGTATATGGAACATAACAAACTTATGAACTCTCTTTCTCATCAAAATGAGGCCATTATAAAGTTGTAGTGGTATTAAGTGTTAGCAATATTGACTAATTTTTTGTTTGGTGTGCCTATGAATACGCGCTGGAGGCAGAAGACAGATATGCTATAGCAAATACGTCAGGCAATTACACCGGAATGGAGGAAGACGGCGGCAGGTCCCGGCGGAGGTTCGAGTCCTCCCTCGGGCATGGGTGTGTGTGTTTGTCCTTAGGATAATTTAGGTTAAGTAGTGTGTAAGCTTAGGGACGGATGACCTTATCAATTAAGTCCCATACGATTTCACACACATTTGAACATTTGGAGGAAGACCTACAGAGGATGAACGCTTGATGCAGGGACTGGTAAATGACCCTCAACATAAATGTATCGTATTGTATATAAATAAGCAGTAAGACTCATTACTGTATGATTAGACAGTTGCAAAACAATCACTGGAAGCAGTGACGTGCATAAAGTAGAAGTATGCATATGGAGCGATTTAGAGCGGAACGACCACATAAAACTAATCGCACGTAAGACAGATACCAGAATGAGGTTCATTGGAGTAATCCTCGGGAATCGTAGTTCACCCACAAATAAGGTATCTTAAGAAACTTTAGTTCGACCAGTACTTGAATATTGCTAGTCAGTCTGGTTCAATATGGTTCAAATGGCTCTGAGCACTATGGGGCTTAACTGCTGAGGTCATCAGTGCCCTAGAACTTCGAACTACTTAAACCTAACTAACCTAAGGACAGCACACACATCCACGCCCGAGGCAGGATTTCGTCAGTCTGAGATTTGTGCCAGACAGCAATGATAGATAAAAAGAGATTCAAAGAAGAACAGCACGTTTTGTTACAGGTCCATTTAGAGTGCACGAAACTTTACGGCGATGATGAACCAACTTCACTGGCAGACGCTGGAAGAGTAGGTATTCTGCATCGCGGGTAGTGTGACGTACTGCCAAATTTGTAAGAGCGTTCCGGGGGCGGTCGTTCCCACAAGGGACAACCAATATGTTGCTTTCTCGTACGTACATCTCGCGAGAACACCGTGAAGGTAAAATTAGAGAGAATAAAGCTGTCCAGCGTCTTGCCATCAAACGAGTTTCTCGCAAATCATTCGCGACTGGAATAGGAAAAGGGAGAAGCGACAGTGGCACACAAAGTAATCAGCGCCACACAGCATAACGGGTCTTGCGGAGTATGGATATAGATGTAGTAGAATTAAATGTAGGAATGAAGCAACGAATGAATGACTGTGTGCCTTGAGAACCACTTGCACGATGAAAGGACAGAACGCGAGTGCACTGTAACGTAAGACCTCCGCTAGCGGCAGCCTGACCTCGCTGCCTTTGGGGCCGCCACTTCACAGTCGGCAGACGTCGCGGTGACCTCGACGCACGACGCAGCGCGCTCCGGTGCGGTAGGGTGAGGTGGGCGCGGGGGACTTGCGTGGGGGTGGTGCGTTGCAGCGTGCGTGCGATGCGTGTCACGGCCGGCCCCGCACGTGACGCGGATGCTGGCCTGGAAGCCCGGCACATTGTCATGCCGGGGGCATCGAAAAATGGAGGCACCGGCGTACGGCGCCGCATGTACTGTAAACACACCACAGGACGCCGGCTCTGTTCTCGCGCCACATCGACACGCCTTGAAAATTTCTTTTTCGGCCGGGACAGATGCTCTGCCCGAATGACGTGTCGACCAGTATGCTCAGTAGTTGCACCAGTTTCATGTGGTCGTTCCACTGTAAATCGCTCCATATGTATACTTCTTACCAGATACAGACTGGGACACACAGATGTTTAGGACGGGTGGTAGGGACGGAGCATCGAGTGACATTATACTGAGTGCACTATCCGAAAATTACCTCGAGCAACTAAACAGAGAACCGACTCGTGGAGATAACATCTTGGACCTACTGATGACAAACAGACCTGAACTTTTCGACTCTGTATGTGCAGAACAGGGAATCAGTGATCATAAGGCCGTTGCAGCATCCCTGAATATGGAAGTTAATAGGAATATAAAAAAAGGGAGGAAGGTTTATCTGTTTAGCAAGAGTAATAGAAGGCAGATTTCAGACTACTTAACAGATCAAAACGAAAATTTCTGTTCCGACACTGACAATGTCGAGTGTTTAGGGAAAAAGTTCAAGGCAATCGTAAAATGCGTTTTAGACAGGTACGTGCCGAGTAAAACTGTGAGGGACGGGAAAAACCCACTACTGCGACAGCAAAGAGAGCTTCACTCCAAGTGTAAACGCAGCCAAAACCTCACAGACAAACAGAAGCTAAACGATGTCAAAGTTAGCGTAAGGAGGGCTATGCGTGAAGCGTTCAGTGAATTCGAAAGTAAAATTCTATGTACCGGCTTGACAGAAAATCCTAGGAAGTTCTGGTCTTACGTTAAATCAGTAAGTGGCTCGAAACAGCATATCCAGACACTCCGGGATGATGATGGCATTGAAACAGAGGATGACTCGCGTAAAGCTGAAATACTAAACACCTTTTTCCAAAGCAGTTTCACAGAGGAAGACCGCACTGCAGTTCCTTCTCTAAATCCTCGCACGAAAGAAAAAAAGGCTGACATCGAAATAAGTGTCCAAGGAATAGAAAAGCAACTGGAATCATTCAACAGAGGATACTCCACTGGACCCGACGGGATACCAATTCGATTCTACACAGAGTACGCGAAAGAACTTGCCCCCATTCTAACAGCCGTGTACCGCAAGTCTCTAGAGGAACGGAAGGTTCCAAATGATTGGAAAAGAGCACAGGCAGTCCCAGTCTTCAAGAAGGATCGTCGAGCAGATGCGCAAAACTATAGACCTATATCTCTGACGTCGATCTGTTGTAGAATTTTAGAACATGTTTTTTGCTCGCGTATCATGTCATTTCTGGAAACCCAGAATCTATTCTCTAGGAATCAACATAGATTCCGGAAACAGCGATCGTGTGAGACCCAACTCGCTTTATTTGTTCATGAGACCCAGAAAATATTAGATACAGGCTCCCAGGTAGATGCCAATTTCCTTGACTTCCGGAAGGCGTTCGATATAGTTCCGCACTGTCGCCTGATAAACAAAGTAAGAGCCTACGGAATATCAGACCAGCTGTGTGGCTGGATTGAAGATTTTTTAGCAAACAGAACACAGCATGTTGTTCTCAATGGAGAGACGTCTACAGACGTTAAAGTAACCTCTGGCGTACCACAGGGGAGTGTTATGGGGCCATTGCTTTTCACAATATATATAAATGGAAGTGAAACATGGACGATAAATAGTTTGGACAAGAAGAGAATAGAAGCTTTCGAAATGTGGTGCTACAGAAGAATGCTGAAGATTAGATGGGTAGATCACATAACTAATGAGGAAGTATTGAATAGGATTGGGGAGAAGAGAAGTTTGTGGCACAACTTGACCAGAAGAAGGGATCGGTTGGTAGGACATGTACTGAGGCATCAAGGGATCACCAATTTAGTATTGGAGGGCAGCGTGGAGGGTAAAAATCGTAGAGGGAGACCAAGAGATGAATACACTAAGCAGATTCAGAAGGATGTAGGTTGCAGTAGGTACTGGGAGATGAAAAAGCTTGCACAGGATAGAGTAGCATGGAGAGCTGCATCAAACCAGTCTCAGGACTGAAGACCACAACAACAACAACATAAATGACCTAGTAGATAGTGTCGGAAGTTACATGAGGCTTTTCGCGGATGATGCTGTGAAACGTCCCCTTTGAACAAATTCTTACATGACTGTGCTTAACCTGACACACAATATTTTTAGCGCAACGCAATCTGACTTTCAAAATTTCCTACTAAAGAATGGTCCTGACAAACATTAAACTATACCTTTCACAAATCACTTACCTCACAAAAATCTTCGCTGCTCAAGCTACTGCAATACAGCGAGCGCCACTACTGCCAGCTAAATAAAAGATTCAAACTACTGAAGGCACTAACTACTGATAGGGATAGTTAGCAAATGAAAGATATTAATAGAGAACAAACAATGTATTTACCTTGATATCATCATATATAAATATATCAGTTCATGAAAAATTACAAAACTCCGCCATCTCTCTCCCCACATCCACCACTGCTGGCGGCTCACCTCCAACTGCGCAACGCTACGCGCTGTTCACAGCCAGCTGCCTAACACTACAATGGCGAGTATTACAACAATGCAAAGCAGCCACAGACTGCCCACAGCACAGCCTAGAGGTGGCGTTACCAATAAAAAAAGCTAAACAGCCTACTTACATAGAGAAAACATAAACAGCCTACTTACATAGCCCCCACGCTCCCCACAAAAATTTTTACAAATTGGATGGGGCAGTGGCCAATACAGATTTGAAAAAAATTTTTCATAATTACAATAACAAAGATATAAAATGCACACACTTATTGATACAACGTTGGTCAAAAGCTCAAATTTTCTCACAGTCCCTAAAGACAGTCCTAATCGTACATAACAGGAGAATAGCAGTGTTTGTCTCAAAGTCTGAGCAGTAAAAGAAAATGCACACGGAAGTAGTGGATTTCCATGCAGTCTTGAAGAAGTAGTGTTGTCCTTCCAATGGAAACACAGTGCTGACTCTCGACATGCTGACAGGTAATGGGCCACAACAGAGCAAACCCACAGCAGAGTCATTCGAAGTTTGGAAGAATATTGGTAGGTAGGTCACAGAGCAGACCCACTGTAGTTATGGTAGAGATTACGGTATTGGTGGGCCACCAGAGGTGCAGACCCACTGCAGTCCTTGTAGAAAGTGTGGACAGGCCCACTGTAGTCCTGGTAGAGATGACCAGCAGCCATCTGTTGTGATTGTGCAGGTGCACAATCACCAGTGAAGAGTCTTGCAGTTAATATAGCAAGTCCATAACCACCACTTGTGCACTCACAAAGTTTTTTTGGAATTGTCCTTAGAACCAGCAATGCTGTTATCCAGTCCCTTGCTGAATTATTAATACACTTGCAAACACTAACAGTCCCAACTTCTCACATATTGTCCACATACTATGACCAACAGAAACGTGTGCAGTGAAATGTAACTAACAAGTTAATAATGTCAT
The DNA here is from genome assembly GCF_023864345.2 of Schistocerca serialis cubense. Lineage (NCBI taxonomy): Eukaryota > Metazoa > Arthropoda > Insecta > Orthoptera > Acrididae > Schistocerca > Schistocerca serialis. The sequence goes on along the minus strand of NC_064639.1, from coordinate 1,149,028,993 downwards.
GAACTGGTGACAATTACAATTTTATAACATAAGAATACAATTACAAAGGTACAAAATACATCATTAAAGAACATAACAATACAGATAACATTTGTAGTACAGGCTTTACAAAAGAATAGAAATAAACATATACATCAGTGTTACAAAAATAGTGACATAAGTACATACATAAAATAATGAGAATAGTTTTCGAAACATTAATTTCACTCATGAACATTGAAACAGAACAGAATTGTAAACAACTTTACAAAGAAAATAACATATTATTAATGCAACTTATATTTGAGGATAACAGTATTCCTCCTCATAGTGAATATAGCTTAGTATTAGAAGAGAAAAAAATTCTATGAAACAGTACACAGAGACAGGAAGAAAACAAATATACAAGGGTACACAAACATATAGTGGGATAACACCAATGGGAAAGGACAGGGTTCGTTTTCAGTGTAACATGTGGTACTGCAGTCCAACCCAAAACTTCATTCTATAGATCTTTCGTCTTATTTCAACCTTTGCTTCCACCAAAAAAATCTTATCCAAGCATGCTTTCTGTATTCCGTTCATATTTCTTTCAAAATAATTATTTCTGATTGTACAATACTAATTTGGGCCCAAATCCTTTTTATATAACTTCGCAATGCATTCTTTACCTATTCTCCATAGTCAGTTTCTCATATAGTCTACCCCCTCTTAAGCTAACTTAAATCTACTGAGCTCAGATGCTAAACTAAGGGACGAGGCAATGCAGCAGCACAAAACATGTAACACAAACAGCAATGACCAAAAAAATGCAGAGTGCAAAGCAAGCAGCAGTAAATCTAATTTACAGATAAAATGCAAAATTACAACTAATATGAGCCAATGTGCAGCAACATGAAAAATCAATGAGTAGTAAAATTGGCTTAGCAGAGTAATGTAATGTGAAATTTAGTAGCACTATGCCTGGCAAACAGCAACAGCAAATGCAATAACTTATATCTAAACATGACATAGCTCAAGCAGAAAAAATATTACAGTAAAAACAACAATGCAGATAAGGGAAATGTATAATCACATCTTAATGTCTAAGTAATTAAAGTGGTGCACCACAACAACTGATTGTAAAAAGAAATATTACCATGTACTTGAAAAGAAAATTATAGATGCAGTTACTGGTATTAGTCCCTTCTTATTGTTCTTTCCTTTCCAAGTGCTCCTTTTTTAAAGAATGTGGATCATAAAATAATTATTTAATAGATCTGTTGACAGAAAGTGTTCACATTAGCAAATGCATTTTATTTTATAAAAGCAATGCTGCAACACAGCTGGAAACCAGATGTCAAATGAAATAAGCAACTACGCAAACCAAAGCATAAAAATATCATTCAACAGTCATGTGACATTTCATAAGTTAGTAGAAATTCTCTCAACTCTTGTAGAAAGACGCTCTAACCTCTGTGTCATCTGGTATCTCTCAGAAAGCACTTTAAATTCAGAATGTATTTTCAAATAAACCAAAATGTTGCATTAAAATCTCATTAGCAGTACTGGTAAATGTTCTAAGTATGTGAGCCTTATAGTCGTTACGTAATCGTGCAACAAACAAGCAAGAATGTACACACACAATAACACTGTGACGTCTGTTCACTATAACAATGCATTCGTCATTTCTGTTTAAATAAGTTCTCTTGGTTCTGGATTGGATATTTAACTTCAAACATTGTTGCATGGTAACAGTTTCTAAAGCATACTAGTAACGTGAAGTGAAACGTTTTATGGCAAAGACAAAGTTAAAAGGCAGATTATCTGTCAATAAATGGTTTTACATGAGAAATGTGGTGTAAACCTTTACTCTTCCTAGTACGCAGAATTTCAACTTGAATGCAATTATCATGCGGTATTCGTCCGTAAAGAATACTGGAATCTTGCTCAAGGTTAGCGTCAGTGTTATTTTTCTCTGAGCCAGCCGGCGCACGCGGCTGCCTGCGGTGTGAGTCACTGTCTGTTTCTTTGTTGGCGCGCGTTGTTATTGGGATTAGGAGGCCTAACTTCCACAAATTCGCCTTGCCGAGAGGGCCCAGCTCTGTTTGAATCCCGCCAGTTCTGATGCAATTCAGGTCTGTCGTTACGATCATATCGTCTGTCGTCATGTCGGTAGATTCCATAGTTTCTTTCTTGTCGGTCATGTGGTGGAGAATTTCTCCCGGAATCGTAACTGCGCGCTGAACTGTTGCGTCTGAAGTTATTTTGTCTCCCTTGATAGTATTTATTTTGGTTCACATATTGTCTGTTTCTCTGGTTGTCTCTGTGATAGTCATTACCACGGAGAGGTGATCTTTCCCTGTAATTATTACTACTCTGCCAACGGTTGTCATACGGGTGGTGTCTGTTTTGGTCACGATTTGTGTGGTGAGAATAGCCTTGTCGCGTCCAGTTATCGTTTCTGTCGTCACGGAATTGTGACAGATGTGACCTGTAGTGATTGTTTTCCTGTTTTCGCATCCCGCGACTGTCTGTGTCAATTTCTAATTGTTGTAACAGTCCCTGAAAAGCTTCAATGTCGTCTTTGCAACGTCCTGCTAAAATAATATGTCGTAAATGTTCAGGTAATTTGATTAAGCAAATGCGGATGAGTTCTGAGGGGCTGTATGGGTTTGAAAGATACTGATTCTTATGCAACATGTCTTCAAAATATTTCATAAGACTGGAAAATTCAGATTGTTCGAAACGTTTCATCATTGTGATGCTATGTTTTACATGGTCTTGTGTGGCTTGAGACCAATATGCTGAGAGGAAGGCATGGTAAAACTCTCCTTCACTGTGGCAATCGTGAATTACCGATCGCATTCTTACAGCTGGTTCATTCTCTAAGTAGCCACACATAAATTCTAATCTGTGTTCCAACGACCAGTTGGGAGGAAAACAATGAGAGAATTGATGGAGCCATGCTTGTGGATGAATGTCGTTGCCAGAATTCTTAAATGTTTTGAATTTACGTGTAGTAATGAACAGCTTATAGTCAAAGTCATCATGTCGGCGAGTCGCATATCGGTCATTGTTACTTCGTTTCGGCGGTTCCATCTCAAAATTCGGTGTACCTTGCCAATTTCTTTCATAATTACCGAAATGCCCTGTGTTATTATTTTGTGGCTTTTGCGTATTTCTAAGTTCCTCTTCCCGTGTTGGAGCGCGAGTGTCTTCTGAAATACGTAATTCTTGTATTACCTGTGTCAGTTGATCTTGTACTTCCCGGATTTCTCTTTGGTGTTGCGTATCAATTTGATTCAGATTTTGTTTCAGTTTCCTAATTTGTTCGCTCTGTTCTGTGTAATTAAAGGCTACCGGTTTTGCGTCATTCAGATTATCATCTACCTTCGTAGATAAATTATTTAGCTGATCCGAAAGTTCAACTACTTTCTCTGATAATGAACACATTTCCTCAGTGTGTTTTTCTGAACCAAGTTTCAGAGTGTCCATTTGTGTTGAAATCGAATCTACTGTATCCTTTAAGTTATCCTGAGTTTTTGCAAGTTGCGTAACCGAATCGGTAGATGCAACTGAGTCAAATTTAGCTTGCAAGGTCTCATGATTTTCATGAACAATAATTTGCAGTTCTTTTATGGCTGCTTCGTGATTCTGTAATGCATTTTCATGCCGCGAAAAAATAGGTTGAAAATGCTCACAAATTTGTGTTTTTACGTCATTACAGACTTTTTGACATTTCGATTCAATGTTATGTAACTCAGTAGTTAAATCTTCACGTGTTTGTTCAAGTGTGGTGTCTAACTTTTGAAGATTTTGTTCCATTGTGTCTAACTTTTGAAGCTTTTGCTGTGTTTGTCTCTGATTTTGTTCCATTGTGTCTAACTTTTGAAGCTTTTGCTGTGTTTGTCTCTGATTTTGTTCCATTGTGTCTAACTTTTCAAGCTTTTGCTGTGTTTGTCTCTGATTTTGTTCCATTTGTTGCATTAATTGCAATAATAATGTATTAGTGTCTGGAATCTGTTTCTCTACGCTTTTCGGCAGTGCATTTGCACCGACAACATTCACATTTTGACAAGCAGAAAATGTGTCTTGACTTATTTGAGAAAACGGTGATGACCCAAAACCTGAATCTACAGTATTTGCGAAATTGTGTCCTGTCATTTCGGATTCCTGAGGCGAGCTGTTGCCGACCGATCGGTCGATAATGCTTCCCTCTTCACTAATTGTTTCACTGTCCGTGCCATTGTTTGCCGCCCGCTCCATTTCCCTATGCACGATTACCAAATTACTACTTTGAACATCAGTTAATTCATTACTCTGCGGCGCTAACACACTGCCTTCGTCTTCACTGTCATTTCTCAGTTTACTTTGGAGCCTAGTATTACGTTTTTCACACGCCATTATTGTCACAGTATTTCACACGACAACACAGAAAAACACAATTTGAAGAGCAAAATAAAATAACGTAGCAATGGAAATAATGTCTAGTTAATTGCAGCTGCGAAATACTTGGTGCAAATCTACATGCATGCCACAACTGTTTTACTCTACAGCAATGAAAACTACAACTACAAAGGAGATTCTCTCTACAATTACGCGCTAGCAATAAACAAAAGCTACACTAAATACACAAACTACAAGAAAAATCAGAAGATTCCAGTGAGGTATCCTGGCAGGGTCGACATATGAAACGTCCCCTTTGAACAATTCTACACGAGACTGTGCTTAACCTGACACACAATATTTTTAGCGCAACGCAATCTGACTTTCAAAATTTCCTACTAAAGAATGGTCCTGACAAACATTAAACTATACCTTTCACAAATCACTTACCTCACAAAAATCTTCGCTGCTCAAGCTACTGCAATACAGCGAGCGCCACTACTGCCAGCTAAATAAAAGATTCAAACTACTGAAGGCACTAACTACTGATAGGGATAGTTAGCAAATGAAAGATATTAATAGAGAACAAACAATGTATTTACCTTGATATCATCATATATAAATATATCAGTTCATGAAAAATTACAAAACTCCGCCATCTCTCTCCCCACATCCACCACTGCTGGCGGCTCACCTCCAACTGCGCAACGCTACGCGCTGTTCACAGCCAGCTGCCTAACACTACAATGGCGAGTATTACAACAATGCAAAGCAGCCACAGACTGCCCACAGCACAGCCTAGAGGTGGCGTTACCAATAAAAAAAGCTAAACAGCCTACTTACATAGAGAAAACATAAACAGCCTACTTACAGCTGTAGTATACAGAAAAGTTGCAGCATCAGAATATTGTAGCGAAATGCAGGAAGATCTCCAGCGAGTAGGCACTTGGTGCAAGGAGTGGCAACTGACCCTTAACATAGACAAATGTAACGTATTGCGAATACATAGAAAGAAGGATCCTTTATTGTATGATTATATGATAGCGGAACAAACACTGGTAGCAGTTACTTCTGTAAAATATCTGGGAGTTTGCGTGCGGAACGATTTGAAGTGGAATGATCATATAAAGTTAATTGTTGGTAAGGCGGGTACCAGGTTGAGATTCATTGGGAGAGTCCTTAGAAAATATAGTCCATCAACAAAGGAGGTGGCTTACAAAACACTCGTTCGACCTATACTTGAGTATTGTTCATCAGTGTGGGATCAGTACCAGGTCTGGTTGACGGAGGAGATAGAGAAGATCCAAAGAAGAGCGGCGCGTTTCGTCACAGGGTTATTTGGTAAGCGTGATAGCGTTACGGAGATGTTTAGCAAACTCAAGTGGCAGACTCTGCAAGAGAGGTGCTCTGCATCGCGGTGTAGCTTGCTGTCCAAGTTTCGAGAGGGTGCGTTTCTGGATGAGGTATCGAATATATTGCTTCCCTCTACTTATACCTCCCGAGGAGATCACGAGTGTAAAATTAGAGAGATTCGAGCGCGCACGGAGGCTTTCCGGCAGTCGTTCTTCCCGCGAACCATACGCGACTAGAACAGGAAAGGGAGGTAATGACAGTGGCACGTAAAGTGCCCTCCGCCAGACACCGTTGGATGGCTTGCGGAGTAGAAATGTAGATGTAGATGTAGAAGTAGCAGAAGCAGCATCATCGAGCAAGTGAAGGATTCAAAGACACGCTGAGTACAAAGTTTCAGATGAGCTCATGAAGTGCAAATCTAAAAGCAGGAGCCAGTTGAAGGCGATAGGCATATTTTGTCAGGATATCAGAGCGAAAACAGTTTTCAAGGTCATTCTACAGAAAGAAAGATGCGTCATCTCTGAGCACCCGGAGCTACTACATGCCAGGCATGCAGTACGCAGTCACTGTCGACCCGCTTCATTAAAGTCCCTGTTGGTCCATTTCGGACATGGGACAGCGGCTGGTCAAGTATTTAACAACGAAATTCGCCAACAGCTATGCAGTTGAGATGTTATTTTATTTTACTTTTACTACCAGTTTCGGCATTCCATTATGCCATCTTCAGGTCCCATACGCATCTCTCAAAAATAAATGATACTGGCATACTGGGTCATATGTTCCTGGATGTCGTGAATTTTAAACTGTATCCTAAGTGCTTCCTTCGAAAACTTGATTGCAACTCAGTCAAATCTTCGAAGGAAGCACTTGGGATACGGTTTAGAATTACGACATCCAGTAACATATGGCCCAGTACGCCAATATCGTTTATTTTTGAGAGATGCTTATGGGGCCTGGAGATGGCATAACGTAATGTCGAAACTGATAGCAAAAATAAAATAAAATAACATCTCAGCAGCACGACTGTTAGTGAATTTTATTGTTAAACACTTCATCAGATGTCATATGGTCCTAGAACCTTCTTATTTGGATACTCATAACTGAATTAATCGAAAACGAAAGGAGGCAATCCTGTATGGTTTGCCGTCTTCCACCTGCTGTGGAAAGTGCTACTTGTCGCCCAGACTTTTCACAAGTTTATCCTCGACCGCTGTTGGGAAACACCTGCCGCCACTGAAAAGACACTGTATTATAACCACAGACGGCTTACTGCTCTACTTTAGTCCTAGGAGCAAAACTAACCTGAAAGTACTTCTGTCTAACATCTAATGGGTTTAAAATAGCTTTCGGTGGGATAGGTTTGTAACACCATAGCTCTAATGCCCTACTAATTTATTTTGCATTTTGCTTTATTTAATATTACATCGCTGAGCTTCAGTAAATGTGTTTGAATCGATAACACAAAATTGAATACTCCTTTCTTTGTTAAAATTTTGATGTCATGATTTGATTCTATGCAGTGTAGTGTATCTGTCATTTAAATTCTTTGTCCCAATTGGAGGGAGACAAAACTTACTGTAAACATTTGGAATTTGGGTGAATAAATTTTTGTAGAAATACTAATATGTGCAAATGTTCTGCTTTATTTTAAATGTTTGTTTGCTGTTATGTAAACTGCTGACCTTCACTTAGGATTCTTAGTTATACTGTATGGAAAAGGTAGTGTGGTTCCCCTCGGGAACGGAACTTTGTAGCGCGCGCAAATTGTGGTTGGCCTAAGTAGAAAAGGTGGAACCAAGAGTCAGTCGGGGACGAGCTACCAAACTGTGCACTGCCATGTAAAAGTTGTATATTGTGCTGGTTCCGAGAGGGGCTTTTTCTGCCACTTTACAATGCCTCGGATGGATGGATGGATAAATAGCAGGAACGATTCTGGAATTGGTATCTATCATCGCCACCAAGAAGGGACAGCAATTCTGCCTGCAAATCTACCTACCAACTTGCAGTTGCCACCACATTGCGCAATCACTGTAAAGGAGAACTACACTCCTGGAAATGGAAAAAAGAACACATTGACACCGGTGTGTCAGACCCACCATACTTGCTCCGGACACTGCGAGAGGGCTGTACAAGCAATGATCACACGCACGGCACAGCGGACACACCAGGAACCGCGGTGTTGGCCGTCGAATGGCGCTAGCTGCGCAGCATTTGTGCACCGCCGCCGTCAGTGTCAGCCAGTTTGCCGTGGCATACGGAGCTCCATCGCAGTCTTTAACACTGGTAGCATGCCGCGACAGCGTGGACGTGAACCGTATGTGCAGTTGACGGACTTTGAGCGAGGGCGTATAGTGGGCATGCGGGAGGCCGGGTGGACGTACCGCCGAATTGCTCAACACGTGGGGCGTGAGGTCTCCACAGTACATCGATGTTGTCGCCAGTGGTCGGCGGAAGGTGCACGTGCCCGTCGACCTGGGACCGGACCGCAGCGACGCACGGATGCACGCCAAGACCGTAGGATCCTACGCAGTGCCGTAGGGGACCGCACCGCCACTTCCCAGCAAATTAGGGACACTGTTGCTCCTGGGGTATCGGCGAGGACCATTCGCTGGGCTACGGTCCCGCACACCGTTAGGCCGTCTTCCGCTCACGCCCCAACATCGTGCAGCCCGCCTCCAGTGGTGTCGCGACAGGCGTGAATGGAGGGACGAATGGAGACGTGTCGTCTTGAGCGATGAGAGTCGCTTCTGCCTTGGTGCCAATGATGGTCGTATGCGTGTTTGGCGCCGTGCAGGTGAGCGCCACAATCAGGACTGCATACGACCGAGGCACACAGGGCCAACACCCGGCATCATGGTGTGGGGAGCGATCTCCTACACTGGCCGTACACCACTGGTGATCGTCGAGGGGACACTGAATAGTGCACGGTACATCCATACCGTCATCGAACCCATCGTTCTACCATTCCTAGACCGGCAAGGGAACTTGCTGTTCCAACAGGACAATGCACGTCCGCATGTATCCCGTGCCACCCAACGTGCTCTAGAAGGTGTAAGTCAACTACCCTGGCCAGCAAGATCTCCGGATCTGTCCCCCATTGAGCATGTTTGGGACTGGATGAAGCGTCGTCTCACGCGGTCTGCACGTCCAGCACGAACGCTGGTCCAACTGAGGCGCCAGGTGGAAATGGCATGGCAAGCCGTTCCACAGGACTACATCCAGCATCTCTACGATCGTCTCCATGGGAGAATAGCAGCCTGCATTGCTGCGAAAGGTGGATATACACTGTACTAGTGCCGACATTGTGCATGCTCTGTTGCCTGTGTCTATGTGCCTGTGGTTCTGTCAGTGTGATCATGTGATGTATCTGACCCCAGGAATGTGTCAATAAAGTCAATAAAGTCAATAAAGTTTCCCCTTCCTGGGACAATGAATTCACGGTGTTCTTATTTCAATTTCCAGGAGTGTATAATATATAATAATTCCAATCCCAAAGAAAGCAGGTGTTGACAGATGTGAAAATTACCGAACTATCAGCTTAATAAGTCACAGCCGCAAAATACTAACACGAATTCTTTACAGACGAATGGAAAAACTAGTAGAAGCCAACCTCGGGGAAGATCAGTTTGGATTCCGTAGAAACACTGGAACACGTGAGGCAATACTGACCTTACGACTTATCTTAGAAGAAAGATTAAGGAAAGGCAAACCTACGTTTCTAGCATTTGTAGACTTAGAGAAAGCTTTTGACAATGTTGACTGGAATACTCTCTTTAAAATTCTAAAGGTGGCAGGGGTAAAATACAGGGAGCGAAAGGCTATTTACAATTTGTACAGAAACCAGATGGCAGTTATAAGAGTCGAGGGACATGAAAGGGAAGCAGTGGTTGGGAAGGGAGTAAGACAGGGTTGTAGCCTCTCCCCGATGTTGTTCAATCTGTATATTGAGCAAGCAGTAAAGGAAACAAAAGAAAAATTCGGAGTAGGTATTAAAATTCATGGAGAAGAAATAAAAACTTTGGGGTTCGCCGATGACATTGTAATTCTGTCAGAGACAGCGAAGGACTTGGAAGAGCAGTTGAATGGAATGGACAGTGTCTTGAAAGGAGGATATAAGATGAACATCAACAAAAGCAAAACAAGGATAATGGAATGTAGTCTAATTAAGTCGGGTGATGCTGAGGGAATTAGATTAGGAAATGAGGCACTTAAAGTAGTAAAGGAGTTTTGCTATTTGGGGAGCAAAATAACTGATGATGGTCGAAGTAGAGAGGATATAAAATGTAGGCTGGCAATGGCAAGGAAAGCGTTTCTGAAGAAGAGAAATTTGTTAACATCCAGTATTGATTTAAGTGTCAGGAAGTCATTTCTGAAAGTATTCGTATGGAGTGTAGCCATGTATGGAAGTGAAACATGGACGATAAATAGTTTGGATAAGAAGAGAATAGAAGCTTTTGAAATGTGGTGCTACAGAAGAATGCTGAAGATTAGATGGGTAGATCACATAACTAATGAGGAAGTATTGAATAGGATTGGGGAGAAGAGAAGTTTGTGGCACAACTTGACCAGAAGAAGGGATCGGTTGGTAGGACATGTTCTGAGGCATCAAGGGATCACCAATTTAGTATTGGAGGGCAGCGTGGAGGGTAAAAATCGTAGAGGGAGACCAAGAGATGAATACACTAAGCAGATTAAGAAGGATGTAGGTTGCAGTAGGTACTGGGATAGCTTGCACAGGATAGAGTAACATGGAGAGCTGCATCAAACCAGTCTCAGGACTGAAGACCACAACAACAACAACAATAATATGTACAGTGAAGGATCAGCTTATTGGGTGTTTTAGTGTGCACAAATATAACGTTGCTTATAACTGAATTTATGTACCTACCTTGATTTTTTCCCTATCACAACGCCTCTCAGTTTCCTCTCCATTTGAACTACGATTACCGAGTGTCCTATTTTGTAGAAGAAATGAAAGCCTCAACGTCAGACAGTTAATTACATAATGTTGTTTGATCTTTGATAAGAAGGGAATATTCAGATTTACTGTGGAGTTAGAGAAATTGTGGGAGGCAGTAAATGTAGTTTTGTGAAGTTTCAAAGTCACCTATTTAATCATTTACTTGAAAGTGGAAGACTGTGGTAAAAAAGACAATTTGCTGTTTCTTTTAAAAATTAAAGTTCTTAAAACTGAGGCTTATAAAGTTTTGCTTGGTTAATGATCATAGTGCTGTCTATTGTCTATAGTAAATTTTAAAAGGTGAGTCAGTTTCTTGTAAATTTGTCAACATTGTGTCTCACTGCAGTAAAAGTCGTGAATTGCAGTTGTGGAAAGTTGGATGCTTGCTAAGCACTTGTTTCCTTTGGGTATTGTAAAGTGCGTATTAATAGTGTATTAAGATCCACCGGTTATCCTTTACCACTATTTATAAAAACAATGATTTCTTTATTCAAAAGACAGTGAGAAGTAACCTGTTAGTGAATTCCAATTAACTTTCATTTTAAATTGTAAAGTATTTAGTTGAGAGATATTTAACCTGTGTTCAGTTCATAATTTTGCAGTGAACTACATTTATAATTTTATGTGAGCTAGGAAAATGCTTGAACAATAATACTGTCCACTTTATGATTCTACAGTGAATATTAATAGTAATGTTATAAAGACCTTTCAGTTTGAATAAGCACTGAAAGTAATAGTGTGTTTCATTATCTGTTATATTTATGCAAATAGTCTGTCCTGCTCTGTCAGCTTCCAATCTTAACTGTGAACATATGCAGGTATCAGAGTTCATTGTACTCGCGTGTGGCAAAATATAGGTTGTGTTTTTCCGTTGAAGTTACTCATACCTACTTTCTTAAACAATAACGTTAATCTTCCTCTTGCCTAATTAGGCTGGCGACCGTTTTCCTTATTCTTTAAACAGTGTAGTTAGGTAAAACATTGTTTGTAATGTTCAAATATTTACGAAATTCTGACTTTCATTTCCTTTAGGTACAACACGGTCAACATAACGAAATTCCTCTAAGAGGGTAACACTGCTCTGTTGCTTTATACCATAATTACTCTAACAAAATAATTCTGTTTTGCAAACTGCCTCCAGCTTCGAGGTTATGGTATAGCAGTAGCAGACGGTAGTGTTATAGGCTGAATGGCATATTTACTTATGTAAGCTGCTCAAGCCCAGCTTCTGTCTCTGCCGTTTTATGTAATAGGCTGAGCGATTAAACTGCGACCCGGTTAACAATCATCGAATAGTAGCGCAACGGAAACGTCTCGTGCACAACTGGTAGAAGATGGCTTGGAGGAGAATGTCGAGTTGCTTTAGCATCACAAACTGTCTTTACTTCGTAACAGATTGTTTACAAGTGGACAAATCGTGGACAACACCAGGACAAGAGCATGGACAATGAACGATTGATGAAACGTTACACAGCAAGTTGTGATCCCCTTAGCACATTAATCCTGTAAAGGTATGGGATTACACTCGATTGAGGAGGAAATGAGGACGTCATAACGTATATAAGGGAAAATGGTGGGTCTCCCACATAACTTGCAGCCACTTCCGAGACTCATGCTTCTCTCAAAGCTATCGACTACTACTTCGACCATAGGTGACAGAGCGAGCACAATACGGGGTAGCGGCAACGGACATCCGGTGACGCTTTTGTTGGACCCACTGTCTTTTAAGAGGTAAGATACCCGATCGATCTAAGATTGGACTGAAACAAGTGAGCAAAACACGAAAATAACAGAACACGACCTAACATGGCGTAAATGCTGACTTCCGGTAAACCGTGGAAGACTCCATCCAGTCGCAAAGGCACACTTACTGCAGACGTCCGTCGCATGTAGTAGGCCACTTTTCCTCTCTCCGAGAACCACACGGGCAAAGTATGTCATTCCGCGGTCCTCGGGAGTGGGGCAGTACACAATGTCAATGCCAGGAAACGGGTGATGTCCTGTTTCTGGTAATACTGTATAATATTACAGAGTACAAAATTCATTAAATTTCAAAGTGACCGATTATACTCTTTTCTATCTGGCGTAAAATTTTCTATCCTCGTCTGACTCTATACTTGGCTCTCTCGTTCACCATCCCCACCTTTTCGCGAACGTTACTTCGCATCCAGAGGGATAATGTAAAATTCGCTCGTTTTTTATGTGTCCAGTCACTGCGAGGCTTACAACTCTGCGTCTCTCTGTCTCTCTGACATTTCACCTTCGTCTCTCTCACTCTTTCTTTGCGATCTCGCGTGTTGTCATCTCCCTCATCCAGAGACCTTTTCCTCACTCCCAAAGTAACTCAGGTGGAGGGGAGAGATTTTCGTTACAGCTTACGTTCTTCCTCATGCAATGTACGTATTTCTTGCGCTCACAGGAACGTAAAATTTCGTGGTTTGAGAAGGTTTCGTTATAATTTGAAAATCAAACAACCGCTGTCGCCCTTTCTTTCCCTCCTCTGCCTCAATGATGCCTTAAATTCTAACTGCCCTTACGATCGTAATCCAGCAACATATGAGTGAGGAACAAAGGAGATTAGCTGAAATAAAACGCTTACAAGTCCTGTTCTCTTTCCGAAGGCTTTTACTGCCTTCTCCCGAAAGTAAAATTAGCACGGCATACTAATACAGAGTCACCGGTGCAACACACAAACGATATATTTTGTTTTAAATTCTTCTGGGCCTGCAGCGTTATATGTGTCTTGTAAGGACATATGGACGCTGCAGGCCCAGAAGAATTTAAAATTTAAAATATTGACATTTATGTCATATCACATTCCGACATAAAGCAACGTTTTGGCTTAATGTACACATAATGTCCTTACAATACATTTTGTTAATCAATAAAAAAAGTGGCTAAGCGCCACGTTTCCCACTGTAGGTTATTTGAGAGGAAACCAGCTGGTCAGTTCTTGACTGGAGACTGGACAGTTAGATCTGATCCCACGGAAGATCTGCGTATGATATAATACAAGGTGACTGTCGTCACACAGAATTCATGCAGGTGAATGGGGCTACAGATTAGTGTGAATACACTGACTTGTTCTGAAGTGATATTTCGACGTAGCGTTCCGGTTGTACGGCAGTTAGCATAAAGTAATGATTAAATAATACGTAGATACATCACTGACAGTCATGGGATAATGCAGAAGTATGTGACATGAGTGTCATACTTTGTGACTGCCACATATCACTTAACCTTTCTGTTTCAGCTCCGTCACGATTATGTCATAATTAGTGAGAACGTGGTACATTTTGCTAGGAGTGGCAACTATTCGATATCTCGCCAGAAGGTAGTGGGTACAGAGGATTGGCACTCGCATAAGGTCGGCAGAATGCTTTTTATGGTGTATCTGGGGTGGCAGCCAGTTTTCGCGCAAATGGTCCGGTTTCCCGAAATCCTTATTGTGGACAGTTCCAGGCACTAAACTGCGCTTGCCACAGGCATGGTGTGTCTGGTTACCACAGCTGTCGCTTAGTGTGCTTGAGGGTGAATTTTGCCTTTCTGTCCACACATTAAACAGGAGACCCCCTAGGATACTTCCCAGGCGTGAGAAATTTCGTTGCTTTTCTCAGAAATTGCGGACTCTCCAATTCAAAGAAACGCTCACGCGGTGTGGTCGGTGCTGACCAATGCAGAGAGACTGTTCGAAACCAGCATCAGAGGTATGAATGGTAATGATGCCCCTTAGGTATGAGTGAGAAGTTTCTGTTGCTGTTTTTAGGTACAGAAGGTAACAAATGCGTTTGTCAGATTGGCAACAGCTTTCAGTCTCCTCTCGAAGCTTGGAAATTGTGGGTGTTCTGGAAAAAAACTTGGTTTTCAAGAGTGATATTCACTTATCGGCCACTCATGTGGCCGTGACAGGCGACCTCTTGCCGTACTTGAGGAACGTAAGTTTCACTCAGGCAGTGGCATATTCCAGTGTTTGGACAGGGCGCAATTAACACATTTGGTTATGCATCTCGAATGCTAAGTTAATTATTCTGAATATTTGTCTCATTTATATTGCTTTCGCGAACTGCTCAAATGTGGAAGTGTTACTGATTTTGCTTCCTGTAGTATTTAAACTAAGAACGATTCTCACAAAGTTTAGAGCCATATTATTTTAGTTTGCAACAATTTTCAGAACATTGCACTACTAAATATTGATTCTGCCGGCCAATCCGAGGATAGTTTTGGGACGTTTCTGCATTCGTCTTGTCGTATATCGGCCCTTGTCTACACATCTCCTAACCGACCATAAAAGATGTAGCTATCAAAACACATTTTGTTCAGCTTGAGCTATACTAGTCGACACTAACTAATAGTAGTCATGAGAGAAATGCAATAAATCCGTTAGCATCAACAGAAGTGAAGTTTTATACACAAGGTGTTAACACATGGCATCATTGTCGAACAAGTCATTTTAAAAGATTATTCCTTGTTCCTCTTTTTAAAAGATTATTCGCTGTTTCCTCATTTGGAGAGCTATTAACATGGCAATTTGTATCGATATACGGCATGCTTTCTTTCTCCGTCATTCCTTCATTTTTCCTATTTTAGATATTTTATTTGAGTTTCAGTCTGACATTATGGGAGTATGAATATATTGTTTTTGCGAATATTGTTATTCCATATCTTGTTGAGTACCATGGATTTAATCATAAGGGAATGTATTGCAGATCACTGAATCAAAAAGGTGCTGCCCATATTGATATGAATAATAAAAAGGTGTACTCTCCGTATACTACTGCAATATGTTTACTATCTAGGTTCAAAAATGGTTCAAATGGCTCTGAGCACTTTGGGACTTAACTTCTGAGGTCATCAGTCCCCTAGAACTTAGAACTACTTAAACCTAACTAACCTGAGGACACCACACACATTCATGTCCGAGGCAGGATTCGAACCTGCGACCGTAGCAGTCGCGCGGTTCAAGACTGAAGCGCCTAGAACCGCTCGGCCACCAACGGCCGGCTTACTATCTAGTTATTAAAGTAATTTATCTTAAAAATACTAAGAATATAACTGTCTGTCGTATGAGTTAACATAAGGTTTGTGCAATTCTTCCCGAATTTAGTTTTTCGGGCATGGAAAATGTTCAAACGCACTGAATCAGATATACTAAAACCGACAAGTTTTTAATTTTGTCTTCTGTTGGAAAGATTTCAACGGACTCCCATGCCTGAAGCTGAAGCGCTACAAGCTACCTCTGCTTTGCGGAGCTGCGACGCTACCCAAAATCTAGAATGTCTGCGTATGCAACAGCTGGGGACTGGCATTTCCGGTGTCAGGGACTGTTGGCTGGCAGCTATCCACAACAGTAGTCTCACTGACAACTGGTCAATGAATATTCTACGCCAGTGTCGCAACTATGCCTACGGTTGGAGTACCTTCCTTGAATTAAAATGAAAGGGCAGCGATCGTTAACGGTATTTGGAAAGTATGGAGAATAATGATCGAGTGAGTTGAAAGTTAGCGTAGGAAGAGATTCAACAGGAGTACCCTCAGTGCGACAGACAAGGTGTTCTGTGTGGTCAAAATAGGCCTAACAGTACAGTGGTTAGAGTTTGGCAAAAGAGTGAATTATTTGAGCTCAGAGAGTCGGCGCTAATCAATGATATTCTCTTGGAGTGAATGAAATCAGTGAGCTTTACAGGTGATAGCTCTGTTGACGCTTCATCAAAAATCAATAAATCGGGAGATTTAATCACCAGAGTTTTGTAGAGATATTTTCATCAGGGTACAGAAGGTTTTACATATGTAAAACTATTGAACAATCGTACTGACATCACTATTTTTTATAACACTGATGTAGCAATATGTACAAAATGAGAAGCGTTGGATTCAGAAATCTTGAAACTACCAGAAAATTAAAGAATAATTCTCACTCTCTACTTCGTAATAGAACAGAAAGCATATCTTTATAGCAGTTCTGCCTGCAGAAAAATTTCTTCGTTACTAAACGTAGAATGAGGCGTCCCCATTTCTACTGACAGTAGTAATAAAATACAGAGACAGACGAAACACCTTTAGTATAGACAAAAAAATAAATAAGCGTAACCAAATATTAAAACAGGCATAAAAACGTCGAGTTAAGCAAGATACTGTACATCATCGTTCTTTTTGTTTAATTCACATGGCGAAGAATTCACGGTAAACCTACCATTTTAAAAATCTTCCTAAAGATATTCATGATTGGGCGTCACACCTGATTTACATTTCGTCTTTGGATATCTCGTACTATATTATTAGCGGTCATCAATTTGAAAGGCTAATGACTCTTCATCCGTTCTTGTGTAAAGCTATCGTTGATCTTTATGGTAAGTGCAGTGGTGAAACGTTTCAACTGCGTGTCAAATTAAATTTTTTCTGGTTGAACACTGGTGCAGCAGATTCCATTAAATAAAGAAATATCAGTTATGACTCATCCTCTTGTAATCTATTTTGCGATATCGCTTTTCGAGCTTTTGTTCGTGATAGCTTAATGCAGTGTCATTGCTATTGTTTCTTTATTGGGAACAATTTTGAATGCTGCTGTTGTTCTCCGTAAAATAATTATTCGTGTGTTCTGCTGTTAAAGTTTGACGTGCATTTACTGCAGCGTTATGTCGTAGGATTTTCACTTTCATTATTCTGCAAGCTTACTCGTACTGCTGCAGACAATGTTAAAAGCTATGAGCACTCGCAGGCCAACCGTAACCATGCGCTCGATACACATTTATTCTGATCGGAATCTATAGCTGAAGTCACATTACATGTTCGTTTGCGATAGGAAATTAAATCTGAAGTCAATTGCGATATGGAAATTACAGTTCAGTTCGTGCCAACGTCACAAATGTCAGCAATAAACGATGTGCAGCAACCTATCCAATAGAGGGTGTGAAAACCGCTTAACGGGTCGTCAACTTTTACCTTTCACGCACATTCCTGTATTATGTCTGTATGATTTCATCCGTAATTCCCGCAGTAATGGCTACGAACGACATCGAAGGATTCTAAAAAACGTTTCTGTGTTACCAATTACCTCATACGTTAATTGAGTAATAATTTACATTTAGTGCCAGTACTTCTTTATCGAACTCTCTATTCCTTTCATCGTCAAATGATCTGCACTGTTTGATAAATTTAGACTGAACTACGAGCTGTCAGAATATAAGATATCAACAGACAGAATGAGATTTTCACTCTGTAGCTGAGCGGGCGCTGATATGAAACTTCCTGGCAGATTAAAACGGTATGCCGGACGGAGACTCGAACTCGGAACCTTTGCCTTTTGCGGGCAAGTTCTCTACCATCCTTTTTATTTTGCGTTTTGTTCGTTATTGTTTGTTGTGTTTGGTCGTAGTTGATGTCACACGACATCCGTTGAAGATCGTTGTTAACCCCTTCGCTCAGTTTTTTATTGCAGAGGTCAGTCAGCTCTGACCAAACCCGCTGAGCTACCGTGACGGCATTTTTTTTTCTCCATAGTCGTTCGATGCATTTTTTCGGGTCGGACGTTCCATGACTCCGTTGAAATTCATCGTTGATCGATTGACCGAACCATATGAGCTACCCAAGCACGGCTCACGACCGGTCCTCACAGCTTCAACTCTGCCAGTACCTCGTCTCCTACCTTCCAAACTTCACAGAAGGTCTTCTGGTTCGTAGACTAGATTATGTGAAGTTTGGAAGGTAGGAGACGAGGTAGTGGCAGAATTGAAGCTGTAACGACGGGTCGTGCGTCTTGGTTGGGTTCCTCAGATGGTAGAGAAGTTCCCCGCGAATGACGAAGGTCCCGAGTTTGAATTTCGGTCCGGTATACAGTTTTAATTTGCCAGGAAGTCTCATATAAACAGACAGATCGGAAGGAAGTTATCTAACTGTGGGTAATGTCATTATTTGACAGATTATAAAGATGATTGGATATTAAAAGCTTTGTTGCTGGCTGGAAAAATCAGAATTTTCGGAGTGACAAATACTCGAAGACTAGCGGATCACCAGTGATCTTGAACACCAACTTCTTATATTTATTTCTTAATTTACTTGCTCCTCCACTAGCAACGACTTTCGTTATTGTTCTTGTTAAAATTAACTCTAGGACGGACTTCATTGTCTACACTAGCATCCCTCATTACTATTGATCCATAAACTACGCACAACAATTGAATTTCAGCTGATGTGGACCCTTTGCTCACTATAATCGAATTACAACATGCACACCACAAATGATTGATGCCATCCGAAGCCGTCGTTCTTTGCTCTCATCTCATTCATGTTCAAACCATGGAAGACTGAACAGAATGTTGTTGTTGTTGTTGTGGTCTTTTGTCTTGAGACTGGTTTGATGCAGCTCTCCATGCTACTCTATCCTGTGCAAGCTTCTTCATTTCCCAGTACCTACTACAACCTAAATCCTTCTGTATCTGTTTAGTGTATTCATCTCGTGGTCTCCCTGTACGATTTTTACCCTCCACGCTGCCCTCTAATACTAAATTGGTGATCTCTTGATGTCTCAGAACATGTCCTACCAACCGATCCCTTCTTCTAGTCAAGTTGTGTCACAAACTTCTCTTCTCCCCAATCCTATTTAGTACCTCCTCATTAATTATATGATCTACCCATCTAATCTTCAGCATTCTTCTGTAGCACCACATTTCGAAAGCTTCTATTCTCTTCTTGTCCAAACTAGTTATCGTCCATGTTTCACTTCCATACATGGTTACACTCAATACAAATACTTTCAGAAACGACTTCCTAACACTTAAATCTATACTCGATATTACCAAATTTCTCTTCTTCAGGAACTCTTTCCTTGCCATTGCCAGTCTACATTTTATATTCTCTCTACTTCAACCATCATCAGTTATTTTGCTCCCCAAATAGCAAAACTGCTTTACTACTTTAAGTGTCTCATTTCCTAATCTAATTCCCTCAGCATCACCCCACTTAATTCGACTACATTCCATTATCCTCGTTTTGCTTTTGTTGATGTTCATCTTATATCCTCCTTTCAAGACACTGTCCATTCCATTCAACTGCTCTTCCAAGTCCTTTGCTGTCTCTGACAGAATTACAATGTCATCGGCGAACCTCAAAGTTTTCATTTCTTCTCCATGGATTTTAATACCTACTCCGAATTTTTATTGTTTCTTTCACTGCTTCCTCAATATACAGATTGAATAACATCGGAGAGAGGCTACAACCCTGTCTCACTGCCTTCCCAACCACTGCTTCCCTTTCATGTCCCTCGACTCTTATAACTGGCATCGGGTTTCTTTACAAATTGTAAATAGCCTTTCGCTCCCTGTATTTTACCCCTGCCACCTTCAGAATTTGAAAGAGAGTATTCCAGTCAAGATTGTCAAAAGCTTTCTCTAAGTCTACAAATGCTAGAAACGTAGGTTTGCCTTTCCTTAATCTAGCTTCCAAGAAATGTCGTAGCGTTTAAATTTTCTAACCTACCTGCTCGATTAAGGGATCTGACATTCCACACTCCGATCCGTAGAAAGCCAGTTTTCTTTCTCCTGATAACGACGTCCTCCTGAGTAATGCCCGCCCGGAGATCCAAATGGGGGACTATTTTACCTCCGGAATATTTTACCCAAGAGGACGCCATCATCATTTAATCATACAGTAAAGCTGCATAACCTCGGGAAAAATTGCGGCCGTAGTTTCTCCTTGCTTTCAGCCGTTCGCAGTACCAGCACAGTAAGGCCGTTTTGGTTAGTGTTACAAGGCAGTATCGGGCAATTATCCAGAATTTTGCCCCTGCAACTACTGAAAAGGCTGCTGCCCCTATTCAGGAACCACACGTTTGTCTGGACTCAATAGAATAGTTGTGTGATTTCGCAAACAATCAACAGGTGACGTTGCACTCGTGAAACTTTGTTCTAAGCTGCCAATATTCAAACGCTAGTAAAGAGCTATTACTTTCCCAACATGGTTGGTATTAAGACTACAAAAACACCTCTCGCTTGGTCTAATGAATCTCATTAATGTCACGCTGGTTCTGCCATTTGTCTTTGAGTAGGAGGCCATTCTTCGATAGCAACCAGTTCCTGATGCTCCACCTTGTTCAGGGTCGTAACCGCCGGCGCCGCAGTGGTACAGCCAGCCCCGTCATCCGATCACTGTCCTCGCTGTGGTGAACTTCCGCGCATGCAGAGCGGCAGCTCTCCTTCAAACTGCTTTTTTGTATGGTCATTGTAAGCAAGACTCACAGCAGAAACGTGCTTTGTGGGAATGAATTTGTCATGGATATCGCGAAGCAATGGAGTTTAAGTGCCCTAAAACATAAGGATCTTTTATTTTCGCTAACATACCGTTAAATTACGACTATTTTCCATTACTTACACTCCCACCACGACCCTAGCGTCTAGTTGGACATGGTACAGAAAATTGTTTCTGTAATTTTTTGACAGTTCACACCATACATGTTTTATATTTACGTAGTAACAGACAATGGTCAGAGGTGATTATATCTTTAGATATCTTAAGCATGTGTATCCTATCACTGGTTCTCAACTTGCGCCAATGTTGTTCTGACGTATAAAAATAATTGATGTGACTGTTCTCGCTACATTCCATGTGAAATTCAAGAAATTTCGGTGTCATGTTGATTTCATAAAGCAGGGTGTGACATTTTAGAGTAAAATCATAAAATACTTAGGATAATTTATGACAGTTGACACCACAGATGCTTTACATTTACGTGAGAACAAACTTTGGTCGAGTCGATGTCTTTAGGCATCTCTGGCAAGTGTATCCACCTTTATTAAGTCAATAAAGTTATCCAAATAATTTTTGTGTCTGAAATCTGTGTGTCCATTAACAATTTGCTTTGGACATTTTTGTGTGAATATATATCTCAAGTTCTTCCAAAATATTCGTTTCTAGTCCTTGTGGTGTTTTATGTAATATTGTTAGAGCGGTTTCGATGTTTTGTGCTGAGTGGTTTTCCATTTTTAGAGCTATATAGGAACTTGATTGATTGTTTCCGCTAACACTTACATGTTCATGTAGAGATAAATCACCCTCTTACTTAAATAATTAGAAACAAAAAATAATTACAACATACTTGTCTGTGTAATTCATGATGATGAAAATTATGACTGCAATTTCACTTATAACTCAAGAAAAGTCTAAAATTCCTGTAGTACTATAGAACATTGCAATTGTCACTCTTTGTATACACATACTTGCAAGTGGAAATCTTCTGAAACAGCTGTTGTAATAATCAACAAATGTTTTAATCAGTGATAATGGAACCTTATTTACAGTGTCTTTTCAAGACATTTATTTCCTTGCAGGTCCAATTATCAAGAAACTAAGGACACCACTGTCATATGAAACACTGGGGAATACACTCCTTTTTATACACCTCAAATTAAAAATCATGAAGACTATAGAAAGCGTAAGATACAACAGAAAATGCTTACACCACAGCGTTATTCTACCTTATATGCATATAATAGTAACTGTTAAATCAAATAGAGTGCCACATGTCAAGAAATGCATGGCAAAAACATGTGTACCTTATATGCATATAATAGTAACTGTTAAATCAAATAGAGTGCCACATGTCAAGAACTGCATGGCAAAAACATGTGTACCTTATATGCATATAATAGTAACTGCTAAATCAAATAGAGTGCCACATGTCAAGAACTGCATGGCAAAAACATATGTACCTTATATGCATATAATAGTAACTGCTAAATCAAATAGAGTGCCACATGTCAAGAACTGCATGGCAAAAACGTGTGTACCTTATATGCATATAATAGTAACTGCTAAATCAAATAGAGTGCCACATGTCAAGAACTGCATGGCAAAAACATGGACCGAGCAAGAAATAAGTGATCAAATTTGACATAAAGAAATGTCAAACCAAGAGTATACTTAGCTCATCTGCTCCTAAGCAAGTCAGTATCTCCTGTGATATTTGATAATATTTTTAAATTTACAGATTATTATATAGCCTACAGCAACAAATATGTTCGACATTCACATAATAAAGAGTTAACCAACCTCATACATAACAAATAGCTCAAAAAATTCTAATACACTGAGAGGCACCCACATGCCTTGCTCATACTGTGGCATCAAGCAGTCAGGCCTGCAAGATGAGTGGTCTGCCAAGCGAGTGGATTCATTCTTAATTTATCGAGTAACATGAACTCTCGTATTCACAATTAAGTTACAAATTATCCTCCTGTATGAATAATACGCAACGGAAACAAGCATCTGACTATCAGTAATTTACGGAACTCTGACTGTACGCTATGCACTGGCAATACCACATTTTCTTTTTGTATTTTATTTAACGGCTTTTGTCAACACGTGGCCACCGCACTGAATATGAATGGCGCACACATTACAAATTCGGGACATTATGACAACATACAATTCGAAGGAAAAGTCCACCAATCTTTTTCTTTTCACTATCTTATTTATTCCGATAAATTCTCTAACCTAACACACAAATTCTATAACCTACAACAATAACACATGAGAAATTCCGCCCAGTGGGCATGACTTTACATTGGTGAATCTCTATATTATGGTCTCGTAATTATTTAACGCTACAGTGCACTTTCTGGATAGGATGGTGGATCTTTTATTATTTCTCACACTTCGACTCTCACAATCATCATCACGAAACAATCCTCCAGACCGAGCAGTACAGAAGGAACAAGCATAACCCACTAATCTTTTGCAATTACCTTGCTACTCTCCCATGCAAACCACACATACCCAAATTACATGACATACACCACACTACAGCATGAAATACTACACAGAGAATAGTCACAACATTATCACTTTCAGCTTTCCCACTTCAATTAATATTTATCCCAGTTTCACACGACACTGCCCCACTTCGTAATTCTACTTTCCTACTATGAACTCTGGAGATATATGCACGTCTTCCTGTGCAATGCAAGCCAAGTGGCGTTGCTGGATAGACGGCCGACTCACCTTGCTTCTCTCTCAGAGTTTGAATTTAGCGTCACATGGAGTCATATCACGCAAAGTAATATTAAGAACGTATTCATCACACATGCGAGTCCTCAACTGATACCATGGACGAGTACTTCTCTTTATCTTTTGTCTCATACACAGTTTGAGACTCACACAGTACTCACCAGGTGGAAGTACTCGTCTCTAATTTCAAGTCCTGCACACGCCATTTCTTAAATATTTCAACTTATGGTACACACGCTATTTCTTAAATATTTCAACTTATTGTACACAAGCTAGTAATTCAGCTTAACTTAAGCACACGGAAGTATTTCAACTTATTGCTACACATGGTTTCATTGTGACCGTTAGTCACTTCCGAAGATTACTACAATCCCATTCATATTACTTGCCTGACATTTAATTCTCCCCACAAAAGTTCCTGAAATAGAGAAATTATTATTTCAAACTACTTTTAAATATTCCACATGCATACCATGTCTCCACTCTTTTGTCTTTACGGAGCACAACTAAGATAGGTCTTAACAGCACAAGATCCAGCGGCAGAGTGCTGAAACATGGCCGGTCTTCAGGTCATCTCGCACCTGTCGAGGTGGGGGAAGACCATGCTACCGTATTGGTCAGCCACATTTAAGGCGCTCAAAGCTCCGGTAAGTTTCATCTCTTTGGTGCCACCAAAGGTGGCCAAAGGATCGTCTCATAGATGATCATATATTCACATTCACTATCTGCGGTTAGCAGACGACCATACATTCATTCATTTCACAGATCTCTCCAAACTGGATGTAGGGATTTATTTTGTGGGAGTGCACATGTGATCAATTAAATAAATAAATTGTCATTCTTTCCCACACTGGTATCCGGCTTCGCTGTATTAATTGAAATTGAGTTATTTTACAAAAAAATGTGTTGTTCTGACAAAAATAATGAAGTGTGTTGTACCTATTTTCAATGTCGGGCCGTACTGTACCCTTTCAACAGTGTATAATCCCTCATTCACTTTCCACACATTAGTGAAATACCTAACGAACATTCAGTTCACGAATTTTGAAACAAATTTACTACAACTTACAATTTACAGCAGTTTTAACAAACATGTCATCGCAAATACAGAAATAGCAATTGACTGCAAAGAATTACTTACCAGAAAATAAAATGAAGTCACTGTCAAAATGCCTATCATAATAAATAACCAAGCTAGAGCTGTAAAATCTGACAAAGGGAACAGAGTAGTGATAATTAACCAGGACGACTATACAGACAAAATTTTAAATTGCTTTGATGAAAACAATGAAACAGAAATGACACACAACCCAACAAATAAATACACCGCACAAATTACAAAATGTATCAAAAACTGCAATGTACTATAAACTGATTTCGAAAACAAATATACAGATATAATGAACTCCCAAACACAAACCTTAAAAGTCTTGCCGAAGATACACAAACCTTCAATTCCCAAATGACCTGTAGTAAATTGTATAAACTGCCCAATGTACGATATAAGCTAAAAATTTTAAAAAAATTCTAACAAAATCATACACCTTCCATAAAAAATATACCATAAAAATTTACAGAAATTAGGTAACATCATAAAAAACATAACTATCCCAACACATGCTGCATTTATTTCACTGGATATCAAAAACCTATATACCAATATTCCAATAACAGAAACAATATACATCATAAACGAAAACCTCCTAAAATACAGAAAAATTTCTATCACAGAAACAAATGAAATTATTAATCTCCTCAAAGCCATCTTATTGCAGAACTATTTGGAACACAACAACAAAACCTGTACTCATGCAGATGGTGTAGCTATGGGAAGTTGCATAGCAAGTACACTAGCAGACATGTTTCTAAATGCTCTTGAAGAAGAACTATTCACCTCCAACCAACTAATTCTACAAAAAATTGTTTACTACTATAGGTATATGGGACACACACTAATGCTTCTAATGGAACCAAAAATGACACACTAAAAATTTAATACATTTTTAACAACCTACACCCAGATATAAAATTTATTATTGAAATGGAACGAGTAATTCAGTAAATAATCTAGATCTAACTATCAGCAAAAATAACACTGCACACAACTTTGCAATAAACAGAAAGTCTGTCACCACCGATTGTACCACAAATACTGAATCATGTCATCCCACTTCACATAAATTTGCATATTTCAACTCCATGATCAACACATTAATAAATCTACCATTAAGTAAAGAAGCAGTAGATAAACAACTTGAAATACTACAATATTACTTACAAAAACAACTTTCTCTGTAAAATTGTGGCCCAGTTATATAACAAACAAATAAAACCAAAACAAGACACAGTACACAATGATATGCACCAAGTTAGAGGAAACAGGACATACACTAAATTTAAATACATACCCACAGTATATTTAAGTAACATTTCCAACAAAATTTATGCAGTCATCTAAAATACGATAGTTAAATTCGCTTTTCGCACTAAAAAGAATTTTAAAACGAAACAACGAGAAATACCCACTACTCAGAACCAGGAATTTACACAATCACATGTGATAACTGCAATAACTTCTACCTTCCTAAGACAGGGCATAAATTCATCACATGATTCTGTGAACACGTATTAGTCAATGAAAACAACCAAGTTTCTATCTAGATCTAAAAAACGAAAACCACTGAGCACAAAACATCAAAACCACTCTAAAAGTATTATATAAAACACCAAAAGGTAGTGGTAGTACTAGTAGCTTTATTCAACTGTAGATTTCTTTTTACAAGGATATAGGACATGCTAAAGTATTTACAAGTTTAGATCAATTTAAAATAAGCTAATATTTACAGACTTCTAGTTAGACATAATCATTAGATTTACTCCTCGTATACAATACCTCTTTTACAATTAACTTATTAAAATAATGTACTGCCACACTGTTCACTCATATCTCACTATCAGTCACTGCACACACTACACAAACATTGTTTCATAACACTTTACTCACTACACACACACACACACACACACACACACACACACACACACATACGTATATATATATATATATATATATATATATATATATATATATATATATATATATATATATATACAGACTGGTGATCTCAGGGCATTTTCTGTACTGCAACTTCCCATTTGCTATCCTGAAAAACCGAGTCAGCATCCCTCCATAATGAGTGAGATGTTGAGCTCAGAAAGAGGAAGAGGTGTTAGTATTGTGCTATGCATAGCCAGGGGGTAAGTATTTGTAGAAAGGAAAAAAAACGTAAAGTGTAGGTGTTATGTGGAATGTTGGATTTTTATAATCATTATTATTATTATTATTTATTTGTACAACACTTTTTATCAAACCCCTACTCTATTTTATCTAAGAATCTGTCAATGTATAAAATTTATTGCATAACAGGTACTTTTAGCTGCCTTTTTAAATAAGTGTATGTTTGCAGCTTCTTTAATCTCTTTTGGTAATTTATTGTACAGTTTTATTCCTTGGTAGAAAATACTGTTTTGAGTTTTATGTTTATATTTTCTTGGTAACTGGAAGTTGAGTCTATCTCTTGTTGCATGGTCATGAACAGAGCTGTTTTTGCAGTAATTACCAATGTTGTTGATGTGTATAACTGACTGGTAAATGTATTCACGTGAAACAGTTAAAATCCCCAGTGTTTTGAACAGATCTTTACAATGAGCTCGACTAGTATTTTTGGTTATTATTCTTATGGCTCTTTTGTGGAGTTAGAAAATTGTGTTCATGTTTTGTGTGTTTGTTCCCCAAAAAAGAATGCCATAGCTAAGAAATGAGTGTACATATGAATAGTATGTAACTAAAAGACACTGCATGTTACACACTGATGATAGGACTCTAAGGGCATAACATGCTGACGACATTCATTTTGCTAGTACCTTTGTGTATTCACACCACTTCAACTGAGAATCAATATTCATTCCTAGAAATTTTGCATTTGTTACACTTTAGGATTGAAAATGAATATTTTAAAATAACATGAGCTATATATTCACACAAAAAATATCCGAAGCAAATTCTTAATGAACACACCAATTTAAAACACAAAATTATTTAAATTAACTTTATTGACTTAATCGATAAAGCTTAAGACCGAAAGAGTGAATGCACATGTCAGAGATGTGTAAAGATACCGTCATCGCTGACCAAAGGCTGTTCTTACGTGAATGTAAAGGTCATAAATTACGCTAGACATTTTACGATTTTACACTAAAACATCACACCTTGCTGTATGAAATCTAACAGCGTAAGATCAACATGCACCGAAATTTCTATAATTTCACGTGGAATGTTGCAAGAGCAGTCACACCAGATACTATTTACACGTCACAACAATGTTGACGCAGGTTGAGAACCAAAGATAGGATACACATACTTGAGATACCTAAAAACATAATCACCTCTAACACAGTCTGTTACTATACACATATAAAACATCCATGATGTGAACTGTCAAAAAATTACAGGAAATATCTACAATGTTAAATCAAAATTTTACTCCACACTGTAGAAAACAGCACAAAATAGACACGAAATCTATACTTTAGAATTTTATGAGAAATATAACTAGAACAGTCTCCAGCACAGTCACACCAGATGTTACATAGACGTAGGACAACGTGAAGGTCCTCTTTAAAAATTCAAAGTGTGACAGACGTACTCTGTTTTGAATAAAGAAAACTGTGCAGAAGTAATAATGAATCGTAATAGAAAAGTGAACTGTGCTAATACTGGTAAAATGAATAATCTGACTGCAAGAATTTTGAACAGTATAAACTGCCTGAATTATGAACTTTGACATAAAACCGACGATAATTAGTTTTGCAAAACTGATCCCAGATCCCAGAACTAAAACTTATACACAACACAGAAAAATCTGACTGTCTCTGAATGCCATTAGTCGGCCCTGATTGAATAAAAAAAAAAAATGTCAAAGTATTTAATCGTTACATGTATTCTGTGCAAATCTGGATTAAGCATTGTAGTACTGACCCGTCTTGCGCTTGGCTGCTTTTCTACTTTTGAAACAACCATGATCAATTAAAAATTGTAAGAGAAAGATAGATGAAAAAAGGCGCTACAGTAATAAAAGATTGAGTTCAAAAAATTTCCTTACAATTCCTATTCATGTAAATAAAAGATTCCATTACCCTTCCTCCTTCTCAGATCAGTTACCGTTACATAATCATCTTAATTAAAGACATCGATAAATAGAGACTTCACTTTTGAAGCAAAACATTACATCGGCTTCCCCACTTAAAAGCCACGCGGGATAGCCGCTCGGCGTAGGGGGGGCCTTGCCACGGTTCGCGCGACTACACCGTCGGAGGTTCGAGTCCTTCCTCGGGCATGGGTGTGTGTGTTTGTCCTTAGAGTAAGTTAGTTTAAGTTAGATGAAGTAGTGTGTAAGCCAAGGGGCCGATGACATCAGCATTTGGCATAGGAACTTACTGCAAATTTCAATTTCAGTTCCCTCACTTTTACACAGCTAACCACTATCTGCTCCTGCGTCAATGTGATAACCTATCTGTGCAATACAGCTTACAACATCGCTGCTCGTTCACATGTAACAGCTCGACAGCAAATGACATTATCTTACAATCGATTAATACTGAGATGACACCTACCATTACCCCTCGGTCTGGTGGACCAAAGTTTCACAGGCCAGGTGATGTCAGTGACACTGCTGAGACTGGGAAATTTTACTTTACAGAAACAGTATTCTGATAAAAGTATGTAGAAATGTGAGCACAAAAGTTGAAGGATACAATAGATGTGTACACAGATAATGAAAAACATTTACTTGACAAAAAATAAGTACAAATTATTGCTGGAAAAAATCATTTTGTTACAAGTACACTTTTTGTTGAATATTAGGGTACACTCACAGTAGTGCACACTGCATTAGTTGTGTAGAAGCGATGGCATACATATACATACTGCACATAGTAGTGTCCTAAATACAGAGAAGGCGTTTATTACCATAGTAGGTTGCAACACGCATGTCAACTAAATGGCACAAAAGCTGTCCTCTGAGTAGTAGAGCTTGTAATTAAATGCCAACCATAAGTGTGGAGGAAGAGTATACGACACATTGCGGGAAAATCTTGCAGTACCACAGACAATGACATTATATATTTCACTAGAAAAGCGCAATGAGACAATTTTGCAGTCACAATGGCACAGCCGTGGGAAATACATGGTATAACTGAGCAGTGCAAGACAATCTTGCAGTCCCACTGGCTCTGACATCGGAAATATTTGGTATAATTGATCAGTGCAGATACAATCTTGCTCAAAAATGGTTCAAATGGCTCTAAGCACTATGGGACTTAACATCTGAGGTCGTCCGTCCCCTAGACTTAGAACTACTTAAACCTAACTAACCTAAGCACATCGCACACATCCGTGCCCGAGGCAGGATTCGAACCTGCGACCGTAGCAGCAGCGCGGTTCTGGACTGAAGCGCCTGGAACCGCTCGGCAGTAATGATGAGGTAGAAAGCTCAGAATGTGCTGAAAAAGATAGACCAACCACACTTTAGCAAGGACCCAATGTAGTGGGACGCGAAATTGAAGCGTCACCCCTCCACCAGTGTCAGCCCAGTTTGCAGGTGAATACAGGTTTAATTTAGTTTTTTGTTTATGTGTTTTTTGTAATATTTGTAATGGTCGTGAATTGTCTAAAGTTTGTATTTATTTTTTATGTTTCATGTACGGAGAGGGCGGCGCAACGGGCGGAGACAGCATCTTCGTTGCCGGGACCAGAGAGAAAATTGCTGGCCACTATACGTCGCGGGGCGACAGCCAAAGAGCAACAGAAGATCCTGAAACCGAGTTGTTGCGTCGTGCTTCTAAAAATTGAAAAAGTGTGATTTTTTAATGTTTTGTACAACAATGACGTCATAGAAAGTTTAATGATGTGTAAATGGTCAGTCCTATCTTATCAAGGCTCAGGTTCACGTCTATATGTATGAAGATAATAAAGTAATGTATACTACGAAAGTTTAAATACGTGTTCCGAGAATTTATTTATGAAGAATTATGTGAATGAATTAATAATCTATTTGACAAGATCATTAATTTTGACAACATTCATCGCGAGTTTGAATCTTGAAAGTTTATTCAATGTGGTTCTAATATTTGTTAAATCAGATAACTTGCATTAATATAACTTCTGAGAAGAAACAAAACGACATCTAAATTGAGAAAAAGTTTGCGCAAACCAATAGGACTGAGTGACGTAATTCTGCGCATACGACTCAAATGATGATGTTTTAATTACAGTTTCGTTCAGGAACCATTCTGAGACAATTTAAAAAGAATTTAAATAATTTTGAAGTGTGTTGTAACTGACGTAGGTGACGAAGTCTGCACATGGTCATATGTCAAATGAAAATCCTTTAAACAAAACTTGCATCGTTACACTACACTAACCACTCATAAAAACATGTCTCCATAGTATGCATAACCCTAAGTGCAGTACTGACTAATCGCAAGCCTATCTACTTTTGAAAAACACCATGCGCAATTAAAAATTATAAGAGAGAGGTAGGTGAAAATTGGCGTTGCAGTAATAAAAGAGTGACTTCAAAAAGATTACTTTATAATTCCTCTTCATGTAAATAAAAGATTCCATTACATTTCCTCCTTCTCAGATCAGTTACCATTATATAATCATCTTAATGAAACACATCGGTATATTGAGATTTTACTTCTGAAACATAACACTACAACTGCTTCCTCGCTTTAACATTATCGTACAATCGATTAATACTCAAATGAGACCAACCAAACGTAGATGTAAGTCTCCCTCTTAA
Organism: Schistocerca serialis cubense; assembly: GCF_023864345.2. NCBI lineage: Eukaryota > Metazoa > Arthropoda > Insecta > Orthoptera > Acrididae > Schistocerca > Schistocerca serialis. Next base: position 1,148,997,472 of record NC_064639.1, on the reverse strand, counting down.
TTACATAATTTAGAAATGTAAAGGTTTATTACAACATAGTTATTCACGTAATCCGTGACAATGAAAATTATGCACGCAGTTTGAGTTACACCTCAACAACTCACGAAACGTTTCACTTATAAAAATTAAGTCTAAAATTCCTGTAGAACTGTATCACATTGTAATTCTCAAACTTTGTATACGTGATTACTTGAACATGGAAATTTTCCGAAACAGCTATCCTACTAATGATACTGGAACCTTATTTACAACGTCCTTTCAGCTCAGTTTTATTGACTATTTTCTGTGGTTTCAGTTCCGAAACCCTTACAGCATGGCTTTAAATAGATTGAAAGTTCTGGCTTTTCTACTACCCTGTCTCTTTGTTTTATATGTCTTTCACCGATACCTGGATAATACTTTTGAGAGCAACTGTCAGGATTCGTATTCTTGCTTGAAAGGAACTGACGTCATGGTACAATTTATTTTACTGTTTGTCCCTGACAGTAAATGCCTTGACAATTCTTTCCTTTCCTAGAGCCACGACAGATAACGAATTTCATTTTTCCTAATGCAAATCCTCTCAGTACATAGATGGTTTCAAAAATGTTTCAGAAATTCCGTACTAAAGTAAATTAAACCTTAAGTCCCACAAATACGCTGATTTGTGAATTTACACAAATAAGTCGCTGCAGACGATAATGCGTCTTTTCGCTTCACGAAATAGGGGCTCTGAGAAAACTGCTACTTGTGTGTTCCAAAATAACCACGCTACGTCAAAAAAGTTGGAGTTCTTAAATTCAGCTTATGACACATCCTGCGAAAATAGTACGGTCGGACAGGTGGTGTTCGTGTGTTTGTGTCTGTGTGTGTGTATTTTGCAGTACCCTACTCTGAATTTAGCTGCATCTGCTACACCACACAAATATAGCACGAACTCGATGACATGTTGTAATCGACATTTCTGCTAGTAAACATATCTTCAAGATGAAAATGTTTAGGTTTTCAATACTCATCTCGAGTTAATGACGTTCATAAGTACACCATAGCGATAAAATACTTCGTAAACAAGCAATAATTGGAGAAATTACACTTATGCTAATGGGTTGAAAAGTAAAATGAAATACTCTGTGCTGGTAACGGATGTAGCCATTTTCTTTGAAACAGCTAAATGTAAAATCACTCCGTCGCCCCTACGCTCACTCACAAAAGTTAACACACATAACAAATTCATATAACATATAACAAAGAAAGAAAAAACGGAGTTTCGATTCTGTCCATTACAAGTATGTGTACACGTGTATGTGAGTTTTTACGTGGTAGGGTGAGCAGGAAAGTGACGTTGATCATAGTGGAGTAGGAGTAGGAGTAAAACAGATGGCAATCAATCTCAGAGACACTTGACAAATGCCCCACAATAATGCGGACAGGTTTGTCATTTTCGAACATTTCATTCCTGTTTTAGGTCCTTACACAGATTACTCACATTCCTCCTGCCCGTTATTCATGCTTACATTGAGAAGCGGCACCAACAGTGATTACTGTGGAAATTATCAATACTCCTATGACAAATTACTAGAAACAACATTATTCTCGATGTGGTCGTCATACGGTTAGCAGAAACACGAAAAAAAGACTGTACAAACGATTATTTTTCCAGTATGTCTGGATTAATACGCGTGTAAATCTTCCATCAGTCGCAGTATGACAAGCCGTTGTCAGCTAATATTTGTTCCGAAGTGTTTTATGCACATGTGGCCTTGTCCCCGGTGCGCGTTAACAAGAGCTGTAGGTATTGTCTATCGCATTTGTTCTGTGCGATCAATGACATTCACGACAAATTTTCTGCATCAGTCTAGCAAACAGAGTAGCTTTAATTTGACAGTAGTTTACTGCGGTAGACAAGTGAAACCATGAAGATTCAAGTATTATTTTGTAGAGAAAACGACAGAACTACCATTCCAAACTCCAAATAACGGACTATTTTGTAAGCATCATCGTATTCATTCAGGTACCAGCGGAGAAATGTTCCTGCCGGAGTACAAAAAAGGCGAATGTGCTCCTGTTTGTTGAAAGACTCTGACCGAAAAGTTGGGTAGCAACTGCTTCGTTCTACCTTCTTCAGCACGTTCAAAAATTTTCCCAAAAATTTTGGCATGCGGACATACTCTGGCTCTTATTAATATGCGGCTCACCTCTCTCTCCGCAAGCTTCCCAAACTGTAACTCGCTCACACCCACTGGTGCATAGCTTTAAGTCGCTTAGACCCATCCAGTCCCACTTGGCCATTCTCAATCGCTCATTTAGCCCAACTCATTTTTATCATCTCTTTGTGTCCTCTGTCTCACAGCCACAATGTCCTTCGTTCTGCCCTATTACTACTGCCTCCTGTCACTGCCTCCCTCTTGGTCTCTCTTACTGCTAATAGCTTATTCATTCCTTCTCCTACTCGTTGTCATCGGCATAGACTCTTATCTCTGTCTCTCATCGACTTCCACTTTCTCATTCTCGTTATTCTCCTCCCACTGGCGCTGTCTCCTTCACTCTTTTCCTAGCACCATTGCGTTATGGACACCTACGTTCCACTGCCATTGTGTCGCTCTCTTTTTCTCACACTTCCGTTGTCTCCTTCGATCTTTCTATACCGAAACCCCTGTCTGTTATCTTCCTGTACATTTTCCCGTCCCTTTGCAGCTGCCACTGTCTCCTCCTCTCTCAGTATAAAAAAGCGCGAATATTTTCGATTGCCAAAAGATTTGGGAAAAATTTTAAAAGTACTGAGGAAGGCAGCTATACTCCACTTTTCAGCCAACGTCGCTTAATAAAAAGAAGCATATTAGACTCTTTTGTGCCCCGAGAGGAGTATTTTTCATCTAATTCCCTTCGTTTCCCTGCTACAGGAGGGCATGTCACCCATATGAAGAGAACTTCATGGGTCAGTAAAATTTTGACAGTTTACTCACGTAAAATTGACATAAAGCAGAGCCATATAATGTTACACCTCGCACCGGACTTCATGTACACAAACATTTAGCGTGTGCTTCAGTACAACAACAACTTGGGGTTCCCAGAACCTTCTTATGATAATAGAGACACTTTATAGCAAATTTCTCCATGCTACGTCACTTTACAAAACACGTTTGCCCTTCTAGCCGGATTTTACGTGTACAAATGTGGTAAACTTGAATCTCTGTATCTTGGAAACGGATAAAGATATCAGTAAAACTTTCAGTTTGGTTGAGATAGGGATATTAGGAATAATCGTAATAATTTCATACGTTGGCTGTGCATAACCGTCTTCGAATCGGCGGTTCTGAGTTGGTATCCATAGCCTATGATTTAGGATTTTCTCAGGAAATGCCAGTGAAGTAGAATGTGCCTCCACAAACCCCTTGGCGCGCCGTAGACCACATCGAAAGGGAAAATAACCAACCCATTTTCTCCATTCACCTAAGCTGGTGGAAGTGTGTAATATTCTCACTTGAAACATGTACTGTTGTATAGTTACAGTAAGACGAACCTTCTGTTGGGTACACAAATGGTCCCTGCTCCAAAGACTACCTAAAGCACATCATCGTAGCTTTCTATCACCAACAGAACCGAAGAGATAAGTCCAGGAAAAATCCCGTTTTTATATGCGGTGTTTCGGAAAAAAATAAGGTAACAAAGGAAAACATAAGGTAAAGTAGCTACACTTTACTGTTCTTCAGCTGTTCTACACGTACAGTGGTTTATTCCGCGTATTTACTAAACAGTTTAAGAGGCAATTTCGAAACGCGCAACGATAACCTCATATCTAGATACTTGCTGCCCGTTAAAGTTGCAACACAAAGGAGGATAACGAAATTTTACATATTGTGCGTGTATAGTACAGTAACGGGAATTGTTGTTGAATTGTAGGTGATCTAGTCGTATGCAGGGACTGTAATATAGCAGAAAGTGCTGCCGTCTCTAGCAGCAACTTTGACGCTAACCCGGATGGGATGAGAGACATGAATAACCCATTCCTTCCTGCTTCAACTCTTGCCGGAGTTCAGCAGTAGTAATGGCAGGGGTCAGGGATTTATGGCACTGGATGTTGTGTGATGTCCTTAGGTTAGTTAGGTTTAAGTAGTTCTAAGTTCTAGGGGACTGATGACCATAGATGTTAAGTCCCATAGTGCTCAGAGCCATTTGAACCAGCAATGGCAGGCCACTGGTGGTGTGCCAGAGTCTTGGGAAACCATAACCAGACGTGTTCAGTGAGTGAAGAATCCGGAGGACATGCTGTCCAGGGCAACAGTCGAACGCCCTCAGTACCGAGGTAGATTACGACAGCACAGGTGACGTATGGTCTTGCGTTATCTTGCTGAAAGATCTAACGGAGACATCGAAGCTATGACACAGCAACCGATCTTAATACGTGAGAAATGTAACGGTTGCCGTCCAAATTATAAGGTATGCGAACCGAAGTTAACCGTGTTGGGTATTCGGCTACACCCCATACCATCACATGCTGGGTCTATACTAACGACAAATGCTCAGAGAACTCAGACATGGATATGTCCATGGTGATGCCGTACGCAGAACCAGGACCCGTCTGAGAACAAGACTTGTTGCCACTCCTGTGTTGCAGGGCGCACCACGGTGCCTCTTCCTGCAGCCTTATCAAGGGAAGTCCGTGCTGCTGTAGGCGTCGTCGCAGTATCAGCGTGGATACTTGCTTCGCTGCGACCAAGTCGTTTTCCTCACTCAAGGCACCAGATCTGACTGTACGACCGATTCTTCCTAAGAGGAAAACAGGGCAAGTGCCATAAATCAATTTCTCAGAAACTTGGCTCTGTTGAAGAGGAGTCAAAATATGCGATCACATGTCCCGGCTTATCCGTAGAGACTCCACCGTTTCTGAGTAACCAACGTTCAAAGCTTTCGAGGTACTTCATGTACCATTAAATGACCACATTGTTTATCCGAAGCGGTGGCACAGTGGCTAGCGTCGCGGCTTCACAATTTTGAGCCCCGTGTTCGAAACCCGATTATTATTTTTATTCTAGTTATTCATTTAATCATCCTCTCCGTATAAGTTCTACACAAATATGTCCTCTAAAATAACGTTCTTACTCGCCTACTAATTGTATGTCTTGTGAATAAATTTAAAAAAAATGAATGAGTGACAAAATTATTTGAAAATGATTTCGGAGAAATTCCTGTAGTGACTCTTGATTCATAATCAACTGGAAACGCCAGTTTTCGGTGAAGTAATTCTTATGTATGGTTTGCCGCTAAAATATTGCCAATGCATGAAACCTTCAGCATTGTTAACGACGTTTCTTTGCCGAGTGATATTCAAGCGAAGAAATGTCGCTGTAGGTACCCTGCCTTCACGCAGTGCTCGTGCTATTTGGTTCGAATGTTTCTACGATCGGTATAATCAAAAGGGAATCCACCAAATTAATGTAACAATTGATATAAGAATGGAATGTACGATTATGAATTTAAAACGACTGCATCACTTGAAAGTAACATACATCACATAGTAAACATATGACACTCGTTGTGAAACCCAGTTGTAATTTTACGATTAATATACCGTCCTGTGTACCTTAAATTGATAAGAACAGTTTATGTAGCAATTTTCTGTGCGCATGGATAGATAAATCAAACATAAAATGGAAATAAAATTGCATAAATGAAAAAACGTAACCGGGTTTCGAGCACTGGGTGCAAAAGTGAGGGGACGCAACTATAACCGCATCACCGCCTGACATTATTCGTATAAATTATTCATCTAAATTAGGTCTAAAACTTTGACCATTGTTATCTCAGAAACGGTCGAGTATCTGTGGATAAGCCGAGACACGTGTTCGCTTATTTTGACTCCTCTCCCGTTGAGCGAAGTTTCTGCGAAATTGGGTTACAGCAGTTGTCGTGTTGTCCACGTGAGTGAATCTGCCTGTCCTATCGGGCCCTCAGTGCACAAGGCCATTGAGATTCCGCGAGGTGTGGGGAATGACTCTACAGAACCCTTGGATTCCGTATTCGCATGAGAGTCGTCCGGCCAATGCAGTCAGCAAGACTGCGGACGATAACCGCATTCTCTGTAGCTCACGATCCTGCCCTTCCGAATTACGACACGTGCTCTTTTTCTTTCATTAGGTATAATATGTCCCGCTCATAAACAACCAATATTCAAATGCGGTTTCTGAGCTAGAAACCCTGAGCGTAATCTTCCCTTGAATGTAAATATGAATGGCGTTGCACCTACCTAATTTGTACGGCTACGCTGAAATACTAGTCATCTGCATATCGTAGCATGTTGTACACTTCATTTGAGTCTGACATCTGTTGCACACCTGCTTGTTGGTAAATGTAAATGTCGTGTGACTAGGGCCTCCCGTCAGGTAGACCGTTCGCCGGGTGTAAGTTTCCGATTTGACGCCACTTCGGCGACTTGCGCGTCGATGGGTATGATATGATGATGATTAGGACAACACCCAGTCCCTGAGTGGAGAAAATTTCCGACCCAGCCGGGAATCGAACCGGGCCCTTAGGATTGACATTCTATCACGCTGACCACTCAGCTACCGGGGGCGAACTACTTCGTAGTACTGTCGCTTTAACGCCCAGTGCTGTACATAGCGCAGGGACTAGCGTTCGAAGCACAGCCTCCAGCACTGCATGTGAAAAGGAATCACATTTAAGAGCATATCTGTCCCAGCAACCACGGGAACTTTACCTTTCCTCACTTTGTCCTACGCTTGCACCTAGAATGCGTTACCATTGTAGTGTCTTGTCTGGGGTCAGCAATGGGCGCATTAGCTGCGACTCGTATGATCAGTTGCTTGCTACGCAAAATGTAGCACCGAGTTCTTCTCAGGCTGGTAAGAGCCTACAAAACAACACCAGAGGAAACCCTCCTCGTTTCTGGATTGTTTTCAACTGATCTATAAATCAGAAAACGTCGAGCAAATATTCGGAGAAGAAGAACAGGCAGAGTGGAAGCAATCGTCAGTGAAAAATTCAGCAATAAACAATAATTGCTGAACCTATCGGCAAAAGAGGTACGGAACGAAACAAAAACTAGAAGAAAGAATTGTCCACTTCCACCAGATGTAGCTGACCTGCTCGAAGTGAAAAATCAGTGAATATGATACATTTTATCACGGAATTTCCGTATGTAGCGTACTTAGGCAAAAAAAAAGAACAGATTTCCTCGCAGCAAGAGCTTACATTGATGCTGAAACATCAGAGCATACAAAATTTCAGTGCACCAAACATGCCTTAAGTGTTGAAATGGAGAAGGCTCTCATCAGAAGGAATATCATGTGCGACAGTCTACTCCATAGTGAGCTATGGAACTTGCTGGGTTTCTTGACAATTAAACACTATATTTGCGCTGCGCCCGCTGCCTGGGAAAAATTTCATCTGCAACTATATTTATACAATGTAATAAATGATGTGTGGCGTAAAGCATCTCGTAACAATATTAACAATTTCCAGTCGTATTCCATTCACATCTGAATAAGGGCGGTGACCGTAATTGGCAGCTTTATCCGTAGAAGGTCGTACTTTATAGTGGATAACATTGTGGGATATAATGATTCGGAGGAAGTCATTTTCAATTTTCTGAAAACTATTTTGAACCCAAATATGATACAGTTCCTTAGACTCCCGTGAGTTACACATGCCGGTTGTGTTTCATGCCCCCCTTTCATTATTACACGACCCGTATAATCGTTTCATAGAGAATCCTGTTACCTTAGTCTCTAAATGTATTTTTGGTATCTGTTCGATGTCTGCTGTTTAACACCCAGTCGACATCTAACTTCTTTGGTCGTAGGGATAGCTTTCAGTTCTATTGTAGCAACCATCCTAGCATTCGTCTCAAGTGAGGTAGATAAAACAATGGAGAACCTAATCTAATATGGCCACTGCTGTTAGCTCTGTCGTGCTTTATTTATTCCTAATCTTATTTTAAGACGATGAGAAATGATGATCAGCTATTCAGTTCCTGTAGGAAAGCAAGACCCAATGTTTGAATAGATCGAGTTGATCTACGCTCGCCGTTAATGTCCAACTCAGTCTAAGACACACCATCTCAGAGCCATGTGGGATTTCTGATTCTTTTAAGCTGGTTGCTGAGCAGCCAGAAAAGACCTGGGTCAATGGGACCACTGACACAACCTTATTCCCTCCATTGTCAGCCATACGCATAAGTCTACGCTGGTAACGGTCTACGAATACTGCTTTGTTACTTCGCAGTCTCTAACGAATTTAATATCTAAGTTTTTGACTATACTTTGGGCAAATTATTTGTGTCAACATTACAAACTGGTCACAAAAAAGGTTCCCATTTCTGTCCGAATAGTGTGAGTGAGAGCCTGTCTAGTGCAATAAAAGTCTCTGCCACAATTTGCACACTGAATAACGTTTTATTATTAGGTGTAGAAAAATTTTCGCTACCGGTCACAATGAAAGGCGATTTATTTGTTACACGCCTGGTTTCGGACTTGCGCCCATCCTCAGGTGTTTATACATTCATGTACATGTTTATATTGCTGGAGATCACTGTAAAAATACAAAAAAAGTTATTTGCTGGTGTCTAAACATTTAGTCACCAGCAAATAAATTTTTTTGTATAACCTTTTATTGTGACTGGTAGCGAAAACTTTTCTACATCCTATAAAGGAGTACTCACGGAGTTCGACAGCATCCACTATGGATAAAATTCATTCGTTTCATTATTACCTTAAGTTATCGACATTATCGAAGAAATTTTTTTACATAACATTGCTTAGTGCGATTAAATTTACTTTATAGTTCAGTACTAAGACAATAGCTTGAACACATCTCTTTGTGACGTATTAACCCGCTTTGAAACGAAATTTTAATTGCTGAGTCCAAGTATGACCCCCCCCCAAAAAAAAACTTTATTAGGTACCCACTTTCTGCTCTTTACCTTTTTCTATTGACGTTGTAAATTGAACTGGTAAAGTTCGGCTGTCGAATCTGTAGATTTATCGTTGGTGACTGACTGACACCTGTTGTGACCACCGGAAGTCTATTGAGCAACTAGTTTAGGTTTAACACGTAAGGTATACTGTTATTTGTTACCTTTAGGAAGATTGTGTGTGAGGTATAAATTTTGAAAGTAATAAACCAAAATATCGGCCCGAAGTCATGAAGGATGGACATAAAATTAGTTTCTTCATTTGCCTCAGACTCCTTGGATTTTATCCACATTTCCTGCCTTTCATGTGTCGACGGACCAACCCCACATCAGGGGTTGAGAAGTGTATTGAATTGAGATAAGTATTTGTCACGGGAGCATACAAGTTATGTCATTTTTACGTTTATGGAGTGGTACCACAGGTAAAAGGTTTATAATAAGAACCACAGAGTGAGAACTGTTTCCGTGCACTCTTCTTTTATGTGTTGACGTACATAGTATAGCGACAGACGCAGTCACACTGGACGTATTGTGCCGTTTCTGGCCTCAGTAAAAGGAATTATTGGTAGCGCACCTCGTCTACACCTAATTGACCACCTTTTCTACTATGAACTGAAATTAACGGTCAATCTGTCGTGACAATGAGTGTGCCGTGATATTATTGTCCGTGCAGTGTGTTCGTATCTTGTGTTTGAAATATAGCGGCTACAAAGTACTGAACGAATAGTGAACGCAGCGACATGTCACGTGTGTGGCGTTAGGACTAGGTGACACATATCTCATCAGTGTGACACTGATAGAGCGGAATCTCGTGTGGTTGGCCGTAGCTGGACACTGCTACCGGCGATCCATCACGCGCAGCAACAGCTCGTTGCCGTCTGATACGCAGTAGACTGGCTGTAGGCTTCCTAACGCCAATCGAATACTGCTTCTAAGTTCACAGGACACATCAATACATAGGGGTGTTGGGAAATCTGGGTTACAAACTTCTAGAACAGGCAGATGGCGCTGAGTGCATAATGTCTTGAATAGAGACAATTTCCGAATCGTCTCTTTCCGTTATTCAACTATTGCAAATGTTTAACTCATACAATTCTAGTGTATGATGAGTTCAGTTACACGTGACTCAATACATTACAAAATAAAAAGAAAGCTTTTAAAGATATCACTTCAAACCTTTTGTTCGTAGTAAAACTTAGAAAAAATGTTTATGTTATTTCAGTGCGAAAAAGAAACGGATACGCCATGGTTACTATACATTACTGAAGCACTGCAACAGAGGGTCAATGTGACGAGCACCAACATCGATACATTCATTGTAGCTAAGAATCACGTACTGGTTCTCTCTCTGTCCATCACACCTGGTGTTGACCTGCTGTGTAGCGACCAAAACTTGTGCCAACAGACCTTCCTCTCTCTTTACAGGAATATCGTAAATTAAATTCTTCTTACGACAGCACAATAAAAAGTCAAGACTACTTCTATACAGCGCAGATGCCAATTTTTCCCTGACGTTCCCATTCCTCATACAACTAAACTTCCGGCTAAGATAAAAGTTACCTCGAATGCTAAGAAACAAAATATCGGTATAAGGGGTCCAAAAACACGTCAAAGACTGTAAGTAGGCTGTTTAGGTTTTTATATTGGTAACGCCACGTAGCACTTTGTATGAAAATCACTGACTGCGCTGTGTGCAGTCTGTAGATGGTTTGCACTGTTGTTTGCTATTGTAGTGTTAGGAAGCTGGATGTGAACAGCGCGTAGCGTTACTCAGTTGGAGGTGAGCCGCCAGCAGTGGTGGATATGGGGAGTGAGATGGCGGAGTTTTGAGAGCGGATGATCTGGACGTGTGTCCATCAGAGACAGTAAATTTGTAAGACTGGATGTCATGAACTGCTATATATATATATATATATATATATATATATATGACTTTTGAACACTATTAAGGTAAATACATTGTTTGTTCTCTATCAAAATCTTTCATTTGCTAACTATGCCTATCAGTAGTTAGTGCCTTCAGTAGTTTGAATCTTTTATTTAGCTGGCAGTAGTGGCGCTCGCTGTATTGCAGTAGTTCGAGTAACGAAGATTTTTGTGAGGTAAGTGATTTGTGAAAGATATAGGTTAATGTTAGTCAGGGCCATTCTCTTGTAGGGATTATTGAAAGTCAGATTGCGGTACGCTAAAAATATTGGCTGTCAGTTTCGTGTTGATTAGAATAGGTAAAGAGTGAAATGTCTGAGTGCGTTCAGTTCTGCTCAGCTGTTTGAAAATCAAATAATGTAAGAGATTTATCAGCACAGTAATTCAATAATTTTTCTAAGGGGACGTTTCAAGACAGCAAAATTTTGCCAGCATCTTGATACGTAACTTATTTAGGCAGTATAAGCTGTACATGAGAAGATCGTTGCTTTTTTTAAGACTACAGTATAAAAAACCACAAGTTTCACATTCGTCATATCATGACCGGTATTAACTCTGTGTTACACAACCAATATTCTGCACCTAAGTACATGTTACAATGTGCTTGGTAAAAGTTAGGTTATGACAACGACATACCTGTATCATTGCTTGAATAAATAGTGTGGCGATTGAAATTGGACTATTTGATCCAGAAGTGATACTGAATGTAAAAAATTGGTTTTAGTCAGATGTGTATATTGTTCTGTTCCATTTTGCTTTGAATGTTTCACTGAAATACCACGTCTGCACTTCGAACAGCTGTGCAACACAATCAGCTCAGAAGAAGAAACTTCGAAATTTTTTCGGTGTCTGCGAAAGCCTTAAAATCAACTGTGCTAGTTATAGATCTACAACTCAATACTGACATTTAAAACTTTATTCCTCGGATTCCACCGCCTCCCACACCTCCCCCCCCCCCCCCCCACTTAATCATTTCGCTGAGAACAACGGACACTTCCGTATGTCACACTGTCTGCATCCTTATATCGTAGTCATTCCCTAACACTCGCAGAAATACCTTTTTATTCCCGCAACAGGGAGAATGAGACAACGGAGAATCGAGACAAGTGCTGTTATCGTCACGTGACCGCCTCGGCTTGTATTACTTAACGTGAATGTCTGAAACAACAGACATCGTTGACGATTTACAGCTGTACAAAATAACTTCGAGGTTTATTCGGTAACTGCGAAATTCTTGACTGGCTCTGAGCATTATGCGACTTAACTTCTGAGGTCATCAGTAGCCTAGAACTTAGAACTACTTAAACCTAACTAACCTAAGGACATCACACACATCCATGCCCAAGGCAGGATTCGAACCTGCGACCGTAGCGGTTGCTCGGCTCCAGACTGTAGCGCCTAGAACCGCACGGCCACTCCGGCCGGCCGAAATTCTTGTGTTAGGTATAGATCTACTACCCAATAGTGGTATATGAAAATTCTTGCCAGGCAGGACTGAATGATTTCGCAGTCAGCGAATGAATTTCGACGTTATTTTGTACAACTGTGGACCGTCAACAGAGTCTGCTCTTTCAGACACGCCTGTGAGTATTGCAGGCCTATGCGGGCACACGACAATGATAACACTGGGCCCGATTGCTCGTCTCATTCTCCCTAATGATGGTTTTAAAACGTTTGATGAGATCTGACTGTATAACCACTATTCCCATAATTTTGTAGGTTGAACTTATGCACAACATTTTCTTCTATCACTTTCTATTCTTAATAGAAAAACCTATTCGACATATTTCTTAAAAATCGGCATGAACTCGTTTGAAGAGCCTAATTACTCCCCTTCGCTAAAGCCTCGTCCGTTTACATTACAACAGGTCACACAGTAACAGTTGCTGCATATTCTTATTGCTTTGTTTTGGCAGTTATCCTTTTCTTCGAAATGTCCAATACATATCCTTTAGTTAGCCTTTGACAGCTATGAGAACGGCCATATTTCACTCTCCCTTCCCCTTGTGTAATGTTCCCGAAATGACTCTACTGTGCAACGTCAAGTTTCTGGGTGGAACTGGGTCAAGAATTTTTAATTTTGGTGGGGAAATACGTCAAGCTGAAGTCTTGAGAAATTCTAAACTGCCAACTACACTAAATTAGAACTATCGGAGAAAATGAAATATCGAGAATCATCCCACTTCTGCCACGCAAAAATGGCAGCTGTTGGGTTTGCTTAAATAAATTTTCTGGTTTGGGGCCTTTCCAATATTTTCACCTATAAATATACTTTTAATTAAACTTGTGCATAATTAGCTCTTCCTACTGGGAGTTTGCTCGTGATCGCATGTTCAACCTCTACACAGAATTATAACTCTTTTCGGACTTCTATATTACATTACAAATGCTAGATTTTTTTCACAAATTGGGGTTGAATTTGAGGTTTTTTCCTTCAAGTCTTCGAGGTCTTACGAACACTTCTTGAGATAGTGCATATATTGTACACTCTAGGTAATATAAGCAATGCCTTATTCCACAGATTCACGTCCACAACATTGCGTTGTCTCTGCCAGCCACAAGTGAACTGGTAAGATCAACTGTACGTTTGTGTGAAGGAAACCAAGTCGTTTAGAAGTTAACTGCTCGTTTCAGAGAGCTTTACACGTGTTTATTTTGTCCACCTGCTTCGGTTTGGCACGTTTCCTTCATCGAATAGCGTGCATTGCGTAACTGTAAATCTCAGCTGACGCAGACGCTTCTCTTAGAACCTTGGGGCCAACGGCCAAAGGAAACGAATACGAAGTCACGCAGAGGAACAAGAATCCTTGCGAGATATGGCGTTGTTCTTGTTGGATCGTGAGCGTCAGGTACGAAGAGAAACGTCCGGTGTGACTCCTTGCGTTGTGTAATGCCACTGGTCATGCCCTTTCGGTTGTATGGTAAGTGATGAAACAGACGAAACGAATACATTGGTTTCGAAACAGAAAATTTATAAAATAGGTAGTAGTTTGAGGAAGTAGTGCAACTGACATAAGAGATGAGTATTTGCTACGATGCAAGTGATTTACACTTCTGTTACATACAAACTATCTGCGCTGCAATCCGCTTGCTTCATCTGTATATACGAAACCGCTGATTAATTGAAAATACGATGGCCCTCGGTGCTGTCAAACAAAGAGAAGACCCTTGGGATGTTCGAATGACCCTCGATTACCGGACGAACAGTGCTGTATGGTACTACGCAGATTACACGACGGTCAAATTCATGAGAGACATTGGTTTAGATGCTGTGCCATCCTGAATCCATAAACAGTGCAAAAATATGTAATAACAGATTCAGAAAATTCAAAGGTGGAAAAAAGGGCAATCACGTCAAGTTTGGTCGAAGGAATCGAATGATGACCCCATTTAAATGTATTCTGGCCACCAGAATGTGTGAAGTCATTGAGTAGCTGAGAAGCCATCGCGAAGATGGTATGTATCCAAGACACCAGCCGCTTATGTATTGTAGATTACTGTTTCAGGAGGATAGTTCGCAGTAACTAACGAGTTCTGAGCTATTGAGAAACGTCCTGTTCACTATTAAATCAACGAGGCTAAGACAGCAGAGGTGATTGTCGTTGATCTGACGATAACCGTTTGATACAGTTGGAAAAGGTAGCGTAAATTTTTAAAAGAACTGTCATCGTGAACAAAAAATTGTTCAGTAATAGGTTACTTCATCAACGCGAGGCAACTCGTGACTAGTTTCGTGCATGAGTCACATACAACTGCTTGTACTCCAGATATGTCCCCTATAGCATGTCCTCTAGGGAGAGGTAATTTTGCCTGTTTACTTCACCCGATCCACGTGATTCCAACAGAAACCTCGCAAAAGATGTACCATTCATTATTTGTGAACGCATTGAAACCATCATTAACAACATCACACATCATTTTTGGTTTTTGACGATTGATTCAACTCGTCCAATGGATTTCTTTGTCAGGCGACAGCTATAAGGTTAAATGCTTAGAACATAAGTGTAAGAAACTGAATATGGGTACCGCTTCCAGAAGCCGGTTAAGTAACCTGAAAAAGTGGCTGTTTCGTCGTTTTACACAGTTTCTATTTTTGTTAATAATGAGTCACTTGTTTTTTTCTTTTCTATTTTCTTATCGGTCATGCGACCAACTATTATCTTTTCTTATTGCAATGTCTTCATCTCAGAGTTACACTCAGACCCAACGTCCTAAATTATTCCTTGCATATATTTCAATGTCTTTCTTCCCTTATAATTTTTGCCCTCTACAGCCCGTTATTAGCATCATGCGAGTCGTCCCCTGACTTTTTAACGTCTGTCATGTTGTCCTATCCGTCCTTGTGGTAAATGTATTTAATACATACCTTTCCTCGTAGAATTTGCGGACGACCTTCTCAATTTTTATCTTGTAACTCTACTTCATTTTAATATCTCAGTCGCATCCTTTCTCTTCTTTTCCGGAATTTAGCAGAGTCTGCGATTCACTTCCATGCAGTACCATAGACATACATTCTTACAAATTTATTTTGCATGTTAAGGCCTCAGTTGAATACTATTAGATTTCTCCTTCTTTCTCTTCTTTTCCGGAATTTAGCAGAGTCTGCGATTCACTTCCATGCAGTACCATAGACATACATTCTTACAAATTTATTTTGCATGTTAAGGCCTCAGTTGAATACTATTAGATTTCTCCTTCTTATATACTCTTTGTTTCTTCCGTCATGGTTATTTTGCTTTCAAGGGGGCGGAGTTCCTTTACTTCACCTTCTCTATAGTCCTCAGTTTCGTTGTTTGTGTTGAGTCTCATTTTTGTTCTTCCATAATCCTTTCATCTTGTTAATAATGTCCGCAGCTCGTGGTCGTGCGGTAGCGTTCTTGCTTCCCACGCCCGGGTTCCCGGGTTCGATTCCCGGCGGGGTCAGGGATTTTCTCTGCATCGTGATGACTTGCTTTCAATCCGTAAGCTATGATCAGCAATGTAATCTACATCATTCCACAACCAATTTTAATCCCTCTATTTTTCCTATTTTTCCCTTATATTGCTTCTTAGACACAGGTTGAATAGTGGCCTACAGGAAATAGACCGTATCCCCAACTTTTGGCTTTTTTAATCAGAGCTCTTTTCCCTAGAGCTTATATTAATATTAATGCGTTTTACTCCGTATTGCGTAAACCTGTTTGCGGTATCGATTGTGGCTTTGTCGACCACACACGGCGCGCCGCCCGCGGCTGAAATCCACGCGGAATAAGATACGGACGGTTTGACCAGCGGTTTCCAAACTTTTCTTCTGACGGAACGGCTTGAGAATCTTGTTACTTTGGTGGAGCACCTTGTTTATTTTGGAGGTTAATGACTTTAAAAAAAAATGAGATAGACTTGTTTTATTCAGAAGTTACTTCAAATTTAAATCATAAAAAATAACACAGACTCTCAATAAAATCTTAATAACTTAATTAGTATCACCAAAATTTTAAAAAGGCCATCTCATTAAAATCGCGGAGTACTTATTCACCTCCCGCGGAACACCGACGCTACGTGAAACACAATTTGGGAAACACTGATTGCGTGAGCTAAGTTCTCTTCAGGGCTAGCCCGCTTCCTGCGGGTGCTGCTACGCACGGCACCAGAGGACGCCGTCTTCGCTTCGTCTCACTGCATGCAAATGTAGCCTTCCCACCGCCGTTTTAAGACACCGCATACGAGATTCCACCTTACACCTCTTTTTAGTTGACGCCACTTCGGCAACTTGCGTGTCAATGATGATGAGAGGATGATGAAGGACAAACACACAACACCCAGTCCCCTGCCGGGAATCGAATCCGGGCCCCCTTGCGTGATAGGCGGGTAGACGGTGAAACACGTATTCATTACCAGTGATGGCGAGGCATGACAGAATCTCTGACCAGAGAGTTGTTTATCGTTGCTAGTCTGCGCTTGACCGGGCGAGAGTTCAGTTGCGAGTTGTACTCAGTCGGCAGTAGTTGTAGCGAGTGGACGGTTGTACTGAGCGGGCGTCGGCATGCGTCGGCGGCGTCCTCTCCTTGCATCTCTGGTAACGGTTCGGGACGAGGTATATTGTTGTAGAAGGTAATGAAGCAGCATTGCGCTCAGCTAATAACATATGTTAATTGCAATTAATTTGTTCAAGAATTGCCCCAATAATAATTTTCTTATAAAGTAACTGTTTTAAAGAAAAAGATTCATTTAAAGTTAAATAATATTTCCCATGCATTCCCTCCAAGAATCAAAATTAAATATGGGCCAGCATTGCACGAAGCTGTGCCGGAATTTTTTTAAAATAAGAGCAGATATAGATGCAGTTTTACTGAGGTAAGAATTTATCAGGTTTAATTATTTCACAGGGTCGAAGGTCAGCGCAGCTTCCCTTATAAAATTTATCAGGTTTAATTATTTGTGTTGAGATGTTACATTCAGTTCATGGTTTATTATTTAATTAATATTATTGTGGGTTTAATGAGCAATCTTCATTAGTTAATGTTTGTGGGGAGTTTACATTTGGGCCATTGTTATTCTTTAATTTTGCAAGCAGTTTACGCTTGGCTCGTTTTTATTATTCACTTTTGTGGGAAGACAACATTTGGCACATTTTTTTATAATCATTGACATTATCAAATTTCTTGCGGGGAGGTTACAACGGTAACGCTACCGCTGCGCTACAGAGGCGGACACAGTGGCTTTAACGATAGTATTCGTAGGATTGTAAACTTAGCCATAAACACAACTTTCCTGATTCAAATGGCTCTAAGCACTATGGGACTTATTAATATCGGAGATCATCAGTCCCCTAGAACTTAGAACTACTTAAACCTAACTAACCTAAGGACATCACACACATCCATGCCCGAAGCAGGATTCGAACCTGCTACTGTAGCAGCGGCGCTTTTCCGCTCTGAAGCGCCTAGAACTGCTCGGCCACAGCGGCTGGCTTTTTTCACATAAATACGCAATACACTAGTCCATTGACGAAATTCTGTAACTTCACATTAAAACTGGGCTGCCCGGTGTGGCCGTGCGTTTCTAAGCGTTTCAGTCTGGAACCGCGTGACCGCTACGGTCGCAGGTTCGAATCCTGCCTCGGGCATGGATTTGTGTGATGTCCTTAGGTTAGTTAGGTTTAATTAGTTCTAAGTTCTAGGCGACTGATGACCTCAGAAGTCAAGTCGCACAGTGCATAGAGCCATTTGAACCATTTTTTAAAACTGTGTGCCGGGCCGAGACTCGAACTCGGGACCTTGCCTTTCGCGGCCAGGTGCTCTACCAACTGAGCTACCCAAGCACGACTCACGCCCCGTCCTCACAGCTTTAATTCCGCCAGTACCTGGTAGTGCCAGTACGTGGTAGAGGACTTGCCCGCGAAAGGCAAGGTCCCAAGTTCGAGTCTCGGCCCGGCACACAGTTTTAATCTGCCAGGAAGTTTCAACGTACTAGAAACCTTTAGCTGTGGGGTCTGAGTGTGGGAGCGGGGGTGGGTTTGAAGGTCACTTTTGTACGTTTTCATTGAATAACTCGAAAACTACGGCTTCCAGCAAAGTCGTATCGCACTACAAAATTTAAAAACATCAATTTTTCTACAGAAAGGTCCCATTAATTTTTTTCCCTAGGACAATGAGTTCGCTCGTAGTGAGCCAGAGAACATGAAAATCTCGCGCTTGCTTTTCGAAGCAGCGAAAGATGCAGCTGGATTACTCTGTCCGTTATTACTTTACAAGCTTAATTTATGTGATGTAAGACAGAATCTTATTACTCACTCAAGAAAGAATTATTTTTATATTCCAATGTCATAGTTAACTTCTTCAGAAATAACTCATTCTGATGTAAAAGCTAAAAGGAAACAGACATTTTTGTATGGAATACTTTGAAAATTTATTGAATTTGTTTTCGTAACTATATAAGTATCTTTTCTTTCCATTACATTTCTAAGAATTCTGATTTCGTAAAAAATATAATTTCAAATAAATTTCTCTCTATTATTAAAAGTGGAAATTACATCATTCATTAACCTGACTAATAGAAGCTTGTATATATAGCATGGAATTCGCGACAAAGGCTTCACTTTAGTTCCTCGCTGCATTGTAGAGATTCCTTGTGAGCTCTTTGATTGTTGATACATTGCGCACATAATCTTTATTCGACTATAAAGTACGTACGAAAATGTTTCTGAATGGTGTTAAAACTGTTACGTTGTAGTATCATATGTGATGTTTGTGAACAATTTCGTGATGAGTGAAAATAAAAATAAAAAGTTTTGAAAGTGAAAGTCAGCATTATTCTTCAGTCGTAACATACTAAAATTCCGACCGAGTCATTCTTTTATCAGAATTTTTAAACGATGCAAACACCTGGTAGTAAAATATACATTGCAAAATAGTGTTATACACCTAAAATGAATGAAATATTAGTGTCATAACTAAGGAGAGGATAAATGACACAACACTACTTTCCTGAGAATTTCAAACACCTGCCACCATTTTATATTGCCTAACGCATCTTCTACGCTGGCAAACGCATTTACTCATTGTTGTTGTTGTGGTCTTCAGTCCAGAGACTGGTTTGAGGCAACTCTCCATGCTACTCTATCCTGTGCAAGATTCTTCATCTCCCAGTACCTACTGCAACCTACATCCTTCTGAATCTGTTTAGTGTATTCATCTCTTCGTCTCCCTCTACGATTTTTACCCTCCACGCTGCCCTCCAATACAAATTTCTCTCCACTTCAATTCTATTCAGTACCTCAATAGTTATGTAATCTACCCATCTAATCTTCTGCATTCTTCTGTAGCACCACATTTCGAAAGCTTCTATTCTCCTCTTGTCCCAACTATTTATCGTCCATGTTTCACTTCCATACAGGGCTACACTCCATACAAATACTTTCAGAAACGACTTCCTGACACTTCAATCTATACTCGATGATAACAAATTTCTCTTCTTCAGAAACGCTTTCCTTGCCATTGCCAGTCTACATTTTATATCCTCTCTACTTCGACCATCATCAGTTATTTTGCTCCCCAAATAGCAAACCTCATTTACTACTTTAAGCGTCTCATTTCCTAATCTAATTCATGCAGCATCACCCGATTTAATTCGACTACATTCCATTATTCTCGTTTTGATGTTGTTGATGTTCATCTTATACCCTCCTTTCAAGACACTGTCCATTCCGTTCAGCTGCTCTTCCAAGTCCTTTCTGTTTCTGACAGAAGTACAATGTCATTTGCGAACCTCAAAGTTTTTTATTTTTTCTCCACGCATTTTAATTCCTACTCCAGATTTTTCTTTTGTTTCCTTTACTGCTTGCTCAATATACAGATTGAATAACATCGGGGGTTGGCTACAACCCTGTCTCACTCCCTTCCCAACCACTGCTTCCCTTCCATGCCCCCCGAATCTTATAACTGCCATATGGTTTCTGTACAAATTCTAAATAGCCTTTCGCTCACTGTATGTTACCCCTGCCACCGTTAGAATTTGAATGAGAGTATTCCAGTCAAGATTGTCAAAAGTTTTCTCTAAGTCTACAAATGCTAGAAACGTAGGTTTGCCTTTCCTTAATTTATTTTTTAAAATAAGTCGTAGGGTCAGTATTGCCTCACGTGTTCCAACATTTCTACGGAATCCAAGCTGATCTTCCACGAGGTTGGCTTCGACGAGTTTTTCCACTCGTCTGTAAAGAATTCGTGTTAGTATTTTGCAGCGGTGGCTTATTAAACTTATAGTTCGGTAATTTTCACATCTGTCTACACCTGCTTTCTTTGGCATTGGAATTTTTATACTCTTCTTGAGGTCTGAGGGTATTTCGCCTGTCTCATACATCTTGCTCACCAGACGGTAGAGTTTTGTTAGGCCTGGCTCTCCCAAGGATGTGAGTAGTTCTAATGGAATGTTGTCTACTCCCTGGGCCTTGTTTCGAGTTAGGTCTTTCAGTGCTCTGTCAAACTCTTCACGTAGTATCATATCTCCTATTTCATCTTAATCTACATCTCCTCAAGAATATAGCCCTCTATATACTCCATCCACCTTTCCGCTTTCCCTTCTTGGCTTAGAACTGGGTTTCCATCTGAGCTCTTGATATTCATACAAGTGGCTCTCTTTTCTCCAAAGGTCTCTTTAATTTTCCTGTAGGCAGTATCTATCTTACGCCTAGTGAGATAAGCCTCTACATCCTTACATTTGTCCTCTAGCCATCCCTGCTTAGCCATTTTGCACTTCCTGTCGATCTCATTTTTGAGACGTTTGTATTCCTTTTTGCCTGCTTCATTTACTGCATTTTTATATTTTCTCCTTTCATCAATTAAATTCAATATATCTTCTCTTACCCAAGGATCTCTACTAGCCCTCGTATTTTTACCTACTTGTTTCTCTGCTGCATTCACTACTTCATCCCTCAGAGCTACCCATTCTTCTTCTACTGTATTTCTTTCCCCCATTCCTGTCAATTGTTCCCTTATGCTCTCCCTGAAGCTGTCCACAAGCATGGAGATTTTAATGGCATTATGTATCGAAAGGTGAACGGTTTTGTACCTGAAAATGTGACTACAACGTTATGAAACTAGACATTATTGATAAGTCATTTTAATGCAGTGTTGCGGCTTTTCATTTGAAATATATCATCACAGCTGTGATTGCTCCTCATACAAACATACGTTTCATACTTACGTTAAGGCAAGAAAAATGATGAAAAAGCTGGCTTGCTATCTGTCATTGTGAGCTAAAAGAGAGGGATTGAAATTCCAGTTCCTGTGGCAAAGAGAAGTACGCTTGCGCTGTGCAGTTCCCCTTTGCAAACGATAAAAACGTTATTACTCGTGAGGCGTTAACGGTTTTCACAGACCAGAACACTGCAACTGTTTAGGCAGGGCTTCAGCTGGCCAGTCAGTAACAGCGTGCAAGGAGACCTGACGCAGAAGAACAAGCGGCAGCTGCGGGGGCGGTGGTTCGGCTGGCCACGGCGGGACCGAAGCGCCGCCCAACCCCCGCCGCCCACAGTCAATAACGCGAGGAGCGGCGGGCCCGGCGCGGGTCTAATCTGCGCGGCCGGAACGAGTGGTGTGCAAACGGCCAACTTCCGCCCTGTGGGCCGCGCGAGGCGGGCCTCGCCGCTTTTTTCGGCTGCCGACAGCGCCCCTGGCGGTGGACACAGGCGGTTCTCGGCCCTTTACTGCGGGCGGCAAACAGCGGCAACAGTCCCGGCCGCCCGCGTCCGCTGGGACGGCCTCTCTCGCTCCGGAACGTAAGCGGCCCCTAAAAGTCCATGAGGCGCAGCGACAACGGCGCCCTCTTCCCTCCAGGCGCTCCAGGTCTGCTGCAGCGGAAACGTGTTACCAAGGCGCAGAGTGGCATCCCGTTCCAAGCCAGTACAGGGTGGCGCACGAAATGTGGTGCCAATTGTTTCTTTCACAATTTACGACGCACTTAGATATCCCGCTGGGATCCCTACGGCATTAGCGGCAGAGCTTGGAAAAACAAAAGAGTTACGAAATGACGTGTAATTCACGATACTGCCGCTAGGAGACTAGTAAGCAGTAATGGCCGACAATGGAATGAAACGAAAAGCATTGTTGTGACTCAGAGGCGTTTTCGACAACAGTTTAACACACGATGGGTCCCTTGCAAGACCATCCACAGGTTGTACGATAAATTTGTGCAGGAAGGAACAGTATTGGAAGCAAAGCGACCTCGGCCTAAGCCTGTTTTAAGTCTCCTTTAATGTACGTCTATGGTCACAATCTTTTCTGTTTAACAGATTACCGGTTTCGGTCTTTAATGACCATCAACAAATCTGCAGCAAAAATGGGAAAAATATAATGACATTTAGGAGACATTTTATCAATGATTTAGAATGTAAATTTTTTGCCAAGTATCCACAACTAAAAGATAAAACGATTTATTGCAAACGATATGTCGATGACATTTTATTGCTGATAGGTGACACCAGTGAGGTCAACACTTTCACGCAAGCATTAGGTAACATGCACCCTAAGATAACTTTTACCACTGAAATAGAAGAAGATGGCGCCATAAACTACATTGATCTCACTATTAAGAAAGTTAATAATAAACATAAGTTTTCGATTTTTAGGAAACCAACTTGTACAGACAGTATCATCAATGCCAGTTCATGCCATCCTCCCAGATACAAAAAAGCTTTCTTCTGTTCCATGGTTCACCGGCTCCTTCGTCTACCTTTAGACGAAAACGAAATACGTAAAGAACTTAGTATTTTAAAGCACATCGCATTAGCTAACGGCTTTTCTACAAACGATGTCACGCGCCCCTACAATAGGCTAAAGAAACGTTTAACAAACAGCAGGCACACACACACACACACACACACAAACAAAAGAGAACCGGCAAAGATACAATAAAAACTATTCCCATGAAATTTAACGGCAAAATGTCCCTGCAAATAGAGAAATGTTTTAAAAAGTCTGATGTCAAATGTGGCTTTCAGGTCAATAACACTGTAAAACTACGAATAAAACATAAATTGAAAGGGAACTACGGTAAATTTGATGGCTCTGGAGGGTATAGGATCGACTGCTGTAACTGTGACAAATATTATATAGGTCAAACAGGCCGCTCTTATAGGGAGCATTGGTATGCATATTCTTCACAGAGTGGAAAAGGGCCGTGCTCTTAATTTGCTAGAGAAGCTTGAAACTTATAAAGCAAAAAAATAGAGAGCCGATTAATCTGCTGGACTGGCAAAACGATTTTGTGCCCAATACCTACTTTGCTTTGTTTGACAATGTTTTACCCCAACGACTCCACGCCTCTGTTATATATAGTGTGTTCGCAAGTTCTCCTAGTATTGAGTGTAGCACATATTTATGTCGTTTTCATACGTTTTACGCATGACTCTAGTATGTTCTTGTTCATTCTCTGTTCATTTTTATCATTCTTTTCCTGCAACGGAGTGCCGCAGGGTAGGAGGGGTCCTCTGCCGGTCACGTTCCTCCAACCACTTCCCACCTGTGCAGAATTCTGGCGTTAGCGCTAACAGAGGGCGCTGATTATGTGCAGAACTGTGTTTCCTTTCATTTGTGGCTCCTTTAGCGATTTGTTTTATGGTTGTTTAGTATTACCCGGTACACTATCAACGGTGTTTAATATTTGTGTCATTGCCTAGAATATTGCCACTAGAGCACATGTCAACCACTGTTTTTTAACTCTTCGTCTTTTTAACAATATTACTTTTGTCGTGTTCTTCTTTTTATTGCTTTTTATTACTGTAACACTTTTATACTTTATAAACTTATTACAGACTTTATACCCGGGCCGCTGAAATATTGCACTTGACGTTTGCATATGAAGTTGGCAGCGTAACAGAGTGACAAGTGAAGAACGATAGCCGCTAGGCGTTCAGCGTGGGGCGCCAGCCAATCACAGCGCAGTGAGCACTGCTGTTTCTAACGTGCTGTGACGTCAAAGTTCCCGCGTTGCCGGCTTTGTTTAGTGAATGTGTATACAACGTGAATTGTATCTTGTTTACCGCGTGTTTTCGTTGTACTGTGTGCCATATCGTTGTGACTGTTGTTACGTTGTGAGTGTACGTACTTGGAAAATGCCACCGAAAAGACTTCGTTCACCTAGTGACAACCCTTTGCGTCTAGGGGTGCCGCTAAACAACCAGGTACTGGAGTTACTACGCAGAACTCGTGAGTTTTACGAGCAGGAGAAAAACTACGTAAGCATTCATGGACAGCCATCAATTCCTGCCGACAAAGTGGTGGAACGTACGTCGAAAACTCTTGGTATTAGTGCAAGAACTGTAGTAAGTAAGGGAGTATTACTACAAAACTTGGAAGATACTGAAGTGAGCTGTAATGATTCCGAGCTGTCTGGATCAAATAATACATTTTTATCAACACCGGGAAAGAAGAAAAAGCGGCGTAGTCCTATCACAGATTCAGATTCTGTCCAGACTGATGCAATTCGTAGGCATGTTTATGATTACTACAGCAGAAAAGAGTATCCGACTGTAGCTAAGTTATTAATCTCTTTAAAAGAAAGTGAACTCTTCAGGGGTGGTAAAACAATACTAAGAATTGTGCTAAAAATATGGGTTTCCGTTACAAAACGCTAGACGGACGCAACGTACTGCTAGAGAGGGCACATATTGTTACCGCTCGTAGCATTTTCTTGCACAAAATTGTGGGCAGAGACATTCATTCCATAATTTGGCTAGACGAAACGTGGGTTAATGCCGGGGAAGCTGTCAGTAAATGTTGGACGGATAACACACTCAGCAGTAGCGGCCATCAGCCGACGGGAAGAGGAGCTACATTAATTGTGGTCCATGCAGGTTCCTCCAGTGGTTTTGTCCCTGACGCACTTTTAGTTTTTAGATAAAAAAAGACTGGTGATTACCATGAAGATATGGATCACACACGATTTGTTGAGTGGTTCAGGAACCTTTTAAAACAATTTCCTGTCCCTACAACAATTGTAATGGACAATGCTCCATATCATTCGATGATACAGAACAAAGCCCCAACCACAAATGATCGGAAAGAAGTTATGGTGCAGTGGTTACAGGCTCGAAATATTGCAGCGGATATGAGTATGACAAAGGTTCTGTTATATTCTCTTGTTAAAGAAAATAAGCCTACGACACCTACATATGTAGTAGACGAAATTGCCAAGGAGCAGGGTCATACTGTAATAAGGCTGCCACCATATCACTGCCATTTCAACCCTATTGAGTTAATATGGAGTGATGTAAAAATGTATGTAAGGAACAACAACAAGTCCTTTACAATAACAGAGGCGGAAAAGCTGTTGCGTGAAGCTCTTGTGACTGTGGATGCAGCCTCATGGAGAAAAAAAGTAGAGCACGTCGAGAAGCTTATACGAGCAGCACAGACATTAGAAGGCATTATCAGTGGCCACGGACAATTAATGATTTGTCCTGCTGATGACGACGATGAAGACGGTTTTGCCGATGAGTCGGACAACAGTGACGATGGCGAGCTGGATGGAATTGCGCCATTATCGCTGTAAATTGATGAGTGAAAAATTACTAATATTGGTTATTTATTGCAATCTCGGTTATTATTTATTTTGTAAACTACGTACAATATTGATTTTGAAGTACCAGTCGTCAGATGCTTGTTTTTTGTATTTCTTTGCTCCGTTATCGAAAGGGTGCGCATTGTTATGCTTTTACATGCATTATTATACGGTTGTTTACTTCCTGTCATTGCAGTACAACTAAAAACGAGTTTTTATATACACTGTAATTGCTCAATCGCTTGCATTTACGAGACGGGACGGAAAACTGTTGGTTGGTTTGGGGAAGGAGACCAGACAGCGAGGTCAGCGGTCTCATCGGATTAGGGAAGGACGCGGAAGGAAGTCAGCCGTGCCCTTTGAAAGGAACCATCCCGGCATTTGCCTGGAGTGATTTAGGGAAATCACGGAAAACCTAAATCAGGATGGCCGGACGCGGGATTGAACCGTCGTCCTCCCGAATGCGAGTCCAGTGTCTAACCACTGCGCCACCTCGCTCGGTATACGGAAAACTGTATCGTCAGCTGTGTGTATAGAGGCTGCTGTTACAACATCGCTATTACAGTATAGCCAACCTAACTAGACAAAAAGCGAACTGTCAAGTGCAATGTTTCGCCGGCGGGGGTATAACTATTGGATCCCCCTTTATTTCCGCTGTTTCAGTTAATTATTGAAAACTAGTGTATGCTGACATTAGCGACATCTGGTCAACTTACAATACAAACATCTTGTGGCTACTGCTACTGTACGGCAGCTTGTTTTAAACAGTAGTTTTACTGACAACATGACTCGTACATGTGATGTGATTTATATGTATTTGACGATGCTGGTGCTGATTCCGCATTTAACAGTTGACTATGCCACTATGGCTGCAGTGCATTAGGACTTTGTTTTTATGAGTCAGGTATGCCTCTTCACATTTAAAGCACACGAATGTAAATTTTGTCAGTACTACTTTTCAATATGCTCTATGTATTGTTCTTAAGCTGTATACAGTTTGCAAGTGTATTTATATTCTTGCCCATTTTTGCTGTAGATCTGATGATGGTCATTAAAGACCGAAACCGGTAATCTGTTAACCAGAAAAGATTGTGATCATAAAAGTGAATTAAAGGAAACCTATTACATATACGGGTCACTGGGTTATTTCGCGACGATGTCGCAGCTTGTGAAACTAAGCCTATTTGTTTGCCGGAGAATATTGAAGCGGTACGAGTTGCTGCACAGAGAAGTCCCGGGAAATCGTGTAGAATGGCAATAGTGCAACTGGGAATATCCAGACGCTCCGTTCAACGCATTCTTAAAAGTGGCCTCCATATGTACCCATACAAGATGACCTGTGCACAGAAGCTCACTGAAGAACACAAGCAGCACAGACTACTGTTTGCTCAGTGGGAGTTTTCAAACGAGGCGCATTTTCATTTAGACGGTGTGGTTAACAAACAAAATGTACGCTTTTGGGCCACCGAAAACCCACAAGTGCTTCATGAACGACAACATTATGCTCCGAGGATTACAGCGTGGGCAGCAATTTCCAGTCACGGACTTACTGGACCCTTTTTCTTTGAAGAAACTGTAAACAGCGAGCGTTATTTGAGCATGCTTCGCAATAGCTTCATTCCACAGCTCCTTGCTACTGCCTTGCCCTTCAACACGCAGTGATTCATGCAAGATGGAGCAAGGCCACATACTACAAACACTAAGTTGGAGCTTTTACACGAGCATTTCGACAAGCGGATCATTTGATTCAGGTTTCCAGATCGCTTCAATGACGGACAAAATTGGCCCCCCCAATTGTCCAGACCTCAATCCACGTGACTTTTTTCTTTGGGGGTACCTAAAGGAAAAAATTTTCCCGAAACGTGTGCGTGATTTAATGGAGCTCAGAAGATTTATTCTTCAAGCTTGCAGTGAAATTACGCAAGACAAGTGCCGTAGGGTAATCACTAACTTCAGTGTTCGTTTGAAGCAACTTAGGAAACGAAATGGTGGACATATTGAGCATGTGCTGAGTTAGAACAAATCTCCATGGACGGCTCTTCATTGTATTGATTCCTTCAGATTGTATTGACAATAAAGTTTATATTCAAAAATAAAGTGGTAACACATTCCGTGCGCAACCCTGTATTTGTTAAGGTACCACCAGCCTGATGCTACCGTATCTCGACGCGTATGAGCAGCCGAAAATGGCTTGCCTTCTACGTATTCTGTTTTAAAAACTTTTGTGACTAAAGCTTCATCACTTGATATCTACTTTTATATGTGACGTGTAAGTACTGTTTCTTTTTTGTACTACTAGTTAGTACTTACACTTAAAAATTTTTCTTATGATTTTGTAATTGTGTTATCAGCCAAGTTTGTTTTACTCCTGTTTTACTCATAGCAGTGCCGAAACCTAGGTCAAAAAACTCCTTTTTTGCGACAGAAGGCTGCTATTGCTTTAATTTTACTTTGTAAACGGTCGCTGACCGCGCAGCCATGGTCAAAGCTTTATGCTCATCAATATCTAACCAAATCATTCAGTTCCCAGCAGCTTTCCACAATGATTCAACAAGATAGAGGGCTTCGTAGGGAGAGAAACTGTCCAGTTCTCAGGCACTCACGATGTTTCCCCCCAGACTTTGCGCGGCATGTACAACTAAGTAACACCGCAACAGAATATTGATTCGCCTGTCTGCTATGGCGAGTCAGCGATCCGACACGCGACATCAAAACGTTGCCTCTAGCCCGTTATTTGGTATGTGGACACAACAAATATCATACGTCTGACGTACGCTAAGAACAATGAAATATTTACCATTTATTACAGTTTTCATGACATTCAGGAGATAATGAAAATCAACCAGATGAAGTTTCATTTTTTTATTCCAGATATTCTAAAGCCTTCTCAGTTTTTCCTGCTAGGATATTTTGAAGTCAGTAGCCTGTATGCTCTTTCTTCACAATTGCATAATACTTTCTCAGTGACCTGTTGTGAACCTAACATCTTTCTCTTGCACGGTGGAAATCGAAGAAAATATTTTTGTTCTGACATTTACAAAAGTTAGCACATAAATAATGGGAAGAAGTAACTCACTTTTGAAACCGAAACATCTATACTGTCGCAGTAATAGTATTGCATAACAGATAAATGATTACTCAAGTTTTACGAGTACATACTAACGAAATGCCCATTGTCAGATCTGTATTCTTGCCCTTCATTTTCAATAACCAATAATTTGCCCCGCGAATGTGAATAAAGAGACAGAAAAGAGAATAAAGAGAACAAAAATCTACATCAGGCATGAGATACAGTTTCTTAACACCAAATTGACGTTTCATCTCAAATTGATGATGTGTAAAATGAAGCTAATAACAGAAAATAGTTATTCAAATGTAATATGATGAAAAATATACAACTCTTACATAACTGTATAGCGAATGAAGAAAACTTAAGAAGACTGTAGCATTACGTGAAGAGAATAGGAAAAAACACTTGCTCCAAATGAGGATCGATTTTGCGAACAATTCGCTAGATGTACAGCACGCTACTTATTACGTTACAAGCGACAAATTACCCTGTTGGGCTGTTTACTTACATCAAATTATCCTAACAGAAACAAACACACATAGTGACCGTTATCTCATTTGTATCCGAGCGAGATGCAACCACATCGTATACTTCTTTTCATTCTTTGGAACATTCATAAACAATTTTTCAGGATAGAAAAACCAAATCTGTAGTTGTCTCTCACATTCATCATTAACTGTCCGTTCGGACGATTTCAACGTCATTTTCAAGCACATTTGGATAAACATATGATGATTGTCTAGGCTATAATACTCTTTATTAATTGCGCGATCGGCCGATTTCGACGTTTATGTGCTTTTCGAGCACATATGGCTCAACCTGTGATGTTTATCCGCAAGCACTTGAAAATGACATAAACGTCGAACTCGACCTATCGCACAATTAATAAATAATGTTACAGCCCACAAGGGCCATGTTTGCCTCTGCAAAAGTTTCAGAGTCTGTGGAGCTACAAAACGTGATACTACACAGTGTTTGGAACCCAATTTCCGAAACGTGAATTTCGAAGCAGGATACCACACTATGAATGAGCTTTACGACAGTTCGCGACAGCAGGGTCAGCGTACTGTCCAGTGGCGTAACAAGCATCACGTGACTCAAATGGAGCCTCTTAACAGGCTTTCAAATTATCTACACTTCATTTTCTTTTTTTTTAAAAAAAAACGAAATGCATGAGGAAAAAGAGCGTGTTATGATAATAAAATTACATAATTAACCATTTAAGACGATTTCCAGAAAACAGTCACGCTGTTCACTTGTTTTCGAGAGCGCATTTGTAAAAAGAGATTGCTTAAGAAAGAAGAAATGTTAATTAATATGGAAAGGATGTAAAGAGAATCCAATGCAGGTAAATTTTGTGATGATTCCATGTGGAGTTTGCGTGCCCACCGGACAGATAGTCGAATGCATACCTTTTTACAAAGTTGTCAGTGTTACCGGTCTAAAGACTTCACAAAGACTTACACTCAAAACTCCAGTCTCTTGTGATCATCCACTACACTTCCAAATAACGGGAACATCCTGCGACCAAAACCATATTTTCTCGGGAGGAGGCGAATATTCGCTTATTCCATAGTTTGTGGTTGATCAAGACAAAGTATCTGTTTGTCTGAGTGGTATGTATGCGGAAATGTAAATTCGAGTCACATAAATCCTTTCGCTGGAGAACGTTGAATCTGGCTCTCTTTTAAATGAACAATGCCTCGTGTCTAGTAGCTATAAAGACACTGATACAGGAAAAGTTCAGCTTGAATGAAATATAAAGTACAGCGGTTATCAAATAGTACACACAAAACCCCTATACTCGCGCGCTATCTACATGTTAGTTCCCGTTTGTGCACCCGACCGTTATCGAGGTGGAATAAAACCAAGTCTAATAAAAGAGATGACTGCACAGTACCTGCCGTTCCTGTTACCTACGTTTTTATTCTTTTGCATGATGTGCACAGTTCGCTACGCCTCTGTTGCAATACTGTTACAGTCAGATAACGGGATCAACACGCCCATTCCGATCAAAGTCCCACAACTTATGATGCAAGGAGACGATTCATTGACGCGAATTGTGATGGAGAAGGTAAACGGATCGCTTACTACATGCCAATGTACAAAAGCAAATAGATATAACGTACACACACACACACACACACACACACACACACACACACACACACACACACACACACACAAGCACACACACGCACGCACACACACACACAAACAAACAACGTGCGAAGGCGCTCCGTGAAGGTGAACATTGAAAAACAGTTTCAACACGACGAAAAAAGGGAAAATTTTGGGTGAGAAAAACATTACTTGTCATAGAATATTTGCTTTGACTGTGCAGAAACATCGCTGATAGTTTTTTCTACAGTGCAAAAAATTACTTCGGCTATTGTAAACGTGTTCTGTCTAGTAATTCACGGAATATTTATGTAAATGTGAATGTCGATTCATTTCTTTATGCATCCTTTTAGTTAATAACAACTTTAATATTTCTTTACAGAAATCGAGATGAAAGAGTACAGCCACTATACGAAATACGTTTTCAGAAACTTCTTACTACACTCAGCGCTATTGTTGAACACCAAAAGTTTTCCAGCAGCTAGTTTTCTTAAGTATTCTACGTATTAGCCGTCTCACGTGTTCCTGCTTCCTACGCTGGTGGATTCTTCAACTTCTTTGATAGCAACGACTGTAATTCTAGAGTTTCGGCTTCTCGTTATTTTCGTTACTTCATTATTAGCTCTAAACATGCTGCCCGAATGCGCCATTTAACTGTTCCTCTCGTTGGTTACAGCCTGAAGAGCTTTATAATGTGCAAACTTCCTCATATTTGAAAAAAAAAGTACTTCTTTATTACCCGACGTGATGGCAATCTCTAATAGATTTATGTGACCCGCGGCACTCCACGTATCTAGCCACCCATAAAAACCCATATAACTAGTCACCGTGTTCTCTCCCTTGTTGAGTAAACATTTTAGTTTGGTTACTCCCATTTGAAGCGAACAGGACATCACCTCATATTCCAGTCCACATTAAAATTTTCTTTCGCATAACTACGCAGTGCGGTCAAGGATGTACAGTCACTGATAATATCCTTTATTTGTAATAGGCTACGAATAAATTTCAACTGTACCCCATTCTCCAGTGGTCATAAATATACGTCGTACAACATTCAAAAGTACGGTTGGTTAGTCATACTGAAGCACGAAAAGAAAACGCTGTACTGTTGCCTAGAATTATGACTTTTCTGCATGGAACATGAATGTGATAAGTTGTATATGGAACATGAATGTGATTACCTGTATATGGTAATGACTGTCGTGAATTTGTGCGTAACATGAACCACGTTACCGTTTTTATGTTACAAGAGGTATTTTTTCCAAACTTCGACCGGTCGAGCAATGGAAACCAACTCTGCAACATTTAGCTACACCTTCTTGCTGCTTCTCTACATCGTAACCGCTCTGATTTATTTTTCGTAGCGTTGAACCAACTTTCCAATACGCTCATCATAGAGGGCAGCTGCCTGCGATTTCCGCCAATTCCTTACACCAGCATGCAGCTAGTTCTCTCTGCCAAAATACTGTCCTCGTAGCCAGCAGTTCATGTGACGAAGAGGTGACAATCGGAGGGAGCCAAGTCCGGACTGTAAGGTGGATGATCAAAAACGCTGCAGAAGCCTCTTCGTTACGCCTGCAGAATACAGCCCAGAATTGTCATGAAGAAGGAAACTTGTGACAGTTGTGTTATGTGGGCTGCATGTAATCAGGCAAAACCTCTCAGCAAGACTTGACACGTGACGGCAGTCGCTGTTTTCTAGTCATTTTTACGTGCTCACTGTGCGCTCATAACTGAGAAGTGCGACATGGTGCTATACACGGCCATACTAGAAACACTGAGCAACATGTTTCCACAAAGGGTCAACGGATTTTCACTGTGATTTCAGTTTCGCCACCGATAGGAGGTCGAAAAAAGTAATCGTTGTTTATGGCGTACATTTATGACTTGGGGACGGAAATACGATTTGGAAAAGCCACTGTAACCGAAATTTGTGAATAGTGTGATGCAAGTATCTGCTATCTTCAGTACTTCTGCAATCTTCGTTAGGAAATTAAACAAACGTTGGCGAGTAACACGGAATATGGTCGTAGTATACAGATATAGTCCTTTGAGATAGGTGAAGATAAAACTCAGCACCGTTGTATTATTTGCGTCATTATAACTCTCGCACTGTGAGCCGTATAAACTCCCCAGGGAAGCGTCCTGGGGCCTCTGCTGTTCCTGATCTATATAAATGACCTGGGTGACAATCTGAGCAGTTTTCTTAGGTTGTTCGCAGACGATGCTGTAATTTACCGTCTAGTAAGGTCATCCGAAGACCAGTATCAGTTGCAAAGCGATTTAGAAAAGATTGCTGTATGGTGTGGCAGGTGGCAGTTGATGCTAAATAACGAAAAGTGTGAGGCGATCTACATGAGTTCCAAAAGAAATCCGTTGGAATTCGATTACTCGATAAATAGTACAATTCTCAAGGCTGTCAATTCAACTAAGTACCTGGGTGTTAAAATTACGAACAACTTCAGTTGGAAAGACCACATAGATAATGTTGTGGGGAAGGCGAGCCAAAGGTTGCGTTTCATTGGCAGGACACTTAGAAGATGCAACAAGTCCACTAAAGAGACAGCTTACACTACACTCGTTCGTCCTCTGTTAGAATATTGCTGCGCGGTGAGGGATCCTTAACCAGGTGGGATTGACGAAGGACATCGAAAGGGTGCAAAAAAGGGCAGCTCGTTTTGTATTATCACGTAATAAGGGAGAGAGTGTGGTAGATATGATACGCGAATTGGGATGGAAGTCATTACAGCAAAGACGTTTTTCGTCGCGGCGAGATCTATTTACGAAATTTCAGTCACCAACTTTCTCTTCCGAATGCGAAAATATTTTCTTGAGCCCAACCTACATAGGTAGGATTGATCATCAAAATAAAATAAGAGAAATCAGAGCTCGAACAGAAAAGTTTAGGTGTTCGTTTTTCCCGCGGGCTGTTCGGGAGTGGAATGGTAGAGAGATAGTATGATTGTGGTTCGACGAACCCTCTGCCAAGCACTTAAATGTGAATTGCAGAGTAGTCATGTAGATGTAGATGTAGATGAACTCGCTACGCTGTTGCTATGCGCCAGCAATGTAGCTGCAATAGCTCTTAATGTTTAGGAACTTAGTGTTATTAGGCTATTAAGAAAAATCCATCATTTCATTATTAGGCTTCATTAAGTTAATTTTATCGGCAATGAATGCTACTGAAATTCGTGATTGTTCCTTTAAAGGATAATGTTGAATGTAAGCCAATGCCAGTCACAATTGGAGGAGCTTTAACTAAGAAACGACCGATCGTGTTTTAAATAATTTGCCTTTAATTACGACAGCAGATTTTGTTGAACATCACCCATTCTTCTTC
Source organism: Schistocerca serialis cubense (assembly GCF_023864345.2). Taxonomy (NCBI): domain Eukaryota; kingdom Metazoa; phylum Arthropoda; class Insecta; order Orthoptera; family Acrididae; genus Schistocerca; species Schistocerca serialis. The sequence continues at coordinate 1,148,963,071 of NC_064639.1, read as the reverse complement.
ATTGCTGGATTATATCTTCACAGAAAGTCGAATTTTTTATTAAAAAAATCCTAGTGGATGCTGCCAAACTCGGTGACTGTTCCTTTTGACAGTAATGTCTGTTTATTTAAAATACGACAGATCTTGCTTTAAACAAACTACCTTCCACTGTGACAGCGGATTTTATTCATCATTACCCAATCTTCTTCAGTCTTGCGTTATATTTACTAGAAATTCAGATTCTTTATAAAGAAACGTAACGAGGGGGGGGGGGGGGTGAGGGAGGGGGTAGATTTACCCTAATACGCAACAGGTATAATGGAACTTAACTACTAGGACAATGGCTGAAGTAAATACAAGCAAACGTAGTGTACCTTGGATGAGCAGAAAGGGCTTAGACTAGTACCGGTATCATTTCATAGGCGAGAAGAGAAGGATCGTTTAATTTTAATGAGTTCAGATGGGTTCGTTAACTGATTTCCCTCTCGCGTACGAATATAATGTGGATACTGTGGCTCAAATTTAAAATTTTGTGATATTTATAACGTTTAAGGTGATTAATAAGGAAGCGATCTCAGGATAGGGGTGGGACTGTGCAAAAGAGGCATAGTAATTAGTAAGGAGGTCTGACGGCTCGTTCAGTCGATCTTTCGTTGTGTATTTCGTGTTTCCTTCGCGTATGGTGAACTGTATATCAGCGCTGCGCAGTAGCCCTGCGCCTGCAGTGTATGCTACTTGACTGACTCACAGGCGTAACCGGTAGCATCGCAGCGGCCGAGAGAAAAGCGACGCCGCGAAACTTTCCGAGAAATAAGTTCAACAGAGAAAATATAGTGACTCCCTTAAAAGAGCACAATAAGTGCTTTTTTAGATGTTGTAGAACTCGTACCAGGCAGTCATGTGACTCTCCACTGGTGACGTGTCACGACAGTGCAGTCGGTGGCACTGAATAAGAGCAGTGAGATGGATCGGTGTGGAGACATGTTAGAATAGTGGAAAGTAGCTATTGTCTTTTGACATAAATATGTCTATACAGTGAATTAAATTGTCAAATTGTTAGTATACCACCATGACCGTACAACATGTTGACAAGGACTGGTGTAGCGGTAGCATTAAGATCTTAATCGACATGGAGACAAGGAGCTGCCTTGTCAATGACAATTGCTTTCCAACTCTACAGGAATTGCTGCTGTCTTTGACTAGAGGCCAGTCTGAACAAGTTTCCCAGCGAAAACTGCTGCATTATGTACATGCAATGGACACTGGAGTTGGATACCTCACAAAAGACCATTCTTCACACCGACACCTAAAGTGGCAACGCTTCAGTGGAGCGAACAACACAGAAACAGTATAGTAGCTCACTGGACGCAATATTGTGGTCTTCTGAGTGACCATTTTGCCTCTGTGCAACGTGTCGACGTGACCAGTGGTCCAATGAAGTTTCTGGCTCTGAGCACAAGTGTTTCCTTTCTTCTACATCTTCATTATGGGTGTGCTGTGGACACTTCCAATATGGCAACAGGCTCATTCACAGGGCTGCATTTGTAAATGAACTTACCGCACTCGATTTTAAGCCCACGGAAAATATCTGGAACTCCTTCGACAAGCGCTATTTGGTAGCTCTACGAGATCTAACATACAGTAGTGTGCATATAAATTGGAACAAGACGATTAAACTTCAGCTGTGCACATTTATCACTATATGTATAATACAGTTACTAGCTTACTGAATATTAATAACTAAGGTGTCCTCCTTTTGCTTTAATGAGCTTCTGAACACTTTGTGGCATGGATTCTATTAGGTTAGAGCAATTTTTTCGTAGTTCGTCGTCATGAAATGACACCTTTACCACGTTTATTGAGAAATTATTTCTTTTAATCATCCAATGTAGGCTTTTACGGCCGCCGTTTTCTTCAGTTAAGACTTCCGGGCTGAGAGACATGGTGAATGTATAAAGCTTCTCCCTGACAAAAAAATGGTTCAAATGGCTCTGAGCACTATGGGACTTAACTTCTGAGATCATTAGTCCCCTAGAACTTAGAACTACGTAAACCTAACTAACCTAAGGACATCACACACATCCATGCCCGAGGCAGGATTCGAACCTGCGACCGTAGCGGTCGCGCAGTTCCAGACTGTAGCGCCTAGAACCGCTCGGCCAATCCGGCCGGCCTTCTCCCTAACATTTCGCCTCCAACTGTGGGGGATATCTTCCGAGATAAAACAGCTACTGCAGTTTAAATAACGGCAAAGGGCCTTGTCCCATCGATGAGACATGCGGACTTGTGTGAGGAGACGAAATGGGAATCGTGAAGCTGTGTTGAGCTTTTCCCTTATCCTATCTATTTAAGATGGCAGTAGCCGGTGACTGCGAGTATCACTGTAGTATTGAAGTAGGTAACACTGAAATATCGCTGCTGTTAATAGGGCTACTTGGAGATGTAAAAGCTTGGACCACTCACCTAGACTCAAATACAGTGTTGACTACATCACGATGCATTTTAAAATTGTATGTTGATTTTTGCTTTCCCAAATCACTGTAACGATTTCACTGTACTACGTAGCCTTAATTACTACTGCCACGCAGTCCTTGGTGTGTGTGTGTGTGTGTGTGTGTGTGTGTGTGTGTGTGATTGGTGGGCAGCTGACAAGTAGTCAGGCTGATTTTATTCTGCGGCTTTACTGAATGTGAGTACAATGAAGGTAGCTAAGTGACTGGTCTGAATACAACGCATTTGTTACAGATGTGTCAGTCTATTGAGTGGGTGTGAGGGCGCAAGAGTGTAAATTCTTTATTCTGTTTTATTTTCAAGCAGACTACGTGCTGAACTATGTAAACGGGAGAGTTCTATATTGAGTTTTGCAATCATGTTGAAGGCATGTGTAACTAATGTGCATTGTTAAAAGTTTTCTGAATTTTATGCTTACGTTTGTTTTCAAACACAGGTGGCCTCGTGTTGTCCTGTTCTCTATAGCAGTATTCAGTAGCTAGTGGAGACTCTTGGAAGCAGAGGTTGCTCCTGCTGTAATTTTATTCATTTATTATACTGTGTTATTATGGTTGCCTGATTATAACGAACTGTGTGCTGTAATTGTGAAGAATGTAATTTCTGTTCGGTTGTTCTTGGTAGGTGCCCGCTTGTGTTTTAAAGCTGCTAAATTAGGATCGTACATACTACATTTCCTTTTCTTATTTTCTCATTTATTATTGTGCGACGCCCATTTTCACATAAGAACTATTTGCAAGAAAAACGTTGTTGTTCGTTATGAACTGCCAATCACTTCTATTGACGTCATTGGGTTTGTGTGCTAATACACTCCTGGAAATGGAAAAAAGAACACATTGACACCGGCGTGTCAGACCCACCATACTTGCTCCGGACACTGTGAGAGGGCTGTACAAGCAATGATCACACGCACGGCACAGCGGACACACCAGGAACCGCGGTGTTGGCCGTCGAATGGCGCTAGCTGCGCAGCATTTGTGCACCGCCGCCGTCAGTGTCAGCCAGTTTGCCGTGGCATACGGAGCTCCATCGCAGTCTTTAACACTGGTAGCATGCCTCGACAGCGTGGACGTGAACCGTATGTGCAGTTGACGGACTTTGAGCGAGGGCGTATAGTGGGCATGCGGGAGGCCGGGTGGACGTACCGCCGAATTGCTCAACACGTGGGGCGTGAGGTCTCCACAGTACATCGATGTTGTCGCCAGTGGTCGGCGGAAGGTGCACGTGCCCGTCGACCTGGGACCGGACCGCAGCGACGCACGGATGCACGCCAAGACCGTAGGATCCTACGCAGTGCCGTAGGGGACCGCACCGCGCCACTTCCCAGCAAATTAGGGACACTGTTGCTCCTGGGGTATCGGCGAGGACCATTCGCAACCGTCTCCATGAGGCTGGGCTACGGTCCCGCACACCGTTAGGCCGTCTTCCGCTCACGCCCCAACATCGTGCAGCCCGCCTCCAGTGGTGTCGCGACAGGCGTGAATGGAGGGACGAATGGAGACGTGTCGTCTTCAGCGATGAGAGTCGCTTCTGCCTTGGTACCAATGATGGTCGTATGCGTGTTTGGCGCCGTGCAGGTGAGCGCCACAATCAGGACTGCATACGACCGAGGCACACAGGGCCAACACCCGGCATCATGGTGTGGGGAGCGATCTCCTACACTGGCCATACACCACTGGTGATCGTCGAGGGGACACTGAATAGTGCACGGTACATCCAAACCGTCATCGAACCCATCGTTCTACCATTCCTAGACCGGCAAGGGAACTTGCTGTTCCAACAGGACAATGCACATCCGCATGTATCCCGTGCCACCCAACGTGCTCTAGAAGGTGTACGTCAACTACCCTGGCCAGCAAGATCTCCGGATCTGTCCCCCATTGAGCATGTTTGGGACTGGATGAAGCGTCGTCTCACGCGGTCTGCACGTCCAGCACGAACGCTGGTCCAACTGAGGCGCCAGGTGGAAATGGCATGGCAAGTCGTTCCACAGGACTACATCCAGCATCTCTACGATCGTCTCCATGGGAGAATAGCAGCCTGCATTGCTGCGAAAGGTGGATATACACTGTACTAGTGCCGACATTGTGCATGGTCTGTTGCCTGTGTCCATGTGCCTGTGGTTCAGTCAGTGTGATCATGTGATGTATCTGGCCCCAGGAATGTGTCAATAAAGTTTCCCCTTCCTGGGACAATGAATTCACGGTGTTCTTATTTCAATTTCCAGGAGTGTATATATGTTAAATAAATGCTATTGTAAAATAAGTCTATGGCTGCACAGACCCCAGGCTAAACATGAATACACCCAAATCCAGCGCTACACTTGAAACAGCGGCTTCTGGAAGTGCTAAACACTTTAAAACCTGTTGCAGAAAAGATAAGGAGAGCAGACGGAGAAATTTTTGCTACAGTTTCATAGAGCATTTGTTCGGTGCCTGCTTGATTATGGATGGACGACATTACATTGGCCACAGATGTGTGAGAGCGTGCTCCACTCACAGATTCTGCACCGAAGCTGGTGAACTGCCACTTCACATCAGGCAGCTACTCATGGTGCAATAAGTGTACAAAATTTATCTAGTACCTAGAAGCTTCCATACCATACCGTTGCTCGCCCACCCACGCAGAAATTCTTCAGTAATCGTTCGTGAGCAACGAGACCATTTGCGATCCGAGTAAAGAGAAATATCTTAGAGTTGAGGCGAATATTAATGTTTTACGCCAATCAGCACCTTGACTTCTTCAGAGCCTTGACTTAAATTTGGCTAACCCTAATAGAGGAAGCACTGCGGTTGTAATTTTTAGATATATGTTTTATAATATTATAGATGAGCTACGTAATGTTAAAATTGAACACACAGGTAGGTCAAAGCAGGTAGAATCCCTTAACTGATCGTCTCTTTCGAATTCCGCTACCAGCTCCCCAAGCTGAGCTCCACGTGATTCTGAAGACACTAAAGTAGATGAGGCGAGATCAAGAGGCCATCTGTTTCATCAGCACCGATAGCCTTAGTGCTGCAAAAGTCATTCAACAAATATAACCAGCAGAAAAGGTTTGCAAGATAGACAAGAGGTTCTTCTCTCGGTGGCACGGTGTAGAATGGTGATGGCATTTGTAGGGTACCTGGGTACGTGGGAACAAAGGGATTTAGGAATAACACAGTATAATAAATGAATAAAGTTACAGCAGCAGACTAACTTGATACAGATCTCCTGTTGCTCTATCTTGTGCAAGGCTCTTCTTCTCCGAATAACTACGACAACCTACATCCTTTTGAGCCTGCTTCATGTATTCATCTCTTGGTTTCCCTCTACGATTATTACCCACCGCACTTCCCCCCATTACTAAATTGGTGATTCGTTGATGTCTCAGAATGTGTCATTTCAGCCGATCGATCATTTCTGTCAAGTTATGCTACAAATTTCTCCCCCCCCCCCCTCCAATTGCATTAAGTACGTCTTCATTAATTATAGGATCTACCCATCTTGTCTTCATCATTCTTCTCTAGCACGAGAAGTCAAAATCTTCTATTCCCTTCTTGTCTGAACTGTTATCCATTCACGTTTCACTTCCATAAAAGGCTACATACTAGACCAATACCTCCAAAAAATCTTTCTAGCACTTAAATCAATATTCGATGTTAACGAATTTCTCTTCTTGAGGAACACCTTCCTTGCCATTATCAATTGGTATTCTATATTCTCTCTACTTTGGCCGTCGTAAGTTGTTTTACTGCGCAAACAGCAAAACTCATCAACTACTCTTAGTCCTTGAGTTTCTAATAAAATTCCTTCAGCATTGTCTGATTTACATTGAGGTGACAAGTCATGGAATAGGGATATCCGCATATACAGACACATGGTGGTAGTATCCCATATACGAGGTGAAGAAGGGCGGTACACTGGCAGATATGTCATTTGTATTCAGGTGATTCATATGAAATGTTTCCGACGTCATTGTGGCCGCACAGTGGGAGTTAACAGACTTTGAACGCGGAATAGTGGTTGCAGTTAAACGCATTGGATATTCCATTTCGGAAATCGTTTGGAATTGAGTGTACAGAGATCCACAGTGTCAAGAGTGTGCCGAGAATATAAAATTTCAGTTGTTACGAGCAGCGACATTTGCGTACAGATGTGCCAACAGACAACCAACAATGCATGAAATAACCGCAGAAAGTAACGCGGGACGTGCGGCGTGTTCGTTAGGACAACGCGGCGAAATTTGGCGTTAATGGGCTATGGCAGCAGACGACTGCCGCGGGTGCCTTTGCTAATACCGCGACGTCGCATTCAGCGCCTCTCCTCGGCTGGTGCCCAGGTCGGATGGACCCTATACAACTGGAAAACCGCGGCCTGGTCAGATGAGTCCCGATTTCAGTTAGTAAGAGCTGATGCTAGGGTATAGAGTGTGGTGCAGACCCCTCGAAGCCACGGTCCCAAGTTGTCAACAAGGCACTGTGCAAGATGGGGGTGGCTCCATAATGCTATGGGCTGTGTTTACGTGTAAGATACTCAGTCCTGGGTCCTCTGGTCCAACTGAACCGCTCATTGACTGGAAATGCTTATGTCCGGCTACTTGGAGATCATTTTCAGCCTTTCATGGACTTCACGCTCCCAAAAAACTTTGTAACTTTTATGCATGAGAGTGCTCCACGTCGTAGGGTCACATACGTTCGCGATTGGTTTGGAGAACATTCTGGACTAATCGAGCGAAGGAATTGGCCACCCAGATAGCCAGACATGATTCCCATCGAATATTTATGGGACGTAGTGGAGATGTCCGTTCGTGTATAAAATCCTGCAACTCTTTCGCAGTTAAATACGGGTATAGAGGCAACATGGCTGGACATTTCTGCAGGACCTTCCAGCAACTTATTAAGTCCATGACACGTAGTGTTTCTGCATTAGGCCGGGCAAAAGGAGGTCCGACACGATATTAGGAGGTATCACATGACCTTTGTCACCTCAGTGTAATTTTATTACATTCCACTATCTTTGTCGTGCCTCTGTAGGTTTTAGGGGTAGATGTGACAAAAAAAATGTGCCATTCCCTTGCATGCTGAGAAGAACCCGTTGAGCCAGAAAGTCAAAATGCCTCTGAGCACTATGGGACTTAACATCTGAGGTCATCAGTCCCCTAGATCTTAGAACTACTTAAACCTAACTAAGCTAAGGACACCACACACATCCATGCCCGAGGCAGGATTCGAACCTGCGACCGTAGCGGTTGCGCGGTTTCAGACTGAAGCGCCTAGAACCGCTCGTCCACACCGGCCGACCACCAGAAAGTCATTCGTGAGTGAGAGGAAGTACCTGAATCTGTAACAGTAGAGGCTTCATAAACAGGTGGTTCCGCCCACTGTAGCAAAACCTCATGCGTAAGGCGGCCGTGTCCTGTACTGAAGCGAGTGCGCAGGACGGCGTCCCGCCTGTGTGACTCGAAGGAGGAACTCCAAGGACGCACAGTGGATTTTGCAACCAGTTACTTTTTATCCCTCCTTTCCAGCCACTATTCCTCTCACTGACGAATGACTTTCTGGCTCAACGGCTTCATTCTGACGAGAAGGCATCAGTAGGTTTAAGTGGGGATCTATCCTCTACTATAGCAAATGACGGGAGTGATTCGCCTTTTAAAATTCTATGAATTGTCTAGACTCGAGCCTAAACTCAGTTTGAGATTTAGTGTTTCGCAAAGTTGCTGGCTTAGCCATTAGACTAGTCCTCAGCCAGCTACAATTTCTGCTGTGGTACTTGTCCTGGTTTTTGTGTGTGTGTGTGTGTGTGTGTGTGTGTGTGTGTGTGTAGAGATCTGAATTTTCAAGGAGTTGCTTGAAACGTAAAGATTTCTTTTAACCACTCTCAAGGATCTCTAAACGGACGTTAGAGACACCGATAATGTTTGCCCAACCACATACATCGTCATCATAATCATCATCACCATCATCATTGTGACTGCAGTGCAGTAATATTTCCGTTCGTTTTAATTTACGTAATAGTATCTCTGTAAGGATGTATCACAGTTGCATACTGTTTACTTCGGTTTTCGTAGGGTCCGTTAGGGAGTATGTTGTCCTATATTACTACTGATAATGTCGGCCGCATTTGAATATAGGGCCTACTTAGAGACGAGGTTAGTAGTAATGTTCCTGTTTTTTTCATTGCACATCTTTATCAGACACCACGAAAGTAGTAAAGCACCTTAAACGGTAGGACGAGTGTTGCGCAGAAAAAGTTCGTACCTCCCCATCAATTTAAAAGAAATGGCTATCACGGTTCAATATATTAGAAGAATATCCAGTAGCACGAACGCTTTTAATCACATTGTGTTCTATCAGGAAGCACCCGACAACGAGCCTAGAATGTCTAGCGTCGCTGTTGCGGAAAGATGAGGCTAAACTGGCGCTTGAGTACCCTATAAATCTATCCCTGTCGACGATCAAGTAATTATAGCTTCGCCCACGGGTGATTCACTTTAAGTCGTGCGTAAACAAGTTATTTATAAGTTGACGCTGCACAGATTCACAGAAGCTGAAATAAACCAGAGCAAGACAGATTTCTCCCATTTGATGTGGACATCTACAAGAGACGTAATAACGATTTCCAGCCACTGTGTATTATTAGCAATGAAGAATATGCACGATGAATAAATCAGAATTACGATTGGTAGTGACTAAAAGCAATGTTTTCCTACGGCTAGAAGCTGCTATTTAACTATAATTTATAAAGCGGATACACTCCTTAAACGTCGAACAGAACCATGGATCACTTGAGCACACTGGTATCACGAAAATTTTGTTGAAGAAATGTGTGACCTAACGATAATGAAAGTACAGCGACATAATGTTTGAAATTGTAGAGATTGCATCAATCTTTGACCTTTTCATATTATTTTTTTTACAGATTTCAGTCTGTGATGAGAAGATTGGTCTAGAAGACACAAAAAGAATCTGCATGTAATTGCGCATGGAAGCAATTAAACGTAATAAGATACTGGTAATAATCTTAGGGGTGACAGATAAAATGTGAAACGTCTGCGGCATGAGAAACAGCTAATATTCTCGTAGGACGAGCCACCAGTGGTCGTAAAAGGGAATATAACCATGAACCTCTAACCAAGAATGGTAGTCCAACAGTAGTGTGCGCTTATTTGACAACCCTCCCCGAAACCGGAATGACCTTCCACGTCACAAAACATAAAACGTGATTAGACGGAAAGATAGCAGCTCATTTTCCACAGTAATGAGAACAGCTACGAGGTGGCGTCTGGTTGCGGTACAGTTAAATGAGGAGGGGAGGGGGGGGGAGGGAGGGTTACCTCAGGGATCAGTGCTGGAGCCACTAATGTTTCTTATGTATATATGACATGCATTCTAGGGACACAGGTGTTTCTGATATATTTGTATTTCGTGATGACATTAACTTGAAAATGACGCTTGCTAATTGCAACACAATGTAGCAAACAGTGCAGTTCAAGACCTAAGTTCGTGGCTTGTAGAAAATAAATTGATGCTAAATCACAGTAAGATTCAGATTTTACAGTTTACAACACAACATTCAACTGAAATTGACAATTTGATTACATAGATGAGAATATATTTAGTGAATTTGAACAAACAAAATCCCTACGTGTTCAGATAAATGTTAAGATGTTATACTAAATCCGTGTTCAAGATACTGTTCAAAAAATTGAGTACTGCTACATTTAACATTAGAACAATATCTGGAATAAGTCATAACCCAACACAAAAAATAGTCTACTTCGCTTGTTTTCATTTGCTTTTGACAAACGGCATTATATTCTGTGGTAAGGCTTGCTGTTCGCGAAGGGTACGTTTGGCTCAGAACCGAGCAGTTGGAGCGGTATATGGTGTTGGTTCGCGAACCTCTTGTCAATCGCTGTTCAGTGGTCTGAAACTTCTGACACTGGCCACTCAGGGTACATTTTCTGTGATGACGTTTGCGTTAACAGTGTAGTATTATATACAAGAATTAGCTGCTTTCCCTCTGTTAATGCTAGGCAGAAATCAAAATTGCATTTGCATCACAGTTGCTCGAGTCTTCTGCAGAAAGGTGTGCAGCATTCTGCTGCATCTATTTTCAGTAACCTGCCCCAAGAATTTTAAAAATCTTGCAGTCATCCTCAAACTTTCATATCGAAACTGAAGAATTTCCGCATGGCTCACTCCTGTTCTGTCGGGGAGTTCAGGTAAAAAAATTAAGCTAATTCCATGTTATATTGTTGTTTACGCTACTATAGACTTAGCAGCTTGCAGTCTGCTTAGCATCCGTGAGGATTTTATTTTATCTATTATTAACTTTTCTGATCTTAATTTCATGAACTGACTCGTTCCATAATTTGGTTCTACGGAACAAGCAAAATAAAATTAATTCCCGTTTTAAAGAAGAGTCCTGGAACAAACACACACTGCTACATTGCATTATCGCTCAAGTCGAGTTTGACCTAGAATGTTCGAACTCGTTTTAAGCTACATATTATGATTATTCTAGAGACCGAAATTCTCCCCAGTAGGAATCCACATGGATTCGACAGTCGTATGAAACCCAGTTCGTTATGTTCGTCGATGAGGTCCAAAGCACTGTAAATCCTGGCGTCCTGATTGATACGGTCTTCCTTGAATTTCGGAAAGCCTTCGATACAGCTCCTCATTGTCGCCAAATACACTACTGGCCATTAAAATTACTACACCAAGAAGAAATGCAAATGATAACGGGTATTCATTGGACAAATATATTATACTAGAACTGGCATGTGATTACATTTTCACGCAATTTGGGTGCATAGATCCTGAGAAATCAGTACCCAGAACAACCACCTCTGGCCTTCATACGCCTGGGCATTTAGTCAAACAGAGCTCGGATGGCGTATACACGTACAGCTGCCCATGCAGCTTCAACAGGATACCACAGTTCATCAAGAGTAGTGACTAGCGTATTGTGACGAGCCAGTTGCTCGGCCACCACTGACCAGACGTTTTCAATTGGCGAGAGATCTGGAGAATGTGCTGGCCAGGTCAGCAGTCGAACATTTTCTGTATCCAGAAAGGCCCGTACAAGACCTGCAACATGCGGTCGTGCATTATCCTGCTGAAATGTAGGGTTTCGCAGAGATCGAATGAAGGATAGAGCCACAGGTCGTAACACATCTGAAATGTAACGTCCACTGTTCAAAGTGCCGTCAATGTGAACAAGAGGCGACCGAGACGTGTAACCAATGGCACCCCATACCATCACGCCGGGTGATACGCCAGTATGGCGATGACGAATACACGCTTCCAATGTGCGTTCACCGCGATGTCGCCAAACACGGAGGCGACCATCATGATGCTGTAAACAGAACCTGGGTTCATCCGAAAAAATGACGTTTTGCCATTCGTGCACCCAGGTTCGTCTTTGAGTACCTAGACCATCGCAGGCGCTCATGTCTGTGATGCAGCGTCAAGGGTAACTGCAGCCATGGTCTCCGTGCTGATAGTCCACGCTGCTGCAAACGTGGTCGAACTGTTCGTGCAGATGGTTGTTGTCTTGCAAACGTCCCCATCTGTTGAATCAGGGATTGAGAAGTGGCTGCACGATCCGTTATAGCCATGCGGAAAAGATGCCTCTCATACGAGGCCGTTGGGATCCAGCACGGCATTCCGTATTACCCTCCTGAACCCACCGATTCCATATTTTGCTAACAGTCGTTGGACCTCGACCAACGCGAGCAGCAATGTCGCGATACGATAAGCCGCAATCGCGATAGGCTACAATCCGACCTTTATCAAAGTCGGAACGTGATGGTACGCGTTTCTCGTCCTTACGCGAGGCATCACAACAACGTTTCACCAGGCAACGCCGGTCAACTGCTGTTTGTGTATGAGAAATCGGTTGGAAACTTTCCTCGTGTCAGCACGTTGTAGGTGTCGCCACCGGCGCCAACATTGTGTGAATGCTCTGGAAAGCTAATCATTTTCATATCACAGCATCTTCTTCCTCTCGGTTAAATTTCGCGTCTGTAGCACGTCATCTCTGTGGTGTAGCATTTTTAATGGCCAGTAGTGTATTAGCTTGCGGAATATCAGAGTAGCTTTGTGACTAGGTTGAGGAGTTCCTACGATATAGAACACCGCATATTATTCTTGACGGAGACATACCTTGAGACCAGAAAGTAACTTCGTAGGTAGCACCACGGTATGTTTTAGGGCCATTACTATTGGCTACGTAGACAAATAACTTAGTGGATAATCTCGGGAGCTGCATGATGCTGTTCGCGTATGATGCTGATGTTTTTGGAGATGTCGATACGCTGAAAAATTGTAGCTAAAAACAATAAGACTTGTAGAGAATGGTTCTTGATGCAGTAATTAGCACCTGGCCTCAACATAAACGAATGCAATGCATTGCTTATAAAGAGGCTGGAAGATACCTTACTGTATAGCTAAACGATTGACGAGCTATCGTTGGAGACAACTAACCCATTAACTAGCTGGGAATAGGAGAACGAAGCGTTTTAAAGTTAACGACCACGTGAAATTAAGAGTAGAGAAGGCGGATATTAAACTGATACATCGAAAGGAACCTCAGAAAGTGTATCTTAGTGAAGCCTTATTTGACGGATACGTGATTGCTGGTGTTTACGCGTTGACACAGAGATGCTTATCCTAGTCCAGTGGTAGACCTGCTAGAGACTAACGTCTCTAGCACTGTTTATTGTTAAAAATCTGAGACCATACATTCCTAGAAGAATCAACCGTCATATTGGTTCTTCCAATGTGCATCTATCTCACGGAATGACCAAGAAAGTAAGATAAAAGAGATTCGAACTCATACGCTGTGCAACCGAGTTAAAGAATCACTTTTCCGAAACCCCGTGATCGCCTCCCATTGCGACGTACAAGTTGCGTACAGCCTTCCTCTGCAACGGTGCAAAGGCGTGGCGCCTATGGGTTAGGCAGACCCTTCGACACCCCTTAGGTGGGGTTCGTCTACCTTCAGGAGCTAGAGCAGTACCGAGATTAAATTATTGTCGACGTTTCTCAACAATATGGGAATTGTGAGTCCGCCTCCATGCAAAATGCTTTATTATTTGATTACTTATTTATTTCCAAACTAGTTTCGGCGACAAATATCGCCATCATCAGTGGTTTCTTTAATTCTAAAACATGCAGAAAATAGTATAGTTATACAAACACAGTAGCACATTATTACATTTTTACTGTTCAGTTTTTGAAGTATATAGTTCTCTGTAGATACTTTCATACTACCCTATTTATTGTATGTTACGGCACGGTTTTATGAATTATTGACGCTGTTTGCGGCTTCTGTGTTTTTTTTATTTTATTTAATAAAATTGCAGCCAAATAGGCATATACAGTTACTTTGCTTAACGTTTTACATTTACATTTTACATTTTTGCATTTTCATTTATCGATTTCACTCTTTTACTGCACAGTTCTATGTGACAGCGTTGCACAGGCTTCGTTACACAGTTCACATACACATGTTGTGGTTGGGTCGTGATAAGTTTCGTTTTTGCAAATTAGATGATGAAAGCCGTGAATAGAAAGTCTAGTTACGACATGTTGCAGCTCGAAGTTTGGTGCTGTCCATGAGCGGTTTGTCATTGCTTTGGTACCATAGAACTCCGGCCATACTTTTTCTCGTTTGTCCTCCATGATCTTCAGCTGATTTCCGGAAGCCCTGGTGTGTGTGCATCATACATCGAAGTCTGATCAATTAGAAACGTCTCTCTCGCTAGCAGGTACACTAGTCTAGATCTTGTTGTCTTTGAGAGACCTAGTGCTCTTTTTCGATAAGTCGATTTTACCTTTTCTAGTGTTTCTGGATTTTTTTCTGTCAGGTGGTCCCATATAACCTCCATCCCATAGGCCAGGATTGACAAGATTTTTGCGTTGAATAATTTCATGACTGTTTCTAGACTGAGGAGGCGGGTGTTGCCGTTTTTTCTCAGCGTACTTCATGTCATCTGCAACTGTGTGAGCGGCTGTTAGTAAAGAAACACTAAAAGGCGAACTTGTGTTACTTAGTTATTCGTTTATTCACGTTCGTTGGGCGGCATGTAGCTGATTCTGTAAACAGGAAAACAAAACTTTCGCACTTTATTCATAATCCAGAACATTACACCACATGCGAACAGCCATTTGCACTGACGCACTGACGATACAAAACGTTAAGACAATCTGCTCAATAGCTAGTTTGTCCGTCTTTGGAACGATAGTTTGTTGGTAGGTTTGGGGAAGTACGTGTCATTAGATGCCTACTAACAGGTCATCAAATTCACGTAAATAGCGGGCTGCTGATTTGTGTACGCGGTGATGGGACCCGATAGCGACGCAGATGGGTTCCATAGGATAAGCGAGTTTAGTCGCTGAGACGTCAATGTGAGTTCGCTATAATGCTCCTCAAACCACAGTAGCACGGTTCTGTCTCAGAGACACTGACAGTTATACTGCTGAAATGTGACATCGCCGTCGGGGAAAGAAATCAAGCTTGAAGGCATGTAGATAGAAAGCAGCTGCTAGCGTTCAAAATGGTTCAAATGGCTCTGAGCACTATGGGACTGAACATCTGAGGTCATCAGTCCCCTAGAACTTAGAACTAGTTAAACCTAACTAACCTAAGGACATCACACACATCCATGCCCGAGGCAGGATTCGAACCTGCGACCGTAGCGGTCGCGCGGTTCCAGACTGAAGCGCCTAGAAGCGCTCGGCCACCACGGCCGGCGCTGTTAGCGTGTCTTCGATTACTGCCACAGGTCCCATGCTAGCTCAGGCGGATGTCGTCCACTAGCTGCATTCGTGGCGCGCCGCTCATTTCCAGCCGTTGTTCACGTCTATGACGGTGTCTGTGGACACGACCAACGACCGAGTGTTGCTAAATGCTAATTACCCGAAGAACCGACACTGCCATTGATCAACGGTCGAATCCCGGTGACCCCTTGTTCATTGCAGTCATAACTGACAACGTCGTTGGGTACACATGTGATCACGTGAGGGTGGTCTGCTGCAGAGCGCTATGTTCAACAATGTACGATGAACGATGTGCTCCGAAATATTTGTGCTTGCACCAGCAGTGTGTTCTTTCGACAAAGAAGGCCCAGATCGCCATCTATCCTACTTTACAGAGCAGACAAGCTTCCGAACCCCACGTCCTGTGAAGACTCGTGGACGCCCAAGTATTTAGCGTCTACTGGTTGTTTCACTATCCTTCTGCCTCTCACTACAGCGGCATATGAACATTCGATAAGCTTCGCCGTTTTCGAGGTACTAGTTCATAGGCTCTGCGTAATAATAATTTGTCGTTTGTCAAAGTCGCTTTCCTCAATGGATTTCCCTGTTTGCAGCTAGGGTGATCCTCCGACCGTGTCTGCTTCGGTTACATACTTTTGCTATCGCGAAGCACGAATTGTGTAGTGTCAGACTAATTCTGAAAAGTGGATAGTTGCTCTATTTCTCCAGTTAATTAAATGAAGATTAATGGTCCTTAACTAAGATAATAATGAATGAAGTAATACTGGGTCCACCACATACGTCCAGGACAACTGAAAAGTGGCGAAAAAAGATGAACGAGAAAGTTGTCCACTTCACTACGATACAATCAAGATCGGTTATTTTTTATGTACACAGTCTTATTCACTATTATGACCAATAAAGAGTGCATGAGGAAGTGTCACTGCCTCAAAGAATCCGAACTCTATGTTTGTAATGTACTCATTTACAGACAGACAACAAACAGTACACCAATAAATACTACCTGCGATGATTCCAGTTACCTACTGACTTTCAAACGTGAAAGATTGAATTGATGTGCAAAGTCGATAACTGTCTGACACCCATAGACTGGAATGTTAATAAGACTAAAAAGGAAGCACTTTCCAAAGGTTCTCCAAGCTATATTACTTATCTGATCAAGAACCAGCTTTTGGCTTCTTAGCCCCTCATCGGGTGACAACCTGATGTCGCAAACACATAAAATGACGTCTGACATACAGTGTTATTGTTATATGTATTGATATCCAGATATCCAAATATTTTTCATGTTTCGTTAAACGTAACTTCTTCAGTATAACACAGAAAAGTAATTATTTCCTTTGTAAACATTCCACATGTCATAATTTTATGTATCTTCTGTATAGGCCTAAGTGATATCTCTACAGGTTCCCCGTCATTGTACATGTGTTTGCTACATTCAGTTGTCACCAGACGATGGCCTGAACAACGGAAAGATGATTACTGGGTAAATAAATAAAAATTTTTTCAGAACATTAAGAAAGTGTATCGTGTTTAATACTGTTGTTATGCTCTGGCAAGCATCGACGAAAAATTCAGCTAATGACTTCGACTCTAGGAACAATCGCTATGGAATTAAGCAAACGAGTGATATGAATCGACATATTTTTTGACAATATTAAATTTTAAGCGAAAATTAATTATTCTGTGTTTTCCTCATTTTTACTCTTACGACTGATTGTCTACCTCTTGCAAACCAAGTCTGATTAAAGTATTACAAATAGTGATTTCACACCGGAATTAAAGGTATACGATGAGATACACTATTTAAAACTGTAATTTATTTATAAATATATGATTCTGGTCTTCAGACAACAAAAATCTACATGTACAACTGTAATGTATTTATAAATGTTTGGTTCTGGTCTTCAGACAACAAAAATCTACAAGTACAACTGTGAGATACACTATTTAAAATTGTAATCTATTTGTAAATGTTTGATTCTGGTCTTCAGACAACAAAAATCTACATCTACACCTTTTGACTTGTAATTACGGATTTTTATAAGCTGAACGGCATTCAAACAGAGAGTTTGGTTGGTGCTCAACTTTCATATGAAACAGATATGTCTTAGCTACTGTCTTGTACTGGAAAAACTGCCATTTTATGAGGGCTACCTGTTAATTGTATTGCTTCAGTTAGCTTGAAAGGAGTAGCGAAGTACACGCTTCGTTTATTTATAAAATAAATGCGTAGTATCGGACCGATTTTCTTCGAATTAATAATCCGCCACGAACAATCTTTAACCAATAAATGTCATATAATGAACCTGTTGGACCACACAAACGAGTACGAACTAAGACAAGTATTTTTGTGTGTACAAGATTAGAAACTTCCTGAAGCTGTAGTTTATTCAAGTTGATTATTTTTACAAATTACATGACCAATTTTGGAATACACAACCGTCATCATATGTCTCTGGGACACAGATATCTATATCTATTCACTGAAAAACGTCCACACATGAGTACCCGATAAGCACATATATTCTGTCGTATCACTTCACCGTGTAGATGAAATCACCTAAAGTTCTGTGGAAACACAAACTGACCTTTGAGCAACCACCTACTGTACGAAATGGTATTTCTGCATTTATGGCGATATTTTTCTAAAACTTTCAGAAACGCAGGAGTCATATGGCAAGTTAATAGGATCATTTCCATGCGCTCTGACACTTCATTATGTTATTAAATAAGAAATGTATTCCGTATTAATGACACATTTTTAAAGAACGGCACTTATTTCCTATCTGTCGTCTTTTATAAGCAACTAGAGACCTCATTACTTATTCGGAACTGTGCCTGAAGCTCTGAAATTATAACGACCTACTATCACCTCATTAAAAATAATGCCTGAAGGAAAACCGTCCTGTGAAAAGGACGTACGTTATAGAGAATGGGATACAAAACGAAGAGATAATTTTTAATGAAACGCTACTACTGCAGAAATTAGCACAATTAATTTTTAAAGTGCATAGTATATCGAGTAAGGGAGATTTTAATTTTGTTTCTGAAATAATAAATTTCTTTTTCCGAAATTATTTGATGTAGGTTTTCAAGCACTGACAAAACATATTCTCAACTATTGTTTGGAAGAAGGTATTGCTCTTTAGATGTATGATACTAAAACATTCTGTTACTTTGGAAACTGAGGTTGTACCGTATTATTAAAAGATGGCTATGAAATAGGATATTGGATAACACCTTTCCATGAAGACTGTTCACAATTCTGTACTGACTTTTATAAAAAGACTTGCTCCTGATACATTGCACGAACATGTTTTATAATTTACCATGCATACACATTAGCAAATTATAGGTCATTACTTTCAGTTTCAGACTTCTGGATGAATGGGCATTCATCAGCCACGTTAAATTTACATCTTCCTCAGTTCCTTTATGTTTTTGGTTGTCGTAACTACTTCTACAGGTAAGGCAGGAAAAAACTCGCACAGTGGTTATGTCATTTGACTAGTAGGCTGTTGAAATTAATTAGAATTCTCAGTGTTCCCATTCTCAGTTTTTTACTGTTCTTCCTTAAATTACTTAAATAAGGATATTCAACACAAGTAATAGAGTATGTGCGTACACAGAAAATACTGTGTAACACAAGTGGATACTGAAAGTAAATGTAGGTGACCAATTGTGGTTGGCAATAGGGGACCAAAGACACTAGTGCTATTCCTACATGTAGTAACACCAAAATCCGTACATGCCTACAACTGGGATACTATCTGACGAGAATATTACAACAGTAGGTTGACGGTCCCGAGTGCGATTGACAGGACTTTCATATCACAATATCAGAGGAAATAAAGGCCTTGTGATCAAAGACTAAAAAAATGGCTCTGAGCACTATGGGACTCAACTTCTGAGGTCATCAGTCGCCTAGAACTTAGAACTATTTAAACCTAACTAACCTAAGGACATGACACACATCCATGCCCGAGTCCAGATTCGAACCTGCGACCGTTGCGGTCGCGCGGTTCCAGACTGTAGGGCCTAGAAAAGACTAAAAATTCCACTTAAACTCAGTGCTCTTTCGTGTCTTTCGTAAACCTTGTAATGCTCCTGGAAAGATCTGCTTGGTGGTTACTGCTTTCAGCCTACCGATCGATAATCTCGAGTGACTACCGCTATTTCCGCTTATTTATGCTCGTCAACCTTTTTATGTTAAGATCACCTACGAGTCCTGCCACCAAACATCAAGTCCCTGGATGTGTGTTTGAGTTTCGCTTCTTTCCAGTGTTGTGACTTCCTGAACACAATAAAATCAGTTACGAATATAACATAGTATTTTCATCACCATCTACCGAGTCACTTATACACTGTTGGCCTCTAAACTTTCAGCGCCAGGAAGGATATAAAATAACAATGTTATTATTGTACGATACAGTACAGTAAGAAAAATATGTGATTAAATTTGTAGTGATATGGGAATGTACATGATGCGAACTTTAGTACACAGAGCTGCCACCTCGGCAGCAGTAACGGCGCTAACCTGACTAGTCATCGGGTTTCATTGAGATTGGATGATCAGAAATGTGTGTATGTCACTCCCTGCTGCTTCAACTCTCTGACAGAGTTTGTCAGTCGTTGTGGCGACTTGACAGTCTCTCAGTAACCCGTGACGGGGTATCTTCAACGAGTGAGGAATCTGGAGAATCCGTTGGTCAAGCCAATAGTTTAACATTCAGTGTATCCGATCATACCTGGCAGATAGGGCAAACAGAGTAGAGATCACACAAACCACAGGTAAGCGTAGCATACTAGGAACAGCACTTGTACCAAATTTATGAAATGTATTCGCAATTTCGAAATCTTTCTGGCATTAGCTTGCATTAGGTATGAAGATGTTACCTGTTGGTGAAACAGACAAATCTTTGTCGGACAGAGACCCGAACCCGGATTTCCTTCTTGTCGCAAGTGGTCGCCTTAGCAACTTCTGCCATTCGAGCACACTTCTTCAGTCTGCAAGACCTTCACCAATGTCTGTTTCCTAAGACGTTAAAAATAAATATTACAAGCCTCCCCAGGAAATACTAACATTGAATACGATTGTCTCATTGAAGCCGTTTTGTGGGAACGGTGATGTCACAGGCAGTGACGTATGAAAGCCTGGTTCGGCCCTGGAAGTGTGCTAAGATAGCTGAAGTAGTTATGGTGGCCACTCACGACAAGCGGGAGATCCGGGTTCTAGCCTCGGTTTGGCACAGATTTTCAAGTGTCACCATTAGGTAATATCTTCATAAATAATGCAGTTAATGTCAAAAAGGTCTCACAACTGCGAATGTGAGTAAATTTCATCAATGATATTCCCAGCAGCGTTTATCGCGAATAAACTCTCTTGACTGATGACAACAGAGTTATAGTCACAGATGAAACAAGTCAACTCATTGCAGAGAACGCAAATGAAACCCTGAAGGAAGTTTGAAATTGATCCGTAAGCAATAATGTGACATTGAACATAAAGAAAACTAAAGCTGTGTGATTCAGATTGAAGAGGGAAAATGACACTGTGAATTAAATGTAGATCGCGTCTCTATAGACTCTATAACAAATGCTATTTTCAGCTGAAGCTGTCTGAAGACACAAAGTTACTTGCAAAAAGAATATAATCAACGTTTCATGCCTTAAAAGTCCTGTCAGTGTCTTTTAGTTACACTCAGTTCTTGACTATGGATTTCTTTTTTGGGCAGAAACGCACAAAATATAAACCGAGATTCTTAAACTGCAGGGAGGAGCCATAAGAATTATAACCAAAAATAATAGTCGAGCTCATTGTACAGATCTATCCAAAACGCTGGGGATTTTAACTGCACTGTGTGAGTAAATTTGCCAATCAGGTGCACAAATGAAAAATAACACGGAATGTAACTGCAAAACCAACTCTCTGAATGATCAAGAGGTAGACAGAAATTACACTTACCAAGAAACCAAGAAAAAAATAAACATAAAACTCAAAACAACGTTTAATGGCAAGGAATACAACTATACAATAAATTATAAAAGGAAAATAAAAAAATATATAAAGCAAATTTATTTAGAAAGTAGTTAAAAAGTAGCTTTTAACCAATATATTGTATGAATAGAAAGATTACTTAAATAACACACAGTGGGGGTTTGGTAAAAAAATGTAATACAAATGAATAATAGTAAAACATCTATCATTCCACATAATGCTTTGACACTACATTTTTCCTCCTTTTTTTCTTTCCTGGAAAAACGTACTTCAGAGCTATGTAGTATATAAACTAACACCTTATCTTATTTTTTGAGCTCAACGTCTCAGTCGTTATAGAAAGATGCTAACTTGGTTTTCAGGCAAGCAAATGTGATCTTGCGGTTCACAAAATGTTCCTAACGTCAGCTGACAGTGTTTGTAGTGTCATGAAACAATGTGTGTATAGTGTGTGTAATGTGAAGGCTGAGTATGAGAAATGACTGTACAGTGTAGCAATAGTCTTTTACGTCATTAAATAACTTATTTGTAAAACGGTATTGTAGACTAGGGGGAAATCGAATAAGGTAGCATTGTTTTAAACCTAGTGGCCTTGTATTCGGGACGATGGAAGCTCCAGGCTTTATCTAGCAATCTGATTTCGGTTTTTCGTGTTTTCTAGAAGTTGCTTGAGCCAGATGCCGGGATGGTTCTTACTATAAGACCACTGCCTACTACCTGTCGCATCGTTGGGCACTATAGTTCAATTCTTTTATCTTGGCGGTTCGCGCATGCCCGCCCAGACGCGCGAGATTGCTGCGTTGCTAGTTGTACGCGCCAAGAGAAGCAGCGCCATAGTATAGTTCGCAAACTTACATTTAGGGGGGAGCGCGCAGTTTATGAAGTGAAGTCACCACGGCCGCATTAAGCCTTTCGCTGCTACAGAGACGTGCTCCCCGCATACCGCGATGTGCGCGATTTTGTCATCATTGCATTGCTCGCCTGTGCAGACACATGGTGTTTTGACTGCTTTGACAAATTTTATCATTCGATTTCATAAAAACTATTTGGCCCAAAAATTTGATTTTTTCACATCATCTTGACTGATACCTTCCCCCCATAAATGATTTAATTTTGTTTCGATGTTCAACGCAGTTATTGTGCAGCATTAGATGTAGAAAACCATTGCACGAAATTTTGAAGAGTTTGCAGAGGTAAAAGTCCATAGCGTATACTTTCCATATGGTCGATTTTAGTTTCCACTAGAAATTTCAAAAAAATTACATTGAAACGAATAAAATTCATGAAGTAAGAACATTTCGATATTGTTTTTAAATAAAGAAAATATTAAGCAGCGAATAAGGTTTGAACTCGGAACCTTTTGCACAGCAGCAATTCACTATAACCATTACGCTAACGCAGCTCGTCATTTAATTCATCTCCCGGAGAACTTGAAACTATCACGCAAAATACCGACGAACACTGTTGATATGACTGAATTACGTTTCAAAGACCTTTTCGTGCTATGGCCTGAATTAGGAGGCTTATTACTTTTTGGTTTAATTAATTAATAGAACATGAAGCAATTGTATAAAGAATGCTTTTTCCAAACTTTCTATAAAAGAAAGTCTGCTATCAAGACATTGCTTTTGTTCAATTACTTTATTTGCGACTGAACGTTTCTAAAACTGAAGACACACGTCCGTGCTCTGCACTGCAGTCGAGCTCTGGCAACGTCGTTCTCTGTTGATTGGCTGACTGTGTTTTGTGGCGTCAGATGCGCAGAACGAACCTAAACTCGTCCGCCGTCATAAATGACGCGCACTTTAGATCTATAGGTATGTGTTTATATGTGTCAATTACTTCATTTTTGTTGTTCTTTAAGTGTAATACAAAGATATGTCTAATGACCTAGTAAAAGAGATTTACGAGTGAATAGATCTGATACTTCTCTATTTAGGTAGGCCGGGACGGCACGGAAAACATCCATTGTTTCAAAAGCCTGGATAACCGCCGTTTAGAGCGAGAGACGTGCTTGAAGAGTGTCACTCAGCTTCAGGAAGGTACTGGAAGGGACGTGGAACCACGTCGACTCTAGCGCCGCTGCCAGCTGCGCTAGGATTCTCGGTTCCACGGCGCGAACAGCCCGATCGAGGTGGTCCCACAGATTTTCAATTGGGTTTAAATCTATGGAGTTGAGTGAGCAGGAGACTGAGGTCGAATCAGCCTGGTGCCCTTCGAACAATGCTCGTACATTCGAGGTATGTGACGCTTTGCATTTTCCTGCTGATAAATGCAGTTGCGGCGAGGAAAAACAAATTGTATGTCGTGTTGAACACGGTCGCCAAGGTTAATGCATTGCTGTGGTGCTCCACGGCACCTTTCGAGGAGACGAGATCACCCAGGGAATGCATTCCGGCCAAGAGCCTTCCGACGACTGTAGCAGGATATTTGCTTTCACGCGTTTCACGCCGATGGAGCATAAAACGTGATTCATGTGAAAATCCCACCTGTTCGCATTCAGTGGACGCCCAGTAGCGATACTGGCGTGCGAATTCCAATCTTCGTCGACGATGAACGCCAGTCGACATGAGTTCATAAACCAGTCGGTTGCTGCGTAGGCACATAGTTCGCTGAACGGACGTTGAGGGGACGCTGTCGGTGGCTCTTTGGTTCATCTGGGCGGTCAGCTGCTCAACAGTTGCATGTCTGTTCTCCCGTACAAATCTCCGCAGCCGTCGTTCTCCCCTGTCATGTACGGCCTCGGCGGCAGTTCTCGATAGCGCACTATAGCCATACACGGCGGCAGCGAACCTTTTAAAAACTTTGCCGTTCGGAAATGGGCCGAAAGCCAGTGATCATGCCCTATTGGACGTCAGATCCACATTACGACAACGACTGCACTGTCTTCCGCATCCACGCGATACGCTTTATTTGAGGGCTGTCCAGAAAGTAGGTTCCGATCGGTCGCTAAATGGAAACCACAACGAAAATCGGAAACATTTTATTTGGAAGAGTTGGCTACACTTTCCAGATACTTCTATACATAGTCGCCACTCCGACGTAGATATTTGTCGGAGCGTTATACCAAATTTCCAACACATAGAAGGCAGCCACCTGTGCTTTCCGATAATTCTCTATCTGGTCTAGAGCGCGCAGCCTACGCCCAAGTGTTGTCTTCGTATCCAGAGTTTCATTTGAACAGAGATGATACTGAGGACGAGCCAATTAGGGCTGTGTTGTGGGTGATCGAACACTTCCCATCGAAAAGGCTGTAGCCGGCCGCAGTGGCCGAGCGGTTCTAAGCGCTTCAGTCTGGAACTGCAAGACCGCTACGGTCGCAGGTTCGAATCCTGCCTCGGGCTTCAGTCTGGAACTGCAAGACCGCTACGGTCGCAGGTTCGAATCCTGCCTCGGGCATGGATGTGTGTGATGTCCTTAGGTTAGTTAGATTTAAGTAGTTGAGTGGCAGTTGTGTTAGATGGGCTGCATTCTAGGTGACTGATGACCTCAGATGTTAAGTCCCATAGTGCTCAGAGCCATTTTTGATTTGAAAAGGGTGCAGGAGCGTCTTCACTGCCCCTGCAGAGTGCGGCTGAGAATTGCCATGAAGAAGGAAGTGCGTGGCAGTTGTGTTAGGTGGGCTGCATCCACTAAGGGGAAGCCTCTCAGCGGGCGCTCCTGCTTGGCGGGAGATATCGTTGTTCTAGGCACCTTTACTCGCTGGCAGCGCGCTCACAACTGAAAAGAGTGTCTTGATGGGTTCGACGGTCATACTAGAGACACTGACAAAAACGTCTCTGCAACGCTTCATCGGGTTTTCACAGTGGTTTCCATTTCGCGACCAATTGAAACTTACTTTCTGGACAACCCTCGTATATCCCGCCCTGCTAGAGCTGCCACCTCCCGTCGGTAGGTGGTTATTGCACTTTGACGTCTAGCATAGGCGGTGGTCGCGTTAGTGTAACTGAACATGTTAATTACAGTACAGATTTTCAACAATTATTTGGTATGATGTGTAATAAATAACAGATTTTATCTGCTCTTCATAAATTATTAATTGCGTATAAATCATTAAAACGAAAATTGGAGAGAACGACTATATTTAAATATTGACAACACGCTCCTTACCAAGAACTGTGTTCTTATTACAATTTTAATGTCCATGTAATTGCTTAGAGTGCTGCAAATTCATTAACAGTGTCACTGAAGTCAAATTTAGCAGCAGTGTCGCACGCTGTCGACGAGACAGTTGAATTTGACGGTCTGCTTCGCCTCTACTCGACCTTAACAATTTTCATCGTCTTCATGTACTGAAACTGTTTTGGCAAGATGCTGCAGTGACTAAAATTGTCCTCCTAACAATTTCTATGTTTGGAAAAAATATCTCGTAAGCCATACTAAAAAAAGAATCCGAATGAGAATCTGTCTCAGTGTTCTCAATCAGCTCTTCTCACTTGAATTTGAAACCAGCTACTTCGTTAACCATTTAAGGCGTATCGATATTTCTGTTATGTTGGGTATCAAAATGTGCAGCTCATTTTTCAAAATAAGATACAGAGCTCTCATTTTCTCTTTCCAGACAGAAAATCAACGTGATACGAATGGGTGTGTTGTATGCCATATCTATTTCCAATTTCACTTATTATTCTGTCAAAGACTTTGAAGCAATCTAGATTAAAGAGTTTCCCTTCAGTCCTCAACTGACAGAAATAGGAAAATATCCAAAGTCTTAAACAGCTTCAACAACCGCTGCCCAAGTAATACCGTAACAGTGAAAACTTCATTGTTATCATGACCTGGATGAGTAAGCGCCAGCAGAATGAACCAAGCGCACTGTTGCTCCACGGTCTATGCCTATTCTGAGACAATCGGTTTCTACGCGTGCTACTTCGACGGTATGACAGCGGCATATACACTAAGGTAACTCATGGGATACAGATATCCACATATATAGATGGTGGTAGTATCGTGTGCACAAGGTATAAAAGTAGAGTCGTTTGGCGGAATTATTACTTCTACTCAAGTAGCACTCCGTCTTCAGGCCAGAAGTGGCCCATCGCGACCATCCGACCGCCGTGTCATCCTCAGATGAGTATGGCAGATAGGAGGCGTGTGTGGTCAGCACACCGCTCTCACGGTCGTTATGATGGAGGTTTTTGACCGGAGCCGCTACTATTCGGTTGAGTAGCACCTCATTTGGCATCACGAGGCTGAGTGCACTCCGAAAAATGGCAACAGCGCATGGCGGCCCAGATGGTCTACTGGTCTACTCAAGTAATGCATGCAAAAATGTTTCCGACGTGATTATGGGCACAAAACGGGAAATAACAGACTTTGAACGCGGTTGGTAATTGGAGCTAGACGCTTGGGACATTCCAGTTCGGAAATTGTTAGGAACCTCTACATTCCGAGAACCACAGCGTCAAAAGTGTGCTGAGAATACTGAACGTCACGAATTACCTCTCATCATTGAGACAGCCTAAAGTAACCGACCGAGAGCAGCGGGCATTGCGTAGGGTTGTCAGTGCTAGCAGACAAACAACGGTGCGTTAAATAACCGCGGAAATCAGTGGGGGCATATGATAAACGTATCCGTTATGGTCGGCCGTTGTGGCCGAGCGGTTCTAGGCGCTTCAGCCCGCAACTGCGCTGCTGCTATGGTCGCAGGTTCGAATCCTGCCTCGGGCATGGCTGTGTGTGATGTCCTTAGGTTAGTTAGGTTTAAATAGTTCTAAGTCTAGCGGACTGATGACCTCAGATGTTAAGTCCCATAGTAGTTAGAGCCATTTGAACCAAATCCGTTAGGACAGGGCGGAAAATTCGACGTTAATGGGTTGTGAAAATAGATGGCCGGCACGAGTGCCTTTGCGAACACAACGACATCGCTTGCAGCGCCCCTCCTGAGGTTGTGACCATATCTGTTGGACCCTAGACGACTGGAAAACCACGACCTGGTCAGATGAGTCCCGATTTCGGTTGGTAAGAACTGACAGCAGGATTGGAGAGTGGTGCAGACCTCACGAAGCCATGTCAACAAGACAGTGTGTAGCTGGTGATGGCTTTATAATGGTGCAGGCTGTATTTGCATTGAATGGACTGCGTTCTCGGTTATGTTCAACTGCTTGGACACCATTCGCAGCCATTCGTGAACTTCATATTTCCAAACAACGATGGAATTCTTATGGACGACAATTTGTCATGTCACCGAGCCACAACTGTTCCCGTTTGTGCTTTCTGGACAATTCGTGCGAACGATTTGACCACCCAGATAGGCCCAAATAATACCAGCGGACATTTATGGAACACTGGTGACACTTTCGAAATTATGGACCACCATAGAGGCAGCACGTCTGGCTCAGTATTTCGGCAGGCGACGAGTTCATACGATGCTGAGTTACTGTACTATGCCGGGCGAAAGGAGGCGTGATGCAGATCTACAGGTGCCCTTTCTACCCGTGCTGGCCATAAGGGATGGTGAAAACCGGGGACATAGTTTGTATCGAAAACAGACAATGCGTGCCAAACTTTCAAATCACCTCGAGGGGCGAGATTAATACGCTCGTGACGTGAACAAGACGAATATGTGAGCAGCGGCACCACAGACGCGAGATGCAACACATGGAAAGCGTTATAGGTGCAGTGAATACTCCACCAGTTTCATAAGAAGTATTACAGAATCAAACACTCGGCGAAATGACACATCCGAGAAAGAAACGGCCTTTCTGCCATACAATTCCAGAATGACGGGCAGAATCGCCGTATATCCCGCAAACACGGCGTAAGGACTACTTATAAACTGACGAAGAAGATCGAGGAGTGTCTCAGATTGGCAAGGGAGAAAAGGGACCCACTTGCAACGTCGTGAGTATACCGCACAGCATGTACATGCTATGGCAACGGCCTTGCTGCAGTGGATACACCACTTCCCGTCAGAACACCAAAGTTAAGCGCTGTCGGGCGTGGCTGGCACTTGGATGGGTGACAATCCGGGCCGCCATGCGTTGTTGCCATTTCTCGGGCTGCACTCAGCCTCGTGATGTCAATTGAGGAGCTACTCGACCGAATAGTAGCTGCTCCAGTCAAAGAAAATCATCGTAATGACCGGGAGAGCGGTGTGCTGACCACACACCCCTCCTATCTGCATAGTCCCTGAGGATGACACACCGGTCGGATGGTCCCGATGGGCCACTTGTGGCCTGAAGCAAAGCCTTCTGGATACAAGGCCTTCGCACAGCGGCCATATTGGCACGTGACGTCACAAACTGTTGGCCATCTTATCTTTAGTCGGCAGTCCTGTTGACGTGTATATTGTGTTGAAAGTGTGTGCCACGTGAAACTGATGTAGATTTCATACAGTATTCACCTACAGTTCTTCGAAGTATGGGATACTAATGTTGCGTTCCCTTTTGCCGGGGAAATTATAAATCCCAAAAAGGCATGAAAGTGTACATGTTTTGATTTCCCAAATGTGTGAAGTTGAGAAATCGCTGGATTGCAGCTATTCCCAGACATGAATTTGTGTCTACGCATCATTCAAGGGTAAGTAAATGACAAAAAATTTATAGCGCGTTATTTGTTTACATTGCACCACATTTGCCAATTGTTTTTAAAATCAGTTATTTATCATGTACCAGTATCATTTGTTTCTTAATTATGGACCATTGCTGCGAGGTTAATGCGAAGCTGGCTGTGAAATGTCTCTCATATTTGCAACTATTGTCACACAGATTAGTTATATTAATCAGCGTGGCTCAAAAATGTTTGGTATTCCTTATCATTCCTACCAGATTGAGTTTCCAGTACTTTTATTTGGAAGAGCTACTGAATGAGTTTGTTCAGTTTTACATATACAGCTATTCGGAAGTAATTTCAATTTGAGTAAACTACCTTAGAAAATTATTTTAATGAATTCAGTGTTGGACAGATTACGCAGTATATAAAGGAGAATTTCGAGATAAGTGCATTGTGATTAAATTAACAGCACTCTGTGACACGAATTTCAGTCAAGGGTATAGGAGAAACAATCTTTTCATGTTTAAGGTTCTAAAGTTCTGGAGAAACAGGGAAATAAAATATCTTTTTGGGTTTTCTTGATTTATTAAACATTATGTCAGGTGGTGCTCCATTTCGTCGAATGATTTGAGTTTCGTGTGAGATCAGCAAATGTTGAAGTGGAGAGGAAAATTTACGAAAATAACCGGGGAAACAAATTCTTAAATTCTGTAGGAGCTCCAGCTGCTTTATTTAAAACCGAAAACATCTGGTTGTTGTTGCATATTGCCGATTTTTCACTGCAAGAAAACGTAGCTCCTGAGGTAAAAGACAGAATTTAAAATCACAGTTTGTATTCACGCCTATTTAAGGCAAATCGTCAAAATAATTTTACATCTTGAAATAACATAGGGCAGTTTTGTTCAGTTACTTTACGCAATGATATGAATTTCCATACTTTCATTACAAGGCCATGCAGAAGAAGAAAACACGAGAATCCCTGTGCGATCTCAGTTCTAAAACTCGTAAAGTTCGTATAGCTGCAGAGGGCGTAACAGGATCGTTCCGATACAGACCCGGCCATCAGTATGTGACGTCACAAGTGTGCGCGCAGGCCTGGTTTCTAAGTGGTGTTGCCTGAAGGCGAACTGCTGCATGTACACGCTAAGTTGGAATAATGGAACGATCAATCAACACCAGGATCACCGACTACAAGCGATATTGTAAACTGGGGCAAGCCAACAGCCTAGCTGCACTGTTCCCGTCACATCACCGAAGTTAAACGCAGTCGGGCTGGGCTAGCCCTTGGATGGGTGACCATCCGGTCTGCCGAGCTCTGTGGCAAGAGGGGTGCACTCAGCCCTTGTGAGGCAAACAGAGGAGCTATGTGATTGAGAAGTAGCGGCTCCCGTCTCAGAAACTGACATACGGTCGAGAGCGCAGTATGCTGACCACATGCCCCTCCATATCCGCATCCAGTGTCGCCTGTGGGGCTGAGGTTGACTCGGCGGCCTGTTCGGGAGGAGCAGATTGGGGCAGGTGGAGGAAACGCCCGTGGCAGTGGACGAGCTGTGTCAGACCGACCACGTAAGAAGAATTGTCGACACGGAATTTTTTGCTGTGGAGAAGATATATCACATCCGATTGTTCAGAGATGCTATAGAAATATCTGAACTTGACAATAGCTTTACCAAGAACGAATAAAACCTCTGGGTGAATGGATCCTGGATTCCCGTGCCGCAGCGAACGAGCATTGCGGGTTGCAAGGAAGAACCGCAGCGGAAATGCCCAAGGACAAGCCGTCGGACGTTGGCGCGCCAGATACATACAATCTGCGCCCGCGAGCTCTACTCCGTTCCACTACCATCAATGGAGGGTGCAGATATGAAATTTCCAGGCGTTAATGCTGGGGAAAGGTCAGAAAAATAATCGAACAATTGTCGGCCGAAAAATCCGATACAGTAGCCAATAGGTAGTTTGTTTTGCAAGTTCTACACCTCTATATATAATGCCGTGCTGCAAACGTAGATTCTCAGGAATTTTATCCTCACATTTCGGTCTATGTTCGATAATAGTAGGCCGGTTTATTGTAAATGTTCCTTGATTTAGCCGACCAGGAATGCCACATTACCAGAGCTTGTCTTCTTTTGACGTCCTCCTCGCTCCGTCCACCAGTGGTTATTTCGCTGCCTAGGCAGTAGAAGTACTCACCTTCGGCTACTTCGTGACCATCAATCCTGTTGTTAAGTTTCTTGGTGTTATCATTTCTGCTACTTCTCATTATTTTCGTCTTTATTCTATTTACTCTCAATCCATATTCTGTACCCATTAGACTGTTAATTCCATTCAGCAGATTATGTAATTCTTTTTTACTTTCACTCACTGTAGCAATTTCGTCAGCGAATCGTATAATTGATATCCTTTCACCTTGAATTTTAATCCCACTCCTGAGGCTTTCTTTCATTTCCATCATTTCTTCTTCGATGTGCAGATTGAACAGTCGGGGCGAAAGACTACATCCCTTACACCATTTATAATCCGAGCACTTCGTTCTTGGTCGTCCACTCTTGTTATTCCCTCTTGGCTCTTGTACATACTGTGTATTAGACGGCTCTTCCTATAGCTTATCCCTATTTCTCACAGCATTTGGAACATCTTGCACCATTTTAGCTTGTCGAACGCTTTTCCCAGGTCGACAAATTCTATGAACGTGTCTTGATTTCTGTTTAATCATGCTTCCATTATGAACAGCAACGTCAGAATTGCCTCTATGGTGCATTTACCTTTGCTACAGCCAAAAGTTGATTATTTTCGAAAGGGACATCTACTGGTGCTAAAATTACCCCGCCCCCCTGGTGGTGGGGCGGGAGGCAACTTTAAAATTTCAAACGGGAACCCCCAGTTTTTTATTGCAGAATCAGATTCTATATAAAAATTACGTACATTTTGTCTTAAACATTTGTTTTGATTCTTGGTAGTTGGCCCTGTAATTCAAGAAAATTCATGTTCTCATTTTTTTTATTTATCCGCAACCATTTTCCACCCAAAATTAAGAACATAGATTTTCTTGAATTACAGCACTAACTACCAAGAATGAAAACAAATATTTAGGACAAAATGTACGTAGTTTTTTATGAAGAATCTGATTCTGCAATAAAAAATGGGAGTTCGCATTTGAAATTTTTCAAATTGCCGCCCGCCCCACCCCCAGGGGGCTAGTTTGCTGCACCAGCAGATGTCCCCCCCGAAAATAATCAACTTTGGATTTCACATATTTTTTCGTGTGAAACTTATTTTTCGAGTTATTATGGTTTGTCAACTTAAAATTTACACCGCATTCACTATGATCCTGTACTAAACACCCAACAAAATACTCGTCTATTTGCTACAGAATGACAAAAACATCGTCCTAAAGATGTTTATGGAATGCTCGGAGCGGCTGAGTTGGGAGCCGAGGCCGCCTCACATCCACCGGCAGTGAATGGAAGTACGTTCAGGAGAGGTGCGTCGCAGATGCTTTACGAGACGAGCAGTGGAGCCCCCTATCGTCTCGGTAGGCCCGCGAAGAGGAACGCCGTGAGTGGAGCAGTAATTGAAAAGGAAAGCGGAACCCGCGCCTCGCAAAGGCGGCGGCAGCGCTGCGGCGGCGACTAATGAAAACTGATGACGCCAATTACCGGCGGCCGCGGCTGCGGCTGGCACGGCTCTCTCCATGGCGCACGCGCACACGCCCTGGGGCACACGCCCTTCCTGCCGCCGCGCCGCGCCGCACGTAATTACCTCGCGCGGGCCGCGGGCCGGAGCCCGGCGCTAGCAGCCCGCAAGACTTCCGCCCGCTTCAGCGCGGACTGACGCCGACGGTGGCTAATACTGCCCCGGCTAACAAGTGGAGGCCACGACGTTTGGAATGCGGATTCACTGTAAACTTCGTACACTCGCAGTACTCCACGAGGACAACAAAATGTGCAAGCAGTAGCGCGTACTTCTCAAGCGTTATTGTGAAAAAAGCAACATAATTTCGGTCACAAATATATATGGGAGAGAAGTTTTTCGCGGCGGCACTTGTGTATAAAACATTCTCGGTATTCTTGCCGCGTCAGTGCTAGACAAAATCTCGAGCTTTCGACGATTACCTCCGTCGTCATCGTCAGGAGCTGACTGTCGCCTCTGTATAGCCCGAAGGCGGCTTCTGATTGGTCGGCTTATGATTGGTCGGCGATTACGTGCTGCTGTCTCAGACGGTGTCACTGTGTGCGCCGGTGGCGCCACCGCTTCCGTTGGAACGTAAACCGTGGAAGGAACGTCCCTGCTGCTTCTCTGCATCAGGCGGTCGTTTCCACGCACAGCTCAGATGGTATCCGCTATCGTGGTTAAAGTTCTTTTGGCTCATTCTCATTTCCACAGCCACAGAATCCCAGTACGTCGAGGCATGGGACAGAATTTTAGTTTCATAGAACAATATTTTATGTTTGTTCGTGAGACTGTGCTTCGCAATTGTCGATTTCTCCAATTCTCCCTTTTTAATATGGCGTTGCTGTTCTGCACAGCGGTCGGAAACGGTACGAATCGTCTGACCTATATAATTGCTTCCACACTCCTAGGGTATATTATAAACTCCAGGGACCCTGAGGCCGAGATTGTCCTTAACAGGGAGCATCATCTCCTTAATTTTCTTAGGTGGACGAAAAATCGGTCTTCTAGCACGTCTACGCACGACTCTCCCTATTTTGCTGGAAATCGCGCCACAAAAAGGAAGAACCGCAATCGGTGTTTCATCCTGTGAAGTTGCAGCATTTTCACGTTTCCTTCTTTTGGAGAACGCTGTCTTTATATCGCGTGCACCATAGCCATTCTTTCGGAACACGTTCTTCAGGTGGTTAATCTCGGACCTTAAGTGGTCCTCGTCAGAAACAGTTTTTGCTCTATATACCAACGTTTTCAAAACGGCTCTCTTCTGAGCAAGATGATGGAAACTCTGTGCATTCAGGTATAAATCGGTATGCGTCGGCTTGCGGCATTCAGAG
This sequence comes from Schistocerca serialis cubense, assembly GCF_023864345.2. Taxonomy (NCBI): domain Eukaryota; kingdom Metazoa; phylum Arthropoda; class Insecta; order Orthoptera; family Acrididae; genus Schistocerca; species Schistocerca serialis. The sequence continues at coordinate 1,148,929,310 of NC_064639.1, read as the reverse complement.
TGGCCAAGACGCCCGTCCGCCTGTCGTTGTACCAGAACGTCTAAGAAAGGCAGTCTCCCTTCCTTCTCCATCTCGACAGTGAACTAGGTGTTCGAATGTATGCTGTTCATGTGTTCCATGAATTGTTCGAGAGCTTCTGCTCCGTGTGGCCAGATCATAAATACATCCTCAACGTAACGATAAAATAAGGATGGACGGAGCGCAGCCGAATTTAATGCACGTTCTTCAAAATTCTCCATAAAAAAGTTAGCCAGTGATGGAGACAACGGAGAGCCCATTGCCATACCGTATGTCATTTCATAAAATTTATTACCATACAAGAAGTAGGTGGTCGTCATCACGTGCCGGAACAACTTTATAGTTTCAGGAGGAAAAAGATCCGCCAGCATTTTCAAAGTGTCCTCCACAGGAACTTTTGTGAACAGCGACACCACATCCAGGCTGACTAAAATGTCATTTGGGCCAACTCTAATCTCTTTGATTTTCTCAGTGAACATCTGGGAGTTTTTGATGTGATGTTCACACCGGCCGACTATAGGAGTCATCAACTTTGTTAGGTATTTGGCCAGCTTATAAGTAGGAGAACCAATTGCACTGACAATAGGTCTCATGGAAACATTATCCTTATGGAGCTTCGGTAGTCCGTACAACCTGGGCGGTTTAGCGTTCAAGCACCCTAAGCGTTGGGTCAGCGGATCGAGTCCCGTTCGTCAATTTTTTATTATTTTCAACACAGGCATTTTCTTTACTTTTTATATCACAATTGATATAATGGGAAAAATCCGTGTAATCGGATGAACTTTTATTAAATTTATAATGTTATTTGGCAGTCTACAAATTTTTATTATCACAATTAATATAATTTACTATCGACTAGTAAACGACCAAACGCATAAAGAGATACTGAAAATCTATACGTGTCCGTGTCCTGAAAGTTGTTCGTATTTAATCGTAAGAGAACGAGAAATTGCTTATCGTGAAGACGCTATTAAAATAGAGCCGATACTGCGTGACCCATTAGCAGCGCCGATATTTAAGGAAATGCTGCGTTACGCATGGTTTGCTTCCAAATTGTCGTCTGAAAGAGAGGTTTTTGTAAATGGTAACGAGGTTTGTTTCTCCACGGAAAACCTCAAAAGACCTTGTGTATGCAAAAACATAGCATTTATTCAATGCAAGTGGTGCCGTTTAACTTCATGTTTTCACGAAAAATACCATTCTGCAAATCGTACTTGTAATGTCGGAAGCGAAGATTAATTGTACATCTTTCGAAAGCCGTCTGTGACGCTCATAAACTTGGAGGTAACAAGTCGGTTTGCACTCCTTTCAGGTATGAGGGATTTCTCAAATCGCGGACATACATTTTCAGTGTCACTTAATGCTTTTGGTCGTTTACTAGTCGATAGTTATGAATATTATATTATTTATAATAAAAATTTGTAGACTGCCAAATAACATTGTAAATTTAATAAAAGCGCATCCGATTACACGTATTTTTCCCATTATATCAATTGTAATATAAATAGTAAAGGAAAGGACTGTGTTGAAATAAATAAAAAAAAAAAAAACTGGCCAACGGGACTCGATCCACTGACCCATCGATTACGGGGTTTGAACGCTAACCACTTTTTTTACATTTTTTTTCTACTCATTTAGTTCGACATAGTTCGTTGCGTTTGGTCGGGGCGGACGTCACAAGACATCCGTTCAAATTCATCGTTGGTTCCTTGATTCAGTTTTTTTGTTACAGAGAGCACGCAGCCCTCTGACCGAACACGCTGAGCTACCGTGCCGGCTATCACTAAGCTGCCGCCGGTTCGTAGTAAATATGGCCACGCACAGATATATATTTGTGACCGACATTATGTTGCGATTTTCTCAGTGACGCTTGAGAATTACGCGCTACTGCTTACACATTTTATTGTCCTAATGCAGTACTACGAGTGTACGAAGTTTGCAGTAAATCCGCCTCCCCTTCAAAGTCTCTCCCTGTCTACTTCTCGCAGTGTCGTTAGTGATGATTTACAACTCCAAGAAGTAGGCAGATAATTCCACTTCCGTAAGAGCACAACGTGTTCCAGAGACGGATGAGCAGGTGAAAGATGCCTAATGTATGTTCGCAACATCCCCGCCGATACTACTCATGGCAGCTCACGCCATTCGGATTTAGTTTAACCATCAGCCACATTAGCAGGTTGGCTCTCCATGACTGTCTTTTAATAAACATAAAAGTGTATTCAAGTGACATCCAAGCCTAAAAAACTTCATCTCGACAAAACAAAAAGCAGCGCTGCAACTGTATGGTGACTTCATCTGAAAAGCACGACCAGTTTCGTACCGTTAGTTACATCATCAGGTGAAGTCCTGAACAGATAGAAACCGTGAAATAATACTAGAAAGTTGCTTGGGTTCTATCTCAGTGTGGGCGAGTTGTGGTGCCATGAAAATATTCTGGGTTCGGAGTTGGCGTTGTGGGGCGGCTGGTAGGAATTGTTATGGTGGTTTTATATAAATATGTTTGAATGGAGAAACACTGCAATTCCCATTATTTATGCTGTTGTTTGCCGTTCTCAACATTGGCTCTCTAACTACAATATTGGCAACCAGAAAGTGATTAGCAAAACGTGAAGCCTGTAATTAGAATTCCTAGTGCCCACTTCATCTGAGAAATACACTTATAGCTACAGCTTATAGCTGTGACGAGTTAGGAGACTGTCCGGGATTTATAATCAAAACGATCGTGAAAAAAAACTTTCTCTATATTCTGAAAGTCACAGATGAAAACAAAAGAATCCACAATATTTGACTAACAGAGCAATTCAGAGTCTAATGCGCTGATGCAACTATAACTGTCCAAATTAAATGTTTAAATGAATGCTCGCCATAATTTGATGATTAGGTTCATCAAACGCCACGCTAAATAATGGTAGAATGTTTGTCCCGCGGCGGCACGTGAAAATACGACATAAGCAAACTGAAAATCGATAATTAAAGTCATCCCAGAATTAACACTTCACTCCAAAATGATTTCATGGTTACGCGTTTCCCGAGTAACTTAATACGGCATCCGAGGCTGTTTATAGCAATGATACCGACGCGACGCGACGCGACTCCCGACACAGATGGCGTGCTATTCAGCGTCTGGAGAGAACTGGGGCCTTGCTTCCTCTCGCAGCGTTCTTATATATAAAGCCGCGGTGCGGACGGCTAAGGGAACGCCTGATCAAATCGGCTCTCCTGACTAGCCGCTGGGCTAGTAATGCACCACTTTAAGTCATTGAATAAATCATAGCTCCTTTTGCTGATGGCCGATGAAGCTCTCAATTTAAATGTGCATTCAGCACACAGGTAAGTAATCATAATAAAAGTTTGACGTGGCTAAGTTAAATCTTTTGGGCGAGAGAATTATTTTAATTACACTGCACGCAGTAGACGAGCTCTGAACTTGCCCTTTGGAGATACGCTATCGCTATAGTTTTATAGTTATTCAAATGAAACTTCTCACATCTTCATAGTTATAGCGGATCTCCATTCTACTTAAATATAAATATCCTAGCCTTATTTATTAGCCTACTTAATATATCTTGCTTCCTTAATTTTTAAGACAAAAACCAGAAAAATCATGAATTTCAACTAAAATCTTAATTTGTGAGATCCAGAAGTCTGCTTCTATTAAATTATTATTGAAAAGGAATCTAAGTATAAATTTTTAAATCTGTAGCTCTTTTCTGTTGCGCCAATGATTTTTACAGAAAAATGTCCAAATTTCGAAAATGGTTAAAGTTATCGAACTGACATTCAACACATGTTAATTTAGTATTACTCCTGACATGCTAGAAACATTTTAGGTTATTTATTTGATTTTTAAAGTATTGCGCTACCTTTATGACGTCAGAGCTAGTTACAGCGGACTGGCTGGCTCACAATGGAAAGACTGATGTGAATTTAGTATGGCGTGAGTAGGCTGCTTCCCTACAGCGTGGCCGCACAGACCGCTCGGCGGACGGACCGCGCGGTGCCGGACAAGAGGGGTAGTGGCAGCGCGTGGTCCAGCCGCCGCGTCGGTGGGAATTCTATGGTGACGTTGTGTCAATGAAGGAGGCAGGCCGGGAGTGCCAAAGATGGTGGACTTTGTAAAAAACTTTAATGGCAGACATTTCACATTTCCTATAGAAATTAATAGTTGCAAGATGAATAATGATACCTCAAAAAGAAACATGTAGATTACCATTATTTGCACGACGATTCTGATGGTGTAATCAGATTTTCAACATCTTTATTAGTTTAATGTTTAGTATCTGACGATAAATTATACAAATAACACCCAGGAACGAATTTCTAAAATCTAAATGGTTCTTCTTTTCATAAATCATACGATATCCTGTATTCAGACAGAGTTCTGGAATAGACGAATCGGAAGAATCCCCGGAAGGTATGACATTAAGTTTGTTTTCCTACCATCTGCAAAACTGAGCAACCTGTTGGGTTCAGGTAACGGTGATCTTAGCCGGAGGAAATGTGACGTGTACAAGTTTCTTTGTCAATGTGGGGCAGCGTATATAGGCCAGACATGTTGCACAGTACAAGAACGCTGAGATGAACGTCAGCTTCATACACGCATACGTCAACCGGAAAGTCTTCACGCACGTGTTCTATAGAGGGCGAGTCACTAACTATTGGCAAAAACTCTGAAAGTATGTTAGTAACTGAAAAGTTTGTGGCACAAATGTTGCATGGGACAACAGGGGCCATAATATGACGTTGGCTTTTTGTTGCTAGGTTGGGTCGCACATTCTCTGACTGTTTTCTCTCAAACAGTAAATATTCTCCGAAAACGGCGTATCCATCTACCGTTCCATTGACATGTGAGCACCATTCGACTGTTTCACAGTGCGACACTAATAGAAACACTAAGACTAGTATCGTCGAATCAAGCGAATGAGAATGATGAATTCCTTCGAAGAACAAGTCGATATGCTTCTCATTTACGGAGAACGGCAACCAAATTCAGTGAGAGCTAGAGCCTCATACGCTGAAACTTATCCTCAACGTACTCAACCTACATGTCGTACATTTGAAAATGTGTATGATAAATTGAGAACAACTGGATCTTTACCGCATCGGAAACATATCCGGCAAAGGAAAATTACTAACGAGGAAACGGAAATTGGTACTCTTGCTACTGTGGTTCGAGATCCTTGTGTTAGTACGCGTAAGATCGCAAGGGAATCTGACATGAGCCAGAGTGGTGTTGTTCGTGTTCTGCATCGCCATAAATATCATCCTTACCATATCAGTGTACATTAAGAATTAACTGGTACGGATTCTATGTGTCGCACTGAATTCTGCCGATGGGCTCAACTTGAGATTCAGAGGGATGCCACATTATCAATTTATTTTATTTACTGACGAGGATACATTCACGAAAAATGGAAATGTTAATTTGCATAACATGAATTATTGGGCAATTGAAAATCCATGTTGGCTGCGGCAAGTTGCACACCAAAACTGTGGTCGGTGAATGTATGTTGTGGGATCCTGGAGCACAGAATTATAGGCCACTGTTTCATCGAAGGAAATCTTAATTGTAGGAAGTACACCACATTCCTGCAAGAAACATTAGGTCTGTTACTGGAAGAAATACGTTTAGGAACGAGGAACAGAATGTGGTATCAACACGATGGGTGTCTGGCACATTTTTCGTTGATGGCTACAAATGAGTTGCAGAGCCAATTCCCAGATCGTTGGATTGGACGCGGAGGAGATGTGTCGTGACCGGGTCGTTCGCCAGACTTGACGCCTCTGGACTTTTTCTTGTGAGGATTCGTAAGAGACATTGTTTACAGTATAAAGACGTTCCAACTGCACCTGAAGATATGAGAGACAATGTACTTCTATAAGTGCCGATGTGATAAGGAATACCACTCAATCCGTGATAAGAAGATTGCAGCACTGCATTGATACCAATGGTCATCACTTCTAACACCTTCTGTAAATGGATGTTCATGCCACCTTTTTGACCTTCGTTGACCTTCAAAGACCTTACTGTTACACATAATTGGATTCGTCTCGATAACCGCTGTAATAAGGTAAGTACAAAACTATAGCATTCCATTTACAAAAACAAAGTTGACCTTCATATCTCTGAAGCGACCCCACCTAGCAACAAAAAACCAACGTCACATTATGGCCCGCGTTGTCCCATGCAACGTTTGTCCCGCGAACGTTTCAGCTCCTAACATACTTTCGGAGTTACTTTTGGTGGCAATAGCTAGTGACTCACCCTGTATACAGGGCGTCGACTTGCGGATGCCGTTAGTCGTACCCCCCCTCACCAGCAAGATTGTACCGCCTGAAGATGTGGGACAGTTGCTCCGAGGAAATATTGTGGAATTTGCACTACGTCATCCTGCGGCAAACCCGTGAAGACTATTTACAAGATTAGTAATTATTAAACATTAATAGTTGTTTCTGTACCTACAGACAACTTTTAGTTACGTTTCATTATCTGTATGTTCCATGGATCATATTTCTTACTGCATATATTGTGAACTTTGTTAATATCTCTGCAAACATTGCGTAGATGCGATGGTGTTGAAAACACCCAGGAGGTAGACCCTTTGTACTGAATCTGGTAATTTAAACTCAAATAAGTGAATGCATCGCACTGCACATAAATCGGTGGAAGTAGTTCGCTACCCTATTCAATGGAAGCAATAGCAACCATAATGTTCTAGAAGTATGCCTCAGGAGCGATCTGAAGAGAAACCGGTACGTTAGTAGGTAAAGCATGTACCAGTCTGTGATTTGTTGGAAGAAAAGTGAAGAAATGTAATTTATCGCAAAACAAGTGTCTTATAAAAGACCCGTTACGCCAATGCTGGACGATTATTTGTTCGTCCAGGTATCTCCCCAGGCGGGAATTATTGATCGAGGAGATAGAGAAGTTCCGATGTAAGCAGTACGTTTCGTCACGGGTTCGCTTAGCAAGATCGAATGTTATGAAGATACTCTTCTGAAAAAGAGGTGTGGAACATCTGTTAAAATTCCGAGAGGGGGCGTTACAAAGAGATAACCTTTGTGAAATAACGATAGTTGAAAAATAATTATGTAAATCAAAATTACTTTTTACATAAGATGTTTTTAAATCAGAGGACGAAATAATTTCTCCGAGCACCAAACAGTTAGTCCTGAAAATTTCTGCTTCTGAATTTGTAATAGCTGTGGCAGTACTTGTAAGATTTACTGCGATAAACGTAGGGCTCAAGCAGTACGTGACTTTGCGCGAGTAGTTCACTTCCTTATACATATTGCGTGCGTCCCAAGTTTTTCATGCACCGATGAGCCAAAACGTTACGACCAACTGTTTCATTCCGTGTTGTTCAACTTTTCAAACTCAGTAAAGCAACGATTCTGCTCGACATGGGTTCTACAAGTCCCCGGTAGGTTTCCAGAAGTATGCGGCACCAGACGTCTACTCACAGGCCACAAAATTCCAGCAAATTGTGGAACGTTTGTTTGTGGACACACAGCTGGGGCCCGATATGCTTTTACAGTGAGTACAGATCAGGTGCCTTTGCTGGCTAAGACATCGGTGAGATAGCTATCATGCCCCTCAAACCAGTGCAGCACTATTCTGGCCTTGTGCCGCGGAGAGTTATCCTGCTGGAAGATACCACCACATCAGAGAAGACTTTAACCACGAAGGGGTGCAGGTGTTCCGCGATAATTTCCAGTAGTTCGTTGCTGTCATGGTGTCTTCGAGTACTACCATAGGTCCCATAGAAGTCCAACTCAGTGTACTCTATACAGTAATTCTGCTCTTACCGGCCTGAATCTGTGGGGCGGTGCGCGTTGCAAGCAGCCGTTCGACTGAATGACGACGCATAACGAGCCAACCATCAACCTGGTGTAACAAGAAATGCTACTCATTCGACGGGTGATTCATTTCTATTGATCCTATGTGAAAAAGTGATACTGTGCCCATTGCAATCCTAAATGACAATGTCGTTGGGTCAAAACGGGAACACGTGAGGGTCGCGTGATGAGGATCTCAATGTTCAGCAATGGCGTTTGAACGGGTGCTGCAAACCACTTTTGCCTGCACGACATTGTACTCCGTCGTCGGATCCGCCACATGTCGATGCCTGTCTTGGATTATACCTTAGGGGATCCTCCGACATCTGTGTTTTGTGATGAAACGTAGACATCCAGTACCATACGGCCTATGCGTTATTCCATCATCCTTCAACCACTTTCCACAGGTGCTCACGACAGTAGTACGCCAACAGGCGACCAGCTTCGCCGTTTCAGAGATTGTTGCTTCCAGCCGCAGCGCCACAAAAACGTGCCGTTTGTTAAAACCGCTTATATCAGTGGAATTCCGCATTTTCGGCCTGTATCCTCGCTATAATAACTGCCTATTCGTCTCTCTTCCGCTTACATTCTTCCCTTATTGCGTCACTTGTTCACAACAGCGGCAGGCCAACCTCGAGGTGGGCAGTGATCATCATGTTTTGACTTTCTCTTCCGAATGCGTAAATACTTTATTGACACTCACCTACGTACGGAGAAATGATCATAACAATAAAATAAGAGAAATCAGAGCTCGAACGGAAATATTTAGGTGTTCCTTTTTCCCACACGACATTCGAGAGTGGAATAGTAGAGAAGTAGTATGAAAATTGTTCGATGAACCCTCTGCCAGCCACTTAAGTGTGAATTGCAGAGTAACCATGTAGATGTAGACGTAGACTCATCAGTGTATTAACCATACAAATATTTTCAAAGCTATTAAAAATTCACAAGCAAACCGACAAATTTTCATGAGTATCTGTTGGGGTTAGGTATCTGCATTAGGCTAGGAGAAATTATTTTGTAATTAAAAACGTGTTGTATTACAAATTTGTTTTTATTTAAACATTATTTTTTTGCATTTCAGTATTGCAATCGTATGTGTGAAATTTCTCAATGCATTTTAAACATTTTGATGAAATTATATTTTTTATTCAAAAATTACTTTTACACACACCAAAAAAAGTTTTGCATCCCCAGGTTCCCAGAACTCCTGAAGATAGACATTTACTGTGGATACTGTATCACAGACACAGTCCCCTTGACTGTTCAGAGATGTCACTAAGCCAACCCAAACATGTGAACAACCATGCAGCACGAGCAGCGCCTATTAGACGGAAGGGGTCCGACGGCCGATCAGTTCCAGTCATTCGACCAGAAAGGAGCTATACGGCTCGTATTGTCTATAGCTCAACCATCCCTAGACGGTCAATACCGCGGTTCGATCGCGTCCGCGTTGTTACTGTGTACCACTAAGGGCTCTCAACAAGGGAAGTGTCCAGGCGTCTCGGAGTGAACCAAAGCGATGTTGTTCGAACATGGAGGAGGTACAGAGAGACAGGAACTGTCGACGACATGCCTCGCTCAGGTCGCCCAAGTGCTACTACTGCAGTGGATAACCGCTACTTACGGATTACGGCTCGTAGGAAACCTGACAGCAACGCCACCATGTTGAATAATGCTCTTCGTGCAGCCACAGGACGTCATGTTACGACTCAAACTTTGCGCAGTAGGCTGCATGATGGACAACTTCACTCCCGACTGTCATGGCGAAGTCCATCCTTGCAACCACATCACCATGCTGCGCGGTACAGATGTGCACAACAACATGCCGCATGAACCGCTCAGGATTGGCATCAGGTTCTCTTCACCGATGAGTGTCGCGTATGCCTTCAACCAGAAAATCGCCGGAGGCGTGTTTGGAGGCAACCCGGTCAGTCTGAACGCTTTAGACACACTGTCCAGCGAGTGCAGGAAGGTAGTGGTTCCCTGCTGTTTTGGGGTGGCATTATGTGGGTCCGACGTACGCCGCTGGTGGTCATGGAAGGCGCCGTAACGGCTGTACGATACGAGAATGCCATCCTCTGACCGATAGTGCAATCATATCGGTAGCTTGTTCGCGAAGCATTCGTCTTCATGGACGACAATTCGCGCTCCCATCGTCCACATCTTGTGACTGACTTCCTTAATGATAACGACATCGCTCGACTAGAGTGGCCAGCATGTTCTCCAAACATTAACCCTATCGAACATGCCTGGGATAGACTGAAAAGGGCTGTTTATGGACGACGTGACCCACCAAACACTCTGAGGGATCTACGCCGAATGACTGTTGAAGAGTGCGTCAATCTGGACCAAAAGTGCCTCGATGAGATTGTGGATAATATGCCAAGACGAATAAAGGCATGCATCAGTGCAAGAGGACGCGCTACTGGATATTAGAGGTACCGGTGTGTATAGCAATCTGGACCACTACCTCTGAAGGTATCGGTGTATGGTGGTACAACATGCAACGTGTGTTTTCCATGAGAAATAAAAAGGGCGGAAATGAGGTCTTTTTTGATCTCTGTTCGAATTTTCTGTACAGGTTCCGGAACTCTCGGAACCGAGGTGATGCAAAACTTTTTTTGATGGGTGTATATTACTACCTTTTTACCCACGTCTTCGCCTGTATACAAGTATGTCACATACACTGCGCACATCTCCTCCTCCACCTCTCTTGATCCATATCTTCTTCTCCTTCTCTCTCCGCATCTCTGCTCACATACTACATGGAACGCATTCTGATACTACTTGCACTTCTCACCGATCCCGCGGGGCAGTCGAGACATTAGACGTTATCAAACCTTTCCACTTCCTCCTCCACCCCTACCGAACCGACCAGCAACAAAGCCAACCAATAATGATTGAATTTTCTCATTATGAGAATATTGAAGAGTGATGTGTTGTAATTGTCAGAAACGATTAAAAAAGCCAAGGTCACACAAAATATTTTTTATTCAAGAACACGTTGTCCTGAATAAAAAATATTTTGTTCGATCTTGGCTTTTGAACGGTTTTTAAGAATCAATAATGCATTGTCACCCATTCAGAACAATGTTTAAAATGTCAAGTCTCTACCTCATCGGGAACATAGTTACAATCAATGCATAAATAGTTCCGAACAGACAGACATGAAAGCAACCCAGTAGAAACGTGGTAATGAGACAGTTTTCCCTCCGCTGAATCATTCGCGAATGTAAGAGGTGAATGGAGGGACTTCTAGTGGTACGTCTACATCCGTCTTAGTACCGCATTTCTACGCGGTCCTCCCTTTCCTGCCCTACTCGCGAATGACGCTTGGGAAGAGCGGTTGTCGGTAACTCTCTGTTTCAGGTCTAATTTCTGGAATTTTCGCATCGGGATCGTTTTGCTACATGTATGTGCGAGGAAGCAATATGTCTTTTGAATTTTCGGGAGAGACACTCTAAATTTCAGTTGTTAACTTCTCTGTGATACACAACTCGTCTCTCGTAGCCTCATGTCTGTGATGCTCTCGTGCTCTTCTTTGATCTTCTCTACAACGTCAGTCAGTCCTACCCGGCAAGGGTTCCATGAGTGATGAACAACACTGAACAGTATGTCGAACTATCACCTTGAAAGCCTTTGGAGGATAAGTTACGAGGGCTATTCAGAAAGTAAGGAACGATAGGTTGCAAAATGGAAATCACAATGAAAATCAAAACTGAAACTTTCTGGCAGATTAAAACTGTGTGCCCGACCGAGACTCGAACTCGGGACCTTTGCCTTTCGCGGGCAAGTGCTCTACCATCTGAGCTACCGAAGCACGACTCACGGCCGGTACTCACAGCTTTACTTCTGCCAGTATCTCGTCTCCCACCTTCCAAACTTTACAGAAGCTCTCCTGCGAACCATGCAGAACTAGCACTCCTGAAAGAAAGGATATAGCGGGGACATGGCTTAGCCACAGCCTGGGGGATGTTTCCAGAATGAGATTTTCACTCTGCAGCGGAGTGTGCGCTGATATGAAACTTCCTGGCAGATTAAAACTGTGTGCCCGACCGAGACTCGAACTCGGGACCTTTGCCTTTCGCGGGCAAGTGCTCTACCATCTGAGCTACCGAAGCACGACTCACGGCCGATACTCACAGCTTTACTTCTGCCAGTATCTCGTCTCCCACCTTCCAAACTTTACAGAAGCTCTCCTGCGAACCATGCAGAACTAGCACTCCTGAAAGAAAGGATATAGCGGGGACATGGCTTAGCCACAGCCTGGGGGATGTTTCCAGAATGAGATTTTCACTCTGCAGCGGAGTGTGCGCTGATATGAAACTTCCTGGCAGATTAAAACTGTGTGCCCGACCGAGACTCGAACTCGGGACCTTTGCCTTTCGCGGGCAAGTGCTCTACCATCTGAGCTACCGAAGCACGACTCACGGCCGGTACTCACAGCTTTACTTCTGCCAGTATCTCGTCTCCTACCTTCCAAACTTTACAGAAGCTCTCCTGCGAACCATGCAGAACTAGCACTCCTGAAAGAAAGGATATAGCGGAGACATGGCTTAGCCACAGCCTGGGGGATGTTTCCAGAATGAGATTTTCACTCTGCAGCGGAGTGTGCGCTGATATGAAACTTCCTGGCAGATTAAAACTGTGTGCCCGACCGAGACTCGAACTCGGGACCTTTGCCTTTCGCGGGCAAGTGCTCTACCATCTGAGCTACCGAAGCACGACTCACGGCCGGTACTCACAGCTTTACTTCTGCCAGTATCTCGTCTCCTACCTTCCAAACTTTACAGAAGCTCTCCTGCGAACCATGCAGAACTAGCACTCCTGAAAGAAAGGATATAGCGGAGACATGGCTTAGCCACAGCCTGGGGGATGTTTCCAGAATGAGATTTTCACTCTGCAGCGGAGTGTGCGCTGATATGAAACTTCCTGGCAGATTAAAACTGTGTGCCCGACCGAGACTCGAACTCGGGACCTTTGCCTTTCGCGGGCAAGTGCTCTACCATCTGAGCTACCGAAGCACGACTCACGGCCGGTACTCACAGCTTTACTTCTGCCAGTATCTCGTCTCCTTCCTTCCAAACTTTACAGAAGCTCTCCTGCGAACCATGCAGAACTAGCACTCCTGAAAGAAAGGATATAGCGGGGACATGGCTTAGCCACAGTCTGGGGGATGTTTCCAGAATGAGATTTTCACTCTGCAGCGGAGTGTGCGCTGATATGAAACTTCCTGGCAGATTAAAACTGTGTGCCCGACCGAGACTCGAACTCGGGACCTTTGCCTTTCGCGGGCAAGTGCTCTACCATCTGAGCTACCGAAGCACGACTCACGGCCGGTACTCACAGCTTTACTTCTGCCAGTATCTCGTCTCCTACCTTCCAAACTTTACAGAAGCTCTCCTGCGAACCATGCAGAACTAGCACTCCTGAAAGAAAGGATATAGCGGAGACATGGCTTAGCCACAGCCTGGGGGATGTTTCCAGAATGAGATTTTCACTCTGCAGCGGAGTGTGCGCTGATATGAAACTTCCTGGCAGATTAAAACTGTGTGCCCGACCGAGACTCGAACTCGGGACCTTTGCCTTTCGCGAGCAAGTGCTCTACCATCTGAGCTACCGAAGCACGACTCACGGCCGGTACTCCTTTCTTTCAGGAGTGCTAGTTCTGCATGGTTCGCAGGAGAGCTTCTGTAAAGTTTGGAAGGTAGGAGACGAGATACTGGCAGAAGTAAAGCTGTGAGTACCGGCCGTGAGTCGTGCTTCGGTAGCTCAGATGGTAGAGCACTTGCCCGCGAAAGGCAAAGGTCCCGAGTTCGAGTCTCGGTCGGGCACACAGTTTTAATCTGCCAGGAAGTTTCATATCAGCGCACACTTCGCTGCAGAGTGAAAATCTCATTCTGGAAACATCCCCCAGGCTGTGGCTAAGCCATGTCTCCGCTATATCCTTTCTTTCAGGAGTGCTAGTTCTGCATGGTTCGCAGGAGAGCTTCTGTAAAGTTTGGAAGGTAGGAGACGAGATACTGGCAGAAGTAAAGCTGTGAGTACCGGCCGTGAGTCGTGCTTCGGTAGCTCAGATGGTAGAGCACTTGCCCGCGAAAGGCAAAGGTCCCGAGTTCGAGTCTCGGTCGGGCACACAGTTTTAATCTGCCAGGAAGTTTCATATCAGCGCACACTCCGCTGCAGAGTGAAAATCTCATTCTGGAAACATCCCCCAGGCTGTGGCTAAGCCATGTCTCCGCTATATCCTTTCTTTCAGGAGTGCTAGTTCTGCATGGTTCGCAGGAGAGCTTCTGTAAAGTTTGGAAGGTAGGAGACGAGATACTGGCAGAAGTAAAGCTGTGAGTACCGGCCGTGAGTCGTGCTTCGGTAGCTCAGATGGTAGAGCACTTGCCCGCGAAAGGCAAAGGTCCCGAGTTCGAGTCTCGGTCGGGCACACAGTTTTAATCTGCCAGGAAGTTTCATATCAGCGCACACTCCGCTGCAGAGTGAAAATCTCATTCTGGAAACATCCCCCAGGCTGTGGCTAAGCCATGTCTCCGCTATATCCTTTCTTTCAGGAGTGCTAGTTCTGCATGGTTCGCAGGAGAGCTTCTGTAAAGTTTGGAAGGCAGGAGACGAGATACTGGCAGAAGTAAAGCTGTGAGTACCGGCCGTGAGTCGTGCTTCGGTAGCTCAGATGGTAGAGCACTTGCCCGCGAAAGGCAAAGGTCCCGAGTTCGAGTCTCGGTCGGGCACATAGTTTTAATCTGCCAGGAAGTTTCATATCAGCGCACACTCCGCTGCAGAGTGAAAATCTCATTCTGAAAATCAAAACTGTTTTATTTGCAAATGTTAGCTACACCTTCCAGCTATTTCTCTACACAGTCGCCGCTCATACTTAGACATCTGTCGTAGCGTTGTACCAACTTTTCGATTCCCTCGTTATAGAAGACAGCCGCCAGGCTTTTCGACAATTTTCTGCTATGGGCTGCAGCTCGTTGTCTGTGTCAAAATATTGTATTCATAGCCAGCGGTTCATTTGAGCAGGGATGAGCCTCAGGGGTAGCCAATTACGGGCTGTATATTTCGTGATCAAACATTTTCCATCGAAATCGCTGCAGGAGCATCTTCATTGCCCCTGCAGAGTGCGGCCGATAATGGTCGTGTGGAACGAACTGCATGACAGTTATGTTATGTGGTTTGCATAGCATCAGGCGAAATCTTTCGCCAGCCCCTCATAACTTGGTGGGAGACGCTAATTTCCAGCCATCTTTACGCTCTCACTGTGAGCTCAGAACTGAAAGGAGCGACACGATGCGATCGACGGGCGTACTAGACTCAGTGCCCAACGCATCTGTGCAAAGCTTCATCACATTTTCACTATATTTCCCATTTCGCGTCCGATCGTTCCTTACTTTCCGAATAACCCTCGTATATTACCTTAATATTTTCCCTATGAATCTCAGTTTGGCACCCGATTTCCCTACTTTTTGTTTTCGATGGTCATTTCACTTAAGGTCGCGCTGGATACTTAGTCCAAGATACACTGAGGTGGAAAAAGTCACGAAATACCTCCTAATATCGCGTCGGACCTCCCCTTGCCCTGCGTACTGTGTAATGCCGGAAATGCATATCCTCCTATTTTCGTCTATTGTACTATTATTTTTTTTCCTTATTTTTGCTACCTGAATATATGATATTTCTGTGTCTTCACATATTGTAATTGTTTTACTATTTGTATATATATATTTATGCATTTATGTCGATGTATAATTGGTTTGTTGTGTAAAGATTATTTGTATTTTTACGCTGGGTCTTGCCTAGGGAAAACTGCTATCGAACGATTACATCGATAGGTCGTGTGAAGAATCAAAGTGTGTAGGATCTTTGGTAGTGTTAACTCTGCCGCGTGGAGCGCGGGCAGTGAGAGTCTGGCGGGAGTAGCGAGTGGAGCAGGTGTTGTGTGACGCTCCCGCGAGTTGCCGCGCTTTCGGGGTTTGGCAGCATGTAATTGCGCTCGACTCGCGATGATAGTTTCTGACATGGTGTCGCGGACGGGAAGCATTAGCTGGCGCACATCAAGAGCCCGTTTCGCCTGGTGACCTTGTCGAGAAGAAGGCGCGCCAACATCCAGCTTCTGCAACAGCGACGGCCGACAATGAGTGACTGTCGCCACCTCCTCGATCGACGGCTTCAAACCTTCAATCAACCAACAAGGAAGACTAAAAGCACGTAAAGTTTCAGAACTGTATGGCAGACCTCAGCTTTTCAAATTGTTCCATTTGCCTCGCAAAATTACAGCAACTTAGCATGAACCTTTGTTGCTCATTGTCCCAATTTCATTGCCAAGCAGGGTCCCTTCCTTTTCCGAAATGAACCCGAGTGTCGTTGAAATTCAAACGCCAGCATTAAAATAATATAATTAGATTTCACTGCTTTAATTTCAAAGTTCAGTAGCTGGCTACAATATTTAGGTTACACGAGCACAAATTTAGAGTGCGAGTTTTGTTAGCATATTTTAGCTTACCTGTGACTGCAGCTCAGCTTGGTACGTACTAAATTTTACTATTGTTAATAGTTCAGAATCATTTAATTCAAGTTCAAAGTTAAATCTCTTGTTTCTAAATTGCGTAGAGTCAAGTTGCTTTTGAAATGATTGTTGAGGTAGTCCAAGACTAACCGTATTTTACTGGATTTCGATGTGCTTCAGAAAGAAAGCTCACTATTAACTTCAGTCACTAAATTAACTTTCGATTTTCCGGTTTTATTAATTCTTTTGCTAAATTAAGTCAGAGTGTAGCGAAATTTATTACTTCTGACAAACTTTCAGTTTTCACACTACACGTGTCAACCTTCAGTTGCCACGCTTCTAGTGTTAATTATATGTGTAATAACCTTTCTTTTTCAGTTACTATAGTAATTGTCCTTAGGACTGGCGACCGTGATTTCCCCCAAATCTCAAATATCTAATTACCGCTAGTTAATTGTTAACGTAACGGCCGCACATTTACTTTCTTTAATAACTTTACCCCTTTTCAAAATTAATTTCCACCAGTTTCATTTGCATTTTCCTTTCATTTAGATGTAACCCTTTCCTCCCTCTTTACCGATAGATTAACTTCGGTGACGATTGCTTTTCCCAAATTTCCATTAGGTACACGCGGTTTAATTTTTCACTGTCATTAAGGTCGATAAGTGAGGGGGAGGTTACAACTGCAACACGGAGTCCATAAGTAGTTGGAAGTCCCCTGCGTAAATAGCCGTCCATAACTGCGGAGGTGTTGGCTGTGCAGGATTTTGTGCACGAACTGACCTCTCCATTATGTCCTATAAATTTTGCTTAGGATTCATATCGGGCGATCTGAGAGGCGAAACCATTCGATAAAATTGTCCAGAATGTTCTTCAAACCAATGGCCCAGTGAAATGGCCCATTGTCATCCATAAAAATCACATCGTTGCTTGGGAAAATGAAGTCCATTAGTAGCTGGAATTGGTCTCCAAGTAGCCGAACATAACCATTTTCAGTCGATGATCGGTTCAGCTGGACCAGAATACCCGATCCATTGCATATAAAAACAGACCACACCACCATGGAGCCACCGCCAGCTTACACAGTGCCTTACTTGGCCCGTGGCTTGGTGCGGTCTGTGCCATACTTTAACCCTACTATCAGCTCCTAACAACTGAAGTCGGGACTCACCTGACCAGGCCACGATTTTTCAGACGTCTAGGATCCAACCTGTATGGTGACAAGCCCGGGAGAGGCGCTCGAGTCGGTGTCGTGTCGTTAGCTGTCCTAGCCCAGTTACGCCGTGTTTCGCTTCCCTGTCCTAACAGGGAACTTCATCGTATTAGTGATAAATATTCTTCTGGGTATTATGCCGCGTCATTGCTAAAAAACTAACAACAATAATAAACTAAAACCGACGTTTCGGCCGAATTGCAACGGCCTTCCTCAGGGAACGACTGGTCTTGCATGGGGATAGGTGCTTCTATTTATTACAGACTATCGATGTCTGACGTCACTGTTGTAAAACTTTTAATTGGCCCTCTAATATGATTGGCTAGTCATGACGTAAGGGAAGATGGAAGGGAAGGGGCTATTCGTGGATGTCCATGTCGTCAACGATTGGTAGCTGTCCGCCAACCAGCGTTCGGCTTCTGGTCGGCAACTTTTCCTCCTGGTGTGCACGAAGTGGACTGACAGCGGCTCTACAGCTGTTTGTGTCGATACGTCCGCGTCCCGTGTAGCTTCTGCCCTGGGACCGCTCGCGGCCCGTTGATGGCCGGCAGCCAGGACGTTGGGAGTTTGTAGCCATCTTCTCTGTTGATGTTGTGAGGCTGCTTAATACGAGTAATTTCGATCGCCTCCCGTATTTTGCGTTCTCGCATCCACGATTCTTTCGCCAGTACTCGGGCCTCCTGGAACCGGATAGGTTGTCCACAGTCACGGTGGTGTTCCGCTATCGCTGATTTATTATGTTGTTGTAACCGTACATAGCGTTCGTTGTTCTGCTACTCGTAAGCTGACAGGTGTCCCTGTTTCTCCTATGTAGGCAGCTCGACACTCACACCGTAGTTCGTAAACACCTCCAGTGTTAAGATTTTTGACTACATCCTTGGTGGAACCTATCATTTCGTGGAACCTGTGACTGCTTCGAAAAATCGGTTTGAAACCTCGTCGGTGGAGGACGTTGCCTAACCGTTCACTGACGCCTTTTACATATGGTAAGTGTACCATTTCTGTGCTTATTTAAAGCGGTGTTGCTTGTCTGTTAGCACTGACAACTCTACGCAAATGCGGCTGCTCTCGGTCGTTAAGTTAAGGTCGTCGGCCAACGTGTTGTCCGTGGTGAGAGGTAATGACAGAAATCTGGCATTGGCGGCACACTTTTGACACTGTGGATCTCCGAATATTGAATTCCCTTACGATATCTGGAATGGAATGCACATGAATATAGCTCCAGCAATCATCCCTCGTTCAAAGTCTGTTAATTTCCATCGTGGCAAAATCACGTCGCAAACCCTTTCACATAAATCAAATGACATCTCCGTCAATACAGGCCCTATTATACTTTGTTTATTACTTATACTATTACGCAGCCGCATCTGTATACGTACAGTCGAGGACAAAACGAGCGAGTCCCCTCGTGTTTTCGTTATACTGATCCGCACAGCTTTAAAGTCTGCAACACAGCGTAACAGGCAAGGCGGCGAAGTGCTACCAACATACTATCCACAGGCGTGAAATTGAGAAAACCATCCGAACTCTGGCAGACTGTTTTCTATTATGTGTAGAACTATATTAATGCTGATTAGTGTGTTAAGCACAACACGTAAATATAAGATGTAAATGAAGGAAGAAACACTTCCCAGTATTAATGCCACCGCGTTTTAGAAGTGCGAGCATTCCCATTGCTAGCTAGCTTAAGAAGCACTTAGGCTAATGAACATTTTCTGGCTGTAGCGAGTCTAATGGAGAATTCGAAACATCGTAGAATATGTTTGGGAGCATTTTGTTATTTCGATAACATCCCGAATGATTGTCACATAAGCGGTGACATAAAGGTAGAAAATTCGTTTTTGAGTCCAGAAAGCTCTACGAAACAGAAACTGCAGATCATTTTGCCATTTTCATTGGGAAATTGCCGACTTATTCATGTCTGGAGTAATAATAGAGGACTGTTTGCCTGTATTGTCTGCTAGCGTAGTGAGAGGTGTTTGCTACTGCAAGGGAGTTCTGATTTGTTTTCGGTTCTAATCTCGATGGAGCCCGATAGACTTTCAGTAAAGCAATTTTAAGAAATTCTTGCGCCCTCAATACGTTTTATTGGTAACTTTATTCTGTACCGGGGCCCGTGGGTGTCAATATGAAACTCTTGTAGAATTTCATACTTATTACTGCCTACTTTTTCCGCTTCTGTCAATAAGTGAATTGACTTAAATGTGGCACTGAATGATTTTTAACTGAATTTCGTTATGAATCTTCACGCAGTGCTAAATTTGCAAACATTCATGGTAGGTCAGCAACGGTAATCCGGTATAACTGGTCTGAACGTTGACACAGACCGTTTCGCGGCCGAATGCGCACAATATTTTGCTAATTCGTAGCGATCTGGGGTACTTTGTCTTACTAAAACAGTTGTGTTGTCTCGATAAGCTGAGATTTATTTTTTATTGGTACGGTTCATACTAATTAGCGTTTCTTCTTTCATTTATTTCTTATACTTACGTGTTGTGATTAACACACTGAAAAAAAAAATTGTGTGAAATCTTATGGGACTTAACTGCTAAGGTCATCAGTCCCTAAGCTTACTGCTAAGGTCATCAGTCCCTAAGCTTACACACTACTTAACCTAAATTATCCAAAGGACAAGCCGGCCGCGGTGGTCTAGCGGTTCTGGCGCTGCAGTCCGGAACCGCGGGACTGCTACGGTCGCAGGTTCGAATCCTGCCTCGGGCATGGGTGTGTGTGATGTCCTTAGGTTAGTTAGGTTTAATTAGTTCTAAGTTCTAGGGGACTTATGACCTAAGATGTTTAGTCCCATAGTGCTCAGAGCCATTTGAACCATTTGAACCTAAGGACAAACAGACACACCCATGCCTGAAGGAGGACTCGAACCTCCGCCGGGACCAGCCGCACCTTAATACACTAATCAGCATTAATGTAGTCTTACACATGACTGAAAACAATCTGACAAAGTTCGGATAGTTTGTCAATTTCACTCCTGTGCATGGTATGTTGGTAGCACTTTGTCGCCTTACCTACTATGCCGTGTAGCAGACTTTAAAGCTGTGCGGATCAGCATAACGAAAAGGCGTTTTGTCCACGACTGTACATACCTGTGTCCCTTAACTTTTGTCACCTCACTGGGTTTTACGGAAGTAACCTCGGTTACAAACGTAAGAGGGATTGTGAAATAAAGGTGTAGCGGCAGATATTCCCCTCCTCCTCCCTGCCCCCCTGAACAGCGTCTGCTTTAAAGGAATGCGATGTTGGCTACTAGTTATAGCTGGCCGAATGTCAATTAGAAAGATGTTGGACTGCGGGATGAGCTGGAGAGCGCCGTTACGCCTACCTACGGGATGCGGTGGCAGTTGGCAGAGTGGCACACGCGGACATCCAGCCGGCCGAGGTAATGGCCGCATCTGCATTCACGCGGATTCCGTCCGTAACTATGGCGGCGTTGTCGGTGGCCACCGCGGAGCCGTAAATTCCCGCGGGCGGAGGGTGCATCAGGGTAGGGCCATACCCGGCCGGGTATGCCCGTCTGAATCACACCGCCGCCGGCGTCCATTATTAAGGCGTTGTGGGCGGCGGGGCGCGCGCCATCGCTGAATAAGAGATGGCGACACGCGCCGCGCATGCACAATGAGAACGCCAGGAAGCCGCGCTCCCCGTCTGCCCCGGTATTGCATTTAGCTGTCCTTTACTGCCGGCGTCGACATTAGGACCGGGGGAAAGGGCGACCCTCCCGGAGCTTCACACTGTCCGAGCGATGGGATTTCAGCTGTGAGTGGGACTCAAAGTCCGCTGATTTCATCCACTGTGCCCGACGGCAGAAGTTACATAACACTTACTGACGAAACTGTAAATCTCACAAAAGAAATATCATCTACATCTACATTTATATTCCGCAAGCCACCCAACGGTGTGTGGCGGAGGGCACTTTACGTGCCGCTGTCATTACCTCCCTTTCCTGTTCCAGTCGCGTATGGTTCGCGGGAAGAACGACTGCCGGAAAGCCTCCGTGCGCGCTCGAATCCCTCTAATTTTACATTCTTGGTCTCCTCGGGAGGTATTATAAGAAGGAGGAAGCAATATATTCGATACCTCATCCAGTCTTGAAAGGAGTCTTGAAAGGAAGATATAAGATGAACATCAACAAAAGCAAAACGAGGATAATGGAATGTAGTCTAATTAAGTCGGGTGATGCTCATGGACTTAGATTAGGAAATGAGACACTTAAAGTAGTAAAGGAGTTTTGCTATTTGGGGAGTAAAATAACTGATGAAGGGCGAAGTAGAGAGGATATAAAATGTAGACTGGCAATGGCAAGGAAAGCGTTTCTGAAGAAGAGAAATTTGTTAACATCGAGTATAGATTTAAGTGTCAGGAAGTCGTTTCTGAAAGTATTTGTATGGAGTGTAGCCACGTATGGAAGTGAAACATGGAGGATAAATAGTTTGGATAAGAAGAGAATAGAAGCTTTCGAAATGTGGTGCTACAGAAGAATGCTGAAGATTAGATGGGTGGATCACATAACTAATGAGGAGGTATTGAACAGAATTGGGGAGAAGGAGTTTGTGGCACAACTTGACAAGAAGAGGGGACCGGTTGGTAGGACATGTTCTGGGGCATCAAGGGATCACGAATTTAGCATTGGAGGGCAGCGTGGAGGGTAAAAATGGTAGAGGGAGACCAAGAAATGAATACACTAAGCAGATTCAGAAGGATGTAGGTTGCAGTAGGTACTGGGAGATGAAAAAGCTTGCACAGGATAGAGTAGCATGGGGAGCTGCATCAAGCCAGTCTCAGGACTGAAGACCACAACAACAACAACAACCTCATCCAGAAACGCACCCTCTCGAAACCTGGACATCAAGCTACACCGCGATGCAGAGGGCCTCTCTTGCAGAGTCTGCCACTTGAGTTTGCTAAACATCTCCGTAACGCTATCACGCTTACCAAATAACATAACAGTACTATCATTATTTGTAATGGTTATACACAGTTCTTTGTTTCCACATAGCGCCCCTTTTCCTTCTATGCGTCCCAACGCCAGGGGATATGTGTACGGAAGGACTAAAAGTGGAACGATCACATGTAATGAAGCACGCTGAAGGCAAAATATTTTGTGCTAGTGCTCCCCCACAGCTCGTAAATATATTGACAGAAGTAGAAACGTAGCGGTAATGCTATTGATGACAACGCCACCAAAGCGGAGTTATAAGAGGCGATCAAAAAGTCTCCGTTCGAAGGCCATACTGTCCAGAATGGATACGCTAGTCATGAAAAATCACCGTCAACACTGAGACAGTCATACAACTGACACACCGCGCAGAGGTACCTGATCGGTGAAACACCGCGACCCGCTGCGAGACGATTGCCGAACGTCCGCGTCCGACAGGAATCCTCGACCCTTTGAGGCCTTTTTTAAGGGACCAAAGGCGTCGATGATCGCACGGGGAGAGATCAGGATTATAGGGCGAGCGCCAGAATGCCTCCTATTTGAAACGGCATTTCATATAGGGGGACGTGCGTTATCCTGAAGCAGCAACAGCCCCTGTCGCGCACCATTCCACAACGCTGTTTTTCGACTGACATGCTGCGCCACACACATTCTTCATTCTAGGATGGCTGTCTAACGGTATTTGCCCTTCGCCAATAAAGGAAATACTAAAAAACTAAACTCCTGCCGAACAGGCCATGAAGACCAAACAGTACCGACCGGCCGCCGTGTTATCCTCAGCCCATAGGCGTCACTGGATGCGGATATGGAGCGGCATGTGGTCAGCACACCGCTCTACCGGCCGTACCTCAGTGTCCGAGACCCGAGCCGCTACTTCTCAGCCGAATAGCTCCACAGTTTGCCTCACAACGGCTGAGTGCACCCCGCTTGCCAACAGCGCTCGGCAGACCGGATGGTCACCCATCCAAGTGCTAGCCCAGCCCGAGAGCGCTTAACTTCGGTGATCTGACGGGAACCGGTGTTATCACTGTGGCAAGGCCGTTGGCTTTAAAGGAAATAATCCCACATGTTGGTTCTGTTTGGAAGCATTTGGTAACAACGTCGCTATAGTTCACGTTTCCGTATTTACCGCAAGCACGTCGTAAAGACACGAATGACACAACGATTCCTCGCCTACATGTCGGTGCTTATATACCGGCATCGGAGTCAGTCTGCGTTGCATATACGCTGCACCAACGACCTCAGACGAAAACTTTTTGATTGCTCCTTCTATTTTCTGCAGGTAGTGCAGAACAGCTAGTAAATATACTGATGGAAGTGGAAGTGCAGTGGTAATGTTTTCTATGTTTCTAAAAACGGTTTTCCAAAATTCCTTCACCAAAGAAGATGTAGCAAATATTCCAAAATTCGAATCTTGCCAACTTGACTGATGTAAAGGAGACACCATCGGTGTATCGAAGCAACTCAGTTCAGTAAAGGTAAGTCTTCCGGTGTAGTTTGTATACCAGTTACGTTCCTTTTGGACTATGCTGATTTAAAGGCTCCAAATTTAACTCTCACGTGCAGTCACTCCCTCCACGAAAGAATCACACGTAAGGAACGGAAAGTTGTACAGGTCACCACGCCAAATACACAAGAAATAAAACAGGAACTATCCGCTAAATTATAAACACATATAACTCACATCATCGTTCGGCAAGATTCTTTAACTGTATTGTTTTCGGAGAAAACGATTATTGATTTCAGAACGCATACTGTTTTCGTAGAAAATTTATTCTGCTGACAAAAAAATGGTTCAAACGGCTCTGAGCACTATGGGACTTAACAGCTATGGTCATCAGTCCCCTAGAACTTAGAACTACTTAAACCTAATTAACCTAAGGACAACACACAACACCCAGTCATCACGAGGCAGAGAACCCGCCGGGAATCGAACCCGGGAACCCGGGCGTGGGAAGCGAGAACGCTACCGCACGACCACGAGCTGCTGGCTTCTGCTGTCACATAGCATGCATTCAGAAAATACCGTTCGTGTCGAATAACACCAGCCTTTTATTCATAAGAAGTAAGGACTGGTATCGACAGAGGATGTCAAATCGATTCCACGTTTTTAGATTACCAGAACGCTTTTGAAGCCGTTTCTCAGAAGCGATTTCTAATCAGATTGCGTGGCTACGGACTATCGTCTCAGTTGTGCGACTGGTATAATGATTTCCTGCCAGAAAGGACACAGTTCGTAGTAACTGACGGCAAGTTATCGACTGAAATACAGGGGACGTCTGGTGTTCCACAAGACAGCACTAAAGGCAAGTACTGTAGTCCCTTGTTGTTTCTAGTATACATATACCATTTGTGAGACAATTTGAACAGGTTGTTTGCAGATCATACTGCCGTTTACCATCCGTTAAAGTCACCAGACAATAACACGAATGACAAAGTGATTCAGATATCTCCATGGTGTTAAAAGCAGCAATTGAACCGGAACAATACATTTCAAGTCCTCCACGTGAGTACTAAAAAGAATAAACAGTACAGATTTAAAAGACTGCCGAGTCAACTAAATACATAGGAATTACAATTACGAATAACTTAAATTGTAACCACTACATTGGAAATGGTGTGGGGAAGGCGAACCAAATATTGCATTTATTGTCAGAACAAAAAATGGTTCAAATGGCTCTGAGCACTATGGGACTTAACTTCTGAGGTCATCAGAACTGACCTAACGATATCACACACATCCATGCCCGGGGCAGGATTCGAACCTGCGACCGTAGCGAATTGGCGGAACACAATGTCGACTAAAGAAACTAGCTAGGGTACTGCTGCGCGATACTGGATGGAATTTAAGGAAGACATCGAAAAATTTCAGAGAAAAGCAGCTCGTTTCATCCTATCGTGGAATAGGGAAGTGTCACGGATGTGATGCGCGAGTTGGGCGTGGAGATAATTAAAAAATCGGGGTTTTCATTGCGACGAGATCCTTTCACAAAATTTAAATCACCATCTTTCTCCTCCGAAACCAAAGATACTACGTTGACATCCGCCAACATAGGGAGAAACGAACATCTTAATAGGATGAATCAGAGATCGTACGGAAAGAGTTAGGTAACGCTCGAGAAATGGTCTGAAAGCGGTTGTGTGAATCAAGAACTTGCGTTTGAATTACACAGTAGTGATGCAGACTTAGAAAAAGTGTTACAACCACTCATGCACAAGCAGCTTATTGCCATCCTTTGGTAATAGTCGAATCATTGTCATGAGGGACGTGGGATCATTGTAGCTACAGGTTGCTGTGGTGTAATGACTTCAGAATTAATCGTGGCGAGATAGGACAACGGTGTGGCGAGAAGAGGAGGCACTCTTCAATAAGAACTACAGCACAAGAAGGTCGTAGAGGGATGTTCTTCCAATTCCAACGCCAGACGCTACAAGAGGTGCATGGTGCATCAGGGTGTCGTTTACTGGTAAAATTCCGAGAGCGTCCCTCACTGTAAGAATCAAACAAATAAGATCCTCCTACGTTTATGTCGCGTAAAGGCCACAAGAGAGAATTTATAGAGATTCGAACTCACACGGAGACCTAACAATCGTTCTTCCTGCGCAGCTTTCACCACTGAACAGGAAAGGGAAGCGGGGGCGGAGGTGACAATGGTACGGCCGAGTCGTCTTGTGGAGTACGGAATTGGAACAAACGAGGTGGCGGTGGCGCAATGATAAAACACTGGACTCCATATTCTCCTTCGACCACCCACATGTAGGTTTTTCGTGGTTTCCGTAAATCGCGTAATGCGAATGCCGAATGGGACAAAGCTTTTTTTTTTTTCGCAGAAATTGAACTTCGTGTTATATGCATTTTCATCACACCTCAGCGAGTTACATAATCACAAGAAGAATTATTTTCTATTTCTTGTAAAATATTAGACGGTACAATGAGATTTTCACTCTGCAGCGGAGTGTGCGCTGTTATGAAACTTCCTGGCAGATTAAAACTGTGTGCCGGACCGAGACTCGAAATCGGGACCTTTGCCTTTCGCGGGCAAGTGCTCTACCAATTTTTTTTTATTTTTTAATCTCATTTTGTTCGTCTTCGTTCTTTGTATCTGCTCGGGGTGGACGTCGCAAGACACCCGTTCCAGTTCGTCGTTGAGCCATTAACTCAGTTTTTTTATTACAGAGGGCAGCTAATCCTCTGAGCGAATACGCTGAGTTACCGTGCCGGCTCCAACTGAGCTACCCAATTACGGCTCACGCCCCGTCCTCACAGCTTTACTTCCGCCAGTACCTCGCCTCCTACCTTCCTTCTCATTCTGAAAACATTACCTAGGCTGTGGCTAAGCCATGTCTCCGCAATATCCTTTCTTATAGGAGTGGTAGTCCTGCATGGTTCGCAGGAGAGCTTCTGTAAAGTAAGTTTGGAAGGTAGGAGACGAGGTACTGGCGGAAGTAAAGTTGTGAGGACGGGGCGTGAGTCGCGCATAGGTAGATCAGTTGGTGTGCCGGAACGGTAGCTCAGCGTGTTCGGTCAGGGGGCTGGCTGCACTCTGTAATAAAAAAAACTGAGTGAATGGATCAATAATGAACTTCAACGGGGGTCAGGGGACGTCCATCCAAGCGGGATCTGTAAAAAAAAACCGGCACGGTAGCTCAGCGTGCTCGGTCAGAGGGTTAGCAGCACTCTGTAATAAGAAAATTGAATGAACGTATGGTCGTCTGCTAACTGTAGATAGTGAATGTGCAATATATGATCATCTTTGAGACGGTCCTTTGGTCACCTTTGGTGGAACCAAAGAAATGAAATTTACCTGAGCTTTGAGCGCCTAAAATGTGGCTGACCAATACGGTAGCAAGGTGCTCCCCCACTTTGATGAAGGTGCGAGCTCACCTGAAGAACGGCCGTGTTTCAGCACTCTGGCGCTGTATCTTGAGTTGGTAAGACCTGTCTTAGGTGTGCTCCGTAAAGACAAATGAGTGGGGAGAATGGTATGCATGTGGAATACTTAAGAGTAGTTTGGAAAAATAATTTCTCTATTTCATGAACTTTTGTGGGGAGAATTAAATGTCAGGCAGGTAATATTAAGGGGATCGTAGTAATCTTCGGAAGTGACCAACGGTCACAATGAAACCACGTGTAGCAATAAGTTGAAATACTTCCGAGTGCTAAAGTTAAGCTGAATTACTGGCGTGTGTGCTATAAGTTGGAAATATTTAAGAAATGGCGTGTGCAGGACTTGAAATTAGAGACGAGTACTTCCACGTAGTGAGTACTGTGTGAGTCTCAATCTGTGTATGAGACAAAGGATAAAGAGAAGTACTCGTCCATGGTATCAGTTGAGGACTCGCGTGTGTGACGAATATGTTCTTATTATTACTTTGGGTGTTATGTTTCCGTGTAACGCTTGATTCAAACTATAACACTCTGAGAGAGAAGCAAGGTGAGTCAGCCGCCTATCCGTCAACGCCACTTGGCTTGCATTGCACAGGAAGACGTGCATATATCCTCCAGAGTTCATAGTAGGAAAGAAAAGCTACGAAGTGGGGCAGTGTCGTGTGAAACTGGGACGAATACTAATTGAAGTGGGAAAGCTGAAAGTGATGTGATTATAACGTTGTGACTATTCCTTGTGTAGTATTCCATGTTGCTAGTGTGGTGTATTTCATGTAATATAAGTATGTGTGGTTTGCATGGGAGAGTAGCAAGAAAGGTTCAGAGACAGTGGGTTATGCATGTTCCTTTTTGTACCGCTCGGTCTGGAGGAAATTTTCGTGACGGTGGGTGTGAGAGTCGAAGTGTGAGATATAGCAAAAGATCCACCATCCTATCCAGAAAGTGCACTGTAGTATTAGATAATTACGAGATCGTAAGATAGAGAATCACCAATGTAAAGCCATGCCCACTGGGCGGAGTTTCTCATGTGTAATTGTTGTAGAAAATGTAATGGTGTGTTTAGGTTATAGAATTTATCGGAATAAAAAAGACAGTGAAAAGAAAAAGATTGGTGGCCTTTTCCTTCTAATAGTATGTTGTCATGATATCCAGAATTTTTTAATGTGTGCCTCATACATATTCAGTGCGATGGCCACGTGTTGATCAAAGCCGTTGGGTAAGAAAGAAAATGTGGTATTGCCAGTGCGTAGTGAACAGTCAGAGCTGTGTAAGTTACTAATAGCCAGATGCGCGTTGTCCGTTTCCGTTGCGTGATATTCAAACAGGAAAATAATCTGTAACTTAATTGTGAGTACTAGAGCTCATGTTACTTGATAAATGAGAATGAATCCACTCGCATGGCAGACCACTCATCTTGCAGGCCTGACTGCTTGATGCCACAGTATGAGAAAGGCATGTGGGTGCCTCTCAGGATAAACAAAGGACCTGAACGGTTGTAATCAGACGTCCGCCCCGAACAAATTCAACGATCAATATGGAACAGAAAATGAGATATCAAAAAAGGCGAAAGGTAAAGGTCCCGAGTTCGAGTCTCGGCCCGGCACACAGTTTTAATCTGCCAGGAAGTTTCTTATTAGACGGTAGATGTTTGGTTTTACTTTGTCTCGAGATGATCCATTGTGATCGAGGCATGTCATATAACTAAAAATGTGACAATGAGACTGAAGAATAAATGAGAATTGCTTTTATTTAGAAGATCATCACATGAAAAAAAAAGTGTGGATTGATAAAACTTTGATGAACGATTTGGTGTTTTAAATAACTCGATACAGAAAGATATGGACACCTGTTTTCTTGCATTCCGTGTAGGACACACGGACGATACACGTTATCGAATCTAACTGTAGCTATTCGATGAACTGATTTAGGGCAATAACACCGCTGAAAGAAATCTGTGACTGCAGAGAATATGCTATGAATGGTGCAAATTCCTTCTTACATGTACATGTATTAAAACATGGCTAAATTAATCTGTGTGTAGCAGACCTATGTATCGAAGGTTTACAAGCCACTGATTTGGCCAAATATGTAAAATTTATCGTTTGAACTAATAAATTTAGCATAAATTTAGCATATTCTGTGCTCATAGTGTATCATTTCGAACGTTATTATTTTTCAGCATCTTTATCTTTCAAACTTGTTTTGTAAGACTCTGTCAGGTAAAGAAATTTTCATGTCAGCATTGTATAACAACGTCTGGAAAAATTATCTTAAGAGTTATTGCAGAGAGAATTTGTTGTAAGAATCTGACGTGAAAGTAAATTTTGAATGCGAATATTGTAACTGCAGTTTTTGAATATACCATCAGATTCTTGGTACACGAAAATAAATAAAAAATTAGCTTTTTTGTGGTCATTATTCCGAAGACTGATGCGGATGTAGCTCTCGGCGTTCCTCTACCCTTCATTTCAGCATACTTTCTGCAACCAACATCCACTTGAATCAACCTACTGTAGTCAACGCTTCGCATCTTTTTATAATTTTGACCCTCCAAAATTCTCTGAATTACCAAATTACCCTCTTCTTGATGCCTCACGATGTCTCCTTCCACTCTATCCGTTCTTCCGTCCAGTAGTGCCATACACTTCCTTTCTTCCTCATTTGAGTCATTACTCATCCAGTCTTTCAATCTAACTCTCAGCATTCTTTTCTAGGACCACATTTTGAAAGCTTCTAGTCTGTTCTTGCCTGAAATGTTTATCGTTTACGTTTCACATCCGTCGAAGGCTACAATCAACACAAATATCTTCTGAAAAGCTCGCTACTTCTTAAATTTACATGTCGACTTGTTCCTCATTTTTCAGCAAACTTTAATGTTACTGCCGCTTCGCGTTTTATATCCACTTTATTTTTACCACTGTCAGTTATTTTGTTGTACAAGCACTAATTCTCCTCCACTGCCTCAAATGTCTCTTTCCAGTATCTAATGCCCTGAGACTAATCTAAATCGACTGTACCCGATTACCCTTATTTCATTTTTG
Organism: Schistocerca serialis cubense; assembly: GCF_023864345.2. Taxonomy (NCBI): domain Eukaryota; kingdom Metazoa; phylum Arthropoda; class Insecta; order Orthoptera; family Acrididae; genus Schistocerca; species Schistocerca serialis. Next base: position 1,148,898,845 of record NC_064639.1, on the reverse strand, counting down.
GTTATGATCATGTTACAGCCTATTTTCAAGACACTATCCAATCCACTGAGGTCAAAAGCTTTGTTATTTGTGACAGCAACAGATCTAACATAATATACTGTAAGTAAACATTCAAAAAAATTTGTTCATGATTCACGATAATCTTGTACCACAGTGATCGGAAATTTGTGTTCACTGTTTAGCCGTAAGAAGGAGCCGCCACCCAGTGACCTGATTTTCCTCCAAGTCTGATTTACTTTTTTTCACAATTTATGACTGATATTTTCTACCGCTCTCCTAAACGCGGGCTTACCCAAGAAAAATAAGCATTCCTCTCCTACAGGCACTGGCTCAATAGTGACTGTTTCCCACAACTTTCCGTCTTCTCCCAGCCCGGTGAACAATAATCAACTACGAAGAAGGCACTGTTTTGTTAGATTACTTATTTTTGTAACTGCGGTTTCACGTGTGCGGCTGCGCTCATGACGGCACAATGCGTTTACATCAAGATCTACCGAGCGGGGTGGCGCAGTGGTTAGACACTGGACTCGCATTCGGGAGGACGACGGTTCAATCCCGCGTCCGGCCATCCTGATTTAGGTTTTCCGTGATTTCCCTAAATCACTTCAGGCAAATGCCGGGATGGTTCCTCTGAAAGGGCACGGCCGACTTCCTTCCCATTCCTTCCCTAATCCGATGAGACCGATGACCACGCTGTCTGGTCTCCTTCCCCAAACCAACCAACCAACCATCAAGATCTATTTCATGTTAGTGAAATCACTGGTGGAAAGCACTTGCTGAAGACTCAGAAACCAAACAACAACCGAGACAGTGGAACACTCAACGGTATAGACACAGGGTAAATTAAATCAACTATTGTAAGAAAATGTTATATTGAACCAGAGATGGTAAAATGTAGTGCCGACTGTGTAGCAACGTCGCTGCTCAACAGCGATCGCTGATTCAAGGTGTTATGGGTAAGGTATCAGAGTAACTTTAGATCGAGTAATGTATTAATGGCGCACAACAAAGGTGACACTCAGCGCGCTGGCTGATGGGAGCGGCTGTACGGTGTCAACATTGTTTGCGCGTACATATGGAGGACTCTCAAGTGTAAGGAAGTGTTGTATCTGATGTGTGCTGGATATATACTTGTTCGCCACGGGCAGTAATGATTTCTTATTTGCAAGACAGTATGATGTTTGCTAACTGTAAGAGGAATCTCAACAGAAGTTGGAAATAATTTTAAAAAATGGTTCAAATGGCTCTATGGGACTTAACTTCTGACGTCATCAGTCCCCTAGAACTTAGAACTACTTAAACATAACTAACCTAAGGACATCACACACATCCATGCCCGAGGCAGGATTCGAACCTGGGACCCTAGCGGTCGCGCGGTTCCAGACTGTAGCGCGTAGAATCGCTCGGTCACCGCAGCCGGCGGAAATAATTAAAGAGAGTTGTTTTGTTACTCGTGCAAAGCGCGTATTCATAAGTGATGACTGAGACGATGTGTAGCACTCTCATCCAATCATATTGTAAAGCTAATTGTATTATCAGTTTATTGAGTGTGTTAATTGTGACCATTATCAATTTTCTGAGTCAAAACACAAGATTTAAAGTTAAAGCCATATTGCTACGTACGCCAAGTCAATGCCAGTTCTCAGATCCATCATTTTTTATTTACTATTTTTTCAAGAAGTTATTCTCTCAGTTATATTCTATTTAATCAAAATGTTTGCTAAGAAATAGCCTTGCACAATAGCTGTTATTACAATTTAAAGTACTAACAGAGAGCGGTAGAAAGAGCGTTACCATTGTGCAGATAAAGATAAGAAAATTGATTATTTGTGGAACAGCATTCATTAAGCATAGGGCTATTAGTTTCAAACATCAATTTCTGGTTCATTACCAGGGTAAATTTCAAATCAATAGTGTTGCATCACATTCAGATTTTATGTTACCTACAGTTTACATTCTCGCAGCTAAATCAAATTTACATTCTCGCAGTCACAAAGCGCATAAACGACGACATGGTATACACTTTCACTTGCCCCCAAGGGTCCAACAGTTGAACTACTGTGATCTACAATTTAGGCATGGAAAATAAACCTGTTAGAGCTGGTTTCGTAAAAACGCCTGTTTCAGTGCTAAAGCTTTCACGCTGTAACTTATCCCCCAATAGACATCTATGCTTCACACACAGAATTTAACCTTCTGTGAATTTGTCTTGTCGAATGAAAGGGGAGGGGAAATTTGGAGGTGACATGAAAATCAAACTCTCTGGGTGGTACAATTTAGGGCGACTTTTTCGATCAACGGGTGCAACATTAGGTAACGTGAATAAAGTCCGATTTACATTTTCCGTTCAATTGAACACAAAATGTCTAAATGAACAGGTTTCGTCCTTTTCGGCTAGAAGACGTAAAAAATATCGTGTAAATGAGATTTTGAGGTATCAAACGATGCTTTGTAGGATATAATTTGCTTGGATAAAAGTTAAATGGGAATCAGTTTCAAGTTTATCCAACAATCATCGTAGTACATAACGTTTGTAGGATAAATGTCATAACAGTAATTCTCTGATATCTACAGAGGGTGTTGCAGCGTATGCAGGAATCTGTCTGAGCTCTGTCAACACGAACGAACACTATGTTAGCACTGTAGCCGTTCGTTACCACTTAGGGAGACTTGAAGGAGAGGGAGAAAACCGTGAGGAGGGTGGCAAACTTTGACGGAAGAATATTCATGAACTTCAATTTATACAGGCGGTGGGAGACCGTGCTTACACAGAATAGCCTCAGGGAATTCTTGCCGCTGGCGCCAGGCATACTTAAAAGGCGAGCAGACGTATACATTGCCGTCGGTTTTCAGGATTTCTGACACGCACAATATGTTGAAGCAATTTGAGGGATGATCTTTTTCTTAGACACACTGTCTGTATTGGTACTGGTTGCTTCCCACGGATTTCTTACTACATCTACTGTCCCATCTTTTTCAATCCGTGGCACAACGGTTCTCATTTAGCTAACAAAAGCCTTACTTTTATTTTTTTAATGAGGAAAGTTTACTACCTAATAAAATGAATCTAGTGGAAAATCAGAAATCAGGCAATTTCTCACAGTAATGGAAGCTGTTCTCCCCATAAAGCCCGCATAGATACGGTTATGCGGACTTCATCGCAGTTCAGTCAAAATTTGATGTATAACTTTGTAATGGGTACGAGGAGTCTAGTACGAAAATTCGAAAATAAATTGCGGAAATAGCATCAGTGCCATATCAAGAGGTTAGCGATAAACTAAACATTAAAACTGGAGCCCTCATAATGACGGAATTCTGTTGCCTTAGATGCATTGTTACGCATGACGGACGAAGCAGGGGGGGGGGGGGGGGGGACAGACTAGCACAGGCATGGAACGTTCCTTAGCAAAAAACATGGCTACTGGTATCGTACACACGTCTTAATCTGGGCAAGAAAATTTAGTTTTGACATTGTGTGTATTCGAATGAAGTAATAATTTGGTAATACACTGAGATGGTGGTAATATATCAGAAAATGGTCTAAAAAAAAAAACAAAAAAAAAAAAAAACGAACCACATCACGGTCAATCTCAACCGTAATAAAATATCATCCTTTAAAAAATTTTCTCATGTTCGTGATGCAGCCACTGATTTGATTTGTCCAGATCACGATAGTTAATGTGAGATTGATATTCAGCCGAATATTCTGACACTGTGCATACTGTCTGATCAGTATAACACGGCGATTCATAAAAATTCCGTGCCACTACACCTAGTCTTTTTTCCGATGTAGCATCCCTTTCGTCTTCTTCACATTTTAAATACCTCGATTTTTAGGAAACTCGGCTCTTTTGTCGATGTATACCCGCGATAAAAAATTTCGCGCTGCTAACTTTTCTCTGGGAGCAGACCCAAAATTCTTTGCTTCTGTACGTGGTCCTTATGACTTACTGTTAAAGACTGCATCAATACGTCTGTGTCTCCTGTCCGAATGATTTGCTGCGACCCGTCACGATTTCCTCAAATTATTCATCTAACAATGGCAGTTACGTCCTACATCGTCAGTTATTTGTTGGATGTATTCCAACTCGTGTTCGCCGGCCAATTTTTACTATCTGCAGTTTCCGTAACATCGCCAGTATCTCGCTGGCCACACTAGCCACCTTCCAGTTACCCCTGACTACACAGCACAGTCACGTTAATATGACGATCGCCTATGTTTAACGTTGTTGTTATTGCTGTGGTCTTCAGTCCAGAGACTGGTTTCAAGCAGCTCTCCATGCTACTCTATCCTGTGCAAGCTTCTTCATCTCCCAGTACTACTCCAACCTACATCCTTCTGAATCTGCTTAGTGTATTCATCTCTTGGTCTCCCTCTACGATTTTTACCCTCCACGCTGCCCACCAATACTAAATTTGTGATCCCTCGATGTCTCAGAACATGTCCTACCAACCGATCCCTTCTTCTAGTCAAGTTGTGCCACAAGCTCCTCTTCTCCCCAATCCTATTCAATACCTCCTCATTAGTTATGTGATCTACCCATCTAAACTTCAGCATTCTTCTGTAGCACCACATTTCGAAAGCTTCTATCCTCTTCTTTTCCAAACTATTTATCTTCCATGTTCCACTTCCATACATGGCTGCACTCCATAAAATACTTTCAGAAACTACTTCCTGACACTTAAATCTATACTGGATGTTAACAAATTTCTGTTCCTCAGAAACGCTTTCCTTGCCATTGCCAGTCTACATTTTATATCCTCTCTACTTCGACCATCATCAGTTATTTTGATCCCCAAGTAGCAAAACTCCTTTACTACTTTAAGTGTCTCATGTCCTAATCTAACACCCTCAGCATCACCCGACTTAATTCGACTTCATTCCATTATCCTCGTTTTGCTTTTCTTGATGTTCATCTTATATCCTCCTTTCAAAACACTGTCCATTCCGTTCAACTGCTCTTCCAAGTCCTGTGCTGTCTCTGACAGAATAACAATGTCATCAGCGAACCTCAAAGTTTTTATTTCTTCTCCATGGATTTTAATACCTACTGTTCCACGTTAACCAGCAATAATTCACAGACAGCAGGTGGCAGCACAAGCAATGGAGGGTGTATAAAGCGTGTCGGTGGGACTCGGACACAAGTGCAGCCGTTGTCATAATTAGGAAATGAGGCAATTTTTCCTACGTCCAAAACGAGATGATCATTCACTTTCGGGGGCGAAGATGGAAGAGTTTCTGAGGCGACTAGTTCTGTAAACTGTTTGCGTGCCGCCGTGATTGAAGTATACCGTGCACGCCAACCGGTGCCGAGTTAACTGTGGTGCATCACGAGCAGTAGATGATAGCGGTGGACGATGAATTCGGAGGTTTGTAGGGACGAGTACACGTGCAACTGTTGAGCAACAGACTTTCCAGATGAAGCAAGGTGCCTTCAACGACCGTGCTGTGATCGTTGCCGAGTATGGGCATCCGCTGGAGGTGCCTGGTTCATCCACTTATGGTGATGTTATTCATCTGCGATGAAGGCAGGAATCTGGACGCCAGTACTGAAAGTGGAAGTCCACTGAGAGGCGATAGGTGGCATTTTCAGACGAATAAAGTTTTGTGCCTCATCGGCCTACAACAACTGTCGGAATGATCGAGGCGAAAGAGAGAGCGTTGTGGTATTGGGAATATTTTGATGACATTCCATGGCCGATTCTGGAAGGCACAATAGAAGAACACAAGAATGCATCTATCTTTGGCGATCGTGTCCACCCCTAAATGAAATTTGTTCTTCCTCTGCACGACGTCGTCTACCAGCAGGAAAATTCAAATTGTCAAACAGCTCGTAGTTTACATACTTGTTTGCAGGAATACCAGGATAATATTACCGTACTCTTCTGGTCGTCACCGATTTAAAACCAATCGAGAATGTGTTGGACCAACTCGAGCGGTATGTTAGCGCCATGGATCCTCTACTGAGCAACCTAGCGCAGCTGGCCACACCTCTGGAGTCGGTAGGGATGCACGTACCTTTCGGTACCATCCAGTCACATCATTATTAATGGAAGCTACATGTAGGAAAACAAGTCCTAGCACTAACATCGCCTAGCCAACACAGAAAAAAATGCAAATTCAGGTTATTTTTATTTATTTATTTTCTCTACTTTTTTATTTTATTTTGCTTTTCAACCATCAGTCTTCTGACTCGTTTGATACTACCCGCCATAAATTCCTCTCCTAGGCCAACATCTTCACTTGCAACCTAAGTTCTCAGTTATTTGTTCGATGTATTCCAGTCTCTGTTTTCCTCTACAGTTTTCACCCTCTACAGCTCCCTCTAGTATCATGGGTGTTATTCCTTGATGTCTCAACAGATGTCCTAACATCCCGTCCCTTCTTCTTGTCAGTGTTTTCCCTGTATTGCTTTCCTCGCCGGTTCTCCAGGAACCTGCTCATTCCTTATCTCGTCAGCCCACCTAATTTTCGCCATTCTTCTGTAGCACAACATCTCAAACGTTTCTGTTCTCTTCCGTTCTGGTTTTCCCACAGTCCATATTTCACTACCATATAATGCTGTGGTCCAGACATACATTCCCAGAAATGTCTTCCTCAAATTAAGACCTATCTTTGATACTGGTAGACTTTTCCTGGCCAGGAATGCCCTTTTGGCCAGTGTTAGTCTGCTTTTTACGTCCTCCTTGCTCCGCTCATAATGTGCTGTTTTGCTGCCTAGGTATCAGAATGCCTTGACTTCACCTACCTCATGATTACCAATCCAAATGTTTAATTTCTCTCTGTTCTCATTTCTGTTACTAATCATTACTTTCACCTTTCATCTATTTACTCTGAACTCATTTTTTGTGCTCATCACACAGTTCATTCCATTCACAGACCCTGTAATTCTTCTTCGATTTCCCTGAGGATAGCTATGTCATCAACGAATCTTATCATCGATATCCTTTCACCATGAATTTTAATCCACTCTCGAACTTTCCTTGTATTTGCGCCATTGTTTGTTGGATGTACAGATTGAACAGACAGGGTGAAAGACTACATCCCTGCCTTATTCTCTTTTTAATCCGAGCACTTCATTCTTGGTCTCCAACTATTTGGCTCTTGCACACACACACACACACACACACACACACACACACACACACACACACACACACACATGCTTACAGAATCTATTTTATGGATACCTCTTCGTATCAGACCAGGCCATGCCACCAATCACACGTTGTTTGTATCACTCAATCCAAAATTCATACAACCTAAATCTTTTTCCGTTGAAATATTAAAACATTTCAGATGTGCACAGATCCATAATCTGGAGCTAACTTTCTAATAAAATTATTTATTGTATTGTTACCTAGCATTAACCATTTGATTCGGAATTTTGGACCCAATGATCATCGCAGACATAGAGTCGGAAAGTCAGAAGTAGTTCTCGAAGCAAACTGTTACCACTTGTGATAGGCGGGTAGAGATTATTTGACAGAAAATTGCAAAAATCCAGCCACCTGTCCCCCATGGCGAAGAGCCTCTTGTATACAATCAAGACCAAAACTCGAGGGTGCAATACATATGATCAACATCACAGAAATGCTCTGGTATACTAAATAAAGTATTTTAAACACACTTAATATGTTAAAATTTTCATTTCAATGTACCTCTTATACGACGCTTCAATACCACAAACACGAATACTGAAAGCAGTAGTAGTTCATGATACTGATATTTCGTCTTTTCGAAGCAACATCATGAAACTAACAATAATATTTCTTCTTTTATTTCACTATTAATCCCGAACATTTATGGTAGTACTGTGCGAGAATATGCTTACTGACGTTAAGGAAATCATCCTGACATTTTCTACCAAAAATATGTAAGAAGGTCTGATTTTTAGTCCGATAATTACTTCTAAATAATAGATACAATAGGATTTCGATGCAAAAACTTAAATAATTTGTAAAATGGTAAGTATGGCTCTTCGTATTAGTATCGATAACACGGCTACTACCACTACCAATCATTTGAAATATTTGCTGTAGCAGGCTGCCCTATTCACAAACCTTTCCTGCAATGTTTTGCTGTATCCCGCCGAAATGGAATAATTTCCGTTGTTATTAATGCTAAGTGCCGTCGTTTATTCGAACGCGCATTTACATAATAGCACTGCGTTGATACACGTTCAGTATGCGTTTGTTTTCGTGGAAGCCATTTTTCAAAATGTTGTTGATCCGTGTTGATATATGTTTCCAACAGACTGCTGAATTGCTATGTTGTTACTTGATTATGGATGGCCATGGTCAATTAATTACCACCATCCAATAAAAAAATGCGCAAACAAACGCTTAATTGCTAATTATTCTAGCATTGAGATAGATGCGAACTCCCCCAACTGCACTCAATGAAAGAGAATGATCAGTTTCTCCTCCTGGCTCGGAAACATTTTCAGTGTTCGGTTGAGAGGTAGGCAGCGCCATCATGGTCGATGTGATAGTGAGCTGTCTGTTACGAAACACAAGCAGTCTACCAAAAAGTGCCTTTCACGCGTAGCTCGTCAACACTTCGTGCCTCCTGAAATATTAATTTCCCACCGTCGGCTTCTTATTTCAACGTGCTCGATTCAGGATACACCACTGTCTGTAAACATTATTCAGACAAAACATTATGACCACCTACCTAATAGCCGGTATGTCCACCTCTGTCACGGATAAAAGCAGTGACGCATCATGGCATGGAAGCAATGCGACCTTGGTAGGTCGCTGGAGAAAACTGGCACTTCATATGCACACACAAGTCGCCTTTATCCCGTAAATTCTGGGGAGGGGAACGATGGGTCCTAACGCCACGTTCAATCGCATCCCAGATGTCTTCGATCGGGTTCAGATCTGGTGAGGTGGGCGGGGAGGGGGGAAGAGGGGGGGGGGGCTCCACCACATCAATTGTAATTCGCCACTCCGTTCCTCAAGCCACTCCATCACTCTCCTGACCTTGTGAAATGGCGCACTGTCTTGTTGAAAAATGCGTCGGGAAAGATGATCATAAAGGGGCGCGCTTATTCTGCAGCCAGTGTACGGTACTCCTTGACCCTGATGGTGCGTTCTACGAGCTCAGCTGGACCCATGGATACCCACGTGATTGTTCCCTAGCACATAATGGAACCGCCGCCAGTTTGTCTCCGTCCTGCAATACAGGTGTCAAAGGAGCTGTTCCCCTGGAAGACGACGGATTCGCGCCCTCCCATCGGCATGAGCCGGCCGAAGTGGCCGTGCGGTTAAAGGCGCTGCAGTCTGGAACCGCAAGACCGCTACGGTCGCAGGTTCGAATCCTGCCTCGGGCATGGATGTTTGTGATGTCCTTAGGTTAGTTAGGTTTAACTAGTTCTAAGTTCTAGGGGACTAATGACCTCAGCAGTTGAGTCCCATAGTGCTCAGAGCCATTTGAGCCATCGGCATGAACAAGAAGCTATCGGGATTCATCAGACCATGGAACGCTCTGTTACTGAGTCAACGTCCAGTGTCGATGGTCACGTGCCCATTTCATAGCTCCCGCTGTCGTGATGTTGTTCAGACACACTTGTACTCTCCCCAGCGGTAAAGTATAATGTTAGTTCCGCCACAGTTCCCCGCCTGTCTCCCAATCCTTTAATACTTTCCCTGGGCACCCGAGTCCACCGTCTAGCCACGACTCGATGGCCTGACCTTCTCTTCCGCCCCCCACCCCTCCCCATGACTTCACATTCACTAGCCACCTCATCTCATGCCATTTACTCTTTCTCACATCATCGATTCATCTCCCCACCACGTCATGCCATTCAGTCTCCCCAACAAGCCACCCCCATCATCCCCTCACCAATGGTGGCCTAATCATGACAGGCCCTTCCTTTTTCTACTTCCCCGTCTGTCACTCTCTGACTTCTTTCTCTACCTCCCCCCCTCCTCCCCCCCCCCCACCCCGCTCCACCACCCTCAACATTGTCTGTCGCAACCATCAATGACGCCGCCACGAAGAAGAAGAGGCCAGGATAATGGCCTTTCGCTTTCACTTAACTCTTACTGTTCTTCCTCCTCTCCTTTAATCTGTCATTTAGCTGTATATCCCGGCTAGCCAATGGGCCGTTCGTTTTCCTCACACTTCTACTGTCCTTTCTACTGTCCTGTCATCTTTCAAAAAATCACGCTGGCCCGTCAATTGGGCCGTTCGTTTTTCCTACCTCTTCTACTATTGCTCTGACTATCCTTTTAACTTTATTATTATTAAAAAAAGAAACCAGCACAAAAGTCAATTAAGACCATAACCCCTATGTAATCCCACACCACCACACCATGTAAGAAGGAGAAGCGCCTCAGTAGCGCTAAGACTTCGCCCCCAGCAGAGGGTACAACCCTCCGTCATGTGCGTCTGCGTCTGCTACTTACCAGTCTGCCCAGCCTGCGATGTCCGACATATGTAATGAGGTGTGGCCACCCAACCCCATGACGTCTGGACATGGTGTCACCTTGATTTCGCCACGTATTGAAAACACTCAACACAGCACTCTTCGAACACCCGGCAAGTAGTGCGGTTTCCGAAATGCTGGTCAAACTGAGATAACTCGAGCGCCTTCCCCGTTCTACACATGGTCAGCACGCTTACTGATACTACAGGCACCGTGCCTGTGTCTGACTAGCAGTCATTCCTGGCCAGGTGACGCTGCTATCGCCTGGACCGGTTTGTATCGATAGTAGGTCGGTGATCATAATGTTCCGGCTGATCAATGTAATTTTTTGGGACTGATGACCTCAGATGTTAAGTCCCATAGTGCTCAGAGCCATTTGAACCATTTTTGAATGTAATTCTTAATCTAAATGTTTGGGTCATACTTTAGAGACGTCAACATAGCTACAACATGCTTACGAATCTGTTTGATTTGCGACATAAGATCGCCCACTACACTTTCAATCATTATTACAATGCTCATAACATTATTTCATGTCGCTCAATAACAACAATACGCTTTATAGTTCTTTACGACCATCTTGTATTATACTGTTCCTAACGACTCATAAACAATAAACGCCCGTTTTGTGTCCGTCACCAGTGACGATTTGGAAGGATTAACTGACTACGCCAACAATACTGTTTCAGGCAGCTAAATAACAAAAATCAACCATACTACAAATGAATTCTTATTGTTTGGTAGTGTTTTGGTCGTGATCACTTAATCCTTCCGAATCGTCACTGATCATCGACGCAACACGGAAGTTTAGTATAATTGCGTAGGCTTCCGCGGCCAGAGTCAGTCGACATCATAAAAGTTTCCTGGGTATGGTACCGCGTCATAACGTATAAAACTACTGGCGCTGGAGACAAACCAACGTTTCGGCCACGGTTGCAGCGGCCTTCTTCTGGGTCCAGTGGTAAAAACGTTTTTTTTTTCTCCAACAGCAGTAGTTTTACACATTACGACGCGGTACAATACCCAGGAAACTTTTATGGTATCGATGGAAATATAGTGTTTGAGCTGCTAGGGGCAATACTGAAGTACAATACAAGAGACTAGAGATATGACAAAGAAGTGAGTGGACGTGCAAGGCAGGCTTATAGCTTTGAAGAACTGTAGGGGCAACGATACTGAACACAGACGTTTCTCAGAAATGTAATAAGGTAACAGAATAAATATATCGTATAACAAAAACTGTTGTACGCTGCTAAGAAAGGAAAGGGTGAAACGAAAGGTACGAAGACGTGAATTATTTCTTTCACAAGTTAGGCAGCGGTAACAAAAATGGAAAAACATGAGAATGGTGTAGCCACTAGCAGTTGACCCTGAACTGCGCATACTTCAAAAGAAAAACACTGCTTTATAATTACGCTATTGATGAAAAATTTTGCTGGAAACACTATCTGCCGTAAAATATCTACGAGTAACTATCCAGAGCGACATTAAGCGGAATGACCACATAAAACTAGTATGGGAAAAGCAGATGCCAGACCGTAATTCATAGGAAGCGTCTTAAGGAAATGTAACTCATTCAAGTGGTTCTTTAGTACTGTTCATCAACCTGAGACCCTTACCAAGGGGACTGACAAAAGAGATAGAGAAGATCCAGCGAAGAGCGGTAGGTTTCGTTAAGTGTTCGTTTGGTCGGTGCGAGAGCATTACAGAGAAGTTCAAGAAATTCCAGTGTCATACATTACAAGAGAGCAGTTGCGCATCACAGGGAGGTTTGCTATTCAAATTTCGAGTAAGCGGGAAGAGTCGGACCATATTGCTCCGTCCCAAATACAACTCGCGAAATGACCATGAACAGAAAATTCGAGAAATTAGAGCTGATACAGATGACTACCGACTATCATTCTTCCCATGCGCAATTGGCGAGTGGAATTCCAATTACACAATGATCTAGAGAGAATTTCTGTATGGTGGGAAAAATGGCAATTAGCACTAAACAAAGAAAAGAGAGAGGTCATCCACATGGGTACTAAAAGAAATACGATGAATTTTGGGTATACGATAAATAGCACAAATGTAAGGGCAGTCAATTCAACTAAATACCTAGGAATTACAATTACGAGCAACTTAAAGTGGAAAGACCTCATAGATAATATTGTGGGTAAGGCGAAACAGAGATTGCGCTTTGTTGGCAGAACACTTAGAAGATGCGGCAAACCCACTAAAGGGACAGCTTACATTACACTCCTCCGTCCTCTGCTGGAATATTGTTGAGCGGTATGGATTCCTTACCAGATAGGATTGACGGAGGACATCGAAAAAGTCCAAAGAAGGGCAGCTCGTTTCGTTTTATCGCGCAGTAGGGGGTGAGAGTGTCACTGATATGATACGCGAGTTGGGGTGGCAGTCACTGAAACAAAGGCGGTTTTCTTTGCGGCGAGATCTATTTAAGAAATTTCAATCACCAACTTTCTCTTCCGAATGCGTAAATATTTTGTTGACACCCACCTACGTAGGGAAATGATCATCATAATAAAATAATAGAAATCAGAGCTCGAACGGAAAGATTGAGGTGTTCCTTTTCCCCACGTGCCATTCGGGAGTGGAATGGTAGAGAAGTAGTATGAAAATGGTTCGATGAACCCTCTGCCAGGCACTTAAGTGTGAATTGCAGAGTAACCATGCAGATGTAGATGTAGAACGGAGAAGGGGGCTTCAATTAGTAGTATCAGAGGTATCCAATTCGTCAGACACCGTAGCTGGCTTACTGAGTGCAATGTAGACATAGATGTATGCCTGTGAAGAGAATGCCCAGGAAGACGCCCGAGATGAAGGCTGAGAGACGAAGTGGAATGCCAAGGTACAAGCGTGTGAAATGAGTGAAAGTATTCGGAACAGAGGACAAGACTGGCCAGTATAGCGACAGAGAGATGGTATGGTAGATGAGAGAAGAGAATGTATTCCAATCAGACCCTGCCAGTGGAGCGAAGCTGTGCAAGGTGATAATGTCGATGATGGGGGCCCACAAATCGGACGATAGATTTGGGAAAATGCGCAGTCAGTGTCAGTTTTTGAGAAGGGCTCCTGGAAAGAGAGACTGTCCTACAGACCAACATATATGCATCTTTCGCCTCAGTTTGCTGTGGAATTATTGTAAAGGTTCAGCACTCAGTTGTGGTGGTCAAAAGATGCGATCTTTTATTGACGCTCATCAAATTATTCGAGCCAGGAGGTCCACTCACGAGATAATTTTAGATTCGAGGCTCATAGTGCAGCGCAGGCGACGGCACGCGTTCCGATATCTGGAAACGATTGGCTGCAGCACGGCGTGGTCCGCGCGCCGCGGAAGACGTATGGCTGGATCGTTAGCTATATATCAGCTGGCTGACTGCGCTTTATCCCGGCGTCCAGGGCGGCGGGCGCCAGGTGCAACGCACGTGTCCGGCCGGCCGTCCCTCACGGCTGCGCACTCGGCGGAGGTGTGGGCCTAACCGCAGCCGTCGCAGCCCAGGCCGAGGAATACACTGCCGTGCAAAACTTGAGGACCAATGTACCTTCCTCACGTTGTTTCACTGCCGAGTAACATAGTTCGATGAAACTTGGAAAACGCATAGAAAGAATTACACTACTGGCCATTAAAACTGCTACACCACGAAGATGACGTGCTACAGGCGCGAAATTTAACCGACAGGAAGAAGATACTGTGATATGCAAATGATCAGCTTTTCATGGCATTCACACAAGGTTGGCGCCGGTGGCGACACCTACCACGTGCTGACATGAGGAAAGGTTCCAACCGATTTCTCACACACAAACAGCGTTGCCTGGTGAAACGTTGTTGTGATGATTCGTGTAAGGAGGAGAAATGCGTACCAACACGTTACCGACTTTGATAAAGGTCGGATTGCAGCCTATCGCAATTGCGGTTTATCGTATCGCGACATTGCTGCTCGCGTTGGTCGAAATCCAATGACTGTTAGCAGAATATGGAATCGGTGGGTTCAGGAGGGTAATACGGAAAGCCGTGCTGGATCCCAACGGCCTCGTATCACTAGCAGTCGAGATGACAGGCATCTTATCAGCATGGCTGTAACGGATCGTGCAGCCACGTCTCGATCCATGAGTCAAAACAGATGGGGACATTTGCAAGACAACAACCAGTTCTACGACGTTTGCAGCAGCATGGACTGTCAGCTCGGAGACCAAGGCTGCGGTTACCCTCGACGCTGCATCACAGGCAGGAGCGCCTACGATGGTGTACTCAACGACGAACCTGGGTGCACGAATGGCAAAACGTCATTTTTTCGGATGAATCCAGCTTCTGTTTACAGCATCATGGTGGTAGCATCCGTGTTTGGCGACATCGCCGTGAACGCACATTGGAAGCGTGTATTCGTCATCGCCATACTGGCGTATCACCCGGCGTGATGGTATCGGGCGCCATTGGTTACACGTCTCGGTCACCTGTTGTTCGCATTGATTGCACTCTGAACAGTGGACGCTACATTTCAGATGTGTTACGACCCGTGGCTCTACCCTTCAGTCGATCCCTGCGAAACCCTACATTTCAGCAGGATAATGCACGACCGCATGTTGCAGGTCATGTACGGGCCTTTCTGGATACAGAAAATGTTCGACTGCTGCCCTCGCCAGCACATTCTCCAGATCTCTCACCAATTGAAAACGTCTGGTCAATAGTGGCCGAGCAACTGGCTCGTCACAATACGCCAGTCACTACTCTTGATGAACTGTGGTATCCTGTTGAAGCTGCACGGGCAGCTGTACCTGTACACGCCATCCAAGCTCTGTTTGACTCAATGCCAAGGCGTATCAAGGCCGTTATTACGGCCAGAGGTGGTTGTTCTGGGTACTGATTTCTCAGGATCTATGCACCCACATTGCGTGAAAATGTAATCACATTTCAGCTCTAGTGTAATATATTTGTCCAATGAATACCCGTTTATCATCTGCATTTCTTCTTGGTGTATGAATTTTAATGGCCTGTAGGGTATTACGTTACAGTGCAAAAGGTAACTGAAAGAAATGCGCAAGGAGACGAACAGAAATGACACTTTTATTGAAAGTAAGAAATTATGCAGAAGTCACCGCGAATCGTGATGGTTTCCTGGATATTACAAAATTGTTCTTAACGGAGTATGTGAACGTCATGGGCGGCAGCGCATGCTCTTGCAGTATGCCCCCATGCCGGTCCACAAGGCTCGTAAGAAACTGTCGTGGTAGGGCGTTCCATCCCACCACCAGTGTGGTTGACAAATGCTGGATGGTCATTCGCGCATATGGCTGTTCTACAATGTCTCGCCAAAGCATCACACACGTGCTCGATGGGATTTAAGACGGGATAATGGGCAGATCTATCCATTCGCCGAGTATACTCTCGTTCCAATGGCTCCTACCCCAGCGGTGTTCGACAGCATCGCACACTATCCCCCGAAACAACGAATTCAGGGCACAACGCATCACTGAAGGGATGCATATGTTGAAGGAGTACGACAACGTGACCAGTGAGTGCTCTGTGATCAAAGATCTGGAAGTCTGTAAGCGAATGCAACATTATGCTTCGCCACACAGTAAAACCTGGCGCACCAAAACGATCATGTTCGACAATGCTGAGCCTACCTTCGTATTGCGAGAGGTGGGAAAGCTTACTGTGCCCAAGAACATGGGCGAACATTGTGAATAACATTAAAAAACAATCAGCACTCGATAACCTTTAAAATTATCGTGAAATTATAACAGTAGAAAACGTCAAGAATGATGAGGCGTTTCCAAAATCCGCACAGCTGTATGAAGGTGCTTATTCGCAACTACCGGATTCACGCCATTTCCATTAAGTTGATGGACAACCAACCAATGTTATTCGACTGTTAACGTGGATAACTTCCCGAATGCTGGGACTGCAAATTGTCCGTCTATATTATGAGAATATAATCATTATAAACCTGAAGATGCCTCTATAGTGATATGAAACCGGCAATTGCCAATAAAATGCCTTCGTACATCAATGCGACTAATCATTCTCGACTTTTTTAATTGTTAAAATTTTTGTAATAATTTTAATGATCATCGAATATTGATTGCTTTTCATTGTTGTTCACAATGTCTCTGAGCTGTGGTCGCCCTTCCCAGAGAGTTGATTGTCGGAACATGTTCGTGTTGGTGGTCGAAGTGTTACGGTGTGGGGAACCGTAACGTTGCATGAGCGTCGTATTTTATAAATGCATGGACAAGAAAGGAAAATTCTTTTTTTGTGAAGAATTAATCACAGTCGTTATGAAATTCTTTGGGGTATGTAACTGTGGATTAGATAGAAACGCCCTTCTTTTTCTTCATAATTAATACGGACACGCGCTAAGGCGCTGCAGTCATGGACTGTACGGCTCGTCTCGGCGGCGGTTCGAGTCCTCCCACGGGCATGGGTGTGTGCGTTTGTCCTTAGGATAATTTACGTTAAGTAGTGTTTAAGCTTAGGGACTGATGACCTTAGCAGTTAAGTCCCATAAGATTTCACACACATTTGAACATTTTGAGTACGGGCACATTTGTGTGTGTGTGTGTGTGTGTGTGTGTGTGTGTGTGTGTGTGTGTAGCGAGTGAAATGTTATGAAACAATGTGTATATAGTGTGTGCAGTGACTGATAGTGAGATATGAGTGAACAGTGTGGCATTACATTATTTAATAAGTTATTTGTAAAAAAATATTGTATACCAGTAGTAAATCTAATGATTGTCTCTAACTAGAAGTCTGTAAATATATGTGTATAGGAATTAGCTTATTTTAAATTGATCTAAACTTGTAAGTACTTTGACATCTCCTATATCCTTGCAAAAAGAGGTCTACGGATGGATAAACCTACTACTAGTACTACTTCATGGACTGCCTCACAGCTTAACCTCCCTACCGATAGAGTAGGCGCAGTGCATGTGACACGATCTGATGTTAGAGGATCGTGTTTGAAACCCACATCTAGAATTTCTACATTTACTTTTCCCACGGTTTCGATAAATCACGTGAGGAGAACGACAAAACGGTTCTTTTGCAAAGGCCATGATCTATTTCCTTTTCCATCCTTGTCCATTCCGAATTGCGCTCCTTTTGTGACGACCTGGCCGTCGACAAGGTGTAAATCCCTAATTTTCTTTCGTCCTGAAGCATCTAGTCTTCGTGAAAGTCAGTTGCACAATTTCGTGTCTCGATTCGGTACTCAGTTTTCGCGCGTCCCGTACAATCAGTAAGTTCTCCTACCTGGGAAACCTTTTTGGAAAACCATGCACTCCCTTTCACAATCCAAGACAGTGGTGGAGTTATAGAGACAATCTGATCCACTTGACCTGGCTTGTAGCACCTATTATGATCCTTTGCCACGGTTACAATGAGGACGTCAATGGCAGCACGGAGGAGAAGGAAACATTCGGTTCACAACGTTTGGCGGAAGATGCACCCTTTCCTGTTTGAAGTGAAGACAGGAGGAAAGCACTACGTATGGGCGAAGACAACCTTCTCAAGCGGAAGGCTTGCCGAACGACAGAGAAATAGGAGTGGAGCGTCTGAAGTCATGTTCCTAAGATCCGTGAAAAAACATATAAAATTAGACACAATATAAAAATTAAAGGTATTAGGAAAGAGCCAAAATTTTAACCAATAACTGTTATAATAGAATATGAAGGTAAGTGACAGGAGCATTTCGAAAAAATATTTGTACAAGTAAGCGCTGAATGTTCCGTTTCAGCGGCTGACTTACGCGCTCAGAAGAGTCATTAACCTTCAAACATGGATTGCAAAGCCATGCACAATTTGGCAGATGAATTGTCTTGGTAGCTGGTAGAGCACACGGTCAACCTACGTACCTGAAATCATTTTCATAAGGCTTTAGCCATTCAAACTGCGACAGTTCACTCGGGGAAAAATATATAATGATCCTAGAGCTAGTTTTGATCAATAAAGTGATCGCATTTAGTCCGTAGCTTAACGATCTCTATTAGAGGAAAGAAAAGTTCAAACCATTGGATACTACATTCAGAAATGTTTTACATTGCTCCAGTTTGCTTTCTTAATGTTCTAAATTCAAACTCAGCGAATTCGTTACATTTGCTTTCTGTTTACTTCTTTTCCTATAATTTATGCTATGTGCACTATTAACGAAGAAACGTAGTTTAAACAATGATAAATAGAAAATACCAGTACAATAACTATCGTCAGAGAAATTTCTTCTTCGCTTGCGATTATTTGTTAATTTATTTTCTTAATTTCTTTAGTGCAAATAGTCACTGTAAAATGGCCATTAGTAGTTACACAATAGTTATAACAAGATACGAGGGCCAACAGTAAAAGTTAAGAGAACAGATGGGCTCACAACTGGTTATATACAGAGGTATATGAATCAAATATCCTGTCTAAAAATACAAAAACGTAATTTTGGATGCATTTTGTCAATCGAATGGCTGATGTATCAATACTGACACAAGCAAACAGCAGACTTTCTTACCTTTTCTTTTGCCTTTGTTCTGTAACCTTGCAGGGTCATTGCAGTTACTAACGGGTTTGGTTCAAATGGTTCAAAAGGCTCTGAGCACTATGGGACTTAACATCTGAGGTCATCAGTCCCGTAGAACTTAGTACTACTTAAACCTAACTAACCTAAGTACATCACACAAATCCATGACAGAGGCAGGATTCGAACCTCCGACTGTAGCAGTCGTGCGGTTCCAGACTGAAGCGCCTAGAACCGCTTGGCCACCGCGGCCGGCGGGTTTGGCAGCATTAGTTTAAAGGGTGGCTGGATGACGTTCCTGTCGCCACCCCATTAACTCCTGGGACGGGATCCTGTGTACCACCCAACTGTCTGCGTGCAACGTTATACACGTGAAATTGAGAGAAAGCTTTTGAATCGTGTAACGGAGACGGGACTGGGTTACGTATCAGAATTCAGCTAGTGGGATGGGGGAAACCGCCTAAAAACCGCATACCGGCTGGCCTGCACGCCGACCCTCCTTGGTAGTCAACTGGGTGGATTCGATCCAATGCCGGCGCGCCTCCGCGTAGCGAAAGCGGCGCTTTATCACACACTGCTAGCAGGGCGCGTGACATCAGCTGACGTCAGTGACCGATGAATGTATCTGCTATACGGACAAAGTGGCTCTTCATACCGTTGTTAATCCAGCAAGACCGTTTTAGAAATTGCTACAATACGTAAATAAACTGCTGAAGTATTAGCTACAACAAAAAGTTTGGAACAATGTATGGAATCAAGAGTCACAAATTTTCACTGAAAGCTATAAAAATGGTTTTCTCATCCTGACAGTAACACTGTCAGATCGACAATCCATTGCCAACAGCGAGAATAAATGTTTTCTTTGAAGTTGAAATCTTACAGAAGGTCTTTGTGCTACACCTAATCCACATGCCACAACGTAGGATGACGCAGTAGTTAAGACACTGCCATCAAATTCTTGAGTATTGGACTTCGTATCCCCTGCAGTCAATCCAAATTTAGTTTTTCTGGTCTTGCTACGCTTCTCTCAAAGTAAATTGTGGGATATCGTATTTTCGTTCAACACGAGCTCGTGTTTCTTCCTTAATGAAACCGTCGTCGACTGAGCGTTAAACTTTACACTCCTCTCCCCTCCCCTTTTCTCCACATTTGGCCAGAAGGAGAAGGACTCACGAACTGAATGAAAGCGTGATACATACACTACCCTGAAAATTGCTGGCTACAATAAATCGATGGCCAGGACTCGTAGTTCATTTGTTACCGCTGTCATGTGCGTTGCAGTGATGGCCCGAGTGAAAAATCCAGTTGGCTGAGACCGAAAGCGATAGCTTGATTAAATAGTAAGAGAAGTGCTTCAAGTGTAAGTACAAAATAAAAGGGGCAGAATATAACGAGAGCGCAGTCACGTTATGAGTAAGACAACTGACAAAGAATCCATTGGCTATGACAACAATACATGAAGTTTTTATAAAGAAGTTTTGCCGTCTCAAGAGGAACGCATGTAATCATTCTAGCTGGAAGAAACGAAATGATTACGCCGTAAAGAAATGAACAAATCGGTGGTGATGAAATCAGTCAAGACGCATGACGTGATGCTACATGTCAACAGTGCACATTGTTCAGACGTGCTGGTTTTGTAATGTGATGAATATTTATTATAGTGAAACTTGGATCAAGACCGGGAACTGAACCTCGATTTCCTGTTAACAGCGGGCAGTCGCCTTTACCATTATGCTACATAAATATGACTCCTGGCGTGACTAAAACTTTAACACTGTTTTTTATACGTACCATTTTCGAACATTAGCAGTAGATTTTGTACTTATCTGGGACCGCTGCGACGTATGTCACATAAGGACATCATATATTATGCTATGAGGCCAAGAAGATGCTGTGTTCGATCGTATTTTTTATTACAATAGGTCTATTTTGGAGTGATTGCCATCTTCAGTTTGTATCAGGTGGTCTTGATATCCGCATCATATCGCTTTCTTAGTTGCTGTCGCTACTGTAAGAGTTTGCTCGTTTGATGTTAGTGGAGCTATAGTAGACGTTAAACTTTAACTGGAGCAGCTGTATATATATATAAATAAGACAGCGATATCATAGGGATATCAAGACCACCTGATATAACCTGAAGATGACAATCGCATTGACGTGAGGCTGCTGTAACAAAAATGTAATAGACCACAGCAGCGTCTTAGTCGCTTACCATAACATATAATTAGTACCACTGTCTCCCTCGATGGGATATTTAGGATTTTAGCATCACTGGATGAAGAGAGGTTGTAGAAGACCTAGGCTTACAGTACCACAAGAGCTCCGACGGGTAATTATAAATTTTTAATAATCACCTCTAAAAAGTTACGTAATTAATTTTTTTGTCTGCATTCATGGTACACATTTAAAACCCCGAGCCGCAGTACTGTAGTAATCCAGAACAGGAGGCAAAAAAAAGCCGCAGCTGACAATGTGGAGATGGGCGACGCTATTTTGTTTTCGCTCCTCTACCGGCGTGCTATGATACTGTCGTGCCGGGATTTCTGTGTGTGTTCCAGGACTGCAGGCACGTATCTGCAAAGAGGAAGTATTACTTACGGAATTTCATTTTTGAAACGATAACGAAAACTATATAATTGCCGATCCTGTAAAATAAAACATATAAATAAAATCCTAAAAATTTTTCATATGAATTTCATACGATGAAATGAACTGATCTATGGCGATAAAATCAGTGATGATGCAATGATGTGATACACCAGTGAAAACCGTGGGAACAACAGGGACAATGAAAATCTGAATGTTGGCTGGTGGGGAAGCGTTCCTTAGAGAGGCTAACGGTAAATGGTTCAAAAAATGGCTCTGAGCACTATGGGACTTAACATCTGTGGTCATCAGTCCCCTAGAACTTAGAACTAATTAAACCTAACTAACCTAAGGACATCACACACATCCATGCCCGAGGCAGGATTCGAACCTGCGACCGTAGCAGTCGCGCGGCTCCGGACTGCGCGCCTAGAACCGCGACGGTAAATGGAAATGAGCGTTTGGCGTCATTGGCCGGGAGGCCCCTTACGGGGCAAAGCTAACGGTAAAGGTTCGCGATAAGCAAGAAGTCCAGGGTGGGTTCTGGATGGCGTGTATTTTGACCACACACTCATTACAATGGAGAAATGGAACAGTCAACTTGTTGCAATTTGTTGTTTATTACACTGACCTACGTTTCGACTCCTCTAAGCATGTCTTCATCAGGATGAAATTTTAAAAGTCGTAAAGCTACACTGCGAGAAGGCAATAGTCATAGTTCAGAGACAAAAATTAAAAGTTAAAAACGTTCCAGGCTTTGGTATGTATACCTTGCAAGGAACAAATGAGTCAGTGTACTGCACAATTATTTGCAACCGTTTGTTAATGTCATTTCTCCGTTGAAATTAACAGACGTTTGCTGAAAGACGATCATGTTCAAAACTGACATATTCATTACGTACTATTTGCGCTTCACACGAAGAACAGGAGCGAAATATCCACAAACTGGTGATAAGCACTTATTATAGTAGCGTGAATGTATAAAGGAACCTTTGTTTCCACTAGACTATTGTGCAAAGAAGTGTATCTCCTGCATTGTTATATCGTGGCAGAAGCTCTGAGTTTTTGTCCCAGCAACAACTTTTCAGCCAACGAGCAACATTTCATCTTTTCCCTGTGAAACATTGGTCTTATATTGTAACAAAAGCAGAGGCAAACGTTCGTTCGTACTTCGCAGCAGTGTCAGCATCAGAAAACCAACTACCCAGGCAAATGAAATAAAACTGTGATTGCGTACAAGTTGCTGAATTAAAACTCAGGAAACACGGTCAGATTGCTCTTTCTTTCAGGCGAGCCGTATAAATTTAGATTACCTGCAGGGATCGCGCGGCGTTACAGCTCTCGTGTGAATGGGGCTACCTTCATCTGCATGAAAAATACGCGGCAGAAACGGCAAGTTTAATCGCCATTGCATAAAGCAGCTGCGCATAAAGCTCGTACCGACGAAAGCACTGCGCCGTGCCGTGAGAAGTAATGCTCTGCACTTGTAATTTATAACGCCCAACACCGTTACAGTTCACGTAGTCACGTGTTTCTTTGTAGATAAACGGCTAACGGCGTACAGACAATATATCCAGTACTGATACGGTAGTGAAGTTATGGAGGTTTTAGTCATTGTGCGGCGTTAACCAGTCTGTGTGAATACTACATTATTAGCTACTGTGATAATACAGGCTAGGTTCCCTTCCCCCATCCATACGCTAGTGATATAAATCAGTCCTACAATGAGAGATCGCCGGTATTTTTGTGGGGTGGCACACCCCGGAAGGCGGGAACAAATGATAAAGACGTCGTGCAGTTTTTTATCACCTTATGTCTTGAGTTCTCGTGGAGAGAGGTCGTATTTAGATATGAGATGCGTGTAGTAGGTTTCACGGTATTCTGAATAATAATTTTTCTAAGTGCAAGAATATGTGGCCTTTTTATTTTCTTCCGCGCACCACGAAATGGTCATGTCACCCACCTCCTGCTGCCCGAAACGGTGAAGAAGTCCGATAAATGCCGGCCGGAGTGGCCGAGCGGTTCTAGGCGCTACAGTCTGGAACCGCGCGACCGCTACGGTCGCAGGTTCGAATCCTGCCTCGGGCATGGATGTGTGTGATGTCCTTAGGTTAGTTAGGTTTAGGTAGTTCTAAGTTCTAGGGGACTGATGATCTCAGAAGTTAAGTCCCATAGTGCTCAGAGCCATTTGAACCAGTCTGATAAATGAAAATTACATTACCGGTCACAAAGAATGGAAAGTTTTTCGGCGTCGGAAGAAGAAGCACCTAACATGGAGTGTGTAGATCTCGACAATATGAAAGTAAGTTCACGTTAAAACGGACACAAAGTCATAAATATAAAAAAAATCCAAAATTGGGGCATTAAGTGAAAATATTTGATTTCTATTAATCTCTTTATTTATCTAACCTCTATTATTGTTGCTAGTTATATTTATGTGTATATTTATATAAATTTAGCACAAGAGGACTTATCAATCGATAGGATTTTTATTACTTTTTTCTACGTTACAGGTTATTAACCAAAATTCTTTAACATATTCTAGCATTGGTTATAGTTAGAAAAACTCGTTAAATGAGTCACTTTGTAACTACTAAGAAAACTGCATCGAATCTTACACATTACTGCTGAAAGTGCGGCGTTGTGATACCTCCTGGCAGATCTGGCAGATTAAAATGTGTTACAGTCCAGAATTCGAACACATGACCTCTTGCCACTTCCTGTTTTTCAATGATACAGTTCTATTAACTAACGAACTGGTCTTTGCTGTTACTTTGTCCGTCTGAGATGTTGGTCTGAAGCTATCAGCAACAATGTTCTGGGCAATGAGACAACCAGAATGCAGGCAGCTGGGAGACCATACTTGCGAATGGTTGTGAAATACACAATTGGTTGCAGTCACTTGGTATGACTTGGCTCGAGTTAGATACAGGTTGGATATGGATACAGCACGTCTGAAGTATTGGTGAGAAAGTTCCACTTCATGCGCTTATTCGAAGTGGTCGCTGATACACAAGGTTTTATACTAAATTACTTGGGTGGTTCATAGTGATCCCTCTGTGCGGAGTGTGCACTGACATAGAAACTTCCTGGCAGATTAAAACTGTTTGCCGGACAGGGTTCGCAGACAGAAGGTCTACCGACTGAGCTAACTCAACACGACTCAGACAATCTCCTGGCAGATTTACTTCTGCCACTTCCTCATCTCCTACCTTCCAAATTTCACAGAAGTGCTGCTGCGAAACTTGCAGACTAACACTCCTGGAAGAAAGCATATTTCAGAGACATGGCTTAGCCACAGCTTGTGGGACGTTTCAAGAATAAATACTTCAGTCTGCAGCGGATCCTGCGCTGATACGAAAGTTCCTGGTAGATTAAAACTATATGGTGGATTGGGAGTCGCAAACAGGATCTTTGTCTTTCGAGAGCAAGTGATCTACCGACAGAGTTACCCAAACATGACATACAACCCCTCAAAACAGCTTTACTTTCGCCATTTCCTCACCTCCTATTGTTATATGGCAGTTTACGCCCAAAGTATCATTTAAACTATTTTTGTAATGTAATAAGCAGATTCCAGTAGTCAGTATAGTCAGTCCTACGTGAGATGTCGGTTGAGCTATTCAGCATACCCAGAAGATGTTGCAAATCCAATCCCCCGATGAAGTACCGAAAAGAGAAGCTCCCTGTCAGATCTCGTAAATTTAAGAGAAACAAGTTTGCACATGTATAACGTCCTATTAAGTGAAAATTACTGGGAGTGGCCCTGTTATGCATGAAAATATGGGTAACAATCGCTCACATGGCTATATTAAGGAAGGGATACATCTGACTACAAAAGGCAGTATAACAATTAGGATTATTGCCTTAAGACATGAAAGACATGATTTATTCACTGAAACAAGGGCATAAATATTTAATAAGCGGACAAGAGATTGTAAATACCATCTATAGCCTTGGGACAGGTAGTTGGACACATGAAGGCATAATATGAAATTACATCATGGATGAGGCCAATGACTGCGAAATTCATTAACGATATAAAGTACAATAACTGGAGAAGCAAGAAAGAACACCAAGCCGAAGTGGCTGATACGTGCAGTTAGCTTGCTGCGAATGTTAAATATGAGCCGTGAAACGCTGATGCAAATTAACCAGCTTTGCGTCCCCCTCGCCTTGGTGACTGCATTGACGTCACATGCTTGCAACTCTTGAATGGTGCGAGTGTGGAAGACAGCTGCAGTAGCGCCTGAGAATTATGAGACCAGCTCGGTCTGCATATTTTGGTCTACGTTGTAGACATCTCACCATGTCAGTATCTCCTATGGCTGCCTAAGGTGAACTGTCTTCTGACTTAACGAAATTTAGCTGATTCTGCCTGCGTCAGAAGCTCGCAGGCTGAACACACAAAAGGGAAACTCCCCGTCGCGTGGATTTATTGGTAAAATGGTCCAGTGGATAGCCCGTTAAAAGCTGAACACAGATCAAGCATGAAAACTGGAAGAAGGTGAACGGAACTGTAACAAAAGAAGCAAAATAGAAACAGCTAACGGTATAAGTTTAAGATGTGCAACATCGAGAGAATTACGTCGGTGTCGTGGTTGTGTGGTCACGGTATTGGACTGCAAAGTAGGAGATCTGTCTTCATATCTTCCTCAAGCCTCTTTTCTTTTCACAAATTGCGGCGCGGGGTAGCCGCGCTGTGTTAGGCGTCCTGCCACGGTCCGTTTCGCTCCCCAAGTCGGAGGTTCGAGTCCTCCCTCGGACATGGGTGTGTGTGTTGTCTACAGCGTAAGTTAGTTTCAGTTAGATTAAGTAGTGTGTAGGCTTGGGGACCGATGACCTCAGCAGTTTGGTCCCATAAGACCTTACCACAAATTTCCAAATTATGTCACAAAAGTATGAGCTGTCCATCCAGTCACTGACATGCCTGTTCTCCTTCTGTAGTCTTGGCATCTGTCATGCAATATGTAGGGTCATAGAATATGAGTCACGTTATAAGGAAATATTACCGTCGCAAATAAATGTGATTAATGGTGGGAGCAGGCGAGATGCCGCATACACCTGTCGGAGAAATGAAAAAACAAAAACAAAAAACAAATAAAGGGATGTGAACTATGTTACAACAAAGGAATTCAAGAGTCAAAACTTCCAAAACGGAACGCAAGAGCCGTAATATGTGGTATAAGCGTAGAACGAAGAGGAGATACGCATTTCTCAGGGTCCCTTCGTTACACATCAGTTCTAAAAAATGGTTCAAATGGCTCTGAGCACAATGGGACTTAACATCTGTGGTTCAAAATGCTTCAAATGGCTCTGAGCACTATGGGACTTAACATCTGTGGTCATCAGTTCCCTAGAACTTAGAACTACTTAAACCTAACTAACCTAAGGACATCACACACATCTATGCCCGAGACAGGATTCGAACCTGCGACCGCAGCGGTCACGCGGTTCCAGACTGAAGCGCCTAGAACCGCACGGCCACACGGCCGGCCACATCAGTTTTACACAAACGGATGTTACATCACAACACAGACACAAATCTGAATTGAGCGAGGACCCACGTCAGTGGCTTGACGGACGATTCATAATATCGCGAAAGAAAGGGTCATGGTGGAGGTTTGAACAGGAATCTGCTGCTTCACAGTTGAACAGAGTCACCGCTTGGTGTGCCACATCTTGAGGTTGGACCGTTCGCTGTTTGTATTCTCCTTTTCTCACAGTTGAGTACACCTTCTTTCTGTTTTCATGCTCGATCTGTGCTCGGTTTTTGGCGGGATATCCACTGGACCATTTTACCACTATACCTAAGGGCGGGGGTGGGGGGGGGGGGGCTGTGATGGGAGTTTCCCTTGTCATCAGAACTCGTGAGTTCCAATCACTAACAATTTTATAAACATGTTAAGCAACTACCTGCTCTTTTACATTTCGTAAATGGTATGGTGTGGGAAAGAAAGGATAAAATCACGACAGATTTCCAACTACAGGAAACCAAAAGATTTGCACATAGGTACATGATGGAAATAGGAGCTTCTACTAAGACAATTGCTGTGCGCTGATCAGAGAACCCTGTACTAGGATTTGAACAAACATTCCTGCATGGTGTGGCAGCATTCACCAGTTGTTTTGCAGCTAAAAAGGATTCCTATCATTGTCTTGCACAATAAAGTTTTTATGGAATGCTTCCAGTTCTCTGCTACACTCCTGTTGTGCGGACTCAGCGGAGAGCCATTTCTCCGTTCTATTCCTTCTCGGTGATGGGTTTCAGCACCAAAAAACTTTAAGACCCACTGGTCCTCCTAAGTTAACTTCCCTGTCACGAGCCAGTTAAAGAAAGTCCCAAGGCTGCAGAAGTAACAGACTTATAAGTCGAATTAGGTAAGTGTAAGCTGCTCATTTATTTTTGCTTTCATTGTCGTAGTGAGACAGCGTTAGTTAATTGATTATTGGGTCACGAATTTGTTTATAACAAAGTACAGTTTCAATGATTAAGTGTTTGATGGCATTATCAGAGGTGTTCGATAAGTAATACAATACATTTTTGTTTTTCTGAAACCAGGTTGGTTTTATCCAAGATTCCAATATACCATATTATACCCCACACGTTGGGCTACAAAACCCTATATTTCAACACAATCTCCGTTATATGCGACGGCCGTATCCTACCTTACTTGGAGTGTATGTATACCCGCATGATATCAGTCTACTGGTCGACGATGGAGCCAACGTCTTACTGCATCAATAACCTCCTCTTCACTCACCTACTGCTTCATGCGGAGTGCATCCTTCATTGAACCAAACAGATGGAAGTCGTAAGGTGAGAGATCCGCGCCGTAGGGTGGAGGAAGAACAGTCCAGCCAAGTATGTTGACCTCCTCTCGGGCGCGCAGACTTGTGTAAGGCCCTGCGTTGTCACGGAGAAGGAGAAGTTCGTTTGCATTTGTGTGGCGACGAACACGCAGAAGTCCAGATTACGACAGTCACAGCTGTGTGCGGCCGGCCCGCACGCGTTATATAGGACAGGTTCGCACGCCCTTGTTGTGATGATGAGAACGACTCACCGTGCTTTTGTTCACTGCAAGGTCTCCGTAGACACTCTACAATCGCATATGAATATCTGCGACGCCCCATTGTTCCGCAAAAAGAAACCCAATGACATCTCTCTGCTTGGAAATCACCTCCGTTACGGACAGTACTTTGAAGGCCTCGTCTATGGCCGCCATTTATCGGAACTCCATGAAGCTATAGGGGCAGAAGCGGGAATACTATATGATGTCTCACAGCAAATTTCGCCTTTTTTCAAGCAAAACTGGCCGGGAAAGAAATGTGTTGCGTTACTTACCGAACGCCCTTCGTTCTTGCACTACCCAGTTCAATTACAAAAAGAACCTCCACCTTACAACTTTGTCTTCTACGGAAAATATTTTGGCCTGATAAACTATGGAGACAGGAATCTCGAGTCACCCAGACAGCTTTAATTCTACTAGAATCTCTCTCCAGCTCGTCATCAAAGCACACCCGATTAGCTCAGTCGGTAAGGCAAGTTTCCACATTTGAATACCGACTCAGCACACAATTTTAATCTGTCGGTAAGTTCCGAAAGGGCGCACACTCCACTCTAGGGTTAAAGATAGACTACAGCATAATAACGTTACAGAGTGAACGATTCGTTCCTACGAGAACCTCCTAGTTCTAGCTAATGACTTCTCTTGAAATCTTTTCAAATATTCAGCTAGATGTGTCATCCAAGTGTTGCGATATTACTGGAAACTAAGTTTTTGCCATCTCCAGACGGTTCTGGCGACTGCTCGTCTTGTATACCCCCTCCGCTCCCCTTTGTTGTAGATTACGAACTCTAGGCGCCTGGGCGTGGTCCCGATGCCGATGTGGCAGTAGTGTGTTGGCGGGATCCCAGTCGACGCCGAGCTCACGTCGCTGCTGCAGTGGAGGCGCTTCTACTTAGTGTGCTCACAGTTCTTCAGTTAGAGTGGCGTGAATGAGCTCGGGCTGTATAAAACAGCATTCAACGGAAGACAGGTAGCATCAGCACTGCCTGATGATGGCAACAAGTAAGTTTGAAGGAACACAACACCATTCGTTGAACACTGGGGAACATTTCGCGATAATTATAAGCGACGAAAGCCTAGAACGGTACATTAAGGTATTTCTCAGAGATTTCCTTTCTTCCAAGAGCGCTAGTCCAGCAAAGTATGCAACACTGCTCACCACTGTCTATTAAAGACGCTGTTCCTGATTCGAGTCTCTAGACAAAGCGACAGTTTAATCTGCCACAAATATTCAACAGTGATGGCAATACTTTGTACAATATACACTCCTGATGTACGCTCTCAATATAATATCCTCGATATCGATCACTTCCCCCCTCCCCCCCCCCCCCCCCCCCCGCCCCCAACACACACACTCACACAGATGGAAGGCGTCAGCGGGTACACCTCTGTCGATGTCTCTCAAGGATCCCCCTATGACACGGATGATGTCTTCTCTTGTATTGTAGCGAATGCCACAGAAAGGTTCCTTCATTTTGGGGAACAGGTCGTAATTGCATGGACTCACACCGCGTGAACACGGATCTCCTCACAGGGTTCACTGTGCTGCTTCGTGCTTTGTCTTGAAGGATGATTGGATGCAGTGCCAGAAGGGGCCGTCGCTTTCTTTTCAGAGCAGGACGAAAGTGATGTCTCAAGACATTGCAAGCTGCAGTGACCGTCTGCCCCTGCGGTGAAACGTGATACAGGATACACCCCTGTAAATGGTAAGCGACAATAAGCACCACTTTGGTACCAGGTGCTTCAAGGTGCACGTTCTGTGGGCATGGCGAACCAGGGCGTTCCCATTCATTGGACTGTCGCTTTAATTATGTCCGTATGACCAAGCCCAGGCTTCGTCCGCAGTGATGATCCTTCCAATGCAGTGATTGAGGAATTGCTCTTCAAGGGCATAACAATGCTACTGTTGCACTTCGGCCATTGCATGCAGTACTCAACGCGAGAGAAGACATCTTCCGTGGCATAGAAATAATGTACCTCTGAATATCAATTAATACAGTAATTTTACGAGTCCACTTCTATTGAGAACAGACAATACTGCCTTATTGTGGGTACTTTTTTGCTTGTAAGTTGCACGATTACGTCACGATTCTTAAGTCCACATTCTTGGAACATATATTGATAATGAGGTTTTACTGCAACATTTAGGTTTACATGAAAAGACACATCATGTTCCAAGAAGGCCGCCGAGTAAGTGACGCCAGAAACCATTTCCAGAAAGTTAAGTGATTTAGACAGGAATATAATTTAGTTTAACGCCGACAACAAATTAAATACGTGCATTAGTGTATCGTTTAGTCTTGCCGCTAAAGGTTTGACTTTTCTTTGCGTATTTTTTCAGAAAACACGAAAAGATCGTAACTTCGCGAAGTCGCGTTTAGGTTTAAATTTTGTAAACGTATTTGTTTCTTGTTTCACGGTAATTTAACTAGTTTCTCGGTAACAAATAAGTAAACTACCGTAAATAGCGTAGAGCTTCATTGTTTTAATACAGGTTTCAGAAAAACAGCATAACTTTATATCAGAAACTTGCTTATATACATTTGTTTATAGGCCTAATTCTCGTAACGTTTTTGGAGAACCAAAGTTAAAGTATCTCGTTTAGTTGTCCTTTTTTTCATTCCATCGAGTGAAATATATAATAAGTAGCGTATACCTTCATTGTTTTAATACAGATCTCAGAAAAACAGCGCAATTTTAAATCAGAAACTTGCTTATATACGTTTGTGAATAGGCTTAATTCTTGTAACGTCTTTTTTGATTTTCGGTAACTTAATTGATTTATTCTAGCTAAAGTATTATTTTTGCCATGAGTGAGAAGTGTCCGACTTCCCGTAGAATTGTTAGTTCCGGGGTTTGGTGTGATAGGTGCAGTAGTTTTTTTCACTGGGGGGACTGCAGTGGCGTGGGTGTCGGGGAAGTGGATCAGGCTCCTCAGTGGTTATGTAGGATTTGCAGCAGAGATAGGAAGATAGTGGAACAGGAGGGGAAAATTGCTGCCCTTCAGGCTGAGCTAGATCAGGCTAGGGAAGATCTGGACAGGTTAAGGAGGGAGAAGGGCAAAGAGAGGTGGGAAGTGGCAACAGGTAGCAGAAGGAACAGGCCTAGAACTGACAGTTTTGTGGTGAATGTCAAAAATAAGTTTGACCTATTGCTTCAGTTAGAAACTGATGAGCCTCAAGCAGAGGTAGGTGTAGACAGGACACAACAAACTTTCAATAGGAAATTGAAAAAGAATGTAGGAAAGTCATCGAAAAGGAAGAAAGTTTTGTTGTTAGGCACTTCTCATGCCAGAGGTGCAGGCCAACTTCTGCAGGAGGAATTAGGACCAGAATACCAGGCCACAAATTTTTTCAAACCAAGTGCTAGTCTGGATCAGGTGACAGAGGATTTAGGTTCACTCTGTAAAGGATTTACCAGGGAAGACACCGTGGTTATTGTGGGAGGGCCAGGGAACAGCATCGACAGAGATCCTGGGTACAGTATAGAGTGTGACCTGGTAAAGATTGCGTCGGCATCGAGACACACCAATGTTGAGTTTGTATCTGTCCTGAGACGCCATGACCGGCCTCATTTGAACTCTTCTGTTGGGAGAGTTAATTTGGAGTAGACAGGCATGGCCTACATCTCAACAGGAAAGGAAGGGAAAACTGGGTGGGGAAATAGCAGGAAATTTAAGGGGGGGAGGCACTGCCATGAATGGTAAAATACCAGTGGTTACAGGTGTTGGAGCAGCACCTTTTTTAGGATAGGTAAGACAGAAAGATGTCAAGTTTTACGAGAGGCCAGGATTGAAACAAATCTTCAGTTTAGGAAAGAAATTAAACAGCACAATTCTAGCACACTGGATCACCAATCACAGCTGTCAATTATAAATTTTCACCAATCACCAGAAATTTTATCTCCACCAAGTTGTATCTCAGTCCTAGGTAATTGCATTGATGAATTAAAGTCACCCAACCCAGTTGACATAATCTGCCTCTCTGAACACCATGTGACCACTGGTATAGGATAGTTATACAACCAATTAAAAGTAAAAATCAACCACAATTATAAGTATCTAATATTGGTCTTAAACACAATGAGAAACTCAGACAGGAGAGTACTGCAAAAGTTAGAATAAGGAAAGGTTCTCATAAAAGTATAATTAAAAATAATGTAAGTATATTTCATCAAAATATTGGGAGTTTAAAGAATAAAATAGATGAGCTTCTGGTTTGTGTAGAAGATTTAGAAGCTGAGGATGAAATAGATATACTATGCCTGTCTGAGCATCACATTGTTACTGATATGGATAAGGTAAATGTAAGTGTATATAAGTTCTCTGCACATGTAATGAGAGAAAATATGGAGAAAGGAGGAGTTGCCATATATGTCAAAAGTTATCATTGTGCAAAAAGTATAGAAACAAAAAAGTTTTGTGTAGAGAAACATATAGAAGCATGTGCCTGTGAGCTTAAATTAAATAAAGGCACATTTATAATTGTAACTGTGTATAGGTCCCCATCAGGAAATTTTCATCTATTTCGGAAAAATTTGGACTCCTTGTTGTGCTATCTGTCAGACAGGGGGAAGCAAATTATTATTTGTGAGGGTAATAGGAAAAATGACTTTGACGTATTACTCGGTTCTTTCAATTTGACACCCGTTATTGATTTTCCTACTCGGATGGTAAAGGATAGTAGCTCACTGATAGATAACTTCTTTATAGACCAAGATAAGTTTAAGCAGATAAATGCTCAGCCTGTTGAGAATGGTCTTTCTGATCATGGTGCACAGCTAGTTACAATATATGACATAGATCCATTCAGCAATACTAAACAGTCCTCCAAAGTAGTACGTTCAGTCAATGATTTAACAATTGCAAATTTCAGGGAAAGCCTACAGCAGTTAGACTGGGATGAGGTGTACCGTAAACCTGATGCCAATTTAAAATATAATTTATTTCATGACATTTTTCTAAATGCATTTGAAAACTGCTTCCTCGAGAAAATAGTTAAATATACTCGTAAGAAACCTTGTAACAAACCATGGCTTAATGAGGGTATAAAAATACCTTGTAACCGGAAAAGGGAAATGTATCTGACAGCAAGAAAGAGTAGTGACCCAGAAACTATCAAACATTATAAAAAATGCTGTGTTATATTAAGAAAAGTTATTAAAAAATCCAGAAGTATGTGTATCATGTCTGAAATCAGCAACTCTGATAGTAAAATTAAAACAATTTGGAATATTATTAAAAGCGAAACAGGTCAACCAAGAGCCCAGGAAGACAGTATTACCATCAAATCGAATGAAAACTTTACAAACAAAAAGTCATAAGTTGAAAATATTTTTAATAATCATTTTCTAAATGTTGTGGATATAGTAGGATCCAAGCGTTCATTAGATGATACTAGGCTGTTAATGGAAGAGGCCATACCTACGCAATTTGATACAATTGAAATCTCACCCACTTCTCCCTCTGAAATTAGGAAAATAATAAACTTGCTTAAAAGCAAAAACTCACATGGAATTGATGACATTTCCAGCAAAATACTAAAAGCTTGTTCTCAACAGATAAGTAAGATTCTCAGCCACCTGTGTAATAGCTCTCTGGAACAGGGTATTTTCCCTGATAGACTGAAATATGCTATTGTTATACCTTTGCATAAAAAGGGGGATAGATCTGATGTCAACAATTACCGTCCAATCTCCCTTCTAACAGCTTTATCCGAAATTTTTGAGAAAGTAATGTATTCAAGAGTAGCTTCACATATCTGTAAAAATGAAGTACTAACAAAATGTCAGTTTGGTTTCCAGAAAGGTTTTTCAACAGAAAATGCCATATATGCTTTCACCAATCAAATTTTGAATGATCTGAATAACTGAACACCACCCATTGGGATTTTTGTGATCTCTCAAAGGCTTTTGATTGTGTAAATCATGAAATTCTGCTAGACAAGCTCAAGTATTGTGGCATGAGTGGGACAGTGCACAAATGGTTTAATGCATACCTAACTGGAAGAGTGCGGAAAGTTGAAATAAATAGTTCTCATAATATGCAAAGATCAGCACATTCCTCAAACTGGGGAACTATAAAGAATGGGGTTCCACAATGGTCAGTCTTGGGTCCTTTGTTGTTCTTAATATATATTAATGACTTGCCATTCTACATTCATGAAGAGGCAAAGTTAGTTCTCTTTGCTGATGATACAAGTATAGTAATCACACCTGACAAACAAGAATTAACTGATGAAATTGTCAATACTGTCTTTCAGAAAATTACTAAGTGGTTCCTTGTAAACCGACTCTCAGTGAATTTTGATAAGACACACTACATACAGTTCTGTACAGTGAATGGTATGACGCCATTAATAAATATAGACCATAATCAGAAGCATATAGCTAAGGTAGAATATTCCAAATTTTTAGGTGTGTCCATTGACGAGAGATTAAATTGGAAGAAACACATTGATGATCTGCTGAAATGTTTGAGTTCAGCTACTTATGCAATAAGGATCATTGCAAATTTTGGTGATAAACATCTTAGTAAATTAGCTTACTACGCCTATTTTCACTCATTGCTTTCATATGGCATCATATTTTGGGGTAATTCATCACTGAGGAATAAAGTATTTATTGCACAAAAGCGTGTAGTCAGAATAATAGCCGGACTCCACCCAAGATCATCCTGCAGACATTTATTTAAGGATCTAGTGATATTCACAGTAGCTTCTCAGTATATATACTCTCTTATGAAATTTGTTATTAACAACCAAACCCAATTCAAAAGTAATTTTGCAGTGTGCATAACTACAATACTAGGAGAAAGGATGATCTTCAATATTCAAGATTAAATCTAACTTTGGCACAGAAAGGGGTGAATTATACTGGCACTAAAGTCTTTGGTCACTTACCAAATAGTATCAAAAGTCTGACAGATAACCAACAAGTATTTAAGAAGAGATTAAAAGAATTTCTGAATGACAACTCCTTCTACTCCATAGAGGAATTTTTAGATATAAATTAAGAAAAAAAAGAAAAAAAAACAAAAAATATTAAAAAATAAAAATAAATAAATTAAAAAACACAAAAAAAAGTTGTTATATTAACTTAAGTATGTTGTTGAATTAACTTAATTATGTCATGTATTGGAAAATTTGACTCATTCCACATCATTACAAAATATCGTATTCATGATCCATGGAACTAGTATTAATCTAATCTAATATAATATAATATAATGAGAGGTTGCAGTCGATGCAGTATTTGGTTTGTTTGACAGCTATACTATTATATTGCGACGCTATTTACGAGTGACACAATTTTCATTGTTGCTCTTATGCTGTATCTGTTTTATGTCTGCAAAGGTTTTCTGCATTCTTCTGAAAAGTAAAACACGTTTTGGTAATCACTTTTGTGGCATAGCCACAGTGAGACAATTGTTTTCGTAACAAAACAATGAGTTACAGTATAGTACTTTCAAGGTCACGGCAATGAGCTTAATAACTACGACGTTTATGCACCTATCACTTTAATTTGGTATATGACAAAGGTAAGTACATCGATTTTTTGAGCACTACAATAACTACGACACTTCGCACATTTTTTATCGGTAGCCAATGACAGAAATTACCTTAGAGCAAGAAGCATAGCTTAGCGCTACATGACACGAATTTGAGTGATGACTTTTTGAAATTGCAGCGTTTTTGAGAAACATTTTTGAACTACTATGATACAGTCTTAATCTATAACATCTGAGGGTATAATTACATCAATCCTCATGGGGGTACCCCTACTTTATGTACCATGCATGTGGCAAGCGCAAGGAGCCCTAGCAAATATGATATTTGCTTATACAAGTTTACACATCGTACCACATTTCTCTAACACAGTATTATATAGCTATCTGATCATTTAACTGAGAGAGATAAACATTTTTTTTTGCTACGTCTCTGACACATGTCTAGTTAATTACGCAGTTGGATTACTTCACATTTACGAAATTGTACTTTGTCTGCGTTCCAGGAACTGTTCATATTTTTTCGGAACCATTGTGATACTGTCAGACATTTGAATGATGTATTTTGTATGGGATCATGATTTTTGAAGTTCGTTTGAGGTAGATGATACTACTGAAACGCGCAGAGAAATTTTTAGAGGTTTTGAGATCATGAAGGAAGCTACAAAGATTTTGAGATGTGATTGATGTGCTATGATGATATTAATATGGCGACGATGTGTATTATGATGCTGAGATATGGTTATGATCGATAAGGTGATGCTGTATCAGAAATATGTTTATGCTATGTGTTTATTATGATGAAGGATTGAAGCAGTCGCGACGAATATGTATTTGTGTAATAAGGTGATGAGTAGTGGTTAGGGACTCTAGCTTGTGAAAAAAATTTTGGAAAGCAAGAACTGTACTTTAAGAGTTATGAAAAGTGTGTATATATGTGAATGTGAGTACTACAATGCTGACGGAAAATTTTGGACTCTGTTATTGACCAGATTTCGTTTCTTCACACATCTACTGTAATTTTTCGACCTGTGAAATTTTTATTGGTATGAAACTGTTCTTGTAGCTCTAACTGCTGTCGTAAATATTTCGTTAAAGAGTATATGTGACCTTGACGTAACGCTGCGCTGAGCTGCACGCTAGTCACTTTGTAAAATACCTATTGTTGTGTGGTCTTTAAACTTTCCTCGTGCTGCTTCAGCAACTTCGAAGCTACCCGCACTTCCGCAAGCGCTCTGATAGCTTGAAAAAAGAGAGGCCGTTGACCTCGCTATTGACATTTCTATGCAGAACGCACTTCAAACACGACACACTACTTCTTGGAAACATATGATTATACTTTGGAGATTGAACTTTGTGCTACTTACTGAAATGCTTATGAAATGATGAGAAATAGTCTTACGTCTAGACATCTGATTATGACAAATGTCTTTCTACGGGAGTTGAGACAATTTTTACTGACTTATGAAATGCCATATGGCTATTGAATGATGTTTTCATGCTTTGCTTTATATATATTTGCTTATTTTATTTTATATGTAGTTTCTAGCTGTGCTGCAGCATTGTTTTAATAAAATAAAAAGTTTTTTAGTACTTATGCTAATGTAAACATTTTCAGTCAACAGATCCGTTAAATAATAATTTTATGATACACGTTCTTAAAAAAGGAGCACTAGGAAGGTAAAGAAACATAAAAAGGCGAAGGGACTAGTAACAGGAATTTTTTTGGTAGAATAAGTTGTTGTGGTGCACCACTTTAGTGATAAGATGTGACAGACATTAAGATGTGAATAAACTTTTCCCTTACCTGTAGTACTGTCTATACCGTAATATTTTTTTTGCTTGTACTTTCTCATGTTTAGGTATAAGTGATTGCGTTTTCTGCTGCTATTTGTCAGGCATTGTCCTACTGAATTTTACATGGTATTGCTCTGATAAGCCAGTGTAGGACGAAAGTGATGTCTCAAGACATTTCAGGCTGGAGTGACCGTTTGCCTCTGCAGTGCAAACGTGATACAGGATACCGCTGGAAATCGTAAGCCACAATAGGAATCACCTTGGTACCAGGTGATTCAAAGCGTACCTTCTGTGGGCAAGGCGAACAAGGGCGTTTCCACTTATTGGATGGTCGCTTTAATCGAGTCCGCATGACCAAGCCCAGGCTTCGTCCATAGTGAGGAGCCTTCCGACACAGCGATTCAGCAATTCCTCTTCAAGGGCATAACGATGCTACTGTTGCACATTGGCCATTGCATGCAGTACTCAACGCGAGAGAAGACATTATCCGTGGCATATAGAAGTTGTAAGTAGGCTGTTTATGTGTTTGTATGTTGGCAGCGCTATGTAGCGCTCTGCATTAATAACTCTGACAGCGCTGCGCACACTCTGTAAGAGACTTTCTGTGGCTGGTCGGACCAGCAGTTGGAGGTGAACAGCCAGCAGTGATGCAAGTTGGGAGTGAGTGGTCAGCGGTGATGGAGGTTAGAGGTTTGAAGTGTTAGCGCGAGTGGACGATCTGGACGTGTGTCCTTCATGGAAATGTAACTTGTCGATGATTATATAATTTTTGGAACTGGATGTCACGGACGATTATATATTTTTTGAACTGGATGCCACATTATTAAGGTAAAAATACATTGTTTGCTTTGCCTTCAGTAGTTAGAATCTTTTATTTAGCTGGCAGTATTAGTGACTTATGTAATGTATAGGTTATTGTTAGGATTTCTTCTTATTCAGGGCCATTCTTTTGTATTAATTATTTGAAGTCAGGGTATCATTTCTGAGCAGTCAGATCGCGTTATCCTTGAATATTGCGAGTAATTAATGAATAGGGAAAGCTTGAGTTCTGTTAGTCAGGGCAGATTTTGTACGTCAGATATGAAACGATAAAGACAAGCAAAGTGACAGTACGTTCAGTTTGGCTTAGCAGTTTAAGCATGTTCACGTGCATTCAGTTTCACTCAGCAGTTGAAGTAAAAACAATTAAGTTTCAAAGTTCTCGCGAGACATTGACACAGACGGACGCGTTGACAGTATACGACACCTATCATCGTGTTCGGGAGTGTGATGAAAATGGGCGACTATACTAAGGGCATGTTGTGGTGTCACCGCCAGACACCACACTTGCTAGGTGGTAGCCTTTTAAGTCGGCCGCGGTCCGCTAGTAAACGTCGGACCCGCGTGTCGCCACTGTCAGTAATTGCAGACCGAGCGCCGCCACACGGCAGGTCTAGAGAGACGTACTGGCACTGGCCCCAGTTGTGCGGACGACTTAGCTAGCGATGCCACACTGACGAGGCCTCACGTATTTGCAGAGAAGATAGTTAGAATAGCCTTCAGCTAAGTCAATGGCTACGACCTAGCAAGGCGCCATCACCAAGTTATATTGAGATGATAATACTGTACGAACAAGACCAATGTTCACCAATTGTGGATTAAAGTTAAGTATTCCAGCAGCTACGTACTTTTCTTTATAGCATTCATTACGTATCCTGTTTGAGAGCTCACGCCAGCCTGCGTGAGCTTATAGCGTGTATTTCGGCTTCCTCAAACAACACGGTGTTGGCACTTCTGCCGACACTTCACACGTGATATCTGGAAAGTTTGTCAATAAAGTCTGGTATGAATCACAACTCTGTGACCACTACTTTTTATTCAACCCATGCATGTGGGTCCTACGATACATAGGTCAAGGATTGAAAGTACTCTTTTGCTTCACAGTGGACATATAGATGGCGTAAGTGTTGCGCCATAACTAGTTGTCTGAAATAAATTTCTTTTGTAATGCGGCTGTGGTGATTCGTTTTCTTTATTTGCCATTTGAGGTCAAATGCTCTACTGACTGAGTTACGCAAGCACACCTGACGACTCATCCCCACAGCTTCGGAAGCCAAGAGAGAGGTACTTGTGGAAGCTCAGTCGGAAATTAAAAAAATTAGTTCTTATGTGGTCAGCAAGGTCACCAAACCGAAGCCATGTAGTAAAACCTGCGAAGAAAGAATGAATAGCTTGTTCACGTTTTAGATGCTTGCGCACATTTCAAAGCGGAATGCATACACCACCTCCGATTAGCATCACATCCGGTTGTACGAACAGCAAACTGCCTTGAAACAGGTGGTTGCATTTTCTGTGAGTAGTGAAAATGTGAAATTGAAAACACAATGCTGCAGCTCCTAATTTACTATCTCCGTCGCTGAGCATGTGTTTGATTTTTGCTCTTGTGTATGAGTCCGAGCGAGGTGGCTCAGTAGCGGGAAAATTAACATCTCATTCAAGAATCTTGGGGTTCACATCTCCACGCCGACATCACGATTTAGGTTTTCCTTCGTTACCACAAATCATGTGAACCAAATGCTCATATGTTTTCTTTGAAATGGCTACGGCAGTTGCGAATCGCATCCATTTCTAATGATAAAATCATCAACGAAACACGAGACCTTTTCTCTGGCCTCAAGAATGCCCATGCTAATACATTCTAAATTATGACAGATTACCAGGGAAACGCCCATTGTTTAACTTCGCGTGCGAGAATGCTCCCGTATACTGCGCAAACTAACAGAGTTTAAGACTGGAATAGAACTATAAGAGACCAGTGTACCAAATTCAACGCAGTCATCCAGTGTCAGAATATGTGTGGTTTGCGTAAATAAATTTAAATGAACGCACAGATATTTCAATCTACACTCCTGGAAATTGAAATAAGAACACCGTGAATTCATTGTCCCAGGAAGGGGAAACTTTATTGACACATTCCTGGGGTCAGATACATCACATGATCACACTGACAGAACCACAGGCACATAGACACAGGCAACAGAGCATGCACAATGTCGGCACTAGTACAGTGTATATCCACCTTTCGCAGCAATGCAGGCTGCTATTCTCCCATGGAGACGATCGTAGAGATGCTGGATGTAGTCCTGTGGAACGGCTTGCCATGCCATTTCCACCTGGCGCCTCAGTTGGACCAGCGTTCGTGCTGGACGTGCAGACCGCGTGAGACGACGCTTCATCCAGTCCCAAACATGCTCAATGGGGGACAGATCCGGAGATCTTGCTGGCCAGGGTAGTTGACTTACACCTTCTAGAGCACGTTGGGTGGCACGGGATACATGCGGACGTGCATTGTCCTGTTGGAACAGCAAGTTCCCTTGCCGGTCTAGGAATGGTAGAACGATGGGTTCGATGACGGTTTGGAAGTACCGTGCACTATTCAGTGTCCCCTCGACGATCACCAGTGGTGTACGGCCAGTGTAGGAGATCGCTCCCCACACCATGATGCCGGGTGTTGGCCCTGTGTGCCTCGGTCGTATGCAGTCCTGATTGTGGCGCTCACCTGCACGGCGCCAAACACGCATACGACCATCATTGGCACCAAGGCAGAAGCGACTCTCATCGCTGAAGACGACACGTCTCCATTCGTCCCTCCATTCACGCCTGTCGCGACACCACTGGAGGCGGGCTGCACGATGTTGGGGCGTGAGCGGAAGACGGCCTAACGGTGTGCGGGACCGTAGCCCAGCTTCATGGAGACGGTTGCGAATGGTCCTCGCCGATACCCCAGGAGCAACAGTGTCTCTAATTTGCTGGGAAATGGCGGTGCGGTCCCCTACGGCACTGCGTAGGATCCCACGGTCTTGGCGTGCATCCGTGCGTCGCTGCGGTCCGGTCGCAGGTCGACGGGCACGTGCACCTTCCGCCGACCACTGGCGACAACATCGATGTACTGTGGAGACCTCACGCCCCACGTGTTGAGCAATTCGGCGGTACGTCCACCCGGCCTCCCGCATGCCCACTATACGCCCTCGCTCAAAGTCTGTCAACTGCACATACGGTTCACGTCCACGCTGTCGCGGCATGCTACCAGTGTTAAAGACTGCGATGGAGCTCCGTATACCACGGCAAACTGGCTGACACTGACGGCGGCGGTGCACAAATGCTGCGCAGCTAGCGCCATTCGACGGCCAACACCGCGGTTCCTGGTGTGTCCGCTGTGCCGTGCGTGTGATCATTGCTTGTACAGCCCTCTCGCAGTGTCCGGAGCAAGTATGGCGGGTTTGACACACTGTTGTCAATGTGTTCTTTTTTCCATTTCCAGGAGTGTATAAGGCCGTGACAGATTTTATTCCCTATTCTTGTTGCTGAATATCCCTCTCATTCCAACAGCCCTCCATGTCATGTAACTCTATTAACTTTTATCTTTTTACACAAATCACTGATTCCATGGGTAAGGACCTTGTGAGGAAAGGCATTTTCATTGTCATCCTTCTGTGATTTGGAAACCTTACTGGGTGTTCTTGAGACTTCAGTCTGTGTTCGTCTCCGTCATCGAATGGTCAGTCACAATCGTTAAGGTTTTTAAGATGGGGGAATGAACCGGAGTGTAATCTACCACCTAAGGACAAATTGGGAGTTTCTTGATTCACGAAAACTGACTTTAATTGGCTCGAAAACCATGTTATAGGTGTTTTTTCTCTCTAATAAAGATACTAGTGTTCCCTTATAGCGAATCGACAGCTTGATGTCTCCAAATTCACTTAACTTGAGTGCCTAGTTGCAGAATTCATTAGCCCACGTCGCCGCAGCCAATGCGAAACGACGATGTTACGCATTCAGCAGCTAAATAATGATAATGACTGGATTGGTCCTTCGATGGAGTCCTTTGCTACTTACAATAATATCTAGTTGTTTAGGTACAACTCTAGGTGGCTTAAGTCCGTCCTGTGCTTCCTCAAGTGTTGCTCCTCAGAAAAGAGTGATAGCTTGGTGGAAGAGTTCAACGACTCGGGGAAATCGTGCATCACTGTGGAGGCACCAAGTCTGCAAGGAGATCGTATGCGAATCCAGTAATTTGTTGCTCTGCTGATTTGTAAATGAGTAGCATACTGTACTACTGTCAACGAGATGAGGTAAAACCGCTGGTTTCTTGGGTCATTTTCTAGTAGTCGATTGTTCAGTAGGAGCTTCGTTGTTGCTGATTTACCAGTCTCAAATAACCGTAAGAGGAATATTTCAGGTCGAATTCTGAGTAGTAAACTATTACATTGAATGATCCGACAAATATTGCTCTCTTTAGACAATACATCCACCACTGTCGTTCACAAGTGTGACGATGGTTTACCATTTATCTTTGTAACACTAGCACCGATCCATTTTCAGCAAAGCAAAGCTTCTTTCAGCACAGTCAATTGTTCGAGATTCTAGTACGCCGAATTCTCAAGATTTATCCATTCATAAAAACCTTAAACTTTTGAACTTTCTCGCAGATTAAAACTGTGCGCTGGAGTCGGACTCAAACCAGGTCCGCTTCACTGTTTTAATCTGCCTAGAAGTTTTGCAGTAACACACACTCAGCTTCATTCTCAACATTATATTTCATAAATTTTCGGATAGATTCTGTGCAGCATCAAATTTGCCCGTAATGCATAACAAAAGGCCAAGTGGCACAGAACTTCATATACTGGCGAGGTTGTCGTTGTCACACAATATTATTCGCTTTCCCGTCAAAAATACATTATAACTAACCAATAAGGAAAAATACATCACTGTAGGCTGATTGGATTACTCAAGAATTGTTAGCTCGATACTGCTAAGCCGGACTAACATAAAAGTGTAAATCTGATCATCAAATGAAATAATAATTTGGAAAAAGGAATTATTTCCCACACCATCACGTTGCAGTATATCAATGTACTGGAAATAAGTTTGTGCGTAAAAATTTCGGGCTTTCCGGTCACATTGGTCCAGCTGTATCTGATGGCGGTTGCTTAAATTGTAAATCTGCCTTCCAACGCATGCGTAGGTGAGGATTTTAATTTTTACTTATGTATACGAGCAGACATTATGACTGTAGAAATATGTAACAACTTTTGAAATCAGTGGTTATTGCAGTCACACATACCATTTAATACACTGAAGTGGTGAACCATGGGATAGTGATAAGCACAGGAGTATCGCGTACACAAGGCATAAGAGGGCAATACATTGGGGGAGCTGTGATTTTTTAAAGTTCTTATTTTTTATTCTCTCTATTATTTAATGAACGTTTATTAATGTGACTGCGTATTATTAACTGATTTTCATTTATGGATTGGTTTAGCGATTCCTTTTTACTGTTTGCTCCTTTTATTTGAGTCCTTTTAATTATGTTTGCGGTGGTTATGAACTCTATATTGCTTGCTGTTCTCCGTAATTTAAAGACTACGGTAACACCAGATGCGTTTCGCAGCAGCAGATCTCGTTGAGTCTCCTTGCTGGAACTTCTCCACCTGAAGTCGCTAAAGATAATTTATGGCTCTACGGAAATCGATCGGTACAGCCAAGTACTATGTTGTGTCATGTGTATGGAATGTGGCGTCCAACTTTAGTTCGTGAAATTATTTAGGTCTTCGTAGAAATATTCTCGACGAATCCCAAAACCGTGTAAAACTGCAGATTCGCAACATC
Organism: Schistocerca serialis cubense; assembly: GCF_023864345.2. Taxonomy (NCBI): domain Eukaryota; kingdom Metazoa; phylum Arthropoda; class Insecta; order Orthoptera; family Acrididae; genus Schistocerca; species Schistocerca serialis. The sequence continues at coordinate 1,148,854,297 of NC_064639.1, read as the reverse complement.
AGACGACACAACACTTCCTAACGACTTGTGTCTTTATAATCACTGAATATTTCTTTTGAAATTTCTTTTGAAATGATTAATGGTTATTAACTCTACACACCAAATACTCCTTTTGTGCTTTTATATGTATTTATTTTCTTCAGTACCATAAAACATAGATTACTGCCTTAATGGCGGCTTCCAGCAATCTCCTCTGAATCCGACGTAGAACATCTCTCTTCCTATGTCTAACATGGAATAATTATCTCTTTGCCGTAGCAGAGTATTTATCTCTTTCGCAAGTATTTTACATTTATCGTCGTATTAATAGTGCACATTAGTTACGGGTCTTGGTATCACGAAATGCTGCAATTTGTATCCAGGTAGTTCATGTCAGAAAGTTTGCGACGTGATTATGGACGCACGACGGTAATTAACTGAGTTTGATCGCGGTATAGTAGTTGGAGCTAGACGCATGCGGCATTTCATTTCGGATACATTTAGGTAGCTCAGTATTCCGCGATCTGCTGCGTGAAGAGTGTGCCAGGAATACCAGATTTTAGGCATTACTTCTCATCACGGACAGCGCAGCGGTTGACTGTCTTAACAACCGAGAGCAGCGGCATTTGCGTGGAGTTGTCAGTGCTTACAGACAAGCAACACTGCGTGAAATAACTGCAAAAATCAATTTGGGACGTTCTTTGAACGTATACATTAGGAGAGTGCGGTGAAATATGGGCTATGGCAGCAGACGACCGACGCGAGTCCTTTGCTAACAGCGTGACATCGCCTACAGGGCAACTCCTGGTCTCGTGAGAATATCAGTTGGACCCTAGACGACTGGAAAACCATGACCTGCTCAGATGAGTCCCGACTACAGTTGATAAGAGCTGATGGTAAGGCCACAGACCCAACAAGGCACTGTGCAAGCTGTTGGTGGCTCCATAATAGAGTGAGTACTTGCCCGCGAAAGGTAAAGGTCCCGAGTTCGCGTCTCGGTCCGGCACACAGTTTTAATCTGCCAGGAAGTTTCACATCAGCGCACACTCCGCTGCAGAGTGAAAATCTCATTCTAGATTGAGCTGTGTTTGCATGGAATGGAATGGGTCCTCTGTTCCAGCCAAACCGATCATTGATTGGAAATAGTTAAATGTTCGGTTACTTGGAGACATTTTGCAAACATTCATGGACTTCATGTTCCCAAACAATGACGTTATGTCAAAGGGCCACAAGTGTTTGTGAGTGAAGAATATTCTGGGCATCAAGCAAATCAATTGGCCACCCAGATTGCCTGACAAGGGTCCCATCGAACATTTACAGGACATAATCGAAAAGTCAGTTCGAGCACAAATTCCTGCACCGGCAACACTTTCGCAATTATGGACGGCTGTAGAGGCAACATGGCTCAATATGTCTGCAGGGGACTCCCAACGACTTGTTGTATCGATGGTACGTCGAGTTGTTACATTCTGCTGGGCAAATGGACGACTCCCACGATATTAGGAAGTATCGCACGACTTTTGTCACACCACTGTACAAGAGACTTACTGTTTCTGCCATTATTGGCCAACTTGAGATCTTTGCAACTCCGTTACAGCGTAATGCGTCAACTTTGTCGCCGTGTACAGTTGCCTCTGCATTAAAACGGCCGAAAATGGCAATCGTCCATATTATTTCGCAACTGTAACTGCAGTACAGAATGATTTATGGCTTTATATGCAGAGTGTTATGTGTATGAGTGCATATATTATTATATTATTATTGAACAACGTTTCATCTGCATTTATCTCATTTCCAGAGTAATAATTGTAGCTACTAGTTCGGTTAGTACCTCCAAGTACAAGTGGCGAGAGCAAGCCACTAAACGTTTTTTTTTTTTTTCCCCGGGGCAGCACGTCAGGTGTCGAAGTGTGGATGCGTGGACGTCAAACAGTTAGTCTACTAGTGGTGCAGTTACGACTGTGCGGAAAACATCAGGTAGTAAATTATGTGAGGTGTTTCGGGAAGACTGTTCGCTGCAGAGAAAGAACAACTAACTTACTGCAGTGGGAACATATCAAGTTACCAGCGATCACAACATCTGCACTTATACTCCTGAAATGCTGTATGTATCCGTTGTAAGTCACTGTGTTGCCTTCCAAGAACTTGTACCAGATTCTAGAATAGTTTGAAGAACACTAAAAACGTTCGGCTGTGAGATGAAAGAAATAATCCTTCGGAGAAGACAGCTGTACAGAGACGGCATACCTGCAGAGTGACAGAGCAGCACTGCTATGGCCGCGGCAGTCACACTGTGTGACGTCACTGGCGAGCGGTCCGGCCGTGCTGGCGTTCCTTGTTGGGTCTGGCGCGCAGCCCCGACCTACAGTTCTCAGTTCGGCAGTCCGCATAGTTTCCCCTCCGCTTTGTACCTCTGCCGGCCGTCCGTTCCAGATGAAAGAAACTTTCCCGTCGGTGGAGACGGCGCGCTGTGGAAAAGGGGATGGTGTGGGGGTGGGGGGGGGGGAGGGGGGGAGGGGCGCTGCGCGGATGATCGGCTTGGACTGTCGTCCCATTCGGCCGCCGGCTGCCCTCTCCGCGAGCGAGTTCAAAGGTAGCCCACAGCCGCGGCGCATTGTGGAAGCCAAGTGGAACGCCAAACCTCTGGCCTGCGCCCCTGTTGACTCACTGACACAACTGATCCGTAAATCCACAGCCCAGCCACAGAGCTTCAGCCGCGGTGTCTGCTGTCTGCCCCAACAAACAGCATTGCCTTTAGAGGCTTTACAGTGCTCACAGAAACCGAAATTATCAATACAAAAAAAGTCTTTGATTATAGGGCTTGATAGCTTGAATGAACATCCATTCACGTCCATCTCCCTTCAGTTAGTTACAATTAAAATCTCTGGAAAAAAAGACCGCGATACTAAAAATGAGGAAAAATTTCAATTTTCTACACGCTCTTCAAACAGGCCTTCTCACAAATTAGGCCACTTTACTCTCCTGACCCTACCAGCAAATACGGCCTGGTGAAGAACTCAATGAGTTGATAACTTACAAGACTACAAAAAGTTGCTTCATGATTATCAAATTATTTCTTTTTGCATTTTCGATGTTATTTTTAGATCATAAATGAATTATTTTATTATCTTCTTGTCAGTACTAACGCCTTTAAGGATTGTAAAATAAACTTACTGCAAACTATCTACAAATAATGTAAGGAACATAGCACATGTGCTGGTAAAGTCAGTGTCTTAGCAATGCTTCATAACCAATGTTCTCTGTACTACCTGTTTGTAAGTATCTGATCTCAGAGCATGAGGGTTTTGGTATGCCTGCAGATCCTTGTCATATGCATAGTCTGCCATGCTGTAATCAGACAAAAAAATTCCCACCGGTGTGTACGCGATAAAGAATTCTTTACTTGTTTCTCGTTTCGAACTTTATACGACGTGCGACAATAAAGTAACGAGACTGATGTGGAAAAAAATGTTGCTTACCGTTTTAGTCAAGTTTAGTGTTGTCTCCTTCAAAGTAGTTCCCTTCCGATTGCACACACATTTTCCAGCGCATCTGCAATTGATGGTAACATTCCTGGAACTCATCTTCTGTAGTATCCTCTAAGACCTTCGTTACAGCTTTTTGGACATCTTGCGTTCTTTGAAAATGGTGTCTCTTGACTGATGTTTTGACTCTTGGAAATAGAAAAAAGTCGCACGGAGCAATATCTGGTGAATAAGGTGGCTGTGGTAGTACTGAAATTTGTTTTGAGGTTAAAAATACTGATAGAGCAGTATGGGATGGCGCATTATTGTCATGCAGTATCCAATTATCAGCAATGTTGACATGGACACGAAGAACTCTTTTACAAAGTCTTTCTAAAATTTATTTGTAGTAGAATTGGTTAACTGTTTGTCCAGGAGGCACGCACTCTTTATGAACAATTCCCTTGGAATCAAAGCAGCACACAAGCATGCATTTCACTTTTGACTTTGACATGCGAGCTTTTTTTGGTCTGGGTGATCCCTTTGAGCACTATTGCAAACTTTGGCGTTTGTCTCTGGATCGTACTGAAACAACCAACTTTCATCACCACTGATAACATGGCTCAACAATTCTAATTGATTTCCATTTGCTCTAACAGATCAGCTGCTACATTTTTCTGTGTTTCTTGCTGTTGTTGTGTGAAATTTTAGGGGACCATTTTTGCACAAATCTTTCTCATACCAAGATCTTCAGTTATTATTAGACAAACCGTTTCTCGATTAATGTTCAGTTCTTTTGCAATCATTTTCACGGATAATCTTCGATCAGATCGTACGAGTTCACACACCCTGGTCAAGTTGACATCCGTCCAATAGAGTTGATGGTCATCCACCGCGGTCTTCATCTTCAACGTTCATTCTGCTTCACTAAACATTTTATGCCAATGAAAAACTTGAGCTCTTGACATAACCTCCTTTCTAAAAGCCATCTGAAGCTTACCATAAGTTGTTGTCGCGTTTTCGCCCAATTTAATGTGAAAAAAATGGCATACCGTTGCGCAATATTATGTAGTTCCATTTCCATTATGAGAGACACAAACACGTGTTAACTTATTACAGCACAACTCAAGACTGAGCAGTTGCATCGATGTGCTGCTTGGACTAGAAGCCGCTTATAGATCAAGGTCAAAGATATTGTGCCTACGCAAGCCTGCAGGGTTGCCACATCTAGCAAAAAAATCAGCCTCATTACTTTATTGTCGCACCTCGTATCAGTATGTGATGTAATAGGATGATTTGGGAGCAGGATCGAAAAATACTTTCATTTTACGTTCTCTTGACATTTCGTGGTAGCCGTGTTGTAATTAGGCAAGAAACGAAAAACGAACATGTTTGGGCGGCAGGTTCAAACAGCAGGAGTTCGACATCCACATAGTATACAGATCACTGATAATAACGATTTCTAGGCAAAGATACTGTCTGTGTGGAACTAACAGAGAGGAAGAGATAAAGTCAACATTTTAAGAGCCAGGGCGTGAGTAACTCTGAAAGTGCACTCAGAACATATTTGTGAGCTTCTTCGTGATAAAATGATACACATAGCAGGTGAAGATTATGAGCAGTCAGTGGTGTGGTGCAGAGTATAACATTTATTTATGAAGAGATTCAGGAGTGTTAATGGTAGAAGATTACTGTGTGGCCAACTACGTTAAACTTCGCTCGTAAATGAAAGAAGAGCCTTTTGCCCAATAATTGTTGATATTAAATCATTACATCGCGCCTACAGCAGCTCCACTTCAAAGGAAGATTGTGTCATTTCAGAAGTCCAGAAATGTAAAAGAGATGCCAGCATAGCAGAATAAATTACAGAATATTACACTTTTTGTCAACTTCAATTCTTTCCCAACATTAATAATCTTCCTACGTCATTACTACCAACACTAGGACCCTGTCCCTATCATTATAACAACTGAGCGTCAAGTTATTAGAACAGAGATTAAGTCTAGTATGAAATTATTCAATATGCAAGAAAATAAATCTTAAGTTTCGCCATTCCATTGAAATGGGAAACTTTAGTACTGAAATGAAAGTTTCATTTCAGTTTAGGAAATCGAGATTAATTTGTAATAACACTGCATAATATAATTCAGTAGTATTACGTAACTTTGTGTAAGTATTTATTTTAGGTTCTTTAATGTTGGCTTTCGTACTTATGGCGTTGCCTGTTCGGGTTACTGACAACTGTGACCTATTCAGTGTTCAGTTTTTACATTTCTAGTTAAGAGTTTTTAGAAGGAAACGAGCAGTAAATCCTGAAAACAGTGAATATTACAGTGAAGTAACGTTTCACTATCATAGTCGCCTTACGTGTTAAAATTAGTAAATTACTTCTGATTTTGAACTATTGCAAAGTGGTCAGTGTCATATTAACTTTCAAACATTTTATAACTTTTTTCATTTTGAACCCAGCTGTAGCACGTGCATTGAACATTGTCGCCTACGTAAAATCAGTAATCGTTTCGTAAATCCAAAATTTAACCCAGCATTGTTTCATAACTACTGTCCATAAACGGTCTGGCAACCGCATTATTTCATTAAACAACTACAATTTTCTAAATATCTCGTTCTTCTTAATTAAATCATTTTCTTTAACTGAAAAATCCATCAACTCAATTACAATGTTTTTTTTTTTCAATCGTCATTAGCGCAATATATTTCGTTGGCATTATAACATTTATTACTACACTTATCTGCATTCTGTCGGTGCAAATTCTTCAGAATCGATACCTTTTGTGGAATATAAAGAACATTACGTATACGTGTCAGAATACCGGAGAGGGTGGGTCGGTTACAAACTGAACACCGTAGTTCGAATCCCCATCCGTCAATCCACAATTTTTTCCGTGTTGATCTGCTCTGCTACAAGTTGAAAACAACGAAATTAGCAAAAACTGTTAATGGAATTATTGATACAGGGTAGTGTGACATCGTTCACTATGCACTGCAGCGCAATTGCTATATGACAAGCACTCATTAACTGAATTTTGCTGACCAAAAATTAAAAGAAACCCTTAACGAAAGAAAATGCTTAATCTTATATCTCGAGAGCATGATATATACGTTTTTGTATTTGTTTGATTGATGTAGCTATTGAGCGAAGCTTCCAGCTTATAATTTACAAAATATATGCAGTATTAATCGACAAAAAATTGTACAACTTCACTTTAAAATATTTCGCAAAAATTAAGACCTGAAAATTACCTAATACATGTAATATATGAGTTTGTTGTGTGTCGCTTACACAAATAAGCAAGCAGGCGTTGCTACTGATCTGTTAGCCTATTGCTTCCAGCCAATAAGACTATACCGTGACAAAACTGCTAACGTAACACCAAGTTTTGTAAACAGAAGACATTTTGAAGATGTAGATTTTAGAAGGCTCTAATTCGTCTTCTAAATAATCAGGAGATGTAACCGGTATGAGATGTCGAGGTTTGCAAATAATGACAAACATTAAGGGGCTTCGTAAGAGTACAAAGAGACAGAGAGCTGCCGGTACGTCACAGCACCTTCCTCTTTACGGACGGAGCAAGGTTGGAGATTAACTTGTGACCGGAGTCTGAATATTCTCCTCAAGTACTATACGAAACTGACGTTCATGTTGAACCAGAGCAACCTGATTCTCGTGTTCAGATTTTGCGAATGTTCTTCAGCCTTGCTGATAGTACTCCCTGAGGGATCTACATCTACACTCATACCCCGTAAGCCGCCTGACAGTGTGTGGCGGAGGGTACCTTGAGAACCTCTAGTATCGCTTCTGTCTTCTATTCCAGTCTCGTGTTGTTCGTGGGAAGAAAGGTTGTCGGCATACCTCTGTGTGAGCTCTAATCTCTCTGATTTTATCCTCATGGTCTCTTCGTGAGATATACGTCGGAAGGAGCAATATATTGCTTGACTCCTCGGTGAAGATATGTTCTCGAAACTTCAACAAATGCCCGTACCGAGCTACTAAGCGTCTCTCTTGCAGAGTCTTCCACTGGAGTCTATTTATCATCTCCGTAAGGCTTTCGCGATTACTAAATGATTCTGTAACGAAGCGATCTGCTCTCCGTTGGATCTTCTCTATCTCTTCTATCAACCCTATCTGCTACGGATCCCACACCGGTGAGCAGTATTCAAGCAGTGGGCGAACGAGTGTACTGTAACCTGCTTCCTTTGTTTTCGGACTTACCGGGAGTTACCAGGAGACTAGACGCAACGGACACAGGTTCAACGCTCTTTTAATGAAAGGTATGATTAGGAATCTTAATATGGACGGGATAAAAGAGCAATTGTAATTATTCAATTACATGTTTTCTAGCTTGCAGAACGTTCCCAAAATGCAGTTTTGTTCAAAACAGGGCGTACTGGATCTAATTCAATTTCGCAAGTTTTCACCTATAGACGAGAAAAGTTGTTAACTGTCCGAAAAACAGCGTAGTGCCTCGACTGTTTTTTTTTCTCCTCATCTAGGCGCAGAAAACGCTCTGTTTCCTGCTTCTACTAAACAGAAGAAAGTCGCAGAGGGTGCAGCCTAGTGACTATGTTGCGCGCGAAATAATATCGCTGGGACACAAATGAATTACGGACATTGGCTGCGAGCGGGCATTGATTGAAGTCAATAGGGGGTCTCCTGCTAGGCATGCTCTGACCACTAAGCCATATGGAAACAGTGGTCATTCCCACTGCACAGACTACCGTAGCACGCCTTCAGTCAGACACAAATCCTGAACTTATCCGCACACTGCTGATTTAGTATTGTGGAGGTTGAGGATTTGGATCTGCCCCTTGCCATTTCTTCGTTACTCGTGGCATTTCGCCAATTCCCTGGTGTGCATCTTCACTGAAATATTGGCTGTCTCCCCTTAATTTTATACATACACATATAATTGGGTTTGTGACCACCAAAAAAATGCCTGGCACTTAAACCCTCCGTAAATGGATGTATCGTGATGGTGGAAAGACCAGTTCTTTGATCGCTGTAGACTGCTGTACTCGAATGTAGACGGTTGTCCGCTGTTAACTTGGTGGATAAATTCATGCTGGACTATCCTCATCTTGTCAGAAAAAAAACTGATTGATTCTTACCTGCGTGATGATGCAGCCCTCCAATGGATCGCTTGTTGCTTAGTTTCATGGTCATATCTCGATGGTTTCGCTACCTATTTCCCTAATAAACGCAGAATATGGTTTTTCAGCGTTCTTTTGTTTTTTCTCTTCTGTAACTGCAAACTCTTCGAATACGAGAAGAAGTGCTGATGAAAATAAGAACTTCGACTTTTCTCTTCGCTTATGGTTGGAGAAGCGATGCCAAACAAGGCTTAGCAGAGGCACCTAGCGGTAGAAAACATCATCACTGCCTTGACGAAGAATATACACTACTGGCCATTAAAATTGCTACACCACGAAGATGACGTGCTACAGACGCGAAATTTAACCGACAGGAAGAAGATGCTGTGAGATGCATATGATTAGCTTTTGAGAGCATTCACACAAGGTTGGCGACGGTGGCGACACCTACAACGTGCTGACATGAGGAAAGTTTCCAACCGATTTCTCATACACAAACAGCAGTTGACCGGCGTTGCCTGGTGAAACGTTGTTGTGATGCCTCGTGTAAGGAGGAGAAAAACGTACCAACACGTTTCCGACTTTGATAAAGGTCGGATTGTAGCCTATGGCAATTTCGGTTTATCGTATCGCGACATTGCTGCTCGCGTTGGTCGAGATCCAATGACTGTTTGCAGAATATGGAATCGGTGGGTTCAGAAGGGTAATACGGAACGCCGTGCTGGAACCCAACGGCCTCGTTTCACTAGCAGTCGAGATGACAGGCATCTTATCCGCATGGCTGTAACGGATCGTGCAGCCACGTCTCGATCCCTAATTCAACAGATGGGGACGTTTGCAAGACAACAACCATCTGCACGAACAGTTCGACGACGTTTGCAGCAGCATGGAGTATTAGCTCGGACACCATGGCTGCGGTTACCCTTGACGCTGCATCACAGACAGGAGCACCTGCGATGGTGTACTCAACGACGAACCTGGGTGCACGAATGGCAAAACGTCATTTTTTCAGATGAATACAGGTTCTTTTTACAGCATCATGATGGTCGCATCCGTGTTTGGCGACATCGGGGTGAACGCACACTGGAAGCGTGTATTCGTCATCGCCATACTGGCGTATCACCCGGCGTGATGGTATGGGATGCCATTGGTTACACGTCTCGGTCACCTGTTGTTCGCATTGACGGCACTTTGAACAGTGGGCGTTACATTTCAGATGTGTTACGACCCGTGGCTCTACCCTTCATTCGATCCCTGCGAAACCCTAGATTTCAGCAGGATAATGCAAGACCGCGTGTTGCAGGTCCTGTACGGGCCTTTCTGGATACAGAAAATGTTCGACTGCTGCCATGGCCAGCACATTCTGCAGATCTCTCACCAATTGAAACCTCTGGTCAAAGGTGGCCGAGCAACTGGCTCGTCACAATACGCCAGTCACTACTCTTGATGAACTGTGTTATCGTGTGGAATTTGCATGGGCGTGTACACGCCATCCAAGCTATGTTTGAATCAATGCCCAGGCATATCAAGGCCGTTATTATGGCTAGAGGTGGTTGTTCTTGGTACTGATTTCTCAGGATCTATGCACCCAAATTGCGTGAAAATCATCTGCATTTCTTCTTGGTGTAACAATTTTCATGGACAGTAGTGTGATTTACCTTCGGTTTAAAAGCGTTCCTCGTAACTGCCGGAATCAAAAGAATCCTCTACAATGCAGCGTCCCTTGAGTTGTAGAACAGTAAATGTACAATCGCGAAAAATGAAGATAGTGCAGTGGTCTTTTCGAAAAGATGAACTAAGCAGCGTCGGCTCCAGGGATTTTGACGTTCCTTGCTGACGTCCCTCCCCACCCTCCCTCACCATCTCTCTCCGTCCTTGCGGTCTGACACGTAGTCAACCTCTTCCACAGTGTCTTTCGTCCATAATGTACTACTTCCAAATATCACACTTACACATACGTCTTTTTGGCGTGTGTTCGTCTTTGAGACCTGAACCAGCCCCAGGCATCGGTCAGTGAAACAGAAATGAAATGTTTATAGTGTAATACGTTTTGAGCTACAGCTCCAAAATTAATTTCGTCATTCACGGACGGTATAACTAAAATCTGAGCAGAGAGGAGCGTGCTGTGCGAGACGTGTACCAACCAGCACAGCTTAGTACTGCATTGTTGACGGTACTGTCGTCACTTCTGCTGTACACAGTGGAAGGACGCAGGACAGCGAGTGACTTACATATAAATGGTGTATTTGTTGAAAAATAGTACATAAATCGACAGTGCCTATTTAGTGTGTCCGTAGTACATGGGGAAAAAACGTCTATGGTCGAATATTGAGAGTACGTGCTTTCAGGGATACTATGACCATGGTTTGTGGCTCGGTAAAGCAGTTTTGAAAGCAATTTCATATATCGTAGTGAAAAATAACAGTCATGTGGAACATAAGGTTATCGGAACACAACGAGTGTCAAAAACGACGAAACTGGATAAACAGCTCGTGCAATGCATCTGAGTTGCCTCAGCTCCAAAATAAAGTTGACAGGTTTTTTCCGTATTATTTTGAATATCAACATTTTTTGACTATACCTTCAACACCGAGACAAGAAAGCGAACGAGGGAAAACTGAAAAGAAGGTACAGACAAAGAAGAAAAAATTAATTTAAAGCAGCATGACAAGAAGAAGAGCAATATAAATCGTATTAAAGGAGAAGGAGTGGTGGGGGAAGGATGTCATATATCATTCTTCGTGTAAACGCCCCTTAATCACAACGTCTGGACTCAAAAGACTATGGCAGGTGACGGGCAGTGCACGTATTACTTATTATTTTTGTATTTATTACAAAGTTTTTTCCTCTGCATATCGCATAGTTAAGGAATTGTTAGGCCATCGTATGCTGACATTTTTCTTTATTTCTTTGTTATAAAGTTCTTGCTTTTGTAGGGGAATTCAAACTGGTGTAGGTACATTTCAAGTTTTGTGTAGACGTGTGGTAGAAATAGAGTTGCCAATATTGCCAGTAGCAATTTTTGTTGATTTGATAGACGCAACCAAGTGACAAAATGCAGTGCTTCCTGTGTCATATTTCCACAACACCGTAGACAATTTCCAGTAAGACATTAGATTTTATGGAAGGATTTGTATTTTCATCTAACTCTCACACTTCTTCGTTTATATACAACTTTACAACTTTCATTGTCTTGTTTAATTCGTCCTTTTGATACCATATTAAACTTTAAGTTTTTGCCACTCCCAAAAACCTGTCGCCAACAATTTGAATAAGAAGTTAATTAATGTAAATTACGTCGACTCTTCGATAAAGATGAAGTAATTTTTTGTAATTGATGAAATCTTGTACTCTCAAACGAATATACATAAGAGTTTTGTAATTACCTTTGTTCCGAACAGTTCTCCGCGGCTCAAATGAGTTTAAAAATCACAACTTGAGTCGCTAAAATGGTTAGGTACACAATACTCTTTATTTACAACCGTGTCCGATCATCTTATTGAACTACTTGAAACGAAAGTATCTGAAAGAATTCGGCACACTGTTGGTGCTAGGATGAAAATGCATGCTGTAATCGCGACAATGGTTACTTCCAAATCAAAGTTCCATGACATCAGACTCAAACAGAATCTACATTTCCCTCACAATGAGCTCGGTTGATCAAGTAAGTTATAAAATCAAGTAAGTTATAAAACATGAACTGCTTCAAAATTCGGATGCTGACTCGTGTGTTTCACGGCCAGCGTTCTAAAACAGTTTTATGTACACTCGACAGCAAAAAAATTGGGTTACACATGAATTCCAACGTGTAGGTTGCACCTGAATGTATGCAACCAACATAGCATATCTGTGTCGCACATCGTCGCAACCCTCCACAGTACAGTCGTTGTAAGATACACAATGGGTACCGCTAGGGACTACTAGAGAACACCGGTCTTTATGACAGTCCGCCCAGATGTAAAGTAACACCACGATAGTACAGAAGAGATCAGACAGTCCTTAACGTTTGTAAACTAAACTTAATTACAGTAAGTGACATTTCAAACGTTAAGGGACAACTAATTTTGTCACATAAATCGTTCAGTAATCCTTAGCCACAATTAAATATTTGAGACAGTATATGGATTTATAAAGTTGTATGGCAATTGGAAACTAGTTCTTTGCTGTCTAAAACGTTTACCCAACACATGCTGAACGTCATTCAACGTTCAGAGGGGAGTGGTTTCGCATTAACTTTATGTAATACTAAGCAGTTAAAAGAAAACGTGATTAACAGGGACAAGCGCTCTACGGCAATCCCAACATTAACAGCGAGTCACAAGTAATATCATTGTTCACATTACTCATCAACAGTTACTTGTACACAAAGTTGTACTTTAAATGCCATGACCAACGTCTTCGTTCTGGATCCGGGTGCAAAGCCAGAACATAAAGCCATTGTTAAGCAAGCAAAGCTTTGTGCCTTATCGAGACTCGATCACTAGGCAGAAAGAGACATCAAATATTGACGTTTGCACCAGTATCTGTTATCAATTCGCCGGCCGCGGTGATCTCGCGGTTCTAGGCGCGCAGTCTGGAACCGTGCGACCGCTACGGTCGCAGGTTCGAATCCTGCCTCGGGCATGGATGTGTGTGATGTCCTTAGGTTAGTTAGGTTTAAGTAGTTCTAAGTTCTAGGGGACTGATGACCACAGCAGTTGAGTCCCATAGTGCTCAGAGCCATTCGAACCATTTTGTTATCAATTCTCAACTTGACGTAAATGCCGATAATGTTTGTACGAAACCAGGAACCCTAACATGACAATTACTTTCTTGGTAATTAACCTCGAAAGACGTTGTATATTGTTGCATTGTCAAGGAACAAGGATACACATGTTTAACATTGAAATGCCATAATGTAATGCTGGTGACACGGAAGCGGACCCTGCACCTAACAGGATTGTTGAATAAGTACGTAAAATCAGAATGTAGATATTACAGTTTGTCACCAGTAGTGAGGTTGGAACCTTAAATGACGACTGAAATTGTATTGCCTGACCGGGATTCGAACCCGGCGCCTACCGCCGTGGTTGTCTTATCAGGAACAGACGAGAAATGTCCAATGTTGTTCCACCATTAGCGAGATGTGCGCACTTTTAACCAGAAATAAGGTGACGAAAACGTCTATGCTGACAGAGTCGAACGCCGCACACATGGTTATGAAGACACGTTAGTAATCAAATTCTTATTCAGTAGTAGCTAGGAGTAGCATGTTTAGTTGCAAACCTTAAGGCCTTTCTCATCCCTAGTAACGTGTTGCGTTGTTGTTGTTGTTGTTGTGGTCTTCAGTCCTGAGACTGGTTTGATGCAGCTCTCCATGCTACTCTATCCTGTGCAAGCTTCTTCATCTCCCAGTACCTACTGCAACCTACATCCTTCTGAATCTGCTTAGTGTATTCATCTCTTGGTCTCCCTCTACGATTTTTACCCTCCACGCTGCCCTCCAATACTAAATTGGTGATCCCTTGATGCCTCAGAACATGTCCTACCAACCGATCCCTTCTTCTGGTCAAGTTGTGCCACAAACTTCTCTTCTCCCCAATTCTAATCAATACCTCCTCATTAGTTATGTGATCTACCCATCTAATCTTCAGCATTCTTCTGTAGCACCACATTTCGAAAACTTCTATTCTCTTCTTGTCCAAACTATTTATCGTCCATGTTTCACTTCCATACATGGCTACACTCCATACAAATACTTTCAGAAATGACTTCCTGACACTTAAATCTATACTCGATGTTAACAAATTTCTCTTCTTCAGAAACGCTTTCCTTGCCATTGCCAGTCTACATTTAATATCCTCTCTACTTCGACCATCATCAGTTATTTTGCTCCCCAAATAGCAAAACTCCTTTACTACTTTAAATGTCTCATTTCCTAATCTAATTCTCTCATCATCACCCGACTTAATTAGATTACATTCCATTATCCTTGTTTTGCTTTTGTTGATGTTCATCTTATATCCTCCTTTCAAGACACTGTCCATTCCATTCAACTGCTCTTCCAAGTCCTTTGCTGTCTCTGACAGAATTACAATGTCATCGGCGAACTTCAAAGTTTTTATTTGTTCTCCATTAATTTTAATACCTACTCCAAATTTTTCTTTTGTTTCCTTTACTGCTTGCTCAATATACAGATTGAACAACATCGGGGAGAGGCTACAACCCTGTCTTACTCCCTTCCCAACCACTGCTTCCCTTTCATGTCCCTCGACTCTTATAACTGCCATCTGGTTTCTGTACAAATTGTAAATAGCCTTTCGCTCCCTGTATTTTACCCATGCCACCTTTAGAATTTGAAAGAGAGTATTCCAGTCAACATTGTCAAAAGCCTTCTCTAAGTCTACAAATGCTAGAAACGTAGATATTACGTGTTGCGTAATATCTGCGATATCATGGTATTAATTTACAAGTGGATTGACTGCCTTAAAGAGCAATGTTCTCTAGTAGTCGTGTATCATTGAGATATAAATGAAGTGCCTCAGCAGAAAGTAATTTCCGTCGTGCAGCACGTATTGTTTCAGAGACACTGAGTACATGTTATAAGTGCACAAAACGTGTATTATATACTACGTATATACTATTATTTGGAGAAGCTGCCTCCAAACCTGTTTACTTTTACATTCCGCTTAGTTGTCGTGGTTGAATACACGTTTTCTTAAGGCTACATCTAATGCAGAGCGCTTACAAGAAAGAATAGTTTGCTGTGTCATGCTATTGATAACTAGGTCAAATATTTTGTGGTAGCTATGTTTAAAAAGAATGTATTTTTGAACGTATTGTTCGTCAAATATTTGAATGAATCGTCAACTGTAGGTGTGCCTGCACATGTTATAGCATAATAGCTGTAGCTGCGTTAGTTCGTACTACAGACTTGGGTAGGTCAGGTGAAACTTTTGATCCTTCAAAGGGTGGTCGTGGCCTTGCGGCCCGGGTCTGTACTAGCCGCGGCTCGCGAGCTACGGACCAGCCAGGCTGGCCGAGGCGAGACGGAAGTGAGCGAGCTGGCGGTGGCGTTGGTGGGCCAACAGCCCGGGACGAGCCAGCACGGCTGCGCCGCATGCCTCTGCCTCTGCCGCTCCGTTTGACGTAAATATGTTTACCTCCTCTCCTGGAATCAGTACAAGAGCGGCAAGCAGACATACACATCAGAATGCCTGCCGTAATGGCTCACTGGGAGAGGTCTATTCGAGATAGAGTCGTCGCTCTCATTAAAGAAGGAGGATGTTCCATCAGAGAAGCTGGCAGACGGTATGGTGTACCACATACCACTGCAGCGAGATGGTGGAGGACCTGCCTTGAAACAGGCACCACCAACAGTGCTCCTGGCTCAGCCAGGAAGAGAGTGAGCTCACAGCAGGAACCTAGGGTCTAGGAGCAGAGAAAATCCCTTCCTGAACGCGAAGCAGTTGCGGTTGGAGACCAACTTCCCCGGCTCCAGTGACACGATTCGCCCAAGGCTGAGGGACGCTGGACTGCATGCACGACGATCCGCCGTGAAACAAGAGCTCAGCGAAGACAACGTTTTATACCGGCTAGCATTTCCGGAGCTTCATCTGAGGGTGTCGTGGGACAACGTCATTTTCACTGATGAGAAGGTGTTTTCCACCAGTAACGACGGTCCACGAATCGTTTACAGGCCGCAAGGGACTCGCCATCGACGCGAATGTGTAACCACGACGAGAAGAAGTGGCCGGCTGTCTGTTACCTGCTATGGTTGAATTTCTGCGGGAGGGGCGGGAATTCTTCACAGGATAGCAGGAACTCTGGATAGCGTGCAGTAAGTCCACATATTGGAAAATGTGATGCTTCCGTCAGTGCGAATGCTGTACGCAGAAGGGGACGTCACATTGGAAGAGGACCATTCTCCCATTCACAAGTCTGCACTTGTTCAGTAGCGGCTCTCGCCGGTTGACGTCAACGTCATGGACTGGCCGCCACGGTCGGCTGATATGAACCCCATGGGAAACATGTGGGCTGAGGTCGCAAGAACATTAACAGAGAACTGGCCTCGAAACCAACCAACTACTGCGGACGCTCTTTGGGACTGCATCCTGGAAGCCTGGGAGGGAGTTGCTTCTTTAGGTTATTACGTCCGATGGCTTACACATTCTATGCCAAGACGCATAATAGAAGTACAAAGTAATGAAGGATTCGGGATAAAATATTAGAGTCCTTAAAATGGTTTGTTATGTCTTCTTTTTCGTCATTTTTCCTCATTGGGAGCTAGTGGAAGATCGCGAGGCAACAGAAAAGAAACAATATGGGTTAGTTTTCCTTTGAGTTGCCTTTTTAATTCAAGTGGGTTTCTTTTGAATATAAAGTTTGTTAAATACTCTATTTTGATTTCATTTATACCCTGTCTAGATACTTACAAAGTAATCAGCGTAGATGGACTCTGTCACAGTAGTTTATGTTATTTAAATACATCTCTCCCTTCCCCTCCATCCATGAATACACACTCCGTCCTCCACAAAATACGCAAACGATTTCATATTATGTTAACTCGTTGTTAATATCTCTTTTATTCTCTCTCTCTCTCTGACACTATCGCCGCAAGTGCCCTTCTATTCCATTCTCCCAAACCTTTGTAAACAAATCTAGCGGTTTCCATTGACGCTACATTTTCTCTTTTAATTGCTGCTGTCTTTACTCTCTATTATTCCTTTCAACACCTATGAAACCTTATTCTTTGATCTCCCCTTCCCTATGACCCATTCTTCGTTCTGAAAACAGTCCTGCCTTGTCTCTCGCTCCTAAGATAAAACGAACTGTGGGACACATCTAAGTAAGCAATACTTTGCAAGCATTTCACGTTTATGTTTTGCACTTCTGCACTTCTATCCATTCCAAGATCCCTCCCTCCTTCCTGTTACCCGTCCCTTGACATCTGCATCTACATCTAAATGAATACTCTGCAATTCATAATTATGTGCTTGGCATGAGGGTTCTGTGGTCTGGTGGATTAATCTTGTATTGATGTGTAAAACGTGTAGGTTCACATCTCACGTCAGGAGTAGATTTTTAACACACACAAGTAACTCTCCTGCACCCCTAGTAACGCCAAGTGTAGAACGCCGGTAAGCTCCGTAGTTCAATATCCGCAGTAAAGATAACATCCCTTCGCTGCCGACTGCGGCATAGAGGCATTCGTTTGAGCTGTGACAGATGGAGAAACCCCGGAAGGCAGAGACTCTGTCACCAGCAAGCCGTCGTAAACTAGAAAACGTATTTCATTTAATGAACCAATGGCCATGTAAGTTCACAAGGCTTCCTTTATTTGAAACTGAGACGCTGAAAACTGTGGTGCTGGACTGGGATTCGAATTCGATTTCACTGTGTTCCCCAAGATTGCAAACTCTTCTAGGCCTCCTCGAAATGCACCAATCTGGTTTCGAATCCTGATCAGCACAAAATATTCATTATTTCATTTCAAGCCCCAGTATGTGCACTCCGAACTACTGGTGAAAAATAGTTGCATTTTCAACGTCTCTTCGTGCGTTGTCAGCTGTAACGTGTTCGTTTGAACTCACAGCCACATGATGAGCTTTTTATCAAAACATTACAAGATCAAACGTTTCCTTACGTCTTTTCAAGTTCAAACATTCCTCTCCATCCTACTGGCGAAAACGGATTTGGGTTTGACGTTGTGTTCGTTGTGATCACCAACGACGATATGTTGTGGATTCAACTTCTAGCCAGCAGAGTATTTTCCATTACATCATTGAAAGTACAAACATGCAACTCCTACCTATTACTGGACCACATGACCACGTGTGCGGGGTTTGAATTCCATTCAGCACAGGACTTTTCGTCGTCTGATGTCTAGCTAAACATGCGCGCATCTCGCTACTGGTGAACCATCAATAGCTATTTATCGTCTGTTCCTGGCTAGAAAACGACGGCGCTAGATGCTGGGTTCGAATCCCAGTCAGGCAAAAACAATTCTATCGTCATTTAAGGTTCCAACATATCGCTATTGGTGAAAACATTTGATATTTAACTTTTGATTTTACGTACTTCGTTAACAATCCGATTAGGTGCTGGGTTCACATCCCTGTCACAAGCTTTACATGATGGCATTTCAATTTTAAAAATGAGCATACCTTGTTCCTTGTAAATGACACCATATTAAACGTCGTTGGGGGTAGTTCCCAGGAAGGTAACTGTTATGACAGGATTCCCAGTTCAGTACAAACATTTTCGTCATTTATTTTCAGGATCTGAATTGATAACTGATACTGGTGCAAACGTCTATACTTGACTTCTCTTTAAGCCTAGTGATCGGGTCTCAATAAGGCACAAACAAAGCTTAGCTTAGTTAGCAATGGCTATAGGTGCTGGGTTTGAATCCAGGTCCAGAACGACGACGTTGGTCATGTCAATTAAAATTCAAATTTGCGTACACGTAGCTGTTGATGTATTACGAGAACAATGATATTACTAGTGATTCACTGTTAATGTCGATATTTCCGTAGAGTGCTTGTTTGCGTTAATCGCGTTTTTTTTACTGGTTCGTCCAATATCCAGTTTCCAGAGCCACTCGCCGTTGAGCGACGTTGAGCACGTGGATGGAAAACCTTTTCGAGAGCGAAAAACTTTTTTCCAATTTGCCGTACACCTTTGTAATTCCATATATTGTCTCAAGTATTTAATTTTGACTAAGGGTTACTGTACGATATATGTAAAATAATCGGTTTTCTCAGAACTTTTGGAATGTCACTTGTTGTAATTAAGGTTAATTTACGGGTGTTATGGGGTGTCTCATCGCTAAGAACGTGTTTTTTAATGTATTTTGTATGACGATACTAGTTGACGCTTAGACTGACTGCCATAAAGACCTTTGGTCTCTAGTAGTCTCTTGCGGTACCCATTGTGTGTAGTCAAACGACTGTACCCTACAGGGTTTTGGTGTTTAGAGGACCTGCAAAAAAAACAGCGTTATGTTGGTTGTATATGGCAGTGACCCACTGTTTTTGCTGTCAAGTGCACATAGTACTGTCAACGCATGTATTTTATGTTCCGTGTTATGAAATGATAGAAAGACATCTCATGACCTACTATTGGTTTTCTCAACGTTCTAGATCCAGTTATTTGTGGCTAGGGCAAACTTTATCGTGGCGAACTCCAGCAGCATTCCAGAAGGCATCCAGGTTTACATTGCGGAAAATTGTTCAGTGGGAATTGTGCTGTATGGAACGAGCGAGAAAGCAGACGGAAAATATTACACGAGCGCTGCCAGAACGCACAGAACGTTTTTTCTGGTCGTGAAACTAGTTGCCAGGGGCAGTTAACTGGTGCGGCAAAATTCCTGCACGATACAAAAATTTTATCCGAAACGGCGCACCAGTCGCATTTCAGGAAAGCATTTAAATTTATTTGCCGAAATTTCATTAAGCATGTTATTGATGTATCTGCAGCTGGATCATCAGTTTAATATGAACGGAACAGCACGTAGTTTCCCACAGTTGCCTCAGGGGCCCGGCGGGCAGTCCTTCAGCAAAAAATGGAGGACGTTGTTACTGAATTATATTTAACAGAACATGCTTTAATACTCATTCATGCATTTGCTGGAGGATAGAAATTTTATTTTCGATTTGAAGGAATCTGGGGTATCAGTGCCGTTAGAGCAAGAAACAGTTTGAGTACCCTAAATATATATATATATCTCAACTAAATACATAAAATAACACTTTAAAAACAGGATACTGGGTCAACCTTGGCCAGTCTACTGAAGAGTATTTACGTCAGCAGCTTCTATTAGACTCCCCCAGGAGGGTTCGTAATTAGAAACAGCAACAGGAGTTAGGCAAGGACCATCATTATCACGAAAATTTGGAGAAGTTTTTAGATCCGTAAACTTCGAAAACGAAGAAGAGATATATGTCAATGAAACATCCTTGAACCAGGATGTTTTGGCTTATGACTTTGTACAGTTTGTCTCAAGTGCAAATAAAGTTCACTAAACGAGTTCAGAACTTAATAAACGCTCGAAAGTCGGCCTGAAAATCAGTTTAATAAGCCTGAAATAATTCATAATCAACACACCAAGAGAATATCATACAAATGAACAATGAACTCTATATATAGGATTTATAGTTGAAGGAGTTCAAGACAACGGTCAGATTGTCAGGAAAAGGGATAAAACTAGAAAACCTCGTCCTTTATATATACGAGTTCATTGTTCATTTGTATGATATTCTCTTGGTGTGCTGATTATGAATTATTTCAGGCTTATTAAACTGATTTTCAGGCCGACTTTCGAGCGTTTATTAAGTTCTGAACTCGTTTACTGAACTTTATTTGCCCTAGAGACAAAGTGTACAATGTCATAAGCCAAAACATCCTGGTTCAAGGATGATTCATTGACATATATCTCTTCTTCGTTTTCGAAGTTTACGGATCTAAAAACTTCTCCAAATAAGTGTCAGTTACATCAGGATTCTTACTGCTCACTTGTGTGCAGGTGAGAAGACAAGGTAATGTATATGGTAGCTAATGACTTAAGTGGTTCAAAATTTGTTTTCTTATTTGAATGTATCGTTCTGATAATTTTTGCACACAAAAGTTTGTTTCTGTCTGTTTCATTTCGTGAGGAAGAGTGCCGCAATGTGCCAATGGCACCTTCTTCGTCGGTGCCACCAGAGATAAGACGTCGACCTCTATCATAACTCTCAAGATCTCTGCCCTCAATTGGATTCTTACGAAAAATATTGTAACCAAAAAAATATGAATACCGTTGTACTAATTAATTAATTTTGTAACGACATTATGTGACAGTAAGCTTGTTAACGTCTTACTGCCTAGAACTGTATGCATTTTTTTGTAATAAAGTACGCAAGAATTTAAAATCAGCTGTTCGAATTATCATTAAAAAAGTATACAGTGGTTGATTAGTTGCAATATCAAACAAAGTTATTCTGTGTTGACTGAAAAGTACTGAGGAGAATTGAAAACAGCTTGAGATTGATGATTGACGGGAATATGACAGCTCAGTCACAGGGTATTAATGATTGTGGAGTGGGCATTCGGATGCACAGAACGAGAACTCTGTCCGCAACATCTAGTGCAGCTCAAGTCACGTGATTTTAGAATGGCGCATTTTAGTCCCTGTAGTGCTTGGCGTATTTTGAACATCACTTCGCTCTTACAGATAAATCATCTTCAGAAGTACCGTCAAATTCTGTACACCTGTTTTACAGACATCTTAATAATTTGAAATCAGGAAATGAAGTTGGCGTCAGGATGTGAAGAGAAATGGTTTTCTGCTTTTCCCCTACAGTACTGAGGTTCAGATTCCACTTTATTTACGTTACGGTATAAGAACTGACAGCCAACAATATATCTTTACGTTTTCTACTGCACTTATTCGTATTTCTCGAATGCACGTTCTAAAATTATGTTAGAATGGCACAGTAAACGGCGTCGAAGTGCCACGAAAAAAAAAAAACCGCATTTGGAACTACGAAACTGTTGCAGTAAACACGATAAGTAGTTTACACCACCTGCTTGTCCGCTGTTATTTTCAGTTTCTCTTAATTCACCCTTCTGATTTTCATGTACAAGTAAAATACACTTTTGAATACATTACGGGAAAGGCAGTGATCAATGTCTTACCAATATTTACTATTAAAAACAGTCTTGATCACGATTTATTTATCAAGGTGACCGGTTTCGGCCACTACTGTGGTCATCTTCAGACCATTGAGTAGGAACCTCTTTCTGTGGAAGAAAGAGGTTCCTACTCAGTCGTCTGAAGATGACCACAGTAGTGGTCGAAACCGGTCACCTTGATAAATAAATCGTGATCAAGACTGTTTTTAACAGTAAAAAAAAGTAAAATAAAATTTCTGTAACGTTTATTTGTCATCTCATCAGGAAAGTAAAACCGCACACTATGCACGAAAAAAAAAAATTCGAGATCAATGCTCGAATTTTGAAGTCATAATAGCAGTGGCAGCTAACAATATACCTTTTAAGTTTTCTACTGCACTGATTCACTTCGTCGTATTTGTTCAAGTTAATTACGATACAGTGACATTACGCAGGAAGCTATCTCATGCAGAAATACTTAGATACGCACAAGAGATGGAGAACTTTTTTAAATTGGCAGAAGTTAATCAGACTGTCATGTATAAATTTTATTTGAGTATGAACGTAGCATCAATATATAGACACTGACTGGCAGTTTACTTGGACACACTTGCAAATTTATGTAACACTTGTTTCATAAACACACGGCCATAAAATCCAGTAATTGTATCTGCAATACAAGACTTTATTGTACTGTGTGTTTTTCAACATACAATTTGCCTCACATCAATATGACATTTACAGTTACACATTTGATCTACAAACCTATAAAAAGTCAGTGGTCCTCCTTTCACATACTTCCCTTTACATCTGTAGCAACGACAGTAGTGTACCATAGCTGTTATTGGAAGTGAAACATGAAGAAACACATATAAAACAAGACGAATAGTGTAAAATTCAAGTTTTGCTACTACCACAAATTGAAGACAAGTAGCGTCGTCCCATAATCACGTGATAGCTCAGTTTGACATTGAGAACATGCGCATTACGCTATGACCACTTCATAGATCTATATATATATTCTACGAGTTTAACCAGAGATTGGTTTTGGCGCTGCCCACTCCAGAGATAGGCTTTATCAGTGAAAATTTTCTGTGTAGGTAACATTATTACCTAGACAGTTGAAAAAAATTTTCCTAAAAATAGAATCTTTCGTCGTTCGAATCTAATTACTTATCAGAAAACTTCAAAAAATCTAGCTGTGACTTACATCCTGGGTAACAGAAATTCGAGCAGAAAACTGAATTTCTTCCATACTTATACATCGGAAACAGGCCTCCAATTGACTATTTAGTAGGCTAACTGTTAGTACCAGTGTGTATTTCTAGTCCCAACGTGGCAGTGGGATATGGACTTTTAATGCGAAAATTGTATAAGAACTAATAGTTACTCTATGAGAAATGGATTACTTAGACAGGCAGAGAAACAAACGAATGGTGGAGGGTAATAACTGAAGTGGAAGACGTAATTAAGAATAAATTCAAATGATGTAGAGAAAAACGGGGAGGGGGGGGGGGGGCACGTACCCAGGCGAATAGGTACTGGATGGGCCAGGCAACGTATTGCTAGATTCCATAATAAAAATAAGGAGCGAGAAGACGAAATTAGAAAACATGATAAACAAAAGTATTACTTGCCTGATATTGATGAAAATCTGTGATCTCTCGTGATATATTTCTCGGAAACAATTAAGAGTCGTGCTACGAATGTTGCATATATTTTGTCGTTCACCCTTGTTACCGGTGTTTCCAAAAAATGGCTGTAAGCACTATGCGACTTAACATCTGAGGTCATCAGTCCCCTAGACTAACTACTTAAACCTAACTAACCTAAGGACATCACACACATCCATGCCCGAATCATGATTCGAACCCACGACCGTAGCAGCAGCGCGGTTCCAGACTGAAGCGCCTAGAACCGCTCGGCCACAGCGGCCGGCCACTGGTGTTTCCAATGCACGCTAATATGGGTGGTCTTGAACCTCACTGAAGTTTATCCAACTGCTGGATGTGAAAGAAATTTTAAGCACAATTTCTTGACTCATATGTGGCAGGGGGATTAAAGCATACAACTATTGATCAACAGACTGCGGGTCAGTTACCTTCCTTCAACGTTACGTCTCTTCGCCGTTTCTCGTGGAGTGACAGTGGTCCTGGAAGCTTAATCTCTGTGACTCATTTGGTGCACAGTGGTGCATGTGTCAGCGCCGAGTGTCATCCTCTGTTTTCTTTCCGTTTCCATAACCAGCCTTAGCAATACCACACAACATTAAGCGATGTACATAGTAACTCTCACTACATAGGTACACTGCTGGCTCGTTCAGCCCATCGACAGGACACGACTTTTGGACTAGGTAGTTTGAACCCTTTGTGAGAGGCAGCTTTCAAGACCGTCTGGTATACAATCAACTCTGATACAAGCTGGGTCTGTGTGTGTGTGTGTGTGTGTGTGTGTGTGTGTGTGTGTGTGTGTGTGCGTTGCTCTTTGTTTTTCATTTGCAGTTTCTCCTTGTTTGGGTGAGATCCTGTTCTGAAGTGTTGTGCAAGAAAACGTTATCTCCATCGTTTATTCTGTCGTTTCATATCCTGCAGTGTTGTTACGTGGAGGCATACCTGTTTCAGTAGCCTTCCTGGGGAACAGTTTATGCTAGTACTCTTTCACATCTACACGCGAGAGAAACATGACTAACTTCTTTGCTCACTAACGCAGTAAATGGGCGTTTTTCTTGGATATTGTCAGTAACAGTCATCGACGACAGCGCATTACCGACGAAGTATCTTTTGCATCTTCCTCTGGAGTACTTGGAACTACAAGTGTTTTCTGTATGTCAAAAAATGTAAGTTCTTAAATTAAAATCACACACATTTATGTGAGAAAAACCCATTGCTGGTGCTCGTATCCTTCTTTTATCACTTTATTTCATATGAAACTCTAATACCAATATTAGATACAGCTCTTTCCTAAAAAATTCTGAGATATCTTTGTATGCACTCACTTAATTGGTAGTTTGTGAATCAAGCATGTTTGAGAAGACTAATGTTTCGTGTTCGAGATATTTCAGTGAACTTAATTGTTGTGTTATTCTGTCATCTGTAACATTTGCGACTCATGTACTGTATTGACCTATTACTGCTACGGCTTTCGTGACTGAAATTATCACTTTCTGACAAACTTTAATATGATTTTTTTTGCCGATTTTTCAGTGACAAAGTCATTTGAATTAATCCAGGAGGCTTCTGAAGGGTCAGCACTGGGTTCCACAACCGTTTCTGATTGGCATAAAGATTTTTGTAATGGCCGTAAGACACAATAGCCGGCCGACAGCAGCTTGAAGCAACGACGATATCACAATGACTTAAACCGTTAATGGAAACATTAACAAGGCTGAACCAAACTAGTATCAGCAAAGGCAGGGAACTACTGCAAAACATAAGCGAGTCTAGAGATATAATAGCAACCGGAAAGCTGGTAAAATACAATGTGCAGTTGTTTCCTTGGGCTTTGAAAAAGCAATTGGTAAGGTAAACCATGAGTAATTCTACAAGGCTATACGCGATGTGGACTCTCCACCTCTGTTTACAACTTAATAAAAGCATATTAAGTAGTAGCGTAACAAAACAATGGACAATGGGCAGCTAATTGAGGAAATCAAGAAGCAAGCTCAGTGAGAAAAGGAAGCCCAATGTCGATGGCACTCTTCTCTATTACAATGTAACCCTTATTCGCCACTTTGACGGAAAAATTTGGAGATTTCCAGATAAGTGGGTAAACACAGTATGGACTGCTTACACAAGCGTTGTAGGATGTTGGATAAAAGGTGAAAAGGAATTACACTTTGTCCAATAGATCATTAAATACGAAGTGGCATCTGAAACTATAATAAATTTTCCCCTATAACTAATGTAGCAAAATGAACACAAATGCAGAATTAGAGCGCTTAACAAAATGAGAAAAAATGAAATGTTTTGTTATTGAATTTAGAAGCGAAAAGAGTGCAATATCGATATAAACAACAAACAATTACTAACTCATGTGCGGGAGTCATTACAAAAAAACAATGAAAGACAATTATATGGAATTCGGAAAGCAGTCGGCTACATTTATAACATATCATACACTAATTCTGCGGCACAAGCTCTGTCACTACCTCTAACGCCTCGTGACCCGAGGTCACATAATCAAATACGACTCTAAAACACTTGTCATTACCAACGGAGGACTAATCC
The DNA here is from genome assembly GCF_023864345.2 of Schistocerca serialis cubense. Classification (NCBI taxonomy): domain Eukaryota; kingdom Metazoa; phylum Arthropoda; class Insecta; order Orthoptera; family Acrididae; genus Schistocerca; species Schistocerca serialis. The sequence continues at coordinate 1,148,827,887 of NC_064639.1, read as the reverse complement.
TCGCTGACATTAGTAATAAACCCTAAAGCCTTATACCCGGGCCACGTGGGTAAACAATGGAAAATGGCACACTTGTTAAGTTGAAATCGTCTCAGTTTTCAACCTGCAATAAATATCCAGCAGATACCTAATAAACCATTCCATCTGCGTAACTACCTAACTGAGTCCCGCTACGTTGAATGGAGAAACGTTGAGAATAAAATGACAAATTTCAAAGAACAGTGCACAAAATTAATGGAAAATAAGAACAGGAATAATGTTTAACTGAGATGCCCACAGCACTACTGGCCGGCAATCTGAACAATCGAGACTTCCCGTCTACCGTGAGATCAGAATGGTACACAGCACTCACCGTGAAACTATCTACTAGTTGTAAACTCAATAAACAGAATTGGTAATACCTTTAAGATGTCCCACCTGCACCCTAAACGATAATGAGGAACAGAGACTCGTGTGTAAAAAGGTGGAAGACGTTTAGAACATTGCCAAACAGAAATTTGCTACCATCAATAGGACACCTCCAAAACCTATAAAACACGATGGTTTGTTACAGTCTTAATTAGACTGTCCTTGTCTCTTTAGTGTATAAGGTATATTTCGCAGCTGGCGGACTCATCTTTGGTAGCTTTACGGAGAGGACACGTTTCGTTACGAAATAAACCTGACCGTGAGCCTGATACCAACACATGTCTCTTCTACTTTACGAATATTAAAGAATGAAAGATGAAACAACGAAAAATGTCACTTTGAAGTGATAGCAGTACATGTCAAATTACTTCGACTTGTTCCTTTTGCACGTAACGCACATAATTAACAAAGCCTACGTTCATCCACTTTAGTTTAACAGCTGTGTCTATTTGACACTCGCACTCAAGTAACAATTGCAACGTTGCCTTTTCACTTGAATTAAACAGGTATTGTCGATCACAGAAGCCTGTTCATTTATGTTCTACTGTCAATGCGTACCACCATGACAGTAATTAGTGATCCTCTTACCTAACAACCATAAGCCTCTTAATTAATCCCGTGTACTTTTCCGTGAAACAACTGAAACACTTTTCTTCTACAGACTCTTAAACTTAATTTCTCTTTCTACCAAATTCTGAACATCACTTATCCGTGACAAATCAGTGAACAGCGGTCCGCTTACGGAGCTCAATAGCAACTCTTCCCCCTATGCCCGGACGGCGTGTCACCACTAGCATTGGGGCATTGTTGCAAGTATATGCCAAGACAATGCTTCCTCAGAGCGCGATCGCCCCAAAAGTTTCATAATCCAACGATAAGTGAGAACTACAATATCGATACGTTATGACATTACAGTAGTACTCTTACATGCTCAGACTAAATATCGTACAGTAACACCGTGGAAACTGGAATTAACTGAATAAAAGGGTAGACAATGTCTCACATTTTAAAAGAAAAAAAGCAAAAGTAAGGAAGAGTTTTAGATACAACTTACAACGAAAAATCACACACAGGAAAACAGATAATCTACACCAAAATCGTATAAATTTACTCAAGAACACTATAAAGTGAAGACACTACATTGAAATAAAATATAACAAAAATGGAGAAATTTTTTTCTACGTTTCATAAAGAGAAAACATTTAGATCTTAAAGGCAAATGTCTTACTTTAATATAAAAACTATAAAATTATTTCGTGAAGGGTGAATATTATAAGCTGCAGTTGGTTAAAATTATATTTTAAGAAAGAAGACTTTAGTTTTTCTTTGTGACGCAAAAGCTAACGCCCGGGTTTCCAGGCGGAGAAGGCAACCTTTGGCGATCACGAGCGAGGGTGTAAGAGGAGACGGAGTCGTTTAAAATATTGCACGACTACGGACTCAAAGTCTCAGGTTTGATCACCGGTTAGAGCTCGGATTTTTTCTGTCACTTATCACCCTTTTCGCCTCTGCAAATGTTTGTTAACGCGAAAAATTTTGATGTGCATCATTAATCGGAGTCCACATTGAACTGTAGGCCCTCCAATAATTGACTGGGGAAGTTAGTTCAAAGATCAGAGGAAGGCAATGGCATACAGCCTCCAATAAAACTTTTCCTAGTAAAGCACAGTGATGTTCAAATCAACATCCGGGTTGATGACAGCTTTATTGTTTTAACTGATGATACCAACTGTAGCAAAATATATCTCTCTGGGAAAGAAGAAAATGTCCCAGTCTTACAATAAATGCAGCAAAAAGCTACAGAAAGACACTTTATTTCCTGACGCAAGAAACTGGGAAAGAAAAAAATGTCCCAGTCTTACAATAAATGCAGCAAAAAGCTACAGAAAGACACTTTATTTCCTGACGCAACTCGGTAACGATGAATAGTTCCCACCTTTATCCTTATATCTAGCAAACTTTCGAGAATCTCACACACTGGTGATAACTCGCTTCGCTTCACTTGTTACGTACAGTCGTTTCGTGCCACTCCGAGGAGCTTTTTTCGCTTTTGTTGGGATAACTGAAGCGAATCTGCTGTTCAGACAGAATTCGTTTCCTTTCGTGCGTGTCACGATAAATTCTGTTTCTCACGTTCAGTCGTCCCTCACATTTATCAGTGAACGTTACAGCGTATATGAATTTGTCTCAAAGAACGAAGGCAGATTCTACAAAAGACGACAAACATTGCGCCTGAATATATAGCTAGGTGAAGTCGTCCAAGATATAAGTAACAAAACATAGTGTACTCAGTGACTATTTACTACCCCTTTTAAACCACGCACACTGAGTTAATTGTCTTGATTGAGGTTCTATAATCAAACGAATGTGTTGTACATTGGCGTAAGTGGGTAACTTGCACCTCATCGTCCCTTCGACACTACTGTCGTTACATAATGGGGCTATGAAGAATAGGCTGAAGTTTAAGAGAAACAGCAGGATTAATCAAAATGGTTCAAATGGCTCTGAGCACTATGGGACTTAACTGCTGTGGTCATCAGTCCCCTAGAACTTAGAACTACTTAAACCTAACTAACCTAAGGACATCACACACATCCATGCCCGAGGCAGGATTGTAACCTGCGACCGTAGCGGTCACGCGGTTCCAGACTGTAGCGCCTAGAACCGCACGGCCACTCCGGCCGGCTTAGGATTAATCAACGTGGAAAGAAACGGGATACTAAAGTACTGAGGTATGATAACGTGCGTTCGAAGTTCTCTTTGGCTGTAGAGACTCCTATTATAAATATCACAGTAGGCAGTTCAGTTGGAAAGGAATCGGCATATCTAAAAGTGGCAAACACACAAGTTTGAGAGACAAATATATGCAATAAGAGGGTAACTCCGAAGAAATCTTGAGGAACAGAAGAGAAATTTCAAACTGATCGACGAAATTAACAAATACAAAAAGGTTTTGTGTGAGAAAGGAGTACAGTAATGTAATCCCTTAGCGATGGTAGTAATAGGATGTTCAGGGAAACTAGACCGAGAAGGCCGCAGGAAAAAATGTAAGGAAACAGAAAAAGAAAAGGTCACCAGAAGGACAGACTTAGCATATATAATAGTCAAAGCAACGTTCTGTGGAATTATAAATAAAGGCGTGACGAAGTGTGCAAGAGGACTTTCATTCTTAAACAAGGAGGGAAGGGGGGATTGGTGGTAAGAGCACAATTACGGTTTGTACGAGTGGGAGGAAATGTCTAATGACGTGATGGAAGAAGAAATAGGAGTCGAGATGGAATATGTAGTGGATCCAGTATTAAAGACACCGTTTAACAGAGCTTTGGAGGACTTCAGCTCAAATAACGCGGAATGCCTATCTAAAATAATTTGAGGAATCTGCAACCAAACGACTGCTCAAATAGGTTTATGCGAATGGTGAAAAATGATAAGATTTTCGGCAAAATATCGTCTACACCATCCAAAGACAAAAACGGCAAGTAAGTGCGAAAGCTATCGTAGAATCAAACTGTCACCTCATACATCGAGATGCTGAACGAAATGATATACAGAAAAATGGAAAACAAAATTGAGCATCTGTTAGATTGCAATCAGTTTAACTTTATGGAGGGCAAAGGCAGAAGAGGCGCAGTTCTGACACTGCGCTTGATAACGGTAAATGAAGACACATACATAAGATTTGACGACCTATAAAAACGTTCGACAACTCAAAAATGAGTAAAATGTTTCAAGTTATCAGAGAAGTAGGTTAACCTATAGGGAAAATCGGGTAACATACAGTATTTACAAACATGAAGAGGGAATAATAAGATTGGAAGACCAAGAAGTGCTCGAACTGAGAAGGGACGCAGTCTGTTGCCATTACTGTTCAATTTGTACATCGAAAAATCAATGACGGAACTAAAAGAAAGACTCAAGAGTGGGATTAAAGTTCAGGTGAAAGGATATCAGTCATAAAAATCGCATATGACATTGCTATTCTCAGTGAAAGGAGCTGTTGAGTCGAGTGTGTAGAATATGCAATGTAGGTAAATGGAAGAAAGACGAAAATAATGAGGGGATGCAGAAATGAGACTAACGAAAAACTTGACATCAGTTTAGGTGACCTAGAAGCAGACAAAGTTAAGAAATTCTGCTACCTTGGCAGTAAAATATGACAGACGAAGCAAGGAGGAGAGAAAAAGCAGAGAAACACAGACAAAGAAGGCATTCCTAGTCTGCTAGTATTAAACATGGGCCTCGAGTTCAGGAAGACATTTCTGTGTTTCTACAGTTGTACACAACGCAGCATGGAAGTAAATCTTACACTGTGGGAAACACGGAAAAGAAGTGATTAGAACAGTTTGAGATGTGGTGCTACAAAAGAATGTAGAAATTTAGGTGGACAGATAACGTAAGAAATGAAGAGGTTCTCCGTTGAATCGGCGAGGAAAGAAATATATGGAAAACGCTGACAAGAAGAAGAGACAGGATGTTAGGGCATGTGTTAAGACATCAGGGTACTAGATGGAGGTATGGAGGGGAATAACTGTAGGGCAAGACAGAAACTGGAATATTGCCAGCAAATAACTGGGGCTGTAGGGCGCAAGTGCTCCTCTGCAATGAAGAGGTTGGCACAAGACAGGAAGTTGTGGCGGGCCTCATCGAAACAGTCAGAAGGCTGACAGAAAACAGAGGGTAGGGGTGGGCCACCGAATATATATATATATAAACTATCCATTCCTTGGCGTCACATCATTTACGTAAATTATGGAAACTCAGCAGTAAGATTAAGTCTCGCTCCAACCAAATACTACCAAAGTGAATTATCTAGTTTACCTTCTTATTCGATTAATATTAACTTCCAATCAACATATTAGCGTAATAATGAAACTGCTTCGCGTGAGTAATAAAAATTGACACATTCAAGATAAGTGTGTTATTATGTTGCAGATACCCGACACCACCACATTAGTCATTAGTAATAAAATCACGATAAATATGTCATTTTGTAGTTTTTGGTGATAACTGGCACTTCTAATCAGTATAAATTGATAACTAAATTGTTTGATAGTTGCTGCTAACATTTTGTTAGTAAAAAAATTTGAAGCTGGTAGAAATTTAGAAGAAGCAAGTGACACCAGAGTCTGAAACGTAATATTAAGGTGTAGTTTCATAATTAATATACATATACTCGTAAGTTAGTGTCAAATTTGACACACTAATGTAGGTCCTATATTAATTTGCTCATCAAAAGTCAGCCTGGAATACTGAATTAGTGACCAGTTTAGTTACATAAGACGCTAAAAAAGAGATTATATCATTTGTAGCCGAGCGGTCTGGGGGTCCTTGTCACGGTCCACGTGGTTCCCTCCGTCGGAGGTTCGAGTCCTCCCTCGGGCATAGGTGTGTGTGTTGTCCTTAGCATAAGTTAGTTGAAGTAGTGTGTAAGTCTAGGGACCGACGACCTCAGCAGTTTGGTCCCATGAGATCTTACCATAAATTTCCAAAAGATATAATTTGCAAAAAGAATTTAATACCAAATTACTGTCAATATGCATGGAATGTAGCAGGTGAGTCTCAGAGAATTAGATTGGAAAAATTAGACATGACAAACAGTAGATAAATTTTACTATTACCGTAGCAAAATAACTGACGATGGACGAAGTAGACTAACAATAGCAGGGAAAACAGTCAGAGTGAGAGGAATTTCTTAACATCAATTGTAAGTTGAACTGATAAAAGGTCTTGTCCGAAGGAATTCTAGTGGAGCGTAACCCAGTGTGGAAGTGGAATGTGGGCGATGAATGGTTCAGACACGAAGAGCATATGTTCTTGCAGTGTGGTTCTGGGGGGGGGGGGGGGGGGGGGGGAAATGCTGAAGGTTACTCAAGTGGATGGCACACTGGGGTGACGAAGGCACTGGAAAGCGATGTGCACAAATACAGGTGGCGGTAGAACCGGATACACAAAGTATAAAAGGCATTGGCGCTACTGTCGTTTGTACTCAGGTTTCTTCGGGATTATTGCCGCACGACGGGAGTTAACTGACTTTGAACGCGGAATGGTAGAGGTAGTTGAAGCTAGACGCATAGGGAATTCTATATTGGAAGTCACTTGGAAAATCGATATTCCCAGATTTTCTGTGTGAAGAGTGTGCCGAGAATATCAAATCCCGGGCATTGCCTCTCACCGCGGACAACGCAGTGGCCGATGGCGTTCTCTTAACGAGTTGTCAGTGCTATCAGGAAAGTAACACTCACAAGGGGAGGTCGCCAATTGCGAAATTCAGATTCGATTCATACTGCGCATAATAAAAGCTCATGGCCAGAGGTGTAATGTGGCAAAGCACCAAGATGCACTTCTCAGCCGTTGTCGAGAAAATCGACAGTTAAAAGAAACCGTTGCGGTGAAATACTCTCTACGATTAATGATATTAATTTATATATTTTCGACGATGTTATAAGTTGCGCTATGGACCGCATCTACCTTCTTTCGAAGTTAGCAGGCAACTACGCTGTTATGCGGCGGCTCGTTTCGGCCCATTCAACATCTGTCCTCCAAGTGTAACGAGCGAGTAACGGAGTTTATATTTCATACCCGCCACAGCAAATTTGTGTTCGTGGGGTCTCTATTCTAATTCGAACGTTTGACTTACGCTATACGTATTCGTTTCGGAATATCGTTTCTACGTCTTCCGTTAACTATACGTGGTTAACATTATGAAGACAATTAATAACATTTGTGAAATATATATATATATATACATATATATACATTTGAATTACAAAAAACGTATACTAAAAAAAAAAAAAGTTGCATGGCGCGAGATTCGATCCGGCGACCTTCGGATTACAAACCCGAGCGCTTACCGCTGCGCCATGACGCTGTAGAAAATTATTAATCGTAGGGAGTGTTTCACCGCAACGGTTTCTTTTAACTGTCGATTTTCTCGACAACGGCTGAGAAGTGCATCTTGGTGCTTTGCCACATTACACCTCTGGCCATGAGCTTTTATTATTCGCAGTATGAGTCGAATCTGAATTTCGCAATTGGCGACCTCCCCTTGTGAGTGAAATAAATGCAGAAATCAGTGTTGGACGAGCAACGAACGTATCCATGCGTCGAACATTGGCGTTAATGGGCTCTGGCAGCAGACAGACCGATGCGAATGCCTTTGGTAACACCACAATAACGCCTGCAGCGCCTCTCCTGGGCTCGAAACAGAGTCGGTTCGACCATAGTGGAAAACCGTGGCCTGGTTAGGCGAGTCCCGATTTCATTTGGTAAGAGTTGATGGTAAGGTTCGAGTTTGGCGAGGACCACACGAAGGCATGGACTCAAGCTCACAACAAGGTACCTGAAAGCTGGTGGTGCCTCCATAGTGGTGTGGGATGTCATTACGTGGAATGGACTGGGTCCTCTGATCCAGCTGAACCGATTATTGACTAGAAATGGTTGTGTAGGGCTGCTTTGAGGCCATATGCAGCCACACGAGGGCATCATGTCCCAAAAAACGACCGAATTTTTATGGATGACAATGGGCTGTGTCACCGGGCCATAACTGTTCGCGTTTGGTTTGTAGAACATTCTATACAATTCGAGCGAATACAGTGTCCACCTAGTTCTCTCGACGTTAGTCCAATCGAACATTTATGGCAATTAATCGAGAGGTCAGTTAGTGTAATAAATTCTGCACCTGCAATACTTTTGCAATTATGGACGGCTATAGAGGTAGGATGGCACAGTATTTCTGCAAGGGACTTCCAACGACCTCTAGAGTCCATTTCTGTCATCTCAGTGTATTACTGATGAAGAATAAATAAGAAATTGGTGACATGACTTAACTATCACGAAGAATAGATTGATAAGACACATCCTCGGAAATCAAGGAGTAGTGAAATTTTGTAAGGAGGCAATCGATGTGAGTAAAAGTTGCTGAGGGAGGCCGCAGCCTGAGTAGAGTGAGCAGGTTGATGTCGTCCAGCGGTTCTAGGCGCTTCGGTCGGAACCACACTGCTGCTATGGTCGCAGGTTCGAATCCTGCCTCGGGCATGGACGTGTGTGCTGTCCTTAAGTTAGTTAGGTTTAAGTAGTTCGAAGTCTAGGGGACTGATGACCTCACATTTTAAGTCCCATAGTGCTTAGAGACATTTTTGAATAGAAAGGACTGACACACAGAGCTGCATCAAACCAGCCTTCGCACTGAAAAATGTAAACAACAGTGGGCAAAACCTTATGTTTCGTCATACTGAATCATAAAAATTAGCCTGTACAGGGTAACTTAAACCTTTTGGGTCATAATTATACAAGCTGCAGAGGATCCTTAAATCATTATTTTGACATCAGGAATCAATGGTCGGAAATTAATATTCCAGGCGATACAAGGTTTGAATGAGCTTTACGTGTGGAGCATGTGTATATAAACTGTTCATGTTTCCCTGGAAACAACTGCTTCTCACAATGACGCGGGTGACGAGGCCTTGTGATGGATCCATACTGAAGTTTATCTTACTATTTCATTGCGAGCTGTCGAAGAAGACGTAGCCTATTACTTGTTACAGGAACTTCCACAGCTGGGAAGGGGGACGCAGCATGTTACCTTGGACGAAAAGTCATGGACAGACGTGGAAGTGTCTTGGGGCCCTTGTTCTTCATGTTGTGTATTAATGATCTTGCGGACAGTATTAAAAGTAGACTCAGACTCTTCGCAGATGATACAGTTATGTACAACGAAGTACAGTCTGAACGAAGCTGTACAAATATTGAGTCAGGCTTTGGTAACATTTCGTAGTGACGCAAGAACTGAAAATTACTTTATATGTTCAGAATTGTGCACTTCACAAAACGAAAAAACATAATTTCCTATGAAAATAATATCAGTGAGTCACAGCTGTATCACATAGATTCAGGCGTGAGTAAAGCAAGTAGCAGACTTCGGGTTATTGGTAGGATACTACGGAAATATAATCAGTCCACAGAACAGATTGCTAACAAATCACTCGTGCGACACATTCTAGTGTGTGGAGCCCACACGAAATAGGGCGAGCAGGGGATATTGAAAATATACAGAGAAGGGCAGCACGAATGATCACTGGTTTGTTTAACCCGCGGCAGAGTGTCACTGCGATGTTGAAAGCACTAACCTGGCCGGAGCCTATCCAGAGGAAGTCTACCAAAAATTTTTCAAGAACGAGTTTTAAATGAGGATTCTAGGAATAGGGCACAACCCCCCCCCCCCCTTTTGTGTCGCTCCCAAATGGTTCGCGAGGACAGGACTACGCGCAGCCATTTAAACTATCATTGTCCCACGCTCCATACGTGAATGGAACGGAAAAAGCCCTAGTAAGTGTGACCTACCTTGTACCATACACTTCACAGTGGTTCGCAGAGTATAGATGTAGATTTACATCTAGTTTTGTACGTCATGTACGGTGCTCCAGGATGTAACAGAAAAGTTTCGCAGAAGGCATCACCTTAAATGAAAAAAATTTATCGTCATGGGCAAAATCAACACTTATCAACTTGACCACGAAATCCTGTGTGGAGACTACTCGCCGAGCAACTAAAAAAGTGTACTGAAACTGAAACTGGCTGTTGTCTCGTAAAACTGCAATGCAGTGAGCTTAAGTTGTTTGTATAAAGTGACAGTTTGTTCTCATGTCCGCTCCTCGTGGTCTCGCGGTAGCGTTCTCGCTTCCCGAGCGCGGGGTCCCGGGTTCGATTCCCGGCGGGACCAAAGATTTATCCTGCCTCGAGATGACTGGGTGTTGTTGTGTCGTCATCATCATCATCATCATCCATCACGATCGGAGGAAGGCAATGGCAAACCACCTCCATTAGGACCTTGCCTAGTACGGCGGTGCGGGTCTCCCGCATCATTCCCCTACGCTCCGTCACGGAGTATGGGACTTCATCATCATCATCATTGTTTCTCATTACCCATCATTGGCTCCTAATCCCAAAATAAGCAGTTGAAGGTTTCTTGCCGTTTGTATAATTTTGAGCCGAAAAATTTGTGATATGCTACGAGGGTTGCCCAGAAAGTAATGCACCGCATTTTTTTTCTTAGCCGAAAACAATACTACGAATGCGAAACACTACATGTGTATTATCTGAAGTATGCTGAGTGAGCGCGCCAAGTCTCCGTCACTTGCGACAGATAGCGTAGCTGCAAGACAGTTTCAAAATGGCGTCTGTAGGTGATGTACGTTATAAGCAGCGTTACGTCATTGAATTTCTCACTGCAGAGAAAGAAACTGTGGGGAATATTCACAAACGCTTGTGCAAAGTCTATGGAGCATCTGCTGTCGGCAGAAGTACAGTTAGCCGCTGGGCATGGTCGGTGAGGTTACCAGAAGGCGGTTCGGTGGACCCACACGATTTGCAGCGGTCGGGAAGACCGTCTACAGGTGTCGCATCTGACAGCCCTAACCTAGCCCCCTCGGACTTCCACTTGTTTGGAGCATTAAAGGATGCCATTCGTTGAAGATATTTTAAGGACGATGAGGAGGTGATTCACACAGTGAAGCACTGGTTCCGCCACCAGGATAAGGATTGATACCGACAGGGGATACAAGACCTTGTTTCGTGCTGGAGGAAGGCCATAGAACGGGATGGAGATTACGTGGAAAAATAGGGTGTGTAGATAAAATACCATTCTTTCTTGTGTGTAATTATCATTAGGTTCAATAAAGAACTGTTGAAGAAGAAAGAAAATGCGGTGCATTACTTTCTGGGGAACCCTCGAATATGTGTGTGGTGTCACCGCCAGACACCACACTTGCTAGGTGGTAGCCTTTAAATCGGCCGCGGTCCGTTAGTATACGACGGACCCGCGTGTCGCCACTATCAGTGATTGCAGACCGAGCGCCGCCACACGGCAGGTCTAGAGATACTTCCTAGCACTCGCCCCAGTTGTACAACCGACTTTGCTAGCGATGGTTCACTGACAAATTACGCTCTCATTTGCCGAGACGATAGTTAGCATAGCCTTCAGCTACGTCATTTGCTACGACCTAGCAAGGCGCCATTATCAGTTACTATTGATACTGTAATCATGTACCGTCTAGAGCGACGCACATCATTTATGGATTAAAGTTAAGTATTCCACCAGCAACGTCCGTTTTTCTGAAGTCTAATTTCCTTGTCCTGCTCCAGACCTCACGCCAGCCTGTGTGAGCTAAAACGCCTGCCTTTCGGCTTCCTCTAGTACCCGGTGTTGGCTCTCCTGCCAACCCACAACAATGTGCGTCTCTGCTTTGCAGTTATTTTCAGAACGGATTCACGCATGCGGGTAAAGGTTGGCAACGGACCGAATTTTATATGAAGCACGTGTTGAATATTAAATTGTATCGTTGCATAGGAAATTAGGGAAGAACCATTTTGTTACAATATGATGGCGAAGTTGTGCACACATTTTTGTGGGAAGTATCGGTATAAAATCTGTTATCAGTGTTTTAGGGTGTGGCAGATTGAGACTTAAATTAAAGACAAAAAACCGTTAAGCGGGAGTGATTTTGAGAAACTCACGCGCCACTTTCAGCATTCTACGAGTGTTCAGCTACACATACACTATGCGATCAAAAGTATCCGGACATCCCCAAAAACATACGTTTTTCGTATAAGGTGCATTGTGCTGCCACCTACTGGCATTTACTCCATATCAGCTACCTCCGGAATCATTAGACATCGTGGGAGAGCACAATGGGAAGCTCCGAGGAACTCACGGACTTCGAACGTGGTCAGGCGATTGTGTGTCACTTGTGTCATATATCTGTACGCGAGATTTCCACACTCCTAAACATCCCTAGGTCCACTGTTTACGATGCGCTAGTGAAGTCTAAATACGAAGGGACGTACAACACAAAAGCGTACAGGCCGCTCTCGTCTGTTGACTGACAGAGATCCCCAACAGTTGAAGAGGGTCGTAATGTGTAACAGGCAGACGTCTATCCAGACCATCACACAGGAATTCCAAACAGCATCAGGATCCATTGCAAGTACTACGACAGTTAGGCAGGAGGTGAGAAAAATTTGATTTCATGGTCGAGGGGCTGCTCATAAGCCACACATTATGCCGGTCAATGGCAAACGACGCCTCGATTGCAGTAAGGGCGTAAACATTGGACGATTGAACAGTGGATAAACGTTGTGTGGAGTGACAAATCACGGTAAACAGTGTGGCGAGCCGATGGCAGGGTGTGGGTGTGGCGAATGCCCGGTGAACGTCATCTGCCAGCGCGCGTAGTGCCAACAATAAATTACGGAGGCGGTGGTGTTATGGTGTTATTGTGTTTTTCATGGAGGGGGCTTGCACCCCTTATTGTTTTGCGTGGCACTATTACAGCACAGGTCTACATTGATGTTTTAAGCACCTTCTCGCTTCCCACTGTTGAATAGCAATTCGGGGATGGCGATTGGATCTTTCAACACGATCGAGCACTTGTTCATAATGGACGTCCTGTGTCGGAGTGGTTACACGACAATCACATCCTTGTAATGGACTGGCCTGCACAGAGTCCTGACCTGAATCCTACAGCACAACTTTGGCATGTTTTGGAACACCGACTTCGTGCCAGGCCTCACTGACTGACATCGATACCTCCCCTCAGTCAAGAATGGGCTGCCATTCCGCAAGAAACCTTCCAGCACCTGGTTAAACGTATCCCTCCGAGAGTTGAAGCTGTCATCAAGGCTAAAGGTGGGCCAACACCTTATTGAATTCCAGCATTCCCGATGGAGGTCGCCACGAACTTGTAAATAATTTTCAGCCATGTGTCCGGATACTTTTGATCGCATAGTGTATCTCTCAGCATTATGAAACATCAGAAGTTTTGGCGCGGAATATTCTTTCTATATATAAATTTAATTGTACGCACTTGGTGTGGGAACCATTGTGACGTGCATGGCAGAAAGTACTTAACAATGCACCACATGATCTGGTTCATCCAACTCTAATTGCGTATAGAGCCTAATCTTGAATTCGTGTTCCTTACAGGAGCGATACTTAAGGGGCTGAATTACATTTCTAGATCCCTTACTTAAAACTGGTTCTTGTAGATTTGTAAGTAAGTTTTCATGGTATAATTGACGTCTATCTTCGAGCGTCTACGAATTCTGCTTTTTCACCATTTTCGTAACGCTTTTCGTTGAATCGTACAAACCATTGTCGCGGCTGTCTTTAGATACGGTCACCGTTTCCTGTTAGGCCTGTTTGGTGAATCCAGCACACTTACACAATATCCAAAGATGGGACACACTAGTGATTTGTAAGCTGTCCCCTTTGTAGACTACATTTTCCCAGTATCTTGCCACCTCCTTTACCTACGACTGAGTCTCTGCAAACGTGACATTCCCTATTCATAAAAATCGTTACACACAGCGCACAGCAGGTATGTGGAGCGCCTCCTCTAATTACATTGTACGTTGACTGTTAATATACCATGAAGGAAAACAGTTTCTCGTACATTTCTGCTATTGGCGTAATTTATATTACTGTTTGACAACAGTGACAAATCATAGACTTTATATTATTTGACACTATTGATTTTATATAGCCTTGTATGCCGTTGTAAATATTTTATGATTCCTGATGGTTGTCTGTGGACCGAAACAGGATGCATAATAAAGAAATCTTTATCAAGTGTTCTTGGTGGTGATTCATGACGCTTCTCAAAAATTTACGGGCCTAAAAGGTCACCACCTTCTTGAAATAGAGGGTGTGACAGGCATAAGTGCAGGTACTGTGATCATTGATACCTTAATATGTACCCACTTCAGTGCGTTACTTGTTTCTTTGTCTGTGTCTCACAGTCTCCCGCAAACACGTCACATAATTTATTAGCTGATGTTTCTGCACATTCGTAACTGCACCACTAAGTGGACTATGCCTATCACTAAGGGCAAATCACTTAGTGTCTAGTGTCCACACTTCAACTATCCAAGGAGAAAGTAAGAATTAATCGCTTACTCTTGGGACATGCACTTGGAGGTACTAACCAACCAAAAAACATATTTCTCGTAATAACTATAATTATTAGTCTGAAAAAGAAATAAATACTGATGTGTTGTTGTTCAGTATACTGTCTTCAATCACCAATAAAAATATCTGCACTCTGTATACCAGAAGTTACTGGCAGGTCATTGACATTGACATAAATTGCAAAGGTCCCAATGAATTGGAGTGGCATTCATTAAAACAAAGGCGTTTTTCGTTGCGACGGAATCTTCTCATGAAACTTCAATAACCAGTTTTCTCCTCCGATTGCGAAAACATTCTGTTGGCACCCACCTACACAGGGAGAAATGATCATAACGGTAAAATAAGAGAAATCAGGGCTCGCACAGAAAAATTTAGGTGCCCATTTTTCCCGCGCGCCGTTCGAGAGTGGAAAGGTAGAGAGACATCTTGAAGGTGGTTCATTGAACCCTCTGCCATGCACTACATTGTGAATAGCAGAGTAGTCACGTAGACGTAGATGTAGATGTAGAATGAAAAGTGTATACATTGCATCGGGGCTTAATTAAAAAGAAAAGACTAATATTAATGAATAAATGCAATAATTTTACTAGCTGTGCGACCGGTTGGCCCTGACTATTATTAGCACGCAATTTGACTACATAAATTAAAAATAAAGACTGACAAGGAATTTCCATTAACACAACTGATTAATTAAGTCGTCTGCAACTATAAAAGCTACGAAACCACAAAGCACAAGTGTAACTGTTCTGTGTGTGGTAGTGTGACTCAACGTACATGTATCTGGTTCGGTTCTTTCTCAAAACGACAAAATATTTTAAACACCATTTACAATCAACTAATTGAAAAACCAGAAATATTATAATTGCACATAGAAACCAGAATTACAAGTCTAATGAATGAACACGAGCCAGATGCTTTGTTGACTGTACCTGTGAGCAAGAGGGATTGTTATTAAAGAAAACTGTAATACCTTTTTACTGCATTATACATTGACGAAAATATTCCATTACACCAGCATCATAAACCAAAAGCCCATCTCCTTTATCAAATATATTCTGACAAATGCATCTTCTTCCATCTATACATTACACCAACCGAATAGTATAACATTTCAGTCAACACTCAGATCGTCTACTCTCTCACCCAACAGAACAACGACTGCTCTCCACTGCACCAGTGGAGGCGGCGGAATAATGATCTTTGGCGCAATCTCTGGCGCTGTGACTCAGTGTAGCCACTTTTTAACATCCTGATACAGAACTTTGATTGATGCCTTATACTTCCTGCCTCCATCGCTACGTTTTGGTGCCGGACATGACGTATTGCTAGCGAGATGTGAAGTATGAGCGAAGCGATTGCACTGCATTTGGAGAGAAATTTAGACTGCTAAATTTGGAAGTAAAATGTCAAAGTCTACAGTGTCAAAGGCTTTGCTAAAGTCTAAGGTCACCTGTTCTGATTCACGTCACCTGTTACCAGTATTAAGGCAAAGTTGTGTTGTCATGTTTACGGAAATCTGATCGGTATTCGTCTAATGGTTATTTATAGTAAAGTAGTTTGTTAGTTAGTCGTGGACTATATATTCTAAGGCCTTGGACACCTTACGAATTGTCAGAAACCACCAAAAACCACATCCACGCTGGCCAGCTCAGCAGTCCTTGTCGTTAATCCACAAGACGGATTCGATCTGGGCAGGCTACCCTCCCAGAATCCCAGAAGTGGCACATCAACGCACTCCGCTATCCACGTAAACTTTCCCGATCAGTTGTCGCGTGGTTAATGTTTCCTCCAATGATGACGGGTTAGGTGGTTGAGGATATCCATAAAGGATTCTGTTACATCTGTGGGTGACGACCCAATATCTTATTTTTTTTGTCCACTCTTCATCCTGGCTCTTGGCCGTTCGACAACATCAAAGAGAATCAATTTGCTCACTACTAGTGATCCGTCATATATTGTACAGCTTCCGTATTAAGTACCTCCTTCAAGAACAGTCTTAAATCCAACATTCGTTTAAAGTGATTTGGGTGACAACTGCGGAATAAGGAGAGCTTTTGAAGTGGAGGAGTGGTGAGGGCGTGGAGTGAGTTGAGTAGGTGGAGTGGAAAGAGGAAAAGGGTGCGCGACGTGGCCGCATCGCTCTCCCAATTAACACGGACGGAGGCCGTACGCATACCAGCGGACGCTGGCTCGCTGCCGACGGCCGGTTGCACTGGGTCTCCAGTGGCAGCGCGCCACTGTATTGATTCCGTACGGCCGCACTCGCACACGCGCACGCACGAGCACACAAGCGCACGCACACGTTCGCAGATCTGCACGCGGGGCAGCAATGTGGCCGAGCGGCGCCGGTGACCAGCCGGTGCTTCTGGCGGTGGTGCGGTTGTGTGTGACGTATCCCAGTTCACACAGCGGGTGCATTTCTTACTGTTAGTTAAACACCCACATTGGTAGACGTTTGCCAACAAATGTAACGTATTGTGCAGAAGTAGTAGGACATACACACTATTTTATGATTCATAAATTGCAGGACAGGCGCCGTAAGTAGTCACATCCATTAAGTATGTGGGAGTTTGCGTGCGGAGCAATTGAAGTGGAACGATCACATTAAACTAATCACAGGTAAGGCAGACGTCAGACCGACATTCACTGAAGGAGTCCTCGGAAACCGTGGTCCATCCACAAAGGAAGTAGCTAACAACCACATCGTTCGATTGATACTTAAACGTTGATCGGTAGTCTGGGAGGAGCATCAGAAGAAGAAAAATGGTTCAAATGGCTCTGAGCACTATGGGACTTAACAGCTGTGGTCATCAATCCCCTAGAACTTAGAACTACTTAAACCTAACTAACCTAAGGACGTCACACACATCCATGCCCGAGGCAGGATTCGAGCCCGCGACCGTAGCAGTCGCGCGGTTCCGGACTGCGCGCCTAGAACCGCGAGACCATCGCGGCCGGCCATCAGAAGAAGTAGAGAGTATCCAAAGAAGAGCAGCGTGTTTCGTCACAGAGACGCTCATCCAACTCCATTGTCAGACGTTATAAGATAAGCGTGGATTCCGAGAGAGTACATTCCAAGAAAGTCAACAGATGTGTTGCTTTCCTATTTAAATATCGAGAAAATACCTTAGAGGTAAAATTTCAGATCTCAAGGAGACTTGCGAACAATTGTTCTTCCCGTCGACCATTCGCGTCTAAAACAAAAAAGTGGGGAAGTGACAGTGGTACACAGACTACTTTCGCCACATACCATAAGATGGCTTGCACAGTATAAATGTAGATGCAGATCCCTCTCTCCGTTGTAAGCGCGAGTCTACATTAGGGTAGTTGTGGTTAGACAGCTCTGACAAGCTACTTGCCACAGTCGTACGCTCATTTGCGGTTCTGGACCTCATGTAACTGGAAAAACATTTAACTGTAGTACAGAATTCCTGGGAAGAATGATCACTGCTCCTAGGGAACGACTACAAGACGTGATTACAGTGATTATGCTTGTTAAATGTTAGTATGCCGGCTGTAAGCTCTAGTGCTGATACTGAAGCTCGCTACAACGCACACTATAGAATAACACAGAAAGTAATTCAGATATTAAAGCTAATTATTCTCGAGTCAGAGCATTCACACAAGGTTGGCGTCAGTGGCGACACCTACAACGTGCTGACATGAGGAAAGCCTCCAACCAATCTCTCATACACAAACAGTAGTTGACCACCGTTGCCTAGTGAAACGTTGTTGTGATGCCTCGTGTAAGGAGGAGAAATGCGTACCACCACGTTTCCGACTTTGATAAAGGTCGGATTGTAGCCTATCGCGATTTTGGTTTATCGTATCGCGACATTGCTGCTCGCGTTGGTCGAGATCCCATGACTGTTAGCAGAATATGGAGTCGGTGGGTTCAGGAGGGTAATACGGAACGCCGTGCTGGATCCCAACGGCCTCGTATCGCTAGCAGTCGAGATGACAGGCATCTTATCCGCATGTATGTAACGGATCGTGCAGCTACGTCTCGATCCCTGACTCAACAGATGGGGACGTTTGCAAGACAACAACCATCTGCACGAACAGTTCGACGACGTTTGCAGCAGCATGGACTATCAGCTCGGAGACCATGGCTGCCGTTACCCTTGACGCTGCATCGCAGACAGGAGCGCCTGCGATGGAGTACTCAACGACGAACCTGGGTGCACGAATGGCAAAACGTCATTTTTTTCGGATGAATCCAGGTTCTGTTTACAGCATCATGATGGTCGCATCCGTGTGTGGAAACATCGCGGTGAACGCACATTGGAAGCGAGTGTTCGTCATCGCCATACTGGCGTACCACCCGGCGTGATGGTATTGGGTGCCATTGGTTACACGTCTCGGTCACCTCTAGTCGGCACTGACGGCACTTTGAACAGTGCACGTTACATTTCAGATGTGTTACGATCCGTGGCTCTACCCTTCATTCGATCCCTGCGAAACCCTACATTTCAGCAGGAGAATGCACGACCGCATGTTGCAGGTCCTGTACGCGCCTTTCTGGACACAGAAAATGTTCGACTGCTCCCCTGGCCAGCATATTCTCCAGATCTCTTACCAATTGAAAACGTGTGGTCAATGGTGGCCGAGCAACTGGCTCGTCACAATACGCCAGTCACTACTGTTGATGAACTGTGGTATCGTGTTGAAGCTCCATGGGCAGCTGTACCTGTACACGCCATCTAAGCTCTGTTTGACTCAATGCCCAGGTGTATCAAGGCCGTTATTATGGCCAGAGGCGGTTCTTTTGGGTACTGATTTCTCAGGATCTATGCACAGAAATTGCGTGAAAATGTAATTACATGTCAGTTCTAGTATAATATATTTGTCCAGTGAATACCCGTTTATCATCTGCATTTCTTCTTGGTGTAGCAATTTTAATGGCCAGTAGTGTATATATATATATATATATATATATATATATATATATATATATATATATATATATATATATATTACATATGCCCAGTACTTTGCAACCTCCAAGGCGCTTGGAGTGGATTGCAGGAGGTCAATCTTCGTGCAGGATGTAGGGCACAAAAGGCACTGGAGCATGTGGCTTGTGGTTTGTTCTTGTCGACAGTCACAGGACGTATCTTCTGTTATCTCTTCAGGTTGTCTCTGGATCGTCCAACTCCTGATCGTAATCTGTTTAAAGATTTCCACACCAGCCAGCTCTCGTTGTGTCCATGTGGTAGTTCTTCAGCTTCTGGCGTCTGCAAGTGAGGCGACGACTTCTTCCATAACTCCAGCCTCGCCTTTTCTGGTGAAATGGTCAGCTTCTCGGATGTTCTCAGGAAGCTCTTTCGCGATCTCAGCCGTTGCTGCGGTGGATTATGTCCGTGCAGTGGATGGGCACTGTCCCACTTTCAGTCTCTGCTTGTTCGCAGCCACTGTTCTGCGTACCCATGGTGGCGCTATTCCAGCGAGGCAGTAGAGCTTACAAGAAGAGAACAGCCACCTCAGGAAAGGAAGTAAATACATTACCGAATACAGAGTGGGGGAAAATAATCTCATAAAGTCAGCGCAGCTGCGAGGAGTGACCTCGCGGTTAGAGACGCCATGTCGCGGACTGCGCGGCCCCTCCCGCCGGAGGTTCGAGTCCTCGCTCGGGAATGGGTGTGTGTGTTGTTCTTAGCAAAAGTTAGTTTAAGTAGTGTGTAAGTCTAGGGACCTATGACCTCATAAGTTTGGTCCCTTAGAAATTCACACACGTTTGAACAAAGTCGGGGCAGGATAGAAGATACGGAGTCGAGAATTTTTATTTGTTATTTTACTCATTTATTTGCTTATTTTCAAAATAGCCATAGCAAAAATACTTCACTTCGTCTACTTCGTTTTAGGTTTATCGCTAAACTCATTTCCGCTACATCTCATTAACTAAATCTTTCCTCGATATCCTCTCAATTCATAGTGTCTGTTCATCTTATCTAGGCTCATACTTGGTGTTCGGTAGAAATTCAGCAAGCTCTCCATCCTTACTTATCTATAAGTCCCTCCGGACGCTCTCTCCTTAGGAAAACCATTTCGTCCCGTTTCCACTTATCGTTAGTCGTCCCCTTTCGAATTCCAAAGACACTAATTACTTCACTTCTGATATTGTGAACATACAATGTTTAGGAGTAATGTTCGTTATATCCTACAGAGAGTTGCGGAAAATAATCGAAGATCCAGACGCACAGTGATCAAGAATGGTACTGGGTTAACCTTCCTCACGTTGTCGGCTGAATTAGTGGCATTAAAAGTTATTACTTAACCAAAATTAGAGCTGGGTAAGTATGCGGAACATCTTATCAAATGGCTCTGAGCTCTATGGAACTTAACATCTGTGGTCATCAGTCCCCTAGAACTTAGAACTACTTAAACCTAACTAACCTAAGGACATCACACACATCCATGCCCGAGACAGGATTTGAACCTGCGACCGTAGTGGTCACGAGGTTCCAGACTGAAGCGCTTAGAACCGCACGGCCACACCAGCCGGCGAACATCTTATCATGTCTCATTGGTGCTTATGGTTTAGCAGTGAAGAAAAGTTAAACCACTCATAATTTTCTTCTCCTACCAATTCAGTAAGTACTTGCTCTGACGTAAACAACATACTAATATCTGTAGCTGTTCATTACTGGACTGAATTGTACCTGTTGTAGTACGCTAAATTTCTTTATGATCCTTCTGTAGTATGACACCTGACACATATCGACTCAACTAGCATCAGGTACTTTTCTTACCAAAGAATATGCTCCTTCCTGATTTATTATTATGCATACCGTTCCATTACACTTTCATTCGTCATAGTTCAGCATAAAATTAGTTTTGCAGCACCTGAAGACTCACACTTTATTTTAATAATTGCCTGAAAACAATCGCCTTGGACAAAGGTTGCCAATTGTCTTGTATACAGGAAACAATGTTTTAGACTACGGTGACAAAAGAAGTGGGATAGCTGTTGTATCCACGGACCCAACCAACCGACCAAACAACTCGCGCACGCGCGCCCTGACCGTGACATCGCTGGCCTTAAGAGGTGCATTCAAGTTCTAAGGCCTCTGATTTTTTTCTCCGGACTGGAAAGAGATAGAAACATGCGCATTGTTTTAAAATGAGGCCACGTTCACTGTCAATACGTCCCAGAGATGGCAGCACCGTACAGCAGATGGAATTTTACCGCCAGCGGCGAAAATGAGAACTGTCTTAAATACTTAAAATGGCGACGTTTTCCTTACTGGAACAGCGTGCTACCATTCCTTTTTCTGAATTTGCGTGGTGTGAAACCAATTGAAATACATCGACAGTTGAAGGAGACATGTGGTGATGGAGTTATGGATGTGTCGAAAGCGCGTTCATGGGTGCGACAGTTTAATGAAGGCAGAACATCGTGTGACAACAAACCGAAACAACCTCAGGCTCGCACAAGCTGGTCTGACGACATGATCGAGAAAGTGGAGAGAATTGTTTTGGGGGATCACCGAATGACTGTTGAACAGATCGCCTCTAGAGTTGGCATTTCTGTTGGTTCTGTGCACACAATCCTGCATGACGACCTGAAAATGCGAAAAGTGTCATCCAGGTGGGTGCCACGAATGCTGACGGATGACCACATGGCTGCCCGTGTGGCATGTTGCCAAGCAATGTTGACACGCAACGACAGCATGAATGGGACTTTCTTTTCGTCGGTTGTGACAATGGATGAGACGTGGATGCCATTTTTCAGTCCAGAAACAAAGCGCCAGTCAGCTCAATGGAAGCACACAGATTCACCGCCACCAAAAAAATTTCGGTTAACCGCCAGTGCTGAAAGAAATGATGGTGTCCATGTTCTGGGACAGCAAGGGCGTAATCCTCACCCATTGCGTTCCAAAGGGCACTATGGTAACAGGTGCATCCTACGAAAATGTTTTGAAGAACAAATTCCTTCCTGCACTGCAACAAAAACGTCCGGGAAGGGCTGCGCGGGTGCTGTTTCACCAAGACAACGAACCCGCACATCGAGCTAACGTTGCGCAACAGTTTCTTCGTGATAACAACTTTGAAGTGATTCCTCATGCTCCCTACTCACCTGACCTGGCTCCTAGTGACTTTTGGCTTTTTCCAACAATGAAAGACACTCTCCGTGGCCGCACATTCACCAGCCGTGCTGCTATTGCCTCAGCGATTTTACAGTGGTCAAAACAGACTCTTAAAGAAGCCTTCGCCGCTGCCATGGAATCATGGCGTCAGCGTTGTGAAAAATGTGTACGTCTGCAGGGCGATTACGTCGAGAAGTAACGCCAGTTTCATCGATTTCGGGTGAGTAGTTCATTAGAAAAAAAATCGGAGGCCTTAGAACTTGAATGCGCCTCGTAGTTGCTGTCGCGGCCGTCGGCGTCTCAGGGCGTTACCGCCGACGGAAGAGGTCGCGCCACGGCTGGTCTCGGGTCCGCAGCGCCCTCTGCCTTTTGCATATAAGGAGAAGCGCTGGCCCCGAGACGGACAGTCTATTGTCGATTGTCTATTGCTAGCCTCTCGTGGAGTTTATAGCGAAGCCATTGCAGTGTGATATTTGCTATTGTATTCGACTAGGCTCAGTACACGGATTACTCTTGCATATTACTCGGACTTGTATTGCTTGTGCACGTTTCGTCAGAAATAAAAATAATTTATCTCTTCATTCTAGCTGACGCAATCCTTGTCATTAATTACTTTTCGGCCAATAGACATAGCTACATCTTGGTCACTACCCACGCTTTACACAATGTTTGGTGGCTGCCCGAAAAGTACCGCCGAGGACCTTGGGTTAGGGAGCCGTCACAAAAACAGCGATATGCACATATACAGATGGCGGGTGCATCGCGTACGCGAGGTATACAAGGGCAGTGCACTGGCAGAGCTGTCGTTTGTACCCACGTCATTCATATGAAAAGGTTGCTGACGTGATAATGGCAGCACTACGGGGTTAACAGACTTTGAAAGTGGAGTGGTAGTTGGAGACAGACTCATGGGACATTTCATTTCGGAAGCCGTTACGGAATTCAGTATTCCGAGATCCACAGTATCAAGAGTGTGCCGAGATTACCACATTTCAGGCATTATCTGTTGTGTTGGCATAAGAGCCAACACCGTGTTACGAGTGGAGGCCGAAATGCACGCGTTTTAGCTCACGCAGGCTGGCGTGAGGAGGGAAGAACTATACCGACGTGAGGTCTGGAACATAGAAAAGAATTAGAATTCAGAAAGCGGACGTAATTAGTTTGATACTTAAATCCATTAATGAGGAACGTCGCTCTTGACGGTACATGATTCACAATATTATCTGTTCAGGATACATTCTAGTAACTGAATATGGCGCCTTGCTAGGTCGTAGCAAATGACGTAGCTGAAGGCTATGCTAAACTGTCGTCTCTGCAAATGAGAGCGTATGTAGACAGTGAACCATCGCTAGCAAAGTCGACTGTCCAACTGGGGCGAGTGCTAGGGAGTCTCTTTAGACTAGACCTTCCGTGTGGCGGCGCTCGGTCTGCAATCACTGATAGTGGCGACACGCGGATCCGACGTATACTAACGGACCGCGGCCGATTTAAAGGCTACCACCTAGCAAGTGTGGTGTCTGGCGGTGACACTACATTATCTTGCACCACGGACAACTCAGAAGCCGACGGCCTTCATTCAAATAGCGAGAACAGCGGCGTTTGCGTAGTCTTTTCTGTGCTAACAGAAAAGCAGCACAATGAAAAATAATCGAGCAATGTGGGTCGTATTGCGAACGTATCCCTTAGGACAATGCGGCGAAGTTTGGCATTAGTGGTCTGTGGCACAGACAACCGACGCTAGTGCCTTGACTAACAGTACAACACGGCCTCCAACGCATGTCCTGGGGTGGAGATCACATCGGTTGGGCACCAGATGACTGGAAAATCTTGGTCTTGTCAGCTGAGTCCAGATTTCAGTTGGTAAGGGCTGTTGCTAGCGTTCCAATGTGGTGCAGACCCTACGAAGACGTGAATCCAGGTTGTCAACAAGGCACTGTGCGAACTGATATGTGTGGGCGACAATGTGCCATGTCATCGAGCCACGGTTGTTCGCGATTGGTTTTAAGAAACTATGGACAGTTTGAGCGAATGATTTGCCCATCCAGATCGCCCGACATGAATCTCGTAGAATCCAGAATGAGATTTTCACTCTGTAGCGGAGTGTGCGCTGATATGAAACTTCCTGGCAGATTAAAACTGTGTGCCGGACTGAGACTCGAACACGGGGCCTTTGCCTTTCGCGGGCAAGTGCTCTACCATCTGAGCTACCCAAGCACGACTCATGCCCCGTTCTCACAGCTGGGAAGGTAGGAGACGAGGTACTGGCAGAAGTAAAGCTGTGAGGAACGGGCGTGAGTCGTGCTTCGGTAGCTCAGTTGGTAGAGCACTTGCCCGCGAAAGGCAAAGGCCCCGAGTTCGAGTCTCGGTCCGGCACACAGTTTTAATCTGCCAGGAAGTTTCAATCTCGTAGAATATTTGTGGGAGATAGTCGAGAGGTCAGTTCGTGAACAAAAACCTACACCGGCAACACTTTCGCAGTTGTGGACGGCTATACAGGCAACATGGCTCAGTACTCCTGCAGGGGACTTTCAACGAGTCGTTGAGTCCCTGCACGTCGAGCTGTTGCAAAAGGACGTCCGACATGATATTAGGAGGTATGTTATGACTTATCTATGAGTTTTATCACGTCAGCGCAAAATATATAAACGGCATATTTAATCTATTTGTGGTTGTTTGAAAGAAATGTCTCTGTCGTTGCTTTGTAACACACACATTCCCCGTGCCACACGGGTATCGCCTCCACCTCAGCCTTGTGGAGCTGCTCCCTGACCAGACTGCTGGCTCGCGAGGCAACACGGGGCAGCTGGGCGCCTACCTGCGAGTGCTGGGTGCCGTGACGTCAGCAGGCCGCGTCACTCTGCTGGCGGTGGCAGCTGCACGCGGCCGAACCCATCACCTCGCGCTGGCGGCAATCTGCAACACCAGAAGAGGAGGCGCGATGTAATAGGCGCGGAGGCGGCAGCAGGAACCACGTACAATTTTCACTTTTCATACCTTACAAGGGAACCTCCCCATCACACCCCCCTCAGATTTAGTTATATGTTGGCACAGTGGATAGGCCCTGAAAAACTGAACACAGATCAATCGAGAAAACAGGAAGAAGTTGTGTGGAACTATGAAAAAAATAAGCAAAATATACAAACTGCGTAGTCCACGTGCGGCATAAGCAACATCAAGGAATATCTGAGATCGAGAGCGTCGTGGTCTTGTGGTTAGCGTGGGCACCTGCTGAACCAGAGGTCCTTGGTTCAAGACTTCCCTCGAGCGAATATTTTAATTATTTATTTTCAGACAATTATCAAAGATCAGGCACTCACACATAATCAACTTCGCTCTTCAAAATTCCAGGACATGTTCAGATTTGCTTGGACATATGCAGGATTTGACGGTCTACGCACGTAAAAATTTGAAAACGTTAAAAACATATGTTTTGACAGAGCGCAGGGAAAAGTGTGCGACTGTGAAACGGTTGCATTCATTTGTTGCAGTTTATGCGCCCGAGCTCAGACTTTCCTTGATGTTACTTATCTTGCACATGGACTACTCAGGTTGTATATTTTGCTTATTTTTTTCATAGTTCCACACAACTTCTTCCTGTTTTCTTGATTGATCTGTGTTCAGTTTTTCAAGGCCTATCCACTGTGCCAACTTGTAACTAAATCTGAGGGGGATGCGATGGGGAGGTTCCCTTGTTAGTAGAGAGTGCTGGTGCGATGAAGCTATTTTCAGAAGAGGAACTGTAACTTCACGTATCTCAGATGAGCCTTTCAGTAAGAACATTCCATTTTTATACAGTTGCTAATAGGGTTTCCTTCAAAGAAGTAAACTCTCTTACATTGTAGGAAAACCTCCACTGTGCCCACTGTTCAATACGTTTCAAAATTTTCCCATAATTTTCGTACGCATTGAATATCATAATTACCTTGAAACGCGTTCACTACGGTAGGCATTGTGTTTCTTTCCCATCGAAAACAAGCACAGGGAAAATTTCATTTTTACAGAAAGAGGTACAGTCAAAACTACATCAGAGAGGAATGACTTTTTGTTTGTTTATGTATGCATTTATCTCGCCTGCCAAGATTAGAAACTTCCGACTCTCTCTTCCATCTAACCAGACATCAGTAATGAGTTAACATCGCGAAATGGGTATTACATGAGCAGTATATAACAGTAATAATGATAATAATAGGCGTAGCATCAGAAATGTGTATATCAAAACAAGTTGTAAGAGTGGATACACGTAAGTATTGCATGAGGGCTTAATTAAAAAGAAAGGACTAATATTAATGAATAAATGCATAATTTTAGTAGCTGTGTGACCGGTTACGAGGTCTCGTAACCGGTTGGCCCTGACTAGTATTAGCACGCAATCTGACTGCATGAAATAAAAATAAAGAATGACAAGGAATTTCCATTAACACAATTGATTAATTAAGTCCCCTGCAACTATAAAAGCTATGAAACAACAAAGTACAAGTGTAACTGTTCTGTATGTGGTAGTGTGACTCAACGTACATGTATACATGTGCCTGGCTCGGTTCTTTCTCAATACGACAAAATATTTTAAACACCGTTTACAATGAACTAATTGAAAAACCAGAAATACTATAATTGCACATAGAAACCAGAATTACAAGTCTAATACACGAACACAAGCAAGATGCTTTGTTGGCTGTACCTGTGACCAAGAGGCAGTGTCATTAAAGAAAACTGTAATACCCTTTTACCTCATTATACATTGACGAAAATATTCCATTGCACTAGCATCATAGATCAAAAGCCCATCTCCTTTCTCAAATACTGTGACAATTGCAACTTCTTCCACAAACAATAATCTGATGGAGTAAGGTCGGGTGACCTCGGCGGCCAAGAAATGACTGCAAGCCGACTGGTCCAACGCCCACGATACGTTCTAGTGAGGTAGAGTGCCACTGGCGGTATGGAATGTGTAGGAGCTCCGTCGTGCTGAAAGTCCATACGATGTCGTAAAGGAATATCCTGAGAGGATTCTGGTAACACTTTTTAAGGAAATAAAGAACCTTGAAAGTTATCTTTAAGTAGTAAAAACATGACTGACGTACTGTTTCTGATCGTAAGATCTGAGCTGTAATAATAGCTGTACTGTCGTAATGTGAAGGCAAAGCTGCACAGTGATAATAATTAATTGTCGTAACGTAGCCGGCCGATGTGGTCGAGCGGTTCTAGGCGCTTCAGTCTGGAACCGCGCGACCTCTACGGTCGCAGGTTCGAGTCCTGCCTCGGGCATGGATGTGTGTGATGTCCTTAGGTTATATAGGTTTAAGTAGTTCTAAGTTCTAGGGGACTGATGACCTCAGATGTTGAGTCCCATAGTGGTCAGAGCCATTTAAACCATTTTGTCGTAATGTAAAGGGAAGTCTTTCACACTGTAAGTGCTAACAACCTGACTGCAAGAATTTTGAACAGTTTAAACTGCCTGAATAATGAACTTTGACGTAAAACCTACGATAATCAGACACCAGAACTAAAAGTGATACACAACACAGAAAAATATAACCGTCTCTCAATGACATAAGTTGGCCATGATTGATACATCAAAATATTTAGTCCTTACCTCTTTCTGAGCAAATATGGATAACGCGTTGCAGTACTTCTCTGTCTTGCACGCCACTTTGCTAAACCTACAGATTACTATATCTACACAGGTATACTCGTGAGGTGCAATGACTTCGCTGTTAGTTGCAGATCGAAGTATTTTCCGAACACACTTGGTCCCTTTTCTGCTTTTGAAAGAAACAATGATAAATTAAAATTTGTAAGAGAAAGGTAGGTGGAAAATGAAATATGGGCATAAATGACAACACTAGGTTCTTTTTGTAAACTGTGAAAAAGTGCTCAAGGCTGCTTTTAAATATAATGAACGTCTTAACATCCAAACAATTCACTTTCCTACATTTCAAATCTAGCAGCTCTCAGTACAATAACCAAGTTAGTCCGATAGCGCAGCAGTAATAACAAAAATATATCAATATAATATTTATCTCTGACATTCCATTTCTGGTACACACTTAGTTCCATTATACTTCCTCATTCACAAATCAGTTTTCGCTTCAAAAATGGCTCTGAGCACTATGGGACTTAATATCTGAGGTCATCAGTCCCCTAGAACTTAGAACTACTTAAACCTAGCTAATCGAAGGACATCACACACATCCATGCCCGAGGCAGGATTCGAACCTGCGACCGTAGCAGCAGCGCGGTTCCGGACTGAAGCACCTAGAACCGCTCGGCCACCTCGGTCGGCAGTTTCCGCTTCAGTCTTGGTCTAATCGTGTTCATTAAACACACTGATAAATTGAGACTTCTCATTTGAAACATAACATTACAATTGCTCCCTCACTCTAACACAGCTTAAAATTATCTGCAACTGACACCAAGGATAGTAACCTAACTTCTGCGATACAGCTTTACAACATCGCTGTTCGCTCACAATCGATTCAGATACCAAAGTCATACCTGACACCTATCAACCTTACTGTTATGATGACGACGAACGAATCGTCGCCATTGTGAATGACTGGTGGCCAATGCTAAATAGAAGCACACAAATCTCTTCTTTGCACATACAGTCGATAAGGAGCTGGCTGCATGGTCTGGGTCTACAACGACTAAAATAATTAGAATTCGTTGACAAAAAATAACGTATTGTACGTAACTGGTGCTACAGGAGTCTTTATAGACAGAAGGGAATATAATTACAAATAGAGACCTATAGAGGCATCACAAAGGCCATACTTTAATTAAGCGCCTTGTTAGAGGTTGCTTCCCATCAGCTGAAGGCTATGCTACTTTCCTACTTGACGTCCCGAGCAAGAGTGGCCGAGCGCACGCTAGAGACTTGTTGCAAGTCGCGGAAGAGCGCTAGTCTTGGCTCGCAGTTTCAGTGATACTAGTACGGACCGCGGTCGATAACTGCAACCCCTGACAAGTGTGGTATCGAACGTTGACACTGCACTTACTCCACTGAGAAGTTATCTAAAACTACTGGACCTGTGGTTTGGTCATCAATAACACTGCACCATAATGGCATCCATCCATCCTTGAGGGATGATGGTATAGCATGCTTGGTTCAGAGTCTGCAGCGTCTGCTGTGGCTAAAAAGTCCCACTCGAGAGTGGCAGTCCCTACTGCAGTTTGGACATGTGAAATTTGAGGGACTTCGAACAGAAGCCGCTCTGTCTCTTCGCTTTGTCCTCTTCCTGATTTGTTCCTGTGTGCGATCGTCCTCTGAGAGCTTGACGCCGTTGCGCACAGTTACTCGCCACTTGACACGGTCATCCGCAATGCTTTCCCAGCGACTTGGATTGATTCTGGTCTTGGTCAGGTCTCTCTTGCAGACATCCTTGAAACGAAGATGCGGTCGTCCCACTGGCCTCACACCTTCCTGAAGTTCGCCGTACAGCAGGTGTTTCGATATCCGTTCAGGATCCATGCGCCTGACATGTCCCAACCATCTTAGACGTCGATGACTCAGGAGTGCAAAGATGCTGGTTGTGCTTGCACTATGAAAGACTTCGGTGTTGGGTACTCTATCTCTCCAAGAGATCTGAAGGATCTTCCGGAGACAGCGGAGATGGAAGCTGTTAAGTCGAGATTCATGCCTAGAAAGAGTTGTCCATGTCTCACAGCTATAGAGAAGGGTGCTTGTAACACAAGCGTTGTAGACTTTTAATTTAGTTTTTGTGGTAAGCAGTCCGTTGTTCCGTACTCTGTTTTTCAATCTAGCCTTGACAGATGATGCCTTTGCGATTCTGTTAGTAAGTTCAGTGTCCATGGACAAGTTGCTACATATTGTGGATCCCAAGTAGGTAAAGTCATCAACTATCTGGAGAGGATTGCCATCAATGCTAATGGATGGAAGGTTAGTAGTGCTCTGCGCCATGATCTTAGTCTTTTGAAGGCTGACGAGTAGACCAAACTTTTCACAGGCATTTGATAATTTGTTGATTATATACTGCAGCTCATCTTCTGTGTTCGCTACTAGAGCTGCATCGTCCGCATATAACAACTCACGGATAACGACTGTATTTACTTTGGTCTTGGCCTTGAGGCGAGCAATATTGAAAAGATTTCCATCAGACCTCGTATATAGATACACTCCCTCCTCACAGTCTTCAAAGGCAAATCTGAGCAGAAGCGAAAAGAAAATCCCAAACAATGTAGGAGCTAACACACACCCCTGTTTCACACCGCTATTAACAGGGAATGCTTCTGATGTTTTACCGTTGAAGCAAATTGTTGCTTGTGTTTTCTCATGGAAAGAGAAAATTATCTGCAGTAGTTTAGGTGGGCATCCAATCTTCTGCAACAGTTTGAAAAGCCCATTTCTGCTCACTAAATCAAATGCTTTAACAAGGTCAATGAAAGCAATATAAAGTGGCCTCTGCTGCTCACGACATTTCTCTTGTAGCTGTCTTAAGGAGAAGATCATATCTACGGTTGATCGGCCGGGCCTGAAGCCACACTGAGATTCTGGGTAGATTCTGGAAGCTAAGATCTGTAATCGCATTAGGATGACTCTTGCATAAGCTTTCCCGGCTACACTTAGTAATGAAATGCCTCGGTAATTGTTACAGTCACTTCTGTTCCCTTTCTGTTTATATAGAGTAACTATCCTCGAATTCCGCATACTCATCGGGACATAACCTTCTTCCCAGCTGGTTGTGATAAGTGAATACATTTTCAGCTGCCCACACTTGAGAGTTTCGCGTATTATTGATGCCGTTCCGGATGAATGTCGACGCCTCAGTGAACAGAATACGTGAAATACAGCTCTCGTTGGCAATGATCGAATGACAGAATTCATTTCGTTTGGCATCATCTCCTAAATTCGGGTGTTGCACATACTGATGCAGACCCTGCTCATGTACTGTGAGCTTCGCTCGTGTTAGCAGAACAATTCTTAAAGAACTGGTAGCTTGGCTGCGTTACTAAAATCTTGTTGAACGAGACGTTCAGATACAACTCAGGCTCACGCAGTTTGCCGAACACCCCACTAAATACCCTGCTATCCGGAATTTTGGAATTACGAAACCTCTGCTCGCAGCCGTGGAATTCCCATTGCAAAACCCGCAGACAAAGATCATGTCATCACACTCTACATGTGTGAAGACTTGTCGCATTTTCACAGCACTGACCGCCACTGTTTTGACGCTGCGCGTAACGACAGTGTAATACACGGCGCAACCACTTTAGTGCCGAGACTTGAGGTAAACGACGCGCACACTTGCAGGACTCCTCACCCGACCAAGAGCAAGTGAAGGGCGCGTTGAAATGGTCGGTAAAGACAACACCATGTAGCCTAATGTCGCTTTGGTTGTATTCACATGGGAGTGCAGGTGAGAAAGAAAGCGGCTAACAACCGTGATATTCAGACAGCTGTATGTCTAATACGCTTAAGAAAGGATCAAGCGTTCATTTGAAGTTTTTTGTTCACATTCACCAATACCCCTCACAGCATGTACATTTCATCCTGACTCACCCTGTATGTACCTGGCGTACTAACGGCCGATGGTTTTTCCGTCGTCATTATCGCTGTGGTACTCCTCTATGCTAACAGTAACGGTCGTTCGCTGCAGCACGGGAATCCACGTTGAGGCTTTCCTCTTTCTTGTTGGAACTGCTGTCATATTTGACTTCAAATGGTTCAAATGGCTCTGAGCACTATGGGACTTAACATCTGTGGTCATCAGGCTCATTCACAGGGCTGCATGGAGACGTTCATGATTTGTAAATGAACTTACCGCACTCGATTTTAAGCCCATGGAAAATATCTGGAACTCCTTCGACAAGCGCTATTTGGTAGCTCTACGAGATCTAACATACAGTAGTGTGCATATAAATTGGAACAAGACGATTAAACTTCAGTTGTGCACATTTATCACTATATGTATAATACAGTTACTAGCTTACTGAATATTAATAACTAAGGTGTCCTCCTTTTGCTTTAATGAGCTTCTGAACACTTTGTGGCATGGATTCTGTTAGGTTAGAGCAATTTTTTCGTAGTTCGTCGTCATGAAATGACACCTTTACCATGTTTATTGAGAAATTATTTCTTTTAATCATGCAATGTAGGCTTTTACGGCCGCCATCTTCTTCAGTTAAGACTTCCGGGCTGAGAGGCCATGGTGGATGTATAAAGCCTCTCCCTGACAAAAAAATGGTTCAAATGGCTCTGAGCACTATGGGACTTAACTTCTGAGATCATTAGTCCGCTAGAACTTAGAACTGCTTACACCTAACTAACCTAAGGACATCACACACATCCATGCCCGAGGCAGGATTCGAACCTGCGACCGTAGCAGCCGCGCGGTTCCGGACTGCGCGCCTAGAACCGCTAGACCACTGCGGCCGGCGCGTCATATTTGAGGATTTCTGTAGTTTCCCTGAACAAGCTGGACGTGGTAGCTCTTGTCTGTAGTCGGCGCATTTTACTATATGGTCGGTCCCACACAGCGCATGCTCCGCCACGAGCGATTTCTCCACTTGTGCCAACCTGCACTGCCGCTTATGTTCGGTGGTCCCGGTGTTGACTGATCGTCCAGTGATTCCACGTGTACCGGGTATGCGGTATATTCCCCACATTGCAAGTCGGCCTCTTTTGTCCTTTACCGATTTTAGACATTCTCTGATTTTCTTTCTCGGTTTGTAAACAGTTTCTACTCCGTGTCTGCGCAATATATGCCCAATTGTGTCAGTCACCCTGGGGATGTATGGCAGGAAGACTGTACTTGACATTTCTTCTGAAAATGTATCGCTTCGCCTGTCATTGTAACATTTCTTGCGTAACTGGTGGAATATCCATCGCTCCTCAGACCGGTTTCCAGGTGTTGCATCTCACGTCTGAGGTACTGTGGCTGACATACTCGTCTTGAGCGCTTGAAGAGTCTGTTAACAATCCTTCTCTTTTGGCCCGGATAGTGATTTGACAATTTTTTGCAGGTGTCGCTTTCCGGTTCACTCTGTATCCCAGGTTAACCATATCTACATCTAGTGTTTTTTTCTAAAGAAACGTTTGAGGGTACTCCTACAATGGATATAATGCATCGAAAATTACTTATAACCGAAGCGTCGGATACCGCCCGTCTACTTTTAGCCATGACGTCATCATTATCATCATGGTAGCGGGACCGTAGAGACATCTATTGGTAGCTCGGCCTTTGAGCGTACGCATATCCGTTTGGCAGAGGGTTCAATGAACCACCTTCATGCTGTCTCTCTACCGTTCCACTCTCGAACGGCACGCGGGAAAAACGAGCACTTACATTTTTCTGTGCGAAAATATAATATGTACGATTCGTTTTCTCACTAAGAGGAGAGCAAATAAAATGAAACAACGCATTCGCAGTAACATATAATTCCTCATTCGGCGGTATTTGATGCTAGCTACATGTTAACACAATATCTTTCTTGTTCAGTTACCAACAATGAGCAGAAAAAAGTTGGCAAATATTAACGCGCATTTATTCAGAGCGACTATTTCTTCACTAATTACTTGAATACTTAGCAAGCAGATTTTACAAAATTAGTAGTTCCTCTTACTCATCCTCACTGTTTTTCGTTATCAGTGATGTCGAAAATCAGCTCACAGCCATCCAAAAAGGCATTACGCTGCTGTAGTGACATTTCACGAGCGGCCGCTCTCATGAAGAGAGGCAACATCGATTGTTTTCTGCCGTTAATCACTTAAATGCGGGTGTCAAACATGACGCAGTCAAAGCGAGTTCGTTTAATTTGTTCAGCTGATGGAGGTAAATTCGTTAGCAAAATATCCAGCTGTAATTCGACGCCAGTCAAATTCAGCAAAATCCGTGACGAACAGTTGGTATCCCAGAATTTGATAATGTTAATTAAATTTGAAAATAGGGAAATTATTCAAGGGAGACGATACTGAACATAAATTGATGCTTATAGGACATTGGAATCGCGCTTTTATAGCCTGATGTGGTATAAATTACCGTTTTCGTTAGGGGCGGCTTATGAGAGACACTGGATACGCATCCCTGATAAGAAGCCTCCGGGAAGTAAATATGTTGTACAACAGAATGACTCAAAATCATAAAATTTTAGAGCCTAGTCAAATACATTATTTTGTAGAATCTCAGTGGACAGACTCTTTATTGGAGTATAAAGTCATGACCGAATTTATTTCACAAACTCTACTGCATTTTGCGCATGACATTCAAGCTTTTGCGATCAGTAATAACAATACCATTTCGAATTAAACTCGACGGCTTTCTAGAGATTGTTTTTAATGCTGGTAACATAGTCATATTTTACAACATTGTCTTAAAAAAGAAGAAAAGGTTGTTGTAGTATAAATCTATAAATATAATAGTCATCAAAATGCCAAGCTTACTGCAGAGATCTCTTCAGAAAATTCTGGATTAAATACCAGACATCACTTTATGGTATCCTTTCGGTATCCTGTGCTCTCTGATAGTCGACCATTCCCAAACAAATGATTGTAACTCATTAAACAGAGGTTCTTGCAATAGGCTTCTCCAGTTATGGTGAAGGCGACACAAATTGGCTTTAACATTCACAGCTACATACTAAATGGAATGCGAATAATAAGTATCTCGTTTCTACTCGAACATTGGAAGTAGTTTCGATTTCTCTTGGTAGCTATTATTACTACACAAACCAGTTTGAATCAGTTGAGCAATCATCATCCATATTAGAGCGACTGTTTAGTTAAGTAAAGTAGACCAGACTGTGTAACACGATACGTACGCTTGACATTTGTCATTCATAAGATAGCGTTCGGTGTGCGGTGGTGGGTGCAAATTCTACTAGGAAAATTTCTCCATTTACTTGGAACGTTGTGTGAAGCTTGCAAATATTGCATCTTACCGTAGGTTGTCTACAGCTTCTGCGACGTTCTAGCGCTGGCCAATCAAGTGTGTCACAAGCAGATTTTCAGAGGTACATGTAACTGGCTAAATGCGCGTTACTGCTTGAATTCAAAATAGCCGGCAATTTCATAATTACACTGCTTTGCAAGTACAATACCTATACACTCGCAATCCACCATTCACTACCCTTGACGGCATGCGTAACATCACCAGATATATGACAATACATCGACACTCCAACTTACTGCTACTTTAGTTTGTAATGTCCGTTGATATGTACTTACCTTAAGAATAACACCTGCGAGTGTGTCGCATATATGGATACAGAACTACCTTTCTCTTACCGATAACCTAGAAAGTAACAAATGAGACATTTGGAGAGACTGCCAGATGTGCCGCATATGAAGAATCAGGATCTCGTTCCCCATGTGACTGTAGCTGAGTTGGTCTCGATAATGAAGGACTGCGAAGAAATAAAATTCCGGAAGCCAAGAAACGAGCGGTCTGTTACACCAGTCTTCAGTAAAATATAGTTTCTTGTATTTATTTACAGCTTAATCATGTTTTCAAACAACTTACGGGAATTGTATAAGCCAGGAGAAACTCAGGTCTCACAGCATAATTATGTTTTTTGCACTTTCACCCGTTTCCAGTGAATTTATCTT
Organism: Schistocerca serialis cubense; assembly: GCF_023864345.2. NCBI lineage: Eukaryota > Metazoa > Arthropoda > Insecta > Orthoptera > Acrididae > Schistocerca > Schistocerca serialis. The sequence goes on along the minus strand of NC_064639.1, from coordinate 1,148,791,862 downwards.
CAGTTCTTATCGTTGTCTAGTGCATATCCTACAGTTACTGAAAACGCTATTTATTCCACATCTGAGTTCTGCAAATGAGAACATTTATCTTGATTTATTTTATCCTTATAGATGAAGATATTACTGAGAATGTACGTCTGGAGCACAACATTGTATTATAGTGAAACATGTGGGAAAACCAGGAACGTAGGGAATCCAAGGATTTGAGATGTGGTGTTGAAAATTAGGTGAACTGATGAGGTTAAAAATGAGGAGATTCTCCGGAGAATCGACGAGGAGAGAAATATAAGGAAAACACTGACAAGAAGAATGGACGAGATGACAGGACATCTGTTAAGATATCAGGAGTTAACTTCCGTGGTATTAGTGTGAGCTGTAGAGGCTAAAAACTGTAGAGGAAGACAGAGATTGGAATACATCCAGCACATGATGAAGGTTGCAAGTGGCAGGCCGCAACAAAATCAGTCAGAAGAATGCTGTTTAAAAATAAATAAATAACAATGTGGGTGTGCTAGCGCTGGTCAGATATGTTCGTGGACCTACTCGTGGATGCGAACACTACTGTGCAACCAATGTCAGTGTAGGAAAAGGAAATAATGCGCCATTCACAATGAACTATTCCAGAAATAGAGTTTTAAAATATTATAGAAACAAACTCTTCTCCGAAGTACATGTATATAGTAACTTATCCACCGTTCTGTGTGATTGGTTCGCAAGATGAGGCAGAGAGCCTACCACCTTTAACAGAAGAATACCTAATAAAATTCTGTAATATTTTAAATTGTGGCTTAGTGGAAATACTCTGTGTATTAGTATGGTTCAAAATGCATCATTCTAATTAGCAGCTAACAGTCACAACTACGATACAAGTGAAGCTGAAGGAATGTGACATTCAAAAATTTTCATTACCAAGAAAGTGAAGTACTGCATATCAGCTTGTCAAATTTTGTTCCGAAGTTTTAACTCTAAATAGGTGTTTCTGACTGGTTCCATCACCGAGATGGTGGACCACTGTAAGGGCTTCATTCATTTAAGACAGTTTTATAAAATGTTATGTCATTGCTCTGATGTAATTGCTAGGAGGTACAAATTCCCAATAACTTCTTTCAGACCAATAACGTTTGTGCGAGTTTGTTCAATGATTACAGTTGAGCATGCTCAAAACTGAACGGCTTTACAATTTCCAACAGAATTTTCACGAAGCTTTCTCTTACACTCTTATAAATATATGTCACACGCGTGCCACTTTCCAGTTTGAGGCAATATTAGCTTCCAGTACGTTTGCTTGTTGAGATTATTGTAATATAGCTGTAATAATTATAACGCGAAAATTTTGATAAAATAATTAGAATTTCCATTGATTCTACTGGCAATTAGAGCAGTTGTATTTCACTAAGCTGGGCTGTATGGTTATTAAATATACATAAAACTTTTAATATCGACGTCGCTCTTTTTATATTCTACTTGGAATACTCCTAGAGTGTGAAAAGATGCGCCTTACCCACTAACAACCGAATCTGACAAACACTATCTTTGTCATTTTCTGAATTTCCGCTCAAATTTCCGCATTTGCGATATATTGCCACCCTAATTGGTCTGTACAGTAAAGATATACAGAGATGTAACGTTACAAGTGGTTGCATAAGGAGGTATCTTGGCTGAAACAACAGAAAACCTACTGTACAAAGTATACTCTTAAGTATGGTAGTGAAAACTGAATTCTAAGAAAGGAAGAGGAATAAATAATTGAAGGAACTGAGATAAATCTTCTGGGGTCACTTCTTGGACTAACATTAAGAGACAGAACTCGAAGTGAAGACATGACACAGCAGATTGACGTGAAAATAACGACAGAAGAGATAGGCACTAAGAAAAAAAGATGGTGTGACAACATGAGAAGGAAAATATCTGAGGGCGGACATGACGAACATTACATTTTATCCGAATTGGAAGACGGGACATAGAACTGCCAATGAGATGGAGACAGTTTCGTTATAATCTTTTGGATTTGCAACGGGCCAAAGACCATTCCGTGAAATGAAAGCAGAAGAAGAAGAAGAAGTAATGAGTCGGCCACGCACACACGCCATCAGACGGTGCGGATTTGTGCTCACCCGGAATTCAGGGCTTCGCTCCAGATTCAGTGCATCTACATGCTTCTCAACATTAGTATTGAGGTCTGCAGTGAGGACATTTACATCGGTGTAGCGCCATTACTAATATTCAGGAACTAACTAAGTGTATGGCTGTTCAATACGATTTGCTTCTATCAAGAACATTCCTGTTATTCAGTGCAACAGCATTCAAAATTATGTATATTAAGTGGGAACGCCTGAAGGATTGAGGCGTTCTCTGGAGCAGAAACTTAACTGAAATTTAAATTAGTCAGTAATTCTTTCATGTTACACTTTCACGTCATATATTCTGAAACAACAATATTTCGTTTATATTTGACAGAAATTTTCTCCCTTTACTAGAGTTTGAAATGAATAAAAAAGCTATTGAAAACGCCTGATGCTCTGTAGCTCGTTCTCAAAGTATGTCAGTGCAGCCGGTGTTCAGGGGAACGCCACAAGTAGTAAGTACCTCTGTGCGCGCTGTAATTAATCTAATGTTGTCCTCAAGATCTTAATCGGATCGATGCGTAGTATATTCCTAGAGCCATCACTTAAACACAGTTCGTGAAATTTTGTAAGTAGACATTCTCGGGATAGTTCGTGCGTTTCTTCATGTTCAGTTTATTTAATATTTCTTTTATGTTATCGGGTCAAACAAACCTGTGACATTGACGCTGCCTCCTCTGTTCAGTGTCCCCTGTTATTCCTTCTTGGCACGGGTCCCATACATTTGAGCAGTATTGTACGATGGGTTGGAAGATGGTTTGGTAAGCATTTCTCTGCGTTTTGTGAAGTGCACAACTTTCCATTTTTAAACATTTAAAGTAAAATTGCAAATTTTTGCATCACTTTGAAAATTTGCCAAACTGTGACTAAATGTTTGTGTTTTTTTTAGACATAACTTCATTATTCATTTTTCCCCTTTGCCTTCGCCACAGGCTGCCCTCTACGGCTCCCTCTAGTACTAATTTCTTCTGATATTTCAACACATATCCTGCCTCTTCTCCTTGTCAGAGTCTTCTAATTGTTCTTCACCGATCATGTGGAGAACCTCCTCATTCCTTACCACTTACTTTTCAATATTCTTCTGTAGGATCACATCTAAAAGCTTCGATTCTCTTCTGTTCCCTGTTTCTCACTGTCTGTGATTCACTACCATACATTGCTGTGCTCCAAAGGTACATTCTCAGAAATTTCTTCATCAAATTAAGACCTATTTTTAATACTAGTAGACTTCTCTTGGGTAGGAATGCCCTCTTTGTCTATGGTAGTCCGTCTTTATGTGGTCCTTGCTTTGTCCGTCACGGGTTGTTTTGCTGGCAAGATAGCGAATTCGTCAATTTCGGCTACTTCGTGATCACCAATTTTGATGTTAACGCCAGTCCCATTTCAGATACTTCTCATTACTTTTGCCTTTTTCCTGTTTACCCTCAATTCATATTCCGTACTCATTAGACTTTTCCTCCGGTGTAACAGCTCCTGTAATTCATCTTCAGATTCGCTGAGGAGACCTATGTTACGTCGAATCCTTTTACCCTGACTTTTAATTCCACCCTCGAACCTTTCTTTTATTGCCTTCATTGCTTCTTCTTTGTACAGATTGAACACTAGCGATGTGAGGCTGCATCCCCGTATTATGCTTTCTTTAATAAGTGCACTTCGTTCTTGCTCATCCAGTCTTATTGTTCATTTTTGTTTCGTGTACGCATTGTATGTTATCCATTTTTCTCCACAGCTTATCCCTACTTCTCTCAGAATTTCGAGCATCTTGCCGCATTTTACACTTCCGAACGTTTTTTTCTAGATCGACAAATCCTATGAGCGTCTCTTGATTTTTCTTCCCTCTTGCTTCCATTTTCAAACTCAAAGGCAGAATCGCCTCTTTAGTGCCATTTCCTTTCCCAGAGCGAAACTTATTTTCATCTAACAGAAGTTCAATTTTCTTTAGCATTCTTCTGTATATTATTCATGTCAACAGTTTGAGTGCATGAGCTGCAAAGCCGATTATGCGACACTTCTCGCACTTACCTACCCTTGTTATCTACGGAATTACGTCGCGGATATTTTTCCGAAAATCTGATGGTACGTAGCCAGTGTCACAGATTCTACACACAAACCTGAATAGCGGTTTGGAAGCCACTTCTCCCAAAGATTTTATGAATTCCGATGGCATGTTATCCATTGCTTCTACCTTATTCGATCTCAAGTCTGATAGAGCTCTTTTAAATTACGATATAATACAGCGTCCCCTTTCTCTTCCATTTCTTCTTCTATCATACTCCCCTCATATAGGTGTATTCGTTATACCTGTCCGCTCTCTCGCCTGCGTTTAACGACGGTATTCCTGTTGTACTCTCAATGATACCACCCTTGCTTCTAGTTTCAGCGAAGGTTGTTTTGATTCTTCTATATGCTGATCAGTGCTTCAAACGATCATTCCATTATTCGTTAATCATCATTTCGGAAAAGTCTGAGGTTTCTGCCTTAATATCATCTGCGAGGTATTAATATACACTACTGACCATTAAAATTGCTACACCACAAAGATGACGAGCTACAGACGCGAAATTTAACCGACAGGAAGAAGATGCTGTGATATGCAAATGATTAGCTTTTCAAAGCATTCACACAAGGTTGGCACCGGTGGCGACACCTAGAACGTGCTGACATGAGGAAAGTTTCGAACCGATTTCTCAAACACAAACAGCAGTTGACCGGCGTTGCCTGCTGAAACGTTGTTGTGATGCCTCGTGTAAGGAGGAGAAATGCATACCATCACGTTTCCGACTTTGATAAAGGTCGGCTTGTAGCCTATCGCGATTGCGGTTTATCGTATCGTGACATTGCTGATCGCGTTGGTCGAGATCCAATGACTGTTAGCAGAATATGGAATCGGTGGGTTCAGGAGGGTAATACGGAACGCCGTGGTGGATCCCAACGGCCTCGTATCACTAGCAGTCGAGATGACAAGCATCTTATCCGCATGGCTGTAACGGATCGTGCAGCCACGTCTCGATCCCTGAGGCAACACATGGGGACGATTGCACGACAACAACCATCTGCACGAACAGTTGAACGACGTTTGCAGCAACATGGACTATCACCTCGGAGACCATGTCTGCGGTTACCCTTGACGCAGCATCGCAGACAGGAGTGACCGCGATGGTGCACTCGACGACGAACCGGGGTACACGAATGGCAAAACGTTATATTTTCGGATGAATCCAGGTTCTGTTTGGAGCATCATGATGGTCGCATCCCTGATTGGCGACATCGCGGTGAACGGACATTGGAAGCGTGTATTCGTCATCGCCATACTGCCGTATCACCCGGCGTGATAGTAAGGGTGCCATTGGTTACACGTCTCGGCCACCTCTTGTACGCATTGACGGCTCTTTGAACAGTGGACGTTACATTTCAGATGTGTTACGACCCGTGGCTCTACCCTTCATTCGATCCCTGCGAAACCCTTCATTTCAGCAAGATAATTCACGACCGCACGTTGCAGATCCTGTACGGGCGTTTCTGGATACAGAAAATGTTTGACTGCTGCCCTGGCCAGAACATTCTCCAGATCTCTCACCAACTGAAAACGTCTGGTCAATGGTGGCCGAGCAACTGGCTCGTCACAATACGCCACCCACTACTGTTGATGAACTGTGGTATCGTGTTGAAGCTGCATGGGCAGCTGAACCTGTACACGCCATCCAAGCTCTGTTTGACTCAATGCCCAGGCGTATCAAGGCCGTTATTACGGCCAGAGGTGGTTGTTCTGGGTACTGATTTCTGAGGATCTATGCACCGAATTTGCGTGAGAATGTAATCACATGTCATTTCTAGTATAATATATATGTCCAATGAATACCCGTTTATCATCTGCACTCCTTCTTGGTGTAGCAGTTTTAATGGCCAGTAGTGTAGCTACAACGAAAGGTAATGTGCTCCGCAGTAGGACCTCATCTGTTCTCGCTGTGACTATTTCCGGTGTGACGTACCACCTGCGCTCAGTCTCGGCTAATCCGCGCAGCAAGTCGTCGCGGACTGGACCGGGAGGCGCGCAGAGTGGGCGGTTCGGCTCCGCGCCTCCCCAGCGGACGGCTGCATTTGCATGCTTCTATGAACTGGGCGGCGCCGCAGCCGACGCACATTTTTGCTGCCGACTAATGGAATTTGTCTCCGGTTACAGGGCGGCGCGCGCCGCTGCAAATTGCGTTACTCGCCTCGTTACGGCCGCATTGTCCGCTGGCTGCGCCGGCTGCCGCTGCCGCCGTCTGCTGTCCGCGAGGCGCCAGAACCGAACCCGATCGCCCGGCGTCGCGCCGCTCCCTCAACGTCACGCAGCAACTGCCACTGGGTGGGCCGCTGTAAAATGCTGGACGGGCGCTCTCGCAGCAGTCATATACCACAGGCGTAAGTCGCGCAGGGCTCAGGGCACACAATGCTAGGCCTGTTGAAAGGGTCCTGTAGCCACCTTTCATTAGTCCGGTATCCCATTTTCACTAGCATTTCTCTTTCTTTTACTTGTTTCTCTTTCCTCATAACTCTCATAGTGGTGTGATTGAATGAATGTGGTTGTGTGTCACGTTGCTAGACGGTGGCGTAGTCTGCTGCAGAAAGTCTGCGATAGTCATACAGATTCAGCAGCAGTTGTACAGATAGGCAACTCTCGTAGTGGTCAAGTAGGCAAAGAGGTTTGCATTCTGAGAAATCCACCTGCGTTAGCTTGGTGGCGGAAATGGCATCTTTGGGTTTTCCGGGCCACGTGGAGCGTGGAGGAGGCTGGAGAGGGAAAAGGGTGGCAGTCTGCCGCCGATACGGGAAGCGTCCACAGTTGTGCTCCAGTCGAAGAAGGGTGAGTTAGACTGACCGCGTGGCGCGTTGTTACTTGGCGAGAGGAGAGCTGTTAGCTTTTGGTCTCGCTTTTCAACTCTGAAAGATTGCTTTGCCTTGTCGCAGCAAGGATGCAAAACTTCGGCAGATTTTTCTTTTAGTAAATTTCTGTAGCAGACTTGGATCCGCCGGAAGAACGCCATACGAAGGCGTCGATAAGAAGTGAGCACTCGCTTCTGTATGAATGTCTGTTTGCCTGTATAAGCTTTAATTTTTCTAATTTTTTTGCCTTCTCGTAAATTTTCCTTGCTTTATGTATCTTTCGTCCGTGGGGAGCCGATCACGTGGTTGAACATTAAAGTTTTGATGGGCTACCGTCATCACTAACTGTCCGGTCTCATGTTTCTTTTAAAGGACGTTAACTGTTCATGATTGTGTGATGTCATATTGTTGCAACTTGGCCACGATGCCTAGAAATTGGGTCTCCACAAACCACGTGGGCACGCGGGTGTACTGCGAAACGTGTGTCGTTTCACGAGTTATTGCGATCAGTTATCAGGCAACAGCAGTTGTATGAATGATTCAAACCAATGCTTTTAGGTGTAGATTATAACGGTGTATGTATCGATACTTTTCTTTAATGTTTTAGGAATTAATGTTCTCAGGAACTGTGTACATGCCTCACATCCGTATCTTAGGAATAAATGATTCTATACACAATTTTCTCTTGCATTACGAGGTTACGTTTTTGCACCTAAGCCACTCACCTCGTAGCTTTCCTGTTAGCACACCCGACGCGTTTTCTTACGTACAGGTCCAGTGATTAGTTTCCCCTTTTATTTTAAAACAAATGCTTTAGATGAAGTTTTATTTTCAGGTGTGTTGCTAGGAGCTGATCTTCTGCACAGTGTTCATGCATGTACTATTTTATTTTAAATGGTTGATTCTCGTGGACAGTGCACGGGAAATACTATTAATTACATCGCATCCCCTATGAGCGATATCACGACTTACGTATTTTTATGAGTTTTTGGTCTGTGATCAAATTAATTTATTTTCCGACTCGGCCAAACCTTTGATTAGTTGTGTGGTTAGAGTCTGTGGCGACCCTAATCTTCTCACGTTAATTTCACAATCAATAAGCATTTCCATTCCCACTCTTAACGTAATAACCAGTAGTAACAGGTTTGTTACACTGTCAGTGACCTCTATCTCTTGTACGAGGGTCACCCCAAAAGAAATGCACACTATTTTTGTAAAAATACAGTTTTCATTCTGCATGTGTGAAAGTTTTACAGTGTGTGGGTACATCCTTCCCGCTTGTTTTGAAACTTAGTTTAACCTCTTCCCCTGAGTGACGCCGTCACAGCATGACTTCAAGATGGCTGCTACACTTGACGTTCGTCAGAAGCAATGTGCTGTCATAGAATTCCTGTGCTGTGAAAACGAGACAGTGGGAAACATCCACAAGAGGTTGAAAAAGGTGTATGGAGATGGTGCTGTCGATCGCAGTACAATTAGTCGGTGGGCAAGCAGGTTACGTGATGAAAGCGGGCACGGGAATATTGAGCATTGTCCTCGCAGCGGCAGGCCTCGTACTGCACATACTCCAGACAATGTGCATAGAGTTAACGAATTGGTGACTGCTGACAGACGCATCACAGTGAACGAATTGTCACGCCACGCTGGGATAGGGGAAGGAAGTGTCTGCAGAATACTGAAAGTGTTGGCGTTAAAAAAGGTTTGTACCAGGTGGGGTTCCCAGGATCTTGACAGTGGCTCACAAAGAAACAAGAAAAACGTTATGCAGCGAACTTTTGGAATAATACGAGAATGGTGGAGATGAATTTCTTGGAAGAATTGTGTCAGCTGATGAAAAATGGCTCCATCATTTTTCACCAGAGACGAAGAGGCAATCAATGGAATAGCATCATGCAAATTCACCCAAGAAAAAAAAAATTCAAAACCACACCTTCTGCTGGAAAAGTTATGGCTACAGTGTTTTTCGATTCCGAAGGACTCTTGCTTTGTGGACATCATGCCAAGTGGAACTACCATAAATTCTGATGCATATGTGACGACACTGAAGAAACTTCAAGCTCGACGGCCACATGTCAGTCAAAAAACCATGAAAGCGATCACAAAACTCGGATGGACAACACTGAAACACCTGCTTTACAGTCCTGATCTGGCTCCATCTGACTATCATCTCTTTGGGAAACTGAAAGACTCTCTTCCCGGAACAAGGTTTGAAGATGATGACTCCTTTGTGCACGCTGCCAAACAGTGGCTCCAACAGGCTGGTCCAGAATTTTACCGCGCGGGTGTACAGGCGCTGGTTCCAAGATAGCGTAAGGCAGTTGAGAGGGATGGAAATTATTTGGAGAAATGAAAATATTGTTCCTAAAGGATGTATCTACACACTGTAAAACTTTCAAACATGTAGAATAAAAGATGGATTTAAAAAAAAAATAGTGTGCATTCTTTTGGAGTAATCCTCATACAACAGTGAAATATGCTCAGGTATCACGGCCGTTTTGGAGAAAGAAAAATTCATTTATAAAAATCAGCAGGCGTTCTGCAAACAAAGATCTCACGAATATATTCTCGTTGCGACCTAACATCCCAAAGATGTTGGGGCTCACATGCGGTTCCTCTTCGTCGGAATGTCTTGGCTTAAACTCGTCTAGGGGTTGAACCGCACGCGTCTCTTTACGAGCCCTGAATTAGACACTTGTGACCCTCTGGTTAAATTGTCTGGCTGATGGCAAGTTTGTGAAATACAAAGTTTATATAACATATAATGACAGTAACAATAGTATCGAGAACTAAATTAACGACCCGTAAATGATGTAGGCCACAAAGTTGCAATTTGGTTAGAATAATGTTTATTCAGAAAGGAATTAACAGTGAAAGTAGAATTACTATTACACTAGAGCGCATATGCATTTGACGCAATTCGACCATTCACAAACTCATGGCGAAATACAAATCTAATATTCCACCTCGTTACCTTCGCAAAAAGTTAAAGAGTTCACACCAAGCGCGTGGCTGCTCACCGCTCAGAGACTAACCCACGTGATACCACACAAGGCGAAATTTTCTAAGTCGTTTCACTTCCCAGGAACCTAAAGACCGTCCATTCGCTTTCACGTCTCCATCAGCACTGTACACTTCGGTGTCTCCAGTGTCTCCAGCCACACTGTCCCTCTGCCCCCCCCCCCCCCCCGGCCGCGTTTTCCCGGGCGCCGAACATCGTCGCTCAACTGACTAACGCAGTTCCCTTACCTGAAGGCATCCATTTGGTTGGCTACACTTTAATCTACATCACTTTACTTTTTAACATATTTAAATAATCAAAGCTTGACCACTTTCACGTTCTGAATAAAGTAACAATAATATCCATTACATAATAAACGTTAAATTCTTTTACATATAACCGAAACAAATACCTTCTTAACTTTTAATGTCACGGCCAGTAGCCTTGCACCAATGTGCTATCTAATATGTAAAGAACAAAAGTAACTATTATGCACGTAAGTTATAACAAATATTCTATTACCTAATGATTCAATACGGTGTCATGCTGTCATCTTTCAATGTGTTTTCTGTGGAGGAAAATGATAATCTGATGCTTAACTGAAAATGCTGGTAATTTAAATTTACTATAGCTCTTAAACGTGTAAAATAACGGAGTTGATATTTACAGCGTTTGTCATTTTAATGATGTTCTTCTATATGAAATATCGGTCGTTAAGATCAACCAAAGCGTTAAGATTTTAGCATTCAGATCTTCGTTACAGAACTTGTTAATTTCACTTTAACAGTAAATTCTAAATTGGTATACATATGATCAACATTCAAGTTTTATTGGGATCACCACGAAAATTTATGAAGGATGGCAGATTAAAATTACTGTGGCTGGATTCCCTGCACTACTACAGAAATAAATAGTTTTCATAAATGTTTCCCTTTGTGGCCAATCTTAGGTCCGCCATATTTAACACTGCTACGTCTCCTTGGCTTCTACGGTGTTTCCCTATGACGTAGGTTCTCGTCTGTCTCACTCGCACGGTACAGCGCTTAGGCCTCAATAGACAATAGACGCCTGTGAGTTTCCCCATCTCGTGGTGAATCGGTTCCCTACATCTACATCTACATCCATACTCCGCAAGCTACCTGACGGTGTGTGGCGGAGGGTACCTTGAGTACCTCTATCGGTTCTCCCTTCTATTCCAGTCTCGTATTGTTCGTGGAAAGAAGGATTGTCTGTATGCCTCTGTGTGGGCTCTAATCTCTCTGATTTTATCCTCATCATCTCTTCGCGAGATTTACGTAGGAGGGAGCAATATACTGCTTGAGTCCTCGGTGAAGTTATGTTCTCGAAACTTCAACAAAAGCCCGTACCGAGCTACTGAGCGTCTCTCCTGCAGAGAGAAGGGATCTTTCTTTCTGTGTATTCGCAGCACATTACACTTGTCTACATTGAGATTCAATTGCCAATCCCTGCACCATGCGTCAATTCGCTGCAGACCCTCCTGCATTTCAGTACAATTTTCCATTGATACAACCTTTCGATATACCACAGCCCTTTGTGGCAGACGCTCCTCGACGACAGAAGTAACTGTGTCGGTGCGCGAGACAGAGCGTGCTGAAACCGAGTTTCGAATTCCAAGAATCCGTCCACAGGGCGCACCCTCTCCTTCACCACGACACGTCCAGATCACACTCACAACTGCTGCCATATCTGCAACAACCCGAAGCTTTGGATTCAATGTCATCGCTCAGCCTCTACACAGTTTCGAATTGCCCCATCCAATATTGATCTGTTTGCAGAACTTAAAGAATACTTTCGAGGACTTCACTTTGATTGTAGTGACGAAGCGATGCAAGTAAAACTGTTGTTGTGCGCTTCGCCAAAAATTTCAGACATTGTACAGAGACGGTATCAACAAACAAGTCTCTCGTTGGGAAAAATGTGCTCCTTGCCAGACACCTGCTTCAAGAAGTAAATATATGTTTTTAATGACGAATAAGGATGCACAATGTTAATAACGCTTCTATTTATTAAAAGCCTAAGAGTTTTCACGTAAAAAAATTCTGAGGCATTAGTTTTCAGCATGCCCTTGTATGTTCGTATGTTCCACATCTCTTGCTAAACCACTGCACTGATTTCAACCAAACAAGAGACACATATCACTTACTATCTAGAAAGAATTGCTGTGGCTTGAGAACTAGCTGCCTATGCAAGGGGCGAGGGGGCGAGGGGGGTGAAGAAACGGAAGCGTAGCGTACGACGCGTAGATACTCAGACTTCATTCACCTAGTGAATGAAAGCACTTAGCAACATGCAATATCCTTACACTTAATTCCATAACCATGCGAAACTTTTTCCTGCTGCCATCGACCAAAGAATGATGAAAGGAGAAAATTTTATCACTTATCTCCATTTTTTGTGTGCATGCAGAGAAATTGGCGCATCAACAAAGACCTTTTAATTTATTGCTTCGTCACTACTGACTCTATTTACAAGATATTTTGCAGACAGCATCCACGCGTACCACTGGATGCACCTGCAGAATCACGTCACTCAACGATACAAATTCGAAAGGTGACATACCCGTCGAGCTGCGTCGAAGCGAACCTGCAGGGCGAAATTCACTACAGATACAGGTGAAATTCGTATACGCAGTAATACGTATGAAATTTGTTAGATACATGTGAAATACATGCGCATGTGCGGATGCAGGCTTGCCGCGGATAAGAAGTCCTCCTAGAGCCTGGATCGATTTCAACCAAACTTGGTACACGTACTACTCACTATCTGGAAAGAAATGCTGTGCTGTCGGGGTAAGAATTACTATCCTCTTGTTGAGATGAGGGTTATAAGCGGGGAGAGAACGGGGGTAGGATGAGGTGGGCGTCGAGAGGGGTAAGGAGGAGACGGATAGAGGGGCAAGGAGCAGATGCACAGAGAGAGAGAGAGAGAGAGAGAGAGAGAGGGCAGATGGGCAGAGAGAGGGCTAGGAGAGGGACAAAGAGTTGGGGTGGAGGAGGTGAGAAGAGAGCGCAGATGGACAGGCAGTGTGGCGGAGGATGTGAACGGAGAGAGGGGTTCAAATGGTTCAAATGGCTCTGAGCAGTATGGGAATTAACATCTCAGGTCATCAGTACCCTAGACCTGAGAACTACTTAAACCTTACTAACCTAAGGACATCACACACATCCAGGCCCGAGGCAGGATTCGAACCTGCGACCGTAGCAGCAGCGCGGTTCCGGACTGAAGCGCCTAGAACCGCTCGGCCACCACGGCAGGAGCAGAGAGGGGGAAGAAGGAGTTATACTAATAGAAATGCTATAAATATATATCCAGGCATATCCAGGCATCTAGTATTGTATAAATGGTTGTGGACAGCGTCGGAAGGTTTAGCGTTTGTAGCAACGCGAGGACAATGTAGCTAACTGCCTCGGAGGAGATGTTGAGGACTGATGATTCACGCAGAAAATGGCATGTAAATAAATATAACAAATTACTCTTAATGGGCGCAGAAGTCCGGTACTGTACAGTTACACTACTGATGACAATCTCTGGAAACAGTAACTATCATAAAACACCTACGAGTAACCATCCAAAGAGTTCGATTGGTAGCATCCAACCAGCAGGGTGACTGTTTCTCCTTCTTAATAAGCTCAACATTGCAATCTGAGGAGATTCATTTAGATTTTCGATTTTAAAACTCTTAGGCTTTAGTCGTTGACGTGCAGGTCTGTATAAACGATGGGTGCGCATGTGTGGCAAGAGGTTTGGACTGCTCATTCATGCACGCAATTACTAATATCTACTGTAAAAATGCCTGGTATATAGTAAACTTAGTGTTGGTCTCAAACGACCAGAGATGATGGATGTGTGGAGCTGTTTAGCATCATTGGATATGCCCCAAACAGGGAAGGAACACTGTGGCAGAGCAGCACAGGGCCAGAGGAGTAGTTTCCAAAGTCTCTGGTTGTATGTTCCAACTGTTTCCAGTCAACTTGCAAGGGATGTTGTATCCAGATGACACTTTCTGTTTGGTGTTTACGCAATGATTTTTGTACCTGAAAGTGAGATCCATTTTTATTCCTAAATACTTAAGTGGTGGGCAGTGTCTGCCTGGTGTTGGTAGATGTAGATCAAACTCGTATGGAAATGCAGCTAGTGCCCTTTGACAAGCAGAATGCCGGACTTGATTGAAGCGACACGCAGTGACCGTTATTCAGCAACTTTCTGGGCAGACACTAACTAAACCTTTATATGTTTTATCATTAAATACCATTATGTAATGCAATTTGTGTTTTTATCACTATTTCCTTCTGATACGATTAGATAAATAAAATCATCGGAGCGATGTAATGTGGAACGACCACATAAAACACAGTAGGAAAAGCAGATGTCACCCCGAGATTCATAGGAAGAATCCCAAGGAGATTTAATTCAGACACGAAATAAGTGGCGAACAAAACATTTGTTCGACCCATTCTGAAGTATTGGTCCTAAACCAAGCACCATTATCAGGTTTGCTTTAATAGAAGAGACAGAAAAGATCTAACGAAGCACGGCATTTGTCGTCACGGAATCGTTTAGTCGATGCAAGACTGTTAAGCTCCAGCGCACACACAAGAGAGGCGTCGCACATCACGGAGAGGTTTGCTATGGAAATTACGAGAGAGTACGTTCCAGGAAGCACCGGACAAGATATTACTTCGTCCCATGTATCTCATCAAATGACCATAACGAGGTAATCAGATAAATTACAGCTTACACGAAGCTTTAGCGACAGTCATCTTTCCCACGTGAATGGGGTAGAAAAGAGGCAATCAGACAGTTGTACCAAAAGTACGCAGCGCGACGTAAGTGGCTAACGGAAAGGAGTAGAGATGTTGATGTAGGTGACAGTGCCGCTGCCATTCCCGCCGTGCAAGAGACTTTTAATAAAATCCGAAGAACAGCATCATAAAACAATGAATTTAGACCATATGAACAAAATATCTTCCTTCGCTTTCAAAATAATTTCCATTGTCCTCAATACGTTTCAGGAAACGTTTAAATTTGTCCATTCAGGGTTTATCTGAGGGTACGTTCAATACATACACATCAAAAAAAGTTTTGCATCACCCCTGTTCCCAGAACTGCTGAAGACAAACGTTGATTGTGTATACTGTTCAGAGATGTCACTAAAACCGCCCAAAGATCTAAACAACCATGCATGAGAAAAATTTTCAAATGTGTATGAAATCTTACGGAACTGCTAAGGTCATCTGTCCGTAAGCTTACATACTACTTAACCTAAATTATCCTAATGACAAACACACACACACCCATGCCCGAGGGAGTACTCGAACCTCCGCCGGGACCAGCCACACAGTCCATGACCGCAGCGCCCGAGACCGCTCGGCGCCTATTAGGCAGAGGGGGTCCGACAGCCGATCAGTTCCAGTCGTTCCACCAGGAAGGAGCTACACGGCTCGTATTGTCTGTAGTTCAACCGCGCCTAGACGGTCCATACCACGGATCGATCGCGTCGGCATTGTTACTTTGTTCCAGGAGGGGCTCTCAACAAGGGAAGTGTCCAGGCGTCCCGGACTGAACCAAAGCAACACGGAGGAGATACAGAGAGACAGGAAGTGTCGATGACCTGCCTCGCTCAGGCCACCCGAGGGCTAGTACTGCAGTGGCTGACCGCTACCTATGGATTCTGGCTCGGAGAAACCCTAACAGTAACGCCACCATGTTGAATAATGCTTTTCGTGCAGCCGCAGGACGTCGTGTTACGATTAAAACTGTGCGCAGTAGGCTGCATGATGCGCAACTTCACTTCCCCATGACGAGGTCCATCTTTGCAACTACGACACCATGCAGCACAGTACAGATGGGCCCATCAAATGCTGAATGAACCGCTCAGGATTGGCATCATGTTCTCTTCACCGATGAGTGCCACATATACCTTCAACCAGACAATCGTCGGAGACCTGTTTGGAAGTAACCCTCTCAGGCTGAACGCCTTAGACACACCAGCGAGTGCAGCAAGGTGGATGTTCCCTGCTGGTTTGGGGTGGCATTATGTGGGGCCGACGTACGCCTCTGGTGGCCATGGAAGGCGCCGTAACGGCTCTACCCTACGTGAATGCCAATCTCCGACTGATAGTGCAACAATATCGGCAGCATATTGGCGAGGCATTCCTCTTCATGGACGACAATTCGTGCCCCAGTCGCGCACGTCTTCTGAATGACTTCCTCCACCACAACGACATAGCTCGACTAGAGCGACCAGCATGTTCTCCAGACAAGAACCCTATCCAACATGCCTGGGATAGATTGAAAAGGGCTGTTTATGGACGACGTGACCCACCAACCACTCTGAGGGATCTACGACGAATCGCCGTTGAGGAGTGGGACGATCTGGACCAACAGTGCCTTGATGAACTTGTGGATAGTACGCCACGACGAATACAGGCATCCATCAATGCAAGCGGACGTGCTACTGGGTATTAGAACTACACGTGTCTACAGCGGTCTTGACCATCACCTTTGAAGGTATCGCTGTACGGTGGTACAACATGCAATGTCTGCTTTTCATGAGCAATAAAAAGGGCGGAAATGATGTTTATGTTGATCTCTATTCAAATGTTTTGTACAGGTTCTGGAACTCTCGGAACCGAGGTGATCCAAAATTTTTTGATGTGTGTGAAACTCTGAGATCCTCCAGATCGCGTTGTAACCTGGTTGCGATCAGGTGTACGGATATTACTCGTCTTTCCCACCCTACTTTCGACTATCACGCCGATAGACAACGAAAGATCTGATAAAATCCTAGACACGCGGCGCGCCCAACTACTCCACTCGCAGAGGAGAAAGTAACCTTTTCCTCCATTCAGACCTACCACCAGTTCTGTTCTTGTGGCATTATTTCGTTAACCAGTACATCTAGAAGAATGTGTTTCTGTACTGTATAATAGTCGTGGTGAGTTTAAAAGGGTAGCGGTTTCTTTAATCGGCCTACTTCGTCTTGAGCTTCAGGTGCTGTGACGTCTGGTGCTGTATGACGTATAAGTATTGCTGGAATGCAAATATTTAGCTACGGTCGTTGCGCTAAGGCTAAGAGTATAAATATGCAACACTTTAGAATCGGTGATAGCAAATACACTCCTGGAAATTGAAATAAGAACACCGTGAATTCATTGTCCCAGGAAGGGGAAACTTTATTGACACATTCCTGGGGTCAGATACATCACATGATCACACTGACAGAACCACAGGCACATAGGCACAGGCAACAGAGCATGCACAATGTCGGCACTAGTACAGTGTATATCCACCTTTCGCAGCAATGCAGGCTGCTATTCTCCCATGGAGACGATCGTAGAGATGCTGGATGTAGTCCTGTGGAACGGCTTGCCATGCCATTTCCGCCTGGCGCCTCAGTTGGACCAGCGTTCGTGCTGGACGTGCAGACCGCGTGAGACGACGCTTCATCCAGTCCCAAACATGCTCAATGGGGGACAGATCCGGAGATCTTGCTGGCCAGGGTAGTTGACTTACACCTTCTAGAGCACGTTGGGTGGCACGGGATACATGCGGACGTGCATTGTCCTGTTGGAACAGCAAGTTCCCTTGCCGGTCTAGGAATGGTAGAACGATGGGTTCGATGACGGTTTGGATGTACCGTGCACTATTCAGTGTCCCCTCGACGATCATCAGTGGTGTACGGCCAGTGTAGGAGATCGCTCCCCACACCATGATGCCGGGTGTTGGCCCTGTGTGCCTCGGTCGTATGCAGTCCTGATTGTGGCGCTCACCTGCACGGCGCCAAACACGCATACGACCATCATTGGCACCAAGGCAGAAGCGACTCTCATCGCTGAAGACGACACGTCTCCATTCGTCCCTCCATTCACGCCTGTCGCGACACCACTGGAGGCGGGCTGCACGATGTTGGGGCGTGAGCGGAAGACGGCCTAACGGTGTGCGGGAGCGTAGCCCAGCTTAATGGAGACGGTTGCGAATGGTCCTCGCCGATACCCCAGGAGCAACAGTGTCCCTAATTTGCTGGGAAGTGGCGGTGCGGTCCCCTACGGCACTGCGTAGGATCCTACGGTCTTGGCGTGCATCCGTGCGTCGCTGCGGTCCGGTCCCAGGTCGACGGGCACGTGCACCTTCCACCGACCACTGGCGACAACATCGATGTACTGTGGAGACCTCACGCCCCACGTGTTGAGCAATTCGGCGGTACGTCCACCCGGCCTCCCGCATGCCCACTATACGCCCTCGCTCAAAGTCCGTCAACTGCACATACGGTTCACGTC
Organism: Schistocerca serialis cubense; assembly: GCF_023864345.2. Classification (NCBI taxonomy): domain Eukaryota; kingdom Metazoa; phylum Arthropoda; class Insecta; order Orthoptera; family Acrididae; genus Schistocerca; species Schistocerca serialis. The sequence continues at coordinate 1,148,773,575 of NC_064639.1, read as the reverse complement.
CACGCTGTCGCGGCATGCTACCAGTGTTAAAGACTGCGATGGAGCTCCGTATGCCACGGCAAACTGGCTGACACCGACGTCGGCGGTGCACAAATGCTGCGCAGCTAGCGCCATTCGACGGCCAACACCGCGGTTCCTGGTGTGTCCGCTGTGCCGTGCGTGTGATCATTGCTTGTACAGCCCTCTCGCAGTGTCCGGAGCAAGTATGGTGGGTCTGACACACCGGTGTCAATGTGTTCTTTTTTCCATTTCCAGGAGTGTATTTTTAGTTTACTATCGAGGCAGCTGTTTCCACAGTTTCAGCTGAAACTTAGTTTGTTGCGTAGAAGTCTTCGCTACTTTCTCATGCTTAATAGGTGTAAATAGAATAAAAACAACTTTAAACTGTTTCGCGAAACTCGTGACACTTGCCTGAATTTAAAAAAAAATTAATAATTTGCCACCGGTTTCGGTTAAGGAGAACCGTCTGACACCTGAATCAACGTTAAATGACAGAAATAACACACTGTACAAATCGGCATAAACACACGAAAATAAAAACGTAACTTACGAAAAAATGGCTAATGAAAGTCAAATGTCAATCATATTGAACCATAAAATCGAATTAGCTGTCAAATACGCGAAAAATACTACAGAAGAAGAGCAATTTTTGCACCTCAGCTACCTTGTCATGTACACACAATGGCCGAGCGGTTCTAGGTGGTTCAGTCCAGAACCGCGCTGCTGATACGGTTGCAGGTTCGAATCCTGCCTCGAGCATGGATGTGTGTGATGTTCTTAGGTTAGTTAGGTTTAAGTAGTTCTAAGTCCAGGGGACTGATGAGCTCAGATGTTAAGTCCCATAGTGCTTAGAGCCGTTTGAACCATTACAAAAGGGCAGATGTAGACTGGACATGGCTTGAGGAGGTGAAGTACTTGTAGCTTCACAGTAACACCACAGACATGCCCAGTCGATGTAAATCATGATACACAAAGATAATTTTAAGATAAAAACAGCAGTAATTACAACGATGACAGTAAAGTCAGAAGTAATATTTATAGAGGAAATGGTACAAATGTGAAATATCATTTTGTTTTTCGTTAATAATTTCTCAGTTCTTTATTTTAAGCAAATAAAATATCTGTTGCACATACTTCGGAATATAATTTAATACTTCCTATATTTTCGAGAACCTACTACGTTAGGAACATTCGTAAATTAGGCTTCACACAGAGTTCGACATTTTTGGCACTTCAGATTACAGGGTAGAAGTATAGAATACTCCATTCGTTTAAGTTTGTTAAAGTTAAAAGAAATACTATATTAAATAAACGTCTGTTTACAAAATATGTTAATAATATATGTGTTGTAACAAGACTGAAACTGAAAACCAGAAACCTGCAATAATTACGCCACCTACTCAATTCTTTAGGACGACTACACTCACTCGCAGCTGATGCCAACCGTAATATGAATGAATCCCAAAGCAGTGTACAGTACTGAATTTAAAAAAAACTGAAACAAAACTCCGCCCGAGTAGGCCACGAAGGCCCAACGGGTACCGACCGGCCGCCGTGTCATCCTCAGTCCACAGGCGTCACTGGATGCGGATATGGAGGGGCATCTGGTCGGCACACCCCCCTCCCGGCCGTATGTCAGTTCACGAGAGCGGAGTCGCTACTTCTCGATCAGGTAGCTCCTCAGTTTGCCTCACAAGGGCTGAGCGCAACCCCCTTGCCAACAGGTCTCGGCAGGCTGGATGGTCACCCATCCAAGTGCGAGCCCAGTCCATCAGCGCTTAACTTCGATGACCTGACGGGAACCGGTGTTACTGCTGTGACAAGATCGTGTACGTAGTTTTTAAGTAGCTAACTAAAGTAAAGCACCTACAAGGCGAGAAATTATAATATTTTCTTCGGTTGCACGATAAATCAGTCTAATCTAAAAGCCGTAAATTCAATTAAATAGCTTGGTATTACAATTAAGAACAACTTAAATTGGAGAGAACACATAGAAAATTTTGTGGGGAAAGCTAACCAAAGGCTGAGTTTTATTGGCAGGACACTTAGAAAATGTAACTGACCTGCTAAGGAGACTGCCTACACTACGCTTGTCCGTCCTTTTTTAGAATACTGCTGCGCGATGTGGGAGCCTTACCAGGTAGAACTGACGGAGTACATCGAAAAAGTTCAAAGAAAGGCAGCACGTTTTGTATTATCGCGAAATATGGGAGAGAGTGTCACAGAAATGATACAGGATTTGGGCTGTAAATCATTAAAAGAAAGGCGTTTTTTGTTGCGACGGAATCTTCTCACGAAATTCCAATGACCAACTTTCTCCTCCGAGTGCGAAAATATTTTGTTGACACCGATCGACATAGGGTGGAACGATCACCACGATAAAATAAGGGAAATCAGAGGTCGTATGGAAAGATATAGCTGTCCATTCATTCCGTGCGCTGTACGAGATTGGAATAATAGAGAATTGTGAAGGTGGTTCGATGAACCCTCTGCCAGGCACTTAAATGTGATTTGCAGAGTATCCAGGTAGATGTAGATGTATTACTACCCCTATTCCACATTTTTGCCCCTTCCTCTACAAAAATCACAGACATCAGTTATCAAAACAATTCATTTTTTTTGTACAAGTAATGTATAATTATGCACAATGTACTGTCTGTTTAATAGACAGTACATAACAACAATGTAAATAATGTAACCTGTGACAAAAATCTCAGAGAGACAGTTAAAACGAAAGTGGTAAATACAATCTGCAATGAATAGCTAATGCGAATTTGTGATTCAACATGACTGACATGTGACTTGTATTAGCCATTTTTCGTAAATTACGTTTTGTAATTTCGTCCCCTTATCGCGTGTTGCACACTGAGTCATGGGTTTTCTCAAACACATATCCGCTGCTGACAATTGCCTGAAGAAAACATTTGAACTTAAAAGTGGTCGCAGAATGGAATATCGATCTTCGTGAATTACTCTAGGCAACGTTAACTTTCTAGCTGCATGATAGCTTACACTGAAACTTGAAGGCTCTGACCTGTCAAATAAATGCTCGTGGGCATATATCACAGGTAAAACACGAATTTCCATAAACGTTACCATACTGAGCTTGTAAATGTTACGTTAAAGTTGACTCGTATGACAGTAAAGTAACTCCTAATATGCGTAAACGCTAATTTAACCTGCGGGCTGGAAACGAAAATGAAACACCGACACAGCACTTTGGTCTTCCTGACGCGAATAAGTGAAGACGTACAGTATTTTCCGCCTGCGAGAGCCGCTACCCGCAGTAGCCTGTGCGCAAAGCTGGCGGCGCCTCGCGGCGCCTGGATTTATACCCGCAGCGGCCGGGCAGCCTCCGGAATAATGCGTTTCCACGGTCGGCTGTCAGCAAGCCCCGCCTCTGCTATCCGCACTTTTTACTCTCTCTGCTCCTTTCTTCTCTCCTGCAGATCAGGCGCACTGTCCTTAATCCTTACTTTCCCAGGTAGCCAATTGCTGATGTTATAATCGTAATTTAAAGCCCCTTATTTTGTTTTAGTAGGGTTTCCAAATTAAGTACAAACAGTTTTCTTTTTGTTTCACTGGTGATTTCCTCAATCGCGTAACGATAATGTTCATCGAAATGTTTCTTAGTCATCTCCTTCTGTTGGCTGAATTATTTATTTTATATGATAATCCAATTTAAACTGCTACACCACTTTCAAAAGCCTGGAACTGCACCACAGAATAACATTTTAGTTTAAATACAGGGTCAGCTAAGAACAATAGATATAAATAATTTTTTTTTGAATGATCAGTATTCTGAATGGTTTAATGCGGCTCGTCGGGAACTCCTGTCCCGTGTCAGGGTCTTCATCTGACTGGAAATAAACTACTTAATACATAATATATAAAAACAATCAGTATATGTAAAACTGACTTCATCTATTTTGACATAGCTGCAAAACTTGATAAAAATAAAGTATTAAACGGCGTGAAAACCTCTGCATATTTATTACCTATCTTAGAGAAGGACGAGAATGAATACTATATACAATCAGAAGTCTTATTTCTTCATAGATCAGAAAAGCAGAATCACATAAACCCTCTAGAAGACAGAGGTACCTACACCCGTATGACAAAAAAAAATCCAGTGATTGTTACGAATGTAAATTTAATATATTGGTAACTTTGCCAGAATCCTTCTCAGTGCATAGATAATTCACAAAAAAAGAAAGCCTTAAAATTTACATTCAATAAAATCAACTTTCGTCAAAGATTATAAAAAATACCTCGAAATTTAGGGATGTCTTATTCCACACAGCCCTACTAGTTTAGGTCATAGACCATTCTCAACCTCAGTAGGCTTAAATGGCAGGATTGTTAAAGCATGATGTATTCTTTAGATCGTGGTATAACATTTGTAAGTAGGCTGTTTAGGTTTTTTTATTGGTAACGCCACCTCTGTATGAAAATCACTGGCTGTGCTGTGTGCAGTCTGTGGCTGCTTTGCATTGTTGTAATACTCGCCATTGTAGTGTTAGGCAGCTGGCTGTGGACAGCGCGTAGCGTTGCGCAGTTGGAGGTGAGCCGCCAGCAGTGGTGGATGTGGGGAGAGAGATGGCGGAGATTTGTAATTTGTCATGAACTGCTATATTTATATATGATGATATCAAGGTAAATACATTGTTTGTTCTCTATTAATATCTTTCATTTGCTAACTATCCCTATCAGTAGTTAGTGCCCTTCAGTAGTTTGAATCCTTTATTTAGCTGGCAGTAGTGGCGCTCGCTGTATTGCAGTAACTTGAGCAGCGAAGATTTTTGTGAGGTAAGTGATTTGTGAAAGGTATAGTTTAATGTTAGTCAGGGCCATTCTTTCGTAGGGAATTTTGAAAGTCAGATTGCGTTGCGCTAACAAAATATTGTGTGTCAGTTTAAGCACAGTCATGTAGAATTGTTCAAAGGGGACGTTTCATATGTCGACCCTTAGCCGAGGATACCTCACTGGAATCTTCTGATTTTTTTCTTGTAGTTTGTGTAATTAGTGTAGATTTTGTTTATTGCTAGCGCGTAATTATAGAGAGAATTTCCTTTGTAGTTGCAGTCTTTCATTGTTGTACAGTAAAACAGTTGTGGCATGCATGTAGATTTGCACCAAGTATTTCGCAGCTGGGCTTGCAATTAACTAAATATTATTTTCAGTGCTATGTTAATGTGTTCTCCTATTTTTGCACTTCAAATTGTGCTTTTCTGTGTTGTCGTGTGAAATATTGTGACAATAATGGCGTGTGAAAAACGTAATACTAGGCTCCAAAGTAAATTGAGAAATGACAGTGAAAATGAAAGCAGTGTGTTAGCGCCACCGAGTAATGAATTAACTAATGTTCAAAGTAGTAATTTGGTAATTGCGCATAGGGAAATGGAGCGGGCGGCAAACAATGGTGTAGACAGTGAAACAGGTAGTGAACAGGGAAGCGTTATCGATCGATTGGTCGGAAACAGCTCGCCTCAGGAATCGGGAATGACAGAACACAATATTGCAAATACTGCAGACTCAGGTTTTGGGTTCTCACCGTTTTCTCAAATGAGTCAAGACACATTTTCCGCTTGTCAAAATGTGAATGTTGCCGGTGCAACTTCACTGCCGAAAAGCACTGAGGAACATGTTTCAGACACCAGTGCATTGTTATTACAATTAATGCAACAAATGGGACAAAAGCTTGAAAAGTTAGACACAATGGAACAAAATCAGAGACAAACACAGCAACAGTTAGACACAATGGAACAAAATCAGAGACAAACACAGCAACAGTTAGACACACTGGAACAAAATCAGAGACAAACACAGCAACAGCTTCAAAAGTTAGACTCATTGGAACAAACTCTTGAACAAACGCGTGAAGATTTAACTACTGAGTTACATAACATTGAATCGAAATGTCAAAAAGTCTGTAATGACGTAAGAACTCAAATTTGTGAGCATTTTCAACCTATTTTTTCGCGGCATGAAAAGGCATTACAGAATCACGAAGCAGCCATAAAAGAACTGCAAATTATTGTTCATGAAAATCATGAGACCTTGCAAGCTAAATTTGACTCAGTTGCATCTACCGATTCAGTTACGCAACTTGCAAAAACTCAGGAAAACTTAAAGAACACAGTAGATTCGATTTCAACACAAATGGACACTCTGAAACTTGGTTCAGAAAAACACATTGAGGAAATGAGTTCACTATCGGAGAAAGTAGCCGAACTTTCGGATCAGTTCACTAACTTATCTACGAAGGTAGATGATAATCTGAACGACACAAAACCGGTAGTCTTTAATGACACAGAAGAGTGCGAACAAATTAGGAAATTCAAACAAAATCAGAATCAAATTAATACGCAACACCAAAGAGAAATCCGGGAAGTACAAGATCAGCTGACTCAGGTAATACAAGAATTACGTATTTCAGAGGCCACTCGCGCTCCAATACGGGAAGAGGGACTTAGAAATACGGAACAACCACAAAATAATAACACAGGACACTTCGGAAGTTATGAAAGAAATTGGCAAGGTGCACCGAATTTTGAAATGGAACCGCCGAAACGACGTAACAATGACCGATATGCGACTCGCCGACATGATGACTTTGACTATAAGCTGTTCATTACTACACGTAAATTCAAAACATTTAAGAATTCTGGCAACGACATTCATCCACAAGCATGGCTCCATCAATTCTCTCATTGTTTTCCTCCCAACTGGTCATTAGAGCACAGATTAGAATTTATGTGTGGCTACTTAGAGAATGAACCAGCTGTAAGAATGCGGTCGGTCATTCACGATTGCCACAGTGAAGGAGAGTTTTACCATGCCTTCCTCTCAGCATATTGGTCTCAGGCCACACAAGACCGAGTAAAACAAAGCATCATAATGATGAAACGTTTCGAACAATCTGAATTTTCCAGTCTTATGAAATATTTTGAAGACATGTTGCACAAGAATCAGTACCTGTCAAACCCATACAGCCCCTCAGAACTTATCCGCATTTGCTTAATCAAATTGCCTGAACATTTACGACACATTATTTTGGCAGGACGTTGCAAAGACGACATTGAAGCTTTTCAGGGACTGTTACAAGAATTGGAAATTGACACTGACAATCACGGAATGCGGAAACAGGAACACAACAATTACAGGTCACATCCGTCACAATTCCTCGATAATAACTGGACGCGACAAGGCTATTCTCACAACACAAATCGTGACCAAAACAGACACCACCCGTATGACAACCGTTGGCAGAGTAGTAATAATTACAGGGAAAGATCACCTCTCCGCGGTAATGACTATTACAGAGACAATTAGAGAAACAGACAATATGGGAACCAAAATAATTATTATTACGGGAGACAGAATAACTTTAGACGCAACGGTCCAGCGCGCAGTTACGATTCAGGGAGAAATTCTCCACCACTTAACCGACAAGAAAGAAACTACAGGAACTACCGACATGACGACAGACGATGTGATCGTAACGACAGACCTGAATTGCATCAGAACTGGCGGGATTCAAACAGAGCAGGGCCTTCTCGTCAGAGTGAATTTGTAGAAGTTAGGTCTCCAAATCCCAATAACGGCTCTCGCCAACAAAGAGACAGACAATGACTCGCACAGCAGGCAGCCGCGTGCGCCCGCTGGCTCCGAGAAAAATAACATAAGACGCTAGCCTTGAGAAAAATTTTAGCATTCTTTACCGACATATACCGCATGACAATCGCATTCGAGTTCAAACTCTGAGTACTATGACGAGTAAAGGATTTCACCACACTTCACATATAAAACCGTTTATTGAAAGATAATCTGCTTTTTAACTTAGTCTTTGCTATAAAATCTTTCGCTTCACATTACTAATATGCTTTGTCAGACTTAGAATCTGTTAACATACAACAATGTTTGAAGTTAAATATCCAATCAAGAACCAAGAGAACATATTTAAACAGAAATGACGAATGCATTGTTATAGTGAACAGACGTCACAGTGTTATTGTGTGTGTACATTCTTGCTTGTTAGTTGCACGATTATGGAACGACTATAAGGCTTACATACTTAGAACATTTACCAGTACTGCTAATGAGATTTTAATGCAACATTTTGGTTACCTGAAAATACATTCTGTATTTAAAGTACTTTCTGTGAGATACCAGATGACACAGTGGTTAGTTTATGTGACAGCTACACGATTTTATCACGACGCAACTAATGAGTGACAATATACAATGTTGCTTTTGCGGTGTTTCTGTTTTATATCTGCACAGTTTTTCTGTTTATTCTGGAAAGTAAAACATGTTTTAGTAGTAACTTTTGTAGTATAGCTACAATGAGACAGGGTTTTCCGTAGCACAACAATACGTTACAGCACAGTACGTTCTTCACCACAACAATAAGCGTAATAACTAAGATATCTATACGCAAAGCATTTCACTTTTGTTTATCATGAGGTAAGTACATTGTCTTCTGCAGAACTTAGCTTTCGGAGGACGATAACTACGACACTTCCACAGAGATTATCTTACAGCAAGACGCATATTTAGCGCTACAGGACACGTATTTGAGTGATTAATTTTGTACTTAAAACATTTATTTTTAAAGATTTTTGAATTACAAAGAAAGTTTTCCGTGATACATTTCATTCCGTTGCTGTAATCTGTAACACCTGAGGGTATAATTACATTAATCCTCAGGGGGGTACACGCTTACTTTGTCTACCATGTGTGTGGCAACCACAAGGAACCCTAGCTAATATGGTATTTGCTTATACAACTTTACACATCGGTACCATATTTCTCTAACACACAAATTACACAGCTATCTAAACTTTTTTATTACATCAGTGACAGATGTTTACGCAATTACACAGTTGGATAACTTCACACTTATGAAATCGAATTTTGTCTGTACTTTGTGAAATGCTCATATTTTTTCGGAACCATTGTGATACTATGAGAGCTTTGAATGATGTATTTGGTATGGATTCATGATTTTAAAGTACGTTTGAGGCAGATGACACTTTTGACATGAGCAGAGAATTTTTTTAATTATTGGAGGAAGCTACGACGATTTTGAGATTTGACTGAGGTGTTATGATGTTATTTTTACGACGACGATGTGTATTATGCTGCTGAGGTATGTTTAATAGGCTGAGGCTATATGAGTTATTTGATTATGCTTCATATTTATAATGACGAAATATTGACGAGTGTCGATGGATACGTATATGTGTAATAAGGTAAGGAGTAATGAATAGTGGGTAGGGACTCTTGACTTGTGAAAAAGGCTGTTGGAAACCAAGAATCGTACTTTAAGAGTTATGAAATGTGTGTAAATGCGTGAATGTATCACAATACCAGCGAAAATTTTTTTGGACACTTATATTTATAGGATTTTGTTTCTACAGATTTGCAACGCTAATTCTTGACCTGTGAAATATTTTTATGTGAGACTGTCACTGTAGCGGAAACTGCTGTCGTAAATATTTCCGTAAGAAAGTTAAGTGACCACCTGCACGTAATGCGTCGCGGGCACCCACCTGGGCGACAGCCGCCCGAAAAAAAGCCATTAGCCTTTTAGCGGCACAGGTAGAAAAAAGAAAAATTAAAAAAGACGCCATTAACCTCGCTTCTGACATTCCTTTGTAGAAAGCATCGCAAAAACGACACGGTCGAACTTGAAAACATATGATTACACTGGATGCCTAATGAAATGACGAGAAATATTTTTATGTCTATACACCTGATTATGACTACTGTCTCTCTAGTTGAGAGATTTTTCTACTAACTTATGAAATGCCACATGGCTATTGAACGATGTTCTTATGCTTTGCTGTGTACATAGTTGCTTATTTCATTTGATATCTAGTTTCTAGCTGCACTGCTGCATTGGTTCAAATAAAATTTTATAGATGTACTAATATAAATATTTTCTGTCTACAGATCCAGTAAATAATAGTTTTGTGATATATTTAAAAAAAATGAGGGAGCACAAAAAGATATTTCCCTTCACAGGAACTGCATACATAATTTTCTTTACAATATTTGGTAATTTATTTCATAGAGTAAGTTATCGTGATGCATCACCTTAGTGTTAAGATGTGACATAGGTATTAGACATGGCCATTTTTACTGTAATATTTTTTCTGCTTGAGCTATGTCATGTTTAGATATAAGCTGCTGTTTGCCAGGCATAGTGCTACTGAATTTTAAATTGTGTTACTCTGTTAAGCTAATTTTACTACTGACTTATTTTTCTTGCTACTGTACATTGGCTCATATTAGTTGTAATGTTGCTTTGCTTGGTAATTTATATTTACTGTAGCTTGCTTTGCAATTTTCCATTTTTTTTGCATTGCTGTTTGTGTTAATTTGTTATGTGCTGCTGCATTGCCTCGTCCCTTAGTTTAGTATCTGAGCTCAGTAGATTTAAGTTAGCTTAAGAGGAGACTATATAAGAAACTAACTATTATAAATTTATAAGAAATGCATTGAGAAGCTATCAGAAAATGGTCTGGCAAAATAAAAAGGATACTGTACAGTGGAGAAAAACTATTATTGACAGAGGATGTGAACAGAATACAGAAAGCAGAGAGAAAAACTATTTTTGACAGAGGATGTGAACGAAATACAGAAGGCAGGCTTAGATAGGACTTTTGGGAATAATGATGAATGAAGGGAGATCTCCAAGAAGCAAAGAAAGTTTTGTTTGCAAAATACTGCAATGAAACAAACCCGGTCCTTTCCTTTTGTGTTATCCCACTATGTGTTTGGGTACCCTTGTGTATATATGTTCTTCCTGTATTTATATGTTTACCTCATCAGACTTTTGTTGTAGAATTTTTCTCATACTCAGCTACATGAACTATGATGAGGAATACTGTTATCCTCAAATATAATTTGCGTTAATAATATGTTATTTACTTTGTAAAGATGTTAGACATTATTAATTCTGTTTTGTTTTAATGCTCATGTGTAAAGTTGATGTTTCAAAAGTTATTCTGATCTTTTATGTATTTACTTATGTCATAATTCCTGTAACACTGATGTATATGTTTATTTCTATTCTTTTGTAAAGCCCCTATTACTACAAACGTTATCTGTATTATTATGTTTTTAATGATGTGTTTTGTACCTTTGTTATTGTATTCTTATGTTATAAAATTGTAATTGTCACCAGTTCATGATATTATTAACTTGTTAGTTACATTTCACTGCACACGTTTCTGTTGGTCATAGTATATCGACAATATGTGAGAAGTAGGGACTGATAGTGTTTGCACGTGTGTTAATGATTCAGCAAGGGACTGGATAACAGCATTGCTGGTTCTAAGGACAATTTCAAAAACTTTGTGAGTGCACAAGTGGTGGTTTATGGACTTGCTATATTATCTGCAAGACTCTTCAACGGTGATTGTGCACCTGCACAGTCACAACAGATGGCTGCTGGCTATCTCTCCAAGGACTACAGTGGGTCTGCATCTTTGATGACCCACCAGTACCATTATCTCTACAAGGACTACAGTGGGTCTGCATCTATGATGACCCACCATGCCATTATTTCTACAAGGACTGCAGTGGGTCTGCACCTCTGGTGGCCCACCAATACCGTAATCTCTACCAGGACTACAGTGGGTCTGCTCTGTGATGACCTACCTACCAATACTCTTCAAAATTTCGACTGACTCTGCTGTGGGTTTGCTCTGTTGTGACCCAATACTTGTCTGCATGTCGAGAGTCAGCACTGTCTTTCCATTGGAAGGACAACACTACTTCTTCAAGACTGCATGGAAATCCACTACTTCCGTGTGCATTTTCTTTTACTGCTCAGACTTTGAGAAAAACACTGCTATTCTCCTGTTATGTACGATTAGGACTGTCTTTATGGACTGTGAGACAATTTTAGCTTTTGACCAACATTGTATCAATAAGTGTGTGCATTTGATTTCTTTGTTATTGTAATTATGAAAAAATATTTTCAAATCTGTATTGGCCACTGCCCAATCCAATTTGTAAAATTTTTTGTGGGGAGCATGGGGGCTATGTAAGTAGGCTGTTTAGGTTTTTTTGTTGGTAACGCCACCTCTGTATGAAAATCACTGGCTGTGCTGTGTGCAGTCTGTGGCTGCTTTGCATTGTTGTAATACTCGCCATTGTAGTGTTAGGCAGCTGGCTGTGGACAGCGCGTAGCGTTGCGCAGTTGGAGGTGAGCCGCCAGCAGTGGTGGATGTGGGGAGAGAGATGGCGGAGATTTGTAATTTGTCATGAACTGCTATATTTATATATGATGATATCAAGGTAAATACATTGTTTGTTCTCTATTAATATCTTTCATTTGCTAACTATCCCTATCAGTAGTTAGTGCCCTTCAGTAGTTTGAATCTTTTATTTAGCTGGCAGTAGTGGCGCTCGCTGTATTGCAGTAACTTGAGCAGCGAAGATTTTTGTGAGGTAAGTGATTTGTGAAAGGTATAGTTTAATGTTAGTCAGGGCCATTCTTTTGTAGGGAATTTTGAAAGTCAGATTGCGTTGCGCTAACAAAATATTGTGTGTCAGTTTAAGCACAGTCATGTAGAATTGTTCAAAGGGGACGTTTCACATTCCTGCCGTTTAAGCGTGCTAAGACTGAAAATGGTATCTCGCCGAAACTAGTAGCACTGTGCAAAATAAAAAAATAATTTCGCCATGACTTTCGATGGTTATCTAGCAACTCATTTTCTCCACCTATTTGCACACATAAATTATCTTTACATCCGACCAAGAAAAAGATCGAAGAAATGACAGTTGCTTCATAAATATGACAAAGCAAAAGAATGCCTTAACGGTAAATATCTCATAATTGTAAATAGTATTCATGTGTAAGTAGGCTGTTTAGGTATTAATGTTGGTAACGTCACCTAGCGCTCTGTATGAAAATCACTGGCTGTGCTGTGTGCAGTCTGTGGCTGGTTGGCATTGTTGGAGTATTTGCTATTGTAGTGTTGGGCATTTGGATGTTAACAGCGTGTGGTGTTGCGCAGTTGGAGGTGAGCCGCCAGCAGTCGTGGATGTGGGGAGAGAGATGGCGGAGTTTTGAGAGCGGATGATCTGGACCTGTGTCCATCAGAGAGAGTAAATTGGTAATACTGGATATCATGAACTGATATATATATACATATTATGACTTTTGAACACTATTAAGGTAAATACATTGTTTGTTCTCTATCAAAATCTTTCATTTGCTAACTATGCCTATCAGTAGTTAGTGCCTTCGGTAGTTAGAATCTTTTATTTAGCTGGCAGTATTGGCGCTCACTGTATTGCAGTAGTTCGAGTAACGAAGATTTTTGTGAGGTAAGTGATTCATAAAAGTTGTAAGTTATTGTTAGTAGGGATTTTTGAAAGTCAGATTGCGTTGCGCTAAAAGTGTTGTGTGTCAGTTTAGTGTTGATCAGAATAAGTAAAGAGCGAAATGTGTGAGTACGTTCAGTTTTGCTCAACTGTTTGAAAATCAAATAACGTAAGAGGTTTTACAGCACAGTCATTCTTAAATTTTTCTAAGGGGACGTTTCACATGCATATAACAAATTACATATTTTACACACACACACACACACACACACACACACACATATATATATATATATATATATATATATATATATATATATATATATATAGCTTGACTTTATACTTGCCTAGCACTAAAAAGAGCCATGCTCGGAATTACAAGTAGATAAATAAAATTACACAAAAAGGAATAAATTGGAGTTCTAGTGGAATACAAAAAAATTTATTTCAAACACGCTGAACATCATTTCCACCTACAGGTCTGCATCGAGTTTAAAAAGTATCATAACAATGAAGTTAATTACGTAGAGAATGTTCTCTGTGGTTTCATATTAATTTTTTAATATTGTGCCGGAGGGTGTGGCCCTGCGCTTCTAGGCGCTTCAGTCTGGAACCGCGTGACCGCTACGGTCGCAGGTTCGAATCCTGCCTCGAGCATGGATGTGTGTGATGTCCTTAGGTTAGTTAGGTTTAAGTAGTTCTAAGTTCTAGGGAACTGATGATCTCAGAAGTTAAGTCGAATAGTGATCAGAACCATTTGAACCATTTAATATTGTACCGAAGTTTCCTTTGCTTACTGTACTTGCCATGTGTAACACACTCTTGTTTCGTAAAAATTTTGGACTGGGCTTGTGGTATATGAGACACTGGCGTTCTCCGCAACAAGTAACGTACAGTGTAGCCCCGAGGCGGTGCTGTGCGTCGTGTCCACGCTCTGGTGCGCATCGGACAGCCGGCGCGTGCCGCTGCCTGTCGATCGTGCTCGTCTGGCGGGACGAGGTCGGGGCACGCCACGTGGCGTGTCGCACGCACCAGTTCCGGGAAACACGCGCTGCGTGTTTGTTCGATACGTGCAAGTTGTCGTTTACAACGTGCAGCGACCACGAGGAGGCACAAAGCTCCACAGCTAACGAAGGTCGCGTGCGTCCACGCAAGTGTTTGTGTCAACAAAGACTACAAGAGGAAACAAATACGAGGAATGCTTGAGGGATCGCCGGAAGTGAGCACCAGTTGTAAGTGTCAGACTCGTAACACACTGAAACTTCCTGGCAGATTAAAACTGTGTGCCCGACCGAGACTCGAACTCTGGACCTTTGCCTTTCGCGGGCAAGTGCTCTACCAACTGAGCTACCGAAGCACGAGTACCGGGCGTGAGTCGTGCTTCGGTAGCTCAGTTGGTAGAGCACTTGCCCGCGAAAGGCAAAGGTCCCGAGTTCGAGTCTCGGTCGGGCACACAGTTTTAATCTGCCAGGAAGTTTCATATCAGCGCACACTCCGCTGCAGAGTGAAAATCTCATCCTCGTAACACACTGTCTGTCGAAAAAAGTGAAGATGCAGGAGGAAATGTCACGGGTCGAGAAGGTATTGCAGTGATAATAGACTCGAGTCAAATTTACAAATTACTTGGCACTATGAGCTGACGTACCAGTATGAACTTGCACACCCTCTGCTCTGGGCGTATGCACCGATTCTGTTGGGAACGGTGGCACGAAGCCTCGTGTACTGACCCCAAGCCCCTCGATACCCCATCCGAAGGACCCCAAATGTCAAAGGATGACATGCAGGCCGGTCGGGGTCCAACTGCCTTCGTCGCGGAGGTTACGGAGGGACCGTACGAACTTCACAAATTTAATTCGATTTGACAGGAAGCGAAGGACTTCAACAAGTGTAAATAACAAGACAGTCTGCTTTAGGCAGTGGCGCGGCACGGACCTGCTGTCCCGGCAGCGGGCGCGCGTGAACGAGGAAGTGTTTACACCGCCGGTACTCGCGCGTGTTGTTGTCTGACTCGATCGCCATGGCACATAATTTTCGAAAGACTACGCTCCAATTTACGTTCGACAACGAATTTGCCAGACCCAAAGCTTTCGAAATAGAGCGTTTTTTGAGGGAAGAAGTTCGTTTACCTGCTGCAGACATAATTGGAATACACCTGTCCATTGTAAGCAGTACAATGTACGTAAAGATGACCGATGAAGCTGCGTGTGAAAGAACTCTCTCCGCTGCTCAAAGAGGCTTTAAATTTCGACACTCTGATGGCCATATCAGCGATGTCACAGTAGCTCCTTCAGGATTGGGTGTGAGGGTCATTCGGATCTTTGAGTTGCCGTTTGAGGTGCCAGAATCGATGGTTACTGAATCGCTGCGACCATATGGAACGGTACTTAGTCATACGCCTGAACGCTGGGCTAGTTTTAATACCTATCCTGTGCTAAACGGCGTGCGACAGGTGCGGATCGTCCTTACTAAACATATCCCGTCTTATTTATACATTGGCGGATGTCGAGCTATTGTGATCTACGATGGCCAACCACGCACCTGTTCTGGCTGTGGTGGACAAGGACATATCCGCTCGGAGTGCATACAACGCCGCGTCGTGCAACTGCCACGTGGAGAAGCGTCACAGCGAGAAGTTCCCACGCAACTGCCGATGACGTACGTGTCGGTGGCCCGCCGGGAGGTGTTGCCAAGTTCGGAGCGTGACAAGGACGTGTTTATGCAAGAGCAGACCGAGTTACGGGAGCATGGAGGTGACTCGGAGAATGTCCCTGCACCCATGTCACGACAGTTGAGGGAGGAACCTTCCGAAAACTCACATGTAGCAAGAGACGTGGAAGTGGATGTCCAGACGGTGGCGCCGGCAACGGACCAGCGAACGACCGACGAACACAGTGAGGCAGCAGAGGGCAGGGCACGCAAACAGCGATCGCCGAAGCGTCGCAAAAAGCGTCGCCATAGTTCGGGTGACACGTCACCCCCTAGCCTAGGGGACACGGAAGGTATCCTAGCCGAAGAACTGTCTGACACAGAACGCTGACAGGATTCCGTCCGATGGTGACCGGATGTCCTGCCTTTTAGATGGTCCCTCTTCATTGACACCGACTGACCCAGCGCTGCCGACGAAGGAGTCAGGGACACCAATGTCCCGGCAGCCACGTCGAACTACATCAGAGGACGTTTCTCGGATGGATGACCACTGCGACTGGGCGGAACCAGTCGAAGACCTACAGGAATTGCCACCCCCAAATGATGACCACTCACCTACAGGATGCACACCACGGAACGACAACGAAGGAGGGCAGCCCGTTGGCGGGCACCCCTCTGAGCACGAATAGTGGACTAAAGCCCTTGGAGTTCTCAATGACATGACACGAGCATGACAACGACAACGAACCAAGCATATAAGGTGGGCACAGTGAACATTAACACCGCACGTTCGCTTGCAAAGATGCAACTTCTCCGGGACATGATTTACGCCACAGACGTTGATATTTTGCTGATGCAGGAAACCTTCAATGCTGCTTTTCCCGACGTGCATGGATACAACACTTATCTAGCGCCGACGTGGCACAGCGATACTAGTCCGGGAAGGGATTCCGATGTGTGACCTCGATTACCTTTCTTCGGCTCGGGGTTTGGCTATGACCGTGAACGGCATTCGTATCGTCAACATCTATGCACCCTCCGGATCTGACAATCGACAGGCGCGTGCACGATTCTACTCGGAGGAGATTGCCCCCCTATTCCAAGGGAGGTATGACCACATCTTGGTAGGGGGGGATTTTAACTGTGTACTCACACCGAAGGATCAAACTCCTAATTTCAGCTCCTGCCACGCATTGAACACGATCTGCCGGGACATGGCTCTTATGGACACGTGGGAAAAGATCCATGGGCAGCGAGAGGGCTACACTTATTTTACTAGCCACTCGGCGAGCAGGCTGGATCGGATTTACGTTTCAGACGGACTAAGAGATCACGTGTTGGCTGCTGAACGTTGGCCCACAGCTTTTACGGATCACCTTGCGTATTTATGCACGATAACCCTCCCACGGCAGCGGGTCTGGCGGAGTCGTAGTTCCTGGAAACTTAATTCCTCCTTATTGGTGGATCTCGAATGTCGCCAGCGGATCGAAGAAACATGGCAGACTTGCACTCGCCGTCTGCCGCTGCACCGTACGGTTCTTTCGTGGTGGCTGCAGTGCGCAAAACCGGCGATACGAAGAGCTCTCATAACGTATGGCAAGGAAAAAGCAAAATGGCTCCGAGATACACTTGACTATTACTACATGGTGCTCCGCGACCTGTCCTCCAGGGCCCCATCGCCCGAACGTCAAGCGGAAGTCCATCGCATTCAGGCCTGCATTTTATCAATCACGAGACGTCGACTGGAGGGACTTTCGATCCGTGCTCGGTGCTTGGACAACGTCGATGGAGAACGTATTGGCATGCATCATGTGTCCAAGGGACATGCGCGTAATCGCCGATCCCTAATCACAGTCCTCCATGATGACGATGGTCGGCCCTTGACGTCACAACAGGCCATTGCTGCTGAGTTTCTGGAGCATTACCGCCTCCTTTTCACTGGGACGCCGACGGACAATCGGACAGAAGAAGAAATTTTGCGACAGATGCAAACGGAGGTGGATGGTCCGGATGCAGAGGTGCTATTGGCACCCCTAACGGAAGATGACATCCGGGGCGCACTCGCGAAGGGTGCGGTGCATAAATCCCCTGGGCCAGATGGGTTGACACTCGAATTTTACCGCACATTTGCGGATTTAATGATGTCTCAGTTGGTATTGATGTATAACGAGTTATTGAGCCCTGACACGGATGTTCCGTCGCAGTTCATGGCGGGACTGCTTATACCAATACCGAAATCGACAGCGAGTGACAGCGCCCATCAATTTAGACCGCTCACGATGCTCAATACTGACTATAAGATCTTTGCGCGAATGTTGGCGGCAAGGCTCAAGATTGTAATATCCAAAACAATACCACCAGACCAGGCTTGTCTAGGGGTTCGGAGCAACATACATTCTATCCTCGGCGAATACCGTGACGTAATTTCCCTGACGGACGCTTGTCGTATGCGAGCGGCGTTCGTATCGGTGGATTTTGATCGTGCCTTTGACAGGATCAACCATGATTTCCTTGACTCGACCATGCGACGCATGGCGATACCACAGGATTTTATTACCGTCCTCATGCGCCTCCTTCGCGGCGCTTCTTCGACGGTGAGAGTCAATGGCAGGGAGGTAGGAACGATTCCTGTTCGCAGCTGAGTTAGGCAAGGATGTCCCTCGTCGATGATACTGTTTACAATAGCGCTCGAACCATTGATGCAGACTCTTAGACGGACTCTAACAGGCGTCCGACTCCGTGCGAGCTCCTTCACGTGTCGTGCATATGCCGACGACTTGATGATACTCGTCCGGTCGGAGAACGAAGTAAGTCAGGTGGTTACCCTTCTTACTACGTACGGGGTAGCTGCGGGAAGCAGGGTCAACATGAATAAAACCAAGATCATGCACATCGGTCGAGGGCTGGACGCTCTGCGAAGTCCGTTTACGACGGTGGACATCTTGCGATGCTTAGGTGTCTTGTTCACCCGATCGCTACGGCAATCAGCGGCGGCGAGCTATCGCCGTCTCCTCCAGAACGTCCGACTGCACATACGCAACAATTCACTCCGAACGCACGACCTGCTCCAAAGGGTGGACTACACTAATGTTCACCTGGCCTCGCGACTGCCGCACTTGGCACAGGTACTGCCAATGCCACATGGTCTCGCTGACAGATTAATGGCGGCCTTTGGATACTATGTCAGCCAAGGAATGTTGTTTAAGATCAAATACGAGACTTTAACTCTCCCATACCACTCTGGAGGACTTAACCTCACGGATGTGCGGAACAAGGCTCTAGCTCTATACCTGCGAGCGATGCTACGAACTTGGAACCAGCGGCAACACGCCATCACGTCGGCCATCCTGGATGTGCTTCTTCCCACGTCCTTTGAACCACCGGTAGCAGTAGGCACCATCTCGCCCTCGTTTTCTCACGTCGCGCGATTTTTTGTTGATTTTAGTTATGTTCAGTTACAGATACCTTCTACCAGAATCCCCACTACCCGTGAGATATATCGATACTTGCGGCGTCATCATGGCAGCAATGTTGTCGAACTTAAATACCCAACACGAAACTGGCGACAGATTTGGCGAGCTGTCCACACACCTCTCCTCACCACAGCAGCGCGATCGTCATGGTATACACTAATCAACCGCAAGACAGTCAACCGCCAACGATTGTACGACATTCGCATGGTAGATTCCCCGCTCTGCCTTATATGTGGCATGCAGGACACCGACGAACATTCTCTGCAGTGCGGTGAGGCAAAGGATGTTTGGCGGCTGACGCAACGCATCATGGCCCTCCTCCGACGCACCGACGAATCCACGATCACGACGGACGCTTTATTTTTCCCTGACCCTGTCTTTTTCCCCTCACACAAAACATCGGCAATCCGATGGATTGGAGGACACGCATCACACTACGTGCTCTCGCGGACCTTGATATCGGTCATGGACTATTGGCATTATCTACTAGAACAACACGAAATCATCAGACGCCACTCTAAATATAAAACGCATTTTGCGAACTTTCTAGGCAGCATGTTTCATAACCCCCCGAAGCGGTGGGGAGTCCCAGGTTTACGTTGGATCGAGGGATAGGATTTACTCCCAGTGAGGTGACGAGGATGTCACTTCGGCCCTATATTTATTTCCCTTCTTTTTTATGTATGATTTTTCTTTTGGGACATTAAAATTAAATGAATAAATAAAATATTATTGTTACTAAAAAAAAAAAATTACAATATCAATGTTTCCTTCCTGCTGCCTCTCCCTTATCCTGTCAGGGGACGGGGACACCGTGGCCAGGCCTCCAAGTACGACCCCTGCCCACTCTGCCCCCTGACCTACGAAAAAAAAAAAAAAAAAAAAAAAAAAAGTTGGTAGAGCACTTGCCCGCGAAAGGCAAAGGTCCCGAGTTCGAGTCTCGGTCGGGCACACAGTTTTAATCTGCCAGGAAGTTTCATATCAGCGCACACTCCGCTGCAGAGTGAAAATCTCATCCTCGTAACACACTGTCTGTCGAAAAAAGTGAAGATGCAGGAGGAAATGTCACGGGTCGAGAAGGTATTGCAGTGATAATAGACTCGAGTCAAATTTACAAATTACTTGGCACTATGAGCTGACGTACCAGTATGAACTTGCACACCCTCTGCTCTGGGCGTATGCACCGATTCTGTTGGGAACGGTGGCACGAAGCCTCATGTACTGACCCCAAGCCCCTCGATACCCCATCCGAAGGACCCCAAATGTCAAAAGATGACATGCAGGCCGGTCGGGGTCCAACTGCCTTCGTCGCGGAGGTTACGGAGGGACCGTACGAACTTCACAAATTTAATTCGATTTGACAGGAAGCGAAGGACTTCAACAAGTGTAAATAACAAGACGCAACTTTGAACCGTTTTCGAAAATATCGAGTTTGAAATTTTTGGGTGTGCTTTTATACTTTTTTCTCTCACTAGTATTCAAGTATTTCGCAGCCGAGCGACCAAACGATCAGGGGAGGGGGGGGGGGGGGGAAATAGTGGGGGTTAAGCGCGACCTCTCTCTGGATCGAATTTCTCGTCGGTACTTTTCTTTCATTCCCAAGCAATTCTAACGACAGGTATACATGATAGGCCACGAAATTGTGTGATAACAGAGACCCGTTTATGATGGAAGCCAATTTTATTTTGCAATAGACACACTGAAAGAAAACACGCGCATGCAAAATCGATGCGTTCATTTTATGTGCTGTACGTCGCAATAATTATTATTTTCCATGTTTTTATGACCAGTATCATATTGATTCGGCATCGCCCCGTAGGTTGCACATTATACTTGTCACAAATATAGATGCAACTACATAAATAAAATGTAATTTTATCCATATTTTGCAGCTTGAAACGTGACTATTTAAAACATTGGAGGTGTGAATTAAACAACGCCTTCAGTCACAACTTTTTCGTGTTTTATTAACTACACGATGCATTTCGGACACTGTGGGTCCATCGTCAGGTGTAATTTGTATTAATACATGTTTTCTTGCTTCTCCTGAATGAGGTAAAACGCATATTCCTGTCACAACAAGTTTTAATGTTATGTTATGAATTCATAAGTAGAACGCGGAAAATTTGTGAAAAATAGTGAAAAATAAACAGTGTAAACTTACATCACCCAAGGAAAGCATTTTTAACGTTTTAGTACCGGCAAACATTCTTTTCTCCGTCGTTTTAGTACAACTCACTTCCTTATGTAGATTTGCATTTTCATTATAATGAAAATGAAGATAATAAACAAATGGCTCTGAGCACTATGGGACTTAACATGTATGGCCATCAGTCCCCTAGAACTTGGAGCTACTTAAACCTAACTAACCTAAGGACATCACACAACACCCAGTCATCACGAGGTAGAGAAAATCCCTGACCCCGCCGGGAATCGAACCCGGGAACCCGAGCGTGGGAAGCGAGAACGCTACCGCACGACCACGAGCTGCGGACGGTAGCCAAATCATTCACTCGAATTGTCCAGAACGTTTTTCAAAGTAATCGCGAAGACATGTGGACCAGTGACATGGGGCATTGTCATCCATTAAAAAAAAAAAAAAACCATCGTTCCTTGGGAACATTACGTCTATAAATGGCTGCAAATGGTCTCCAAGTAACGGAACGCCCAGAGGACCCAGTCCGTTCCATGCAAACACTGACCACACCATTATGGAGTCACCATCAACTTACACAGTGCGTTGTTGAAAACTTGCGTCCGTGGCTTCATTGGGTGTTTGTCACATTCGAACCCCATTAACTCTTACCAACTGAAGTCGGGACTCAGAGACCAGGCCACGGTTTTCCAGTCGGCTAGGGTCCAAACGATACGATCACGAACCCAGGACAGGCGCTGCAGGTGGTGTCGTGCTGTTAGCAAAGGCACTCGCGTCGGTCGTCTGCTGCCACGACCCATTAACGCCAGATTTCACCGCACTGTACTAACGGATTCGTTCGTCGTACGTCCCACCTTTATTTCCGCGGTTAATTCATATAGTGTTGTAAGAGGTCCGAGCAGATGTAATTTCGATGTATTGCTCACGCGCTGCCTGCGATATGTAAGCTATAAGAGAATCGCTGACCAGAGAGCAGTGTTGACTGCAGTAGGAACTGTGTAGCTGTAGCAGTAAGTTGTTGCTAGCGTGCAGTCTGGTCTGGTGTATCGTGTTGGCTGGGCCGGTCGCGGTGCAGCGATGCCGGAGCCTGAGCTTTATTGTATAAGGTAAAAAGCAGCCTCGCGCATAAGTAGTATTGTTATCTCAAGTCCCATGTAAATGTTTTAAAAAATGTCCTAATAATTATCTTTCTCATAAAAAATAACTTTTAACAACCATTCATTTCAATTTAAAGAATTTACTAATTTCTCCAATCCATAATCATCCCGATTATTGCAAAAGAAAAATCAGTTGTTTCCTTTCATAAATGACAAATCTATCGGCCGGTATTGCACAGGGCTGTGCCAGAAAAATTTATTGTAAGAGCAGATATATATATATATATATATATATATATATATATATATATATATATATATGCGTTATCCGGCGACTTCATTGAGGTAAGAATTTTTCCTTTTTATTCAGAATGATCTTTCAGGGCCATGACGCAGCACTGCTGACGTCCAAAATTTACCAGGTTAAATTCACAGTCAATTATTGACTGCCAAGTGTAACCTCCCCACAAAATTTGGTTCACATTTTAGTGTAACCTCAAAACAGAAAATTTCCTAAACTTCTCAACAGTAAAAATTATAATTATCTCGATCACATTCAGTGTAACGTGCCAACAAAAAAATAAATTCAGTAACCTGGTAATAATACAATGTAACTAACCTCTCAATTAAATTGTCGCTCACTTATAACTTTTCAATAATTGACTGTGAATTTAACCTGGTAAATTTTGGACGTCACCAGTGCTGTGTCATGGCCCCGAAAGATCATTCTGAATAAAAAGGAAAAATTCTTACCTCAATGAAGTCGCCGGATAGCGCATATATATATATCTGCTCTTACAATAAATTTTTCTGGCACAGCCCTGTGCAATGCTGGCCGATAGATTTGTCATTTATGAAAGGAAAACAACTGATTTTTCTGTTGCAATAATGGGGATGATTATGGATTGGAGAAATTAGTAAATTCTTTAAATTGAAATGAATGGTTGTTAAAAGTTATTTTTTATGAGAAAGATTATTATTACGACATTTTTTAAAACATTTACATGGGACTTGAGATAACAATACTACTTATGCGCGAGGCTGCTTTTTTTACCTTATACAATAATGCTCAGGCTCCGGCATCGCTGCACCACGACTGCCCCAGCCAACACGATACACCAGACTAGACTAGCAACAACTTACTGCTACAGCTACACTGTTCCTACTGCTGACAACACTGCTCTCTGGTCTGAGATTCTCTTATAGCTTACATATCGCAGGCAGCGTGTGAGCAATACATCGAAATTACATCTGCTCGGACCTCTTACATTGTTGCTTGTCTGTTGGCACTGATAAATGTATGCAAACACGATGCTCTCAGTCGTTAAGATAAGGCCATCGGTTACTACGTTGTCCGTAGTGAGAGCTAATGCCTGAAATTTGGTATTCTCGGCATATTCTTAACACAGTGGATCTCGGAATACTAAATTCTCCAACGATTCCCAGCATGGAATGTCCTATTCGTCTATCTCCAGTTACCATTACGCGTTCAAAGTTCGTTAATTCCCGTGGTGCGGCCATAACCACGACGGACACCTTCTACATCTACATCTACATCTACGTCCATACTCCGCAAGCCACCAACGGTGTGTGGCGGAGGGTACCCTGAGTACCTCTATCGGTTCTCCCTTCTACTCCAGTCTCGTTTTGTTCGTGGAAAGAAAGATTGTCGGTATGCCTCTGTCTGGCCTCTAATCTCTCTGATTTTATCCCCATAGTCTCTTCGCGAAATATACGTAGGAGGGAGCAATGTACTGCTTGACTCCTCTTCTCTATCTCTTCTATCAACCCTGTCTGGTACGGATCCCACACTGCTGAGCAATATTCAAGCAGTGGGTGAACAAGTGTACTGTAACCTACTTCCTCTGTTTTCGGATTGCATTTCCTTAGGATTCTTCCAATGACTCTCAGTCTGGCATCTGCTTTACCGACAATCAACTTTATATGGTCATTCCATTTTAAGTCACTCCTAATGCGTACTCCCAGATAATTTATGGGATTAACTGCTTCCAATTGCTGACCTGCTATATTGTAGCTAAATGATAAAGGGTCTTTCTTTGTGTGTATTAGCAGCACATTACACTTGTCTACATTGAGATTCAATTACCATTCCATACCCATGTGTCAATTAGTTGCATATCCTCCTGCTTTTTAGTACAACTTCCCATTGTTACAACCTCTCGATATACCAGAGCATCATCCACAAAAAGCCTCAGTGAACTTAAAATGTTATCTACAAGGTCATTTATTTATATTGTGAATAGCAACGGTCCTACGACACTCCCCTGCGGCACACCTGAAATCACTCTTACTTCGGAAGACTTCTCTCCATTGAGAATGACATGCTGCGTTCTGTTATCTAGGAACTCTTCAATCCAATCACACAATTGGTCTGATAGTCCATATGCTCTTCCTTTGTTCATTAAACGACTGTGGGGAACTGTATCGAACGCATTGCGGAAGTGAAGAAACACGGCATCTACCTGGAAACCCGTGTCTATGGGCCTGTGAGTCTCGAGGACGAATAGCACGAGCTGGGTTTCACACGAATCACCTGAGGACAAATGACAGCTCCACTAGTTAATGCACTGGCCTTTTATACCTTGCGAACGCGATGCAAGCGCCATCTGTAAATGAAAATATCGCTATCCGATGCCTTTTGTCACCTTTGTGTATCTTGAAGTCCTAGTCGCGCGCTAGACACCCTGTCAATATGAATCAAATACTGTGGGGGAAGTACTTGTGGTCCCCTTAATAGTTTCTTTCCATCCGTTTTTAGTCGCTTATTTTAAAACGGTAGCATTAAAGCATTTAAGTTGTAAACAAACAAAGTTTTCTATTAGTTTTGAGTTTCGTTTTGTAAGAATTTGTGCTTCGTTTGCTTCATCCCTTTCTTGCAGGAAACATACACTACCATGACCAAAGTGCCGTATGCTTAATTATCAAAAATGGTTCAAATGGCTCTGAGCACTATGGGACTTAACATCTGAGGTCATCAGTCCCCTAGAACTTAGAACTACTTAAACTTGACTAACCTAAGGACATCACACACATCCAAGCCCGAGGCAGGATTCGAACCTGCGGCCGTAGCGGTCGCGCGGTTCCAAACGGAAGTGCCTAGAACCGCTCGGCCACACCGGCCGGCCGCTTAATTATCATACATCGACTAATTGCCTAATTTCGTTCTGGCTGTTGTTTCATCACTCGTCTACACTTTGCTGTTGTGTACTTGGGAGCAGTGGTTCGCTCTGCACTTTATCCAGTGTTGTGGGGGACGCAAGGAGTATCAGTAGGAATACTTAAAACGCAACGTCGGCGCCACAACGCCTGCTGCTCCCGCTGCTCGGGAAGCGTGAGCACTTTGTGGAAGATGGCTGTCGCTCTCCTGATGGGTCTAATAGGCGGCGCCTCTGCCCACAGCCAGGAGGGATGGCTCCGTGAAAAGACCGCACGCACTTCAAAGGGCGAGGATGTAATTAGGCGCGGGAACCTGAATGGCAGCCGGCAGCTGAGATGTGTCGGGAGGCAGGAAGTATGTGGTGGGGGTAGGGGGAGCGGAGCAACTGTAGCCTTCCCCCGGAAATGCGTTAACTAGGCTGGGCGCCGCCAGGCGGCGGGCGTGCAGCTCGGGAAGTCCCCTTTAATTTCGCTCGCGGCGAAGCGCGACACGGTCTTAACTTTGCCGGAGTCTCGCTTTAATGGCTTCACTTTCGGTGTGGGGCGTGAAAGGAGCGGTGGCCACTAGCACGGATTTTACTTCATAGGCTTCACGGCTGTTGCTCCATTCTTCTTTTCAATGGGGAGCAACCGAGTTTCACCGACATTATTTCGAAGTTGTTCTGGCATATCATTTGAGAATTTTAGTATGAGTGACTCATGCCCTTCTAACAACCCTACCACAACAAAGGTCAAAATTTAATAACGAATTGTGGTGTTGCTCACGCTGCTAAATACCGCATTTTCGGGCAACAACTAAGTTATTATGTGGCAGGTGTCATTAGAGCACAGTTAATAAAGTCATTTCATGTAATAATGAATAAACTAGGCACTCATCTTTTCGTGTTTCCCACGCTGGTCTCGTAGTAAAATCATGTCTCAATCGTCGAAAGTCCAGGTGGTGATGATTCCAAGCTCGGATGCAAAAAGGCCTAGGTTTTATTCTGCTAATTCAAAAGTTTTGTAGATGCGCTTCACAAACCATTCTTGAAGATTAAACCTTTCGAAGTTAGCGCAATGGTGATGTAAAGAAAAGTAATCAGCACTCCGAATTCAAGTTACACTTCTTTTTTATTGCTTTTGTTGCAATGGCACGTAACACACAAAACATCACTTCACAATACAAAACATACTTGAAAACATTATTCCGGAATCTTTTGCCATTGAGGATACCAACATCACGCTTTTCAAATACAGGCCACGTGTCCTTTGGATACACATTACGTGTCTTCAATGCAGTGGTTTCCGTTGCCTTCTGCATCCTCACGCCGTTGATAACTGCTGATTCTTCCGCCTTTCGGAGCATGGGAGTACACTGAACCTCTGTCCTCTACCACGCGCTCTTTGACGAAGCCGTTGGGAGAACTAGAGTGAACCTTACGCTGGAATTCTTACGCCTTCTAATGCTGAATGTCCTTCTAACTGCATAAGACAGGGCTCGGTCGCTGTTCCTTTACCTTTCTTAAGTATTGGTGTGACCTGTGCAGCTATCCAGTCTTAGGGTACGGATCTTTCGTCGAGCGAACGGTTGTATATGATTGTTAAGTATGGAGCTATTGCATCAGCGTACTCTGAAAGGAACCTTACTGATACACAGTCTGGACCAGGAGACTTGCTTTTATTAAGTGATTTGAGTTGCTTCACTACTCCGAGGATATTTACTTCTACGGTACTCATGTTGACAACTGTTCTTGATTCGAATTCTGGAATACTTACTTTGTTTTCTTTTGTGAAGGCGTTTCGGAAGGCTGTGTTTAGTAACTCTGCTTTGGAAGCACTGTCTTCGATAGTGTCTCCATTGCTATAGTGCAGAGAAGGCATTGATTGTTTCTTGCCGCTAATATACTACACATACGACCCGAATCTCTTTGGGTTTTCTGCCAGGTTTCGAGACAAAGTTTCGTTGTGGAAACTGTCATAAGCATCTCGCATTGAAGTCCACGTTAAATTTCGAGCTTCTGTAAAAGATCGCCAATCTTGGGGATTTTGCGTCTGTTGAAATTTGGCATGTTTGTTCCGTTGTTTCTGCAACACTGTTCTGACTCTTTTTGTGTACCGAGGAGGATCAGCTCCGTCTTTTGTTAATTTATTTAGTACAAATCTCTCTATTGCTGCTGATACTATTTGTCTGAATTCAGGCTACAGGTCGTCTACACTTATATTAGTTTGGAAGGAATGGAGATTGCCTCTCAGGAAGGCGTCAAATGAATTTTTATCTGCTTTTTGAATAGGTACATTTTTCGTTTATCTCGCTACTACACGCCTGTGTTCACTAATCCCCATATCCGTTTTGATGCTCGTTATTAACTCAGGATTATTTGTTGCTAACAGTGTGTTTTCACAATCGTTTACTATTCGCGTGCGCTCATGAACTAACTGCTCGAAACATTTTTCAGAGAATGTGTTTAGCACAATTTCGGGTGATGTTTTCTGCGTACCTATGGAATTAAACATTTATTTTCGCCAACATATCGAGGGTAAATTAAAGTCACCACCAATTATAATTGTGAGTCGGGTACGTGTTTGAAATCAAACTCTTTTCTTTAAAGCTTTCAGCAATTATATCATGTGCATTGGGAGGGCGGTAAAAGCATCCAATTATTATTTTATTCCGCTTGCTAACGATGACCTTTGCCCATACTAACGCACAGGAAGTATCTACTCCAATTTCGCAACAAGTTAAACTACTTCTGACAGCAACAAACACGCCACCGCCAACCGTGTTTAGTCTATCCTTTCTGAACACTGTTAGATTCTTCGCAAAAATTTCGGCTGAGCTCATCTTCGGCTTCAGACAGCTTTCAGTGCCTATAACGATTTGAGCATCAGTGCTTTCTATTAGCGATTGGAGCTTTGGTACTTTCCCAACACAGCTACGACGGTTTACAACTGTTATACCAGTCGTTCCCTTATCTACGTTCTTCCTGTGTTTGGCCTCTACCCTTTGTGACTGAAGCCCTTTCCGTGTTTTCGCGAGACCCTCTAACCTAAACATACTGCCCAGTCCACGCCACACAACCCCAGTGTAGCCGCCTCCTGCGTATAGTGGACTCCTGACGTCCTCAGCGGAATCCGAAACCCAACCACCCTATGGCGCAAGTTGAGGAATCTGCAGCCTACAACCGTCTGAGCCTCTGATTCAGACCCTCCACTCCTCTCTGTACTAGAGGTCCGCAATCGATCCTGTCGACTATGCTGCAAATGGTCAGCTCTGCTTTCATCTCGCAAGCAAGACTGGCAGCCTTTACCACTTAGCCACTCGAAACCAGAGAGGATCTCTTCTAATCCAAAGTGACAACGCATCATTGGTACCGACGTGAGCCACCATCTGCAGTTGGCTGCACCCTGTGCTCTTCATGGCATTCAGAAGGACCCGTTCCATGTCTGTAATGACGCCACCCGGTATGCACACAGAGTGCTCATTGACTTTCTTTCCATTCTTGGCAGCCATGTCCTTAAGGGGCCCCATAACGCACCTAACGTTGGAGACCCCGACTATTAATAATTTCCCCCCCCCCCCCCTGTGTGACTGCCTGGGTCTTTCAGGCTTCCTAAGAAAGACGAAGGGCTGCACAAGAAGATATACGATTAGAAACAAAGATATTAGAACAGAATTAAATATTTTCAGCATGAATGAAAAAATTCAAACATGTAGTGACGTTTGGGAACAACACCTAATGGGATTGGCAGGTAACAGAATTCCTCAGAAGATCCTGAACTACAAAACGAATGGGTAAAGATGATGATGATGATCTGAAATAGAAAGTATCGATTCCGGCGCCAGACCCTGAACTTATCTTTCACAAGATGGAAGTTATGCATGCAAAGGAGCGGGACATTTCTTACGAATAACCTGGAAGAACTGTATATGACTGATCTATTTTATATCTATAGGCCTAATCAATGAAAAGACAAATGGGGACTTAAGTAACAGGCGTTCTCAAGATGGCGTCATACAAACTCTACATCAACATTAGGTACGAAAACTAAATAAATTACAGAGGAGAGCAGAAATGAGTAACAACAATACTGCACTGATGCTCTGTATTTTATTTCAAATTAGTCAAACAACGGATAAAAGTAACATGGGACTCACAATACGCATCAGACTTGTTCAAGCAATCACAGAAACGTGATATTTTCTATGCACGGCTTCCTGGAATGCATAGAATAATCTAAAATGTGGCAGAGAATGACACAACAATAATGCATCGTATTCAGTAACTATTATACGATCCTCTAATGAGATTGCAGCTCGCGGAAACTAAACGATCTCTGAGTCCCTGTAATGCTTCGTGCCTCACTATCGGTTCGCGTTCGTAGCTCTCCATTAATTCAGCGTGCAACACACACTGAGGTGACAAGAGTCGGGGGGCGCGGCATCTGGTCCAGCGACAGTGTCAGCCAATGACAGCAGCTGAAACCTATTTGTCAGACTTACTGGGGAGGCCTTACATGTGGCCTCCTGGGAAGTCTTTCGCCATCTGCTATGCCCTGGGGCGACCTCCCACTCGATAACAGGTGAGGGGTCAACCTCAGTGCGAGCAGTAACTGGGCAGGCCACTGGTGAGGACCGATCGGAGGACTATGACGTGCTGGAAGTCTGTTGGATCCTCACGGCAGGCCCTCAACAGTGGTGCCCCTCCATCGCAGCCTCATGCTGTGCAACCGAAGCCATCATAGCCTGGAGCTGAGAGCGAAGTGTCACCAACTCTGTTTGCATCCGCACGCAACAATCACAGTCCCTATCCATACTAAAGACTGTGGAAAACTAAACTACCCGGATAATTGGACAATCGGCACGTGCTGCAGAACTCGATTGCAGACGTTAATGAAAATACAGGAACTGTGTATAATAAATTGGTTTAACATGCAGAGATTCAAAAACCTAACTACCGAAGCACTCAGTTGAAACTATATAACTCGCCCCTGAGTGGGGACTTGTAATATGTCACAACATTGGTTTACTTTTCGACGCACACGACAACGCTAGAACTGTGGCTTTTTGATATCAAAGTAACACGCAGAAACTGAAGAAACTGACCTACTAAAGTACACGGATGATATTATAAAGTTAGCTCTTGGTTAGGAACTCGTAAAAGTCGCAGAATCTGTTACTTCCCAGTTGCTGCGTGTGTCTCGGCCGGCTGTTGCTGCCCGGCTGGCTGTCTAACACCCACAACCGGTCACTAGCTTTCAAAACAAACCAACTAGCTTTCAATTCCAAGTATCTCCGCAATGTCTTACCAAGTGAAGGCATACAACATTGCTGATGGTGATCCGTCCGTCACATGGGGACCTTAAGCTCAGCGGTGCTCTTTGGGAGGAGTAGGATATATGCCGGCATCGGGTTTAACCTCTCCCTTCTCCCCATGACACTACAGTACACTACACATACACCAGTTATAGTCAGTTACACTTAACAGCTACACTTACGCACACGTTGTTTGCTTAGAATGTATGCTTGCAGGCGCGAAGGATAGAGAAAACCTTTCCAATCAGGTGCCTGAAGTTGCCCTTCGGGTTCTCCCAATCACTCATACCATAATACTTTACTATACGACTTTACTTCATATGTATAACAAAAACTAAATGTTCTTACGGTTGATATAGTAAAGATGGAAAATATATGCACTTAGATTCGCTTGTAAGTTGTGAACGTATTTAATGCATTTTTCATAGACAGAGGAGCACTGTAAGGCTAAAAAAGTTCGAAGGCAAAATTTCTTTGAAAGGCCGCAGCGCCAATTAATTACTACACGGCTGCGAAGCTAGCTGGCTGCGACGCACTTCATCTCACTGCAGCGTAAATCATAAGGGCCGGCGGTGGCCGGTATAATGTGGCCCGGGGACCAGGGGATCCGCCCTTAATGATGGCAGTATATCTTGGCCCGCCGTACGTTAGGCGGCGCGGAGCCGCGTAGGGCTGCGAGAAATTCGGCTCCGCTCTCGAAAAGCGTGTCGCTGGTAAAAGGCTACAAATCTGCCGTGTTTGTGGTGAGCGCCAGTGCATACAGTTAGTCGCGCCCCACCGATTTTACTTTTTTGGACAGTAATGAAGAGGAACGATGGGACATAAGGTGTATGCTCGGCATTAACAACGGCACAGTAATGGTAAAAGTAGCACCCCTGACGACGGCATAAGGAGAAGCAAAGACGTAGTTGTTAGAAGAAACTCATTTAAATATGTACAAGATTCGCCTGCATCGAAATTATAAGTCAGAGTATCAAATTAGATTGTCAGCCACTCGTCTACAGATCTCAAAAAATCTTGGGTGCAATACGTAAAACGTCTCAGGGCGTGTATACACTACTGACTTAAATCAGTCTTAACACAGTTTTCGACATGCTTATGTATTTCCAACAACTATTAGCTTTCACATACTGTGTTATTCCTCAATGCTTTGTAGAAATCTCAAAATCCAGATTATTACGCAAAGTAAAACACAGAGCGGTGTGGTGCCGTGGTAACATGCTGGATCCTCGTTCGAGAATAGGGCGGGTCAAATCTTAGTCCAAGCATAGGGGTTGACGTTTCTCTTACACTGCTAGAAGGACGCTACAAATTTACTAGCCCATTCTTCCTCATGCGCGGTCATGCTTTTTTCCTAATGACTTCGTCGTCGATAAGCGTTATCTTCCCCCTTTCCAGAAAAAAATGATCGTATCTCCCTATGATGTATAAGCAAAATAAATTTGATCGCATGTTCTTAAAGTTCTAAGTATAGCAATTAAATTTATAAAATAAAATCTTTTGCCAGCTGACTAATATTAATGATAAAGCCTAATTTGATTTTAAACAACATTTCCAGTTTCTCCTATAGGCCGAAAAAGTTTGTTAGGCTAGAACGCTTTTGCTTACGAAATATAATATTTACCACGGAGTAAAATGGAGAACTCTAATAAACTTAGCATTACTGAACTGATTGGTCCAAGGAAAGGTTCTAACGAGGTATACAAAGAACGAGAAGTTTTGGAATTGAGACTGAACACAATTGCTTTACACATATTTATCTATGTCAATGTATAGTACAGAATATGCCGTTATTGAACACCACAAGCATTTTTATTTCTTGAATATAACCCGATGGATGAGCTCCCATTTGATGCACGTATCCCTGCAGATTTATTCTCGTATTTTTGCTCTAAGTTTATCGATGGTACAGCCCACAAGAAAAAAAAAGTCAGACACTGTCAGCTCAGGCTATCTTGGGGAGCATGCAACGTCACCGTGCTTTGAAATGACGCAGTTACCAAACAATCGTTCTGCGGTCCCCATCAGGCCACTTCCCCTTACTGAAAAATACTGTCTCATCATATTCATCCATAGAACATATATCTCTCTTCAGTAGGAATCTTTCTCATGAAACATCTTCTTACTTTAGGCCGTTCACTGCGCTAATACACTCCTGGAAATGGAAAAAAGAACACATTAACATCGGTGTGTCAGACCCACCATACTTGCTCCGGACACTGCGAGAGGGCTGTACAAGCAATGATCACACGCACGGCACAGCGGACACACCAGGAACCGCGGTGTTGGCCGTCGAATGGCGCTAGCTGCGCAGCATTTGTGCACCGCCGCCGTCAGTGTCAGCCAGTTTGCCGTGGCATACGGAGCTCCATCGCAGTCTTTAACACTGGTAGCATGCCGCGACAGCGTGGACGTGAACCGTATGTGCAGTTGACGGACTTTGAGCGAGGGCGTATAGTGGGCATGCGGGAGGCCGGGTGGACGTACCGCCGAATTGCTCAACACGTGGGGCGTGAGGTCTCCACAGTACATCGATGTTCTCGCCAGTGGTCGGCGGAATGTGCACGTGCCCGTCGACCTGGGACCGGACCGCAACGACGCACGGATGCACGCCAAGACCGTGGGATCCTACGCAGTGTCGTAGGGGACCGCACCGCCACTTCCCAGCAAATTAGGGACACTGTTGCTCCTGGGGTATCGGCGAGGACCATTCGCAACCGTCTCCATGAAGCTGGGCTACGGTCCCGCACACCGTTAGGCCGTCTTCCGCTCACGCCCCAACATCGTGCAGCCCGCCTTCAGTGGTGTCGCGACAGGCGTGAATGGAGGGACGAATGGAGACGTGTCGTCTTCAGCGATGAGAGTCGCTTCTGCCTTGGTGCTAATGATGGTCGTATGCGTGTTTGGCGCCGTGCAGGTGAGCGCCACAATCAGGACTGCATACGACCGAGGCACACAGGGCCAACACCCGGCATCATGGTGTGGGGAGCGATCTCCTACACTGGCCTTACACCACTGGTGATCGTCGAGGGGACACTGAATAGTGCACGGTACATCCAAACCGTCATCGAACCCATCGTTCTACCATTCCTAGACCGGCAAGGGAACTTGCTGTTCCAACAGGACAACGCACGTCCGCATGTATCCCGTGCCACCCAACGTGCTCTAGAAGGTGTAAGTCAACTACCCTGGCCAGCAAGATCTCCGGATCTGTCCCCCATTGAGCATGTTTGGGACTGGATGAAGCGTCGTCTCACGCGGTCTGCACGTCCAGCACGAACGCTGGTCCAACTGAGGCGCCAGGTGGAAATGGCATGGCAAGCCGTTCCACAGGACTACATCCAGCATCTCTACGATCGTCTCCATGGGAGAATAGCAGCCTGCATTGCTGCGAAAGGTGGATATACACTGTACTAGTGCCGACATTGTGCATGCTCTGTTGCCTGTGTCTATGTGCCTGTGGTTCTGTCAGTGTGATCATGTGATGTATCTGACCCCAGGAATGTGTCAATAAAGTTTCCCCTTCCTGGGACAATGAATTCACGGTGTTCTTATTTCAATTTCCAGGAGTGTAATTCGTAGTTTAGGACTCACTATTTCGCACCATATCTCTTCCAACGGTTTCTCTGTTCATTCTTCTCGATGTTGGAGGGGTGGGGGCGGTCGTATTTAACTCATACCCATTTTGTATTGGCTCGTTCGAGGAATAAAACACTTCATAGGATGTGCCGCAGCAGTGGGCGAAGCTTTGCTAGCAGCACACATGTACCTCGTCCTGCGTCATCTCGTTACTTTACAATATCCCCTTCTGCCATGCACCTTACTTTATTCGCCACAAATGGGACGTTACTGCACTATATAAGGGGGACCGCAGTAGCCGCTAGCTTGAGTGAACTATATGCGTCTCCCGGTTAAAATCACTTCAAGAACATCCGAGTGGGAACCCTGTATTGCTTGCAACCTGCGTGGTGTTTCCCCTAACAAGCCTGTATTTCATGACTATCTCGTCAGTTATGCTCAGCTATTCTTCATACAAGTGTTGAAATTCTTCCGATATCTGTAGCCCATCGGTATGAAATACGACGCCCCCGATCTCCAATGTTTGCAGATGCTCTCTTCCCGATTAAATTACCTTCGCTTTTCAAACAAGGTTGCAGAAACTGTTTTTCTTTGTGTATTGCTATATTTATCCCCCGGAAAGCTACAAGCTTTAACAGCGAGATTGTTTATTGTTCTT
Organism: Schistocerca serialis cubense; assembly: GCF_023864345.2. Taxonomy (NCBI): domain Eukaryota; kingdom Metazoa; phylum Arthropoda; class Insecta; order Orthoptera; family Acrididae; genus Schistocerca; species Schistocerca serialis. The sequence continues at coordinate 1,148,738,150 of NC_064639.1, read as the reverse complement.
AATATTTTTTATCGTTAGCCAGTATCAGAACATTAAAACAACGGAAAGCAGCATTAGGTGGTCGGAAAAGAGTGCTTTGTCGCACTGCCCTATCACGATACGAGTGATGCCTAATCAAGTGGCTCCCTCAACTGGCTTGTTCATCTCTCGCCTTCCACTTCGGTCCCTCCGCCAATTCAATTATGTTGTAAATATCTTCCCAGTCTCTCGCACTGCAAGTGAGGTTGAGTACATTTGTGTAACTCAAGCGAACTGTATCCACCGACGATGAAGTTTGCCTTCTACCGGCAGGTAAAATGTGCTGTCGTAGAGATCTGGCGGATAAAATAAAATGTTGACGGAGGACGAGAGAGAGAGAGAGAGAGAGAGAGAGAGAGAGAGAGAGAGAGAGAGAAGAAGAAGAAGAAGAAGAAGGAGTAGGAAAGGGAGGAAAGTGAGCAAAGGGGGGATGGAGGAAAGGTGATAGTGGGCGGGCATTATCTTCCTGAAACGTAAGCTCTGGATGGCTTGCCTTGAAGCGGAACGAAATGGAGTGTTGAGTGTCGTCGACGTAACGCTGTACTGTAAGGGGGCCGTGGATGACATTCAAAGTGGTCCTGTAATGAAAAGAAATGGCAGCCCATACCATCACTCTTGGTTGTCGGGTCGTATGGCAGGCGACAGTGTGGTGCCACACCGCTGTTCAGGGCGTTTACAGACTCGCCTTCGCTGGTAATGGCGACTCAGTTCGAAGACTCATCACTGAAACAGTCAATGAGGCTTCAGGACAAGGACGTATCTGGACACGGCCCGGACAGCACTGGGTTATTAACTTGACTCTCTTCCGTCATACGGCATGATAGCCGAGTGGTCTGGGCGTCTTGTCTCGGTCCGCGAGGCTTGCACCCCTCGGCGGTTCGAGTCCTCCCTCGGACGTGTGTGTGTGTGTGTTGTCCTTAGCGTAAGTCAGATTAAGTAGTGTGTAAGCTTAGGGACCGATGACCTCAGCAGTTTGGTCCTATAAGACCTTACCACAAATTTTCATTTACGGCCTGATAACCTCTCTCCTGTCATACGGCCCGGTAACCACGAGTTCTGCTCTGGGGTGCCATTTCATTTCGTAGCCGGCCTTTTGGTTGTCGACCGCAGCATCCTTACAGCACTATCTACGTCAGCGGCTTTCTACGCCCCATTTTGTTGCATTTCATGGCAAGCCTTCCAGGACTTACATTTCAGCAAAATAATGGCCACCCGCATACGGTGAGAGTTCCTGCTGCTTGTCTTCGTGTTTGACAAACCCTACCTCACTCAGCAAGGTCACCGGATCGCCCACAAGTTGCGAACGCCTCGAGCGTTATGGCCAAGGGCCTCCAACCATCTCGGAATTCTGACAACCTGAGTTGATTGGAGAGAATGTTGCATCCAACAACTCTGTCGATCAGTGCCAATCCCGATACCTGCCTGCAAAGGCCCAGAGGTATACCTGTGCATTATTGACTTGCTCAGTCTCTGAAGCCCTTCCTCTTGTATAAATCATCCATTTTTTCTGAATTTTTAATCATTTGTTTGTCGTTCATGCAAATCACATCTATTGATTTCCTTTCCCTTCGGACAATTCCATTTGATTAATTACTCTTTTTTTTGTCTTAGACTGTAAAATATGCGTAACTACAACTTCAGAGATGACCGATTAGAATACCTTGGTCTGTATGGGAATAAAGTAAACTGCTGACAGTTTGGTAATCCACATCTTATATTTTTATTACAGTTCTATCAATATTTAGATAGGACTGATTAGTGGCCCGCAGCTCACTGGTATCCTAGGCTGTGTCCGGTCCCGTTAGCTGAGTGATAGCCGGCATGGTAGCTCAGCGTGTTCGGTCAGAGGGTTAGCAGCCCTCTGTAATAAAAAAAAAACTGAGTTAATCGATCAACAACGAACTTAAACGGATGTCATAGACGTCCGCCCTGAGCAGATGCAACGAACATAAGCGAACAAAATGGGATTAACAAAAAAAAGTGGTCAGTGCGGCGGAATGTCACGCCACGGAGCTCGGGCTCGATTCCCGGCTGGGGAAAGACATTTTCTCCGCTCAGGGACTGGGTGCTGATGTGTTATCATCATTTCATCCCCATCTCCGACGCGCAAGTCGCCCCATGTGGCGTCGTATGCAGTAAGTACTAGCTGCCCTCAGCGGCCGAACTTCCCCGAATGGGCGACTCCCGGACCCCAATACCGCACGCTCATTTCCATTTTTACCCTAGGCTATGCGCCGAGCTGTAACAGAGAGGTGAATGTAAAGGGCCGGAGCGGAGCGACTGGTTGAGCATGAGTTGGGATACAGTTTTGAAGTAAATTTATTAAGCTATACCTTGTTGAGACAATATTAAGATACAGCAAAAAAAAAAAAAAAAAAAAAAAAAAAAAAAAAAAAAAAAAAAAAAAAAAAAAGTAAATACTGACTAGATTCGAACAGCCTGATGCATCAGAACGAATACCAGAGCCAACATAAAAATGTAGCAGTTCTCAAAGTGGAAAAGTAATAATTGACATCAGTGCATTAGAAAGAGTGCAAGGAAAATGGTCACGTGCAGCGCTCTACAAATCAGTCTTAATCTTACGTTACAACCAACGCTTTCAAATTCACCGCCTTCAAGAATCAACGGCAGGCAAATAACATGGGTGCATTAAGATGATTCCGTCAAACACATCTTCACGTTGAGTACTCCATGAACTAAACTTTGCAGAACAAGCATACACTAAACAGTAACGTAAGGCTTGACAAACATAATTTCTGATATTCTTAACGGGTTTGCAGCCGGACCATGTCGTCGTCCAGACACAATATTTTTATGGAAGACTTAGAGGACATGGCACTCAAAACTTCGTTTCTTAAACCAAAGTGTTTTTTGAGATACGTTGATGACATTTTTATGGTTTCGCCACATGGAGTTGATGCTTTGAATCGCTTCTTAGATCATTTTAACTGTCTACATCCAAGTATTAAATTTACTATGGAAATTGAAAGTGATGGTAAACTTCCATTTCTGGATGTTTTAGTTCAAAGAAAGGATGATGGGACTTCTGGACATAGTGTGTATAGGAAACCCACTCATACTGACCGCTATCTTCATGCGACCAGCTGTCATCCACCACAACAACGCAGTGGAGTTTTGCGGACTCTGGTGGAAAGAGCTTATGCCATTTCTGACATTAACAGTCCACCCACCCCACCGCCGCCCACACAGAACCCAAAGGGTTATTGTGCGGTTCGGCTGCCGCCAGTGGACCCCCCCCCCCCCCCCCCCCCCGCCGATGAACGTGTAATACCCAACCCCCAAGCGTAGAACAACTATGGTGTACGCGTAAGTGGAAACGGTGTTTGTGCAGCAATCACCGCTACAGTGTAACTGAGGCGGAATAAGGACAACCAGCCCACATCCGACGAGGTAGGTTGGAAACCGCCTTAAAAACCATCCACAGGCTGGCCGGCACACGGACCTCGACACTAATCCGCCGGACGGATTCGTGGTGGGGACCAGTACGCCTAGAAAGAGTGCAAGGAAAATGGTCCCGTGCAGCGCTCTACAAATCAGTCTTAATCTTACGTTACAACCAACGTTTTCAAATTCACCGCCTTCAAGAACCAACGGCAGGCAAATAACATGGGTGCATTAAGATGATTCCGTCAAACACATCTTCACGTTGAGTACTCCATGAAGTATACTTTGCAGAACAAGCATACACTAAACAGTAACGTAAGGCTTGACAAATATAATTTCTGATATTCTTCACGGGTTTGCAGCCGGACCATGTCGTCGTCCAGACACAGTATTTTTATGGACGACTTAGAGGACATGGCACTCAAAACTTCGTTTCTTAAACCAAAGTGTTTTTTGAGATACGTTGATGACATTTTTATGGTTTCGCCACATGGAGTTGATGCTTTGAATCGCTTCTTAGATCATTTTAACTGTCTACATCCAAGTATTAAATTTACTATGGAAATTGAAAGTGATGGTAAACTTCCATTTCTGGATGTTTTAGTTCAAAGAAAGGATGATGGGACTTCTGGACATAGTGTGTATAGGAAACCCACTCATACTGACCGCTATCTTCATGCGACCAGCTGTCATCCACCACAACAACGCAGTGGAGTTTTGCGGACTCTGGTGGAAAGAGCTTATGCCATTTCTGACATTAATATTATTTGAAATAAACTAAACTTAACCTTACACAATGAATTTAAAACATTACTAGGACCAAAATCATTTAACGGAACAACATTTGAAAGAAGAACTTGATCATTTGAAGATTGTTTTCAAACAGAATGGATACACGGAACAACAGATATGCCGTGCTCTTCAGTTTGGTCCGTCACGCGAGCCAATAGAGGATACTTTTGACGCTGTTGCTTATTTACCCTTTGCGGGAAGTATATCATCCAAAATTTCAACAATTTTAAGAAAACATAATATTAAAAGTGTTTTTACGCTGGTGGCCAAGACTAGAGCCCTTCTTGTCTCAGTTAAAGATATTTTGGGCTTGAGGAGGCTCGGGGTTTATGAAATTCCGTGTGACTGGGGAAAGAAGTATATTGGTCAAACTATTCGAACCATTCAGGACCGGTGCGTGGAACATCATCGGCACACTCGGTTGTTCCAGCCTGAGAAGTCGGCAGTGGCGGAACATTGCCTTAACGAAGGACACAGGATTGATCTTGCCTGCTTCTCGCTATTGGGGATGTGTCCTTAAAGAATCCATCGAAATTAGATTATCTAGTAATATTATTAACAGGGATAAAGGTTTTCCTCTAAGTAAGATGTGGAATCCAATTTTGTCCGACATTAAACGACAACGGTCTTCTTTTCGATCATTGGATTCTTCCAACTAGTGCTGTTGCGATTTATCGTTTTCTGCCGTCTTCTCCCACCAGCGCGCAGCGTGGCTACTTGCCGCCAGGAGGCGCTGCCCTCCATCTCGCGGACGCGCGGTGTTCTGTTCATGGTGTGTAAGGTTTCCGTCGTTGTGGCTGGAATTCAGTTCCGGCGAGGCAGTGCACGAGCGTTAACTCACCTGAAGATGGCGACCAGCTGGTCCGCCGAAATATTGTGTCTGGACGACGACATGATCCGGCTGCAATCCCGTGAACAATATCAGAAGGTATTACGCCGGGAGAGTCTACGAAATCACAAAACATAATTTCCCTTGCTCTCTGTGTGGTTACAAGAGATCAAGTCACATGTTAGCACCAGTCGTGCCTCACGGAAGTTACACAACTTCCGACACATCTTACACTTCCAATGTGAAGCGAGTCACCCACTTACATATCTGAAGCGTGATAGAGCGCCCTACCGGATAAAAGATATCAATTCAGCCAGGGCTAGTGTACGCCTCCGATTACAACCTTCACGCTCAGTTCTCGGAGCTGTTCCGCCAAACCACCATAGGTTGGCCAAGTGAGTCCAGAGACCGGCAGTACAGGCACACCGCGCAATTCGCTGTCTGCCCAGGTTCGCTGTCACCTCGTAACTGTCCACATACGTGCCGACTGTCACTGCCCGTTCCACCTGCCACCGCGCCTTCTAGCACGCACCGGCGCCAAGCGACAATGTCGCGCCATCGGGCTGCTCATACTGTGAACTCCATCTTTACAGATGGAGGAAGATAGAAAATAGGAGCGAACAGTGCTGACATAGCACAGAGCACACGACGTAGCAGGGTAACACCATTTTGCTGCATTGCAAAAGGACTGTTGTAGGCACCTTTGAGCCTAATTTCAAACTTCTGCATTGCAATGCAGACAATGCCGAGATTTCGATAAAGAGATCCATTAACTGTGTTGCGCAGTGTATTTCTTTATGTGGTCAATCCATTTCAGATCGCTCCAGATCGTTACTACTAGCCATTTTACGGTAATTTCTCTTTCCAGTTATTTCTCACCAATAGTGTAATCGAACAGTAGCTCACATCTTCCATTTACGTGCTATAGGTTATATTTACTATCGTTTAGAGTCAAATGCCGATCCCTGCACCAATCGTCGATCCTTTGCAGACATTCCTGCGTTTCGCTACAGTCTTCTGGTATTGCATCCTATCTGTATCCCACAGCATCGTCTTGAGTAGCCTCCCATGGTCCGCACGAGATCATTGATAGGTATAAATTATACACACGTACGACCCTATAATCCTCCAGTGGGAAAATTACTTTTATAGCTGTTTTTTCTGTTAAGAACAATACATTTACTTCTATCTGCAAGTGACTGCTGAATCCACTCAAAAATCTGATCGGTAAGCTCGTATTACGTTAACAGAAAAAGACAGTGCGGAACTGTATCGAATGTATTACGGAAATAAACACTCTGTCGTACTATACGAGTGAAACAGGTTTTGATAAGTATCGCCAACCACGCATTTAGCCATGACAAAAGGTCAACATTTTCTACTAATACTCTTCTTCACGTAGCTATGTAGCTCAAATAAGTTCCGATAACTGGACTGCAAATCTATGTTTAACCTACAACTGTCTCTCTATACCGTTCTTGGCAGTCTCGGGATAACTTTGCGTGTGTATGAATTTCAGAAAATCAAATCAAACACTTCAGTATACGCTACGAAAAACCTCGCCGAACCCGGTACTTCGACCATTTTCTTTTCAGTTAATTCTTTGCCTACTTCAACTAACACAAAACAGCTGCCGAATAATAACACCAGATTGGGGCTATATAGTCGTGAACTAGACTTCGAAAGTCCAACCACGAATACCCTACTTCTACGGCATGTCTTGTGCAGCAAAATCACGCGCACCTGCAGTAACTGCGAGTCCTTCCACGTATGCAGCGACAGCGGACAGTACTGCATGTCCAGTGCGCACTGTATTTGCCATCTTTTCTCCTTATCTATCCACAAACGACCGCCAGTTTCTACTAACACTCCAAATTCTTACCCAGTCCGCGTCGTGACTGTTAGATGTTTGTCTTGTTTCTTACTCCTCCGGATTCTCATTTGTTGAGCTCCCTCTCCATCTGATAACACCCCTTTATATCGGGCTGTCTCATTGTGAGAACAACTCGTAGCTTTCGTGACTGGAATCCATTTTAATCAAATTATTATGATTCTGTGACCGTACTGTGATGTGAATTAAAACTTCCAACGTTTCGAATATGCAACCTTCATTAGTTTGACTGCGTTTAAGAAGTTATTTGCAAAGCTTTGTCAAGAAAAGCTTCCACGATGTCAAGCGTAAACGTTTGAATACTTAATGAACTAAAAACTTTTCCGAATACTGAACTAAGCTCGGATTCGGTAAAATTGGTCTCATCCCTCTTGAGGCTACCAAAAAGGCAATGTCCAGTTAGTAATGCATACAGAATTTCAATTCAGTTGCTTCATTGCCTAAATTCTACTCTGGTGTTCGCCAGGCAGCTATTGCAGCACCACGATCCTGTTATAGTGATTTTGAACACATACGAGAATTTTCTGAGATGCACGGAAATAAGACCGAGATAATTCTTGCATTATGATCAACTTTTCGCGATAGGACTGCTTCTCTGGTAATGAATGCAGGTAGTTCATATAGGTTCAGTCTTCATTGCACAACACAAGGGTAGTCTTTGTCATCAGCTCAGCATCTGACACCAAATCAGTTACTTTGTGTTGTTGTGTCCCACAACCAGAACTTTAGTAACATATATATTCGCGTTTATTTAACCACTGTTGGCCAATTTCACTTTCAAGGCATTTTCAGCTGATTGTGTATGTGTCGAAGCATTCTTCAACAGTATATTATACTACACACTCCTTTGTCTCGTCTTCACAATCCGCTATAAATAAAACCATCTTTTCATACAATGGGTCAGCGTTACATAGGACATAATAATAAGGAAATGTGTACGGCAAGTGTTTTCAAAAGTGTCAACTGAATAAAAGTTCGTTGGAAAAAAGCTGCTTCCATGATTACAAATGATTCAGTATTACAGTTCTGCTTTGTGATGATCACTTCTTTAAGAAATGCTTTCTTACAGAGATGAGATGTAAATTCTTTTCAGCAAAATCAATGCTCTGAAGACTAGCTTTTCCACGATTGCATTCTAACGTGTTCAGAAAAATTTACATGCCTACCATTGTAAAATGTATTTTTGATTTCCATCAGCGGTATATACATAATATTTATACTTGACCGTTTTGGTTAATCAAACAATCATCAACTGGAAGAAAAATTATAACATCTGTTGGTTTAAAAACCGAAACTGGTTAAGAATAAATATGATGTATACAGCTGGTGGAAAATAAAAATGCATTTCTACAAATATCTCACAGCTGTAAATAGCTACCTATACAAATTTATCATTTTAAAGTGTGAATATGGTTTCACAACGAAATAGATGTGTTCAATGTTGTTTAACACCTTCAAATACCACATGTGAGATTTTCCATATTCTCTCCTTCTCTACACGCGAACTGCTACAAAAAATGAACAGGGCTTTTCGTAGAAATGTAAATAAATTTTGTGCTGGCATACATTTTCGCTAGAAACCGTGATTTTCGAACTTTTCGAGAACCCTGTACAAAAGTGACCTTTAAACATATTTTTCTTGAACACCTCTAGTGGACAGGTATCCCAGTATGAATTTGATCAAATTTCCTATAAAAATGTCCTGTTCATTTTTTTTACAGAACTAGTAGTTTGTGTGTGGAGAGCGAGAGAGTACGACAGTCTTGCACATGGTTTTTAATGGCGTTGCGCGGTGCATGAAACGTATCGGTAACTGCAACTGAATTATTCTGTAGTTTTTTTGTGTCTAAGAATTGGTCTTAACAAAACACCTGTAACATCGATTTAACGGGTTTTCTGAATCACGTAACTACTTGTTCATACGTCCTAATTAAGTCCAAACTTTTTTCAAACATAGTTTTTCATTTTAAGATGCTCAGAAGTTTGTGGACTGTGGCCCTTTGGATATTCAGAAATTGGTTTTGAGGAACAGTGTCTTAAATTTTCGTTATATAGAGCTGTAGCATTGCATCCTACAGTGTCATTAATGCATACAAAACGTCAGTTTAGTGAGAGAGAAATATATGAAGTTAATATTATTAAAAATTTTGAACTACGGTGAGAAACTTGCGAATATGTATAACTCGTATAAAGTCCTGTGGTGTGGCGACACAAGACTCCAAACAAGCCAAAGGATGCTGTTCGGAAAGACTGAGCACACTTGAATTATATAAACATGTTACGGTGCCTATGTGACGTACTTTGAAAACTTCGTCATATTTATGTAAAATAATCAATACACTTTTAAACGTTTGTCACTGTTATTTTGTAAGTCAGGCTATAATAACCAAATGGACATCTGTGTTTCGTAAGGTCTCTCATGTTAATGTGAGTAATTTATTCGCAAACTTAACTGTGTAGAATTCAGTGACCAGTAATAATGGCTTATAATTTGTTGCTATTCGAAAAATAATAATAATTTTGTCCAGGAAGATCTTTACGAGTATTTTATATCGGCAACCGTTTAAAATTCTAGAGCAAATACAAGTCGCATGTAACTTCCCTTTGCTTTGATATATTTCACATGCCCAGAGCGACCATCTTCAGTAATAACGCAGCCGAGGGCTATGTATGACTGCGACGCAATTTTTAATGTGTGGCCCTCGGCTACGTGGTTTATGAAGATGCTCGCATTGCTCGAGTGAAACATTCAAAATAAAGTTACACGCGACGTTTGGCTGCTCTAGAATTTTAATTGCTGATGACTGCTGTTCCCCAGCATAATTGCGCTAGCTAAGTGTTATACGCTACTGACCATAAAAATTGCTACACCACGAAGATGACCTCCTACAGACGCGAAATTTAACCGACAGGAAGAAGATGCTATGATAAGCAAATGATTAACTTTTCTGAGCACTCACACAAGGTTGGCGCCGTTGACGACACCTACAACGTGCTGACATGAGGAAAGTTTCCAACCGATTTCTCATACGCAAACAGCAGTTGACCGGCGTTGCCTGGTGAAACGTTGTTGTGGTGCCTTGTGTAAGGAGGGTAATGCGTACCATAACGTTTCCGACTTTGATAAAGGTCGGATTGTAGCCTATCGCGACTGCGGCTTATCGTATAGCGACATTGCTGCTCGCGTTGGTCGAGATCCAATGACTGTTAGCAGAATAAGGAATCGGTGGGTTCAGGAGGGTAATACGGAACGACGTGCTGGATTCCAACGGCTTCGTATCATTAGCAGTCGAGATGGCAGGCATCTTATCCGCATGGCTGTAACGGATCGTGCAGCCACGTCTATCCCTGAGCCAACACATGGGAACGTTTGCAAGACAACAACCATCTGCACGAACAGTTCGACGACGTTTGCAGCAGCATGTACTATCAGCTCGGAGACCATGTCTGCGGTTACCCTTGACGCTGCATCACAGACAGGAGCGCCCGCGATGGTGTACTCAACGACGAACCTGGGTGCACGAATGGCAAAGCGTCATTTTTTCGGATGAATCCAGGTTCTGTTACAGCATCATGATGGTCGCATCCGGGTTTGGCGACATCGCGGTGAACGCACATTAGAAGCGTGTATTCGTCATCGCCATACTGGCGTATCACCCGGCGTGATGCTATGGGGTGCCATTGTGTGGTGTGCGTACTGTAAGACCTTCGGTGCACACTATCAGATTATTTGACTTGTCGCTCTAACGAAGTAGGCGAGTGTCAGCAATATGTCTCGTGGTCTTATCGTCGCGTGTTTATCTTCTGCCGTTAGGTCAGATGATAGAAATGCCACATGCACGCTTAGAATAGCAGATTGACGGTGACCAACTTCAAACAGAACTTGATTAATTTTCAAACACATTTATTAAAATAATAACAAGCATAAAAATAACTTTACTTGGTTCTGGATACTATTTGCAATTGACAATCTGAAGTTCCTTTGGTCTTGGTACGTTAATCTTATTCTCACATATCTCTGATACTTGACAAAGTGTCTATACATTTCTCTTCATGGCTATGTACAGGAATATGATAATCTTATTAGGCGCAGACTGAAACTTGACTATAGACTAATGCAGACTGACTAATCGGAGGTCTGTACACTCGTTATAAGACCTCGCGCGTTCAGGTATCACTGCGCGAGTGTGATCCGCGAGGAGAAAAGGTTCTACGTTAGCAGCAACCTCATTGGCTGCGTTACACATTAATCCGCGGATCGGTGGAAGCAGAATTTGGTCCGTCTTTATGGCAGCGCCATCTCGTAGAGCAGAGATGGACGAGCGCTGCGCCTGCGCTCTAGTGGGAAAGTTGTGTACGCGCTGACTATGCGGAACTATGTACACAACACATTGGTTACACGTCTCGGTCACCTCTTGTTCGCATTGACGGCACTTTGAACAGTGGACCATACATTTCAGTTGTATTATGACCCGTGGCTCCACCCTTCATTCGATCCCTGCGAAACCCTACATTTCAGCAGGATAATGCACGACCGCATGTTGCAGGTCCTGTACGGGCGTTTCTGGATACAGAAAATGTTCGACTGTTGCCCTGGCCAGCACATTCTTCAGATCTCTCACCAATTGAAAACGTCTGGTCAATGGTGGCCGAGCAACTGGCTCGTCACAATACAGCAGTCAGTACTCTTGATGAACTGTGCTATCGTGTTGAAGCTGCATGGGCAGCTGTACCTGTACACGCCATCCAAGCTCTGTTTGACTCAATGCCCAGGCGTATCAAGGCCGTTATTACGGCCAGAGGTGGTTGCTCTGGGTACTGATTTCTCAGGATCTATGCACCCAAATTGCGTGAAAATGTAATGACATGTCAGATCTAGTGTAATATATTTGTCCAATGAATACCCGTTTATCATCTGCATTTCTTCTTGGTGTAGCAATTTTAATGGTCAGTAGTGTATTTAGCAGCGGTATGATTCATCCTTCTTATCTTGCATACAGTAACATCCACGGTTAATTAAACCTAAAGGTCGACTAAAGCAAAGAAGCTGTCTCAGGAGAAAACTTCTCTAAGGGACAGTGTAGTGGAAGGTGGATTAGGCACGCAATTACACACTTGCCTTGTAAGTAAACATTGCGTCTAGTTTCCACCAATTAGTGGAGTCTGACTGGTGAACTCCGTCTTATAAGGAAACATAAATTTTCATGAGTTCTGGGTAAATGGTGGAAGAAGATCAGGTCTCCTGCTGCACTGAAGAAACGCAAAAGGGGATTGCAAATGGTTCAAATGGCTCTGAGTACTATGGGACTTAACGTCTATGGTCATCAGTCCCCGAGAACTTAGAACTACTTAAACCTAACTAACCTAAGGACAGCACACAACACCCAGTCATCACGAGGCAGAGAAAATCACTGACCCCGCCGGGAATCGAACCCGGGAACCCGGGCGTGGAAAAGGGGATTGCAGATTGACATGACAAGATGTGGGGGCGTTAGGATCGGGCGCGCACCTGCGAACAAGACAGACGAGGGTAAGTAGATGACATTGTGTCGTGCAGTACTGTAAAATTTCTTTCGCGGACCAGTCGCAATGGTGTGAAATAAGTCGTCACATTGTGAACAGTTTTATTCATTTTCCCAGTCGAAGTCAATGATAAATATTTTGGCGTCCTAAACAGTGAGTTGAATCATTATTAAGTAGCATACAACACATTCTTCGTGGCGATTAACGTAGCGTCAGAGGTGAATGACGTACGAACCACTGATCACGCGCTGCCTAATGCGACAGGAGATATCCCATGAAGAGTCAAAGTGGGTGCTAATGAGAACTCTGAGATGTGAACCTGAAAGGCAAATGTTCACGTTCTAAGCTGGAAGAAAAGTTCTTGTAATTCTTCAGGGCGTCCGGAAACCAGTACCAGTTGAATAATGGTTCGTTTTACTTGTGGCCAGTGATGTGTTTCAATGTGTAGGCCACCAAGATAGATTGCATAGTAAATTATCACAATACGCACGTGTCGGCAGTCACAGATGTGAGACGTCAGGATTGCTTGTGTCGGTGTATGGGCAGGGACAGATTAACACATATTGTGTATCAACCTTTTCCTGTGCGTTCAACTACCAGTGCTGCTCGAGAGCGTTACCCTTACAGAAATAAAGTGACTGGGGTTTATGGACGGGGCAACACCTCATTTTCTACGCGTCATGCGACACTAGCTCACAGTAACGTTTCATGGGCGAAGAGGTGCGGAAACATGGGCTTCCTGTTCACCGGTCCCTGGCTTTGGATATATGTAAAGCGTTGTTGTATGCTCAGCCCAGATGCAGAAGTTACGTTAGCGCGCGACCAATGCATATGATACCCAGGTGTATCTGAAAGTGTGTTGATTCAATGCGAAGAAAGGCTGAAGGATGCGTTGAGAGGCGTGGTAATGTATGGCGCCTACGGTCTCTACTTCTACGCAGCGGACAGATGGTAATAAGAGGACAGATTGGTTCATATCACAACAGGTATTCGCTTTTGGAAACATCATTGTGGTGACTCCTCTTACAGGAATTTGTGACCTTTTTTTAACATGCTGTATAACTATCACAACCAGTATCGGCGACATATTCTCGGCAGTAATAACATATGGGGTAATTTTATTTAGAAAGGTTGCAATATATTTCATAAACAAAATTTTAATAGTTATTTTTTTGCTATTATGTTTAAGTCTGATATCTAGGTACAAGAACAGATCAAATGTTTCACGTGAATTGGCATTCAACATTTTAACATAATTTGTGTTAATATAACTAGGCATTATGGTGTTAAAGGGAAAAAAATCTTCATAAAATGTATATAAAAGAAAAAATAGCAATTTTTAAAAAATAACAAAACCTTCGTACTCCATTTGGCCATCTGGTGCACACATATATGTTCAGCTGAAATACACATGGCACGTGCTATTGGTCTGTTACACTACGCTGCATTGCTGGATCACAAATTTTGTAACTTATAATTCTGAACTGCACTAATATGCAACACTACATCCCTATACTTGGAATCATAAACAAGCTAGATCTCTCATTTGTCTGGATGGTTAATCCCCATCGTGCTGAGGTACAGCTCAGAATTCACACGGACTGTGCTGCTGTGCCATCCAAGGTGTACAGACTGGGAGATGGCTGTCAGGCTATCAGGAAATCCTTCTTGATTCTGCTCGAGTTCCATCTCCGCATTGTTTGCGCAGGGTTTTTGCAGGTGGACGTTCTGCCGTGGTGCGTCTCGTTGGCATGATGGCCTCTTATTTCTTGTCTCTCAGCCATGTAGGCTTGCGGTTCTTAATCTGATATTTTACCTGTCATCGAATTCACCTTGTGCCACAGTTTCTCATTCCTTATTTTGTTATAGACTATTGTATTACCGAAGACGTTCCTGTTCTGGACTGTAACATCATTCCCAGATGATGTGGTTTGGGGTGCCGATTGCTCCATATTCTCGAATGTCTGTCGTGCGTTGTCGTAATTTCAGTAACCCGACAGGTAGTGTGTAGCTTTCTTGGCCAGAAAAAAAGATGGCGGTCTTGATCTCTCTTTTATACTGCGAAGGACCTAATGAGTTTTCCTCCTTCTTACTTACTGTCCAGTCCCTGATTTCTAGCCATTGTCTATCAAGCATTATTCTATTTCCTTATTTGATGTGGCTGTTTATCTTCTCACATTCGTCCCTCTTGAGCCAGTACCGCGCAGCTCTCTTTCTTACTCCTAGGCCTAGTATCACGAGGAGCGCGACAGTCGATTTTGATCCATTCCTGACTACCGGTGCATCACCATTAGCTTGTTCCGTATTCGTGCGAGACAAATTAAGGGAACTCTAGGCGAAACAAAAAGTGAGAACTGTTTCGTTAGTGGTGCTGCTTAGTGTCTATTGATTTGACTGCATCATATTTTTTAGCGTTGCTCAGTACCTTGTACATCTACATCTACATCTACATCTACGTGATTACTCCGCTATTCACAATAAAGTGCCTGGAAGAGGGTTCAATGAACCACCTTCAAACAGTCTGTCTACCGTTCCACTCTCGAACGGCATGCGCGAAAAATGAGCACTTAAATTTTTCTTTGCGAGCCCTGGTTTCTCTTATTTTACAGTGATGATCGTTTCTCCCTATGTAAGTGAGTGCCAACAGAATGTTTTCGCAATCGGAGGAGAAAACTGGTGATTGAAATTTCGTGAGAAGATCCCGTCGCAACGAAAAACACCTTTGTTTTAATGATTGCCACTCCAATTCACGTATCATGTCTGTGGCACTACCTTCCTTATTTCGCGATAATACAAAACGAGCGGCGCTTCTTTGAACGTTTTCCATGTCATCTATCAGTCTCATCTGATACGGATCCCACACCGCACAGCAGTACTCCAGAATAGGGCGGACAAGCGTTTTGTAAGCAGTTTCTTTAGTAGCCTTGTTGCACCTTCTAAGTGTTCTGCGAATGAATCGCAGTCTTTGGTTTGCGCTATCCACAATATTATCTATGTGATCGTTCCAATTTAGGTTACTTGTAATTGTAATCCCTAAGTATTTAGCTGAATTTACAGCCTGCAGATTTGTGTGACCTATCGCGTAAATGAAATTTAGCTGATTTCTTTTAGTACTCATGTGAATACCTTCACACTCTTCTTTATTCAGGGTCAATTGCCACTTTTCGCACCATACAGATATCTTGTGTGAATAATTTTGCAAGTCGTTTTGATCATCTGATGACTTTACAAGATGGCAAATGACAGCAGCATCTGCAAGCAATCTAAGACGGCTATTAAGATTGTCTCCTATGTCGTTAATATAAATCAGGAATAATAGAGGGCCTATAACACTACCTTGGGGAACGCCGGATATTACTTCTGTTTTACTCGATGATATTCCGTCTATTACTACGAACTGTGACCTTTCTGACAGGAAATCACGAATCCAGTCTCACAACTGAGGCGATACTCCGTAGGCACGCAGTTTTTTTTTTTTTTTGTTAATCTCATTTTGTTCTATATTGTTCGTGGACTTTGTTCTGGTTGTTCGTTGATCCGTTAACTCAGTTTTTTATAACAGAGGATAGCTAAACCCTCTGACCGAACACGCTGAGCTACCGTGCTGGCAAGTTAGGTTAGAAGACGCCTGTGAGGAACGGTGTCGAAAGCCTTCTGGAAATGTGAAAATATGTAATCAATTTGACATCCCCTGTCGACAGTATAAAGGCAATTAAAATGCTGATAAACATTTGTGTCCTATCTTCACGTCTTACTCAAAACGCCTATCGAGTTCTGGTCAATACACTCTGATCAAGGAAAGACGTGGTCTCTTCCGCTGCATGGAGCATGCGTTCCTCCACTGCTGCCAACGTCTGCGACTGGCTACAAGCGTGCTCTGTTACTTTCGTAGAATACCAAATACCAGACCTGAGAGTGAATGAGCAATAATTCCCGGTGGTTCAAAATGGTTCAAATGCCTCTGACAAGGGAACCTCCCCATCGCACCGCTCTCAGATTTAGTTATAAGTTGGCACAGTGGATAGGCCTTGAAAAAGTGGACACAGATCAATCGAGAAAACAGGAAGAAGTTGTACGAAACTATGAAAAAATTAGCAAAATATACAAACTGAGTAGTCCAAGGGCAAGATAGGCAGCATGAAGGATACTGTGAGCTCAGGGGCGCCGTAGTCACGTGGTTAGCGTGAGTAGCTGCGGAACGAGAGGTCCTTGGTTCATGTCTTGCCTCGAGTGAAAAGTTTACTTTCTTTATTTTCGCAAAGTTATGATCTGTCCGTTCGTTCATTGGCGTCTCCGTTCCCTGTAATAAGTTTAGTGTCTGTTTTGCGATCGCACCGCAAAACTGTGCGATTAGTAGACGAAAGGAAATGCCTCTCCAATGGGAACCGAAAACATTTGATCGCAAGGCCACAGGTCAACCGATTCGTCTACAGGAAAACACGTCTGATATATTCTATACGACACTGGTGACGGCATGTGCGTCACATGACAGGAATATGTTGTCGACCCACCTAACTTGTACACTTGGCGAATGGGTAAAAAGATTCTTCTACCTTGTCCGATTTAGGTTTTCTTGCGGATGTGATAATCACTCCCAAAAAAGTGATGAAAACATGAGAGGTTGTCACATAAACTGCAACAAATGAATGCAACAGTTTCACAGTAGCACAGTTTTTCCTGTGCTCTGTCAAAACATATGTTTTTAACGTTTTCAAATTTTTCCGTGTGTAGACCGTCAAATGGCTCTGAGCACTACGGGACTTAACTTCTGAGGTCATCAGTGCCCTAGAACTTAGAACTACTTAAACCTAACTAACCTAAAGACATCACACACATCCATGCCCGAGGCAGGATTCGAACCTGCGACCGTAGTTGTCGCGCGGTTCGAGACTGTAGCGCCTAGAACCGCTCAGCCGCTCCGGCCGACCAATTTCCGGTGGTATCAGACGTAAACACGCTTAGCGCGACGAGTGGGTAGAGGGTGGGAAACGGCGGGTCGCGGCTGCGCCGGCCGATCGGACGGCAAAGCAAACGCGCTGAAACCCGTGCGTGGCCGCGCACAGGCGCTGCGCTGTGTTACGTCACGACCTCACGGCTACGTCACGAACTCACGGCTCCGCGGCCGGCGGTGCGGAAGAGCAGCCACGGGCCACGGCAGGTAGCGGAGCCACTAATTGTCCGCTCGGCGGAGCGGCCGCTCAAAGGCCACCCCCCACGCCCGCCCCTCCCCCGCCGACTCAACTGCTGCTTTTACTGCGAGCTGCTTTCACGCTGTCCACGTGCCGAGCTGGCGGCTTCTTTGAGCACGCGGTGTGGTTCACGCCGCGCGGACGAGGAAATGAATCGCTGCGATGAGAGACGGCGCAGACAGGCTTTCCGTAAGCACTTGCTGCCATCAGCAAATTACTGCACGCACGAGTCGGAGTCTTATGACTGTCAGGGTACCGTATCGTTCGGGGTACGGTTCTTTGCGAGACGGACATTCACTAAGGCATTCTCATGCAGGTAGTGAAAGTTTTTTCGATCTGATTGAGCAACTGTTAAGAGACGCAATGTAGGAGCCGAGAATAACCACACACCTGTCAAAGATTAAGCAACTATTTATAACGAAACTTTTTGACTGGTTTAATGCAGCCCGCCACCAATTCCTCTGCTGCGCTAATCACTTCATCTCACAGTACCACTTACATCCTAAGTCCTCAGTTATTTGCTTTACGATCTCTGTCTCTACAGATTTCATCCTCAACGACTCCAACACCACAGACGGTAATTCCCTGAGCTAACGTTTCCTATCTCTCTGTCCCTTCTTCTTGTTAGTGTTTTGTTAGACAGATAAGGAGGAAACGCAGAGAACCAACCGTGACATTTCTACATTTCTACATGGTTGACGTTCACATTGGAACACGGTAATTGGTGATGGTGGCGGGGGGGGGGGGGGGGGGGATGTTGAGGGTGGTAGTGCTGTAGGCTCACTGTCCTCGGCAACATATGAAAATCACTAGGTTGTAAAAATTAGAGATTATTAAGGCAATACAACACAGTCACTTTAGTAGGTCTGGAGCTCTTCAGAAACGTGTTGTTCCGAAATGGGCAAACGAAAAACAGGCTTGCAGGTACTGTGTTCGCATCTAATTCCGAAAGACTTCTACGTTTCGACATCATAGCGGATACTTCTCACCAGGTAAACTTAAAACTTCAGGTTGTAATGGTTCTTTATTTACGAAACCATTACCACACGCCAGCGCTATTTTTTAATACCGTAGATTAATGAAAATATTTTTCTACGTAATGTCTCATATTTTTCACTCTATTCAAATATGGTTTCATTTTTATATGTATGTACGTCGATATTTTGAGATGTTGAAATCCATATAATATCTGTTGTGAATATCTTTGTACTTATCGTTATCTTTGATGCTGTTTTGTGACTTTTGGCGCGGAAGCGTAGAGAGTAGTCAAGTTTTTTGTGTTGAATATGAACAGTCGTGACTTTGTGTTGCAAATGAAAACATGAGTCTGAGCCGGCCGCGGTGGTCTCGCGGTTAAGGCGCTCAGTCCGGAACCGCGCAACTGCTACGGTCGCAGGTTCGAATCCTGCCTCGGGCGTGGATGTGTATGATGTCCTTAGGTTAGTTAGGTTTAAGTAGTTCTAAGTTCTAGGGGACTGATGACCACAGATGTTAAGTCCCATAGTGCTCAGAGCCATTTGAACCATTTGAACCATGAGTCTGAGTTGTGGACTATGTAAGATGTTGCGAGTTTTATTAAGAACAGTAACGGCTGCGAAATTGTATGATGAACTAATGTTTTGAACATCCGAAAGTACAAAAAGTTTAATAAATGTGAATTTTTGTGAAAAGTGAGTGTCAAGAATTATTTTCAAGTGACCATTCTTTTAAAAAGTATGAAGTACATTGCAATGAAAAAACATAAATCATCAAATTAATCCTGAAAGATTGTCTTCGTAAGTTCTTCATGTCGGGGTAATAAACATCTGAGTGCCTACCGCACCATCAGCGAAAGTCACGCTACCTAGACAACAATTTTAATTACGAGCCAAAGCCAGAGCGAGATCGTCGTTGGATTGCAAGTACAAGATAAGTGATACTATTGTTAATTTTCTGCAGTGACTGTAATCAATTGACGATTGATGTAGCAATACCTGACACATTAAAGACCCTTTAGTTGCCCAATAAATAGATCATACTTTGAGTGCGCGACGTGATAATTTTTGAACTAATTAACTGTTACTGGAGGTACTGTTATAAGATCCTGTACCAATACGTATACCGACCACCGCCCTTGATTGCATTGACATCTGAAAATGGCGCCATAGAACTCATGTCTGTATAACGACAAAGATGACATGATGAATGAAGTAACAGTGACATGCAGTGCGCTCGGTATCTTCGTCGTATAGTAATTTTTGCTGTAGTTTAAGTCTGCGGACACTAAGGTAGCTGCCTAAACGTCAGTACCTTACGTAATCGCGCTCAGGAAGGGTAAGTACTGAATGCAGACACACAGTTGCAGAGGAACAAAGTGGGAGTGTACATTCGCCTAGCGAATGCGAGCCCTGACGCACAATGCGTGACTGGCCTTTATTCTGCCCCCGACATGTCATCTGGCATGTGAGGGTGGCGCGCAAAGATGAGTGATGCAAATAAAGTTGTGATGAAAGGGAATACGGAATATTTATCACCGGGGAAGGAATTGTCTCAAAGGCACTCTAGCTTCAGCTTTGAAGTGGAACGTGCATTAACACTTAATGTAGTTTCTTTCTTTTTCATTTTTTGCGAGTGTGTGTGGCTTTTTTATATTCTCTGCGTTATTTTTATACGAAGTACTAGTTGAGTAGTGACTGATGTATCTGTCCATATTTAATATTATGATCTGAGCTTCTATAAAAGTAGAATAACTTCTGTTTCTTTTATGAAATGTTGGCGTTGGAAACAACCAGAATTTATTTGTGGAAAGATGTCTGAAAATTTTTTTAGTCCACGCTACTGTAATTGAAGTTTTCCTTCGCCCTACTTCCCCTTTGGTCAAATATCACCTTATCTTGTGCTGTCTAAAACGAGTGGAGAGAGGAAAAGCTGTCTTACAAGAGGGGATCAGGGTTTACATGTTTCTAATGCCAGGGTTTTTGTACTGACTAGGAAAAGATTAACTTCTTAAATAATAGCACATTAATATTATTTTCGCTACAAAAAATAAAAATATAAATTGTTCACTGGTAGACCGTGTGAAACTCAGTCACTTATATTTAAAATTTCCTTTAATGCAGTATGATCAATGCAGTTGTTTTTGGTCGGCTGGACCGCGTAAGCTTTGGCCGGTGTCGGTTTGAGGGATGTCTTCCAAAATCTTTTGCTGCCACCCACAAACCAATATACTATCTCAAGTGCTTACTTAAAGATTTCTGTTAACACTCCGGTGTTCTTTTTGATATGTAAACCACTTGTAGAATTATTATCCCCTATGTGAGATCATGAGAGGTATTAAATATTTGAGTGTAATCCATCTCCTTAAATAGACAATTCCTGTTCCTAATCATTTAATGATTTTTGCGCGAACTGTACGCTTGGATCAGTTACGGTGGTCCTCTTTGTGTCAAGGCAAGGCTTCCGGTCCAGATCGTATACCATTGCAAGTCTACATTTTATATCCTCTCTACTTCGACCATCATCAGTTATTTTGCTCCCCAAGTAGCAAAACTCCTTTACTACTTTAAATGTCTCATTTCATAATCTAATTCCCTCACCATCACCCAACTTGATTAGACTACATTCCATTATCCTCGTTTTGCTTTTGTTGATGTTCATCTTATACCCTCCTTTCAAGACGCTGTCCATTCCGTCAACTGCTCTTCGAAGTCCTTTGCTGTCTCTGACAGAATAACAATGTTATCAGCAAACCTCAAAGTTTTTATTTCTCCTCCATGTATTTTAATACCAACTCCGAATTTCTCTTTTGTTTCGTTTACTGCTTGCTCAATATACAGATTGAACAGCATCAGGGATAGGCTACAACCCTGTCTCACTCCCTTCCCAACCACTGCTTCCCTTTCATGTCCGTCGACTCTTATAACTGCCATCTGCTTTTTGTACAAATTGTAAATAGCCTTTCGCTCCCTGTATTTTACCGCTGCCACCTTCAGAATTTGAAAGAGAGTATTCCAGTCAACATTGTCAATAGCTTTCTCTAAGTCTACAAATGCTAGAAACGTAGGTTTGCCTTTCCTTAATCTTTCTTCTAAGATAAGTCGTAGGGTCAGTATTGCCTCACGTGTTCCAACATTTATGCGGAATCCAAACTGATCTTCCCCGAGGTCGGCTTCTACCAGTTTTTCCATTCGTCTGTAAAGAATTCGCGTTAGTATTTTGCAGCTGTGACTTATTAAACTGATTGTTCGGTATAAGATCTATCAGAACTATTTTTGCCCATAGCTTTCGACTCAGTCGTTTCCATACCAGAGTCTCTTACTTCACGCTGATGCATTTACCCTTCCCTATCATCCCTGAAAGTTTGCATCATCACCACGGATGCTGTAGATACGGTGCAGAAGTACAACCTGATAAGGCTATCGCATGGTACGGAATGTTGAATCGAGCATAATTTTCCAGCTACCTGTAGGTCGTAAATGCACCGTTGTGGAGCTATGGACCATCAGCGACGAGCGCGTGCTATTTGTCCGGTAAACGAACGTGTTTAAGCGTGTCGACTAAAAAGCTGCTGCTTTACGCTGTTAATGGCATTAGTAACGCTACGATACTAAACCGCTGTTTATATAGTAAGCAAGCTTTATCCAGTAGACATCACAGAAAATTCGTTCCTGCTGTAGCCAGCAATGGACAGAAATTTAAAGAATGAATGGCACTCAACGTTAAGCTGAAACCAAACCATTATCTTCAGCTAATTTAATTAGTAACCGCCATATGATGGAAGGACCGATGCATACTCTTCTTAATACACAGTCACTCTGCATAAATCTCTTCACCACTCATTCTGCCGGCATCGTACTACAGCCTACTCTTCTTGCAACATGTCGGTATGATCCCAACGACCCTACCTCTCTGAAAACACGGAAGATGACGAGAAGCTGTACGTGCGAGTCCTTTCTGTGTGTTGTGTTCCGGTTTCCACATGAACTCTTCCAGTAACGTTAGACACACACCAAATATCAACTATATACTGACCCTAGTTTACGTCCGTGGGAAGCCTTGCGGAGTGGCAGTGCGGTTTGAGGCACCATGTCACGGATTTCGCGACCACTTCCGCCGGAGGTTCGAGTTCTCCCTCGGGTATGGATGTGTGTGTTGTTCTTAGCATGAGTTAGTTTAAGTTAGTTTAAGTAGTAGGGACCGTTGACCTCAGCAGTTTGGTCCTTCAGGAATTCACACACACATACACACATCCATTCAAAAATGGTTCAAATGGCTCTAAGCACTATTGGACTTAACATCTGAGGTCATCAGTCCCCTAGACTTAGTACTGTTTAAACCCTACCAACCTAAGGACATCACATGATTCAAACCTGCGACCGTAGCAGCGGCGTGGTTCCGGACTGAAGCGCCTACAACCGCTCGACCATAGCTGCCGGCACACACATCCGTGAGAATGTTTTATCTATAACGATAGTATTGAAAAGAAGCTCGAAAAAGGGCGAAATCTTCATCAACACAGCCCCAAGTATAAAAATACTGGAGCGTCATTTTGGTATCGTTGGTCAAGACGTTCAGGGCGTAACGCTTCCCATTTGTGTCAGCCCGGTTTATGTCATACATTAATTATTGGTGTTATTCTCTCGGTTGTAAGTGCTGTGTACGACTTCGTACACAATGGTAAGGGGAGGAGGGCTACAGAATGCTCTGACAACTGTCGTCGTAGGAAAGCTGGATAGGAGCAGAAATGATTAGCAAACAAGAGAAACACATCAAACAGAAGAATTATTTCTTCTGTTTTTCTTCCAAACAAACTGTTAGCCTGTGAAATATCGCCTCAGTTGTTCGACTGGATTCGTGATTTCCTGTCAGAAAGGTCACAGTTCGAAGTAATAGACGAAAAGTCGTCGAGTAAAACAGAAATAATATCCGACCCCCAGGAAGTGTTACAGGCCCTCTATTGTTCCTGATCTTTATTAACTACATAGGAGACAATCTCAGTAGGCGTCTTAGATTGTTTGCAGATGATGCTGTCATTTACCGTCTTGTAAAGTCATCAAATGACCAAAACGAATTGCAAAATGATTTAGATAAGATAGCTGCATGGCACGAAAAGTGGCAGTTGACACTGAATAACAAGAAATGTGAAGTTATTCACATGAGTACTAAAAGAAATCAGCTAAATTTTGATTACGCTGTAGATCACACAAATCTGAAGGCTGTAAATTGAGCTAAATACTTGGGGATTACAATTACAAATACCCTAAATTGGAACGATCACATAGATAATGTTGTGGGTAGAGCCAACCAAAGATTGCGATTCATTGGCAGAACACTTAGAAGGTGCAACAGGTCTACTAAAGAGACTGTTACACCACGCTTGTCCGCCCTATTCTGGAGTATTGCTGTGCGGTGTGGGATCCGCATCAGATGGGACTGACGGATGACTTCGAAAAAGTACAAAGAAAGGCTGCTCTTTCTGTATTATCGCGAAATAGGGGAGATAGTGCCACAGAAATGATACGTGAATAGTAGTCGCAATCATTTAAAAAGGCGGTTTTCGTTGCGACTGGTTCTTCTCAATCACCAGTTTTCTACTCCGATTGCGAAAACATTCTGTTAGCACCCACATACATAGTGAGAAATGATCATCACGATAAAATAAATCAGGGCTCGCACAGAAAAATTTAAGGGCTCGTTTTTCGCGCCCGCCGTTCGAGAGTGGAACGGTAGAGAGACAGCATGAAGGTGGTTCATTGAACCCTCTGCCAGGCACTTTATAGAATAGCAGAGTAATCACGCAGATGTAGATGCAGATGTATTTTACTTGTATTTCTCCAAGCGTACGGAGACTCATTGCAAGTAATGCAGCAGAAAATAGAGTCCAAATGTCAACAAGGATGAGGCCGCCTGAAGTAAAGCACGGGAGGCGTGAGGCAGCGGATGTGCATCATTGGGTCCCCCGGTTTCCGCATGATTTGCAATTATCTTAAAAACCACATACACAGAAACGTGCTTATCTCGCTGATTGTTACCCAGTGATTTTGCAAGAACTTACAGTTGCGCGTCTTTGTGGTGACAGGATGAGTGACTATCACTGTTTCCCCTGAGATCTCTTTTTAATCCGCTTGTTAAGGGTCGGTAGCAACTCTCGTGTGATCACAGGTAGCGGCACCCCGCTAGCGTTCGCCTGAGTCTCCCCAGAGGTTACGTCACACAGTGGTGGGGGTGGCAGCTACCGCCAGGTGGCAATCAAGCGTGAGCGATACGCCTGCGTGTAGCGCGTGGCGTGCTGCGTGTAGCGCAGCTCGTGAGTCAGCTGCCCTCTGGGACGGCACGCCGGGGTCACACCACGCCATGAGCACACACGTGACCGCCGCTCTGCTGACACGTTAGCTGACCCGCCCTCTCTAAGTGCCGGCTCAGCGGCTCTGACTCATCGTTCACTGGGGCTGCACTAGGTAAAAAAGAAAAGAATAACTCCATGGATCTTGGTCTGATAATAATCTAATGTGGCAACCGTGTAGCTTGCTACACGTGATTTACGAGAACTATTCGATATTTAAAGTCCGAACTATCGGTAAATGGAAACCACTGTGAAACTCCAGAATGGTTTATTTGCAACAGTTAGCGACATCTTCCAGCTACTTCTCTACATAGTCGCCGGTCCGAGTTAGACACTGTAGTAGTGTTGTACCCACTTTCCAATACCCTCATGATAGAACGCAGCCTGCTCTGCTTTCCACCAATTCTCTTCTCTGCTCTACATCTCTTTCTTTCTTTCGTTCTTTTTTTCACTGGTGCCATGTCCCGCGCTGACGCAAGGTCGGCATTGTTAGGAACAGATTTGGCAAGGGTAGTGGAAAGGGGTGGCCGGATGCCCTTTCTGCTCCATCCCCCGGGATGGAATGAGTGTACCCCTACTGTCTGCGTCGAGTGAATTTAATGAACATTACAAGACTGGAATAGAAGGGACAACCGATCGAGGTACTAAGGTACCCTCCGCCACACACCGTCAGGTGGCTTGCGGAGTATGGATGTAGATGTAGATGTAGCGTGTTCAGATGTCTGCGAGTCGTGTAACTGAGGCAAAACGTGGGGACCAGCCCGGTATTCACCTAGTAGAATATGGAAAACCGCCTAAAAGCCACATCCAGGCTGGCCAGCACACCGACGCTCCTCGTTAATCCGCCGAGTGGATTCGATCCGGGGCCGGCGCGCCTACCCGAGTCCAGGAATCAGCGCGTTAGCGCCCTAGGCTACCATGGCGGGTGCTCTACAGCTCTTTGTCTGTGCCAAAATGTTGTCTTCATAGCTGGCGGTTGTTGAGAGTGGAGATGACACTCAGGGGGTGCCAGTTGCGGGTGATCAAACACTTCACATCGAAAAAGCAGCAGGAGCATGTTCATTGCCCCTCTGTGGCTGAGAATTGTCATGGGGAAGGAAGTGGATTACAGCTATGTTATGTGGGCTGCATGATATCAGGCGAAATCACCCGCCAGGCTCTCATATATGGTGGGAGACACTGTTTTATAGGTATCTTTACATGCACTCAGCATTGAAACGAGTGACGTGACGCGATCGACAGGTACGCTAAAGTCACTGCCCAACTCATCTGTGCAGAGCTTCATCCGATTTCTGCTGTGACTTCCATTTCGCGCTTTCCAATTAGCCTTCATACATGGAGCAGATTTCTGATCTTAACAAGCATTCGGATGTGTTTTCACCCGATGAAATAACATCATCAGTTAAGCATCATCTTCGACAACACAATCTATTGTTCCCAAATGTCAGCTGATGGGTTTCACAAAGCGCCAACAGCAGGTATAAATTCACAGATGAGCTTCATATGTTATCTTTTCACTGTAAATTTTTTGATAATTTTCCAAAGCACAGAAGTTTTTTTAGAGAAAATATCGATAATTGCTTTGCACAATATTTTTCATTAAACTAAAACTCGTGAAGCATGTACAACAGGTTTTCAGTAATTAATGTAACGCAGTTTTGTTCTTAAAGAAGGTTCCAGTTCGCCACATAATTCCGGCTACAAAACCCTGTTTTTCAACATGACTGCCTTACTCCACCTTACTGGCAGGGACTGTATGTCTGCAAGTCGACATTGGAACCAACCCGTTGCTGCCTCACTAACCTTCCATTCATGCACATACTGCTACCTGTGAAATGCGTCCTTCATTGGGCCAAACAGATGGGAGCTCTTTATGGTCTTATGTTAGGCATCCAGGAACCCAGTGGGCACATAATACGACCACAAATGGTCGACGAGTGTGACAGCACTACCCATGGAGACCTACAGTTAAACAGAGAGGTGTTTGATTATGATCCGGCAATCACCTCAAATGAGAATGTCTGCACATCCCAATATCGCAAGAGTCACAGATGTGCGCAGCCGGCCATCATACAGCAGATCAGATAGGGTTGGGCAATCGTGGTGCGATGATAGCAGACGCGTAGCCCAACGGCTCACCATGCTTTTGTTCACTACTCTGTCTCCGTAGAGAGTCCGCAAACGCCTGTGAATATCTGCGATGTTCTGATTTTCCACGAAAAGAAACTCAATGACAGCTCTCTGGGACGCAACTCCATTGCAGACGCCATTTTGAAGGCTACGTTTAGTGGCACTTCCTATCAGAACTTCAAGAAACTACAGGGGCTGAAGCGGTAATGTACGACAACGTCCGACAGCAAATCCTACTTGTTTAACTGAAACTAGCCGAGGAAAAAATGTTTTCCATTGCTTATTGAAAGCCCCTCGTAATTAAATGAGCTTAATGAAATTGTAAAATTTACTGGTCTTTCATACAAGTGCCATGTGTTGAGCGCCAGGATGGCACCACTTACGGCCTTTGCCGATGAGATCTGCCTCACTAAGTCGTAATTCACAGTGTAATTATCGGAGCAAACGAAATTGGAAGTGCACTGGATCCCTAGCGCAGACTTCCGCGAGGAGAAGGAATCTATCACTTGAGAAATTAATGACATTGGGCGTAGTTACTTGCAAGATCGTTACTCCCAGTAACACCAACGGTGTATGCAGCCCGGGCTAATCAGACTGTCCACTGTTCTTTTCTGGTAGTACTAGAAGTCACGAAGAGAGATTCATTTGTGGAGTCTGCCACAGTGTGAAGAAGAAGTCAAAGTGTATGTGGGACAATCAAGTCTGAGGAGTGTAACCGATTCACGCAAATGTGAATTGTCACTATTCAATCCACCACCACCATCATCTTGAGCGGTTTTTCGCATTCCATCCAGTCGTCGTCATCTCCACTAAATACAAAAACTCATGAACTCGTGGTATGGCCTAATTAATTTATACAATTTTCTTTCTGATATTTTGAGTAAATTATACTTCATTATCATCGTCTTCCGCTGCTGGATAAACGTCCTATGAAACTGGTAATGAAACACGTCTACTACGATAGACTATATAGGGAGGGGCGGGGGGAGGGGGGTGGGGGGAAGGACATACGAGCAGTTACTGTTTGATAAATGTTTTTAATTATTCAGTTTGAAAGGCGGCGATCCTTTGGGCATGCCTTCGTTGACCCCTTGTTAATTACATAGTCCCTGCTGAGGCTTTGCAGACACCTCAGGTACTTAGCGAATTATCGGTCGAGTAATTGTAGGTATGGCAGGGAATGACTGAATTTTCTTTGTCGCTAGCGATAATACGATTATATCAATACTACAGATAAGGGTTTCCCTGCAAATAAGACGTGAATCCGATTTTATCTGATATTAAGCGAAAAAGGTCTTAATTTCGACCGGCAATTTCTTTTAATTAGTGTTTTGCTAGTGACATATAGTTTTGTCTTTTTATTTTTTTTTTCCTTTATTTTTTTCCAGTGGTGAGCTATTAGTTCACGCATTGTGTGCTCTCCATGGTATAAAACCGAGCTACCGATTCTGTTGGAGACGCAGTTCCGGCGACATTGTGCATCAGAATACTCACCTTAATATGGTGTCCAGTTTGTCTGCTGAAATATTGCGTCAAGATGTCCGCCTGCATAGCTGGCTGGTAACGTGATTGCCTCCTATGCAAGCGGGCCCGGGTTCGATTCCCGGCCGTGTTGGAGATTTTCTCCGCTCAGGGTGTCTGGGTGTTGCGTTGTCCTCATCATCATTTCATCCTCATCATCGGCGCGCAAGTCGCCCAATATGGCGTCGACTGAAATAAGACTTGCACTGGGCGGCCGAACTTCCCCAGATAGGGGTCTCCCGGCCAACGATGGCATACGCTCATTTCATTTTTTGCGCCAAGACGACTAAACTATCTGGCTGTATACCCAAGAAGAGTAGCATCACTCATTACACCGGTAAAATGAACGTAAATACCTCAATTACCATTAATACGTATAGTGTCAAAGAACATAATGTATGTATCAAGAGGACTTGTGGCCTGTAATTGAAAAGGTGTCCTGAGGATGTCTCCATTGGCAAAAGATTCCGGAACAGTACTCCATTCGGATCTCCGGGACTGCCAAGGACGAGGTGACCATGAGAAAAACATTGCCTAATCAACGAAAGGATAACGTTTTACCAGTCGGGACGTGGAATGTCAGAGCCTTGAACGTGGTAGGGAAACTAGAAAATCAGAAAAGAAATATGCAAAGGCTCAATCTACATACAGTAGGGATCAGTGAAGTGAAAGGGAAAGAAAACAAGGATTTCTGGTCAGATGAGTATAGGGTAATATCAACAGCGGCAGAAAACGGTATAACGGGAGTAGGATTCGCTGTGAATAGGAAGGTAGGGCAGAGAGTGTGTTACTGTGAAAAGTTCAATGACAGGGTTGTTGTTATCAGAATCGGCAGCAAACCAACACCGACAACGATAGTTAGCTATACATGCCGACGTCGCAGGAAATAGAAAGGGTTGCAGTACGTAAGGGGAGATGGAAATGTAATACTCATGGGGAAGTGGAATGCAGTTATAGGAGATGGAGTAGAAGAAAACGCTACCGGAGAATATGGGCTTGGGAGAGGAGAAAGACTAATGGAGTTCTGTAATAAATTTCAGCTAGCAATAGTCAATATCTGCTCAAGAATTACAAGAGGAGGAGGTATACTCGGAAAAGGCAGGGTGAAACGGAAAGACTTCAGTTAGATTACATCATGGTCAGACAGAGATTCCGAAATCAGATACTGGATTGTAAGGCATACCCAAGAGCAAATATAGACTCAGATCGCAGTACAGAAGTGATGAAGAGTAGGCTGAAGTTCAAGACACTAGTCAGGAAGAACCCATACGCATGGAAGTGGGATACAGAAGTATTAAGAAATGACGAGATACGCTTGAAGTTCTCTAAGGCTGTAGATACAGCGGTAAGGAATAGCTCAAAAGGCAGAACAGTTCAAGAGGATCGGACTTCTCTAAAAAGGGCAGTCACAGAAAAGGGAAAGAAATGTATAGGTACAAATAACTGCGAAGGAACAGTGGGTAACAGAACAAATACTTCAGTTGATCGATGAAAGAAGGAAGTACAAAAAAGTTTTGGGAAATTAAAAAATACTGTAATACCAGTCGCTGAGGAGTGAAATAAATACGATGTGCAGGGAAGCTGAGACGATATGGCTGCATGAAAAATGTGAATATAACGAAAAGAAATTACTATTGGAGGGACTGACTAAGCATACAGGAAAGTTGAAATAACCTTCGGTGAAATTAAAAGCAAGGATTGTAACATTAAGAGTGCAATGGGAATTTCACTATTAATTGCGGAGGAGAGAGCGGATAGGTGGAAACAATACCCTGAAGAGCTCGATGAGGGGGAAGATTCGTCTGATGTGGTAGAACAAGAAACAGGAGTCGATTTAGAAGAGGCAGGTGATTCAGTATTAGAGTCAGATTATAAGAGAGCTTTGGAGGACTTAAGACCACATAAGGTAGAAGGGGTAGGTAACATTCCATAAGAATTTTTAAAATCATTAGGGGAATGTCAAGTGGAAAATCACGCTCCAATGCGACATCCTGGCGCTAGGAAATATATGACAGGTTGATTATGGTGAAAATTACGGCCACAGCAAATATAGTGAAGACAGAGATGTTTACCCAAATCGTCGGAAGAGGTGACACCCTTTCGAAAAATTTGACAGTGGTAGGGGAAGAAACTAAAATTTGCTCATGCTTCACAGACTAAGGCCCAGACTTAGGTGTCACTTCCAAAGATGCAACAGAATATACTTTATGTGATTTGACAAGAATAATTGTGTTAACAATGGCATTTGGGAGGGGTTAGACAGAAAGGTTAGGCAGGCACCAGAATTAATACATGCACCGAACACTTTAACGAGAGAGACAACTGTCTTTTAAAATTCAGCGTAGCAAAATTTTGAGTCCCAGATCGTGAAAGAATTCAAATAAAAATTAAAAATTTATGATCGTTTGTGAAATGATTCAGAATTAATTGGAGGTTCACAGGACGCCGATTCCAATTAGATTCTAGCACTGCAGAGCTACTATTCACCATCCTGGTTGCCGCTTCAAATCACGAACGAAACTAAACTGCTCTCCATGTACCTCCGGTGCCGATTCTTCTCTCGACCGTCCTCCAGAACAGAATTCTCTCTCCGCCGTGTTCCATGTACTCTGTACTCTTTCATTTTTTCTAACTCTGGCGCCTGAACAAGATCATTTTGCCAAAAACTCGCCTCATTCAACCATGGCGTCAGAACGTGTTACGTCCAGTAAGTGCCCTATTAGAACTCTAGTCTTGGCGTTAGTTTGTGAAGGCATGAGCAAATTTTAGTTTCTCCCCCTAACATAGTGGAATTTTTAGAAAGCGTGTCACCTCTTCGCACGATTTGGGTAAACACCTCTGGCATAAGTATGTTTGCTGGGGCCGTAATTTCCACCATCAGCAAGCTGTCATATATTCTCTAGGTCCAGGATGCCGCATTGGGGCGTGATTTTCCACTTAACAGCGAGCTATATATTTGCATCCAGCGGTACCAAGTCGCGGCGTAGGCGTTAAACGGTCATCAGGTTCGGAGCTGTCTTCCTGGCTTAGAGCCAGCAAGCCTGCACTGGGCGTGACTACGCAGTTAATCATTGAGGTGTCGTCCGCGGTGCGTACCACCTAGAACGTTCTGTAACGAACCCTCGTCCAGCTTGCAAGACGGTTACGCTGAGGAGCATTTCTCCAGGCTGCAATGCAGGAGACTCCATTGTCCCGAAAGCATTCACGGACCCGCCTCCCGTAAGAGACCGTGCAGCCTCGTGTATGTAATGCAGCTGTCATTTACATTATCTCATGCGAAGGAAAACTATCATTTGCACCACATCTGACTTGTTTGTCCCTTGGCCAATTAATAGGTGTATCAGACAGTCCGTGTAGAGTTCGTAAAATGAACTAATTCCGATCATAACTACAATTATTTCCACTATATTCACATTGAAATTACTGGTAGAAACTTATATTAACTTCTTGTTAATCACTGCAAAACCATACTGACTGACTTTTAATCACAGTAGAAGGGTGCCGCAGTAAAAGTGAATTTAGTGAGATGCACGCCATCAGCCTCCCGTGTTCTTTTTTATTAATTTACTTCTTTGTCGTTTGGTGTCAGGCTGGTTTTACATATAAGTTGGATTAGAAAGGAAGTGACCGAGCGAGGTGGCGCAGTGGTTAGACACTGGACTCGCATTCGGGAGGACGACGGTTCAATTACGCGTCCGGCCATCCTGATTTAGGTTTTCCGTGATTTCCCTACATCAATCCAGGCAAATGCCGAGATGGTTCCTCTGAAAGGGCACAGACGACTTCCTTCCCCATCCTTCCCTAATTCGATGAGACCGATGACCACGCTGTCTGGTCTCCTTCCCCAAACAACCAACCAACCAACCAGAAAGGAAGTAAGGAGTGCGAACCCACTTTACTAACATGTAAAACCTAAACAAAACCATGGCACACACTTCTTTATGAAAGGCTGGTGGTATCTACAGACAGTTAAAAGTGGCGAAAATCAAAGAAGAATATGTAAAAAGCTAACGATATGAAACGGATCCTAGAGATATTGAAAAATTACAAGTAGCTGTCGATCTGCTTATAGACCATAGGGCAGGTTACTTTATTTTTTGTTGTTATCACTGATGCTTAGGCACCTGCCAACCCTTGAACTAAATAATAATAATAAAAAAAATCAAACAGCAACAGCTCTTGTGGTTCTGCATCATATTAGACATCTTTCATTTATTTCACCCTTCCAGGATATTATTCGCATATTATCACTGGACCACTTTTATTTAGTTCCCGCATCACAGTAGGTATTTTCCTAAGGACCGTCAACAAAGACAAATGTAATACTAACACTTATTTACAGAAGAAAGCTTGAAACAACTGAACTAAACAGGCCCGCCCCCTCTACCCTTTTTATGCTCTTATATGGAAAGAGTCTGTAGACTTAGTGCTAACTGAAATACTGACAATTCAGTACCATTTTATGTCGTGTGTCAAAATTGTGAAACTTTGTTCCTGTTGTAGTTATTATATCGACAGCGTGGCACGTCTACTGACATTTCCCAAATTTTTGGACGAAAGTTTTCAGATGATATATTTCTCTTCATTGTAATTTGGTGTAAGTTATGCTACAGCGAAGTAATAAGCCGATGTAAGCCAATTATATTTTTAAACTCACTTCTGGGCCACACTGTATCACAAAAAAGTATTTTCAGGATTTTGTTTTCTCTTTTTTTGCGTTCATATTAGTTTCATTCTATCAGACCAAACCTACCGCTTTTCTTGGATTTTCTGCTAGAACAAATGTAAATTCATGAATTTCCTGTCTAAAATTTTTCTGCCTGGCGCACCAAATTCGTTCCTTACGGTCTTCTTTTAATGCACCGATCCATTGCACTATTTCAGTTATGGCCTTACGGTGACTTTCGTAGGATTCCACAACTACCTTATTAATATGATTGGTTCCATTCTATTAACATTCCCATAGAAAGGGAGCCTATGTTTTTTCATAGCTGGAAATTTTGATGTACTTTTCAAATTCTTCATTTGCTTGTAGTCTGTATGTTCCTTCGTGGTATAAATTGGAGCTAAAAGTTTCATGATTACTTTTCGTTCCTCCTTTTGGACCTCTTCAGTGTGCCTGTTTCTGTTTAAAACGAGTGTTTCAGTCTCATAACGCCACTCTGGACTGGTGACTGCTGTGTCTCAGTTTTACGTGTTTTGAGATGCATTTTCTGTTGCAGATATCGTTTGCAAGTCTGAAGGACCTTCCCATTTGGTGGCCACTAATTTCATAACTATTCTTTTCCACGCCAATAGTTGTCAAGTCTTCCACCACCAAGACTTCCCCAAATATCTAGTAGTAACTCTTGTTACAGCCTTCCCATAAGAAACACATAAAAAACGCCACAGCAAAGCTATCGCGCAATAACACCAAACAGAAGCTGTGTGGTACCTCTGGATTGCAAGAACTACAACAGTACACTGTTTTGCATTAGGACTCGGCCACTCTGCTGCCAATGACTGTGCGCCACTGTGGTTTAATCGTTCACATGCGAAAAAAATCGGTATTCAACAAAATGCAGCAATGAGGACAATAACAGGTTTCCTCTACACTGGGTGGCACATTGCACCATCAGCACGTTCTCAAGGAACAAGAGAATTGATTAAAATCCGACGCAGCGTATCACTCGGAATACGAATCGATTAATCAAGGCGTTTTCTCTGCCGGCGGGCATACAGAGGAACCTGCGCAACACAGAAGCCCTACCGCCTCGGCTGTATGGATTACCCAAGATCCATAAGAACAACGTTCCACTGAGACCGATCGTTAGCGCTCCTGGCTCATCAACGTATAAACTGGCAAAACACTTGGCCTCTCTGCTCCAGCCACACGTGGGGAAGACCGACACATACATAAGGGACTCAGGATAATTTCATTGAGAAGCTGAAGGAACTGAAACTTGCACCAAACGACATACTGGTCAGCTTTGATGTTGTTTCGTTATTTACGAAAGTGCCACTCAGTGACGCTCTGGAGCACATCGGTTCCATGTTCCCGCAGGACATCACAAAGCTCTTCCATCCATGTCTCACCACGAGCTATTTCACGTGGAATGGCGATTTCTACGAACAGCTGGAAGGCGTCGCCATGGGTAGTCCTCTCAGTCCAGTGGTGGCCAACTTCTTCATGGAACAATTCGAAGCACAGGCACTGGACTCGGCGACTTGCAAACCTAAGGTGTGGTACAGGTACGTCGATGATACTTTCGTGGTGTGGAGCCATGGTGAAGAACAGCTCGCTGACTTCCTAAGACACTTGAACAGCCTCCATGCCAACATAACATTTACCATGGAAGTAGAAAAGGACAAGAAACTGCCATTTCTAGATGTGCTGGTCACAAGGGACGGCGAAAACCTGGGACACAGCGTGTATCGAAAACCGACACACACGGACCGATACCTGCACAAACTGTCAAACCACCACCCGAGCCAGAAAAGAGGCATGATTAGTACGCTCGTAACGAGAGCAGGACGAATATGTGAGCCGCAACACCTCAAACGAGAAATGCAACACCTGAAAACTGTTCTGAGGAGCAATGGATACTCCACAAATTACATTAGAAGTGTAACAGAGCCAAACACTCGGCGAAGTAAGGAACCAGAAAAAGAAATGTCGGCTACGGCCTTTCTGCCATACATTCCCAGAGTGACGGACAGAATCGGCCGTGTATTGCGCAAACATGGCGTAAAGACGATTTTTAAACCGACAAGGAAGATCAAAGAGTGTCTTAGATCGGCGAAGGAGAAAAGAGACCCACTTGCAATGTCGGGAATATACCGTATACCATGCACATGCGGAAAAGTTTATGTCGGAATGACTGGACGATCAATTAACACCAGGATCAAAGAGCATAAGCGACATTGCAGGTTGGGGCAGGTGGAGAAATCGGGCGTGGCAGAGCACGCACTGAATGAGACCGACCACGTAATAAAATTCGCCGACACGGAAGTTCTGGCTGTAGAGAATCACTATCACACGCGCTTGTTTAGAGAAGCTGTAGAAATACAAAAACACGCGAACAGTTTGAACAAGAAAGAGGAAAGCCTTAAGGCAAACGGATCCCGGCTTCCCGTACTGCAACGAATGACCGTCGCAGGTAGTAAGAGGAGAACCACACCGGAAATGACCGCGGAGAAGCCCTCGGACGTTGGCGCGCCAGGTACATATAGTCTGCGGCCGCGAGCTCGGCTCCAGTTCACCACCGGCAATGGAGGCTAACCTAACCTAACCTAACCTAAGCTTTGACAATGCCAGCCACTCGTGCTGGCGAAACGTCAGAAAAATCATTAGATGAACGTCGGCCGAAGAACCGGAGACAGAAGCCAATAGGCAGTTTGTCAACAAGTGGCCACGAAAGCCTTAACAATTTTGTGATTAAAATTCGTTAGCTCGCAATCCAGTTTGATATACCTGCACTTAGAATGAGGCGATTCAAATCCTGGCAGTCACCTATCATAATGGCAGACCAGGAAGTGGTTAGAAACTTGGAATAATATTTCCCATGAGGTATATCAGACCATCACAAGACCTAACACGAGAACAGCCGGCGTGGAATTACCACGACTCGCTTGGAAAAACAATTAGCAGGATTCGTACAGGCCATGGCATCTGCGCAGAAAACTTCCATCGATGGTGAGAGGCTTTCTCAAGCTGACTGCCAATGAACATCAGACCCCAAACACTTTGTAACAAGCTGTAGCAGACAAGTGACAGAGGCAGTCTTTGAATGGATTGAAAATTTAGATATTAATCTGTGGATTTAGTTTTTTTAATTCTATTTATTTTGTAAACTTACGCAATTCATGTATGTTAGTATCAATTCAGTTTGTAATCCAGGCCTATTTGCTGAACGATTTTGCTTCACTATTTGAATTTCGTAGGTTTTATAGTTACGCAGGGGTGGCAGTGACGCGGTGAGTTTCACGTAAGCTCTTTGCCACGTTCCACGGAGAACCGAGGCTGATGCACTCGTTGACACAGCGGGTTTAACACGTGACGCCGCTCCGTGGCGCTGACGTAAGCCCTCCATCAGCAGCCTTCACCAGACTCTCTCTGCAAACAAAGAAGAGCTCTCCCGACAGCCTGCGGATTAATAACGCGGTACCTGCTGGCTTGCAAAGTTTCAGCAGAGCGAACCACTGTGCATGATCGCTCGCGAGATAGTTTACAACAGGGCCTAACAGAGAGAACACTCTGGAGCTAGTTTTTTTCCCTGTATTATTTATTTAGCATGTAGTGGAGACCGTTCTTTAGAAATTTGTCACTTATTCACTTGTTTATACTATGGCGAAGAGCCTCTTTCATCTACAGCCCTCAGTTGTCCTAAGAGAAGAAATTCGTGTTCGAGATCTGTTTGGAATAATGTAAAACCTGTTCTATGTCTAATCGTCTTACAACTGTTTTCGTAAGGTGTTTTCTGAGACTGAGATAAAGGAGCAGCCCAGAATTTCCCAAACGGACAGTGAGAAACCGCTTAAGGTACACACTCGTGCTTTCTACTGTGTCAGACCAATGATTTGAGGGGGGGGGGGGCATCTGAGCCTAGCTCACCTACCTGTCTAGGAAAGCTAGCTCACTATGCATTAAGTATACGAGCAGGAGACTCTTCAACACGAAGTATTTCGTTATTTTTCCGTTTTCTGTAATTCCTTAGTTGCTTCGAAATTCATGGAGGTACTTTCCGTCTTTGCAAGGGAGTGAAGGGCAGTCTGTTTTCTACAATGCGCGTTTCGCTTCGTTTATTTAGGCAGCACCTTCACTGGCCTGTAACACTTCATTGTTTCTACATATACAATAAATGCATTGTATTGTAGTTACAAGTAGTTTACTATGTTACGTTTTCTCGTGGTATTCTCTTATTTTTCGGATTAGAAACAACTTCTGCAAAACAAGTTTCGTGAATTTAAATTATTTTTTGGCATGATTTATTTCCAGTGTTGTTAGCCCATGTGTGTCCACCTTCAGATGTATTTGCTCGGTCCCTATATTCCAGATGGCCGCTTTTCGACGTTATTTCATCCATATTCATTACAACACTTCACTTGCACTTCTCACTGTGTGCTGAACGTATGCGTGTTTGCAGTGCATATTGTTGCCAACTCTCCCTGTAAATTTGTTTTCTGACTTTGTTTCTGTTATGTATGTGTGCTGTAATATTTACTCATTTTTGTGTGTGTTTACTCTAGTTATGTTTTCCATTATTTCCGTGGCTGACTTGATTGGTGAGTTATTGCTTATATTGATTGTGTCATTAATTGCTTTCTTGTTCATTGCAAGGGATCATGGTACATGACAGTTTTCCTGTAATGTCGGGAGGTTTTTGCTGTTATTGCTCACTCTAATAATTTTCATGTCCTGTTCCAAACTGGGAGGTTCATATTCGTATTGTATCAAGTGTTCACTAAAGGTATAATAGCTATTTGCGTACTTCCAGCTTCTTGTATGTCCTTTATATCAAATTTTTTAAATTTCTGCCTGTCATTCCGAGATATACTGATTCACGTTCTTGACATTATAACTGATATATACCTGCTGCTTGATGTTTATCTGATTTGTCTGCTGTTTTTTGTAAATGTAACTGAAGTATGTTTCTTGTTCTGTAAGAAATGTGCAATTCTTGTTTCTTTAGTATATATATTGTCGTGTGTGTCGATTTGTTTGTATAATAAAGTATCCCATTTCTTTCTATTAGTCATATCAAGAGTGTTACTATTTTGTTTTTATGGGTGGGTTGTGGAGGTCTCTATTGTCTGTGAGGTTCTGTGGTGCTTGTGTTCTCTGCTTTTCATTTTTCGTTGTGTTCTGATTTTATGGCTGAGTTTTTTAATGTATGTGTGTTATAACCATTGCTTGTGGCTATGGGTTATATTGTTTAGAATTCCTTTCCACAGTTTTCTTTTCTGAGTGAGATATTACTTAGTCTCTGTAACATGTGCCATGGGTGGTTGTAAGTGTCATATGTAATTGTGTCTGTAGCTGTTGGCTTTCTGAAGATGTCAGATGTGTGCTTATTGGTGTTTCTCTTTATTGTGAAATTCAAGAATGTATTTGCTTTTATGTACCTTTTTCCATGGTGAAATGAAGTTACGTATACTATTCATATTAGTATGAAGTTTATCTATTTTCTCTGTTGGTTCGTCTACGAAACAGATGATATCATCCATAGATCTCTACCTGGAAACATTTTGTATCCTTTTCTTGTGAAGATTATATCAACGATAGTGTTTCCTATGTGTTGAAGAATACGTTTGCTAGTGCTCCTGACATTGTGGAAGCCCGTGGAAGGGCACTTTTTGCAGTTAAAATTACTTTTCAAATCGGAAGTAATTTTGGCAAGTAGTTACTTTAAGGTTTTGGTTTTTCTCTAATATCTATGTCGAAAGAGATGAGTGATGCAGGTTCTGGAATGTGTCTTTTATTTGCGTTTTTCATTGTTGTGCTGTTTTTCATTTCATAGTGTTGCAGTATGATTTTTTGATGCATTTTGCCACATGGTGTGATGCTGCATTCATGAAATTAACAACAGGCCTCACTGGAGTAAGTAGTTTGCAAATTTTGGGTCGGTTTCTGCGTGCTGGTGCTTTTGGGTTCTTCTGTGTGATGTGTTGTTTTTGTTGTTCTGTGAGTATACTTTTTAATGTCATTGAGGATGTTATTTATGCTTGTCTGGAAATGTACTGGTTCAAAAGGCTCTGAGCACTATGGGACTTAACTTCTGAGGTCATCAGTCCTCTAGAACTTAGAACTACTTAAACCTAAATAACCTAAGGACATCACACACATCCATGCCCGAGGCAGGATTCGAACCTGCTACCGTATAGAAAAGGGATTAGCGATCATTACGTCATTATAGCAATTATGGTTACGAAAAGTTAATAAATCCGTTGAGAAGGAAAGGAGAATGTTTCTGCTAGAAAGAGCAGATAAGTAGTTGTTAGCATCTCCCTTAGACAGTGAACTGACATCACTTAGATTCAATAGGATGAACGTAGAGGATTATGGGCAAAGTTTTAGCAGATTGTAAATCGTGGTTTGGAGTATTATGTGCCTCGTAAGAAGGTTAAGGACGGGAATTACCCATCATGTTTTAATAACGAGACTCGGAAAATACTGAGCAACCAGAGGCTGTTCCAATCTCGATTCAAAAGAGGACACGCAAATGACGACAAGTAGAGGTTAGTAGAGATTCGTGCGTCTGTGAAAAGTTCTGTGCGTTAAGCGTATAACGACTACCATTGTCATACCTTAGCTAAAGTTCTGCCAGAGAACTTGAGAAAATTCTGATCCTAAGTAAAGTCGTTGAGTTGGTCTAAGGCTTCCATCCAGTAACTTGTTGGCCAGTCTGGTGTGGCAGTTGAGGATAGCAAAACAAAAGCCGAAGTATTAAATTTCATGTTCAAGAAATCGTTCATGCATGAGAATCATACCAACGTACCGTCGATTGACCATTGAACAGACTCCCATTTGGACGACACAGTAATAAGCATCCCTTGAGCAAAGAAACAACTGAAAGAGTTGAAAAAAATAAGTCATCAGGTCCAGATAGAATCCCAATTAGGCCCCTTACGTAGATAGCATTTAACGTGAATCTCTAGCCCAGCGCGGAGACCCAAGAGACTGGAAAAAAGCACAGATGACTACTGTGCATACGAAGGGAAAATGAACGGACCCGCACATTTAACAGACCAATGTCTCTAACATCAGTTTGCTGCAGAATACTTGAACAT
Organism: Schistocerca serialis cubense; assembly: GCF_023864345.2. Classification (NCBI taxonomy): domain Eukaryota; kingdom Metazoa; phylum Arthropoda; class Insecta; order Orthoptera; family Acrididae; genus Schistocerca; species Schistocerca serialis. The sequence continues at coordinate 1,148,697,762 of NC_064639.1, read as the reverse complement.
ATTCTCAGTTCGAATGTAATATTTATGAGACCCAGGACTTATATCCAGCAATCATCACGGTTTTAGAAAGTATCGCTCTTGCTAAACTCAGCTTGTCGTTTTCTCACATTATATACTGAGAACTTTGGATGAAGGGCAACACGCAGATTCCATATTTCTAGATTTCTGGAAAGCATTTGACACGGTGCCTCATTGCAGGCTGTCAACGAAGGTACGAGCATGTGGAATAAGTTCACAGTTATGTGAGTGGCTCGAAGACTTCTTAGATTATAAAACCCAGTACGTTGTCCTCGACGGCAAGTGCTCATCAGTGACAAGGATATCGTCAGGAGAGCCCCAGCGAAGTGTGATAGGACAGCTATTATTCTCTGTACACATAAAGGATTTGGCGGACAGCATGGACAGCAATCTGCGATTGTTTGCTGATGATGATGTGGTGTACGGTAAGGTGTCGAAGTTGGGTGACTGCAGGAGGATACATGATGACTTGGACAAAATTTATAGTTGGTGGGAAGAATGGCAGCTGTCTCAAATGTAGAAATGTGAGTTAATACGGATCGCGCCGATTAAATGTCTGGGCGTAATGTTAGAAAGAGATATGAAGTGGAATGAACATGCGAGAATTGTGGTAGGCAAGGTGAATGGTTGACTTCGGTTTATTGTGAGAATTCTGGGATACTGTGGTTCATCTGTAAGAGAGACCACTTGTAGGAAGCTAGTGCGACCTATTCTTCAATACTGCTCGAGTGCTTGATATCCGTACCAGGTCGGAGCAAAGGAAGACATCGAAGCAGTTCAGAGGCGGGCTGCTAGATATGTTACTAGTAGGTACGAATAACACACAAGTATTACACATATTTGTCGGGGGACTCAAATGGGAATTCCTGAACGGAAAGGCGACGATCTTTTCGAGGAATACTGTGAGAAAATTTAGAGAACTGGCATTTGAAGCTGTCTGCAGAGTGATTCTGTTGCCTCCAACATACATTGCATTTGGGGACCACGAAGAGAAGATGAGAGAAATTAACGCTCGTACGGAGGCCTTAGACTTTTTTCCTAATTCTATTTACGAGTGAAACAGGAAAGAAAATGATCAGTAGTGGTACGGGGTACCCTCCGCCACGCGCCGTAAGGTGGATCGCGGACTATCGTTGCAGATGTAGATACAGATGTACGGTAAATCGATGGCCGTAACATTTTGGATTAACAGTACCTATTATTGTACTAAATGGGGAATTATTTTCCACAATCAAAAGGATGTTACTTATTTTTGTCGTGTTATGAAGTTATTGATCATGCATAAACAGACACTCCTGTTATATATAAGTCTGCAGGTTTTCGTGGCTGTTGTAATTAAATACAAAATCTTGTAGGATGTTAGGCAGCGTCATGTTCAATTTCTCCCATGCGATCGACGTTTTCAGCCCTCAGCTGGGATATTCTCCAGTATCATATAGTCTTCAGGGTTAGCTAATGGACAAATTGAATGTGATGTGCCGTGACATTTAACTTTATCTGCAAACTATACAACTCAGGAGAAGGGTCATTCAAAGCTATGAGGCTTGTTAATAAAAACAGGATATGATGTTTTACGACTAACCTAAGAGGGGTGGTATGGTACGAGGTATATGTAGGCAGAGATGCTAATTTCAAATTCAGTTTGTACCATGGTAAATGTGAGTCAATATTTGAATATTGCTTCCCTAAAAAATCGTCCAAAAGATCAATTAAATAAAGTTAGAACTATGGGAATTAAAATTTCATGTAAAAGGATAAGGGAAATTTATGCAAAGACCAGCAGAAGTCGAGATCTGACATTACTTGCATACTACCAAAAATACTGAATTATTTTAAGGAAAGTCATTAGACTGCCCAGAAGTAAGCATGTACTGACAGAAATAAATAACGCAGATAGTAATATTAAAACTGTATGGGACAGTATCAAATGTGAGACAGGAAAACGAGTCACTATAAAAGGTTCCACAAAAATTAAACTAATGACAATGTTATGCTTGATAATTCACAGGTTACATGTACTTTTAACAATAATTTTCTAAATGTACCAGCAAATATAGGATTAAATGGTTTAGTTGAGAAGCAAGAGAATATATTAAAAATGTCATTCCACCAAACGTTAAGCAACTAGAAGTGGCGCCAACACCCTTCACTGAAATTAATAGAATTATAAAAATTCTAAAAAAACAAAATCGATTGTGGGATTGATGGAATTTCAAACATAATTCTGGAAAATTGTTCCAACTTATTAAGTAATGTCCTTAGCGATATAGGCAATGCAATACTCGCTTAGGAAATCTTTCCGGACAGGTTAAGATATAAAATAATTAAACCACTTCATATGGAAGGTGACAAGATAGACTTAAACAATTATCGTCCAGTTTCCTTACTGACATCTTTTTCCAAAATAATCGAAAAAGTAATGTACTCAACAGTAGGAGCACACTTAAGTGGAAACAATTTACTTAGTACACAACAGATCGGATTCCAGAAAAGTTACTCGACCAAAAATGCTACTTACACATTCACTCATCAAATAGTACAAGCCTTAAACAATAATATATCGCCCATTTGTATTTTTTATGATCTCTCCAAGGCCTTCGATTGTGTAGATCATAATACTCTCATAGAAAAACTCAAGTTCTATAGAACTGATGACTTTATGTGCGGATGGTTTGAATCATACTTTCAAACAGAATGTAAAAGGTTGTGCTGAATAACTTAGAAAATGTCATAAAGGTAGAAAATTTTTATTAGTGGGGTAAAATCAGTAAAACAGTTCCACGGGGCTCAATTCTGGGTCGTCCCCAATTCCTTATGTATGTGAATGACATCCCATTTAACATTCAACAACAAAAATTGGTACAGTCTGCAGGGGACAATAGTGTTATAATAAACACATTTTGAGAGAAGAAGAGATAGTAAATCATATTTTCCAAAGACTTAGTAAGTGGTTCTCTAAACGGAATCTCCTTAAATTTTGAAGAAAAAACGCTACATTCAGTTCTGTGCAACAGAGTCTTAGCAACAGTTGATGTAGCGCTTGATTATACCATGCTCTTTGACCATGAGCCCAGGTAGCTTAGTTCGTAGAACATTAAGCTTTAAATCTAGGGTTCCAATCCCTTTCCGGGCGAAGATTTTAACACTCTTGTAGCGGCTAGTCTCGCAGCTATGGAAGCGCTACGGAAATCAGTGTATGTCCAGTGGCAGCTGTGCACGGAAATACCAAAAGTCCCGAAAGGCCGCCGATCACGAGCCTCGGCGTTTTCTGTCATTCGCGTTTGCCTGCAATGTTGCGTGTCGCTACAAGTAGGGTAGAATGCTCCACATTTTTAGGTGTAGATATTAATGAAAACTTGAAATGGAAGAAGCATATTACTGAGTTTCTTAAACCATTAAGTTCAGCTACTCCGCTCTTCGTATAATTGCTAATCTTGGAAACAAACTCCTGACATATTTTGCGTATTTCCACTCAATAATGTCGTACGGAATAATTTTATGAAGTAAATCATCACTCAGAAAGGAAGTATTCATAGCATAAAAGTAAGCAGGGAGAATCATATGTAATGTACGTCCTCTTCAAGGAGCTAGGCATTTTAACTGTGCGCACTGTGATAAATAAACCATCGCACTTTGAGAAGAACCGAGATGTACATACTTACAACACTAAAGGGAAGAATGACCTTTATTACCCATTGTCATTGTTAAAGCTGTCAGGGGCTCAGAAAGATCATCAATATGCAGTAACCAAAAGTTTTGATCATTTGCCCAGTAACATAAAATGTCTGAGAAGTAGAGAAGCAGGTTTTAAATCTAATTTAAATTCATTTCTCCTGGACAATTGACGGATTTCTACTTAAAACCGGTAGCCAGTAATAAGAAAAAGAAAAAAAAGTTGTTTGTGAATATAATTGCATGAGTAGTAGGAAGAAAATGATAACGCGTTCTATAATGTACACAGATCATCTGTACATATCCGGTAAACTGACTCGTTCCACATCATTTTGATAAAATAATCATTCAAAAGATATATGGAACATGAAGTAACTGCCTAACAACTGCGAAAATAGTTCGTATGAAACAGAAATTCATTGTCATCGAGAATCAGACGACAGTTTCCAATTGTACAACGACTAAGACAGTATTCGCTTCGTTTGATGAAAAGGAGTTCTATTTAAACGTAGATAAATAATGTTCGTGATATATTTGTGGCAAGATTATTTTTAAAAAATCACTATTTGTTTCGACTCATATAGCGTCTTCACTAGGCGGATTTCATAATGAATGAAACAGTTTTTCATACAAATTAATCGGCAGTTAACTGTGCAATGGCCTGCGTAGTGACTGTATACATTACGCTGTAGTACAAAATGACACACTGTGCGAATGATTAATTTCACCAACTCACTCAAATATTGTATACTTAGACATCACTGTTTACGTTATTTCGAAAACTATTTGAACATGTAAGTAAAAATATAATTAATTTTTGAAAAATTGTAACATGTTGCATAGCTTTAAACATTCAAAAATGGCCCATAAAAACTACCTGTTATAACTGTGTCAGAAGATGTTTACGATGTACTTGAATTTCGTAAACGGGTAGTTGTATTTATGACTATACTATTGTTTATGCTATCTCTCATCAGATATGTAAGATAGAGTTAGACAAAAGGACTTACACAAAGCAGCCATCGTCTACTGTGTGTAGTTAATTACCTATCATTTGGCTTTCCGTTACAGCCGCCCATTAATCATCAGCTATCTACATCTCTGATAGCAGTGGTGTTTCTCACTCGGATTAAACGGGACGCACGCTAATCCATTACGCTTTCTTCCATATCAGACGTTAACAGGAGGTCACGGCTATAGAAGCACAGAGCAAACGGCAGGTGTCGGCTCCATATGGCGGACAAAGGATTCTGGGAACAGGGCGAGGTTCGGGCCACTGATCCCTCAGTGTTAATTTGAAAGCGTGCTCCATGTTGGCAGCGGGCAAACGACAAACGCTAGTAACATGAACGCCACAACACTGAGTCCGCCAAGCGTGTTTGCATACCAGAGCAACAGTTTCATAAGCATATAACCTCGAACATGTTAATTATGAGAAAAAACGAATAGAAATATGCCTTACCTTAAACTTCAGTTGGCGACAGAGAGGAAGCACAGACGACAAATTTAGTCACATCAGATTGAGTTGTAGGTTATTGTCTTTTGTTTTTAATGATAGCCATTAGTCATAGCGTAACCACCTGGTTATTAATTTTGTTCTGTTTTTCTGTAGCCTGATGGCTTGTGAAAAAAGAAAAAAAATGATTCTCGTGTCAGTTGGCAGTTGATGGTTGGTGCTGTTCACACATTATCTGCGTATCCAATAATGCTGGCAACTGACGGGTTATGCATGGGGACCATATCAACTTGTACCGCATCAAAGCCAGCCTGAAGATGACACAATGAAGCGCTGAAACTGGTAGCGACCAAATGAATTAAAATCATAAGGACGGCTCTAGGTGTTTTTATTTTTTGTCATGATTGTAAACGTTAGTCGTCCCAGAGACCTCCTGCTAAAAGGATGGACATACAAAATCGTACATTAAGGGTCCTGCTAAAAACCCATAGTCAGAATCCACTGACCGAGTTCCCATTGACTTCCCCTCGCCCACAATTACCAAAAGTCTCTCACCCAGGTCGGGACACGGACATTCCAGAAACTTGTAAGTCAGAGTAGGTGCTGCGACAGCCCAGTCCTCGGTAACTTAGTCTTTGAATGCCGAAAGAGTAGAGTGAAACACGTGAACAAAGCCAGAACTCAACAGATCTATGCTTCCAGCAAGCCTCAGCTCTAACTGCTTCTGAATCTCGGAGCTGGGATCAACACAACCTGTTAGCAAACTGACAATGTACCGTCAGAGCCTCCAAATCGATATTCAGGGGCATTACTTAATACTAATTCACTCACTGTGTCACGCTTGATTCATTTGATCGAGATGGTAGCAAACCTTGACTCACAACGTAATGGTCACGAGCCGAAGAGAGTTGCTGCAGGCGATGTCGTGCTGTTAGCAAAGACGTTCGTGTCGGTTGTCTGCTAGCGTAGCCCATTAGCGTCACATTTCGCCACACTGTCCTAACAGATAGTTTCGTCGTACGTCTCACATTGACTCCTTCGGTTATTTCGCACTGTGTCTGTTAACGCTGACAACTCTACATCTACATCTACATTTATACTCCGCGAGCCACCCAACGGTGTGTGGCGGAGGGCACTCTACGTGCCACTGTCATTACCTCCCTTTTCTGTTCCAGTCGCGTATGGTTCGCGGGAAGAACGACTGTCTGAAAGCCTCCGTGCGCGTTCGAATCTCTCTAATTTTACATACGTGATCTCCTCGGGAGGTATAAGTAGGGGGAAGCAATATATTCGATACGTCATCCAGAAACGCACCCTGCCGAAACCTGGCGAGCAAGCTACACCGCGATGCAGAGCGCCTCTCTTGCAGAGTCTGCCACTTGAGTTTGCCAAACATCTCCGGAACGCTATCACGGTTACCAAATAACGCTGTGACGAAACGCGCCGCTCTTCTTTGGATCTTCTCTATCTCCTCCGTCAACCCGATCTGGTACGGATCCCACATTGTTGAGCAATACTCAAGTATAGGTCGAACGAGTGTTTTGTAAGCCACCTCCTTTGTTGATGGACTACATTTTCTAAGGACTCTCCCAATGAATCTCAACCTGGTACCCGCCTTACCAACAATTAATTTTATATGATCATTCCACTTCAAATCGTTCCGCACGCATACTCCCAGATATTTTACAGAAGTAACTGCTACCAGTGTTTGTTCCGCTATCATATAATCATACAATAAAGGATCCTTCTTTCTATGTATTCGCAATAAATTACATTTGTCTATGTTAAGGGTCAGTTGCCACTCCCTGCACCAAGTGCCTATCCGCTGCAGATCTTCCTGCATTTCGCTACAATTTTCTAATGCTGCAACTTCTCTGTATACTACAGCATCATCCGCGAAAAGCCCCATGGAACTTCCGTCACTATCTACTAGGGCGTTTATATATATTGTGAAAAGCAATGGTCCCATAACACTCCCCTCTGGCATGCCAGAGGTTACTTTAACGTCTGTAGACGTCTCCCCATTGACAACAACATGCTGTGTTCTGTTTGCTAAAAACTCCTCAATCCAGCCACACAGCTGGTCGGATATTCCGTAGGCTCTTACTTTGTTTATCAGGCGACAGTGTGGAACTGTATCGAACACCTTCCGGAAGTCAAGGAAAATAGCATCTACCTGGGAGCCTGTATCTAATATTTTCTGGGTCTCATGAACAAATAAAGCGAGTTGGGTCTCACACGATCGCTGTTTCCGGAATCCATGTTGATTCCAAAAGAGTAGATTCTGGGTTTCCAAAAACGACATGATACTCGAGCAAAAAACATGTTCTAAAATTCTACAACAGATCGACGTCAGAGATACTCTACGCAAAAGCCACTTCTCTCGGTGGTTAAATGAAGGCAGTCTACTAAGTTGCCCGTCGTGAGAAGTAATGACTGAAATTTGATATTCTCGTCACTCTCTTGACACTGTGGATCTTGAAATACTGAATTCCCTAACGATTTACGAAATGAATTGTTCCATGCGTCTAGCTCCATCTACCATTCTCGTTCGGAATCTGTTAATTCCTGTTGGGCGACCATAGCCACATCGGAAACCTTTTCGCACGAATCAACTGAGTGTAAATCACTGCTCTGCCACGGTATTGCTCTTTTATATCTTGTGTACTCGAAGCCGGCCGCAGTGGTCTCGCGGTTCTAGGCGCGCAGTCCGGAACCGTGCGACTGCTACGGTCGCAGGTTCGAATCCTGCCTCGGGCATGGATGTGTGTGATGTCCTTAGGTTAGTTAGGTTTAAGTAATTCTAAGTTCTAGGGGACTGATGACCACAGCTGTTAAGTCCCATAGTGCTCAGAGCCTTTGTGTACTCGATACTTCCGCCGTCTTGACGAAACGCCATCTTTTAATGGCGCGGTGCCCCGGAAGGAGCATCTCGGAAACGGTGAAGCTATTCAGCTGTCCGCGTGTAACTATCGTGTGCATCTATGGAACCTAGTCGGAGGACGATGAAACGACGAGTAGTCCGCAACATGCTGGGCGTCCACAGCTGATTACAGAACGCAGGAATCGGGGGCTTGTCTGCTGTGTAACACGGGACAGGAAAAGTTCTGTGGCTGATTTAACGGCAGAGTACAAGTTTGGTGCCGGCACGAGTGTTTTGGAGCACACCATCCGATACACATGGAGGCACCACAGCAAACTACCTTTACGTGTTCCAGTGATGTCGCAACCACAGCGCTGATTTATCCACCCGTTGTATCATGTCCAGTTCTCTCAGCCGGTTGTCACGATTGTTCGTGTGGATAACTTGAAGCAGGCGTTTATAGTTAAGTGTGGCAGTGTGCTGTATATCACGTCTGGAGGCGACCTCCGAATATTTGAGCTTGTACAGTAATGGCAACGGAGCTAGACTGCCTGCTCGAAGACCTCTACCAATGAACATGGCTCCAGATACCGTCAGTTTCACACGGATTAGCGCAGCAGTCCCATATTGGTTGATCCGTTGCATTGCCTCATGCACTTCATCCCCTGACAGAATCAAGAATTCCAGGTCATGAAAACAAGTCCCTTTATTTTGATCCCTCTCAGCCGGCCCGCCAGCCGTGTAACAGAGGCTCAAAGGCAATGGCATAAAGGGGCACCGACAGCGGAAGTCCCTGGCGGATTGACTGCATGATAGTGACAGGGCTCTCTACACAATCATCGACCAGTACTCACGACATGGCACCTTGGAGGAGTCGCAGTGTGTGGGAGAACGCCATCCGTCGCAACACTTTCTCCATAAAATCGTGACTCACTCTATCAAAGGCGCGGTCCAAGTCCACTAAGGCACCATGAATGCGTCACGTCACTGCCAGAGCTTTGATGTCACGGTAATCGCTGAGCGCCGTCTGAATGTTAATGTCTCCTCTTAAGCACGTTTGATTGAGAGAGGGCCCGCATCTCGTGGTCGTGCGGTAGCGTTCTCGCTTCCCACGCCCGGGTTCCCGGGTTCGATTCCCGGCGGGGTCAGGGATTTTCTCTGCCTCGTGATGGCTGGGTGTTGTGTGCTGTCCTTACGTTAGTTAGGTTTAAGTAGTTCTAAGTTCTAGGGGACTGATGACCATAGATGTTAAGTCCCATAGTGCTCAGAGCCATTTGAACCATTTTTGATTCATAGAGGTGACCTGAAGAATAAAGCGCCTAAAGAACCTCAGTAAAAATCTTGAAGTCACAATTTAACATGGCCAAAGGCCTGTAATGCCCAACTTCCCGACCCCCCCTCGACGGCTACGGGAACGAGATAAGCCGGTCTTCTACGAGTTCAGGTCGGAAGAGATGGTTAGGGTTCATCAGTTCATCATACATCGCAGTCCGTCGTGATCCCATGATGTCGTGGAGTGTGCGAAAAGCCATCAGTATCCGGAGCTTTGTTTGCCTTACGAAGAGCACCAACGACATCATTAGCCTTAACAGTCGCCGTGAGAATCTCCACAGCAGCCCCCTGCTGCACAGAAATCTTTGTAGTGATCCACAAAGGCGCCAGTAATCTTATTCTGAGACGTCAATCGCCGACAATCTGGTGCGTCGAGAGCGTTTACAACTGTTCTCCGCTACCGCTTCCTTTTTAGGATAATATGATGCACAGATGGGGGTTCTCCCCGTACCCAGTTCTGACATCTTGCATGTACCATTGTGTCCACGTGGCAACGTATAATCGAAATTATCTTTGCCTGTCGTTGAACAGGGGGGCATGGCCTGAGAGTTTGCGGACAATTGTGAAACAATATTCCATTGCATTTCATTGACACAGCGTTTTTTCGCGACCGTAATTTACCATAGAACAACGTGAAGCAGGCTTGGTGTAGTCGAGTCACCACCGGAGTGCTGAAGGATATGCTGGAAGGCGTCTCACACAATTGTTCCACTTCATCTCTGTGAGCTGCCTTCCAAAAAAATGGTTCAAATGCCTCTGAGCACTATGGGACTTAACATCTATGGTCATCAGTCCCCTAGAACTTAGAACTACTTAAACCTAACTAACCTAAGGACATCACACAACACCTAGTCATCACGAGGCAGAGAAAATCCCTGACCCCGCCGGGAATCGAACCCGGGAACCCGGGCGCGGGAAGCGAGAATGAGCTGCCTTTATTCCGGATCTTTGAGATGTGTGACATTCAGCTTCCACGTGGGACGACCAAGCTAATATTGGCGATATGGTTGGAGAAGACCGTAGGTCACAACTCAGCGTCAAGTGTGGGAAACATAGACACGGTCAAGGCGACTATCTAAATGGCTGGTGACTTACATATATACAGGCTGATCATCATGCATTCTGTAGCAAGTTTCAATTAGTTTCAGTTCATGGACTGGCAGCTTGAGTTACTGGCATATGGTAAAATGGGGCGTTGGTTGAAAAAAATGACTCTGAGCACTACGGGACTTAACATTAATGGTCATCAGTCCCGTAGAACTTAGAACTAGTTAAACCTAACTAACCTAAGGACATCACACACATCCATGCCCGAGGCAGGATTCGAACCTGCGACCGTAGCAGTCGCGCGGTTCCGTACTGAGCGCCTAGAACCGTTAGACCACCGCGGCCAGCCGGGACGTTGGTCCTTGTGGGGTAACACACAACTGAAGTCACTGCCAAGAACAAAATGGTCGTAGTAGCTCACAAGCAAAGGAGCGACCTCTTATGAATAGAATCGTGACGGCTCACGTCGCGTGGCTGCACTCAAGGGAGTGTAAACATTGATGATGCGAACACCATGAGGGTCACAGCAAGGCCCGTAGCTGATGGTAGGTAAGCCACTTCGTCTACCTCAATGCGTTCTATTAAAAGTATAGCCGTCACACTATCACTGCCACCACACAGTTTGAGATAAAAACATTGCCATAGATACTACCAAACGTCGCTAGGAGTACTTCCTGCAGGAGAGTGACATCGAGGTGCGACGCTCCCAACATTTCACGGAGCACTTGTAATTTCCAGAATGAGATTTTCACTCTGCAGCGGAGTGCCATTGGTGTTGTCATTGAATGATCCAAGCTTGTCGCGGAATTGTGACTACCGGGACACTCATTTAGGCAGAAAGAGCAGCAGCAGACACGAACCTCGTCTCAACAGGACGGGACATCCCTATGCAGTATCCTTGTCGATTAGTAGTCGTGGGTTGGAACAGCATCATTCGGTTCTGTCATAGCGGTGGCTGTTTCGTCTTCTACACTATCAGACCACGCGAGGCTGCGTGGATGGAGTGCATCCAACGGACTGCCTGTCGACTCCGAAGGCGCTGTTACATCTGCGGTGAAAGAGTGATGCTAGCAGCGTGTAACGATGGTTGTACATCCGACGGTAGCCAAGCTGGTGCTTCGACCAAGGACTCATCCATCGGGAGATTATCTTGGTAGGTGTCTTCAGATTGTGTCGTGCAGGTGCCAGACGGGGCAATCTGCCGTTTTCGACGTATCTTCGGCGACCGTTGTTTGTGCAAGTGATCTTCAGTGTCCGAAGAAGCCTGGGGATCCTGATAACCAGGCACAAAAGCATCGGTAGGCACAACCATTGAGTCAAGGGCCATCCCCTGAGCCAGAGATTGCTCACCACTGTACAAGACACGAGGAAGGGACAAGGGAGTAGGCGCCCTTCCATCCGCAACACACTGAGGCACTAACGGTGACGGCGATGTTTCAGTAGCAGGAACCATCGTGAGTCGCAGTCGGAGGTCCTTTTGGAGAACCTCGACAAACGTCAGCGGCAGCGTCGTTGGGGTCCGCCAGCCCGAGGCGTGAACTCTTATCCTGCTTTGCATGCAGGAACGGAGGGCATATACAGGGTGAGTCACCTAACGTTACCGCTGGATATATTTCGTAAACCACATCAAATACTGACGAATCGATTTCACAGACCGAACGTGAGGAGGGGGGCTAGTGTAATTGGTTAATACAAACCATAAAAAAATGCACAGAAGTATGTTTTTTAACACAAACCTACTTTTTTTAAAATGGAACCCCGTTAGTTTTGTTAGCACATCTGAACGTATAAACAAATACGTAATCAGTGCCGTTTGTTGCATTGTAAAATGTTAATTACATCCGGAGATATTGTAACCTAAAGTTGACGCTTGAGTACCACTCCTCCGCTGTTCGATCGTGTGTATCGGCGAGCGCCGAATTACGTAGGGATTCAAAGGGAACGGTGATGGACCTTAGGTACAGAAGAGACTGGAACAGCACATTACGTCCACATGCTAACACCTTTTTATTGGTCTTTTTCACTAACGCACATGTACATTACCATGAGGGGTGAGGTACACGTACACACGTGGTTTCCGTTTTCAATTACGAAGTGGAATAGAGTGTGTCCCGACATGTCAGGCCAATAGATGTTCAACGTGGTGGCCATCATTTGCTGCAAACAATTGCAATCTCTGGCGTAATGAATGTCGTACACGCTGCAGTACATCTGGTGTAATGTCGCCGCAGGCTGCCACAATACGTTGTTTATATCCTCTGGGGATGTAGGCACATCACGGTACACACGGTACATGATGGGCACCACATTGAACATCTATTGGCCAGACATGTCGGGACACACTCTATTCCACTCAGTAATTGAAAACGGAAACCACGTGTGTACGTGTACCTCACCCCTCATGGTAATGTGCATGTGCGTCAGTGAAAAAGACCAATAAAAATGTGTTAGCATGTGGACGCAATGTGCTGTTCCAGTCTCTTCTGTACCTAAGATCCATCACCGTTCCCTTTGGATCCCTACGTAATTCGGTGCTCTCCGATACACACGATCGAACAGCGGAGGAGTGGTACTCAAGCGTCAACTTTAGGTTACAATATCTCCGGATGTAATTAACATTTTACAGTGCAACAAACGGCACTGATTACGTATTTGTTTATATGTTCAGATGTGGTAACAAAACTAACGGGGTTCCATTTAAAAAAACGTAGGTTTGTGTTAAAAAACATACTTCCGTGCATTTTTTTTTTGGTTTGTATTAACCAATTACACTAGCTCCCCTCCTCACGTTCGGTCTGTTTAATCGATTCGACAGTATTTGATGTGGTTTACGAAATATATCCAGCGGTAACGTTAGATGACGCACCCTGTATATTGTTAGCTCTATGAGGACCTGTCGTATTCCACTGAGAACTAGGTATGTGGTGAACTGCATCCACTTTTCAGCTGTATGGCTAATTACCTTCCCATTCGAACAGACTGCAGATACCACCACTTCTGAAGGCAACTCGAAATGGAGTTCAAATACACGGATCGTCCGCTGTCCAAGTCCCACATTTTCCACGGTTACGTCAACGATGTGCCCATCAGAGTGAGGAATTTAAGACCACTTCTAGTTGTACGAAGAATTTTAGCACATTCTTCTTCATTAATCAGTTTCACGTAAGCAACACTGCTCACTATAGACAGGTGGATGATAACAAGACCATCGGGATCAATCTTCACTTCATCTCTGATGAACTGTTCAGTTTTAAGTGCTTCTGGTCTAGCATATTCATTCGAAAAGCTGATATCGGTGTCGATTTTCTGTGAGCATAAGCCATTCTCTTTCTAAGAAAATATAGCGCGCTAATACGGCAGAACCACGTAAAAACTCCGCGAGTGAGCTGCGCGACGAGGACTTAATCAAGACGTCCGTGCCGCTAGCCTGATGAAGGGCGACTGTTTCACTTCAACCACTGAGACACGATTTCCGTCGGACCCTAATACTCAGCTTATCGCAAGCTGAAATGCATCATCCCTCGTTCATTAACTCCCTACTATCGAATTAATGGTTCCCATAGGAGTTCGGACGATACTAGTACATCTGAACTGAAACAAACGTCAAGGTACCATCGCGCTCTTACAGAATTGTATACATGCGAGAGGTGTTTGTTCTGTAAGACATGTCTGATGATACTGACACCAATCAGTTATCTACAGTCCATGGAATAACACTCTAAGCTTAGTCTTTAGATCCTCTGTTTCCGAAACCAATGTTGATTCCTACAGAGGAGTTTTTGTCATAAAAATCCAGATCGTAATTCATAGGAATAAAAAGTGTTTACTCGTGCTACAACGTGTTGAAACCAGCGATAGGGATGACTGTGTTTTCGTGTGCGTATCTCTTCTGTGTATCTCGTCAGGTCCAGATGATTTTCCAGCCTTGAGTGATTTTTTATTTCGCGTACTTTAGTTAACTCTGCTTATCCTTCTCAAAAGGGACTAACGATGCAGGGTGTATAATTTAGTTCTTTTAGGAAAATACAAATATAATGCGTCTGTTCAGGAACCCGGGTGATAATCATGAATCCCTGCCTACGACACTTTCGTCAATCCAAGCATCCTTTTTCCTGTAGATGAATTTATATTGTCAAATATGACCACTGCACGAAGTTAGTAATGTTTCACTGAACAGTTAATTTAGCGTTCTTTAACCGAGCATGAAGAATAGGCGTTGCGGATGTAGCGTTGCGGATGTAGCGTTAGCGTTCATTTTGTTAAACACAGTCCGCGCGCAGACATCGGGAGAGAACGGGTATCATCTGCTTCTACAATCTACTCCTCTGAGAACGTTCAGAGAGCAAACAGAGAGGGTGAGAATGATTATCGGACCTCAAACACGTGGTCTGAAAATTCCGTCAAAATAATAAAAAATAGAGGGAACGAAAGAAAATTACTGATGTAGGTACTCACTGACCGCGAAATTTTGCATTCTACAACACGTGTAGCATGATTAAATGGTGGTTATCGAACAGAAAACACGTGTCATGTTGTACACTCACTGGATGGAACGAAGTACAGATAAATCATCTAGTTTTCTAAAATGGCAACTCCTCTGGAAAATGAGAAAAGACACCGTTAAGTCGCGAGTGATAATTTCCTAAGACTGTTACATTCAACACTTGACCACTTATGGCCAGTTCTGTTCCACTTGGGAACACATTCTGATCTTATGAACAAGATTGCAACATTGGACGCAGTGACTAACAGGTTAAAAGATCAATAAATATATCAATATACACTGAAGCATCAAAGAAACTGTTATAGGCATGCGTATTCAAATACAGAGGTCGGAAACGCCTATATAAGACAACAAGTGTCTGGCGCAGTTGTTAGATCGGTTACGGGTGCTACAATGGCAGCTTACCAAGATTTAAGTGAGTCTGAACGTGGTGTTATTGTCGGCGTACGAGCGATGGGATACAGCATCTCCGAGGTAGCGATGAAGTGGGCATTTTCCAATAGGACCATTTCACAAGTGTACCGTGAGTATCAGGAATCCGGAAAACATGAAATCTCCGACATCGCTGCGGACAGAAAAAGATCCTGCAAGAACGGGACCAACATCGTCTGTAGAGAATCTTTCAACGTGACAGAAGTGCAACCCTTCCGCAAACTGCTGCAGATTTCAATGCTGGGCCACCAACGAGTGAAAGCGCGCTAATCATTCAATGAAACATCACGGATTTGGGGTTTCTGAACCGGAGGCTCACTCCTGTACACATGATGAATGCACGACACAAATTTTTACGCTTCGCCTGGGCCTGTCTGCACCGATATTGTACAGCTGATGACTGAAAACAAGTTGCGTGTTCGGACGAGTCTCGTTTCAAACTCTATCGAGCTGATGGACGTGGACGGGTATGGAGACAACCTGATGAATCCATGGACCCTGCATGCCAACAGGGGACTGTTCAAGCTGGTAAGCCTGTGGAGGCTCTGTAATGGTGAGAGTTCAAAAATGATTCAAATGGCTCTGAGCACTATGGGATTAACATCTGAGGTCATCTGTCCCCTAGACCTTAGAGCTACTCAAACCTAACTAACCTAAGGACATCAGACACATCCATGCCCGAGGCTGGATTCGAAGAACCTGCGATCGTAGCGGTCGCGCGGTTCCAGACTAAAGCGCCTAGAACCGCTCGACCATACCAGCCGGCTGTAATGGTGAGAGGTGTGTGGAGATGGAGTGATATGGGACCCCTGATACGTCAAGACACGACTGAACAGTTCATCAGAGATGAAGTGAAGATTGATCCCGATGGTCTTGTTATCATCCACCTGTCTATAGTGAGCAGTGTTGCTTACGCGAAACTGATTAATGAAGAAGAATGTGTTAAAATTCTTCGTACAACTAGAAGTGGTCTTAAATTCCTCACTCTGATGGGCACATCGTTGACGTAACCGTAGAACATGTGGGACTTGGACAGCGGACGATCCGTGTATTTGAACTCCATTTCGAGTTGCCTTCAGAGGTGGTGGTATCTGCAGTCTGTTCGAATGGGAAGGTAATTAGCCATACAGCTGAAAAGTGGATGCAGTTCACCACATACCCAGTTCTCAGTGGAATACGACAGGTGACACGTCATAGGCATCCCATCTGATTGGTGCACCCATTCATGTCCATTGTGCATTGCGGCGGACTTGGGCAATTCCAGCAGGACAATGCGACACCCCACACGTCCAGCATTGTTACAGAGTGGTTCCAGGAACATTCTTCTGAGTTTAAACGCTTCGGATGGCCACCATGTACATTATTAGGCATATATGGGATGCCCTGCAAAGTGCTGTTCAGAAGAGATTTCCATCGCATCGTACTCTTACCGATTTATGGGCAGCCCTGCATGATTCATGGTGCCAGTTCACTCCAGCACTACTTCAGACATTAGTCGAGTCCATGCCACGTCGTGTTGCGGAACTTCTGCGTGCTCGCGGGGGCCCTACACGATGTTAGGCAGGTGTACCAGTTTCTTTGGCTCGTCATTGTATACGGTATTAATAATTTGGTGGCGTATATATTTAAGATTTGTTATTAACGAACTTCGCGCCTATGATCTGAATTTCACTGGAAGTGTTCTGTTTCTGACTGTTGTTCATTAAGAGAAATTATCATTAAGAGAAATAGATAACTCTTCTTAACCTGCGGAGAACTGTAGTTGTTATATTGCCACTGCATCATTATGTGTATCTTTTCTCTTCTTTTAAAACTGTATGTAATTCGTGTTTTAGAGGCAGCTAATATGAGTTGCTCGTACACTCTGTTGTGAGTCGTCCCGGCTGCCGGTGACGTCAGAGGCTACGTTTTGTTTAGGCTCCTCCGTTTCCGGCGTTGCTGTGGGAATTTAATGCCCGAGTTTACGAGATTTACTGTTCTCGAAATTTTATGCTCTGTATAAAGTATACCCTGTTCTCAATATCAGATGCGTAATGGAAAGTGTTTGTTATTAATTCCTGCTTGATATGTTTCGCGTTTCCCGAGATTATCTAGTTTATTATGCAGACTTTGCTGCTCTTTATATTCAGTTTAAATTTAACTAGCTGCTCCTGTGATCTTATAGCGCCTTACTTAAGGTAGTTGCTGATCTCTTTTGACAAAAAATGTATTGTCTTGTCTTTAAAATTTTGCGCTGTTCTTGTGGCGAATAATGTTCACAGTCCCTTCCGCCCCCCCCCCCCCCCCCTCACCCACTCACGCGGACCTCCCTCATCCAAACTCCATAAGCGTGCAGTGCCACGTAACAGTTTCCGTAGGTTGTGTTCCACATCTATGAGAAATCGTAGAAATGGCATACTTTACCATGTGAAGCTTCTGTGTAACTTATTTTTAATTGCACTCCAGTTTCGATTACAAGTCATTTACCAGTACCTGTGGTACAACATCGGATTCAGGGCGATTTGGATACAGTTTTAGTGCAAAAAGTATACTTGACAACTGTAGTAAACTTTTACAGATTTTTGTCAAAAACGTCAAGGAATTGCCATTATGATCAGCGTTATCACAACCGTTTTCAATAAATTTCGTCTTTTTGAGATCAAGTTGTTGGATCTTTAGCACAATGTGATTAACGTCTATCTCTTCAATGAGGTATATACATCTACGTCTCTCTGCTTTGTGAAGAATAGTAATAGTAATATTGTTTGCGAGACGAATCTGACTGGCCCGCTTCAACTTATTTTCTGCCATTTCGGTGTCGGTGTGATTATTTGAAGAAGTAATAAACTACTGGCCATTAAAATTGCTACACCAAGAAGAAATGCAGATGATCAACGGGTTTTCATTGGACAAATATATTGTACTAGAAATGACATGTGATTGTATTGTACTGTATTGTATTGTATGTTAACCGGGGACCTAGAAACGACGCAGAGGCTCCGTCCCCGCCGCAGCCGCAACCGCAGCCGCAGTGGTTCACAACCCCACGACGACTACCGCAGTCCACTTCACCCCTCCGCCGCCCCACACCGAACCCAGGGTTATTGTGCGGTTCGGTCCCCGGTGGACCCCCCAGTCGAGTGTAGCCCCAATGTTTGCGTGGTAGAGTAATGGTGGTGTACGCATACGCAATCGCCGACATAGTGTAACTGAGGCGGAATAGGGGGAACCAGCCCGCATTCGCCGAGGCAGATGGAAAACCGCCTAAAACCCATCCACAGACTCGCCGATTCATCGGACCTCGACAAAAATCCGCAGGGCGGATTGGTGCCGGCGACCAGGCGCTCCTTCCCGCCCGGAAAGTAGTGCGTTAGACCCTCACTGCTAACCCAGCGGGCTCGACATGTGCTTACATTTTCACGCAATTAGGGTGCGTAAATCCTGAGAAATCAGTACCCAGAGCAACCACCTCTGGCCGTAAAAACGGCCTCGATACGCCTGGGCATTGAGTCAAACAGAGCTTGGATAGCGTGTACAGGTACAGCTGCCCATGCAGCTTCAACACGATACCACAGTTCATCAAGAGTAGTGACTGGCGTATTGTGACGAGCCAGTTGCTCGGCCACCATTGACCAGACGTTTTCAATTGGTGAGAGATCTGGCGAATGTGCTGGCCAGGGCAGCAGTCGAACATTTTCTGTATCCAGAAAGGCCCGTACAGGACCTGCAACATGCGGTCGTGCATTATCCTGCTGAAATGTAGGGTTTCTCAGGGATCGAATGAAGGGTAGAGCCACGGGTCGTAACGACCACTGTTGAAACAGCCGTCAGTGCGAACAAGAGGTGACCGAGACGTGTAACCAATGGCACCCCATACCATCACGCCGGGTGATACGCCAGTATGGCGATGACGAATACACGCTTCCAATGTCCGTTCACCGCGATGTCACCAAACACGGATGCGACCATCATGATGCTGTAAACAAAACCCGGATTCATCCAAAAAAATGACGTTTTTCCATTCGTACACGCAGGTTCGTCGTTGAGTACACCATCGCAGGCGCTCCTGTCTGTGATGCAGCGTCAAGGCTAACCGCAGCCGTTGTCTCCGAGCTGATAGTCCATGCTGCTGCAGAATGATATTTCCTATTTGCATATGCAATTCTACGATCAATTCCGAACAAATTAGGAGGTGTTATTGCACTATTCCTATCAATTAGAATCCTAATAATTTTACCACTCTATAATAAAACACCATTAACTGTTCGTGCAGATGGTTGTCGTCTTGCAAACGTCCCCGTCTGTTGACTCAGGGATCGAGATTTGGCTGCACGATCCGTTACAGCCATGCGGATAAGGTGCCTGTCATCTCTTCTGCTAGTGATAAGAGGCCGTTAGGATCCAGCACGGCGTTCCGTATTACCTTCCTGAACCCACCGATTCCATATTCTGCAAACAGTCATCGGATCTCGACCAACGCGAGCGGCAATGTCGCGATACGATAAACCGCAACCGCGAAAGGCTACAATCCGACCTTTATCAAAGTCGTGCTACAATCCGACCTTTATCAAAGTCGTAAACGTGATGGTACGCATTTCTCCTCCTTACACGAGGCATCACAACAACGTTTCACCTGGCTACGCCGGTCAACTGCTGTTTGTGTATGACAAATTGGTTGGAAGCTTTCCTCATGTCAGCACGTTTTAGGGGTCGCCACCGACGCCAACCTTGTGTGAATGAACTGAAAAGCTAATCATTTACATATCACAGCATCTTCTTCCTGTCGGTTAAACTTCGCGTCTGCAGCACGTCATCTTCATGGTGTAGCAATTTTAATGGCCAATAGTGTAGTTGCACACTCCCCTATTACATTAACGTGACCACCTGTCAGAAGCTTAAATAACTGCCTTTTGCAGGGCGGGCCCCTACAAGAAGTGCAAGAAGAGTGCCAGTGAGGTTGTGGAAGGTGTCGACGGGAGTGTTGAGTCATGCGCACTTCAGTGCGTTAGCCACCTGCGCTGGGTTTCTCGGCTGAGGATCCATGGTGCGAACAGCCCTATCGAGGCAGTCCCACTGAGTCTCGATATGGTTTTAATCTGGGAAATTTAGCGGCCAAGGGACCACGATAAAGTCATCCTGGTGCTCTTCGAACCATGGAATTACAATACGAGCTGCGTGACATGTTGCATTGTCCTGCTGGTAGATGCCATCGTTTCGAGGAAGATAAACTGAATTTACGGGTGAACATGATCCACGAGGATAGGTGGACACTTGTGTCGATCTATTGTGCCTTTCAGAATGACGAGATCACACAGGGGATGCTACGAAAACATTTCCGAGATTACAACATTACAACACTCCTTCCTCCATAAATTATGTGGTAGTAGGCATTATGAGTGATTTAAAATGGAATGACCACATAAAATTACTCATCGGTAAAGCAGATGCCAGACTGAGATTCATTGGAAGAATACTAAGGAAATGCAGTCCGAAAACAAAGGAAGTAGGTAACAGTACGCTTGTTCGCCCACTGCTTGAATATTGCTCACCAGTGCGGGATCCGTACCAGATAGGGTTGATAGAAGAGATAGAGAAGATCCAACGGAGAGCAGCGCGCTTCGTTACAGGATCATTTCGTAATCGCGAAAGCGTTACGGAGATGATAGATAAACTCCAGTGGAAGACTCTACAGGAGAGACGCTCAGTAGCTCGGTACGGGCTTTTGTTGAAGTTTCGAGAACATACCTTCACCGAGGAGTCAACAGTATATTGCTCCCTCCTACGTATATGTCGCGAAGTGAGGATAAAATCAGAGAGATTAGAGCCTACCGACAATCTTTCCTTCCACGAACAATACGAGACTGTAATAGAAGGGAGAACCGACAGAGGTACTCAAGGTACCCTCCGCCACACATCGTCAGGTGGCTTGCGGAGCATGGATGTAGATGTAGATGCAGATGTAGATATTGTGTATGCTCACTGACTGAATTGGAAATTTTTGATAAGTTTCCTACAATTACGTAAGACCATAACATCCTCGGATATTTGTCAAATTGGTCGGCCACATTCCTTCAATTTTGGTTTCTTTCACCTTCTCTTTGTCAACAATATACTGAAATCGCGTAACTGTCTGATAGGGCTCGCTGTTCTTTTGTACCACATTTCTGAAACGGCTGTCGAACCATGGCGGATCTTTTACATCCCTCACTACGTTTGTCGCCACAAGCATGAGTAAGATACATTGTACAATGATTTTGAATTTTGTCACTTTGGTCCATATTGTGAGTTAACGAGCGTTGCGCTCTCGTTTAAATATATGGCTGAAAGAGTCAGCCTACAGGAACTGTGAAACGAACCCCGTCGTCAAGGACCGCGTTCCACAAAGGATGCAGATTCACCAGGAGATGGGGAAACTCACAGGCGTCTATTGTCTACTGAGGCCTAAGCGCTATAGTGTGCGAGTGAGACAGACGAGAGCCTACGTCATAGGGAAACCCAGTAGAAGGCTTTTGTGGCCAAGGATACGTAGCAGTGTTAAATATGGCCGACCTAAGATCGGCCATAAAGGGAAACATTTATGAAAACTATTTAATTCTGTAGTAATTCAGGGAACGAAGCCACGGTAATTTTAATCTACCATCCATCATAACCATCTACCATCCTTCATACATTTTAATGGTAGTCCCAATAACGCTTGAATATTGACCATATCTATAATAGTTTAGGATTTACTGTTAAACAGAAATTAACAAGTTTTGTAACAAAGACATGAATTTTAAAATCTGAACGCTTTGGTCGATCTTAACGATCGACATTTGATGTAAAAGCGCGTCATTAAAATGACAAACGTAAATATCAACTCGAGTGTAATTCTAAATACGACCACTTTCGCTATTAGTTTGCTTTCTGAATAAACATTATTCTAACCAAATCGTAACTGCGTGGGCTAAATAATTTATGTATGGGTCGTTAATTTAGCTCCCGATGTGTTATATTAAATGTACAGTTTCGCAAACTTGCCATCAGCCAGAGAATTTAATGCCGGCCGAAGTGGCCGTGCGGTTAAAGGCGCTGCAGTCTGGAACCGCAAGACCGCTACGGTCGCAGGTTCGAATCCTGCCTCGGGCATGGATGTTTGTGATGTCCTTAGGTTAGTTAGGTTTAATTAGTTCTAAGTTCTAGGGGACTAATGACCTCAGCAGTTGAGTCCCATAGTGCTCAGAGCCATTTGAACCAGAGAATTTAACCAAAAGGTAACTGTGTCTAATTTAGGGCGTGTAGTGTGACACATGGGGTTCAGCCCATAGACAAGTCAGATCCAAGACATTTCGACGGAGAGGAACCGCATGTGAGCCCCAACATCTATGGGATGTTAGCTCGCAGTATATTCTTCCCCAGAGCTGAATATTACATGTTCACTGTTCAAATACTCTTCATTTAATTCACTGTCACTCTTGGTAAGTAAACCTACTTTCTTAACCTCCATTAAGATTTATTATAATACTTACAATCATTGATGCTGTAATAGCCCTACGATCATCGATCGTCTCTTTTGCGTTAAGTGATTCGATGTGTTCGAGTGTGTTAAATTCCAGGAAATCTAAGACGTCACACTCACGAGTTGGTCCTGTAGCTAGCTGCTCCCAATGATTTCCAGAAAAAGCTTCCAGCACTATATCGTGTGAACCCTTGTCCGGCGCATCATTT
Source organism: Schistocerca serialis cubense (assembly GCF_023864345.2). Taxonomy (NCBI): domain Eukaryota; kingdom Metazoa; phylum Arthropoda; class Insecta; order Orthoptera; family Acrididae; genus Schistocerca; species Schistocerca serialis. Next base: position 1,148,674,752 of record NC_064639.1, on the reverse strand, counting down.
TAGTAGCAGGGATCTCCCACTGTGTAGCGGGAAATTGATGTCGTCCCTTTCTAAAGTACCGTCTGTTCTATTTCCATTTTTTCTAGAACTCAGGTAGACTGAGAAATTTATGTTGAAGAAAGAAACAAAGCCAAACAGATAATTTCAGCATCCAAGAAGAAATCTTGGGAAGACTTTGGAAACAGGTTGGAGACCTTGGGTCAAGCTGCTGGAAAACCATTCTGGAGCGTAATTAGCAGTCTTCGAAAGAGTTACTCAATGTAGGTGAAAATACGACCAGTAATGTTTCAGATTTCGAGGTAGAACGGGATAGGAATGATGATGGAAATAGGATCACATTTGAGGAAGTGGAGAAAATGGTCAATAGATTGTAGTGCAATAAAGCAGCTGGGGTGGATGAAATTAAGTCGGAACTCATCAAATACAGTGGAATGTCAGGTCTTAAATGGCTACACACGATAATTGAAATGGCATGGGAGTCGGGACAGGTTCCAACAGACTGGACGAAAGCAGTAATCACACCAAGCTTTAAACATGGAAACAGAAAAGATTGTAACAACTACAGAGGTATCTCTTTAATCAGCGTTGTGGGTAAAATCTTCTCAGGTATTGTTGAAAGGAAAGTGCGAGTATTAGTTGAGGACCAATTGGATGAAAATCAGTGTGGGTTTAGGCCTCTTAGAGGTTGTTAGGACCAGATCTTTAGCTTACGGCAAATAATGGAGAAGTGTTATGAGTAGAGCAGGGAATTGTATCTATGCTTTATAAATCTAGAAAAGGCATATGACCGGGTTCCTAGGAGGAAGTTATTGTCTGTTCTACGAGATTACGGAATAGGAGGCAAACTTTTGCAAGCAATTAAAGGTCTTTACATGGATAGTCCGGCAGCAGGTAGAGTTGACGGTAAATTGAGCTCATGGTTCAGAGTAGTTTCAGCGGTAAGACAAGGCTGCAACCTGTCTCCACTGTTGTTCATATTATTTATGGATCATATGTTGAAAACAATTGACTGGCTAGGTGAGATTAAGATATGTGAACACAAAATAAGCAGTCTTGCATATGCGGATGACTTAGTTGTGATGGCAGATTCGATTGAAAGTTTGCAAAGTAATATTTCAGAGCTAGATCAGAAACGTAAGGACTATGGTATGAAGATTAGCATCTCCAAAACGAAAGTAATGTCAGTGGGAAAGAAATATAAACGGATTGAGTGCCAAATAGGAGGAACAAAATTAGAACAGGTGGACGGTTTCAAGTACTTAGGATGCATATTCTCACAGGATGGCAACATAGTGAAAGAACTGGAAGCTAGGTGTAGCAAAGCTAATGCAGTGAGCGCTCAGCTACGATCTACTCTCTTCTGCAAGAAGGAAGTCAGTACCAAGACTAAGTTATCTGTGCACCGTTCAATCTTTCGACCAACTTTGTTGTATGGGAGCGAAAGCTGGATGGCTTGAGGTTACCTTATGAAGAAGGTTGAGGTTACGGATATGAAAGTAGCTAGGATGATTGCAGGTACTAGTAGATGGGAACAATGGCAGGAGGGTGTCCACAACGAGGAAATCAAAGAAAAACTGGGAATGAACTCTATAGATGTAGCAGTCAGGGCGAACAAGCTTAGATGGTGGGGTCATGTTACACGCATGGGAGAAGCAAGGTTACCCAAGAGACTTATGGGTTCAGCAGTAGAGGGTAGGAGGAGTCGGGGCAGACCAAGGAGAAGGTACCTGGATTCGCTTAAGAATGATTTTGGAGTAATAGGTTTCACATCAGAAGAGGCACCAATGTTTGCACTGAATAGGGGATCGCGGAGGAATTTTATAAGGGGGCTATGCTCCAGACTGAACGCAGAAAGGCATAATCAGTCTTAAATGATGATGATGATGATGATGATGATGATGAGGAAATAAATTGGTCTGCATTTTTTTTTCGCTGTAAGATTTTCTACGTTCATAAATTATATCTTGGAACAATATCCTTCTCACAATAAGGGTAGAAAGAGGCCTTCATTCCACTGAGCGTTATCGTGCAAAATTTTTGAACTCGTAGTAATGATATGATGGTGTGTGAACCAGAATTTAAAAGAGCTTTGGACAAATTATTAACAAATAATGCAGAAGTTATAGATAACATTCCATCAGAATTTCGAAAATCGTTTTATCGAAGTGAAAGATGGATTGTGGTAAAACCAGAACAGAAGAGACTCGAAGCATTTAAGAGGTTCTCCGCAGAAGCGGCGAGGAAAGGAATTTATGGGAGACGCTGACAAGAAGGAGGGACAGGATGATAGGACATCATTTAAGACATCATGGTACTAGAGGGTGCTGTAGAGAGCAAAAACTGTAGAGGAAGACAGAGATTGGAATACGTCAAGCAAATAATTGAGGATGTAGGTTGTAAGTGCTGCTCTGAGATGAAGAGGTTGGCACAGGAGAAGAATTCGTGTCGGGCAGCATCAATCCAGTCAGAAGAATGATGATTCATAATATAGTGTGCGATCAAGACAACGCTACTGCTGCTATTCAACTTTTTATCTTCTATCAGAAATAAAAATAAAGTTATTTATAGCTGGAGCAACTGTGAAAGATATGGGTAGAAGATCAATCATTCGGAGATGGTAAAATTTTATTTTAGTCTGAACTGCTAAATCGTAGCTTCGTAATCGGTGTTCCTTTTGTGACTAGTTCCTGAATACGCTCTTTCACGGGATAGATGTATTCAGCTGAGAATTTGGGTGCCAAATACGACTTTAAATTCTTTTTCCTTTATTCTCAAAGAGACAGTTTACTCTAAAATAGTCATCCGAACGAAATGGAGGAAAGCAGACTCCATCAAGTGAAAAAGTTACACTCCACTGCAAAACTGTTTCCCGCAAATAAACCATCAAAAACGTCTCTTAGCAAGACGTCTGCACAGCGCATAAAAAGGGCTTCCTTTTCTTGCGTTCTACAGAGGTTCCTGATACTTCGTCGTACCTGAATATGTCCGTGTATATCTTTTTCCTTTGAAAGGACGCGTTCCACTTCGCGGAGAATACGCGCGATACAGGGAAATGAAAGGAATGCTTTTATCGATCGGTAACCGAGTGGATGCAGAGGACTGTCTGTCCTATTTGCCGAGATTACACTCGACCAAATCCTACTCCCTCTGTTGTGACGTATCTTCACTTCTTTCCGCTGCTATATACTTTTTAGTTTCATTAGGGGCTCACAGTTTTAGATACGTGAGTTAAGCACTTCAAATTGTGCACAGATTTACAGTTTCGTAAAACACTTCACGTGAAACGTAGGTGTCTGAATGTTGTGCAACACAGTTTCAACTTCTCATGTATAATGAAACTCTATTTTCTTCAATGAAGTTAAGATTTTATTTCCCTTTCCATGTTGTTGCATGGTGAAGTAGTCGTCTATTTCATTAGCAGTGCGTACAGTTAAGGCGTGTTTATGGTTAGCTATTTCTGAGATGTTTCTGTGATTCTCCGTCATGGCCACTATTGTGAAATTCAAAATTTTTGGTAATAATTTTGGGAAACAACGATGTTGTAAGCTATAAAAAATCAGTGAAAAAGTCTAGATCACGATGGTTATTTTGTTAAAATGGCCGATTTTGACCTAGTATTAGGCCGGTTATTTTAATAAAATTGACCGGCATAAGACTAGGCCGAAATCGGCCATTTTAATAAAATAAGCATCGCTATCTATTTTGTTTTTTTTCTGATTTTTATTTGTTGTATAACTTTTCTCACTCTTAGTATATCCAATGAAAACTCTAACAGGTACAATTTCGCAACTGACGTCGCTATTTGATTGAATTTGCATAAGTCTAAGACGATCTGGGTGTTATCTTGCAACACATGATCAACAACGGTAAAAATGCGCGAGTTTCACTTGACATACGATACAATACAATCCCGAACGTACGCCACAAAGATGATGAAATATAGTATGAAACTGTTTGGAATAAGGGAAGGTAATGGTTCGATCTAAAAGTAAATTGTAGCTATGGCTCGGATCAATGCATTGAGTCCCCAAGCCTCAAAAGTATTTTCAGTATACTGTAGAGGCCAGACACAGAGAACTTAAGGGGAACGGAATATTGATGTTAGTGGCTTGTATAGTCTTGTTGCTTGTATCAGTTTTCGGCTAACCTCATGCTTACCGATTATCGAGTACTGCTCATAGTGTGGAGCAGAAAATGTGGTCTTTCCTCCTTGACCGTCGATGTGTCACATTTCGTAGTATGCTTGTCTGTGCTTGTGTGTGTGTGTGTGTGTGTGTGTGTGTGTGTGCAGATACAGGAGCTATAGAATCACACCTCGAACCTCTGTTGCGTATTTACAGCCCAAGCCATCGTTGGAGGTCCTTCGTACCGCTATCAGAAGCTCCTCTTACCGTGGCGATGCGACAACTGATAGGGAGGACAGATAACTTCCGATATCTGTGTACTCCTCCAAGCGACAAAACCACCATTAACGCGCTATATTGTTCCCAGACAAAACAGAAAAGAGGGTTTTGGACTATAAACCATATAGGATAAATCAAACATTTATTATTTTACGAATTATACGTCGAATGTTAAGGAAGGATAAGGAGAATTTAATGTCTCGTAGACAATGAAGTACGCAGAGACGGAGAGTAATCTAAGATCGAAGAAGGACTGATGGTTAAGTCAGCTGTTTTCTCTTCGAGGGAAACACGACCATCTTTGCCTTTGCCTTTGCCTTAACCTAAATCTAAATAGCTGAATGGTGATCGGAACCTTCGTGCTCACGAACGAGTGTCCACTGTCTTAGCACTGTGCTGCCCCACTCTATGACAAATAAGTGTTAATATTCTTCAATGATAAACCTAAAGATTTTATACTATACTTCGTGAAAAATTATTTAGTGCAGGATGGGTTTTTCTATTTCAAAATTTTCGACAGTAACAGATAATATATGGATGCTGTATTACTTTAAATTTGGTTTCAAAACTCTTCCTTCTGCAAAACGCAATGTATTAATTTTCTGTTCATCCAAATACATTTCTACACCTATGTGTCTTCTTCTGTGTGCCTCGGTTTATTTACGTGATAGTATTATATAAAAATCGTTGTGGTTTCTCTGTTGTAGGCCTAAAAACTAAAACATGTGTGAAACTTCCTGGCAGATTAAAGCTGTGTGCCGGACCGAGACTCGGACTCGCGGGCAAGTGCTCTACCAACTGAGCTGCCCAAGCACGACTCACGACCCGTCCTCACAGCTTTACTTCTGCCAGTACCTCGTCTGCTATCTACCAAATTTCGCGGAAGCTCTTCTGCGAACCTTGCAGAACTAGCACTCCTGGAAGAAAGGATACTGCGGAGACATGGCTTAGCCACAGCCTGGGGGATGTTTCCAGAATGAGATTTTGACTCTGCAGCGGAGTGTGCGCTGATATGAAACTTTCTGGCAGATTGAAACTGTGTGCCGGTCCGAGACTAGAACTCGGGACCTTTGCCTTACTCGTGCCTTTTTTTTAAAAAAAAGGCTTCGACTGCTCTTCTGGAACTACATTAATTTTTAAAGTGGATTAGTACAGGTCAGCTTGTTTTTATACCTTTTTATCGTTTGAAAGCACGTTATATGTAAAGTCGTTGGAAGAATTAGTTCATACCCTTATTACTACTTTTGAAGTACTTTTTCGAGGGTAGTAGTTGTTCATGCCCGGTACCAATGGTTTTCGTAATGTAGTGCATCTTTCGTGTGTTTTCTATTTCTGTTGTGACTACGTACACTGTTTTCCTCATCTTTTAATACAATGCGCAACACAGTCAAAGGATGACTTCTTCGAAACAGTGAAAATGTCTCCCATTGCGACACGGAAGTTTGAAGTTTAGCTCAAAGGTGCCTCCAGCCTTTCTCTGGAACGGTGCAAAAAAAGTGGGATCCTGGCTCGTCGCTACGACGCTTCAAACGGCAAGGTGTCGACACGTTCGAAAAAGCGGCCACACCTTAGAAGTTCACGTGTCGTGTGAGGTGGGCTAGTGATGTAACACTGACAACAAAGTTCGCCACAATTGTGCCGAATGTCACCGTGGACGTGGCCACTCGATGGGAAGCTGCTCACACCCTCTTTTATCTGCATTCCACCGATTCTTTTGAACAGTAGCGAAGGAAGTTGAAATCACGCGTTTTTCTTTCGGATGGCCTAGGAAAACGTTTCAAACCACCGCCGCTGATAATCGACACCGAAAGGACTAGGGCGTGGCATAAAGTGTGTGAACGAAACCACTCCTTACGCTGGAACGTTGATTCCCACACATTTCGCGATGAGGACCAGGACGACGTTATTGACAACCTTGGACACTGCTGACACCTTCGGAGGTTTCACCCATTCTCTAAGGACACTGTGACACTGCGTCCCCACTGAACGTAATCGCAACTCTTTGGAACTACAAGGGACCGCTCACAACCATTTTACATAAAATGAACGTGCTACGGAGCGGCAAAGGGTGTGTATGCATTTTTATCCTTATGTTTCGCACCCTCCTGTGGCTTGCCCATGGGGGGATGGAACACTGACGCATGTGTGAGTAACACAAAAAAGAGGCATTCTAAACCCCCCTCCCCTCGATGGCACCTGCCCAACTTCACTGAGGATTTTAAAATTGTATCTGTATTGAGATAATCAGCAAAGTAGTTCTAGGCGCCTGCTAGCTGGCATCTGGGTTCGGAGGTGTATCGAAGGATTGCCTGCCTACAGGAGCCAAGATCTTCTTCACAGAGTGTGTCTGTCTCAGTAGATGTACAGTTTTAAAATTCTCAATACAGGTGGGCGGGAGCGATTGAGGGTGTTGTTGTTTTATTTCATGCATGAGTCAACGGCGCACCCCCTCCTCCCCCAGCCCCGCCCCCTCCCCGTCCCTCTATGATCACGCCACCGGAGAGCTTGAAACAGGAGGGCTGAAAATGCATAAGCACCCTTTTTCTGTTTTGGATCACGTTAAAACTTCGGCGAAAGTTTGTGAAAGGTCCCTAAAGGATCTAACCTGTACACAAGAGCAAAAACTGCAGTTGCGCTGCACACCAAAGAAGTGTGATCCTGCACAAAGGGGGTGCAGCCCCACAGTGTTCTTAGAGAAGGATTAAGGCTTCTGGGGATGTCACACGTGTCAAAGGTTGTCATCAAGAACGTCGCTCTGCTGCTCATTGCATTGCGAACTGCCGTTATCGACCCCGAAATGTGTGAGAATCAACGCCCCAAGGAAAGGAGTGGTTTTGTTGACGCACTGTATGCCACTGCCTGAGCTCCGTTTTTGATAATTCTCAGCGGGGTCTGTTTGAAATGTTTCCTCGACCACCCATGAGAAAACAGTTATTCGCCGCCGTTTTGACTTCCATTGCTGGGGCGTCAAAAGATGGGGTAGAATAAGGTAAGAGATTTGGGGCGACCTTCTTATCGTTTGACACATCGGCAGAGGCATTGGGCAGAATTGTTGTGACATTTGGTGCAAGTGTGATATCATTAGTCCACCTTATGAGGCACATGATATTCTGAGGTCGGGCTTTTTTTTCTGCACATGTCGATATCTTGTTGTCTGAAACGTCGTCGAGCTCGAGGATGACGTCACAGGGTGCAACGTTTTCACATCGTTACGGAGGAAGGTTGCAGGCAACACTGAGCCGAATTTGAAACTTCTGGGCCGCAAAGGGAGACAAGTGACGGGCTCGCAAAACCAGTCCTTTAATTCTGATGCGCAGTGTACTTCACCATTAACTCTGTGTAACACTGTTATTTAAATAAATAAAGTCTGGTACCGCGCGCCGCGAAATTTGAATCCCCGCCAAACGTCATGGACGTCGAAGACCCATAGAGGTATCTGTACCACCGAGCCGTCAGCTGTGGCGGCGCGCGCCTCCTGGCCCACATTTAGGCTAGGCGCAAATTGAGACGCGTATAGCACGTGCCGCACGAGTCGCGCGGGTGCAGCGCATATTGCGGCGCGTACATCGTACTTCGCACGCGCCGACTGGCGAAGCTCTGCGCTGACAGAACCGAAGCGCGCGCAACCTGTTATCTTCCTCAAACCATTTAACAGAAAATATTCACTGAAAATATCTGATTTTTGCCTTACTTGTAGCGTTATATGTCAGCTTCGTGGCGAAGTGCCCATCATCTCGCTAATGGCCATTCTTATTGTGATGTACACATTTTAGTAAGTTACTACGTAAAGCTCAAAAAGTTTGCAACGAAAATTAGGGGTCGCTATGATTTTGTGTTTGGTGCGTACTACACCGTATGTTGCTGCGTATGAAATTTAGCTAACACGTTGAATTTTTGTTTAGACTTGGGAGGAGGTCTCCATCTACCTCCGATCTCGAGAAAATGGATCCTACGTAGTAAATAGATACCCCAAAGTTGATCGACAGCAATTTCAGATAATTAGCCTCCACCGACAGAGACATCCAATGCGCCAATGAAGAATCTGCACGGGACGACATTTGCGAGAGCTGCACCGCGCACAGGTAGGAGGAAATCCGACGACACGACCCACCAAGGCGGATCAAGGAAGGTCCGACTTACACTCCCAAATTCCGGGTGGAAATGCTTACCAGTTATACTGTACGTCACATATACCACCCTCTACGGACTCGCGGCTAAGCTGAGTAATAACAGTATCAGTTTAGAAGCGAGGGGATATTGCAACGTGGGTGGAGACACTATCTCGTAGGCATCTTTACATGTTCAAATGGTTCAAATGGCTCTGCGCAGTATGAGACTTAACTTCTGAGGTCATCAGTCCCCTAGAACTTAGAACTACTTAAACCTAACTAACCTAAGGACATCACACACATCCATGTCGAGCCAGGATTCGAACCTGCGACCGTACCGGTCGCGCGGTTCCAGACTGTAGCGCCTAGAACCGCTCGGCCACACCGGCCGGCTTTTACATGTTCAATGAGCATTCACAACTGAAAAGTATCACATGATGCAATAGATAATCATACTAGAGATTCTCTGCAAAACGCCTGCACAAAACTTCATTGCATTCTCACTATCGTTTTAATTTCACGACTGATCAGAGGTTGGAAAAAAATAGCTCTTGTAGTTGAAACGGCTTCTTTCCGCAGCATATTTCTTACGTAAACAACAAAGACGTAAGTCGGAATTGATATTTTGTAGGAAATAACCGGTTTACGCTTTATTCGTTGGGGCCATGTCATTTAGCAGTTTATGTTAGCGAGTTAATATATTCCAGGAGTAGTAGATACGTTGGGCAAAGCGAGGGAATGAATTCTGCGCGAGTTTCAGTCCACAAGTGCGGAACGTTTCGGTGAATTCCCGTCTTCAGGTAGCAGACAGAGCTCACACATCGCCTGCGAGAGGAAATACCGTGCGGCGTGCTCGTTCCGCGGTCATTAAATTAGCCGCGCTGCAGCCCGGGGTGCGGCGTCGCACACGCTTGCCACCGGAGGGGTGCTCGAAGCACCCTCTGCCCGCGACCGCGCCAGCGCGGCTGTGTGATGTGATGAGAGCGCTGCGAGCGACCAGTTTAATTAGCTGTAATTAAGAGCTCTCGACTAATGCTTTCTTTCCCCCCTTTCTCTCTCTGTCTCTCTCTCCCGCACGGATCTCGCCTAGCACGGCGACGCCAGCGCCGCCGTCCAATTTGCGAGGGTATTTACAATTAACGACGCGCCGCCAAACTGCTGATGAATCGTTCGCAAAAGAACGCAGCTATTCCTCTCTTGCTATTCGCCCCCTCCCTCCGCCACCCCTCTCACTCTCCTACCCCTGAGACGTCTTGTCAGCGTCATTAACATCAGGCTTGTGTTTCCGAGGTACTGCGCTGCTTAAGAATAGGGGAATTTTAACTGGATGCTTAAGGTCTAGCGTGCTAGTAAACCGTACCTTTCATGAGATTCCTGCATGCCATTATCCCTATTGATAAAACTGTTATTGCAGTACATTATTGCCACGGCTGCAAAATACTAACACGAATTCTTTACAGACAAATTGGAAAAACTGGTACAAGCCGACCCCGGGGAAGATCAGTTTGGGTTCCGCAAAAATGTTGCAACACGTGAGGCAATACTGACCCTACGACTTATCTTAGAAAATAGATTAAGGAAAGGCAAACCTACGTTTCTAGCATTTGTAGACTTGGAGAAAGCTTTTGACAATGTTGAGTGGAATACTCTCTTTCAAATTATAAAGCTGGCAGGGGTAAAACACAGGGACCGAAAGGCTATTTACAATTTGTACAGAAACCAGATGGCAGTTATAAAAGAGGGGCATGAAAGGGAATCATTGGTTGGGAAGGGAGTGAGACAGGGTTGTAGCCTATCCCCGATGTTATTCAATCTGTATATTGAGCAAGCAGTAAAGGAAACAAAAGAAAAGTTTGGAATAGGTATTAAAATCCATGGAGAAGAAATAAAAACTTTGAGGTTCGCCGATGACATTGTAATTATGTCAGAGACAGCAAAAGACCTGGAAGAGCACTTAAACGGAATGGACAATGTCTTGAAAGGAGGATATAATATGAACATCAACAAAAGCAAAACGAGGATAATGGAATGTAGTCGAATTAAATCGGGTGATGCTCCCGGAATTAGATTAGGAAATGACACACTTAAAGTAGTAAAGGAGTTTTGCTATTTGGGGAGCAAAATAACTGATGGTGGTCGAAATAGAGAGGATATAAAATGTAGACTGGCAATGGCAAGGAAAGCGTTCCTGAAGAAGAGAAATTTGTTAACATCGCGTTTAGATTTAAAAGTCAGGAAGTCGTTTCTGAAAGTATTTGTTGGGATTGTAGCCATGTATGGGAGTGAAGCGTGGACGATAAATAGTTTAGACAAGAAGAGAATAGCTTTCGAAATGTGGTGCTACAGAAGAATGCTGAAGATCCGATGGGTGCATCACATAAGTAATGAGGAGGTATTGAATAGAAGTGGAGAGAAGAGAAATTTGTGGCACAACTTGACTAGAAGAAGGGATCGGTTGCTAGGGCATATTCTGAGGCATCAAGGGATCACCAATTTAGTATTGGAGGGCAGCGTGGAGGGTAAAAATCGTAGAGGGAGACCAAGGGATGAGTACACTAAACAGATTCAGAAGGATGTAGGTTGCAGTAGGTACTGGGAGATGAACAATTTTGCACAGGATAGAGTAGCATGGAGGGCTGCATCAAACCAGTCTCAGGACTGAAGACCACAACAACAACAACATTATTGTCACAGTTATGTCCTGTAGGTTTACTCGTGTTAAGCCCTCACAAATGCTTGCGTCATTCTTGAAGTCCTCTCTGACTCCAAATTTCAGTTAGTAGTACACGTCCGAAAAATGTCACCGGTCTTTCTTAAATGATACGAGATCTAATATTCGAACGTCATTGTCTCCCGTTCGTGTCAAGCGGCTCGTTGGCAAAATTACGAGGACTCGCCGAAAAGTAACGCTTTAGATTTTTTTTGTGGAGACACAGCTTTTTAAAAGAAACAAACGTTATTACCGTTCCACATCTTTATTCCTGATGTTTACATACATGGAGCCATCTGCCACTAGAGCGCTCCGAATTGTAGCGTGTAACATGGCGGTGCATAACGGAACTATGTCTGTGCATGAGAAACAGCGTGCTGTAATCGAGATTCTAAGTGGAATAGTTCGGCCTGTCCTTCAGCACGACAGTGGCACACCATAGACGAGCGATGCAGCAGTTGCAGGAATCGTGCGCCTTCAGTTCAATGTCATCCCGAGCGGTCTAAGGGGCTGCAGTCAGGGACTGTGCGGCTGGTCCCGGTGGAGGTTCGAGTCCTCCCTCGGTGTATGTGTTTGTCCTTAGGATAATTTAGGTTAAGTAGTGTGTAGGCTTACGGACTGATGACCTTAGCAGTTAAGTCCCATAAGATTTCACACACACATTCAATATCATGTACCATCCTGCATACAGTCCCGCCATGCCCCCATTTCATATGCTTTCAAAATTAAAGAACACCTTTGAGGACTTCAGTTTGATAGGTTTGAGCCAGTGCAAGCATAAGTGAGGATGTGGTGCCATCAACAAACTTAAACATTCTACAGTGACAGTATCAACAAACTGGTTTGTCGTTGGGAGAAATGTGTTCTTCGCCACGGTGACTATGTTGACAAATAAATATGCAGACATGAAGAATAAATATGTGTAAAATTATTAACATTTGTTGTATTTCGAAAGCCTTGATAGTTTTCACATAAGAAATTCCGAATTAGTAATTTTCAGGACGCCCTCTTATGTTTTCTTTTCTTGTTCAACCGGAATTATCTTCCGCTACATTTCACGAAGTGAAACCTGACAGCTTATTTGTTATTTTATTTTGGCGTATCTTAAATTTATGATTTTATTCAGTTGACACATTTTCGATTGATCATTTTCGTTACAATATTTGTAGTTCAGGATCTATAATTATTCCTCGGAAATCTAGACAAGTCTGATTAATTTATGTACATGACTGCACATCTAAGTTTCAAAGTAACGTTCGTCTCGCTATTATCAATACAAATGAGCTCTCTGCCTATTTCCCTTCGCTCCGCCCCTTTCCTCTCTCTTAGACACCACATACAGATACACACACACACACACACACACACACACACACACACACACACACACACACACACACGAATCAAAATCGATTCAAATCTATGTCTGCTGCATGTTAAAAATATTTTTCTTCGTTGAGTATATTACGAAACTTTGATTTTCAGCATAATAAGAAGTTAGGTTTCACATATCACTCAGTACGTTTTCTAAGATTTTTCGACCTTAAAAGCAGTAGCTCGTTTTTATTTTACAGGTTACTATTCCTTGCTGTAGGGGATGTGATTTTTTATATTTTGCCTAAACCAGCAAGGTAATACAGAGGCCACTACTTCCGCCACATCAAGTGCATTTAGCGCTCACGTACTCACACTGAGCCGCGAACACTTCCCAACCTGTCTGCAAATGCAGGAACTATAGTGCTGATAGTCTTCGACATATACAACCGTTCGCTCGACGAAAGAACTGTACCCAAAGACTGGAAAGTTGCACATGTCACACCAGTACTCAAGAAAGGTAGTATGAGTAATCCACTAACGTACAGGCCCATATCTTTAACATCGACATGTAGCAGGGTTTTAGGACATATAATGTGTTCGAACACTATGAATTACCTCGAAGAAAACTGTCTATTGACACACAGTCAACATGGGTTTAGAAAACATTGTTCCTGTGAAACACAACTAGCTCATTATTCACATGAAGTGTTGAGTGGTATTGACAAAGGATTTCAGATCGATTTCGTGTTTCTGGATTTCCGGAAGGTTTTTTGACACTGTACCACACAAGCGGCTCGTATTGAAATTGCGTGCTTATGGAATATCGTCTCAGTTTTGTGACTGGATTTGTGATTTCCTGTCAGAGAGGTCACAGCTCGTAGTAACTGACGGAAAGTCATCGAGTAAAACAGAAGTGATTTCTGACGTTCCCCAGGGTAGTGTTATAGGCCCTTTGCTGTTACTTACCTATATAAACGATTTGGGAGACAATCTGAGAAGCCATCTTAAGTTGTTTGCAGATGACGCTGTCGTTTATCGACTAATGAAGTCATCAGAAGATCAAAACAAACTGCAAAACGATCCAGAAAAAATATCTGAATGGTGTGAAAAGTGGCAGTTGACCCTAAATATCGAAAAGCGTGAGGTCATCCACTTGAGTGCTAAAAGGAACTCGTTAAACTTCGGTTACACGATAAATCAGTCTAATTTAAAAGCCGTAAATTCAACCAAAGACTGCGTTTTATTGGCAGGACACTTAGAAAATGTAACAGACCTACTAAGGAGACTGCCTACACTACGCTTGTCCGTCCTCTTTTAGAATACTGCTGCGCGGTGTGGGACCCTTACCAGATAGGACTGACGGAGTAAATCGCAAAAGTTCAAAGAAAGGCAGCTCGTATTGTATTGTTGCGAAATATGGGAGAGAGTTTCAGAGAAATGATAAAGGATTTGGGCTGGAAATCGTTAAAAGAAAGGCGTTCCTCGTTGCGACGGAATCTTCTCACGAAATTCCAATCACCAACTGTCTCCTCCGAATGCGAATATATTTTGTTGACACCGACCAACATAGGGAGGAACGATCACCACTATAAAATAAGGGAAATCAGAGCTCGTACGGAAAGATAAAGATGTTCATTCTTTCGGCGTGCTATACGAGATTGGAATAATGGAGAATTGTGAAGGTGGTTCGATGAGCCCTCTGCCTGGCACTTAAATGTGATGTGCAGAGTATCCATGTGGATGTAGATGTAGATGTAGATGTAGACGTCAGTTTGGTATTATGCGAGGAAAGCTTCCTTTGGATGTCACGGGGTCAGGGATTTTCTCTGCCTCGTGATGACTGGGTGTTGTGGGATGTCCTTAGGTTAGTTACGTTTAAGTAGTTCTAAGTTCTAGGGGACTGATGACCATAGATGTTAAGTCCCATAGTGCTCAGAGCCATTTGACCCATTTTGGATGTCAACTCTACAGCAGTAAGAAGTTAAGATTTTTACGTAGAAAGCTAGTAGAATTGCTGAAAGTTCATTTAATTTCCTTGCTTCATAGTTTTTGTCAAAGTCGGCACAAATATCAATCGTTACTGGTAAAGGAAAGAGAAGTCAGACAAACCGCTGAAGATATACGATAAATTTAGGAGGTAATGTCTTTGACGGTCTCCTTTAAAAATGGTTCAAATGGCTCTGAGCACTATGGGACTTAACTTCTGAGGTCATCAGTCCCCTATAACTTAGAACTGCTTAAATCTAACTAACCTAAGGATACCACACACATCCATGCCCGAGGCAGGATTCGAACCTACGACCGTAGCGATCGAACGGTTCCAGACTGTAGCACCTAGAACCGCTCGGCCACCTCAGCCGGCGGTCTCCTTTAAACTCTAGCTATAATCTCCAAGGAAAAGGTCCGACTGCTGCATAATTTGTTTCTGGAAAATGAAATGAATTTTACGCCTTACAAATCTTAAAAATGGTCTCTCACAACTAGGCTTGGATTCCATATTAAAATGTCCTTCCATTTGGACTGATATTACTCGCAGTTCGGAAGGATTCCTATGAAATCCACTGCTATTAAGTCAATGAAGTATTACAACTGCAGATTGCGTGGTAGAATGCCTGAGACGACAAAATTCTGAGACAAGATAATTTGCTTCCAAAAACCTTTCCTCACCAATGTTCTCCTCCGTAAGCGTAGCTCTAGAATGTTGTTGTCAGATGTCGTAGCTAAACCATTTTGTGGCACGGTAAAGTACAGGTCACAGAAGACGATGTACTGTAAATGAAATCCTGTTGTATGATATTGCAGTGCCCGTGCTATTCGGAATTATGATGCAGTGTTTCCTTAGACATTCATGCTTTCCAAAGGAGGATTGTTTCGTAATTCGAAGCAACACATGTACTGCAATATCGTATTTATCCGCTAACACCAGGCAAGTGATTTTCAAGTAAAATGTCTCGCCTGTACAGGAATATACATAATAGGTGTCTGAGTGTAGGTTGTAGAAACGTGTTTGACGACATATGGAAGTATAAGTGTTGCAGTGAGTCGTGCTCGGGTAGCCTAATGGTAAGGAGACCGCTCGCGATAAGCGCGAAATCTGGGTTCAAGTTCCGGTCCGGCATTAATTTTCATTGCCATCATTCCATTATACTGCTGGTGGTTGTCCATATTCGCAGTTGCGAATACATTCCGCGAAATACTTTAGAGATGACCTCTTCTCCCCATTGCGCCCGCTACAGATCGATTTTTCTACACTGGCACTTGAAATAGTCATATCGCCTGAAACTGATACAATACTATGCAATCAAATAACCTACAGCTACGAGTGCAGTAAGGTAGTGAGAAAGTGTGACAAAGATATACACCTTACGAAACGCCAGTAGCATACGGCTCATGCAACACAACAAACTAGCGATAGCAACTCACAACACGTGGCTGCTAAGACGTGCACTTTGAACATGCTTGCGTGCTAAGTAGGAACGATTCCCTGCCAAACAGTCAAACATTAGCTTGAATATCTACGGAAGATAGAGAAATGTGTGACAGATACCTATGATCGCGGCGCCAGACCATATCGCACTAGACTGCACTGTTTGTGGAAGTCTACAGACACAAATAACACGTCTTGAAACACTAAAACACGTTTAAGAGATAAAGACAAATGGCCTCTGTTGAACGAAGTATCAAGTAAGTATGCGGGACGAGACTTAAGAAATATTTAGAAAATAGGAGCACTGTAAGAGAAAATCTCGTTATATGCGATAGTGTTGAGTATTGTGAATGTACTAAATATCTATGAGATTCATCGAGATCGACATTATTGATACCTACACAGAGGGTGACCAGAGCAGTGAATAAGTTACCAACAACTTGTCAGCTAAAGCATTACAAACAGATTGAATAAGAACTTGTAGGTGACATGCAGATGTCCCAGTAAGAGTAGGTTGTGTGGGGGTGGGTAGTAGGGGATGGGGGTGGGGTCTGGTGTGGGGGAAGAAGAGTGGACTGTACTGTTAACTCGCGCCATTTGTTGACTCCACTGTTTTTATTCGCTTTCATGGTATTTCATGGTTATTTCTATAGTATACTGTGCTTATATATAACTTCACAAATTACTGCAAATTCCTAAACTACATTACAAATCAGGAAGTAAATGCTTAATCGGAATTGATACAACTTTCGTTAAATACACTCCTGGAAATTGAAATAAGATCACCGTGAATTCATTGTCCCAGGAAGGGGAAACTTTATTGACACATTCCTGGGGTCAGATACATCACATGATCACACTGACAGAACCACAGGCACATAGACACAGGCAACAGAGCATGCACAATGTCGGCACTAGTACAGTGTATATCCACCTTTCGCAGCAATGCAGGCTGCTATTCTCCCATGGAGACGATCGTAGAGATGCTGGATGTAGTCCTGTGGAACGGCTTGCCATGCCATTTCCACCTGGCGCCTCAGTTGGACCAGCGTTCGTGCTGGACGTGCAGACCGCGTGAGACGACGCTTCATCCAGTCCCAAACATGCTCAATGGGGGACAGATCCGGAGATCTTGCTGTCCAGGGTAGTTGACTTACACCTTCTAGAGTACGTTGGGTGGCATGGGATACATGCGGACGTGCATTGTCCTGTTGGAACAGCAAGTTCCCTTGCCGGTCTAGGAATGGCAGAACGATGGGTTCGATGACGGTTTGGATGTACCGTGCACTATTCAGTGTCCCCTCGACGATCACCAGTGGTGTACGGCCAGTGTAGGAGATCGCTCCCCACACCATGATGCCGGGTGTTGGCCCTGTGTGCCTCGGTCGTCTGCAGTCCTGATTGTGGCGCTCAACTGCACGGCGCCAAACACGCATACGACCATCATTGGCACCAAGGCAGAAGCGACTCTCATCGCTGAAGACGACACGTCTCCATTCGTCCCTCCATTCACGCCTGTCGCGACACCACTGGAGGCGGGCTGCACGATGTTGGGGCGTGAGCGGAAGACGGCCTAACGGTGTGCGGGACCGTAGCCCAGCTTCATGGAGACGGTTGCGAATGGTCCTCGCCGATACCCCAGGAGCAACAGTGTCCCTAATTTGCTGGGAAGTGGCGGTGCGGTCCCCTACGGCACTGCGTAGGATCCTACGGTCTTGGCGTGCATCTGTGCGTCGCTGCGGCCCGGTCCCAGGTCGACGGGCACGTGCACCTTCCGCCGACCACTGGCGACAACATCGATGTACTGTGGAGACCTCACGCCCCACGTGTTGAGCAATTCGGCGGTACGTCCACCCGGCCTCCCGCATGCCCACTATACGCCCTCGCTCAAAGTCCGTCAACTGCACATACGGTTCACGTCCACGCTGTCGCAGCATGCTACCAGTGTTAAAGACTGCGATGGAGCTCCGTATGCCACGGCAAACTGGCTGACACTGACGGCGGCGGTGCACAAATGCTGCGCAGCTAGCGCCATTCGACGGCCAACACCGCGGTTCCTGGTGTGTCCGCTGTGCCGTGCGTGTGATCATTGCTTGTACAGCCGTCTCGCAGTGTCCGGAGCAAGTATGGTGTGTCTGACACACCGGTGTCAATGTGTTCTTTTTTCCATTTCCAGGAGTGTATGTGGAGACACAACCAACATTAGATTCTATGCGGCGAGTGCCGACATTATAAGAAAAAATGAATACGGAAATAAATAGGCGGCCACTTTGCTCCAAGAGAAGTTTATGAAAGATGAATGGAATTGTGAAACATCTTGCTGAAATGAATCACAACAACAGACGCGGGCTCTCATCGTCATGGCTCCTTGTGCACTCTCCAATCAGTAAAGGATGATGAACACAGCTTGGTACGGCGGTTGATACATTGGTCTACACAACATTGTGACTATGTCGTTGCTTATCCTGACATGTTTTCAACTGTTTCCAAGTTTTTAACAATTCGGATAACTTAGTATACCCCTCACTGATAGCTTCATATTAAAGGTGGTGGTTCGAATCTGTCGATAAACATTGACGAATGTCTGTATATCTCGTAATTCTTCTCCTTTCTTGTTTGAGGCCATCAAGGGACGTTTTAGTTTCTGCAGACCTCGTAGTAAATTATATACTTATATGGATATAGCGTCTGTTCTTTCGGACATGTCCGAAAGAACCTAGACATCATTGATGACCTGCAGCCATCTAGAACTAAATTAGAATTATATATTAATACCTTCAGCTGCTGACTGGCGTTGATATGTATCAACGGGGACAGGTGAGAATGTGTGCGCCGACCGGGACTCGAACCCGGGATCTCCCGCTTACATGGCAAACGCTCTATCCATCTGAGCCACCGAGGCACACTACGAATGTAGTGTGTGGACATATAAGGTGAGAATGTGTGTCTGGCAGGAGGCGTGCGCGAGCTAGTCCCTGCATTCGCACTATCCTCTGTGCCCTCGGTGGCTCAAATGGATAGAGTGTCTGCCAAGCAAGGAGGAGATCGCCGGTTCGAGTCCCGGTGGGGCCACATATTTTCACCTGCCCCCGTTGATATATATCAACGACCGTGAGGAGCTGAAGGTATTAATATATAATTCTAATTTCGTAGTAAATTTGTTTGGTAGATCACTTCGGTTTATGTAGATTTACGCTATCGAAGAAGATACAGTTTGTTTCCTCCTCCTATTTAGGGTGTCCTCCAGGTGACCCACCACAAAAACGTAAATTAAGATAGCAGAAACGTGATTCGAAAACGGCTCGTCTTAAACGTGAATTCCGTATTTTCGCCACCGTGGAACCATTCTATCGGTGTTCTGTATCGTAAGAGATATTTGTACCACAGGAGAACGTTAGGAAGGAAGACATCGAAAATATCATCGCTCCTGTGTTAGTGGATATAAATTTAAACAGGAAATGGATCTGATAACGGTCTCCTTTGAAAAATACTGCACGCAGTTTCCACTTTTTCAGTATAAAAGGTTTAAGCATATTGTAACACAATGAAATATTTCATCGTACTGCAGAATATACTATACAGTTAAAAAAAAACGCTGAGTAGTGTCACCAGCTGTCAAAGAAACATCGTAATGCAGGCTAGCGTTAAAAGCGGTGTACCGATGGAAATAAGAGAAGCTGGAACGTATGTGTGTGATCCATTAAAAAGAAAGCACAATTTTGGTGGCTGACAACATTAGAAATAATACGTTTGAAATGCAAATCGAGGAGTAATAAGAGCTATGAGGAAACTACAGATCATTAACTCGCCTGGCATGATGAGCTATCAGGAAAATATAAAAAGCGATGAAAGAAATGGGTAATATTATTCTTAAATAAGGGTATCAAACATAGTTAACTCTAAATAAAATAAATCAGTTACAAACGCTGTTATTTATTAAATTTTTATATACAAATCGGCCGGGATAAAATCGAAATCTGCAAGAGAATGATAAATAAAGGAATCTTTATGTCGAACTCACAGGTCTCAAGCTGTTTACTTTCTGAGAGTGAATGGTCACGACAGGCAGAAGTTCATACACACTTCAGTTCATTTCTTTAAACAAGCAGTGAAACAAGAAACTTCGCTTTTTTAATATGTATTTTTTCGAGATTTGCTTTAGGCTCTTGTTAAATGCCGACTGCTTATTGAATTTTTCTTTCTACGACAGGAATAAAGATTACTTACCTTAAACAGCTACCTAAAAATGAGATGGGAAAAGTCCGTCTGTTCCAAGTCACACGCGTAAATAATAGTAACTTCCCTACGATTGTAGATATGTAAATAAAGTCTTACAACGTCTGTTCACGCACGTTGTGTCCCCAGTAAAAATGTTTCAACGAATATTAACAATGGACAGATACACTTTCTTCATTATATCACGACAAAATGGCGAGACAGCATGAAAAAGGTCGAAAAGGAGGGAGATGGTATTCATATATTAATATTCATATATTAATGCAGATCGCTTACTAGTAAATTACACAATATTTTCTGTATTTCTAACTTCACACACACACATGATTTCATTTAAAGGTTAAAAGATCAGTTAAGATTATTTAGACATCAGGAAGGAATACTAAAATAATGCCAACGAGAGCGAAACTTTACAATAGTTTCCCCGGTATATTAGACGTGTAGTCAAAATGTACACTCGGCCATGCATATTTTGCTATCATAATTGTTGAAAGCTACAAAGGGACCATGCTGATAAGGTAGAGCAACCACCGTGTGGCATTTCTTTGGATGACACAACTAGCTATGACAGTAATTATTATCTTATCCTGAAATACACAATTACCGCTTCAGATAACTACACTATTTTGAGCGAATATCGGGGCATTTTTGTGCTTCGAAAAATTAAATTCAGAATGAGAGAAATTAGCTGAACATCAGTTTGGGTAGAAATAAAGGGAGTACCACCGATCACTGTTTCCACGGTTGCTTGAAGCCAGAAAGTTAATGCGTTGGCAGTACTGACCCTATTGCGGAACAGACACTCGCCTCCCTGACTGGCGGATTCACTCGGAATGCGTGACGTCACGCGGCCCGTCTCGGGCGGTCGCGCCGGTCAGACTGAGCGCCGCGGCGCCGGCCGCGCAGCGCGCGTCGCGACACCCCGTCTCCATGGCAACCGCCCCCACCCCCACCCCCAGCCACCGGCAGCAGCGCCACGGCCGACGCCACGTTATTTATACAGGGTGACGGGGGCGGCGGCGGCTGCGACGCGTCGGACACTGTCACGCTACCGCCTTTGACCTTCCCGTGCCGACACCCCGCGATACGCCCCGGTCAATCGCCTACGATAACAAAACAACGAGCCTTCCAGTACAAAGGCTTCAGAGGTGCAAGTGCGAAAAACCGAGACTTATTCTGGTGTCTCGGGAAATTCGATCGCTCATGGTTCTTACTGCGACTCTAGGCCCCTGAGGATTGGTTACTATATTATCTTAATCATAGGTTGCATGCACAGCAACCTCGGTTGCACAAAATTATTGTCAAACTGATCATGGTTTCGACAGCAGTAAGACGATCTCCATCAGAATGTAAATTACATAGGCTTACATGTAATCAAACCCTGGGTGAATAACATCTGAGCCTTAACGACTTCGCTCTAAAACTTCCTGACAGATTAAAACTGTGTGCCGGACCGAGACTCGGACTCGGGACCTTTGTCTTTCGCGGGCAAGTGCTCTTCCAACTGAGCTACCCAAGCACGAATCACGACTCGTCCTCACTTGCTTGGGCAAGTTTTAATCTGTCAGGAAGTTTCGTATCAGTGCACACTCCGCTGCAGAGTGAAAATCGCATTCTGGAAACATCCCTTAGGCTGTGGCTAAGCCATGTCTCCGCAATATCCTTTCTTCCGGGAGTGCTAGTTCTGCAAGGTTCGCAGATGGGCTTGTGTGAAGTTTGGAAGGTAGGAGACGAGGTACTGACAACATTGAAGCTGTGAGGACGGTTCGTGAGTCGTGCTTGGGTAGCTCAGTTGGTAGAGCACTTACCCGCGAAAGGCAAAGTTACCGAGTTCGAGTCTCGGTCCGGCACACACCTTTAATCTGTCAGGAATCTTCATATCAGCGTACACTCCGCTGCAGAGTGAAAATGTCGTTCTGGAGCATTGATCTAGATAGCAGAAGAACTAGAAATCTCGGATAGGTGAGTACAGAAAATTATTTGTTTCAGTAAAGTGGACCATATGTTCCCATGTGGAATTTATTGTATTATCCCTCTCGTTATCATGCGAAGCAACTGATCTTAAGGCTAAAAGAAAGTCTCAAATTATTACCGATTGTGGGGGCTAATCTTGTCCCTACTAACGGATGAATAGATTATTAATGATTCTGACCAAAGGACAATCACGGCCGGCCGCGGTGGCCATTCGGTTCTAGGCGCTTCAGTCCGGAACCGTGCGACTGCTACGGTCGCAGGTTCGAATCCTGCCTCGGGCATGGATGTGTGTGATGTCCTTAGGTTAGTTAGGTTTAAGTAGTTCTAAGTTCTAGGGGACTGATGACCTCAGATGTTAAGTCCCATAGTGCTCAGAGCCATTTGAACCATTTTTGACAATCACGGAAATTTTAAATTTTGAAACAACAAACCCAATGGGCAGGTAAGAGCAAATTATTCTGTTTAAGTGACTAGTATAAGAAAGAACAAGGATCTTGACCCACCAACGTGGTTTTGCGCGATGCATTTAGAGCCCTTAGGACAAATCTCCAAGTGCGTGAAATATATTCTGACATTATTCTTATTTGGTAGATGTCCTTGGTGTTAACGCCGTATTTTAACGACTATAAGACGCACTTTTTTCTTCAAAAATGTGCCTTCAAAATTTAGATGCGTCTTGTACTCAAAATTAATATGAAAATCTGTTTTGTTGTTGTTGCTGTCTTCAGTGGTGAGACTGGTTTGATGCAGCTCTCCATGTTACTCTATAATGTGCACGCTTCTTCATCTCCCAGTACCCACTGCAACCTACATCCTTCTGAATCTGCGTAGTGTGTTCATCTCTTGGTCGCACCTCTACGATTTTTACCCTACACGCTGCCCTCCAATACTAAATTGGTGATCCCTTGATGCCTCAGAACATGTGCTACCAACCGATCCTTTCTTCTAGTCAAGGTGTGCCACAAATTTCTCTTCTCCCTAATTCTGTTTAATACCTCCTCATTAGTTATGTCATCTACTCATCTAATCTTCAGTATTGTTCTGTAGCGCCACATTTCGAAAGCTTCTCTTCTCTTCTTGTCCGAACTACTGTCATCAGTTATTTTGCTCCCCAAATAACAAAACTCATTTACTACTTTAAGCGTCTCATTTCCTAATCTAATACCCTCAGTTTCACCCGACTTAATTTGACTACATTCCATTATCCTCGTTTTGCTTTTGTTGATGTTCATCTTATATCCTCCTTTCAAGACACTGTGCATTCCGTTCAGCTGCTCTTCCAAGTCCTTTGCTGTCTCTGACAGAATTACAAGGTCATCGGTGAACCTCAATGTTTTTATTTCTTCTCCATGGATTTTAATTCCTACCCCGAATTTTTCTTTTGTTTCCTTTACTACAATCTACAATGTTTAATTTAACTTTTAATATTTAATTAATTTTATTAAAGCAATCTACAATGTTTAATTTAAAATTCCCACCAGTCTTAAAAATCGTCATATTTTCAATGCCGCAGGGAACCTGTCTCTATTGATAATATTGGATTCAACTAGCAGCAGCAATGCACCGACGCATTGAGAGAGGATTCACAAGTTTGCTAACACCGTCTCCTTCCCGCCTGCCTAGCCTATGTCTAGCCTATGATGGGTCTAGCCTATGATGCGTCATTGCAGTCTACGGTGTCAGTGAACATGAATTGAAAGTGATTTGTGTTATCGGTAACAGTACAATACTTTTGCTAGTAGCTAGTCCCGTAACGGAAAAAATTATAAGATATTCACATGATGCGGGCTATAATTTGAAAGTAATAGCATATGCAGAATAACGTGGAAACAGAGCAGGTGAGTGGGATTTCACCCTGCACAACAGAAAAAAACCATTAGCGATTGGCGGTCTAATGAAGAAGAACGGAAAAAGTGATGAAGACTAAATGTGCACATAGAGGACTGCACCCAAAATGGCCAAAATTAGAAAAGTAGAAAAGTAAGTTGGGATTTATAAACTAAGAATTATCTTTAGTCTGCCTTTGCAATCTTATAAAAAATGATAAAAACGTTATTTTTTAAACATACCTGAAGATTAAGGTGCCTCTTATAGTCTATAGCGTCTTATAATCCGTAAAAGACGGTATGTGAACACACAACATTTTAACTTATCTTAGGGTTGCTTGTACAAACATATCAATCCTTACAAACTGCAACCTTAGTCATCACTTTCCTCATACAGTAACCGTAACACCAACCTAAGAAAACAGAGTGCGAAATATAAGCTACATTGTAACAGTTGTGCTACCTCCTGCATAACAGAAACTGGAAGTGTTTTCCAAATACGATAAAATAACGATGTGTTTAGTGTCCCCCGCTATAGAAAAATACACAATAGCTGACCACGTATACATTTACTAAATAATGTCCAGGAGAATCTCACTGTACGTGAAACATAAATCTCAAATTATTACTGACCATAGGGCTAGACTCGTCCCTACTAACAGATGAATAGATTCTTAATGACTCTAGACACGTTAGAACCACTTTAAATTCTCTTGTACCAAGAAAATATTTCCGAAAACATTACTATGAGCAAAACCAGCTTCAACAGTAATTCTACTGAAATTTTGTTCCAATATACATAGACTATATATATATATATATATATATATATATATATATATATATATATATATATATATATAAAACTTATAGCAATTTACAGAAGACAATTCACCTCTGAAATATATTGGAAGCAAGTCACGTCTTCGTATTACAAGATGCAGTGTATTCTTTGACATGTTTATATTTTTTAACGTGCCCAGATATGGAAAACATTAATATGTGAAGAGAAATTGAACATAATATTTAAACCTGCGTTCGTACAAGGTAAATATCATGTGCTCAAAGTCTCCACACCTGTTAACAGGAGAAGTAAGTTATTTATGCCAATTGTTTTACGTTAGTCACATTTGTTACGTAATGACAGCAAAATGAACTTACTTAACGGATCAGAGGGGACTAAAATGTAAGAACAAAGAATAATATATTGAGCACCTGAATTTGGGCCTTCAGAGCTCGAGCCGTATCGCACTTATAATAAAAATAAGATAAGATACGTTTGCGAATGAAGACTTAAGTTCCTTCCTTTATCTTTCATGAACGTAAATCAGTAACAGCTGCAACAAAAGTTACTTCCAGTAAACTAAGTAAAATGAATGACAAATTCATTCTTCTACAAGAAACAAGATAAAAGTGGGCACATCAAAATATTTTACTCACTAAACTGGAGAAAAAAGTGATAAGAATAATATTTTGAGGCGACGAAGCTTTACAGCCTTTAGAAATTTTTTGAAAAATCATGGTTTACATACAACTGAATTGTCACTCTGTTGTAGCACCAGTTTAAATGATAAGCAGGCCATCCTCAGATACATTGTGACATCATAATCAGATGTATGACAATCCATAACCATTATCAACTGCCATGTCAAAAAGAAAGAACATATCAGTACAACAATAAACCTGGAGAAAAGGAGCACATTGTAATCTGCGGGGAAGAGCGTAGCATGACAAGACCGAAGAGTCGGCTTGGTTGGTGCCAATACCGTAAGAACGCTCAGTCTTACTGCGGTAACACTGAATAAAATGTCCTCTGCCATCCAGCCGGAGAATAGTTTATAGTGAGGCCAGAAAATGGTCGAAGTGTAGGCCTATACCATGATACGACAGCTTTCCCTTGTGTCGGCTAATGGACGTAATCATGAACACTATTGCACTTGTTTTGTGCCACATACTCACAGAAACACGCCGTTTACCATATCCACATGTATCAGCGATGTATTAGAATGTAAAATCAAGCATGAAGCTTTCATATAAATTTTTACTTTGTTATACTTCTCGTCTCAGATCAAACTGCAGCAGACCGTTATGTGTAATAATTTGAGTTACTTTTCTTCCGTCGGGAATGATGGCAAAATACAGTGATACTGGCCTAACATTCAGTGCACATTGGTATGACTGCTCATTTTAGTTTCACTCGATATGTTTTGAACATTTATGTTGCATCTGAAGAGTAAACACCGAAAACTAAGCCTATGAACTGAATTTAATTTAAAAATCTATTTTTCTTGTTCTCTAACTCGGTCTGTGGCACTAGTTACCAGCAGAAATTTGCACTGCGTTGTACTTCGTGTAAAAAAAAATTGATTATTGAAACTTCAAACACTTCATACGCTTATAGAAACCATAACTGAATGATAACATTGTTATATACGCGCCTTTCACTTCTAATAAGAAAGCTGATCTCAACGTGAACATTGTAGAATGATTCTAGAGCATTTCATTCCTTCTTAAACGGCAGTAATAACAATAACTTTATTACCAAATGAAGGTCTAGACACGTTTATTTTATTTTGATGACGGTGTATGAAATAATGTTAATGTAGCTCATGTCATGTAGCATTAGCAAACGATAATTATACAAACTGTAAAGTTAACTTACTGTCTTAAGCTAAACAAAGAGGAAATAAATTGACATATTGTTATGGAAAAATTGTACACACAAACAAAATTCTAACAGTCTCTAGCTCAAGGCGTACTTTGGGAGGATATACCTATCAAAATTTACTATTGAAATTTCAGTTCTTGTGTACCATGAGAGTGATTCTGTTCACATGCCGTACTGTAGCCTGCATGTTCCACTGGCGAGAGATCATACTATATGAAAGGCCACTTATTTTTGAAAATGTTATGAAGGTGGGTTATGTACGCACATTGCACCGTCACTATCAGCGATTCTGATTGAAAATGTCACCTCGGAACTCGCGCATCAGATGCAACATACGTGAATTGTCCTGAACAAAACACATCCCACTGAGCTTGGCTGACCTTTGAATTTATCCGATAGCGTAGGCCGCGGCTGTCGAAATAATCTGACCGACAGGTGGGGCTTGGTGTAATACCTCAGTGCAAATAAGCAGAACAATAAAGCATTAATACACGCCCAAAAACAATGAACACATTTGTCTCCATGTCATGACAAACTTTTAAGCAACCTTCAGAAATGATATTTCAGATTACATCTATGTAACTCCCCTCATGTTGTCTTCTGGACAAAGGTCACAAACGAATTTACAACCTGCGAGATATTAAACGACTGAAATGTCAGGCACATTGATAATCCAAGGAACAGGATATATTTACCATCTGGAGAATAATCTTGAACATTCCTTGTAATATGTGCGTTGAGGGAACCGTAACAGATCGATCTTTGCAGCTTCCAAAATTTTGACATCAGCTAAAATACGGAAACACCACAACCTCAAACGCAGGACAATACAACGTTAGCTCCAACCTCCATGTCCATCGTGCAGGTCATTACTATAGGTTGAGTATGAAGCACCACATAAGTAAATAAGAACTGCTTTTTGTAGTGATTAATGAAAACCATCTCAGCTGTGTTATTACACAATTTTTGTGTTACGGCCGGTTTCGTAATTAGAGCATCTTCAGTACTCCATATAATGTACGCAACATGTTGTGTCTGCTCGCTTTACTTCCGCCAGACTGTCGTCAAAACGTTTGTGATCATTGTTTCTGGGTTTTCGTCTCTAACAATACATACGACAAACATACTATTTATATCATGACTTCAGCACAACTCAGAAACCTGGTCGAAGTTCTAAAAACGAAATCGATCATAAAGCAGTAGATGTGTAACAACTGAAAGGGTACAGTACCGCCCGACATTGAAAATAGGTACAACATTCTTCGTTATTCTTGTCAGAACAACATATTTTTTGTAATAATAACTCAAATTCACTTTATACACCGAAGCCGGATACCAGTGTTGGAAAGAAGGATAATTTATTTATTTAATTGATCACATGTGCACTCCCACAAAATAAATCCCTACATCCAATTTGGTGAGATCTGCGAAATGAATGAATGTATGGTCGTCTGCTAACCGTAGTTAGTGAATGTTCAATATATGATCATCTTTGAGACGGTCCTTCGGTCACCTTTGGTGGAACCAAAGGAATGAAATTTACCTGAGCTCTGAGCGCCTGAAATGTGGCTTACCAATACGGTAACATGGTGCGCCCCTACCTCGACGGAGGTGCGAGCTGACCTGAAGAATGGCCATGTTTTCGGCATTCTGGCGCGGGATCTTGTGTTGGTAAAACCTGTCTTAGGTGTGCTCCGTAAAGACAAAAGAGTGGATTGAGCTGTAGGCATGTGGAATACTTATGAGTATTTTGGAATAATAACTTCTCTATTTCAGGAACTTTTGTGGGGAGAATTAAATGTCAGGCAGGTAATATTAAGGGGATCGTAGTAATCTTCGGAAGTGACCAACGGTCACAATGAAACCACGTGTAGCAATAAGTTGAAATACTTCCGAGTGCTAAAGTTAAGCTGAATTACTGGCGTGTGTGCTATAAGTTGGAAATATTTAAGAAATGGCGTGTGCAGGACTTGAAATTAGAGACGAGTACTTCCAGGTGGTGAGTACTGTGTGAGTCTCAATCTGTGTGTGCGACAAAGGATAAAGAGAAGTACTCGTCCATGGTATCAGTTGAGGACTCGCGTGTGTGACGAATATGTTCTTAATATTACTTTGCGTGTTATAGTTCCGTGTGACGCTTGATTCAAACTATAATACTCTGAGAGTGGAGCAAGGTGAGTCAGCCGTCTATCCAGCAACGCCACTTGGCTTGCATTGCACAGGAAGACGTGCATATATCCTCCAGAGTTCATAGTAGGAAAGAAAAGTTACGAAGTGGGGCAGTGTAAGGTGAAACTGGGTTGAATACTAATTGAAGTGGGAAATCTGAAAGTGATGTGATTATAACGTTCTGACTATTCCTTGTGTTGTATTCCATGTTGCCAGTGTGGTGTATTTCATGTAATTTAAGTATGTGTGGTTTGCATGGGAGAGTAGCAAGATAGTTTCAGAGGCAGTGGATTATGCATGTTCCTTTTTGTGCCGCTCGGTCTGGAGGAAGTTTTCGTGATGATGGGTGTGAGAGTCGATATGTGAGATATAGCAAAAGATTCATCATCCTATCCAGAAAGTGCACTGTGGTGTTAGATAATTACGAGACCATAAGATAGAGAATCACCAATGTAAAGCCATGCCCACTGGGCGGAGTTAATTGTTGTAGAAAATGTAATGGTTATAGAATTTATCGGAATAAATAAGATAGTGAAAAGAAAAAGATTGGTGGCCTTTTCCTTCGAACTGTATGTTGTCATGATATCCAGAATTTATAACGTGTGCGCCATTCATATTCAGTGCGATGGCCACGTGTTGATCAAAGCCGTTGGGTAAGAAAGAAAATGTGGTATTGCCAGTGTGTAGTGAACAGTCAGAGTTGAGTAAATTACTAATAGTCAGACGTGCGTTATCCGTTTCCGTTGCGTAATATTCAAACAGGAGAATAATTTGTAACTTAATTGTGAGTGCTAGAGCTCATGTTATTCGATAAATAAGAATGAATCCACTCGCTTCGCAGACCACTTGTGGTGTCACTGCCAGACACCACACTTGCTAGGTGGTAGCCTTTAAATCGGCCGCGGTCCGTTAGTATACGTCGGACCCGCGTGCCTCCACTGTCAGTGATAGCAGACCGAGCGCCACCACACGGCAGGTCTAGAGAGACGTACTGGCACTCGCCCCAGTTGTACAGCCGACGTTCATAGCAATGGTTCACTGACAAATACGCTCTCATTTGCCGAGACGATAGTTAGCATAGCCTTCAGCTACATTTGCTACGACCTAGCAAGGCGCCGTATTCAGTTGATAATTAATATTATGAAGCATGTACCGTAACGAGAGATGTTCTACAATTGTGGATTAAAGTTAAGTATTACATGATCTACGCACTTTATTTGCAATTCTCAAGATATTGTCCTGTTCCAGACCTCACGCCAGTCAGCGTGTAATTAAATGCGTGCATTTCGGCCTCCTCTAGCAACACAGCGTTGGCGCTTCTGCCAACACTACAAATAGGCGACTCGGATACAAACGGTCTCCTTTATGTTGCACTAATTTACTTGTGTCATGGCTTCGCCACAATCTCCGGATGTACGTCCGAATTTTATCGCTTGCAGAATCGGCAGACGCAGGCCTTATTGGATGCCCTTGGACAGCTCGTCCAGGGTCAACGTGCAATGCAAAACGATGCGGCAGCCGCCGCTTCACCACTACCGCAGCCACAATACGCAGTTGCACCACCTTTTCGTCCGTTTGATGCGGCCCTGGAATGCTGGACGAAGTGGTCACTCCAATTTGGATTCCATCTCGCCGCCTACAGAATTCAAGGTAACGAGCAGCAACCTTTTTTGTTGGCATGTGTAGGTGTGTCCACCTACCGTGTGATAGTGAAATTGTTTCCCCAAGGCGACGTAGCAACTCTGTCCTACGAAGAAATTTTGTCGGCATTAGATGCATATTTCAAGGAATCTGTCAATGTAGTTGCAAAACGGTATACGTTCTTTCGTACAAAACGTATGGCCGGTCAAACTAATCGGGAGTGGGTTGCAACCTTGCAAGGCCTTACAAGGGATTGTGCTTTTGAGTGTGAATGTGGACTCCCTTATTCAGATACTATGGTGCGTGATGCAATTGCACAGAACGTTGCTGATGTTCGTATACGGGAACAGATTTTGAAACTAGGCAATCCCTCCCTTCACCAAGTGATCGACATATTGGATAGGCAAGACACACTTGACTTTGTTCAGGAATCGTTTGAACCTTCACCAGCCGTGTGTCACATTAACCGTCCCGCCGGGCGAGCTGCACGGAACTGTAAACAGCCCTCGCGCCCGTCCGCACAGCTGCCGCCAAGCTCTCCGCTACGTTTGCCGCGCAAGCACGCAAATGCACTAAAATCATGCCCGCGGTGTGCTACTAGTCATTCGCGTGAGAATTGCCCGTCATGCAAAGCTAATTGCTTTTTCTGTCATAAGAAAGGACATGTTCAGAGTGTTTACCAGAAAAAGCTCAGATCGGACACTCACAACCATTCCAGGCCATTTGCTTCACGCCGGAATCGGAATCGAACCAAGAATACTCAGGCTCGTGAACCTTCGCCCATGGACATTCATGTAGTTAATTCCACTCCGCCCAGTGCCACTCTCTCTAAAAGTGACTGTGTGCGTCCCACAAAAAGTGTGTGTCGACGTCGCCGGAAATCACGTCAATTAGCAAGTGATTCTGTACCAGTGTCTGTTCAAATTGCACGAGACAGTCGCTCTTGTCGTCAGCAGGACAATAAACTTTTTGTAGATTTGGACATTCATGGCAACGTGATCCCATTCCAACTCGATACCGGATCTGCAGTTTCACTAATCAATCGCGACACGTACAAACAACTGGGCACACCTCTGTTGCGTGCGGCAAATGTTAAGTTAAATAGTTATTCCGGTCAGAATATCCCTGTGTTAGGACAGTGCAGCCTTCTTGCCACATACAAGGGACAAACAAAACTTAAGTCATTTTATGTACTTCGTTCTTCTTCTGCAGTGAACTTGTTTGGTATAGATTTATTTCAGTTGTTTAACTTGTCTATAGTCAATCAGGTCCTATCAGTGAATCAGACTGTGCCTTCAACCAGTGTTTCTAGTCTATGTGCAGAATTTGCAGACAATTTTGCACCGGGCCATGGTTGCGCTACGAACTATAAAGCGCATTTGGAACTGAAAGTAAACGCGCAACCGAAATTTTTCAGAGCGCGCAATGTTCCCCACGCATTGCGTGATGAGGTCGCAAAAAATTACACGAATTGGAATCACAAGGTGTGATTGAACGTGTGCAGGCTTCTCTCTGGGCATCACCCTTAGTAATTTTGCCGAAACCTTCCGGAAAACTGAGACTTTGTGTGGACTTCAAAGCTACGGTGAATCCACAACTAGTGATTGCAACTTTTCCTTTACCCCGCCCGGAAGATCTTTTTGACAAACTGTGCCCGGGTAAATATTTTTCGAAGTTGGACCTGGGAGATGCGTACTTGCAACCAGGGGGGCGCAGAAAGCTATGCGCAGAAAGCAACGTGTTTTCTCAGTTGTGCGCATGACGTCACGGTGGAAGCAGCTGTGCCAAACAGTACACAGTTCGAATTGTGTATGATTGTTTTTCTTGTGTTGTTTTGTGTTTGAAGGAGTATTTTGATTGAGTTCTTTCTTCTGAGGTACTCAGTCAACAGCGGAAACATTCGGAATTCGGGAGTGTTAACGGTTTTTGCTGTAACTGATATTTGATTCGGAACTGAAATAGTTAGCGATAGTGGACAGTGGAATCAACATTGTGTTCGCCGGCTCTATAGTTTATGGTTCGTCCTGTGAAATTCCTATTGGAGAATCTACAAGTGAGTGAGAAAATTAATTTTTACGATGTCAGGCTGTGCTGTAACGGGCTGTTTTTCCTACAACTGGAGCACAAAGGGAACTGACGTAATGTATCACAGTTTCCCGCGTAATGAAACATTACAAAAACCATGGTTGTCGAAATGTTGAGGGAAAGACAGTGTAAATGTTGCGCATGCACGAATATGTTCTCGCCATTTCGCAGAAACAGATTACTTAAGGGATTTACAGTCTGAATTGCTTAATTTGCCCCGAAAAAGAATGCTCAAGCCAGATGCAGTTCTTTCGCGCAATTTGCCGTGCAGTAGTGCGACTGTCAATGTGTCACCCGCAACAGAAGACAGAACCAAACGGTATAAGAAACGAGAACTACATAAGAAATCTCTGGAATCTCTGGAAAAGCTGTCACCAAATAAGAAACATCATAATAAGAACACATGTACAGATGACAGTTTTTTTTTTTTTTTTGAGACACAGATAAAGTTACTTTGATGAATACTATAGCGGCTTTAGAAAGAAGGAATGCTGTTCTTACAAACAAGTGTGTGCAACTTCGAGCTCTTTAGTAAATTCACGTCAATGCGATTAAATGAATAGTTTCTGATTTATTTGAGCCGAGGTTTCGAATTTCAAGTGTGTGTCAGTGTGGTTATGATCTGACATTTTACTGATGTGTGAGGCATAAGCTGCGAAAGAATATAACTCATCAGTTTTAACTGTAATATTTTAGCAGCAGAAAAGCAGTTTAGACATCTCATTTCTGGTATAAACAAAATCTTCCGCCAAAAACTTGACGTAAACGTGCATGCCGTGTCGTCTGCTTGTGAGCGCTTGCTTCCACGCTGACGTCACTAGGCCAGCCAATGGCAGAGCAGAGCGCTTAGTGCCCAACCTTATTATTTAGTAACCTTGCTTGCAACTACCGGTGGATGAAGAATCCCAGCGCGTCTAGGTGGTTAACACGCATCTTGGTTTGTATCGATTCAAAAGACTGCCATTCGGGTGTGCATCCGCCCCTGCATTGTTTCAGCAATATCTGCAAACTGTTTGTGCGTCGGTCCCTACTGCTGCAAACTATCTGGACGATATTGTGATCTCCGGAAAGATGGAAGAAGAACATTTAGCCAATCTCAGAACATTATTTCAGGTCTTGCGACAAAATGGTCTTCGCTTGCGGAAGGACAAATGTGTGTTTTTTGCTCGTGACTTACCATATTTGGGACATGTAATCAATGCATAAGGCATACATCCGAGTCCAGAGCACCTCCGTGCCATACAGGACTTGCCTTCGCCGCAGAATTTGAAGCAGCTACAGAGTGTGTTGGGAAAAATTAATTATTACCATAAATATGTTCCCCATGCCTCTTCCATTTCAGCTCCGCTTCATCGCTTACGCCGTAAAGGTGTTCCGTTTGTCTGGACGACGGAATGCGAACGCGCCTTTCGCCAGTTGAAATCGGCGTTGCTTTCCAAACTTGCCTTACGCCATTCGATCCCCAGAAACCCCTTCTGTTGATGGTAGATGCATCGGATTTCGGGGTCGGAGCTGTGCTTGCGCACAAAGATGGCTCGCATGATCGCCCTATTGCCTTTGCGTCCAAATTGCTCTCGTCTGCGCAAAGAAATTACGCACATATAGAGAAAGAAGCCTTGGCTCTCGTATTTGGTGTTACAAAGTTTCATGATTTCTTGTATGGTCGTCACTTTACCATCATCACAGACCACAAACCTTTGACATCGCTTATTCATCCGAACAAGCCTGTACCTCCACGTACAGCGCAGAAATTCATTCGCTGGTCTATTTTCCTCTCGCAGTACCGCTATGATATCTTGTATCGGTCCACTGCTAAGCACGGAAACGCCGATGCGTTGTCCCGTTTGCCTGTTGCTGAGGATAGAGCATTCGATTCTTCCGAACTTGCTTGCATGTTCATTGATTCGGAAACCAATGAAGTGGTCGAATCGTTTCCGATTGATTTTCGTCGTGTAGCTACGGCCACAACTGCTGACCCTGTCCTTGCTACCGTTTTGCGTTTTGTTGCTACGCAATGGCCCTTGTCAAAGTCACGGATCGCGGATCCGTTGGTTCGCCGATTTTTTGCTCACAAGGAGAGACTTTTTGTTCGACGTGGTGTTTTGCTGTTGCGTTCTGATAATGATCAGTCCCGGGTCGTGGTCCCACGTTCGTTACAGTCCTCTGTCTTACGGCTTCTCCACCAAGGACATTGGGGTATAGTGCGAACGAAACAACTTGCTCGTCAGCACTGTACTTGGTTCGGAATCGCTGCTGCGATTACGAATATGTGCTCTTCTTGCATGGCGTGTGCCGAACAACAATCCGCACCACCGCGGAAATTCTTTGCATGGCCGAAAGCCACTTCCCCTTGGCAACGCTTACACATAGATTTTGCTGCTCCATTCTGAAATGCTAGATGGTTGGTTGTTGTCGATTCCTTCAGTAATTTTCCTTTTGTTGTCCGGATGTCTTCCACGACGTCATCTGCCACCATCCAAGCGTTATCCGCTATCTTTTGTATTGAAGGTCTTCCACAGACTATTGTTTCCGACAATGGCCCACAATTCATGTCCGCAGAATTTCAGTCATTCTGCAAGGCCAATGGTATTCAACATCTGCCATCCGCGCCGTTTTCGCCACAGTCAAACGGTACCGCTGAACGATTGGTCCGGACTCTCAAGTCACAGATGTTGAAGCTGAAAGAGTCGCATTCTCGGGAGGACGCGTTATTGCTCTTTTTGTCCTCGTATCGCTCTCAGCCCCGAGATGGTCGCTCGCCGGCTGAGTTGCTTCACGGTCGTCCTCATCGAACCTTGATGTCTTTGCTACATCCGCCGCATCAGATTCCTGTGCAGCGGCAGCCAGCTGCTTTTGCTCCAGGCGACGTTGTATACTATCGCAACTATCGAGGTTCACGGCGTTGGCTCGCAGGGCGCATTCTTCGCTGCCTCGGCCGCGCTATGTATCTGGTTTTGGGGGCCTCTGGTGAGGTGCGTCGGCATCTCATAATCAGCTGCGCCTCTGTCGTCGCACGGGTTCTGCCGCTCCCCGTCTGCTTTCAGCGTCCGTTCCGTCCGGTCAGCGCCCTGGGGACCCATCTACTGGCTCGCCTCCTCCCCAGGTGTTACCGACGCTGCCTTCCGTTTTGCCACATGGCGACGCGCCGCCGCCGCCGCCGCCGCCGCCGCCGCCTGTTCTCCCGCCGGCGAAGCCCGCAGTGGACGCGTCGCTGCAACCGCCGGGCGCCTCCCTGGGTCACGCGCCGCCGATCGCTTCCCGTGACCAGCTGTCCTCCGACGTGGAACTCTTGCCCGCTCCGGACCAGGTGTCGTCTTCTCCCGTCGGCTGCCCCGCCCCGATGGAGGTCGACCCTTCGGCCCCTCCTGTCTCTTTACGGGCGCATACACCGCATGTTGGCGTGCACCCTGGACTAGGTTTTCAGGCGTTTCCTAGCTCCCCTCGGACCGAATGGCCGGGTGCGGGTGGCACAGCCTCGCCTGTTGTTAGGCTCCCCACCTCGTCGCATACGTCAATATGGGGTCCTCCCCACGGCGGGCGGAAGCCTTATAACATAACCGTTCGCCGATTTGCAGGGGAGGAATGTGGTGTCACCGACAGACACCACACTTGCTAGGTGGTAGCCTTTAAATCGGCCGCGGTCCGTTAGTATACGTCGGACCCGCGTGTCGCCACTGTCAGTGATAGCAGACCGAGCGCCACCACACGGCAGGTCTAGAGAGACGTACTGGCACTCGCCCCAGTTGTACAGCCGACATTCATAGCAATGGTTCACTGACAAATACGCTCTCATTTGCCGAGACGATAGTTAGCATAGCCTTCAGCTACATTTGCTACGACCTAGCAAGGCGCCGTATTCAGTTGATAATTAATATTATGAAGCATGTACCGTAACGAGAGACGTTCTACAATTGTGGATTAAAGTTAAGTATTACATGATCTACGCACTTTATTTGCAATTCTCAAGATATTGTCCTGTTCCAGACCTCACGCCAGTCAGCGTGTAATTAAACGCGTGCATTTCGGCCTCCTCTAGCAACACAGTGTTAGCGCTTCTGCCAACACTACACCACTCATCTTGCAGGCCTGACTGCTTGATGCCACAGTATGAGCAAGGCATGTGGGTGCTTCTCACAACACAGCTGTTACGGTTTTCATTGGTAATTAAAATTAGTGCCAACTCAGCTGTGGTGCTCAACTTCAGCAGTACTCTCTTTTTTTAATCAGTCAGTGCAAAAGGATTTATAATGACTATCCTAGAGTACCCGGATGTGGTGTGGTGCCATTGGAAATGTGCTTAATGAATAAAAGCTCGTAGTTCACAGCGCGATAGTGAATAAAATTCTTTGCAGTCTGTACCACAAACCAATCTTCGTATTCTTCGTATTTATTACATGAACTCCAGTCAGTACGTGAACACACTACCTCTTATTGTGCATAACAGGACAACCGTGAAATGCTAGCTGATGTGACATTCTACAGAGTCTTGTGTTACGTTATAGGAACCACGGAACATACAGATACAGCTAATTATCATCAGTTACAGGGCTGCAGCAAATCGGTTGTTCCTTGATCCAAGGACGTCCTGTATTTGACATGCACCCTTCGAGATTGCATCCCACCCCGTATTTCCCCAGGCCTTCTAACCTAAAAAACCGCCCAGTCTACGCCACACAGCCTCCGCTACCCGTGTAGCCGCCAGCTGAGTGTAGTGAACTCCTGACCTATTAAGCGGAACCCGAAACCCCACCACCCTATGGCGCAAGTCAAGGAATCTGCAGCCAACACGGTCGCAAAACCGTCTGAGCCTCTGATTCAGACCCTCCACCTGGCTCTGCACCAAAGGTCCGCAGTCGGTTCTGTCAACGATGCTGCAGATGGTGAGATCTGCCTTCATCTCGTAAGCAAGACCGGCGGCCTTCACCAAATCAGATAGCCGCTGGAATCCAGAGAGAATTTCCTCAGATCCAAAGCGACATACGTCATTAGTGCCGACATGAGCGACCACCTGCAGCTGGCTGCGCCCTGTTCTCTTCATGGCACACGGAAGGACCCTTTCCACATCAGGAATGACTCCACCCGGAAGGCACATGGAGTGCGCACTGGATTTCTTCCCCTCCTTAGCCGCCATATCCCCAAGGGGCCCATTACGCGCTTAACATTGGAGCTCCCAACTACCAATAAGCCCACCCCCTGCGATTTCCCGGACCTTGAAGGCTGAGAATCACACTCTGAAACAGGGCAGGCAACTGCATCTGGCTCAACCAGAGACAGTACCTGAAACCTTTCTGACCAGCCTCCGAGGACGTCTTTCGCTGCCTGCCACGCCTTAGAACGACCTCCCAATCAACCACAGGCGAGGGCTCAGCCCCACTGCGATCATTACCTCTCTAAAAATTCTACCCCACTAAACTCGCCGGCCGCGGTGGCTGTGCGGTTCTAGGCGCTCCAGTCCGGAGCCGCGCTGCTGCTACGGTCGCAGGTTCGAATCCTGCCTCGGGCATGGGTGTGTGTGATGTCCTTAGGTTAGTTAGGTTTAAGTAGTTCTAAGTTCTAGGGGACTGATGACCACAGCAGTTGAGTCCCATAGTGCTCAGAGCCATTTTTGAACCACTAAACTCTAGGAACGCCGAGAAAGTCAGTAAAACACAGCACTGACTGATTCAAAATTACACCATAAACTGTAGAAATATTTCATGGAGAAATTAAAATCTCTAAGTGTGATAAACGGCAAGAATTGTCCAAAAATATCGACAGTGTAGCGAATAAAATTTTTGGATCGGTCCAGGCTAAGAAATATGTACTTTGAAATGAGGACGCCTTATAGAAAAAATGAGACACATGGAAATGCTCTAGATATACCGAAAACTCTGAACTTTCTTAACTATAATAAAGAGAAGTGTTAACAAATGTTTTGAAAATTCACTGCTAATTGAAAAAATAAATTTTGTAAAAGATAACTCTATAAATTTATACAATATCTGTTCAGAATAACCTAAATGGCTTCAGCTATGAAACCCCAAACTTTTGATTTGAAGATGAGAATAGTAAAAATAGTCTTAACAACGCCGGAAACTACGAAATACTGGCAAAACACTTCGAACACATTTCGAACCGCCAACAGCCAAAAAAAAAAAAAGAACTTTCAGAGGTTCACCAGATCTTAGAAGATGATTCACAACCTAGTGTGGAATAAATTAAGGAATAATAAATACTCTGTATATATTTAGTGGAGAAGACTGCATAGCAGTTGAGCTTTTAAAATCGTCTACACCAAGAACCATAGACCTACAAATAATCTGTGAAGAAGTTTAGAAAACAGAGAGGATCTAGAAGGAATGGAAAGGGGCTGTAATACACCCTTTGCACAGTAAGGATAAAAAACAAGATGTAACGAGTTACGGAGGTATATCCCTTTTACCAAATGCTTGTAAGATTCTCAACAATATTGCTTAAATATTCTCAACAAGATTACTTAGCAGAGTACAATATACGCTTCACTTTCAATCGCGTGAATATATGGGTGGGTTTAGAAAGGGAAGACCTTGCTTTGAAGACATATTCAACCTGAAATTAGTAATTCGGGACAGATTAATAAAATCCAAAGACATAGTTGTAATTTTAATTGATTTAAAAAAATTGACTCTGTTGATATGATATTCTTGGAGAAAGTAATCTATCAATTTAAGTAAATTGACAAATCCACTACCAGGAAAACTCACAGACACAATCCCGAAAGTAAAACTATGGGTGAGATATTTCGACGTTTCAAAATAAATACAGGTGTCTGGAAAAGCGATGGTTTATCTCCACTTATTTTGGACTGTGACATGGAGGAAACGATAAAAAATTGGAATGAAAAACAAGGAATCCAAAATATCGCCACTTGCCATGAAGAACATGAAGAACAAAAGTGTTCCCAGAAATTTCATAACATTTGACGATGATTTTGCCACATTTTCTGAAAGCCTGATTGTTGCAGAAGTGCAGGTCAACATTACAGGCTTAAGAATTTCAGCCGAGAAAACAAAATTTCTGACGAGCATAAAAAAAGCACCAAAACGCTTAATAACAGCAAACAGAAACGTTGAAAAATCAAATATTTGTGGGGGACAATTAAAGAAAACGATGTAGAAAAATCTGCTTTGGAGGTATGCACACACACAGGATGAAAAAAGCGTTTCGAATAACTAGGAATACCTACAACAAAATGTGCTTATCGGAAAAAACTTAAACTATTACAGCGCAGTAGTTAAACTAGTATGCCTGTATGCTAGTGAACGTTTAGTATTAAACTGGAAACTTCATAGATTAGAAATTTCTGGAAGAAGATTTCTACGGAAAGTATTAGGTCCTCAGGAAACTGCAGCGTTTTGTAAATTATGGGACAACGATGAAATTTATCAGATAATAGAAAATGTTCATAAAAATGAGGGAGAGCACATTACTATGTCTTAGACTAATTTTCAGAGTGGCTGGCAATAGAATCTATAAATATTTCGTGGGAAACGAATTAACAACCATTTGGATTCAAGAGGGTAGGAAAGGCTTGGGAAGGAATAACATAAGAGGAGGCGCAGAAGTATTGCAGAAAGATATTTTAAACGTAAAGCTTTAAAACTAGAAGGCGAGAAACATAAACCGGCACAAAGTAGTCGGAGGACGGGAAAGAAATAGTGAAATAATAAATGAATAGTGGAAAAAAGGGATGAACAATAACGAATTGAAGTTGTAATAATAATAACAGCGATAATATAAGTGAAAATATGCTTTGTAACCAAATGTTCGTATAACTAAGGCAGTTGATAACGACATTAGTGACTAGGAGCACTTACAGTTAGTAATCACTATATATTTACAAAATAATAATGGTAACAGTGCCAGTCGAAGAAGCAAATGTAATACCGGCTGAACGAGTTCTAAGAGGGAAATTCGTGTAGACTGCACAAGCTAGAGTCCTTGGGAAGTGGGAATGGTCTGGGGAATGTGACGGTACTTAATCGTAATGAGGGTGAGAGTGCGTTCAAAATGGAAAATACTGCTTCTGCTCATACATAAATATAAGTACTGGTGTACATTGTGGCTCGAGGCAGTTCGGTGAAAACAGAAGAGATTTACAACACGTTTACGTGAACTAAATGATTTTCCCGATGATTATACTCTATTTAATAAGAACATGAACCGTCTCATTACACTCTACTTCAGTTTAAAGCTCCTAAAACGCTTGTAAACAAATAACACAAATGTTAAATGAATATCCAGTTGAATGCCCTAAGCTGACGTTTCACTATTAAAATTCTCGATAAAACTTGTCCTCTAATGGAGTGAAGTGACAGAACATTTTCCATTTATCTGAGCAAAAGTTCAGGAGAGCAATTCAGAGACCAGGGTAAACACAGTACATCGGCCTGCACAGAGCTTTTAAAGTTTAGACTAGGTGCAACCCTTTGCGGCCTGGACGCTGTCTAACTTCCCCGTCATACCTCTCCGCGACGTCACAAGAGCTTTCCTAACAAAGCAGCGCCATTGCTACTTTTTCTTCTCTTCCTCTTTCTCGCTACCACAACTTTTCTCTGTTTTACGCGCATGCACAAGCGTGTGTTTGTGATACGTGTGTGAGAGCGTGTGTGTGTGTGTGTGTGTGTGTGTGTGTGTGTGTGTGTGTGTGTGTGCGAGCGTTTTATTCAACCGAATCCGTCTCCCACGTTCTCTTTCGAACACGTTTTTGAACACTGTTCTTTTCCTATCTTTTTTTTCGCTAACATCATCCCTCTCTCACTGTCCGTTTATCTTTCTTATTTTCTGACTAGCCCTTGCCAGATCACAGGGTCTGGCAGTAGCGACGAGGATTGGCGCCAACGAGGCATTTCTCGTAATGTATTCCTGTGTGTGTGTGTGTGTGTGTATTTGGAGAGATGCCGGACGCTGTCGTGTTTTCCTTAAGTAGCTGGCTATTTGATAGAATTCTGTAGCAGCCTGTAGGGTCAGCATAATGCGTCCCGTGAATGGGGCTAATGCAGCGGCTGCCCATGATTTTCCCACCAGAGACGTATCAGCAATGCAAATGCTGTTAGCCTCAAATGAAATGCTGCTCCGAAATGAGTCCAATACTAATTAAACTTCAAATTAAATTTCTTTGAGTTACACTGATTTAAGTCTAGTAAACTATTTGACACATTGGTAACAGTTGAAGTTTAATTATAACAGAAAGCCATTCACAATATCTTTTTTCTCTCTACAAATTTCTTTTCTGTTGACTTAGTATGTGACACTACATAATCAACGTGGAATTTCATTTTTGAAACGAATTTGTTAGACCAGAAAATTTATGAAATATATACAACAGTAACACAGCTGGTGTACTGTTAGAACAATGAAGGACAACAGCATAAATTTTTTTTTTCCTTCAGAATTTTGTATGTATGAAAGTATCTTGTAATGAGATAAACGCATTCTTAATGTTTGATCCTTTGCCTTATGCCTCCATTTCCTGCAGTTACCAATTTTCTTACCCAACTATAATTTTAAAATGTAACTGTACATGTATAAAAAATTCGGTTAGTGATATCTTTTGTATAGGGGAGAGAGCACTGTTGTAGTTATGGTGAAATTTCTAGATTCCGTTATCATTTATACTCATTGCCACGAGTTAATTACTCCCTTGTTCGCGAAATGATGTCGCTTCGATCTGCGGAGGACGCCGGTGAAATTTGTATCAGGTTCAATAATAAAAATAAAGGTGTTGGTAACATCTGAGTTTTTTTTAAAAAAAAAGATTGTTTTGGCTTTGCTGCTGTCATCAGATCCGACAAGTACAGAACTGACTCTTGGGAATGTAGCCAATATGCAGCGCCAACGTGTCACTGTTGTATTCTTTGGATCCTCTGACAGCTGCAGTGCTGAAATCAGTCATGATTTTTAATAAAGTAAAATGTAACCAAGACAGTGATATCTACAGTTTACTTTCTTGTGTTAAACTTGTAAATATTTGTTGGAGTGTAGCCATGTACTGAAAATGAAAAATGGTTCAAATGGATCTCAGCACTATGGGACTTAACATCTGAGGTCATCAGTCCCGTAGACTTAGAACTTCTTAAACCTAACAAACCTAAGGACAGGACACACATCCATGTCCGAGGCAGGATTCGAACCTGCGACCATAGGTCGACCACTACAACACTTACACAGCACTTCAGTTGCAATCATGCGCTAGGATTTTATTTGTTTTCGCTTCTTACGGCTGCAGACCTTAATATTTTGTTTGCTACTATTATTCTTTGCAGGGGATGGGCGTCAGCGAAGAGCAATAGTTTTCTTTTCGTTAGCGAGTTGACAGAGTGTAAAGAGAAACGCTTATTAATACTGATAAGGAACGAGAAAGAAGGGAAAGCTAGAAACTCATCGAAGCTTGAAACTCTAAGACAAAAAACTGTTGTATGAATAACGTCCTGCCAACATAGATGCATATCTTGGAGATGTAATATGTCATTATATTTCTACTATCGCAGAAAGGAACCTCCGACGCTCCACAGTTTTGCGCCATTTTTTCAAGGCAAGTGGTACATCGTTATTCAAAATTCGTCACATAATCGGCTTTCACTATGGACATGTATGTGACTACCAGCTTTTGTTGAAGAGAGAAGATATAGCTGCGTGCCGCTGACGCTATTTAAGGAGAGTGGTGACGAAGTGGTGTGGTTTGACGCAATAGTGGAGCAATGCGGCTCACATTTATCGTAAATTACCTCCTGTTTGAATTCTCTGGCGGAGCTTGTGTTTGGAGCATGTGAAAGTATAATTTATTCTTAACATTTATGTCGCAAAATAAGCTCATCTAAATACAGGAGCCGCTTTTATGTAGAAAATTTAGTAAGATAACTTGAAAGTGAGTTGTCTTAAACGTGCTGTGCTTCGTCTTTTAAAATTGTTCATGTAAATAAAAGTAAAGAAAGAACATAGAGCAACTCTTCCAGAACACTCTGATGCCACTATAATCTTTGTACAAGGAATAGTTCCCAAGTTTGAGCAAGTTATTTGAAACACTAGTTTATACGTTTATAGGGTTATTACAAATGATTGAAGCGATTTCATAAATTCACTATAGTTCCATTCATTGACACATGGTCACGACACACTACAGATACGTAGAAAAACTCATGAAGTTTTGTTCGGCTGAAGCCGCACTTCAGGTTTCTGCCGCCAGAGCGCTCGAGAGCGCAGTGAGACAAAATGGCGACAGGAGCCGAGAAAGAGTATGTCGTGCTTGAAATGCACTCACATCAGTCAGTCATAACAGTGCAACGACACTTCAGGACGAAGTTCAACAAAGATCCACCAACTGCTAATTCCATTCGGCGATGGTATGCGTAGTTTAAAGCTTCTGGATGCCTCTGTAAGGAGAAATCAACGGGTCGGCCTGCAGTGAGCGAAGAAACGGTTGAACGCGTGCGGGCAAGTTTCATGCGTAGCCCGCGGAAGTCGACGAATAAAGCAAGCAGGGAGCTAAACGTACCACAGCCGACGGTTTGGAAAATCTTACGGAAAAGGCTAAAGCAGAAGCATTTCTTAAACAGGAGATTGGAAACCCGATGGATCGGTCGTGGTGGAGATCATGATCAACAATTCATGTCATGGCCTCCACGCTCTCCCGACTTAACCCCATGCGATTTCTTTCTGTGGGGTTATGTGAAAGATTCAGTGTTTAAACCTCCTCTACCAAGAAACGTGCCAGAACTGCGAGCTCGCATCAACGATGCTTTCGAACTCATTGATGGGGACATGCTGCGCCAAGTGTGGGAGGAACTTCATTATCGGCTTGATGTCTGCAGAATCACTAAAGGGGCACATATCGAACATTT
Organism: Schistocerca serialis cubense; assembly: GCF_023864345.2. Lineage (NCBI taxonomy): Eukaryota > Metazoa > Arthropoda > Insecta > Orthoptera > Acrididae > Schistocerca > Schistocerca serialis. Next base: position 1,148,630,329 of record NC_064639.1, on the reverse strand, counting down.
GTGAATGCCTAAAAAAACTTTTTGAGTTTTTGTATGTGTGTGCAAAGCATTGTGAAAATATCTCAAATAATAAAGTTATTGTAGAGCTGTGAAATCGCTTCAATTATTTGTAATAACCCTGTACTTGTACAGTGTTCATGGTCTGTACACCTACTTATAGTTTGGAGAACAGACGTGCAAGCGGATGACGAATGTTGCAACCACAGAATAAACAACTGAAATGATCCTGCATTTACATCTACCTGTACGTGATTACTCTGCTATTTACAATAAAGTGCCTGGCAGAGGGTTCAATGAACCACCTTCAATCTGTCTCTCTACGTTCCACTCTCGAACTGCGCGAGGGAAAAACAAGCACTTAAATTTTTCTGTGCCAGCCCTGATTTCTATTATTTTATCATGATGATCATTTCTCCCTATGTAGGTGAGTGCCAACAGAATGTTTTCGCAATCGGAGGAAAAAATTGGTGATTGGAATTTCATGAGAACATCCCGTCGCAACGAAAAACACCTTTGTTTTAATGATTGCCATTCCAGTTCACGTATCATGTCACTAGCACTATCTCCCCTATTTCGCGATAATACAAAACGAGCTGCCCTTCTTTGTACTTTTTGGATGTCGTCTGTCACACACATATGATGCAGATCCCACACCGCACAGCAACACTCCAGAATAGGGCGGACAAGCGTTGTGTAAGCAGTCTCTTTAGTAGACGTGTTGCACCTTGTAAGTGTTCTGCCAATGAATCGCTGTCTTTGGTTTGCTCTACCTACAACATTATCTATGTAATCGTACCAATTGAGGTTATTTGTAACTGTAATCCCTAAGTATTTAGTTGAATTTACAGTCTTGTGTGCCTTACCACGTAATCGAAATTTAGCGGATTTCTTTTAGTACTCGTGTGAATAACTTCACACTTTTCTTTATTCTGGGTCAACTGCCACTTTTCGCACCATACAGATAACATGTCTAAATCACTTTGCAATTCGTTTTGGTCATCTGATGACTTTCCAAGACAGGAAATGACAGCATCATCTGCAAACAATCTAAGACGGCTACTCCGATTTTCTCCTGTGACGTTAATATAGATCAGGAACAATATTACTTCTGTTTTACTCCATGACTTTCCTCCCATCACTACGGACTGTGACCTTTCTGACAGGAAGTCACCAATCCAGTCGCACATCTGAGACGATATTCCACAGGCACGCAGTTTGGTTAGAAGACGCTTGTGAGGTACGGTGTCGAATGCGTTCTGGAAATCTAAAAATATGGAATCAATTGGACATACCCTGTCGACAGCACTCATTACTTCATGAGCATAAAGAGCTAGTTGTGTTTCATAGGAACGATAGTTTCTGAATCCGTGCTGACTGTCTGTCAATAAATCGTTTTTTTCGAAGTTCAAATTGGTTCAAATGGCTCTGAGCACTATGGGAGTTAACATCTGAGGTCATCAGTCCCCTACAACTTAGAACTACTTAAACATAGCTAACCTAAGGACATCACACACATCCATGCCCGACGCAGGATTCGAACCTGCGACCGTAGCGGTCTCGCGGTTCCAGACTGAAGCGCCTAGAACCGCTCGGCCACACTGGCTGGCTTTTTCGAGGTAATTCGCAATGTTCGATCACAGTATATGTTCCAAAACCCTACTTGAAATCGACGTTAGTGATATGGCCCTGTAATTCAGCGGATTACTCTTATTTCCCTTTTTGGGTATTTGTGTGACTTGAGCAATTTTCCAGTTTAGTTACGGATCTTTCTATGAGCGAGCGGTTGTATATTATTGCTAAGTATGTGGCTATTGTATCAACATACTCTGAAAGGAACCTGTCTGCTGTACAACCTGGACCGGAGGCCATGCCTTTATTAAGTGATTTATGCTGCTTTGCTACACCAAAGATATCTACTACGTTTCTCATCTTGGCAGCTGTTCTTGATTGGAATTCAGAAAACCGTGTTAATAACTCTGCTTTAGTGGAACTATCATCAGTGACTTCCTCGTTGTTATAGCCAGTGAAGGTGTTGACTGCATCTTTCCACTGGTGTTCTTTATGTGTGACCAGAATCTCTTTGCGTTTTCTGCCAGATTGCAACACAGAGTTCCGTTGTGGGAATTACTGAAAGCATATCGTATTGAAGCACGTGCTATATTTCGAACTTCTGCAAAACTTTGTCAATCTTCGAGATTTTGCTTCTTTTTCAAATTTTGCTTGCTTTCTTCGTTGCTTTGAAACAGCGATCTGGACGTTTTCTGTACGCTGGGGGATCAGTACAATCACTTATTAATTTATGTGTTAAAAATCTCGCAACTGCCGTCGATACCATCTCCTTGAAATCATTCCACATCATTTCTATGCTTACATGATCAGATCGGAAGGAATGGAGACTGTCTCATAAGAAGGCGTTAAGAGCATTTTTCTCAGCTTTTTAAATGGAAGCACTTTGCGTTTCTTTTCGATGATTGTGGGTGTTACGGTATTTAGTCTAGCAGCAATTGTTTCTTGGCTACTAGTCCCTGTATCCGTCATGATACTCCCTATTTGTCCAGGATTATTTGTTGCTTTCGCAACAATTTAAGTTCCGTGTGGGCTCTTGAACTAATTGTTCAAAACAATTTTCTGAGAATGCATTCACGAAAATTTCGGATGATGTTTTATGCCTGCTGCTGCCTTTAAGCGTAAAGCATTTCGAGGGTAGCTTGAAGTCACCACCGACTGTAATTGTATGATTGGGGTATCTATTTGAAATGAGACTCAGCAACAATATCATCTGAGTTGGGGTTCGGTAAAACTATCCAAACAAAAGTTTAGTCCGATTGTCAAGTATAACCTCTACCCATACTATTTCGCAGGCACTATCTACTTCAATTTCACTACAAGGTAAACTACTTCTGACAGCAATAAATACTCCACCACCAACTGTATTTAATCTATCCTTTCTGGCCACTGTTAGGTCATTTGAAACAATTTCGGCTGAACTTATTTCCGGCTTTAGCCAGCTTTCCGTACCTACAACTATTTGAGCTTGAGTGCTTTCTATTAGGGCTTGGAGCTCTTTCCCAACACAGCTACGACAATTTACAGCTACAGTACCGATTGTTGCTACAAGTACCTTACTATGTTTTAGCTGCGCACTTTTAGATGGATCCCCTTTCTGTGGGTCCCTGAGACCCTCTAACCTAAAAACGGCGCAGTCTCTTGCACACTGCCTCCGCTACCTTTGTAGCCGCTTCCTGATTTAAGAAGAACGTAGGAGAAATGTTGAACTGCTGTTGCCTTGTATGCCGAGCGTTTTCCAGAGAAAGTTCACTTTCGTTCGTTCTTTTAGAATGTTTATGTCTGATGGCAGCGTACAGACTGGCAAATGTAAACGATGCAAGAATGTTACAGGAGAAATAGCTGTACTAGCGCCAGTGCACCACAACCCACGGATAAGCGCCCGGTAATTACACCGTGATACCAGTGAGCCCGTAGGTAGCATTGTCTCAATACTGAATCGTTATAAGTATCATTCATACCAAGTGTCACTGCATTAAGAACTTCATGTCGCCGATTTACATAACCGGGTAGTGAATGGGCAAACGACCCCCACATTCTTCGCCGAGGTACTATTCTTCAATGAGTATACAGTCACAAATGATGGTAGCGTTAAATGGCGTAACATGTGTTACTGACATGTAGACAATCCTTACCGGTTGCTCTCAAGTTGACCATCAACGTCCTTTGTCCGTTAAGATATGGTGTGACATCATTGGGAACAAATTCACTGGTCCGTATTTGATCGACGACACCTTGAAAATGGACGTAGATATCAAACATTTCTGGAGTAGGAACTATGAGTAATACTGCAGGATGTTGCCTTGCCGTTCGACACCGTATATCTGTATCTATATCTACATTTATACTCCGCAAGCCACTCAACGGTATGTGGCAGAGGGCACTTTACGTGCCACTGTCATTACCTCCCTTTCCTGTCCCAGTTGCGTATGGTTCGCGGGAAGAACGACTGCCGGAAAGCCTCCGTGCGCGCTCTAATCTCTCTGATTTTACATTCGTGATCTCCTCGGGAGGTATAGGTAGGGGCAAGCAATATATTCGATACCTCATCCAGAAACGCACCCTCTCGAAACCTGGACAGCAAGCTACACCGCGATGCAGAGCGCCTCTCTTGCAGAGTCTACCACTTGAGTTTGCTAAACATCTCCGTAACGCTATCACGCTTACCAAATAACCCTGTGACGAAACGCGCCGCTCTTCTTTGGATCTTCTCTATCTCCTCTGTCAACCCGACCCGGTACGGATCCCAAACTGACGAGCAATACTCAAGTATAGGTCGAACGAGTGTTTTGTAAGCCACCTCCTTTGTTGATGGACTACATTTTCTAAGAACTCTCCCAATGAATCCCAACCTGGCACCCGTCTTACCAACAATTAATTTTATATGATCATTCCACTTCAAATCGTTCTGTACGCATACTCCCAGATATTTCACAGAAGTAACTGCTACCATTCCGCTATCATGTAATCATACAATAAAAGATCTTTCTATCTATGTATTCGCAATACATTACATTTATCTATGTTAAGGGTCAGTTGCCACTCCCTGCACCAAGTGCCTATCCGCTGCAGATCTTCCTGCATCTCGCTGCTATTTTCTAATGCTGCAACTCCTCTGTACACTACAGCATCATCCGCGAAAAGCCGCACACTCCTCTGTGGCACGCCAGAGGTTACTTTATCGTCAGTAGACGTCTCTCCATTGGGAATAACATGCTGTGTTCTATTTGCTAAAAACTCTTCAATCCAGCCACACAGTTGGTCTGATATTCCGTAGGCTCTTAGTTTGTTTATCAGGTGACAGTGCGGAACTGTATTGAACGCCTTCCGGAAGTTAAGGAAAATGGCATCTACCTGGGAGCCTGTATCTAATAGTTTCTGGGTCTCATGAACAAATAAAGCGAGTTGGGTCTCACACGATCGCTGTTTTCGGAATCCATGTTGATTCCTACAGAGTAGATTCTGGGTTTCCAGAAATGACATGATACGCGAGCAAAAAACATGTTCTAAAATTCTTCAACAGATCGATGTCAGAGATATAGGTCTATAGTTTTCCGCATCTGCTTGACGACCCTTCCTGAAAACTGGAACTACCTGTGCTCTTTTGCAATCATTTGGAACCTTCCGTTCCTCTAGAGACTTGCGGTACACGGCTGTTAGAAGGGGGGCAAGTTCTTTCGCGTACTCTGTGTAGAATCGAATTGGTGTCCCGTCAAGTCCAGTGGACTTTCCTCTGTCGAGTGATTTCAGTTACTTTTCTATTCCTTGGACACTTATTTCGATGACAGCCATTTTTTCGTTCGTCCGAGCATTTAGAGAAGGAACTGCAGTGCGGTCTTCCTCTGTGAAACAGCCTCGGAAAAAGGTGTTTAGTATTTGGTGTATGTGGTTTCAGCATGATGAATGCCCAGCCCATTACGCAATTGACTTTACACTGGTCGGTGGATCGGCAGAGGTGCTCCTATTAATTGGCCCGCTAGATCACCGTGTTTGACATCGCCGAATTTCTTTCTGTGGGGATATTTGAAAGGCAGGGTGTACTAGGAAGTGTCAACAGGCCCTGAAGACATGTTCGACCGCATAGCAAATGTCTGTGCTGACATTCCCGCAGATATTCTTCTGTCCTGTGTAAGGTCATTTGAAAGGCGGTCACTCAGTCTTTTGAAGTTAGCGGTACTACGTTTGAAAAGTTGAGTAGCGTCCGTCTCGAGCCACGGCTACAGTGTCACATCGAATAGTCCCCTGTCCGATATGTCGGAGGAATACAACGTTGCGAACGGAGCTTCCGATTAGACGTTATGAAATACTGGCCTATTCTGTCTTTGCTGCATGGAGGTGGAGTGCCATTGGAAGTTTTGAATTTGTGGTAAGAGCCTATGGAACCAAACTGATGAGGTCATTGGTCCCTAGGCTTACACACTACGTAATCGAACTTAAATTAACTTACGCTAAAGACAACACACATACCTATGCCCGGGAGAGGACTCGAACCTCCGACGGAGGCAGCCCCGCGGACCGTAACCAGGCACCACAGACGACGCGGCTACCCCGCGTGGCTCATTGGACGTTGAAGGGCCATCGAACAGCATGTCGTAAATTAGGATTGTCTAACCATTTCTATTCCTCCGATTATAGCGTCATCTGTGATGAAACGAAGAAAACGCTTCAAACAACAAACAAAATATGTGTAGAATATGCCGTAGAACCGTAATCTGTTCGGGTTTCCCTCGAATATTTCAAATTTACCCCCGCCCCCGCACGGGATGGGATGGTGGGAAGTGTGTGGTATCATGGATGTCCCCCTCACAGACAAACAATTTGGAATGATAACTTTTTTTTGATCCAATGTACAGTTTTCGAGACAAACGTGACAGAATTCCACTGAGAGAGGCATCAGTTTTCACATCTAGAGAAATTATTTACATCACTGAATCTATAACACCTGGAATATGATGCGGTTTAACAGTATGGTGGTATTAATAAAATTCTTTTCTTTATGAAGAAGGTAGAAAAAATGATTAAAATGCATTGGTCATTATTTTCTAAGCCTTTTGTGAGCATTTGTGTAGCTCACGGTATAAGGTATATGAAATAAACTTCGGTGATGCTTCTTGTATACGAATTTCCACCATTTTCAGACACTCTGCTGTCTCTGTCCGTTAGAGGAAATACCAACAATTAATGAATTATTAAATGACGCATTTGTGCCTTTTACTCAGTATGAGCTATGGGCGGTTATCTTACGCTTCATACAGTTAGAGTTGTCAGCTACCTGTGCAGCAGCAAGTAATGGAACAAGAAATACACACATAAAAAGAAGTTTTGCATTACCCCCGTTTCCCAGAACTCCAGAAGACAGACGTTGACTGTGGATATTGTATCACAGAGACAGTCCCTTTGGCTGTTCAGAGATGTCACTAAACCCGCCCAAAGATGTAAGAAACCATGCATGAGCAACGCCTGTTAGACGGAGGGGGACCGACAGCCGACCTGTTCCAGTCATTCCACCAGGAAGGAGATACATGGCTCATGTTGTCTGTAGTTCAACCATACCTAAACAGTCAATAATGCGGTTAGATCGCGTCCGCATTGTTACTTTGAGCCAAGAAGGGCTTTCAACAAGGGAAGTGTCCAGGCGTCTCGGAGTGGACCAAAGCAATGTTGTTCGGACATGGAGGAGATACGGAGAGACAAGAACTGTCGATGACATGCCTCGCTCAGGCCGCCCAAGGGCTACTACTGCAGTGGATGACCGCTACCTACGGATTATGGCTCGGATGAACCCTGAAAGCAACACCACCATGTTGAATAATGCTTTTCGTGGTGCCACAGGACGTCGTGTTACGACTCAAACTGTGCGCAGTAGGCTGCATGATGCGCAACATCACTCCTGACGTCCATGGGGAGGTCCATCTTTGCAACCACGACACTATGCAGCGTTGTACAGATGGTCCCAAGAACATGCCGATTGGATCGCTCAGGATTGGCATCACGTTCTCTTCACAGATGAGTGTCGCTTATGCCTTCAACCAGACAATCGTCAGAGATGTGTTTGGAGGCAACGCGGTCAGGGTGAACGCCTTAGACACACTGTCCAGCGAGTGCAGCAAGGTGGGGGTTCCCTGCTGTTTAGGTGTGGCGTTATGTGGGGCTGATATACGCCGCTGGTGGTCATGAAAGGTGCCGTAACGACTGTACGATACGTGAATGCCAGTCTCCCACCGATAGTGCAACCATATTGGCAGCACATTGGCGAGGCATTTGTCTTCATGGACGACAATTAGTGCCCCAGTCGTGCACATCTTGTGAATGAATTCCTTCAAAATAACGACATCAATCAGCTAGAGTTGCCAGCATGTTCTCCAGACATGAGCCTTATCGAACATGTCTGGGATAGATTGAAAAGGGGTGTTTATGGACGACGTGACCCACCAACCACTTGAGGGACCCACGTCGAATCGCCGTTGAGGAGTGGGACAATCTGGACCAACAGTGCCTTGATGGACTTGTGTATAGTATGCCACGACAAATACAGGCATGCATCAATGCAAGAGGACGTGCTACTGGGTATTAGAGGTACCGGTTTGTACAGCAATCTGGACCACCACCTCTGAAGGTCTTGCTGTATGGTGGTACAACATGCAATGTGTGGTTTTCACGAGCAATAAAAAGGGCGGAAATAATGTTTATGTTGCTCTCTATTCAAATTTTCTGTACAGGTTCCGGAACTCTCGGTGTATAAAACGAGTCCATTTTTCTTCTTTTGTGAGATTAACAATAGCATAGGAGATCAAGAAATAATTACAGCTTGGTATTCGTCAGGAACTGATAAAGAGCATAGACCTTTCAGACCCATTTCTTTCTCTCTTTCATGCACCATGCATTTACCGTCTGTTGAAATGCGGCAGCAACACGAATTGCTGCCTCGCTAAATGATGGGTGAAATAAAAGCAAGTCTCTCAAATCGATTTGGGACCAATATCCTCTGAAGCGCGCAATTAATTCATTTGCTGCGTCCCGGGTCTAATAACGCGCACAAACGAACCAATAAAAGTCGACACGGGGAGCGACATTGTTGCGCTTCGCTTCCAATAACCAATAACAGCAAGAACAGCACGTTATTGTGTTAGAAGCGAAGGAGCGCGGAGTGCGACATTATCTTTGAGATACAACTGTAAACAAAACCTGCAGGAGATTACATTCTTTTACATCGAGCTATTGCGCCTGGTGATTTGCCTGCCTTTCTTATTTAGTAACAATATGACACGTACCTGTTCTTCAGCGGCTAATTATTTGGAACGTGAAAGAAGTGAACAGAACGTATTAATAAATAGTTAAACTGTTGCACAAGACATTAGTACACATCTTGTTGATCTAAATCCGATAAGATCATATAAGCACACACACTATGTAGTTTTCTCAACTAGTAGTTCCGTCCTCGGTGAAATGAGAGGGTTCCACTGGGGACGGTTAAAAGGAAGGACATGGCACTCAAATCCATAATGAAAGGGATCCATTTATACAAAATTTGTGCTGGGATAAAAAAAAAACTGCACAACACTAATGTTTGCTTTAGTTGAGATAATCCGATGGAATCTGGGGTAGCAATGAATACGAAGTATAAAATAATTTCTACCCCATGTCACTGGGTGGAAATGAAGCTACGTGATTTCGGTAATGCGGTACGGGTGAGGTGTCAATCACTCTGACGTAACCCATTTCGTGGTCCACCGACAGATTTGCGGCTCGTACGAGCCTCTTCGGGCTAAACAAGCTGAAATCATTGTCCCTCAATAAGGCTCTTGGACCCTATAGAGTTCAGTCGGATGTAATAAACTACCTGAGAATTAATTTAAACTGCTCTTTACTTCAATTTTCCGTAAATCCTCTCAGCAGGGGTAAGTTACCTATGATTAGAAGAAGGAGAAAAAAAAAAAAAGATTACAAAATGGAAATTATCCTCCTGTATCACATATGTTTGTAACAGATCTGAGGTCAAACACTATCACCCGCCTGGAATAAAAATCCTCTCCATCAAAATAGGCTGCATTCTGTAAACATTGATAATGCAACAGTCAATACACGTTCGTCACATACAGGGCGATTCAGCTGGGTTTTATGCAACTTGCAATGCCTTCGGGTACCACACACACACAAGATTTTCATATTCTCTCACTCGCTACATACAAAGTATTAATCCTGCAGAAAAAAATGAAAAGGACCTTTTTGAAGGAAATTTTACGGAGTTAAATTTTGCACAGAGACCCATTATCGTTAAAGTCGTTAGTTTTCCAATTATTCAAGAAAAAATTACAAAGGAAACCTTGAAAGACGTTTTCCTTGAATAATTCGAAAACTGTCGCCTGCAGCAAAAACGTACAAAATTTAAAAACATTTTATTTCTTGCAAAAAGGTCGTTTTCATTTTTTCTGTACCAGCGAGAGAATATGAAAATCTGGCTTGTGATTTCTGAAGGGATGGCGGGTTGCATAAAACTTACCTGTAGAGGCAGTGAGTCATCCCTTTTATCTTCAGTGCTGCGTGTACGAGCCTCCATCTCGTTTGCTATTTATGTAGGGATTTTGACTCAGTAATACCAGGGCCGTTTTCTTTTAACCTCAGATCGGCTATAAATGAAAGACAAGTTCATACAAAACAATTATTTTATTACAAGAAGTTTTGTACACTTATTGTTACTTTTCAACATAATCACCGAACAGATAGAGACATTTATCGTACCTGTGGACAAGCTTTGCTATACCCTCTTCAAAAAATTTTGCCGCCAATGATTTCAAATGAGCATTGACGTTGTTTTAAAGATCTTCGTTGGTTCGAAAGTGCTGCTCTCCTATCCAAGTCTTCAGTTCGTGAAAAAGGTTCAAATGGTTCAAATGGCTCTGAGCACTATGGGACTTAACTTCAGAGGTCATCAGTCCCCTAGAACATAGAACTACTTGAACGTAACTAAGCTAAGGACATCACACACATCCATGCCCGAGGCAGGATTCGAACCTGCGACCGTAGCGGTCGCGTGGTTCCAGACTGTGGCGCCTAGAACCGCTCGGCCACCCCGGCCGGCGGGAAGAAGGTGAAAGGCGCTGGGAGCAGGGCTGGACTGTACGGCGGATGATCGAAAATGTCCCACTGAAATTGTTCAAGGAGCCGTGGGGCTGTGCCAGCAGTGTGTGGATGAGCGTTGTCATGGATCAACATAGTTCCTGAAGTCAGCATTTGTTTGTTTTGAATGGCTCTCCGCAAACGTCGTGAAGTTTCACAATAAGCAGTTGCATTGATAGTGGTTAAGGGCTACATAAACGAATAGGAATGTTGAAAGAGAAAACGGCTCTCGTACATCCACACGTTGTTGTGGTCTTCAGTCTTGAGACTGGTTTGATGCAGCTCTCCATGCTACTCTATCCTGTGCAAGCTGCTTCATCTCCCAGTACCTACCGCAACCTACATTCTTCTGAATCTGCTTAGTGTATTCATCTCTTGGTCTCCGTATACGATTTTTACCTTCCACGCTGCCCTCCAATACTAAATTGGTGATCCCTTGATGCCTCAGAACGTGTCCTACCAACCGATCCCTTCTTCTGGTGAAGTTGTGCCACAAACTTCTCTTCTCCCCAATCCTATTCAATACTTCCTCATTAGTTATGTGATCTACCCATCTAATCTTCAGCATTCTTCTGTAGCACCACATTTCGAAAGCTTCTATTCTCTTCTTGTCTAAACTATTTATCGTCCATGTTTCACTTCCATACATGGCTATACTCAATACAAATACTTTCAGAAACGACTTCCTGACACTTAAATCTATACTCGATGTTAACAAATTTCTCTTCTTCAGAAACGCTTTCCTTGCCATTGCCAGTCTACATTTTATATCCTCTCTACTTCGACCATCATCAGTTATTTTGCTCCCCAAATAGCAAAACTCCTTTACTACTTTAAGTGTCTCATTTCCTAATCGAATTCCCTCAGCATCACCCGACTTAATTCGACTACATTCCATTATCCTCGTTTTGCTTTTGTTGATGTTCATCTTATATGCTCCATTCAAGACACTGTCCATTCCATTCAATTGCTCTTCCAAGTCCTTTGCTGTCTCTGACAGAATTACAATGTTATCGGGGAACCTCAAAGTTTTTATTTCTTCTCCATGGATTTTAATACCTACTCCGAATTTTTCTTCTGTTTCCTTTACTGCTTGTTCTATATACAGATTGAATAACATCGGGGAGAGGCTACAAACCTGTCTTACTCCCTTCCCAACTACTGCTTTTCTTTCATGTCCCTCGACTCTTATAACTGCCATCTGGTTTCTGTACAAATTGTAAATAGCCTTTCGCTCCCTGTATTTTACCCCTGCCACCTTTAGAATTTGAAAGAGAGTATTCCAGTCAACATTGTCAAAAGCTTTCTCTAAGTCTACAAATGCTAGAAACGTAGGTTTGCTTTTCCTCAATCTTTCTTCTAAGGTAAGTCGTAAGGTCAGTATTACCTCACGCGTTCCACTATTTCTACGGAATCCAAACTGATCTTCCCCGAGGTCGGCTTCTACTAGTTTTTCCATTCGTCTGTAAAGAATTCGTGTTAGTATTTTGCAGCTGTGGCTTATTAAACTGATAGTTCTGTAATTTTCACATCTGTCAACACTTGCTTTCTTTGGGATTGGAATTATTATATTCTTCTTGAAGTCTGAGGGTATTTCGCCTGTTTCATACATCTTGCTCACCAGATGGTTGAGTTTTGTCATGACTGGGTCTCCCAAGGCCGTCAGTAGTTCCAATGGAATGTTGTCTACTCCCAGGGCCTTATTTCGACTCAGGTCTTTCAGTGCTCTGTCAAACTCTTCACGCAGTGTCGTATCTCCCATTTCATCTTCATCTACATCCTCTTCCATTTCCATAATATTGTCCTCAAGTACATCGCCCTTGTATAGACCCCCTATATTCTCCTTCCACCTTTCTGCTTTCCTTTCTTTGCTTAGAACTGGGTGTCCATCTGAGCTCTTGATGTTCATAGAAGTGGTACATCCACACATGATACCAAAAAAAAAAAAAAAAAACACTGATGAGCCAAAAATTGTTACTACTGCCCATTACAAGACTGAATACTGCATACTGGCGTTGTGGGCATCTGATGCAGTAATGAGTGCATTTTCACGGACCAGATATGAACGGTGAGCCATTCTAGCGACAATACAGGCCACAAATGGAGAAATCGATGACATACATGACGTTCAAAAAGGATTTCGTTGTAGCCCGCCGCCAGCGAAAGAGCATTTCGGAAAAGTGGAAACCGGTTGGCTGCTCGCTTAGTACTGTCATGGACGTCCATGCTTCGTGCTGCGTGCCTACAGAGTATCGCCTCGGTCGTGCGACTGGATTCGTGATTTCCTGTCAGAAAGGTCACAGTTCGTAGTAATAGACGGAAAGTCATCGAGCAAAACAGAAATAATATCCGGCGTTCCCCAGGGAAATGTTATAGGCCCTCTATTGTTCCTCATCTGTATTAACGACATAGGAGACAATCCGAGTAGCCATCTTAGATTGTTTGCAGATGATGCTGTCATTTACCGTCTTCTAAAGTCGTTAGATGATCAAAACGACCTGCAAAATGATTTAGATAAGACGTCTGTATGGTGCGAAAGGAAGCAATTGACGCTGAATAAGGTAAAGTGTGAAATTATTCACATGAGTACTAAAAGCAATCAGTTAAATTTCGATTTCGTGATAAGCCACACAAATCTGAGGGCTGTAAATTCAACTAAATACTGAGGGATTACAATTACAAATAACCTAAATTGGAACGATCACATAGATAATGTTGTGGGTAGAGCAAACCAAAGACTGCGATCCATTGGCAGAACACTTAGAAGGTGCAACAGGTCTACCAAAGAGACTGCTTCCACTACGGTTGTCCACCCTATTCTGGAGTACTGCTGTGCGGTGTGGGATCCGCATCAGGTGGGACTGACGGATGACATCGAAAAAGTACAAAGAAGGGCAGCTAGTTTTGTATTATCGCGAAATAGGGGAGACAGTGTTACAGACATGACTCGTGAATTGGAGTGGCAATCATTAAAACAAAGGCATTTTTCGTTGCGACGGGATCTTCTCATGAAATTTCAATCACCAGTTTTCTCCTCCGATTGCGAAAACATTCTGTTGGTACCCACCTACATAGGGAGAAGTGATCATCACGATAAACTAAAGGAAACCAGGGGTCGCACAGAAAAATTTAAGTGCTCGTTTTTCCCGCGTGCCGTTAGAGAGTGGAATGGTAGAGAGACAGCATGAAGGTGGTTCATTGAACCCTCTGCCAGGCACTTTACTGTGACTAGCAGAGTAATCACGTAGATGTAGATGTAGATCACAAATGTTGAGATCGGAGGTTTGCCTGCTCTGTAAAGCCGAATATGGGACGGATCCGACAACAGGGTACAGCGCTGGTGAAGGCACAAAACGCGTTCAACGTACATTGTCGAAGTTTTATCTGCACAGCAGATGTCCCCCATGTTTCCAATGTTGGCTTAAAGAAATCGTCAGTTAAAATTGCAATAGACACAGTATCACCGAAATTGGACTGTGGATCAATGTAAACGTGTCGTCCGGCTGCACGAATCGTGTTTATTCTTACACTGTGACTGTGTCCAGATAAGACGTCATCCAGACGAACAGTTACCCGAAACCTTCAGTGCTCCATGGATGCAGACCACTGGGGCCAGTGCTATGCCGTGACAGACGTTCATCTGGCTTCCGTGGGACCTGTGGTGATAGTTGAAGGCATCGTGACAGCTATTTACTACGTGAATTTTATTGCGAAAAATCTACATACCTTACTGTTTTTACCTACTTCGTGGTCGATGGTATCTTCCAGCAAGATAACAGTTTTTGTGAGAAGGAAAGCATCTTGCTACACTGATTTGAGGAGTAAGGTGGTGAACTCACTTTGATACTTAGGTAACCAAATTTGCCTAATCTCAATCCTAAGGATAACAAGTGGGGAGCTATTGGGCACCAGCTGTGCGCCGACCACCCCAAGGACTTGTCGAACACATGCCACGTAGAATCACAGGTGTATTGCGTTCCAAATGTGAACCAGTGCGCTTCAGGTGGGAAGATTACGGCTCGTATAACGAGGTTTGGGACTGGAACGAAAATTTCCTGTTGGACGGAACGTAGCATATTATCGTAGATGAAGTGTCGTCCACAGGCAATGAACTGATCTGTTACGTCTCAGGAAACTGTATAGGACCGTCGCTGTTCGTCTTACACGTTAAAGACTTAGCGGATGTTATCAGTTGCAAACACACTCTTTTCTCAAATGATACAGAGATCTATTAGGAAATTCTGTCATGCGTATATATTGCAGTACTGTGGTGTTAGATTTCGAGAAAAAAGGTAGCGTGATGAAAACAGTGGGAACACACTCAATATATATAGAAAATCAAACATGAAATAGTGATATCCTTTGTGAAGCTAGTCAGCGATCAGAATGAAATTTGCACTCTGCAGTGAAGTGTGTGCTGGTACGAAACTTGCTGGCAGATCAAAACTGTGTGGCAGACCGCGACTCGAACTCGGGACCTCCACGTTTCGCGGGCAAAGTGGGAAGTTAGGAAACGAGTTACTGGCAAAAGTAAAGCTGTGAGGACGGGTGGTGAGTCGTGCTTGGATAGCTCAAACATAGACCACTTGCCCGCGAGGCCTCGAGTTCGGCAGGCCGCGGTGGTCTCGCGGTTCTAGGCGCTTCAGTCTCGAAACGCGCGACCGCTACTGTCTCAGGTTCGAATCCTGCCTCGGGCATGGATGTGTGTGATGTCCTTAGGTTAGTTAGAACTACTTAAACCTAACTAATCTAACCTAGAACTTAGAACTACTTAAACCTAAGTTCTAGGGGAAGTTCTAAGTTCTAGGGGACTCATGACCTCAGATGTTAAGTCCCATAGTGCTCAGAGCCATTTGAACCATTTTTTGAACCTCGAGTTCCAGTCCGATCCGGCACACAGTTTTGATCTGGCAGGCAGACAGCTATGTTACGTAAATGTCTGGGATTATCCCTAACTACGTGTACAGAAATGGGATGGCACGCGTTTACAGTCTCAGTTGTTGGTAAAGCAAAAGGCAAGCTGTGATTCATAGATAGGATACTGGGAAACTGCAATCTGTCTGCAAAATACATTTACTGCGTATAATAACCTGTTAATGGTGCATACTACCGAACTGCTTAGGTAGGTGGGTCATCAGGTCTAATTAAGTCGAGTATCGACAATATAAAAAGAAGGGATTGCCTGTGACAGACGAGATAGCGCAAGAGAAGCGTCACAAAATCTTAATTTCAGAATCTCGAAGAAAGACGCCGAACACTGTGCTAGTCTCTGCTGATTTCAAGGCAAAAATTAAGAACATGTTCCAACTTTACGTAGGCCGCGAAGACACTGCAATGGTATAATTAAACTAACAACAGCCCCACTCCCCCCAGCCAACTGTGAATGGAAGCCTAATATGTATAGTGCAACACACTTCATTGATTCATGGGGTAAGTTAAAGCTTGTAATTTCACGATTTGACATCCAGCATTGACGATATCGAGCTTCTCAGCCTCATTCAAATTCCGTATCTATGCTGTAAGGCGCTCTTTGATGTATGAGGCACAGTGATCCCTCTCGTAACGTATTATTGCTGTCACACAACAGACCCGTCGCTGCCACACAGCTATTTGCAGCGTCCAACATTTTCTTTGTTTATGTTTTAACCTCACCGGGCCAGTCAGAATATGTTGCTATATCATTCTATTTCTCTGCATTTTTAATTATTTATATGGCAATATTTCCTTCACTGTCGTGTAAGTTACATATTAGAATGGTTCTACTGTGGTGGTGCCGCTGTTGTCCTAATCAGTTGTGTAACATGCAGTGTCTTATAGGAGAATACACAGTAAAAATTAATAATTAGTTTCTACAAAGAAAGTTTGGTGGAGAGTGCTTACATCAAGAATCTCATAAATAATTACATTTATTCCTAAATGTCAAATAAAGAATACCGACTTTTGGTAAATTTATTGCCGAGAATCTATTACAGAAATCAGATAACTAACATAAGAATCGATTTACATTCATCGATTTAGAAAAAGCATTTGATAACACAGAAATTTGTTCTAAGAAGTATTGAGAAAAAGAGGAACCCCTAAATATAAGATCGAAGCAGTCGGGTAAACGTATAACGATGCAAATATTGAAACTATTTTCGACTATTTGCATAACGAAACCCACGGCAAAAATATGGGAGTTTAAGACAATGATGTGGTCTTTCTACCACAGCAATTACACAGCGATTATGTGCTATATATTTTAGCGGGAAAATATTAAGTATAATCAAAATTTTGCAGAATACAAGCCATCTGTAAAAGTCTCACATTTCATAAATTTTGAAGCCATAAGGAAGTTAGTGACATTTAAAAATTGAGCAGGAGCTAAACCGTCTGCAGAACAATAATATAAATCCTAAAAGTTACAAACCCGAAGTAAACTCAACTATGTTTTATAAAAGCTTACTGTCTGATTCTGTAACTTGGACCAATAACTTATTTGACGAAAACAAAGCAAGTCAGCTTACAGTGTGTGGCGGAGGGTAATCTGCGCGACAGTGTCACTTCCCGCTTTACTGTTCAGTCGCGTATGGTTCGCGTGAAGAACGATTGCTGGTAAGCCTCCACGTGGACTCGAATCTCTCTAATTTTACCTTCACGGTCTTTTCGCGTGATATACGTAGGAGGAAGCAATATGAGTCTACTGATTAACTAATGAAGCAACGTACATTGTTGAACTTCAACGGTAGAAAATACCGTGATGCAGAACGATTGGTCGTTGTTGTTGTAGTTGTGGTCTTCAGTCCTGAGACTGGTTTGATGCAGCTCTCCATGCTACCCTATCCTGTACAAGCTTCTTCATCTCCCATTACTTACTGCAACCTGCATCCTTCTGAATCTGTTTAGTATATTCATCTCTTTGTCTCCCTCTACAATTTTTACCCTCCACGCTGCTCTCCAATACCAAATTGGTGATCCCTCGATGTCTCAGAACATGTCCTACCAACCGATCCCTTCTTCTAGTCAAGTTGTGCCGCAAGCTCCTCTTCTCCCCAATTTTATTCAATACCTTCTCATTAGTTATGTGATCTAGCCATCTAATCTTCAGCATTCTTCTGTAGCACCACATTTCGAAAGCTTCTATTCTCTTCTTGTCCAAACTATTTATCGTCCATGTTTCACTTCCATACATGGCTACACAACATACAAATACTTTCAGAAACGACTTCCTGACACTTAAATCCATACTCGATGTTAACAAACTTCTCTTCTTCAGAAACGCTTTCCTTGCCATTGCCAGTCTACATTTTATATCCTCTCTACTTCGACCATCATTAGTTACTTTACATCCCAAACAGCAAAACTCCTTTACTACTTTAAATGTCTCATTTCCTAATCTTATTCCCTCAGCATCACCCGACTTAATTCGACTGCATTCCATTATCCTCGTTTTGCTTTTGTTGATGTTCAACTTTATCCTCCTTTCAAGACACTCTCCATTCCGTTCAACTGCTCTTCCAAGTCCTTTGCTGTCTCCGACAGAATTACAATGTCATCGGTGAACCTCAAAGTTTTTATTTCTTCTCCATGGATTTCAATACCTACTCCGAAATTTTCTTTTGTTTCCTTTACTGCTTGCTCAATATACCGATTGAATAACATGGGGGAGAGGCTACAACTCCGTCTCACTCCCTTCCCAACCACTGCTTCCATTTCGTGCCCCTCGACTCTTATAACTGCCATCTGGTTTCTGTACAAATTGTAAATATCCTTTCGCTCCCTGTATTTTATCCCTGCCACCTTTAGAATTTGAAAGAGAGTATTCCAGTGAACATTGTCAAAAGCTTTATCTAAGTCTACAAATGCTAGAAACGTAGGTTTGCCTTTCCTTAAACTTTCTTCTAAGATAAGTCGTAAGGTCAGTATTGCCTCACATGTTGCAATATTTCTACGGAATCCAAACTGATCTTCCCCAAGGTCTACTTCTACCATTTTTTCCATTCGTCTGTAAAGAATTCGCCTTAGTATTTTGCAGCTGTGACTTATTAAACGGATAGTTCGGTAATTTTCACATCTGTCAGCACCTGCTTTCTTTGGGATTGGAATTGTTATATTCTTCTTGAAGTCTGAGGGTTTTCGCCTGTCTCATACATCTTGCTCACCAGATGGTAGAGTTTTGTCATGACTGGCTCTCCCAAGGCCGTCAGTAGTTCTAATGGAATGTTGTCTACTCCCAGGGCATTATTCGACTCAGGTCTTTCAGTGCTCTGTCAAACTCTTCACGCAATGTCATATCTCCCATTTCATCTTCATCTACATCTTCTTCCATTTCCATAATATTGTCCTCAAGTACATCGCCCTCAAATCGCAATGTACGCATACTCTAGACACACTCTACGACACAAAAAAGAACAAAAAAGCGACACACCACTAAGGAATTATCCCTTGGGATGGAAATCAGTAGATGACGCGTTCATGTACTGACAAACAAATGATTACAGATTTAGAAAAACTGGATAATCTGTTCAATAGCTTCACAAGTCTAGAATATCAACAAGGTGTTGGTCTACCTCTGGTTACACAAGCAGTTATTCGGTTTGGCGTTGGTTGATAGAGTTGTTGGATGTCCTCTGAGGGACGCTGTGCCCAATTCTGGCCAGATGGCGCGTTTGGAGATCGTCAAAACCCAGAGCTGTTTGGAGGGCTCTGCCCATAACGCTCCAGAGGTTCTCAATTGGGAAGTGTTTAGGGTTAGGCAAGCGCAAAGATAAACAATAGAAACTCAGCCCGTGTATGGGCGGCCATTATCTTGCTGAAATGTGTGCCCAGGATAGCTTTCCATGAAGAGCAACGAAACAGGAGGTAGAATATCGTCGACGTACTGCTGTTTTCTGTGGATGAGAGACAATGGGACTCTGTTATGAAAGGAAATGTTATCCCAGACCTTCAGTCCTTGTTGTCGGTCCGTATGGCAGGAGTCAGGTTTGTATCCCATCGCAGTCTGGGGCTTCTCCAGTGACATCTTCGATGGTCAACGGGGCTCAGTTCGGACTCATCATTGAAGACATGTATCAAAACAACAGTAATGCCGCAGCTGTACTTCGAAAGTATCGCCTTCTGAAAGGATTACGGAAGGGTCCTCTTTCACCACCTGCTGTGCGGAACATGATGAAGTTCGAATCAACTGGAGAGCTGGGGTCGCTCCAGGAAGAGGCCGGTTGCACCACAGGTGCTTGATAAAATAGCGGTTGCAATGACAGGCAACGCTGCCCGCAATTCCCGATCGGCAGGCAGTGCGCATGCTTTGACGCGACAGTTGAACACCCTGTGCTCCACTGTAGGGTAGATGTTTCGAACCGTTCTCAAACGGTACCCATAAAAGATCCATATTGCACAGCAGCTTGCACCACAGGATGCACAACGAAGTGTTGACATCACTCTCCATTTTCTTGCAAGGACTGAAGATGACGAGGGCTGGCTCTGAACCATCCTATGGACAGTCGAAGCTCATTTTTCTCTGACAGGCTGGGTGAACACACAGAATTGGGTCTTCACTTCCAGTTGCAGTGCATGAAGTTCCTCTGTGTGGTGAACGTGTCACCGTATGGTGTGGCCTCAAGGCTGCGTTCATCATTGCCCCATTCTTTTTTGAACAGTTGGCTCTCAAGGGCCAAAGACGTGGAGTGTGACTGGCCAGTGTTACTGCGATAAGCTTTGCCAGCATGTCGTACCCGACCTATAGGAGAGAGACGATTCAGGAGTTTACATACAAGATGAAGCCCCTCCGCTCATGAAGTTCACCTGTTTCTCCAAAACACGTTTGGAAACGATCGAACTATGAGCCGATCGTTTTCAAATGCTTGGCCAGCACGATCACCTGATCTGACTCCCTGTGATTTATGGCCGGGAGGCTACCTGATGGACAGGGTTTACTGGGGGCACAGTCACACATATCCTGATCTGAAGTGCTGGTGCCAGGAGGTGCTATATTAAGACTCGTCTAAGCTTTCCAAATGATTTATTTGTTTCCACCACAGTGCAAGCGGCTTGCAGCGTTCTTCCTCGCTGGCATAGCTGAGATCGTGGCGACCACAACTGGCATCCAGATTTGCGGCCCTTCCCTTGGGATGCCTCCAGTGTGAGTTGGAAGTCAAGACGACTGCCCGCAATAGTGAAGGGTGGCCTGCTGCTGGCTGGCTGGCTAGCTACGGACCCCACGTCGGTCTCAGAGGGTCGAACCAGCGACCCACTGTGGACTGGAACGCTGGCGCTCCATCTGCTGCTGTGTGTAGCTGGTAGTGTGACATGCCCCGCCATCCAGTAGAGCTGCCACACTTGAATCACTCTCGTTAGAAAACGGCACCTATTTATACTTGGTTGTGCACCCCTGTTTTGCTAATGCACCACTCCGAGTCACATAGTCACCACACCTAGGTTGCACCAGTGGGGCCTCTTCTGCCTACAGCTTGCGCCATGCAAAACGCTGCGTTTACGCTTTTCAGTGGTTCGACAGCCCTGTGGCCTCCATTCTACTTCGCAACCGTTGTTATGCGTAACTCACTGCAATCCAGCCCACACCTGGCAGTAAGTTGTGCTCAGAATATTGCACAAAACTAACTTTCCCTATCTTAAACGGTGTTGCCGCTACACAAGAGAAGAGCCTTCTTACCTATGGACATGCTTCGTCATTCTGCGCAGAATGCAGTCCTCCACTTGCAGACTCTTCTGGACACTGATGGGCGTCATAGAGAGGTCTTTTGTAGCAGTAATGATAATATGTAAAGGTGCGCTGCACTGTAGCAACACATTACGTGTCTCAACTGAATTGATTCTGGATTATATCTTTTTCCCATATCCTTGAGATTAATGCTACCAAGTTTGGTACTCATACGGTTGTTAATTTCCGTGTTATAACGTGATAAATAAGGGTAGTTTAATTATAACCATCCGGTATGTACACATTTAAACAACAGGGTAATATATACAGAGCTCTTTGGGCAAATTACAGTTTTATTGAAGTTATCTTTCAGTATTTTGATCTTATTCAAGTGTTTGCCATTTTTTTTAAAAAAAAAAGAGGGAACAAATTTGTAGAAGCACCAGGTGGTGAATTATTCTTGTGTGTAGTGTGGTTACTCTGTAAGTTGATCTAACACTAATAAAAAGTTGTCAGTTTTGCAAGCTGGGGTAGTTAACCGTACTGTATGTGAGACAGCTCCTGATTATCCGACCAGCCAACAAAGTGTTCCGGTATGTCTCACCAGCTGGCAGACTTTTAGACAGGAGAGGAAGCGGGCGCGTTTCTGGGCGGAGGCCGGTGCTGGGACCTCACTGGGACTGCTGTTTCGTGTCGCGTTGCGGCTGCGGTTCGTCCGTCACTTAAATTCTTACGCTTATTCATTCAGAGTGTTTGTGACACTGCTGAAAAGTATGTTTGTGAGTACTGCCGTTGAAATAGGCGCTAAATGTGAACAGACAGATACTGAGTCCATTCTGCTACAATGTTATATTACCAATATGATGATTTTTGAATTTTTGGTGTCTGTCAGAACTTCTTTATTTTCTGTTCCTCCTTAAATTTGTGCTAGTCAGCCTTCCCCTCCTGGAATCAAGTCTCAAAATACAGTTTAACTTGGTAACTGTCTGGTGGCTTGAAACAATAGACATATATAGCTCGGTGAAATTTGGTAACTGTGTAATGGTTTGAAACCTTCCTATTTGCACAATTATATGGTGAACTAAACTTGTAATAGAGTTTAACTTGGTCAAACTAGGCCACAGTGGTGGCTGCCAGGAACCAGGAATACAAGCGACAGCAAGTAGACTAAGCCGCTGCAAGTCTGCTTGCTGTCGCTTGTATTCATGGTTCCTGGCAGCCACCACTGTGGCCTAGTTGTTTTGAAGCGGGGAATTTACTCTGTTAAATTGTTTGGAAGAACTGCAAAATTTCTTGATCTATTTCCGCTAAAGCGTTTTTTTAATTTTTTTGAAAGCGAATATTTCGAATCATTCTGGGGCTCTGTATTCACCTTCACCTTGTTGTAACAAAAATTTCAAGGCAATTTATAAGCCATCTGGCGTTTGGTGACTGGATTTAGTCTTCTTGCAATTTTTTTTTCAAGAGGGGATTACAAAGTAAATTCTAAGCCTCTGTCTCTCTCTCTCTCTTTCTCTCTCTCTTCTTTTCTTTCTTTTAGCATAATTTTTTGGATGTGACTGCTTAAGTGCTTTCAGTGATTTTTCTGCAGTTTTGTAATCAGCCGGCCACGGTGGCCGAGCGGTTCTAGGTGCTTCAGTCCGGAACCGCGTCACTGCTACTGTCGCAGGTTTGACTCCTGCCCCGGACATGGATGTGTGTGCTGTCCTCAGGTTAGTTAGGTTTAAGTAGTTCTAAGTTCTAGGGGACTGATGACCTCAGATGTTAAGTCCCATAGCGCTGAGAGCCGTTTTTTTCTGTAATAATGCAATAAAGGGCCTTTCTATGAAATCGCAATAATTTACATTTTTTTTCGTCGAAGGTCACTTGCCACTGCTTGCACCACCAAGTCTTTCTGCATTTCGCTACAATTCTCTAGCATCGCGCCTTCTCTGTATACATCACGATCATTCGTGAATAGTCTCATGGAACGTCCGACGTTATCTGCTAGATCATTTATACAATTTGTGAAACGTAACGTAATATTCCTATAATCACTCCCCTGGGGCATCCAGAAACTGCTTCTACGTCTGAAGACTTCTCTTCGTTCAGAATGAGATCCTGTGTTCTCCCTGCTAGACTCTCTCCAACCCAACCACACAGTTCGTCTGATATTCCATACGCTCTCATTTCGTTCATTTGGCGCCAGTGCGGAAATGAATCGAATGGCTTCCGGAAGTCAAGGAAAACAGTATGTCCCCGTCTACCTCGCCGCCTGTTTCTATTGCTTTCTGGGCCTCGGGGATGAAAAGAGTGAGCTAGTGATGCTGAGAAATAACAGAGACGTCAACTAGCCTCACTATATTTGGCGTGAATATGTGTGTTCGGTGTACATTAAGCAGTCAATGCAGTCTGATTGTCGATCGTCAGTTCAACGTTGCGCTTTACGTGGCAGAATTAAAATTAAAAATAAACAGAGGCAGGTACTTGTTAATACCGGTCCTGTTTGCATTGGAGTATTAACATGCAGCCGTTTCACATTTGTTTTCGATATCACTCATCCATAAACGTTGCTGGTACGTTGCCACACCTCGAATTATTTGCTCTATGATGATAAAAATATACATATTATTGTGATGGTAAGTACGCGCGCTGAAGCTCTCATCTAATATCTAAAATTTCTTCCCTATGCAGTGGTAACTGGAATTAGCGGCAACTAGAAATTTATTTACTAGAGTGCGGTCAATTTCACAGGAGTCGGTGACGGTAACATGTAATAAAAAGGGACTTCCTATTTTTAAAAAAAAAAAAAAAAACGTTGTTGATATCCGTTTGACCTATGGCAGCGCCATCTAGTGGGCCAACCACAGCGCCATCTGGTTTCCCCCTTCAAGCTACACAAGTTTCGTTCTTTGTAGTTTTTTCGTTTGACGCTTATTTCGTGAGATATTTGGCCCGCTCACGATCAATGGACCACCCTGTAGAGCTCATGCTTACTAAACATTTTTGGTTCAAATTTTCGTTGCAGTCATATCCTTAAATATTGACCGTTCCTCCTATAACACCATGCATGTTTGGAACAATATATATCTGTAGACTTAGTTGTACACGATCTTGTATCTTGAAACCTGAGAACGTCTTTTACCATGGAACATGCGACACTTGTAAATGAAATGAATTTCTTTAATGTTTGAACTATTTTACCTGTCTTAAAAATGCAAATTTGTGTTAGTTCCCAATAGCCTTTATGGCAGAATTGGATTTTGATAACACTTCTGCTTTATTTTGACTTACTGATGATTGATGGTTAGTAGAGTATTAATGCAACATGTAGACGATATACAGTACCAATAAGATTTACTCGTATATTAAACTCCTATCACAGGGCTGACTATAGACGAGAGTCTGATTCATAAAACGAATGTGTGTGCTAATTCAGTGCACACTTAATTTCCCTTTGGTGTCTAAAGCCTTCAGTCTGTGGTCTATGGTGCTGGTAATGAGTGGATTTGACCATGAAGATACCGCGCATTTGATGATAATCATGAAAATGTGATGACAATATACTTCGTTAAAGTATCTCACATCCCTTAAAGTTTGAAATGAATGGCTCATCACATGCGAAATATTTGAAAGCCTTCTACATATTCAAGTGCACAAGGCTAGACGAATGACACAGACACATCAACAGACACCGAGTCACAGGTTCATTATTGGTTCCCTCAACACAGAGAACCTTTTCTCATTGCTTACGGTTTTAAAACATCACTAATTCTAGATTAGCATGATTTCGTACACGACTCACAACAGTAAAGTCGTTTCTATTCGACATTTATTTAAGTTGTGCACTGATTACCTGAAAATAGGGGTTCAAAGTACATCAACATTCGTTCGTGGTTAACCTCCTGTGTGTAATGCAGAGCGTCATCATTCTGAAAGTCGACTCCAGAAGGCGTTATTTACAGCTGCAAAAAACGTGACTTCTTGTTTTCATATCCATTGTAAACATTTTTGTATCTCCAGTTATTTGAGCGTCTCACTATCACTAACGCTGTTCAACTTCACGTTTTTCATAACAGGTGTTCAACCATATTTAGGTTAGTACAACTTTTTTAGAAATAAATTGTTTGTGAAAGTTTAAAATTAGACTTTTTTGTCTTTTAGGCGAATTAGTGCCATTACCACCATCAGAGTCATCTCGCGAGAAAGAACAAGAGCAGCTGTTAGACATCTACTGATACGTAAGTGCTTTTACTCACTTCTTATTCTTCACATTTTTTATTGTCACACACACCTTATATCAATCTGCTGTCACCATCTTTCGTTATTTCTTGCAGTCTAGCGAAAAACGTGCGTCTGTCATCCATCTGCATCCTTACATATACTGTCAAACTACATCACATTTCCTTACCTAAAGATCCCGTACTTAAAGACTGCACATCATACCTGCAGATAAATATTGTTAATATATCTAAAAGTAAATTTTCCGTTCCAAACACATCAAAGGTTCAGTTGTGAAAACTCTGTGTAGTAAGCAGATCATATTTACACTTGGTTTATTTCTTTTGCTTGTCATCCATTTCTTGTAGCCTTATGCCCAAAAATAAAACCTCGTAAAGGTGATGTAGTGAACTCTTCCGTTGTTTAATATAGTTAATGTACGTAAGAAACAAACACAACAATGTCACCATAATGGAGATCGTTTTGGTATGTTCCTTCGGAACTTGCCTTCATTGCTTTCCTTTTTTTGCGCGTCGGAGGGATGTGAAGCTTCCAAGATTACAGAGAATAGTTTTAAAGACAACGAGTCTGCTCGTAGACTTCTTTAATTAATTCTTTAATTATTAATTATTTAATTATTCCGATATTTTGTGGAAGCTACAGAACTGATGTGCAGATTCTTCACGATAATAAAGTAAGCCGAATCAGTTCCTGGTCCTCAGAAGGATGTTACATGTTAGCAGAGATTCAGTTAAAAGTGTTCCAAAAGCTTGCTCGAAAATCTATGAATCCCGTAATAAGGGGTAATTCATAGTGACTTGGTCTACATTTACGTTCACGCATATGGAACATCGTTCTATAACCACTTCAGTAGCATTTATATTCCGCTACATGATTATATTCGACTTACTATCTACGCGACTGGTGATAATCCTTAACATTACAGTGAGGATAATTGTAGGCGTACAGTTATTAAACACCGTTTTTTGTGTGATATAGAACAATTATAGCAATATCTCAGCTTCGGGTAACTGCCTTAATAAATCGAGACATTTCGGAATAGACCCAAAAGACTAAACTGTTGCGCTTAAGGTCATGAATAAATATAACACTTACCGTATGATTTGACAAATTGCGGTATTTCACAGATTAGCATGAGCATGGTAATCCTCCTCGGTAAGAGTGTGTTCCATGTCCGATATTACCTGTAACATAAAATGTTGGTATCAAGGGGACATATGCAAATGTGAAATGGTTCTGGAGAGTAAAATTGTAAACAAAAGGCTATCAAACTGTTTTTGCCGTGGAATTTGCGTACAGCATCTTTAGTAATTGCACTGCACTAAACAGAGTGGAAAGGAAGCTGTAATACAGCCGAAACGTTCGGTAAGTATTTTATATTACGACGCGGCAGTATAACAGGAAAGATTTTTATGACAATTTATATCGAGTGACTAGGAACTTTTGTATTCATTACGATATACCGTTGCTACGAGGTGGGTGAACACTGTAATAAACAAATGCCACGACAGCTCGCTAAGTACAGAATTCGGCTGACGTTCTGTGGAAAGTAACGAACAGCATCAGCATGACAATTGCAGCCTGCTTTATATCAATATTGTGGAAGGCACAGCAGCAGAAGACTTCAAATCATCCTTCCATTTAGGAATGAAAATTATGCGTGATAGCTAGAAAAATCAAGAACACAGATTTACGAGGGTGAAAACAGCTTTTATGCGACGAAAGATCTCTACCGGTAAGAAACACTGACAGTGAACTCGAAAGCCGCCTATCGGTCCGCGCACTATAGTGGACGGTACCATTATGTTCTTAAACGCGGCCCGCGGAAATGCGATTCTCCAGGTGGCCGTACCTCGTATTCTATTTACCACAGACAAAAGGCGTCAAATGCTTTGGTCAGCTTTAACCTAGCGACCATTTGTTTACCTATCGGAAGAACGGGAACACAGCAGCTGTCCTACCGCACAGAATATGGAATCAGTGGGTTCAGGAGGGTAATACGGAACGCCCTGCTGGATCCCAACGGCCTCGTATCACTAGCAGTCGAGATGACAGGCATCTTATCCGTATGGCTGTAACGGATCGTGCAGCCACGTCTCGATCCCTAAGTCAACAGATGGGTACGTTTGCAAGACAACAACCATCTTCACGAACAGTTCGACGACGTTTGGAGCAGCACGGACTATCAGCTCGGAGACCATGGCTGCGGTTACCCTTGACGCTGCATCACAGACAGGAGCGCCTGAGGTGGTGTGATCAACGACAAACGTCGGGTTTCCGGATGAATCCAGGTTCTGTTTACAGCATCATAATGTTCGCATCCGTGTTTGGCGACATCGCGGTGAACGCACATTGGAAGGGTGTATTCGTCATCGCCATACTGGCGTATCACCCGGCGTGATGGTATGGGGTGCTATTGGTTACACGTCTCGGTCACCTCTTGTTCGCATTGACGACACTTTGAACTGTGGACGTTACATTCCAGATGTGTTACGACGCGTGGCTCTACCCTTCATTCGATTCCCGCGAAACCCTACATTTCAGCAGGATAAAGCACGACCGCATGTTGCAGGTCCTGTAGGAGCCTTTCTGGATATAGAAAATGTTCGACAGCTGCCCTGGCCAGCACATTCTCCAGATCTCTCACCAATTGAAAACGTCTGGTCAATGGAGGCCGAGCAACTGGCTCGTCACAATACGCCAGTCACTACTCTTGATGAACTGTGGTATCGTGTTGAAGCTGCATGGGCAGCTGTACCTGTACACGCCATCCAAGCTCTGTTTGACTCAATGCCCAAGCGTATCAAGACCGTTATTACGGCCAGAGGTGGTTATTCTGAGTACTGATTTATCTGGATCTATGCCCCCAAATTGCCAATAACATCTGTTCATTGTAATTGATTTGTTCAAGAAATGCCCCAATAATAATTTTGTTTTCAAAGCAATCATTTTTAAGAAAAGAATTAATCCAATTGGAACAATATTTCCTATGCTTTTCCTCCCAGAATCAATTTATCAGATTAATTATTGCACAGGGCCTAAGGTCAGCGATGCTGCCCTTCAATTTATCAGATTAATTATTGCACAGGGCCTAAGGTCAGCGATGCTGCCCTTATAAAATTATCCGGTTGATCTTAACGTTAATTTTGTGGGGACTTGACATTTTTGCACATTTTTATTATCATTGAGTTTTATTACTGTGGAAAGCTAACATTTGGCACTATTTGCAATTCTGTTCAATTCTTTTCATTTTCATATTTTTACGGGGAGGTTACACTTGGGCTCTATTCCCATTAACATTTAAATATTGTCATTGAAAATTTGGTGGGGAGGTTACAATATGCATGTAGCTTTAGATGCGTGATTTTCAGGTTGTACATGTAGTGGCGTGCCGTAATTGAGGAAAGTTACGTCTGATTTGATTTGCTTCTTTTGCATTACTTCGGCATGCCAGGAAGGAGAAACTGTCAAAACAAACCACCTCTATCCTGACGAAGTTCCGTAATTCCTGCGCCCCGCGCGGAATGGCTGCGCGGTCTCTGGCGCCTTGTCACGGATTACGCGGCCCCTCCCGCCGGAGGTTCGAATCCTCCCTCTGGCACGCGTGTGAGTGTGTTGTTATTAGCGTAAGTTAGTTTAAGTAGTGTGTAAGTCTAGGGACCGATGACCTCAGCAGTTTGGTCCCTTAGGAATTCACCCACATTTGAACTCCTGCGGACATTCGGGGATCAGTTTTTTTCGTTAACGGAGAATACATTCCACTGATTTCATCCCTTCTTCCTCGCCAGGGGACAACATCCGGCTTTTCGTCATCATCATCGTCATCATCATCAGCTAGTGCTAATCCTGCCAGGGCAATAGCTATAGAGACAACTGTGCTTCCCATGCGCCATATTCAGTATAAACGAAAGCCTAGATATAATCATATGCTTGTGCTGACATGTGTCACAATGTAAAACGAACACTTGAACCCGTAATTAAGAAGTAATAACATAATTTCGTGATAGTTATGTAATAGAACAACAATTACTTAATGAATAATAACAAAAATAGAGACAATAAGTAGAAATGATCTTTGAGCTCTCAGAAATTTGTGATTTAAAAGTAAGGCTTTGTAAGAAATCTGACAGTCCCCGTCGACTTTCGCATGGTATTGCCTTGCAATGTGCATCCTGTGGAGTCGGCCCTCTGCGCGGCTAATCGTCTTCAATTATCTCTGGAGTCTCACTGGAGGCTCTGCCATTGCACGCTGCAATGCCAACTTTTAGATCATCTCTGATGGAGTGGAGAGACCGCCACCAACCTACTGTCCTGCTGGAGGCTTGAGCAGAGGCGCCAACCAGCTGTTCACCATCCACCATCGTCAGGTGTGCCACTATTGCCGCACGACCTGTTCCTGAAGCCGACATTGATGTTGCTGGTCTCTGTCTTGCAACTGAGGACCTATGGTGAGACTCTGCACGGCACCAAGTACTTCAGGTTGGGATGGAGAGTGATTTCATCCGTGCGTATCTTCTACGCCAGTGAGAGCCCTTCAGAGGTCAGCTTGCAGAGTTGCTGTCCATTGTCACCCGATGCAGACTGCACGAGCTACAACGTCTGGCGCCCCGTCCAGCCGTGATGGAAAGGAAGTGGCACGAGTAAAACTGCACACAGCACTATTGCCGGGCAGCTGGATCCCTGCTGCTGCCGACAAGGTCCACACACCACCAGCCCAACTGAGATGCCAGCGTCCAGGGTAGACAGCTGTGTGTCTCTAAGTAATAAATACAACAAATACAAGGTGTTTATATACAGGGTGAGTCACCTAACGTTACCGCTGAATATATTTCGTAAACCACATGAAATACTGACGAATCGATTCCAGAGACCGAACGTGAGGAGAGGGGCTAGTGCAATTGGTTAATACAAACCATAAAAAAAATGCACGGAAGTATGTTTTTTAACACAAACCTACGTTTTTTAAAATGGAACCCCGTTAGTTTTGTTAGCACATCTGAACATATAAACAAATACGTAATCAGTTCCGTTTGTTGCATTGTAAAATGTTAATTACATCCGGAGATATTGTAACCTAAAGTTGACGCTTGAGTACCACTCCACCGCTGTTCGATCGTGTTTATCGGAGAGCACCGAATTACGTAGGGATCCAAAGCGAACGGTGGTGGACCTTAGGTACAGAAGAGACTGGAACAGCACATTACGTCCACATGCTAACACCTTTTTATTGGTCTTTTCACTGACGCACATGTACATTACCATGAGGGGTGAGGTACACGTACACACGTGGTTTCCTGTTTTCAATTACGGAGTGGAATAGAGTGTGTCCCGACATGTCCGGCCAATATATGTTCAATGTGGTGGCTCTCATTTGCTGCATACAATTGCAATCTCTGGCGTAATGAATGTCGTACACGCCGCAGTACATCTGGTGTAATGTCGCCGCAGGCTGCCACAATACGCTGTTTCATATCCTCTGGGGTTGTAGGCACATCACGGTACACATTCTCCTTTAACGTACCGCAGAGAAAGAAGTCCAGAGGTGTGAGATCAGGAGAACGGGCTGGCCAATTTATGCGTCCTCCACGTCCTATGAAACGTCCGTCGAACGTGTACCTCACCCCTCATGGTAATGTAGACGTGCGTCAGTGAAAAAGACCAATAAAAAGTTGTTAGCACGTGGACGTAATGTGCTGTTCCAGTCTCTTCTGTACCTAAGGTCGATCACCGTTCCTTTTGGATCCCTACGTAATTCGGTGCTCTCCGTTACACACGATCGAACAGCGGAGGAGTGGTACAATATCTCCGGATGTAATTAACATTTTACAATGCAACAAACGGCACTGATTACGTATTTGTTTATATGTTCAGATGTGCTAACAAAACTAACGGGGGAGTTCCATTTAAAAAAACGTAGGTTTGTGTTAAAAACATACTTCCGTGCATTTTTTATGGTTTGTATTAACCAATTACACTAGCCCCTCTCCTCACGTTCGGTCTGTGGAATCGATTCGTCAGTATTTGATGTGGTTTACGAAATATATCCAGCGGTAATGTTAGGTAACTCACCCTGTATAGTTAGAGTGTAAGGTGGCTATAATTTCGCACTTTACAAGCACTCATCTACATACTTTACCATGAATTACAACCGGAATTAGGTATCATTTGATAGGTTGTACCTCGTATATATGAATTTTTAAAGAAGACTGACATTGTCACATACACCTCGTAAATACACTCCTGGAAATGGAAAAAAGAACACATTGATACCGGTGTGTCAGGCCCACCATACTTGCTCCGGACACTGCGAGAGGGCTGTACAAGCAATGATCACACGCACGGCACAGTGGACACACCAGGAACCGCGGTGCTGGCCGTCGAATGGCGCTAGCTGCGCAGCATTTGTGCACCGCCGCCGTCAGTGTCAGCCAGTTTGCCGTGGCATACGGAGCTCCATCGCAGTCTTTAACACTGGTAGCATGCCGCGACAGCGTGGACGTGAACCGTATGTGCAGTTGACGGACTTTGAGCGAGGGCGTATAGTGGGCATGCGGGAGGCCGGGTGGACGTACCGCCGAATTGCTCAACACGTGGGGCGTGAGGTCTCCACAGTACATCGATGTTGTCGCCAGTGGTCGGAGGAAGGTGCACGTGCCCGTCGACCTGGGACCGGACCGCAGCGACGCACGGATGCACGCCAAGACCGTAGGATCCTACGCAGTGCCGTAGGGGACCGCACCGCCACTTCCCAGCAAATTAGGGACACTGTTGCTCCTGGGGTATCGGCGAGGACCATTCACAACCGTCTCCATGAAGCTGGGCTACGGTCCCGCACACCGTTAGGCCGTCTTCCGCTCACGCCCCAACATCGTGCAGCCCGCCTCCAGTGGTGTCGCGACAGGCATGAATGGAGGGACGAATGGAGACGTGTCGTCTTCAGCGATGAGAGTCGCTTCTGCCTTGGTGCCAATGATGGTCGTATGCGTGTTTGGCGCCGTGCAGGTGAGCGCCACAATCAGGACTACATACGACCGAGGCACACAGGGCTAACACCCGGCATCATGGTGTGGGGAGCGATCTCCTACACTGGCCGTACACCACTGGTGATCGTCGAGGGGACACTGAATAGTGCACGGTACATCCAAACCGTCATCGAACCCATCGTTCTACCATTCCTAGACCGGCAAGGGAACTTGCTGTTCCAACAGGACAATGCACGTCCGCATGTATCCCGTGCCACCCAACGTGCTCTAGAAGGTGTAAGTCAACTACCCTGGCCAGCAAGATCTCCGGATCTGTCCCCCATTGAGCATGTTTGGGACTGGATGAAGCGTCGTCTCACGCGGTCTGCACGTCCAGCACGAACGCTGGTCCAACTGAGGCGCCAGGTGGAAAAGGCATGGCAAGCCGTTCCACAGGACTACATCCAGCATCTCTACGATCGTCTCCATGGGAGAATAGCAGCCTGCATTGCTGCGAAAGGTGGATATACACTGTACTAGTGCCGACATTGTGCGTGCTCTGTTGCCTGTGTCTATGTGCCTGTGGTTCTGTCAGTGTGATCATGTGATGTATCTGACCCCAGGAATGTGTCAATAAAGTTTCTCCTTCCTGGGACAATGAATTCATGGTGTTCTTATTTCAATTTCCAGGAGTGTAGCTGTTAACTCTTATTACATGAAAGGTGATGGAGTGTCTTTACTATGAAAACAGCATAATGAATGATTGCCTATACTGAGGTTGGAATGACAGTGGAAATGAGACAGCAGCATAACTCAAGCCCTGGGTGGAAAAGCCTCTTGACGCAGGAAGTAGCCTAGACAGACAGTCGGGACACCTGAGCGCTGAAGCACAATACAGCGGCGGCCGGCCGGTGGGTAGCGGGTCCGGAAGGATAACTGGATAATACTTCGGAAACTCTGAAAATCTTGGACGCAGCAAAGAGGAACGAGGAAGCGTTACCTCGGAAATCACGTAGGCTGCGTTATTTTGGAGGATATTTACTCTGAGAAGCGTACCATTGTATGAATTCCTAATTACCGGGGATAGGTATTTCCTCGCAAACTTCCCGCGCTGGACGACAGAAGACTAAAATATGGTTGGTCGACGTTCGGAAGAATCTGTAGAGAGGGAGAATATTCCGTGGTTTCGAGAATATGATTCGCCTTCTGCGTTTATGAGGGAGGGGAGCCGAGCTTTGCTGGGGAGCCAGCGGTGGAGAGAAAGAGGTCTTGAGCGCCCCTGTTTGGCAGTCGGTCAGCATCAGCTTTTGTTGTTACTGAAGGACTTGCTGTCTTCGCTCTCAGGAAATTTTATAGTTAGAACGGGTAGCACTGTACTGTCGTGAACTTATACGATTTCGGACTTCGCCTCTGGGTAGGGAGTTGTCATTGAGTATGCAGCGTTCAGTGATTGGGAGCACTTCTGCCTATACTCACGATGAGACATTATCTTAATTCCGTCATTGTGACTGGGAGTTCGCGTTTCTTATTTATAGAACACAGAGAGTATTAGATTATATTAGTCAGACGACCGCCTGCTGGCGTCCTAGTGTTTAAAAGAGTTTATTTTGTTGCTGGAGTTCTTCCATGGTCGCAGACTTGTACGAGAACCATCACTCTGACACACCGGACGCGGTACGTATGGTGATATTGCTAATTGTTTCGGCTTATTAGGGCTATAAGCCTAAACAGCTGTGATCAAGTTAATTTTATTTCCACTGAGGTTGCACATCACGGTAGATCATCTTTGAAAGTAGTGTCTTCTAGTGTTTGGTACACAATGTCAGTCATCTCGCGTTATTTATATTAGATCGTGTACCTATAAAAAGGGGCACATTTTGCAGTTTATGAGTAATATTAGTTAGGAAATATATACATTTGTAATATAAAGGGGTTTCTAATCTACAATAAATGTATAAGCAGAAACATATATCATTTAGTAGTTACCAGTTCCCTTAATCATTCATTTATGTTTAAGTTGTAATTTATATGTTAAAGAGTAAGAAGGAAGAAGTAATATCACAATTAAGAGATCCTGAAGATCTGCTTCAGGGGGTAGTCAGACTGGGCCAAATCTTGATTTTCATGTTCAGTATTTTCCGTTGCGCACCCGGCTGGAGTAGCATCTTGGAAGAGAAAAGTAACGTTTAATTGTGAAAAGGATAAATAATTTACAGGAAGGTTCAATGTAACAATGAATGCAGTGTATCTTCTGGCTTTATTCTCGTCTAACATTGTTCTATCCCGACATTGCCGTGCCCGCTAGGTCATGTGCGCGAATGAGTTACTCTAAAAGTGATCTTGTAGTCGTAAAATAGTGCAGAGCATCCACAGTATTGTTTATGGTTTCATGAATCCAAATATGCTACTACAGTTCAGAGACAATTCGGGGCTAAATATAGGAAGCTATCGCTTCACAAACAGACTGTTATTAAGTGGTACAATCTTTTCATCCAGTCTGCCTGTACGTCACATAGGACGCCTGTTGACGCTCGGCACCAGTCTCTGATGCAGCAACTGGACAAGATTGGGAGTCTTACATTTGTAGTCCACATACATCAACTCGATATGCCAGCTTAGGACTGGATATGCCTAATGTTACTGTGTGGAAGGTATTGCTGAAATGTCTGCCATTCAAACCCTACAAATCTGAACTGTTGCAAGATTTAAGAGACAGCGACAGAGAAAAATGAAAAAAAAAAAAATGCTGTCCAGAACGATCGCCTGATTTAACCACAACTGACTTCTGTGTCTGAGTATACATTAAAGACTGTCTGTTCCTCCGCTTCCGAGAAACATGAGCGAGCTGCGACATCGGATACCACAAGCAGTCGCCACTGTACGTCAAGAGTTGCTTCTCAGGATTTGGTAGGGACTTAATTACAGATGGGAATTTGTCGCTTTACAGAAGAAGGACGCAGTGAACATTTATACATAAGAGATGCAGATAGACGGCATTCAGTGTTGTATGAAATACTTCTGTAAGTTTTTAGCTTTTTCAGAATTAAAGGTAACTCACAAGCTACGACATGGTCGCGAATACAACAGTGTCCCGTATATACAATTAGTTCCTTTAATTTACGTCTATGGTCATAAACTTTCTGTTAACAGATTACCGGTTTCGGTCTATAATGGCCATCATCAGATTTGTTTTATAAAAACAAAGTCCTAATTTACTGCACCCATAGTGGCATAGTCAAATGTTAAATGTTAAAGGTAACTATTGTATGACTAATTTATCCCCCCCATGAACCATGGACCTTGCCGTTGGTGGGGAGGCTTGCGTGCCTCAGCGATACAGATGGCCGTACTGTAGGTGCAACCACAACGGAGGGGTATCTGTTGAGAGGCCAGACAAACATGTGGTTCCTGAAGAGGGGCAGCAGCCTTTTCAGTAGTTGCAGGGGCAACAGTCTGGATGATTGACTGATCTGGCCTTGTAACATTAACCAAAACGGCCTTGCTATGCTGGTACTGCGAACGGCTGAAAGCAAGGGGAAACTACAGCCGTAATTTTTCCCGAGGACATGCAGCTTTACTGTATGATTAAATGATGATGGCGTCCTCTTGGATAAAATATTCCGGAGGTAAAATAGTCCCCCATTCGGATCTCCGAGCGGGGACTACTCAGGAGGACGTCGTTATCAGGAGAAAGAAAACTGGCGTTCTACGGATCGGAGCGTGGAATGTCAGATCCCTTAATCGGGCAGGTAGGTTAGAAAATTTAAAAAGGGAAATGGATAGGTTAAAGTTAGATATAGTGGGAATTAGTGAAGTTCGGTGGCAGGAGGAACAAGACTTTTGGTCAGGTGATTACAGGGTTATAAATACAAAATCAAATAGGGGTAATGCAGGAGTAGGTTTAATAATGAATAAAAAAATAGGAGTGCGGGTTAGCTACTACAAACAGCATAGTGAACGCATTATTGTGGCCAAGACAGACACAAAGCCAATGCCTACTACAGTAGTACAAGTTTATATGCCAACTACCTTTGCAGATGATGAAGAAATAGATGAAATGTATGACGAGATAAAAGAAATTATTGAGGTAGTGAAGGGAGACGAAAATTTAATAGTCATGGGTGACTGGAATTCGTCAGTAGGAGAAGGGAGAGAAGGAAACATGGTAGGTGAATATGGATTGGGGGGAAGGAATGAAAGAGGAAGCCGCCTTGTAGAATTTTGCACAGAGCATAACTTAATCATAGCTAACACTTGGTTCAAGAATCATAAAAGAAGGTTGTATACCTGGAAGAATCCTGGAGATACTAAAAGGTATCAGATAGATTATATAATGGTAAGACAGATATTTAGGAACCAGGTTTTAAATTGTAAGACATTTCCTGGGGCAGATGTGGATTCTGACCACAATCTATTGGTTATGAACTGCAGATTGAAACTGAAGAAACTGCAAAAAGGTGGGAATTTAAGGAGATGGGACCTGGATAAACTAAAAGAACCAGAGGTTGTCCAGAGTTTCAGGGAGAGCATAAGGGAACAATTGACAGGAATGGGGGAAAGAAATACAGTAGAAGAAGAATGGGTAGCTCTGAGGGATGAAGTAGTGAAGGCAGCAGACATCAAGTAGGTAAAAAGACGAGGGCTAATAGAAATCCTTGGGTAACAGAAGAAATATTGAATTTAATTGATGAAAGGAGAAAATATAAAAATGCAGTAAATGAAGCAGGCAAAAAGGAATACAAACGTCTCAAAAATGATATCGACAGGAAGTGCAAAATGGCTAAACAGGGATGGCTAGAGGACAAATGTAAGGATGTAGAGGCTTGTCTCACTAGGGGTAAGATAGATACTGCCTACAGGAAAATTAAAGAGACCTTTGGAGAGAACAGAACCACTTGTATGAATATCAAGAGCTCAGATGGCAACCCAGTTCTAAGCAAAGAAGGGAAGGCAGAAAGGTGGAAGGAGTATGTAGAGGGTTTATACAAGGGCGAAGTACTTGAGGACAATATTATGGAAATGGAAGAGGATGTAGATGAAGACGAAATGGGATACGTGATACTGCGTGAAGAGTTTGACAGAGCACTGAAAGACCTGAGTCGAAACAAGGCCCCGGGAGTAGACAACATTCCATTAGAACTACTGATGGCCTCGGGAGAGCCAGTCATGACAAAACTCTACCATCTGGTGAGCACGATGTATGAGACAGGCGAAATACCCTCAGACTTCAAGAAGAATATAATAATTCCAATCCCAAAGAAAGCAGGTGTTGACAGTTGTGAAAATTACCGAACTATCAGTTTAATAAGTCACAGCTGCAAAATACTAACGCGAATTCTTTACAGACGAATGGAAAAACTGGTAGAAGCCGACCTCGGGGAAGATCAGTTTGGATTCCGTAGAAATGTTGGAACACGTGAGGCAATATTGACCTTACGACTTTTCTTAGAAGAAAGATTAAAAAAAGGCAAACCTACGTTTCTAGCATTTGTAGACTTAGAGAAAGCTTTCAAATTCTGAAGGTGGCAGAGGTAAAATACAGGGAGCGAAAGGCTATTTACAATTTGTACAGAAACCAGATGGCAGTTATAAGAGTCGAGGGGGATGAAAGGGAAGCAGTGGTTGGGAAAGGAGTGAGACAGGGTTGTAGCCTTTTCCTGATGTTATTCAATCTGTATATTGAGCAAGCAGTAAAGGAAACAAAAGAAAAATTCGGAGTAGGTATTAAAATTCATGGAGAAGAAGTAAAAACTTTGAGGTTCGCCGATGACATTGTAATTCTGTCAGAGACGGCAAAGGACTTGGAAGAGCAGTTGAACGGAACGGACAGTGTCTTGAAAGGAGGATATAAGATGTACAGCAACAAAAGCAAAACGAGGATAATGGAATGTAGTCAAATTAAGTCGGGTGATGCTGAGGGAATTAGGTTAGGAAATGAGACACTTGAAGTAGTAAAGGAGTTTTGCTATTTAGGGAGTAAAATAACCGATGATGGTCGAAGTAGAGAGGATATAAAATGTAGACTGGCAATGGCAAGGAAAGCGTTTCTGAAGAAGAGAAGTTTGTTAACATCAAGTATAGATTTAAGTGTCAGGAAGTCGTTTCTGAAAGTATTTGTATGGAGTGTAGCCATGTATGGAAGTGAAACATGGACGATAACTAGTTTGGACAAGAAGAGAATAGAAGCTTTCGAAATGTGGTGCTACAGAAGAATGCTGAAGATAAGGTGGGTAGATCACGTAACTAATGAGGAGGTACTGAATAGGATTGGGGAGAAGAGAAGTTTGTGGCACAACTTGACTAGAAGAAGGGATCGGTTGGTAGGACATGTTTTGAGGCATAAAAGGATCGCAAATTTAGCATTGGAGGGCAGCGTGGAGGGTAAAAATCGTAGAGGGAGACCAAGAGACGAATACACTAAGCAGATTCAGAAGGATGTAGGTTGCAGTAGGTACTGGGAGATGAAGAAGCTTGCACAGGATAGAGTAGCATGGAGAGCTGCATCAAACCAGTCTCAGGACTGAAGACCACAACAACAACAACAACTAATTTATAAACAGCCTGTATGTCACTGTGAATAATGTTTTCTTGCTGCTGTACACAGACCTCCTCGTCACATTCTGCTCGGCACAATTCTTGTGACTGTACGGGCCTTGGACTGCAACCCCCCATACAGCTTTCGACTATAGTCGCCCTAGCTGTTCTCGGAGGAATTACTGATGCAGGAGTGGTGCCAGCCGTCCTAGGTCGCTGGACAACGCATCGGAGACGCTGCCCGCCGTCGCGCACTCAGGAAGCGCCGCCCCGAGACACGGTAATTGCGTCCACGCGCGCCCCCGGTCGCCGGCGCCGTCGGAAGCCTGCCGTGAAATATTTCGTTCCGCCCCGCCGGCCGCCAGCCCGCCAGTTCCCCGCCGCCCCCGGCGTTCCTCCGCCCCCGCCGCCCCCGCCGCCACCGCCGCCCCCCACGGCTGCAGAGCGTAGCGCCCGACCGGAGCTGCCCGCGGCCGTAGTGGCGAGAAGGAATTATTGCGCCGCTCGGCCGAAATCTCGGGAGCGTAAAATATAACTCGCGCTGACCGCTGCGCCGCAGCGTGGTCCCACATGCCATTCGGCCTCTTTCTGTCGCAGCAGAGCGTGTGCGAGCCCTTCTGAGGGCGGCCACACTGCGGGTAGCAGGCGACAAACATCGTCCTCCAGCAGAACAGGTAAACAAGTTTGTCCGTGGACAAAGCAGTATAGTACTTTCTCCTAAAAAGTATGTTCTTGTTGTGGTCATCAGTCCTGAGACTGGTTTGTTGCAGCTCCCCATGCTACTCTATCCTGTGCAATCTTCTTCATCTCCCAGTACTTACTACAACCTACATCCCTTCTGAATCTACTTAGTGTATTCGTCCCCCTCTACGATTTTTACCCTCCACGCTGCCCTCCAGTACTAAATTTGTGATCCATTGATGCCTCAGAACAAGTCCTACCAACCGGTGCCTTCTGCTTGTCAAGTTGTGCCACAAACTCCTCTTCTCCCCAATTCTATTAAATACCTCCCCTACCCATCTAATCTTCAGCATTCTTCTGTAGCACCACATTTCGAAACCTTCTGTACTCTTCTTGTCCAAACTATTTATCGTCCATGTTTCACTTCCATACATGGCTACACTCCATACAAATACTTTGATGGTGAATGGTATTTATGAAAACGAAGGAAACAGTAACAATGAAAAGCTGTTACTTACTCATTACAAAAAGCCCATTAACCTGAACTCTTCTTAAGCTTGTGTCATGGTTGGAATCTTGTAAAGCTTTGTAGTAAGATTTTCTGCAACTGCCCACTGAAATGAATAAAGCAGTATAAAACCAGTCCAGTCTGTAAATCTGCGTAATGCAAAAAGGCGATGGGTTTGGAAAGGAAGATGATGCAATGATATTACAGGGCTGTTGTTACTTCCATTATAAACAGACTAGCTCAGTTCCTGGTGTTACCTGGGTATGTGTTTATTCCAGTTCCTAATAGTCCCTCCTCTCCTTGTCGCTCTCTTTGCCCGTCACCTCACCCCACCTCTCCATCCTTCTTCCCTCAACTCCTCCACCTCCCACTCTGTCTGTATCCTCCTGCCTCTCTCTGTCAATCTGCTACATCCCCTCTACCTGTCCTTCTGCTTCTGCCCCCTCTGTCCATTTACTCCCCCCCTCCCCCCCTTGAGGCCATCTCCTTCCCAAGCTCTTTCTGTCGCAGCAGAGCGTGTGCGAGCCGTGCTTCTCCCTCTCTCTATGTCCATCTCCTCTTTCCTCTCCTCCTCTTTCCTTCCTCCATGAGTGTCCTTGTGTTCCCTTCCTCCGTCCATTTCCCTATTTCCCGCACCCTTCTCTTTGTCTTCTTCCGCGTTCCACATATCTGTGGCACATTCTTTTCTCTGGCTACCTGTTTCACTCGCTGCCCACTCTCTCCTTCTCCTTTCTCTGCCTATTCCTCTGCCTCCTTCCCTTTCTCTGTCTCCTCCTCCATCACCGCCCCCCGCCTCCATTCTCTGTCCACATTAACACCCACACCCAAAAAGAGGTTGGGGGTTTCCCCATAGTTTTTCTTGCGAAATAATGAGTAATATCTGCATTGTCTGAAATCGATCGAGGGGTTTAAGGGAAGTATTTCATCCGCTGATTTGCCTCGAGCCGCTGTGTCCGATCAGGTTGCGACCCAGATGTCTTGTTCAAGTGCCGCACTTGATACGAAAACATCCTGCAACTCAAAAAAACAGTGTCGAGTGCATTGAGAGGTGGTAGTACTCATTGAAACAAGAAAAATAAGTCCAGTAAACATGGATCTGGAAAAGTGTACTTTTGGAGATTAGTCCAGTCAAGATGGGTCCAGAAATGCATACTTTCTACGATAAACACATGTTTACAGTAGCTATTCAACGTGACGTTCCTTCATGACAATGCATCCCTCTGGACTCTGGCGTAAGGAATGGACACCCATTGAAGTATACAATGGTGTTGTTGTACATGCTGACACCCACTGATGACGTGACCCTGTAGTGTCAGCACATCGTTGATTGGCCTGGCATGGGTCAATTCGTTCAAGTGGTCCTATGACGAAAACGCTAGTGGATTCAGTTCTGGGGAACGAGCAGGTCAACATGTGGGGCCCTGCTCCAACCTACCCAGTGATCCTAAACTGTCTGCATCAGATGTTCACGCACATTGTGACGAAAGTGTGTGGAAATTCACAGCACCATTGCCTGTGAACCCTGCCTCATTGGTAAATAAAGTCTTGGATGCGAACAGTGAATCTGCCGCCATCTGCCATTATGGTCCTATGGCCTTAGGGCCTGAACGCGCTGTAAATGATACGGGTACAGCAATTGTTCATAAAGTGCCCCCCCCCCCCCCAAGCCCACCAGGCTAGCCGCGCGGTCTCACGCGCAACTTTCCGAGCGGGAAGGCGTGCTGGTCCCCGGCACGAATCTGCCCTGCGTATTAAGTGTCAATGTCCGGTGTTCGGCTAGCCTGTGGATGGCTTTTATTGCGGTTTTCCATCTACCTTGGCGAATGCGGATTGGTTCCCCTTATTCCGCCTCAGTTACACTATCTCGGCGATTACTGCTCAAACAATGTCTCCACGGACGCGTACGGCATCATAATTACTCTACCACGCAAAAATCTGGGATTACACTCGTCTGGAATGAAACGTTCCCGGGGGGGGGGGGGGGGGTCTCCACTGGGGACCGAACCGCACAATAACCCTGGGTTCGGTGTGGGGCGGCGGTGGGGAGGGAGGACAAAGCTTCACCGTCATTTCTAGGTCCACGGTTTAGTACACATATACACACACCCCACCCACATAAACCCCCCCCCCCAGGTAAGATAGTGATACACGCATGCCTTCCGTTGCTGTTAATCATCAGGTCCCAGGGGTTTCTTCCATTTCTTCCATTGAACGTAGCACACAGTTCTCCATGTCAAACATGCAGATTGTGTGGGGCCTTCCCATGTCTGACTTCCGATTTACAAGGGTACCTGTGTCGCTCAGACGTTGGTCTGCCGAACAGTTTATCAGAGAACATTCTGCTCTGTGGACATTTTTCAGCTTAGAGGGCACGGCCTCGCAGGCCATGTCCATTCGCCAAACCATATCAGAACGTCATATCCGCTATTTCACTTGTCGAGTTGTAGGTTTCCATGGTTAACAAATGTTGGAAGAGAGAAAACGTAAATGTACTACATCATTTGTACGTATAAACAGCACAATAACAATAAACACATCACTAAATCGGCGTTCGGAAGAAGGTAAAACATCATGCTACGTGCGCAGGGTAGACGGTACTAATGGAAACTAACGTAGCCTACAACACGATTCTAATCAGGCAACTGACAGCGGACCACCTAATGGCACGTAGTGTACTGTGAGTAAGACATCATAATACTCTTCCGACACATTTGACGCAGCGCCAATGCAATGACTGTGCTGATATCCGCAACCAAGCATCGCGCAACCCTTCCTAGGAACTCGTGTTTATCTCGGAAAGTATACGCTTCCTGACCCATGTTTATTGGACTTACTTTTCTTTTTTCGATGAGTAGCGCCACTTCTCAAAGTATTCGTCACTGTTTTTGAGCATCCTGCGTTTCAAGTATTTCACATATGGTAGGCAATGATACCTCATAACTCGCTTTTGTTAAATTTTATGGGAGAAGCAAAGACCGTTTCTCAAAAGCTAATATAATGTGATACAGATAAAGTTCTACATGTGTAAAAGTGTAGCTATACAGTAGAAGTCTAGAAAAATTAGAGAAGTCCATGCACATTCAAAAATCTCTTTGTTCGTGGAAATACTGATTAGTGGAATTAAATGCTAGTTACGAGCAGATAGAGATTGTCATTGCCCATATAATCTATCTCTAGCGAATTTCGCCCTGTAGTGCCATTTCCACGTAGCTCAATGTTTATGATGTTATACACTACGTGATCAAAAGTATTCGAAACCCCTCCCTCCCCCCAAAAACATACGTTTTTCATATTAGGGGCATTGTGCTGCCACATGCTGTCAGGTACTCCACATCAGGAACCTCGGTAGTCGTTAGCGAGAGAGCAGAATGGGGCGCTCCGCGGAACTCGAACGTGGTCAGGTGACTGGGTGTCACTTTTGTCATACCTCTGTACGCGAGATTCCCAAATCCTTAAACATCCCTAGCTCCACTGTTTCCGATGTGATATTGAAGTGGAAACGTGAAGGGACACGTACAGCACAAAAGCGTACAGGCCGACCTCGTCTATTGACTGACAGAGACCGCCGACAGTTGAAGAGGGCCGTAATGTGTAATAGGCAGACATCTATCCAGATCATCACACAGGAATTCCAAACTGCATCAGGATCAAGTACTATGACTGTTAAACGGGAGGTGAGAAAACTTGGATTTCATGGTCGAGCAGCTGCTCGTAAGCGACACATCGCGGCGCTAAATGCCAAACGACGCCTCGCTTTGTACATGGAGTGTAAACATTGGACGTTTTAACAGTGGAAAAACGTTGTGC
The DNA here is from genome assembly GCF_023864345.2 of Schistocerca serialis cubense. NCBI lineage: Eukaryota > Metazoa > Arthropoda > Insecta > Orthoptera > Acrididae > Schistocerca > Schistocerca serialis. Next base: position 1,148,586,297 of record NC_064639.1, on the reverse strand, counting down.
TGAGTGAAGAATCACGGTACACAATGTGGCGTTCCGATGGCAGGGTGTGGGTATGGCGAATGCCCGGTGAACGCCGTCTGCCAGCGTGTGTAGTGTCAACAGTAAAATTCGGAGGCGGTGGTGTTATTGTGTGGTCGTGTTTTTCATGTAGGGGGGCTTGCACATCTTGTTGTTTTGCGTGGCACTATCACATCACAGTCCTACATTAATGTTTTAAGCACCATCCTGCTTCCCACTGTTGAAGAGCAATTCGGGGTGGCGATTGCATCTTTCAACACGATCGAGCGCCTGTTCGTAAGCACAGCCTGTGGCGGAATGGTTACACGACAATAACATCCCTGTAATGGACTCGCCTGCACAGAGTCCTGACCTGAATTCTATACAACACCTTTGGGTTGTTTTGGAACGCCGACTTCGTGCCAGGCCTCACCGGCAGACATCGATACCTCTCCTCAGTGCAGCACTTCCTGAAGAATGGGCTGCTATTCCCAAGAAACCTTCTAGCACCTGACTGAACGTGTGCCTGCGAGAGTGGAAGCTATCATCAAGGCTAAGGGTGGGCCAACACCATACTGAATTCCAGCATTAACGATGGAGGGCGTAACGAACTTGTAAGTCATTTTCAGCCAGGTGTCCGGATACTTTTGATCAGACAGTGTATATCCCTTCTGTCCCTAGCGAATTGCACTGTTGTATCATTTTCACGCAGGTCAATGTTTGTGGTGTTATATCTCCAGAACTATGCGTAATAAAATGTTATAGTTTTGTAGACTCATTCAGCTTGCGTTTGTGGATACTGTCTGCGAAATGAGGGATGAGTAGAGTTAGTAGCAAGGAAGTAATAAATTTAAACGTTATCCATGATGCGGCAGTTTTTCACGCATCTCATCAGTTACGACGTCGTATCTGCTGTGAAATACAATGATAAAATTTTGCAGGTACATTCAGTGGAATATGTGAATAATGTACAACATGTATGGGAGGAATGCAGGCAGCAGTAAAGAAGTAATACATGCAAACCTCATGGCTGAATCGACAGTTTTACGGCATGAATAGCGACAGTTTAGCAAGCAAGAAACTTTTCCTTTCATCATTTTGTGGGGTTTGTCAGTGAAAAATTAGAAATTAAGTGTAAAGTTTGATCCAAGTCAGTAAGTGCTCCCACTCTCATGTATTGGATGAATAATTTCTGGGTATTTGCGTGTAGTGGTCTTTACTGGTGTTTGACCCAACCCAACGTGGTCTATAGCATGTTGACATGATGCCTTGGCGTGGTCGTTCAACAGGTCTGTGTGCAGTCGAGAGCGTTCGGGACATCATCAGACTACAACTCCAGAGTCCTCCAGAAATAGGACGAAGTGTCCCTGTATTGACCAAGCAAATGCAACAGACGTGGAACTCCATCCCACAGACCGATATCCGGTATCCGTACAACACAAAGCATGTACGTTCAGATGTTTGTATTCAGCATTTTGGTGATCATACTGGTTATTAATGTGCCAGCATCTAACATTTGCAATCTTATCTCGCGATTACATTAATCTGTGACTTTGCAATGTTAATTAAGTATGTTACCAAGACAAACGTATTCCCCGAATTTCATTACTTTACATTAATAAATTTTTGCTGTTGCGATTTTTCTTTCCGCCTGTATATACAGTGTGATTCAGTTGCCCCTGTCGATGTCGTATTATGCAACCTGCAATTTTGTTGTGGTCTTCAGTCCTGAGACTGGTTTGATGCAGCTCTCCATGCTACTCTATACTGTGCAAGCTTCTTCATCTCCCAGTAGCTACTGCAACCTACATCCTTCTGTATCTGTTTGGTGTATTCATCTCTAGGTCTCCCTCTACGATTTTTACCCTCCACGCTGCCCTCCAATACCAAATTGGTGATCCCTTGATGCCTCAGAACATGTCCTACCATCCGATCCCTTCTTCTAGTCAAGTTGTGCCACAAACTATTCTTCTCCCCAATTATATTCAGTATCTCCTCATTAGTTATGTGATCTACCCATCTAATCTTCAGCATTCTTCTGTAGCACCACATTTCGAAAGCTTCTATTCTCTTCTTGTCCAAACTATTTATCGTCCATATTTCACTTCCATACATGGCTACACTCCATACAAATACTTTCAGAAACGAAACTTCCTGGCAGATTAAAACTGTGTGCCCGACCGAGACTCGAACTCGCAGGAGAGCAGGAGAGCTTCTGTAAAGTTTGGAAGGTGGGAGACGAGGTACTGGCAGAAGTAAAGCTGTGAGTACCGGACGTGAGTCGTGCTTCGGTAGCTCAGTTGGTAGAGCACTTGCCCGCGAAAGGCAAAGGTCCCGAGTTCGAGTCTCGGTCGGGCGCACAGTTTTAATCTGCCAGGAAGTTTCATATCAGCGCACACTCCGCTGCAGAGTGAAAATCTCATTCTGGAAACATTCCCCAGGCTGTGGCTAAGCCATGTCTCCGCAATATCCGTTCTTTCAGGAGTGCTAGTTCTGCAGGTTCGCAGGAGAGCTTCTGTAAAGTTTGGAAGGTAGGAGACGAGGTACTGGCAGAAGTAAAGCTGTGAGTACCGGGCGTGAGTCGTGCTTCGGTAGCTCAGTTGGTAGAGCACTTGCCCGCGAAAGGCAAAGGTCCCGAGTTCGAGTCTCGGTCGGGCACACAGTTTTAATCTGCCAGGAAGTTTCATATCAGCGCACACTCCGCTGCAGAGTGAAAATCTCATTGTGGAAACTTTCAGAAACGACTTCCTGACACTTAAATCTATATTCGGTGTTAACAAATTTCTCTTCTTCAGAAATGCTTTCCTTGGCATTGCCAGTCTACATTTTATATCCTCTCTACTTCGACCATCATCAGTTATTTTGCTCCCCAAATAGCAAAACTCCTTAACTACTTTAAGTGTCTCATTCCCTACTCTAATTCCCTCAGCATCACCTGACTTCATTCGACTACATTCCATTATCCTCGTTTTGCTTTTGTTGATGCTCATTTTATACCCTCCTTTCAAGACACTGTCCATTCCGTTCAGCTGCTCTTCCAAGTCCTTTGCTGTCTCTGACAGAATTATAATGTCATCGGTGAACCTCAAAGTTTTTATTTATTCTCCATGGATTATAATATCTACTCCGAATTTTTCTTTTGATTCCTTCACTACTTGCTCAATATAGAGATTCAATAACATCGGGGAGAAGGTACAACCCTGTCTCACTCCCTTCCCAACCACTGCTTCCCTTTCATGTCCCGCGACTCTTATAACTGCCATCTGGTTTCTGTACAAATTGTAAATAGCCTTTCGCTCCCTGTATTTTACCCCTGCCACCTTTAGAATTTGAAAGAGACTATTCCAGTCTTTCTCTAAGTCTACAAATGCTAGAAACGTGGGTTTCCCCTTTCTTAATCTAGCTTCTAAGATAAGTCGTAGGGTCAGTATTGCCTCACCTGTACCCATATTTCTACGGAATCCAAACTGATCTTCCCCGCGGTCGGCTTCTACCAGTTTTTCCGTTCGTCTGTATAGAATTCGCGTTAGTATTTTGCAGCCGTGACTTATTAAACTGATAGTTCGGTAATTTTCTCATCTGTCAACGCCTGCTTTCTTCGGGATTGGAATTATTATATTCTTACTGCAATTTTATATGTTTCGAAAACATCTATGCGTCTGAAATGACAGCAAACGCAAATATCTACCGCCATAATACCTACTACAATAGGTGATATTGTGACTGTGTTAAGACTAATACATGTTACAATCTGCACGACTTGCACTGTACTGAAGTGTAGCATAGTCGGTAAGGGCACACCGAGCGTTGCGGGAATGCCTTGCGTGAAAGGTGCAACGTTCGAAGTCCGGGCGAAGGTTCCGTTCATTTTTTGCGTTTGTTCAGTTTTTGTCGCACATAATATACACGAAACACCCTCTTATTATTCCAACTGTATGTGAATGATAGTGTCTGTGGCCCTTAGCGTGGATGATTTGTCAGCAGGACGGAAAAATGCGGCCGGCCGCGGTGGCCGTGCGGTTCTGGCGCTGCAGTCCGGAACCACGGGGCTGCTAGGGTCGCAGGTTCGAATCCTACCTCGGGCATGGGTGTGTGTGATGTCCTTAGGTTAGTTAGGTTTAAGTAGTTCTAAGTTCTAGGGGACTGATGACCTAAGATGTTGAGTCCCATAGTGCTCAGAGCCATTTTGAACGGAAAAATGCGGAGCAGAAATAGGGGCAACAAAACTGCAGCGACAATATTTATTATGTTATCAATCACTCGAAGTGATGACCGTTTCGATTCATGCACATTTGGATTCGCTGCTGAGTAGATCTCCTTCCACGCCGAAGCATTTCCCGCGTTATTGATCTGCAGGTTTCTGTGATGAGTTTCTGCTGCTTGAGTATAAACTACTTGACCTATAAAATTTCGGGCGGGCAGCCGCATAAATTCGACTTCTTCTAATATTTCGACTGAGTACCGTCTAGCCATCTTCAGAGTGAGCCGAGTTGACTGGAAATATTAGAAGGAGACGTCGAATTTATGCCGCTGCACGCGCGAAATTTTATGGATTAGTCTTTCCGCCCCGAAAATATGAACATGCATATAAACTACTTGTTTGAAATGCCTCCACAAGAGGAGGTTTGGTGGTGTTAAATCCGGTGACCTAGCGGGCCAGGCAACTGGTCCTCCGCTTCCCATCCATTTCCCTGGAAGTTTCTCGTTTAGATGGTTACGAACGGATAAAGTTCTACGTGGCACAGCTCCAGCCTGTTGAATGCACATCATTAAACGACTTCGCAGCAGCACACTCTTCAACAGCAGTAGGAGTTCTGACAGAGAAAGCGCCGTGTAGCGTGTGACCGTCAAATGGCCTTCAAAAAAATACGGACCAATAAGGCCACACTAAACAATCATCATCGTTTTTGATAGAGACTGCCTGTGCCGCCATGTGAGGACTGTCTGTACTCGGATAGTGCGTGTTGTCGCGTATGTCGGTCCCATTATTGCGGACTCGCGATTCGTTCGAGAACAAGATGTGCGACAGCACTGCTGCATCATTCTTCAGATTTCTTAACCAAACTGCAGATATGAACTTGATACCAAAGACATTACAAGAAGTGTTTCACATTGCCATCGTTCATCTGAAGGCAGGCTGCAACACATCTCTTCGTCCTTGCCTGTACACGTTGGAAACATGCAGGAAAGTTCCAAAGGCAATGACAAGCATCCAAAATGTGTGCCCAGTGCTTTTCGATGCCACCAACAAAGCTCTTAAATATCCCCACACACAGAAAGGTGACTGGTTCAAGTCGGGGGACCCCGAAGGCCATGATAGTGACGAGTCACGACTGATGTACTTGTTGCGTCACGGGTCTTTCTATTACTTGTATTCAGAATGACGATAAAATCGAGCGAGGACTGTTTGTCACTTTTTCATTTAGATCTCACTCTCAATGTTTCGAATTAAACGTAGCCTTACACATTAATAGTGTTGGAACATTGGGATGACCACACTTCTGCATACGAGGTATCTGGGAAATCACCGATTTATGATTTATTATGATTATTACGATTATTTCCTTGTTTCATTGTCCTCTACTCGCACCTTTCGTTTCAATCCATTATTGTTAAACACTGTCCAGAATAATGAATTAGGAATTCAATGACTACTAAAGGAAACGATAATGACAGTTAATTCAGTTTATTATATGAAAGTAATAAATCATCTGACAAGTAACAGCAGTTCTAAAGTAAAGTCGGCCGTTGTGACCGAGTGGTTCTAGGCGCTTCAGTCTGGAACCGCGCGACCGCTACAGTCGCGGGTTCGAATCCTGTCTCGAGCATGGATGTGCGTGATGTCCTTAAATTAATTAGGTTTATGTAGTTCTAAGTTCTAGGGGACTGATGTCCTCAAATGTTAAGTCACATAGTGCTCAGAGCTATTTGAACCATTTTCTAAAGTAAAACCTTGGCACATCTGAGTAAAGGGTCTGAGTAAGATCGCATTTCAAAATGAAACAACACTCACACAGTTGTTCCATGGTTTTCGTAATGTCAGTATTCATTATAATAGACAGATAGCGCTGTGGTCGGAGCTGAAAGCATATTGGTAATACGAATCTGAAAGGAGATCTTCAGAGTGAAGCTTGAAATTATTGATATTCTATAAAACTGTCTTTACTGACCCTATGGATCACCTCGCTGTCATGGTTCAGTCTCATCATGTCAGTCTATAGACTGAGTCTGAAGTGACTGCAGAATCAGTCACTGGCAATGCACCAATGACCCGCACCTCTGGTTAAGTTGAGGTTAGCTCTCAGCTCTTCTGCTGAGACATGGAATGTGGTGGCGGCGAAGGCTGCCATAAGAAAATTCTGGTGGAGAAGGCTCCTGGTATCGAATTCTAGCAGAGAAGACTCACGTAAGTAAAGTGATTTTGAACAAACAGTTCACTAAAAGGAGGGCTCATATCTTTGCGTTTAACTTATACTGGCTGGGCTGTGGATATTCCGAGCGTCAATCAGTGAAAAGATTCTTTCAAAGATGCTGGTCCCTGAGTTTTGCTTCAGGCAGTTAACCAGTAACGTGCTTCCTACCGTTTCGTGCTGTAAAAAACATCTCACTCTCTTTCTGTCATTTTCTATGGCCAGTGAAGTCGAGCCTGTCAGCGCAGTCTAGTTTCTCTTTCTAGCTCCCAGGCTATTTACATTAGCCAATCCTGGCCGTTCTTGTATTGCACAAATATTTAGTTTTTGTCGACCAGCCTTTGGTGACACCCTAAATTTACAAAGATGTCCCAAACTGCAGACTCTCTCTCCATTTTTTTATACGTTATCTATGGCATCTGGTGTGTTTAAGAGAAACAGAGCTGTCTACATTTTGTTTACACAAGTGCCTTCCCGGACCCTACTAAAAATAACATTTCTCCTCTCTCCAGTTGTGGCATCTCAAAGGAAACCCTGCTCAACCGACTGGCACTGACCTGCACTTCTGCTGGCGCCTCGTTCTGAGTATTCCCATGGAGGGAATCCCACAGCCCAGCTACCTGACCCCAGTGCCTGCCTGAGTGATGGCAGCTCATCCCAGTGTGCTTGCAATGTGGCTTCGTACTTGTATAAACCACCCAATGTCAAATAAAAATATACATTACACAACTTAACTACTGAAAATCGCTGATACTGAAATGCATTTGACTACTTAGTGTTGAACAATTATTATGATCTGATGGGTCGTTGTATTCTGATTTTATACATCGCCAGAAAAAAGAATTCGTACACCTGGAATGACGACGTCAATTTTGATCTGATGACGGCATATGGCATCTGAGGGATAGTAGACGTGCTGAAAAAGGGTTTCAACGTCGTGCGTCAACACAGCTACCACGGCGCCATCTGTGTCTATCTTTTAATGGTGAATTCTCACAGCCAGAAGGCTCAGTATGGTGCAAAAGTTTAAAGCAACCAGGTGGCCATTACAAGGAGGTGCACTCGTGGTTCCTACAGCCAACTGAACAAGTTTGAGAGGAGACCAATGGTGGTTTTCCTAGTTGCGTGACGTTCCTTTCGAGGAATTGCCACACAATTTGTGTCAATTTGGCAATGATGCAGGTATCAGTGATCACGTGAACACTGTCACACCTGTAGATGAGACTCCGCTCGTCCACGCAGCACAGACGCCCGCCAGGGTCGTCATATTGTAAGGGCAGCAATGAAGATTCGTACAGCCACCACAACACAGTTGAAAGGACGTGTCAACGTGAACTGTTGCAAACTGGTTATTAACAGTGGGGGCTATGGGCACGCACACCTCCAGCTCATCTTCCACTCACACCACAGCATCGACGTGGGCGCCAGGCTGATGCCGTTAGAGGATCACTTTGAAGATGGAATGGCTTGCTGTGTGGTCTTCACTATTGAAAGCAGATTCTGGCTGCACACGCGTTCTATGTAGACCTGGTGAGTGCTGTCTCGAAGAGTACATTTGTCCAAGAACGCACTGGCTCCACCCCCGACCTTTCGGTGTTGCGTGCGTTAAGCTACAACTCTCGTAAACATTCGATTTCTTTTTTGTTGGAGCAGATGGCGTGTTTAGTGTACCTGATCCCAACAGACACTGAAGAGAAGTGGGTTACCCGTTTGGCTGAAGCTCCAGCCATTACTCATGTGTTAGTTTTCCTACATCAATTACATTTCTATATGGGCGCCATCGGTTGCAGAAAGAGCATGGAAACGTCTACTTTAGCAGAGCCTCTTTGATGGAGGCAATGGTGTCAGCAATCCTCTGCTTGTTATCCCGTACCCCTGCTTAGTACACGATAACCTGAACATAGAAAAGACGAGGGACATGACATATGGTAATCGAAATGTCCAAGGAAATGGGTGACCCCTTCCTATCCCTTGGTCTGAAAATTCTACGTTTAGGATTCTGACTACGGGTGAGGTATATATTTGCAGTTTTTGCTGGCTTGTCAAATAAAAAGGGACCACTGATGCTATTAAACATAGCCTGACACAACAAATTAGTCTTCGGACTATCTTGCCGTACTTTACTGGTTACAAAAAATGGTTCAAATGGCTCTGAGCACTATGGGACTTAACATCTGAGGTCATCAGCCCCCTAGAAATGAGAACTACTTAAACCTAACTAACCTAAGGACATCACATACATCCATGCCCGAAGCAAGATTCGAACCTGCGACCGTAGCAGTCGCGCGGTTCCGGACTGAAGCGCCTAGAACTGCTCGGCCATTTCCTGGTTTCATAATCTCCAGATTCTCGCAGTGTATGTGTCCATTTTCCATTATAGATCTTTCTCTGAAAATAGCTCTGGTTCGCCTGCGATTATCATTTGGCTGCAATATATGTAACATTTTCACTTTGTAAACATGCAATCGGAAGTACAGATCTAAGATTCTGTGTACCGCTGAATATGGTAGCTGTGACTGATAGCAGTACGGATCGAATTTCGTTGGAGAGACTAAAGGATTGCTTTACACTTCCCATGTTATCCTCAGATTTTTGACCGTCCTCTCCTGCTTTTGTCGAACATTGACACTCTACACACCAATTCTGCATGCCGTGGCCCTAGTTCTGGAGTTTCAATGACCTGCAGATCCGATATTGTTCAAATAAACCACGAAAAACCGTATGCTTTCTTCATGGAGAGTATCAATTTCTTATAGGGTTCATTTCAGAGTATCTCATCCATCAACAGAGTACTCGATACGCGTAAAGACTTTGATAACCACTCAGTCCACACTAAAAATCTGTTATTGCTCTCTCATCAGTTGCGTTTGCAGTGAATTGCTGAATTTTGAAAGAGATTGTTTGGACACCCTGTACAACACAATACTTTCAACACTAATCTATCCACGTAGCGTGTTGGATGTTCCTTCCTCATGAGAAACATTGTTTTCATTGGAGGTGTCTGTTTCTGCATATTGTGTCTCTAATGGTCTATGAGACCATTACTACTACTACTACTACTACTACGTGATCAGGCCCGGTGGACCGCACGCACCAACAAGTTTCCTCCTCCACTGTATTCTGTCCATTGCTGCTATCCGCCAGCCGTCCACATCTATTGACACTTGGTTTAAATCTTCATGGAGTCTATCCCTCCAACGCTTCTTGGGTCTTCCTGGCGGTCTCTTTCCTGTAGGTGTGAAATCCAGGAGCTTCCGAGACCATCTGTGATCCTCCATCCGGGCCACATGGCCGGCCCACTGCATTCGTTTGGCTTTGACAGTTCCTGCTATGTTGGGCTGCTGGTATAGTTTCTCAAGCTCTCTGTTGTATCTAATCCTCCATTCCCCTGTATCTGCATCCAGAACCGGACCGAAGATCTTCCGAAGCACTTTTCTCTCAAAAACAAGGAGCTTATGGAAGTACTGTTTCCGGATACTCTATGCGTCACAGGCATATAGAAAAACAGGCTGGATCAGGGTTTTGTACAGTCGAAGCTTGAACTGTCTGGAGAGATATCTGGAGCGAAGCAGCTGTGCTAGGCTGTGGTAAGATCGGTTTCCTGCTTGTACTCTGGCATTGATCTCTGCTTCACATGGCGAGTTCTCAGTGAAAGGTGCCCCTAGGTATTTGAATTCTTGCACTCTCTTGTAGGAATGGTCCCCAACCTGCAGTGATTGATGATCAGCAGTCTGACAATGACCATGCGTCATAACGAGGTACTCTGTCTTGGCTTCGTTTATGTTTAGCCCAAATTTGCTGGCAGCCTCCTTTACTGCTTTGGTCACTTGCTCCAGCTCCTCTTCTGACCTAGAGAGTAAACAGATGTCGTCTGCATAGGCTAAGTATGCCAGTCTGAGACCATTACAGACACAATATTGTAATTCACCGCCAAAAATGTTCAAAGCTTTTACTGAAAAAGTAAAATTGAAGCTGGACACGAAAACACATGTGCATTCTTCAATGGACAGAGCACCTTAACGGACACATCGCTTTTCCTTCAGCACAACAGTATGAGTTGATGAAATCCAAGTTCTGAGCAGTGTGTAATGTCCCCACAGAAAATACCCTCTACCACGCACCAATTAATCATTTTCAATCAAACCATCCACATTCATTCACTTTGGAAAAGTTATCTGATCTGATTTTCTTGTAATATATGCGGCGACAGCTCGACGACGCCAAAGTATTTTCTAGTGCGTTTATTCTTTGAAATAACAGAGATGCATATATGCATTCTCCATGGTTGTTAGAGTGGTAACTAGGACAGCTTCTGGAGTATCTGTTGAGGGACTGACGTGTTTCTGAGAGATACATATTCTGCTTTTCTTCTCGCTAAAGCGAGCCAATTAACATTTGTGCCGCTAGCGGTTTGTTTGAGGAGAAAGAGACTGTAAAAGGAAAATAATTAAGGCGTGGAATCACCGGAGATCTGTATATGTAATGGAGATGGATTTAATACACAATTTCCTCCATAAATAAGGTTTGTGACTTTTTTGTTCTTGAGTGAACGAACGAATGAGTTTTTTCTGAATCATTTGATGATCACGTTGGCCCTGTAATTAGTGGGGAAGTTTCAGCTGTGCCGAAGAGAGCCTGCAATCACTGAGTCTGTGTTAAATCGTCCAAAAAGGCTTCGTACACATCTGGAATTCGCAATCTGTCGTAAAAGGAACAAATTGTCCAAACGATTGATTCTCCCGACTGACTGCAGTGTTTAACAGTAATAATAAATGTAAAGATCTCTTACAGCAAGCCAGCCGCTGATTACCAAGACGAAGGACTCCACCAAAGATCCTATTTGGCTGATTTCACGTAATGAAATATTATATTAAAAACTGTACATCGATAAAGGACAGAAAGAGAGGGAGCGAACGAAAGTAGAGATAATACTAATAATCCTCCATTAGTCTAATTTTTCACCTGTCTTATCACGGATCAGCCAAGAACGGGGAGGGCCTTACTTTACTGTACAGATTTATGTGTGAAGGTGAAGGGATCTTAAAGGCAACAGATACACGTCTATACAGACAAGACATTACACAGAGATAGCGGCTAGCTGCATTCATCATCTATTCTTAGATAAAGAGACGGCAACTTATTATCCGAACATTTAAAAAATGTTAAAAGTGGAACAGGCGTAGTATATGATGGAGCGCATTTAAGTCGAGATGACTGCTAGACACCTGCTGCACTCCTGAAACATAGGACTGCTCAACTGTAGCGCATCTCGGGTAATGATTATTAGTCTCATACACTACAGACTTACGACAGGCTCTTAATAGATCTGTATTTGGCAGCAACATTTTTGAACGTCCTTGTATTTTACCAAAGAGATATTTCATTTACGAACTTATTTCTGAAGGCTACATTACAAAGTGTTCGTCCAAGTCTGCGACATTCAACAGAGGCAATGTAAATGTGAAGTGCGGAACGCACGTTTGAGTGCCTCGGCGAAAGTTGCCAACTTGTTTTTCCTGGTGGCCGGTATTCTGGTGGCCGGTGACAGAAGCGGGTCGCCGAGTGACGCAAATGCGGGGGCGGGTGGTGAGGAATCCGCCGGCGCCCATCCATTGTCCCGGCGCAAACAAAAGTTGCGGGCCGGAACGGGGGCGACGCCAGGGCGTGCCGCTCCGCGTGCAGCCCCGGCGGCGCGGAACGCTGCGTCGGTGACGTCCGCTGTCCGAGAGCTGAGGTGACGAATCATCACGGAGTATCTCACTGGCGCACAATATGTTCATTAAGCGTGAACGAGGTGGCACAGTGATGGAGGAGTAGGGCCTCAATTCGGAAGGGAAAAGGTGTAGTACTCACGTGCGGCCGGTCTATTGCAGTATTCTTGCGGGCTTCGGCAGGTGAGCTTACATTTGATGAAATGTTGCTTCACTGAGCCACCAGACTACTATTCTGAAATGGAACGCTAAACTGTGCCGGTGTCACAACATCGACAGCTCAAAGAAAGCACGCTTTGCACGTCGCATGATCCCAGTCACAGATATCTTTTTGTTACGTCATAAACGTACGTAGCACCCATACGGGAATTGCAAAAGATATCTGAAATGAAATAATTGCAGCCATGCAACTACACTACTGGCCATTAAAATTGCTGCACCAAGAAGAAATGCAGATGATAAACGGGTATTCATTGGACAAATATATTATACAAGAACTGACATGTGATTACATTTTCACACAATTTGGGTGCTTAGATCCTGAGAATTCAGTACCCAGAACAACCACCTCTGGCCGTAATAACGGCCTAGATATGCCTGGGCATTGAGTCAAACAGAGCTTGGATGGCGTGTACAGGTATAGCTGCCCACGCAGCTTCAACACGATACCACAGTTCATCAAGAGTAGTGACTGGCGTATTGCGACGAGACAGTTGCTCGGCCACCATTGACCAGACGTTTTCAATTGGTGAGAGATCTGGCGAATGTGCTGTTCAGGGCAGCAGTCGAACATTTTCTGTATCCAGAAAGGCTCGTACAGAACCTGCAACATGCGGTCGTGCATTATGCTGCCGAAATGTAGGGTTTCGCAGGGATCGAATAAAGGGTAGAGCCACGGGTCGTAACACATCTGAAATGTAACGTCCACTGTTCAAAGTGTCGTCAATGCGAACAAGAGGTGACCGAGACGTGTAACCAGTGGCACCCCATACCATCACGCCGGGTGATACGCCAGTATGGCGATGACGAATACACGTTTCCAATGTGCGTTCACCGCGATGTAACCAAACACGGATGTGACCATCACGATGTTGTAAACAGAACCTGCGTTCGTCCGAAAAAATGACGTTTTGCCTTTCGTGCACCCAGGTTCGTCGTTGAGTACACCGTCGCAGTCGCTCCTGTCTGTGATGCAGCGTCTAGGGTAACAGCAGCCACGGTCTCCGAGCTGATAGTCCATGCTGCTGCAAATGTCGTCGAACGGTTCGTGCAGATGGTTGTTGTCTTGCAAACGTCCCCATCTGTTGACTCAGGGATCGAGACGTGGCTGCACGATCCGTTACAGCCATGTGGATAATATGCCTGTCATCTCGACTGCTAGTGATACGAGGCCGTTGGGATCCAGCACAGCGTTCCGTATTACCCTCCTGAAGTCACCGAATCCATATTCTGCTAACAGTCATTGGATCTCGACCAGCGCGAGCAGCAATCTCGCGATACGATAAACCGCAATCACGATAGGCTACAATCCGACCTCTATCAAAGTCGGAAACGTGATGGTACGTATTTTTCCTCCTTACACGAGGCATCACAACAACGTTTCACCAGGCAACGCCGGTCACCTGCTATCGGTGTATGAGAAATCGGTTGGAAACTTTCCTCACGTCGGCACGTTGTAGGTGTCGCTACCGCCGCCCACCTTGTGTGAATGCTCTGAAAAGCTAATCATTTGCATATCACAGCATCTTCTTCCTGTCGGTTAAATTTCGCGTCTGTAGCACGTCATATTCGTGGTGTAGCAATTTTAATGGGCAGTAGTGTATAAGTTTTTATTATCGTTCTCACTGAATTTTCCGTCTGTTCTTGGTAGAACGAAATTATAATAAATGAAGAGCGCTAGTTTATTTTCTTCTACAGTATTAATTTATTGTGTTACCCGGTTTTCGGCTTACAAGGCCATCATCAGCCCTTTACTGACTATTGTCGGCAAAGAAGTTACACTGCTTGTAAATGACACTGGAAGAGAAGCTACAAATCTAGATAGAAGCACAAACGCATTAAAAAAAAGTAGAATGTGGTGTAATGCATAGTATTAACGTTTCTTCTGTTTGCTGCGTTTAGATATGTATCTTGCTCACCATTTTACTTTTTAAAATGTAGTACCACTACACCATCAAAGATGACATTTGCTGTATGTTCTGTCACATTCCTCCATTTTCCTGCACTTATTTATTTCTGTTTGTCTTATTGAGACTGCTTAAATTCTTCATATATTCTGTAGTTACAATTGATAATTCTTACTGTCAATTGGTTTGCGTATCACTCCCCTTATTTTACACCTCTTCAAGTAGCCTTGACAAGTATTAATCTTATTTTATTGGTTTTGTTTATTAATATAAACGGGTATGTAGTCATGCTTTTCCACTTTCCCGTTAACTCTTTTTGTATTTATTTATTGTTCAACTTTTTACTTTTTACATTGCATTACCACAACACTGTGATAGATGTCATTTACTGTGCATTTGTGCTTAAATCTAGATGTGCAACTTTATTTTTGTTGTATACTTTGTGGGGCCCTGCCCGCTAGTCTCTTATAGCGTGCCTAAAGGATGCTGCATTCTCGGAACGCTGTACAACAATTTTAGCAAATAACATTAACAGTTTTCATTACAATAAAGATGATAGGCAATACTTTGTGTTACAGGAACGAGTCGCAAACGATGGGCGACAGGCAAACAGTCAGAGTCTTTCTCTATATACTATATCCATACAAGCAACGGGTATGTATCACTAACACCTGCTATCGTAATGCTCTCTGCTAGGTCGGGTGTGGTACTGCCTTCTGCTCTCCGCAAGGCTGGCAGGAGCCTCGCTTATATGCTTTTCTTGTAGAGGCCGCTTCTCTCGCGATGCCGTCCTAGTCAGCATGCTGTTGACCGACGATGTCACACAGCCTTCTCTGCTCTTGCGTTGTGCACCTTCGTGCCGGTGCTAAGTGTTACGCCAGAGCATATTTATTTCACTGTCAAGATTTCGGGTGCAGAGCCATTTTCAAGTGCTAAGGTGTAAAACTCATAAAATGACATCTCTGAATGACGTGTCATAGGTGTAATAATCATTCAAATTTGTCTGAGATAGCTGTTTTTCACTGTTGCGGCTGAAAATGGCTCTAAAGACAAAATGACGATGGTGAAATGAACGAATAAAAAACATACAGTCAAGTGGCGGCACTGATATTATTTAAAAAGTATACAGGGTGTGGTAGATAAGTAATGAGACTGGCCGCCGCGCGGCGCCCCAGTCACTCGCAGGGCGGTCTCCACCTGTACGTCACGTGGTGGGGGATCTGAGCTAACAATAGAACCGGTTCGCAGTCGCGTCGGAGCTCTGGTGCAGTGAGGGTCGAGCTTCGCGTATTACGTTGTTTGTGTGCCCATGACACTTGTGAAAACGCTGAAGATGGATCGCTCGATAGAACAGCGGTATGCAATCAAATTTTGCTTTCGCTTGGGCAAAACTGCTTCGGAAACTTTTGGTATGATTACGGAGGCCTACAAAGAAGACTCCCTGTCAAGAGCTCAAGTGTTCCGGTGGTTTAATGAATTTAAAAACGGGAGGGAATCCGTTGAAGACATGGAACGATCTGGACGCCCTTCAACGAGTTGTGTGGATGAAACGGTGGCCAAAGTGAAAGAACTCCTGGACTCTGACCGTCGTTTAAGTCTCAAAATGATCGCCGATGAGGTCTCCGTGAATAAATTTACGGTTCACCACATTGTTACGCAAGATTTGATGATGAGGAAAGTTTGTGCAAAATTGGTTCCCCGAGTGCTCACCGCCGAACAAAAGCAACAATGAGTGGATGTTTGCTGTGAGATGTTGAATGATTTGGAAAATAATTCACGCTTTTTAGACAACGTAGTAACAGGCGACGAATCGTGGACATTCCAGTACGACCCGGAGACGAATGCCCAGAGTTCGGAGTGGCACACACCGGCATCCCCGCGGCCGAAGAAAGCAAGAATGTCAAAGTCCCACATCAAGACAATGCTGATTGTGTTTTTCGACAAGCGGGGATTAATTCACGAAGAGTTTGTCCCTCAAGGGAAGACTGTCAATGCCGAATTCTACAAAGAAGTCCTTCAGCGATTGCACAGAGCCGTCAAACGGAAGCGACAGGACCTTGCTCAACGCTGGCGTCTCCACCACGACAACGCTCCAGCGCACACAGCGTTCCTCGTGACCTCCTACGTGACCCGAATTGGAGTTGAAGTTTTGCCACAGCCATCATACAGCCCTGACTTGAGTCCTCCTGATTTCTTCCTATTTCCGAAGGTCAAAAGATGCCTGAAGGGTCATCGTTTCGACGATATTCCGAACATCCAACGTGCTGTCACGAAGGCACTACCTGGGATAACTCAAACGGACTACAGTGGGGCCTATGAAGCTTGGAAAACGCGTTGGCAACGTTGTGTCGACGCCCAAGGCGAGTACTTTGAAGAATATTAACGTTTTGTACAAATTGGATCAATAAATTTGTTTTTCTAGACTGAGTCTCATTACTTATCTACCACACCCTGTATCATGAACCAAGTGCTTCCAGCAGCTGAACTCGCATATCAGCAGTTTTGTTACGATAAGTGATGATGAGTAAGTAAGATGCTGTATGTGGAATAACATCAACTGCCCTCACGTGTCTGCCTGTTCAGGTAATCATTGCTCAACATGTGCATCCTGCTTTCCTCTCTCAAGCTGTCCCAATGCACGATGCTCGGCACGTACGGTGTCATTGCCGAGCAATGGGTACATGGGGGGCTTGGGCGGGAGCACACGTCTGTGCGTGGTGCTGTTGAAGTATCTATACATTATACTATGTCTACAGTATGCAACAAATAGCTTGGAAGCAGTTTGCATTAAACACATTGAAGTTTATGCAGGCATTGCACACTGAGGTGACAAAACTCGTTGGATACCTCCCAACAACCTGGCAGACCTCCTTCTGTCGGGCATCTCGATGTGGCATGGATTCACCAAGTCGTTGGAAATTTGCTGCAGAAATAATACGCCATGCTCACTCTACAGCTACCCATAATTGCAAAAGTGTTGCCAGTACAGGATTTTGTGCACGAAATGACCTCTCGATTATGTCCCACAAATGTTTGATGGGACTCATGTCGGTGACCTCGGAGGCCAAATCCTTCGGAATTATCCAGAATGTTCTTCAAACGATCCCAAATGCTGTGGCCCTATGACATGGCCCATTGGCATCCATAAAAAACACATCGTCGTTTGGGAACATGAAGTCCAAGTAGCCGAACATAACCCTTCCTAGTTACTGATCAGTTCCACTCCATGTAAAGACAGCTTACACCATTATGGAGCCACCACCAGCTTCTGCAGTATCTTGTTGACAACTGGGGTCTGCGTCACACCCGAACTCTACCATCAGCTCTTACCGGATGATGTCAGAAATCATCTGATCACGGCACGGTTTTCCGGTCGTGTAGGATCCAACTGATATGGTCATGAGCCCAGAAGATTAGCTGCAGGCGATGTCGTGCTGTCAGCAAAGGCACTCGTGTCAGTCCTCTGCCGCCATAGCTCATTAACGCCAAGCTTCACCGCACTGTCCTAACAGATAAACTATGTGATCAAAAGTATCCGGACACCTGGCTGAAAATGACTTACAAGTTCTCGGTGCCCTCCATTGGTAATACGGGAATTCAATATGGTGTTGGCCCACCCTCAGCCTTGATGACAGCTTCCACTCTCGCAGGCATACGTTCAGTCAGGTGCTTGAAGGTATTTTGGGGAATGGATCATTGTCGGTCGAGGAGGACTGACATGAAGTCGGCGTTCCGAAATATCCCAGAGGTGTTCTGTAGGACTGAGGTCAGGACTCTGTGCAGGCCATTCCATTTCAGGGATGTTATTGTCGTGAAACCACTCCGCGAGAGGCAGAGCATTATCAACCGGTGCTCCATCATGTTGAAAGATCCAGTCGCCATCCTCGAATTGCTCTTCAACAGTGGGCAGCAATAAGGTGCTTAAAACACCAATGTAGGCCGGTGCTGTGATAGTGCCACGCAAAACAACAAGGGGTTCAAGCCCCCTCCATGAGAAATACGACCACACCATAACACCACCGCCTCCGAATTTTACTGTTGGCCTTACATACGCTGGCAGTGAATTTCGCTGGGCATTCACCATACCCACACCACCATCGGATCGCCACATTGTGTACCGTCATTCGTCAATCAAATGGTTCAAATGGCTCTAAGCACTATGGGACTTAACATCTGAGGTCATCAGTCCCCTAGATGTAGAACTACTTAAACCTAACTAAGCTAAGGACGTCACATACCTGCCCGAGGCAGGATTCGAACCTGCGATCGTAGCAGCAGCGCGGTTCCGTACTGAAACGCCCACAACCATGTCGTCTTTTGGCATTTACCGGCGTGATGTGTGGCTTATCAGCAGCTGCTCGACCATGAAATCGAAGTTTTCTCACCTCTCACCTAACTGTCATTGTACTTGCAGTGGATATGATGCAGTTTGGAATTCGTGGGTGATGGTATGGACAGATGTCTGCCTATTACACATTACGACCCTCTTGAACTGCCCGCGGTCTCTGTCAATCAACAGACGAGGTCGGCCTATACGGTTTTGTGCTGTACGTGTCCCTTCACGTTTCCACTTCGCTATCACATCAGACACAGTGGACCTAGGGATGTTTAGGAGTGTGGAAATCTCGCGCACAGACGTTTGACACAATTGTCATCCAATCACCTGACGCCGTTCGAAGTCCGTGAGTTCCGCGGAGCGCCCCATTCTGCTCTCTCACGATGTCTAATGACTACTGAGGTCGCTGATATGGGGTACCTGGCAGTATGTGGCAGCACAATGGACCTAATACGAATAACGTATGTTTTTGGAGGCGTCCGGATAGTTTTGATCACATGTGTACGTTCATTGTACGTCTCCCATTGATTTCTGCGGTTATTTCGTGGAGTGTTCCTTGTCTGTCAGCACTGACAAGTCTACACAAACACCGCTGCTCTCGGTCGTTAAGTGAGAGCCATCGGCCACAGCATTGTCTATAGTGAGAGGTCATGCCTGGAATTCGATATTCTCAGCACGCTCTTCACACTGTGGATCTCGGAATACTGAATTAACTAACGATTTCCGAAATGGAATGTCCTATGCTTCTAGCTCCAACTAAGATTCCGTGTTCATAGTCTGTTACTTTCGGTCATGCGGCCATAATCCCATTGGAAAGCTGTTTACATAAATCACTTGAGTACAAAAGAAGTGCTCTTTTGTGCGCTGTGTGCGCGTTACTACTGCCAACTTTACATGTGCGTATCACTATCCCACGACTTTTGTCACCTCATTTGACATAGATGCTTACATATTTCTGTTCCTTTTCATCTTAGTGTTGCAGGCTGTGTGATTGACGCAGCGCGTTCCATGAGCAGCAGAATGGTCCGTTTTTCATGTCGGGAATAAGCTGAAATGGTGTTTGTGTACGGCCACGCAGATGGAAACGGTCAAGAGGCAGCACGGCCTTACCAAAACAACCACCCTCACATATAGCAGCCACATCGCAAAACATTTCGGGAGGACGTCGGTTCAATTCCGCGGCCGGCCATTCTGATTTAGGTTTTCCATGATTTCCCTAAATCGCTCTGAGGAAATGCGGGGATAGTTCCTTTGAAACGGCACGGCCGAATTCCCTTCCCATCCTTCCCTAATCCGATGATACCGATGACCTCGCTGTTTGGTCTCCTTCCCCAAACAACCCAACCCAACAAAACATTTTAAGCCTCTTTTGGGCTTTTGTGTGATCATAGGTCCTTTCAGACAGACGAACATGCAGGGAGGTGGCGGACTGTGCGTACACCAGATTTGGACCACCAGATTCCACAGGATACTGAGACGAATCTTAATGCAAGCCCACACAAGTAGCTCGCCAACGAGGTGTGAATCAAAGTACGACGACGCGTATCCTGCGTGACAACCGCTACTATCCCTACCACCTGCAATCCAATGGTAGCCACTTCTGGAGATAATATAATTTGAAATTTTTTTTTACACATAATTTAACTATTACGTTTTCATCGTTGGAAAGAGGAGGGAATTTTAAATTTACATTTAATACAATTCGGCTAGTACATTCATCTTGGATTTTTTGATTGGCTCTTTTATTTTTAAAACTTCATTGCCATCACTTGGACAGATTGAAGGGAATGTAGAAGTGGAAAAGGAGGCTGCGGGGATTCGGGAGCTGTACAATGCACAACTGGGCTAGCTGCATTTTTTCCCGTCAGTTTTTAAATTTCCCGCCAACGCTAGCTTCGATTTCTTGAATTTCCTATCGTTTTTAATTTTTTTTAATGCCCCAAAATCTTCCATGTTATATTTATTAGAATTTCGCACCATTTTTTTAATTTCCTGGCATTTTATTCGTAAGGGAATCGATCTCTTTGGAATTTTTCGAGACTTTTTGTGAATTTCCCCAACTATCCACTACTTTGGATTTTTCAATTTCCAGTCTTAATCAGCTGAAAACCATTCATCAGCGATACAAATACCGGTAATAGGAAAACGTATGCTGAAGCCACAGAACCTCGACTGTGGAGCAGTGAAGACAATTTTTAGGTCGTATGAGTCTTGTTGTTCACTGTTTCCAGCTTCTAGCCGATTTTACCTCCGACGAGGGAAACATGGCCTAGGTTCGGTGGTGATTTGGGTAGCCAATTCCTGCCATTAAATGCGCCCAAATAGTACTGAGAAAAGCCGCATTACTGCCAAAGGTTCCGTGTCCATTTTGGATGATCAGATCCATCCCATGGCACAATGTTTGTTCCTCAATAGTGATGTAGTCTTGCAAGACTACAGGACCCCTGTTCAGACCTCACATCGTCTATGACTGGTTTTGTGAATCCGAGGACGAAATGTCGCATCTGCCACTGGCCACGATAGGCACTCACGTTTCAATATTATTGAGCCTATCTGGTCTACTTTGGAGCAAAATATGCCTGTTCGCTATTCATCACTATCATCATTACATGAACTTGCCAATATTTTGTAGGAAGGATGGTATAATGTTCCCTCGAAAGGAGAACAGGGTCGGTATTTATCCATTCCGAGACGAGTGGAAGCAGTTTCCGACGCCAACGGTTTTCGTACACCGTATTTGTCAAGGTATGAGTGGTATTTCCACATTTTTGTCCACCCCCTGTGTAAGACGTCGTGGTCTCCTGACCTTCGTTGCTTACATATTCCGCCATCACAATCATATTCCACACATCAAGATGCTTCATTCGAACCCAAACTCGATAAGATAGAGTCAATGTTGTATGAATTCATGTAAACGGTATGCAAATAAGAAGTAAGCGCACCGTGTTTGAAATACTCGAGGCTGGCGTACACACACACATTCAAGACACGACGGTCACAGGAGCTTTTAGTTCAGGAGAGAAACCGCACAACGGGACTCCGGTCCCTTCAGAGGACGACTCAGCCTATCTATGTCGGCCGGTGACTGCCCATGGAGCAGACAGCGTAGGCCCGAGGGAAAGGAGGAACGACCCTGTGTTTGGCTTAAAAGCAAATTCCGCTACGTTATGTGGGAATGGCCAGCCTACACATTCTTTACAAACATAGCACACAGTTTCAGAGATTTTCACAGGGAGGCAGCAAACGCCAAACGCCGATACTACAGGTTTCCGGACTGTTCGCCTTAAACGAAACGTCAATGCTGATTGGTAGACGATATTTCTGACGCCTTGAGCTGAAGGAGTAATGGAAGAGTCCGAAAGATATACCCCTTCAGGTCTGGCATTGAGAAGGGTCGCTCTTAGAACGAGAACACGTAACGAGAGCGTGCGCGCTCGTACGTGTACTCAAAGAGCGAGGAACAAGTCTCTCCTCAGTACTTCACTGGGAGACCACCTCTGTCGAGAGCGAATCGAAGTGCGAATCTACATTGAGTACTTGCGATTAAGCATTGTTCACTGTGTTGGCCGACACACTTATTGTGCAGTGTGAACGGACAGAGTTACATTTCAACTCCTGCGAGCAAATTTTTGAGTGGCATCGCGATGGACTGGTTATCTGACCGGTGTACCACGCCAATAGTCAGACTAGGGGCGAATAGGAGTCCTTGACTTCATTAAGGCGTAGGGAGTGTTTGAATGGCGAAGGTCAATACAGATAGAACGAGAGTTGTCTTATTTGTCAGCAGCGAGTGGTGCAGACAGCAGTCATCGCAGCTTACGGTATTGTGCGCTACAGCTACTGCGAGCCCCATATTTCCTCCACAACAGTACACTGCACTGCATTTCACACGCGACAGCCTCGACCGTACCTAGCAACATTCTAATGGATAATTATTCAAGTTGAGTAGGCGCGGCTCTCAGCCATTCTGCCAAGTCAATAACAATATTAAAGTTTGTATAGAAATTTCATTAGCGAATCCTATCCTTGAGAGGTAACTTCACATTCCGAAAAGAACCAGGATATAACTTGTTCAATTCATAACTAAAAGTGCCATTGTGATTTCTTAGAAATTTTGCAAAATAAATAATAATTTTCGTTAGTTTCATGTTTTTCTTACACTAATTAGCACTACTCCAGTACCCAAGTATCCCACTAGTTACGTAAGAAATTTTGTGAATTTTTGTGTCATTTCCTGACAGCAGACGACTCCAGAAGATATTTATTGCTGAAAGTTTTTCAGGCATTTCTCTTTAGAACGTTAGGAGCGTCTTTCTGACTTCTGTAGTAGTACGGGGGTGAAAATTGCTTCTTGCAGGAGCCACAGGGTAAAGGGTACATCTCAGATTAATCCGTTGCACAGAATAACATCTCAGATCAATCCCAAGCTCACACCTGTAACTCGAAATTGACTGCCCCCGATAACGCGTGACACGTAGCGATTCAAGTGGCTCTGAGCACTATGGGACTTAACGTCTGAGGTCATCAGTCCCCTAGAACTTAGAACTACTTAAACCTAACTAACCTAAGGACAAACACACACATCCATGCCCAAGGCAGGATACGAACCTGCGACCGTAGCGGCCGCGCGGTTCCAGACTGCAGCGCCTAGAACCGCTCGGCCACTCCGGCCGGCCTGACACGTAGCGTTTGGAGCTTGTGATATGGGGATGAGTCACCTCTGATGCCAAGAAGTGGCCACGAACATTCCTTAAAAAATAGAAGTGGTTGCGAAATTATCGATGATTATGTAATTACCGAATATTTAGTAAATTCGTGGATGTTTACATTGAACTGAGGTGCTTAGCTAAATTTCGTTCCTACGGATGGCCTTTGTGCCCGAGACTGAGTCGACCTAAGCTTTGGTGAGAAACGGCAGCCACGTTTCTCTCCGGTCTGTTCCATTCCTTTCTCCACCACAGACCGACGATTGGAGATTCATATTTCCCCGGGCGAATATCGCCACCCGTCGCCGCCGTGGAACGCCTTCTGGAAGGCTCTGTGGCAGCGGCCTTAGGGGAAAGCCTGCCCCGCAGACGCGGAGAAGAGAGGCCTCTGCCAAACTGGCCGCTATTGAAAAATTATGCGATATTGCCGCAGGTCCTGGCCCGACGCACGGGAGAGGACGGTGCCGATCCTCCGCCGTCGGTCGGCAGATATTAGCACCCCTCCCCTCTCCCCTTCCTCCTTATCCCTCCCCCCACCACCGCCCACAGGCCTTCTTCTCCTCAGACGGGCCTTCCCTGACGAGAATATTAAGCAGCGCTCTCCAAAGGGCAGCCACCGCGAGCTGTTACGCTGTCTCCGGAGGAAATCTTCTCCGGCAAAATCCACTTCTGTCGGTGGAATAAAAATACTGGCGATTCGAGTGTGGAATTTTTTTACCAGTTTTCGGCAGTAGTTTGTTCTGACAGGGTCGTTCGTCTTGATTGCTGGTGGCTGAAAATACTCAAGCAGATTTGCATAACTAAGTTCGCTATCGAGGCTTTTCAATAAAATCAAAATACCTTCTTTATCGTGAGAGCCAACTCAAAAAATTGGCCACGATAGGTTGTGGCTTGTTGCTGGGCAAGAGAGGCACCTTTTCTACCGTAATAAGGAGTTGATTAATCAACGGCAACATAACCTTTTGGAATATTCAAATTTGTTATTCTTGCTTACACTGACATGCTGCAAAGATGGCCAGAGATGTTGGTATTAAACTTGAAGTTTGCATATCCGAACCCTTGGCAGATATTAACAACCTTACGAGATGAGAGGTGATCAAAAAGATTCGGTTCGAAGGCCGTATAGTCAAGAATCGGTACGCCAGTCAGGCAAAATCGCCATGACCATAGAGGCAATCATCCCAAGCACACACCAGTTTGAAGATACCCTTTTGGTAACAGATCGTGCCCTGCTGTGTGAACAAGTCCGTAACTGCCTGCTGCACGTCCCCGACCGAGGGCAATCGTCGAATCTTAAACGTGATTTTTAAGGGACCGGAGGTGTGGTAATGGTATGTGGAGAGATCAGGACACCATGGCGGTTGCTCGAGTTGTCTCCCACTTGTCCGCAGTAGATGAGGCCACCCTCCCAGATCGACCTGCGTCTTGTGTCGAATGGGGACCAGCACTGTACTTGGTGCACCATCCCACGACAGTGGTTTTCGATAGACATTCTGCCCATACACATTCTTTTGTTTCCCGCCTGGATAGGCGGCGCGTGGATCTGCTCCTGTGAACTGTTTCTGCAAAATAGGCTGAGAGTGAAGAACGCGAGTAGGAGCAGGCAAAGGTGAAGTACTTCGGTACTGCGTATAGGTTAAAGCTCTTTTACTGGCATGAACATATACAACTGGTAATATTACTTAGCTTTGTGCACAGATGAGCACGTAGATGCGAAGCCGTTCATGTATCAAAGCTAACAGCTACTAGAAGTTAAGAAGACAAGTCTGTAGTGACTCGCCCACTATGAAATAGAAACAATGTTGCTTGGTCGTCTACTCGTAATCAAATGGGCTGAATCTGGAGCGGCGCTCGTAGAGCCGCACAGCGCCGACTAGAGGGCGCTGTCATCGGTGTCGGTGTCGTAGTGCCAACCTAGTAGAGCGCACCTACGGTGTAGCATCGTAGCTATCGGTACCACACATTCTTCACTCTCTAATCTACGTCTACAGTGTTTGCCCTTCGGCAGCCAAGAAAAGAAAAACAACACACTGGTCTTGTTTAGGCGCATTTAGTAATCACGTTATCATAGTTTATGTTCCCGTATTTACCGCATGCATGTCGGCAAGTCGCGAATACTACACTAATTCCTTGCCTACATATCGGTGCTTATGTAGCCGCTTCAGTGTTGTGCTGTGTTGCAAACGGGAATTCGTTGATCGCTCCCTTTATATAAAACGACATTGAATGCGCCGATACTGTCCAACATAAATACCCTCAAAGATCACGTCTAGGGTCATTTCAGAGTGTACATTACGCCCTTTGATACAGCTGAAGAACTGGAACAGGGAACGATACAGCCATGGCAAGATTTACGAGGTGATTCGGGGGTCTTTAGAAGAAGCGGTAGCACAGTGCAGAGGCTAGCGCAGTATCACATCAAAATGTGAAAACAACAAGTACAACACCGAATTTAACAAGTCCAAGTCCATAGTGAAATGTAACATCTTGTAATGAAATTATATTTCTTGTTAACGTAGGCCATAGGTAAAATATGAGTGCAATTTGATGGGGGCTAAATCGAAAAGTTTACATTTAAAATATTCCTCATTAACTAGGATAATATTTCATACCGGAAAGAGTGGCACACCACATTTGCATCTAATTCGCAAGCGGCTCGTTAGTGGCCCAATGCTTATTGCAACGTTTCAGCTTATGTTATCAGTTTTTGCTACTAATTATGATACCTGGCCATAGACACAGGTTCCCAGGTAGATGCCGTGTTTCTTGACTTCCGCAAGGCGTTTGATACAGTTCCCCACGTCGTTTAATGAACAAAGTAAGAGCATATGGACTATCAGACCAATTGTGTGACTGGATTGAAGGGTTTCTAGATAACAGAACGCCGCATGTCATTCTCAATGGAGAGAAGTCTTCCGAAGTAAGAGTGATTTCAGGTGTGCCGCAAGGGAGTGTCGTAGGACCGTTGCCATCCCCAATATATGTATAAATGACCTTGTGGATAACATCGGAAGTTCACTGAGGCTTTTTCGGATGATGCTGTAGTATATAGTGAGGTTGTAGCAATAGAAAATTGCGCTGAAGTGCAGGAGGATCTGCAACGAATTGGCGCATGGCGCAGGGAATGGCAATTGAATCTCAACGTAGACAAGTGTAATGTGCTGCGAATACACGGAAAGAAAGATCCTTCATCGTTTAGCTACAATATAGCAGGTCAGCAAGTGGAAGCAGTTAATTACATAAATTATCTGGGAGTACGCATTAGGAGTGATTTTGAAAGGGTACAGTACCGCCCGACATTGAAAATAGGTACAACATACTTCATTATTTTTGTCAGAACAACACATTTTTTTTGTAAAATAACTCAATTTCAATTAATAGAGCGAAGCCGGATACCAGTGTGGGAAAGAATGACAATTTATTTATTTAATTGATCACATGTGCACTCCCACAAAATAAATCCCTACATCCAGTTTGGTGAGATCTGTGAAATGAATGAATGTATGGTCGTCTGCTAACCGCAGATAGTGAATGTGAATATATAATCATCTTTGAGACGATCCTTTGGCCACTTTTGGTGGGACCAAAGAGATGAAATTTGCCTGAGCTTTGAGCGCCTGGGATGTGGCTGACCAATACGGTAGCAAGGTGCTCCCCCACTTCGACAGAGGTGTGAGAGGACCTGGAGAACGGCCATGTTTCAGCACTCTGCCGCTGGATCTTGTGCTGTTAAGACCTGTTTTAGTTGTGATCCGTAATGACGAAAGAGTGGAGACATGGTATGCATGTGGAATATTTAAGAGTAGTTTGAAATAATAATTTCTCTATTTCAGGAACTTTTGTGGGGAGAATTAAATGTCAGGCAGGTAATATTAATGGGATTGTAGTAATCTTAGGAAGTGACCAACGGTCACAATGAAACCACGTGTAGCAATAAGTTGAAATACTTCCGTGTGCTTAAGTTAAGCTGAATTACTAGCATGTGTACAATAAGTTGAAATATTTAAGAAATAGCGTGTGTACCATAAGTTGAAATATTTAAGAAATGGCGTGTGCAGGACTTGAAATTAGAGACGAGAACTTCCACCTGGTGAGTACTGCGTGAGTGAGACTCACAGTTTGAGAACTGTGTATGAGATAAAAGATAAAGAGAAGTACTCGTCCATGGTATCAGTTGACGACTCGCGTGTGTGATGAATACGTTCTTAATATTACTTTGCGTGATGTGATTCCGTGTGACGCTAGATTCAAACTCTGAGAGAGAAGCAAGGTGAGTCGGCCGTCTATTCAGCAACGCCACTTGGCTTGCATTGCACAGGAAGACGTGCATATATCTCCAGAGTTCATAGTAGTAAAGTAGAATTACGAAGTGGGGCAGTGTCTTGTGAAACTGGGATAAATATTAATTGAAGTGGGAAAGCTGAAAGTGATAATGTTGTGACTATTCTCTGTGTAGTATTTCATATTGTAGTGTGGTGTATGTCATGTAATTTTGGTATGTGTGGTTTGCATGGGAGAGTAGCAAGGTAGTTGCAAAAGATTAGTGGGTTATGCTTGTTCCTTCTGTAGTGCTCGGTCTGGAGGATAGTTTCGTGATGATGATTGTGAGAGTCGAAGTGTGAGAAATAATAAAAGATCCACCATCCTATTCAGAAAGTGCACTGTAGCGTTAAATAATTACGAGACCATAATTTAGAGACTCACCAATGTAAAGCCATGCCCACTGGGCGGAATTTCTCATGTGTTATTGTTGTAGGTTATAGGATTTGTGTGTTTAGGTTAGAGAATTAATCGTAATAAAAACGAAAATAGTGAAAAGAAAAAGATTGGTGGACTTTTCCTTCGAATTGTATGTTGTCATAATGTCCCGAATTTATAATGTGTGCGCCATTCATATTCATTGCGGTGGCCACGTGTTGACAAAAGCCGTTAAATAAAAAAAAAAGAAAGAAAATGTGGTATTGCCAGTGCGTAGTGTACAGTCAGAGTTCTGTAAATTACTGATAGTCAGATGCGTGTTTCCGTTGCGTATTAATCATATAGGAGGATAACTTGTAACTTAAGTGTGAGTACTAGAGTTCATGTTACTCGATAAATAAGAATGAATCCACTCGCTTGGCAGACCACTCATCTTGCAGGCCTGACTGCTTGATGCCACAGTATGAGCAAGGCATGTGGGTGCCTCTCAATTTAAAATGGAATGACCATATAAAATTAATCATCGGTAAAGCAGATGCCAGACTGAGATTCATTGGAAGAAACCTAAGGAAATGCAATCCGAAAACAAAGGAAGCAGGTTACAGTACACTTGTTCGCCCACTGCTTGAATGCTGCTCACCTGTGTGGGATCCGTACCAGATAGGGTTGATAGAAGAGAGAGAGAAGATCCAACGGAGAGCAGCGCGCTTCGTTACAGGATCGTGAAAGCGTTACGCAGGTGATAGATAAACTCCAGTGGAAGACTCTGCAAGAGAAACGCTCAGTAGCTCGGTACGGGCTTGTGTTGAAGTTTCGAGAACATACCTTCACCAAGGAGTCAAGCAGTACATTACTCCCTCCTATGTATATCTCGCGAAGAGACTGAGGATAGAGTCAGAGAGATAAGAGCCCACACAGAGGCATACCGACAATCTTTCTTTTCACGAACAATACGAGGCTGGAATAAAAGGGAGAACCGATAGAGGTACTCAAAGTACCCTCCACCACACATCGTCAGGTGGCTCGCGGAGTATGGATGTAGATGTAGATACCTTTTGCATGCACAGGGATTTCACAAAAGTATTTAAACACCACAAACACATTACATTACCACGCCTACTGCAGTGCAGGAAATTCTTCGCCATTCAAAATAGCTCGCACTCGTCTCAGAACGGATAAACAAAGATCCCGCAAAAAAAAAAAAAAGAACCCAACAGTCAAGTTTAGGTAATGCTGATGGGGGCTCTTGGCGATTACTCATCTTTCTCTTCAAGGTAGAGCACAAAGGCTCAACAATACTGAGATCTCGTGAGTGCAGCGCTCATAAAATCTGCTCTGGACGATGTTAGCTGACTGAACAGTTGCCCTGTCGTCTTAGAAGACAACGTCACTATTGGGGAACAAACATTGTATCGCAGAATGGATCTGATCACATAAAATCGTTGGCAGTAATGCGATCTTGGAGAATAACCACGGACCCATGGATATATTACGTTACGGGTGCTAAATCACCGCCGAACCCCTGCCATGTTTCAGTCTTGAGACATAAACTCGATCAGCATTTGGAAACAAGACTCATCCGACCAAATGATTTTTTTTTCATAGCGCCATAGTTCAGGTGTTATGGCTTCGACACCACGTTTTTCAGCAACAACCATTTGCAGCATTGATGTGTGGCTTTGAATTTCCAGCTCGCCCTGTGATTGTCTTCTTACGGAGTTCCCTTCGCGTTATTTTGGTGCTGACAGGAAACACAAGTCAGACATTCAGTTTTGCAGCGCCTTCAACAGGTGGCGTCTTTCTTATTTATGTCACAGTCCTCTTCAATGGCCGTTCGTCACCATTACTTAACGCAAACTTTCGTCCGCGATGTGACTTAGCGGTATCAATCTTGCTGAGGTGCCTCTGGAAACGTTAAACGCTTCGGCACCTGGCTACGGGAACACCTATCATACGAGCAGGAACAATTTGTCCATGTACATATTAACGTATTTGCGATAAAACGCACTCCCAACTACAAAGGACCCTGTTCACATCACGACTGTTACTTGCAATGTACTGAGGACGACCTGCAGGCTTGGGTAGCATCGGCATCTAAGTTTAAGCAATCATTTCGAGCGGTGTTTCCATATTTTTTTCGAACCGCTGTGTATCCGATAAGAGCACTGTTGTGAGTTCTATGTGCTGGGAAGTTCTGATTACAGTCACTACGGACGTTCACGTTTTGAAAACTAAACGATGGTGCGGAGTTGTATTGAACGAATTCCTGCACTCAGAGAACATGGCATGAATCTGTTCGCTGTTGTCTGTGCTACTCTAGGCCTCATGGACGAACACAAGGATCTGAATTTCGCAATATCTATGTTTGTGCAATCCTTGTTGACTTTAATAGAGAAGTTTCTCCTCCTCCAAAATAGCCATAATTGAGAACACAACATGTTCTATATTTTTACAGCAATACAATAGGTTCGCAAAACCGTGGCCTCGTCAGAAGAGTCCCGACTTCAGTTGGTAAGAGCTGATGGTGGATTTCGAGTGTGACGCAGTCCCCACGAAGAAATGGACCCAGGCTGCGCAAGTTGGTGGTGGCTTCATGACGGTGTGGGCTGTGTTTACATGAAATGGTTGGTTCAAATGGCCCTGAGCACTATGGGACTCAAGTGCTGAGGTCATCAGTCCCCTAGAACTTAGAACTACTTAAACCTAACTAACCTAAGGACATCACACACATCCATGCCCGAGGCAGTATTCGAACCTGCGACCGTAGCGGTCGCGCGGTTCCAGACTGTAGCGCCTAGAACCGCTCGGCCACTCCGGCCGGCTTACATGAAATGGTTATTAACTGCTACGCAGCCAGTTGTGGACTTCTTGTTCTTAAAGAACTATGGAATTTTTGTTGATGACAGGGAGCCATATCACCGGGCAACAACTGTTCGCAGTTGGTTTCAAAAACTTCTGAGCAGTTTGAGCGAATGGTTTGGGCACACATCGAATATTTATCCTCCAAAACAGCCGTAATTGGGAACACAAAATGTTCTATATTTTTACAGCAATACAACAGGTTCACAATGGGCTTCGAGTAAGGTTTACTCGATCTGACAACAGCGCAAGTCGTCCGAAATTATTAATTTTATTGTGTGACTCTGTTGATCTCGGCATAAACAATAAACATGCGTCGAACCTGATAGTGGCATAAAAATAAACCACAGCTGACAACTAGTGCATCGCTACCAGACCTTTCTGTCCCATAAAAATTGGCTGTAACCGCCAGGAAAAGACCCATGGAATTTTGCGTCAGTCGTGGGTAATGTTAACCATTTGAAAGTGGAAATAGTTTGACGCATAAATCATCGTAATATATTTCCACATCAGTCCTGTCCGCCCCCGGTAGATGAATGGTCAGCGTGACGGATTGTCAATCCTCTGGGCCCGGGTTCGATTCCGGTTGAGTCGGGGAATTTTCTTCGCCCAGGGACTGGGTGTTGTGCTGTCTTCGTCTTCATCCTATCATCCGCATCGACTGCAGGTCGCCGAAGTGGTGTCAAATTGAAAGACCGGCACCCGTTGAACGGTCTACACGACGGGGGCCCTAGCCATACGTTTAAAGAAATAAAAATCAGTTCTATCAATGAAACTAATAAAAAGATGACCAGGTTTTCTTGTGGTTGTACTAGCGTCTGTAATCCGCGTCAGATGGGACTGACGGAGGGCATCGGAAAAGTTCAAAGAAGGGCAGCTCGTTTTGTACAATCGCGAAATACGGGAGGGAGTGCCACGACGTGATACGTTAATTGTGGTGGCAATCAGTTTTCACTGCGGCGGGATCTTTTCGTGGAATTCCAGTCATCAACTTTCTCCTCGGATTGTGAAAATATTTTTTTGGCAACGACCTACAAACAAAGACTTTATTATAGTAAAATAAGAGAAATCAGAACTCGCACGGAAAGATTCAAGTGCTCATTTTTGCCGTGTGGAGTTTGAAAGTGGAACGGTAGAGAAACAGCTTGAAGGTGGTTCGATAACACTCTGGCAGGCCCTTACTCGTGAATTCCAGGGTTACATGTAGATGTAAATATCCTCCAAGGCACAAACACAGCAATGCAAACTCGACTTACCCTGTACTTAGGCATTAGGGCCACGTATTACAGACGTCTTGGTAAAATAAACTCAGTCATTTGAATAACTTAAGTGTGTTCGGTAATGTGGGACACGAACTTATTTTGGATTGTGACTCAAAAACAAACAGACAGAGCTGCAACTAAAATTGGCGTTTCTTTAGTCAGTGACCAATTTCGGTCTATGTCCATTCTGAAACCAACCAATTTTTTCCAAGCAAAATTTCCGTCCGAAACAGCAGCAAATTAAGTCGGTACTTTTGTAAAACCTCGTCGCCAGTTTTGTAAAGGCCTTGTCGCTACGGCTTTGGAGGCCGAATTGCCACTGTTGTTGCAGTAGGCCGAGAATATGAATTCGTAAAACGGTTCTGGTGCTGTACACCGCTAAGACAATTTCTCCCTGCCACTATTACGCAGCTAGACCCCAGGGTCAGATAAGAGGATAGGAGAACGAAGGCTCTACAACACTCCAATAAATTAGTAACTAAGTCACACAAAGGAGTTAAAAAGGTTTACTTATCTTTGTGACTTTTTGAATGATTAAGTCTGAAACACTGCACACAATATAACCCAAAAAACGCCCTCAGTGGTTAAGTAGAAACACTCGTAGGTAAACTTCTCATACAAACGTAATTTATAGCAACTGTCTGTTCCCTTAAAAAGAGTTCATTAAACGATGTTCCCTGTCTAAGTCAGTCCTGGACGATGATCTCTAACCAAGTGGGCGAGAGCTGCTCTTCTATCTTCCGAATCGGCTTCCGGACTTCAGTCCGATGTCGTCCGGTCATTGGCGGATTGTACTCGGCCGGCAACTGGCCGAGGCGAAGTCGATATCGTCATGGCGCTGGTGGAACTCGCAAAAGTGTCGAGTCTATATGGCACTTCAACAGGTCGCATCTTTGCGCCTGTGGTGCTTTTGTCTTGTTCGGACGACACAGCAGGTACGAGGACCATTCGGAAAGTAAGGTCGACCGGTCGCGAAATGGAAACGACAGTGACAATCCGATAGAACTTTGTACAGGTGTGTTGGTCATTGTCTCTAGTAAGTCCGTCGATCACGTTCCGTCGCTCTTTTCAGTTTTGAGCGACAGTGAGCAGGTAAAGACGCCTAGAAAATAGTGTCTCCCGCCAAGTGTGATGGTCCGGTGAGAGATTTCGCCTGATATTATGCAGCCAACTTAACTGTCATGGGTTTCTTTCGTTATGACAGTTCTCGTCCGCACTCTGCAGGGGCAGAGTGGGAAGTATTTGATTACCCAGAGTGTAGCCCGTAATTGGCTCCCACTGAGTTTCGTTTCTTCTCACGTGAACCGCTGGCTATGAAAAGAGCATTTTGGCACAAACAACGTGCTGTAGACCAGCGCAGAGATTTGGCGGAAAGCACAGACGGCTGCCTTGTATGATGAGGGCATTGGAAAGTTGGTACAAAGGTACGACAAATCTTTAAGTGGGGGCGGCGACTCTGCAGAGAAGAAGCTGGAAGTTGTAGCTGACTGCTGCAAATGAAACATTTTTGATTTTCACAGTGGTTTCCGTTTCGCGACTGATCGGACCTTACTTACCGTCTTGTAAAGTCATCAGATGATCAAAAGACTTGCAAAACAATTTAGATGAGATATCTGTATGGTGCGAGAAGTGGCAATTGGCCCTAAATAAAGAAAAGTGTGAAGTTAGTCACATGACTGCTAAAAGAAATTCACTTAATTTCGATTACGCAATAAGTCACAAATCTGAAGGCTGTAAATTCATCTAAATGCTTGGGAATTACAATTACAGATAACCTGAATTGGAACGATCACATAGATATTATTGTGGGCAGAGCAAACCAAAGACTGCGATTCATTAGCAGAACACTCAGAAGGTGCAACAGGTCTACTACAGCACGCTTGTCCGCCCTATTACTATTGCTGAGCGGTGTGAGATCTGCGTCAGAGGGGACTGACGGATGAGATCGAAAAAGTACAAAGAAGGGCAGCTCGTTTTGTACTATCGCGAAATAGGGGAGACAGTGTTACAGACATGATACGTGAATTGGAGTGGCAATCATTAAAACAAAGGCATTTCTCGTTGCGACGGGATCTTCTGGTGAAATTTCAATCACAGTTTTCTCTTCCGATTGCGAAAACATTCTGTTGGCACCCACCTACATAGGGAGAAATGATCGTGACGATAAAATAAGAGAAATCAGGGCTCGCAGAGTAAAATT
Organism: Schistocerca serialis cubense; assembly: GCF_023864345.2. NCBI lineage: Eukaryota > Metazoa > Arthropoda > Insecta > Orthoptera > Acrididae > Schistocerca > Schistocerca serialis. The sequence goes on along the minus strand of NC_064639.1, from coordinate 1,148,551,992 downwards.
TAAGCGCTCGTTTTTCACTCGTGCCGTTCGAGAGTGGAACGGTAGAGAGACAGCTTGAAAGTGCTTAATTGAACCCTCTGCCAAGCACTTTATTGTGAATAGCAGAGTAATCACGTAGATGTAGATGATTTTTGCGAATAACCTTCGTACACTGGTTGATTTGAGAATGGGCATAGGCCGAAAACGGTCACCGACTAAATAAACATCCTTTTCGTAACTGGGATTCACAGTAAACATGATGTCTTTCAAATAAAATCCATTTCAGTTACAGCTCTAGCTGTCTCTCTTGCATCATAACATCAGTCAACAGCCTCCTGCAAATCAACTACAAGTTCCCAATACGCCAATTTTAGGATGCAGATAAATATAATCTGGTGGAGATGACGCTAAATGTGCATGAAAGCCATTCCTTAATTAATTTGAGCAGATCACTTATCAAAGACTCAACCGTTAGTAATTTGTCAACGCGTTTTTTCTAACTATTTGTCGATATGGACTGTTTATACAATAAATATCTTATGGTACAAACTACTGCTTTCTATGTTAATTTTGTCATTACATCAACAGTCTTGTTATTCGGACTGTAGAAAATACTAAAAAGTACCTCGCGTAGGCTTTATTTAATTTTGTCCTCCAGTGAGAGTAACTGCTGGCAGTAGCTCATCGCTGCGGAATTTTCGTCGGTTTCCGTGCAGGGAAACCCTATCTATGCCGACTGCGCCGCGCAGCAACAACACGCGGCAGCAGCGGCGCCGGGGCATTACGGCAGAGCCAATTTGCCGCGGCAAATCGGATTTCGGCCGATATTTACAGCGGTCGTCCGCGCACAGTGGGCGCACGACCGAAGCAACCGACGGTGGCATCGCGGCAGGCCTATTTATACCGGGCGCGGTATTTCTGTCACGCCAGCACCGGCTGTTGGCAGGACTGCTGCGCACAGTGAGCAGGGGGGGGGGGGGGGAAGGGGGGAAGGGGAGAGGGGGAGGGAGTAAAGGGGCGGCCGTCGAATTCGCCGTCGCAGCGGCCGCCGCCGCGCGCGAAACGCGTGATCGGCTTCCCAAGGGGACGGGCCCGACGCGCCGCTACGCCAGCCAGGGCCATTTCCAGTATCGTTCACGGAGCCCTGCGCGAAGGGCGATTCGCTCGCTGGACCGTGAGGTTGAGAGATTAATACGCCTGGCCGCTGGCAGGCAAGATGTGACTCCTCCCTGACCAGTCTGAGTTGCGTTGGGACTGGTTTCTCGAAATCGAGTCTCGAAGGCGACGTAGCAACCAACCCTTGAAAATGTCTTTGGGCGGCCGCACAGCAGAACCGGATATCAGAAATATGGCCACTCTCTATGATACTTTTCAGTTTCTTTGGACCCTTTCGTCCTTTTTTGGCATGTTAGACGGTGTTCCCCAATTCTTCCTATCTCGCAGTTGTTGACCCTACGACTTATCTTAGAAGCTAGATTACGTTTCTAGCATTTGTAGAGTTAGAGAAAGCGTTTGACAACGTTGACTGGAATACTCTCTTTCAAATTCTGAAGGGGGCAGGGGTAAAATACAGGGAGCGAAAGGCTATTTACAATTTGTGCAGAAACCAGATAACAGTTATAAGAGTCGAGGGACACGAAAGGGAAGCAGTGGTTGGGAAGGGAGTGAGACAGGGTTGTAGCCTCTCCCCGATGTTATTCAATCTGTATATTGGGCAAGCAGTGAAGGAAACAAAAGAAAAATTCGGAGAAGGTATTAAAATCCATGGAGAAGAAATAAAAACTTTGTGGTTCGCCGATGACATTGTAATTCTGTCAGAGACAGCAAAGGACTTGGAAGAGCAGTTGAACGGAATGCATAGATGAACATCAACAAAAGCAAAACGAGGATAATGGAATGTAGTCGAATTAAGTCGGGTGATGCTGAGGGAATTAGATTAGGATATGAGACACATAGAGTAGTAAAGGAGTTTTGCTATTTGAGGAGCAAAATAATTGATGATGGTAGAAGCAGAGAGGATATAAAATATAGACTGGCAATGACAAGGAAAGCCTTTCTGAAGAAGAGACATTTGTTAACATCGAGTATAGATTTAAGTGTCAGGAAGTCGTTTCTGAAAGTATTTGTAGGGAGTGTAGCCATGTATGGATGTGAAACATGGACGATAAATAGTTTGGACGAAAAGAGAATAGAAGCCTTTGAAATGTGGTGCTACAGAAAAATGTCGAAGATTAGATGGGTAGATCACATAACTAATGAGGAGGTATAGAACAGAATTGGGGAGAAGAGAAGTATGTGGCACAACTTGACTAGAAGAAGGGATCGGTTGGTAGGACATGTTCTGAGGCATCAAGGGATCACCAATTTAGTACTGGAGGGCAGCGTGGAGCGTAAAAATCGTAGAGGGAGACCAAGAGATGAATACACTAAACAGATTCAGAAGGATGTAGGCTGCAGCAGGTACTGGGAGATGAAAAGGCTTGCACAGGGTAGAGTAGCATGGAGAGCTGCACCAAACCAGTCTCAGGACTGAAGAACACAACAACAACAACAACATTTGTTGTTACATCTCTCGCGATCTACTACCTAATAATGTGTCCCAAGTATTTTCATTCGTTGTAGTGTTGGTTATTGACTGGTAGGAGGGAAACAAGTTGTTGGACAACAAAACCTCATCAGTCCAGAAAGGCTAGAGACTGAATTCATAAAAGAAAACAGAAAAAAGTTATCTGGTATTTTAATGTTGCAGGTGTTCTATGCAGGATGAACTAGAACTTCACCGTCAACCTTTCAGAGGTTTTCCAGGGATTCCTTCTGCCGGCCGCTGTGGCCGAGCGGTTCTAGCCGCTTCAGTGCGGAACCGCGCGACTGCTACGGTCGCAGGTTCGAATCCTGCCGCGGGCATGGATGTGTGTGATGTTCTTAGGTTAGTTAGGTTTAAGTAGTTCTAAGTTCTAGGGGAGTGATGACCTCAGATGTTAAGTCCCATAGTGCTCAGAGCCATTTGATTCCTTCTGAGCATTCTGATGTAAGAGACCGTCCGTCGCTGGCGGCTCGTTACCAAGTTAAGCAAAGTTTCTCTCAGAGTAGGAATTTTGGGCCGCTTAATACGTAATGCCCCCGACGTATTGTGGCGACCCCCCGACAGTGACAAAATAGTGAAGGTGTTTTCTGGCAAAGCGCAATGCGTAATGCGCTATGGCTTTACGTTAGGCGTGACAGGCGAACAGGCTCTGTATGACTCTAATGTGTCGTACGCTGTGTACCAATGAAGCAACTGCTGCAAATCGCGTAAATTTCGTGTGCGAAATGTTGTATTAAAGCCGGGTCTTCCTGGGAACAGGAGTTCTACCCCGTGCAAACAGGATAGAGCGTTTTGCGTAGCCTAATTTAAATACGCAGCGCGTTTGTGTTTACCAAGTAAACGAAACTACAGGGGAATCGACTATTGTGTCCACATTTGCAGTTTGGGAAGTGCATGGTGTGATAGCAGTTTTCTTGTAGCTGTCTCTAATAATTTCTTTATTATTGTATTGCAGCGCTTGTGTTGTCATAATGTACCGGGTGATCAAAAAGTCAATATAAATTTGAAAACTGAATAAATCACGGAATAATGTAGATAGAGAGGTACAAATTGACACACATGCTTCGAATGACATGGGGTTTTATTAGAACCAAAAAATACAAAAGTTCATAAAATGTCCGACAGATGGCGCTCCATCCGATCAGAATAGCAATAATTAGCATAACAAAGTAAGACAAGGCAAAGATGATTTTCTTTGCAGGGAATGGTCAATATGTCGACCATCATTCCGCAACAATAGCTGTAGTCGAGGAATAATGTTGTGAACAGCACTGTAAAGCATGTCCGGAGTTATGGCGAGGCATTGGCGTCGGATGTTGTCTTTCAGCATCCCTAGAGATGTCGGTCGATCACGATGCACTTGCGACTTCAGGAACCCCAAAGCCAATAATCTCACGGACTGAGGTCTGGGGACCTGGGAGGCCAAGCATGACGAAAGTGGCGGCTGAGCACACGGTCATCACCAAACGACGCGCGTAAGAGATCTTTCACGCGTCTAGCAATATGGGGTGGAGCACCATCCTGCATAAACATCGTACGTTCCAGCAGGTGTTTATCAGCCAGGCTGGGGATGATGCGATTCTGTAACATATCGGCGTACCTCTCACCCGTCGCGGTAGGAGTTTTGCTGTCCAGCAGCATCTGTCGGACATTTTGTGAACTTTGTTTTTTTTTTCGGTTCTAATAAAACCCCATGTCATTGCAAGTATGTGTGTCAATTTTTACGTCACTATCTACATTATTCCGTGGTTTATTAAGTTTTCAAATTTATACTGACTTTTTGATCACTCGGTACTTTACAATGTCCTCCACACATGCTTGAACGTCTGAAGGAACAGGCACTGCAGCAGTTAACAGCCATATGAAACATGAGAATCTAATTGGCATTTGCTAATACGTATAACCTTGATAGCACTGTGTATGCAGCCAAGCCTAACGGACATTGTAAAGTACTTCAGAACACCACAGGCACTGCAACATTGTATTTCACGGATAATAACTGGGCTTAGACTTTAGTCACACGTCTCTCCCAGTCGGGATCGCAGCATTCGTGCGAATGTAGGACTGAGATAAAAGCGGTGACATATCGAATTTTGGGTCGATCCGGCGAACATGCTCGAACGGGCGATGCGATCAAAGCAACAGCTCGCTCCATGCGGAAGGTCCGGTTTCGAATGCCGGCTCGTGCACAAATTTTCATTGTCACCAATGCGTAGTGCAACCAAAGTTTAGCAATATTCGCAAATGTGAATATGACTCTCGCGTTTATATGGCTGTCAATCGCTGCAGTGCCTGCCCCTCCAGAATGCATGTATGTCTGACGGACATTGCAAAGCACACTAGAACAACACATACACCTTAATATAGTATTTTACACTTAACAACTGGACTGCGACTGTAATCACATGTGTCTTTCTGTACGGGACTCACAGTATCTGTGCGGTTATAGAATGTAGACGAAAGCGGTGTCATATCGAAGTCTGGGTCGGTCCAGGTGAGCGTCCTCGGGTGACCGATGCAGTTAAGGCGATTGCTTGCGTCAACTGGAACATTCGGCTTCGAATCAAGGCCCGTGCAAAAATTTTCGGTGTCACCAATGGAGAGTGCAGTCAAATTTACAATATCCCCAAATGCGAATATAATTCCCGTAATTTTTTATTATTTGCAAGGGATTCAATGCAACCTTTCACAAGTCTATAACACACCATACGAAAACCTCAGCGCCGTACAACCACAAAACAATTTTCAAAGATTCTAGTGAGTTTTCTATAAAAGGGGCGAACAAAAAGTGTCCGTTTGAGGGCGTTGCTGTGGCTTATATGACACGTTGCGTGACACCGATGCTGGTATATAAGTAACAACATATTGGCAAAGGGTAAGTGTGGCATTCGCGTCTTTCCGACGTGCGTGGGATTAATACGGAAACGTGAACAATGACGATTTCCAAACGCGTCCAAACAGGACCAACGTGCTGTTGTTCTTTTTTCGGCTGCCGAAGGACAATCACCGGTGGTCGTCCATCGGAGAATGAAGAATGTGTACGGGGTAGTTTGTCCGTTGAAGACCACCGTTGTAGAGTAGTAAGCCAAGTTCATTGTTGGTGCATTTCCATAACGCAAATATCTTAAGGCAGAAGTTACACCAACTCAATATGGAGGCCGTAGAGAACCTGACTCCGCAGTCCGTGGTCTAGTGGCTAGCGTTGCTGCCTCTGGATCACGGCGTCCCGGGTTCGATCCCCAGTCGGGTCGAAAACTGTGTGTTTGTGCTCCCCTCACCATTTCATCAGCATTCGGGAAAGTGGCGAGACTGGACTGTGTAAACAGTGGGAATTTGTTCGGGCTCTGATAACCGCGCGTTTGAGCGCCCTACAAACTAAATATCATCATCGAGCACCTGACATCTGCCCATGTGATTATCACGCCTTCGGTCCCTGAAGAAAGACCCTGAAGGGTCGACGGTTCTTGTCAGACAACGTTGTGCAGCAGGTAGTTACGGACTGCTTCACGCAGCAGGACACGGAGTTTTACTAAACGGGTATCTTCAATCTGGTGCTTCAGTGCGATTATTGCCTCAATGCTCACAGCGACTTTGTCTGATTGACATAGCGGTTGTGGACCGTACGGCCTTCACACGAGAACTTTTTGATCAGCTCTTATAGATTCCACTAAGGTTTATATAGCAAATAAAGGATGGTACCTTACACAAGGCACTGCCTCGTTCCGTGTTATTTGTTGTATTAGTACTGCTGATCAGTGAACTCATTTAGTGGAAAACCGAATGCCTGAGTGACAATGCACTAAGAGGGGCTGTATGTGTCTCAGTGGGGGATGTGTGGAGCAGTGCTGACGAGGGTGCGACGGCGAATAACTGCCATAAGTCACTGTTGGTGAGCAACAACCGTAATAAGGCTGTTGGTTTGAAACTTCACCATTGTCACGATTCGGAAAACTGCAATCTTGGTCTGAGTAATGTGATCCGGGTGCAATTTTTTCACAGTCGTATCCAAGGTTTTGACGAACACGTCTATTTTATCCTCTTGTGGTACTAATATCGGCGGCATTTGCTGACAGCTTTTAAAGTGGAGTTAATCTTCTTTGTTCCTATTTAAATATTTCCGAAGAGCATCACTTTCGATTCTCTTTTTGATCGGGAGACTTTGGTACATCATGTGATCAGAAGTATATGGACACCCTAAAAAACATAATTTTTTCATTATTTTTGAATACATTGTGGGAGTGAACGGTGAATATATACTATCAAAAACAGTCTTGATCACAATTAATTTCTTACGGTGACCGGTTTCGACGACTACTGTGGTCATCTTCAGACCAATGAGTAACAACCTCCTTCCGGTGGTAAAACACAACTGATTTACCACCAGGAGGTTTTTACTCATTGGTCTGAAGATGACCACAGTAGTGGTCGAAACCGGTCACCATAATAAATAAATTGTGATCAAGACTGTTTTTGATAGTAAATAAGTTTTTCATATTAGGTGCATTGTGCTGCCACCTATGCCAGGTACTCTATATCAGCGACCTCAGTAGTCATTAGACATCGTGAGAGAGCAGAATGGGGCACTCTGGGGAACTCACGGACTTCTAACGTGGTCAGGTGATTGGGTGTCACTTGTGTCATACGTCTGTATGCGAGATTTCCACACTCATAAACATCCCTAGGTCCACTGTTTTCGATGTGATAGTGAAGTGGAAACTTGAAGGGACAGGTACAGCACAAAAGCGTAGAGGCCGACGTCGTCTGCTGACTGACAGAGACCGCCGACAGTTGAAGATGGTCGTAATGCGTAATAGGCAGACATCTGTCCAGACCATCACACAGGAATTCCAAACTGTACTTTCAACATTGCAGCCCAGTCAGCAGTCGTGATAATCTAATATATAAGAAACTATCAGCCTCGATTGCGGTAATGAAACCAACCTTTACCTAGGTTTCAGACCAAATAATCGAGCCTTCTTCAGAAGATATACCTGAATCTATAATTTTTCTAAGAGGGCCTGGTCTAGAAATAAAACTAAAACAGACTGAATAGGCGTAGTCACATTTTAAAAATGCGGTACATAAGTACTACCTCAACACCAAGACTTAAGCTCTGGCGTGCGCCTCGTCTCCATGGACGACGTGCGGTGGGCCTCGGGAGCTCGCGTGAAATTATCTAGTCCTATTTAGTATATTTAGTATGTTCCGCATTTTTAAAATGTGACTACGCCTACTCAGGCTGTTCTAGTTTTATTTCTAGACTGTGCCCTCTTAGACAAATTATAGATTCAGGTATATCTTCTGAAGAAGGCTCAATTATTTGGGGTGAAACATAGGTAAGGTTGCTTTCATTACCGCAATCGAGGCTGATAGTTACTTATAAATTCCAAACTGCATCAGGATCCACTGCAAGTACTACGACAGTTAGGTGGGAGATGAGAAAACTTGGATTTCATAGTCGAGCGGCTGCTCATAACCGACACATCAAGCCGGTAAATACGAAATGACGCCTCGCTTGGTGTAAGGAGCATAAACATTGGGCGATTGAACTCTGAAAAACCTTGTGTGGAGTGACGAATCACGGTATACACTGTGGCGATCAGATGGCAGGATGTGTGTATGGCAAATGCTCGGTGAACGTCATCTGCCAGCGTGTGTAGTGCCAACAGTAAAATTCTGAGGCGGTTGTGTTATGGTGTAGTCGTGTTTTTCATGGAGGGGGCTTGCACCGTTGTTGTTTTGCATGGCACAATCACAGCCAGGCCTACATTGGTGTTTTAAGCACCTTCTTGCTTCCCATTGTTGAAGAGCAATTCGGGGATGGCGACTGCATCTTTCGACACGATCGAGCTCCTGTTGCCGGTCGGTGTGGCCGAGTGGTTCTAGGCGCTTCAGACTGGAACCGCGCGACCACTACGGTCACAGGTTCGAATCCTCCCTCGGGCATGGATGAGTGTGATGTCATTACGTTAGTTAGGTTTAAGTAGTTCTAAGTTCTAGGGGACCCATGACCTCCGATGTTAAGTCCTAAAGTGCTCAGAGCCATTTTGTAGCACCTGTTTATAAGCACGACCTGCGGCGAAGTTGTTACACGACAATAACATCCCTGTAATGGACTGGCCTGAAGAGAGTCCTGACATGAACGCTATAGAACACGTCTGGGATGTTTTGGAACGCCGACTTCGTGCCAGGCCTCACCGACCAACGTCGACACCTGCTCTCAGTGCAGCACTCCGTGAAGAATGGGCTGGCATTCCCCAAGAAACCTTCCAGCACCTGGTTGAACGTATGGCTGCGAGAGCGGAGACTGTCATCAAGGCTAAGGGTGGGCCAACACCATATTGAATTCCAGCATTACCGATGGAGTGTCCCATTTCCAGCCAGGTGTTCGCATACTTTTGATCACACAGTTTATGTTCATTCCGATGTTTGGTGATATTCGGGAGAAACTGGTTCACGCTCATTGTCAGTTATTTCCGGTCAGTCATCATCAGCGTTGCTGCAGAGTCTATTATTGGATTCCGCCGACACATTAGGAAAATTTTCCGTATTTTCAATGTCCTATAAGATCTGATAAACGTGTTCATCTTCCAAACAATCTAGAAATCTCAGCCTGTCCCAGTAGTTAACTCTATTATTGTTTGCAGCAGACCGTGCGACACTTATTTCTTTTGTTCTCTGTGTTCTGTGGTGATTACGGATGGTCTTACACTGTCTTCGGTTCTGATTGACTAGAACCCGGGTTTCAAGGCTGTAGACTCATCTAGAAACAGCTGGCCCGTCACGCCCGACGTAAAGCGCTAGCGCACTGCTATTGCGCTATGTCGGGAAACACCTTCACTGTTTTGTCAGTCTTGAGTGGACGGCGCAGTAGGTCAGGTGCATTATGTACTATACAGCGCAAAGTTTTCGCTTAGGGAAATATGGCTCAAAAATATATAAATGCGTTTCAGTGCCGAAGAAGATGTACTATTAATTGACGTAGAGTCAAAAACATTATGCTGTTTCTCTATGCTACGCATAGGTCTGGAGCAAGTAATCGTCTTTCTTCACCGTCCAATATATGTTCAGCTATCAGCAAACCCAAGGGCTTCCTCTTCACCCATGAAATCCATCAATATTGTTGAGTACGTTGACACTTTAATAATACTTTCTTTGAGCACTCTTCCCACGGACCATGCGTGCACTCAACAGTTAATGCGCTTCTGAAAAGTTTGACACCACAACAGTCGTCAAGCCGCAGTCACTAAAAGCATCAAATTTTCAAAAGGCTGCGTTACTAGATTTGACGCACTGAGTCGTCATTTTCAAATTTAATCACAAACCTGGAGAACTGCATTAAAATATTCACATATTACGAAAAATACACTTAAACCAGTGAACTGAGGCAAAGGCAGCAGAACCGGGTCACAACACATCTTAGTGCTAAGTAGATGAAAACTGCATCGCGAGGACGACGGTTCAATCCCGCGTCCGGCCATCCTGATTCAGGTTTTCCGTGATTTCCCTAAATCTTTTCAGGCAAATGCCGGGATGGTTCCTTTGAAGAGGATACGGACGATTTCCTACCCATCCTTCCGTAATCCGATGAGACCGACGACCTCGCTGTTTGGTCTCCTCGTCCAAAACAACCCAACCCAAAACTGCATCGGGATAAAAGATATGACACTGAAGAGTCAAAGAAACTGTTGCACGAGCCTAATATCTCGCAGGGCCCCCGCGAGCACGCAGAAGTGCTGCAACACGATGTGGCATGGACTCAACTAATGTACTGGAAGGAACTGGCTACATGAATTCTGCAGGGATGTCCATAAATCCGTAGGACTACGAGGGACTGGAGATCTCTTCTGAACAGCACGTTGTAAGACACCCCAAATATGCCCAATAATGTTCATATCTGGGGAGTTTGGTGACCAGCGGAAGTGCTTAAACTCAGAAGACGCAGTCATCAACAGTCCAACGTCGGTGTTAACGGGCCCAGACGAGGGGCAAAGTTTTGTGTCGTGCAGTCATCAAATACACACGAGTGGACCTTTGGATCCAAAATCCCATATCAATGATGTGTCTGAATGGTTCGCACGCTGACACTCTTCTGTGTGTTCCTGGCGTCATTCTGTAGCAATTCTGGACGGTGGGGTGTCGCACTGTCCTGCTGGCACTGCCAAAGTCCGTCCGAATACACAATGGACATGAAGGGGTGCAGGTGATCAGACAGGATGCTTACGTACGTGTCACCTGTCAGCGTTATGTCTAGACGTACCAGGGGTCCCATACCACTACAACTGCACACGCCCAACGCCGTTACAGAGCCTCCACCAGCTTGAACAGTCCACTGTTGACATGCAGGGTCCATGGATTCATGAGGTACACGGCCATCTGCTCGATACAGCTTGAAACAAGACTCGTCCGATCAGGTAACATGTTTCCAGAGATCAACAGTCCAATGTCGGTGTTGACGGGCCCAGGCGATGGGCAAAGCCTTGTTTCTTTTTAAGTAATAGAACCCAGTACGTTGTTCTCGATGGAGAGTGTTCATCGGATGTGAGTGTATCATCTGGAGTGCCCCAGGGAAGTGTGGTAGGTCCGCTGCTGTTTTCTATCTACATAAATGATCTTTTGGATAGGGTGGATAGCAATGTGAGGCTGTTTGCTGATGATGCTGTGGTGTACGGGAAGGTGTCATCGTTGAGTGACTGTAGGAGGATACAAGATGACTTCGACAGGATTTGTGATTGGTGTAAAGAACGGCAGCTAACTCTAAATATAGATAAATGTAAATTAATGCAGATGAATAGGAAAAAGAATCCTGTAATGTTTGAACATTAGTGGTGTAGCGCTTGACAGAGACACGTCGATTAAATATTTGGGCGTAACATTGCAGAGCGATATGAAGTGGGACAAGCATGTAATGGCAGTTGTGGGGAATGCGGATAGTCGTCTTCAGTTCATTGGTAGAATTTTGGGAAGATGTGGTTCATCTGTAAAGGAGACTGCTTTTAAAACACTAATACGAGCTATTCTTGAGTACTTCTCGAGCGTTTGGGGTCCCTATCAGGTCGGATTGAGGGAGGACATAGAAGCAATTCAGAGGCGGTCTGCTAGATTTGTTACTGGTAGGTTTGATCATCATGCAAGTGTTATCGAAATGCTTCAGGAACCACAAAGATAACATAAGAGAGATTAGGGCTCGTACAGAGGCATATAGGTAGTCATTTTTCCCTGGTTCTGTTTGGGAGTGGAACAGGGAGAGAAGATGCTAGTTGTGGTACTAGGTACCCTCCGCCACGCAGCGTATGGTGGATTGCGGAGTATGTATGTAGATGTAGATGTAGATATCGTGCACTTATCAAAGGCAGAGGTCGTACAGCACGACAATGTCATCAAGGTCTTCTAGAGGCGTGCGGGAAATTGGCATTCCCGTACAGAACAATGACATGTTGAGTAAAAGCCTTCAACGAAGGTCGGCAAACTGTGGCAGACATGCATCGGGCAGGTCATCCCAGCGTCCCTGAACAAGTGCACGGTGTTACTACGTAAGTGGACAGTGATCGACGCCATACGATTCGTGAGCTCACCCACGAAACCGGATTAGCGCATACGACTGTGCTTCGCATAATGAAGGAACGCCTGAGCATTCGAAAAATTGCATCACGATGGGTTCCGCATGACGGAAACCCAGAAATGGATGCGTTACGATGTTACTCTGACGCACTTGGAGCGCTATGAGCGGCGTTCTTACGCCGTATCGTAACACTGGGACACATCGTACGAGCCAAAACTGAAACGCCAATCCAATGAATGGCGTCATTATTGGTCGCCGCGAAAGTCGAAAGTGCGTCAGAGCCCCAATACGGTCAAAGTTATGGTGATTATCGTCTACGACTGTGATAATGTTATCCTAACGCATTACGTTCCTCCACGGCAGACCGTCAATGCACAGTACTACTGTTCGTTTTTGGAGCATCACCTGCGACCAGCTTTGCGAAAGAAGCGGCGACACTTTCTGCGCAACCCACCCATCATTTTGCACTACAATGCGCGGGCCCACACAGCCCAAGTTGTGGCTGCTCTGTTCGGTAGATGGGACTGGGAAATACTGTACCATCCACCATACTCCCCAGACTTAAGTCCATGCAACTTTGATTTGATTCCGAAGATGACGGAACCGATTAGTGGCATTCGCTTCAGAACTGTTCTAGAGATTCGACAGGCAGTAGACCGCTCCAATCGCACCATCAACGGAACAGGCTCTGCTAACGGTATACAACGCTTTCCACATCGCTGGCAACGGGTTCTACACAACGCTGGTGACTATTTTGAAGGACAGTAACAAGTGCAAACATGTAACGCTTTTGTATCGGTCGTGAATAAATAGTTGCCACTATTTAAGTTCCAACCTTCGTGCATTTAGATTGTGGATGCAGAATAATTGTAATATTGAATTTTATACATAACTTCTCCGTTCTCACGGAAGACCTTCATCTTCATACATTGGAAATACCCCGAAACTGGTATGTATCGTCAAGTATTTCTGAAGCATTTAATAGCTAGAGTGACCTCGAATTTGTGTTGTAATGTCCTACGGAACTTTTTGTGGCTACGTCTTATGAACTTGAACGTTTGGTTTCAGCTAGATCGGAATGTGGACTACAGATCTGATCGTTTACTGTCATTGTTGAGAGAGACACTCCTTGGTAATCTGAGTTCTTTGCGTTGTAAAAGTGACGTAGTAACTGACGTGACGTATTTTTTCCTTTATATTTGCGAATACCTTAAAGCTAAAGTCAACATTTATCGCCTTAGAATTATTCCACACTTTAAATATAACACAGTATTCGCTTCTATCCCGCTCGCAAAGACCTGGAAAGGCCAAGGCCATCTTCCTTGAAGAGCTCATGTGATGTTTCAAAGTGACTGGAAAATGGTTTACATGTGCATTTTATAAACGGGAGAAGCCCTAGAATAGACGGATGCTATTTCTGCCACATGTCGTGTTAAGACCTATGTAATTCAGTCATGTACTCACACCCTCCGGAAACGAGAATGAGCTCTAGCTGGCCGGTGTACAGATTTTCGTTGGCACACCAGTTCACACCACTTTGATCTCCGAAGCCGCACAGTAATATCTATACATCAAAGAGTTCTAGAACTATAAACACTGTCCAAGCTATCGGGGACTCGGATTTACCCGTACTCAAGTTTTAGTGGAGACGCGCGTATGAACATCACATGGACTTGCGAGACAGTAAATAAAACAAGCAGAAATATCTGAATGATGCGGCAGTTCTTGAAACATTTTTCTGGCGCGTGAGGGAAAGAAAACGCTGTGAAAAGAAATGAAACACGTACATTAGTTACAAATATTGCATGGGTTGTTACGCATTACATAGCTGTCATGACGGTAAAGGAAAGTGCCCAAAACCGGGAACCTGTTTTGTTTTTAATTTTTTGAAATAGGAGATGTAAAAAAATCATATTTTATAAATGTTACACATCATTTACCTTTTGGTCTTACAGAATATTAAAAGTTACTACGATAAAAGTTTCTGATACTTAAGACTTAGCGAATTTGGTAATTAGTTTCCAAAACCGGACCTCTTCTAAAAATAAACGAAATACCACTGAACCAAACTGGAAAAATGTGTTATATTAGAGAAAACATAGTTCAGTCTCAATAATATAACACCTTTCAGAATGTTGCAGAATTTCTCTATGACTCCTTTGCTGAATCCAAGAGACCTGCTGTAGGATGTTCGTGTAGGCAGTCTTTCTGACAGTGTTGTTCTGTGAGGTTAAGAAAAAGTGTAATCCACTTTTCACCAGAAATTCCTGTTTGAGAGGGTGTTCAGTGCAATTTCTTTGTCCATTTGTACGGCAATTTTTCACTTGTCATTATGAGTAAGCCCAAAGAATGAAGCATCCATTGTTGTTGTTGTTGTTGTTGTGGTCTTCAATCCTGAGACTGGTATGATGCAGCTCCCCATGCTAATCTATCCTGTGCAAGCTCCTTCATCTCCCAGTACCTACTGCAACCTACATCCTTCTGAATCTGCTTAGTGTATTCATCTCTTGGTCTCCCTCTACGATTTTTACCCTCCACACTGCCCTCCAGTGCTAAATTTGTGATCCCTTGATGCCTCAGGACATTTCCTACCAACCGATCCCTTGTTCTACTCAAGTAGTGCCACAAACGTCTCTTCTCCCCAATCCTATTCAATACCTCCTCATTAGTTACGTGATCTGCCCACCTAATCTTCAACATTCTTCTGTAGCAGAACATTTCGAAAACTTCAATTCCCTTCTTGTCCAAACTATTTATTGTTCATGTTTCACTTCCATACATGGCTACACTCCATACAAATTCATATGAAGATAATATTAAACCTTCTTTTCTTCAAAATCTTTACCCGGAATTGTAGGTCTGCCTATTTATATTTTGTTCTTATTGGTTCCTCTGGTGTACCGAACTTCATGTTGGACAGCCTCATAAGTGTTGTTCTTGGAATGCTAAACCATTTGCTCGATTCTTCCAGCCCATCATCATTACATGAAGCGCATCAATAGTTTTAGTCATTTTAGATGGACTCTTCTTTCTTTGCTCAGTCTTCCCCATTATCCTCGGGGTACCTGCAGAAGAATTTCAGCAGAATAACAGGGTGTGCTAATACAGACAAACTGTCCTCAGTCGGTACAGGCCTTGTCCGCGAAAGACAAAGGTCCCGAGTTCGAGTTTTGGTCCGGCACACAATTTTAATCTGTCAGGAAGTTTCATATCAGCGCACATTACGCTGCTGAGATCTGAACTACGACAGCAATCAATAACACGCATAAGCGATAGTAAAAAATACATTCCGACATGACGCAACTTGTCGGCCACTGGGGCATGGGTTCCTCGTCTTCAATTTCAACAAACAAGGTCTTAAAATTCTTCTTAAAACGAAAGGATAAATGTCTGTTAGGTTTGAGTGAGGAAACACAAAAATCAAGAAATAAAGAACCACCCTAAGTGCCATACATCGCTCCCATAAAAGTCTGACTCCATCAAGTAGCTTCATGCAAGGGTAAGTCACGGCACTCTCATGGCTGGTATCGTCTAAGCTAGTTGCTAGAAGTTATAGCTCTGGCTAATAAATGGCACTATTATAGAGGCAATGAAATATGAAGCAGTCAAAAGAATGTATTTTTTGTACATAATTTTATCTCTTCTGTTAATTATTGCTGGTAATAAATGAGAAGTAACGCGATATGTGACTATTGCAATGTCTGTTAATTGAATGTATGGTAGCACGAAGAATTGTGATACGATACTGCAGTGCCTGCACTTTTCAGAAACGCGATGCATCTATATCCGAAGGAACACGGCGTCGTATTTCTGAACAATAAGGGCGCTGCAGTGTCGTATTTATCCGTCGACTTTCAGTTAAAAAGTCTCCCCTGTACGGGAAAGTACTTAATGGATGTAAAAGTGCACGCTGTAAAAACATGGCTACTGAAACTCTGCTTCTGCCATCCGACTAGTTGGTATCCCTAAACTATAATTCTGTTTCGGTAGAGCTGACGTAGCGCTTTCGTTCGAGGGTGCCCCAATGTGTGAACAGCTATCCATGCAGCCTCCCTGCAATAAAGGCCATGTAAAAACATGGCTACTGAAACTCTGCTTCTGCCATCCGACTAGTTGGTATCCCTAAACTATAATTCTGTTTCGGTAGAGCTGACGTAGCGCTTTCGTTCGAGGGTGCCCCAATGTGTGAACAGCTATCCATGCAGCCTCCCTGCAATAAAGGCATGGAACATTCAGACCTTATCATTACCCGACGGAGTTTGGACACCATGTGTAGTGATGTCGGTCACGTGGAGATGTTGAAATTGGAATCGAAATAAGGGTAACTTCATTTCTGCTTGACATAATTCCTCGGGTTTTCTCATGAGACCAAGTTCACTGCATTCTGTTTTTCCCATCTACGTGATTTCGTTAGTGGTATCATGGACCACATCTGGATGTTCCTAGTGGAAGAGTGACGCGCTGGCTACTCAGCGACTGAAGTGGTCTCTTGACAAGAGGCTTAATCACCAAGAAAGGACGGGAAGGAAAGACGACTGGCCGTTGTCATACCGTGGGGGACCATTCCAGCACGCCCATCATGTCATTTAGTAAAGTCACTGCAAAGATTAATCAGTCAATTGGATGACAAATGGAAACACTGCCGTTACTTATACGTACACCCACATACAGGGCTATTACAAATGATTGAAGCGATTTCATAAATTCACTGTAGCTTCATTCAGTGACATATGGTCACGACACACTACAGATACGTAGAAAAACTCATAAAGTTTTGTTCGGCAGAAGCCGCACTTCAGGTTTCTGCCGCCAGAGCGCTCGAGAGCGCAGTGAGACAAAATGGCGACAGGAGCCGAGAAAGCGTATGTCGTGCTTGAAATGCACTCACATCAGTCAGTCATAACAGTGCAACGACACTTCAGGACGAAGTTCAACAAAGATCCACCAACTGCTAACTCCATTCGGCGATGGTATGCGCAGTTTAAAGCTTCTGGATGCCTCTGTAAGGGGAAATCAACGGGTCGGCCTGCAGTGAGCGAAGAAACGGTTGAACGCGTGGGGGCAAGTTTCACGCGTAGCCCGCGGAAGTCGACGAATAAAGCAATCAGGCAGCTAAACGTACCACAGCCGACGGTTTGGAAAATCTTACGGAAAAGGCTAAAGTAGAAGCCTTACCGTTTACAATTGCTACAAGCCATGACACCCGATGACAAAGTCAAACGCTTTGAATTTTCGGCGCGGTTGCAACAGCTCATGGAAGAGGATGCATTCAGTGCGAAACTTGTTTTCAGTGACGAAGCAACATTTTTTCTTAATGGTGAAGTGAACAGACACAATGTGCGAATCTGGGCGGTAGAGAATCCTCACGCAATCGTGCAGCAAATTCGCAATTCACCAAAAGTTAACGTGTTTTGTGCAATCTCACGGTTTAAAGTTTATGGCCCCTTTTTCTTCTGCGAAATAAACGTTACAGGACACGTGTATATGGACATGCTGGAAAATTGGCTCATGCCACAACTGGAGACCGACAGCGCCGACTTCACCTTTCAACAGGATGGTGCTCCACCGCACTTCCATCATGATGTTCGGCATTTCTTAAACAGGAGATTGGAAAACCGATGGATCGGTCGTGGTGGAGATCATGATCAGCAATTCATGTCATGGCCTCCACGCTCTCCTAACTTAACCCCATGCGATTTCTTTCTGTGGGGTTATGTGAAAGATTCAGTGTTTAAACCTCCTCTACCAAGAAACGTGCCAGAACTGCGAGCTCGCATCAACGATGCTTTCGAACTCATTGATGGGGCCATGCTGTGCCGAGTGTGGGAGGAACTTGATTATCGGCTTGATGTCTGCCGAATCACTAAAGGGGCACATATCGAACACTTGTGAATGCCTAAAAAAACCTTTTGAGTTTTTGTATGTGTATGCAAAGCATTGTGAAAGTATCTCAAATAATAAAGTTATTGTAGAGCTGTGAAATCGCTTCAATCATTTGTAATAACCCTGTATAGGACTCCACAAAGCACCTTGCGGTGGGTGCCAGAGGATAGTTAGCGAACAACTAAATAAGTCTCTTTCCTTTTCCAATCTTGAATGGTACTCGGGAAGAACATCAGTCGGCATATCTTTGCATGAGGTCCAGTTTTGGAATGTTTAGCGACGTCCTCATATGAAAATTAGTGGTCTTAAAGTACCCATTTCTGGCGACAGACACCTGCTCCTTTATTCAACCACGACAATGGTACACTCTGTAAATGCAGGATGGAGAACAAGATGCATCGTTATATTCATCCCCCGCTTGTTTGGCTGTGATTATGAAGGTAGATTTCATATCACTCGGGAAGTGTTCCATCATTCTCCACCAGGAAACAGCTTTTAATTTACTGTGTCACAACTGGAATAAATCTTGGGCGGCAAGGCTAGGAAGATTTTCAAGATCACCTGAGTGACTTACTGAATGTAGTGTTTCAGGACAATATAAATTAAAGAAACAGCATAACACATGGAAAAATAGTGAATGCATTATAAATCTTTACTTGCAGGGATTAGGCATGTTTTTCATCCCTTCTCGAATGTCAAGACTTGTTTTACAGTGTAGTACACATTTCGTGGCACAGTTGTTCCATTTGAGGAAGGCAATTGCAAACCACCTCCACTAGGACCTTGCCTTTTTTTTCCTTTTTTTTCTTCTCTCTCTTTTTTTTTATTCTGGACGTATCAGATATTAAGCTGATTTTTTTTTTCATCAAGGCCAGCAGCAAAGGCTGCAGCTGCAAAAATTCGGAGTATTGTAGAAGCAGAAAGTGGACGAAACAGTAACAAGGGAAGATGCATTTTTTTTTTCTCCTTCCTCCCCTATAGCCCTACCTTTTCCTCTCCAAAAATGCCGCCATCCTCTAGTGTCGACGCAGCACGTACATCAGGGTGCTGTTTGTAGCAAGACTTTTTGCTATAAAGACGAAAATAAAAGCGGGGGCATACTCTGCTATGCCTCAGGGGGCGACGACACATTACTCAGAAAGACACCCCTCTCTGCAGGTGTGAAGCAAGTGGTGATTTTAGAACTAAAAAGGAAGAAATAAATAAAGACAGAAATGAAGGCAAATTAAAAACAGGGACGGCAGCACACACAAATAAAAACGAAACTGGCGAGATAATCCCATCGCCCATAGAATTAACGAAGTAATAATCTTCTAAGATGATTGCGTGTTTCCTAATTTCCCAATAATGTTTGGCAATAATTTTTCCAATGTCGAATCTTAGGTAGAGTCAAGTCAAAGTTAGTTGCAACGTCCGAGTGACAAAGATCCAGGGGTAAACCCAGGCAATTCCTGGACGAGGTGCCTTAGTCAACCCGGAACACCCTTTGATAACCATGGACCATTGCAACTTTCAGAAATCGTGCAAAGGTAGGCGTATATTTCCGATCAGATTCCGCCAGGCGATGCTGGCTCCACAGGTAGTCCATGAAAGAGACAGCATCGGTGAGGGAAAGGTCGTAGATCGTGAAGATGGTGTGGCCCAAGAGCCACACCATTGCGTTACGTCTTGGTCGGGGGTGGGTTTGAAGATCAGGGGTAAGGAACCAATCGGTGGACACATTTTCTGGAGTCGTCCCACCGATCAGCGCTATGAGCACACGTGCAAGGTCCCACACTTCTGTGACGTGGGAGCATAAGAGGCGATGCTCTCTGGTGTCGACGTCACCACATCGGCCGCAAGCAGCCGATGGACGTAGACGGATGCCCGCCAAGCGATGATTAGTGGGTATTAAATTGTTTACGACACGATACCATAGCGCTGAAACTTCCGTGGGAAGGGCTGGGTTGTTGATATTAGCCCAAGCTTGGTGCCAGATGACCGACGGTCGCCTGTCCTCTGATTTATGTGGTGTGGGCTGGCCTCGAAGAGCCTTGTAAAGGCGCTTCGACGTGCGTGCCTTGTCAGTGGCCACTGTTAGGACATAACTTTGATTGAGGTAATAGTGCTTGACTGTCGTCATCCGGAACGGAATATGTGTCAAACAGACTGCCTAGTACGGCGGTGCGGGTCTCCCGCATCGTCCCCTACGCTCCTCGGTGTTTGGTACCTCCTATTTCCACTTACTTCTATATTCATCTATTATATTTTTTATTGGTTCAAATTTTAACTCTTTCCTGACATGAAATCAAATCACGACTGCTGATATAGTAGTTTCGGGTTCCGTAACTCAATCGGCAAAAACGAAATCCTTATAAGATGACTCCGTTGTCCGTGTGTCCGTCTGTTAAGACCCCTTTTTCTCAGGAACAGACGGAGTATCATGTTGAAATTTAAGTCACACACACGGGTATACCGTCCCTTGGCAGCGTAAAAAGGCCTAAGTTCCTATATCAGTGTAATCATAAGTTAGGTCATTTATGTCACATTTTTCAACATGCGCATACTCACTCATCAAAATCGGTGGGGCACTTCCGGTTGATTTAGAATCACGAAATTTGACAAGAAACAAGGTTTTACGGTATGCGCAAAGGAAAAAAATACGAAAATTATTAATTTATTATTATAACACATAAAATATTGGTTTTTCGATTTGTTGTTCGTCTGTGAAGATGTTCTTTTTCTCAGGAACGGATAGACGTATCAACTTCAAATTTATGCCAGCAACTGAAGTCTACGGTCGCTTGGAGGTGTACAATGCGTCCAAAGGTACCGCCGTTTATGTCAAGTATTTTAATACTGACAAACGCATTCATTAAAACTGTAAGTAGGCTGTTTAGGTTTTTATGTTGGTAACGCCACGTACCGCTCTGTATGAAAATCACTGACTGTGCTGTGTGCAGTCTGTGGATGGTTGGACTCATCGTTGGAATATTCGCTACTGTAGTGTTGGGGAGTTGGATGTGAACAATGCGTAGCGTTGGGCTGTTGGAGGTGAGCCACCAGCAGTGGTGGATGTGGAGAGAGAGAGAGGGATGCCAGAGTTTTGAGAAGTTACAATGAGCGAACCATCTGGACGTGTGTCCGCCAGAAAAAGGAAATTTGTAAAGATGGATGTGAAGAATTGATAGATGTATATATGATGACTTTTGAACACTATTAAGGTAAATACATTGTTTGTTCTCTATCAAAATCTTTCATTTCCTAACTAGTTAGTGCCTTCAGTAGTTAGAAGCTTTTATTTAGCTGGCAGTATTGGCACTCGCTGTATTACAGTAGTTCGAGTAACAGTGATTCATGAAAGGTACAGGTTATTGTTAGTCAGGGCCATTCTTCTGTAGGGATTGTTGAAAGCCAGATGGCGTTGCGCTAAAAATATTGTGTGTCAGTTTAGTGATGAGCAGAATAAGTAAAGAGAAAACTGGTTGGGTACGTTGAGTTTTGCTCAGCTGTTTGAAAATCAAATAACGTAGAAGTTTACCAGCACAGTCATTCATAATTTTTCTAAGGGAACGTTTCAAAACCTATACCGTAGAAAACATATATTGAGCCTGGTGGTGTAGCAGTAAATCGCGCGTCGGGAAACCGATAGGAATCTCGGTCGGGCCACGGACATCATCTCTTAACGATCTAATATTCCAAGTCAGAGTATGGGTCCCCTTTCCCCGGATCCATTTTTCCCTCGTGAACGGAATATATCCCACTGCATGGAAAAGAAGCCTAATTCGACCCATCCCTAAGATCGAAAACCCGCAACTGCCTAGTGATTACCGACCAATTAGCATACTGCCTGCTGTTTCAAAAGCACTTGAATATATTGTTCATGACCAAATCACTGAACACTTGCATGAATTCAGCCTATATGACAAATTTCAATCCGGTTTCCGTAAACATCACAGCACAAACACTGCTCTAATTAAAGTAACTGATGACCTGAAATATGCCATCGACAATCGAAAGGCAACAATATTGACGCTACTGGACTTCAGCAAAGCTTTTGACACTGATAACTTTGACATATTGCTCAGAAAAATGCAACAGCTTAATTTCTCTGATAGTGCAATGAGATGGTTTGAAAGCTACTTAAAGGACAGACAGCAATGTGTTGTCTGCGTAAATGAAAAATCTTCCAGGAAACATGTTTCCTCGGGAGTGCCACAAGGATCAGTCGTAGGACCACTTTTGTTTTCTTTATAAGTCAACGATATTTCGTCGGTTCTGTCCTCCTGTAAATATCGTTTCTATGCCGACGACCTCCAGCTCTACCTAAGCGCCAGACCTGAAGATGTAAACACTGCAATCGCTCAGATGAATGATGATCTGTCTTCAGTAGTGACACGGGCGAAAAACCTGGGGCTTAAACTAAATGCAAAAAAGACGCAAGTAATCTTAATAGCCCATCAGAAATTAATAAGTTCAGATTTCCGCGAACGGCTACCTCCTATTTTGCTCGACGGTACTCCAATACCATATCAGAAAACAGTGAAGAACTTGGGTGTAACTTTGGATGAGCATCTCAACTGGGCGGAGAATACAGTCGCAGTGTGCCGAAAGACGTCTGCCTGTCTCTATGCTCTCAAAAAGTTTCGGAACATATTTCCACAGGACTTGAAACGCCAGCTCGTGCAAGCACTCGTTCTAACGAACCTCCACTATTGTGATGTGATTCAACAAGGCATGAGTAGTGAAAACAAAAGACGGCTAGAGCTAACCATGAATGCCTGTGTGCGTTACACCTGCAACGTTCGCCGATATGATCATGTTAGTGCTTCATACTCCGAGCTAGGGTGGCTGCGGCCGGACAAATTGCGTGACTACCACACTCTATGTCTACTCCACCGACTCCTCGTCGCGCAAGCACCCCACTACCTTGCTTCAGAGATTAAAAACCTGTCATGTCATCATAATCGAAACACGAGGTCACTCTTATTTGGTATCCTAACTGTGCCCACTCACGAAACAAAAACTTTTGCAAACTCCTTCTCAGTTGCCGCTGTCCGCCTCTGGAACAAACTGCCCCTTAACTTGCGCAAAATTCGATCTCCTGCTGCTTTTAAGAAGAAGTTGAAGCATTTCCTACTATCATCCTCATAAAGTTCTCCACAAAATTAATGTACAAGGACAATCCCCTCATCTGTCAAATAGCAAAGCTAGCGTCTCCTATCTTGCTCCTGAGATGCCTTCCTCTTCATCTATCTCTATTAGCCACGCAATCTTCTTTTCCTTTATATTTCCTTAATTATGTTTCATCATGTCTCTATTCTACTCCTCCCTTCACCATGAGTCTCCCTCATACTCCCTGCTGCCAGCACTCCTATTTAAAATCTGTCTCTGCAGTAATGTCTAATTATAACAGTACTTGTGACCTAAGAATATAAACTCTATATGTATGTATTTTTCCAGGTGCACCGTTCAAATTGTTTATTTCACTTTTTGTACTAGATGTAGTTTAACATGCCTACTAAAACATATGAATGTAAAATAAGTAGAACGCCTGGTTAGATGTAAGAGAGGGCCTGATGGCCCTAATCTTGCCAGGTTAAATAAATCAATAAATAAATAAATAAAAATAATTGGGTTAGGATAGAGGCACGTAAGTCGCCGAAGTACACGCCGACTTATACGAAATTGTAATTGTCGTCTGTATACATAATTAACTTTGTGCGGTACGTTCAGACTGCGAATCATACTCACACTTGTACTTTCTCTTAATTTAATGTGATATTGTATATCCTTTCACAGCTTTTAGAAATCTAGTTTTAGTTATCTAAATTTTATTTATCTGTCGTTGGATAATGATTCCGTCTTCACTGCCGTATAGAAATGCACAGAAACCCCCATACTTTTATAAAATTTAGCTTTACTTTCCTTCCTCGTTTACAATGCTTCACTAAAATCGGAATTTTCGGATTTTTTTTCTCTTAACATCTTGATTTCCTTAATGACTTACTTTATATTCAAGAGAGGTAACGTTTTCTACCTGTTCTGTTACCTTGACGATACTAGATGGCTAACTCAAGGGGGTCCTCAGAGCAACATGACACACATCAAACAGATTTCTCTTCTGCAAGAACTTTACTACTATAATACAGCAACGGTATGCCGTATGCCGCTGATTAGAGGGAGTGTAGCACGTAATTAAAAATAAAAATAAATAAAAAATAAAAAAGCTCACGTTATTTCGGTCAAGTATACAGAACGGCAGTAAAATTTCTCAAAATGAATATCTTTCACATTTCGCGGCCCTGTCAGCAACTGTGTAAATATTAATTTTAATTTTAATAAAATAAACGGTGCAACTCTGTTAATTATTAAAATTAAAATTTGCTCAATATACTTTGTGGCGGGGACGTGATGGCATTTTGCGGTTCGAGCCACGAGAGTGTTGTAATGAGCACAGTGCATTTCTGCTTCACACATTCTTTCACGAAATTCAGAATGGTGTAGAAACCGTGAGTTCTGAAAAGTAGTTCACTACCGTCTCACAGCAAACAAAGTATGTGATCTCTGGGAATCGGTAGAAACAGGTATTGGAGTGAAGACTTCCTAGCAAACAGAACTCAACAGGTAGTTGTTAAAGTGGAGACGTCGTTAGAAGCGAAAACAGGTACAGATCAATCTTTCTTCCGGTTCACGTCGTACGTAAATGGTCTGCTCGTTTTTTGCTCTCTGAGGCTGCTGGCAAACAACACACGATTCCAATGTCTGTCTGTCTTTCTGTCTGTCTGTACGATTGTTAACACTCTGTTTCCTCAGGAACGGGTACACGTATCAAGTCGAAATTTGTCACATACTAAGGCCTACGGTCTCTTGATAGTGTAAAAAGAAATCAATGTTATCAAAAGATACGATCATTTACGTTATATATTTTGACTCCCGAAATTTCACTCATCAAAACCTGTAGAGTACTTCCCGTTGACCTAGAATCATTAGATTTGACAAGAAGCAATATTTCACAGTACAAATAAAGCAAAAAATACTGAAATTAATAATTTATATCACACGAAAAATAATTACTTTTTTGTCACTTCTTATCTGTCTGTTAAGATCCATGTTTCTTAGGAACGAGTAGGGACGTCTCAAGCTGAAATTTGTGTCATATACTAAGGTCTATGGCCCCTTAGTCGTATACAGAAATTAAAGCTTCTACATCAATCCAATCAAAAAATACGGCCATTTATATCGCATGTTTTGATATTCGCAAACTCACTCACCTAAACATTAATCGGTGCAACTAATTAGCGTAACACATTAATATACACTCCTGGAAATTGAAATAAGAACACCGTGAATTCATTGTCCCAGGAAGGGGAAACTTTATTGACACATTCCTGGGGTCAGATACATCACATGATCACACTGACAGAACCACAGGCACATAGACACAGGCAACAGAGCATGCACAATGTCGGCACTAGTACAGTGTATATCCACCTTTCGCAGCAATGCAGGCTGCTATTCTCCCATGGAGACGATCGTAGAGATGCTGGATGTAGTCCTGTGGAACGGCTTGCCATGCCATTTCCACCTGGCGCCTCAGTTGGACCAGCGTTCGTGCTGGACGTGCAGACCGCGTGTAACGACGCTTCATCCAGTCCCAAACATGCTCAATGGGGGACAGATCCGGAGATCTTGCTGGCCAGGGTAGTTGACTTACACCTTCTAGAGCACGTTGGGTGGCACGGGATACATGCGGACGTGCATTGTCCTGTTGGAACAGCAAGTTCCCTTGCCGGTCTAGGAATGGTAGAACGATGGGTTCGATGACGGTTTGAATGTACCGTGCACTATTCAGTGTCCCCTCGACGATCACCAGTGGTGTACGGCCAGTGTAGGAGATCGCTCCCCACACCATGATGCTGGGTGTTGGTCCTGTGTGCCTCGGTCGTATGCAGTCCCGATTGTGGCGCTCACCTGCACGGCGCCAAACACGCATACGACCATCATTGGCACCAAGGCAGAAGCGACTCTCATCGCTGAAGACGACACGTCTCCATTCGCCCCTCCATTCACGCCTGTCGCGACACCACTGGAGGCGGGCTGCACGATGTTGGGGCGTGAGCGGAAGACGGCCTAACGGTGTGCGGGACCGTAGCCCAGCTTCATGGAGACGGTTGCGAATGGTCCTCGCCGATACCGCAGGAGCAACAGTGTCCCTAATTTGCTGGGAAGTGGCGGTGCGGTCCCCTACGGCACTGCGTAGGATCCTACGGTCTTGGCGTGCATCCGTGCGTCGCTGCGGTCCGGTCCCAGGTCGACGGACACGTGCACCTTTCGCCGACCACTGGCGACAACATCGATGTACTGTGGAGACCTCACGCCCCACGTGTTGAGCAATTCGGCGGTACGTCCACCCGGCCTCCCGCATGCCCACTATACGCCCTCGCTCAAAGTCCGTCAACTGCACGTACGGTTCACGTCCACGCTGTCGCGGCATGCTACCAGTGTTAAAGACTGCGATGGAGCTCCGTATGCCACGGCAAACTGGCTGACACTGACGGCGGCGGTGCACAAATGCTGCGCAGCTAGCGCCATTCGACGGCCAACACCGCGGTTCCTGGTGTGCCCGCTGTGCCGTGCGTGTGATCATTGCTTGTACAGCCCTCTCGCAGTGTCCGGAGCAAGTATGGTGGGTCTGACACACCGGTGTCAATGTGTTCTTTTTTCCATTTCCAGGAGTGTAACTCAGAATTAATAAAATAAATGAAAAAGACTATAGATCGCGAAATTACACAAAAAATTAATCTTGAAACTTAAAATTAAAACATTATCGAAAGTCTCTCCCCCATGAACTATGGACCTTGCCGTTGGTGGGGAGGCTTGCGTGCCTCAGCGATACAGATAGCCGTAACGTAGGTGCAACCACAACGGAGGGGTATCTGTTAAGAGGCCAGACAAACGTGTGGTTCCTGAAGAGGGGCAGCAGCCTTTTCAGTAGTAGCAGGGGCAACAGTCTGGATGATTGACTGATTTGGCCCTGTAACACTAACCAAAACGGCCTTGCTGTTGTAGCACTGCGAACGGCTGAAAGCAAGGGGAAACTACAGCCGTAATTTTTCCCGAGGGCATGCAGCTTTACTGTATGGTTAAATGATGATGGCGTCCTCTTGTGTAAAATATTCCGGAGGTAAAATAGTCCCCCATTCGGATCTCCGGGCGGGGACTAATCAAGAGGACGTCGTTATCAGAAGAAAGAAAACGGGCGTTCTACGGATCGGAGCGTGGAATGTCAGATTCCTTAATCGGGCAGGTAGGTTAGAAAATTTAAAAAGGGAAATGGATAGGTTAAAGTTAGATATAGTGGGAATTAGTTGGTAGAGCACTTGCCCGCGTAAGTCAAAGGTCCCGAGTTCGAGTCTCGGCCCGGCACAGTTTTAATCTGCCAGGAAGTTTCATATCACCGCACACTCCGCTG
Organism: Schistocerca serialis cubense; assembly: GCF_023864345.2. Taxonomy (NCBI): domain Eukaryota; kingdom Metazoa; phylum Arthropoda; class Insecta; order Orthoptera; family Acrididae; genus Schistocerca; species Schistocerca serialis. The sequence goes on along the minus strand of NC_064639.1, from coordinate 1,148,524,530 downwards.
CAGAGTGAAAATCTCATTCTGAAAACATCCCCTAGGCTGTGGCTAAGCCATGTCTCCGCAATATCCTTTCTTTCAGGAGTGCTACTTCTGCAAGGTTCGCAGGAGAGCTTCTGTAGAGTTTGGAAGGTGGAGACGAGGTACTGGCAGAAGTGAAGCTATGAGCACGGGGCGTGAGTCGTGCTTGGGTAGCTCAGTTGGTAGAACACTTGCCCGCTAAGGCTAAGGTCCTGAGTTCGAGTCTTGGGAGGGGGAATACTGTTCTACAAGGGAGAAAAACATAGTTCAGAAAGCTCAAGTCCATCTCAAATAGTACTGGAAGTTGGATCACTCAAAATGGCTCTGAGCACTATGGGACTTAACATCTATGGTCATCAGTCCCCTAGAACCTAGAACTACTTAAACCTAACTAACCTAAGGACAGCACACAACACCCAGCCATCACGAGGCAGAGAAAATCCCTGACCCCGCCGGGAATCGAACCCGGGAACCCGGGCGTGGGAAGCGAGAACGCTACCGCACGACCACGAGATGCGGGCAGTTGGATCACTGTTCGCAATCGGAGTCGAGTAACGTAAGTGCAATGCTTGTAAAAAAAAAAGTTCTTAATTGTATAAGACGAGCTAGTGCAGTGCTTGTTCTTTTCTCTGAATTCTGGATACAACTGATCGCTGGGCTTGACCAATATGGACAAGGATAACGCGATCAGAGTGAGAACGATTTGGAGGATAGCTGTGGCAGCAGGGCTGATGGCTAGGAAAGGCGCCTACTCTGGCGAAAAATAAGATGGAATGAGCAGTAGGCTTACGTCCACAAAAACTGTCCAGTTATCAAGGGACTTTCGTCCTTCTTAATGAGATTAAATGGCCCCTTCATACCGACAAAGAGGACACTGAAATAACACTGGGAGAATCTCAGTGAGAGAAAAGCAAAACTTTTCTCCTAGCAATAAAATTAAACACGAAGTGGTGGCAAAAATGAATCAGTATCACATAGCTATACGTGACAGAAATGTCACGATAGTTAAAAACTCCAACTTTTACAAAGCAATACGGACGACGCAAGAGATTCTGGTTGAATAGAAGAACTTGACTGGAATGATCTATTATTTTATTCATAGAAAGTATTGTGTATGACTATGTTGATACTTGTGTGTCTTGTCCAACAGATGACTTATTTGGAAAACTTGTCTTTTTCACGGTTTGCCCATGTTACTTGCGGTTGGTAGCTACGACTACTCCACATGAGGACTTGTCATGACTACCAGATTCCATAATTGTTAAATGTAAGAGACGGTATATGAGGTAGGTTCCAATGCGATGAATATTGTATGGGACCGGCAGAGAGTGGTTTGGGATAGCGGGCATCGTGTTGTCAATACGCAAAGGTGAAAGTGGAATGCCTAGTGCCCTGCAAAAAGATTACTGCGGTGCGATATAATGCCTCTGGGTAACAGAAAATACAGGCAAATGAAACTCGGAAATACTGGCAAGCTAACAAGTATTATAAAATCACCCCAGCGTAGATAGGATGCTTCCAGAAATTAGGGAAGCAGTAAGTGAATGTAGAAGTTACATGACGAGGCAGCCTACGAACATGGAACTAATAGCTGTCGGCGTACTACTGCTATAAGTGAGTCATCAAAAGCATGAGCAGAAGCATGTAGCTGTCGCAGCACAGGTGCTCAGTGAATCAGAGGGCGTAACCTAGTACAGGTCAGAAACATGGAGAGTACGGAGTCTAATTTTGCAGGTATTTAACCAATCAAGGCGTCGCTCTTATATCAGTGCTAACGGCCTTCCTTTGTTCCTGCCGCAGTTTCGCGATTATGGTATGACGAGTCTGAGAACTGCGGCGATGTGCTCGCTAAGGACTCATCAAGCCGTGCTCTCTGTCCGAAGGATGCAGGAGTGTAAGAGTAGTGGTGACTTACTGTTAGTACGGAAGATTAATAATCGATCTTGTAGTTGTAAAGTAGTACTGATAAGGTAAAATGACCGATCGTTGGAATCAGATGTCCTTTAACGAAGCTGTGTTTTGTGAGAGTGTGGAGGGTGTAAGACGAAAATTAACTGATGCAAAGTACACAACTGCAATGTGTTCCATTAGAGGAGTCATATCTGGGACAAGTTCCATGATATAGTCCATGTTTCAAACAAAAACATAAAAATTACGTCTAAAACAAACAACATGGTTGTATTCTTGTTTGATGCACCTTCGCGTGAGAAAGCTGCGTCAAGCGAAAACTGGACATAGAGAAACGTCACTGTTATATCCCTACAATAAAAAAGCGCGCTATCTCTGTATTCATTTGGTGATGACAATTTGTGTTTATCGGCTGACAGCCAATAGTATGACTTTTCATTCGTTTGTGTACTTTATTTTAATAATTAATCAACATTTAGAGATTGCACGTCATTATCATGTCATGCATTCTGATACTGTCGTTACAGACTCGGTAACGCTCCAAAAGTGCGTATATGTCAACGTAAGTGTTAGACATTCTCTGAATAGATATAAAGTATTAAAATAAATTTACAGCAGTCTACGAAAAAGTTTTATCTATATACCGGGTGATCAAAAAGTTAGTATAAATTTGAAAACTTAATGAACCACGGAATAATGTAGATAGAGAGGTAAAATTGACACACATGCTTGGAATGACATGGGGTTTTATTAGAACCGAAATGCTGGATGGCGCTCCACCCCATATTGCTAGACGCGTGAAAGATCTCTTGCGCTCGTCATTTGGTGATGATCGTGTGCTTGGCCTCCCAGGTCCCCAGACCTCAGTCCGTGCGATTATTGGCTTTGGGGTTACCTGAAGTCGCAAGTGTATCGTGATCGACCGACATATCTAGGGATGCTGAAAGACAACATCCGACGGCAATGCCTCACCATAACTCCGTAACCGGCCGTAGTGGCCGTGCGGCTCTAGGCGCTACAGTCTGGAGCCGAGCGGCCTCTACGGTCGCAGGTTCGAATCCTGCCTCGGGCGTGGATGTGTGTGATGTCCTTAAGTTAGTTAGGTTTAATTAGTTCTAAGTTCTAGGCGACTGATGACCTCAGCAGTTCAGTCGCATAGTGCTCAGAGCCATTTGAGCCAAACTCCGGACATGCTTTACAGTGCTGTTCACAACATTATTCCTCGACTACAGGTATTGTTGAGGAATGATGGTGGACATATTGAGCATTTCCTGTAAAGAACATTATCTTTGCTTTGTCTTACTTTGTTATGCTAATTATTGCTATTCTGATCAGATGAAGCGCCATCTGTAGGACATTTTTTGAACTTTTGTATTTTTTTGGTTCTAATAAAACCCCATGTCATTCCAAGCATGTGTGTCAATTTTTACCTCTCTATCTGCACTATTCCGTGATTTATTCAGTTTTCAAATTTATACTGACTTTTTGATCATCTGGTGCATTTAAATATAAACTGAACAATAGTCATTGCTATCCGAGCAGTCAGTATACTGGTATATAATAATCGTCATGCCCAATGGTATCTTCTCTTATCCAGGCTGTGAGACAGTTTACGATATCTCAACTTTCACTCGAGAATGGCAATAAAGCGGAAATAATGATTTTGTGAAATAAATGAATAGTAATTTACAGTTAACTGGCGGAGTATCTTTAAAGACGACTGTGTATGTAGCGGGAATACCGCAAGTCGGCGGTTGTAATCTCGTGTATTCGCTCTCCTTTCAAAGCGAGTCGCGTCCAGTTCGAGTCTAGTCTACCGGCGCGCGGGGACGGAGGTTTCGGAGTTGGTGACGGAGGACTCACTGACTTGTTTAAAACTTGTAAACGGAACTTATTTATCATCTCCAGTATCTAGACGCCTCTGAGTTCACCAGCAAATCCTCGACGTCACGGCACTGAGTACACCAATGAATCAGTCTATGGGGAAGAATGGTTCCCATTTCGGGAAACAACCGACTTAGACGCACTGATCAGCTAGAACAATAAGAGCACCGACCTACCATCGAGGTATAGCAGCGTCACCTGGCGAAGAATGACTGCTAGTCAGACACACGCATGGTGCATGTAGAATCAGTGAGCATACTGTCCGGGAGTAGAGCGGGGAAAACGCTGATCCGTCTGACCGAGGGCAGATTGTGAAGGTCCGGGGACTCGGCACGAGTAGTTGACGATTCTTGCATGTGCCAATGTCAACACCACGACATCGGCAACTACGACTGATCATCGGCACTAGAAGTTGGTGCATCGGCAGAGAGTTTCATGGTCTGATCAATGCCAATAACTTCATTATGACGACACGAGGCCGCGAATCCATCGTCTTCCAGGGAAACAGCTACTTGACACCTGTACTGCTGAATTGAGAGAAGCTGGTGGCGGCTCCATTATTACGCTCTGGGGAACATTTATGTGGACATCCATGGGTCCAGAGGAGCTCGTGCAAGGTACCATGGCGGTCAAGGAGTATCGTACACTGATTGCAGACCACGTACATCCCTTCATGACGATTGTTTTTCCTGACGGCAGTGGCATTTTTCAGTAAGATAATGCGCCATGTCGCAAGGCCAGGAGTGTGATGGAGTGGCTCGTGGAACACAGTGGCGAGTTACAAATGACGTGTTGGTCCCGAACTCGCCAGATCTGAACCCGATCGAACACATCTAGGATGTAGTCAAACGTGGCGTCGGAGCTAATCGCCCCCTCCTCGGTATTACTCGTAGATGACGTTCGTGTGCAGACGTGGAGCTAGTTCCCTCCAGCGACCTGCCAAGACCTCACTGCTCCTATGCCACGACGAGTCGCCGCTGTTATCAGGGCTAACGGTGGACATATCGGTGTTACGTAGGCGTTCGTAATGTCCTAGGTGATCAGCGTGTAGGACAACAGAAATTTTGAGTGTCTCTGTCTCAGATAATAGAAGAACAAGGGCAATCTGCGCTTGTCTTCATTAGTGAGCTAATACTGTATATGTATTTCCGCAAAGAGTTAAAACGAGTAGTGGCTTACTACTCGTTTCTGACAAAGATGAGTAATTAAGAGTGAGTACTGAGCTTTATGTATTCTCCGGAGGAAAGCAGGACGACTTACGGAACAGCACTCAACTTTGGCCCCTTGTACCAACTTTTTTGAGTAGTTGCAACAGTTTATTATAATGCAGCATCTTTTAAAGGATTGTTCCAGCAAGCCATAAAAGTCAAAGCACTGTAAGACACCTATCCCGGTAAGGTATACTGGGTGATTCACGAAGATATGCAAATATTTTAGTATGATATTCTACAAGTAAAACTAAAGAAAAATCTTCTCATAAACATGGTCCGCAAATGTTTAGCTACGGAGTTACGGCTAATAAAAGACTTTGCCTTAAATTTAGCAACTTCGCTAATATGAAGCCACTGCAAAACTATACGAGGTTAAAGTAAAGCACGATTTCCATGTCTCCACCCAGTTCAGTGCATTTAGCTGCACGTGTAGGAACAGATTTTGTTGCTCGTTTGCCGGCCGAAGTGGCCGTGCGGTTAAAGGCGCTGCAGTCTGGAACCGCAAGACCGCTACGGTCGCAGGTTCGAATCCTGCCTCGGGCATGGATGTTTGTGATGTCCTTAGGTTAGTTAGGTTTAACTAGTTCTAAGTTCTAGGGGACTAATGACCTCAGCAGTTGAGTCCCATAGTGCTCAGAGCCATTTGAACCATTTTGTTGCTCGTTTCAGTTTCGTAGTGTTATTCTTAATTTCGTCTATTGCATTCCTAATGTGAGCAAGTAATGAATCACGTGTATTGACTTTTGAAAATCTACTGTAAATGTATTCTGAAATTGTATGTACAGTGTACAACTTCCTTAACACTGAACTTTGTTTTTCCGGTTTAACATGAATTCACGTGTGCTATGATATTAATAAAAGCAGATTGTCTGACACATTCATACAGTATCAGTTAACGTTATTACCATCATTTTTCCAAAATTAAATTCCCTGCAGCGTCTGTTGAAATCTTCGTGCAATTGTCTGGAATTTAAGAAAGCAAATTCGGCCGAGTAGTTAATAAATTAAAAATTTTACGAAATTACATCTGTGCTTTTCTGAATGTTCTGAAATACTACTGCAGATACATGTCTGGGACATGTATTATTAGATTTACCAGACCTACAACAACAAAATAAATGGAAATCGTGCTTTACTTTAACCTCTTACAGTTTTGCGGTGGCTTCATATTAGCGAAGTTTCTAAATTTCAGGCAAAAATTTTTTTTAGCCGTAATTCCGTAACCAAATATTTGAGGACCTATGTTTATATCAACTTTTTTCTTTAGTTTTACTTGTAGAATATCATATTAAAATTTTTGCATATCTTCTTGGATCACCCTGTATATGCGAACTACATTGCTGAACTGCTTAGACACTATGTGTTTGAAATCTGGAATATTCCTAGTGTGATAGCAATCCTCTCCCTTCCATTCACCTGCTGTAAATAACGGAAGAAAGGGCTTACATTCCTTCTCACTTCTTACGACGTTACAACGGAGCCAGATCACAATTGACTATCGCTTAAGTCCAATGCGCATACGTGGATGCAGCCACGTAAATCTTCTTGTGTCATGTGAGGTAAATGCGTTTTCGGTGGGCAAGATCAGAAATCGGGTGAGAGAACATAAGAAGAGAGAATAGGAAGGATATCTAGTCAGTCCTCCACAGCAAGAAGACAGTAGCAAAGGCCAACCAGACTCATGAAGATAATGCAGGTCAAAGAAAGAAGAGGAAACCAGATTTGAATTCCAGAGGAGCTTGTCGAAGCTAGGCAAGGTGAAAAAAGACGAAAGGAAGGCCCATCAGAACTCGTAAAATACAGGTTAAAAAACGCGGAAAGCAATGCCAAAGAAAAGACGCCATTGCCACTGCAACAGAACGAAACAGAGGCAACTGACAATGGTATTATGATTAAGTTCATTTATTTTTGTAAAAAATGAACCCCTCCACTAGAAATAAATTTAGTGAAATGAGTGCTAAGGATGCAGTTAATAAGCAATTCTTTTAACAGAAATAAATTGGAGCTAAACGAATTCACTGAGAATATAAATGCAGCATTCAGTGCAGTGCAAAACTATGACAAGATTTTATTGTTATTTTATGTAAGTTTGATAATCACTGGGGATGCAAGGACATATTCTCAGTGACACAGTGATCAAATGTTTCTCCTATAACAACTTTCATAAATTTGTATATTTCCTCATATATGAGAGAGAGAAAGAGAGAGAGGAAGAGTGATTGAAAAGGGAGGGAGCTGTTGCCACTCAGTCAGCGTCAGAAAGACTGTGGTAATCACCACAGAACCCATGCGATTAAGATGGAGAGAACAGAGAGAGGGCCTGGTAATAGAGGAATCGCATTTTCAAGTGGAGAGTGAAATAAATATATGTAAAATCAGGCAACAAGAAACGATGCAGTGTATTTAATGCAATATATAGTTCCAAAAATTTTCGTAAAATTTTTGAGCAGACTCCTTACGGACTCCGTAAAAAACTCTGTAAAACGAAAGAATAATGAGGTTCGTAAAATAAATGACTGTTTAATGCTGACTAAGGGCTTTAGAGGGGAAACGCATGACTATCAAATTTCATTCATTTTAAATGTAAGTGAACAAATGTGGGTTAGATCCGCCAAAGATACGTTGCGCATTCATACATTTATTCCTTAAAGACGTTTGTAAACCAGATTATCCAACGTAAGTTTGAGTACAGATATGACATTCTATTTATCAAGATTTTTGTTAATGTAATAATGTTGGTTTTCAAACAACAATTATTTTCTTTTGTAATGCATACAATAATAAAAAAATGTTCAAATGTGTGTGAAATCTTGTGAGACTCAACTGCTAAGGTCATCACTCGCTAAGCTTACACACTACTTAACCTAAATTATCCTAAGGACAAACACACACACATGCAGGCCCGAGGGAGGACTTGAACCTCCGCCGGGACCAGCCGCACAGATACAATAATAAACTGTTAAGGAAACAACCCAGGTTTTCTCTGTGGGAAACATCAGGGAGCATTCTTAGCGTTGTTTCTCAAGATATTACTGATATTATAACTGTTATTTTTATAATTATTGTTGTCATTATTCATCAGTCCTTTGTATGACTTCATGCGCCCTGCCACAGTTTCTTCTTTTGTTCCAACCGCTACGTCTCTAACACTTACACTGAAAGACGTCATTTACTTGTTGAACATTTTCGAATTTCTTTCTTTCCCTACAGTTTGTACCCTCCTCAGCTCGCTAAGTTATCATGGAATCTTTTCCATGGCGTCTTTCTGCACAGCCTGTCATCCCGTCCCTTCTTCTTCTCGTTGTTTTCCATATGTTCCTCTCTTCGCCGGCTCTGGAGAGAACCTTATCATTTTCTTACGTTACTTCAGCTGATTTTAAATGTCCTTTTGTAGTAATACATACTCTTGTCTTGCGGGTTTCCTGCAGCCGATGATTTACTTCCATACAAAGCTGCGTTCCAGACGTACATTCTCAGATATTTCTGCCACAAATAAAGGCGGATGTTTGATATTAACAGACTTCTTTCAAAGAGGAATGGCCTCTTTGCTTATGTTAGTCTTCTTCTTATATCCACCTTGCTTCGTCTGATGTGCATAGTTATGCATCCAAAGTACCTTCACTAGGCCTACTTCGTCTGATAATTTTAAGCTGCTACTGTTAATTATTTAGTCTTCAATCCATATCCTGTTGTATTTAGAATTTACACTCTGCCCAACAAGTTCTTTAAAAATTCTTCTTTATTTTCATTTAGGATAGGAATGCACGACGCGAATTGTATCATTGGTATCCTTTAACCTTGAATTTTAATCACACTCCTGAACCTTTCTTTTATTTCCGTCATTGCCTCTTAGATGTAGGGTTTGCGCACTGGGAAAGAGATGCTGCTTCCCTGTCGTACAATCTTATGCTAGCTCTTCGCTCTTGGCCATCCATTCTTATAGCTTATTGTTTTTTTCTGTGCAGCTTGTGCGGATTTTCGATTCTTACAACTTATTGTTTTTTCCGTATAGCTTATACCGATTTTCCTGAGAAATTCAAATATCTTGTACCGTTTTACGTTGAAAAAATTTGAACGGTCGACTAATCTAGTGAGTGAGTTGCTTTGTCTTGAGTCTTGCTTTCATTATCAGAAGCAATTTGAGAACTGCTTTGGTATAATTACCTTCCCTGAAGTCAAACTAATCATCATCTTAGAGGTCCTTAATTTTATTTTCTATATGTATTCGACAACGCATGCTAAGGGGATTTATGGCTTGCTGAAAATAAATAATACTAATATGGCTGTGGCCGACGGTTTTGAAGAACGAAGCCTCCATTGGACAGAGAGGTGTGGCGATGGAGGGCATTTGTCTTACAGCGAGAAATGGGGAGCAAACTTTTAACCCTTGCACGCGAGCACATTAATTTGTTTGTCTCCCTCCAGTACCGTTCACCTGACGTGCATTCATTTGTCTTTCCACCTTCTTTTCGGTACATTAACTCCTGCCCTTTGTGTGCCTTGGGGTCGTGATTAACGTTCCTGGCGGTGGTGTTTAGTGGTCCTTAGCCTATTAGAAGTCGGTGGGAGTAAGAAATAGTCTATACGCAATAGTTATAAATGTTTACAATGTTACAAACTTCCAGCAACCGGTTGCAAACAGAATTTAAAATTCTTTAACTAGTTTTCAACGCCAACTAGGGGAGCCTTCTTCAGAAGAAACTGTTACCTTACATGTGGTTGGCGTTGAAAACTGGTTAAAGAGTTTTAAATTCTGTTTTCAGTCGGTTGGCTGGAAGTTTGTAACGTGGTAATTAATTACGGTTGCTGAGCACAGCCATGTTCTAAACATTATAAATGTTTAAAAACGTAGGGTTTCTCCTTCTTTCCATTTTGCAGACCGTTTTACTGTTCTTCGACATCAGATTGACGAGAAAAACGAAATACATTTTTTACTTGGATCAGCTTGGTCCTTTGCGGGTGTGCAGACGAACTTCGAAAAAAATTTCTAAAACAACTGCTGCCTCATTGTGTGCCCGCAGATGAAACATTGAAAACGAGGCAGTGAATACGACAAGTACACAGTACCTTAACCTATAACTGAGAGTTAACAGCGTTCTGCCTAACCAGTAATATACCGCAGGTATCTTCTCCAGTTCGATATTATGCCGTTGTATACTGCTGAAATCATACAACTCGAGGTGGCAGAATTGTAGGGCACTGGATCCGAATTCGGGAGGACGACGCTTCAAATCTCCGTCCGACCATGGAGATTTGGGTTTTCCTTCATTATCCTAAATCCCTGAATGGCAGGAGGTTTCCTTCAAATGGGCACCAGTGACTTCCTTTCCGATTTTGTATTAGGTTGGTGCATAAGTTGGAAGCGTTTTTGTTTTGAATGTTGGTATTCCGACTACTACGGGTTTATTAATGATTGTCATATTTTTATTTGTAGTTCACTGTTGCTATCTGAGTTTACATGTTATCATTTTCTCATTCGGAGATAGCGAGCGTGGCTGTGGACTCTAGAAAATGGAATAGTATCAAACGGAGAAATCGTATTATTTCCCACTTATTCTTCTCTTTAAGTTCAGTAGAAGGGTGATAGCAGCGGAGACGGACAGAAACATTTGACATTTGATCCTTGTACGGGGATAAAGCCACTGGACACAGGAATGGCGAGAAAATGGTCCTATCGTTTTAAGGAGGGTCATTTTGACGTTAGTGACTCTCCAGGTTCAGGAACACTTTCGGGATTTCATGAAGATCGATTAAAATCATTAATATGATCCACATCAGCGTACGCTAGAAGGGCAAGTGTGATCATTGCACCATAGTGCGACATTTGCCTGCAACGGTGAAGGTTCAAAAATTGGGTGTATGGCTACAGCATGCTCTGAGCCAAAATCATAAAATATGTGCATATCTGCTTGTTCGTCATCAATTTTGTCGTGATGATTCCTACCTCTCGATAATTACTATCCAGAGTCGTTACTGGTGACGAGAAATGGTGTCTTCATGCTAACATAAGAAAAAGAAAGGAATGGATGATCCCAAACAAGGCAACAACTGCCTCTATAAAGACCAGCGCGCACCTACAAAAGACAACAGGATGCATCTGGTCGAACAGCGGAGGTATAGTGTTCTCGTACTATGAATTGCTTCCCCGACGTGTAAACATCACTGCTGGCATTTATTGTCAAATACTTAGATGTCTTGGGCTCAAAGAACAATGACCAGAAAGACTGCATGGTGTGATGGTATTCGAAGACAACATAAGCCTGCAATCTGTTAGATTGTCAAAAGACACTGTACAGAAGTTAGAATGTGAAGTCATTATCTTATTCACTTGTCTTGCGCCGACAGATTTTCCTCTTTTCCGCTCTCTACGCTCTCTATCGAACAACGTTCAAGGAGCTTCCTTGCCAGATGACAACGCGCTCCGAACATGGCTCAACGAGTTCTTCGCCTCAAAACCACATTATTTCTACAGTCGCGGAATCGAAAAGTTATCCCAACGTTGGCATATTGTCAAGGGGAATATATTATTGACGACTCGAGTCTCTGTTATGCGTAGCTGTTGCGTTTATTAAAGTAATGGAAAAACGCCACGATACCATGCACCAAACCAGTAGTAAGAGTAACTGCTTAGTCCTAATGTTACTATGGTGACGATGATAAAACGGTTTCTTCTACAAAGTTTAGCTTTATTTTTTTCTGCTTTTACTCTAATACGGTGTTAAAGTTGTAATCATTATAGGCTGTTACGTATTGTACTCGAGTATTTCACTCTACTCAACGGTTCGTAACGTAGCTGTCACCACTGTGGACGCCAGAAACTGCAGCGTATCACAAATAAATTACGCGACTGTAGTACCTGTACCTGGTTACTTCCCTATTCGTTTCTTTAGTTTTGTAACGCTTTACATTTCACGAGTAAGCAGAAAGATCGCTGCCTTCACCTCAACATGGTGCAGAAAGAGCCTGGAAGAACGGCACATGCACTGAGTGCTGATAGTATTGGTGATTCTAAACAAAAACCCTCAAATGAACATACGAGGGTGAGTCAAATGAAAAGCCTTAAATTTATAATAACAAAATTGAAATTTCGCGCCGTTACCCTTTAAGTTGGTAAGCGTGCTACAAACAGCGTGCAGAATGTCCTGTAGGTGGCAGCATAGTGCAGATGCACACATACCGTCGCAGTATTAGTATAAAGACGGCCACCCCACTTGTGACCACCAGGGAAGAACAGCGTTCTGTTATTCGGTTTTTGGGTAGTGAAGGTGTGAAACCTATTGAAATTCATCGAAGAATGAAGGTTCAGTACGGTGATGCATGTTTGTCACAGCAGCAAGTCTACGAATGGAGTAGGAAGTTCGCAAATGGTGTGACTTCAGTGGAAGATGCTCCTCGTCCAGGTCAGGCACAACGAGTTGTGACTCCACAGAACACTGCAGCAGTTGAAGTCATAGTGAAGAAAAACCGCCGAGTGACACTGAATGACATTGCAGCATGTTTACAGATTATTCATGGGTCAGCACACCATATTGTGCATGATGTGCTCCAGTTTCACAAAGTGTCTGCAAGATGGGTGCCACGGCAGCTGACTCCTGAAATGAGGCAACGAGGTGTTGATGCTTGTGAAGAACTTCTTCAGCGCTTTGAACGAGAAGGTGATGACTTTCTCGCAAGAATCGTTACTGGGGACGAAACCTGGGTCCACTTCCACCAACCGGAAACGAAAAGAGCGAGCAAGGAATGGCACCATTCCTCATCACCAAAACCAAAGAAGTTTCGAACAGAACCATCAGCAGGGAAGGTTATGCTGACTCTGTTTTGGGACGAAAATGGCTTCATTTTGGAGCATTACATGCCTAGAGGGACCACTGTCACCAGTGCATCATACACAGATCTGCTAAAAAATCACGTGCGGCATGCAATCAAATCAAAGCGACGTGGATTGCTGTCAGCAGGTGTCCTTTTGCAACATGACAATGCAAGGCCCCACACTGCTTGTACAACAGTTGCAACAATCACAGACCTGCATTTTGAGTGTCTTCCTCATCCACCATACTCACCAGACCTTGGCTCAAGTGATTTCCATATGTTTGGACCACTCAAAGACGCAATGGGAGGAAAGAAGTTCCGTTCTGAAGAAGAGGTACGCCACGCGGTGCATGAGTGGTTGCGCGGACTACCAAAAGAATTTTTTTCTAAAGGAATTTTTGCACTTTGTAAGCGCTGGAGGACTTGTATTGAGCGTGGGGGAGATTATGTTGAAGAGTGATACAGCTTTGTACCACTTCTGCGCAACAAATAATATTTTTAAAAAAATTTAAGGTTTTCATTTGGCTCACTCCTTTTCTTAACCGTATCCGACATAAAGCTGTTTGAAAATCACGGACGTCAGCCCTTCTTCACCAGCACTCACATGCGAAAACGACCAGAGCGCGGTTACACTGCGTATTGGTGTTTTTAACTGACCATAGATCATATTTTTGAAGCCACACTTTTCTTTCACATACTCATTAACTTAGTGTTCCCGCGGCTTCCGTCTTCACGGTAATAGATTTTTACACCAGTTGGGCTGATGTTACCTCAATTACGGACCTTTCGACGGGAACAACAGCGAAGATATTCCTTACTACAAGGAAATTACTGCTCTCATTTTCCATTGGTGTGCTCAAGTAAAGGACCGTACGAATGAACTCAGATCGACAACACCACAGATGTCTGAAAGAGTTGCAAAATGTTCTGTGGTTGACGGCGGACTTTTTGAATATCTTTTGTGAGGAAATATACACCACCAAACAAATAATTGTCTCACAATTTTTCTTTTATTATCAACAGCATTTGTCCTGTTCCCTACTGTTTTCATTAGCATTCTCGGAAACTATTAAGAACAGGCTGTTTTTCCACGACGTCTTTTATGAAGAATCACTGTCATCCCTCAAAGCATATACCTTTTCTCCTGATTCACCCTTTATAATGCTTCAAGCTGCCTAGTGTCATATAGCGCAAGAGATTTCCCGACCGTACTCTGAGTTTCAAAACGACTTTTTGCAGCACAAATCGAGCGCAATTAGCAACATCTCGGACGGGAAGTCCAAGCCGTGCGTAATTTCCACTGCTCAGTAAACGACACAACTTCGGCTACCTAACTCGCTGCGGAAAACCGCTAAACTCATGCGACGTTACGAAGTTTCTCTCGTGGAACTCGCAGAAATGTCGCAAACGCATAACGACGTTAAATGGCTTGTACTTGGGGAACTTTGGTTTCAAGAAATGTAACAGCTACAGGAAGGACTTTTTTTCTGCAAGACCGTTTAATTATACAGCGAACAGTTCTGCGATAATTAAATAAGGGCTCGCTTGAAGAAGAAAGCAGGGGAACTTGCCGCAGTTTTTGAAGTGTGAAGAGTAAAACCTGCTGGAAATTTCTGGGGGTTTAAAGGAAGTTAACCTCTTCTTGGAGGCATTCGCTAGACAGCCAAGTTGGTGCTTACGTTTCATAAAAAGAGTGTAAGGAATACAGCGGTTCAGTGTTTACTGAAAACGGGAAACGTACTTCGTACAAAATGCTAGGTGCGCTTGAGAATGAAGATTTCAAGTAAGAAATGCAGTTTTCCTTCAAATTATTTGTCGTTGTGATACCCTACTGTAAGAAACAAATCTACAACGAAAATTATTAGTGACGAGCTTCGAAGCTGTAAAATGTAATTTAACAAACCGGGCACGTCTCATACAGTCGTTTGATTATGATTTTATTTCATTTTAAATAGTGTAGAGGGTGCTACTAAACCTGGAGTATGCTGCTTCTAATGGTGCGGATAAAACTGCGCGTCATTGTCACAGCCAGCGTGTATATCATCACCTGATACGATTAGATGAAATCAGCTAAGGGTGTTACGCTGGGTAGCATTTTTCATGCTTAGCTGGCATGCATAGAACAAACCAAATTATTTATTGGATTCCTTCTGACAGCGTGAAAAAATTAAGCACCAGCATCCACCGTGTTTCAACCAAGAAAATAGGAAACGAAAGGAATGTATACCATCCGATATGTGTCAATAAAAGAAACTGAAAGCGGAAATGTCGCCAAAGGAAAAGAGAATAGATTTTACGTTTTGCTTGAGTCGTCCTCGTTCTTCATTTATGAGGTCACTAGGGATTCGCAACTATTCATCGTAACTAATTTCACTCAAAGTTATGGTATATGCATACCTTGACAAGGAATGAAAGAGTACGGTAGTTCGACGGTTGTGGGTAGAGTCCTTCTGTGGAATTCTTCTTTTAAATTTCACCTCTCACGCTATTTAAACTGCAAATAAACCAAAACAATGCTAAGCCACTTATATTTATTAACATTCTCTTGAAATGCATGGAAAGGAAAAGTATAGAAAAATTTGGGATGGTAAACAAATTTCGAAGAAAGGATTGTTACTTACAGCGTCCTCCAAGACCCCGTAAATAATTTTCAAAGAAGAGATTATAATTAAAACGTACAGGACGCCGTATTCAGTTAGTTTCATGTTGACCTTCGAGCGCTGCACGCAAACGATGGTTTCCCTGTGCAGGTAAAATCGGCCCATCGGTTGTTCTAGATAACGTTTTCTACAGCTACGGAACTCATTCCATTCCTAGCTCTCGAACTGGTAACGAGAATTGTTTGAGAATATTGTGAGAACACAGTGAGAATATTGTGAAGAACATCGTGTCGACGGAAAATGTGTGACAGTACAAGTGAAAATACTGACGTGTCAGGAGCATTGGTAAAAGAAGAAGGGGGATGAAGGATACCCACAGCAATGACTGAAAACGGCGCTGGGTTGTAGCTCACATCTTTTGGCCTAAAACGATCCGACGACGTTACAAAGTTCTGACTTAAAAACCGGAAACCACATTTAAACTGGTAGTGTTATAGAAGTATTTATTTGTTTGAGACGAAGAGCTGATTTGGTACGAAGATCTTGACGAATTTGGTGAATATGGAGAAGTGGATAGTGACTATTTGTGTAACGTAAAAATTGAAAAATAAAAAAAAAACTTTCCGACAAGGGGTCAAGCGCACGACCCGCCGATTACCGTTCTGTCCCCTTCCAAGGCGCTAACCGCTCTCTGGAAAAAAATCACTAACGTAGCTAATGCCTCATCTTTCACCCGCCACGAGCCAAAAGTGTTTTTTTTTTCTAAACTCTTGTCCATCTGAAGCTCTCACTTCTGTCAGTGCCATTTCTGATCATATTGGACGGAACGGGTTATGTCGAGTAGGTGCTTGCCCCCTGTAAGAGCGTTTTGAAAAATTCTACTCGCAATGGATGTTTGCAATAGCATATCTGCATCCGTAGATTGCAAGGGACATCGTGGTATGTAGCAGGGAATACTTCGGCTATTTATACCGTTTATGCCTTTCCCAGCTCAACTCGCGAATGGGGCGTGGGAAGAAACCAGCGTATTTCTCTGATCTTCTCATCGTGTTTGTTTCGCGAGACGTATGTGGAAGGCGGTAAAATGCGTCCTGACTACTCGAAATGTACGTCCCTGGAATTTCAACAGTAAACATTTCTGTCGCGCAGGGCGCTTCTGTTGTAGCTTCTATTACTAGAGTTTGTTCAACAACACCGTAAATCTCTCACGCTTATAAAACGCTCTCGTGACGAAAACGACGCACTGTTTGTTACATTTTCTCCATGTCTTCTTTTCCGGGAAATGTTCCAAACTGATGAGCAATACTTTATAATCAGTATTAAAAATGTTTTTATGCCACTACTTCTTTGGTCGGTGAATTACATTTCCTTAAGGTTCTTGAATTTCTTCATGGTATTTTCTTTTCCTACAAATTTTATGTCATCATTCCACTCCAGGTCGTTCCAGACGGCTACTCTTAGGTATTTTACTGTTGTTTCTTTCTCCAGTGATTTATGCAAAAAGCGTCACCGAACGGAAACGGATCCCTTCGCATATTTATGCACAATCTGCATCTACATCTATGCTCTGCGAACGACTGTGGAGTGTATGGTAGAGGATATACGTTGCAGTGTACCGGTTATTAAGACTTTCTCTCGTACCATTCACGTACGGATCGTGGGAAGAGCGACTGTTTAAATGCCTCTGTGCTTGCTGTAATTAAACTAATTTTGTTCACACGATCCGTCAGCAAGCGATACGTACAGGGTTTTAGTATATATAATATAAAGCCAGTTCCTGAAATTTTGTTAGTAGACTTTCCCGGGGTAGTTACCGTCTATCTTCAACAGTCTGCTAGTTTAGTTCTTTGAACACCTCTGTGACACTCTCCCGAGGGTCAAAGAAACCTGTGAGCATTCGTGGCGCCTTTTTCTGTATTCGTTCGGTATCCGCTGCTAGTCCTGTTTGGTACGGATCCCACACACTGGAGCAATATTCTAGAATGGGTCACACGAGTGACTTGTAAGCAATCTCCTTTGTAAACTGGTAGCGTTTCCCGATTATTCTATCAATAAACCGAAGCCTGCTCTCTGCTTTACTCGCGACAAAGCGTATGTGACCTTCGCATTTCGTGTTTCGTGTTCCTAAGTGTTACATCCAGGTATTTGTATGAGTTTTCAGATTCCAGCTGTGACTCACTGATATTATATTCATCTACATGTACATACATACTCCACAATGCACCATACGGTGCATAGCGGAGGGGACCTCGTAGCACAACTAACATCTTCTCTCCCTGTTCCACCCCAAACAGAACGAGGGAAAAATGACTGCCCATATGCCTCTGTACGAGCCCTAATCTCTCTTATCTTATCTTTGTGGTCTTTCCGCAAAATGTAAGTTGGCGGCAGTAAAATTGTACTGCAGTCAGCCTCAAATGCTGGTTCTCTAAATTTCCTCAGTAGCGATTCACGAAAAGAACGCCTCCTTTCCTCTAGAGACTCCCACCCGACTTCCTGAAGCATTTCCGAAAAACTCGCGTGATGATCAAACCTACCAGTAACAAATGTAGCAGCCCGCCTCTGAATTACTTCTTTGTCCTCCCTTAATCCGACCTGATAGGGATACTATGTCGTTTACTTCGGTAAGTGCATCATTTTACATTTCTGAACGTTTAAAGCAAGTTGCCGATAATTATGCTTATGTACGTATGAAGAATTTTGCATTGTATATATTTTCACGCACAATATATCTATCATTTTACAATTTTTGTAGATATAATGTGAAGATGGTCCAAGACCGAAACCGCCAGATATTGAGTTTCAAATAAAAACAGTTGACGATCAAAATGTTTTTCTTCAATCACTGAACTGGTGCTTAATGTTATCTAACCAAAGCATTAAAGACCTTATAATGTCTGAGTTCAAGGATAATTTCTGCTACTCTTCTTGTAGAAATGTGTGTCCTGTACTTTCCTCCAGCTACTGCACACGGTTTTTCGTTTGCTGGATCTGCGATAAATTACAGTTAACAGAGGGGCTAACTCAGCCGCAAACGGGGTGTACAGTGTGACAGGGATTCCATCGGACACATTTGAGCTGTCTCTCAGTGCCACTATTACTACTATTTATTTCACTCATTCTTCGGTGGCACGAGAATTAAAACTGAGCAGTAGCCTACTTGGGTTTTCCTCTGTAAACGAACATTTGAAAACAGAGTTAAACATTTCTCCTTTTGCTTATCTACTCTCGATTCCAGTTCCTGCCTTGTCGATCTATGACTGGACGCTAACTTGGTGTCACTTAACAGCCTTTACATATGACCAGAGTATTTCTACAATTTTTTTTGCGGTAATCACTGCAGGCTTCACCCATTGCTCTCCTGACTGCCAAAAGCATTTCATTTAGCATCTCTCTATCTGTAGCCCTATGCTTTATTTTGTAACTGCTATGGAGTTGTCTCTGTTTCTTTAGTATACGGTACATTTATTTACTTTCGTGATCAACTACCAGTTGCTGCTCAATTGTCGATATTCTGCACGTCGTCTTGCATTTCGCTAGAGTGTCCTTTCGTTGAAGGCTCTATATAGACAACAGCATTGTCTGCAAACAGTCTCATAGCGCTTCTGATGTTACTTACTTGATCAGTTATATGTTGTAAACAGTAATGACCTTGAAAGTACCGTCTCAGGATACTGCCAAATCTGTCGATTCGTCCCGTGTTGAGTTCTGTCAGCTAGAAAGTCCCGAGTCCACTCGCAAACCTGGTCCTAGACTCGGTAGTCTCGTATTTTGTTGACTAAACTGCAATGCAGAAATGTTCCGAACGCCTTCTGGAAGCCTAGGAACACGGCATTAACCTGAGGGCCGATCTCATCATACTTTTTCCTGATCAGAAAATAAACGTTAACCGATTTTAAATGATAAACAATTTTAATTTGTCTTCATTTGTATAAATCTGCACTGTGAGACTTATATGTGTCTCATGTCCCGAAGCTGGCTTCAATGGAAGTCAAACTTCTAAACAAAACATGCTTTACAGTATAATTATTCATAGCTGTCCTCATAAAAAATTTCTTTCAATTTTTTTTAATGCTCATCTCCTGTGTCCACTCCAGCCAGAATCACAATAATATTAGCAGCAGTTGTTTCTACAGATTGTTAACTGAAGAATATTTGCTTGCGTCTGCTTTGTAGTATTTACTACTGTAGCTCTGGGAAGATAAATTTAGTTTCGTATGCATTATCGTGGCTCGCCTGCAATTCTTATATGAGGGAAGACACCGCTTTCTCGCCGTTCTTTCTTTAAGGCTCGATTTTCATTACAGCTACTTAACATGAAATTAAAAACACCTGTTTTCTTTGGCAACTCTTTCAGAACGGTTTTCTTTTCCACTGCAGTCTCAAACCGAACGACATTCAGCAGAATTCTGCAAGCAAAGCCTCCATCTAGGCGAATGGGAGACACTGCAATGGGGAAAACAACCCTAAATTTAATGAGAGAGAAAGAACTGAGATCTGTCTGTTCAGAACTTTAGTTGCAGTGTATCCCGCTCCAAGAAACTGATAAGGGAACACAATGGTTAAGACACTGAGCTCTTCATCGGGGCGAGGCGTGGTTCAAATCCATATCCAAATCCCTAAATCGACTATGCCGGATGTCCGGATGGTACCTTTGAAAACGACGTGGCCCATTTCTTATCTCAACCTTAGCCTCTCCGAGCTTTGTTTTCTATGAACAGTCATAAAACTCTGATTACGGTATGTTTGGCCTTCATACTGGGTGCACATAAGAACTAGAATGCTTTATGCTTGCAGTAGCACTACCGATTTTCGATGTGGTTACGTTTCGGATCACTTCGTGTACTTCAATATTTCGATTGTCTATTAAAGAAATAGGTCGCATGAATTAAATATCACCTATAAAACAGCTCAATGGATTATCCATTAATAGTATATTAATGAAATTCAGCTGAACGCCCTTAAGGCTCCTTGCGTAAAGATAGTCACACAATAATCAATCTTATAAATTATAGAGTGCAGCAATCAGTCGTCCTTTTTTATGTAAGTCCTTGTTGTAGTAGTATTCAAAGATATGTGACTGACACCTGAACAACAGGGACTTATTTGCACCGAAATTAGAAAACAGTGCATTGTGAACGGCTAGCCACTATCCGAAATCTGGATTTGTGTAATAAAATTAGAAAAAGGACGACTGATTGCTGCACTCTATAATTTATAAGCCACATAACAGTCGCTGAGTGCACCCACTTTCCGAATGGAACGTATCCTGATAATAACCAATCTTTCTTCTTTCTTCCATGATAAGTGTTAGAATCAACACAGGCTAGTAGTATATTATAACTAATACACGTAAATTGTCTTGTTGCTGTATGGGGGTAATTTATATCAGCAGCTTTACAAAACTGGTTAATCCCGTACAACGGCTTAGAAATTAGGGGAAAAGGCAAATGATAGGAGAGGGACAATGGTTTGAGGTCTGCGACTTGGACGCCGTATATAGTAATCTGCTCGATCGTTCCAATAAGGCGACATTTGAACGGTGACAGTGTTTGCAGTGTTATTAGTAAGGACAAAATAACACACCCACAAACATAAAATCATAAAAGTATTTATGGAAAATAACTGAGTAATAAACTTCTAGTGTTAGTTTGCGAGTAAAGCATTCGTGGTTGTGATTTGGATGAAGACAGACGGTCCAGCATTTCACTTTCATGTCGTTGACTACCGAGTATATTTTGTTGTGACATCGATACGTACTGTGCATCCATAGAGGGATGACCTATATACCTGCAGGTATCAGGGAATTCGGATTTTGTTGGTAACAATACAACGTCACCTTTCTTCGAAACTATTAGTGGCCGAAATACTTTAATTGTCTGTGGTATCCGCTGTACTATAACTGAAGAAGAAAAATACAAAAGGAAAACGTAAAAGAAAAAAGCGTATTTCATTGCTACATAGATATAGGGGTCACTACTTCATAGTCACACTTAGAGAAGTTAGAGGAGACGGTGTTGCCAAATACCGAAGGCTGCCTGAGATTCAACTAACGCAGCCGTTCAGAACACATTATGCTACCCTGCTGCATAGCCAGGTTGTTTGGTGTAGGTTGTCAGATCTCTTTGGGTGAGAACAAAAACTGGAGATTTTCGAAATACTTCTCTTCGTCTGACGAAAGTGAGCAATGAAGACTCCGCTATGTGTGCCTTCAGCTGGTACTGACTAGAGCGAAAGCGATGTAAATTTAGGTTTTCACTCATTGTAATCTGTGTCGTATACTTTATTTCCGTTACAAATGAGATATCTTGTTTCACGTATCTAATCACTCTGAACTTATATTTTCTATTAAAAACGGTCGTGATCACGATTTATTTATTAAGGCGACTGGTTTCGACCACTACTGTGGTCATCTTCAGACCATTGAGTAGGAACCTCTTTCTGCTGAGTAGTGATTCTCCAGCAGAAAGAGGTTCCTACTCAATGGTCTGAAGACGACCACAGTAGTGGTCGAAACCGGTCACCTTAATAAATAAATCGTGATCAAGACTGCTTTTAATAGTAAATATTTTGTAACTCATTGATCACTGCTACTCCCATAATGTACTCAAAACTGTGAACTTAATCAGCAAAATTGCGAAATTTTTATTGCGTCGCTCATCAGTGGTAAGAGGAGGAAGCTGTTACCTGTGTGGCAAGAGGTGGGCGAATGACGATCCGGCTGACAGCACACGGTCGGCGACCACCGAACTACACGCCGGGTTCCTCCGCGACCGACCGACACTCGCGAGAACTGCGGGGCGGGGAGGTGCGCGCTACACGGACGACGCCCGGCGTCGACGAGCGCCGCGGCACAACTGGCCCGCAGAGGCCGCCGGGGTGCGCGCGCCGCGCCGGCGTCGGCCGTCGCCATGGCAACGGCGGCGTCGCGGAGAGCGCGCACGCGCGCGGCGCCCTCTCGCCTCTGCACAGTGGCCTAGGACGGAGGCCGCGGCCGGGGCTCCAGCTGGCTGCCGTGGCAGGGGGGAGCGAGAAGTTGGGCCGCACGGAGGGAAGGGCGGTCTTGAAGGGTAGAAGTAAACTTAAAACGGCCTACAGGCCTCCATTTCAGTCGAATGTGGCTCGTTATCTGAATTAAAGGTGCGTACGCGACATTCGGTTCTCAGTTCTCTCAGTTCTGTAGAGTGTTAGTGTGGTGTGCGTACTGTAAGACCGTCGGTACGCACACCAGCAGATTACTTGACTTGTCGCTCTAACGAAGTAGGTGAGTGTCAGCAATATGTCTCGTGGTCTTATCGTGGCGTGTTTATCTTCTGCCGTTAGGTCAGATGATAGAAATGCCACTTGCACGCTTAGAGTAGCAGATTGACGGTGACCAACTTTAAACAGAACTTGATTAATTTTCACACACATTTATTAAAGTAATAATAATCATAAACCTTACTTAACTTGATTCTGGATGCTATTTACAATTGACAATCAGAAGTTCCTTTGGTCTTGGTATGTTAATATTATTCTCACATATCTCTGATACTTGACATAGTGTCTACACATTTCTCTTCATGGCTATGCACAGGAATATGATAATCTTATTAGGCATAGACTGAAACATGACTATAGACTGATGCAGACTAATGCAGACTGATCAATCAGCGGTCTGTACCCTCGTTATAATACCTCGAGCGTTTAGGTATCACTGCGCGAGTGTGATCCGCGAGGAGAACCGAGCGAGGTGGCGCAGTGGCTAGCACACTGGACTCGCAGTCGGGAGGACAACGGTTCAGTTCCGCCTCCGGCCATCCTGATTTAGGTTTTCTGTGATTTTCCTAAATCGCTCCAGGGAAATGCCGGGATGGTTCCTTTGAAAGGGCACAGCCGACTTCCTTCCCCGTCCTTCCCTAATCCGATAAGAGCGATGACCTCGCTGTCAAGTCTCCTTCCCCAAACAACCGAACCCCCCCCACGAGGAGAAAAGGTTCTACGTTAGCAGCAATCTCATTGGCTGCGTTACATTTTAATACGCGGATCGGCGGAAGCAGAATTTGGTCCGTCTCTATGGCAGCGCCATCTCGTAGTGTGGAGGCGGACGAGCGCTGCGCCTGCGCTGTTGTGCTTAGCGGGGCGCGCTCTAGTGGGAAAGTTGTGTACTCGCTGACTATGCGGAACTATGTACACAACGGTTAGTGACAATCTACATCTACATCTACATCCATACTCTGCAAGCCACCTGACGCTGTGTGGCAGAGGAAACTTTGAGTACCTCTATCGGTTCTCCCTTCTATTTCAGTCTCGTAGTGTTCGTGGGAATAAAGATTGTCGGTATGTCCCTGTGTGGGCTCTAATCTCTCTGATTTTATACTCATGGTCTCTTCGCGAGATATACCTAGGAGGGAGCATGTAATATTTCTGGCTTATTCAGCCATCATATTAGGCTCCAGGAAGCTATTCCCAGGGCAGTGGAGATGCAAGAAGCATAGAGATGACGCAATGTGGGATGAGGTACCTGTGACAGATGTTAGATTCGGCACCATTCCCGTGAGAAAGACCGCCTGCATGATGCTGCTGCTCTGTGATTGGCTGCTGTGTTCGGCGGTAGGGCGCCTAAACGTTAAACTTTAGTTGCTATTATTAATTAAATGGTTCAAATGGCTCTGAGCACTATGGGACTCAACTTCTGAGGTCATTAGTCCCATAGAACTTAGAACTAGTTAAACCTACCTAACCTAAGGACATCACACATATCTATGCCCAAGGCAGGATTCGAACCTGCGACCGTGGCGGTCTCGTGGTTCCAGACTGCAGTGCCTAGAACCGCACTGCCACTTCGGCCGGCTATTATTAATTAAACCTGTCATCCAAATTACTTCATTTTTTAAATAAATATCTCTCAACAGCCAGCTATCAATCAGTCATTTCAAAATTATTAAAGTCAAAGTATTACTAAAACAAAAGACTGACGATATTACTGCCGATGCACTTCGGTGGCGTTCGGGTCACGCCTTGCTGGCTTGGCGCGCGAAGTGTCTCGGGCAGTCCGGCTCTCCAGTTCTGACCGTTCCAGTAGACAGACATGTTGTCTGTTGTAGCAGTATTTGTTTCATACAATTTCATTTACTACAGTTCCGACCGTCGCTAGGCACGGAAATGTTGTCTGTAATAGCAGTATTTGATTCATGTAATTTTATTCGCCAGTTCCGACGGTTCCAATAGACAGACATGTTGTCTGTGGCAGGATGTATTTCATGTTATTTTAGCCAGATATAATGACTGTGGAAAGATATATTCAATATGTTGTGATCAAGCATAGTTTCTACTGTCTATATCAATAAAAACGCGAGTGGCATCCCAAAAATAGTTTATTCGTAGCAGCAGTTCCTTGCGAAGTTAATTTCAGCCTCAAGAAAAAGAATTCACGACCTGCGTGCTGTTTTCTGCGCTGGAGACATCATCATCATGAAGACAGCAGGTTAGTGAAGTGTACAAGAATTTATGTATTCCACACAGGGCAGTGGAAACAACTAGGCACCTCACGTGTACTACATGCACAGTACAAATGTGCTCAGTGACACGTCATCAGCAGTAATGCAGAGGAGGTAAGGAAGGATGAAAGTATTAACATTTTTATTCCTTTTTTCTTGCCGTAAGCAATATACTGCTTGACTCCTCGGTGAAGGTATGCTCACGAAACTTCAACAAAAGTCCATCTCTCCTGCAAAGTCTTCCACTGGAGTTTATTTATCATCTCCGTAACGCTTTCGCGATTACTAAATGATCCTGTAACGAAGCGCGCTGCTCTCCGTTGGATCTTCTCTATCTCTTCTATCAACCTTACCTGGTACGGATCCTACACTGGTGAGCAGTATTCAAGCAGTGGGCGAACAGGTGTACTGTAACCTACTTCCTTTGTTTTCTGATTGCATTTCCTTAGGATTCCTCCAATGAATCTCAGTCTGGCATCTGCTTTACCGACGATCAGCTTTATATGATTATTCCGTTTTAAATCATTCCTAATACCTACTCCCAGATAATTTGTGGAATTAACTACTTCCAGTTGCTGACCTGCTATATTGTAGCTAAATGATAAGGGATCTTTCTTTCTATGTATTCGGAGCATATTGCACTTGTCTACATTGAGATTCAATTGTCATTCCATGCACTATGCGTCAATTCGTTGCAGATCCTCCTGCATTTCAGTACAGTTTTTCACTGTTACAATCTCTCGATATACCACAGCATCATCCGCCAAAAGCCTCAGTGAACTTCCGATGTTATCCACAAGGTCATTTATGTATATTGTGAATAGCAACGGTCCTACGACACTCCCCTGCGGTACACCTGAAATCACTCTTACTTCGGAAGACTTCTCTCCATTGAGAATGACATGCCGCGTTCTGTTATCTAGGAACTCTTCAATCCAACCACGCAATTGGTCTGATAGTCCATATGCTCTTACTTCGTTCATTAAACGACTGTGGGGAACAGTATCGAACGTCTTGCGAAGCCAAGAAACACGGCATCTACCTGGGAAGCCCTGTCTATGGGCCTCTGAGTCTCTTGGACGAATAACGCTGGCTGGGTTTCACACAATCAAGTGACAGTGGATGACAGAAAAATGTGATCCACACTTTCTTGTGTGGTTGCTTATTTAATTCGTCTCTTACTCTTCACCATACTATCAAGAGTTACGCAAGTTCCAGAAGTCTCAATTTTTCGTCTGCATCTGGTAGGCTCCAATAGAAGCAAATCGCCCTTCCTTTCAGATTTTTCACGGGGGTGATGATGGCAGCTTGAAGTTCAAGCACCTGACGATGACAGGTGTATGCGAACTGAACAATTAGCGGGGGAACCATTCCAGTTCATCGTCGTAAAAGACGAGACTCTCACGTAGTCGAACAGCTTGTCTGAACTGCGCAGCGTCATCGGTAATGGTGCACCTTATCCCTGTCACATGACGTCAGTTGCGATACACTGCTCAGCGAAACTGAATGTGTGCAGGCCCTTCAAGCTATAAACGTCCATCGCCATCGAGTCATTGATGGCACGCAGATGCAAAATGGCGGGGAAGAAATCGTCAGAAATCCTATTGATTTAACGTAAGAGAGACAATAGAAATAGGCAGTAATGAAACTAAGTAAAATTCGAGGTTAATTAAAGTGCGTTTGAGGATGCAACAGATTTGAAGGATGTGACACGAGAAGAATTGTAGCAGCTTTTTACTTGCAAGTAACAGGAGATCGAATGACCTAATACTGGTGTTTGCCAGCGAAAACGCAAAAACCGTGTTTATCAAACTGCGAATCTTTCTTCTTCAAGAGTTCGAGCAAGCAGTTTGAACAGTTGTTTGTGTCGCATGACGACTTTAATAGTTCTTGGGATGAAGCAAAACACCATTTCAGTTGTTTAGGCTTTGCTGCAAAATATAAAGCGAGAAATATGTGAAATTTTTTTAAAGCTATTAGAACTAAAGTGCGTGGATAGAAACCTGCATCTTTGATGATGGATTTCGAAATTGCTGTCGTCCAAGCAGCAAACAATTTGTTTCGTAGAACAGAGATTACTGGTTGCAATTATCATTTTAATCCATATTTGTGAAAACAAGTTCAGTGATGCGGCCTCGTTCCAGCCTATAAGGAAAACGAGGATGAGCAGTGGTAAAATTTGCTGTTTTGAAGAGCGCGCCGCAGCGCGTAGTGTGAAGCAGTCGCCCTCCGTTTCTGGCGGTGGCGCCGCTGTGGCAGTCGCAGCTTTGGTGTCTCCCTGTGGTGGGAAAGGGGAAAGGTTGCCTGTTCACGTGCACTTAAGGGACGCTAGGAGCTCGCTAAAGGGTCGAGTCTGGTCAGTTAGTCAGCCGGGTCAGTGTGCGGCAGTCAGTGTCTGTCTGTCGTGCGGAGTGCTAGTATGTGTTAGGCCGCCAGTCTGCTCGAGTTTGTTCAGGCAATGGTTATAAGCAGTTGGATCGATAGGTTGGTCGGCTGGTCTTCGTCCGTCTGCGTCTTCGTCCGTCTGCGTCTTCGTCTGTTCCCAGTTTGTGTCCTTTCCTTTTCGTGCTGTGCGTTTTTTCTCCCTGTCGTCATGTCCGCCCCCACCACCACCGCCACCACTACCCCCACCGCCATCGTCTATACATCCCCTTCCGCCGCTTCCACCACTATCACTTGGTGTGCCCAGTCCCACCCCCCTGCTTCCATCCCACCTCTCCTCACTCTCCCTTCGCCCTCGCTCTTTGTTGCCCCCTCTCCCGCTTCTTCCTCTCGCTCCTCTCATTCTGATCCTTTCCCTCCACTCCCCCAGCCTGTCACTGCAGCTCCGGCTAGGGTGGTGACCCGTCGGGCCACTGTCCACGCCCAGCTTTCTCTGTCGCCTTCGCCTTCGCCGTCACCGCCACCACCGTCATCATCATCGCCGTCGCCGTCGCCTTCACCGTCACCATCACCATCTCCGGCGCCGACTGCTGCGTCCACGCTGGGACCTGTCCCTTCCCACCACCTCCCCATCGGTCCCGTCCCTCCTGTCACCACCCGCCCTTCTGCCGCCGTCAAACGCCCTAGTGGCACCCCCGCCTCCTCCGCTCCCAAAAAGGCCCCGCCCCAACCTCCATCCCCCCCCAGGGTGCCATGGATGTCTCCCCGCCTGGCCCTGCTCCCTCCTACTCCTCCTCCTCCTCCTCCCCCCCCCCCTGTTTATACAAATATCTCCTGTCCCATCCCGATCCTTCCTTTCTCGAGGCCCGGAATCTCTCCCTCCTCCTCCGCCAACATTTCCCTGGTGCCCCCACCTCTCTCCTTACTCCCAGCCCAACCCTCCATACTGACATCCTCTCCCGCCTCCCCATCACCCGTTTTGATCCCAACGCCTCCCTTACCCCTGCTCCTTCTCCATCTCCTACCTGCCAACCCCAACCCCCGCGTCGCCCGCCGACCCTCACCGCCGTGATCACTCAGCTCAGTCCGTCGATCATGGAGGAGGAGGTGTCGGTGGAGCTCAAGGCCCATCCAATGCTGGAGGTGCGGGCGGTCCGCCGCATTTTCAACTCGGCTGGCCCCACCCGCCTTATGCGGGTTTTCTCTGAGGACGCCCCCTCCATTGACCGTCTCCTGAAGGAGGGTGCCCTCCTCTTCAACCAGCGGTACAAGGTCGACCCCTCCCGTGCCCCTCCTCAATCCCTGCGCTGCTAGAGGTGTCTGCGCTGTAATGCACACCCAACAGCTGAGTGCCGTGAGGCCCCCGCCTGCCCACATTGTCGGCAAGCGCACTTCCTCCGGCAGTGCCCTAACCTCCAGTCCCCTCCCTCCTGTAATACCTGCAATCTCCCCCATCCCACCTACTCCTAAAAGTGTAAAGCCCGACCCCCTCCAACCACTCCTGAACTCACCGTACCGGTCCGTGCTCTGGACGCCCCCACCCCTCCTGGCAATTCCCTTCGTCCCCCCCCCCCCGCCACCGCTGAGGACATCATCAGGTTCCTCACAATCGTCCTTCAAAATGTTCATCCCTTTCAGCGCCCCCACACCCTCCAGTAGATCTCCCTCACTGCCCGTTCCATATTCCAACTCAAGATGTACGCCACCTACTCCAACAACCAGGCCCATTTCACCTTCTCCCGCCTTGACACCCTCGTCTAAATCCCTGTCATGGCGCGACAGCAACGTATCCTTTTCAACAACATCCGCTCCCTTACCGCCAACAAGAACCTCTTCCTGCACACCCTTGCCACCCACCATGTGGATGCCTTCCTCCTTAATGAAACCTTCCTCCAACCCCACCACACCATCCACACTTCGCCCTATCTCCTCCACCGCTCCAATAATCCCCTCCCAATTGCGCGTGGCGGAGTTGCTATTGGTCACCGCCGACAGATTCCCGTTCGGCTCCAACCTCTCCTTCCCAATCCCACCGAAAACCTGATCCTTAGTCTCTTCTTCCCCGGCCTTACTGTTACCTGCGCCACCATCTATGTCCGCCCCAACGCTCCTCTCCCCTTCGACTTCCTCTCCCACGTCGACCGTACCTTCTCCTCCTACGTGATCGCCGCCGACCTCAACATCCATAGTCGTTCCGCTGCCCAGTTACGGCGGTGGCATCGGTTCCTCTCCACCCTTCAAGGCGATCTCATCCCCATCCCCCAGCACACCCGTCCCGAATCCAACTCCACTCCTGATGTTATTCTCCCCTCCCCCAACCTCCTTGGTCGCATAACGGTGGATGTCCTGGAGCATATTGGTAGTGACCCTGTCCTCATCACCGTTTCAGACAGACGTCGCCCCCGACGCGACCCTCGTAATGACCCTCCCCCTAAGTATGTCCATGACTATTCCCGTGCCGACTGGAATGCCTACCGGGATACCCTCTCGACCCAGGTCGATAGCCACCCCTTCACCTACCGCCACCCTGACGATGTCACCCATGCCGCCTCCTTTCTCCAGCAGACCTTGTCTGAGGCCGTGGAGGCCCACGTCCCTACTGTTGCCATCCACCCCCACCGTCCTACCTTACCCCCACAGGCCATTCTCCTCCTCTGTGAATCCTGTCATCTCTACCGTGCCTTCCTCCGCACGTGTGACCCGGACACACTACGACGCCACCGGCAACTCCAGCGACACATTCGTAATTTGCTCGCGGCTAGGAAACGCCGGGACTGGCGACAGACATGCACCCGTTTAAATGCTACCCTACCAATCAACTCGTCCAAGTTCTGTTCAGCCTTCCGTCGCCTTACCGGAACTAAACCCTCCCCATATTATCCTCTTCTCCATGATGATCACCCTTTCCCTGACACCATTAGTAAGGCCAATCACTTTGCCTCCTACCTCTCCGATGTATTTTCCATCCCCGATGATCCCCAGTTCGATTACTCCCTCTTCCCGGATATCCGCGATCGAACTGACACCTCCGTCCCTCCCCTCGCTCCTGGTTTCCAGTACTTGGGCAACATTGCACACACAGAACTCAATGCCCCTATCAATACACAGGATCTCATTGCTACACTCCGCACCAAACGCAACACCGCTCCTGGTCACGATCGTGTCACCTACCGTCACCTTCGTGAAGCTCCTGTCTCTTTCCTCTCCACCCTGGCCAGGCTCTACAATGTAGTCCTGTCCACTGGTTACTACCCCGACCTGTGGAAAACCTCCCGTACCCTCATGTTCCTTAAACCTGGCAAACCGCCGTCCGCCGTCTCCTCCTACCGTCCCATCAGCATTACCTCGGTCTTCAGCAAGGTCCTGGAATCTCTCCTCACCCGCCGCATCCACCAGCGTCTCCGCCAGCACCGCCTCCTTCCCGTTACCCAGTGTGGCTTTCGGCCATCCTTCTCTTCCAACGACCTTCTCCTTCACCTCACTGATCTCCTTTCCGAACAGCTTAATTCCCGTCGCTCCGCAATGTTCCTCTCCCTGGGCCTCGAATGTGCATATGACCACGTATGGCATTCCGGTCTCCTCTTCCCGCTCCAAACCTTCGCCCTTCCCATTAACTATGTCCGTCTGATCGGCTCCTTTCTCTCCCGCCGTCCTTCCTATGTCACCATCCATAACACAGATTCCTACACCTTTTTCCCCTCTGCCGGTGTGCCCCAAGGCTCCGTCCTCTCCCCCCTTCTGTACCTTTTGTACACGGCGGACATGCCGCCGCCGTCACCCCCCGTCCACCTTCTCCAGTTTGCCGATGACACCACCTTCCTTGCCCTTGCCCCCACCCTACAGCGCTCCCAACACCTTCTCCAATCCCATCTTGACCGGTTCACCGCTTGGTGCAACCAGTGGTTGCTCAAGGTCAATCCATCCAAAACCCAGGCGATCATTGTAGGCAACACCACCCCTTCCTCCGCCTCCTTGATTTCTATCTCACCATCTATGGCCGTCCTATCGCCTCACTCCCACCCTTAAGTACCTTGGCGTCACCCTCGACCGTCGCCTCTCCTGGACTCCCCACCTCCGGACAATCCAAGCCAAGGCACGCTCCCGACTCAGTCTCCTCAAGCTCCTCTCCGGCCGTACGTGGGGTCTGGACCCCTCTACCATCCACACCTATAAATCCCTCATCCACCCTATCCTTTGTTATGCCCATCTGGCTTGGATCTCCGACCCCCCTACCTATTATCAATCCCTCCAAATCATTGATCGTCATGCTCTCCGCCTCGCCTATCGCATCCGTCTCCCCTCCCCCACGCGGATCCTGTACGATCTCATCCTCTTCCCCCACCACCTCCTTTTCCTTGAAAGAATACGGATCCTGTACACCTCCCGCAAACTCGATCCTCCTCACCCACTCGTCTCCCCGATCCTCTCCCACCCCCGCCCGCTGCCGCGCCTGTATTCGCACGTCCCAACCGGTCTCCATCTCTCCACCCTCCTTACCCTCTCCCAAGGTGGCTTCCGCCAGCTCCCTCTCCCTGATGATGCCCTCCATCTACCCCTCCTACCAACTTTGATCCTCCCGCCCTCCTCCTGTACTTACTCCTCTGGGCACCCTCCCTCCCTTCTCTCCCATTTCCCTCCCTCCTCCTTTTCTCCCCCCTCCTCCCCCGGGCCTCCCCTCCCCTGTCCTTCTCCTCCTGCCCCCGTCTCCTAAGCCATTGGCATCCTTTTTTCCTCCCCTCTCCCCCACCTCACCCCTGTTTCCCTCTTGGCCGGTCCCCGGACTCGCACACGCTCAGTGGACATTCGCGCGCCGGAGATCACCGCCATCAGTGTATCGTGTGTGCAGTCATGTTTAGTGTTCAGTTTCGCCGTCACACTCCATTGTTCACCAGTGCCATCGTCTTCTTCAGTGTTTGTGCGTCGTGTCAACAGTTCGTAGTGTGGATTGTCATCGAGTGTGAACGGCTTCTTGTGTTTTTATGTTCATGTGTCTACTGTTTTTTCCCGCCGTTTTTCTAAGTGATGTCTCTTCTCTGTTTATTTCCTTGTACTCTCTTCGGCTGAAGAGCGGCGTATTGTGCTGCTGCCAGCCTACCTGCTTGTTCAGGTGTCAAAATAACAATAAAGTAAAAAAAAAAAATAGGTTGGTCGGTCGCGCACTGAGACACAAGATGACTTGTCCGCCTTGAGCGTCGGCGCATGCGAGGTCGCCACGTGAGTCCAGTGGGCCGCGCCGTATAGCGAGGGGCAGTGGCTTCGCGGTCGACACGAGAGCAACAGGAGTCAACCCACGACATCGGTCTGGCCGGTGCGAGTTGCGACGCCGTGAGACGGGAGATTGGCGTGCCTTCCTGCGTCCGTTGAAGCGGCTGGCAGCGGACGGTTCGCGAGAGCGATTTGGGGGTACTGCGCCAGGTGTTCGCAAGATATCGCAGTTTATTAGAAGTTAAGTGATTCGTGATATGTTGTCTCATTTACTTGTTAAATTCTACTTGTTTTCTTGGTTAATCTATCGTCCCCAGCTTGCTCGTCTGTCTCTTGTCCGCAGTGGTTAGGCAGTTAGTGTCTATCTGTCTGTCTGTCGGTCTGCCGTACGTTAATAGCTGCATCTGTCATGCTTGTCGGATTCGGTGTTAACGAATTTATTGCTTCAACTGTAACGGCCGAATTCCTGAGATATGTTTTTATCTTGCCTATCATCTTGATAGCCGGTATATGTGTAATGTAGAGCATGTTTAAATATTTTATGTAAGAGTGCATTTCATGGGTTTTTTGTTTAAATGGTCATTTTAGTATATAAAGTTGCCACCCTTTCACCGTAAGAGTTTCTTTTTTTTTTTTAAATCAAGTCCCACCTTCGGTGGCAAGTTAATTTTTTTAAATGTTAGTGTTTTGTACCATTTCCATCCCTCCTATGGGGTGCATAGTTTATGTGCTTGTGTGAGTTGTTAAAATTTTTAGTTTAAAGTAATCTGGTGTGTTGCAGATTTGCACCAGTGTAATCTTTCAGAGGTTGTTGTGAACGGTCTGGCTACGGCTGTGTCAAAAGGAAGCAGCAAGGTTCTCAGCCCGAAAGTTCATAATGCCAAAATTTGTTCTTTCTGCCTCTGAATAAATTGTAACTTGATATTTATAAGGTGCTTTCTGATTATAATTTTAAATCTGTCTAGAAAAAAAGAAGGGCTTTTAGGAATAAAATTTCCATTTGTTGAAAGAAATTTAATTTGTTTTCATCAGTTACCCACTGGCAACTACTTCCACGCTCACACAGTGTGATGAAGTGTGTTAATGTTTTGGATGAATCTCTAGTAAATAAAGTAATTTTTTAAGAAAAGTTTTTGAAAGTAAATTCACGGTTCAGAGGAAATATGGCGTCACATAAAAATGTGTTCTGCTCTAATACATATTCCCCTCGAAATATTGGTCTATGGTTGGCTTTGTATTCAGGAGAGCAGTCCTGAAAACCAAAAGCTTCAGGACTTTTACGACTGTTTTTTTGGAACAGTGGCTCGATAACGGACACATGCCAAGAGAGATGTGAAACTGCGGAGGATGGCGCCATTGCACCAATAACATCTCAGAAGGACGGAACCAAAGAATAAATACAATAACATCAAGAGTTCAACCGAATGTTTACTCGTTAGCAAAAAATCTTAGAGAATATGCAGCGTACCATGGCTACCAGTTGGACCGGCAAGTTTTAAAGTTTGCTGGTAAAATAAGAAAAAGGTCAGCAATGAAGACTCACGAAATGATTGCAAAGACTTTAGAGAAACTCCAGCTAATGGTAACTTCAAATCATTTCTGACTGGTTTGACCTACGCAGAGAAGTTACAATGATGAAGAACTTTAGAATCATTGACAAATTTGTAAATATTGAAAAGTAGTGTAACGCAATCGTTATAAAGAAATTTTATGGGTGATTGAAAGGGACTCCCTCCTTTGCTGTTACCTGTAAACGACACAAAGTCGGCTAAAAGTATCTTGCAACCTGTAAAACATTCCTTGACTGAAAAGACCCTCTCAAAGCCCAGGCCTTTTCTGGGGAATATGTGCAGCATTCGCCTTTAGAGGTTCTTAGAATCAAAATCTGTACGGGCGGACACCAAATACGAAATCTTTGCTGCGGATCGCAACCAAATTTTAAAATCGTGTCTATTATGTAGAGGTGTAGCAATACTCAAGTTCTGAACTCAATAACTTCACTGGTTTTCGAGTTTTGAATTTTTTATATGATTTGAATGGTATTCTTGAAAACAAACTTTTGGTACTCACACCACAATTTTCGCATGACAAATTTTGAAGGTACATTCACAAGACATAGTTCAACGGTTATTTGTATTTATTTTATGAGAAATTTTATGGGGAGTGATTACATTAAATTTTAGCCTTGAATTTTCTTTAATTATGGAAACATAAGTGTATTGCTAAAATAAACAAATTATATTTTTGATAATATTAATGCATAGAAGTATGCAAACACGTCAAGACCACTTCTTGTAAAAATTTCGTTCGTATTGGTTAACATTAATGATAAGAAAGTAGGGACAAACTTATGGTAAAATGGATTTTAATTTTTTGTCATAAAATGAATGTTTCTACAAGTTACATGCCCATTACAATTACCAGCACCATAACGTTTTCACTTTCTGCCTATATGAGACTTCTTGTAGTTTCAAAATCAGGGTAGCCTATTTATTGAAGTTTCTAAATAAAAAATCTGTCACATTCTTCTTGAGGAGGTGCGGTGATAGAGATGTCTGATTGAAAGGCGATGCTTGTTTCCTTGGAGAGTGTTAATTTTACTGAACGCGACTTCAGTGTTTCCCCCTAAATTTATATTTACACAGTCAACAAGCAAGGTAATTGTCTTCCAGCGACAGGCTGCCAATTGTTTGCTTCAGTTTTCGTGGAAATCTTGAAATTTTTGTTTCCCAGTTGGAGTTTATGCAAAATTCGGAGTATAGTTGGTTCCGTTTGATGGTGATAGAAATCAGAAATTGTCTTTGGCATCTTTCGGTGTGCCACAGTGTCTTACGCAGTGTGTATTTAGAAGTAGATTTCAACTTAAGAGCTTGTCTTCGAATTAGCATTACGCGAAAAGTAGTACTAGACATTGATATTTTAGCGAAAAGCGAAATAAGTAATACACTCCTGGAAATGAAAAAAAGAACACATTGACACCGGTGTGTCAGACCCACCATACTTGCTCCGGACACTGCGAGAGGGCTGTACAAGCAATGATCACACGCACGGCACAGCGGACACACCAGGAACCGCGGTGTTGGCCGTCGAATGGCGCTAGCTGCGCAGCATTTGTGCACCGCCACCGTCAGTGTCAGCCAGTTTGCCGTGGCATGCGGAGCTCCATCGCAGTCTTTAACACTAGTAGCATGCCGCGACAGCGTGGACGTGAACCGTATGTGCAGTTGATGGACTTTGAGCGAGGGCGTATAGTGGGCATGCGGGAGGCCGGGTGGACGTACCGCCGAATTGCTCAACACGTGGGGCGTGAGGTCTCCACAGTACATCGATGTTGTCGCCAGTGGTCGGCGGAAGGTGCACGTGCCCGTCGACATGGGACCGGACCGCAGCGACGCACGGATGCACGCCAAGACCGTAGGATCCTACGCAGTGCCGTAGGGGACCGCACCGCCACTTCCCAGCAAATTAGGGACACTGTTGCTCCTGGGGTATCGGCGAGGACCACTCGCAACTGTCTCCATGAAGCTGGGCTACGGTCCCGCACACCTTTAGGCCGTCTTCCGCTCACGCCCCAACATCGTGCAGCCCGCCTCCAGTGGTGTCGCGACAGGCGTGAATGGAGGGACGAATGGAGACCTGTCGTCTTCAGCGATGAGAGTCGCTTCTGCCTTGGTGCCAATGATGGTCGTATGCGTGTTTGGCGCCGTGCAGGTGAGCGCCACAATCAGGACTGCATACGACCGAGGCACACAGGGCCAACACCCGGCATCATGGTGTGGGGAGCGATCTCCTACACTGGCCGTACACCACTGGTGATCGTCGAGGGGACACTGAATAGTGCACGGTACATCCAAACCGTCATCGAACCCATCGTTCTACCATTCCTAGACCGGCAAGGGAACTTGCTGTTCCAACAGGACAATGCACGTCCGCATGTATCCCGTGCCACCCAACGTGCTCTAGAAGGTGTAAGTCAACTACCCTGGCCAGCAAGATCTCCGGATCTGTCCCCCATTGAGCATGTTTGGGACTGGATGAAGCGTCGTCTCACGCGGTCTGCACGTCCAGCACGAACGCTGGTCCAACTGAGGCGCCAGGTGGAAATGGCATGGCAAGCCGTTCCACAGGACTACATCCAGCATCTCTACGATCGTCTACATGGGAGAATAGCAGCCTGCATTGCTGCGAAAGGTGGATATACACTGTACTAGTGCCGACATTGTGCATGCTCTGTTGCCTGTGTCTATGTGCCTGTGATTCTGTCAGTGTGATCATGTGATGTATCTGACCCCAGGAATGTGTCAATAAAGTTTCCCCTTCCTGGGACAATGAATTCACGGTGTTCTTATTTCAATTTCCAGGAGTGTATTCATCGACACACTGTGTTTCTGTGTTTAACGTTTAAATAAAATGGTAACCAAATACAAACTTGTCAATTTAAATTGCGTCCTAAAACAGCAGTCATCATAAGGCTACAACAATTGCAAGAAATAACATGTTTCTTGCTTAGCTCCCCCCCCCCTCCATCCGCCCACTACCCTTTGCATCGTCTAAATATTAAAATAGATGTTGAATTTCATTGTCAGTTATCATTATTTTGAATTTCATTGTCAGTTATCATTAATAAGTCTGAAAAATAAATTTGCCACGAAACTCGTTAATGATCCACCCTGAAGTGATACATGGTTGCTCGCTGCTGCGGTGTGACTGCGAGCCAGCTCTCGCGAGCAACTGTTCTGAACTGCTGGACGTCTTAGTGTGCCTGTACCTGTGCAAAGCCTGTTAGCCCGGCAAGAGCTCCAGCATACGTGCAAGTGTCACTCCGTGCAAATGCCACTCCGTGCAAGTATTCCAACCCCATACTAAGCAGTCCACTGTGCCCCGTCACAACAGAGCTTACGATCCCGGACTCGGCAGAGGCAAAACCGCAAATCGTCGGACTACACGACACGCCTCCAGTCAGCTACTACCAGTCTCTGTGTTTTTTGATCTTCTGAAGGCGTGTGGCTTTATGTGCCACTGTGAATACCAGCCTTTTGAGAGGTACCATTCAAATGGCCCTACTATTCAGTTGCCTTCGCAGTGTTCGCTCGGAAATTGATTGAGATGGACCTCCATTTACCGAATTCCTGTCGAATTTGAAATCGACAGGTGTTTCCGAGGCGTGACACTTGTCTCCGTACCCAAGTAGGCAAGAATCTTTTTACGATCACTGATTTTACGTAGTGTTACATGGCTGCGAGTGAAACACCACTTTTTTCTTTTTTGAGTGGCCAGTCTTCTGAGTGGTTTGGTGTGGTGGGCCCACCACTAACTCTTCTCCTGTGCCGAATTTTTCACCTCAGACCAGTACTTGCTACCTACATTCCCAATTATTTGCTATATGTATTCCAGTCTCTGTCTTTCTCTACAGTTTCTACCATCTACAGTACACTCTAGTGTCATGGACGTCATTCCCTTGAGGCGTAGCGCCGTATAACGATCCTGCCTTGGAGACGGTTAAGTGGGAGATGTGTCTCAGAGCTGGATAGTGACAGATGGTGACGCGAGACTGGACGTGCACGTAGTTTATGTATCAGCCGATAGAGGACAATATTGGATAGGGGGACTGTGATTTTAGTTTCGATTGTGCCCACTAGAGTGCACTAAAGTAATAGAATATTTTTAATAAACTGTTCTAGTATTTTCATAAAGTGTTATGTCTTTTTGTGTATGTAAAATGCTATAAATGTGTTTTAGCAGTATGAATGATGGGTGAGTGTTGTTTAAGGTTAATATGAAGATAATTGTTTAACGAATTATGCAGTGGGATTTAGTGTGGGAACATTTCGAAGAAGTATGGATGTGGACAAAGGGGATTTTTGTAAAACAGATTTGTAAAGTAAGTTTATGGTAAAGGGAAAGTTAATTCAGGTATAAATAACGATAGTAAATAACTTTATGCATAAGCAAAACTTCAGCATATTAGATAATTACGTCGGTAAGAAGTGCAGTCGTTAGGTTTACTATTTTGCGATTGGTTATTGATGAAAAGCGCGGACTGATGCGGGAGAATGTTGTTCTGCTATTGACTGTTGAGTAAGCTGACCAATGGTAAAGCAATATTCTTCGTGCGCCTCTCTCTGCTGGTAGAGAAGACTTAGAGTATTCTAGAGAAGAGTGGGAGCCTAGCCATGAAACAGTTCGGACTTGTGTAGCAGTAGTTCCGATGGAAACAATAAGTTGCCGGATCTAGCAGTGTTTCATACTTCAAAAGCGTAGTAAAGTGACGGCATACTTATTTCGATGGGCGTGTAGAAATTTCAGAATTTTTAAGTGAATTTTGTGAAGAGAAAAGACATAAATTCCACGTGGCGTACTGAGCAGGTCGATGGCTAAAAACTGTGACTGCGTAAGGTACCGACAGACTTAATATTTGGCGAGCATTATAAATAAAAAACAATCAGTATTTTTTTAGCTATTACGTTTTCGGGAAATGCAACACCATAAACTTGCTAACATGAGTGAAAGGGATTGTGAGTGACTGTGTTAAGACTAGCACGGGCTTGGCATAGATACTTGTTCACCTAAGTTTCAGAATACATTAATTGAGGACGAAATTTCCAAACTTTCATTTGTGTGAAAACTTTCTCCAGAAACGTAGATTAGTGACTTAAATTGCAGCCTGGTTCACGTCGAAGTACCGTAGGTTTCACTCGACTTTCCTGCCGATGAGCTGCTGAGACAATGTTCACAGGTAGGTCCACGTACGTCGTAAAGGGACGTAAAGAACCACGCCGCCGAACCCTGACGTCTTAAGGCAGGTTTTCACTCAAATGAGCAAGAAATGGGGAAAGTAAGGATTTTTTTTAGACAGTGTAAAGACGAACAAAAGATCCGTTTGGGGATTATGAGTGATCCACATTTTCAAATTTATTTTAGATTTTCAATACAAGAAAAAACGAAATTGAGCCCATAATTGTGGTTTGACCAAGGGCTGCGAGTTTGAAGTACGCAGACTAGGTGCTGTATAGTCCCTCAGGAGTTATCTTAAATCAAAAATGGACTACTTCAGTCGATATTGCATTACATTCATGTGAACTTCTATCCAACCACAATGAAATAATCTTAAATTAAATGATATGGTGCTAATTCGAATTCTGAACCTAATTTTTTGGGGTTTGTTTCACGCTTTAGGACTTTACAAAAAATAGTTAAAATCAACAAATTTCAAGTATTATACGTATAGGCTCCCAAGAAAAGTGTTGATTTGATTTGGGGAGCGGGGGGGGGGGGGGGGGGAGGGAGGTCAAAGGCAGAAGTTAATAGGTTGAGGTGCTTTTAGTTTATGGTGCATGAAGTTTTGAAACATTGTTTCTGGAGAAAAACCTGTTTAAAGTTTAAAGAAAGTTTTTATATATGACTTCCGTATTTGTTTGATTTACTCTCAATCCATATTCTGTACTCTTTAGACTGTCCACTGCATTTAACAGATCCTGTAATTCTTATTCACTTTCAGAGAGGACATCAATATCATCAGTAAATTTTATCATTGATATCGTTTGAATTTTAATCCCACTCTTGAACCTTTCTTTTATTTCCGTCATTGCTTCATCGTTGAACACATTGAACTATAGTGGCGAAAGTCTACACCCGTTTCTTACAATCTTTTTAATCCGAGTGCTTCGTTCTTGGTCTTCCATTCTTATTGTTCATTCTTGGTTCTTGTGTAAATTATATATTACCCGTATTTCCGTATAGCTTACCAATATTTTTCTCAGAATGTCGAACATCTTGGACATTTTACATTGTCGAACGCTTTCCCCAACTCGATAAATCCTATGAGCGTTCTTCGATTTTTCTGTTGCCTTGCTCCCATTATCAACTGCAATGTTAGAACTGTCTTTCTGGTGTCATTACTTTTCCCAAATCCAAAGTGTTCGTCATCAAACAGATCGTCAGTTTTGTTTTCCATTTTTCTGTACAATATTCTTATCGTCAACGTGGATGTATGAGTTGTTAAGCTGACTGTGCGATATTTCTCGCACTTTCTGGCTCTTGCCGTCCGCGGATTTCTGTGGCTATGTTTCTACAAGAGTCCCATACTATGTCCCCAGTCTAATTCATTCAACGTACCAACATGATTAGTAGCTCTGTTACCACTTCCCCCAACGATTTTAGAAATTCCATTCGAATGTTCCTAATTTCTTCTGTTTTATTTGTTCTTAACTCATCCAAAGCTCTTTGAAATTCTATTACTGGATCCCTTGTCTCTTCTATATCTACTCCAGTTTCTTCTCCTACCACATCAGTCTAGTCTTTCACTTTATAGACGCCTTCAGTATAGTCTTCCATGTATCTGCTCTCTCCTCTGCATTTAAGTTCCCATTGCACTCTTAATGTTACCGCTCTTGATTGTAATTTTATCGAAGGTTATTTTGACTTTTCTCTATGCTGAGTGTCCGTTAGACGATCATTTCCGTTTCGATTTCTTCACATTTTTCATGAAGCTATTTCACCTTAGCTTCCCAGCACTTCCTATTAATTTCATTCCTAAATGACTTGTATTTCTGTATTCCAGAATTTTCTGAAACATTTTTATACTTCCTTCTATGTAGATCACCTGAAGTATTTCTTTTGTTACCCATTGTTTCTTCACAGTTACCTTCCTTTTACCTAGGTTTTTCGAAGAGCAGGCATTGCTTGCAGGGGGTAACTGTTAAAAATAAGTTTTTAAAAATAGACATAAATCGCACTTTGTATTTTTTATTTACCGGTTTCGCTCTTCAAAAGTGTAAGAGCGTCATCAGAATATACAGTTCAAAGCTGGCTGACAGGAGTAAAAATTGCCTTTAATGTTCACTGACAGCTATAAATGTTAATCTGAGTGTATACAATACTTAAAATTACATTGAAGTACGTTTAAAGTACAGAAGTAAATGATAACATAGAGTCAAAGATGAAATTTCAAAGACTCATGTTCTCTTCATAGTAAACTTCATGGAACTGGTTTCAGCAGTTCAGTCATGAAAGCTTAGCAAACAGTGTTACCTTCGCAATTCATAGTATTAATGGGGAGCTACGGATTAAAGACGTTGAGGGCTGTAAAGTCGTTGCACTCATTATGGTTTACGTAGCATCTACCAGTCAGTAAACGTAATTTTGCAAATATACCTCAATATAAACGTCAAAGAGGAAATAGCTTTATCAGAGAGTAATTATGGTTCCATATGACTCGTTATAACACTTTGAATTACAACGTCTTTTTTCTGTAATCCGATTTTGTTGATGAAAATCCTGTATTTTACCACAAACTACGTCAAATTACGTGCGGAACCCCGTGATAATTCGTCTAGTAGTTTTGGAGATTATTGTGTTCGAACCAACTGGCACAATAGTTTTGTAGTTTTATTATTAGTACACACATTAAAAAAAGTTT
Organism: Schistocerca serialis cubense; assembly: GCF_023864345.2. Classification (NCBI taxonomy): domain Eukaryota; kingdom Metazoa; phylum Arthropoda; class Insecta; order Orthoptera; family Acrididae; genus Schistocerca; species Schistocerca serialis. Next base: position 1,148,482,619 of record NC_064639.1, on the reverse strand, counting down.
TGCATCACCCCGGTTCCCAGAACTCCTGAAGATAGACGTTGACTGTGGATATTGTAGCAGAGACACAGTCTCTCTGACTGTTCAAAGATGTCACTAAACCTGCCCAAAGAAGTAAACAACCATGCATGAGCAGCGCCTATTAGACGGACGGGGTCCGACAGCCAATCAGTTCCAGTCATTCCGGCAGGAGGGAGGTACACGGCTCGTGTCGTCTGTAGTTTCATGCCTAGAAAGTCAATACCGGGGTTCGATCGCGTCCGCATTGTTACTTTGTGCCAGGAAGGGCTCTCAACAAGGGAAGTGCCCAGGCGACTCGGAGTGAACCAAAGAGATGTTGTTCGGACATGGAGGAGATACAGAGAGACAGGAACTGTCGATGACATGCCTCACACTGGCCGCCCAAGTCTACTACTGCAGTGGATGACCGCTACCTACGGATTATGGCTCGGAGGAACCCTGACAGCAACGCCACCATATTGAATAATGCTTTTCGTGCAGCCACAGGACGTCGTGTTACGACTCAAACTGTGCGCAGTAGGCTGTATTATGCGCAACTTCACTCCCGACGTCCATGGCGAAGTCCATCTTTCCAACCAGGACACCATGCGGCGCGGTACAGATGGGCCCAACAACATGCCGAATGGACCACTCTGAATTAGCAGCAAGTTAATATCACCGATGAGTGTCGCATGTGCCTTCAACCAGACAATCGCCAGAGACGTGTTTGGAGGCAACGTGGTCAGGCTGAACGCGTTAGACACACTGTCCAGCGAGGAGCGAATGCAGCAAGGTGGAGGTTACCTGCTGTTTCGGGGTGGCATTATGCGGGGCCGACGTACGACGCTGATGGTCATGGATGGCGCCGTAATGGCTGTACGATACTTGAATGCCATACTCTGATCGATAGTGCAACCATATCGGCAGCATATTGGGGGGGCATTCGTCTTCATGGACAATAATTCGTGCCCCCATTGTGCACATCTTGTGAATGACTTCCTTCAGGATAACGACATCGCTCGGCTAGAGTGGCCAGCATTTTCTCCGGACATGGACACTATCGAACATGCCTGGGATAGATTGAAAAGGAGTGTTTATGGACGACGTGACCCACCCACCAATCTGAGGATTCTACGCCGAATCGCCATTGAGGAGTAGGACAATCTGGAACAACAGTGCCTTGATGAACTTGTGGATAGTATGCCACGACGAATGCAGGCATGCATCAGTGCAAGAGGACGTGCTACTGGTTGTTAGAGGTACTGGTGTGTACAGAAATCTGGACCACCACCTCCGAAGGCCTCGCTCTATGGTGGTACAACATGCCATGTGTGGTTTTCATGAGGAATAAAAAGGTCGGAAATGATGTGATGTTGATCTCTATTCTAATTTTCTGTAGAGGCTCCGGAACTTGCGGAAACGAGGTGATGCAAAACCTTTTTTTTATGCATGTATATATGAATAGATAAAAGATTGTCGATAAACCACAGCCAGGAAACAAAGAAGCACCAGTGCTTACCTTCTGTCTGTAAGTTCCTTCTTACAGTGATCGCTGTTACCGCCCAAATACTTCGCACATGAATTGTTTAAAATGATGAGTGTGTTAGTTATGCAGGGAAAGTGAAGGTAGAGACCGTGAGACGACGTATAGTGGGAAATATTAGGTGGATACCGGACGTATGATGCGTTTGTATAGACACTAACAGTCAAATACCGTGTTGAAATATCGATGAAAGCTGTCTTCCTCCATTAGGGTATGAACTCTGTGATTGGTGACTAGGTGACCTGTGTTTACTTGAAACCGTGTACGGGTACCACAATCTTATACCAGATACTCCTTTAAAATAGGCGCAGATTGAGATAGGCAGTGTTGTATCACTTTACACTTTCACCACCCGACATAAATCGCACACGTATCCACCTTCTGCAAACACGTCATGACATGAAACTTAATCACACTTTCCACGCTTTGTTAAGTACGCCTTGACCTATATGCTAGCTATGCAAATAATTATTACCAAATGACAAGCCTATGTTAAATTGGTTATTTGACGACACTTGTGTGTAACTACTAGCTCCTGGTAGTAGCAGATTCACTAGCTGTGTCACAGCCTGTGTACGCTCCTACACATGACTATACAGCGTCATGGGGTTTTATCTTGTGACAATGTAGTAATATTAACTTCAGGTGTCACGTAGGCGTATCTGGCGTCACGTATACGTCACATTACGTCAACTTCATCGTGCGCTGCTCAGGTCTATAATTAATTTAGTGCTCCAAATATGAATTATTTATCAATAATGCGCTGCCGCTCCCTGGTCGAGTATTGTGCTCTAAAGTGAGAGGATCAAGGAGCTGTAGTGAGGAGCAGGTTCAAGAAATGGTGAGATAAGCTACTTTGACATTGTAGTATGCCATCTTAGAAACGGTACTCAATATTACCATAATTAATGGCTTTCGTATTTTAATTAATTCAGTTATCAGCAAGGGATTGGCCATTTTCTGCAAGCACTGCACAAACATCTGCTCTAAAAACGAGGCTGTGTAACGAATTTACATTAAATATTCGGATGCTGTGGATATGTAGAAGAACATTCAGTCTATTTCATTGTGTAAACCAGTGCTATTACGTTCCAAGTCTCATTTAATTACCACTGCAACCCTGCTATTTGCTATCACATATAATTTACAGCTGGTACTTGTCCATCTCTTATAGCCGAATTGTGTGTGACTAGAGGCTAGCCTGCTAAACACATTGTTGGTCAAATTACTGTAATTAATGCCTCCATTAATCATAAGTTGGGTATCTAGCTATAACTATTGGACTCTTTGTCTGCAACCGCATCACAAATATCGAGACTGCACGGCAACGGCGGCCAAAGATCACCAATGACTGGAGAAGACTTAGACGTTCCGCATAAGAAGTCACGCTCGTTCTGCCAACGGCCGTGTCAACGAGGGCGGAAGGGAGGACAGAGGTAAGAGGGGACAGAACTCTAGTCACTCTCTTGGTCTTGGGCTGGAAAATTGCCTCTCAAAGGAGGAAGAATCAGCAGTGATCAATCGCATGGAGGTGCAGACTATGGAAACCAGTGCATTAAAGACACATAATGTGCATCCACATGGCATCTGGCCTTTGATTGAAAAAGCGTCATCATGGTATCTCTATTGGCAAAATCCATTATGATCCCTGGCCCTGGTAATGTTCTACGAGTCGAGGAGTGCAATGTCGAAGTTTCAACAAACTGGGGAAGCATAAAGTTCGAGAAAGAAAAGATAAAATTTAATCTAGATATAATGATGGTCAGTGAAGTGAAATCAAAATAGACAAGGATATCTAATGAGACGAGTGTAGGGTAATTAGTCAGCAGCAAGGTAGGACAGAGAGCAAATTACTGTGAACAATTCAGTGATAGGGTTGTTCTCTTCAGAATCAACAGTGAACCAACTCCAACTGCGCCGACGTCGCAAGATATGAGGATACTGAACGAGTAATTCGGTACGTAATGGTTGATGGAAATCTAATAGTAATGGGTGATTGGAATGCGGTTGTACGGGAAGGTGTAGAAGAAAGGGTTACGGGAGAATATGAGCTTGGTAGTAGGAATGAGAGAGGATACAGACTAATTGAGTTCTGCGATAAATTTCAGGTAATAATAGCGAATATTCTATTCAAGAATCACAAGATGAGCAGGTATGCTTGGAAAAGGTCGGGAGATACGGGAAGATTTCCGTTAGATTACATTATGCTCAGGCAGAGATTCTGAAATTAGGTATTGGATTCTAAGGAGTACCCAGGGGCAGGTACGGACTCAGATCACAGTTTCGTAATGATGAACTTTCGTCAAGAGACTAGTCAGCAAGAATCAATATGCAAAATAATAGGATACGGAAGTATTAAGCAATGAAAAGATATGCTTGAAGTTCTCTGAGGCTATAGATACGGAAATACTAAGCAATGAAAAGATATGCTTGAAGTTCACTGAGGCTGTAGATACTGCGATAATGAAAAGCTCAGTAGATAGTTCAGTTGAAGAGAAATGGACATACCTAATAAGGGCAGTCACTAAGTTCGAAAGAAAAACATAGGTGTAAGAAATGTAAGAGAAGAATACTCCAGTTGAAGAAAGTAGAAAAATGTTCAGGGTAAGTCATGAAAACAGAAATAATAATCACTTACTAATAAAATAAATAGGAAGTACAGGAAAACTGTGGTAAAATGTGTAAGTAGGCTGTGTAGGTTTTTTTATTGGTAACGCCACAAAGCGCTCTGTTTGAAAATCACTGGCTGTGCTGTGTGCAGTTTGCATTGTTGTCTGCCATTGTAGTGTTGGGTTGTTGGCTGTTAACAGCGCGTAGCATTGCGCAGTTGGAGGTGAGCCGCCAGCAGTGGTGGATGTGGGGAAGAGAGATGGCGGATTTTTGAGAGCGGCTGATCTGGACGTGTGTCCATCAGAAACAGTACATTTGTAACAAGGGATGTCATGAACTGCTATATATATATATATATATATATATATATATATATATATATATATATATATATATATATATATATATATATATATATATATAAAATGACTTTTGAACACTATTAAGGTAAATACATTGTTTGTTCTCTATCAAAATCTTTCATTGGCTAACTATGCCTATCAGTAGTTAGTGCCTTCAGTAGTTTGAATCTTTTATTTAGCTAACATCATCCACGTAATTCCGAAGATTGGAAAACCCAACAAGTGCGGGGATTATCGCACAATCAGCTTAACAGCTCATGCATCCAAGTTTCTGACAAGAATAACAACAGAAGAATGGAATTGAATATTTAGGATCTGTTAGATGACTATCAGTTTGCCTTTAGGAAAGGAAAAGACACTAAAGAGGCTATTCTGACGTTGTATTTGACAACGGAGGCAAAACTGAGGAAAAATCAAGACGTTTCGGAGGATCTCTCGACCTGGAAAAAAACGTTCGGCAGTGTAAAATGTTGCAAAATGTTCGAATTTCTGAGAGAAAAAGTTGTAAACTATAGTGTAAGGCGGGCTATATACAATATGTCCTAGAACCAAGAGGGAATAATAAGTCTGGAAGACCAATAACGATGTGCTCGGATTATATAGGGTGTAAGACTGGTGTGAAGTCTTACGCCAATACTGTTCAATTTATAAATCGAAGAATCAGTGACGGAGGTAAATGAAAAGCTCAAGAGGGAATTAAAATTAAGGTGAAAGGATATTAATGATAAGTTTCGTGATGACATTGCTCTCCTGAGTGAAAGTGATAAAGAATTACAGGATATGTTGGATGAAATGAACTGTCTAAGAAGTGCAGAATATAGACAAAGAGTAAATCGTAGAACGACGAAAGCAGTGAGAAGCAGAAGAAACGAAATCAGCGAGGAACTTAATATCAGAATTGGGGTTCACTACGCAGATAACTTAAGGAATCCTGCTATCTGGACGGCAAAATTAACCCATGACGGACGGAGCAAAGGGGACTGGAGTGGCAAAAAGGGCAGCCCTGGCCAAGAGAAGTCTATTACTACATCTACATCTACATCTACATATACTCCGCAAGCCACCCAACGGTGTGTGGCGGAGGGCACTTTACGTGCCACTGTCATTACCTCCCTTTCCTGTTCCAGTCGCGTATGGTTCGGGGGAAGAACGACTGTCTGAAAGCCTCTGTGCGCGCTCTAATCTCTCTAATTTTACATTCGTGATCTCCTCGGGAAGTATAAGTAGGGGGAAGCAATATATTCGATACCTCATCCAGAAACGCACCCTCTCGAAACCTGGACAGCAAGCTACACCGCGATGCAGAGCGCCTCTCTTGCAGAGTCTGCCACTTGAGTTTATTAAACATCTCCGTAACGCTATCACGGTTACCAAATAACCCTGTGACGAAACGCGCGGCTCTTCTTTGGATCTTCTCTATCTCCTCCGTCAGACCGATCTGGTACGGATCCCACACTGATGAGCAATACTCAAGTATAGGTCGAAAGAGTGTTTTGTAAGCCACCTCCTTTGTTGATGGACTACATTTTCTAAGCACTCTCTGAATGAATCTCAACCTGGTACCCGCCTTGCCAACAATTAATTTTATATGATCATTCCACTTCAAATCGTTCCGCACGCATACTCCCAGATATTTTACAGAAGTAACTGCTACCAGTGTTTGTTCCGCTATCATATAATCATACAATAAAGGATCCTTCTTTCTATGTATTCGCAATACATTACATTTGTCTATGTTAAGGGTCAGTTGCCACTCCCTGCACCAAGTGCCTATCCGCTGCAGATCAAACATAGACTCAGTTTGAGGAAGAGATAACTGAGAATGTAAGTTTGGAGCATAGCGTAGTGAAATACGGACTGTGGGAAAACCGGAAGAGAAGAGAATCAAAGCATTTGAGATGTGGCGGTACAGAAGTATGCTGACGATTAGGTGGATAGATACTGTAGAGAATGAGGAGGTTCTCCTCAGGAGCGGAGAGAAAAGGAATGTACGGAAAACACTAACAATAAGAAAGGACAGGATGACAGGACATCTGTTATAACATCATGATACTAGATAGAGCTGTAAAGGGTAAAAAGTGTACAGGAAAACATCGATTGAAATACACCCAGCATATAACTGAGGACGTGTGTTTGCAAGTGCAAATCTGAGATGAAACGTTGTCACAGGAGAGGCATTCTTGGCATGCCTCATGAAGCCAGCCTGGAGACTGATGACTTAAAACGAAAAACGGAAAGTAAACTATAGCTATGAGCAAACATGACGTTAGAGTGTTCTATCTCTGTAATACTCTTTAGCTAGAGGAACTTATGTCCATTATAGAACCATCTTTTCATATGATGTTACTATAACAAGGGACAATTTGTAAACTTTCAGTAGCTCTAATCCAGCTGTGCCCACTGCGAGATGCAAAACATTTGTCAGAGGAGACAATCCGAAAATGTTCACCAATACCTACGAGACTAGCACTGCATAGTGCACCAGTGGCTGTGGGTTTACTCTATGCAATGCAGAAGATGGCACTAGCATGCTAGTCGTATGTAATATTCCAAAGTAGTAAATCATACAGACAAACAAGCTACATCGCACCTTATACCGTACCCTGAGGTTGGTAGCCAGCACAAACAAGTCTAAACCACAACCGCATTTCGCTAGCCTTTTTTTTTATATACTAAGCTCCCCCCACCCAACACTATTTCAAGTCAACAAACATGTCGTTCTTACATCTGGAATGTGATTTATCGACTGTATTTGCAATCCCGCTATAGACACCTAGTACATTTACACTATATTGTGTGTGTCACCTCTATAAGGATATCTTAGAGTCTGGACGTTGAGAATTACTGCGAATCCTCTTTTGCCGCTTTTCAGACGTCGTTAGAGCAGCAAGAGCTCAGACAGTCTTATCTAAGACGAACACAAATCGGTTGCTATCGGAGTGATAGGTATGCTTACTTAGCATTAAGTGTTTCGTGGGAAATGTGGAGCCGTTAATTGTGCATAACTGCAAACAAGTGGCATTAATCGTTTACAAGGACCCGAAGTTGGCTGACCAAAACGGGAACAAATGTCCAATATCTGTTTGCTGTATCTTCCAGTGTAACTCTTAGAGTTTTAATCCGATATGGAATTTTTCTCCGAGTGGTATATTGGTTGCCTTTAACCTGTTCCTCATAACTGACAAGAAAGATTTATAGTAGTCTCTATGACTCCTACATGACAGAGAGGAACCACAGAAAGCTTCTCAAGACGTCTTCGAAAAGCATAAAGGAGTCCAGCATTATGGTATTAAGCAATTCCTCATATAAAATGTTTAATGAACTACGAGCAGCAGTATCATCTTACCAAGGCAGAGAATTGTAAAAATTATTTCGATATATGTTACAGTATCACATCAAACATATTATACAGTCCTATGTTAAATTGTTAACGTAGCAATTATCCATCCACAGTAAGTTGAGCATCGATGACGGTACCTTGTAACGAAAAGATTCGTACAACTACGTCCACGTCAGCCTGCTACCATGTCTACTGCTCTGCCCCAACCGAACTACGTCACACCCGACCCATAAAACGTAGCACGTCCTTCCAGAGATAGCACAGGTACTAGATATCGATAAACGCTGCTGCTGCCACACGCGAACAGACAACGCTAGCAAATTTACTGGCGCCAGTAAACAGAAGAAGAAAACGAGACGACACTATCCCTATTACACGTTGCCAACTTACCAATGTCACCAACTTCACCAGCACCACCTGCACACGGCTCATGTGTGGTAAGGTCTTATGGGACCAAACTGCTAATGTCATCGGTTCCTAGCCTTACACACTACTTAATCTAACTTAAACTATCTTATGCTAAGGATAACACACACACCCATGCCCGAGGGAGGACTCGAACCTTTCTTGGGGCGAACCACAAGGACCATGAGAAGGCGCCCTAGACCGCGCGGCTACCCCGTGCGGCGCACTGCTTGCAGCCCCGCCGCCACACCAACAAACACGATATGCAGTGCCTCCTTCACCCTAGATTTGAGCTGTCGCTGAGCACGGATTCGTTGGCCCAACCTGTACCATGAAACTGGTGTGGATCATCGACTCCCGCACGTTTGCCGTGGTCACCAAGTTCGACCCCGTTACCACAATCTGGACCTTCATGTTTGCCGTGCTCACTGTGCAGTGAGTCAGCATGGCAACGTCCAGGGTCTAGCAGCAGTAGCAGTCACTGAAGCCACTCTATCACAGATCACCAGGCAATTCATGCAGCTGCAATGGACTACTGGTGGTTTCGGTGACAGGATTTTGCAAACCTGCATTGATAACACAAGTGCATACTATCGAAATCCTGCTACCTTCGTTGGTGTTTGATGGGCAGTGTTGTAAAGGGAGCTCTCTTAAGTCATCAACGATCTGCAGTAGCCCGCCAGTAAGCGCAAAGCAGTTCTGTAGTGTGATGTGACGGACCCACCCAAGGAAGGGAGTAATTCTGCGAAGAGAAGCCCCGTTTTAATTGGAGGAAGGATGGTGTGATATTACGGAGCAACTCAATTGCAGAGTGGTATGGAACATTTACCGAGAGCATCTTCCAGAAACGGCATCCACGCAAAGGAAATGGTGAGATTTTCCTTGAACTGTTTAACAAAATTTTTTTTAGACCAGATGTGTCAGATTTGTGTCCTTGGCTAGTTGTCAAAACATTCTGGGTCCTCTTCGATCACAGCCATTGTGTATTCAAATGGTAAACGTTGCTGAGTGGGAACACTAAGTCGACAGTTCGAGCTCACTTATTTTTTTGTTTTATAAATCGTATTTCCTGTGTCTGTAGAAGTACCAGCATTAACAGAAAATTACCCGAAACGCTTCTGTGAAACAGTTATTGGCTATTTGTGAAGGTCACAACACCTCCTGCGCGAGAGTTTCCTCCTGGTGCAGCAGGGCCAGATGCCAGCTTTTAAGACAAAAGATGTACAGGGTGTTTCAAAAATGACCGGTATATTTGAAACGGCAATAAAAACTAAACGAGCTGCGATAGAAATACACCGTTTGTTGCAATATGCTTGGGACAACAGTACATTTTCAGGCGGACAAACTTTCGAAATTACAGTAGTTACAATTTTCAACAACAGATGGTGCTGCAAGTGATGTGAAAGATATAGAAGACAACGCAGTCTGTGGGTGCGCCATTCTGTACGTCGTCTTTCTGCTGTAAGCGTGTGCTGTTCACAACGTGCAAGTGTGCTGTAGACAACATGGTTTATTCCTTAGAACAGAGGATTTTTCTGGTGTTGGAATTCCACCGCCTAGAACACAGTGTTGTTGCAACAAGACGAAGTTTTCAACGGAGGTTTAATGTAACCAAAGGACCGAAAAGCGATACAATAACGGATCTGTTTGAAAAATTTCAACGGACTGGGAACGTGGTGGATGAACGTGCTGGAAAGGTAGGGCGACCGCGTACAGCAACCACAGAGGGCAACGCGCAGCTAGTGCAGCAGGTGATCCAACAGCGGCCTCAGGTTTCCGTTCGCCGTGTTGCAGCCGCGGTCCAAATGACGCCAACGTCCACGTATCGTCTCATGCGCCAGAGTTTACACCTCTATCCATACAAAATTCAAACGCGGCAACCCCTCAGCGCCGCTACCATTGCTGCACGAGAGACATTGGCTAACGATATAGCGCACAGGATTGATGACGGCGATATGCATGTGGGCAGCATTTGGTTTACTGACGAAGCTTATTTTTACCTGGATGGCTTCGTCAATAAACAGAACTGGCGCATATGGGGAACCGAAAAGCCCCATGTTGCAGTCCCATCGTCCCTGCATCCTCAAAAAGTACTGGTCTGGGCCGCCATTTCTTCCAAGGGAATCATTGGCCCATTTTTCAGATCCGAAACGATTACTGCATCACGCTATCTGGACATTCTTCGTGAATTTGTGGCGGTACAAACTGCCTTAGACGACACTGCGAACACCTCGTGGTTTATGCAAGATGGTGCCCGGCCACATCGCACGGCTGACGTCTTTAATTTCCTGAATGAATATTTCGATGATCGTGTGATTGCTCTGGGCTATCCGAAACATACAGGAGGCGGCGTGGATTGGCCTTCCTATTCGCCAGACATGAACCCCTGTGACTTCTTTCTGTGGGGACACGTGAAAGACCAGGTGTACCGCCAGAATCCAGAAAGAATTGAACAGCTGAAGCAGTACATCTCATCTGCATGTGAAGCCATTCCGCCAGACACGTTGTCAAACGTTTCGGGTAATTTCATTCAGAGACTACGCCATATTATTGCTATGCATGGTGAATATGTGGAAAATATTGTACTATAGTTTCCCAGACCGCAGCGCCATCTGTTGTTGAAAATTGTAACTACTGTAATTTCGGAAGTTTGTCTGCCTGAAAATGTGCTGTTGTCCCAAGCATATTGCAACAAACGGTGTATTTCTATCGCTGCTCGTTTAGTTTTTATTGCCGTTTCAAATATACCAGTCGTTTTTGAAACACCCTGTATATCTACATCTGTAGTCACCAAACCAACACAAGACGTGTGGAATCATGTAGGGCGAGATGTGTGGCCAAATCCTGGATTGTTTAGAATATTCAAAAAATCAATCGGGAACAACTGCAAGCCGCTGACATGACGCATTGTCATCCATAAATATTCCATCGTTGTTTGGCTTCATGAAGTACACGAACGGCTGCAGATGGTCTCCGAGTAGCTCAAAATAACCATTTACGGTGAATGATCGGTTCATTTGGACCAGACGACTCAGTGCATTCCACATCACAGCGCATATCATTATGGAGCCACTGCCACTTTGCACAGTGTCTTATTGGGGTTCGTAGGGTCTGCACCACACTCGAACCCTTCCATCAGCTCTTACCAACGGAAATCGGGACTCATCTGACCAGGCCACGGTTTTCCATTCCAAACGATTCGATCACGAACCCAGAAGAAGTTCTGCAGGCGATGTCATGCTGTTGGCAAAGACACGCGCGTCGATCGTCTGCTGCCGTAGCGCAGCAACACAAAACAACTCCTACGGGTCGTTGAACATATAACACATGGCTTCAACATAAACAAAGTTACAGGGGCAGTGTTCCTGGACATCGAAAAGGCTTTCGACCGTCTATGGCACAACGGCCTCATCCGCAAACTCAGCGACGCGGGATTCCCCAACTGGCTGCTGCGTCTAATACACTCATACCTCACAGACAGGAGTTTCAACACTGACGTGCAGGGAAAACAATCAACACGACACGGTATACACGCCGGAGTACCCCAGGGAAGCATCCTAGGGCCCCTATTGTTTAACCTCTACATAAACGATCTCCCAACCACACACAACACAATGATGGCAATCTACGCGGATGACACAGCCATCCTTGCGCAAGATTGGAAACCATCAAACATTACGTCACGCCTACAGACTGCACTCAGAGTGGCCGAGCCTTGGTTGGAGAAATGGCGTGTTAGAGTAAACGTCGACAAGTGCGAAGCCGTTCTGTCCACTAGAAGACCGAAGCATCTGCGCAAACACCGATACTGCAGACCAATAACTCTACATGCACGTCCAATACGTTTCCGTGAGAAAGTCAAATACCTCGGTGTTTGGCTGGACCGGAAATTACTCTGGGGGGACCACATACAACACATGACCAACCGAGCTAGCGCGAGGCTCAAACAGCTCTATCCTATGCTCAACAGGCGTAGCACACTGAACAGAAGGGTGTCGAGGTCCATGTACATGACACTTATACGACCCCTGATGACGTACGCAGCTCCTGTCTGGGGATACGCTGCGCCTACACGACTGCGCCGTCTGTAGCTCATACAAAACAAAGTACTCAAAATCATAAGCAATGCTCCACGTTACACACGCATCGCGGACCTTCACCGGGAATACCGACTTGAGATTCTCACGGAGGTAATCCACAAACTCGCCACAAGACTATACAGAAACTCCAGACATTCGCAGAACCCGTTTATTCTGAATCTGGGGAACTACGACCACAACCATAGATGGAAACATAAAAGACCAAAATACATACTTGTAAGGACATAACATCTATGGCCAAGCATACGCAAACATAACGGCACAGGCGAGCCCCTGTTAATGAGACGCCATTACTGGATATCCAGTTGAAATACACTGCCGAATAACTGGCACCACACAGGGAAGCCGTACCGTACACTGCATGCAAACAAGCTCCACACATCCCCCACACAGTGAGATGATCTACGGCCGATCTCCCACTACTGTATAACGATCTTGATTGTTCCAGGAATGTAGCAGCTGCAGCAACTGGGACACATCGCCATCGCTTGTCACGGTAATGACGCATGATACCTATACTAACAAACCAAATCTTGCATGAACTATCGCAGCTAGTAAGCCACTACTGCTCTTACTACCCATACCACTGTCGCAGAGGTTTTTTTTTCTCACGGCACGAGCCTTGGCACTTTTTTCCCTCTGCTCTTCAAATCGCTACCCTCACTCGCGTTTCGTCCACTATCTATCACCTGATGGACCGTGTTAATGCGTAGCCTTACACAGACGCACGGACAACATCACAGCCCAGCATCCTGTGATCCACTCACTAGACAACTAACATGTTTACGGAGGTGACAGTAGAACTTTTGGTTTGGTCACCAAGTTGGTGCGGGCGTGGAGGGGCCCCATCTCTAATTTAAAATTTTAGCACAAGTTTTCGCCGAGCCGTCCTAACGGATTTGTTCGTCATACGTACCACATTGATTTCTGCAGGTGTATCATGCAGTGTTGCTTGTCTGTTAGCACTGACAACTCTATGCATTCGTCGCTGCTCTCGGTCGTTAGATGAAGGCCGTCGGCCACTGTGTTATCCTTGGTGAGAGGTAATACCTGAAATTTGATATTCTCGTCACACTCTTGACACTGTCAATCTCGGAATATTGAATTCGCTAACGATTTCCGAAATGAAGTGTCCCATGCGTCTAGCTCCAACTGCCACTCCGCGTTCAAAGTCTGTTAATTCCTGTCATGCGACTATAGTCACGTGGAAATTTTTTTTCACGTCTATCACCTGAGCACAAATGACAGTTCCGTCAATGCAGTGCCCTTTTATACCCTGTGTACGCGATACAACTGCCATTTGTATTTGTGCATATCGCTATCCCATGACTCTTGGCACTTCAGAGTACCTCACAGTAGTGTGCTTTACCAATAGGCTGTTATATTCTATTTTGGCTTCTTTAGCGATAGTCTATGGTACAGCAGCGTCTGATTTGAAAGTATATCTGAACTGGACGTATAGGGGAACCTAAAGCAGGACGGTAATGTTAACGTGGATATGACCGTCAGTCAAACTGGTAAAGAAAAGGCAAAAAAAAAAAAATCTGTACGAAATTTATTATGTACTTTGAACAGTGAAACAAAGAAATCTGATGTAAAGACACACTGACGAACACTATAAAAAAATTAAAAGAGGCTCACAGCTGGTCCGTTGTTTAGATTACGTTACAAGTTTAACGCCGCGCAGAGTGGTCGCGCGGTTAGAGGCGCTATGTCACTGACTCCGCGGTTCGAGTCCTCCCTCGGGCAAGGGTGTGTGTGTTGTTCTTAGGTTAGTTTAAGTTAGTTTAAGTAGTGTGTAAGTCAAGGGACCGATGGCCTCTGCAGTTTGGTCCCTTAAGAACACACACATATGAACATCTACAAGTTTAACTTCAAAATCTAATCATATTTCCTAAAGTGAAAAACAAAAACCACCGTAAGCATATGAGTTTATAAGTGGCAGAATTTTAGATGCCTCGAAAGAAAGAATAATCCCGTCTTCAGAGCCAGTTTCAGTTTTTTATTAAGTGGGTGCTCCAATATTTTTTCCCTGCCAACTGGAAAGCTAAAGCTCGGAATTCCTTCATTGCCAATTCAAACGACTTACCTTCAATGATTTTTTTAAAAAACCGGTAAGCTCTAACTCCTGCTCATTCAAGAATACACGCAAAGATTTTTCCTTTGAGTATCAATTTGAAACAACTCATTTTGAAATCTATTCTGAACTGCTCTCTGAAGAGTTGTTTTAGGAAGTTTGAACTGCATACTGGCTTTCCAAAGTCCAATTTCTTTTTGCATAACGGCTGTCACTGCCACTTCCATGTCTTGTCTGTGGACCAACTTTGACGATTAGTTTTGCGTTCGTATATTCTAACCATCAATGACCTGTGAGGTTAGGTACAGTTAAAAACTCAAAAAACGCACAACAATCTTTGAGAGATGAACATCGTATAAAAGCTCTAAAATAAAGACCCAAGCATGCATTTCGAGATTTTAGGAAAGAGAAGGCTAGTAAGTAAAATGTTTTCGCTTACATAGCAGATAGAAGTATTAATGGTATTATAATATGTTTGTGAAGAACAAGAGCAAACAAGTTAGCTGCACAACAGTTACTAGTTAACTCTGTCTACAGTGGATTCTTACCAGGAGTGTTACTTGTACTTCCTGAAGGCTATTCTATAGTGCACCATTTTGCAGCCAGAATAGTCCCTAGTCCCGTTCTGCCCTGTGGTTTCGTCCTGCGCGGATTCTCTTTGTAATAAATTACCATCTGACCGAACTTCTGATCTGTTACGGTACTATGCGAGACCACCTAGATTTTGACCACATATTTCCATAACTATGGACGTTCACAGATATTGCACCACAATAGTAAGTTACCAATTTTTATGTTTGTAAGTTTTGTTATCAAGTATTTTTACTAAAGATCTTGACATGAAAATACATTTTGTGGAACCTTTGAGTAAACTAAATGCCGGCCGGAGTGGCCGATCGGTTCTAGGCGCTACAGTGTGGAACCGCGCGACCGCTACGGTCGCAGGTTCGAAACCTGCCTCGGGCATGGATGTGTGTGATGTCCTTAGGTTAGTTAGGTTTAAGTAGTTCTAAGTTCTAGGGGCTTAGATGTTAAGTCCCATAGGGCTCAGAGACGGTAAACTAAATCTGATGTATAATTTTTATAAGTCACGTTGATATTGTTTTGACTTACGGAATGTACTGGAAGATTCGAGAAACAACAACGCATCTTATTTTATTTTTGTTTGGTGACAGGGGAGTCGGTCGAGTTGAGTTCAGTTCAGTTGATATCAAGTCATACGTTCAGTTCAGTTCATGTCAGATCAGTTACAGACTGTTTATGATGTATGTAACGGATAGACAACGAAAGAGCTCCACGTTCTATGTGTTAAGATGTTCTAATAGAAATGTGAGAATGCGTGTGAAATTTTATGTGGATTCAAACACAAACTGTATTTTCTGACAGAATAACTGTATTATCTCTGTACTGTGTCATTTAACACTCCGGACCTCAAAAAGGACTTTACACAGTATTTCAAAGCCTCTGGACGCTGAAGCCATCTTAAAAAGCGAAGTGAACTTTTTTCTATTGTTTGATGTTACCTTTCTTGCACTTGAAAATACATTGGTTGCTAATTAAATGTTTTACACAGTGTCAACAACCTCAATTACAAACATTAATACTTTAATTCCTAAACGCTAAAGCAAGGGAAGAGCATTGTACCCTTAAAAAGCTTTAATTTCTTCGAGGTGACAATTACAGCTTTATTACTACCCCCTCGTAAAGCTGCTATTGTAATCTTTTCACTGACCTTAACAGTCGCTATTCTTATTACACCATCCTCAGTGCCTGAAGTAGTTACAAAGGTGATGCTCTATTCCCGAACTAAATTTCTCATCATTTATGTGGTAATGATATTTCTGTCACCGCAGTCCAATTATAATTTTTTATTTCTATTTCGGCTTTTAAAGGCATATTTGCATGCTGAGTTTCCTTAGCAGAAAACGTAATTGTAAGTAATAAAAGAAAATAATTTAAGCCATAGATATTGTCCACGGCTGTATAAATATTATATTCAGCCGCTGGTAATATTTGAAGATTTTTGATCGTCATATTATTGGCGAAAGAGGAAGAGTCATCTTTTGTTTTCTAGGTCTTGTCCGGATCGGACGTATTTAGGCGCACCGCCATTAATTCTACATTATTTCATTATTTTATTCACGAGCAGCAACCAAACGGCACTCGTACTCACATAAAGTAAGTGTAATTTTAAATTGTGTTTTTATTTCAGAATGTAATTATTACTAACCTATGTATGTTTTATTTTGTGCCTTTAGTCATTGTACGATTGTTGGTTGACTTGGCATGGCAAAAGGTTCCGTACTTTTAACCCCAAAAGTCGTCGAGCTCGATCCACCGTCGTCTTCGGGTGCTGTTTGATAACGAAGTACGATTTTAGTGAAAACACATGGTGAAGAAACACGGTTAAAAATACGTGAACGTACAACACTACCACTGCTCTTTATTTACGTTCTGAAACTATTTTGTTAACCAATTATGGCATTTAGAAGCAGTGAAATGTTACCCTCTGAAAGGAATTTTGTTATTTTGACCGTGATGTACCTAAAGGAGGTGGCTTATCGGGCGTGAAAGTCAGAATTACGTAATTGTTCAACAAGTAACAGATAAAATTCACTTATTCAGATTGTCCAAATAATAAAGAAAACGGCCGGCAGCCTAATTAGTCATGAGAATGATTAACATTCTTGTTCAATAAAATACATACGGGTAACTTTAATGAACGGACACAGCCTATACTTTACTACAGGAGAGTGTAATGGACTCTGCCACTAGCAGATACTGACGGTAAAGAAAATGATAACAGTTAAAGTAGAACAAAGCTATTTGCATAAGCACAACATATAATGACACACACTTCTGCATTCAGGGTTTAATCAAACCAAATAATTTCAATAACATTACTATTAAAGATTACTGTAGAATTATAAAATTGGGCGTGAATTTAGTCCCTCTTTACCAAATACTTCTCTATCTGAGATGAAATTAAAAAGGAGTTCACTAGCAAACAATTACTCACTGTCCTCTGAATAAAACAAATTAATATTTTCATAGAAAATTATCTTTCTGTCAATAATTTTCTGTCAGTGAGCACAATAGACAAACTATGGATCCTGTTGCACCGGTAATATGCACTTTTAACACATATGAGGATCAAGAATTTAGCAAGTGTAGGTATATAACTTTCAACAGTAACAGTTTTTAACTTTTACTGCAATGAGACTCAAATTGACGTAGTTATAAAACAATGACTCACCTTTTTGCACTATTTCAACAGACTGCAGAATAATTGTTTACTAAGAAGAACATTTCAAACCAAACTTTAGTAATATTTAATTTTAGAACCAACCACAAGACGGTTTATTGCCTTTTCGTTATCATCACAGTCTTTAACTTTAAAGTCAGTAATTAAACAAATGATTTTAAAAGTCCACAAAACTTTATATTGATTTACCTCAAATACTGGGAGGCTCACACAAATGTACACATACTACTTCCCTCAACTTTACCAAATTCAACAGAAAATTTAAATACTCATTTTTACCAAATTTCAAATAAAATTAATTTGCTAACTTGAAAATTTCTCGGGTATTCAGCCTGGTAGCGTCGTCGAAAAGGCGCGATATTTCGGCAAGAAGTGGGCTTGCCGAAATATCGCGCCTTTTGGACGACGCTATCTGGCTGAATACCCGAGAAATTTTCAAGATTTCTGTACGCCGGGAAAACCTTAGATCACACAATTTACTGTTTTACTTTATGACTTCCATGTTTCACATCATTGACACTCGGTAATCTTTGTTCAAGCGGAGAGGAACAAAAGAGGTGTTGTAATAAGGAAAAAATCAAGGGAAGCACATAGATTTAGGTATAAGTTACCTTATATTTGAGCATACTTAAACATCCAATGACCTGATTCTTCACTTTACATATCTATAATTCCTCCATTCCGTTACAGTGATTGCGCAATGTGGTGGCGAGTGAATGTAGATTTGCAGGTGGATTCGCAGGTAGAAATGCTGGACTCTGTTATTTCTTGGTGGCGATGATAGATACCAATTCCAGAATAGTTCCAGCTATTTATCCATCCATCCGAGGCTTTGGCACATTGGAAAACGCATGAAAAGCCTCTCTCGGCACCAGCACAATACACAACTTTTACATGAGCAGTTCGCAATTAAGTAACTCGTCCCAGACTAACTCTTCCCTCCGCCTTTCTATCCCTGCCAACCACATTTTGCGCACACTGCAAGATTCCTTTTATGCATATAAAGAACTAAGAATCCTAAATGAGGATCAGCAACCAAACATATTAATTAAAACGGAACGTTTGCACATATTGACATTTCTACAAAAAAATTATTCACCCAAATTCCAGTTATATATGACAAGTTTTGTCTCCCTCCAAGTGAGGCAAAGTGATTAACAAATAATGATAATACATAGCATATGTTTTTACCAGGACATCAAAGTTTTCACAAAGAAAAAATGTAAACATTCTTATGGTATCGATACAGTCAAATAATATTTACAACAGTTTAACGATCGCCGTTGTGGCCGAGCGGTTCTAGGCGCTACAGTCTGGAACCGCGCAACCGCTACGGTCACAGGTTCGAATCCTGCCTCTTGCGTGGATGTGTGTGATGTCCTTAGGTTATTTAGGTTTAAGTAGTTCTAAGTTCTAGGGGACTGATGACCTTACAAGTTAAGTCCCATAGTGCTCAGAGCCATTTTTGAACAGTTTAACTGCAGATTGTTAAATAAAACAAAAAGGCAAAATAAATCAGTAGAGCCTTACAGCTATGATGTTAGAGACGGACCTTTAACGAAAGTGCCATGCTCAAGTGCCGAGAGTTTGTATGAAACGTATTTTACCAATCCATAAACTTAATTGATCCAGTTTCGAATGAGCAAAAAAAGAAACGAAAGTTAGACTTTCACATCACTGCACCTTTGTTACCAGCAGCTACCTGCGCATTGTTACTGTACCTGAGTACCTAACAAGAGAGCCAGCAGGCGTTGCCACAGAGCTTCCCCCTAGACACCGCCGTTAACCGCAGGAGCAGTATTTCACTCCAGCCCGTTG
Source organism: Schistocerca serialis cubense (assembly GCF_023864345.2). Classification (NCBI taxonomy): domain Eukaryota; kingdom Metazoa; phylum Arthropoda; class Insecta; order Orthoptera; family Acrididae; genus Schistocerca; species Schistocerca serialis. The sequence continues at coordinate 1,148,463,102 of NC_064639.1, read as the reverse complement.
GCCTACGCAAGGCCCAAATCTGGGGGGGTCATGCTTTAATACCTGCTATAATAGGCTTAGTTAATTTCATTAAAACCGCTCGCTGCGGGGCTAAGAAGCGGCGAACTTACCATAACTGACTCAGCTCCATAAGTTACGCTTCCCCGGGGGGTGACCGTAAGCTGTAATTGAATCCTAGTTAAACTTTAATGGAATAAGCTACAAGTTTTGAGTCACGGCAGGTGTGGGCGAGAGCACTATCGGATTAGCCGCGTCGCCGGCATTCAGTCGCAACTTGGCGGCTCTCTAATCAGGATCTGCGAGCTTCGTTAGCGGCGCACACCGTCGCCCTGATTGCATTTAAATAAAATACGCCCCGTCACGCAGGCGCTCTGGCCCGCTCTCTCCTCTTATCACGTTTATGGCGCCGCCGAGCGCTGAGCGGCGATACAGGCGCAGCCGCCGCTTACCATCGCTCTCGCACGCCACAGCTCCGTGTTCAATGAGACTCGAAAAGAGAGAGAATCCTGTGTCTGTTGCCTAAACTTACGTATATATCTATGCAAAAACTAGCTCACGGCTGCAGTGGAAACGGTCAGTTACGCTCGGATATTCAAAGCAGCACTTCGATGTCGGGCCACAAGTGGCCCATCGGGACCATCCGACCACCGTGTCATCCTCAGCTGAGGATGCGGATAGGAGGGGAGTGTGGTCAGCACACCGCTCTCCCGGTCGTTATGATGGTTTTTCTGTGACCGGAGCCGCTACTATTCGGTCGAGTAACTCCTCAATTGGCATCAGGAGGCTGAGTGCACCCCGAGAAATGGCAACAGCGCATGGCGGCCTGGACGGTCACCCATCCAAGTGCGGGCCACACCCAACAGCGCTTAACTTTGTTGACCTGACGGGGACTGGTGTATCCACTGCGGCAAGGCAGTTTTCAAATTCAAAGCAGGTCCAACGATAAATACAATCCTGAGAGTTTGTCTTTATAACATCAGCAGCGTTGCGTTCTTGGTCAGCGATAAATACTTGTCAAAACCTATCGGTTATATCTTTGACAGCGTAGTAGGGAAGCTTTTAGCAAAGATCTTTGATAAAAGTTAGTGCGAGGGCCATTGTTTACATGACGTTTCCCTTGTTTTAGTGCTTTAAGCTATAAAATGGAGAAGTATATTTGTTGCGTGGCTACCACCACAGTGGTCTTCGCAAAGTGTCAAGAATGCGAAATTCTTACAAAGGAATAGCCGCAGCAGTCAGCTACATTCGAAGTTGCTGTACTGTGGATGATATGAAGCTTACATGCACAATGAAGTGACGAAAGTCATCCGACAGATGTATGTGCATATACAGAAGGAGGTAGCATCGCGTACACAACATATAGAAGAGAAGTGAGTGGCGAAGCTGTCATTTGTACACAGGCAGTTCATGTAAAAAGGCTTCCTACATGTTTATGGCCGCATGACGAGAATTGAAAGACTTTGAACGCGGAATGGTAGTTGGAGTTAGAAGCATGCGACATTCCATTTCCGAGACCCTCAGACTGAAGAGTGTACCGAGGATAAAAAATTTCAGGTAGAGCAAACCAAACACTGCGATTCATTGGCAGAACACTTAGAAGGTGCAAAAGGTCTACTAAAGAGACTGCTTACACTACGCTTGTCCGCCTTATTCTGGAGTATTGCTGTGCGGTGTGGGACCCGCATCAGGTGGGACTGACGGATGACATTGAAAAAGTACAAAAAAGGGCAGCTCGTTTTGTATTATCGCGAAGCAGGGGAGATAGTGTCACAGACATGATACGTGAATTGGAGTGGCAGTCATTAAAATAAAGGCGTTTTTCGTTGCGACGGGATCTTCTCATGAAATTTCAATCACCAGCTTTCTCCTCCGATTGCGAAAAAATTCTGTTGGCACCCACCTACATAGGGAGAAATGATCATCACGGTAAAAGAAGAGAAATCAGGGCTCGCACAGAAAAATTTAAGTGCTCGTTTTTCCCGCGTGCCGTTCGAGAGTGGAACGGTACAGAGACAGCTTGAAGGTGGTTCACTGAACCCTCTGCCAGGCACTTTATTGTGAATAGCAGAGTAATCACGTAGATGTAGATGCAAGTATGACCTGTGAACGACGGAGAGCAACGACGTTTGCCTAGCGTAGTCAGTGCTAACTGACAAGCAGTACTGCGTGAAATAACCGCGGAAGTCAATCCGGCACGTACGACGAACGTATCCGATAGGACAGTGCGACGAAATGTAGTGTTAACGGACTGACAGCACTCTCCTGAGTTCGTGACCATGTCGGTAGGACCCTACACGACTGGAAAACCGTGGGCTGGTCGGATGAGTCCCGATTTCAGTTGGTAAGAACTGATGGCAGGGTCCGAGTGTGGTGCAGAGCCAAGTTGTCAGCAAGGCACTGTGCAAGCTAGTGGTGGCCCCATAATGGAGTGAGCTGTGCTTTCGTGGAATGGGCTGGGTCATCTGGTACGACTGAACTGATCTTTGACTGCAAATGGCTAAGTTCTGCTACTTCAGGACTGTTTGCAGCCATTCATGGACTTAATGTACCCAAACTACGATCTCATGGCACCGAGCCATAGGTGTTCGCGACTGGTTTGAAGAACGTCCTGAATAATTCCGGCGAATGATTTAGCCACCCACATCGTCTGACATGAGCCCCATCGAACATTTATGTGACACCATCGAGAAGTCATTTCGTGCACAAAATCTGATACCCCCAACATTTTCGTAACTATGGACGGCTATAGAACATCTTACTTAGGCGATGGTCAACAGAATGTACATAGTTTACAAAACGCGTAGCACTCTGCTGTCTGTGATATTTTTATTTATTGTGCTACGGGTTTCTGTTCTAAACCATCATCAACGGCAAAAAAATTATCATAGATATATCAAAAGTTGTCCTTTTGTCAATGTACCATCATACTTTAATCTTGTCACAATTTCTGATTTCTATTGGCAATTACGGCTTTCACTGGAAACTTATGTCGGAGCATGTATGACATGTGACACATCTGTGATGATTATTTTTCTGCCGTTGATGATGGTTTAGAACCGAAACCGGTAGTAGAATAAATAACATTATCATAGACAGCAGAGTGTTATACATTTTGTAAAAAAACAGTTACATTGTATATACCGTATTACGCCTCCAAGTGGAGGAGATGTCAAGAAATGTACGACGCTTGGAGGATCTCCACTTTTGTATTCCCTCACATATCTGTCTCGTTGCAGAGCGGTAAGTGTTAATCCGAAGTTTTTAAGTATTAACTGATTATATAGTTCGGCCAAGGAGTAGCGGATTTTCGAACGGACGGAAGAGCCTTTACTACAAGAGGGCATTCAACAGACCCGCCGGAACCTGGCAAACACAGACTGTAAGTTAATTCCTCTCCGTATTACTGCCAGTAACAATTTTTTTACTGGTGACTGGGACAGAACTGGCAAAACTAGTGTACGGTACAATTAGGAAGCGTTGATAATATATAGTAGGCAAAAAATGAAATTTGATAATTTGCAACCAAATCTGGGGAACCACTTTCCATACTGTTACCATTTCATCCAGCCATTCTTCATTTGACGATGAGGAAATAATAGCAGTTGTAGAAACACTCATTCGTAGTGCTGTAAGAGTACTGGCTTGCACAAAGCCTCGAAAAGGTAATTTAACACTAGGAGAGAAGAATGCCATAAAACGCCTGAATGACGGCGACAGTAAAACACAAATAAAAGAAAGGTTTGCATCACCCCGATTCCCATGAAGACAGACACTGACTGTGGATATTGTATCACAAACGCAGTCCCTTTGGCTGTTTAGAGATGTCACTAAACCCGCCCAAAGACGTAAAAAACCATGCATGAGCAGCGCCTCTTGGACGGAGGGGGTCCGACAACCGATCAGCTCCAGTCATTCCTCCAGGAAGGAGGCACACGGCTCATGTTGTCTGTAGTTCAGACATGCCTAGCGGTCAATACCGCGGTTCGGTCACGTCTGGGTTGTTACTTTGTATCAGGCAGGGCTCTCAACTAAGGAAGTGTCCAGGCGTCTTGAAGTGAACCAAAGCGACGTTGTTCGGAGATACAGAGAGACAGGAACTGTCGATGGCATGCCTCGCTCAGGTCGCCCAAAAGCTACTACTGCAGTGAATGACCGATACCTAAGGATTATGGCTCGGAGTAACCTTGACAGCAACACCACCATGTTGAATAATGCTTTTCGTTATGCCACAGGACTTCGTGTTACGACTCAAACTGTGCCGGAAAACTTCAGATGGAAGACTGGGATAAAGTCGACAGGTTAACCTTTCAGCAAGCATCAAGGACCAGCAATAGTATTACTAACCACCAGATGAGAAAGTACGACAAACTACAACAGAAAGCCACGGACGAAACATTGACGCTGGACAGGCGACGGACAGTGGTCAACCTCTCTAGCCACACCTTGAGCGAAGCAACCACAGAAATTCTGGCCAAGGGGATGAATTTCGCAGTCGCACCTAAGCGAGTTCCAAAAGAAGATATCATAGAATCCGTAGAGGCTTCGGTACGTCATCTGCCACAGGCCGAGGCGGAGAAGATCCGGCAGGAAACGGTCAGAGTTTTGAATAAAGCAAAGCCACCGAAGCAAAACATCAACGCTGAGGAATACCATGCCTTCAAGGAACTCAACGACAAGCCCCATTTAGTAGTGGTACAGGCAGATAAGGGCAACGCCACTGTAGTCTTGGACACAACTGATTACAACAAACGAATGGAAGATATTCTCGCAAAACCTATCTACAAGAAACTTCAGGGAGATCCGACGGCCAAGGTAATCAAAACGACGCAGGCACTGCTCAAGCACTCTAGAATCAACTTCGACAAGGCCAGAAGATTCATCCCGCAAGTGACACAGGCACCAAGGATATATGGTGTACCGAAGGTACACAAAACCGACTTCCCCTTAAGGCCCATAGTAAACAGTATAAATTCGACGACCTACTACCTAGCGAAAGAACTGGCACCTAGGCTCCGACACCTAGTGCATCAAACCGAGTCCTACGTTAAGGATTCTACTCACTTCGTGTCTCTCCTAAAGGAAATGCGTGTTACGGACCAAGATCTGATGGTTAGTTTCGACGTCAAATCCCTATTCACGAACGTCCCAGTGTCAGATACTGTAAACATCCTAGAAGAACGCGTGGCACCTGATATATGTGAGCTTGTGCGCCACTGTCTGACGACCACCTATTTCAAGTGGAGAGGTCAATTTTATGAACAAACTGACGGTGTAGCTATGGGCTCACCCCTATCGCCCATCGCAGCAGAAATCTTCATGGAGGCATTTGAGGAAACAGCCCTCCAGTCCGCACCATTACGTCCAAATTGTTGGCTTCGCTATGTCGATGATACTTTCGTCATCTGACCCCACGGAGAAGAGGAGTTACAGAACTTCCACAAGCACCTTAACCAACAGCATAGGAAAATTCAGTTTACAATGGAAACAGAGAAGAATGGGGTGCTGCCTTTTCTCTACGTGGAAGTTTATCGAAAACCTGATGGTAAACTTGGCCACAAAGTGTACAGGAAACCAACCAATACGGACAGGTACCTTCACGCCTCCTCCCACCATCACCCCACGCAGAAGAAGTCCGTCCTGCACACGCTAACGAAGAGAGCGTACAGGATTAGCGACGAAGAACATCTGAAGACAGAACTTGAACGCCTCAGGTCCATCTTCGGAACTAATGGCTATGGGAAGCAGATGATAGACAGCACCATGTCGACAAGGGAGAAGACTAATAGGGAAGAGGAGAAGGAGCCACAGAGCATTGCTGTGTTACCATATGTACAAGGGGTCACCGAACGTATTGGCAAAATTCTACGAAAAGCCGACATCAAACCAATTTTCCGAAGCAGAAACAAAAATCAGATATGCTCGGTTCTACCAAGGTTGCAGTTGACAAACTACACACAGCTGGCGTGTATGAAATTGGTTGTGCGTGTGGATTAGTCTACATAGGTGAGACGGGACGTCCGATTAGCACAAGGCTCTCGGAACATGAAAGATATATCCGCCTGAAACAACACACTAAGTCAGCAGTGGCGGAACACCGAGACGAGTGCGGGAAACCAATATTTTTTCAAGAAGCCCTCGTCCTGGCGAAACAGCCTCTCACTTTCAAAAGAAAGATTAGAGGGCGATAGAAATAGCCAAAAGACCCGCCAACATGAATAGAGAGGACGGATACAAGCTTCCGAGGTCTTGGCTGCCTGCAATAGCAGGGCTACGGAGCGGCGGCAGAGCCGTGGCGGCCCATGCAGACACGCGGAGAGCCGCAGTAGTGGTCGCGAGAACACAAAGCAATGGCACGCCGCAGCCGGCTTCTGGACAGCAAGTAAACAGCGTGACGTCACAGCCACCACCTGTTCGCTATTCGTCCGTCTCCTCCAATGGGGTGGATTAATATAAAGACCAATAGAAAACAGCTATTTGAGCTAATGACAGATAATAAAGGAAACACCAATAAAGCATACCTTTCACCCCTTCTCCTCCTCCTTTTACAGCCAATCAAGTAACAACACGGTTTTCTCGTGCAGCTATTTAAGGAACCAAGTGTGTTTCATTTAGCAGTTAACTTAAGGCCCTGATGAAGGGTAGCTGCAACGCTGGCCGAAACGTTGGCGCATTTTAAATTATGACGATGCGGTCTGATACCCTGAAGAATTTTATCGAAGATGACAACGGCCGCGGAAGCCTACGCTTACATGTGCCCAATAGGTTGAATGATGCGCAACTTCACTCCCGACGTCCATGGTGAGGTCCGTCTTTGCAACCACGACACCATGCAGCGCGGTACAGATGGGCCGAACAACATGCCGAATGGATCGCTCAGGATTGGCATCACGTTCTCCTCACCGATGAGTGCCGCATATGCCTTCAACCAGACAATCTTCAGAGACGTGTTTGGAGGCAGCCCAGTGAGGCAACCCTGTCCAGCGAGTACAGCGAGGTGGAGGTTTCATGATGTTTTGGGGTAGCATTATGTGGGGCCGACGTTCGCCGCTGGTGGTCAAGGAGGCGCCTTTACGGTTGTACGATACGTGAAAGCCATCCTCCGAACGATAGCGCAACCATATCGACAGCGTATTTGAGAGGCATTCGTCTTCATGAACGACAATTCGCGCCCCTTCCTTCAGGATAACGGGATCGCTCGACTAGAGTGGCCAGCATGTTCTCCAGACATGAACGCTATCGAACATGCCTGGGATAGATTGAAAAGTGCCGTTTATGGACGACGTGACCCTCGAACCACTGAGGGATCTACGCCAAATCTCCGTTAAGGAGTGGGACAATCTGGACCAACAGTGCCTTTATGAACTAGTGGATAGAATGCCACGACGAATACAGGCATGCATCAATGCAAGAGGACGTGCTACTGGGTATTAGAGCTACCGGTCTGTTCAGCAATCTGGACCACCACCTGTGAAGGTCTCGCTGTATGGTGGTACAAAATGCAATGTGTGTTTTTCAAGAGCAATAAAAAGGGTGGAAGTGATGTTTCTTTTGATCTCTATTCTAGTTTTCTGTACAGGTTCCAGAACTGTCGGAATCGAGGTGTGTATTATCGTTCTCCCTACAGATGAGGGAAATGCGACAGTAGGTTTGAATGTGATCGACCACCAAACAGATTATTAGATTCACAGACATATAGGAAACTAAGTAAAGACCGTGACATGGCCAAAAAGAACGTAACAACGGTTTTAGAAAAAAGGACAAGGGAACGTGGGACGGCTAGGCAAGTTCAGGAAAACATCTTTCACGTTTTAGTTTACACAATTTATTTAAACAAGACCCAAAGTTTTTTCAATAAGAAAACATTTCCAGTGTTTTAAGAAATATAATAAAATGTTTAAAGGACTTAAATAAAAAAACATGTAGCGTAAAGTACAAGCCTACTCAATCACGTGAGAATGGTTTACAATTGTCCATTTCTTAAAACAAGTGTTAACCACTTACGACAAAAAAAAGAAAAAAAAGAATTTAAGAGCCTCCCCCCCAAAATATGCTTTTACCTTGACTTAGCAGATATGTATCAAATCTTTTAAGATATTATCTGCGGAAGACTCCAGAATACTTACCAAATCTTACATTTTTCGCTCGGTTAAAAGTGCAACAAGCAATTTTTTAAAAAAAGGTATTAACTATTTTATAAAAAACAACCATCTGAGAGACACAACCAAAATGTGCTTTCAAGACTAGCGTCTAATTATATATAACTGCTTTAAAATGTTGGCTCTCAGTGATTCCACCACATTTAACAAAATCTTACAATTTTTTTCACTTTAACAAACAACAGGAAATTTCTTAAAGTATTAACCAATTACTAAAACCAGCTATTTAAGAGACACCCATAGAATGTGCTTTCAAGCGAAGCTTCCAATTATGTATAACTGCTTTACGTAACTCTTGATTCGGTCGCGGCGTCGTCTTCTGTAAGGCGTGGCCCTCACGCTAGCAAAGCGAGAACACGCTAAGGCGTGTGTTAACGGCCGCTTCCATACCACTTGTCGAGAAGTAGTTTTAATGAATACACACAGAAGGGGAATGCAAGTCCTGTGCGAAATAGCACAATGCCTTTGTAAAACAAAGGGGCTCAACAGGCAACGGGCACAAACCAAGGCGCGCAACAGGAGAGACGTTAGGGAGACCCAAAACAACTCAAGAGGTGGGCGACAGGCGCAAGGTTAAACTAAACAGCCGCCCAGTTAGGTTAATTACCGAGAAGACAGCAACTCGCGCAGTTCAATGGTGGGGTTTAATGACACACACCCATGTAGCAGCTTGTGACACTCCCATTACCCCGATGTCAGGAAATATCAAGAATAGAACACGGGGGAAGGTGGTCTTCAGATTAATTGAATAAATACGAGGGATGTCCAGAAAGTCAGTTCCGATCGGTTGCGAAATGTAAACCACTGGAAAAAACCGGGAAAGCCTTGCACAGATGTGTTGGGCAGTGTCTTTAGTATGCCCGTCGATCGTGTAGCGTCTCTCTTTTCAGTTTTGATTGAACAGTGAGCACGTATAGATGCGTAGGGAATGGCGTCTCCCGCCAAGTATGAGGGCCTGGTTAGAGATTTCGCCTGTGTCATGCAGCCCACATAACACAACTGTCGAGCAGTTTCTTCTTCATGCCAATTCTCGGCCGCACACTGCAGGGGCAATGAAGACGCTCCTGCAGCGTTTACGATGAGAAGTGTTTGATCACCGACAATACAATTCGTAATTGGCTGCCCCTGAGTCTCATCTCTGCTCACGAAAACCGCTGGCTATGAAGACAAAATTTTTTCCACCGACAACGAGCAGCAGACCAGTGCAGATAACTGGCCAAAAGCACAGGCGGCTGCTTTCTATGACGAGGATATTGGAAAGTTGATACAACACTACCACAGAACTCGAAGCTGGAGTGGCGACTATGAAGAGAAGTAGGTGGAAGGTGTACCTGACTGTTGCAAATAAAACGTTTCTGGTTTTCACTGTGGTTTACATTTGGCGACCGATCGGATATTACTTTCTGGACAGCCCTCGTATCAAACAACTGCCACCAAAGCGACATTCTCCAGGCTCGTTATTTTGGCAATTGACGTCAGCAAATAGCTAAGCCATCAGTCGGAGTTTGTAACTAGAGTCAAAATTCGTGTCCAGGATGACAGCACCACAGCCACTCTAGCAAATAACAGAAGTTAAAGGAGGTCACCAAAAATTGGCTAAACGACCAGGGCGAACGATGATCCCCTTCAACCGAACGTGTACACCTGTGGGCATTCTGTCCGTTCCGGCAGTTGCGTCCTAGCTTGCTGTCACTTCCGTCTGGCCAGAGCCGCTGCACACAATTGCGTAGCACCGATCACTCCACCCGCCTTACGGCCTACTGCCTATATCGCCCTCTCGCTGCCACCGTCGCTGAAATCGAGCTGCCACCGCGAGGCCGGCGCCTGCTCCAGAACAAGAACGCCTAAGCAGGTAACAAACAAAAGGGTAGACAGATCCTGGGAAATCGAAGGAAGCTGAACCACATGGCTCACACCACACTGACATAGTTCATATAACTGTTACGCGGCTCATAAGAAAAGTTCTCTATCAAAGACAGGGTTCAGAAAAGTCTGTTCAAGTCAGGTGCGCTACCACCAAGACTTTATAGGTTGCCGAAGGTGCAAAAAGAAAATATTCCTCTGAGATCTATAGCGAGTGCCACTGGTTCACCACCTCCCCCCCCCCCCCCCCCCCCCCCCCCCCCGCATTTGATTGGCAAGTTGTTGACAGCATTATTTCGACCGTATGTGGGCCGATCGGACTTCAAAATCATGAATTCGCCACATTTCATCAATAAATTACAATAAATTAAACAACACAATTCTCTACCTGAAGGACGTGTTAGTAAATTTCTATGTGTCATCGCTATTTTCTATGGTTACGCTCAATGAAATTTGCAACATCTGAATCGGATTTTTCCTCCTGCCATTGCAAAACTGTTTACATATCGTCCCACGACAACGTATTTCAAATGGACGGATGAGTTCTATGAACAAACATGCTATTAGCACAGTAACAGTGAATTTCCTTAAGGAAAAATTCGAGCAGCAGGCATTGTAAACTGAATATATGGCTCTGCTACCTATATGACGGCAGAGAAGAACTAGGTCGTTCTCACAAGCGTGTTAGCGGGATTAATCCGAAGGTTCAGTTTTCAGTGGTGGAGGACGCAGGCAGAAGATCAAATTTTCTTGATGTGCTAGATTTTCAGAAAGGAGATGATAGCTTAGGCCACAGAGTTCAGCACAAACCATTAACTGCACCGGGATTCCAGCCAGCACCCACAACAAAAATGGTTCAAATGGCTCTAAGCACTATGGGACTTAACATCGGAGGTCATCAGTTCCCTAGACTTAGAACTACTTAAACCTAACTAACCTAAGGACATCACACACATCCATGCCCGAAGCACGATTCGAACCTGAGACCGTAGCAGCACCGCGGTTCCGAACTGAAGCGCCTAGAACCGCTAGGCCACAGCGGACGGCCCCACGGCAAAAACGAGGCGTCATAAAAACGTTGCCTTATGATCAGCGCACACTCCGCTGCAGAGTGAAAATCTTATGCTGGACGTTGGCGGAAATGAAAAAACTCGCCAACGCATTTCTGAAGAATGGTTATTCGTTCTATGAGGTAAAAACAGCGTTAAGACCGTCGCGCAAAAATCGTAGCGATGCATAAACGTCTGTGAAATCGTAAGTTTTCCTCTCTTTCATTAAGGACATTACGGACCATATGGGAAGATACAGGATCACCTAAAATTGCCAAAAGATGCTGGCAGACCACTGGAAAAAGCAGGAGTTTATAGGTTTGCGAGCAGTTGTGGGGTGGTGTACGTGGGTGCTACAAAGAGAACGGTCAAAACTCGACTTGAGGAGCACGAGGGCAATTGCTGAAAGGCTGTCAGGAGACGACCACAGTCATTTTGATGGGTCTCAAGTACTGGCAGCTACTAGTGGATACCATGAAAGGCTACAGACAGAGATCATAGAGATTGTTGAGCACCCCAGGAATGTCAGTAGTAAAGAGGAGGGCGTGAAACTGATCGACATGTTGAAGAGAATGTTTGCTAGCGGACGACGGCAACCGACAACGGCCTATTGCGCTCTGGTATGCAAAGTATGTGACGCTACGCCACTGTACGGCAACACGCGTAAACGGATTCCTGCTGCAGTCAGTTAATTGTGATTTATTGGTATGTCATTATGACGTCAGTCACAAAGGCGATTGGATGGATTTGTTTTTTGACCAACGACACTTAATGCTGGCTGAAGGCGGTAATTAGGGCAAAAAACTAAAGTAACAGGTATGAGAGAGGGGACAAAATGTTTTATGGTCAGCATCACCAATTATTTGAATTCATTTTCTTACTGCAAACAGGGAATCATTAGGTAACTGGTATGTGCGACAAGATTGATTGTGTCACGCAGTCCTGTGGAAAAATCAGCTTCAAGTTCGTGACACGGAATATTTCGTGTAATTCTAGGCAGTCGTTTGTGTACTGCCATTTGTGGACTGACTTCGTTGCTGTAATTAAAATTTTTCATTATGCGTTCTGAAGTAGATTCCATCACACTTCGCGACTGAAGACGGACTGCGATTTATTCGTCAAAGGATTGTCGCCTTTGGTTGCTAATGTACCTCATTACTTCCAACCTGGGCTGATGCACGTACCAGGAACTTACGAGAATTTTATGAACTGTTAAACCCAAGAGCAATAACCTTTATTGCCATACCAGATTAAACAGATTTCAATTTGCGTAGCTCCATGTGTTTGCTAGTATGACGAACCATAGTCCTGGATATATTGCATATTCTAAAATCACCATTTGTATAAATTTATAAACATCACAACTTTTAAAGTCCTGTATGCAAAGCTTTTTGTAATCCTATTCACCGTATTACCACTAATGTTCTTAATTAATAAAGTAGTAGATGTTATTGCTTTGGCAGATAAAAATAAATAAACACACATTATAAACACCTGCTGATAAAAGTGTGGTGCAATATTCGCCTCTTAGTAATAGTTGCACCGTGTTGCAAACACTTCTTTCTAAGTTTCCCGCGTCTGCAGCTTTCAACAACCACTTGTACACGTGCTCCAAATGGCCAGAGTGCTGAGCAAACTCACCTTCGTTTGCGGAGCGTGAGCGCACGCAGGGAACGTAAATCTAGACCAGACCTGCTCTATGTACATAAATGATCTGACGGACAGGGAGACCAGCAATTTACGGCTGTTTACCGATGGCCCTGTGCTGCACGGAAAGGTAGCGTGGTTGAGTGACTGTAGGAGGACACAGGAAGACTTAGAATTTCTAGTTGTTGTGATAAACGGCAGCTTCTTCCGAATGCAGTTACGCGTAAGTTAATGAGGATGAATAGAAAAAACAAATCCTGTAACGATCGAATACAGCACCAGTAGCGTGCTGCTTGGAACATACATATCGACTGAATGTGCGGGTATAAAGGTGCAAAGCGATAAGAAACGAAACTTCAGGTTGGTAATAGGGAAGGCGAATGGTTAGGGAAGGCGGATGGTCTGCTTCGTTCCAGTGGGAGAATTTTGGGAAAGTGTAGCTCATCTGTAAAGGAGACGGCGTACAATACACGAGTGCTACTCAATTTTGAGTATTGCTCGAGTGTTTGGAATTAGCGCTCTGTCAGATTAAAGAAAGACAGCGAAGCCGTTCCGAGGCGTGCTGCAAGATTTGTTACTGGTAGGTTCGATCAGCGTGCAAGTGTTTCGTGAACTCAAATGGGAATAAAGTGGGATCTTTTCGTGAGAAACCATTGAGGAAACCATTGAGGCCGACTGCAGTACGATTCTACTGTTTCCATCAAACATTTCGCGTAAGGACCACGAAGATAAGTTGAGAGAAATTAGGGATTCGTACGGAGGCTCATAGGTAATCGTTTTTCTCTCGCTCCATTTAAGTGTGGAACAGAAAAGGAAATGATTATAATTGGAGTCACGAACGATGGTGGTCGGGTTTCAGCTTTTTCAGCGCACCTATGTCACGTATACTCCGACAGCCAATGAGAGTTCGGTATGTTCTGATTGGCCTGCTGTGAATACCGTAGCTAATTCGAGCATTAAACGTGATCGTAGCGAGTTGTTTAGCATTTCGATTCCATTTTTTGCGAGTTGTAATCGCTGATTGTGGTGGTAAGTGCTAAATTCTGCATAAGTAAGCGAGAGACTTAATTTGCGGGATATACGGTTTCTTCAAGCGGAAAGCACGCGCATTCGCGTACCCCAACTGTCGCTTGGAATCGACATCAATATGTTCCCCGGCCGTGCCGCGACATGCGCGAAACGCCATAGCTTGTGGATCGGACTATCGTAGTGGTGCGTGGTATCCTCGGCCCTTCACTGTACGGTGGCTTGCAGATAATCGTGTGGATGATGATGTGTTGTGATTTAAACAAAAGGAATGCTGCAACAGTTACATTTTTTCATGCTTGGCATGACGCGTTTTGGTGTTTTTTCCCATTTTCACGTGTCATGATACTTTATATACAGGGTGGTCCATTGATAGTGACCGGGCCAAATATCTCAAGAAATAAGCATCAAACGAAGAAACTACAAAGAAGGAAACTCGTCTAGCTTGAACGGGGAAGCCAGATGGCGCTATGGTTGACCCGCTAGATGGCTCTGCCATAGGTCAAACGAATATCAGCAGCGTTTTTTAAATAGGAACCCCCATTTTTATTACATATTCGTGTAGTAGGTAAAGAAATATGAATGTTTTAGTTGGACCACTTTTTTCGCTTTCTGATAGATGGCGCTGTAATAGTCACAAACGTATAAGTATGTGGTATCACGTAACATTCCGCCAGTGCGGTCGGTATTTGCTTCGTGATAGATTACCCGTGTTAAAATGGACCGTTTACCAAATGCGGAAAAGGTCGATATCGTGTTCATGTATGGATATTCTGATCAAAATGCCGAACGGGCGTGTGCTATGTATGCTGCTCGGTATCGTGGACGACATCATCCAAGTGTCCGGACCGTTTGCAGGATAGTTACGTTATTTAAGGCAACAGGAAGTGCTCAGCCACATATGAAACATCAACCACGACCTGCAACAGATGATGATGCCCAAGTAGGTGTTTTAGCTGCTGTCGCGGCTAATCCGCACATCAGTAGCAGACAAATTGCGCGAGAATCGGGATTCTCAAAAACGTCGGTGTTGAGAATGCTGCATCAACATCGATTGCACCCGCACCACATTTCTATGCACCTGGAATTGCATGGCGACGACTTTGAACTTCGTGTACAGTTTTGCCACTGGGAACAAGAGAAATTACGGGACAATGACAATTTTTTTTGCACGCGTTCTATTTAACGACGAAGCGTCATTCAGCAATAGCGATAAATTAAACCGGCATAATATGCACTATTGGACAACGGAAAATCCACGAGGGCTGCGACAAGTGCAACATCAGCCACCTTGGCGGGTTAACGTATGGTGCGGCATTATGGGAGGAAGGATAATTGAACCCCATTTCATCGATGGCAATCTAAATGGTGCAATGTATGCTGACTTTCTACGTAATGTTCTGCCGATGTTACTACAAGATGTTTCACTGCATGACAGAATGGCGATGTACTCCCAACATGACGGATGTCCGGCACATAGCTCGCGTACGGTTGAAGCGGTATTGAATAGCATATTTGATGACTGGTGGATTGGTCGTCGAAGCACCATACCGTGGCCAGCACGTTCACTGGATCTGACGTCCCCGGATTTCTTTCTGTGGGGTAAGTTGAAGGATATTTGCCATCGTGAGCCACCGACAACGCCTGACAACATGCGTCAGAGCATTGTCAATGCATGTCCGAACATAACGGAAGGCGAACTACTCGCTGTTGAGAGGAATGTCGTTACACGTATTGCCAAACGCACTGAGGTTGACGGACATCGTTTTGAGCAATTATTGCATTAATGTGGTATTTACAGGTAATCACGCTGTAAAAGCATGCGTTTTCAGAAATGATAAGTTCACAAAGTTACATGTATCACATTCGAATAATCGAAATAAAATGTTCGAACGTACCTACGTTCTGTATTTTAATTTAAAAAACCTACCTGTTACCAACTGTTCGTCTAAAATTGTGAGCCATATGTTTGTGACTATTATGCGCCATCTATCACAAAGCGAAAAAAATTGGTCCAACTAAAACATTCATATTTCTTTACGTACTACACGAATATGTAATAAAAAATTGGGGTTCCTATTTAAAAAAACGCAGTTGATATGCGTTTGACCTATGGCAGCGCCATCTAACGGGCCATCCATAGCGCCTTGTGTTTTCCCCCTTTGAAGCTAGACAAGTTTCTTTCTTTGTAGTTTTTTCGTTTGACGCTTATTTCGTGAGATATTTGGCCCGGTCACGATCAATGGACCACCGTGTATATCCGTCGGATGTGATGTCTACATGTCTGTCGTCATTTTATGTTGTCAAGATATTGTGACTCCTTAATTGTACATAAATTCATTCATACCCTACAAATGATTCACATTGTTTCTCAGAAAATATAACAAAGACCGTGACAATGATACACTGTGAATGATGTACTGCGCATTTGTAAATTTCTCAGTGATGAAGGAAGCGCAGTACTTTGAGAGCAGGTAAAAATGACTGCTAGGAAAGAGAGGCAGAACAGAAGGCACGCAGAGACCACGTCCCGTATTTACGAAAACTCTGACATAACGTTAAAATGGGAATCAGTTGCTGATACGCGTTGCTGAGCATGGGAAAATGTAACTGTTGCAAAACTAGATGTCAAAGTTGGAGCGTTATCCGCCATAGGAATCTAAGGAAATGGAGTTAATGTCAGATGCACTGTAATGTTCTAAGAAGAACTTCCGCTGCAGGAAACGTCGTTAGGTACGGTCCAAAATGACCACCATGGAAGACCACAGTACTCGAAACACAGTGGGGAGTGGATTATGACATTCAAGCAAATGAAACTTACGCTCACTGAGATACAATTTTGGGGAGCTACAGATCACGTACGGCGCGCCGCGGAATTTGAATCCCCGCCAGACGTCATGGACGTCGAAGACCCCTAGAGGTCTCTGCACCATCGCGCCGTAAGCTGTGGCGGCGCGCGCCTCCTGGCCCGCTTTCAGTGTGAGGGCGCCATAGTGGAACTCATGGTTGCAGCGGCCAATAGTGGCGCCCCCGATAGACTATTTAAGCGCCTGCCTCTCGCTCAGCCAGCCCCATCCCCGCCCCCTGCCACGTCTTCACTGTTGTGTCCCCCCTACCCTCCATCTCTACACCCTTCATCTCCTTTCCCAAGGTGGCTTCCATCGACTCCCCCTCCCGGATGATGCCGTCTCTCCCTCCATTTATCCCTCCTATCAACTCTGCTATCCTCTGTCCTTTTCCCGGGCTCCCTGTCCCCCCCCCCCCTACCATCCTCTTTTTTCCTCATCTCCCCTCTCTCTGCCCCCTTCCCTCCCCCGAGTCCTTTTGCATTTCCCTCCTCTGCCTCTTCTCATTCCCTCTCGCGTCTGCCCTGCCCCTCCCCCCCCTTATGAGTCCTCTCCCTCCTTGGGTCCCCCCTTTTCGTTTTTTCCTCTCCTCCCTCCTTGTTTTTCCCCCTCCTCCAGGTCCCCCCCCCCATCTGCCTTTGGCTTGGGAGTGTCATCTTTGTGCTGCCACTTTCGTACAGTGTTCTACAGTGAGTGTTTTACAGTGAGTGTTCCGTGTTGTGTTTTTTGGGAAGTGTTGCGAACGTCCATCATACTGTTGCTGACTGTGCTTTTTATCTCTTGCGAACAGAAACCAGACTGTCGCCGTGTTTTTTAATTGTGTGTGTACTATGTTACTTGTCTGATTCCTGTGTCTTTTATTAACATTGCCAACCCCTTTTGCTTTCTGTTTTAACTTCCCGCATTTTTCCGCCATTTAACACTTTAAGTCACAGTTTTATCGCCTGTTTTTCTTGTTTCTTTTCTTCTTCCGTTTTTTTAAAAAAAATGTCTGTAGGCTGTAGAGCAGCGTACTAAGCTGCTGCCAGCCCGCCCCCTTCGGGAAGGGGGGGGGGGATTTGAAAATCAATAAAGGAAAAAAAAAAAAAGAAAAAGCTCAGCCAGCTTCCCCGGGCTTCCCCTCCCCCTTCCTCCCTTCCCTCTCTCTCTCCTGCCCGTGGCATCTCTGCTCTCCCCTCTCTGTCTCCCACCCCACCCCCCCTCCTCCTCTCTTGGCAGCTACCGGGACTCCTACACACTTGCTTAGTGAACATTCGCGCGCCGGAGAACAACGCCTCGTGTTTCTGTGTGTGCCGTCGTTTTGTGTTCAGTGTTATTCGTTTTGTGCACCTATTTTCGCGTGTGACAATTTTCATCTCTGTATGCATCCAAGTGTCTGAACAAATTTTATCTTGGTCTCTACGCCCGTGAATGGCTCCATGTATTTTAAAAAGTGTTTGTCTCCATTTATATGTCCACCGTGTTTTACTCTAATAGTCTTCATTTGTCTCTTTTGTGTTTCTCCACGGCCAAAGAGTGGCGTAGTATGCTGCTGCTGGCCTGCCTGTAAACAGGTTTAAAAATAACAATAAATAAAAAAAAAAAGCTCAGCCAGCCAGTCTAATCTCGCGTACGTCTGTGGACACATCGCCTCGCTTAGATAACTTAGTTACTTTCTTGTTCTGTGTACAAGTGGACGTGGTTGTTAGGTTTCCTTGTGACTCTGTTGTTCGATATTGTTGTTGTTCGTTCTGTTCTTCGTTGGTCGTGTCCGTCCTCTCCCGTTGTGTTGTTGTTCACGGGCCTCTCCAAGCGTCCCGCCGCGCTTTCCGTCATTTCAACCCCGCGACCGTCCCGGTCGCAGTTACAACAGATCAGTGTCTAGTACCGTTGTCACTATGGCAACCTGAGATATCCGTAATGCGGTCGAGCAGCCGACCCGAGCGGACATCTGCTCTCTGCACCAGGCGTAGCTGCCCGCTGATAGCTCTTCGGAGTGGTCTCTGACAAGCTGCAACAGGCATAGCTGCCGGCGATGCTTTCCTGAGCGCCACGAACCAGCGGAAGCCGCTTAACGCTTCCCAGCGCTAAGCGGTAAGACCTTCGGCCCAACTCTCCGCAACCTCGGTTGCAAACCCCTCAGCGCGAGATTCTCCCGTTCTTTGGTAGCCTTTTTCCAGTGGCAGGGGCCCGTCAACGTCGGATAACCCCGTGCACTGTAGGCCGCTCTCTTCTACCCGCGCTCTCTAGAGCAACGCATTGCACTTCGCGCAGATGGGTCGTAGGGACTCCCCTCTTCCGTAGGTACACAATATACTGTACTATCGCCAAAAAAGCAAAAGCTGCCGTTTCGAAAAGAGCAAAATTGTCGTACACCCCTCCCTATCCAGTAAAACGTCCCTATGCAGGAAAGACGTCTGATCCTTCTACATCTATATCCATACTCCGCAAGCCACCTGACGGTGTGTGGCGGAGGGTACCTTGAGTACCTCTATCGGTTCTCCCTTCTATTCCAGTCTCGTATTGTTCGTGGAAAAACGATTGTCGGTATGCTTCTGTGTGGGCTCTATTCTCTCTGATTTTATCCTCATGGTCTCTTCGCGAGATATACGTAGCAGGGAGCAATATACTGCTTGACTCTTCGGTGAAGGTATGTTCTCGAAACTTCAACAAGAGACCGTACCGAGCTACTGAGGAGTCTCTCCTGCAGAGTCTTCCACTGGAGTTTGTCTATCATCTCCGTAACGCTTTCGCGATTACTAAATGATCCTGTAACGAAGCGCGCTGCTCTCCGTTGGATTTTCTCTATCTCTTCTATCAACCCTATCTGGTGCGGATCCCACACTGCTGAGCAGTATACAAGCAGTGGGCGAACACGCGTACTGTAACCTACTTCCTTTGTTTTCGGATTGTATTTCCTTAGGATTCTTCCAATGAATCTCAGTCTGGAATCTGCTTTACCAACGATCAACTTTATATCATCATTCCATTCTAAATCACTCCTAATGCCTACTCCCAGATAATTTATGGAATCAACTGCTTCCAGTTGCTGACCTGCTATATAGTAGCTAAATGATAAAGGATCTTTCTTTCTGTGTATTCGCAGCACATTAAACTTGTCTACATTGAGATCCAATTGCCATTCACTGCACCATGCGTCAATGCGCTGCAGATCCTCCTACATTTCAGTACAATTTTCCAATGTTACAACCTCTCGCTATACGACAGCATCATCCGCTAAAAGCCTCAGTGAACTTCCGATGTCATCCACAAGGTCATTTATGTATATTGTGAATAGCAAAGGTCCTATGACACTCCCCTGCGGCACACCTGAAATTACTCTTACTTCGGAAGACTTGTCTCCATTGAGAATGACATGCTGCATTCTGTTATCTAGGAACTCTTCAATCCAATCACACAATTGGTCTGATAGTCCATATGCTCTTACTTTGTTCATTAAACGACTGTGGAGAACTGTATCGAACGCCTTGCGAAAGTCAAGAAACACGGCTTCTACCTGTGAACCTGTGTCTATGGCTCTCTGAGTCTCGTGGACGAATAGCGCGAGCTGGGTTTCACACGACCGTCTTTTTTGAAACCCGTGCTGATTCTTACAGAGTAGATTTCTAGTCTCCAGAAAAGTCAATATACTCGAACATAATACGTGTTCGAAAATTCTACAACTGATCGACGTTAGAGATATAGTTTTATAGTTCTGCACACCTGTTCGACGTCCCTTCTTGAAAACGGGGATGACCTGTGCCCTTTTCCAATCCTTTGGAACGCCACGCTCTTCTACAGACCTATGGTACACCGCTTCAAGAAGGGGAGCAAGTTCCTTCGAGTACTCTGTGTAAAATCGAACTGGTATCCCATCAGGTCCAGCGGCCTTTCCTCTTTTGAGCGATTTTATTTGTTTCTCTATCCCTCTGTCATCTATTTCGATGTCTACCATTTTGTCATCTGTGCGACAATCTAGAGAAGGAACTACAGTGCAGTCTTCCTCTGTGAAACAGCTTCCCGCATATCCCTTCCAGTTACCCGCAGTAAAGCTGCAGCACAAGAGGCGGGAATGCCGGCTGTTCCCGCCAGCATTTCCGTCCCACTCGCCACGTTCCAAGGGGCAGCTGCCTCGAAGGACCAGCAGACCGCCGATCAGCAACAGCTGATCGAGCTGCTGATGGTGGGGGTGAACGCACACAAACACAGACACATGCTCCACACACACACACAAGCGCCTGCCACAAACACGAGAGATGTGCCATCGATCTCAACTCTGGCGGCTTAGCTACCGACCGAACCGGATCCAGAGCTGACAGGACACACTAACAACTCAGAAGGTGGACTGTGGCAACAGGTCGGTCCGCGACGCAAACCGTTTCAAAAGACACAAAAAATTGAGTCCACAAACTCACGAGGCAACCGCCAACTCTAGTTGCATCGCTAAATAGCAACACCAGCAACACAGGTAACAATACGAACATTCCTGTGACTGCAGCACACACAAACACCCAAGCAGCTACCGGTAAGCAGATTCAGAGCAAGTCCTCGGCTGCCTTCCCACCATTCATTATACACAACTACAGAGACCTTACTCTCCTAAACAAAGAAATCCGACCGCTGTGCCCGAGCGGTTGTAGGCGCTTCAGTCCGGAACCGCGCTGCTGATACAGTCGCAGGTTCGAATCCTGCCTCGGGCATGGATGTGTGTGATCTTCTTAGGTTAGTTAGGTTTAAGTAGTTCTAAATCTAGGCGACTGATGACCTCAGATGTTAAGTCACATACTGCTTAGGGCCATTTTTTAAACAAAGAATTTAATAAGAAACACGACCCCACAACATACTAGTCAAAACTCATCGGGGACCACGCCGCACTGTATGTGGCTAACGAATCTAACTACTCGAATCTGCTCGACTTTCTGAAAGAGAGAAAGGTAGAACATTTCACGTACAGGAAAGTCCTGGAAAAAACACAGCAGTACGCGATCAGGGGGATAGACACACGAACCCCGATCGAGACTGTACACCAGGAACTCACCGCCCTCGGGTTAGAGTGCATTCGTGTAAACCGAATGACAGAGTTCGGCACAGCGAGACCATCTGACAACTACATGGCGGAGATGGCTGACACGGCCAAGTCCAGCGACCTGCTGAAGTTAAAATTATTTCTGCACATGGTCGTCGCCTGCCACTGTGGCCGAGCGGTTCTAGGTGCTTCAGTCTGGAACCGCGTGACCGCCACGGTCGCTTGTTCGAATAGTGCCCAGGGCATGGATGTCTGTGATGTCCTTAGGTTAGTTAGGTATAAGTAGTTCTAAGTCCTAGGGGACTGATGTCCTCAGATGTTAAGTCCCATAGTGCTCAGAGCCATTTGAACTATTTGAACATGGTCGTCAAAGTAGAAGTCTACAACACACCGCGCACCCCCGAACAATGTCACAACTGCCAGCACTTTGCGCACGCAGATATCCGATGCGGTCTCACTCTCCGCTGCCAAAAATGCCCTGGTGGTCACACAACACAACAGTACAAACTCCCCAACACAGCAGCACGCAAATGCTCCAACTGTGGTGCGGCCCATCCGGCCAACCACAGAGGGTGCATTGCGCAAGAAAGAAGCACTGAGGCGCAAAATAGCGAAACACACCAAAACTACCGCCATCAAAGCTCCGAAATCGCCTCGGCGCCCAGTAAGGAGTGGAGTATCCTTCGCTGGAGTGGTCGCTGGCAGCCCCAGCAGCGCGGGACGGTCAGAGGAGCCTCAGAGCTCAGCACACGCACAACAAACACCCCCAGAAACAGACACACAACCAATACACACAACACCCAACACCAGATACACCGCCGGCCGGGGTGGACGAGCGGTTCTAGGCGCTACAGTCTGGCACCGCGCGACCGCTGTGGTCGCAGGTTTGAACCCTGCCTCGGGCAGGGTTAGTTAGGTTAGTTAGGTTTAAGTAGTTCTAAGTTCTAGGGGACTGATGTCCTCAGAAGTTAAGTCCCATAGTTCACAGAGCCATTTGAACCATTTTTGAACCAGATACACGACACAACACTAATAACAGCACCACCTACCCCTTGAGATCGTGGACTGCAGCCCACCACAGGCTACAGAAGACGCACAAACACAGGGACAACCACAACGCCAGAGATGGAGAAGGAGAAACAGGAGGAACACGACCACACCACAACAGGCGCACAGACAACAGGACACCAATCCGCACGAACACAATTCGGACACCAACACAACGACCCACACAACACAACCACTCACCACAGAGATCACACAGGCGCCCACAACCGTCACTCAAACAGCTGATACTCAAGCCAGCCCTCACCAGACACCAGCACAAGTATCAGCAGCTGCCAACACAACCATTAACTCACATTCCGACACGTCCAACACTACCTCAACATTCCATAGAATAATGGAGACATTATTTCCCGGCTCACGACCACCGAAGTAGTCACGAAAATTATGGGGTGTATCACACAGCTCTTCACGCAGTTCATGTCGGGCTCGCTCAACTGGACTAGCACCCAAGCCATTATCATGCCACTATTTACACCACTTCATGGGTAATAGACCACACCAGCCCCGAAATGCAGACGCTAACACAAACTCACAGATCCTGTTTTAGGGATCGCAAAAAAAAGAGCCAAAATGGTTGCGTTCACGGAGCGAAGGGGTATCCGAATGGCCCTAGTGATCGAAACACTGCTTAAGCCCCGCAAACAGGAAAACATCCCAGGCTATTGTGTTTGTGGTACCGACCGAGAGGATGGGAGGAGGGGAGGCGCCACAGCAGTCATCATGAACAAAGACACAGAACGCACGGACATCGAGCTCCCTGCACTTGAGAGACTAGAGGCCACGGCCGTCGGGCTGAAGTTCAACGGAGCCAACACCACACTGGTATCGATGTACAATCCTCCTAGAGACATAGTAACACGCGATATCGGCACAGTTCTCAACATAGCACCGCGGGTAATAGCCTAGGGGACCTACATGCAAAACACCCCGACTGGAACTCACGAATACGTACCTCCAACGGCAAGAAGCTACAAAGAACACGCACTAGGCATAATCTACATTATACTTGGGCCGGACGTCCCCACGTTCGTGCCTACACAGGCCCGACACAGGCCAGACATGCTAGACATAGCCCTCATAAAGGGAATCACATGACCGCTGAATCTTATGGTTGGAAACGATCTGGACTCAGACCACATGCCGGTAATACTGCACATGGAAGTAACACTGCAGGACACAGGACCAAGCAGGATACTGAACTACAAGCGCGAATTGGACACTGTTCAAGGAAAAGTTTGATAGTCGTGTTCCTGACACCCACGAAATTAACAACACGCAACAAATTGATGAGGCTGTGGAGGCTCTTACTACTGCCGTCCAAGACGCAATGACTGACGCCATTCCACGCACAACACCAAAACAACACTCGACGGCCCTGTCGCAGGAGATCCTGGGCCTTATCTCAATGAGGAATCGCCTCAGGAGGTACTGGCAGCGTACCAGGCGCCCGTTCTATAAACTGCACAACAGGCTCCAGGGTATAATACGGGACAAGAGGCAAACATTTAGAAACGGACAATGTGGACAGAAACTAGCAGTACTAGCTAGCCAGACACTTCACCATGCGGGCTTTCAAATAACTAGGCACCCTCCGAATCAACGTTGAAATATTAAAAGTTTTGGCTGGTCTCTTTGTCTAGGGGCTGGGATACGTACTTTCCGCACTACAGGCCAAATACTGCTGCGTCTACAGTATACGATAAGAATACACACATGAATCAAATGGTCGAAGGTTTCTATCACTCGCCAATTGCGAATTATGAATGTAACATATAAATTATAAATGAAAGATTGCAATTAAATAAAATCGGCACGTACTATCTCAACGACTTTAAATGATGGGTACGATACTAGAAGTCCTTTTGAGAATGCGGTGTATTTCTGCGAAACACTTATTGGTCTCGATGGTCCAGCAATTAAATAAAATATAAGTTGAATAATAGGGCAACAATAGATTACTACTTCACGTAATTAGTTATGAACAACAACATAGCTCTCGAGATATTCACTTCCAAACGCGTACTACGTCTTCACTGCAGAAACCACGGAAATCTCACAAGTTCACAATTCGGCACTCCGAGGTATTTCTATCTCTCGCGACAACGTGCAAACCGCTCCACTCTCCAAGTCTTTCCGCCGACTCCGCGTCCGTCGCGCCGTCTTCTCCAGTACTTCCCGTGTCGTGTATCGTACTGTCCAGAAGGACTGCACTGCCAGAACTTCCAGATGTCTCTCTTAGTAACGAGCGCTGTGATTGGCTAGAGCGCTCCCTCCATGTCTCCAAGCTAAGGTACACTCACAAACATATTAAAACACATACCAAGCACTGGAATTACATTTAAATAACTTGAAATTAAGTAAATAATCCTACGGCTGGGCTATAAACACTCTCTAAGACACATTATTAAATACATAAACAGTTAAATAAACATGTATCAAAAGAAAAGAAGCAAAATCTAGGCCAGGTGCCTAATGTCTCTGTGCTTTCTAAGACACAGTAAATATTTGGCTGGTTCAATTGTCTCTGAGCACTATGAGACCTAACTTCTGAGGTCATCAGTCCCCTAGAACTTAGAACTACTTAAATCTAACTAACCTAAGGACATCACACACATCCATGCCCGAGGTAGGATTCGAACCTGCGACCGTAGCGGTCTCGCGGTTCCAGACTGTAGCGCCTAGAACCACTCGGCCACTCCTGCCGGCAGTAAATATTTAACCAGTTTCTTCATGAACAGTATATATCTGATATAACAAAGACGTAGATGAATAAATATATTTATAAGCATACTGCTACCGTTTTTTTGTGTAACTGTGGAGTACTTATGGCCTCCAATAACTCATGTAATATTCAAGTTACATGCCTGTAATTTATACCAATCTAGGTTTACACTGATAGGTTTCTAAAGACACTTCAGTTGACGAAATCGGATGAAGTGTTTACATTTTGAAAATTTGTTGCTGGGTGTTACTTCTCTAATTTACAATCAGATACTAAACTTTAAACTAATAAAGATACTGAAAATATGATTACACCATCAGAATCGTCGAGCAAATAATGGTAATGTACATTCTTCTTTTTGAGGTACCATGATTCATATGGCTATTATTAATTTCTTTATGAATTGCGAAATGTCTGCCATTATCTACATCTACATCTACATCCATACTCCGCAAGCCACCTGACGGTGTGTGGCGGAGGGTACCTTGAGTACCTCTATCGGTTCTCCCTTCTATTCCAGTCTCGTACTGTTCGTGGAAAGAAGGATTGTCGGTATGCCTCTGTGTGGGCTCTAATCTCTCTGATTTTATCCTCATGGTCTCTTCGCGAGATATACTTAGGAGGGAGCAATATACTGCTTGACTCTTCGGTGAAGGTATGTTCTCGAAACTTTGACAAAAGCCCGTACCGAGCTACTGAGCGTCTCTCCTGCAGAGTCTTCCACTGGAGTTTATCTATCATCTCCGTAACGCTTTCGCGATTACTAAATGATCCTGTAACGAAGCGCGCTGCTCTCCGTTGGATCTTCTCTATATCTTCTATCAATCGTCGAACATTAGTTCACGAACACAGACGGCACTCAGAACTGCCGAGCCTTGGTTGGAACGATGGCGTATTAAAGTAAACGTCGACAAGTGCGAAGCAGTTCTGTTCACACGCAGATCGAAACTACTGCGCAAACATCAACATAGTAGACAGATAACACTACATACGCGCCCAATACGTTTCCGAGAGAAATGGCTGGATCGGATCCCACACTGCTGAGCAGTATTCAAGCAGTGGGCGAACAAGCGTACTGTAACCTACTTCCTTTGTTTTCGGATTGCATTTCCTTAGGATTCTTCCAATGAATCTCAGTCTGGCGTCTGCTTTACCGACGATCAACATTATATGATCATTCCATTTTAAATCACTCCTAATGCGTACTCCCAGATAATTTATGGTATTAACTGCTTCCAGTTGCTGACCTGCTATTTTGTAGCTAAGTGATAAAGGATCTATCTTTCTGTGTATTCGCAGCACATTACACTTGTCTACATTGAGATTCAATTGCCATTCCCTGCACCATGCGCCAATTCGCTGCAGATCCTCCTGCATTTCAGTACAATTTTCTATTGTTACAACCTCTCGATATGGTTTCGCGAAGTCCGCCATCTTTTGCGCTCTCGGCATACAGTGTCACCAAGGAATTTCCAGCCACGTGGCTGGACCGGCCGTTGTGCGGCATCAGGCGGTTGCTAAGCTAACGCCCTGGACCACGTGGTTGCTGCAGAGCGGTCCGCGCCGGCCGAACGGCCCCTGCGGCCCCTGCTTCCTCAGGATATTTTCAGGGCGCGACTACTCGCCCGTTACCTCACAACCAGGCGGAAGCATTACAGTCCCACTCTACAAGGACCAGACGACCCAGCTTACTCCGCGAGGAGAAGGCAGAGCTTATGGCCACAACACTTGCAGCGTCTTTCATTCCGAATCTGGCTCCCTCAGATCCAGTATTCACACCTGAAACGGGCCAGGAGGTTACACGACTTGTAGCCCAGCCCACGGGCTACGAAATTAGAAGCACTAGCACAAATGAAATTACATGGGTTATCAAGCATGCCAACGCTAGGACACTAAAAACCGTGTCCTCCAGGAGTTCAGGGATGGAGCCGTCGAATACCTTGCACACATAATGAATGTCACCTTAAAACACCAACACTTGCCTGATTTTTGGAAGGCGGCCAAAGTCCAGATGTTCAGGAAGCCGGGGAAAGACCACTCCCACCCACAAAATCACCGACCCATCAGTCCGCTGTGGTCGCTCAGCAAGACTGTTGAGAAGGTAATGTTAAAACGCATCACTAGGCACTGCATCAACAATGACACCCTATGACCGGAGCAATTCTGCTTTAGGAATGGCCACTCAACAACACAAAAACTCCTCCGCGTAGTCGAACATATAACACACGGCTAAAACATGAACAAAGCCACAGCGGCCGTGTTCCTGGACGTCGAAAAAGGTTTCGACTGTCTTTGGCAAACGGCCTTATACGCAAACTAAGCGAAGCAGGTTTCCCGGACGGACTCGTTCGTCTCATACACTCATATCTCACCAACAGATGTTTCAACACTGACGTGCAGGGCAAACAATCGACACAACACGGTATCCAAGTTGTAGTATCCCAGGGAAGCGTCCTACGGCCCATCTTGTTCAACATGTACATTAACGGTTTCCCAACAACACAAAACACGGCGATAGCCAACTACGCGGATGACACAACCATCTTTGCGCAAGACTGGAAACCGTCGAACATTAATTCACGAATACAGACGGCACTCGGAACTGCCGAGCCTTGGTTGGAACGATGGGGTATTAAAGTAAACGTCGACAAGTGCGAAGCAGTTCTGTTCACACGCAGACCGAAACTACTGCGCAAACATCAACACAGTAGGCAGATAACACTACATATACGCCCAATATGTTTCCGAGAGGAAGTCAGATACCTCGGCGTCTGGCTGGACCGGAAACTTACATGGGGGGATCACTTCGAATACGTTGCCAACAGAGCGCACGCGAGGCTCAAACAACTCTACCCAATGCTCAACAGGGAAAGTACACTGAATAGGAGGGTGTCGAGGTCCATATACATGACACTGACTAGACCTCTGATGACGTATGCAGCTCCTGTCTGGGGATATGCAGCTCCTACACGCCGGCGCCGCCTGCAGATCATACAGAACAAAGTGCTATGCATCATTAGCAACGCTCCACGCTACACACGTACCGTGGATCTTCACAAAGAATACCGCCTTGAAACCCTCAAGAAGGTATTCAAAAAATACGCCACACGACTTCCTATATCTACATCTGTATCTACCTGATTACTCTGCTATTCACAATAAAGTACCTGGCAACGGGTTCAATGAACCACGTTCATGCTGTCTCTCTACCGATCCACTCTCGAACGGCACGCGGGAGAAACGAGCACTTAAATTTTTCTGGGCGAGCCCTGATTTCTCTTATTTTATCGTGATGATCATTTCTCCCTATCTAGGAGGGTGCCAACACAACGTTTTCGCAATCGGAGGAGAAACTGGTCATTGAAATTTCATGAGAAGATCCCGTCGCAACGAAAAACGCCTTTGTTTTAATGATTGCCACTCCAATGCACGTGTCATGTCTGTGACACTGTCTCACCTATTTCACGATAATACAAAACGAGCTGCCCTTCTTTGTACTTTTTCGATGTCATTCTTCAGTCCCACTTGATGTGGATCCCACAACGCACAGCAATACTCCAGAATAGGGCGGACAAGCGTAGTGTAAGCAGTCTCTTTTTTAGACCTGTCGCACCGTCTAAGTGTTCTGCCAATGAATCGCAGTCTCTCGTTTGCTCTACTGACAATATTATCTATTTGATCGTTCCAATGTAGGTTATTTATAATTGTAATCCCTAAGTATTTAGTTGAATTTACAGCCCTCAGATTTGTGTGACTTATCGCGTAATCGAAATTTAGCTGATTTATTTTAGTACTCATGTGAATAACTTCACACTTTTCTTTATTCAGGGTCAATTGCCACTTTTCGCACCATACAGATATCTTTTGTGAATAATTTTGCAAGTCGTTTTGATCATCTGATGACTTTACAAGACAGTAAATGACAGCAGCATCTGCAAACAGTCTAAGACGACTACTAAGATTGTCTCCTATGTCGTTAACATAGATCAGGAACAACAGAGGGCTTATAACACTTCCTTGGGGAACACCGGATATTACTTGTGTTTTACTCGATGACATTCCGTCTATTACTACGATCTGTGACCTTTCTGACAGGAAATCACGAATCCAGTCACACAACTGAGGCGATAGTCCGTAGCCACGTAGTTTGGTTAGAAGACGCTTGTGAGGAACGGTGTCGAAAGCCTTCTGGAAATCTAAAAATATGGAATCAATTGGACATCCCCTGTCGATAGCACTTATTACTTTACGAGTATAAAGAGCTACTTGTGTTTCACAAGAACGATATTTTGTCAATAAATCGTTTTCTTCGAGGTACTTCATAATGTTCGAAATCAGTATATGTTCTAAAACCCTACTGCAAATCAACGTTAGTGATATAGGCCTGTAATTCAGCGGATTAATCCTACTTCCCTTTTTGGGTATTGGTGTGACTTGAGCAATTTTCCAGTCTTTAGGTACGGATCTTTCTGTGAGCCAGTGGTTGTATATAATTGCTAAATATGGAGCTATTTTATCAGCATACTCTGAGAGGAACCTGACTGGTAATCAATCAGGACCGAAGGCCTTGCCTTTATTAAGTGATTTAAGCTGCTTTGTTACACCGTACGTATCTACTTCTATGTTTCTCATCTTGGCCGTTGTTCTTAATTGGAATTCAGGAACTCGAGGCGCTCGAACAATCCTTTGATCCTTACTCTGGGAAATTGTGATCACGACGATAGGTGGAAGCATAAGCTGCCAGAGACACTACTAGCTAGGGCATAACCACCTATGGCAAGCTAACATTCATCAACAAGCGACAAAAGTCAGCAAGCCGCTGCATATCAGCAACGTTGACTGGATATACCGGCTACTATTAAAGCCGACCAACAGGCTACAGCAGGGAAAGCGACGAGCTCGCCCACTGACGCACAAACAAACCGTCAACATCACTCTACACTCTGCATCTGAACTATCGGACACAACTGTTACACGTATGCTGACGCTGACCGAGAGATCAACACCGGCTCCCAGCGGCATCCACCGAGTAACAGCACCGCTCAACGTCAAAGGTATCGACATGCATGATACCCACTACCAACAAAGCCTACCCTTGAATGATCTGTCGCAGGCAGCAAGACATCCGCTACTGCTCTTACTACCCGACCTAACTATAGCAGAGGTTTTTTTCTCTTGCCTTGGCACTTTTCTTCGTCTGCCCTTCAAACCGCTACCCTTCGTGATACTTTCGGCACAATGTATCTCCAGATGAGCCCGTATTAATGGTTAACCTTAGCCAGACGTACGTAAATATCACAGTACCCACATCCTGCGAAACATCACTTTAGTGAAAACTAACCCTTGTGCAGAGATGGCAGTAGACCTTTTGAGTTGGCCATCATCCCGGTATGGGAGTGGGGATCCGTAATGCTGCATTTCAGCTAAGTAGGTAAACTGTCAACGTGTAAGAACGTGTATAGGGGAGTGTCAGATCTGCCTTGGATCCTACTAGCTCTCGCAATGGACACAACTGTAATCAGCGCCCCACTAACTGGGATATGCACAATGCGTGGGACACTCTCCCTACCTCCCTACATGTGTTTACTTCTCTTGCTTCTAATGATAACTGTTTACTGCGTGGACAGAACAGGCGTATCACAGACTAAACTTTCAGAATCAACGTTACTCAGATTGTCATATACCTCTTACATTTGCAGAAACAAGTGCATGGCAAATGTTCAAAGTCATGATGGCCGATACCAGTGCGAGGCATGTAACATACTCATTGACACAAATAAACAACGCGTTAAAAACATTTGGCCGCAAGACTTGCACAAGCTGGTCATGATAGCTGTGTACTGCTCCGCCAGTACTCAACAAAGTGTATTTATTCAAAGGTCCTTATACATTAATCCTCTCACAAGATTCAATAAAAATCTATTTACAGGGTGGTCCATTGATAGTGTCCGGGCCAAATATCTCACGAAATAAGCGTCAAACGAAAAAAACTACAAAGAACGACACTTGTCCAGCTTGAATGGGGAAATCAGATGGCGCTATGGTTGGCCAGCTAGATGGCGCTACCATAGGTCAAACGGATATCAACTGCGTTTTTTTAAAATTGGAACCCCCATTTTTATTGCAAACTCGTGCAGTACGTAAAGAAATATGAATGTTTTAGTTGGACCACGTTTTTCACTTGGTGATAGATGGCGCTGTAATAGTCACAAAGAACGTGGTATCACGTAACATTCCGCCAGTGCGGACGGTATTTGCTTCGTGATACATTAACCGTGTTAAAATGGACCGTTTACCAATTGCGGAAAAGGTCGATATCGTGTTGATGTATGGCTATTCTGATCAAAATGCCCAACGGGCGTGTGCTATGTATGATGCTCGGTATCCTGGACGATATCATCCAAGTGTCCGGACCGTTCGCCCCACGTTCACCGGATCTGACGTTCCCGGGTTTCCTTCTGTGGGGAAAGTTGAAGGATATTTGCTATCGTGATCCACCTACAACGCCTGACAACATATGTTAGCGCCTTGTCAATGCATGTGCGAACATTACGGCAGGCGAACTACTCGCTGTTGAGAGGAATGTCGTTACACGTATTGCCAAATGCATTGAGGTTGACGGACATCATTTTGAGCATTTATTGCATTAATGTGGTATTTACAGGTAATCACGGTGTTTGACCTATGGCAGCGCCATCTAGAGGGCCAACCATAGCGCTATCTGGTTTCCCCCTTCAAGCTAGACAACTTTCTTTCTTTGTAGTTTTTTCGTTTGACGCTTATTTCGTGAGATATTTGGCCCGGTCACGATCAATGGACCACCCTGTATTTATATTATATGGAGCAGCTTTCTGTGGCTTGTATGACCTGTTTCAAGAAACTATCCTTACAATCTGTTGTATCCAATTTGCATGACGCCTATTACAAAAGTTTTCCCATACACTCTTTGATTAGTGCGGTATGCTGCATCATACAACAAATTCGTATTTCCAAATTCTTCTAACGAGTAATGATTCAACATCTTCACAGCTGTAAACGCCTTACACACATCAGTGACTGGAAGTTGTTTTTCAAGAAAGTACCAACAAAGTCAACGTATTAGAGAGTGGTTTGTTATGAAACATAAACAATTTACAAAAAAGTGAGTTGAATGCATTGCCCATTCAAGACATTGTAAACCCCGACACATTCATTTGCGGACGTATTTTCTAAACTATTAGCTTTGGGATCAACTTCTGTGTGTAAAAGGTCGACTTTTAAAGTTTTGAACACACTCTGTACAAAGAGGTTGTTGACGTCT
Source organism: Schistocerca serialis cubense (assembly GCF_023864345.2). NCBI lineage: Eukaryota > Metazoa > Arthropoda > Insecta > Orthoptera > Acrididae > Schistocerca > Schistocerca serialis. The sequence goes on along the minus strand of NC_064639.1, from coordinate 1,148,430,420 downwards.
GTTACACAACGTACGCTTCTTTAGTGTCAGGATTCCCTATTAATACCTACTAAAATGCAACTACAGTCCATTCAGGCGCGTTATATCCAAGTTACACTTTAAGACATTTAAAAAAAAGATGCATCACGAAGGAAGTATCCGAATGATACGGAATGCGATAGACGTGACGTACATCTACAGACTAAGTATCAGTACAATTTCAGAAAACTCGGAGGATTTATCATAACCAGACGTTATTGTCTTATTGGTATTGCCGCGATCGTTGTTTGAATAAAATATGGCATATCAGTCTTTCATCGCTATTTTTTATTTTCAATGACCGGTTTCAGGCTAGCTGCTCATCTTCAGTTTGAATTGCCCTCTCTGTTTATTGATTGGATAGCCACTGAATTGCTATTTATTTATTTAATGGGATAATAATAATTATTAAAAGGTGGCAATTTTATTTAAGCACTGTTTTTACTCTTTCGATTGTTGCGAGTCAGTGATAGTGCAATGCTGTTCGCTTTGGAGAATACACATTTTATAAGAATTATTTGGTGCAGGAAACACTTCTGCGATCACGGTTGCGATTTAGACGGTATTCGCGTAATTGTACTGATTAAAAGTTATCGTTTCCGAAAGACGCAGGTTCGATTAAAGCTGTGTGCACTTTTGCGCGAATAATGAAAATATTCATAACACGTCGCGTAACAATAAGAAAGATGCGAATCAAAACCGTGATCAAACGAAGAAAATATGTGATAACATAAATGTTCTTCGCTGTTACTCAGGCTCAGATTAGACCTTGCAATTTTTAGTTATAGGAAATCACAAGACGTTACACTTTAGAGATATTTGTTTTGAATAACTTGTATTTACCTTCTCTCTCTCTCCTTTTTACAGCCTTTATACCTTCACATCCATTAAGAAACTTTTCCTTCTCTACCGACCAGTATGAGAACAAAATTCAGACTCAACTAAATGTCTTACATCGAATTATTACATCCTTAGCCCTTAACAATCATATATAGTTTCGTAGTACAAACAATGCTAATTTATTCCGTGCACTAGAAAGTCTTTGATACACTCAGCACAAAAATGAAAATAATAAAATTATAATTACATTTTTAATATCATGAATACTTCTTTAAATCATGAAAATAAGGTTAGACATGGTCGTAATATTAATTTTCATCATTGTAGCACTACATTGCCCCCTTTGGATGTACGGTCACACTTGTTTGACTGGACATCCAAGCAGGCTTATTTTCATTGTCTGTTCTGTTTAAAGTTCACTGTGTTCTTTCACTTGGAAGCATGTGCTTTGTTTACTTTTAAGTCACAGGGATTTTGAGTTACGCTCCCCCATTCGGGCAAAGGCCAATGGGAAAAACACCGGAAAAAAACCACGGCGGAGCGAGCACATCTTCCATGCCCTCTTTTTTTTCAGCATTTGAATATTCACTTCGTATGAAATTTAATAATTGTACAATTTCGTGATAGTGCTGCTGGTGACAACGGCTGGCGACTTGGTGTACTGCAACACCGATGTCTCGCCCCATCAGGTAAGTCTGCGATGGACTGCGATGACGTGGCAGGCTGCGGCAAGGGATGACGGATGATGTCGCTGCAGTATGCTGCCCTCACCGACACGTGTGCTCGGCATCCCAGCATACAGTCACATGAAATTCAAACAGCAGTATCAGTTCCTTAAATTAACATCTAAATTACATCACATTTCACGCACTCTTTCACTCAACAAGAAGAATGTGTTTTTTTTTTTTTTTTTGTGAGGTGTTCGACTGTTTGTGAGTTTCTTTATCATGATGCAAGTCGATTCGTCCTTCCGACGTAATTGACTATCTGCAATTAAAGGTTCATGTAATTACGTTCCAACATTGATACAGTTCTGCAATGGGTTTAATGATATAGTCAGTAGCAGTTCCAAACACTGTTACGACTCACCACTGTTGCTGACTGATCGATAAAAACACTTGCTCTTGAGTTTTAGTTTGCCTGGAATGTTAGTTTGCCAGGAATGTTACGTCCACGCATATGGTCCCAATAACACTCTGAATACTTGGCATTACTAACCACTCGTAGCACAAAATTTGAATACGAAATCGTGGTAACACAACGCGCTCATTGAGCGTCCTCTTTTGTGTTAAATTCCACTCTTTCGCCAGTGAAATAAAGTTCATATGCGCAGAGGATAATGTTCACAGGAAGTCTTTGTTCATAGGTCATCTGTGACATGTTCACTCCACCACGTAGTCGCTTGATCACAGTTATCAAATCTGACAAGGTAAAGTCCTTGTGCTACTCATAAGAATGTCTTTACACAGTCCTTTTACATAATGATAAATAACTGAATGATTGTACATATCAAATGAAGTACATAATTGCAGTCATTTACAATATAAAAGCAAATCCTAAGTCATATATTTTCTCGAAAAGGTGCTCCTGGACTTACAAAGAAATGTGGAGTGATAAACACAAGGCTGTGTATGTTTGTCTGTGTAATGATCTGTTCAGTTATGGACAACATCTTGTTCGACCTGGTTTATAGCTCATGCAAGTCCAAGCACTAACTTACAGGGGAAAATTTGTTAAACCTATACGTAACTCGCGTAAACTTTACATGTTGTAAGTGTATCCTGTACACAGTCTGAAAAAAAAAAAAAAAAAAAAAAAAAAAAAAAACATAACCTGCTCACCCTAGTGAGTTCAAAATAGTTAACAATCAACGAAATGAAACGTTTATTTTCTAAAGTCACTATATCCTACTGTTGTGTGAAATATGCAGTTCTGTTCACTGTCCGTCGTTTCACACGCATAAGTTCCTGAAAGTTTACTAAATTTCAACAAGTTTGTATTATGTTTGATTAAGTGGAATCATCTTGAAGCAGTTCTTCTTCTCCTTGCTGCAGCTCGGCGTCCTTTTCTCCGTCGAACTGGAGCTGAAATTTTCTTACAACTAATTGGTATTCTGAGAGTCTCTTCCTCCAAGCAGTACTGATGCTTCCAATGTTGTATGTTCCTATTCTCCCACGCGCCACATCGCAGTGTGTCCGTTAAATACTTATACACTAGTCCATTAATTAATAATTGTCAGTTAGCCTACTCGCACAGTACTTGAGTCTTTGATGTTTGACTTCACCTCGTTATGACACACGTAAAATGTCATCTACTGTACTTAAGATACATATCATTTCATGTCTTTGTGATTGTGTAGTCCTTTCTGTCTATTTGAGTTGGGATCGACCAAGATATAACTATTTTTGTTTGGTGTACCTAAGATCACAAATGGTCCTGAATATAACGGAAACCACTTCTCTATTTTTCTCTCTAATAATGACGACTTCGGATAATTCCTTACTAACACCATATCTCCCACGTTAAATTGTTGAGTATTCTGTAGTCTCCGGTTGTGTGATTCTTTCCGCTTCTGTGCATTCTCGTATAGTGTGACTAATGCTTGTCTAACTTTGTCCTCCCAGTCTTCCGGTTCGGTATTTAGTTTTGGAAGTGGGTTTGATGTGTTGGTAAATGTGCCAACACCTTGTAGATAGAGGCGGCCGAAAAGGAAGCTATCTAACGCAGACGGGCGTGACTTCTGGAACAGGATAAGTAGTGAATTCTAATAAGAAAAGTATGCAGCTCCTCGAATACTTATCTTTTATTTCTTGTTGTATACATCGTTCTTTTTGTTGAGACGTTTCATACGATAACTATCAAACTATGTAAGGCTAATGGCGCCTTGCTAGGTTGTAGCCATGGACTTAGCTGAAGGCTATTCTAACTGTCTCTCGGCAAATGAGAGAAGGCTTCGTCAGTGTAGTCGCTAGCAAAGTCGTCGTACAACTGGGCGAGTGCTCGTCCGTATCTCGAGACCTGCCTTGTGGTGGCACTCGGTCTGCGATCACACAGTGGCGACACGCGGGTCCGACATGTACTAAATGGACCGCGGCCGATTTAAGCTACCACCTAGCAAGTGTGGTGTCTGGCGGTGACACCACAGGGTTGATCCAACTATTGTTCTCTTTTGTTTTTAATGTGAGTTCTGCTGGACTAAAACCTGTCAATAAATGTGATATGTAGTTTACAACACTTTCAAACGGCTCTATGTATTCTACCCACTGTAACAGTTGTGATACTAAATGTGACACTTCTGTCACTAACTGTAACTGGGTTTTCTCTTTTGATGCTGTCAATTGTCAGGATGAGCATTCTAAAGCATTCTGTCAGGGTGAAAATATTAAATAAATTAACTTTTCTCTCTTAACAACATGTGGGCAGGGTGGGTTCTTCCTTGGCTCGGGTATGAGGTCGAATGAAACATCATTTTTACATAAGATAACTTTTATTGAAGATTTGTGCAACTGTATCTTATGAAATGTTCTGGTTCGGAGAGCGGCAGCTGTGTCGTTTGTGAAGTCTTCTGCTGCGGCAGCGGCAGCGGTGGCGGCAGCGGCGGCGGCGGCGGCGTCTGATTACGCGTAGCGGTGTGTATCTCGTGTCGCCGTCTCGCCCAGTTGACTGGAGACGTGCAGTGCGAGGTGGCCGGTTTAACTATTGCGAGCGAAGTCGTGCATCGGATGGTGATACCTTGGATGTGGCGTCCCAGTGTTTCTCTTCTCTAAGCGGCCGCGTGTGTTGTGCGTCGACCAGCGGAGCGGCGCGGCGGAGCAAGGCCAGTGTCCCGAACTCGAACCACGGACTCCCGCTTGCCAGTCTTCGGCTGTCAGGTCTTCATCCCAGCTCACAGGTGACTGCTGAGGTGAGGCCGTCTCCTTCCCGTCCTCACGAGTCACCCGGGTACGTAAAAATGAGACTTCAAATACCTTTTAACTTCTGTCTTCTGGCGCCGCGGCTGCTGCTTGCTATTCCATTACAGCGGCGGACTTGGTGCGTCTGTGCATGATGCAGTCTCTTCTTGCATGACGGTCTTCAGCATGGAAACTGACTGAAAACTTCTTCGTCTTCTTCGTCTCTCCTCTCCGTCTCCTTCTCCGTCTGTTCAAAAATGGCTCTGAGCACTATGGGACTTAACTACTGTGGTCATCAGTCCCCTAGAACTTAGAACTACTTAAACCTAACTAACCTAAGAACATCACACACATCCGTGCCCGAGGCAGGATTCGAACCTGCGACCGTAGCAGTCGCGCGGTTCCGGACTGCGTGCCTAGAACCACTAGACCACCGCGGCTGGCGTCTCCGTCTGTCTGGCCCACTGCGTCTCGCGTATTTATTCACTTCAGTTTACTGGAGGTGAACGACTTCACAATCATTGCCTCGTCTGTCATGTTGAAAAGCTTCTCGAAGAATCCTCTTAACGTCGGTCATTGGCTCTTGGAATGTAGGCGAGGGCCTTTGATCACATGTGAGAACTGAGAAACCCGTGAGCCGGTCACGCGATGCCCTGACGGCTGAATCGACAGCGCCTGCTTATGTGGAACTTGCTAACTTCACGGTCATTGTCTCTTCTGCTCTGCTGTTGTGCCCGCCGTGTGCCAGTATGTAACTCTCTAAACTAAACCAAGTTTTTCATTTATATTCTAATTTCTAGTTCACTTTGATTTCACAAATTTATTTACTTAACTACCACTCAACATTCCTCCACCCTTCGGAGAAATTCGCCCTCGAATTTACCACTCAACATTCCTCCACTCTTCACACAGCAAAAGCACAAGCAATGAAAACTCTCGACCTCGAAGATTACACACGCTTCACATTAAGTATGTGGAAAATACTTTATCACTTTACAAAAGCACTGTAATGGTCGTGAATCACATAGTTCTTACATAAAGGGTTGTAATAAGTGTAACAAATCTTGAAGACAATGAATAAACCAAAATAGATTATTCACTTAGAATGTTACATAGCAACACCTGTTTAATCTACCGTATACTAATACAAGAATATCTATTCTACAGTGTTGTTTACTTTAACATAAGGCTGTTTAGTAAAGACTGAAGTACCATAAAGAAAATTAATACACTAATGCTCAAAAATAACTACTGAAGTACACCAGTTAAGAGTGTGGTATCCAGTGAACAGGGATTTGATGAAGTGGTATATTATTATTTGGCTTATTTTTTCGTCTTAAATAAAAGAAAACTGTACAAAGCAGAAACACCAACGCTAAGGTTCCAGATATACCCGTTCCTAGCATTATAATTTTAGTTTTGTGTTCACCTTTTAATTTTAAGACATGTTTCATCAGAACATTGGTATCAATTTTGCCTTGCTGTGAGTTTATGAACATATCTAATGACTTCAGAAGTGAACTGTCAAGGGAGTCATTGAGGTAGGATAGGTTTTGTGTAGGAAATGCTTTGCATGGCGTTTTCTGAAAAGAACAAACAACATGGTTATGAACCTACCAACCTAGTAAAAACAAAAATAAAGAAAAGAAGGAATTCATTGTTAACTACAAGATCTACATGTTTCTACATTCAACGTTTCTTTCTTAAAAAATAAACCATTAACATGTATTAATTATTCACATTTGCATATTATCCACAGTCTACTAAGATTCCACTAGGACATTCGCACCCTTGATCGAAGATTGAATGGTGCCATGTCTGTATGTTGTGCTGGGGTGGCCACTCTTTTTCCTTTACGGGAACTTCCTCCACCCTTCTGAAAAACAGATACTATTGTTGAAGGAATTACATCTGGAGCGCCCTTAAAAGGTTTTAAACGACTTGCATGGACAATAGTAGTTTGGGTGGGCAGTTGCAGTTTAACGTTCACTGGTGAGGTGATCTCAATAATTTGATAAGGACCTCTGTAGTTTGTTACAAATTTCTTCGTTTTTCCTTTCGCTATGTATGGAGTTGAAAGCATCACCCACTGACCGATTTTGTAATTTGGATATTTAGCTTGGGTATTACCTAATCTTTCCTGTCGTTCCAAAGCCTTTGTATTAGATTTTTGAACCTTTTTCCATACATCGTTCATCATTCGACTGAAATCTCTTACTGATTACATCAAAAGGGGACGGCATTTTTCTCCCATAGACCACTTCATAAGGTGACATGCCAGTTGCTTCATGCGTTTTGGCCTTGTATACCGACACGATTATTGGTAAATACGTATCCCAATTAGAATGTTGTTTCTTAATATAATAACTAAGCATCTTGCCTATTGTCCGATGAACTCTTTCTGTGCGTCCGTTGCACTGAGGGTGTAACGGAGTTGTGCGTAATTTACGTATTTTTAGTAAGTGGCATAGCTGTTTCATTAATTTAGACATAAAATTAGATCCTTGATCTGTGATAATAGCTTCAGGTACGCCAAATTTAAGTATCCAGTTGTTAACTAAAGCTTGGGCAACTGTATTTGCTTGCTGATCTGGGAGACTCACCATAGCTAGATAGCGTGAAAAGTGATCTATAATTGTAAGGACATACTTATTACCAGCCGGTGTTTTATGAAATGGCCCGTAGAGATCCACTCCGCAGATTTGAAATGGACATGAAGCCTCGGGGAGCCTCTGTAAGGTTATTTTTGAACGAGAAAGTTCAGCTCGTTGTGCGCAAGCAATGCAATTACGAACGTACTGCGCAACATCCTGCTTTCTGGTTTGCCACCAAAATCGCTCTGCTACACGTCTTTCGGTTGTCCGCTGTCCACCGTGTCCTGCAAGGATATGATCGTGGGCCTCTGCCATTATTTCTTGTCTAAGGTGTTGGGGAACAACAACGCGTGGTCCAAGTTTTGTTTTACGGCATAACACACCATCTTCAAAGCAAAATCGCTTTTGAGTTGCGTATTTTTTGCATTCTGTATCCTCATCTTGCGTCTTTCTCCAATCCTCAGTATCTCGGCCTGTTGCTTCCAAAAGTGCTATTTTCCGACTTAGACAATCTGCATTCGTGTGATTTTTGCCTGGTTTATCGATAACTTCGAAATCCATTTCGGAAAGACATAGGGCCCAACGCGTGAGACAACTAGATGAATCCTTTAATCCAAGCAACCATTTTAAAGCTCCGTGGTCTGTAATGACCTTGAATTTCCTACCATACAAGTAGCATTTAAAGTATTTGATGCCATAAATAACACTTAACAATTCTTTCTCCATTGTGGAATAATTTCTTTCTGCCATTGTTAGTTGTCTCAAAGCGTAGGCTATGGGGTGTTCCACGCCATTAATATTCTGACTCAAAACAACTCCTACTGAATGACCACTTGCATCACAGGATAAAATAAATTCTTTATTATAACCTGGGTAGGCTAATACTGGACTGTGTGTCAACTTATGTTTAAGGGTTTGAAATTCTGATTCACAATCTTCAGACCAATGAAATTTTGCACCCTTTTTCAATAATTGGGTTAAGGGTCGGGCAATCTCAGCAAAATTTTGAACATATTTTCGGTAATACGATGCGAGACCAATGAAACTTTGTACTTCCTTAACGCATTGTGGTGTTGGGAAATCATTAACTGCCGAAATTAATCGAGGATCTGTTTTAATTCCTTTTTCACTAATGACATGCCCTAGGTATGTAACCTCTGTCAATGCAAAACTACATTTTTCCATATTTAATGTTAATTTAGCTTTTCTAAGTCTCTGAAAAACATTACGCAAACGCACAGCATGTTCATTAATGTCTTTGGAGAATACAATAATATCGTCTAGGTATACACAACATTGCTGAGTTTTGAGTCCTCGCAATACTCCATCGAGTAGTCTTTGAAAAGTTGCTGGTGCATTTTTCAAACCGAAAGGCATTCTTTTAAATTGCCAATGGCCTCCAGGGGTAGAAAATGCTGTTTTATGCCTATCTTCAGGAGCAACTTCCAATTGATGATATCCGCTACGTAGATCGATTGTTGAAAAGTATTTACTGTTACCCAAACTGTCAATGATATCTGTAATGTTTGGAAGAGGATAAACATCTGAGATAGTTTGTTTGTTAAGGTGTCTGTAGTCACAACAAAACCTATATCGTTTCGTACCGTCGGGAGACTTCTTTGGAATAATTACGATATTTGAATTATAAGGCGAATCAAAATATTATATAATTCCACCTTTTAGATGCTGTTCTATAAATTCATCCAGTACTGGCTGTAAGTGATGCGCAACTCTATAAGGCTTCCTATAAGGGGGGCTATTTCCTGTTGAGATCCTATGCTGTTTGATATCTGTTGCTGTTAGTGGACCTTCTGCATTAGATAAATCTTGAAACTCAACTAAAACTGCTTCTATCGTGTGTCTATCATTTCCTTTCAAATGCTCAATCTTCTGGCGTAATGCGGTTTTATAGGCGTCTGGTTTCTGACCATCGTTAATATCTGACCAATTGAAATCTTCTTCTTCAAAAGTACTGACTGTAGCTATTAATATTCCCTTATGCAACTCTTTGTCCTCCACTCCGAAATTGTCAATATGTACCGGTACTTTTCTTTCTCCCTCAACGTCTTGAGCCCGTACAACACTTCTACGTACAAAACAATGTGATACATCTAATTCCTCATTTTCCTCTAAAGGCTCTATTAGACACACTGTATCTGTAGGTACTTCGGGGTCAACGGTGATCCAGAAAAGTTTTCCTGAGCCAGATGGTATCTGATCCCGCGAATCAACCTTCAAGGACGTTGCACGCAGTGTAGTTGATTTCGCCTTCCGGTTAGGGAAATCTTGCGGCAGAGGGCCCTTTGCAGCGGTGTCACCTAGCTGAAACACTATTCCGCAAAGTTCTACAGTTTGCTGTCTGAGGTCGATTTTAGCGTGATGTTTATTCAGGAAATCCTACCCTAGGATCGCGTCGTACCCGTCAGTTACCTTTGTTACCACTTCTACATCTTCTTGAAATTGTACACCGTGAATATAGAAAATCAGTGATGTACATCCTAATGACTTCACTGTACCTCCTCCTACTCCACTCAATCTATACCTTGGAGGGTCATATTTCTTTTCTCCAATATATTCATTACTTACTATTTATACGTTTGCGCCTGTATCCACCAGTATCCTTGCCTCTTTATCCTGTATGGTAGCAGATAACCAGCATTCCGCCTTCACATTCGCCTTAATGGCATGAAATTTTATTGGGAACGCCTGGCGGCGGCTCCGACATTCCCGTTTGAGTTTAATTGATTTCTATTTCCAAAAACTTTCTTAGACCTGCATTCCTTGAATGTGTGACCTATTCTTTGACAATTAGTGCATTGAGGTTGTCTGCAGTTTTTTGCTATATGTCCCTGTCGATCGCACCTAAAACATCGTACTCCTGCTGAAAATATATTTCGCTTCTCCTTGTATCTGGTGGCAATGTCTATTTCTTCGAAAGCTGTCGCCACAGATACAGCTTCCGCTAAATTCTTAGGAAACTCTGCCCTGACACGACGGGACGTTTCAAGAGGTAACCCACGTAAAAATGTATCCAGAGCTCTATTTTCTGCCTCTTGTAAAATAACTTTATTTGCTTCATCACTAGTTGTCAACTGATAGGTGTTAATATTAACTTTTCTAATCCTATCTACAAAACTTTCTAACGACTCGTTTTGCCTCTGAGTGATAGCTATCTACAGCTGTTCTGTTTTTGAAATCGTTTAAGTAATCCTTTCTTCAATTCCTCAAATGTTGGAGAATTCCGTAATTCATCATGGTATAATACGTGTGCTTTAGCCTCTCCTAGCAATCTTAACTTTGTCATTTGTAAGAGCTGTTCATCTGACCATGATCCTAACTTTGAAGCTGCTACTAAATCATCAAAAAAGGCTGTTATGTTCTCGCCAGGTTTACCTGAAAACGGAGTTACCAAGGCTGCTGCTGAGGAATCTAGGGTGGGAGGGATTGAACTGGTTTGCCTAACGTCACTCAACTGTTTAAATAATGCATTATTATCGTTTTTAAGCTGTGCTATCTGATTAACTAAGCTCTGAATAGCTTCCTCAGTAGAAACGACTCGTTTTGCCTCTGAGTGATAGTGTTTAATTTTTCCATATAAAATCTACAGCTGTTCTGTTTTTGAAATCGTTTAAGTAATCCTTTCTTCAATTCCTCAAATGTTGGAGAATTCCGTAATTCATCATGGTATAATACGTGTGCTTTAGCCTCTCCTAGCAATCTTAACTTTGTCATTTGTAAGAGCTGTTCATCTGACCATGATCCTAACTTTGAAGCTGCTACTAAATCATCAAAAAAGGCTGTTATGTTCTCGCCAGGTTTACCTGAAAAAGGAGTTACCAAGGCTGCTGCTGAGGAATCTAGGGTGGGAGGGATTGAACTGGTTTGCCTAACGTCACTCAACTGTTTAAATAATGCATTATTATCGTTTTTAAGCTGTGCTATCTGATTAACTAAGCTCTGAATAGCTTCCTCAGTAGAAACCGCTTGTGGTGCTGACTCTGACTTTGTACGATTTCGTGTCATCATTTTACAAACTATTAGTTACACAATATTACCACACTGAATTCAAAAGATGTTTAAATATTTTCGACAAACTCTTAAAATTATGAGAGAGAATACACTTCTAAATAAAGAAAATCTTAAGACTGCTATGCAAACCTCTATCCTTTCACACATTAAACAATACTAACTGTGGACCTTTAGTGACTGTCATTCACACCTCATGTTGAGCCAAGGGTTTTTTCTCTGACGCCAAATGTAACAATTGTGTTACTCAATGTAGCACTTCTGCTTCTAAACGTAACTGGGTTTTCTCTTTTGATGCTGTCAATTGTCAGGATGAGCCTTCTAAAGCATTCTGTCAGGGTGAAAATATTAAATAAATTAACTTTTCTCTCTTAACAACATGTGGGCAGGGTGGGTTCTTCCTTGGCTCGGGTATGAGGTCGAATGAAACATCATTTTTACATAAGATAACTTTTATTGAAGATTTGTACAACTGTATCTTACTGAATGTTCTGGTTCGGAGAGTGGCAGCTGTGTCGTTTGTGAAGTCTTCTGCTGCGGCAGCGGCGGCGGCGGCGGCGGCGGCGGCGGCGTCTGATTACGCGTAGCGGTGTGTATCTCGTGTCGCCGTCTCGCCCAGCTGACTGGCGACGCGCAGCGCGAGGTGGCCGGTTTAATTATTGCGAGCGAAGTCGTGCATCGGATGGTGATACCTTGGATGTGGCGTCCCAGTGTTTCTCTTCTCTAAGCGGCCGCGTGTGTTGTGCGTCGACCAGCGGAGCGGCGCGGCGGGGCAAGGCCAGTGTCCCGAACTCGAACCACGGACTCCCGCTTGCCTGTCTTCGGCTGTCAGCTCTTCATTCCAGCTCACAGGTGACTGCTGAGGTGAGGCCGTCTCCTTCCCGTCCTCACGAGTCATCCGGGTACGTAAAAATGAGACTTCAAATACCTTTTAACTTCTGTCTTCTGGCGCCGCGGCTGCTGCTTGCTATTCCATTACAGCGGCGGACTTGGTGCGTCTGTGCATGATGCAGTCTCTTCTTGCATGACGGTCTTCAGCACGGAAACTGACTGAAAACTTCTTCGTCTTCTTCGTCTCTCCTCTCCATCTCCGTCTATCTGGCCCACTGCGTCTCGCGTATTTATTCACTGGAGGTGAACGACTTCACGATCATTGCCTCGTCTGTCACGTTGAAAAGCCTCACGAAGAATCTTCTTAACGTCGGTCATTGGCTCTTGGAATGTAGGCGAGGGCGTTTGATCACATGTGACAACTGAGAAACACGTGAGCCGGTCGGGCGATGCCCTGACGGCTGAATCGACAGCGCCCGCTTATGTGGAACTTGCTGACTTCACGGTCATTGTCTCTTCTGCTCTGCTGTTGTGCCCGCTGTGTGCCAGTATGTAACTCTCTAAACTAAACCAAGTTTTCCTTTTATATTCTAATTTCTAGTTCACTTTGATTTCATAAATTTATTTACTTAAGTACCACTCAACACCACTTAGTTTGTTTAGCTGAGGAGTACGTTCTCACAAAGCGATTAAACTCGCAGAACATACGTGCCGTGGGATTTACTTGGGGGTGGAACTTCGAAATGAATTTTGGTTTTATATTATGTTTCTCTAAGAATTTCTTCCAGGTAACACTTGTAAAATTTGAGGCACTGTCAGAGAGTAATGTTTCTGGCGTTTCGGAATGAGGTATGTAATCATTTTCCGATCGGTTTATTATCGTTTTCGTGGCTGTTGTTTTTGTAGCAAATAGCTTTACAAACTTAGTAAAGTCATCTAGCACTTCTACAAGGTATTTGACCCCTCTTCTGGCAGTGGGCAGAGGTCTAGCGATGTCAATACTTAAAAGTTGGCGCGAAGCAGTTGGAACAATTGATTGCATTAATGTCTGCGATGATAAAGCACACGGCTTTATGCGCTGGCAAATGTCACATGCTCGCGTCATCCGTAGGCTCTTTCTATACATGTTATTAAAATGACAATACATTCTTAGTTTCGCCAGGCACTTCCTTGAACCGTAATGACCCCAAACATTATGTGTATATATTACTAACTTCTGCTCACATTGCTGCGGAATACATATTAGCCAGTTTCGTGAATCCTCGTCTTCTAAAGAATAACACATCCTGATGTAACATGTAATATTTATGCAATTTCGAAGTAGGATCCATCCTCAGTTGATCCTTGATCTCGTGCAAAATATTATCTATATCCTGTTTTTGTGCCATATTTTTACACATGTCTAGAAAATATTTATGATTAACATTGTCCACCATTTGTAACACTTTAAATTCTGATGCTTGCTTTGTGAGTTCACTAAATTGAGGTAAACCTTGGGGTAGCCTAGACAAAGCATCTGCCACAATATTATTACTTCCTTTGATGTAAATAATCTGGAAATCATACTCCTGCAACGCTAATGTCCTTCTTGCCAAACGTGCATGGAGAAGTTTACAGGTCAGCAGGGAACTCAAAGCCTGATGATCACAGTATACCTGAACGTGTCTACCATAAACATAATAATGAAATTTGCGAAACGCCCATACCACTGCCAATGCTTCAAGCTCTGTAGTGGAATATGCGCGTTCGCATTCCGGTAATACACGACTTGCGAAAGATATTATTTTTATTTGCTCGTGTCCGTCTACTGTTTCTGTTTGAAATAAACACGCACCTAACCTAGTACATGAGGCATCTGAGGTTGTGCATAAATCCTTACTGAGATCTGGATGGTGCAAGATTTGAGCATTTAACAAGCGATGCTTGATCGTGTCGAAATCATGTGCACACTGGTCAGTCCACACCCACGGCGTATTCTCTTTCAGAAGCCCCAATAGATGTTCGCTGTTAAGCCATTGATTAGGCACGAACTTTCGGAAAAAAGGATACAAGACCCATATACGCCTTTAATTGTCTTTTGTTGGCCAGATATGGACAATTTATGATAGCCTCGAGTTTCGTACTATCCGGGAAGATTCCTTCTGATGATACTATATGTCCTAGAAACTTTATCTCCGTCTTTCCAAACTTGGACTTCTTAACGTGAACCGTAACACTTGCAAGTTCAAATTTGTGTAACACCAAGTTAATTTGTTTGATATGCTCGTCCCACGTTGGTGAAGCAATCAATAAATCGTCCACATAGACAGTAACTTGCTCTAACAAATCCGGGCCTAGGACAGTGTCATGCGCATTAATAAAGAATCCGGCACTGACATTCAATCTGAATGGCAATACTCTGAATTGATAGCTTCTTCCTCTATAAATAAATGCTGTATATTTCCTAGATCTTGGCGTTAAGACCACCTGCCAGTATGACGCGCGGAGGTCGAGGCTTGATAGATACTTTATCCCATGGAACTTCTGTAATAGTTCTTCCAGATTCTCAGGCCGCGTCCTGACAGGCATAATAATTTGATTAATCCGGCGAGCGTCGAGAACCAACCTTACGCTTCCATCGGATTTCATTACCGGTAAAAGTGGGTTACTATATGGTGATAACGAGGTCTCAATAATTCCCCATTCCAGCATTCGTCTAATTTCTTTGTTTACCGCTTCCCTTTTCGCGCTGGGTATTGAGTACGTTTGATGACAGTAAATTTCATGGGGAAACACTTGCATGTCGTACACGTAACCTTTAATTAGTCCAGGTTTTTTTGAAAAATACTTTACGATAATTAGTAAGTGTGCCTAATAATTGCTTTTGTTGCAGACTGTCAAGACCAGAGGATTGTTGTACTTTTTCTACCATTTCAGAGAGGTGGATATTCTCCTCGTCCTTCACATCTTCCATGACCGGGAATGCACTGCAATTAAAACTATCTTGAAGCCGCCATAAATGTGCGCGAATCGGTTCTGTCTTTAAAATTTGACAATATTTGCCATGCAATTCTTTGGTCTTTACCAAGTCTAACCTGACTCTCGTGTCACGGAAACGCATGCTGCATTCACCCTTTGCGAGATCGGTTTTAGTTTCCGTCTCTCGCAAAATATCTAATCCGAGGAGACAGTTCACGGCTAAATTCTTTACAATAAGAAAGGTGCCCTCTTTGGCTCCCATTCCAAAATTAATACAAATCCGTGTCTGTTCCCGAACTAGTTGGACTTTCTGACTAATGGCTCCTGTAACTCGACAATTAGTGACTGGAAAAGCCGGAATCTTTCTAATCTTCTTTAAGTGAAGAAAGAACGATTCATTCAGCACAGCAACAGATGCTCCAGTATCTAAAATCACCGTAGTTTGAATACCATAAATATCACAAACTATAGCTGCTTGTACAACTTCCCGTTCAAACAAATTACACTTCTTCCGAAAAACTTGACATAATTCCTCTCGTATATCGACTCAGTCATTATATCTTAACATCTGCATAGTTGAACTACGTTGCTGAGCAACATCAACAGAATTATTCCTACACTCTGCATCTTTTGCGTCGTTCGACCCGATCGCTGCTGTTTCTATGCGACACACATTCTCATTGTTACTACAGCTGGTTGTCTGCACGCTTGGTTGCTCGTTATTACTAACATCATTCATGCAAGTGCCCCCTAGACACCCTGCGACTGACACACGGGAGCAGAATGTCGTCGCATCTAGTTTGACGAACTGGTGCTGGTTGATGGTTGCGGTTCACTTACCTCAATGATCTTGATATTTTGATTCGGTGGTTGCCATCGCTGCGCATTCATATGCTGCTGTATGTTATTTGACATATTTGTATTGTACGGGGGTTGTACATGATTGTTGTTGTGATATTACGGTGGCCTAGGCTGCTACTATTGCTGTTGTGCATAATTCTGTGTTGACTAGTTATGTGGTGGTTGCATGTTTTGCTGATTATTTGAAAAATTACCGTTATTGTAATTGGCGTTAGCTCTAAAATCTCGTTTCCGTTTCTTTGAAAAGTTTCCGTTATTGTTTTGTCCACTATTGTTCTGTGGATGATAATTGTGATTCGGTGCATTACCGTACTGTCCATTTGTGTTCATATTGTGGTTCTGCCATCCTGGATAATTCGGACCATTCCAATGATTTTGATTCCCATAGTAGGTGTTTATACTACTATTGTTCTTGTGGTTTCGCCCGTTGCCATTACCATTACCATTATTTGACGAATTATTCTCATAATAGTGTCTGTCCTCTTCGATAACCAAATCTAAAGAGTCCAGTACAGATAGAAAATGTTCCACCTTGTCTTCAGGAATGTGAAACAATTTCTTCTTTAGATCACGCGGTAACGTCTCCTTTAATATCTCAGGAATTGGTGTGGATAAATATTTGACTTTGTCCAGATACTTTTCGAAATATTTCCGCAAAGTACCGCCTTTTCTATTAAATGGCTCAGGACTATAAACTTCTTTTCTTAATCGTTCCTGTACTCCACGCGACCAATACTTGTTTAGAAAAACTTGTTCAAATTCATCGAAGGAGCTGCGTTGTTCAGCTTTCTGTGTCGCGAACAACGCTGGCTCACCTTGAATATGGGTAATGGTAAAGACAATTTTCTCCCTTTCGTTCCAACTTTTTGGCATTATTCCGCGGATCCCTTTGATAAACACAATTGGATGGGGTCCGTTCTTATCATTGGTAAACTTCTGAAACTGTGAATTCTTCACTAAAGCATCCTGAGTCACCAATGATTGTGTATGGTCTTGATAAACGGATGTTACTCCACGTGTTGGATTGAAATTATTGCCCGTCTGCCCCCTACTTTCAGTTAAAGGTGTTTCATAATGATCAGGGTGTGTTTCTGTGATACTAACACACTCCGGTGAACTGTTATGAGATGTTTGCATACGTGTTTCATTAAGCACTTTCTGCACGTTTTGTAATTCAGTCTGGAGTTCATGAATCTTTGTGTTGTTTTCATGTATCAGTTGTGTTCCTGCTCGTTGTAACATCACAGGTAATTCCTTCTGTATAACAGTACCAATTTGTTTGTCATTTAGCCATGTGTTGAATGTGGTCACAACGCGTTCTTCTTGTTCTTTGCATTTTTGTTCTATTACGTTTTGATTATCAACCGTAAGGTTTTCTGTACATGTAGTTATGTTGCGTATTTCTGCTTCCAAAGAAGTGTGTGTTTGTTGTAATTTGTCCACATCCTGGGTTACTTGCTTCACATTCTGTGGTAAGTCATGGTATGTTTGTTGCATACTTGAAATATTGTTCTGTATAGCAGACAACTGGGCGTCTATTTGCTGTCGCAGCTGGCGATCGTGTTCTTTTAACCGGTTTTCAAGCTTTTGATCTATCTCTTTTGAGAACTGTGAAAAGCTTAACTGCGTACGCTCGTCTAATTGACTGATTCGTTCAGCCAAGGCCCTAATCCGTTCATCTACTCTGCTAATATGTTTATCTAAACTATTATTAATCTCAGTTGCAAGCTGTTTAGCAGTTTCTTGTTCACGCTGTATCTGTGATTGTTCCTGTATTTTAAACATTTGTTCCATTTTCATCATTAAGAGAGAAAATGGATCCATTACTGTTTGTGGTGGCTCTACCGGTGGTAAATCGACTGTAACTGGTGTTTCTTGTGGTTCTGCTTCAGTATTCACTTTAACTACCGTCTGTATTCTGCCTGAGTGTTCTACAGCAGGTGGATCACTGACTTTAATATTAGTGTCCTGTTCTATTTCCTCTGTCTGATCTGAAAAAATATTATCAATTTCTACATCACTAGTTATTCCTTCCTATAGTTACTTCCTGCTGTATAGCTTTTCTTACACGTCGCACTGTTTTCACCATGTTTGCCGTGCAAGTCTAATCGGGAAAACGTCACACTCAACACATCAATTATTCCGTCACACAAAACATAAAATAATTACTACACTGCACCAGACTGGAATCAGTACTATAAATGTTCACTTTCGTTTGATTAAAATTCAGTTCCAGTCTCGTTCAGTTAACCTCTACTGAAAACACTTGATGCTGTATTTTACTGATCCTTCTCGCAGTTATTTAAATGTAATTGACTCTTATACCTTCCTAAGAAAACACACTTCCACAATATGAAATCTTTTTTTTTTTCAGCGAAATTATCGTGCTTAGGGTCGTCGTAGATTTCCGCTCATTACAGCATGAAACAAATAGAAGCACACACAAATAAGGCAGCCCTGTCAATAGGTTGCCATTGAATTGCCCTCTCTGTTTATTGATTGGATAGCCACTGAACAGCTATTTATTTATTTAATGTGATAATAATAATTATTAAAAGGTGGCAATTTTATTTAAGCATTGTTTTTACTCCTTCGATTGTTGCGAGTCAGCGATAGTGCAATGCTGCTCGCTTTGGAGAATACACATTTTATAGGAATTATTTGGTCGAGGAAACACTTTTGCGATCACGGTTGCGATTTAGACGGTATTCGCGTAATTGTACTGATTAAAAGTTATTGTTTCCGAAAGACGCAGGTTCGATTAAAGCTGTGTGCACTTTT
Organism: Schistocerca serialis cubense; assembly: GCF_023864345.2. Taxonomy (NCBI): domain Eukaryota; kingdom Metazoa; phylum Arthropoda; class Insecta; order Orthoptera; family Acrididae; genus Schistocerca; species Schistocerca serialis. The sequence continues at coordinate 1,148,411,618 of NC_064639.1, read as the reverse complement.
GCGCGAATAATGAAAATATTCGTAACACGTCGCGTAACAAAAAGAAAGATGCGAATCAAAACAGTGATCAAACGAAGAAAATATATGATAACATAAATGTTCTTCGCTGTTATTCAGGACAGGCTCAGATTAGACTTGCAATTTTTAGTTACAGGAAATCACAAGACGTTATACTTTAGAGATATTTGTTTTGAATAACTTGTATTTACCTTCTCTCTCTCTTCTTTTTACAGCCTTTATACCTTCACATCGATTAAGGAACTTTTCCTTCTCTACCGACCAGTACGAGAACAAAATTCAGACTTAACAAAATGTCTTACATCGAATTATTACATGCTTAACCCTTAACAATCATATATAGTTTCGTAGTACAAACAATGCTGATTTATTCCGTACAATAGAAAGTCTTTGATACACTGAGCACAAAAATGAAAATAATAAAATTATAATTACATTTCTAATATCATGAATACTTCTTTAAATCATGAAAATAAGGTTAGACGTAGTCGTAATATTAATTTTCATCGTTGTAGAACTACAAATTTTGTTCGATAAAGTTAAAAATATAATTAACAAGAGAGATATAGTTACTGATAGAACTATTAGTTTAGAAAAAGAAATTTTGGAATGTACGAGTATTAAATGCCAACATACCAAATACTGCAGTTACAGAGTAACTTGTAAGTACTGAACTATTGGTTCGCTGTCATAACTAAAGTAAGATTTGTATCACAGTTTGGAGAAACCTGACTGGTAAAAATAAACAGTGCTCTCTATTTGTAAGAATTGTGCATATCGTCGCTAGGCAATGAAAACCTCGTAACTCAAATTGGTCAAATTTTACAGGAGAAACAAAAAACTAATTATAGAAATCACATGAGGACCTGATTAGTTAAATGTAGTGGTTTCTGCTACACCATATGGATCCGGTCATTGGTACAAAAGACTTTATTATGCACTTCAAATTCTCTGCTGGTTTTTGGAGTTACGAGGTTTTCACAGTTATTTTTTTGGTAGTGATGGAGATAAGAGGCATGTAACGAGTGCACGGTTAAGAATTAAAATGAACTTGTTTTAAAAAAACTTACTTAAATTTTACGTTACTTGTGTATTATGAAACGTCTGTAACGATACATTGTTACAGATATAAAATGAAATGAATAATTTCACTTTGATCAAAATATTGGAATCTGGATGTTAATAAATTGCAGTGTTTAAAAAACATAGAAACAATGTTGTTAGCTTTAATTAATCTTTTCTTACTGTAAACATTTGTCCAGTTTATTAACATTTATTATTGTTGCTATTGCTGCTACACTGACAGTCATAGGTGGCTGTAAACAAGTTTAATTTCGGCTGCATTTTTTTATGCACGGACATGTTCTCTCGTTACAAATGTGAGGCAGTGTGTCATAAAATGAATGCACGTCCTTAGGACGGACCAGCTTTAGTTGTTGCAATTGCATAAACTTTTCTGCGCTGATCTTTAGTGGTGAACTGTAGAGAGGGGGCACTGTAAGTGAGCTGGGTATGTTTGACATCCTTCTTGGAAGTGGTTCCCATGTATCGCTGAATTTCAATTTATATTCCATTTTTCCGGAGGGATCATACTTGAGACACCGGATATCAGTCACTGTTGGATCCCCAATTTTGGATCCTGGCCGAATAGATGAATACAACGAGAGTTTATCATAGGACTCGAAAAACGTGTGGTCCAAATAATTGACAACATAAGGTCTAGGACTTTGTCTTGCGGTAGCACAAACTTCTACATAGCCAGCAGGAGTATAAATGTGTCTGTTTTTTAACTTCGTTTCTATGGTGGAGTGCATAGAATCACACTCCATTTGAGTGTGACCTTTCTCCAGAAATTTTTGCACTATTGTAATGCCTTTCTGATTGGCGAGATAAGCCAGTGCATTACTCATGACTGAGTTTCGATTCTGGTACGTGCATCCGTCGCTATAGAAAATAGCTTCTGAATCATTTTGGACGTACGTTTCTATAAAATGCACGAGTATACTGGCAAATTCCGAAGCTGTTAGTCCACCTTCACTCTCGTGCCAAAGGTAACAATAACCATCGTTACTTTCTAAATCATAGATGGTAAAGTTGTGGACCTTCAGTTTGCTTTTATAGTACAGTGCAGATGCTTTTAGTCTGGGAGAAAGGAGAAGTGCTTGAACGTCCATTGTAAACACTCTAGCTGATCCTAATTTATCACTGTTTTTCGCTTCCCTTGCCTCAGTTTTTGGGTCATATGCAAAGAGTATTCATTGTCTGAGAGATTGCCTATCTGGTGAGAACAACAAAGATCGCACTGGTCCTTTTTAGGCGAAAATAAGTTAAGATTATTTTCATCGAATACCTCGCAGAACTGTTTGTAAGCAGCTGGGATTTGTCCTCTTTTCTTGCAAAATTGTATTTATTCCCTATGTAGTTCTGATTTACTCTGCCAGTTAGGTTCCAAGTAGAGTTTTGTGGAAGAACGACGGCAGTAATGCGATTCCAGTTTCGGCAACTCTGCAAAAAATTCTGATGCTGATTGTCGTCCACCTGAAACTTTCGTTGGTCTCTCCTGCAATTGAGGCCCTTCTGCAAGCGTTCTTCCTGATGCACTAGATGCCCATGTTCTGACACTCCATTCGCCTAAGCACAAAGTATTCAAAAACATAGTCTTGCAGACAGTTTTTCTCTGCCCTTCTACTACAAAATTGTAATATAGCGTGTTAGAACGGTGAGATTTATTAGATTCTGAATTATTTCTGCGTCTTTTAACTGGAACGTAGTAGACGTGGCTTCTAACAAAAATTTTTCTTTCACCCCAAGACATATCCTGCCAGAAATGATTAAATATTCGCTGTCTCTGCTCTTCTGTAATCTCCTTGCAATTCCTGTTCCGATTTAAGGAAGAATGTTTACAAGTACATCGTGGTTTCATTTCCCTCCTGCTCCTGCTCATTGTTGGTCTCTTTTTGCCAAACTCTTTGCATTCATAAATAATCCTGTCCCCTCATACGTTTTTCTTTCTGCAAACTTTGAAGTGATTGATTGCTTTTCCTTTTACGGCGCTGCTTAGTACTCTTCACTCCCACACCAACTTCGTCATCGTCGTCTTCCTTGCTCTTGTTACTGCTATGGTCATTTTTGTTTTTATCTGGATCGTACGCATCACTACTGCCACTGGAGATATCATCCTCGCTGCTGTGTTCGAAAAGACTTTCAAACTCAGAAGTGGAATTCGCCTCTGTATTGGCTTCTTTTTCCGCATTATCTGTAGTGTAAACCATAACGTCATCAATAACATTTAAATAATTTAATCACCCCAACTTCCAAACAAGGATCTTACTTCCAGTTACAACAATATAAACTACGGTTTACCTTCATTTTGTAGGTCTACCCTTTCTTTTGGTGTAGGACAAGGAGGAACCTGACTAGAATCTTCTTCCGGTGATTTTATACGATATGATCCGTTGTCGGCTTGTTTCACAAGGTGAAGAGTGAATTTACTCTTTTTACCCATAGCTGAAAACAAATTAGTTACTCTAGAATGTATAGGATTCTGTTCAGTTCTAAAATTAGAACCTCCTATGTACCGAGCGCATCCTGCTTTACGCGCGATGAAAAACTCGTAAGTCAACATTGTATTTAACGAGGTCATTATTAATTCTGTATATTAAAATACAATACATAAATACCTAGAAATACTAACACGTACCTGTAGCAATAAAGCAGTGTTGGGTCTGTCAGTCAAAAACGTTACTATCACGTCAAAAAACGTTTAAATCTCGGAGTATGTGTTCGCCCTGCACACTAACAATGGCGATTATCGGAGATACGAGGTTTACAGCACAAACTACATATCGCTGGAGATGTGAGGTTTTCATTATTGCCGCTAGATGGCAACACCGTTCAACTCGAAGATGGAAGGTTTCAACAGCCTATGTGGCATAATTTTCTACATTTGGTAATGCAGTTACGTGGATTTCATTGTCAGATGGACTTACGAGGTTTTCATTGCCTAGCGACGATATGTACTAAGATATTATTTTTTCACCATACATATTAATGTAGAATATACTTTTTAATAATAAGACAATTTTTAAAGAAGTGACATGTAAATAACGTTTTCTGAGAGGATCATGAACTGAAATAATTTACACTGGTTTAAAAATTTTGAAGAAGCTTAAAAATATAATGAAAACATATTTATATATTCTTTTCGAAAATGTGCGTTTCTTCTTCTTTGCCGGCCGGAGTGGCCGTGCGGTTCTAGGCGCTACAGTCTAGAACCGAGCGACCGCTACGGTCGAAGGTTCGAATCCTGCCTCGGGCATGGATGTGTGTGATGTCCTTAGGTTAGTTAGGTTTAATTAGTTCTAAGTTCTAGGCGACTGATGACCTCAGAAGTTAAGTCGCATAGTGCTCAGAGCCATTTGAATCATTTTTTCCTCTTCTTTGTATTGACTGGTGGTGGAGAGGATTTTCTTACGTCAGAACGTACACTGCGCCACGCCGAGTCCTCTTTCGCCGCGCCCAATTCACCTCGCCGCCAGTACGCTGAGGCCGTTCCGCTGCAGCTGGTTCTTACTGGATCGCGCTGTTGCATTCAAGAGTAAGCCTGAAACATGTCTTTAAAAATCTCATTAAGTAGGAGATCTGGGTTTTTCATTTGATGAGCGTATATTTCAATCTCTTCGAGCACGTTGAGATAGAGGCTTTTTGGATCTTTATGTAGCACCTCCAGTTGTTAATTTATATTGCTCACTTCATGTTTACTATCCTTTACATGCGCTACAAATGCTGTCCGATTGCTATGATTACAATGTTCCCTGTATCGAATTTCAAAATTCCGCTATGTTTGCTCTATACAGGGTGTTACAAAAACGTACGGCCAAACTTTCAGGAAACATTCCACACACACAAATAAAGAAAAGATGTTATGTGGACATGTGTCCGGAAACGCATAATTTCCATGTTAGAGCTCATTTTAGTTCTTCCACCTACGCTCAATGGAGCACGTTATCATGATTTTATACGGGATACTCTACCTGTGCTGCTAGAACATGTGCCTTTACAACTACGACACAACATGTGATTCATGCACTATGGAGCTTCTGCACATTTCAGTCGAAGTGTTCGTACGCTTCTCAACAACAGATTCGGTGACCGATGGATTGGTAGAGGCGGACCAACTCCATGGCCTCCACGCTCTCCTGATCTCAACCCTCTTGACTTTCATTTATGGGGGCATTTGAAAGCTCTTGTCTACGAAACCCCGGTACCAAATGTAGAGACTCTTCGTGCTCGTATTGTGGACGGCTGTGATACAATACGCCATTCTCCAGGGCTGCATCAGCGCATCAGGGATTCCATGCGACGGGGGGTGGATGCATGTATCCTCGCTAACGGAGGACATTTTGAACATTTCCTGTAACAAAGTGTTTGAAGTCACGCTGGTACGTTCCGTTGCTGCGTGTTTCCATTCCATGATTAATGTGATTTGAAGAGAAGTAATAAAATGAGCTCTAACATGGAAAGTAAGCATTTCCGGGCACTTGTCCCCATAACATATTTTCTTTCTTTGTGTGTGAGGAATGTTTCCTGAAAGTTTGGCCGTACCTTTTTGTAACACCCTGTATAATAACTGGCCGGCCAGTGTGGTCGAGCGGTTCTAGGCGCTTCAGTCTGAAATCGCGTGGCCGCTACGGTCGCAGATCCGAATCCTGCCTCGGGCATGGATGTGTGTGATGTCCTTAGGTTAGTTAGGTTTAAGTAGTTCTAAGTTCTAGGGGACTGATGACCTCAGAGCCATTATAATAACTGTCACATTCAGCAAATTTGATCTTGTATACTCCGGAATTGTTGTATTTCATTTGTTTTGTCGTTGCTGGTTTATGTCTTAGTCTATGTGCCATTTGTCCTTCATTCTCGAATGCCACAGCTATGTATTTTGGGAAGTATTTAGCAATTCTTTCCGACACATGCCCTTTGTACGTCAGGGTAACAAACTTCTTCTTAACATTAATTTTCCCAGAATCATTACTGATACCCGAGGATTTGTTTTTAATCTTGTTAAACATACGTGTAACATCTTGGGTCCTGTACCCATTAGCTGCTGCCTAGTTCTTTCTTCAACTGATCTACCTACAGTGGTAATCTCAGGACTCTGTTGCACATTGCGTGAACGTACGCTCTTTTATGCTGTGTCGGGTGGTGCGACGTCGCTACTATGATGTTGTCGGAGCAAGTGTCTTTCCTATAGACGCCGAAAACGTGCCAACCTCCCTCCTTTCGGACGGTCAAATCTAAATAGTTATTCGCCCCATTGTTCTCCATTTCTAGCGTAAATTGAATTCTTGGATGCTGCTCGTTTAAAACTTTAGTCATTTCCTCTACTTCTTTTTTCCCTTTGAATAATAAAATAGTGTCGTCAACATACCGTCTGTGATAAATTAACTTCCCCTTAATTTCTGGAAAAGAGCTGCAAACTTTGTTCTCAAAGACATTCATAAAAATTCCAACTAAAATGCCTGATAGACTGTTCCCTATAGCTAAACCTTCATCTTGAATAAAAACCTTGTCGTTAAAGACGAAACTATTAAAACTCAATGTGAACTCTAGCATATCCACGAGTTCGACTATTTCAACCGTGCTGATTGACCTACTTTTTATCACGTTTTTCCTTATAATTTGCAAAGTTTCTGCAATTGGTATATTAGTGTAGAGTTTCACGACGTCTAACGAGGCTAGGACGGCGTCCTCTAGAATTGCAATGTCCTTCACTTCTTTCACGAAACACACACTATTTTTTAGGTTGTAAGCTTGCTGGTATTTATATGCAGATTTTAACTTACGGTACAAAGCGACCATTTTCTCGATGTCTCGATCTTGCGTTCAAGAGCTCATTAACGGGTTCCTTCCCATTACAAATAACACGCATTGGTTTGTTCTCCTTGTGCAACTTTATTTGCGCACTCGCTTCAGGTGTTCTTGGATTCATCTTTATTAATCTAGATTTTTCACTTGCAGTGAATAAAAATTGTATTGCTTCTACCCTAGCCTTTAAATCTATCTGAAACTTCTTTGTTAGATCTTTTTTGATCCCATTTTCTTGAAAAAAAACTGCATCCTGTTATCTACATAATGTTTTTCGTAAATCACAGCTGAGGTACAGCCCTTATCTGACTTAATCACGATTGCGTTGTTAGAATCCAGTTTTAAGTTAATTTCTTTCACTAACGTCATCTCACTATATTTACCGTTACGTAATGTTTTCTGGCATTCAATTGCCTCCTTGACTCCTGGAATTTAGTTAACTTAGCGTCCCTACATGCTACCTTCACTTCTGCGATCATTCTCTTGATGTCTCGATCTTGCAAGTTTGCGGATTATGCTTAAGCCCCTTATCCAAAAGCTTCTGCTCTTCATTAGAAGAGGGAGTACGTATTCCAGCATTCCTGCAGACAAGACTCTGGTGCAGTTCTGATAATAGGTACATCGCGTGTGCTAGTGATATGGTTAGGCAACCGGAAATGAACTCTATAGTTCAGGTATGGAGGACAGTAATCTAAATTGTACACAGATTCACCTTGAAACGCCAGCGATATATGGACCACAATCGATGTCGCCACCAGCCATAATGAAAGGGTGCTAAGAAACTGGCCAAGGCCGCCCAGACGTGGGTGATAGTGATCGATTGAGAAGTCCTGATCTTGCACCATGCGATTTCCAGCTTTTCGGCAAGTAACGCGTAAAAGAGCGTCAGGGGCAACATGCTACGGTCGCAGGTTCGAATCCTGCCTCGGGCATGGATGTGTGTAATGTCCTTAGGTTAGTTAGGTTTAAGTAGTTCTATGTTCTAGGGGACTGATGACCACAGATGTTAACTCCCATAGTGCTCAGAGCCATTTGAACCATTTTTTTGAGGGGCTAGAAACATTTACCAGCGCTCACACAATGGCTCTCGGCTTGGCTCCCTGAACAGGGAGCAGGTTTCTATCTTTGAGGAACTGAATGATCAGTAGTGTTCCAACTGTTGTTTATAGAGATCTGGGGGCTGATCGGATAAATAGTTCATATACCTGTGCCACTTCGTAGCGTAGTGTAACATTCAATGAAAATTACATGAGCTGCCATAATAATGTGCAACTTACTTTTCGAAGTCTCCTCATATATATCGCCGGACACTGCTTGGACGGAACCTAAATTTAATAATATGTTTGCAAACTAGAGCTACTGAGCTGCGTCCTTCATTGTAACGATTTGACCATGTTTTATTATCACTATTACTTAAGATATGTCACATATGTACCCAAGAAGAAAAAATGCTATTTCTAATAAATATTTGGAATTAGCGATACTTGGTTTTCCAGTATTTTTCCAGGTCTTGCTGCTAATGTGTGACAAGGTATTACTCATTCCGTTACCAAGTTTATCTTTTCCTAATTTATTTCAATTAGTTAGACCTTATGGACTGAAATGTCTACATCGAAAAAAGTTAAAGTTGTATTAATTTATGGCATACTGATATGGGTCTATGTTAATAACTGTTTTCTATAATTAATTAAGTGATTAAGTACTACAGCAGTCTTTTGTATCCACCAGATAAATGCATACAGAGTATCGATCATTATTTATTTTGGCAGCTAATGCCACGAGATAGGCAACGATGCAGCGACACTATATGGAAAATGTGAATACAGTAGAAATTTCAAAGTCCCCACAACTCGTTACAGAAGTAATCATGCATGAATTTATGAGCAACTCAATCGAAACTGAGTTGCTCTCTCACTTCGCTGAGATTGCAGCGAAAAAGAAAAAGTAAAAGATCTTCTACCTAAACTCACAGCATGTTGGAGGAACGACATAGGATTTATCGTCACGTGGACGACGAGGTCTTTGAAGACGAAGCAAAAGCTCGTCTTGGTGGAGAAGACATGGGGATTATTGTAATACATTTTATGTAGATAATTATTTTAATAAGTGTATCATCCGAAAATGTTATTCAAGAATAAATTATTCACTGACAAATAATTATCTGTTATTTATTGTTCGTAACTTAAATGACGGAATAGCATAAATACAAGCACGTTTTCTTTGCCAACTATTATAACAGAATCCTATCGCTTATAACATGTACTTGTTTTTGTGGCTCAACGCAGTTTGTGTTTGATTAATACTTTATTAACTGGTTTTATCTGAGTTTGCATTACGGGTAAGTTCCAGGCGGCGGAAGTAAAGGGGTGGGATTCGATCTCCCATTGGTCCAGATGTTTTTTCAGTCACTTATCACTCCTTTCTCTTCTAGCAACGAGAAAAATATCAAGCTACATAAGATTTCGCCGTCCATGTTACAGTTCCCTGGCAGGATAAATCGCTTCAAAGGTCGAAGGAAGTTTATGGTACACCAGTAGCAACATGATAAGTGTTCAAACCAACCTTCAGGCCTACAGCTGGTTAAGAGCCTAACAAATGTAACATAAATGTTTTTCTTAGGCTAATGCCAATAGACGTTCACTACACTGAAGACTACCACTTCAGCTGAGTCTGCACTTGCCAACACTTCCTCTTATGCTGCCTCGCCCCCCAATCCCCCCCCAATCTCCACTCTGCAGATTTGTCAAAAATGAGATCGCATTCAACTGTGACTCAAAATCTATAATACCTTTCTCCGTTGCAAAGAGATTGCAAACGCTGTCAAATACGTGTGTTCCGTTGATATAAGCCCGCCGTTCTAACGTGTTCGCAGTTCTATATAACGAAGGAACAAAATAAGGGCACTTGTTGCTGCCACCTGACATCAACAGGCATAAAATCTAAAAAATCCTTAAACGGCAATAGTCGAAGTGCATCGCAAAATTACTCGAAAATGTAACATTTTGTGGCACTGTGTTGTACGAAATAAGGAGAAATGTTTAAGGACTAACTCTGAGTAGGCTTCGCATTACAAGATAGAATAGTTTTTCGATCTGAACTAAGGACATATAATATCCAAACGATCGTCAAAAAATTCGGTGACGAATTTCATATGAAGTCGTGTGTAAAAATAAGAAAAATGTTTAACGATGTAGATCAGGGATGAGGCCAACGTGGAGTCACAGGAAGAAGACAAACCTTAGAATCTGTAGCATACCGAGTCCCTCTTTGGAAAGTGTAGAAAGTATTTATATGGCATCTCTGCCAAAACCAAATAAACTGTTTGGCGTGGTGTTTTATGAAAAAGAAGTTGTTCTGAAGTCTGATTTGTAAGCAACAGAAAGTACAGTTGTTTTATAAATGGCATAAAACTAGAACAATAAACGTCTTTGGATTTGTAATTTATCTCTCATTCGTAACCTGTTTGATTCAAATTACGAATAAACGTTTTTATTCGTGCAAATGAATAATATTTCAAGTAAATACTTTTATTTAATCTTCACGAATAACTAATAACAATATTTATTTTTCTTCGTCATTCGAACTCTCTAGCGGAGAAAAAAAGGGACGTGGCCTTTCAAAGAGTTGCATTTCTGGAGCAGTTATATTCAACTGGTCCAAAAAAGCAACTCTTTGAAAGGCCACGCCCTTTTTTTTCTAGGCTAGGATAGCACTTTTTAGTGATGTACGTTTTTCTTCAGCTGTAATGCCTACTCTGACATTTGAAATAGTATTATCTACACCTTCATAGAACTTCTTTTACACAGAGATTCATCTTGACGACTTTTTTAAACTCCGCTCCACTCCTAGTTTACACTCCTGGAAATTGAAATAAGAACACCGTGAATTCATTGTCCCAGGAAGGGGAAACTTTATTGACACATTCCTGGGGTCAGATACATCACATGATCACACTGACAGAACCACAGACACATAGACACAGGCAACAGAGCATGCACAATGTCGGCACTAGTACAGTGTATATCCACCTTTCGCAGCAATGCAGGCTGCTATTCTCCCATGGAGACGATCGTAGAGATGCTGGATGTAGTCCTGTGGAACGGCTTGCCGTGCCATTTCCACCTGGCGCCTCAGTTGGACCAGCGTTCGTGCTGGACGTGCAGACCGCGTGAGACGACGCTTCATCCAGTCCCAAACATGCTCAATGGGGGACAGATCCGGAGATCTTGCTGGCCAGGGTAGTTGACTTACACCTTCTAGAGCACGTTGGGTGGCACGGGATACATGCGGACGTGCATTGTCCTGTTGGAACAGCAAGTTCCCTTGCCGGTCTAGGAATGGTAGAACGATGGGTTCGATGACGGTTTGGATGTACCGTGCACTATTCAGTGTCCCCTCGACGATCACCAGTGGTGTACGGCCAGTGTAGGAGATCGCTCCCCACACCATGATGCCGGGTGTTGGCCCTGTGTGCCTCGGTCGTATGCAGTCCTGATTGTGGCGCTCACCTGCACGGCGCCAAACACGCATACGACCATCATTGGCACCAAGGCAGAAGCGACTCTCATCGCTGAAGACGACACGTCTCCATTCGTCCCTCCATTCACGCCTGTCGCGACACCACTGGAGGCGGGCTGCACGATGTTGGGGCGTGAGCGGAAGACGGCCTAACGGTGTGCGGGACCGTAGCCCAGCTTCATGGAGACGGTTGCGAATGGTCCTCTCCGATACCCCAGGAGCAACAGTGTCCCTAATTTGCTGGGAAGTGGCGGTGCGGTCCCCTACGGCACTGCGTAGGATCCTACGGTCTTGGCGTGCATCCGTGCGTCGCTGGGGTCCGATCCCAGGTCGACGGGCACGTGCACCTTCCGCCGACCACTAGCGACAACATCGATGTACTGTGGAGACCTCACGCCCCACGTGTTGAGCAATTCGGCGGTACGTCCACCCGGCCTCCCGCATGCCCACTATACGCCCTCGCTCAAAGTCCGTCAACTGCACATACGGTTCACGTCCACGCTGTCGCGGCATGCTACCAGTGTTACAGACTGCGATGGAGCTCCGTATGGCACGGCAAACTGGCTGACACTGACGGCGGCGGTGCACAAATGCTGCGCAGCTAGCGCCATTCGACGGCCAACACCGCGGTTCCTGGTGTGTCCGTTGTGCCGTGCGTTTGATCATTGCTTGTACAGCCCTCTCGCAGTGTCCGGAGCAAGTATGGTGGGTCTGACACACCGGTGTCAATGTGTTCTTTTTTCCATTTCCAGGAGTGTATACTAATCTGTGATCTGAGTCTGCTCCTGTGTGCACGTCACAGTCTGATATCGGAATCCGATCCTCTGGTCCTGCCCCTAACATACCGTAGTATTCACCCACGATTATTAGACTTCCATCTCTCTCTACATTCCTCCGATAGTTACCCGTCCAATGCCTCCTACACTCTAATCTCCTCTGATTGTGACGTTGGCATTTGTATCAGATGTATTGTCATTATCATTCGTTTGCTGTCGATTCTACATCTACATTTACATTTGTACTCCGCAAGCCACCCAACGGTGTGTGGCGGAGGGCGCTTTACGTCCCACTGTCATTACCTCCCTTTCCTGTTCCAGTCGCGTATGGTTCGCGGGATGAACGACTGCCGGAGACTAATCCTATCACTGGACTCTTCAAAGCAACGTATTTACTTATTCATAAAGAATCCTACTCCAGTTATAACATTTTCCGCTACTGTTGGTATTATCCTTATATTAACAGAAATATGTTTCGTCTTTCCCTGTTATATCCCACCTACTTTATCTAGACTGAGCCTTTGTATTTCCCCATTCAAATTTTATAGCTTTCCTACCATATTCCACACTTCGATTCGTAGACTGACGTAGCTTCTATGGCTTATCAATATTTGTGTAATATTCGACTTCTCCTTGGCAGTCACCTCCTGGAGATTCCAATGGAGCACAAATCCAGAACTGTTCTACAAGCAGAAATCATCATGATATTTCTTTTCTTTTTCTTAACTGCAGACCACATTTCCTGTTCACAAACATTATATGTCTTTAGTTCTGTGGTTTACATTGTCTTCTGCATCTTCACGCTCTTGATCAACGGTCTCCAAAATACGGCCCGCGAGCCAACACCGGCCTGCGGTAACGGGTCGGATAGGCAATGGTATCAGGCCCGCCGTATTGTTACTTCCGTTACAGTGAAACCCTTTTCATGGAACACCTCGCATAACGAGTGATTCGCCCAATGAGTAGAAGAAAATGTAAGCAACTGACTCGCTTAACGAAATATATTTCACATAAATGTTCTGTTTGCAGATATTTTTTCAGTCCATAATAAACATTACAAAAACCACCGTCTGGTGTGAATTGGTCTCTTTGGCCATGATAAATGAGCACTAAGTCACGCCTTCTCCAATGAACTACCAATCTGTAAAATAGAAGCTCGGATAATTCTGTATTTCGTCAGCTGTACAGAGAGCAATGCCCATGGCATCACAATTGATGTCACCCGTAACCACTGCTCGGGGTTTCCACGACTATGTTGCAAACTATCTGCACCTATGATGCAAGGTCTTTTCCTCGCCGACGCTTGGTAACCTTCTTGCTTGCAGTATCTGTTCATTAATTCTAGTTCTGATTCATAGTTTTTAACTACGAAGATTTCATTAAAGATGCCCATAAGGCAGTAGCTATGCAGGTTACGAATTTAACTAACGATAATGCTTTTGTATCCCACCTGGAAGGCGGCGCGTGGGTCTGCTCCTGTAAACTGAATGGTAGGCCGGATGTAGGAAGCGAGTAGGAGCAGGAAAAGCTTGGTACTGCAGTTAGGTTACAACTCTTTTACTTAACTCTGCGTACGGATAAGCACGTAGGTGAGAAGCCGTTCATCCATCAAATATAAGAGCTACTAGTAGTTGGACAAACTATCATTGAAGTAACACAGTCTGTAATTGCTAGCCCACTATGAAGTAGAAACAAAGTTGCTAGGTCGTCTCCTCGGAATCAAAGGGGCTGAATCTGGAGAGGTGCTCGTAGAGCTGCACAGCGCCGGCTAGGGGGCGCAGTCGCCGGTGTCGGTGTGGTAGTGCCAACCTAAGAACTTGTACCTATGCCGTGGCATCGTAGCTATCGATACCACAAAGCCTATGTCTCTATCGAAAAGTTTTGAAGCACAGGCATTAATTTCTTTAGAGAACTTTCTTCTGAAATAGGACGTAGAGTACTAAAAATAAAAAATTACAATGCTATATTATATGATCCAGTATGACGAATTTATCATTTTCAAACTCTTCGATTTGCATGTCTTCATATGTTATACACATGCTGGAAGGAAATCTGTTGCAGGTTCTGAACCGCATATTGCAAGTCTTTTCAAAGTTTAATGACAGACAATTAGCTTTAAATCATTTATTGTCAGTGAAAATTCGATTAGCAGGTAGTTTCTAAATCTCTACTTGACTTGCTACTTATTGCAATGTTTATATCATCTGCAAACAAAACAAACTTTGCATCTAGCAACGTAACTGACATATGTAATGTAACCAAACATTTTAAATATAATTAATTATGTGAGAGCTCCTGAAAATTTATCGTACCTATGGACGCACATAGGAAATTCACGCAATGAAATTAAGCATTTTAATTATGAATAATGCGATTTATGTAGCTGTAACTTTTCACTTACGATTGTTTTGCAATTTTGGATCAATTTTACTAGTGGAAATTATCAGCAGCGACTTAAAATGCTAATTTTAGATCTGTAAAATTCTTTTGTATGTTTCACGTTGGATAATGTTTCTTGACTTCCGCAAGGCGTTCGATACAGTTCCCACAGTCGTTTAATGAACAAAGTAAGAGCATATGGACTATCAGACCAATTGTGTGATTGGATTGAAGAGTTCCTAGATAACAGAACGCAGCATGTCATTCTCAATCGAGAGAAGTCTTCCGAAGTAAGAGTGATTTCAGGTGTGCCTCAGGGGAGTGTCATGGGACCGTTGCTATTCACAATATACATAAATGACCTTGTGGATGACATCAGAAGTTCACTGAGGCTTTTTGCAGATGATGCTGTGGTGTATCGAGAGGTTGTAACAATGGAAAATTGTACTGAAATGCAGGAGGATCTGCAGCGAATTGACGCATGGTGCGGGGAATGACAATTGAATCTCAATGTAGACAAGTGTAATATGCTGCCAATACATAGAAAGATAGATCCCTTATCATTTAGCTACAAAATAGCAGGTCAGCAACTGGAAGCAGTTAATTCCATAAATTATCTGGGAGTACGCATTAGGAGTGATTTAAAATGGAATGATCATATAAAGTTGATCGTCGGTAAAGCAGATGCCAGACTGAGATTCATTGGAAGAATCCTAAGGAAATGCAATCCGGAAACAAAGGAAGTAGGTTACAGTACACTTGTTCGCCCACTGCTTGAATACTTCTCAGTAGTGTGGGATCCGTACCAGATAGGGTTGATAGAAGAGATAGAGAAGATCCAACGGAGAGCAGCGCGCTTCGTTACAGGATCACTTAGTAATCGTGAAAGCGTTACGGAGATAATAGACAAACTCCAGTGGGAGACTCTGCAGGAGGGACGCTCAGTAGCTCGGCACGGGCTTTTGTTAAAGTTTCAAAGTTTCGAGAACATAGCTTCACCGTAGAGTCAAGCAGTATTTTGCTCCCTGCTACGTATATCTCGCGAAGAGACCATGAGGATAAAATCAGAGAGATTAGAGCCCACACAGAAGCATACCGACAATCCTTCTTTCCACGAACAATACGAGACTGGAATAGAAAGAGAACCGATAGAGGTACTCAAGGTACCCTCCGCCACACACCGTCAGGTGGCTTCCAGAGTATGGATGTAGATGTAGATGTAAATTAAAGCCTCAGCTCAAGGTCAAAAAATATGCAGTTTACTGCGTACTGAATTGTGCTGATGACTTCCGAGAAGTACACAAGCCCACAAGAAACACTATAGCTAGGTTTTGACCTTTCGAAGTTAGTGGAAGAGCTAATATGGCACTTAGGCTAAAATGTTTGGAGACCCATGCTCTCGATCATCACTTGTTCTTCCAGTCTGGGGCCAGTTTGACATTAAATTTGCAAGACATTGCTCTAAAACTCTTTCCATTCGACCATCGTCATAGCCAACGGCGTTGGCCGAATGAGAGTAACTCTTTATACCGGAAGTCTTTGGACGACATAGCTGACATTTTTTTTTTTTTCAAAATCTAAGCTGTTTTTGGGAACGAACCCGGGTCGCCTTTAGTAGTAGTCGAAGATATTAGCCCAAGACCACCGTAGTTGAGTATGTTATAGAGTAACTAGGAAATAAGTCAATGATGTAGGCTTTCTAATGTCAACTGCAACGGTACACACAGACAGAATCTCCGTAAGACTGCTCTGCGGAAGTAAAGTCTTCTATTTCTAACTTGGAGTGAAACGTGCCTAATAATTGCATAAAGCAGTCACTCATCAGTTGACTCATGCAAAAATGGTTCAAATGGCTCTGAGCACTATGGGACATAATCTCTGAGGTCATCAGTCCCCTAGAACTTAGAACTACTGAAACCTAACTAACCTAAGAACATCACAAACATCCATGCCAGAGGCAGGATTCGAAGCTGCGACTGGAGCGATCGCGCGTTTCCAGACTGTAGCGCCTAGAACCGCTCGGCCACATGCAGTTTTTCGAGATTCATACATGGTATGCAAGATGACGTAAATAACAAACTACGAATAGTTCATATGTAGTTTGCAGTTTACAAGATTGTCATCCATGTCTTCAAATTCAGGCAGCTTAAAGTTATGTTGTAGAAATGTATTGAACATTCTTTTTCCCACAGAGATCGACGAAAAACAAACACAAATCGTCGGTCCCTATTCAGAACAATGACATTGGCCAGGTATTAACGCGGAAGAGTAAGTTGAGGAGCAGTAATCAAAGACATACGGATTACAAACCTTCGTCTTTGTATTAGTCACCGCCAGTGAGGACGTACAACCGGTGAACAAGCAGAGAGCGACCAGTAAGAAATACATCCCACTTTCCATTTCTTTCGGTCTGCCTTCCATTACAATCATACTGAACTGCGTAATATTCGTGGCTACGGCTGCGCTGCGCTATTATCAGAATTGAAACGGCAATCGACATTTCGAGTTATTGTTCCCCAGAAGCTTTTAGACAGCAAGAAAATGTAATGTTTGTTGTGCCATCGTGTTGACTGCCAACTGCCTACTCACCGAAATGCGTTACCTCATTCTATGCCGTGTGTGCAGAGCAGAAGCTTCGGTCCCAGCAAATGGATGTTTCTCTAAGTATATCACATGTTTTGTTTCCCACGCAGTGCTGTTTATCTATATACAGCTAGCGCATAAGCAGAAACCAATGACTTCCATTCCAGGAATAGGTCGTTATTCAAATGGATGGTGGAATAATATTCATCTGCGTTGTACTGTTTAGCCAGAACGTAGCCACTGCTACTCACCACTACTTTTTATCCAACCTACATCTTATACTGAAAACTGTAAAGCTGCATAATTGAAAAAATATGTCTGAAATCTTATGGGACCTAACTGCTAAGGTCATCAGTCCTTAAGCTTACATAACTGCTAAGGACATCAGGTCTGAAGCTTACACACCACTTAACGTAAATTATCCCAAGGATAAACACACACACACACATGCCCGAGGGAGGATTCGAACCTCCACCGGGACCAGCCGCCCCAGACCGCTCGGCTAATCCCGCGTGGCAGCTGCATAATTGATGTAGTGTCTGTTTACAGGTAAATGTCTTCGGCTCTGGTATACACTGAAATCCCCGTGCCACAATAACGCATTGTTAGGGAAGTCAAACCACGTGTCACAATCCACTGATAAAGTTAAGTTTTGTGCAGCTATCCGCTTTCGTCGGATGTGGAAATTTAGCAGCAGTGTCGGGGTAATCCAGGTGCCCTCTTTAGCCGTCTTTGTTGGCCGAACACATGTGACCCATAGCCGCTCCTGGCGAAAGCGAACTACTGCAGGATACTTAACTTTGTAAGTAGGCTGTTTAGATATTCATATTGGTAACGCCACGTAGCGCTCTGTATGAAAATCACTGGCTGCGCTGTGTGCAGTCTGTGGCTGGTTAGCATTGTTGTAATATTCGCCATTGTAGTGTTGGGCAGTTGGCTGTTAGCGGCGCGTAGCGTTGCGCTGTTGGAGGTGAGCCGCCAACAGTGGTGGATGTGGGGAGAGAAATAGGGGAATTTTGAAATTTGTAAGACTGGATGTCATGAACTGCTAAATATATTATGACTTTTGATGACTATTAAGGTAAATACATTGTTTCTTCTCTATTAAAATCTTTCATTTGCTAGCTATGCCTATCAGTAGTTAGTGCCTTCTGTAGTTCGAATCTTTTATTTAGCTGGCAGTAGTGGAGCTCGCTGTATTGCAGTAGTTCGAGTAACCAAGATTTTTGTGAGGTAAGTGATTTGTGAAAGGTATAGGGTAATGTTAGTCAGGGTCATTCTTTTGTAGGGATTTTTGAAAGTCAGATTGCGTTGCGCCAAAAAATATTGTGTGTACCAGTAATTTTTCTAAGGGGACGTTTTATATGTCGACCCTTAGCCGAGGATACCTCACTGGAATCTTCTGATTTTCTCTTGTAGTTTGTGTAATTAGTGTAGCTTTTGTTTATTGCTAGCGCGTAATTGTAGAGAGAATTTCCTTTGTAGTTGTAGTTTTTCATTCTTGTACAGTAAAACAGTTGTGGCATGCATGTAGATTTGCACCAAGTATTTCGCAGCTGTGCTTGCAATTAACGAGATATCATTTTCAATCCTATGTTAATGTGTTTTCTTATTTTGCTCTTCAAATTGAGCTTTTCTGTGTTGTCATGTGAAATATTGTGACAATAATGGAGTGTGAAAAACGTAACACTAGGCTCCAAAGTAAACTGAGAAATGACAGTGAAGACGAAAACAGTGTGTTAGCGCCACTGTGTAATGAATTAACTAATGTTCTAAGTAATAATTTGGTAATTGTGCATAAGGAAATGGAGCAGGCGGCAAGCAATGGTGTAGGCAGTGAAACAATTAGTGAACAGGGAAGCATTATCGATCGATCGGTCGGCAACAGCCCGCGTCAGGAATCGGGAATGACAGGACACAATTTTGCAAATACTGTAGATTCAGGTTTTGCGTCCTCGCCATTTTCTCAAATAAGTCAAGACACATTTTCGGCTTTTCAAAATGCGAATATTGCCGGTTCAAATGCACTGCCGAATAGCACTGAGGAACGTGTTTGAGACACCAGTGCATTGTTATTACAGTTAATGCAACAAATGGGACAAAAGCTTCAAAAGTTAGACACAATGGAACAACACCAGAGACAAACACAGCAACAGTTAGACATAATGGAACAAAATCAGAGACAAACACAGCAAAAGCTTCAAAAGTTAGACACAATGGAACAAAATCTTCGGAAGTTAGACACCACACTTGAACAAACACGTGAAGATTTAACTACTGAGTTACATAACATTGAATCGAAATGACAAAAAGTCTGTAATGACGTAAAAACACAAATTTGTGAGCATTTACAACCTATTTTTTCGCGTCATGAAAATGCATTACAGAATCACGAAGCAGCCATAAAGGAACTGCAAACTATAGTTCATGAAAATCACGACACCTTGCAAGCTAAAACTGACTCAGTTGCATCTACCGATTCGGTTACACAACTTGCAAAAACTCAGGAAAACTTAAAGGTCACAGTTGATACTCTGAAAATTGGTTCAGAAAGACACATGGAGGAAATTAGTTCATTATCAGAGAAAGTAGTTGAACTTTGGGATCAGCTAAATAATATATCTACGAAGGTAGATGATAATCTGAATGACACAAAACCGGTAGTCTTTAATGACAAAGAAGAGTGCAGACAAATTAGGAAATTCAAACAAAATCAGAATCAAATTAATACGAAACACCAAAGAGAAATCCGGGAAGTACAAGATCAGTTGACACAGGTAATACAGGAATTACATATTTTAGAGGCCAGTCGCGCTCCAATACGGGAAGAGGGACATAGAAATACGGAACGGCCACAAAATAATAACTTAGGGCACTTCGGAAATTATGAAAGAAATTGGCAAGGTACACCGAATTTTGAGATGGAACCGCCGAAACGACGTAACAATGACCAACATGCGACTCGCCGACATGATGATTTTGACTATAAGTTGTTCATTACTACACGTAAATTCAAAACATTTAAGAATTCTGACAACGATATTCATCCACAAGCGTGGCCCCATCAATTCCCTCATTGTTTTCCTCCCAACTGGTTATTAGAGCACAGATTAGAATTTATGTGTGGCTACTTAGAGAACGAACCAGCTGAAAGAATGCGATCGGTCATTCACAATTGCACAGTGAAGGAGAATTTTATCTTGCCTTCCTCTCAGCATATTGGTCTCAAGCTACACAAGACCAAGTAAAACATAGCATCATAATGATGAAACATTTCGAACAATCTGAATTTTCCAGCCTTGTGAAATATTTTGAAGACATGTTGCACAAGAATCAGTACCTGTCAAACCCATACAGCCCCTCAGAACTCATCCGCATTTGCTTAATCAAATTGCCTGAACATTTACGACATATTATTTTGGCAGGACGTTGCAAAGACGACATTGAAGCTTTTCAGGGACTGTTAGAAGAATTGGAAATTGACACTGACAATTGCGGAACGCGAAAACAGGAACACAACAATTACAGGTCACATCCGTCACAATTCCGCGATGAAAGAAATTAGTACTGGACACGACAAGGCTATTCTCACAACACAAATCGTGATCAAAACAGACACCACCCGTATGACAACCGTTGGCAGAGTAGTAATAATTACAGGGAAAGATCACCTCTCCGCAGTAGTGACTATCACAGAGACAATAAGAGAAACGGACAATATGGGAACCAAAATAATTATTATCAAGGGAGACAAAATAACTTTAGACGCAACGGTCCAGCGCGCAGTTACGATTCAGGGAGAAATTCTCCACCACGTGACCGACATGAAAGAAACTATGGAATCTACCGACATGACGACAGACGATATGATCGTAACGACAGACCTGAATTGCATCAGAACTGGCGGGATTCAAACAGGGCAGGGCCCTCTAGACAAGGTGAATTTGTAGAAGCTAGGTCTCCAAATCCCTATAACGACGCGCGCCAACAAAGAGACAATAGGCAATGACTCATACCGCTGGCAGCCACAAAACATACTTCTGAAACTGACGACGCAGCTGCTGTAGCTAGTAATTACGTAAAAATGGAAGACATTAGGGACATCTTACTCCAGGAACACGACGTAAAACATAACAACATTGCATATCCTGTGATTCACATTACAGTAAATGACCTAAAATTTACGGCAGTACTTGACTCTGGCAGTCCCATTTCAGTAAGTAGTGAAACAGCCTTTAGCAAATGCAACAAATCGAACGATTGCCCCACACTTCCGTTACGTAAGATTAAATTACAAGGTGCAATAGTTGGAAAAAGTGTAGATGTACGCCAAAAAACCAACTTAGAATTCTTTTGTGAAAGCCACAGCTTCTCTATGAACTTTCTTATTGTTCCATTATTGTCGGCGGAAATTATATTGGGAATAGACTTTTTTAATGAATACAAAGCAATCTTAAACTTTCACGATGCTGAAATGAGTTTAGAGAAAGAAGGTAAGTCAATAGCTTTGAAATTTGAAGATTGGCGGCCGTGCGGTTCTGGCGCTGCACTCCGGAACCGCGGGACTTCTACGGTCGCAGGTTCGAATACTGCCTCGGGCATGGGTGTGTTGATGTCCTTAGATTAGTTAGGTTTAAGTAGTTCTAAGTTCTAGGGGACTTATGACCTAAGATGTTGAGTCCCATAGCGCTCAGAGACATTGGAACCATTTTTTGAAGATTGGCTCTCAAACCATGACGAAGAAATTAATCGGCTTTACCTCCTGTTAGACAACAGTATGGAATTTTCGACGGAACTTGACACTAACAATCACTCTGCAAGTACTGACAGGGATGATATCGATGGCGCGTTTGATACTCATGAGTTAATTCAGAATAAAATTCAAACAACTGAGAATTGTAATGACACTGATAGGCAAGACCTTTTTGAGATTTTACAAGCACATTCCACAGTTTTTACTCACAAAACAGGAACAATCAAGGGATTTCAGTACCAATTTCGTGTTCGTGAGCATACTAAATTTTGTGTTAGACCATACGTAATTCCAGCACATTATAGGGACCGTGTTAGAACAGAAATACAATCTATGCTTGACGAGGGCATTATTGAGCCTGCAGTAAGCTCATACAACAATCCATTACATGTTGTTGAGAAGAAAAGTGGATCGATCAGGCTTGTCTTAGATTAGAGACAAATCAATACTACCATCATTCCTGAAACAGACAGGCCGCAAACGTTGGAAGGACTTCTTCAAAATTTTAATGGTGTAAAAGTGTTGTCTTCTATTGATCTCAGATCCAGATTTTATCAGATCGAACTTCATCCAGAATGTAGAAAATACACAGCTTTCCTTTGTTTCGGCGTTTGTTATCAGTTTCGGAAACTTCCTTTTGGTTTAAACATTTCTTCGGCAGCATTCATTCGCGGGCTAAGTTCCATATTACCTGAGTTCTTAAAACGTCACATCACCTTATATGTGGACGATATTCTGATAGCAGAAGCCTCATGGGAACAACACAATCGCATCCTCAACAGCGTGTTATATATTTTTGCAGAACCTGGAATTACAGTTAACTTGGAAAAGTCTCAATTTGGTAGGACAAAAGTGAAGTTTTTGGGACATAGTATTTCTCCTGAAGGCATTCAGCCAGATCCTGAAAAGTTAGAAGCAATCAGAGCCATTCCAGTTACATCCACAAAAAAACAAGTCCGCAGTTTTCTAGGTCTCATAAATTTTTACCGTCGTTTTCTGAATATGCAACTTCTAGTTACACCAAAACTTTGTTCTCTCACTGGAAAAAATACTATTTGAAACTGGGACGAGCAAGCACAGTTGGAATTCAATTCTTTGAAAGAATCGCTACTTAACGCGCCAATACTAGCTCATCCAGATCTGTCACAAGATTTCTGCTTTAGCACAGATTCTTCTAATGTCGATCTTGGTGCCCATTTATTTCAAGAAGCCATAGAAAATGAAACTACTGTTCAGAAAACCATTGCTTTTGCTAGCCGAGTGCTAACAAAAACTTAAAAAAATTATTCCGTTACTGAATTAGAAGCTTTAGCTATCGTTTGGGCATTTAAGAAATTCCGTTTCTTTCTTTCTGGCATGCACGTAAAAGTATACAGTGATCATCGTGCATTACAATTTCTTATGTCTTCAAAATTAAATCATGACAGGTTAAAACGTTGGGCATTGTTTCTGCAACAATTCAACTTCACAATAGTCTACATTCCCGGCAAGGAGAACATTGTTGCGGACGCACTGTCACGCGCACCGGCTGGGCTTGAGAAAATTAACACAGAAGGCAACCTCGAGAAAGATTTCAGTATTCTCTACATTCAGAAAGTCGCCTTTGAAAACTTCATCACCACATCTTTAAAGGACATTGCTCATGAACAAGATAAAGATCCGATTTGGAAAGACATCAAAAGCAAATGGCATGAAAAGACACACACACAGATTCGGCATTATTATCTGGTTAGAAACAACATACTGTTCAAACGCTGCACTGTTGATGACAAGCTATGGGTACTTTGCATTCCTGACGATTTTGTTAATAAGCTCATTTGGTACATTCATTTCAGCTATGCACATTTTGGCTTACGAAAATGTTATCATATTCTTCGGACGACTTCTTATTTTAACAATATGGAAAAGAGAATTCGAAGGGTCTTGTCTACTTGTAAACTTTGTCAAAAGGCGAAAACATCTACTATCTCACATCGTGCTCCGTTGTTTCCTATCATTCCTTCTAAATTAAAGGAATTTGCTGCAGTTGATCTCTTGGGACCGCTTGTCAGAACATCGCATGGATTTCCATACTTTCTAGTCGCTGTTGAACTTACTTCAAAATTTGTTTCTTTCTCTCCGTTACGTAAAGCCACTGGACGGTCTGTATCCAACGCCTTTGTTAAAAATTTCTTACATGTAGTTGGCCACGTTGCTAAAGTCATTTCAGATAATGGACCGCAATTCCGATCTGCTGTTTGGTCACGTATTCTTCAGAATCATAAAATCAAACCTGTTTTTATTTCATTGTACTCACCACATTGTAACCCCTCTGAACGGATTATGAAAGAAATCAATAAGCTTTGCAGACTTTATTGTCACAGAAAGCATCAGCATTGGGACAGATATTTACACTTATTTCAAAACGTGCTGAATGAAATGCCTCATGACTCCACTGCTTTACCACCTACTCTTGTACTGAAGAATGAAGAACCACCGAACAGGATCAGAGAGCTTGTACCTTTCCCCAATACACATAAACTTCGACACAAAGACATCATTGATTTGGCTATTAAAAATATAACATCTGCAGCCGACAAAAGGAGAAAACTACACGGTAAAGCAAATGCAAAGAAATTATATATTGGTCAGAAAGTTCTCATTAAATCTCATTCAGTGTCATATAAGAAGAAACACTTGAGTCACAAATTCTTTCTACTTTACAATGGACCTTACAGAACCCGACGTATACCACATGGTAATTGCGTAGAAGTTGAAACTCTGCTTAGTAGGAAGAGTAAAGGTTTACACCACATTTCACATGTAAAACCGTTTATTGAAAGATAATCTGTTTTTTAACTTAGTCTTTGCCATAAAATTTTCACTTCACCCTACTAGTACAATTTGTCACACTGAGAACTGTTAACATGCAACAATGTTTCGAAGTTAACTATCCAGTCTAGAACCTAGGGAACATTTTTAAACAGAAATTATGAATGCATTGTTATAGTGAACAGACGACACAGTATTGTTATTTGTACATTCTTGCTTGTTAGTTGCACGATTACCTAACGACTATCAGGCTTACATACTTAGAACATATACTGGTACTGCTAATGAGATTTTAATGCAACATTTTGGTTTACTTGAAAAGATACTCTTTATTTGAAGTACATTCGGTGAGATTAAAGAAGACTTAGCATTTGGTTTGTTTGATAGTTACACGATTATATCACGACGCTATTAATATGTGACACAATTTACAGTGTTGCTTTTGTGGTGTATCTGTTTTATATCTGCACAGTTTTTCTGTATTATTCTGGAAAATAAAACATGTTTTAGTAGTAACTTTTGTAGTACAGCTACAATGAGACTGCCTTTTTCGTAGCACAACAATACGTCACATTATAGTACTTTGTTGATCACAGTACGGTATGTAATATTTACGATATATATACGCAAAGCATTTCACTTTCGTTTATGATGAGGTAAGTACATTGACTTCAGCAGAACTTTGCTTAGAGTGGACGATAACTACGACACTTCCACAGAATTATCTTACAGCACGACGCACATTCAGCACTACAGAACACGCATTTGAGTGACTAATTTTGTACTTAAAACATTTATTTTTAAAGAATTTTGAATTACAAAGAAGGTTTTCCGTGATATATTTCATTCCATTGCTGCAATCTGTAACACCTGAGGGTATAATTACATTAATCCTCAGGGGGTACACGCCTACTTTGTGTACCATGTGTCTGGCAAGCACAAGGAGCCCTAGCTAATATGGTTTTTGCTTATACAACTTTACACATCGGTACCATATTTCTCTAACACATAAATTACACAGGTATCTGATCATTTAACTGAGAGAGACAAACATTTGTTTTACTACATCAGTGACAGATGTTCACGTAATTACACATTTGGATAACTTCATACTTATGAAATTGTATTTTGTCTGTACTTTGTGAGCTGTTCATATTTTTTGGAACTATTGTGATACTATGAGAGCTTTGAATGATGTATTTGGTATGGGATCATGATTTTTAAAGTACATTTGAGGTAGATGACACTATTGAAATGAGCAGAGAATTTTTTTTAGGTTTAGACATTATTGCAGAAAGCTATGGCATTTTAGAGATTTGACTGAGGTGTTATGATGTTATTTTTATGATGACGATGCGTATTATGCTGTTGAGGTATGTTTATGATCAATAAGCTGATGCTATATGAGGAATTTGATTGTTTGTTGTTGTTGTGGTCCTCAGTCCTGAGACTGGTTTGATGCAGCTCTCCATGCTACTCTATCCTGTGCAAGCTTTTTCATCTCCCAGTACCTACTGCAACCTACATCTTTCTGAATCTGCTTATTGATTATGCTATGTATTTATTATGATGAAATATCGAAGAATTGTCGACGAATTGTCAGTTGTCTTGTGACAGCCAGAGCGAGAGCACCAGCAGCAGCGAGTACTGTTTGTATAAAGCGTTTATTTTGCATTTTGTTTACGACCTTCCACTAAGGAAGGGATTCTATTTGTGTTTATCTGCTCTGCATAGTAACTAACAGTTCTTGATAAAACTTTACGTAGTTTTCGTGTTAGATTTCTTAGTGTTTTCTTGATCGTTTAGAACAGAAAGCGCCCTAAAACCGTCTTTTGTTTGTTTCGCGGCCGTTAGCCACTAGTCACTTGAATCAGCAGTTGTCTTGAGACAGCCAGAGCGAGAGCACCAGCAGCAGCGAGTACTGTTTGTATAAAGCGTTTTTGTACTTATTTGCTGCGCTTAGCTTTTAAATAGTGTTTCTGGGAAGACCTAGCGTAGTTTTCGCGTCTCGTATTTCAGTGAGTGTTTCTTGATTATCAGAGTAGCTCATCAGAAGATTATCTTGGGAATTTGTCACCGTATAGAGTAGGGTAAACATAGTCATGTGTAGGGACTGTGGTTGTTGTGAGCGGACGCAAGGAGAATTGGCCACTCTTCGGGGGCAGGTGGAGGCTTTGTCTGTTAGGCTCATCGAGCTCGAGGCGCAGGCGTCGGCTCATAGTGGCGTTGGGGCAACTGTGGTGAGACCTATGCCTACTTCGGTGGCCTTGGAATCACATGGAACCCCTGATGTCGCTGCGTCTTCCGGCAGTGAGCATCTTACCGGTCAGCCATCACTCCAGGGTGAATGGCGGACAGTGGTGGGCTCGCGCGTGCCTGGCCGAAAGGCGAAGGTGGGATCTGGCCGCGTGGCAGCTGCCTTACCCCTTTCCAACAGGTACGGGGTGCTTCCTAGTGGTGATGACATCGTTTCCGAGCCACCACAGGATGCCTCGCCTGTTGGGCCAGTGGCCGATTCTCCGGCAAGGTCCCGACAGTCACAGAGGGCGGGCCTATTAGTTATAGGGAGCTCCAACGTTAGGCGGGTTATGGAGCCCCTCAGGAAAATAACGGGTAGGTCGGGGAAGAATGCCAGTGTGCACTCGGTGTGCTTGCCGGGGGGTCTCGTCCGTAATGTGGAGGAGGCCCTTCCGGCAGCTATTGAACGCACTGGGTGTGACCGGCTGCAGATAGTAGCACATGTCGGAACGAATGACGCCTGCCGCTTGGGTTCTGAGACCATCCTTGGTTCCTTCCGGCGGCTGGCTGATTTGGTGAAGACAACCAGCATCGCACGCGGAGTGCAAGCTGAGCTTAATATCTGCAGCATAGTGCCCAGAGTCGATCGCGGTCCTCTGGTTTGGAGCCGTGTGGAGGGTCTAAACCAGAGGCTCAGACGACTCTGCGACTATAATGGTTGCAAATTGATCGACCTCCGTTATTGGGTGGAGAACTGTAGGGCCCCCCTAGACAGGTCAGGCGTGCACTACACACCGGAAGCAGCTACTAGGGTAGCAGAGTACGTGTGGCGTGCACACGGGGGTTTTTTAGGTTAGAGGGACCCCCCCTTGGGCGAAACGATAAAATACCTGACGGCTTACCAGAGAGGACATTATCATCGTTGATAAAGAACGTCCGTCCTCAGAGACCAAAAACAGGAAAATTTAACGTAATATTGGTAAACTGCAGGAGTATCCAGGGCAAGGTTCCTGAATTAGTATCTCTTATTGAAGGAAATAGTGCGCATATAGTATTAGGAACGGAAAGTTGGTTAAAACCGGAAGTGAACAGTAACGAAATCCTAGACACAGAATGGAATATATACCGCAAGGATAGGATAAACGCCAATGGTGGAGGAGTATTTATAGCAGTAAAGAATTCAATAATATCCAGTGAAGTTATTAGCGAATGCGAATGTGAAATAATCTGGGTTAAGTTAAGTATCAAAGGTGGGTCAGATATGATAGTCGGATGCTTCTATAGACCACCTGCATCAGCAACCGTAGTAGTTGAGCGCCTCAGAGAGAACCTGCAGAACGTCGTGAAGAAGTTTCGTGATCATACTATTGTAATAGGGGGAGACTTCAATCTACCAGGTATAGAATGGGATAGTCACACAATCAGATCTGGAGCCAGGGACAGAGACTCTTGTGACATTATCCTGACTGCCTTGTCCGAGAATTACTTCGAGCAGATAGTTAGAGAACCAACTCGTGAAGCTAACGTTTTAGACCTCATAGCAACAAATAGACCGGAACTTTTCGACTCCGTGAATGTAGAAGAGGGTATCAGTGATCATAAGTCAGTGGTTGCATCAATGACTACAAGTGTAATAAGAAATGCCAAGAAAGGAAGGAAAATATATTTGCTTAACAAGAGTGATAGGGCACAAATCGCAGAATATCTGAGTGACCACCATCGAACGTTCATTTCTGAGGAAGAGGATGTGGAACAAAAATGGAAAAAATTCAGAAACATCGTCCAGTACGCCTTAGATAAGTTCGTACCGACTAAGGTCCAAAGCGAGGGGAAAGATCCACCGTGGTATAACAATCATGTACGAAAGGTACTACGGAAACAAAGAAAGCTTCATCATAGGTTTAAGAGTAGTCGAATCATAGCTGATAAGGAAAAGCTGAACGAAGCGAAAAAGAGCGTAAAGAGAGCAATGAGAGAAGCATTCAACGAATTCGAACATAAAACATTGGCAAACAATCTAAACAAGAACCCTAAAAAGTTTTGGTCATCTGTAAAATCGGTAAGCGGATCTAAATCCCCTATTCAGTCACTCGTTGACCACGATGGCACCGAAACAGAGGACGACCGAAGAAAGGCAGAAATACTGAATTCAGTGTTCCGAAACTGTTTCACTGCGGAAAATCGTAACACGGTCCCTGACTTCAGCCGTCGCACGGACGCCAAAATGGAAAATATTGAAATAAACGATATCGGAATTGAAAAACAACTGCTATCACTTAGTAGCGGAAAAGCATCCGGACCAGACGAGATACCCTTAAGATTCTACAGTGATTATGCTAAAGAACTTGCCCCCTTTCTATCAGCAATTTATCGTAGATCGCTGGAAGAACGTAAAGTACCTAGCGACTGGAAGAAAGCGCAGGTCGTTCCCATTTTCAAGAAGGGTCATAAATCAGATGCGAATAATTATAGGCCTATTTCGCTTACGTCAATCTGTTGTAGAATAATGGAACATGTTTTGTGTTCTCGTATTATGACGTTCTTAGATAATACAAATCTCCTTCATCATAACCAACATGGATTCCGCAAACAGAGATCATGTGAAACTCAGCTCGCCCTATTTGCCCAAGAAATTCACAGTGCCGTAGACACTGGCGAGCAGATTGATGCCGTATTCCTGGACTTCAGGAAGGCATTTGATACGGTTCCGCACTTACGTTTAGTGAAAAAAAAAAGAGCTTACGGAATATCGGACCAGGTTTGTGATTGGATTCAGGATTTCCTAGAAGAAAGAACACAACATGTCATTCTTAACGGTTCAAAATCTGCAGATGTAGAGGTAATTTCGGGAGTACCGCAGGGAAGCGTGATAGGACCTTTATTGTTTACAATATACATAAATGACTTAGTTGACAACATCGGTAGCTCCGTGAGGCTATTTGCAGATGACACGGTTGTCTACAAGAAAGTAGCAACATCAGAAGACTCGTACGTACTCCAGGAGGACCTGCAGAGGATTAATGCATGGTGCGACAGCTGGCAGCTTTCCCTAAACGTAGATAAATGTAATATAATGCGCATACATAGGAGCAGAAATCCATTCCAGTACGATTATGCCATAGGTGGTAAATCATTGGAAGCGGTAACGACCGTAAAATACTTAGGAGTTACTATCCGGAGCGATCTGAAGTGGAATGATCACATAAAACAAATAGTGGGAAAAGCAGGCGCCAGGTTGAGATTCATAGGAAGAATTCTAAGAAAATGTGACTCATCGACGAAAGAAGTAGCTTACAAAACGCTTGTTTGTCCGATTCTTGAGTATTGCTCATCAGTATGGGACCCTTACCAGGTTGGATTAATAGAAGAGATAGACATGATCCAGCGAAAAGCAGCGCGATTCGTCATGGGGACATTTAGTCAGCGCGAGAGCGTTATGGAGATGCTGAACAAGCTCCAGTGGCGGACACTTCAAGAAAGGCGTTACGCAATAGGGAGAGATTTATTATCGAAATTACGAGAGAGCACATTCCGGGAAGAGATGGGCAACATATTACTACCGCCCACATATATCTCGCGTAATGATCACAACGAAAAGATCCGAGAAATTAGAGCAAATACGGAGACTTACAAGCAGTCGTTCTTCCCACGCACAATTCGTGAATGGAACAGGGAAGGGGGGATCAGATAGTGGTACAATAAGTACCCTCCGCCACACACCGTAAGGTGGCTCGCGGAGTATAGATGTAGATGTAGATGCAGAATATGTATATGTGTAATCGGGTAAGGAATAATGAGTGAAAAAGGATGTTGGAAACCAAGAATCGTACTTTAAGAGTTATGAAATGTGTGTAAATGTGTGAATGTACCACAATGCCGACGAAAAGTTTTTGGACACTGTTATATTTACAAGATTTTGTTTGTACAGATTTGTAACGCAAATATTTCGACCTGTGAAATTTTATTTGTATCTAACTGTCACTGTAGCGGAAACTAATGTCGTAAATATTTCGGTAGGTCACTGTAAGCATCCAGCTGCACGACAGTCGCCTGGAAAAAAGCCATTACTGTGTGCCTTTCAGAGGCACAGGTGGAGAAAAAAAGAGGCCATTATCCTCGCTATAGACATTTCTTTGTAGGAAGCATCGCAAATACGACACACCCAATCTTGAAAACATATGATTACACTGTGGAGCTCTTAATTTATGATATTTACTAAAATGCCTAATGAAATGACGAGAAATATTTTATGTCTATACTCCTGATTTTGACTACTGTCTTTCTAGTTGAGAGATTTTTTTACTACCTTATGAAATGCCATATGGCTAATGAATGATGTTTCATGCCTTCCTTTGTACATATCTGCTCATTTTGTTTAATATCTAGTTTCTAGCTGCACTGCAGCATTAGTTAAAATAAAATTTTATAAATGTACTAATATAGATATTTTCTGTCTACAGATCCAGTAAATAATAATTTTGTGATACTTCCAAAAAAAATGAGGGAGCATGAAAAGACATTTCCCTTCACAGGAACTGCATACATAATTTTCTTTTCAAGTATTTGGTAATTTATTTCATAGAATAAGTTTCTGTGGTGCACCACTTTAATGACATAGATATTAAGATGTGAATAGACATTTCCCTTATCTGCGTTGTTGTCTTTAGTGTACTATTTTTTCTGCTTGAGCTTTGTCATGTTTAGGTATAAGTTATTGCATTTGCTGCTGCTGTGTACCAGGCATAGTGCTACTGAATTTCACTTTGTATTACTCTGTTAAGCCAGTTTTACTACTGATTTATTTTTCTTGTTGCTGCACATTGGTTCATATTAGTTGTAATGTTGCATTTGCTTGGTAATTTAGATTTACTGTCGCTTGCTTTGCCAGTTTGCATTTTTTTAAATTGCTGTTTGTATTAATTGTTTTGTGCTACTGCATTGCCTTGTCCTTTAGTTTAGCATCTGAGCTCAGTAGATTTAAGTTAGCTTAAGAGGGGGTAGACTATATAAGAGAATGAGTTGCGATGCATTGGAAGAAATGCATTGAGAAGTTATACGAAAAAAGTATAGAAAGCAGGTATAGACAGGCCTTTTTGGAAATAATGAAGAATGAAGGGAGATCTCCGAGAAGTAAAGAAAGTTTTGTTTGCAAAATACTGCAGTAAAACAAACTCTGTCCTTTCCTTGTGTTATCCCACTATGTGTTTGTGTACCGTTGGGTGTTTGTGTTCTTCCTGTCTTTATGTGTTTATCTGATGAGAGTTACGTTGTAGAATTTTTCTGATAATATGTTATTTACTTTGTAAAGATGATTAGACATTATTTATTCTGTTTTGTTGCTCACATGTGAAGGTGATGTTTCAAAAGTTATTCTGATCTTTATGTATGTACTTATGTCATAATTCCTGTAACACTGAGGTATATGTTAGTTCAATTCTTTTGTAAAAGCCCGTATTACCACAAATGTTACCTGTTTTGTTATGTTCTTTAATGATACATTTTGTATCTTTGTTATTGTATTCTCATGTTATAATATTGTAATTGACACCAGTTCAGCAAATTAAGTAACTTGTAAGCATTCATTTCACTGCACACATTTCTTTTGGTCATAGTATATGCACATTATGTAAAAAAAAAAAAAAGAGGACTGTTAGTGCACCCACGTGTGTTGATAAGTCAGCAAGGGACTGATTAACAGCA
This sequence comes from Schistocerca serialis cubense, assembly GCF_023864345.2. Classification (NCBI taxonomy): domain Eukaryota; kingdom Metazoa; phylum Arthropoda; class Insecta; order Orthoptera; family Acrididae; genus Schistocerca; species Schistocerca serialis. The sequence continues at coordinate 1,148,378,981 of NC_064639.1, read as the reverse complement.
TTGCTGGTTCTAAGGACAATTCCAAAAACTTTGTGAGTACACAAGTGGTGGTTTAAGGACTTACTATATTCTCCGCAAGACTCTTCGATGGTGATTGTGCACCTGCACAGTCGCAACAGTTGGCTGCTGGCCGTCTCTACAAGGACTACAGTGGGTCTGCGTCTTTGATGACTCACCAATACCATTATTTCTACAAGGACTGCACTGGGTCTGCACCTTTGATGACTCACCAATACCATACTCTCTACCAGAACTACAGTGGGTCTGCTCTTTGATGACCTACCTACCAATATTCTTCAAAACTTCGACTGACTCTGCTGTGGGTTTGCTCTGTTGTGGCCCATTACCTGTCAGCATGTCAAGAGTCAACACTGTCTTCCCGTTGGAAGGACCACACTACTTCTTCAAGACTGCATGGAAATCCACTACTTCCGTGTGCATTTTCTTTTACTGCTCAGACTTTGAGAAAAACACTGCAATATTGCTGTGATAAACGATCAGGAGTGTCTTTATGGACTGTGAGAACATTTTAGCTTTTGACCAACACTGTATCAATAAGTGTGTGCATTTGATATCTTTGTTGTTGTATTTATGAAAAATTTCTTCAAATCTGTATTGGCCACTGCCCAAAACAATTTGTAAAATTTTTTGTGGGGAGCATGGGGACTATGTAAGTAGGCTGTTTAGGTATTCTTATTGGTAACGCCACGTAGCGCTCTGTATGAAAATCACTGGCTGTGCTGTGTGCAGTCTGTGGCTGGTTAGCATTGTTGTAATATTCGCCATTGTAGTGTTGGGCAGTTGGCTGTTAGCGGCGCGTAGCGTTGCGCAGTTGGAGGTGAGCCACCAGCAGTGGTGGATGTGGGGAGAGAAATGGCGGAATTTTGAAATTTGTAAGACTGGATGTCATGAACTGCTAAATATATTATGACTTTTGATGACTATTAAGGTAAATACATTGTTTCTTCTCTATTAAAATCTTTCATTTGCTACCTATGCCTATCAGTAGATAGTGCCTTCCGTAGTTTGAATCTTTTATTTAGCTGGCAGTAGTGGAGCTCGCTGTATTGCAGTAGTTCGAGTAACCAAGATTTTTGTGAGGTAAGTGATTTGTGAAAGGTATAGGTTAATGTTAGTCAGGGTCATTCTTTTGTAGGGACTTTTGAAAGTCAGATTGCGTTGCGCCAAAAATATTGTGTGTCAGTGATTTTCCTAAGGGGACGTTTTAACTTTATCAATGAGTTGTGACATTTACTTTCGAGTCCTCTGGCGACGTGATACGGTGCTCTGGCGCCAGAATTTCATTGTGTACCAGATCAGCAAATATCTACACACAAAAAAGAAGAAATGTTATGGTGTAAATATTTTTTTCGGGGTTACTCGATAACTCGGATAAGTACCACAGTCGGATGAAAGACGAGCAAAATTGGTAGCTCACTGAATCTCTCATTCCCGTGTGAGTGCGTGTAATGGTCGTCTAGTCGTAGATATTGCTATACTCGCACTATTTCACTCCCATTTACGGAGCTTGTTAGCACTTGATGTTAGGTTGGCGCCATTAAAATGCTTTGTAGTAATCGCTGCTGCTTGCTGGATCGCTGCTATGTCTCGATGTTGATGCTGGCTCTAAATCTGGTTGTCTAGGGGTAAAAAGATGATAAATAACGAGCGCAACCAACAAATATTTAAACTTCAAATTATTTATTACTCTGGTGGCCATCTTCATTCCACTGTCCACCAAAGACAATGACACAACACAAAGTAGTACTTCTTTTACATGTTCTTTGCATTGTTTATCCACCTCAAACAATAACACACCAACACACTTTACCAAAGTGACATTCCGACTGCGCCCCCAACCCTTCTTGCTGCTTGTATTTATAACATTGTCAAAGAACTACTAAAAAGAGATATAGTTTATAAGTCACACGTACATCTGTTATCGTAATTTGTGCAGAAAAGTTATTAATTTACATCGAGTGACATAATTTAACATGTTATTAAAATGACAGACAGATTTGTTGACTTGACAGAATAATTCTTTGGTACAAAAAGGCCAGTTTTTTAGAAGTTTGTCAATTGACTTCTCTAATTTGCATAAATAAGCAAATAACATGAATTATTAAGAATTACATTGGTTTTCCTCTAAAACAGGAGTGTTTACGTGAATACTGAGTGAAAACGATCCTAGTGAACAAATAGGTTTCACTGGGTGATTTTTATTTAAGGAGATCCAAAATACCTAAGTTGGCCACTATTTTTCGTACTTCATATTAATTATTTAAGATGAACTTAGTGTTTTTGCATGATGACATTTGCTGCATCAGTGATCAAGTGATATTAACTTTTGTATGCCTCAGTTATTCAGTATAATTTAATGGGTTGACTGTTTATGGAGACATGTTATCCAATCATTGTTAACATATACAATAACTTTTCTATAATCATAAATACTCGTTAAACTGGTTGAATTTGGAGGGTATCGCATACTTCGGTAAAGTAAAGCCTTTAATAGGTTCCGTTACATGCGGAACTAGTTCTGCCAGCTTTATGAGCACTAAGTAGAGGACATCAGAAGGGGCAGTGCAACGCCTTCTTTCAGCGACCCTTGCAAGTGGGACTTGGCATCTATGGTCGCCCATCTCGACGTAACTGTGCGGTGGCGAGTCGGTCGCAGCCTCTCTCAACGTCGCTCTTTCGTCGATCCCGATAACGTCTCAGAAACGATCGATAGCTTGAGATCTAACCGGCGTAGCAGGTATTTACCCTTGTGGCATGGACAGTTGTAGATCATCTGAATTAGACATGTAGTTTGAGTGCATCTTTCTGTGTAGGACGTCATTACGTCACTCAGTTTCCGTCAAAAGTGGTGTGCTTGGCTGTCGTTGGTATGTTAATTTTTTTAAATATTTTTGATCACAATGAAACATAAAATTACATTTTGCTGATATCGTTGATGTTGTTGTTGTTGTTGTTGTGGTCTTCAGTCCTGAGACTGGTTTGATGCAGCTCTCCATGCTACTCTATACTGTGCAAGCTTCTTCATCTCCCAGTACCTACTGCAACCTACATCCTTCTGAATCTGCTTAGTGTATTGATCTCTTGGTCTCCCTCTACGATTTTTACCCTCCACGCTGCCCTCCAATGCTAAATTTGTGATCCCTTGATGCCTCAAAACATGTCCTACCAACCGATCCCTTCTTCTAGTCAAGTTGTGCCACAAACATCTCCCCAATCCTATTCAATACCTCCTCATTAGTTACGTGATCTACCCACCTTATCTTCAGCATTCTTCTGTAGCACCACATTTCGAAAGCTTCTATTCTCTTCTTGTCCAAACTGGTTATCGTCCATGTTTCACTTCCATACATGGCTACACTCCATACAAATACTTTCAGAAACGACTTCCTGACACTTAAATCTATACTCGATGTTAACAAATTTCTCTTCTTCAGAAACGATTTCCTTGCCATTGCCAGTCTACATTTTATATCCTCTCTACTTCGACCATCATCAGTTATTTTACTCCCTAAATAGCAAAACTCCTTTACTACTTTAAGTGTCTCATTTCCTAATCTAATCCCCTCAGCATCACCCGATTTAATTTGACTACATTCCATTATCCTCGTTTTGGTTTTGTTGATGTTCATCTTATATCCTACTTTCCAGACACTGTCCATTCCATTCAACTGCTCTTCCAAGTCCTTTGCTGTCTCTGACAGAATTACAATGTCATCGGCGAACCTCAAAGTTTTTACTTCTTCTCCATGAATTTTAATACCTACTCCGAATTTTTCTTTTGTTTCCTTTACTGCTTGCTCAATATACAGATTGAATAACATCGGGGAGAGGCTACAAGCCTATCTCACTCCCTTTCCAACCACTGCTTCCCTCTCATGCCCCTCGACTCTTATAACTGCCATCTGGTTTCTGTAGAAATTGTAAATAGCCTTTCGCTCCCTGTATTTTACCCCTGCCACCTTCAGAATTTGAAAGAGAGTATTCCAGTTAACGTTGTCAAAAGCTTTCTCTAAGTCTACAAATGCTAGAAACGATAGGATATCGTTGATATCATATCTGAAATGGAAATAGATCAAGGCACTTGGAGAATGAATGACAAGGCCGTCAAATATAAATCATTCGAACAATAAAACCGTTTCATTCAAATGTACCAGTGCTGCACACAAGTAGGAAACAACACAGCCACTTAGTGGCTATGTTTATCCAGTTTACTATCTCTCATTCTCTCATTTAAAACTTTCCGTTTTGTGCATTCCTTATGCCCACTGTTCGTTTCATTCGTAGTGCCTCAGGTATCTGCTGTGGAGCCGCGCGGGGTGGCGGCACGGTCTGAGGCGTCTTGCACGGTTCGCGCTGTTCCCTGTGTCGGAGGTTCGAGTCCTCCCTCTGCCATAGGAATGTGTGTTTTCCTTAGCGTAAGTTAGTTTAAGCTAGATTAAGTAGTGTGTAAGCTTAGGGACCGATGACCTCAGCAGTTTGCTCCCACCTTACCACAAATTTCCAAATTTTCAGGTCTGCTGTGGAGAAAACCCGTTGGCTTCAAAAACTCTTCTCAAGTGTAGAAACTTGTCCTTGTGCTCTCTTCAGCAATGATGTGTTCTCTGTGTAACAGAGCTCTGAGAACACTCATCGTCTACGAAGGATGGTGGCAGCTAATTGCACCTAAATATAAATCCATATGGGTCTGTTTCTGATATACTGCATTTCCCAAAGTGCCATCGTCTGTGCCAGAACATCCATAAATTGATGGCATCCATCTTTTTCGATTTATATTGTGAACTGAATTTGTGTATGGATGGAATTCAGATGATTCAAAAATTCTTTTAATTTATCTTCACCCTGGGTCCGCACTACAAATGTGTCATCTTATCTCCAAAAATCTGTGGGCTTCAAGTTAGCCGATTCCGCGCATTTTCCTCTAAGTCCTCCGTAAAGTAGTTGGCCACCAAGGGTAACAAGGGACTACCCACAGCGACACCGTCAGTCTGTTCATAAAATTCGTTACTGAACAAAAAATATGTCGAGGTCAAGACGTGTTTAAACAGAGCAGAAATCTCTTTATCAAAGATTTTGCCAATGAGGAATAATGATTCTGAAAGAGGAATCTTTGTGAACAATGACACTACATCTAAACTAACAAATCAGAACTGTTCAGTCTGAGAGATTCTAGTTTGCCAATGAAGTACGCAGAGTTACGAATGTGACCAGCACATTTTTCTCGCAAGAGGCCTTAATGACGACGCTGTTTGGCACAGTCGTAGGTTGAAGGGCCAACGTTGCTCACTATCGATCGTAGAGGAACATCATTCTTAAGGATCTTTGGAAGTCCATAAAGCCTCGGAGGAACCGCATCACTTGGTCTCAATCTTCGCATAACTTCTGATGTAAAGGAGGAGGCGTTCAGAAGCGAAGCAGCCTTCCTTACCACTTGTTTGAAGGGTCTTTACTGATTTCCCGGTACGTGCTATCACTAAGTAAACAGTTCATTTTAAATGATAGTCGTCACGAGAAATTAAAACCTTGATCAGCTGTAAGAACCACCGTCTCGGCATCCTTGCGAAGCTTACGCAGTAGCCCTCCCTGCCACAGAATCGTTACTCCTTTGTGGGGAGCCTTCATAACTGGTCGAGAAGTTCAGCGTCCCATTGGTTCTGCTGAGTCCGTGGAAGGAGGTCGCTCAGCCTCTTCAACGGCACTGATGAACGCAGGTACTGCCAAAACCTTCAATCCTTTACTTAAAACTATCATCGTAGCGTCGTCTAAATCCCTATCCGTCAAATTACTGATGGAGTGTCGAATAACTGCTTCTTTCCACCAAGACGACTCAGGCCTGCTGAGCTTCGCCGTCTGTCTTGATGCGGCCACCTCATGAATTTCATTAATGGAGATAGCGGCTTCAACTTGGACAAATCATGGAATCCGGTACTTTCTGTAATAAACTGATAAAGACGTCGCAACGGGGTTGCTACATCGATATCACCATATGGATCGACCGAGCAGCTATAGATCTAATTCATGCATATGTTGTACCTCTTTGGCGCTGACCGATGTCTCAGGCGCCTTGTGCAGCTGTGGCCGCATACGCAGTCGAGCGGTCCGCGGATTTGGAAGGGCGGGATAAGTGGTGGAGCGACAGTCACCCGGCACACTCTGAAGAAGGCTGGACGGCTTGCAGCCGAAATATCAGACGAAGAAGTGAAATTCAAGCGCCTGAAAGCTCGAAAATTTATGGAACAATCCTTGCGCTGCAAAAATATGATGATGCACACAGGATCTCCTGCTCAGTAGACACTTGCGTTGACCACTGCGCCATCCGGACACATAGTCTATAGTAAGTGCACGGACTACCTCTCCTCGCTCCCCAGCCGACCTACGGTCCCACCTAGCGGCACCCACCCGTCGTCCCGGTCCGTGTCCCCCATTGTAGTTAATTTTAGATTCCCGGCGGAGGTGTGCATCTGCACAGAAGATTACGGCAATGAATCCACAACTTTCAATGCGAATGCACAGTATAGTTCAATCTCCTGCCGAAGTAGTCCGTGCATTTGTGCTGAACAGTGTGTTCTGGATGGCGCAGTGGTCAACGCAGCTGCTTGGTAAGCAGGAAAACCCGTGTTCCAGTCTCGGTCAGGAAAACATTCTCACTTGCCATTATCGATTCTTTTTTTTTTCCTTTATTGAATTTCGATTCCCCCCGAAGGAGGCGGGCTGGCAGCAGATTAGTACGCTGCTCTGCAGCCTACAGATTTTTCAAAACGTTAGAAGAAAAGAAAAAATACAAGCAGGCGATAAAATGGTAACTTAAATTGTAAAACGGGGGAAAATTGTGGAAAGTTAAAACATAAAACAAAGGGTTGGCAATGCTAATAAAATACACAGGAAGCAGACAGGTAAAATAGGAGACAGACAATTAAAAATACATGGTGACAATCTGGTTTCTGTTCGCAAGAGATATAAAAAGCACACCCAGCGACAGTATGATGTTCGCAACACTTCGGAAAACACACAACACTTAACACTCACTGTAAACACTGCACTAAAATGTCGGCACAAAGATGACACTCCCAAGCCAAAGGCAGATGGGGGGGGGGGTCCTGGAGGAGGGGGAAGAACAAGGAGGGAGGAAGGAAAAAACGAAAAGGGAGGGAACCAAGGAGGGAGAGGACTCATAAAGGGGGAGAGGGGCAGGGCAGACGCGAGAGGGAATGAGAAGAGGCAGAGGAGGGAAATGCAAAAGGACTGTGGGGAGAGAAGGGGGCAGAGAGAGGGGAGGTGGGGAAAAAAGAGGATGGAAGGGGGGGAGAGGCAGCCCGGGAAAAGGACAGAGGAAAGGAGGGGGATTGAGGATCAGAGGTGATAGGAGGGATAAATGGAGGGAGAGAGGGCATCATCCAGGAGGGGGAGTTGATGGAAGCCACCTTGGGAAAGGAGATGAAGGGTGTAGAGATGGAGGGTAGGGGCGACACAACAGTGAAGACGTGGCAGGGGGCGGGGATGGGAGAGGAGAGGAGCAACCAGGGGGTGAGGGGGTTCAAGCCGGCGGGAGGTGTAGAGGATGCGGATATGTTAGAGGAATAGGAGCAGATGGGGAAAAGGAATGAGGTCATAGAGGATCCACGTGGGGGATTGTCGATTCCGCCTCACTTCCTCTTTTCCCCCTCCAACTTCAATTTGCATAATAGGAGACGTAAAGTTTCGTGCACAAAAGTAATAAATGTACACCACGTACAGCTATATTTTATGACTTGTTTCGAATGACGGTCGACACTTTCTATAGCGTGTAATGTAATATATATATATATATATATATATATATATATATATATATTCAGGAAGGTGTGAGGCCAGTGGGACGACCGCATCTTCGTTTCAAGGATGTCTGCAAGAGAGACCTGACCAAGACCAGAATCAATCCAAGTCGCTGGGAAAGCATTGCAGATGACCGTGTCAAGTGGCGAGTAAGTGTGCGCAACGGCGTCAAGCTCTCGGAGGATGAACGCACACAAGAACAAATCAGGAAGAGGACAAAGCGAAGAGACAGAGCGGCTTCTGTTCGAAGTCCCTCAAATTTTACATGTCCAAACTGCAGTAGGGACTGCCACTCTCGAGTGGGACTTTTTAGCCACAGCAGACGCTGCAGACTCTGAACCAAGCATTCTACACAATCATCCCTCAAGGATGGACGGATGCCATTATTATTATTATTATTATTATATACATTGTAACCTCCCCACATGTAATAATAAAAATATGAATAAATGAATGAGATTCTCCACACGAATTTTAAAAATATGAATAATGAATGTGATTCTAATTTAATGTAACCTCTGAACAAAATTGGTTCCCATTTATAATCTCCATGCAGAAATGCATTCACATTTGATGTACCCCCAAAATTCTTTTCTCATTTAATGTTAAGTTCGAAACAGAAAAATTCCTAAACCCCGAAATTAAAAAAAAATAAAATTCAGTAACCTGGTAAATTTTAGGACGACAGCAGCGCTGCGCCACGGCCCTGTACTCTGAACAAAAAAGCAAACATTCATACCTCAATAAAAACGGCGAATATATCTGCTCTTACCTAAAAAATTTTCGGCACAGCTCCGTGCAATGCTGGCCTATACATTTGTGATTCGTGAAAGGAATGATCATGCATTGGATAAATTCTTTAAATTGAAATGAATGCTTTTAAAAAAATTACTTTATATTATAAAAATTATTATTAGGACATTTTTTAAAAAAACTGGGTGACAGTTCACATACATTACTAGATATGCGCAAGGCTGCTTCTTTACCTTCTACAATAATACTCATCCTCCGGAGTCCCGACCAGAGCAGACTGCAGACAAGAGCAGACACGCGCAGACTACTGCAGACTAGCGACAAGCAACAACTAACAACATACTGCTCTCTGGTCAGAGACTCTCCTATGCCTTGCCTATTGCAGGCAGCGCTTACCTCTTACAATATATGGGGTGATCCATTGATAGTGACTGGGCCAAATATCTCACGAAACAAGCATCAAACGAAAAAACTACAAAGATCGAAACTCGTCTAGCTTGGAGGGGGAAAGCAGATGGCGCTATGGTTGGTCTGCTAGATGGCGCTGCCATAGGTCAAACGGATATCAACTGCGTTTTTTTTCTATAGGAACCCCCATTTTCTATTACACATTCGTGTAGTACGTAAAGAAATATGAATGTTTTAGTTGGACCACTTTTTTTGCTTTGTGATGGATGGCGCTGTAATATTCACAAACGTATAAGTACGTGGTATTACGTAACATTCCGCCATTCCGGACGGTATTTGCTTCGTAATAAATTACCCGTGTTAAAATGGACCGTTTACCAATTGCGGGAAAGGTCTATACCGTGTTGATGTATGGCTATCGTGATCAAAATGACCAACAGGCGTGTGCTGTGTATGCTGCTCGGTATCCTGGACGACATCATCCAAGTGTCCGGACCGTTCGGCGGATAGTTACGTTATTTAAGGCAACAGGAAGTGTTCAGCCAAATGTGAAACGTCGATCACGACCTGCAACAAATGATGATGCCCAAGTAGGTGTTTTAGCTGCTGTCGCGGCTAATCCGCACATCAGTAGCAGACAAACTGCGCGAGAATCGGGAATCTCAAAAACGTCGGTCTTGAGAATGCTACATCAACACCGATTGCATCTGTACCATATTTCTGTGCACCAGGAATTGCATGGCGACGACTTTTAACGTCATGTACAGTTCTGCCAGTGGGCGCAAGAGAAATTACGGGACTATGACAGATTTTTAGCAAGCGTTATATTTAGCGACGAAGCGTCATTCACCAACAGCCGTAACGTAAGCCGGCATAATATGCACTATTGGGCAACGCAAAATCCACGATGGCTGCGACAAGTGGAACATCAGAGACCTTGGCGGGTTAATGTATGGTGCGGCATTATGGGAGGAAGGATAATTGGCCCCCATTTTATCGATGGCGATCTAAATGGTGCAATGTATGCTTATTTCCTATGTAATGTTCTACCGATGTGACTACAAGATGTTTCACTGCTTGACAGAATGGCGATGTACTTCCAACATGATGGATGTCCGGCACATAGCTTGCGTGCGGTTGAAGCGGTATTGAATAGCATATTTCATGACAGGTGGATTGGTCGTCGAAGCACCATACCATGGTCCGCACACGTTCACCGGATATGACGTCCCTGGTTTTCTTTGTGAGGGGAAAGTTGAAGGATATTTGCTACCGTGATCCACCGACAACGCCTGACAACATGCGTCAGCGCATTGTCAATGCATGTGCGAACATTACGGAAGGCGAACTCCTCGCTCTTGAGAGGAATGTCGTTACACGTATTGCAAATTCATTGAGATTGACGGATATAATTTTGAGCATTTATTGCATTAATGTGGTATTTACAGCTAATCACGCTGTAAAAGCATGTGTTCTCAGAAATGATAAGTCCACAAAGGTACATGTATCACATTGGAACAACCGAAATAAAATGTTCAAACGTACTTACCTTCTGTATTTTAATTTAAAAAACCTACCTGTTACCAACTGTTCGTCTAAAACTGTGAGCCATATGTTTGTGACTATTACAGCGCCATCCATCACAAAGCGAAAAAAGTGGCCCAACTAAAACATTCATATTTCTTTACGTACTACACGAATATGTAATAAAAAATGTGAGTTCGTATTTAAAAAAGCTCAGTTGATATCCGTTTGACCTATGGCAGCGCCATCTAGCGGGCCAACCATAGCACTGCCTGGTTTCCCCCTTCAAGCTAGACAAGTTTCGTTCTTCGTAGTGTTTTCGTTTGATGCTTGTTTCGTGAGATATTTGGCCCGATAACGATCAATGGACCACGCTTTATATATATATGAACAGGATTGCCGCTACACGGTATACGACAGTTACCGCTGTCGTACGCGTTAATTACTCCTATAAGACATCACATTTTGCCATTTCGCCCCCCCCCCCCCCCCGCCCCAGGGCCCCCTTTCTCTTCTCCCCTCCTTCTCCCAGATCGGATATTCCTCCTTCCCCCCTCCCCCCCGAAACCCTGCACTTGCCTCTTTCCTTCCCACATCCCTCCCTACCTGACCCTCTTCAGCATGCCCCCCTGGACATCTCCATCCTCTCTTCCCCTCCCTCCCTTCTACCGGTCACCCTCATCTCCTAGCGCCTGGCAGATCCTCCGTTTTGATCATCGTCAGCGTGTCACGTCAGTGTTGTGTTTAGTGCTGTTTCTCCTGTGCGTGAAGAGGCGTGACTTTTTAATTGTGTACTGCCTTGAGGTTCGCCGTCAGTGTTTGTTATGTGCTACGCCATCCGTCGGTACTCTTATGCTCCGATCATACTGTGCATTGTGTTCTTTTAATTGTCGCAGTGTGTGGCTTTTTGTGTGCACTACTTTTATAGAGTTTTTTATCTGCATTTTACAGTCGCCCCTTTTTTTGTCTCTTGCCTTCCATGATGTCCCCCTTTTTTATATCTATGTTCACCATATTCTCTCGTTTGTATATTTTTAACTGTCTTCTATTGTTTGTTCTCTGTCTTTCGGCTGAAGAGCAGCGCATATGCTGCTGCCAGCACGCCCCAATGGGGAATTGAAATACAATAAAGAAAAAAAAAATGCCACTTCGAAGTAGGGATCTTACTTTTATATTTACATATAAGTAACATCTCCTCCCCCCAAGAACCATGGACCTTGCCGTTGGTGGGGAGGCTTGCATGCCTCAGCGATACAGGTGGCCATACTGTAGGTGCAACCCCAATGGAGGGGTATCTGTTGAGAGGCCAGACAAACGTGTGGTTCCTGAAGAGCGGCAGCAGCCTTTTCAGTAGTTGCAGGGGCAACAGTCTGGATGATTGACTGATCTGGCCTTGTAACACTAACCAAAACGGCCTTGCTGTGCTGGTACTGCGAACAGCTGAAAGCAAGGGGAAACTAAAGCTGTAATTTTTCCCGAGGGCATGCAGCTTTACTGTATGGTTAAATGATGATGGCGTCCTCTTGGGTAAAATATTCCGGAGGTAAAATAGTCCCCCATTCGGATCTCCAGTGGGGACTACTCAGGAGACGTCGTTATCCGTTCTACGGATCGGAGCGTGGAAAGTCAGATCCCTTAATCAGGCAGGTAGGTTAGAAAATTTAAAAAGGGAAATGGATAGGTTAAAGTTAGATATAGTGGGAATTAGTGAAGTTCGGTGGCAAGAGGAACAAGACTTTTGGTCAGGTGAATACAGGGTTATAAATAAAAAATCAAATAGGGGTAAGCTACTACAAACAACATAGTGAACGCATTATTGTGGCCAAGGTAAACACGAAGCCCATGCGTACTACAGTAGTACAAGTTTATATGCCAACTAGCTTTGCAGATGATGAAGAAATTGATGAAATGTATGATGAAATAAAAGAAATTATTCAGGTAGTGAAGGGAGACGAAAATTTAATAGTCATGGGTGACTGGAATTCGAGAGTAGGAAAAGGGAGAGAAGGAAACATAGTAGGTGAATATGGATTGGGTGTAAGAAATGAAAGAGGAAGCCATCTGGTAGATTTTTGCACAGAGCATAAATTAATCATAGCAATCACTTGGTTCAAGAATCATGAAAGAAGGTTGTATACATGGAAGAACCCTGGAGATACTAAAAGGTATCAGATACCAGAATGAGATTTTCGCTCTGCAGCGGAGTTTGCGCTGATATGAAACTTCCTGGTAGATTAAAACTGTGTGCCCGACGGAGACTCGAACTCGGGACCTTTGCCTTTCGCGGGCAAGTGCTCTACCAACTGAGCTACCGAAGCACGACTCACGCCCGGTACTCACAGCTTTACTTCTGCCAGTACCTCGTCTCCTACCTTCCAAACTTTACAGAAGCTCTCCTGCGAAACTTGCAGAACTAGCACTCCTGAAAGAAAGGAGTGCTAGTTCTGCAAGTTTCGCAGGAGAGCTTCTGTAAAGTTTGGAAGGTAGGGGACGAGGTACTGGCAGAAATAAAGCTGTGAGTACCGGGCGTGAGTCGTACTTCGGTAGCTCAGTTGGTAGAGCACTTGCCCGCGAAAGGCAAAGGTCCCGAGTTCGAGTCTCTGTCGGGCACACAGTTTTAATCTGCCAGGAAGTTTCAGGTATCAGATAGATTATATAATGGTAAGACAGAGATTTAGGAAGCAGGTTTTAAATTGTAAGACATTTCCAGGGGTAGATGTGGACTCTGACCACAATCTATTGGTTATGAACTGTAGATTAAAACTGAAGAAACTGCAAAAAGGTGTGAATTTAAGGAGGTGGGACCTGGATAAACTGAAAGAACCAGAGGATGTACAGAGTTTCAGGGAGAGCATAGGGGAACAATTGACAGGAGTGGTGGAAAGAAATACAATAGAAGAAGAATGGATAGCTCTGAGGGATGAAGAAGTGAAGGCAGCAAACGATCAAGTAGGTAAAAAGATGAGGGCTTGTAGAAATCATTGGGTAACAGAAGAAATAATGAAGTTAACTGATGAAAGGAGAAAATATAAAGATGCAGTAAATGAAGCAGCAAAAAGGAATACAAACGTCTCAAAAATGAGATCGACAGGAAGTGCAAAACTGCTAAGCAGGGATGGCTAGAGGACAAATGTAAGGATGTAGAGGCTTATCTCACTAGGGGTAAGATAGATAGTGCCTACAGGAAAATTAAAGAGACCGTTGGAGAAAAGAGAACCACTTGTATGAATATCAAGAGCTCAGATGGAAATCCAGTTCTAAACAAAGAAGGGAAAGCAGAAAGGTGGGAGGAGTATGCAGAGGGTCTATACAAGGGCGATGTACTTGAGGACAATATTATGGAAATGGAAGACGATGTAGATGAAGATGACATGGGAGATATGATTCTGCGTGAAGAGTTTGACAGAGCACTGAAAGACCTGAGTCGAAACAAGGCCCCGGAGTAGACAACATTCCTTTAGAGCTACTGACAGCCTTGGGAGAGCCAGCCCTGACAAAACTCTACCATGTAGTGAGCAAGATGTGTGAGACAGGTGAAATACCCTCAGACTTCAAGAAGAACGTAATAATTCCAATCCCAAAGAAAGCAGGTGTTGACGGATGTGAAAATTACCGAACTATCATTTTAATGAGTCACAGCTGCAAAATACTAACGCGAATTCTTTATACACGAATGGAAAAACTGGTAGAAGTCGACCTCGGGGAAGATCAGTTTGGATTCCGTAGAAATGTTGGAACACGTGAGGCAATACTGACCTTACGCCTTATCATAGAGGAAAGATTCAGGAAAGGCAAACCTACGTTTCTAGCATTTGTAGACATAGAGAAAGTTTTGACAATGTAGACTGGAAGGTGGCAGGGGTAAAATACAGGGAGGGAAAGGCTATTTACAATTTGTACAGGAACCAGATGGAGTTATAAGAGTCGAGGGGCATGAAAGGGAAGCAATGGTTGGGAAGGGAGTGAGACAGGGTTGTAGCCTCTCCCCAATTTTATTCAATCTGTATATTGAGCAAGCAGTAAGGGAAACAAAAGAAAAATTCGGAGTAGGTATTAAAATCCATGGAGAAGAAATAAAAACTTTGAGGTTCGCCGATGACACTGTAATTCTGTCAGAGACAGCAAAGGTCTTGGAAGAGCAGTTGAACGGAATGGACAGTGTCTTGAAAGGAGGGTATAAGATGACCATCAACAAAAGCAAAACGAGGATAATGGAATGTAGTCGAATTAAGTCTGGTGATGCTGTGGGAATTAGATTAGGAAATGAGACACTTAAGGTAGTAAAAGAGCTTCGCTATTTGGGGAGCAAAATAACTGATGATGGTCGAAGTAGAGAGGATATAAAATGTAGACTGGCAATGGCGAGGAAAGCGTTTCTGAAGAAGAGCAGTTTGTTAACATCGAGTATAGATTTAAGTGTCAGGAAGTCGTTTCTGAAAGTATTTGTATGGAGTGTAGCCATGTATGGAAGTGAAACATGGACGATAACCAGTTTGGCCAAGAAGAGAATAGAAGCTTTCGAAATGTGGTGCTACAGAAAATGCTGAAGATAAGGTGGGTAGATCACGTAACTAATGAGGAGTTATTGAATAGGATTGTGGAGAAGAGAAGTTTGTGGCACAACTTGACTAGAAGAAGGGATCGGTTGGTAGGACGTGTTTTGAGGCATCAAGGGATCACAAATTTAGCATTGGAGGGCAGCTTGGAGGGTAAAAATCGTATAGGGGGACCAAGAGATGAATACATTAAGCAGATTCAGAAGGATGTAGGTTGCAGTAAGTACTGGGAGATGAAAAAGCTTTCACAGGATAGAGTAGATGGAGAACTGCATCAAACCAGTCTCAGGACTGCAGACCACAACAACAACAACAAGTAACATCTAATGAAAACCAATGCATCTGGCAGTCTACCGTTTAAATATGATCCGGAGTTCTTCTGGTCACGTCTACTCATTCAGCCTAGAAACGTGAAGTAAGCCAGTGGTACTTAATGACTTAACCGTAATGAGCCGGTACTGTTATTACTGGTCAAACAATTTTTGGCTCAATCCTATTGATATTTACTACTGTTAATATTAGTACTGTTTTACTATCGTTACTGAATATTCACAGTATTGTCTGAATGATCCTACTATTACAGTATTATTTTCCTTTTGTGCCTTTACTTACCGTTATTTCCTTAGAATTGCTGAATACAGTCACGTCTGTCTTCTTTTTTCAGTCTTAATACATCTGCGAGCTGTACGTATATCTACCTATATCACTTAATACAAATAATTAGAGCATAAGACTTTATTTCTTGTTAAGATTTTCTTAAATTACGAGTACTGAATTCTGTTTTTATTTTCTTCCTTCCTTCATTTTTATTTCTTTGTGAATCAGATGTCAAAATACTTCAGGGAAGCTTTCCAACTACACCCCAAACGAACACTCGGGTTCTAGGAATTAAATTTAATGCACAACTTTTATTTTTTTCTTAATATTTCACAAGTACAATAGCATCTGTAGTAGACGGTCGAATGCCAGCAAAATTCATTATTCGTGTTAAGACGAAAAAGATCACAAAAAAGAAACAATAGTCCAGGGCGCCACTACTAATTTGATCCCCAAAGTTAAACAATTACAGAGAATTTGAATCCACTTGAAATGTATTGTCACGTCCCTGTAATATTACCTAATTTAAATGGTTACTTGCCACAATTATTACAACAGTCCTATACATAGCTTGCGATAACGGTTCCGTAATTAATAACCCCTCAATTCAACTCGGTTGGATCTAGGCCATTTTCTTGGGCAATATTTGCACTATGACCAAGTCCACACACTCTTCCGGAAGTCCGAAAAGTGCACTTTAAAACGTATTCTTATCAATAAGGCAATACCTCGCTCTATGCGGCAATACCTCGCTCAATGCTAGCTTCTTCTGCTTCAACTAATAATCAAAAAGCAACGACTCCGTTACCTTAGAGCGTGCACATCATCTACAAAATCTAGTAATAAAGTACGTTAAGTGTGCCTACTGTCACCTCAATCAATTACTTATCTCAATTGCCGTTGTGTGCCAACAGGATCACTAGCCATGAAATAAGGAACCATTCGTATCAATGCCCGATTTTTAACTACACTCCTGGAAATTGAAATAAGAACACCGTGAATTAATTGTCCCAGGAAGGGGAAACTTTATTGACACATTCCTGGGGTCAGATACATCACATGATCACACTGACAGAACCACAGGCACATAGACACAGGCAACAGAGCATGCACAATGTCGGCACTAGTACAGTGTATATCCACCTTTCGCAGCAATGCAGGCTGCTATTCTCCCATGGAGACGATCGTAGAGATGCTGGATGTAGTCCTGTGGAACAGCTTGCCATGCCATTTCCACCTGGCGCCTCAGTTGGACCAGCGTTCGTGCTGGACGTGCAGACCGCGTGAGACGACGCTTCATCCAGTCCCAAACATGCTCAATGGGGGACAGATCCGGAGATCTTGCTGGCCAGGGTAGTTGACTTACACCTTCTAGAGCACGTTGGGTGGCACGGGATACATGCGGACGTGCATTGTCCTGTTGGAACAGCAAGTTCCCTTGCCGGTCTAGGAATGGTAGAACGATGGGTTCGATGACGGTTTGGATGTACCGTGCACTATTCAGTGTCCCCTCGACGATCACCAGTGGTGTACGGCCAGTGTAGGAGATCGCTCCCCACACCATGATGCCGGGTGTTGGCCCTGTGTGCCTCGGTCGTATGCAGTCCTGATTGTGGCGCTCACCTGCAAGGCGCCAAACACGCATACGACCATCATTGGCACCAAGGCAGAAGCGACTCTCATTGCTGAAGACGACACGTCTCCATTCGTCCCTCCATTCACGCCTGTCGCGACACCACTGGAGGCGGGCTGCACGATGTTGGGGCGTGAGCGGAAGACGGCCTAACGGTGTGCGGGACCGTAGCCCAGCTTCATGGAGACGGTTGCGAATGGTCCTCGCCGATACCCCAGGAGCAACAGTGTCCCTAATTTGCTGAGAAGTGGCGGTGCGGTCCCCTACGGCACTGCGTAGGATCCTACGCTCGTGGCGTGCATCCGTGCGTCGCTGCGGTCCGGTCCCAGGTCGACGGGCACGTGCACCTTCCGCGGACCACTGGCGACAACATCGATGTACTGTGGAGACCTCACGCCCCACGTGTTGAGCAATTCGGCGATACGTCCACCCGGCCTCCCGCATGCCCCCTATACGCCCTCGCTCAAAGTCCGTCAACTGCGCATACGGTTCACGTCCACGCTGTCGCGGCATGCTACCAGTGTTAAAGACTGCGATGGAGCTCCGTATGGCACGGCAAACTGGCTGACACTGACGGCGGCGGTGCACAAATGCTGCGCAGCTAGCGCCATTCGACGGCCAACACCGCGGTTCCTGGTGTGTCCGCTGTGCCGTGCGTGTGATCATTGCTTGTACAGCCCTCCCGCAGTGTCCGGAGCAAGTATGGTGGGTCTAACACACCGGTGTCAATTTGTTCTTTTTTCCATTTCCAGGAGTGTATTTAAAGTGTCAGTCTCCATTAACAGTTACTTGATCAGAATGTCTGTACACATGCACGTCAAAGAACAGTCTAACAAAATTATTCAATCCCTGTTTTCATTCAACAATCTTCAAGATTCCCGTATTAATATCTCCATCAGGAAACTCCTGAACCTACACTACCGAAACACAACGCGTTATAACGTAATCGTAAGATTTACAAGCATTCACTCTCTCCGTACTAAACTTAACCACACCGCTATTTAATCACCATTTATACTCTCGATAACCGTCTATAAAATCCGCGACCAATGTGACTAGGTGAGTTCAGTTCGCTCAACAAACCTAGACCATTGTCAGACAGTAACTGTGTTCCGATGTTGTCTGTTCATAAGGTCCTCTCGGAATCATTAAGAGCGAATAAATGTACAACGGTATCCGTGCATTCGACAACAGCTTTCTTACTGGTATTAGACGTCGACGCAGCTTCGGGTGGTCAGTTCTTGTTGACAGGATCTTTGCCACAAGTTTCATCTCTGATCTGACTCGGTTGTCATAGCAGTATAACATCGGTTTGAAACTGCGCTCTACAACATTAGAAACGGCCGCATATAAGCAGAAACAAAAATCAGAATATGTAAACGTAGGCTGCCGCGGCCGTTCTCACTGTCAATAAAATTCTTCTGGGTTTGAGGCCGCATTGTCATCTGTAAAATTCCGACGTTTCGGCGACTGTTGCAAGGCGCCTTCCTCAGGGTGTACTGCTAACTGCTGTTAGCAATACACCCTAAGGGAGGCGCCTTGCAACAGTCACCGAAACGTCGGAATTTTGCAAGCGATAATGCTGCTTCAAACCCAGAAGAATTTCATTGACCAATAATTAGAATAGTCCTCCTACATTTTTTATTTGACTGCGTACAACCAGTTGTTGACACAGAACCGTGACGTAAAGTACCGTCTTAATTTCTTTACCCGTCACAGGTTCCATCTCTTCACGTAGGGTATGTAAAATGTTTTCACTTTCTAGGCTTCAGACATGTAGATGGCGCAATCTCATTATTAATTCATTTCCCACATTTTACCGGCTTTATTTGGAGGTCATCAAACCCTTGAGCTCTTCTTCCAGCAATTTTTTAGGGTCTATGTGATGTTCTCTTCTGAACCTATGCGTTCAGTATCACATGGCATTGTCTCTTGATTGTCTTTTATACCTCTATTGTCCTTGTGTATGTTTTTCCTTACTCTTCACATCTTATAAGCATATCATTCATTTCAGTTAGTTTCTCACCCTTGCTCCTTTCTTCTACGTTGACAACAGCTGGCATTTTTTGGTCTCTGGCCCCTTTCAACAGGTCCCTTCTTTGCACTATTTTATTGTTCTCTTTTTTGCTTACGTATCTCTTTGTCTTTCTAGCTTGATTTTGGAATTCAGTATTTAATTTTAAAATTTTATTTATGTGGGGATTGAGCCGTGGCGAGCTGGCGCCGGTGTCATTAAGTCATCCTTTATTGGTAACTCTTTTCATTATTCGTATTTTGAGGGAAATCCTATATGGGAGTTTGAATTTCTAAAGTTTGTCAATAATTCTGATTTCTTAATAAGGGAAAATAAAGCGAGGGGTATTAGTGCCTGCCAACGTTAAGTTTGTAATTGACCTTTTAACAAGCGCATCTTTCTGCAGATGTAGAGGTAATTTCGGGAGTACCGCAGGGAAGCGTGATAGGACCTTTATTGTTTACAATATACATAAATGACTTAGTTGACAACATCGGTAGCTCCGTGAGGCTATTTGCAGATGACACGGTTGTCTACAAGAAAGTAGCAACATCAGAAGACTCGTACGTACTCCAGGAGGACCTGCAGAGGATTAATGCATGGTGCGACAGCTGGCAGCTTTCCCTAAACGTAGATAAATGTAATATAATGCGCATACATAGGGGAAGAAATCCATTCCAGTATGATTATGCCATAGGTGGTAAATCATTGGAAGCGGTAACGACCGTAAAATACTTAGGAGTTACTATCCGGAGCGATCTGAAGTGGAATGATCACATAAAACAAATAGTGGGAAAAGCAGGCGCCAGGTTGAGATTCATAGGAAGAATTCTAAGAAAATGTGACTCATCGACGAAAGAAGTAGCTTACAAAACGCTTGTTCGTCCGATTCTTGAGTATTGCTCATCAGTATGGGACCCTTACCAGGTTGGATTAATAGAAGAGATAGACATGATCCAGCGAAAAGCAGCGCGATTCGTCATGGGGACATTTAGTCAGCGCGAGAGCGTTACGGAGATGCTGAACAAGCTCCAGTGGCGGACACTTCAAGAAAGGCGTTACGCAATACGGAGAGGTTTATTATCGAAATTACGAGAGAGCACATTCCGGGAAGAGATGGGCAACATATTACTACCGCCCACATATATCTCGCGTAATGATCACAACGAAAAGATCCGAGAAATTAGAGCAAATACGGAGACTTACAAGCAGTCGTTCTTCCCACGCACAATTCGTGAATGGAACAGGGAAGGGGGGATCAGATAGTGGTACAATAAGTACCCTCCGCCACACACCGTAAGGTGGCTCGCGGAGTATAGATGTAGATGTAGATGTAGATTGAAGTAGTAAGTTTATAAGTGTATTTTAGTGAAGAAAAGTGTGACCGTCTTAATGTAATAACTGGTTTTAAGGAGTTTGATGAAGTGGCTATGTGAAGTAGTTGATAACTGCTATCCTTAAGGTTTCTATAAAGGCCTGGCACATTAAATTTTTTTATAACTTTCTCTTAACGGACTCTTGATTACAGTACTGAGTACGTTGGGTTTCTAACTGTATTTACAAAGCTTTATCAAGTGGCTCGTCCACAATTCGTAATTGTCAGATTCCTTAAAAGGCGTAACGTCAATAAACTGTCTTAATTCTAAATTGTGACTACCAACCAAGAGTCCATCCCGCTTCCTCTTTTATGGTATCTAAGATATGGTGGGTAACTGTGGTACGACCAGGGAACCACGTACCAGGGATTCCACGGCCTCAACGTATTCTGAGAATGAAAACATCGTCCAGATAAGCTGTATGCTTTTAATGTATGTGCGACTGGCCAGTTTCAACCTTTGGTTATTTTCAAGCACCTTGGGAAGACTACAGCTTGTGGACGTAATATTTTAAAATTTCAACAAGAAATGTCTACAAGCCGCAGTCATCATAAGGTGCTTGAAAGTAACCAAAGGTTGAAATTGGCCAATCACATTTACATTAAAATAATACAGTCTATCTCGACCATTTTTGTATTCTCCTTATGCAGTCACATTGCTCTCACAGTACTTCCATTTTGCCATTTTACTGACTCTTCTGAGAGGCATGGCGTTCTGAATCGCTTTTCGATGTTAGAAGTGGTTGTTCCAGCTTGTTTTTTGTTATGTTAATATTTTCCCATAGCTCATAAGCTAACGGAGTCAAGAAACGTGAGCTTGTTTGTTGTATCTATGTTTCTCCCGACCGTATGGAACATTTCCACCTCCTTTGTTCTAACACGTAGTCAGTTTCATTCCTGTACAGTACTTTTTGCGATTTCCGCGTGAGTAGTCGGCGTTTATACGCTTTGAAAAATGTGTTGGCAGTAGCAGAGATTTTTCCATAATGAACGCTAGTAAACGTTCCCCTGATAACTCCCACTGACCCAAACCAAATTTGCCTGTAATTTTTGGTTCTTGTATACCTCCAACTTCAGCATTACAGACTCCCTTAATAACTGCCATATCATTTGGTGTCAAAACCGGAGCTTCCTGCACTTCATCACACAAGCTTTCGCGGTCTTAGTACTTTCATTAGTTGTTGGAATATACCCATGTATTACAGATAAATTTACTTGTATTCTTCTTAGGATTGGTAATAGTCTTTTTATTTATGGGATTATATCCAAGAAATGCATTACTTAGGTTTTTTTTCTATTGTGTATGCTGGCCGTTCTTCATTTGTACTTCATTGCCTGAAACGACGTCAGTCCCTCTTAATTTCCTGATGCTTAACATATTTATTTGGAGTCTTCTCATATCCATTTTAATGACATTCAGCTTTTTTCCAAACTCATACGCCTTACATTACACCTGGCGAATAACTGAGATTTCTCTAAAAAATTTGGGTTACCCAATTCAGTGCCGTTCTTTCGGCCAATGTGTCGTACATCGCAGCATCGTCCTGGATCACAATTCGCTCTTTTCAAATGGCCGTTCAAGGCAGGTCTGAAATTGGGTTATTTTCCAGTACAGCAAAAAAATTATTTCAACCAACCACCCCGACTGAAATTGACATTTCAACATTAGAGAAACTTTATCTTTGTATATTCGCTATGTACACTGTTGGCCACCGTAAATGCAACACCCTGAAGGAAGCATCCGAATCAAGTGAAATTTACACCATGGGTTTGCAGCGATGAGATATGCAACTGATTAGAATTTCAGCGCAGACGCACATCAAGCGCGCCTGTGGCGCCACCTCATAGCGCCATTTAAGGCTTGGCGATTTCGACGAGTGTACGTTCAGCACGTGTGTTTACCTTGTGGTTGTTTCACAAGACGATCAGTTATGCCTCGTAGACAACAGCGAACATCGTTTGATTAAGTATTCGAGTTCGACAGAGGAAGGATAGTGGCTTACCGAGATTGTGGATTATCATACAGAGAAATCGCTAGTCGTGTTGGACGAAACCAAACAACTGTAATGCGGATATGTGACCGTTGGATGCAGGAGGGTACGACGGACCGACGTGGTCGATCGCATTCACCTCGGTGCACCACTGCACGTGCTGATAGGCAAATTGTGCACATGGCAGTGATGGATCGCTCAGTGACATCCCGAACCATAGCACAGCACATTGCGTGTGTAACGCATCATCCAGTGTCTGCGCGTACCATTCGACGCCGTTTACAGCAGAGCGGTCTGTCCGCAAGACGTCCATTGCTTCGTCTACCATTGACGCAGAACCACAGACGTCTCCGTCGCCAATGGTGTGATGACAGACGGATGTGGACGGCAGAATGGAATGACGTTGTCTTTATTGACGAGGCACGCTTCTGTCTGCAGCACCACGATGGTCGGATTCGAGTGTGGAGACACCGTGGAGAGAGGATGCTGGACAGCTGCATTATGCACCGCCACACTGGTCTTGCACCGGGTATTATGGTTGGGGCGGTATTGGATATTATTCTCGCACGCCTCTAGTACGCATTGCCGGTACTTTAAATAGACGGCGCTACATATCCGAGGTGCTGGAGCCAGTTGTCCTTCCTTACCTTCAGGGCTCGGCCACAGCCATATTTCAACAGGATAATGTGCGACCACACGTGGCACGCATTGTCCAAAGGTTCTTCGTCAATAACCAGATTGAAGTGCTTCCCTGGCCGGCTTGTTCTCCGGATCTTTCGCCGATACAAAACATGTGGTCCATGGTTGCTCAACGAGTGACCCAGATTACATCCCCAGTTGCCACACCAGATGATCTTTGGCAACGTGTGGAAGCTACTTGGGCTGCTGTACCCCAGGAACACATCCAACATCTCTTTGAGTCAATGGCGAGACGTGTGGCAGCGGTGATCTCCAACAATGGCGGCTACTCTGGCTACTGATTCTGGCAGGAACCACATGTCACAGATGTCTCTAAACGTAATAATTTGATACTTGGTCAACATGTTATCTACAAAATAAATTCTGTTGTGCTACCTCTTGTCTTTCTTGGTGTTGCATTTACGATGGCCAGCAGTGTATAAAACATGTTTTTGATCTTTTTTGTTAAACCGACTGAACTGATTTTCCTTCCACAGTCTGACATACAGAGTCTCGATACTCACTGCTGCGAAAATTGTAACCGCCTGAAAGACGGACACTAGCGCACCTAACAGTGAGAAAGCCAGTCATGTTTATTTTGATTATTTTTGTACCTAATTAACGAACTGGTTATTAAAAGTCTGTGTTTCAAGCATTAATACACTACTGGCCATTAAAATTGCTACACCAAGAAGAAATGCAGATGACAAATGGGTATTCATTGGACAAATATATTATACTATAACTGACATGTGATTACATTTTCAGGCGATTTGGTTGCATAGATCCTGAGACATCAGTACCCAGAAAAACCACCTCTGGCCGTAATAACTGCCTTGATACGCCTGGGCATTGAGTCAGACAGAGCTGGGATGGCGTGTACAGGTACAGCTGCCCATGCAGCTTCAACACGATACCACAGTTTATCGAGAGTAGTGAATGGCGTATTGTGACGAGCCAGTTGCTCGGCCACCATTGACCAGACGTTTTCAATTGGTGAGAGATCTGGAGAATGTGTTGTCCAGGGCAGCAGTCGAACATTTTATGTATCCAGAAAGGCCCGTATAGGTCCTGCAACATGCGGTCATGCAATATTCTGCTGAAATGTAGGGTTTCGCAAGGATCGAATGAAGGGTAGAATCACGGGTCGTAACACATCTGAAATGTAACGTCCACTGTTCAAAGTACCGTCAATGCGAACAAGAGGTGACCGAGATGTGTAACCAATGGCACCCCATACCACCACACCGGGTGATACGCCAGTATGGCGATGACGAATACACGCTTCCAATAGGCGTTCACCGCGATGTCGCCAAACACAGATGCGACCATCATGATGCTGTAAATAGAACCTGGATTCATCCGAAAAAATGACGTTCTGCCATTCGTGCACTTAGGTTCGTCGTTGAGTACACTATCGCAGGCGCTCCTGTCTATGAGCGTCAAGGGTAACCGCAGCCATGGTTTCCGAGTTGATAGTCCATGCTGCTGCAACGTCGTCGAAGTGTTCGTGCGGATGGTTGTTGTCTTGCGAACGTCAACATCTGTTGACTCAGGGATCGAGACGTGGCTGCACAATCCGTTGCAGCCATGCGGGTAAGATCCCTGTCATCTCGACTGCTAGTGATACCAAGCCGTTAGGATCCCGCACGGCGTTCCGTATTAGCCTTCTGGACCCACCTATTCCATATTCTCTTAACAGTTATTGGATCTCGACCAACGCGAGCAGCAATGTCGCGATACTATAAACCGCAATCACGATAGGGTACAATCCAACCTTTATCAAAGTCGGAAACATTATGGTACGCATTTCTCCTCCTTACACGAAGCATCACAACAATGTTTCACCAGGCAACGCATGTCAACTGCTGTTTGTGTATGAGAAATCGGTTGGAAACTTTCCTCATGTCAGCACGTTGTAGGTGTCGCCACCGTCGCCAACCTTACGTGAATGCTCTGAAAAGCTAATGATTTGCATAT
The DNA here is from genome assembly GCF_023864345.2 of Schistocerca serialis cubense. Lineage (NCBI taxonomy): Eukaryota > Metazoa > Arthropoda > Insecta > Orthoptera > Acrididae > Schistocerca > Schistocerca serialis. The sequence goes on along the minus strand of NC_064639.1, from coordinate 1,148,353,642 downwards.
CACGGCATCTTCTTCCTGTCAGTTAAATTTCGTGTCTGTAGCGCGTCATATTTGTGGTGTAGCAATTTTAATGGCTAGTAGTGTAACCGATCAAAAGGTTCGGATGGTCGTGAAACAAATCTACAAAACAGTTGAATCTCATTGCTTCAGTGACATAAGCTACAATCTATTCCAGTAGAAATATTTTCGAATATGCGTATAGCTGCAGCTTACTCCACTGAAAACGAGAGAGTATAAACACATATTTCATACATGGGAAGCTGATACTTGTCTTCTTGTTCTTTCTTATTATTACAGGCGCTTTCCTTGACACTTAACAACTCTGTATGATTCGCACGTTCTTACACTTCACCCGACTTTACGATACACAAATATTTGTGTAAATGTAGTTAATTTGCTCCAAAAACGAACTTATTGAAGATACTTTTCTTTTGTAACTCAGATGTATCAACTACTGTGGAAGTGGTTTCTTTTGTGTTGGGAAACAATTTATATCTTTTGACGTTTTGTTATAACGTCTCCGTGGTTTTCCGCTATGATGCCTTTTGACCTGTTTGGTACGTTAAATAATGTAGCTATTGCATTCCACACAAGTTTCCTACGCTCTACATTCACTGATTTGACTGGAAGTGGATTGAAGAAAACTTCATGTTGCTGCGGAAGGTCAGGTCTTCTGCTGTTTGCTAGCTATTTTTATTCTTAAAAGAAAAAAAAATTTCAGCAAATATCTGTAGGTTCCAAGAGAATCGTAAAGAAACTGTTCTGTAATATTACGTTTCATAGCTCACAGGGTCCTTAAGAAACTAAAGAATGACTGACGTGAAGTCATTTCTATACCACTACATTCGCTCCCCGTAGTTAAAACTGTGTTACAGATCAACATAAACGATATTATTCCTACTCATCCGATATCGTATTCAAAAGGGTAGCTTTCTGTCCGCTTGGTGCACTGCTGTCGCACTGTATAACAATATGACTGTACGTGTTAGACTGCGTTCCTTTCTTCTACTTAGAGACTCGCTATAAAAGGCTGTATCGTTCCTGTAACTTAAGTGCAATTTAAGTCATTTCCTTTTTATTTTGGTAGCACAGTAAGAAAACCTGATTCCCCTTACTAATGAAGTTTATTTTTTTATTTCTTTGTAAATTAGCTGCAAGCGGGCCATCTTGTTTCCTCTTCGATATTTTTAAATGAAGTCGGATTGTGATTTTTATTACTATGCAAAACTAACTCTATGCATTTGTGATCAAGAAAAACACGGTTTTACGTCCCCCTACTCGTTGCTTTTCACAATTACTCGACCTGAAGCTAACATTTTATGGCATAAGAAAAGACTCGTAACACCTATACTTTCCGCACCAAGTTCTCTCTCAGTTTTAATAACCATTAACTAACCTACCCATATTTACCCTTTGACTGTCTGTGTGTGGAGTAAGTAACAAATCATTTGCATGGAAATCCAGTATAGCCTAGCCTGTCCATCGGTGAATGGGTAGTTTGTAAATGTCGTGAGAAAGCTGCCACGTATATTGCCTCCCGGCCTCATGCGTATACGTGTTTCATTTTTATGATGAAAGTTTCGCAGTTTATTTCAAATACGACAGGGAGCTGGGGTACTCCATTGGATTCAGAGATGGTATCAGAGAAAACTCGCGCTTGCATTGACGGCAATATGCAATTTTAACTTTGTTCCCAGCAGGACCCGAAAATTGAGTTTCATAGTCTCTCGGACAAATTTAGCTGCAACAGGGCGCCGAGGGTTGCATTGGCTCATCACGAGGAAAGCGAGACGCTGAACTGTGGTACAGGTTAAAGCTTTCGTCCAATGCGGAAGTACACAGTCTGAAACGTACAAATGATTATGTGAAACCAACCGCAAAACAATGCTTCTGTATGAAACAAAAAGCATTTCTGTACTTCCTGCACAAGAGATCAGTTACTAAAATGCCTCCAAAAATATGTGAGCTGTATACTGTATTTCATGTAAGCGAATTTTTTAATTTATATTGTACCACCAGTTACATTTCTCTCTTTTGTACTACATCGGAGTCAACGGTGTTGCACACGGTATTTGAAATTGCTGTTCAATAATTTTTTCATAATGCGCGGCCACAGTCATAATTTATTTCTTTAAAGTCAGTACCGCCATTATACTGTTGTTTACTTACAGCGTTACATTTACACTGTCATGATTTCGGCTTCAAAGCGCCATTATCAAGTGTTTTAAGTGTTATAAATTGCCTAAGATGGCCTACTGTCGTATTAAACTACACTGTTATACACATTGTCTAAGAGTCGATATTTCTGGCAGAGCCTACCGCTTTGTTTCATTACTGAGTACACCACCTTGAGTCAATGAGTCAATGGAATCCATTTTTATGTTTTAGATGGATTCAAAACGGACTGCAGAAGATTTTAAAGTAGCGAAATTAGCTATTGTTGAAGATTTATCTATTATAAAAGCCGCTGGGAATTTTTAAACACCTTTCCGCGCGCTATTAATAGTTTTAAGGAGAGGAAATGTATCAGACCCGAGTTTAGAAACGAAATGGGCACACTGCAGATGCAGTGTGTTTAAAGAATCAGTTAACACTTCCAAATTCAGAAGCAGTTTGTTTCTAATACTTGTCATCGAGTGTATTTTTTCTTGTGGCACATCACGTTTGAGCCCCTCCTAAACTGGTGAAAACACGTTAAGTGATAACAGTACGCACATTATCAGATTGAAAACACCTTACATATTTTGGTAATGTTTCAATGTAAATATTATACCTTCGGGTGAATTTTAGAATATTGTGACTTTCTTGGATAGGCGTCATAACTCAGGTAAAATAATTAATTTGTGACTTACAGCGTTTTTCTTGTACTTATTTTTGCAATAATTGCTATCGATATTATTTTTTATTGTGGTATATTGTCTTAATTCTACCCTCGCCTGAACCTCCCACATCAACAAATATTTTTAGTGTTCACAATCATGTTTTATAGATGGAAAATAACTTTACGAAATAAATAGATGATAATTGATGTAAACATGGCTCTTTTTGCGTGTCGACAAAATTTTCCGACGTTTTAGAATAATGTGATAACAGTGATAATGTGGTGTCACCGCCAGACACCACACTTGCTAGGTGGTAGCCTTTAAATCGGCCGCGGTCCGGTAGTATACGTCGGACCCGCGTGTTGCCACTATCAGTGATTGCAGACCGAGCGCCGCCACACGGCAGGTCTAGAAAGACTTCCTAGCACTCGCCCAGTTGTACAGCCGACGTTGCTAGCGATGGTTCACTGACAAATTGCGCTCTCATTTGCCGAGACGACAGTTAGCATAGCCTTCAGCTACGTCATTTGCTACGACCTAGCAAGGCGCCATTATCAATTGCTATTTATCTTGTGATGCATGTACCGTCAGACCGATGTTCACCAGTTATGGATTAAAGTTAAGTATTCCAGAAGCTACGTACTTTTTTTTACTAGACTCAACTCCTTTGACTGTTCCAGACCTCACGCCAGCCTGCGTGAGCTTAAACGCGTGCCTTTCGGCTACCTCATAGTGGCTTGACTGTCTTGCCAAGCCACAACAGACAATGTCACTGATGATGTCGCCTGTAGGGATGATAATATCCTGAGGTCAGTGGCCTACATCACAATTGTAAACAAAGTATTCCAGATGCTGTACAGTCCTACTACTGTTACACTGTCCTGTATAGGATGCTCGTTTGCTGTGAGTGTGCGACACAGCTATGCATTTAAGTGCCATTATAATCAGAAATTTAAGAGATCGCGCACCTCCCTGCAATATTTCAACATAGGCTTAATCATTCTTATATCAAACAATTAAATATTATATGCGGAGATAGGAAATCACGGGAACAACTGCAATATCGCATTACTTCACCGCAATTTGCATTTATTGTATGCCCGCATCTCGTGGTCGTGCGGTAGCGTTCTCGCTTCCCACGCCCGGGTTCACGGGTTCGATTCCCGGCGGGGTCAGGGATTTTCTCTGCCTCGTGATGGCTGGGTGTTGTGTGCTGTCCTTAGGTTAGTTAGGTTTAAGTAGTTCTAAGTTCTAGGGGACTGATGACCATAGATGTTAAGTCCCATAGTGCTCAGAGCCATTTTTTTAGCCATTTATTGTATCACTTGATAACAGACCAAGAAAATGTCACGTGTTACACTTGACAGATAATAGCGCTAGAACAATAATAAACACCTGATTCAGTTTTCTGCATTTTAGTTAAAGTTCAACAAGAGAACTCAATTTAAGTTCTGCCATAAATATAAATATTCGTGTAGGCGCGTTAAAGAACTAGTTATGAAACAGTCACTTATAACATCAAGGCAGACACACTCCATTTAAAGGGAAAATAATTAGCAATTTTACACACTGACTAGAACGTTAACGAATAACAGGAAAGTGCACCGCCCACAACACCTTACGGCGGCAGTTAACTTCGAATAAGTTCCTTTCTTTTTAATATGACATTAAGTAAAGCTCAATGGTAATCAAAAACATTTAGATTCCACCGATATATATATATAAGCGCATAATCACGATTAATAACTGGTGGAAAAACACTAAATTGGAAACTGACAAATCTATACTCAATGGAGCCGCAATCCATCTAAACACCTTAAAAATGGCAGCTTAATGGCTACCTAGAGTAACAAAAGTAAGAATAGCATGCTTATAGATTGACTAGAATAAAGGAATAAATAACACACACACGGCTTCTGACTGCCGACAAACTGTGTTGGGCTATTAAGTTAGCCACAACATACGCTAAGCAAGTTAGTGGCATATTCAAGCGTCGAGCAAGAACCATGGTTAGAAGGAAATGGAACCAGTACTGATTTACAACTAACTACAGCATTGAAATCAACTGATGACAGGTTGACCATTACCGATGTGGCGTACGATGGACAGTCAGTAGACTGAACACTCAGCTGAAACCCAAGTATAATGATGAGGGGCGAAACTCCCATCCCGAAGCATGTTTAGCGCAAACAACTAGTCTGAGAACAAAACAACGATGAAACAACAGGATGATACAGCAGCTTGCAGTACAAATGCCAGAGCCCAAATATAGCCTTAACCCAAGGCAGGACTAAAGCACACTAGTTTCTTTCTCAATTAAAGTTTCCAAAACAATCAAAACTAGCAGGATTCCCTCACACGGCAAACGTGGCAGCACTTCCGTTCCTACCCCAGAATCAACTAGTGCGACATACGAGGTGTGGCTAGAAAAAAACCGGACTAGTACTGGTGAAACAATAAAACGAATGCAATAAGGCTGAAAGTTGCGTTGCCTGTCACGTGACTCTCGCTCCGCCTACTGCTCGAGTTTCATCTGCCTCCTGCACTCAGTCTGCCCGTGGCGTCTGTTTTAAGTGGTTGACGTTTTGTCTGTGCGTCGGAAAATGTTGAGTGTACAGAAAGAACAGCGTGTTAACATCAAATTTTGTTTCAAACTAGGAAAATCTGACAGTGAAACGTTTGTAATGTTACAACAAGTGTACGGCGATGATTGTTTATCGCGAACACAAGTGTTTGAGTGGTTTAAACTATTTAAAGATGGCCGCGAAGACACCAGTGATGACACTCGCACTGGAAGACAATTGTCAGCAAAAACTGATGCAAACATTGAAAAAATCGGTTAACTTGTTCGACAAGATCGCCGTTTAACAATCAGAGCAGTGTCTGAGTTAACAGGAGTTGACAAGGAAAGTGTTAGGCAGATTCTTCGTGAAAGTTTCAACATGAACAAAGTGTATTCAAAAATGGTTCCAAAGTGTCTCACAATTGAACAGAAGGAACGCCGAAGAATGATTTGTTCTGACATCCTGGAAAACATTGAAAGTGATCCCACCTTCTTACAAAATGTTATTACTTGCGATGAATCGTGGTTTTTTACTTACGATCCCGAAACTAAACGCCAATCGATGCATTGGAAAACTCCTGGTTCTCCACGACAAAAAAAAGCACGAATGTCAAAATCGAAATTCAAGGCAATGATGATTGTTTTTTTGACATCAAAGGGATTGTGCACATTGATTGGGTACTAGAGGGACAAACAGTGAATCAGCATTACTATATTAGCGTCCTGGCTATCCTACGTGAGCGAGTACGGAGAAAACGGAACGATTTGTGGAGAAAACAGTCATGGATCCTTCACCAAGACAATGCCCCAGCTCACAGTGCGTTGTCAGTGAAGACGTTTTTGGCAAAACACAACATTCCCATCTTAGATCATCCACCCTACTCACCTGATTTGGCCCCCTGTGACTTTTTGCTTTTCCCTAAAGTCAAGTCAACTTTCAAAGGAACTAGATTTGAGACTGTTGAAGCAGTAAAAGAAAAAGCGACGGAAGTAATGTATGGACTTACCGAAAATGATCTGTAGCATTGCTATGAACAGTGGAAAATTCGTATGGAGCGGTGTAGAGACCGAGGAGGAGAGTACATTGAAGGAGATAACATGAAATTGTAAATAATTGTAAATAAATGTTTTTTCCAGCATCAGTCCGGTTTTTTTCTAGCCGCACCTCGTAAATCATTGACACATTTCAGACAAAATTTAGAAGAACACACTTAAGTACCTTGGTTTACCACAAGCCATAATCAGTTAACAGGTTAGGCTACGTTATTGATGCCACGCAAATAAGGTAGCAAGTTAAGATCTACAATTCTACTTTGCCATTTAACACGCGTCGTGACGGGGAAAGAAGGAATGCAGGTAATTAACTGAAAGTCACTACTTGGATTCAGTATTTGACGATGCGCTCAAAATCAACAGACAAAGTTGAGAGTCAAGTTTACACTCGCAAGTAGCACACGCAGAACACGAGCATAAAGTGAGCATTAAATAAACTGCTCCTTCTTCAATCATTTACATACCGACTAAACAAATAATCTTCGCCGAATTACTGCAGACGCCGGAATCCCCAGTCGTTTGCGAATGACGCAAATAATGGTCAAAACGTCTCACTTTAAGTCTGACGACATCCGTAGGATAGGAGTTTCAATGGACAACCAGGCCTCATCCCCTTGGATCCACTTGCGACCAAGATACTAACATTGGCTGCTATAATGGCCTTTACGATGCATCACACCTGACACGAGTCACGCTAAACATCAACAAACGGCGTGGCCTCTCCTGTAGGCTCAAACACGTCCGCAATCGGAGCCCCTCCTTCCGACCCCCTCCTTCCGACCGACGCTCTCCCGTAAACACGGCAGGCAGCCGGCCGCAGCAACGCCACAGCGCCCTCTGGCTAGGGTAAGGAAAAAAATGAAAATGTCGTGTGACGAGGGCCTCCCGTCTGGTAGACTCCTCGCCGGGTGCAAGTCTTTCGATTTGACGCCATTTCGGCGACTTGCGCGTCGACGGGGGTGAAATGATGATGATTAGGACAACACAACACCCAGTTCCTGAGCGGAGAAAATCTCCGACCCAGCCGGGAAACGAACTCGGGCCCTTAGGATTGACAGTCTGTCGCGCTGACCACTCAGCTACCGGGGGCGGACTTACGGTAAGGAAACAGCAGAGCGCGAGGCGGGAATTTCAAAAGGAGCGCTATACAGACAAGGAGGAGACGCAGAGTACCAACCGCGACATTTAGTCACGGTTCAACCATTGCTACTTAAATATTTATTTCACGTACTGTCATTCAAGAGTAAGAAATATCACTTAGTACCTTTATACGTAAACAACGTCTCTTGTGTTGTACGAATGTAACATTCTCCAGTAGTATGGGACACTGATAATGAACAGCACTTGTTAATTTGATCAATAATCTGAATGACTGTACAAGTCTGTCTCTGCATACTGCTACTTGCTGCATGTACATTACCTTCACACTGTCAACAAAGATGTTGCTTACGTTAATTACAAAGGTAATATTGAAATGTTCATTCCCTGCAGCTTGGCTATTCGTTACTATACATCACAATTCACTCATTATATTAAATGATTATATACATATATGTGTTTTTCTTATGTATTAGAACATGTGACGTACTGCTACAGACTACGGAGACGTGGACAATTCAGATTTTATTTTTAAGTGCTTATATCTAAAAAAGATTAGAACAGATCTTATATATGTATTATAGGTTGAACTTATTGAGAAATGAATGTAAGAGGTGACATAAAATTCTGTGCATTGAAGCTGTAAATTGTAAAAATATTTTTAAGAGCTGTCTCAAAGCCTTTGAAAAAGGTTGTTTGAGCCTGATTCATTGTTGTCACTGACTCGATTTCTTGAAAGTCTGTTTCTGCAGATACAGATTTCCAGTTTTTCACAAAGAGATATCTTGTTGCTTAGTACACTGTCAAATGGTTGACCTATATCTTTTATCTGAGAGGCGACTGCAGACTCAAAACTGTGTGTGAAATCTTATGGGACTTAACTACTAAGGTCATCAGTCCCTAAGCTTACACGCTACTTAATCTAAATTATCCTAAGGACAAACACACACACACCGGTGACCGAGGGAGGACTCGAACCTCCGCCGGGAGCAGCCGCACAGTCCATGACTGCAGCGCCTGAGACCGCTCGACTAATCCCGCGCGACGATACGTTCGGCCTACAATACACAAATATGACTTTCTGTTATTTGTTTTGTGTATAGGGTCGTCAGGAAAATTATGAAAAATTTGCAGTGGTGTTGCAGGGGAGGTTCTCTTGTTTATTCATTTGCAATAAGTTCCCTTGCAATATTTGTAATACTACATGTACGTATTGTGTTTGTGTGGTGTAATGTTTTGCGTTATATCATGATGAGAGAAGGGAGAGGGTGGAACCTGGGGCTGGCATATAGCCTACTTCTCGAGACAACACCAAGCGGGCCGAACCTAACCTCCCATCCCATTGACGGACCACCGTCAACAGTATCACATGAGCTCACTTCAGAAAAACTGCGGACAGGTTTGAAATTTAATTGGGGACCTCGGCGCAAGGTCTAGTGATCAGTAACTTTACATCACCACCGGCCCCCCTTTGCCAGTCAAATACTGCCAGTGAAAATTTTTTTCACCGCCATGATTCGAACCGGCTTACCTTCGGATCGAGCGCGACCGTACAAACGTCAATTATCGACCTTTTTTATGATACAGAAAATGCTTGTAACGGCAGGAAGGAACCGACACAGTCAGTTTCAGGCCATCTTATATGACTTCCGCCACTTACAAAAGAAAGTCCCGCCGCTTACGAAAGAAAGTCTTTTCCAGTCATTGCCTGCAATTTTTTCTTTATTTTCTTTTAATTAATTAAAGAAGAAAAGGAGGACAAATAAACTTCCTGACAACACTCCTGAACGGGAACATGACGAGAATACCACAAGAACCGGTCAACTCAACCCACACCGTTACGACGAAATACAGGTTTCAACGAACTGGCGAATAGGTCGCGATACCACAGCGGGCACAAACACTTTAAATATGTAGTGGCTCTATATTGGTGGAAGGCGAATGCGTTCATAACACCCCTTTCATCTACAGTGTAATGAAGTACAGCTTTATCAACCATGCAATGGTATTTAATTTTCTGGACGCAGTGGGATATCAGCCGAAAAGTCAATCTCAGTGGATCGACTTAGAAACGCTAGTTGATTTTTAAGCGAGGGCTAGCTCGCTCCGTGACAGTGACTGGCAAATCTACGTTGCAGCGTGTCTATACCAGGATACCGACTACACCGACCAGTGACACTAAGTCCAATAGGAAATAGGTACTCATTGGTGGATAATAGATTGTGTACCATGTGATACCAGGAAGACGCCACCATCACTGGTAAAACAGGAAGACGCAGATGAAAACACACCAAGAAGACCGCGGTGATGCCCACTCAACAGGTTCCGTATAGTCTGTCCTCTATCGAGAATTGACAAATATGTGATAATGAGAATTTCAGCCTAGGAATATGAAATTCACGGAAATGTTTTAAATGCAAATTCACTAGACCTATATCGACAGGTGCATCAACACAGACGTGAATGTGTGGATTGCGTGAGAGATAGACACCACAATGTGCCGAACAAATAACAGACGCCTTACACCGAGTATCGGAAAGTTCCAAACCTCCGAGAGAGCAAACAGGCGCAACCATTTCATACAGTAATCGAAAAATGTGATACTTCCATAGCAAACGACTAGACAACTGTTTTTGTTTCCAGTCCATTATCGCGAAAAGGGGAAAGGTCATACCGATGTAATATGCTTTGCACAAGACGTAGATACCTAGAATCGGAGCTTTCTGAAGCAGGTTAAGGGAACGCCAGTCATGTTCAGGATGGTTCCACGTATCTTCTCCATAACCATTTGGATTGGAGAACGCCCATGAAACGAAAGCATTATTAAAATCCGGAATTTCACCAATCATCATTTGCGCAATGGAATCTCAGCGGTAGAATGGAGAAACACCATCACATCATCCGCGTATGCACGCACCAAGATCGTCTCACCCAAGAGTGTCCTGGAGTCAGGGATTTTCTCTGCCTCGTGATGACTGGGTGTTGTGTGATGTCCTTAGGTTAGTTAGGTTTACGTAGTTCTAAGTTCTAGGGGACTGATGACCATAGCTGTTAAGTCCCATAGTGCTCAGAGCCATTTGAACCATTTCAACCCAAGAGTGTTCATCCTTGTAACTGAGCGATGATTCTTCGAAGAAGGGGTCCAAGTAATAAAAATACAATGACCCCTCCAGGGGGCCCACAGTTCTTTTGCGGTATGTGTGTGACATGCAAGGGTCCCCGGACCTTTTACGGGCTGCTTTACCTTCCCCTTTCTTCTTCCCTGCCCTTGTTCTTTTATCTTTGCCCTTTCCTTTCTCTCTCTTGGTGTTCTTCTTTACGTTGGCATGGATATCCTCCTGAGTTTGCTTCATCTTGCGGTTTTATTTGGTTGCTTTTTCCTTCTCCTTTTTGGCTTTTCGTTTTTTTGGTCCCACTCAAGGGTTTGGCCTCCATATCTGAAATCTGTAGCGTAGGTTCCTAGACCCTCCTCCTCTCCCTTTCCCTTTTCCCTCCTTCCCCTTCCCAACAGAGTCCTTTCGCCTCCTTGCTGGGTCACCAGATCGGTAGTCAGTCTGTTTATTGTGGCTGTTATGTACACATCTTGCTGAGTCCCCTGACACAACAGGAATCACGCTACCGGAATCTGCACTGTAAACGACTTGTGCAACCCTAGGAGTGGTTGCACATCTTTATGGGGCATCGGAACTCCCAGAAACGACCATCCTGCCGGGCAGCTTTAGCTGTGGTTGGGTGATGCCCATGAGGCAAACCCCTGTTCGGAGTGGGTGGTACCAGGACGGACTTTCGGCACATGAAACATGTTAAATTCTTTTGTCGATCTACTACGGCCGCGTTTCTTCCTCGACATAGTCCTCTCTCAGTTCCTGTTTCTGCCTTCCCAGCCTTACCCTCCTAATTCACGCTGTGGGAGGAGGGCCAGGCCCACCGAATCGGGGCAATCACCTATCCATGGTTCCTCGTCTGTTAGGGGAGACTTCTGCCACTGCCAATTCACTTTTCTTTGTGGAACATATTGTGAACAAGTTCGGTGAAGTTGATGATTCTGATGATGACGTTTGATTTGTGGGGCTCTCAACTGCGCAGTCATCAGCACCCATACAAATTCCCAATCTGTACACAGTCCAGTCTAGTAACAATCTCAAACCTGGTTTGGAAACGAACTCGGGACCCTGTGATCCAAAGGTTGCAATGCTAGTCACTAGACCATGGGCCACAGCCTCAGTAAAGTTCAGTCGTTAAGCAAGATGCGATCTGGCTCTCTCCTCATAAAGACAGCTTCTGCCAGTCTGTTGGCCTCTCTCTGCAACACATCCCCATGACTATCGCTCCTCACAAGTTACTCAGTATAAAACAGGGTATAATTTTATACACGGAGCCTCTATTCCAGTTCGATGATGAACTTAGGGTTAATCTGGAACATGGTGGCGTTCGTTTCATCCGGCGTGTCCAGAGAGGCCCTAAGGATCATCTTGTAGACACTGGCGCTTTCATCCTGTCATTTGGGTGGGATACCCTGCCCAAGAAGATCAAGGTAATGGTGTAGAGATGCGAAGCGAAACTGTACAGTTCACTTCCCATGCGTTGCTTCCATTGCCTCAAGTTTGGCAACATGTCCTCGCGATGTCGGCCATTCCCATCTGTGGTGACTGTGGCCACCCTCTTCATGTGGGGACCCATGGCACACCACTGCCTAACTGTGTAAACAGCTCTGGTCGCCATTCTTCTTACTCACCAGAGTGTTCAATGTCTGCAAAAGAATACAGATCCTTAACCGATTCAGCTTCTTTGAGGCCTGTAAGTAGACTGACAGACTTCACTCTGTAAATCTCTCCCCACCTTTGCCTTAATTATGTCTTCCCCTCCTCACCCATTTCTCTTATCCCTATCATGCCCCCGCTTCCCTTTCCTCAGCATCGGCAGCTTCCATCCCTTCCCCTCCAGGAACTGCTCCTTCTCCTCCTCCTCCTCCTCCTCCTCCTCCTCCTCCTCAGTCAGGGAAAACATCTTCTTCTCTGGCTCCTGCTAGGGATGGTGCTCCCTCTTGGAACACTCCTCCCTGGCATTCTCAGGATAGGAAGCCTACAACCTGGGGTCGTTTGAGAGATCCACACTCCGAGGGTCCCAGAGCTGCTTGATCTCTATCTTATCCCAACATTGCTGTCCCGTATTCCCTTAGTGATAATACCCCCTCCCTCCCTCCCTCCAAGAGAAGAGAAGAAGCAGCACAAGGCAAATGATGAGACTTCCTGGAGGACTTCACCCCCTCCTCCTCATTCTGAATCAGACCCAGTATTTATGGATAAAACCCCATCCTCCTCGGTCACGACCATTGATCGAATGACTTGACGTCACCTTGGCTTCTTCATGTCTAACCTGGACTCTCATCACAATATAATCCAGTGGAATTACAACGGATATTATCGTCACCTACCAGAGATACAATGCCTTTTTCCCTCCTGCATTATGTCTTGTTCTTCAAGAAACGCACTTACATAGTGACCACCCTCTAACGTTTTGTGGTTGTCAGGCGTTCTGTCGGAACAATGCCAGCCCCAGCATAGTGTCTGGAGGGATGCACATGTTGGTTCGCACCAGGGTCATTAGTGGCTGGATTCCCCTTCATACCAACCATGAAGCAAATAGTGGTTAGAGTGCAAATGACTCTGGCAACTACCATTTGCAATTTCTGCAGCTAGACCAGTCCTTATGTTGAACTGTCTATCTTAATATATCTTCCTCAGGGACTTCAATGCACACCACCCCCTCGGGGAGGGGGGGGTGCCACTTCTTCAGGCAGCGGTCTTCTAACAGGCCGACTCATTACAGACTTTGAGTCTCGTCTATGATGGTTGCTCTACTCACTTCAGCACTGCTCATGGCACCTAAACTGCTATCGATATCACGATATCTCCCCTGCCCTCATGGCTTTCCTGTGTTGTTCACCCCATGGTGATCTTTGTGACACTGACCACTTTCCAGTGTATCGTTACCCTGCCGCCGTCAGGCCTGCAGAGCCAATTGGCGTTTGTATACTCCTCATACACACTTCGACAACTCTCTTGAATTGCAGTGATGTGATCATGCAGGGCGTCTTTGCCACTATTCTTCATGCTGCTGGCACTGCTGTCTCCCTATCCACAGGTCCCTCTCGCCGTCGACCAATATCGTGGTGGACCAAGGTCGTCACAGTCGCTTCCCATGAGCGCCGACGGGCGCTGCAGCGATTTAAACGACACCCTTCACAGACCAACCTCCTCGCTTTTAAGCGTCTCCTTGCTAAGGCTCGTTACCTTATGAAGCAGAGTAAAAAAGAAAGCTGGGAGCGCTATGTTTTCTCGCTGGGGAATACGCCTCTTCATCTCAGGTTTGGCCCAAGCTCCACAGTCTTCTGGCCAATAGCGACAGTCAACTGTTCAGGGCGTTATCCTCCAAGGACGATGTGTACTGATCCATTGGTCCTTGCAGGACACCTCACGACACACTTTGCGACAGCGTCGGCGTCCTCTTCCTATCTTGCAACCTTTCTCCAGCGGAGACGCCTTGTTGAACAGACCCCCCTCTGTTTCAACCCCCAACCAAGCTTAACCCTATAATGAACACTTCACTGGATGGGAGTTCTTGCAGTGTCTTACCTCTTCACATGACACGGCCCCAGCCTGCATTCCATCCACAACCGATGAGCCAACACTTGGAAGTTTTGCAGAGACAACATCTACTCAGGGTCCTTCAACTGCATTTGGCTCACGGGTGTCTTCCTCTCATAATAGCGAGACAGTATAACTATCCCCATCCTTAAGCCAAGGAAGGACCCAATCTCCCTACAGCTACCGCTGATTAGCCTGACGAACGTACTTTGAAAACTGCTTGAGAGGATGGGTAGCTTCCGATTATGTTGGTTACTCGAATCTTGGGACCTATTGTCCCCGTATCAGTATGCTAATGGGAAGGACGATCTCCAACAGACCATCTTCTCAGATTGGAAACCGGCACCTTGTTGCGGTCTTTTTTGATCTACGAGCGCATACGACACAGTTTGGCACCATCACTTTTTAGCTACCCTCCATGACTGGGGCTTTCGCTGCCTCCTTCCGATTTTTATCCGCAAGCTTTTGTCACACTGGCTCTTCTGGGTTGGAGTTGATATTTCACTCAGCTCCCCTCGGATTCAGGAGAACGGTATCCTACAGGGTTCTATGTTACACTCATAGCCATCAATGGGCATGTAACCTCTGTTGGTCCTCTGGTTACTCTGGCATAGAAAGTCGACGATTTTTGCTTCTGGTGCAGCTCCCACTCGGTAGCATCTGCTGAGTCCCGGCTCCAAGACTCCGTCCGACAGGCCTCTGGTGGTCTGTCTCCCATGGCTTCCAGTTTCCTTCCTGCAAAAAAAAAAAAAAAAGGTTACACATTTTTGTTGTCGACCCACACTATATCCCGATCCAGAACTTTATTTAAGCGACTATCCCCTAAATGTTGTAGCAAAGTCCCGTTTCTTAGGCCTTAGTTTTGATAAAAAACTGATATAGCTGCTCCATATTCTCCACCTGAAGACTGTGTGGTTGTGGAAGCTTAATGCTCTCCGTCTCTTGGTCCACATATCTTGGTGTGCAGACTGTGCTTCTCTTCTTCAGCTTCATTGTGCTCTGTTCTTGTCCAGAGTAAATTATGGTAGTCAGGTTTATGGCTCAGCAGCTCTTTCCACTCTGAAAATACTTGATCCTGTCCACCACTGGAGGGTTGCATATGGCTATTGGTGCCTTTCGCACTTGTCCTGTTGACAGTTTTCTCCCAGAAGTGGGGATTCTCCCTCTACAAATACAATGGAGCCAACTCGGGTTTGTTATGCAATAACCATTCACCGATTCCCTGACCATCCCAGATACGCTGTCCTCTTTGCCAACGAGGGATGCCTACCTCCTCATAACCACTCATGAGTGGGATTGCCAGTTGGAATGTGTCTCACTTCCTCTTATGTGGATCTCCATCTCCACTCACTGGTAAGCGCCCCATGTGGTGCCTCCAAGGTCTCTTTGGCCCCCTATGGTCTTCCAGCGTCTTCTACGTCACATCCTTGTAGAGTTTAAGGATGCTAAGATCTTCTACAATGATGGGTCTAAGACGATAAATAAGGCAGGATACTCCATCACATCTCCAACTGCCTTAGAGTACCATTTACTGCCGAGACTATCTAGTGTGTTCTCAGCAGAGCTTCTAGTCATTAATGGGCCCTCCATTTTGTGCCTCCCTCCACAGTGTTTTAGTATGTACCGACTCAATGAGCAACCTGCGAGCTATCGACCGATGCTACTCTCGTCGCCCTTCTCTCTGCCTTTGGCTGTGTCACCCCTATTGTCTTTCTCTGGGTCCCATGCCATGTAGGCATCCCAGGGAATGAAATGGCTGACTGTTCGGCTAGAGAAGAAGATACTTACCCCCATTCCCTTTTATTCCTGCAGCAGATACGATGATCTACGTCAGATCTCTCTATGCCCAAAAATGGAAGGACATCTGGTGCACTACTGCTCTCAGTAATAAACTCCGCACGATGAAGGAGACTACTGCGGTTCGGCGCTCTTCTTTCCGCTCTCGGAAGAAGTCCACTGTCTTATGAATTGGTCATACCAGGCTCATCCATTATTTTCTGTTGTGTAACGAACCAACTCCACAATGTGGTTGCGTAGCCAGACTGACGGTATCCCACTGGAATGTCACAGGTTTACGCTTCATTTAACTAACTGATTAATTTCTACATGTTTAATAATTCATTTTACGCCGAGAGCGTCCATTCAATGTTTCGTCTAGCTAATTAACCTCTGGATTCAAGAACGCTTCCGTGTATATTTTTTCTGCTGTTGGTGTCACACCTCCTCTCTCATCCTATGATCCCATTATGTATGTGGATGGATAGACATAATTATGCATGGAATATATAATAATCTGGGTTAGTCAAAGTTGGTAGCAGTAGGGTAGTTCAGCACCAACATAACAACGTGAGCAGATTCGGCAGAGAGTTTGTGATTCCAAAGATAGTGGGGATGAACAGGGCAGAGTTTGTGAGGTTGGTTCTCACTGAGGTCCTACCCCCACCACCAGTTTTTTTGAACGGTTGGTGGTTGGTCCTGGAACGCGCCATATTAAGACACTCTGGTGCCGCCGATTGCACGAGACGGACGCAGGGGTGCGGCGCTCGTCATGGATGGTGAGAAAAGTTATTCATAATGTAGGTTCATTGGGGTAACATTCATTATGAAACGTGTTCGGATGTGAATTAATACCGGGAAACGTTCAGCGATAGTGCATTTGTAGAAATTTTTCAGATTAATGTGTTTCAACTAGCGGAGTTGGGCGTGAACCAACGATTCTTGTTCTTAGGTCAACAGCAGATAGGTTCACTAATGTTTCATTTGTTGCATGGTTTAGTTCCGGATACAAGTAATATAAATTTTCCATGATTCAACGATTTATTTTACTCGTTTCTTTGTTGTCGAACTCGGCCACGTGTTGCCAGCATTCATAACGGTAGTCACTGGATTTGCCTTTCGTTAATCATAGCATGAAGAATATGGAGTCATGAAGCCTGGGCTGGTTTGCTGACGTTGCATTGCGGTTGCATAATACGCAATTTCAACATGAACTTATCCGCATGGTACTGCACGTGTAGTAACACAAGTAATGTTTGAGAGAGTGAAAGATAATATCCTTTCCTACTCCGCGCGTTAAATAGGTGTGATAATAACTAAATGGTGTTAAGAGGCCACCATTCAGTAACATTCATTTTTACCCATTTTAATCATTAGTAGATGTAACTGGCGACGAAGTGGTGTCTATGTTTCCGGTATGACGAGATGCAAGAGGTAGTGAGTGCTTCATGAAGGTTTTGTCACTGAGAGTGGTAGTTCTCTTAAATATAATAGATTTCATGTATGTTTTGCCAGAGAGAGTAATAGTTTTCTTAAATATTATCGAAATTAATCAGAACGATAATTGAAATTCTCTCTTAGCGTTATTTAGTATCCTTCATCCATTCCACTGAGATAATGACTATATTCTATGAATTTTCAATCCAGGCATACGCATTGTATGCATTATGCACTTCATGCGACTAACTGAATTCATAGTATTAAAAAAAAGAAAGTCTTACAGTCCCTAATGTGCACGTATTGTTCAATGGCCATTCACCGATGTTGCGTTATCCGTTGCTTCATTTTTAAATTCGAATACTATCTTTTCTAGCGGGTTTGATTACACATATCTCAATTTACCGGGCCTAATTGAGAGAATTAGACACAAAGCGGTAGAAATGGGAACCATGGAGCACTGCGTCCGCTTATATTAAAGGGAGATACTTCTTACATGAAAAATAATCAGCATAACAAACAAGGGGTGGACTGTCACCACGTATTGGAAGAATGTCCCCTCCTTTTGGCCCTTCATACATAATATAGTCGACCAGATTCCTTAATTTTAATATTGACAGATGATTCCTGGGTGGTTGAAATGGTCCTCGGTTTCCTTCGTGACAGTGGTTTTTGTTTCCAATTACAAAGTTTCGCTTTACTCCTGGAGCACGAGAAGGGTGGTTGTGGTTGGGGCCTCTCTTCATGTTTTCTCGGTATGGGACCCATGACCACTGTCCCATGAAAAGACCCCCTCTGTTTTTCGAGTTTTTATATTGGTCTACCATTTCATGCCCTACTGAGTGCGTCTTAACTTCTCGTTTTATAGTTTGACTCCTCTGACTCTCTCTCCTCCGCGAGTAATTGCGGGATCGCTGGGCTGATGACCTCACCGTTTAGTCCCATAACTCCCCCCCCCCCCCCCATTTCTCCCGCCCTCAATTAATCAATCAGTCAAACACTGACAGTGAAAGCGAACTTCCCTGAGGAAAACCTCTACGGATGGTAATAGAGGGTGTCAGTTGGCCATTGAGAGCCACCGAAGCTTGAATACCCCTCAACAAATTATACAAGATACTGTGCACGTCAACTGTGAACCCATCGGCTTCCAGTACCAGCGACAGGAAGACATGTGTAGGTAGGCTGTTTAGGTTTTTATGTTGGTAACGCCACGTAACGCGCTCTGTATGAAAATCACTGACCGTGTTGTGTGCAGTCTGTGGCTGGCTGGCATTTCTGGAATATTTGCTATTGTAGTGTTGGGCAATTGGATGTGAACAGGAATTAGGGTTGCGCAGATGGAGGTGAGCTGCCAGCAGTGGTGGATGTGGGGAGCGAGATGGCAGAATTTTGAGAGCGGACAATCTGGACGTGTGTCCATCAGAAAGAGTAAATTTGTAATATTGGATATCATGAACCGTTATATATATGATGACTTTTGAACATTATTAAGATAAATACATTGTTTGTTTCCATTAAAATCTTTCATTAGCTAACTATGCCTATCAGTAGTTAGTGCCTTCAGTAGTTAAAATCTTTTATTCAGCTGGCAGTATTGGTGCACGCTGTATTGCAGTAGTTTGAGTAACGAAGGTTTTTGTGAGGTAAGTGATTCATGAAAGGTATAGGTTATTGTTAAAAAGGGCCATTATTTTGTAGGGATTATTGAAAGTCGGATTGCGTTGCGCTAATAATATTGTGTGTCAGAATAAGTAGAGAGAGAAATATCTGAGTACCTTCAGTTCTGCTCAGTTGTTTGAAAATGAAATAGCGTATGGGGTTTACCAGCACAGTAATTCATAAATTTTTCTAAAGGGACGTTACACCTTGCTGACCCGGTCGAAAGCCTTGTCAAAGTCGAACAATGCCAGAGCATCAGGAAGAGAACGGCCACCAGTGCGACATTATGACATTCTGCTACCAGCGTCAGTGTGGTACGACCAGGAATACAACTTTGGTGGTCGGCAACAACTTTCCCCCGCAACGCAGACAGCCGGGTATTCACCGCCCTCGCCACAGTCTTATAATCAGAATAAGGTAATCAGGCGAAATTTATCGGTTGCTGCCTGACCATAACTTTTAGGAATTAACACAATTTTGCCAACTTTCAACGACTCGAGCAAACACCCTCCTCTCAACAATTCATTCAAAAGCAATGTAAAAGTAGTATCCGACATAAGCCAAAAACAACTGTAAAACTCCTTAGTAGACCGTCCTTGCGATTTGCGAGAAGGCTATCTGACGATAAGGTTATACCCACTTCCACTCTGAAAAGCACTCAAAAGCGCAGCATTCTGATCAGGTTTAAGTCTAATATCCAGAGCCTCAACAAACAAATCGGCTGACGTATCGACAGGAACGGATACCGTCATATAATTCATGTAGAACGTAATATATCCTTTTGTGCCGTCACAATATTACCGTCGTCTATCTTGAGAGATGTGATATACGCACGTCGACGGCAGATCTGATGTCGAATGAGATGATATAGAGAAGTCATTTCATCTGCTACCGCGGAACGTGGCTTAATTCGCATATTTAATCCTCCCATTTGATGCTGCTTCAACTGTAACAATTGCGCCTTTACACGCCTGACGGCTGCAATCTGTATCGGAGCCTGATGCGAGCTTTCATGAAGGTCACGTAAGAGGAGTTGTTGTTGTTGTTGTTGTTCTCTTCCGTCCAGAGACTGGTTTGATGCAACTCTCCTTGCTACTCCGTCCTGTGCAAGCTTCTTCAACTCCCAGTACCTTCTGCAACCTACATCCTTCTGAATCTGTTTAGTGTATTCATCTCTTGGTCTCCCTCTACGATTTTTACCCTCCAAGCTGCCCTCCAATGCTAAATTTGTGATCCCTTGATGCCTCAGAACATGTCCTACCAACTGGTCCCTTCTTCTAGTCAAGTTGCGCCACAAACTTCTCTTCTCCCCAATCCTATGCAGTACCTCCTCATTAGTTACGTGATATACCCATCTAATCTTCAGCATCCTTCTGTAGCACCACATTTCGAAAGCTTCTATTCTCTTCTTGTCCAAACTGGTTATCGTCCATGTTTCACTTCCATACATGGCTACACTCCATACAAATACTTTCAGAAATGACTTCCTGATACTTAAATCTATACTCGATGTAAACAAATTTGCCTTCTTCAGAAACGCTTTCCTTACCATTGCCAGTCAACATTTTATATCCTCTCTAATTCGACCATCATCAGTTATTTTGCACCCCAAATAGTAAAACTCCTTTACTACTTTAAGTGTCTCATTTCCAAATCTAATTGCCTCAGCATCACCCGACGTAATTCGACTACATTGCATTATCCTCGTTTTGCTTTTGTTGATATTCATCTTATATCCTCCTTCCAAGACACTGTCCATTCCGTTCAACTGCTCCTCCAGGTCCTTTACTGTCTCTGACAGAATTACAGTGTCATCGGTGAACCTGAAAGCTTTTATCTCTTCTCCGTGATTTTAATTCCTACTCCGAATTTTCCCTTTGTTTCCTTTACTGCTTGCTCAATAAACATATTGAATAACATCGGGGAGAGGCTACAACCCTGTCTCACTCCCTTCCCAACCACAGCTTCCCTTTCATGCCCCTCAAATCTTATAACTGCTATCTGGTTTCTGCAGAAGTAAGAAAGGGCAGTAAAACTCTTTCGTCCTTTGAAATTCCCGCGTTTTATCATCGCAGAATCGTATCAACCTTTGTATGGGCCTTGGCTTTGCCAGTTGAACACACCATTCCAAAATAGAGGCGGATCGCGCATTTAAACATAAAGTGCGCTCCTACACTTTCGGATCACCTCATCGAGATACGTATCCTCCACGCGTGCCATATCCAGGGCGATAGAAACAATTACACCGACTGTCGTGTACGATTTAAAGTAACAATTTCTGCACAGTGGTCAGAGAACCTGGCCTGGATGACATCGACAGCCAAAATCTTATCACTCATCCTATCAGATGAATAAAATCTGTTAAACCTACTACTGGAAGTAGCAGTAAAATAGGCGTATTTACGGACCCAAACATCTTGCAGCTTCAAGGAATGAACTGAATGTGGCAACACACGGGAAGCAACACACAGCTAAAATCACCACCTCTGAAAATATTCTGTGAACTCTTCCATAGCAGATAAACCACCTCTTCCTTATAAAATCGGGAACAGTCTAAAGTGCATCCTGTACCGGACGGTGCATAAAAAAGAATCAAGGTTAGGTGAAGAAAAATACATCCTATTCCTCGACCATTATTTGAGAACATCGATCCCTTCAATGGGTTACACTTCCTAGGAAACAAGGCAGTCCCCTTGGAACATTCGGGAACCATAGCCGCATTAATCACTCTATAAAAAACCAGAGAGATAAAATAGAGTAAATTGTACTGCTTGTAAGATTACGACATCTTTACAGGAATCGTCAATAAACTGAAGCAACGAAGCGAGCCGCAGAATCGATTCTACCTTATTAACATTCACAGAAAGAAACGTGTAATCCTACATTCGTTAACGTCAAGAAACGAAATTCGAGGCACTGAATTACATCAATGAGCGTCAAGATCCACTGTCAGGTCCAGTGACGAGACAGAAGTTGGGGAGCTCCCACCCGCCACCTCTGGCATCTTTGTTTCTTCTTTTTACTAACCATCGCCCGCTCAGGTCGGACGCTTTGTTTACGGCTGCGAGGCAGTACAGCATCAGCAGTTGGGGACGTAGGGGGTTCTCGAACATTAACCAAAGTAGCTTATAAACAAGGAGCCAGAGATTCTCATTCCGTAGGATGAGATACTTGTAATTCACATGGCAAGTGAGAGGACTGGCATCACAACTAGTGATACCGACGTCTCCTGAACAGGTGGCATCAAGGAAAGAGGTAATTTTGGGGACGCCTCGATGTGCTGTTGCTGGAGCACTGGAACATCAGAACGCTCACAAACTTCCCCGGCCTTGGGTGGTTCCGGAGGAGTTACCTCAGCCGCGAGAGAAATACTTGGAGAAACATTAGCAACGTCAGTAACTGTTTTCGCACTATCTGCCTCATCAGAAATGCAGGACTCAGAATTACAGACAAAGTTAGTTCAGGAAGGGGGTGTGAGGAGCAGAAGTATCCGACTCAACACCATCCTGCATACCAAGTCTCCTTTGTTGCACTCTGGACACTACCGGCTTCACTACAATAATCCGAGGACCGTGCTGTTGGGAGCAGTAAACTGGGCAGTCCTTTGTAGTTCCACTGCACTCAGGGAAGAGGTGGTACCAACCTCGTGAGCAGCAGAAACGAGATCAGCAATCGTCGATTTTCTGCGCTATTCATATGAGGACTTCAATACAAAGACCCCTCATGAGCAGTTAGATCCAAGGTGACCACTTCCGTTGCAGAGAAAGCATGTCGCCGCTGGCCCACTACACGTGACATGAACGTACGTTTGACTACCATAACATTGCAACCAGTGTTGAGTGCACCAGCGTTCTCTTCGTATACTCCTCACATCTCCGTAAGGGAGCAACACCTCCATAAGTAAACTGTCTTCAAATTCCGGCGGGAGACTGAACACTCGAACATTGATATAATTCCGTTCTGCGTAATCAAGAAGGACTCTACTTACAGAAACATCAAGATGCTTAAAGGTAACTTGAGAACCATGTCGCAAAAGTAACCTATCTCCCTGTATTGGATCCGAAAACTTTACGAAAAAGGCTTAGTAATCAGAATCAGAATTGGCAATATGAACCCAATCAGATGATATGTGAATGGTATCAGCGAGTCAGTTATGAATCTCCGAAGATACGGGCTGTACGGAAAGCAAAGATTTATCGAAACTAAAGCTGATTGTACCTTTTCTGGGAACCCACTTGGAACCAATGCGGACGTTATGAGTGGACT
Source organism: Schistocerca serialis cubense (assembly GCF_023864345.2). Classification (NCBI taxonomy): domain Eukaryota; kingdom Metazoa; phylum Arthropoda; class Insecta; order Orthoptera; family Acrididae; genus Schistocerca; species Schistocerca serialis. Next base: position 1,148,330,321 of record NC_064639.1, on the reverse strand, counting down.
ATGCCGCTGCTGACGGACATAATCTGTAACAGACGCTACGAACCAAACAACTATGCAGCACACTCGAAGACTGAGAAAAAGCTGTTGTGAGGCGAAAAAAAAAAAAAAAAAGGTTCATGTGGCTCTGAGCACTATGGGACTTAACATCTGAGGTCATCCGTCCCCTACAACTTAGAACTACTTAAACCTAACTAACGTAAGGACATCACACACATCCATGCCCCAGGCAGGATTCGAACTTGCGACCGCAGCGGTCACGCGGTTTCAAACTGAAGCGCCTAGAACCGCACGGCCACTCCGGCCGGCGACAAACTAATAACAGCCTTCTCGCTACTCGCTCGAGGCTGAACTGCGACCTCTGCCACCGAGGCGGGTTACAAGGCAGGTTCTGCTGAGAAATAATTGTTAAAAAGAAAAATCGATACACCTCCAAATAATTTAGCTTTGAAGATAACCAATCAATTCGTGGCGCGCAGGTTCAAGCAGTCTTCCAGAGACAGGGTCACCAAATGTGTTCTTCGTTTCATTTCCTAACTTAAATGTATCACTCCGAAAAAGGTACACTTTAGCTGGTAATGAGCATTTGAAGAAGTGTAACTGACGGACCCACAGACGTCCGTTCACTGCCGCATTTTAGCGCGTGCTGTTTCTAGAATGTGCGCCCTTGACGACCTATTGGCTAACTTCATTGTTAAATAACTCGAAAACGGTAGAATGCATCGAAATTTTTCTTAAAAATTATTTCTTAGCAAAATCTCCTCTCCAACACCCCTACAAGCTATTCACATTGTTCCTGACCATCTGTATAAGCACTTAAATATATTAACTGAATAATTATATCCATATTGTCTTGCAGCACACCACTTTTTTTGAAATACAAGAAAACCATGTTTATGTATCTATATAGCCATCTGACATAATAACTGAATTGTTGACATGCCCATACACTCTTGCAGGCCACTGATATTTTTGAAAATAAAAAAGAACGGATTTGTGTACGTAAGCATTTAATATAATAACACAAACAAATTTCCATCCCAAAACGCCTCGTAAGGCTCAATGTTACTAACCGATAGGCTCTGTATACGGGGATATGTGGTCTGCAAACCGGCCGTTGTCAGCTTTCGTGACTGGAGCCACAACTTCTGTGTCAGGTAGCTGATCAAATGGTCTCACAAGAGCTGAGTGCAACACACTTTCCAAAGACGCTCAACAGACCCGGATAGTCACCCACACAAATGCTACCCAAACCCAACAGCGCTTTGGTGATCTGACAGAAACCAGTGTTACCACTGGTGTAAGATCACAGGTATGTAACTCAAAAACTGAATTGGTATGTACAGTGACGAATAACCAAGATCCACAAAATGCACCTTTCAGCTATAAACAAGAATGTTTCTAAAGTGACAGTATAAACATAATGTTCAGTGCAGAACACATGTAGGAAGTAGCCGTACGCAGCTTTCTTTCGACCCTATGTCCGTTGTAGGCGCATTTAAGAAATTCATGTTTTTTCTTAATTAACAGTGCCTTTTCTAAAAACACAAATATCGCTGGCAAAAGACGCAACACAACCTGTGCTGCACTTGTTCTGTTGCTGTAAAAACGCGTCTGTGCGCTTCAATAACACCAGCTATGTAACTAAACAAATCTCCACTGAAGATGACAGTGTGAAGTATCGAAACGCGTAGTGGAAAAATAAATAAGTAACTGTCGCAGAAAACTGTTTTATTTATACAAAGGACAAAGTATAGGGACAGTCACAACCAGTAAGATGTGGTTCAAATGGCTCTGAGCACTATGGGACTTTAACATCTGTGGTCATCAGTCCCCTAGAACTTAGAACTACTTAAACCTAATTAACCTAAGGACATCACAAACATCCATGCCCGAGGCAGGATTCGAACCTGCGACCGTAGCAGTCGCGCGGTTCCGGACTGAGCGCCTAGAACCGCTAGACCACCGCGGCCGGCAGTAAGATGTGAGCAAAGAACTTAGGCAGGAAGGCAACCTGAATCATTGAGTACTGACCCTTCTCGACACAAGTAAAACCGCCCATATCTCAAGAAGTAGTTGTTTACGAACTTCACAGAGCTGTCATTTTTTCCTTTTTCTTAATTTGTCTAGCATTATACAGGGTGTTACAAAAAGGTACAGCCAAACTTTCAGGAAACATTCCTCACACACAAATAAAGAAAAGATGTTATGTGGACATGTGTCCGGGAACGCTTAGTTTCCATGTTAGAGCTCATTTTAGTTTCGTCAGTATGTACTGTACTTCCTCGATTCCATAGCCTCCACGCTCTCCTGACCTCGACCCTCTTGACTTTCATTTATGGGGGCATTTGAAAGCTCTTGTCTACGCGACCCCGGTACCAAATGTAGAGACTCTTCGTGCTCGTATTGTGGACGGCTGTGATACAATACGCCATCCTCCAGGGCTGCATCAGCGCATCAGGGATTCCATGCGACGGAGGGTGGATGCATGTATCCTCGCTAACGGAGGACATTTTGAACATTTCCTGTAACAAAGTGTTTGAAGTCACGCTGGTACGTTCTGTTGCTGTGTGTTTCCATTCCATGATTAATGTGATTTGAAGAGAAGTAATAAAATGAGCTCTAACATGGAAAGTAAGCGTTTCCGGAAACATGTCCACATAACATATTTTCTTTCTTTGTGTGTGAGGAATGTTTCCTGAAAGTTTGCGGGTTCCTTTTTGTAACACCCTGTATAGTTTCGTTACTTTAATATAGCCGTAGGAGTAAACATGATATTTTATTTTTCTCGAGCAGTAAGTTATAGATTTTGACCATTTCTTTCCAACTGACACATCATTCCTAACTATACATGAAGAAAGTTGACAGATATAGACTAATCATGACGGCTGTATTCATCATCTCTGTATGTAGGGTAGATCATTCTTGTTTTTCTGCTGTGTAGCTTAGTGTAAGCTTTTTTGTAACAGCATTTTGCGTAATTCTATGGCTATTTTGATCATTGTGGTATAACTTGAAAACAGAGTACGATGGTACAAGGAAATACACACAATTTTAAGTCGGTGACGTGCTCCTATATTAACAGTGCTTGTCATACTGGTTTTATGGCGACTACATTTTCCCTCACAAGCTCAATGACAGAAGACGCCACTCAATAATAAAGTGGCATAGAGTGTTACTGACTCCGTCTCTCAGATAATGAAATCCGCACCGATACTTACCCGTGCTACCAACTATAACTCTTGCTCACTTACTTCAATCCACTCCTCGTGACTTCCTGTTTTCCCACTATCCGCCCCAACATCCACATTAAATTTCACAGATGCTATCCACACCGTTCAACATTACAGAAAACACGTTTTCCCCTCTTAAGACACAATTTTTTCAGTGTAGGTCATTCACCTTCATATTTAAAGTGCAGTGCGCCTTTTAACTAACGTGTCCGTACTTTTCACTGTGTTTGAAGTATTTACTTTTTATCTTTATGTTGTAATCTTTTCTTGTCTTAATTAAGGAACGAATAGAAACTAACGGCGTCATTTGATGCAAATAGCGTCAATCGCTTATCTTCTTACAGATTTTAAAAGCTTTTTGAAACTCACATTCCTTAATCTTGTTTGCAATGCCTTTATTTATATTGTTAAAGATTTAGGCTGAAGAAAGGGACGCTGTATCACATACAGCTTACCCTTCGCCCCTGAGAACGAGCGGGGATGAAATTTTAAGAAAGTAAAAATACACACTATTAAGTTTTAATGAACCATCATTCAATTTTTGTACAGTAAGTTGTTAGGGATCCAAGCACATTTTATTACTGTGTTTAATTTTTAACCGATTGTTAACGCGCTGAATTCCTGTTGATTCCGTTTACTAGAATAAATGAAAATGATCGAAAACCGAAACTGTATAATAGTACACAAATGAAAAAAAAAATTACAGCTTCAATCAGTATCAAATAATTCTAATAATTATTTGTTTCTTGACACATACACTGACGGAAAAAAATCAGAAGACCAAAAGATAATTAATTTCGTATAATGAAATTTCTGAAATACATTTGTCTAGGTAACATATTTAAGTGATTAATATTGCAAGATCACAGTTTAATGTAAGCACCAGATAAGCAGATGAAAATGTGAAATGGTGGTACATTAACAACCGGTGTGACCGCCAGACTGTTGAATGCAAGCGTGCAAACGTGCATGCGTTCTGTTCTGCAGGTGCCGGATGTCAGTTTGTGAGATTGAGTTCCATGCCTGTTGCACGTCGTCGGTCCAGCCAGATGGAGTTAAAGTAGCTTACGGATGACGCTGCAGTTGTGGTCTGATAATGTCCCTTAAGTGCTCGTTTGAAGACAGATCTGGTGGTCCAGCAGACCAAGGAAACATATCGACACTCTGAGAGCACGTTGGATTGTAAGAGCAGAATGTGGACTAGTGTTATCCTGTTGAAAAACACCCCGTGGGGTGCTGTTCATGAATGGCAGCATGACAGGTCGCATCACAAGATTAATGTATAATATTGCAGTTAGGGTGCGTGGGGTAATCACGAAAGTCATATGGAATCGCACGTCAGACCATAGCTTCAGTTGCAGGTCCAGTATGACTAGCACGCATAAAAAGGCTTGTTGCATACCCTCAATTAGCTTTATTATGACCAACACGCGGCCTTGTCTGGCACCGATAAGAACGAGGTTTCATGAGAAAACACATCAGACCTCCACCCTCCACTCCAGTGAGCTCTCGCTTAACACAGTTGAAGTCGCAAATGGTGATGGTTTGGGGTCAGTGGACTGCGAGCAACAGGTCATCAGGCTTGCAGCTGTTCTTGACGTAACCGATTTGTGACAGTTTGTTATGTCACTGTGGTGCTAACAGCCGCTTAGATTGCTGCTGCAGATGCAGATACGATGCGCCAGAGCGATACGCCGAACACGATGGTCATCCACTCGGTAGTGCCACGTGCGCATCTGGAGCCCGGTCTTCTTGCGACCATACATTACCGTGGTCACTGCCGCTATCACTTCTGTGCAGTGGTTACATTCCTGCCAAGTCTTTCTACAGCATCGCAAAAGGAACATCCAGCTTCTCGTAGCACTATTACACGACCTAGTTCAAACTCAGTGAGATCATGATAACAGATGAGATGATGTACATGGAGTGGCAACTGACCCTTAACATAGACAAATGTAATGTATTGCGAATACATAGAAAGAAGGATCCTTTACTGTATGATTATATGATAGCGAAACAAACACTGGTAGCAGTTACTTCTGTAAAATATCTGGGAGTATGCTTACGGAACGATTTGAAGTGCAATGATCATATAAAATTAATTGTTGGTAAGGCGGGTGCCAGAATGAGATTCATTGGGAGAGTCCTTAGAAAATGTAGTCCATCAACAAAGGAGGCGGCTTACAAAACACTCCTTCGGCCTATACTTGAGTATTGCTCATCAGTGTGGGATCCGTACCAGGTCGGCTTGACGGAGGAGATAGAGAAGATCCAAAGAAGAGCGGCGCGTTTCGTCACAGAGTTATTTGGTAAGCGTGATAGCGTTACGGAGATGTTTCGCTAACTCGAGTGGCAGACTCTGGAAGAGAGGCGCTCTGCATCGCGGTGTAGCTTGCTGTCCAGGTTTCGAGAGGGTGCGTTTCTGGTGAAGTATCGAATATATTGCTTATTCCTCCCGAGGAGATCACGAATGTAAAATTAGAGAGATTCGAGCGCGCACGGAGGCTTTCCAGCAGTCGTTCTTCCCGCGAACCATACGCGACTGGAACAGGAAAGGGAGGTAACGACAGTGACACGTAAAGTGCCCTCCGCCACACACCGTTGGGTGGATTGCGGAGTGTAAATATAGATGTAGCGTCTTTGTCCCCTTAAAGGCATTCTTCATTAACACCAGCTCACTATGTCCCATCTCAAAGGCAGCTAACGCTCACGACCGTTACAGAGTATATTTAAAGCAACCTGATTTCCATCCTCATAATGGCGCAACTAGAGCCCTTCTTTTGCTACTGGCACGAAGTTGGAATAGACATAACGTTTCATATGTAGAAACACGCCTATCAACTTCCGTTCATGTTGCACAACTGATTCTTGGTGTTGTGACGTTTTTCGGTCAGTGTATTTACAGTTCTACATTTATATCTACATGATTACTCTGCAATTCACACTTAAGTGCCTGGCAGAGGGTTGATAGATCCATTTTCATACTACTTCTCTACCGCTCCACTCTCCAATGGCGCGTGGGAAAAAGGAACACTTAAATCTTTCCGTTTGAGCTCCGAGTTCTCTTATTTTATTATGATGATCATTTCTCCCAGCGTAGGTGGGTGTCAAGAAAATACTTTCGCATTCGGAAGAGAAATTTGGTGATTGAAATTTCGTAAATAGATCTCGCCGCAAAGAAAACCGTCTTTGTTTCAGTGACTGTCACCCCAAGTCGCGTATCTTATGTATCAGTGACCCTCTCACCCCTACACTTTTTCAATGTCCCCAGTCAATCCTACCTAGTAAGGATCCCACACCGCGCAGCAATATTCCAGCAGAGGACGAACAAGTATAATGTAGAATGTCTCTTTAGTGGGTTTGTCGCATCTTCTAACAAAGCGCAGTTTTGTTTCGCCTGCCCTACAATATTATCTATATGTTCTTTCCAATTTAAGTTGCTCTTAATAGCAATTCCTAGGTATTTAGTGGAATTGACAACCCTTAGATTTATGCGATTTATCGTATACCCAAAATTTATCGCATTTCTTTTAGTACCCATGTGGATGACCTCGCACTTTTCTTTGTTTAGTGCCAATTGCCACTTTTTGCACCATACAGAAATTCTCTCTAGATCATTTTGTAATTGGAATTGATCGTCTGATGATTTTGCTATACCGGAAATTACTGCGTCATCTACAAACAATGTAAGGGGGCTGCTCAGATTATCACCTAGATCATTTATGTAAATCAGGAACAGCAGAGTGCCTATAACACTACCTTGCGGAACGCCAGGTATCAGTTGTGTTCTACTCGATGATTTACCGTCTATCACTACGAACTGTGACCTCTCTGAGAGGAAATTACGACTCGAATCACACAACTGAGACGATACTCCATATGCACAAAATTTTATTAATGGTCGCTTGTGAGGAACGGTATCAAAAGCCTTCTGGAAATCTAGGAATATGGAATCGATTTCAGATCCCTTGTCGACAGCACTCATTTCTTCATGGGAATAAAGAGCTAATTACTGTTGCATCTCAGAATGATGTTTGGCCTCAAGGTAAAACGTATCCTATAAATGCAGTTGCTATAACTAAGAATATAATTACTGTACCAATTATTCAGGTGTGCATATATATGTATAAGATCCATAGTCAATTCCTCGTCCTACATGCACATAAATGCAAATAAAAAATATAGATGCTCCATTTGCATGTAAAGTTCGAATATTTCAACCGTTATTTACGTCCCTACAGATTTGTACTACACTACTAAATGCTATTTCAATATTTGATGTATAATATATAGCTAAAAATAGTCCAGTTACTATTTGAATTACCAAACAAAATCCTAGTAGGGACCCGAAATTTAATCAAAATGAAATATTTGTTGGTGCAGGTAAATCAACTAAAGAGTTGTTAATAATTTTAATTAAAGGATGTCTTAATCGTAACAGCTTATTAATCAGTAAATTATCTTATTTTCCGAATAGGCCCCTGGTTAATATTAGTAATTTTTACTACTGCTAATAGTACTAAAATAAATTTATTATTATTATTATTGTAATAATAAATGTTGGTATGTTATATAATATTTCTAAGGATATTGTTATTTCTTGGTAATTGATTGAATTATCAATATTTATTGTTTAATTATTTTTGAAGAAGTCTATAAATATTGTTATGTCTAGGATAACTAATATTGATACAATAAAGACTCATATTGTTAAGATGATAATTATGGTAATTGATTTAGGTTGAAATATTTCGTTTGATCCAATTCTTGTAATATAAATAAATAGAACTAATATACCGCCAAGAAATGTTAAGAATAAAATATATGATAGTCAATAGCTTTGCATTATTGTTCCTGTTATTAATCCAACTAGGAAAGTTTGAAGGACAATGAAAAATATTATTGATATTGGGTGTCTTAATTTAATAATTCTCTGAATCCGTGTTGGTTACGTATCAATAAGTCATTTTCTTCAAGGTGATTCATAATGTTCGAGTACAGTATATGCTCCAAAATCCTACTGCAAATTGACCAGTACGGTTCTACATCCTATAGCGACGCTTTTTTAATGCATGCTTTAGTAACAAACTGACTAATTATCTTGTAAACTCATGAATAACAACGGTCATGCGAGCTCGAGTTCAGTTCAAATGGTTCAAATGGCTCTGAGCACTATGGGACTTAACATCTGTGGTCATCAGTCCCCTAGAACTTAGAACTACTTAAACCTAACTAACCTAAGGACATCACACACATCCATTCCCTAGGCAGGATTCGAACCTGCGACCGTAGCGGTCACGCGGTTCCAGACTGAAGCGCCTAGAACCGCACGGCCACACCGGCCGGCGCGAGTTCAGTTCTTCGGTTTATTTCTTATAGGTAGATGTGACTGTCACTCTCTTGTAATCACGTTTCTTTCCTTGAGAAAACCGGGGTTTTATGTGACACGGAGGAAAACACGTTCCGGTCCAGCTCCTGGCCTCTTACTTGCCGGGCAGCGCGGCTCCCCTCCATTGTCCTCGCCCCGCGCTGCCTCCGCCGCCACGCACGTCACAGCGTCAGTCAGACAGGACACGCGCCACACACTCGCTCACTCACTCACACACGAGTGCTGAATCAATACGGCGCCCAGCGGCCGCGAGTGAGCGCCCGGCCGGCCGAACGACCCCACAATGCAGACCTCACTGTGCAGTTAATTGCCGGCCAGTCACACGTAATTGCCGTCCGAAGAGAATAACTCAATTACGCGGCGAAACTGTACACACAGGCGCGCGGCGGCGAATTATTCGGCGCTGCCTCAAATGACCGGATGCATATGTGATCAGCGGGAGAGCCGAACCGAACGCACCTGATCGGCGCCAACGGATTTTTGTTCTGTCAGATTGATCCACCACAACAGTATAACAACTCACCTTCTTCCTCCTCAGAATATTACGCTCTAATTTCCCAGAAATATTGTACACAGTCCAAAATAACTACGTTTCTTTGTGTACTTTATCTAAGTGCGCCAGTAGCCATGAAAATTGCAGTACCCGGAAGGTGGTAAGCAGCAAATGTCAAATTACAATGAAGTATTCTTCTTGCCTGAATACTATGAAAGACGTGCACTTCATTCGACATTCAGTGTTCGTATTCCATATTTCTATTCGCAGCATTCTGGTATTCGGTAAAATAATAATTCAGGTAATATTAATATTTAGAAGAGATAGGGGATCCAGTATTAGAATCGGAATTTAAAAGAGCTTTGGAGGACTTACGGTCAGATAAGGCAGAAGGGATAGATAACATTCCATCAGAATTTCTAAAATCATTGGGGGAAGTGGTAACAAAACGACTATTCACGTTTGTGTGTAGAATGTATGAGTCTGGCGACATACCATCTGACTTTCGGAAAAGCATCATCCACACAATTCCGAAGACGGCAAGAGCTGACAAGTGCGAGAATTATCGCACAATCAGCTTAACAGCTCATGCATCGAAGCTGCTTACAAGAATAATATACAGAAGAATGGAAAAGAAAATTGAGAATGCGCTAGGTGACGATCAGTTTGGCTTTAGGAAAAGTAAAGGGACGAGAGAGGCAATTCTGACGTTACGGCTAATAATGGAAGAAGGCTAAAGAAAAATCAAGACACTTTCGTAGGATTTGTCGACCTGGGAAAAACGTTCGACAATATAAAATGGTGCAAGCTGTTCGTGATTCTGAAAAAAGTAGGGGTAAGCTATAGGGAGAGACGGGTCATATACAATATGTACAACAACCAAGAGGGAATAATAAGAGTGGACGATCAAGAACGAAGTGCTCGTATTAAGAAGGGTGTAAGACAAGGCTGTAGCCTTTCGCCCCTACTCTTCAATCTGTACATCGAGGAAGCAATGATGGAAATAAAAGAAAGGTTCAGGAGTGGAATTAAAATACAAGGTGAATGGATATCAATGATACGATTCGCTGATGACATTGCTATCCTGAGTGAAAGTGAAGAAGAATTAAATGATCTGCTGAACGGAATCAACAGTCTAATGAGTACACAGTATGGTTGAGAATAAATCGGAGAAAGACGAAGGTAATGAGAAGTAGTTGAAATGAGAACAGCGAGAAACTTAACATCAGGATTGATGGTCACGAAGTCAATGAAGTTAAGGAATTCTGCTACCTAGGCAGTAAAATAACCAATGACGGACGGAGCAAGGAGGACATCAAAAGCAGACTCGCTATGGCAAAAAAGGCATTTCTGGCCAAGAGAAGTCTACTAATATCAAATACCGACCTTAACTTGAGGAAGAAATTTCTGAGGATGTACGTCTGGAGTACAGCATTGTATGGTAGTGAAACATTGCTGTGGGAAAACCGGAACAGAAGAGAATCGAAGCATTTGAGATGTGGTGCTACAGACAAATGTTGAAAATTAGGTGGACTGATAAGGTAAGGTATGAGGAAGTTCTATGCGGAATCGGAGAGGAAAGGAATACGTGGAAAACACTGATAAGGAGAAGGGACAGGATGGTAGGACATCTGCCAAGACATGATACATTGTACAGAAACCAGATGGCAGTTATAAGAGTCGAGGGACATGAAAGGGAAGCAGTGGTTGGGAAGGGAGTAAGACAGGGTTGTAGCCTCTCCCCGATGTTGTTCAATCTGTATATTGAGCAAGCAGTAAAGGAAACAAAAGAAAAATTCGGAGTAGGTATTAAAATTCATGGAGAAGAAATAAAAACTTTGAGGTTCGCCGATGACATTGTAATTCTGTCAGAGACAGCAAAGGACTTGGAAGAGCAGTTGAATGGAATGGACAGTGTCTTGAAAGGAGGATATAAGATGAACATCAACAAAAGCAAAACAAGGATAATGGAATGTAGTCTAATTAAGTCGGTTGATGCTGAGGGAATTAGATTAGGAAATGAGGCACTTAAAGTAGTAAAGGAGTTTTGCTATTTGGGGAGCAAAATAACTGATGATGGTCGAAGTAGAGAGGATATAAAATGTAGACTGGCAATGGCAAGGAAAGCGTTTCTGAAGAAGAGAAATTTGTTAACATCCAGTATTGATTTAAGTGTCAGGAAGTCATTTCTGAAAGTATTCGTATGGAGTGTAGCCATGTATGGAAGTGAAACATGGACGATAAATAGTTTAGACAAGAAGAGAATAGAAGCTTTCGAAATGTGGTGATACAGAAGAATGCTGAAGATTAGATGGGTAGATCATGTAACTAATGAGGAAGTATTGAATAGGATTGGGGAGAAGAGAAGTTTGTGGCACAACTTGACCAGAAGAAGGGATCGGTTGGTAGGGCATGTTCTGAGGCATCAAGGGATCACCAATTTAGTATTGGAGGGCAGCGTGGAGGGTAAAAATCGTAGAGGGAGACCACGAGATGAATACACTAAGCAGATTCAGAAGGATGTAGGTTGCAGTAGGTACTGGGAGATGAAAAAGCTTGCACAGGATAGAGTAGCATGGAGAGCTGCATCAAACCAGTCTCAGGACTGAAGACCACAACAACAACAACAATGAGGGAATGACTTCCATGGTACTAGAGGGAGCTGTAGAGGGCAAAAACTGTAGAGGAAGACAGAGATTGGAATATGTCAAGCAAATAATTGAGGACGTAGGTTGCAAGTGCTACTCTGAGATGAAGAGGTTAGCACAGGAAAGGAATTCGTGGCGGGCCGCATCAAACCAGTCAGTAGACTGACGACAAAAAAAAAAAAATAATTATTTCTATGGGTTGCCAGATTTATTTGACGATTTTTACAGTTTGTCTCACACTGATCTGTGAGAGGAGCTTGGCGCCCGGAATTTTCTTTATTTATGGACGAGGGCAGCAGTCTTCCTAGTAGCCACGATGGCTTCCCGTCTCCCATCCTTTTTCCGATCGCCAGGGTAGCATTTGGTGTCGTTTGAAAGTTCAGTAGTGGCCAAAGTTTCTCCTGATCTCAGTTCCCCAACCTGCCTTACCAACCTTGTAACTGCTATTTCTACTCGATTTTAACGACGCGACGTCGCCTCCCTGTGGAATTCCGGCCCTATGATTGGCCAGTTCAGGTGGGCGCCCGTTTTTCGCGGGTAGCGCCAACCATCCTCCGCGGGTGGATAGTGGACAAAGGGGCAGTTGCTGGCAGTTCTGGTGCGACCGTGCCGGAGGCCGGAGGTGCCGCTTCCAGGAGATGAAGTTGGGGAAGCATGAGCGCCGGCGTGCACTGTAGGTTCGCGCCCTGCGGCCCAGAGGGAACCTTGTAGGTCATTGTGAATAGTTTCGCGTCTTGCGGGTTTTATTCCTTTAGTACGGGAGACTACCTTACGATTCACGAACAGTAGCATCTTCCTTGGGCTTTGGCTGATGCATGGTGGTGGTCGTTACATGCCTGTAACCCCTTCTTTTACTAAATGAGATTCTATTTGATAATACGGCGATCGTTACTAAAATTCCGTTCCTCCTGCTATCGTGGGTTGTTATGAACGTACGTCGAGGTAGGCTGCTGAACTCGAATCTTTCCTCCCCCACCCCTATTGGTTGTATTATTGCTTAATTTTCAACAGTTTGATAAATGAGTCTATTAATCTTACAGGGTGTTTCAAAAATGACCGGTATATTTGAAACGGCAATAAAAACTAAACGAGCAGCGATAGAAATACACCGTTTGTTGCAATATGCTTGGGACAACAGTACATTTTCAGGCAGACAAACTTTCGAAATTACAGTAGTTACAATTTTCAACAACAGATGGCGCTGCAGTCTGGGAAACTCTATAGTACGATATTTTTCACATATCCACCATGCGTAGCAATAATATGGCGTAGTCTCTGAATGAAGTTACCCGAAACCTTTGACAACGTGTCTGGCGGAATGGCTTCACATGCAGATGAGATGTACTGCTTCAGCTGTTCAATTGTTTCTGGATCCTGGCGGTACACCTGGTCTTTCAAGTGTCCCCACAGAAAGAAGTCACAGGGGTTCATGTCTGGCGAATAGGGAGGCCAATCCACGCCGCCTCCTGCATGTTTCGGATAGCCCAAAGCAATCACACGATCATCGAAATATTCATTCAGGAAATTAAAGACGTCGGCCGTGCGATGTGACCGGGCACCATTTTGCATAGACCACGAGGTGTTCGCAGTGTCGTCTAAGGCAGTTTGTACCGCCACAAATTCACGAAGAATGTCCAGATAGCGTGATGCAGTAATCGTTTCGGATCTGAAAAATGGGCCAATGATTCCTTTGGAAGGAATGGCGGCCCAGACCAGTACTTTTTGAGGATGCAGGGACGATGGGACTGCAACATGGGGCTTTTCGGTTCCCCATATGCGCCAGTTCTGTTTATTGACGAAGCCGTCCAGGTAAAAATAAGCTTCGTCAGTAAACCAAATGCTGCCCACATGCATATCGCCGTCATCAATCCTGTGCACTTTAGCGTTAGCGAATGTCTCTCGTGCAGCAATGGTAGCGGCGCTGAGGGGTTGCCGCGTTTGAATTTTGTATGGATAGAGGTGTAAACTCTGGCGCATGAGACGATACGTGGACGTTGGCGTCATTTGGACCGCGGCTGCAACACGGCGAACGGAAACCTGAGGCCGCTGTTGGATCACCTGCTGCACTAGCTGCGCGTTGCCCTCTGTGGTTGCCGTACGCGGTCGCCCTACCTTTCCAGCACGTTCATCCGTCACATTCCCAGTCCGTTGAAATTTTTCAAACAGATCCTTTATTGTATCGCTTTTCGGTCCTTTGGTTACATTAAACCTCCATTGAAAACTTCGTCTTGTTGCAACAACACTGTGTTCTAGGCGGTGGAATTCCGACACCAGAAAAATCCTCTGTTCTAAGGAATAAACCATGTTGTCTACAGCACACTTGCACATTGTGAACAGCACACGCTTACAGCAGAAAGACGACGTACAGAATGGCGCACCCACAGACTGCGTTGTCTTCTATATCTTTCACATCACTTGCAGCGCCATCTGTTCTTGAAAATTGTAACTACTGTAATTTCGAAAGTTTGTCCGCCTGAAAATGTACTGTTGTCCCAAGCATATTGCAACAAACGGTGTAATTCTATCGCTGCTTGTTTAGTTTTTATTGCCGTTTCAAATATACCGGTCATTTTTGAAACACCCTGTACTTTCTCTCTCTTTCATTACGTGAAATCACCCCTAGTGTAACAGAATAATGCAGAACCATAACGGTTGCTATGAAGTCGTGCAGGTCTCGCGCCATTAACGATAGTATAAATATCGCGCGCCTGGCACGACCATTGCACGCACGGCACCGATAATAGTACTAACCATGTTCAATTACTCCCCATAGATAAACTGGAAAGTGTTCACGGCTCAGTGTGTTTTGTACGTGGGTACTAAATCCACTTGATGTGGTGGAATTAGTGGACTTTGTTTTACCTTGCTGGTTTAGACAAAAAATATCAAAAATCACAGCCCCTACAGCAAGGAATAGTAACCTGAAAATAACGAGCCACCACTTTTAACTATGCAAATGACACACCTCAATAGGTAGATCGGAATTGCGTCATCTCCATTCTGTATCCAGGGGGTAATGGATATAAGTGAAGATATTTCCATTGGTGACTGAGGACGGTATACTGAACAACATTACATAAATGCTTACGTCATTTGCTCGACTAATAATTATACAGGGTCAGTCATGAGGTTTTCCCGCCGTTGCTGGAGGTAATTCCCTAGGTTACTCGGAACAAAAAATGTAAATACAGTAATGTGAAGCCGGCCAGTGCGGCCGAGCAGTTCTAGGCGCTCCAGTCTGGAACCGCGCGACCGCTACGGTCGCAGGTTCGAATCCTGCCTTTGGCATGGATGTGTGTGATGTCCTTAGGTTAGTTAGGTTTAACTAGTTCTAAGTTCTAGGGGACTGACGACCACAGAAGTTAAGTCCCATAGTGCTCAGAGCCATTTGAACCATTTGAACAGTAATGTGATCAGGTCCATAATTAAGGAGCTACAACGGAGTTCTGAAACATACCACGGTGTATGGAGCGCTATACTTGTGTTCACATGACACACGATCAGTCTTGGGTAGACGAGTGCAGCTAGTGGTACGTTTGCACGACAAGCACATTGTTGATACTGCAGCCACTGTTTACTGTTATTGTCTCTTCACAGTACACTTTGCGATGCCTTACAAGTTTTTATCGCGGGAGTGTGGAGAGATGGTGAACATTTTGGGCTTCTGTGATGGTAATGCGAAAGCTGCTGTTGCCGAGTATTACCGTCGGTATCCCAATCGTAGGATTCCGAGTGTCAAGACATTTAGTGGAAAATATCGAACATATCTGCCCCATAGAACTATACGGTTCAGAAAGCTGGACGCTTACAAAGAATGAAAGAGAAAAACTGAATGTTTTCGAAAGAAAAGTAATGAGAAAAATCTGGGGACCTTTGTTCGAGAATGGCGCATGGAGAATTCGAAAGAACAATGAAATTTATCAGTTAATGAAGCAACCCACTATCATCCAGAAATTAAAAAGTAGGAGACTGGAATGGGCTGGACATGTGGCCAGAATGGAAAACAACAGAATCACCAGGAAAGCATTTGAAGGAACTCTCCAGGCAACAAGACCATTGGGCCGACCTTGTACAAGATGGAAAGATGACATAGAGAAGGACATCGCAGCATTAGGAATTTCCGCTGCGTGGAGAGAGGCTGTGAGACACAGATGTCGGCGGAAGCAGATCGTTGATGCAGCGCGTGGTGTACAGGGCCTGCGATCGCTGAGAAGATAGATAGATATCGAACATTGTTAGAAACTGATACTCTTCCCAGTATTCTTATTCACTCCGAAAAATATCGTGACGTTCAAGAGGAGGAAAACATTCTTAATTCAGTAGAGCCCTGTCCTCGTTCAAGTACAAGACGCCTAGCTACCCGATCGAGCGGTTCACAATCTAAGGTATGTAGGATTCTTCATGAGAACGGCCTGTATCCTTTTCATGTGCAGAGAGTTCACCATTTAGAGCCACATGATTGTGCCAACCGTTTGCACTTTTGTAACTGGTTAAATGGAAATGGGCAACTATCTCGCTTCATAACGTTCAGTGATGAAGCAACCTTTACAAGAGGTGGCATCAACGACATGAGGCTCCAGGCTACGTCTTTAGGCATTGGTAACGTTTTAAACT
Source organism: Schistocerca serialis cubense (assembly GCF_023864345.2). Classification (NCBI taxonomy): domain Eukaryota; kingdom Metazoa; phylum Arthropoda; class Insecta; order Orthoptera; family Acrididae; genus Schistocerca; species Schistocerca serialis. The sequence goes on along the minus strand of NC_064639.1, from coordinate 1,148,313,947 downwards.
GGGTCCAGTAGAACGTCAGAAGACAGGAGACGATTGTTCACAAGTCCACCACGGATATGTTGCAAGAGGTTCCGATAATTAAGGGTCGTCGTGCTTAAGATGTCGTCGATACCAAGACAGCGGACTGTATCGCACAGTGTGAGTGGGACGATGTTTGCAGATGTCATCCCAGTGACAATATTCAAGGCCACCGATTTATGTATGTTTACGTGGTTTCCCGAATCTTCACCATACGTGGCTAACCAATCGATGGCTGCGCGGTCAACATGTACATCACGAAGTGTTAACATCGTATCATACGCGTTTGCGGTGGACCCAAAAACGGTGCAACCGGTAGACAACACCGTGGGCGGTGTCGCAGACTGCGAAATAACGGTTCCAATGCTGAGGCGTACAGTATCGCCAATAAGGAGCATCCTTCTCTGACAGAGTGGCAAGGTGTTCGCCAGTTTTACGTTAACGAGCACTACGGACGTTGCACTACATTGGAGACGCAGCATCATCTCGACGAACGCGCCATGGTAGTGTATATTATGAAGAACACAATTTACGTTTACGTGATTGACGTGATCAAATGCTTGAGTACAGTCTATCGCCTCCAGCCCTGGGGCTCCGTGATGCACCTCTTCGACCCAGGGCGACGCCGGTATTAAGAGTTCCACCCGTAGATGCCTGATCCACTGATAAGACAAGAGACGTCTTACGACGAATTTGAACTGGCAATAAGAGTGTAAAGGTTTTCATATCACAGTTCAAAGAAGGTAATGAACGTTAGTCCACAATACGTGATCCTCCGCGAGATTTGCGGATTGGGAATACAGCACCTTCTATAAAGATAGCCGGAAGTTGCACTTCCGGTGTCGTGGGATCCTGACATGCTGTCATCCAATAGGGTACGATCAGCCTCCAGGACGTCACGTAAAATTCCAGGGCTACCGCTACAGCTATAAAATTCTTTTATGATCACTCGACGGGTTTCGACCTCTTATACGCCCATCTTCAGGTATCGTAACTTGGTGCTGTGACCCCTGAGCGTAGCGGTGGACGTGTACAAGGCGCGGTGCGCTACCTACGAGCGCAGAGCCTAGAGTAAGGGGTAACTCATGCGGTCCCGGAGTCATACTGCGTGATTCTTTTCTCATGGTACCCAATACTTGTCCCTCAGTCACCGGTTCTAGCATTTGGTGTCAGTTCCGTAGCAACCGTATGTCAGACCAGCGACAGCAGCAGTGATCTCAGGACCCGATCTCTTCTCCGTGTACAAAAGGCAATAGTGTTCAAAATGTCCATTGCTTATGACTCTTTGCGTGCCTTGTTCTGCACCCTTTCCTGTCGTCACCTCATGGTTCAAAGTTCTGTGCTTACGCTTTCATTTCATGGTTTCTTAAAACAGAACGAATTTTCACTCTGCTGTGGATTGTGCGCTGATAAACTCCCTGACGGATGATAGCTGTTTTCCAGACCAAAACTCAAACCTGAAACGTTCTTCTTTCGCGGTTAAGTGCTCTACGAACTGAGCTACCTACCACAACAAACGACGCGACCTCACAGTTGCCCTTCCGCCTGTACCCTATCTACCATCCACACTTCACAGAAGTTCTCCTGTGTAATTTGCAAGACTAGCGTTCCTGTAAGAAAGGATATTGCGTCGTGCTTCATCAGCTTAGTCGGTGGAGCACTTGCCCGATGAAGCGAAAGGTTCAAATGGCTCTGAGCACTATGGGACTTAACATCTATGGTCATCAGTCCCCTAGAACTTAGAACTACTTAAACCTAACTAACCTAAGGACATCACACAACACCCAGTCATCACGAGGCAGAGAAAATCCCTGACCCCGCCGGGAATCGAACCCAGGAACCCGGGCGTGGGAAGCGAGAACGCTACCGAGGTGCGGACTGAAGCGAAAGGTCAGAGGTTCGAGTCTTGGTCGGATAAACAGAGAATGAAAGGCAATCTGGGAACATTCCATCCCCCAGGACCTAGTTAAATCATGTCTCCGCAATAGCCTTACTTCAGGAGTGCTAGCCTTGCAAGTTACGCGGGAGAACGTATGTGAAATTTGGCAGGTAGGAGATGAGCTGCCGGCGAAAGTGAGGACGGGTAATGAGTTACGCTTGGCAGCTCAGTCGGTAGAGCACTTGCCTGCGAAAGACAACTGTCACAGACTCGAGTCCTCATCTGGCACGTAGTTTCATACTTTTCAACTTTTTACATGAATCTTTGAACCTCAGTCAGATGAAGTTGAAGCTTTAACAGAAGACCATTTGTTACAGTCACTTCACCTGGCATTTTAAACGCATGGTTTGTCCAAAAGAACAGTGCTTGCTGAATTTTTAGCTGCTCTGGAAGCTTTTCACTAAGCAGTCTCAATTCCTTTCAAATGTGATTACGCTTTTCTGAAAAGAGATTACAGTATGATCTTCTAAGAGATTCAAATTTTGTCAGAAAAATAACTGTATATTGAAAGTAAAACTGTCCACTACAAACCAGAAGAAATCTAAAACAGTGTTGTCCAAGAGAGCAGTCTACAACATTTCTGAAAGTTTGAAAGAATTATTGTCACATCAAAAAATAGAATCTGAATCGTTTTTAGCGTTCCATTCTTTAACCGGTAAAAGCGGAATCCTTTCAGCATCACTTTGTTGTCTTTCTGTCTGTCTCAGTCCCTTTTCTTCACGAACTGGTAGACGTATCAAATTGAAATACATGTGAAATACTAATTCCCACAGCCTCTTGGCGATGAAAAACTTTGTAAGTCAGTGCAACCAAAAAACACTTCCGTTTATGCCATATATTTTAATACTTTTAAACTTATTAAGCAAAGCTTATGGTGAATAATCTGATACATAATTAAGTTTGTGCGTCATCCTTAGAGAGCGAGTCTTGAACGCGCTTGTCCTGTTTTTTTTAATAGTTGGCTACTTTTTCGAGGGAATCTGCAAATTTGAGAATTACGTGGTGGCCTAGTTTTCTGATTTGTCGTCAAAAATACCGAATTTGTGCGTTCATTTACTACCATATGCCAAAGAGTTGTGTGATTTGAAATAAGATGTAACAAAACAGCGACTTACATTGGAAATAATAGTTGATCATCAGAAGAAAAGCGATAGAGAAAATGTAATTCAGACAGAAACTCGTTCTTTCAAATGGTGTTTAACGCAAGAATGAGAGAATTGTCCTATCTAAAAAATAAATAATAGCAAGTTATTTACATTTAACCAACTTTTTCAGTCGACTTAACACGCAGCTACGAAACTGATTCAACTCGTTGCTTTTTTCTGAGAGCTGCTTGACAAAACCGAGAAGAGGCCCATCAATAAGAACAGCTGAAGCTACTTAAGGTGGCGATAAATTTTATCAAGACGAAACGTACTGAAAGTTTTGAGTGTCAGTAGGAGCAAAATTAGTCAAATGGCGTGAAACGTAAAGAACAAACAGAAAGCATCCTTTACACTATCATTTCATGTTTTACACCTTTGGCACAGTTATTCCCTGTATTACATCACATAAAAATACCTTCGGAGTTATTGAAATATCGCCATAAAATGGTATCATCCGTCCCTAAAGAGACCTCTACTCATAAAATATTAACTTTGTGGGTTTGAAATTAGGTAATAGTTCTTATATCGTCCAAAGGAAAGGGTGCATGAAAAGTCTGAACAAAATCTGAGTTTGTTGAACGTGGAATATTCCTAATACTAGAACACTCAGCATGGATCCACTCCGTACGAACAATCTTCAAGAGAAAGTTGAGTAAATAACGAACGCACGAAAGATAGCTCATAATTTTCTCAAATATGAACAGGTGAATAAGAAATAAATTAACAGCGTCTCGTGCTGTTGTTGTTGAAGCTGTCTTCAGTCGATAGAATGGTTCGTAGCAGCTCTCAGACTAGTCTATCCTGCGAAAGCCTTTCCATCTCTGGATAACTGCTGCAACCTTATTCGCAAGTCTTAGTCACACCTGACAAGTTTTACCCTCCACACTCTCCTCCAGTAGCAAGTTGACGATTCCCTTGTGCCTCATGATATGTCCTACGAACCCACCACTTCTAGTCAACCTACGCCAAAATGTTCATTTTTAGCTATTTAGACTCAGTATCTTCTAGAAGACAGAATTTCGTTAGCAGTTTTTCTAATTGTATGCATTTTAATGCCTATGTCCGACTTACATTATCGTTTTTCTGACATAATGCGGAGGTTTTCGGATTGCAAAAGAATGTTGCTCCTGAGACTTTTACATTTTCATGTTTTCCAGGGCCTTGTGCGTAAGAGTTGCAACCACTGTTAACAATTCCCCGTGACAGTATGCATTGGCTCAATATCTGCAATTATTTACGGATGTATTGGCAACAGAAATGAAATCTGCACTAGTGCAGATAACACAGAAAATCATGTAGGATCGAAATCACTTTTGCCGGAAACACACGAATTTCAACACTTGATCTCGGAATTTTACACTACTGGCAATTAAAATTGTTACACCACGAAGATGACGTGCTACAGATGCGAAATTTAACCGACAGTAAGAAGATGCTGAGATATGCAAATGATCAGCTTCTCAGAGCATTCACACAAGGTTGGCGCCGGTGGCGACACCTACAACGTGCTGAGATGAGGAAAGTTTCCAACCGATTTCTCATACACAAACAGCAGCTGACTGGCGTTGGCTGGTGAAACGTTGTTGTGATGCCTCGTGTAAGGAGGAGAAATGCGTACCTTCACGTTTCCGACTTTGATAAAGATCGAATTGTAGCCTATCGCGATTGCGGTTTATCGTATCGCGACATTGCTGCTCGCGTTGGTCGAGATCCAATGACTGTTAGCAGAACATGGAATCGGTGGGTTCAGGAGCGTAATACGGAACGCCGTGCTGGATCCCAACGGCCTCGTATCACTAGCAGTCGAGATGACAGGCATCTTATCGGCATGCCTGTAACGGATCGTGCAGCCACGTCTCGATCCCTGAGTCAACAGATGGGGACGTTTGCAAGACAACAACCATCTGCACGAACACTTCGACGACGTTTGCAGCAACATGCACTATCAGCACGGAGAACATGGCTGCGGTTACCCTTGACGCTGCATCACAGACAGGAGCGCTTGCGATGGTGTACTCAACGACGAACCTGGGTGCACGAATGGCAAAACGTCATTTTTTCGGATGAATCCAGATTCTGTTTACAGCATCATGATGGTCGCATCCGTGTTTGGCGACATCGCGGTGAACGCACATTGGAAGCGTGTATTCATCATCGCCGTACTGGCGTATTGCCTGGCGTGGTAGTGTGGGGTGCCTTTGGTTACACGCCTCAGTCACCTCTTGTTCGCACTGACGGCACTTTGAACAGTGGACGTTACATTTCAGGTGTGTTACGACCCGTGGCTCTACCCTTCATTCGATCCCTGCGAAATCCTACATTTCAGCAGGATAAGGCACGATCGCATGTTGCAGGTCCTGTACGGGTCTTTCTGGATACAGAAAATGTTCGACTGCTGCCCTGGCCAGCACAATGTCCAGATCTCTCACCAACTGAAAACGTCTGGTCAATGGTGGCCGAGCAACTGGCTCGCCACAATACGCCAGTCACTACTCTTGATGAACCGTGGTATCGTGTTGAAGCTGCATGGGCAGCTGTACCTGTATACGCCATCCAAGCTCTGTTTGACTCAATGCCCAGGCGTATCAAGGCCGTTATTACGGCCAGAGGTAGTTGTTCTGGGTACTGATTTTTCAGAATCTATGCACCCAAACTGCGTGAAAATGTAATCACATGTCATTTCTAGTATAACATATTTGTCCGATGAATACCCGTTTATCATCTGCATTTCTTTTTGGTGCAGCAATTTTAATGGCCAATAGGGTATTCAACAGACTCCGTGTGGCGACTTGTAGTGCTGTATGACGCACACCCGATCGCGATACATTGCCGGTTTCTTCCGATGAGGGTTATCGAGCTGAACCGTGTTTCCGCGCAGCGGTCGTTCGACAGCGCTGCTCGGTTAATCCCCCTGCGGAAGAACGATTCGCTGCTAATCAGCTCGCCTAAGCTAAGCTCAGTCCCGGCGTGGCCTACCTGCTTTCTGGGCCGAAGGATTCCTCGGCCTAAATCTTCCGCCTGGCTGTCGCTTGGGATTAATTCCGAGGGACAGAGAGAATGCGGATTTAAATTTTCCTTCTCTCGGGGTTTTAAGCAAAGTACTTCTGGGACGCGAGACTACCCATCTGTAAGGCTTAAAGAGATTCGTCCGAGAGGGAACTGGTGTTTTATTCAAACGGCTATCGACGCGTGTCTCTTTAACTTCAGCACACCCACAACGAACTGCTCTCAAAGGTCTCGATGAGTGGACTTGGGTATGAAACGGGCATTAATGCTGATTTTTCCCTTAAGAGGAGCCACAGTCACATAAAATTTACGGGAAGATCCAACGGCCATTTGCCGGTGCGATGTACTTCATTACGCGATTTCAGCGTTAGACCACTTTCAAGTGTTAAAAAAGTCAAAAATCTTAATTATATAAACCTGACGATTCGTAAGTAAAAGTGAGAACTTTTTTTTGTGAAATGTTAATTGGATGACGACTTATACGACTTTTTGTTTGAGGAAGTTTAAACCTGTGATTTGGTCACCAGTTTTATTTCCCACCATTATCCCGTTAATAACTTCTGCTAGTCGCCAGTCTAACAATACCACCACTTGCAAAGTAGGTTAGAAATCAGATTAATAATGTTGCTCACGCAGCATATGTTCTCTATATCGGGCAACAACAAAGTTAATGACAGTGGATGGTATCGTCAGAATGGAAATAATGAAGTCACTGTAAAAAAGTCATTAATTTTGGCACTTGTCTTGAATGGATTCATACGTAGATTTCGTCGAAGTTGTTATGGCTCATCTTGTTGATTCTAGCGTCATTCCACTTTGACTGCTAGAAGGTCCAAGTCTGTATTTTAGCAATATTTGAAGACCTAACAAATGCGTTTTTCTGGAAATTCCTAATGATCAAACAATCCCAGATCAGAACAATGGTATGGTAGAAATAATTTTTGACTTGGTGTTCACGATCCACATTTTTATTAAACTTCTTGTAAATTCACATATACTTCTTCTTAATTGCCACATCATCAAGAAAACAGTTTTGTATCAATCCTCAGATGTTAAATTTCCACTTTAACCAAACACAAGACTTGACTGTTCTTTCACAAAGCGAAATAACAACTTAACTTCTGCAAAGTGAAACAAAGACTGCTCTGTGCGCATTCGCGCGTTACAAGTAAGTCAAAGATTATGACAGTCTCACAGAAATGAATACACACAAGAAACATATCACTGTAATATATCGATACATCGCAGTACGTATACGTTAATAAAACCAAATGTGAATATTGTCACAAAATATGTCTGATACTTCGCAGAAAAGTAGTACGATATTACTGGTATCGAGGACTGGGGTTGGGGTGCCGTAATGGTCACGTAAATAAAGAACCATTACACAATCCATTAACATTTCACAAAGTATTTTGACTTTTACTTACGAATCATCAGGTTTATGTAATCAAGCGTTTATTCCCTCTGATCAACAATCCTGGTATGCTGCCGCACCTTCACAAACACATTCCTCCGTCCCTACAACTCCACACACTCCATATCTTATTTCAACGCAGCTTCAACCAACTCCCTCTCCCAGTCAATGAGATCCGCCCAGATGTTTATCCCACATACCAACTTTAACCCTTCTCCACCTATCCCACGACACATCAGGACTCCTTTCCCCTATATCCGCCCGTATCACTTTCTTCCTGTGCTAGTACCCTCCCCATACACCATTACTTCTCCTCACCCTCTGTCCTTCCCAGTGTCTATGTTCCCACCATCTACCTCACCTCCTACTATCATCTCATTAGTTTCCGCACATAACAATCCATATGTCTATACCACATAACCTCCCTCTCCTCCCCCCCCCCCCCCGAGCCTCCATGGCTCTTGTCCCAAAATAATTTTTCATCCAGTACAGGTCCTTCAAATGTTAAGTGAACGTCCAGTGCTCCAGCGCTTTTCATAGAATAAATTCCCTTCAAGGCAACTTTGCTTCTAAGTTGTATATATTCTTCGTCCTTTTACCTGTTCGTCAGTAATCTTGTTAATTTAAAATGTAAACAATTCCCATATTTATATCTCTACCACCTTTGTTATCTTTTTGTGAGGACTCTTGGGAGACGAGCAGAGTACTGTAGCGGTGACAGCCCACCCTCCGCCCTTACGGGGCGTGGGGGGGATGAAATAACAATGAAAAAAAATAAACGTTCCACACAGTTCAGATGATTTTTGGCACTAGAAGATGGTCTAAGGCTGAAATCTAAAAATGGTTCAAATGGCTCTGAGCACTATGGGTCTTAACATCTGAGGTCATCAGTCCCCTAGAACCTAGAACTACTTAAACCTAACTAACCTAAGGACATCACAAACATCCATGCCCGAGGCAGGATTCGAACCTGTGACCGTAGCAGTCGCGCGGTTCCGGACTAAAGCGCCTAGAACCGCTCGGCCACCGCGGCCGGCCGCTGAAATCTAGATCGTGTAATAATACAGGGCTATTACAAATGATTGAAGCGATTTCATAAATTCACTGTAGTTCCATTCATTAACATATGGTCACGACACACTACAGATACGTAGAAAAACTCATCAAGTTTTGTTCGGCTGAAGCCGCACTTCAGGTTTCTGCCGCCAGAGCGCTCGAGAGCGCAGTGAGACAAAATGCCGACAGGAGCCGAGAAAGCGTATGTCGTGCTTGAAATGCAGTCACATCAGTCAATCATAACAGTGCAACGACACTTCAGGACGAAGTTCAACAAAGATCCACCAACTGCTAACTTCATCCGGCGAAGGTATGCGCAGTTTAAAGCTTCTGGATGCCTCTGTAAGGGGAAATCAATGGGTCGGCCTGCAGTGAGCGAAGAAACGGTTGAACGCGTGCGGGCAAGTTTCACGCGTAGCCCGCGGAAGTCGACGAATAAAGCAAGCAGGGAGCTAAACGTACCACAGCCGACGCTTTGGAAAATCTTACGGAAAAGGCTAAAGCAGAAGCCTTACCGTTTACAATTGCTAGAAGCCCTGACACCCGACGACAAAGTCAAACGCTTTGAATTTTCGGTGCGGTTGAACAGCTCATGGAAGAGGATGCGTTCAGTGCGAAACTTGTTTTCAGTGATGAAGCAACGTTTTTTCTTAATGGTGAAGTGAACAGATACAATGTGCGAATCTGGGCGGTAGAGAATCCTCACGCATTCGTGCAGCAAATTTGCAATTCACCAAAAGTTAACGTGTTTTGTGCAATCTCACGGGTTAAAGTTTACGGCCCCTTTTTCTTCTGCGAAAGAAACGTTACAGGACACTTGTATCTGGACATGCTGGAAAATTGGCTCATGCCACAACTGGAGACCGACAGCGCCGACTTCACCTTTCAACAGGATGGTGCTCCACCGCACTTCCATCATGATGTTCGGCATTTCTTAAACAGGAGATTGGAAAACCGATGGATCGGTCGTGGTGGAGATCATTCATGTCATGGCCTCCACGCTCTCCCGACTTAACCCCATGCGATTTCTTTCTGTGGGGTTGTGTGAAAGATTCAGTGTTTAAACCTCCTCTACCAATAAACGTGCCAGAACTGCGAGCTCGCATCAACGATGCTTTCGAACTCATTGATGGGGCCATGCTGTGCCGAGTGTGGGAGGAACTTGATTATCGGCTTGATGTCTGCCGAATCACTTAAGGGGCACATATCGAACATTTGTGAATGCCTAAAAAAACTTTTTGAGTTTTTGTATGTGTGTGCAAAGCATTGTGAAAATAACTCAAATAATAAAGTTATTGTAGAGCTGTGAAATCGCTTCAATCATTTGTAATAACCCACATATCATACACTCAAACGGCGGTTATGCCTTTCCGTGAGGTATCTAATGATTTGCGTTTTATTTAAAAGAGGACTCATGCAACGATATTCCAGAACAGTTAAGTTTTTTGGAGAACAGCGGAAGGACGATTTGATACTCTTAAACAGGGAAAAAGTCGTAGAAAATGTGCCTAAACAACCAGTGTCTTGGTGATGAGATTCCACGTTTCGCTTCTACTTCAGATGAACTCAGGCAGATTATGAAAGGTCTTAAAAAAGTAAGACTGGAAACGGGTTCAAAAATCTACTGAAGTAAGACAACAGGAATGTGTAATCACTGCCTCGGAAAGAAAACAGAACAAGTTAACTGTTATGTCATACAACCATCTGATGAACTGATAAGGGATGATTAGGATCTCTGGATAACCGGCGAAGGATAGATAATAGGCAAAACACTGATAAGAATAAGCAAAAGGATAATACGACGGGTAAACGTTTCCAATGCAGTGGACAGCTATTAACGTCACTTCTTTGGCGTTTTCAATCTGTCCTGTGACTGAAAATGCACGCAGGCCACAGCACCAGTAGAGGGCGTTCACTGTGTGCATTTGCAACTTTAGGGCTGATTGAAAACGCTAAAGTTCCGACATTAACTAACGACATTGTCATTGTAATGGGCACGGGACCATCGGGATTCGAACGACGATCAACGGAAACGTGTCGGCTCTTCGAGTGAATCACATTTTTGCTATACTAGATCGGTGGTCATCTCCGCAAACGCCGTCATCGAAAACAATGGAGGCTCGAAACGTGCAGCGCGCCATGGACGCATGCTAGTGAGAGCAATATTACGCTATGGGAGACATCCTACTACGCTTTCGTGGGACCTGTGGTAGTAATCGAACACACGATGAGAGCTGCGAATCATCTGCATCCCTCCACGCTTGACGCCTTCTTCGAAAGCAGTCTAATTATCCCTGTCTTGGAGCCAGACCGTGCTGCAGTGGTTTGAGGAATATTATAGCGAGCTCACACTTATGTCTCGGTCACCAAATTCGCCTGATGTAAATCCTATAGAACCCATGTGGGTCGCTATCAGGAGCCATCGCCACCAACGGCCCGTTATTTACTCTAATTACAAGACCTTTGAGAGGACATATAAAGCCACACGCCTCCACAAACCTACCAATAAGCTGCCGGATCTGTAATACGCAGAATCAGTTATGTATTTCATTCCAAAGACGGACAAAGAAGCTGTTTAACAGGTGGTCACAATGTTTTGGCTCTTCACTGTACACTGAGGCGACGAAAGTCATGGGGTAGCGATGTACACACATATAGATGGCGGTAGTATCGTGTGCACGAGGTATAAAAGGGCAGAGGATTGGCAGAGCTGTCCTTGTCATCAGGTGATTCATGTGAAAACAGTTTCCTATGTGATTATGGCCGCACGATCGACTTTGAACGCGGAATGCTAGTTGGAGCTAGACGCATGGGACAGTCCATTTTGGATATCGTTTGGAAATTCAATATTCCGTGATCCACAGCGTCAAGAAAATACCAAAAATACCAATTTTCAGGTATTACCTTTCACCACGGACGATGTACTGGCCGACGGGATTCAGTTATGTGACTGGATTTGTGATTTACTGTCAGAGAGGTCATAGTTCGTAGTAAATGACAGAAAATCATCGAGTAATTGATTTATGGCGTTCCCCAGCGTAGTGTTATAGTCCCTTTGCTGTTCCTTATCTATGTAAACGATTTGGGAGACAATCTGAGCAGCCGTCTTCGGTTGTTTTCAGATGACGCTGTAGTTTATCCACTAATGAATTCATCAGAAGATCAAAACAAACTGCAAAACGATTTAGAAAAAATATCTGAATGGTGCAAAAAGTGGCAATTGACCCTAAATAACGAAAAGTGTGAGGTCATCCACATGAGTGCTAAAAGGAAATCGTTAAACTTTGGTTACACGATAAATCAGTCTAATCTAAAAGCCGTAAATTCAACTAAATACCTAGGTATTACAATTACGAACAACTTAAATTGAAAAGAACACATCGAAAATGTTGTGGGGAAGGCTATCCAAAGGCTGCATTTTATTGGCAGGACGCTTAGAAAATGTAATAGACCTACTAAGGAGACTGCCTACAATACGCTTTTCCGTCCTCTTTTAGCATACTGCTGCGCGGTGTGGGATTCTTACCAGATAGGTCCGACGGAGTACATCAAATGGTTCAAATGGCTCTAAGCACTATGGGACTTGACATCTGAGGTCATCAATCCCCTAGACTTAGAACTACTTAAACGTAACTAACCTAAGCACATCAGACACATCCATGCCTGAGGCAGGATTCGAACCTGCGACCGTAGCAGCAGCGCGGTTCCGGATTGAAGCGTCTAGAACCGCTCGGCCACAGCGGCCGGCCGGAGTACATCGCAAAAATTCAAAGAAAGTCAGCATGTTTTGTATTATCGCGAAATATGGGAGAGAGTGTCACAGAAATGATACAGGTTTTGGGCTGTAAATCATTAAAAGAATGGCGTTTTTCGTTACGACGGAATCTTCTCACGAAATTCCAATCACCAACGTTCTCCTCCAAATGCGAAAATATTTTGTTGACACCGACCTACATAGGCAGAAACGATTACCACGATAAAATAAGGGAAATCAGAGCTCGTACGGAAAGATATAGGTGTTCATTCTTTCTTTGCTCTATACGAGAATGGAGTAATAGAGACTTGTGAAGGTGGTTCGATGAACCCTCTGCCTGGCACTTAAATGTGATTTGCATAGTATCCATGTAGATGTAGATGCAGACGTAGACTTAACGAGTAAAGGCAGCGGTGTTTGCATACAGTTGTCAGCGCTAAAAGTCAAGTAACACTATGTGAAATAACTACAGAAATCCTTGTGGGACTTACGACGAACGTTTCCGTTAGCAACAGTGCGGCGAAAATTGGCGTTAATGCGCTGTGGCACCAGACGACCGAAGTCAGTGCATTTGCTAACAGCACGACATCGCCTCTCATGGGCACGCGATCATATCGGCTGGTCTCTTGACGACCGGGAACCACGGCCTGGTCAGGTAAGTCCCGATTTCAGTTGATAAGAGTTAGCTGTGGGTTTCACGTGTGGCGCAGACTCCTCGAAGCGATGGTCACTGTTGTCAATAAGTTACTGTGTAGGTTGATAGTGGCTCCTTAATTGTATGGGCTGTGTTTACATGGAATTCACTGGGTCCTCTGGTCCAACTGAACCAATCATTCACTGTAAATGGCTATTTTAGACTACTTGGAGACCAATTACAGCCTTTCAGGGACTTTATGATCGCAAAAAAAAAAACCGACGGAATGATTATGGATGACAATGCGCCATGTCACCGGGCCAAAAACAGATCGCGATTGATTTTAAGAGCATTCTGGACATCTCGAGCGGAAAATTTGGAGGTCGGACACGATATTTGGAGGTATCCCATGGCTGTTGCTACTTAAGTGTACACAGAAAGAAGCAATACATTGATTCTTCTAGGAACTTACACTCCCGGGATTTTAACAACAAACCATACCAGTTGCCTTGTAGCGAGTGCGTCAGGAAATGCATGGGCATTACGTGAGCCTTTACCGCTTTCTAACCGTACACTTGAAAAAAAAAATTTACTTTCCTGGGTCTTATGTTCCCCTAAATCCTAAGTTACGAGGGTCCCAGCCCGTGTAGTGAAACTCGACTATTGGTTGAACGAGGCTTTCGTAAGTAATATGCCTCAAAGAACTTGGCATCGATATTGGTGCCAAAGTCTAATTCCGGTTATGGACGAGCCTGAACTAGGTTTCGTTGTTTCCTCAGATTCATGGAGATAGCCGGAGGAGGCATTTCTCATGCCGTATAAAACTGTAGATGCTGTTGTTGTTTATTATTATTATTATTAACTTTGATTTGATGAAAGACGCACGACATTATCTTACTTTTAATGCAGCAGTATTCCTAGATAAACCCTGTGCTCTCACTAGCTCATGGTTGTTACCTGTTTGTCCTTGTTTGTTTGGTTTTTATCGAGTGTTCGTTTTGTTTCTATTTCGACGTTGCTTTCTAAATTTTTTGTTTAATATGTTTGGCTACTGGGGAGAGGTCCCTTAAATTTCTATGTATTTACAACATAGCTCTTAGTGTGGACACATACTTCTGTTTTTCTGGTCATCTGAAGTACATGTTTTCCATTACATTTCTTGATACGCTTTTTACAGGGGAGTTAAAGTGTCTCGTACTGGACTGCAAAACTTCTTCACACACCTACAGAATTTGATCTTGCAACAGACGGCGCGTAGACACTTGCGTGATTCTGAAGTCAGTGTCACTTTCTAATACTATAGAACATTCATTGAACGTCGTCAGGATTTTCTGTCTTGACTCTTGGTAGTTTCTTCTTTTTTCGCCATCAGTCTTCTAAATAGTTCGATGCGTCCCGCAGTACGTTCGTCTCCTGTGCCAAACTTTTCATCCCGGAGTACTTACACTCAACGCCGCTGTGTTCTCCTAAACGTCCCACCCTCTTCAGCTCATTGAGTATCATGAAAGTTACTCCCAGTCTTAACACATGTGCTACCACCCTATCGCTTCTCGTCAGTGCGTTACATATACTCCTTTCTTCGCTGATTTTATGGAGGATTCCATTTTTTTATTTTATCAAGTCCAGCTGATGTTCAACATCTTTCTGCACCATCGCATCGTAAACGCATCGAGTCTCATCTTTTCCAATTTGTTGACAGTTCATGACTGTTATATGATTCATAATTAAAGTGTTTTACAGGATTCCATAGGATTCACAAATTAAATATAATGCAGCAATTAAAAGTGGAATGAAGCAATTAAAAGTGATAATCCACTTTACATTACTTACGGTCTTGACGGATTTCCAGGGAATCATCTTTTAACAGCTGAATCTGTTCATGCAGTCGACGCTCCTGTGTGCATCGCCGCCACGCGGTCAGAGATTGTTTTGCCAAGTTCATCGGTGAATCACGAAAGTATCGCTCTCTTGTGGAACCGCGCTATTTCCGATGTCGTTCGAGAATCATGACTCCCGCCTTTCACAGGAATTGCGGAACCTGTGAGACTATTCATACATGCTTCTGTGATAGGCTCAAAGCTACAATTTCTACCTTGTTTCGCCCTACCTTCAAACCTTCGAAGAGTTTGTTCAAATGAGGCACGCCGTCAAGTTTCAGAGGGTTTCATCTACATCTACATCGTACTCCGCAAGCCACCTGATGTTGTGTGGCGGAGGGTACTTTCGTTACCACAACCTGTTCCCTCCAACCCAGTTCCACTCGCGAACAGTGCGTGGGACGAATGATTGTCGGTAAGCCTCTGTATTGGCTCTAATTTCTCGAATATTCTCCCAGTGGTCAATACGCCAGATGTATGTGACGGGGAAGTAATATGTTGTCCGAACCCTCCTGAAAAGAGCTGTCAAGAAATTTCAATAGTAAATCTCTCCGTGATGCATAGCGCCTTTCTTGTAACTTCTGCCAGTGGTGTAACGCTCTCTCGCCAGCTAAACGATCCTGTGACAAAACGCGCCGCTCTTCGTTGGATCTTCTCTATCTCCTCTGTCAGTCCTACCTGATAGGGATCCCAGATAGATGAACAATACTCAAGAATTGCGCGAACAAGCGCCTTATATGCCGCTTCTTTCGAGGATGAGTTACATTTCGATGAATCTGATTCTGATGTCTGCTTTTCCCACTATCTGTTTTATATGATCATTCCACTTAAGATTGCTCTGGATAGTTACGCTTGGATATTTTATGGCAGACGCTGTCTCCATCTGTTTGTCATCAACAGTGTAACTGTACAGTAGTGGATTTCATTTCCTATGTATGGGTAATACGTTACATTTATTTACGTTCGTGGTCAACTCCCAAAGCCTGCACCATTAATCAGTTCTCTGCAGGTCGTTCTGCAAGTTCTTATAATCTTCTGGCGTTGCTACTTTCGTGTAGACAACTGCATCATCTGCGAATAGCCTCTAAGAGCATCCGACGCTTTCTACTGGATCATTTATATATACTGTAAACAGAAACTTCCCTGTGGTACTCCGGATATTACCCTTACATCTGTCGATTTAGTTATGTTAAGAGCGACGTGTTGAGTTGTGTCTGCAAGGGAGACTTGAATTCAATTGCAGGTCTGCTCCGATACTCCGTAAGCTCGTATTTTTTTTCATTAAACCGCAGTGCGAGACGGTGTCAAATGCCTTACTGAAATCAAGAAACACGGCATCAGCCTGAGAGCCGCTGTCCACTGCGCTGTGGATCTCCTGGAGGAACAGAGCTATCTGGGTTTCGCGGGATCTCTGTTTGCGGAATCCATGTTGATTTTTATAGAGGAGCTGTTCATTTTCCAAAAACGTTATAATTCTTGAGCATAAAACATGTTCCTCAATTCTACAACAGATTAACGTCTATAATTGTGTGGATCTGTCTTACGGCCTTTCTTAAATACTGAACTGACCTGCGCTTTTTTCCAGTCGTTAGGTAACTTTGGTTGCTCAAGCGATCTACAACAAATTACTGTTAGAAGGGGAGCAAGTTCTTTCGCAGAATCTTATAGGTACCTCATCCGGTCCTGAAGCCTTTCCACTACTAAGCGATTGTAGCTGCTTTTCAGTTCCGCGATCGGTTATCTCAATATTTGCCATTTTGATGTTCGCACGACGATGGAAAGGACGGGCAGTGTTGCAAAATTCAGCGGCGAAACAACTTGGAAGACCGAATTCAGTATTTCGGCCTTCACTTTGTTATCTTCCGTTTCGGTGCCGGTATGCTCGCTGAGAGAATGACTAGATGATTTTGGCCCACTTGCTGATTTTACTTACGACCAAAATCTCTTAGGGTTTTTACTCAGGTCAGTTGACAACGTCTTACTTTCAAAGTTACTGAAAGCTTCTCTCATTGCTCTCCTTACGGTAATTTTCACTCCGTTCAGCTTTTGTTTGTCAGATAGGTTTTTACTTCTCTTGAATCTGAGATGAAGTACCATGGTGGATCTTTCCCATTCCTTAAAACTTCACTCGGAACATACTTGTCTATGGCACATTCAACAATGCCTTTGAATTTTTTCCATTTGTTCTCCACATCTTTGTCCTCATCAGCAAATATTTGATGCTGACTGCTCAGATATTCTGAAATTTGTATCCTGTCACCCTTGCTGGGCAAATATATCTTCCCACCTTTCTTAACATTCCTTGTAGGATCCGTCGTCATAGATGCTGTCACAACGTTATGATCACTGATTCCTTCCTCAACGTTAACTGATTTGATATGAGATTGTGACGTGTGCGAGTTTAACACTCGTGGTTGCTCACTGCCTGTGAAAAGCATTAATCTAAATTCGAGTCCGCTGGCCGCGGTGGCCGACCGGTTCAAGGGACTTCAATCCGGAGCCGCGCGACTGCTACGGTCGCAGGTTCGAATCCTGTCTCGTGCATAGATGTGTGTGATGTCCTTAGGTTAATTAGGTTTAAGTAATTCTAAGTTCTAGGGGACTGATGACCTCAGATGTTAAGTCCCATAGTGCTCAGAGCCATTTGAACCATTTTAAATTCGAGTTCTGGTCTACCACATAATTTGTCATGTTTAATTTTTAAATGTTCCATTGTCACACAGTTTTGCTGTGTGAGTTTGTAAGAAAACAAATCGGACATGACCACTTAGCTAGCGTGAACACAGCTACTTGTGCCTTGAGTTCCAGCAAGACGTCACTTTTACTGAGAATCCAAATCTTGACGACGACGTAAGTATCATGTCGTCATGTAGCCGTGCTACTGCGAGGGGTGGGTGTAAACTCATTGATACAGAAAGGGGAAGAGAGACTTAGAATTCGTTGAGATGACAAGTGAATTTAATTATTGGCTAGCAAAGGGTAAGTTCTAAATAATATCTTGTATCAACAAAGGGTAGTCATACGATCACGTTTACTTTATCTGTGATAATGACATACAGGTATTACTAAGTCAAGATCTAACTCATACAGCAAATAATGGTTCAAAATAACAAAACTGAGAGGGGAAATAGTAATTGCGGGTTGCTAGTAATGTCCACGTGGGATTTATTGAACAATAAAGGAACAATAAAGTGCACATAATTTTCTGAACTTCACTGGTCCACACATTTAACAAAATAATTAATTTAGCTTTATACAGCGTTTTCTTTCATGTGCATGATCGTAAGAATATCGTTTGCTGGTGCGAGGCTGAGAATGGACTCGGGGAGCACGCTGTAAAGATACGCTAAGAAGGAAGCATTGATCCTCGCATGCGTCCAACATACCACATACACAAAAGTATTTTCTAGTTCAGTACAGGATCATGAAAACGCTAAAATATGTGTGTCAGAGAAGCAGAACTGTGTTCACATGAAAGGTGACGAAGTTGTGCATATGTTACTTAGTTCAAGAATCACAAAAGTGTGTTAAATTTACGAAATTTGAGTTCTCTTCATCAAGATTTTCTAATGGACCTATGACTGCATATGACGGAAGCTCGAAAAACTAAGTTAAATTCAATTTATCTAAGCTAAATAAAATTTTGATTCTGGTGCAGGTCATAGGAGACTCAGAAATTTGGGTTCTGGTTTTTTTTTTACTCTCGAATCAGAAACATACAAATTTACAGTAGCCATACTGTACATACATATACATAAATTGTATTTACATTATATGTGCCCAGTACTTTGCAACCTCCAAGGCGCTTGGAGTGGCTTGCAGGAGATCAATCTTCGTGCAGGATGTAGGGCACAAAAGGCGCTGGAGCATGTGGCTTGTGATTTGTTCTTGTCCACAATCACAGGACGTACCTTCCGTTATGAAGCCCCATCTCTTCAGGTTGTCTCTGGATCGTCCAGCTCCTGATCGTAATCTGTTTACAGATGTCCACACCAGGCAGCTCTCGTTGTGTCCAGGTGGTGGTGGTTCCTCAGCTTCTGGCGTCTGCAGGTGAGGCGTCGACTTCTTCCGTAACTCCAGCCTTCTCTGGTGAAATGGTGAGCTTCTCGGATGTTCTCAGGAAGCTCTTTCGCGATCTCAGCCGTTGCTGTGGTGAATTATGTCCGTACAGTGGATGGGCAACGTCCTGTTCCACTTTCAGTCTCTCCTTGTTGGCAGCCACTGTTCTGTGTATCCATGGCGGCGCTATTCCAGCCAGGCAGTAGAGCTTATCAGTTGGGTTAGATCTTAAGCAACCTGTGATCAACCTGCAGGTTTCGTTGAGACCAATGTCTACTTGTCTGGCATGAGATGACCTGTACCAGACTGGAGTAGCATATTCAGCAGCAGAAAAGCACAGTGCCATTGCAGAACAGCGGATAATTTGTGGATGTGATCCCCACTGTGTCCCCGCTAGTTTACGAATTAGGTTGTTTCATGAAAGGAGCCTTCACGAAGGTTGCAATGATTTCCGACCAAAATGCAATCGGGCGTACCCTGGGCATCAGGTTTCTCTGGTGGCTGATCCTTTCACACCAGAAACATCATCTTGGTCCTTTTCAGGACCACAGTTGACCATCATATCGATGAATATATAAGGTATATCATCACCAAAAGAAGAACTGTTACAAGAGCAGTGCAGACAAACCAAGTGGGTTCTGTTCATTGAGCAACATTACAGGTACCTACGCTCTGTCTGCTGGACATCTGACTAAACATAGGTGCAGTGAGAAAAGAATAGACTAAACATTTAATCTGAAAATTAACTAAGAATGTAATCTGACACTTGTTAAATAACTGAAACACGTATTAAAGGTTTAAGCTCAGTTGAAATGATCTCTGCACTACCCATGTCGTTATGGGGTCGTGACAAAGGCATTACTTTCTAAAGTTCCCAAACTAATGAAATATAATTGATTTTGGTACCACGCTAAGCGCATATTCTTTCCTTATTCTACACGGCAGCAATGAATTTACTTTGAAACACTAATGAGACAAACGACTATTACTCTGTGTGATTAAAAGTACATGGATACTTTGCCTGTAAACAGAGCACTCGCGCCATAATCACTAGAACTCGCTTAGAAGCAATGTCGCATTTATTTCAACAAGTAAGACCTCTAATAACAGTAAGTAGGCTGTTTATGTTTTCTTATTGGCAACGTTACATAGCGCTCTGTATGAAAAATCACTGGCTGTGCTGTGTTCAGTCTGTGGGTAGTTTGCATTGTTGTCTGCCATTGTAGTGTTGGGCAGATGGATGTTAACAGCACGTAGTGTTGCGCATTTGGAGGTGAGCCACTAGCAGTGGTGGATGTGGGGAGAGAGATGGCGGAGTTTTGAAATTTGTAAGACTGGATGTCATGAACTGCTATATATATTATGACCTTTGAACACTATTAAGGTAAATAAATTGTTTGTTCTATATCAAAATCTTTCATTTGCTAACTATGCCTATCAATAGTTAGTGCCTTCAGTAATTTGAATCTTTTATTTAGCTGGCAGTAGTGGCACTCACTGTATTGCAGTAGTTCGAGTAACCAAGATTTTTCTGAGGTAAGTGATTTGTGAAAGGTATAGGTTAATGTTAGTCAGGGCCATTCTTTTGTAGGGAATTTTGAAAGTCAGATTGCGTTGCGCTAAAAAATATTGTGTGTCAGTTTAAGGACAATCATGTATAAATTTTTCTAAGGGGACGTTACATATGGCGACCCTGCCAGGATACCTCACTGGAAGCTTCTGATTTTTTCTTGTAGTTTGTGTAATTAGTGTAGATTTTGTTTATTGCTAGCACGTAATTCTAGAGAGAATCTCCTTTGTAGTTGCAGTCTTTCATTTTTGTACAGTAAAACAGGTGTGGCACGTATGTAAATTTGCACCAAGTATTTCGCAGCTGCGCTTGCAATTAACTAGATATTATTTTCAGTGCTATGTTAATGTGTTCTCTTATTTTTGCTCTTCAAATTGTGTTTTTCTGTGTTGTCGTGTGAAATATTGTGACAATAATGGCGTGTGAAAAACGTAATACTGGGCTCCAAAGTAAACTCAGAAATGACAGTGAAGACGAAAGCAGTGTGTTAGCGCCACCGTGTAATGAATTAACTAATGTTCAAAGTAGTAATTTGGTAATTGTGCATTTGGGAATGGAGCGGGCTGCAAATAATGGTGTAGGCAGTGAAACAATTAGTGAACAGTGAAGCATTATCGATCAATCGGTCGGCAACAGCTTGCCTCAAGAATCCGAAAGGACAAGACACAATCTCGCAAATACTGTAGATTCAGGTTTTGGGTCCTCACCATTTTCTCAAACAAGTCAAGACACATTTTCTGCTTGTCAAAAAGTGAATGTTGCCAGTGCAAATTCACTGCCAAAAAGCACTGAGGAACCTGTTTCAGCCACCAGTGCATTGTTATTACAATTAATACAACAAATGGGACAAACACAGCAAAAGCTTCAAAAGTTAGACACAATGGAACAAAATCTTCAAAAGTTAGACACAATGGAACAACACCAGAGACAAACACAGAAACAGTTAGACGCAATGGAACAAAATCTTTACACCACGCTTGAACAAACACGTGAAGATTTAACTACTGAGTTACATAAAATAGAATCGAAATGTCAAAAAGTCTGTAATAACGTAAAAACACAAATTTGCGAGCATTTCCAACCTATTTTTCCGCACCATGAAAATGCATTACAGAATCACAAAGCAGCCATAAAAGAACTGCAAACTATTGTTCATGAAAATCATGAGACCTTGCAAGCTAAAATTGACTCAGTTGCATCTACCGATTCGGTTACACAACTTGCAAAAACTCAGGAAAACTTAAAGGACACAGTAGATACTCTGAAAATTGGTTCAGAAAGACACATGGAGGAAATTAGTTCATTATCAGAGAAAGTAGTTGAACTTCTGGATCAGCTAAATAATTTATCTACGAAGGTAGACGATAATCTGAATGACACAAAACCGGTAGTCTTTAATGACACAGAAGAGTGCAAACAAATTAGGAAATTCAAACAAAATCAGAATCAAATTAATACGCAACACCAAAGAGAAATCCGGGAAGTACAAGATCAGCTGACACAGGTAATACGAGAATTACGTATTTCAGAGGCCACTCGCGCTCCAATACGGGAAGAGGGATATAGAAATACGGAACAGGCACAAAATAATAACTCAGGGCACTTCGGAAATTATGAAAGAAATTGGCAAGGTACACCGAATTTTGAGATGGAACCGCCGAAACGAAGTAACGATGAGCGATCTGCGACTCGCCGACACGATGATTTCGACTATAAGCTGTTCATTACTACACGTAAATTCAAAACATTTAAGAATTCTGACAACGACATTCATCCACAAGCATGGCTTCATCAATTCTCTCATTGTTTTCCTACCAACTGGTCATTGGAGCACAGGTTAGAATTTATGTGTGGCTACTTGGAGAATGAACCAGCTGAAAGAATGCGATCGGTCATTCACGATTGTCATAGTGAAGGAGAATTTTACCATGCCTTCCTCTCAGCATATTGGTCTCAAGCTACACAAGACTGAGTAAAACATAGCATCATAATGATGAAATATTTCGAACAATCTGAATTTTCCAGTATTGTGAAATATTTTGAAGACATGTTGCACAAGAATCAGTACCTGTCAAACCCATACAGCCCCTCAGAACTCATCCGCATTTGCTTAATCAAATTACCTGAACATTTACGACATATTATTTTGGCAGGACGTTGCAAAGACGACATTGAAGCTTTACAGGGACTCATACAAGAATTAGAAATTGACACTGACAATCGCGGAACGCGAAAACAGGAACACAACAATTACATGTCACATCCATCACAATTCCACGATCAAAGAAATAATACACGACAAGGCTATTCTCACAACACAAATCGTGACCAAAGCAGACACCACTCGTATGACAACCATTGGCACAGTAATAATATCTACAGGGAAAGATCACCTCTCCGCGGTAATGACTATCACAGAGACAATCAGAGAAGCAGACAATATGGGAACCAAAATAAATATTATCAAGGGAGACAGAATAATTTTAGACGTGACGGTCCAGCGCACAGTTACGATTCAGGGAGAAATTCTCCACCACGTGACAGACAAGAAAGAAAGTATGGAATCTACTGACATGACGAGGACAGACGATATGATCGTAACGACAGAGCTGAATTGCATCAGAACTGGCGAGATTCAAACAGAGCAGGGCACTCTCGACAAGATGAATTTGTAGAAGTTAGGTCTCCTAATCCCAGTAACGACGCGCGCCAACAAAGAAACAGACAATGACTCGCACCGCAGGCAGCCACGTGCGCCCGCTGGCTCAGGAAAAAATTACATAGACGCTAACCTTGAGAAAAATTCCAGTATTCTTTACCGACGTATACCGCATGATAATTGCATTGAAGTTCAAACTCTGAGTACTATGAAGAGTAAAGGATTGCACCACACTTCACATGTAAAACTGCTTATTGAGAGATAATCTACTTTTTAACTTAGTCTTTGCCATAAAATTTTTCACTTCACGCTACTAGTACAGTTTGTCACACTGAGAAACTGTTAACATGCAACAATGTTTGAAGTTAAATATCCAGTCAAGAACCAAGAGAACTTATTTAAACAGAAATTACGAATGCATTGTTATTGTGAACAGATGACACAGTGTTATTGTGTGTGTACATTCTTGCTTGTTAGTTGCACAATTACGTAACGACTATAAGGCTCACATACTTAGAACATTTACCAGTACTGCTAATGGGATTTTAATGCAACATTTTGGTTTACTTGAAAATACGTTCTGGATTTAAATTACTTTCTGTCAGATACCAGATGACACAGTGGTTAGTTTATGTGATAGCTACACGATTTTATCACGACGCTACTAATGAGTGACAATTTACAATGTTGCTTTTGCGGTGTATCTGTTTTATATCTGCACAGTTTTTCTGAATTCTTCTGGAAAGTAAAACGTGTTTTAGTAGTAACTTTTGTGGTATAGCTACAATGAGACTGCCTTTTCTGTAGCACAACAATACGTTACAGCACAGTACTTTCTTCATCACGGCAATAAGCGTAATAACTACGATATCTATACGCAAAGCATTTCACTTTTGTTTATCATGAGGTAAGTACATTGGCTTCTACAGAACTTAGCGTTCGGAGGAAAATAACTAAGACACTTCCACAGAGATTATCTTACAGCAAGACGCACATTTAGCGCTACAGGACACGTATTTGAGTGATTAATTTTGTACTTAAATCATTTATTTTTAAAGATATTTGAAGTACAATGATACAAAGGTTTTCCATGATACATTTCATTCCATTGCTGTGATCTGTAACACCTGAGGGTACAATTACATGAATCCTCAAGGGGGTACACGCTTACTTTGTGTACCATGTGTGTGGCAAGCACAAGGAGCCTTAGCTAATATGGTATTTGCTTATACAACTTTGCACATCGGTACCATATTTCTGCAACACGAAATACACAGCTACCTGATCATTTAACTGAGAGAGACAAACATTTATTTTACTACATCAGTCACAGATGTTTACGTAATTACACTGTTGGATAACTTCACACTTACGAAATTGTATTTTGTCTATACTTTGAGAACTGTTCATATTTTTTCGGAACCATTGTGATACTATGAGAGCTTTGAATGTTGTATTTGGTAAGGGAGCATGATTTTAAAGTACGTTTTAGTTAGATGACATTAATGAAATGAGCAGAGAATATTTTTTTAGTGTTTGAAATTATTGCAGAAAGCTACGACGTTTTTGAGATTTGGCTGAGGTTTTATGATGTTATAACGATGACAATGAGTATTATGCTGTTGAGGTATGTTTATGATCAATAAGCTGATGCTATATGAGGAATTTGATTATGCTATGTATTTATTATGATGAAATATTGAAGAAGTCGACGAATATGTATATGTGTAATAAGGTAAGGAATAATGAGTAGTGTTTAGGGACTCTGATTTGTCGAAAAGGATGTTGGAAACCAAGAATCCTACTTTAAGGGTTATGAAATGTGTGTAAATGCGTGAATGTATCACAATGCCAACGAAAACTTTTTTAACACTGTTATATTCATAGGAATTTGTTTATATACATTTGCAACGCAAATTCTCGACCTGTGAAATTTTTTATTTGAGACTGTCACTGTAATGCAAACTGGTGTCGTAAATATTTCAGTAAGAACGTTAAGTGACCACGTTCACTTAATGAGTCGTGGGCACCCAGCTGTGAGACAATCGCCTGGAAAAAAGCCATTAGTGTGTGCCTTTCAGAGACACAGGTGGAGGAAAAAAAAAGAGGCCATTATCCTCGCTATTGACATTCCTTTGTAGAAAGCATCGCAAATCCGACACGCTCAAACTTGAAAACATATGATTATACTGTGGAGCTCTTAATTTATTATATTTACTAAAATGCCTAATGAAACGATGAGAAACATTTCACGGCTATTGTCTTGCTATATGGCTTGCTTTATGTATTTATTTACTCATTTTGTTTAATATCTAGTTTCTAGCTGCACTGCAGCATTGGTTAAAACAAAATTTAATAGATGTACTAATATAGATATTTTATGCCTACAGATCCAGTAAATAACCATTTTATAATCTACTTCAAAAAAACGTGGGAGCACAAAAAGACATTTCCCTTCACAGGAACTGCATACATAATTTTTGTCAGTGAGTGGGTAACTTATTTAGTAGTGTAAGTTAAAGTGATGCATCACTCTAGTGTTAAGATGTGACATAGGTATTAAACATGGCCATTTTTACTGTAATATTTTTTCTGCTTGAGCTGTCATGTTTAGATATAAGTTATTGCATTTGCTGCTGCTGTTTGCCAGGCATAGTGCTACTAAATTTCACTTTGTATTACTCTATTAAGCTAGTTTTACTACTGATTTATTTTCTTGTTGCTGCACATTGGCTCATATTAGTTGTAATGTTGCACAGCTTGGTAATTTAGATTTACTACAGCTTGCTTTGCCAATTTGAATTTTTTGTCATTGCTGTTTGTACTAATTGTTTTGTGCTGCTGCATTGCGTCGTCCCTTAATTTAACATCTGAGCTCAGTAGATTTAAGTTAGCTTAAGAGGAAGTAGGCTATATAAGAGAACGAGTGGTGATGAATTGGGAGAAATGCATTGAGAAGCTATAAGAACATGGTTTGGCCAAAAAGGTATTTTGAAAGAGGATATGAACCAAAAAAGTAGGGTTTAGGGACAACAGGTTTAGGTAGGATTTTCTTGGAAATAAATGATGAGGTAAGATAATGGAAAATAAATAATGAGGTAAGAAATATGTGAACATATAAATACAGAAAGCATGCTTGGATAGGATTTTTTTGGTGGAAACAAATGTTGAAATGAGATGAAAGATCTATGGAATCAAGTTTTGGGTTGGACTGCAGTACCAAATGTTACCCTGAAAACGAACCCTGTCTTTCCTTTCGTATTATTCCGCTATGTGTTTATGTATCCTTGTGTATTTGTCTTTTTCCTGTCTTTATGTGTTTAGCTAATATGATTTATGTTGTAGAATTTTTCAAATACTATGTTATTTTCTTTGTAAAGATGTTTAGACATTATTTATTCTGTTTTGTTTTAATGCTCATGTGTAAAGTTGATGTTTAAAAAGTTATTCTGATCTTTTATGTATTTACTTATGTCATAATTCCTGTAACACTGATGTCTATGTTAGTTCGATTCTTTTGTAAAGCCTTTACTACAAATGTTATCTGTATTGTTATGTTTTTAATGATGTATTTTGTACCTTTGTTATTGTATTCTTATGTTATAAAATTGTAATTGACACCAGCTCATCAAATTAAGTAACTTGTAAGTTACATTTCGCTGCACACGTTTGTGATGGTCATAGTATATGGACAATATGTGAGAAGTAGGGACTGATAGTGCTTGCACGTGTGTTAATAATTCAGCAAGGGACTGGATAACAGCATTGCAGGTTCGAAGGACATTTAAAAAAAAATTTTGTGAGTGCACAAGTGGTGGTTCATGGACTTGCTATATTATCCGCAAGACTCTTCAATGGTGATTGTGCACCTGCACAGTCAAATAGATGGCTGCTAGCTATTTCTACAAGGACTACAGTCGGTCTGCATCTTTGATGACCCACCAATACCATTATTTTCTACAAGGACTGCAGTGGGTCTGCACCTCTGGTGGCCCACCAATACCACAATCTCTACCAGGACTACAGTGGGTCTGCACCTCTGGTGGCCCACCAATACCACAATCTCTACCAGGACTACAGTGGGTCTACTCTGTGATGACCTACCTACCAATATTCTTCAAAACTACGACTGACTCTGCTGCGGGTTTGCTCTGTTGTGGCGCATTACCTGTCTGCATGTCAAGAGTCAGCACTGTCTTTCCGTTGGAAGGACAACACTACTTCTTCAAGACTGCATGGAAATCCACTACTTCTGTGTGCATTCTCTTTTACTGCTCAGACTTTGAGAAAAAAAAAAACACTGCAATTTTACTGTGATGAATGATCAGGATTGTCTTTATGGACTGTGAGAAAATTTTAGCTTTGACCAACATTTATCAATACGTGCGTGCATTTGATATCTTTGTTATTGTAATTATGACAAATTTTATCAAATCATTATTGGCCACTGCCCAAAACAATTTGTAAAATTTTTTTGTGGGGAGCATGGGGGCTATGTAAGTAGGCTGTTTATGTTTTCTTATTGGCAACGTTACATAGCGCTCTGTTTGAAAAATCACTGGCTGTGCTGTGTGCAGTCTGTGGCTAGTTTGCATTGTTGTCTGCCATTGTAGTGTTGGGCAGATGGATGTTAACAGCGCGTAGTGTTGCGCAGTTGGAGGTGAGCCACCAGCAGTGGTGGATGTGGGGAGAGAGATGACGGAGTTTTGAAATTTGTAAGAGTGGATGTCATGAACTGCTATATATATTATGACCTTTGAACACTATTAAGGTAAATAAATTGTTTGTTCTCTATCAAAATCTTTCATTTGCTAACTATGCCTATCAGTAGTTAGTGCCTTCAGTAGTTTGAATCTTTTATTTAGCTGGCAGTAGTGGCGCTCGCTGTATTGCAGTAGTTCGAGTAACCAAGATTTTTCTGAGGTAAATGATTTGTGAAAGGTATAGGTTAATGTTAGTCAGGGCCATTCTTTTGTAGGGAATTTTGAAAGTCAGATTGCGTTGCGCTAAAAAATATTGTGTGTCAGTTTAAGGACAGTCATGTATAAATTTTTCTAAGGGGATGTTACATAACATCCTAGCCCTGAAGCAAAAAGTGAGAACATATTATCTTGCTTAAAATCGTTCCAACACCTTCTTTTAGCGATTTTGAAGGGAAATGCAGCGACATATGCCTTACCAAAATCAACTCAAACAGAGTCGTACAAAACCTCCAACCGTTACCTTGCTTGTTTGAAACGGTGGCGGGGAGGGAAGAAGTACTTCGAAGAGGTTCGTCCTTCCCTCGCCAGTCGAGCGGAAGTAATCCTGCGAAGGTATCCATTGTGCAGTTACAGTTAACATCTCTGTGCAAACATTAGTATCCCAAAGACCAGCAAATCTGGCTTAGCAGACTAAGAACTCCATCATTCATAAGAACTCAATCCAATTCACCACTCACTGATATTCACACACAGGATTGCAGTAATGGGAATAACACTGATACTAGAATGAGATTTTCACTCTGCAGCGGAGTGTGCGCTGATATGAAACTTCCTGGCAGATGAAATCTGTGTGCCGAATCGAGACTCGAACTCGGGACCTTTGCCTTTCGCGGGCAAGTGCTCTACCAACTGAGCTACCCAAGCACGACTCAGGGGCCGTCCTCACAGCTTTACTTCTGCCAGTAGAGCACTTGCCCGCGAAAGGCAAAGGTCCCGAGTTCGAGTCTCGGTCTGGCACACAGATTTAACCTGCCAGGAAGTTTCATATCAGCGCACACTCCGCTGCAGAGTGAAAATCTCATTCTGGAAACATCCCCCAGGCTGTGGCTAAGCCATGTCTCCGCAGTACCCTTTCTCTCAGGAGTGCTATTTCTGCAGGTTTCGCAGGAGAGCTTCTGTAAAGATTGGAAGGTAGGAGACGAGATAGTGGCGGAAGTGAAGCTGTGAGGACGGGCAGTGAGTTGTGCTTGGGTAGCTCAGATGGTAGAGCACTTGTCCGCGAAAGGCAAAGGTCCCGAGTTCGAGTCTCGGTCCGGCACACAGTTTTAATCTGTCAGAAGTTTCAACACTGATACTCAATCCAGACGTAAATAAAGTAAACAAAACTCTTTTCCTCCCTCGAGGTCACTTGATATTACAAATTTGTAGCATGAGGTAGAAACAGTGCAACAGCAAACTTAATCATTATGAAATAGATCTAACATATACTCTCCCCATCATCAGTTTGGCAGTGTCTTCCATAGGAAATTTCGCATGATCACCCCCTCTTTCAGTGTGATTAGTGTAGCCTTCATTTTACAAAGTTGCGCCTCCAAGCATGATGCTGCCTTTACTGACGGTCAGTACAACATAATGAAAAATGTATGTTGACGTCATGGAAAACAGTCTAACATTAGGCTACACAACACCTTCATACACCTTATTCTCTTTACAGTCGAACAATAACAATGGCCAGGAAATTCCAGTATATAACTTGTAAAAGAGCTTCCTATTACCTGAAAGAAGTAATTGTGACTAGAAATACTGAACACCCTTTCGCGCCGTGTGGCCAAACCAATTGGAGTGTCAAAATGTAAACGCTGCGCCAGCTGTCGCAACCTCCCGGGACACTCCTGGGGCCTCCAAAACACAGCTTAATACTAGGACCAAATCAGATAAATATCACTATAATATCTCTCATTTCCTAACACGAATCAAATGCTAGAATATGCCTAAAAAATAGAAAGAAGAACAGAGACAAGACTGGAAGGTTTAATACTTTGGTGACACTGAAAGACGAACTTGTTATGAGCACTAAGACCAAAAATTAAGAAAAAATGTTGAGGGGTACATGTACAGACGAACGAATGAATATAATTTCAGAAAAAACTGCATGACCTATTCAAGAGAAAGAGCGTCACCTCTAGCTCCTATTCAAGCAGTTATTCGGCTTGTAGTTGATTAATAGAGTTGTTGGATGTTCTCTACATCTACATCTAGATTTATACTTCGCAAGCCACCCAATGGTATGTGGCGGAGGGCACTTTACGTGCCCCTGTCATTATCTCCATTTCCTGTTCCAGTCGCGTATGGTTCGCGGGAAGAACGACTGCCGGAAAGCCTCCGTGCGCGCTCGAATTAATTTTACTTTCGTGATCTCCTCGGGAGGTATAAGTAGGGGGAAGCAATATATTCGATACCTCATCCAGAAACGCACCATCTCGAAACCTGGACAGCAAGCTACACCGCGATGCAGAGTGCTTCTCTTGCAGAGTCTGCCACTTGAGTTTGCTAAACATCTCACGCTTACCAAATAACCCTGTGACGAAACGCGCCGCTCTTCTTTGGATCTTCTCTATCTCCTCTGTCAACCCGACCTGATACGGATCCCATACTGATGAATAATATCCTGAGGGATATCGTGCATAATTCTGTCCAATTGGCGCGTTAGATGGTCAAAATATCGATGTCGTTGGAGGGTCCCGCTCGTAGTACCAAACGTTCTCCATAGTGTACGGATCCAGTGAAGTTGCTGGCCAAGGTAGGCTTTGGCAAACACGAAGTCAAGCAGTATAAAATCTCGTCGTCTGTGGGCGGACACTATCTTGCTGAAATGTAAGACCAAGATGGCCTGCTATGAAGGGAAACAAAACGGAGCGTGTAATATCCCCGACGTAACGTGGTGCTGTAAGGATGTCGCAGTTGATAACTAAAGCGGTCCTGCTATGAAACGAAATGACACCCCAGATCATCACTCCTCGTTAACGGACCGTATAATGGGTGGCAGGTTGGTAAAGCTCACTGCTGTCCAGTTCATCTCCAGACGCGTCTACGTTGGTGTTCGGTGATCAGTTCTGCGCGGGACTCATCAATAAAGATAATTCTACTCCACTTAATGAGATTCCAGGCGCCAATGACCAAAGAAGACGTTTGGGGACACAGCTCTGGCAGCAGTGCGAAACCAACCTTACAGGCACCTACCATACGACCTGACAACCAGACAACGAAATTCTGTCTCGAAATCTGACAGAAAATCCAAAGAGATTCTGGTCATACGTAAAGCACACCAGTGGCAAGACACAATCAACACCTTCACTGCGCGATAACAACGCTGAAGTCACTGATGACAGTACCACTAAAGCAGAGCTATTAAACACGGTTTCCCGAAACTCCGTCACCAAAGAAGACGAAGTAAATATTCCTGAATTCCAATCAAGAACAACTGCCTAGATGAGAAACATACACTCCTGGAAATGGAAAAAAGAACACATTGACACCGGTGTGTCAGACCCACCAAACTTGCTCCGGACACTGCGAGAGGGTTGTACAAGCAATGATCACACGCACGGCACAGCGGACACACCAGGAACCGCGGTGTTGGCCGTCGAATGGCGCTAGCTGCGCAGCATTTGTGCACCGCCGCCGTCAGTGTCAGCCAGTTTGCCGTGGCATACGGAGCTCCATCGCAGTCTTTAACACTGGTAGCATGCCGCGACAGCGTGGACGTGAACCGTATGTGCAGTTGACGGACTTTGAGCGAGGGCGTATAGTGGGCATGCGGGAGGCCGGATGGACGTACCGCCGAATTGCTCAACACGTGGGGCGTGAGGTCTCCACAGTACATCGATGTTGTCGCCACTGGTCGGCGGAAGGTGCACGTGCCCGTCGACCTGGGACCGGACCGCAGCGACGCACGGATGCACGCCAAGACCGTAGGATCCTACGCAGTGCCGTAGGGGACCGCACCGCCACTTCCCAGCAAATTAGGGACACTGTTGCTCCTGGGGTATCGGCGAGGACTATTCGCAACCGTCTCCATGAAGCTGGGCTACGGTCCCGCACACCGTTAGGCCGTCTTCCGCTCACGCCCCAACATCGCGCAGCCCGCCTCCAGTGGTGTCGCGACAGGCGTGAATGGAGGGACGAATGGAGACGTGTCGTCTTCAGCGATGAGAGTCGCTTCTGCCTTGGTGCCAATGATGGTCGTATGCGTGTTTGGCGCCGTGCAGGTGAGCGCCACAATCAGGACTGCATACGACCGAGGCACACAGGGCCAACACCCGGCATCATGGTGTGGGGAGCGATCTCCTACACTGGCCGTACACCACTGGTGATCGTCGAGGGGACACTGAATAGTGCACGGTACATCCAAACCGTCATCGAACCCATCGTTCTACCATTCCTAGACCGGCAAGGGAACTTGCTGTTCCAACAGGACAATGCACGACCGCATGTATCCCGTGCCACCCAACGTGCTCTAGAAGGTGTAAGTCAACTACCCTGGCCAGCAAGATCTCCGGATCTGTCCCCCATTGAGCATGTTTGGGACTGGATGAAGCGTCGTCTCACGCGGTCTGCACGTCCAGCACGAACGCTGGTCCAACTGAGGCGCCAGGTGGAAATGGCATGGCAAGCCGTTCCACAGGACTACATCCAGCATCTCTACGATCGTCTCCATGGGAGAATAGCAGCCTGCATTGCTGCGAAAGGTGGATACACACTGTACTAGTGCCGACATTGTGCATGCTCTGTTGCCTGTGTCTATGTGCCTGTGGTTCTGTCAGTGTGATCATGTGATGTATCTGACCCCAGGAATGTGTCAATAAAGTTTCCCCTTCCTGGGACAATGAATTCACGGTGTTCTTATTTCAATTTCCAGGAGTGTAGAAGTAGATATCCTCGGTGTAACAAAGCAGCTTAAATCGCTTAGTAAAGGCATGGCCTCCGGTCCAGATGGTATACCAGTCACGTTCCTCTCAAAGTATGCTGATGAAATAGCTCCCTGTTTAGGAATTATATACAGCCGCTCGCTCACAGAAAGACACGTACCTAAAGACTGGAAAATTGCTCAAGTCACACCAATGCCCAAAAAGGGGAGAAGGAGTAATCCGCTGAATTATAGGCCTATATCACTAACGTCGATTTGCAGTAGGGTTTTAGAACATATACTATATTCGAACATAATGAAGTACCTCGAAGAAAACGATTTATTGACATATAGTCAGCACGGATTCAGAAAATATCGTTCTTGTGAACACACAACTAGTTCTTGATACTCATGAAGTAATAAGTGATATCGACAGGGGATGTCAAATTGATTCCATATTTTTAGATTTCCAGAAGGCTTTCGACACAGTTCCTCACAAGCATCTTCTAATCAAACTGCGTGCCTACGGAGTATCGCCTCAGTTGCGCGACTGCGTGATTTCCTGTTAGAAAGGTCACAGTTAGTAGTAATAGAAGGAAAGTCATCGAGTAAAACAGAAGTAATGTCCGGCGTTCCCCAAGGAAGTGTTACAGGCCCTCTATGGTTCCTGACCTATATTAACGACATAGGAGACAATCTGAGTAGCCGTCTTAGATTGTTTGCAGATGATGCTGTCATTTACCGTCTTGTATAGTCATCAGATGATCAAAACGACTTGCAAAATGATTTAGATAAGATATCCGTATGGTGCGAAAAGTGGCAATTGACCCCGAATAAAGAAAAGTGCGAAGATATTCACATGAGTACTTAAAGAAATCAGCTAAATTTCTATTACGCGATAAGTCACACAAATCTGAGGGCTGTAAATTCAACTAAATGCTTAAGAATTACAATTACAAATAAACTAAATTGGAACGCTCACATAGATAATATTGTGGGTAGAGCAAACCACAGACTGCGATTCATTGGCAGAACACTTAGAAGGAGCAACAGGTCTACCAAAGAGACTGCTTACACTACGCTTGTCCGCCCTATTCTGGAGTACTGCTGTGTGGTGTGCGATCCGCATCAGATGGGACTGACGGATGACATCGAAAAAGTACAAAGAAGGGCAGCTCGTTTTGTATTATCGCAAAATAGGGGAGATAGTGTTACATACGTGAATTGGAGTGGCAATCATTAAAACAAAGGCGTTTTTCGTTGCGACGGGATCTTCTCATGAAATTTCAATCATCAGTTTTCTCCTCCGATTGCGAAAACATTCTGTTGGGACCCACCTACATAGGGAGAAATGATCATCACGATAAAATAAGAGAAATCAGGGCTCGCACGGAAAAATTTGAGTGCTCGTTTTTCCACGTGCCGTTCAAGAGTGGAACGGTAGAGAGACAGCATGAAGGTGGTTGCTTGAACCCTCTGCCTGGCACTTTATTGTGAATAGCACAATAATCACGTAGATGTAGATGTGGGATGTAGGGACGTTATGGGATGATATTTCATAGTATGATCCTTTTTGTTGTCACCTGCGACACCCTTCATAACAGAGCACGTCGACGATATTCGACGCCGTGTTGTGTTGCCCTTCGTGACAAGTTTTTCTGGGGTTAAATTTCAGCATAATAATGTTGACGCAAACATGGCGAGTGTTTCGACTGCTTGTCTCTACGCTTGCCAAACTCTACGATGGTCAGCGAGGCCGCCGAATCTCTCCTGAATTGAGAATTTTTAGAGTATTATGCGCAGGGCCCTCCAACTAGTTTGGGGTTTTGAGTTAAAGCGCCAGTGGGACAGAATTTGGCACATCGTCCCTCAGGATGACCTTGTAACACCTGCGTTCAGTTTACAGTGAAAAAAGCTGTAGAAAGAATGATTTAAAATTAAGAATAGAATTTTAGAGGGGAAAATAGTGTAGAATCAGAGTTCGGTAACTGCAGATCAAAATTATAGTATATCAGCAAGTAGTTTAACGTCTAAGTACAGCAAAGCCACGGAAGCTCCGTCATGGAGACGGCAGTGACGTTAAACTCTTGTGATGAAAAACCTATAAAAAGGCCTGATCGTCATTATTGTCGCCTTTTTTCCCTTGATTCTTTCGTTAAAGGGCGGGGAACCCGTGTCAGTCAGCGAGACAATAATTAGATTGGACTTTATCGTGTTAAGATTCACGATTAACTGTTAGAATATTACGGAGGTTAAAAGTGATGTGGTGTACGATCTCTGACTGTTGGTAGCAACGGAGTATTAAGGGGATTTTAGGACTTTGGTGCTAGATTGGAACTTTACGGACATATAGACGACGGAAACTCAAATTATGTGCTGATACGAGTGAATTCAGAGATACCGGTATTCAGATATTAACGTGTGGAGTTTTGAAAGTGTCGTGTGCCGTAAGTTGCGAATCTGGCCGTAGAGCGCGTGCACATCGGCATTTGCGGACTATTTAGATTCCTCCAGGCTAGGAACCTTTTAAATAAACCATCATCCATCAGCATCTTAATCCTTGAATATAGAGTGAAAGTGAAATACAAGAGTGTTGTACTTATTTCATTTGCCCAGGACTAATCAGTGAAGGTTTTACGGAACCAAAGCTATTCAGCAGTAAGTCAGCACCATCTAGCGGAAAGCGTAGGCATTAACTAACACGCTAACTGAACTGAACGTTCACGTGTTTTACGGACTGCTTAATATGAACTTTTGTGACTCTTTGACGTCCCCACTCCCTCCGAAAGGTGGCGCAGGCTGTCTGAATCATAAAACGGGAGAGTTTTAGCCGGGCAAATTACTAAATTAAAGCGATATTTACAAGACTCGCAGTAATAGCAAAAGGCAAGGCCCGCACCTCATCGGAGAGTCGTAGCTGTCACGCCGAGAAGTAAAGCCGGAAAACCTACCGACGATAGGTATCTACTAGTAGACGTCCACGTGGAGTACCTAAAAAGGGAACCACAAGAGAGTTGGGGATGCTTCAACCTCCACAATCAATGCCAACCCGAATAAGTAGCTGCATAAGTGCCAGAGGTGACCCAAGGCATTACTGATTTATTCAGTATGTGAAGCTGACTGCCTAAATCAGGATGACGAATAGGCTACTTACCTCTAGTCGAGTTTCTTAACAACTGTGCCAATTTCCTTAGTCACTAGCGACTTAATGGCCATTGAAAGTACCTCTGGATAGAATCAAAAGGCAGCGAATGAGCAATGCACCGCATTAAAGACATTACTGCACGTCTAACGTCGCTCGGCTGTGCTTTCTACGTGTACCTTACTCGAGCTGGCCGAGTGCGGCTATCCCAGGAAGATGCGCGCTAACAAGAGTACGAGCCGCAGGGGAAGCCCCTCTGCGAGCCGTCGACAGGCAACAGGAATCGATTAGGAGAGTCGATAGGCTCCCCGCGGGACGCTGCCGCCGCCGTCGCCGCCAGCGCCGTCGCCGCCTCCGTCGTTTATCGAGCGCGCCGCGGGCCCCGGCGATGACGGTGTGTATTCTGAGTGGTGATTGCTTTGTAATTAGAATCGCTAACTAAGCGCGGTGCCAGAGCCCGCCTCCCCGGCGTATCCCATTAAAGTGTAACTAGACGGCACGCGCCGCCTCGCAGACAACCAATCACTGCCGCCTTCGCCGCCATCTCCTCCGCCTTCTCGCCTTCGCCTCCTCCTCGGCAGTCACGGCTCCAGTCGTTTGACAGGGCGAGCCGTGAGCGGAGTGGAAATGCGTTCCTGGCGGAGCTACCTGCAGCGCAACCTGTGCAGGCGGCATGGGTTCTGATTACGCTCGGGATCACTCAGCTAGATCCACACACAGCGTTTGTTGTCCTCACACCTTCCAAAGTACGCTGGTATATTCAGCGTGATGTGTCACTGCCAAGTTACGTAATACGATGTGGTCCAATGACAGAATTTCTGCAACATAGTACGGAAGGTAACTGAAAGAAATACGCCATGAGACGAACAGAAATGACACTTTCATTCAACGATGATGTTGTTGTTGTGGTCTTCAGTCCTGAGACAGGTTTGATGCAGCTCTCCATGCTACCCTATCCCGTGCAAGCTTCTTCATCTCCCAGTACTTACGGCAACCTACATCCTTCTGAAACTGCTTAGTGTATTCATCTCTCGGTCTGCCTCTACGATTTTTACCCTCCACGCAGCCCTCCAGTGCTAAATTTGTGATCCCTTCATGCCTCAGAACATGTCCTACCAAGCGGTCCCTTCTTCTAGTCAAGTTGTGCTAAAAACTCCTCTTCTCCCTAATTCTATTCAATACCTCCTCTTTAGTTATGTGATCTACCCATCTAATCTTCAGCATTCTTCTGTAGCACCACATTTCGAAAGCTTCTATTCTCTTCTTGTCTAAGCTATTTATCTTCCACGTTTCACTTCCATACATGGCTACACTTCATACAAATACTTTCAGAAACGATTTCCTGAGACTTTAATCTATACCCGTTGTTAACAAATTTCTCTTCTTCAGAAACGCTTTCCTTGCCATTGCCAGTCTAAATTTTATATCTTCTCTACTTCGACCATCATCAGTTATTTTGCTCCCCAAATAGCAAAACTCCCTTACTACTTTAAGTTTCTCATTTCCCAATCTAATTCCATCAGCATCACCCGACTTAATTCGGCTACAATCCATTATCCTCGTTTTGATTTTGTTGATGTTCATCTTATATCCTCCTTTCAAGACACTGTCCATTCCGTTCAACTGCTCTTACAAGTCCTTTGCTGTCTCTGACAGAATTACAATGTCACCGGCGAACCTCAAAGTTTTTATTTCTTCTCCGTGGATTTTAATACCTACTCTGAATTTATCTTTTGTTTCCTTTACTGCTTGCTCAATATACAGATTGAATAACATCGGGGAGAGGCTACAACCCTGTCTCACTCCCTTCCCAACCACTGCTTCCCTTTCATGCCACTCGACTCTTATAACTGCCATCTGGTTTCTGTACAAATTGTAAATAGCCTTTCGCTCCCTGTATTTTACCCCTGCCACCTTCAGAATTTGAAAGAGAGTATTCCAGTCAACATTGCCAATAGCTTTCTCTAAGTCTACAAATGCTAGAAACGTAGGTTTGCCTTTCCTTAATCTTTCTTCTAAGATAAGTCGTAGGGTCAGTATTGCCTCACGTGTTCCAGTATTTCTACGGAATCCAAACTGATCTTCCCCGAGGTCGGCTTATAAAATTAATAAAATAAAATAAAATAAAAATAAAATAAAATATTAATTATTTTTATCTGTATGAATGTCTCTCCTGTGAGTCGTCAGGTTTTGATTATTCGGTATCAGACGCTTGACAATGGCTTTTTCGTAAAGGCAATGTTACTCGTAGTTGACCGTGAAATAAAACTGAAATAATCGGACTTCGTAATTAAATCGTTTCCAAAGACTGCTGCGGTAGGTGCGGACTCATAAACTAAATCTCAATATTACAATAATTTGCCAGCCATGCCAAAACGTCGTACAGAGGGGATTGTCTACTAAACAATAAAATTACACAGTTAGTTAAATCATATATATTCAATGAATAAGCCTACTGTTCACAATCCTACTTACTTTTATAAATATAAATTCTTTTCAGAATCGAGTGCCTAGTATGGTTGCAACTCGCAGTAATTTTCTATAACATGAAATATGGCGGTGTGCCAGACAATAAACTAAAATACGTGCTTCTCGCACCACTTCAACCAGAGCTCTCTCAGTCGCGTTACATTGTGGACTAAACCTCGAAATAAATATACTTTTAATGTTATTGTCCTTCAAGAAATTTCTCCATTTGTACCCAGAGTAGTATGCTGCATTATCTGACAGAATTGCTTTAGGTTTTCCCACGTGCGTCAGGTAATCACTTGAGAATCTTCATATTATAGCATTTGCAGTGGCGGATTTTAAAGCATAAAGTTTTACATGTTTAGAAAATATATCGTAAAAAGCTAAGATATATTTGACGCCTCCAGAGCTTGCTGGATGCGGTCCACTGATGTCAGTACACAGAATTTCCAGGGGTTTACTAGGTAAAATAGAATGTAAATCTGTTTTTGTGGATAAATTCTGAGGTTTTGATTTTTGACATATGACACATGTTTTCAGTTCCCTGTAAATTTTTCTTCTCATATTGCTAAAATAACAGTATGTACTGAGCTTCGCTAAACACTTTTTTGTCCCATAATGACCCCATACTAAGTGTGTGTGCCAAATTAAATTACGTTCAGACTCTTTGGGAATGCATACACACCAGTTAGTAGCATTTGGATGTCGGCGGTAAAATAGCACATCATTGTGTAACTTGTAATACTTAGTCAAAGGATGATTGTGTTTTTCTACCAGTAATGTTATTATCTTATACCAGTGAGGATCAGATTTTTGTAATTCAGGCATGTTTCTGCACATATCAATATAATATTGGTGATACTGCTTGTCTTGCATTAAGAGAATCCTGTAGTCATTTATATTTTCTAAGTCACTGTTGGTATCATTCATACCTTGTGGAAGTCTAGACAAAGTGTCTGCAATGGTGTTGTCCTTACCTCTTATGTACTTAATTTCAAAAGAGTAGTTCTGAAGTGTAACTGCCCATCGTGATAGTCTAGGATGTACAAGTTTACAAGTTAACAAAAATGTCAGGGCCTGGTGATCGGTGTAAATTACCGTATGTTTTCCAAATAAATAATAATTGAATTTCTTGAATGCCCATACTATGGAAAGTGTTTCTAACTCAGTAGTGGAGTATGTACGCTCACATTCAGTTAGAGTGCGACTCGCAAACCCAATAATTCTTATCTGTTCCTCCTCTTTATTCTTTACAACTTGAAATAAGCAACAGCCCAAGCCAGTACGTGAAGCGTCACAAGTCATACAAAAATCTAAATTGAAATCTGGATGGCTCAATATGTTAGCATTCACTAAAGCATGTTTAATTGTATTAAAGTCATTCTGGCACTGTTCCGACCAGATCCAAACTTGATTCTTTCTGAGTAGATTTAGCAGATGTTTACTGTTCAAAAGTGGTTGTGGCAAAAAACGTCTGAAAAATGAACATAGCCCAAGGAATGATTTTAACTGCTTTTTAGTTCGAGGGCTAGGAAAGTTTCTGATAGCATCTAATTTACTGGGATCCGGACGTATGCCCTGTGAATTAATGATATGTCCTAAATACTTTATCTCACTGCAACCAAATTTTGATTTTCTTAGGTTGGCTGTGACTCCAGCTTGTGCAAATTTTTCTAAAATAATTTGAAGTGTGTCAACGTGTTCATTCCAGGATTGTGTAGCTATCAGTATATCATCTACATAGTGTGTGACTGTCTCAACTAAATCGTCGCCAAGCACGGTATCCAGGGCTGTAATGAATACCCCAGAGCTGACATTCAGTCCAAAGGGTAGAACACAAAACTGATAGGTTCGCCCCCCGAACATAAATGCAGTATATTTCCGTGATTCAGGAGTGATACCCACCTGCCAAAACGAATTAGCGAGATCTATTGTGGAAAAATATTTTGCATCTAGAAATTTCTGTAATTGCTCTTCTAAATTTTCAGGTTTTGTGTGAACCGGTAAAATTATTTCATTAATAGCTCGTGTGTCTAACACTAACCTAATGCTTCCATTTGATTTTTTGACAACAAGTAGAGGACTACAATAAGGTGAGGTGGATGGTTCAATGACCTTCCAGTCTAACATTTGTTTTAATTCTTGCCACACAGCAGGTCGTTGAGATAACGGTACGTTATATGTCTTATGGTAGAAGATCTTGTGAGGCTTAACTTCAATCTTGTACACATACATGTTGATAACACCTAATCGTTTGGTAAAAACTTGTAAATATTTGGATAACACTTCCTGTAGTTTTATACGTTCATGTACACTGAGAGCTGTAGCTTCACTTATCTTATGATCAAGCAATGTTTTCAAGTCCATTAGCTCTGCGTCAGATGAGTGTGTTTGCATGTCTTGAATGTCTTTGTCAAGTACTAACTGAACCTTGTACCCAGTACAGTGTTTGTCATGCTTTAGAGTTCTCCTGTCCAAATCAATAATAATTACCCTGCTTTTATCATTTAAAATACATTTACCTTTGGAGAAGTCTATAATGCAGTCCTTCTCGCTCATAATATCTATTCCTAATATGCAATTAGTCACAAGGTTTTGTACAACCAGGAATGGCCATTGTACGGTTCCATTACCTATTTTAACGTTTACAAAAACTTGCTTCGTAACCCTACATGACTTATTACCTAGTGCAGTAGTTATTTTACAGTTTTGGGCAGGAAACTCAGGCACAGGTTCCAATTCACACATCTTTTTATAAAAATTAAAAGATAAAACGCTCACAGCTGCACCTGTATCTAGGATAATAGTAGTTGGAATCCCACCTACTACACCAGTAGTGGATGCTAAAACAATTTCATTTGTGTTTAAACGACATTGTGTACTGTCTTGTAAAAGTTCATCTGATATATTGTTATTGTGGTTGTATCTTATAAATAAAACAGGTAGTTTTTGTTTAGAATTACTCGGCATATCATTATTCTGTTGTTCAAGTGTGGTGTCAAATAACTGATTAACATTGAAGCCGCCCCCCATGGATTCTTCAGCCACGACCTGGGGCAAAGTAGTGACTGTTTCTAGTTTGTTGGATTAGCATTTGTACTAGGTACTGACACAGATTGAGGTTGTGCATCAGGTGTCATTTCTATTATATTCACATTCGGATATTGCCTATTATGATCTCCAAACTTTTGCGGTTGTTGTTGCTGTTGCGCATTATAACTTACCTGTCGGTCGTAAGGTATGCTCCAATTTAGTCCTGGTGGCTGCTGTGGTAAAGCAGTGTTTGAATGAAAGTATTGATCGCTACGAGTCCAGCCTTGATGCTGTCTTGGCTCGTAGTTATTATTATTTCTATTTCTGTTTGTGTTTTTGTTGTTACATTTGTATCCGTTGTTACCGTTGTTGTTATTACCGCGGTGCCTTATGTATGGATTGCCGCATGAAGTGTTATTACTGTTGTAATTGTTGTTTGTATTGGAATACGCGTGTTGATTTTGATTTCCGTATTGAGACGGCATGTGAGTTTGCTGTTTTTGCTGTACCGCGTATCCAACTGTGGGCGCGCCAGAATTGTGTTGGCAAGCCTGCATGTTTTGCATACCACTAGTGTAAACATTGTGGCTGCTGTTTTGCCGCGCGAAGCGCTGATCTTCAAGTAACATGTCAACCGAATCTAAAGCTGTTAAAAAATAATCTGAATCGTCATCCGGGATATGTAGAAGTTTTTCCTTAATGTTGAAAGGCAATTTGGCCTTCAACGCTCGGAGTATATCACGTGTTGCGACTGGTTCGTCTAAAAAATGTCCCATGTTCAAGTATTTTTCAAAATATCTGCGTAAGTTACCATTTTTACTGTTAAAAGTTTCAGGTTCTAAAATTTGTCTTCTGAGTCGCTCCTGAACGGATTGCGACCAGAATTTGTTCAGAAAAGCACGCTCAAACTCACTGTACGTGGTACATACGTCAGCTTGACTGTATGCCCAGACAGCTGCATCGCCTTGGATGTAACCGACAATATATGAAATCTTTTTCCGGTCACTCCAAGTGCGTGGAAATGCGTTACTAAAAGATTTGAGAAAAATCACCGGATGAATGGTTCGTTTTTCTGGGATAAAAATCTGAAATTGCCTGTGTTTCATTAAGCTTTCTTCTTCCTTTGCATTATGATATGGATTTGTACCACTGTAATTACTGCAATGCTCAGCTGGCGAGTAATTACGATAATGTTGCTGTGGTTTACCATGATAATAGCTTGTGTTTGTGTTTGCACGTTGTGGTATGTGTTGTTGTCGTGGTGTGTTTTGTTCTTGTGTGTATGTTGTGTGCGGTATGTGTGCGTCATACTCGAATGTATATTGATTTCTGAACTGTACATTTTGACTGATATTTTCGTTACATTCAGACTGTGGTCGATCGGTGAATTGTCTCATGGGTGCAGTGACGGATTGTACTGCGTCACTAATCAGCTGTTTGTTATTAGTGATGTATTCCGCTACGGAGTCGTGCACAATTGTTGGTAAATTTTCACGTATGCATCTATCAAAATGTTTGTCTTTGTTCTCTACCCAATCATGAAATTCTTTATTAATATTTTGAAAATGAGCTGTGGCATCAGATTGTAAGATGTCAGTCAGGTGTTGTTCAACATCGTCAAATTTATTCTGCACGTCAGTAATTCGTTTTTCAAGGTTGTCGTGTACTGAAGGATATGTTTGAATTTGTTCAGTAAGAGCTTCACACGTGACATTAAGGTATTTTAATTGTGTCTGTAAAAGTGCTACGTCATTTGTAGTCTTTTCTTGTCTCGTATTAAGCTGGGAAAATTTCGTACTGAGTTCAGTCATCTGTTTGGTCAGTGTGGCGTCTATAAGTTCCACACGTTTACACAAAGTGTCATTACATGCCGTGATTGCTATGAGGTCAGATTTAATTTCGTCATTTTGTGTCTTTAAGGTTGCCATGTTTTCCGCGTTCTGTTTCATTAGCACTTGTAACATGTTG
Source organism: Schistocerca serialis cubense (assembly GCF_023864345.2). Classification (NCBI taxonomy): domain Eukaryota; kingdom Metazoa; phylum Arthropoda; class Insecta; order Orthoptera; family Acrididae; genus Schistocerca; species Schistocerca serialis. The sequence continues at coordinate 1,148,270,592 of NC_064639.1, read as the reverse complement.
GCAATATTTACTGTTTGCAAGGTCTCTGCCCCCGCCGCGTCATTAGACGTGACGTCATGCATTAACATGGGCTCTGATTGAGACTTTGAAATTTTTGTGGTGGAAGGCCTATTGTCAAAATTTTCGTCAACACTTGCCTCAATGTTTGATGAATCGTCACTACCGGTTGCTGTCGTAAAGTCATTTTCTAACATTTGTCTCTCGTCCGAGTCGGATTGCGTCTGAATAGTACGTCTTTGCTGTTCCATTTTTGCGTATTGTTTTCTAGTTATTACCATGCCACACGTGATATATATTTCAAGAAATTAATGTTTGACACTGGTTTTAAAATAAAATGCAGTTGAGCATGAATCGGTCGTAGCAACAATGGCTGTCTGTTAATTTAAAAATATAAACTGAATTTGAGATTATTGGTAATGGCTGCTGGCCATGTTACATGATATCGTACAGAAGTCGGCCATATTGTACACTCGTGTATTGGTATTGTTGCATACGTTATTGTTTAAGGAAAAATACTGAGAATGGAATTTATCACTGAAACTGTTATGCGGAAAAGAAACACTACAGAATTTTACTGAAAAGCTAATACACTGAATTATACGTCTGGTCAAGCCTGCTAATGCAAAGATGCTGCGTCTTACCTTATTTTGCTGGAAGCTTCTTTGCGTCTTCCCGCAAAATTTTATAATTGGCAAATATCTTCTGATTTTTGTTATTTCTCATATAGTCAAGTCCAGGTCCAGAAAATTGATTTTTCACATGAAACAAAGAGAACAATGTAACAAATGACAAAATAACAAGTCCGACACGCAGTCGCCAATATAAAATAAATAAAATAAAATAAAATAAAAATAAAATAAAATATTAATTATTTTTATCTGTATGAATGTCTCTCCTGTGAGTCGTCAGGTTTTGATTATTCGGTATCAGACGCTTGACAATGGCTTTTTCGTAAAGGCAATGTTACTCGTAGTTGACCGTGAAATAAAACTGAAATAATCGGACTTCGTAATTAAATCGTTTCCAAAGACTGCTGCGGTAGGTGCGGACTCATAAACTAAATCTCAATATTACAATAATTTGCCAGCCATGCCAAAACGTCGTACAGAGGGGATTGTCTACTAAACAAAAAAATTACACAGTTAGTTAAATCATATATATTCAATGAATAAGCCTACTGTTCACAATCCTACTTACTTTTATAAATATAAATTCTTTTCAGAATCGAGTGCCTAGTATGGTTGCAACTCGCAGTAATTTTCTATAACATGAAATATGGCGGTGTGCCAGACAATAAACTAAAATACGTGCTTCTCGCACCACTTCAACCAGAGCTCTCTCAGTCGCGTTACATTGTGGACTAAACCTCGAAATAAATATACTTTTAATGTTATTGTCCTTCAAGAAATTTCTCCATTTGTACCCAGAGTAGTATGCTGCATTATCTGACAGAATTGCTTTATTAATCTATACCCGTTGTTAACAAATTTCTCTTCTTCAGAAACGCTTTCCTTGCCATTGCCAGTCTAAATTTTATATCTTCTCTACTTCGACCATCATCAGTTATTTTGCTCCCCAAATAGCAAAACTCCCTTACTACTTTAAGTTTCTCATTTCCCAATCTAATTCAATCAGCATCACCCGACTTAATTCGGCTACAATCCATTATCCTCGTTTTGATTTTGTTGATGTTCATCTTATATCCTCCTTTCAAGACACTGTCCATTCCGTTCAACTGCTCTTACAAGTCCTTTGCTGTCTCTGACAGAATTACAATGTCACCGGCGAACCTCAAAGTTTTTATTTCTTCTCCGTGGATTTTAATACCTACTCTGAATTTATCTTTTGTTTCCTTTACTGCTTGCTCAATATACAGATTGAATAACATCGGGGAGAGGCTACAACCCTGTCTCACTCCCTTCCCAACCATTGCTTCCCTTTCATGCCACTCGACTCTTATAACTGCCATCTGGTTTCTGTACAAATTGTAAATAGCCTTTCGCTCCCTGTATTTTACCCCTGCCACCTTCAGAATTTGAAAGAGAGTATTCCAGTCAACATTGCCAATAGCTTTCTCTAAGTCTACAAATGCTAGAAACGTAGGTTTGCCTTTCCTTAATCTTTCTTCTAAGATAAGTCGTAGGGTCAGTATTGCCTCACGTGTTCCAGTATTTCTACGGAATCCAAACTGATCTTCCCCGAGGTCGGCTTCTACCAGTTTTTCCTTTCGTCTGTAAAGAATTCGCGTTAATATTTTGCATCCGTGACTTATTAAACTGATTGTTCGGTAATTTTCACATCTGTCAGCACCTGCTTTCTTTGGGATTGGAATTATTAAATTTTTCTTGAAGTCTGAGGGTATATCGCCTGTCTCATACATTTTGCTCACCAGATGGTAGAGTTTTGTCAGGACTGGCTCTCCCAGGGCCGTCAGAAGTTCCAATGGAATGTTGTCTACTCCGGGGGCCTTGGTTCGACTCAGGTGTTTCAGTGCTCTGTCAAACTCTTCACGCACCTTCGTATCTCCCATTTCATCTTCACCTACATTCTCTTCCATTTCCATAATATTGTCCTCAAGTACATAGCCGTAGTATAGATCCTCTATATACGCCTTCCACCTTTCTGTTTTCCCTTCTTTGCTTAGAACTGGGTTTCCATCTGAGCTCTTGATATCCGTACAAGTAGTTCTATTTTCTCCAAAGGTCTCTTTAATTTTGCTGTAGGCAGTATCTATCTTACCCCTAGTGAGATAAGCCTCTACATCCTTACATTTGTCCTCTAGCCATCCCTGCTTAGCCATTTTGCACTTCCTGTCTATCTCATTTTTGAGACGTTTGTATTCCTTTTTAACCGCTTTATTTACTGCATTTCTATATTTTCTCCTTTCATCAATTAAATTCAATATTTCTTCTGTTACCCAAGGATTTCTACTAGCCCTCGTCTTTTTACCTACTTGATCCTCTGCTGCCTTCACTACTTCATCCCTCAGAGCTACCCATTCTTCTTCTACTGTATTTCTTTCCCCCATTCCTGTCAATTGTTCCCTTATGCTCTCTCTGAAACTCTGTACAACCTCTGGTTTAGTCAGTTTATCCAGGTCCCATCTGCTTAAATCCCCACGTTTTTGCAAAGATGATAATTACACTGAAATCACTGCCATTTATGATGGTCCACTGCACATGACAAATAGAGTTCTTAACAGGGCGTGCGACCACTTTGACGGCAGCGTGTACTCCACGCTCTTCACCGTGTTCTCTTGCTAGCCACAAGACTGGTACTAAGTTCTTCTGTTAGAGAATTTCATTCCTTCACCAGCGCTGCTGACAATTGATGGATGGTCACCGGTGCACGTGCACGTGCTGCAGATTTCTCTCCAAGGCATCCCAGCATCCCAGAAGTGCTCCACGGGATTTAAGTAAGGCGTAAGTGGAGGCCACTCCTTTCGCCGTTTATATACAGGGTGAGTACAAATTCTTGCCCTGATTATAAAGATTTATAACAGAATAGCCGTTTGACATAATAACTTATATTTGATGCCGTTACTTAGGTTGGTGTTACTAGTTGTTCCATTAGAACTACCGACAGCCTTGGGAGAGCCAGTCCTGACAAAACTCTACTATCTGGTGATCAAAATGTATGAGACAGGCGAAATACCCTCACACTTCATGAAGAATATAATAATTCCAATCCCAAAGGAAGAAGGTGTTGTCATATGTGAAAATTACCGAACTATCAGTTTAATAATTCACGGCTGCAAAATACTAACGCGAATTCTTTACAGACGAATGGAAAAACTAGTAGAAGCCGACCTCGGGGAAGATCAGTTTGGATTCCGTAGAAATATCGGAACACGTGAGGCAATACTGACCCTAAGATTTATCTTAGAAAATAGATTAAGGAAAGGCAAACCTACGTTTCTAGAATTTGTAGACTTAGAGAAAGCTTTTGACAATGTTGACTGGAATACTCTCTTTCAAATTCTGAAGGTGGCAGGGGTAAAATACAGGGAGCGAAAGGCTATTTACAATTTGTATACAAACCAAATGGCAGTTATAAGAGTCGAGGGACATGAAAGGGAAACACTGGTTGGGAAGCGAGTGAGACAGGGTTGTAGCCTCTCCCCGATGTTATTCAATCTGAATTTTGAGCAGGCACTGAAAGAAACAAAAGAAAAATTCGGAGTAGGTATTAAAATCCATGGAGAAGAAATACAAACTTTGAGGTTCGCCGATGACATTGTAATTCTGTCAGAGACAGCAAAGGACTTGGAAGAGCAGTTGAACGGAATGGATAGTGACTTTACAGGAGTATATAAGATGAACATCAACAAAAGCAAAACGAGGATAATGGAATGTAGTCGAATTAAGTCGGGTGATGCTGAGGGAATTAGATTAGGAAATGAGACACTTAAAGTAGTAAGGGAATTTTGCTATTTGGGGAGCAAAATAACTGATGATGGTCGAAGTGGAGAGGATATAAACTGTAGATTGGCAATGGAAAGGAAAGCGTTTCTGAAGAAGAGAAATTTGTTAACATCAAAGTATTGATTTAAGTGTCAGGAAGTCGTTTCTGAAAGTATTTTATGGAGTGTAGCCATTTATGGAAGTGAAACATGGGTGATAAATAGTTTGGACAAGAAGAGAATAGAAGCTACAGAAGAATGCTGAAGATTAGATGGGTAGATCACATAACTAATGAGGAGGTATTGAATAGGATTGGGAAGAAGAGAAATTTGTGGCACAAATTGACTACAAGAAGGGATCGGTTGGTATGACATGTTCTGAGGCATCAAGGGATCACAAATTTAGCATTTTAGGGCAGCGTGGATGGTAAAAATCGTAGAGGGATACCAAGAGATGAATACACTAAGTAGATTCAGAAGGATGTAGGTTGCGATAGGTACTGGGAGATGAAGAAGCTTGCACAAGATAGAGTAGCATGGAGAGCTGCATCAAACCAGTCTCAGGACTGAAGATCACAAAACAACAACAAGAACTAGTTGTTGTGACCAATAGATGGCGCTAGTGCTCCACAACGCCGACGCGGTCTGTTAGGTCACGTTAGTTGCTGGAAAAATGGCATTGAAGCATGAGAAAGCGCAATGTGTGCTTTGGTTTCCCGAAACGAAATCGCCCATCAATGTTGAGCGTATATTTCGGGCTTGTTAAGAATGCGGCCCTGTTGACGTTAAATCAATAAAGCGATGGGTGGGATGGGTTGGGTTGTTTGGGGGAAGGGACCAAACAGCGAGGCCATGGGTCTCATCGGATTACGGAAGGAAGTCGGCCGTGTCCTTTCAAAGGAACCATCCCGGCATTTGCCTGGAGCAATTTAGGGAAATCACGGTAAACCCTAATCAGGATGGTCGGACGCGGTATTGAACAGTCGTCCTCCCGAATGTGAGTCCAGTGTGCTAACCACTGCGCCACCTCGCTCGGTAAGCGATGGTATGCAAGGTTTAACGAAACGGGCAGCTTTGAAGATCGTCCTCGACGTGGCAGCCCTCGTGTGAGTGATGCAACTGTCGATCGTGTTCAGCAATCGTTTCAACGGAGTCCGTGTAAATCGGCTCGTCAGGCATCACGTGAACTTCAAATACCGCAAACAAGTGCGGTGAAGATTCTTCGTGAAGGGTTAGGTTGCATGCTTACAAAGTGCAAATCATGCAGGCCTTGCAACCGAATGATTTGCTGACACGTGCTGAATTTGCAATTGAGATTCTCAGCAGGATTGATGGCGGTAACGATTACTTTAATCGCATATGCTTTACCGATGAATCTACCTTTCATGTCAGTGGAATGGTAAATAGGCTAATGTCCGTAAATGCGGTTCAGAGTCTCCACATGCTACTGTACAGTTACACCGAGACAGCGAAAAAGTGAATGTTTGCTGCGGCCATATGCGTAACAAGGCTTTTGGACCGTGTTTCACTGCGGAAAAATCCATTACCGCTAACATTTACTTAGACGTTTCGCAACAGTTCAGTGCCCCACAGTTAGAAGAATATCAACCATGGATACTTTTCCAGTAACATGGAGCACTCACTGGGCTTTCATAGTGCGTGATTTTCTGGATGAAACATTTCCGGATCGGTGGACTGGAAGGGACGGTCCAGACATGTCTCCAGGCATTACGCCCCTTGACTTTTTTTTCTGGGGCTATATCAAGGGCAGTCTTTGTCACACTAGTTGCTGACGTCGACGAACTGAAGGCTAGGATACAGGCTGGTGTGGGTACTGTGACAGAACACGTTTTACGAAACACCTGGCGGGAACTGGAATACCACCTCGACATTCTCCGAGCTACCAAGGGAGCAGACGTTGAGGTTTACTACTGTAAGTGGTCTTTAAAAAAACTAATAACACTAACCTAAGTAACGGCATTAAATGTAAATTATTATGTCAAACAGTTATTCTGTAATAAATTGTTATAAATTGTTATAATCAGGGCAACACTTTGTGCTCACCCTATATATATATATATATATATATATATATATATATATATATATATATACAGGGTGAGTCACCTAACGTTACCGCTGGATATATTTCGTAAACCACATCAAATACTGATGAACCGATTCCACAGACCGAACGTGAGGAGAGGGGCTAGTGTAATACAAACCATAAAAAAATGCACGGAAGTATGTTTTTTAACACAAACCTACGTTTTTTTAAATGTAATCCCGTTAGTTTTGTTAGCACATCTGAACATACAAACAAATACGTAATCAGTGCCGTTTGTTGCATTGTAAAATGTTAATTACATCCGGAGATATTGTAGCCTAAAGTTGACGCTTGAGTACCACTCCTCCGCTGTTCGATCGTGTGTATCGGAGAGCACCGAATTACGTAGGGATCCAAAGGGTACGGTGATGGACCTTAGGTACAGAAGAGACTGGAACAGCTCATTACGTCCACATGCTAACACCTTTTTATTGGTCTGTTTCACTGACGCACTTGTACATTACCATGAGGGGTGAGGTACACGTACACACATGGTTTCCATTTTCAATTACGGAGTGGAACAGAGTGTGTCCCGACATGTCAGGCCAATAGATGTTCAATGTGGTGGCCATCATTTGCTGCACACAATTGCAATCTCTGGCGTAATGAATGTCGTACACGCCGCAGTACATCTGGTGTAACGTCGCCGCAGGCTGCCACAATACGTTGTTTCATATCCTCTGGGGTTGTAGGCACATCACGGTACACATTCTCCTTTAACGTACCCCACAGAAAGAAGTGCAGAGGTGTAAGATCAGGAGAACGGGCTGGCCAATTTATGCGTCCTCCACGTCCTATAATACGCCCGTCGAACATCCTGTCAAGGGTCAGCCTAGTGTTAATTGCGGAATGTGCAGGTGCACCATCATGCTGATACCACATACGTCGACGCGTTTCCAGTGGGGCATTTTCGAGCAACGTTGGCAGATCATTCTGTAGAAACGCGATGTATGTTGCAGTGCTCTCCGATACACACGATCGAACAGCGGAGGAGTGGTACTCAAGCGTCAACTTAAGGTTACAATATCTCCGGATGTAATTAACATTTTACAATGCAACAAACGGCACTGATTACGTATTTGTTTATATGTTCAGATGCGCTAACAAAACTGACGTGGTTCCATTTAAAAAAAAAACGTAGGTTTCTGTTAAAAAACACTTCCGTGCATTTTGTATGGTTTGTATTAAACAATTACACTAGCCCCTCTCCCCACGTTCGGTCTGTGGAATCGGTTCGTCAGTATTTGATGTGGTTTACGAAATATATGCAGCGGTAACGTTAGGTGACTCACCCTGTGTATATATATATATATATATATATATATATATATATATATATATATATATATATATATATATCGCGGGAGCGAGAATCTCTACAATTTTTGCCTGTTATCGCTATGGAAGGCAGCAATATATAGGTACCGGGAATTCCAAGCTCGTATCAAAATCTTTACAGTAGTTTCTCAGATTAGCCAGGACATACAAGAAAAAAAAAGCAAGCGGGGACTTCATTTTATGTGTGTAGATATAGAAGATTTAATAAAATACTTTTTACTTACTTACCGAAACACCACTACCCGTACAACTTACATTTTATGTTTGCACGCAATAATGTTGGTCTAGTATGCTTTGACATATGATAATTCCGTGTATATTCTAATGGCAAAAAGATATTTTTGTGTGATATAATTACAGTTCAACAGTTTTCAGTTTTTTACTTTACATTTACAGTACCGTGAACAGTTGCTTCTTGAAAATTTCCTGATTCTATGTCAACTGGCAGTACCCTATCGGTTAGTGTGTGTGCGAGCATGAAAATATGTGACATAAATGGCCGAACCTTTTGATTACATTGACTTAGAAGTTGAGATGTTTTACACAACTAGGGACCACAGATGTTAGTAAGTGATATTAATTTGAATCTGATACGCTAAACTGTTCACGAGGGAAACGGGTCTTAATAGACGGACAGAAAAACGGACAAATGGATAAAAAATTACCGAAAAATATTTTTCGTGCTGTGTTGCGTAGTTAAAAATCAACAACTTCTGGATTTTCCCATTTACTTGTGCTATGAAACCTTGCTCCTTGCCGAATTTCATGATTCCAAGTCAACGAGTAGTACGTACAGGTTTTGATGAGTGAGTTATCGAGTATCAAAATGAGTGACGTAAATGGCCGTATCTTTTGATAGCATTGGCTTAGAAGGTTAAATTTTTCACACAGTCGAGGGGCCATAGGTCTTTGTATGTGACATAAATCGGAACTTGATACGTCTGCGCTTTCTGAGAAAAAGGGTAGGTTAACAGTCGGACACACAGACAGAGAGACAGACGGACAATAAAGCGATGCGATTAGGATACCGTTTTTACAGACTGAGGTACGGAACCCTAAAAATGAAGTCAGGGCCGAGCGTGCTACTGGAAAAAAAAACGAACATGAGAAAGGAGTAAAGTATCACAGTAATGCTACCCGGTGGTGTATCGCACTGGAAAATATGGAGGTCATTACGCCCATGCAACATTTTGTCTCCCCACACTACAACACGTGGCCCACCAAAACGATCATGTTTGGCAATGCTGTATGTATCCATACACGGGGAGGGTTGGCAGCATGTAATGTACCCAGAAACAGTGTCTAACATGAGCATTTTGGTGGTCAGGATGTTGCCGTGTGGGAGACATAATGTTACACTGACGTATTGATCTCTAAATGTTTGAACATGGTACAGTCACCGGTCCATGTTATTTTAACGGAAAGAGTAACGGGAAAGTTCTACAATACGACGTAACAATAAGTCACAGAACGCTGACTTTTCTGTGTTCTGAGAATAGTTCATACCTGCATTCTAGCTGCTGTACCAAATCTCTGGGCGCAGAAGCTCACTACCAGGGTTAGTTCGAAGTGCTTGCTATTGCATCGTGGCTGCGAAATGAAATTCGGGCTTTTTTGCTGTGCAATTTCGCGCGTGTTTTAAACATACATCAGTGGTTTGAAGAAATCGCTCTTGCATTCGGTGATGTGTGTGCACATCGTACAACGGTACTCAGGTTGGTTCAGATGGCTCCGAGCACTGTGGGACTTAACTTCTGAGTTCATCAGTCGCCTAGAACTGAGAACTACTTAAACCTAACTAACCTAAGGACATCACACACATCCATGCCGGAGGCAGGATTCGAACCTGCGACCGTAGCTTCCACGCGGTTCCAGACTGTAGCGCCTAGAACCGCTCGGCCACCCCGGCCGGCAGTATTCAGGTGGGACAGACAATTCCAAAGAGGAAATTTCACTCTGGAAGACGCTGGGAGGACGGCAAGGTCACTATCATCAGTTGCGCAGGAAAACATTTATGCTGTGATGGAAATGCTAGAGGAAGACAGGCAAGTGACCTATAAGCAGAGGATACCTTCGGGATAAATGCAGCAGCATTTCTTTCGATTCTGCATGATGATTTGCAGGTAAAGAAACTTTGTTGTCTCAGGCTGACGGAAGTTCTGATGACATGACATGTGACGTGGTGCAGGGGATCTTAAAGAAGTTTTCTAAGAGACAGTCTCAGCGTGTGAATAAGATTGTGACAGGTGACGACACTTGGCTGTACTATTATGATGTGCAGAATAAGACTCAAAACAATGTCGGGGTCTTTGAAGATGACGACATACCCGTATGTAGAATATTCCTATCAGTAAAGAAGAAAATGGCACCTGTGGAATTGTGGAGCGTGTTGTTTTGGACACACAGAAGACAGTCACAGCCAAGTGGTACACAGAGCAGTGCCTGCCCAAGCTAACCAATTTTTGAAGAATCTGCGACCGAAGTCAAGAACGGACACTTGGTTCGTCCATCACGACAACGCTCCAACTCACCGCACCAAAGCATGCACCGAATATTTGCTGGACTGTAACTTCTTGAGCACCCTCCTTACAATCCAGACCTTGCTGCTTGTGGCTTTACACAGTTCCTGCATTTGAAAATGAAGCTGAAAGGAGTGCAGTTTTCAAGTGATGACGACCTCCTGAGGGCTTGGGAAAATAAGCTGCCTTACTCCCCACAGTAACTTTGGAGAACTGGTTTACGGATTGGTTTCGGAGGATGGAAAGGTGTATTCAATGCGGTGGAAATTATTTCGAAAAAATTAAATATGTAAAGCTGTACTGAAAAACCTTCCTATTACCCTTTGTGTATGCGCCGTCTCAGGGGTGCCTTCGGAGCTAACTCCAGTTTTATTGGTTGTCATCCAGGTCGAGAAGCTCTTGGAACACGAAATTATTCGAAGAATAGACTGGCCTGCCGCTTTCTCGACGTAAATGTCATCGAACACGTATGGGACGCGTTGGGGAGATACGTCAGCATGCACCAACAACCACTGAACAATTGTCACTTGCGCACTGATGTAAGAATGGGACGCCCTAACACAGGAACTCCTTCCAACCTCATGGCCAGCATGGGAGCACGTTGTAGAATATTCACTGATGTCCGTAGTGATCCCATACGGCAAGGAATATGCCAGTACACGCATCCGAGTAAATCTGCCGAACAACACATCGCATAATGTGGCACGTAAGTAAATACGTTCTGGGTCAGGCTGGATGTTGCGTTGTCTTTACCGCTTATTCCTCATCGACACGCTAGTCACCGAAATAGCGTCAACCAAAAAGGACTTTCACCGGGCCACCGGTCTACCCGACGGGAGGCCCTAGCCACACGCACCTTTACATTATTATGTTCCACGTCACTAGGTTTAAGAACAAAATGATAGAAAATTTGAAGAAAAAAAAATGGCTCTGAGCACTATGGGACTTAATTGCTGAGGTCATCAGTCCCCTAGTACTTAGAACTACTTAAACCTAACTAACCTAAAGACATCACACACATCCATGCCCGAGGCAGGATTCGAACCTGCGAACGTAGCAGTCGTGCGGTTCCAGACTGTAGCGCCTAGAACCACTCGGCCACTCCGGCCGGCATTTGAAGAAACTGAAACGTTTTGTTTGCAACGGCTTTAACGAAAATGACGATACAAATGCCGTCATATCCATTTTCTCTCATTTTACAAGGTTCACGTAAAACCACTTATTCTGCTGTTGGAAATGGAAATGAGCGTTTGGCATCATTGGCCGGGAGGCTCCTTACGGGGCAGGTCCGGCCGCCTTGGTGCAGCTCTTATTACATTCGACTCCACATTGGGCGACCTGCGCGCCGGGTAGAGATGAAATGGTGATGAAGACAACACAACACCCGGTCCCTGAGCGGAGAAAATCCCCGACCCAGCCGGGAATCGAACCCGGGCCCGTAGGACGGCAATCCGTCACGCTGACCATTCAGCTATCGGGGCGGAAATTCTGCTCATTAACAAATGGAACCAAATTAGCTAAAAATCTTCTCTCTTTTTTTCAGACAGTCTAGGTTCACAGCGTAGAGTTTCCAGGTGCACCTGCTGAACATCAGAACGCTTCACGTTCCTCGTTGAATTTTCCAGTTACATTCAGAGTTAACCGAACTTGCAATACCCCTAACCGTTCAGCAGTCTGTCTGATCCACTGCGCTTTTGATATATGGAAATTAGTGAAATTCGTATCTTTTCAACAACTGACTTAAAGTCGTAAAAAACTTTTTCAGTCGTAACAGTCACTATGAATAGTGTTGTGCCCATAGATTTGCTGAAGAGGCTAACTAAATTTTTCGGAACTTGACACATAGTTAGCCTCTTTCATTTCTCGCTGTGAACAAAATCACGATCGCAAAATGCAAAAAAGCATCCTTTACCAGTAACTTGTGTTTTATTTCCGTGAAGTAACCGTTTTCTGTTAGGTAAGTAAATGATTACAGAAAAGTACTGTAGTTAACTGTAACCCCATAATCATGGCGAAGATTGTTGTCGACACGAAATTCCTTTCAGTAATAAATTAAAGGAAATAAAACACTTTCATATTTCTTATGTCGATTGCAAACCTTATAATAGATGTTAAAAAGGCAGTCAAAGTCTCCCTGGTGTTTGAAAGTCCCTTTAGCTGGAACCACAGTATTGCCTTTTCGAGTATGTTCCTTTCGTTCACTGCCTAGTTCCTTCCTTTTACGGTGAGGACTACCTTCACCTCTCTTCCTTTGTTTCGGTGTAGTTTTCCTTTCCATTTTGCAATATTGTGTATTGTTTGCATGTAAAAATTACTTCACTAATGCCCTATCGTTGCAAACAAAACACAGAGCTACTTCAAGTGTCAGAAATTTACACGAGTGCACTTCGTGACACAAACGGAGAGTTGGTGCACCATACATTATTTGAACATCATTCATCATTGTTGGTCTTAGACACGTGTGCCATCTTTAGACAGCTGTACACACTGTTCCCCAGTTTTTATGGCACTTGTGACAGAATATGCAGTACGTTACTGCCTTTGGCATTATCAGTGGAATTTCGCAGGTAACTCAACTTTTCCTTCTTTGGCGCTTCACCTGTTATTTACTTCCACGCCACAATTTGCCTCGCGCGGAGCACGTCGCTGAAGTGGAACCTTACCGCGACCGCCACTGGGACGAACAGAAGTCCTCAGTAAGAACCGAAACGATCGTTTTAAACTTTTTGTTATTTTATTACAGTGCAAGAGGCTGAACTGGGATAAAATTGATCTTCGGTCAAAAGATTACGTAGTTTATGATGGTTTTATAAAATTTAAAACAATTGAAGCAAAGATTTTGTGGTTTCCACAGTGGTGGAGTAATTGGGTACTTGAGATGCTAAAAAACTTGTTTCGGAGAGTAAAAAACATTGACTCTTATTTACGGTAATATTGAGAAAGCTGTTCTTATTTTTCCTTGCGTGTTATCGATTGCCTTCCGGGGTGGCCGAGCGGTTCTAGGCACTACAGTCTGGAACCGCGCGACCGCTACGGTCGCAGGTTCGAATCCTGCCTCGGGCATGGATGTGTGTGATGTACTTAGGTTAGTTAGGTTTACGTAGTTCTAAGTTCTAGGGGACTGATGACCTCAGAAGTTCAGTCTTATAGTGCTCAGAGCCATTTGAACCATTTTTTGTTATCGATCTCAAAGCACAAAGGCTTAATCTTAAGGCACATAATGTGCCAGAAGTTGAAGCCTCTGGGCATTGCAATCGATTGTAAATAGGTAAAAAACAATAACAGCAAATCACTGGAGATACTAATAAAAGGGTATGAACAGATTTTATTGTCCGCAATAATAATGTTTTTGGTTTTAAAACTATAGATTATGAAAAGAGGCAATTTTTAATAGATGAGGAAGGGGGGTGGAGGAGCTAGAAGAAGAAGAAGAAGAAAAGAAGAAGAAGGAGAAGGAAGGTTAGGCTGTGGTGCGGTCATCTTAGAGCATTGTTGGCTATGGCTGATAAGAAGGATATATAATATTAGGGTATAATATACAACACCGTAATAGTTTTGACAGGAAAGACGAAGGTGTTAAACTGGATGTCAGCGTTGCACCGCAAGCGTGACGATCGATTACTTTCAATCGAGAATGTTGGCATTACCAGAGACAATCTCATAGCCGACTCCACGTGATCGACAGTGGCGCCTTCTGTACTGCCTATACAATCAGCGCTTCCTCGAGTTCTCTCCGCAGTTCGCCGCTTTACCTCCGAGGATGTCTCCCGCAGTCGGAGACGAAACGTCAGGGGAGAGTTTTATACTTCGACCACGGCCTATCAGCCCGGAAGTTTTAAGTGAAGATATAATATTAGGTTGATAGATGAGTTCAAAATTTTTTGTTTTGCATGTTGGTATTTCGGTTGCTATATGCTTATTTATTGTTTCTTTTTATTTGTACTTCACTGTTGCTATTTGAGTTAACATACTGTCATTCTGTCATTTGGGGATCGTGAGATGACCTGTGAATGCTAGAAAAAATGAAGAAAAAAAATGGCTCTGAGCACTATGGGACTTAGCTTCTGCGGTCATCAGTCCCCTATAAATTACAACTACTTAAACCTAACTAACCTAAGGACATCACACACATCCATGGCCGAGGCAGGATTCGAACCTGCGACCGTAGCGGTCGCGCGGTTCCAGACTGTAGCGCCTAGAACCGCTCGGCCAACCTGGCCGGCGCCAAGTGAAGAAATCTGAACATTTCGGATATTCTTCTGTTTCAGTTCAGGAGAGGGTGACAGCAGCACAGGGAGCCAGAAACATTTGCTCGGTATATGGGGATAATGCCAATGGACAGAGCACGGCAAGAAAATGATTTTTTCGCTTTAAGCAGTATGTTATTGATATTTGTCACTTTCCACGTTCTCGAAGGCCTTTGGGGTTCGGTGAAGATCGTTTAAACGCATTAATCTACAGGGATCGACGTCGTTGTACCCGAGAACTGGCAAATGGGATGAACTGTGATCATTGCACCGCTGTGCAAACAATAGCGACCATTCCCATCCCTTAGCGTTACTGAGGACGAGAAACGATGTATTTATGCTAACATCAAGGAAATAAATAAATAAATAAGTGATTGAGCCCAAACAAAGCAGCAACTCCCTGTACAAAGACCTGCACAAATCTACAAAAGATAATTGTAATGCTATTTCTTCGGACGAAAAATGAAAAAAGAAATAATAGCAACCAACACTCCAAAAATTTCCCCAAAACAAGTTCCAAATTCCATGAAAATTGAACAAGTAGTCAAAGTTCCATTTCACACTATTATTTGGATAATAACCAGTAACTGAAACAAGAAACTTATACTTAGTAATTTATCCACTTACAAAAAAAAGATAGAATCTCGGTATACTCAAACTCAGAATCATAGTAAATCGCAAAATCATTATAATTAAAATTAGAAAAGTAGAATCAACTATCTCAAAGAGTATTTCGTGTGAGCACTCTTTGAGAATCGTGAGTAATGACTAAGGAAAATTTGATCCATTGTCACTACGTTACGAGATTTAGCCGAAGCTGGTCAGACTTGTTTGAATACTCGTATATGTAGGCGCGGTTAGATTGTTTTTCGAGGACTGATAATTGCGATCTGCTATGACGCAGTGAAACGAAACATTGACTTCAACTATAACATCGTTTAGAATTCAGACAGAGGACTACCTTATATTAGACCGAAGTGAACTGTTTAATTAGACAACTCGAACTCAACTATAGTTAGGCATTGAACAGTGATAGACAATTAATTTCATTCGTAATTGCAAATGGACTCTGGAACTTGGCAATAGTTTTAAGGCAGATAATTTATAAATCCCCCCCACCACCACCACCAGGGAAAGCTTCTTCCTCACGGCCTCGTTAGGAAGTGATTGTTATTGTGAAATAAACCACCCTTTCGTCTCAATTTACGCATTTGTGATTCCAAATTACAAAATTGTTTAGAGACATAACTGTGATCTTTTGCGTGCTGCGATAATCTTTGACTGAAGCGCTCGGCGCATGTATAGAAACTCTTTGACGTTAGGAAGCAATCGCAATGTTACGACTTATTAGAGATCTGAAATTACAACCAAACTATGGGGAAGTTGGTGTGGGTGGGACTGAATTGAACTTATCATTAATATTTTAATAGCAACTGTTAAACCATCGAATGTAAACGAGTTAATTACGGCTAGTAGCGAAATATTGGTCACAACTGGTGAAGTAAATATCAGTCTCACGTCGAGAGTTCAGGTCAGCACTGTTTTTTGTAACTTCGTCTTTACCTACTGACTATCGACGAGTTTTAGCCAGGGCCGATCAATACTAATCTATCAACTACCAATTAGAAAAACCGGTGACGTTACATAATGCTATGCGCCTGGTGGAACAGCGACGGTGCGGTGTACAACGAATTGTTTCCCCGAGTTGCAACCATCACTGTTTGCATTTATTCTCAACAACTAAGGCCTATTACTGATGCAATCTAAGAACAACGACCAGGAAGACTGCGTGAAGTCATGCTACTTCACGATAACTCCCACCCGCATTCTGCTAGACTGAGAAAAAACACTGAACAGGAGTTGGCTTGGGGAAATCACTCCACACTCACCTCATTGAGCTGATCTTGGCGCTCAGATATTCACCTTTTCCGATCTATATCGAACAACTTTCAAGACACTTGCTTTCTGGATGAAAATGCGCTCCGAACATGGCTCAATGAGGTCTTTGCCTCAAAACCACATGATTTCGCTAGTAGCGCAATAGAAAAGTTACCCCAGCAAATAGCAACAGTTAAGGGGAATATACTACTCATGGCTAAAGTCTCTGTTATGTGTGTATGTTGTGTTTATTAAACTTATGTAAAAATCCTACGAACTTTTGCACCACCTTAATACTTGGATACAACTTTGGAAAGTGGCAGCCATGGAGGCAGCTAGTGATGGATGTGGTACAGTAACACTGTAGCCGTTGAAATGTATAGTGGTAGTGACACACCAAAATCACAATACGTTGTAGTTGCCACATATTTTATTACAGTCAAAAGCATTATGAAATCACAATCACGATAATACAGGAGACTGCCTCACAAGGCCAGATCACTTGGACAAATAACAAATAAATTTCTTTAACCGGAACAAGACCCATAAAACTTGAAATTTGAATATGACTAGGTAAATATACTCAGGTAAAGATTTGCTTAAATAGTACAAATGTCCATACAATTCCCATCAGAACTCTCATTACTTCCAATCAGCTGAGGAACAGCTTAAGGGTAAGAACACAGAACTTTTAAGGTTTGGCTAGCCAACTTTCCTAAACAAAACTGTATACAAGTGACTAAAACAGTTAAGGAGGTGCTTTAATTTTGACCAAATCAATCTTCAAATTTACTCACTCAGTTGATTAATCAACAATATTTTAGAATGATTGCAACTAGAACATGACCATATGACAATATCCCTAAAATGACATTGCTTCAATATTGCGTGTAAATTAGCGATAGACGCGGGCAGACCAAGGATTCAAATAAATACGAGAGATACACGAGACAGGAAATGAAATAGAAATGTACTCAAGCTTGCACTACAATTGAACTCTCCACTGGAAAGATGGAGTCACGCCTCGGTGACAACATAACCATGATGCGAAGGAGAGGACAGGGCCTTAAATATATCTCTGTCCCCGTGGTACTCTGCACCCAGTATGCTCGCGTCGACCTCTGCCAATTATCTGTAGCACAACACACATCAACGGCAGACAATATTCTGAGACACAAATTACACAATCTTATCTATAGAACAGGTGATCAATACAACTGAATAGAAACAAATTAGCCTGCGTGAGTTGGCCAGTGCCAGCCCTTAAACTTCGATTAATAAGTTCACTAAAAATCATGCCCTAAAGTTAAGATGACAAGAATTATCTCGGCGCAAATTTACACGCCAAACTACCAAATGAACTACACGGTAGAATAGAAGACGTATCTCGACGTGTCTTGACACGTCAGAGCGGGACTCACTACTCGTTGCACTTCTAGCTCCGTCTTTAACCACGCTTCACGTCGGTTGGCTGGGCGTAGCCACACTTCCCCAATCGCCGTTAAGATAGTTAGTCACGACACCGAGGTGAGTGATAAACAACTAAAACAATTCCAAAGGATTTTTAGTACACTGGCATTTTCAATTAACCTGCACGCGTCCTTTTGGCGTCCTGCCTACGTTCACAGTCCCACGTGACTGTCGGTCTCCGCCGATACCGACACACCTCCCGAGCAGAGCTTTTTTTTCTTTTTTCTTTATTGATTTTCAATTTCCCCCGAAGGGGGCCGGCTGGCAGCAGCTTAGTACGCTGCTCTACAGCCTACAGACTTTTGTAAAAACGGAAGAAGAAAAGAAACAAGAAAAAGAGGCGATAAAACGGCGACTTAAAGTGTAAAATGACGGAAAAATGCAGAAAGTTAAAACAGAAAGCAAAAGGGGTTGGCAATGTTAATAAAATACACAGGAATCATACAAGTAACATAGTAGACACACAATTAAAAGACATGGCGACAGTCTGGTTTCTGTTCGCAAGAGATAAAAAATCACACCCAGCGACAGTATGATGGCCGTTCGCAACACTTCCCAAAAGACACAACACGGAACACTCACTGTCAAACACTCACTGTAAAACACGGCACAAAGATGACACTCCCGAGCCAAAGGCAGAGGGGGGGGAGGGGGGGGGGGGCAGCAACGCGCCGCCAAAGATGAGCAGAAGACAAATAAGCGTCGAAGTCGACTCAAAGATCAAAATGACGATCGATGGAAACTGGCGCCAGAAACGCACCGGCTCAGCCGTAACTGGATTACTAGGATATTGGGCGCTGAGTTTTGTTTTGTTTTTCCGATTAATATAACAGGTTCCAAAAGGCTTTCGAAAAAAAAATTATGCTAAGAAGTACGCCTCATTAAAAGAACACAAGGGAAGAACGTAGTTATTTCAGCTCCTCGGTAGGTAAAACAGCAATGATTATGTATTACACAACAAGAAAAATCTCGTTTTCGAATACTATCGCTCGTCGAATATGTCATTTCGTTATCCAGGAATGTTCATGACACGCTAGGTTTCCCCTTGTGTGAGAGGCATTACTTGTGCTGAGGGCAGATATTACTCGCACTTAAAGTGTTCCTGTTATTGTGGATCGGCGGCTGTTGTCAACGCGAAGCAATAACAGTGGAGCAGCGACATGATGTTTGACTGCACAGCGTCGGTTTTCGCCTCCCCCTAAACACGGCGCCAGACGCAGTTCGTAATCGCGTGTGGAGGCAGCGGTTGTTTGCAGTCGGCAGAGCACGGCGCAGTCAGCAGCGCCTCTAGCGGCGGGCGACGCGAGGCGTCCTCTTAATCACAGCCAATTGCAATTAAGCGCCCGGCGGCCGCTTACGTCGTCAGCGCGCGCGCTGCCCCCCCCCCCCCCCCCCCCCCGCCCCCAGGTACGCACCTCCGTGGAATCCGGAAGCGCTGATGACGCCCAAAGCGCCATTAGTCGCCTCTGTTTCGTACTGCAAACTCAGTTCCCCTCCCGTTTACTTGTGAGCACAACGTCGACGTGCGACGGTTTTTAACGTCGCGAACAGTGAACTGTGTTCGTAGCGTTATTATTCATAGATGGCCTGTTCAGATGATAAACTGCAGTTGAATTTCGACATAAAATCTATGCAAGAGAGGAGTCTAACTTTCAGAATAATTTGAATAAGCCCGTTCGTATGTAATTACATAGCCGTATTGTCCTGATACTGCGAGCAATTATAGGTGACATTGTCCACTGGTGGAGTGGTCACGCAGTTAATACCAGTTACGAGAATAATAAAGACACTACTGGCCATTAATATTGCTACACCAAGAAGAAATGCAGATGATAAACGGGTATTCATTGGACAAATATGTTATACTAGAACTGACATGTGATTACATTTTCACGCAATTTGGGTGCATAGATCCTGAGAAATCAGTACCCAGAACAACCACCTCTGGCCGTAATAACGGCCTTGATACGCCTGGGCATTGAGTCAAACAGAGCTTGGATCGCGTGTACAGGTACAGCTGCCCATGTAGCTTCAACACGATACCACAGTTCATCAAGAGTAGTGACTGGCGTATTGTGACGAGCCAGTTACTCGGGCACCATTGACCAGACGTTTTCAATTGGTGAGAGATCTGGAGAATGTGCTATGCGGGGCAGCAGTCGAAAGCTTTCTGTATCCAGAAAGGCCCGTACAGGACCTGCAACATGCGGTCGTGCATTATCCTGCGGAAATGTAGGGTTCCGCAGGGATCGAATGAAGGGTAGAGCCACGGGTCGTAACACATCTGAAATATAACGTCCACTGTTCAAAGTGCCGTCAATATGACCAAGAGGTGACCGAAATGTGTAACCAATATAACCCTATACCATCACGCCGTGTGATACGCCAGTATGGCGATGACGAATACACGCTTCCAATGTGCGTTCACCGCGATGTCGCCAAACACGGATGCGACCATCATGATGCTGTAAACAGAACCTGGATCCATCCGAAAAAATGACGTTTTGTCATTCGTGCACCCAGGTTCGTCTTTGAGTACACCACCGCAGGCCCTCCTGTCTGTGATGCAGCGCCAAGGGTAACCGCAGCCATGGTATCCGAGCTGAGAGTCCATGCTGCTGCAAACGTCGTCGCACTGTTCGTGCAGATGGTTGTTGTCTTGCAAACGTCCCCGTCTCAGGGATCGAGACGTGGCTGCACGATCCGTTACAGCCATGCGGGTAAGATGCCTGTCATCTCGACTGCTAGTGATACGAGGCCGTTGGGATCCAGCACGGCGTTCCGTATTACCTTCCTGAACCCACCGATTCCATATTCTGCTAACAGTCATTGGACCTCGACCAACGCGAGCAGCAATGTCGCGTTACGATAAACCGCAATCGCGATATGCTACAATCCGACCTTATTCAAGTCGAAACGTGTTGGTACGTATTTCTCCTCCCTACACGTGACATCACAACAACGTTTCACCAGGCAACGCCGGTCAATTGCTGTTTGTGTATGAGAAATCTGTTGAAAACTTTCCTCATGTTAGCACGTTGTAGGTGTCGCCACCGGCGCCAACCTTGTGTGATTGCTCTGGAAAGCTAACCATTTGCATATCGCAGCATCGTCTTCCTGTCGGTAAAATTTCGCGTCTGTAGCGCGTCATCTTCATGGTGTAGCAATTTTAATGAACAGTAGTGTATATGACCTTCCAATGACCTATAGGAGGATGAGGCTGCATTATGAAGATCTGGTAAAGTAAATTTGTATGATCCGACCAGTGGTATCAAATACATCAAAAACTTCTGTGTTTCATGTTTTAAGGGGGATATCCTCTTTTAATGAAGCGTATTTCGTAGCATTTTTTTTTTTCAAAACCCTTTAGAACGTACTATATTAATCTGGATTCACACTCTCTGCCAGGCTATGAAGTTTTCATGTTCATGTGTTAGCTGTTTTGGTACAAGAAACCAAGTTTTCAAAAATGTTATTTTCTTGATCTACAGAGCTTAATCCATGTTGTGTGTGAATTTTATCGTGATAGCAGCTACACAAATGTCTTAAAATTGTTAACTGTTTAACTCTGCACTGGCGGCCATTTCCGACATTTGGGAAATTGGTTGCTTCAGCGGAATTTTTGACAGAGTGAAGGCTATTTTCTTTCGATATCTTTGGCTGACATCTATATCTCTGGCTGACAACTATATGTTTGCCTGAAAACTTAAATGCATGTTGTTTACTTACGTTCTGACAATACTAACACATATCAATAGGAGGAAGGTTGAATTCGCAAACCTTTACGTGGAAGGTAAAATTTACGCATAATGGGCGGTGGAAAACTGTATTTAGAAATGAACGTTTCGTGGAAATTGTTTTACTAACAAAAAAGAGGAAACATCTCGAAATGAAGAACATAAGCTTTCCGCTACAGCATCGAAACTTGGGACAAGAGAATTGTACAGGTGCGTGAATGATGTTTATACGGATTCCACGGGATTCAGATTTATTGATTTAGAGCCTCTCTGCCAGGCTATGAAGTTTTCATGTTCATGTGTTAGCTTTAAAATACGGAATACATGATTGTTGTTGAAGAAAGAAGAGTTGGAACAGCTTGTGGTTTTATATTAATTGTAATTCGTGTGGATATGAATTTTCATTTTTCTCCTCCAAAAGAACTGACACTGGTACTTATGAAAGCAATTTTAGGTTAGCATATGCTCTGAGATGCCTTGGACGGGGCAGGGAAAGAGGTAATTTATTGTGTGGTTTTCTGAAAATGGCTCCACCTTGTGTGAGGTTTGAAAAAATAAGTAAATAAATGTCTGATGTTGTATGTGACACTGCCAAAGTTTCTATGAAGAAAGCAGTGGAGGAATTGGTGGAAATAAACCAAAAAGAAATATATTCTGGGTTAGGTATTCATGGCAGTGAATCTACTATAAATGTTAGTGACCTGTGTGTGTGTGTGTGTGTGTAGAGGGGACCTGGGTGAAAAGGGGTCACACATCCCTGTATGGAGTTACATCTGTTATTGGTTTTGACTCAGGTAAAGTTTTAGATGTAGAAATTATGTCTAAATACTGCCACCACTGTGCAGCAAGGAAAATTTCCAACAATGAAGTCAGAAACTGTGGCAAGAAAAGCATGCAGCGGCATGCTCTAGAAACTATAGTGGCTCAAGTCGGGGCATGGAGGCTGCTGCAGTTGTGAGGATGTTCTCCATATCTGAGGAACAGTATGGTGTTAGATATACTAAATACCTTCGTGATGAGGACTCCTCTTCGTTCAAAGCCGTAACAGATAAAAATCGGACCAATACAACAATAGAAAAGTTGGAATGTGTTGGCCACATCCAAAAGAAGCTTGGTGGTAGGCTTCGTCACTCGCTGAAAGAGAAGAAAGGTGAAGTACTTGTGGATGGAAAACCACTAGGTGAAAAAGGCAGGCTTACTCTGAAAGAAACTGATTCTCTTCAGTTATTTTATGGGAGAGCTATCAGGAAAAACCAACATAATTTAGAGGCAATAAGGCGTGCTGTTTGGGCAATTTTTTGCTACAAACTACCCCCTGACCAAACACCAAAGACGATTCATGTAAGTCCAACAACAGAAATGAGACGTATTCAGATAAACACTCATTACCAGAACCTGTCACTGAATGCAATTAAGCCCACATTCGGGTTTCTTGCAGACCTTGATTTATTGAGGAAGTGTCTTCACGGAAAGACACAAAATGCAAATGAAAGCATCAATAATTTAATTTGGATTAGATGCTCAAGAAGTACATTCCGTGGACTTGAAGTACTCAAAATAGGTGTCTACGATCAGTTTTATGTTGCAATAACATAAATAATAGCAGAACTGAAGTGTTGGAGAGAGTTGGTATAGATCCAGGTGTGTTTACAACAAAAGCATTTTACCCCATCGACGAGAGCAGGTCAAGAAAGCTAACAGATCAGTGTCTTACATGCAAATACAGGCCAGGCAGATTCGAAAGGGAGAGAAGAGAAACCTGGAGAATGAGGAGTATCAGCATGGAGGATTTGAAAATTGACGTAAGCTTATTACATGTAGAAGTTTGAGAAGAAAATCTTTCAAACTCATTTTCTCTGTTTTACATTTTTTTACGTTATTAGAAGCCTTTCCTCAAAAAGTATATGCGCTAATGGTATGAAATTTTCGGGAACTGTTCGCAACGTGTTGCTGTCACCCCAGAAATTAAAAATTACGAAATCCTGCAAATACATTCTGATTTTTAGATGAATGTATATAGAAAAAATTAATTTTGGATCTGCTAAATTAAAAACTCTGTTAATGATACAGTTTGTACCATAAATTAATAACTGTAGTTCAGTGGTCTTAAAACTTTCTCAGGTCACTAAAATAAAATTTTCAGATTAATTGCATGATTAGAATTTGAGTTAGGGATTTTTATAGAAAAGACAATAAAAAAATTAAAAATCCAAGTTTCTGGCAAAATATTAATCCTGCATATTTTATTATATTTTTCTGTTAAAACACAGCTCTGATTTACACATGCAACGTTTTAGATTTTTACATTAATAAGTATGGCTGTAATGATTTTTTAAATATATATTTACATTTTCGTTACATCCCCCCTTAATGTTACTGATTATTGTCAAATTTCTTGCATAATGGCATTACAGAGAGCAACACATAATAATCGAGATACACAACACATAATTTTTCAGTCACTAGACCAAGTCAGGTCTGAGAGGTGATGTAGGTCTGAAATAGTTCCTCATTACCAATCTTTGCGTTAACACTATGGCTCAACTTTCAAAGTTCTCTGGAATGTATAAAGCAGTTATGCTATAAAAGACTATTTATGGTGGCCTTCCCCAGAGATGGAAACATTCATCGAACAACTTCCAGCAACTGATCTGCCCAAATCCAAAGGAATTTTCTTCAAGCAGCCATTAAATAGTTCGAGAAACAACAACAACAAAGACAAAAAAACAAGACAAATAGGATTACCCGCGAATGTCTATAACGGAACGTGCTGGAAAAGCGGTACATTTCCTTGGGGATGTACTATTGCTATGTAAGACATGTAGCCGTTTTCAGAGGGCTCCTGTTTAAAATTGTTGACAAGCTACATTACAGCTTCCATTCACACTATAATATATCATTAAAGTGGTACTGCATTACGTTACTAGTGTGGTCAAATAATGACTATGATATTATTGTCATGTATTACGACATCCAACGTCACTAATCGCCAAAGGACAAAAATGAATAACGCAACAATAGCTATAAAGCAGGGACTGCAATAGTTTTCTCAAAATAAAACAAATAACAGCCAAAGAGCGAAAGCATTATCATTTAGACAACTGTACGTGCAAGTCCATGGGAAATTATTAGAGTTAGGAAGTGCAGCAGAAATGACCTACATAATACAGATCACTAAATGTAATGCTGTTATAATAGTGGAACGCGACAGACTCAATCATCAATAAACTCACAAAGTTATTCAAAATTAAACATCCATGGAATCGATACAAGAGAAAAACGTTTACTCACTCGAGGTACTGGTATAAGTCACAACAGAGGTACCACCGAAATGCCACAAAACATGAACATATGCCGTGTATGTTCTATTGCAAATTCTAAAATAACTCTACCACTAAAATTCCATGCGCTGCTAACAGGTGTTATGTTGGAATATTCATAATTCTTGCACTATTCATATCTTATGCTATAAATTTAATACAATAATTTAATACCAACGTCATTCTAGGCACCAATACGGCCCAAAGCTTGTTTAAAAAATAATTCTGTTGGCAAGGTTTCACAGTAGCATAAAAAGTTTTTAAAAACACAATCGTCGTCTTTGACTGTAAAAACTATTTATTCACAAAATTCACTATAGCAGTTTAGGCCGTTTTACCGTTCAGAAGAAGAGTCCAGTAAAATTTTTGTGCTGCAGTACATGTAAAATTATTAAAAACATCTGATATATACTTATGTCCTCATCAGATCCATAGGCTGAGTTTTTAATGTTGTTGGCATCTTTTGTAGAATTAAACAATCACTCATGCACACTGTTGTCATCAAACTCTGGGGTAGCTATGCAGCGTAAAACTTGTCTAAGTCTTTATTGCGCAGGCGATAGTGGCGATGATAACAATGCAGTAGTGATGCTGTAGTGTGATGAAAGCCGTCAACGTTCCCCTTTACTCT
This sequence comes from Schistocerca serialis cubense, assembly GCF_023864345.2. Classification (NCBI taxonomy): domain Eukaryota; kingdom Metazoa; phylum Arthropoda; class Insecta; order Orthoptera; family Acrididae; genus Schistocerca; species Schistocerca serialis. The sequence goes on along the minus strand of NC_064639.1, from coordinate 1,148,244,943 downwards.
CCTTTATTAGGCCACTCTGGATCGTCATAACGGCATTATGAGTGGGATCCCGCTTCCCGTACGGTCGTGGCCGCTGCTACAACAGCATGCCAGGCTCTTGCCAAATAGCTCAGCACATAATCTAAGCTAGGAGCCTTGCATGAACTCGAGAACGTCAACATCTCATCGACAGCCGGCAGACATGTACGTTCCTTAGAGTAGACAGCTCGTATTGACGGATTGTTCTTGAAAACGGTTGGACTGACGTTGCCTTACTCCAAACAGTTTCAATACACCAACTCCCTAACATGGCTAGTGATATAATTTACAGGTAAAGGTACATGCTTTCATATAACATAAATAAACATAGGAAATTTAATAATTTATACTAATATTATTACAAAAAGAAAACAGAGTTGGTGATATGATCTTCACAAGAAGAGATGATCAGATTAATTTATATGGTACGCCTTTGATGTATTACAGCTCTGTCAACCACTCTGACATTATTTATTACTGCTATGTCGCTACACATAGTTTAAATTGTCCAATACAGGTACTTAAGATTTTGAGCACTAATTTTATTTTCATATGGCTGTAATGTTTCTCCATACACAAATACTGCGAATTCCACACCTTGCCTTTAGAATGTGCATACCATGGGCAACCAACTCATCAAGATCTCCAGCTGGGAATTTGGGTTTTATGTCACCTACATTAGCATGACGATACACTTATCTAGAAATCTACACCATGTGCACACAGAAAATAGAGTTGTGTGGGATGAAATACCTCAGAATAGCATTAGGGATAGATATAAAAAAATGGTTCAAATGGCTCTGAACACTATGGGACTATACATCTATGGTCATCAGTCACCTAGAACTACTTAAACCTAACTAACCTAAGGACATCACAAAACACCCAGTCATCACGAGGCAGAGAAAATCCCTGACCCCGACGGGAATCGAACCCGGGAACCCGGGCGCGGGAAGCGAGAACGCTACCGCACGACCACGCGCTGCGGACGGGATAAATATAACTCAATTATCCAGAGCATAAGCGGCTTTTTCCAGCTAAAATAGAGGTATTACTTTCTTATTCTTTTAATCACATATGTGTGAAACATGGACGATAAATAGTTTGGACAAGAAGAGAATAGAAGCTTTCGAAATGTGGTGCTACAGAAGAATGCTGAAGATTAGATGGGTAGATCACATAACTAATGAGGAAGTATTGAATAGGATTGGGGAGAAGAGAAGTTTGTGGCACAACTTGACCAGAAGAAGGGATCGGTTGGTAGGACATGTTCTGAGGCATCAAGGGATCACCAATTTAGTATTGGAGGGCAGCGTGGAGGGTAAAAATCGTAGAGGGAGACCAAGAGATGAATACACTAAGCAGATTCAGAAGGATGTAGGTTGCAGTAGGTACTGGGAGATGAAAAAGCTTGCACAGGATAGAGTAGCATGGAGAGCTGCATCAAACCAGTCTCAGGACTGAAGACCACAACAACAACAACATGTTTCACCACTCTATATTAACTGTGTCTGCTATTTCACAAATGCCGAGCGGTTCTACGCGCTTCAGTCTGGAACCGCGCGACCGCTACGGTCGCAGGTTCGAATCCTGCTTCGGGCATGGATGTATGTGATGTCGTTAGGTTACTTAGGTTTAAGTAGTTCTAAGTTCTAGGGGACTGATGACCTCAGATGTTAAGTCCCATAGTGCTCAGTGCCATTTGAATTTCACAAATGAAGAACTTGCTCAGGAGTTTAGTTTACAATATATATGTAGTAAACTTAACTCCATCTGAACAAGCTTTGGAAGGCCCAACCTTACTGAGTGACCGACCGCCTTGTCATCGTCAGCCAATAGGCCTCACTGGATGTAGATATGGAGGGTACGTGGTCAGCATACAGCTCTCTTGGCCGTTGTCAGTTTTCGTGATCGGCGCCGCGACCTCTTAGTCAAGTAGCTCCTCGATTGGCAACAACACTCAGCAGACCTGGACTGTCACTCAGCCAAGTAGCAGCAAAGGCCTGACAACACCTAACTTCGGTGATCTGATGGAAACCAGTGGTACCACAGCAGTGAGGCTGTTGGCCTTAACAGCACTTCTTTTGCTTTATCAGAATATGGTGGAAGGTAGAAAAAGAACGGTCTCAGCATTGAACCTTGTGGCACATTAGTAACTTGGCACCAGTTCATCATGAGCACTGAGTGTGCTATCTTGTGGAACACTTCGCTTCCTACCTGCTAAACAAGAAGCTAGCCACTTACTCATTGCGTCTTGACATCAATGAATTATAAATATCTCCATTGCAGTGTCGTAGTTTGCACTGTCGCATGTGATTGCTGGTGAAATTTTGTCTTTTAATGCAATGTATGTGAAATAATAGATGGCGTGTGTACATGTCTCGTGAAAACTGTCGAGAAGCGCCTCCTTCGGGTAACTGGTTCTACGAAAACAACTATAAGGAGACGTCAGTGAAAAGTTTAGGAGTACTACAGTTGCTATGACTGTACAGTTCTCTTGTGGATGAGAAAGTGAGATACAACGTAGTCTACACGGTCTGCTGCTGTCACAGTGCTGATACGAGATCGCCGGAGAAGCCTATGCTATCCGATACTGGAGAGGGATACGTCCCTCCATTTGCATTAATGGAGCGGCGCTGTAGACGGACGCAAAGTGAGTCGGCGCCTTGGGCCAGTGTCCACGCGCTCCACCGCGCTCTCCCCGAGGACGCGGCCGGTCCCCCGTCCTGGCCACTCGCAGCACATTCATATGTGAGACACTGAGTGATTGGCGAGTGCGAGTCCGCCCCCGCGACGCTGCTGCATATTCATGAGCGCAATAATAGGGAGCGGCGCCGGCTCTGTTGGCTCAGCTGCAGAAGCGCACCCCCCCCCCTCCCCTCTCCTTCCCACTCCTGCTGTCCAGCTCCACCTTTGTCACATGGATACCCCACACGTAGCTATTCTCACAGCCTGGCTTCCATTCATTGCACGTACTAGAGTACAAAAAATTATTCAAATCTCTGTAATAAGAGAGGCTGCACAGATACAGCAAAGTTTAAAGACATAATGAAGTTTTATAAAAACCTATAGAAAACGGCAAGAAAATGAAGAAAACAAACCATAAAAGTATGTTTGGGAGACATCGAGCTGCATCAGTTAGTCTGGTTGAGAAAATTGCACACTATTACTTGAAATGTTCGCACAGTTCACTACTTCAATTAGAACCAAAAAAACTTAATAACAACGTTCCGTAAGTAATCCCAGATGAAATGCATGAGCTTTATAGATTATGATTATTAAAGTTACTAGATAAATCCAATATGCTGTAATTAATCCCTTCTGCTATAGCTCATGAGGCCAATGAACTTTGTGTTACTGTCACTACTGATGAATATCTACCTCTCGCTAAAACCACTAGCACCTTTTCTTTAGTAAACTGTTATGCTTCATATTTAAGTTGTTTCTGTTCTTCTGGACATGTCCAAAACAACAGACGCCATTTTCATCCTGCAGCCACTATGTAGCAAGGCACAAGAGAATTAAGCCATTAGTTGCCAATGGACATTGATTTATATCAATGAGCCAAGTTGAAAATTTGAGCTGGCCCATGACTCGAACATGGTCTTCTGCTTACTGTGCAAATGTTCTGACCATTGTGTCACCCAGACACAGTGATCACCACAACTGCATGGAATACGCTAGCATGCGTCCCATCAGACCCCAATTCTCAGCCGGCCGGAGTGGCCGAGCGGTTAAAGGCGCTGCAGTCTGGAACCGCACGACCGCTACGGTCGCAGGTTCGAATCCTGCCTCGGGCATGGATGTGTGTGTGATGTCCTTAGGTTAGTTAGGTTTAAGTAGTTCTAAGTTCTAGGGGACTTATGACCACAGCAGTTGAGTTCCATAGTGCTCAGAGCCATTTGAACCCAATTCTCAACCTAGACCACACACTACTAATGTAGTGCCCCTACCGATTAGTCTCATTATTTGCAGCATCCCACTGATTCCCGTTCGAGCTTGGTGTGCATCTCCGATTAAGAATTAAGTAATCAGGTGCCTGTTCTTTCGGACATGCCCAAAATAGCATATCCTGCCAGCCATAATGAATCGAGGAAATAACACGTTAGCTGCCAGTGGGCATTGATTTATATCAATGAGTCAAGCTGAAAATTTTCAACTTGCTCATTGATATAAATCATTTCCCACTTGCTGCTAATCCCTATAATTCATTTGCATCTTAAGACTGTAAAAATTTTATACATTCACTCATTTGTTAATACATCCAATGTTCCTCAAGTACAGTATCTTAACTTCAGGTAAACTTTAATCGTATGAGAAATAGGCTCACCACACTTAAATCTGAGTCAATAGCGGCCGCGCTGATCCATACCGCACAATGGGTGCACAAAAACGCGGTGCAGAGCAGCGCAAAACAGTGTAGAGCAGCACAGAATGGCACATAATAGAACTCTATAATTGTAACTGCACACCATCGTCTCAGTCTGGGCGTGCGCATCACTAAAAATGGAAGACGAAATTCTAAAAATGGCAACTGCTGCGTTCATACTTTATCATCAGCTGAAGGACGAAACAATGTAGAAAACGTCATTATTGTACATCACCAGTGTGCTGGCATAAGAGGTTGCCAGCACCCCGATCGCCAAAGCGGCTGCAAGAAGATCGATAGTCGGCACCAGAGCAAGCGAGCCTAGCAGGAGAGAGGCCAACGACAGACACGCAAGAAACGCGCCTCCAACGCCCCCTCTGCCACCAGTATTTAGATCGCCGCTGCGGACCGGAGAGCCACAGTCCAGTGACAGTCGCAGTCGCAGTTAGCTCAACCTCTAACTCAGAGTCGAGTCAGCGGCAACCAGTCAAAAGCACAGTCACAATCTCAGTCTCAGACGACACACAGCGGCCATAGTAGTGCCATAGCAGGACTTGTATTTCACCAGCAGAGAGGCCAACTTGGACTATTATGGAAGGGCTTGTACCACAACACATGGACTAGCTTAAGATATGTAACTTTTTGTTCTTATGAATACAGAACCATGTTAATTTATGTGTGCAGTTGTGTTGTAGCAAGAGAATACCGGAGATCAAACATCTTCTCCTTGCTTCCCAAGTTACAGCTCTACAGGGACAACTAGATGACACTGAAACCAGTACTGGAAAAGGATAAACAAATGGCACAAATGGTTCAAATGGCTCTGAGCACTATGGGACTTAACTACTGAGGTCATCAGTCCCATAGAACTTAGAACTTTCTAAACCTAACTAACCTAAGGACATCACACACATCCATGCCCGAGGCAGGATTCGAACCTGCGACCGTAGCGGTCGCGCGGTTCCAGACTGTAGCGCCTAGAACCGCTCGGCCATCCCGGCCGGCGATAAACAAATAGGGTGGAAATTATCTTTTAAATTATTTACATATCGACAGCAATGGAAAGTGTGAAATTTTTTTTACATGTCGTTGGAAGTTACTGAACATTTATCCAGTTAGATTGAACCAGTAATAGAGAAACAAGACACAAATTATCGAAGTGCAACATATTCTAAAGAGAGAATTCCAATAACACTGTTTTTGGTTACTGGCGACTCGTTTACAAGTTTGATTTATCTCTTCAAAGTGACCAAGCAAAACATCTTAATAACTGTTCTTGAAGTGTGCTCAAATCTTAATAATACACTGAAAAAACTATGCATTAAAAGTAGGCTGTTCAGGTTTTATGTTGGTAATGCCACGTAGAGCTCTGTATGAAAATCGCTGACTGCACTGTGTGCAGTCTGTGACTGGTTGGTCTCATTGTTGGAATATTAGCTTGTATAGTGTTGGGCAGTTGAACGTGAACAGCGCGTAGCGTTGGGCAGTTAGAGGTGAGCCGCCAGCAGTGGTGGATGTGGAGAGAGAGATGCCAGAGTTTTGAGAAGTTATTATAAGCGGACGAACTGGACGTGTGTCCGCCAGAAGAAGGAAATTTGTAAAGATGGATGTCATCAATTGATAGATATATATATGATGACTTTTGAGCATTATTAAGGTAAATACATTGTTTGTTCTCTATCAAAATTTTTCATTTGCTATCTATGCCTAGCAGTAGTTAGTGCCTTCAGCAGCTGGAATATTTCATTTAGCTGGCAGTATTGGTGCTCTCTGTATTGCAGTAGTCCTAGTAACGAAGATTTTTGTGAGGTAAGTGATTCATGAAAGGTATACGCTACTGTTAGTGAGGGCCGTTCTATTGTAGGTATTATTGAAATTCAGATTGCCTTGCGCTAAAATATTGTGTGTCAGATTAGTGACGATCAGAATAAGTAAAGATAAAACTGCCTGAGTACGTTGAGTTTTTCTCAGCTGTTTGAAAATCAAATAACGTAAGAGTTTTTCCAGCACAGTCATTCATAATTTTTCAAAGGGGGCGTTACAACATGTAAGTAAATTATGTTCTTTATTTCAGATTTCCTTTATTGCAGTACAGGTCAGGAGGTGTAATTACTAATGAATTCCTGAAAAGAGACTATTCTGTGGGGGAAGCAGACGATGTCGTTCCTGATCGGGCCACTGGGCTCCCTGAAACGGAGAACATAGAATTCAAGGCGCCTAAGGCGGCCGGTGGTTCGGTGTTTCATAACTGCACTGGACATGATTTTACTCAGGAGTGCCAGCAAACGAAGAGAGTGCACCATTTGCCTCATCGTTGATGGCGTAAAGCTGTTGGGTGTACAGTTTCATATCAACCTGAAAAATCAGGCTATTTATCCCGTGTATTACGGTGCATCTTTTCTGGTTAGGAAGTTTTCGTACCTCAGTGACAATGTGCTCTCCAAATGTGCGTACACGCATAACCAGTCGTTTTAGCGACACTCTGTAGTATACTATAAGCCTTCCTTTTAAAATCAGTGGAAAAACAGTATTGATCGAGCTGATTATTTTATTAAAATGACCGGTTTAGGCCTAGGTTTAGGCTGAAGTTGACGATGCGTAGAACTGTCAGTTGACCTCAGTCGCTGAAACTGCCCTTTTTTTGTCTCGTTTCGTTTTGGCTGGCTTAGGAGGAAAAAACGTTGTTATATAGTTTTTTTCTGGATCTGGCATATAATTGTTTACTAGAACTGAACGTCGGATAAATTTGGTGACAATACTAATGTCGCCTGCAGAATGTCGACTGGAATCTCTTGAGACCTCCTCATTGGAAAGCTGAAATCAAATGATTGGAAGAGTGTTGACAAAACATACTGTTCTGAACAGAAGATGTAGTGTACAAAACAGTGACAACCATTTTTTATGAAAACAGTTCATTTATTACTAACTAAATCCGGTTATTTAATAACGCCTCACATTTTATTGGGAAGTTATGATACTGTTTATATAAAAATACACTGTCAGGAAACAAAATCACAACACGAAGAAGGAATTCTGCGACAAGGAAAGTTGGTAGGCGTCTTTCTACATCCGAAAGATTCACAGTTCGTGTCAGCTGTATAAGAACGGTGGTAGTAACGCCATTATGAGGAAGGAAATTAAGTTTGCTTGAAATACACGCACTAACGGTCGTGAGCGTTAGTTACCTTTGAGACTGGCATCGAGAGTTGATGTTAGTCAAAAATTCAAAAATACCTTTAAGGCCACAAAGACGCCATTATCGACACCTCACTGAGTTTGAACCAGGTCGGAATAGGGCTACGAGAAGCTGGGTGCTTCTTCTACGATAATACAGAAAGACTTGGCATGAATGTAGCCACTGCACATGTAGGGTGATTCACGAAAATATGCATATATTTTAATGTGTTATTCTACAAGTAAAACTAAAGAAAAAAGTTCAGATAAACATAGGTCCGCAAATGTTTAGTTACGGATTTACGGCTAATAAAAGACTTTGCCTTAAATTTAGCAACTTCGCTAATATGAAGTCACTGCAAAACTATACGAGGTTAAAGCAAAGCACGATTTTCATTTATTTTGATATTATTGGTCCGGTGAATCTAATAAAACATGTCCCCGACGTGTAACAGCAGTAGTTTTACAATGATAAGGCTTACTTCAAAGCAACCAACCTCTTAATTTCAGTAGGCAACCAAGGTGCGACAGGACACCAATCCGTCCCTTCTTACAATTAACTGAACACCTCGTGACAGTCGGGTGTTCACACTTTCAAGGTTAATCTGATTGTCAGTTGTTAAGACCGCTCTGAAGGAACGTCTTAAAATATCACCTGTGAACATTTATTACGAGAGAGCTCACTCGACAGAACTACAAGATCTAGCTAAAATACACCAATAATGACCCGGTCTTTCAAACACGGAAGCGAACAGTTTAGTACAAAAGGTTGTTCAGATTATCAGTAATGACTGAGAAATGCAATTACAATCAAAGAACTTAACCGGTTAACAGCTAAATCTAACAACAAGGTCCCTCTTTTGTTTAAATGCAACCTGTACCTTGGTACAATTTGTTCCGGCTGTATTTACGACCAAGAGCTGATTAATTAGAACATTAATGATCGGGTACAAACCAGAAAGGAAAGGCAATATAATAGCGAGACAAATTTTCTAATGACAACTAGTGTCTTAGTACAACGCAACTACCTACATTTACGACCGAACAACCTCCTGAATAAAGCTCTGAGGGTGGGGTACAAACCAGAAAATAATAAGGAGGGCAGGAGACAAAGATACAAATCACCACGAGGATTACAGGATCTTACTCCCCTTTATCAGCTAGCAGTTCCATGGATCCACGGTGTGTCGCAGCGGTTATTGAGTGGTGCTGATGAAAGCCAGGTAGAAGAGGGCAGCCAGGCCACGAGCGGTCGCCCGACACGAATGTTGCCAACCAGCCAACGGGATGTCGGACTGCTGCTTGTAGTCGACGCTGACCCACGTGAAGCAGCACTCCGGTAACTTTGCTCTGTGTAGGCCCTCCTTGCGTAGCTCGTGGCTTCCGCCGCTCGGACTTCGTGACCACCTCTTGTCGCGACGCTACCACCAATCCCCGAATTACGTGCCTCCTTCTCGGGCTTTTTTAAAATTTTTATTTATTGAATTTCGATTCACCCCAAAGGGGGCGGGACGGCAGCAGCTTAGTAGGGCGCTCTTCAGCCTACAGACTCTGTCTGAATAAGATGAAGAGAATAAATAATAAAAACAGGCGATAAAATCGGAGACTTAAATAGTAACATAGCGAAGAAGTCGTGGAATTTAAAACATAGAACAAAGGGATGATGATGCTAATAAAATACATACGAAGCAGACAGGTAAAACAATAGACAGACAATTAAAAAAAAACGGGAACGGTTTGGTTTCTCTTCGCAAAAGGCATAAAATTCACACCCAGAGACAGCATGGTTTCTGTTCGCAACACTTTGCAAAGACGAACAACACTGAACATTCACTGGAACATGTAACGAAGAAGGGTTGCCCACTGCTATCCTGTTTTCGTTTTACACTCCTTCAGTAACTTAGTTAAGCAATGAACTTTTATTTTTTTTCATTTTCACTACCCAGATTCCGACTACAGATTCTGTGGCATTCAGCCTCATAGTACAGAATTCAGAAATAGTTTAAATAAAATTCCCCCAGTAAAATCTATTATTTCAGTACATTCTAATGTCTATTCTGAAAGTAATGAGCTAATCAGTTTTATTGGAAATGCGTACTATTAACAGTTATGGACGATGTATATTTTGCAGTATATATTAAGTAAAATTCGAGTGAGCTAATAGATCAAATTCAGCTATAAGACTGCATCCAAAAGAAAGCCTAAATATTACTGATTCCAGCAAAGTGTTTAAATTAACCTAAAGTCTATTAGTTAAATAGATATTAAGACTTAAAATCCGTAGCCTGCATGACTTTCAGTGCCAATTGTGACCAAACTACCAAATAATTCCGAGACCTGTTTCGATACTTTTGCTACCTTTATTTTTCTACGTAAAATAACTCCAGTCTCGACTTTGTAAGTGCATTAATTAAGAATTAAGTAAATTTGAATACGTAAAAATTATTGTTCGAAAGGGCTGCCGTGGTTATAAGTCGGGAATTCCCACGGCGGATGCATAAGTTAGTTCCGCGTATTTAAGTTGATACAGCTCACTCATGTTACTTAAATAATAAAACCCAATAGTTAACTTCAAAACCAGTTAGAAAGGATCATTTTAACCCTGGGAAATTATAAACTATAATATATTAACAGGAATAGTCAAACATTTCAAGCGCTCGTCTATATAAGGTCCGAGCTGGTGCAGTTTTCAGTTAGTTCTCGGTCAGATCCTCTTGGAGCAAAAGTGCGGCAAGTTGGTTAATTTTTCGGTAATTGCAATTGTGAACTTTGTTGAAGACTGGAAGTTTTTGACCTACCTAATGTGACGATTAAGTGTAAGAGGCCTGGTCACATGAATATTGTGCGTGCGAGTGATAACAAATAAATCGCACTGTGGTTGACATAAATGTTCAACAATGAATACTGTCTTGACTTTTGATTTTGGAAAACTCAACCTAGGATCCTGGCTTCTTAATTTCAGTGTGATTTAGGTGAGACGGACGCAGCAACCGGGAAGACAATATTGAATAAGCAAAGCAAGGTAGATCGAGAACACTGCGCACTATCTACTGGGTCAGGAAATGTTTCAATACCGGTACATAGGGTTGTGACACGAACTAGTAAGAGGCACTAATAAAAGGACATGTCCCGGCACGTTACATGTGGTGCCCCTTTGGCTGAGGAAATCTAACTTATGAACCTTAAGATTATATCTGGAAGACCGACTTCGAGTAAGAGTAAAATCAGTAGCAACAACGGCAGAAGTGAGAACCGTCCATGTATAACTACATCGGACGCAGTTTAAAGATAGCCGCAACAGTAGCAGCCAACCAACGCGACTAGTTTGCGGCAGCGGCGGCCATGATGTAAGCAGCAGCCAATCCACGCGAGCCGGACATAGCTGACCAGGGTCAGTGACAGCAGGCGCCGAATACGAATGGGGTCAGCTTGGCAGATCGCGAGTTTGCAGCAACAGCAGCAGTAGCAGACCGCGGACATCATAAACAAGACACCGGCTGACGACCGACGGAGAAGACACCCGAAACTTTAAGGTATCGTACGTTGTTGTTGTTGTTGTCTTCAGTATAGACACTGGTTTGATGCAGCTCTTCATGCTACTCTATCCTGTGCAAGCTTCTTCATCTCCCAGTACCTACTGCAACCTACATCCTTCTGAATCTGCTTAGTGTATTCACCTCTTGGTCTCCCTCTACGATTTTTAGCCTCCACGCTGCCCTCCAATACTAAATTGGTGATCCCTTGATGCCTCAGAACATGTCCTACCAACCGATCCCTTCTTCTGGTCAAGTTGTGCCACAAACTTCTCTTCTCCCCAATCCTATTCAATACTTCCTCATTAGTTGTGTGATCTACCCATCTAATCTTTAGCATTCTTCTGTAGAACCACATTTCAAAAGCTTCTATTCTCTTCTTGTCCAAACTATTTATCGTCCATGTTTCACTTCCATACATGGCTACACTCCATACAAATACTTTCAGAAACGACTTCTTGACACTTAAATTTATACTCGATGTTAACAAATTTCTCTTCTTCAGAAACGCTTTCCTTGCCATTGCCAGTCTATATTTTATATTCTCTCTACTTCGACCATCATCAGTTATTTTGCTCCCCAAATAGCAAAACTCCTTTACTACTTTAAGTGTCTCATTTCCTAATCTAATTCCCTCAGCATCACCCGACTTAATTTGACTGCATTCCATTATCCTCGTTTTGCTTCTGTTGATGTTCATCTTATATCCTCCTTTCAAGACACTGTCCATTCCGTTCAACTGCTCTTCCAACTCCTTTGCTGTCTCTGACAGAATTACAATGTCATCGGCGAACCTCAAAGTTTTTGTTTCTTCTCCATGGATTTTAATACCTACTCCGAATTTTTCTTTTGTTTCCTTTACTGCTTGCTTAATATACAGACTGAACAACATCGGGGAGAGGCTACAACCTTGTCTTACTCCCTTCCCAACCACTGCTCCCCTTTCATGACCCTCGACATTTATAACTGCCATCTGGTTTCTGCACAAATTGTAAATAGCCTATCGCTCCCTGTATTTTACCCCTGCCACCTTTAGAATTTGAAAGAGAGTATTCCAGTCAACATTGTCAAAAGCTTTCTCTAAGTCTACAAATGCTAGAAACGTAGGTTTTCCTTTCCTTAATCTTTCTTCTAAGATAAGTCGTATGGTCAGTATTGCCTCACGTGTTCCAGTGTTTCTACGGAATCCAAACTGATCTTCCCCGAGGTTGGGTTCTACTAGTTTTTCCATTCGTCTGTAAAGAATTCGTGTTAGTATTTTGCAGCTGTGACTTATTAAACTGATAGTTCGGTAATTTTCTCATCTGTCAACACCTGCTTTCTTTGGGATTGGAATTATTATATTCTTCTTATAGTCTGAGGGTATTTCGCCTGTTTCATATATCTTGCTCACCAGATGGTAGAGTTTTGTCAGGACTGGCTCTCCCAGGGCCGTCAGAAGTTCCAATGGAATGTTGTCTACTCCGGGGGCCTTGTTTCGACTCAGGTCTTTCAGTGCTCTGTCAAACTCTTCACGCAGTATCGTATCTCCCATTTCATTTTCATCTACATCCTCTTCCATTTCCATAATATTGTCCTCAAGTACAATGCCCTTGTATAGACCCTCTATATACTCCTTCCACCTTTCTGCTTTCCCTTCTTTGCTTAGAACTGGGTTTCCATCTGAGCTCTTGATATTCATACAAGTCTTCTCTTATCTGCAAAGGTCTCTTTAATTTTCCTGTAGGCAGTATCTATCTTACCCCTAGTGAGATAAGCCGCTACATCCTTACATTTGTCCTCTAGCCATCCCTGCCTAGCCATTTTGCATTTCCTGTCGATCTCATTTTTGAGACGTTTGTATTCCTTTTTGCCTGCTTCATTTACTGCATTTTTATATTTTCTCCTTTCATCAATTAAATTGAATATTTCTTCTGTTACCCAAGGATTTCTACTAGCCCTCGTCTTTTTACCTACTTGATCCTCTGCTGCCTTCACTACTTCATCCCTCAAAGCTACCCATTCTTCTTCTACTGTATCTCTTTCCCCCATTCCTGTCAATTGTTCCCTTATGCTCTCCCTGAAACTCTGTACAATCTCTGGTTCTTTCAGTTTATCCAGGTTACATCTCTTTAAATTCCCACCTTTTTGCAGTTTCTTCAGTTTTAATCTACAGGTCATAACCAATAGATTGTGGTCAGAGTCCACATCTGACCCTGGAAATGTCTTACAATTTAAAACCTGGTTCCTAAATCTCTGTCTTACCATTATATAATCTATCTGATACCTTTTAGTATCTCCAGGGTTCTTCCATGTATACAATCTTCTTTCATGATTCTTAAACCAAGTGTTAGCTATGATTATGTTGTGCTCTGTGCAAAATTCTACCAGGCGGCTTCCGCTTTCATTTCTTAGCCCCAATCCATATTCACCTACTACGTTTCCTTCTCTCCCTTTTCCTACACTCGAATTCCAGTCACCCACGACAATTAAATTTTCGTCTCCCTTCACTATCTGAATAATTTCTTTTATTTCATCATAAATTTCTTCAATTTCTTCGTCATCTGCAGGCATATAAACTTACACTAGTGTAGTAGGTGTGGGCTTCGTATCTATCTTGGCCACAATAATGCGTTCAGTATGCTGTTTGTAGTAGCTTACCCGCATACCTATTTTGCTATTCATTATTAAACCTAATCCTGCTTTACCCCTATTTGATTTTGTGTTTATAACCCTGTAGTCACCTGACCAGAAGTCTTGTTCCTCCTGCCACCGAACTTCACTAATTCCCATTATATCTAACTTTAACCTATCCATTTCCCTTTTTAAATTTTGTAACCTACCTGCCCGATTAAGGGATCTGACATTCCACGCTCCGATCCGTAGGACGCCAGTTTTCTTTCTCCTGATAACGACATGCTCCTGAGTAGTCCCCGCCCGGAGATCCAAATGGCGGACTATTTAACCTCCGGAATATTTTACCCAAGAGGACGCCATCATCATTCAATCATACAGTAAAGCTGCATGCCCTCGGGAAAAATTACGGCTGTAGTTTCCCCTTGCTTTCAGCTGTTCGCAGTACCAGGACAGCAAGGCCGTTTTGGTTATTGTTACAAGGCCAGATTAGTCAATCATCCAGACTGTTGTCCTTACAACTACTGAAAAGGCTGCTGCCCCTCTTCGTACGAGCAGTATATATATTGTAACTTTCGTCAAAATGGAAAGTGAGGGAAACAAAGCAGTAGAGACTGAGCGAGTGGAAAACGTTAGTGACATTGCGAGTGGAATGAAAGGGAGTGACACTTTAGGGGGTAGAAAAGTTGAAGTATTAGAATTCACAGACGACAGTGGTTATAGGTCAGAATGAAATTCGACCGTAACTGACAGTGAAGTAAGTGGTATTTAGGAGGAGGAAGTTAAGGCTTCATCCACTGCAATTAGAGACAAAGTGGGAAGAGAGGGGAGTAATGTTGATGGAAAGGACTTCAGTGAGGAAAAGAACACTGGTAGTGGTGCTCAAATGGCACAGGCGTCGTCAAATGAGAATAATTTACAAGACATGCTCACGCAAATCTTGGGGGCTATGAATAATATGGGTAATGATACAAGTAGTGGTAATGCAAAACTTAGTAATGAACTTACTAAGGTGAAGAGTGATATGATTAGCATGGGTACAAAAATAAGTAATATTGATACCAGAATGACCATACTAGCTACTGACATTAAAAAGGAAATTAGTCTCATCCAGGAAAAAGTGTGTGGATTAGAACAACATGTGAATGAAGTAGAAAAGAGCTGTGATAATAATATGACAAAAGTAAGGGAAGAGACTGATAACAAACTTAAAAAAGTGAGTACTAATTGCGTTGAAGGGAGAAGGAAGGTATGTGAGGACTTCGTATATACAGCACAAGCTGTTGAGAGAAAGGGTAAGGTTGAAGTACAAGCAACTAGGAAATTTTGTGCTGAAAACAGATCTAAAATTGAAAGCAAAATCGAGGATGTAAAGAGTGAACTAGGTGTTAACCCATTAAGTCCCAAATTAATATTTTTTAAATTGAATTTTTTATTCTTTAATTATAATGTACATAGGGTATGAACGACAATACGTACAAAAATAGCCAAAGAATATTTATACATGCTGATATAATGGCCGTCCTCAAAATAGGACGCTGGGATCTAACAGTATCGTATAGCATACTAAACTGTATTCAAGTCTTAACTATTTATTTCTTGTGAAATGGTACAAAACACTTCGCACACAGTATCACACGGCATTTAACACAATATGTTTTTGGTTTCCCGTTGCATTTAGCTCTTACACATCTTCTATGCGTGCTTCTTTTGTCAATCATATAACCAATTCCATCAAACCTGATGTCTGGTATCACTCTCAACTGACTTGATGTGTATTCCATTGGACGTCCAATATTCGGTCTTCCAGTGTCCAATTTCAGGTATGTAACTGTAACAGCATGTCTGAAATCTAGTAAATCGAATGCATTTTTCCCATGTTCTAGTCTGTAGATGAGCAAGGCATTTACGAGGGCCATTTTCAGCATACTTGTAAATAGGACCCAGTACCATTTTTTCCCTCGAATTACCGTCGCATATTTTCCAACTAACCAGTCATGGTGGTTAACACCTCCCATGTACGCGATATATGACTTCAAAACGGCAGGTTGTTGCACTTGTATCTTCTTACTTGCCTCGGATAAACTGGTTCAGCCAACTTCGTCCATAGTATTTGACTATTATTTCGTCAATTGACAAATTTTCCTCAAATATTCCAAATTTTTGAAAAGATTCATTTATCATTTTCAAGAGAGGTCTCATTTTGAATCCGCGATCGTGTTTGTTTTCTTTGGCTAAGTCATTATCTTGAAAATGAAGCAATGTTTTCAACTTATGATATTTATTCTTTGCAATAGCTGTCTTTATAATTGGTATGCCAGTATCTTCATCTTCAGACTAATATAGCTTTTCAGCAGGGAGATTATGGTAGCCAGCAAAAAGAAGAAATCCAACAAAGACCTTCACTTCTTCAACTGTGAGGCTAAAATCATGCATATTCTTCATATTTACTGCATATCTCACAGTTTTTTTCACTATGAACTCGTACATGTTTTCGTTCATCAGTTCTTCAAACATCTCCTTCGCAGTCAAGGAAGAAAGTTGTTCCTTCAATTCCTCTCTCTTTGTGCTGATGTCATGCTCACTGGTTTGAGACAGCTTTGTATAAATTGGAGGTGTCTTTTTCCAATTGCTTTTCTCATCAGTAAGACGTCTCTTCTTCGATTTAATTCTGGACACTTGGGATGTACTTGGCAGTGAAGTCTTACATACAGTTTCTTCGTTATTCACTGATGCAACATAATGTAATTCAATAGCCCCTGGCAAATCTGAGACTTCCACGGTTCCAATAACATCTTCTGGACCTTCTTCTTCGTCGGTCATACAGTCTACTTCAGGAGAACATACAGTGGTATCAATATGGTCCTGATCATCTGACACTGCATTATAGAATGCGTCACTGTTTGTTATTTCTTCTATTTCTTCGTTAGTGAGGTATCTATCTCGTCTGAAGGCCATTATAATCTATATAAAATGTAATAAAATAAAGTTAAATGAAAGAATAATACATTAGCACAAACTACAGAAAAAGGAATGTGTAAATACCTCTGTCCATCTGATACTGTATTGTTTACTAATGGGTAACATATTCATATATATATTTACATAATACGCTGTAAATTTCAAAGTAACTTAATATCCAGTAATATATATATATATATATATATATATATATATATATATATATATATACACACCATGTTCTAAAAAGAAAATACATCAGCAGTAGCAGAGTTTCATATTCGAACGTGCAGCAATACAAATAACTGAAATGATAACACCAAGTCCCAGTGCCCTATTTCGAGTACACCAAATTGTATAACAATGGAAAACAGTGAAAATAACTCCAATTGAGCTAACAATGCAAGTAGTTTAAAAGGCACATTGTTGACTATAAAGATCTTTGCCACATATTTCAAATATTACTAAATTGTCGATAAAGTAAATACCTGCAATAACGAAAAGTGTTCCTTAGTATTCAATAATCAATTAATGGTAGGATTTATTGCTTCTAATTTCCTGTAAGCATACATTTGTTACAAAAAGCATCAACAAATGATGTAGAACATTAATAGTTGCAAATTAATAGTTAATTGTGTATTTATAAATAAATATGTGCTCTGTCCTCAAAATAGGACACTGGTACTTAATGGGTTAAGCTACTGACTGTAAACACTAGTGTAGAGTCTAAGTTAGCTGAAATGGAAAAAAAGTGCAAACGGTAAAGGACAACTCGTGTAATGGTGTAAATAGTTCTTTCATTAGTTGTAAGAAATTCAGTATCTTTGAGCCACGTGGGGGAGTGCATCCATTAGATTTTGTTAGAGAATTCAATGACTTACCTGATACCCGGAGTGCGGAGTGATAAAGAGAAAATGTCTTTTGCTGGAGGTTTTATGATAGGAGATGCTTATGGTTGGGCTGCACAAGCAGCTGATTCTTGTAACTCATGGGGTGACTTCTAAACTGCATTTTTGAAGGAATACTGGTCTAAGGAGAAACAGAAAAAGATTCTGAGTGAGTTTCGGCGAGGAGAGAGATATGAATCTAGAAAGGGTACTGTCAAAGGCTTTTGTCAGTACTGGATTAACAAACTGAAATATTTAGATAAGGATTTGCATAGTGGAGTGTTTATTATGGGATTGGAAACAAAGTTACCACAAAAGGTTAGAGAATTGCTTGTACCTGCTCCAAGGAGTAGCATTAACGAATTTTTAAGTTATGTGGACAAAGTAGAGAGAGTAAAACCTATCGCTGATAACAGTAGGAGAAGTTTTGATGACAGTATTAATCAAGGGAGAAATTTCCATGTTAATAATATGAGTGTATCTAACTCTAGAAATTATGGTAATGCCATTAGAAGTAACTGGAGGGAAAATAACCAGAATCGAGACAGAAGTGAAAGGGGAATGTCCGGAGATAGGAACAGAGGGAGGAATGGAAACTTTCACTCAGGACATTTTAAACTAACAGGCCCCTGTGAAGGCTCGCACTTGGGCAAGGTACTATGTAGAACAACAGACAAATGATTATATTGTAACGATTGAGGAGCAGAGGCACTCCATAAACGATAGAATAAGTGAAAAGTGTAGTAGACATATTAGTTCAAATGGAAATCTTACCAGCAGTACCCAGAGAGGAAGTGCTGAAATGGTTATTCCAGCAGATAATGTTGATGAATTGAGTAGAAGTACTTCTATTCATGAAGTAGCCAGGGATAGCAGAGTGGGCCATATTGATGGTAATAGTGTTCAGAGTACAAGTTATCAGAGAGAATACAGGTGTTTAGCCTTATGGTCATCTGAAGAGGGTAAGAAACAATTAATTGATCAATTATTGATAGAAAGTGAAAGTGACAGTAGTTCAGAGTCTGAGAATAGCGTAAGTAGTGGTGAGGATAGTGATGATTCTAGTACTGATGATGATGATGATGATGATGATGAAAGTTGAATTTGTGTTGGATAATGAGAATAATTTAATAAGTAAAAGGAATATTAAATGTAAGTCTGACCAGGTAATGAAAAAAATGGTAGAAAATGATGATGAAATGGTAAGTGAAGAGGAACAAGCTATCTGTCACTTAGCTGTCATTAATGAAGGTTTTGGGAAACCAGGTGACCATTTTAGCAGGGAGAAAATTATTGAAGATCTTTTGTATGAGGAGAACACAGAGGCTAGAGTTAGTGAGATGTGGCATCCTGTGATTACTACTAAGATACAGGGTGTACCTGTGAAATGTTTACTGGACAGTGGTAGTGATTTAAACTGTATTTCACAAGCTTTCTTTGAATCTGTAAAAGATACTGAAGGAATAGTTGTTGTGCATGTATCTGGTATAAAAATTATTGGTGCTACTGGTAAACTATCTAGAAGCATAAAACATGAAGTATTCTTCAATGTGGAATTGGCAGAACAACTATTAGAATGCAACTTCCTAGTGGTACCCTGTCTCAGTGTTGGAGTTATTTTAGGGATTGAATTTTTAAGTAAATGGCACGTAAACATTGATTTTGCAAATGGTAAATTTAGTTTTAAGAGCCAAGAGGATATGTACGAAATTACATTTTAGAAAAGATCAATAGTGCTAATGAAAATGGTTTAGATTTACCTTTAAGATTTATGCCTGTGGAAACAAACTTTGAGTATGGTGAGGAAGAAAAGATTAAGAATGAAATAGTAAAGAAGGTAGAAGCTATTGAGGGCATCACAGTCAAACAAAAGGAGGAACTGAAGGGGATCTGGTTACAAAATAGTAAATCTGACTTTGAATGTGAACTGAGGTTAAAAGAGCATGAACCATTCTTTAAAAAGCCATATGCTATGCCATTTTCTAGAAGGGAAGCTGTAAGGAAAGATATACAAAGGATGTTGTCCTGGAACATAATTGAAAGATCAAACAGCAGGTACTCAAACCCCTTAGTTGTAGTAAAAAAGAAGGATGGGGGTGTTAGGCTGGTCCTTGATGCTAGGAAATTGAATGAAACAGTAATAAAAGAGAGTGACAGGCCAGCTAACATAGATGAGATTTTACAAAAGTTCTATGGGTGTAAATTTC
This sequence comes from Schistocerca serialis cubense, assembly GCF_023864345.2. Classification (NCBI taxonomy): domain Eukaryota; kingdom Metazoa; phylum Arthropoda; class Insecta; order Orthoptera; family Acrididae; genus Schistocerca; species Schistocerca serialis. Next base: position 1,148,225,181 of record NC_064639.1, on the reverse strand, counting down.
TGACTTCTTTTGATGTGACTTGTGGATACTGGAACATTAGTCTGGCAAGGAGATCTAGGCCCTGTACAGCATTTTTACATGAAGGTAAGTGCTACCAATACTATGTGGTTCCTTTTGGTCTAAATATATCTGTATGTGTTTTTATCAGGGCTATGGATAAAGTATTAGGAGACATATTATCCAAGGAAATAACAGTATATGTAGATGATATATTGGTTGTAAATTCCGAGTGGTTTCAGCACTGTAAGACTTTGGAAACTGTGTTGAGGGCTATATACCAAGGAGAGATGAAACTGAAATTAAGTAAATCAGAATTTGTTAAGAAAGAACTGTCATTTTTGGGACACAGAATTAATGAACAAGCGATACTACCAGACAAAAGTAAATTGGCTGCAATTGCTGAATTTCCACCTCCCAGAAATAAGAAAGAATTGAAAGCTATGTTCAGTATATTTGGATTCTACAGAAAATATGTGTCGGATCAATCATTCAGTCATCCATGTTTGGGTAAATTACTGAGAAAAAATGTACAATGGGTTTGGACAGAGGAATGCCAAGAAGCTTTTCAGAAATTAAAAACAGGATTCGTAAACAGTAAGCTATTGTACCATCCTGACTTTTCACAACCTTTTTGTATGAGTACTGATGCCAGTATTTGTGGGCTGGGAGTTGAAATCTTTCAGTTGATTAGGACTGAAACTGGTGATGAACACAAAACTATAGCCTTTGCCAGCCATACATTACATGACCATGAGAAAAATTATTATATTTCAGAATTAGAAGCCTTAGCTATCATCTTTGGGTGTCAAAAGTTTGAGCACTGTTTGTTGGGTCATAAAGTAATAGTATATACAGATCATAAAGCTTTGAGCTACCTACAAAAATGTAAATTGAAACATGGCAGGTTAACTAGGTGGGCTATGTATTTGCAGCAATTTGATTTGAAAGTGAGATATGTAACTGGGAAAAGTAATATAGTGGTCGATGCTTTATCTAGAATGGCACTGGGTAGAAATGATCAGGAAAATGAAGATGGGCAGGAAGACCATATTAAACTGTTCTATATGCAGGGGGTGAAGAATGAGAGAGCTGTCAGGAAAATTTTTAAACAAATGAAGAAAGAACAGAATGATGACCCTAATTTAAAATTGGTTATACAATACTGTAAATCCAATGATTATCCCAAGTTTAAACAATATTGTACTATGTATAAAGAGGTACTATTTAGAAGAAAATCCTTAAATGAGCAGGACTGGAAACTGTGTTTTCCTGAACAACATGTTGACAAACTTATAGATTGTTTGCATGAAAGCTATGGGCACTATGGGGTAAGAAAAATCGTTGCTAAGATTCAAGAAACAGTAACTTCCAATAATGTATGGAGAAAGGCAAAGCAGAGATTAGAAAAGTGTGACTTGTGTCAGAGAGTAAAAACAGCTAATAATACTTATAGGGGTTTAATGCATCCTGTCCTCCCTTCTAAAGCTAAGGAAATTTTAGTGATTGACTTACTAGGACCCCATCCTGCTTCCACAGGAGGTTGTAAATATATATTTGTTGTTTTGGACACCTTCACCAAATTCGTTAAGTTGTAGCCCATTAAGAGGGCCAATACTAAAACAATAGATGAAAAATTGGAGACTGATTATTTTCCTAATGTAGGAGTACCAATTCTTTACTGTCTGACAATGGACCCCAATTTTATCAGAAAGATTTATGCACTGCGTGAGCATATACAAAATAAAACATATTAAGATATCAACCTACTTTCCCCAAGGAAATATGAGTGAAAGAGTAATGGAAGAAATAAATAGACTGTGTCGAACTTACTGTAGCAGAAAGCACACTGCGTGGGCAAGTCATATTAAATCCTTTGAAGATATCATTAATCATATGTGGAATGAATTAACAGGATTTGCTCCAGTGGAATTAGTGTTTGGAGAGAGACCATCAAATATTATAAGTGAGGAGGTTGATTTTCCAGTGATTAGTGAAATTGCTCATGACGAAAACATTGGACTTGCAAAAGAGATGATGAAAAAAAAAAAAGGCCATGGGTAGGAAGAAAAGGCATGACAAGAATCTAAACCCTGTTACTTTTAAAGTAAATGATTTGGTGTTAGTAAAAACCAAAGAAAAGTCAAGTAAAGTAAATGAAGAAATTAAGAAATTCTTACGCATTTTCCATGGACCTTTTAAAATAGTAAGGACAGCACATGATAACGCATATGAATTGGCTTATGTTAAATCAGGTAAAATTTATGGCCTTAAAAACATTATTGAACTAAAACCATATATTCTGCCAATCAGACATTTAAAGATTGATCCACACCAAGTGGAGCTGTTTAAAAAACTGGGAGAGGTACAATTTGCAAATAGATTTGAGGACATGGTAAATAGGACATAAAAGTACACCACCTACTAAGGTAGGGGGTTTATATTTATTTTAATGGACACACCAAGTTGGCGTTTGGTGCCTCCCCAGCTGCTTTTAGGGAAAACTATAAACGCCCAAGTCACATGCTGACCAGGGAGTGGTTCATGAATGTACACACTTTGTACATCTCTGTAATTGGAGAATATATTTGTTAGCCCCTCCTTATTTATTCCCACCGGTACACTGCCAACATAGACCTTGAACGGTCCTTTGCTGCTGGTACTTCTTGCCCATGGTTGCTGGCTATGGTTCATCCTCGCCCCCCGTCCATCTACATCTACATCTACATCTATACTCCGCGAGCCACCTTACGGTGTGTGGCGGAGGGTACTTATTGTACCACTATCTGATCCCCCCTTCCCTGTTCCATTCACGAATTGTGCGTGGGAAGAACGACTGCTTGTAAGTCTCCGTATTTGCTATAATTTCTCGGATCTTTTCGTTGTGATCATTACGCGAGATATATGTGGGCGGTAGGAATATGTTGCCCATCTCTTCCCGGAATGTGCTCTCTCGTAATTTCGATAATAAACCTCTCCGTATTGCGTAACGCCTTTCTTGAAGTGTCCGCCACTGGAGCTTGTTCAGCATCTCCGTAACGCTCTCGCGCTGACTAAATGTCCCCATGACGAATCGCGCTGCTTTTCGCTGGATCATGTACATCTCTTCTATTAATCCAACCTGGTAAGGGTCCCATACTGATGAGCAATACTCAAGAATCGGACGAACAAGCGTTTTGTAAGCTACTTCTTTCGTCGATGAGTCACATTTTCTTAGAGTTCTTCCTATGAATCTCAACCTGGCGCCTGCTTTTCCCACTATTTGTTTTATGTGATCATTCCACTTCAGATCGCTCCGGATAGTAACTCCTAAGTATTTTACGGTCGTTACCGCTTCCAATGATTTACCACCTATGGCATAATCGTACTGGAATGGATTTCTGCCCCTATGTATGCGCATTATATTACATTTATCTAAGTTTAGGGAAAGCTGCCAGCTGTCGCACCATGCATTATTCCTCTGCAGGTCCTCCTGGAGTACGTACGAGTCTTCTGATGTTGCTACTTTCTTGTAGACAACCGTGTCATCTGCAAATAGCCTCACGGAGCTACCGATGTTGTCAACTAAGTCATTTATGTATATTGTAAACAATAAAGGTCCTATCACGCTTCCCTGCGGTACTCCCGAAATTACCTCTACATCTGCAGATTTTGAACCGTTAAGAATGACATGTTGTGTTCTTTCTTCTAGGAAATCCTGAATCCAATCACAAACCTGGTCCGATATTCCGTAAGCTCGTATTTTTTTCACTAAACGTAAGTGCGGAACCGTATCAAATGCCTTTCTGAAGTCCAGGAATACGGCATCAATCTGCTCGCCAGTGTCTACGGCACTGTGAATTTCTTGGGCAAATAGGGCGAGCTGAGTTTCACATGATCTCTGTTTGCGGAATCCATGTTGGTTATGATGAAGGAGATTTGTATTATCTAAGAACGTCATAATACGAGAACACAAAACGTGTTCCATTATTCTACAACAGATTGACGTAAGCGAAATAGGCCTATAATTATTCGCATCTGATTTATGACCCTTCTTGAAAATGGGAACGACCTGCGCTTTCTTCCAGTCGCTAGGTACTTTACGTTCTTCCAGCGATCTACGATAAATTGCTGATAGAAAGGGGGCAAGTTCTTTAGCATAATCACTGTAGAATCTTAAGGGTATCTCGTCTGGTCCGGATGCTTTTCCGCTACTAAGGGATAGCAGTTGTTTTTCAATTCCGATATCGTTTATTTCAATATTTTCCATTTTGGCGTCCGTGCGACGGCTGAAGTCAGGGACCGTGTTACGATTTTCCGCAGTGAAACAGTTTCGGAACACTGAATTCAGTATTTCTGCCTTTCTTCGGTCGTCCTCTGTTTCGGTCCCATCGTGGTCAACGAGTGACTGAATAGCGGATTTAGATCCGCTTACCGTTTTTACATATGACCAAAACTTTTTAGGGTTCTTGTTTAGATTGTTTGCCAATGTTTTATGTTCGAATTCGTTGAATGCTTCTCTCATTGCTCTCTTTACCCTCTTTTTCGCTTCGTTCAGCTTTTCCTAATCAGCTATGATTCGACTACTCTTAAACCTATGATGAAGCTTTCTTTGTTTCCGTAGTACCTTTCGTACATGATTGTTATCGATGTATGTATTGAAAGAGCTATCAGTGAAGTCATGAGACATTAGGTCCCAGTCGTCCATGTCTTCTGCCTTCGCCACATAAACAACGTGCAACGAAAAAAATAATATTTTACAGGGCTTCCATCACGCCTTACAGCTCACAATTTCTGTTACACATTACCTCAATCTCTACAACACATGCATTTATCATACTTCATGCCGTCAATCCTCCCCGTTTTTCAAACAAGGCAACAACCACTGTACACAGGTGTGTTTGCCATTCTTCCAGGCAAGTTTTTTCTTTTTCTACTATCCTGTGTTAAGTGTATAAGTGAAACCAATTATCTTTAACTATCCCTTTGTCTATAAGATTGATCAATGCTGCTGTGGTATATGAATAATTATTATTTGAAGGTGTGGTCATAGTATTTGTAATAATATTTGGAGAAATAATTAGATAGAAAGCTGCAGAGGAGGAAATATGATTGACGATAAACTTTATTGATATTACCCATTTTTCTACTTGGCAAGTGTCCATTAAGAATATCTTAGCTGGTCGGTGTTCTTATCGTATAAGTTAGGCCATTCAAATTTAATTTTTGTAATGATATTTGGTAACTGGTGGAACAGGAAGCTACAATGGGTGGAAAGTGATTTGAAATAAGTTTTAAAAATATAACATGTATTTGAGTGTGACTAGAAATGCTATGGATTATTTGGACAGCAATTATGTTTATTTTGTAACCTAGGAGGTAAAAAGCAAAATCGGAAAATGCAAATTACAGTAAGAAAACACTTGCCTGAACGTAGAGCAATAGCGTATCGGTGAACAGCAGCAAATATATTGTGAGGTTACAAAATAATATGAGAAATATAGTGCCTTTTTTTCAAATATAATTAGAAGGAATATTGGTTATACTGTCAAGTTATGAAACAGAGTTGCCTGTATGGAGTATTAACAGAGTGAAGTAAACGTCTTCAGGTGTCATAATAGTTTGAGGCTGCAGGCATGAATAATCAGTAATATGATGAGTATTGAAATATATAAAGTGTGCAATAATGAAGTTCTGAATATAAAGTAAGTCAAAGATAAGTATGAAAAAGTGTGACTGTGAAGTGTCTTTCTTGTTATTAGAGGTTGAGTGAAGGCAGAGAAGGGGGTTAGTTAATTAATTATTGAATGATGATAATGGGAATAATGGTGAACAAGGAATATGAAATCAACGAGTATGAAAGAGTAAAATGAAGTAATGGTTAGGGAATAGTTAGGGACCCTGTGTCTGCTGTAATTAATGTTTTAGTAGGGATACACTTTACATATTTACAGTTAACAGAGGAAAAAAAGGAGCATGGCACAACCAAAATATAGATAAGCATTATAATGAGGAGTTAAGAACTAGAACACAATAGGTATTATGACACCTAGGTAAAGAAAGACAACAGATTGGTTCTCTACTATAATCAATATGTCACTCCTAAGGAGTAAATTATTAAAGTGGCACCTACTGAACTCAAATTACAAAAATATTTCACACGTGACAAAGTATGTGTACTGCTGGTTAGACTCCATCATATCCTACATCCTTTGAAAAAAAAATAAATTAGGGAGCAATAATTGGAGAACTTATATTAGAAACAGTTTCCATAAAGAGAAATGTTTGTTCATATGCAATATTTATAGAATACTATTACTTTATTGAAAGCTTTGAGGAAATCCTTGTTGATATGCAGTACTAAATGGTGTTAAATAGGTATCTGTATGCTACCTTAGATAAGACTTTATATTATAATTTTAAAATGAATGACAGAAAGTTATTTTTTGATATATATATATATATATATATATATATATATATATATATATATATATGTGTATGTATGTATTTGTGTGTGTGTGTGTGTGTGTGTGTGTGTGTGTGTGTGTGTGTGTGTGTGTGTGTAATCAGTAATGTGGGGTTGCAAGAAGCAACAAAGCACCCTAGCCTAGTGGTGAAAGGACAAGACTTCTGGGTAATAAGTAAATAATGGACACTATGGCAGTGATCTCAAGTAAAATGAGATAGCTCAAGTGTGAGGAATGACTCATGAGTAAGCTACGAATTGTTTTATAGTGGATATAACTGACAAGCGGTCAGATAACTGTCAAATGTGTGAAATAAGAATGTTTTCATGTAATGTATACATTATTATGTCAATTTTGTGTACACATGTTCTTTTGTTTTGTAACTATTCTTGTATTGAGATGGGAAGATTTCAATATGTCATTGGAAATTCAGATTTAAATGTGTTAATTATTGCTCTGTCTTTTAGAATAATATGTGTTATTTGATGACCAGTGCCTCCAGAGTTTTCTATTGAAATATTTTAGTGTATGAAATGCTACATGTGTGAATTTAAAGTGAAATAATGTTGGTACATATGTAACACCAGCGTGTAAATTTTTTTCCATGGAATTATCCACATTCATATTTAAAAATATTCTTCAGTATAATTCCATGGGGGGTGGGGGGGGTGATGTAACGAAGCAGGGTTGCCCACTGCTATCCTGTTTTGGTTTTACACTCCTTCAGTAACTTAGTTAAGCAATGAACTTTTATTTTTTTTTCATTTTCACTACCCAGATTCCGATTACAGATGCTGTGGCCTTCAGCCTCGTAGTACAGAATTCAGAAATAGTTTAAATAAAATTCCCCCAGTAAAATCTATTATTTCAGTACATTCTAATGTCTATTCTGAAAGTAACGAGCTAATCAGTTTTATTGGAAATGCATACTATTAACAGTTATGGACGATGACGTATATTGTGCAATACATATTAAGTAAAATTCAAGTGAGCTAATAGATCACATTCAGCTATAAGACTGGATCCAAAAGAAAGCCAAAGTTTTACTGATTCCAGCAAAGTGTTTAAATTAACCTAAAGTCTATTAGTTAAATAGATATTAAGACTTAAAATCCGTAGCCTGCATGACTTTCAGTGCCAATTGTGACCAAACTACCAAATAATTCCGAGACCTGTTTCGATACTTTTGCTACCTTTATTTTTCTACGTAAAATAACTCCAGTCTCGACTTTGTAAGTGCATTAATTAAGAATTAAGTAAATTTGAATACGTAAAAATTATTGTTCAAAAGGGCTGCCGTGGTTATAAGTCGGGAATTCCCACGGCGGATGCATAAGTTAGTTCCGCGTATTTAAATTGATACAGCTCACTCGTGTTATTTAAATAATAAAACCCAATAGTTAACTTCAAAACCAGTTAGAAAGGATCATTTTAACCCTGGGAAATTATAAACTATAATATATTAACAGGAATAGTCAAACATTTCAAGCGCTCGTCTATATAAGGTCCGAGCTGGTGCAGTTTTCAGTTAGTTCTCGGTCAGATCCTCTTGGAGCAAAAGTGCGGCAAGTTGGTTAATTTTTCGGTAATTGCAATTGTGAACTTTGTTGAAGACTGGAAGTTTTTGACCTACCTAATGTGACGATTAAGTGTAAGAGGCCTGGTCACATGAATATTGTGCGTGCGAGTGATAACAAATAAATCGCACTGTGGTTGACATAAATGTTCAACAATGAATACTGTCTTGACTTTTGATTTTGGAAAACTCAACCTAGGATCCTGGCTTCTTAATTTCAGTGTGATTTAGGTGAGACGGACGCAGCAACCGGGAAGACAATATTGAATAAGCAAAGCAAGGTAGATCGAGAACACTGCGCACTATCTACTGGGTCAGGAAATGTTTCAATACCGGTACATAGGGTTGTGACACGAACTAGTAAGAGGCACTAATAAAAGGACATGTCCCGGCACGTTACATGTGGTGCCCCTTTGGCTGAGGAAATCTAACTTATGAACCTTAAGATTATATCTGGAAGACCGACTTCGAGTAAGAGTAAAATCAGTAGCAACAACGGCAGAAGTGAGAACCGTCCATGTATAACTACATCGGACGCAGTTTAAAGATAGCCGCAACAGTAGCAGCCAACCAACGCGACTAGTTTGCGGCAGCGGCGGCCATGATGTAAGCAGCAGCCAATCCACGCGAGCCGGACATAGCTGACCAGGGTCAGTGACAGCAGGCGCCGAATACGAATGGGGTCAGCTTGGCAGATCGCGAGTTTGCAGCAACAGCAGCAGTAGCAGACCGCGGACATCATAAACAAGACACCGGCTGACGACCGACGGAGAAGACACCCGAAACTTTAAGGTATCGTACGTTGTTGTTGTTGTTGTCTTCAGTATAGACACTGGTTTGATGCAGCTCTTCATGCTACTCTATCCTGTGCAAGCTTCTTCATCTCCCAGTACCTACTGCAACCTACATCCTTCTGAATCTGCTTAGTGTATTCACCTCTTGGTCTCCCTCTACGATTTTTAGCCTCCACGCTGCCCTCCAATACTAAATTGGTGATCCCTTGATGCCTCAGAACATGTCCTACCAACCGATCCCTTCTTCTGGTCAAGTTGTGCCACAAACTTCTCTTCTCCCCAATCCTATTCAATACTTCCTCATTAGTTGTGTGATCTACCCATCTAATCTTTAGCATTCTTCTGTAGAACCACATTTCAAAAGCTTCTATTCTCTTCTTGTCCAAACTATTTATCGTCCATGTTTCACTTCCATACATGGCTACACTCCATACAAATACTTTCAGAAACGACTTCTTGACACTTAAATTTATACTCGATGTTAACAAATTTCTCTTCTTCAGAAACGCTTTCCTTGCCATTGCCAGTCTATATTTTATATTCTCTCTACTTCGACCATCATCAGTTATTTTGCTCCCCAAATAGCAAAACTCCTTTACTACTTTAAGTGTCTCATTTCCTAATCTAATTCCCTCAGCATCACCCGACTTAATTTGACTGCATTCCATTATCCTCGTTTTGCTTCTGTTGATGTTCATCTTATATCCTCCTTTCAAGACACTGTCCATTCCGTTCAACTGCTCTTCCAAGTCCTTTGCTGTCTCTGACAGAATTACAATGTCATCGGCGAACCTCAAAGTTTTTGTTTCTTCTCCATGGATTTTAATACCTACTCCGAATTTTTCTTTTGTTTCCTTTACTGCTTGCTTAATATACAGACTGAACAACATCGGGGAGAGGCTACAACCTTGTCTTACTCCCTTCCCAACCACTGCTCCCCTTTCATGACCCTCGACATTTATAACTGCCATCTGGTTTCTGCACAAATTGTAAATAGCCTATCGCTCCCTGTATTTTACCCCTGCCACCTTTAGAATTTGAAAGAGAGTATTCCAGTCAACATTGTCAAAAGCTTTCTCTAAGTCTACAAATGCTAGAAACGTAGGTTTTCCTTTCCTTAATCTTTCTTCTAAGATAAGTCGTATGGTCAGTATTGCCTCACGTGTTCCAGTGTTTCTACGGAATCCAAACTGATCTTCCCCGAGGTTGGGTTCTACTAGTTTTTCCATTCGTCTGTAAAGAATTCGTGTTAGTATTTTGCAGCTGTGACTTATTAAACTGATAGTTCGGTAATTTTCTCATCTGTCAACACCTGCTTTCTTTGGGATTGGAATTATTATATTCTTCTTATAGTCTGAGGGTATTTCGCCTGTTTCATATATCTTGCTCACCAGATGGTAGAGTTTTGTCAGGACTGGCTCTCCCAGGGCCGTCAGAAGTTCCAATGGAATGTTGTCTACTCCGGGGGCCTTGTTTCGACTCAGGTCTTTCAGTGCTCTGTCAAACTCTTCACGCAGTATCGTATCTCCCATTTCATTTTCATCTACATCCTCTTCCATTTCCATAATATTGTCCTCAAGTACAATGCCCTTGTATAGACCCTCTATATACTCCTTCCACCTTTCTGCTTTCCCTTCTTTGCTTAGAACTGGGTTTCCATCTGAGCTCTTGATATTCATACAAGTCTTCTCTTATCTGCAAAGGTCTCTTTAATTTTCCTGTAGGCAGTATCTATCTTACCCCTAGTGAGATAAGCCGCTACATCCTTACATTTGTCCTCTAGCCATCCCTGCCTAGCCATTTTGCATTTCCTGTCGATCTCATTTTTGAGACGTTTGTATTCCTTTTTGCCTGCTTCATTTACTGCATTTTTATATTTTCTCCTTTCATCAATTAAATTGAATATTTCTTCTGTTACCCAAGGATTTCTACTGGCCCTCGTCTTTTTACCTACTTGATCCTCTGCTGCCTTCACTACTTCATCCCTCAAAGCTACCCATTCTTCTTCTACTGTATCTCTTTCCCCCATTCCTGTCAATTGTTCCCTTATGCTCTCCCTGAAACTCTGTACAATCTCTGGTTCTTTCAGTTTATCCAGGTTACATCTCTTTAAATTCCCACCTTTTTGCAGTTTCTTCAGTTTTAATCTACAGGTCATAACCAATAGATTGTGGTCAGAGTCCACATCTGACCCTGGAAATGTCTTACAATTTAAAACCTGGTTCCTAAATCTCTGTCTTACCATTATATAATCTATCTGATACCTTTTAGTATCTCCAGGGTTCTTCCATGTATACAATCTTCTTTCATGATTCTTAAACCAAGTGTTAGCTATGATTATGTTGTGCTCTGTGCAAAATTCTACCAGGCAGCTTCCGCTTTCATTTCTTAGCCCCAATCCATATTCACCTACTACGTTTCCTTCTCTCCCTTTTCCTACACTCGAATTCCAGTCACCCACGACAATTAAATTTTCGTCTCCCTTCACTATCTGAATAATTTCTTTTATTTCATCATAAATTTCTTCAATTTCTTCGTCATCTGCAGGCATATAAACTTACACTAGTGTAGTAGGTGTGGGCTTCGTATCTATCTTGGCCACAATAATGCGTTCAGTATGCTGTTTGTAGTAGCTTACCCGCATACCTATTTTGCTATTCATTATTAAACCTACTCCTGCTTTACCCCTATTTGATTTTGTGTTTATAACCCTGTAGTCACCTGACCAGAAGTCTTGTTCCTCCTGCCACCGAACTTCACTAATTCCCACTATATCTAACTTTAACCTATCCATTTCCCTTTTTAAATTTTGTAACCTACCTGCCCGATTAAGGGATCTGACATTCCACGCTCCGATCCGTAGGACGCCAGTTTTCTTTCTCCTGATAACGACATGCTCCTGAGTAGTCCCCGCCCGGAGATCCAAATGGCGGACTATTTAACCTCCGGAATATTTTACCCAAGAGGACGCCATCATCATTCAATCATACAGTAAAGCTGCATGCCCTCGGGAAAAATTACGGCTGTAGTTTCCCCTTGCTTTCAGCTGTTCGCAGTACCAGGACAGCAAGGCCGTTTTGGTTATTGTTACAAGGCCAGATTAGTCAATCATCCAGACTGTTGTCCTTGCAACTACTGAAAAGGCTGCTGCCCCTCTTCGTACGAGCAGTATATATATTGTAACTTTCGTCAAAATGGAAAGTGAGGGAAACAAAGCAGTAGAGACTGAGCGAGTGGAAAACGTTAGTGACATTGCGAGTGGAATGAAAGGGAGTGACACTTTAGGGGGTAGAAAAGTTGAAGTATTAGAATTCACAGACGACAGTGGGTATAGGTCAGAATGAAATTCGACCGTAACTGACAGTGAAGTAAGTGGTATTTAGGACGATGAAGTTAAGGCTTCATCCACTGCAATTAGAGACAAAGTGGGAAGAGAGGGGAGTAATGTTGATGGAAAGGACTTCAGTGAGGAAAAGAACACTGGTAGTGGTGCTCAAATGGCACAGGCGTCGTCAAATGAGAATAATTTACAAGACATGCTCACGCAAATCTTGGGGGCTATGAATAATATGGGTAATGATACAAGTAGTGGTAATGCAAAACTTAGTAATGAACTTACTAAGGTGAAGAGTGATATGATTATCATGGGCACTAAAATAAGTAATATTGATACCAGAATGACCGTACTAGCTACTGACATTAAAAAGGAAATTAGTCTCATTCAGGAAAAAGTGTGTGGATTAGAACAACATGTGAATGAAGTAGAAAAGAGCTGTGATAATAATATGACAAAAGTAAGGGAAGAGACTGATAACAAACTTAAAAAAGTGAGTACTAATTGCGTTGAAGGGAGAAGGAAGGTAGGTGAGGACTTCGTATATACAGCACAAGCTGTTGAGAGAAAGGGTAAGGTTGAAGTACAAGCAACTAGGAAATTTTGTGCTGAAAACAGATCTAAAATTGAAATCAAAATCGAGGATGTAAAGAGTGAACTAGATGTTAACCCATTAAGTCCCAAATTAATATTTTTTTAAATTGAATTTTTTATTCTTTAATTATAATGTACATAGGGTATGAACGACAATACGTACAAAAATAGCCAAAGAATATTTATACATGCTGATATAATAGCCGTCCTCAAAATAGGACGCTGGGATCTAACAGTATCGTAAAGCATACTAAACTGTATTCAAGTCCTAACTATTTATTTCTTGTGAAATGGTACAAAACACTTCACACACAGTGTCACACGGCATTTAACACAATATGTTTTTGGTTTCCCGTTGCATTTAGCTCTTACACATCTTCTATGCGTGCTTCTTTTGTCAATCATATAACCAATTCCATCAAACCTGATGTCTGGTATCACTCTCAACTGACTTGATGTGTATTCCATTGGACGTCCAATATTCGGTCTTCCAGTGTCCAATTTCAGGTATGTAACTGTAACAGCATGTCTGAAATCTAGTAAATCGAACGCATTTTTCCCATGTACTAGTCTGTAGAAGAGCAAGGCATTTACAAGGGCCATTTTCAGCATACTTGTAAATAGGACCCAGTACCATTTTTTCCCTCGAATTACCGTCGCATATTTTCCAACTAACCAGTCATGGTGGTTAACACCTCCCATGTACGCGATATATGACTTCAAAACGGCAGGTTGTTGCACTTGTATCTTCTTACTTGCCTCGGATAAACTGGTTCAGCCAACTTCGTCCATAGTATTTGACTATTATTTCGTCAACTGACAAATTTTCCTCAAATATTCCAAATTTTTGAAAAGATTCATTTATCATTTTCAGGAGAGGTCTCATTTTGAATCCGCGATCGTGTTTGTTTTCATTGGCTAAGTCATTATCTTGAAAATGAAGCAATGTTTTCAACTTCTGATATTTATTCTTTGCAATAGCTGTCTTTATAATTGGTATGCCAGTATCTTCATCTTCAGACTAATATAGCTTTTCAGCAGGGAGATTATGGTAGCCAGCAAAAAGAAGAAATCCAACAAAGACCTTCACTTCTTCAACTGTGAGGCTAAAATCATGCATATTCTTCATATTTACTGCATATCTCACAGTTTCTTTCACTATGAACTCGTACGTGTTTTCGTTCATCAGTTCTTCAAACATCTCCTTCGCAGTCAAGGAAGAAAGTTGTTCCTTCAATTCCTCTCTCTTTGTGCTGATGTCATGCTCACTGGTTTGAGACAGCTTTGTATAAACTGGAGGTGTCTTTTTCCAATTGCTTTTTTCATCAGTAAGACGTCTCTTCTTCGATTTAATTCTGGACACTTGGGATGTACTTGGCAGTGAAGTCTTACATACAGTTTCTTCGTTATTCACTGATGCAACATAATGTAATTCAATAGCCCTTGGCAAATCTGAGACTTCCACGGTTCCAATAACATCTTCTGGACCTTCTTCTTCGTCGGTCATACAGTCTACTTCAGGAGAACATACAGTGGTATCAATATGGTCCTGATCATCTGACACTGCATTATAGAATGCGTCACTGTTTATTATTTCTTCTATTTCTTCGTTAGTGAGGTATCTATATCGTCTGAAGGCCATTATAATCTATATAAAATGTAATAAAATAAAGTTAAATGAAAGAATAATGCATTAGCACAAACTACAGAAAAAGGAATGTGTAAATACCTCTGTCCATCTGGAACTGTATTATTTACTAATGGGTAACATATTCATATATATATTTACATAATACGCTGTAAATTTCAAAGTAACTTAATATCCTGTAATATATATATATATATATATATATATATATATATACACACAAAAGAGGGTTCGTTACTTACCTCAGCAACAAAATCTGATAAAACTACCATGTTCTAAAAAGAAAATACATCAGCAGTAGCAGAGTTTCATATTCGAACGTGCAGCAATACAAATAACTGAAATGATAACACCAAGTCCCAGTGCCCTATTTCGAGTACACCAAATTGTATAACAATGGAAAACAGTGAAAATAACTCCAATTGAGCTAACAATGCAAGTAGTTTAAAAGGCACATTGTTGACTATAAAGATCTTTGCCACATATTTCAAATATTACTAAATTGTCGATAAAGTAAATACCTGCAATAACGAAAAGTGTTCCTTAGTATTCAATAATCAATTAATGGTAGGATTTATTGCTTCTAATTTCCTGTAATCATACATTTGTTACAAAAAGCATCAACAAATGACGTAGAACAGTAATAGTTGCAAATTAATAATTTATTGTGTATTTATAAATAAATATGTGCTCTGTCCTCAAAATAGGACACTGGTACTTAATGGGTTAAGCTACTGACTGTAAACACTAGTGTAGAGTCTAAGTTAGCTGAAATGGAAAAAAAGTGCAAACTGTAAAGGACAACTCGTGTAATGGTGTAAATAGTTCTTTCATTAGTTGTAAGAAATTCAGTAACTTTGAGCCACGTGGGGGAGTGCATCCATTAGATTTTGTTAGAGAATTCAATGACTTACCTGATACCCGGAGTGCGGAGTGATAAAGAGAAAATGTCTTTTGCTGGAGGTTTTATGATAGGAGATGCTTATGGTTGGGCTGCACAAGCAGCTGATTCTTGTAACTCATGGGGTGACTTCTAAACTGCATTTTTGAAGGAATACTGGTCTAAGGAGAAACAGAAAAAGATTCTGAGTGAGTTTCGGCGAGGAGAGAGATATGAATCTAGAAAGGGTACTGTCAAAGGCTTTTGTCAGTACTGGATTAACAAACTGAAATATTTAGATAAGGATTTGCATAGTGGAGTGTTTATTATGGGATTGGAAACAAAGTTACCACAAAAGGTTAGAGAATTGCTTGTACCTGCTCCAAGGAGTAGCATTAACGAATTTTTAAGTTATGTGGACAAAGTAGAGAGAGTAAAACCTATCGCTGATAACAGTAGGAGAAGTTTTGATGACAGTATTAATCAAGGGAGAAATTTCCATGTTAATAATATGAGTGTATCTAACTCTAGAAATTATGGTAATGCCATTAGAAGTAACTGGAGGGAAAATAACCAGAATCGAGACAGAAGTGAAAGGGGAATGTCCGGAGATAGGAACAGAGGGAGGAATGGAAACTTTCACTCAGGACATTTTAAACTAACAGGCCCCTGTGAAGGCTCGCACTTGGGCAAGGTACTATGTAGAACAACAGACAAATGATTATATTGTAACGATTGAGGAGCAGAGGCACTCCATAAACGATAGAATAAGTGAAAAGTGTAGTAGACATATTAGTTCAAATGGAAATCTTACCAGCAGTACCCAGAGAGGAAGTGCTGAAATGGTTATTCCAGCAGATAATGTTGATGAATTGAGTAGAAGTACTTCTATTCATGAAGTAGCCAGGGATAGCAGAGTGGGCCATATTGATGGTAATAGTGTTCAGAGTACAAGTTATCAGAGAGAATACAGGTGTTTAGCCTTATGGTCATCTGAAGAGGGTAAGAAACAATTAATTGATCAATTATTGATAGAAAGTGAAAGTGACAGTAGTTCAGAGTCTGAGAATAGCGTAAGTAGTGGTGAGGATAGTGATGATTCTAGTACTGATGATGATGATGATGATGATGATGAAAGTTGAATTTGTGTTGGATAATGAGAATAATTTAATAAGTAAAAGGAATATTAAATGTAAGTCTGACCAGGTAATGAAAAAAATGGTAGAAAATGATGATGAAATGGTAAGTGAAGAGGAACAAGCTATCTGTCACTTAGCTGTCATTAATGAAGGTTTTGGGGAACCAGGTGACCATTTTAGCAGGGAGAAAATTATTGAAGCTCTTTTGTATGAGGAGAACACAGAGGCTAGAGTTAGTGAGATGTGGCATCCTGTGATTACTGCTAAGATACAAGGTGTACCTGTGAAATGTTTACTGGACAGTGGTAGTGATTTAAACTGTATTTCACAAGCTTTCTTTGAATCTATAAAAGATACTGAAGGAATAGTTGTTGTGCATGTATCTGGTATAAAAATTATTGGTGCTACTGGTAAACTATCTAGAAGCATAAAACATGAAGTACTCTTCAATGTGGAATTGGCAGAACAACTATTAGAATGCAACTTCCTAGTGGTACCCTGTCTCAGTGTTGGAGTTATTTTAGGGATTGAATTTTTAAGTAAATGGCACGTAAACATTGATTTTGCAAATGGTAAATTTAGTTTTAAGAGCCAAGAGGATATGTACGAAATTACATTTTCAGAAAAGATCAATAGTGCTAATGAAAATGGTTTAGAAACTTCCTGGCAGATTAAGACTGTGTGCCCGACCGAGACTCGAACTCGGGACCAGGAGAGCTTCTGTAAAGTTTGGAAGGTAGGAGACGTGGTACTGGCAGAAGTAAAGCTGTGAGTACCGGACGTGAGTCGTGCTTCGGTAGCTCAGTTGGTAGAGCACTTGCCCGCGAAAGGCAAAGGTCCCGAGTTCGAGTCTCGGTCGGGCACACAGTTTTAATCTGCCAGGAAGTTTCATATCAGCGCACACTCTGCTGCAGAGTGAAAATCTCATTCGAAAATGGTTTAGATTTACCTTTAAGATTTATGCCTGTGGAAACAAACTTTGAGTATGGTGAGGAAGAAAAGATTAAGAATGAAATAGTAAAGAAGGTAGAAGCTATTGAGGGCATCACAGTCAAACAAAAGGAGGAACTGAAGGGGATCTGGTTACAAAATAGTAAATCTGACTTTGAATGTGAACTGAGGTTAAAAGAGCATGAACCATTCTTTAAAAAGCCATATGCTATGCCATTTTCTAGAAAGGAAACTGTAAGGAAAGATATACAAAGGATGTTGTCCTGGAACATAATTGAAAGATCAAACAGCAGGTACTCAAACCCCTTAGTTGTAGTAAAAAAGAAGGATGGGGGTGTTAGGCTGGTCCTTGATGCTAGGAAATTGAATGAAACAGTAATAAAAGAGAGTGACAGGCCAGCTAACACAGATGAGATTTTACAAAAGTTCTATGGGTGTAAATTTCTGACTTCTTTTGATGTGACTTGTGGATACTGGAACATTAGCCTGGCAAGGAGATCTAGGCCCTGTACAGCATTTTTACATGAAGGTAAGTGCTACCAATACTATGTGGTTCCTTTTGGTCTAAATATATCTGTATGTGTTTTTATCAGGGCTATGGATAAAGTATTAGGAGACATATTATCCAAGGAAATAACAGTATATGTAGATGATATATTGGTTGCAAATTCCGAGTGGTTTCAGCACTGTAAGACTTTGGAAACTGTGTTGAGGGCTATATACCAAGTGGAGATGAAACTGAAATTAAGTAAATCAGAATTTGTTAAGAAAGAACTGTCATTTTTGGGACACAGAATTAATGAACAAGGGATACTACCAGACAAAAGTAAATTGGCTGCAATTGCTGAATTTCCACCTCCCAGAAATAAGAAAGAATTGAAAGCTATGTTCAGTATATTTGGATTCTACAGAAAATATGTGATGGATCAATCATTCAGTCATCCATGTTTGGGTAAATTACTGAGAAAAAATGTACAACGGGTTTGGACAGAGGAATGCCAAGAAGCTTTTCAGAAATTAAAAACAGAATTAGTAAACAGTAAGCTATTGTACCATCCTGACTTTTCACAACCTTTTTGTATGAGTACTGATGCCAGTATTTGTGGGCTGGGAGTTGAAATCTTTCAGTTGATTAGGACTGAAACTGGTGATGAACACAAAACTATAGCCTTTGCCAGCCATACATTACATGACCATGAGAAAAATTATTATATTTCAGAATTAGAAGCCTTAGCTATCATCTTTGGGTGTCAAAAGTTTGAGCACTGTTTGTTGGGTCATAAAGTAATAGTATATACAGATCATAAAGCTTTGAGCTACCTACAAAAATGTAAATTGAAACATGGCAGGTTAACTAGGTGGGCTATGTATTTGCAGCAATTTGATTTGAAAGTGAGATATGTAACTGGGAAAAGTAATATAGTGGTCGATGCTTTATCTAGAATGGCACTGGGTAGAAATGATCAGGAAAATGAAGATGGGCAGGAAGACCATATTAAACTGTTCTATATGCAGGGGGTGAAGAATGAGAGAGCTGTCAGGAAAATTTATAAACAAATGAAGAAAGAATGGAATGATGACCCTAATTTAAAATTGGTTATACAATACTGTAAATCCAATGATTATCCCAAGGTTAAATAATATTGTACTATGTATAAAGAGGTACTATTTAGAAGAAAATCCTTAAATGATCAGGACTGGAAACTGTGTTTTCCTGAACAACATGTTGACAAACTGATAGATTGTTTGCATGAAAGCTATGGGCACTATGGGGTAAGAAAAATCGTTGCTAAGATTCAAGAAACAGTAACTTCCAATAATGTATGGAGAAAGGCACAGCAGAGATTAGAAAAGTGTGACTTGTGTCAGAGAGTAAAAACAGCTAATAATACTTATAGGGGTTTAATGCATCCTGTCCTCCCTTCTAAAGCTAAGGAACTTTTAGTGATTGACTTACTAGGACCCCTTCCTGCTTCCACAGGAGGTTGTAAATATATATTTGTTGTTTTGGACACCTTCACCAAATTCGTTAAGTTGTAGCCCATTAAGAGGGCCAATACTAAAACAATAGATGAAAAATTGGAGACTGATTATTTTCCTAATGTAGGAGTACCAATTCTTTACTGTCTGACAATGGGCCCCAATTTTATAAGAAAGATTTATGCACTGCGTGAGCATATACAAAATAAAACATATTAAGATATCAACCTACTTTCCCCAAGGTAATATGAGTGAAAGAGTAATGGAAGAAATAAATAGACTGTGTCGAACTTACTGTAGCAGAAAGCACACTGCATGGGCAAGTCATATTAAATCCTTTGAAGATATCATTAATCACATGTGGAATGAATTAACAGGATTTGCTCCAGTGGAATTAGTGTTTGGAGAGAGACCATCAAATATTATAAGTGAGGAGGTAGATTTTCCAGTGATTAGTGAAATTGCTCATGACGAAAAAATTGGACTTGCAAAAGAGATGATGAAAAAAAAAGGCCATGGGTAGGAAGAAAAGGCATGACAAGAATCTAAACCCTGTTACTTTTAAAGTAAATGATTTGGTGTTAGTAAAAACCAAGGAAAAGTCAAGTAAAGTAAATGAAGAAATTAAGAAATTCTTACACATTTTCCATGGACCTTTTAAAATAGTAAGGACAGCACATGATAACGCATATGAATTGGCTTATGTTAAATCAGGTAAAATTTATGGCCATAAAAACATTATTGAACTAAAACCATATATTCTGCCAATCAGACATTTAAAGATTGATCCACACCAAGTGGAGCTGTTTAAAAAACTGGGAGAGGTACAATTTGCAAATAGATTTGAGGACATGGTAAATAGGACATAAAAGTACACCACCTACTAAGGTAGGGGGTTTATATTTATTTTAATGGACACACCAAGTTGGCGTTTGGTGCCTCCCCAGCTGCTTTTAGGGAAAACTATAAACGCCCAAGTCACATGCTGACCAGGGAGTGGTTCATGAATGTACACACTTTGTACATCTCTGTAATTGGAGAATATATATGTTAGCCCCTCCTTATTTATTCCCACCGGTACACTGCCAACATAGACCTTGAACGGTCCTTTGCTGCTGGTACTTCTTGCCCATGGTTGCTGGCTATGGTTCATCCTCGCCCCCCGTCCATCGATGTATGTATTGAAAGAGCTATCAGTGAAGTCATGAGACATTAGGTCCCAGTCGTCCATGTCTTCTGCCTTCGCCACATAAACAACGTGCAACGAAAAAAATAATATTTTACAGGGCTCCCATCACGCCTTACAGCTCACAATTTCTGTTACACATTACCTCAATCTCTACAACACATGCATTTACCACACTTCATGCCGTCAATCTTCCCCGTTTTTCAAACAAGGCAACAGCCACTGTACACAGGTGTGTTTGCCAATCCTCCAGGCAAGTTTTTTCTTTTTCTGCTATCCTGTGTTAAGTGTATAAGTGAAACCAATTATCTTTAACTATCCCTTTGTCTATAAGATTGATCAATGCTGCTGTGGTATATGAATAATTATTATTTGAAGGTGTGGTCATAGTATTTGTAATAATATTTGGAGAAATAATTAGATAGAAAGCTGCAGAGGAGGAAATATGATTGACGATAAACTTTATTGATATTACCCATTTTTCTACTTGGCAAGTGTCCATTAAGAATATCTTAGCTGGTCGGCGTTCTTATCGTATAAGTTAGGCCATTCAAATTTAATTTTTGTAATGATATTTGGTAACTGGTGGAACAGGAAGCTACAATGGGTGGAAAGTGATTTGAAATAAGTTTTAAAAATATAACATGTATTTGAGTGTGACTAGAAATGCTATGGATTATTTGGACAGCAATTATGTTTATTTTGTAACCTAGGAGGTAAAAAGCAAAATCGGAAAATGCAAATTACAGTAAGAAAACACTTGCCTGAACGTAGAGCAATAGCGTATCGGTGAACAGCAGCAAATATATTGTGAGGTTACAAAATAATATGAGAAATATAGTGCCTTTTTTTCAAATATAATTAGAAGGAATATTGGTTATACTGTCAAGTTATGAAACAGAGTTGCCTGTATGGAGTATTAACAGAGTGAAGTAAACGTCTTCAGGTGTCATAATAGTTTGAGGCTGCAGGCATGAATAATCAGTAATATGATGAGTATTGAAATATATAAAGTGTGCAATAATGAAGTTCTGAATATAAAGTAAGTCAAAGATAAGTATGAAAAAGTGTGACTGTGAAGTGTCTTTCTTGTTATTAGAGGTCGAGTGAAGGCAGAGAAGGGGGTTAGTTAATTAATTATTTAATGATGATAATGGGAATAATGGTGAATAAGGAATATGAAATCAACGAGTATGAAATAGTAAAATAAAGTAATGGTTAGGGAATAGTTAGGGACCCTGTGTCTGCTGTAATTAATGTTTTAGTAGGGATACACTTTACATATTTACAGTTAACAGAGGAAAAAAAGAGAGCATGGCACAACCAAAATATAGATAAGCATTATAATGAGGAGTTAAGAACTAGAACACAATAGGTATTATGACACCTAGGTAAAGAAAGGCAACAGATTGGTTCTCTACTATAATCAATATGTCACTCCTAAGGAGTTAATTATTAAAGTGGCACCTACTGAACCCAAATTACAAAAATATTTCACACGTGACAAAGTATGTGTACTGCTGGTTAGACTCCATCATATCCTACATCCTTTGAAAAAAAAAAAATTAGGGAGCAATAATTGGAGAACTTATATTAGAAACAGTTTCCATAAAGAGAAATGTTTGTTCATATGCAATATTTATAGAATACTATTACTTTATTGAAAGCTTTGAGGAAATCCTTGTTGATATGCAGTACTAAATGGTGTTAAATAGGTATCTGTATGCTACCTTAGATAAGACTTTATATTATAATTTTAAAATGAATGACAGAAAGTTATTTTTTGATATATATATATATGTATATATATATATATATATATATATATATATATATATATATATGTGTATGTATGTATTTGTGTGTGTGTGTGTGTGTGTGTGTGTGTGTGTGTGTGTATGTGTGTGTGTGTGTAATCAGTAATGTGGGGTTGCAAGAAGCAACAAAGCACCCTAGCCTAGTGGTGAAAGGACAAGACTTCTGGGTAATAAGTAAATAATGGACACTATGGCAGTGATCTCAAGTAAAATGAGATAGCTCAAGTGTGAGGAATGACTCATCAGTAAGCTACGAATTGTTTTATAGTGGATATAACTGACAAGCGGTCAGATAACTGTCAAATGTGTGAAATAAGAATGTTTTCATGTAATGTATACATTATTATGTCAATTTTGTGTACACATGTTCTTTTGTTTTGTAACTATTCTTGTTTTGAGATGGGAAGATTTCAATATGTCATTGGAAATTCAGATTTAAATGTGTTAATTATTGCTCTGTCTTTTAGAATAATATGTGTTATTTGATGACCAGTGCCTCCAGAGTTTTCTATTGAAATATTTTAGTGTATGAAATGCTACATGTGTGAATTTAAAGTGAAATAATGTTGGTACATATGTAACACCAGCGTGTAAATTTTTTTCCATGGAATTATCCACATTCATATTTAAAAATATTCTTCAGTATAATTCCATGGGGGGTGGGGGGGGGGTGATGTAACGAAGCAGGGTTGCCCACTGCTATCCTGTTTTGGTTTTACACTCCTTCAGTAACTTAGTTAAGCAATGAACTTTTATTTTTTTTTCATTTTCACTACCCAGATTCCGATTACAGTGCTGTGGCCTTCAGCCTCATAGTACAGAATTCAGAAATAGTTTAAATAAAATTCCCCAGTAAAATCTATTATTTCAGTACATTCCACTGTCTATTCTGAAAGTAATGAGCTAATCAGTTTTATTGAAAATGCATACTATTAACAGTTATGGACGATCACATATATTGTGCAATACATATTAAGTAAAATTCAAGTGAGCTAATAGATCAAATTCAGCTATAAGACTGCATCCGAAAGAAAGCCTAAATTTTACTGATTCCAGCAAAGTGCTTAAATTAACCTAAAGTCTATTACTTAAATAGATATTAAGACTTAAAATCTGTAGCCTGCATGACTTCCAGTGCCAATTGTGACCAAACTACCAAATAATTCCGAGACCTGTTTCGATACTTTTGCTACCTTTATTTTTCTACGTAAAATAACTCCAGTCTCAACTTTGTAAGTGCATTAATTAAGAATTAAGTAAATTTGAATACGTAAAAATTATTGTTCAAAAGGGCTGCCGTGGTTATAAGTCGGGAATTCCCACGGCGGATGCATAAGTTAGTTCCGCGTATTTAAATTAATACAGCTCACTCATGTTATTTAAATAATAAAACCCAATAGTTAACTTCAAAACCAGTTAGAAAGGGTCATTTTAACGCTGGGAAATTATAAACTATAATATATTAACAGGAATAGTCAAATATTCAAGCGCTCGTCTATATAAGGTCCGAGCTGGTGCAGTTTTCAGGTAGTTCTCGGTCAGGTTCTCTTGGAGCAAAAGTGCGGCAAGTTGGTTAATTTTTCGGTAACTGTAATTGTGAACTTTGTTAAAGACTGGAAGTTTATGACCTACCTATTGTGACGATTAAGTGTAAGAGGCCTGGTCACATGAATATTGTGTGTGCGAGTGATAACAAATAAATCGCACTGTGGTTGACATAAATGTTCAACAATGAATACTGTCTTGACTTTTGATTTTGGAAAACTCAACCTAGGATCCTGGCTTCTTAATTTCAGTGTGATTTAGGTTAGATGGACGCAACTACCGGGAAGGCAATTTTGAATAAGCAAGGCAAGGTAGGTCGAGAATACTGCGCACTACCTACTGGGTGAGGAAATATTTCAATACGGGTACATACGGTTGTGACATGAACTAGTAAGAGGTACTAATAAAAGGACATGTCCCGGCACGTTACAAACACTGCACTAAAAAGTTGGCAAATGTGAAATACCACAGCCGAGAGCAGGTGGGGGAAACTGGACAGACGATGGGAAAATAAAAAAGGGGGGAAGGAGAGGAAAAGCGAAGGGGGTGAGGGGGGGTGTGGAGATCATTCTCGGACCAGCGAACCCCGTATATATATCGGCAAGCAGAGACCTTCCAAGGACACAACCCACACATACCAACTCTTGGGCAATGGGGCCGCAAGAGGGTTAGTCGTTACTACACCTGAGCCAGTGGCGCCAGACAGAAAAGTGTACTAACTTAATGGTGCCACGGCTCAACCATTGTAGTCTTAACGTTACCATCCTTGCTTTTATCTTCATCTATGACTGTTTTGAGTTTTCTATATGATGAGTCAGTTATTCTGAAGAACATCTGTTCCTTGATTTCTTTAAATTCATCCTGCAGTCGTTTCGCTTTGGCTGGCGTAAATTTCCTATACATGTCATTCTTAATTGATATATACTGCTGTATTCTTGGCTTTCCCTGAACGTTTTCCTTCTTTCGTGGATTAATTAAAGTGTATCGTTTGTTACCCAGTATTTCTTTCTCTTAACTATTTTTGTCTGTACGACGTCTGTGATTGTCCTATTTAGATGTGTCCACTGCTCTTCAAGTGAGATGCCTATTCTAAAATTCCTTATCGCCGATCCACATCCTTGGCGAATATAAAACGTGTCTCGTCATTTCTCAGTACTTCCGTATCACATTTAAAAAAAAAAAATGGTTCAAATAGGTATGAGCACTATGCGACTCAACAACGGTGGTCATCAGTCCCCTAGAACTTAGAACTACTTAAACCTAACTAACCTAAGGACATCACACACATCCATGCCCGAGGCAGGATTCGAACCTGCGACCGTAGCGGTCGCGCGGTTCCAAACTGACGCGCCTAGAATCGCACGGACACACCTGCCGGCTATCACATTTCATTCCACACCGATTCACCCTATTGATTCTCTTCTTCAGTCTACTAAATAGTAAACTGAGTTGACATATTCTGCAGGGTACGTCTAACAGTACAGTATCTGATTTTGAAATCTCTGCCTGAGCGTGATGTAACCCAGGTGGAATCTTCCCGTATTTCTGGGTCTTTTCCAAGAATACCTCCTACTCCTCTTGTGATTCTTGAACAGAGTATTTGCTATTACTATGTGGAATTTATTGTAGAACTTAGTGATTTTCCTCTCTCATTCCAGCTACCATGCCAATATTCTCCCATAGCTCTTACTTCTCTTCCCTACGCTACAACCAGTTATTATTAAA
This sequence comes from Schistocerca serialis cubense, assembly GCF_023864345.2. Taxonomy (NCBI): domain Eukaryota; kingdom Metazoa; phylum Arthropoda; class Insecta; order Orthoptera; family Acrididae; genus Schistocerca; species Schistocerca serialis. Next base: position 1,148,199,566 of record NC_064639.1, on the reverse strand, counting down.
TTTGAACTCCCTTCATGCTTTCCAGTATCCTCATATACTTTATGTGTCCCGTGGCCTATTGTCTGCAATGTCGTCAGGTATACATTGTGTCCTATCGAACCTGATGAGAACAGCCCTATCACACGAATGTTGATAGTAGCTCACTTGGAACTACCTCTTTAATTATTTTTATTACTAAACACTGACCTGCAGAATTTTTCTGACAAAGTTAATCTATTCATTTATTACCCACAACATACAACCCCAACGCAATCTGACTGTTATACATTGACAACATGACTTCAAATAATTAACACAAGAGAATGGCCCTGAATTGCAAGAAATCCTAACAATAATACATATCCAAAGAATATGAAATTAATGAAAGATGAAACTACCTCCAACTCTTTCAATTGCCTAAACTCATTTCAGTCACGAATCCCGATATGGAAACTCCATTCTTTTTCGTAAGTCACTTACCTCTCAGAAAATCTTCATAACACGAACTACAGCAGTTACCGCAAGTAGCAACAACAGCCAGCTAAATAAAAAGATTCTAACCACTATAGACTGTAATTACTAGGAGGTATATGGTTAGCAAAAGAAAGACTTTGTTGAAGAGCAAAAATGTATTTAGAAAATTTTACCATATTCTTGTGACATCCAGCTCGAAAAATTATATAGCTGTCAATAATTCCACTACCCAAATGTTATCAACAACTTACATCATCATACATTTACTTGCATATTTTCTTACAAACACATCATTTCATCTCACATTACACTGCGTGTCCCACCAGCACAGAGTCTCTACTAAGAAAATCATGTCCTTGCACTTCTCTATCCACTCGCTGACTGCTAGTCCGTCCAACCGCAGGATCTCTTGCCGTCGGCGCAGAGCGCTGTCAGTGATATTAACTCAGTCTGCAGCGCTGCCAACATACAAACAGGTTACTTACACACTCTCTGCCCTACTTTCCTGTTCGTGAGGAATCCTAAGGCCATTATGCAGTTTTCTGTTGACGTTGATATTACTCTATATTTGTCTTACTAGAAATCGTTATCTCCTTTTTCACTTCACTGACCCACGCTGTACCTAGACTGAGCATTTGCATTTCGTTTTCATAGCCTTTCTACTACTTTGAAACTTCTGACATTACATCGCCCGACTCGTAGAACCTTATGATTTTGTTAGTTATTCTACCATTTTCTCATGCACTACCCCCACCCCCCGTCCCCCCACCCAACCCCCCGACCGCCCTTTCTGATGATGCGGATGGGGCACTAATCCTGAATCTCTTGCCAATGGAGAGATCATCAGAACACTATTTCAGATACAGGCGACGTGATCTTTGAATACTCATTACGTATATTTAATGCAATGGTTTTCATCTTGCATGATTAATATTAAAAACCATAAGGCATTCTGCATCAAACAATATCCAGCGCAACAGGCAAAGAAACCTGTGTGGAGAAGGAACTACATTGGATGTTGTCAGAAGGAATCTTGAATGACAGCACAGGTAACAAAGTAATACAATAATCCTTTGCTTCCCACAGAAAAAAGGAACAGTGAAATCAGGCTGGGTCTCGACTACTGGAAGGAAAATTAAATCCTTGAGGCAGAAAAGTACCTACCAGAGAAATTAGAAGAAATATTACAGTGATTCAGCATTGCTATAATATTTTGAAGCTTGAATAAGAGAACAGGGTTTAATTAAATTTAAGCGGCACAAGCTTCACGTCAACACGCAATTTTTCTACAAGGGAGGATATATTATGACTACATAGGGGCTAAACGTTTAAGTCGCCATGCTGATAAGTATGGTTGATGCAGTCCTAGTAAACTATGGAGTAATATTATAGGTTATGTAGACGATATTGTACAGCCAGTACAATGTGGAAAGAACACCTTGCATCGCTGGAAAAGTTGTTCTGAAAATTTTGAAAAGTTGGTGCCATCGTAAGTGTAAATAACACGTCTTTCGCAGTATGTGAAAATGGAATATAGTATCAGAAGGAATAGAGTGTGATCCTGAGATACTGTCAGCAGTCTATGATTTCCCGAAACCTAACAGTCAAAAGCAATTGTCGGGATTTTTAGGTTTGTACAGCTTACACAAAATATTCGTTTGGGAACCAGTACTAAATAATAATGGTTTGGACTACTTACTCAAGCTTATGGGACAGACGACACGATCAATGAATAGCAGCATCTAAATGCAGTATCTGATTAAAAGCATTCGGGCGCTAGACGTCACGAGAGGTAGACACACCATTATAGGAGAAGTCTGGAAGTATTATGTGGTCAGCGAGAAGCAGTAACAGGAATAGGAGAGCACAGTGGCTTCGAACAGGGACAAGTCACTGGTTGTCACCTACGTAACAGATCTGTCAGGGACATTTCAGTCCTTCTAAAGCTGCCGAACTTGACCGTTGGTGATGTAACTGTAAAGTGGAAACAGTAAGGAACAACCGTAGCTAAATCAGGACCAGGCAGACTAATGTACTGATAGAGAGGGACACTAAACATTCCAGAAGATGCTTTAAAAGAATTGGAAGAAATTAGTGGAAGAAATTGCTCGTGAGTCACAAAGTACCACCAGCAGTCCATCTAGCACAACGACTGCACATTGTCAGTTGCAGAGTCGAATGGTCGAACAGCTCCTCACAAGCCAAACATTTCTGTACTCAACACTTGGAATGGTGTAGAGCAGGGCCGAACACGGCATGCCGAACTCGACAGGGGTCGAGTGTGCGGCCGTGTGTGAGCAGTTGCTCGGTGTGTCGCAGCTTTCCTCGTCTCTGTCCGGAAGCATTCGGTTCATCACAACATTTCATTTAGTACAGCCGTATGGCATTTTTCGATCGGCACAGCTCTGTTCGGTTTGGGGAGTTGTCTACCCTCGGCTACTGTTTGTGATGTGAAAGACGTTCATATTGTAGGTAGCCTGTTTGTGTGTCGGTATGTTGGCAGCGCTATGTAGCGCTCTGCATTAATAACTCTGACTGCGCTGTGCGCCATCTGTAAGAGACTCTGTGGCTGGTCGCACTAGCAGTTGGAAGTTAACAGTCAGCGGTGATGGCAGTCGGAGGTGAATCATTGGTGGCAGTTGGAAGTTAGTCGCCAGCAGTGATGGAAGTTGGAGGTGAACAGCCAGCAGTGATGGAAGTTGAGAGTGAGTAGTCAGCAGTGATGGAGGTTAGAGGATAACAATTAGCAGTGTTGGAAATTTGCAGTATTAGCACGAGCGGACAATCTGGAGGTGTCCGACTTGGAGACTGAATATTGTTCATGATTAAATAATTTTTGGAACTTAATCACGGACGATTATATATTTTTTTGCAGCGGATGTCACATTATTAAGGTAAAAATACGTTGTTTGCTTTGCAACAAAATCTTTACTTTGCTAACTACTTGCCTATCAGTAGTTAGAGCCTTCAGTAGTTAGAATCTTTTATTCAGCTGGCAGTATTGGTGCTTGCGGCATTGCTGTAGTTCGTGTAATGAAGACTTTTATGAGGTAAGTGACTTATGAAATGTATAGCTTTTCCTCTAATTCAGAGCCATTGTTCTGTATTAATTATTTGATGTTAGGTTATCATTTCTGGGCAGTCATTTTGCGCTGCGCTACAATATTGTGGATCAGTGTTGAAATGATAAAAACAAGCAAAGTGAGGGTACATTCAGTTTCGCTCAGCAGTTTAAGAACATTGAGTAAGCATTCAGCAGTTTAAGTTAAAAAAAAAAAATTTATTAAGAAGTTTCAATATGTCCGCTAGCTGTCTGCACAAAAAAGAGGGAGTCTAGCGAAGTATGGTCACAAGCCTTTATGAATGGGAATGACAGAAGTGAGGGATGAGAATTCTCAGTATCTGTAATGCAGTCGCATAAGTAGTGGGTACTGAAAATTTACTGTAAAACGATATTATAATATCGTGAAGAAAGATTTTAAATATTTAGTTGACACTGTAGGAGGGAAACATTACGACCGACAGTTGTTCAGTAGATAGATAAGTAGTCTGCGATGTTCTTCTTGAGAAATGTAAAATATAAAATCAAGTTGTGTGTAGTACAACTGCACTCCCATTTAAATGCGGCATGCTCCCAGTTTCCCCTTCTGGCACTTCCAACCACTCACACAGCTTGGTGCAGTGGTGGGGGAAGTGTGCATCAAGGCTGAGCACTATAGCACTCGTGCCAGGGCACGGCCTGTGAGCTGTTGGCCACTCCTGGAGTAAAGACTGACATCACTCGACAACGGATGACTGGAAACGAGTGATCTGAAGTGATGAATCACTGCTGTAGCCTGTTGGAGCTGTTTGGGTTTGATGAGTGCCTGGAGAATGTTACCTGCCATCGTGTGCCAACGGTGAAGTACAGAGGACGTAATATCATGGTACAGGGGCATTTTTCATAGTTAGATTGTGATCAACACTTTGTGGTTAAGAAAATCCTAAATGCAGATGCATTTGTACTGCACACAGTAGAGGAACGGCTTAGCGACAATGATTGCTCGTATCCGAACGACATTGAACCATGTAATAGAGTGACATGTGTGAGGCAATCGACTGAGCGCACACAGTCCCAAGTGAACCCAACAGAGTTAGAACTTTAATGTCGCTCCAGATCTCAGAAAGTAACATCACTGCCTTCTCTGGTTTCGACTCGGTGTAGTGCTTTGACAAAACTCACTTTGTTCACTTTAAAATAACCCGTAAACCAAAATGACATTTGGGTGACGAAACAGCAGAGGACTATACCAGAGAAAACAACCAGTAAAGATACATCATATGCTGAGCCAAAAATGATCTTGCATGGAGCCTTCATTTGCGCTTATCACTACACCATTCACACACACTGTGCATTACCTTGCGTACACTTCGCCATCACCCCCCCCCCCCCTCCCTCTCCTTAGAGTCACCAATACTTCTCATTGAACTTGATGCGTCGTCAAGATCGGGTTGTTGTTGTTGTCTTCAGTCCTGAGACTGGTTTGATGCAGCTCTCCATGCTACTCTATCCTGTGCAAGCTTTTTCATCTCCCAGTACCTAGCCCAACCTACGTCCTACTGAATCTGCTTAGTGTATTCATCTCCTGGTCTCCCTCTACGATTTTTACCCTCCACGCTGCCCTCCAGTACTAAATTGCTGATCCCTTGATGCCTCAGAATATGTCCCACTAACCAATCCCTTCTCCTAGTCAAGTTATGCCACAAATTTCTCTTCTCTCCAATTCTATTCAATACCTCCTCATTAGTTATGTGATCTAGCCATCTAATCTTCAGCATTCATCTGTAGCACCACATTTCGAAAGCTGCTATTCTCTTCTTGTCTAAATTATTTATCGTCCACGTTTCACTTCCATACGTGGCTACAATCCATACAAATACTTTCAGAAACGACTTCCTGACATTTAAATCTATACTCGATCTTAAGAAATTTCTCTTCCTTAGAAATGCTTTCCTTGCCATTGACAGTCTACATTTTATATCCTGTCTACTTCGATCATCATCAGTTATTTTGCTCCCCAAATAGCAAAACTCACTTACTACTTTAAGCCTCTGATTTCCTAATCTCATTCCCGCATCATCACCCGATTTAGTACGACTACACAAGATCGGGTAAAAAAAAAAAGTGGTAAGGACTATGGGACCAATCTGCCAAACTGCTGAGGTCTTCGGTCCCTAGGCTTACGCACTACTTAATCTAACTTAAACTAACTTACACCAACGACAACACACACACCCAAGCCCGTGGGAGGACTCGAACCTCCGGCGGGGGCAGCAGCACGAACCGTGACAAGACCCCCTACACCGCACGGCTTCCCCGCGCGGCCCGGATCGGGTTACAAAAGGTTGTGTACCGGTTGCTGCTGGTTTCCTGGAGGGCCCTAATGGCCGTTACGGCTGCTCCGCAGTTGTGTTGGGGAGGCAGATGTGCTTCTCGTGTCCGTGATGGGAGCAGCTGGATGATGGTCTGTGCCGGTTATACGAAAGGCTGGCTTTGTTGACGTTCATAGCCATGGATGCGCCCATTAAGTCGTCGGTGAATGTTTTGTTCTAAAAAAAAAAAATGTTCAAAAGTGAGTTAAATCTTATGGGACTGAACTGCTAAGGTCATCAGTCCCTAAGCTTACACACTACTTAACCTAAATTATCCTAAGGGCAAACACACACACACATGCCCGAGGGAGGACTCGAACCTCCGCCGGGACCAGCCGCCCAGTCTATGACTGCAGCGCCTTATACCGCTCGGTGAATGTTATGTCCTGCCTACTAACTACACGGATGGTCCACCAAAGGATGGCCACAACGGCTTGCGCACCACGTCGTATCGAACTAAAGTAGTGACCACCACATAGATGGTAAACGAACGGGTGGCACTTCGTCTTATCCCTTGCCCTCACTGAACCTAGCTGTCGTATCTCTGTGCGCAGGCTATTCACAGACTCGACGGGTCAATGGATTAATTTTGTACACTTGTGAAGACATCGCCAGGAAGGCGTATGGGCTGACCGTATATGAGTTCCGCTGTAGTTGCTTGGAGGTCTTTTTTCAGGGACACGTTTAAAACGATAGGTAGCGTCTCTGACCACCGTTGCGAATTGTGGCAGCGCAGCGATGCTTTATGCTGGTGGTGCATACGCTCGACTAAACCATTTGCTGCTGTATGGTACGCTGTAGTCCTGATTCGTTTCATGCCAAGTAAGGCAGCGAGTGCTTTGAAGAGATGGGACTCAAACTGTCTTCTCTGGTCAGTGGTGATCGACAGGGGTAAGCCGAAAGGGGTGATCCACCCGCGAAAGAATCCGGTCACTACAGCTCCATCGGCCGTATCGGTTATCGGGGATACTTCAGGCCAGCGTGTCTAATGGTCTATAGTGAGCTGTGTGACTGCTCAAGTTACGTGCTGGAAAAATCAAACTCGCAATTTAACCACAGCTACTAAAAGGAGATAGGGAGCTACGGATCTTTGCTGACAGACAAACTTGTGACTGGCACGTAATTGTAATTTCCACTAAAGAACAAATTTCATTATTACGGAGTTACAGAATTGGAATAAGAACTTAAATTTAATTCGGACCTTTGTGCTCTAAAGAGAACATACAGTCGACTTTAACCGTCTGCCATGAATTAATATAACAAACAATATTTTAAGGATCATAATTAGATCTCATTGCAAAAGTATCACAGACAGTCAGTACCATAAGCCCACTGATCAGTTCATTGCTTACGTAACCAAAATTTACACAACACTAATGATTCACTTTGAGTTACTGAAGAAAATATCTCGTCCGTCCCGGAAGACAGGCCGGATACTTAACTAAAGGATGGAAGCACGGCTTATGCACGGTGGTACTCGGAACAAACGAGTATAAAGCCCCGCCAAGCAATTTCTGAGATGTTCAGGCTGCAAACCAGGGCAGTAAACACGCCACACATACACACGATCTCAGCCTGCCCGCCAAGGCCACGAACCCCATCTGCCCCACGTACCAGACCATTTCTGCAACAGCAAATAATACACGCGGCAGACGACTTCAACTCGTGATTCACCTTTCAAAACCGTGCATACATTACTAACTACGCGACTACCTGCAACAACTGACAACCAAACTGAGACATTTACCGAATAAAACTACAGTTAAAATTACTCTGCTTTAAGGGGAGTAGGACGTCAAACGGGCCGACTTGGAGCAGGAGACGCATCATAGGACATTTTAATTTCCACTGTCTATACATTTACAAATAAATTCATAAAACTTTGTCATCATCACCAGGAAGGCTTCAGAATTTACACTCACAGCAGTGGTAGTTCGAAAACATAAAAAAGTATTTTTTTTACATGTGAAATTTCATCATTTTTCTCACTTACTAATGGCAGCATTTGTTGCTATAGGTACACTTTTTTTCGTAAGTAAGAGAGATTCTTCAATGAATTTTACACAGCATACAAACCGTACTCAAAGGTGAATGAACCTCTAGAATTTTACAAATCTATTAAAAACTGTGGTAAAAATTGAGGTAATTAGCCAGAAAATTTGTGTTTTTTCTAAACATGAAGTTTAAAACATAACAGCTCATTCGTTTTTTTCATAAATTAAATAAATTCTAGAGTTTCATACACCTGTAAGTATGGTTTGTATGCTGTGCAAAATTCATCGAAGAGTCTCTCTAACTTATGAAGAAAAGTGTACCTATAGTAACAAATGCAGCCATTAGTAACTGAAAGAATGATGAAATTGCACAAGTAAAAAAAAAATTATTTTGTTATGTTTTCGCACTTCCACTGCAATGAGTGTGAATCCTGTATCCTTCCTGGTGATGCTGACAAAGTTTTATGAATTTATTTGTAAAAGTATAGAGAGTGGAAATTAAAATGTCCTGTGATGCCTCTCCTGCTCCAAGTCGGCCCGTTTGACGTCCTACCCCCCTTAACAAAAGCTCTGCTCTTCATATTAAAAGAAAGTCTAAAACCAAAACTGGGAGAAGAGCATACTAATTAACATACTCCATCAAATTAACACTGCAAAGGACATTTAAAACAAGCAGTAGACAACACATCGAAGCCTTAGACTTCGTAAGTTCAGTATAACACTCTCTTATTCAGAACCATCCTTAGTTGATCTCCGGCAGATACAACGTGCCACCATAAGTTTCATAAATCTTCACAGGTTAAGAGCAGCATATGAATCATACGTAACTTAATGCTTCCAGTTACGTGATGAGAAGACGTCCAGCCTGAGATTTTCGCACGCAAACGCGTCGACTATCAGCACGATACACCCGACGCCTGGCAAAACGGCGAGGACGGCGAGGCCCAGGCACAGCGGATAAAGACGAGAGCCTGCCTTCAACACACGTTGGTTCGTTGAACGCCGACCAGCGAGAGAGCTCGACCACACGCCAAGGCGGAAAAACAAAGGCGGAACAGTCAGAGATACAAGACCAGACGAGTGTCGATATCAGCGACACAAGTGGAGCATAACCAGCAGCCAGTCGCCACGGCTCATATAGCTCTCCGACAGTAAGTGTATCCTTCCGACGGCGGGAGATGTCCCTTGAGATCCATTCCGACGTGTTCAAATCGTAGATTTGGAGGGATAACGCTTCCCAGCGGTGACCTGACGTGTATGCTAATTTTATTGCTATGACAGGCCAAGCAGTCGTACAGACTGCTCACAATCCCTGTCCCTATACTGTCAGACGAATGCTCGCTTCACCATGTTTGTTGTGATTCTAACTCATGGGTGCGACGTGTTGTGCAGCGAGTGGGTTACCTGTCGGGCGTGCTATGCTATTGGTAACGTCACGTTATAGCCGAATAGCTAACGCTGGTAGTGCGATGGCGGCAGACTTACAAGCCTGACTGTTGTGGAAAAAGTTATGTCATTCATCGTCGAGACTGCTGCGCAGCTGCGACTGTTTCAAAGTCAACAGCTTCAGAAAACAGACTCTACACGCAAGAGCGTGTCAGCTGCCACGTTCAGTTCTTCAGCTTGGGATGATGTTGGTAGTGATTTGATCGATGAAATAAAGTTCTCGTGGCTGTCGTGGTGAAACTTTCTCTCAGCGCTGTCACAAAGCGTATACACTAGACTCTCGCTAATCCGGCCATTCCTGGCACAGAAGGGTGCCGGATTAGTGGAAGTGTCGGATTATTGAGTGTCTGTAACCTATTTCATTTATTTATTTTGTTTTTATTTATTTTGAATCCCTAGCGGATATAGTGTACTATACTTCATTAAACCGAAGGATGCATCTGTAAATATATACAATATACTTTATTAAACCCAAAAATACATTAATTTTCAAAGAAAACTTAGTCCTTGAGTGTATACTGTACTTAATTATACAGTTGTATCACTCATTATGACGCGTGTCTAATTTTGTAAGTACGCTGTTTAGGATTTTATGTTGGTAACGCCACATAGCGCTCTGTATGAAAATCACTGACTGTGCTGTGTGCAGTCTGTGGCTGGTAGGACTCATTGTTGGAATATTCGCTTGTGCAGTGTTGGGCAGTTGGACGTGAATAGCGCGTAGCGTTGCGCAGTTGGAGGTGAGCCGCCAGCAGTGGTGGAAGTGGGAAGAGAGATGCCAGAGTTTTGAGAGCGGACGATCTGGACGTGTGTCCGTCAGAAAAAGGGAATTTGTAAGACTGGATGTCATGAACTGATATTTTAAACATTATTAAGGCAAATACGTTGTTTATTCTGTATCAAAATCTTTCTTTTGGTAACTATGCATATCAGTAGTTAGTGCCTTCAGTAGTTAGAATCTTTTATTTAGCTGGCAGTATTGGCGCTCGCTATATTGCAGTAGTTCGAGTAACGAAGACTTTTGTGAGGTAAGTGATTCATGAAAGGTATAGGTTATTGTTAGTCAGGCCCATTATTTTGTAGGGATTATTGAAAGTCAGTTTGCGTTGCGCTAAAAATACTGTGCGTCAGTTTAGTGATGATCAGAATAAGTAAAGAGAGAAATGCGTGCGTACGTTCGGTTTTGCTCAACTGTTTGAAAATCAAATAGCGTAAGGGGTTTACCAGCACAGTAATTCATAAATTTTTCTAAGGGGATGTTTCAATATTTAGCTGTCGCAATGATGATACGCGACGGTGGCTTGCTTTATCACGCAACCACTTTACAAGCATTACATCGGTACTGCATGTATCTGGTTGTTGCATAATGTATTCCAGGAAGGTCTCGGCAGCTTCAGCAACAGCAGTATGAGAAATCTTCATGCTCTCTCCTCCTGTGTCCTCTTCTTCATCACTTTCATCATTACTTTCTTGCACGCTTTTGATTATTTCTTCATCTGTTACAGTTTGGTCCGTATCACTGTTTTCCTCATTCAGCCATTTAGTAACATCTTCATCATCAACTTCTTCTCATCCTGGAATATTGTGCAACTTGTCAGTGTACAAAGTAATTTATAATTCCGAATTGACTTGGTCATCGCTGTCACTCACTACTGGATCCAACTCTGCATCAACGGATGGCCACAATTTTCTCCAGCTCTTCATTATGGTAGCGTTCTCCACGTTATCCCATGCTTCATCTCCTTGAAAAGCAACATCACGTATGTTAATTGCTTTCCACGCCTTCAGCATAGTCTCGATAGAGTCGTTTTCACTTTCGTTCAGCAAGGAGACGAGAAGTGAGTGTCGATAATGACGTTTAAATGATTCCAAAATTCCCTGGCCCCTGGGCTAAATTAGGGCTGCCACATTGGGTGGGAGAAATAGTGCTTGTACATGTTTACCATCGGACATAAGAGAAACATCTGAAGGATGAATGGGGGCATTGTCAATCATAAAGATAGCTTTTTCTTCTTCAGCTCTTTCCTTACTACTGATGCAAGCGTTTCATGGAACCACCGAGACAATATTTGTCTGTCCATTCACGCTTTTTCTGAGCGCAAGACTGCACTGGTAGAGTATTTATGTCAGTGTGTTGAAAACAGAGAGGATGTTGGGATTTTCCAATCACCATAAGCGGTAGTTTATCACTCCCATTTGCATTACAACACGCCATTAATGTTACGTTCTGTTTCTGTTGCTTGTAACCACGAGCTTCCTTTTCGTTCTTGGCAGCTAATGTTTTTGAAGGAAGCATCTTGTAAAAGAGTCCTGTTTCATCAGTATTATACAAGGCATCAGCAGTTAAATCTTCTTCCTCTATTATCGTCCGTATCTTGCTTACAAACTCATCAGCATCTTTATCATTAGCTGAGCGACTTTCTCCGGTGACTGTCAGCTGCCGAATGCCAGGCCGTTTTTTCCAGTTTCATAGCCATTCTTCGCTCGCTGAAAACAAGTTGCTAGCGCCAAGTTGTTCGTTAAAAGCAGCTGATTTTTACTTTATAATCGGGCCACTGACTGGAATTCCTTTACTGCGTTGTTCTGTGAACCATCTATAAACAGCTACGTCCAGTTCTTCATTCTCTATTTCGTATAACCTTCCGTTTTCCAAACTCACTATCCATTTGTGTCGAGTACTATCGAATAACATCTTCTTTCTTTCTGATGTCATAAGTAGTTGCTCGTCCAGCAATGAACTCAGCGGCAATGGCTTTCTGCGAAGAACCTCGATTTAACTTATCTGAAATTTCGAGTTTCTGCTTGAGGTCTAATGTAATGTGTTTCCTTTTAGACGACATGATTCCGAACTGTAAAGAAAGTTACAATTTCGAATACAGTATATAAAGCATTGCTTAACTAAGCAATGTTGCGCACCATAATTCATTATGCACATGTGTTTGGATGTGCGCCGGATTACTGAGTTGCCGGACTACTGAGGGCAGGATTCGCTAGTCTAGTGTATTAGTGGCTAGTGATCCGTTACCAAAACAAACTGTTGTCCCTTCAAACATGCGCCGGAACTTTTTCATGAATGAACAGCATACAGCTCACCGACGTTGACCAGTCTTCCTGTGAAGGTGACAACACTTTGCTAAAGAAGGCGTGGCGGTTGCCAGTGTCCATCCGTGCGTTGTCGTAGTGCAGCAGTGATTGCAGAGGCAGACGCACCAATCGTCAGTGCAAGTTGCGCCTGCGCTACTGGGGGCGCCGAGACTGCAGCTCCAGCAGTGACAGGCTTCAAATGGGAAAACGCCGTTTCAGCTTCTGAACCCACTGTAGTTCATCCTTTGATGTTGGTTTGCCTTTTATGAATTTGTTCAGTGGCGCAGTCAGGAGGCCGTTGTTACCGGCGAAACGACGGTAATAGTTTGTGGCACCGAGGAAGTTTCGTAATTCCTTGATTGTTGTGTATCGTGGAAAACCAAGTACCGCATTTACCTTCTCTTTTGATGGCCGAATTCCTTGAGCACTATTGGTACAGCAAAGAAACCGAACATCTGCCGCCCCAAAGACGCAAAAAACTGGTTCAAATGGCTCTGAGCACTATGGGATTTAACTTCTGAGGTCATCAGTCCCCTCGAACTTAGAACTACTTAAACCTAACTAACCTAAGGACATCACACACATCCATGCCCGAGGCAGGATTCGAACCTGCGACCGTATCAGTCGCGCGGTTCCGGACTACAGCGCCTAGAACCGCATGGCCACCAAAGACCCATTTGGAAGGATTAATGAGGCCATATTCAACTACACGGATAAAATGTTGTCGTAGTTGAGGGCAGATGCTGAGCTTCTGAGCCAGACATGAACGAAACATCGTCAATATATATATATATATATATATATATATATATATATATATATATATATATATATATATAGTAATAATCGAAGTCGCGTTTAACATCGTCCATAAATAGTTGGAACGTATGTGCAGCGTTACGTAGCCTGAATGCATTGGTCGAGCCGCTCTAGGCGCTACACTCTGGAACCGCGCGACCGCTATGGTCGCAGGTTCGAATGCTGCCTCGGGCATGGATGTGTGTGATGTCCTTAGGTTAGTTAGGTTTAAGTAGTTCTAAGTTCTGAGGGACTGATGACCTCAGAAGTTGAGTCCCATAGTGCTCACAGCCATTTGAACCATTTTGAACCTAAAGGCATGCGGCTGAACTCAAACAACCCCAAAGGCGTGCATACAGCTGTCTTGAGAACGTTGTCTGGAACCACGAGTATCTGGTAAAAGCCTCTGATGAGTTCGAGATCTCTTTCCTTAGAAACCGGACGTCAAATCCTCGCTATCCGTTGTTCGTTTTTGGTGGGGCGGAGGGGGGGGGGGGGGACATGCCCGACAACTACTTCACTGACGGCAGATCACCTGTGTGATCATGGATGCGAATTCCTGTTTAACCGCTTTCAGTTTCTGAAGCATTAAACGCAGAGGTCGAGTACGAAGTTGTAGCTCGGGCGTGGTCAAAGTATCAAATCGTAGTGCACTAAGGAGCGCTGCACGGGGGCTAACGTCGGAGCTTGACACATAATCTCGTTAAACCGCTTTCCAAGTCCGATAAACGGAGAATCTGCAGTTATCACCTCAAGTTGGCATCTTCCACATGACGTACTAGTCATCTATTAGGTAAGTTAGTGCTGGTGTCCAGCGGGCGTCGATGATGCCGGTTGGGTACAAGTCGATAAAATAATAGAAACTCTGTCCCAGTACAGAATATGTGATGTCAGTCACAAAAAACTGCCACCCAAGTGTGCATCGTTGGCCTAGGGTTACCACTAACTTGGTACGACGGTATGTGTCTATTATAGAGCTATTGGCTGCAAAGAGTTGGTAACCATTATGCTTATGAGGTGGAAGGCGGGTGGACGGATAGACCGATACATCATCACCCGTGTCTACTTCTGCACTTCTCTCCGACCGATTAATTCTCGGAAGACCCAACGGTACTGACCGACCGTTGTGTCATCCTCAGCCTGGATGTGTCTCTGGTTGCGGATATGGAGGGGAGAGAGCTCGCCACGCGACTCTTCCAGTTTGTCAGTTTCTGCGACTGGAGCTGCTACTTCACAGCCAAGTTGCTCCACAATTTGCCTCACAAGGGCTGAGTGCAGCTTGCCTGCCAACAGCGCTCGGCAGACTGGACGGTCACCTATCCAAGTGCTAGCCAAGCCCGACAGCGCTTAACTTCGGTGGTTCGACGGGAACCGGTGCTACCACTGCAGCAAGACCGTGTAACGCCGGAAATGCATATCCTCCTATTTCTATCTATTGTACTATACACTTTTTTCCTTATTTTGTTACCTGAAGATATGACATTTCTGTGTCTTCATATATTGTAATTGTTTTACAGTTTGTATATATGTATATTTATGCATTTATGTCGATGTATAATTAGTTTGTTTTGTAAGTATTATTTCTATTTTTTTCGCTTGGTCTTGCCTGGGGAAAACTATGCTATCGAACGATTACATCGATGGGTCGTGTGGAGAACCAAAGTGTTTAGGATCTTTGGTAGTGCTAGAATCTGGCTGGAGTAGGCCGGTGGAGCAGGTGTGTTGTGTGACGCTCCCGCGAGTTGCCGCGCTTTCGGCGTTAGGCAGCATGTAATTGCGCTCGACTGGCTATGATAGTTTCTGACACGGTGTCGCGGACGGTAAGCATTAGCTGGCGCACATCAAGAGCCAGTTTCGCCTGGTGACCGTGTCGAGAAGAAGGCGCGCCAACATCCAGCTTCTGCAACAGCGACGGCCGACAATGAGTGACTGTCGCCACCTCCCCAATCGACGACTGCAAACCTTCAATCAACCAACAAGGAAGACTGGAAGCACGTAAAGGTTTAGAACTCTTTGGCAGACCTCAGTTTTTTAAACTGTTGCATCACAGAAATACAGCAACTTAGCATGAACCTTTGTTGCTCGTTGTCCCAATTGCATTACCAAGCAGGGTCCCTTCCTTTTCCGGAATGAACCCGAGCATTAAAGTAATATCATTCCATTTCACTGCTTTAATTTCAAAATTCAGTTAAAGTATTCATAGCTGGCTACAATATTTAGATTACACAAGCAGAAATTAAGAGTGCGAGTTTTGTTACCATATTTTAGCTTACCTGTGACTGCAGCTCAGCTTGGTACGTACTAAATTTTACTATTGTTAATTGTTCAGAATCGTTTAATTCAAGTTCAAAGTTAAATCTCTTATTTCTAAATTGCGTAGATTCAAGTAGCTTTTGAAATGATTGTTGAGGTAGCCCAAGACTAACCTTATTTTATTGAATTTCGTAGTGCTTCAGAAACAAAGTTCGCTCTTAATTTCAGTCACTAAATTAACTTTCGATTTTCCGGTTTTATTAATTCTTTTGCTAAATTAAGTCAGAGTGTAGCGAAATTTATTACTTCTGACAAACTTTCAGTTGTCACACTACACGTGTCAACCTCCAGTCGCCACGCTTCTAGTGCTAATTATATGTATAATAACCTTTCTTTTTCAGTTACTATAGTATTTGTCCACAGGACTGGCGACCGTAATTTTCCCCAAATCTCAAATATCTAATTAACGCCAATTAATTGTTAACGTAACGACTGCACATTTACTTTCTTTATTAATTGTACCCTTTTCTCAAAATTAATTTTCACCAATTTCATTTGCATTTTTCCTTTCATTTATATGTAACCCTTTCCTCCCTCTTTACCGACAGATTAACTTCGGTGACGATTGCTTTTCCCAAATTTCCATTAGGTACACGCGGTTTAATTTTTCACTGTCAATGAGGTCGATAAGTGAGGGGGAGGTTACAACCGTTAACACCCGTCTCCACAAAGAACTGTAATTTCGTACCTTTGTCTGTCACAAACATTACACAGGTGCCGTTCGTAGCGTCACTGAGCTCCTATTGTGTTTCGCTGTTCACAAGGTGGGCTGTACTTCTGTGCTTCTGACCCAAATCGGTAATGGTACCATCGTACTTTCGTATCCGAAGGTGATCGGCTGCGTTTGCATGGGGAGCGACTTGCGTGGTAAGTTCGGCGGTGTGAGCTTGTAGCGCTGTTGAGTTGCTGTCTGTCTGCTGTTGTGGCCTAACTGCTGTAACGCACAGAGACGGATACATTTTAGATAACGTGTCTGCGCTAGTTTATCTAGATGGCCGGCGTACACAGTTAAAACCTTTTTCGCGTCATTTGCTAACTGCTGTCCAGCGAGCATGTATGCCCGTAATAGCTATTACGAGACCAGTTAAAGACAGTGATATATTTTTAACACGAAGGTTACTAGACTGGAGCAGTTTAAGACTGAAGATGACGTAGTGTAACGTCGTAACTGGTTGCCTAAAAATAAACCTGTACAACGGCAGTTGGTATTGATTTTATTGAATATCGAACAGCTGTAGTCCCATACTCCGCCAGAAGATGGAGTTACATTCATTGAAAATGCAATACAGCGTATACTCGGTTCTGGAACCCAAGTGTCAGTGTTGGTTAAAGAAGTCCATGAGTGATGTGATAAAGAGAAGAAGTGGCAACTATTTAAAATGCAGGGTATGGGAATGTGAAGGTGCAGTGAACAGAAAATGGGCAGAGATTAAGGACCAAGTGAAAGCAGATTTTGAGTGCCAATCACATGCAGTTAGTGCAGATTTCTTATTTGTGAAACATTTAGCAGTGAAAGAAATATAAGGTTTGATTTCCTGAAATATTAGTATGTCTTGCTACATTGAAGGACAGCTTTGCACTGGAGAAGTTAAGAAATGAAAAGATGAATCCAAAATTCATAGATAATGCACAAACATTGGGAGAAGGAAGTTGTTCCTCCGGTCCTGGTTGTCACTGAAGAAGGAGAGGGAATGACGTTAAGAAACAAAGAGGAACCAGTTGGGAAAAGCTGGGAGCGTTAGCCACGAACTAACAAAAAACTACGAGGAGCTTCAGACAGGTGAATCGACGGCAAATGTGGTACAAGCTTTGATCAGAAAGGAAACTTATTCTGCAGTATTACTACGATCCCAGATCAAGTACCTGCGTGGGTTGCAGACGCACCTGCTGGTGCGATGATAAAACGCGTCACAGTAAAACCACCACCATTCTAGCAGTAAAATCCTACATTACGGTTTGCGCATTTGGAAAGCCAATTTGTCCTAATGCAAGGTACTGTGGGCCGTACAAAATGTAGTCTTTTGTGGCAGCATTCAGCAATCAAACAACGCTGAAAGTGCAGGATATTCCACGGCACCGACGAAAGGATCTATATCCGGAGTTTAACAACGCCCTAATCACACGACTTTCGCAGTCTAAGGTAAAGAGACTGGAAAAATTCCCTTGTACCGAAGAATTAGGCGACCACACTCCATCGCAGCTGCTGCTCCTATTACGTATGTTGGCAAGCAAGGCTTTAAGCGACGAGATTCTGCGAAGCATTTGGCTATCACGCCAACCTCCTGCCGGCCGGGGTGGCCGAGCTGTTCTAGGCGCTACAGTCTGGAACCGCGCGACCGCTACGGTCGCAGGTTCGAATCGCTAGCAAAGTCGGCTGTACAACTGGGGCGAGTGCTAGGAAGTCTCTCTAGACCTGCCGTGTGGCGGCGCTCGGTCTGCAATCACTGACAGTGGCGACACGCGGGTCCGACGTATACTAACGGACCGCGGCCGATTTAAAGGCTACCACCTAGCAAGTGTGGTGTCTGGTGGTGACACCACATACACAATGTTCTATGTTCCGCTGTCAGCTTTCTTGATTTCTGCTGCTTACATTTTCTTAAATTTGTCGCAATTTAAAAATAGGGCTCATGGTCGATTTATCGTTTCTATCTGCAGTGTTGGAGCCTCCATTGCGAGTCAGCTTCTTTCATTCCTTTGTTTGTACTTTGTATTAGCCCTTCTCCTTCCAATACGTCGTATCTCTCTACCCTCTGATCGCTACTACTGCATTGCTTCTCCTATAATCTGGCCGATACTGTGGTCCCAGTCATCTGAAATCATTTCGTCTGTCCCATCCATTTCTGTTTTTCTGTGGTGAGGGTCTCACTCTGTGGTTTTGATTATTCTATTCCTGAATTTCAGGTAGGATATGCGTCTGTATGTAGGGTACTTGTGATTACCGATATTGTTGAATGTGTCAGAACTCCATTGATGTGACATAACCTGTCCGTAAGTTCTCTTAATTCTTCTTCCTTCCGATACCACTCTTTCTCACTTTCGTCACGTTTCCTCTTCCTTTATTGCTCGAGTGTTCACTTCTATACTTCTCCTCCAATAGCACATGTTTCGTTGCCCTATTCCTTTGATTGACGTGGTGCTTTGTCTCTTTAAACTGTACTAAATCCGCAATCTCTTCATGCTTTTATAGGTTTCCTGATGTAGTCCTGTCAGATGTGGTTTCCTTGCATCTGGACAACTGCATAACGGTAGTGATTAATGCTTTGATTTGTTCGATTACTTTGTCTAACTTATTCTTCTGTGAATCAGTTTTCTATGAGGTAGTATGAACGTTCTGTGTGTTAACACCCATCACTCTCTTTAGCCTGTAGTCTAGTTCCTTCTGTATTCTGGAGCAATCTACTTTCGTATTAATATCTTGAGCCTCTCGTCTTCTTAGTGAGCTGTTTGTGGGCCTTATTAATCTGATTATCAATGTCTTTATTTAAGGATTTATTCTGTTCTTCGAATTTCTTTACCTGATCATCGGGTTTGTTACTTACTACCCCAATTGTTAATCTATTTTATAGTTACAGTTTCAAAATGGCCTCAGTTCAAGTGGTACTTAAAAAATAACAACATCAAGCCTAATCTGGAGGTTCAGACGTCGGCCCAAATCGATTACACCATCAATTAGTTAATGCATAAACTACGGAAGGCCCACAGACTGTCGTCTATAACGGTCGTTTATTGTTTTGCCGACCCACTATCCGTTGCCTCTCTTACTTGCAGAACTACGGCTACGGCTACGGCATCGGACTCGCAGACCAGCTTACTGCCGATGGGTGCAACACCTGAAAAGGCAGCTTCGACGACGATTACTTGGCTGGCGAGTATAAACTGAAGAGGATAAGTTGCCCTCCTTCCTCCTGCAAACAAGGGAAGAATGTCGGTGATAAACTTGAGAGCCGACCCCACAGCCAAACGCCTACTTCTGACTCCTAAGGGATTAACAGAAGACCCACTCACCAAAGCGAAACATTCCCCTCTGGACACAGCCCAGAGAGAATACGGGTACGCCACCACACAACTAGTCGATACGATCATCGCCCCTCCCAACCAGTTCCGTCTCCGTCTAACTACACCTAGCGAAATTAGAACCATACTCAGGAAGCTAAATGGGAACAAGACACCTGGTTTTGACAAGATCAGCAACTTACAACTGAAGAACTTGCCACGTAAACCATCCGTGCTCTTGACAAGAATCTACAATGGCTCTCACTACAATGGCTTCCAATTGCGTGGAAAATCGGAAAGGTAGTTGCTATTGCCAAACCACAGAAAGACGTTACCTTGGCCACAAATTACCTACCAATTAGTCTTTTTAGTGGTTCAGTCAAAATCTTCAAGAGAATCATCCAGGCCCACATTTTGGAACCACTGCTGGCAGATGCTACGATCAGAGCAGAACAGTATGGCTCCCAAAATAAACTATCAGCAGACCTGTAACAACTTTAGTGGCGAAACGTGTTGCCAGAAATCTCAATGTCTCTATTGCTACTGCAGGTTCTTCTTAGAAACTGAAAGGGTCTATGACAAGGTGTGAAGGGGGACAACCAATTCGGAAACCGGATGAACTGCCTTCGATACCCAATTGTTATGTGAAATTTATGGCTAATTTTTTGACAGATGGAAAGATGATTCTTACAGTAGAGGGTCAATCGTCTGATACCCAACTGGTGGAGGTGAGACTACCTCAAGGATCCGTTTTATCCCCACTACTATTTAATCTATACGTAAATGACGCACCAACCGGCAAAGAGGTACAAATTGCACAATTTTTTCACCAGCGGAAGACGTATTCACGCTAACACTCGACACGTTCAGTATCAGCTCGATGCTGCAGCGGCTTGGTGTAAGACCAATTAAGAGCAACTAAGTCTCGACGACAGGCATCTATTTCAGCAAGAAACGCCCCTTGCTGCCTACCAACGTCAGACTGCATGGGCGTGATATCCCCTGGGTGAAAGGGGGGGAGGAGGGAAGGGCGCAACGGTGTCTTACCTTACCTATGGGTCACCTTGGACAAGTACTTCTTTCTCCATAAACATAATGATTCTCTCAGAAACAAAGCTTTGAGTATGGTAAAAAAACTCCTCCCTTTTTTTCCAAAATTATTGCCCTCAGTACCACAGCAAAACGTCGATTATGTAAGGCAGCGGTTCTCTCCAAGATATTGTATGGCAGATCGGTCTTGGGTCTTCCAGTCCAACACAAATTAACTGTCTACAAGTTTTACGAAATACCGTCCTCAGATGGATATTTCGTGCCAGCTGCTATATCCACATCGCTGACTTGCACGCTGCACTCCATACGGGTGTAGTACTTGAAGCAGTTAGGAAACGGACGACGATCTCGCACAATAAAATAGACACTTTGCATAACTCGGTGTACCACGTAAGAATCTGGGCAGGGCAATATCCCTCCCATGGCATCAGTATATCGTACCACGTTCCTTGGTACTATGATGTCCTGATCCATTTCAGCAACTTACATTATCACACGGACAAGTATACAGGCCCTAAGAAGTTGACCCCCAAACTTTATTCATAATAAAGTGAACCCATGCAAAGCAGCACTGGGGCAGAGAGTCTGTTAACCATCTTTATGTCTCTCCCAGCAGCTATTAACACGTAGATCGGCAGGAGGCTATCTTGCACTATAAGTGATGGGTTGCTCTTTTATTGTTGCTCATCTTTCCCATACAGACCTACTGGTTAACTAACACGGAAAATATCCTCTCTGCATCCATCATTTATGAACGAGACTGGCTAGAGCTACTCTCTAGTACTTGGTCAATGGCGACTAACGCTCACTAACTGTCATGTTCACAGCGAAAGGAAGAAATCTGAATTATTCCTCTGATTTTTGAATTTCTCACTCATAAGAGGTGGGAAGTTAGAATGAGCCATTATTCTAGATCAGCTATCTTCGATTGTGGCGTTGTCGTTAGAATGCACTACTATTTTGAAAATGATTAATTAAAAAAAGGATTCTACGTCCTACCACACCAACAACATGCAAATTGTATTTTTATGAATATTGAATATATTAATTATAATAATGATATAATGGTAATAATAATAATAATTATTAGTATCATTATTATTGTTATTATCAATATGTCCTCTGGAACTGAAGAGCCATGTGGTCTAAGGCGTCTTCCCAAGGTTCACACAGCTCCCCCCCCCCCCCCTCCCACCCTCGGATCGGATGTTTGAGTCGTCCTCCCTTGGGCACGGGTGTGTGTGTTGTCCTTAGCGTAAGTTGGTTTAAGTTAGTCTAAGTAGTGTGTAATAATAGGGACCGATGAACTCAGCAGTTTAGTATTCAGTATTATCAGCATTTGAATTTGCCTCAAAAATTAGAATTTTCCATGAAAATTCGAACTGCTCGCCAATTTCGAATTTCCCGCCAATGTTGAATTTCCTCGCTGATTTTGAATATCCTCTCATAGTTTGGGAGGACATGGGTAATTAATTGGTCAGCTTAAATAGGCAATTAATTAATTATCAAAATTGCTCCATAGCCTGATCTTTTACCTTCCAAAATTCAAAGGTCTCACTTTCAAATCCTAAACTGGCACACAGGTTTGATCTCCCAGAGAGGAAGTTTTGGGGAGGGCTGAGGATTTCCCAGAGGGGAGGGGAAGGTCTAGGGATTTCCCAGAAGGGGATGGAGGGGAGATGAGAGGAGATGGTTTGCCAGCTTGAATGAACTTAAAGTGGCATTGTCTCGCCTTTGCTCCACTACTAGCAAATCAGTCGTTTTCCAAGGTCAGTGAAGTGAAATGGATGAAGGAATAGATATCTGGCCAAATTAGTATATCAACAGTTGCAGAAAGTGGTATAACAAAGCTGGGACTCGTCATAAATAAGTAAGGAAAGACAGAGAATATGTTACTGTGAACAGTTCAGTGATAGGGATGTTTTCAGCAGAATCGACGGCAGACAAACACCGAGAAGAATAGTTCAGGTAAACATGCCGACGTTGCAAGCTTAGGATGAAGAGATAGAGGAAGTATATGAGGATACTGGACAGTTAATTCTTTACGTTAAGGGAGATTAAAATCCAGTAGTCATGGGGGAGTGGAATGTGTTTCTAGAGGAGGAAGCAGAAGAAAAGATTACAGGAGAATATGGGCCTGGTAATAGAAAGGATAGAGGGAAAAGATTTATTGAGTTTTTTAATGCATTTCAGCTTGTAATACCGAAGATTCTATTCAAGAATCACAAGTGGCATACCTGGAAAAGGCCGGGAGTCTCAAATGGTTTTAAGCACTCTGGAACTTAACATCTGAGGTTGTCAGTCCCCTAGACTTAGAACTACTTAAACCTAACCAACTTCAGGACATCACATACATCCATGCCCGATGCAGGGTTCAAACCTGTGACCGTAGCAGCAGTGCGGTTCCGGACTGAAGTGCCTAGAAACGTTCAGCCACAGCGGCTGGCCAGGCACAGAATCTAAACCAGATAATGCATTGTAAGGAGCACATATAGACACACATCACAATTTAGTAGCGATGAAGTGCAGTCTGAAGTTCAAGACACTAGTCCGGTTCAAAAATGGTTCAAATGGCTCTGAGCGCTATGGGACTTAACAGCTGAGGTCATCAGTCCCCTTGAACTTAGAACTACTTAAACCTAACCTAACCTAAGAACATCACACACATCCATGCCCGAGGCAGGATTCGAACCTGCGGCTGTAGCGGTCACGTGGTTCCAGACTGAAGCGCCTAGAACCGCTCGGCCACTCCGGCCGGTGAATAGTCCGGAATAATCATGTGTAAGAAGTGGCGTACGGAAGTATTAAGGAATGAAGAAATCCTCTTGAAATTCTCCGATTCAATAGAAACTGCGATAATGAGTAGCTCAGTAGGCAGTACAGTTGAAGAGCAGTGGACATTTTAAAGATAGTCACAGAAGTTGGGTGAAGAAAACCTTAAATATAAGGAAGGCAAATGCGAAGGAACCATTGATAACAGATGAAATACTTCAATTGATCGCCGAACGAACGAAGTACAAATATTGTCCAGGGAAATTCAGGAATACAGAAATACCAGTCAATTAGGAAGGAAATAAAAAGGAAGTACAGGGAAGCTAAGGCAAACTGAGTGTATGAAAAATGTGATGAAATCAAAAGAAAAACGGTTGTCGGAAGGACGGATTCAGCATATACAAAAATTAAAACAAACTTTGGTGAAAGTAAAAGGAAGGACATCAACAATAAGAGATCAGTGGGAACTCTACAGTTAAATGCAGAGGAGAGAGCAGGTATGTGGCAAGAATACACGAAGGGGGAGACTTGTTTGATGACGTGATAGAAGAAACAGGACTCTGATGGGAAGAGTCAGGGCATACAGTATTAGAATGAGAGTTTAAAAGAGCTTTGGAGGACTTAAGATCAAATAAGACAGAAGAGATAGATGACATTTCATCGGAATAACTTATGTCATTGGGGGGGGGGGGGAGGGGGGAGGGGAGTGGCAAAAAAACGACTGTTCAAGTGGATTTATAGGATGTATGAGACTGGCGGTATACCATCAGGCTTCCGGATAAACATAGTCTACTCAATTCTGAAGATAACAAAAGCCGATAAGTGCGAGAATTATCCACACTCAGCTTAACAGCTCGTGGATCGAAGTTGCTGACAAGAATAACAGAATAACGGAGAAGAAAACTGAAGAAGTGTTAGATTACGATGGCATTGGCTTTAGGAACGATAAAGGCATCAGAGAGGCGATACTGACGTTGCAGATTTCAGTGGAAGCAAGACTGAAGAAAAATCGAAACACGTCCGCAGAATTTGTCGACCTGGAAAAGGCGTTCGACAGTGTAAAATGGCGCAAGATATTCTATATTCTGAGAAAATAGAAGTAAGCTATGGAGAAAGGGGAGTAACATACAGTATGCACATGGGTCAAGATGGAACAACAAGACTGGAAGATCAAGAACGAAATGCTCTGTTTAAAAATAGGGTAAAACGGTAATGTACAGTAGTCTTTTGTCCTGCTGTTCACTGTGTACATTGAAGAAGCAGTGAGGGAAATAAAAGAAAGGTTCGGGAATGGAATGAAAACGCAGAGTGAAAGAATACGAATGATACGAGTAGCTGATGACATTGCTACCCTGGCGGAATGTGAAGAAGAATCACATGATCTGCTGAATGGAATGAACAGTCTGTTGAGTACAGAATAGGGATCGAGAATAAATCGAAGAAAGACGAAAGTAATTAGAAGTAGCACAAAGGAGGATTGATGGTCACCAGGTAGATGATATTCTACAACCTAAGAAGTACAACAACCAGTGATGGACGGAGCAAGGAAGATACCAAAAGCAGAATAGCACTGGCAAATGGGGCATTCTTGGTCAGGAGAAGTCTACTAGTCCGAGAAAGAAGTTTCTGAGAATGTACGTTTGGAGCACAACATGTATGACAGTGAACCATGGACTGTGGAAAAATTGGAACAGGAAAGGATCGAAGCATTTGAGATGTGGTGCTACAGACGAATGTTGAAATAGGCATAGTGGTAAGGTGCGGAATGAGGAGGTTCTGCGCAGAATCGGAGAGGAAAGGAATATGTGGAAAACGCTGACAAGCGAAAAGGACAGGATGACATCTGTTAAGACATCAAGAAACGACTTCCATGAAACAAGAGGGAGCTGTTGAGTGCAAAGCTGTAGAGGAAGATAGAGTTTGGAATACATCCAGCAAATAATTCAGGACATTGGTTACAAGCTACTCTGACATGAATAGGTATGGCACAGGAGAGGAATTCGTGGCGGGCTACATCAAACAAGTAAGAAGACTGATGACTCAAAAAAAATTAAAGAATAAAGAAGATCACATTGAGCTGACTACATACCTCAAATTATTGTGTTTGGTTGCTTAAATTGGTATTTATCTCTTATGTACAGTTGTAAAGGAGTATTTTGTGTGTTACGGACATGTTCTGCTCGCGCGAGTAGCCTGAAGGCGAGTGCGGCGGTTCGGTTGGTCAGCAGGCGATGTCGGACCTGATATTGTACGAGTACTTCCGTTGGTCGGCTAAGGCGATTTGTACACACTTTTATGTTTTGTTATATTTATGATACTGCTGTTAATCTGTAACTGTTCTTTCATGAAAAATTTTATTTTATTTTTGGCGTAACTCTTGGAGGGCTGTATCTTTACCAATCGTCCCCTTTTGGGACTCTGATTAGTAAAATTATTTCTTGTCCCTCTAAAGTCTAAAAGCTGCTTAATAATTCTTCTTCCACTACATTCGATTTGGACATTGGTTTCTCATTAGGATTTCAAAATAACTGTTTTTTCCAAGTTCTAACGAATTAATTGGTGTATTATTCTCACTACTAAATCCTATGGTATTTGTTTCAAATATTCTACGATGATAGTATTTCAATCTATGGTTTTAAAAAAATTTTAGTCTGCATTTTACGAATAATGCTTAATCTTCATTTGGGTCCAGTCCTTCCAAGCCTTGAGCAAACAATTAATCTCAGCAGGCTTATCGACTCCATCTTCCAAATTATTTACGTGGACCAGTGGTAACCGTTTTCATATGGTATTAAACTATTTGATTTTTTGACTTCTGGTAAGGTGTCATCATCCCAAAAATTGAAAGCGGCCCGAGACGTTCTGTTCTCATTCCGTTTCCTAAGATGTTATCTTAAAAGCCCATGATTTTTGGCAAATTTTGATTGATCCACAATGGATGTTCTTTCCGAGACTCTGCCATTAAGCGACATGCATCCTTTGAGCACACAATTCTTTAAAAACCTTCTCCGTTGTCTGGCATATGCTGTAGACGTAACTGTATGACTTTGGACGGTCTGCTCCACAGTGGCTTCTCGCTTTTAATTATGCATGAAAGTCAACAAAGCAACGGCGTTGCCGCAGTGGATACACCTGTTCCCGTGAGATCACCAAAGTTAAGCGCTGTTGGGCGTGGACGGCACTTTGATGGGTGACCATCCATGCCGCCATGCGCTGTTGCCATTTCTCGGGGTGCACTCAGCCTCGTCATGCCAATTGAGGAGCTACTCGACCGAATAGTAGCGGCTTCGGTCAAGAATACCATAATAACGACCGGGAGTGCGGTGTGCTGACCCCTCCTATCCGCATCCTCCATTGCGGATGCGTGGCGGTTGGATGCTCCCGATGGGCCACTTGTGGCCTGAAGACTGAGTGGTTTTTTTTAAATGAAATTCAAAAAAGGAAATTGTGGTCTAAGTAGTTAAGTATTGGCAGTCACTTGTACTGATTCACATTTCAGTATCTAGTGTGATTAATTTATTCCGATTAGATATGACTCTTTCTTCTGAATTTACATACGTTACGAGTTAGAGTTTTTGAATGCATCGTTGGAGCCCATACTACAGACGTTACACAACAGTGGTTCGTCCGCATTCGCGGATGACGCGGTATCTCCAGAAGAATTCTGGAAGACAAGTACTATGCAGCCCTTCATGAATTTGAAGGATGGTGTCGAAGCGTCAGATTGTCAGTGGCCCCTCACGAAACGACGTATCTTCTGTTGAGAGGTAAACTATGACGAAATCCTAAAATAAAATTAAACGTTGTAACTATTAGAAGCCTGCCGGAGTGGCCGTGCGGTTCTAGGCGCTGCAATCTTGAGCCGAGCGACCGCTACGGTCGCAGGTTCGAATCCTGCCTCGGGCGTGGATGTGTGATGTCCTTAGGTTAGTTAGGTTTAATTAGTTCTAAGTTCTAGGCGACTGATAACCTCAGAAGTGAAGTCGCATAGTGCTCAGAGCCATTTGAACCAACTATTAGAAGAAGCGCAGTAACAACTTACCTGTTTTATACCTGCACGAACATCGTAACATTTCCCATCATACTGAGCAGGCAGGCAGGAAAGTTACAAGTGTGATGATCGCATTAAGCAATTTTGACTTCCCGTAAGAACAAAACATACCACCAGTCTACGTTAGCATCAGTTGTAGGATGTGGTAGAGAGTTAGGACTCACTGGTTGCAACTTGTTATGTCACCTTCATTAGTGAAAAGACTTCAACGACGAGCGGTGCTAAGGCTAACGGACGCCTGCTGCAATACTCAAAACGATGCATCGCTGCTGATTGTAGGAATAGGCCCACTGAAATCAGGAAAAGGGGGCGATTTATTGGTTAAGGAATTCCGCCCGAATAGGCCACGAAGGCCCTCAGCCGCCACTTGACCCGGATATGGAGGGGCATGGTGTGGTCAGCACACCGCTCTCCCGGCCGTGTGTCACTTTACGAGACCGGAGCCGCTACTTCTCAGTCAAGTAGTGTAACACCATAACTCTAATACTCCATTGATTTATTTTGATTTTGTTTTATTTAATGTTACATCGTTGAGCTTCTGTAAATCTTGTTTGATTGAATCGATAACACTAAATTGTATACTCCTTTCTTTGTTAAAACTTTGAAGTCGTAGTTTGATTCTATGCAATGTAGTATATCTGTCATTTAAATTCTTTGTCCTATTTCGAGGGAACAAAACTTACTGTATATAAGTGTAATTTTGTTTAAATAATTTTTGTAGAAATGTCAATACCTGCAAATATTCTGTTTTATTTAATGTATTTGGTTGCTGTTATGTAAACTGCTGATCCTGACTTAGGGTTCTTAGTTAGTTTGCATGTAAAAGGTGTAGTGGTTCCCCTCAGGAACGGAACTGTGTAGCGCGCGCAAATTGTGGTTGGCCTAAGTAGGAAAGGTGGAACAGAGAGTCAGTCGGTGACGAGCTACCAGTCGGGGACGAGCTACCAAACTGTGCACTGCCATGTAAAAGATGCATATTGTGCTGGTTCCGAGAGAGGTTTTTTCTGCTACTTTCCAATGCCTCGGATGGATGGATAAATAGCTGGAACTATTTTGGAATTTGTATCTATCATCGCCACCAAGAACTGGCAGAGTCCAGCAATTCTACCTGCAGTTCCACCTACCAAATGCAGTTGCCACCGCATTGCGCAATTCATTGCATGGAAATGCTACAATGAAGGATCAGCTTAATGGAGGTGTTAGTGTGCTCAAATATAAGGTAATTTATAACTGAATTTATGTACCTACCTTGATTTTTTTTCCTTATCATAACTCCTCTCAGGTTCCTCTCCGTTTGAACTAAAGTGATTACCGAGTATCCCTACTGAAAGAACATTAATGCCCAGTGTTTTGCTAATTAATGGCTCTTGAACATAGCAAAAAAAAAAAAAAAAAAAAAAAAGAAGTTAAAGTTAATGTGGCAAGAGAGTGAGTTAAAGTAAATGTTGTTTGCTGAAGATAATTTTCCTATTAAAACTGCTTATTAATGTGTTTTTGCCAAATTCAAAATTAAAAGTTCTTAAGACTGAGGCTTATAAAGTTTTGCTTAGCAAATGATCACCTTGCTATCTGTAGTAAATTCTAAAAGGTGAGTCAGTTTATTGCAATTTTGTCAACATTGTGTTTCGCTGTAGTAAAAGTGGAAAACTGCAATACTAGGAAATTATATGTTCATGATTGCTAAGTGTTTGTCTCTCTTGTGTATTGGAAGTGCATATTAATAGTATAACTGGATCCACAGTTTGTCTATTGTGTTAATGCTCGGTAACAAGTAACGGAAAGACCATTAATTATGAAAATCATAATTTCTTTCTTCAAATGATAGTGAGAAGCAACCTTTCAGTGGATTCCAGTTAACTTTCATTTTAAATAGCAAAGTATTTAACTGAGAGAGACTTAACTTATATCCAATTAATGATTCTGCAGTGAATAGTAATAATAACGTTATAAAGACCATTCAGTTTGTGTACGCCCTGAAAGTAATAGCGTGTTTCGGTATCTGTTATCATTTTGCAAATAGTTTGTGCTGCTCTAGCTGCTAGCTTCAATCTTAACGTAAACATATGTATGTGTCAGAGTTCACTGCACTCCCGTGAGACAAAGTATAGGTTGTGTTTATCCATTAAAATTACTAATAACTATTTTCTTGAACGAGAATGTTAATCATTCTCTTGCCTAGTTAGGCTGGCGACCGTTTTCTTTATCCATTAAACATTGCAGATAGGCAAAATTTCGTTTGTTACTGTTCAAATATTTACGTAATTCTGACTTTCATTTCCGATAAGCCACCTCCGTTAGGTACAACACGGTCAACATAACAAAATTCATCTCAGAGGGTAACATTGCTCTGTTGCTTTATACCATAATTGCTTTAACAAAATAGTTTTGTTTCAAAACCTGTTTCCAGCTTTAAGGTTATGGTACAGCAGTAGCAGACGGTAGTGTTATAGTAGCTCCTCAGTTCGCCTCGCAAGGGCTGAGTGCACCCCGCTCGCCAGCAGCGCTAGGGAGACCGAATGGTCACCCATCCAAGTGATAGCCCAGCCCGATAGCGCTTAACTTCGGTGATCTGACGGGAACCGGTGTTATGCGTTAAAGAAAGGCAATCAAATCTAAATACGAAGGATACGTGGAACTGAGGCTAATATGAAAAAATTAATACAAAATCGCATATCAAAACTTTGGCAAAATGGATGGAACACTTGAGGAACGCGCAGGAGAACCCACGAATTTCTCCCTAACATCAGAGAGAGATTAAAAATGAAATTCCTTAATCCGTCGAGTGGACATGACCGATCGTGGTCCATACGCTACGTGTCTACATAAAATCAAAAGAGGGTTTAATTATAGATGCTCCTTTGGCAATGTGGCCACTCCGGAACACATATTGTTGGACTGTACTCTCTACGAAGACGCATCGGGTAATTATCGTCAGACATTAAGGATTTTGGATCCCAAAGCAGCACTGAGGAGCGCGTCCACTTGGTGCATTTTGACAGATATTGCAGCTGCAGTGTCCAGGATGCTGAAATCTTTAATAGCTCTGGAAAATTGCTGGAGCCGCAGAAAAATTCAGCCTAAATTTTTGCGCAGGACCTAACAGTTTTCAGAAACGTAAGCTAAATACAGTTGCCGGTGGTGTGTTTGCTGCTGTCAGTTTATCTCGTAGCGAATTTGAAGCAGATAGTTCCTACGAGCTGTTATGTGTCTAGGTCATTCTTGGTAACGGGTATAAAATAATAATTGGGTCCTTTTACGGACTTCCCAACTCAGCTGATACAATTGCTGAAAGGTTCAAAGAAAATTTGAGTCTAATTTCAAGCACTTACTCGACTCATAGAATTACAGCTGACGGCGACACCAGTTTACGCTCGATATGTTGGCGAAAATACATGTTTAAATCCGTAGGTACGGATACAACATCATCAGAAATTGTGCTAAATGCATTCTCTGAAAATTATTTCGAGCAATTTGGTTCATAAGCCCACTCGAATAATAAACGGTTGTGAAGACACGCTTGACCTCTTAACAAAACATAATTCTGAGCTAATAACGAGTATCAAAATGTATACAGGGTTTAGTGAACACAGGATTGTCGTCACAAGACTGAATACTGTAATTCCCAAATCCACCAAAAATACACGAAAACTATAAGTATTCTAAAAGTCAGATAAAATTTCGCTTGAGGCCTTTCTGAGAGAGAAGATCCACTCCTTCCAAATTAACGATGTATGTGTAGAACAGAGCGTTATGAATTACTTCGAAGACAACGGTCTACTGCCGGCCGCTGTGGCCGAGCGGTTCTAGGCGCTTCAGTCCGGAACAGCGCTGCTACTATGGTCGCAGGCTCGAATCCTGCCTCGGGCATGGATGTGTGTGATGCCCTTAGGTTAGTTATGTTTAAGTAGTTCTACGTCTAGAGGGCTGATGACCTCAAATGTTAAGTCCCATGGTGCTTAGAGCCATTTTGAGAACGGTCTAGTGACACGTAGTCAACATGGATTTAGAAAATATCGTTCTTGTGAAACACAACTATCTATTTATTTACATGAAGTGTTGAGTGCCATCGACAAGCTATTTAAGATCTATTCCGTATTTATAGTTTTCCTGAAGCCTTTTGTCGCCGTACCTCACAAGGGGCTTGTAATCAAATTGCGTGCTTATAGAATACCGTCTCAGTTACGCGACTGGTTTCGTGATTTCCTGTCAGAGAGGTCGCATTTCGTTGTATTTGACGGAAAATACAGCGAGTAAAACAGAAGTGATCTCTGGCGTTCTCCAAGGTAGTGTTACAGGCCTTCTGCTGTTCCTCATCTATATAGACGATTTAGGAGACAATCTGAGCAGCCGTCTTAGGTTGTTTGAAGATGATGCTGTAGTTTATCGTCTTGTAAAGTCGTCAGAAGATCAAAACCAATTGCAAAACTATTTAGATAAGACGTCTTTATCATGAGAAAATTGGCAATTGACACTATATAATGAAAAGTGTGAGGTCATCCACATGAGTGCTAAAAGGAATTCGTTAAACTTCTGTTACACGATAAATCAGTCAAATCTAAAGGCCGTAAATTCAACTAAATACCTAGGAATTACAATTACGAACAACTTAAATTGGAAAGAGCACATAGAAAATGCTGTGGGGAAGGCGAACCAGAGACTACGTTTTATTGGCAAGACACTTAGAAGATGCAACAGATCTACTAAAGAGACTGCCTATACTACACCTGTCTTCCCGCTTTTGGAGTACTGCTGCGCGGTATGGGGTCCTTAAAAGGTGAGGTAAGTGGAGTACATAGAGAAAGATCACAGAAGAGCAGCACGTTTGGTATTGTCGAGAAATAGAGGAGACAGTCACGGACATGACATAGGATTTAGGGTGGAAAACTTTAAAACAAAAGCGTTTTTCCTTGAGGCGGAATCTTCTCACGAAATTTCAATCACCATCTTTCTCCTCCGGCTGAGAAAATATTTTGTCGATGCCGACCTACATAGGGAGAAACGATTAACGTAATAAAGTAAGGGAAATCACAGCTCGCACGGAACGATATAGGTGTTCGTTTTCTTCAAGCCCTATTCGCGATTGGAATAAGAGGGAAGAAGTGTGAAGCTGGCTCGATGGACCCTCTGCCAACCACTAAACTGTGATTTGCTGGGTAGTAATGTTAATGTAGATGAAGGCTAGGAAGATTTCTCGATGCATCCAACCACATGTCAGCATGCAGCCATTATGTTTAGGTGTTATTCTACCCGCAGGGAGAAGACAAC
Source organism: Schistocerca serialis cubense (assembly GCF_023864345.2). Classification (NCBI taxonomy): domain Eukaryota; kingdom Metazoa; phylum Arthropoda; class Insecta; order Orthoptera; family Acrididae; genus Schistocerca; species Schistocerca serialis. The sequence goes on along the minus strand of NC_064639.1, from coordinate 1,148,166,932 downwards.
TTAGGTCGGCGACGACTGAATGAAATGGTGTCTCAGGAATTTACACAAGAGTATTATTAGTTGTGGGTTAATTGAAGGGCTTGATTGTAGTTCTGTAATGGTAGATACTAGTTGTAGGATTACCATTTTTGTGTGCGATTGCAGTCTTTCTCGGCGTACTCCACTGATGAATTCTTCTCGGGCTATCAGCCGAGTGGTGGCGTCCTCTTGTCAAAACGTTTCGACGAGTTTCGTACCAATCATCTTCTGGCGAAGTGTCGGGATGCTGTCTCTCTCTTCGCACTTGACCCAGTGGCGTGGCTTCGCTGTGCGCAAGTACACGTTTCTCGCCACTGTACGAAGAAGGAAGCCACACGCTGCTGCGCCACTGTGACGGTGCTCACGCAGGGAATTACCGAGGCTGCAGTTCTATCAAGAACTGGAGTTGCGGTGGGAAGACAAGACGGAGACGCAAGACCACCAAGGAGGTGGACACAACGTCGGCCGTTGCATCCTTGCCACCCCCCCGGCTCCGGCGAATCCGGGGTGGTCGATGACGCGGCTGTTCCACCAGACGCAGTCAGCGAGGTGTGCGCCAGCGTCCGCTGACGCATCGCCGTTATCCATTCAACCAATCGCCCGTCTCTGACCGGCAATCATCAGTCTACCCAACCACGCAAATCCATCCCAGCTATTCCCAAACGTCCCAGCATGCATTCAATCCACCCAAAGTGGAGTAAATGTCTACTGACAACATGCTCCTCCTTACCTTCCTCAAGAAGAGGAATTCAAGTGCAAACAAACAGACGGCATCCCGACACTTCGCCAGAAGAAGATGGGTACGAAACTCGTCGAAACGTTGCGACAGGATGACGGCACCACTCGACTGATAACCCGAGAAGAATTCATCAGCATTTTTGTGGTATTAGCATTTCTTATTAAGTTCGAGTCCTGCCTCGGGCTTTGATGTGTGTGATGTCCTTAGGTTAGTTAGGTTTAAGTAGTTCTAAGTTCTAGGGGACTGATGACCTCAGATGTTAAGTCCCATAGTGCTCAGAGCCATTTGAACCATGAAAAACATCACATATTGTCAGTTACTTGATACCACCACCCCACGACACTAAGATTCATATTGTTAATAATTTGTGTACTTCTAACACAGCAACAACTTAAGCCACCCAATGCTGGACGTTTATCAACACAGCAAAAGTATTTGATGTAGAAGTTGCAGTGTTACGTGGCTTTACGCTTAATTACAAACTTACTATTTTATCAGTTGATTTGTTTTCACCACGTAACGCCCGCTGTTTACGTCCTTCTTCGTTGCTGAGCGATGTATCAGTTTTCGTTCTGACGCCGCAACTCTTCCTTTCCTATATCTTTACTACTTTTAATCTATATAAATGATGAACTATTGATTTTGCCGTTTAACAACTTTTTTATAACTGTGGAAGTATTACAGGCATCGGGTCCCACCTATACTTTTTACATGAACCTTTTACGACTCGATCGATCTGTTTACAAAGAGAAAGCTGAATATCTCTTCCTCTGACGTTGTCCAACAACGGCCGAGGAAGCTCGACGTCCTTGCGGCCCGGGCTCTTCCATGGCTCGCGGTAGTTTGCAGCATTCGTTTTATTCCTTGCCCACTTGCCGCTAAGTCTAACTTCCGTGGTGATCGTTGGACAACGTCTTCCACGTTATCTGCAACATAAATAAACTTTCTTCCCACAGTATTTCTGAAAACCCAAAAACAAACTTAACTAATAACTGTTCTTACAATTATTCGTTTAAGTCTTGGTCGATTTAATGAGGGGTGGGACAGGCATAAGCCTTGTGACACCACAAAATGTTCAAGTTAACATACCAAGTCAATCCTTTGCTTGCTACCGGTATTGTATCGTATTAGTCCCAAAAGGAACCTCATTTCACAATTATAAAGCATCTCAACGTGCAGACAATGCCACCAATCCAAGTAAGTAATGTCATAGTCCAAAACCCAAAGCAGAGCTTTTTTCCAGGCAATTACTCTAAAAGGCCAGCACTCGTCGTATACTGGGACATCACTGTGTTGCCGCACCACCCTCCACTACTGGACTTCACACTGCCTGTACACTCATATGGATTATGAGGCAAATTGTGTGATTGGATTGAAGAGTTGCTAAATAACAGAACGCAGCATGTCATTCTCAATGGAGAGTACTGAAATGCAGGAGGATCTGCAACGAATTGACGGATGGTGCAGGGAATGGCAATTGAATCTCAATGTAGACAAGTGTAATGTGCTGCGAATACATAGAAAGAAAGATCCTTTATCTTTTAGCTACAATATAACAGGTCAGCAACTGGAAACTGTTAATTCCATAAATTATCTGGGAGTAGGCATTAGAAATGATTTAAAATGGAATGCTCATATAAAGTTGATCGTCGGTAAATCAGATGCCAGACTGAGAATCATTGGAAGAATCCTAAGGAAATGCAATCCGAAAACAAAGGAAGTAGGTTGTAGTACACTTGTTCGCCCACTCCTTGAATACTGCTCACCGGTGTGGGATCCGTACCAGATAGGTTTGATAGAAGAGATAGAGAAGATACAATGAAGAGCAGCGCGCTTCATTACAGGATCATTCAGTAATCGCGAAGGCATTACGGAAATGACAGATAAAATCCAGTGGAAGACTCTGAAGGAGAGACGCTCAGTAGCTCGGTACGGACTTTTGTTGAAGTTTCGAGAACATAACTTCACCGAGGAGTCAAGTAGTATATTGCTCCCTCCTATGTATACCTCGCGAAGAGACCATTAGGATAAAATCAGAGAGATTAGAGCCCACACAGAGGCATACGGACAATCTTTCTTTCCACGAAGAATACGAGACTGGAATAGAAGGGAGAACCGATAGACGTACTCAAAGTACCCTCCGCCACACACCGTTAGGTGGCTTGCGGAGTATGGATGTAGATGTAGATGTATTCTGAAGAATTAGTAAATATCAGTAAAGCGATATGTGTGGTGCATGGAGGAAGACTCTTACGTCTATGTAGTAGAGCGAAAGATTCGATTATGCAACACAGATTCCCTGGGATTTACTACGCTGCAAAGATCATGACATGAGCAGAGAAAAGAAAAAAGTGTCAAAGAAGTCGAAAAAATTATAAAAAAGATGATAAATTGTATTTCCCGATATACGACAAAAAGGACCAATTCCTGTGAGGAGAAGCTCGGTCGCCACGCCTGCCGCACTCGAAACCGGAAATTCCGCAGCGGGGCAGGAAATTAATAACGCGCGTTCCAAATTGGTTGTCGCTGGAGCTCGTTTTCAGGCCCGGTGGCCACGAGAGCTGTCGGCGGGCGCGAAGATGACACCAATTAGGAGGCAGCCGGCCGGGCCGGGCGGCGCTCGGGTCGCCGGCGGCGGTCGCGGCAAGCCGGCAAGCGGGGGCGGAAAGCCGAGAGCCGTGGAGAGCAGAGCTGTATCTCTGGATCTCGTTAGGCAGCCCGCCGCGCACCACTTGCTGCCGGCAGGCGCGCGGCAGCGGGTAACGAGCGGCAAAAGTCGCCGCCACTGCGGGCGCTCTCTGCCGCGCCGGCAGACGGCTTCCAAGTCGTGTGTGTGTATGTTGGGGATGGGAAAAACTGACCGGTTAAAAACGACACCACTATTTTAGTTTTGCACAACCGGTATTTATCAATATTTATTTGGTCTCTCTTATAAAAGGTTTCATAATCTTTTTACACTACCGGCCATTAAAATTGCTACACCACGAAGATGACATGCTACAGACGCGAAATTTAACCTACAGGAAGAAGACGCTGTGATAGGCAAATGATTAGCTTTTCAGAGCATTCACACAAGGTTGGGGCCGATGGCGACACCTACAACGTGCTGACATGAGGAAAGTTTCCAACCGATTTCTCATACACAAAACAGCAGTTGCCTGGTGAAACGTTGTTGTGATGCCTCTTATAAGGAGGAGAAATGCGTACCATCACGTTTCCGACTTTGATAAAGGTCGTATTGTAGCCTATCGCGATAGCGGTTCATCGTATCGCGACATTGCTGCTCGCGTCGGCAGAGATCCAATGACTCTTAGAATCGGTGAGTTCAGTAGGGTAATACGGAACGCCGTGCTGGATCCCAACGGCCTCGTATCACTAGCAGTAGAGATGACAGGCATCTCATGCGCGTAGCTGTAACGGATCGTGCAGCCAAGTCTCGATCCCTGAGTCAACAGATGGGGAATTTTGCAAGACAACAACCATCTGCACGAACAGTTTGACGACGTTTGCAGCAGCGTGGACTATTAGCTCGGCTTGACGCTGCATCACGGTCAGGAGCGCCTGCGATGGTGTACTCAACGACGAACCTGGGTGCACGAATAGCAAAACGTCATTTTTTCGGATGAATGTAGGTTCTGTTTACAGCATCATGATGGTCGCATCCGTGTTTTGCGACATCGCGCTAAACTCACGTTGGAAGCGTGTATTCGTCATCGCCATACTGGCGTATCACCCGGCGTGACGGTATGGCGTGCCACTGGTTACACGTCTCGGTCACCTCTTATTCGCATTGACGGCAGTTTGAACAGTGGACGTTACATTTCAGATGTGTTACGACCTGTGGCTCTACCCTTCATTCGATGCCTGTGAAACCCTACATTTCAGCACGATAATGCACGACCGCTTGTTGCAGGTCCTGTACGGGCCTTTATGGATACAGAAAATGTTCGACTGCTGCACTGGTCAGCGCATTCTCCACATCTCTCACCAACTGAAAATGTCTGGTCAATGGTAGCCGAGCAACTGGCTCTTCACAATACGCCAGTCCCCACTCTTGATCAACTGTGGTATCGTGTTTAAGTTGCATGGGTAGCTGTACCTGTACACGCCACCCAAGCTCTGTTTGACTCAATGCCCAGGCGTATTAAGGCCGTTATTATGGCCAGAGGTGGTTGTTCTGGGTAGTGATTTCTCAGGATCTATGCACCCAAATTGCGTGACAATGTAATCACATGTCACTTCTAGTATAATATATTTGTCCAATGAATACCCGTTAATCATCTGCATTTCTTCTTGGTGTAGCAATTTTAATGGACAGTAATGTAGTTGTAACCTTGTAAATAAACGTCATATCAATTTGCCGTAGCAACAGTGATAAAATTTCTGATTTTTAAATAAAACCTGCGACGGTGCCTATGCGCTACTGCTGAGTGCAGTTGCTCTTCTAAACAGCAGTGCATACGAACAAACCAGTTGCGACTTTGTCTGTTACTGCTCGCACCTTAGGTACTGGGCTATGCACGGCTTTGTTTTAAGGTGACCACATCGTGGTTCAGGACGAAAAAAAATCGATTTTCGGTTTTCATCGTATTTCGATAGATTAAGGTTTTATTGAAGTACTCTGAAAAGGATTTTGCTGAAAAAAAGAAAATTTGTTTCGAGCATTTAAATAGCATTTTCCTACCACGTGTGTTTATGTGCCACGCCCACTTTTCTGTCACTCACTTTCTGCATATATTTTAGATCTTTATATCCCCTACATTGCACGTTAAAGATTTTTTTTTACTCCTGAGTGTGTTGGCTATCCTTGGAATTCAACGTTCGGTATTTTTTTTGTTTCTGCTGTTTGTGAACAACACGCTTTTAAACATGCGGCTAGTTTTGTTCAAGTGTGATTACGAGTAGTTCTTATACTTATGTTTGCAGTGCTTGTTTACGTGTGTTTTGTTGTTTTTATCGAAGATGACGACAAGTAAAGGCATTTTCAAGAAACGGCAATTTAGAGGAAACAAGTTTAGAAAGCTTTCTGCACAAGAGGTTATGTGGTCTGGCAACGATATTCCTAATTGTAATCCTTCAACAAGTGCATCGTCAAAGAAGCTCTCACCATTTCAAGAGAGTTACAATGAATTTACTGTAAGTGACAAGGGGTGCAGTAACATTATTACAAATCTGAGAATATTGTCAGACGTAATTTCTAAATTTGTACAATGTAGACAGTGTATTTCGTCACAGAGTGTGAAAATTTGTGAGAGTGTCAGTGGGAGAAAAGGCCTGGAAATTTCGTTGGATTTAATTTCCACTAAATGCTCACCTGTGATTTCATTTATGAGTTCTTCAAAGCCAGATGCAAGTGGCCCTTATGAAATCAATACTAGATTACTTTATGCCTTACGATCCATTGACAAGGGCATGGCTGCAGGGAGAACCTTTCGTTCTGTGATGAACTTACATCAACCACCAAATAAATTTGAAAAACTGACTGCAATATTAGAGCAAGCTGTATGTGAGGTCGGTGAGGAAAGCATGAAACTGGCTGCTAGGGAAGCAGTGGAAGAAAATGATGAATGTTCGGATATTGCAGTTGCACTTGATGGAAGTTGGCAGAAAAGAGGACATACTTCTCTGAATGGAGTAGTGACTGCCACGAGTGTAGACGTCAGTAAAATTTTAGATTTGGAGATAATGTCTAAATATTGTGAATGTTTAAAGTCAATGAACATAAAGGACACAACTGTGTGGCTAATTTTAGAGGAACAAGTGGTGGTATGGAAGTTCATGGAGTACAACAAATATTTCATCGCTCCATAGAAACCCAGATATGGGTGGTAGGAGGGAAATCAAATACCTCCCGCGGACCAACAGGCCGGGCAGAGCAAGTTCGTTAGCTGAAGTGAAAGCAACTGCTCTAGGGGTAGGCATCCCCGAAATCAAGACCCTGGTCCTCCAGGTTGGGGGTTGTGCTTAGGGCCAGCGACCCTATCACAGGATCCTGTAGGAGAAAATGGATTGCTACGAATCAGAATGACAAGAATGCTGGGCCACCAAACTTGATGACGAACTTGCAAAATTTAAAGGTTATGAATATGGGAACATGGAATGTATTAAGTCTCTATAGATCAGGATCACTGATAAATGTCATACAGGAACTTGAAAGGTATAAAATGGATTTAGTTGCAGTACAAGAAACCAGATGGACGGGTAATGGAAGTATAAACAAAAATAAGTATACAATAATGTATGGGGGAAATGATACACAAATACATGCACTAGGGACAGGATTTATAATAAACAACAAATTGTTACCTTTTATTAGGAAATTTGAGGCAGTGAATGAAAGGATATCTCACATTACGATTCAATGCAAATATAAGACATTAAATGTTATAAATTGCCATGCTCCAACAGAGGATAAAGAGGACAATATTAAAGAAGAATTTTACAACAAATTGGAACAGGTATATGATACATTCTCGAAAAATTCAATTAAAATAATTCTAGGAGATTTCAATGCCAAGTTAGGACATGAAAATCATTATAAACCTACAATTGGACCTCATAGTCTACATCAGCAGAGTAATGAAAACGGAACAAAACTTATTAGCTTTGCCACTTCCAAAAACATGTTGATCAAAAGTACATATTTTGCACATAAAGATATACATAAACAAACATGGGCTTCAAGAGATGGCATCACAAAAAATCAAATTGATCATGTATTAATCGAAAAACAGCATCATAAATGCATACATGATATCAGAAGTCAAAGGGGAGCAGACTGTGATTCGGATCACTTTCTTGTAAAAGCCAAGTTCAAGATCTCACTCTCAAGACATAAATGGTCTAAATTAAATGGTGTTCCTAGGTTTAATACAATGAAACTGAAAAACCCAAACATTCTCAACCAGTACATTAGAGAATTAGAAACACACAAACCTGAAGTGGAAAGTAAAATTAACAATGATGATACTAATCAAGCCTGGAACGCTCTGAAAGAAAATATCACACGAGCAACTACCTCAGTTTTGGGACATTTTACTACAACTAAGAACCCCTGGTTTGATGCCGAGTGCTCGAACGCTATCGAAGATAGAAAATTAGCAAGGGAAAAATTCCTACAAAAACCAATAACACAAAACAAACTTATTTTTGAAGAGAAACAGAAACTTGCCAGGAAACTCATTAGGAAAAAGAAAAGGGATTTTATGAATTACAAATTAAAAAGAGCTGAGAATGACCGTACCACAGACTCCAGAGGATTTTTCAAGAGCATAAATATGTTTAAAAGTGGGAATATAAAAAATTATGGACAGTTCATAACAGACCCAGATGGCTGCTTGCTAACAGAAAGAAGTGACATTGCTAACAGATGGAAGGAATATTTTAATGAGTTACTAAATGCTCCAACTATAAGCGTCTCTCAGGAAGATGACAATGAATATCTTACTGCTGACCCATCGGACGAAGAGCCCAGCTTAGCAGAAATTAAAGAAAGCATCAAGAAGCTGAAGAGACATAAAGCTCCTGGAAGTGATGGTATAGACACAGATATATGGAAGCTCAGTAAATTTCCTTTTGTAAACTGCTTACACAAAATCATCACCAACATCTGGAAGCAGGAACAGGTCCCACATGATTGGAAAGAAGTAGTTGTGTGCCCTATATACAAGAAGGGGGACCCAACAAATTGTTCAAACTACAGAGGAATTGCGTTACTAAACACAACATATAAAATTCTGACAAATATACTGTTAGCAAGGATAAGCCCTTACGTTGAAGACTCCCTAGATGATGCCCAATGTGGATTTAGACCTAACAGATCGACTATTGACAATATATATGTCCTAAGGATGTTGGGTGAAAAGAAATATGAATTCAATCAAAATGTACATATGCTTTTCATTGATTTTAAAAAAGCTTTTGACAGTATCAACAGGGAATATTTATGGAAGTGCATGAGGCAGATTGGCATCCCTAACAAATTGATAAATTTAATAAAATCTTGCACTTTAAACTCAAAATACAAAATAAAAGTAGCTAGCAAACTTTCTGAAGACTTTGAGGTTAAAACTGGAGTCAAACAAGGGGATTCACTCTCACCAGTTCTTTTTAACATAGTAATCAATAGAATAATCCAAAAAGTAAAGCTACTACAAATTGGAGCACAACTGGAAAGCAAAATTAACATTGTAGCATACGCTGATGACATTGCATTATTATCTGACAGTGAGAATGATTTGAAGCTTCTTACAGCACAATTAATTAAAGCCACAAATGGCACAGGCCTCCAGCTGAATACAGACAAAACAATGTACTTTATCTTATCCCGCTATCCATCAAATAATAATGTACTGCAAATTAATAACACAGCTTTCACAAAGACAAATGAATTTAATTACCTTGGTACAATAGTAACCTCTGACAACTCCATAAAAATTGAAATAGAATCACGAATTCAGAAGGCTAACAAATGCTACTATAGTCTCTTGACAGTTTTCAAAAGCAAGTTAATTTCTAGGAACACCAAACTACAAGTATACAAATCATTGATTATACCAGTACTCACCTATGGATCTGAAACCTGGACTCTCACAAAAAAAGAGGAAAACAGATTAAGAGTATTTGAACGAAAAATTTTGAGAAAAATATTTGGACCCATAAGAGATAGGATCAGTGATGAATGGAGATTGCTAAATAACAATGAAATTTACAAATTATATAAAGACTCCGATATAGTGGCCAAAATTAAAGCCAAAAGACTGAAATGGATAGGGCATGTCATCAGAGCACCACCAAACAGGACCATCAAGAAAGTGACTGAAGAGATTCCCACCGGAAGACGACCTCTTGGACGCCCACGCATGAGATACTTGGACAATATTCAAGACGATCTCAGAAAACTAGGACATGACAGACAGTGGCAAATTACTTGTAAAGACAGAGCAAAGTGGTTCAACATTGTCCATTCTGCAGCAAAAAGCCTTCATGGATTGTAATGCTTAATAATAATAATAATAATAATAATAATAGAAACAAGAGGCGTATGGTACACCAAATATTTGGGCGATGGTGACAGTAAGGCATACAACAATGTGGTGAACTCTAAGTCATATGGAGATGCCATTATTAGCAAAATAGAATGTGTAGACCATGTTCAAAAACGTTTGGGAACAAGGCTCGGGAAACTAACTGTTGAGACGAAAAAAATTAGAAGATGGAAAACTGTTGACTGGACAGGGTCGGTTAACTAAAACTCAAACAGAGAACTTGCAGGTATACTATGGACAGGCAATTAGGAGAAATAAAGAAAATTGGGAGGCAATGAACAGAGATGTTTGGGCCATATTCTTCCACAAGTCCTCTACTGATGATAAGCCATGCCATGGATTGTGTCCATCAGGAGAAAATTCGTGGTGCAAATACAATAGGGCTCAGGCAACTGGAGAATCTTATTCTCACCAGCATTCTCTTCCTGCTGCTGTTATTACAGCAATTAAACCTATTTTCAGAGACTTGGCGCATCCTGACCTTCTAAGGAAGTGTCTGCATGCGCAGACACAGAACCCAAATGAATGTTTCAACAGCATAATTTGGAACTGCCTTCCTAACACTGTATTTGTAGGCATGCATAGAATTAAACTAGGGGTTCATGATGCTGTTATTACATTCAGTTGTGGTGATATTGAAAACTGTTGGATACTGAAAAAGCTGGGAATTAAGCCTGGTGAAAATATGATCATTGGTATGCAACAATGCGATAAAATGAAGGTAGCCGATGCAGACAGGTCTGCATCTAAAACGGCCAAGAAAGCAAGACAGACATCCAGAAAGGTTAAAAAGAAAGTGGAAAACCTGCTAGAGGCCAAAGAAGGACCATCATATACAGCAGGACAGTTTTAATTAAATGCAAGTAACAAATTTCAAAAGTTTTTTCTTTAAAGTCAATTTCCCACAAACTAAAATTTTCGGTACATATGCCCCCATATATCAGAAACTAACATAGATAAATGAATGAAATTTTCAGAGACTCTGCGTAACATAAAAAGCCACCTCAGGTACTACATTCATTAATATTTCCCCATTAGGAAGTTCACAAAAATATTTTCTGCAGTAAAAACTTAATATTTCTTGTTAATAAACTTAAAAAAGTATTTCTTAAAAACTATAAAATGGATAAAGTAGATTTAAGTACAGTTGACTCATGTAACCTACAGTAAAAATATTAAGGTCCTGCATCAAATAGTTTTTCAGAAATGGGTCAAACATTTGCCTAAATTAACATGGGTTAGATAGACAGGGTGTGGTCCCTTTAAAAACAACAGCTGGATGTAGGCATAGGGTCGAGCAGCTCCCATCAGCTTTTGTGTCGTGCAGCTAATTCGATGCAAATACATTGAAGAGCCAAATAGTGTAGATTCTCCGCGAGCATGCAGTAGTACCGCACACGACGTGGCATGGACTCGACTAATGTCTGAAGTAGTGATGAATCCTGCAGGGCTGTCCATAAATCCGTAGGAGCAGGAGGAGGTGGAGATCTCTTCTGAACAGCACGTTGCAAAGCTTCCCACATATGCTCAATAATGTTCATGTCTGGGGATTTTGGTGGCTAACGGAAGTGTTTAAACTCAGATGAGTGTCGTGGAGCCACTCTGTAGCATTTCTGTAAGTGTGGGGTGTCGCATTGTCCTGCTGGAATTGCCCAAGTCCGTCGGAATGCACAACGGACATGAATGGATGTAGGTGGTCACACAGGATGCTTACGTAGCATCACTCCAACTGCAAACACCCCACACCATTACAGGACCTCCACCAGCTTGAACAGTTCCCTGCTGACATTCAGGGACCATGGATTCACGGGGTTGTCTCCATACCCGTACACGTCCATCCACTCGATACAATTTGAAACGAAACTCGTCAGACCAGGTAACATGTTTCCAGTCATCAACAGTCCAATGTCGGTGTTGACGGGCCCAGGCGAGGCGTAAAGCTTTGTGTCGTGCAGTCATCAAGGGTACACGAGTGGGCCTTCGGCTCCGAAAGACCATATCGATGATGTTTCGCTGAATGTTTCGCACCATGAGACTTGTTGATGGCCGATTATTGAAATCTGTAGCAATTTGCGGAAGGGTTGCACTTCTATCATCTTGAACGATTCTCTTCAATCGTCGTTGGTCCCGTTCTTGCAGGATCTTTTCCCGGCCGCAGAGATGTCGGATATTTGAAATTTTACCGGATTCCTGATATTCACGGTACACTCGTGAAATGGTCGTACTGGAAAATGCCCGCTTCATCGCTATCTCGGAGATGCCGTGTCCCATCGCTCGTGCGTCGACTATAACACTACGTTCAAACTCATTTAAATCTTCGTGTGACTAGGGCCTCCCGTCGGGTAGACCGTTCACCTGGTGCAAGTCTTTCGATGTGGGGCCACTTCAGCGACTTGCGCATCAATGGGGATGAAGTGATGATGATTAGGACAACACAACACCCAGTCCCTGAGCGGAGAAAATATCCGACCAGCCGGGAATCGAACCCGAGCCCTTAGGATTGACATTCTGTCGCTCTGGCCACTCAGCTACAGGGGGCGGACATTTAAAGCTTGATAACCTGCCATTGTAGCAACAGTAACCGATCTAACAACTGCGCCAGACACTTGTTGTCTCGTATTGGCGTTGCCGACCGCAGCGCCGCATTCTGCCTGTTTTCATATCTCTGTATTTGAGTACGCATGCCTATACCAGTTTCTTTGGCGCTCCAATGTAAGAAACGTAGCTGTGATTCTTCAGTCAAATTGTGCATTGCCTAGAGTTACGAGTTAATAAAATATGCAGAAATACAAAGTAAAAGTTAAATGAAGAATTTAATAACGAGAGTTCTATTCTAAAGTGTGTAATTTATGTACAGCGAAGAGATGTGCTTTGAGTAGTGCTTATTCAAGAAAGGTCATCTCAAATAAACAAGAAGTACTCCTACGACATTCGCTAGAAATACAGACAGAAAATGCCATTATCAAATGGAGTAAAGTTACGTTGAGAGCGTTAAGAGAACTGATTCCCAAACTATATAGTCATCGAAGTTAAGCAAAAATTAAGTGCATTTCATAATCACAATATAGGCAATGTTCACCACGTCAGCCGTCCGCGGTGGTCTCGCGGTTCTAGGCGCTCAGTCCGGAACCGCGCGACTGCTACGGTCGCAGGTTTGAATCCTGCCTCGGGCATGGATGTGTGTGATGTCCTTAGGTTAGGTATAAGTAGTTCTAAGTTCTAGGGGACTGATGACCACAGATGTTTAGTCCCATAGTGTTCAGAGCCACTTGAACCATTTTCACCACCTGAAAACAGTTAAAGAGTCTAAAATGATGATTCACAAATTAACACACACAATGCACGGAATAGTAACTCGTACTCTGTCTATTCTCAGTTCCGTAATACTAGCGGAAATAGAGTTCTGTTCTGGAGTACATTCACACCTTTCGAAATATAAAGCTCCCTCAAAAGTTAAAGAATGGTATCGGCCTTTCACCGCTCAGATACAATTACTTAGACGACGGAATGGCGCCGGTTCTTCTAGAAAGGTCTGCCTTCTTTCAGAACTCGCGTAAGTGTCCAAAATCGCTCCCTTGAGCTCTTCACTCGAGAAGTCCCAGTCTCCACTTGACACTCGTACTGTTGGCTACTGTCTGCATTGCCATTGGCTGATGGCCATCTGCACCAAAAATACGTAGTTCTTATGTGCTACAGTCGTGATTTGAATCACCTTAAGCACTTTCTTGAACTAAACCAGTATGTTGTTGTTGTGGTCTTCAGTCCTGAGACTGGTTTGATGCAGCTCTCCATGCTACTCTATCCTGTGCCAGCTTTTTCATCTCCCAGTACCTACTGCAACCAACATCCTTCTGAATCTGCTTACTGTATTCATCTCTTGGTCTCCCTCTACGATTTTTACCCTCTACGCTGCCCTCCAATACTAAATTGGAGATCCCTTGATGCCTCAGAACATGTCCTACCAACCGATCCCTTCTTTTGGTCAAGTTGCGCCACAAACTTCTTTTCTCCCCAATCCTATTCAATACTTCCTCATTAGTTATGTGATCTACCCATCTAATCTTCAGCATTCTTCTGTAGCACCACATTTCGAAAGCTTCTATTCTCTTCTTGTCCAAACTATTTATCGTCCATGTTTCACTTCCATACATGGCTACACTCCATACAAATACTTTCAGAAATGACTTCCTGACACTTAAATCTATACTCGATGTTAACAAATTTCTCTTCTTCAGAAACGCTTTCCTTGCCATTGCCAGCCTACATTTTATATCCTCTCTACTTCGACCATCATCAGTTATTTTGCTCCCCAAATAGCAAAACTCCTTTACTACTTTAAGTGTCTCATTTCCTAATCTAAATCCCTCAGCATCACCCGACTTAATTAGACTACATTCCATTGTCCTTGTTTTGCTTTTGTTGATGTTCATCTTATATCCTCCTTTCAAGACACTGTCCATTCCATTCAACTGCTCTTCCAAGTCCTTTGCTGTCTCTGACAGAATTACAATGTCATCGGCGAACCTCAAAGTTTTTATTTATTCTCCATGAATTTTAATACCTACTCCGAATTTTTATATTGTTTCCTTTACTGCTTGCTCAATATACAGATTGAACAACATCGGGGAGAGGCTACAACCCTGTCTTACTCCCTTCCCAACCACTGCTTCCCTTTCATGTCCCTCGACTCTTATAACTGCCATCTGGTTTCTGTACAAGTTGTAAATAGCCTTTCGCTCCCTGTATTTTACCCCTGCCACCTTTAGAATTTGAAAGAGAGTATTCCAGTCAACATTGTCAAAAGCTTTCTCTAAGTCTACAAATGCTACAAATGTAGGTTTGCCTTTCCTTAATCTTTCTTCTAAGATAAGTCGTAAGGTCAGTATTGCCTCACGTGTTCCAACATTTCTGCGGAATCCAAACTGATCTTCCCCGAGGTCCGCTTCTACCAGTTTTTCCATTCGTCTGTAAAGAATTCGTGTTAGTATTTTGCAGCTGTGACTTATTAAACTGATAATTCGGTAATTTTCACATCTGTCAACACCTGCTTTCTTTGGGATTGGAATTATTATATTCTTCTTGAAGTCTGAGGGTATTTCGCCTGTTTCATACATCATGCTCACCAGATGGTAGAGTTTTGTCAGGACTGGCTCTCCCAAGGCTGTCAGTATTTCCAATGGAATGTTGTCTACTCCGGGGGCCTTGTTTCGACTCAGGTCTTTCAGTGCACTGTCAAACTCTTCACGCAGTATCATATCTCCCATTTCATTTTCATCTACATCCTCTTCCATTTCCATAATATTGTCCTCAAGTACAACGCTCTTGTATAGATCCTCTATGTACTCCTTCCACCTTTCTGCTTTCCCTTCTTTGCTTAGAACTGGGTTTCCATCTGAGCTCTTGATATTCATATAAGTCGTTCTCTTATCTCCAAAGGTCTCTTTAATTTTCCTGTAGGCACTATCTATCTTACCCCTAGTGAGCTAGGCCTCTACATCCTTATATTTGTCCTCTAGCCATCCCTGTTATGCCATTTTGCACTTCCTGTTGATCTCATTTTTGAGACGTTTGTATTCCTTTTTGCCTGCTTCATTTACTGCATTTTTATATTTTCTCCTTTCATCAATTAAATTCAATATTTCTTCTGTTACCCAAGGGTTTCTACTAGCCCTCGTCTTTTTACCTACTTGATCCTCTGCTGCCTTCGCTACTTCATCCCTCAAAGCTACCCATTCTTCTGCTACTGTATTTCTTTCCCCCATTCCTGTCAATTGTTCCCTTATGCTCTCCCTGAAACTCTGTACAATCTCTGGTTCTTTCAGTTTATCCAGGTCCCATCTCCTTAAATTCCCACCTTTTTGCAGTTTCTTCAGTTTTAATCTACAGGTCATAACCAACAGATTGTGGTCAGAGTCCACATCTGCCCCTGGAAATGTCTTACAATTTAAAACCTAGTTCCTAAATCTCTGTCTTACCATTATATAATCTATCTGATACCTTTTAGTATCTCCAGGGTTCTTCCATGTATACAACCTTCTTTAATGATTCTTAAACGAAGTGTTAGCTATGATTATGTTGTGCTCTGTGCAAAATTCTACCAAGCGACTTCCTCTTTCATTTCTTAGCCCCAATCCATATTCACCTACTATGTTTCCTTCTCTCCCTGTTCCTACACTCGAATTCCAGTCACCCATGACTATTAAATTTTCATCTCCCTTCACAATCTGAATCATTTCTTTTATTTCATCATACATTTCTTCAATTTCTTCGTAATCTGCAGAGCTAGTTGGCATATAAACTTGTAGTACTGTAGCAGGTGTGGGCTTCGTATCTATCTCGGCCACAATAATGCGTTCACTATGCTGTTTGTAGTAGCTTACCCGCATTCCTATTTTTCTATTCATTATTAAACCTACTCCTGCATTACCCCTATTTGATTTTGTGTTTATAACCCTGTAGTCACCTGACCAGAAGTCTTGTACCTCCTGCCACCGAACTTCACTAATTCCCACTATATCTAACTTCAACCTATCCATTTCCCTTTTTAAATTTTCTAACCTACCTGCCCGATTAAGGGATCTGACATTCCACGCTCCGATCCGTAGAACGCCAGTTTTGTTTCTCCTGATAACGACATCCTCTTGAGTAGTCCCCGCCCGGAGATCCGAATGGGGGACTATTTTACCTCCGGAATATTTTACCCAAGAGGACGCCATCATCATTTAATCATACAGTAAAGCTGCATGCCCTCGGGAAAAATTACGGCTGTAGTTTCCCTTGCTTTCAGCCGTTCGCAGTACCAGCACAGCAAGGCCGTTTTGGTTATTGTTACAAGGCCATATCAGTCAATCATCCAGACTGTTGCCCTTGCAACTACTGAAAAGGCTGCTGCCCCTCTTCAGGAACCACACATTTGTCTGGCCTCTCAACAGATACCCCTCCGTTGTGGTTGCACCTACGGTACGGCTATCTGTATCGCTGAGGCACACAAGCCTCCCCACCAACGGCAAGGTCCATGGTTCATAAACCAGTATATTATAACAATATTTAAATGAAGGAAATGTTATAAACATTCAGTTAGATTCACATCGTTTACAAATATAAGTAATAGTTAGTTAAAAGAAAAAGCACAAATATGCTCACATTAAATGACTACAGATTATTTTTGCATTCTTAATAGAAGTGCCTTTTCGTTTTAATTGTGGTTTCCACTAACTAATGCGACTTACCAACTTTAAATTAGCACAGCTTTTAATAAACTTGTAATAAACACGTAAATGACGTTACTCGCAAAATAGTGAAATGTTAGTTAAATGAATACGAGAGTATGGCAAAGTATGAAGTAGTGATGCTGTGTTCATTTTCTATGTAAATGTGATAAATTCAATAATCAGATGAACAGTTGCATAACAAAAATGTATAAAACATGTCAGAAATCAATAAATAAAATAAATACATATATGTAGCTTTCAGGGATGATAGCTATAGTGAAATGCTATCATCTGATTTATCTTCGTTGAAATCGTATGAAGTGATTAAATTTTGTTAATCCAGAGGTTCATTGTGTAAATGTTTATTCATAGTGAAATATTAACCTTTACAGACTGAAAGCTACTGAAATACTTTGTTGTGTCACTGGATGTGCCTCTTTTTTCTGACATTTTTTATCTGAGATTCAGATTTGCATTAATATCTGATCGTGAGTCATTGTCGAATCACAAAGAGCTATAACTTACCCATCTTTAAGATTGTCTGTCACTCTGCTATTTCCTGAAACACTGCCTCGTGCACAAAGGCAATGCAAGCGACACCCATTCGAATGCCCAGTGTTGAGAATTACCCGTTTCCAGTGACGCTGCTCGTCTCTGCACCTGGACACATCCGAGGCTTCGGCGTGACATCCTCTTATAGCCGACTCACTCCCACCCTAGCAGGGAAATTCAGCTTTCCTCAGTACCACTACTAAGTGGACGAATAATACCCCTACATACTCGTAACGTAACAAACCTGTTTTTTCAAAGTGGGTAATGTTTAATAGTAAAATTTGCGTTGCGATGAAATATTGTATTATGAAAGAAAGTGATAAAAGTGACCATCTCTATTTTAATAACAACGCCAACAGGTAGAAACTAGCAAAAAACACGTGTCATAAGAATCGGCACAGCATTGCTCAGAAATAGTGTACCTGTTGCTGTGTGGCGTGACATATTTACACGGTCCACGTGTACATGCAGGGTGTGAGACTTGCCATCATCTGGTCTGAATAGTAGTTTCTCTCTGTGTTCTTCGGGTACCTGTAAAAAATTAAAAACTGGAGGAGAAACAATAAAACTGTGACATCATATAAGCAGAGAAACATCCACAATTATCCGTGGAAGAGAAAGTAACTTAGACTGATATACTCACACTTTTACTGACATACTATGGATAATAGCTGAACCTTTAATTTCGTGGTCGCTTCAAGGTGTAAAGTTGATACTATCCGAAAATGACGATGCACTTCTGACCTTCCGCTCTAACTGTCAATACGCCCATCTCCTTTATCTTGGCCGTCTTTGCTGGAGGCATTCACACAGATTTCTGCTGCAGCCTCAACCACATTTCGATCGCTATCTCCTATTCCTTCGTCCTCATCGGATTATTTCAATCCTTGTCCGAAGTTTGCATTTGTTACTGGAGGTGACAGCAATAATCTGATTATTTTGAGCGGTTTTAGCAGTCAGGTTGAAGTGGAGACGGAAAGAACTGGTGTAATTCAAAACCGGTTGTTTCAGCGATAACCGCCATCCTGTGTGTGTGTGTGTGTGTGTGTTTGTGTGTGTGTGTGTGTGTGTGTGTGTGTATAACTTCTTGCATTAGTTAAAAATAGATGACAGTAAATACTTTCAACATCAAAAGCTAGTACACAGTACCCAAATGTAGGTGAGAGTTGGATAAAAGCTGGTGTCCAACTCAAACCTGGTACTCCCAGGTCTATAGTGGTGCCAATCAGAGGCACCTCTACGTTGTCAGGCTTGTGTTCTGGACTTGTAGAGCTTCTTTCGGCGCTAATAGAACATAATTAGCGCGTTAATGTTTTTTCGTTTAGATTTACATTTATGTGTCTGCTCGTCAGTCTCGGTCAGTGACTTCTGCCAGTGACGTGCTGGAATTCCGCTGATATTGTTGGCTCGGCCGGATGGTCGCCAAGACCACTATACAAACAATTTGGCTGAAGTGTTGCGTGCTGCCGCATGGCGGTCAGCAGGCGACGCCTTAACATGGGAATATTCCCCTGCATAGCTAGAGCGTCATTGGTATCACCCCGGAAGATGACTGTGATGCACAATGATCCAATGGGATGTACTGCATTGTTGGAAAACATAGTCGGCTGATCCTGACCCCACCGCACAGGAAGGTCGCCCCAGCAACAGAGGCACTAGGAGCTCTCTCAGTCAGCAGTGATGAGGTTGATATTGCGACAAGCACTGCGAGATATACTGGTTCTGGAAGACCCTTAGTCTCCTCGTCAGTGATGTGGTACCTGGCATCCAATTCGAACAACCACAAGTGATGTTAACATGGAAGGTTAGGTTTGAAAAGCTCATGAAATAAGCAGCGATGTATTTACGTATTCTGCTCGTTCTGAATTATTGACTACAGAAAATTTTCAAGCTACTGACTATTTGAGGTAAAGTAAAGCCTCCGAATATTTTATGTGAAAATTCTTTTAGCTGTTTAAATAAAGCAAACTTTACTTACAGTCTACGCCTTTATTCCTCATGTCCTACACCTCAACATAGCCACCTCAGCGATGAACGCAATACTCCCAGTGAGAGACCAGCTTGTACATAGAATGACTTTGTTGACCGAGCCACAACCTTACCTCTGCATGCACCGGTTCATTACTATCAAACTGAAGTCCTCGAAGGTGTTCTTTAAGTTTTGGAAACATATGGAACTGGGATGCGACGAAGTCGGGACTGTATAGAGGACTACCGATGACAGTGAACCCAAGGAGACGGATTATTGCAGGTATCGCAGTTCTCGTGTGTGGTCTGGTATTTTGATACTGAAGGCGTGAGTGCTCCAAGCGTGGACAAACTCTTGGAGTTTGATACTGGATGACAGCACGCTGTTTATCACGCACCGACGTGCATATGTTGCACACTGCCATTTTACACGTTTCAAATTGAAGCCTTGTAGTGGCTTCAAATGGTTCAAATGGCTCTGAGCACTATGGGACTTAACATCTGAGGTCATCAGTCCCCTAGAACTTAGAACTACTTAAACCTAACTAACTTAAGGACATCACACACATCCATGCCCGAGGCAGGATTCGAAACTGCCACGTAGCGGTCGCGTGGTTCCAGACTGAAGCGCCTATAACCGCTCGGCCACAGCGGCCGGCCTTGTAGTGGCAGAGGACTGTAAATGTGTAGACATGAAGAATAAAGATTTGGAATAGTAATAACGTTTGATTTATTTAAAAACAATAAAGAATTTTCACATAAAAATTTCGGAGACATTACTTTTCAGCACACCCTTGTATTCTGCGACTCGAGCCGCCAACATCACTATTGTAATTATTTAGGCATAATTTTAGTTGATTTTTTTTTTGTCGTATAAAAGAACAATAAAAATAAAGTAAAAAACGTATAAAATAAATTGCTTAAAGCGAAGATATCTGTGTACAACTTCATGTAAGATTACATCAAGCATGAACAAAAGCGGGCAATCAAAGCGCTTTTGGATCTACCTCAGTACACTTTTTTCGGTCCACGACGGAGACAGGTGGTTCGTAGTAGTCGCAATTGGTAATCTGGAAGTTCTTATGTCTCGAAGTTGCATTTGAATCTTTAGACTTAACTGCGTAGGCAACTGAGAGGACGCCACATAATGACTTTCACCATGAGGGCAGGTTTCACATGATGATGGTGAATGAGGACTGTTTACAGCTTGCGTATTCATCTTTTCCGTTGTTGCTTTGGATGGACTCGTCTGCATTGTGTTGTTTATTTTCATGACCCTTTCCCTAGACCTCAGTCTCTGCACAAATAGTAGATGTACTGGGTGGCTAGGCTTGTCGACCAGGTTTGTTCGTCCCCCAACAATAATTTCATGGCGGGTGTCTGGAAGAGCAGTACCCACCAGATGACAAACTGTAATGAGGTGTAGGCCGCAGACTCACAGTAGGAATCTTCGACTTTATTCAGTGTCTTGTCGACTTCTCTGGCTTGAGCAGAACTGTACCACACAGAGCATGCCTATTCTGCACGGAAATGAAGACTGGTGTCAGCGCTGAACTAAAAATTTGTGGCTGAGAGTCCATTTTTCTGCTGATTATCTTTCATAGGATATTACTTCTGCGTTACGGAGGTGCTTCTTATAGGTCAATGTGCGCTCAATCGCGAAACCTGTACTTTATATATGGAAAAGCAACCAAATTGACTCCTTGGCATGAGACAGTGAGTTTGAAATGTGCAGTATGTTACTAGAATGAGATTTTCATTCTGCAGCGGAGTGTGCGCTGATATGAAACTTCCTGGCAGATTAAAACTGTGTGCCGCACCGAGACTCGACCTCGTGACCTTTGCCTTTCGCGGCACACAGTTTTAATCTGCCAGGAAGTTTCAATATGTTACCGTTTTCCATGACCCTTTTTGTAGCCGTCAATATCTGAGCGAACGGTACGCCGCCATGTAATGGCTAGGCTAGGAGACCAGCTTTGATCTTTCCACACTGAGAGGAACCTAATGAGGATGTTTGTGGTTAAGCTGAAAAGCACACTATTGATAGTATTTTTTGCTTATTTATTGTGTTCTGGTGATGTGGACGATGCAGGCCAACTGTACATACAGGTGAATGGGGGAATATTGAGAGCAATGAAATTGAAATAAAAAAATCTCCATCATTAAGAACAAACATTTTCTGTCGACAGCAGTCAAAATATAAGTCCAAGTCATTCCGATAATAATAAATGTCGTGTGACTAGGGCCTCGCGTCGGGTAAACCATTCGCCGGGTGCAAGTCTTTCGATTATGACGCAACTTCGCTGACTTGCGCGTTGATGGGTATGAAATGATGATGATTAGGACAACACGACACCCAGTCCCTGAGCGGAGAAAATCTCCGACGCGGCCGGGAATCGAACCCGGGCCCGTAGGGCGGCAATCCGTCACGCTGACCACTTTTTTTTTAAAAAATCTCATTTTGTTAGCTTTAGTTCGTTGCATCTGCTCGGGGAGGACGGCGTAAGACACCCGTTTAAGTTCGCCGTTGATCGGTTAACTCAGTTTTTTTTATTACAGAGGGCAACTAACTCTCTCAGCTATCGTGGTGGACTGCTTTCTGTTGTGACTAACTGTATTGGCGTGTGTGATGTAGTGGAGCTTATATATGTACAGGATTATTACAAATGATTGAAGCGATTTCACAGCTCTACAATAACTTTATTATTTGAGATATTTTCACAATGCTTTGCACACACATACAAAAACTCAAAAAGTTTTTTTAGGCATTCACAAATGTTCGATATGTGCCCCTTTAGCGATTCGGCAGACATCAAGCCGATAATCAAGTTCCTCCCACACTCGGTGCAGCATGTCCCCATCAATGAGTTCGAAAGCATCGTTGATGCGAGCTCGCAGTTCCGGCACGTTTCTTGGTAGAGGAGATTTAAACACTGAATCTTTCACATAACAACACAGAAAGAAATCGCATGGGGTTAAGTCGGGAGAGCGTGGAGGCCGTGACATGAATTGCTGATCATGATCTCCACCACGACCGATCCATCGGTTTTCCAATCTCCTGTTTAAGAAATGCCGAACATCATGATGGAAGTGCGGTGGAGCACCATCCTATGGCACGTTTAGCTCCCTGCTTGCTTTATTCGTCGACTTCCGCGGGCTACGCGTGAAACTTGCCCGCACGCGTTCAACCGTTTCTTCGGTCACTGCAGGCCGACCCGTTGATTTCCCCTTACAGAGGCATCCAGAAGCTTTAAACTGCGCATACCATCGCCGAATGGAGTTAGCAATTGGTGGATCTTTGTTGAACTTCGTCCTGAAGTGTCGTTGCACTGTTATGACTGACTGATGTGAGTGCATTTCAAGCACGACATACGCTTTCTCGGCTCCTGTCGCCATTTTGTCTCACTGCGCTCTCGAGCGCTCTGGCGGCAGAAACGTGAAGTGCGGCTTCAGCCGAACAAAACTTTATGAGTTTTTCTACGTATCTGTAGTGTGTCGTGACCATATGTCAATCAATGGAGCTACAGTGAATTTATGAAATCGCTTCAATCATTTGTAATAGTCTGTATAAGAAGACAGCAAGTTATACATGATTCTATGGTCACTGTGCTGGAAAATGACGGGAGGGCAGGCCGGGACTCACGCGTTTCAAGCGATCCCTTAGTGAAGGGGCAAGTGGAAAGCAATCCTACAGATTTCGCGGACAGTGCGGCTCCAGGCGAAATCATTGATCGCCCTGTGGTGAGAGTCAGCCGCTCAGCCGGCCTTGTGCAAGTAAAAAACGCTGGTGGTTACCAAAAACTAAGCCAACGAATCACAAATCTGCATTGAAATTGTGTGCGTCCGACGATATAAAAACTGCCTTCAAAGTTCAAGATATGTAGCGAAGAGAGGAGGTCTGCCACCATGTCACTTGGAAACATCACTTAGTTCTTATAGCCGCAGTTACTACTAAATGACATTAGAAGATAAGGCGGTGTGGAAGCAGATACCATGCCCTGATTAACTGCCACAGACATTCGTTGTGTGAGACAATCTGAGCCATTCTCGAGACGATACCGCTCGCAAAATGTATTTCGTCCTTGGCACTTGTGGGCAACGTAAATGCAAGATTTCTTCCTCGACACACGTGAGACGAGGATATATTCGATTGTAGTCGTTCCCGTCATTAGTGACATGTTTTTGTTGGCCCATTATGGCCAGAGGACATCAGCTGGCACGAACTTTTCAATTCAATAAATTTTACCAACACCCGTACCCTTTAAGATATTTTATTTTCATCAGGTTACCTTCGATTAGGGAAGTAGGTGCACTCAGCGACTGTTATGTAATTTATAAATTCTTTCAAAGAATTTATAAATTCTTCCAAAGAATTGTGACTGATGCCCGAACAGCAGGGAACTAACATGCTTCGGTTTTATAAAATAGTCCATTGATAATGTCTAGGCTCTAGCCGAAATCTGGATTTGCGTAATAAAACAAGCAAAAAGAAAGAACGACTGGTTGTTGCGCTCTATCATTTCTAAAATATTTTATTTTATTCCGAAAGCAACCAGTTTCAACAATTTATTTTGCCATTTTCATTCCCCATACGCTTTTTTCGAATCAACGGGTTTATCGTATAGCGCCATATAACTGGATCTCGTGAATCCCAATAGTTGTCCAGGTGATTCATACGAAAGCGTGACAGCAACTGCTATTTCTTAAAGTGTACGGCTGTTGGTAAAAATTGTTGAATTGAAATGCTGGTGAGATGTTGTGTTTCAGTTACCTCTCGCCAGTGGCGTTGGTTTTCCCTATCCACGAATAATTCGAACACTAGCTATTTTACGAGGGCGTGCTGAAACAGAAATTCGAAAACTCTTAAAACTTTTTAAGTAAAGCAAACGTTATTAACATTCTACAACTTTATTATCCGTGTCTACATATTTGCAGGCCTCTGCCACTAGAAGGCTCCGAACTGTAGCGTATAACATGGTAGCGTGTAAGGTTACAATGTCGGTGACAGAGGAAGAGCGTGCTGTATTAGAGTTTGGAATTCGAAAAGTTTGTTTACACGTGGGGCACACTCTCCTTGACCGTGATATTCCCAGATCACACACGAGCGTTGCGACTTCTGTAACAATGCAACCCCTTGGGTTCACTATCGTCGATCACCTTCAATACAGTCCTCACTTGAACCCATCCGATTTTCAGCTGTTTCCAAACCTTCGAGGACTTCGCTTTGACAGTGATGACACGGTTCAGGCAGAGGTGAGGTTGTGGGTCCGACAACAAATGTGCTGCAGTGACATTATGAAGGAACTGGTCTCCCTTTGGGAGAAACGTGTTCGCTGCCAGGCTAACCATGTTCAGAAATAAATATGAAGACATGAGATATAAAGGTGTAGGATTCTAGTAGCGTTCGTTTTCTCTAAATAGCTTTAAGAGTTTTCCCATAAGAAATTCGGAGGGACTACTTTTCAGCACAAATAAGTAGTGTATGGTATAAAAGGTGCTTCAAAAATGTATTGTTTTAGAGGTGTAACAATCGGGAATATTAATGTCCTGAATTAGCTTTGTTTGCTTTTCGCTGAAAACCCAATGTCGACCTTGGTGTTGATATGTCCTGCAAAACTCGTTGGATATGCTGTATGCAGAGTGTTCTGGGCGTCCGCTGTGCGACATGGCAGAGAGTGAAGGTACGTCGACTGCTTGAGTAGGTTACGGAATCTGGTCGTACAAGCAGAATACAACAGCATTTGTAATGCTCCAGATTTATATGGTTGCAAATATCAGGTTGCTACATTCATGCTCACAAATTAAGGATAATGCTGATACACGGTGAAACAACGCTCTGGTGGGCGGTTTGCGGGTTTAAATCACCTCGGGGTATGACCGTGCGGTGTATATGACCTGCGGTCGTCGCACGGTGGCGCTGGCAGCAGTCCACATACGCAGAGGTGTGTTGGTGCATGTCAGAGTGTGGTGCAGCGAGTAAGTGTGCTGACATTTTCAGATGTGCTAATGGTGACTGTGTGTTGAAAATGGCTCAAAGGACACATATTGATGACATTATGAGGGGTAGAATAGTAGGGCGACTGGAGGCTGGTCAAACACAGTAGGTCGTAGCACGGGCCCTCCGTGTGCCACAAAGTCTGATCTCAAGATTATGGCAACGATCCCAGCAGACAGGAATCGTGTCCAGGCGCTACAGTACGGGACGTCCACAGTGTACAACACCACAATATGACCGATATCTCGCCATTAGAGCCCGCAGACAGCCACGGAGTACTGCAGGTAGCCTTTCTCGGGACCTTAGCGCAGCCATTGGAACAGCTGTCTCCAGACACATAGTCTGCAGACGACCGAACAGCTATGGTTTATTCGCCAGAGACCTGCAAGGTGCATTCCACTGACCCCAGGTCACAGGAGAGCCCGTAAAGCCTGGTGTCAAGAACACAGTACATGGTCATTGCAACAGTGGTCCCAGGTTATGTTCACGGACGAGTCCAGGTATAATCTGAACAGTGATTCTCACCGGGTTTCATCTGACGTGAATCACGAACCAGATAACAACCCCTTAATGTCCTTTAAACGGACCTGTATGGAGATCGTGGTTTGATGGTGTGGGGCGGAATTCTGATTGGTGCACGTACACCCCTGCATGTCTTTGACAGAGGAACTGCAACAGGTCAGGTGTATCGGGACGTCATTTTGCACCAGTATGTCCGCCTTTTCAGGGGCGCAGTGGGGCCCACCTTCCTCAAACGGTTCAAATGGTTCAAATGGCTCTGAGCACTATGGGACTCAACATCTTAGGTCATATGTCCCCTAGAACTTAGAACTACTTAAACCTAACTAACCTAAGGACATCACACACATCCATACCCGAGACAGGATTCGAACCTGCGACCGTAGCAGTCCCGCGGTTCCGGGCTGCCGCGCCAGAACAGCACGGCCACCGCGGCTGGACCACCTTCCTCCTGATGGATGATAACGCACGGCCCCACCGAGGTGCCATCGTGGAGGAGTACCTTGAAACAGAAGATGTCAGGCGAATGGAGTGGCCTGCCTGTTCTCCAGACCTAAACCCCGTCGAGCACGTCTGGGATGCTCTCGGTCAACGTATCGATGCACGTCTTCAAATCCCTACAACACTTAAGGAGCTCCGAAAGGCACTGGAGCAACAATGGAACCACCAGATCCAGATCCAGAGTATCCCAACCCTTTGTGCGGACTGTGTACGTGTGCACGGTGATTATATCCCATATTGACGTCGGGATACATGCGCAGGAAACAGTGGCGTTTTGTAGCACTTGTGTTTCGGGACGGTTTTCTCAACTTATCACCAATACCGTGGACTTAAAGATCTGTGTCATGTGTGTTCCCTATGTGCCTATGCTATTTAGTGCCAGTTTTGTGTAGTGCCACGTTGTGTGGCACCGCATTCTGCAATTATTCTTCATTTATGAGCATGGCTGTAGATTGCCTTTGTTATTGGTTTTATTTAAGAATTATGATTTCCTAATACTCTTTATTTTCCTTTGTTGTTTGATTTTGGTTCTTATTATTTTATGTTTTAATAATATTGGCTAGGATGTTGCTCCATTGTTTAACCACTCCGGTTGGTCTTCAGTGTTTCTTAAAGACCAAGTTTCTGTTCTCGAGTGGAAATGATCCGTCTTCGGCTACTCACATACCATAAACGTCATTGGCCGACAAGTACACGAAGCGTAAACAAAACAAGTTCACTGACGTCGGATTGCTTCGCGCTGCTGCAAATTGTGGGGTGAACGACCTCAGAAGCCATTCGCATCTTGGCTGAGAGTTAGGGGGCGGCGGTTTAATTGCCTGTAATTAAGAGCTGGCAGCTGATGCGCGCCGCAGCACCCCTCCTATCCACCCCCTGCACCCCCTCCCCAGCTCCCTTTGCTCGCTACTCCACCTCCACCCCAGCGTCGCGCGCTGCACTTCAGTTACCCCACCCCCTGGCGCGCTCTCTTCAAACACTTTATGCCACCCTTCGGATCTCTGGGGGCAAAGCGGAATGCAATTTGCTGGCGTATTTACAATTAACGCAGGCTGCGGAAAAAGAAATCTCGCTTCTGACGAGTGTCCCTTTAACTGGTAATGAAAACACTGCCGGACGCCGTCCCCTTGGTGTCTGGCGCACAAAAGCCGTCCCGGTCTCCGTTCAAGACTTGATGAGAGGGTCACAGGGGAGTAAAATTTTCTGTTTTTTTATTTTTAAAATCCTTTGGTTCACGCTCGACGTTTTAATTAAAGGACTTAATCGAAGCGAAGCC
Organism: Schistocerca serialis cubense; assembly: GCF_023864345.2. NCBI lineage: Eukaryota > Metazoa > Arthropoda > Insecta > Orthoptera > Acrididae > Schistocerca > Schistocerca serialis. The sequence goes on along the minus strand of NC_064639.1, from coordinate 1,148,139,109 downwards.
TATTTGCGGCAGGCAACCGGATCGTTTATAGTTGTTATTTCGCAAGAGAATTACACGTATGGACCATGAAAAGTATGTGAGGTTAATTCTTCATATACCAGAATAACGACAAAAAGTAAGGTCACAGTGCTTGTTGTCCCTGATGATGTGCTAATTCCAGATGCGACGGTAGATCAGTTATATGCAAGACTTCTTGACATACAGCTTGGAGACATTGTGTCTGTTCCACCTGCTTTTATTTCTGCGTTTGTTGTCCTCGGTGTCGTCGTACTGCGTTGCTCCACTGGCTGAAACATTGGTTGTGGGTTGCGACACTACTGTAAATAATGTAGCCTACAGGTGTACAGTTTCGTTTAACCATACTTTAATTTCACTTTGCACAACCCCCGAATAATACAGAGTTATATGGCCTATTGTTTAACTTTCGATAAGCCTCGTTAATAGTCTTCAGGCGAAACTCCACATGTTGCTACAATAGTTTACTGTTGAACATCTACGAGCAGTAAAAACATAACCACAAAGTTCACAGTTATTGAAGAATAATCAGGTGCGTCACTGTCATTGTTTTTACACACCGCCTAGTGGTGTAACACATCTTTCACTGTTAAGTCGATCATTTTTGTCGTTCCAATCAACACAGGTTCTTGGTCTGTAACTCGGCCGTGGACTGACTGTCTCGTGAACAAAAATTGAGCCCTTATATATTATCACAATAATCGGTACTGAAACTGCACATTGTTTGAAGATAAATTTACAGAAATTACAATCAAAAGCTAACTCATTAAATTAACTGATTACATCGAAAAATGTCTTCTACTACGAGGATTATGCCAAATTATTTGTTTAAATCATGAAATTAACAAATATAGTTATGCAAACAATACTTTTGACAAAACTGTTAATTACTTTGGAATTAATTCAGGGCTGGTCATGCTAACCTGTTTTCGAATATAGCCAAATAGATACTGTAAGATTACTAGCATTTCGTCTTCCAAACGTTTATAATCAGTGCAGAATTTATATTTGTTTATATGTCAACAACAGAGTTTACGTTACGAAGCAATTACTGATTTCTCCCTATGAGAGATACTCCCTAAGAAAGTTACTAACTATGAATAGTCAAAATAAATTAGAAAATCAATCACATACATAAAACTAAACAAAAAATTAGATCTGCTGTTATATTCTTTAAAACTGAGGTCCAATCTTTCTCTTTTATGAAGATGCGGATTATATTCAGGTATGCTGATGGTAAATAGTTAAAAGTAACAAAAGGAATTTAAGGAGACAGATGACAAAACAAGAGGGGAATTAAAAATATCCCATCTTTCGAGAATGAGATTTTCACTCTGCAGCGGAGTGTGCGCTGATGTGAAACTTCCTAGCAGATTAAAACTGTGTGCCGGACCGAGACTCAAACTCGGGACCTTTGCCTTTCGCGGGCGAGTGCTCTAACATCTGAGCTATCCAAGCACGACTCACGACCCCTCCTCACAGCTTTACTTCCGCCAGTACTTCGTCTCCTACCTTCCAAACTTTACAGAAGCTCTCCTGCAAACCTTGCAGAACTAGCACTCATGAAAGAAAGGATATTGCGGAGACGTGGCTTAGCCACAGCCTGGGGAATGTTTCCAAAATGAGATTTTGACTCTGCAGCGGAGTGTGCGCTGGTAAGAAACTTTCTGGCAGATTAAAACTGTGTGCCGGACCGAGACTCGAACTCGGGACCTTTGCCTTTCGCGGGCAAGTGCTCTCGGTCCGGCACACAGTTTTAATCTTCCAGTAAGTTTCTTTATCCCATCTTTATTCGTCACAACATCTGTTTGTACTTTTTTAGCCAACTGCTGTTTTGTGGTGTGGTAGTTATACAGTTTTAACTACCAGTTTAAAAATAGAGTAACCCAGTTAATTTGTTTGTTTGTTTGCAGGTACATGTAGGTACACCCGGCAAAGGTTGAATGCTCAACGACACATTGTGAAAGTACACTGCTAGACGTGATAAGATTAAGCAGTCCATTTATGGGGTACAGTGCGGTAATTCGTTTCCTGCTTTTGTAGAAGAACAGTGACGAGTTAGTAGACATCTACAACCGCAGCGCACCGCCACAGGACACAGTGGCTAGATAAGTGGCGATGTTGAAAATATGAAGAAATGGCAGACCATCTTCGTGATGAATCAGAAATCGTGAGAGAAGAAGAGGCTCTGGCGCCTGAAGACCGGCATTCAGCAAATAGAGGCGATAGTGGATGAACTGAAAATCTCTCATAATCTGTTTTCAGCTTGTTGGTCAACATCTAATTGTGACAAACATCGTCGCCCGCTGATCAGCGACTACTCAGACCTATTCAAAACGCTCTGAGTAGCGGAAATGTTGTAGCCGTGTCAGTCTAATCCAGATCACTATGTTACCCATGAATCACCGTGGATAAGTGCTACAAGTGTAGCTATGATCCCCCAGAGCAGAACTGCAAAGAAAGCGTTGGAACCACGCGGTTTCAGCACAGCCGAAAACGGCGAAGAACCAACCATCACTAACCAAGGTAATATTGTTATTTGAGAGTGCTATGCTAAGGTGCTAACGGAGTACGCTCGTAAGGCGAAAACGATCACAGGAGAATGCTTCCCAAACATCCTGACGAGGTTGCGAGAGGCTATGAAGAGTAAGCTTTGAGGGTATCTCTCCCCACAACACCACAAGTTGACCCTGATGAACGATACCACCAACGGTAGCCGAAACGTTGCGAGTTTTATCATGTATAACGCTTTCACACACGAGGAAGGATATTATTGTAATGGCCTTTGACAGTGAAATGCTAATATTTCATAGGATATCTTAACTAATGAGGCAGGGGAATCAGAAGCTCAACAGTTGAAAAGGTTGTTTCTATATTATAAAGTTCACTGAAAATTGGAGATTGAAGTGTAGCAGTGTTATAGGGAAACAGAACGTTCTGATGCAGAAATAATTCAAAATCGAAGATCGCTTAAATACTGTTTACTGGACAACTGGTTTCAACACACTAAAGTTGTCAACATTCGATCTGTGAAGATATAATATGACAGGTTTGAGGGAGGGCTTACATGAGCTGCACTATACACATTACTATTAGTACATTACCATATAGCTGAATGTCGATTAACATTTATAAACCATTTGGATATATCGATACATGGCGCAGACCAGCTGATATAAAATCATTGTCACAAAAAAAAAAAAAAAAAAAAAATGCTCTCATGGTCATTCTTTTCCTTAAGATATGTAAAACCGAAATCACAAGATAAAACTACACTCCTGGAAACTGAAATAAGAACACCGTGAATTCATTGTCCCAGGAAGGGGAAACTTTATTGACACATTCCTGGGGTCAGATACATCACATGATCACACTGACAGAACCACAGGCACATAGACACAGGTAACAGAGCATGCACAATGTCGGCACTAGTACAGTGTATATCCACCTTTCGCAGCAATGCAGGCTGCTATTCTCCCATGGAGACGATCGTAGAGATGCTGGATGTAGTCCTGTGGAACGGCTTGCCATGCCATTTCCACCTGGCGCCTCAGTTGGACCAGCGTTCGTGCTGGACGTGCAGACCGCGTGAGACGAAGCTTCATCCAGTCCCAAACATGCTCAATGGGGGACAGATCCGGAGATCTTGCTGGCCAGGGTAGTTGACTTACACCTTCTAGAGCACGTTGGGTGGCACGGGATACATGCGGACGTGCATTGTCCTGTTGGAACAGCAAGTTCCCTTGCCGGTCTAGGAATGGTAGAACGATGGGTTCGATGACGGTTTGGATGTACCGTGCACTATTCAGTGTCCCCTCGACGATCACCAGTGGTGTACGGCCAGTGTAGGAGATCGCTCCCCACACCATGATGCCGGGTGTTGGCCCTGTGTGCCTCGGTCGTGTGCAGTCCTGATTGTGGCGCTCACCTGCACGGCGCCAAACACGCATACGACCATCATTGGCACCAAGGCAGAAGCGACTCTCATCGCTGAAGACGACACGTCTCCATTCGTCCCTCCATTCACGCCTGTCGCGACACCACTGGAGGCGGTCTGCACGATGTTGGGGCGTGAGCGGAAGACGGCCTAACGGTGTGCGGGACCGTAGCCCAGCTTCATGGAGACGGTTGCGAATGGTCCTCGCCGATACCCCAGCAGCAACAGTGTCCCTAATTTGCTGGGAAGTGGCGGTGCGGTCCCCTACGGCACTGCGTAGGATCCTACGGTCTTGGCGTGCATCCGTGCGTCGCTGCACCTTCCGCCGACCACTGGCGACAACATCGATGTACTGTGGAGACCTCACGCCCCACGTGTTGAGCAATTCGGCGGTACGTCCACCCGGCCTCCCGCATGCCCACTATACGCCCTCGCTCAAAGTCCGTCAACTGCACATACGGTTCACGTCCACGCTGTCGCGGCATGCTACCAGTGTTAAAGACTGCGATGGAGCTCCGTATGCCACGGCAAACTGGCTGACACTGACGGCGGCGGTGCACAAATGCTGCGCAGCTAGCGCCATTCGACGGCCAACACCGCGGTTCCTGGTGTGTCCGCTGTGCCGTGCGTGTGATCATTGCTTGTACAGCCCTCTCGCAGTGTCCGGAGCAAGTATGGTGGGTCTGACACACCGGTGTCAATGTGTTCTTTTTTCCATTTCCAGGAGTGTATTTGGTACATGACCGCTGCTCCACTAACAACGGTCGGAATCACATTGCCCTATTCCTCGCACGTTTACCTGCTGCGATTCTAGTGTTTCAAAACCGACCACTACATAGCGCTATCCAAGCAGTGCACACACACACACACACACACAGTCCCACTGTATAACCACTCATTACTACTACAATACAGCTTTACTATTACTACTGATCAAAACCCCAAGCAAAGAACACTTTCGCGTACATATCTTATGCAAATAATGACCATGAGAGCAGTTGTTTTTTTATTTTTTGTGACAATGATTTTATATCGGTGTCAATAAAATATTTTCGCATTCGGAGGAGAAAGTTAGTGATTCGAATTTCTTGAGAAGATTCCGTCGCAACGAAAGACGCCTTTCTTTTAATGATGTCCAGCCCAAATCCTGTATCATTTCAGTGACACTCTCTCCCATATTTCGCGATAGTACAAAACGTGCTGCCTTTCTTTGACCTTTTTCGATGTACGCCGTCAGTCCTATCTGGTAAGGATCCCATACAGCGCAGCAGTATTCTAAAAGACGACGGACAAGCGTAGTGTAGGCAGTCTCCTTAGTAGGTCTGTTACATTTTCTAAGTGTCCTGCCAATAAAACGCAGTCTTTGGTTAGATTTCCCCACAACATTTTCTATGTGTTCCTTCCAATTTATGTTGTTCGTAATTGTAATACCTAGGTATTTAGCTGATTTTACAGCTTTTAGAATAGACTGATTTATCGTGTAACCGAAGTTTAACGAATTCCTTTTAGCACTATGTGGATGACCTCACACTTTCCGTTATTTAGGGTCAACTGCCCTTTTTCGCACCATTCAGTTATCTTTTCTAAATAGTTTTGCAGTTTGTTTTGATCTTCTGATGACTTCATTAGTCGGTAAACGACAGCGTCATCTGCAAACAAGCGAAGACGGTTGCTCAGATTGTCTCCCAAATCGTTTATATAGATAAGGAACAGCAAAGGGCCTATAACACTACCTCGGGGAACGCCTGAAATCACTTCTGTTTTACTCGATGACTTTCCGTCAATTACTACGAACTGTGAGCTCTCTGACAGGAAATCCAGTCAGTCACATAACTGAGACTATATTCCACAAGCACGCAATTTCACTACGAGCCGCTTGTGTGGTACAGTGTCAAAAGCCTTCCGGAAATCCAGAAATACGGAATCGATCTGAAATCCCTTGTCATTCAACACTTCCTGTGAATAAAGAGCTAGTTGTGTTTCACAGGAACGATGTTTTCTATACCCATGTTGACTGTATGTTAATACGCCGTTTTCTTCGAGGTAATTCATAATGTTGGAACACAATATATGTTCCAAAATGCTGCTGCATTTCGATGTTAACGATATCGGGCTGTAATTTAGTGGATTACTCCTACTACCTTTCTTGAATATTGATGTGACCTGTGCAACTTTCCAGTCTTTGGGAACGGATTGTACATGATTGTTAAGTATGGAGCTAATGCATCAGCATACTCCGAAAGGAACCTAATTGGTATACGGTCTGGACCAGAAGACTTGCTTTTATTAGGTGATTTACGAGTAAGTTGTTTCACTATTCCGAGAATATTTACTTCTACGTCACTCATGTTGGCAGCTGTTCTTGATTCGAATTTTAGAATATTTACTTCGACTTCTTTTGTGAAGGCATTTTGGAAGGCTGTGTTTAGCAACTCTGCTTTGGCAGCACTGTCTTCGATAGTATCACCATTGCTATCGCGCAGAGAAGGCATTGATTGTTTCTTGCCGCTAATATACTTCACATACGACCAGATCTCTTTGGATTTTCTGCCAGGTTTCGAGACAAAGTTTCGTTGTGGAAACTCTTATAGGCATCTCGCATTGAATTCCGCACTAAATTTCGAGCTTCTGTAGAAGATCGCCAATCTTGGGGATTTTGCGTCTGTTTACATTTGGCATGTTTGTTTCGTTGTTTCTGCAACAGTGTTCTAACCTGGTTTGTGTACCAAGGAGGATCAGCTCCGTCGTTTGTTCATTAATTTGGTATACATCTCTCAATTGCTGCCGATGTCTGGTCTACACTTAAATTATTAATTTGGAATGAGTGGAGGTTGTCTCCTAGGAAGGCGTCAAGTGAATTTTTATCTGCTTTTTCGAATAGGTGTATTTTTCGCTTTCGACGATTTGGGGATTACAATATTCAATCTCGCTACGACAACTCTGTGTTCACTAATCTCTGAATCGGTTTTGATGCTCGTTATTAACTCAGGATTATTTGTTGCTAAGAGGTCAAGTGAGTTTTCCAACCGTTTACTATTCGCGTGGGCTCATGAACTAACTGCTCGAAATAATTTTCAGAGAATGCGTTTAGCACAATTTCGGATGCTATTTTATGCGTACCTCCGGATGCTAATAGTTTCGCTTCTGAATATTAGTAATTTTAAAGAGTGTTAGACTTGTCACCTGTAACGATAGCCGCTTGCGCCGTTAATTCATATTTTCTACTCATAGGGATTCTTGTGCGTAGCCTTATTTGCGAAGATGATTGTTCCCTTTGATGTGTGCTAGCAAGGTAGCTTTGACGACAAACGGCACGTTTCTGTTCCCTGAGCCCGGAGCAGAGGCGTGTTTGCTTTTTGCCGCGGCGACACTTTGGTCGTCGCACTGCGTATGGGCTGGGTTGTTTGGGGGAGTAGACCAGACAGCGAGGTCATCGGTCTCATCAGATTAGGGAAGGACGGGGAAGGAAATCGGCCGTGCCCATTCAAAGGAACCATCCCGGCATTTGTTTGGAGCGATTTAGGGGAATCACGGAAAACCTAAATCAGGATGGCCGGACGTGGGATTGAACCGTCGTCTTCCCGAATGCGAGTCCAGTCGTATGGGTTGGCCGCTAGTCTGGTGCTCCTACCAGTAGTGACATGGTGGCTCAAATTAAGTAAAGGTGATCCTTTGATGCTTTCTACGGCGGAGTGTCGCCGATTAGGCGGGAGCAATTTGCTCCATTTGGTGAATTTAATAAGTTCAGTAGGTTTAAAGCATGTTTTCCGAGCCCATTGTACCTCTTTAACTGCTCTATTACCTTGCACTCTTATTACTACTTCTCAGTGCATTAAGAACTGTTACTTATCATTACAGACTGTCGAACTTTACCTTGGGCCACAGTCATTAGCTAACTCCACTTATTGTGAAACTTGCCTGCTCGTTCCTTGTCGGCCGTGATAGCCGTCTGCTGTAGCTCTCAGCTTACATTGAAATTTAGGCAACTGTGTATTTATTAAAGGTCATCTTTAATCTTTGGTTGGAGTGTCCGGTAGGGATTTACATTTAAATTTTATACCTTCCCAGTTTTTTTTTTGAGGGATTGTGTATTTTATTGCTTAAAGGACTTTTTTTTATTAAGGCTTATACATTGCTAAGCGCCTTCCAGCAGCTACAATTAGTGGCATAAGTCGTGATCCTTCCTGCATCTGGATGTATGTTATCCAATTGTGTAACGGTGACCTAAGCTTTGAGATTGTTATTACATTTAATGGCTATCATTGTAATTAATTTGGCTGGTGAAATTGTTTGTTGATCCTGCGTGTAGTCACGCCCAGTTGGTGAGACCTTTTCCTGTTTTTGGGAACTGTATACTGTCGGTTCCAAGCCCCGTTCTTAGTGGTATAGTCGAAAAAAATTGTTTCTAATGAATTGAGCCTGTTCAAGTTTCGATTGTCAGAATTCTAATTCTTTTAATAAGTTTTTTTTAAGTTGTAATGATAATATTGTTGTTAAGTAACAAAGTGCATTATTTGAAACAATTAACGAGGTATGTGGGCCCACGTTCCATGATTTATTTTTCTTTTTGCTTAACGCTATCCCAACTGTAGTTGTGAGGTATCATATATGAGCTTGTTGAGCAAGTAATGTGGGATTGGTAACAGGAATGAGAGGAATTAGAGAGGGGAAATTATTCTGTTTTCTCTTTCTAACTTGCGCTGGTGCCCGAATCCAGTCGTAGCTATCGGAAACAGAAACGCAGCCGGCACTGTCATTTCCATTGGATTATAAGATCCTCTTTGATTTATAGTTTTGGTTGCCAAGCGTTGTGTGTTGCTTTGAATATGGATTACCTCTTAATAATTACCGACTTAAACAGCGAACCACAAAAAAAATGTTACTGTACATTCAGTGTACCGTCTTTAGCAGCGTACATCATATGAGTACAGAGTTTGAATTACGATGAAATTTTCAAAAAACGGTAATATGACCACTGCTAGGAGCAAGTAACACGAAAGGGCTGTGTTGAGTATGTGTTTTCTCTCAAATTTACTTCTGTCTGATGCATTTCAATGTAGAAACAATTTCATTTTTCAGTACTTCTTTCTGTTCAATAAACGCAGTTCTTCGACACACTATATATATTATTTACTATGAGTTAATTTTATTGAGTAACTATAAAGAGCCTAGTGTTTTTAAAACACCTTCCGAACCGAGGGTGGGAAGTATGCTTTGGAGACTGATATATAAATTTTTACTACTGTTATAAATGCAACAGTCACCCGTACTATTCGCTCATTTTTTATTATTTTATTGTTATTTTAAGTAAACAGATCATGAGTAAAATTAGAGTAAGGAAAAGTAAAGTAAGTTTAAACTTTTATATTTATTTTAAAATTAATCAATGTTCAATAAAACAGATAACACATGCTAACTCTGTCTCAAAGCTGCTGCCTTACTAACTGTTGCAAATTAAGAAAAAGTTTTACTCAGAGGGGGTTCAATTAGCATAAAACGTGATTTTCAAAAAATAGGAAACGGAAAGAATAGGAAACAGGATGGGATACCACACTCAAACAAGCATAACAAAGATAGTCAAGGGTACACAAAAAAAGAACTGAACCATGACCTATCCATTTTATTTAGGCGAAGAAATTCCGCTCCTAGCGTAGTCGTGTTCCCAGTGGATAACCACAGACTCATATTGGAAGTTTGAATGAAGATCACGTGGTTGGACATAGACACAATCTTACCAAAATGCTCTATAAAAACCTTTCCACAAATTGTGAAATAGGAAAACTGCACGCGAAAGCGATTAATTAAGTGTGAATACGCGAAATATTATGCAATAGAGTAGCTGAGGGCTAGTTTTGTTATTACAGCACATGTTCCACGCTCACAAGTACATTTACAGAAAATATATAATTCCAAAACGATTTTAATGAAGAAATCAAACACATAAAAAAAAACCTTCGGAACTGCGTTAATAACGCCATTGTTGGTGATTTCTCATTAAACAATTTTACGAGCACGTGGTACTCTTATTACAAAGCACACCCCGCTTGGGTTGAACACAACGAGAAATTATTAATTTGAAGAATTTCAACGAGAGAAAACCTTACAATCATACGAAGATACACTTATACGCACATTCACACTGAAGGGCGATGATTTTATTTAAAACTATGCCTCATGACTTAACGTGCTTCCTCTTTCCATTATTGGTGTGGAAACAAAGCAACTACCGCAATAAACTCCGAAACCAACACTGAAATCACACTGCATACTTTCACTTCTTGTCTCTCTTTTCTATTATTTTGTTTTGTTATTATTATTATTATTACTTGCGTAACAACTCATATACGAAAAGAACCGCGAAATACCTTTCAGTAATGCTGTTCCATGAATTTCTTTATAAACATTAATTTTCAACAAAACAGAATATATCGTATGGTTATTGTTCTGTATCTGGCTTTCTATTAAAGGAACATTTTTACGTTACTGTAACTCACTATAAAATTCAACCTATCTTCCCTACTTTATAGTTATTGAAAATGAAAATTACTTTGTTATGAATACTGATGTTACAGTTCGCAATGATCGCTCAACATCAAAATTTTGCAGTGGATTTTTGTTAACAGTAAAAAAACCAATAATTACCACGACTAGCACAAGAACATGAGACTATTATCGGAGAAAAAGACGTTTTTTCTATAAGGTTTGCCAGACCAGAACTAACCACAGCAAGATTCCTATTATGTTACGAAGGTAAATTATCTTTTTTGTACTGTTAGTAATATATTATCAGCAGCCCGCATCAACCTGCAAAACACATCATAAAATCTGCTGCTCTGCTCTGCATGTCCAAAAGCTGAAAGAAATAATTTTATTTCACTATTACCTCCCCGCTTCTTTGCGGTATGATAGATTTCATTTAATGCAGTTTGAATGCGCAGCGGCTCGTTCGTTCGTAGCGCAGCTCTGCACCACGGATAATATTTAAATAACTGAAAATGTCTTAAAGGGATGGGATAATATGCCGAGCAAGCTATTACAAATAATAATGCAGGGTTTCATTAAATAACTCTATTCAAAACATTTAAATATGTTAATTATTACACACCTTTAAAATGAGTACGTAATAGCGTGCATCTCTCAACCTTGACAAAAGAAGGCTACGCTAGCGTACAATACAACGTCACAGGCTATCCTACTCCCGTAACTCCAAGAAGAAAACAGAGAAATTAATGTTCGTGCTGTATTTTTTATACTAGTCACACATTCTCATCTTTGTTTGATGTTTATCGTCTGTGGCGGTTTCAGTACTCGCCGACACAGATATTATCTAAAATAAATAATAAAAAAAAGTACATAATTCCATACAATAACAAAACATGATACACAATGTTTTCTCTTTACTACATAATATGTCTTTTGCTAATAGACGTTACAATGCCCCCTGGCACCAATTGACTAACGTTAAGAATGTTCGGCAATATGCTGCCACTAACGTCCGTTTTGTCATTGTCTATCACCTTATTTGGAATATTCACTGTTCACTTCCTTGCTCTTTTGCACTATAGTTTTAATTACACTCTTTATGGTTTTCTCACACTTTGCGAGGCGACCGTAAACTTAGTCCCAGGGTCATTACAGTTTCCTGGCTCCCCCATTCGGGCTACGTGCGGTCAGAAAACCTGGGAAAACTGCGCCGGAGCCATGGTCATCTCGCCTGGTTTGTCTTAAAACACAGTTTGATTGTTCATCAAAAAAGGTTGGACTTTATCCAATGTTCATAGATAACAAAGGTTATTTATGACAGAATGTTAAACTCTTAGTCTCCTTGTTAAAAATGTACCTTCTACACTCTTTCACATTTGTGTTCTGTGTCACACTGAAAGTCAATCATTAAACAGTTTTACAGTAGTGTAATGGATTGTCTCTACACTTACTAACGACAAATGTTCTACCATGGTATGGCATTCGTGTCAGTTTGCTTCACTAATGTGACGAAAACATATAACATATATCACTGAACCAATGAATATTTTGAGTCTATACACAGTAACTAAAGAAAAAAAAATGTTTGTCACGTAATTTCGTGTCCAATAAATCATTTTCATATTAGTACATTAACAACGTAGTTGGTAATGTTCGGTTGAATGTCAACAATGTACGAAGCGGCGGCGCGAAGCAATTGTTGCTTAGCGTCGTCTGGAACGCGGCGTGCCAACGACCGCTGGGGTCGACGACCTGCTCGCAGTAACAGCGACGGCGTGCTGGGATGGCGCCCGAGCAGTCGCGAACCGCGCCGAACCATTCACCAATGTCGGCGTGTTGCAGTGGTTTCCCGCGACCGGCTGGCTGGCGGCACGGCACTCGTCTCTGCTTCTCCGCATGGCTCCCCGTCGTAACGCATGAAACAAATATTCCACAACGGTGTACTGTCTTTAAGGATACAGATTATTAGCTGTGGGAGAAAATGCAACTTGGTTAAAAGCGTTTATTGTTCAGTAAGCCGTCGCTTCGCTGGTATGCACAGGATGTTTTGGCGTGATACCAGGTTTCTTGTGACGCTAGTATTCAGGGTTCGTCACACACACTTTGTACTACACACTTTCACTTATTCTCACGGTCGATACGCTGCCAGAGCGTCTCTCAACACACGAAAATGTTTCGGTTCACACACACTAAATGGTTCCGTCGAGCGATGTTTGTTTGAATCGACTCAGAACGGATCACCAACTACCGTTTTTACACACAGTGTATTGTTCGTTGAGCACTGCACTATGGCAGTTAGTCACTCGACACTTAACTTATACCGACGTATATATTGGTGCAGATACAACAGTCATTTTCTGTCCCTACTACACACAATATTCCGTCCTTTTCTAGATTGTTTATGCACACAGTTTATTTTTAATGCATATCAACTGTTCTTAGCATAATCACTCTCATCTTCATTGAGTCCATTGTTTTTACCTTGTCATTACACACTTTTAATACTATTACTAGGCATATATGGCTTTTTTGTAATTATTTAAAGGTGTGTGATTTTTGGTACATAGCTTTCTTTTCCTTTTTCAGTGTAGCTTGCCAGGTTATCACCCATCTAGCAAACAGATTTTACCATGCGCATGACAACTTGACTTGGGCATATTGCTCAATAAATACTTCATTTAGTACTAGTATTATTTTTAATAATCTGTCCTACAGGACTACAGCGTAGTTTCCGCGTGACTTGATTCGCGTACCGCGTAATTAATATTCAAGGGCGTGTACCAAGTACACAGGCTTCAATTGAAGCGTCGATACATACAAAGCGTAGGTTACACGGAACGGGTTTGTTTTTGATCGAATTCTGCTCCAGTGTCGTTCTCAGATCACTACTGGCAGTAAACGTTACATCACATAATTGTTTCGTACTACAAAGTCAATTTTTGGCTAGTAGAGACTCTCTCTCAGGGTTCCTTAATTCTAACACAATTACATCTGTTACATTACTATATGAGATTTCATCATTAATTGTACTTATTTACTACAAATGAAAAATGATTCAAGAAATTAATCATTATTTTATCAACAAAAAGATTATTCATTGCTTGATGAGCATATAGTATTCTAATGACACTAATTGTCTGTAAACAAAGTCTTCCATTTGCATGCTATTGCTCATTTACTCATTCTACTTTCGTGCTATGCTTACTTATTTATGTTTTACTTCCTCAAAATTTTAAATACACACAAATTCTTTTTTAAAGCTCACCTACTTATACTCTATAAACACAATTGAAATCTTCTTACTGCTACTATTTACATCTGACAGGTCATTGAATAAATAATTTTACATCTTTCAAATGTCTCTAACCACTACTTCCCTCCTTGACCAAGTGATGGAGTAAGATGCGCGACGGTATGTTTTGTGGGGCATCACCTCTATGTGATAGTGGTACCCCTTGACTATTCCTGGTCGGTCGGTAAATACCATGATATATTCCGATAGCAGCTGCGCCAACTGTTGCTTTTGTATGTTGCTTAAACTTTCAGATTCCTGTACTTTGGTTTGAAATTCAACAACATTTGTTTCAAAATTTCGATCTTCTATACTCGGATAATAGAGATCTGTCACAGGTGAATAATCATTGAGGTGTAGTACCCAGGGGTTCCTACATTTGATGTTAATTCAATTGCAACATGGCACAAGTACCTCCTTCGATTTCATCATAGACAACTCAATCCTCCTACCTTTATTAACGATGCTTAGTTTTCCCGAGGAGAGGTCGATCACTGCGTCCCTCTCACGGAGAAAATCTACTCCCAGAATGCAGGCCACCTTTAACCCTTTAACAATGAGGAACGAGCTCACTATGGCTTCGCCCTCCTTATAAATCTCCACCTGCACGTGGTACTTAACTGATTGGCTCTGTGCACTTATAGCTCCAGACACCTTGCAACTATTAACCGGGAAAGTCGGTATGCTACGTCCCTTCCCCAGCGCTTTACACAACTCTGTACTTATTACACTCACCGAGACACCTGTGTCGATGATTATATTCACTGCAACATCATTGATTTTCGCTTCTATTATGGCTTGCACATTTTCGTTGCTATCTTTCTTACATTCATGCGGTTCTGTCAGTAGATCATTATCCATACTGATACCGTCGTCGTATCGCAGCATATGTATTCCAGGGATATTATTGTCATTCGTGTTGCTCTCACTCCACCTCTCGGCCAGCGATGGAGAGCATATCGAGGCCGATTCTAGTTTGTTGGATGGCTTGCTTGCGAGGTACCTGGACGGCTATTATCCGCGACCTCTACTATGTGTACGTTTTGATTTGTAGGCCGCCACGACTGCGCAATAGGCGCGTTTTGCAGTGGTGGTCTGTTGTTATCGTACCGGTCATTACCCTGCCGCTCTGGGCTTGGTCGCTGATTCTGATTCCAATTGCGATTACTGTCGCTGTAGTTGCTATGCCACTGACCTCGCGCATTTTTCCAGCGGTTGGTTCCTGGCAGTTCGGAATCGTACCGGTCGTCAAATCGATGCTTTTTATTATGGGACGGTTGACTATACCCGTTCTGACTTCTCCCATTATTACCATTTTGCGAATGCTCTTGCCTCTTGTTACCACCCCCACCATTTCCATGGTTGTGGTTTTGTGCACTATTATTTCTATCATGTTTACACCCTGATCCATTATTCCGCGAGTGATCACACGCTGCTTTTGCGTCTTCCTGGATTAAGTCTATCGAATCTAGAACAGACAGGAAATGTTCCATGTCGCTCTCTGGTACGTGTATTAATTTCTCTTTGATATGAATGGGTAAATGTGATTTTAAGAGTCTTATTATGTCTCTTGGTGAGATAGGCTCGTCCCAGTAGCGCGTTTTGTTTATATATTTCTCAAAATACCGTCTCAGATTCCCAAGACGGGGTGAGTACGGTTCGGGATTGTATACTTCTTTTCTTAGCCGCTCTTGTATACAAGGCGACCAGTATTTCGACAAAAACGCCCTTTCAAACTGTTCATACGTCATGCAGCTGTCTGCTACTTCCGTAGCCCACAACGCTGCATCACCCTGAATGTATGACATTACGTATTGAATTTTCTGTGCTTCGTTCCACACACTAGGCAAGATATTTTTAAAGCTTTTTATGAATACTACTGGGTGTACTGACTTCCGTTCAGTAGTAAACGTTTGAAACTGCCTATTTTTTATCAAACTTTCTTCAACTAATATTTCTGGACTACACTGGTTTGCTCCTGGGGCATAGGCTGTGTGCTCCGAACCGAAGCTACAGCTCTTCGCATTATCGCCTAAAGATTCACCATTGTTGCGTCGCGTATAAGTTTGTGCGTTGCCAAAAACATTGGTTGTTGGCGACATAGTTTCATGTTCAAGATGTTTGTTACTCTGTGCTAAACCCTTTTCCAAGTCGGATATCCGTTTGTTAATATTCACTTGCCACTGCGGAATATCCTCACTGAGTATTTGTTTGATGGTTTGCACGTCGTTCTGTACCTGACTATTTACTGCGGTACTGAACGATTCGGGATCTCTATCTGCCATGGCTGCTTGTACCTTAGAATTAATATTTTTGTCGATCTCACTCTCCTTCGCTTCTAGCCATGAGTTGAATTCGGTTTCAATTTTAGTCGCTTGTTCGTTCCACTTCTGCTCTACAAGCTGTGTGGAATCTATTTCTAGCTTTCCTAATTGGTTGTCTAAGACACCTATCTCGTCTACCCTGTTAGTGTTTGCTACTTGCAGTTTGTTGACCTGTACAGTAAACTCCTGCACGGCCTTAGGTATCGACTCATAATTCTGTTTCATAGAGGCAATCTCTTTTTTCATATTTTCTAACGATTGCACAAGTTGCTGGTCCCGCTCAGCTTGCTGGCGATCCCACTCAGCCTGCTGGGCAAGAAACTTTTCCTCTAGCCGGCGATCCCGCTCAGCTTGCTGGGCAAGGAAATTTTCTGTTAACTGGCGATCTAGCTCAGCTTGCTGGCGATCTCGCTCGGCTTGCTGTTGCGCAAATTTTGCCTGGTAATCCAGCACGCGCTCTAATATCGCCTGAAGTGAATACCCCCCAGGCAGATTACCACTCTCTGGTTCCTGCTTTTCTGGAGGTGGTGCAATTTCTTTATCTACCTCTCCTTGAGCACAGGTGGGCGGTGGTACCACTTCCTGTGCCCCTGCCCCCACATTTTCGCATGGTATATCCTCAAAGAGAGTACTTGTACTGCTTAATGCACCCGTTTCTACATTTCCTGCACTAACTAATGGCTGTTCCTCAGTATCCATATTGCTCGGACGTTGACTACGCAATTTAACCATATTCATAAATTACCTACTCGAACACAAGGTCTGACAGTTTTTCCTTGCACACAAAATATATTAAATTATCTACAATACACTGCACACTAAAAATTACTATCTACAATCAACTTTGCCCTGTCATAAACACTAACTTCAAACTACGCACACCACTAGCGATATGAGATCACTTCACTGGAGTTAAGCTTCTACAAACAGGACAACTACACTGTAATCTTACCTTTAGTTTGTCTGATTTCGGGGTTCGGCTGCCCCCGGATTATGTAGTCGTTACAGTTTCTCAGTACTATCAGGATCGTTTCCTCTGACTCGCATGCAGTGGTGCGTTTTTTCATGAAAGAATGTTTGTACATTCATTAATACATGGCATTAATCATGATACACATACATACATTTATCACTAAATACATACATATATATAACAATAGACACTGAAAGAAAATACGTAAAACAATTATTTTCGTGGCCACTGCAAATTCGGGCCCCGCGTTTTTGGGCGACAGTTTCACTTCTTGTCTCTCTTTTCTATTGTTTTGTTTTGTTATTATTATTATTAATACTTGCGTAACAACGCATATACGAAAAGAGCCGCGAAATATTCAGTAATGCTGTGCCATGAATTTCTTTATAAACATTAATTTTCAACAAAACAGAATATATCGTAGGGTTATTGTTCTGTATCTGGCTTTCTATTAAAGAAACATTTTTACGTTACTGTAACTCACTATAAAATTCAACCTATCTTCCCTACTTTATAGTTATTGAAAATGAAAATTACTTTGTTATGAATACTGATGTTACAGTTCGCAATGATTGCTCAACATCAAAATTTTGCAGTGGATTTTTGTTAACAGTAAAACACCAATAATTACCACGACTAGCACAAGAACATGAGACTATTATCGGAGAAAAAGACGTTTTTTCTATAAGGTTTGCCAGACCAGAACTAAGCACAGCAAGATTCCTATTATGTTACGAAGGTAAATTATCTTTTTTGTACTGTTAGTAATACATTATCAGCAGCCCGCGTCAACCTGCAAAACACATCATAAAATCTCCTGCTCTGCTCTGCATGTCCGAAAGCTGAAAGAAATAACTTTATTTCACTATTACCTCCCCGCTTCTTTGCGGTATGATAGATTTCATTTAATGCAGTTTGAATGCGCCGCGGCAGCGGCTCGTTCGTTCGTAGCGCAGCTCTGCACCACGGATAATATTTAAATAACTGAAAATGTCTTAAAGGGATGGGATAATATGCCGAGCAAGCTATTACAAATAATAATGCAAGGTTTCATTAAATAACTCTATTCAAAACATTTAAATATGTTAATTATTACACACCTTTAAAATGAGTACGTAATGGCGTGCATCTCTCAACCTTGACAAAAGAAGGCTACGCTAGCGTACAATACAACGTCACAGGCTATCCTACTCCCGTAACTCCAAGAAGAAGACAGAGAAATTAATGTTCGTGCTGTATTATTTATACTAGTCACACATTCTCATCTTTGTTTGATATTTATCGTCTGTGGCGGTTTCAGTACTCGCCGACACAGATATTATCTAAAATAAATAATAAAAAAAAGTACATAATTCCATACAATAACAAAACATGATACACAATGTTTTCTCTTTACTACATAATATGTCTTTTGCTAATAGACGTTACAAAACCGATTTAAAATAATATAAAAAATGTTTTCGACATAAATTTGTAAGAAAAGTAATTACTATTTACAAATCTTTAGCATAGTGCAGCGCTTCAGCAACCGTGAATTGTTCAGAAATTAAGAAATTCAGTCGTCAGTTGCAGTTCTTAATTTCTTCTAATTAACATTTCAGTTAAGCTGAAAACTTAAATATTTCACTGTGCTTCGGACTCACCAAACACGTGCTTACTGGACCATATTATCACATCAGAAACAGACTAACTAGCCTGGGCCCCGTCCGAGGGTGTCCCACAGATACAATAGAAAGTGACCAGAGAGGTAGCTTCCTTTACCAGCTTGAGAAGGGACTGACGAAACCACACCAAGGAGACAAACCTCTTTGCCTTAGGAATCGTATCTACCTCCTCAGACGTTGGTACTGCTGTTCTCTAGGAGAGAGGACTTCTCTGCTACCACCGAGCATGCAACTACAAATACTCTCACTCATTCATCCTTTCACACCAGAAGGGAAGGAGATGACAATATCTTAAGAACATGATATACGCTACGTAAAGGAGGCGGATGTGGATTTCATAGGAAACTCTGTGTGGTAAGAATTACATACAAAATGTGTTTGAAAGTGTTGTATGACGAGTTTTTCGTGTTTATATGTCAATATAACATATTCCACTGCCCAGTCTCCTCCCAGATAAATGTAGAAATACCACAGTAAATTTAGAGGTGCAAATGTGTGACGCAAACAACAATAAGTCTAGCAAAGTAACATGAAAGGAATCTAACAGAGACCTTTCAAGTTGATAGATATGAAGAGCGCTTTCAGAAATTATGTTTCCACTTGGTATGTCTAACGTATCTCCGAACGGAGGACATGGTTCTGCAAGGAAATACAGAAGTGGTACAATACTGCGTCAAACAACAAAGCACAAACAGTGCTTGCGTCCGTCTATTGACGTCCCTTACTGACGCAGGGTGGCTAATTTGGTCCCCGATGAATCTTTTAACGTGGCATGCCCCGTACAACCAAAACAAGGAAGGTCGCTAGTGAAGGCAGCTGTTCCGTGCAAAGGGAAAGCGCTTTGTCATGTTTACGTGAGTAGAACAACGACTGAATCGGTCAGTCAAGTTCAACACTACGCCCGTTGCAGTCAGTACGCCTCCTCTCATTGTGACTTGAAACAAACGATACTTCCGGATTACACTTTAGGGCGCTTTCTTCTAAGTTATGTTTGCTTACTGTATTTGTCTTCTTATTGTAAGACGCTATACAGGGCTATCATTAAAGTCTCATCGGGCTGTAAGTTGGAATCAGAGACGTGCTAACAGAAAACAACATTGCTTACAGATTAAAATGGTTTTCGGTCTGATACTCAAAAAGGGACCCTTTTCCTCCTTTGGATATTTACCCATTTTTAACTTTAGTTTTGTGTTCTGATCAGGTATCTCAACGGATAGAGATTGTAATAGGCGTCAAACCTAACATACACTGCCTGACAAAAGAAAAATGATGGTTGGTTGGTTGGTTGGTTTGGGGAAGGAGACCAGACTGCGTGGTCATCGGTCTCATCGGATTAGGGAAGGATGGGGAAGGAAGTCGGCCGTGCCCTTTCAGAGGAACCATCCCGGCATTTGCCTGGAGTGATTTAGGGAAATCACGGAAAACCTAAATCAGGATGGCCGGACGCGGGATTGAACCGTCGTCCTCCCGAATGCGAGTCCAGTGTAGAAAAATGATGCACTCACAACAAGAGGAGGAGATGAAATAAAGGCTCATGGGTTGAGAGGTTTTGTGATGTTAGAAAATTTACAGATAACTTGTTAGAACGAGCCCAGTTATTTCTATGACTCCGGACCCTCTCCGGCAGGATTGAAATCCGGTTGAGAAGGCTCTTATGAGGCCGCTGCATCGTACCCAGAGGCAACTGTTGTCACTGGACACTTGTATCTACCATAATGGCGCTTGGAAGCTGTTGACGTCCAATCTGGTTCCATACATGATCTCTTGGGGACAGGCCTCTGGATCTTGCTAGCCACCAGAGTATATCAACATCACGCAGAAAGATCACTGAGACACGTGCAGTTTGTGAGCAGTCATTGTGCAATTGAAGAATGACAGCACAAGGGGAAACACACGACGCCGCTTGACGTTCGTGACACACCGTTGCGCCATCAGTGTTTCGACAGTGTCTGCCAGCCATGACTTTAAGCCGTGCTCAAAGACTCCTCACACCATAGCACTACGAGTCAAGCTGCGGCGCTTCTCCAAAGCAATGGACGAAAGGGACCTCTTAAATCGTCGCCGCCATACCTGCCGACAGTGGTCATCCGAGCTAGAGCCGAACCGCAATTCATCACTGAACACAATGGGACGCCATTCATCACTATGCCATGTTTCCCTGCCGCGGCACCACTCCAGACGCATCCATTTGTGGTGTGGCGTTACGAGCAGGCTACAAGTGAAAGTTCTTTCTCTAGTCCTCGACCAATGGTGCGGGATGACACTGACAGTGGCAGAAAGCCCATTACTTATTCTCGAATGGCAGGCGCAGACGTGAATGGGTTACGGTGTGTTTTGTGCATAATTCGGCGATCCTCACTTATGACAATCAGACGTGGTCGATCGGAAATTTGACGACGAGTGTATCACAGAACTAATAAAATGATTCAAATGGTTCAAATGGCTCTGAGCACTATGGGACTTAACATATGTGGTCATCAGTCCCCTAGAACTTAGAACTACTTAAACCTAACTAACCTAAGGACATCACACACATCCATGCCCGAGGCAGGATTCGAACCCGCGACCGTAGGAGTCGCGCGGCTCCGGACTGAGCGCCTAGAACCACGAGACCACCGCGGCCGGCCTAATAAAATGTTCCGGGGCTATTATGCTATGGGCGAATGGATTTCACATTTAAACCCAATGTTTCGTTGCTATCTGCGGAGGACCTTTTCAAGGGATAGCGTAGCTTCTTTGACTGTCCGGTTCACACCCTGGCTCACGACTGACTGTATAAAAAATCAGTTTACACCCGCTTCTGCCCAGTGACATGACGTCACATGTGTTGAATACCAAAGCGCAATTGGCCGTTGTCGATAGCTGTCGTCCGCTGTTGCTAACACCCCATGGTGAAAGACTGGTACAAATCTTCTTCAACACAGGGATCCAAATCTCATTCAATTCATACCGAAAGTGCTGGGGAATTTTACTATCTGTATGCCTTCTCTGTGTAGCCTTTCGGGGGTGTCCCCTTGTGACTGCCAATACCTGCGTCCTATCAAACTGAATGTGGCAGTCTCTTGGCTGCAAATCATGTTCCTCAACAGCTGAACTGTCAGTCTCCCCCCCCCCCCTTCTACAACTGTCCTTGTGCTCTTCTAGCCGTTTTTTGACCGTTCTGCTTTGTAGTATCCATGTATATGTCCCTACATCTACGAGGAATTCGATAAATTTCCGCTTTCTCCAACGATTTCAGAACATCCTCGGCCAATTTTAGATAATCTTATATCATCCGGGTGGATTTATAGATTACCGAGATGTTCCGTTTTTCAAGATATTTTTTCCTATGCAATCGGTAACATCCTCTTCGTTAAACTGAATCTTCGAGTTAATCAGTTTATCGTGGAAAAGGGCGTAAACGGAAGAGAGAATTTTCTTGGACTAGTGTTTAGGAAAGAAAATGGTAACCCAGGTCACCCAGTTTACTGAAAACCCTTGCACACACACGGTTACCTAAAGTGGGATTCGAGCCACTAGCCACAACAAAAGCGCGGCATCAAGAAAGTGTTGGCGGATAAAGCTATGAATACCTGCGAACCAGAGGTGCATGACGTGAAATTAAAAAATTTCACCGATGCGTTGCTCAAGAGTGGTGATTCGTCCGTTCAGATAAAAACAGTGTTAAGACCACGACGCAGAAATCGTAGTGATGCACAAGCACCTGTGAAATCAAAAGTATTCCTACCTTTCATTAAGAATGTTACCGCCCAGGGAAAATCTTGGAGAAACGGAAGGCTGTGATAATCTACAAACCTAGCAGGAAAATGCAAGATCACTGGCGATGGATCTTCGCAAACTGTGTAGTAGTGGCGAGGTGCACGTGGCTACTGCCAAAAGAACCTTAAAAACACGACTAGAAGAGGGTAAGGGTAATTGCAGAAGGGAGGGACACTGAGAGGAACTTGTTTTGCAGTCAAGAGACCACCACATTCATTTTGATGGGACTCAATTAGTGGCCGCCACAAGCGGATACCATGAAAGGCTATACAGAGAGACTATACAGATTGTAAAACACCCCAGAAATTTCGGTAGGATGAAGAGGGTGTGAAACTGAATGACATTTGGATTCCTGTGTTGAAGAAGATGTGGGCCAGTGTTCCACCATTGGGTGACAGCAACGGTGGACGATAGGAATCGACAATGGCCAGTTGCGCCCTTACATTTAAAACAAGTGACATCACGCCACTGCTTGGAAGCACGTGTAAACGGACTTTTGATGCAGCCAGTAGCGAGCTAGGATGTGCATCGGACACTCAAAGAAGCTACATTACACCTTGAAAACTTCCTCCGCAGACGGCCACAAAATTTTTGGTTTAAATGCGAACGCCATTCCACCACCGCGTAATAGCCCGGAATGTTTTATTAATTGTGACGTTTCCAGCCGTGAAAATTTATATTTTACAATGACGATGAATATACCTGTCCTTATGTTGCCATTCAATCCAAAATCAGGCGACTCTCGCAGCCGAATGCCCCACAAATTTGCATATAGCACAATGCCACCAGCTGGCCTGATGAACAGGCATAATGTTTTTCCTTGGAAACTCTCTCAGGCACTAATAACGCTGTTTCACGTAAGTATGCAGAATGTTCGTGTACTTCGTAGTAATCACTCAACATGTGACGCTGTTCACGTCCTTTATGTACCCTACAAGGTCTGATAACAATACTTAAAATGAAAATAACTAATGCACAATGATGAACACACTGCCTCTATCGAAATGCAGCTATCACCATTTGGACACCCATCAACTTTGCATACGTGTATGACGATACATTGCCAACAGACCCTGTCTTCCAGCTGTTTCAATCTTTTCCTGAAGTAGTGTAAATAGTTCTAATCCTGTACGTCTTTTACACAAGAATAACTTTCATTCGTCTTTTTGAACTGATATTTACCTCTACATTTACTGATACATGTTTCATCTAACTGCATTACACATTTTCTGTGGGCTGTAAACATATCAGATATAAATGCTTTTTATGTTATCTTGATGATTTCATCAGTTAGAAGTACATGACTGTGATGGTAGAAACTGTCTCCGTAATACTGTCATCGATGCATCGCTCGTCTGTTCTTCAGCGTCTTCCTTAAGTTACCGAAACTTCATGCGTCACAAATTACAACTGAGTCTCACAATAAATGTTTAAAACAATCTGTAATTTATTCTTTGTCATTTCGTACTTCATAATGCTTCCGGTTTACACTTCTTGTGCTTCCACGAGCCATAGTTGATATCCAAACAGCATCTTCTGTAATGTACTGTTTTAAAAACAGCTTCTTTCATCTCATTTTGGTCTGCCGCTTTAGCAGAGCAATTATGTTGAAGAATTTGCTACTTATCTCTTCTTCAGTTCGTTCATTTTGTACAGTCTTATTCTCCAGATAGGAGACAGTTTTCGTTTCCTACAGTGGGTCAATCCAGTGGGAAAAAGGAGAAAGAGTCGTGTTTAACTTTTCGTCAACGTCGACGGTATCGTTAGAGGCGATACACTAGTTTGTACTTGACTGAGACAACAAAAGAAATAGGTCATGCTCTTCTTAAAGAATTTATCCCAACATTAATGTAGAGCAGGGGTGCTCAACCTTTTTGAGATCTAGTACATGACGTTTATACAACTCAGAGATCCACTGACTTAAAAATTCATAAATGTCTAAGCACGAAACAATAACGTAACCAAAATGAACCATTTTAATTACACAAAAATTTTCTCTCCATCAAAAGTTGTAGGCCTACTACTCAGTTTTCAACATATTGCACTTGTGGGAAAAACTTACAATATATACAATCAAAAATGTTGAAAAAATCTTAGTGGTCTTCCGAATCATTAGCAATTTTATTATACTCTGGTGAATACTTTGTGAGAGCGACCCTTATAATGTCTGGAACATAAAGATCAGTTAGTTTATTTCTACACTTGGTCTTCACTAGCTGTCTCGCATAAGTAAGTCTATCCAAATAAAACGATAAAACATACTATGTCACTTTTACGACTTTAGGATAAGTGTCTACACTCACTAATTTCTCTAATTTCCAAAACTTATCCCCATTTATTCTGACTTTAAGGAAAAGTCATTTTGAAATAGAGCTATTTCCTCTTCCAACTTCAGTCCTGCAATAACAGAAAAGAGTACTCACGTTACTTGAGATACCTTCCACATTAACTTCTTTGGGAAGGTTGAGCAGTGAAAGCTGAAAACGGTTTCATTGCCTTGAAATCCTGAAATTGGTTCTATTCTTCCCGCTTACCATACAAGTGGTGTGTTTTCCTGTGGGTAGCTTCACTTATTTTTCATCAACACCCAATCTCACCATGGAAGAGGAAACATTGTTTCTCGGCGCCAGCGTTAAAGGCAGTGAAATGCAAATGGAGACAAAAGAGACGGAGATCGTTTACCGCTTATGACACCGTGCAAATTACTCGTTGTCAACAGAATGGTATTTTGCAAAAACAGCTCATTTAAATAGATTCCGAACGAAACTCTAGGAGAATCAAATCAACTCATAAAGCATGGTGGTCGACCGGTAGATCGCGACCGATGGGTTGAGCTCCCCATGACGTAAAAAAAAAAAAAAAAATCTGAAAACCTGGATCTGAATGGACGGGTGTTAATTCCAATCGTTTCAAATATGAATCTGTCTTTAATACTACGCGACTTCGTTCGGTTTTAACGTCTAGTACACCTTATTTCTTCTGTTGTCCGCCAGTTCTCACTTCTTGCAATTTTTTAAAATATCCAGTAGGTCTAATTTCTTCTTTCTACTGCTGTCTCTCAGTTCCTATTTGTTGCTTTTTTTTCATCAGGTTCTTCTTTACTTCTTTTGTCGCCGCACCTAATTATGGGTTAAGTAATACTTGTTCCAAATACACTGAAGATCCAAAGAGACTGGTACGTGCTAACATGCAAAGTCCATGGGTTCATGAGGTTGTCTCCATACCTGTACACGTCTGCCCGTTCGATACAATTTGAAACGAGACTCGACCTATAAGGCAACATGTTTCCAGTCATCAGCAGTCCAATGTCGGTGTTGACGTGCCCAGGTGAGGCGTAAAACTTTGTGTCGTGCAGTCATCAACGGTACACGAGTGGGCATTCGGCTCCGAAAGACCATATCGATGATGTTTCGTTGAATGATTCACATGCTGACACTTGTTGATGGGTCAACAGCAATTTGCGGAAGGATTGCATTTCTTTCACGATGAACGATTCTCCTCAGTCGTCGTTGGTCCCGTTCTTGCAAGATCTTTTTCTGGCTGCAGTGATGTCGGAGATTTGATGTTTTACCGGATTCCTAATACTCAAGGTACAATCGTGAAAAGGTCGTACGTGAAAATCCCCAGTTCATCGCTACCTCGGAGATGCTGTGTACCATCGCTCGTACGCCGACTATAACACCACGTTCAAACTCACTTAAATCTTGGCAGTGACCGACCTAACAACTGCGTCAGACACTTGTTGTCTTACATAGGCGTTGCCGACCGCAGCGCCGTATTCTGCCAGTTTACATACACTGTCAGGGATTTTCTCTGCCTCTTGATGACTGGGTGTTGCGTGATGTCCTTAGGTTAGTTAGGTTTAAGTAGTTCTAAGTTCTAGTGGACTGATGACCACAGATGTTAAGTCCCATAGTGCTCAGAGCCATTTGAACCATTTTTTTACACGTACTATGAGATCAAAAGTATCCGGACACCCCCAAATACATACGTTTCTCACATTACGTGCATTGTGCTACCACCTACTGCCAGGTACTCCATATCAGCGACCTCAGTAGTCATTAGACATCGTGAGAGACCAGAATGGGACGCTCTGGGGAACTCACAGACTTCGTACGTGGTCAGGTGATTGCGTGTCACTTGTGTCATAGGTCTGTACGCATTTTCACACTCCTAAGCATCCCTACGTCGACTGTTTCTGATTTGATAGTGAAGTGGAAACGTGAAGGGACGTCCACAGCACAAAAGCGTACAGACCGACCTCGTCTGTTGACTGACAAAGACCGCGGACAGTTAAAGAGGGTCGTAATGTGTAATAGGCAGACATCTATCCAGACCATCACACTGGAATCCCAAACCGCATCAGGATTCATTGCACGTGCTATGACAGTTAGTCGGAAAGTGAGAAAACTTGGATTTCATGACCGAGCGGCTGCTAATAAGTCACACATCAAGCCGGTAAATGCCAAACGGCGCCTTGCTTGGTGTAAGGAGTGTAAACATTGGACGATTGAACACTGGAAAAACGTTGTGTGGTGTGACGAACCGCGGTACACAATGTGGCTATCCGATGGCAGGGTGTGGATATGGCGAATGCCCGGTGAACGTCATCTGCCAGCGCGTCTAGTGCCAACAGTAAAATTCGGAGGCGGTGGTGTTGTGGTGTGGTCGTCTTTCTCATAGAGGGGGATTGCACCCCTTGTTGTTTTACGTGGCACTATCACAGCACAGGCCTACATTAATGTTTTAAGCACCTTCTTGCTCTCTCGGGGATGGCGATTGCATCTTTCAAAACGATCGAACACCTGTTCATAATGCAGGACCTGTACGAAGTGGTTACACGACAATTACATCCCTGTAATGGACTGGCCTGCAGAGAGTCCTGACATGAACACCTCTGAGATGTTTTGGAACGCCGACTTCGTGCCAGGCCTCACCGACCGTCATCTATACCTCTCCTTAGTGCAGCATTCCGCGAAAAATGGGCTGCCATTTCTCAAGAAATCTTCCAGCACCTGACTGAACTTATGGAAGCTGTCATCTAAGCTAAGGGTGGGCCAACACAATATTGAACTCCAGCATTACCGATGGAGGGCGCCACGAACTTATAAGCCATTTTCATCCAGGTGTCCGAATACTTTTGATCACATAGTGTATCTTTGTATTTAAATATACGCATGCCTATACCAGTTTCTTTGGTGCTTCGGTGTACAACGCAACGCCTCAGTACCCGAATGGTTCGGTAGCTCAGTGTGTTCGTCAGGGGACTGGAAACCCTCTCCAATAATTAAAAAGCTGGGTGAAAGCAATCTGAAATTTGAAAGAAGTCATGCGATATCTTCATAGAACCGTTGACGGTAAACGACGAAGAAACCGTGAGAAAGGTGGACGGTAAAATGAGAGGGAGGGGGAGATACACTACCTTGGTTGCGGAAGAGCCCGGGTTCGAATCCCGGTATCTCCTCAAACTTCTTATGAGGTGGGGAGCTCTCGCCCTCTCATCCCTTGTGAAGCCAAATCAGGATATATTTTAATAAAGAAGCAGCGTCATCTTCAGGACTCGTCTGTGGGCAATAATGGCTAGAGTGTTGGTGACAATGTGCTCACATGTTGCACGATCTTCGATCGCTCTCCTTACTGCATAGGAGGAGGCAGTCGACCGGTCGGAACAGTGATAAGGATAATCCAAGAGTGATATTTAGGCAATTTACTTCTTCCATATGTTGCTTTCGTCTGGTTAGAACATGATGTTATGTTGATACTGGTTACCTGTATAGTACAATACTGGCCGTTAAAATTGCTACATCAAGAAGAACTGAAGATAATAAACGTGTATTATACTAGAACTGACATGTGATTATATTTTCACGCAATTTGGGTGCATAGATCCTGAGAAATCAGTACCCAGAACTACCACCTCTGGCCGTAATAACGGCCTTGATACGTCTGGGCATTGAGTCAAACAGAGCTTGGATGGCGTCTACAGGTACAGCTGCCCATGCAGCTTCAACACGATGCCACAGTTCATCAAAAGTAGTGACTGGCTTATTGTGACGAGCCAGTTGCTCGGCCACCATTGACCAGACGTTTTCAATTCGTGAGAGATGTAGAGAATGTGCTGGCCAGGGCAGCAGTCGAACATTTTCTGCATCCAGAAAGGCCCGTACAGGACCTGCAACATGCCGTCGTGCATTATCCTGCTGAAATGTAGGGTTTCGCAGGGATCGAATGAAGGGTAGAACCACGGGTTGTAACACATTTGAAATGTAACGTCCACTGTTCAAAGTGCCTTCAATGCGAACAAGAGGCAACGGAGACGTGTAACCAATGGCACCCCATACCATCACGCCGGGTGAAACGCCAGTATGGCGATGACGAATACACGCTTCCAATGTGCATTGACCGCGATGTCGCCAAACACGGATGCGACCATCATGATTCTGTAAACAGAAACTGGATTCATCCGAAAAAATTACGTTTTGCCATTCGTGCACCCAGGTTCGTCGTTGAGTCACCATGGCAGGCGCTCCTGTCTGTGATGCACCGTCAAGGGTATCCGCAGCCATGGTCTCCCAGCTGATAGTCCATGCTGCTGCAAATGTCGAACTGTTCGTGCAGATGGTTGTTATTTTGAAAACGTCCCCATCTGTTGACTCAGGGATCGAGACGTGGCTGCACGATCCGTTACAGCCATGCGGGTAAGATGCCTGTCACCTCGACTGCTAGTGATACGAGGCCGTTTAGATCCAGCACGGCGTTCCGTATTAGCCTCCAGACCCCACCGATTCCTTATTCTGCTAACAGTCATTGGATCTCGAACAACGCGAGCAGCAAAGTCGCGATACGATAAACCGAAATCGCGATAAGCTACAATCCGAACTTTATCAAAGTCGGATACGTTATGGTACACATTTCTCCTCCTTACACGAGACATGACAACAACGTTTCACCAGGCAACGCCGGTCAACTGCTGTTTGTCTATGACACATCGGTTGGAAACTTTGCTCATGTCAGCTTGTTGTAGGTGTCGCCACCGGCGCCAACCTTGTGTGAATGCTCTGAAAAGCTAATCATTTGCATATCACAGCATCTTCTTCCTGTCGGTTGAATTTCGCGTCTGGAGCACGTCATCTTCGTGGTGTAGGAATTTTAATGGCCAGTAGTGTAGATTAATGACGTGTTCGTTGTCTGCACTCGATTTACGGACGATGTGTACAGTAGATAGCTTTTCCTACTATGTGCTTACGTCATGCGTAGAGCAGTTGATTCTGCTGCAGTATATCCACTGCAAAATGCTGACTTGGTTTTCAGAGGCAGTTTAAGTATCTAGTGTGGTTCGCAAGAATTAAACTGGTTTAGTGTGATTAAGAAACAGAACTGTTAAAAGTTAGTTTACTTACTTGTAGGATGAACTGCTGGCGCACACATTGACAATCTAATTTAAAATGCCCTTTGTCCAGGATGGAGAACTTCGGTATTCTAAGGAAAACAATTCAGAGATATATATCTTTTTGGGAAACGCTAGTGCGTTACGTAAGAAAAACTTCGGTGTATTTTTAATGTTAATGGTTTGCGACATGACGTGATTAATGCCCAAAAACTGCGATAAAAGTCAGGCAGCGCACAATCGGTATTCTGCACCATCATAAACGACCGCTGAAGTTAGTAGCTTTGCATTGCAAATCAGCTTCTAATCTCTGTTTGCCGTACATGGGGCAGTAACGGCAGTGTCTGCCAGCTTGCGTTATTGCGCTTTCATACGCTGGTCTTTTTTTCACCCAGACCGTATTTACGGGAAGGCAGCTACGTGTTCCTCGGCGATAATCACCCCCTACACCAATTACAGGGTGAAACCCGGATTAGAGCGCTAACAATATATTCGGATGTGTAATTGAAATGTATAAGCTTCAGAGGACAACGAGCCGCTCGCACACGGAAACTCTAAATAATTGTGGAATGGCAATTTTGGCGATATCCCCCAATCTATGTGTGTGAGACTGAAGGCGAATATGCCCATATGAAACAACGTTGTTTGCAAGCTACTATCCGCAACACTGATGAATTGAATCACAACGCTATTTGAATTTAACCATCATATTATCCCGTTTTTAAAAAGTTGTGTGGTAATTTATGTTTTCCTCGTCAGCTTAGTAAGTGCCGTACGAGAAAACCAAACGTCCAAGAATTGAACCCCTGTTGGTGATAGAACTTTTCCTATCATTTACCGTTTCTTTTACCTCATACCTGTATAAAATTTGAGTTTCATCCATAGTTCGAGAGCATCTCAAATATTACGTTGTAATGGATCGCCTGTGACGACCCTAAATGCGTAATTTTGATCCTCGTGAGAATCATTCATATAGGAGAATGAATTAAACAGTATTATCGAGCGGACAGGCGAAACAACAAGTAGGGCATTTACCTTGTGCTAAAGCGTGCGTAAAATAATTATATGAGGTAATGACGGCCCGCAGTATCCGTAGATGCCAGGAAAAATGAAATAATCTAGCATAGATTATGTGAGGAACGCCGGTAGGTCTATGATACTCCTACACCCAGGAGGTCGACGAGTCTCCTCTGCGAAACAAGAAACATGAAATGTAATATTGTACCGCGTCAGTCTTGTGTTTATTTAGCTGGTCCACTGATGTATTACCTTATATTGCGCTAGAGCAAAACGTCTATTGTAATTAAGGTTTTGCTACATCTGAACTACCAGTATGGAAGATAGATGGGTCTGATACACTGAGGAGACAGAAGTCATAGGATAGCGATATGCACATATACAGAATGAGATTTTCACTCTGCAGCGGAGTGTGCGCTGATACCAAACTTGCTGGCAGATTAAATCTGTGTGCCGGATCGAGACTCGAATTCGGGACCTTTGCTTTTCACGGGTATGTGCTCTACCATCTGAGCAACCCAAGCACGACTCATGTCCTGTCCTCACAGCTTTACTTCCGCCAGTACCTCGTCTCCTTCCTTCCAAACTTCACAGAAACTCTCCCGCGAACCTTTCAGAACTAGCACTCCTGTAAGAAAGGATATTGCGGAGACATGGCTTAGCCATAGCTTGGGGGACCTTTGCAGAATGAGATTTTCACTCTGCAGCGGAGTGTGCGCTGATATGAAACTTGCTGGCAGATTAAAACTGTGGGTCGGACCGAGACTCGAACTCAGGACATTTGCCTTTCGCAGGCAAATGTCCCGAGTTCGAATCTCGGTTCGGCACACAGTTTTAATCTGCCAGCAAGTTTCATGCACATATGTAGATGGCGGAGGTACCACGTACACATGGTATACAAGAGTAATGCATTAGTGCAACTGTCGTTTGTACTCAAGTGATTTATGTGAAAAGGTTTCCGGTGTGATTTTGGCCATAAGACGAATTATTCCATTTCTGAAATCGTTAGGGAATTCAATATTCCAAGATCCACATGTAACATCCTCGTGACACAGTACTCGTTAAAGCCTGTGCTATGGTAAGTGAGCGGGGTTCACCTTATGAGAAAGGATTTTCGCATAGATATCGACCGCGTGTACTTGAATGGTGGGAAATCAGACTTACACCCACTCTGTAATAACAATGATCCGTCAAGCAAGTTCGAAATGCAATTACACGTCAGGATGGACCAAAAGCAACACAGAAGATGCTAGCAATTTAATAATAACACGGTCGCCCGCCCAATTAGGCATTAATTGAGTTTCTTCCCTGTAAAAGTTAGTAGATATTCATGCAAAACAACAAGTAGTAACACTGCATAATATAGTAGAATTTTAGAACCAAAAAAATCTATTGAACTGATAGTTTCACGTTCTGTACTGATTTGGGAAACCATGAATACATAACACTACACTATAATGTATACTACAAAACTTTATACTGTCTATTAATCTGATTAAAATCGGGCATAGGTTACCCTAGAAATAGCACTTTCGTGCCACACACAAAATGTCAATTTTGATAAAGATAAAATACTGATAAATTTTGACTTTTGTATTGGCTTTAACTTTTGCTCGTCAAACCAATTTAGAACACTTCAGAATTCAAATGAATGAAAGGAGGGGGAGACCCTGAAACTGTTATGATCGATGTATAAAAAAATGATTACTGAATTTATTACGCGTTCAAGATTTCCAGTATATAAGTTACTACTCTTTTCATCTTATTTACTGCTCATTTAAATACCTTTATATCTGTCTCCAAATAATAAGCTTCATTACTATATCAATATATAAGTTATCTTTCAACTTCGTTAGACCTTCGTTATTCATTTACTGGTTCATTAACAAAACAGTTCTTTCAACACCATTCTTACATAGCTAGGACTGCAAATAATTATTATTAACACAAATTTTAATTTTTCATTTCAGAACACTCGGATTGCACAATATTTGGAAAGGACCCTGTGTAGGTTAGTTGTGAGGATAATTAAATGATGGGAAAGTTCTGGTAAAATTTAGGTTATTGTTGCACAGTTCACTCTCTGGTCCATACGAATACAGTACTAAAAGTTTCAGCCTGCTAGTATCGATGCGGCGGTTGGCGGGCGGAGAGATGGCGAGGCACAGAGCACACAAACAACCACAGCTATGGCTCTTGACGTATCGGCACTTTAATTCTTCTTAGCGCGCAATACTTTTTCCATTTAGTGCCTATGGAATTTTGCCATGCTGTGTGGGCGTTGGAACGTCATACCCGAGGCTCAGTGAAACTACGTCTTCCAGGAGAGCCTCCTCGTTCCAGAAGGTGTTGCTCAAACCAGTACCAAACTCCAACTACTGCTGAGCCCGTTGTGCCGTGCAGTGCGTGCGTGCATTTTACCGCGCTGACCTGCCATCCACCTTTTACCGCTCCCTTACAGACAGGGTATTCACCCGAGGTTTCGCATTCTACATATCCCAACACATTGCCTACGTATGGACCAGATCCAAAGTTACAATTTTAAACATCTTACAACAGTCGCAACATATGTTACATTTCAGTTCTATCACAATATTACTTGACATTTTACATAAACATTATTTACACATTGAAACTTGTTTACATTTTCTTAACACAATGGCATGAAACAAAAAAGGAATGAAACCAGAACATCAATTACACAAGTTTATCGAACAATTAGAAGAAAAAAATTACTTATATGTGCAATAGTACAACGTAGTTGTTGTTACACACAGTGTCAATACTGTGTCGAGATTACCATTTTTCAGGTGTTAGTTCTCTCCACGGACAATGCCATGGCCGACGGCCTTCACGTAACGGCCGAGAGTTTGAATATGCCTTTGCGTAGAGTTTTCTTTGTTAACACTGCGTGATGCAACAGAAATCAATATGGGATGTGAACGATCGTATACCTCAGGACAGTTTGCGAAATATGGCGTTGATGGGCTATAGCAGCAAACGATCGACGCACGTGGCTTTGTTGAACAGCACGACATCGCCTCCAGTGTCTCTTCTGGACTCTTGACGATATCGGTTACACCCTAGACCTTATGGTCGAGTACAATGACTTTTCTGGAGACTAGAAATCTACTCTGTAGGAATCAGCATGGGTTTCGAAAAAGACGGTCGTGTGAAACCCAGCTCGCGCTATTCGTCCACGAGACTCAGTGGGCCATAGACACCGGTTCACAGGTAGATGCCGTGTTTCTTGACTTCCGCAAGGCGTTCGATGCAGTTCCCCACAGTCGTTTAATGAACAAAGTAAGAGCATATGGACTGTCAGACCAATTGTGTGATTGGATTGAGGAGTTCCTAGATAACAGAACGCAGCATGTCATTCTCAATGGAGAGAAGTCTTCCGAAGTAAGAGTGATTTCAGGTGTGCCAGAGGGGAGTGTCATAGGACCGTTGCTATTCACAATATACATAAATCAATTGGTGGATGACATCGGAAGTTCACTGAGGCTTTTTGCAGATGATGCTGTGGTGTATCGATAGGTTGTAACAATGGAAAATTTTACTGAAATGCAGGAGGATCTGCAGCGAATTGACGCATGTTGCAGGGAATGGCAATTGAATCTCAATGTAGACAAGTGTAATGTGCTGCGAATACATAGAAAGATAGATCCTTTATCATTTAGCTACAATATAGCAGGTCGGCGACTGGAAGCAGTTAATTCCGTAAATTATCTGGGAGTACGCAATAGGAGTGATTTAAAATGGAATGGTCATATAAAGTTGATCGTCGGTAAAGCAGATGCCAGACTAAGATTCATTGGAAGAATCCTAAGGAAGTGCAATCCTAAAACAAAGGAAGTAGGTTACAGTACGCTTGTTCGCCCACTGCTTGAACACTGCTCAGCAGTGTGGGATCCGTACCAGATAGGGTTGATAGAAGAGATAGAGAAGATCCAACGGAGAGCAGCGCGCTTCGTTACAGGATCATTTAGTAATCGCGAAAGCGTTACGGAGATGATAGATAAACTCCAGTGGAAGACTCTGCAGGAGAGACGCTCAGTAGCTCGGTACGGGGTTTTGTTAAAGTTTCGAGAACATACCTTCACTGAAGAGTCAAGCAGTATATTGCTCCCTCCTACGTATATCTCGCGAAGAGACCATGAGGATAATATCAGAGAGATTAGAGCCCACACAGATGCATACCGACAATCCTTCTTTCCACGAACAATACGAGACTGGAATAGAAGGGAGAACCGATAGAGGTACTCAGGGTACCCTCCGCCACACACCGTCAGGTGGCTTGCGGAGTATGGACGTAGATGGACGTAGACGTCAAAATCGAAAGATCAGTTCATGCACGAAATCCTGGGCCGGAAATTGCGGACGGCTATAGATGCAGCATTGCTCAGTATTGCTGCAGAGGACTTCCAATAACTTGTGGAATCCACGCCACGCCACGTCGAACTGCTGCTCTACGCCGGAAAAAATGAGGTCCGACACGATGTTAGGAGGTACCCCATGACTTTCGTCACCTCAGTGTATTCTGTTGTAGTAGCTGCCATCTCTAAAAAGATATTAATACAGTGTGGAGCAATTACAGCTGATGTTCTGAGTCAAATATATATAATGTATCGCTAACTCAAGGTACCCCCCCCCCCCCCCATGAACCATGGACCTTGCCGTTGGTGGGGAGGCTTGCGTGCCTCAGCGATACAGATATCCGTACCGTAGGTGCAACCACAACGGAGGGGTATCTGTTGAGAGGCCAGACAAACGTGTGGTTCCTGAAGAGGGGCAGCAGCCTTTTCAGTAGTTGCAGGGGCAACAATCTGGATGATTGACTGATCTGGCCTTGTAACAATAACCAAATCGGCCATGCTGTGCTGGTACTGCGAACGGCTGAAAGCAAGGGGAAACTACGGCCGTAATTTTTCCCGAGAGCATGCAGCTTTACTGTATGATTAAATGATGATGGCGTCCTCTTGGGTAAAATATTCCGGAGGTAAAATAGCCCCCCATTCGGATCTCCGGGCGGGGACTACTCAGGAGGATGTCGTTATCAAGAGAAAGAAAACTGGCGTTCTACAGATCGGAGCGTGGAATGTCAGATCCCTTAATCGGGTAGGTAGGTTAGAAAATTTAAAAAGGGAAATGGATAGGTTGAAGTTAGATATAGTGGGAATTAGTGAAGTTCGGTGGCAGGAGGAACAAGACTTCTGGTCAGGTGACTACAGGGTTATAAACACAAAGTCAAATAGGGGTAATGCAGGAGTAGGTTTAATAATGAATAGGAAAATAGGTATGCGGGTAAGCTACTACAAGCAGCATAGTGAACGCATTATTGTGGCCAAGATAGATACGAAGCCCACACCTACTACAGTAGTACAAGTTTATATGCCAACTAGCTCTGCAGATGAAGAAGAAATTGAAGAAATGTATGATGAAATAAAAGAAATTATTCAGATAGTGAAGGGAGACGAAAATTTAATAGTCATGGGTGACTGGAATTCGAGTTTAGGAAAAGGGAGAGAAGGAAACATAGTCGGTGAATATGGATTGGGGCTAAGAAATAAAAGAGGAAGCCGCCTGGTAGAATTTTTCAAAGAGCACACATAATCATAGCTAACACTTGGTTTAAGAATCATGAAAGAAGGTTGTATACATGGAAGAACCCTGGAGATACTAAAAGGTCTCAGATAGATTATATAATGGTAAGACAGAGATTTAGGAACCAGGTTTTAAATTGTAAGACAATTCCAGGGGCAGATGTAGACTCTGACCACAATCTATTGGTTATGACCTGTAGATTAAAACTGAAGAAACTGCAAAAAGGTGGGAATTTAAGGAGATGGGACCTGGATAAACTGAAAGAACCAGAGGTTGTACAGAGTTTCAGGGAGAGCATAAGGGAGCAATTGACAGGAATGAGGGAAAGAAATACGGTGGAAGAAGAATGGGTAGCTTTGAGGGATGAAGTAGTGAAGGCAGCAGAGGATCAAGTAGGTAAAAAGACGAGGCCTGGTAGAAATCCTTGGGTAACAGAAGAAATATTGAATTTAATTGATGAAAGGAGAAAATATAAAAATGCAGTAAATGAAGCAGGCAAAAAGGAATACAAACGTCTCAAAAATGAGATCGACAGGAAGTGCAAAATGGCTGAGCAGGGATGGCTAGAGGACAAATGAAAGGATGTAGAGGCTTATCTCACTAGGGGTAAGATAGATACTGCCTACAGGAAAATTAAAGAGACCTTTGGTCATAAGAGAACGAATTGTATGAATATCAAGAGCTCAGATGGAAACCCAGTTCTAAGCAAAGAAGGGAAAGCAGAAAGGTGGAAGGAGTATATAGAGGGTCTATACAAGGGCGATGTGCTTGAGGACAATATTATGGAAATGGAAGAGGATGTAGATGAAGATGAAATGGGAGATACGATACTGCGTGAAGAGTTTGACAGAGCACTGAAAGACCTGAGTCGAAACAAGGCCCCTGGAGTAGACAACATTCCATTGGAACTACTGACGGCCTTGGGAGAGCCAGTCCTGACAAAACTCTACCATCTGGTGATCAAGATGTATGAAACAGGCGAAATACCCTCAGACTTCAAGAAGAATATAATAATTCCATTCCAAAGAAAGCGGGTGTTGACAGATGTGAAAATTACCGAACTATCAGTTTAATAAGTCACAGCTGCAAAATACTAACACGAATTCTGTACAGACGAATGGAAAAACTAGTAGAAGCCAACCTCGGGGAAGATCAGTTTGGATTCCGTAGAAACACTGGAACACGTGAGGCAATACTGACCTTACTACTTATCTTAGAAGAAAGATTAAGGAAACGCAAACCTACATTTCTAGCATTTGTAGACTTAGAGAAAGTTTTGACAATGTTGACTGGAATACTCTCTATCAAATTCTAAAGGTGGCAGGGGTAAAATACAGGGAGCGAAAGGCTATTTACAATTTGTACAGAAACCAGATGGCAGTTATAAGAGTTGAGGGACATGAAAGGGAAGCAGTGGTTAGGAAGGGAGTAAGACAGGGTTGTAGCCTCTCCCCGATGTTATTCAATCTGTATATTGAACAAGCAGTAAAGGAAACAAAAGAAAAATTCGGAGTGGGTATCAAAATCCATGGAGAAGAAATAAAAACTTTGAGGTTCGCCGATGACATTGTAATTCTGTCAGAGACAGCAAAGGAATTGGAAGAGCAGTTGAATGGAATGGACAGTGTCTTGAAAGGAGGATATAAGATGAACATCAACAAAAGCAAAACAAGGACAATGGAATGTAGTCGAATTAAGTCGGGTGATGCTGAGGGAATTAGGTTAGGAAATGAGACACTTAAAGTAGTAAAGGAGTTTTGTTATTTGGGGAGCAAAATAACTGATGATGGTCGAAGTAGAGAGGATATAAAATGTAGACTGGCAGTGGCAGGGAAAGCTTTTCTGAAGAAGAGAAATTTGTTAACATCGAGTATAGATTTAAGTGTCAGGAAATCATTTCTGAAAGTATTTGTATGGAGTGTAGCCATGTATGGAAGTGAAACATGGACGATAAATAGTTTGGACAAGAAGAGAATAGAAGCATTCGAAATGTGGTGCTACAGAAGAATGCTGAAGATTAGATGGGTAGATCATATAACTAATGAGGAAATATTGAACAGGATTGGGGAGAAGAGAAGTTTGTGGCACAACTTGACCAGATGACGGGATCGGTTGGTGGGACATGTTCTGAGGCATCAAGGGATCACCAATTTAGTATTGGAGGGCAGCGTGGAGGGTAAAAATCGTAGAGGGAGACCAAGAGATGAATACACTAAGCAGATTCAGAAGGATGTAGATTGCAGTAGGTACTGGGAGATGAAGAAGCTTGCACAGGATAGAGTAGCATGGAGAGCTGCATCAAACCAGTCTCAGGAGTGAAGACCACAACAACACAACAAACAACTCAAAGTATCTTCCCCAGAGAGGTTACAGTATGCCATTGTCAGCCATCTCTACAAAATTGTCAGTAATTATTGGCCAGTATCCTTGCTGACAGCACTTTCACAAATCTTCGAGAAAGTAATGTCCTCAAGAATGGTTAGCTATCTCAACGGTAATGGGACACTTAGCAAACCACAGTTCAGATTTCAAAAACGCTATTCCACCGAGACAGCAATATACAATTTCACTGTCCACATAATAGAGTCTTTAAACAGTAAAATGACACTAATAGGAATTTTCTTTGACTTGTCCAAAGCATTTGATTGAGTGAACCATGTCATTATGTTACAGAAATTACAAATCTATGGGATAAATGGAATGGCATGAAGTCATACCTACAGAACAGGAAACAAAAAGTTTCTCTATATGGGTCAAGTGATTTAAATAAGTTTACCACTTCATCTAACTGGGGTGAAATTACATTAGGTGTTCCACAGGGTTCAATCATGGGGCCCTTTCTGTTCCTGAGATATGTGAACGACCTCCCTTCTTATCTGAAACAAGAAGCTGTACTGACACTGTTTGCTGATGATACAAGCATCATTATTAATCCAGTAAAAGAAACTCTAATTGATACAAATAAGGTCTTCGGAAAAGTCAACAATCGGTTTTCTGCAAAATGGGCTTGCTTTAAACTTTGAAAAAACACATACAATATTCTGCTGCAAAAAGTACAATTGCTTCAATAAATATAACACAACAAAGTCAGTAGACAGGGTAGAGCATACTAAGTTTTTGTGTGTACTTATAGATGAGAATCTTAATTGGAAAATTCATTTTTTGGATCTTCTAAAGGGATTAGGTTCAGCAAATTTTGAGGATATACAAAATAGCAAGGTAACATACTTTGCATACTTTCACTCTCTGATGTTATACAGAATAATATTTTGAGGTAACTCAACACTTAGACAAAAATTATTCACTGCTCAAAAGAAAGTGGTTAGAATAATATGTGGAGTTCATAGTCACACATCTTGTAGGCATATTTTTAAGAGATTGGGAATTCTTACAACAGCCTCACAGTACATTTACTCACTAACGAACTTTGCTCTTAACAACACAGGCCAGTTCAAAAACAACAGTGACATTCATGATTATAATACCAGAAAAAAGAAAAACTTACACTATCCTTTACTCAACCTATCTTTGGCACAGAAAGGGGTAAAATATGTTCCTTTAAAATTTTTTGACAAAGTACCAGATGAAATAAAGCGTCTGACACACAGCAGTAACAGCTTCATAAATAAATAGAAATCATATCTTTTTGATAACTCCTTCTATACCATAGATGAATTCGAACAAATCAATCTATAAATCTAATATATGCATGTTGTACCATTTAAGGGAATGTGTTAAATAACAGAAATATTAAAAAATCTTGTTTCATATGTGCATTTCTTGTGCACTTGGCACGTTCTGCATCATAGAGGCTACCATACCATGCAATTGATCAATGGAACATCCAACCAACAAACTAAGTAACTACCTGTATTTCAGTATTTACCAGAACTACATTAAGGAATTTAACCTCTTTATGATTTATAGTTTGTAGTTAAAACAGGGAATGTGTTTCACTATGATTTCTAAATCAGAGTTTGAGATATTGATAAATTTACAATAAAAGCATGAAAAATTATCACTAATACTGCACAGCATTTATTCTTTGTAAATTTTAGAAACTGTTATACAAGTTTAACTTTTTCATTACGTGTGAAGGGCCATAATTTTAATTAACCACTGCGCATTTGCTGGGGATTTATTTTAAGCTCCTGTTGTGGGTGATCTCATCAGCGCCGGAATTAACAATTGCACAGTTAGGATCGATACTGTTTGAAGGTAGACATATAGCGTAAGACTTTTCCGATAGGCTGACCGCCAGAACGTCCGATTCTAGCTGCACAGGGACGTCAGTTGAAGGTAGAAGAAGAAGCATGCTACCTTCAACAGGACCACACCTAATAAAGCACTCTGGTTGAACCTTCAGGTTGATGACAGATTCATCTTTTTTATAGTAATGATAGGGGCCTATAACAAATAAATGCGTAATGGTTAATTAAAATGATGGCCCCGACTAAAATGTTCTGCATAAACACCGTGCAGACACGATGTGTACTGATGCAGAAGGGGCCTGATCGAGAGAGTTATTGCGTGGCAATACTTTAGGAGCTGTTGAATTATAAAGCGCAAATCTAATGAACATAATGGAAGCTTTTTCCTTGTTTGGCATACAAACGGAGTCGCCCAATTTGGTTTGTGATGTCTTAGCCAGTCATGGTAGTCATAAGAAGATGTAAATTTCGGTGATGGGGCAGTCCGAGAAAGAACTTTATAGCTAGCTCCGAGCTGGGTCCAGCGTGGAGCCGACACTCCTTGTGGCGTTCAGCAGTTAACAAGTGGTTTCTCTTCCTCTTAGCTACTAGCGAGTACAGGTACCGAGCGAGCTGGCTGTAAGCAGATCAGAGGAACAACCCGCCTTTGCTGAAGTGACGATCCAATTTGGCAAGTAGGAGACAATGAATTCTACTTGAACATTATAGGAGCATTTTAAAGAAAATAAAATAATAATTTTTAAATACCTGGACAGAGGTGGGTGAACTGTGAACAGATTAAAATAGGCCCAACGGTTTCGAAATGTCTGAAGATACTTTTGAAAACTACGTAGTGTGTTGCTCCAGAGGAAACATTTACTGTGTATACTAGAAATTGGTGAAGTACTGCTTACCTTACCAGCCAAACGAGTAATTAACAAGTCAGAGTTGGTACCGAAAAATTCAGTAACAGAAGAGATAATTTTTAGTACGTCTACCTCATGGAGCGGCAGTGGAAATCGCTCAATAGAGCTTGCACTGACGGAACAGCAGTTCCATTCTACACAGAATGTACCAAGAAGCTCTCCTCCTTTCTAGCACCCGTGTACTGTAGGTCTCTAGAGAAGCGAAGCAGCCCCAATAATTGGCAGAAAGTGCAGGTTATTCCCGTTTTCAAGAAGAGCCATCATCGGACAAACGCAGAGACCAAAATGCTTACATAAGTCTGTTGTAAAATCTTGGAACGTGTTTGGCGCTCGCATATTATTACATTTCTGGAGACCGAAAATCTCCTCTGTAGGAAACAACATGAATTCCAAAAACAACGATCGTGTCAAACCCAGCTCACTCTTTTCGTCCACGAGACCCGGGAACCAATAGATACGGACGACCAGATAGAGGCCGTGTTCCTCAACTTCCTGAAGGCGTTCAGTACAGTTCTGCACTCCAGCCTAATGAACTCGTACAAGCGTGTGGAATGTCAAAGCAACTGTGTGATTGGACTAAGGAGGTTCTAGCAAACAGGACATAACACGTTATTCTCAAAGGGGAGAAGCCTTGAGGCGTGAAAGTAATTTGGGTGATACCTGAAGGAAGTGTTATACCACAATTAGTTTTTATAATATACATATGACCCATTGGATGAAAAGGGGAGTTCCATGAAGCTTTTCGCTGGTGGTGATGTTGTACACAGTGCAGTCGCTACCATAGAAAATTGAAGCGAAATGCAGGAAGACCTGCATAGGATTGATGCTTCGTGCGTGGAAATTGACCCTCGACAAAAACAAATGTAGCCTATTCCGAATACATAGACGGAAAGACCCTTTATTGTAGGATTACACGCTTCTAGAAGAATCACTGGTAGTAATTCCTTCCACAGAGTATCTATGAGTTAAGGAGCGATTTGCAGTGGAACGACCACATCAAATTAGTCGCTACCGAGCGAGGTGGCACAGTGGTTTGCACACTGGACTCGCATTCGGGAGGACGACGGTTCAAACACACGTCCGGTCATCCCGATTTAGGTTTTCCGTGATTTCCCTAAATCGCTCCGGGCAAATGCCGGGATGGTTCATCTGAAAGGGCACTGCCGACTTGCTTTCCCATCCTTCCCTTATCCGAGCTTGTGCACCGTCTCTAATGACCTCGATGTCGACGGGACGTTAAACACTAATTTCCTCCTCCTCCAAATTAATCGCTGGTAAGTCAGATTCAATGGAAGAATCCTCAGTAAATGTAGTCAATCAACAAAGGGAGTAACTTACAAACACTCGTTCGATGTACTTGACTATTGCTCTTCACTATGGGATCAGCTCCATCAGGAGGGGCATAGTAAACTGTTAAAAATCGGAGAATGCACAGTCCTAGAAATGTCAATAATTTGTATCTCGCGAGGAGACCATGAAGATAAAATTAGCGAGATTCGACCCCGCACGGAGAATCAGCAGCAGCTATTCTTCTTGTGAACTACGCGCGACTGTGGTGTGTATTCCCACTACGAATCTTTCCTCTTCCTTCTCTCAATACCCCCCCCCCCCCCCTTCTAACTCACGCACGTAACTAGCAGAGTATCCTAGATTCTGAGCAATACAGGGGCAATAACACGCTAAATCAAAATCTAACACATCAAAAATTGTTGCAGTCAACATACAGATAGGTTTCCTCAGTTGTCGCCAGTTCGCTGAGCCTCATGTTGATTCAAATTACCTTGACAGTAATGCTTCTTAACATTACAAGCTTTTATAAACTATGGCAGCGAGCAGTTACCGTCTGCAAACATCTATAACAGCTTCCGGTCTAGAGAACTTTCCATTAACCCGCAGCAGTACAGAAAACTTTTAATTTCCTCTTGAGGTGATACGAACGTTCAGTAAGGAAGGCGAATGCACTAATATGACACCGAAACCTGCAATCCAATAACGACTGAGTCGAATGTGAAACCAAACGTGTTGTGAGATAGCTCATCCAGTGAAAATGTTGAAGTTACCATGTAAGTAAGTGATGTAATGTACATCTACTCGTTAAATATGTACGATAGCCTAACACAGCCAAAAAGTAGGTAAACACAGCCATAGCTCTAATGATTATAAAATCAGTCTATAAATTCCTGCTAGCTTAGGACTTGGTGTGGTGTTGACCCAGTTGATACTAGAGAGCTTTATGATGGATCTTATTTTCTGCTTGTGAGTAGTATAACTGTGAGGGCTTCGGTCCACTTAAGAATGCAAGGATGGAATCCCATGACGTCATAGTCTCCATCCCCTTGTCAGTGACGATGTCAGCGTTATCGATGACGTCCTCATCATGTAACAAGCTATGCCCATTTACTCACTCCACCACCATCATTCCCCACTGGCCTAGTCACAGCCAATCGTAATGGAGTAGCAGGCATTAAGTCTCAATTTCGAACTTTGGAGCAAAATAAAATTATATTATTTCTGAAAATATGCAGGATTTGGAACACAAAACACTTTTCAAGCACAATGGACTTCAAATTAAATATTTGTACATCTTAATTGTCTGTATAACTTATTAGAATACATGCAGCTCGCTTATTGACACTACTGGCTTATATTATACCTTAGACGACAACCATAGTTCGATCTTTATACCATGCCTTGGATTAAGCAAAATCCTTAAAAATATGTAGTAAAACACACATGGGCAAGACTGCAGATCTAAGTTACAGCTTAAAATACACTTATTGATGAGAACTAGAGGTTGTTGAGAGTTTCAGAGGGAGCATTAAGCAACGATTGATTAGCAGAGAGGAAAGGAATGCTGTAGAAGAGGAATGGGTAGCTTTGAGAGACGAAATAGTAAAGGCAGCAGAAGATCAAATAGGTAAAGAGAAATGGCCTAGTAAAATCCTTGGACAACACAAGGAGTATGGAATTTAGCTGATGAAAGGAAAAATATAAAAATGCAGCAAATGAAGCAGGGGAAAGGGGATCGGCAGGAAGAGAAAAACGGCTAATCAGGAACGGTTGGAGGAAAATGTGAGGATTTAGAAGCACATATCACTAAAGGAAAGATAGGTACCTCCTACAGGAATATTAGAGAAGCCTTTGGAGGAAAGAGAAACAGCTGAATGAATGCCAAGAGCTCACATGGAAAACCAGTCCTACGAATAGAAGGGAAATCTGAAAGGTGAAAGATGTATATAGAGGATTTATACGAGGGAGATGAACTTGTGTATTGCAGTAATATTCAGTTTAAGTGATACATCATAATTGAATCGTCGAAACACTT
This sequence comes from Schistocerca serialis cubense, assembly GCF_023864345.2. NCBI lineage: Eukaryota > Metazoa > Arthropoda > Insecta > Orthoptera > Acrididae > Schistocerca > Schistocerca serialis. The sequence goes on along the minus strand of NC_064639.1, from coordinate 1,148,094,210 downwards.
TCCTTCTTCATTCCTGTAATTGCATTTTTCCATGTTTTAACATGAGATATTCTTAGAACATGTCAGTATTATTTAATGGTTGATTATAGGAAACACATGTGTATACATTTTAGAAAGCTTTGCCACCAAAGTTCCGATTGGTAAATATTTCAACCCTTACTGGAAGTTTAACGTCTAATATGCCTATTTTAAATGCAAATAAATAGTAACATTATGCTACTGATAATTATATCTTCTAGTGATAGAATATCTTTGCTCTCCCTAAAATGTCTCTGAATCATTACTTAAAAGTTTGTAGAAACAATTGGTGGTGGTAGCATGTTTTATGAACGACCAGAAACTTTTCGTTGGATTGAAATGACAACACCGCTCAAATATTTCATATTTGGTAACACCACAGTAGCACTTGACGAGTACCATAGAACAATTTACATGTGGAAAGGTATAATTAAAGGGTTCATTATGCCTTACACCAAGAATAGGTCTAAATAATGGAATCAATTATCTTCTTCCACTAGGTGGCATAAATTCAGACTATCTACTCGCTTGAGTGTTTGCCTGATTGACATAGTATTTTTGCTAATTTGTGCTTCCTGCAGTTAGCCTGGTCAGGTTAATGTTACTACATCGATCATTCTGAAATATCAGTTATCTGTTTCATACGTTATTTATAAAAAAAATTATACATGGAAATAGGATTGGGGGCACTTATTTTAGAGTTTACGATCAGTTTCAGGCATCAATTCGACGAATATGTGCAAGTGTGGAACACAACATTCTGACACTTGATGTAAATACTGCAATTTTTGTGTGTTGCTATTGTATTGTTGCGTACGTTTAAGAGGAAAATTAACACGGTGACACTTTATAAACATCATAGAACATTTCAGATGTGGAAAATAATTAATCTGAACTTGTGTTGGCCATCAAGTATGGTACATAGTTCAAACTTTGCACGCTTACTAGTACTGTTTAACCTGTAAGTATGTGGTATAAGGAGTATGTTTGTGTGTGTGTGTGTGTGTGTGTGTGTGTGTGTGTGTGTGTGTGTGTGTGTGTTTGTGTGTGTGTGTGCGTGTGTGTTTGTGTGTGTGTGTGTGTGTGTGTGTGTGTGCGTGTGTGCGTGTGTGTGTGTGTGTGTGTGTGTGTGTGTGTGTGTGTGCGTGTGTGTGTGTGTTTCTGATGTATTTTACACAGGGAAATACTGTAATGTAGCATATTATTTTGGATAAATACTACTGGATACAGCACGAAAAATTCAGATCGTTTGCATAACTTTGAGCACAGTCAAGATGCCTGCCCAGGGGCTACATTGTGATTCTATTTTAATGCCTACCGAAATACTAACCTGCGATTTATTTGAATTACTAATTAATTATAATAATTTAAAACATGAATTGCAGTTGCAGGGTTCATTGATTGTGATGAATAGAATTGAGTTTGGTATCGATAATATGCTCATATTTTCCAGAGAGGAGGTGGAGAGGTGTGAGTGGGTGAGGGTTACAAAAGAAGAACTGAACTGGTTTCCCCATCCTGGATTTTTTCGATTTTTAATTTGTTTTTAATTCACCACTATCAAAACTGGTTTAGTCCCTCCATCTTTGATTTCGATTGTCAATTTCATTTTAATGGCTGGTTTCATTTTAAAGGCTGCCGCTACATTACAGTACACTGGTTTATTCTAATGGCTCCTAAAATATTAGACTGTGGGAATGGCAGTGGGAAGGGGGGTAACACGATTTGTCGCACGATAATAGCATCAATGATAAGGCTGATTGATGACTTCACTGACAAGAGTGATGACATCACTCACAATGAGATTGGGGCATGCGACTTCATGGGATTGCAGTTCTTTTATATCAAAGTGGGCTGTAGTCCTCATAGATATACTACTTGTATGTCCTCTCTTCTGACGAAATCTGTTTTAAGGCTGCATAGAAGTCCGAAATACGCATTTGAGCTCTACAGTTTTAATGGAACTCTTATCAAATGACATCCAAGGAACTGAACATGTATTTGAGTTGCAATAACAACCTAAATTTCAGTGAGTGATTCTTTGGTCATGTCGATTCTTATAAATAGTAGAGTCAGACGGGCACAGCACTGTTAAGCACGCTGGATCTTTGTGTATCCTGATCATGGTTAATTTAAGGCTGAAACGGGTAGGGTAATAAAGATGACTAGTCTTAAGGTATGAGGAATACAATTATGTCTTAAAAAATAGTAGCTCTTTGGGTTTCTTTTATTTTCGTGTTGATCACATAGACTCGAATAACAACTTCAGTTCTCCATTCTTTTTTGTTGTTTCCTATTTTTCCAGTACGCCTCCACCTTCTCCCCACATTGTCTTTTCCTTCCGTCCATGTTGTTCACGATGACGTTTTTCTTATGCCTTGAAAGGCGTCTAAATTTAATATCTTCTTTAAAAAGATGTTTTTCTACTCTTTCTGATTATTGTATTTGTTATTTCTTTTTAGTTCTTCTCTTACTTAGGTAATCCGTGATATTGCGTATTCCTTTTACCATAAATAAAGGAAACTTTGTTACGCTAACCTCTTCTCATTCATTCAGTAGAGATATCCAAAGAAGATCAATCTTCGCTATTATTACTGAAATTTTGTCTCTGTTTTAATTGCTCTCCTCGTTACTTCTCGTTTTCGAAACATCTGTAGCTTGCATTGCACTCAATGCTTTTTCTAATAATCCGTATTTCAAGTATCTCTGTTCTGTCGAGCATATCATTGATCTTTAAGCATGCATATAAACATTCGGCTCTTGCCAATGTACCTTTAGTTTTGTTTTTACAGAGATCCATTTCTTGTTGTAGACATCATATTTTTTCCATTATATCAACTCTCATATATATCCCAAATTTTTCTACTCCATTCTGCGGCATAGTTTCTCCGAGAGATATCTTAAATTTACTAAGTAGTTCTATCTATTTGTATTGTATGTATTTTGGTGAATTTTTGATTTTCCTAACGATTTTGTTTTCTGCTAATTTTCCAGAAGATTTGAGTTGCTGCTTTCGTCAGGTTTTATGAAAGCATAGCAGAATCGTCTACAGCAGCAAGACATTTTACCTTAATTCTATTAGCCTTTCAGCATTATTTGTTCAATTTTGTTATTATTTAACTCCAAATTACATTTGTTTCTAAAATGCAGTTAAACAGAAAAGGTGATGAGCTGCCCCATTATCGAACACCAGTTTTTATTTCAAACGACCGAGGTATTTCATTCTCAGATTTAACTTTATATACAGTCTTTATCAGAGTTTTTATATATTTATGGTAACACTGGAGAGCTATGTGCAAACACTGGACAGCTATGAGCAAATAATTCACGTAATGTAGAGAGTCGCTTCAGCTCTTCCATTTTTCATGATACTCACTGCAGATCTCACATCGCCGGGCGTCTTTATTGTGTGTGTATGTGTGTGCGTGTGTGTGTTTCACGTAGCTCAATTTCGTCCTAAATCTACTCGTGCGGACTCTTTCACGTCGCGTATCTTATCCCTGCCGGGAGCCTCTATCTGTAATGGAAAGCTCAACGCGATTTCGGTGTCGGATGGAGTTTATATTGCGTTCTGTGCGAGTGCTGTTCCGGCGTGGCCCTTGCGCCCTCCCCCCCTCCCCTGCCCCCGTCCCATTACGGCAGAAACGACGTGGTGGCGGGACGGCCATGCGGGCTGCCCATCAGCAGGGGAGACCAGAGCTCCGGCGCCGTGCGCCGCACATGGCGACACACCTCATCACATCACATCACGCCACGGGGCACTCGCCGTTCCACGCCCTGTCTCACTGCCGTACTATTCCTACAGTTCTTCACTGTCCTGTCCTGAACGTCAGCAGGTGTCTTGTTCTGCCTTCTAGAATACTAATTTCAGGGCCTGTAGTAATTCACTTCTGCCATGTAAACGGTTTACAGCTGTGAGGTATTTTACACACTTATTTTTATTTAGCGTATGGCTAATACAGACATACATAAAATTAAATTAGGTATACATATGTACATATTCACCCACAAGAAACTTAAGTTTGTCTTTACAACTGAATATACAGTCCTTCAACCCAGCGCACTGCATCTGGAGTTGCTGGCAGGAAGTCGTCTTCAGCACCGTGATAGGCCTGAATGCTGCATTCACTGACAATGTGGTGAACAGTCTGGTATGGAACCCCACAGTCACAGGATGGATTAGGCAGCTTCTTCCACTTAAAGAGAACCCAGTACGTTGTCCTCGATGGTGAGTGTTCATCGGAAGTGAGGGCATCATCTGGAATGCCCCAAGGAAGTGTGGTAGGTCCGCTGTTGTTTTTCATCTACATAAATGATCTTTTAGATTGGGTGGATAGCAATGTGCGGCTGTTAGCTGATGATGCTGTGGTTTACGGGAAGGTGTCGTCGTTGAGTGTCTGTAGGAGGATGCAAGATGACTTCGACAGGATTTGTGATTGGTGTAAAGAATGGCAGCTAACTCTAAATATAGATAAATGTAAATTAATGCAAATCAATAGGAAAAAGAATCCTGTAATGTAGCGCTTGACACAGTCACGTCGATTAAGTATTTGGGCGTAACATTGCAGATAGATATGAAATGGGACAAGCATGTAATGGCAGTTGTGGGGAAGGCGGATAGTCGTCTTCGGTTCATTGGTAGCATTTTGGGAAGATGTGGTTCATCTGTAAAGGAGACCACTTATAAAACACTAATACGACCTATTCTTGAGTACTGCTCGAGCGTTTGGGATCCCTATCAGGTCGGATTGAGGGAGGACATAGAAGCAATTCAGAGGCGGTCTGCTAGATTTGTTACTGGTAGGTTTGATCATCACGCGAGTGTTACGGAAATGCTTCGGGAACTCGGGTGGGAGTCTCTAGAGGAAAGGAGGCGTTCTTTTCGTGAATCGCTACTGAGGAAATTTAGAGAACCAGCATTTGAGCCTGACTGTAGTACAATTTTACTGCCGCCAACTTACATTTCGCGGAAAGACGACAAAGATAAGATAAGAGAGATTAGGGCTCGTACAGAGGCATATAGGCAGTCATTTTTCCCTCGTTCTGTTTGGAAGTGGAACAGGGAGAGAAAATGCTAGTTGTGGTACGAGGTACCCTCCGCCACGCACCGTATGGTCGATTGCGGAGTATGTATTTAGACGTAGATGTAGATGTAGAAGAGAGCATCCCTGCATCGGCCATGGCCGGTACGCATTCTGTTGAGAGTAGTCCAGGTCTTGCGTGGTAGGTCGAATCCACTTGGAAGTTTAACACCTGAGAAGATGCTATGCAGGCTCACATCTGTCACTGCTTTCCACCCATCTTTCCATTCTTCAGGAGGTTTGGAATCCTTAGCAACCATGTCAGCAGCATCGCACAGGTTCCCCGAGCTGTGTTACGTAAAGTTGCTGCCTGGTCTCCAACCATGCAGCGATTACTTTGTATTACAACGCAGCTCGCAGCACCTGAAGAAAGCGACATGGTCGTTGTTGAAATAGAGTGCATAAAATGGAAATAACTCCAAAAGTACACTATTAACTACGTGGAGAAATTCTGGGAGACTAGTGACTGTACACTCAAGGCATGTTCACAAAAAATATGGGATGCGCTCTACTATTCTGTAAGTTTTTGGTGTGTCTGGTGAGGGACATTAAACATTTGTAAAAGGTAAATGAACACTTTGATCCTAAACGTAACTGTAAAAATACCTCGAGTTTTATGTGCTTGCTTGTGAAACATACACCCATGTAAAATCGGATGAGCCTTTTGAAAACAAAAACTTAGTAGTTCTATGCGTCAGGTACAATATAGCCTCATTCTTATCCTCATTAAGGCAGAAGATACAGTTCTCTGAAATCGTATTAATTTTTTTGAAACAAATTGTATTTGTTTGTAGCTGCACAGTAATCCGGTATTATTTACTTAGTTCTTAATTTATTAATAAATTATGAGTTTGTGATTACTTACTGAGTAGACCGATAGTTATGTTACAAATCGGGGGAAATGTAGACACATTCTGAAGACGACCATCATTATGAAACTGTTTGATGCGCTCGAATAACTATTATGAAAGTGTCATTTTGACATTATGAGAAGCCATCTTTGGACGCCAGAGACGGTGATATTCGATGGCTTCTTTGTAAGTACATCCTTGTAATAGATGCTTACAACAACCACGTCTGTTCAATATGAAATGAAAATTGGAACATTTGCAGCCGTCTCTTTTGGACTAATTTATTTGTGCAACTAGTTTCACTGTTCCACTACACTATTTCAGCTCCTGCATAAAGAACGATAATTAAACTCAAGTCAACAAACCCACTAGTAAAAGGACGGTATAAAAACTGGGAGATCAGTAATATGCAAAATAATTTGCAGTAGATACTTATCAACAGCTAAATGGTAATGGATGTCACGTCAGTGTTAGTGAATCATTCAACATTAAAAAGAGAACAGAAAATAGTTACAATTTTTTATGAATGTTAAAAATTTTATAAGTGTTCTCTTTTTGCTATTGAATGATTCACTAACACTCATGTAATATCCCATACCGTTTGGCTGTTGCCAAGTATTTACTGTAAATTACCTTACATATTATTGATCCTTTTATCAGTAGATTTCATAACTTGAGTACATTGTCGTGGTTGTCTTTTATACAGGGGTTGAAATGGTGTAATAGAGCACGGAAATTAATTGCTCAAATAAATTAATGCCACAAAGATGGTTACAAGTGTTTTAATTTAAAAAAAAATGGTTCAAATGGCTCTGAGCATTATAGGACTTAACTTCTGATGCCCTCAGTCCCCTAGAACTTAGAACTACTTAAACCTAACTAACCTAAGGACATCACAAACATCCATGCCCGAGGCAGGATTCGAACCTGCGACCGCAGCGGTCGCGCGGCTCCAGACTGCAGCGCCTAGAACCGCACGGCCACACCGGCCGGCTTTTTAATTTTCATTTCAGTTTGATGGCTTAGTCCGACCAGCCGGCAGAGGCAAGCGAGCAAAGCCAGGAATTCACGTAGAGCTGATGGCTGACTGGAGGAAGTGAGCTTTTCCTGGCGACTGGAGTACACACGCTGGCTGACAGGGACTAAGACGAGACAGTGGAAGCTCAGATGGCCAAAATAAAAGATGGAATACGTTTCAAGTAAAATACGTTGCAGACCCTGCACAAATAACTCAGAAAAACTAAGTACACCAGAAAAATTGTGATGCAACGAACTCATTACAGTTTCAAGCATGACTTTCTGATTAATACTATAAAAGTTAACATTGTTTCAGGTATGTCAGGTTACAAAACTGAAAACAAATGAACAACTGGAACAATCTGACCATGTGGTGCATCATATGACTGTTACTATCAAAAACTACATTTCAAATCAGGCATGTGTAAAATAATTATAGGTGAGTTTATTGAAAGCAAGTTATACATAATAGGTAGGCAGCATGGATGAGCAATCATAGTTGAAAAATCGTTCAAATGGCTCTAAGCACTACAGGACTGAGGTCATCAGTCCCCTAGACGTAGACCTACGTAAACCTAACTAACGTAAGGACATCACACACATCGATACCCGAAGTAGGATTAGAACCTGCGACCGAAGCAGCCGCGTGGTTCCGAACTGAAGCGCCTAGAACCACGCTCGGCCACAGCGGCCGGCCGGCAGCAATCGCACTCTACTATTTGGGAAGTGTTTTGAGTTTTATGTTTAGTTTTTGTATTATGGCAGGACCAGGTTTAGGCATGCATTCATGAACTTTATTCATGACTTATTGAGTACGGTGCTAATTTTTAATGAGAGGTTATGAAGTGACCATCACAGTTTCTCTGTAGTATAGTACATTAATTATGAATATATGTGTAATGAGATTTAAATTCGAACGGTGATCATTATTTAAGGAACTGTCTTAGATTCATCAGTGTGTGTCATCACACAATATTTAAGTGTAAGTGAAATTGGATGGGAGATCTTTTGCTGGTTGATGGTTCTCTAGGCAGTGTCGTTGTCCACTAGCTTTTATTAATGTTGGCCAGTGTTTTTTTGTCGACAGCCAGTGCGCCCATGGAGTTGTGCTGTTAAATGCTGGAGCACTTGGGTGAACTGAGAACAATTTCATAATTGCAAGTTATAGACTCAAACTTTTCCACATCTTATGTTACTTGACTGTCGTTCAGTGACTGATTTTGTGTGACTACCCAAACTTTAATTCGGTTTATGGAATTTGAGGAAACTGTGAACTGCAATTACTTGCTGAAATCTGTTCTTATATTCGTATATTCTCCTGAAGCTCGTTTAAGGGGACAGCTAACTGGGAAAAATAAGGAATAAATTTTCGAAAGGAATTAATCATTCCTAGAAAATAAGCCATGAACTTCACATTTTTAGGGGTTGCGAACGAATAAATGGCATCAGTACGACTTGAGTCAATTTGCACTCCGTTCTGGAAGACAATATGCCCCAGAAAGAATATTTCAGGCTGCGCGAACTTTGTCTTAGATGGTTTGACAGTACATCCAGCTTTTGGAGTTACTCGCGAACATGCACAACATACTCTTCAAAACTCACTAAAAATCACCGTATCATCCAAATAATGGTAGAGACACTCAAGCTTAAGATACGAAAAAAATTGTGTAGGATACCGGACAACAGCAATGAACCTGTCCATAAGCCAAACGGAACTATTTTACTCAATGTGACCAGTCGGTCGCAGAGGCTGTCACCAGTTTAGATTCTTTTGCTAGACGCACTTGATAATACGCTGGTTCAAGCCAAAGGTAGTAAAAACCTTTGCCTTGTGGAAGCATGAAAAACAGGAATGCAAATCAGGAGATATAGAATGTAGCACAATTTTTTTTTATTAAGCACCCTTTAATCCAACACCGGACGCACTCCCCCCGCGGTTTGGGTACCACAAATATAAGTGAAGACTGCGGAGATTTAGACGGTCTAATCACTCCATCCTGCAACATTTCCCGAATAGTTTCCCTTAATGCTTTCATACGAGGCGGGGATAACCTATATGGTGAGCACCTTACGGGAACGTTTTCCGTTAATTCGATCTTATACTTAGCTACTTTAATCTCACCTAGCCGATCGGTTAGCACATCACTGAAGCCGGTACACAAGTCGACAATCTGCTGTCTCTGCACCGGCAACAAACTGCTACAGGTCATACACGGAAACGGTTTCCACTGCTTTCATTACGTGTCAAACCATCAATCTGGCGATGTACACGATGTTTACAGAACTTTTAAGGCTTTCTGCTGGCAAATTCGTAATCTTCCTCCGACCCCACTGGGGCACCAGGCCTACCTTTCCGATAAAATCGGCACCCAATATACCCGCGTTTGCTCTGAGTTAGCTTGTAGGCAATAACCAATTTTGTCTGATAAATTTGGCAACTTGCGGTGTGCGGACACCCATCTTTCATCCACTAAAGATGCGGAACTACCGGTGTCCAGCAGAGCACACAGGTTCCTCATTTAGTGCTTCGCAAACAAAAGGAACTCTATCCCTGGAAACCGTTTCAATTCTCCTAAAGAACCCTCTACCTTGCGATCCACTCTTACCATACCGTCATAAATTCTTGTCCTTCCAATTCTGAGGGCAATTTGCGGCAATATGTCCCCTCTTCTTGCACTTGAAACACCTTACTGTAGGACAGTTCCTAATAACATGCCTGCTACTCTTACACTCAAAACACTTTAGTCCCATGGAACCCGCCTGTCGTATGAGGCAACAATTATCCAGCTCTTGCTGTTGAGGACCTTTACCCTTACTCGTTATTGGTCGGCGTAGACGACATGTTGCACCCTACTGATCAACTCATCTAATTGCCTAAAGCTCTGTGGGCGTTCACAAAATAGAGCCTTGCAACGGTTGCTAGGACGCATCCCCTGGAGAATATTCTCGACTACCCCCGCTTCACTATCATTAAGACATAAGCTTCTGGCACTACCTTTTACCCTTTTAACATACTTCTCTAATGGCTCATTATCGTGCTGAACTTCAAGATATCCGCTACCAATAGCTTCATGTCGTACTCGGGAGGGAAAAATAATTTTGGCAGATTAGCTCTCGAAGTGTACTAAATGACAACCCACGACGCCTAGCGTCCATTAACAGTTGCTCCAGAGCCCACTCACTATTGGACTCAATAACTGATAAAGATGAAGAACAGTCAAGTCAAATTGTCCTCTGTCCTGTAACCTTGAGAGCAAATGCAAAGCGCTAAGTACCTGATCATTAGAATCTAATGATAATCTACTTGCCTCCCGTAATTTTTCTAAAGGGTTGAGCAACTTAGCGAAAACATCAGTACCTTTTATAGAAGGAATGGAAGGGACCTCGCTCGCAGCTTGTTCTAAGGTAGGCTGAGACAATTTCCCCCCCCCTCCCCCCCCCCCTCCCCCCACCTAATGGCGTCTCCTCCACGTATTAACATCCCCTGGGTACGTCCTAATAATGCGTTTAACTGTTCAGACAATTCTTTACACTCGGTGCTAGGACGGGTTGACAGCACACAGACCCTGCGCCCTACCAGTATAGTGTATAATTCGAGCTTTCAGTCTATTAATCCGTGACGGCTCACTGAATTCAAAGAAAGGACCTATTGACTATAATAGGTTCCAGGCTCTGATAATGATCGGTCGATGAGTGTTGTTTTGCTGATCGTTATTTGTCAGCTTTTGTGCGACGTAATCTTTTAATTCTATGGTGTTTTGTGTGAATGAGAATCAGGAGTTAGTTGCTCATTGTGTTTTCGAGCTGTTCACTGTACTATATATATTAATATGCAGGCCCGTTCCTTTCTGATGCGTTGAATCTGAGAATGTATATGTGAAGGGCTTATTTCAATAGTGGTACATGTCCATTACCTCTACTTTTCTCTCTATAATGCTTCTGAAAGTAATGATACAAAAAACAAAAAGAAAGGTTCATCTCTAGCAAGAAGCCATATACTTGAATATTTCTGGTATCTCAAAGGGTTCAAATGGCTCTGAGCACTATGGGACTTAACTTCTGAGGTTATCAGTCCCCTAGAACCTAGAACTACTTAAACCTAACTAACGTAAGGACATCACACACACCCATACCCGAGGCAGGATTCGAACCTGCGACCGTAGCGGTCGCACGTTTCCAAACTGATGCGCCTAGAACCACTCGACCTCTCCGGCCGGCTCTGGTATCTCAACTGCAGATTTTTCAGCGCTCATTTATATTTAGGACTGTGTATCTCACAATGAACAAAAGTGGACTTGTACCACTATTGAAATAAGCCCTTCATACATGTGTGTGTAAATATTTCAGTTCAACTTCAAGAGGTCAGACAGCGTTTTTCAAATTGTTTTTCTGGTTCATTAGAAGTATCGTTTAGCACATATTGAAAATATCAAGGACTTATTTTCAGAGCTTGCTTTCTTTACTAACACGTCTTGCAACCTGAGCACATTTTTCCACTGGTCTCGATGCAGACATCACGGGAAACCCCACCATTGTGAACCTGAGGAGACAGCTGCAAATTTCCTTACTCACTGTGTCCCATGCAGTCAAACTAAACGTGTTGAAAAAGTCTACAATACATGCAAGAAGACAGGTCGAAAGTAACTTTCACATGATGTCTTACTCTCAACTATTGTAACATACCTCGATGAAACTTGGACTGTATATAGAAAGAACTAAAACGGTATACCACATAAGGTAACTAAAACAAATACTCAATGAGACGAAATTGACACTTTCGTTCCAAGACAAAAATTACACCGAAATCTTGGTGATTAGTGATGGTCGCTGGACATCACAAAAAGCTGGACGTGGTTCTTAGTAGGGTGTGTGATCACCACGGACGGTAATGCGTGCTCTGCAACATGCTCCCATGCTGGCCAGAAGGATGGTAAGAAGTTCTTATGGTTGGGAGTTCCATTCATCCACCACAGCGGCTGACAACTTCTGGATGGTCGGTGGTGCATGTGGACATGTTGCGACTCTGTGTGTTTCTCCTGTCACTGTGCATGATGAAACTTGACTTTGTTACCGTTACATGTGTAATCTTGACGTGGTTTATGTGGTGTCACCGCCAGACACCACACTTGCTAGGTGGTAGTTTTAAATCGGCCGCGGTCCATTAGTACATGTCGGACCCGCGTGTCGCCACTGTCAGGGATCGCAGACCGAGCACCACCACAAGACAGGTCTAGAGATACGGGCTAGCACTCGCCCCAGTTGTACGGACGACTTTGCTAGCGACTACACTGACGAAGCCTCGCTCCTTTGCCGAGCAGATAGTTAGAATAGCCTTCAGCTACGTCCATGGCTACGACCTAGCAAGGCGCCATTAGTAACATTGCATGTATCTAAAGAGTCTCACTTGTATCGCCACAATCTCCAGATGTACCAAAAGGATGGATTAAAGTTAATTATTCCAGAAGCTACGTACTTTTCTTTATAGCATTCATTACGTATCCTGTTTCAGACCTCACGCCATCCTGCTTTAGCTTAGCGCGTGCCTTTCGGCTTCCTCTCATTGTGTCTAGGCTGTCTTGTCTAGACACAACAGTTTACATGCTATTTCGGAAACTACAGGTTGATTGGTTGGTTGATTTGGTGAAGGGACCAAACAGCGAGGTCATCGGTCCCATAATATTAAGGAAGGCTCGGGAAGGAATAAGTTGGCTGTGCCCTCTCAAAGGAACCATCCCGGCATTTGCCTGAAGCGATGTAGGGAAATCACGTAAAACATACCGGACGCGGGTTTGAACCATCGTCCTCCCGATTGCGAGTCCAGTGTGCTAACCACTGCGCCACCTCGCTCGGTACTGTTTTGTCGGAGTGGATGATTTGAAATGTTTTTGTTTGAGTCATCAGTCTTCTGACAGGTTTGATGCAACCCACCACGATTTCCTCTCCTGTGCCACCCTTCTCATCTCAGAGTAGCACTTCCAACCCGAAATTAGTTATCAAATTATAAAGTTAATCTCGCAACTTTGGATATTTATGTATCGAAAAAAAGTAATAGTACATATTATAGTAAACATTATTTAGAACGATACAGATAAACCTCGCATATTTCAAGCCATGTTTAGTATTATTAGAAGGGAAATGTATGAAGGAAGAGGATAAGATTGAAATGACAGTGACACTGGAACTTTGCAAAGAACAGAATACAAATAACCCTCCCAACAAGCGTTCTGAGAAGTCAGATTATGGTGAATGAGCTGCACAGAATGTGGGGAAGATGGCTTTTGTGACAGAAAGTGGACCATTAGCTGTCTTTTGAAATTTGGAAGGAATTTAATTTCTCTGATTTCTTGAGGAAGATTATTCCCAAGGCGAATTCGTGATACAGAAAATGATTTAGAGAATACGGCAGTGCTGAAGATTAGATGGGTAGATCACATAACTAATGAGGAAGTACTGAATAGGATTGGGAAGAAGAGGAGTTCGTGGCACAAATTGACAAGAAGAAGGGATCGCTTGGTAGGACATGTTCTGAGGCATCAAGGGATCACCAATTTAGTATTGGAGGGCAGCGTGGAGGGTAAAAATCGTAGAGGGAGACCAAGAGATGAATACACTAAACAGATTCAGAAGGATGTAGGCTGCAGTACGTATTGGGAGATGAAGAAGCTTGCGCAGGATAGAGTAGCATGGAGAGCTGCATCAAACCAGTCTCAGGACTGAAGACCACAACAACAACAACATGTGTTGGCACACAGAGTATTTTACTATTTTCGGAACGAGTATTTCTGCTGTGCTGTTCATAAAGTTGAGGCTCATTAAATTGACATATGTATTTATATCCATATCCGAACATAATATAACAATGTTTCCGTCTCTGTGTGTGTGTGTGTGTGTGTGTGTGTGTGTGTGTGTGTGTGTGTGTGTGTGTGTGTGTGTGTGTATGTTCCACATCTCCTTCTCAACCAGTGGACTGTTTAAGCCAAACTTGTCACAAATATCCCTTTAGAGTCAGCCAACAATCGCCGTTTAGGTAAGAACCACCTACCTATCATAGCTCAGGGGATATGACGTGATGTCATAAACAACGATATGCGTGAAAACTACCGCATCACGAATGACTTCTAAATTTATTACTTCTGTACTACTAACTCCACTCGAAATAAATTTGTAGATAGTATTTGCGTATGCCGCTAAAAGCTCCAACAAAATTGTATCATGGTACCGCACATGGTTCAGGAGATATGACGCCGTAAACACTGAGATGTGTAAGGAACTGCCGCAATGTGCACGACTCTTAATTATATTGTTTCTTTGCTATTTATTCGCAACGCATTTTGCATACAGTATCCACATATGCCGGTCAACGTACCTACAAAATTATATCATTGTATGACACATTGATAAGCAGATATAACGTCATAAACATGCGTGAAAAAATTTCGCATCATGCGTAACGTTGAAATTTATTCCAGAATGAGATTTTCACTCTGCAGCGGAGTGTGCGCTGATATGAAACTTCCTGGCAGATTAAAACTGTGTGCCCGACCGAGACTCGAACTCGGGACCTTTGCCTTTCGCGGGCAAGTGCTCTACCTTCTGAGATACCGAAGCACGACTCACGGCCGGTACTCACAGCTTTACTTCTGCCAGTATCTCGTCTCCTACCTTCCAAACTTTACAGATGTTCTCCTGCGAAACTTGCAGAACTAGCACTCCTGAAAGAAAGGATACTGCGGAGACATGGCTTAGCCACAGCCTGCAAGTTCTGCAAGTTTCGCAGGAGAACTATAAAGTTTGGAAGGTAGGAGACGAAATACTGGCAGAAGTAAAGCTGTGAGTACCGGGCGTGAGTCGTGCTTCGGTAGCTCAGATGATAGTGCACTTGCCCGCGAAAGGCAAAGGTCCCGAGTTCGAGTCTCGGTTGGGCAAACAGTTTTAATCTGCCAGGAAGTTTGAAATTTATTACTTCTTTGCTACTAATTCTATTCTCAATATATTTCGCAGATAATATCCACACATGCCACTGAATGTACCCACTCAAATACATCGTACGACTCACAGTTCAAGACATATGATATTATGAACACTGAGATGTGTGACACCGCTATGTATGTGTACGAACGCTTACCTGGTCCCAGCACCAAACGGATCTGAATTTGATACAAAAACTGCCTGAGGACCAACTTAGGGGGGTTTATAGCACACTAATATTAATGGAGATATACGCATGTGTGTTTTTTTAAGCCCTCACAATGTGGGCTGCCCTTCATGATAGGCGTCTTGTGTGGGATCAGTACGAACCCACCTTATCGGCCTGCTTTACAGGGTAGCTTAAACGTCAGAGCAGGAATAGGTACCCCAGCTCACAATGAATAGGCTGTCTACCGCAAGAGGCATGTTGTGTTGCAGTGGTGCCAGCCTGCTTTAACAGCCGGTTTTGCATCATGGATACCACGACCTTGGCATTTAGGCTGTGTTGTGGGAGATGCATTTTGTGGGAGTACTACCCACCTTCTTCATCGATTTCTTTTGTAGGAGCTACACATGCAATGGGACATGCCTGGGGCAGGTTGAAAGTGATAGAGGAGGAGAGAGGGGGAGGTGGCTAGGAGGAGATCGCTGTGTAAACATGTACGAAGCTGAGCACACGTATGATTGTGTAAGAACTAATCCCAGAACCAAACTCGTTTCCAAGCACCCAAAATGTAAGGATATTGTTTTGGAGTAATATCGTTTCATTTTTATCTATCTCCGTTCCAGGGTGGCGTACACATCCAGAGTAAATAATGGTTCTCAAGCTCATCACGAGCAGATTACCCCGAACGACTATCATGTTGTGAGAGTAGTTTTGGTTTAATTTCTCAGTCTTTCTTGCGGAGACTACACGTACAGATTATATATGGTCACGGCAGATGAAAGATTGAGATGGATAGAGGAGGGTATGGACAGAAAATGGGGATTTTCAGGATAAGGGGCAATGGGAGGGAAAGGTCAGATGGAGAGGGAGCAGGAAGGAATGGGAAGCAAGAAGGGACAGGAGGCTGTAGGGCGGGGGTGGAGTAGGAACAGGGGGTGGGGGGAGAAATGGAGACAGTGGGAGAGGAGAGTGACAGGGTGAGGGGAGATGGAGGGAGAGACAGGGAGAGGGGGAGTAAGACATGGATATGGAGAGAGTGGAGGATATGTGTAGGGTAAGATGGGCTGGAGGAAATGGACAGCAAGAGTCTGTAGGATGAGACAAAAAAATGGTTCAAAATGGCTCTGAGCACTATGGGACTTAACATCTGAGGTAATCAGTCCCCTAGACTTAGAACTACTTAAACCTAACCTAAGGGCTGCACACACATCCATGCCCGAGGCAGGACTCGAACCTGCGACCGTAGCTGCAGCGCGGTTCCGGACTTAAGCGCCTAGAACTGTTCGGTCACGGCGGCCGGCTAGGATGAGACAGATAGCGGTAAAATCCGTCAAGTATCTGGGTTTGACTGTTCGAAATGATCTCAAATAGGATGATCATATTACACAAGTAACGGGCAAGGCGAACCCTAGATTTTATTGGTAGAATCCTGAAGCGATGTAGTCCTTCAACAAAGGAAATAACTTACAATATGTTAGTCCGTCCAGTCTTGGAGTATTGTTCGTCTGTATGGGACCCTTACCAGTTGCGTCTGATTCAAGAGATTGAGAACGCCCAAAGAAGAGCGGCAAGATTCGTGACTGGTATATTTAGCAATCTCGAGAGTGTTACAAATCTCATAGAAAGTTTGAAGTGGGAAACACTTGCAGATAGGCGGCGCGCTAAACGGAAGAGGCTGCTCACTAAATTCCGAAATCCGATCTTCGCCGAGGATGTAAACATGTATTACCACCAACTTTCAAATCGCGAAATGATCACCATTCGAAGATAAGGGAAATCCGAACTCGTACTGAGGCGTTCAAACAGTCGTTTATACCTCACGCGAACCGCGAGTGGAACAGACGAGGGAAATATAACGTCGGCGCGAATTGTGCCCTCCTCCACACACCGCTTCGTGGCTAGCAGAGTATATATGTAGATGTAGATAGAAAAGGGGCAGGAGTATTTTGGACATACGTGGGAGAGGAGGGGTAGATGGACAAATAGGAGAGAGAGATGAGATGGCCAGAGAGGCATAAGTGAAGATGGCGAGATAGAAGGGGGAGGCAGGAGAGGATGGGGTAGGCAGAGAGGGAGGTAAGAGAAGGACACAGAGATGGAAAGAATGATTAGAGATGGTGGCAGGAGGAGATGGCAGGAGGGGGGAGGAGATGGCAGGGAGGGGTGAAGAAGGAGATGGGCTGGAAAGGGGATGAGGAGGAGAAAAGCAGAGTTCAGAGTAAAGAAGAGATGGACAAAGAGATTGGGGAAGGAGACGATAGTAAGAGAGGGGAGGAGGGAAGAAGTAGATGGACAGAGTGAGGGGCAGGAGGAGGTGGCAGATGGGGTAGAGGAGAGGAGGAGAAAGAGTTTTCTACATTATGTGTGTTGAATACATATGCAATTTAAGCCTGAACGTTGGGAAAAAGCTAGTATATATGGGTTGGTAAGGAACAGTCTGAAAAGCTTGTAAGGGTGTTGCACGGTTGGTTATGCTGAGAACTAACTGTTAAAGAAAATTTTCGATACGTTGCGCCGTTTCAGGGTTAATTAGCATTGAAGTGAGTCAATAATGCTGTCGCGTAAGCCAGTTCCAGCGGCGCACCAGATACAATTACTGTCAGTTGTTCTCATAGCGTAGATGACAGCGCACGAGAATGCTCAGCCTTTTTGCTGCAGTCCCGTGTCCTATTTTTGTATCGCTCTCTTGTTCGATTTAAGAAAACCAACTGCTAACACGTTTGGCAACAACATCTCTGGCTGAGCGCTTGAATTTGCGAGCGCTATAAACTCGTTTGCTAAATTCAGCACAAATGAATTAGGAAACGGCTGGACATATTGAAATTTTTTCTCTTAACATTTTCTTCACAGGTTAACCTACCTTGTAAAGCCCTTACAAGATTTTCACACTATGGCCCCCTTGGGGGTGTGAATCAGTTGTGGCTGTGCATCTGAACTGATGTAAGTCTCAACGAGAACTGATAAAACTCTTTATAACAGAAAACGCGTTCATTTATTTGCGTTTTCGTAATACTAAAGAACTGCGTCTGGACGCAGTTGGAAGTACCTTCCTGTCATGTACGACTTTCCGTTCCGCCGCAAGTTCGCCCGGCATATAAACGGCACTAAACAGTGCCCTTCACTCACATCAAGGCGCTGCGTGGTGTATGAAGTAAACATAAAAGACGTACACGCTTCGCAGTGTTTTCAGTTGTTATCTTTTTTTTTTTTTTTTTTTTTTTTTTTTTTTTTTTTTTTTTTTAGTCAGTCTACTGACTGGTTTGATGCGGCCCGCCACGAATTCCTTTCCTGTGCTAACCTCTTCATCTCAGAGCTCAGAGTAGCACCTGCAACCTACATCCTCAATTATTTGCTTGACGTATTCCAATCTCTGTCTTCCTCTACAGTTTTTGCCCTCTACAGCTCCCTCTAGCACCATGGAAGTCATTCCCTCATGTCTTATCAGATGTCCTATCATCCTGTCCCTTCTCCTTATCAGTGTTTTCCTCATATTCCTTTCCTCTCCGATTCTTCGTAGAACCTAGAACCTCCTCATTCCTTACCTTATCAGTCCACCTAATTTTCAACATTCGTCTATAGCACCACATCTCAAATGCTTCGATTCTCTTCTCTTCCGGTATTCCCACAGTCCATGTTTCACTACCATACAATGCTGTACTCCAGACGTACATCCTCAGAAATTTCTTCCTCAAATTAAGGCCGGTATTTGATATTAGTAGACTTCTCTTGGCCAGAAATGCCTTTTTTGCCACAGTGAGTCTGCTTTTGATGTCCTTGCTCCGTCCGTCATTGGTTATTTTACTGCCTAGGTAGCAGAATTCCTTAACTTCATTGACTTCGTGACCATCAATCCTGATGTTAAGTTTCTCGCTGTTCTCATTTCTACTACTTCTCATTACCTTCGACTTTCTCCGATTTACTCTCAAACCATACCGTGTACTCATTAGACTGTTCATTCCGTTCAGCAGATCATTTAATTCTTCTTCACTTTCACTCAGGATAGCAATGTCATCAGCGAATCGTATCATTGATATCCTTTCACCTTGTATTTCAATTCCACTCTTGAACCTTTCTTTTATTTCCATCCTTGCTTCCTCGATATACACATTGAAGAGTAGGGGCGAAATGCTACAGCCTTGTCTTACACCCTTCTTAATACGAGCACTTCGTTCTTGATCGTCCACTCTTATTATTCCCTCTTGGTTTTTGTACATATTGTATATGACCCGTCTCTCCCTATAGCTTGCTCCTACTTTTTTCAGAACCTCGAACAGCTTGCACCATTTCATATTGTCGAACGCTTTTTCCAGGTCGACAAATCCCATGAAAGTGTCTTGATTTTTATTTAGCCTTGCTTCCATTATTAGCTGTAACGTCAGAATTGCCTCTCTCGTCCCTTTACTTCTCCTAAAGCCAAACTGATCGTCACCTAGCGCATTCTCAATTTTCTTTTCCATTCCTCTGTATATTATTCTTGTAAGCAGCTTCGCTGCATGAGCTGTTAAGCTGATTGTGCGATAATTCTCGCACTTGTCAGCTCTTGCCGTCTTCGGAATTGTGTGGATGATGCTTTTCCGAAAGTCAGATGGTATGTCACCAGACTCATATATTCTATACACCAACGTGAATAGTCGTTTTGTTGCCATTTCCCCCAATGATTTTAGAACTTCTGATGGAATGTTATCTATTCCTTCTGCCTTATTTGACCGTAAGTCCTCCAAAGCTCTAATACTGGATCCCCTATATCTTCTAAATCTACGCCTGTTTCTTCTTCTATCAAATCAGACAAATCTTCACCCTCATAGAGGCTTTCAATGTATTCTTTCCACCTATCTGCTCTCTCCTCTGCATTTAACAGTGGAATTCCCGTTGCACTCTTAATGTTACCACCGTTGCTTTTAATGTCACCAAAGGTTGTTTTGACTTTCCTGTATGCTGAGTCTGTCCTTCCGACAATCATATCTTTTTCGATGTCTTCACATTTTTCCTGCAGTCATTTCGTCTTAGCTTCCCTGCACTTCCTGTTTATTTCATTCCTCAGCGACCTGTATTTCTGTATTCCTGATTTTCCCGGAACATGTTTGTACTTCCTCCTTTCATCAATCAACTGAAGTATTTCTTCTGTTACCCATGGTTTCTTCACAGCTGCCTTCTTTGTACCTATGTTTTCCTTCCCAACTTCTGTGATGGCCCTTTTTAGAAATGTCCGTTCTTCTTCAACTGTACTTCCTAATGCGCTATTCCTTATTGCTGTATCTATAGCGTTATCTTTTACTGAACCAAATAGACTAAACTATTTTACCATGTATTCTGGAAGTGACAAAACTGTTAGTGAACCAGCTTCCAAACTGAATGAGTACATGGTCCAGTACTGTTATGGTACTATCATCATACGATTAATATTAATGGACGAGTAATTTAATACTTATGTTTTTTGCCTGTCTTTTTATTTTCAAAACCTGACTGATGTTGGCAAGATGGTTTGGAACAAGCCTTGACTTTAACGGTGACCAGAATCTTTTAGAAATTTCTATCATCCTTAGAGAGAACTTCCATTATCTTCACAATTTTTGCTGTTTGATCACTTGTTACTGAGTCGGTGGATAAATTCTTAGCTTCTTTTCAAAAGTTTAATATACGCAACAGAGTGGCAATTGAAATGCTTATTAAAATGCAGACTTCCCTCCATGCAGATATTCTGACTCACAGCAGTTTGGTTATTAGCAATTCGCCTTACCACTGTACATCTAGCAGTGCACTACTGAGAAATTATATCTTCAAAAAAGCGTATTTTAAAAATCAGAAAATTAACGTAATCCTGTCTCCTTGGAATATTCTGTGTGCCACGAGTAGTTACGTGTGAATCGTCCTATTTAGTTTTAGATTAATAAATTAAGAAGAGTTATTCGAAAATTTCGGTATGCGTTTGCGTGTTCCCTCTCTCATACCTCATTCCCCACAGCAGCTTGGCGCTCATCGCCCGTCGATCAGTCTGCCAGGGGTCGGTGTAAAAGTGCGCCAGTAATCCCGACCGTTAAATCGACTAGCCGTAATTAGCCGCTCATGTCGGTATAAGAGCATTATCAATATTACAAGAGTCAGCGGGTGGCCCACAATATCGAGTGGCCCCTAACAGATCCGTTTTTGCCCCAGAAACGAGCGTGCGCGCGCACAAGCAAGAAAGACAGCAGAGGTCCGAACGACTGCAGCGCCACGCGTTAGCGGTGCGCAGAAACTAATTTCCGCGGGAATCAATCCCAGCCACGGACACCGCAGCGTCACCACATAATTGTCCACGAAATCTCTCCTGATTGCCCTAATCCATCATGCAGACGGAACGACTGTGAATTTTGGGTTAAAAAAAAGTAATTGCATTTCCACTCACATTCACAAATTGCAGGTCAGAGCCTCTCCATATATCTTTCCCGTAAATAAAATTTGTTGTTATACTTGAAAGGAGAGACAGCATTGGTCGTATATTTTTGTTTATTATCGCAAAATCGATTTTCGGTCTCTTAGTGACAATCATTTACAACTGTTCGCTCGACGAAAGATCCGTATCCAAAGACTGGACGGTTGCACAGGTCACACCAATATTCAAGAAAGGTAGTAGGATTAATCCACTAAATAACAGGCCCATATCGTTAACGTCGATATGCAGCAGGATTTTAGAACATATATTGTGTTTGAACATTATGAATTACCTCGAAGGAAACGGTCTATTGACGTACAGTCAACGTGGGTTTAGAAAACATCGTTCCTGTGAAACACAACTAGCTCTTTGTTCACATGAAGTGCTGAGTGCTATTGACAAGGGATTTCAGATTGATTCCGTATGCCTGGATTTCCGAAAGGCTTTTGACACTGTACCACACAAGCGGCTCGTAGTGAAATTGCGCGCTTATGGAATATCGTCTCAGTTATGTGGCTGGATTTCCTGTCAGAGAGCTCAGAGTTCGTAGTAATTGACGGAAAGTCATCGGATAAAACAGAAGTGATTTCTTACGTTCCCCAAGGTAGTGTTATAGGCCCTTTGCTGTTCCTTATCTATATACACGATTTGGGAGACAATGTGAGCAGCCGTCTTCGATTGTTTGCAGATGACGCTGTCGTTTATCGACTAATAAAGTCATCAGAAGATCAAAACAAACTGCAAAACGATTTAGAAAACATATTGGAATGGTGCGAAAAGTGGCAGTTGACCTTAAATAACGAAAAGTGTGAGGTCATCCACATGAGTACTAAAAGGAACTGTTTAAACTTCTGTTACACGATAAATCAGTCCAATCTAAAACCCGTAAATTCAACTACATACCTAGTTATTACAATCATGAAGAACTTAAATTGGAATGGACACATAGAAAATATTGTGGGGAAGGCTAACCAAAGGCTGCGTTTTATTGGCAGGACACTTAGAAAATGTAACAGACCTACTAAGGAGACTGCTTACACTACGCTTGTCCGTCCTCTTTTAGAATAATGCTGCGCGGTGTGGGATCCTTACCAGATAGGACTCACGGAGCGCATCGAAAAATTTCAAAGGAAGGCAGCACGTTTTGTATTATCGCGAAATCTGGGAGAGAGTGTCACAGAAATGATACGGGATTTGGGCTGGAAATCTTTAGAGGAAAGGCGTTTTTCGTTGCGACGGAATCTTCTCACGAAATTTCAATCACCAACTTTCTCCTCGGAATGCGAAAATGTTTTGTTGACACCCACCTACATAGGGCGGAACGATCACCACGATAAAATAAGGGAAATTAGAGCTCGTACGGAAAGATACAGGCGTTCATTCTTTCCGCGCGCTATACGAGATTGGGATAATAGAGAATTGTGAAGGTGGTTCGATGAACCCTCTGCCAGGCACTTAAATGTGATTTGCAGAGTATCCGTGTAGATGTAGATGTAGATGAACCAACACCTATAGAAATTGATCTGTGGGGTATGTGTTTTATTTAATCCTGTCTTTCCCTTTATGATCAGTAGTTTCTATTTCACGAATACTCCTCGTCTTGCATGAGATGCTTTCTGTTAGTCTGAGTGTTGGCTAAAACCAACTTCTCGTGAACTCACAAACGAAGAGCTGCACCGTTGGGATGCACAGGACTTTAGCCAAGGGGGAGGGGTACGATTTTTCCCGCCGAATCCGTGGGCGAATGTTTCCATTGGTTGCTGGAGGTTCGCGGTAGAAGCTTCGAATTCTTTCTAGAAAATCTGTCAGTTAAAAAGGACGAATAGGGGATTCGTAGTGTGTGCTTTTTGACGCGAGCCGGTTGATACAGTGTGTTTCGCTCGGGAGCAACGCCCGCTATTGTCCGGAAAATGCGCCAACGAGGATGCTGAGGACCGTAAGGTGGGCAGTTGAAGACAGCGAGCTACAGTGTGGTCGTGTTGGAGATGCTACTGGTCGGTGGGGGGACACGCTGTGCAGCTGTACTACGAAGCAATGGCGCTGACATGCGATGCAACTGCCTGCTGGAGTACTGCTAGTTACATCGTCATCAGCACTTGATCGTAGCCTCAATTCTTAGCACCGATATCTTTCAGAATTGGTGAATTCTTTACCATGTGTGTGTAGTAAGTTAAATCTTTTACACTGTCCTGTTTAAGGGTGACCAGTATTCTCGTTACCTTGCCTCAGTAACTGGGACTCATATTCATTTTTTTCTCACTCTGCTCTTGTCACGGGCAATTGTAAGTTTATCAGACCCGGATATCTCGGTGAAAGAGTAATAACAATTTTATCTCTTGTTCTTTGCCATCAGCAACGCTTCCCTCTATTGCAGCATGTTGGATCGCTCTTCAAGTAGGGGCAACCCGCATGCTGATTATTTTGTCTGATAAGCTATTCTCAAGTCTTTATTTCGTAAGAGACAGTAGCAATGGAGAACACTGTTTGTCACGCAATTGAAAAGTAACTGTTAATAAAACAAAATATTTGCATGAAATATTTTACTTCGAGGCCGTCAAGCCACTTTCAGAACCTTTAGGCAATAAGAAATATACGACGTATCGCTAAACGTTGTGGTTTCTCTCCATAAGGCCATACTGTGCTGCTTGTTTCCTCTGCTTTAGGTTAAGGAAATTGTTTTACTTGTTCCTCCTGTTTTAATTAACCACAATGTTGCTACTGAACTACTGGATTAAGGCACCATCATCAGCGGATGTGTTAAAAGAATGATAGGGATCAATGATTAAGGGATTACTGTCACTCATTTGCCTACTTTCAGCCAGAAATACGGGTTAAGATTGCTAGTTTACTATCAGATCTCTCCATTTTACCAGACACTAAAGTCACAGCCGGCACCTTATACCAAGACAGCGTTCGTCTCACTTGGAATGTGCCAACATCCCCAGCAATAGCGTTCCTCAGCTTCGAGAAAATATACGAAGTGACTGAACATGGTTATCTTCTTGAAAATTAGGTGGACTGATAAGATAAGAACTGATAAGGTAAGGGACGAGGAGGTTTTGCAGAGAATGCGGAGAATCGGCGAGGAAAGGAATAGATAGGAAAACCTGACAAGGAGAAGGGACAGGATAAGAGAACATCTGCTAAGACATCAGAGCACTAGACGGATCTGTAGTGGGTAAAAACAGTAAAGTAAGACAGAGGTCAGAATCCACCAGCAAATAATTGGGCACATAGGTCGCAGTTGCCACTCTGAGATGAAAAGATTGTCGGAGGAGAGGAATACATGGCGAGCACACATCAGTCCAGTTAGAAAACTGACGATTACAAAAAAGAAAATCTACTTATAGATATGAAATTGTATGGGTTTGGTGAGAGCTTAATAACCTCCATCCAGAACTCTCTCCGCGGAACAAGGACATTAATCCAAGTCAGCAGTACTTTCACGGACAGCATCAGGATGAAGCGCGAGCTACAAGAGGTTTGCCCCTTGCCTATCTCGCTTGAGGCCATTGTCATGAAGCCATTATTAAGAAATATACAAAACAGTCTCAGAGGCGTCAGCACATTCTGAATTAAAATGTTATTCATTCATGTGCAGATGATATAAGCTATCTGTTAGGCAGCATCGAAGACGCGCAAATGGCAGAGGAAGTAGAAGTGGATGTGGGACTGTGTCTGGTCATAACCTTGTAGAAATAAGGAATACCAGCAGCGGAACTTTTTATGAAATATATTAATTACGTGACCAGTTTCTACACTACGTTAGTCTCATCGTCAGATCCCTGTGCAAACTGAATGGTGATATTGAACTGTCGGTGAATGTGTGATTGCCCTTTTTGGAGATTTCCACTCCTCTTCAACTGAATTGCTTACTGAGCTAATCCTTACCGCAATTTCTATAGCCTTAGAGAACTTCAAGCGTATCTCTTCATTCGTATCCCACTTCTTTGCACATGGTTATTCCTGAGTAGTCTCTTAAACTTCTCTATGTGTTTCTGTGTACCAGTTATAATCCAGTATCTGATTCGGAATCTCAGACTACCATGATGTAATTTAACTGTAATTTTCCCGTATCGCTTTTGCTTTTCCAAGTATACCTCCTCCTCTTGTGATTTTTCAACAGAGTATTCGCTATATACATGCTGAAATGTATTGCAGAAATCAATTAGTCTGTCTCCACTCTCATTCCTTGTACTAAACCCATGTTCTCCCGTAATCCTATTTTCAGCTCTTTCCCCTACAACCGAATTCCATTCCCCAATGAATATTAGATTTTCATCTCCCTTTACATACTGAACTACCCGTTCAGTATCCTCATATTCTTGAGGTGCACGGTTCCAAAATCCACATTATTCGTTTTTGCAAATTTTTCAGGAAACGGAAAAAATGTTCCTTGCCGCTTTTCAGTAAAATAAATGTATTTTTTCATGTTTATTATATCGAGGTACTTACGTATATTGATATATCAATTCGAGACATGTAAGGAAGATATTTACAAATTCAGATTGGACAAGGCGTGTATTGGAACTCAGCATTGGATAAGGAGGGTTTTGGAACTGTCATCGTGGATAAGGGCGGGTTTTACAAAAGTAGCTAAGCCTTAATAATGATAATTTTCCTCATTAATTGGAATTATTATAGATGCTATTTTATTATTTATGTTATCTGAAATCACAAAATATTTCAGTCATAGTACATAAAAATGTGAAATGCCAATAAATAAACTCAGTATCAATCATAATGTGCCATACACATTCCTACATATTCTTAAAAGTGTAATAATGTGTGTCAGAAAATAATCTAAGTACTGATTTAACAGCAGATCATTCTTATTCTGAAGTCAGTTTCTTCTTCATCACCACATTCATTTTCCCCTTCGTCCCTTTTTCAGCGAAATCTTCATTCTCTGTATGTTCCTTTTTCATCAGGCTGGAATGCAAAATGAGGTCTTCATTACTTTGCTACACTTTGTCAAACCGTTTCGAGATCAGTTTACCGATATCCTTCAATTTTTCCAGTTTTATTGGCACACCTTTCGGTAGAGTACTTAAGGTAATATTGTTAATTTTCTGACGTTTCCTCAAGAGAGAACGGAAAACACAAATGTCACATCTATAACTGGGCTCACCTCTAACCAAAACTGCAGACTTGCCTTTCTTGAAGATAATTATTTTACACTGGTGAAGTCGGAAATGCCATCCACTTGAAAGTTTATTTATCTGAGATACACCATGTTTCCAGTTTTGTACGAGGAAATAACTTCCGAGCCTTAGAACAGTACATTATTCCTCAAACAGTTCAATATATTCTGCAGTATCCACAATGAAATTCCTTCCCGCACCACCTTCTCTACTCTTACAAATACACGGTAGGGAGGCAGGAAAGAATGTCCAACAACAGAAAACGTTAGAGGTACTTCCTGAATGTTACTGGGAGATTCAAGCTGTAACCAATAACACAGCATTCCAACCACTGAAGAATTGTTATTTTGGCCAGAGCATCCGTCTGTATACAGTTCAAAAGTTGTAACTTCCCGTAGATTAGAATGGTTCAGGTGGTAGAGTAAAACGGAAACAATTTTATTGCACCCTTTGGGACGTTCACGTACAGGCCAGTAGATCGTAACCTTTTCTTTGTTGCGAGAAGATTTTGACCCACCTCTGCAGATTGTAAGGTTATATGAATCTAACTGCCTGGATTAATATGCTACTTGATCTGGTAGCTTGGGCAAGACAATGTTCTTCTGAGAGTCGAAAGAAAATTTGGTCATCGCTGACTCTTCTTTCTGTAACAGGGCTTAGCAGACGTTTTGAGCTTATGCACACGAAACTGTGTCCTTGCAGATAACTTCTCTTTCGGTTATATGTGGGCTGAT
The DNA here is from genome assembly GCF_023864345.2 of Schistocerca serialis cubense. NCBI lineage: Eukaryota > Metazoa > Arthropoda > Insecta > Orthoptera > Acrididae > Schistocerca > Schistocerca serialis. The sequence continues at coordinate 1,148,066,819 of NC_064639.1, read as the reverse complement.
TGCATTTTCAGGTAATTTATTTGGTAATTTATTGTACAGTTTATTTCTTGGTAGAAAATGATGTTTAGAGTTTTATGTTTACTTTTTCCTCGTAGATGTGAGTTAAGTCTAGCTCTTGTTCCATGGTCATGGACAGAGCTCTTTGTGCAGTAATTATCAATGTTATTTTTGATGTGTACAACTAACTGATAAATGTATTCACAGGGATAAGTTAAATTGCCAAGTGTTTTGAACAGATCTTTACAATTAGCTCGAATACTATTTTTGGATATTATTCTTATGGTCCTTTTCCGGAGTTCGAAAATTATGTTCATATTTTGGGCATTTGTTCCTCAAATACGACTGCCATAGCTAAAAGCTGAGTGTACATATGAATAGTATGCAACTAAAAGACACTACATGTTACACACTGATGATAGGACTCCAAGGGCATAACATAACATAACATCTTCTGTTTGCAAGTACCTTCGTGTGTTCACACCACTTCAATTGAGAATCAATATTGATTCTTAGAAATTTTGTAATTGTTACACGGTCTATAGAGGTGCCATCTACATTTAATTTAACATTGTCATTTTCCCTCTTCAAACCGAAATTCATGGCATTAGTTTTCTTTATTTTCAATGTCACTTTACTGCTTATTGATCAATCGTAAACTTCCTTGAGAGTTTCATTTGCTTTCTCTGTAAGGAGATCTCTTGTTTTCTTAGTGACTGTAACATTACTGTCATCATCGAAGATAATGTTTTCACCATGAGTAACACTACTGAGAAAGTCATCGATGTATATCAGGGATAGTATCGGTCCTATTATGCTACCTTGTGGAAACCTTATATTAATGTATTTTGGTTCCGATAAGTTTTTTACTAAACGTTTAGATCTATTTGAAGTGTGTGTTATCTCTACTCTTTGTACCCTATCTGCTAGGTACGATCGAAACCAATCATTAGTTACCCCTCTTATTCCTAATGCTTCCAATATATATATATATATATATATATATATATATATATATATATATATATATATATATATATATATATATACATATACATACAATAGAATATTGTGGTCGGCTGTATCAAAGGCCCTATACAGACCGAAAAATATACCTGTGACACATTCATCTTTGTCAAGAGGATCAAGTACAACATTTGTGAATTCTACTATGGCTGACTCTGTATTTTTGCCACTTTGGAAACCAAACTGTGATTCGCTTAATAGGTTGTATTTATTCGGGTAATTCATAAATCTTTCATAATTGCTTCTATTATTTTTTACAATGGTGACAGCAGAGAAACGGGCAGGTAATTTTCTGTGTCTTCTGCATTACCTTTCTTAAGCAAAGGAACAACTCTTGCTTGTTTTAACTGTTCTGGAAATGTCCCTGATGTGAAGGATTCATTTATTATGTATGTCAAGGAGTCTTGTATAATCTATATGTATTGTTTCAATACACACATTAGTACTTCATCTAAGCCTATTGACTTTTTATTTTTTAGTTTCTGAACAGTTTTAGTGACTTCATTCTCTGTGGTTGGAAGTAACATCACTGTATTTTGTGCAATATTATCTACAGGTGTTATATTTGTTTTGGGGAATTTTTGCTGTAACTTCTCTGCAATACTTGAAAAATGCTCGTTTACATAGTTTGCTAAGTGTTGTGGGTTATTTATTACATTATCCCCCTCCCTTAGCAGTATCTTATTCTGCGTTTGTTTGCCTCTCCCCGTTTCCTTTTTTATAACATTTCAGACTGCATTGCTTTTATTGTCTACATTGTATATTATTTTGTCATTAAATGACATTTGTGCAGCAATCAGCGCCTTCCTATAGATATTTTTGTATCTATGATAGAAATTTAAGAATTATGGACCATTGCGACTCTTTTTCACGGAACTGAGGTATTTAAGTGTTTGGGAGGACTTCTTAATACCTGCTGTTATTCAACGGTTCTTGTGAGATGTTGATACTTGCATGCGTAGTTTTGGAAATACCTTTTAAAAGTTCAATTTAAATAACGTGAAGAATTTGTAGTATTTCGTATTCACATTGGATTCCTTATACACATCATCCCAGTTTTGTTTTGCTAGTTCTTTTGAAAAATCATTTATTTTGATTACTCATAGATGTTGTTTGTAGGCTTGTAGTTAAGGGAATGATTCGATGCCTGATTTTACTGTTGTTAATTGACAGAGATGATCTGATAGTCCGAGATTTTTTACAGGCAGGTAAAAGACTCCGGATTAGTCCCCCAATCAGTTCTCTGGAAGGGAACTGCCATGAGAAAAAGACTGAGTAACCAACGAAAGGGTAATATAATACTCGAAGCGCCTGCTGTCAGAGGTCTGAACGTGGTAGGAAAGCTAGAAAACCTGAAAAGGTAAATGCTACGACTTAGTCTAGGTACGGTGGACGTCAGTGATTTGAAATGAAAATGTAAGGATTTATAGTCAGACACAAGTAGGGTAACATCAACTGCGGCAAAAAATGATATAACGGGATTAGAATTCGTTATGAGTAGCAAAGTAGGGCAGAGAGTGAGTGACTGTGAACAGATCAACGATGTCATCAGGATCGATCGCTAACCAACGGCAACGACAACAGTTCATGTATGCTTGCCGACGTCCTAGCAGAAGATAAGATTGAGAATTATATGAGAACTTTACATGGACCATTCAATATGTTAAGAGAGACGATAACTTAATAATCATGGGAAAGGGTAATGCGGTAGTCGGGTAAGGCAAAATTATGGAAGATAATGCGCTTGGTAGTAGGAATGAGAAAGAAGTAACACCAATTGCATTTTGCAATAGTTTTTTTAATAATAGCGAATACACTGTCCAAAAATGAGAAGATGAGGAAATATATTCGCACTTAGAAAAGGTCCACTGACATAAGAAGATTGCAGTTGCGTTATATGATGATCATACAGATTTCAAAATCTGGTACTGGATTACAAAAGAAGCAGATATAAATTTAAATCATACTTTAATAATGATGTAGAAAGGACTGAAGCTTAAGAGAATCATTGGGAAGAATTATTGTTCAAAGAGTTGGACTATTAAGTAATGATGAATGGTGAGATGAGATTCTTCTGCAGGGTTGATGAATACGACAGTATGCTGTTCTGTTGAAGACGAAAGTACATCTCTAAAGAAGCTGCATAGACAAGCACGAGTACAACTGATCGACGAAAGAAATGAGTAGAAAAATGTTCCGGGAAAGACAGAAACGCAAGAGTGTAAGTCACTTAGAGATGAAATAAACAGGATGTGACGTGAAGCCAAGGTGCAATCGCTGCAGGAAAAATATGAAGGACGGAATGACTGATTTAGCACATATAAAAGTTGAAACAACCTTCAGTGAAGTAACAAAAGAAAGAACACTAAAATGAAGAGTGAAGTGGGAATTATACTGTTAACCGCCGTCTGCGTCACGTCTCCTGTGCAGCGAGCTACCTTAATTTAAGTGTTAACTGTATTTTTCTTACTTGTCACTTCTTCTTCCGTGTGTTATTGCTTTTAGGAAGCTTTATTTGTCGAGTGCTACTAATAGTGTTCCATAGATTTCGTGTTTGTTTTGAATACAGTCAGAGAGAGTCCCTTTAGTCAACCATAGTGCCAGTAGTGCTAGTGTTTGTTTTCAATACAGTCCAGAGACAGGTAGTGCTATTTTCTTTGTTTTCTACAAGAAGTGGCTAGCAATCACAGTTTAGTCAATAGTCAGCCGCCTTTAGTGAATTAGCAGTCTAGTTAAAAGTTGATTAACTCTTTTCAGTAAATTGATTCCTTAGGATGGATAGGATGTGTGACTGCTGTGTACGGACGCAGGAGGAGCTGGCCACTGTTCGCGAACAGCTGAACGTGTTGATGGCCGCGGACAGCCGTCTTCAGGCTGCTGCCTCGGAGTGTAGCGGCAGTGGGGAGTCTGGTGCGTCGCAACATACACCCCAGGTCACCCACTGACCCTGCTGTCGAGACATCTTCGCGGGTACCGGGCGCGGTTGGGCCACCCTCTCCCCAACGGGGGGTGGCGGGTTCAGCGGCGATCGCGGCGCACGAGGCGGAGGGTAAATGTGGAGGCTGGCCGTGTGGCATCGCCGGCTCTGCCTGTGAGTGGACATGTGGCTACTCCTTCAGCAAGGTCCGAGCAGGCACACGGGGGTTTATTAGTTATTGGGAGCTCCAACGATAGGCGGGTGATGGAGCCCCTTAGGGAAATAGCGGAAAGGTCGGGGAAGAAGGCCAGTGTTCACTCTGTCTGCTTGCCGGGGGGTCTCATCCGAGATGTGGAGGAGGCCCTGCCGGCTGCGATAGAGAGCACTGGGTGCACCCGACTGCAAATTGTTGCTCATGTCGGCACCAATGACTCCTGCCGTCTGGGTTCAGAGGTCATCCTCAGGTCGTACAGGCGGTTGGCGGAATTGGTGAAGGCGGAAAGCCTCGCTCGCGGGGTGGAATCAGAGCTAACTGTTTATAGTATCGTTCCCAGAACCGATCGCGGTCCTCTGGTTTGGAGCCAAGTGGAAGGCTTAAACCAGAGGCTCAGACGATTCTACAGAGATCTGGGGTGCAAATTTCTCGACCTTCGCTACTGGGTGGAGAAATGTAGGGTCCCCCTGAATAGGTCAGGTGTGCACTACACGCCGGACGGCTTTTCGGAATAAATTTTGGTCGTCTGAACAGAAGTTGGCACTGAAGTTAACGATATTTACTCCATCGAATTTCAGCCGTGCTGGCAGCGCCATCCACGATTTTCTAGAAAGTACGTCGATCTTGTGAAGAAAGATGGTTTGATAGATATTCTGTAACGCCGGAAATGCATATCCCCCTATTTCCATCTACTGTACTATAAATTTTTTCCTTATTTTGTTACCTGAAGATATGGCATTTCTGTGTATATATTGTAATTGTTTTACTATTTATGCATTTATGTCGATGTATAATTGGTTTGTTTTGTAAATACTATTTGTATTTTTACGCTGGGTCTTGCCTAGGGAAAACTATGCTATCGAACGATTACATCGATAGGTCGTGTGAAGAACCAAAGTGTGTAGGATTTTTGGTAGTGTTAACTCTGGCGCGTGGCAGAGCAGAGTCTGGCTGTAGTAGGGCGGTGGAGCAGGTGTGTGGAGTGACGCTCCAGCGAGTTGCCGCGCTTTCGGGGTTTGGCAGCATGTAATTGCGCTCGACTTGCTACGATAGTTTCTGACACGGTGTCGCGGACGGGAAGCATTAGCTGGTGCACATCAAGAGCCCGTTTCGCCTGGTGACCGTGTCGAGAAGAAGGCGCGCCAACGTCCAGCTTCTGCAACAGCGACGGCCGACAATGACTGACTGTTGCCACCTTCCCGATCGACGATTTCAAACCTTCAATCAACCAACAAGGAAGGCTAACAGCACGTAAAGTTTTAGAACTGTATGGTAGACCTCATCTTTTTCAAACTGTTGCCTCACGAAATTACAGCAACTTAGCATGAACCTCTGTTGCTCATTGTCCCAATTGCATTACCAAGCAGGGTCCCTTCCTTTTCTGGAATGAACCCGAGTGTCGTTGAAATTCAAACGCCAGCATTGAAGTAATATCATTCCATTTCACTGCTTTAATTTCAAAGTTCAGTTAAGGTATTCATAGCTGGCTACAATATTTAGATTACACAACCACAAATTAAGAGTGCGAGTTTTGTTACCATATTTTAGCTTACCTGTGACTGCAGCTCAGCTTGGTATGTACTAAATTTTACTATTGTGAATTGTTCAGAATCATTTAATTCAAGTTCAAAGTTAAATCTCTTATTTCTAAATTGCGTAGATTCAAGTAGCTTTTGAAATGATTGTTGAGGTAGCCCAAGACTAACCTTATTTTATTGAATTTCGTTGTGCTTCAGAAACAAAGTTCACTATTCATTTCAGTCACTAAATTAACTTTCGATTTTCCTGTTTTATTAAATATTTTGCTAAATTGTCAGAGTGTAGCGAAATTTATTACTTCTGACAAACATTCAGTTTTCACTCAAAACATGTCAACCTGAAGTTGCCACGCTTTTAGTGCTAAATGTATGTGCATTAATCTTTCACTTTCAGTTATTATAGTAGTTGCCCATGGGACTGGCGACCGTAATATTCCCCAAATCACAAATATCTAATTAACGCCAATTAATTGTTAACGTAACGACCGCACATTTACTTTCTTTATTAACTTTACCCCTTTTCAAAATTCATTTCCACCAATTTCATTTGCATTTTTCCTTTCATTTAGATGTAACCCTTTCCTCCCTCTTTACCGACAAATCAACTTCGGTGACGATTGCTTTTCCCAAATTTCCATTAGTTGCACGCGGTTTAATTTTTCACTGTCATTGAGGCCGATAAGTGAGGGGGAGGTTACTAGATATTCTAACACAAATATTGCCAACACCACTACGTGAGAGGTTAGAGGTCACATGTAGACGGACAACGAGCATGTGTGCTTTATTATTTATTTACTGATGCGTTCGATAGTGAGCTACAGCGCAGACAGTAGCGGCTTGGAGGAGTCATAGCGTAATTATCATCAAGGTAAACGAAATTTTGACTCGGCATATAGAGAGAACGAGTGCGATGGTAAAAGAAGATCCGACGAACGTAGGCCGTATTATGATCGTCAGTAATGACATCGACGTGATTTTCAAAGGAATGACACTCGGGAAATGCACGATAGATTGTCACAATGGAAAATGAATCAAAATGATATTTTGCCTCGTAGATGGCAGGAAACCAAATTTAGTTTTCGTAATAATAGTACGTTAGCTGCGCTTCTATCGCTTGCTGTGGAATGTTACAATTCGTGCTTGAAATCCCTGAGTGTCAAAACAGATGCAATGATTGTAATACGTTAACTGAGCTTCTAAGTACCTCTACGGAATGTTACAGTTCGTGCTTGAAATCTCTGTATGACAAAACACATGCAATGATAGTAATAAATTGAGTATACATAGGCCAAACACGAAGTGCGTTGAAGAATAGGAACCACGAGCATACAATCCTTAATACAACAAAACGCACAGCGTCTAAGGAACACGTGCGAGCTGAGAAACGTTCGGTCACCAGCATTGCAAAGTGGGATCAGATGGGACTAGAAGTGACTCGTCTGGCTGATAAACCAAGTCTTACAGAACTACGTGAACAGGCAGCGTACCTTGCAATCGACTTCAGGTGATACCTCTACAGTGAACGTCTTCGCTACATCGTGCCTCCTTTACACTCTTACTTCTTCCCACCCATTCCCTCGTTACCCGGCCGCGAGATGGCCGACTGAGGGACCGCGCCTCCCCCCCGCCCCCACCTCCCCCCCCCCCCCCCCATCCGTCGGGCGCCGAGGTGGGTCTCAGCCGACGTTGTGACTTTTGGCTTTATTGAGAGTGAAGCCACTGTCTCCATTGATCAGACTGTTGTCCAACCGTGAAGTATTTCAACAACCTGCTTTAGAACCCTATCCAAAGGCTGTCTTGGTACTTCCGTTTCTTCCTATTGAGTAGGTTAGCGCCCGCTACTCCTTTCGCGTAGACTGAATGACCGGCAAAGACGTTTTTTGTTTTTATTTAACGCAATTTTAATGTTCGTCACAAACTGCAACACCTTCTAAGCTTTTAACGCTAATTAAAGCTGTATAAGCACGGTCTTTTCCGAATGCACTTTTGACCAAAAAGCGATTCTGGTAGCTGGAGTCCAAAGTTCTTTTTATTCATGCTTTTTGCGTTCTTGATATTTCCATTTCTACTTTCATCCCCTAACAAATACTTCTTTATATCCAACCGACAATTGAGATACCAATTTTCATAAATTTAGCTCAAAACTTTTTAATATTACGAAATGTTTTCTTAAAAGTTTTCCCCATCCTCTATGGCACTCACTTAGGGGCTGAATTTCCAGAAACACTGAAACACGTAGTTTTTTTAAATTTCCAACCAAAAAGTCAAATAACAATTGTCTTAAATGTAGAATTAAAAATTGTAGTAGTTTTTGAGTAATTATTTATTTTCAAAAAAGCTTTCACCCACTGTTTTCCCCCTTAGTGGTTGAGCGTCCTAAAATGCTGAAACAAGTGTTTTGTTTTCTGACTGAGAAACCAAATACCAGTTTTAGTAGTTCCAGTTTCAAAATTCCCGTAATAGCGACATAATTTCAAAAATCCTTTCATCCCAAATTTCATCTCCTTAGGAGTACAATTTTCGACAATTCCTTCGTAAACGATGCCTGCAGTATAAGATCCAGACCCACTTCAAACTTCAAGTTTCTATCCTCAGCGGTTTGGGCTGGGCGACAGTGAGTCAGCGAATTAATCTGACCCTATTTCACAGCCTTAGGCTTCGAACTCCCAAATACAGTGAAACACGTATTTTTTCATCTCTAACCGAGAAGCCAAACACCAATTTTCAAAGGTTTAGCTTTTCAAATGGTTTCACAATGAAATATTTTTATAAGACATTTCGTCCCCTGTTAATCCTCTATTTCACCCCTTTATGGGTTGAATTTCCAAAAACAGCGACATGCGTATGTTTTATTTCTAACAGAGAAGAGAAATACTAATGTCATACATTTAACTTAAAAAATGCTTGCACAATGAAACATTTCCCTAAAAACTTTCATCCCCCGTTTCACCCATAGGCGTTGGATTTGCAGAAACAGTGAGGCACGTATTTTTTTTTTATTTCTAACTGAGAAGCCAAATTAAAATTTTCGTAGATTGCCTTTAAAAATACTTTTAGAAAAAAACATTTTCATAAGAAATCTCATCCCCTATTTCACCCCCTTAGGGGTTCTGTTCTCAAAAACACTGAAACATATATTTTTTTATTTGTAACTGAGACGCCAACTACCAGTGTTCATATATGTAGCTTTAAAACTACTTTAGTAGTTCTTTAATAACGATATATTTTCAAAAAATGCTTTCCCTCTATTTCATTCCCGCGGGGTCAAAATTCCAAAAATGCTGAAACACGTATTTCTTTATTTCTGACCGAGAAACTAAATACAAATTGTCATAGGTGTTGCTTCAAAATTACCTTAATAGCGACCTTTTCTTTCTTTCTTTTTTTTTTTTTTAAAAAAAAAAAACTTCATCCCCTATTTCATCGCCGGCCGCTGTGGCCTAGCGGTTCTAGGCGCTTCAGTCCGAAACCGCGCTGCTACTACGGTCGCATGTTCGAATCCTGCCGCGGGCATGGATGTGTGTGATGTCCTTAGGTTACTTAGGTTTAAGTAGTTCTAAGTCAAGGGGACTGATGTCCTCACATAGTACGTGGAGCCCTATTTCATCCCCTTTGGGTTGGAATTTCGAAAAATCACTTCTTAAACAATGTCTACATTATAATATACACACCATGACGAAATTTCAAGTTTCTGAGCTCAGCCGTTTGGGCTGGGCGATAATTATATGCTCTGTCAGTCGGTCAGTCATGACACAGCATTTTACATGTAGAGATTGAGTTCCCTGTAGCTCTGCAACTTTCCGCAGCCACAGACTTTGTTGTCTGCTTCAGTTCGGTGTGTCTCTTGTGCTCTTGGTAGCTTTCTTCGATTGTCCGCATAGCCTGCCCGATGTATGCCTTAGCACATGTACAAGTAATATTGCAGACAGCCGGTTTACGGAGCGCCAAATCTTTCTTCATGATACCTAACAGTGCAGAGTTTCCGTAGGCGGACGGAAAACGCATATAATGTTACATCGAACCAAAAGTATGCCGATTTTGTTTGATATTTGGCCGGCGCACGGCAGCAGAGACGTACCGCTTATCCTCCTTGTCGTGTTCCATTGGTTGGACCTATGCTTTCCGCCTAAAAGCAAGTCATATTTGGATTCCGCAGTATCCGTTTTTCTCGAATATACCATTAAGATGGGTGAGTTCCCTTGGTAGAATTTCTCCGTCCGAATTGTGACCCACACTTTTGTCTGCTGTGCGATTGACTAAGATATCCAACAAGGGAGTTCGCTATTACACTTCCTTAGTAATTTGATGCTGGGGTTCAGAGTTTAAATGCTGGAGAAACTCCTGAAGCCTTTCACTCTCGTGTGTTCACACTACAGATGCGTCAACAATGTCTGAAAAAGCAAGTAAGCTTCAGTTCAGCGTTTTCCAATGCTACTCCTTCGAAATCCTCCACGAGTAAAATTGCCACACACGGTGACCAAGGGGAACCCTTTTCTTTTTTTGAGTCATCAGTCTTCTTACTGGTTTGATGCAGTCCGCCACGAATTCCTTTCCTGTGACAACCTCTTCATAACAGAGTAGCACTTGGAACCTACGTGCTCGATTATTTGCTGGCTATATTTCAGTCTCTGTCTTACTGTACAGTTTTTGCCCTCAGCAGCTCCCTATAGTATCATGGAAGCATGTCTTAACAGATGTCCTATCATCTTGTCCCTTCTCCTTCTCAGTGTTTTCCACATATTCCTTCCCTCTCCGATTCCACACAGAAACTCTTCGTTCCTTACCATATAAGACCACCGAGCGAGGTGGCGCAGTGGTTAGACACTGGACTCGCATTCGGAAGGACGACGGTTCAATCCCGCTTCCGGCCATCCTGATTTAGGTTTTCCGTGATTTCCCTAAATCGCTCCAGGCAAATGCCGGGATGGTTCCTCTGAAAGGGCACGGCCGACTTCCTTCCCCATCCTTCCCTAATCCGATGAGACCGATGACCACGCTGTCTGGTCTCCTTCCCCAAAACCAACCAACCATATAAGATCACTTAAATTTCCCCATTCGTCTGTAGCACCACATCTCAAACTCGTCGATTCTCTTCTGTTCCGGTTCTCCCACAGTCCATGTTTCACTACCAAACCCCATTAAAGGGTTTAAATACCTTTGTTCAAGTATAATCAAACAATGGTAAATCCTGGTCTCCACTTTATTAAGAGTATCTGTCACTTTGCGTATGCAGAGTGAAATCGATAAGTTATTCGACAATGTTGTTCAACAATTAAAGCTATGTACGGATTTGTACTTCTTTATAACTTCTTTGTTACAACTTTCATTTCCTATTTCTCAGAGTTGCGAGGGCTGTTGTAGAACGAATACCCCAGTGATCTGAAAAGGGGGGGGGGGTTATATGAACTCTCAGCTGGAGGAAATGGGAGGGTATTTCCGGCTCCAGCGCTTGCCTGATAACCAAGTAAAATCTCACGATAACCTTTATTGGGACTGGGGTAATGGAAATACTTTAATTTATATCTGGGACAATGACGACCGCCATCAAATTAAAATTTATTGTATGAATATAAATGTATGATCGTATGTATCTATGAGTATGTGTGCGAGGTAGTTGGGAAGGTCAATGCTAAAGCCATATTTCAGTCTTTATAACTGTGCCGGTCCACGCCTTCACAATGACTCTGTATCATTCATACACCAGATACGAGTCGAGATCCGATCATACAGACTTCTGAAAACGCACTTAGAAAGAAACTCTGTCGATGGCAACATATCTGTGACGATTAAAGCACAGATTTTAACTGTTAATAACGAAACTTGTGTCAATACACTTTTCGACTTCCACACAACTGGAGCATTGAGGTCACCTGTTACCTTCCTCGGTCGCTAAAGGTCAATAACACTAAATATTATTCTACTGTTAATAAATAAACGATTCTGTTGACTTATTGCGGCGTCCATTTCCGAACTGTTTTTGCACCGATGCCCAGATGCGAGTGTCCACCATGCTCTCTGCCACTGCAAATTCGCATTTGTTTGCTGTCTGGCAGATGAGCAAACAGCACTTAAAGTGCAACTGATGCAGTAACACGCGGCAGCCAGGCTATTTGGTGTGCAGCAGAATCTGTTAGCTGTGTTTACTGCACGGAGAGCATGGAAAGGCAAAGGGCGCGATCCCGGAACATCCACATGCGCCTCCCGTGAACTACAAGTAACTTACTGAGTTCAAGCCGTATTACAAAACTCTCTTCACGAAGGGAATGGACATCGATCTGTTAAGAATCAAATCAAATAATGTACTGTTCTTTTTCTGTACCTCTCCAGGAAAAAACTACGTCAGCACTAGAGAACATTACATTCTGTACAAAATGTACTTGACTTAAAGGTAGTGCTCTCGGTTCTGATAAGTAACGGAATTAGGAGAAATATATATGCCAGAGTGAATGGGAGGAAAAACAAAAATGTACTTAGGAGTAGGAAAAATGCACTGACTCCAGCATTTCCAGAATGTCTTAGTTAGCGACAGTGTCACATAAGACTACTACTCTGCTAAACATTTGTCGGAAGAAGAACACAGTCTGAACCATTGGAAGCAAAGATGATCAGCATGAATCGATGACAGGTTGTCTCAGTGACTGCCTGAATTGGGAAAGAAATCCATTACTCGCTGACGCCGGCCGGAGTGGCCGTGAGGTTCTAGGCGCTACAGTCTGGAACCGCGTGACCGCTACGGTCGCAGGTTCGAATCCTGCCTCGGGCATGGATGTGTGTGATGTCTTGAAAGTAGGCTGTTTATGTTTTCTCTATGTAAGTAGGCTGTTTGTGTTTTCTTATTGGCAACGTTACGTAGCGCTCAATATGAAAATCACTGGCTGTGCTGTGTGCGGTCTGTGGCTGGTTTGCATTGTTGTCTGCCATTGTAGTGTTGGGCAGCGACAGCTGGATGTGAACAGCGCGTAGCGTTGCGCAGTTGGAGGTGAGCCGCCAGCAGTGGTGGATGTGGGGAGAGAGATGGCGGAGATTTGTAATTTGTCATGAACTGCTATATTTATATATGATGATATCAAGGTAAATACATTGTTTGTTCTCTATTAATATCTTTCATTTGCTAACTATCCCTATCAGTAGTTAGTGCCTTCAGTAGTTTGAATCTTTTATTTAGCTGGCAGTAGTGGCGCTCGCTGTATTGCAGTAGCTTGAGCAGCGAAGATTTTTGTGAGGTAAGTGATTTGTGAAAGGTATAGTTTAATGTTAGTCAGGGCCATTCTTTTGTAGGGAATTTTGAAAGTCAGATTGCGTTGCGCTAACAAAATATTGTGTGTCAGTTAAGCACAGTCGTGTAGAATTGTTCAAAGGGGACGTTTCATATGGCGACCCTGCCAGGATACCTCACTGGAATCTTCTGATTTTTCTTGTAGTTTGTGTAATTAGTGTAGATTTTGTTTATTGCTAGCGCGTAATTGTAGAGAGAATCTCCTTTGTAGTTGTAGCCTTTCATTGTTGTACAGTAAAACAGTTGTGGCATGCATGTAGATTTGCACCAAGTATTTCGCAGCTGCAATTAACTAGATATTTTTTCTGTGTTATGTTAATGTGTTCTCTTATTTTTGCTCTTAAAATTGTGCTTTTCTGTGTTGTCGTGTGAAATATTGTGACAATAATGGCGTGTGAAAAACGTAATACTAGGCTCCAAAGTAAACTGAGAAATGACAGTGAAGACGAAAGCAGTGTGTTAGCGCCGCAGAGTAATGAATTAACAGACATTCAAAGTAGTAATTTGGTAACTGTGCATAGGGAAATGGAGCATGACGTAAAAACACAAATTTGTGAGCATTTTCAACCTATTTTTTCGCGGCATGAAAATGTATTACAGAATCACGAAGCAGCCATAAAAGAACTGCAAACCATTGTTCATGAAAATCACGACACCTTGCAAGCTAAATTTGACTCAGTTGCATCTACCGATTCGGTTACGCAACTTGCAAAAACTCAGGATAACTTAAAGGACACAGTAGATTCGATTTCAACACAAATGGACACTCTGAAACTTCGTTCAGAAAAACACACTGAGGAAATGTGTTCATTATCAGAGAAAGTAGTTGAACTTTCGGATCAGCTAAATAATTTATCTACGAAGGTAGATGATAATCTGAATGACGCAAAACCGGTAGTCTTTAATGACACAGAACAGAGCGAACAAATTAGGAAACTGAAACAAAATCTGAATCAAATTGATACGCAACACCAAAGAGAAATCCGGGAAGTACAAGATCAGCTGACACAGGTAATACAAGAATTACGTATTTCAGAAGACACTCGCGCTCCAACACGGGAAGAGGAACTTAGAAATACGCAAAAGCCACAAAATAATAATACAGGGCATTTCGGAAGTTATGAAAGAAATTGGCAAGGTACACCGAATTTTGAGATGGAACCGCCGACACGACGTAACTATGACCGAGATGCTACTCGCCGACACGATGATTTTGACTATAAGCTGTTCATTACTGCACGTAAATTCAAAACGTTTAAGAATTCTGGCAACGACATTCATCCACAAGCATGGCTCCATCAATTCTCTCATTGTTTTCCTCCCAACTGGTCATTGGAGCACAGATTAGAATTTATGTGTGGCTACTTAGAGAATGAACCAGCTGTAAGAATGCGATCGGTAATTCACGATTGCCACAGTGAAGGAGAATTTTACCATGCCTTCCTCTCAGCATATTGGTCTCAAGCCACACAAGACCGCGTAAACATGGCATCATAATGATGAAACATTTCGAACAATCTGAATTCTTCAGTCTTGTGAAATATTTTGAAGACATGTTGCACAAGAATCAGTACCTGTCAAACCCATACAGCCCCTCAGAACTCATCCGCATTTGCTTAATCAAATTACCTGAACATTTACGACACATTATTTTGGCAGGACGTTGGAAAGACGACATTGAAGCTTTTCAGGGACTGTTACAAGAATTGGAAATTGACACTGACAATCGCGGAATGCGGAAACAGGAACACAACAATTACAGGTCACATCCGTCACAATTCCTCGATAATAACTGGACGCGACAAGGCTATTCCCACAACACAAATCGTGACCAAAACAGACACCACCCGTATGACAACCGTTGGCAGAGTAGTAATAATTACAGAGAAAGATCGCATTTCCGTAGTAATGAATATGACAGAGATTACCATAGAAACAGACAATATGGGAACAAAAACAATTATGATCAAGGGAGACAGAATAACTTCAGACGCAACGGACCAGCGCGCAGTTACGATTCAGGGAGAAATTCCCCACCATGTGACCGACGAGAAAGAAACTATGGAATCTACCGACATGACGACAGACGATGTGATCGTAACGACAGACCTGAATTGCATCAGAACTGGCGGGATTTAAACAGGGCAGGGCCCTCTCGTCACGGTGAATTTGTAGAAGTTAGGTCTCCAAATCCCAATAACGACGCTCGCCAACAAAGAGACAATAGGCAATGACTCACACCGCTGGCAGCCACAAAACGTTCTTATGACACTAACGACGCAGCTGCCGTAGCTAGTAATTACGTAAAAATGGAAGACATTAGGGACATCTTACTCCAGGAACACGACATAAAACATAACAATATTGCATATCCTGTGATTCACATTACAGTAAATGATGTAAAATTTACGGCAGTACTTGACTCTGGCAGTCCCATTTCAGTAATTAGTGAAACAGCCTTTAGCAAATGCAACAAATCGAACGATTGTCCCATACTTCCGTTACGTAAGATTAAATTACAAGGTGCAATCTTTGGAAAAAGTGTAGATGTACGCCAACAAACTAACTTAGAATTCTATTGTCAAAGCCACAGCTTCTCTATGAGCTTTCTCATTGTTCCATTATTGTCGACGGAAATTATATTGGGAGTAGACTTTTTGAATGAATACAAAGCAATCTTAAACTTTCACGATGCTGAAATAGGTTTAGAGAAGGAAGGTAAGTCAATAGCTTTGAAATTTGAAGATTGGCTCTCAAACCATGACGAAGAAATCAATCGACTTTACCTTCTGTTAGACAACAGTTCGGAATTTTCTACGGAACTAGACACTAACAATCACTCTGCAAGTACTGACAGGGATGATGTCGACGGCGCATTTGACACTAATAAGTTAATTCAGAATAAAATTCAAACAATTGAGAATTGTAATGACACTGATAGGCAGGACCTTTTTGAGACTTTACAAGAACATTCCACAGTTTTTACTCATAAAACAGGAACAATCAAGGGATTTCAATACCAATTTCGTGTTCGTGAGCATACTAAATTTTGTGTTAGACCATATGTAATTCCAGCACATTATAGGGACCGTGTTAGAACAGAAATACAATCTATGCTCGACGAGGGCATTATTGAGCCTGCAGTAAGCTCATACAACAATCCATTACATGTTGTTGAGAAGAAAAATGGATCGATCAGGCTTGTCTTAGATTCGAGACAAATCAATACTATCATTATTCCTGAAACAGACAGGCCGCAGACGATGGAAGAACTTCTTCAAAATTTTAATGGTGTAAAAGTGTTGTCTTCCATTGATCTCAGATCCAGCTTTTATCAGATCGAACTTCATCCAGAATGTAGAAAATACACAGCTTTCCTTTGTTTCGGCGTTTGTTATCAGTTTCGGAAACTTCCCTTTGGTTTGAACATTTCTTCAGCAGCATTCATTCGCGGGCTAAATTCCATATTACCTGAGTTCTTAAAACGTCACATCACCTTATATGTGGACGATATTCTGATAGCAGAAGCCTCATGGGAACAACACAATCGCATCCTCAACAGCGTGTTACATATTTTTGCAGAATTTGGAATTACAGTTAACTTGGAAAAGTCTGAATTCGGTAGGACAAAGGTGAAGTTTTTGGGACATATTATTTCTTCTGAAGGCATTCAGCCGGATCCTGAAAAGTTAGAAGCAATCAGAGCCATTCCAGTTCCATCCACAAAAAGACAAGTCCGCAGTTTTCTAGGTCTCGTAAATTTTTACCGTCGTTTTCTGAATATGCAAATTCTTGTTACACCAAAACTTTGTTCTCTCACTGGAAAAAATGCTATTTGGAACTGGGACGAACAAGCACAGTTGGAATTCAATTCTTTGAAAGAAGCGTTACTTCACGCGCCAATCTTAGCTCATCCAGATCTGTCACAAGATTTCTGCCTTAGCACGGATTCTTCTAAAGTCGGTCTTGGTGCCCATTTATTTCAAGAAGACATAGAAAATGACACTACCGTTCAGAAAACCATTGCTTTTGCTAGCCGAGTGCTAACAAAATCTGAAAAAAATTATTCCGTTACTGAATTAGAAGCTTTAGCTATCGTTTGGGCATTTAACAAATTCCGTTTCTTTCTTTCTGGTAAGCAAGTAAAAGTATACAGTGATCATCGTGCATTACAATTTCTTATGTCTTCAAAATTAAATCATGACAGGTTAAAACGTTGGGCATTGTTTCTGCAAGAATTCCGCTTCACAATAGTCTACATTCCCGGCAAGGAGAACATTGTTGCGGACGCACTGTCACGCGCACCGGCTGGGCTTGAGAAAAGTAACAAAGAAGGCAACCTCGAGAAAAATTTCAGTATTCTTTACATTCAGAAAGTCGCCTTTGAAAACTTCATCACCACATCTTTAAAAGACATTGTTCATGAACAAGATAAAGATCCAATTTGGAGAGACATCAAAAGTAAATGGCATGAAAAGACACACACTCAGATTCGGCATTATTACCTGGTTAGAAACAACATACTCTTCAAACGCTGCACTGTTGATGACAAGCTATGGGTACTTTGCATTCCAGACGATTTTGTTAATAAGCTCATTTGGTACATTCATTTCAGCTACGCACATTTTGGTCCACGAAAATGTTATCATATTTTTCGAACGACTTGTTATTTTAACAATATGGAAAAAAGAATTCGAAGAGTCTTGTCTATTTGTAAACTTTGTCAAAAGGTGAAACCATCTACTATCTCCCATAGTGCTCCGCTGTTTCCTATCATTCCTTCTAAATTAAAAGAATTTGCTGCTGTTGATCTCTTGGGACCGCTTGTCAGAACATCTAATGGATTTTCGTACGTTCTAGTCGCTGTTGAACTTACTTCAAAATTTGTTTCTTTCACACCGTTACGTAAAGCCACTGGACGGTCTGTATCCAACGCCTTTGTTAAAAATTTCTTACGTGAAGTTGGACACGTTAGTAAAGTCATTTCAGATAACGGACCGCAATTCAGATCTGCTGTTTGGTCACGCATGCTTCGCAACCATAAAATCAAACCTGTTTTTATTTCATTGTACTCACCACATTGTAACCCGTCTGAACGGATTATGAAAGAAATCAATAAGCTTTGCAGACTTTATTGTCACAGAAAGCATCAGCATTGGGACAGATATTTACACTTATTTCAAAATGTGCTGAATGAAATGCCTCATGATTCCACTGCTTTACCACCTACTCTTGTACTAAAGAATGAAGAACCACCGAACAGAATCAGAGAGCTTGTACCTTTCCCGAATACACGTAAACTTCGACACAAAGACATAATTGATTTGGCTCTTAAAAATATAAAATCTGCAGCAGACAAAAGGAGAGAACTACACGGTAAAGCAAATGCAAAGAAATTGTATATTGGTCAGAAAGTTCTCATTAAAGCTCATTCATTGTCACATAAGAAGAAACACTTGAGTCACAAATTCTTTCTAGTTTACAATGGACCTTACAGAATCCGACGTATACCACATGATAATTGCGTTGAAGTTGAAACTCTGCGTACTAGGAAGAGTAAAGGTTTACACCACATTTCTCATGTAAAACCATTTATTGACAGATAATCTGCCTTTTAACTTTGTCTTTGCCATAAAACGTTTCACTTCACGTTACTAGTATGCTTTAGAAACTGTTACCATGCAACAATGTTTGAAGTTAAATATCCAGCCAAGAACCAAGGAAATTATTTAAACAGAAATTACGAATGCATTGTTATTGCGAACAGACGACACAGTGTAATTGTGTGTGTACATTCTTGCTTGTTAGTTGCACGATTAGAACATTTACCAGTACTGCTAATGAGATTTTAATGCAACATTTTGGTTTACTTGAAAATACATTCTGGGTTTAAAGTACTTTCTGTGAGATAGCAGAGGACACAGTGGTTAGTTTATGTGACAGCTACACGATTTTTATCACGACGCTACTAATGAGTGACAATTTACAATGTTGCTTTTGCAGTGTATCTGTTTTATATCTGCACAGTTTTCTGAATTCTTCTAGGAAGAAGAACATGTTTAGCAACAATGAGACAGCCTTTTTCGTGGCATAACAATACGTTACTGTACAGTACTTTCTTCATCACGCCAATAAGCATAATAACTACGATATCTATACGCAAAGCATTTCACTTTTGTTTATCATGTGGTAAGTACATTGACTTCTGTAGAACTTAGCTTTCGGAGGACGATAACTACGACACTCCCACACAGATTAGGTTGCAACAAGACGCACATTTAGCGCTACAGTACACGTATTTGAGTGATTAATTGTGTACTTAAAACATTTATTTTTAAAGATTTTTGAATTACAAAGAAAGTTTTCTGTGATACATTTCATTCCATTGCTGTAATCTGTAACACCTGAGGGTATAATTACATTAATCCTCAGGGGGGTACACGCTTACTTTGTGTACCATGTGTGTGGCAACCACAAGGAACCCTAGCTAATATGGTATTTGCTTATACAACTTTACACATCGGTACCATATTTCTCTAACACACAAATTACACAGCTATCTGATCATTTAACTGAGAGATAAACATGTTTTTTACTACGTCAGTGACAGATGTTTACGCAATTACACGGTTGGATAACTTCACACTTACGAAATTGTATTTTGTCTGTACTGTGTGAACTCTTCATATTTTTTCGGAACCATTGTGATACTATGAGAGCTTTGAATGATGTATTTGATATGGATTCATGATTTTTAAAGTACGTTTGAGGCAGATGACACTTTTGACATGAGCAGAGAATTTTTTAATTCTTGGAGGAAGCTACGACGATTTGAGATTTGACTGAGGTGTTATGATGTTATTTTTACGACGACGATGTGTATTATGCTGCTGAGGTATGTTTATGATTAATAGGCTGAGGCTATATGAGTTATTTGATTATAATGACGAAATATTGACGAGTGTCGATGGATACGTATATGTGTAATAAGGTAAGGAATAATGAGTAGTGTTTAGGGACTCTGATTTATGAAAAGGATGTTGGAAACCAAGAAACGTACTTTAAGAGTTATGAAATGTGTGAATGTATCACAATGCCACTGAAAATTTTTTTGGACACTGTTATATTCATAGGATTTTGTTTCTACACATTTGCAAAGTAAATTCTCGACCTGTGAAATTTTGTATATATGACTGTCACTGTAGCAGAGACTGCTGTCGTAAATATTTCCGTACGAAGGTTAGGTGACCACCTGCACATAATGCGTCGTGGGCACCCAGGTGTGTCAGATGCCTGGAGAACAAGCCATTAGTGTGAGTGCCTCGTCAGAAGCACAGGTAGAAAAAAAAGAAAGGGAAGGCCATTGTCCGCGCTACTGACATCTCCTTGTTGAAAGCATACTGTGGAGCTCGTAATTTATGATATTTACTGAAATGCCTAATGAAACGATGAGAAACATTTCACAGCTATTGCCTTGCTAGTTAAGAAAAATGCCATATGGCTTGCTTTATGTATTTATTTACACATTTTGTTTAATATCAAGTTTCTAGCTGCACTGCAGCATTGGTTAAAATAAAATTTTATAGATGTACTAATATAAATATTTTCTGTCTACAGATCGAGTATATAATAATTTTTTTCAAAAAAATGAGGGAGCACAAAGTGACATTTACCTTCACAGGACCTGCATTCATAATTTTCTTTTCAAGTACTTGGTAATTTCTTTTGTAGAATAAATTGTGATGCATTACTCTAATGTTAAGATGTGACATAGGTATTAGACATGGCCATTTTAGTGTAATATTTTTTCTGCTTGCGCTATGTCATGTTTAGGTATAAGTTGCTGCTGTTTGCCAGGCATAGTGTTATTGAATTTGACTTTTGCTAATTTATACTGTAGCTTGCTTTGCAATTTTCCATTTTTTTCATTGCTGTTTATAATAATTGTTTTGTGCTGCTGCATTGCCTCGTCCCTTAGTTTAGCATCTGAGCTCAGTAGATTTAAGTTAGCTTAAGAGGGGGTAGACTATATGAGAAACTGACTATGGAGAATAGGTAAAGAATGCATTGCGAAGTTATATAAAAAGGATTTGGGCCCAAATGAGTATTGTACAATCAGAAATAATCATTTTGAAAGAAATATGAACAGAATACAGAAAGCATGCTTGGATAAGATATCTTTGGTGGAAGCAAAGGTTGAAATAAGACGAAAGATCTATAGAATGAAGTTTTGGGATGGACTGCAGTATGAAATGTTACACTGAAAACGAACCCTGTCCTTTCCTTTTGTGTTATCCCAGTACGTGTTTGTGTACCCTTGTGTATTTGTTTTCTTCCTGTCTCTGTGTAGTTTCATAGAATCTTTTTCTTCTTTTAATATTAAGCTACATTCACTATGATGAGGAATACTGTTATCCTCAAATATAATTGGCATTAATAATATGTTATTTACTTTGTAAAGATGTTAGACATTATTCATTCTGTTTAAATGCTCATGTGTGAAGTTGATGTTTCAATAATTATTCTGATCTTCTATGTATGTACTCATGTCATAATTCCTGTAACACTGACGTATATGTCTATTTCTATTCTTTTGTAAAGCCCCTATTACTACAAATGTTATCTGTATTGTTATGTTCTTTAATGATGTATTTTGTACCTTTGTTATTGTATTCTTCTGTTATAAAATTGTAATTGTCATCAGTTCATGATATTATTAACTTGTAAGTTACATTTCACTGCACACGTTTCTGTTGGTCATAGTATATGGACAATATGTGAGAAGTAGGGACTGTTAGTGTTTGCACGTGTGTTACTAATTCTGCAAGGGACTGGATAACAGCATTGCTGGTTCTAAGGACAATTCCAAAAACTTTGTGAGTGCACAAGTGGTGGTTTATGGACTTGCTATATTATCCGCAAGACTCTTCAATGGTGATTGTGCACCTGCACAGTCACAACAGATGGCTGCTGGCCATCTCTACAAGGACTACAGTGGGTCTGCACCTCTGGTGGCCCACCAATACCATTATCTCTACAAGGACTACAGTGGTCTACATCTTTGACGATCCATCAATACCATTATTTCTACATGGACTGCAGTGGGTCTGCACCAATACCGTAATATCTACCAGGACTCCAGTGGGTCTGCTCTGTGATGACCTACCTACCAATATTCTTCAAAACTTCGAATGACTCTGCTGTGGGTTTGCTCCATTGTGGCCCATTACCTGTCAGCATGTCAAGCGTCAGCACTGTCGTTCCATTGGAAGGACAACACTACTTCTTCAAGACTGCATGGAAATCCACTACTTCCGTGTGCATTTTCTTTTACTGCTCAGACTTTGAGAAAAACACTGCTATTTTACTGTGATGAATCAGGACTATCTTTATGGACTGTGAGAAAATTTTAGCTTTTGACCAACATTGTATCAATAAGTGTGTGCATTTGATTTCTTTGTTATTGTAATTATGAAAAATTTTTTTCAAATCTGTATTGGCCACTGCCCAAACCAATTTGTAAAAATTTTTGTGGGGAGCATGGGGGCTATGTAAGTAGGCTGTTTATGTTTTCTCTATGTAAGTAGGCTGTTTATGTTTTCTTATTGGCAACGTTACGTAGCGCTCAGGCTGTTTATGTTTTCTCTATGTAAGTAGGCTGTTTATGTTTTCTTATTGGCAACGTTACGTAGCGCTCAATATGAAAATCACTGGCTGTGCTGTGTGCGGTCTGTGGCTGGTTTGCATTGTTGTCTGCCATTGTAGTGTTGGGCAGCGACAGCTGGATGTGAACAGCGTGTAGCGTTGCGCAGTTGGAGGTGAGCCGCCAGCAGTGGTGGATGTGGGGAGAGAGATGGCGGAGATTTGTAATTTGTCATGAACTGCTATATTTATATATGATGATATCAAGGTAAATACATTGTTTGTTCTCTATTAATATCTTTCATTTGCTAACTATCCCTATCAGTAGTTAGTGCCTTCAGTAGTTTGAATCTTTTATTTAGCTGGCAGTAGTGGCGCTCGCTGTATTGCAGTAGCTTGAGCAGCGAAGATTTTTGTGAGGTAAGTGATTTGTGAAAGGTATAGTTTAATGTTAGTCAGGGCCATTCTTTTGTAGGGAATTTTGAAAGTCAGATTGCGTTGCGCTAACAAAATATTGTGTGTCAGTTAAGCACAGTCGTGTAGAATTGTTCAAAGGGGACGTTTCAGTCTTTAGGTTAGTTAGGTTTTAGTTCTAAGTTCTAGGGGGCTGATGACCTCAGAAGTTAATCCCCATAGTTCTCAGAGCCATTTGAACCATTACTCTCTGAACCCCCGAAAGCGTTATGAGATGGGACTCTTGAGTTGTGGTGAAGGAAATCCGTCTACAAATAATTTATTTTGAGAAGAAACAATACGGAAAGAACCTAAATTTATGACCGAATGAATCCAACGAGATCTTTTGCGTCTCAAAGAAGTCATTCCTCTTAGAGGAAACAACCCAAAGAACTGAACCCTCTACGTATGATTTTTCCCTCGTGGGGGACCACAGTCATACTGAATTTTTTGAAATAAATTTCCTCTATTTGACTGTTAATTGTCCATTTATTTTATACAATCATGATTTCCGATTTGTAGCCATTCTCAGGTGCATGTTGAAATGTAAAGATACGTCTGACATTTCAGACTACAAAGCCGAAATCATGATTGTGTGAAGTAAATGAACAATTAACAGTCAAATTGCGGAGATTTCTTAAAAATCATGAACTCTCTGGGGCAGTGGCCTTCAAACTCTTTTGCTCAAGAGCTAATACTGTCAGCGATTTGCGGCACCTCGGGCCGCATGTGTACCGACATTATTAGTAACTGGTAATCTGCATGAATTAGTATGTTACGAGCCCCCGGTAGACTAGCTGTAGTTATGGCGCGATTAAGTTGGCTCACAAATACTGATCATCAGATCCAATAAAACAATACCAATCGCCGATACTTAGGTTTCATTTCTAGGCTACCAGTTTCGATACACTACGTTATCTTCAGGCCTGCTTCAATCGAATAACCTTCGTGTTACAAAATACAGCAGCACTTTTAACTGGTCTCGTAAAGATTATTACGGGCATGCATGCTCCTTGTACAACTGTCAGATGTCGTCACCATTCGTAGTACTGACTGACCCTCGAGTCACAGTTTGAGGACCACTGCTCTGCGGCCAACAGTTAAGCTGTATTTTTACAAAGTTTCTGGGGGCTCTATTAGCTCTACTTTTAATTTTCTAGCATCTGTTCTATCACCGAAAAAATGACGTGCGTGAAAAATAATAAGGGCAAATAAAAGAGTGTTTTTGGGATATCTTGTAAATAAGTAGTTCACTGGCTCGTCAAAGTTACAACCCCTCGGCAACCATTTTGATGTACCTGAAGTACTGTGCTATCACTCAGTATTTCATTATTGTTTTGCATAATATATTCAGCACTAGCTGCCACATACACAATGAACGTGACAATAATGATTTATTTATTTAGCTCGGTGAACATAGTACGAGCCAACCCCTTAAAAGAGGAAAGTGATCGCCTTTGACCGCAACAGATGGAATATAGCTTGTAAAAGACGTTCACGTAACATAGTTCCGATGGCATGTACGGCAGTGATGTGTTGTATGGGAACATCGGGTATTATGGAATACCACTTTCGTTATTGTTTTTCCAAATTGAGAGCGTTCTTATCTCTTACACATATTTTATTGAAAACTTCAGAGACTTTTTTTCTTGTGGTGGTTGAGTACTCACGACCAACAGTGGATGAGGAAGTAATAAAACCATCGTCGACGAAAACATCCCTGTTAACAGGAGAAATCCCTGTCACTCTGAAGTCATTTACGGCAAGAAAAAATGAAATGAAGTGATCGTATGACGCTGTTGGCCGGGAGGCCCCAACCGGGCAAGTTCGCCCACCGGGTTGCGAGTCTTGTTTCAGATGACGCCACATTGGGCGACTTGCGTGTCGGTGATGATGAGATGATGAAGAAGACAACACAACACCCATTCCACGGGCGGAGAAAATCTCCAACGTTCCCGTAAATCGAACTCAGGCCCGCTGCGTGGTAGGCAAGCACGTTAGCACCCAGCTACGCAGACAGTCCGTTTACAGCAATGTCGCCACGTTGAACCTTTAGGTTGGCTCGACCAAAGAGTTCCATCATGTCAAATACATTCGAAGGACGTGAAGCATGTCTAAAAAAAGATCTGACTTCCTCACTACAGTAAGACTGCAGAGGGGTCTCGAACGGCCGATTCCAAAGACTGCATTTTATACGAGCAATGAGGTGGTAAGCAGACAATGGTGACTTGTTTATCTCTGGCTAATGGTATAACGTCTATGTTGCGCTTGTGCGTAGGATGCTCATTAAGTGCAAGCAAAGCAGGTGATTCCTTCGATGGACTGGTGATAGCGATAAAATGTTTAAACCATTTAGTAAAAATCTTACTCTGAACCCAATCAGATGGGTGACTTGAGGCAGTAATTCCTGGAGGAGTACCGTTGAGCAGCTGCTTGTTTATGGGTTTCTTTGGGAAAATTACAACAGGAGGAACAAAATCACCTACGGCGCTCATATACGACAGTCACAAGTAACCCCCTTTCTGCTGATGTTAGAGAAGCTACTTACTTTTTGCCTTTCAGAAAAATAACATGAGAAATTTTACTTCATACATCTGACAAACCAGTTTTGTTGACATTATTTGATGCGATTGTCTGAGTATTTACGTTTTTTAAACACGTCTTCCACAATTTCAAGGAAATTATTAACTTCTTTCTGAAAGCTCTAGCTCTTGAAACACAAGTGCAATCAGGTTTATGGGTAGAGAATCGTAGCTTCCCCTTTATGAAAAAATAAATCCTCTCTTTGGCTGCTTTTTCGCCCTTTCCAAAAGGATGAGTTGTTTTATTCCACACCGCAAGTTGGTATGCCAAGGAACAAAGTCCTTTCTACTGAGACCATAAAACATAGATTCCATTTGAACTACACTCCTGGAAATTGAAGTAAGAGCACCGTGAATTCATTGTCCCAGGAAGGGGAAACTTTATTGACAGATTCCTGGGGTCAGATAAATCACATGATCACACTGACAGAACCACAGGCACATAGACACAGGCAACAGAGCATGCACAATGTCGGCACTAGTACAGTGTATATCCACCTTTCGCAGCAATGCAGGCTGCTATTCTCCAATGGAGACGATCGTAGAGATGCTGGATGTAGTCCTGTGGAACGGCTTGCCATGCCATTTCCACCTGGCGCCTCAGTTGAACCAGCGTTCGTGCTGGACGTGCAGACCGCTTGAGACGACGCTTCATCCAGTCCCAAACATGCTCAATGGGGGACAGATCCGGAGATCTTGCTGGCCAGGGTAGTTGACTTACACCTTCTAGAGCACGTTGGGTGGCACGGGATACATGCGGACGTGCATTGTCCTGTTGGAAAAGCAAGTTCCCTTGCCGGTCTAGGAATGGTAGAACGATGGGTTCGATGACGGTTTGGATGTACCGTGCACTATTCAGTGTCCCCTCGACGATCACCAGTGGTGTACGGCCAGTGTAGGAGATCGCTCCCCACACCATGATGCCGGGTGTTGGCCCTGTGTGCCTCGGTCGTATGCAGTCCTGATTGTGGCGCTCACCTGCACGGCGCCAAACACGCATACGACCATCATTGGCACCAAGGCAGAAGCGACTCTCATCGCTGAAGACGACACGTCTCCATTCGTCCCTCCATTCACGCCTGTCGCGACACCACTGGAGGCGGGCTGCACGATGTTGGGGCGTGAGCGGAAGACGGCCTAACGGTGTGCGGGACCGTAGCCCAGCTTCATGGAGACGGTTGCGAATGGTCCTCGCCGATACCCCAGGAGCAACAGTGTCCCTAATTTGCTGGGAAGTGACGGTGCGGTCCCCTACGGCACTGCGTAGGATCCTACGGTCTTGGCGTGCATCCGTGCGTCGCTGCGGTCCGGTCCCAGGTCGACGGGCACGTGCACCTTCCGTCGACCACTGGCGACAACATCGATGTACTGTGGAGACCTCACGCCCCACGTGTTGAGCAACTCGGCGGTACGTCCACCCGGCCTCCCGCATGCCCACTATACGCCCTCGCTCAAAGTCCGTCAACTGCACATACGGTTCACGTCCACGCTGTCGCGGCATGCTACCAGTGTTAAAGACTGCGATGGAGCTCCGTATGCCACAGCAAACTGGCTGACACTGACGGCGGCGGTGCACAAATGCTGCGCAGCTAGCGCCATTCGACGGCCAACACCGCGGTTCCTGGTGTGTCCGCTGTGCCGTGCGTGTGATCATTGCTTGTACAGCCCTCTCGCAGTGTCCGGAGCAAGTATGGTGGGTCTGACACACCGGTGTCAATGTGTTCTTTTTTCCATTTCCAGGAGTGTAGGTAACACATTATTTCCTCCCCTAATTCTGTGTAGAAAAGTGGCTTACGCCATAATTTTGTGGAGCATACAGCCTTATCTTCAGGCTCGAGGCAACTAGCCAACCGAAACAGAATACTTCTTGGAACTTGACACTCTTTTGAGGGCTTTAAAGACCCACCCTTCTTCTCCCAGACTGACATCACTGTCTTCTCCATATCCCAGGGGTCCCATTGTTTCTGTAACGTCTTTCTATCTTACTTTTACCTCGCCATAACTGAAAAAAGTAATACAACTAATTAGGGGTTACAATTCTAGTAGACTGAAATAAGAATGTGTTGTGTGTAAGAGTACAGAATTTATTGCCTCAATGTTCGGAGACTTGCATTTAATTCGAAACTAAAATAGGGATTAAATATATTTTGCAGCATACAAGGACTAATATAATTTATAATGTTGTATCAGGTTATATGAAATTAACTGGATTATATGTCATGCTACACGGAATTTTAATGATTTTATGTCAGGTGTAGGTATAATGGAATAGTAAGTATTCCGTATTGCCTGACATACCCTCTTGGACATCACAGTGTCAAAAAACCCAACTATATTCATTGTAGTGCACACGGTAAGTATCGATACGAAAGGGATCTTCTACAGAGTATCATGACAGCACTTTGAAGTTTCGTGCGTGTGCCACTTTACGTCTGCCACTTCGGAGCTGCATTCGAGGGACGAGAGAACAGGCCAGAGCCCTGTGAGCGCGTGGCCTGTCCACGTGGCCCGCACGCGCCTGTAGTGTGCGAGTGAAGCGTGAATGCACTTCCCAAACGTGGGCGCAAGTTGGCGAATATTACCAATTGTACTGACAGCCGCTTGTTGATGGCCAAGCGAATTTCATGCGCCTGCATACATTTGCACATACGCTGCACATTTGCAGTGTGCACATGCGTGATGCACTTCGCTTAGCATCAGATTAGGGCAAAGTTTTTGAATATCGAATACACATTAATGTAAATTATTTTGGAAAATTTGCACTTTTTGTTAATTTCAGATTAATATTCAGGACAACTCTTTATTTTTAAACGTCTCACCAGAAACTTTATTTGCTTACAGAGATTTACTGTTGTTACACTAAAGAAAATACGTTCTAGACATGAAATGCACCCCTCAATTCCTCTTTAGTTATGACTTCGCTACATGACTTTCAACTCACAGTCTTCTTTTGCAAAAATGGAGAAATCATCAATTCTGCTGCAGATTTTGGCAAATAACTTGCTGTGATTCCACTTTTTCGCATCTCAGATTGTAACGACCTTTAAAATTGATTTAGTGTAACGTTCTTTAAAAATATACGTCTTTATTTGTGTTAACCAAACTTACTGTGTGATGTGTTGTTAAGCAAATGGTGTGCTTAATCAATTTTACTGCAATGCAAAGAAAAATTAAACAACTTAACCTGGAGAACCAGTATGTAATGCCTATAATGGAATCAATCCATCTGAAATTTACTCACTCTCGTGAGCATCGAGTTCTATGACCCTGTGCAATAAACTGATAAAATTCCCTACGCAAATAAACAATGAAACACATTTTCCGTAGCTCTTGAGTCGCAACGGATGTAATCTTGGTATTCTGTTCCCTCCACAGTAGGCATACAAAGTATTCAATCTTGGCTCAGCGAAACGCAATGCCGGCCGTAAAATAGCTTCATACAAATAATGTCAGTAGATTAGTTGATAAATGAATAACCTTGCAAATGATCAGTGATAATTTCAGATATTAACTCAGCGCTGTGCTATTCTGCCGGCATGGAAGCTGTTACAACCGTTAATACTTTTCTATTCTGTCACATTAAATTTTTTCTGACTCTGATTAAAAAATCATTTCTTTTAAAAATATATTCATTGGATTTAAATAAACATGATGTGGAAGAGGATGATGTGCTGATGAAGGGATATGCTAAGACCGAATGATTCAGTTCGAAAACTGTATTCAGAATAAAGTTTCTCCTTCACAAAATCTAATATGAAACATTTTACATTAACTTCAAAATCAGTGAACTTCCCAATTGTTCTACAATTCTCACTTACTATCGTAATTAAACACATTTTGATTGTTACATGACAAAGTCTAACACCCTTTAACAAAATAGATTCCAAAATTTAACTTGTCTGTATCAGGATTACAAAACTCGCAAGATATTACAAATCGGCTATACTTAATCAACATATACATTAAACCTGATGGCAAATACTTGGTTCCTACACTCGAGGAACGGTACTGTTAGCAAAATCCACATTGCGCTGCTGCATACTTAAAGCTAAATATACATAATTTCATTACCTTACAAAACTGTGTTATGCTGCGTCTATAGGCCAACAGCTAAATTCTCACATCTAGCCACTAGCTTAAAGCCTTACATCCTACCTTTGACAGAGTGCAACGGCTACTGCTGCTGCGCCCTTACTTACAGTCGATTCTATCACTCAGACAACATCTTTGGTTCAGTGGTTTCAAAGATACAATCTCTTCTACATGTGATAACCATTACATCTCATTTTTCATGAAATAAATTGCAAAATCGGGCTCCACGTTCAAATGGACCCCTCACAAGATCACATTCCAAATGGAATCTTTCCTGTCATAATGTCATTCACACTCCATGATCCAATTTCTTTTACATTTTCTTGGTTATCAATTATCGGAAATTTTTTGTGGCTCTTCCTTGGTCATGGACAGCAATACACGTGAAGTGCTTGTTTATAATTGTGGATTAGACTTTGCTGAAATAATAGTCGTTGGTATAGAAAGCTGAAGCACGTCTTCCAGTCGTCTGTTGAGCCTTTCACGATACAAAAGCTGTAAGCGTGCAGAAATATTATGTACTCTTTTATATACTCGCACCCAGTGTCTCGTTTTAAATTTTTGAGTCTCAAAGTTGTACGTATTGCCTAAACAGATGTGGGATCTAAGAATGCATGTTATAACGCCAAATTTATTCGTAGTCAATCTTAAGGGGAGATGAAAGGCAATTTTTATCCCTATACTGCCAACGCTATTTTACCCTTTGAGTAGGTACACTTTTCAGAAAAACTGTAAGTGATAAAAGAATCAAACTTTTACTGCTTATATATAACATATATGCCTCAGCTTACAAGTAAAATGAACATAATATCTATTATGGTTTTGAAGGAAAAAATTATTCTTTCACTAGTAAAATTTAACTTTCTTTTGTACATTAATTATTATAAAACAGTTTCTGATTGTTTGGTGGTTCTCAATTTACTTGTGATAACTTATTAGCATCTGAAGAACAAATTGACCAAATTTCATGTTTCTAACCACATTAGTTTACCAAATAATGGTACCTGAAAGTAAAAAGAATGTAGCTTTGAAAAAAATATACATCTACATATACATCTACATACATACTCCACAATCCACCATACGGTGCGTGGCGGACGGTAACTCGTACCACAACTAGCATCTTCTCTCCCTGTTCCACTTCCAAACAGAACGAGGGAAAAATGACTGCCTATATGCCTCTGTACGAGCCCTTATCTCTCTTATCTTATCTTTGTGGTCTTCCCGCGAAATGTAAGTTGGCGGCAGTAAAATTGTACTGCAGTCAGCCTCAAATGCTGGTTCTCTAAATTTCCTCATTAGTGATTCACGAAAAGAGCGCCTCCTTTCCTCTAGAGACTCCCACCCGAGTTCCTGAAGCATTTCCGTAACACTCGCGTGATGATCAAAACTACCAGTAACAAATATAGCAGCCTGCCTCTGAATTGCTTCTATTTCCTCCCTGAATCCGACCTGATAGGGATCCCAAACGCAGTGTTTTATAAGCGGTCTGCTTTACAGATGAATCACATCTTCCCAAAATTCTACCAATGAACCGAATACGACTGTCTGCCTTCCCCACAACTGCCATTACATGCTTGTCCCACTTCATATCGCTCTGCAATGTTACGCCCAAATATTTAATCGACGTGACTGTGTCAAGCGCTACCCTACTAATGGAGTATTCAAACATTACAGGATTATTTTTCCTATTCATCTGCATTAATTTACATTTATCTATATTTAGAGTTAGCTGCCATTCTTTACACCAATCTCAAATCCTGTCCAAGTCATCTTGTATCCTCCTACGGTCACTCAACGATGACACCTTCCCGTACACCACAGCATCATCAGCAAACAGCCGCACATTGTTATCCACCCTATCGAAAATATCATTTATGTAAATAGAAAACAATAGCGGACCTACCACACTTCCCTGGGACACTCCAGATGATACCCACACCTCCGATGAACACTCACCATCGAGGACAACGTACTGGGTTCTATTACTTAAGAATCTTCGAGCCACTCAAATACTTGGGAACCAATCCCATATGCTCGTACCTTAGTTAGGAGTCTGCAGTGGGGCACTGAGTCAAACGCTTTAAAGTTTAATATTGCAATTCTAGTATAGTTATTGATGAGAACTGCTTACCACTAATATTTTCCTGCGCCGTACTGAGCATCATCTGAATCATATTGATCTTCTTTTCTTCTCTTGGTCCCCCTTGTGTTCTGTCTGGCTTCTTTTGTGCATTTTAAATTAACAATATCTGCTTTGAGGATTCTCTCTATCTATTTGCACCAAGGATTTTGCAGTATTTCCATTAGATTTTAAGCCCAATAATTTCAAAACATTCGGTTTCCTAATTACATCATCATTGAAGTTTTCTTCAGCCTTCTTTCCATCATCAACAGGAATGCCAGAACTACCTCTCTGGTGCCTTTACCTTCTCTAAGGCCAAAATGGTCTTCATCTAACAGATCCCCTATTTTCTTTTCCATTCCTCTGTATATTATTCTTCTCAGCATCTTTGACACACGAGCCGTTAAGTTGATGGTGCGATAATTTTCGTATCTGCCGGCTCTTTCAATATTCGGGCCGGACGCTGTGGCCGAGCGTTTCTAGGCACTTCAGTCCGGAAGCGCGAGACTGCTACGGTCGCAGGTTCGAATCCTGCCTCGGGCATGGATGCGTGTGATGTCCTTAGGTTAGTTAGCTTTAAGCAATTCTAAGTTCTAGGGAACTGATGACCTCAGATGTTAAGTCCCATAGTGCTCAGATCCATTTCAACCATATTTTTTTTTTTTTTTGCAATATTTGAACTGTGTGGATGATGTTTTTCCGGAAGTCTGATGGTATTCTGCCAGTCTCATACATTCTGCACACCAACTTCAGTAATCGTTTTGTTGTCACTTGCCACAAGAGGGATTTAAAAAATTCCATCGGAATTTTATCTTTCCCTTGTGCCTTTTATGATTTTAAGTCTTCCAAAGCTCTTCGAAATTCCGATTCTAATATTGTGGCGCCTTTCTCATCATTATCTATTACTGTTTCTTCTTCCAACACATCAGACAAATCTTGCCCCTCATAGAGGCCTTCAGCGTAGTCCTACCACCAGTCCGCTCTCTCCTCTGAATTAAGCAGTGGGATTACCACTGCACTTCTAATGTTACCCCCTTTCTTTTAGTTACATCGACGGTTGTTTTGACTTTTCTAATTGATGAGTCAGTCCTTCCGATAGTCATTTTTTTCGATTTTTTCACATTTTACTTGTAGCCACTTCACCTTAGGTTCCATGCGCTCTATATTTATTCCACTAATAACTGAAATTTATTTCTTTATTCCTGAATTTCCCTGAACATTTTTGTAGTTAATTCTTTCATCGACCAACTGAACCCTTTCTTTGTTACCCATGGTTCTTCGCAGTTATCTTCCTTGTACCTATGCTTTTCTTTCCAACTTCTGTGAATGAACGTGTTTAGAGACATCCATTGAACTGCCTGCTATACTATTCATTATAGCCGTATCTACAGCCTTAGAGGACTGCAAGCATATCTCTTCATTCCATAGTAACTCCGTATCCAATTTCTCTGCTCATTGATTCTACGTGACTAGTGTGTTAAACATCAACCTAGTTTCATCATTACTAAACATGTCAATTAGCGCCCATGCTCCAATTAAGCAGGACAATGGGCGGAAATCAGACTAGCTATATGCTTAGCAAGTGACAAAATAAGAGAAAAATTATTCAAAAATGGTTCAAATGGCTCTGAGCACTATGATCATCAGTCCCCAAGAATCTCTTTTTTTTTTTTTTTTTTTTCTACTAACTGGTTTGATGCGGCCCGCCACGAATTCCTTTCCTGTGCTAAAGTCTTCATCTCACAGTAGCACTTGCAACCCACGTCCTCAATTATTTGCTTGACGTATTCCAATGTCTGTCTTCCTCTACAGTTTTTGCCCTCTACAGCTCCCTCTAGTGCCATGGAAGTCATTCCCTCACGTCTTAGCAGATGTCCTATCATCCTGTCCCTTCTCCTTATCAGTGTTTTCCACATATTCCTTTCCTCTCCGATTCTGCGTAGAACCTCCTCATTCCTTACCTTATCAGTCCACCTAATTTTCAACATTCGTCTGTAGCACCTCATCTCAAATGCTTCGATTCTCTTCTGTTCCGGTTTTCCCACAGTCCATGTTTCAATACCATACAATGCTGTACTCCAGACGTACATCCTCAGAAATTTCTTCCTCAAATTAACCCTAGAATTTAGAACTACTTAAACCTAACTAACCTAAGGAGACCACACGCATCCATGGCCGAAGCAGGATTCGGACCTGCGACCGCAGCGGACTGAAGCGCCTAGAACCGCTCGGCCACATCGGACGGCTGAAAAATTATTATCACTTGACTGATGGGAACAGGAAAAGACACAATTCGGATAGTCATTTTAAACCAGAAGAAGGTCGTGTGCCGCTCCGCGACAGATTTTCGTTGTCGTGAGCTGTCTGCGATCTTTGGCACCGAACACTGGAACCCCCTGTGCGGCGAGGAGTAAGGCTGGAGAGCCCGGGAGAGAGCAGTCTGTTGTGAGTCCTGGAACATTGTGGAGTAGTTTGCGGACTGCTGTTAGTGGCCAGCAAGTTGTGGCTCCGAGTGCTACTGCACTGCTAGGAGAATGGGCGGCGTAGTGGTATTCTGTCTGCGCTCGTACTTGTAGAACATCGTTTGTTTTCATCTGCCCTGGTATTCGGTGTAGCACGCTGCGTTGTTAAGGTTTGAAACCAAACTTCTCACCGTTAAACCTGGGGCATCTATCTGAGTGTTTGCTGATATCCGAGAGCCGATATGTTGTGGACAGCTGCACTCAACCAAATACGGAATGCTAGATGTAGGTCCCACTGTTCTATACATCTGACTTCTTAATACTGTAGGCTTCGTTTCTGGCGTGTCGCCTGTTCTCATATCACGGATGTGGATTTGTTAGGGTGACAAGCAATTGTTTTCCAGACTGTGTGCTATTTGTACAAGGGGTGGGTAAGTTATCATTGTGACAGTTCTCCCGTTTAGCGTTGCTTATGGCTTACTTGATTCATATTTTTACTAAATCTATTTAGCTGTTTCTTTATTCTTACCAGTGCCTATTCACTTGCCAAAGGTGAATGAGCCTATCCATTATATGGATGTACACTCCTGGAAATGGAAAAAAGAACACATTGACACCGGTGTGTCAGACCCACCATACTTGCTCCGGACACTGCGAGAGGGCTGTACAAGCAATGATCACACGCACGGGACAGCGGACACACCAGGAACCGCGGTGTTGGCCGTCGAATGGCGCTAGCTGCGCAGCATTTGTGCACCGCCGCCGTCAGTGTCAGCCAGTTTGCTGTGGCATACGGAGCTCCATCGTAGTCTTTAACACTGGTAGCATGCCGCGACAGCGTGGACGTGAACCGTATGTGCAGTTGACGGACTTTGAGCGAGGGCGTATAGTGGGCATGCGGGAGGCCGGGTGGACGTACCGCCGAATTGCTCAACACGTGGGGCGTGAGGTCTCCACAGTACATCGATGTTGTCGCCAGTGGTCGGCGGAAGGTGCACGTGCCCGTCGACCTGGGACCGGACCGCAGCGACGCACGGATGCACGCCATGACCGTAGGATCCTACGCAGTGCCGTAGGGGACCGCACCGCCACTTCCCAGCAAATTAGGGACACTGTTGCTCCTGGGGTATCGGCGAGGACCATTCGCAACCGTCTCCATGAAGCTGGGCTACGGTCCCGCACACCGTTAGGCCGTCTTCCGCTCACGCCCCAACATCGTGCAGCTCGCCTCCAGTGGTGTCGCGACAGGCGTGAATGGAGGGACGAATGGAGACGTGTCGTCTTCAGCGATGAGAGTCGCTTCTGCCTTGGTGCCAATGATGGTCGTATGCGTGTTTGGCGCCGTGCAGGTGAGCGCCACAATCAGGACTGCATACGACCGAGGCACACAGGGCCAACACCCGGCATCATGGTGTGGGGAGCGATCTCCTACACTGGCCGTACACCACTGGTGATCGTCGAGGGGACACTGAATAGTGCACGGTACATCCAAACCGTCATCGAACCCATCGTTCTACCATTCCTAGACCGGCAAGGGAACTTGCTGTTCCAACAGGACAATGCACGTCCGCATGTATCCCGTGCCACCCAACGTGCTCTAGAAGGTTTAAGTCAACTACCCTGGCCAGCAAGATCTCCGGATTTGTCCCCCATTGAGCATGTTTGGGACTGGATGAAGCGTCGTCTCACGCGGTCTGCACGTCCAGCACGAACGCTGGTCCAACTGAGGCGCCAGGTGGAAATGGCATGGCAAGCCGTTCCACAGGACTACATCCAGCATCTCTACGATCGTCTCCATGGGAGAATAGCAGCCTGCATTGCTGCGAAAGGTGGATATACACTGTACTAGTGCCGACATTGTGCATGCTCTGTTGCCTGTGTCTATGTGCCTGTGGTTCTGTCAGTGTGATCATGTGATGTATCTGACCCCAGGAATGTGTCAATAAAGTTTCCCCTTCCTGGGACAATGAATTCACGGTGTTCTTATTTCAATTTCCAGGAGTGTATATCTATTAAAAGGTAATAGTCTGCAGATTCAGAAAACGCAAAAAAGTAAAAATTGAACTTTTAATGATTTTGAGCCTTTCCGGAGCCCCTTAAGCTAAGAACGACACACACACACCCATGCCCGAGGGAGAATTCGAACCTCCGACGGGGGAAGCCGCGCTGACCGTGACAACACGCCGCTCGGCTACAAAAAAAAAAAAAAAAAAAATTGGTCAAATGGCTCTGAGCACTACGGGACTTAACATCTGAGGTCATCAGTCCCCTAGAACTTAGAACTACTTAAACCTAAGTAACCTAAGGACATCACAGACATCCATGCCCGAGGCAGGATTCAAACCTGCGACCGTAGCAGTCGCGTCGTTCCAGACTGAAGCGCCTAGAACTGCTCGGTCATATGGGTCGGCCGCTCGGCTACCCCGCGCGGCGATTGTTTGTCCTTTTACTGGAAAGACTTTCTTGTCTCAATCGATTATTCGCGGTGAGATTACTGCAGCGCCCCTGGCGATTTATTTCTGTGTTGAGGCCTGTCACTCACGGTTGAACGTTTTCGTTTGCACGCGTGCGCCAAACGGCACATTAACTGTTAAAGTGAGGTTGTGAGAGAGACTTTCCTTTCTGCAACAAAATCGAAATATTGTGACAGAATGTAGGAACAAGAATGATTATATTGTTTGCTAATTACACAAGCAAAATTCATTGTGGATGTTGTTGAGTTTAGTCGTATGGTAAACACGCTACAATCCTGAGCGTTGACAAAACAGGAAAACTGTCGTCCAAACATCTTACGGAAAATGAATTTATTTACTTGAGAAAATATATTGTTACAAATGCATTCGAACAATATTCAGAAGCCGGAAAATGGCGCTTTTTAACTTTATCCCTCGTATCTTGGTTACTTCCTGTGTCAAATAATAACGAAAATTGTTATCCTCGTCGTATAGTTCAGACTTCTTCAATGTTGAAACAATTTTCATTAAAAGTGTATATCTATTTACGTTCATATTTATGTACAGTGCAGGCTTTTTCTTTGTCGACATTTTGTAAGACGTAAACTCCTTTTTGGCTTCAGATACTTCGTCTCTCCTGTGAAAGAACGCTTTGTCGAAGGAAAAATACCAAGCCATCGAGCAACCTTCGTAATGTAATACGAGATCAAGCCAAACAAGAAAGTAAAGGTTACGAAGACACAGAACTCATTATTATGACTTAAGTGAGTTCGGCGAGAATAGATTAACTTCCTACCTTAACAGTCCCACATTTTAGTGCATAAGCTGTCTACAACATAATAAAGATTTTAGAATTCCACACTCGGCACATCAACTAATCGTTGACGCCCGTGATCTACTCGCGAAGCGGTTGCTGGCTGATTTACACGCAAGCACGTGACGCTCACCCATAGGGATAAGTCCAGAAAGTCGCTGTTGTAAAACATACTTTAGACCACATTCAAATTGTCGACTAGTGACAAGAGGCGATTGTGGGTGGAAAAGAGCGCACTGAACTGGACCCTGCAAGACGAATGCTGTAACTGTGCGACTTGTGGCAGTTTGTGCTTTGGGCGCCCGCTGCGGTGAGCCAGTGGCCGTGGAAGAACTGCGGCAGGCAGGAGAAGAAACAGCCAGCCCAGGACCGCCGTGAAGCGCCCCGCAGCGCCGCCTGCTGCCATTTGTCTCCCTTACTGCGCTGTAATGTCTCCCCCCCCCCCCACCTCAACCCCTCACCCCTACCACCGACCTGCCCCAGCCTCCCCTGGGCTTCGTGCTGCTCTTTGTCCTCCTTGTTGATTAGCGTCGTTACTGCCAGAGTCCGCTCGCTTAGGGCTAATGAAAGAGTAATGTTTCACTGTCCTGACCAGCAGCTGATGTCTGTAAACAGGGCAGTCTTTGAGGAGATGAACCTGACAGAGTCCCAGATAAACTGCGTTGAGCTGTGCAATCATTTAGACCACCGTTATCAGTACGTCTGTTGGTTAAGATTTTCCCTAGATTATAACGTGAAGTTTGTATATTTTACCTCACTTATTATTTGTATGACTCAGTGGCATCACCATGCTACTAGCTAGGTCAACAGAAGAAACCTTTCTGCAGAGCTGTGAGCATAGTTTACTTAGTTAATTTCCAGACATTTTTTGCAGTGAATTACGATTTTTGAAGGAGAGCATTATCTGTTTCCCCATATGATGTAGCTCTTTCATTTAAACCAAATTTCAATTTAAATCAAATTTGTATCAAGTTTGGGTAGAGAGCTTGTTGTGTACATAGTTCCGCGTAGTCAGCGCGTATACAACTTCCCCACTAGAGCACACCCCGCTAAGCACAACAGCGCAGGTGCAGCACTCGTCCGTCTCCGCACTATGAGATGACGCTGCCTTAGAGACGGACCAAATTCTGCTTCCGCTGATCCACGTATTAATATGTAACGCAGCCAGTGAGATTGCTGCTAACATAGAACCTTTTCTCCTAGCGGATCACACTCGCGCAGTGATACCTGAACGCGCGAGGTATTATAACGAGTGTACAGACCTCCGATCAGTCAGTCTGCATTTGTCTGTACCATTCTGCATTAGTCTGTACCAGTCTATAGTCAAGTTTCAGTCTGCACCTAAGACATTTATCATATTCCTGTACATAGCCATGAAGATAAATGTATAGAAACTTTGTCAAGTATCAGAGATATGTGAGAATAAGATTAACGTACCAAGACCAAAGGAACTTCAGATTGTCAATTGTAAACAGCATCCACAATCAAGTTACGTAATGTCTATGCTTTTTATTATTTTAATAAATGTGTGTGAAAATTAATCAAGTTCTGTTTAAAGCTGGTCACGGTCAATCTGCTACTCTAAGTGTGCAAATGGCATTTATATCGTCTGACCTAACGGCAGAACATAAACACGCCACTATAAGACCACGAGACATATTGCTGACACTCACGAACTTCGTTAGAGTGACAAGTCAAATAATCTGATGGTGTGTGTGTACCAAAGGTCTTACAGTATGCACACCACAGAGCTAGAAATGTTAAAAATTTTAGGGATGGATGTACGAGGGTGAGTCAAATGAAAACCTTAAATTTGTAATAACAAATCGAAATTTCGCGCCGTTATCCTGTAAGTTGGTGAGCGTGCTAAAAACAGTGTGCATAATGGCCTTTAGGTGGCAGCATAGTGCAGATGCACACATACCGTCGCAGTATCAGTATAAAGATGGCTGCCCCACTTGCCCCAGAGAAGAACAGCGTTCTGTTATTCGGTTTTTGCGTAATGAAGGTGTGAAACCTATCGCAATTCATCGACGAATGAAGGTTCAGTACAGTGATGCATGTTTGTCACAGCAGCAAGCCTACGAATGGAGTAGGAAGTTCGCAAACGGTGTGAATTCAGTGGAAGACGCTCCTCGTCCAGGTCAGGCACAACGAGTTGTGACTCCACAGAACATTGCAGCAGCTGAAGCCATAGTGGAGGAAAACCGCCGACACTGAATGACATTGCAGCATGTTTACAGATTAGTCATGGGTCACCACACCACATTGTGCATGATGT
The DNA here is from genome assembly GCF_023864345.2 of Schistocerca serialis cubense. NCBI lineage: Eukaryota > Metazoa > Arthropoda > Insecta > Orthoptera > Acrididae > Schistocerca > Schistocerca serialis. The sequence continues at coordinate 1,148,026,947 of NC_064639.1, read as the reverse complement.
GCCCCAGTTTCACAAAGTGTCTGTAAGATGAGTGCCACGGCAGCTGACTCCTGAAATGTGTTGATGCTTGTGAAGGACTTCTTCGGCGCTTTGTGCAAGAGTCGTTACTGGAGACGAAACCTGGGTTCACTTCCACCAACCATAAACGAAGAGAGCGAACAAGGAATGGCGCCATTCCTCATCACCAAGTGATTTACGTATGTTTGGACCGCTTAAAGACGCAATGGGAGGAAAGAAGTTCCGTTCTGATGAACAGGTATGATGAAGAGGTACACTAGGCAGTGCATGAGTGGTTGTGGGGACTACCAAAAGAATTTTTCCTAAAGGAATTTATGCACTTTCTAAGCGCTGGAGGACTTGCATTGAGCGTGGGGGGGATTATGTTGAAAAGTGATACAGCTTTATATCACTTCTGCACAATAAATAATATTTTTTTTTTAAATTAAGGTTTTCATTTGACTCACCCTCGTAGTATTAACTGGGTGTGCTGAAATGAATTTTCTGGCAGCGGAATGTAGATTTAAGTGAGGAATTCAAATGAGTAATAGCGGATACAGTGCTCAAAAATCACAAAACGGTGACATTCACTTCGGAAAGGCCTGAAATAGGTAAAGATTGCAGCTGGATTACTCCTTGTGAGACAGAGCTTGAAGTGTTGGCAGAAGAGCCAACACCGTGTTGCTAGAGGAGGCCGAAATGCACGCTTTTAAGCTCACGCAGATTGGCGTGAGGTCTGGAACAGTTAAGGGAATTAATAGTAGCAAATAAAGTACTTAGTTGATGTAATACTTAACTTTAATCCATAATTGGTGAACATTGGTCTGACGGTACAGGCATCACAAGTTAAATATCTATTGATAATGGCGCCTTGCTAGGTCGTAGCAAATGACGTAGCTGAAGGCTATGCTAACTATCGTCTCGGCAAATGAGAGCGTATTTGTCAGTAAACCTTTCCTAGCAAAGTCGGCTGTACAACTGCGGCGAGTGCTAGGAAGTCTCTCTAGACCTGCGGCGCTCGGTCTGCAATCACTGACAGTGACGACACGCGGGTCCGACGTATACTAATGGACCGCGGCCGATTTAAAGGCTACCACCTAGCAAGTGTGGTGTCTGGCGGTGACACCACAGAGCTCATACTGTGTGTTCTAGAAACAGTTTGATCCATTACAGAGGGTGTCTTGAGGAACAAATCGATGGCAAGTAACCATGCCCAGAAACGTCATCCAACGACGCTACAGAGAGTCGAATTTATAGGTGCTGGCGCCTGTCACAAGGCCACCCCTTTAACAGCAAAAGTGACTTTGTAAGTTGACTGCTCGTAGGCGCAACGTCTCGTAATACTGTTTGTTATTCAATTTGTTTTTCTTCTATATTCCGAAAATAACTGGAGATTTTATAGGTTTCCAGGGAAAAATAAACTGCAGATTGAAAATTGTGTCCAAAACCATCATCCACTGAGGAACAGAATATCGCATTTCTAGGAGGCAAGGGCTTTCGACGCAGCAGCTATCTCCATCTTCTCCACTTGCGATCGTGGCAATAAGTCGCGATCGCTGTAACACAAACAACATTTTGAAATGTTCTACCTACATTTCGTCTGCATCCAGAGTCACATTTGCTGGCGAACGGGTAGCCTAGTGGCAGGCGATGGATCCTAAATGTCTGACGCTCAGTAGTCTCGTTGGATAACCTTTCCAACCATGGAATCCTATCTTTGATTGTTCTTCAAGACACCACCTAAAGCCTCTCTGAGCTTGTTGCAACATTTCTGGGGCACGCTTTATGATCATATGTTGACTGTAAGACATGCCCAGGGGCAAATGAAGACCTGGTTGAAGAAGAGAGGACTGAAGTTTAAGAGAATCACCTGGGAAAATCCAAGAACAATGGGATATTGGAGTGCTGAGAAATAACCTGGTGCGTTTGAATTTGTCAAAGGCTGTAGCTATTGCAATAATAAGTACCACGGAGGGAAGCTAGGTGACTTGAAGAGGACTGGACATTTCTAACAAGCATAGTCACAGAATTTGGACGAAAAATTATAGGTACAAAGAAGGTAGCTGTGAAGAAAAACTTGTGCAACAGAAGACATTAGTTGATCGACGTAGGAAGCAATACAACAATATGTCTGTTAGGAATGGAATGAACGGAAGAACTCCAGGGCAAATTGTCTGCATCAGAAATATTCCTATGAAGAAATCGAAAGAATAAATGATTGTCAGAGGCACTGATTTATCACATAGAAAATTCAAAATCAACCTTTGGTAATGTTTAAAGCAAGTTCAGTATCTACATTTCTACATTCATACTCTGCAAGACACCGAACGGAGTCTGGTGGAAGATGCCCAGTACCACTACTAGTCATTTGCTTTTCAGTTCCATTCGAAAATAAAGTGAGGGGAAAACGAGTATCTATGTGACTTTATACAAGCCCTAATTTCTCACATCTCATTCTCGTGGTCCTTACGCAAAATGTATGTTGTTGGTAGTAGAATCGTTCCACAGTCAGCTTCAAATGGCAAATGCCAGTACTTTAAATCTTTAGACATCTCCTTTCCTCCAGGGATTTCCATTTTAGTTCCAGAAGCATCTTCGTAATACGTGCATGTTGTTCGAACCTACCTGTAGTAAATCTAGCAGTCAGTCTCTCAACTGCTTCAATGCCTTCGTTTAATCCGAGCTGGTGCGGATCCCAAACACTCAAGCAGTGCTCAAGTATAGGTCGCGTTAGCGTCCCATACAGATAAACCACTCTTTCCCAAACTTCTACCAATAAACAGAAGTCGACCACTCGCCTTCCCTACCACAATATTCACATGCTCGTTCCATTTTATACCGCTCTGCAACGTTACGTGCAGATGTTTAGGCAACGTCACCATATCAAGCAGAACACTACTAATGCTGTATCTGATTATTACGGGTTTGTTTTCCCTACTAATTCGCGTTAACTTGCATTTTTCTACATTTATAGCTGGCTGCCATTCATCACATCAACTAGAAATTTGGTCTAAGTCCTCTTGTATCCCCCTGCAGCCTCTCAACTTATGCGCCTTCCCACACCCTTCAGCGTCGTCAGCAAACAACCGCAGACTGCTGCCCGTCCTGTCCGCCAGATCATTTAAGTATACAGAAAATGGTAAATGTCCTGTCGCACTTCCTTGAGGCTCTTCTGGCGATAACCTTGTTTCTGATGAACGCTTTCCGTCGAGGACAACGTTATGGGTTCTATTACCTAAGAAGTCTTCCAGCTAATGACATATCCGAGAACCTGTTCCATATGATCGTAGCTCTGTTAACAATCAGCAGTGGGGCACAGCGTCAAATACTTTTAGGAAATCTAGATACATGGAATCTGCCTGTTGCTCTCCATCCGTAGTTCGCAATACATCATGTGAGAAAATGGCAAGCTGATTTTCCCACGAGTAATGCTTTCTGAAACCGTGCTGGTTCGTGGACAGAAGCTTTTCCGTCTCAAGGAAATTTGTGGTATTCACACACAGAATACGAATTCTGCAGCAAACAGATGTTAGGGATATTGATCTGTAACTTTGTGGCTCCGTTCTTTCATCCTTCGTATATACAGGCTGTCTGATGACATGACGTGATAAAAGAAGAAATAGGAATCGATTTGGACATTAGATGAGCGTAATGCATCGTTGGCCGCGAGGCCCCTTCCTGGGAAGTTCGGCCACCAAGTGCATGGTGATGAGGATGAAATGATGATGACGACAACACAACACCCAGTCCCCAAGCGGAGAAAATCTCCAACCCGGCCGGGAGTCAATCCCTGGCCCACTTTCATGGGAGTGGCCATCCAGTATTAGAATTTAAAAGAGCTTTGGAAGATTTGGCATGAAATAAGGAGGAACGGATGCATAACATTCCTTACAAAATACTATAATCATTTATCGTTTGGAGACGGGGTTAAGGGTGCTCGGGGGTGGGGGGAGAGGAGCGACAACTAAACGATTACTGAAGTCGGTAACTACAATCCTATAACACTGTAGGTTTCCCATCAGCTTTTCGAAAAAATATTGTCTACACGATACCGCAAATAGGAATGGCAGATACATGTAACAACAGTCACACAACCAGCTCATCAGATTGCACATCCAAGCTGCTAAGAAGGATAATACACACAAAATGTCAGACGACGATCAGTTTGGCTTTCGGAAAGTAAAGACGTCAGAGAGACAGTACTGACGTTGCATTTGATAATGGATCCAAGAATTAAGTAAAGCACATATACGTTCTGATAACTTCCTGATTGCATAGCCCTTTCATTTCCTCACACTATGTAGTGTATTTTTCTAAATCCTAATGGTCATATTTCCTGTACTCTATGAGGACTAGTTCTAACCAGTTTCAATTTATCGAAACAAGCTCTATAATAAACTGTTTCCTTGATCACTGTGACAAAGTTTATTAGTGTTTGGCAAGTCGGTATTCTCTCGATCGTTTCCGTGTCTTGGATCGTGTGATTCTTCTTGTTTTCTAGTAGTACACCATTATTCTTGGTCAGTTGTTGTCCAAGTTTGGTAACCTATGGGAAAGGCGATGAAACACATTGTGCTGTTTTCTGGTGTTGAGAAGGAAGCTGCTTGCGTCTGGCGGAGGTTCACATTGTTGACCATACATTACAATGCATACGGAATCAGATGAGACCAATTCCATTTGTTTACTTTGCTAAAGTTAGTTCTTCATGGCATGATCTCTTGGAAGTAGGTATCACATCATTGGCTTCCAATAAATAATAAGCACTCACAAGTTGCTATTACAAAGTGTTGAAAGCTCGTTATTCCATCACATATTGCTTTCTTTAATTCCGTCCTTTTCTAAATTCAAAGATGTTAACATGTCCCGGACCGTAAAGGTTAGATTTTTTACGAAATCAGAATCAAATATTTCACACGATGTTGTTTTGGTTTGTAAACTTAAATCTTGAAGTTCTAGGTTAAAATATCCTTATGGAATTGTAAACTTTCCTTTTGTATTTATTTATAATATACTGCTTTTTAAATTCACTTCTCAAGTCTTGATTTTGTCGAGAAGCATATCGCTCCTTGTATTGAGTCTACTTGGAGGTGCCACACTTGCTCGCTACCATCTTGTGTCTTACGTAACTAATCGAATGAATCACAGTCTTTTCGAGAAATAGATATCCGGCTACGGAGCTGTGACTGAGAAATAATAGTAATGATCAGAAATTCTCTGCGTGTTGATTAGGTTTCAGTTGTTGACAAAAGGTAAATTGTCTGCTGTACTGTGTTCAACTGTGTGTGAATTCTTAAGGGAGCAAACTGCTGAGGTCATCGGCCCCCAGACCTACACAGTACTTAAACTCACTTATGCTAAGAACAACACACACACACCCATGCCGGAGGAAGGACTCGAACTCTGGCGACAGAGGCCGCGCAATCCGTGACATGGCGTCTCAAACCGCGAGGCCACTCCGCGCTGGCGTCTGCTGGACTGTTGACTGCTCCTACGAGACATTGTGTTGCATCGTCACTCTTATATAGTTCCATGTAGTGTACAAAGGCAATTAGGATTTTAAATAATCTTTGTATTAATTTCTTATACCCTACATTCTGAAGCTATATCTACACAAACTAGGAGATTACCTCATTGGGCATCTGGACAGTGGAAGTGGAAGGCTTAAACATGTTTAAAGTAACCTGTGACATTCACGAAGTAGTACTTTACAAAAGTGTGTGTTACATGACTATTTTACATTTAATTTACGAATGTGATAGTGTTACTACAATTTTATTCCTCCTGTGGCTTAGAAATTCGCGTTCTAGGGCTTATTTCTCACTAATTATGGAAGTAGTCTACGTTTCTTCACACAGAGGCGTACATTTCACTTCATAGGGTATGCCGACGTAGAAAAATTGTTTAACGAAGCTAAATGGTGCAAGATTTCGTAAATTCTAAGAAAAATACTATTAAGCTATTGGAAAATATGTAAAATCTACAAGAACCAAGATGGAAGAATAAGAACAAAGTGCTAGGACTAAAAAGCGTTAAGACATCGAAGAAGCAATGACGGAATTGAAGTAAGGTGATGAGGTATGATTGAAATAGAGGGTGAAAGGGTAGCAACGATACGATTAGCCGATGACATTGCTACCCTCGTTGAAAGTTGGGGAGAAGTGCAGGCTCTGCTAAATGAAATGATGTAATGAGTATACACTATGGATTGAAAGTAAATCGAAGAAAGACATAAATAATGAGGAGTAGCAGGAGCGAGATAAGCGATAAACTTCACATCAAAAATGGTGACCACGAAGTTGAGGATCTTTGCTACCTTAAAACATAACACATGAGGGACGATGCAAAGAGGACATAAAAACAGACTAAGAGAGGAAAGGAGGGCAATCCTGGCCAACACAAGTCTACTAGTACCAATCGTAGGCCTTAAATTGAAGAAGAAATTTCTAAGAGTGTACGTTTGGAGCACAGCATTGTATGGTAGTACTCATTAACCAATATTTTAAACATCAAGTAGCGTGACCTGACAACCATCGCGACTCAAATGTGGTAAAGTGTTTATACGGCGAGAAATTCGGGCTGTGGAAGCTAAAATCCAGCTACTGAAACTACATTTTCGTATTGGCTAGTGCCGTGTTTGCATGATGTGGGAAATCGGTTTACAGGAAACTGGATTTGGGAGTCCAGGTAACGCAGTGAATGCGAAATTATGAACTGAAAGCTTCATTATCCATATTACGGAGCGACTAACACTGTGTAAGGTCAGCCAATTGTCCGTTGCAAGTTGCCTATCTGATGGCTTTCAGGAGGGCAAAAATAATCTGTTTTTCAATATTTCCATTATAATTGACCGAATTTAAAAATTTAAAATGTTTCATGACCTAATAATTAATAAATATAATTTTATGTTAACGATTTAACGCAGTAAGTCAATTATTATGTTTAGGAACTGTGTAACACGTCTTGATGCGGAGTAACTCACGCAGCGCAAATACACAGACTACATTCTTTCAGAATATGAGAATGAGAGCATTGAGCGACTTACAACCAACTTTATACCTAATTTCGAACCTTTAAGAAACTTTTTCTCGCTGACACCCACTGCAAAATAATGAATGGAAGAAAGCTTATTGGCTACTACATTTCCACTGCTCATGTTGTAAAAATTCACCACCAGGCAAAACGCTTTAATTTGTTACTTCTTTATTGCTTATTCTTTTCACATCTTGTAGGCAATACACTGGATCTGCATGCAAAATTATATCTTTGTTCGACACATAGTTCAGGAGATTGGACATCACGAAACTGAGATGAATGAAAGCCTAGTTTCTGCTTGAAAAAGTCGCAAGTTACCCTGGCCACACTCATCCAGTGTTTGATAAAGAGAGAACTCAGTGATTTCCAAAAAAAAACTTTAAACATTATTTGAAACGTTTCCTACATTTTTCATTGCGTACATGCAATACGTGCACGTTAACCCATTTTCACGAAAATCAGAAGTATGAAGCTGGTTTATGTGTGGATGTTGGTTTCTTTAAAGTATGGGAGGTTTACTTCTGAATCTCTAGTCGCTGCTAAATATGCTTGCTTGAGACGAATGGTCAGGTAGGCAGTGCCACTGTCTTCGAATTCTGGTTTTGGCCTCAACGGAGTTCAGCGAGAGGTGACAAAAGATACACTCCCTTGACAGTACACAATAACAGACGGTTGCAAGTTTGTTGCGTTTAATGGTAGGGTGAATGTAGAGGAAATATTCGTTTGCGCTGTTAACGATGATCAAACTTTTCCAGAAGCATGCCCAAAATGTTTCAATGAAATACGGCCCGCTCATAACTGTGACTGGAGACGCCAATTGGAGCTGCTCCGCTACGTCAGCACTGTTTCGAGCTTGTTTGAAAACCAAAAACACTCGATTGCAGTAAGTCTTTTTGGGTAATACAGTTATCTTCCAGCTGAAATGAAAATCTGAGCAGTAGATGACGCTGTAAGCATCGGATTATGTACACCAACCGACAATGGAGGACAGCGCGCTGCTGGTAAAGCTCCTTCACAAGAACAGGTGGCTGTGTGTCAGTAGCCCTGCAAAAGTTCCGGACACTTAAGAGTATGAAAATGCATTGGTCCGATATCTGCTGAGGATCTGGACAAAATGATCACAAAATTCGAAAAGACAGGTTCTTTTGAGGTGTAATGAGGTAGCGGAGGAGAACCGTTGACTCTATGTCTAACGGAGACGCGGCCACAGCGCTGAACGAGGGGTCGAGAGGTGGTGTGCAAACATGCAGTTGATGGGTATTTTCCGAACATTGGACGTGCCTGCGAGCACAGTGCGTAAAACTCTGCGAAACATCCCGTATTGTTGTCACATATAATTACCCGTGCGCAGTTGTTGCTTCCTGATCACCTGTCAGCAAGACACACGTTGGATCTGGAATTTCTTGGTCGCTTGGAAGCGGACAGTGAATGGCCGTAGAACATTCTGTGGCCACAGAATTTCCAAAGAAATGTTAGTACGCGGAATTTTCGAATACGGTCAATGGAAAATCTACATGCACATCAACCGATACCACTTCATTCTGCGAAGGTGACTGTTTGGTGCGGGTTGACGGCACCGTTCATCGCAGGACCGTAGTTTTTCGAGCGGATGAGTCCCGCGGGTCCTGTTTCTTGTACAGTCACTGGTAAACGCTATGAGACCCTTTTGCACATCAACGTCATTCCGATCCTTTAACAGCGTGGATGTGTGGCTACGATCATTCTTATGCAAGATGGTGCTTCTCTGTACAGCCAGCGAAGCAGCTGCTACAGAGGTATTCCGGAAATGCCAGAACTATGAGCCATAATTTCCCTACAGCTCGGCTGTCGATATCAGTTGATCCTACTTTAATGTATATAGACTGAAACGGTGGGTGAAAATTTGTACCCGCGTGTCCTGCTTACTAGGCAGCTGCGCTAGCCACTAAGCTACCGCCCCGCGGAGTGGCCGCACGGTTTTAGGAGCCATGTCACGGATTGCGCAGCCCCTCCTGCCGGAGGTTCGAGTCTTCCCTCGGGCATCGGTGTGGGTTTTGTTCATAGCATAATTAGTGTGTAAGTCTAGGGACCGATGACTTCAGCAGTTTGGTCCCTTACGAATTCACACATATTTGAACATTTTGAACACTAACCTACCTTGGGACAGCGGTTTGCACAACTGCACGAATCACCTTCTATCGAAATTTTTCACCGCCGTCTCAGTATGCTTCAAATTCCTCCTCACACAAGAACAGAATTGTCGAAGTCCTAAATCTTCTGGAATAGCATATACATGAAAATCATATCTTTATGAGACCCGTAGAGTCTCTGAAATTGTGTCATTTCACCTGACCTTAATCCGTGTGACTTCTGGCAGTGAAGTTATCTGAAAGATGTTGTGTTCATTGCTGCAATTACGAACGTAGCTATATTGAAGGCAGGCATTGCGCTACGCATTCTGAACGTCATCCCAGAGACACTCCACTATGTTGTGAAAAAGGCTGTTTCTCGATACCAACTTGCTACAGAAAACGATAAACAGCATATTGAACATGTCTTGCGCCAGTCTCGCGACCGTTTGAAACCGATGTAATTTTACTACTGATGCGGTATCTGGCCCCAGGACTGCTAAAAACAGATACCAATTGGCTTTTTATGCCGTTTTCCGCCCCAGGACAAAACCCGATGTCATTTTTCTTTTTATGCGGTTTTTGGCCTCGGGACACTTAGAAACCGATTTTCCCATGCAATATGGTACGACCTTGCCGTGATCGATGGGCTTACCTTACTAACAGCTGTTGACTCCCGAATTTGTGCAGTCATTCGCATTGAACAGTACGGATAGTGTAAAATGCAACTCAAACCATGGTAAAAATTCTTGTTATTATTATTATTTGGTCCCATGGCGTTTTCCCTTACGTCAATAATATGCTGTTTAAATTTGATGTCATTCCGAGCAGCGGTTCTCTGTCTACAGCGTTTTGAAACTGGAACTTTAATTACGGACATCCGGTACTTACCAGCACTGTAACTCCAAGAAAATGAATTTGCTTATGCATGTTTCATGCTGCATTGAGTCGCACTTGAGTTTTTGTTGGCTGGTTGTAGTAATCAATATGTCTACGATTATTATTTTGTGTGTGTGTGTGTGTGTGTTTGTGTGTGTGTGTGTGTGTGTGTCTCGGCGTGCACTAGGTAGACGATTGCACGGTACTATGATGGTTCATTTCATTAGTTGATTCGCAATGGGCAGTATTCTCGTTTCAGCTATAACTTTTTAAAGTGTTCTTGTACCAGTTGGTCTCCTAAATCGAATATACAGATAAGGAACAGCAAGGGGCCTATAACACTAAATTGCGGACGCCAGAAATCACATCTGTTTTACTCCATGACCTTCCGTCAATTACTACGAACTGTGGCCTCTGACAGGAAACCACGAATCCAGTCACATAACTGAGACGATATTCCATAAGTACGGAATTACACTACAAGCCGCTTGTGTGGTACAGTGTCAAAAGCCTTCTGAAAATCCAGAAATGCGGAATCAGTTTGAAACCCCTTGTCGATAGCACTCAACACTTCATGCGAGTGAAGAGCTAGTTGTGTTTCACAGGAACGATGTTTTCTAAATCCGTGTTAACTGTACGTCATTAGACCGTTTTCTTCAAGGTAATTCAGAACGTTCGAACACAGTATATGTTCCAAAATCCTGCTACATATCGACGTTAATGATATGGGTCTGTAGTTTAGTGCATTACTCCTACTATCTTTCTTGAATACTTGTGTGACCTGTGAACCTTTTCAATCTTTGGGTACGGATCTTTCGTCGAGCTAACTGCTGTATATGATTGTTAAGTATGGAGCTATTGTATCAGCAAACTCTTGAAGGAAAGTATCTGGTATACAGTCTGGACCGGAAGATTTGCTTTTGATAAGTGATTTAAGTTGCGTCACAATTCCGAGGATATCTACTTCTACGTTACTCATGTTGGCAGCTGTTCTTGATTCGAATTCTGGAATATTTACTGCGTCTTCTTTGCTGAAGCAATTTCAGAAGGCTGTGTTTAGTAATTCTGCTTTGGCAGCCCTGTCTTCGGTAGTATCTCCATTGCTATCGCTCAGAGAAGGCATTGATTGTGTCTTGGCGCTGGCGTACTTCACATATGACGAGAATTTCTTTGGATTTTCCGCCTGGTTTCGAGAGAGTTTCGTTGCGGAAACTATTATAAGCATTATAAGCGCTAAATTTTGAACTTCTGTAAAAGATCGCCAATCTTGGGGATTTAGCACGCGTTTAAATTTGGCATATTTGTTTCGTTGTTTCTGCAACAGTGTTCTGACCCGTTTTGCGTAGCAAGGAGGAGCAGATCCGTAGTTTGTTAATTTATTTGGTATAAATCGCTCAGTTGCTGCCGATACTATTTCTCTGAATTGAAGCCACATCAGGTGTACACTTACATTGTTAATTTGGAAGGAGTGGAGATTGTGTCTCAGAAAGGCGCCAGGTGAATTTTTATCTGCTTTTTTGAATAGATATATTTTTCGTTTATTTTTGGAGGATTTGGTGGTTACAATATTCAATCTCGTTACGATAACTCTGTGTTCCCTAATCCCTGTATCCGTTTTAATGCTCGTTATTGTCTCAGGATTATTTGTTGCTAAGAGGTCAACTGTGTTTTCACAACCGTTTACCATTCGCGTGGGCTCATGAACTAACTGCTCGAACTAATTTTCAGGGAAAGCGTTTAACACAATTTCGGATTATGTTTTCTGTTTACCTCTGGCATAAAACATGTATTTTCGCCAACATATCGAGGTTAAGTTAAAGTCACTACCAATTATAACTGTATTAGTCAAGCACGTGTTTGAAGTCAAACTCAATCTTTCTTTGAACTTTTCAGCAATTGTAACATCCGAACTGGGAGGTCGTTAAAGGTATCCAATAATTATTATATTCCGGTTGCCAAGAATGGCCTCTACCCATGCTAACTCACAGGAACTATCTACTTCAGTTTCGTGACAAGCTGTACTACTTCTAACAGAAACAAACACGCCACCGCCAACTATGTTTAACCTATCATTTCGGAACACCGTTATTTTCTTCGCAAAACATTGGCCTGATCTTATTTCCGTCCTTAGCCAGCTTCCAGTGCCTGTAACGACTTGAGCATCAGTTCTTTCTATTAGCCCTTGGAGCTCTGGTACTTTCCCAACACAAGTTATATCGATGGTACATATATCTATATTATTTTAGTGGACGCCTGTATCCTTAGTGACTGAAGCCCTTTTTGTGTTTTACTGACACCCTCAAATCCAAAAACCGCCCTGTCCTCGCCACACAGCCCCTGCTACCCGTGTAGCCGCCTCTTGGGTGGAGTGGACTCCTGAACTCTTCAGCTCTGAGTGATGGTTTGTTTCGTTGGGAACTCACCTGGATATTCACGGCTATAAAAATTTAACTGTTCACGAATCATAGTTTTTAAGATACTCTGTATACCTCTTCCAACGGCAAGGATACTCTCCTGTCAGAAGCAATGAAACTTAAATAAACTATTCCATAATGACAATGAAAGCTCAAGGCTTCTTATATGAAATATATTCTCGTTGATACTTGAAGAATATCAGTGATTAGCATTTTAAATGGGATAAAGACACGGAAACCATACTACACTACTAGCCATTAAAATTGCTACACCATGAAGATGACGTGCTACAGACATGAAATTTAACCGAAGGGAAGAAGATGCTGTGATATGCAAATGATTAGCTTTTCAGAGCATTCACACAAGGTTGGCGTCGGTGGCGACACCTACAACGTGCTGATATGATGAACGTTTCCAACCGATTCCTCATCACAAACAGCAGTTGACCGGCGTTGCCTGGTGAAACGTTGTTGTGGTGCCTCGTGTAAGGAGGAGAAATGCGTACCATCACGTTTCCGACTTTGATAAAGGTCGGATTGTAGCCTATCGCGATTGCGGTTTATCGTATCGCGACATTGCTGCTCGCGTTGATCGAGATCCAATGACAGCTAGCAGAATATGGAATCAGTGGGTTCAGGAGGGTAATACGGAACGCCGTGCTGGATCCCAAAGGCCTCGTATCACTAGCAGTCGAGATGACAGGCATCTCATCCGCATGGCTGTAACGGATCGTGCAACCACGTCTCAATCCCTGAGTCAACAGATGGGGACGTTTGTAAGACAACAACCATCTGCACGAACAGTTCGACGACGTTTGCAGCAGCGTGGACTATCAGCTCGGAGACGATGGCTGCGGTTACCCTTGACGCTGCATCACAGACAGGAGCGCCTGTGATCGTGTACTCAACGACGAACCAGGGTGCACGAATGGCAAAACGTCATTTTTTCGGATGAATCCAGGTTCTGTTTACAGCATCATGATGGTTGCATCCGTGTTTGGCGACATCGCGGTGAACGCACATTGGAAGCGTGTATTTGTCATCACCACACTGGCGTATCACCTGCCTGATGGTATGGGGTGCCACTGGTTACACGTCTCTGTCACCTCTTGTTCGCATTGACGGCACTTTGAACAGTGGACGCTACATTTTAGATGTATTACGATCCGTGGTTCTGCCCTTCATTCGATCCCTGCGAAACCCTACATTTCAGCAGGATAATTCACGACCGCATGTTGCATGTCCTGTACAGGCCTTTCTGGATACAGAAAATGTTAGACTGCTGGCCAGCACATTCTCCAGATCTCTCACCAATTGAAAACGTCTGGTCAATGTTGGCCGAGGAACTGGCTCGTCACAATATGCGAGTCACTACTCTTGATGAACTGTGGTATCGTGTTGAAGCTGCATGGGCGGCTGTACCTGTACATGCCATCCAAGCTCTGTTTGACTCAATGTCCAGGCGTATCGAGGCCGTTATTACGGCCAGAGTTGGTTGTTCTGGGTGCTGATTTCTCAGGGTCTATGCACCCAAATTGCGTGAAAATGTAATCACATGTCAGTTCTAGTATAACATATTTGTCCAATGAATACCCGTTTATCATCTGCATTTCTTCTTGGTGTAGCAGCTTTTATGGCCAGTAGTGTACTAATCGCTATGTGCCTATCCGCTGCTCCATCCTCCAGTTGTGGCCCAATGTACGAACACATTTGAGATATAGGTTGTCAGCACACCGCTCTCCTGCTGTTACCTTCGATTTTCATTCTCTGTAAAATCGATTGTCAACTTTCACTACTGGACATCGTACCAGTGAGCTCTATGTGGCGATTGGAAACGCTGGCAGCTAATTTGGAGAACTTCATGTAAGAGCGTGCACTGGTTTTAATTAATTTTCTTTCACATATCTTAAGGCTTCTATATTTTTATGCTAGAGGAGGAGAGTAGTGTGTCGTATGTAAAATGCCCATACGGACCTTTTGCCTGTTACATGGGAAAACATGAGAATCATGGTCCATAGTAGATGCGATGAAAAATGTGTCCTTTTGTTGATATGTTGAATAAAAATATGAGATTTTTTCATCATAATGCGCGAATTTATCACAATTTGTTGTGCTTAGAAATTGTGTGCAGTAAGGTTAGCTGTTAAGTAACTGTGTTTGCGGTAATATTAGTTCTAGGACAACAATGATTATGATGATAACAAGTTGTGGAGTTCTGCTACAATACTGGATAAATCATTTTTGAATATAATCATTATTTGTTTAGAGTTCTCTCACGAAAGGTAAGCAGCTGCATTCGTTTCTCGATCCACCACACAGTTGTAACCCCCTTTGGGAGTTCCACAGGAGCGTGCTCACCACTCCTGTTGGGAAGACGATTTTTAGTATCAAACCAAAGATTGTGACAGAACCATTTGCCTCTGATATCCTTCTTCCAGGATTGTTAGTCTGGCGAGGTGTGCAACGTAAGCCCTGCAGAGTTTGCAACGTCGGACAGAAGACCTGCTGGAGTTGAAGCAGTGATTTCCTGTGGAGCAACTGGTCAGAGAATTTCCTCTAAATGCATGATTCTTGCTATGATTCCGGATCGAACATGCGTTTCACAAAGATTAGGCTCTGTCTTATTAGACAGAGGGTAATTCAGCTATTCACTAATTTCCAGGATTCTAAAAGGCGACGCCAGTAACTGTTTGGTTTACCAAATTATACAATAAATTGCAAAAATCCGTCGAAGTTATAATATTAATATTTTTTACTGACGACTTGTTTCGAGCCCTAAGCTTGTTATCAAATCATCCACTATGTCATGCAGTACCATCCATTACGACAGCCTCATGACCGTTCGCTATAGTTAAACACATCATTGTAAAGTAGTGCAGTACTGAATTTCATTCACCTTACAATAGGCGAATTAAGTTCAATCCAGCACTAGTTTACAACGATGGGATTAACTAAAATGAACAGTCATGTGGCTGTCGTAATGGCTGGTATTGCATAGCTTAGTGGATGATTTATAATGAACGTATCAACAGTCATCAACAGCCGTAAACAAAGTAAATTAGTATTGCAAATTCGACGGTTTTTTGCAGTTTACTGCATCACTTCGTAACCTATTTATCATCGACATACTTTCTTCCAGCAACGGTCGTTCAGCAAGAAACGGAAGAGAGGACCTGATTACGTTGAAACGCTAATAGGGGTTGTGAGAGAGGTCGTTAGTGGCACCCAGACAGCTCACTCATTAGGTCCATTGTCCAGTAATAGCAAGAGTCTGGGCAGGACCGGCTTACGGGGCGAGTGACACAATTTGCGTCGTGAGGGGTCAGGCTGAGAGGTGTGCAACATCTAAGATTTCTACGCAATTGCATCTACACTCTGCAAACCACTGTGAAGTTCATGACACACAGTACGTGGCGTTATACCTGCTATGCTGCATCTTCCTGTTCCGCACACGTATGAAGCGGAGGATGAAATATTGTTGAAATGAGCCCGTGTGTGCTATAATTAACGTAATCTTGTTCGTACAATCCCTAAGGGAGGAATAAGTATGGGCCGTTGTACAGTCTATTCGCAGAGTCAGCACTTAAAGCCAGTTCTTCAAATTTGGTTAAGTAGGCTTTCTCGAGATAATTTACATCTGCCAGTTCAGTTTCTTCAGGATCTCCGTGACACTCTCCCATGGGTCAAGCAAACCTGTGATCATTCCGTGCTGTGCTTCCCTGGCTTTTCTTTTTTTTGTCATCAGTCTTCTGACCGGTTTGATGTGGACTGCCACAAATTCTTCTCCTATACTAACCTCTTCATCCCAGAGTAGCACTTGCAACATACGTCCTCAACTATTTGCTGGATGTATTCCAATCTCTGTCTTCCTCTACAGTTTTTGTCCTCGACAGCTCCCTATAGTACCACGGAAGTCATTTCTTAACAGATGTGCTGTCATCCTTTTCCTTGTCAGTGTTTTCCACGTATTCTTTCCTCTCCAATTCTGCGCAGAACCACCTCATTCCTTATCTTATCAGACCACCTAATTTTCAGTATTGGCCTGTACCACCACATCTCAGATCCTTCGGTTCTTTTCTGTTCCGGTTCTCCCACAGTCCATGTTGCACTAACATACAATGCTCTGCTTCTTCCTCAAATTAAGGCATATGTTTGATACTAGTAAGACTTCTCCTGGCAAAGAATTCGCTTTCCGCTCTTTCCAACGATCCCCTCTCTCCTCTGCATTTGGCAGTGGAATTCCCGGTGCACTCTTAAAGTTACCACCCTTGGTTGTTATGTAGGCGAAGATTGTTTTGGCTTTCCTGCACGCTGAGTCAGTCCTTCTCACCCCTTCTCTGTATACGTTCGATATTTCGTGTTAGTCCTATTTCGTACTGGCCTCACACACTTGAGTAATACTCTTCAATGGTTCCCACGACTGATTTGTGACTGCATTTCCCCAGTACTTTATCAAAATATCGAATTTACCACCTGCTTTATCCACGAGCCTATGTGATCATTCCATTTCATATCCCTAATAAGTATTGCATTCAGGTATTTGTATGAGCTGGCTGATTCCAAATGTGACTCATTCATATTGTACTCGTAGGGTAATACATTTTTTTCTGTTTGTAAACAAAATTTTACATTTTTTAACATTTAAAGCAAGCTGTCAATCATTTCCACCACTTTGAAATATTATCAAATGGTTCAAAAGGCTCTGAGCACTATGAGACTCAACTTCTGAGGTCATCAGTCCCCTTGAACTTAGAACTACTTAAACTTAACAAACCTAAGGACATCTCACACGTCCATGCCCGAGGCAGGATTCGAACCTGCGACTGTAGAAAATCTTATCAAGATCCGACACTATTTATGCAGCTTCTTTCAGACAGTATATCATTACATATAACTGCATCGTCTGCAAAAAGTCTGAGGTTACAATTAATATTGTCCGTAATGTCATTAATATACAACATGAACAGTAAGGGCCAAAACACGCTTCCCTGAGCCGCACCCGAGGTTACTTCTACATTCGACGATAACTCTACTCCCAAGATAACATGCTGTGTCCTATCTACCAAAAAATGTTCAATCTAGTCGTAAATTTCGCTTGATGCCCCGCATGACTGTCCTTTTGACTATAAGCCTAGATTTGATATTGAGTCAAACGCTTTTCGAACATGAAGAAATGCTGCATTTTCCTGACTGGTTTGGTCCAAAGCTTTCAGAACGTCGTACGTGAAAAGTGTGAGTTGGGTTTCGCATGATCGATGTTTTCGGAATCCATGCTGATTGGAATGGTGGAAGTCATTCTGTTAGAGGTAACTCATTATGTTTGAGCTCAGAAGAAACTCTAAAATTCTATAACAAATCGTTGTTTAAGATATTGGGCTGTAGTTTTGCGTTTTGTGGATTACCTCTTGTAAATGGATAAATGGGTGTGACCTGTGCTTTCTTCCAACTCCTGGGAATCATTTTCTTTTTCGAGTTATCTACAATAGATTACACTGGATGGTTATAATTAAAGTGCAGTTAGCTACTGTAATTATCGTATGGCACCGAAACTTTGTAGATTGCTAATGCGTTAATGCAGAATCTACTTTCGCTGGAAAAAAGTATTTCTAACTTTGTCCACCACTTGCAAATGTTGCGCCTTACACTGTAAGACAGTATAACATTCATGCTGCTATTTGGCAAACCATAACGTCAGTGAACAGTGTGGCTATCGAGAAGAAAGACTGCGCTGTTAGTGAAACTGTTTTATGTGAGCGGCAGCAATTACAGTGATGCGTTGAGAGATTATCGCCGGCTAAAGGGTTTGTGGAGAGGCCTGATGTTAAAGAGTTTAAAGAAGATGATAATGGTATTCGAAAACACTGGTGAGCTTGTTGTGGCACCTGCAAGAGGCAGCCGTGCTGTCCTGGTGGAAGTTACTGATGAGATTGCTATTGCTGTTTCTGTACGTGTCGTAGGTACTGCTAGTGCTCGGGCAGTGTCACAAGATTTATTCATCCCATGGTCAAAAGTGCGGTATGTTTTTCAGTCTGTATGACACGTACTCGTACCACACAGTGCAGCAACTGAAACCTCATGATCCGCAGCAACCTTCTGCATTTGCTCCTCGATTTCTGGCACTGATCGAGGCTAACGACAAGTTGCCGGGCACTCTATGGAGTGACGACGTAGTTTTACATAACAGGGTCCACTGAATACACAGAAAAGCCGAATTTGGGGTACTGTGGAAACCGCTTGTTGTTCATGAGGAGTCATTGCACTCTCCATATGTGGCTGTGTGGTGTGGACTCAGAAGTACCTTTGTTTTAGGTTCGTTCTGCTTTGAGCAGAATACTCCAGCCGGCCTGTCAGGTGTATCGTGACGTCTGCACGTTATCGAGGCTCCTCGTATAACATGTGATTCCTGCTCTGGAAGAAGGTAGCTGTGAGGAATCCACTGTTTCCATGCAAGATGGTGCAAGATGCCTGCACTGTAATTATATCCACCCAGTTGTTACAAAAGGGCCTATCTAAGCCGCAAAATTTAATATAGAATATTAGAAGGATTCCGTCGGATACTGGAGCTTCGTTCAGTTGAACGATTCTGTGCTGTTCAACAAAATCTTCACGTTTAATCACGACACTGTGGTTCAGGTCGAAAAAAATCGATTTTCGGTTTTTTTCATATTTCGATAGATTAAGGTTTTATTTAAGTACTCCGAAAAGGATTTCGATGAAAAAAATTTTTTTATAGCATTTAAAGAGCATTTTCCTACCACGTGTGTTTACGTGTCACGTCCATTTTTCTGTCACCCACTTTTCTGCATACATTTTAAATCTTTATATCCCCTACATTGCACGTTAGGGATTTTTTTCACTCCCGAGTGTGTTGGCTATCCTTGGAATGCAACGGTCGGTATTCTTTTGTTTCTGCTGTTTCTAAACAACACGCTTTCATACACCCGGTTAGTTTTGTTCAAGTGTGATTGCTAGTAGTTGTTATATTTATGTTTGCAGTGCTTGTTTTCGTGTGTTTTGTATTGTTTGTTGAAGATGACGAAACGTAAAGGAATTTTCAAGAAACGACAGTTTCGAGGAAACAGGTTTAGAAAGCTTTCTGTACAAGAGGTTATGTCACCTGGCAACGATGTTTCTAGTTGTAATTCTTCAACAAGTGCATCATCAAAGAGGCTATCACCATTTCAAGAGAGTTACAACGAATTTACTATGAGTGACAAGGGATGCAGTAACATTATTATAAATTTGAGAATATTATCAGGTGTAATTTTTAAATTTGTACAACGTAGACTATGTGGTGAGTCACAGAGTGTGAAAATTTGTGGGAGTAAAATTGGGAGAAAATGGCTAGCAATAGCTTTGGATTTAATTTGCGCTAAATGCTCAGCTGTGATATCATTTATGAGTTCTTCAAAACCAGATGCAAGTGGCCCTTATGAAATCAATACTATATTAATTTATGTCTTGAGACCCATTGGCAAGGGCATGGCTGCAGGGAGAATATTTTGTTCAATGATGAACTTACATCAACCACCAAATAAATTTGAAAAACTGCAACATTAGATAAAGCTATATGTGAGTTCAGTGAGCCGGCCGGGGTGGCCAAGCGGTTCCAGGCGATACAGTCTGTAACCGCGCGACCACTACGGTCGCAGGTTCGAATCTTGCCTCGGGCATGTATGTGTGTGATGTCATTAAGTTAGTTAGGTTTAAGTAGTTCTAAGTTCTAGGGGACTGATGACCTTCGCAGTTAAGTCCCATAGTGCTCAGAGCCATTTGAACCATTTTTTGAGTTCAGTGAGCAAAGCATGAAACTCGCTGCTGGGGAAGCAGTGGTAGAAAATGATGGATGTTCGGATATTGCAGTTGCACTTGATGGAAGTTGACAGAAAAGTGGACATACTTCTCTGAATGGAGTGGTGACTGCCGCGAGTGCAGACACCGGTGAAGTGTTAGATGTGGAGATAACGTCTAAATATTGCAAATGTTTTGAAGTCAATGAACATAAAGAACACAACTGTGTGGCTAATTTTAGAGGAACAAGTGGTGGTATGGAAGTTCATGGAGTACCACAAATATTTCATCACTCTGTTGAAACAAGAGGCATACGGTACACCAAATATGTGGGTGATGGTGACAGCAAGGCATACAACAATGTGGTGAACTCAAAGGCATATGGAGATGCCATTATTAGTAAAACAGAATGTGTAGGCCATGTTCAAAAACGTTTGGTAACAAGGCTGACAAAACTAACTGTTTGTATGAGAGGAAAAAAAATTAGAAGATGCAGAATTGTTGACCAGACAGGGTCGGTTAACTAAAACTGAAATAGAAAACTTTCAGGCATACTATGGGCAGGCATATTAGGGTGGCTTGGTTCAAATGGCTCTGAGCACTATGGGACTCAACTGCTGAGGTCATTAGTCCCCTAGAACTTAGAACTAGTTAAACCTAACTAACCTAAGGACATCACAAACATCCATGCCTGAGGCAGGATTCGAACCTGCGACCGTAGCGGTCTTGCTGTTCCAGACTGCAGCGCCTTTAACCGCACGCATATTAGGAGAAATAAAGAAAATCTGGAGGCAATGAAGAGAGATGTTTGGTACATATTCTTCCATAAGTCCTCCACTGATGATAAAACATGTTATGGATTGTGTTCATCAAGAGAAAATTCGTGGTGCAAATACAGTAGGGCTCAGCCAAGTGGAGAATCTTATTCTCACCAGCATTCTCTTCCTGCTGCTGTTATTACAGCAATTAAACCTATTGTCAGATACTTGGCACATCCTGACCTTCTAAGGAAACGTCTGCGTGGGCAGACACAGAACCCAAATGAATGTTTAAACAGCATAATTTGGAACCGCCTTCCTAAAACTGTATTTGTAGGCATGCATAAAATGAAACTAGGAGTTCGTGTTGCTGTTATTATATTCAGTTGTGGTAATATTGGAAAGTGTTGGGTACTGAAAAAGCTGGGAATTAATTCTGGTGAAATTATGATCACTGGGCTACAACATTGCGACAAAATGAGGATAGCCAATGCAGACAGGTCTGCATCTAATATGGCCAAGAAAGCAAGACAAGCATCCACGAAGGTGAAAAAGAAGTTGAAAGACCTGATAGAGAACGAAGAAGGGCCATCATATGCAGTAGAATAGTTTTAATTAACTGTAAGTAACAAATTTCAGAAGTTTTTTCTTTAAACTCAATTTCTCGCAAAATAAAATTTTCAGTAGTTATGCCCCATTATATCAGAAACTACCATAGATAAACGAATGAAATTTTCAGGGACTCTGCATAACATAAAAAGCCACCTCTGGTACTACATTCATTAACAGCCTCTAACAACCCTACCACAACAAAGCTCAAAAATTAATTATGATTGTAGTGTTGCTAACACTGCTAAATATTGCATTTCCTGGCAACAACAAAGTTACATTATGTGGCAGGTGTCATTAGAGCACAGTTAATAAAGTCATTTCTTGAAATAATGGATAAACTAGGCACTGATCTTTTCGTGTTTCCCACGCTGGTCTCGTCGTGAACTAATGGCTCAATCGTCGAAAATCTAGGTAGTGATGATTCCAAGCTCGGATACAAAGAGGCCTAGGTGTTATTCTGCGATATTCAAAAGTTTTATAGATGTGTTTCATAAACCATTCTTGAAGATTTAACTTTTGCAAGTTAGGACAATGGTGATGTGAAAAAAGTAATCAGCACTCCGAATTTAAGTTACACTTCTTTTTTGTTACTTTTGTTTCAATATCACGTAACTCGTTCCAAAACATCACTTCACAATATAAAACATACTTGAAAATATCTTCCTCACTGTTAAAGTTCACATTTCATAAACTGACTACAATTTGCGTCTTTTTAACGTGACGACCAAAGCTTGACTCTCTAATAACCGCTTACGCGCCCAAAAATCAGAGTTACAGGTACGTCAAAGATCGTAGTGACAAAAGAAATAATACACATAAGAATAATATCATTGCAATATATACATATCGATGTATCGAAGTACCTCTACATTAATGAAATCAAATCTGAATGTTGTCACAGAAATATGTTAAATATTTTACAGAAACACAGTAGACTAGTGCTGGTATCTAGAGGTTGAGGTGAGGTGCCGTAATGGTTACGTAATTCAAGTACCATTACAAGCCCTCCATGAGGAAGTTCACAAAAAAAAATTTCTGCAGAAAAAACTTAATATTTTTTGTTAATAAATTTTAGAAGTTATTCCTTAAAAACTATATAATGGATAACATAGACTTTAGTACAGTTGCCTCTATTAGCATCATGTAACATACAGTAAACATTTTAAGGTCCTGCATCAAATAGATTTTTCAGAAATGGGTCAAATACTTGGCTAAATTAACATGGGTTAGATGAGCAGGGTGTGGTCCCCCTAATGCATCGTTTACACAGGTCGTTGTGTGTACAATATACACTAATGGGTGGGAAAAGTACAACAGCGTTTACCTGCTGGCCGGCCGCCACTGGGTCTGCCAGCTTCTTGACAGCGTTGCCGCGGGACCGGGCAGACAACCGCCGGATCCGGGATTTACGGGAGCGCTCAGCTGCGGAATGTTTCGGAAGGTGGAAATTCTTGCGGGCGGCGGTATTTCAGGTCGGTGGCGGGCGGCTATGAAATCTCGCCAGCATTTATTGCGGTGTGCCGGCTGCCAGGCGTAATGGCTGCGCCAGAACATATTGCGGGCTGCGGGGCGGCCGCACGGCAGGTATTGTGGGTCACCGCCCCCACCACCTCCGTCGCCGCCGCCGCCACCCACGCCGCCCCAGGCGCTGAAGTGGCGCCCGGCGCTTCCGCAGGTGCAGTCAGAATACTGGAGCAATTTCCGGATGCCGGTAAACGCTGTCGATAGCTGGCTTTCTGCCCGAAAGCTGAATCTGGTTACATTAATTATTCACGTAGAAAATTTCCTCGGAATACTTGTAGTTTGCATTTTAGTTTACAACTCTTGCAACTGAACGTCAGTTAAATTGTTGGATTAAGTAAACTAAGAGGAAGGTAAAGATTAATACCGAGAAATAAACTAGCAGTCTGTGTAACATCGGTGTTTAATATGACTCATGAGAAATGAACTCACTTTACTATTACTCCTCTACATTGAACACAAAACCTGTGATTTCCTTATGGACAAATGATGTCGCTTTTACGGGTGCTATTCGGAAAGTAATGTCCGACAGGTTGCGTAATCGAAACCACCGTCAAAATAAAAAATATTTTATTTGCATCAGTTAGCTACACCTTCCAGTACCTCTTTACGTAGTTGCCGCTCCGACTTAAACATTTGTCGTAGCGCTGCACCAACTTTCCAGCACTCTCGTCAAAGAAGGGAGCGGCTGTGCTTTTCGCTAATTCTCTACGCTGGTCTACAGCTCGTTGTGCCAAAATGCGATCTTTATAGCGAGGGGTTCATGTGAGGTGAGATGAAATTCATGTGCAGCAAGGTACGGGCTATATTGTGGGTAATCAGACACTACCCATCGGGAACGCTGCAGGAGTATCTTCATTGCCCCTGCAGAGTACGGCCGAGAATTAATCGTGAAGAAAGGAGCCCATGACAGTTACACTATGTGTGCGGCATGACATCAGGCGAAATCTCTCACCAGGCCCTCTTACTTGGTGGGAGACACTACTTTCAAGGCATCTTTACGTGCTGACTGTGCTCTCATAACTGAAAAGAGTGACGTGACACGAGCGAGTAATTAGTGCACAGTGTTCAAATGTTTTGAACGCAATGCAAACTAGAACTTAAAAAGGCACGATTTGTACTACTTAAAAAACTTTTGCGCTTCACAGAAAGTAAAGTCTTATCTTTCTTCAGTTATTACCCGTGATACTATCATCCGGGGTAGGTCATTCTCAAAGTTTTCGTCTTATAAAAGTGCACAGAGAAAAATACTTCGTGGTTATCCAGTTTTTTCTTGGGAACAATGGTTATACAACTAGTTATAGCTGCTCACATCGGTATTTATGACCTCGCTGTTTAGTCCCATAACACCCCTCAATCAATCGGTCAATCAACGCCTCATATTTTCTCTAATGCATAAAGTCCACATGTAATAACGATGATTACAATTGCACTAACAGATTATTCACTGCTGGCCATTGGGGCTGCATGCAACAAATGTCCAATTGACGTGTAGTACATGTTTGGATACGTTAATGATTAATATCCCAGCACAAACACACAAAGCAGCTAGCAGTACTGCTGTCTGAATTCAAGGAAGAAGAAAAGACTACGCAGTGCGTATCCCATTCAGAAACCACATTTGAATGCTTGTTGTTTGTGACAATATCGTGTTACGACTCGTGTAAAATGAGAAAGCCCTTAGTATAACGTCTTGGAATTCAATAGTGGCAGCATCTCGGCCTACCGTGTTTATAGTTCTACAGTGTTGGTGTACGCAGCCTTTGGGGTCTCGTAGCTGTTGCGGTATCTGTGAGTGCAGGCCGTCTGTAGTGAATGCCATGGAGGATGTCAATGTCTCAATGCAAATAGTAATCGGGTGCGCAGGATCATGCGCATCGTGTACCTTGTGTCTAGAAATGGCGCTGTTCGCAAGAAGAAAAGACATGCACCGACACGGTGTGAAAATGACCACAAACAGTAAAACCCAGATGCGGCTATGAGAGCGTGTCTCGTGACAGAGAAACTGGTATGCGTGTTTTGGCAACAAAAGGAGGCGTGGAGGCTACGCCGGGACTGGAATGAAATATCGTGCGGTGAGGGCCTACCGTCGGGGACCCCGACCGCCTGGTGCAAGTCTTTTTATTTGACGCCGCTTCGACGACTTGGCTGTCGATGAGGATGACATGATGATAACACCCAATCCATGAGCGGAGGGAATCTCCGACCTAGCCAGGAATTGAACCCGGGCCGCCTCAACCACTCAGATAAGGAGACGGATTGCGCCGGGGCTGAGCTCAGAGAGATGCATGAGCTTCGTGGTCTCATCAACAGATGGCGGCTCCTTTGAGCCTCAGTGATTGGCGAACACTGTATGAGAATTATCAAGCTGTAGAACGAAGAGGCCAAGTAAACGCAGGCTCTGGTGCGTGCTACGGAAAACTCAGGACTGCCGGACGTTGGCAAGAAGCGTGGAAAGGAAAACCGCCATGAGTGAAATGAGCGACCTGTACAAATATTAAGTCAAACTAAATTAAATAAAAACAGAAACTGAATAGTTGTTCTAGAGACAAAAAATAAGACGAGTACGTGGGTAAAAATGTGCCCTCGATCGGTTAAGAAGTCGTAAGTTATTTAATGTCCAAGTTTTGTACCGAGCGGGATAGCTCAGTGGTTTTCACAATGGACGGGATGACGACAGCCCAAACCCGTGTCCGCCATCCTGGTTTAGGTTTTCCCTGATTTTCCTAAATCACTCAAGAAAAATGCCAGGATGGTTCCTTTGAATGGGCACTGCCACTTTTCTTCTCCATTCTTCCCTAATCCGAGCTTGTGCTCCGTCTTTAATGACCTCGTTATCGACGGGAAGTTGAGCACTAATCTGCTCCTCCTCTTCCTCCTCCTCGAAGTTATGTGTCTGTTATCAGAAAATTTATTTAACTTACGAAAAACCAAAGAACAGCAATGGAAAGCTGAGGAAATGTGCATGAAAACTGATATGTGTTACATGCTTATAGTATAAAATTAATAGTTTTTAAGTATGTCCCAGTAGGCGGAAATGTATGAACTTGACTCACTACCTTAAATACCCGGAAGCCATCTTGTTCGAGGTGTGTTGGTCATTTGGTCAATTGGAATCTTTCGTCTCTGAGTACTAGTAGAAGCAACACGTTCATATGAATAGCGAGCAAGCAGCATCTTGACAGTATCAGACATTTTCTGAGTGTTGAAACACGGACTTACGATATTCGCGTGTCGCGATAGAGAATACTCTGAAAATATTTCTCTTTGTGGACTCTGAGTAATTACTGTCTCGCTAACTAGTCTGAATTAGGATACTGACTCCAGATTATTTGCGAGCGATCGGAACTTCCAGTTGTAATTAATTCAAGATTGTTGAACATTAAAATGTACGCCGATTAACCTTTTATTTTCCAAGATTATTCAAGAGGTTCATGCGATACTTAACTTGAGAGCCTGCTCGGGCTTTGTTTAAGCTCTTTAACACTTATAATCTTATGATTTGTTAGAGCTATGAAGGATTTTCAAAATCGTCAATCCACTTTATTTTCAGTATCCTTCTGTGGCATCTTTCTGCAATGTTTACATATTCCTTCTTTACTGGTTCGACACTGCCTACTTTTATCTTCCTTACAGGGCTATGTTCCAGAAGTAAATCCTCACCAACTTTTTACACAAGGTCTATCATCACAACACACTCTTTTAGCGAGGTATGCTGGTACATTTTTGTTTTTAACCGAAAAGGCACCCGTCTTAATTGATAGTGCTCCTGAAGAGATTTAAACGCCCTCTTCCATCCATCCTCTGGAGCAACTTCTAATTGATAGTATCCACTCCTCAGATCCACTGTCGCTAAGTAGTGGCATTCCCTAGACTATACATCGTCTCTGTGATGTTCGGAATTGGATAGGCATCTATCATTCAGACGGCGGTAATCGCAACAGAAGTGATACTTCTTCAAGCCGTCCATAGACTTCTTGTGCACAGTCACAGTTCCTGTCCTCTGCTACACTTTTCTCGTGTTTCGTCGGCAGGTTTCTGAGTTATAAATTCCTCCAGACATGGTTGTAGTGATCGTGGTATTCTGCACGCCTTCGTTCCCTGTCGGAATCTTGTGTTGTGTTACTAGGGTAGCAGACAATGGTCCTTGCAGATAACACAGATTCTGAAATGCTAGCTACAGGTCCTCCATCTGTGTCTCACGAAGTCCAGTCCTAGCAGAATCCTGTGCCCTCTAATAGCCTACACCCTCTGTGTAGGTGTGATAATCTTCCTCATCCGCAATTTCCTATATATCCAACAATGCTCGTCTAAACAACTTAACCTCCTCGGTGCCAAGGTTATCCACATTGACGGGTACTCCATCCCCCCTCTCATATGCGTACAATACTACGTTTCACCAAGCAATACGCTGCATCCAATATCTTGCTGTCCTCTAGCGGTTCCTCTATACACATCACTTGGTAACCAGGCTGAACATTTACCCGAATCGACTCTTCACGCGAATAAGCCTTAATGCCTTTGTGTGTGGTCTAACTGGATTTTTCTCTACACTGCACTCTCCTCGCGACAGATGAGCATTGACAACTGCCTCAAATAGCGGCATTGTCTCCCACTAAGCTTCACTGTACATTGTCAAAGGTCAATTATGGCATGATGATGATGAAAAAGATCTAATCCTAGGATCGTGCTGTAGGCCTCTCTTACATGAGACTCCACTTCCACACTTTGCTTATACTTGGTTGTATCAAGAGAAAATTTCATTACTACTGGCCCCAATTGTCGTAAATTACCATTCCCTTGTAACGTGGTGGATTTCAACGCCTCCTATTAATAACTCATGCATCCCTGTGTCTAACAAAACGTTATATTCTCTATCATCTATTACACCCACTAGGACACATTCCACCTCTGCATTCGTATTCGTTTTTTACTGAATTTACCATCACTGGGAAATACTTCTGGCTGCTCTGGGGTTCCCCCATGAGTTCAACGGTTACTTCTTACCATCCTGACTACCTCTCCTGTTACCTTTATACCCCTGTCGTCGATCCACACCACCCCTACTACTATTTCCATTAAACCCGTCTGGAGTCCATGCCATATCTATTACCCTCTGTGGCAGGTAGCATTGTCTCTGTACATGCCCTGCATGAACTCTATTAAAACATTTTATATTCGACGCAAGCAAATTCCTCCAATCCCTTAATACGTTATATCCACGGACACATCAGTTTCCTCACACTCTTAAGGTAATGTAACTGCTGCATGGACGTCTTTAGCCGCCCCAGTGCACACAATGCTAGACATCTCAGGTGCGAAACGTCTCAGAAAATCATCATGCCCACGCTGCTCGGCTACCCTTAACAATATTTTTTTCATCTCCTGAGTTATCTCCTAATTATGTGCATTGGTTCCTAATCCTACCCGCGAAATCCTCAACCGTATCGTTACTCCTTTTGGAGGCCATACTTAACCGCTCGCGGAAAAACTGTGCACTGTTTTGTTTCCTACACCTTTGTTCTGTTCTTTGCCTGAGTCGGTCAAAAGTCTCTGCACTACGCAGCTCCTCTGTGCACTGCACAAACGACTTCACTTCCCCCGTTAAACATAACCTTCTGGTATGTAAAAATTGTTTATCAGACCAAATCCTATGTTATCTGATGTCCTGAGGTCTTCCACAAATGCTAACACATCCTCAGACGACTTCATTTTTCTCCACTATTTTACCAACTGAAATCACTTTATTCGTCCTTAATTCAGCTACCTGATTCACCAACGACTCTATAGGCCTCCTGATGGGTGACACGTCGTGTCCCCTGTTTTACCACTGACTTCCCGCCACTCATCTTCACATTTCAGAATTGATACTTCGTATATCCTACTTGCTTCGTATGCCATGCCTCAGTTTGCTTCCTCGGTGGAAGAATTACTTTGTATACTGTGTGGCACCATCTCTGATAGTAAATTTCTTTCTAAGCCCGATTTTTTTCTGTTTCGTGGTACTTTCTTCTTTGATTTGCTTCAAACGATTTTCTGAGTTTTGTGGGCTGTACGTAAGACAGATCCAGATAAACACTCGCACTTCCACAGGAGATAACAATGCAATCAGCGAATCTTAACGTCGGTAGCATTCATTCTTCGTTTCAATCACATTTCGGTTTTTCTTTCTTTTTTAAAAAAATTTCCTTCATTGCTTCTTCAATAAAGATGTTAAACAATAGAGGCTAAAGACTACGCCCTTGTCATGAGTCCATTTTAATGTGAACACTTCTTGCTTGATCTTCAATTTTTACGGTCCCCTCTTGTTTTTCATGGGTTATATACTACAAGTCTTTCACTGTAGAGTGTTTCTGTTTTTGTGAAGATTGCTAACAATCATCTTTCTGGTTCGGCAAATCCTTTTAAAGTCTCTTAATTCCTCTTACGTCTTGCCTCCATTATCGTGTGTACCAATCAGAACGTCATCTTAGAGCAAAACAGTCTTATTGAATACTCTGCACTAAAAATAATGTTTCCTCATTACCCTTTGATTACCGACCGATTTGCATTCTACTTGCAATGCACAGGCCTTAGGACATTTAGTCCATGACCAGCTAACAAACTACCTACCTACAAACGACCTATTAGACGACTGGCAATCAAATTTCCGTAAACATCGCAGCACAGCACTGACCTTAATAAATGTATCAGATGACCTGAAGCTATCCACGCTTGCACAAGGGCCCACTACCATGTGATTCTTACTCTTCAGTAAAGGTTTTGACACTGCTGACTTCGACATTTTACTTACCAAACAACAGCCTAAATTTTTCGCCATGTGCTGTGCAACGGTTTCGCTCATACCTGACGTCTCGCCCTCAACCTGTCATGCCTGGCAACATAAGTCACAATGGAGACAGGTAGCATCAGGCGTCCCGCAGGGTTCGGTAATGGATCCTATATTCTTTTCAGTGTACGTAAATGAAGCGTCAACTATTTTTTCCACCTGCAAATACCACATATACGCTTATGACCTCCGGTTGTAATTGAGTGCAAAACCAATAAACCCAAAGAAAGCTATCGAGAATCCCCATACCGACCTGCGGGCACTATTAAAATGGGCGCAGGATGTAGGGTTCAGCCCATCCAAAACCCAAGCAGTACTGGTTGATCATTCTAGACTCATTACCACGAAATATCGGGAACTGCTACCATCTTTAACTCTAATAGGGGCAGATACCAACTTCTGTCCTTAGCAAAGAGTCTAGGAGTAATAATATATGGAAATAGAAATGTGATTTGCACATATCTGCAATGTGCAAGACGTCTTCAGCAACTGTCTATGCCCTTTCTTGAGTCCGAGTTCTGATTAGTTTGATGCGGCCCGCCGCGGATTTTTCTCCGGTGCCAACCATTTCATCTTGGAGTAGCACTTACCACCTACATCATCAATTATTTATTGGACGTATTCCAATTTCTGTCGTCCTCTAAAGTTTTTACCCTCTACAGTTCCCTTTAGTGCCATGGAAGTTATTCCGTGATGCCCTAATACGTATCTTACCATACTGACCTTTCTTCTTGTCAATGTTTTCCATATATTCCTTTCCTCGCCATTTCTTCAAAGGACCCTCCTCGTTCCTTACCTTATCAGTCCACACAATTTTCAAAATTATTCTGTAGCATCACATCTCAAATTCTCTGACTTTCTTCTCTTCTGGTTTTCCCACAGTCCATGTTTCACTTCCATAGAATGCTGTGCTCCTAACGTACATTCTCAGAAATTTCTTCCTCAGATTAAGGCCTATGTTTGATACTAGTTGAGTTCTCTTGGCCAGAAATGCCATTTTGGCCAGTGCTATTACTCTTTTTGTGTCCTCCTTACTCTGTCTGTCATGTGTTATTTTACTGCCTAAGTAGCAGAATTCCTTAATTTCATCTAATTCATAAATCACCATACTTGAAGTTAAGTTTCTCGCTATCGTTATTTCTGCTACTTCTCATTTTTTTGGTCTTTCTTCGATATACTCCATATTCTCTATTCATTAGACTGATCATTCCATTCAACAGATCTTGTAATTCTTCTTCACTGTCGCTGAGGATAACAATTTCATAAGTGAATATTATCACTTCACATTTTAATTCCACTGTTGTATCTTTCTTTTATTTTCGCCATTAGTTCTTCGCTGTGTAGACTCAACAAGAGGGCCGAAAGACTTTACCCATTTTAAGTCGAACACTTTGTTCTTCGTCGTCCACTCTTATTGTCCCCTCTTGGCTCTCGTACATATTGTATATTACCCGTCTCTTCCTACAGCTTATCCCTATTTTTCTCATAATTTCGAAAATCTTCCATGATTTAACACTGTCGAACGCTTTTTGCAGGCGACAAATCCAATGAACGTGTCTTTAGTTTTCTTTAATCTTGCTTCCATTATCAACCGTGATGTCAGAAATGTCTCTGGGTGTCCTTACCTTTCCTAAAGCCAAACTGATACTCATCCATCAATCCTGAGTTTTTCTTTCTATTCCGCTGTGTGTTATTCTTGTCAGCAACCGCGATGCATGAGCTGTTAACCTGATTGTGCGACATTTCTAGCACTTTTCGGCTCTTGCAATCTCCGGAATTGTACGGATGAAGTTTGTCCGAAATACAGATAATATATCGCAATTCACACATTGTACAGCCCAAGGAGAACAGTCGTTTTGTTGCCACTTCCCTCAACGATTTTAGAAATTCTCATGGAGTGCTATTTATCCCTTCTGCCTTATTCGATTTTAAATGCTGCAAAGATCCTTTAAATTCTGATAATACTGGTTCTCATTATATTTTTCTCTTCTGTCACATCACCAGACAAGTCTTCACTCTGATTGAGCGTTGTGTTTGTCCTTGTCACTCATTACCTCTTCCCTCTGCATTTAACAGTGGAATTTCTATTGCACTGTGAATAAAACCACCCTTGCTTTTAATTTCACCTAAGGATGTTTTGACTTTTCTATATTCTAAATAAGTCCTTCCAACTATCATTTCTTTTTCGATTTCTTCACATTTTCATGCAGCCACTTCACCTTAGCTTCACCATACTTACTATTTATTTCATTCCTAAATGAACTTTATTTCTGTATTCAGGAATTTTCCTAAGAATTTTTGTACATCTTCCTTTCATGAATAAAATGGAGTATTTCTACTATAATCCAAGGTTTCTTTGGTGTTACCTTCTTTGTAACTATGCTCTTCTTCCCAAATTCCGTGCTGTATACTGAACTATTCCTTCTCGCAGTATTTAAAGCCTCAGAGAAGTTCAAGTACCTCTTTTCATTCCTTAGTATTTCCGTACCCCACTACTTTGTGCACTAATTCTTTCTGACTCTTCTCTTAAACTTAAGCCTATTGTTCATTGATACTGGGTACGCCTTACAGTACCAATTATGATTTCGGAATCTCTGATTGTTCATGATGTAATCTATCTGAACCCTTCCAGTACTTCCCGACCTTTCCCAAGTATACATCATTGTCTTGTGATTTTTGAACACAGCATTCCCAATTGCTAACTAATATTTATTGCTGATTTCAATTAGTCTTTCTCGTTCCTCATTCCTCATTCCTAGTCCCAAGCCCACATTCTCCCCTAACCCTTCCTTCTACTCCTTTCCCTAAAACCGCATTCCAATCCCTAATGGGTATTAGATATTCATCTCTGTTTACGTACTGAATTGCCTTTTCAATATCTTCATATACTTTTTCTATCTCTTCGTCTTCGGCTTTCGATGTCGACATTCGTATCTGAACTATCGCTGTCGGAATTGGATTGCTGGCGATTATGATAGGGTCAAACCTATTACTGAATTGTTCACAGTAGCTCACTGTCTTCACTACCTTCCTATCCATAACGAGTCCTGCTCCAGTTATACCATTTTCTGCTGCTCTTAATGTCACCCTATACTCATCCGAGCCGAAATCCTTCGCTTCTTTCCATTTCACTTCACTGATCCCCGCTGTATCTACACTGAACCTTAGTATTTCCCTTTTCAGATTTTCTAGTTTCCCTCTCATGTTCAAGCTTCTGAAGTTCCACTCTGCAACTCATAGAACGTTATCCCTTCTTTGATTATAGAGTTTTTTTCTCACGGGTACCTCCCCCTTGGTAGTCACCTCTCCGAGATCCACATGGGGAACTAGTCCGGAATCTTTCACCAATGGAGTGATCATCACGACTCCTTTTCAATTATAGGCCACGTATTCCATGGACACAGGCTATATGTCATTAATGCAGAGTTTTCCATTGCATTCTAAATCCTCATGCCGTTGATCATTGGAGTTTATTCTGCCTGTAGGCGCAGTTTCTCAATGTCCCGCAAAAATAAAAAAAAAGCCCTTTTATGCTGGCATGAAACAGCAACTTGTGCAAAAACTTTTACTTCCAGTTATTGATTACAGTGATGTTATTCTGGAAGGCTTTTCTCGGGGAAGCTGACGGCCCCTGGAACTTGTTATGAACGCCTGTGTTCATTATCTCTGTGATGTTAGACTCTTTGATCGTATTTCACCATCACATGCACAGCTATCCTGTCCGAGTGCACACAAGCACAGAGATTTCCATACTCTCTGTCTTCTCTACTGCCTTACCAGCGAACACTGTCCCTCATACCTCTCTTCGACCTTAACGCTCTTAGCTAAACAACAAGACAGAAACGTTCCTGTCTCACTCCATCGTTCAGCCACTTTCTCGAAGTCCCTCTCAGTAACAGCAAATCGACTCTGTAATAACCCGCTGCATTATATTAAAGAACTGAATAACATCTCCAGCTTCAGAAAACAGTTAATGACAAATCCACTAAAGCAGCAATAGGGATCACCATTGTCCCTGTACGTTCTTGATTCCAACCAGATCTTCACTTCCCAATAATCATAGCTGGTGGAGTCTTAAATTTTATTTCCTCAGAACTTGTTATATCAGCAAACATCTGTCTCGCACATTTATAAATTCTTTTTATGTGTGTGACTATCATTATTTTTGTTCTTGTCATTCTTATTGTCCTGCGCTACCTTTGCGTTTGGATTTCTGCAGATGGAAATTATTCTGAAACCTGTCATGCATATTTCTTCACCTCCTGTATGACTTTTCGTGCGACCTAGCCAGTTTAACTACAGATCAACTCATAATTATTGTTGTCATTGTTATTATTGTTGTTACTATTATCACTATTAGTGGTAGCAGCTGCAGCCGTACAAGTACTGCCAATATTAATTTTATTAGTTCACAGTCAGTATTATTTATTCACATTGAAGCTTGAGATACTTAGGTCATTTTAACACTGTCATATTTAATTTTCATTTCTTAGATAACTATTGTGTAATAGATGCTCTATGTGTGAAACCCCTATCTGATATAAGAGAGGACTTGATGACCCTGATCCGGTCAGGTTAAATAAATAAATAATTTTCCTCTCGCCTCACAAATTCGACAAGCCACCCATTGCTACACTTTACACGATCAAGTTCTACTATATCCACAAAATAACTTAACTTGTCAATATTTACTATTTTATTGACTTTCATCGTAATGCAACTGTTAATTGCTCACAGTTACCAATTTTAAATGCAACTAGTCGCTATAGATGCTGATCACTCTATGCTTTGGTGTGGTCCTAATCCCCACCTCGTCGCTGTCACAGGTGTGATGGAATCAGTATCGTCAATGAGCAAATTTCCAAGAATTTTTACAAACTTTCTTACTTTGAAATATCATTCAGTAATCTCATTTGCCAAAAAATTTAAAGATATTTTATAGCTTTTAGTACCAGATTTTCATAGATTCATTTCAAATTTCGTTCGTCTTATCATACATTCTTTCCATCTTTACATAGTCTGTGCAGCTAGGAAGCATTTATACTACTGTGACGGATGTTGACTTTGTGTCTATCTTGGGTACGAGAATGCGTTCACTATGCTGTTCATGGTAGCTTACTCGCAGCCCTTTCCGTAAAGGATCACACTGCCATTTGACTGTTCTATTGTTTATTTAAGTACAATCGAGGTTTCGGCCTTTTATGCCATTTTCAAGCACTTGATTTTATGTCTTTGGCATATATTTCGTGAATCTGAACATTTTGTCAAGCTCAAAGTTGGCCACAAATTAAGAAAAATGTTGACTCTCCACAAAATTCAATATTTTTCTTAATTTATAGCTATCTTTGAGCAAGGAAGCATGTTAAGTGTCCGGAAATATACGTTAAAGGCATAAAATCAAGTACTTGTATATGGCACAAAAGGCCGAACCATGGATTGTACTTGAAGAATAAAAGAGTCAAATGGTTGTGGGCATGACAGTTGCTGAACAAAATTAGAAACTGCTTACTTGCATCCCTCTTTGCATAACTAACTCCCACTGTATCTAACTTCAACCTACAAGTTTTGCTTTATAAATTCTCTAGCCTGCCCGACTAATTCAGGGATCTGATATTCCACGCTTCGGCCCGCAGAATGCCGGTTTCGGTTTTTCTAATGACAACATCCTCTTGATTAGCGTCATCTGGAGGTCCATGTGGGGGACTATTTTACCTCTGGAGTATTTCGTCCAAGAGGATGCCGTCACCTTTAAGCTACACAATACAGCTACATGTCATTCGAGGAATGGGAGAGAGAAAAATCATGACTGCAGTTCCCCCTTGCTTTCAGCCGTTTTCAGTACCAGCACAGCAAGGGTATGTTGGCTAATGTTACCAGAGCAGACTAGTTAATCATCCAGATTGTTGATACCGACATGGCTATCACGGCCAACTTGCCTTTCAATTACAGCACATTTATCGGATATTTTTGCGAGGAATTTCTGCGCTAACATCAGCAAGCTTTACAACACTGTATATGTCTCCTACAGAGCTTACTGACATCCTTTGAAAAAAGAATACTATCTTCGATGTCTCGGTTAATACAAGATTTATGAGTATTTTTCTTGTTTCGTTAAGATTGGAGTGTGTTTTCAAAAATGGTTCAAATGGCTTTGAGCACTGTGGGACTTAACATCTTAGGTCATCAGTCCCCTAGAACTTAGAACTACTTAAACCTAACTAACCTAAGGACATCACACACATCCATGCGCGAGGCAGGATTCGAACCTGCGACCGTAGCAGTCCCGCGGTTCCGGACTGTAGACTAGAATCGCACGGCCACCATGGCCGACGGAGTGTGTTTTCGTTATACATGCTTGCATCATAGAGACACATGCACGATGAATTAGAAGGAAAGGTACATGCTTTGAGCGATTATAGTGTTAATGATTCTGAACAAAAAGCTTCATTTGAACATACATTTAATTTCTGTTTTGTACGTTTTTCTTGAATAATTCGAAAACTGCAACCTTTAGCTAAAAAGTGCCGCAGTAGAAAATAGAGCTACTTTAGATCTCCTAGAAAAAGATCCTACTCGTTTTTCCCCTAGGACTAATAGTTAGTATGAAAGGAGAGTGAGACTACTGAAAATTTCGTGCGACGCGATTATGCTGTAGTCTAGGAAAGTTTTGTTGACCAATTTGAGGTAATTTCCCGACTTCATAGACCTCGAGCGCCCCGTATCAGGTTGTTCATCTCAACTTCCTCTACGATACTGTGATTCGTTGTAAAATAACAATACGCATTAAATATGTTCTAC
Source organism: Schistocerca serialis cubense (assembly GCF_023864345.2). Classification (NCBI taxonomy): domain Eukaryota; kingdom Metazoa; phylum Arthropoda; class Insecta; order Orthoptera; family Acrididae; genus Schistocerca; species Schistocerca serialis. The sequence goes on along the minus strand of NC_064639.1, from coordinate 1,147,990,208 downwards.
TACGGAAACTATTCCGAATGGGATATATATCCATATGAAATTTTTTGTGCAGAATCACTAATACTATCACCCCTCCTAGCATGTACCTTTCCTTCTGACCCAGCCTGCATTTTAGTCCCAACAGTTTACAGTGCCAACTAAGACGCAGTTTTTCCGTGAAAACGACAACATTTCAAAGCAAACAAGCAACGACACAGAAGGCAACCGGCCATATGTCCTCTCTGCTTGCACATTTGATGATAAACCTGCGGTGGCTGTTTGTGGGTCGCATGCAGTGATTTAAAACAGTGGCTCGACACGTGTGTTCCGGCTCGTCGCTTCAGCCCCAACAAACACGGGCTGCCATCACAGCACGGGATCCTGCTGTACTGGCAGGCTCACCCTGGTGGCCAAAGACACACACACAGCGCTACCACTATAAAGAGGATCTCCGAGGCTGCTAAGCTCGATTAAGCGAAAATAAGGTATTACATGGACTCAGCCATAGTTCTATGTACTGTTTCACCCCTGTTACAAGGGTCTTTTTCACTCGTGCGTTAATTTCATTGCAAGTGTGTCCAACACCCTAAGAGCTGTTGAATCCTACGTTACATGTGTAGTATTCTGATATTCGAAAATGTGGCTGTGCCTACATAATTTGTTTATATTTGTGCCTCTATGTTATCCATTCACAGGAAACTTCCACAAATTTATATCATATGTGAGTATTTTAATCGTTTCTATTACTCGTTTTACAAATGAAACAGATTTGACAGAAAATTTGTCTATAGAACGAAGTTGTACCGAAGAAATGATATCAGATTACATTCAAAACTGCTTTGCTGCGTATTTCTGGGCACGTGAGGAAAGATTTCTATGGTAGAATACTGAGGTACTGCCAGCTGTTTTTGTGATAACTTATCACTTAGATGTACGGGGTGCATTCAAGTTCTTAGGCCTCCGATTTTTTTTCTAATTAACTACTCACCCGAAATCGATGAAACTGGTGTTACTTCTCGACGTAATCGCCCTGCAGACGTACACATTTTTCACAACGTTGACGCCATGATTCCATGGCAGCGGCGAAGGCTTCTTTAGGAGTCTGTTTTGACCACTGGAAAATCGCTGAGGCAATAGCAGCACGGCTGGTGAATGTGCGGCCACAGAGAGTGTCTTTCATTGTTGGAAAAAGCCAAAAGTCACTAGGAGCCAGGTCAGGTGAATAGGGAGCATGAGGAATCACTTCAAAGTTGTTATCACGAAGAAACTGTTGCGTAACGTTAGCTCAATGTGCGGGTGCGTTGTCTTGGTGAAACAGCACACGCGCAGCCCTTTCCGGACGTTTTTGTTGCAGTGCAGGACGGAATTTGTTCTTCAAAACCTTTTCGTGGGATGCACGTGTTACCGTAGTGCGCTTTGGAACGCAATGGGTAAGGATTACGCCCTCGCTGTCCCAGAACATGGACACCATAATTTTTTCAGCACTGGCAGTTACCCGAAATTTTTCTGGAGGCTGTGAATCTGTGTGCTTCCATTGAGCTGACTGGCGCTTTGTTTCTGGATTGAAAAATGGCATCCACGTCTCATCCATTGTCACAACTGACGAAAAGAAAGTCCCATTCATGCTGTCGTTGCGCGTCAACATTGCTTGGCAACATGTCACACGGGCAGCCATGTGGTCGTCCGTCAGTATTTGTGGCACCCACCTGGATGACACTTTTCGCATTTTCCGGTCGTCATGCAGGATTGTGTGCACAGAACCCACAGAAATGCCAACTCTGGAGGCGATCTGTTCAACAGTCATTCGGCGATTCCCCGAAACATTTCTCTCCACTTTCTCGATCGTGTCGTCAGACCGGTTTGTGCAAGCCCGAGGTTATTTCGGTTTGTTGTCACACGATGTTCTGCCTTCATTAAACTGTCGCACTCACGAACGCACTTTCGACACATCCATAACTCCATCACCACATGTCTCCTTCAACTGTCGATGAATTTCAATTGGTTTCACACCACGCGAATTCAGAAAACGAATGATTGCACGCTGTTCAAGTAAGGAAAACGTCGCCATTTTAAGTATTTAAAACAGTTCTGAATCTCTCCGCTGGCGGTAAAATTCCATCTGCCGTATGGTGCTGCCATCTCTGGGACGTATTGACGACAGTGAACGCGGCCTCATTTTAAAACAATGCGCATGTTTCTATCTCTTTCCAGTCTGGAGAAAAAAAATCGGAGGCCTTAGAACTTGAATGCACCTCGTAAGTAGGCTTTGCAGAAAAAGGATATAGGGTGTACCAAAAAGAATCATCCAATTTGGTACGTCTAAACTTCTGAAACTAATAAACATATACAACGAATTTTGTTCTTTCATACACGGGAAAATCAAAAAGTTCTTTTTTTCGTATCTTTTCAGAGATGTTCAATATGCCCCCCTTGAGATGCACGGCATATATCATGCGATATTCAGATTGTTCCCACATTGCAGCGAGCATGTCTTGAGTTACAAGTTCCATAGCTGCTGTATGCGATCTCTCAGTTCATTCATTGTTGTCGGTAACCGAGGAACATAAACAATCTTTTATAAACTCCCACAATAAATAATCACATACAGTCAGGTCCGGTGACCTTGTAGGCCAGTAATGTAAGGCTGAATCAGTTAGTCCAGTGCGGCAGATCCATCGTTCAGTAATTTAAAAATTCTCGATCTTCCAGATGCCAATGTGGCGGTGCCCCATCCTGTTGGTAAATGAAGTATATCGAACCAATCTCCGACTGTGGAAAAAGAAAGTTCTCAAGCATACCGAGATATATAACAGTGTTCTCGGCAAAGAAAAATGGCACATGCACCTTTTACTGTGAAACTGCACAAAACACATTAAATATTGGAGAGTCCCTCTCGTGTTACACAACTCCATGTAATTGTTCCTTAAGCCGTATTCTCACATTACGACGGTTTACCTTTCCGTTTAATTGGAATGTTGCCTGACTAAACACTAAGCGTGGGAGAAAACAGTCACTCTCCGTCTCATCAAGAACGAAATTACCGAACACCACACGTCGTTGTTTGTCGCCTTGACGAAGAGCTTGCAGTAGCTGAATATTTTATCGTTTCGTGTGTAATCGTCTACGCAACACGCGCCAACCGGACACCGGGAGCATGTTGAACTGTTGAGCTGCACGGCGAACGGATTTCTGTGGACGCCTCGAGAAACTATGGCGGATGCGTTGGACGTCTGTGTCAGACACTCGAGGACGTCCCGGCGATTTGCATAAACAACCTGTTTCTCGCAATTGTTCATGCCATCGTCTAATTCTCTGCGCTGTAGAAGGATCCACACCGTACCGGCCGCAGTGGCCAAGCGGTTCTAGGCGTTTCAGTCTAGAACCGCGCGATCGCTACGGTCGCAGTTTCGAATCCTGCCTCGGGTATGGATGTGTGTGATGTCCTTAGGTTAGTTAGGTTTAAGTAGTTCTAAGTTCTAGGGGACTGATGACCTCAGATGTTAAGTCCCAAAGTGCTCAGAGCCATTTGAACCATTTGATCCACACCATACCTAGTACGAAAGTTAAGCTCAACAGTTATTACTGACCCACACTGCGCATAATGTAGAACGCAAAACGCTTTCCGTTGTCCCGATACCATTTTTACTAGGCTGAAGTGGGCGCACACTGCTGCTCCCTGAATCTGGTCTCAAAGTTCCTACTAGTCTGCCCTATATATTGTTTACAGCAGTCATCACATTTGATCTTATATACACCTGAATCCTGAAAATTTATTCCTGTTATTATATATTTTGTGCCGGAGCTTCAGTTTTAGCGTGTTATTTGTTAGGAGCCACATTTTAACGTCGGATTTACGAAAGCATCTTTCAATCTTATCTGTAATTCTTCGATTGCAAGTGAGAGTCACACCTACTCTCAAAATAAAAGAGCGTTTGGGGCGCATATGGCTCCTTCAAAGCACTCAGTCACGAACATTCAACAAAATTTAGATATCCTGCATAGACCTCATAAGGGACATTTCCTTAACATTTTGGAAGAAATTGAAATATACACCCACAAAATGAAAGATCCAGATTTAATCCTCAACGAGCAAAGCGAGTTCAGTCCTAACGCCTATTTCAGTATTTAAGACGACAACTGTTGATTGTTGAGGTCCAGGCCGAGGGATGAGAGACGGTGCATGATGGAGAAGCCGGAAGACGCGTGCAGAGCCTGGCGTCGTTGACGGGGCGCCCCTGCGCGGCCCTCTTGCCCACGGCGATGGACGTCAGACGACTGAGCGGATCTCGGCACAACACCGAAATGGCGGGAACGACGGAAGCAGACCGTGGAGGACAATAAGTCTACACCAGCGCCGTATATATAGAAATCACCCTTTGTTTTTAAATCGTATAAAAATAATTTTACTGTATTCTCTAATTTTGATAAGTACAGATTTTAACCTTGACATCTATAGATTTTAATTAAGTATTTTTATAAATAAAAGTTAATTACAAAAATCTACTGAATACAGTATGTGCATATGTAATGTAACAAATGTACCAGATGCCAACTGTCGGTAATAGTGTTACAATTAATATAAATGACGTGCATTCTGCCAATCAATTTTATGTGACGCAGCATGTGAAAGTTGCTGTATTTGGACGGGTTACTCCTGTAACCGAAATAGCAGATACGTTCTGTACATTTGGTGTTGATTAGATAGGATGAAAAAGGCTTGCATTCGTGAAATAGTAAATTAATATAATTATCGTTACAGATCTGAAGATGGTTCTAAAGGAACCGAAACCGGTCATATGAATAAACATTTTGCAATCAAGACGGATTAAAAGTTACATTGTAAAATCACTGATTGCGGCTATCCTATCAGACATTATGTCTGTTTCTGCAAAATTTTTTGAATCGGATGATTCTTTTTGATACATCCTCTACAGTATAACGAGCTGCGCTCTTGGTGTTACCCGCGCTTAAGCGTGTATTTATAAAACATGCCCAGCTATGTACGTATTCTAATCTTCTATTAGTCCGTAACCTTCTTCTGCCTCTCCCTTTTCCCTCATCCTCCACTCCACTCCCTCTCCATCCCCTCGTACCCCCTCTGCCTCTGTTCAGTTCCTCCTTCTACTGTCTCTGTCCAGCTCCGCCTTCCCTTGCTGGTCATCTCGTCCCCCCCCCCCCCCCCTATCCCCATGTTTATCTCCTATGCCCTCTCTCGTTGTTCATTTTCTCCTCCCTCCTCTATCTGTCCAAATCCTTCTCTTTCCTTCCACTGTCCATGTTCTCCTCTGCCCTCTACCTGTCCATCCCCTCATCTTCCCACTCACTGTCCATTTCTTTCCCCCCCCCCCCCTCTCAGTCCATCTCCTACTCTGCCCTCTCTCTGTTCATCACCTACTACCCCTATCTGTGCCCATCTCCTTCTTTCCCCTTTGATCTCCACGTTATCATCCCCACCCCAATAGGAGGCCGATATTTTTCATCCCAACAGTATTCCTTCCCAGAGTCTATATAAGATGTGTACTAAATTTTGTTGAAATCATTACAGGATTTTTGGGGTGAGTTTTTTTCCAGTGGCTTTGCACACGTACGTTCATGTCAATACATTTCACATATATTCAACATAATTCAAATGTATTTGTATACATCTCGCCTGTATCTTTGGTAAATTTCACTCTGCAGTTCCATTTTCATCCAGCTCAATGTTTATGACGTCGCATCTCCAGAACAGCGATATATTATTCTAGGTAAATTCAGCAACCTATGTGGATACTCTCTGAAAAACAAAAAAATGGATCAAATGGTTCTGAGCACTATGGGACTTAACTTCTGAGGTCATCAGTCCCCTAGAACTTAGAACTACTTAAACCTAAGTAACCTAAGGACATCACACACATCAATGCCCAAGGCAGGATTCGAACCTGCGACCGTAGCGGTCGCGCGGCTCCAGACTGTAGCGCCTAGAACCGCTCGGCCACCCCAGCCGGCTCTGCAAAACATGTTGCGAGTATAGTAATAAAGAATAATAAATTAAAAAGTCATACATGATGACACAGTTTCTCACATGTTACAATATTCAACGTCATACCTTTTGAATTATGTATCATACAGTGATACAATATTGCTTGATACTGTCTGCAAAATTCGTCTGTAATATAGCTTGTAACAAAATAATAACAAATTAAATCTTCAATCTCATGCCGCAGTTTTGCTGCATAAACAGCGAAAACGCTTCTAACATTCTGCGTGGTATCTGTTTGTTCTAAGTCGTGTCTCCCTACCACTTTCGCGCAACTACACTCTGAGCGTGTTTTTTAGGGAATTGACTAGTTTGAACCTGGGACCCGTTGCTGGTAAGGAGACGCCAGACCACACATGACACGTAGAGTTCAGAAGAGTTCAGCGAGACTAGCGATGATATAATCAAATACTTAATGATTTCAGCGTCAGCTCCACTGCACTCCCTGTAAAAGAATCTTAATACTAACTAAATTTAGTGGAAGGGTTCAAGGCTTTCCTATTTTCTAGTTAGCTGCTAAAATAACGTCGAAAAAGCAATTAAGTTTAACATTGGAATTTTTATTCTACTCACAAAACATTGTTTATAAAAAATGGTTCAAATGGCTCTGAGCACTATGGGACTTAACAGCTGTGGTCATCAGTCCCCTAGAACTTAGAACTACTTAAACCTAACTAACCTAAGGACATCACACACATCCATGCCCGAGGCAGGATTCGAACCTGCGACCGTAGCAGTCGCACGGTTCCGGACTGCGCGCCTAGAACCGCGAGACCACCGCGGCTGGCCATTGTTTATAAATTGCGCTATTGATGAAAGGAAATATTTTAATACACGATGATAAAAACCAACTACGCTCAACAAAACTGTGAACGAATATTCCCTGAATGGATTTCCAAGTTCTTCAATGAATCGAAGGATGACCTATGCCACAACACATCTATAATCTACACTTAAATTAAGTTTCATAAAAGAGAAAACTATCAGAAATGGTCTACAGTGACCCTCAATTATTTTTAATTACTTTTTTAACTTGTCATAAATTACAGTGGCTGATGTGGCTTCTCAATAATTATATAACAGAAAAATCATCGAATTTCAGATTTAAACTTCAAGTAGCAAATGTGAATACCATAAGCTTAAATTGACGATCGACACTAGTATTACGCAAAAAGGGGATGTAACAGGTGAGACTTCTGCAGTTCTGAGTGAAGCCTTATCCACTCTTATGCGGCATCGCGTGCGTTCATTACCTTGTCGGTGGTTTGTCAGTGTCAGGGGGCGGCGGGCGGCGCAGCTCCACGCACCTCGCCGTCTCGGAAGCAGCTCTCACGAATTTCTCTTTACTACAATTTACCGAAGTTGGTTTAAGAAAAAGGTATCTGGCTGTGGTTTCAACTGTCCAATAAGGGTCTCAATGTTAGCGTTAAGCTCCGCCTACAAAAATTCTGTCCATCCAATGAGAAACTTTATACTTTTCGTGGTGGGGCAATGTTTTTAATGTTTGCTACATAACAGAGAAGCGTATAGTCTCACGCTAAAACTTGCAGCTGGTGTGGCCCTTTTAGTGTTATAGTAAGATCTATACTGTTCTTCTGGAAGGCTCTATCTTTTAACATGGGCTGGGGGGTGGATCTCCTGGCGATCGCCCGGTGATGTGGGTGTCTGTCCCTTATCGTAGGGCCTTCTAGCTTACACGGCTCTGCTCTCCTATACATAATCTCCACCTCCCCCCTATCTCTCTCCACTTCTTCATCTCCTAAGCTTTCCTTTATCTATTCATCTCCTCCGCTCCCCTCTCTGGCCATCTGCCTCTCTTGAATTTCTCTGTGCATTTCCCTCTTTCCCCCTCTCTATCCATATCCTCCTCCCTCCTGTTTCCACCTTTCGCTCTCCATCTGTCCCTCTCGTCCTTCCCCTTCGCTCTACATATGATCATGCTCATCCCAATCGGAGACTAGTGGTCCTCACACCCACCAAATTTGGTTCAAACCATTTCAGGCATTTAGGATGAGCTTTTTATCAGTGGCTTTTCTAGCTTATGCACATCTCAGATATGTTTCACAAACATTTAACATATTTCCACATACTTCTACCCACATTTAACATGTATCTGTTTCGAAACACGCCCTACGGTCTCACTTTCACGCAGCTCACTGTTTACGACGTCATATCACCTTAATTATTGGTCGCACGATGATAAAATATTGCGGATACAATTCAGTAGCACATAAGGATACCATCAATGAAATGTGTGGCGGATATAATTAGTAATGAAAATGTAATAAATTAATAGAGCATGTATGATATGGCAGACTGTCAAGCGTCTCAGTCTTCATGATATATCTGCTGAACAATACGCCATGCAATGAAGTAATTTTGCTGGTGCATTCAGCGATATATGCGAATGTTGTCTGCGCAGGAGTGGACAGAGGTTCAAGGAACCCTCTTGCTCTATGGCTGGGAAACTGCCCCTAAAGGCAGAAGAATTAGGAATGATCAATGGCATGAGGATTCACAAGGCCGTGGAAAACGCTGCATTAAAGAAACATAAAAGAAATCCTCAGGACATTCTGGTGTTTACTGAACAAGGGTCATGATAATCTCTCCATTGGCATAATGTTCCAAGCTATTCCCCCATTCAAAGCTCTGGGAGTGGACTGCTGAGGGAAAGATGGTCATGAGAAAAAGATTGAATAACCAAGGTTCAAAAATGGTTCAAATGGCTCTGAGCACTATGGGACTTAACATCTATGGTCATCAGTCCCCTAGAACTTAGAACTACTTAAACCTAACTAACCTAATGACATCACACAACACCCAGCCATCACGAGGCAGAGAAAATCCCTGACCCCGCCGGGAATCGAACCCGGGAACCCTGGCGTGGGAAGCGAGAACGCTACCGCACGACCACGAGCTGCGGGCGAATAACCAAGGTAAAGATAACGTTCAACGACATGGGGTCGTAGGTTCTGTTCAAAAAATGAACAGCAAAGAGAGAGAAGTGATGACACTTTCTGCAGGACTTGACCATCATTTTGCAGGACAATGCTCTAGCACATACAGTGCAATTTGTTAGTGATTTGTTTGTCTTGTGAGGTAATGGGCGAGTTGTGGCGCCCTGAAAATATTCCAAGTTCAGTGCTGGTGGCCACCACTTCGGGGTGCTCAGCAAGCCACGGCCAGTTGCCAACTGCGCGATGCCACACAACGACCAGACCACGTGGTTCAGGGACCACGCGGCTGGGAATTCCATGGTGACGCTGTGTCGATGAAGGAGATATCTGGGGAGTGCCAAAGAAGGTGGACTTTGTGAAACGTTAATGGAAGACATTTCACAGTCCTGAGACTGGTTTGATGCAGCTCTCCAGGCTACTCTATCCTGTGCAAGCTGCTTCATCTCCCAGTACCTACTGCAGCCTACATCCTTCTGAATCTGCTTAGTGTATTCATCTCTTGATCTCCCTCTACGATTTTTACCCTCCCCGCTGCCCTCCAGTACCAAATTGGTGATCCCTTGATGCCTCAGAACATGTACTACCAACCGATCCCTTTTTCTAGTCAAGTTGTGCCACAAACTCCTCCCCAATTCTATGCAATACCTCCTCGTTAGTTTGTAATCAACCCATCTAATCTTCAGCACTCTTCTGTAGCACCACATTTCGAAAGCTTCTATTCTCTTCTTGTCTAAACTATTTATCGTCCATGTTTCACTTCCATACATGGCTACACTCAATACAAATACCTTCAGAAACGACTTCCTGACACTTAAATCAAGCCGGCCGCGGTGGCCGTGCAGTTCTAGGCGCTGCAGTCCGGAACCGCGGGACTGCTACGGGCGCAGGCTCGAATCCTGCCTCGGGCATGGATGTGTGTGATGTCCTTAGGTTAGTTACCTTTAAGTAGTTCTAAGTTCTAGGGGACTGATGACCTAAGATGTTAAGCCCAATAGTGTTCGAAGACATTTGAACTATTTTTTCAACTTAAATCAATACTCGATGTTAACAAATTTTTCTTCTTCAGAAACGCTTTCCTTGCCATTGCCAGTCTACATTTCATATCCTCTCTACTTCGACCATCATCAATTAGTTTGCTCCACAAATAGCAAAACACCTTTACTACTTTAAGTATCTCATTTCCTAATCTAATTCCCTCAGCATCACCCGACTTCATTCGACTACATTCCATTACCCTCGTTTTGCTTTTGTTGATGTTCATCTTATACCCTCCTTTCAAGACACTGTCCATTCCGTTCAGCTGCTCTTCCAGGTCCTTTGCTGTCTCTGACAGAATGACAATGTCATCCGCGAACCTCAAAGTTTTTTTCCTTCTCCGTGGATTTTAATACCTACTCCTTTACTGCTTACACAATATCCAGATTGAATAGCATCGGGGATAGGCTACAACCCTGTCTCACTCCCTTCCCAACCACTGCTTCCCTTTCGTGCCCCTCGACTCTCATAACTGGCATCTAGTTTCTGTACGAATTGTAAATAGCCTTTGTCTCCTTGTATTTTACCCCTTCCACCTCCAGAGTTTGAAAGAGAGTATTCCAGTCAACATTGTCAAAAGCTTTCTCTAAGTCTACAAACGCTAGAAACGTAGGTATGCCTTTCCTTAATCTTTCTTCTAACATAAGTCGTAGGGTAAGTATTGCCTCAAGTGATCCAACATTTCTACGGAATCCAAACTGATCTTCCCCGAGGTCAGCTTCAACCAGTTTTTCCATTCGTCTGTAAAGAATTAGCGTTAGTATTTTGCAGCTGTGACTTATTAAACTGATAGTTCGGTAATTTTCACATCTGTCAACACCTGCTTTCTTTGGGATTGGAATTATTATATTCTTCTTGAAATCTGAGGGAATTTCGCCTGTCTCATACATCTTGCTCACCAGATGGTAGAGTTTTGTCAGGACTGGCTCTGCCAAGGCCGTCAGTAGTTCGAATGGAATGTTGTCCACTCCCATGGCCTTGTTTCGACTTAGGTCTTTCAGTGCTCTGTCAAACTCTTCACGCAGTATCATATCTCCCATTTCATCTTCATCTACCTCCTCTTCCATTTCCATAATATTGTCCTCAAGAACATCCCCCCTCTATAGACCCTCTATACATTCCTTCCACCTTTCTGCTTTCCCTTCTTTGCTTAGAACTGGGGTTCCATCTGAGCTCTTGATATTCATGCAAGTGGTTCTCTTTTTTCCAAAGGTCTCTTTAATTTTCCTGTACACAGTATCTATCTTACCCCTGGTGAGATAAGCCTCTACATCCTTACATTTTTCCTCTAGCCATCCCTGCTTAGCAATTTTGCACTTCCTGTCGATCTCTTTTTTGAGACGTTTGTATTCCTTTTTGCCTGCTTCACTTACTGCATTTTTGTATTTTCTCCTTTTATCAATTAAATTCAATATTTCTTCTGTTACCCAAGGATTTCTACTAGCCCTCGTCTTTTTACCTTCTTGATCCTCTCCTGCCTTCACTATTTCATTCCTCAAAGCTACCCATTCTTCTTCTACTGTATTTCCTTCCCCCATTCTCGTCAATTGTTCCCTTATGATCTCTCTGAAACTCTGTACAACCTCTGGTTCTTTCAGTTTGTCCAGGTTCCATCTCCTTAAATTCCCACCTTCTTGCAGTTTCTTCAGTTTTAATCTACAGTTCATAAGCAATAGATTGTGGTCAGAGTCCACATCTGCCCCTGGAAATGTCGTACAATTTGAAATCTGGTTCCTAAATCTCTGTCTTACCATTATATAATCTATTTGAAACCTTTTAGTATCTCTTGGGTTTTTCCATGTATACAACCTTCTTTCATGATTGTTGAATCAAGTGTTAGCTATGATTAAGTTGTGCTCTGTGCAAAATTCTACCAGGCGGCTTCCTCTTTCATTAATTAGCCCCAATCCATATTGACCTACTACGTTTCCTTCTCTTCCTTTCCCTACTGTCGAATTCCAGTTATCCATGACTATTAATTTTTCGTCTCCCTTCACTACCTGAATAATTTCTTTTATCTCATCATACATTTCATCAAATTCTTCATCATCTGCAGAGCTAGTTGGCATATAAACTTGCACTATTCTAGTAGGCGTGGGATTCGTGTCTATCTTGGCCACAAAAATGCGTTCACTAAGCTGTTTGTAGTAGCTTACCCGCACTCTTATTTTTTATTCATTATTAAACCTACTCATACATTACCCCTATTTGATTTTGGATTTGTAACCCTGTATTCACGTGACCAAAAGTCTTGTTCCTCCTGCCACCGAAGTTCACTAAATCCCACTATATCTAACTTTAACCTATCCATTTCCCTTTTTAAATTTTCTAACCTACCTGCCCGATTAAGGGATCTGACATTACACTCTCCGATCGTAGACCGCCAGTTTTCTTTCTCTTGGTAACGACGTCCTCTTGAGTAGTCCCCGCCCGAGATCCGAATGGGGGACTATTTTACCTCCGGAATATTTTACCCAAGAGGACGCCATCATCATTTAATCATACAGTAAAGCTTCATGCCCTCGGGAAAAATTATGGCTGTAGTTTTCCGTTCCTTTCAGCCATTCGCAGTACCGGAAAAGCAAGGCCATATTGGTTAGTGTTACAAGGCCACATCAGTCAATCTTCCAGACGGTTGCCCTTGTAACTTCTGAAAAGGCTGCTGCCCCTCTTCAGGAACCACACGTTTGTCTGGCCTCTCAACAGATACCCCTCCGTTGTGGTTGCACCTACGGTACGGCTATCTGTATCGTTGAGGCACGCAAGCCTCCCCACCATCGGCAAGGTCCATGGTTCATGGGGGGGATCAGAATCGTGATTCCTCAAAAAGACATTACCATTATTTGCACGACGATTTTGATGGTGTAATCAGATTTTCAATATGTTTATTAAAGTTTAGTATCCGACGATAAATTATAAGAGTAACACCCAGCAACGAATTTCCAAAACATAAATGGTTGGTCCGATTTTATCGATCAACATGTCTTTAGAAGGCTATTAGTGTAAACCTAAATTGGTTATTGGAGGTTAAAGTGGCCGATTACCATCAATCGCATCGCACCAAAAGTACTCCACAGTTACACGAAGAAAAAACGATAGCAGTATGATTATAAATATATTTACTCATCTATGTCTTTGTTTAAATGCGATATATAATATTGATGAAGAAATTGGTCAATTATTTACTGTGCTTTAGAAAGAACAAAGACATTAGGTTACTGGCTTACTTCTGTTGTATTTCTTTGATATGTTTATTTAATTTGTTTATTTATTTACTAATGTGTGTTAGAGCGTGTTTATGGTCCAGCCATAGGAGTATTTATCTAATTTCAAGTCGTTTAAATATAAATCCAGTATTTCGAATGTGTTTCATTATGTTTGTGAGTGTGTATTGGATTGGAGACATCGGAGGAGCAGCGTTTTCGAGAGAGGATGGGGGAGTTCTGGACAGTGCGGCACGAGGGACGGTACGGGAGAGGACACGAGAGAGTCCTGGACAGTACGGCGCGACGTACGGTCGCGGGAATGACTTGGAGAGTGGAGCAGTTTGCGTGTGGTTGTGGGAGATAGAAATATTTCGTAGTGCCGACTAGTGCACTTGTGAGATTTCCGTGGCTTCTGCAGTGAAGACGTAGTATGCGTTCAGAAGTGAATATCTCACGAGCTATGTTGTTGTTGATAACTAATTACGTGGAGTAGGAATCTATTGTTTCACTGTTATTCAACTTATATTTTATTTAATTGCTGGATCGTCGACACCAATAAGTGTTTTACAGTAATAAAGGGCGTTCTTAAAGTTACTGCTGCTATCTACCCATCATTTAAAGTCGTTAAAATAGTATCTGCAGAATTTATTTAATCGCAATCTTTTATTTATAAATGTCTATATAGCATTGAAAATTCACAATTGCCGAGTGATAGGAACATTCGACCATTCGATTCATGTTTATATTCATATTGTGTACTGTAGACTCAGCAGTATTTGGCTTGTAATGCGACAACTACGTATCCCAGCCCCTAGGCAACGAAACCAGCCAAAACCCTATAATATTTCAACTCTGAGTCTGTGGGTACGGAGTTGAGCGCCACCGCAACATCTCATTTATTAACTGAAAGGCCTCAGGCTGATGGGTCTGCAGAGTGCTATACTACCCGCTGCACTCCCCTGACTTAAGCTCTCATGAGTACAACTCGATTTCTAAACTGAAAGAAACGCTTCACGGCATTTGCTTCAGAACTGCTACGAATTCGCCGGGCAATAGACCGCGCCGCTCGAGCTGTCAACACAACTGTCACTGCTAAGAGCATCCTACGACTTCCACATCGCTGACAACGGGTTACACACATTGAGGTGATTACTTTGAAGATCAGTAAAACTCTGAAACACGTATCTATTTTGTACGAGCTTTAAATAAGTAGTTGTCACTATTAAAGTTCCAACCCTCGTATACGTACTTTAAATCAATTTTTTTATTATGAAGCAGCATTGACAGTGCATGTGTTTTTGCTGTTAAGGAATTTCATACTGTTACCTGACAATTTTGGTGTTGAGTAAATTCTATCTTTGAGTAACTACGAAGCAGATTTTTTTGGCAATACTGTAACAGTTTTTGCCTGGAAAAAGTAACAGTCTATTAAATTTCTAAATTGTGCTATTTTTATAGGAAAATAAATGTTCAGAACTTTCTTCTTCTAGCAAGGAGCAAGAGCCACTCACGGCTCAGTCCAGCTCTAACACTCCCTCTAGTGAAATACTGACATTCATAAGCAGCTGGAAATGGCTACTACTGTCAAACGATTGACAACTGCTCTAAGTCTCGGTGTTGGAAGAGCTCCAGGGACTCACGAAACTGTGGTACCTGTACCAAAGATAATTTACATACATTCCTGTGGATCCTGTTTCCTCTGCAGGAAGCGAGGGATCTGCCATTACTCGTCCATTTGGCTGCAAGTGGCATGTCCATCCATGGTAGATCTGTGCGTCCTCACAGGGCGGGCAGGAGCCGGGCAGAACTCAATGCGCTGCACCGATCCCCATAACCAACGAGTTTGAGGTTCTTTCTTTCATGGAATCCGAAACTTAGGCAGCAGGAATTGCTTCACCTGTTTCGAGAAACCTGTTGTGTCCTGCGTCAAGATGGGCAAACGCAGAAGAGTAGCAGTCTATTAAAAATCGTCAGTTCAAACGTATGGTGAATAATGGTACCCTTTAGGTGTATGGCAGCAAGGGCCAGGAAAGAACACCAGGTGCACTCAGTATGTATGCCTGGGGACCTCATTGAACATTTTGAATGCGGACATCCTGAAAACTATTGAGGGAACAGGGCGCAACCAACAGTAGATTATGGCGCACGTTGGAACAAACAATGTCTGTGGTCTGGGCTCTGAGGACATATTTGGTTCATTCCAGCGAATTCCACACAGTGTTTCAACGAAGCTCTCAATTTGCAGCTGTGTTCTTTCAACTCACTGGGGTCCCCTGGTTCTGAATTGAGTTGAAGCACTGACCCAGAGACTTCCAAGGTCCTGTGACAAACTAGGCTGCGACTTCGAGGACTTGCGCCGTAGGACTGGGGACAGTAGGGTCCCCCTGAATGCGCACATAATACACATCAGAAGTTGCTAAGCAGGTAGCGGACTGTCTGGGGTGCTCACAAGTGTTCTTTTACATTAGGCGACTCTCCTTACAGTGCAGTTAACTACAGCTGTAGAAGACCCGAAAGTGTAAGTGTAAGCTACAGGGAAGAGTATTAAAATCGTAATAGTTAACTGCCGAAGATACCGCAGTAAAGTGTCAGAGTTTGAAGCGCTCCTGAAAAGCAGTGAAGTTCACATAATACTAGGCACAGAAAGCTGACTGAAACCTGAAATCGGTAGCAATGATATTTTTACAGAACATTTAAGTGCATATGGAAAGGATACGTTACGTGGAAATGTAGGTAGTGTATTTGTCGCAGTAGACAAGAAACTCACATTTACAGAGATCGAAATTGAAGCTGCATGCAAGATTGTTTGGACAAGACTTAGTATCAGGGATGGACATAAAATGGTATTTGGATGCTTGTGTCGCCCACCATCACATTCTTATATAATCAAGTTCTCAGTCACATCGTGATCATTGCTGAAAACTTCAATCATCCAACACTCACTTGGGAAAATTGCGGTTTTGTTAGTGATTGGCGTGGTAAGACATCCTGTGAAACGTTACTAAATGCTCTCTCTCAAAACTACATAGAATATGTAGTTCTGAACCTCACTCATTTTTGCAGGGCGACGTGTGCACAGTCATCATTCTTCTAATACAGCTTTACAAGCGGAGCGCGACCCTGCGTTGAGACAGTCATGGCGAACGACGCAGACACGAAAGGGGGAAAGGCTGTGCACCCGGCGTGTTTATACCGACTTCAATGGATCGTGCTTATGACAGGTGTATTCTGACACATACAGCGCCATCTATTGATCAATTTTCATACTATTTTTTTTTCTTCTGCCATATTTTTCCCCCTTCCCCGATAATATTCCGTTGCAATCTGACGTCATCCTGACCAGTGTGGTTATTTCTACAGCGTTTTGAAAGTCTAACTTTAATTAAAATCACCCTGTATATTGGATCTAATGACATCAAATAGACCTCTTCATTTTGAGGGCGTCTACATCGAAACTGGTTTCGGTGACACTGAAGCGGTTGTAGCAACGATTACCAAAGTACAAACTGCAACTAAAAGAAGTGGAGAAACATATATTCCAGTAAACTAGATAAAAATGCAGTCGTGTTATATCTCAGGAAATTTAAACTTTCCACACAGAGCAGAAACGTGCAGGGGAACTATGCTTCAAATCTGAAAGAGTAGTTAATCACGCCCTTGATAGATATGTATCCAGTAGAACAGCTCATAACGGGAGGAAGCCTGCACGATGTAGAGTGTGGGGTCTCCTCCGGTGCTGCGTGTGCGACGCCTCGCTAATCTGTCAAGAGAGCAATGCATAAAAAAAGCCTTCAATGACTGCCGTAGCAGAATACCGTCAGATGATCTTTCACTAAATCCTGTTAGTGGCACCAAAATTAGTGTCCAGATACCCGCGAATGAGACAGGAACGAAAATGAGGGTAGAAAAGAAAAAGCTGAAATGCTTAAACCTTTCTTTACGAAGGAAATGCCAGGAGAATTCCCCAATTTAATCGTCGTAACAAGACCAGTGAAATAAGTGTTAGCACCAGTGCTGTTGAGAAACAACTGAAATCGTTGACACTGAATAAAGCTCCAGGGCCGAAGGAGTCCCTAATAGATTCTCTACTGAATTTTTGGCTGAATTAGCTACTCTTCTAACATTATAATCTATCGTAGATCTCTCCAACAAAAACCGTGCCCGGTAGTTGGAAGAAAGCACAGGTCACAACCGTTTGTAAGAAGTGTAGTACAAATGATTCACAAAACTGCTGTCCAATGTCCTTGACATGTTTTCTTGTACAATCTTAAAACGTATTTTGAGCTGAAACATAATGCGATATGTCGAACAGAATGACCTCCTCCATAAGAATCAGCACGGATCCCGAAAACATAGATCATGTGAACAACTCCCACTTTTCCCACACGACATACTGAAAGCTTTTCATAAGGCAATCAGGTAGTTGCAATATTTCTTGACTGCCGAAAACTTTTGACTCACTAACACATAGACGCTTATTGTCGAAAGTACGGTCATGTGGGATATAAAGCGAAATTTGTGACTAGATTGAGGGTTTTTTATAGGGGGGATGCAGCAACCTCAGGTGTGCTCCAGGAAAATATATAGGGAGCCTTGTTGTTCATGTTGTATATTAATGACCTTGCGGACAGAATTAATAGCAACCTTAGACTTTTGGCGGATGAAGCAGTCATCTATAATAAAAAACTATCTAAAAGAAGTTGATATAATTTCAAAGTGATGTCAAGACTGCCAACTTGCTTTAATTATTGACAAATATAAAATTAAGCACTTCACAAAACGAAAAAAACTATTACACCAGTAAGTCACAGTTGGAATTAGCCAACTCATGCAAATGCCTGGGTGTGACACTTTGTAGGGTTATGAAACAGAATTATAAGATAGACACAGTTCTGGGTAAAGAAGGTGGTAGATTTCGGTTTATTGGCAGAAGGGGAAATGCAATTAGTCTACAAAGGAGTTACTCACAAATGACTTGTGCAACACATTCTACAATACTGCCCAACTGTGTGGGGCCCAAATCAAATAGAACCAACAGGGATGCTTGAGAGGACCACGGTGAAACTTTGTCTCGAAATATGGCAGAAAATACAGAGAGATACCGATCGTATGTAACGTACGCTAGCGGCAAGACGCAATCAATGCCTTCTCTGTGCTATAGCAATGGGAATAGTACCAATGACAATGGTGCTAAAGAAGAATTACTAAACACAGCCTTCCGAAATTCCTTCACAAAAGAAGTTGAAGTGAATGTTCCAGAATTCTAATCGAGAACAACTGCCAACACGAGTAACTTAGAAGTAGATATTTTTGGAGTAGTGAAGCAACTTAAATCACTTAATAAAAGCAAGTCTTCAGGTCCAGATTGTAAATCAATTAGGTACCCTTCAGAGTATGCTGATCCAATAGCTCCGTACTTAACAATCCTATACAACCGTTCGCTCGACGAAAGATCTATACCGAAAGACTGGAAAGTTGCACTGGTCACACCAATATTCGGGAAAAACAGTTGGAGTAATCCACTATATTACAGGCCCGTATCATTAAGGCCAATATGCAGTAGAATTATGGGACATATGTTGGGTCCGAACATTATGAATTACCTCGAGGAGAACGGTCTTTTGACGCAAGTCGACACAAATTTAGAAAACGTCGTTCTTGTGAAATACAACTAGCTATTTACTCACACGAAGTGTTGAGTGAAGCAGGCCAGGGATTTCAAATTGATTCCGTATTTCTGTGTTTCCAGAAGGCTTTTGACACTGTAGTTCACAAGAGCCTTGTAGTCAAGTCGCGTGCTTATGGAAGATCGTCTCAGTTATATGACTGGATTCGTGATTTCCTGTCAGAGAGGTCAAAGTCCGTAGTAACTGACGGAAAGTAATCGAGTAAAACAAAAGTTCCCCCATCGTACTGTTATAGTCCCTCTGCTGTTGTTAGGAGATAATCTGAGCAGCCGTCGTAAGTTGTTTGCGGATGATGCTGTCGTTTAACATCTAGTAAAGTGATCAGAAGACCGAACTAAATTGCAAAACGATTTAGAAAAGATGTATGTATGATGCGAAAATTGACAGTTGACCCTAAATAATGAAAAGTGTGAGGCCATCCATAAGAGTGCTAAAAGGAATTCGTTAAACTTCGGTTGCATGTTACATCAGTCAATTCTAAAGGCCGTAAATTCAACTAAATACCTGGGATTTACACTTACGAACAAATTAAACTGGAAAGAACACATAGAAAAATGTTGTGTGGAAGGCAAACGAAAAACTGTGTTTTACTGGCAGAAAACTTCGAAAATGTAACGGATCTACTAAACAGACTGCCTACGCAACGCTTGTCCATCCCCTTTTGGAGCACTACTGTACGGTGTGGGATGCTTATGAGATGGGGTGGATGGAATACATCAAGAAAGATCACAGAAGGGCAGCACGTTTTGTATTATCGATAAATAGGGGAGAGAGTGTCACAAACATGATATAGTATTTGCGGTGGACATCGTTAAAACGAAGCCGTTTGTCGTAGTGGCGGAATCTTCTCACGAAATTTCAATCACTAACTTTCTCCTCCGAGTGCGAAAATATTTTGTTGACCCCTACGTACTTGGGGAGTGACGATCATCATAATACAGTAAGGGAAATCAGAGCTCGTAAGAAAAGATATAGGTGTTCGTTTTTTTTCGGTCGCTGTTCAAGGCTAGAATAATAAAAAGTATTGCGAAGGTGGTTCGATGAACCCTCTTCCAGGCACTTAAGTGTGATTTTCAGTGTATCTGTTTCGATGTCCGTAAATGGACGCTGGAGAGGACCAACAGGGATTCTGGAGAAACTGAACTGGCAGACTCTTGAAGATAGACATAAACTGCTTCTATAAAGCCTACCCACAGAGTTTCAAAAACCAGCTTTGTATGATAACTGTAGGATTATACTACAACCTCCTCCGCGAGGGCAAAATTAATTACAGCAGACACAAAAACATGTAAACAATCATTCTTCCTGAACTCCAAATGTGAAAGGGACAGGAAGAAACCTTAATAACTAATACGGTGAGACGTATCCTCTGCCATGTACTTCACATTGGTTTACAGAGTAAATTAACAAATACGAAGTGTAAGAGTGGACACAGAATTGACCTTTGTGAGACTCCATTTACGATTTCGGTCATTATATTTCCTCCCATTTCAAGTATCGTATGAGTAATTCAGTCTCCCTTTCTCCTTTCTTATCGTTAAATACGATTCAAATGATTTGTTTAAAATACCACAATTTCCACAAAATTTCGTTATTATTGTTAGTGCTTCAAAATGGTTCAAATGGCTCTGAGCACTATGGGACTTAACATCTGAGGTCATCAGTCCCCTAGAACTACTTAAACCTAACTAATCTAGGACATCACACACATCCATGCCCGAGGCAGGATTCGAACCTGCGACCGTAGCGGTCGCGCGGTTCCAGACTGTAGGACCTAGAACCGCTCGGCCACACCGGCCGGCGTTAGTGCTTCCTCTAAGCGTCTTTGTCAGGGTTTTTTACCACATGAGCTGCAACATTAGCTTGACGAGGGTGATGTGGACTTTTTTTCTGACTGCACTAACCCCATCTGTAGCGTATGATGTCAAAGAGTCGCAAAGCCAGAATATTTTTATTCAATATTTTCCTGGCTTGCTTGGATTAAATTGTAGAAATCTGCAGCGCCCTCTGAAAGATACTAGCTGCTCATCTGCTGTGTTTTCTCGAATGAAATCTTTCTCTACAGTTGTTTATGAATAGTTCCCATACATTTGGGAAAGATGCCATATTATCACCTTGGCTCCTTTTTTAATAACTATCGTAACCCCATAAATTTCAGTGGAGGATGTTGGTGCTTCTTTAACAGTAAAATCTTAGACACGAATTTCAAGTTTACGGATGATCTTGATGTCCAATTAATCTTTTAGCTGGAAAACTATGGTTTTCTTAAAGATTTTAATACACTTATGGTGATTGGTAGAGAATTATTGAGGCAGGTAAGTCAATTGTGATTTCAGTTCCCTCACTACTTTGTTAATGAAAAAGTCCCTTTGTATGCAGCAAAACCAATACTGAGGGATAACTACTCAAAGCATAGCCGTACAGCGGCGCGCTAGCTAGCCGCATGCCTATTGGTGGGAGGCGAAGGGGGCGGCTGAAGCAAAGATTACGTCGCGCTTACAGTATCGTATCGAAGCCGCCCGCAGGTCTAGTTTCTCGTACACCGCGACCCTCACCTTGGAGGAAGGAACATGTTCTCCAAATCTTCTTGGAACATACGATCTGGTAATTTCAACAGTAGACCTCTCTGTGTTCGAATATGCGTCTCTGACAGCATCACCTTTAGATCTTTCACATTTTCACATAATTCACATCCCGATCAGTCGATGCCCTGGAGAAACGTGGCGCTCTTTTGTTGGGTCTTCTCGATCTCTTCAATTAATCCAACTCAATCAGCGCCCCAGTGTGAGGAACAGAACTCAAAATTAGTCAGAGCTGTTCTTACTAGTGTTTTATAAGCCAGTTTTTTCGTAGATAAATTACATTTCCGTAAGATTCTCTTAAAAACTGTCTAGCATCCGTTTTACTTACATTTTATTCGATATGGTCATTTCACCATAGACCGGAACGCGTATTTTACAGCAGATTTTAATTGTCAATACTTGACTGAAACTAACAAGTTTAATTATTTTCGCATTCCTACTTAACTGTAACTAACCAGTTTAATTATTTTGGCATTCCTCATGTTCAGGGACAAATCGTTTTCTTGTAATCACCTTACTTAACTGCTCAAGGTCACCTTGAGCGAGCCTGCCGCAGTGGCAGAGCGGCTCCAGGCGCTTCAGTCTGGAACCGCGCGACCGCTACGGTCGCAGGTTCGAATCCTGCCTCGGGCATGGATGCGTGTGTATGTCCTTAGGTTAGTTAGATTTAGGTAATTCTAAGTTCTCGGGGACTGATGACCTCATATGGTAAGTCCCACGGTGCTCAGAGCCATTTGAACCATTACCTTGGGCGTGCACGTTTACTGTTTCATTCTATGTTGTACGCGATTATTTCATCATTCGTGTAACCACTTTCTCACTGGTTTATCTGTCTAACGCACCTTGTGTAAGATGTGGCACCTGTCCTCTCATTGTACAGACGTGATTCAAATTCAGCACAGCTCGCTTTTAATTTGTTAGCAACGCACAAGAATCACCCAGTTCAGTTATTTTAAATTCTTTTAGGCGTTGGGTGTCAAGAAGTTGTTCGTTCTAACTGCTTTTATTCTGCAGTCGTGTTAACTTTATATGATCATAATTATTGGTTCTGTTATATTGTGTGTAATTACGTCACAATCTATTGTATAACAGGTATTATTGCGCTATCAAGCTGGTGAGGATACAGCTTTGCGTAACCATATTCTCTTCCATTATAAATAATTATAGCAACTTTAGAGCACTCTTGTATTTGTATTAACAGTATACGACGAAAATCAAGAGTCTCTCTAATTTAACTGTTTTAGACTTTCTCTGTACTTTAGCTCTTTTAGATTTTCAAAGGCAATGCATCTTTGAAAGTACGTTATCAGGACTTATGATCGATCCGTGAGGTCATAATTACAGTTCCTGATATATTATATATAATAGTTGGGGAACGTTATTTTAAAATTATAAATTGTAATTATATAATCGTTGTGTTATCTTTTGTTCGTTTCTATTTCTCAGTTGTTTGGATTAATTATGCACTCTCTAATATCAGCGCTGCACTTAAGGTTTTATAACTGCTTGTAAGGATAACGATCGCGCTGTCGATTTTAACACTCGACAGAGTCGATTTATTACGTTTACCTCTATCGCGGAGCAGAGCTCTGTCCGGCCACTTTACTGTACGCATCATGCCGTGTCCGCTCACCACGGTACCTCCAGGCGATCGGCAGATATTTATGGTAAATGTATTTCGATTTTATATTTACCTGTGATGACAACAACTTTGCGTCGCGACTATAGCAAAACTCTATGTGGATGTTGAGTATAGGGCTGTTATCAATGTGTGCTGCCTGTTTTATTCATTTACCTGCTGCAGATTTAGCTTCGTATAACTGCAGGCAACTTGGAGATGTTCAACGAACTTAACTGGCCATCATCATCATCATTTAACTTAAGACTGATTATGCCTTTCAGCGTTCAGTCTGGAGCATAGTACCCCTTATAAAATTCCTCCATGATCCCCTATTCAGTGCTAACATTGGTGCCTCTTCTGTTGTTAAGCCTATTACTTCAAAATCATTCTTAACCGAATCCAGGTACCTTCTCCTTGGTCTACCCCGACTCCTCCTACCCTCTACTGCTGAACCCATGAGTCTCTTGGATAACCTTGCTTCTCCCATGCGTGTAACATGACTCCACCATCTAAGCCTGTACGCCCTGACTGCTACTTCTATGGAGTTCATTCCCAGTTTTTCTTTGATTTCCTCATCGTGGACACCCTCCTGCCATTGTTCCCATCTACTAGTACCTGCAATCATCTTAGCTACTTTCATATCCGTAACCTCAACCTTATTGATAAGGTTACCTGAATCCACCCAACTTTCGTTCCCATACAACAAAGTTGGTCGAAAGATTGAACGGTGCACAGATAACTTAGTCTTGGTACTGACTTCCTTCTTGCAGAAGAGAGTAGATCGTAGCTGAGCGCTCACTGCATTAGCTTTGCTACACCTCGCTTCCAGTTCTTTCACTATGTTGCCATCCTGTGAGAATGTGCATCCTAAGTACTTGAAACCGTCCACCTGTTCTAACTCTGTTCCTCCTATTTGGCACTCAATCCGTTTATATCTCTTTCCCACTGACACTGCTTTCGTTTTGGAAATGCTAATCTTCATACCATATTCCTTACATTTCTGATCTATCTCTGAAATATTACTTTGCAAACTTTCAATCGAATCTGCCATCACAACTAAGTCATCCTCATATGCGAGACTGTTTATTTTGTGTTCACATACCTTAATTTCACCCAGCCAGTCTATTGTTTTCAACATATGATCCATAAATAATATGAACAACACTGGAGACAGGTTGCAGCCTTGTCTTACCCCTGAAACTACTCTGAACCATGAACTCAATTTAGCGTCAACTCTAACTGCTGCCTGACTATCTATGTAAGAACCTTTAATTGCTTGCAAAAGTTTGCCTCCTATTCCATAATCTCGTAGAGGAGACGCTAACTTCCTCCTAGGAACCCGGTCATATGCCTTTTCTAGATCTATAAAGCATAGATGCAATTCCCTGTTCCACTCGTAACACTTCTCCATTATTTACCGTAAGCTAAATATCTGGCCCTGACAACCTCTAAGTGGCCTAAACCCACACTGGTTTTCATCCAATTTGTCCTCAACTAATACTCGCACTTTCCTTTCAACAATACCTGAGAAGATTTTTCCCACAACGCTGTTTAAAGAGATACCTCTGTAGTGGTTACGATCTTTTCTGTTTCCATGTTTAAAGATTGGTGTGATTACTGCTTTCATCCAGTCTGATGGAACCTGTCCCGACTCCCACGCTATTTCAATTATCCTGTGTAGCCATTTAAGACCTGACATTCCACTGTATTTGACGAGTTCCGACATAATTTCATCCACCCCAGCCGCTTTATTGCACTGCAATCTATTGACCATTTTCTCCACTTCCGCAAATGTGAAGAAAATGGGCAAATGACTGCAGTGCAATAAAGCGGCTGGGGTTGATGAAATTAAATCGGAACTCATCAGATACAGCGGAACTGACCGTAACGTCATAAATGTGTAATGATACAGGTTTAGCGTTGGTATTAGGTGCGCTGTTCAGCGTGATCAAGACTGTTCAGTTGCAGTACGGCTAACGTTATTTCGGAAGGACTCTTCTGATACACGTCCTGCTGACTACAATCACTATCCAGACAACAAAGAATAACCAATACGACGTGGCAGATGGGAAACACGGAATGTTTCACGCACGTTGGTTGCGGCGCCCCTCCGCAGCAGTCCCCGTACGTCAGGCTTGACGATTTATCCCGTCAGCGCGCCAGTTCTGCAGTAATGCCGGCAATATTTCTGAAACTTCCTCGGGCAGCGCCGTGGGCGCAGCCACCAAAGAGAATTCGGAATACTGACGCCGGCAGAGCGGCCGCAGGCGGCGCGGGCGGGATTTTTGCCCGCAGTAAGGAGTTCTTTATTGCGAACCCCGTGAATAAATCACGGAATTTCGCGGCGTAATACCTGGCCAGGAGCCATGCGTCTCTGCGGGGCTCTGCCGGGAAAACAAGGCGAGTCCGGTCGGGCCCCCATTCTGTGGGCGCTCCGCTCCGCTATGCATGCGGTGCGATTCGCCTCCATCCGAGGTTCGCCTCCTGCGCGACCCTCTTTGTCTCTGCCTGCAACCAGCATCTCACACACTTCCATTCGCTTACAAAATACGTCAGGCAGAACACAACAGATTGAAAAATGTACTCTACTGGCCATTAAAATTGCTACACCACGAAGATGACGTGCTACAGACGCGAAATATAACCTACAGGAAGAAGATGCAGTGCTATGCAAATGATTAGCTTTTCAGAGCATTCACACAAGGTTGGCGCCGGTGGTTACACCTATATGTGCTGACATGAGGAGAGTTTCCAACCGATTTCTCATACGCAAACAGCAGTTGACCGGCGTTGTCTGGTGAAACGTTGTTGTGATGCCTCGTGTAAGGAGGGGAAATGCGTACCATCACGTTTCCGACTTTGATAAAGGTTGGATAGTAGACTATCGCGATTGCGGTTTATCGTATCGCGACATTGCTGCTCGCGTTGGTCGAGATCCAATGACTGTTAGCAGAGTACGGAATCGGTGGGTTCACGAGAGTAATACGGAACGCCGTGCTGCATCCCAACGGCCTCGTATCAACTGCAGTCGAGATGACAGGCATCTTATCCGCATGACTGTAACGGATCGTGCAGCCACGTCTAGATCCCTGAGTCAACAGATGGGGCCGTTTGCAAGACTACAACCATCTGCACGAACAGTTCGACGACGTTTGCAGCAGCATGGACTATCAGCTCGGAGACCATGGCTGTGGTTACCCTTGACGCTGCATCACAAACAGGAGCGCCTGCGATGGTGTACTCAACGACGAACCTAGGTGCACGAATGGCAAAACGTCATCTTTTCGGATGAATCCAGGTTCTGTTTACAATATCATGATGGTCGCATCCGTGTTTGGCGTCATCGCGGTGAACGCACATTGGAAGCGTGTATTCGTCATCGCCATACTGGCGTTTTCACCCGGCGTGATGGTATGGGTGCCATTGGTTACACATCTCGGTCACCTCTTGTTCGCCTTGACGGCACTTTGAACAGTGGACGTTACATTTCAGATGTGTTGCGACCCGTGGCTCTACCCTTCATTATGTCCCTGTGAAACCCTACATTTCAGCAGGATAATGAACGACCGCATGTTGCAGGTCCTGTACGGGCCTTTCTGGATACAGGAAATGTTGGACTGCTGCCCTGGCCAGCACATTCGCCATATCTCTAACCAACTGAAAACGTCTGGTCAATGGTGGCCGAGCAACTGGCTCGTCACAATACGCCAGTCACTACACTTAATGAACTGTTTTCTCAGGATCTATGCACCCAACTTGCATGAAAATGTAATCACATGTCAATTCTAGTATAATATATTTGTCCCATGAATACCCGTTTATCATCTGCATTTCCTCTTGGTGTAGCAATTTTAATGGCCAGTAGTGTAGTAAACCAGAGTTTATTACCGAATACATCAGTATTTCACATGTCACGTCACCGTGTGTGGCATAGGGTACGTCAGGTACCATTATCATTTCTCTCCAGTCCTGTTCTACTCTTGAATGTCGTACAGATGGAATAACTTCTCGTATATCACTGTATGGGAAGAATACACCCGTTTGTAAGGAACTTAGGAAGGAGGATTATCGCTAAAGACTGGACTTAAAGCTAGGTGAATAGCAGTTAGGGTTATGGAAGGGACATTCATATGCGGAACAGATCGTGAAGCTTAAATTCCCTCTCCATTATCTGAACTGTGGGCTTAAAAACTTCCTACTGGTCTTGTGTGCGTGTGAAATCTTATGTGTGAAATCTTATGGGACTGCTAAGGTCATCACTCCCTAAGCTTACACACTACTTAACCTAAATTATCCTAAGGTCAAACACACACACCCATGCCCGAGGGAGGACTCGAACGTCTGCCGGGACCAGCCGCACAGTCCATGACTGCAGCGCCTTAGATCGCTCGGCTAATCCCGCGCGGCCTACTGATTGGAAGGTGGGAATATTTTGCCTCCGTACATGTCTGAGACAACAAAGGTCTTGTAAGAGAAGATGAACAGAATGGACAGTGTCCTGAAAGGAGGATATAAGATGAACATCCACAAAAGCAAAACGAGGGTAATGGAATGTAGTCGAGTTAACTCGGGTGATGCTGAGGGAATTAGATTAGGAAAGGAGATACTTAAAGTAGTAAAGACGTTTTGCTATTTGGGGAGCAAATTAACTGATGATGGTCGAAGTAGGGAGGATATAAAATGTAGACTGGCAATGGCAGGGAAAGCGTTTCTGAAGAAGAGGAATTTGTTAACATCAAGTATAGATTTAAATGTCAGGAAGTTGTTTCTGAAAGTATTTGTATGGAGTGTAGCCATGTATGGAAGTGAAACATGGACGATAAATAGTTTAGACAAGAAGAGAATAGAAACTTTCGAAATGTGGTGCTACAGAAGAATGCTGAAGATTAGATGGGTAGATCACGTAACTAATGAGGAGGTATTGAATAGGATTCGGGAGAAGAGGAATTTGTGGCACAACTTGACTAGAAGAAGGGATCGTTTGGTAGGACATGTTATGTGGCACCAACGGATCACCAATTTAGTAATGGAGGGCAGCGTGGAGGGTAAAAATCGTAGAGGGAGACCAAGAGATGAATACACTAAGCAGGTTCAGAAGGATGTAGGTTGCAGTAGGTACTGGGAGATGTAGAAGCTTGCACAGGATAGAGTAGCATGGAGAGCTGCATCAAACCAGTCTCAGGACTGAAGACCACAACAACAACAACATGTAATATACTGAAGAGCCAAAGAAACTGGTACACCTGCCTAACATCGTGTAGGGCTCCCGCGAGTAAGTTGTATGGCATGTCACACGGCCGTTTCAGGTACCTCCTTTGTACTCTGAATATTTAGAGTTAAACAGCGAGTGACTGCGTATTTGTTTTCGCGTACTTTATTGTTTCTGCACGTGGTTCTACTGTACCTTGCCGCCCGGGGTAGCCGTGCGGTCTGAGGCGCCTGGCTACAGTTCGCGTGGCTCCCTCCGTCGGAGGTTCAAGTCCTCCCTTGGGCATGGGTGTGTGTGTCGTCCTTAGTGCAAGTCACATTGATTAAGTAGTGCGTATGCATAGGGACCGATGATCTTAGCTGTTTGGTCCCGTAGCACTTCCGACAAATTTCCAATTTTTCTACTGTACCTTGTGTCCGTAATTTATTTAAAGTTGTTCACGATGGTACTTCTTTAGAAAATTATTTGTCTAGTCTAACTCCTTTATTCTGCTGATAGTTGTGAGCTGAATAGCGAGCGGCTGTGTACCTGTTTTTCCCTTGTTTAGTAACTACCTTTACGTGCATGTAGATGAGGTCGACGTCTTCTGTTTAAACAGGGCGTTAGACGCACATTGATGGCTAATGTAAGTTTGAGGAACTGTGTTGAGTAAGGACGGCCACAGGGGACTACGTGTTTTCTGTTTGTAATTATGTTGCTTACCCCGTTGCCTATCGGCTAGCCGTACGAGACAAAGGAAGCGAGGCACGCCGTTGAAGAGTACTGAGCAAAGGGAGGACAGTATGCCACGAAAACCTTCAAATTTTAGTCTAATATCGATCAAAGATTTGGGAACAACCATTCGAAACAAGTAGTAGGTTAGTTGCTGAAAAAGGTGTAGTTAACACGAAAAAAAAAAGAAGAACAAAAGAAAGCCAACCAGCGTTCTGCCTGTGATAGAGAACAGACTAAATGATGTTCGCGATTACCAGAATTAAATAAAATCGATGGGCAGGATGAATGAAGACGAGGCTTCTTGTGGAGGCTATATCCATCGAAGGAAAGACAGAGGGCTCCTTTTTAGGACTATTTTACTGTTTCGTCATAATAAAAAGTGTTACCTCTTTTGCGATAACACATAACACGTAAAAAGCGAATTCTTTTCTCCTTATTTTCTGCAGTTCACACCATTCAAAAGAACGGGACTCGAATTCAATAGATATGGCTTGCTTGAAAAGACTATTTTTCTTCAAATAAAATTGATCCTCAGTTGACGCATTACTTCTGACGACTCTTCATTTCAAAAATTCAACAGCTGAAAGATATTTCACACATGCTACAAGGATTACACATGGATTAAGCAAACATATTATATATGGTTGCTAACGAAACGCAATGAAAATACCACACCCAAGAAACAAGCACTTAGGAAATTCAAACGATAGTGTCCCAAAAGAACCACGTTGTCCAAGTTCCTATTGGTCCTAGGCCTTCGAAAATCTAGCTGTAGCAGCCGAGGCACCATAGACATTCTCGAACGATTGTCGTAGGTTCTTAACAATAGTAAGCTGCACCAGCTAGAGAAAATAGTTCCTGAGATGAAATCTGCTTATGTTTGAGTTATTTACTTCGATTTTAGGTTGAAATAGGGCAGGCGGCACCAAGAAGTAGTTTTATAAGCTCTGCCTGGTAGTGACTACATTTCTCATATGAAACTGTGTGTGTAAATCCGTAAGATTAAAAATTAATGAAGCTTCGTTTTCATATGTGACACATGGTTTACATCTGTAGCTGCATGACGACACTGCGTTTCACACTTATGTGTTAGGGAGAGGGTTCATAGAATCGCTTTCAGACTTTTTCTCTATCGCTTCACTCGGGATCACACCTAATTCTCTCTCTCTCTCTCTCTCTCTCTATTTCTCTCTCTCTCTGCGAGCTATGCTTTATCTTATTACATTACATGGTCATTTCTCCGCATGTAAGTGGTAGTCCACGAAATATATTCGCAATCAGAAAAGTTCCGTCGACCCTCGAAGCAGTAACTCATCTAGCAGTGTGCATCCACCGCTCTGAAGACTGAAGATGACTCTTTCGTAGAGTCGAAACCGGGCACTCACTCCAATAAAACATATTTTAACAAGACTGCGATCAAGACTGTTTTAAATTTTAATTTTAGCAAATTTTAAGATCGCTGACTATGTTTTCAAAAATTTCAAAAATTTATTTACCCCTAATTGACTTTGTATTTATAACCCTGCATTCACCTGTGTCGAAGTTGTGTTTCTTCTGCCACCGAACTTCACTAATTTCCAGTAAACCTAATTTCAAACTATCCATTTCCCTTTTTAAGTTGTCTAACCTTTCTGTCCGATTAGGAGATCTACTATGCCACGCTCCGATTCGTAGAATGTCAGTTTTGTTTTTCCTGACCACAACTGTTGTGTTCTCCAACAGTTTATTGAACGTAACTTCTTCTATAATACAATAGCTGGCTGTACAATAGATGTAGACGTCCGTCGATCTAGCCGGAGATGTGGTTCCTCTCGGTCGGCTGGTACTTCGATCGGCGGTGCAGTACAGCGGCTTCGGTGATATCTTTTCGGAGACTCTGCTATAGCGGTTGCCATTAGCAGCGGACGAAGACTGGTCTGCCTTCCACCGGCTGGGCCTATATAGTGAGCGAGCTGGAGCCAATAGAAACCCGGCGTAGGAAACCGTGGCCGGATATGTCGCGGCCACCTCTGCAAGGAAAGCTTCCTATTAATCGACTGGAATCTTCGGCGTGTTTAGCTGATGTCTTCGCCTGTTTGGCTGTTGGTTTGTTTCCCTCATAGCGTGGCTGTTATGTGGTGCTGCCTGCCATTTAGGGGAACCCGATGGCAGACAGTACAACAACTTACGGAGTAGTCTAAACGTAGGTATGTACTCGGAGGAAAAAATTATCACAGCTGTAGTTTCCCATTCCTTTCAGCCGTTCGCACTACCAGCACAGCAATACCATGTTGGCTGACGTAACAACGCCAGCTCAGTCAGTGTTCTAGACAGATGGTCCAGAACAACTAAAAATTCTGCTGCCCCTCTTCATGAACCACGCGTGTCTCTGGCCTCTGAAGATAACCTTTCGTTGTGGTTGCAAATAAGGACCGGCTGTCCGTGTTGCTGAGACATGTAAGCGACCCCACCAACAGCAGGGTCCATGCTTCTTGGGGCAGACTCTCGAATTAAAGAGGGCGTAATACAGGAATGTAATATGTCTCAGCTGCTGCTCATTTTGTACATCGAAGAAGTAATGATGGAAATAAAACAAAGCTCCATGAATGGGATTAATGCTCAGAGTGAAAACATTTGAATGATAAGAGCCGCTGATGTCATTGTTATCCTCAGTGAATGTGGCGGACAATTATAGGATGAGTGGATCGAATTAATAGTCCAGTGAGCACAGATTATGGACTGAGAATAAAACAAAGAAAGACAAGAGCAAGAAGGAGTAAAATAGACTTCACCGACAAAAGTATCACCAAAACTGAAGGATTTTTTTGTTTTGGTTTTTGTATTAAGGGTTGAAATTCCTCGAAATATCACCGTAAATGAATTTGTATTTTGGCTGCTAGTTTCAGTCACACACGAGCCATCATATGAAGATGTATATTAGAACAAATAAGCCGTCGGTCACAAATATTTGTGACCGAGGGCTTATTTGTTCTAATATATTTCTGACACGGTCACTGAACCTTAACAGCTATGTTCAAACTTTTCTGAAGATGTCTTGTGTGTAGCTGAAACTAGTAATCAAAAAAATTTATTTGCGATCCTCACTTTGAGGATTTTCAGCCCTTAATATTAAACTTACGACAGATCGCTTGCCCCCAGCACTGACAATATCAGCGAACATGAAAACTGGAGTATCTTGTAGTAAAGGAAGTGAATGATATTTTCTACATTGGAACTAAAATAACGCATGGCGAAGCAACGAGGATATAAGTAGAAAACTAGCGCTGGAAAATAGAACATCATTCACAAAACGTGGACTAATGTAGGTTTTCCAATCTTTTCCCTAACAGTGCAGTACGTTATGACGACAGATACGAAAGTATACCCTAAAAGCTCTGCTGTATAGAACTACGCTTGAGAACATAATAATAAAAAAATAAAACAGTTTTTGTGCAGAGCGTTAGTTTGCCCTTTATCCGTTACTGAGCGGTATGCAGTACTACCAGAAAATAGAACTGTAAGAACTAGAAAAGAATAATTAATGTGTTACGACGGAGTAAACATTTGCCGAGGCCGAAGTGTTTGCCGGAAGTTGTGTGGAGTTGTCGGGTTTCGAAGCACTTCACAGCAGCGCTTGCCTTGTCGCCGGTCTACTCTATTATCTCCGCTGAACGTGTTGTCAGTTACCTTGTACGTGCTGTAGCCAAATGATCTATCAATTTTAGACATAAAATCTAGGACAAATTATTTACAAGAGTCGAAACTTTTCTGTGGCGTGCTATATTTAACGCATCCTTTAGTCTCCACTGAAAATTAAGTTAAGAAGCCAATTTATTTTTGAAATATCAACGTTCATGTTGTTTTTAAATTCTTGTAAGATGAATGTATGAAGCCCAGGAGTATATTTCTTCGTAGGAATTTCGATCAGTTTGATTTTATGAAACAAATGTCCTATGTTCTTCAGTAATACAGAAATTTAATATTCCTTTATTGTAATAGTCATAATGAATTTACTTTGTAACTCAGCAATAATACTTCTGTAAACTGATGCTACAAAAAAATGGCTCTGAGCACTATGGGACTCAACTGCTGAGGTCATTAGTCCCCTAGAACTTAGAACTAATTAAACGTAAGTAACCTAAGGACATCACAAACATCCATGCCCGAGGCAGGATTCGAACCTGCGACCGTAGCGGTCTTGCGGTTCCAGGCTGCAGCGCCTTTAACAGCACGGCCACTTCGGCCAACACTGATGCTACAGCTCAGATGTAACTCTGTCACAGGAATGATTAGTAAGTAAGTTAAGTGCTAACATGTTTCCACTGATACCGTTCACGACTGACGATGAATATGTTAATATACAGGATAGAGAGAGAAAGAGAGAGAGAGAGAGATAGAGAGAGAGAGAGAGAGAGAGAGAGAGTAGAATTTATCTTGCAAAGATTTTAATAATATTTCATTCATTTTCTCAGTCGCAAGGTATGGTTTTCAAATCCCTGTCTGTGCACCCAGAATGAGGTTTTTTCATGTGTTATCTGACTCGGAGGAAACAAATGTGGTGTGATTTCCTTGGAAATAGTTAGTTAATTATACTTCCAGAGGTCATTCGAACGATTCATTTATAGAAATTATGTAGAACGAGTCGGTTTACAGGATATGTACACAAGCTTAGTGTTAACATTAATGAACACAATA
The DNA here is from genome assembly GCF_023864345.2 of Schistocerca serialis cubense. Lineage (NCBI taxonomy): Eukaryota > Metazoa > Arthropoda > Insecta > Orthoptera > Acrididae > Schistocerca > Schistocerca serialis. The sequence continues at coordinate 1,147,956,528 of NC_064639.1, read as the reverse complement.
ATTTTTATTCCTACTCACGCAACCATACTTAAAAACTAGAGTTCTTTTTTCTATAAGTTACCACTTTTTAAACAAAAATTCTTCCATGGAGTAGGAGCTGTCCAGGAGAAATGACTTGAAGTGAGATTGAAGTTTCTTTGCTAACTGTCAAATATTTTATGTTATTGGGCAAAATGCCAAAAAAAATTTGCTGCATGTTGGAGTTCTGTCTGAGAGACTGAGAGCTTTAATAAAGTACTGTAGGTGTGGAGATCATTATTCTTCTGAAACCATGATATACATTCTTTGACAGTTTTCTTTAGCGAATATATGTATTGTGCCGGCGGAGTTAAAGTGGCTAGGTCCTAGAATAGGTACGTCCATGACGTCTGCGGGTGAATACCACATGTTATTGTTACTGCTCGCTTTTGTGTAGTCAACACGCTATTTCTAAGTGATGAGTTATCCCAGAAAATTATTCCATAAGACATTATTGAGTAGAAATATGTAAATTACATCATTAGGTCGATTCGTTTGCTTCAAAAAGAGAAAAAATAGCGGAACTTAACTGTTTGAGATGCTCAGTATTACGAGTTCAAGTTTGCATCCATAAGTACATCCAAAAATTTAGAACATTCTACCCTATTTATTGACTCTTGTTCATGTGCTACATCGGTTTTTGGTTGACTATTTGTTGCACAGAACTGAATATAATGTGTTTTCTCAACATTAGGAGACTCGTCAATTCATAGATTCACTTAACAATTTTTTGAGAAATTTCATTAAATCTCTATTCCTTTCTCTCTAGTAGGATTCATTATATCATTAGTTTGATCTACAAAAAGTTCCATTTCTGCTTGTTTAATGTAAAGTGGAAGGTCATTCGCATATATAAGGAGTAGGAGTGGACCCAAACTGAACTTTATTGAACTACCTTTGTGATTTCTCCATAGTCATTAAAATTTACTCTGTTTCCAAATCTGTCTGTAAAATTCAGCACAATCTTTTTGCATTCTGATTGTCAAATATGATTCACACCAGTTGTGTTCGAAGCCATCAATTCAATAAAACTTAAGTTTGTGTAGGAGTGTAACATGATCTTTATAATCAAACGTCTTAGAAAGATTATAAACCATTTCAACGGATAATATTTTGTAATTTAAGGCTTGTAATATTTGGTGTGTAAATGGCTAATTAAAGAACACAGAATTGCACTTCGATGAGTTTGTACGCCATCAGAATTTATTTGAGTTGCATTTATTTTTGTCTTACATCTTACAGAGTCCTAAAAAACTTGGCTATGCTCACGGTGAAGGGAGATGGGGTGCGGGGGGTGACTCGCAACGTCTCCTCCCCTCCCTCCTTTATGATCAGTCGTGTATGCGGAATTCTACCATGAAACGTTAATGCGAAGTATGACTTATGTCCATTTGTCTTGATATTCCTGGACGGTGTGGATTAGAGAGCGTTTAAAGCATTGTAACTAATAAGAGGAATACATTCCGAGCAGAGGCCAAAAACTCTACAGATCGACACATTACACGATTTGAGAAGCCATGATTTGGTGCGAGAACGGTCGGTGTATTAGGTTATCTTTCTTAGAACTTATACAAGACTGCAGACGGCTGAGTCATATGAAATGTATGCTTGCCTGTAGAATACATTTAACTGTGACAGCAGGAAATTTTTGTTCCCATTAAGAAGCTTGAGTGAGGTAACTTTATTGCTGTTTACGTAAGTGGTAGTTCTTGCACAGATTATCTGTAACTGTAAAGTGAATGGTTGAACTAACTATAGCAATTTTCAAATCAGTATGTCTTTCCTGATTAGCTTACCTCTTTAGATAACGATGTGTAACATGTTTAATACTATCCACAGTACAGTGCTCAGCATATTCTCGATGCATTATATGAGGTAGAGTAACCGACTGAACTGAATTTCACTTCCGAGAGCTGTGAAGGCCGTAAGAATATAAGAAGATATTTTTTACAGCTCTGAAGATGAGCTGCTAACTTACTCATCAATTATTTAGACTTCCACAGCTGCATTTAGACACAATTATTGCGTCGAGAGCGATTTCGTTCAACGAACATCGTGTGGTGATCTATATTTAATCAAAACGAAAATTAGCAAAACATTTTGTAACTGTTTACTGTCCCATGAAATGCAGAGACGCCCCAAGTATTATTTTAGGTGGTTTTCCACTTAACGTTAGGTGAGCAATATTCATCTTAACGTACTTTTATATATCTAACAGATAACTCATTATTCTTTTTATTAACAATAGACGATGAATTCGTTTATTTTGAGAACATTGATCTTTGTTCCATAAAGTGGTCCCATAACATTTGACTAATGTTTATTCGTACCCAATACCCGCAATTGCTACATAACTAAACTTACTCTAGTTCTCACGTTTTGATAAACTATTTTGGTTCTCATGCTGCTCTTTGGAGTTTTATACACACCTGCGATACCTGCAATAATTAATTTCAATAAAGTCCATTTTATCGACATTATGAGTAATGACAGACACCTCCTCCATCTCCAAGAAAATTTCCACGTACAAAAAGCATTAACACAAAAGAAACTGTTGCTCAATCACCAAATTAATATTAGAAAGCAGATTCTGTACAGAATAATTTATAAAATTACATGAAAAGGAAAAGAGCCTTTTCCACCCTTCACCCTCTCCCACTCTCCCACAACACCTCCCTCCTCGCCACTCTCAGTTTCATTTCACTTCTCGCTCCTCACTTTCTCCTCTAACTCACACTACATCACACTGCTATATAATTGTGTCCTCTCATCATGGTTTCTCCCTCCCCTACACCAACAAAAAAATTATAGCAATAGTAACAATAATCTCTCCATCGCTATTCCTTCTATACTTTTACATAGTACATAAATACGCAGAAACAAAATTAAATAGAAATACACACATACAATAATCTAATTAAAATAAAGTTGTCGATCAAAGAATAAGTAGAGGAAAGGTTATGTTAGCAACACCACAAAACACAAACCACAACACATGCTTGAAGTACAAAAACAAACAGAATACAGTGGTCTGCATAAAAGGGCGTTGTGTAAACATAAGAAGTGCATAGTGCTGCAGAACATCTAAAAATTAGACCAAAACTATCAGTGCCTAACGCAGAAAAACAACGCTGTGCTATCGGACGGCATTTCCCGATGTAAGAGAGAAATCAACCGAAAATCACCGAAAGTTCAAATCAAATTATTCTTAGCGGACTGTTTTTCGATCTAAAAGCAAATCAAAATGTAAATACCTTAATTACAGACCACTGATGATAATTTACCTCAAGAAGGCGAAACGCGTGTGGTGAAAAAAATCACTCCCTTTTCTAGTTGCAACGACAGAACAAAAACACCCTCAAGTATTACCTGATGTAGTTCGCTTAACACAACTTCGCAAATTTAATAAAATGCGATTTTAATTTTCTCCACGACATACGACAGACACTATACCAATTAGATCTTTTAACTTTATTACGTTTATTGACAAGTTCGGAAATCAGTTTTATTCATTAGTTAATATCATTTTGTTTGATCACAGTTACTATTTTCATTATATTTTATGTTATTGCAAAAACCTTCTTTCCATTCTATTATGGCAGGGTGCTACAGCAACAGGTTTCGAATTATTTCAGAATCAAAACAATCTTGGTTTTTAAGTTATTTAATACCAATAACGTGTTTCCTCTATTTGAGGCATTATCTGATTGTCTATAAAAACATGAAACCTATCAGTTAAAAACAAATAGAGGGGAATAGTCCTACCTTGCACCACTGCGCATGTAAAAGGGACTAAAAGTAATAGAACCTTACGTAAAAGAAGATGGATATGTTATCCATCCGCCATAAAGCCTTATAGCATGAACAATGGACGCAAAACTAACTAGATATGTAACGCGTGGCCATAAAAACATATAAAAGTAAAGTGAACCCAGTTAAAAAAAGCGAAACTCGCAGTATATCAGGAAGGCACATGAAGGCTGCGGAAAAATTTCAACGATTGTCGCCTGATACTTTGAACACGACAGGAAACATCATCATACCAGCCCCGCTAGCAAAATAAGCGCGGCATGAGCCGCATACAGCACGATGCCCATTTGGCGCGTACACAAATATCACTGTGAGAGACCAAGGGGCAAGCACCGCCTATAGCACGGCAAGAGGCGTCTAGGTGACGCGCAACACTGGCGTAAGCATAATTTAAGAAATACAAAACTACATCAAACTAATGTTAAGAAGCATATATGCATACCACTACAATCACATAAAACACAAATAAATTTAGGTACCCCCATATATCGCAAAAAAGGTAAAATGATGACACGCAAAATAGAGAGCCAAAATATGCTCATTAAAACTCTGTCACGCGGAGTATAATAGCTAAATTCTGAAGTGTATGCACAGTATATGCACATGTTCAAGATCAACAAACGCAAACATCATGATATCAACATCAGCGGCAGTGGTAAGCAATGCAAACTAGAGACAAAGATCTGTTTTTAGTCATTAAAATAAAGAAATATAAGTTATAGAATGTAAAAAGGTAGCCTCATCTACTATAAAATCAGGTCATTAATAAGCCCACTTGAAATATAATTCTCCTAACTTTCCTCGCAACAAAATGAACGAGTTGAAAATAATGCTGTCGACATAAAATAAAAACCATACTGCAGCTATATTCAAATACTGGTAGCATTGTATCATAATATACTTTATTTCCGTTAATCAGTTGATCGATCAGTAACTTGTTTTTATCAGGATAGAGACGTTTAACAATTTCCGTCTCCTCGAGTAGATTCAGATGTTTTCCCCTTCTGTACAAAGTGTAGTATTTTTAAGTTTGGTAGTGTGGGAGACTGGTGCTCGCTTGACATAAGATGCTCAGCAAACGCGGAATTCTATTTAACTTGGCCGTTTCTTAGTTAGTATATGCTCGCGGAAAATTGTCTTAAACGTTCTGCCAGTCTAGCCTACACAGGGTGTTACAAAAAGGTACGGCCAAACATTCAGGAAACATTCCTCACATACAAAGAAAGAAAATATGTTACGCGGACATGTGTCCGGAAACGCTTACTTTCCATGTTAGAGCTCATTTTATTACTTCTCTTCAAATCACATTAATCATGGAATGGAAACACACAGCAACTGAACATACCAGCGTGACTTCAAACACTTTGTTCCAGGAAATGTTCAAAATGTCCTCCGTTAGCGAGGATACATGCATCCACCCTCCGTCGTATGGAATCCCTGATGCGCTGATGCAGCCCTTGAGAATGGCGTATTGTATCACAGCCGTCCACAATACGAGCACGAAGAGTCTCTACATTTGATAACGGGGTTGCGTATACAAGAGCTTTCAAATGCCCCCATAAATGAAAGTCAAGAGGTTTGAGGTCAGGAGAGCGTGGAGGCCATGGAATTGGTCCGCCTCTACCAATCCATCGGTCAGCGAATCTGTTGTTGAGAAGCGCACGAACACTTCGACTGAAATGTGCAGGAGCTCCATCGTGCATGAACCACATGTTGTGTCGTACTTGTAAAGGCACATGTTCTAGCAGCACAGGTAGAGTATCCCGTATGAAATCATGGCGGTGAATCGAGAAAGTACAGTACATAATGACGCAACTAAAATGAGCTCTAACATGGAAATTAATCGTTTCCGGACACATGTTCACATAACATCTTTTCTTAATTTGTGTGTGAGGAATGTTTCCTGAAAGTTTGGCAGTACCTTTTTGTAACACCCAGTATATAACTACTCACAATCACTATACACTAATTTGTATACGCCCGATCCTTCACACATATCTTTATGGGTGCGTTCATCGTGAACGTAATTATGCTGAAGCTTATCACCAGTCGTGAAAACAACACGTAGACCCTGGTTTTTAAAAAGTTTAGCCAAGTCAGAAGGGAGGTTTCCCATGAAAGGGATCTTCACAGATTTGGACCCTGAAAACAGCGAGACGGGAAGATACTGATGTCTTTTATTTATATAGCTTACCAAAGTTTGTAAGACTTTACGCATTATTTACAGCGATGGATTTGTGATTCGCTAATGCTTTTTCTGTAGAGATTTGGTTAAGAGGTATCTCACTAATGCGGTCCACCACAGATTTAAAATATTCGACTTGTACTGACATGCCGATCTTCCGCCAACCTGGGCGCCTCTTGCGCCCTATAGGTGGTGTTTGGATCTTGATCTGTCACACTGATATTTAGAAATATAAAACATTCCGGGCTATTATGCGATGGTGGAAGAGATTTCACTTTAAAATCCGACGTTTCGTCCTCATTCGCGGAGGACATTTTCAAGGGGGATAGTAGCTTTGTTGAATGTCGGATTCACACCCTGGCTCGCTACTGACGACAACAAAGCTACGATCTCCCTTGAAAATGTCCTCCGTAGATGGGGACGAAACGTCGGGTTTTAAAGCGAAATCCCTTCGACCACAGCATAATAGCCCGGAATATGTTAGTGATAATTCCGACTGTGAAGGTTTACATTTTATAAACAGCAATATTTGTTTGAACGCCAGACGGACGTTGTACTGCATGCGGCTCACACCGCCCTTATTTTCTTAGCGTGGGAGCTACAGGGATGTAACTGATGTGCTCAAGGTAGCATGTGATAGTCGTTGAAATTTTTCCACCTCGTTCTTGTACCTTCCTGCTAAACTGACTGTTTCCTCTTCTTTTAACTAAGTCCACTTTCCGGTTTTGATGTTTTTATGGGGAATGGACTACGTATCCCGTTACTTTTGCGGCCATTTTCAATTGTATATGGCTTTATGACCTTTCACGTAAGGTTCTGCTCCTTTTAGACCATTTTTCCTGCGTAGTGGTGCAATGTAGGACAAGGCTCCTTCCTCTGTTTGCTTAAAATTTAGTGATTTCTTGTCTTTGTAGAGAAGGGGGAAACGCATTATTGATATTAAGTTACTTGACAGCAAACACTACATCTACATCTACATGACTACTCTGCTATTCACATTTAAGTGCTTGGCAGAGGGTTCATCGAACGACAATCTTACTATCTCTCTACCATACCACTCCCGAACAGCGCGCGGGAAAAACGAACACCTAAACCTTTCTGTTCGAGCTATGATTTCTGTTATTTTATTTTGATGATCATTCCTACCTATGTACGTTGGGCTCAACAAAATATTTTCGCATTCGGAAGAGAAAGTTGGTGACTGAAATTTCGTAAATAAACCTCGCCGCGACGAAAAACGTCTTTGCTTTAATGACTCCCATCCCAACTCGCGTATCATATTTCACACACTCTCTCCCCTATTACGTGATAATACAAAACGAGCTGTTGGTAGAACACTTGCCCACGAAAGGAAAACGTCCCCAGTTCGAGTCTCGGTCCGGCACACAGTTTTAATCTACCAGGAAGTTTCATATCAGCGCACACTCCGCTATAGAGTGAAAATTTCATTCTAGTAACACTGTTTTTACTCTGAAGGTATATAACTACCTCTAACCTAACTTCCTTATCAATGAGACAACTGAAGGCATCAGGCTTGCAAATGTGATGACGACATTATATTTTGCAATCTCGGTTTTCGCTACGGTTGCAGGTTCGAATCCTGCCTCGGGCATGGATGTGTGTGATGTCCTTCGGTTAGTTAGGTTTACGTAGTTCTAAGATCTAGGGGACTGATGACCTCAGAAGTTAAGTCCCATAGTGCTCAGAGCAATAAAAAAAAAATAATCTCGGTTTTCTACTCACCAGCCAAAACCGCTTCGTGTAATCAATCGCTATTTTACCTGGCGATACAACTTTCTATAAGCACTGGTATCTCTTCTCCTTTTTGCACACATTTGTTTTGTTCTGCTTCTGTTACAAACAGTTTGTTACTTTATGGTATGTTTTACACTTTGGTTTTATCTTTGTAGTTAAGGTTATTATCTTTATTCGAAACTATTATGATATCATGGAATCGCTATATTGCATTGAGTCACGACATCAACACAATTCTGTGAGAATTAGTTACCAAGTCCGTTGGCAGTATGAGTTATATATCTGAACCCTGCGATTCCAACCGCTGGTTTAACGTCTCTGGTTTCGTTCCCTAGCGACGACCATCCAAGCGTCTCGCTAAAGGGGCAGCCTTGTGGCTTGAAAAGATTTTAAGGCATATGCGACTCCCTACGGAGGCTTGTCTGGCTGCGTGTTCCGCACTCTGAGGGCTCGCTCGCGGTGACGAAGGTGTGGTCGCCACGTTGTGGTTGGCGGCTGTTTTCATGGAGAGTATGCCGACGCCATTTGACCAGTCACTGCTCCGTTTGCCTTAGGGAACGCGTGCTGCGGATTCTGAGTTAGGCAGTTCCTAATTCTAGTGGCTTTGTTGATGAATGTGGTCCTACCAACATTCCTTGCGACTCTGGTCCCTGGCGTGGAAGTAAATGTTGAGATCTTTGTCTGCGTGTGATTAAGTATCATATCCGGTTTTTGGCCTCCCCCCATGAACCATGGACCTTGCCGTTGGTGGGGAGGCTTGCGTGCCTCAGCGATACAGATGGCCGTATCGTAGGTGCAACCACAACGGAAGGGTATCTGTTGAGAGGCCAGACAAACGTGTGGTTCCTGAAGAGGGGTAGCAACCTTTTCAGTAGTTGCAGGGGCAACAGTCTGGATGATTGACTGATCTGGCCTTGTAACACTAACAGAAACGGCCTTGCTGTGCTGGTACTGCGAACGGCTGAAAGCAAGGGGAAACAACAGCCGTAATTTTTCCCGAGGGCATGCAGCTTTACTGTATGGTTAAATGATGATGGCGTCCTGTTGGGTAAAATATTCCGGAGGTAAAATAGTCCCTCATTCGGATCTCCGGGCGGGGACTACTCAAGAGGACGTCGTTATCAGGAGAAAGAAAACTGGCGTTCTACGGATCGGAGCGTGGAATGTCAAATCGCTTAATCGGGCAGGTAGGTTAGAAAATTTAAAAAGGGAAATGGATAGGTTAAAGTTAGATATAGTGGGAATTAGTGAACTTCGGTGGCAGGAGGAACAAGACTTTTGGTCAGGTGAATACAGGGTTATAAATACAAAATCAAATAGGGGTAATCCAGGAGTAGGTTTAATAATGAATAAAAAATAGGAGTGCGTGTAAGCTGCTACAAACACCATAGTGAACGCATTTTTGTGTTCAAGATAGACACGAAGTCAACGCCTACTACAGTAGTGCAAGTTTATATGCCGACTAGCTCTGCAGATGATGAAGAATTTGATGAAATGTATGATGAGATAAAAGAAATTATTCAGGTAGTGAAGGGAGATGAAAATTTAATAGTCATGGGTGACTGGAATTCGACAGTAGGAAAAGGAAGAGAAGGAAACGTAGTAGGTCAATATGGATTGGGGCTAATTAATGAAAGAGGAAGCCGCCTGGTAGAATTTTGCACAGAGTATAACTTAATCATAGCTAACACTTGATTCAAGAATCATGAAAGAAGGTTGTATACATGGAAGAACCCAGGAGATACTAAAAGGTTTCAGATAGATTATATAATGGTAAGACAGAGATTTAGGAACCAGGTTTTAAATTGTAAGACATTTCCAGGGGCAGATGTGGACTCTGACCATAATCTATTGGTTATGAACTGTAGATTAAAACTGAAGAAACTCCAAGAAGGCGGGAATTTAAGGAGATGGGACCTGGACAAAATGAAAGAACCAGAGGTTGTACAGAGTTTCAGGGAGAGCATAAGGGAACAATTGACGAGAATGGGGGAAGGAATACAGTAGAAGAAGAACGGGTAGCTTTAAGGAATGAAATAGTGAAGGCAGGAGAGGATAAAGAAAGTAAAAAGACGAGAGCTAGTGCAAATCCTTGGGTAACAGAAGAAATATTGAATTTAATTGATGAAACGAGAAAATATAAAAATGCAGTAAGTTAAGCAGGCAAAGAGGATACAAAAGTCTCAAAAATGAGATCGACAGGAAGTGCAAAATGGCTAAGCAGGGATGGCTGGAGGACAAATGTAAGGATGTAGAGGCTTATCTCACTAGGGGTAAAATACATACTGCCTACAGAAAAATTAAAGAGACCTTTGGAGAAAAGAGAACCACTTGTATAAATATCAAGAGCTCAGATGGAAACCCAGTTCTAAGCAAAGAAGGGAAAGCAGAAAGGTGGAAGGAGTATATGGAGGGTCTATACAAGGGCGACGTACTTGAGGACAATATTATGGAAATGGACGAGGATGTAGAGTATGACAGAGCACTGAAAGACGTGAGTCGAAACAAGGCCCCGGGAGTAGACAACATACCATTAGAACTACTGGCGGCCTTGGGAGAGCCAGTCCTGACAAAACTCTACCATCTGGTGAGCACGATGTATGACACAGGCGAAGTACCCTCAGACTTCAAAAAGAATATAATAATTCCAATCCCAAAGAAAGCAGATGTTGACAGATGTGAAAAATACCGAACAATCAGTTTAATAAGATACAGCCGCAAAATACTAACGCGAATTCTTTACAGACGAATGGAAAGACTAGTAGAGGCCGACCTTGGGCAAGATCAGTTTGGATTCCGTAGAAATATTGGAACACGTGAGGCAATACTGACCTTCCGACTTATCTTAGAAGAAAGATTAAGGAAAGGCAAACCTACGTTTCTAGCATTTGTAGACTTAGAGAAAGCTTTTGACAATGTTGACTGGAATACTCTCTTTCAGATTCTGAAGGTGGCAGGGGTAAAATATAGAGAGCGAAAGGCTATTTACAATTTGTACAGAAACCAAATGGCATTTATAAGAGTTGAGGGGCATGAAAGGGAAGCAGTGGTTCGGAAGGGAGCGAGACAGGGTTGTAGCCTCTCCCCGACGTTATTCAAATGGTTCAAATGGCTCTGAGCACTATGGGACTCAACTGCTGTGGTCATAAGTCCCCTAGAACTTAGAACTACTTAAACCGAACTAACCTAAGGACAGCACACAACAGCCAGCCATCACGAGGCAGAGAAAATCCCTGACCCCGCCGGGAATCGAACCCGGAAACCCGGGCGTGGGAAGCGAGAACGCTACGGCACGACCACGAGATGCGGGCCCCCGACGTTATTCAATCTGTATATTGAGCAAGCAGTGAAGGAAACAAAAGAAAAATTTGGCGTAGGTATTAAAATCCATGGAGAAGAAATAACAACCTTGAGGTTCGCCGATGACATTGTAATTCTGTTAGAGACAGCAAAGAGTTGGAAGAGCAGTTAACGGAATGGATAGCGTCTTGAAAGGAGGATATAAGATGAACATCAACAAAAGCAAAACGAGGATAATGGAATGTAGTCGAATTAAGTCGGGAGATGCTGAGGGTATTAGATCAGGAAATGAGATACTTAAAGTAGTAAAGGAGTTTCGTTATTTGCGGAGCAAAATAACTGGTGATGGTCGAAGTAGCGAGGAGATAAAATATAGGCTGGCAATGGTAAGGAAAGCGTTTCTGAAGAAGAGAAATTTGTTAACATCGAGTATAGATTTAAGTGTCAGGAAGTCGTTTCTGAAAGTATTTGTACGGCGTGTAGCCATGTATGGAAGTGAAACAAGGACGATAAATAGTTTAGACAAGAAGAGAATAGGAGCTTTCGAAATGTGGTGTTACAGTAGAATGCTGAAGATTAGATGGGTAGATCATGTAACTAATGAGGAGGTACTAAATAGAATTGGGGAGAAGATGAATTTGTGGCACAACTTGACTAGATGAAGGGATCGGTTGGTACGACATGTTCTGAGGCATCAAGGGATCACCAGTTTATTATTGGAGGGCAGCGTGGAGGGTAAAAGTCGTAGACCAAGACATGAATACACTAAGCAGATTCAGAAGGATGTAGGTTGCATTAGGTTCTGGGAGATGAAGCTTGCACAGGATAGAGTAGCATGGTAGTATGGAGAGCTGCATCAAACCAGTCTCAGGACTGAAGACTACAACAACAACAACACGGTTTTTGGCATCCTGTATTCTTTGCTGAACCGTGCCATCTGAGACTTCTGTTGAGTTCACGCCTATAAGTGTGTAGCTCTCATTGGTGCTTGTTACGTGGCCTCGTTTTAGTGGTCGATCAGCATCCTTGGTAATTGGGAGATATCCGAGTCATTTTTAATACAGCTGTAAAAACGGTCACACTTTGGGCGGTTTTAATTCCATTATTACCTGATTAAGCACAGAGATGGTTTCTTTAAGATCTGTACCTGTGCCGTGTTTTGTGCTCTCAGGGTTTCAAACTGTGTTTTATTTTTCATATTTAAAGCACTGATGCACTGGATCTTTAGAATTCCATCTGTATTTAATTCTGAATTATCACATTTTCATAATCATTTAGGAGATGTGTATGCTGAAATTGTGTGTTGGCTCCTGTAGACTAAACAGATGCAGTTTCCTCCTCTCTGAGGAGAATTATCCGCATGTGACTTGTAGTTTCTATCTGTTATGTAGTTCTAATGAGTGTCATGTGTATCTTTAAGGGTCTCAGCTAAATCAAGCATCTGTTTCATGCGTGGCCTGAGCCACGTCGGTACCTTGGGCAATATATTAAATTACTCACTTTTAACTATCCTGCTAATCTGTTAATTGATGAATCTACTTTTGGTTTGTGGCGATACAATCATTTTAAAACATTTCGTTCCTCGATGTCTTTTGTCGTCTTAGTGAATTTAAAAGACCGACTGAGTTAAATAGTTTTGGAATCCAAAAATGTTTCCTTTGAATTTCAGTTGTAATTATCCTAATGCTTGTATTAAACACTTCTTGTAACTGTCTTCACGTAACTGACTTTTGGCTCTTCTGTGGATTGTCTTGTACATGTATATTAAATATTTCTATACACAGTTTATCCATCCCCTAGAATCGGGACTCGATTTTTGCCTGTTATCGATATTGATATTGGCAAAATATTGGTCCCATGAATTCCAAGCCTTTCGAGAATGTTTTAATTTCAAAATCACTCCACTCTATAACTACCACGGTGCCTCTGGTACAGCAACCATAATACATGTTTAGATACACAGAAACCAGTCTTGGTTGCACAACATAGATTTATTTAATTTTTACATGTGAGGCGTTTCAACTGTTCTAGTCGTCATCTGACTGTTTGGAGAAATCACAATTTATTTTAAGTGTAAATACTGCAAGAAATGAATAAATTAAAATAACAGGAGGAAAAGAAACACCGACTGGGCTATCGAGCATAGGGCCATATTTGTATTTCAGGGAATAGTGAGGGGTATAAATTTCAACTCATAAAATATTGCAACATAACGGAGCTTACCAATAAAATCTCTGCTAACCGTGACCGAGGCGTCGAACCTCCCAAAGAACTGGGAAGAAACAGCCATATAGCCACTGTCAATACTTCTTTACGTCACCTACAAGCAACACGAAAGAAGATAATGAGAGTAGGAAAAAAGAAAGCTACTAAGGTGTGCAAAGGACACCTCACTTAGGCAAATAGAAAAATCAGTGAGCAGAAAAAACTCACAAGTGCAAAATACATCCACCTTTCGCAGCAATGCAGGCTGCTATTCTCCCATGGAGACGATCGTAGAGATGCTGGATGTAGTCCTGTGGAACGGCTTGCCATGCCATTTCCACCTGGAGCCTCAGTTGGACCAGCGTTCGTGCTGGACGTGCAGACCGCGTGAGACGACGCTTCATCCAGTCCCAAACATGCTCAATGGGGGACAGATCCGGAGATCTTGCTGGCCAGGGTAGTTGACTTACACCTTCTAGAGCACGTTGGGTGGCACGGGATACATGCGGACGTGCATTGTCCTGCTGGAACAGGAAGTTCCCTTGCCGGTCTAGGAATGGTAGAACGATGGGTTCGATGACGGTTTGGATGTATCGTGCACTATTCAGTGTCCCCTCGACGATCACCAGTGGTGTACGGCCAGTGTAGGAGATCGCTCCCCACACCATGATGCCGGGTGTTGGCCCTGTGTGCCTCGGTCGTATGCAGTCATGATTGTGGCGCTCACCTGCACGGCGCCAAACACGCATACGACCATCATTGGCACCAAGGCAGAAGCGACTCTCATCGCTGAAGACGACACGTCTCCATTCGTCCCTACATTCACGCCTGTCGCGACACCACTGGAGGTGGGCTGCACGATGTTGGGGCGTGAGCGGAAGACGACCTAACGGTGTGCGGGACCATAGCCCAGCTTCATGGAGACGGTTGCGAATGGTCCTCGCCGATACCCCAGGAGCAACAGTGTCCCTAATTTGCTGGGAAGTGGCGGTGCGGTCCCCTAAGGCACTGCGTAGGATCCTACGGTCTTGGCGTGCATCCGTGCGTCGCTGCGGTCCGGTCCCAGGTCGACGGGCACGTGCACCTTCCGCCGACCACTGGCGACAACATCGATGTACTGTGGAGACCTCACGCCCCACGTGTTGAGCAATTCGGCGGTACGTCCACCCGGCCTCCCACATGCCCACTATACGCCCTCGCTCAAAGTCCGTCAACTGCACATACGGTTCACGTCCACGCTGTCGCGGCATGCTACCAGTGTTAAAGACTGCGATGGAGCTCCGTATGCCACGGCAAACTGGCTGACACTGACGGCGGCGGTGCACAAATGCTGCGCAGCTAGCGCCATTCGACGGCCAACACCGCTGTTCCTGGTGTGTCCGCTGTGCCGTGCGTGTGATCATTGCTTGTACAGCCCTCTCGCAGTGTCCGGAGCAAGTATGGTGGGTCTGACACACCGGTGTCAATGTGTTCTTTTTTCCATTTCCAGGAGTGTATAATTTATTCAATTCCGAAGACTACAACTATTTTTAAGTTTGTTTTGAAATGTGTTCTACATGGACGTGACCCACTGTGGCGCTGTTAAACTGCTGTCAAATGGTGTTATTATTAACGTCCGTGTTCATCAGGTACATTTTAGTGATGTGAGATAAAGTATGTGTTGTGGCTAACCTGTGATGGTTCAATATATATCGCTGGTGTGATTTTCGATTGTTTCATGTTTATTTACTCTGTCGTTATCTCGAAAATATTCGTAATTAATTCTGTTTCTTGAGCCTCTGTTTTGTTGAAGTATAATAATGAGTAAAAGTAAAGTTATTAGAAATCCTCTGAAGGCTTTTAAGAAAAGGAGAAATGTTGGAATGCCAAAGCTATGTCTTATTACTGTAAACAATAAAGACGATAACCAAGTGAGTGAACCTAACCTCTCAAGTACACCTGCCCATAGCAGTCAAAGTGGGAAAGAAAATACTTCACAGAAGAAGCTTGGTTCAATGAGCGAAAACTATGAATGTTTTATGAGCGAATCGGATGTGAATGAAATATTTGATATGTCGGATCTCAAAGGAATTTTTTTAAACTGTTTAAGATGTATTCATTGTAGTGAAGTTGGTCTGGAACTCTCCATAATAAAGCACGTAGGACTTGCTAGTGAAATACAACTGAAATGTGATAAGTGTTTATACATGACCACCTTTTGGAACAGTGTTGCAGTAGCTGCAACTAAAGAAAATGGTAGCAAAATCTACGAACACAACATTAGATTTGTTTATTCCTTGCGTTCAGTTGGTAAGGGTGCTACTGCAGGTGCAATTTTCTGTGGGATCATGAATCTTCCAAATCCCCCAACCAAGTTTTCGACCTATAATAAATTAATAGGGTCTAAAGTAGAAAATGTCTGTATAGAATCTATGAAGAACGCTGTGGAAGAGGCAGTAATGGAAAATAATGGTAACAGAGATTTGACTGCAGCGTTCGATGGTACCTGGCATAAACGGGGACACACATCTCTTCATGGTGTAGTATCTGCCACCAGTATGTATACAGGGAAAGTTTTAGATGTAGCAGTAATATCAAAGTATTGTAGATGTCCACAAAAATATAAAGGTACACATGAAAATAATTGCAAAGCTAACTATAGTGCAAGTAGTGGAGGAATGGAAGTGGCTGGTGTTGCCAGTATATTCCAGCGTTCTGAGGCGTGTGATAAAGTGCGATATGCTAATTACCTTGGTGACGGTGATTCTAAAAGTTTCAAACATGTTCAAGGACTGAAGCCCTATGGTGATAATGTTGTAGTGCAGAAATTTGAGTGTATTGAACGCGTACAGAAGCGAATGGGAACAAGACTTCGGCGACTTAAAGCTTCGTACAAAAATCAAAAACTCAGTGATGGTAAAGGGTTGGATGGGAAGGGAAGGTTAACTGACAGTGTAATTGACAAAATACAGAACTATTATGGAATGGCTATTAGGCAAAATACACGAAGTGTCGACGAAATGAAGAAGGCTGTTTGGGCTCTTTTTTTTCATACTTCTTCAACCGATGAAAATCCCCAACATAGCTTGTGTCCCAAAGAAGACAGTTGGTGTAAATATAACAAAGGATTGCTAACTGGTGAAGTGTACACTCATAAGCATAGTCTGCCTCATGCAATAATGGAGATGATAAAACCTATTTTCAGAAACTTAGCAGCACCTGAACTGTTGAAAAAGTGTATTCACAGGAAAACTCAAAACTCCAATGAAAGTGTAAATAGTGTTATATGGTCGAGAATCCCCAAGACTGTATTTGTTGGAATATAAACACTTCCCTTTGGTGTGTATGATGCTGTTGCGACTTTCAATTATGGCAACATTGTAAGGTGCAAGATATTTAGAAATATGGGAATGAAGATAGGTTCTAACATGGTACGAGCGGTGCTTGCTTTAGACAAGGAACGCCTTCGGGCTGCAGACAGGGCTGTAAAGAGTCTAGAAATACAAGCAAGAGTAAACAGGAGGAGGAAAAAAGGAAGCTGGAGGAGGAGTTTGCAGAGGATGAAGATAATCCATCCTATGGACCTGGAATGCACTAAAAAGTTAATCCAATCTTTGTCGCTTGGTTCCCAAAACTTTTATTTTCTCATACTAATTACATGTTTTCTAAGGATCTTCCAAACATATTTGTTTCAAACTTTCAGTAAATGTTACACAGTACCTTCAGCATAATTTAACACAGCCTTTTTCCAAAAAACTGTATATTTTTGAATATATAAATAAAAAATTGCAAAAAAATGTTGTGAATTTTCATTACAATTGAAAAAAAATCATCTTTAATAACTGAACTAAAATTTTGTAAAATCCCTGTGTTAAGTTGTAGCCCATATTCCAATAAATAATCTGTAAAAAGTTCAACTTCCTACCTCAAATACTTCGTGAGGAAAGATGTAATTTATAAGCGTTATTTTAACATTGCAAGTATAGGGCGTTCCGGAGCCCCTTAAGTTAGCTGAAGTTGATTAAGTAGTGTGTACACTTAGGGACCGATGACCTCAGAAATTTGGTCCCATAAGACCATACCACAAATTTCCTAATTTAGACAAATAAATCTGCTGGAGGAACAACGGAACTAAGCATTATACCAGAGGTTTAAAATACCGCTTCAATTGCAAACTTCTTTTATTACCACACAACCAGTTTCGGTCTCTTATAAGCCCATCTTCAGGTGTTGTAACTTGGTGCTGTGCTGCCCAGCGCCGCGGTGGACGTGTACTAGGCGCGGTGTGCTACCTATGAGCGCAGCACAGGGAGCTTAAATTTGAAATCATCCTTCGAGATATGGTGACGGACAGAGCAGTGCACACAAGCCGCATTGTGTCACAAAAGTCACGCGGCACTATACCGAACTGCACTGGGATCGCAGTTGTCTCACTTGTAAGCTGCCGGTAGTGGGCGACGATCAGATGGTGGCATATCGCATATTACTGCGTCACACACGTTTTAGTTTAGCTATATGAATGGGAACATGAGATAAATAATTTCTCCCTTGTTTACTGCTACTCAAATGCACCAAATAGATATAAAACATTACGAGATATCACTGAAATGTTAAAATTTGTTTGGCTTCAGAAAAAATAAAGATTCTAGACAGGAAAATAGACTACAAAGAAGGTGGAATGAATCAGAAAAAACACTATAACTTTCTAGCACTCTTGAACTAAGATAGAGCCTTCGGCATTGGAATACATGTCTTTGACATCATAGCAAGAACGGTGATAAATACAGAGTCATGACATGCACAATATCCTCGAATGCTATGTGAGAATAATTAGCATGGAATCAATAACAGGGGACAAGGCTTCCGCTTATTGCGAATTTTATGGTTCTCGAACAAAAGTTAGTGAACGGAGCAAAAGAAAATGTCTGGTGAAAAAACAGAAGGAAAACAACTACTGCTATTAAGTTCGGCTCCTAATGTTGCCCTTATTGCTAAAAGTGAAGAAGAGAAACAAAAACATGTTGAATGTGATTGCTGGCACACTATGTTGATCAAGGATACACGGACAAAGATGCCACAAAAAGCAGTAGAATTGAGAATAGGGAAATGTTGAACGTAAAATTGTGGCGGCTCAAACAAGAAAGAATGGGGAAGGAATTCGGTCGTATTCCTTGAAAGGAACCAACGTGGCATTTGTCATAAACAGATTAGCCATTTCAGGAAGCAAAGGAAGTTAGAGTAGAGGTGAATAGAAAGGAAACGAAATTCATGAGGATAGAAAGAAATTATGGGACAAAATTGTGGCAAACTATACAGACTGATGAACAAGTGTGTGAAGAAGCAGAAGAGTTTAAGTAAATGGGTGTTGGAGAAAGTAGCAGAAATGATGAAAATTAAGAAATAACAGCGAAGATAAAGGTGGCACCCAGAGCACGATATTGATTCAAGAAACTATTGTCATCCAAAATTTTATCAAGAGGAACCAAACAGGATCTATGAAACGATGCCAGTATATGACCACTGTCGTTGTATGAGGCAGAAATATGGAGAATACGAGAGGAAGGTAAAGTTTTTCGAAAGTAGAAGCCCGTGAAAGATATTTGGACCAGTTTATGAGGAGGAGAAAGGTAAGACGAAAACCAGATCAGGGAATAGAATATTGCTGTGGTAGCCAAGACAAGCAGACTCAGATGGGCCAGGTGCGTCTATAGAAGAGAGGAGGAAACAAGATTGAGAGACGTGTAGGTGAAGAGATCCGAAGGGCGAAGGATTTTACGCAGATCGAAAATAAAACTGACATACTAGTTGGCCAATTATCTTCAGATATTTGGAGAAAGTGAAGAAGATCCCAAAGACAGCACGCTGTCGAGGAGGCCCCTTGACGACGCCACAAAACGACTGCCGTTTGTGAAGCCAGGAGAGAAAGAGTAAGTAAGGAAAACGTAGATTAAATGGCTTTTTAACGTCGCGGAAGAAGTTGTAGAGCTTTCCTTACTAGGTTGCGTGATGGCGAGAGAGTGCCAGATAGCATGGGTCCAGGAGTGGCAAGGCGTTGAACTCAACAAATCCAAATGAAGAAAAAGGTTTTACGACTTTTATTTACCTCGGCGGCATTAAAACAGTCGAAAGTAATGAACAGTAAGTTCATTAATGAATTAGAAAAACAAAATGACGTTTCAAGCTATTATTTTAAAAATTTAAAGAAAATTTTAAAATTTAGTCTCCATGCTATATTCCGTGGGAGAACCGATATCAACAGAATTTACGAGTTTTGCAACACATACACAGACCATAAAACCGTTAACAGTATTGACCACCATTCATGGCGCTGAAAACCAATATATTTGGTTAATAATCAGGCACTGAGACACGGTGACGCTATAGCTTAGCTGAGACATCGCTTGATCTCTCATTCAGCATAGATAAACATTAAAAGTCACATAGCTACAACGCGAAGGCTAAGGAAATGAACGTTGAAAGATATTATAAGATCCCTTCAAGCTTCAATTGTCAACAACGTTAAGTTTTGTGTTTTGACTGAGTGATCTTAAAAAAAAATTAATGTGATAGTTTAAATTTGAATATTTAGAAGGACCACACATTTTAAAAATGATTGATTTTTAACGCCCAGCTGTCATTGCACTACATAGTAAACAATTTCATTTTTAAAATATTATTGTTCTTTACAAGTGACTTTAGAAAAACTCCGGCTTGTTCTGGTAACCCTAAATGCTGATCCACTTTGAGAGCTAGGACAATTATGACAGTCGCAAACAACACAGACACTAAAAATTGATACAAGTCTACCCCGGCAGCTCCCAGAAAACGAACCGTGTGTGTCAATGACCAGTAGCCTGCCAGGTAGGTGGAAATGCTGACCGAGTTGCGTCAAACACGAAAACTATCGCAATACGGCGGAAGCCATGGTCTGCGGGCGAAACATGATGACATCGTAGAAGCCGAAAGATACCATCAGACTGGTGACAAAACAAAGTTTCGTAAGAAGGGCTGGATACAATCCAACTTTATGTATTCAGGTTTCAAGCCAGTAGAAGAGAGACTCTGAAAGATGAAGTTGCGGAAGTCTAAAGTCTCTAGGAGAGTGATAGCAAGGAAACACTAGGACACGTGATGTCACAGCCATCCCCGCCATCGCAGAGCAGACGGGAAGCGCAAATATAAATATCCCGCCCTTCTTAATAAACGCCTGGTTGATGAGTGCTAATTGTCGGCTACGCAGTGCGTAGTCTCAGCCTTTGCGTCAGCTGCAGCTACCCAGTGAGTGGTGAGGCCATGGAGCTGGCCTCGGCATGCTTAGCTGTCTTCGATCGTCTATGGAACCAAGAGCTAGCCTGTCCCAGCTGCGCTGCTAACTTCCGAGTCGACACTGATGGGATGTGGAGGCAGGTCTGCAGGTCTGCTGACGCTTGACCTGCGTGACCTCAACATTGTCCGTCATCCACTTTCGAATAGTGGGCATGGCTGCTGAGCATCCCGTTAATGTGGAAGACACCGATGTTACTGGCTCCCGTCTCCTAAGCGGGGGCTGAGAACCAATACCTACATACCGGCGGGTACTTCAGGTGGACCTGGGGCCAAACTCCTGAGAGTAAATCTTCTACGTCAGCGAGTGCTCTTTGGACATCGACCCGTGGAGCTGGAGGCTGCCAGAGTTGGGGAACCTGCAGCCGCCCCGTGACGAAACAGCTGCCAGCCGACGATCCGCTGTGATGGCGGTGGTTCTGCGAGTCGATCGCACGCCAGCATTCCACTACTGATGATGTGCTACACCGCACAACGCTTTGGAAGACAATCCTGTACTTCCGCCTAATAAATGTGTCACTGACGATGTTGTTTCCTTGGCACTCTCAAGTGCAGCTAGGATCTCACCACCGCATCCTGATCCACACTCTCCTGACGACTGTAGGAGTCTGGGCCCGAACTCTTATAATATGTAAGAAATCAAATTAAATTTCTGTAACGAGGCCTCACTCAAAGAACAGTAGCAGCTGAAATGAGAATCGTGCGAACTCTAAAGATGCAAATCCGTGACCATAAAGGCAGTGGGAAGCAGTAATACTTGGAATGTAACAGGCACACTTTTCCACAGTTACGGATCGCCATTCATAATATAACGAACCAAACCTCCGTCCTCGGTGAATAAGTGTAGTTACCGCGCGGAACAGTAAGCAACGCATTGAGGGCTGAACAGAACTTGTGTGTGGTTAAAAGTCCTATTGGGACGGCAGTAAACTTGTCGCTAAGGTACGAAGTACAGAGTAGTTTAATGAGCAATAGGTATCTATACTAATGCTTGCACGGTTCAAAGGACTGTATATTTTTTTAGACAGCAGTGTACAGGTTTTCTATTAAAACCGACTGCTAGAAACAAAATGCTGTGCTGTGTTGTGGAAATGTGGGGTTCTCTTTTTTTTTGTCTTCCTCTTGCAGACAGTTTCAACTGCAATAGCGGGGTGTTGAAACGATGACACTAACTTTTTCTTCCATATACAGGGTGGTCCATTGATCGTGACCGGGCCAATTATCTCCCGAAATAAGCGTCAAACGAAAAAACTACAAAGAACGAAACTTGTCTAGCTAAAACATTTATATTTCTTTACGTACTACACGAATATGTAATAAAAAATGATGGGTTCTTATTTAAAAAAACGCAGTTGATATCTGTTTGACGTATGCCAGCGCCACCTAGCGGGCCAACCATAGCGCCATCTGGTTTCCCCCTTCAAGATAGACGAGTTCCGTTCTTTGTACTTTATTCGTTTGGTGCTTATTTCGTGAGATATTTGGCCCGGTCACTATCAATGAACCACCCTGTACACTGTTTATCTGTATACACATTTTTAAATATATACATTTGTAAACAAAATTGTGTACAAAACAATGTGATTTCTGTTTTCTTAGCATTATAGAAAAGCTATATATTAAGAAAGGTTTATTTGTGACTCATCGGCTTATGATTAGAATACTACTTTTCAACCTGAATCGTCCAAAACTTTGCAATGCGTCTGAAATAAACATTGTTGTTTTAGGAATTAACGTAATACATCATGAGGAATACCAATCAATCGATGCTGAGGTTGCAGTTCAATATGAACAAGTGTTTCTAAATTCACTGAACCCAGCTGACTTCCTGCCGCACAGTTTGAGGCTTACTGCCAGCGTTCCTGTAGTACTAGTATGCAATCTCAGTCCTCTGTAACTTTGTAATGGTACGTGTTTGAAGATTGAAACTATGAGAAGAAATTTCATTGAAGCTACTAATCTCAGAGATTCAGCGGCTGGATAGATCACTCACATAACCCGTATGTAAATGATCCCACGGATTTACCCATTGACTTTCAGTAACTTCTGTTTCCAGTCAGGGCTTCTTTTACAATTACCATAAATAAGGCTCAATGTCCGACACTCAGATGCGTTGGAATTGATTAACGATCAGAGTTTCTTCCTACACTCAGTTGCGTGTTGCCGCTTCACTAACTGGTAGTCCTGAAAGTCAGTTGATATTGTTACGACACTGTTTCCAATAAACGAAAAACTTTTATACTCTATAGTTTTGTAACTGTATTGTATAAAAACTTTGAATATTAAAAACAATAAAAACTAGAAACGAAGTAGAGGAGTCTGTTTCATTTATATTCTATATGATTTATTATAATTTCGTATTATATACTTTCAAAGTGGGCGAACTCCCAACGAGGGACCGAAATTTGCGTCCTGACACAATGTCCATAGATGTCCACATTAGGAGGGTTATCCGAGACACTGCTTTCCTACGTGTTATATTACATGTAATCGTCTTGTTGTTATCGTAGTCCTCAGACCAAGGCTCTGGCTGTCGACGGGAAGTTAAAATCTAATCTTCCTTCCTAGCTTCAGTCCGAAGACCTGCTCATTAGTTATTCAGTCTACCCATCTAATCTTCAGGTTTCCTCTGTAGGACGACATTCCAAAAGATTCTCCTTTTGTCGAATCGTTTTTCGTCCACGTTTAACTGCTCATGCATCTAAATTACTAGCAGGAATTAATACACAGAAGAATGGAAAAGGAAATTCCAGATCCACTGGATGATAAGTATAGTTTTCAAAAGATAAAGGTACCAGAAAGGTAGTTCCAACATTCCATTTGGTAACGGAGGCATTATTGACGAAAAACCTAAGCTCTTTTAAAGGATTTTCCGATCTAGATGATTTGTTGTGCAACATAAAATGTTGGAAAAGTCTAAGAACAACGGGAATAGGCTGTAGGCAATTATAGGTTTTGTTCAATTACTGTAAGAACAAGGATGAAGCATGAATGGAAAGTCAGGAGACAAGTGATCAGATAGTCGTTCTCTCTTAGTGTTCGCCCTGTACAGGGAAGAAGTAATACAGGAATAAAAAACAAGATTAGTTCATGATATTGTTGCCCTCGGTGAATGTGACGAAGGATTGAAGGTCCTGTTTAATGGAATGGCCAGATGAGCACAGAATATGCACTGGGAGTGAATCAAAGAAAGACAAAATAAGAAGTAACAGAAATGAGATTAGTGATAAACTTATCAAGATCAATGTAGCAGTAGTGTATGAGGCAGACTCGCACACGCGAAGAGATTATTCGTCACTTAAAGAAATCTACTAAAACCAAAAAAAAGTCATAATTTCAAGAACAAACTCCTAGCATCTACGTCAGAAGCACGCCACTGTATAGCACTGATTCACTGAAAACCCAGAAATGAAGAAAATCGAAGCGTTTGTAATGAGGTGTTACTGATAAGTTCTGAAAATTAAACTGACTGATTCGGGTAGAAATGCGGAGGTCTTCTGCAGAGTCGCAGAAGAAAAGAACTTGTCGAAAACACTGAATAGAAGAAGAGGCAGCATGGAACGACATGTGACAAGACAACTTCCGCGGTACTAGCTGGAGCCGTAAAGGGCAAAAACTATAAGAGAAAAGGTTGAAATATATCCATCAAATAATCTATGACACTGGGTGTGAGTGCTATTCAGGAATAAAGGGGGTGGCAGACCCAAGACTGGAATAGAAGTTAAGAGATAACCAAACAAATCAAACCTATTCAGAAGACTGATAACATAAAGAAACCCACCATGAACGCTCCAAAGACGTCCACGAATGTGGAGCAATCAACACTTGGGAGCACATCGACTGAGAGAGCACCTACAGATAATGTTTCCTACCCGGCCAGGAAGGTCTTTGGTTGCTAAATAGTGTATTTTAGCATCTTAGCAAAATGAAGATCTTTCGCACAGACTGAATACCCGTCAAGGAGAAAATCAGACTATCTGGTTGAAAGACAGAGTGCAAAATGACACATATGATGACAACGAGGGAGAACACACAGTTAAAACGTCCTTGGGTTGTATCGAGGAGATGAGATGTAGCGAGGACCTAGAATCCCCACAGTCATCCACCTACGAGTCTTTATAGCCTCGTTAGTGGAAAGAAGAACTGAGGTTCGGCCGCTGGAATTCCAGTATTATGTTTTGGTACATCAGGGGCTAACAGTGTAGAAGACATGAGAAAAGAACAATAACGACTCTGCTTGTAACTTGTATCACAGTATTGCAGTATTGAGTAACGTAGTGAAGTATGGAAATTTGGTTCTCTCGGAGCTCAGCAGCTTGAAAGCATTTGTTACAAGACGTCTTGCTGGAGACTATCAGCCGCATTGAAATTACGTAATAGCCAGACTGAGGTTTGGGCAAAGAGTAGATGGTCAGAAGCGTATTGGCTATTATGCAAGTTCATATCAAGTGACGTGCGTGTCGATCATAAAATGCCTACAGCTTCAGAACTGGTGTGTATCTCATAGTACAAAGGCCGCCAAACCGCCCCACTTCCTGGTCACATTGGACACACTTATATTTCAACGTAGAAATATCGATTGCAATGTCTGGGGAATAACAATAGAGTACAGTCCAGTAGTTACAGTATCAGGTAGAGAGCCATCTTGATTCTAGATGTACATACATCTGCGTTGCTTAGGACGAGACGGTAGTAATCATGTACATACAGTACTTCTCTTAGTTCCTCCACGGCCACTACACGCTGCTCTTTCTTAGCTAATTTACTATCGTCTTCAAAAGCATATTTCTCAAATATACTAAAACATTTTCCAATTTTGGTACGTTTATTATCTGTTACGCACACGACTCATTTGAAATATATGATCTGTTTTGGAACTTGAGTAGAAGATGTGCTACCACACCCTATACAACAGAGCAGATCAGAGCATGTGTGGAAGAGCAGACCGAAGTCTACGGAACACCTTAGAAGAATTATCAGACCACTAATAATGTCTGTCCTCATCTAGAGTAATGCTGTGCGCTGTAGTAAACCTACCAGGCAGATTTCTTACAGAGGAACACAACCGATTCGCATCCCCATCCTTACGTAACCCACGCTTATGCATTGCCAGTAGTACGCATTAGTGTATACAAGCAAATTAAGTGTATGAGTTGATGTAATCAGTTACCACATTAAGTAACTAAAACTACTGACAGACACACAATAGTTCATAAAATGTACTTGCTCATGAGAGTCAGAAAGGTGTACTTCTGCACTGCATATTCTATAGACTGACTCATTCGAAGTCTGCAGATGCTCATAAAAGAATCGTGAGCTATTCTTCTTCCTATTCTGCTGTATGAGAGTCTCCTTAGTTACTCGAATGTAGACGAATGCCTTAGCCCCTCGTGGTGCCTAGGAAAAACATTTAGATCACCACCCTTCAAGCGCAACTCACTGATATGCTATAAATGCTTTCCCAGACTGTAACAGAATACGACCGCCTGCCCCGGCCTCCACCCACCTTCCAGGCATTTACGGACCATGGTGCTGTTTGAAGGGAAACTAAAATGTGTTTCTCGAGCTTCTTAATAACACGGCATTTACGGATAACACTTCTATCACTTACATGAATCTTACAGTATCCCATTGGAACACACATTTTAACGTCGACCAGTTCCATTTTATATAAAGGGTGTATTTGTTTATTTAAAATAATAATGCCAGGTACTAAATGTTAAACATTAAACTATGAGGTACTGTACGGACAAGAGATACCTGGCTGTTACAGGTAGCATTACCGCCTCTTGTAGAAACAGCTCTGACCAGTCAACGGGACTGGAGATGGGACGTTCATATTCACAGGACATGCACATTAGTATGTTCTGCAGAAATGATTAGCATTTGAGCCATGTCAGCCCCCGGGCGCAAGGTCAACATCGAACACGCGGCACAAAACCACGTATCGGTAAAATGTGTCCGCTGCTGTCGTTGTCGCTGTAAACCGAAGGCAATGGATCGGTGTGACTTCAGCAGACGTGCAGGACGCCTCACAGACGTATGCGCGAACCATACCGACGAATCAGTGAGTTTGAAAGAGGGCGGATTATTCGCATGAGAAAATTTCATGCATCCATCCGGGAATTTACTGCTAGTGTGGAACGAAGTGTTTCTACGGTACAATGGGTGTGTCCACGGATGAATCAAGGTTCTGTTTGTTTGAAAATGTTGGCCGCATTTTAGTTCATCACAGACTGAGGGAGTGGCATCATAGTGACTGCAACGACGTACAACGCCAACTCAAGACCTTATGGTGTGGGCTACTATTGGGTACAACCACAAATCACAGTTGGTGCATACCCAGGGCAATGTGACCTGTGTGATCTAAGTGAATAACATCCTGCAACCCGTAGCCATACCCTTCCAGCACGACACTCCAGACGCCATTTTTCAGCAAGACAATGCAGGATCACATGTTGTTGAACGAACACGTACCTTCTTGGTACTACATGATGTCAGCTTTTTGCCGTGCCCACCGCATCACCAAACTAATCGGCCTATCCTGCTTGCGATATAAAATATGACCTTGGATCGCATGTATCCCTAATGGATTTTCTAATTGTATAAGGCTATCTATCTTTCCCGAAGAACTGATACCGATAAGTAGGAGGAAAGTGTACAACCGACCATTCTGATGGAAAGTCTACTAAAAATAAAAGTAATTAAACCAAACAGGGCTATAATTTGGAAAATGAAAGTTATTTTGTGCATTCACTCGCGAACAACACTGGACAGAAAGGGGTACCACTGATCGTGAATCCAAAAGTTACACTAATGAACGAAAAGGAAGTAATTAACGGTCACCAATCTACTAGATCAATTTACATCCAAAATCCTGTACAAGATGGTGGGAAAGAAAAACATGAAATATTAAACACTGACATGGCAACTGACGGTTGCCACGTTTTTTTTTCCTTTTTTTGGCACAAATTTTAATTGAGTATATAATGATAGAGAAAACCGAGAGGTCACTTTTACGTTATGTTCGGCATTAAATTTTGAAACAGACAATCGAGTAAGGATTTGAAAATATGCAATTAAACTGTATGTTAGTACTGAACTTAGTTACGTAAACGATGACTTTCAGTGACCTCAGCACAACGTCATCAAAAAAATTTAGAAAAAAAGCAAGCACTTTTTACTTGGCCATTACTTATTTTGCAAATTGGATTTCATATTATTGTCTGAATAACTGAGCCTTTATTACTGACTTGAACAGAATTAAATACTAGAATACGTACCAAACCAAACAGCCATGTGCTCCAAGCTATATGTAAAATAAATAAAACTTACGCACTCTTACTTTGTGCATTTCTTTAGATTTGGATTTCTTCCAGGGATTGACTCTCAAACTTGAAAAATGAAATTGCCTTGCTTTAGTCATATACTGAAGCCTCTGTTGTACAAAAGTTAATTGAAAGTAGACTGAGGCTAAATTCTTAAAAGAGAAATTATTCATTAATAAACTGGCTGTAACTATTCAAATTGTTTCTTATGACACTCAGCATATAAGGAAAAAAAGGAACAAGGTTCCTTCCTGGTAAAAATGTCTGGGGGCAATGAGGACACAATCGCCCTGAGATTAACTGATTATTATTTAAATAAAACTTATCAATCAAATCACATTCTGTTGTGCTGCTGGGTTAGCCGTTAATACTTTCTACCAATGAACAGTCTTACTTCAGTGCTGTGCATACGACGAAATTCGGAGCCGACGACGATACTGTGTTGCTGGAACTGCTGCTGTTGTTGAATACGGAAGCATATTGTAGAGCCACGGCTAATTATAGGAACGGGCAAACGTAATTAACACAGACTCTTCCGCCCGTCCACTGCCCGTACTCCTGCTCTACACATTTGGCCGGCGCGCGTACATGATGCCACCGAAAATGGTACTCTCTACTGTGAGAGCGTTAACAACACACTTCCGCACACTACAAGCGCTGGAACCCGTCTCTCGCTCTTTCCGCGCGCTCGGCGCAACAACCCCCCTACCTAAAGATTTTAAAACGCACAAGCACTGCTGTTATCGTTGCTAGTCGATGCAAATAACAATTCCTTTGGGTTTTTCCCAGAGCTTATAAGTTTTACAGTAAAACACAGATAAATACAATGAAACGTCAACAGACTTCTACCTAAATGTACACACACAGTGAAGATATCCTTACTTATTAAAAGAAAGCATTTAAATTACAAATATGTACATACAATTAAAAAAAGTTATATATCGGTAGCAGGTGCCATGCATCCTGCATTTTTGTTGTTACCCTCTATATTTTGCGAAAATACATATTTAATTCCGGACGTACGCATAAAATATCATCCGACATTGTGCTAAACGCATTCTCTGAAAATTTTTTCGAGCAGTTAGTTCATGAGCCCACACGAATAGTAAACGGTTGTGAAAACACACTTGACCTCTTACCAACAAATAATCCTGAGTTGATAATGAGCACCAAAACAGATACAGGCATTAGTGAACACAGGGTTGTCGTAGCGTGATTGAATATTGTAACCCCAAATCCTCCAAAAATAAACGAAAAATATACCTATACAAAAAAGCATATAAAAATTCATTTGACGCCTTCCTGAGAGACTATCTCAAGTGTAGACAAGATGTGACTTGAATTCAAAGAAATAGTATCGGCAGCAATTGAGATATTTACACCAAATAAATTAACAAACGACATAGTTGATCGCCCTTGGTACATAAAACTGGTCAGAATACAGTTGCAGAAACGACGAAACAAACATGCCAAATTTAAACAGATGCAAAATCCCCAAGATTGGCAATCTTATACAGAAGCTCGAAATTTAGAGCGGACTTCAATGATTTACACAACGAAACCTGGAAGAAAATCCAAAGTGACTCTGGTCGTATGTGAAGTATGTTAGCGGCAAGAAACAATCGATGCTTTCTCTGCGCGATAGCAATGAAGAAACTACCGAAAATAGTGCTGCCAAAGCAGAGTTATTAAACACAGCTTTCCGAAATGACTTCGCAAAAGAAGAAGAAGAAAATATTCCAGAATTCGAATCAAGAAAGCTGCCAATAGGAGTAACGTAGAAGTAAATATCCCTGGAGTAGTGAGGCAATTTAAGTACTTAATAAAAGCAAGTTTTCTGGTCCAGACTGTATACCAATTAGGATCCTTTCAGGGTATACTGATGCATTATCTCCATACTTAACAAACATATACAACCGTTCATTCGGACTAAAGATCCGTACCCAATGACTGGAAAGTTGCACAAGTCACACCTATATTCGAGAAAGGTAGTAAGAGTAATTCACTAAATTATAGGCCCATATCATTAACGTCGATATGCAGCAGCATTTTGGAACGTATATCGTATTAGAACATTATCAGGTACCTCGGAGAAAACGGTCTATTGACACACAGTCAACATGGATTTAGAAAACATCGTTCTTGTGGAACACAACTAGCTCCTTAATCACATGAAGTGTGAGTGATATTGACAAGGTATTTCAGATTGATTCCGTATTTCTGGTTTTCCGGAATGGTTTTGACACTCTACAACACAAGTGGTTTGTAGTGAAATTGCGTGCTTATGGAATATCGTCTCAGTTACGTGACTGGATTTGCGATTTCCTGTCAGTGAGCTCACAGTTCGTTTTAATTGACGGAAAGTCATCGATTAAACCAGAAGTGATTTCTTGCGTTAAGATATCTGAATGTTGCGGAAATTGGCATAAGGAAATAACGAAATGTGTGAGGTCCTCCACGTGAGTGCTAAAAGAAATCAGTTAAACTTAGGTTACACGATAAATCAGCCAAATATAAAAGCTGTAAATTCAACTAAATACCTAGGAATTACTATTACGAACAACTTAAATTGGAAAGAACACATAGAAAATGTAGTGAGGAAGGCTAGCCAAAGACTGCATTTTATTGGCCGGACACTTAGGAAATGTAACAGACCTACTAAGGAGACTGCCTACACTACGCTCGTCCGCCTTCTTTTAGAATACTGCTGCGCGGTATGGGGTCCTTACCAGATTAGATTGACGGAGTACATCGAAAAAGCACAAAGAAGGGCGGCACATTTTGTATTATCGCGAAATATGGGAGAGAGTTTCACAGAAATGATACAGGATTTGGGCTGTACATCATTAAAAGAAAGGCGTTTTCCGTTGCGACAGAAACTTCTCACGAAATTCCGATCACCAACTTTCTCCTCCGAATGCGAAAATATCTTGTTGACACCGACCTACATAGGGAGAAACGATCACCGCGATAAAATAAGGAAATCAGAGCTCGTATTGAAAGATATAGGAGTTCATTCTTTCCGCGCGCTATACGAGTTTGGAATAATAGAGAATTATCAAATGGCTCTGAGGACTATGCGGCTTAACTTCTGAGGTCGTCAGTCCCCTAGAACTTAGAACAACTTAAACCTAAGTAACTAAGGACATCACACACATCCATGCCCGAGGCAGGATTCGAACCTGCGACCGTAGTAGTCGCGTAGTTCCAGACTGTAGCGCCTAGAACCGCTCGGCCACCCGAGCCGGCAGAGAATTGTCAGGGTGGTTCGATGAACCCTCTGCCAGGCAATTAAATGTGATTTGCAGAGTATCCATGTAGCAGTAGAAATGATGCAGTGGCGATTTTCTTATGACTTGGTATGCATTTTTTGCTGCGTGCTGCTTTTTTAACGTGGGCTGTGGAAGTATTTGTTACAATACGCTGTTGCGATTGTGCGGGATATCGACATAACTTTTTTAACCTTCCAGTGGTTGCAGTGGAAACAGCGGTACCCGTCAGATCACTGAAATTAAGCGCTGTCGGGCTTGGCCTGCACTTAGATGGGTGACCATCCGGTCTGCCGAGCGCTGTTGGCAAGCGGGGTGCACTCAGCCCTTGTGAGGCAAATTGAGGAGCTACTTGATTCAGAAGTGGCGCCTCCGGTCACGAAAACTGACAACGGCCGGGAGAGCGGTCTGCTGACCACACGGACCTCGATAATAGCATCCATACTGTGGTCATTCAGTACCGTTAGGGTCTTCCGAGACCTGATCGGAAGCTCTTTAGTTCAATGGGTGCAGTATGGCACATGATCCACGAATTTCAGTTTTCTGAGTATCCACTGGCTCATGCTAGGAGTCAGTTTCCACAAAAACCTAGAATTCAGTCTTCATCTAGATGGAGGGCGTGTGAATTCCTTTGAAACCAGAACTGCCCATTGTTTAGTCATGACATCATTGTCAACTTCTGTTCACCCTCTGCAGTGTGATTACAGCCACGTGCCAAATCATGTAAGTATATGTTCAGCCTTATATGCTTACGATTTGTATGTCGTAATCAACAAATATTTCTCTCAGAGCTTTAAAAAGCAACAGCTCCCATAGCACATTTGCTGACCTTCTTATAGCCAACCACCCAACCACAATAGATACAGACTTAAGAATACTAAAACCCAGCCACAGCCTATACAGCAAACTGATCATTGAGGAAAACTTCCATGTACAGAAGGCAATAGCGGAAGGAAATCAGGTTTGAAACGAATACACTACACTCTGCAACAGCACACCACTTAACACATTAAAGGAACTATACAAATAAAAACAGCACAAACAGATAAAGTCTACACACCCACACACGCAGACACACACACACACACACACACACACACACACAAAGTAAGAATGCAAATAAAATTCAAATTTGGCGCCGAACTCTCTGGTGAACAAATGAAGACTGACTGTGCTGGGACACATAACAAACCACAATCACACTGTGTTCTGGTGTAGTGAAAAGCGTTTTACTGCGTTATTTCTGGAAAATACTTGTTATAGTTACGTATACATCACAGCATCTCTGCATGATACGGAGAATGGAAGTGCATCCACACGAAAACGTAAGAAAATACGAAAATAGGTGCGAAAACATCGTGAAAAGCTAAACTACTCTCTATAAGATAGCTTAACTCTCAGCAAACCTTTCTCATATAATCGTTTGGTTGCAGATGACAAGCTACCTCTAATAATCAACACAAAAGTGGTCCAGAAAATTCATGCCCACCAAATGTAAAGGTATTTGCAAAAAGAAACGATCTGTCGTTTGAATTAAAAATACACATAATTTTATAATCATGTAACAAAAATGTTCACATTGCAGAAAAATAAAATCGAAAACCCACTGATGATGGCACAGTGGTGCCGAAACATGTTTGGGTACTGAGGAAAACGGTGTTTCGCATAACTGGCGGACCTCAAATCAAAAAAAATTTAACTGCATACATTGTCAATACAAGGAGCTACAAATCAAAAAGATGGATATTTCTCTCTGCCTCTGTCTCCTACACACGCTCTCTCACATTTCCTGCTCTCTCTCTCTCTCTCTGTCTCTCTCTCCCCCTCTCTCTCCCCTTCCTCTCTTCCTCCCTACGTCCATCTCTCACTCTCTCTCTCTCTCTCTCTCTCTCTCTCTCTCATACACATACACACCTGTCTTGTCATTCCTCTTGCCTCAGGGCTGTGGAAGAAAGTAGTGAACTTCATCACCACGCTGCTCATTACGCAAAACGCTTGCTTGAGAAGTACGAGGGACGCTTGCGTGCAAGTACCCAGAGTGAGCTAAGAAAAGGCCAAGACGAAGAGACAGGGAGTCTCGGAGTAAGGGGGCGGGAGCATAAAAGCGAGCAGACGGAGATGAAGAGAATGAGAGACGGGCGGGCATCCCCCTGGCAGGTGACACGGGAGTCCCGAGGCCGCTGAGCCTGCATTAGCCAGCGGCGGCTCCCCCTGCGCCGGGCTGACAGACGATAACGGCGCGCTTGTCTGGTGGGGGCGGAGCCCAGCAGCGCGGTGCGTTACATGCGTCACGCAGTTGGCGCTGACAGCAGCCGACCTGTCTGCGCCCTGCGATCCTTGCCGCGAGCACCCAGCCACCCATCACCTGCCAGCAAAGGGTGCGTTCTGGGCGGACGCGGCCACGCCCTTCTCTTCTTTCCGAGTCTAAATACCGTCCTTCTATTATAATAACCAGTTCAGTCCGAATTAAACCTTACCCATTTTTAAAATACACTACTGGCCATTAATATTGCTACACCAAGAAGAAATGCGGAGGATAAACGGGTATTCATTGGACAAATATGTTATATTAGAACTGACATGTGATTTTCACGCAATTTGGGTGCATACATCCTGAGAAATTAGTACTCAGAACAACCACCTCTGGCCGTAATAACGGCCTTGATACGCCTGGACATTGAGTCAAATAGAGCTTGGATGGCGTGTACAGGTACAGCTGCCCATGCAGCTTCAACACAATACCACAGTTCATCAAGAGTAGTGACTGGCCAGTTGCTAGGCCACCATTGACCAGACGGATTCAATTGGTGAGAGATCTGGAGAATGTACTGCCAGGGCAGCTGTCGAACATTTTCTGTATCCAGAAAGGCCCGTACAGGACCTGCAACATGTGGTCGTGTATTATCCTGCTGAAATGTAGGGTTTCACAGGGATCGAATGAGGGATACAGCCACGGGTCGTAACACATCTGAAATGCAACGTCCACTGTTCAACGTGCCGTCAATGCGAACAAGAGGTGACCGAGACGTGTAACCAATGGCACGCCATACCATCACGCCGGGTGATATGCCAGTACGGCGATGATGAATACACGCTTCCAATGTGCGTTCACCGCGATGTCGCCAAACAGGGATGCGACCATCATGATGCTGCAAACAGAACCTGGATTAATCCGAAAAAATGACCTTTTGCCATTCGTGCACCCAGATTCGTCGTTGAGTACACCATCGCAGGCGCTCCTGTCTGATGCAGCGTCGAGGGTAACCGCAACCACGGTCTCCGAGCTGATAGTCCATGCTGCTGCAAAACGTCGTCGAACTGTTCGTGCAGATGATTGTTGTCTTGGAAACGTCCCCATCTGCTGACTCAGGGATCGAGACGTGGCTGCACGATCCGTTACAGCCATGCGGATAAGATGCATGTCATCTCGACTGCTAGTGATACGAGGCCGTTGGGATCCAGCACGGCATTCCGTATTACCCTCCTGAACCCACCGGTTCCATATTCTGCTAACAGTCATTGGCTCTCGACCAACGCGAGCAGCAATGTCGCGTTACGACAAACCGCAATCGCGATAGGCTATAATCCGACCTTTATCAAAGTCGGAAACGTGATGGTACGCATTTCTCCTCCTTACACGAGGCATCACAACAACGTTTCACCTGGCAACGCTGGTCAACTGCTGTTTGTGTATGCTACCTGTCGTAATGTGGGTGTAATTTTTAGCTCAATTAAAAGACGCGCTCTCTGACCGCTAAATAGAGATACTATTTGTGACAACGATGAAAGCTAGCGAGTTCAGAGATGATTGTTAGTTCAAATGGTTCAAATGGCTCTGAGCAGTATGGGACTTAACATCTATGGTCATCAGTCCCCTAGAACTTAGAACTACTTAAACCTAACTAACCTAAGGATATCACACAACACCCAGCCATCACGAGGCAGAGAAAATCCCTGACCCCGCCGGGAATCGATCCCGGGAACCCGGGCGTGGGAAGCGAAAACGCTACCGCACAACCACGAGATGCGGGCGATTGTTAGTGAGAAATCCAGCGCGCACTAATTAATTAGTAGCTGTCCGTCTGATTGTCTTGGAATGTCAAAGCGACTAGATACATGTGTACGCCCGCCAGGTTTGTTGGTTGTTTGTGGGAAGAGACCAGACAGCGAGGTCATCGGTCTCATAGGATTAGGGAAGGATGGGGAGGGAATTCGGCCGTGCCCTTTCAAAGGAACCATCCCGGTATTTGCCTGGATCGATTTAGGGAAATCACGGAAAACCTAAATCAGGATGGCCGAACGCGGGATTGAACCATCGTCCTTCCGAATGCGAGTCCAGTGCGTACGCCCGCCAGGTATGACTAATATTTTGAATGTATTAGGTAAAATTTATGTGTGCAAATACACTTCGGATAGTTACAAAAAAGTTGTTTGAATGTTAATTTAACAGTCCGCCAAAATCCATCGTAATAATTTTGGACGATCGTCAAGAACTGCAAGAGACCACTAATAATGGAGGGAAACGCCAGCGTGAGGTATGAGAAGAGAATTAATTCGAAAAGGGACATAAAGAACGTTTTTAATTTTTAAACCTGCGTATTCTTAACGAAATGTTCAACCTTTCCTTCAGCAGAAAAGGTGACCGGATAGTCGACACCCCTCCGTAGTCCGATAATATATCCCTAAACAATTTGTACAAAATTATTTACCCATTTAAATAATATTTCTCTGGTGCTTCCCAAATGTTTTTCTACAAATAATATCCTACAAATGGCGACCGCATCTCCAAAAACTTTTACGAGTAGGTATAATAAAAATTAGGATCCATTATTGGAGATCAACATTGCACTAATAATGATTTTTTGCATATTTATGGCATATAAGAAAGAAAGACAATAAATAATTACTGGGAACAAGAAACATTTAAACCACCGAAATATACTGGAATTTACAAAATTCCGATCTTTATACAGATGAAAACATGAGTAATATTAAAGCATTAGAACACGAAGTACTGGCTATTACAAATGCCGGAATTGGTAACGCAGACGTACAGGTTGTGCTAGACGCTGGCGTAGCGGCGAATTTAATATCCCAAAGTCTGTTTGACGAGCTGTGCAACAAATTCAATTTGTCTCCATTACCAGCACAAAATTGTCACATTATAACTGCCCTGGGTAGTACATCAAAGGTTGCCAGGTAACAAACTTGTTTGCCTATTAACATAAATGAGAACGTATTTACACACACATTATTAGTAGTCGAAAAATTAACAGCTGCTTGAGGGGGGGGGGGGGGGAGGGGTAGGTCGCCAAAAATTCTAAGAGAATTAGATTTTTCGAAAATATGCCTATTTTGTTGCGCACATGTTCCTAAATAATTTGATGTATAAAGTACATATATTTGAGATATTATAAGGCACTTTTCTGGTCTTAAGTGTACCAAGATGCAGCGCCACACCACTTTGCTCAGCATTCTTCCGTCATACGTGTTTTCCTCTCTGTAGAATTAGAATGTTTATATTTGCGCCAGAGATTGTCATACGTGAAACTAAGTATTATTGATATTGATACTTTCTCTGCTGATTTCGACGTGCGTTGGTTTGATGACTGATTTTGTCTGTTCTCTGCTTTGAAGGGCTTGGAGTGTGGTGCTGTGAATTTCGAAACAATTTATATTATGGCTTGGCAGTAAGAAGGAACACAGGGGAGATGAAAAATATGAAGCAAACAGTTTGGGCCTCATACTTCCACAATATGTTCACAGACAATAACCCTATCCACAACTAGTGCCCAAAAGGAAGTGAATCACGGCGTGGCTACCAAAGTTCAATTGCTGGTGGTATAGAATATCATTACACGATTTCTCTACCAACTGATGTAATGGAAGCCGTCAAACCTATATTCATGGACCTTGAAAATGAAAACTTATTGACGAAATGTCTTCATGTTGTTGTTGTTGTGGTCTTCAATCCTGAGACTGGTTTGATGCAGCTCTCCATGCTACTCTATCCTGTGCAAGCTTCTTCATCTCCCAGTACCTACTGCAACCTACATCCTTCTGAATCTGCTTAGTGTATTCATCTCTTGGTCTCCCTCTACGAATTTTACCCCCCACGGTGCCCTCCAATGCTAAATTTGTGATCCCTTGATGCCTCAAAACATGTCCTACCAACCGATCCCTTCTTCTAGTCAAGTTGTGCCACAAACTTCTCTTCTCCCCAATCCTATTCAATACCTCCTCATTAGTTACGTGATCTACCCACCTTATCTTCAGCATTCTTCTGTAGCACCACATTTCGAAAGCTTCTATTCTCTTCTTGTCCAAACTAGTTATCGTCCACGTCTCACTTCCATACATGGCTACACTCCATACAAATACTTTCAGAAACGACTTCCTGACACTTAAATCTATACTCGATGTTAACAAATTTCTCTTCTTCAGAAACGCTTTCCTTGCCATTGCCAGTCTATATTTTATATCCTCTCTACTTCGACCATCATCAGTTATTTTACTCCCTAAATAGCGAAACTCCTTGACTACTTTAAGTGTCTCATTTCCTAATCTAATTCCCTCAGCATCACCCGATTTAATCTGACTATATTCCATTATCCTCGTTTTGCTTTTGTTGATGTTCATCTTATATCCTCCTTTCAAGACACTGTCCATTCCGTTCAACTGCTCTTCCAAGTCCTTTGCTGTCTCTGACAGAATAACAATGTCATCGTCGAACCTCAAAGTTTTTACTTCTTCTCCATGAATTTTAATACCTACTCCGAATTTTTCTTTTGTATCCTTTACTGCTTGCTCAATAAACAGATTGAACAACATCGGGGAGAGGCTACAATCCTGTTTCACTCCCTTCCCAACCACTGCTTCCCTTTCATGTCCCTCGACTCTTAGAACTGCCATCTGGTTTCTGTTCAAATTGTAAATAGCCTTTCGCTCCCTGTATTTTACCCCTGCCACCTTCAGAATTTGAAAGAGAGTATTCCAGTTAACATTGTCAAAAGCTTTCTCTAAGTCTACAAATGCTAGAAACGTAGGTTTGCCTTTTCTTAATCTTTCTTCTAAGATAAGTCGTAAGGTCAGTATTGCCTCACGTGTTCCAACATTTCTGCGGAATCCAAACTGATCTTCCCCGAGGTCGGCTTCTACCAGTTTTTCCATTCGTCTGTAAATAATTCGCGTTAGTATTTTGCAGCTGTGACTTATTAAACAGATAGTTCGGTAATTTTCACATCTGTCAACACCTGCTTTCTTTGGGATTGGAATTATTATATTCTTATTGAAGTCTGTGGGTATTTCGCCTGTCTTATACATCGTGCTCACCAGATGGTAGAGTTTTGTCATGACTGGCTCTCCCGACGCCATCAGTAGTTCTAATGGAATGTTGTCTACTCCCGGGGCCTTGTTTCGACTCAGGTCTTTCAGTGCTCTGCCAAACTCTTCACGCAGTATCATATCTCCCATTTCATCTCCATCTAAATTCTCTTCCATTTCTATAATACTGTCCATAAGAACATCGCCCTTGTATGGACCCTCTATATACTCCTTCGACCTGTCTGCTTTCCCTTCTTTGCTTAGAACTGGGTTTCCATCTCAGCTCTTGATATTCATATATGTGGTTCTCTTTTCTCCAAAGGTCTCTTTTATTTTGCTGTAGGCAGTATCTGTCTTACCCCTTGTGAGATAAGCCTCTACATCCTTACATTTGTCCTCTAGCCATCCCTGCTTAGCCATTTTGCACTACCTCTCGGTCTCAATTTTGATACGTTTGTATTCCTTTTTGCCTGCTTAATTTACTGCATTTATATTTTCTCCTTTCATCAATTAAATTCAATATCTCTTCTTTTACCCAAGGATTTCTACTAGCCCTCGTCTTTTTACCTACATGATCCTCTGCTGCCTTCACTACTTCATCCTTCAGAGCTACCCATTCTTCTTCTACTGTGTTTCTTTCCCCCATTCCTGTCAATTGTTCCCTTATGCTCTCCCAGAAACTCAGTACAACCTCTGGTTTAGTCAGTTTATCCAGGTCCCATTTCCTTAAATTCCCACCTTTTTGCAGTTTCTTCAGTTTTCATCTACAGTTCATAACCAATAGACTATGGTCAGAGTCCACATCTGCCTCTGGAAATGTCTTACAATTTAAAACCCGGTTTTTAAATCTCTGTCTTAGCATTATATAATCTATCTGATACCTTTTAGCATCCCCAGGGTTCTATGTATACAACCTTCTTTCATGATTTTTGAATCATGTGCAGAATTCTACCAGGCGGCTTCCTCTTTCATTTCTTCCCCCCAATCCATATTCACCTACTACGCTTGCTTCTCTCCCTTTTCCTACTGTCGAATTCCAGTCACCCATGACTATTAAATTTTCGTCTCCCTTCAGTATCTGAATAATTTCTTTTATCTCATCATACATTTCATCAATATCTTCGTCATCTGCGGAGCTAGTTGGCATATAAACTTGTACTACTGTGGTAGGCATGGGCTTCGTGTCTATCGTGGCCACAACAATGCGTTCACTATGCTGTTTGATTTTGTATTTATAACCCTGTATTGACCTGACCAGAAGTCTTGTTCCTCCTGCTACCGATCTTCACTAATTCCCACTATATTTAACTTTCACCTATCAATTTCCCTTTTTAAATTTTCTAATCTACCTGCCCGATTAAGGGATCTGACATTCCACGCTCCGATCCGTAAAACGCCAGTTTTCTTTCTCCTGATATCGACGTCCTCTTGAGTAGTCCCCACCCGGAGATCCGAATGGGAGACTATTTTACCTCCGGAATATTTTACCCAAGTGGATGCCATCATCATTTAACCATACAGTAAAGCTGGATGCCTTCGGGAAAAATTACGGCTGTAGTTTCCCCCTGCTTTCAGCCGTTCGCAGTACCGGCACAGCAAGGCCGTTTTGGTTAGTGTTACAAGACCAGATCAGTCAATCATCCAGACTGTTGCCCCTGCAACTACTGAAAAGGCTGCTGCCCCTCTTCAGGAACCACACGTTTGTCTGGCCTCTCAACAGATACCCCTCCGTTGTGGTTGCACCTACGGTACGGTCATCTGTATCGCTGAGGCACGCAAGCCTCCCCACCAACGGCAAGGTCCATGGTTCATGGGGGGATAAAAGTCCTATTTCTTTCAAGCTTGGTATACTTACTAAACACAAACTCTCTAATGCAAAACTCTAGGATTTTCAAACCTATTAAAACCTTTCGTAAAAATTGAGATAATTAAGTATAAATTTAGAGTTTTTTCTAAACATGAAGTTTAAAATGTAACGGCTCATTCATTTTTTTTTATAAATTAAATGAATTCTAGATTTTCATACATCTTTAAATATGGTTTGTATGCTGTGCAAAATTCATCGGCGAGTCTCTCTTAGTCATGAAGAAAAATGTACTTATTGCAACAAATGCAGCCAGCAGTAAGTGAGAAAAATGATGAAATTTCACATGTGAAAAAAATTTATTTTGTTTTCTTTTTGAACTTCACTGTTATGAGTGTGAATACTGAATCCTTCCTGGTCATGCTGACAAAGTTTTATGAATTTATTTGTAAAAGTATAGACAGTGGAAATTAAAATGTTCTGTGGTGCCTCTCCTGCTCCAAGTCGGCCCGTTTGACGCCATACACCACATAACGGAGCCCTTTCCTATCCTTTCCTTGTCTGTGGTGGAAATGTTCTTGCACGTCTGATGAAAGCAATATTCATGATATTCAGACCCGGATCGTGGATGTTTTCTCTCTTGTAATGACATTATCCCTTCGTCTGAGGAAGAAAACTATAGTAAAGAAAAGGAAAAAGGAATGGATTTTAAGAAGGAAGTTTACCTCAAAAGAAGCTAGTAAGGTGATGCTAGGTGGGACCTCTAATTTAGATGTCAAAAATACGTAAGATTTAAAAAACCTTAACGCTTCATAAAAATGTCTGTATGTAAATTTGTTTCCAAGAATTTTGTAATCAGCTTAAGTTTCAAGCACTTGTACATGTATGTAAATGTTTTAGGAGAAAGTGCAAACATGTCTGATGGAAACATGTGAGTCAGAAAAAATCATGACACAGTGAATTAAGCGTCACAAATGTGTTTATACATATGAACCGGTAAGCTGAAACACAATTAAAGTGTTACATACCTCAAATCAGTGACGCACCCACCCAGTAAAAAACTAATGTGCTATGTATCGTTAAAAGTACGCTCTTCGAGTGGACAAATTTTGTCTGAAAACCTGGAGAAGGAATCCATTTAGTAGCGATCCTAGGCGTTACAAGCGGAACAGTGACGTGTTGTTGGCGAAGACATGCGATGCTCATCTCAGGTGCTGGGGCAATTTCGTCGGGCGTGAATGTTCTGGCGGGTTCTTAAGGTGAGGCACATCCGTGCTGTCGTCGGAGTCTGCATACTACGCAGACAAAATTAAGAAGAGCCGGTGTCCGACTCCGCGCAGTTACAAGAGTAGTTCGTATGCTAGCTCTAACTGTGTAGCGTACGAGTAAAGACAACGCCACGACTACTCAAACAACGAAAAATAGCTGGCCGTGGCCAGTGATAGTGTAAGTGGCAGTCAGATCCAGAAATGTACCCAACCAGCGGCGCCAACAGAAACAATCAAAATTTTCCTTTCTCCTGGAGTTAATAAGGACCTTGTGTAATCCCACAATATTAATCGCAAAGTCTGCAAAATCTCGTAAGGAAAGAGTGTAAAACAAAAACGGCATTTACCCCTTTTTCTTATATACTGGACCCAGATAGGTGAAGTGTATACATATGTCTATGTATTGTTATATCAGAATATTTGTTATTTTTTTCATATTTCAATAAGGTGGAGTGTAAAATTGTAAAGAAATATCACACTTTCAGAAGAATTGTATAACCTATTTATATAATTATTACTTGTTTCTCTTTGACTTATTTTTGTCATAGTAGTAGAAAGTGTTAGAATGAATGCAGAAGAATGCTCAAGATTAGATGGGTAGATGACATAACTAATGGGTAGGTACTGACTAGAACTGAGAAGAGAAATTTGTGGCACAACTTGATTAGAAGAAGGGATCGGTTGGTAGGACATGTTCTGAGACATCAAGGGATCACCAGTTTAGGAGGGCAGCGTGGAGGGAAAAAGTCGTAGAGGCAGACCAGGAAATGAATACATTAAGCATATTCAGAAGGATGTAGGTTGCAGTAGGTACTGGGAGATGAAGAAGCTTGCACAGGATAGAGTAGCATGGAGAGCTGCATCAAACCAGTTTCAGGACTGAAGACCACAACAACAACAACAACAACAATAGAAAGTAATATCTAGAGTTGAGCTATGGCCGAAAAGGTTCTCTTCATAATTAATTGAACGTATCATCGTGTGTTCCCAGAGAACAGTTTAAGATAACAAAAGGTCGAAAGTAAATGTCTGCCCATATGGCCTTACTAATGGTGACACACTGCCTCCCTCTTTATATTTGTATATGTAAGCTTTTTGTGATAATCAAAATCTCTATGTAAAGTCAATGATCAATTATTTGTAAGTACTGTGTGCTGTGTATCTTTGTAGACGTCACACAGTAGGCGACAGATGTGGCGGTAAATTTTAAGTTAATTAAAAGACGCACTCTCTGGCCGCTAGATAGGGATACCATCTGTGACAACGATGGAAGATAGCGAGGCCAGAGATGATTATTAAGGAGCACTCCAGATCACACTAATTAATTAGTAGCTGTCTGTCTGACTGCGTTGGGATCTGAAAGAGTCTAGATGCATGTTTACGTCTGCCAAGTATGAGTTACTTTGTGAATGTATTACGTAAACGTTATGAGTGCAAATATATTTCGGACAGTTATAAAAAAGTTGTTTGAATATTTATTTATCAATCCGCCAAAATCCACAGTAACAATTTTGGACGATCATGAGGACCTGCAAGGACACCAGCAATAATGGAGCGAAACACCAACGTGCCACAGCAGCGTTGAAGAGGGATAAAAAGAAAATCATTTCAAGAAGGGACATGAGAACATTTTTTAATTTTTATATCTTTGTATTCGGATAGCAGAAATCCAACCCTTGTCTCATAACGTATTCCAGAATAATCTTTAAAAAGTCATGTACTCATTTAAATAAGATTTCCATTGTACTTCCCAAATCCTTTTTCCAAAATAAAATTCTCTACAACAGGTAGCATTACCGTCTCGTATTGGAACTGCTCCGACGAGAAAACACCATCCTAAGCTAAGCGCGGGAAGTTACAAACATTTTCGCGTGTATCGCAGCTTTCCCTTCCAAGTGTGCTGTGGCGCTAGCGCCCTCCGTGAGACACGTGAGCATACTGGCTAACAGTGTCACCCTGCACGGTGATGCGGTTGGGGGGTTGCTGTCCGCCGTTTCCTAGTAGAAAGTGATCGCGCTTTTAACATGTCAGTTTTCTTGTTTGTGGCGCCATTGAGTTACTAGACTGTTCTGTCTGGCGCCACTGGCTCAGTTGTCGTATCGCCTATCCCTCTTGCGGCCGCATTGCCAATATCTATGAGAAAGAGTTCGTACCTGTGGGTTGTGTCCTTAGAAGATCTTTGCTTTCCGATACATATACGGGGTTCGCTGGCCCGAGAGGGATTGACATTTAAATTGATTTGAATGTAGGCTGTCTAGTACGTCGTCATCTTTAAGAAAAAACTTTTCGCAGAATTCAAGCACATTATCGCGTGGCTGAAATGTCTACAGCTGCTACAGCCTGCTTTCGGCAGTGTTCATCACGTTAAGAAAAGTTTTATTGAAGATTCTCAGTGATGATCTGTACCCAGGTACCCAGTATACCATCAATACGTATTTCGATCATCAACGGGTAATCAGCAGAACGAACGAAGTATTTAACTTTTGCAGCTACGCCAATGCTTTCAGGCTATTAGAACAACAAGAGCGTATTTTCAATAGTTCCCGCGAATCTTGGAGAAATATTAAGTTAATTAAAATGCATGTTACCATTCCTGTATTCTGTACACCGTAGAGACGAGTCCTTATTAGAAAACAGCTTCTGACACTAAGGCTT
Source organism: Schistocerca serialis cubense (assembly GCF_023864345.2). Classification (NCBI taxonomy): domain Eukaryota; kingdom Metazoa; phylum Arthropoda; class Insecta; order Orthoptera; family Acrididae; genus Schistocerca; species Schistocerca serialis. Next base: position 1,147,912,306 of record NC_064639.1, on the reverse strand, counting down.
ATGATGCCAACACGATGTCAAGCGAAGGAGAAGAGCAGTGCCGTAATGTTACACTCGGCAGATGTTATGTGTCACTTAAGTGATCTGACAAAATGATGGTCTTTAAAGCTACTTTCTTTTCTTCACTGACTCATTTGAATTCGGTCCTTTTCATTTATCAGGGATTTGAAATAAAATTGGAAACTAAAGACATCGAAAGTGTAGAAACGTCATAACACGGTTATCTTATGCAACGCTGCCTCCTTCCTTCCTACTTTCCATAACTCTCTAGTTACTCTTTGGTATTGTAGTTATGTAACTTTCCATTTGTAGCCACTGCCAAAAATATTTATCAGTTGATTTAATTTTGTTCTACGCCTCTTCCCCTAATGCGTTCTATAGACGTTTACTGTATCCAGCACCCACCGTAGTCATGTTAGCATATTCTACTCTTTGGCTGCAGAAATAATTCTTGCTCCGCCTAAACTACTCTACCTATTGCCGCATTAATTTTTTCTGGATCCCACAGCTTTTCTAGTACCTCTTTATTTTCTGCTTTACACTATAGTCAATTATTAATATCTTTTTAAGACATCTGCTTCTGTATCCATATTAGCATGGGCCACAAAGTTCCGCTAGTCGAACACTTACAATATTGCTTTCCTCAATATCACGAGAAAATTTTCTGTGGTTTCTCCCACTCGTAGACTGTTTTCCATCTGCAACTGCCCCACCGTTGACGGCACACCTAAGTCTCGCTTTCCAAACTGCTAACCATAGACCCACTTTGCTCTCTATATCCCCACTACAAACATGACAGTTTATACACATTACCTGTATACACGTTTCTGTTAGCTAATAGCTAGAAATTTTTTCTAAGTAAATTATATTCGGTTTAAGGAATGACTAATTAGAGGCAGCGGGGCTAGGATTCAGCGTAAAAATGTCTCTGTAGGATGACGTCAGGTCGGAGGAAGACACTGGGAGCCAAGCTAAACTATGCAAAAGGTTAAAAATAGAACAATTGTATCTCTAGAAACAAGTCATTTTTCGTATGTTTTACGCTCGTATGAATGAAAAACTAAACTCATAAGAGTATTTGAGGTGCAATACATCGGAGGCTTTGAATTACTAATTTTCTCATCTAGCAGAAGCGACATGTGGTACTGTGCAATTACTTCGCATAGCAGACATGCTTCATTCAGCACCATTTAGAATAAAATAAAAAAGGAGATAGAGCTACTCAAAGGAGAAAAAAATGTGTTAATATGAAGCTGACTGGAGAATGAACTCGTAAGCACATGATTTAATGATACACGTGCTGTCTGACTATCGTAACGTAAGACACAACAGGAATTTATGCAAATAGTGATATGAACAGAAAGTAACACAAAACAATATTAATTTGAAAAGCTTACTCGTACACGGATAAACCCAAAAATCAATGAAACTCTGGCCTCGTAGTCCAGCGGCAAAGCTCATGCAAGGAATTCGTAAGGTTAAGGGACAGAATTCCGACCGGATGATGGAATATTTCAGTCTGCCTTTAACTTAACCTTCACTTCTCTGTGATGTGAAGATTCCCCAGAAACGACACGTGGTTTGGATACCGCGTTAAACTGCAGATGTCCTTCCCCAGAACGGATTACTGGATTCGTTAATGACACACAAGTCTTTTGAGTAGCGTCAAGTTGAAAGACTTGTACAACGCCTGCCAACCACGTGGAATTATTATTCCTGTAACAGATTAAATGATACGTTTAATAGTGTTGAACAACTTACGGGTAACGCGCAGAGACACTTCTGCGTTGTCAGGATAGTGTTGTGGAACTTGCAGAACGTCTTTCGGCGCTAACAAAACGTGATTACCAAGTTATAACTATTGATTGACATTGAAACTTCTTTATTTAAATGAGTGTGTCTGTACTTAAATTGCTGAATGACTGAGAAGAAGAAACTTCTACGTTATTTGATTCTGAAACAGCTGAGTAAAACTGAACGTACTGAGCCTACTTTCTCTTTTCATGTCAACACTGACCCACAATATTCTAGCGCAACGCAATCTGACTGCTCAAAAAAAAAAAAAAAAATACAACCTGACTTCAAATAATTAATTCAAAAGAATGGCCCTGACTAAAAAGAAATCTTGACAATAACCTATACACTTTCATTAAGCACTTACCTCACAAAAATCTTCATTACGCGAACTACTGCAATACAGAGAACGTCAATACTGCAAGCTAAAGAAAAGATTCTAACTACTAAAGCCACTAACTACTAAAAGGCATGTAGTTAGCAAAGGAAAGATTTTGTTGCAAACCAAACAATGTACTTTTTACCTTAATTATGTGACATCCAGTTCAAGCACGAATATAAATCGTCATTGACAACTAGTACAAAGGTATATAATAATGAGTAATATTCAATCTCCAAGTCGAATATGTACAGATCGTTAGCCTGCGCTAACACTTCAGACCTCTACCCTCCGTCAGTGCTAACTTCCCCCATCTAACATCCATCAATGACAGCTGTTCACCTCCAACTGCCCAACAGTACTTCCATCACTGCTGGCGACTAACTTCCAACTGCCCAACAATATTGGCGATTAACTTCCAACAATGAGTCCAACCAGCCTCAGAGTCTCTTACAAAGGAAGCACAGTCAGAGATTCAATGCAAAGCGCTACACAGCGCTGCCAACACAGAAGCAGCCCAATTACAACATTTACAATTCTGTGCCTACTCATCAGCGTCGGCTAATTCAGCGTGCCAGTGACATGGAGGATCCCTGTTGTCGGCTCACTTCTCCAGCAATGCAGCTGAAGTCTTGTGGGCTGACGACTGGTAGTCTGCACACGAATCTGTAGCGTGAGATTACGCCCCATTCTGCTGACAGCGTCCTTGATTCCGCACCAGTAGATTAAGATGGCCTGCAGTGGTCCATCGGGATGTACAGCACTGTCGGAAGTCTTGTAGCCGGCTGATCCTGGCCGCACTGTACAGATGGGCCCTGGCAACCGGAAGCATCTGCAGCGATGGTTACGAACAAGAGCACCAGGTGGCCCACTCACCCAGTAGTGATGACAGTGTTAGTGCTATATGTTGTATCCTTGTTGCCTCTGTAGTGTCTTATACCGTAGGAATCAAGGTTCTTTATTTAACGAACAGGAAGCTACTCATCTCTAAGGGAGGCTTGCGGTACAAGCTCTTCCGTGATAGTCCTCGTTAGCCTCACTGCTGGTGAAATGTAGTCCCGCTATGCGATGAATGGACAACGCCGAGCTCGAGTGCGAGTTGGTGTGTCAGTGACTGAGCGGCTGTGCTAGTGCCTGAGTGACTGAGTCCTCTGGTCCGCGGTCGTGATCTAAATACCGGGTGATCAAAAAGTCAGTATAAATTTGAAAACTTAATAAACCACGGAATAATGTAGATAGAGAGGTAAAAACTGACACACATGCTTGGAATGACATGGGATTTTATTAGAAAAAAAACCAAAGTATTGATAGACGCGTGAAAGATCTCTTGCGCGCGTCGTTTGGTGATGATCGTGTGCTCAGCCGCCACTTTCGTCATGCTTGTCCTCCCAGGTCCCCATACCTCAGTCCGTGCGATTATTGGCTTTCGGGTTACCTGAAGTCGCAAGTGTATCGTGATCGACCGACATCTCTAAGGATACTGAAAGACAACATCCGACGCCAATGCCTCCGGACATGCTTTACAGTGCTGTTCACAACATTATACCTCGACTACAGCTATTGTTGAGGAATGATGGTGGACATATTGAGCATTTCCTGTAAAGAACATCATCTTTGCTTTGTCTTGCTTCGTTATGCTAATTATTGCTATTCTGATCAGATGAAACGCCATCTGTCGGACATTTTTTGAACGTTTGTATTTTTTTGGTTCTAATGACACCCCATGTCATTCCAGGCATGTGTGTCAATTTGTATCTCTCTATCTACATTATTCCGTGATTTATTCAGTTTTCAAATTTATACTGACTTTTTGATCACCCACTACATGCGGTCGAGAGGGCGTTGGCGGCGTCTTCCTTGCGAGTCTGTCTTTGGCCTCTCTCCTGATAGGCGCGCTTGATCTAGCGCCTACTATCGATCTTCTCGCTACATCTTTGCCGACCAGTGAGCTGGTGACAGCTTACGCCAGCACACTTTAAGGACTGTCAGATGTACTGGGGTTGGAAGACAATCTCTCTATCAGTGATGTGCGACCAGTGCAAAGTCTGACAATTGGCAGGTCGTGGCGACTAGGATATTATCATTACGGGAATGGCAAGTAGTGTGTCACCTTTTTTTGCTTTTGTTTTGAGTCATCATTCTTATGACTGGTTTAACGCAGCCCTCCAGAAATTCCCATCCTGTGACAGCCTCTTCATCTCTGACTAGCACTTGCAACCTACGTCCTCAGTTATTTGCTGTGTGTATTCCAGTTCCTGTCTTCCTCTGAAATTTTTACTCTCTACAGTTCCCTATAGTACTGTGGACGCTACCATGGAACCAGTGAAGTTATTCCCTGACTTTTAACAGATGTCCTACCATCTTTTCCTTATTGCCAGTGTTTTCCACTTATTGCCTTCGTCTTTGATTCTATACAGAACTATTACCTTATCAGTATGTGAGGTGCTGGGGTGGAGAAGAGTTTGTACCTCTTCAATTCTGACGAATTTTGCATGAGAACGAGAAATGCACTCTACCGCCTCCTTACCTACCACCCAATTAATTACGCACACAATGGCAACGAAAAGCTGGGCCGCTGTGGCCGAGTAGTTCTAGGCGCTTCAGTCCAGAACCACGCGCCTGCTACAGTCGCAGTTTTGAATCCTGCCTCGGACATGGCTCTGTGTGATATCTTTATATTAGTTAGGCCTAAGTAGTTCTTAGTATAGGGACTGATGACCTCAGATGTTAAGTTCCATAGTGCTTAGAGCCATTTGAACCATTTGGTAACGAAAGGGAATGATGGTGGACCCTGCTGGTTGGTAAAATAAGGCGTGCACACCCATAATAATTTAATAAAAAAGTAATCTACTCAGGGAAAAAAATCAGAACTTTATCATAATAAACAACAGGAAATGGAATTCTGCACATATCTATGAAATGATATGCGGATTAAATATTACAATGATATATATTATACATCGAAACATAAAGGCACATGATTATCAACACAAACAGTAGGTTAAAGGATAGGGTATACTGAACTGTTATGAGGATAAGAGTTGGCTCGAGAACAAGGGGCTCCTACTCACTGTGATCCAATAGATTGGCGATAATGACTGGAGGTCCTAATGAATCAAATATTACTCACTCGACTATATTACAGTATCGCGATTAGTACTGAGAGCTCAAATAGGATCACGTGGAGAAACAAGCAAGTTGGACTTGTAGCAAAGCGAGCGCGAGTGCTGTTGTGGACTTCAGTATAAAATGATAGGTCCCGGAGCCGCAAAATACTTTACCAATCCTGAAATCTGTATCAGGTCGTCGGTAGGTAGCGTTCTGATGAGGTAGGCGCCGACTTCTGCTGTGCAGCAACTCTGTTTCAACCCCTGGCCTCGAAGGCTGTCCGAGAATTCTAAGTTCTGTCGAGAAAGTGCGACTAAGTCTCAAGACCGCCCGACTCCGACGAAGATCACATCCCGAACGCCTGTGCCCACACAAGAGCAAAGCCAACATTGCTCAAGTACCATCCTCGAAAACCGCGAATCACATTCAGTGCTGATTCCAAAATTCCCCCACACTGTCTCAGAGCATCATTTGCGCAAATAGCGACCGTTCTCTTAAATTTCGACCAGCGCTTTAAGACGTCAACTAGCCTCAGTTTAAGTTGACCAATCATGCCTCTGCTATTCAGCAACCGTTTGACCAGCTATTAAAACAACTTTCCTAGACCACCGGCCATCCGGCGCTAAACAGTCGCACCAGCAGGGCACAGTCCACAAGTATTCTCAGAAACATGAGGACAATGCAGTCAAGCGGTACCAGCAGTCTTCGTTCCGGACGCGCCGGAACGGTAAACACATAAACTGTGGCGACACTCCCACGTCTCGCAGGTCGTCTCGTCCTGCATACAATAGGCGAAACTAGAGCGACGTCAGTCCACCAGGCGGTTAGGCCCACTGATGTACGAGGTGTGGCTAGAAAAAAACCGGACTAGTACTGGTGAAACAATAAAACGAATGCAATAAGGCTGAAAGTCGCGAGGCCTGTCACGTGACTCTCGCTCCGCCTACTGCTCGAGTTTCATCTGCCTCCTGCACTCAGTCTGCACGTGGCGTCTGTTTTAAGTAGTGGACGTTTTGTCTGTGCGTCGGAAAATGTTGAGTGTACAGAAAGAACAGCGTGTTAACATCAAATTTTGTTTCAAACTAGGAAAATCTGCAAGTGAAACGTTTGTAATGTTACAACAAGTGTACGGCTATGATTGTTTATCGCGAATACAAGTGTTTGAGTGGTTTAAACGATTTAAAGATGGCCGCGAAGACACCAGTGATGACACTCGCACTGGCAGACCATTGTCAGCAAAAACTGATGCAAACATTGAAAAAATCGGTAAACTTGTTCAAGATCGCCGTTTAACAATCAGAGCAGTGTCTGAGTTAACAGGAGTTGACAAGGAAAGTGTTAGGCAGATTCTTCATGAAAGTTTCAACATGAACAAAGTGTGTTCAAAAATGGTTCCAAAGTGTCTCACAATTGAACAGAAGGAACGCCGAAGAATGATTTGTTCTGATATCCTGGAAAACATTGAAAGTGATCCCACCTTCTTACAAAATGTTATTACTTGCGATGAATCGTGGTTTTTTACTTACGATCCCGAAACTAAACGCCAATCGATGCATTGGAAAAATTCTGGTTCTTCACGCCAAAAAAAAGCACGAATGTCAAAATCGAAATTCAAGGCAATGATGATTGTTTTTTTTTTTTGACATGAAAGGGATTGTGCACATTGATTGGGTACCAGAGGGACAAACAGTGAATCAGCATTACTACATTAGCGTCCTGGCTACCCTACGTGAGCGATTACGGAGAAAACGGAACGATTTGTGGAGAAAAAAGTCATGGATCCTTCACCAAGACAATGCCCCAGCTCACAGTGCGTTGTCAGTGAAGACGTTTTTGTCAAAACACAACATTCCCATCTTAGATCATCCACCCTACTCACCTGATTTGGCCCCCTGTGACTTTTTTCTTTTCCCTAAAGTCAAGTCAGCTTTGAAAGGAACTAGATTTGAGACTGTTGAAGCAGTAAAAGAAAAAGCGACGGAAGTAATGTATGGACTTACCGAAAATGATCTGCAGCATTGCTATGAACAGTGGAAAATTCGTATGGAGCGGTGTAGAGACCGAGGAGGAGAGTACATTGAAGGAGATAACCTGAAATTGTAAATAAATGTTTTTTCCAGCATCAGTCCGGTTTTTTTTCTAGCCGCACCTCGTATGACCCTCTCAGTATTCGTAGAAGTGCAGCCCCCAACCGGAAACGCAGTGTGCCGCCTCCTCCGATGCTCGCCTCGCACAGGCCACCCAGGGAAGTAAAACAACATGTTTGGGAATCGAGTGAAAAGTATTTTGGGTTCTCAGTACAAATAGTCTCATTACAGTTTGCCGTGTTACCACCGTGCAATAACACTAAAACATTAACAAAATTGATGAAAATGGGAGGCGACACGTAAAAGTGAACATGGAACCTCTCAAGTCCACTTCATTTTCAGCATTCGACTGTAGCATCGTATCTCAGATGCTTCGATTCTCTTCTGTTCTGGTTTTTCTATAGTACGTGTTTCACTACCATGCAATGCTGTGCTCCAAACGTACGATCTCAGAAATTTCTTCCTCAAATTAAGATCTATATTTGATATCAATAGATTTCTCTTGGCCAGGAATGCCCTTTTTGCCGGCGCTAGTCTGTTTTTTGTGTCCTCCTTACTCTGACCGTCTTGGGTTATTTTGCTGCCTAGGTAGTAGGATTACTTAGGTTCATCTACTTCGTGATGATGTTAAGTTTCCCACTGTTCTCATTTCTGCTACTTCTCATTACTTCCGTTTTTGTTCTATTTACTCTCAATCCATATTCTGTATTCAGTGTACTGTTCATTCCGTTCAGGAGATCCTGTAATTTTTCTTCACTTTCAGTAAGCGTAGCAACATCGCCAGCGTATCTTACCATTGATATCCTGTTACCTTAAATTTTAATTCCACTCTAGAACTTTTCTTCTATTTCTGTCATTGCTTCGTCGATGTATAGATTAAACAGTACGGGTGAAAAACTTCATCCCTATCTTACACTCTTTTTAATCCGAGAACTTCGTTCTTGGTTTCCAGTCTTATTATTTCCTTTCGCTTCTTGTATAAGTTGTATATTATCCGTCTCTCCCTATTTTTCACAGAATCTCGAACATCTTGCACCATTTGACATGTCACTATACCATAATAATCTTGAAATGAGCGCTTCAGTACTAACGCCATCGATCTTAATAACCAACTAAATTTGGAGAGGGAGAACTGGGATGTTTTGGAGACGGGAGGTAGACAGTGGCTCGTTATGACCAAATGAGAGCTGCTTCCTTACTAGTGGTCAGCGGGCCTCGTTCTGCTCTGTTTGCTTAGCAAGTTGTGCAGGCTCTTAACTGCTCTGTCATGCTTGCGATAAATGTTACAGCGTCAGCGGTATGATTTGTGGTGTCACCGCCAGACACCACACTTGCTAGGTGGTAGCCTACGACGCTATTATACGACGGACCCGCGTGTCGCCACTGTCAGTAATTGCAGACCGAGCGCCACCACACGGCAGGTCTAGAGAGACTTACTAGCACTCGCCCCAGTTGTACAGCCGACGTTGCTAGGAAAGGTTCACTGAGAATTACGCTCTCATTTGCCGAGACGATAGTTAGCATAGCCTTCAGCTAAGTCAATTGCTACGACCTAGCAAGGCGCCATTTATCCTTTGCTATGTATCTAATGAAGCATGTACAGTAACAAGACCAATGTTCACCAGTTGTGGATTAAAGTTAAGTATTCCAGCAGCTACGTACTTTTCTTTATAGCATTCATTACGTATCCTGTTTCAGACCTCACGCCAGCCTGCGTGAGTTTAAGCGCGTGCCTTTCGGTTACTCGTCACTGTGGACTGGCTGTCTTGTCAGTCCACAACATGATTCATGCTCCATGTAACAACAGCTAAAGAATCTCTCTCTGTCTGTTTCTCTCTCTCTCTCTCTCTCTCTCTCTCTCTCTCTCTCTCTCAGTGGACGTTTTGCTAACTTGTGCCTTGCGACTGGTGCAGATGGAGCAACATATTCTCATGTCCACGAGCGACTTACAGTGTTGAATGTTTGTTTCTGCTGCATCGCAATGTTTCCACTTCTGTCTGGTGTCGTCTGAGTCTGTGCTAGCGTGAAATTAAGAAAAATTTTAATTTATCTCCGTTTTGTACTATGTGGCGTAACATTCCCTCTTTTTTAAGAAATTCGTCCTGAATTTTGTTTTCTGTATTCATTACTAAACTAGTGTGTACATGTACTTACAAATTAATATTATTCCAGTTTCAATTCCTTGTTTGCTTCTTGAGCGGAACAGTAAGGCTCTCAGTCTGTGTTAACTTCATTATCTGACTTTACAGTCTCTCTCCGGTCCGTTTTCTTACTTCTAATATAAGAGTAGTTTCCAGTTTCTATTCTTAATTATTATCACTAGTAGGTACACATTCTATAGGTACATTATCGATTGGTGATTCTTTTAAATGGGATATTTTGCGTTTTAAGCAAAAGTAAATTGCACAAATGAGTGCTAGACTCGGGATAACTCTTCCAGCGAACACACTAACAGTTACTACGTTTCGCTTGCGTTTCTTATGATATTATTTAACGTCTTGTAACATCGGGTTAACTGCAGTTCTTCCCTTACCTGACATTATCAATTCATCTAACGAGTGTAACAGACAGGAATCCAATATTTTGTTAAGGCTTCTGTACAGGTATTATGCTTAATGATTACTCTGGCCAGCACAATTTTGGTCGAGAGTAGGTAATCATTGTTGTTTCTGTGATAGCAGCTGTAAGATGAAACCGTATTCCAGCCGTCTCACACTTGGTTCCTTAGACTGGTAATCCGCTATGAGTGTGAAAATTGTGCAACTGAAGCCAAAAGATGTAAAATTAGTTATTATCTGTAAAAAAACAGAAAAGTGCATGCCTTCGTGAGTTACTACAATGTAAAAAATGCTTCAAATGGCTCTGAGCACTATAGGACTTAACATCTGAGGTCATCAGTCCCCTAGAACTTAGAACTACTTAAACCAAACTAACCTAAGGACATCACACACATCCATGCCCGAGGCAGGATTCGAACCTGCGACGGTAGCGATTACGCGGTTCCAGACTGTAGCACCTAGAACCGCACGGCCACCCCAGCCGGCTACTACAGTGTAATTGGTGACAAAGAATCAAGTACTATTTCCTGTCACAAAAGCAGACACTTGCGAAATAGCAGAACTCTAGCTAGAAAATGAAAATCGCTAATTGCACTCTGATTGCTCTGATCCATGTCGAGTTCAATGGCAATCAAAAATATGTTGTTGGTAATGATTAAGGAGGCGGTATTAACTCATACCTCTGGATTCAGGACCACAGAACAATATTTCTTCTACGTATGTTTTCACAGATTAGTTATTATCACGTTGCTGTTACGTTATTATTATTTCTAGCCCTAATATTCATAGTCAAATATTCCCTCTGACACTCTCCCAGCCTGCTGGCATATTTGTATGAAAGGAAACTACAACAGTCCGTCCATCTGTCATCAGAAGGAAATGAATTATGTATACAAATTCCGTTGCTGAATGCAAAATTTTTAATATGAGTTGGCAATATTGGTAACAAGGCACACGAAACGACGTCCCAAATGTCTTACGGTTCAAATACAGAAACTTGTATCCGAATTAGTTCCTGTATTTTCAGTGACGTACCTATGTCTGTCCGATCATCCTTATCATAAGTGATGGTAACGAGCAAGTTAGTCTTAGTCTTGTAAATCATTTCGTAGTGTCTCAAGTGAATTATAGACTCCTGAAGATCCTCTACATGTATACAGTCATGGCTTAGTGAGGTGACGTAACAAATCCTCTTCCTGAGCTATCTGGTTCTGTGAAAAGTAGCTCAAAGATATACAATTTTTGCACGCTTTAACATGTGAAAATCGTCGGATGTTACGTTTCGTCTGTGTACAGCTTATTTATCACGTCTCAGTTTGTCCTGATAAGTTGCAATTTTTTGCTATAATTTTCTTGAGGGACTTCAAAACTTTGTTTTATTTAAATAGGAGATGATGCACGGCCTCTTAGGATGTGTAAGCGTATCCCTATGTGACTTTCTCTACAAAATGTATTGACCTAGGCTTCTCCATACCTTTATCTTGACGCTTTAATGATATAAACTTCATTGCACTTGTTTCATGTACAACAGTGTCGAGGATAATTAACATTTCAAGTCCACACCATGTGTGTAGAGAAAATAGATTTTGGCAGACTGGAGAGACTTGTTAGCCCTCCTGTGTAAGTAGATGCAAAGGCGCAGCTACGGCACGTGTACCGCCCCCAGCTGCTGCAGCCGAGACGCTGGGGCTGGCGGCTCCCTGGATAAACAGCCGAACACTCCGCAGGTGGGGCCACAGCCAAACAGGAGAGCCGCCCCGAGTGATACTGAGGGTAACCATGGAGACGCAGCCCCTCGCGCTCGCCTAAACTAATTTGTTAGCTGGCGTCTGTTACGCGTTTGTTTACTTTACTAGCTTCTTACTGCGCGCCTTCCTCCCCCTCTTGTCGAGCCCGTATCTGCCTTAAGCCGTCGCTCGTGCTGTCCTGAGAGAAAATTGTACATGCTGCACGTCACCGCTGACAAGCAAGTATCTTGCCACCGTGCAGCACCCCGACACGCCACATCTGCTTTTCGTTGGCTTGCAAGCAAGGGACGGTGACATATGGCGAGTGTCATCTACATCTACATCTACATACATACTCCGCAATCCACCATACGGTGCGTGGCGGAGACTTCCTCGTATCACAACTAGCATCTTCTCTCCCTGTTCCACTCCCAAACAGGATGAGGGAAAAATGACTGCCTATATGCCTCTGTACGAGCTCTAATCTCTCTTATCTTTGTGGTCTTCCCGCCTCCTTTCCTCCAGAGACTGCCACCCGAGTTCCTGAAGCATTTCCGTAACACTCGCGTGATGATCAAACCTACCAGTAACAAATCTAGCAGCCCGCCTCTGAATTGCTTCTATGTCCTCCCTCAATCCGACCTGATAGGGATCCCAAACGCTCGAGCAGTACTCAAAAATAGGTCGTATTAGTGTTTTATAAGCGGTCTCCTTCACAGATGAACCACATCTTCCCAAAATTCTACCAATGAACCGAAGATGACTATCTGCCTTCCCCACAACTGCCATTACATGCTTGTCCCACTTCATATCGCTCTGCAATGTTTCGCCCAAATATTTAATCAACGTGACTGTGTCAAGCGCTACACTACTAATGGAGTATTCAAACATTACAGGATGCTTCATCTTATTCATTTCCATTAATTTACATTTACATTTAGAGTTAGCTCCCATTCTTTACACCAATCACAAATCCTGTCCAAGTCATCTTGTATCCTCCTACAGTCACTCAAGGACGACACCTTCCCGTACACCACAGCATCATCAGCAAACAGCCGCACATTGCTAGCCACCCTATCCGAAAGATCATTTACGTAGATAGAAAACAACAGCGGAGCTTCCACACTTCCCTGGGGCACTCCAGATGATACCCTCACCTCTGATGAACGCTCACCATCGAGGACAAGGTACTGGGTTCTATTACTTAGGAAGTCTTCGAGCCACTCACATATTTGGTAACCAATCCCATATGCTCGTACCTTACCTCCGATGAACACTCACCATCGAGGACAACGTACTGGGTTCTATTACTTAAGAAGTCTTCGAGCCACTCACATGTTTGGGAACCAATCCCATATACTCGTACCTTAGTTAGGAGTCTGCAGTGGGGCACCGAGTCAAACGCTTTCCGGAAGTCAAGGAATATGGCATCCGTCTGATACCCTTCATCCATGGTTCGCAAGATATCATGTGAAAAAAGGGCGAGTTGCGTTTTGCAGGAGCGATGCTTTCTGAAGCCGTGCTGATGCATGGACAGCAACTTCTCTGTCTCCAGGAAATTCATTATATTCGAACTGAGAATATGTTCGAGAATCCTGCAACAAACCGATGTTAAGGATATTGGTCCGTAATTTTGAGGATCCGTCCTTCTAACCTCCTTATATACAGGCGTCACCTGCGCTTTTTTCCAGTCGTTCGGGACTTTACGTTGGGCAAGAGACTCGCGATAAATGCATCCTCGCTTGTGTGCTTGTCTACATGTATTAAAGTTTTGCTCAGCAATTTGATCTTCTTAACGTTACAACTAATATGTATTCAGGTACAACGTTCATAATTATGGAAATCTGAATTTATAGCAGCTGTGTTGGAAAGGCCGGACTCACGTTGTCGCGATGGTGACTGGTGAGTTTAGTTCCGTTCGTCGGCGTGGCATCGCAAGATGGAGCGCGGATACTCGGCGCGTGTCTGCGATCGTGGAGCAACAGTTTTTTCACGTTTTAAGATGTCGAAGGAGTACTGTGAGTATCTCTGTTCGAAGACAATCCTCGCCAGAGAATGCGCCATGGGCTGTCAATGGACCAACGTGTACTGCAATAGCTAGTAGCTGGGTCACAGTGAAGCTATTTCAATGAAGGTCGACGGCGGCGTCTAAAGAATCATACTGACGTCGATCTTGTGATGGAGGACAGACGGTAAGGCGCTAACCGTCTGCAGCCGCTAATTATACATTCGTAGTACAGGGCTTATCAAGGACACCCCAAACGTATAGACAGGTAGCTCAGACTGATGAGTTATGGTATAAGTTGATAGTGTTGATGGCAGAGCGGGAATGCGTCGGAAAGTATATGAACTGTAATTACTTTTGAACATATTGTGGGAGCAACAGTGATCAATGTCATTAATAATATTTACTATCAAAAACAGTTTTGATCACAAATTATTTACTCCGGTGCTCATTTGTCTGAAGATGACCACAGTTGTGGTCGAAACTGGTCACCGAAATTAATAATTTGTGATCAAGACTGTTTTTGACAGTAAATATATGAACTGTGTTCCAGTAATATGAAAGAGATCTCATGACACGAGATATTAGGAAGGATTTTAAAGTCTAATATGCGACAAAGGTTCTGAAACAGTTATACGCTCGACTGTGGAAGGTGAGCATTGTGTTAAGAAATGGTCTTCTAACAAGAGTAGACAGATTAACCCCTTATTTATTGAAGCTATGCCTCGTTACATGAATTTTCATGCTCCAATAATGAAGTTTGTGCACGATATCCGACTACGAATCAAGCAAAAGGATTAATCACAGTAGTAGCTTATGTGATTGAAAGTCAAACACTGTATAATCATTGTTAAAAGCCTATCAAAATTACCAATTGTAAACACGTACAGCTCATAGTTGAACACGGTGCCAAAGGACGATTCCCCTACAAAGCAATCACAATACCTGGGTCTGAAAAAGGTACAACACAGGCAACAGCTCACCAAGGTGCAGAACAATAATGAAGTACTGGATGGAGCAAATAAAAGAGGACAGGAGAACAGAGTTACAGGGTACAAACAAAAACAACAGAGGGAAGGAAATATAGTACTAATCAGACTATATCAGATGTTGAAAGTGACCACTATTCGTCCATTCGTCTCTTGGCACTTTTTGGCCATGGAATTGCTTCAGTCTCATACGAAATGTTCTGCTGCATTTCGTAAAGACTATGAAGGTTCAGTAAAACTGTGAGGACGGGGCGTGAGTCGTGCTTGGGTAGCTCAGTTGGTAGAGCACTTGCCTGCGAAAGGCAAAGGTCCCGGGTACGAGTCTAGGTCCGGCACACAGTTTTAATCTGCCAGGAAGTTTCATTATGAATGTTGTTGCGATACATCTTAGACCTGACATAGATCAGATGACCTGGATGGCCAGGTAGGGCCGTGACCAGACTAACCGCTGCTAACAACTCTGTCAGGCGTGTGAAGATGTGTAACTGTGCTCGGCTGCATGGGCAGTTGCTCCATTCTATTGGAAGTAGCGGTAAGTCTCTTCGTCCTCCGGTAATGCGACGAAGTCAGGGCCCGATTACAGAAGATTTTACCAATAATGGGGCCTGCAGACACTGCACACCAAACTCCAATAGAGTTGGGTGGAAGTCATGCGGATTCTCCGCTGCCCAGAACCTGTGATTCTGTTCAAATTGTTCAAATGGCTCTGAGCACTATGGGACTTAACTTCTTAGGTCATCAGTCCACTAGAACTTAGAACTACTTAAACCTAACCAACCTAAGGACATCACACACATCCATGTCCAAGGCAGGATTCGAACCTGCGATCGTAGCGGTCGCGTGGCTCCAGACTGTAGTGCCTAGAATCGCTCGGCCACTCCGGCCGGCCTGTGAGTCTGTAAATTGACATAACCAGGTGAAACCAGGCTTCATCAGACATGAAGAACAGATCCATGACCAAGCCATTCATTGTTATCTGAGTGAATTGTTATCTCTCTGAATTGCTATCTCAGTGAACAGCCACTCACAACAGCCAGGCACTGAGGAGCGTCTGGTAGTTTTAATGCGTGAGCAAAAGACACTCGATACGGATGCATGTGCAGGAGTGTTCGTTCGCATGATCGACGTCATATGCCAGTCGTTTGCGACAGGCGTCGGGTTGATTTGATAAGACTCTGAAGTATTTTCTGGGGAACTGCAGCCACATTTTCTGGTGTGCGAGTACATTTTGGAAAGGTTTTTGACTGTTTCAAAACAAATCCTGTCTGACGCCATTTCCGGACTAAGCGAGACTAAGTAGGGCTCCAGGAACCCGCATCGACGTTCAGAGTTGTTGGTTTGCATAGAGAAGACGTAGAGATTGGAATTAGAGTGATAAGACTCGGAAGTTACTTACGCCTGCGACGAAACACAAACAGGGCGTATTACTTGTTCTTCAATAATATTGGGCATTAAACTTTATTTTTGATATATAGACTGATATGCATGTGATTCTCGGGAGTGTAACAGAGGCCGCTTTACCATTAGTTAATGGTCCACGTAAATCTTTAAGTTGCTTTATCCGCTGCGTTCCTAGTCAGTAGTAACCGCATGCAAAACTCGTGGAGTTTACTACATGCACTTTTCAACTGAAACTTTCACTATTACATTAGTTGTCTCTTGGATGGAGTAGCATTCCGAGTGGACGGTGAGAACTCATCTCAAGAGCACCACAGCTTATTACGGGTAAGCAAGTGTACATTACTGTTATTTATTATAGTCTACGCCTGTATCAGTTACACGGTTAGCTTTTCAAGTTCGTTTTGGGACTGGTTCCTTGAAAATGATTACTATCGTAATTCCTCCCCGACTTGCCTTATTTACACACTGCTTTACGTGCATGTTTCTAGGTCCCACTAACGAGAAATTCAATTAGAATACGGTTAACGTGGTATCCAATGCCTTGACATTAAATTACAACGATATTCCCATTTACAGATTGCATGCATATCACATTACTGTTTCACAGAAACGCAACTTTTTTACGTATAGTGTCCTTGTCAATTGTTCCTAACAGAGCCGAATCATTCGGTAACGTTTGGCATCAATGACCAATCAGTCACGATCTCTTTAGTCACACTATGAACAGCACCATACTCGTGCAAGAAATAACTCTCAACAACGGAGAGATGTAGTAAAATCACTGTTCGCGCAACTCCTTTGGGAAAGGAAAAGAAAAATTTCGTGACCTTGAGACTTCTTTTACATTAGTCCTCGAGTTTGGATACAGGTAAAACAATTTCTTTAATACGTAATGCACGCATCGATAAGTTGCTAGTGAGCTTCCTGTATGACATTACCTTCGTCTGTTTCTCTACTTTTGTTATATGAGATAACTGACTGCAATTATGCGTCAGAGAACTTAGTGCTACTACATATACATGTATACACGTACAAACATATATAGAAATGGTAATTCATAAGAAAAAACAGAAGAAAACTCTTTGCTGTCGCTACGTGGTTATTCCAACACTGCAGCGGTATTCTGCGTTCTGCCTTTTTTGTTAGTACAGTTAATGTCATTCATGGGCTCACTCATCACCAAGTGGTTAATAAATTTTAGTTAATTTTTGACACAGCGGACAATTAGTTAAATAATTATATAGTAAATCATATCACATTATCTGATCATCTTTTGGCAGTAAAAGTCTTTACTATACGAATTTCATGTAACCAAGATAGTGAAATGATCCCATCACCGTCCATTACAAAAATATTCCTTCGATTTTTACTTCAATGACAGTCATTCCGTCATTAAAAAGATTCCCTATCTAGGTTCGTTTCATTGTAATTATTGATCGCTTTATATACTTATATTCAAGACTTGGAAAATGAGCGTTTGGCGTCTTTGGCCGGGAAGCCTCTTGCGGGGCAGGTCCAGCCGCCTTGGTGCAGGTCTTACTACATTCGACGTCACATTGGGCGACCTGCGCGCCGGATGGGGATGAAATGATGACGAAGACAACACAACACCCAGTCTCGGATCGGAGAAAATCCCCGACGACGCCGGAAATCCAACCCAGGCCCGTAGGACAGCAACCCGTAACGCTGACCACTCAGCTATCGGGGCGTACATATTCCGGACATCATACAATGCTTATCGCATTTTTGCTCATCAAACTTACAATCACGTGACAGAAACCTCATTCTACAGCGCAGACAGAACACTCATTGACGCAGGTTCAGGTACACCACGGTTAAATAAAATCCCTAAATTATAGGCTAACGCATTTACATTAGATCTAAGATACAGATGGCAGATAGACTTACAATATGATCTTCTGGCTAAACTTTCTGATTACTTAGTACTTTAGTAGGTTGTAACGATACAGCAATTGACTGGCTACCCATGCTGCACGTGAAGTTCTTACATACACTCGTTCACAAATTACACAAAACACATTCATACCTTATAGAGGGCAGTTAATTTTTCAGCCCCTCTTAACCAATAGACATATAACCAAACTGCTTTTACCTCTACACTAAAATAATGGATCTGAGCACTATGGGACTTAACTTCTGAGGTCATCAGTCCCCTAGAACTTAGAAAAAATGGTTCTGAGCACTATGGGACTTAACATCTGTGGTCATCAGTCCCCTAGAACTTAGAACTACTTAAACCTAACTAACCTAAGGACATAACACACATCCATACCCGAGGCAGGATTCGAACCTGCGACAGTAGCGGTCGCGCGGTTCCAGACTGTAGCGCATAGAACCGCTCGTCCACCACGGCCGGCTTACCTATACACTAAACGGGTCTTGTCCACTGACTCCGATGCTCTTAATTACTACTTAATCTAAGGCCACAGTCGTCATATTTCGCAAACATTCTCCTCTGATTCATCAAGAGCATATTTTCACTTTGATGGGAGACCAGTCGTGCATGTCCTAGCTCCTGTTACTACACCAACAACATCTGTATATGAATTAGAAATACATTCCGACGTATTTGCAGCCGGGACATTACCTCTACAAAAATTAAAACTTGATGGGTAGTGATAATTTACGCTCCAAATTTCTTAACAATATTAACCGAGCAGAAAATTATATTCACTGCAATTATTACAGTCACGTTTCTAAAGCCTACGCTCATGTTATTTTAGAGGTTCCTTCAACACAAACATTCAGCTTGTAACAACAACGACTCTGTACTATTGTACATATAAGTAATTCTTTTCATCTGATTTTACGATAAACTTGTGTAATTGATGTTCTGATTTCATTTCGTTTTGTTTCATGCCATTATATTAAGAAAACTGTAAATAAGTTTCAATGTGAATATTAATGTTTATGTCAAATGTCAAGTAATACTGTAATAGAATTGAAATGTAACAAATGTTGAAACTGTTGTAAGATGTTTAAAATTGTAACTGTGCGTCTGGTCCATACGTACGCAATGTGTTAGGATATGTAGAATGCAAAACCTCGCGTGAATACCCGGTCTGTCAGGGAGCGGTAAAATGTGGATGGCGGGCGAGCGCGGGAAAATGCGTGCGGGCACTACACGGCACAACGGGCACAGTAGTTGTTGGAGTTTGGTACTGGTTTGAGCAACACCTTCTGGAGCGAGGAGGCTCTCCTGGAAGACATAGTTGCACTGAGCCTCGGGTATGCTGTTCCAACGCCCACACAGAATGGCAAAATTCCATAGGCACTAAATGGAAAAGTATTGTGACGCTAAGAAGAATTAAAGTGCCGATACTTCAAGAGCCAAGGCTGTGGTTGTATGTGTGCTCTGTGCCTCGCCATCTTGCCGTCGCCAACCGCCGCATCGATACTAGCAGGTTGAAACTTTTAGCACTGTATTCGTATGGATCAGAGAGTGAACTGTGTTTGTTTGGTGCAATAATAACCTAAATTTTACGATAATTTTTAATCATTTAATTATTCGCACAACTAACCTAGACAGGGGCCTTTCCAAACGTTGTGCAGCCCGAGTTTCCCGAAATGAAAATTAAAAATTGTGTTAATAATAATTATTTGCAGAACTAGCTGTATTAGAATGATATTTAAAGAAATGTTTTGTTAATGAACCAGTAAATGAATAGCGAAGGTCTAACGAAGTCGAAAGATAACTTTAGTATTGACATAGTAATGAAGTTTATTATTTAGAGACATATTTAAAGGCATTTAAATGAGCAGTAAATAAGATGGAAAGAGTAGTAACTTATATACTGGAAATCTTGAATGAATAATAAATTCAGTAATCATTTTCTTAAATGCAGCGATCATAACAGTTTCAGGGTCTCCCCCATCATTCATTTGAATTCTGAAGTGTTCTAAATTGGTTTGACCACCAAAAGTTAAAGTCAATATAAAAGGCAAAATTTATCAAGGTTTTATCTTTATCAAAATTGACTTTTTGTGTGTGGCATGAAAGTACAGTTTCTAGGGTAATCTATGCCCGATTTTAATCAGATTAATAGACAGTATAAAGTTTTGTAGTAAACATTATAGTGTGGTGTTACGTATTCATGATTTTCCATATCAGTACAGAATGTGAAGCTATCAGTTCAATAGATTTTCTGGTTCTAAAATTCTACTATATTATGCAGTGTTACAACTTGTTGTTTTGCATGAATATATACTAACTTGTATAGGGAAGAAACTCAGTTGATGCCTAATTAGCTTGGCGACCGTATTATTGTCACATTGGTAGCAGCTTCTGGTTTGATTTTGATCTATCCTGACGTGTGACTGCATTTCGAACTTACTTGACGTATCATTGTTATTACAGAGTGGATGTAAGTCTGATTTGCCACCATTCAGGTACACGCGGTCGATATCTATGCGAAAATCCTTTCTCATAAGGTGAATCCCGCTAACTTACCATGGCACAGACTTTAACGAGTACTGTGTCAGGGATTTCAAACTGTTAGCAATACTTCAAGTCATGATTAGAGTACAGATCTTTAATTTTCCTCGTATTCGGGTTGGCTAGGAGGTAATATAGCCAACAATGCATCTAATAACCCCCACTCCAACCTATGGTCAACATGGGAGGGGAGATGGGGCAGGGTTAAATATGGCCGACACTAGTTTGTTGAACTATCCACTACATGATGAGTCTCAACTGTGACTTCGACGATATTCACTGTCTGATTTTGATTACGCCAACGAGTGTCAACATCACAGTTTACTTACTCTGTTGTGGGTCGGTGTTACTGTTTCCTTTAAAGGACACCTGATTCTCCCGATTGGAATGCCAGTAGTTGTTTGAATTACTTTATGTTGTACTGAAATGTGGTGTCTTTTGACCACTGGGATACCACTGTTTGCGGTTGTTGTGATTATTCCAGGTAGGTACTCCATTATTTTGATAACCCAGATCGTTGGTTCAAATGGCTCTAAACACTATGGGACTTAACATCTGAGGTCATCAGTCCCCTAGAACTTAGAACTACTTAAACCTAACTAACCTAAGGACATCACACACATCCATGCCTGTGGCAGGATTCGAACCGGCGACCGTAGCAGTCGCGCGGTTCCGGACTGAAGCGCCTAGAACCGCTTGGCCACCGTGGCCGGCTAACCCAGATGGTGCTTGTCATCGGTCCTCCTCTGTCTTTTATGATTTGCATACTCAATATTTACATACCCACCAGCACCCGGCGTTTGAGGGCCAGTGAAAGAGCAACAGACACAGCGCGATCACCAGCTGGTCGGTCATGACTGGTGACTACTGCTGACACGGCGGCGTTGCCTGATTCATTCCATTCCCATTCCTATGAGGGGCCGTTTTGCGGGGAAACAAACATGGCGCGATCACCAGCTGGTCAGTCTTGACTGGTGACTACTATTGACACAGTGGCGTTACCTGATTCACGTCATTCCCATTCCTGATTTGCATACTCAATATTTACACACCCACCAGCACCCGGCGTTTGAGCGCCAGTGAAAGAACAAGAAATACGGCGCCATCACCAGCTCGTTGGTCGTGACTGGTGACTACTGCTGACACGGCGGCGTTGCCTGATTCATTCCATTCCCATTCCTATGAGGGGCCGTTTTGCGGAGATACAAACATGGCGCGATCACCAGCTGGTCAGTCTTGACTGGTGACTACTATTGACATGGTGGGGTTACCTGATTCATGTCATTCCCATTCCTGATTTGCATACTCAATATTTACACACCCACCAGCACCCGGCTTTTGAGGGCCAGTGAAAGAGCAAGAAACACGGCGCCATCACCAGCTCGTTGGTCGTGACTGGTGACTACTGCTGACACGGCGGCGTTGCCTGATTCATTCCATTCCCATTCCTATGAGGGGCCGTTTTGGGGAGAAACAAACATGGCGCGATCACCAGCTGGTCAGTCTTGACTGGTGACTACTATTGACACAGTGGCGTTACCTGATTCATGTCGTTCATATTCCTGATTTGCATACTCAATATTTACACACCCACCAGCACCCGGCGTTTGAGGGCCAGTGAAAGAGCAACAAATACGGCGCCATCACCAGCTCGTTGGTCGTGACTGGTGACTACTGCTGACACGGCGGCGTTGCCTGATTCATTCCATTCCCATTCCTATGAGGGGCCGTTTTGCGGAGAAACAAACATGGCGCGATCACCAGCTGGTCAGTCTTGACTGGTGACTACTATTGACACGGTGGCGTTACCTGATTCATGTCATTCCCATTCCTGATTTGCATACTCAATATTTACACACCCACCAGCACCCGGCTTGTGAGGGCCAGTGAAAGAGCAACAAACACGGCGCCATCACCAGCTTGTTGGTTGTGACTGGTGACTACTGCTGACATGGCGGCGTTGCCTGATTCATTCCATTCCCATTCCTATGAGGGGCCGTTTTGCGGAGAAACAAACATGGCGCGATCACCAGCTGGTCAGTCTTGAGTGGTGACTACTATTGACATGGTGGCGTTACGTGATTCATGTCATTCCCATTCCTGATTTGCAGACTCAATATTTACACACCCACCAGCACCCGGCTTGTGAGGGCCAGTGAAAGAGCAACAGACACGTCGCCATCACCAGCTTGTTGGTCGTGACTGGTGACTACTGCTGACACGGCGGCGTTGCCTGATTCATTCCATTCCCATTCCTATGAGAGGCTGTTTTGCGGAGAAACAAACATGGCGCGATCACCAGCTGGTCAGTCGTGACTGGTGACTACTATTGACACAGTGGCGTTTCCTGATTCATTCCATTCCCATTCCTACGGTTACTTCTGTTATTATGAGCCCTTGCATCTTCTCTTAGTATATCAATGGAGCGTTATGGATAAAGAGTATTCAAAATGGGATTCAGATACGTGCGCTAGCTTTTGTCTAGAATTAGCAGTTTATCCTTGAGAATACCTAAACACCTTTATTTGAAATAAGTTCATCCCAAAAGTGAGTCTTCTTCAAATATTTCTCAAAATACTTTCTTGGGCTTCCCTGTCTAGGACTGAGCGAAGAGTTCCTTTCTTAATTTTTCTTGAGAGCTTTTTCACTGGCACTTTGCTAAAAAGGCATTTTAGAATCGTTCGTACAAGTGCCAACGATCTGGAGTTACAGTAAACCTTAGGGCAGCCTCATACTGGACAATTCGCGTGATGACCTGAATCTCTGGTGGATCAGACAACGTTTTAGGCAGCACACTTATAAGAGATTTAATGAAAATAATAAGATGTACATTTTCCTTTTGTGGTACGAGCACCTGAAATTTTCTACATTTGAGAAGACTTTCTTCCAACAAGACAGACGTAAGGGCGGATCCCTCCACTAAATTCCTACTCATATACTTTTGTAGCAATTGTTTATCTGAGCATACGTCATCTTTTGGGATATCGGACTATAATGGTGGTCACTGGCTCTATCTATTTAAGCTATATGTCATGTGCTATCACCAATTTGCGCTTTTACAGTATGTAATTCCTGTTCCAGCCGATCAGCTTCACAAGTCAATTTATCTTGATCTTCTTATTGCCATTTGGGCAGATCTTGAGTCAACGTTTTCCCCACGAAACCAAGTTATCTCCTCACAGCTTGCACTTTGGTGCCCTGTTCAGCGCGTACCTCAGTGACTGATTTATCGCTTTCCTCTGCTCTACCTAGAATTCTTCAGTTAGAAAGTCCTCTGTTTTACTTTCTGGTTCAGCAGATAGTTTTTCCACGCATGATACCACTTGCTTCACTTTAAGCTTCAGACAATTTTACTCGATTTGGAATGTATCAGCACTTTAGGACAAATCTTCCAACCTTCCAGGATGGCGCTTAAGGGTTTCTTGCAAACCTGATTTTTCGATATTTATGTGTTTCAAATCGGACCTAAAAGCCTCTTTTAAGCCGTTAGCCTCTTCTACTTTCAACTTTATGGTTTGATTCTTAACTTGTTCACTGACTTGCTCAACTTTTTGTTTCAAAGGAGAAAAATCTTTGGACAAAGTGTGTTGACTACGATTCGTAAAGGATAGGTTACTTTTCATGATTTAGTGTTACTGTTTTAGTGTTGAAAAGTCACTAAATATGCCTTCTGATTTTTGCAAAATCAGAAGAGAACCTTGCGCTGTAGTAATGGGTTCAGTCGTGAGGGCTGATGTAACATTATCAACTTCGATAGTGGGGTCAGAAATCACTGCATCTCCATCAGTTCCTGGATTAAACTCCATAGTACAGGGTGATTCAAAAAGAATACCACAACTTTAAAAATGTGTATTTAATGAAAGAAACATAATATAACCTTCTGTTATACATCATTACAAAGAGTATTTAAAAAGGTTTTTTTTCACTCAAAAACAAGCTCAGAGATGTTCAATATGGCCCCCTCCAGACACTCGAGCAATATCAACCCGATACTCCAACTCGTTCCACACTCTCTGTAGCATATCAGGCGTAACAGTTTGGATAGCTGCTGTTATTTCTCGTTTCAAATCATCAATGGTGGCTGGGAGAGGTGGCAGAAACACCATATCCTTAACATACACCCATAAGAAAAAATCGCAGGGGGTAAGATAAGGGCTTCTTGGAGACCAGTGAGTGCTCTGTCACGGGCTGCCTGGCGGCCGATCCATCGCCTCGGGTAGTTGACGTTCAGGTAGTTACGGACAGATAAGTGCCAATGTGGTGGCGCTCGTAGGACTCTCCATAGAGTTGATTGTGGAATTTGCAGCTCTCTGCTAGCTCTGCGAGTCGATTTTCCTGGGCTGCGAACAAATGCTTGCTGGATGCGTGCTACATTTTCATCACTCGTTCTCGGCCGTCCAGAACTTTTCCCTTTGCACAAACACCCATTCTCTGTAAACTGTTTATGCCAACGTTTAATACACCACCTATCAGGAGGTTTAACACCATACTTCGTTCGAAATGCACGCTGAACAACTGTCGTCGATTCACTTCTGCCGTACTCAATAAGACAAAACGCTTTCTGTTGAGCGGTCGCCATCTTAGCATCAACTGACGCTGACGCCTAGTCAACAGCGCCTCAAGCGAACAAATGTACAACTAAATGAAACTTTATAGCTCCCTTAATTCGCCGACAGATACTGCTTAGCTCTGCCTTTTGTCGTTGCAGAGTTTTAAATTCCTTAAGTTGTGGTATTCTTTTTGAATCACCCTACATTATCTTCAATAAAAGAGCTAGAGATAATAATATTGGATTCCGCATACACGTCAGTTTCAGCTGGCGACGTAACACTACCCGCCTTAGCTGACCCGGAGTTGTGTTTACATCGGCGGACTTGCAGTTAACCGTTCGAACATTCTCACTTATAGTATTAGTCTGTGCCATTTTCAGCAGTTTTTGGCGAATTAACAACATAAGAAGGGGAAGTAACTCTCTAAAACGTTATCACTCTTACCTAACACTACTGAAAATATAAAAGAGATAACGCTTGCCGCTCGTTAATGCACGTGGCAAAATGTATCTTTATTAACCAAGGACTCGCACTTAACTACGATTATCCACAATTTTCCTGAATTTCTACAGATTCCAATTTTAATTACAAAAAATTTAAAAATGTACTTAAATGCAAAAAAATCCCAACGTCCAGGAAAATTATTTCTACTGCATTGGAACCAAGGAATAAGTGATTCTGTTCTGTCCCTGGTGCTACAAACGCCAACAATCTTCATGATAATAGTTTTGTAATTCTTATTCTTTTCCGTCCAGATTTTCTTGCTTTTTACAGAGTTCAGTGCTCGCAGAGAACAGAAAAAACAACTGTCACAGCCGCCAGTATAGCTCTCCGTCTCTGGCCGAGAAGAAGAGTTACTACTTTGGGAAAGCAAATTATTTGAGAATGAAGAAATGTACACTCATACTTCGCTGCCGGCATAACAGGCTCACAGTTTCTAATTCACAACCACATGAATATTAATTATTACAGGCACGCCAGTCTTATTTGCCCTTGGACATCGGACGTAATAGCGAAATAATAGCTGCAGCCTCTGAAAAGGGTTGCTTGTGTTATTGTTTTTCTGGAAAGTGTTAAAAGTACTTGCAGAGACTGAAAGCTCCGGTTTCTGACCTGTGAATATGGTAATTATTACTCTTAAAATAAACACAGGTACACACTTTCCAATTTGTGCAATTATTATTAACTATGAATTGCAAAAACTTACATAAACAACGGCTAAGAGAGGCTAGCTCAGGCTAGCTCAGGCAGAAGCAAAAAAATGTATCAAAACAAAAGAAAAAACATAAAAACTCAGAGATAACATTTTGTTGCTTTTTGTCGTAATTACTGATATACATAACAATACAAGGAGTGTTGTATCTTACTGACAGAGATCTCCTACAATACGATCGCCGCGCAGGTTGGCCGTGCGGTGTGAGGCGTATTGCCACGGTTCGCACGGCTCCCCCCGTCGGAGGTTCGAGTCTTCCCTCGGGTATGGGCGTGTGCGTTGTCCTTAGCGTAAGTTAGTTTACCTTAGATTAACTAGTGCGTAAGCCTAGGGACCTATGACGTCATAATCCTTACCACAAAATTACAATATGATTGACTTTGTAACTTCCGACTCGGTTCTTTTCCGAATTATTGTTTACTTATTTAAAATTTATACACTAGTTCTCTTTCTTATTCCATAGGAGTTTACACTACCGACACACACAATCTGTGTACATAACAGACAATATGGTGCTCGAACAAATTTTGCGCTTATAATATTAGAAATGTGATGTAAATGTGTTTGTAACGTAAATGTGTTTCAAACAACATGGGGATAAATGGTGAAATTAGATGTCCAACGTTGGAATTATATTATGGTCGTTCTCCCAATGTTATGGGTCTAAAATGTGGTATTCACAAAGCAGAAGAAATTTCGAAGGAATGTGAAACTGTAATCTTTTACTTCACAAGACGAATAATTACGGTAACGCAGGGCTGTGTTTGAAAACAGCACTAAATCAGCTCTAGGAGGACGGAAAACTAGCAAAATAGGTAACGAAGCATCGCCATAAAAAGAAAAATTCTGTTGGCAGTCCGGAACTGCGCGACTGCTACGGTCGCAGGTTCGAATCGTGCCTCGGGCATGGAAGTGTGTGATGTCCATAGGTTAGTTCGGTTTAAGTAGTTCTAAGTCTAGGGGACTGATGACCTCAGATGTTAAGTCCCATAGTGCTCAGAGCCATTTGAACCATTTTTTTCTGTTGGCAGACTGCGCATGGGAAGGTAGAAGCTTAATTTCGCGTGAAAATTGGAGCTGATAAAATTATTATTATTTTTATTATTAGTATCACTATCAGGTAACGATACTACAAGCAGTTTATAAGGTCTAAACGATCTTAATTTCGTAATTTTTAATCAACAAAAAATTAATACTGAGGTTCGATTTATTTTTGAATTCATATCTTACCATATATGCACATGGGTTAAGTTCAAGCTACAAGAAAGCGCAAAAAATAAGTTTTTTCTGTGAGAAATATAGTGGGAAATACTATCAGTGTCGGAATGTAGAGTCAACTTTTGCAGTTGTTGTAGTTCTGTTACAAAGCATACAGCAGTACAGTTATTTCTGGAAACAGCAGGGAACGAGGTCGGCTTTGCAAATTTCCCGGCCAGTAAACTATGCTTTTACGATAAACCGATGGAGATAGTCGTTTGCTGCAGATATGAGATAACGTTTCACTCTGTCATCTATTTATCATGCCGAACACTGAGTCGACACTCTAATTGGATTTTCTACGCATGTTAATTGTCAGCAGTTCCGTTTAATTGAATTAACTACATCACGATGGAAATTAGGTACGTATAAACAAGCTGTTCTTTATGCATATGATGCAGCTTGATGATAACGAACTGTCTGTTTGCATATCGCTGCTATCGAAGACCAAAGAACGAGTAATAATGTATCGCAAAACACGAAATGTTTGACGAAAAACGGATACTGGATTCGTTACACTGAAAATATAATATGAGCGTGCGTGTGCACGTTTGTGTGTGTGTGTGTGTGTGTGTGTGTGTGTGTGTGTGGTCCTCTACTCTTGGTCGTTACGTCGTTTGCAGAGGATATTCACATACCGTTAGTACGAGTGCAGTTCAATAAGTAATGCAACACATTTTTTTTCTCGGCCAATTTTGGTTGAAAAAACCGGAAATTTCTTGTGGAATATTTTCAAACATTCCCGCTTCGTCTCGTATAGTTTCATTGACTTCCGACAGGTGGCAGCGCTGTACGGAGCTGTTAAAATGGCGTCTGTAACGGATGTGCGTTGCAAACAACGGGCAGTGATCGAGTTTCTTTTGGCGGAAAACCAGGGCATCTCAGATATTCATAGGCGCTTGCAGAATGTCTACGGTGATCTGGCAGTGGACAAAAGCACGGTGAGTCGTTGGGCAAAGCGTGTGTCATCATCGCCGCAAGGTCAAGCAAGACTGACTGATCTCCCGCGTGCGGGCCGGTCGTGCACAGCTGTGACTCCTGCAATGGCGGAGCGTGCGAACACACTCGTTCGAGATGATCGACGGATCACCATCAAACAACTCGGTGCTCAACTTGACATCTCTGTTGGTAGTGCTGTCACAATTGTTCACCAGTTGGGATATTCAAAGGTTTGTTCCCGCTTGGTCCTCGTTGTCTAACCGAACACCATAAAGAGCAAAGGAGAACCATCTGTGCGGAATTGCTTGCTCGTCATGTGGCTGAGGGTGACAATTTCTTGTCAAAGATTGTTGCAGGCGATGAAACATGGGTTCATCACTTCGAACCTGAAACAAAACGGCAATCAATGGAGTGGCGCCACACCCACTCCCCTACCAAGAAAAAGTTTAAAGCCATACCCTCAGCCGGTAAAGTCATGGTTACAGTCTTCTGGGACGCTGAAGGGGTTATTCTGTTCGATGTCCTTCCCCATGGTCAAACGATCAACTCTGAAGTGTATTGTGCTACTCTTCAGAAATTGAAGAAACGACTTCAGCGTGTTCGTAGGCACAAAAATCTGAACGAACTTCTCCTTCTTCATGACAACGCAAGACCTCACACAAGTCTTCGCACCCGAGAGGAGCTCACAAAACTTCAGTGGACTGTTCTTCCTCATGCACCCTACAGCCCCGATCTCGCACCGTCGGATTTCCATATGTTTGGCCCAATGAAGGACGCAATCCGTGGGAGGCACTACGCGGATGATGAAGAAGTTATTGATGCAGTACGACGTTGGCTCCGACATCGACCAGTGGAATGGTACCGTGCAGGCATACAGGCCCTCATTTCAAGGTGGCGTAAGGCCGTAGCATTGAATGGAGATTACGTTGAAAAATAGTGTTGTTATTGCCCAATCTTTTAGCTAAAAGATTGGGCAATAACCTGGTGTATTTCAATGCTGAATAGAACAACCCCTGTTTCAGAAAAAAAATGTGTTGCATTACTTATTGAACTGCCCTCTTATAAATATTAAATGTTATAAGATTTTCGGAGAGAATTTGGACAAATCTGAATTAACAATGTTATTACATCATACGCTACTTTAAGCAGGATGTACCACTGTCCAGATACATTGATCAGTACTCAGGCACAACTATACTTTTTTTGATATCTTTTTCGCAGCGGGTGTGTTAAAATTTTTAAAAGGCGGTGCACATGTTGTCTAAATGGTACTCATTCGATTTAAGTAGCCGTTCAGAGTAAGTAAATGTTGATCAACGTTGTCTTCCAAGACTTCGTACGAATTTTATCAACACACCTTCGTCATGATCGTTGTGATTTTTTCTAAGCTGTTCATCTCTCCAGAATGGGATTTTCACTCTGCAGCGGAGTGTGCGCTGATATGAAACTTCCTGGCAGATTAAAACTGTGTGCCCGACCGAGACTCGAACTCGGGACCTTTGCTAGTTCTGCAAGGTTCGAAGGAGAGCTTCTGTAAAGATTGGAAGGTAGGAGACGAGATACTGGCAGAAGTAAAGCTATGTGGACCGCGCGTGAGTCGTGCTTCGGTGGCTCAGATGGTAGACCACTTGCCCGCGAAAGGCAGAGGTCCCGAGTTCGAGTCTCGGTCGGGCACACAGTTTTAATCTGCCAGGAAATTTCTGTTCATCTCTGTTGGTTTACGAATAACAACGTCTGAAGATAGTGTTTTAAATATCTTCGTAATTTTTATCTTATTCAACAATTTTTCCTATTCACTTGCAGCGGGGCGGGGTCGGTTCGTATTTCGTACTGCTCTTATTAAATATCCACCTACCTCAGTACGGCTACCACTCGACGTCCCTTCACTCTGCAATGGTAGATACTTACTAGGCAGCGAAAAAACAGCGTTGAAGAAAAATGCCACCTAATACCTACCCTGCTGATGCCGCGTAACTCTAGTAGTGAGAAACAGTTCCTGCAAGTTCATATTTATCAAGATTACAGGCTGTAATATGGTGTATTTTTGACGGAAATGAGTGACCAGAAAGTCCAAGAGAAGGCTTTGTATTGCTTAGGCAACAATTGGAAATGGCTATGAAGTCCACATTTAGTGAGATACTACTCTATCACTCTCAGTTTACAGTAAAAATAACAAATTTCACACGCAAAAACAGCCAGGAATCGATTACCAGTCCGACCCGGTGGAATACGCTTACTAGCAATCACTGATCCACTGCTGTAAGTGAGTTTCACAATCGGTCTTATCAGTGGTCTTCTGTAATAGAATTGCACGTCAAATATTCCATAATGAAAACAGAATAGCTCATGCGGATTTTTCACTAAAGGCCGAAATCTCACACGCTCATAACTTTTCAACAAATCAATCCAGAAATGTCCTGCTTTCATCAAAAATGTGCGTAACTGCAACAGCTTTAGTCACGATTCGTACTAAACGCGAGGAACTCAATATTCCTTCATTTTACACACAATGCGCACCGTGACATCTAACATGACCTTATACGTCCGATAGCTAGCGAGCGACTCTCTCGATGCTGCTACACTCTCTGCATATTTAATTTTCGGTGCGCGCGAACATCTTAATTCTGACTGGCTGATAAGTCTGACTGACCAATCAGAATGATCATTATACCTCATTCTCGCGGTGAAACTTGCCTTAGCCAATCACTAAACAGAAACTCATTGAAGTCATTCCAAATGCAAATACTAATACAGTGTATGATAAAAAATTACCGAAATGAAAAATAATTTTGAAATTAATTTAGAAACTTCTTACACTTTAGACTGCTATTCTGGCTGCTCTATTACAAAAGCACGCACACCTCGAAATACGTCGTCAGTATCGTGGTTACTACACAGCTGTCCCACGGTCCAATTTCGTAACGTTTTTCAGAAAGTAATATTAAATTTTACGTATGCCTCACATACACTCTCTCACTCATTCCCATTTATATAGACAACGAAATAATAAACGAATAATAATTTTGAATGGTTTTTACACTACGAAAAGCAGAGTAATTAAAGTTTTGCAAAAAAAAATTCCAGTTAATTTATTTTTATACATTGAGAACTCTGGATGACTTTAAATGATAACAAAAGATAAACTGTTATTGTTCCTAATTGAGTTTTAGACCTAAGTGTCGGTTTCATGACCAGTAATTTTCTCAATCTCCGAAAATATAATAGGAATAATTTTGAAATTTCGACAAGATCCTTTACAAAATAACAAAAGATGGTGTACCAAGTTTGAACAAAATTGGTTAACAATTACTATAGTTCATTTAGATTCGTAGGGGGCTTGAATTTGCGTTCCCACTAGGCGTTACTTGCCATCGTTCCCACGGACACAGGCGTCAGCTGAGTGTGATTCATAGCCGAGGCTTCTTCCTGCAGCCTCCGTGATACACGTCTGCTTGTTATACTGTATTGAATGTTATCTGGTAATAACTTGCCACGTTACACACTGTTCCTTACAGTGACTGATCAACTATTCCTGGATGATAACAACAAAATGGTTCAAATGGCTCTGAGCACTATGGGACTCAACTGCTGAGGTCCTAAGTCCCCTAGAACTTAGAACTACTTAAACCTAACTAACCTAAGGACAACACACACATCCATGCCCGAGGCAGGATTCGAAACTGCGACCGTAGCGTGATAACAACAGCTCGACGCATTACATCCTTCGTTCTTCGCAGACTTCCTCAGAAAGCATTGTAGGTTAAGATCTTCATATTCTGTTGCCTTGTCTTTGTTTCTTTCCAGAGTTATCCAATACTTTCACTGTGTTTCTTTCTCATTCTCTCGGTACAGTCTAAACGTGTTTCTTTTTCCTCCTGAACTGGAATCTGTACACATGCATCTCTTTTATTTCAGAAAGTCTCCATATATTATTTCTCCTCCTGTTATGGCTTACCTCCCTCTTGATTCCAGCTAATTGTTCATTGCCTTCCACAAAATGTATCTGGAAAGCTCAGAATCCCGTAGATTACGTCTACCAGACATTGTATTGTATACTGGCGAGAATTGGAACTCCAATGATACATTACTAGACGTCACGAGAGTAGAAAAGTGAACTAGTGTTTTATTTTACTGAAGAAATTGAGCGTTTTGTTTTTAAAATTGAACAAACGTAAGATTCTTTCCTGGAGAATTCGAAATACATTGAGGGGGCCATAGATTTTTTCTTCGTTGACATGACGTCTGCGCAAAGACTACTAACCAAAAAAATCGTTTTCGAAAACGATTTTCATTAACAGTTGCCGTTCATAGTAGAACAGTCTTATTGCAATTCACGGTTTCGACCAATACGACAGTCTTAACCTGTGACAATTTATGTTACATGTAATAGTTCAAAGACACGTGATAACGCAGCAGACTACGTTGTCACTCATAGAAGTGTCTACGACTGTCAGACACCTGACGATGGCGATATTTAATCGAAAGCGGTAACAGCCACGAATAGCTGAAGACTATTAATTACTTCGTTTTTTAATGTTACTGATTAATTACCTTCATTACTTGATCTATTATGGCTACCTCTTGTTAGATGGAGAATAAAAATCTTTTCTAGGACAGATTTTCAGCAGGCATACAGACGCTTTTTAACATCCAAATACTGGTATAAATTCTATACCCAAAACTTCTTCGATTTATCTTGTTACACACAACGCCATTATACTTTCCTAAATTGACGTATTTTTGTAAACAGATTGTCAAATGTTTTAGACTCTGCAATTACACGCTGTTTTTTTATAAAAGTATGTTAATATACTGGGTGCGCCACTCAAACCTCCCTGATTTCAAAGACCCACGAAAAAAAAAAAACATAGTAGATACGACAGTGAAAAATGCACCACATTGTAGAGCATCTCAAAGAATTTATTTATCATCAGTACACCTCTACATGTGAACTATTTGTAGCACAAAGAATATCGAGTCTATATCCAATTTCTTGCCAAGTTCTTTGTAATATTTCCTCTGTTATTGTTGCAATCGCGTTAATGATACGATGTCGCGAAGAAGGAATATCGTCCACTTTGGTCGCATACACGCGGACATTCACGAATCCCCACATGAAGAAATAAAGTGGCGTAATGCCAGGAGACCATGGTGGCGAGACAATGGGTCCTCCACGTCCGAGCCAACGATTGGGAAATTTCCTACCCAGGAACTTGCCAACAGCCATTGACCAACGCGGCGGTGCTCCATCTTGTTGAAAAATGATGTTGTGTTGCAAGTCTTGTATCTGAGGGTACACAAACTGCTCCAACATATCCAGATACAAAGACCGATTCACTGTTTGTTCCGCAAAGAAGAACGGTCCAACAATCCCGTGGTGCAGTAGCCCGCACCAGACATTTAGTTTAGGGCTATCACGAAACATGTTCAATGACATCGTGCGGATTTTGCGAACCCCCAAACCGAGCATTATGCCTATTAATCCTTCCTGATAGATGAAAGGTTACCTCATCTCAAAATAAACATCCATCCAGGAAGCTGGCATCCATATAAATACGCTGTAGCATATCTGCAGCAAATTGTTGTCGGCGTGGTTTGTCGTTCAGCGTCAGGTGTCGCAGAAACTGCGCTTTGTGAGTACGCATACGAAGACGCTGGTGAACAACACGATGCAATGCTGATCGACGTACATCAGGTTGCCTAGATGCTTGATGAATTGACTTACCTGGGCTTCTGAGAAACGTTTGTCTGGTGTCCTCCAATGTCTCTTCTGAAACTCCGTAACATGCACCGCCAGAATGTTTCAGAACACTTTCTGTTGCCAGTCTCTTCCTATACCATTAGCAAAAAACAGGAAGTTGTCAAATGAAATCAATTTCTGCCTTATTGACCAATGGAGAATAGTCATTGTAGATGGTTGCGTAGATTCTTCCTAGTACATATGATACGCATCTAAAAAGAATGCAATGATTTCAGAACAATATTGGCTCCTGAAATATGTACCATTTATGAGCCATAGTAATTTAACATCAGCGTCAGTTCTGTGGAACCTGTATCTGTCAGAAGTAAGAGCAGCAGATGAGGATACAATGACCTAATCATATTTAATTTGAACTTGCTCAGAATGTTCGCAGGTCGCTTTTAAATGATCCGCAGATACTCTCAGGGACGCACTTCGCTGATAGCAGAATGAAATCAATGGCTGAACGCTAATTAATTCGGTACACTGTGTCTCTTTTCCACGATCTTCTGAGCTCGTGGCTCCAGCTAGGTTCCTTGAAACAAATATTACAAAAACAATAGTTCACGTACAACTTTATAATTTCATGGAGAACATATACTTATAAATGAAAACAATAGTTTAACCTGGTTTTAACATACCTAATTATAATTAAAATCTATATCTACTAGAGAGCCACACAAAATACGTCTGCTCATTTCGATGGAGACCAGAGAAGAAGTGATTTTCAGATTTTTCTGAGCGAAGCTTAGCTCCTCTGATTCCTTTCAGCCACAGGCTGATTTATCTGATATCGTTGGTCTGAATTTACGGTTCACACAAGTTTCATTACATTTTTCTCAGAAAAATTGAAACATTTGCTTAATAAAAGAGTACACTTTCGCGCAAGGAAACTTTTTTGAAATAATTTTATACTTAATAAGAGATGACATTCTTCGAGTAATGCTTCAACACTCCCTCCTACTGTGCATACAGACTGTCATCAAGGTATCGATAAAACCTTACTAAATGTTCTTTATATTTAGGTTACATGAGAAAAATGTCTTTTCATTGCAATGTTTGATGATTAATTGTACTAGATACGTTTATATTTAAATACTTGGTATTGCTTTTATACAGAAACCAAATGACAAGTACTTTTATGTGTATGGAAAATGAAATCAGTAGTTTACACAGATAAACACATATTTTGATTTTATAAGTTGATACATTTTGAGTTATTGTCATGCAACCAAATATTCCCTTTTCTCTTTCTCCTTAAGAGTGTTTTATTTGACTTCGTAACGAATGGTAAGTATGTACACAGTTATGTATACTTTTTTTCTTTATCCAATGCTCATTGAATCCATACTATGGAAGGGTTTACAATAAATTGGTGACACAGTTTGT
The DNA here is from genome assembly GCF_023864345.2 of Schistocerca serialis cubense. Taxonomy (NCBI): domain Eukaryota; kingdom Metazoa; phylum Arthropoda; class Insecta; order Orthoptera; family Acrididae; genus Schistocerca; species Schistocerca serialis. Next base: position 1,147,876,714 of record NC_064639.1, on the reverse strand, counting down.
TATTGTTCTGACGCATGGCGATGGTCGGTGTGGGCGTGGCGCAGTGGAGTGGCAGGCGCTGCACACCCTCCATAAGACAGTTTGCGTTGGAACTAGGGATGAAGATAATACATCGATGTTTAGAGAACATCGATGTTCCGTCCATTAACATCGAGGTTAGCATCGATGTTTTGATTGGCGATACACCGCCGATGCATCGACGACAATGTTCAAAAACATCGACATCATTTAACAATGGATCATACATTCCGTTCGTCGACACTTCCAGTTTCCTAATTCGTGCAGTCTTACTTTTATTGCTGTCGTCATGATTTTTGTACTTTTGATGCAGAAGGTAAGTAAAACATAAATTTTACAATATTATATAATTGAAATGTGCGTTGCACTCGTTGTATATAAATGATTCTCATTGCTGATTCCGTTTCTATGCATTTCCTTGTGCGCCACAACGTTTTGATGACATTACGACACAAGATGGAGCAAAATAAAAGAAAATCGCAGAGGCTATTATGAAGCTTATAATTATGGGAAATAAACCGTTTGCCACTGTAGAAGGAAAACGCTTTTTGCAACTAATGAAAGGGGTGTGCCCATTTAACAAAGTGCCAAGTCGATAATCAATAAAAACCAGGACTGACAATAAGTATGAAGCAATGATCTTTTTAAAACATACATAATGAACGCTGAAAATTGTTGCACTGCCTACGATATTTGGATAGAAGCAATGGAAAATAAATCGCTTGTGAGCATTACTATTCACCGGCTAGACAGGCCTCAACTCATCAGCGAAAGATTAGATATTTTTCAGCTGACATAACACCAGAAATCACTGTAAATTACTGAAAAACTGACATATATTTTCCGAGTGAAATATTTTAATTGAAGAAGTTTCAGCTATAAACACTGTTATGAAGATAATAGGGACTTGTTTGGCGAAAGAAAGATTATCTTTTGGTTAACCATATCCCTTGCACGCTTCCCGTGAGACCCACATTCCCAACTGTCCACAAACTACATTCATAACGTACCTAATAGATATTTGCCCATCCACTCATTACTCGCGCACACTAGGGTCACGATTCCCGTAAGAGTTCGGGCAACTTGTGCGCATTCGCAAGCAATGGCTGGGTAGCCTTTAACTATATATATAGATGAAGAAAGTAACTGTTCTCGAAAGAACATATACCATTGATGACTGTGTAGCTTCTCTAGAATAAATGATAATTAATTGGAACCCAAGCTGCGGACAGATGTTGATATACCTCGATGGGGACAGCTGAAGATGTCTCCCACGGGAAGCGTGCAAGGGAAAAGTAAGACCCTGCAGTCGCGCTATTTATCTGTGTCCTCGGTGGCTCAGATGGTTCAGAGAACCGGTTGGCCTCTGTAATAAAAAACTGGGTGGAAGGATCAACAAACGAACTTGAACGGATGTCATGTGACGTCCGAAACGACCCAAAAAAAAAAAATGGTTAGAGCATGTGCCCTGTGCCCTGTAAGCAGGAGATCCCGGGTTCGAGTCTCGGTCGGGGCACACGTTTGCAGCTGTCCCCATCGAGGCAAATCAACAACACCTGTCTGCAGCTGAGGGTTTCAATTAATTATCATTACTCCTACAGAAACTAAAGTGTCATTCATAGCTTTCCTTATTTCAGAAAAATACTTCTTTTTTAGTATATATTTTTAGATCACAATGAGTGTATAAGCCTTAGATATTGGAGTTAGGGCATACTAACAAATGTGATCCTTCATGCAGACTCTTAACAATTTTGAATGGATCATTGTACAATAATTGCCATTTCTTGGCTCTGAGCACTATGGGACTCAACAGCTGAGGTCAGAAGTCCCCTAGAACTTAGAACTACTTAAACCTAACTAACCTAAGGACATCACAAACATCCATGCCCGAGGCAGGATTCGAACCTGCGACCGTAGCGGTCACGCGGTTCCAGGCTGAAGCGCCTAGAACCGCACGGCCACACCGGTCGGCTGCCATTTCTTGTTCTTACGTTTATGCATAGATGGTTTAGGATGACCTTTAAGTAGAATCAGATCTCCTACAGAGTATTTCTCAGTACGGTCTAGCCGTTTGTCATAAGCATTCTTTCTTGCTTGCGCACATGCATTTAAGGAAATGATTGCTTAGTGTGTCTTTTCTTGGAAAGATTTGCAGTTGTTCGATATTTGAGGAAGTCCAGTATAAGATCGTCTGGAAAGGTATGGCAAACCATTCACGATCTGTTCAGAAGGAGTGACAAATTCTACCCATTGGGTCTGTCGATTGGGTGTATGTATGTGCGTTTGTAAACCGGTTAGATTCTCGAAAAATCCTTTAAGGAGTGTTTTTTTTCCTAATAAAAGTGGGATATTAAAATCTGTTTGATACGATATTCCTTTAAGAAAGTTCGCACCGTCTTTCCACTAAAATCTGAGGCACAGTCAGATGGAATTACCTTGGCCTTTCAGAATCGTGGAAAACAGTCTTCTTTCGTCCTTTTCACAATAGGCGCTGCTTTTGTTAAGTTTTTTGTGTACAAGCGTACGTGCTTCGTGAATAAATCATGTACTGTCACTAAGTACTTAATTACCACGTTTAGGGTATGGTGCGGCGATGTCAACAGCTGTTATTCACCCAGGGTTGGTTATCGTCGTGGGATGCACTACACCTCAGTGTATGTGTTTATTGAATTAGCTCTTTGACAGACGTGGCAAGTCCAAATAATTGATGCACGAGTCTGTGCATATTTGGGAAACAACAGTACAACGCTATTTTTTGTTTACATTTCTCAACTCCCCCACGCCCCCGCGCCAAGAGTGTGTACCAGATGAGGTGTTCTTCATGGGCTTTTGGTGTACAAACACGCCACGACTGGGTTTCGGCATTAATACGATGGGACAGAGCATTACTGTACAGCCTGTAAAATTTCGCTATGTTGTGGTTGGGCTGATGTTCAGTGATTTGAATCACCTTTTTCCATCTGAAGTCTGCGTTTTGTAAGGCACTCGTGTTTTTACACATCTCAAGATAATACTTTCGATACGCTGTGTCTTTCATTAGGTATATCTTGCAATCACTTACTTGTTCTACTAGTTCAGCAAATTCAGATAGACCTTGATCAAACTGCAAAATACATCCACTTCGATATTTTCACTATCTTTAATGTAAACAATTTCAAAATCGCATTGGTGCCGGAAGAGGTACCATGTAGTTAATCTTTGATGAACCAAATTACAGGTCAGCAGAAAAGTCAAAGCTCTGTGATCATAGAAAACTTATGTGATGACCATAGCTGTAGTAATAGAATTTACGAAAAGACCACAAGACAGCAAGTACGTCTAATTCTGTTTCTCTTCTGTTTCATTCTCAGACAACACTCTGCTCTCGAAGCTAATGAAATTTATTTCTGTCTTCCCTTCATTCTTTATTATTTGAAAGAGACATGAACTGAGTCCTCGGCAGGACGCGTCTCACTCAGTACAGAAGTCCTTATTCCTGTCCTGATGGTGAAGTATATTGGAAGATACTAACACTTTCTTTAAGTTATTAAAAGCTTCCTGGCATTTTTCTGACCATATCCAGGGATTACTTTTCTTGAAAAAATTTAATAGTCCTGATTATCCAGCAGGTGGTTAGAAACAAATTTCCTGGAAAATGACAGGAGACCGTAACATCACTATAATGGTCTCTTAGTGTTAGGAGGACGAAATATTTCTATTGAACATATTTTGTCTGTATCGGATACAAAAACAGAAGAGCATATGATACGGCCTAAAAATTTTAATTCTTCCTTGACAAATTTGGATTTGTCAACATTAGCACTGACACTTTATTCCGAAGATTTCAAAAGTACTCTTTTCAACCATAATACATGTTTTTCCCATATAGGCGTGGCAATCAATAAAGCGTCGACATGTACTGTGACTTTGTCACAAGACTAAAATGGTTTCAGGGGTTGCAATAAAAACACCAGACCTAATTTTAATCCAAAAGGTAGCACTTTGAACCGATACGAACGTCCGGAGGAAATTGAACGCCATACGTTTGTGATTCTTCCGACAACGGAATCTGCCGAAACTACAATCACAAATCGATCGTGGACATACACTCCTGGAAATGGAAAAAAGAACACATTGACACCGGTGTGTCAGACCCACCATACTTGCTCCGGACACTGCGAGAGGGCTGTACAAGCAATGATCACACGCACGGCACAGCGGACACACCAGGAACCGCGGTGTTGGCCGTCGAATGGCGCTAGCTGCGCAGCATTTGTGCACCGCCGCCGTCAGTGTCAGCCAGTTTGCCGTGGCATACGGAGCTCCATCGCAGTCTTTAACACTGGTAGCATGCCGCGACAGCGTGGACGTGAACCGTATGTGCAGTTGACGGACTTTGAGCGAGGGCGTATAGTGGGCATGCGGGAGGCCGGGTGGACGTACCGCCGAATTGCTCAACACGTGGGGCGTGAGGTCTCCACAGTACATCGATGTTGTCGCCAGCGGTCGGCGGAAGGTGCACGTGCCCGTCGACCTGGGACCGGACCGCAGCGACGCACGGATGCACGCCAAGACCGTAGGATCCTACGCAGTGCCGTAGGGGACCGCACCGCCACTTCCCAGCAAATTAGGGACACTGTTGCTCCTGGGGTATCGGCGAGGACCATTCGCAACCGTCTCCATGAAGCTGGGCTACGGTCCCGCACACCGTTAGGCCGTCTTCCGCTCACGCCCCAACATCGTGCAGCCCGCCTCCAGTGGTGTCGCGACAGGCGTGAATGGAGGGACGAATGGAGACGTGTCGTCTTCAGCGATGAGAGTCGCTTCTGCCTTGGTGCCAATGATGGTCGTATGCGTGTTTGGCGCCGTGCAGGTGAGCGCCACAATCAGGACTACATACGACCGAGGCACACAGGGCCAACACCCGGCATCATGGTGTGGGGAGCGATCTCCTACACTGGCCGTACACCACTGGTGATCGTCGAGGGGACACTGAATAGTGCACGGTACATCCAAACCGTCATCGAACCCATCGTTCTACCATTCCTAGACCGACAAGGGAACTTGCTGTTCCAACAGGACAATGCACGTCCGCATGTATCCCGTGCCACCCAACGTGCTCTAAAAGGTGTACGTCAACTACCCTGGGCAGCAAGATCTCCGGATCTGTCCCCCATTGAGCATGTTTGGGACTGGATGAAGCGTCGTCTCACGCGGTCCGCACGTCCAGCACGAACGCTGGTCCAACTGAGGCGCCAGGTGGAAATGGCATGGCAAGCCGTTCCACAGGACTACATCCAGCATCTCTACGATCGTCTCCATGGGAGAATAGCAGCCTGCATTGCTGCGAAAGGTGGATATACACTGTACTAGTGCCGACATTGTGCTTGCTCTGTTGCCTGTGTCTATGTGCCTGTGTCTATGTGCCTGTGGTTCTGTCAGTGTGATCATGTGATGTATCTGACCCCAGGAATGTGTCAATAAAGTTTCCCCTTCCTGGGACAATGAATTCACGGTGTTCTTATTTCAATTTCCAGGAGTGTATATGTTACTCCACGGAATCCCTGAAGTTGTATTTCGAGCGCCTCTGGTCTGGTAATAACAGTTATTATGATCACATTTATACTGCGAGCGTCCAGAAGCAAACCCACGCCTCCTCCGCAGTGACTGTTACAGTGGGCTGTTGTACGGCGACATTGAAGTTTCTATGATGTTCCATGCTCGCATTCTGCATTATTCCTGTTCCACTGTCTCCTGTCCGCCCCCAGAATGGATTAGCTTTGTCGAGTAAAAGATTAATTTCGAACGACGTTCATCTTGTATATACGAGGATTGTCCAAAAAGTAAGTTCCGATCGGTAGCGAAATGGACACCACAGTGAAAACCCGATGAAGCTTTGCACAGATGTGCAGGGCAGCGTCTCTAGTATGACCGTCGATCGCATCAAGACGCTCTTTTCAGTTATGAGCGCACTGTGAACGAGTAAAGGTGCCTGGAACAACGATGTCTCCCGCTAAGTAGGAGGGCCCATTGAGAGGCTTCGCCTTAATGAATGCAGCCCACCTAACACAACTGCCACGCACTTCCTTCTTCATGGCAATTCTCAGCCGCACTCTGCAGGGGCAGTGAAGACGCTCCTGCAGCCTTTTCGATGGGAAGTGTTCGATCAGCCACAACACAGCCCTAATTGGCTCGTCCTGAGTAGCATCTCTGTTCACATGAAACGCTGGATACGAAGACCACACTTGGGCGCAGGCTACGCGCTATATACCGGCGTAGAGAATTGTCAGAAAGCACAGGTGGCTGCCTTCTATGACGACGGTGTTGGAAATTTGGTCTAACGCTCCGACAGATGTCTAAGTCGGAGTGGCGACTATGTAGAGAAGTGTCTCAGAAGTGTGGCTAACTCTAGCAAACAAAATGTTTCTGATTTTCGCTGTGGTTTCCATTTAGCAACCGATCGGAACTTACTTTCTAGACAACCCTCATATATAACTTTTGACAACTCCATGTCTGTGGAAAAATACATTTATAAACGATAGTAATAATAGAGACAGCTCAAATTTCTGCTGTTCGTTAAGGTATTGAGATTCTTGTGACTTAGTAAGAATCATGTAAATCTGAGTTTACATCAGTTGACACAAGTGTTGAGTGGTACTTAAGATAGGTAAATAAATTAGTGAAATCAATGTGAAGTGAAGTAGAAATTAGAAAATAAATGAAAAAGTTAGTTAGTGTAGAAGAGTTACTGGCAGACAGCGGGCAGAGCTGCAGAGGCAACAGCCGGCACTTGCAAGTCAGCACGTTCAGGAGAAGCCATCGCCCTCCCCACATAAGCGGAAGCTGTCGATTCAGCCGTCAGGGCATCGGCCGACCAGGTCACGTGTTTCTCAGTTGTCACATGTGAGCGAAGGCCCTCGCCTACATTCCTAGAGCCAATGACCGACGTTAAGAAGATTCTTCAAGAAGCTTTTCAACATGACAGAAGAGGCAATGACCGTGAAGTCGTTCACCTCCAGTGAAATGAGGTAAATAAATACGCGAGACGCACGGGCCTGACAGTAGTTTTCAGTTCAGTTTCGGTTTGAGTCAGTTCCAGTACAGTTAAGTCGGTGCCGAAGACCATTATGCGGGAAGAGACTACATCGTACACAGAAGCACCAAGTCCGCTGCTGTAATGGCCTCGCTGCCTGAAGACAGAAGGTATTTGAAGACTGATTTTTACGTACCTGGGTGACTCGTGAGGACGGGAAGGAGACAGTCTCACATCAGCAGTCACCTGTGAGCTGGTGATGAAGATGTGACAGCCAAAGACTGGCATGCTAGAGTCCATTGTCCGAGTCTGGGACACTGACCTCCCCTGCCGCGCCACTCCGCTAGCCGATGCACAACATTGACACACACGGCCGCATAGAGAAGAGAAACACTGGAACACCACATCCAAGGTATCACCACCCGATTCACGACTTCGTTCTCAATAATGTAACTGGGCAACCTCTTTTGATGCTAGTCAGTTGTGAGGATGAGCATTACTGCAAAGGGCATTTGATTCTAAAGCATTATGTCAGGGTGAAAAACGCTAAATAAATTACTTTTTCTCTCTTCACAACATGTAGGCAGGGTGGGTTCTTCCTTGGCTCAGGTATGAGGTAGAATGAAACAGCATTTTTACATCAGGTAACTTTTATTGAAAGTTTTGTACGCTGGTTTCCTTACTGGATTGTTCTGGCTGGGAGAGCGGCAGCTGTGTTGTTTGCGATGCCTTCTGCTGCGTGAGCGGCGGCGTCTGATTACGCCTGGTGGTGTATATCTCGTGTCGCTGTTTCGCCCATTTGACTGGAGACGCACATCTTGAGGTGGCCTGTTTAATTATTGAAAACGAAGCCATGAATCGGATGATGATAACTTGGATGTGGCGTTCCAGTGTTTCTCTTCTCTATGCGGCCGCATGTGTCAATGTTGTGCATCGGCCAATGGAGCGGTGCGGCGGGGGAAGGCCAGTGTCCCGGACTCGAACAACGGACTCCAGCTTGCCAGTCTTCGGCTGTCAGATCTTCATCACCAGCTCACAGGTGACTGCTGATGCGAGACTGTCTCCTTCCCGTCCTCACGAGTCACCCGGGTAAGTAAAAATCAGTCTTCAAATACCTTCTGACTTCTGTCTTCATGCGGCGAGGCTGCTGCTTGCTATTCCATTACAGCGGCGGACTTGGTGCCTCTGTGTACGATGTAGTCTCTTCCTGCATGACGGTCTTCGGCACCGACTGAACTGTACTGGAACTGACTCAAACCGAAACTGAACTGAAAACTACTGTCAGGCCCAGTGCATCTCGCGTATTTATTTACTTCAGTTCACTGGAGGTGAAGCACTTCACGGTCATTGCCTCTTCTGTCACGTTGAAAACCTTCTCGAAGAATCTTCTTAACGTCGGTCAGTGGCTCTTGGAATGTAGGCGAGGGCCTTCCCTCACATGTGACAATTGAGAAACACGTGATCCGGTCGGGCGATGCCCTGATGGCTGCATCGACAGCTTCTGCTTATGAGGGGAGGGCGATGGCTTCTCCTGAACGTGCTGACTTGCAAGTGCCGGCTGTTGCCACTGCTGCTCTGTCCGCTGTTTGCCAGTGTGTAACTCTTCTACACTAACTAAGTTTTTCATTTATTTTCTAATTTCTACTTCACTTCACATTGATTTCACTAATTTATTTACCTATCCTAAGTACCACTCAACACGAGTTCGCCATTACCATAGTCAATGAGATCACTATCTGCTCACACCACATTGACGACTTTTATCTTTAATTTCAGGCTCTGTCAAAATTGCCGTTAATGTGTTGTCTTAGTGGGTATCAAATTTGAAATAATTTCTTTCCTCCCTACATTTAAATGCCATGCTCCACTCTGGAAGTCGACATTTACATTCCACCTTAGTAGAAATAACGTACCAAACATACCGAACACAGACAAACCCTTAACTATAGAAAACTTGCATTCTGTCGCTGCACTTTCTAAAAAGCACGTCGACCTGCGCCTGCTTTTCGACCTTTGTGACTGTGGCTTCTGAAACAACACAATTTGGCACTGGCGCCAAGTAGGAATCCTTTTTATTTCACGTGTCTTACTGAAAAAATGTGAGATAAGAACATTTAATTTTGACACCGTGTCAACAACTATAGTGGTTGGCATTCCTTCCACTACAGCATGTACTGTTGCCTGCACTTGTTGTTAATAACATTCTACAGTTGCATACGATCATTACATAATTCATCTCTTATGTCCATCCCTTCATTGTAACGAATCATGTTCGTCACAGCGTTATTCATTTCGCCCTTTTACATTGCGCCGCCGATATTGGAGAGCAGGATAGGACCGCCTCTACGCCTGATTCGTGGGTTGAGGTCTCTCTTCAGTTACCTCAGTTAAACATACTGGTTGAGTGTGTTGGTGTTGTTGTTGTCGATTTTGCCAGTCAGGAGGTGACTGAGAATAGTTTGTTGGTGGGGCCTCCAAAAATCTGGCTTCTACTGATTCCGTTAATGTGTTGTTGTTGTCCCCAGTATATTTTGATATCCAGGGTGATACTGGCTATGATTATTTTTCAAAAATTTAAATGGCTCTGAGCACTATGGAACTTAACATCTGTGGTCATCAGTCCCCTAGAACTTAGAACTACTTAAACCTAACTAACCTAAGGACATCATACACATCCATTCCCGAGGCAGGATTCGAACCTGCGACCGTAACGGTTGCGCGGCTCCGGACTCAGCGCCTAGAACCGCGAGACCACCGCGGCCGGCTATATGATTATTTTTGTCTCTGCGTGCAAAACCATAACGGTTTTCGTGATGATTTCGGACGTTGTGATTTCTCTGGTCTGCATGGGGTTTGGCATCGCTGCTGTTACCAGGGTGATTCATTTCATTGATCTGTTGACTTGCAGAATACTGCGTGCCCCCACAACCACTGTCATTCGAATGTTTTCCGTCTTCTTAAATTAAATCAAGGTATTCTACAACTGAAAGAAAATTTTCCACCGTGTTTTCGGGTGCACGGAAGAGCTTTTCTCAAATACTAGTAGGGAATTTGCTTTTTACTATTCCAATTACATGGGTATGCACTATGGGATTATCCCAATAGCGGTTTTTTTTAAATATTTTTCGAAATATTTCCTGAGACGCCCTAGTATTGCATTATAAGCCTCAGGATGAAACACTTCCCTCCTTTAAAGCGCCTGAATAAGAGGCCACCAATATTTGTTCAAGAATGCCTGGTCAGATTGTTCAAATCTTGAACAAGATTCTGATGTAGCTGCTGCCCACATCGCGGATTCTCCTGCTTGTATGAGGCAGCGAACTGAATCTTTTGCTTTTTGTTCCATGTTTTATTCAATATTCCTTTAAAACTGCTAGTGAAAGTTACTGGATGCGGGCATTGCTATATCCGGCATATGGACTACTAGATCCTAAATCGTTCTAAATGCGCTGGTTGTATGGTGGAACATTTCCGTACGTTTGTGTCATGTTTGTGGGTGCGCACATTGTTTCATGAGCTGCGTTTATTACTTGTTCGACCTGCTGTTGTAGGTCTGTTACTTGGGTGTCACCTCTCACCGCCATTCGCGTAGTTCATCTGACAACATCTGTCTTATTTGACCAAGTTCCTGACTATGATACTACTTCAGCACTAGGGCCTTACCGCTGCACGTATCTCTTTCGCCGTTTTTTTCCATAATGTCCGTGTCAGAAATAGTTTTAATAAATTTTTCAGCTTGAGCAGACAGGCTCTGAGATATTGTCTCAGTCTGGTCAAGTGACAGTTTGCTAATAGGTAACATTAGTTTTTAAAGTTTTTCATGTCACCCGATAACTAACTGATAATATCTGATATTTTAAGTTAAACTTGAAATTTGAGTTTTTACCCTGTTTAATATTATAGCCATGCGCGAGTTTTTACTAAGGCGTCGAATTTTTCATCCATTCCTACCGATCGTTCAGTGGAAAATTGAACAAAATTTTCGTTGCTTCTATCTCACTTGCTTGGTAATTTGAACAACATTTTCTTTCATTTTATCTGATTTCTCCACGAGTGAAATTCTTCGTTACTCACATTATCAATTCATGAAGTGGTATTATGAATGTGTTCGTGGCACAACTTCCTCCCAAATTTGCGGTTGTATGTTTGTTTCCTCAAATAAGCCGCTTACATTTGCGACGCCAGATTCTGAGACTTCAGTATCGTAATCTGCCTTTTCTTTATTCGGCTCGACTGAATTATCACCATCGCCTAACGTTTGCTTTCCTGTGTCGGGATCCATCTCCATTTTCACCTGTTCCCTGATTTTTGCCGTATTATTAAAAATTAATTACTGAAGTTCAATATTATATGCAAAATAAAAAAAAATGTTTCAAATGGCTCTGAGCACTATGAGACTTAACATCTGAGGTCATCAGTCGCCTAGAACTTAGAACTACTTAAACCTAACTAATCTAAGGACATCACACACATCCATACCCGAGGCAGGATTTGAACCTGCGACCGTAGCGGTCGCGCGGTTCCGGACTGTAGCGCCTAGAGCCGGCTGAAAAATGAAAAAGCACTAATAACTGAATCCTCTGTACACTTGAAAGCCTATGCACCGGAACAATATTACGTAATCTAATACGACAACATGATGTTTTCATTTAAAAGACATAAGAATTGCTAGCAACCAGTCTTGCGATGCCTTGTTTTATAGCGGTCATATTGGCAACTTCAATTTTGACAACGCTTTCTATAGCTTACAATTACAAGGCAATAAATTGATTTTCATCAACTTTAAAAAAATGTGCCTATATTAATTAATTGAAGTTTGAGAGGTCGGGCTAGCTGTGCTGGCATCCCTTTCCTTTAGAGTTCGTTGTCCTGTTGATAATAAATTTTCCCTTCAGATACGAGTCCGTCTGATATTTGTCTTCCTGCAGGTTGGATACATGAAAATGAAAGTGGAATATATATTAGACATGGAAAAGTTTTATACCATTCTCCACGTTTGCGCCACATTGAGCGTTTTGCCCCTTATTTGAATAAAGCAGCAAAATTTGTAAAAATAAAGTTGTGAAATGAAATTAATTTCTCTCTTATTTAGCAATGGAGCAACGATCATTGTTGATGGTGGCGCGTATTCTTCCCACTGCGTCTGATATGCATCGAGAAAAGAATTCAATGATTTCAGAATAAAATTCGCTCCTGATGATTGTACCGTAAACGAGCCGTAGTAATTTACCGTTACCATCAGTTTTGTGAACCTGTATCGGACATAAGCAAGAGCAGCAGATTCACAGTTCGGGCACAATGGGCAGATCATTCGTAATTCGCACTTGTTCGAAATAATCGCAAGTCACAGTTAATTGATCCGCAAATATTTCCAGGGACGCGCTTTGCTTATAGCAGAATGAAATCAATGGCTGAAAGTGAACTGAATTCAGCAAATTGTGTCTCATTACAATGATATTACAAAAATCATAACCCACGTACAATTTCATCATTGCGGGGAGAACAATTACGTATAACTGGAAACAAGAATGTAACATGTTTTTAACATATTTAATTATAAATCAAATCTGTCCTACAGTGAAACACACATACGCCCGTCCAGTTTCATAGAGACAAAAGAAGAAGCGAGTTTCAGTTTTTCTGAGAGAAGCTTCGCTCCTCGCTTTTTCCTTAAAACACATGAATATACAATGCCTCCGATTCGTTTTAGCCACAGGCTGATTTATCTGATATCGTTGGTCTCAGTTTACAATTCACACTCGTTTCATTACACTTTTGTCAGAAATTTTGAAATATTTCTTTAATAAAAGAGCGTAATTTCGCCCAAGATAATGATTTTGAAATATTTCCATCCTTAAACATATGATCTCTCACCCTACCCGGGGTAACATCTATGAGACCACAGTGTTCCTCTATGTCAGTACCCAACTGCGGCTGCAATGCAATTCCACAATGAGCCTTACCAGCTCAATACTGATTGCAGTGGAACTCACGTGATCCCTTCCTGAGAGACTGTGTCCACTCCTTTCAAATTAACAGTAGAAATGTAGACCAGATGCGGCTTGAATTCACAGAAATAGTATCGGCAGAAAATGAGAGATTTCTACCAAATAAATTAAAAAACTACGGAGCTGGTCCTCCTCGGTACACAAAACGGGCCGGAACACTGTTGCAGAAACATCGACACGAACATGCCAAATTTAAGCAGGCGCAAAATCCCCAAGTTTGGCAATCTTTTACAGAAGTTCGTCATTTACTGTAGCTCGGACTTCAATACGAGATGCTTGTAACAGTTTCCACAACGTAACTTTGTCTCGAAACCTGGCAGAAAATCCATAGAGATTCTGCTCGTATGTAAAATAAGCTAGTGGCATGACACAATCATTGCCTTCTCTGCGCGTTAGCAATGGAGATACTATCGACGACAGTGCTGCCAAAGCAGAGTTACTAAGCTGCATTCCGAAATATCTTCAAGAATGAAGACGATGTAAATATTCCAGAATTCGAATCAAGAACAGCTGCCAACATGAGTAACGTACAAGCAGATATCCTCGGAGTAGTGAAGCAACTTACATCTCTTAATCACAGCAAGTCTTTTGTTCCAGACTGTATACCAATTAGGTTCCTTTCAGAGTATGCTGATGCAATAGATCCATAGTTAACAATCACATACAACCGTTCGCTGGACGAAAGATCCGTACAAAAGACTGGAAATTTGCACATGTAACACCAATATTAAAGAAAGGTAGTAGGAATAATCCACAAAATTGCAGGCCCATATCATTAACGTCAATATGCAGCAGGATTCTAGAACGTATATTGTGTTCGAGCATTATCAACTACCTCGAAGAAAACGGTTTATTGACACACAGTCAATAAAAACATCGTTCTTGTGAAACACAACTAGCTCTTTATTTGCCTGATTTGTTGAGTGTTACTGACAAGGGATTTCAGATCTATTCCGTATTTCCGGTTTTCCGGGAGGCTTTTGATACTGTACCACACAAGCGGCTTGTAGTGAAATTGCATGCTTATGGAATTCGTCTCAGTTATGTGACTGGATTCTTGATTTCCGCTCAGAGAGATCACAGTTTGTAGTAACTGACAAAAAGTCATCCAGTAAAACAGAAGTGAGTTCTGGCGTTCCCCAAGGTACTTTTATAGGCCCTTTGCTGTTCCTTATCTATATAACGATTTAGGATACAATCTGAGCAGCCGTCTTAGGTCGTTTGCAGATGACTCTGTCGCTTCTCGACTAATAAAGTCATGAGAAGATCAAAACAAACTGCAAAACGATTTCGAAAAGATATCTAAATGGTACGAAAATTGACAGTTGACCCTAAATAACGAAAAGTGAGTGTTAAAAGAAATCCGTTAAACTTCGGATACACGATAAATCAGTCAAATGTAAAGGCCGTAAATTCAACTAAATACCTAGGAATTACTATTATGAACATCTTAAATTGAAGGAAAAGACAGAAAACGTTGTGGGGAAGGCTAACCAAAGACTGCGTTTTATTGGCAGGACACTTAGAAAATGTAACAGATCTACTAAGGATACTGCCTACACTACGCTTGTCCGTCCTCTTTTAGAACTCTGCTGCGCGGCTTGGGATCCTTACCAGGTAGGATTGCCGGAGTACATCGAAAAAGTTCGAAGAAGGGCAGCTCGTTTTGTATTATTTCGAAACAGGGGAGACTGTCACTGAAATTATACAGGATTTGGGGTGGACATCATTAAAAAAAAGGCGTTTTTATTGTGTCGGAATCTCTCACGAAGTAGTGATCACCAACTTTCTCCTCCGAATGCGAAAACATTTTGTTGACACCGACCTACATAGGGAGTAACGATGGTAAAATAAGGTAAATCAGAGGTCGCACGGCTAGAAACAATATTCGTTCTTTTCGCTCGCTACACGAGATCGGAATAATAGAGAGTGAGTGTGGTTCTATGAACCCTCCGCCTGGCACTTAAATGTGATTTGCAAAGTATCCATGTAGATGTAGATGTCTTCTCTCGACCCACCGATTACGTTAAGAGACCTCCCGGCTCCCTTCAATCACCTCAGGCGTTTCTAATTAGATCACAGTTATCTACACCAAGTGATCTTGATCTCACTTTTGGCGGCTACGGAACAACTATACGGTGAACTACAATACCGCCAGCATAACGTGATCGAATCCAAATTTTTAAATACGTGGTGGATAGTGGCCTGGAGAATGGTACACCATCCCTTAATTGACTCTAACGCACAAGGTGTGCGGAATGCGGCTATTAACAGGACGTATGTGATACGTGAATGCCTTCATAAGGTCCACCTGGCAGATTCACCAACTTGCCTAACATGTCATGAGGTACTAGCAGACACACGAACACTGCCTCCGCTGTTGGGATGTGGCGCAGGTGTGGTACCTCGTGCGTCAGATTATAAAATATATCCTATGTGCAACAGCGCCACTCCCTGTTAGCGCACACCTAACTTTTCTTTCTGACTAAACTTCAACCTCAGTCTTGTGGGTCCGTGAGGACGCAGTGAAATATCTCTATTGCGACGACCGCGAACATGTTCTTGATTTCTCGTGTTATCTCCACAAGCACCAACATGACATTGTTCGCCACCCACAGTATGTTCAACTTCTTTTAACTTAGTTATGGAGTGTCTTGTACGAACCACTGAGTAGCTTGAACGTCCCTGGCAAGAGAAGTTGATATGATTCATCACGTACTTTAATGAACGAATGTGGAGCAACACGAACCTAAATGAGGAGACACGCCGGGTGACTCAGCTTCACGTACAACTGTGCGTCACTTCTGCCATGCCTGTTACTAGTTTGTTTTTCATTTCTCTTCTCAGTGTCCATCACGTGTTAGAAGTGTCATTTAGATCTACCCCTCCAACGTACCAATGGCCTTTGATTAAATTAAAAATTAAAAAATAAACAAACAAAATAAAATTAATCATTTGTTGGCCTATGGCAGTAAACTAATGTATTACTCTTTATTTTGGTACGCCTTATACTTCCCCTTTTCCTCCAGGTGTGATGAGGAGATGGAGATACCATGATCAGGACTTGGATTGCGACCTCTGCCCACTCTGCCCCCAGACCCCTGATAGGCAGAAAAGAAGGGAAGATAGCGTCTTTCAGAAGTAATCAAAATATCCTCTGTTCCAGGTTCAATTTTTGAATACCCATATTCTGCCAGTGGCCTTTTCAGAGAGGGCACAAGAGTGGACGGATCGGGGCACTCTCTTGTCCTTGTCCTAGAAGAGTGGAAGAATCAGCAATTATCAATGGCATGGGATACAGAAGGCAATGGAAACCACTGCATTAAAGCACATAACGGGTATCAATGGGACATGTGACTTGGAAAAAGTGTCATATTGATCTCTCCATTGGTAAAAGTTTGCAGACTAGTCCCATATTCGGATCCCGGGAGGGGACTGCCATGAGAAAGAAGATCGAATAACCATCGAAATCGTAACGTTCTAGAAGCTGGGGCGTGGAATGCCAAAAGTTTCAACGTGGTAGGGAAGCAAGAAAATCTGAAAAGGGAGATGCTAAGCTCAATCTAGATATAGTGGAGATCCGTGAAGCGAAACGGAAAGAAGGATTTCTCGTCACACGAGTGAAGAGTAATATCAACAGCAGCAGAACACGATATAACGGGAGTAGTTTTCGTTATGAATAGCAAAGTAGGAGGGTAGGGCAGAGAGTAAGTTACTGTGATCAATATGGTCGTTCTCATCAAAATCTACAGCAAACCAACACCGAAAACACAGTTCAGTAATACATGTCGTTGTCGCAAGCAGAGGATGAAGAGTTAGAGAAAGTATAATAGGATATTGTACGGATAATTCAGTTCGTGAATGGAGATGAAAATCTAATAGTCATGGAGGACATGCGGTGGTAGAGAAGGGAGTAGATGGAAGGGTTGTGCGAGAATATGGGCTTGGTGGTTGGGAAGAGATAGGAAAAAATTAAAATCTGCAATAAATATCAGTTGCTAATAGCGATTACTCTATTCAACAATCATAAGAGGAGAAGGTATACTTGGAAAAAGTCGACAGATATGTGAAGATTTCAGTTAGAGTACACCAAGGTTAGCCACAGATTCTGAAATCTGATACTTGATTATAAGGCGTAGCCAGGAACAGATACATACTCAGCTCACAGTGTTACGATGATAAAGAGTAGAGTGAAGTGTAAGAGACTAGTCAGGAAGAATCAATGTGCAAAGAAATGGGGTACAAAGTTACTAAGGAATGAAAAGACACACCTGAAGTTCTCTAAGGATATGGATATTGCGACAGTAAATTGCAAGAAGGCAGTTCAATAGAAAATAAATGAACATCTCTAAAAACGGAAATCACAGAACTTGTCAAGAAAACCGGAGGTACAAGGAAGTCAATTGTGAAGAAACCATGGATAACAGACGAAATAATTTGAGTGATCAACGAAAGAAGGAAGTTCAAAAATGTGCAGGGAAACTGAGGAATACAAAAATATAGGTCACTTAGGTATGAAATATAGGTGAAGTGCGGGGAGGGAAACGCAAAATGGCTGCATGAATAGTATGAAAAAATAGAAAAAGAAATATTCCACGACGTAAAATGTTAAACGACGGTAGAAATTCTGAGGAAAATTGGGTAAGCTATAAGGAGAGTCAAGTAATATACAGTAATATACAATATGTACAAGAACCAAGAGGGGACAATAAGACTGTAAGACCAGGAACGATGTGCTCGGATTAAAAAGGATGTAGCTCAGAAATGTAGTCTTTCACCCCTACTATTCAATCTACGTAGCGAAGAAACAATGAACGAAATAAACGGAGGGTTTAAGAGTGGGATTAAAATTCCATATCAGTGATAAGATTCGCTGATGACATTGCTATCCTGAACAAAAGTGAAGAAGAATTACAGGATGTGTTGAATGGAATGAACCATTTAATGAGTACAGTATATGGATTGAGAATAAATCGAAGAAGGATGAAAGTAATGAGAAGTAGCAGAAATGAGAACAGCAACAAACTTAACATGAGGATTGACAGTCACGAAGTAGATAAAGTTAAGGAATTCTGCTACCTAGGCAACAAAGTAACCAATGACGAACGGAGCAAGGAGGACATCAAAAACAGAGTAGCGCTGGCAAAAAGGGCATTCCTGGCCAAGAGAAAGCTACAGTATCAAACATAGGCCTTAACTGAAGGAAAAAATTTCTGAGAATGTATGTCTGAAGCGCAGCATTGTATGGTTGTTAGACATGGATGGTGGGAAACCGGAATAGAAGAGAGTTTAAGCCTTTGACATGTGGTACTTCAGAAGAATGTTGAAAATCATACGTCCTGATAAGATAAGGAAAGAGAATGTTCTCCGCAGAATCGTCTTGGAACACTGACTAGAAGAAAGGTCAGGATGATAGAACATCTGTTACAAAATCATAGAATAGCTTCCGTGTTACTAGGGGGAGGTGTAGCGGGTGAGAACTGTATAATTACTTCATCGCTAACGCTCCATTTGGTTAATCAGAATCGATGTATTTAATTGGAAAGACCAAGTAAATATGTGCTCAATTTGCAAAAGTTATTGGTAACAAGCAGGTGAAATTAAAGCTGCTGTGAAATTCTCATTACGTTGCACCGTGCTTAGTGCGAAGAACTGCTTGGCCATTAAACAGCATATTTGATCCATTTCACATACTCTTCTTGCGTCTTTCGAATGGGAAGCATCACAACTACTCACTAACAATTAACGCACGTAATAGTTGGATATGTGGTTCACATGTGGTAAGCAGTATTATTGTATTTCACAATAAAGTTCAGTCGTCAGTTACAAATTTATTTTTATTTAAGCGAAATAAAAGTATATTTGCAACTGATGGTCGTATTTTATTCTGAAGTATATACAACAGCTGCTGAAAAGTAACAACTATGAATAAAGTGATATTACTACATTCATCATAGATATCCTTTGTGGTAGAGGTGCAAAGATATTAAAGTCTTATGCGTGCGACTTTGGAAAGCAGATGCGATGTTATTTGAAGAATTCGTAATATAATGTGTAGAGATGTAACACTGGAGTGGGTCGTGATTTTAGTATGTTGCGATCTGACAAGCCCTGCTATGGTTGATTGGCTTCAGATGCTAGATACAAGTTGTTTAACTGATCCTAACTGGTTAATTCTCAAGTAACCTATTCGGTATTAGTGGGGTAAAGACTAATACTATTAAATGAGAATAGTAGGCTGCTATGAAGATGTTGTTGTTGTTGTCGTCGTCGTCAGTCTTGATACTGGTTTGATGCAGCTCTCCATGCTATCCTGTACAAGCTACTTCATCTCCCAGTAATTACTGCAGCCTACATCCTTCTGATTCTGCTTAGTGTATTCATCTCTTGGTCTCCCTCTACGATTTTTACCCTCCACGCTGCCCTCTAATGCTAAATTTATGATCCCTTGATGCCTCAGAACATGTCCTACCAACCGGTCCCTTCTTCATGTCAAGTTGTGGCACAAACTTCTCTTCTCCCCAATCCTATTCAATACCTCCTCATTAGTTATGTGATCTACCCATCTAATCTTCAGCATTCTTCTGTAGCACCACATTTCGAAAGCTTCTATTCTCTTCTTGTCCAAACTATTTATCGTCCATGTTTCACTTCCATACATGGCTACACTCCATACAAATACTTTCAGAAACGACTTCCTGACACTTAAATCTATACTCGATGTTAACAAATTTCTCTTCTTCAGAAACGATTTCCTTGCCATTGCCTGTCTACATTTTGTATCCTCTCTACTTCCAAAGTTCTCTTTAATTTTCCTGTAGGCAGTATCTATCTTACCCCTAGTGAGATAAGCCTCTACATCCTTACATCCTCTAGCCATCCCTGCTTAACCATTTTGCACTTCCTGTCGATATCATTCTTGAGACGTTTGTATTCCTTTATGCCTGCTTCATTTACCGCGTTTTTATATTTTCTCCTTTCATCAATTAAATTCATTATTTCTTCTGTTACCCAAGGATTTGTACTAGCCCTCGTCTTTTTACCTACTTGATCCTCTGCTGCCTTCACTACTTCGTCCCTCAGAGCTACCCATTCTTCTTCTACGGTATTTCTTTCCCCCATTCCTGTCAATTGTTCCCTTATGCTCTCCCTGAAACTCTGTACGACCTCTGGTTTAGTCAGTTTATCCAGGTCCCATCTCCTTAAATTCCCACATTTTTGCAGTTTCTTCAGTTTTAATCTACAGTTGATAACCAATAGATTGTGGTCAGACTCCACATCTGCCCCTGGAAATGTCTTACAATTTAAAACCTGGTTCCTATATCTCTGTCTTACCATTATATAATCTATCTGATACCTTCTAGTATCTCCAGGATTCTTCCATGTATACAACCTTCTTTTATGATTCTTGAATCAAGTGTTAGCTATAATTAAGTTATGCTCTGTGCAAAATTCTACCAGACGGCTTCCTGTTTCATTTCTCTCCCCCAGTCCATATTCACCCACTATGTTTCCTTCTCTCCCTTTTCCTACTCTCGAATTCCAGTCATCCATGACTATTAAGTTTTCGTCTCCTTTCACTACCTGAATAATTTCTTTTATCTCATCATACATTTGATCAATTTCTTCATCATCTGCAGAGATAGTTGGCATATAAACTTGTACCACTGTAGTAGGCATGGGCTTCGTGTCTATCTTGGCCACAATAATGCGTTCACTATGCTGTTGGTAGTAGCTTACCCACACTTCTATTTTTTTATTCATTATTAAACCTACTCCTGCATTACCCCTATTTGATTTTGTATTTATAACCCTGAATTCACCTGATCAGAAGTCTTGTTCCCACTAAATCTAATTTTAACCTATCCATTTCCCGTTTCAAATTTTCTAACCTACCTGCCCGATTAAGGGATCTGACATTCCACGCTCCGATCCGTAGAACGCTATGAAGATAATTGTTACAAAAAAAAACAAGTTAATTGCAAAATGGAATCTGTAAAATACAACATCCATTTAATTCTACTGGTCAGACTAATTTTAAGATAGGCACAACACCTATCTTCTAAGCAAGGCCTCTGTTTTCGAGACATTAACACTTATATGGTTGATACTGACTAGCCTCTTTGCGAGTAGAGGCCTCCACCCTAACTAGCGCTGACAACAGAGAGCTCAGAAATCAATCTGGTGGAACTGAACACGTTTATCATTACAGTTTGCTGTTTCTCAAATCGTGGCGCGTATCGCACCATAAAGAGTGGAGCAGAGAGCACATCCACCGTGTCGATTTGTGGAAGGCTGCGGTCACCGTGTATATGAAGTATAATGTGCAGATATGAAATTAACTACACGGAGGACATGTGACTGAACCTGCATATTCCTATATTCAAAGTTACTCAAGCACTGAGTCCAATCTCGAGTCAAGACTATCTGCGTGCACACTGGCCAGGAGTAGACACTTGTCTCAAGTGCACAGTCATAAGTGAGCACTTCAGAATGACTAAAGCTCCATGGAGCTGCACTAAATTGTTCCTCTACTTACATGGAAACAAATGATTCTGCTTCATGTGACACAATTGGCACTTTCGCAGACAAAGTGTGATGGTGATCACTGGACGCTTTGCCAGTAATGTCTCAAAGAAATTACATGCTCTCCAGCAATGTGTGTCAGCCCAACGCCCAGAGTTCTTGACACATTCTATCTTGACATTAGCAAAGCTCAGTTCACTAATGTGGACTCTCGACTCAGCCAATGATCGTCTTCGTTACAATCTGATTTCCTCCCACTCTTCCTGGGCACGAAACTGGTAACCAATCCTGAGCAGTTCATGCAAAATATTCTAGGAGTTCTCTAACAGTATAAGGTAATGTCCACCTGCAGGGCTCAGGCAGTCACAAGGCCTCCTGGAGACGGTGGTGGGAAAGCGCTACACGTTCTTTGTGGGAAGAATTCGTAGCCAATGACTCTTGGGCACATGCGAGGTGACATGAGATGCATTCCGATGGGACTGAAGAAATTGCAGGCAATTCTTGTTAGATGGCTATCTTTACTGCACACTTTCAACTTTCGCCTACAGCCCTGACTATGGTAGACAATGCTCGCTGGACTGTTCCAAAGATTAGCTTTGCGATGGGCTGTAAAATTCTGTCCTTCGACCACAGATACGAAACTCCCAGCTTGTCCCCGACCTACCCGCGTCTGTAACTTCCTCAGCCTCTCTGGCTATCCTAGCCAGCGCAAAAATTACTTTTGTAGGGCATGCAGTGCCACAGGTGCTAGTGTGAAGTTGTCCCCTATCAACCATTACAATTAATAAATTGCTAATACCAAATAGCCTTCGATTCCAAATCATATAAATATGTTAATCTAATCGATCCAATTTATTACGTTAACTGTTTATTTAAGGAGGCAGAATACCACCACCTTGCAGTGATATTGACATATTTTGAATTTTTATTAACTTTTGATTGTTTTTTAGTTCAATAAGCGCACATTTTTGTTGACCTAATGTACTTCACTAAATGTAAAAATGAATATATGATTAACGAGTTACAATAAGCCTCACTGAAACACCTGTTAATACCTACATATAGGCATGCAGCAGAATAATAGCTTTTGTTTAGTTGCATCTATAGAAATGATAGGAATCGTATTTTTATTTTGATACTGGGAAACTATAACTAGTCTAGTAGAGACGGTTGACAAAGATTTTGTATGGACCATACTGGATTATCGATGTCGTGTGTAAGATTCAAATTGGTTAGGACTAACAAAAGATGTTGAGCAAATAAAAAAGAAGGGGAATTCGAATGGTCATAGGCCTTTTTGACTGTACGTAATAGAAATGTTAAACACCTGAACTTGGAAAAATAAAAAGAATGAATTCATGTGAATATACTTCAGAATTAGACTTGTGAGGTCGGCTTTAGACAAACAACTTGAGCAGGACTATACAAGCAGTCATTCTTTCTATGCTGTTTCCGTTAGTAAGTAGGAAGAATCCTCGAGATCACCATTGTCAGCACCATCACCATCACCGCCACCGCCACCACCACCACCGCCACCACCGTCACCACCGCCCCCGCCATTACCATGATCATCATCACTGTCATTAGCCAGATGACATCCACTGCTCGACTTGCATCCCCTCTAGACTTCACCATGCAATATTCTTTCTGCTATGAGTCTCCATATTTCATAACTGAGAACTGTGACCTCAATTGTTTTAGTAAATAAAAGAGCGCAACCTGTATCAGTTTTCTTTCATTCACGATCACTAGTATACATCTGGCATAGAGATCATGTTTAGGTCTGCGCCTGACCTGAGGGGTGATCTGCAGCGCAGATCTCAACCACAATGGTGCTGCATGTTTTCTAATCCCATCTACCCACCTACCATCAGGTTGTAGTCTCGTTTTGTTCTGATCTCATGTCTCCAATTATGACTTGCCTTGGGTCACCTGCAGTCTTCACCAAACTGCATATCCTGTTCACCTCTCTCAAGTTTTCATTCAGGTCATAATTACACCTTCCACACCACTGTTTTCCCTAGCCCTTTTTTTGTTTTTTGATTTCTCCTGGTAGCTCCCAACAAGCATCGTGATCTTGCAGTAAAAGGCTGTGTCCGACTACTATAAAAAAAAAACTGGTAATATTCACTGATTTTACGTATCGTTTTCCGACACATTGAAAGATTATACTTGAAACTCCTGACGTCGTCGTAGCGCCACAGCCCCGACAACTAGGCGGGTGCTGCAACGCATCTTGGCCGGTGATAACGTGCAGATGTGTAGTAGATAGTACCAATCTGGCTCAATCAGAAGAGATTCTGCTGAAGCAAAGTCAAAAGATTCCGAAAAGTCTGTCCGAAAATGATATCATAAAGGTGGTGAAAAACACAATATAGAGTTCTTTCTATCAGAAATTTAGAAGTGATTCGGAGAGCAGGCGTAACTAGCGAGCCAACATTGCAAAGATGTTCGGGCTCACACGCGGTTCCTCTTCGTCGAAATGTCTTGGCTCAAACTCGTCTAGGGGTTGGACCGCACGTGTCGCATTACACACGCCCTAAATCAAACACTTGTGACCCTTTGCTTAAATTGTCTGGCTGATGGCAAGTTTGCGAAATACAAAGTGAACATAACATATAATAACAGTAATAATAATATCGGGACCTAGATTAACGACCCGTAAATGGTGTACGCCATACAGTTGCGATTTGGTTACAATTATGTTTATTCAGAAAGCAAACAATAGCGAAAGTAGTCGTATTTAGAGTTACTGTTACATTCAAGCGCATATCTATTTGATACAGTTCCATCATTCAGAATCTCATCGTGAAACACTTGTCCAGTACTCCACCTCGTTATCTTCGCCATAAGTTAGAGTTCGCACCAGGCGCGCTACTGCTCACCGCTCAGAGACTAAGTCCAGCGATACCACACAACGCGACATTTTCTAAGTCCTAGCTACCTAAAGACCCACCGTCCGCTTTCGCGTCTTCACCAGCACGGCACCCTTTGGTGTCTAGACCAGAACTGTCCACTGCCCGTCTCCGACCGTGTTTCCCGCGCGCCGAACATCTTCGCTTAACTGTCTAGCGCAGTTCCCTTTCCTGAAGCCGTCCATCTGATTGGCTACAGCTTCTTCTACATTACTTTACATTTTAACATATTTAGATAATCAAAGCTTGACCACTTCCACGTTCTAAATAAAGTAACAATAATAACCATTACATAATAAACGTTAAATTCTTTTACATACAACCAATACAGTTCCCTTCTTAACTTAGAATGTAATGGCCAGTAACCTCGCACCAATGTACTTTCTGATAAATAAATAAAGAACAAATGTAACTATTATGCACTAAACTTTACAAAAAGTATTCTATTACCTAATGATTCAATAAGGTGTCATGCTGTGACCGTTCAATGTATTTTTGAGTGGAGGAAATGATGATCTGATGCTCAACTGAATATACTGACAATTTAAATTTACTATATCTTCTAAAGAAATAAAATTACAGAATTGATATTTACAACGTTTGTAGTTTTAATGATGCGCTTCTAAATGAAATGTCGATAGTTAAGATCGACTAAAGTGTTCAGATTTTAGCATTGAGGTCTTTGTTACAAAACTTGTAAATTTCACTTTAACATTAAATCCTAAACTGTTATAGATATGATCAATATTCAAGTTTTATTGGGATCACCATGAAAAGTTTTGGAGGATGGCAGATTGAAATTACTGTGGCTTGATTCTCTACATTACTTCAGAATTATATAGTTTTCATAAATGTTTCCCTTTATGGCCGGTCTTAGGTCCACCATATTTAACACTGCTACGTCTTCTTAGCCACAAACGGCCTCTACTGGGTTTCCCTATGACGTTCGTTCTCGTCTGTCTCACTCGCACACTACACCGCTTAGGCCTCAATGGACAATAGACGCCTGTGAGTTTCCCCATCTCGTGGTGAATCTGCGACCTTTGTGGCACGCGATGCTGGACGACAGGGTTCGTTTCACAATTCCTGTAGGCTGACTCTTTCGGCCATATATTTCAATGAGAGCGCAATACTCGTTAACTCACAAACTGTAGCTGTCGTGACTGACTGAAAATCGGACCTGAAGTCCTGGAATAGGTGTGTGAACATAATAACAGTAACTATAAAGTGATTTTAAAACAGCTGATAAGTCGCATACTGTGTGTAATGATATTAGTGGACTGTCTTTCATAAGTTTTACTGTAAACGTAAAGATGGCGCGTATCAGTATGTTTGTTCTACGCAATTTGTTCTGCAGTGCTGTATTTTACTGTTTTCTTTCTTGCACAACTGCGCTGGTAAAAATGAAACAATTTTAATTACCTTTGCCTTATTTAAACATAAATATTTAAAAATATTGTGCAAATTTGCATCGGATGTGATGCCCTCCACTGAAATTGTGAACAAATCAGATAATGTGGATCTATATGACGTTGATGTTAATGGAATGTCTTTTACTATTATACGTACAATTGACCTTCGTACACACTAGTGCTGACTCAACGTTTATTATTTTATGTTAAAATTTCTGTTTTACACGTCATGAAAAGTGCTGTCCTCTAGCGATAAGAGTTCACGCTATGGCTCCGTCAGCGGTGCCCCGACACTAACTGTAGGCAGCTGACCGGTTAGATCTACTCTCTATACGCGACAACACATGTTTTGCTTGACCTTCGTACGAACATTATTCAACGTCCTTGTCGTTCCTTGCAATAATCTTAACTCGTACGTATTCATGTTCTTAAAAATATATACAATTAATTTCACTTAGATATTTATAGTCAGATTTCTTTGGTTATACTGCATTGTATGATATCATTATGTGTCTCCATATAATATGATGCGCTACACCCAAAACGGGTCATGAACATGGTAAAGGATTCAGTACCATATGGATCTTTATTACTCAGGCACGCACCAGCATTTTTAAGTTCATTTTCATGGCTACTGTCATGACTGAGTTAACAGACCCCCTCTGTCTGTCACCTGGCTTCTGACTGATGTGATACAGCCCGCAATAGCTTCATCTCTTTTGCCAGCTTCCTCATCCCATAGTGGCACTTAGACGCACTGTGTGCTAATGTTTGTTTGATATATTCTAATCTTCACATTCCCTTACATTTCTTACCCTTTCCGGCTCTCTCTAGTACCGTGACAGTCATTCCCTGATTTTTTTAACACAAGTCCCATCGTCTTGTGTCTTCTTGTTTTCAGTATTTTCAATATGTTCTTTTTCTCTTCTATTCTGCGAAGAACCTCCTTGTTCCTTATCGTAACAGTAGTCCACCTAATATTCAACACCCTTTTATAGAGGCATATTACAAACAATTCGATTCTCTTCTTCTTGAGGATTTCATGTAGTCGAAGATTCACTTACGTACAACGTTTCCTTCATATGCAGGTTCTCAAAAATGTCTTCCACAGATTAATACCATTATTTGGTACTCACAGATTTGTTTTAATGGAGGACATCATCTTTACCTATTCTAGTCTTTTTTTTTTTTTTTTTTTTTTTTTTTTTTTTTTGCTTGCTCCTTGCTTCATCCTTCCTTTCTTATTTTGCCTCCAAAGTGGTACAATTCCTTCTCTTCAAATTCGCACTCCCAAATTTTGATGCTATTCCTTATTACTTTCACCTTTCTTTGAGATACTCTCAGTCCATGGTGTGTGCTCAATTAGACTTTTCATTTCATTTAACATGTCCATCAACTCTTTTTCGCTTCGTTGAGAAATTCAAAAATCATCAGTGAATCTGCTCATTGATATCTTTGTACATTGTATTTTAATCTCAGTCCTGAACCTTTCATTTCTGTCATCATTTCTCTACTACACAGACTAAGCAGTAGGTGATGACTGGGTGTTGTGTGATAGGTTAGTTAGGTTTAAGTAGTTCTAAGTTCTAGGGGACTGATGACCATAGATGTTAAGTACCATAGTGCTCAGAGCCATTTGAACCATTTAAGCAGTAGGGAAGAAAGACTGCGTCGCTGTTGTACATCCTTCTTACTCTGGCAACATGTTTCTTGGTCTTCCATCGTCATGGTTCCCACCTGATTTTTTCAAATGAAACGTAGTCAGCCATTCGGCATGTCCCTTCTCATTTGATATGAGGGTTACACTCTACCAAGATGATAATGAGGAGCCAGAATACTATAATAAAGCACTTGCTCGTGAAAAGTAAAGGTCCCGAGTACACAGTTTTAATCTGCCACGAAGCTTCATCATAATAAAGGCTAATGGAAGCGAACTGGACAGCAGTATGTACTGAACTCTAACTAACGTTATTAGTCTCCTTTTTCATTGCTTTCAGAGAGTGCTTGCGAACATGGTGGATGCTGGAGTTGGGACAGGCAAGGCAGTGTCTGACGTAACGAAAAAGCAGGCGTGGGCAGCCAGCAGAAACTCTTGCATTTGCAGGGCAGGTACTCTGACGTGTTTCTGCATGAAAGTTGCATTTCTGAGCGAGTCCCGGGGGCAAGTGCTGTTGTTCGGTTATGAGTCATCTCCAGCATAGCGGCGGAGCAATGCTGAGCGGAGAAAATTTTATCAGCGGGAGACCGGCGCTCTGCCGTATTCTGAACAGTGCCTTCATCAGATAATACCCCAGCGCTTTCCTAAAGAAACATGCCCATACCACTAAATAAGAGGCTAGCCAAGAGAGTAGTTTTTTTACTTTGTTAAGACCTCTAAAGTGAGTCTAGCTGCTGGAAATTAAAATGTGTGATTGATAAAAATGCTTGTGACAGGAATATGGACCACAGGGAGAAGTTTTTCTTTTTACAAAAATAGGGATTGACCGAAAAGTCATTGGAGTTTCAATACGGTATGTTTTTCTTGGTGGGATTTTTGCAGAAGAATCTGCCATACGATTGGCGGGGTGAGTTTTCTTATACGCCAGTTGGCGATCATGGCAGGAATTAAACGACAGGCTGTACATTTCTACTAGAAAATAGAATTCGTTCGAGGACAGAGAAGCATGAGCCTCGCCCTTTATCTGAGAGAGAAAGCTGTGAAGGCAACGTTATACACATCTCATGCTGATAATTCATGGTGAGTATTATTACAGCACCAACACCTTATGGCAGCCGTTGGTCAGAATTTAGTCAGATCATAGAAATTATCTGTTTCAAGTTCAGCAGTGCTTTGGTAGATGCTGCGTTCCTCAATCCAATGGTCAGGCCAACAGTCACTGAGTTTGTTTAGTTACACTGGCACTTGTGTTCTCAACACTTTCAAGTAACTCTGAGAACCAGAAGGATCACTTGGTGTCATCCATGCACTGTAACTCTGTAGTGTTAACTGAGGTTGTTAGATAGCCAGATGGCTTTCATGTTTCTTTTTTAACTGAATAAATTAATGTGTTCATTTAGAACTTTTTTCTCTTAAATTCTTCAGTTAATCTAGTTTTTAACATTATGCTATCCGTTTGTGCACAGTAATTCAGCTTAAGTTTTAAAGATGCATCCAGGTTTTAACTCATTTTCTGGGTCAGTGTAATCATTTGAAACTCACATGAGTTTTCCACATCTTATATTACCCTTCTTCACTATAGCATATACTAAGTTTTCTGAGAGCTCCAAACAACTTTCAGTTTACAACCTCTAACATTTCATTTTTTTTTTTAATCGACAAATTTAATGAGTAAGTCTTTCCTTTTCTCGGTAACACGTCACAATAACATTATTTTGAGATTGAGTGCAGACGATTAACGACTTGTAAGTACTATGTGAAAACAGCAAAGAAACTGAGATTTTCTACAGGAAGTTCAATGAAAATTATTTTTGATGTGCAGATGATTCGTAGGGTGCTGTGGAATGTGAAACTGGGGCACAGGTTTTGTGTGGAGTGGGGTGTGAACTGGAGGCCGGGCAAGGTAGGCTTGTTTTTGAATAAGCTTTATTTAAAAACCACATATTATAACACACAAGCTCAACATCAACAGAAATATCTTTGTTAACATCAGATCTAATCAATACTCTGTCTGAGAATAGTTATTACTAAAATTGGGCACTTCGAAATAACAATTAAAATTCTTATTTAAAGAAATAATAAGCAACTAGTTGCATAAAGGTATCAGGTATACAGCGCCCTTCTTCATAAGGTTACAAAATCAAATATATGTTAAATCTTATGGGACTTAACTGCTACGGTCATCAGTCCCTAAGCTTACACACAACCTAAATTGTCCTAAGGATAAACACACACACTTATGCCCGAGGGAGGACTCGAACTTCCGCACAGTCCATGACTGCAGCGCCTTAAACCGCTCGGCTAATCCCGCGCGGGATATAAGGTTACACCTATAGCACTATTTGCGAGTGTCAATAATAAGAGGCATGCAGCAAAATGCTGTGGTCATGTGGCTCATAGCGTTTCCACAAAAGTAGTATAAAGTCTTTTGCTGTGTGACAGGCTCATTTCATTTCCCATTGTTGGTTGGTTGGTTGGTTATTTGAGGTTTAAGGGACCAAACAGCAAGGTCATCAGTCCCTTGTTTCAAATATGCTCCACTCCGCTAATGGGACATCTCAGAAAAGTCAGAACAGTAAAACGGAAAAAGGGAAAAACGTAAAAGGGCAGGCACGTTGTCATTGGTAAAAAAAACAAAATGAGGGAAGTCGGCAAGAGAACGAACCCAACACTATGCTGAAGCAGCATAGGCAAGACCACCTGTGACTTAAAAGGTACAACTGCTAAAATGTAGAAAGTACGTATGGGAATAGAAAGACTAACCAAGCCTTAAAAAAAAGGGTAAAAACAGAGTAAAAGGGGAAGAAAAGAGAAGTTCGGTCAGGGAGGTGGATCGGGAATCTCCGAACACTGCCTACAGTGGGAGACACCCAAACACTCACCGCCCTGCCCCAACACCAGTGAGAGATTAAGAACCTTAAAACTGAGAATAAAAACCACTTTCCCGGAGGAAACTGAGAACCAGAGAGACCATCCGGGAATCGTCAGCCAACATCAAAGGTAAAGTGTGGGGGAGTCTGTACTTAGCACGCAGAGCCAAAAGAAGGGGCCATTCAACCAAAATGTGGGCTACTGACTGGAAGGCTCCACAACCACATAGTGGGGCGGCTCATCACGCAAAAGAAAACCATGGGTCAGCCTGGTATGGCCAATGCAGAGACGACACAGTATGGTCGAGTCCTTTCGGGAGAGGCGAAAGGAAGAACGCCACGGGCCCGGTGTCACCTTAATTGCACGAAGTTCATTAGACAGTGGAGTAGCCTCCCAAGAATTGGCCCATGACTGGGCGAAGTGGGATTTGATGTGAAGCCGTAAATCCGCTGCAGGAGGGGTTACAGAAAACGGGGGGTAATTAACTGCTCCCCCAGCCAAACGATCAGCGAGCTCATTACCCGGGATACCCACATGGCCAGGGACCCAAAGGAAGTTAATGGAACAAGCAGCATGGTGAATATCAGCGAGATCGTCATGGATGGCAGAGACCAAGGGATAGCGCGAAAAACACCGGTCAATAGCGAGAAGGCCACTCATCGAGTCCGTACATAACAAAACGCGGTTGTGTTGGGACTGTTTAATAAAGGTAAGGGCCTGGGAAATTGCCATCAGTTCCGCAGTAAACACCCCACATGTAGGTGGCAGCAGATGACTTTCCGTTCCAACAGAGGACGTGAAGGCATACCCAACATGATCAGCAGATTTAGAGCCATCAGTGTAAAAAAACAACAGCATCCCGAAACTCCCATAAAATTTGGCGGAAAAAGGAACGGAACACCACCGGGGGGATGGAATCTTTCGGACCTCGGCGGAGATCCATCCGAATTCGAGGCAAAGGAACTAACCAAGGAGGGGAGGAAGGGAGGGAGTGAGGAAGACAGGACAAAGAAGGAAGCTGAAAATCACGGCAAAGAGACGCAAGGCGCAGCCCAATCGGTAAACCCGCCCGAGGGCGGGAGTCGGGTGGGCGACGTCTATGGTCTGGGAACAGGATAGAATAGGGAGGGTGAGTGGGAGAGGAACGGATAGTGAGTGCATAAGACACCAGAAGCTGGGACCGCCGAACAGAAAGGGGGGGGGGGGGATTCCAGCTTCAACCAGGAGACTATCAACAGGGCTAGTAGGGAAGGCACCGGTGGCCAAACGGATACCACGATGGTGGACTGGATCCAGCACGTGCAGTGTGGAAGGAGCAGCTGAACCATAAACTTGACAACCATAGTCCAAGCGAGACAGAACTAGAGCACGATAAAGACGGAGGAGGAGGGAACGGTCCGCACCCCAAGAGGAGTGAGCAAGGAAGCGAAGGACATTGAGTTTACGGAAACATCCTACCTTCAGGAGTCTGATATGGGGCAGCCAAGTGAGCTTGTTGTCGAAAAGAAGACCCAGGAAACGAAACTGTGGGACCACAGGCAATCGTTGTGCAGCGAAACAGAGCTCTGGATCAGGGTGGATTGTAGTACGGCGACAGAAGTGGACCACTCGCGATTTTAAAGGAGAGAATTGAAACCCGTGTGAGAGGGTCCATGCAGAGGCACTCCGTATAGCCACCTGGAGCTGCCGTTCTGCAGATGCCATCTACATCTACATCTATACTCCGCGAGCCACCTTACGGTGTGTGGCGGAGGGTACTTATTGTACCACTATCTGATCCCCCCTTCCCTGTTCCATTCACGAATTGTGCGTGGGAAGAACGACTGCTTGTAAGTGTCCGTATTTGCTCTAATTTCTCGGATCTTTTCGTTGTGATCATTACGCGAGATATATGTGGGCGATAGTAATATGTTGCCCATCTCTTCCCGGAATGTGCTCTCTCGTAATTTCGATAATAAACCTCTCCGTATTGCGTAACGCCTTTCTTGAAGTGTCCGCCACTGGAGCTTGTTCAGCATCTCCGTAACGCTCTCGCGCTGACTAAATGTCCCCATGACGAATCGCGCTGCTTTTCGCTGGATCATGTCTATCTCTTCTATTAATCCAACCTGATAAGGGTCCCATACTGATGAGCAATACTCAAGAATCGGACGAACAAGCGTTTTGTAAGCTACTTCTTTCGTCGATGAGTCACATTTTCTTAGAATTCTTCCTATGAATCTCAACCTGGCGCCTGCTTTTCCCACTATTTGTTTTATGTGATCATTCCACTTCAGATCGCTCCGGATAGTAACTCCTAAGTATTTTACGGTCGTTACCGCTTCCAATGATTTACCACCTATGGCATAATCGTACTGGAATGGATTTCTGCCCCTATGTATGCGCATTATATTACATTTATCTACGTTTAGGGAAAGCTGCCAGCTGTCGCACCATGCATTAATCCTCTGCAGGTCCTCCTGGAGTACGTACGAGTCTTCTGATGTTGCTACTTTCTTGTAGACAACCGTGTCATCTGCAAATAGCCTCACGGAGCTACCGATGTTGTCAACTAAGTCATTTATGTATATTGTAAACAATAAAGGTCCTATCACGCTTCCCTGCGGTACTCCCGAAATTACCTCCACATCTGCAGATTTTGAACCGTTAAGAATGACATGTTGTGTTCTTTCTTCTAGGAAATCCTGAATCCAATCACAAACCTGGTCCGATATTCCGTAAGCTCGTATTTTTTTCACTAAACGTAAGTGCGGAACCGTATCAAATGCCTTCCTGAAGTCCAGGAATACGGCATCAATCTGCTCGCCAGTGTCTACGGCACTGTGAATTTCTTGGGCAAATAGGGCGAGCTGAGTTTCACATGATCTCTGTTTGCGGAATCCATGTTGGTTATGATGAAGGAGATTTGTATTATCTAAGAACGTCATAATACGAGAACACAAAACATGTTCCATTATTCTACAACAGATTGACGTAAGCGAAATAGGCCTATAATTATTCGCATCTGATTTATGACCCTTCTTGAAAATGGGAACGACCTGCGCTTTCTTCCAGTCGCTAGGTACTTTACGTTCTTCCAGCGATCTACGATAAATTGCTGATAGAAAGGGGGCAAGTTCTTTAGCATAATCACTGTAGAATCTTAAGGGTATCTCGTCTGGTCCGGATGCTTTTCCGCTACTAAGTGATAGCAGTTGTTTTTCAATTCCGATATCGTTTATTTCAATATTTTCCATTTTGGCGTCCGTGCGACGGCTGAAGTCAGGGACCGTGTTACGATTTTCCGCAGTGAAACAGTTTCGGAACACTGAATTCAGTATTTCTGCCTTTCTTCGGTCGTCCTCTGTTTCGGTGCCATCGTGGTCAACGAGTGACTGAATAGGGGATTTAGATCCGCTTACCGATTTTACATATGACCAAAACTTTTTAGGGTTCTTGTTTAGATTGTTTGCCAATGTTTTATGTTCGAATTCGTTGAATGCTTCTCTCATTGCTCTCTTTACGCTCTTTTTCGCTTCGTTCAGCTTTTCCTTATCAGCTATGATTCGACTACTCTTAAACCTATGATGAAGCTTTCTTTGTTTCCGTAGTATCTTTCGTACATGATTGTTATACCACGGTGGATCTTTCCCCTCGCTTTGGACCTTAGTCGGTACGAACTTATCTAAGGCGTACTGGACGATGTTTCTGAATTTTTTCCATTTTTGTTCCACATCCTCTTCCTCAGAAATGAACGTTTGATGGTGGTCACTCAGATATTCTGCGATTTGTGCCCTATCACTCTTGTTAAGCAAATATATTTTCCTTCCTTTCTTGGCATTTCTTATTACACTTGTAGTCATTGATGCAACCACTGACTTATGATCACTGATACCCTCTTCTACATTCACGGAGTCGAAAAGTTCCGGTCTATTTGTTGCTATGAGGTCTAAAACGTTAGCTTCACGAGTTGGTTCTCTAACTATCTGCTCGAAGTAATTCTCGGACAAGGCAGTCAGGATAATGTCACAAGAGTCTCTGTCCCTGGCTCCAGTTCTGATTGTGTGACTATCCCATTCTATACCTGGTAGATTGAAGTCTCCCCCTATTACAATAGTATGATCACGAAACTTCTTCACGACGTTCTGCAGGTTCTCTCTGAGGCGCTCAACTACTACGGTTGCTGATGCAGGTGGTCTATAGAAGCATCCGACTATCATATCTGACCCACCTTTGATACTTAACTTAACCC
Organism: Schistocerca serialis cubense; assembly: GCF_023864345.2. Taxonomy (NCBI): domain Eukaryota; kingdom Metazoa; phylum Arthropoda; class Insecta; order Orthoptera; family Acrididae; genus Schistocerca; species Schistocerca serialis. The sequence goes on along the minus strand of NC_064639.1, from coordinate 1,147,842,064 downwards.
AGATTATTTCACATTCGCATTCGCTAATAACTTCACTGGATATTATTGAATTCTTTACTGCTATAAATACTCCTCCACCATTGGCGTTTATCCTATCCTTGCGGTATATATTCCATTCTGTGTCTAGGATTTCGTTACTGTTCACTTCCGGTTTTAACCAACTTTCCGTTCCTAATACTATATGCGCACTATTTCCTTCAATAAGAGATACTAATTCAGGAACCTTGCCCTGGATACTCCTGCAGTTTACCAATATTACGTTAACTTTTCCTGCTTTTGGTCTCTGAGGACGGACGTTCTTTATCAACGATGCTAATGTCCTCTCTGGTAAGCCGTCAGGTATTTTATCGTTTCGCCCAAGGGGGGGTCCCTCTAACCTAAAAAACCCCCGTGTGCACGCCACACGTACTCTGCTACCCTAGTAGCTGCTTCCGGTGTGTAGTGCACGCCTGACCTGTCTAGGGGGGCCCTACAGTTCTCCACCCAATAACGGAGGTCGATGAATTTGCAACCATTATAGTCGCAGAGTCGTCTGAGCCTCTGGTTTAGACCCTCCACACGGCTCCAAACCAGAGGACCGCGATCGACTCTGGGCACTATGCTGCAGATATTAAGCTCAGCTTGCACTCCGCGTGCGATGCTGGTTGTCTTCACCAAATCAGCCAGCCGCCGGAAGGAACCAAGGATGGCCTCAGAACCCAAGCGGCAGGCGTCATTCGTTCCGACATGTGCTACTATCTGCAGCCGGTCACACCCAGTGCGTTCAATAGCTGCCGGAAGGGCCTCCTCCACATTACGGACGAGACCCCCCGGCAAGCACACCGAGTGCACACTGGCATTCTTCCCCGACCTACCCGCTATTTTCCTGAGGGGCTCCATAACCCGCCTAACGTTGGAGCTCCCTATAACTAATAGGCCCGCCCTCTGTGACTGTCGGGACCTTGCCGGAGAATCGGCCACTGGCCCAACAGGCGAGGCATCCTGTGGTGGCTCGGAAACGATGTCATCACCACTAGGAAGCACCCCGTACCTGTTGGAAAGGGGTAAGGCAGCCGCCACGCGGCCAGATCCCACCTTCGCCTTTCGGCCAGGCACGCGCGAGCCCACCACTGTCCGCCATTCACCCTGGAGTGATGGCTGACCGGTAAGATGCTCACTGCCGGAAGACGCAGCGACATCAGGGGTTCCATGTGATTCCAAGGCCACCGAAGTAGGCATAGGTCTCACCACAGTTGCCCCAACGCCACTACGAGCCGACGCCTGCGCCTCGAGCTCGATGAGCCTAACAGACAAAGCCTCCACCTGCCCCCGAAGAGTGGCCAATTCTCCTTGCGTCCGCTCACAACAACCACAGTCCCTACACATGACTATGTTTACCCTACTCTATACGGTGACAAATTCCCAAGATAATCTTCTGATGAGCTACTCTGATAATCAAGAAACACTCACTGAAATACGAGACGCGAAAACTAAGCTAGGTTTTCCCAGAAAAACTATTTAAAAGCTAAGCGCAGCAAATAAGTACAAAAACGCTTTATACAAACAGTACTCGCTGCTGCTGGTGCTCTCGCTCTGGCTGTCACAAGACAATGCCATCGAGGAGGAACTAACCAAAATGCAGAAATCATTCACATACAGGGCAGGGGCGACCAAGGGACCGACAGAGGCCACAAGTCCATCAATAGCAATGAGGAAATGAAGGACACTCAAGACAGAACCCTGTGGGATGCCCGTCTCCTGGGTCCGTGGAGAACTAAAAGCAGCACCAACTCGAACTCTGAATGACCGATGGATCAGAAACTGGCGGATAAAAATCGTGAATGGGCCCCGAAGACCCCACTGATGAAGGGTTAGTAAGATGTCATGGCGCCAGGCCGTGTCATAGGCCTTGCGAAGGTCAAAAAACACTTCAAACAAATGGCGGCGCTGGGAAAAAGCCTGCCGAACTGCGGATTCCAAGCGAAGTAAATGATCGATTGGAGATCGTCCCTCTCGAAAGCCACACTGGTAAGGGGACAATAGATCCCGAGATTCGAGGACCCAATTGAGTCCGTTCAAGTAACTTACAAACAACATTGGTCAAACTAATTGGCCGATAGCTGTCAACAGATAGGGGGCTCTTACCAGGCTTAAGGACAGGAACCACAATGCTATCCCTCCACTGAGAAGGGAAGTCACCCTGGACCCAGATACAGTTAAACACCCGAAGAAGATGTTGCCGTTGTGGAGTACTGAGATGTTGAAGCAGTTGGTTATGAATGGAATCTGGGCCAGGGGCCGTATCATGAGAAGAAGATAGAGCAGAAAGAAATTCCCATTCAGTAAAAGGTTCGTTGTAAGATTCTGACTCACAAGTGGTGAAACATAAGGTGGGAGCTTCAGCCCGCTGTTTTTGATGAAGGAAAGCAGCTGGATAGGAGGCTGACGCCGATGCCACTCCAAAATGGTTCGCAAGATGTTCTGCAAGAACTACTGGGTCCGTACAAATGCCATCTGGGAGGTGAAGGCCTGGGAGGGTGGGCTGCCGATGGCAACCTTGGAGAGAGCGATGTGTAGCCCATACCCGTGACAGAGGGACGGTAGAACCAAGGGAAGAAACGAATCGTTCCCAACATATCCGCTTGCTCTGTTTGATTAAATAACGGGCTTTAGCTCGAAGGCGTTTAAAGGTAGTAAGGCTGGCTACGGATGGGTGCCTCTTAAAGTGTTGCAAAGCTCGACGGCGATCACGGATGGCAATGGCAATGGCCGTACTCCACCACGGGACTTGCCGACGACGAAACGGTCCAGATGAGCGCGGGACAGCAAGGCTAGCAGCGTCAGACACGTCACGTAGGACGTCATCAATACAACCCGACAAAGTGCGAGAAAACACGACCTGTGCAGTGTATAGAGGCCAATCGGCGCGTTGGAAAGACCAACGAGGTAACCTCTCCATCGGGGAGCGGGAAGGGAGCGTGACAATCAACGGGAAATGGTCATTATCACAAAGGTCGTCGTGTGGCGACCAATGTAAGGAAGGGAGGAGAGAGGGAGAAGAAAGAGAAAGATCAATGGCAGAAAAGGTACCATGACCAGCACTGAAATGAGTAGGGGAGCCATCATTAAGAAGGCACAGGTCGTGGTCTGCAATAAATTGGTCTATAAGAAGACATCGTCTAGATGCACTGCCCCACAAAGGATGATGAGCATTAAAATCCCCAAGGAGGAGGAAGGCAAGAGGAAGTTGCTGAAGAAGGGCAGTTAAGGCAGCAGGTGTAAGAGTCCTGTCAGGAGGGAGATAAAGATTGCAAACTGTGACTGCAGAGTCTAGGTGGACCCTAACAGCAACCGCTTCCAATGTACTTTGAAGAGGAATCCACGTGCTAGCAATGTCTGTACGGACCAACATAGAAACGCCACCAGAAGCCCGAAGGGGTCCGACCCGAATTAAACAGAAAACACGGAACCCACGGAGGGTCGGTGAGTGAGCATCAGTAAAATGAGATTCTTGGAGGACCACACAAGCTGCAGAGTAGGACGAAAGAAGGGATTTCAATTCCGGAAGGTGACGATAGTATCCATTACGATTCCATTGGAGAACCACAGAACGATGGTTTAAACGGGGGCTGAACACGCTAAATCCAGTCATACCGCCGGGTCCCCACCCGCCACCGACAAGGAGGGGGCGACATCCATGAACGACAGGTCAGAATCCGGTTGTGAAGTTGGGGGAGGGACCTCCGGTGACACCAGAGACTCCTTGTCCCGGGACTTATGTTTCTTCTTCTTTTCAGGCTGAGATCGAGGAGGGCTGTGTGGCATAAAGGCGCCAGCTGCAGCAAGATCAGGAACAGAACGAGACCGGGCGACCTGGGGGCTGACAGACCGCGGCTCTCGCGGTCGTCGCGCGGCAGCAGACCTTTGGCCTGGAAGGTGCCGGGAAGGGGCATCCCGGGAGAGGCGCCCTTGACCGGCAGACGCCGAAGGAGTGGGACACTTCTCCGGCTGGGGAGGGGGATCAGCGCCCATAGGAGAAGGTGTGGGAGCCGCAGGAGGGGGGGGGGGGAGGAGAGGGGTCTGGGATGGGGGTAAGGAAGGGGGAGGAAGGGGTGAAGATGTAACCAAGGCGTAACTAGATGTCATGGACACAGGGTGAAGTCTTGCATATTTCGTATGGGCCTCTGTGTAGGTTAAACGATCGAGGGATTTATACTCCTGTATCTTTTTTTTCCTTCTTATATACTGGGCAATCTGGTGAACGTGGAGAATGACTACCATGACAATTTACACATACAGGAGGGGGAACACAGGGACTCCCCTCATGGAGTGGACGTCCACAGTCACCACAGAGAGGGGCCTGGGAACAGCGGGAAGACATGTGACCAAACCGCAAGCACTTAAAACACCTCATAGGAGGTGGGATGTACGGCTTCACATCACAGCGATAGACCATAATCTTAACTTTCTCAGGAAGGGTATCCCCTTCAAAGGCCAGGATAAAGGCACCAGTATCAATACGATTGTCTTTAGGACCCTTCTGAACACGCCGAACAAAGTGAACACCCCGCCGTCCAAGATTGTCCCGAAGTTCCTCATCAGTTTGAAGGATGAGGTCCCTGTGAAAAATCACACCGTGTACCATATTTAGAGACTGGTGGGGGGTAATGGACACAGGAATTGTACCAAGGTGGGTACAGGCACGAAGGGCCGCAGATTGGGCAGCTGAAGTAGATTTTATCAGCAACGAACCCGACCGCATCTTGCTCAGGGAGTCCACTTCGCCAGACTTGTCTTCAACGTGTTCCACAAAGAATAAAGGTTTGACACTGGTGAAAGTATCTCTATCAGTCCTGGTGCAAACTAGATAACGGGGGAAAGGTTTTGCCCCTAGCCGACGGACCTGACCCTCTTCCCAGGGGTTAGCCATGGAAGGGAAGGCCGAAGGGGCCAGAGAAGCAGCACTTGAGGAATCAGTTCTACGCAGAGAGACGACCGCAGAAGAACGGCCAGAGTTCTGGACCCGTATGCGTTTCATTTGCATAGCGTCCGCCCTGATACCACCCACTCCAATCAGGAGCTCTCCTCACGGGCGCCACCCAGCCACAGCAAGGGCCGTCTGGCACGGCGGCCATTGCCGTGAGTTCCGATGCTCCAGGATGACGAGCAACCACTCCAAGGCATGCATGAGGAGGTCAAAGCTCAGGTATCAAAAGTGTGATCCCTGTGTGTTCAGGGGGCTCAACCAAAAGGGTACATAGCGACCCAACCACACGGGCTGGCTACCGTGCTGGCTATGCACCCTAGTATCAGACAACGACGTGAAAGAAAAGGTGGAATGTACTAGGAGGGCGCACGTCAGAGACACTAGGTAAGGTGCTCTTCCCCAAATGGCTCACACTACGGAGGAGAAATTTTGGAATGGAGGTCAAACCCCAGAGGGGGACCAAGGAATGCCAAAAGGAGGAGACGATTATGCAACAAAGCCGAATTGGAAAACGAACAGAACCAGGAGGATAGCGGGCCCAACATAAGCAGGGACACCAAGAGAGGGAGAGGAGAGGGCGAGGGCAAAGGAGCAAGGAGGGGAAAGGATGGGAAGGGAAAGGAAATGCAGCCCTGGAGAGAAAGAAGGCTGCAATGGCTCGGGGCCCCGTGCTCGCCACGCACGTATCCACAAAAGAGTTGTGGACCCCCTGGGGGCTTTCCCATTGTTGACGCAAATAAAGCGATAGGTCTAGCCTTCTGGAGAAGGGCACTAAGCGCCCGAAACCGGTAATCAAAATAAATTTCTTTTATGCAACTGGTTGCTTTTTATTTCGTTACACAAAACTAAAGTTGCTGAGGCTGGATAAAATACTAAACAAACGTATTCTAAAGAGATCCAAATATTCCTAATCTTACTCAGGACAGGTGACATTACCCTTGGGGACCAAGCAACAAATGTCACAGTATCACCCTAGAACCGCTTTACAAGCTAGCTCCCAGAATCGCACTGTATTACTGAGACGAAGATCTGCCACAGAAAGAAGATACAATCCACCAGCAGCAAACTTCACCAACTACACATACAATTCTATCGAACAACACACCTACACAGAGCTACCTGTTAAACCGATAAGGAAAGCAGCATGACTCAGGAAAACTTATGGCTTCATACAATGATTAGATCACGATCTCTTACTGAGTACAATAAACTTAGTGCAATGAAATACTACTCTCTTACGTACCACAGCCACATCGTGCAACACCGAATTTCACTTCACAAAATTTATAACAGCTCTGTGTGTACGAAAACACGACAGCCACCAGCTGAGTTAACAAAGTTCAGCACATGCCGCACGGTAATTTCCGTTGACAAAATCTATCAGCTGCGTACTAACAGACATAGGCCACTAAAGCAAAACGCTTGTTGCTCTGCACAATACTGCAGTGTCTCACTGACTGAACTTTCCACTGATCCTCGTCTTTGGCTCTGCCTGCCGTCCTCTTCTGGACGCCGCGGAAAGACACGGTCTGCTCACCAAGCAGCCGACATTCACGTACAGCTTGCTCATGCCCCGTGAATGCCGTTGCGACTACGCAAACACGGCGCCCGGCTCTACGGCGCTCAACGTTCCACTCTCTCTTGCTGGCCGCCAACAAACTGCCGCTCTCTCCGCCATGCTAACCGACGGGCCCTGGCATCCATGCTTGCGCATAACAAGTGCCCTCTTGCAGAGCCACCACAAACCGCCAAAAAACTATGCGCTAGTAGCGGGAAGTATAACTGTGCCACTTCGCACAGCACACATATTTCACAATGTATTGGGGTTGACTGAAAAGTAAAGCCTCCACCTTCGTAACTGTTTCAACAGTTGGCAGCATTGGTATGTGGCAGGTATTGTCTTGTTCCGTAGCCTCTTCTCTACAGCTCCAGTTGGCGGGAAGGCTTAGCGTTGAACGGTTGTGTTGGTACAGTGTGAAGTATGGAACCGTGCTCAGACGGTCGGTCAGTGCGATTTAAGCAACGCGCAGTCATTGAATTCTTAACAGCAGAAGGTGTCACCCCAAAGGAGATCCATCAGCGAATGAAAGCAGTTTATGGTGATTGTGTTGATGTGAGTACTGTGCGTCGTTGGGCGAGTAAGTTTGAAGATGGCGATGCGGGATCGTATGACATGCGTGACAAACCAATAGTTGGATGTACTGTACCAGAGCCACCGAGTTTCACAAACAAAATGTTGACATATTGATTCAGGATGATTGTCGTATTACTCAGAGCGAAATTGCAAGCACAATCGGCATTTCACAAGAACGTGTGGGTCACATTATTGATTTTCTTGGCTATCGGAAGATCTGTGCATGATGGGTACCCCGGATGCTGACTCCTGAAATGAAAGTGCTCAGAGTTGAAATTTCGCAGCAATTCCTCTCGCGTTACAAGAATGAAGGTGACGCATTTCTTCATTCAATTGTGACAGGAGACGAAACGTCGGTACACTATTACGACCCGGAAGCAAAACGTATATCGACACAAACACTCACCGCAGAAAAAGAAATTCAAGACGCAGCCCTCAGCTGGAAAAATCATGGCCGCATTGTTCTGGGACGCAGATGGTGTCATCCCTGTTGATTTCCTTGATCGTGGAACAACAATAAATTCAGAGCGTTACATCACAACACTGCACACTCTGAAACAACGGCTAACAAGGGTCCGAAAGGAAAAGGGAAATGTTTTCCTGCAGCGGGACAATGCCAAACCACACCCTTCACGTGCCACCACAGCATAACTTCAGAGACTGAATCTCACCACCGTACGGCATGCTCCATATAGTCCAGATTTAGCTCCGTCTGACTTCCATCTTTTCCCGATAATGAAAGACGATCTGCGGGGACATAATTATGCTTCTGATGAAGACGTTGAGAGAAATGTGAGACTGTGGTTGAGGAGACAGAGTGTCGACGTCTTCCGTGACGGCTTCAGAAAAATTGATCATCGTTGGCAGAAACGTATCCGATTGGCTGGTGATTATGTGGAAAATTGAGTATTGATAACTAAAGATCACATTCTAAGGATTATTTCTGCGTTTGATTTATTTAAATTTATTTAAATATTCTCATCCAAACCAAATTAACGAAGATGGAGGCATTACTTTTCATTCAACCCTCGTATTTTGACATTGAAGCTGGTCATATAGCATGGTTCCTATTTTATTTCAACCTTACACTTATTAGTTTCCTTTCAACGTTTCGTAATGGTTTTACTGCGATTGTAGGAATGTTCTATATTTCTGCAGCGTTTTTTTCACAAGGTAAAGTAATTACATTTAACACAAATAAAGCAGCGTTAAAACTGAAATTCGAATTTTGAGCATTCATATGAACTGGAGAAATACGTATTTTGCAACTAACTTCCAGCCTTTGTCGCTTCTTTTTGCATGTTGTGATGGTTACATATTACATGTTTTATAAAGAAGCAGTCACCACTTTAGGTTACAAAAATACTTGACGTTTGCAGATACTCTTACAATTATTTCTGACTGTCTTGACGAAGCTGCTAAACAGGTCAATCAGCTTCAAATGTAAGTTGCAAATGCTGGTCTGCAGTTCTACCTTCGTAAAACGTATTTCAGACTTACTGATGAATCAGGGAAAAATAAAATAGCTGAAGTACGTAACTGAGTGACTAGAAATCAAAGTCACTGACATCTGGGATAAAGATCAAAAACATGACAGTGGCATGCAGCCTTACCAAAGATGTTTACAACAGACTAACAGTGACATAAAACGTCAAGCTGCAAAACTGTTAAGTCGTTTAACTGGAAGCTCTATTTGCAGCAAAATGGAGCTTAAAAAATAAAATTATCTGGCACAACAACTGAGGTCTTGGGCCCAGTCAAAGAAAAGGGAAAGTGTAGAACAAGAGATTACCTCGAGCAACTTTCAGTTGTCGATAGAATTAAAGACACTCTTTGGAAAATAGGATTTTTTTTATGTTCATCATATTTAACGGAGTTGAGCTAGGGTTGTTGAAAAATGATAAAAAGAGGAACCTAGATCACACTAGTGGAAAAAGTCCTGCAGGAGCTGGGAATGACAGTGTTAGGATGCATTTTTTTATGATTGTCTCGTTACGATAACGTAGAGTATACGGAATAGGTTGTTATATATGTGAGCAGCTTGGAGGCTCTTTAAGTAACAGAACACGGTATGTTGTCCTGGACGGTGAATTTTCATCAGATACAAGAAAATCGTTTTGGAGGGCCCCGAGGAAGAGTGATAGCGCCACACTTATTGTCTATACAGAGTAAAGGAGCTAAGAAAGGCCACCCAAATATAATAATGAATAAATATATTAAGGTTCGGTTTTCACCACGTTGTAGCGGCCAACACGGTGAATTTCCTGACGTTCGCAATGAATTTTTATCGTTTATACCCGTCAAATTACGACACCGACTTCCTTTGTGACTATGTAGACTATCCCGGCGTATTGGTATATCAAATTCTTGTCTGGTTTACAGCCGGATCAAACTGTCATCTGAACACAATATTTCAGCGGTCCACCTGGCCGCCATAATCAAGTGAGAAAAGCTGCGCTGCTCTCGCCGATAACCGACTTCTTTTGTTTGTAATGAAACTATATTATTGTGTCAGTGGCATTTGGAATAAGCTTCTAGTGGAATTCTAAGGCCATAACATGTATGAGACTTGATCAAGTAGGATCAGGATAACTGCTCAGCGCCGGCCGGAGTGGCCGAGCGGTTCTAGGCGCTACAGTGTGGAACCGCGCGACCGCTACGGTCGCAGGTTCGAATCCTGCCTCGGGCATGGATGTGTGTGATGTCCTTAGGTTAGTTAGGTTTAAGTACTTCTAAGTTCTAGAGGACTGATGACCTCAGAAGTTGAGTCCCATAGTGCTCAGAGCCATTTGAACCATTCAACAGCTCCGCAACCTACTGGTCGCTATCGGGAGAAGAAGTTCCACAAACGTCCGTCCCATATACCAAATGTACGTAAACACGGAACTCAGGTACGGTTCTTGTGTTTATCTGTGCGCCTGAACCCCATCAGTTCGTTTTCTGCTGTTGCAACAATCAGATAACTTGCTCATAAAGCTACTGAGATACAATTTATGCGAGTATCGAGAAAGTAAATATCGCTTATTATTAATGTCGCCAAACCACCAGAGCAGCAGTGCTGTTGTATGTCTAAGACTATCCAGATCTTGCCGAACACTCACGAGCTGTCTTTGCAGAGATTATGAAAAAAGTTTTAGAAACTGGATGTACGGATAATAAAATACGCCTAGGAGAACGAAGAGCAACTCATGCAAGAAATGAAACCAATATTTTAGCAGCAACAACACACAATGCAAATGTGACTAAGAGGCACCTCCAAAGTACGAGAGGGTTCAACCAAACCACTCTTCTGTGAATACTGCTTTCCATCGCATGTAATCCTTTTTAGATATCGCTGCATCGACAGCTTCATAGCAATGACTTCCAAAATTGGTTACAGTTTTCCGATTGTTATCTACGATAAGTGCAAAGTGACGCGGCGTATCTATGCGACATTTTATGTAAGGAAAGCTCATCGTTTACAAACTAAGGGCAAGTCGATCTTCGCAATATGCACTAATCGTCAGCTGAAAATTTACGCTAACTCAAATAAGTGGACAGAAACAACGCTCTTGGTGTAACAAAGTTGGGTGGTTCGTTTCATTCTCGCGTCACTGGTCCCTGTTTGATTATTGGAAATCTAAAATCGGTCAGGTATTTCGGGATCCTAACATCTGTTATTGCCGCAGTTACTTGAAAGACATCCCACTCGTCATAAGGCAATCAGTGTAGAACTAACATGACAGATGTCCCTCCCGTTCCACACATGTAAACGTACACCCACGGTCGTTCACGAGATGCAAAATGGTCTCCGCACTCACCAAACTTAACACTTCTATAGTTTTATCTGTGGCACAAATTTAAACAAGAAGTCTATTAAGGAATACCGACGACTCCCGAAGAAATGGAATGAATTTCAGCAGGGATTCTGTGCTGTCGTTAACTCCAGACAAAATTCAACGTGCAGTATTGTGTCTCCATAATCACTCTATAGGTTGTAGCATTGCTCGAGGTCAACATTTTGAGTACTTGGTATGTCATACGTGATAAAAAACACACGAAACCTACTTGAGCTAGGTGTTCGTTCTTGATGCTATTTGATCAAGTTCAATACATGTATGCTGTTCGATTTCTCTTAGACTCTTATTTCAAATGACACAGCAAATATTATGTACTTCCATTAGAAATAAAAACGTCGGTGCCATAATTCGACGAACATAAACGATAAAATTACTCGCGAACGACCGGAAATTCTCCGTATTGTCCGCTATAGCTTGGTGGAAACCGCACCTTGAGATATTTATTAATCCTGGGTGTATCTGGGGTGGCCAATCTTTGCTGCTTTACCCTCTACACATGAAACAGCTGACGGATAGGGTGAGTAGCAAACTGAGAATGTTAACTGATGACACTGTAGTGTGTGGGAATGTGTCCCAACTGAGTCACTATATGACGATGCAGGGTTAACGGGACAGGATTTCTACTGTATGATAAATGGTAGCTTATTCAAAACATGTAAAAATGTAAGGTAACATAGACAAGTAGGGAAAAACTATCCTGTAATGTTAGAATATAAAATATTAGGGGTGTACCGCTTGACACACACACGTCGATAAAATATATAGGCGTAACGTTGCAAAGTTACGTAAATTCAGTTGTAGAGACTAGTCGATTTCTGTTCGTGGAGAGAAATCTAGGAAAGTGCAGCAGATCTATAAAGGATACTGCATACAGAGCAGTTGTACTACACATTCTTGAGTATCGTTCGAGTGTCTGATATCCTCATCAGGTCAGATTAAAGAAAGTCATCGAAGTAATTCAAAGTCGTCCGGCTAAATTCGTTATCGTTAGCGAGAATCACGGACTAGAGTAGCTCTCTACCACAACTGCGGTTTGGAAGTTTTGGTACCCTCATAAATGATGTAGTAAAGCGTAGGATTACCGGTAGTATTCTTAGAATTTGTAGGGAAAAAAACATAAATGACTGTGTAAGAGACGCATTGGGAGCGGATGACTTCTCGTTGCTTTATGTTCAGTTGTTAGTTTTACCCACAATGAGAACCGCACATCATTCGCTGTTATCCCATTATGTATTTTTTACCCTTAGAGAATATCAGTTTTTATGATTACTATTATTTCGTACGAGATAGAACTTTCTTCAAGGTGATCAAATGCAAGAGCTTCCTGTTTTATTGATAAATGCGAAATTCGCTTATGAATAACAAAAACATGTTTCATATATGTTCAACGAAATATTGAAGCGATGTCTGATATATTTTTGTTTCGAGTTTCTTTTTTATTTTACCGTTTTGTCGAGAAAATAGCATTTTCTAGTGCTGCATGATAAATTTGTATTGTTTTCTTCGTTTTTACTGCAGCTTGCCTCTGTTTCACGTTATATATCAACAATTTTCGAATAAAACCATAATTAAAAATTGTTTCAGTTCTATAAATACTGCTCACTCTTAAGTAACAGACTCAAGGATAACTATGTAGAACAAATCTTTACACAGGCCAGCAGAGCCTATTTATAATCTCACTCAGTTTCTAAATGGTTCACCGATTCATGTTATTAGTGGAATTTAGTAAGACATTGATCGCATACGTAAAGAAAACGATTACATACGTAATCAGAGCGGTCCTTATGAGGTAATGCCTAATAGACATGTAAAACATCCATCATATAATGTGGGTACTAGCTGAACTGACCAAAGCTACTAGGAAAACTGCCTTTGTCTACGCTTAGGTTTGGTAGTCTACAGTGCAAGCCGTTCGCTTGCTTTAATCATAAATATGTGCCCAAGTGATACTAAATATTATTATCTTTACACAAAGAAAAGTACTATCTTCTCAGTAACCTTCAAATCGTGAGGTACACCCTTAATTTTTATATATTAAATTAGTGAACTTAGGCATGGCAATTTTGTTGCCTACGTCTGCGGTAACTTTCAGAATACAAATTAATGATCAAATTAACGAATTTAAACGACTGAGTTGTTAATTGCTGGTGCATCCATGTATCATCACAATAAAATAAAAACATTGAATAGCTGAGGGAGTATGAATGAGAATAGTGCCATATTTAAGTTTACAAAAACAATGACAAGTTTTTATTAATCCTTTTATACTTACAATGAGATGATAAATCTTATGAAAAAAATAACAAACATAAATCAGAAAAGGGAGGGTGCTTGATTGGCAAAGTGTTAATTGGAGTGGAAACTATATAAATTCTCCACTGAACTAATCCCTTCTACAACGCAATCTGACTTTATTTACATTAACCCACTGTGAGGTCCACTCGACTACGACCAAGTACACTGCAAACTATGATTAACAGAGAACAGTGACCTGTGAGTATCATTTAACACCCCTACGCCTTTGCAGCAATACTTTACCCTTTCACCTTGATTCAGGCGCCAGCAGAAGGCAGCGCGTTGTGAGAGAGGAGCGGTTCGCTGTGGCAGCTGCAATATTCTATCGCGTACACGAAAATTTGCAAACGATGCGGACTGGCGTTCTGATTATTAGAACGCGGCAAACCTCCCTATCAGAACCACGAAATCCCAGTGCACTTCAGTGTGAGGTGCATCCGTTCGCTGGTCTGGCCAAATCAATTTGACTCACAGGCACGAGGTGTGCGCTGGATTTGACAGCCCGCATCTCGTGGTCGTGCGGTAGCGTTCTCGCTTCCCACGCCCGGGTTCCCGGGTTCGATTCCCGGCGGGGTCAGGGATTTTCTCTGCCTCGTGATGGCTGGGTGTTGTGTGCTGTCCTTAGGTTAGTTAGGTTTAAGTAGTTCTAAGTTCTAGGGGACTTATGACCACAGCAGTTGAGTCCCATAGTGCTCAGAGCCATTTGAACCATTTTTTTTTTTTGATTTGTCAAACGTCTGACACCTGACTCAGGACGAGTAAGTTCGACTTAATGACATACGATGTATCCGAGATGGTGCAGTTCCACCGTCGATACACTTATGGAACAGTTATAATCTGCCATTGGCTCTTAGTCCTCCACAAGTTGCAGACCACAAGTCTCACCCACTGGGGAAAGACCTTAACTTCTCCACCAGGACATGACCAGAAGACGACAAACGCAAAGAAGCAACATCACTTCCCACCAATCCTTGGTACGGGAGCAGAAGTGACAAAAAATTTAAAAAAACGCCTCCGCGTTATACAAACCAATTGCACTATATTCTATTCATTGAACCTACCCTCTTGGCTGTTCTGCTGGCCTGGTAGGCAGTCCAGATACAGCACCGTGGTTCCCACGCTAGAGGAGCAAGCCTCTGCTTTGGATACAAAAGAGGATCCGATCAGCGACTCAAAATCTCTCTTTTCTGAAAAACGAAGATTTTAGACTAGGGAGGCGTTATTCTCACTGTAAGCATGGCTATGTTTCGGCAAAAAAACTACTTAGACGGACCACAGTCCCTCATTTATGGAGAGATCTAATCTTTCCAGGCCGACCATTTCCAATTTCTGAAAGAAGGCTGTTAATCTTCCCAGACAGTGGTGCCCATGAAATATACGTTTTTTCACTCGCAAGAAGAACCCGGACTCTTCCTGGTATCAGGAGAGTTTCAGTGTTGCCTTCTCTAAACACGTGCACCAGCCACTCTGTCCGTATCGTCCCAGATTCCAACAAGAGAATGCTTGGAGCTTTATGACCGTCCCATGTTCACATAAATTACAGCAGTTCTCTTAAATGGCTTCCTCCATTCATTTTCAGCCAAGTGGCCGCCTCCGGTACAGGCTGTTGCGCGGCCCAGGTAAAATGTTTTGTGAACCAGCGCTCTCCCGCTCTAGCCCTGAGTGGGCAGAGGGGAGTGCAATGACCCAAAGTCCCTCTTCAGATAGAATCCACAGAGTGCTGCTTCCCAGAATCACTCGCACAGCCAGGTCGCTGGAAACCGCATTTATAGCTCACAATCTGTCTTTCTCCTGTTATCCATTGCCTCCACTACAGCCCCTCGGGTACAAGTTCTCTACGGGCTACATATGCAGCTACATGTACATTCGGCCCAAAATTTCCTTATGTAAAAAAGTCATAAACTACACATACCAAATATAACACCGAGATCATGACCTAAAATAAGAATATTAATCTGTCTGACAGTGTTGTTTAAGTGAGAGAGTGGCGAGCCACCTCGCAACTGTAGCCCACAGCACTTTTATAACTGCATGCGGGACGCAGGAGGAAAGTATTGGAGGAAAGATAAATTTTTCGCGAAACACTGTTTAGAAAGTTTAGAGAACCAGCATTTATGAAGGACTGCAGAACCATTCCACTGCCACTATCGTACATCTAGCATCAGGCACACGAAGTTAAGTGAAATCTGAGGGCAGCGGGGCGGGGTAGTGGGGGGTGGGGGGGGAGGGTAGAAGGGGGTGGGAGGGGTCGTACAGATCCACTCGCAAGTCAACCAGGAAAGAGAGGAACTAGTAGCTGTACAAGGTGCCCTCCGCCGTGCACTGTTATTCCTGAATATAGAATGAGACACCCTGCTAAGCCCGCAGCACAGGACAGGTAGTTTAAGTTGTGGAAATAGGCCAAAATAAGCGGCTGTCAGTTACACTCGAACATACAACCTCTTATTTGATCAAGCATTAGAAGATCCAAAAAAAATTTTGTTTTAAAAAAAACACAGCTTTAGTTGTGGAACTTAGTTAGCAGCTGAATTCGCCATACAACCTCATATCTTAAGGGCAAGACCACTTTAATTTAAAAACGGCTTAAAGCCAATAACTTAAAGCTCAACCAGAATCATAAATTTAAAAGGCAAAGTCTTGTCTTAAAACAGTTCCTTATTTAGGCTGAAGGCCCAAAGAATCTGATACTTTAAGAGCAAAACAACTTAAATTCAAAATCAGCTGAAGGCCCAACACTTAAGACTGAATAACATTAATTCTAAAAATGCCAAAGGCTTTACGTAAGACAATTTTTAAATTAGGCTGAAGGCCAAAACCATCTGACGCCTTAAGAGCAAAACAACCTTAATGTAAAAATCGGCTAGAAGCCATACAAGTACAAAGAACAAGAACAAACAAGAAAAGGCAGTGTACCCAAGGACGCTCAGAAGTTCCAAGGGTGGGCCTGGATTTCGAACACTAACGCCTGCTTAGGTGAGACAGGCAGGTGGCCCAACCATTGTTGATCCGACAACAACCCAACTGACAGACAGTCAATGGACCCACCGACAAGCTAACCTTCGCTTCACCCGACCAGCACACAACAAGGGGTTCAATGGAACAATGTCGAAGGTATTGGCGCCCACAACCAGTTATACATTGAGCTGTCAAACTACACACCATGCTGGACGGCGACAACACGATGAGGCAAATACTCTGCCTGAACGGCCAGGGCAGGTAACTGGAATGTTGACGGCCACAAGGCAGAAGATTCCGCTGGTGCACATTAATTCAAATAACCAAGGATAGTTAAACTCCATAGGAGGGTGGCTAAAATTTGCCAATGTGAAAACACACATTGTTCCTCGCGGGAACATCCCAACAGCCGACAACGAACTCCAAACAACACAATGTGCACAGTCGTGACTTGCTGGTAGATTAGGTCGAAACTCAACTTTCATGTCCAGGATCGGTGAGAAACGAACGTCGTAGCATTGAGAACAGCACCACACACTCCGATACCGCATAGAGGCCGCCAGCGGGCCCGGCCAAACTACGCACAGCGGCCTTGCTGATCCACGCCAACCGACCAACTGCTACCAGGCCTGGAAACGGTGAAAGGACCAAATATACGTCGGCCGATGAGACGACCAACCGAACGACCAACCAACGGTCGTCCCGCTCTGATCTCCCTCCGTCGGACAGTTCATGTGTGTCGCCAGCGGTCGGCGAGCACTGGCTGTCAGCCCCTCACCGGCGCTCCATCCCCCGACTTCACTGCTGCTGCGTCCCGACTGCACTGCTGGGTCCGTCCCGAACTGACTAGCTGACACACGACGACCCGCAAATACCATCGGTCGCTCCACAGATGTTACGACAGTGCACTTATCGATACGCGCTGCAGCTGCAGCTCACGGGTAAGTAAGGCAAGAAGTTAGTGACGCCAGTAAATGGAATAAGATAACGAGGCGGCAGTACCATAATAGAAGATGACAAACAATCAATGAGAAACTCGAGCCGTGCACGACTCAAAGACTCTATTTTTAAATAGGCGTAGACTGATTTCCAATAGGGTCAGATCAAGTGCTGTTAGTCGTCAGTAGAGAGAACTCAGCGCCTCTGATGTGCAAATTAAAAAGAAACAGACATACGGCACTGTTTTATGCCGCTCTCTGTGTATGCCGCCGTATCCCTCGCTGCTCTGGCAGAGAATCGACGGCTTCGGCACAGTCCTGGCACCGGCTTTTCCCGGACCACTGTGCAGCCACCCCCTTGAGACCCTACCCACCCCCACACCGGTGCCTATTATCGCTGCGGTGCCCCTCCAGCGAGGTCGCAAAGCGACGCGGACGCAGAGGCCGGCGCGACAAGGCGAGATAAGGGCGTGGCGCGGCCATTGTGTGCCCCGTCTGGCGCTCTGTCGCTATCTGGGCCGCGCCCTCTGACACCTGCTGACGGCCGCTGACCCGCCACCCGCTACTAATGGGGCCCGTGGCGCCGCAGCAACGCGACACCGCAGTAGGAGTCGCACAGCATCGTTCGTAACCTGCGAAAGTGGAACACCACGGCGTCCGAGGATGGGTAATGTATCTGGATCACTATAGGTCCTAGGAGACTGATCGAGAAAATGATACTGTAGTCACTGGCGGAACTGCATTAAGTGTATTGTATATCGAGAAGAGAATTTTCCAGTATGGATATGAAAGTCAAATGTTTCCGGATTTTTTGAGTAGTCGCCTTGCGCTCAACCAAAGTAATGCTTTTAAAATAAGCTTTATTGTTCCATTTATCTTAACATTTATTACTAGTTTACGGAGGCTGCACACAACACAAGGAACTGACAAGTTGCTCTGGAGGCCGCAAAGCGACACGGACTCAGAGGCCGGAATGACGACGCAGGATAAGCGTGTGGCGCGGCCATTATGTGCGAAAAGTGGCAAATGGTGCGAAAAGTGGAAGTGCTTATGGAATATCGTCTCAGTTATGTGACTGGATCTGTGATTTCCTGTCAGAGAGGTCACAGTTCGTAGTAATTGACGGAAACTCATCGAGTAAGTGATTTCTGGCGTTCCCCAATGTTGTGTTATAGGCCCTTTGCTGTTCCTTATCTATATAAACGGTTTGGGAGACAATCTGAGCAACAATCTTCGGTTGTTTACAGATCACGCTGTCGTTTATTGACTAATAACGTCATGAGAAGATCAATACAAACTGCAAAATGGTGCGAAAAATGGCAGTTGCCCCTAAATAACGAGTATGAGGCCATCCACATGAGTGCTAGAAGGAACTCGTTAAACTTTGCTTACATGATAAACCAGTCTAATCGAAAAACCGTAAATTCGACTAAATACCTAAGTATTACAATTACGAACAACTTAAATTGCAAGGAACACATAGAAAATGTGTAACCGGGTAACCGAAGATTGCGTTTCATTGGCAGGACACTTAGAAAATGTAACAGACCTAATAAGGAGATTGCCTACACTACGCTTGTCCATCCTCTTTTAGAATACTGCTGTGCGGTGTGGGATCCTTACCAGACAGGACTGACGGAGTACATCGAAAAAGTTCAAAGAAAGGCAGCACGTTTTCTATTATCGCGAAATATGGGAGAAAGGTTCACAGAAATGATACATGATTTGGGCTGGATATCATTAAAAGAAAGGCGTTTTTTGTTGCGACGGAATCTTCTCACGAAATTCCAATCACCAAATTTCTCCTCCGAATGCGAAAATATTTTGGCGACACCGACCGAAATAGGGAGGAACGATCACCACGATAAAATAAGGGAAATCAGAGCTCGTATGGAAAGATATAGCCGTTCGTTCTTTCCAATCGCTATACGAGATTGGAATGATAGAGAATTGTGAAGGTGGTTCGATGAACCCTCTGCCAGGCACTTAAATGTGATTTGCAGAGTGTCCATGTAGATGTAGATGTCTGGCGCCATCTTGCCCGAGCCCGCTGACACCTGGTGACGGCCGTTGACCCGGCACCCGCTACTAACGGTACTAACGGGATGTTCGGAGTTTAAACGAAACCGCTAGTCATTGTGAAGAAAACTGTGACGATAGAGAGTAATAAAAATATTTGATTAATAATGAGTTGTCGCAGACATACACGATATAGTCACATAATGGAACCACGTTAACGTGCAATAACCAATCACAGACGACAGATGTATATAAAACGTGAAGGGATTGGGGGGGGGGGGGGGGGAAGCTGCGCGGAAATCAGAGCAGTCGTTGTGCAGTGTGGAAACAGTGCAATATATAGGACATCGAAAGGGCTTGATCATCGACTTTCGGGCCAAGGGTGGTGTAAGGTGGCTATAATTTCGCACCTTACAAGCACTCATCCACATACTCTGGCTCAAATGGCTCTGAACACTACGGGACTTAACATCTGAGGTCATCACTCCCCTAGCACTTAGAACTACGAGGTGCGTTCAAGTTCTAAGGCCTCCGATTTTTTTTCTCCGGACTGGACAGAGATAGAGACATGCACATTGTTTTAAAATGAGGCCGTGTTCATTGTCAATACGTCCCAAAGATGGCGGTACCGTACGGCAGATGGAATTTTACCGCCAGCGGCGAGAATGAGAACTGTTTTAAATACTTAAAATGGCGACGTTTTCCTTACTTGAACAGCGTGCAATCAATCGTTTTCTGAGTTTTCGTGGTGTGAAACCAATTGAAATTCATCGACTGTTGAAGGAGACATGTGGTGATGGAGTTATGGATGTGTCGAAAGTGCATTCGTGGGTGCGACAGTTTAATGAAGGCAGAACATCGTGTGACAACAAACCGAAACAACCTCGGGCTCGCACAAGCCGGTCTGACGACACGATCGAGAAAGTCGAGAGAATTGTTTTGGGGGATCGCCGAATGACTGTTGAACAGATTGCCTCCAGAGTTGGCATCTCTGTGGGTTCTGTGCACACAATCCTGCATGACGACCTGAAAATGCGAAAAGTGTCATCCAGGTGGGTGCCAGGAATGCCCGTGTGGCATGTTGCCAAGCAATATTGACGCGCAACGACATGAATGGGACTTTCTTTTCGTCGGTTGTGACAATGGATGAGACGTGGATGCCATTTTTCAATCCAGAAACAAAGCGCCAGTCAGCTCAATGGAAGCACACAGATTCACCACCACCAAAAAAATTTCGGGTAACCGCCAGTGCTGAAAAAATGATGGTGTCCATGTTCTGGGACAGCGAGGGCGTAATCCTTACCCATTGCGTTCCAAAGGGCACTACGGTAACAGGTGCATCCTACGAAAATGTTTTGAAGAACAAATTGCTACCTGCACTGCAACAAAAACGTCCGGGAAGGACTGCGCGTGTGCTGTTTCACCAAGACAACGCACCCGCACATCGAGCTAACGTTACGCAACAGTTTCTTCGTGATAACAACTTTGAAGTTTTTCCTCATGCTCCCTACTCACCTGACCTGACTCCTAGTGACTTTTGGCTTTTTCCAACAATGAAAGACACTCTCTGTGGCCGCACATTCACCAGCCATGCTGCTATTGCCTCAGCGATTTTCCAGCGGTCAAAACAGACTCCTAAAGAAGCCTTCGCCGCTGCCATGGAATCATGGCGTCAGCGTTGTGAAAAATGTGTACGTCTGCAGGGCGATTACGTCGAGAAGTAACGCCAGTTTCATCGATTTCGGGTGAGTAGTTAATTAGAAAAAAAATCGGAGGCCTTAGAACTTGAATGCACCTCGTACTTAAACCTAACTAACCTAATGACATCACACACATCTATGCCCGAGGCAGGATTCTAACCTGCGACCGTAGCGGTCTCGCGGTTCCAGACTGTAGCGCCTAGAACCGCTCGGCCACTCTGGCCGGCCCACATACTTTGCCGTGATCCACAACCACAGTAGGTATGATTTGGTGGTAGTACGTCGTATATATGAATATTTAAAGGAGACTGACATTGTGACGAACGCCTTGTAAAGAATTGTTAATGCTTATTGCACGAAAGGTGACTGAGTGTCTTTATTATCATACTAGTACATCTACATCCACACTCCGCAAGCCACCTGACGGTGTGTGGCGGAGGGTACCTTGAGTACCTCTATCGGTTCTCCCTTCTATTCCAGTCTCGTATTGTTAGTGGAAAGAAGGATTGTCGGTATGCCTCTGTGTGGGCTCTAATCTAGTAGAGGTTGAAACGACAGTGGAAATGATATGGCAGACGGAACTCAAGCCCTTATGAAAAAGGCCCATACAGGTGTGTTGGTCCTGCTTAAACACAGGAATTAGGAGACGAACATCGTAGCACGTAAGCGCTGGAGCACAATTGAATCGCCACCAGCCGATTTCGGAATTACGAGGGTGGGGAGCCGAGCCTTTCAGGGAAGCTAACGTTGGAGAGACGTTGTCACGTTTTCTTTCCGTTGTGAGCGCCCGTGCCTGATGGTCGCTCGTTATCAGCTTTGTTGATACAGACGGACTTGCTGTCTTCGCTCTCAGGAGAGTTTATAGTTAGAACAGTTAGGCACTGTACTGTTGCGAACTTACACGATTCTGGACTTCGCCTCTGGGCTGCAAGTCGCCGTTGAGTACACAGCGTTCAGTGATTGAGAGCACTTCTTCTGCCTATACTTACGCTGAGACGTTATTAGAACTCCGTCCTTCTGGCTGGGAGTTCGCGTTTTTCGTCTGTAGAACACAGAGAGGAGAATACAGTATTAGTGTATATCAGTCAGAGGACCGCCTTCTGCCGTCCTAGTGCTTGAAAGAGTTTTATTTTGTGGCTGGAGTTCTTCCATCGAAGCAGATGTGTACGAGAACCAGCACGCCGACGCACCAGACGCAGTACATACGGTGATATCGCAAATTGCTTCGGCTTATTAGGGCTACAAAGTTAAACAGCTGTGATCACGTTAGTTCATTTCCACTGAGGTTCCACACCATTGTAAATCATCTTTGAAAGTAGTGTCTTCTAGTGTTTGGTACGTAGAGAATGTCAGTCATTTCGCGTTATTTATGTTAGATCGCGTCGCCATAAAAGGGGGCAGAGTTGGGCAATTGAGTAATAATTTTACTTAGGAAATATAAACATTTGTCAGAAAGGATTTTTTTTATCTGCAATAAACGTATAATAAGAAAAAGCGTTTATCATTTAGTAGTATTAGTTGCCTTCATCATTCATTTTTGTTTAGATTGTAATTTATGGAATTAAGAGATCCTAAGATCTGCTTCAGGGGGTAGTCAGACAGGGCCAAATCATCATTTTAGCGTTTATTATTTTCCGTTGCGCACATTCATTTTACATCCGCCTGGAGTAGCATCTTGAAGTTAGGTTCGTAAAGAGTTCGCATGCCGCCTGGGTTAAAATATACCATGCATGGCAAAATGGCACTATCCAAAACAGACGCCGGCGCAACTGTGGTGCACCATGGTCTATAGATGACAGGGGTGAACGACGGCTGTGGAGATGTGTAAATGCTAATAGACGTGCTAATGTTGAGCGAAGACAGCCCAGATGAACGAAGGGGCTACCAACTGAGTGCCCCTCAGAGACCGTTCAGCGAACGTTGCTGTGTATCGGTCTCTACAGTAGACGCCTGGTGCGTGCAACCATGCTGACTGCTGTCCATCAGCGGCGAAGGCTGTAATTTGCACGTCGAGCATCGCAGGTGGACCTCGACTGAGGGGTGGTAAGTGGCCTCTCCAGATGAATCGCGTTTTAGGTTCCATCGAAAAAACGGCCGTTAGCCTATACGGCGTGAAAAGTCTGCAACAATCGTCGGAAACGGTATTTACTGGATGAGCTTGTCATTCTGGAAGGCACGTTGATCAACACAAGTATGCATCTATCCTTGCATGCAGTTGGATTTTCCTCAGCACTGTAGCATCTACCAACAGGACAATAGAACGTGTGACACAGCGCAACGTGCGTGGTTCGAAGAGCACCCAGGATGAATTTATCGTACTCCCCTGTTCACCAAACTTACTGGGTATAAACCCAATCGGGAACTAGTTCAGATATTAGTCGAGTCCATGCCACGTCGTGTTGCGGCACTTCTGCGTGCTCGCGGGTGCCCTACACGATATTAGGCAGGTGTATCAGTTTCTTTGGCTCTTCAGTATATCTGGTCTGTAAGTTTTGGAGAGCACTGTAGGTAGGCGTCGGTATAGGCAAGCCCGCAATGCACTGCTTGGCTGCCAGCGGCCTAATACCCTTAAGCCCGTCTCACACGGAGCAAGGTTCGCCGCAAGTTTGCGAGATGGCGTGCATGCCTGCCGGCTTGCAGGGAAAGGAGCCGGCTATCTTCCATGCCGAAGCTCTCCCACGGTGCAAGATCGGCAGCTAGTTGTGTTGTGATCGGCTGTGTGTTGTATCGAACGAAGATGGCTGCTTCAGGTACCGATGTTCAGAGCAAACTGGCATTATTAGCTCTTTTGGTGCTAAACGATGCAGAAATACATGCTACTGAGAGAAGAAGAAAGAAAGAATGGACGAAAAACTGGATTAAGAGGAGAAACGCTGGGAAAGGTGTGCTCTCCATGCTTCATAAAGAGTTGAGGTTAGTTCGCATAACACCTACTTTTGTTTGAAAAGTATCACCATTTCATTACTGTTTGACTTTATAAATATACCAATAATGACTGTTATATACGACTTTATTTTATAGGATAGAAGATCGCACATCCTTTGCAAATTTTATTCTAATGGATGTATCGGTATTTGAAGAACTGCTTCGTATGGTTTCGCCTTTGATTCAGAAGAAAGACACCGTGATGCGTCAGGCAAATACGGCGCGGGAAAGGTAAGTGCATTATTATATGTTCGAAACAGAAAGTTAATTTTTATTTACAATCCATTGTAATTTTACGATCAATCTGAGACATGTTTAATATACGTCTCTAGGCTTGCTGTCACACTGCGTTTCCTAGCGACCGGAAACACTTACAAAGATTTGGCCTATTCTACGCGAATAGCGAACAACACGCTCTCCCGTATGATACCAGAGACTTTGACGGCCATAGCAAGCGTGTTAGGAGATAATGCTATACAGGTAAGCTCGAGATAAATGCTATAAGTATTTGCTACGATTTTCTACTTGGTACGGCACGACTGTGAAGTAAAATGTAATTTGCAGTGTCCACGTGATCCTGCCGAGTGAAAAGTAATAGAAGATGGGTTCCACAGCCTCTGGCAATTCCCGCATTGCATTGGAGCACTTGATGGGAAACATGTCAAGTTTAGGCCTCTGCGCTCTGATGGTTCATCATTCAGAAACTACAAAGGTCACGACAGCATAATTCTTTTAGCTCTAGTAGATGCTAATTATAAATTTTTGTTTGTGGACATTGGCAGAAATGGAAGAATGAATGATGGTGCAATATTCAGAGAGAGTGCCTTGTTCGTGAGACTCATGGATGGTTCATTAAATTTGCCACCAAAGTCTCCACTTCCAGGTAGTGACATCTGTGTTCCCTACATGTTTGTGGCAGATGATGCTTTTGCGTTAAAGGAAAATTTAATGAAACCATATCCTGAACGTGACATGACACCTGAAAAAAGAATTTTTAACTACAGAATTTGTAGAGCACGTAGAGTTGTGGAAAATGCCTTTGGCATAATGTCAAACAAATTCAGAATTTTGCTGCAGACTATTCCACTATCTGTTTCCAAAGTAGAGCTCATTACAAAAGTGTGTTGCTTGCTACATAATTTTGTACTTGCCAGAAACTCTCAAGGATATATCCCTCCAAATGTAGATGAATTACCACGTCTTCCTGGCATTGCTAATCAGGGTGCAAATCATAGTGCAGCCAGTGCAAGAGAAGTGAGACAATATCTGACATGGTATTTCAATACTGTTGGCAGAGTTCCATGGCAGGAAAGGTGTGTTCAGGAAGGTAACAGATAATGGTTTACTATGTTTCTGAAACATTACCTTATTCATTGTTTCATTTTCAGTCCTTTGGCATATTGACAGTGTGTGTGTGTGTGTGTGTGTGTGTGTGTGTGTGTGTGTGAGAGAGAGAGAGAGAGAGAGAGAGAGAGAGAGAGAGAGAGAGAGAGAGAGAAGGAGAGATACAGATAAATATAAATTTATATGTATCTAGAGAGAGAGAGAGATAAATATAAATTTATATGTATCTCAAGCAATGATTGGAACCTGTGCAAGACCTTCCAAAAATCTGATCTTATTTTGTATAACAGCTCCACAATTAATTACCTGGGACATGTAGAGAGCCACTATTATGAAATAATATTTTTCTTTGATGGTTATGAAGAAGGTATGGAAAGACCTACTACACATTTATGTATCCCAAATTAACAGTTTTGGAAGATAATTTTGTGCTGACTGTATTTGTGGTAGTAAGGTACTGCACAATATTTTTTTCTGATTGATAGCACTTGGATGTATATGCTTATTTTTATTTTACTTATTTATTCATTCATCGAAGGATCATCTAACAATTATCTGGTATTTGTCACCATAATACAATGGAAAGACATAGTTTGTAAATATACATATATGTGTACATATAAGTATGCTTTTGGGATAGGACAGCTGGTTGGTTGTGGCCTTGACAGAACCTTGATGAGGGGTAACATAAATCAGGATGGCCAAATAGGGCCTGCTCCAACCTCTAAAATATGAGGTTACTATATTAACAGTTGGATTGGCTCATCTGTTTAGCCCCTATTGTACAGTGTTCTTTGATTTAAGTACTGTCTGTTCCAGGTAACTTATAATACAAATGTGGTTTTACTGTTCACTTTTGGACACGGAACAGCATTTAGTGATAACTCTGGATCACAAATTTGCTGCTTTACACCGTGCTCTAACTTTAGTCTGCTTGGAAAACTGGCTCCACACTGGTAGACATACTTCTATTCCCACCTTTGTCCTGAGTCTTCATCCCCTGTTATTCACTTCAGATATTGGCACAGGATTACAGTATTTTACGGCGTCGGGATGTTGATGTTATCCCACATTACTTTTAACCACTTCCATTAACACTGTATCAGTGATTCCCAACCTTTGTGAAACAATGTTTCTGCATGGAGTCAGATATTAGCTACTACCCTTGCACACCAATTTTTGTTGCTACTACTTTTTGATAACCTCTTTTTTTTACAGAATGATGTTGCTAGTCTCAGAACAACATGATAAAATTGGTTCATTGTACTCCTGTTTGTAAACCAGTTGATTTTTAAACTCCTTGCGTTTGAAATACCAGTAACTAGAAGACACCACTTTGCTACTGTTCTGTGTGAGAACTGAATAATAATAATAATAATAATAATTTGTGTGGCACAATGTTTGGTTTTGTTTCCTTCTATTTTTACAAAAAAAGTGAAAATAGAAGGACACAAAACCAAACATTCAACACAAACCAAAAGAAATTTTACCAGACAATAGATAACACACACATTAAAATAAACAATCCACCAAACATAACAGACATGGAACACTTCTGGAGCAACATATGGTCAAACCCGGTACAACATAACAGGCATGCACGGTGGATACAAGCAGAAACAGACACATACAATATGATACCACAAATGCCTGAAGTGATAATTTTGCAACATGAAGTCACCCAAGCAATTAATTCTACTCACAATTGGAAAGCCCCTGGAAATGATAAAATAGCAAATTTCTGGTTAAAGAAGTTCACCTCAACACATTCACATCTAACTAAATTATTTAACAGTTACATTGCAGACCCATACACATTCCCTGATACACTTACACACGGAATAACATATCTGAAACCTAAAGATCAAGCAGACACAGCGAACCCAGCTAAATATCGCCCCATAACATGCCTACCAACAATATACAAAATATTAACTTCAGTCATTAAACAGAAATTAATGACACATACAACACAGAACAAAATTATAAATGAAGAACAAAAAGGCTGTTGCAAAGAAGCACGAGGATGTAAAGAGCAACTGATAATAGATGCAGAGGTGACATATCAAGCTAAAACTAAACAAAGGTCGCTACACTATGCATACATTGATTACCAAAAAGCTTTTGATAGTGTACCCCACTCATGGTTACTACAAATAGTGGAAATATACAAAGTAGATCCTAAATGGTTACAGTTCCTAAACATAGTAATGAAAAATTGGAAAACCACACTTAATATCCAAACAAATTCAAATAATATCACATCACAGCCAATACAGATTAAGCGTGGAATATACCAAGGAGACTCATTAAGTCCTTTCTGGTTCTGCCTTGCTCTGAACCCACTATCCAACATGCAAAATAATACAAATTATGGATACAATATTACTGGAACATACCCACACAAAATCACACATTTGCTATACATGGATGATCTAAAACTACTGGCAGCAACAAATCAACAACTCAACCAATTACTAAAGATAACAGAAGGATTCAGCAATGATATAGGTATGGCTTTTGGAACAGACAAATGTAAGAAAAATAGCATAGTCAAGGGAAAACACACTAAACAAGAAGATTACATATTGGATAACCACAGCGACTGCATAGAAGCGATGGAAAAAACGGATGCCTACAAATATCCAGGATACAGACAAAAAATAGGAATAGATAATACAAATATTAAAGAAGAACTAAAAGAAAAATATAGGCAAAGACTAACAAAAATACTGAAAACAGAATTGACAGCAAGAAACAAGACAAAAGCTATAAATACTTATGCCGTACCAATATTGACCTACTCATTTGGAGTAGTGAAATGGAGTAACACAGACCTAGAAGCACTCAATACACTTACACGATCACAATGCCACAAATATAGAATACATCACATACATTCAGCAACAGAAAGATTCACATTAAGCAGAAAGGAAGGAGGAAGGGGATTTATCGACATAAAAAAACCTACATTATGGACAGGTAGACAATTTAAGAAAATTCTTTCTAGAACGAGCAGAAACTAGCAAAATACACAAGGCAATCACTCATATAAATACATCGGCTACACCACTGCAATTTCACAACAACTTCTACAACCCTTTAGATCACATAACATCAACAGATACGAAGAAAGTAAATTGGAAAAAGAAAACACTTCATGGCAAGCACCCGTATCACCTAACACAGCCACACATCGATCAAGACACATCCAACACATGGCTAAGAAAAGGCAATATATACAGTGAGACAGAAGGATTCATGATTGCAATACAGGATCAAACAATAAACACCAGGTATTACAGCAAGCATATTATTAAAGATCCCAATACCACAACGGATAAATGCAGACTTTGTAAACAACAAATAGAAACAGTAGATCACATCACAAGCGGATGTACAATACTAGCAAATACAGAATACCCCAGAAGACATGACAATGTCGCAAAAATAATACACCAACAGCTTGCCTTACAACATAAACTTTTAAAACAACACGTTCCTACATACAAGTATACACCACAAAATGTACTGGAGAATGATGAATACAAATTATACTGGAACAGAACCATTATAACAGATAAAACAACGCCACATAACAAACCTGACACCATACTCACCAATAAAAAGAAGAAATTAACACAACTAATCGAAATATCCATACCCAATACAACAAATATACAAAATAAAACAGGAGAAAAAATTGAAAAATACATCCAACTGGCTGAGGAAGTCAAAGACATGTGGCATAAGGATAAAGTTGACATCATACCAATTATACTATCAACTACAGGAGTCATACCACACAATATCCACCAGTACATCAATGCAATACAGCTACATCCAAACATATATATATACAACTACAGAAATCCGTAATTATTGATACATGTTCAATTACCCGAAAGTTCCTAAATGCAATATAACACATACCGTACAGTTAAAAGGAAGTGACGCTTGATCAAGGTCCGCGTCACTCCGTTTTTAACCGGACTTAACATCTGAGAAAGTGAAGGAAATAATAATAATAAAAATTTGTGTGGCACAATGGCAAAGTGCCTTTCTTTTGATGTGATGCCACTTCGGCAACTTGCACATTCCTAATCTAATCCTGTTATCAAGATGGGACATGTCATTTTTGGCAGCTCCTCACATCACTGAAAGGGGAATGCTACACTGAAGGCAAATTGAAAATTTTTGTGGTCTGAACAGCCTTAAATTTTGCTTCCTGTTTTCAGGCACACTATCACTAGCCTCCTTTAGCAGTGTAAGAACTATTACCTACTTTCTATTAATTTTGATGTATGTTTGAAAATGCAAAGAGAATAATGAAGCAATATATGGTTAAGAGAACTATGTACAACTCTGAGAAAATATTTAGGCATTTATGAGGTCTCAATGTTGTCATAGATGGCTGCTACAAAGTATGTGCATTTTTTTATCAGTTGCATAAAACTTTCTTAATCAGTATGCATGTATTCAAGAATATTGTCTATATTTCTATTCAGACAATAGGTGTCTGTTTTTGTGTGTAAGAGATTTTCTGCTGTTCGTTTCTGGTTTTCTGTTCCAGATGCAGCTACCGATACACCAACTACATGATAGGATTCACGTTCAAGAATGCTTGTGAAGTGTTCTGAAGGAAATACTGTTGCAGTCCATGTGTCCATATTTAAAAAGTGTACAGAACAAAGCAGCGATGTAAAGACATTTTTTACTGTGTGTGTGTGTGTGTGTGTGTGTGTGTGTGTGTGTGTGTGTGTGTGTGTGTGGATTGAGCTAACTGTAGCCATTATACGTGTTATGGGATTATTTGTTTATTAAGTAAATATCAAGCCATCCGGACTTGGGTTTTCGTGGTTTCCCCTTGTCGCTAAGGTGAATACCGGGATGATGTGACTAAAATGCCACGGCCGACTTCATTCACGAGTGTGTCACATTATATAATTCTCTGATACAGTTGTTAAATTTTAATAGGCAAATACAATGCATAAACAGAATTGGTTAAAAATGTTACTGCTTATTTTACTCCTGTTTCCTATCATGTTAAATTCCTATTGTAATTACTTATCATGCAAACGACTTGTATCTCTGTGTATTATTTAAATATCCCAGGATATTTTAACTGTATTCAATTTCTTAAATACAATTATATCATTAGATATCACAAGATTCCAGCTGCTATTATTTGTCACATAAGTACATGCTTCTTTTGAAATTCATACTATGATTGGCTACATATCTCAACTACAGCATTTATTGGTGATACTCTTGAAGTAATTTACCTACTCAGAGATTTAGAAATCCTTAGTATCGACTGGATTCAAAACGGCATATTTTAATTTGTTCTCGTGAAACAGCCTGATCTAAATGTACAGTTGAGTGCAAAGCTTTCATGCAGGATATGCTACTACATAGGCAAGTCTGCATAGTGTTGTTACCAAATATCTCAAAGTACTTGGGTAATTTGCTTCAAATTTTTACGCTGTCTAATGAACATCTGGATAGGTAGGAGGTGGGGGTGTTACCAAAAGTCTATAGCAAGATCTTTACCAATATGTTTTGTATTTTTATCTGATACTCTCATTCATATTGACATAGGCTATTTTTCCTCTTTTTTTATAAATGTCTTAAGGTTTTCTGCATAAAGTTACTGCAAGAAAGAAATTGCTATGCTGTGAAAATGTACAGCTTAACCTATTCACACAGTGTTTCAACCAACATAGTCTGGCATGTCTACCGTTATGCAAGTTGTTTCCCCTATCATAAATCTTCCTACTTATGTACAATCAAATTATATACTAAATGTGCTGCTAAGTTTTCATAACAGCAATCATATTTACAGGAAAGAGGCCAGTTGCACTTGTGGGTTATGATTAGAAAACTTTGTAATCCTATTTGTATGCAGATTAAAATTGTGAAATGTCATTGAAATTATTGTCCTAAAAATTCAGTAGCAGAAGTCTTTAGAATACCCTGTATACCAGTTATCTCAATGGATGCACTTACTCATATTGAGACATTCCATTCAAGGCTCAAGATCATACAATGGTAAGATAAGGATGGGGAGAGAGGGGTGCTAAAGATGTGTATCCAATTCCCACACATATTATACAATTGTCCAGCATTTCTGGGTTTGCTAGTATATAATTATGTTATAGGGATTTTACTTTAGTCACTCCTTTCAGACAATGAGAAAGTTCTATTTCACTGAATGTCCTCTTTCCTGCATCTGTGTAATGTTTTACTTACTCTTTGAACTATTTTACAATTCTTCTTACTAGACATAGCTTATATGGTTTATTTGGCTGTCTCTTATGTTGACTGCAATGTGGCCACTAGCAGAAATAGCCAAGGCTCTGCCTCGGCTAGTGGAACCCCATGGCAGTGAATGTAACAATATTAGCGGTTTAATTTCGAAATTGGTATTGATAATTGTTCTAGCTATTTCTTATACATCACTTTCTTATTGTGAAGATGCTGATACTTCATGAACAATGGTTTCTTTGATTTCTTAGTATTGCATTTAATTTACCTTCCTGGAAAATTGCTTTCAAAACTGAAAAAATGGTTTAATATGAAATATGTTGGTAGTACAGCTAGCATTAGGATTATTAGAAACTTAACGAGTCAACACTACAGCTTTCTTTATCTACGTTTCCCTTTTTGCATCTGTCATTAGACTTTTACCATTAATTTCCATTAAATGTTTGAGAGTGCATTTACTGTTGGTAAAGTTGCTGTTCAGCTCCATGAGGATATGCACATAAATCATAAAAATTATCTTGGTAAACAACTGAATTCTGATTCAATTAGCAGAAATATTACCTTTAAATTTGAAGCTCCATTTTCATGTTAAGTGCAGTAAGTGGACAAAGGACCTTATAACACTTCTCGCATTTGTTTCTGGTTACCCTTAAAACAGACTTCTCAAAGCAGTTCAACAAAGCATTGTAAACATATGTACAAATTAAATCTCAGAAGAACTATACAAATATCTACATCAATCCACCTCAATAGAATTTATGTCATTAGTAGAAGATTAATTATTTGTAACTAGTCATACCATTGCTGAAAAAAAGGCTGAAATTTGTTTTTCAGAGACAATTAAATTTTCTCTCTTAAGCCTTTCATAAAATTTCAGGTTTGAGATAAATAGAAGTCTTACAGCAGGGAAAAAACGTTTATTTTATCAATATTTCATATGGCAGTGGAATGATGTGTTATAAGTAAATGACATAAATGAAGTAATGGAATGACAATTTTATAATTCAATGACTGGCATGATTCTTTACTGTATGTTGCACAACAAATAAAGATATTGTTGGCCAAGATGTTAGTGGAAATTAAAGGGAACTTGGAAGAAAGGAATAAAGTAAATAATTTTAAATACCATTTATTTTCTGTACATTATGAAAATCACAAACTTACACAATTTCACTGTCACTCGAGTTCTGCATTTGTATCTGTAGATCTTTAAGTTTTGCTTCTGTTGTAACAAGGTCTCTTATTAACTGCATTCTGATTTCATTACTCTTGATTTCCTTTGCAAGGCTACCAATGAATATCATGCAGCTATCCATAGTTAGCTCTGCCGAGGGTTGTTGGCGGTCTTGGCTGGCACATATTTTATTAGCTATGACCTCAAAAGCACCTCTTTCTTCTTCCATTCCTGCTTTGAGTGGCATGGGTAGGTGGTGGTGGTGGTGGTGGTGGTGGTGGTGGTGGTGGTGGTGGTGGTGGTGGTGCTGTTGTTGCTGCTGCTGCTGCTGCTGCTTCTCCACATTGTTCCCCAATGCATATATCGTTCATCACATCCACATCAAGACTATAACAGCCTTCGATGTTTTGATGTGGTGATGGTTGTATATCCACACTTTGAGAAGAGAGACTGCATGTCTGTAAATTGCAAAACGTTCTGAAATTTATTGCAATACTATAACTGAATGAAATGCATAACATACCAATGAACAGTTGAGCATACTGAAGTTTTGTAAATAATGTAAGAGACAGTTACTACATAAGGGGTAACTATTTAAATTACATTTTGTTGTTATAAAAGTGGGGGGGGGGGTGTTCTTTGCCCCAATTTCAGGGAAACTGAGGCAACTTTTTCCCTCTGACAAATTTGATCAAAATAGCTCCACAATATTTTCATTGCTGTCTTTCACACCTGAAGCAACTTGGGATGAATCTTAACACATTGAAAGGAATACTGCTTACGAGATTAGTGTTATTACAGTGGGTATGAATGCAAACAAAAGCCAAGAGCACACCAATATGCAAATTACAATGCACACAAAATCTGAAAGAATTCCAGTAATGCATAACAAGTGGAACATTTGCTAAAAATGTCACAAAATGCTTCTGAATCAGTAAAAGGTACTAGTAAACAACCTGCTAGGAGGAAGAAACCAGGCAGTGCTTGATTATTCTAGTGATGAAGACCTATCATAAGAACAAATTGCAGATGAAGTTCAGATGAAGACTGGGAATCATACAGAAGAAATAAAACCATATCAAAACCACAGAGAAAACTGACACCTATCCACAAGCAAATTAGGCCTAATTCACACTAGGGCTACTTTGCTCCAATTTTTAAAAGGTTAAAAAATTTAAAAAATAATCCCTTCAGGGTTTACTATGGTTCTTAAATGGCTTCGAACAGAATAACCTCATTTTCAAAAGTAATTTTACAAAACTACTACCAACTACATGATTTTGTATGAATAACTACGACAGTGGAGCACAGTATTGTAATTGCATTTGTAACGTGTCTAAGACCCATGAAATTCAGTTTTTGTCTTAAGTAAATAGATAACTTACCTCTTCAGTTTCATTGTCCTCAGTCATGGAATGTTGAGTCAGGCCTATGGCTGTACTTTTTCGTGGCAAGCAATGATCCGCCAAAAACATTAACTTCTCGTAATACCATAAAGATGATTTGTATATCTGAAAAATTGTAAGATCATATTAACATAGTAAAATGTACGTGGGAAAGCTACATCGTAATCCATTACCATTCAAGATTATGTGCTTTCAAAAATCGGGTGAATATTCAGTGTGATATTTCTAGGAAATAGTCTTAAATGTGTCAGATTTTTGCAAGTAGTAGGTTTCTACATTCAACACAAAATTCATAGTTTCGTACTTACGTCGTTCATCCCAGCGCCACTGCTTTTCGTTGATTTTACTTTGGCGTGCTCCACTTTAAACTGAGTTCGTAGATTGTGCATTTTGCTGTAGCACTCCTTGCTCGTCGTGTATGGTCGAACAACACACACGGCACTTGCAACTCTTTGGAGTGCTTCTGCACGCAAGTGTTTATTGTAGTAATTTGGGCTTTTCACTGCGTACAGACACTGTTCTTCCCTATAAGCACATATCAAAGTTTCAATTGCTTCCTTGGACCACTGCGGAGCCATTATTTAATAATTATAATAACTTCCTACCGCACCTCACAACAGCAGAAAAGCGACTATGAACAAAGGCTTCCAGCTCAAGCTTTCCGCGTCTGACGTCACAAACGAAACGTCTCATGATTGGCCAACGCAGGTAGCATGCAGGGAACCTTGCAAGAAAAATAGCACCGGACCTATCCCGGAAATCTTACAAGGTACCCAGCAAGGTAGCCCGCTAGCAGACGACGGAGCCCGCAAGGCAGCCGTCGCGCGAGCCAGCAAGGAAACTTGCAGCGAATCTTGCTCCGTGTGAGACGGGCTTAACGCCGGCCGCGGGGGCGGTGTTCGGTCGCAGCTACCTCTAGCAGCCAGCAGCGGCCTGCAGATGGCCAGTCCGAGCGCCTGACGGCTCGAAACGACCACTTCACCAGCAGCTGCGAGCGTTGTGAGCACCCTGCAGCGTGCAGAAAGCTGGTTTTTGGAAAATGAGAAAAATCACAAATTGACATGTGGCAGTTCACGTTTCTAAACTCGTATGTACTCTTTTCATTTTCTCTAATCACTTTGTGACGTACATTGTCATAAGTAGGTCTATTAGATACTCTCTAACTAAAATTTTAAATATTACGAAACTGCCGGCCGGTGTGGAAGAGCGGTTCTAGGCGCTTCAATCTGGAACCGGGGGACCGCTACGGACGCAGGTTCTAATCCAGCCTCGGGCATGGATGTGTGTGATGTCCTTAGGTTAGTTAGGTTTAAGTAGTTCTAAGTTCTAGGGGAGGCTCACGAGAGTCGTGCCTGCTATGGCCGTGAGGAAGGTGCAGCGCAACATGCTTCTATGTTCTATCGGAGCATACAGAACATCTCCGGGAGAGGCACTACTAATACTCATGGGGGTGTGTCCCCTGGACATCAAAATTCTGGAACACGCGGCCTGGCATTGGGTAAAAAGGGAAGATATAGAAGAAACTGAGAGCATTTTGGGGGTTCGGGTGGGGGACAAGTTAGCAATTAAAAGAAGAGGAGAAGAGCTATGGCAACAACTCTGGGACAGAGAGGAAACAGGCAGAATGACTTATCAACTGCTCCCAAACATCAAAGAACGTCTCCAACTCTCGCATTTACAACCAAGTAGGGGGCTGCTGCACTTCCTCACAGGTCATGGACCGTACCCGGCATATCTTTGCCGGTTCGGGAAAAGGGCTACCCCCTCGTGTGACTGCGGTGTCGAACATGGTACTCCGGATCACGTGATCTACGAGTGCCCTATCTTCGATGACGCAGCCAGCGACCTAAGAAACTGTTATATCCTAGCCAGTAATGCCACCCGAGCCCGCTGCCAAAAGGTTGGCAGCATCAAAGTCCGGACGCCGTCCGCATAAGCAGCGCCAGCGAGACAGGAAATCGCCGCAAGTCTGCGCGCGCCACCGCTGGCTTCTGGTTTCTTAAGCGCTGGAGTCGCGAGCGCTAGGACAGTTTTGTATTCGCCGCTCAGTTGTATACTCGCCACCGAATTGTGTACTTGCTAGTCAGTCGTGTGTTCATCGCAGCAGAGTTGTTGTTTGTCGTCAGCCGACGCTGACCTAGCCGCTCCGACTCGAACTAGACAGATTTCTGTAGACACGGAGTTCACTACTGTGTTGCTGTATCTTTGTTAATAAAGATAAGTACCGACTTTTATTTAATCAGAGTGTTTGGGTTTTCCTCTTTCTGTTCACTGTTCCAGCGGACCGGTCGGCCCGCTACTAAAAGTGTGGCGGTGACTTCGTAAGCCGTTTCTACAGCGAATTGCTTGTCGCTACGAACGCCGCCACAAAAGAAACCAGCTACCAAACAATGGCACCTATTACTTAATCAGAAACCTGACCGCATTCGACTTAATAAACCGGCTTGCCAGCGAGGTATCAGCAAAGGTCCTGCGAGAATATCTTAGGGAAAACACATGAACTACTGATCAAGACATGACAATGCGACCTATCCCCATTCCGCCAGGGCGTGGACTGGCCAATCGCCGTTATGGTAGGAATCCTCCACGTCCTGGAATAGGGGGAAGGTGCGCTATCACCCGAATTTGACAACTGCACACCGATAGCGACCTAGTAGATAGATATTTCTCAGTAGGAAATCGAAAGGACACCTCCAAACGGAACCTGCACCGATCTTCTAAGGGCCAGCCGGGTGCCAGGGGTATGCCCACTGGGATTAGCTCGGTGGGCACGGCCACATAGTAGGTTTATACAACAACTGGCACACCTGTTACGCTGCAGGAAGTAGCTTTTAGAATAGTTAGATTAGAGTAGAGACTAGAACTTACCCATTAAGTAACTAACTCATTTCCTGTACCACGTAAGTAGACTAAAACTCGAATTTAAAAAAATGCTGCTAACATCATTGAATTGTATTGTAGATATCAAGACCCACTAATGTATCAGGTGGTGGGTTATGATGTATGATATTATTGGATTGAATAAAGATTTTTTTTTTTTAAAAAAGTTCTAGGCGGCTGATGACCTCAGATGTTAAGCGCCATAGTGCTAAGAGCCATTTGAACCATTACGAAATCACAGTATTTTATCGATCGGTATCTAATAAAGCTACATAATTGTTTCCCCCCAAGAACCATGGACCTTGCAGTTGGTGGGGGCAATGTAATTGAGGACAATATTATGGAAATGGTTGTAGATGAAGATGAAATGGGAGATAACGATACTGCGGGAAGAGTTTGAGAGAGCACTGAAAGACCTGAGACGAAACAAGGCCCCGGGAGTAGACAACATTCCATTAGAACTACTGACGGCCTTGGGAGAGCCAGTCCTGACAAAACACTACCAACTGGTGAGCAAGATGTATGAGACAGGCGAAATACCCTCAGACTTCAAGAAGAATATAATAATTCCGATCCCAAAGAAAGCACGTGCTGATAGATGTGAAAATTACCGAACAATCAGTTTAATAGGTCACGGATGCAAAATACTAACGCGTATTCTCTACAGACGAATGGAAAAACTGACCTTGGGGAAGATCAGTTTGGATTCTGTAGAAATGTTGGAACACGTGAGGCAATACTGACCTTACGACTTACCGTAGAAGCTAGATTAAGGAAAGGCAAACCTACGTTTGTAGCATTTGTAGACTTATAGAAAGCTTTTGACAATGTTGACTGGACTACTCTCTTTCAAATTCTGAAGGTGGCAGGGGTAAAATACAGGGAGCGAAAGGCTATTTACAATTTGTACAGAAACCAGATGGCAATTATAAGAGTCGAGGAGCACGAAAGCGAAGCAGTGGTTGGGAAGGGAGTGAGACAGGGTTGTAGCCTCTCCCTGATGTTATTCAATCTGTATATCGAGCAAGCAGTGAAGGAAAGAAAAGAAAAATTCGGAGTAGGTATTAAAATCCATGGAGAAGAAATAAAAAGTTTGAGGTTCGCCGATGACATTGTAATTCTGTCAGAGACAGCAAAGGACTTGGAAGAGCAGTTGAACGGAATGGACAATGTCATGGAAGGAGGGTATAAGATGAACATCATCAAAATCAAAACGAGGATAATGGAATGTAGTCGAATTAAGTCGGGTGATGCTGAGGGAATTAGATTAGGAAATGAGACACTTAAAGTAGTAAAGGAGCTTTGCTATTTGGGGAGCATAATAACTGATGATGGTCGAAGTAGAGAAGATATAAAATGTAGACTGGCAATGGCAAGGAAAGCGTTTCTGAAGAAGAGAATTTTGTTAACATCGAGTATTGATTTAAGTGTCAGGAAGTCGTTTCTGAAAGTATTTGTATGGAGCGTAGCCCTGTATGGAAGTGTAACATGGACGATAATTAGTTTGGACAGGAAGAGAATAGAAGCTTTCGAAATGTGATGCTACAGAAGAATGCTGAAGATTAGATGGGTAGATCATATAACTAATGAGGAGGTATTGAATGGGATTGGAGAGAGTAGAAGTTTGTGGAACAACTTGACCAGAAGAAGGGATCGGTTGGTAGGACATGTTCTGAGGCATCAGGGGATCATCAACTTAGTATTGGAGGGCAGCGTGGAGGGTACAAATCGCAGAGGGAGACCAAGAGAAGAATACACTAAACATGTAGGTTGCAGTAGGTACTGGGAGATGAAGAAGCTTGCACAGGATAGAGTAGCATGGAGAGCTGCATCAAAGCAGTCTCAGGACTGAAGACAACAACAACAACAAAATTGTTGCAGGAGGCTGTTCCCACAGCCGTAGAGATTTAGAGCATCACATGTGTGATTTATAGTAGGCCAGTCGCGTGAGGAGCGACCGGCTATGTGAGAAAATATGTGGCACACAGACGTATAGATCAGTGATAACCTAGAGAATGGGAGCCAAACAATCGTAATGTTAATTACAAATGTTAATAACAGTAAGTAATTTGTTATATAGAAAACCGTACTCCGTATCCACAATAACTCCGTCAGAAGAGATCTAGGTGGGTCCAACATCACCGACCAACCGCCGTGTCATCCTCTGACGACTTGCGTCATCAGTTTAGGATGTGGAGGGGTATGTGGTCAGCACATTGCTCTCCAGCCGTAGTCAGTTTTCGTGAATGGAGCCCCAACATCTCACTCAAGTAGCTCGCCCATCTAAGTGCTAACGAAGCCCAACAGGGCTTAACTTCGGTGATCTGATGGGAACAGATGTTACTACTGGGGAAACGTCGTTTTATACAACTACCAGAGGCTGCCCGAAGTACGTATAAAAGTGTCGAACAGCCTATGGGGGACATAGAAAATGATTTTGTTATCCATGTACTACGTCAAGGCTGTGGACCCATCCATGAAGAAACTATAATTTTTTGTTTCATTTTAGGAGCAAATGTGTTTCTAATTTTATTTTTGTGGCATGTTATGCCAATATGATGAACATCCAGAATTATGGCGACATCTTCTAATGAAGAGCATAGGTTTGGAAACTGCCTAGGGAAAAATAACTTCTAGCACTTGTCGGCTTGTCGAGCATCCAGGTAATTCCAGAGGTGAATAAGTTGCTGAGGTATTTTTACCGAGACTAGAATCTCTAGAAAAACTGTTGCTGTGGAGTTTCCTTACAGTCTAGCAGTGGACAACGGATAGCATGTAAACCATGAGTCACCAGGAAACTGCATCAGTCCAAGATACTTAGTTCTTGAATGTGCAATATTTAAGATTGTGTACTCGCCTTTAGATGGAGCTGGATTCGAATTTTGTCTAGTCATTCAAATTTAGGATTTCCGCGGTTACCCTGAAATAAATTAACGAAATGCCATAAGGGTTTCTGGAAACGTGTAGGACTTATTTCTTTCCTCTTCGTTTTCAAATACGAGCGTTTGGATCCATAACCACCTCAGTGTCAAAGAAATGTTAAACCCTAATAATTCTTCTTTCTTCCTTCCACAGAAACCATTTATGATCTTTAGCCATCCCTTTATCCACTGGTGGCAAGAAAATCCGTTAGACCCGTCGTTGTCACGTAGGAAAGGAGGAAGGTTAGGTTCCTGTCAACGATGAAGTGATTAAGACAGTTTATAAGCTGATATTGTACAAAATTGAAGGAAGTAATATCACGTAGCCTTTTCAGAGGAACCACCGAGGCATTTACTTGAAACGATTTAGAGCAACCACAAACACAAAAAAACATGAATCAGTATGGCTAAACAGTGACATGAATCCAATTGCTCATCAAATTATGGTCGAAGCTGGTATTATAAGCGTCCAGACAGTAATGAACAATGCCGAAACCTCTACACTAGGTTCGTGAAGAGTTATCATTCGTCCAATCAGCTTTTTTGTTTTAGAATAATTTAACTTCAGCGTATATACTAATGAGCCAAAGAGTAAATTTGTATCACACTCAAGAATACCGCGTGAGTAATTGCCCACAATGCGAAAATTTCTGATTTGTGACCTCAGTAATTGTATAGCCACAATAAACGGATAATGCTGTTCCAGATAGTGTCTTTCCGGGTACAGGTCTTGCATATTCAGCCGGTCAGGCGACTTCCCAAACCTTCCT
Source organism: Schistocerca serialis cubense (assembly GCF_023864345.2). Classification (NCBI taxonomy): domain Eukaryota; kingdom Metazoa; phylum Arthropoda; class Insecta; order Orthoptera; family Acrididae; genus Schistocerca; species Schistocerca serialis. The sequence continues at coordinate 1,147,801,531 of NC_064639.1, read as the reverse complement.
GTTAATTAACTGCTTCAGCTATAAAGCAGCAAGGTGAAGTTCCGCAGCGTAATTACACTACGCTTTGCGATTAAGCTGTAGATGATATCAGGACCTGCGCAGGTGGCTGTACACAGCAGAAACACGCTCAATTTCGGCAGCTTACGGTCTCACATGATTAATGAACAGCAGTCTGAGGTCAACCAGTTAGAGCAATGAAACCTGAATACCAATCCTCGCAGCCAACGCAACGAGGGGTTGTGAAATGAAGCAACACATCACTTTCACACATTCTCACACTTTAAGCAATACTGCGAATTGCGTGATCTTGAGAAGTGAAAGTGTCTGATGGAAAGATTAATGCCACTCACACACCCAAAAATTTTACACACAAAACAAAGGAGAATTACAGTGTTAAAAATTAGTGTATCATTTATAGCTGGATGAACCAAGACTCATAACAGATCGACGTGCGATCTTGCAACGCCCCCACACTCGGACCCGTTAATCACTCCGCCGCTTAATAATATCCCTACGGTTTTGAGCGAATAAAGTAATCTGTTCTTAAAGTAGCTAAATGGGGAACGTTTGAAGTACACTCTCAAGAATAAAAATTCCTCTATACTCAAAATACATAATACCACGTTTTAGATTATTTGTTAACTACAGTGTTAATCATGGGTGAACTGGAAAAGTTCAAAGTGTAAATAATTTCAGAATGTGCATAATGAGACAGCTACTTCGCTGACAGAAAGCGAAATGGGGAAAACGGTAATGCCAGATTTAGATTTTTTGCACTTGATCATGTTTCCTATTAATTTAGAGAAAAGTATCTGAATATTCACAGTAATTACTGAGTTCTTAAAATAGCAAACGATAAAGCACCGACGTTGCTACACAAACTTTTACTACAAGAAGGTTAATCTTCGCTGCCAGATTTAATTTTATTTCAATATTGCTGTTTGAAAACACTGGGCAAAAGAAAAACAACGAACAAATGATGAAATACAAGAAGTGAGAAACGAAGCAACAATATACCTCTAAATACAAATATGTCAAATAAGAAAAAATTAGGCTAAATAGTGCCCGATATTTGATTTTCAACTGAAATAAAATTTAGTGCTCTTCATTTAATGGCGCAGCAAGCTTAACACCTGTTACTGCGGAAAACTGAAACCGAGCCCAGATTTTTCCTTTTCCTCAACCAGTTTTGCAACTTTAATGTAAAACAGACGACTTGTCCCGCAAAACAATTATTTCAACATTTTCTTTGAAATAAAGAATTCCCGGTCGTGTAAATAGGAAATAAGAAAACGAGAATTTATCCCGGGCAATATTGCCTCAGGTCAATGATGTACAAAATAATGAGCAAACTGCGATTCACGAAGATGTTGTATTCTCCATATAACTTCATAAGCGGTGAGTACTGTGTTTAGTGGTACACGAAATCCCGATACATGAAACTATGGTCTCCTTTATAAATATTCGTGACCCAATATTCAGTTTGTAAAAGCTGTCTGATCACAAGCAAGTAAAGGAATTTGTCACAATAACACACACGCTTACGTAAATCTGTGCAACGAAATATGAAAACTACAGCATCCTAGCTTACCTTACTGTAGATGGAATTACTCACGCACAGAGAGGGATATTTATTATTAAGTGGGAGAGCTGTATGCAATTGAACTGTTTGATAACATGGACACTGAATAAACACCTAAAAGACAGAGGGCGATTTCAGCAACAGGTGACGATAAGATGACATCACCAAATGAATACATCTACTGTATATTACGCTCCCGAAATAACTGATGGCTTAGGGAGATCAAAAACGATTAGCAGTCTGAAAGAGTTGAAAGTAAATACGTTATCAGGTCCTGGTGGAATCCCAATTCGGTTTTGCAATGAGTACTCTACAGCACTGGCCCGTTACGTAGCTCGAATTTATCGCGGATCTCTTGCCCTGAGCAAAGTTCCGAACGACTGGAAAAAATCTCAAATGACTACTGCTTATGTGAAGGGTAAAAGACCAATGTCCTTAATACTGGTTTGTTGCGGAATCTTCGAACATATTCTTAGCTCGAATAAAATATATTTCCTTCAAAGTGAAAAGATTCTATCCACAGATCAGCGCTGTTTTAGAAAGTATCGTTCGTGCGAAGCTCAGCTTGCCCTTTTCTCATATGATATGCTGGGAACAATCGATGAAGGACATATTGCTAAAATTATTTGACAGCGTGCCACACTGCCGACTGTCAAAGAAGATACAAGCATACGGTGTAGGTTTCTTATATGTGAATGGTTCGAAGACTTCTTAAGTAACACAAGCCACTATGGTGATCTCGACTGCGAGTGTCCACAGACAATGGTATCGACAGAAGTGCCCCAGGGAAGTGTGATAGGACCGCTGTTATTTTCTATAAACACTCATGCACATAAATTAATTTGCAGAACGTGGTGCTACACAACGTGTACTACACAAAACTGGTGCTAATAGCATAGGCACATAGGTAACACACACGACACAGATCAGTAAGACTACGGTATTGGTGATAATTTGAGAAAACCGTCCCGAAACACGTGTACTAGAAAACGCCACTGTTTCCTGCGCATGCACCCCAACATGAATGTGGGATTGATCATCATGCACACGTACACAGGCCGCACAACGGGTTGTTATACTCCGGATCAGGTGGTCGAGCAGCTGCTGGGGTATAGCCTCCCAGTCTTGCACCAGTGCCTGTCGAAGCTCCTGAAGTGTCGTAAGGGTTTGAGGACGTGCAGCGATACGTCGACCGAGAGCATCCCAGACTTGCTCGATGGGGTTTACGTCTGGAGAACAGGCAGGCCACTCCATTCGCCTGATATCTTCTGTTTCAAGGTACTTCTCCATGATGGCAGCACATTGTGGCCGTGCGTTATCATCCATCAGGAGGAAGGTGGGACCCCCTGCACCTCTGAAACGGCAGACATACTGGTGCAAAATGAAGTCCCGATACACCTGACCTGTTACAGTTCCTCTGTCAAAGACATGGAGGGGTGTATGTGCACCAATCATAATCCCACGTCACATCATCAAACCTCGATCTCCATACCGGTCCCTTTCAAGGGCATTAAGAGGTTGGTATCTGGTTCCTGGTTCACACCAGATGAAAAACCGGTGAGAATCACTGTTCAGACTATACCTGTACTCGTCCCTGAACATAACCTGGGAACACTATTCGAATGACCATGTACTATGTTCGTGACACCAGTCTTTACGGGCTCTCCCGTGACCATGGGCCAGTGGAATGCACCTTGCAGGTCTCCGGGCGAATAAACCGTGTCTGTTCAGTCGTCTGTAGACTGTGTGTCTGGAGACAACTGTTCCAGTGGCTGCGTTAAGGTCCAGAGCAAGGGTACTTGCAGTACTCCGTGGCCGTCTGCGGGCACTGATGGTGAGATATCGGTCTTCTTGTGGTGTTGTTCACTGTGGACATCCAATACTGTAGCGCCTGGACACGTTTCCTGTCTGCTGGAATCGTTGCCATAATCTTGAGATCACACTTTGTGGCACACGGAGGGCCCGTGCTACGACCTGCTGTGTTTTACCAGCCTCCAGTCGCCCTAGTATTCTACCCCTCATAACGTCTTCAATGTGGGTTCTTTGAGCCATTTTCAACACGCAATCAACATTAGCACATCTGAAAACATCAGCACACTTACTCCCTGCACCGTACTCTAACTTGCACCAACACACCTTTGCGTATGTGGACTGCTGCCAGCGCCACCGTACGACGACCGCAGGTCAGATGCACCGCATGGTCATACCCCGCAAACCGCCCACCAGAGCGTTGTTTCGCCATGTATCAGCGTTATCCTTAATTTATGAGCACGAGTGTACATAAAAGATATTTCGGGTAGGGTAGACAGCAGCCGGCGGCTCTTTGCTGATGATGCTGTGGTGTGTGAGAAGCGTCGTCATTGCGTGACTCTATGGCTTAAAACTTCTAGTTTGTGTGATGAATGACAGCCAGCTCTTGGTGGAGAAAAATTAAAGTTAATGCAGATGAGTAGGAAAAACAAACCCCTAATATTCGAATACAGCATTAATAGTACCCTGCTTACCACAGTCACGTCGATTATATATTTTTAGCGTAAGGCTGCAGATCAATATGAAATGGCATGAGCATGTGAAGACTATAGAAGGAAAGGCGAATGTTCGACTACGGTGTGTTGGGAGAATTATAGGAAAGTGTGGTTCATCTGTACCGGGTACCGCATATAGGACACTAGTGCAACCCACTGTTGAGTAACGTTCGAGTGTTTGGGGTCGGAGTAAAGGACGATATTGAAGCAATTCAGAGGCAGGCCGCTTTATTCGTTACCGTCAGGTTCGAGAAACACACAAGCACCACGGAGACGCTTCGGGAATTCAAATGGAAATACTTGGAGGGAAGGCGACGTTATTTTCGGGGAGCGCTACTGAGAAAGTTTAGAGAACAAGCATTTGAGGCTGACTGGAGACTAATTCTGCTGCCGTCAACGTACATTTCGCGTAAGCACCACAAAAATAAGGTCAGAGAGATTAGGGCTCGTACAGAGGCATATAGATAGTAGTTTTCCACGGCTCTATTTGCGAGTGAAAGAGGAATAGTGGTCGTTGTAGGACACCTTCCCCCACGAACCATGTGGTAGCTTGCGGAATATGTTTACAAATGTAAATGTAGGCATAGAATTTAATAAATGCGACTCGATCCCGTAGTCATCTTCCGTCTTACGGGGAGCGAGCTAAATCTGAGCATTTATAATACTTCGCACTTGTTACCAAATGAGGTCACAATTCAAGTTCTGAACGAGGAATGGGTACAAAAGAACTGTTCAGATATTTATATCACACAACTGTAATGATCTAAACGTTACCTAAGAGCAAAATAACCGAAGTCGTATCGCTAAATTCTGCAACATTGTAGACGTCGCCTTCAGACTGCTTCGACTCCCAGGACACTAGCACGAATTCAAATATACACGGCCACGTGGCCCAGTCGACCGCGTGCATCTCTGATTGGCTGAAGAGAAAGCGGCCACCAAAGGTCGAAACATGTGACAGCAAAGCGTCAAAGAGAGAACTCAGAATGTTTACACCATTAATCGAAACTGATTACAGGATGAGTTTCCTGAACACTGAAAGAGCTACTTCGCGATTTAAAGAAAATCTGTTGAACTCACAACTTTACATTCGGTTGAAAATTCAGCTGGTTTAGCAATTGGAATGTGGTTTACGTAAACGCCGATATTACACACTAATGACGCTGGTGCCAGAGAAGCCAGATTTTTTGGCGACGTTGGTTTGTGGCGACGATGGACTTGTACGACTGTTTTACTAAATGTTTGTCAACTCGTTCATTTCGTTCTGTCGCAGTGCACTCCATAAAGTACCACACACTATGTCAGCCTTCTGTGACAACAAGCATTGTATCGGTGCGGGGAAAGGAACTAACTGCTGTCGTATAAGAAGAAGAAAAGAACGTCTATTGTGAAGATACAGAGGAATAAATAGCGCAGAGGAGACAGGTAACCCTCTGCCGCAATTTTTAAAATCATTGGTGGAAGTGTTCAGCAAACTGTTATTCAAGTTCGTGTGTGTAATATATGATACTCAAGACACACCATCCGATTTTCAGAGAAATGTCATCCACACAATCTCGATGGTAGTAAGGCAAAGCTAGATACGTACGAGAACTACTGCAAAACCTGTTTAACGGCTCAAGCATCAAAGTTGCTGCCATGAATAACACTCAGAAAAAATGGAAAAGAAAATTGAGGATCCGTTGAATTATGAACCTTTTGGATTGACGTTTAGTAAAGGCACGAGAGAGACGGTTCTGATGCTGCACTTGCGAACCGATAATTGGACAGGGATGTACTCGCATTAAAAACAGGTACGGCGGGAATGCGGAACCCATACTGTTCAACATGTACATGGACGAATTAATGATGAAATTTAAGGAAACATTCAGAAGTATGATAAAAATTCAGGAAAAAAGTTAACAATGGTAAGAGTCTCTTATATATTGTTAATCTGAGTTGTAGTGAGGGAGAAATACAGAACTTGTGAATACAATGGACAGTTTAATATGTAAAGCACTGAGTGGAAAAAAGAAAGAAATGGAAAAGAAAAAAACAGAAAGAAGAAAAGGAACAGCAGTAATAAGGCTGGCGACAAATTTGTTATAAAAATTGGGGCCACGTAGTAGACGAAGCAAAAGACTTTTGTTCTCTTCGAAGAAAAATTACCTGTGACGGACAAAGTAAGGAGAAAGTAATAATCATGCCAACATAAGCAAAGAGGGTAAGCCTTGCTCAAAGAAGTTTACAATTATCAAATGTAAGGGAAGGTGCTGTAAAGTGGTCGGGGGTGGGGGCTCTGAAGTGGTCGATTCATATTTCTTGACTTGCACAGTGCTGCCTGTCGAGAAGTACTCAAGCTAGTTCATATATTCACCATTATTGTTCTTAGTGAGTCTAATGGAGGAAACATTTTCCGTCATTTTTTTAAAATAAAAACCTTTAGATTTTCAGTCACATGATGCAAAATAAGTCATTTATTTTATTCTTGTTATCTCACTTAAAAGTAGAGCAAAACTTTTTAAAATATTAGTTTCAACAACATATTTTGGCTTACAGACGCAATTCCTTGTTCCTTTCGCTTTGAACTTACATCTGAGAGACATTATTGCCAACATGTTCGGCATAATAAGCTGAAAAGAAGAGTTCTAGGAAAAAAGGTAAAGCTGTAGTAGAAGTAAAAAGATTATGGGAAGCTTATGGAGGAAAAAAAATTCTGATTATATTTCTGAAATGGAAAAGTAACATATGCTGGTCTATACAGCGTATACGGATAGCGTCTTTGAATCACAATGAAAATGTCCTCGATCCCCGGTTCAGAACCCGCCTCCGCTTAAGTTTTGATTAATAATCGGCAGATGCGGCCGAAGACATCCGCCATAAGAAGTCACCCTCAATCTTCCAACGGCCTTGTCAAAGAGGGCGGAGGAGCGGACAGAGGTTCAGAGCACTCTCTTGTCCTAGGGGTGGGAAACTGCCCTAAAGGCGTAAGAATCAAAAAGGATCAACTGCATGACCTTTACAAGGCAATGGAAACCACTGCATTAACGACACGTATCCACAGGACATGTGGCCTGTAATTGAAAAAGTTCCATGATCATCTCTCCATTGGCAATAGATAGTCTCCCATTTGGATTTCTGGGAGTGGGCTGCCAAGGAGGTGACCAAGCGAAAAAGATTCAATACACAACGAAAGGATAACGTTCTTCGAGTCGCGGCATGGAATGTCAGAAGCTTGTGTGTGCTAGGGAAGCTATAAAGTCTGAAAAGGAAAATGCGAAGGCTCAATCTAGATGTAGTAGGCGTCAGTGAAGTGAAATGGAAAGAAGACAAGGAATAATTGGCTGATGAATATAAGGTAATATCAACAGCAGCAGAAAATGGTATAACTGAAGTAGGATTCGTTATGAATAGGAAGGTAGGGCTAGAGTGTGTTACTGTGAACAGTTCAGTGATAGGGTTATTCTTATCAGAATCGACAGCAAACCGACACCGATAACATAGTTCAGGTATACACGCCGACATCGCGAGCTGAAGATGAAGAGATAAAGTATATGAGGATGTTGAAACGGTAATACAATACTCAAAGGGAGATGAAAATCTAATAGTCATGGGGGACTGGAATGCAGTTGTTGGGGAGAGAATAGAAGAAAAGGTTATGGGAAAATGTGGGTTTGAGACAAGGAATGAGAGAGGTGAAAGACCGATTGAGGTCTGTAATAAAATTCAGCAAGTAATAGCGAATACTCTTTTCAAGAATCACATGAGGAGGAGGGATACTTGGAAAACACCTGGTGCGACGAGAAAATTTCGGTTAGATCACATCATTATCATACAGAGATTTCGAAATAAGATTCTGGATTATAAGCTGTGCCCAGGAGCAGATATAGACTCATATCACAATGAAGTACCGATGAAGGGTAGGCTGAAGTTTAACAGATTAGTCAGGATAAACCAATACGGGAAGAAGGGGGATACGGAAGTACTAAGGAATGACGAGATACGCTTGAAGTTGTCTAAGGCTGTAGATACGCCAATAAAGAATAATTCAGTAGGCAGTACAGTTATATAGGAATGGACATCTTTAAAAAAAGGGTAATCACAGAATATGGAAAGAAAAACATAGGTACAAAGAAGGTAACTGTAAATACACCACGGGTAACGGAAGAAATACTTCAGCTGATCGATGAAAGAAAGAAGTACAAAAATATTCAAGAGAATTCAGGAAAACAGAAATACAAGTCACCGAGAAAAGAATTAAATAGAAGGTGCAGGGAAATTAAGACGAAACAGCTGCATGAAAAATGTGATAAAATCGAAAAAGAAATGTCAGTCGGACGGACTGACTCAGCATATAGGAACATCAAAAGAACCTTCGGTGAAATTAAAAGCAAGGGTGCTACCATTAAGAGTGCAAGCGGAATTCCATTTTTAAATGCAGAAGAGAGACGGATAGGTAGAACGAGTGTATTGAAGGCCTCTATGAGGGGGAAGATTTGTCCCAGGTGATAGAAGAAGAAACAGGAGTCGACTTAGAAGAGATAGAGGATCCTGTACTACAATCATAATTTAAGAGAGATTTGGAGAACTTAGTATCCAATAAGGCAAAAGGTATCAATAACATTCTATCAGAATTTCTAAAATCATTAGGCGAAGTGGCAACAAAACGACCATTCACGTTGGTGTGTAGAATGTACGATTCTGGCAATATCATCCACACAATTCTGAAGACCACAAGAGCCGGCAAGTGCGAGAATTATCGCACAATCAGCAGAATAGCTCATACATCCAAATTGCTGTTATGAATAATATACAGAAGAATGGCACAGAAAATTGAGAACGTGGTAGATGACGATCAGTTTGGCTTTAGGAAAGACTAAACGCACCAGAGAGGCACTTATGAAGTTGCGGTTGATAATGGAGGCAAGACTAAAAAAAAATCGAGAAAAGTTCATAGAATTTATCGACCTGTAAAAACTGTTCGACAATGTAAAGTAGTGCAAGTTGTTTGAAATTCTGAGAAAATATGGGTAAGCTACAGAGAGAGATCGGGTAATATGCGATACGTACAAGAACCAAGAGAGAATAATAAGAGTGGACGACCAAGAACGAAATGCTCGGATTAAAAATGGTGTCAGACAGGGAAGTAGTCTTTCTCCCTTACTGTTCAATCTGTACATCGAAGAAGCAAGAATGGAAATAAAAGTAAGGTTCAGGAGTAGAATTAAAATTCAAGGTGAAAGGGCATCAACGATACGATTCGCTGATGACGTTGCTAGCCTGAGTGAAAGTGAAGAAGAATTACACGATCAGCTGAATGGAATGGACAGTCTAATGAGTACAGAATATGGATTGAGGGTAAATCGAAGAAAGACGAAAGTAACAAGAATTGATCAGGATTGATGATCACGATGAAGCTAAGGAATTCTGCTGCTTAGGCAGCAGAATCAAAAGCACACTGCCACTTTCAAAAAAGGTATTTTTGACCAAGAGAAGTCTACTAGTATCAAATATAGGCCTTAATTTGAGAAAGATATTTATGAGAATATTCATGGAGCACAGCATTGTATGGTAGTGAAACACGGACTGTGGGGAAACCCCAACAGAAGAGCATTTGAGATGTGGTGCTACAGACGAATGTTGAAAATTAGGTGGACTGATAAGGTAAAGTTCAAATGGTTCAAATGGCTCTGAGCACTATGGGACTTAACATTTGGCGTCATCACTCCCCTAGAACTTAGAATAAGTAGTTCTATTTACGTAAGGACATCACACACATCCATGCCCGAGGCACTATTGGAACCTGCGACCGTAGCGGTCGCCTGTTTCCAGACTGAAGCGCCTAGAACTTCTCGGCCACTCCGACCGGCCCTTCAATTGGGACTCACCAACCTGCTTCTCGAACCACTCCATCACACTCCAGACCTTGTGACATGGCGCTTTATCTTGTTGAAAAATGCCACTGCCGTCGGGAAAAATGATCTTCATGAAGAGGTGCACGTGGTCTGCAGCCAGTGTACGATACTCCTTGGTTGTCCTGGCGCACTGACGAACTCCACTGGACCTATGAATGCCACGTGATTGTTCTCCAGCTTGTCTCCTTCTCGCAGCACAGATGTCAAGCAGCCGTTCACGTGGAAGGCGACGGATTCGCGCCCTCCCATCGGTGTTATGAAAAAGGTGTCGTGATCAGACCATGCAACGCTCTGCCACTCTTCCAACGTCCAGTTCCGACGGTCCCGTGCCCATTTCAGCCATAGATGCCGATGTCGTGGTGTCAACAATTGCACATGCATATGTCGTCGGCTGCGGAGGCCCATCGTTGGGAGCGTTCGGTGCACTGTGTGTTCAGACACATTTGTACTCTGCCCAAAATTATTAATTCCGCGGCAGTCTATGACGTCGGACACATGCAATGAGAGGCGGTGGTCACACCCCACGATGTCTGGACGTGGTTTCACCTTGGTTTCGCCACGTGTAGAAGACACACGCCACGGCAGTCCTCGAACACCCGACAAGTCGTGCTGTTTACGAAATGCCGGTGGCGAGCGTCAGGGCTATCACAGTCTGCCCTCAGTCAAACTGAGATGGGTCATATGAGTTCCTCATTCTACACACGGATAGCGCGCTCAATGATACTACATGCACCGTACGGGTGTCTGAGTAGCAGTCATTCCTCGCCGGGTGACGAGTTTATATCGATAGTAGGTCGGTGGTCGTAATGTTGGCTGATCAGTGCACACATTAAACACTTCTTTACATATACAAATTTTTTTAATACTGTCACAAATTCAACGACTTACATGCACGAGACGAGCATTAATGATCTGTCTTATATTTGCTCGGATATAGGACAGATTCACACGCATTTCGTCGTCTAACTTTTTAAAACTTCCACGTTTAGCCGTTTTTATATTAGTCTCAATGGAAAATGCACTTTCACACGCTAGTGTTGTAGAAAACTACGACAGAATGATGAGTGATCTTTTAGTTATACTCACTTGCGATGTTGCTACTGTGTGATGGCTCGAGACACAATATCTACCGATGCTTCACACAAATTGCTTGACTGTTGATCTGCATCCAAGGTTTCGTAAAATGCCAAGAGCTTCCTTCTGACAGTAAATTTACTCATTTCTGATAACGTTTGCAAAATTGTATGACTTTGAAAAAAAAGTATAACAAACACACGAAACAGAGAAACTGCCCGAAGGAAAACTGTGCAATAATCAACTATCCCCCCCCCTCCCCCCAATGAACCATGGACCTTGCCGTTGGTGGGGAGGCTTGAGTGCCTCAGTGATACAGATGGCCGTACCGTAGGTGCAACCACAACGGAGGGGTATCTGTTGAGAGGCCAGACAAACATGTGGTTCCTGAAGAGGCGCAGCAGCCTTTTCAGTAGTTGCAGGGGCAACAGTCTGGATGATTGACTGATCTGGCCTTGTAACAATAACCAAAACGGCCTTGCTGTTCTGGTACTGCGAACAGCTGAAAGCAAGGGGAAACTACAGCCGTAATTTTTACCGAGGGCATGCAGCTTTACTGTATGGTTAAATGATGATGGCGTCCTCTTGGGTAAAATATTCCGGAGGTAAAATAGTCCCCCATTCGGATCTCCGGGCGGGGACTACTCAAGAGGACGTCGTTATCAGGAGAAAGAAAACTGGCGTTCTACGGATCGGAGCGTGGAATGTCAGATCCCTTAATCGGGCAGGTAGGTTAGAAAATTTAAAAAGGGAAATGGATAGGTTAAAGTTGGATATAGTGGGAATTAGTGAAGTTCGGTGGCAGGAGGAACAAGACTTTTGGTCAGGTGATTACAGGGCTATAAATACAAAATCAGATAGGGGTAATGCAGGAGTAGGTTTAATAATGAATAAAAAAATAGGAGTGCGGGTTAGCTACTACAAACAGCATAGTGAACGCATTATTGTGGCCAAGGTAGACACAAAGCCCATGCCTACTACAGTAGTACAAGTTTATATGCCAACTAGCTCTGCAGATGATGAAGAAATAGATGAAATGTATGATGAGATAAAAGAAATTATTCAGGTAGTGAAGGGAGACGAAAATTTAATAGTCATGGGTGACTGGAATTCGTCAGTAGGAAAAGGGAGAGAAGGAAACATAGTAGGTGAATACGGATTGGGGGGAAGGAATGAAAGAGGAAGCCGCCTTGTAGAATTCTGCACACAGCATAACTTAATCACAGCTAACACTTGGTTCAAGAATCATAAAAGAAGGTTGTACACCTGGAAGAATCCTGGAGATACTAAAAGGTATCAGATAGATTATATAATGGTAAGACAGAGACTTAGGAACCAGGTTTTAAATTGTAAGACATTTCCAGGGGCAGATGTGGATTCTGACCACAATCTATTGGTTATGAACTGCAGATTGAAACTGAAGAAACTGCAAAAAGGTGGGAATTTAAGGAGATGGGACCTGGATAAACTGAAAGAAACAGAGGTTGTAGAGAGTATCAGGGAGAGCATAAGGGAACAATTGACAGGAATGAGGGATGAAGTAGTGAACGCTGCAGACGATCAAGTAGGTAAAAAGACGAGGGATAACAGAAATCCTTGGGTAACAGAAGAAATATTGAATTTAATTGATGACAGGAGAAAATATAAAAATGCAGTAAATGAGGCAGGCAAAAAGGAATACAAACGTCTCAAAAATGATATCGACAAGAACTGCAAAATGGCTAAGCAGGGATGGCTAGAGGACAAATGTAAGGATGTAGAGGCTTGTCTCACTAGGGGTAAGATAGATACTGCCTACAGGAAAATTAAAGAGACCTTTGGAGAGAAGAGAACCACTTGTATGAATATCAAGAGCTCAGATGGCAACCCAGTTCTAAGCAAAGAAGGGAAGGCAGAAAGTTGGAAGGAGTATATAGAGGGTTCATACAAGGGCGATGTACTTGAGGACAATATTATGGAAATGGAAGAGGATGTAGATGAAGACGAAATGGGAGATAAGATACTGCGTGAAGAGTTTGACAGAGCACTGAAAGACCTGAGTCGAAACAAGGCCCCGGGAGTAGACAACATTCCATTAGAACTATTGATGGCCTTGGGAGAGCCATTCATGACAAAACTCTACCATCTGGTGAGGAAGATGTATGAGACAGGCGAAATACCCTCAGACTTCAAGAAGAATATAATAATTCCAATCCCAAAGAAAGCAGGTGTTGACAGATGTGAAAATTACCGAACTATCAGTTTAATAAGTCACAGCTGCAAAACACTAACGCGAATTCTTTACAGACGAATGGAAAAACTGGTAGAAGCGGACCTCGGGGAAGATCAGTTTGGATTCCGTAGAAATGTTGCAACACGTGAGGCAATACTAACCTTAAGACTTATCTTAGAAGAAAGATTAAGAAAAGGCAAACCTACGTTTCTAGCATTTGTAGACTTACAGAAAGCTTTTGACAATGTTGACTGGAATACTCTCTTTCAAATTCTAAAGGTGGCAGGGGTAAAATACAGGGAGCGAAAGGCTATTTACAATTTGTTCAGAAACCAGATGGCAGTTATAAGAGTCGAGGGACATGAAAGGGAAGCAGTGGTTGGGAAAGGGGTGAGACAGGGTTGTAGCCTCTCCCCGATGTTATTCAATCTGTATATTGAGCAAGCAGTAAAGGAAACAAAAGAAAAATTCGGAGTAGGTATTAAAATTCATGGAGAAGAAGTAAAAACTTTGAGATTCGCCGATGACATTGTAATTCTGTCAGAGACAGCAAAGGACTTGGAAGAGCAGTTGAACGGAATGGACAGTGTCTTGAAAGGAGGATATAAGATGAACATCAACAAAAGCAAAACGAGGATAAAGGAATGTAGTCAAACAAAATCAGGTGATGCTGAGGGAATTAGATTAGGAAATGGGACACTTAAAGTAGTAAAGGAGTTTTGCTATTTAGGGAGTAAAATAACTGATGATGGTCGAAGTAGAGAGGATATAAAATGTAGACTGGCAACGGGAAGGAAAGCGTTTCTGAAGAAGAGAAATTTGTTAACTTCGAGTAGAGATTTAAGCGTCAGGAAGTCGTTTCTGAAAGTATTTGTATGGAGTGTAGCCATGTATGGAAGTGAAACATGGACGATGACTAGTTTGGACAAGAAGAGAATAGAAGCTTTCGAAATGGTGTGCTACTGAAGAATGCTGAAGATAAGGTGGGTAGATCACGTAACTGATGAGGAGGTATTGAATAGAATTGGGGAGAAGAGAAGTTTGTGGCACAACTTGACTAGAAGAAGGGATCGGTTGGTAGGACATGTTTTGAGGCATCAAGGGATCACAAATTTAGCATTGGAGGGCAACGTGGAGGGTAAAAATCGTAGAGGGAGACCAAGAGATGAATACACTAAGCAGATTCAGAAGGATGTAGATTGCAGTAGGCACTGGGAGATGAAGGAGCTTGCACAGGATAGAGTAGCATGGAGAGCTGCATCAAACCAGTCTCAGGACTGAAGACCACAACAACAACAACAACTCAACTATCGTCGCTTATAGGGACATGTATTACCATAACTGGGAAGTACATGCACAAAATAGTGGAATTGAGTACTCGATCACTCGTTTAATATGTGATCTGTCGTTACATTTCACCAAGAGAAGGATGTTTTGTATTATTTTATCTATAGCCGTCCATAATTGAGAAAACGTTGGCAGCGTAGGATTTTGTACACAAACTGACCTCGATTCTTTACTCCTTTTTTTTGGGTCATCAGTCGTCTGACTCGTTTGATGCGGCCCGCCAAGAATTCGTTTCCTGTGCCAAGCTCTTCATCTCGGTGTAGCACTTGCAATCTACGTTCTCAATTATTTGCCAGATGTATTCCAGCCTCTGCCTTCCTCTATAGTTTTTGCCCTGTACAGCTCCCTGTAGTACCAACGAAGTCATTCCCTGATGTCTCAACAGGAGTCCTATAATCCTGTCCCTTCTCCTTGTCAGTGTTTTCCACATATTCTTTTCCTCTCCGATTCTGCGCTGAACCTCCTTACTCATTACCTTCTCGGCCCAACTAATTTTCAACATTGGTTTGTAGCACCACATCTCAAATGCTTCGATTCTCTTCAATTCCGTTTTTCCCACAGTCCATATTTCACTACTATACGATGCTGTGCTCCAAACGTACATTCTGAGAACTTTTTTCCACAAACGAAGGCGTATGTTTGATACCAACAGAGTTCTCTTGCCCAGGAATACTTTTTTCTCATCACTAGTCTACTTCTGATGTCCTCCTTGCTCCGTCCATCAATGGCCATTCTGCTGCTTTGGTAGCAGAATTCCTAAACTTCATCTTTTTAGTGATCACCAATCCTGATGTTTAGTTTTTTGCTGTACTCATTTCTGCTGCTTCTCATTACTTTCTTCAGTTTACCCTCAATGCATATTCTGTACTCATTAGACTTTATTCACTCCAGCAGATCGTGTAATTCTTCTTCACTTTCACTCGCGATAGCAATGTCATCAGCGAATCGTATCATTGATATCCTCTCTCCTTTAATTTTAATCCCGCCTCTGAACCCTGCTTTTATTTCCATCGTTGCTTCTTCGATATACAAATTGAAAAGTAAGGGGGAAAGACTACATCCCTGTCCAACACCTTTTTAATCCGAGCCCTTCGTTTTCGGTCGTCCACTCTTATTACTCCCTCTCGGCTTTTGTACGTATTGTAAATCACCCGTATCTCCCTATTTTTCTCAGAATTTCGAAAGTCTTGCACCTTTTTCAGCTGTCAAACGCTTTTTCCACTGTGAATGTGTTCTGTTTCTTCTTTAGTTTTGCTTCCGCATCTCATGGTCTAGTGGCTAGCGTTGCTGCCTCTGGATCACGAGGTCCAGGTATCGATTCCCTGCCGGACTGGGGGTTTTTTCTGCACGGGGACTGAGTGTTTGTGTTTTTCTCATAATTTTCATCATCGTCATCATTTGGATAGTTCATAAATTGGATTGTGTAAAAAAATGGACTGGGTAAAAATTGGGACTTCATACATGCGCTGATGTCCGCGCAGTTGAGCTCCCACAATCCAACTATTTTCTTTAATCTTCCCTCCATTATCAACCGTAACGTCAGAATTGTATCTTCGGTGCCTTTTCCTATCCTTAAGCCAAACTGATCGTCATGTAACACTTCTCAATTTTCTTTTCCATTCTTCTGTATATTATTCTTGTCAGCAACTTGAATATATGAGCTATTAAACTTATTGTGAGATAATTCTCGAACTTTTCAGGTCTGGTAGTCTTCGGAATTCTGTGGATGATATTTTTCCGAAAGTCAGATGGTATGTCGCCAGACATTCTGCGTACAAACGTGAATACTCGTTTTGTTGGCACTTTCCCTAATGATCTTAGAAATTGTAATAGAATGTTATCGATCCCTTCTCCCTCATTTTATCCTAAGTTCCCCAAAGCTCTCTTAAATTCTGATTCTACTACTGGATCCCCTATCTCTTCTAAATAGACTCCTGTATCTTCTTCGATCACGTCAGACAAATCTTCCCCCACTTACAAGCTTTCAATGTACTCTTTCCACATATCCACTCTCTCCTCTGCATGCAACAGCGGAATTCCGGTACCACTCTCAATGTTGCCACCCTTGCTTTTAATTTCACCTAAGGCTGTGGCTCTGAGCACTATGGGACTTAACATCTGTGGTCATCAGTCCCTTAGAATTTAGAACTACAAACCTAACTAACCTAAGGACATCACACACATCCATGCCCGAGGCAGGATTTGAACCTGCGACCGTAGCAGTTGCGCGGCTCCGGACTGAGCGCCTAGAACCGCGAGACCACCGCGGTCGGCCCTAAGGCTGTTTTGACTTTCTTAACCAGTCCTTCCGACTACTATTTCTTTTTCGATTTCTTCACATTTGTCTCTAGCCATTTCGTCTTAGCTTCCCCGCACTAAGTATTCGTTTCATTTCTCGACGATTTGTTTTTCCGTGTTCCTGAATTTCCCTGAACATATTGTAGTTCCTTCTTTTATCGATCAGCAAAGGTATTTCTTCTGTTACCCATGGTTTCTTAGCAGTTACCTTCTTTGAACCTATGTTTTCCTTCCCAACTTCTGTGATGGTTCTTTTTAGAGATGTCCATTCCTCTTCAACTGTACTGCCTACTGCGCTATTCCTTATTGCTGTATGTATAGCGTTAGAGAACTTCAAACGTATCTCGTCATTCCTTAGTACTTCCGTATCCCACTTCTTTGCGTGTTGAGTCTTCGTGACTAACCTCTTGAACTTCAGCATACCCTTTATCACTACTACATTGTGATTTGAGTCTATATCTGTTTTTGGGTACGCCTTACAATCCAGCATCTGATTTCGGAATCTGTGTCTGACCAAGATGTAATCTAACTGAAATCTTCCAATATCAGCCGCTCTTTTCTAAGCATGTCTCCTCCTCTTGTGATTTCTCAACAGCATATTCACTATAACTAGCTGAAATTTATTATAGAACTCAATTAGTCTTTCTGCTCTCTCATTCCTTGTCCCAGGTCCGTATTCTCCTGTAACCTTTTCTTCTGCCCCTTCCCCTACATCTACGTTCCAGTCCCAAGTGAATATTAAATTTTAAACTCCCTTAACGTACTGTACTACCCTTTCAGTACCCTCATATGCTTTAACTACCTCTTCATCTTCAGCTTGTTACCTCGGCATGTATCGCTGAACTATCGTTGTCGATTTCTGCTTTTATTTCAAGCAGTGTTGCTTGTCTATTAGCACTGACTACTCTATGCAAACGCCGCTGCTTTCAGTCGTTAAGTGAAGGGCGTCGTCCACTACATTGACTGTAGTGAAAGGTAATGCCTAGAATTTGGTGTTCTGGGCACACTCTTCACACTGTGGATCTCGGATATTTAATTCGCTAACGATTTTTTAATAATTTCCACAACGAAATTCTGTCTCGAAGTTTGGCAGAAAACCAAAAGAGATTCTGGTCATACATAAAGTACACCAGTGGAAAGACGCTATCAATACCTTCACTGTGCGATAACTACGGTAAAGTCACTGATGACAGTGCCACTAAAACAGAGTTATGAAACACGGTTTTCCGAAACTCTTTCACTGAAGAAGACGAAGTAAATATACCTGAATTCCAATCAGGAATAACTGCCAAGATGAGAAACATAGAAGTAGATATCCTCGGTGTAACAAATCAGCTTAAATCACTTAATAAAGGCAAGGCCTCCGGTCCCGATTGTATACCACTCAGGTTCCTCTCATAGTATGCTGATAAAATAGCTCCATATTTAGCAATTATATACAACCACTCGCAAGACTGGATAACTGCTCAAGTCACACCAATACCCAAAAAGGGAAGTAGGAGTAATCCGCTGAATTAGAGGCATATATCACTAACTTCGATTTGCAGAAGGGTTTCGGAACATATACTGTGTTCGAACATTATGAAGTACCTCGAAGAAAACGATTTATTGACACATAGTCAGCACGGATTCAGAAAATATCGTTCTTGTGAAACACAACTAGCTCTTTATACTCATGAAGTAATAAGTGCTATCGACAGGGGATGTCAAATTGATTCCATATTTTTAGATTTCCAGAAGGCTTTCGACACCGTTCCTCACAAGCATCTTCTAACCAAACTGCGTGCCTACGGAGTATCGCCTCAGTTGCGCGACTGGAATCGTGATTTCCTGTCAGGAAGGTTACAGTTCGTAGTAATAGACGGAAAGTCATCGATTAAAACAGAAGTAATATCCGGCGTCCCCCAAGGAAGTGTTGCAGGCCCTCTATTGCTCCTAATCTATATTAACGACATATGGGGCAATCTGACTAGCCGCCTTAGATTGTTTGCACATAATGCTATCATTTACCGTCTTGTAAAGTCATCAGATGATCAAAGCGACTTGCAAAATGATTTAGATACGATATCTGTACGGTGCGAAAAGTGGCAATTGACGCTGAATAAGGAAAAGTGTGAAGTTATTCACATGAGTACTAAAAGAAATCAGCTAAATCTCGATTACGCGATAAGTCACACAAAATCTTAAGGCTGTAAATTTAACTAAATACTTAGGGATTGCAATTACAAATAACCTAAATTGGAACGATCACATAGATAATATTGTGGGTTGCGCAAACCAAAGACTGCGATGCGCTGGCAGAACACTTACAAGGTGCAACAGGTCTACTAAAGAGACTCCTTACACCACGCTTTGCGCCCTATTCTGGAGTAGTGCTGTGCGGTGTGGGATCCGCATCAGGTGGGACTGACGGATGACATCGAAAAAGTACAAAGAAGGGCACCTTGTTTCGTGTTATCCCGAAATAGGGGAGATAGCGTCACAGACATGATACGTGAATTGCAGTGGCAATCATTAAAACAAAGGCATTTTTCGTTGCGACGGGATCTTCTTATGAAATTTCAATCACCAGTTTTCTCCTCCGATTGCGCAAACATTCTGTTGGCACCCACCTACATAGGGAGAAATGATCATCACGATAAAATAAGAGAAAGCAGGGCTCGCACAGGAAAATTTAAGTGCTCGTTTTTCCCGCGTGCCGTTCGAGAGAGGAACGGTAGAGAGACAGCTTTAAGGTGGTTCCTTGAACCCTCTGCCAGGCACTTTATTTTGAATAGCAGAGTAATCACGTAGATGTAGATGTAGATTTCCAAAACGGAACGTCCCAGGCGTCTGGCTGCAACTACCATTCTGCGTTCAAAGTCTGTTAAACCCCGCCTGCGGTCACAATCACGTCGTGAACCTTTTCACATGAACCACTTGAGTGCAAACGACAGCTCCACCAATACACTACCCCTTTATTTCTTGTGTACGTGATACTTCCACCATTTGTATCTGTGCGTATCGCTGTCCCATGACTTTCGTCACCTCCGTGTAGTCAAGACTGCAGTCTGTAATTAGCTTACAATCGCTGCTCTTTGATCTGCAAATGATATTCTATACAGTATAACGAAGAACTATTATGCCTAAATAAATGTTGGCTCAGCATCTGTGATGAAATCACTGGCGTAGTTGTACTACTACTTGCAGGATGACGTCAGCATGAATAATCCTGAATCACTCGCGTAAATTCTGCTCCACATTGAATATTATCAGAGTTCATCACGAAACACGTGTCAGAACTTCTAATTCTGCGTAGATTCAAATCATGTTCCACCGTGTCTAGTTATAAAGTAATCAACACTGTAGTCCAACAGTTCTGACGGTTAGCTTTCATAAATTGATATCCTTACTTGCACAGTTCGAGAAAACAATTCAGATTTGAACTGATTTGTACTCAGTTTAGCACTGGATCAGCCTGTTTTGTGTAATTGAAGAATCCATATTTTACAGCTAGGGCTCACTTACTGATAACCCCTAGACAGCACAATCTAGTACCTTTTGTACTGTGTTACAAGTATGGCCGAAAATGTCGAATGTACATAAATGTTACTCCAATTGTGAGTAAACGCATTTCATTTAATAAACAGCTTCCGAAGTGAAGTGATCAAGCTGCCATACGAAATATGGTGTACCTTCGATTCGGTGTCTTTATAACAGTTTTCTGTGATTTGGATTCGTTTTCATTGTGCGTAATTTTATGTTGTAGAACTTCTAAGAGAATTTGTGTGTGTGTGTATGTGTGTGTGTGTGTGTGTGTGTGTGTGTGTGTGTGTGTGTGTATGTGTGTGCGTGTGTTTTAGATGGAAACCTTTTACTTGCTGATTGATTCTCCTAAAGGATTTGACGATAGTTACTCGGAGCACTCTATCTTGTTGCTGTCACAAAATTAGAGACCTACTTACCAACACTTGCACAATTTGAAAAGTGTAACTGTTCATCGCTTCTTACTCTTCCCTTGTAGTGTCTCCTACTAAAACTGGATAAGAATTTTAGTGACGCTCTTGCGTATACTGAAGGAAAACTGTATTGAAACGCACTTTTCTTCTTTCGTCTTTCTCAGTCTCCCTTATTAATCCAATGTAGCTAGAATCCCAGACTGACTAGCAAGACTCCGCTATCGGTCGAATCCGTTTTGTTGTGTGTAGTTTTGTGAAACATTGTTTCAAAGTGTTTAATTTTTACTTGAAGTGGAGAAGTTATTTGATTTTTCGTTATAATCAAGTGGACGTTGTCCTCCCTAAACTAAAATAGTCAATCCCGATCTAAAATCCAATTTTCGACGAAAATTATATGTGTATACCTACTTAATGATAGTTATAACTTAATGCTAGCTTTAACTTCCAGGACCGTCTCTGAAACAAAACAGCAGTGGCGACGTTTTCTTGCAGACCGATCTTACTACGAACTGTTATCACAATGATAAATACCAATTTCGACTTTTAGCATAGTCTGGGCAAATGTATACCGTTTGTTTCGCCCGTCATCTTAGCTGCGTGGTTACGTGCTTGCCTCCCACGCAGCGGGCCCGGTTTCGATTCCCGGCGAGGTTGGGGATTTTCTCCGCTCTTTGACTGGGTATTGTGTTGTCCTCATCGTCATTTCATCCTCATCACAGGCACGCAAGTCACCTGAAATAAGACTTTCGCTCGGCGGCCGAACTTGCCCGAATGGGGAACTGAGTTCTGCAATAAATTTCAGCCTGTAATGGCGAATACTCTGTTCAAGAATCACAAGAGGAGGAGGTATGCTTGGAAATGTCCTGGAGGTATGGGAAGATTTCAGTTAGACTACATCATGACCAAGCAGAGATTCCGAAATAAGATACTGGCATACCGAGGAGCTAACTCAGACTCAGATCACAATTTAGTAGTGATGAAGAGTAAGCTTAAGCTTACGAGTCTAGTCAGTAAGAATAAGAGTGCAAGAAGAGGGATACGGAATGACTAAGGAATGAAGACATTGAAACGCCCGCTAAACCCGCTGGGCAAAACAGGTGATTAGAGTTGTGGAAAGGGCCGAATAACGATGGGGTCAGTTTCACATTAAAATTGTAATTTATAGTAATTTAATAACATATTTACAACCAAAGCGGCACATAGGGAACTTTTACAACTACGGGTTTTAAACTCCAAATCTTTCACAGCTGAAGACCTCCCTACAAGAAATCTTAAAAATCAACAAGGTAATTTTAAGTGACTAAAGAGAAGCAGTTACATTTACAAATAAAATAATTAAAATATATACATATATAAACAAGATGCAATACAAACGCGCTATGGTCGCAGGTTCGAATCCTGCCTCGGGCATGGATGTGTGTGATTTCCTTAGGTTAGTTAGGTTTAATTAGTTCTAAGTTCTAGGCGACTGATGACCTCAGAAGTTAAGTCGCATAGTGCTCAGAGCCATTTGAACCATTTTGAGCCAATACAAACGGCTGAAGTCCCACAGTAAAATTTTCAAGATTTTAAAACAAATTACCATAACCTTTCAAAGGCAGAAGGCCGCAATGTTTAAGCTTGAAAGGTAATTTTAAGAATAAGTTTACAAGCCGCAATGTTTAAACTTGAAAGGTAACTTTGAGAATAAGGTTCTAAGGCCGAAGGCCCACAATTAATTTTTGAAATTTTTTTAAAAAATTTAATCATAAGCCTTAAGTTTTAAGTAGCTGAAACCTGACTAAAGGAAAGAGAACACAACGGCAATAACCTTTCACCAAATATCCACCTGCCGGAATTCAAACTTACTTACATATAACACAGTAAAACCAAGAATTTTTTTTTCATTGGCTATGATGGATTATAAACAGACAATTAAACACCGCTGAGAAAGACAGTAAAGACAGCAGCAGTCAGAAGCCTCCAGGGGGTCGGCCTGCACTCGTTCACTTAGCTGAGACAGGTGGTGAGCCCAACTAAACTTGATCCGTCGGATCCCAACCAAGGGACACCCATGGACCGACCGACGAACGATTTGCTTGCCACAAAACAGTACATGAGAATTCAAACACAGAATGTTACGGGCGTGATTATCCACAGTCAAATATGTATATGTATTAAGCTGTCAAAACTACACACCGTTTTGGACAGTGACAACAGGCGAGGACAGGGCACTGCCTGAAATTACGTCAGTGGCCAGAACAGGTAACCGGAACACTAACGGCCACAAGGCGGAAAATTCCTCTGGTGCACTTCAATTGTAGTCAACCAATATAGTTAATTCCACCGCATGGCGGCTAAAATTCAGCAATACAAACACTCGGTGTTGCTCACAGGAAAACCTTCCCAACATCGAACCACCGAAAAGAACCACACAACATGAATGGACGTGGCTTGGGTACTTGAAACCACTTCTCAACTTTGACGTCCTGGGTCGGTGAACCACGAAGCTCGTAGCGATCGCACAGCTCCACACACGCTCCGACACTGCGCAGGGGCTACCAGCTGACCCAGCCGACTGCACCGCGCGGAGATAACTTCCCTGGTCCTCAACAACCGACCGACTCCTCTCAGAATGCCGACATCTAAAATAGTCGTCAGTGGAAATAACGCCAACTACACACACAGCCTGACAAACACTTGCACGAAGACTTGAACGATACCAAACAGTAACAAAGCACACACGACGACAAATCGGGAGTCGATGCACGCACGCACTGCTGACTCATGAACGATCGGGGAGCCAAAACGCTTCGTCCGGTAGGACGACCGACCGACGATCCACCAAGACCGTGGTCCGGCTCAATTGATGCGTGGCGGCAGTGGTCGGGCGAGCCATATCGACGCAGACCTCACAGCTCCAACCTGACTGCACTAGTGCCACATTAGAACTTCCCAACTGGCAGGTCCGGACTGCGCTCCAGACGCATTCCAACTGACTGCCAGCCAAAACTCGCTATCCGAACTCCTTACGGCAGACAATGACCGGGAACTAATAGCAGTCGAGCAAAGATACTATGAGAAGGGATATATCGATACGCGCTGCTAGCGCCGCTCACAGTCAGACAAAGCAGCAACTGAGTGACAGTAGTAATGTAAATTAACGTAGTGAGGTGGAAGTACGTTAAAAACAGGGTGTAAAATACATGATGGCGGGAACACAAGCCAGACACGGCTCAGATATATCTTGAAGTTCTCTAAGGCTGTAGATACTGTGATAAGGATTAGCTCAGTAGGTAGTTCAATTGAAGAGGAGTGGACATAACTAAAATGGGAAAGGGCGATCACAGAAGTCTGAAAGGAAAGCATAGGTACAAAGAAGCTAACTCCGAATAAACCATGGGTAACAGAAGAAATACTTCAGTTGACCGATGAAATAAGGGCGTACAAAAATGTTCAAGGAAATTCTGGAATACAGAAATGTAAGTCACTTAGGTATGAAATAAATAGGTAGTGCAGGGAAGCTAACGCAAAATGGCTGCATGAAAAATGTGAAGAACTGAAAGAAATGATTGTCGGAAGGACTCACTTGGAATCCAGAAAAGTCAAAACAACCTACGGTGAAATTAAATCCAAGAGTGATAACTTTAAGAGCGCAATGGGAAATCCAGAGGAGAGAGCGGATGGGTAGGAAGAGTACACTGAAGGCATCTTTAAGGGGGAAAGGCTTGTGTGATGACATGGTAGAAGAAGAAGCAGGAGTCGATAGGGAGGAGATAGGGGTTGTTGTTGTTGTTGTGGTCTTCAGTCCAGAGACTGGTTTGATGCAGCTCTCCATGCTACTCTATTCTGTGCAAGCTTCTTCGTCTCCCAGTACCTACTGCAGCCTACATCCTTCTGATAAAATCAGAATTTAAAAGAGCTATGGTAGACTTAAAATCAAATAATGGCAGAAGGGATGGATAATATTCCATTGGAGTTCCTAAAATCACTGGGGGAAGCAGTTACAAAAACGACTCTTCACTTTGGTGTGCAGATATACCATCAGACTTTCGGAAAAACATCGTCCACACAATTCACAAGATATCAAGAGCCGACAAGTCGAGATTTATCTAGCAAGTCAGTTTAAGAATTTATACATCGAAGTTTCTGACACGAATAATGTACAGGAGAATTGAAAAGAAAACTGAGAATCTGTTAAATGACGATCATTTTGGTTTTAGGAAAGGTAAAGGCACCAAAGAGGGAGTTCTGACGCTTGTGACTGATACAGAATATAAGAATGAAGAGTTATCGGGAAATATTCATAGGATTTGTCGACCTGGAAAACGCATTCGACAGTGTAAAAGCAACGGTGGTAACATTAAGAGTGCAACGGGAATTCCACCGTTAAATGCAGAGGAGAGAGCAGATAGGTGGAAAGAATACATTGAAAGGCTCTATGAGGGTGAAGATCTGTCTGAAGTGATAGAAGAAGAAACAGGAGTCGATTTAGAAAAGATAGGCGATCCAGTATTAGAATCGGAATTTAAAAGAGCTTTGGAGGACTTACGGTCAAATAAGGCAGAAGGGATAGATAATATTCCATCAGAATTTCTAAAATCATTGGGGGAAGTGGCAACAAAATGACTATTCACGTTGGTGTGTAGAATATATGAGTCTGGCGATATACCATCTGACTTTCGGTAAAGCATCATCCACACAATTCCGAAGACGGCAAGAGCTGACAAGTGCGAGAATTTTCGCACAATCAGCGTAACAGCTCATGCATCGAAGCTGCTTACAAGAATAATATACAGAAGAATGGAAAAGAAAATTGAGAATGCGCTAGGTGACGATCAGTTTGGGTTTAGGAAAAGTAAAGGGACGAGAGAGGCAATTCTGACGTTACGGCTAATGATGGAAGCAAGGCTAAAGAAAAATCAAGCCACGTTCATAGGGTTTGTCGACCTGGAAAAAGAGTTCGACAATATAAAATGGTGCAAGCTGTTCGAGATTCTGAAAAAAGTAGGGGTAAGCTATAGGGAGAGACGGGTCATATACGATATGTACAACAACCAAGACGGTATAATAAGAGTGGACGATCAAGAACGAAGTGCTAGTATTAAGAAGGGTGTAAGACAAGGCTGTAGCCTTTCGCCAATACTCTTCAATCTGTACATCGGGGAAGCAATGATGGAAATAAAAGAAAGGTTCAGGAGTGGAATTAAAATACAAGGTGAAAGGATATCAATGATACGATTCGCTGATGACATTGCTATCCTGAGTGGAAGTGAAGAAGAATTAAATGATCTGCTAAACGGAATGAACAGTCTGATGAGTACACAGTATGGTTTCAGAGTAAATCGGAGAAAGACGAAGGTAATGAGAAGTAGTAGAAATGAGAACAGCGAGAAACTTAACATCAGGATTGATGGTCACGAAGTCAATGAAGTTAAGGAATTCTGCTACCTAGGCAGTAAAATAACCAATGACGGACGGAGCAAGGAGGACATCAAAAGCAGACTCGCAATGGCAGAAAAGGCATTTCTGACCAAGAGAAGTCTACTAATATCAAACACCGGCCTTAATTTGAGGAAGAAATTTCTGAGGATGTACGTCTGGAGTACAGCATTGTACGGTAGTGAAACATGGACTGTGGGAAAACCGGAACAGAAGAGAATCGAAGCATTTGAGAGGGGGTGCTATAGACGAATGTTGAAAATTAGGTGGACTGATAAGGTAAGGAATGAGGAGGTTCCACGCAGAATCGGAGAGGGAAGGACTATGTGGCAAACACTGATAAGGAGAAGGGATAGGATGATAGGACATCTGCTAAGACATGAGGGAATGACTTCCATGGTACTAGAGGGAGCTGTAGAGGGCAAAAACTGTAGAGGAAGACAGAGATTGGAATACGTCAAGCAAATAATTGAGGACGTAGGTTGCAAGTGCTACTCTGAGATGAAGAGGTTATCACACGAAAGGAATTCGTGGCGGGCCGCATCAAAGCAGTCAGTAGACTGATGACAAGAAAAAAGTGTAAACTGTTACAAACGTTAGAAATTCTAAGAAAGGGTTAAGCTATAGGGAAACACGAATAATTACTCTGTATAGAAATATCAAGAGGGAACAATAAGAAGGGAAGATCTAGCACGAACTGCTTGTATAATACAGGTGGTAAGGTAGGGATGTAGTCTGTGTATCGAAGAACCCCTGACGTAAATAAACGAAAGGCTCAAGAGTGAGATTAAAATTTAGGTTGTTGAATATCAACGATAAGATACCCTGATAACTTTGCTATCCTCAGTGAAAGGGAGAAGAATTACAGGATCTGCTGAATGGAATGGACAGTCTAGTGAGTACAGAAATTTGATTGACAATAAATCGAAGAAAGGCAAAATTAATGAGAATTAGCAGAAATGAAAACAGCGAGAAACTTGACATTGGTATTGCTGACCTTTAAGTAGATGAAGTTAAAGAATTCTGCTAAATGGTTCAAATGGCTCTGAGCAGTATGCGACTTAACATCTGAGGTCATCAGTCCCCTAAAACTTGGAACTACTTAAACCTAACTAACCTAAGGACATCACACACATCCATGCCCGAGGCAGGATTCGAACCTGCGACCGTAGCGGTCGCGCGGCTCCAGACTGTAGCACCTAGAACCGCTCGGCCACTCCGGCCGGCGAATTGTGCTACCTAGGCAGCAAAATAACTCATGATGGACGGAGTAAGCAGGAGATAAAAAGCATTGTCGAAAAGTGCATTCCTGGCCAAGAGAGGTCTACTAGTATCAAACACAAGCCGTAATTAGAGGAAGAAATTTTTGAGAATGCACGTTTGCAGCACAGCACGTTTGGTAGTAGAACATGGACTGCGGGAAACTGGAAGATACGAGAGTCGAATCATTTCAGATGTGGTGCTTCAGAAGTATACTGGAAAAGTAGGTGGCCTCATAAGGTAATGAACGAGGCGGTTCTCCGGAAACTCGACGAGGAAAGGAATATGTGGAAAAAATATGTGGAAAACACTGACAAGAAGAATAGGACGGTATGGTAGGACGACTGTTATGACATCAGGAAATTACTTCCATGGTACTAGAGGGAGGTGTAGATGGTAAAAACTGTAGAGAAAGAGATTCGAAGACATACAGCAAATAATTGAGGATGTAGGTCACAGTTGGTACTATAAGATGGAAAGGTTGGCTGAGGACAGGAATTCGTGGCGGACAGCATCTGACCAGTTGGAAACAGGAAACAGCAGTCGTCTGGTGAAATAACTCGTTTGCATTGTGCCACTGTGTATTGTCTGGCACAGTGGTCGTGTGGGCCAGTTGCTCCTCAGCCTTCGTAGCCGTCAAACGCACAGTTGTTTCCTGCACTGCATTTACTAGTGTTCGAGCGCGTAATTCATGAATATTCTCGTAGCATTGAGTTAAAATTAGCAAAACGCTGTTCAGTAGATTACACTAGCCAAAATATTTCTTTTGTAACTGGCATAAAAGTGCTAATCTTTATGTTTTCATGTGTGTTGACAATGAAAATTCTGATTGAAATGCAAGATTAGCTCTCGTTTTGAGGTTATGATGACTTCATGATATTGCCTATGTAAATGTACTCATGTATGTACTTCGGTGTTATGTCTACGAGGTAAGTCACTGAAGCCGTAGCCGCTTTGTCTGCGATTTGTTGTTTGAGCTCCTGATCCCTGATTAGTGTCCAACGGTAATCGGCGGACATTGATGCATTTCACTAGCCCTGTCATCTCATTTCCGTGTCCGAAATTTGCTGGTGGAAGCGTTCTCCTCGCTCTTCTGTTGCAGCATCATAATTGTAAGAAAAGAATTCTAACTGACAATCTAGAAAATGAAATTAAGGTTATGTTACACTCCAGTCCATTGTAGGAGTGTAGGAGATTTACCACAAGATCCTTATAGTTTTCTGATCTCTTATTTCCTAGAAAGTTTGTTGAGATTTGAACAAAGGGAGCCCATGCTAACTCTTAATCACCTGTCAGTATGGTGTTGAAATGCATTTCTTTGTACAATTTTCGGATCTGGGAAGCCACGAAAATCCCCTCTTTTATTTTCGCCTCATTAAGAAGTGGAAATTTTTCGTGCAAACAGGGGAATGCTTCCTCAGTTTGGTCCACTGCTTTAACGATGTTTTTCATTAGGCTGAATTTTATATGAAGAGCAGGGAGAATTATGTTATTGGATTCGATAAGTGCTTCGTGTATAACTCAGATTCTGGTTGAGCTGACTGGCCTAGGCCAATCTTTCTTCTTATAATGAAGATCCCCGGAAATCCGCCATTTAAATCTGTTATAATTCAATATCAATAACAACTGTTTCATATTACCCTCATTATGTTTCTTTCATGTAAGGTGAGTAACCAGTCGGAATCGACGGTATCACTTTGCCATTATGCAGTGGCACACTCCTGAGACTTACTTTGGAGGAGTCAATGAACAACCTCCAGCCATCCATCCCTTTCATAGTCAAAGCCCATAGCTGACATTAACTCATATATCTCACTACAAGATATCAAGTCCTTTTCACTTTCGAAAAGCAAAACGAATGTCATATCGCGTTTACGGCACGCAGTCACATTGGCCCTCTTGTCAACAGAATTCCACTTTTGTAATCTTAACGCCTACACCTGAGCTACATCTTTCCGCAGTTGCAGACCTCTCACTAGTTGACTGAATGCACACTGTGTCGCTTTGTGAATCTCTGTACGCTCATAGTTGCAGATAAAATTAGGATCTTTAGGAGAACTGGATTTTGAAGGTGATGGTGCAGCACTTGTTTCACTACCGTCCTCGTCACCGTCAGAAACAGATAGGACAGAAACAGACAGTCCGTCTCATTGTGGCACTGGTAGCCGGCCGGAGTGGCCGAGCGGTTCTAGGCGCTTCAGTCTGGAACCGCGCGGACGCTACGGTCGCAGGTTCGAATCCTGTCTCGGGCATGGATGTGTGTGATGTCCTTAGGTTAGTTAGGTTTAAGTAGTTCTAAGTTCTAGGGGACTTATGACCACAGCAGTTGAGTCCCATAGTGCTCAGAGCCATTTGAACCATTTTTTCCCCTTGTTGCTACTTTCGCGGCCTAAAAATAGCGTCAAAATAGACGTAGCAAACGTTACCTGAAACTTCGTCACACTGTCTACCATCAGCGTGGATTTCGAAGCCTATATGGGAAGGGATTGACAATGAATGGTAATATCATATAATTATTATCGAAGACACCCGTTTTTAACTTGGAAACGAGAGCTAATTCGAGCTTTTAATTGCCGTTTTCGTTAGCGTGTGTGATATAGCTAACAAAGGTTTATCTTATCCCAGTTGCGTTTTCACTGTTGGCTAGTGTTCCCGTTCGTCCAGGCGAAGGCAACTTGACAAATGTGAATGTGTTAGCATTCTCAAGGAAGTTTCAAACGAAGCGACAAAAAGGGAACTGCAGTCACGTGAAAACGTACGTGCGAATCAGAACGAGGTCTGGGCAGATTCGGTGTGAGGCGTATTGTCACGGCTCCCCTCGTCGGAGGTTCGAGTGCTTCCTTGGGCATGGGTGTGCGTGTTGTCCTTAGCGTAAGTTAGATTAATTAGTGTGTAAGCCTAGGAACCTCAGCAGTTTGGTCCCATAGTCCTTACCACAAATTTCCAAGTTTTTTTCCAATTTATGGGCAGATTTTTATGCCTTCCCTTTCCAAATGGACTAAGATACATCAAAATGGAAATTAAAAAAATCGATCTCGTCCTTAGTGACCAGTGCGATCTATAGAGCTAACATTTTGATTACATACATCGGTAACTACCACCAAGTTCCATATGTAACGTGCAGCGACGATTGAGGGGAAAGTGAGATTGAAGATAAAGCAATGTTTGAATCTGTAGTGATCTGCAATGCAGGGCATCAGTTGACTAAGTATTGTTGCGAGTAAGTGGAGGATATAATCATACTTAGAAACAATAGCAGTAGGGTTTGAAACAGAAAGTGGAAGTTGAAGGGTTAAGTAGAATCAAGCATAAATGTATTAAAATGGTTAAAATGGCTCTGAGCAGTCCCCTAGAACTTAGAACTACTTAAACCTAACTAACCTGAGGACATAACACATCCATTCCCGAGGCAGGATTCGAACCTGCGACCGTAGCGGCCCCGCGGAAATGTGTTACCTTGCTGCATAAGTTTGTAGCGTTTTTGTCTTGCGTGTTGGTATTCTGGTTGCTATCGGTTTATTTATCGATTGTCATGTTTTATTTGTAGTTCACTGTTGCTGTTTGAGTTTAGATGTTCTCATTCTGTCAGTCTGAGATAATGGTTGGAGCTGTGAACACTAGAAAATGAGTGCCAAGTGGAGGAATTGGAACATTTCCGACATAGTCTCCTGTTGTAAGTAGGCTGTTTATGTGTTTGTATGATGGCAGCGCTATGTAGCACTCTGCATTAATACCTTTGACTGCGCTGTAGTTACCGTCATGAGGATTTTCTGTGAGGTAAGTGACTTACGATACGTATGGGTTATTGTTAGGATTTCTTCTAATTGAGGGCCATTCTTTTGTAGTAATTGTTTGAAGTCAGGTCATGATTTTTCAGCAGTCAGATTGCGTTGCGCTAGAATATTGTGGGTCAGAGTTGATATGATAAGAATAAGTGAAGAGATAGTAGGCTCAGTACGTTCAGTTTCACTCAGCAGTTCTTAAATTCCAATACTCCTCTCACTTGAACTAAAGTATTGAAAATTGGGGGCAACAACCAAAGCTCATCTAGATAAGCTACTCATTCTTCAAAAAAGGGGTGTGAGAATAATCTGTGGAGCAAAATATAGGGAATCTTGTCGCAACTTGTTTCCAAAAACAGAGGTGTTAACTGTTATGAACACATACATTCTAAAAGCCATATTGCTTGTGAAAAGACTGCATCCAAACACTTATTGTAATTTCCACCAGTACAATATCAGAAATAAAGAAAGATTTTACAGTGGCAGCCACAGAACAGCACTTTACGAAAAGGGGCCTCAGTACGCAGGTATAAAGTTAGCTAATGCACTGCCTAGTGCAGTCATGGCTCTTCCTACAATTAAACCGAAACATCAGCTTAAGAAAATTTTTAGTAAAACACCCTTTCTACACATTAGAAGAGTACCATACTTATATGAAGAACAACAAATGCTTTGTGAAATTATGTGAATAGAAATCAGTATGCATCTTATTGTAATTTTGTTGTGAATTAATGACGTATTTAGAAGAATGTGTCTTGTGTATTGTACAAATAACTTTAATCATTACTATTTCTTTGTACATGTGCAGTGTAGTATGTTGAATAGAGCTACTATTATTGTTATTATTATTATTATTATTATTAAGTAAAATTTTTATTAAGAAGTTTCACTGTTTGGGATCAATAGATTCAGTAGAAGGGGGACTGCAGCAGAGGCAGCCAGAAACATTCGGGCAGTGTATGAGGACAATGCCGCTGGACAGTTCACGGCAAGAAAATAGCTTTCTCGTTTTATGGAGGTTCGTTTTATCATTAGTGACTCTGCGCGTTCAGGAACGCCTTTAGCATTTGATGAAGATCGCTCGAACACACTAATCCATAAATATCGACGTCAGTGTACTCGAGAACTGCCAAATGTGATGAACTATGATCATTCCACCGTCGTTCGACATTTTCATGCAGAGGGAAAGTTTAAAAAGTTGAGTGTGTAGGTACCTCACACTCTAAGCCAAAAGTAAAAAGTAAAACAAATCAGCTGGTGGTCATATACGCATCTCTCCTTCTTGTTGTTGTTGTGGCCTTCAGTCCTGAGACTGGTTTGATGCAGCTCTCCATGCTACTCTATCCTGTGCAAGCTTCTTCATCTCCCAGTACCTACTGCAACCTACATCCTTCTGAATCTGCTTAGTGTATTCATCTCTTGGTCTCCCTCTACGATTTTTACCCTCCACGCTGCCCTCCAATACTAGATTGGCGATCCCTTGATGCCTCAGAACATGTCCTACCAACCGATCCCTTCTTCTAGTCAAGTTGTGCCACAAGCTCCTCTTCTCCCCAATTCTATTTAATACCTCCTCATTAGTTACGTGATCTACCCACCTTATCTTCAGCATTCTTCTGTAGCACCATATTTCGAAAGCTTCTATTCTCTTCTTGTCCAAACTATTTATCGTCCATGTTTCACTTCCATACATGGCTACGCTCCAAACAAATACTTTCAGAAACGACTTCCTGACACATAAATCTATACTCGATGTTAACAAATTTCTCTTCTTCAGAAGCACTTTCCTTGCCATTGCCAGTCTACATTTTATATCCTCTCTACTTTGACCATGATCAGTTATTTTGCTCCCCAAATAGAAAAACTCCTTTACTACTTTAAGTGTCTCATTTCCTAATTTAATACCCTTAGCATCACCCGACTTAATTCGACTACATTCCATTATCCTCTTTTTGCTTTTGTTGATGT
The DNA here is from genome assembly GCF_023864345.2 of Schistocerca serialis cubense. Taxonomy (NCBI): domain Eukaryota; kingdom Metazoa; phylum Arthropoda; class Insecta; order Orthoptera; family Acrididae; genus Schistocerca; species Schistocerca serialis. Next base: position 1,147,768,230 of record NC_064639.1, on the reverse strand, counting down.
TCATCTTATATCCTCCTTTCATGACACTGTCCATTCCGTTCAACTGCTCTTCCAAGTCCTTTGCTGTCTCTGACAGACTTACAATGTCATCGGCGAAATTCAGTTTTCATTTCTTCTCCATGAATTTTAATACCTACTCCGAATTTTTCTTTTGTTTCCTCCTTGCTCGTCATCAATTCGCTCGTAAACAACACCTACCAGTCCCATCCGGCGCCGGCCGTTGTGGTCGAGCGGTTCTAGGCGCTTCAGTCCGGAACCGCGCGACCGCTACGGTCGCAGGTTCGAATCCTGCCTCGGGCATGGATGTGTGTGATGTCCTTAGATTGGTTAGGTTCAAGTAGTTCTAAGTTCTAGGGGACTGATGACCTCAGAAATTAAGTCCCATAGTGCTCAGAGCTATTTGAACCATTTTTGAATCCTATCCGGCGTCTTTATTGGTAATGAGAAATGATGTCTTTATTCTAACACAAGGAAAAGAAAGGTACGACTGAGCCCCAACAAAGCAGCCATTCCCCGTACAAAGACCTGCGTGCATCCGCAAAAGATGTCATGCAGGAGCTAAAACAGCGATGACGTGCTGAACTACGAAATGCTTCCCCGAGGTGTAACCATCACTGCTGACATTTATTGTCAACAACTGAGACGTCTTGCAGACACAACCCAAGAACAACGTACAGCAAGACATCGTGAAGTGACGTTGTTCCACGATGATGATGATGATGATGATTAGTGTTTTAGGGCGCACAACAGCGAGGTTATCAGCGCCCGTTCCCAAAAGTTCAATTCAGAGCCGAATCGTGAGAGAAGTGGTATTGTTCAAATTGCAAGATTGGACACAGCACATAAAAACAGGGAGATAAAACTAAAAATAAAATAGCAGTACAAACAGGGAAAAATAAGTAACGGTGGCTGAGTGACTACTTACAAATAATGGGTGACCAAACCACTGGACAGCACATTAAGACTTCAATCCCAATATTTTGGGAAGAAGGCCAGACAACACACAAAAACGTAAAACTCTAGTGACACTCGCCTCATTATTAGTTAAAAGAGAGGGTAGGTCCGGTGGGAAACTGAAATCTTCCCTCAAACCTGCATATAAAACACACTCAGTTAAAATATGCCGTATCGACAGCTGTGCCCCACATGTCTGACACGTTGGTGGCTCCTCACGACGTAACAGAAAACCATGAGTCAAAGGACAATGTCCTATTCTAAGCCGTGTAAGGGCGACTTCCTCAGCGCGTCGTTGTCGGAAGGAGGTGAGCCACGGTCGGACAGAATCCTTCACCGCTCGCAACTTATTATCCCTCACGTCCAGCCACTGAGCCTCCCACCAACGCATGACCTTCCGAGTCACGAAAGACATAATGGCCTGCAGGGGGACGGAACAGCGAGCAGGAGGTGGGATGGAGCAAGCCTCCTTGGCAGCCGCATCTGCAAGTTCATTTCCAGGAATCCCTACGTGCCCTGGAACCCAGCAGAAAATCACATCCTTACCCTGCTGTTGCAAGAGCAGGAGTGCGTCCTGCACCTCTTGCACCATCCGATCTGCAGGGTACATTTGTTGAAGAGCGTGTAGAGCACTTTGGGAATCGGAGCAGATGATGAATTTCGTGCCACGATGTCGGCGCATATGCTCTAATGCTTGCAGAATGGCAAACAGTTCTGCGTAGTAAACTGAGAACTGCTCTGGGAGCCCTATCCGATGGACAGTATGGGGAAACACAGCAGAGCAGCCCATAAAATCCCCCTGTTTAGAACCATCCGTGTAAACAGGAGTAAAATCGGAATGGCGTTCTAAAATCTCAGTAAGTTTAATTTTAAAAAGGTGGTCCGGGGTACAATACTTCCTGTAAGCAGCCAGATCAAGAAGTAATCTTGGCCTTTGTAGTCGCCAGGGAGATCCCCTACTCCATCCCTGGTGGAGGACCTTAATGCCCTCCAGGTGTACCGACTCGAGACTCTCCTTTGCACGGATGCCAAACGGCTTTGTCGCCGCCGGACGGTGGCGGAAGAGACGTGCCAGTGCCGGCTGGGAAAAGTGTCGGACGCCAATGAAAGAGGAGTGGAGATAACGCACGCTCGCATTCTGCTTGGCTGATTAAAAACAGTTTACAGGAGTTGGGTCATTCCGCACCCATCTTATTCACCTAATCTTGCGCCCTTAGGTTTTCATCTTTTTCACCCTCTACCGAACAACCTTCAAGGAACTTCCTTTCCGGATGAAAATGCACTCCGAACGTGGCTCGACGAATTCTTCGCCTCAAAATCACGTGCTTTCTACAATCTCGAAATTAAAAATGTACCCGAGCGTTGGCAGACTTTTGTAAATAATGAGGAAGTCTACATTATTCGTTACTAAATTCTCTGTTACGTGTGCCAATTGTATGGCAAAATGCTACGAACTTGTGCACCAACCCAATACAATAAGTGACACAAAGCATAATCTCAATCCCAAATCCAGATCTATTGCAAGATCATTAGCAACACATACAGATATCAGAGTTGAAAGGAAGTAATTCACAACTGAAAGATGATGAACCATCCATTTATGAATTTGTACCTTAAATTCGCAACTTACGCACTTGAATATAATAGCGGTATAAGACTGAATTCCTACAGTGAAAGTTTGTCACCAAGTGTTTGGATTTCGACACATCAGAATTCCTCGCATTTCTGAAAAGGATAAACTTCATTTATAGAAAAAAGAGTGAGAGGAGTTCCAGAGAAGGAGAAATTACTTTAAATTTTTGAAACTGAAGGAGTAAATGGTCATCACAATGAACTGTATTATTTCATTATCGTTCTTTTTTTCTTTTCCATGAAATGAGAAACTGCCCTTAACTTTTAACTTAATATAAAGAAGAACTTTAGTTAAAATATATAATACAGTAAGAGTATCTTCAAGGAACAAGCTCGAGTTTCACGTTAAACTGTAGGTCCCCTTTTGCTGGTAGAGCTACTGGGGTATATTTGGGATACTCAAGTTACCGAAGTGGCGTCCAATTGAAACACTTGCACCACGACGTTGTGTCACGTGAAATTACTATTTCCGTTACAGTGTTAATTAAGCTATTCCCCGTGCACAGTACAGTGTCGATGGCGGCATAAAGGGGACACATACAGATCACCTGTATGTGACAGTACGTCACATAAATGGACATTTGGAAAAGGGAAAGGAAGTTTTTGTTATGAGACGTGCAAATTATAAATTATTTCAAGACTTTGTACGTGTGCGCGATGTATAACAAATAGTAAAGAACGTAAGTTATTATTATCAAAACACAAATATCGATGTAATTAACAAAACACAGTTTTTTTGGTGTAATCTCTGTGTAACATAGGCCATGATGATCAGAGATAATGCTTTGATTGAACTACATCTCCTGTTTTTGTTTAGTCTAGCGGTAGGCCGCCATTGAAGTGCTGTCTGATAACCAACGTAAGTTTTATCCGTATTTTTGAAAAATAGAATAGCAATTGTCATTAGAATGTGTGTATTATTGACTTAGTTGTCACCTCTCATGATTGCAACCATTAATTATAATTTACAAAGTTTTTACGGAACTTCGTAGTGCAGGGAGCTCATCTCCCGTAGCAGGATTTAGTCGGCCATTACGCTGACGATTCATGTTATTAAATGTAAATGCGAGAGACTTCTCAGTTTCAGTCTTTCATTAATTTCAAAGTTAAAATTAATTTCAGTTACCAAAATTCACAGCACTGAATGAGTTCAGTATGTTTCATTTTGGCCGCCTAACGGCAGACGAGATTCTCTCCAGTTTTGCCTTGCAAATAATGAACAGGAAATATTGAAAATCATTACATTCCGCAATATCTCAGTCAATCTTTATGTAATTTGGTACATAGATAACCAATAGCCCCTGTGACCCATATTAATAATTACAGTTTGCGTAAGATTATGCATATTTTCTTATCTAAATAGCAGCTCTCACGCAAACTATTTATTAGAAGGCGGTGAGTCGCGCGTTGTGTTTGAAAAATAGTATATGTTCCGTACTTCGGGGCAGCCAATGTCCGTACGAGTGTTGTCGCGGTATAAGTTAATTAAAAGTCTCATGCTAGCCCACAATATTTAAAGCCACCCCAACCAAAATTATAAAATTTAATTATAAAAATAAAAATATATAATTATCCCGTGATTGAGTGCAACGACACACATCCACATATACACTTATACCGTGATAAGTGGCGCCTATTGTGCTTTAAAATGTGTGCAGGCATCGGAGGATACCCACATTCCTAGATGAGTCATAGACGTCCAGCGGGTCGTCCTTCAGTAGATGTTTCTACATTAGCGTTAGCGTGTAAACATCTGACAAGCACGGCTGCTTAGATCGTGTTCATTCTCATACTGGATTTGATTTGTAAAATCAGAAATTTGAATTATAAATGTAAGATACAAGAAAAAGCAGAGTTCTTTGAATATGCAACAAAAATTGGAAGAAGAATCTCTTTCTTCCAACACTTTTCTAAAGATACCTTTCAAATTTTTTTCACTTTGTTAAAATTTCTAACGTCCAGTCATGCACGATAACATTGATAACAACTAATCAATTATAAAAGGTAAAAAGAGTCTACAGTTCAGTTACTAAAGGAATATAATTCACGTTACACAACAGTTAAAAACGTTTGCGTAACAGGCAAAAAACATTCACAATGTTTCCGCTGCAAAATTAGACACTAAACAAAGTATTTTTCACGCTCTTACTGTGTATTTGAAATTATTACTGTAAGTTAAAAAAATTTTTTTTTTCATATAATAAAAGAATATTCTCTTTCGTTTCTAACACACACATCCCAATGAGCTCTGTGACTGTAGTGAAACTGTGAAACACACACAAACGCACGCACATGCACACGGATACAACAAAATAAGACGTGTAGAATCACATTTATTTAAAATTTGGCCTAGGGCGCACAGAACTCGTATTTGCAGCAGATGAGCTCTGATATCCATTTTTTACACTTGATTTGCGCGAAAAATTACATTCGCCAACGTTGTCCGTCATTTGTGAAACCGGATTTCAATTTTAACAGGACACATTTCGGCATCAACCCATACCAAGAATAGCACACAACCCGATACTTAATCATTACTGTGGTGAAATACTGATAACACATTGTTTCTCAATGATTTCTTCGAAGTATCTTTGCCTATGTTTTAGTCACAATGCATTGTGTTATGTTTCATTTAATGTAATTATTGTTGTGGAATTATCGTTGTAGATTGAACTGAAAAATACTATACTCGTCTTTATTTCTAATATGGCAGAGGACCCTTACCGTTCGCGTTGTGCACTGGTAGTGTTGGTTGATGCTCCAAACATCCTGATGTGTATCAGGCATATATGAGTACAATGTGAAAGCTTGGCAAAGAGAACTGTTATTTACTACTGAGTATCGCTTGATTATCGTGTTTCTCAAGTGGAGGTTGACATCTCAATCATTTAGCAGAACTGCATCTGAAAATCTTCTCGCAAAGATCTTCCAACATCGAATGCTATATACATAGAGTCGCCCACCACAATTTTCGAAAACTGCTGAATTTTGTTTTATATTGTATTGTCTGTCGTGTTTATTGTGTGAAGGAATTTCTTTCATTTTATGTGCGATGTGTACATACATACATACATACATTAATCCTTGTTCGATAGAACATGAATACGACATTTCGTAATGATGTGGAACGTGTCACTTTAACATAAGTTTTCTTTACATAAATTAATTAATTATTTAATTAATTTTTACAGTTACTACTTCATATCTAAGAATTCATCTATTGAGTAGAAGGGGTTGTCATTCAGAAATTCTTTTAATTTGCTTTTAACTATTAGTTGGCTCTCTGTCAGACTTTTAATACTATTTGGCAAATGGCCAAAGATTTTTGTGGCAGCATAATTCACCCCTTTCTATGCCAAAGTAAGATTTAATCCAGAATAGTGAATATCATCCTTTCTTCTAGTGTTATAGCTATGCACTTCGCTGTTATTTTTGAATTGGGATGGGTTATTAATGACAAATTTCATAAGTGAATATATGTATTGCGAAGGTACTGTGAATATCCCGAGTTCTTTAAATAAATGTCTGCAAGGTGATCTTGGGTGGGCTCCAGCTATTATTCTGATCACACGCTTTTGTGTAATGAATACTTTCTCTCTTAATGACGAATTACCCCAAAATAGGTTAAATTTTAAACTAGTATCATGTTCCCTGTACATCGCATCCCAGTCTAACTCTTGCAAGCTTTCCCAAAGATTTTGAAGTATTAAATCGTCAATGGAAAGCACTATTTTGGAGGACTGTTTTGCATTACTGTGTGGAGCTATATCATATACTGTAACTAGCTGTACATCGTGATCAGACAGACCATTCTTAACAGGAAAAGTTTTTATTTGATTGAATTCTTCTTGGTCTATGAAAACGTTATGTGTCAGTGTTCTGCTTTCCTGTACCAACCTAGTAGGAAAATCAACAACTGATGTCAAATTGAAAGAACCAAGTAATACTTCCACGTCAAGTTTTCTAACCGAGTCTTTCAGTAAATCTACATTGAAATCCCCACAAACAATAATTTGCTTTCCTTTGTCTGACAGGTAGCACAGCAAAGAATCAAAGTTTTTCAGAAATAGTTGAAAATTTCCCAATGGGGACCTATACATGGCTACAATTACAAAAGTGCCTTTATTTTGTTTATGCCCACATGCACATGCTTCTATGTGTTGATGTACGCAAAATATTTTAGTTTCCAAATTTCTCACAGTACGACTGATTTTAACATATATGGCAACTCCTCTCTCCATGGTGTGTCTACTTACATCTGCTAAAAACTCATATCCACCTACATCTACCATTTCCATACCTGTGACTATATAATGTTCAGACAGGCATACTACATCTATTTCATCCTCAGTTTCTAAATCTTCTATACAAACAAGAAGCTCATCTACTTTGTTTTTTAATCCCCTGATATTCTGATGCAATGCAGTAACACTACAACAACATGATCCTGCTTTGTAAAACCTTTGCACAATAATCCTACATTCTCTATTACTTGGCTAAGACATGCACTGGGCTTGAAAATACTTGTGACCTGCCACCTGTCACCTAATTTTTCCTGCAAAATCTAGCCCACACCTCTTCCATGGCTACTACCTAACAACAGAACTTGCCTCCTACTTTCTACTTTTTTTTTGCAACAGTTGGTTTTCTAGTGAAAGTCTGTTGAGTGCTGACTACACATTCATCTACTTGAGCCTCATCCTTAGCTGCCTGAGGTAGCAAGGCAAATCTATTGTTTGTGCCAATGATGAAACTGTCTGATACTGTTCTCTTTCTGTGGCCCCTGTTCCTTGCTGTCTTAACTCTCCCCCCCATTAATCTTATGAGTTCGTCCCTAGCACTATCCAGTTCAGCCTGAAGTGCTCTAATCTTCCCTTCCTGTTCCGCTATTTTCCTATCCTTTGAACATAGTCCGCAATACCATGGAAGAGACCCATTTACTTCCCAGATTCCCATGCCACTACATTCACCCAAACTTAACCATCTGCTACAACAGCTGCACAGAACTCCAGTAATGACTTTCCTACGGCAGCTCAAACACTTCTCGCTCATGGTTGTTTACAATATTTCTAGGCAATAACAATAATATTCCATTAACTACAGATCACAAAAGCCACTAAAGTCATGTGGAACACTAATATATGTGTATACTATTAATATAGTAACGTAATGCATTTAAACTAACGTTAAAATGTATAATTTAAGGACTTGCTTACAGATAATGACTGTTGTAATTGTTCAACATCATAGTAACGACTTACTATTTTCTGTTAACAAAATACACGTATGTGAAGTGGTAAACTAAAAAACAAAATAAACACGAATTTTAAATGTAAAATAACAATTTAAAACGTAAAACAAAAGTAAGTAAAACAAATAAATATACTAACATGAACGTTTAGATATTTCAGTTAGGTATGTTGAAAACACTCTCAGAGCACACTGTGTACGGCTTATTTTCCAAAAATAGAATTTCAGACAACAGCTTTATTAACTACGGATGGATGTGGCGTGAACGTTTCTTTAATTTATGTCGCAACAAAGGTTTTCATTTTTCAGAAGTAGTTAATGGTTGTCTGGTATTTTGCAAAAGTACAAATTATAACAAAAGTTCAGAATTCAATTTTCACTCTGCGCTGATATGAAACTTCCTGGCAGGTTAAAAGTGTGTGCCAGACCTAGATTCGAATTCGGGACCTTTGCCTTTCGTGAACTAGTGTTCTACCATCTCAGCAACACAAGCACGACTCACGCCTCGTCATCACAGGTTTACTTCCGCCAGTACCTTGTCTCCTACCTTCCAAACTTCACGGAAGCTCTCCTCCGAAACTTGCAGAAGTAGCACTCTTGGAAGAAAGGTATTGCGGAGACATGATTTTGCCACAGCTTCGTTTTATACAATTTCGCTTTATAACAAAAGTTGATTTTAAAATTTACAAGGACGTTAATTACATTTCGTTTTTTACATGAAGCGTAATCTTTTATGTACCATTGTTTCGAAGATATCCCCGTAAACTTAATACGCGGAATTAGCTCTCAAAGCGTGTTTTATTCCATAAAAAATATGAAACGGGGAAAAAACGAATTACTACTTATTGGATTATTTTCACTCATTTACATACTCACCAAGTTTTATCAAGTTCGTTTACGGACTCCTTGGAGTTTTCTCTTGTTAGAGGCTGATGTTTTCTGCTTTCCCTGTATGTAATATAAACCTTCGATACAGAGCCTCTTGAAACATCAAATGCTTCGACTAACTTGGCTACAGAAGCAGCCACCATATGAACGTGAACAGTTTGGCCTCGCTCGCATTCACTCAGCTCCGACGCAATGCACAGAACGCTCTTCTGACCGCAGATGACACTCGCAACATTTTGAGGACTTTGGGCAGACGCCGTTCGTGGTCAAATACGGCAGCGCAACCTGCAGGCTTGTCTAGCAACAGCACTCGTGTTCAAGCATGCATTCCTCGTGGTGTTTTCCTATATTCAACCAGCCATTCTTCCCGTGCTCCATACGTGAGTGGAGCAGCGGGAAAACCTTGACAGTTGCTATGTAGCGACGATAAACACGCAGTAATGTTTATCGTCGCTACATAGCGAGCTACTCCTCGCCAATCTCTCAAGCAGTCCTCATTGGGTTTTTATGTTTTGATCATGATCGTACCACAATCAAAACTGGTCACCTGTTTAATTACTTTAAAATTTTTACAACTAACATGCGATCCCAAACTGTTTGTATTCATAAACTTTTTTCCTAATTTTTGAATGTTGTTTCCGAGGAACAAAATTGCGAAAGATAGACAATGGTATTTATTTAACAATATATATTTTAGCACACAACAGCAAGTGTCACTAGAAATGTTTGGCGGTTAACAAGAAATCAAAATTTTTATGTCAGAACTAGTTCTTTTGTAAAAAGAATCCCCTTCATACCGTCAGCAATGACATAATCGGTCCCCATGACATAATTAAGTAGGAACTGAAAGGCCAAAATTCAGGCAGGCCAGCTAGTTGTTCTGCATATGCACCTAGGGTGCCTCAGTACCAAAGTGACTGTCGCTCTTCAATTGAATGTTCTTCTGCTCCTGGTAGAACCTGTATTTCTCCAACACGAACAAAACTACCAAAGCCTCCAACTCATGAACCAAATATATTTTTTGTCTGATAGGAATAGTCCTCTCGAAGCAAGTCAGAGTGGCCATCTCCCCCAACAAATAATCCTGGAGCAGCAGAACCACCACTCCCATCAGAGACGCGTCGGTTTGATTGTTCAAACCGATGCATCCAAGCTGACAGAAGTACTGTTTATTGTAGCTAATAAAGGGTCTCTGGCTAGCCCCTCCTTGAGGTTATCCGCTGCGCGTTTTAATGTCTTTACTGGACGTAATTAATTTCATAAGGTCGCGCCACCTACACAAGTCCAGTAGATTGTGAACGTAATGTAAGTTGAAAAATCCTTTACTGGCAAAGACGCACTTGCCCAAGATTTATTTTCTTAATTTCAACCGTATTCTCTTTACGCATCCCATTTTATTGCCTAAAATCGTCTGCTGTTAACATTCATTTAGTGGCCTTCATCACTGTTTGCGTATTAAATTTCTTTCACACTTTGTTTCAAAGCAGCTGCTTACTTTACTTTCATTATCCCATTCCATAGAAATATTGGTAACCCTTCTTGGCATTACCGCTGTGACAGCAACTGCAGTAGTTTGGCAACTCTATTGCGTTCACTCACAGTTCGAACATTATATGTTCTGCTTCATTATAGGTGTCGCTCTTTTATTAGATCATTGTTTTTAAGACAACTGAAAAATGTCATTGTTCTCGGCTTGGTGCTAAAAAGGAAGAGCCGTGTTCACTCCGAACTGTGAGTTTCCTTGAACTTGGCTGTCTATCTGTGTTTGGTTTCCCGCCGTTGTTGCGATTATGCCGTGGTTCTTTCTCCTTCCACATGCGGCAGCGGCGATGTGTATCGATATTAGCACCGTGTACCATCTTTAGTCTTGTGCATATAGTTTCCGGCTAGGGGGTCTGCGGGGGTCGGTCGGATGGTGCGGACCAGGGAGGATCTCCATGCGGTGCAGTCGGCTGGATCCACTGGCAGTCCATGTGCAGTGTCGGAGCGTGTGGGGAGCTGTCCGATCGCTACGAACTTCGTGGCTCACCGACCGAGGACGTCAGAGTTGAGTGGTGTGATAAGTACCCAAGCCTCGTCTGTTCATGTTGCGTCGTTCGTTTCGGTGATTCGCTGTTCAGGAGCTTTTCCTGTGAGCAACACAGTGTTTGTAGTGGTGAAATCGAGCCGTCGTGCAGTGGAGTTAACTGTATTGGTTCACTGCAATTCAAGTGCACCAGCGGAATTTTCTATCTTGTGGCCGTTAGTGTTCCGGTTACCTGACCTGGCCACTAATGTGCAATTTTGACAGCAGCTTAATACATATTTAATTCTCTATAATTACGTCCGTAAGAGTTTGGTCTTTGACTTCTTATGTACCGATTGGTGGCGAGCAAGTTGTTTGGTTGGTCGGTCTGTGACTGCCTCTTGGTTGGGTTACCGACGGATCAAGTGTAGTTGGGCCCACTACCTACAGCTTCCCCCCCCCCCCCCCCCGCCCCACCTGGAGGCATCCGAGTGTCCTTTTCATGGGTGTTTAATCGTCTGTTGGTAATCTATTATAGCCAATGCTTTAAAGGAAATTTTTTTTATTAGTTTTATGTAAATCAGTTGTGGGCCTTCTGCTGTGTAAAACCTTATTCTTAAATTTAGTTATTGTCGTTGCGTTGGTTTTTCATTTAGGATTAGTTCGGCCATTGCAAATTTAAAGGTTGGAAAATCAACTATGGGCCTTCAGCTGCCTATAGCCTTATTCTCAAAATTTCCCCTTAAGCCAAAACATTGCGGCCTTCTGCAATGGTAATATATTTTAAAATTTTGAAATTTAATTGTGGCCTTCAGCCGTTTGTATTGCAACTTGCAATATGTTTGTCCTATCTACTTTCACCTTGAGGCTTTCCCCCTAGCTGTGACTATACATAATGTTAATTTATTATTTTATTGGCTATTTTAACTGCATTTTTATCTTGTTAACTTTTAAGATTTCTTGTTTGGGGGCCTTCAGCCGTGAAAGAATTGCATTTTGAAACTTGTAGTTGTTAAGGTTCGGCTATGTGCCGTTTTGGTTTAAAGGTGTTACTAAATTACAAAAAATTACAATTCTGAGTGAAGCTGACCGACAGTTATTTGGCCCTTTCCACAATTCTAATCACCTGTACGGCCCAGCGGGTTTAGCGGCGTATGAGAAGGTATTTATGCAGAGCTGTGAGGTAAAATCAATATGAAATTGCGTTCATTGAGAAAATACGTATTATGCTGTGGGAATTAAGTTAGTAAATGAGACCCAAAAAGCAGTAACTGAATTTTTCTTTTTGAACAGCAAAACAACTGGCATTGATCGTAATAGATATGATATAAAACGCATAGCTACAAGAGCAAGGAAAAGTTTTCAAAAAAGAAACATTTTCACTTGTTTTCTATGAATATTTGGTTAAAATTTAGTCTTATACGAAAGTCAAATGTGAAGGATGATCAGTGCGCAGATGAAGTCCGTAGAAATTTTTGAAATACGTTGCTGCATGAAAATGCTGAAGATTAGATCGAGACGACGAGATGAAGAGGTTGACTGCACGAATCCTGCAGGGCTGTCCATAAATCCGTAAGAGGGTGTGATGGCCTCTTCTCAACAGCACGTCACAACGCATCCCAGATATGCTCAATAAAGATGGTGCCTGTGGAGTTTGGTGGCCAGCGGAAGTGTTTGAACTCAGAAGAGTGTTCCTAGAGACACTCTGCAGCATTTCTGGACGTGGGGAGGAGGGGCGAGGGGGTTCGCATTATCCTGCTGGAATTGGCCAAGTCGGTCGGGATGCACAACGGACATGAATGGATTCAGGTGATCAGACTGGCTGCTTACGTACGTGTCACCTGTCAGACCCTTATCTACCCATATCAGGGATCCCATATCATTCCAGCTGCACACGATGCACACCATTACAGATCCTCCACCAACTTGAACAGCTCCCTGCTGACATGCAGGGTCCATGGATTCATGAGATCGTCTCCATACGCTTACACGTCCCTTCGCTCGATACAATTTGAAACGTGACTCGTCCGACCAGGCAACGTGTTTACAGTCATCAACAGTCCAATTTCGGTGTTGACGGGCCCAGGTGAGGCGTAAAGCTTGGTGTCGTGCAGTCATCAAGGGTACACGAGTCGGCCTTCGGCTTCGAAAGCCCGCATCGATGATGTTTCATTGAATGGTTTGTATGTTGACACATGCTGATGGGCCAGCATTTTAAATCTGCAGCAGTTTGCAGAAGGGTTACAATTCTGTCACGTTGAACGATTCTCTTTGGCAGTCGTTGGTCCCGGTTCTTGTAGGATCTTTTTCCGTGCGCAGCGATGTCGGAGATTTGACGTTTTACCGGATTCCTGACATTAACGGAACACTGGTGAAACGGTCGTACGGTGAAACCCCCACTTCATCGCTGCCTCCTGCGCCGACTATAACACTAGGTTCAAACTCACTTTAATCTTGACAACCTGCCACTGTAGCAGCAGTAACCGATCTAACAACTGCGCCAGACACTTGCTGTCTTATACAGGCGTTGCCAACCGCAGCGCCTTATTCTACCTGTTTACATATCTCTGTATTTGAACACGCATGCCTACATCAGTTTGTTTGGCGTTTCAGTGTAAAAAACCATCTATTCCCTGCTGGCGAAAGCTCTTGTTCTTTGCTCGGAGCTATGTTTCCTCTGCATGAATCACGCTCTCATCATTTTCGAAATGTGTCGGCTAGACAAAATAAACTCATAGTGCGCCAGGTTTGGACTACAGGGTTGATGAAGCAATGATGTCCATTGTAATTTGGCAATGTGACTTGTATATGTGAATGCATCGTCGTATTTCACTTACGTGCTCGTGAGAGAAGATAAACCTGGCAAATCTGGACTTCTTCACTTAGTTCCATTGTAAGACAATGGCTGCTCGCTGTCATTTAATAATTAGTGCAAGGCTGGCACCTACGGTTCATTTACGAAGGTCTCTGTATTATACACTCAGCGAAATTGTTCGCATCACGTATCTGGACACATGGTTGGTGGAGGGGGAGGGGGGGGGCAGTCTGATTTCCGTAAAGTCGACACTGGATCAGGCACTAACAAACAAATTAAGTCAAGAGTCACGACTGGCCCCTTGCGACTTAATTGTGGCCTTCAATTCCGTCAATAAGAGCGTACGTATGTTTACATTGCAAGTCTTTCTACGGGCTGTTCAGTACCCGGGTTACTATTAAAGTATTCAACTCAATATACAATAGTAGTGACGATTTGTAAATTAATTTGCTGTTGTTTTACTGTCCCACTTTTACTTTTTTTAAAAAAAGAGGAAAATAGTATAGAATGTCAACGACCTCGCCCCAGTGGTAACACTGGTTCCTGTCAGGTGAAGTGTTGGGCATGGCAAACACTTTGATGGGTGACCATCCTGGTGTGCCGAGCACTGTTGGTGTACAGGGTGTGCTCAGCCCTGTGGGACCAATTGAGGAGCTACTGGAGTGCGAAGTAGCAGCCCGGTCACAAAAACGGACAATGGGCAGAGGAGCAGTGTGCTGAATACATGCACCACCATAACTGCATCCAGTGGCACCTCTCAGCTGAGGATGACACGGCGGTCGATCGATACAATTGGGCCTTTCAACGGGTGTTCGGACGGAGTTTAGAGTTTTAGCACACCACAGGTGTCTCGTACAATCTGGGTTGATTCAACCAGCCGATTAGGAAGTTCTTTGTTCCTTCATACAGAATGGCACGTCTGCTTCGTGAAAGTGTGAGAGTAGCATGTTAAGTTCATCTGTTGAATATCAATGGTTGCAATAGCTGTGTTTGTGGGTGTTTGTTTGTGTGTGGTTCAAAATGGTTCAAATGGCTCTGAGCACTATGGGACTCAACTGCTGAGGTCATTAGTCCCCTAGAACTTAGAACTAGTTAAACCTAACTAACCTAAGGACATCACAAACATCCATGCCCGAGGCAGGATTCGAACCTGCGACCGTAGCGGTCTTACGGTTCCAGACTGCAGCGCCTTTAACCGCACGGCCACTTCGGCCGGCTGTTTGTGTGTGTGTCTCGGGGGCGGGGGAGGGGGGGTTATAGCGTTTAGTGTACCTGTTGAATGTCGATGGCTGTAATTTTGTGTGTTCGTGTGTGTTCGTGTGTGTGCACGCGCGCGACTGTTGTCCGTGTACTGTGTGGTCATGCTTGTCTTGAATGAAGACGGAATACGGGATTGGATCAAACATGGTGCCAGCACACAAACAATCTCCCCGAGAATGGCACAAAGAGGCTACTGGCCCACTCTTGACAAATGAATCACTATGAACAGTGTCACATGTCATCCTGTGTGAAACACATAGATTTGGAATTTGATAGAGGACACTGGCGCAAAGGCTCTATCCCACTACATTTCCTCTCCTTGCCGTAGAAATATCGGCAGCGAAAATGTCTTCCATCACTAAGATTTGAACCAGCTGCTGTGCATAAAGTCCGCTGGCCGTTGTTCTGCATCGCTGATGTCAGGTTGTCAGGTTGGAGGGTGACGCCTAAAGTAGAAACGATCGAAGCTGCTGGCGGAGTGGCTAGTTCATTTTGTATATCTAGTTCGGCCTCCATGATCATTTTCCTATGAATCTACCAACTGCAGATCGCATACCAATGTTCTCAGTTCAATTAACGGGTTATAACGAGGGAACTGATCCTTCGGCGGAAGCACACGATCGAAGTTGCCACCGAGGATGTAACGAGCGTGCCGTCCTAGAAAGAGCAGGGCTATTTCTTCGACGAAGAAGAAGCGTGATCGCTCTCTTCATTTTTCCTTGCTTGACGGCGTGTTGATAAGCCACACTAAGTACCGTTACAACCGTTCCGCAAGTCGGTGGTCGGTAGGTGACAAGATCCGCTATGATGCCTTTCTTAAGGGGTATCACAATTCCACACACGGTTTCTGAAGCTGCTGACATCAACTTGTCGTAACCATAGAGGGATGGGAGATCGTCGAAGTATACTTTCTGCCACATGTAGCCCATCTTTCAGTAATATCGGCGTAATCTATAATCGTAAGTTATTAGTATAAATGGATGCTATGCAGAACGCCAGTTAACGTCCTAAACGTTAGGCATACATTCTTGTTGACAGTGGGCTCTCCATCGGCGGCGTCAAGGTGGGCTGTATAGGGTGGGGGTGTCGCCTCAGTTGTGATACCCGTGGCTGCAGGCCGCAGGATTTCCTCTCTGTGATCGGCCCTGTTCTGCCAAGACGAATACTGTGGCCGGATCTTCTCGCCTTTAGCTGTTATGACCATGTCCTCCTTTACTGTGCCGAGTTCAGGGACATCCTGCGGATCTTCTTCAAAGGTCTCACTGGTGTACAGAACGCCATCGCATTCGGTGGTGTAACGTAGGTCGTCGTCGGAGACCCCAGCAGTCTCTGCTGTGACACCATCGTGGTCTGCCTCTTCGCGTTCATCTTCTCCGACACGAAGAATGAAATCATCCAATAGTGTGGAACGTCTTTCCTTTCACCGTTTTGGTGACCTCTGTTTGCGCTGTCATAAGTCCGTCTCCATATCCAAATGCTGTTTGAAAACCCCGTCATCTTGAATGTTCGGGACAAAAGCGGTTATGAGTATTACCAGCCGGCTAATTTCCACATTCGTCTCTGTTCCTGTGACATCGGATTTCTGTGTCAGTTGCTCGTTGGGGCCGGCCACTGTGGCCGATCGGTTCTAGGCGCTTCAGTCCTGAACCGCGCTGCTGCTACGGTCGCAGGTTCGAATCCTGCCACGGGCATGGATGAGTGTGATGTCCTTAGGCTAGTTAGGTTTAAACAGTTCTAAGACTAGGGGACTGATGACCTCAGACGGTAAGTCCCATAGTGCTGAGAACCATCCATCTGCTTGTTAGGGGTTTCTTGCTTGACATCTTGGACGCATTGTCATTCTCCTGTGTCGACTGTGCCATGGGATCGTCCATTACTTGATACTGGGGAACCAGTACCCCTTCCAGAAGGTGACAGCGTACATAAGAGGCATGAATGCTGTCATCGGTGGATGTACAGCTACGCCCGTCGGTACTTGAATTATCCTCCTTCGGACGTATGCTGAGCGTAAGTGACTCTCCCTGCCACAACCAGAGCAAGACTTGAGCTGATTCTCGTAAATAATTATCACTCTACACGCATCAGTAAGGAGGTAAGACGGGGCATGCCGTGTAATCTCGATCCAAAGTTGCTCAACCCATTGAAAATGGGGTATGTCGTACAAGTGGCCCATTTTTCAACGACATGGCTGAATACACGTCCATACGGTTGCAAAACGTTGACGACAGTATCTTCCGGAACCTTCATGAGAAGTTCCAAAATAGTGCAGAGGCCGAGTCCCTCATGATCGATTGACACTGTCCTCACAATGTCATCAAAATGTTTGAGATCTGGCCCTTTCTTATGGCCACGTACAGTTTAATCACATATTACGTTGTTGGTCCTTTTACGGTGAGCCACACTACTCGTAACCGACAGGTGGATGCCTGCCAGGTTCAGTGGATCTGTTTGAGTCTCTTTCCATATGAATCGTTCAGTTTTGGATCACACGAATCCAGTAGTGAAGTTGATCTCTTTCCACAAGAATGAACCATGTTGTGTCTACAGCAGATACTTGCGAGTAACGTGAGAGGTAAACAGCCTCACATGGCAATTCTCGGCGGTGCCTCTACGCCGCTGGAGACGACCTGCCAACTGAGCTACCGAAGGACGACTCACGACCTCTCCTCACAGCTCAGTTTGTAGAGCACTTGACCATGAAAGGCAAAGGTCCTGTGTTCGATTCTTGGTCTGGTGCACAGCCAGGTCGAGTGGGAGTTCATTCCAGTATGGCAGGCAGCGAAAAACTTTCCGTGACCGATCGTAGGGCCTCCCCGGTTCGTTTGACGAACAGGTTTCGGGCGTTATCTGTGGTTGACGATGTGTCTGAGCCGGATGCAGTTGTATACCCCGTTCCAGAGGAAGCTTGAATTCCCGCATTCATAAAGGGTGGGTTTGTTGGTAGTTGCGAGCTCCAACGTTGGGCGCGTAATGGGGCCCCTTAGGAACATGGCTGCCAAGGAGGGGGAGGAAGCCAGTGTGCACTCTGTGTGCATTTCGAGGGGAGTCATTCCGGATGTGGAACGGGTGCTTCCGGATGCCATGAAGAGTACAGGGTGCAGCCAGCCGCAGGTGGCGGCTCATGTCGGTACCAATGACGTGTGTCGCTTTGTATCGGACCAGATTCTGTCTGGTTTCGGGCGGCTTGCGGAAATGGTGAAGACCCCCAGTCTTTCTTCCGAGATTAAGGCGGAGCTCACAATCTGCAGCATCGTCGATAGAACCGAGTGTGGTCCTTTGGTGCAGAGCCGAGTGGAGGGTATGAATCGGAGGCTCAGGCTGTTCTGTGACCGTGTAGGTTGCAGATTCCTTGCCTTGCGCCATCGGGTGGTGGTTTTCCAGGTTCCGCACAATAGGTGCGGAGTCCACTACACACAGGAGGCGGCTACACGGGTAGCGGGGGCTGTGTGGAAGGGACTGGGCGGTTTTTTACGTTAGAGGGTCTCGAGGAACCACAGAAGGGGCGTCCGTCAGAAAGTGGGCAGGTAAAACACAGTAAGGTAGTTGTAGAAACGATTGGTATTGTAGTTGTAAATTGTCGTAGCTGTGTTGGGAAAGAACCAGAGCTCCAACCCCTATTAGAAAGCACTGAAGCTCAAATAGTTGTAGGTACAGAGAGCTGGCTAAAGCCGGAAATAAGTTCAGCCGAAATTTTTTCAAACGATCTCACTGTTCAGAAAGGATAGATTAAATACAGATGGAGGTGTAGTATTTATTGCTGTCAGAGGTAGTTAGCCTTGTAGCGAAATTAAAGTAGATAGTTCAAGTGAAATAGTATTGGTAGAGGATATACCTGACAATTGGACTAAACTATTAATTGGATCGTTTTACTGAGCCCCCGACTCAGAAGACATAGTCGCTGGTGACTTCAAACTACCCTCGATATGCTGGAAAAATTATACCTTTAAAGCCGGCGGCAGGCATAAAACATCATCCGAAATTGTACTGAATGCTTTCTCAGAAAATTATTTTGAACAATTACTTCATGAGACCACTCGAAGCGTAAATGGTTGCGAAAGCATACTTGACCTTTTAGCAACAAATAATAAAATGGTTCAAATGGCCCTGAACACTATGGGACTTAACATCTGAGGTCATCAGTCCCCTAGAACTTAGAACTACTTAAACCTAACTAACCTAAGGACATCACACAACAAATAATCCTGGACAGATAGTGAGTGTTGTGACGAAAACAGGGATTAGCGACCACAAGGCAGTTGCTGCTAGGCTGAATACCGTAACACCTACAACCATAAAAAAACGCAAAGTATATCGATTTCAAAAAGCTGATAATGCTCTTAACGCCTTTTTAAGAGACAGTCTTCACTTCTTCCGATCTGATCATGTAAGTATAGAAAAGTTGTGAAATGTTTTCAAAGAGATAGTATCAACAGAAATTGAGAGATATATACCACATAAATTAATAAGTGATGGTACTGATCCCCCATGGTACACAAAACGGGTCAGATCCTTGTTGCAGAAGCAACGATAAAAGCATGCCAAATTTAAAAGAACGCAAAATCCCCAAGATTGGCAGAGTTTTACAGAAGTTCGAAATATGGCGCGTACTTCAATGTGAGATGCTTTTAATAATTCCCACAACGAAATTCTGTCTCGAAATCTGGCAGAAAACCGAAAGAGATTCTGGTCATACATAAAGCACACCAGTGGCACGACACAATCAAAACCTTCACTGCGCGATAACAATGGTGAAGTCACTGATGGCAGTATCACTAAAGCAGAGTTATTAAACACGGTTTTCCGAAACTCCTTCACCAAAGACGACGAAGTAAATATTCCTGAATTCCAGTCAAGAACAACTGCCAAGATGAGAAACATAGAAGTAGATATCCTCGGTGTAACAAAGCAGCTTAAATCACTTAATAAAGGAAAGGCCTCCGGTCCATATTGTATACCAGTCAGGTTCCTCTCAGAGTATGCTGACAAAATAGCTCCATATTTAGCAATTACATACGACCACTATCTCACAGAAGGATACGCACCTAAAGACTGGAAGATGGAAGATATAATGTATTCGAACATTATGAAGTACCTCGAAGAAAATGATTTATTGACATATAGTCAGCACGGATTCAAAAAATATCGTTCTTGTGAAACACAACTAGCTCTTTATACTCATTAAGTAATAAGTGCTATCGACAAGGGATGTCAAATTGATTCCATATTTTTAGATTTCCAGAAGGCTTTCGACACCGTTTCCTCACAAGCGTCTTCTAGTCAAACTGCGTGCCTACGGAGTATCGCCTCAGTTGTGCGACTGGATTCGTGATTTCCTATCAGGAAGGCCACAGTTCGTAGTAATAGACGGAAAGTCATCGAGTAAAACAGAAGTAATATCCGGCGTTCCCCAAGGAAGTATTATAGGCCCACTATTGTTCCTGATCTATATCAACGTCATAGGAGACAATCTGAGTAGCCGTCTTGTTTGCAGATGACGCTGCCGATTACCGTCTTTTAAAGTCATCAGATGACAATGAAGCATTGCAAAATGATTTAGATATGATATCCGTATGGCGTGAGAAGTGACCATGAATAAGGAACAGTTTGAAGTTATTCAAATGAGTAGTAAAAGAAATCAGTTAAATTTCGGTTACGTGATAAGTCACACAAATCTGATGGCTGTAAATTCAACGTAATACTTAGGGATTACAACTACAAATAACATAAATTGGAATGATCACGTAGAGAATATTGTGGGTAGAGCAAACTAATGACTGCGATTCATTGGCAGAACACGTAGAAGGTGCAACAGGTCTACTAAAGAGACTGCTTACAACACGCTTGTCCGCCGTTGTTGGAGTATTGCTGTGCGGTGTGGGATCCGCATCAGCTGGGACTGACGGATGACATCGAAAAAGTACAAAGAAGGGCAGCTCGTTTTGTATTATCGCGAAATAGGGGAGACAGTGTCACAGACATGATACGTGAATTGGAGTGGCAATGATTAAAACAAAGGCGTTTTTCGTTGAGACGGGATCTTCTCGTGAAATTTCAATCACCAGTTTTCTCCTGCGATTGCGAAAACATTCTGTTTGCACCCACCTACGTAGGGCGAAATGATCATCACTATAAAATAAGAGAAATCAGGGTTCGCACGGAAAAATTTAAGTGCTCGGTTTTCCCGCGTGCCGTTCGAGAGTGGAACGGGAGAGAGACAGCATGAAGGTGGTTCATTGAACCCTCTGCCAGGCACTTTATTGTGGATAGCAGAGTAATCACGTAGATGTAGATGTAGACGTAGATGTTTCATAACAGCACACACTCCGATGCAAATTGAAATTCATGCCAGGTTGCTCCTTAACAACTCATTCTAGACCACAGAGGAATTAGTGAGTAGAGAAAGACATTTAAAAACAAAAACAAAACTGAAATTGGCCATCATGCACACATATAAATATTATTTTTTATTTCCTTGTACATGTTTAATGTTTGTCGTGTTGATACTTTCCACATCATAATATCTAGCGTGAATTTGATCTCTAGAACAAGTAACTAGATAAGACCACTGGTCTGTGGGCCATCAGTGAGCCCTGATGCTTCGAACCGTATCTGCCGAGGCAAGGCCGCCCAATGTGCGCTGTCATTTGACACTCCAACCAGTCTCAGTCTCCTGTGTTGAACACGCCGCTATACGCTTCGCACCAGGGTCTCAGAGTGTTGGCAGCATTCACTGTCTCCTGGCTGAGCCTTGCACCACTAATTTGACATGGCATCTTGCTTCAGCAAGGTAGTTGCCAGCAACCAGTGAAAGTCGTTGACGAATGTGAGAGACTATAGTGGCGTGCGTTAATTGAATCTTTAATTGAATATTTTATTATGGTCCTGCGTATGTGGCATAAAGAAACCATAGGTCTGTCTCACAACTAAAAATCCAAGAAAGATATTTTGTTGTCATTTTCTATTTCCGTAGTGAACTGGATTTCTGGGTTCACCATAGAAATAGAAAATGGCAACAAAATACCTCTCCTGTATGTTTTAGTTATGAGACAGATCTATGAAAACTTGGAACATAAAAGTTTTTGAAAAGTAACGCACACCGGCAGATATTTATATAAGAACTCCACTCCCCATCCACAACAAAACAGAGGTGTCTTTAAAAGTCTTGTAGATAGAGCCAACTCGATGCCGAAGTAAATCATCTAGGGCAAGCTATCGAGAAAAATGGCTATTCGTGGAAAGAAGTAAACAGAAATCTACGATCACGTACCGGAAGGTCGAAGGACAAGCATGGAAAACAAGGATGGAAGAATACAGTTTCTCTCCTTTTTATTAATAAAGTAACGCTTGAGATCGGAAAGATTTTACAGAAACATGACTTTAGGCCGGTTTTTAAACCAATAAATAAATTAGGTTAAGCACTCCGATCTGTAAAGGATAAACGCTCTCCTCTGTCAGCATGTGGCGTATACAAAGTTCCATGCAAGCGTGGTAAAGTTTATATTGGAATAACCAATAGAAGCGTGAAAACATGGCTAAAATAAGACAAAAGTCTCTGTCGTCAGGGAAAATAGATAAACCAGCTGTAACAGAGAATGTTCTTTGGTCAGGAAGTCACGCAGTAATGTATTCTGAAACAAAAATTTTATTTACAACGACGAACTATTATCCACGGCTATACAGGGTGTTACAAAAAGGTACGGCCTAACTCTCAGGAAACATTCCTCACACACAAAGAAAGAAAATATGTTATGCGGACATGTGTCCGGAAACACTTACTTTCCATGTTACAGCTCATTTTATTATTTCTCTTCAAATCACATTAATCATGGAATGGAAATACACAGCAACAGAACGCACCAGCGTGACTTCAAACACATTGTTACAGGAAATGTTCAAAATGTCCTCCGTTAGCGACGATACATGCATCCACCCTCCGTCGCATGGAATCCCTGATGCGCTGATGCAGCCCTGGAGAATGGCGTATTTTATCACAGCCGTCCACAATACGAGCACGAAGAGTCTCTACATTTGGTACCGGGGTTGCGTAGGCAAGAGCTTTCAAATGCCCCCATAAATGAAAGCCAAGAGGGTTGAGATCAGGAGAGCGTGGAGGCCATGGAATTGGTCCGCCTCTACCAATTCATCGGTCAGCGAATCTGTTGTTGAGAAGCGTACGAACACTTCGACTGAAATGTGCAGGAGCTCCATCGTGCATGAACCACATGTTGTGTCGTACTTGTAAGGGCACATGTTATAGCAGCACAGGTAGAGTATCCCGTATGAATCATGATAACGTGCTCTATTGAGCGTAGGTGGAAGAACATGGGGCCCAATCAAGACATCACCAACAATGCCTGCCCAAACGTTCACAGAAAATCTGTGTTGATGACGTGAAGTCAACATTACCTTCCTTCAATTGGGCCAACTGGCGGTGAATCGAGGAAGTATAGTACATACTGACGAAACTAAAATGAGCTCTAACATGGAAATTAAGCGTATCCGGACACATGTCCACATAACATCTTTTCTTTATTTGTGTGTGAGTAATGTTTCCTGAAAGTTTGGCCGTACCTTTTTGTAACACCCTGTATAGAGAAGCGATTGAAATAAGTAAACATAGGAACAATTAGTAGGAAAGAAGACTTAGCAACATATGGACAGAAGCCCTACAGAATTCTTTTTTTTTTTTTTTTTCTTGACAAGACGACAATCAACAGTTAAGTTTTGTCTTTCGCAAACGTCATCTCTGTTTATCAGGTGTAAATCAGGCCACGTCCATTTTCCTGCAGTATGTGTCGCTCTGAGACAGCCAACCCGTCAGTCGGCAAGACTTAACGGGGGAGCAACGCCTCAGATGATGTCTAGCGCAGTTCTGGACGAAACGTCAGGAACAGAAGATTGTCTTGGACCACGACCTCATACCCCGAAAAGTTCACAAGTTCCAATGCGATCCGATCGGAAAGCCGTCATTCTGCCATCGTTCCCCGACTGCCCAAGAATAGTATGTAGATACATAAAATACTACAGAAGATTTTGCGTGTGCATCTGTTGTCGGAGCTGGAAGCATGTTGGCCCTCTTCCTGCAAAAACAACTCTTCGAAGTGAAGATTGAAATTACTGAACGTGGTTAAAAAATCATTCGACCTCCCCTATCCAACAGCTTGCTATTGCTGCTGCATCTCACCATACTCATAATCGGCAAGTGGTGCTGAAGTGACTGCAGAATCAGTAACTGACTCTGTATCAAAAACTTGTGTCTAAGTTGACCTCTTCCGGATGACACTTCTCTCATTGAAGAGGAACCTGGAGAAGTCTTCTCGAAGTAAAAACTATCAATTAGGATGACGAAGTAAGAAGTAAGTTTCTGCAGTGCGCTTCTTACAAGGGAGACTCTGTTCTCTGCGTTTTTCTGTGTCACGTATTTTTCAATGGCTGAATGACAAATGTTGTGAATGCCAGCCAGTAAGAAGCTGTCGTACAAGGCGCTGGACTCCTTCCGATACTCTGGTTCATGTGGTTAACCAGGTCCAAAATTTATTATAGTTAGTGCTCCAAAATTGTCTTACTTTCTCCGTCTCTTTGTCTACGTTCATGTACTGGCCAGTAAGGCTGCACATCAGTAAGTACTTCAATATTCCGTACTTACACATCTACATTATTTAGATTAACCATTGGCAGACTTTTTTACATTCCCCTAAATATTTGGTCTTGGCGGGATCTGAGACCATAGTCGGTGTCGCACAGTCTTCAAGAAAGTTCGAAACTTTCTGGTCCCACTTCACTTTTAAGATGTTATCTTAACACTACGTGTTTTTCGTCAAATTTTTCCTGTTTGTGGTTCTTTCCACAATGGTAGTTCTTCAGGGAATCTGTCAAAAACAGCACACACGGCGCTCTAGAAAGTGACTGTTGTCCCTGCACGGCCTGGAGAAACAATGCGGCTTTGTTTCAAAACGCTGCCCAGCCTGATTGTCTGACATGATACTATGCACGTGTGCGAGGTGCACTTCCGTGAATTCTGCTGGTGACTGGTTCCTTGCCAGTTTTGTGACACCTACAGCGCGTTCCCTCACTTACAGCCAAGTTCAAACTTTTTTAATCGCTCTTCATTTAGGTGAACATGCAGTTCAAGATATAAAATTTTAATCTGAGTAGTTAAGTATTGGGAGTCGTTGGTACTCATTCATATTTCATTTTGTAGAGGAGATTAATTTATTGCAATTTCATTTGACTTTTTCTTCCGGGTTTTACATCAGTTATGGGAGAGTTTGGAAAAAAATGGTCGCATAACACCGAACATCACCGTTTCAGCATAGCTCACCTGCTGCCTATTAGCCATGGGTGGTTCCTGAGACATAATACTGAAAAACTGTATGGAAGTCATGAAGTAAGTGAGAATGCTCTTCGGTTACAGAGTTTTCTTATGAGTAAAATTCTGTATACTTTTAAAAATAGTTAAACAGCTTGCGGACAGTTAAGCCACACTTTTTTGGTCATACACCATCTTGTAGCAGGAGAACTTCTTAAACTATGGACCATGTGATGTTTGCGAGTGAAGTAACAGTTTTTCGTGACTTGAAAATAGATGTTCATGTTAACTGATAATAGCTTCCATTTCTTAGCTTTTAACTGGTTTTAGACAATATTTGTTCTTGATTTTATTTCATTTATTGGTTATTGATGTTTTACAGAGTAATAATGTAGCACATAGACTATTAAATACAATACTGATACGATTTTCTCGATTGCAAAACTTTTCAATTAGAAAACAACGTTTGTTCCTGGATACATGACTGTATTGCACATTGAAACCATTTTCCGCAATTGTAAAATTACTTTTCCAGAGTAATTTTTGTAATTTTATAGAACTGCTGCAGCATAGGATGAATGCTATGATTTCTAAACGGAGTAAGAAAATACATTAAACTTCTATCATAGCTTTGCCTAGAGGAGAACGTCCAAAGAGTGTTTCAAGGAGCAACATTCTCACCTAATATAGAATGTTCTGTTACATAAGCATTCGTGAGTCTGCGCTCACCGCTGCTTTGGAGAAAACATATTACAATTTCCTGCAAGTTCGGCTGTGCAGCCATACCCGACCAGACCTTAACGATAGAGCCAGGAGGCAGGACTGGAGGCGGCTTCACATACTCCTGGTTGCGACTGTCTGATTTTAACCGGGTGGCTCCAGTTGCTGAGCATTGGCTAATTTGTCACTCAACGCCCACCATTGGAGGACAGGGTAGAAATTTCAGTGCTCGCCAGTTGAAAACAAAGGTAGGAATGTTTGTGTGTGTGATGGCACCATCAATCAGAGAGCGGACAGGCTGCGTGGCGGCCACCTGGCCAATGGCGGACGGTGATCCATCACTGGGAGCGCCGCGCCCGCTAACGACCAGCTGATTGCCGGAAACGGAAACCGGCGGAGGTCAGGGGAATCCCCGCTCAGACACTTTATGCGGGCTGCCCCAGGCGCTCCCCTGTCACGGCGTTATCTAAAGCTTTACGACCGACGCTGTCAGCCGTCATCAGCTGGGCTGAAAGCCACCACACAAAGGGCACTAGCAGTTCCTCAGACGTACGATCCATTAAGGATACATTAACTCCCCGCGACGCCGCATCGACATTTATTCCTCTGCAGCACCCTCGACGGAAAATGTGAGCTGCATTAGTGCGCGAGACATCCACTTGGTGATTCTAGATGAGGGATATGCGCCTGAAGCTGTTATACAGTTTAGTTAGAGATCCATCCACTGTAGTGTTAAACTGATCTCTGATTCTGATATATGACTTACTTATGTCTTCTATATTGAACTGACAGATTTCGGTAACTGGTCTACAGTTTATAGCTGGAAGATTCTGAAAAGAACCGCGTGGGTCTATGTGTCGTGCCAAATTCATTGTAGCCAGGAGACATTTGAGATTATGTCTGCCTCTGCTTCTCAGGTTTAGACACTTGCCTCGAACTGACCGTTCTTTAGCACCATTCAGAGGATACGTCTATTTTGTGTAGAGAGACTTCGTCATAACATGCATCCACAATACCGTAGGACCATTTTGTACAGGACACTTTCTTTTAACACTACGCCGTCCGGCGACACCAAGTGGTGTCGTGCTCGTAATAGCGGTCAACACCCGCAACACCTCAGTTGTGTCGTGTGCATAGTATCGCTCAGGGACCGGCGACACCGCAGTGGCGTTGTGAGCATAGTATCGCGCAGTGCCCGGCGACAGCACGTTAGTGTCTTTTGCATTCTGCTGGTGTTTTGTTAAGGTAACAAGTCAACAAGTGTTTTGTTTTTATAAGTACTTGTGCCCTTTCATCATGGCGGACGAAAGAGACAATAGGACCATTTACGATGAATGCGCGGACGTCTTGTCTGACGTTCCGGACGACATGGCCGATAGGGAAGAAGAAATTGGACATCAAAAAAATGAAAGTGAAGCAGAATTGTAGGAAGATAGTGTAATACGTCCAAGAAGAATTCGGCGAACGCTACGGTTGCCAACTGATTCGGCTGAATCATACCAAGAAGACAGTGCACAGTGGTCAGAGTTTGATTTACGGAGTACCAATAATAAATTTGAAGGATCCCCGGGTCCAAACATATTTCCCAAAGATACACAGAGCGTCGAGGATATCGTACAATTATATATTGGGAACGATCTATTTGAATATATTAGCAACGAAACCAAAAAGTATTAGTGTCAAAATTGCAATAGAAGGAAACAGGATTTTAAAAATGCCAAATTGGTCGACGTTACGGGACCCGAACTTAGAAAATGGTGTGGGCTTGGTATCCTTATGGAAACTGCAAGAAAAGGAAGGATCAATGATTATTGGTCAAAGAATCAGTTGACAGACACAACGATGTTACGCAAAACGATGTCCCGCAACCGATTCAGACAAATATCATTTTTACATTTTTCCGACAGCAGCAATAAACTGGATAATGCCGACCGGCTTGTCAAAGATCAATTCGTAATTTTAACAAAATGTTTAAAGAAACGTTTATTCTAAGTCAAAACATCTCAATTGTTGAACGAATGATACCGTGGCGTCGACGGTTAAATTTTAATGTTTGCAATCAGTCGAAAACTACGAAATACGACAGACTCATTCGGATGCTGTGTGATTCGAGTACGGGATACATTTCCTCATTCAAAATTTATTCCGGCGCTGGACAGTCTTTAGCAAATGCAGTGATGGAACTATTGACACCTTCTGATGTAAAATGGCATTACCTCTGCATGGATAATAATTATAACAGTGTAGAACTTGCAGAGAAGTTAATTGAAAAGAAAATTCGAGTTTGTGCAGCTAAACGGCGAAGTAGAGGTTTTCCGGAAAATTAAAGCGCGCAAACGTCAATGTGTTTGAAGCCTGTCATCAACGGAAAGGTGACAAGCGGCCAGCGACAAGCAAATTAATCCGAGTTAGTGCTGCCGGCGCCAAGCGAATGAATCTGTACGAGATGTGCGGACGGCAAAGTGTTAAGGAGCGCTTGACTCGAACATCTTCAAAGCTCTGTGGCATTAGTTAGGGATCGTCACTAGACACTCTTCAAGGAGCTGTGTTCGGAGTAGTATACTCAGTAGCAGAGCACTGTGCGTCTGTCTGGTTCATTAGCTCACATGTGAAAAATCATAGATGTACAACGTAATGAATCCACGTGCGTTGTTAGTGAATCAGAACGATCTTCCCCCAGACACTGCCAACCAATCTTGAGTCACATTCCAACTCCTGATATCAGACGAAAGAGTGCCCTGCTACGTGAATATAAGAAGACTGTTAATAAAGTCCATCCTTTCAAGACTGAACGGTTATTGCCTGTGGAACGAAAAAGATTGAGACCAAGCTATCCCACTCTTATTGCAGGCACGAATCTCACTAAAATGAATGGAAACACAGATGCCAACAAAACTGTCCACCACAACTCCTGTAACTACCCTGCCAGGAGATACACCATACATTTCATCAGCCTCAGGTAGTCTGGACTACCTGGAATCGCATCCGAATGGGGCAAGGACGACACTCTCCACAAGTAGCACAAATCTTCATCGTGATGTAGTGACAGAGGTACGGAACTACAGAGAGTTATATTGTTATATTGTTTTGTTCCATACTTGCCTACAAGAGTCCTTTCACAAACTTCCTGACAGTGACGAGTGGTGTGATCAACTGCATAAAAAGCCCTGATATTCGCATATAGGTATCGTCGTTTATGCTGTATTACATTATCCAATCATATTAACCACCTGTCTAGTCTAAGTAACCACCTTATGCCATGACCAGATGCGCTATGTTTCGCGGCTGAGGATCCATGGTGGAAACAGCCCGATAGAGGTGGTCCCACAGATTATCGACTGGGTTTCAATCCGTGGAGTTTGGTGCCCAGGGGATGGCGGTTGATTATCCTGGCACTCTTCGAGCCACGATCGTACACTCAGCATTGTGTGACCCATTGCACTGTCCCGCTGGCAGATGGCAAATTTTCTGTAGCGGTGCACATGGTCCCCAAGGGTAGATGATTATTTGTGTTGATCGATTGGTCTTCGGAATTGAGGGACCACCCAGAGAATGCCACGAAAACATTTCCCAGATCATAAGCCTCCCTCCTCCGGCATGGACCCCTCCAACATTACGACGGACGTCTGTCCCACGTAGCATAAAACGTGATTCATCAGAAAAAGTCACCTGTCACCACACAAGGGAGGTCCAGTTGCGTTATTGGCGCGACAATTGCAGCCTTCTTCGCCAATGAGCAGCAGTCAGCATGAGTACATCAAACAGGACTCTGCTGTTGAGGTCCATACGCAGCAACGTCCGCTGAACGGTCGTTGAGAAGCTATCAGTTCCCTAACATTTGTCCGCAGCTCGTGGCCGTGCGGTAGCGTTCTCGCTTCCCGCACCCGGGTTCCCGGGTTCGATTCCCGGCGGGGTCAGGGATTTTCTCTCCCTCGTGATGACTGGGTGTTGTGTGATGTCCTTAGGTTAGGTAGGTTTAAGTAGTTCTAAGTTATAGGGGACTGATGACCATAGATGTTAAGTCCCACAGTACTCAGAGCCATTTGAACCATTTGAACCCTAACATTTGCGCGTCTGTTCGCCCGTACGCACCTCCGCAGCCGTCGTTCACCCATGTCACTTATGGCTCGAGGTGCACCACTGTTCCCTCGGTGCCGGTTTCGGATAGCGCCATTTTGCCATTCACGGTATACTTCTAGCACGGCGGCAGACGAACAATCCAAACTTAGCCATTCCGGAAATTCTTCCACCGTTGGCCCGAAAGACAATGATCATCTCCTTTCAGCATCAGATAAAACGCTTGGTTTCCGCATTACGACACGATGGCACTGTTTTCCTTGTCCCCCGACACGATTTATATACCCTCCACTGCTAACGCTGCCACCTGCGGTCCGTTAATGGATATCTGCATCTACATCTACATACGTCTACATTTATACTCTGCAAATCATATTTAAGTGCCTGGCAGGGGGTTCATCGAACCACCATCACAATTCTCTATTATTCTATTCTCGTATAGCACGCAGACAGAACGAGCACCTATATCCTTCAGTAGGAGCTCTGATGTACCTATTTTATCGCGGTAATCGTTCCTCTCTATGTAGGTCCGTGTCAACAAAATATTTTCGCATTCGGAGGAGCAAGTTGGTGATTGAAATTTCGTGAGAAGAGTCCGTCGCAACGAAAAACGTCTATCTTTTAACTTTGTCCATCCCAAATCCCGTATCATTTCTGTGACATTCTCTCCCATATTTCGCGATAATACAAAACGTGCTGCCTTTCTTTGAACTTTTTCGATGTACTCCGTCAGTCCTATCTGGTAAGGATCCCACACTGAGCAGCAATATTTTAAAAGAGGACGGACAAGCGAAGTGTAGGCAGTCTCTTTAGCAGATCTGTTACATCTTCTAAGTGTCCTGGCAATAAAGCGCAGGCTTTAGTTAGCCTTCCCCACAACACTTTCTATGTGTTCCTTCCAATTTAAGTTGTTCGTAACTGTAATACCAAGGTATTTAGTTGAATTTACGGCTTTTAGATTAGACTGATTTATCGTGTAACCGAAGTTTAACGAATTCCTTTTAGCACTCATGTGGATGAGCTCAAACTTTTCGTTGTTTAGGGTCAACTGCCACTTTTCGCACCATTATGATATCTATATAGAAAGGAACAGCAAAGGGCTTATAACACTACCTTGGCGAACGCCAGAAATCACTTCTGTTTACTCGATGACGTTCCGTCAATTACTGCGAACTGTGATCTCTCTGACAGAAAATCACAAATCCACTCACGTAACTGAGACGATATTCCGTTAGCACACAATTCCACTACGACCCGCTTGTGTGGTAGAGTGTTAAAAGCCTTCCGGAAATCCAGATATACGGAATCGATCTGAAATCCCTTGTCAATAGCACTCAGCACTTCATGTGAATAAAGAGCTAGTTCTGTTTCACAGCAACGACGTTTTCTACACCCATGTTGGCTGAGTGTCAATAGACCGTATTCTTCGAGGTAATTCATAATTTTCGAACACAATTTATCTTCCAAAATCCTGTTGCATATTGACGTTTACGATATGGGTCTGTAATTTAGTCGATTACCCCTACTACTATTCTTGAATATTGGTGTGACCTGTGCAACTTTCCAGTCTTTGGGTATGGATCTTTCGTCGAGCGAACGGTTGTATATGATTGTTAAGTATGGAGCTAAAGCATCAGCATACTGCGAAAGCAATCTAATTGGTATACAGTGTGGACCAAAAGACTTGCTATTATTAAGTGCTTTAAGTTGCTTCACTACTCCGAGGATATTTACTTCTACGTTACTCACGTTGGCAAATGTTCTCGATTCGAATTCTGGAATATTTAGTTCGTTTTCTTTTGTGAAGGCATTTCTGAAGGCTGTGTTTAGTAACCCTGCTTTGGTAGTACTGTCTTCGATAGTCTCTCCATTGCTATGGCGCAGAGAAGGCATTGATTGTTTCTTGCCGCTAACATTCTTCACATACGACCAAAATCTCTATGGATTTTCTGCCAGGTTTCGAGACAAAGTTTCGTTGTGGAAACTCTTATAAGTATCTCGCATTTAAGTCCGCGCTAAATTTCGAGCGACTGGTTATGGCACTTTGAGTTCGAACATAGGCGGTGGACACATTAGTGTACTGGGCCAAGTATTTACTTCAAAAGATTTATATGATATACAATAATTTAAGATTTATATGATATACAATAATTTATGTATACTGTGTACATTTGGAACGTGATGCCCTCTCTTTCATCTAGGTGAGTATTTCACATTTTATGATTCGTTCAGTATAGCAATTATGTTCTGAGTGGTTTAAAATTCGGTATGGGACCTAACAGTCAATAAAATTTTTGACAGAGGATTAGTGGAAACAGTGTTAGTTACAGAAAAAGAAGTGCGACAGTTTTTTATCTGTATTGTATGAGAAGGAAGTTTCTTCGTTTGACAGAGAGCAGTACCTGTAGATGCTACAACTTATTTTTAGATAAAAATTATGAGGGTGACAAAAAGAAGTGCTTCAGCTTGTCTATGGGTACAACGTAGTTACTAGATAAGTGAGATCTTGTGAAGTTGTGGTGAGATTATTGATACATCATGTGTGATGCGTGGAACTTTTCCATTCCTCAGGAGAGAAACGGTGGTAATAAATTTCCTGTATGTAATAAATTCTCAATATACAGAGCTGGTGGGGAGTGTGGGTTGAGGAAGGGATGTCATCACTCTTGTGACTGGTTTGGTGCGACACGCCAGAACTTCCTCTTTACAGAGTAGCAGTGTATTCCGATAGCTGTGGTTCCCTACAGTTTATGCCTTCTTCTGTCACTTGGCAAAGTAAGCTGAGACGACCCAGGAAGAGCAAAGTCCTCCACTTGTTTGCAGCCGAGCGCACTTGGCGTAACCATGACCAAACTACTTCTCCTGTGACAAAAGATGAATTGTACACAGAACAGGTGTATGGGTGCGTACGTGGTTGGATAACTGCGTGGTTTGTCCCACAAAGATGCAATTCAGCAGAATAATAGCGCAGCACATAAGTTTTTCACCGAGGCTTACTTAAGAAAGAAAGTTCTGTTCAACTTGTGTGTCATTTGAGTAGAAACGAGCTATCGAGGACTGTTACCGTTTTCATCACATCACGATTGCCGGGATCGATGAGTGCCTCTCATAGAGTGCCAATCTGACGCGCTACTGTTGAAGTGGCGTGAGGTGACAGGCAGAGTTCGCAAACAGGAAAGTGACACTCTACATCTACATTCATACTCCGCAATCCACCATACGGTGCCTGGCGGAGGGTACCTCGTACCACAACTAGCATCTTCTCTCCCTGTTCCTCTCCCAAACAGAACGAGGGAAAAATGACTGCCTATATGCCTCTGTACGAGCCCTAATCTCTCTTATCTTATCTTTGTGGTCTTTCCGCGAAATGTAAGTTGGCGGCAGTAAAATTGTACTGCAGTCAGCCTCAAATGCTGGATCTCTAAATTTCCTCAGCAGCGATTCACGAAAGAACGCCTCCTTTCCTCCAGAGGCTCCCACCCGAGTTCCTGAAGCATTTCCGTAACACTCGCGTGATGATCAAACCTACCAGTAACAAATCTAGCAATCCGCCTCTGAATTGCTTCTATATCCTCCCTCAATCCGACCTGATAGGGATTCCAAACGCTCGAGCAGTACTCAAGAATAGGTCGTATTAGTGTTTTATAAGCGGTCTCCTTTACAGATGCACCACATCTTCCCAAAATTCTACCAATGAACCGAAGACGACTATCCGCCTTCCCCACAACTGCCATTACATGCTTGTCCCACTTCATATCGCTCTGCAATGTTACGCCCTAATATTTAATCGACGTGACTGTGTCAAGCGCTACACTACTAATGGAGTTATCAAACATTACGCGATTCTTTTTTCTATTCATCTGCATTAATTTACATTTATCTATATTTAGAGTTAGCTGCCATTCTTTACACCAGTCACAAATCGTGTCCAAGTCATCTTGTATCCTCCTACAGTCACTCAACGACAACACCTTCCAGTACACCACAGCATCATCAGCAAACAGCCGCACATTGCTATCTACCCTGTCCGAAAGATCATTTATGTAGGTATAAAACAACAGCGGACCTACCACACTTCCCTGGGGCACTTCCGATGATACCCTCACCTCCGATGAACACTCACCATCGAGGACAACGTACTGGGTTCTATTACTTAGGAAGCCTTCGAGCCACTCTCATATTTGGGAACCAATCCCATAAGCTCGTACCTTAGTTAGGAGTCTGCAATGGGGCACCGAGTCAAACGCTTTCCGGAAGTCAAGGAATATGGGATCCGTCTGATACTCTTCATCCATGGTTCGCAAGAGACCATGTGAAAAAAGGGCGAGTTGCGTTTCGCAGGAGCATGGACAGAAACTTCTCTGACTCAAGGAAATTCATTATAATCGAACTGAGAATATGTTCGAGAATCCTGCAACAAACCGATGTTAAGGATATTGGTCTGTAATTTTGAGGATACGTCCTTCTCCCCTTCTTATATACAGGCGTCAACTGCGCTTTTTTCCAGTCGCTCGGGACTTTACGTTGGGCAAGAGATTCGCGATAAATGCAAGCTAAGTAAGGAGCCAATGCAGTAGAGTACTCTCTTAAAACCGAATTGGAATCCCATCAGGACACTAAGGTAAATACAGCTCCTTCATCCCTCCTGCACCTTTGGGCCAGAATCATGAAGTGGAAGTGGAAGCGAGACCGCCTACAGCATTACATCTGCCCTTTCAGATTTTGCGATTTGTTAGCGTTACATCACTAGAATCAGTCCTCACCTGACGACAGTCCATCAATAGTGAGCCAGAACGCAGCTGTAGAGGAGGCACATTCCTCTGTTCCGAGATTCAATCATATTGAGTCAATGAAAATAGTGCTAATATTCGAAAGATTACACAGTTCTACAAAATAAATTTTTTTTTTCGTTGCCAGGGAAGTTTGAACGAAAAAGGGATATTGTTATGATACTCATTCCGAGTATATTTGTACTTTTTCCAAATTATCTCTGGTTTTTGAGATATAGGTTATTTGTGGAAATGAGAGTTTCATGTGGATAATATAGACTGCAGGGTCCACATATGGTGTAATGTATTTGCTACCTGTTTTTTAATTAGTGATATTGTACTATCTTTATTAAACAATTGTGTTCAGTGAGTGCATCTGTGTGGTTGAGGATTACATCATGCAAACATCACACTGTCAGCATGTGTTCAGTCCTGTTGTGCGGTGCGTGTGTTGAAGATATTGAGGGTTGTGCAGATTTGAATTCGGCGGTACTCGACATTCATTTGTTGGCTGAGGTAATCCCCGCAACAACCGATAGGTAGCGTTCAGTGTAAACAAGAAAAATGGCGATGGTCGAAAGTCACACACATGTGCAGTGCAGCTTCAAGGAGATAGAACCTTTTCATCGTGACGTAGCAAATAAGAGGTGAGTATTCATTTCACACAAAACAATTAATGATGTTTGTTGGGTGTGATTGACATGCAAATACAAGAAAGTTCTGCATAATATGTAGTATTTGTGCAATTTTGTTTTAGGAAAACATGAGTTCTTCACGCCGTCTTTGCGTGAACCATCCAGATGAGTTCTGCTACATTTGTGGTGAATACGTTCTTCAAAAGAACAGGAAGAATATCAATCCTTTTGTGAAGGAAGCGTATCTGGCATATTTCGGAATTAAACTTGGAGATGAAGACAAGGCGTGGGCACCCCATAAAGTTTGTAAATGCTGTGTGGAGTGCTTACGGCAGTGGACAAAACGAAAAAGGAAAAGCTTAAACTTCGGAGTGCCTATGGTATGGCGAGAGCAGAAGAACCATACAGATGATTGCTATTTTTGCATTGTTAATGTGAAAGGTTTTAATAGGTTCAAAAAACGAAAGTGGGAATATCCCGATTTGGAGTCAGCAAGAAGACCGGTGGTGCACAGCAACGATGTTCCTGTACCAACCTTCACAACATTACCCACGCTAACATCATCAGATGACGATGTGCACGGCGAGGAATGTACAAGTAGTGGTTCGGAATACGAAGGACGTGAGACACAACCCCAGCAGTTCGACCAGGAGCAGCTCAGTGACTTGATACGAGAACTCAATCTTTCAAAGCAAGCATCAGAACTCTTAGCATCCAGGCTTAAGGAAAAGAACTGTCTTCATCCAAGTGTTAAAATAACAGCTTACCGGACGAGAGAAGAAAACCTTCTTTTATACTTCAACCAAGAAGAGGTTATAGTGTACTGCAGCAATATACCTGGACTTTTACTTGAATTGGGGCTGCCGGAATATAGACCAGAGGACTGGCGTCTCTTCATAGACAGTTCCACTAGAAGTTTAAAATGTGTTCTCCTACACAATGGCAATCGTTACGCATCGATTCCAATTGCCCACTCAACAAAACTTTGTGAAGCATATGCTAACATCAAGATGGTTCTGCAGAAAATTCAGTATATGCAGCACCAGTGGTTGATTTGTGTTGATTTGAAAATGGTGAACTTCTTGCTTGGACAACAAAGTGGATACACAAAGCACCCATGTTTTATCTGCATGTGGGATAGTAGGGCAAAGCACGAACATTGGAAGCAGAAAACATGGCCTCCAAGGGAACATATGGCTGTTGGTGAAGCAAACATCATTAATGAACCTCTGGTTAGTAGGGACAAGATTGTTCTTCCACCATTACATATTAAGTTAGGACTAATGAAGCAATTCACCAAAGCTTTAGACAGAAATGGTAATTGCTTCACATACATCTGCAATACGTTCCCTGGACTCAGTAGTGAAAAACTTAAGGCAGGAATATTTGATGGTCCTCAAATTTGCAGGCTCATCAACGATACCAATTTTACAAGTGTCATGACTGTCACTGAAGCATCGGCCTGGAACAGTTTTGTCGCTGTTGTAAAATGTTTCTTGGGCAATCATAAAGCTCCCAATTACGAGGAACTGGTCAAAAACATGCTCACTAACTTTCAAAACTTAGGAGCTAACATGAGCATAAAATTGCACTTCCTTCACAGCCACTTGGATCGATTTCCTCGTAATCTAGGTGATTTCAGTGAGGAACAAGGACAGCGGTTCCATCAAGATATGAAAGGAATAGAGGAAAGATATAAAGGAAGATGGGACAGGCATATGATGGCAGATTATTGCTGGAATCTGCAACGTGACTGTTCTGAAGAGACCTATAAAAGGAAAGCGTGCAGGAAGCGGTTCGTCATGGACGGAAAATGATATACTTATAGAGAAACTTTTCAATTATGTTTTATACGTGGACAAATGCCTATCAGGTTTTCATAGAAGCTATTTATAAAGATTATTTTCTTTTTTCATTGTAGTTTGTAGCGCTCGAGTTCAGTATTAGCAATTCTTTCTAATTTTTTGATTAAATCATGCATTATCTCAAAAACTGGAGCCAAACTGCATAAATGGTTGCTATATTCGTCCTCAGCACCACTAACCCATCCTAAAGCCAGTCAAATATCCTTGGCAAGAAAATGAGTGTTGATCAGTGTTATCTAGCCAAAAGTGAAACAGCTGGAACATCTAACGAGTTTTATGCAACATCATAACTACCAATGTAGTTAAAAACAAAACGGATAAATTAAATAAAATAACAAAAAAGTAAACAAATAAAAATAAATGGAAATAAACAAAAAAGCATTCAAAACAATAAAAGCATTGTATTCCTTGTTCCACATCCCTAGGAATGGAAGGGAGGAGACATTGTGGCTAGGCCTGTGTTTGCGAATCCTGCCCACCTTGCCTCCGCCACCTCAAGACCTGGTCCATTTTCCATCAAAAGAAAAAAAAAAGAAAAAAGGGCATAGCGTCTTGGATTAGTAATGCAAACGTCCTGGGTTCGAAACCCGCCACCGCATAGATTTTTATTAATAATCGGCATTGGCGGCCGAAGACTTCTGGCGTAAGAAGTCACCCTCATTCTGAAAATGGCTCGTGAAGGAGGGCGGAAGAGCGACAGAGATTGAGGGCACTCTCTTGTCCTTTGAGTGGGAGACTGCCCCTAAGGCGGAAGAATCAGCAACGATCAACGGCATGAGGATTCAGAAGGCAATGGAAACCACTGTATTAAAGACACTTAACGTGGCTCATAATGTACATGTGTACCCCAGCGTCCACAACAAACCTCCGTTCCATGCCGATCACTAAGTCCATTAAGCAGCATTCCCTCCATGCACTGACCTGTGCAGTTTTGCGGTCCATCGGGGCTGTCTTCCGACGGTCAAAACATTCCCGTTTGAGTTTAATGTCCACTTCTCTCGACAGTGCTTCCCATTCTTTCTGTTCCGACAGTCCAATGCTCCTTGGCCACTTCCTCACGTGAGTAGCACTGGGTTGCCTACACTGCTTCTGCATAAATTATGGGTCTTACATTCAGACCTGTTATATTTGCCTTCTGAAGCGAATACATGTTGATCTATCCATCCATCTCCTCCAGTAGCTCTGCAGTTCTAAGAACTGCTATTAAATCACTAGGATTCTCAATGCTCACTCTTCGTGGTATTTCTGTGAGCATTCCACGGATGAAAACGTCCGACAATATGTTTTCTGTTCCCTGAACTAACACCCTATTGCCCTCTGCATTCTGGGGAGGCACATACGTCGATGCATTGACTTTGCGATTCCTGTCTGAAAATTTACTCATTACGTTTCAAAGCCGAAGTACTGAGCTTCTGGCGAAAAGCTGTGTGATATTCTGGTTTTGGTAACGCTGGTGTAGTCCAGAAGCCAACTGCTAAGACGACTGTGCTTTCTTGAGGGTGTCACGATACAATACATACACTACTGGCCATTAAAATTGCTACACCAAGAGGAAATGCAGATGATAAACGGATACTCATTGGACAATTATATTATACTAGAACTGACATGTGATTACATTTTCACGCAATTTGGGTGCATAGATCCTGAGAAATCAGTACCCAGAACAACCACCTCTGGTCGTAATAACGACCTTGATTCGCCTGGGCATTGAGTCAAACAGAGCTTGGATGGCGGGTACAGGTACAGCTGCCCATGCAGCTTCAACACGATACCACAGTTGATCAAGAGTAGTGACTGGCGTATTGTGACGAGCCAGTTGCTCGGCCACCATTGACCAGACGTTTTCAGTTGGTGAGATATCCGGAGAATGTGCTGTCCAGGGCAGCAGTCGAACATTTTCTGTATCCAGAAAGGCCCGCACAGCACCTGCAACATGCGGTCGTGCATTATCCTGCTGAAATGTAGAGTATCGCAGGGATCGAATGAAGGGTAGAGCCACAGGTCGTAACACATGTGAAATGTAACGTCAACTGTTCAAAGTGCTGTCAATGCGAACAAGAGGTGACCGAGACGTGTAACCAATGGCACCCCATACCATCAAGCCGGGTGATAAGCCAGTATAGCGATGACGAATACACACGTCGGGTGTGCGTTCACCGCATGTCGCCAAACACGGATGCGACCATCATGATGCTGTAAAGAGAACCTGGATTCATTCGAAAAAATGACGTTTTGCCATTCGTGCACCCAGGTTCGTCGTTGAGTACACCATCGCAGGCGCTCCTGTCTGTGATGCAGCGTCAAGGGTGACCGCAGCCATGGTCTCCGAGCTGATAATCCATGCTGCTGCGAACGTCGTCGAACTGTTCGTGCAGATGGTGGTTGTCTTGCAAACGTCACCATCTGTTGACTCAGGGATCGAGACGTGGCTGCACGATCCGTGACAGCCATGTGGATAAGATGCCTGTCATCTCGACTGCTTGTGATATGAGGCCGTTGGGATCCAGCACGGCGTTTCGTGTTACCCTCCTGAACCCACCGATTCCATATTCTGCTAACAGTCATTGGATCTCGACCAACGCGAGCAGCAGTGACGCGATACGATAAACCGCAATCGCGATAGGCTTACAATCCGACCTTTATCAAAGTCGGAAACGTCATGGTACGAATTTCTCCTCCTTAAACGAGGCATCACAACAACGTTTCACCAGGCAACACCGGTCAACTGCTATTTGTGTATGAGAAATCAGTTGGAAACTTTCCTCATGTCAGCACGTTGTAGGTGTCGCCACTGGCGCCAACCTTGTGTGAATGCTCTGAAAACTAATCATTTGCATATCACAGCATCTCCTTCCTGTCGGTTAAATTTCGCATCTGTAGCACGTCATCTTTGTGGTGTAGCAATTTTAATGACCAGTAGTGTATATCTTAGCTTTTCCTGTTAGATACAAGTTCGCCACATCAAGGGTTACTTCGTCTGACCAACCACTCACTGCAGCTGTTGTTTTAACGTATTGACACATCTTCAGTTGCTTTACCCGAAAAGTAAGTGAGTAGTATGACTACAGCCGCATAACACGAAGAAGGAGCCACCTCGAACGGTGCCATATTTTTCCCTAATGATTGAACCTGAACAGCTATTATAACCTCAAATCTACGATGTAGTTCCTTTCGATCCTGCTCTTGGAGAGAATTTCCATTTGTTAAAACAAGAACTGCCACTGCTGGAGCAGCAACAGACTCTGTACCAATAGCAGCACGTGTTTCTACCATTTTGCGTACCATAATTAATGCCAAAAATACAAATAACTAACTAATGCACTCAGTACTGACAAATTCTTATAAATTACTTTTTCTAGCGTATCATCCGCAACCTACACTCTAAACAAACGCCGTCCAAATGGCAAACACGTCTACAAGTGAAACACGTGGCTTCAATAACCTTCTTGCAAGACCAATTCGTTTCCGCCAAAACTGGAAAACTGACTCCTTACTGGTACTAAATTATCGGGTCTACCATTGCCCTTAAATAAGAATATAAATCCATGGACGCATGTGGCTTCGCCAACGTAAAAATAATCTATCCATCACTCCCAAATTAAATCTAATACCTGGTTACAGATACTTCATCAAACATAAACAAAGTGAGACTCACTGCATCCTATTGTGCTGAGTCGATACTGCTTACCTGGAGATACGCCAAACACCACTGATCATACATAATTAGCAAAGTACTGAATGAGTTCTCTCACCAAACCTTATACGTTTGGATGAGCACTTCTCTACACAACATGCCACGTCGGCAAGTGTAAAGACCACTTACTGACACCAACTATAACGACCCGGCCTAGTCCAGGATGCTACATGTCATGAAGGATAAGAGAAACGATGAGGGACAGGCAGATTCACGCTGGAGCATGTAATTAAACACTGGTACTATTGAGAAATGTTTAGACGAGCAATCTTATACAGCACTCCGGCTGTCACAGTGCCACACTGGCTCGTAGGCAAACACAGCCGTTTACAGAATGCGCTGACGTCCATTGGCCTAAGTCACGAGCATCATCTGTCGTGGTTCCAGCTGGTCACCCCCGCACTTATTTCTTGTTCCCTTGTCGTGCACTTGGGTGAAATAGCGTAGATGTCTCGATGTGGAGCAGCAATGGCCCAGTCACCTCCCGGGGTAGACCGGGACGGTGGCCAATGTCTTCTAGGTGGCTAGGAGGCCGCGAGACAGCGCCTCCCTCAGCTGAATCGTAGACTGTCTGCAGCACATTCACTGAAGTTCTGAAGAGGGCGGAGGTTGGCAAGACACCAGCTCCCCACGTCGCTGAGGTTGCCCCAAGTTTCAGAGCCATCACGCCACAAGTATGACCTTACGCTGGAATTCGATGAGTTAATCAGTGGACAAGTTACCAGTCGATTTTCAACACCTAACGGTAGCCATGGTCTCTCCGAGATGCAGACACAACGGTGGCACGACTGAATGCCTTGATCCCCTAGCCCCTATTATTTACACCCTTAAAGCTGCACTTCTGACATGGTTATAGTCGATGAGGACAAGTAGTTTCGATCCAAGCACAGGTTGCTTGGCCAGGCTAAATTTGCAAAGTGTGAGTATCTCGTTAGCACG
This sequence comes from Schistocerca serialis cubense, assembly GCF_023864345.2. NCBI lineage: Eukaryota > Metazoa > Arthropoda > Insecta > Orthoptera > Acrididae > Schistocerca > Schistocerca serialis. The sequence goes on along the minus strand of NC_064639.1, from coordinate 1,147,726,415 downwards.
CAAGTGTTCTGAGTTACATAATGTTACTACACCCTTGGTGACACTTCATTGCGGCATTCGCAGTTCTACGCGTCTCGGCCGTCAGGCTATCTGGCCAGAATGTCTTGCGTAAAATGAACAGTACTACCTAGTGGCACATGGCCCGAACTGGCTTCTAATGCCTGGCCGCAGCTGGAATTAAAGTTAAAAACTTTTGTGCTGACGATGGCCATATGACCGGATGTACATTTCTCTCTCAGGTCACACATATAGTATCACCACCAGTTTCGGCTTACTTCCAAGTAATCATAGGTATTTTCGAAAAAAAAGAGGCAATTAGGTTACAAATCAAAAAACTGTTTCTTTTAACTAGACGTATTTGAATACATTACATGGTAACTCGTCATCTGAACTAGCTTGGGGAGTCCCTCGTATATCTGCACTCTGATAGTTGGAACTAAACGTTACGTAGTGATCCAAGTATTAAGCTGGTAACTCGTAAATCGAAAATATAAAGTTAAGAAGGTTTAGAACATAATATTAATTGTGAGAGTAAATATTGTCAAAATGAAAACTAGTAAAAAATAACTTAAAACTAGACATGCCCTGGAAGCGAGACAGGTGACATGCAAGTGCAGATGCAGTCCACAGGCAACAAAGTAGTACCTGGCAGTCGCTGGTTTACACTAAAGAACCATAAAGATTATTTAAAATCTATTGATGACAACTGGTATTGCGATTATCATCTCCAAAATCGGGGCGAACTACCTTAAAGACTTGCGATCTTATAGCTTTTCTAGCTACGAGAGATAGCTTGCAATCTGTCAGTGTGGACGGGTTTTTAGACTATCTGCCGACGTTAGACTTCAATATTTGGTAGGGAAAGTAGTATCGAAAATCTCGTATTGAATTTCGAAGACCACGCCGAAATCGGCTTGCGCTCAATTCTCTTTCTGCAGCGGGTACGGCGCGAGCCCCGGTAGCGGGCGGGATTACAGCGGGGCTTAATGGATTCTTCGGCAACCGCCCCTTCCGGGTCTCACTGGCGGGCGCCTGCGCCGCTGGCGTGCAAATCGCATTACCTGGCCGGGCCGGCGCGCGGCATATTGCCTACCTAAGCGGCGCACCGCTCAGCTCCACGCCTTAAGCCGCCTTCTCCATCCGCGGCAACTGATAGCGAATTTCAATGCTGGCCGAGTTGCACGGTTGCCGTCAGCTGTCCAGCTTTATATAATCATCCCACATTCGTCTTCAGGTAATCACGATCATTTAATATCTTAAAAATTTGTCAAAAAATTTTCATTGTGTGGAATTGTCGAACAAAATTAATGTTATGGAATAATGGTACACCACTGAATCTCCACTGCTGTGGAGCTGGGACCAAAGCAAGCTTACCAATTCCAGTTTCACCCTTTATTTTATTTTCCAACTCTTCTCTGCTCCTATCTGTCTGCGAGTATGTAAATATCCGCCGGTATTTTTGCAGATATTCGCAGTTAAAAGCCCACCCCGACGCGAATACTCTTTGGATCTGCGGATATTCGCCATAATAATTACTTTGCTATATGTTTCTCTTGATAGGAGATCCATAACTGTTGTATACAGGGTGGTCCATTGATAGTGACCTGGCCAAATATCTCACGAAATAAGCATCAAACGAAAAAACTACAAAGAACAAAATTCGTCTAGCTTGAAGGGGGAAACCAGATAGCGCTACGGTTGGCCCGCTAGATGGCGCTGCCATAAGTCAAACGTTTTTTTTAATAGGAACCCCCATTTTTATTACATATTCGTGTAGTACGTAAAGAAATATGAATGTTTTAGTTGGGCCACTTTTTTCGCTTTGTGATGGATGGCGCTGTAATAGTCACAAACGTATAAGTATGTGGTATCACGTAACGTTGTGCCAGTGCGGACGGTATTTGCTTAGTGATACATTACCCGTGTTAAAATAGAACGTTTATCAATTTCGGAAAAGGTCGATGTCGTGTTGATGTATGGCTATTGTGATCAAAATGCCCAACGAGCGTGTGCTACGTATGCTGTTCTGTATCCTGGACGACATCATCCAAGTGTTCGGACCGTTCGCCAGATAGTTACGTTATTTAAGGAAACAGGAAGTGTTCAGCCACATGTGAAACGTCAACTATGACCTGCAACAAATGATGATGCCCAAGTAGGTGTATAAGCTGCTGACGCGTCTAATCCACACATTAGTAGCAGACAAATTGCGCGAGAATCGGAAATCCCAAAAACGTCGGTGTTGAGAATGCTACATCAACATCGATTGCACCCATACCATATTTATATGCACCAGGAATTGCATGGCGACGACTTTGAACATCGTGTACAGTTCTGCCGCTGGGTACAAGAGAAGTTACGGGTCGATGACAGATTTTTAGCACACGTTTTATTTAGCGACGAAGCGTCATTCACCAACAGCGGTAACGTAAACCGGCATAATGTACACTCTTGGGCAACGGAAAATCCAGGATGGCTGCGACAAGTGGAACATCAGCGACCTCGGCAGGTTAATGTATGGTGCGGCATTATGGGAGGAAGGATAATTGGCCCCCATTTTATCGATGGCAGTCTAAATGGTGCAATGTATGCTGATTTCCTACGTAGTGTTCTACCGATGTTACTACAAGACGTTTCACTGCATAGCAGAACGGCGATGTACTTCCAACATGATGGATGTCCGGCACATAGATGCGTGCGGTTTAAGCGGTATTCAATAACATATTTCGTGACAGGTGGATTGGTCGTCAAAGCACCATACCATGATCCGCACGGTCACCGGATCTGACGTCCCCGGGTTTCTTTCTCTTGGTAAAGTTGAAGGATATTTTCTATCGTGATCCACCGACAACTCCTGACAACATGTGTCAGTGCATTGTCACTGCATGTGCGAACATTACGGAAGGCGAACTACTCGCTGTTGAGAGGAATGTCGTTACACGTATTGCCAAATGCATTGAGGTTGACGGACATCATTTTGAGCGTTTATTGCATTAATGTGGTATTTACAGGTAATCACGCTGTAACAGCATGCGTTCTCAGAAACGATAAGTTCACAAAGGTACATGTATCACATTGAAACAATCGAAATAAAATGTTCAAATGTACCTACGTATTTTAATTTAAAAAACCTACCTGTTACCAACTGTTCATCTAAAACTGTGAGCCGTATGTTTGTGACTATTACAGCGCTATCTATCACAAAGCGAAAAAAGTCGTCCAACTAAAACATTCATATTTCTTTACTCATTACACGAATATGTAGTAAAAATGGGGGTTCTAATTTAAAAAAACGCAGTTGATATCCGTTTGATCTATGGCAGCGCCATCTAGCGGGGCAACCATAGCGCCATCTGGTTTCCCCTTTCAAGCTAGACAAGTTTCGTTCTTTGTAGTTTTTTTCGTTTAACGCTTATTTCGTGAGATATTTGACCCGGTCACGATCAATGGATCAACCTGTATATAATACATGATTGATAACATCCGTAACAGTTGTATAAATCTTGTTTTCCAATGGTGCTCTTCTTTTACGGGAAAATAAAGTTTATACGACTGTAGCTCTTCTTGTTGTTGTGGTCCTCAGTGCGAAGGCTGGTTTGATGCAGCTCTGCGTGCTATTATAGCCTGTGTAAGCCTCTTCATCTCCGAAAAACTACTGCACTCTTCTGAATCTGCTTACTGTTCTCAACTCTTGGTCTCCCCCTGCGATTTTTACCCTCTAATTGCCCTCCAGTGCTGAACTATGAACCCTCGATGTTTCAGAATGTGTCCTATTAACCGACCCGTTCTGTTGGTCAAGTTATGCCCCAAATTTCTTGTCTTCTCAGTTCTATTCATTTTCTCCTTATTAACCATCTAATTTTAGCACTCTTCTGTAGCACCACATTTCAAAAGCTTCTGTTCTCTTGTCGTCTAAACGGTTATTGTCCATGTTTCACTTCCATAGATGCCCATACTCCAGACAGATGCATTCAGAAAAGACTTCTTAACACTCGATGTTAACAAACTTGTTTTCTTCAGAAACGCATTTCTTGCCATTCCCAGTCTACATTTTTTATCTTCTCTAGTTTGGCTATTATCAGTTATTTTACAAACCAAATAGCAAATCTGTTCTCCTTCTTTGTCTCGTTTTCTGATCTAATTCCCTCAGCAACACCTGATTTCATTCGACATTCTATTACACTTGTACTGCTTTTGTTGATGTTCACTTCATATCCTCCTTTCATGACACAGTTCATTTTGTTCAACTGTTCGTCCGAGTCCTTCGCTGGCTCTGACAAAATTACGTCATCAGAAAACCTCAATGTTTTTGCTTCTTCAGCCTGGACTTTGATCCCTCCTTAAGTTATCAGTCATGAATTAATTTGTGGTCAGGGTTGAGCAAGGGAGTTAATATTAAAATTTTCGTCCATTTGAACTACATACAAATGATAGTAATAATAAATAGTGGTCTAAGTCAGTGATAGTAACCATTCCTGACAGAATGGCGCTGTATTGGCTGGAATACACAGTGTCCTCTAAAAGATAAGACTCTTGTAGACTTCTACAAGGTCATGACATGACATCCTTTCCCATTACCGGCACAGTAACATGTACTTTTTTTTTGAGTCATCAGTCTGGCTGGTTTGATGCGGCGAGCCACGAATTCCTCTCCTTGCCAACCTCTTCATCCCAGAACCATACTTGCAACCTACTTCCTCAATCATTTGCTCGATGTATTTCAGTCTCTATCTTTCTCTATAGTTTTTGCTCTACACAGCTCTCTCTAGTACCATGGAAGTTATCCCCTGATGCCTTAACAGATGTCCTATCATCCTGTCCCTTCTTCTTGTCAGTGTTTTCCAGATATTCCTTTCCTCTCCGATTCTGCGCAGAACTCTTCATTCCTTACCTTATCAGTCCACCTAATTTTCAACATTCGTGTTTAGCACTACATCTCAAGTGCTTCGATTCTCTCCTCTTCCGGTTTTAACAAAGTCCGTGTTTCACTACCACGCAGCGCTGTGCTCCAAACGTACATTCTCAGAAATTTCTTCATCAAATCAGGGCCTATATTTTATACAAGTAGACTTCTCTTGGCCAGAAATGCCCTTTCTCCAGTTCTAGTCTGCTTTTGATGTCCATGTTCCGTCCGTCACTTGTTGTTTTACTGCATAGGTAGTAGAACTCCTTAATTTCACCTACTTCGTGACCATCAATCCTGATGTTAAATTTCTCGCTGTTCTGATTTCTGCTACTTCTCTTTCCCTATAGCTTACCCCTATTTTTCTCAGAATTTCGAACGTCTTGCACCATTTTATATAGCCGAAGGCATGACCCAAGTCGGCAAATCCTAAGAACGTTTGCTTCTGTTATCAATCTTAACGTCAGAATTGCCTCTCTGGGGCCTAAAGCCAAACTGATCGTCATGTAACACATACTCAAATTTCTTTTCCTTTCTTCTGTATATTATTCTTGTTAGCAACTTGGATACATGAGCTATTTAGCTTATTGTGAGATAGTTATCGAACTTGTCAGGTCTGGTAGTCTTTGGAATTGTGTGGATGATATTTTCCGAAAGTCAGACGCTTTGTCGTCGGACTTGTGCAGTACATTCTACACACCAACTTCAACAGTCGTTTTATTGCAGTTTCCTCCAATGATTTTAAAAATTATGTTGGAGTGTTATCTATCCCTTTTGCTTTATATGATCTTATGTCCTCCAAAGCTCTGTTAAATTCTGATTTTAATACTGGATCCCCCATCTCTTCTAAATCGACTCCTGTTTCAGGCAAATCCTCCCTCTCATAGAACCTTCAATACCTCTCTCTCCTCTGCATTTAAGAGTGGAATTCTCGTTGCACTCTTAACGTTACCACCCTTGCTTTTAATTTCACAGGAAGGTTTTTTGACTTGCCTATATGCTGAGTCAGTCCTTAAGACAATCGTTTCTTTTTCGGTTTCTTCTCATATTTCATGCAGCCATTTCATTTTAGCTTCCCTATACTTTCTACTTATTTCATTCCTCAGCGACTTATTTCCACCTGAATATTTTTGTTCTTCGTTCGTTCATTGATTGGCTGAAGTATTTCTACTTTTATCCATGTTTTCCTCGCAGTTGCCTTCTTTGTAGCTATCTTTTTCTTTCTAACTTCTGGGTTGCCCTTTTTAGAGATGTCCATTCCACTTCGACTGTACTGCCTACTGTTCCCTATTGCTTTATCTACAGCCTTAGAGAACTTCAAGCGTATCTCGTCATCTCTTAGTGCTTTTGTATCCCACTTCTTTGCGTATTGATTCTTCATGACTAATCTCTTGAACTTATTCCTAATCTTCATCACTACTACATTGTGACCTAGGTCTACGAGTATATCTGCTGCCTGGTACCCCTTACATTCCAGTATCTGACTTTGGAATCTCTGTCTGACCATGCTGTAATCCGAAATCATCCCGTGTCAACCAATTTTTCCAAGTATATCTCCTCCTTTTTTGATTCTTCAGCAGAGTATTCTCTATTACTAGCTAACATTTATTACAGAACTCAATTATCCTTCCTAGTCCCAAGCTCATATTCTCCTGCAACCTTTACTTCTGCTGCTTCCCCTACAACTGTATTTTAGTCACCCACGACTATTAAATTTTCATCTGCCTTCACATACTGTATTACCCTTTCAATATCCTCGTATACCTTCTCTCTCTCTTCATCTTCAGCTTGCGAGTCGGCGTGTATACTTCGACTATCGTTGTCGATATTGGTTTGATGTCGATTCTGATAAGAACAACCCTATCACTGAACTGTTCGTAGTCACACTCTTTCTGCCCTACCTACCGGTTCATAACAAATCCTACTCCCTTTATACCATTTTTTTCTGTTGTTGGTATTACTTTACACTCATCGTACAATACATCCTTGTCTTCTTTCCATTTTACTTCGCTAACCCTACTATATCTAGATTGAGCCTCTGCATTTCCCTCTTCAGATTTTCTAGTTTCCCTACCATGTTCAAGCTTGTAAAATAGCACGCCCCGACTCATAGAACGTATTTCTTTCTGTGATTATTCAATCTCCTCCTCATGGTAACCTCCCCCTTGGCAGTTTCCTCCTGAAGATCGGCATGGGAGACTATTCTGGGAGCTTTTGCAATTTAGACATCATCGTGATACGTCTTGTGTTTTTAATGTAGTGGTTTCCATTGTCTTCTGCATCCTCATGCCGTTGATAATTGCCAGTTCTCCCGTCTTTATAGACAGTTTCCCACCACAAAGCCAAGAGAGTTCCCAGAACCTCTTTCAGCTCCTGTGCCCTCTTTGACAAGGTCCTTGACAGAATGAGGGTAACTTCTATGCCGGAAGTCTTCGGCCGCCAATGCTGACTGTTAATCGAAAACTAGGTGATCGCGGATTTCTATTTCTGGACCGATGACTTTTTTATTTCTAATCAAGGATGCTACTCCTAGGTCATGACCACGTACACGCACTTTCGGCCTCGTAGGTACCGAAACCACTGGAATTGCGTTTCGCCTGATTTGTGTAATACATAACTTAACTGTCTTACGGTTCTTATGCTTTCTATTCGGTTCAGTTGTCTGACCACACAAAATGGTTACTTGACGAGGCCACAAGATATAACTGCTCCGTGTCATCTTTTCAGATGCAAATTACCATCACGATAATGCAAATTAGATGTGAAACAAACATCAAGCTTGTAAACTCAAATGTATTACAGTGAATGACCTTTCAAGTTCAGGTTTCAATTTAAAATTACTTTAGGAACATTTTTATGCTGGACTGAAACCTAGGACTCCAATCCAGTAATTATTTTTCCTGTTAACTAACTACGAAATATCTAAAAAAGGTTTCAGTCACTACTGACTAAGTGTACTCGGGTTTAAAATGGAAATGAGAAAACAAAATTGTGTTGGACGGGAATTTGAACCCAGTACTTAATCGAATTATTAACTAAGCAGCATCAAATGTTATAAATCATAATTTTTCACTAATAGCAAGCTCATTGAAAATTAAATGACGAGACGAAAAATTTTTCACCTACTGAGATTCGAACTCAATATTTATCGTCGTTGATTTCTAATTACGAATAGACATTAACAATCGGTCTATTTCACCAGTAGCGAAGTGTGCAAGTGTTTGTCCTGGAAATAAGATGGCGTATAGTTCTGTGCTGTCTGGGAGTCTAACCCTGGACTTACCATCGTCGTTGATTACACAGGAAGAGTCGTTGATTATCGAGTGGTGTATCTCAACCTGAAATGATGTAACGAAAAGTTCTGTGTCTGACTTTGACTCGAAACCAGTACCAGCCATTATTACTGAAATCGCACGGAGAGGTGCTAAGAATCATAACCATTTGTCACCTGTAGTTTTGTGTTCCTATGATGCAAGCTGAAGTGACAGGATCGAAAATTTTGTGCCCAATCAGGAGTCGAACCGATGGAATTGCATTGTCTCATAGGCGTCAAACACAACGAAAGGAGAGATCTGAGTTTGAATCTTAGTCCAGGATCAATATTTCCAATATCTCATGTTCAGACACAATAAGAAATAAGCACCCGTTGACCTTACATGACGATTCGATCGGTAACACAAAAAAAAATCGTGTAAGAAAGCCAACCCGTAACATAGTTTCTACGTAGTGTAACTACCGCCTCTCTCACGCCACAACCTCCACCGACTCCCCAAAGGTAAGCAGCGATGGGACATGTTTAATGTGGCTGCAGAAACACGGTGCAACCCCTCATTTTTAAACCTATGCTACCAGAGGTGAAGAGGGTCTGTTCGGGCTCGTTCAAAATGGTTGTCTGATATGTGAATCGAACTCGGACCTTAGGCATATGTAGCTTGAATCATTTCAGCAGACCGCTAACCTACACAGAGGGTGGGTCCCTGATTGTCTCGTAAAGCAGAATGCTCTACGAGGGAAGAGAATTCTGATTCCCGACGCTGACTATAATTTCTCGATACGTTCATTTCTTTGTTCGTCCTCATCGATATTCACTAGGTGTCTATGCATTGCATGTTTTACTTGATTTTTTAATCACTGAAATAGTGACAACTGCCAGCAACACGAACTTGCAACGCGGTAGGATGCGAATATATTCGCTGGACGTGTGGCTTTCCAGTTGTGATTGTGTGCTGATGTATGTACTTACGGTCTAATTATAAATATGGCGCACTGTAAACGCAAAGGAAAAATATCGACTACAGCCTCATCTTTACGTTTTTAAACCTCATTTGGTCTGATATAATTCCGTAGGTAAGGGGCAGTGACCTCTTGTCATGCACCATAGTATGTGAACAGTATTGATGTACGTAATCCACCAGGGCAAAGTTCACTTAAAAACTGAACAAGTGCAAGTAGGCTCGCGTTCTGAGGATTCCATTCACACCTCATATCTGTGGCTTGACATGCGTGAGCAGCTCATAGTGGCTTGCCTTCCATGTATTCCTTTTCAAAATTTTGTGATTAAAGCCCTATCACTTGACATTTATTTTATACATGACACGTAAGTACTATTTCTTTCTGTACTGTTACCAGTTTGCAGCCTTTGAACTGTACTTCTAGGCCCTAATATAGACAAAAAGTTACCATGTCTGCTCCTGTCAAATAAAAAATGGTCTTTTACTTCATGTACTAAATATTGTTCATCATAATATTCATTTGTCTATATTTTGAATGTTAAGCAGCCTCTGCGGCTACTAGATGGCACTCTTGGTGTAACGTTCATCTGCCCGCATTGCTATCGTGGGCGCCTCAGTCTGTTGCTACCTGCGGCTTGACATGTGTGGACAGCCCATAGTGGCTTGCCTTCCATGTATCCTTTTTTTAAATTTTGTGACTAAAGCTTTATCGCTTGATATTTAGTTTATGCGTGACATGTAAGTATTGTTTCTTTCTGGTACTGTTAGTTAGTACCTACACTTACATAAAAAATTTGCCCAGAATTTTTGTACGCATGATGTAGGCCAGTTTGAATGTTTTACTTCTGATGAAGGCACTCATAGTAGTGCCTAAACCAGGTCAAAGGACTTAAATTTCGCGTCCGAGGGCTGTTGTTGGTTTGATTTTGCTTTGTAAACGGTCGCTGACCACGCAGCCTTGTTTAAAACTAAAATCTTTGTAGATAACAATAATAATAATAATAATTTCTCGTAGGTCAATGCGCTGGTGCTAGTATTTCTATTGGGCTTCGTTTTTTGTTCTTTCATTACTTGTTTCCCGTTATTTTGTTTGCTGAAATTCCTCATTCCTCCCCTTGAGCGCTTCCTTACGCTAGCCGTAAGCGCCTTTTCGCGGTGGCTTCGGCGCTATTATTTTTCCTGTTTCAGTAACATATATTGAATGAAGCAAATAAATGCTCTTTTCTTGAAATAAAAAATAAAATCTTCCTTGAGGAGAACGAATAATAAGCGTCCTCTACATGAGGAAAATGTTGCAGGTAATGGTAAAGCAAATAAAAATCTGTATTTTTTGGAACTAAAAGACTGTGTTCTTCATGCGAGGGTTGCAGAGAAAATAATACACCGCCTTTTTTTTTTCTCAGCCGAAAGCAATGATACGAATGCGACACGTTACGTATGTATTATCTGAAGTCTCCTGAGTGAGAGTTTACGTCACTTCCGTAGCTGCAGGACAGTCTCAAAATGGCGTCTTTAGGTGATGTACGTTACAACCAACGTGCTGTCATTGAATTTCTCGCTGCAGAGAAAGAAACCGCGGGAAATATTGACAAACGCTCTTGCAAAGTGTACGGAGCATCTGCTGTCGAGAGAAGTGCAGTTAGTCGCTGGGCACTGACGGTGAGGTCATCAGAAGGCGGTTCGACGGAGCTCCACTATTCGGAGTTGTCGGGGAGACCATCCATGGCTGTCCCACCTGACAAATTGCAGCGAGCTGATGTCATTTGCGAGGACAGACGCAATACGACTCGGCATTTGGCGCTGCATCTGTCAATTACCAAAGGAAGTTAACACAGGGAAGCACTGTTTCCGCCACCAGGACAAGGATTGGTACCGACAGGGCATAAACGCCCTTGCTTCACGCAGGAGGAAGGCGACAGAACCGGATGCAGATTACATGGAAAAATAGAGTGTGTAGATAAAACACCATTCTTTCATGTGTGTAATTCTCATTATGTTCAATAAAGAATTGTTGAAGACCCTCGTAAAACAATTTTTTGTAACGTAAACAACTGCGCTTTCTCCACTTTCACTCCAGTTGTCTATCCAGGCAAAGGGAACCTCCAGCTTACCGTGGACTCCTCATATCATTGATAGGTGATGGCTAGCGTGAAATGAAGTGTCAAAATTGGTGTTCCGACCGAAAATGAGTCCCACAACCTTTCGATTTCCACGCAACCGCTTTACCGCTAGACGCCAATGACCGAAATATCCGTATGTGCTTCACCTGTCGTATTAGAGTCTTGAATTTGCGAGTATCAAAATATATGACATATATGTTCGTCCTTTTTGATTACATTGACTTAAACTTAAATTATTTAAACCCCAAGAGAAGGTGGACCTTAGTATTTGACATAAATGTTAAACTGATACCTCCTCTCGCTTTTGAGAAACAGGGATCTTTCCAGATTGCGCTGAATTAGCACTTTTCAAAGTAATAATAATAATAATAATAATAATAACCACTGAAGCACATGCCAGTGTGATTTCTGAAAATATAGCTCTGTGCATCTAGTGGAATAAACAAGATGTTTTGCCAGCCGCGGTGGTCTAGCGGTTCCGGGCGCTCAGTCCGGAACCGCGCGGCTGCTGCGGTCGCCCGGTTCGAATCCTGCCTCGGGCATGGATGTGTGTGGTGTCCTTAGGTTAGTTAGGTTTAGGTAGTTCTAAGTTCTAGGGGACTGATGACCACAGATGTTAAGTCCCATAGGGCTCAGAGCCATTCTTTTGAAACAAGATGTTTTGTAACTTCCTGGCAGATTAAAACAGTGTGCCGGACCGAGACTCGAACTCGGGACCTTTGCCTTTCGCGGGCAAGTACGAAAGGTAGAGCACTTGCCCGCGAAAGGCAAAGGTCCTGAGTTCGTGACTCGGTCCGGCACACAGTTTTAATCCACCAGGAAGTTTCATATCAGCGCACACTCCGCTGCAGAGTGAAAAATCTCGTTCAAGATGTTTTGTGTTATTCACTGCCTCCTAGAGGTGTGTACATTGGAGTTGGAATCTGCTTCAACTGAGGCCCCAATGAAGTCTCAGTATATGAAAAGCTACCTAGGAAGCTCCAACTAGTGTTAATACTATACGAGGACGCCCGACTACGCTCTGCTAATTTCAGAAAAGGACATATCCATGAGCTTGGCTGGAAAGCAGTCCCTACTGCACTTCTTATTCTGATCTACAGCACTCAAACATTTATCCTTTTCGCTCCTTACCGAATAACTGACAAGAAAATTGTCATTTATGCACTTTAAACTTGCATTGACGACATCTTGATCTCCAAACCTATATCTTTCGACGTGCGTGGAATCCAAAAACTGCCTCACCGTTACAAACCGTCTTAGTTAATAGAAGAGTGGGGACATATTATTGATGATGAATTTCTCTCTTATGTTTCTATGTCATATTCAGTAAATCAACGAGAAACGCTATCAAATGATCCGTTCTAATACACGTTAATTACGATTTACCAGGACACCCTTACGACAAAAGTCTAATTTAACAGAAGAAAATTATCTGTAATACGAGCCACCCCAAATCATCAGGCATTAGCAATATCTAACGCACTTTTGAGCCTGATGTCTGTGTCCAGTGAAGCCTTGTGTCTTACGCAAGAATCAGTTCGAAATTACCACAAAAATGTAAAAACTTCGCAATGAGAGTAGACCCAAAAAGAAACCCACTGAACAAATTATTCAGTGCTACACATAATCTACAGAATTGTGTATACACAAAAGCTAAGATGTGTATCGGGAAAGGTAAAAAAAAAATTAACATGGGTGGATGGTCATAATTTCTTTAATTTTCCATTTGTAGATCTATGGGGTAGTAAATTGGATTCCGATAACACTTAAGATGGTAAAGCTAATAATTTTTTATTTTTTAGTGTTTTTCGATCTGAAAGCTTACTACTCGTAAGAGAAGACGTAAAACGCAGACAAACCGATTGGCGCAGTGGTTAGCACCGTCGACTCGCATTCGGGAGAACGACAGTTCAAACCCGCGTCCGGCCATCCTGATTTAGGTTTTCCGTGATTTCCCTAAATCACTTCAGGCAAATAGCGGGATGGTTCCTTTGAAAGGGCACGGCAGGGCTTAGGGAAAATCAGTCTGGATTCCGGAAACATGTAGGAACACGTGAAGCAATACTCTCCCTATCTCGGAAAGTACGTTGAAGAAAGGTAAAATTACGTTTCTGACATTTTTCGAATTTTAAGAAAATATTTGACAATGCTGGCTGGAAGACACTGGTATTCTAAAGGAAGCGGGGATAAAATACAGGGAGGCTAAGGTTAATTATAACTTGTATAAAAACTAGACTATGGTTGAAGGACATGAATGGTTTCAGTTGTTGACAAGGCAGTGAGAAAGTGTTGGAGTCTATTCAAGACGTTATTCTATCTGCGCATTGAGGAACCAGTCAAGGATACCAAGGGGAAATTTATAAAAGAAATTAAAGTTCAGAGAAAAAAAATATAAACTTTGAGTTTTGTCGATGACATTGTAATTCTGCCGCTAACGGAAAAATACTTAGAGGTGCAACCGAATGGCAGGATAGCGTCGTGAAAGAAGGTTATGTGACAAAATATTAATAGAAGTAGAACAAGGACAATGAAATGTAGTCCAATTAAGCCAGATGAAGGTGAGGGAATTAGATTAGGAAGTAGGGCACTAAAAGTAGTAGATGAGCTTTGTTATTTAGGCGGCAAAATAAGAAAAGGTACTGAAGTGGAGAGGATAGTAAAAGTTGGGTGGAACGGCAAGAAAAACATTTCTGAAAATCAGAAACTAGTTTACATCAAATATAAATTTAAGTGTTGGAACATCTTTTCGGAAGGTATTTGTATGGAGTGTAACCCTGAACGGAACTTAAACGTGGTCAGAAATGAAGAAAATAGAAACTTTTCAATGTAATGCTTCAGGAGAATGGTGAAGATTAGAACGGTAGATCAGACAACAGGAAGGTGCTGATTCGATTTGGGAAACAAAGGAAACTTTACAACTTGAGTAAAGGTAGGGATCGTTTGATAGGATACGTCCTGAGGTATCAAGGAATAGTGCTTTGATAGTGGAGGACGAGAGGGAGAAACAGTTGAGGAAGAACACGATTTAAATATGGTAAGGAGGTCCAAGTGGCAGCAGCATGGAGCAGCTATGTAGAGACAATGGACTTGTTGGATTCGCGTAGAGAACTGAATCAAACCAGTCTTCGGATTGAAGACCGCAACTGCAACAACAGGAACAACATATAGGGAATTGTCTAATTAAGTGTTTTGTTTCCTCCAATCTTACGAACGTCTTGATGCAACTTGCCATTACATCCTCTCCTGCGCTAACCTCTCCATTTGCACTAAACGTTTTCGGTTATATGATGCATGTACAGTTATATGAAGCATTTATTTTATTATCTGTGTTCCCCTACAGCTTTTGACCTCACTGCTCTCTAGTGCCATGGATGTTTTCTCCTATTGTCTTAACACTTGTTCTGTCACCCTGTTTTAGTTAATATTTTCCACATATTCCTTTCCTCGTCGTTTCTGAGATAAGCTCCCCATTTCTTATCTTGTCAGACAGTTTTCATCATTCTTGTGTAAAACTACACCTCGGATGAATCGACTCTCTTCTTTTCTGGTTTTCGAAGTAAAATATAATTGTCAAGGAAATTGCCAAAGGTGAAAACTCGTAGGTAAAAGTTTTGGACCGAGCCATTCCAATAGTTTAAATTCATTAGGCATTTTCTAGTACGATGAAACACTGAGGGGCAACCAGTATCTCGGTTTCGGTAGTTGTTTTGAGCTATTGTAAAGAGACGATAACTTGTGAAGTCGAGATGGGGGATAGTGCGCGAGGTGTAGATGGAAATGTGTCTAAAAACATAGCACATTCTTGGCAGTGTTCATTCAGGACGTGCCAACTTTCTGTAAAGTACTGAACATCGAAATATAGGTGGCAGTGGACTGATTAGTTATAAAATTGTAGCACACAGAACATGTGCAGTGACCATCGTTTCGCTTGTATGTTAGACGATAAGATTTCTTATACAAATTATCTACGGAATTAACAGGGGCGGTTTCAGGCCTAAGTGACACAAGCCACCGCTCTGGTTGCCACAGGTGCTACAACCGTGAGATTTGTATATACAGGACTATCACAATCAGTAGCGGCCGTTTGCGACACCCCTGGCTCCCAAATGCGGGATTTGTATATTTGTGCTTATCGGAACTGGTAATGAAAATTGGCACTAATGAGAATGTATGAGGGAAAATTGTGGAGAGGGCGAAGGGGCGCACCTTATGGTAAGTCGCTCGCGTGGAAAAGTTTTCTCGAGCCTGCCCTGGGAACTAACACAATAACTATAGCAATCAACGAGTGGGATTGGTACACTTGCACGGAGTGGCACTTGCACGGAGTGACACTTTCACAGGGCCTGGTGCTCTTGTCGGACTAATCGGCTTTTCACAGGTACAGCCACACTAAGAAGTCTAGCAGTTCAGCAAAACTGTCCGTGAAAGCTGACTCATGCTCACATCACAGCACTGAGCAACCGTGTACCGCTTCAGGGAGGCTCATTAACGCATTTCGTGGCAAATTTATATTTAAGATTGTATTAATATGAAATTCAACAAAATGAGAGCTGACAATGAAATTCAACTTCTCATATTTTGATGTTGCAAAGAACGAGGGGCACCTAAGTACGAAACATGGTATTTTTTACGACAGTTGCAGTCTTACGATGAGTGTCGTTTTAGAACGAAATTTAAATTGACAAATTTAAATGTCTAACTGATTTTTATAAGTACTGAATAGTCGAAGACAAACAGGTACTAGTAGCTTTTTGCGACCACTCAACATTTCTAAAATCCAGTTAATTATATTAATAATAACTGTAGCACACCTTTACTGCAGATTCTGGCCGACATACGGAAAATTTATATTTCCTTTCCTCCCGAAAAGAAAAATACGTTTTCACAATGAAGATTTTGGGAAAATTATTGAAATGTTTATTTCTCTGCTCCCATACGATGAATAATTTCTTCAGTCATATCGCTTAAAAGCTTTTTTCCACATCAGCTTCTTACTGTTCACCTTCCAAGTGCCCATAATCTTTCGCATGGAATCTATTGTAATGTTCTAGTAAACTGAATTTTTTCGTTGTGTTCGAAGTTTTGAAGCGCATAACACTATCTGTATGAAGGCACAATCGCATACATTACATATACACTCCTGGAAATGGAAAAAAGAACACATTGACACCGGTGTGTCAGACCCACCATACTTGCTCCGGACACTGCGAGAGGGCTGTACAAGCAATGATCACACGCACGGCACAGCGGACACACCAGGAACCGCGGTGTTGGCCGTCGAATGGCGCTAGCTGCGCAGCATTTGTGCACCGCCGCCGTCAGTGTCAGCCAGTTTGCCGTGGCATACGGAGCTCCATCGCAGTCTTTAACACTGGTAGCGTGCCTCGACAGCGTGAACGTGAACCGTATGTGCAGTTGACGGACTTTGAGCGAGGGCGTATAGTGGGCATGCGGGAGGCCGGGTGGACGTACCGCCGAATTGCTCAACACGTGGGGCGTGAGGTCTCCACAGTACATCGATGTTGTCGCCAGTGGTCGGCGGAAGGTGCACGTGCCCGTCGACCTGGGACCGGACCGCAGCGACGCACGGATGCACGCCAAGACCGTAGGACCCTACGCAGTGCCGTAGGGGACCGCACCGCCACTTCCCAACAAATTAGGGACACCGTTGCTCCTGGGGTATCGGCGAGGACCATTCGCAACCGTCTCCATGAAGCTGGGCTACGGTCCCGCACACCGTTAGGCCGTCTTCCGCTCACGCCCCAACATCGTGCAGCCCGCCTCCAGTGGTGTCGCGACAGGCGTGAATGGAGGGACGAATGGAGACGTGTCGTCTTCAGCGATGAGAGTCGCTTCTGCCTTGGTGCCAATGATGGTCGTATGCGTGTTTGGCGCCGTGCAGGTGAGCGCCACAATCAGGACTGCATACGACCGAGGCACACAGGGCCAACACCCGGCATCATGGTGTGGGGAGCGATCTCCTACACTGGCCGTACACCACTGGTGATCGTCGAGGGCACACTGAATAGTGCACGGTACATCCAAACCGTCATCGAACCCATCGTTCTACCATTCCTATACCGGTAAGGGAACTTGCTGTTCCAACAGGACAATGCACGTCCGCATGTATCCCGTGCCACCCAACATGCTCTAGAAGGTGTAAGTCAACTACCCTGGCCAGCAAGAT
This sequence comes from Schistocerca serialis cubense, assembly GCF_023864345.2. NCBI lineage: Eukaryota > Metazoa > Arthropoda > Insecta > Orthoptera > Acrididae > Schistocerca > Schistocerca serialis. The sequence goes on along the minus strand of NC_064639.1, from coordinate 1,147,708,973 downwards.
CTCCGGATCTGTCCCCCATTGAGCATGTTTGGGACTGGATGAAGCGTCGTCTCACGCGGTCTGCACGTCCAGCACGAACGCTGGTCCAACTGAGGCGCCAGGTGGAAATGGCATGGCAAGCCGTTCCACAGGACTACATTCAGCATCTCTACGATCGTCTCCATGGGAGAATAGCAGCCTGCATTGCTGCGAAAGGTGGATATACACTGTACTAGTGCCGACATTGTGCATGCTCTGTTGCCTGTGTCTATGTGCCTGTGGTTCTGTCAGTGTGATCATGTGATGTATCTGACCCCAGGAATGTGTCAATAAAGTTTCCCCTTCCTGGGACAATGAATTCACGGTGTTCTTATTTCAATTTCCAGGAGTGTATATGCTGGGCATCCTGCAGTGATATGTTGATGTTGATGTATCTGACAGCCTTAAAGTTCCTTGTCCGACCATCGCGCTACTTTTCATCCCTTTAAAAACGGCTACTCTCCATTATAAGGGGAGACACAAACCTATTTTTTAAAAAATTAATGGCTATTTCAAATCTTTAGATTTATACCCTTAGATCTCTAAACTATTTGGCTGTGGCCGAGCGGTTCTAGGCGCTTCAGTCAAGGAACCACGATGCTGCTACGGTCGCAGGTTCGAATCTTGCCTCGGGCATTGATGTATGTGATGTCCTTAGGTCAGTTAGGTTTAAGTAATTCTAAGTCTAGGGGACTGATGACCTCAGGTGTTAAGTCCCATAGTGCTTAGAGCCATTTGAGCCTATTTGGCTGTATTCGAATTACAAGTAGGCCCCACGTGTAAGAAATGTTTGAAATACGGACTGCGTTAGGGGCTGTGGCACATCGAAAGATGTCAAAGATAATTTTTGATTTCTGTCACCATCAAAGAGAACCATCTGTACTCCGAACGTGGCATAAACTTAAACTGGGGAAAACAAGTTGCAAGATTTCTCGGAAAACTAAAGCGAAACAAGTGGCGGTTAGTCGCTGGAAATCAATAACTTTGCCTGTTGACTATATAAATATAAATTTAGGGAATGCACTGAAGCCCTGTTCAGTACAGTCAACAAGCTACAAGGAAATAGGAATTGTCTTACAATCAAATATCCCTACCACTGTCCTTCCTCAAGAAGACTGTGAGGGCATCTTTAATCAGAAAATTCAAGAAAAAGGCTACCCTGATCTCGAAATTACAAGAAGAAAACTCATATAAGCAGGAAGAGAAAACGTTACGGTGTCGCTGAATTTTAATGGCCATGTGTCTTGTGGTAACATTCATTTTTTGATAAAATGTTGAAATCTATGTTACCGTAAGTTTGTTTTTCTAAGCTCAATGCGAACTTTATTTATCATAAATATTAACCTGAATGAAATTTTTGCAGGAACCGTTCTTCATGTGTTTGTGTACTTCCATGCATTAATTGTATCGAAAATGTAATTTGTCTATTTTATCATCACATTTATGTGCCGACAATTAAAGAAAATTTTAAGGCTGAAATTTTAAATAAACACTGAAAACAGATAGTGAATATTTCTCATAATAGGAATAAACAGACCCGTTGAACTGTATCTTGCGTGTACTACAAAATCTGGCATGTGAAAATTGTGGTGTAAGTACCAAAAGTTGGTTTTCAAGAATATAATTAAAATCGTATTAAAACTTCAAATTTCACCAAACACAATGATGACTTCAAAACCTTACATTATAGAGACGATTTTAAAATTTGGTTGCTATCGGCGAAGTAGAAGGAAAGTTACAGTTTTGGGTAGAGACTTCCCTTAAGCACTGCACCGTAAATACTGTATGTTCGTGTCTAAGGCTACGACGAACCTAATTTTGGTCATCCCTCTGAAGGCAGCACGTGATTTGCACCTCTCCCGCGCTACCAGTTGGCCATGTCGGGCTTAGTAACTTCGTCTGACAGTCCCATTTCACCGCTACCGCTCACAACCTAGGCAGCGGGCGAGAGTAAGGGCTCTTCCTTCCCCAACCTCAGTTAACAGGCCTGCTGTTGTCTACGACATGTGTTACTAGAAATTAGTTTCAACGTATGCTGAAAGGTTGCAAAACTGCCACCAGTCACTTTTGTTGTGATAATTTATTTTGTTTTTACTAGTATTATGCTGGTTTGTTCATCTTCCAACGGAGGGAGAATGTATGGATTTAATTGCATGTCTTTTGTCCTCGTTTCCGCCAAAGATTTTGTATTCGCTGTCTTCCCATACAGATTTTGATTATAAGAATCACTCAAGACGAATGCTGCGAATATTCCCTGGAAAAGGCTTAGCCTTTGAGATAATATTGTCCGTCGTCATTAGGGAATATTTTACAAATTTCAAGAGACGTTCAGTTGACTTGTGTCGTTTCCAGGGAACACCACGAAAGGATAGTCTGTTTCAGTCCCCCACAAAATTTATTTACAATATTTACAGGATTTCTAAAGATTACATTTAACTGTTTTTCAATATTTACAATTTCTTCATGATTCTGTCGTTTTCTTCGTCATTGTATCTTCTGTGCGTACGTCACACAAATCAGAAATGATTTTAAGTTCCTCCCGGTAAATGATGACAGCAAAAAGAGTTGCAGGATAAAGATTTATTAAAATTCTTGACCAAGGTTTCGGTATATAAAAATATACCTTCATCAGAAGCAAAAAATCCTAAACAGGAAGACACTTTCATTAGCAAAAACGTAGCATCGGAAATGAGAAAGAAAAAACACTACAGCTTAAGTAACCGTGAAATTACCAGAGTAATACAGGCACAAAATCTAATAGTTACTTACTAAAATTACATACTGCAATGGAGATTAATAAAACAATTGTACAACATGATTATGGACAACAGGGGCAATGCCAACACAGTTTAGCACCAGTACTGCGCCTATGAACTATCGAGATGAGAGTGTGGAAGCACTAGGGCAGATGGTTTCGCCGAGAGAGGGCACTTGTGGTATGTGCCAGACACTCGCGGGTATTAAAATCCATGGATACATACACTAGCGCATCAAAATTATTAAAAGCTGTGCTAATTCAAACCTTCTCTCTCAATAAATAAAACATATCAGACTATTTAAAAACATCTATGTAAAATAGAAAATATGGAACCAATTTACCTGTGTCCTAGTGTCAAACAGGTGAAGCTTGCGCTATGGAACACACCTAACGGGATAGGGCACTAGAGTAATGCGCGAGAATCTCGCGTAACGTAAGCCGTAAAATACATACTAGCGAAAACAACCAAAACGTTACAGTAAAACGAAACCATCTGTCGTTGTGATAAAAACATACTAGTCAATTAACCACACATAAACATCGAAAATCACAAACAGCAAACATAAAAAATTCGTAAAATCCCAACAAGACAGGAAAAGCGCACTTCACTGGCAAAACACGCAAGAAAACCAACTTCTAATCAGCCATACTACATTACATTAAGGCAACGAGGGGTTTGAAACTCTAAAAAATTTTTGTTTCTAAGCTGCACCTGTTCATTATGAATAAAACCATCTTTTAGAGACAGATGCTTGAAAACCTCCAATTTTTCGAGCAGGTCCAGTTTGTAACCTTTACTCGCTTCATGAAGCAATTCTACGTCATCCAGTTAACGTGGCGTATGCTGTAAGAGCCATAGATGTTCAGCAAACGTGGAATTATGTACGTTTTCCCCATTTTTACCTAGCATGTGTTCTTTATACCTTACTTCAATGGGTCTACCTGTCTGTCCAATGTAATAGTTTGGGCAGTCGTTACAAGTAATTTTGTAAACTCCGGATTTAGTGCCAAGTTCAAAAGTCATAAAGTATATATATATATATATATATATATATATATATATATATACATGGTGAGTCATCTAACGTTACTGCTGGATATATTTCGTAAACCACATCAAATACTGACGAACCGATTCCACAGACCGAACGTGAGGAGAGGGGCTAGTGTAATTGGTTAATACAAACCATAAAAAAATGCACGGAAGTATGTTCTAACACAAACCTACCTTTTTTTAAATGGAACCCCGTTAGTTTTTTTAGCACATCTGAATATATAAACAAATGCGTAATCAGTGCCGTTTGTTGCATTGTAAAATGTTAATTACATCCGGAGATATTGTAACCTTAAGTTGACGCTTGAGTACCACTCCTCCGCTGTTCGATCGTGTGTATCGGAGAGCACCGAATTACGTAGGGATCCAAAGGGAACGCTGATGGACCTTAGGTACAGAAGAGTCTGGAACAGCACATGACGTCCACATGCTAACACCTTTTTATTGGTCTTTTTCACAGACGCACATGTACATTACCATGAGGGGTGAGGTACACGTACACACGTGGTTTCCGTTTTCAATTACGGAGTGGAATAGTGTGTGTCCCGACATGTCAGGCCAATAGATGTTCAATGTGGTGGCCATCATTTGTTGCACACAATTGCAATCTCTGGCGTAATGAATGTCGTACACGCCGCAGTACATGTGTAATGTCGCCGCAGGCTGCCACAATACGTTGTTTCATATCCTCTGGGGTTGCAGGCACATCACGGCACACATTCTCCTTTAACGTACCCCACAGATAGAATTCCAGAGGTGTAAGATCAGGAGAACGGGCTGGCCAATTTATGCGTCCTCCACGTCCTATGAAACACCCGTCGAACATCCTGTCAAGGGTCAGCCAGTGTTAATTGCGGAATGTGCAGGTGCACCATCATGCTGATACCACATACGTCGACGCGTCTCCAGTGGGACATTTTCGAGCAACGTTGGCAGATCATTCTGTAGAAACGCGATGTATGTTGCAGCTGTTTGGGCTCCTGCAATGAAGTGAGGACTAATGAGGTGGTCGCCAATGATTCCGCACCATACATTTACAGTCCACGGTCGCTGTCGCTCTACCTGTCTGAGCCAGCGAGGATTGTCCACGGACCAGGAATGCATGTTCCGTAGATTCACTGCCCCGTGGTTTGTGAAACCCGCTTCATCGGTAAACAGGTAGAACTGCAACGCATTCTCTGTTAATGCCCATTGCACTCGATGATTAAAGTCATCACCATGTAATTGCTGATGTAGCGACACATGAAACGGGTGAAAGCGGTGACGATGCAGTATGTGCCTGACACTACTTTGACTCAGTCCACCGGCTCTCACAATGTCCCGTGTACTCATGTGTGGGTTCATGGCAACAGCAGCTAACACACCAACTGCACCCGCTTCTCCTGTGACGAGCCTGTTACGGACCCGTTTGCGTGCTACGACCATATCTGTTCCATACAGTTGGCGCTAGATGTTTTGCAATGTGCGGCACGTTGGATGCTCTCTGTCCGGGTACCGTTCTGCATACACCCTGCAGGCTTCAGCTGCATTTCGTCGACACTCGCCATAGATGAGTATCATCTCCGCCTTTTCAGAGTTCGAATACACCATGGTCACAGATCCTACAACACTACACTATCACAGACGTCTGGTAACACGGTGTACTACAGTTGGACTGCGTGCGGAGACGAATGCAGAATAACAATAGCAGCAAGCGCTACATGCGGACACGGCGACAGCTAGACCAAACCACAACAGTGCACTACAGCCACACTCGTAAACACGGTCGTCATCGTAAACATGTCCCTGCAGATGCTGCTCGCCGACCGTGGCGCGTGTTTGTTACAACACGCAACTGAACGTCGGAGGTTTCAAGCGTCAACTTTAGGTTACAATATCTCCGGATGTAATTAACATTTTACAATGCAACAAACGGCACTGATTACGTATTTGTTTATATGTTCAGATGTGCTAATAAAACTAACGTGGTTCCATTTAAAAAAACGTAGGTTTGTGTTAAAAAACATACTTCCGTGCATTTTTGTATGGTTTGTATTAAAAATTTACACTAGCCCCTCTCCTCACGTTCGGTCTGTGGAATCGGTTCGTCAGTATTTGATGTGGTTTACGAAATATATCCAGCGGTAACGATAGGTTGGTTGGTTGGTCTGTTTGGGGGAAGAGACCAAACAGCGTGGTAATCGGTCTCATCGGATTAGGGAAGGATGGGGAAGGAAGTCGGATGTGCCCTTTTGAAGGAACCATCCCAGCATTTGCCTGGAGCCATTTTGGGAAATCCCGGAAAACCTAAATCAGGATGTCCGGACGCGGGATTGAACCATCGTCCTCCCGAATGCGAGGTAACGATAGGTGACTCGCCCTGTACATATATGTATATATTATGACTTTTGAACACTATTAAGGTAAATACATTGGTTGTTCTCTATCAAAATCTTTCATTTGCTAAGTATGCCTATCAGTAGTTAGTGCCTTCAGTAGTTAGAATCTTTTATTTAGCTGGCAGTATTGGCGCTCACTGTATTGCAGTAATGAAGATTTTTGTGAGGTAAGTGATTCATGAAAGGTATAGGTTATTGTTAGCCAGGGCCATTCTTTTGTAGGGATTATTGAAAGTCAGATTGCGTTGCACTAAAAATATTGTGTGTCAGTTTAGTGATGATCAGAATAACTAAAGAGAGAAATGTCTGAGTACGTTCGGTTTTGCTCAGCTGTTTGAAAATGAAATAACGTAAGGGGTTTATCAGCACAGTAATTCACTGATTTTTCTAAGTTGACGTTTCAGTCGATCAAACTGGTGGCCGTAGTACTCTGCATATTCTTGAAGATTTATCGCTGGTAATATTCGGATTAACTTTTGACATTCGTGTACGAGTATTTATTCTTTGGTTCTTTTCTCGTGAGACGTTATTAGTACTATGGCTCGTTCCAATGTAGTCCCACATCTGTCTTGGTGTACCTTCGTTATCGAGCCTCTGGTCCAAAAAATTGTCATAAGAGTCCTGAAGCTTTTGGTTTTCAGGCGTCCTTTCATAAGTACACACACACACATACAACATTTCCAGGGCAAGATGTGGCAGAGCAGAACACATTCCAATGTGACAGCGTATTTTCTCGTAGGGTGGAACGAGGCCACAACACTGAACTTGTTTTCACTAACATTGATTAAATGATAATTGCAACCAGTAATCTACGACCCAGGAAACAAACTGTTAGCTACTTGGACGACTGAAGTTCCGAAGTTCATCATCAGGGATACAGGGTTCCGTCCAGGCTCGTTAGTTTTAATAGCTGTAAAAAAAACGTTCATATGCTTCTCGGTTTTTATTTGACAGCAAAGCTTAAACAACTGGAATGGTTTGTCTCTTTCAAGAAGTATGAAGCTGCTCACTCGAACTCTTGAACGCTCTATTTACAAAGAATGACCCGCAGTTTGATAAACACACTTTTCCTTTTTCGCTGGCGAGCACCAATATTCTTCACTCGGTCCCCTGTTATCATGTTTAAGTAAAATATTGCTACCATCATTCATCAGTAAATTATTTTCTTGGAAGAATATTCCTTCAGAATCGGTGTGACGTTGTGCAGTTCCTATATTCGCCTAATGTGATGTAACGACTGTTTCGCACTTCCGTGTGATGGTAATGATGTTACTAAGTGGTGGCCCAGATTGAAGAGCTGCCCTACATCTTCAGCGTGAAATGAAACTGTAGCGTCTGTTTCTTTTGATTGCTCTTCTTAGCGCTAGCAAAATGTTATCACACTTCATTTGCAGCCTCATCTGGAATAAAAACATGTCTACCTTCCCCTAAAACTGTGTTATATTTGTAGATAGACTTTTTCTGCATTAATTCTTTTTAAAGTTTACATAACAGCAGTACGTCACTTCATGTTTGTTTGTATAGTGTACTGTATGCTGATACCCGTTGTAAATCAGTAAAGGCTTCCCTTTGCTAGTCTCGGTGAACTCCATTATACCAGTACTAAAACACAGATCATTACTTGATTGTTAGTGGTCAACTGCAATAGTGAACTCTGGAAGAAAGCCACGCAAACTACGAAGTAATTCTCGGACAGGCAACTTTGTGCAGAAATGAGCTTTGGCCTTTCCCAGAGTTAACAGCGTGGAGCGGCTGAAAGGCCAGACAATCCCACTTCTGAGACATCCTGTCCACTACCTAAGGTGACCTGGGCTCTTTGCAAATGTCACTCCGTGCAAGTGCCGCAAACTCGAAACGAATTACGGCAGTAAGCAACAAGTTGCTTAGAAGAGATTGTCCCGTACAACAGTGAAGAGTTCGGCGCATGACTGCAACCAGTTCTGATTGTCAGCAGATGTAACACGATCTATAAGAGTCCACAAGGCAGGCAACACTACCTTCAGAGCAGTTCGGACTCATTCTGAGTGTCATCAGAAGATAAAACGAGATTAAAATTAGGCTCACCGACTGAGCCATACTCAGCCACAAGCAGGGTACTATTTCCCATGTGAAGTTTCTCATACTCTACAGGCATCGCTAGTATGTAAAATTAGGAACGAATGGTAAAGGAAAGATCGCCAATCGCGAAGCGCTGATTAGAAACTTCGCCCCCAACTCAGACTGGTGGACTTCGTTGTTGTTGTTGTTGTTGTTGGTGTTGTGGTCTTCAGTCCAGAGACCGGATTGATGCAGCTCTCTATGTTACTCTATCCTGTGCACGCTTCTTCATCTCCGAGTACCTACTGCAGCCTACATCATTTTGAGTCTGCTTAGTGTATTCATCTCCTGGTCTCCCTCTACGATTTTTACCCTCCAAACAGCCCTCTAATACTAAATTGGTGATCCTTTGATGCCTCAGAACATGTCCTACCAACCGATCCCTTCTTCTAGTCAATTTGTGCCACAAATTTCTCTTCTCCCCAATTCTATTCAGTACCTCCTCACTAGTTATGTGATCTACCCATCTAATCTTCAGCATTCTTCTGTAGCACCACATTTCAAAAGCTTCTATTCTCTTCTTGTCTAAACTATGTATTGTCCACGTTTCACTTCCATACATGGCTACACTCCATACAAATACTTTACTCAATGTTAAGAAACTTTTCTCTAGAAGTTTTCCTTGCCATTTCCAGCCCACGATTTATATTCTCTGTACTTCGACCATCATCATTTTGTGCCCCAAATAGTAAAACTCATCTACGACTTTAAGTGTCTCATTTCCTAATCTAACTCCCTCAGCATCACCTGATTTAATTCGGCTGCATTCCATTATCTTCGTTTTGCTTTTGTTGATGTTCCTCTTATACCCTCCTTTCAAGACACTGTCCAATTCCTGCTCAAAATTATTCATTTGTTTCCTTTAATGCTTGCTCAATACACAGATTGAATAACGTCGGGAATAGGCTACAACCGTATCTGACTCCCTTCCAACCGCTCCTTCCCTTCCATACCCCTCGACTCCTATAACTGCCATCTGGTTTCTGTACAAATTATAAATAGCCTTTCGCTCCTTGTATTTTACCCCTGCCACCTGCAGAATTTGAAAGAGAATATTCCAGTCAACATTGACAAAAGCTTCCCCTACGTTTACAAATGATAGAAACGTAGGTTTGTCTTTCTTTAATCTATCTTCTAAGATAAGTCGTAAGGACAGTATTGCCTCACGGGTCCCAACATTTCTACGGAATTCAAACTGATCTTCCCCGAAGTCGGCTTCTACCAGTTTTCCATTCGTTTTTAAAGAATTCGTGTTAGTATTTTGCAGCTTTGACTTATTAAACTGATAGTACTGTAATTTTCACATCTGTCAACACCTGGTTTCTTTGGGATTGGAATTATTATATTCTTTTTGAAGTCTGAGGGTATTTCGCCTGTCTCATATATCTTGCTCACCAGGTGGTAGAGTTTTGTCACGGTTGGCTCTCCCAAGGTTATCAGTAGCTCTAATAGAATGTGTCTATTACCAGGGCCTAGTTTCGACTTAGGTCTTTTAGTGCTCTGTCATACTCTTCACGCAGTATCATATCTGCCATTTCATCTTTATCTACGCCGTCTTCCATTTCTGTAATATTGTCCTTAAGTACATCGCCTTTGTATAGACCATCTATACACTCTTTCCACCTTTCTGCTTTCCCATCTTTGCTTAGAACTGAGTTTCCGTCTGAACTCTTGATATTCATGCAAGTGGTTGTCTTTTCGCCAAAGGTCTCCTTAATTTTCCTGTAGGTAGTATCGATCTTACCCCTAGTGATATATGCCTCTACGTCCTTACATTTGTCCTCTAGCCATCCCTGATCAGCCATTTTGCACTTCCTGTTGGTCAATTTTGAGGCGTTTGTATTTCTTTCTGCCTCCGTAATTTACTGCACTTTTATATTTTCTCCTTTCATCAATTAAATTCGATATTTCTTCTGTTACCCAAGCACAGACACTTAAAGTAGTAAAGGAGTTTTGCTATTTAGGGAGTAAAATAACTGATTATGGTCGAAGTAGAGAGGATATAAAATGTAGACTGGCAATGGCAAGGAAATCGTTTCTGAAGAAGAGAAATTTGTTAACATCGAGTATAGATTTAAGTGTCAGGAAGTCGTTTCTGAAAGTATTTGTATGGAGTGTAGCCATGTATGGAAGTGAAACATGGACGATAAATAGTTTGGACAAGAAGAGAATAGAAGCTTTCGAAATGTGGTGCTACAGAAGAATGCTGAAGATAAGGTGGGTAGATCACGTAACTAATGAGGAGGTATTGAATAGGAGTGGGGAGAAGAGAAGTTTGTGGCACATCTTGACTAGAAGAAGGGATCGGTTGGTAGGACATGTTTTGAGGCATCAAGGGATCACAAATTTAGCATTGGAGGGCAGCGTGGAGAGTAAAAATCGTAGAGGGAGACCAAGAGATCAATACACTAAGCAGATTCAGAAGGATGTAGGTTGCAGTAGGTACTGGGAGATGAAGAAGCTTGCACAGGATAGATTAGCATGGAGAGCTGCATCAAACCAGCCTCAGGACTGAAGACCACAACAACAACAACCCAAGGATTTCTACTAGCCCTCGTCTTTTTACCTACTTGATCCTCTGCTGCCTTCACTACTTCATCTCTCAAAGCTACCCATTCTTCTTCTAGTGTATTTCTTTCCCCCGTTCTTGTCAGTCGTTCCCAAATTCTCTCTCTCAAACTCTCGACAACCTCTTTTCCTTTCAGTTTATCCAGGTACCACCTCCTTAAATTCCCACTTTTTTGCAGTTTCTTCAGTTTTAATCAACGATGTATCTCATACTGACATTTTGGTTTCCTTCCGTCTGCAGTGCACTGCATGTTGACACGGCCATTGGTCAGACGCATTTCTCTTTCACTGACAATGCAGTATCAGCGATTATTCTGTTATTAATAAAAGTACATGATACTATTCGTTATTTGGATTACTGCAGAGAGAATGGCAGTATCGCTTGATGAAGGCATATTTGATAATACTGTCAGCGTTTTATACTCCTTTTTAAATGTGTTGATGACCACTGCTTCTCCCTTCGTGTTAGCAGAAGCACACATCGGATTTGCTTCGCACACTCTCGCAGGGCCAATTTCTTTGCGAGTTTTTGAGCCCAGTGCGCTTCCTTTCATGTCATACCAATAAAAGTCTTCTTGGGAAAAATTGTTTGTAGCTTCATAATAATAAGAAGGGGGGAAGTCTCGTTTCCTCGTAATCCTTAGAGAGTAACCACGGGTGATGCTGGAAAATTAAAAAGAAAGTGAATCGCTTCTGGCTAATGAGTTTCTCAGTTCAGCGGAAAAAATAATTAAGGCAGGTACTGAAGAGGACAGCCGTCTAAATAATTCCCACTGCTCTTTATTTGTGGTGTTTGAGTTACAGTCGATAAGTCTGGACGTTATTGGTAACTACACCTTAGATCAAAGTCGTTGGGCTATGCTTCATAATTTCGGCTTTGAGTAAACGCTAAAGCAACCGGCGTCGCCGTGTCTTTGATAGGCGAGTTTCACAACTGCTAGCCGAGTTAGTACGTCGGCTGAGCAAACATATTTCTCCTGTCGCTACTCTAATGGAGAACTGGCAACATTCTAGAACGCGCTTGGGAATTCGTGACCGTCGGTTTACTTCCTAGTGTGGTTCAGAATTGGCCTGCTAAATTCGCTTGACATTTCGCTATCATTTCCGATAAATAACCTGAAAGGTCCTGAATTATCGTGAAACATAGAGTTGTCAAATTTATTATTTTACTTCTGGAGGGCAATAAATAACTAATCTTACATTTAATATGACTCGTTATAAATGTTAACAAACAGTACCACACTGAGATACGCTGACAGTACTCCTCGGTGATAACGTGGCCACCACGTAAAAGGAAACGCTCCGTCAGCGCTCGGTTCCAATCTTGAAAGATGCGTAAATATTTCGTTTATTACTTTTTCTCTTACCGAGCTATAAGCTTTCAGATCGAAAACCATTAGGGAAATCTAAATTTCACTCCGATTTTTGAGACTTCGATTTAACCTAGCTTTCTCCTCTCAGCGGTGTAAGGAGTCATTTGCCTGGCTGTGATATGTTAAGGAAACGCAATTCACTGGAGTCCAATAGAAAGACTTGCACTCAGACGCTGAGCCACATGAAACAATAATTATTATATTATTATTACTACTATTATTGTTAATAGTATTATTACTATCTATAAACATAATCAAGTCTGAACGGAATCTTCAGAACGTGAGTCCTACTTGCATGTGTTCAGTTGTATTAGGTGAACTTTGCCCTGGTTGGTTACGTATATCAATACACTTCACATACTATGCTGTATGAGAAAAGGTCAGTAAGCCCTTACTTTCGGAATTATATCAGGACAAAGTTGGTTTAAAAACGTAAAGATAAGGTTGTACTCGATATTTTGCCTTTGCGTTTACAGTGCGCCATATTTATAAGTAGACCGTAAATACACTCCTGGAAATTGAAATAAGAACACCGTGAATTCATTGTCCCAGGAAGGGGAAACTTAATGACACATTCCTGGGGTCAGATACATCACATGATCACACTGACAGAACCACAGGCACATAGACACAGGCAACAGAGCATGCAAAATGTCGGCACTAGTACAGTGTATAACCACCTTTCGCAGCAATGCAGGCTGCTATTCTCCCATGGAGACGATCGTAGAGATGCTGGATGTAGTCCTGTGGAACGGCTTGCCATGCCATTTCCACCTGGCGCCTCAGTTGGACCAGCGATCGTGCTGGACGTGCAGACTGCGTGAGACGACGCTTCATCCAGTCCCAAACATGCTCAATGGGGGACAGATCCGGAGATCTTGCTGGCCAGGGTAGTTGACTTACACCTTCTAGAGCACGTTGGGTGGCATGGGATACATGCGGACGTGCATTGTCCTGTTGGAACAGCAAGTTCCCTTGCCGGTCTAGGAATGGTAGAACGATGGGTTCGATGACGGTTTGGATGTACCGTGCACTATTCAGTGTCCCCTCGACGATCACCAGTGGTGTACGGCCAGTGTAGGAGATCGCTCCCCACACCATGATGCCGGGTGTTGGCCCTGTGTGCCTCGGTCGTATGCAGTCCTGATTGTGGCGCTCACCTGCACGGCGCCAAACACGCATACGACCATCATTGGCACCAAGGCAGAAGCGACTTTCATCGCTGAAGACGACACGTCTCCATTCGTCCCTCCATTCACGCCTGTCGCGACACCACTGGAGGCGGGCTGCACGATGTTGGGGCGTGAGCGGAAGACGGCCTAACGGTGTGCGGGACCGTAGCCCAGCTTCATGGAGACGGTTGCGAATGGTCCTCGCCGATACCCCAGGAGCAACAGTGCCCCTAATTTGCTGGGAAGTGGCGGTGCGGTCCCCTACGGCACTGCGTAGGATCCTGCGGTCTTGGCGTGCATCCGTGCGTCGCTGCGGTCCGGTCCCAGGTCGACGGGCATGGGCACCTTCCGCCGACCACTGGCGACAACATCGATGTACTGTGGAGACCTCACGCCCCACGTGTTGAGAAATTCGGCGGTACGTCCACCCGGCTTCCCGCATGCCCACTATACGCCCTCGCTCAAAGTCCGTCAACTGCACATACGGTTCACGTCCACGCTGTCGCGGCATGCTGCCAGTGTTAAAGACTGCGATGGAGCTCCGTATGCCACGGCAAACTGGCTGACACTGACGGCGGCGGTGCACAAATGCTGCGCAGCTAGCGCCATTCGACGGCCAACACCGCGGTTCCTGGTGTGTCCGCTGTGTCGTGCGTGTGATCATTGCTTGTACAGCCCTCTCGCAGTGTCCGGAGCAAGTATGGTGGGTCTGACACACCGGTGTCAATGTGTTCTTTTTTCCATTTCCAGGAGTGTACATTCGTCAGCACACAATCACAGCTGGAAAGCCACACTTCCAGCTCAAATATTCGCATCCTATCGTGTTGCCATTTCGTACACCTGGCTGTTGTGCCACTATTTCAGTGATTAAAAAATCAAGCAAAACGCGCAATGGATAGACAGCTAGTGAATACCGATGTGGACGGACAAAGAAATGAATGTGTCGAGTAGGTCGTAGTCAGCCTCCACAGAATAAGAATTCTCTTTCCGTGTAGAACATTCTGCTTTATGACACAATCAGGGACCCACCCTCTGTCTAGGTTGGCAATCTGCTGGAACCATTCCAGCTACATATGCTCAAGGTCCGGGTTCGATTGACATATCAGACAATTTTGAACAAGCACAAATAGATCCTCTTCACCTCTGGTAGCGTAGGTTGAAAAATGCGGGGTTGCACCGTGATTCTGAAGCCACTTTAAACATTTCCCTTCGCTGCTTACTTTAGGAGAGGGGTGAACTTTGGGGCGTGACAGAGGCAGTGGTTACACTATTTACAAAGTATGTCACGGGTTTGCTTTCTTACAAGACTTTTTTTATTAATGAGCGAATCGTCATATAAGATCAACGAGCGCTAATTTTTCTTATTGTATCTGAAGAGGAGATATTGAAAATTATCATGCTGGACTGGGATTCAAACTCAGATCTCTCCTTGCGTTGGGCCTGGTATCTTTGAGACGATGCAATTCCATCTTTTCATTGTTTCACCTAGATTCCGGACTCCTCGAGGTCTCCATGAAGCGCGTGTCTCGGTTAGAAACCTGATTTGGCACAAAAGTTTCCATCGTATCATCAACTTGTAGCATGGGCACACCAAACTACAGGTGGCAAATGATTATTATTCTTAACACCTCTCCGTGCAATTTCAATAATAATGGCTGGTACTGGTTTCGACTGCAAGTCAGAGACAAAAATTTTCGTCATATCATTTCAGATTCAAACACGCCACTCGCAAGTCAACGTCACTTCCTGTGTAATCAACGACGATGACAAGTCCAGGGTTCGACTCCCAGTCAGCACAGAACCTTACGTCATCTTATTTCCAGTACAGACACATGGACACTTCGCTACAGGTGAAATAAACCGATTGTTAATGTCTATTCGTAACTAGAAATCAACGACAATAAGTACTGAGTTCGAATGCCAGTAGGTGAAAACTTTTTAGTCTCGTCTTTTCACTTTGTCAGCTCGCTACTGGTCAAAAATTACGATTTCTAACATTCAATCGTGCTTAGTTAACAATCCGATTAGGTGATGGGTACGAATCCCCATCCAACCCAGAATTTATGCCCTGTTATTTCAAGTTTAAACATGCACACACTTTGTTACTCGCGATCGATACGTTATTTAAGATCTTTCGTAGTTAGTTAAGTTACTGGATTGGAATGTCGTGTCCCAGACCAGTGCAAAATTTTCGTAGTGTAATTCCACGTTGAAACTTGCTATTTGAAATACCATTTACTGCAATAATTTGAGTTTACAACGGTAATGGTAATGGTTGTGTCATCCCTAAAATAACGTGTTTTGCGATATTTGCAATATCGTGATATTAATTTGCATGTGCATTGATAGACAGTGAGTAGTTGTATCTTGTGATGTCTTGAAGTAACTATTTCGCGTAGTCAAACGACTGCACCGAAAACGTAGCAGAAGATCTGCAAGAAAGTTACGTTAAGTGAGTTGCATAAAAATCAGACGAATCGCAGTTCTAGTCGTTCGGACACTTTTGTGAATGACAGTACATCCTTTTTCCGTCGTACCAGTTATGCATTAAGCCTATCAATCCTGTTTCGTTTGCATTGGCATCTGCGGGTTATGCAGTTACCAAAAACTGCCACAAGGTGACATGAAGGCTATTCTAGAACACTCCGCCATGTCGAATGGGTTCAAATGACTCTGAGCACTATGGCACTTAACATCTGTGGTCATCAGTCCCCTAGAACTTAGAGCTACTTAAACCTAACTGACCTAAGGACATCACACGCATCCATGCTCGAGGCAGTATTCGAACCTGCGACCTTAACGGTCACGCGGTTCCAGACTGTAGCGCCTAGAACCGCACGGCCACACCGGCCGGCCCATTTCGAAACTTCGCTGCATTTTCTGATTTCTATTTGTGTTTCACGTTGACATAAATAACGTACTGTATAAAATCATTGACTCTCCCAACATTTCTCTTAAAAGTAAGCATTGCAACGCTTATTACATTGAGAGAGGTAGCATGTTGATAAGATTTAATACTATGCTGAATTTACTTATATTTTATAAACGAACTATATTACAATCATTTCACACTATGCAATATATGGCGGCAGTTAGTGACGACTTCATTTGAGTTCTGAATATTTCGGAGAAATTCCAAAAATTGGCTTCAGTAATTGCAACAGAAAACTGTAACGTACAGAGTACATCGAGAATGCGAATTACAATGTGATCACGATCGGCTGCCACGTTTCCTACGCTGTAAATTACGAGAGCCGACTTCAGCAGACGAAAATCTCATTTAATACTTGAGACATAACATGCTACTCACTCACGGGTAAAAGCTTAAGATGTAAGGCGGTGTGTAATTGATGGGCCGATATGTAACGACCACTTAATCTTTAGGTATGGATCTCTCGTTGAGTGAGAGGTTGTATATTATTGTTACGTATGGAGCTATGGTGTGAATATATTCTGAAAGGAACCTAGCTAGCGTACCATGTGGACTGGGGGCCTTCCTTCATTAATTTAAGCTCGCTTGGAAAGCTATGCAGCGGCGTTCTGCGTAGCATGGATTTGGCAAGACCTTGGAATGTTCATGTAAAACCACACTTCTACTCTCACGCCACACAATTCTCGAAAATTGCCAACCAGTAGTTTTTGGGCGCGGAACTGCTGCCTGACAGCGTCCCGGATGTGTCTCATGGAGTTCAGACCAGGAGAATCTTGTGGCCAAGACGTTAAAGTGAGTTCACAATCATGCTTATAAAACCACTGGTGTAATGACATGGACAGTTACCTTGCTGCAAGGTGACACCGTCGTCAGGGGAGACATCAAGTACGAGGGGGATGCAAGTGTTGCGCAATAATCACAGCTGCCTTTCACTACTGCTACGTATCCCATGGTAGCGGAAAGAATGTGGCACATAGCGTAACACTGCCACCAGCGACCGGCGTCCATGGCGGGGTGCCTATTTCGGGCAGCAGTTCGCCCGCGTTTTGGGGTGTACGGACAAGACCGTGGACTCGGTGAGGCAAGACACGTCAATCGTCTGACCGAGCGACAAGTTTCCATAGACCACGGTCCATTTCGATGATCCCGTGCCCAATGCAGTTGTAACTGGCACTGTCGTTGGCTCAACATGGGAACAAGTAGGAGTGATCTGCTGCAGAGGCCCACATGCACTGAATGGTGTGTTCCGAAACCCTTGTGCTTTTACCGTAGCACTGTACGCTGCCGCCACACCTGCCAGAGGTCGCCGCCTGACCTGCTCTACACAGCGAGCGAGTCTCTGTCTTCCAAGTTCTTTGATGAGGCATCAACACGTTGTCGTCTGTTCGTAGCTTCACCGTCATTCAAAACCCTACATCCCACCACCTTCCCCGTTTCCGAAATCCTGTTTCTTAGGCACTATAAAAATCCGTCATTCTTCAGACTCACTTATCTCATTGCATTTATTCTTCTTCGGCTCGTATCAGTATTAGAATGATTACCTATTTGTCCGTGGTCCGCGTCGCGTGCCCTTATGCAACCCGGCCGCATTTAATCACAGGATGAGCAGTGGTCATGTTTTGGCTCATCATCGTATATAACGGAAGTGTAGTTCTAAATTTAAATACACTGAATAAATAATCTCTATGTTTTGGCTCATCATCGTATATAACGGAAGTGTAGTTCTAAATTTAAATACACTGAATAAATAATCTCTATTTATATTTGTAAGTGTCAGCACTGTTTGGCAAGTTATCGATATAACCACTTGCAGGTTACTTCTCGGCAGTCGTACTCTCGCGACACTTTGGAAAAATTAATACCTAAATCTTTCCTTGACATATCTGACCTTTTTTTTTTTTTGTACAACGATAATTTCTCCCTATGTAGGTTGCACGCAACTAAGTATTTTCGCATTCGGAGGAGGAAGCTGATGATTGCAATTTCATGAAAAATCTCACCACAACGAAAAACGGTTTTTTGTTTCAATGATGACGATCACCTTCCCCCCCCCCCCCCCCCCCCCTCATCGCCCAATATCGCGTAGCATATCCATGACACTCTCTCCCCTGGTTCGCAATAGTTCAAAGCGAGGTGCCCCTTCTTTGAGCATTTTCGACGTCTTCCGTCAATTTTATCTGGTAAGGATACCCAAGCAAGATGCTCCAGAAGTGGTCGGATAAGCGTATTGTAGGCAGTCTCTTTAGTAGATTCATTGTATCTTCTACGTACTCTGCAAATAATATTCACTCTTTGGTTTTACCTTCGCCACGACTTTGTGATGATTCCAATTTAAGTAGTTCGTTATAGCAATCTCTAGGTATTTAGTTAAATCGACAACCTTTAAAATTTGTGATCTATCGTCTAATCGAAATGTAATGGGTTTTTACTACCCGTGTGGAGTCTCAGTTGCCACTCTTCCCATCATAAAGATATGTTCTCTAAATCATTCTGCAATTCGTTTTCATCTTCTGATGACTTTACTATACGATAAACGACACTATGATCCTCAGTCAAGAATAGCAAAGGGTTATAACATTGCATTCGTGAACCCCTGATTTCACTAGATGGATCCCCATCGATTACTAGGAAATGTGATTTTTTCTGAAAAGAAATCATGAATCCGGTCGCACAGCTGACACAAGATTCCAAGGCACACAACTTCTTTAGAATCTGCTTGTGAGGAGCGGAAATCTAGAAATAAGTAATCAGATTGAGAGCCCCTGTCGATAGCACTCATTACTTCGTGTAAGTAAAGAGTCAGTTCTGTTTCAGAAGAATGTTATACTCTTAATGCGTTCTGGTTACATGTTAACAGACAGCTAACTTCAATATACACCGAAGAGCCAAAGAAACTGGTACACCTGCCTAATATCGTGTACGGGCGCCGCGAGTACTCAGAAGTGCCGCAGCATGACGTGGCAAGGACTCGACTAATGTCTGAAGTAGTGCTGGAGGTAACTGACACCATGAATCCAGCAGGGTTGTACATAAATCCGTAAAGTACGGGAGGTGGAGATCTCTTCTGAAAAAGATGTTGCAAGGCATTCCAGATAAGCTCAATAAGGTTCATGTCTGGGGAGTTCGATGGACAGTGGAAGTGTTCAAACTCAGAAGAGTGTTCCTGGAGCCACTCTGTAGCAATTTTGGACGGTGGGGTTTCGTACAGTCCTGCTGTCACGTTCTCGCAGGCCGCAGCGATGTCGGAGGTTTGATGTTTTACCGGATTCCTGATATTCACGGTACACTCGTGAAATAGTCATACAGGTAAATCCCCACTTCATCGCTACCTCGATGATGCTGTGTCCCATAGGTCGTGCGCCGACTATAAAACCACATTCAAACTCCCTTAAATCTTGATAACGTGACTTGCAGCAGCAGTAACCGACTAACAACTACGTCAGACACTTGTTGTCATATTTAGGCGCTGCCGACCACAACGCAGTATTCTTCGTACTTACCATCTCTGTATTTGAATACACTTCACTGTAACAGTTTCTTTGGCGCTTCAGTGTATTTCAAGATATTCGAACACCGTATGTGCCTCAAAATCATACAGCAAGTTGACGTCGGTAATATGGATATAAAATTCAGCGGATTACTTCTGTTTCGTTTATCGTGTATTGGTGTGACCCATGTAGGTTTCCAGTATTTACGTACGTATCTCTCGTCGAGCGAGTGGTTTTGTATCGTTGCGAAAAATGGAACTATTTCATCAACACACTCCATAAGGAATCCAAATTGTGTACTCTCCGTGCTGGAAGACTCTATTAAGTTCAAAAATGGTTTAAATGGCTCTGAAGACTATGGGACTTAACATCTGTGGTCCTCAGTCCCCTAGAACTTAGAACTACTTAAACCTAACTAACCTAAGGAGATCACACACATCCATGCCCGAGGCAGGATTCGATCCTGCGACCGTAGCAGTCGCGCGGCTCCGGACTGAGCGCCTAGAACCGCTAGACCACCGCGGCCGGCCTCTATTAAGTGACTTACATTTTTCCGCTACACATTTCTCATTTTGATAGCTGCTCTTGATAAGAATCATAAGAATATTTTTTACTGCGTCTTTCTTGGTGCAGGAACTTCCGGAACCGTATTTAGTAATGTGGTATCGATAGTTCCGATGCCACACCGTGGGTTGGCACTACAAGAGAGGAAGATCCACGCCGACCACAGCGCCCTCTAACCTACGCTGTGCAGCTCTACGAGCGCCGCTTCACTTCCGCCCAGTTCAAAAAATGTTCAAATATGTGTGAAACCTTATGGGACTTAACTGCTAAGGTCATCAGTTCAAATGGTTCAAATGGCTCTGAGCACTATGGGACTTAACATCTGAGGTCATCAGTCCCCTAGAACTAAGAACTACTTAAACCTAACTAACGTAAGGACATCACATACATCCATGCCCGAGGCAGGATTCGAACCTGCGACCGTAGCAGCAGCGCAGTTCCAGACTGAAGCGCCTAGAACCGTTCGGCCACACCGGCCAGAGGTCATCAGTCCCTAAGCTTACACACTACTTAACCTAAATTATCCTAAGGACAAACACACTCACACCCATGCCCGAGGGAGGATTAGAACCTCCGCCGGGACCAGCTGCACAGTCCATGACTGCATTCGCCCAATTCATGGAGAACAGACGGCCGAGAACCATAGCGTTAGATTAGCTTGTAATTGAGAATTTCTTCTCTGGACTTTGGCTGCACACCTACGTGCTCATCACCTAAAGTTATGCAATATGTTTGCATATGTTTATGCTATAATAAAACCACATTTACTTTACTTGCAGTACCAAAAGCTTTACCTCACCTGCTCCTACTCGCTTCCTGTCATTCGGCCTCTTTGTCAGATTACAGGAGCAGACCCAAGCGCCGCCTTCAAGGCGGGATACAAAAAATAACGCCGCTTTAGTGGCGCAGTCTTTGTAACATTATCATTGCTAGCGTTATGTGGAAGTATTGGCAGTGTCTTGTCGATGTAATACTTTACAGACAACCAGAATTTCTTTGTATTTTCTGCCATATTTCGAGACAGGGTTTTTGGTGTGGAAATTATAAAAAGCATTTTACATTGAAGTCCATGCTAAGCTTCGCGCCTCTGTATACCAATGCAAGTTTTGGATGTTCTGAAGTCTTTAAAAATCTAGAATGCATTTTTCATTGTTTCTGCAGGCGTGTCCGTGCCTGTTTTGTGTACTGTAGGAGACCTGCACCTTCATTTACTTACTTACTTCACATAAAGCTCTAATTCTTTCACGTTCATCCACATCTGCCAGACATTTATATATTTTGAAAGGAATGGAGGCTGTCTTTCAGGGAGGCGTCAAGTGAATTTTGATCTGCGTCTTCACATGAAGTTTGCGTCCCTTTTGGTGGATTTGTATGTCGGTATTGAGTCTTGCTGCAAAATAACTGTGGTCACTAATTCTTGTATCTGACATGACGCTCTTTACTTGCGTAGGATGTTTGTTACTAGGAGGTTTATAGTGTTATCGTGACCATTTAAATTTCGTGTGAGCTCCTGAACTAACTGCTCAAAATAATTTTCATAGAAGGCTTTTAGTACAATTTAAGACCATGTTTTATGCCTGCCATCGAATTTAAACAGGCATTTTTGCCATAAAATTAAGTGTAGGTTCAGTTCATCGCCAGGTATAATTCTCTGAGTCGGGTACGCAATCGACAAGAGACTCAAATTTTCCTTGAACGTTTCGGCAACTATATCATCTGAGTCCAGTTGTCGGTAAAATAAAACAATTAATATATTCCAGTTGTCGAGTATAGCCTCACAGCAACTATCTGCTTCAATTTCGCTACAAGACAAACTAAGGTACTTGATTAAATTGCAGGTAAGATCAGGACTATGGTTGACGAAATTAATAAATATCCTTAACAGAACCTGGGTACTATTTAGTAATGAAGATGATTGTTGAACCCTTACTTTATATTGTGTGTGTAACTATAAATTAATTCGTAATATCGATAATAATAATGTCGTGTGACGAGGGCCTCCCATCGGGTAGACTGTTCGACTGGTGCAAGCCTTTCGACTTGACGCCACTTCGGCGACTTACGCGTCGATGGGGGTGAAATGGTGATGATTAGGACAACACAACACGCAGTCCCTGAGCGGAGAAAATCTCCGACCCACCCGGGGATCGAACCCGGGCCGTTTGGACTGACATTCTATCGTGCTGACCACTTTTTTTTTCATTTGTTCGTTGTTGATCGTTGTGTTTGGTCGTTGCGGACGTCACGTAACATCCGTTCAAGTTCGTTGTTGATCCTTTCACTCAGTTTTTTTTATTACAGAGGCCAACCAGCTCTCTGACCGAACACGCTGAGCCTACAGTGCCTGCTACCACTCAGCTACCAGGGACGGGCATAAGTTCGATTAAGAATGTACGAAGTCGAACACATGACGTTTCTGCACAATGCAAGTTCCAAAAATACGTTGTTGATGGAATTTCAGATTCCACGAAACTCTATCGAAATTTATAAAGCCTTCAAACACTAAGATTCAGTTCATAGTTAACGTCGCGAAGTCACACAGGATTTTTCGAATTCAAAAATATTCTGCTGTTTAAAATAAAAGCTCACGATGACAATCGTGAAAACCTTTCAGAAGTCCCACAAGTCCTTAGACCAGTCGCCCGAAAAATGTTGAACACTTTAATCACGACTGACACGCAGCTCATCAGCACACGTTTTTTGCACACCTTTCTCTCCAAACGAAGTTACCTAGGCAAAATGGACCCAGCCATTACGTAAACTAGGCAAAATGGACCCAGCCATTACGTAAACTAGGCAAAATGGACCCAGCCATTACGTAAACTAGGCAAAATGGACCCAGCCATTACGTAAACTAGGCAAAATGGACCCAGCCATTACATAAACTAGCCAAAATGGACCCAGCCATTACGTAAACTAGGCAACATGGACCCAGCCATTACGTAAACTAGGCAAAATGGACCCAGCCATTACATAAACTAGGCAAAATGGACCCAGCCATTACGTAAACTAGGCAAAATGGACCCAGCCATTATGTAAACTAGGCAAAATGGACCCAGCCATTATGTAAACTAGGCAAAATGGACCCAGCCATTACGTAAACTAGGCAAAATGGACCCAGCCATTACGTAAACTAGGCAAAATGGACCCAGCCATTACGTAAACTAGGCAAAATGGACCCAGCCATTACGTAAACTAGGCAAAATGGACCCAGCCATTACATAAACTACGCAAAATGGACCCAGCCATTATGTAAACTAGGCAAAATGGACCCAGCCATTACGTAAACTAGGCAAAATGGACCCAGCCATTACGTAAACTAGGAAAAATGGACCCACCCACTACGTAAACTAGGCAAAATGGACCCAGCCATTACGTAAACTAGGCAAAACGGACCCAGCCATTACGTAAACTAGGCAAAATGGACCCAGCCATTACGTAAACTAGGCAAAACGGACCCAGCCATTACGTAAACTAGGCAAAACGGACCCAGCCATTATGTAAACTAGGCAAAATGGACCCAGCCATTACATAAACTGGGCAAAATGGACCCAGCCTTTATGTAAACTAGGCAAAATGGACCCAGCCATTATGTAAACTAGGCAAAATGGACCCAGCCATTACGTAAACTAGGCAAAATGGACCCATCCATTACGTAAACTAGGCAAAATGGACCCAGCCATTACACAAACTAGGCAAATTGGACCCAGCCATTACGTAAACTAGGCAAAATGGACCCAGCCATTACATAAACTAGGCAAAATGGACCTAGCCATTACGTAAACTAGGCGAAATGGACCCAGCCATTACATAAACTAGGCAAAATGGACCCAGCCATTACATAAACTAGGCAAAATGGACCCAGCCATTATGTAAACTAGGCAAAATGGACCCAGCCATTACGTAAACTAGGCAAAATGGACGCAGCCATTACGTAAACTAGGAAAAATGGACCCAGCCATTACGTAAACTAGGCAAAATGGACCAACCCATTGCATAAACTAGGCAAAATGGACCCAGCCATTACGTAAACTAGGCAAAATGGACCCAGCCATTACGTAAACTAGGCAAAATGGACCCAGCCATTACGTAAACTAGGCAAAATGGACCCAGCCATTACGTAAACTAGGCAAAATGGACCCAGCCATTACGTAAACTAGGCAAAATGGACCCAGCCATTACGTAAACTAGGCGAAATGGACCCAGCCATTACGTAAACTAGGCAAAATGGACCCAGCCATTACGTAAACTAGGCAAAATGGACCCAGCCATTACGTAAACTAGGAAAAATGGACCCAGCCATTACGTAAACTAGGCAAAATGGACCCAGCCATTACATAAACTAGGCAAAATGGACCCAGCCATTACGTAAACTAGGCAAAATGGACCCAGCCATTACGTAAACTAGGCAAAATGGACCCAGCCATTACGTAAACTAGGCAAAATGGACCCAGCCATTACGTAAACTAGGCAAAATGGACCCAGCCATTATGAAAACTAGGCAAAATGGACCCAGCCATTACGTAAACTAGGCAAAATGGACCCAGCCATTACGTAAACTAGGCAAAATGGACCCAGCCATTACGTAAACTAGGCAAAATGGACCCAGCCATTACATAAACTAGCCAAAATGGACCAAGCCATTACGTAAACTAGGCGAAATGGACCCAGCCATTACGTAAACTAGGGAAAATGGACCCAGCCATTACATAAACTAGGCAAAATGGACCAGGCCATTACGTAAACTAGGCAAAATGGACCCAGCCATTACATAAACTAGGCAAAATGGACCCAGCCATTACGTAAACTAGGCAAATTGGACCCAGCCATTACGTAAACTAGGAAAAATGGACCCAGCCATTACGTAAACTAGGAAAAATGGACCCAGCCATTACGTAAACTAGGCAAAATGGACCCAACCATTACGTAAACTAGCCAAAATGGACCCAGCCATTACGTAAACTAGGCAAAATGGACCCAGCCATTACATAAACTGGGCAAAATGGACCCAGCCATTACGTAAACTAGGCAAAATGGACCCAGCCATTTCGTAAACTAGGCAAAATGGACCCAGCCATTACGTAAACTAGGCAAAATGGACCCAGCCATTACGTAAACTAGGCAAAATGGACCCAGCCATTACGTAAACTAGGCAAAATGGACCCAGCCATTACGTAAACTAGGCAAAATGGACCCAGCCATTACGTAAACTAGGCAAAATGGACCCAGCCATTACGTAAACTAGGCAAATTGGACCCAGTCATTACGTAAACTAGGCAAAATGGACCCAGCCATTACGTAAACTAGGCAAAATGGACCCAGCCATTATGTAAACTAGGCAAAATGGGCCCAGCCATTACGTAAACTAGCCAAAATGGACCCAGCCATTACGTAAACTAGGAAAAATGGACCCAGCCATTACGTAAACTAGGCAAAATGGACCCAGCCATTACGTAAACTAGGCAAAATGGACCCAGCCATTACGTAAACTAGGCAAAATGGTCCCAGCCATTACGTAAACTAGGCAAAATGGACCCAGCCATTACACAAACTAGTCAAAATGGACCCAGCCATTACATAAACTAGGCAAAATGGACCCAGCCATTACGTAAACTAGGCAAAATGGACCCAGCCATTATGTAAACTAGGCAAAATGGTCCCAGCCAATACGTAAACTAGGCAAAATGGACCCAGCCATTACACAAACTAGTCAAAATGGACCCAGCCATTACATAAACTAGGCAAAATGGACCCAGCCATTACGAAAACTAGGCAAAATGGACCCAGCCATTATGTATACTAGGCAAAATGGACCCAGCCATTACGTAAACTAGGCAAAATGGACCCAGCCATTATGTAAACTAGGCAAAATGGACCCATCCATTACGTAAACTAGGCAAAATGGACCCAGCCATTACGTAAACTAGGCAAAATGGACCCAGTCATTACGTAAACTAGGCAAAATGGACCCAGCCATTACGTAAACTCCATATGTCATTGCAAATGCGACATGTAAAAAGTTTACGTGACTCGCGCTTGCCGGGAGCGGTTGGAAAATCTGTTTCATTGTCTATTTATCAGGTAATTAACATAATATCTTCTGTTGTTTGCAAATGAAATCCATAACGAATAAAAATTGCTTTAATCTTTTTGCAGCTATAAGGAGAAGGGACAGGATAATAGGACATCAGTTAAAACATGGGGAATGACTTCCATAGTACTAGAGGCTGCTGTAGAGGGCGAAAACTGTAGTTGAAGACAGAGATTGAAATATATCCAGCAGATAATTGAGGACATAGGTTGCAAGCGCTACTCTGACATGAAGAGGATACCACAGGACAGGAATCCGTGGCCGGCAGCATCAAACCAGTCAGAAGACTGATGACCAAAAACAAAACAAAAATAGTGTTATACATGAATTAGGGCTAAAATTTTATCAGCTTTTCCGCGGTGACGTCAGGTTTCTTGCTCCTAGCACCTTGGTTTCCCTGCACCAACATTCTTGTTACTTACTCGTACCATTCTCAATATTAAACCTTATGAAAATTAAATCTCTACAGATAGATATTGTAATAATACTACCGCTCTGCTTAAAGTTATGCAGTTTACGATGGTGGGTTAATGAATAAGCCGCAAACTGCGAGACATCAGAGCCGCGTGTGCAAGCCTAAAATTTATTTTCTTTTTCAGCATATTCTGCTTGTAAACGTACTTTTCCCATCGCGCTCTAAAAGCGTTAAAAACGTCCAGCATGTACTTTTTGTGGCGGCGTTCGCATCTAACGAGTGGCCTACAGGAGATAGGAAAATAATGTGAACAGCGGTAGTAATGGGATGGTTATTTGGTGGTCAACAACTCAGGTAAGGCCCGTGTCGCGCCGGACTGTGCGTGTTCAGTATGGGCTAAGCATCAGTGCAGATGGGGGTCCAACCCATTATTAATAAAACATTCCCAAGTAAGTACTGCTGTTCACATTATTTTGCCTACCCCCTTCGTATTTGCACTCAATGACCGATGTCGACGTGCAATGAAAGACCTAAAAGAGTTCCAAGGAGAGCAGATTGTGGAGCCCCGATTAGCTGGAGCGTCAGTAACCAAGACAACCAACTTCTTGAATGTTTCAAGAGCAAGTGTTTCAATAGTCATGACAGCCTACACAAAACATTTAAAGACATCATAGTGTAAACGTAATAGTGGGCGCAAATGAAAACGACAGAGATCGTCGTGCGCTGACACCAATTGTGTCAAAATGACACAAAACTACGGCTGATAAAGTGACTGCAGAGCTAAGCAGCCGCCTTCGAAACCCCGTATCTATCGACTCTGTCTGCCGAGACGTCTATAAAGCGAAAATTCATGGAGGAGTTGCTATACCGAAACCATTGGTGACCAGTAACGCAAAGAAGCGTAAACATAGTGTCAGTAGCATAAATCCTGGACGGCTGGTCAGTGGAAACATGTCATATGGTCCGACGAGTCAACATTTTCGTTATTTCAACATCGGGCCGGATTTACGTCTGGAGATCACCAAAGGAAGCCTACAATTCTGATTGCTTGATTCCAACGGCTAAGCATGGAGGTGGAAGTGTGATACTGGGCAGCCATATCATGGTATTTTCCTGGTTCCATCATTACTCTAAAAGCCTGTGTTACAGCCAACGATCATACGAACATTTTAGGTAATCAGGTGCGCTACAGGATTCAAATGTTGTTCCCCAACAATGATGCCATATTTCAGGACGATAATGCAGCCTTTCTGAACTGCAGCGTTTTCCCTGGCCAGCACAGTCCTCGGACTTGAACATTATCGAACCCTTGTGGGCGGTATTAGAGTGCAGACTCCGTAGCAGTTTTCCGCCTCCCTCGTCCCAACAGGAGTTAGAAGAGCTTTTGATCGAAGAGGGGCATAACATTCCACTGGAGGCTATGCAATCATTATATCCCAGTATTCCAAGAAGAATCGCAGCAGTATTACGGGCAAATGTTGGTCCAACCCCTTGTTAATAAACCATTCCCAAGTAAGTACTGGTGTTCACATTATTTTGCCTACTCCTGTATCTGCATATAAAAAGTTTATGTGGTTCCTTAAATTATTGTAACCCGTAAGGCCGATACGTCCTGGATGTGTGATTTTTTGTCCTCTCCTGAATTCTTGTATCCAATTGAAACAAAATTTCCATGAAATACACTTATAACCATAAACGGAACGAATTTAGTTGTGGACGTGCTTTCTCTCGCCTTACAAAATTTCGTTGTTTTAGTCGGACACAGACTTACAGCACAAGTGCGATCTTGGTCTGAATGCATTCCTTAGTCATTGGCCGCGAAATTCTTTGTATCAACCACTTTCCACGCGACATGTGCTGCGTGAGAAATTTAAAACGATGTGCCGTATTCTGGCGTTTGCGAGTTATTTATTAACTCAGCGTCGTATTTCGAACTAAAGTATATTTTTATCTCTTGAAATAATTTACCCTCATTGTTCAAATTTTAGTGGTTTAATTGAAATTTAGAAAGTGTTTTACGAAAGTGCTGACCAAGTGCTGTGAGTTGACAGTTAAAATTGCTGAAGGCGTTCAGGAATTTTGACTTTGTGCAGGTGATACCTACATTCGTATCTTTCATCAACAATGTCTAAAGTACTATTATGTCTTCAGAGTTAATGTTTACCACGCGCTTCTTCACCCTGATTGTCTCTTTCATGTGCCATCACTGCCTATCATATATCTTTATTAATACGGATTTTATGCGGTGGCCGTGAAAACTTTGCAACCTCTGAGTTACTCTATGGCGGCATCCTCACATCATGTGTGGGCCAGAAACAGGCACGCGCCCTGGGAAACCGTTTAGACTAGCAGCTACCATTATGACAGTCAATTTATTTCGTCGCCCTCATATTCTGCCAAAGTCAAGGCTGATGTGTCGTCTGTTGGTCAGACAGATTCATATGCTATCTCTAGCTATCTCTATATGAGCTATGCTTGCCCAAATTGGAGTTCGAGCCACACCGGGTTGGATCAGCTGTCAAATCAGTGCGTATCTAGCCTTGCCTGTCCTTCATCCCATACGCTCTCTTTCCCATTCAATCATAAAGTTGTTGGTTTGGTTAAGATGAAAAACTGGTCGATTTTAGATTGAATTACCTCAATACTGTCTTTTATATTCTTTTTTACGACTTTATGACAAGTACGACACTATCTGTAATTGAAAACCAAAGGCAATATCTGTGCAAATTAATGTGCCTGGTCACTGGCCTACTTCCAAGTTTTGATCAGTTACTCAAAGAACTAATACGTTCAAAGAGAATGGCATCAGTGGAACGAACTTCATTGTTCTTTCATCTGGTCGTCGTACACTCCACTCAGCCAAAGTGCCCAGAAGGCGCAACGTTTCCACTTACCCTGTTACCCACCGAACGCTGAGTGGAGCTCTGTTACCAAGTTGCTGGGCTTACTCCGCACCGGCCGCACCATCACCGCAAAGTGCCGTGCGGCCGCCTGGCAAGTAGGCAGCCCGCTCGCCTACCCTGCCGGTTGGGTTGGCTAATTTGCGCGGGCGCGTCTTCTACCCCATTGTTCTGGTCGTGCTTCCCACTCGCCGCAGCGCCGCGCCTCCTCGCTGCTTTTGTAGCCAGCCTCCTTTCCCCCTCGCTTAACTCCCGTTATTTGCTTGTTTGCGTCGGCTGAGCTGTCTGCGATAAAGACGAAATTCGTCGGATGAAATTCCCGTAGTAACCGCGGGTAAAGGCCTTAATGAGTGCATAAAGAGCTGTTACTGAAGTCGTGACAAGTAAGGAAGCCATGAAAAGGTTATGAGTACGTGACGCTGTATACAGTACCGCCAACACTCGAAATTCTCTATTACCCATGTTGGTAATTTTCTTAGATACAGACAAATTATTGTTCAACTTTGAACAGTGATGTTTACTGTAAAGAAAGCTACAATTTCTTCAGCGAAAAATGTAATTATTACATAAACAAATAAATTTACATGAACCTCTTTTCTGTATGCAGTTTAATCCCCTTTTCCGCCATTGATTGATTTAATGAGTATCATTACATTTGCTAGTGTGTTACATTCAAAGTATCATTCACTAGTAGACTTTAACAATGTTTTCCGTACGTTACTTGTGGCTACAATTGATAACTTTTTCCCACTAGACGCAACAGCATCGATTGCTTCATCACGGATTAATATTAGACATGTATTTCATTGTGCTAATTTTGCTACAATTTGGTATCTGTCTCATATATAATGAAAACACGTGGAAAAGCAACCAGTGGCTCGTACATGCCAAAAACGTATATTATAACTTCTCTTGTGACCTTCTTAAGAAAACTACCCTTCGTAATGAACAAAGTATTTAGTGCGCGCTGCAATGTAGAATTTGTTTTTAACCTCAGTGTAATTCCTATTTCCTTAAAATGATAATTTCCAATGGAAGTGTTGACATTTTTAGTCGATGTATGCTTATGTAAAAGCTTATTTCCAGAGTTTTGAACATTAGTGTATTGTTTTTAACTTCAACTGATATTATACTTACTTTTTCAGTTGATATAAAATAATAAAAATTTTCCCGAAGGTAGTTCACTTGAGCAAAGACTGTAAAACACCCAAGGCCGACACTTCCAAGAAATTTTCGTGCCTCCAATAACTACGATCGCTTACTTTTTACCATCAGACTTCGTGTGTATGTCGCTATATTATCTAACACGGTTACTTCCATTCTAAATTCCACTCCACGAAACTGTTATAAGTTTACAAACAAGTGCATTTTTTCTCTTGTCATGTTGATTGTTTGTGTAAAGAGCTGGAAGTACTTCTTCCATTATCACTATCGATGCAAAAGTAAGTCATCCGATACACACACACACTCACACATACAGTGAAAATCAGAATTGTTTCATTTGCAACAGCTATCTATATATTCCAGCTACTTCTCTACATAGTTGCCGCTTAGACTTAGACATTAGTCGTACCGTTGTACCAACTTTCCAATACCCTCTTCTTAGAAGTGATCTGCCTGTACTTTCTGCCAATTCTCTACCCTGGTCTTCATCTCGTTGTCTGTGTCAAAATGTTGTCTTCATAGCCAGCGGTACATGTCAGGAAAGATGAAAATCAGAGGAAGCCGCGTCTGGGCTGTGTGGTGGATTATTAAACACTTCCCATCGGTCATTGCCCCTACAGTGTACAGCCAGGAATTGTCATGAGGAAGGAAATGCTTAATAGTTACGTTACACAGGCTTACATGAAATCAGGTGAAACCTCTCGGCAGGGACCCATGCTTGGCGAGAGACACTATTTCCTAGGCATCACTGTGTGCTCACACTGCGCTCTCAACAGCAAACTGGAATGTGATGCAATCGACGGGCATAGTAGGGACACCGAATCTGTACAAAATGTCATTGGGGTTTCACTGTGGTTCACATTTCGTGACCAATTGGAACTTACTTTCTGGACACGCCTCGCACGTGAGAGAAAATTCTGCAAAGCACTTCAGACTGTCCTAAAATGGACTGAGAACAATTTTGAACCCCTATATCACCGCAACAGAAAACGTTGATGTTCATCTTATATCCTCCTTTCAAGACACTGTTCATTCCGTTCAACTGTTCTTCCAAGTCCTTTGATGTCTCTGACAGAATTACAATGTCATCGGCGAACCTCAAAGTTTTTACTTCTTCTCCATGAATTTTAATACCTACTCCGAATTTTTCTTTTGTTTCCTTCACTGCTTGCTCAATATACAGCTTGAATAACATCGGGGACAGGCTACAACCCTGTCTCACTCCTTTCCCAACCATTGCTTCCCTTTCATGCCCCTCGACTCTTATAACTGCCATCTGGTTTCTGTACAAATTGTAAATAGCCTTTCGCTCCCTGTATTTTACCCCTGCCACCTTCAGAATTTGAAAGAGAGTATTCCAGTTAACATTGTCAAAAGCTTTCTCTAAGTCTACAAATGCTAGAAACGTAGGTTTGCCTTTTCTTAATCTTTCTTCTAAGATAAGTCGTAAGGTTAGTATTCCCTCACGTGTTCCAACATTTATACGGAATCCAAACTGACTGAGAAAAATTTTGAACCCCTATATCACCGCAACAGAAAACCAATTTAAAGACCACAACAACAACAACAACAACAACAACATTTGTAGACGGCAAGAGTACATAGACGGGCTCTAAAAGGGGGAGAATTTGCCTTACGTGATGCAAGGAATGGAAGTCGATATGGAGGACACAGGGGATCCATTATTAGAGTCAGAATTCAAAAGAGCTTTGGAAGACTTAAGATCAAATAAGTCAGTAGAGATTCTAAATTCGTCGTGGAAATTCGCGACCAGAACACTCAAGTTAGTGTATAAAATCTATGAGCCTGACGACATACCCTCAGACTTCCGGATAAATACTATCCACACAATTAAGAAGACAGTTAGAACAGATAAGTGAAGAACTACAGCACCGTCACCTTATCATATCACGTCCGTAGGTTTCCAACAAGAATAACATACAGAAGAGTGGGAAAGAAAGTTGAGGATCTGTTAGATGACGATCAGTTTGGCTTTCGAAAAGGTAAAGGCACCAGACAGACAGCACTGACGTTGCGGTTGATAATGGAAGATAGACTTAAGAAAAGTCATGATGCCTTCAAAGGATTTGTCACACCTAGAAACAATGTTCGTCAAAGTAAAGTGTTGGAAGATGTTCGAAAACATCAGTAAAGTGAATGTAAGTCACGAGGAAAGACGATTAATAAATGACAAGAGGGAAAAACAGGAATGGAAGACCAAGAGCGAAATGCTTGGATTAAAAACAGTGTTACATATGGGTATAGTCCTTCACATCTCTTGTTCAATCGACACACTAAAGCAGCAACGACAGAAGTTGTAAGTAGGCTGTTTAGGTTTTTATGATGGTAACGCACTCTATGAAAATTACTGACTGTGCTGTGTGCAGTCTGTGGCTGGTTGGCATTGTTGGAATATTCGCTATTGTAGTGTTGGGCAGTTGGGTGTGAGCAGCGCATAGCGTTGCGCAGTTGGAGGTGAGCCGCCAGCAGTGGTGGATGTGGGGAGGGAGATGGCGGAGTTTTGAGAGTTTACTATGTGAGCACTATCTGGACGTGTGTCCGCCAGGAAAAGGAAATTTGTAAAAATGGATGTCATGAATTGATATATGATAACTTTTGAACATTATTAAGGTAAATACATTGTTTGTTCTCTACCAAAATCTTTCATTTGCTAACTATGCCTATCAGTAGTTAGTGCCTTCAGTAGTTGGAATCTTTTATTTAGCTGGCAGTATTGGCGCTCGCTGTTTTGCAGTAGTTCGAGTAACGAAGGTAAGTTATTCATGAAAGGTATAGGTTATTGTTAGTCAGGGCCAGTCTTTTGTGGGGATTATTGAAAGTCAGACTGCGTTGCGCTAAAAAAATATTGTGTGTCAGTTTAGTGATGATCAAAATAAGTAAAGAGAGAAATGTCTGAGTACGTTAACTTTTACTCAGCTGTCTCTGTATCAAATAACGTAAGAGGTTTACTAGCACAGTCATTTATAATTTTTCTAAGGGGACGATTCAAATTAAAAGAATAGTTGAGGATGAAAAGATATCAGGAATGATATTCACTGGTGACATTGTTCTCCTCAATGGAAGTGAAGAACAATTGTAGGTAGTGTTGGGTGAAATGAACAGTTTGTTGAATAAAGAACACAGATTGATGGAGAGAAACGCATAATGTATGATACCGAAGTCGCATATTTTGCTTTATTTTTATCTCTGCTGATGCTCATGTAAGAATCTGGAGGTGCAATGCACGAAGGAACGTTGAAACTTTCTGTAGTTTTTCTTTTCTACTACACTGGCGTCCAAAATTAAAACAATAATCGGAAATTTTGCAAGGTTGCGTTTATTTTACCACAAAACAGTATTAACATGCGATGGTAAAGTGGAAACTATGTAAAAAAGAATACATAATGTAAGCAACAGCAACATGCATAACGGTAAACAAAAACGCTCTTCATTTTTCTCACACTAAACAGATCTATACACAAATTCAGACAACTGGTTAATGAGCGCAATATGGGTTGTGACCATCTCTGGCAGCAATACATTCTTGACAATGACGGGGCGTACTGTGAATGATGTCATCAATCTCATGTTGAGACGATAACGCCCATTCTTCCTGCAGAACTGCTCGCAAGTCTTAGAGAATGATTGATGAATGATGACACGAAGGAACCCGTCTCCCTAATCCATCCCAGACATGCTCTATGGATTCAAACTGGGGGGGGGGGGGGGGGGGGCGAGAAGGCCACGCCAAGCGTGCAGCATCTTTTGTTTTAAAGAAAACATGAACCACGGGTGGTCTACGAGATCGAGCATTATCGTCCATCGGTACGAGGTCCGGGCTCACAGCACCTTGCGACAACCCCACATGAGGTCCGAAGATCTCATCACAATAACTGAAAGCAGTTACATCTTGCCAATTCACTCGTACAGTTTCACGAAGATTCGTTCGAGCTGTCAACATTATTCCTGCCCTCACCATTAGGGATCTTCCTCATAACGATCTAAGGCGCTGCAATCATGGACTGTGTGGCTGGTCCCGGTGGAGGTTCGAGTCCTCCCTCGGGCATGGATGTGTGTGTTTGTCCTTAGGATAATTTAGATTAAGTAGTGTGTAAGCTTAGGGGCTGATGACCTTAGCAGTTAAGTCCCATAAGATTTCACACACATTTGAACATTGTTTCATAACGGTCTCTTTCCACAACATGTGTCACAAAATAGTATTGCTTCAGATGTCAATCCGTCGAGAATCACTCTCCAGACGAAATCGGGACTCATCTACGAAAAGGACATTGGCCCACTGTTCGACCGTCCACGTCGACGACTCCACTCCATTCCGCTCTAGACATTCCCTTCTGTGACGACGCGTCAGAGATAAACATACTGCAGGTCACCGACAATAAAGGCCACTCCGCTGAAGCCTTCTATACACCACTTACATCGATACAACTTGTCCATTGGATGTTGCGGTCAGGTGCCAGTATCCTTACAGTACTAAGGCGGTATCGCCGTCCCCTTACGGTCAAAGAATGGTCCTCTCTTTCTGGTGTTACAAGTGGTCCGCCCCGCCCTGGTCTTCGGGATACAGTTTCTGTCCATAAAACATCGCCACATCCGAGAAAAAACAGAACGATTCACATCAAGCCATCGGGCCACACAGTCTGCGACTGTCCCGTTGGCGTTCTTCCTGTGGTCTTCCACCGCAGAGAGTCTTGTAGGAGTCTTCTCTGTGCCGTACTGCACCGTCTGTGACTGTGTACGCAGTGATGTCAGATGTGGAATTATTCGGCAAACACCACCTCGTTTTAGGTACCCTGACGTCATAGTTGGAATGGTTGTCCGTTGACCAGAGTGCCATCTTCCGTGCAGAGCACAATCGTACTGACGTCTGTTGACAGTTTGTACGATTATATCGTGAATTAGACACAGAACGCAGAAATAACGGTTTGTTGCTTTAATTTTGGACACCAGTGTAGTTCGTGAAATAATAATTCAAAACTACTACTATTTTAGAAATCCATTTTGTCTTAAGTCTTCGTTTTTACCGGTAATTATGAGAAGGTACTGATATTGTATCCTGCGTAAGGCGATAAGTAAAATACTTAGTTAAAATTTATAAGAATTTGTTCGCAATTCAAACTGTACCTTTGGGCACTAATTTTCATCTGAAAATTTAAGTAATAATTTTCATTATACAGAGTGAATTTCAGCAATACTAGAGTACCACCTTGTGTAATGCTTCTGTCTGACCGATTTATTAATTGAGTGCTATACACTCACGTTTCTTACGACATGAAATCTAACCTGCAACTTCGTGACAATTTCCAGAGTTTGAATTCAATTTTTGCTTACAACAAAATTTCATTCTGCCTACCACCAGATACAACAAGCAAATATAGTACTATTTATTCATCTTGGGAATGGATTGCACGTTATAAGGGGTAAGAAAGACCAAAGTAGTGAGCAGTTGCAGAAATTAGTGACAGTAAACTTAATATCAAAACTGGTGACCAGGATGATAGATATGTGTTAAGACGTCAGAGAATTCTTTCCATTGTACAGCAAACTTAATATCAAAACTGACCAAAAATTAGACTGTGTTAAGTAATTCTGCTACCTTGGAAGCAAAATAATACGTGACGGAGGTAGAACAACAAAAAAAAGCAGACTACCATACGCAAAGACGGCACTCCTCGCCTACAGTCAAACATAGGCCTAATCTGCGGAAGAAACTTCTAAGAATGAACGTTTGGAGCACAGTACCGAATGTTAGTGCAACATTGGCCATGGGAAAAGCGGAAGAGAACAGAATCGAAATGGTTGAGATGTACTGCTACAGAAGAATGTTGTAAATTAAGTGGTCTGATAAGGTTCAAATGGCTCTAAGCACTATGGGACTTTACATCTGAGGTCATCACTCCCCTACAACTTAGAACTGCGCAAACCTAACTAACCTAAGGACATCACCCAGATCCATGCCCGAGGCAGGATTCGAACCTGCGACCGTAGCAGTCGCGCGGTTCCGGACTGAAGCGCCTAGAACCGCTCGGCCCAACAGCCGGCGTCTGATAAGGAATGAAGAGATACTTAACAGAACACTGACAAGGAAAAGGGACAGGATGATAGGATATGTGTCAGAGAATTCTTTCGATTGTACAAGAGGGAGCTGCAGAGGGTAAAAACTGTATGGGACGGCAGATATTGGAATACAGTGAAGAAATAATTGAGGGCGTAGATTGAAACTGCAATTGTCAAGAGATTGGCACTACAGAGAAATTGTCGGATGACTGCATCAAACCAGTTAGAAGACTGACGACTCAAAAACGGGAGCACCCAGTATCATAAATACTGTAGATTTCATATTGGACTGTGTCCATTTCACTAGCACGTCAAATACATCATGGGTTCTCTCTCTCTCTTCTCTCTCTTCCTCTCTATCTGTCAAGCAATTTAGGAAGTAGGACTCCCTGGAAGAACAGGTGTACACAAAAGTTAATGTGGTGAACTAAATATTATTGATAAAATGAAAGAAGCAAAAACGAGATGGGGAGTATGACAGGGATCCCCTCTATCATCATTTTTATTTAATATATTCATAGAGTGGGCAGTAACAACAGCGAAAGTAAAGACAATTGGGATCAGAATTAATGCTGTACATATTCACTGCATCCGATTTACCGATGACATTGCAATAATGGCAGACTCATACAAGGAACTAACTAAAATGCCTAAGTCTTGCATCAAAAGTCTTTTCATAGTCAGTTTCAACAGTTAAGACTGTCATCATCTGATCTTCAGAAAACTTGTTGTTACACCTCCTGTTCCATTATGACTGTATCACACATGCTGTGTTGACATTACACTGACAGGTCAAAACATTATGACCACTGGCCAGCACGAGGTTGGATGTCATCTGGTAGCGTTGCGGGAACTGGACATGGTAAGGAAAGTATATAAGTGGATCAAAGACAGGTGAGGAATCATTCTAGCGACGACACGGGCCGCGAATGGGAAAATATACTGACATAAGGGACTTTGACAAAGGCGATATTGTTATTACCCAGAGCCTGTGAGGTAGCCGCTGTGACCTAGCGGTTCTAGGCACTTCAGTCTGGAACCGCGCTGCTGCTACGGTCGCAGTTTCGAATCCTGCCTCGGGTATGTATGTGTGTGATGTCCTTAGGTTAGTTAGGTTTAAGTAGTTCTAAGTCTAGGGCACTGATGACCTCAGATGTTAAGTCCCTTACTGCTCAGAGGCATTTGATTTAGAGCCTGTGAATGAGTATCTCAAAAACAGCGTAGCTGGTCGAATGTTGACGTGCCACTGTCGTGAGCATCTATGAAACGTGATAGATCGACAGTAGAACCACCCCTGGAGGATAAGTGGTCAGACGTGCACGACTCTTCACAGAACGTGGCACTTGGAGACTTTTACCTGGTCTGTAAAGTAGGACAGGTGGTGATCAGTGGCATCTCTGCCGAAAGAGCACAGTGTTGGTGCACGCGTGTCATCCACACGAACGGCGGTTCGGAATAGCCACCGCGCCAAGGACACAGACAGGTGGGAGCAGTATTACGCTATGGGAGAAATTCTGATGCGGTCGTATGGAACCTGTGGTAGTAGCCGAGGCCACTGACAGCTGTGTACCACCTGGATCCCATCATGTTTGATGTCTTTCCCGCCGGCCTTATCATCTTCCAGCAGGATAATTGTCCGTGTCGCAAAGCCAGAACCGTGCTACTGTGATACGAGGAACGTGATAGTGTACAAACGTTGATATCTTGGCCACGAAATTCGATTGACGTGAATCCAGTGGAACCGATTTGGGTGCTATCTAGCCGCCATTTCCGCGTACTGTTTAAGGAAATTACACGAGTTGTACGTGGACATCTGGTTCGACACATCTCGATAAATCTACCAACAAACTGTCGAATTCTTGATACGCAAATTAGATTAGATTAGTACTTGTTCCATAGATCATGAATACGACACTTGGTAATGATGTGGAACATGTCAGGTTACTAAAAGGTGTCTATACAAGATGTTACATTACAAAAAATATTACATGACAATATATTAATTTTTTTTTTGGGTGGGGGGGGGGGGGTGGTCTTGGGGAAATTACCCACTTACTACGTCCAAAATTTCATCTAATGAGTAGAAGGAGTAGCCATTAAGAATTTTAATTTCCTTTTAAATGCTATACGGCTATCTGTCAGACTTTTGATGCTATTAGTTAAGTGACCAAAGACTTTTGTGGCAGCATAATTTACCCCATTCTGAGCCAAAGTTAGATTTAACCTTGAGTAGTGAATATCATCCTTACTCCTAGTGTTGTTGCCATGTACACTGCTATTACTTTTGAATTCGTTCCGATTGTTAATAACATATTTCACAAGTGAATATATATATTGTGAGGCTACAGTCAAGATCCCTAACTCTTTAAATAAGTGTCTGCAGGATGATCTTGCATGAGCTCCAGCAATGATTCTGATTACGTGCTTTTTCTGCAATGAACACTTCTTTACTCAATGATGAGTTACCCCAGAATATGATGCCATATGAAAGTAGAGAATGAAAATAGGCGTGGTAAGCTAATTTACTGAGATGTATATCACCAAAATTTGCAATGACCTTAATAGCATAAGTAGCTGTCTTGAAATGTTTCAGCAAATCTTCAGTGTTTTTTCCAGCCCAATCTCTCATCAATGCATACACCTAGAAATTTGGAGTATTCTACCTTCGCTACCGATTTCTGATCGAAGTCTACATTTATTAATTGTGTCATTCCATTTACTGCGTGGAACTGTACGTACTGTGTTTTGTCAAAGTTTAATGACAGCCCATGTGCAGAGAAGCACTTAATGATTTTCTGAAAAACATCATTTACAATTTCACCAATTAATTCTTGTCTGTTGGGTGTGACAGCTATACTTGTATCATCTGCAAAAAGTACCAGCTTTGCATCTTCGTGAATATAGAATGGCGAGTCATGAATATATACACTCCTGGAAATGGAAAAAAGAACACATTGACACCAGTGTGTCAGACCCACCATACTAGCTCCGGACACTGCGAGAGGGCTGTACAAGCAATGATCACACGCACGGCACAGCGGACACACCAGGAACCGCGGTGTTGGCCGTCGAATGGCGCTAGCTGCGCAGCATTTGTGCACCGCCGCCGTCAGTGTCAGCCAGTTTGCCGTGGCATACGGAGCTCCATCGCAGTCTTTAACACTGGTAGCATGCCGCGACAGCGTGGACGTGAACCGTATGTGCAGTTGACGGACTTTGAGCGAGGGCGTATAGTGGGCATGCGGGAGGCCGGGTGGACGTACCGCCAAATTGCTCAACACGTGGGGCGTGAGGTCTCCACAGTACATCGATGTTGTCGATAGTGGTCGGCGGAAGGTGCACGTCCCCGTCGACCTGGGACCGGACCGCAGCGACGCACGGATGCACGCCAAGACCGTAGGATCCTACGCAGTGCCGTAGGGGACCGCACCGCCACTTCCCAGCAAATTAGGGACACTGTTGCTCCTGGGGTATCGGCGAGGACCATTCGCAACCGTCTCCATGAAGCTGGGCTACGGTCCCGCACACCGTTAGGCCGTCTTCCGCTCACGCCCCAACATCGTGCAGCCCGCCTCCAGTGGTGTCGCGACAGGCGTAAATGGAGGGACGAATGGAGACGTGTCGTCTTCAGCGATGAGAGTCGCTTCTGCCTTGGTGCCAATGATGGTCGTATGTGTGTCTGGCGCCGTGCAGGTGAGCGCCACAATCAGGACTGCATACGACCGAGGCACACAGGGCCAACACCCGGCATCATGGTGTGGGGAGCGATCTCCTACATTGGCCGTACACCACTGGTGATCGTCGAGAGGACACTGAATAGTGCACGGTACATCCAAACCGTCATCGAACCCATCGTTCTACCATTCCTAGACCGGCAAGGGAACTTGCTGTTCCAACAGGACAATGCACGTCCGCATGTATCCCGTGCCACCCAACGTGCTCTAGAAGGTGTAAGTCAACTACCCTGGCCAGCAAGATCTCCGGATCTGTCCCCCATTGAGCATGTTTAGGACTGGATGAAGCGTCGTCTCACGCGGTCTGCACGTCCAGCACGAACGCTGGTCCAACTGAGGCGCCAGGTGGAAATGGCATGGCAAGCCGTTCCACAGGACTACATCCAGCATCTCTACGATCGTCTCCATGGGAGAATAGCAGCCTGCATTGCTGCGAAAGGTGGATATACACTCTACTATTGCCGACATTGTGCATGCTCTGTTGCCTGTGTCTATGTGCCTGTGGTTCTGTCAGTGTGATCATGTGATGTACCTGACCCCAGGAATGTGACAATAAAGTTTCCCCTTCCTGGGACAATGAATTCACGGTGTTCTTATTTCAATTTCCAGGAGTGTATTAAGAACAGCACAGGACCCAAAATTGAATCTTGCGGCACCCCATTCTTGATTGTTCCCCAGTGTGAGAAATCACCAGTTTTTTGCATATTATGTGAAATGTAAGAGTCGAGGGGCATGAAAGGGAAGCAGTGGTTGGGAAGGGAGTGAGACAGTGTTGTTGCCAATCCCCAATGCTATTCTATCTGTATATCGAGCAAGCAGTAAAGGAAACAAAAGAAAAATTCGGAGTAGGTATTAAAATCCATGAAGAAGAAATAAAAACTTTGAGGTTTGCCGACGACATTGTAATTCTGTCAGAGACAGCAAAGGACTTAGAAGATCAGTTGAACGGAATGTTTTTTTTTTTTTTTTTTTTTGGTGGGGTTTAACGGCGCTCAACTACTGAGGTCATTAGCGCCCAGTCACAGTTGTTAGAGCACATGGAATCTAGAAAGTCCTGACAAATATGCAGATAAAATAAGTAAAAAAGTTAGATGTCTTTGGACAAGCCAGTCAGAGTTATAAAACGCAGAACACGAGCAGTTGCTCGAGCGTCATCAGCTAAAATATCCGGTAAAGTAGATGGCAGGGACAGGACAACACGAGAATGACTACAGTGGGGACACGACAATAAAATATGGCGCACTTTAATGCTTGACCACAAGGGCACTGCAGGGCTGGGTCACCGGAGAGCAGGTAGCGGTGGCTAAACCGGCAATGCCCAATCCGCAACCTGGTCAGAAGGTCCTCTTCTCGCCGAGATGGTCGGGAAGAGATTGTCCAAGCAGTTGGGAGCGGTTTTACTGCCCGGAGCTTGTTTCCTTGGAGGGATGACCAAGCATCCCACCACAACGACACAAGCCTCTTACAAACAACCCCACGAACGTCAGATGACGGGATACAATGGGAGGCTGGCCGAGGCAGGAGGACTGCAACCTTGGCTGCAGCATCTGCAGCCTCATTCCCAGACACTCATACATGTCTGGGAACCCACAGAAAGCTGACAGGAGAACAATTATCAGCGAAAGAATGGAGGGACTGCTGGATCCGTTGCACCAATGGATGGACCAGATAGGGAGCTCGAAGGCTCTGAAGAGCACTGAAGGAATCAGAGCAGAGTACATACGATGAATGTCGGTGGCGGCGGGCATACTGAACGGCCTGATGGAGAGCAAAAAGCTCGTCCGTAAAGCTGGAACATTGGTCGAGGAGCCGGTATTTAAAGGTGGCGGCCCCAACGACAAAGGCACAGCCAACACCATCGTCAGTTTTGGAGCCATCGGTGTAAATAAAGGTGTGACCGGCAAGTCGAGCACGAAGTTCGACAAACCGTGAGCAATACACTGCAGCCGGAGTACCCTCCTTCGGGAGTGAGCTGATGTCGAGATAAATATGAACCAGATCCTGGAGCCAAAGTGGTGTCGGGCTCTCACCCTCTCTGAAGGTGGTAGGGAGGGCAAAATCCAATTGTAGAAGCAGGTGACGGAAGCGGACTCCAGGGGAGCAGGGCAGACACATACAACCCATACTGACGGTCGAGAGAATCGGCGAAGAAGGACTGATAAGAGGGGTAGTCGGGCACTGACAACAGCCGGCAGGCATACCGACACAGCAGTACGTCGCGCCGGTAGGTCAATGGTAATTCGGCAGCTTCAGCATAAAGACTCTCGGCAGGACTAGTGTAGAAGGCTCCGGTCGCAAGACGGAACCCCCAATGGTGGATGGAGTTTTGACGGCGTGAGAGAGATGGGCGAGCAGACGAGCAGATGAAGCTCCCATAATCCAGCTTTGATCGGACTATGGACCGATACAAGTGAAGCAGGACAGTGCGATCCGCTCCCGAAGATGAACCACTAAGAACTCTGAGGACATTAAGGGAACGTGTACAACGGGCCGCCAAATAAGAGACATGCGGAGACCAACAAAGTTTCCTTTCCAATGTGAGCCCTAGAAACTTAGTTGTTTCCACGAATGGGAGAACAGTGGGACCGAAATGTAAGGATGGCGGAAGGAACGCTTTATATCGCCAAAAGTTGATACAAACCGTCTTCTCTTCAGAGAACCGGAAGCCATTTGCCACGCTCCATGAGTATAGGCTGT
Source organism: Schistocerca serialis cubense (assembly GCF_023864345.2). Classification (NCBI taxonomy): domain Eukaryota; kingdom Metazoa; phylum Arthropoda; class Insecta; order Orthoptera; family Acrididae; genus Schistocerca; species Schistocerca serialis. The sequence goes on along the minus strand of NC_064639.1, from coordinate 1,147,665,495 downwards.
CTAGACAACGCTGAAGGCAGCGCTCCAGGAGGCATGTTCTCTGGGCACTGCAGTAGATCGCGAAGTCATCGACAGAGAGAGAGAGCCTTAGACATTAGGTGGAATGCAATCCATAATTGGATTGATCGCGATGGCAAAAAGGGCTATGCTCAAGACGGAGCCCTGAGGCACTCCGTTCTCCTGGAGGAAGACGTCGGACAATACGGAACCCACACGTACCCTAAACTTTCGATCCGTTAAAAAGGAATCAATAAAAAGGGGCAGGCGACCGCGTAGGCCCCACCTGTGCATAGTGCGGAGGATGCCTTCTCTCCAACAGGTATCATAAGCCTTCTCCAAATCGAAGAACACGGCTACCGTTTGGCGCCTTCATAAAAAGTTGTTCATGATGAATGTCGACAAGGTCACAAGGTGGTCAACAGCGGAGCGGCGGCGACGAAAGCCGCATTGGACATTGGTAAGTAGCCGTCGAGATTCAAGAATCCAGACTAACCGAGCGTTAACCATGCGCTCCATCACCTTACAGACACAGCTTGTAAGAGAAATGGGGCGGTAACTAGAAGGAAAGTGTCTATCCTTCCCAGGTTTGGGTATAGGAACAACGACGGCGTCACGCCAACGCATGGGGCTTGACCTTCAGTCCAGACGCGATTGTAGGTGCGAAGAAGGAAGCTTTTGCCCGTCGGAGAAAGGTGTGCCAGCATCTGAACGTGAATGGCATCTGGCCCCGGAGCAGAGGACCGGGACAGTGCAAGCGCACGTTCGAGTTCCCGCATAGTAAAGGGGGCATTATAAGTTTCCAGATTCAGCGAGTGGAAGGAAGGTCGCCGAGCCTCTTCTGCCTCTTTCCTGGGAAGGAAGGCAAGGTGGTAATGGGCGGAGCTTGAAACCTCCGCGAAAAAGCGGCCAAAGGCGTTGGAGACAGCCACAGGATCAACAAGGACCTCATTACCTGAGGTCAGGCCAGGTACCGAGGAGTGGGCCTTAATACCCGACAGGCGGCGCAGGCCACCCCAGACGACAGAAGAGGGAGTAAAACTATTAAAGGAGCTGGTGAAAGAGGCCCAACAAGCTTTTTTGCTGTCTTTGATGACTCTACGGCATTGCGCTCGGAGTCGTTTGTATCCAATACAATTCGCCAACGTAGGATGGCGGCGAAAGGTGCGTAAAGCACGTCGTCGAGCACGGATAGCGTCTCTACAAGCCTCATTCCACCAGGGGACGGAAACGCGACGTGAAGAAGAAGTAGTACGAGGAATGGAACGTTCGGCAGCATTGATGATAACAGCCTTGAGGTATTCGACCTGACTGTCACAACTGGGAAAATCATGGTCCGGAAAGGTCGCCAGGGAGGAGTAAAGTCCCCAGTCAGCTTTCAGTATGTTCCAGCTCGAAGGACGTGGGGATGGGGTGTGGTGCAGGAGACGAACGACACAGGGGAAGTGGTCGCTCGAATAGGTGTCAGAAAGGACATACCACTCGAACCGATGGGCAAGAGTGGTAGAACAGATCGAGAGATCCAAGTGGGAGTAGGTATGAGTAGAGTCCGAGAGAAAAGTCGGGGCGCCATTATTGAGGCAGACAAGATTGAGATGGTTGAAGACATCCGCCAAGAGTGAGCTTCTTTGACAGGATGCAGGAGAGCCCCAAAGGGGATGATGGGCATTGAAGTCGCCAAACAATAAAAACGGCGGAGGAAGCTGAACAATCAGGTGCATCATGTCAGCCCGACTAACTGCGGATGATGATGGAGTGTAGACGGTACAAACAGAAAAAGTAAAGGCAGAAAGAGTAATATGGACAGCTATTGCTTGGAGTGGGGTGGTCAATGAGATGGGATGGTAATAGACATCGTCCCGAACGAGCAACATGACCCCACCATGAGCTGGGATACCATCCACAGGGGTGAGGTCATACCGCTCCGAGGTATTGTGGGTAAAGGCAATACGGTCAGTCGGACGCAACTTGGTTTCCTGGAGACCAAGGACGAGCGGACAGTGCAGGCGGAGGAGCAGTTGTAATTCCTCCCGATTAGATCAAATACCTCTTATGTTCCAATGTAACAAGGCCATCGCTAGTCAAAAAAGAGGGGGAACGAGACGGGGGAAGAGCTGGTCACCTCGACGGCCGCGGCCAGGTTTCGAGGGAACAACGTTACAACCGGCGGGAAGCGGATCCTGTTCCATCGAGTCGTCGCCAGCTGCAACCGCTGTCCCAGGTTGTGTAGGAGGGGCAGCACCATTGCCGACGAGAGGTCAGCTGAGCGCCTGGCAGCAGAGCGTCCCGGCGAAACTGAGGACGGCCAGAAGCAGCGACTCACGGATGGAGCGTCAGACGAAACGCGCTGGTGTGGAGAGGGGGATAGAGACTTCTTCTTGGAGGCCTTCTTGGAAGTCCGAGGAGGCACAGGGATGGTGGGCTGGACCCGAAGAAGGTCCTCTCGCGCGGGGTCCGTTTTCGAACGCCGGACCTTGGAAGCTGGGGTCCAGAACGTTTCCCCGATGGACGCCTGAGAAGAGGATCGCTTCTCAGGCGGCGGGGGGGAGGAGGAGAAAGGGTGGCCCCAGGGGCAGAGGGGGCGGGGGCCTTGGGGGAGGAGGATTTGGTAGGGAGGGATTTGGGAGGCGGAGGCATAGACCCCGGATGTGGGGAGGAGGTGGAGGGGGGACAGGATAGGGGTGAGGATACCGTGGTAGGAGTGGACACGACTGAGGCAAACGAAGTGGTCAACGTCACGGGATGGAGGCGGTCATACTTCTTCCTGGCCTCAGAATAAGGAAGACGATCCAAAGTTTTGAGTTCTTGAATCTTCTTCTCCTTCTGATACATGGGGCAGTCTAAGGATCGAGGCGAGTGGATTCCAGGACAATTAACGCACTGAGGTGGTGGGGTGCATGTATGTTCCTCACGAAGAGGACGTCCACAATCGCCACAAAGGGGCTCAGCCTCACACCATGACGACATTTGCCCAAAGCGCAAACACCAAAAACAGCGCATAGGAGGCGGGACGTAAGGTCGCATGTCGCACCGGTAGCACATCACCTTTACCTTCTCTGGGAGAACGTCCCCCTCGAAGGTGAGGATAAAGGCCCCGGTGTCGATGCGATGGTCTTTGGGGCCGCGCTGGACTCGCCGGACGAAATGCACACTCGGCGCTCCAGGTTGGCCCTGAGCTCCTCATCAGATTGCAGCAGGTGGTTCCAATGAAAAATAACCCCCTGCATCCTATTCAGTGCCAGATGCGGGACAATGGACACTGGGATGTCCCCTAGTCGGTCGCACGCCTAGAGCGCCGCCGACTGTGTGGCGGAGGTGGTCTTTATAAGAACGGACCCCGAGCGCATTTTACTGAGAGCCTCGATTTCCCCGAAGATGTCCTCGACGTGCTGAACAAAGAACATGGGCTTGGAGGTAGCGAACGTCCCCCCATCGGTTCGAGAACAGACCAAATAGCGGGGGAAGTACTTCGCCCCAAGCCGGGAGGCCTGTCCTTACTCCCAGGGAGTGGCCAAGGGGGAAAGGGCAGGAAAACCAGAACCAGAGACAGTACCTTTCCTTTTAAAAGACTCGGCCGCAGAGCGACCTGATACATGTTGACGCTTCATCTGCGAAACGTCCGCCCCGATACCACCCACTCCGACCAGGGGCTCTCCCCACGGGCGCCACCTAGCCTCAGGAAGGGCCACCTGGCAGGATGACCGTTGCCGGGAGTCCTGATGCCCCAAGGAGACGTGCATCTACTCCTTGGCCGACTTGGGGAGGGTGCAGCTCAGGTATCGGCAGTACGATCCCTGTGTTGTCAGGGGGCTACAACCTAGAGGGTACATGATGACCCCACCACAACGGGCTGGTTACCGTGCTGGATTTTGGGTGCCATGGAAAGTCCATCATAATCGTAGGTGCAGATGGGGACGCACTATGGGCATAACTTGTACAACCCATCAGGCGTTTAGGCCCAATTTGAGGAATAGTGGGTATGGTTACAACGCCGTTACAATGCTGAGTGCCAAGGTCTTAGTGCACTGAGGACCAGTGGTACACCACATAAGGTGTCCTTCCCCAAAAGGGTCGTACTTCTGTAGAATTTTGAAAAATGGTCAAACCCCAAGAGGGACCATCACATGGAAGGCCGAAACGGTTGAAACTCCTTTTAGTCGCCTCTTACGACAGGCAAGAATACCTCGGGCCTATTCTTACCCCGGACCCGCAGGGGGATTGAATGGAATGGATAGTGTTTTGAAAGAGGATATAAGATGAACATCAACAAAAGCAAAACGAGGATAATGGAATGTAGTCGAATTAAGTCGGGTGATGCTGAGGGAATTAGATTAGGAAATGAGACACTTAAAGTAGTAGAGGAGTTTTGCTATTTGGGGAGCAAAATAACTGATGATGGTCGAAGTAGAGAGGATATAAAATTTAGACTGGCAATGGCATGGAATGCGCTTCTGAAGAAGAGAAATTTGTTAACAACAAGTACAGAATTTAAGTATCAGGAGGTCGTTTCTGAAAGTATTTGTATCGAGTGTAACCATCTTTGGAAGTGAAACATGGACTATAAATAGTTTGGACAAGAAGAGAATAGAAGCTTTCGAAATGTGGTGCTACAGGAGAACGCTGAAGATTACATGAGTAGATCACATAACTAATGAGGAGGTTCTGGACAGAATTGGGGAGAAGAGGAGTTTGTGGCACAACTTGATGAGAAGAAGGGACCGGTTGGTAGGACATGTTCTGAGGCATCAAGGGATCACAAATTTAGCATTGGAGAGCAGCGTGGAGGGTAAAAATCGTAGAGGGAGACCACGAGGTGAATACACTAAGAACATTCAGAAGGATGTAGGTTGCAGTACGTACTGCGAGACGAAGAAACTTGCACAGGATAGGGTAGCATGGAGAGCTGCATCAAACCAGTCTCAGGACTGAAGACCACAACAACAATGTGAACTGCTTAATTCAGCTTTCTGCACTCGTCCAGTTAGGTTTGATTTAAACCATTTGAGCGCTGTCCCTTTCATACCGCAGTACCTGTGCTTATCTAGAAGTATTTCGTGATTTACACAATCAAAAGCCTTGAGAGATCACAAAAAATCCCAATGGGTGACTTCCGGTTACTCAGATCATTTAATATTTCATTAGTGAAGGTATATATAGCGTTTTCTGCTAAAAAATCTTTCTGGAAGCCAAAATGACATTTTGTTAAAACTTTATATTTACATAGGTGTGAAGCTACTCTAAAATACATTACTTTTTCAAGAATTCTGGATAAGGTAGTCAGAAGAGAGATTGGGCGGTAGTTGTTGACATCAGACGTATCCCCTTTTATTTGCAGTGGTTTAACAATGGCATACTTCAGTCTATCTGGGAAAATACCCTGCTTCAGAGAGCTATTACATATGTGGCTAAGAATCCCACTTCTCCTGGGAACAAGCTTTTATTATCCTGCTGGAAATGCCATCAATTCCATATGAGCTTCTATTCTTGAGAGAGTTACTAATTTCAAAAGGAAAGGTGGGTGGAATTTCAATTGTATCAAATGCTTCTTCTAATGAACATTTAGATTCTATTTTCTCTACAACATTTAAAAAATAATTATTCAAAAAGTTTTCGACTTCTGGCTTGTTGTTTGTCAAGTTTCCATTCGCTTTGATGGTATTGCCGTCATCCTGTACTCTTGGTTGCCCTGTCTCCCTTTTAATAATATTCCAAATTGTTTTGATTTAGTTATCAGAGGTATTAATCTCAGATATGATGCACATGCTTCTGGACTTTTTAATAACCTTTCGTAACATAGCACAGTAGTTTTTATAATATTTGGCAGTTTGTGGATCATTACTCGTTTTTGTTGTTAGATACAGTTCCCTTTTGTGGTTACAAGATATTTTTATTCCATTAGTGAGCCAAGGGTTTTTGCATGGTTTCTTATAATTAGATTCAATTACTTTCTTGGGGAAACAGTTTTCAAATTCTCTTGCAAGTGTATTGTGAAATAAGTTATATTTTAAATTAGCATCAGGTGCCTTGTACACCTCATCCCAGTCTAACTGCTGAAGATTTTCCCTGAAATTTCTAATTGTTGAGTCATTAATTGAACGCACAACTTTGGAGGGTTGTTTTGAATCACTGAATGGAGCTATGTCATATACAACTAGCTGAACACCATGATCAGAAAGGTCATTCTCAACAGGACAAGAATTTATGTTTTTAAACTTATCTTGGTCTATAAAAGCGATATCTATCAATGTGTGCTGTCTTACTACCCGAGTAGGAAAATTAATGATAGATGTCAAACTGAAAGAACCGAGCAACACTTCCAGGTCATTCTTCCTATTACAATGTTTCAGTGAATCAACATTGAAGTCCCCACAAATAATAATTTGATCGAAGGGGACCTACATACCGTTACAATTATAAAAGAGCCCTCCTTCAGTTTAAGTTGACAACCACATGCTTCTATATGTTGCTCTAGACAAAACTTTTTTGTACCTAGGCTTTTTACACAGTGATAACTTTAGACATATATGGCCACTCCTCCTCTCACCTTATTCTCTCATACGTGCAGCTAGTTTATAACAACTGATATTTACCTTTTCCATATCAGACACACTGTGCTGCTCAGACAGCATAGTATATTTATTACATTATCAGATTCAATTTCATCTAAACAAACCAGGAGCTCATCTACTTTATTCTTCAATCCCGGAATATTTTGGTGAAAAATGGTAACATTATTTTTTACTTTACTTTCGTGAGAATCTACTTTTTTCTTAAATCAACCAATGTTTTCGTTAAATATGGTAACATTATTATTTACTTTGCAGAATCGGTGACGCTTTCCAAAGATGGACCAACAAGTTATTAAGCAAGTGGTCATAAAGTTTGGCTCGTCAATGTAGTATCGTGTATGATAGAGTCATAATGGAAAAGGAAGTATAGAAAGTTTTTTGAAAATCAGAGCATAAGTCTTAACTTGTGGTACCGGACATAAGAAATAAATAGTAGTGAATGAAACCTTGGCTATTAGAAGTTTCATCAAAACCAAAATAGATCCGGTGTTCCGATCTCTACTTGTGAGAAATTTCAGTTATATCAAGAGATAACAAATCTAAAATTAATAAGTACCGTGACACAGAAGTGATGGCTATGAAGAAGAAAGGAGGTGATAATTAGAGTGTCATAAGAATAGACAGTGAGCAACCGGAGGATATATCCAAATTTCAGTATTTCCGTAGCATTATGGAGGAAAACAACCACTGTGCACTTCATCATTAATTTATACTATTTTTTTCTATGTGGTGATAATGCATTAGAAATGATTTTCAGCCCTACTTGCCAACTTACTATATTAATTTCCCTCGTTTGTTATTGAAGTCTATCTGCATTAGAGGCAAACAGTACAGTTTCATCAGCGCACCGGAGCAGGTTCAAATAACTCCGTTAACATATACCACTTCTTCGTTTTCCCACTTTAAAGATCTGAAAAATTCCTCTAAGTCTTTTGAGAGTAGCTATGAGAACATGGAATCTCGGCATCTGATAGCTTTTTCACCTTTGTATTAATTATTCACCAAATTAAGTGTAATGGATCCATGATGCATGCTGAGTGTTTGTTTTAACTTAACTAAATACCACGAAAACGACGCATCGTACGAAAAAGATATTCTAGTTGTTGTTGTTGTGGTCTTCAGTCCTGAGACTGGTTTAATGCAGCTCTCCATGCTACTCTATCCTGTGCAAGCTTCTTCATCTCCCAGTACCTACTGCAGCCTACACCCTTCTGAATGTGCTTAGTGTATTCATCTCTTGGTCTCCCTCTACGATTTTTACCCACCACGCTGCCCTCCAATACTAAATTGGTGATCCCTTGATGCCTCAGAATATGTCCTACCAACCGATCCCTTCTTCTAATCAACTTGTGCCCCAAACTTCTCTTCTCCCCAATCCTATTCAATACCTCATTAGTTATGTGATCTACCCATCTAATCTTCAGCATTCTTCTGTAGCACCACATTTCGAAAGCTTCTATTCTCTTCTTGTCTAAACTATTTATCGTCCACGTTTTACTTCCATACATGGCTACACTCCATACAAATACTTTCAGAAACGACTTCCTGACATTTAAATCTATACTCGATGTTAACAAATTTCTCTTCTACAGAAACGCTTTCCTTGCCATTGCCAGACTACATTTTATATCCTCTCTACTTCGACCATCATCAGTTATTTTGCTCCCCAAATAGCAAAACTCCTCTACTACTTTAAGTGTCTCATTTCCTAATATAATTCCCTCAGCATCACCCGACTTAATTCGACTACATTCCATTATCCTCGTTTTGCTTTAGTTGATGTGCATCTTATATCCTCCTTCCAAGACATTATCCATTCCGTTCAACTGATCTTTCAAGTCCTTTGCTGTCTCTGACAGAATTACAATGTCGTCGGCGAACTTTAAAGCTTTTATTTCTTCTCCATGGATTTTAATACCTACTCCGAATTTTTCTTTTGTTTCCTTCAATGCTTGCTCAATATACAGACTGAATAACATCGGGGAGAAGCTATAACCCTGTCTCACTCCTGTCACACTGCCTTCCCTTTCATGTCCCTCGGCTCCTATAACTGCCATCTGCTTTCTGTACAAATTGTAAATAGCCTTTCGCTCCCTGTATTTTACCCCTGCCACCTTCAGAATTCGAAAGAGAGTATTCCAGTCAACATCGTCAAAAGCTTTCTCTAAGTCTACAAATGCTAGAAACGTAGGTTTGCCTTTCCTTAATCTTTCTTCTAAGGTAAGTTGTAAGGTCAGTATTGCCTCACGTGTTCCAATATTTGTACGGAATTCAAACTGATCTACCCCGAGGTCGGCTTCTACTAGTTTTTCCATTCGTCTGTAAAGAATTCGCGTTAGTATTTTGCTGCCGTGACTTATTAAACTGATAGTTCGGTAATTTTAACATCTGTCAACACCTGGTTTCTTTGGGATTGGAATTATTATATTCTTCTTGAAGTCTGAGGGTATTTCGCCTGTATCATACGTCTTGCTCACCAGATGGTAGAGTTGTCAGGACTGGCTCTCTCAAGGCTGTCAGTAGTTCTAATGGAATGTTGTCTACTCCCGGGGCCTTTTTTCGACTCAGGTCTTACAGTGCTCTTTCAAACTCTTGAGGCAGTATCTTATCTCCCATTTCATCTTCATCCTCTTCCATTTGCATAATATTGTCCTCAAGTAAGTCGGCCTTGTATAGACCCTCTATATACTCCTTCCACCTTTCTCCTTTCTCTTCTTTGTTTATAACTCGGTTTCCATCTGAGCGCTTGATATTCATGCAAGTGGTTCTCGTTTCTCCAAAGGTCTCTTTAATTTTCCTGTAGGCAGTATCTATCTTACCCCTAGTGAGATAAGCCTCTACATCCTTACATTTGTCCTCTAGTCATCCCTGCTTAGCCATTTTGCACTTCCTGTCGATCTAATTTTTGATACGTTTCTATTCCTTTTTGCCTGCTTCATTTATTACATTTTTATGTTTTCTCCTTTCATCAATTAAATTCAATGTATCTTCTGTTACCCAAGGATTTCTACTAGCCCTCGTCTTTTTACCTACTTGATCCTCTGTTGCCTTCACTAGTTCATCCTTCAAAGCTACCCATTCTTCTACTACTGTATTTCTTTGTCTCATTCCTGTCAATTTTTCCCTAATCCTCTCCCTGAAACCCTGTACAACCTCTGGTTTAGTCAGTTTATCCAGGTCCAGTCTCCTTGAATTCCCACATCTGCCCCCGGAAATGTTTTACACTTTAAAACCTGGTTCCTAAATCTCTGTCTTACTATTATATAATCTATCTGAAACCTGCCAGTATCTCCAGGCTTCTTCCATGTATACAACCTTCTTTTATGATTCTTGAGCCAAGTATTAGCTATGATTAAGTTGTGCTCTGTGCAAAATTCTATCAGGCGGCTTCCTCTTTCATTTCTTAGCCCTAATCCATATTCACCTACTACGTTTCCTTCTCTCCCTTTTCCTACTATCGAATTCCAGTCACCCATGACTATTAAATTTTCGTCTCCCTTCACTATCTGAATAATTTCTTTTATTTCATCATACATTTCTTCAATTTCTTCGTCATCTGCAGAGCTAGTTGGCATATAAACTTGTACTACTGTAGTAGGCGTGCGCTTGGTGTCTATCTTGGTCACAATAATACGTTCACTATGCTGTTTGTAGTAGCTTACACGCATTCCTATTTTTATTCATTATTAAACCTACTCCTGCATTACCCCTATTTGATTTTGTATTTATAACCCTTTATTCGCTTGACCAAAAGTCTTGTTCCTCCTGCCACCGAACTTCACGAATTCCCACTATATCTAACTTTAAACTATCCATTTCTAGCCTACCTGCTCGATTAAGGGATCTGACATTTCACGCTCCGATGCGTAGAACGCCAGTTTTCTTTGTCCTGATAACGACGTCCTCTTGAGTAGTCCCAGCCCGGAGATCCGAATAGGAGACTATTTTACCTCCGGAATATTTTACCCAAGATATTCTAGATGAAAAGTTAATATTAGTAAAGGGGACATGTATCTGTGCTACAAATGGCCACATCCTATCCACCGCCATCCCCCCCCCCCCCTCAATTCCCCTCCATTGCGTGCGTAGGGTCATTTTGCATTTTCAAACTGGTACCCATTATTTTCATTGCATATTAGGATTCTACGCCAAAAAATACGTACGGTTTGCTCAAACCATTGTTTTCCACTCATGTTAGATGACGCTTGTTCTATTTCTTTGCAAATATGAACCGATGCATTTGATTCTACATTTCATATGCGATGTAAATGTAAACCTTTGTGTTCTAACGGTTAATATGTATTTTCAAAATTTCCTTTAGTGTCTCAAATTTGATTGTACAGTGTAATACGGTTACTTTTAATGTCTGGTTAGGAACTGCGTTTTGCGTGCTCCAGGATCAAGGACATGGACGTAATAGTTTTCTGTTCCCAACGGGGTGCTTGATTTCGGTGAGTCCCCTTCCTCTCACCAGGTGGGTTCTTGATTTCGGTGAGCATCAATGCCACATGCAGTGACTGCAATTTTCATTCCCAGTAGCCACTTAGTAGCCAGCTCGAGCTTTACGTCGACTGGATAGAAACACTCACCGAAATCAGTCTCCCCGATGACGGGATCGTGGGTGGCCACCGAAATCAAGCACTTCGATTGTTTGGGTATTCGCTATGATCAACCCTGTGTGGCCGGGCGAAGTGGCCGAGCGGTTGTAGGCGCTACAGTCTGGAAACGCGCGACCGCTACGGTCGCAGTTTCGAATCCTGCCCCGGGCATGGATGTGTGTGATGTCCTTAGGTTAGTTAGGTTTAAGTAGTTCTAAGTTCTAGGGGACTGATGACCTCAGAAGTTCAGTCCCATATTGGTCAGAGCCATTTGAACCAATCCCGTATGGAACAAGAAACCATTTTACGATAGGAGCAGCTTATCTGCCAGAAATTCCAATGTCCAGCCACATTATTTGTACTGCAACATCACATTTGTAACACTAAAGTAAATTTTATACATACATATCAACCGTTAGAGCACAAATGTTTGCCGGCCGAAGTGGCCGTGCGGTTAAAGGCGCTGCAGTCTGGAACCGCAAGACCGCTACGGTCGCAGGTTCGAATCCTGCCTCGGGCATGGATGTTTGTGATGTCCTTAGGTTAGTTAGGTTTAACTAGTTCTAAGTTCTAGGGGACTAATGACCTCAGCAGTTGAGTCCCATAGTGCTCAGAGCCATTTGAACCATTTTGAACACAAATGTTTACATTATCATAAATGAAATGTAGAATCAAATGCGTCGGTTCTTACCCAGAAAAAGACATATACGATATTTGTCGATTAAAGCATCATCTATTGCGAATGGAAAGCAATGGTTTAAATTTTAAACATGGCCGAAGCAGCAACTGTTGAAAATCTTCGCAGTACGTGATAACAGCCAAACAAATGCAGGATAAAGATTAATTGAAATCCTTGACCACGGTTTCGCTATATCTAATTATACCTTCATCAGAAGCAAAAACACACTAAAATCACATCCTGTATTGGAGATACATAAAACAACCGTGCCAAAGGCCATTTACGGCAGTGGTTTCAGTAAATCACACGTATTTTTTGGCGTACAGTCCGAGTATGCACTAAAATGGGGGTACTCGTATTTGAAAATACAAAGTTGATCTCGCCCACGCACGAGGGGTGGGTTGAAGTGGCGAGTTGTAGCACAGATACATGTCTCCTTTACTAATATTAACTTTTCATCACGAACGTTCTTTTCGTACGATGAGTCGTTTTCGAGATATTCAGTTGTCTCAGTTTAAAACAAACACATCAAACGAATTCGCAGTTGCGAATGAGGTCTACCATCAGCTGTATAATGGAATGACGACAGTGAAAATTTGCGCCGGATCGGGACTCGAACGCAGATTCCCCTCTTAACGCGAGTAGTCACCTTACTATTTTATTTTATTATCTCATTTTGTTCGTTCTATTTGTTCGGGGATTAGCCGAGCAGTCTAGCCGCTGCAGTCATGGACTGTGCGACTGGTCCCGGCGGAGGTTCGAGTTCTCCCTCGGGCATGGGCGTGTGGTTTGTCCATAGGATAATTTAGGTTAAGTAGTGTGCAAGCTTAGGGACTGATGACCTTAGCAGTTAAGTCTCGTACGATTTCACACACATTTGAATATTTTGAACATTTGTTCGGGACGGACGTCCTATGACACCCATTCAAATTCATCGTTGATCCATTTACTCAGTTTTTTGTTACAGAGAGCGACTAACCCTCTGACCGAACAAGCTGAGCTACCGTGCCAAACTACCATATGTCGTCAACCATGCGTCTACGACCTGTACTCGTACATCCATTATGTATATTCCCGTACAGGTCAGACGTTGTACTTGGAAGTCGCTAGCCCGGTGGCGGCAGATAAATGCGATATTGTGGCGCCTGTGTTATTCCGATACGGCGCAAAGTTCTTTTGGACATGCATGCATCGTAATCAGAACAACACCACACCATCGTGCTAAAACGAAGAATCTGTATGTTCTTGAGAATTTTTGCATAGTTCGAACCTGTTGTTTCTCAAGAATGAGTTTAACATATGGCAAATGTGTATTTCACAACTTCCCATCAGAACAAATGGAACTCACTCCTGGCTTCCCAAATGAAAACTGCGAGACATCCGCCGGGTATCGAACCAGGCATATGTATGGAAGTATTCAGCAAAGCTAGGCACTAGATCACGAAGGCGTTTCTATCAGTGCAATAGATACATCAGCTCGAGGGTAGAGTGTACACGTGTAAAATGTTTGGCATAGAAAAGGCGAAGCATCCTTTCCGTCACCGGTGGCGTAACGCGGGGGCACGGGCAGAGGTCGCGAGCGAGAGGGAGGGACGGGACGGGGTGGAGCCTAGGAGGCATTCGTGATGAGAGCGACCCCCCCCCCCCACGCCCGCCGCCCGCCACCCCCCCCCCTCCCGGTCCATATTTTGTCCGCAAAATTTCCGCCGCTCCTCGGTCTCCGCCTTCCATCACAAGTTGCACCAACTTCGCCGGAAGGCCAAGTTAACGCCGCGGCGCAGAGCCGTAAACATTTGTATGTAGATCGGCGGGGAAGTTGGTTCTGGGGCGTCGCGTCGCCCGCGTTCCAGGCAGGCTTTGCGGCTGCCCGGCTGGACGGCCGGATGCTGGATGCTGGACCGCCTGCGGCGACGGCTCAGCCGCGGTGAGTGCCGGGGCCTAATTACTCCCAGCCGAGCCGCGGGAGCGCCGCCGAGCCGAGGCGGGAAGCCGCGGGCGACTTAACGCCCAGCGACACGCCTGATGCCGGATGGAGACGGTTGACGTAGACCGGGAAATCTTCCCACTGTGAGATACCACGGCTTCCTCTCTGAGACTGAGGAAGTCGTGATGAGGGGGGTACATCTACATCTACATCCATACTCCGCAAGCCACCTGACGGTGTGCGGCGGAGGGTACCTTGAGTACCTCTATCGGTTCTCCCTTCTATTCCAGTCTCTGATTGTTCGTGGAAAGAAAGAGTGTCGGTATGCCTCTGTGTGGGCTCTGATCTCTCTGATTTTATCCTCATGGTCTCTTCGCGAGATATACGTAGGACGGAGCAGTATCCTGCTTGACTCCCCGGTGAACGTATGTTCTCGAAACTTCAACAAAAGCCCCTACCGAGCTACTGAGCGTCTCTCCTGCAGAGTCTTCCACTGGAGTTTATCTATCATCTCCGTAACGCTTTCGCGATTACTAAATGACCCTGTAACGAAGCGCGCTGCTCTCCGTTGGATCTTCTCTATCTCTTCTATCAGCCCTATCTGGTACGGATCCCACACTGCTGAGCGGTATTCAAGCAGTGTGCGAACAAGCGTACTGTAACTTACTTCTTTTGTTTTCGGATTGCAATTCCTTAGGTTTCTTCCAATGAATCTGTCTGGCATCTGCTTTACCGACGATCAACTTTACATTATCATTCCATTTTAAATCACTCCTAGTGCGTACTCCCAGATAATTTATGGAATTAACTACTTCCAGCTGCTGACCTGCTGGTTTGTAGCTAAATTGGCATCTACCTGGGGAACCCGTGTCTATGGCCCTCTGAGTCTCGTGGACGAATAGCAAGCAGCACATTACACTTCTCTACATTGAGATTCAATTGCCATTCCCTGCACCATGCGTCAATTCGCTGCAGATCCTCCTGCATTTCAATACAATTTTCCACTGTTCCAACCTCTCGATATACCACAGCATCATCCGCAAAAAGCTCCAGTGAACTTCCGATGTCATCCACAAGGTCATTTATGTATATTGTGAATAGCAATGGTCCTACGACACTCCTCTGCGGCACACCTGAAATCACTCTTACTTCGGAAGACTTTTTTCCATTGAGAATGACATGCTGCGTTCTGTTATCTAGGAACTCTTCAATCCAATCACACAATTGGTCTGGTAGCCCATACGCTCTTACTTTGTTCATTTGTTCATTAAACGACTGTGGGGAACTGTATCGAACGCTTTGCGGAACTCAAAAACACGGCATCTACCTGGGAACCTGTGTCTATGGCCATCTGGGTCTCGTGGACGAATAGCGCGAGCTGGGTTTCACACGATCGTCTTTTTCGAAACCCATGCTGATTCCTACAGCGTAGATTTATAGTCTCCAGAAAAGTCATTGCACTCGAACATAATACGTGTTCCAAAATTCTACAACTGATCGACGTTAGAGATATAGGTCTATAGTTCTGCACATCTGTTCGACGTCCCTTCTTGAAAACGGGGATGACCTGTGCATGGAAGGTCAAGGCCCCTATAACGTCACTCCTTAAACGCAACAACTACCAAATCAATAAATTAATTTATTCAAAGCCAATGTTTATAAAACAGCTAAGAGACAATCAACACGTGGCCATCTTGAAGAAAATACCAAAATATCACACGTAGCTTGATTCTCAAGCGAGGCAGCAAATTACAATTACCAAAACTGACTTAAAGACATGAGCCACAGAGATTTCAATACAAAGGAACAATAAATTACAATCAGAAGTCATTTAAAGAAATGTGGCACAGCTAATTTATTACCAAAACTGACTTAAAGAGATGAGCCACAGAGATTTCAATGCAAAGGAACAATAAATTACAATCAGAAGTCATTTAAAGAAATGTGGCACAGATAATTTATTTTAAAAAAAACAATAATTTGCTATATGAAAGTGATTTACGAAACGCACACCTGTTCGTTAAGAACCCAAACAAAACAAGCAGCACAAAGTTACAATTAATAAAATTCATTCCCACCAGTTTACAGTATTTACACCCGTTATCGAAGTTAATACAGTTCATCGGATCGTTTAGTTATGAAAATGCTCGCTCAAATGTTGTGCACTCTGCTCTACACGTAATACCTGTTCCAGTCTTGGATCGCACAACACGCCATGCGGTTTTAACTAACAGTCAAAAGCAATAATTTTGATATTCCGTCCGAAATTTCACACGGCTTCCACTATACCCTTCACTTAAATACACTTTGTACTACCTCGCAAACTTGTAATTAGCATTTTTCCGCGATTTTACAGTACTTTCGTCGGAGCTGCTTTCAATGAGATGTTACTAGTTCGAACCCTGAGCCCTGACCGACCTAGATCACACCAAAGGCTTTGTTCCCAGTATAGATTGGCGTGAGCCTCCATTTTTCTGATTGGCTAAGGAAGCAATGGATCGCAGAAAATGGAGAGGCAAAGGACCTGCTAATATAGCAGATAACTGATGATGTTGATGATATCACAATCAGAAAATCAGGTTCCAGTATTATCCCGCGCTAACCCGCACTTTACTTCAATGACCAATCATAGTAAAACATTTCTTTCTAAAGCAATTGCTAAATAAATAAATTTGGAAAAGTATCAAATATAAAATTACTCCTAAAATTACCGATTAATTTGTGTTCTACTCACGATTTATTAGTACCATAAACTGACTGCACATTTACTTATAATAAATCCCCTGTATAGTTTAACTGGTACTTCGTCAATAAACAAAACAATTTCCATTTACTTCTGTTCTTCTTCACTCATACAACACTCACACTGCTTATTACTAGACATATAAAACAATTATAATTATGCAAATACATTAAATATTATTCAAATATAACTTTACAACATTGTTTTGACTACGACTGCTAGCACTGTTCAACTGCTGACCTCTGCCGCCTACTAGTACAACTACGTGCAGCTCTGTAACTCAGGTCCATGTCAGCTGGTGACATCTGTCGATGACTCATGCCTATATCGTCCTAACAAGTGACAGGAGCGATGCGAAGGCGCTACGCCTCACACTCTGTGACTGAGGAAGTCGGGATGAGGGGTACACTTAGCATGGAATGCCAAGGCCCCTATGATGTCCCTCCTTAAACACAACAACTACCAAATCAATAAATTAATTTATTCAAAGTCATTGTTTATAAAACAGCTAAGAGACAATCAACACGTGGCCATCTTGAAGACAATGCCAAAATATCACAGATAGCTAGCCCATATAAACAATGTTAAATTTCCCCCTTTACTGTGTTTCCTCTGTATTACAAATTCATCCATGTAACGCTCATTTTTGGAACCCTGGTCAATTATTTACCTCTTTATAACGTTTAAGTGACTGGATGTAGACGCACCGTTTTCCTTTCTGTGGATTCACAGTTTGCACCGGTTCGGAAAGCCCGCGCTCAGCGTGTTTCATACGTCAGCGGCAGAACCCAGTTAGGTGACATGTGACGCACATTCCGCTTGCGGTCTTTTTGGCGCCATTTCAGTCGATGCTTTGTATTCGTAGCGTGTTGTGTGAGCTGAGCAGCAAGCAGTTCGTGTGTTTAGTGAGAGTGTGTCTTAGATATAACGGTTTTTTTTAAGCTTTCATCAATGGACATGAGTGAAAAGTGGAAGAACATTTCTCTGGAAGAGAAGGTTTCTGTTATTAAAAAGTGAAGGCATCTCCTGGTGTGAGTCGCGTGGAGCTAGCGAAGCAATCTGAACTGGCCCCCTCAATACTCAACACTATTATGAAAAATAGTTCGTTTTTTTAATAAAAAAATGTACATGAAACACATTAAATGTTTACCAAACTGGCAGTGACGCCAGACTGCCCTGGCCAAAAGGTGAATTAACTTAAAATGCCGGAAGCAGCAGACCAGCCGTCCAAAACAGCTCTTAAACCCTGGGGCGCAACCGTGAGTCACTTTCCATTAGACGCCACGTCACAGCTTCTGTGCACCGAAGCAGAACGATTCGCAGCTCCCACACACCCCAACTCGCAGAAAACTGGCACACAAACAGACTGCAGAAGACACGGCTAACACCAATCAAACATCAATTAATATAAGTAAAGAGATCAATAAACATCTAATATCGAGTGAGTGCATTCAAATAAATGCACGCATAGTGCGTTCTACGTACAAATGACTAGCTTTACAGAATACCAGTCTTTACTAATAACTGAGTAACTGCTTTCAATAGACGTGACCCAAATTTTACAACAATATACAAGTGATGTCGATTTGATGGCAATCAAAATACACTGAAAACCTCATATAGACAACACATAAACTTCTGGATACTGTCCCAAAAAAAAATACCAAAATATAACACACACACCTTCGAGCTAATCAGCTTCCTAATAGTATTGCAACCACAGGATTTTGAAAAAGAACTAGTAACTGATGGTCTCCATGCGGTTACACACTCCGCCGACTGCTCTTAATTCAACAACAGGTACATTAGGGCAACCAAGCAACAAATACACTCGCTGCAACTCAAATCGTTCAACGAAACGACGGCACCAAAATCACTTACACCTTCGATGGAGTGCGTTGTTCGAGATGATCTCCAGGGATGAGTCTCTCCGAGAAAACAGGCACCAAAGCAATACGACAAACAGCACCCGGACTTGACATCAGGCAGTTCCACCACAAACTCGCGAATGCTTTACGATGTAGACCCGCCTTGCTGCTGCTGGCCGAGCACGCGTGTTTTCCTCTTTCGTCAACGCTAGCACGTCCTTGCGCCTCGTAGCGAGTTCAACACCGAATGCCCTGAGCGCCAAAGACCGGCGAAATCACAACAGGGGCAAAGATCCTAGTACAGCCGGGTAATCGATAGTGTAGTGCCAAAGAGCTGGTCTGCCAGAAAATGCACACCACGGCTCACTCTCCTTCCCAACCAAGTACGTGCATTAAGCATCTGATTACC
This sequence comes from Schistocerca serialis cubense, assembly GCF_023864345.2. NCBI lineage: Eukaryota > Metazoa > Arthropoda > Insecta > Orthoptera > Acrididae > Schistocerca > Schistocerca serialis. The sequence continues at coordinate 1,147,646,708 of NC_064639.1, read as the reverse complement.
CACTGGTGCACTGATATATTTATATTAGTGGTAGGTAGTCGCCTGTTCGTAGAAACAAACTTAGTTTATGTATCTGTTTATTAAATGTTTACATACAGTAGATCATTATTTTCCACACAGGTACAAAGATAACTGACAAGAAATCGAGGGTAAAAGAAGAAATACTTAAGTTGATAGATGAAAGAAGGAAGCACAAAAATGTTCATTGAAATTCAGGAATACATAAATTCAAGTCCCTGATGAATGAAATAAACAGGAAGTGCAGGTAAGTTAAGACAAAATAGTTGCATGAAAAACGTGAAGAAATGATTCTTGGAAGGACTGACAGCGTATAGCAAAGTCCAAACAACCTGCGGTGAAATTGAAAGGAAGTGTGGTAACAGTAAGAGCGCAACGGGAATTCCACTGTTAAATGCACAGGAGAGAGTGGATAGGTGGAAAGAGTACATTGAAGGCCTCTATGAGGGGGAAGATTTGTCTGATATGATACAAGAAACAGGAATAGCTTTAGAAGAGATAGGGGACCCAGTATTAGAATCAGAATTTAAGAGAATTTTCAAGGACTTAAGATCAGTAAGGCAGAAGAAACAGACAACATTCCATCGGAATTTCTGAAGTCACTGTGGGAAAGTGGCATTAAAAGGATTATTCACAAAGGTGTGTAGAAATGCGTCATCCACACAATTCCCAAGACTAAAAGAGGTGACAAGTGCCAGAATTATATCACAGTCAGCTTAACAGCTGATTCTTCCAGATAGCTGACAAGAATGACATACAGAAGAATGGGAAACAAAACTGAGGATCTCTTATATGACGATCAGTTTGGCTTTAGGGAAGGTAAGGGCACCAGAGAGGCAGTTCTGACATTGCCGTTGATAATGGAAACAAGACTAAAGAAAAATCAAGACATGTTCGTAGGATTTGTCGACCTGGAAAAAGCGTTCGACAATGTAAAGTGGTGCAAGATGTTCGAAGTTCTGAGGAAAATAGGGGTAACTTACGCGTAGAGACGATTAATATAGGCCTACATCGTGTACAAGAGCCAAGACGGAACACTAAGAGTGCAAGACCGAGAACGGAGTGCTCGCATTAGAAAGGTGTAAGAAAGGGATGTAGTCTTTTGCCACTACTGTTCAGTCTGTTCGTCGAAGAATAAATGATGGAAATAAAAGATATATTTGAGACTGGAATTAAAATTCAAGATGAAAGGGTATTAGTGATGACACGCCAAAATGAAGAAGAATTACATGATCTGATGAATGAAATGAACAGCCTAATGAGTACAGAATATGGACTGAGAGTAAATCGAAGAAAGGCGAGAGTAATGAGAAGTGGAAGAAATGAGAACAGCGAGAAACATAACACCGGGATTGATGGTCACGAAGTTGATGAAGTTAAGGAATTTTATCCTATCTAGGCAGCAAAATAATCCGTGATGGACGAGACAAGGACATCAAAAGCAGACTAGCACTGGCAAAAAGAGCATTCCTCGTCAAGAGAAGTCTACTAGTATAAAACATAGGCCTTAATTTGAGGAAGAAATTTATAAGAATCTACTTTCGGAGCACGGCACTGTATGGCAGTGAAATATGGATTAAGGAAAAATGGGAACAGAAGAGAATAGAAGCATATGAGATGTGGTGCTATAGCCGAATGTTGAAAATTAGGTGTACTGCAGATTAAGGAATAAGAAGGTGCTGCGCAGAACAGGACAGGAAAGGAATCTGTGGAAAACACTGACAAGAAGAAGGTACAGGATGATAGGACATGTGTTAATACGCCAATGAGTAACTTTCACGGTACTAAAGGGAGCTGTAGAGGGTAAAAAATGTAGAGGCAGACAGAGATTGGAATCCACCCAGCAAATAATTGAGGACGTAGGTTGCAAGTGCCTCTCTGAAATGAAGAGACTGATGACTCATACAGCCATATTAGCGGTATAATGTCATCAGGACTCCCCCAATCTGCCAATAAGTAAGGCTAACATCAGAAACTTTTATAATTCTTCCATGACACCGCCTTCCTACCTTCTACCTCGCTCCGGTTACCGGCTTCGAAGCGACAGGTTCGTCATTAAACAGTTGTTCATGTTGAATACTAAATATACACTCCTGGAAATTGAAATAAGAACACCGTGAATTCATTGTCCCAGGAAGGGGAAACTTTATTGACACATTCCTGGGGTCAGATACATCACATGATCACACTGACAGAACCACAGGCACATAGACACAGGCAACAGAGCATGCACAATGTCGGCACTAGTACAGTGTATATCCACCTTTCGCAGCAATGCAGGCTGCTATTCTCCCATGGAGACGATCGTAGAGATGCTGGATGTAGTCCTGTGGAACGGCTTGCCATGCCATTTCCACCTGGCGCCTCAGTTGGACCAGCGTTCGTGCTGGACGTGCAGACCGCGTGAGACGACGCTTCATCCAGTCCCAAACATGCTCAATGGGGGACAGATCCGGAGATCTTGCTGGCCAGGGTAGTTGACTTACACCTTCTAGAGCACGTTGGGTGGCACGGGATACATGCGGACGTGCATTGTCCTGTTGGAACAGCAAGTTCCCTTGCCGGTCTAGGAATGGTAGAACGATGGATTCGATGACGGTTTGGATGTACCGTGCACTATTCAGTGTCCCCTCGACGATCACCAGTGGTGTACGGCCAGTGTAGGAGATCGCTCCCCACACCATGATGTCGGGTGTTGGCCCTGTGTGCCTCGGTCGTATGCAGTCCTGATTGTGGTGCTCACCTGCACGGCGCCAAACACGCATACGACCATCATTGGCACCAAGGCAGAAGCGACTCTCATCGCTGAAGACGACACGTCTCCATTCGTCCCTCCATTCACGCCTGTCGCGACACCACTGGAGGCGGGCTGCACGATGTTGGGGCGTGAGCGGAAGACGGCCTAACGGTGTGCGGGACCGTAGCCCAGCTTCATGGAGACGGTTGCGAATGGTCCTCGCCGATATCCCAGGAGCAACAGTGTCCCTAATTTGCTGGGAAGTGGCGGTGCGGTCCCCTACGGCACTGCGTAGGATCCTACGGTCTTGGCGTGCATCCGTGCGTCGCTGCGGTCCGGTCCCAGGTCGACGGGCACGTGCACCTTCCGCCGACCACTGGCGACAACATCGATGTACTGTGGAGACCTCACGCCCCACGTGTTGAGCAGTTCGGCGGTACGCCCACCCGGCCTCCCGCATGCCCACTATACGCCCTCGCTCAAAGTCCGTCAACTGCACATACGGTTCACGTCCACGGTGTCGCGGCATGCTACCAGTGTTAAAGACTGCGATGGAGCTCCGTATGCCACGGCAAACTGGCTGACACTGACGGCGGCGGTGCACAAATGCTGCGCAGCTAGCGCCATTTGACGGCCAACACCGCGGTTCCTGGTGTGTCCGCTGTGCCGTGCGTGTGATCATTGCTTGTACAGCCCTCTCGCAGTGTCCGGAGCAAGTATGGTGGGTCTGACACACCGGTGTCAATGTGTTCTTTTTTCCATTTCCAGGAGTGTAGCTTAAAATGTACCTGTGATGTTGGCCGTTTTCCGTTGTAACGAAGTTCGCTTAGGGTAGTGATGCCGTACAGCAGAAAAAGAAGTCATAAAAGGACCTAACCATCAATTAAAACTACATTTAAAACTCCTTACGTCAAGAACTTGTACAGCGTAAGTTATGTGTAAATTTAATCGTGGACATCCATCTAATGAATAATCCGCCAGTTCGAAACTGGTAACGGTGTTATTTTTTCTCAATAAATATCATTAACAGTGGCTGGTTGCTGTTTTTATTTTATTGTAAAAGTTACCCTGTATTTTCACACCCATTGTCGTATGTCAGTTTTCAATAAAAGAGAAATTATGCCAGTATTATTGCTAACAGAAGATTTTGTGAACATTTCGTATAAGAAACACTTTTCTGTGTTGTGCTGGTATGTTCTCTTCCTTCGTGTTTGCCGCGATTAATGCACTATGAAGAGTTCTATAAACAGTTATACGTGGCAAAAGAATGGCCCTGAGCACTGTGGGACTTAACTTCTGTGGTCATCAGTCCCCTAGAACTTAGAACTACTTAAACCTAACTAACCTAAGGCCATCACACACAATCATGCCCGAGGCAGGATTCGAACCTGCGACCATAGAGGTCGCGCGATTCCAGACTATAGCGCCTAGAACCGCTCGGCCACTCCGGCCGGCTATACGTGGCAGTAGAGCGTTTCAGGAACCATGTCCATATAACATACTTTCTGTCTCTACACTTGAGACACGTATCCTGAAAGTTTGTCCCATATGTTTTTGTTAAGTTGTGCAGTTCACAGTATTTTGGTAACTTAAAATTAGATTCATAACTTCCTGTGGAATTTCGAAACAATTGGCACACGCTTGATAATACTAGAATTATGTGGATTAATGTAGGGTAAAATAGCACTCCAGAAATAGTATTTAGTGTAGCGTAGGCGGCCAGAACGCTCCCTGGACTGTCTCGCGCTTCTTGTAGCGACAGCTGTGGGGGAGGACTGTTGTGCGTGCAGCTAGATGGTGTTTAAGCAAATTGATTTCTGCCTCATAAATTCCTACCGCATATATCATTTAGCAGCGTTGCGCTGTGCAACACGCACAGCGAGAAAAAGTGCGTGATTTGTATGCGTCCGCCGATAGAATCAACTGATACGCGTTTCGTGCGGAGTTTGTTTTTGTCTATTCCCATTTCCGGAAACGGATGGGGGGCGCGTTTATAAATCAAATAAACAGCGGCCTCTCAGCACTGGCCGGCGCTGTTTGAAAGCCCGTCTGCAGCTATTCTGTGCGAGCAGTCGTCCATCCAAGCGAAATTGTTAATCGACAGCGGCGGTTTCTCCTAAATGTGATTATTTTCCGGTTCCAGCGTTGATTTAGTTGTCTCCTGATGAGTTTCTGGAATAAATATCGCTCAAAGAAATGTCCTTGTAGTGGTAATATGAGTTGCAAAGCGGCCATCAATGTTCTCCATTGTTTCTAGCCTCATTTTCTTTCAATTTACAAACAGTGCTGTTATCTGTTCATACAACACGGAAAACTGTCGCGGAAATGTTAACAGTAGTGCAGTATAACTGAAAACGCCTTTTCTGTGTTCACTGTCACATACGGTGGTTCCCCCGTTGTTCTATCGTTCATGTGTTTTTTTAGTTTTTCGTTAAATATCTAAAAACGTTAACATATACTTCATTGTCTTTTACAATTATGGGATATAAGCTGTATGACGGGTATGGTTTTTCCAACACTTCTTATTACATGATCGATTTTTTGTCTCACTTGTTATTTAATTAGTTAATGTAGTATTTTGCAAGTTTTAAACTACTTCGAACGATATGCAAATGAGATATAGCAATATGTGTTCTGACACCCCTGATGGAGCACAACTTTCGCCACAACGTTGTGAAACTCTAAGGAAAAACTTTACAGTTAATTGTGAAATGCAGCGGAGAAGATAATACATAATCCGTCTTATGTGACAGAACTGAATGGGCTTGTTATAATGTTAACCCACATTAATGTTAACAGTGTGAAAAAGGAATGCCAATTCCGAAGTACTGCACCAGAAACGATATGGGAAAGTGTACAACTAATCATCAGGTTGGTAATTTATTCTCCTGTCTTAGCAAACACTAAATAGATATTGAAAATCTAGTGTGGATACACTGAAACCCATTACATCGAAATATGAGTTATCAGCATTCATATCTAACTAAAGTATTAGTTAAATTATAAAAAATGCAATTCATGTAACAGTCTGTTGTACATGCATTGATGAAGTCCGGCACTGTACACGTGGAAACAAAAATAAATTTAGAATCAGTTAATAAGATCGTAACCATAACATTAAGTAAATCGTTAACTGCTGCACCTGATATGTTGATAATAATGCTGCATAAATTCATTGTAGCTCTTACTTTTACCAATTATATTCAATAAAAGTTCCTAATTATAAAAACAGTACGTTTATTATTCATTCATTCAGATATTAGTACATTAAGACACACAATACGGTGCTACTGCAATTCTAGAATACGACCATAATGAAACTATACATGTAGTTAACACAAGCACTGAATTAATACATATCAGCAGAATGAAAAGGTAACTGCTTACATTTCTTCCCAACAGTACCTGCAAACGTCAAATTTAAATTTTCGTCGGTTTTACTACTTTTCTAGATTTTTTTAATGAATCATTTACGTTAGAACTCCCTGAACTTTCACACTGAGAATAACTTACTTTCATAAAACATAAATGTTCATTTATCATTTAAATCATCAACCATAGGATGACAGAACATACGACGTTTGGATCAGGTTCCTGTTCCAAGCAACAATGACTTAGGAAAATGCTCACCAGTGTCTTCAGTTAGGTTTCATACAAAATTAAGTTGTTAATCATTGTAATGGAACACACTGGAAAGTTTGTTATACAGCTCATGGCCTGTAATGGTTTAAGTTTACTGCTGGAGACGCAAAGTAATAACTCAGCCGCAATAATGTTCTATCCTTTCTCAATACGATGACTGGCTTTCCGATACTAACTTTTCTTCTTTTGGCCAAATTACTGCAACTACTTGTTAATACCCTTCCGTCTATACACATTACAGCATCATTATTAGCACCAATATATGGTGCCCATATTCTCTTGCAGCCAATTTCGCACCAAGAAGTGCCGGCTACACTCCATTCCTCCACATCTGGGCTTTCCGACCATTGCGCCCTCACTCTCTCTCTCTATCTCTCTCTCTCTCTCTCTCTCTCTCTCTCCCTCTCTCTGCCAGCCGGAGTGGCCGAGCGGCTCTTGGCGCTACAGTCTGTAACCGCGCGACCGCTACGGTCGCAGGTTCTAATCCTGCCTCGGGCATGGATGTGTGTGAAGTCCTTAGGTTAGTTAGGTTTAAGTAGTTCTAAGTTCTAGCCGACTGATGACCTCAGAAGTTAAGTCCCATAGTGCTCAGAGCCATTTGAACCATGTTGAATCCCTCCCTCTCTCTCTCTCGCAGTTCTTTGACGATTACCACCCTACTCCTCCAGAGTCTTCCATTACTATGTCAAAGACTCTGCTTTCATACACCTCTTCAGAATTGAGATTATTAATTTAATGTTGTTATGTTCTACCAAGCACTGATGAAAGATTCAGTTAATATTAATATTAAGTCACTGATACTGCCAGCGCGTTTACCAACGTAGTTTTACCCAGTATTGTTTTCGCATGTCACATAATACTGCAGTTACAAATGTTTACATAGTTTATATATTGTTAACAATATTTGTACAACATTCGATATTATCAGTCAGAACGAATTATAATCAAACATATGAAGAAATAATAATATTACAATAGTAATAACTGTGTTGTAGTGTCACAAGTAAGACCAAAATCTATTTTTGAAGTCTTAATTGTCTTTAATGGATTAGTTCCACATATTTAAATGGTTCAAATGGTTCTAAGCACTATGGGACTTAGCATCTGCGGTCAACAGTCCCCTAGACTTAGAACTACTTAAACCTAACTAACCTAAAGACATCACACACATCCATGCCCGAGGCAGGATTCGAACCTGCGGCCGTAGCAGCAGCGCGGTTTCGAACTGAAGAGCCTAGAACCGCTCGGCCCCAAACGGCAGGTCCACACATTTAACTATCGGAAATCAGGATATCAAACCTTAAACGTGGAAGCAGGATCAGTCGGTAGACTATCATTTAGCAAACTCTTCTCTGACAACCCATTCCGGCGCCAGTTGTATATGGAATTTTTCAACGTCCCCATTATTCATCTTTGAAAGCTAAATATTTAAAGGTAATTTCACTGGATCTAGTTTCAGAATACCTCATTGTTTGTCTTTTATATCAGCGTATTTGCTTTCAGGATATTGTCTTGTTATGTGCTCTGATGTTGCTAGATATAATTGGTATTAAGCTTCATCGAACCTGCTGTTAACTCAGGAAAGACTGGCTGGGAAATGGAAGCGCGCAAGAGCACTGAGGTAATGGCTCTCGCTGGTGCACGGGAACAAAAATTTAGTAGACAGCAGAATTAGAGAACTCTATTTACTTAAAGCAGCAGCAGCGAGACGAGCCTTTTTAAGCAGCTCATTGAGTGCTTGGCGAAGCTTCCTCTGGACGTAGCCAGCACTGCAATGCTGTGTAGTATTTTTACCCAGCGCTGGGCAGGGTAGAGAAAGAGGGAATGGGTAGAAGGAAGGGGTCGAGCGGGGGGCAGGGTCTGGGGGGGGGGGGGGGGATGGGAGTGCGGAAGAACAGTTGGCGCTCGCGATTGCGTCCTCGGGAGGTGTGGGGAGGGCTGCATTTAAGGGAGAGTCGTCCGCCCTGCGACCGCCTTCTTTACGACGGGCGCGTTTGCATTTAGAGGGCGGTGGGAAGCGGGCTTTTCCCTATTCCGACCAGCCGTCGCGAAATACGCCCGCGTCAGCTAGACGCGCCGAAGGACGGGCTGTTTGTTGTGCACTCGGCAGCGGACGGCAGAGGGGAGCTCCGGAGCTTATCGCTCCAGTGGCGAAGCGCTGGAGCGGAAATTAAGGGATGGAGACACCGTGTCTGAGTAGTCTTTCTGCTATCACCTGACTTCCCAAGCATCAAACATTTCCACTGGCAAACTACTCGTTCACGGCGGCACACTTTTCGTTGACGTAATCGGGAGAGCTAGCTGATACTCGTAATCAAGGATTAAATATGAAAATTATTGGGAGATAAACGGAGAAGGTAAAAGACGGATTTCACAAAATCTGCAGCTACATGTATACGAGGTGCGACAATAAAGTAATGAGAATAATGTGAAAAAAAATGTTGCATACCGTTTTAGTCAAGTTTAGTGCTATCTCCTTCAAAGTAGTTCCCTTCTGATTGCGCATACTTTTTCTAGCGCTTCTGCCATTGACGGTAACATTTCTGGAACTCATCTTCTGTAATACCCTCCAAGACCCTCATCACAGCTTTTTGGACATCTTGTGTTCTTTGAAAATGGTGTCCCTTGACCGCCGCTTTGACTCTTGGAAATAGAAAAAAGTCGCACGGAGCGATATCTGGTGAATAAGGTGGCTGTGGTAGTACTGAAATTTGTTTTGAGGTTAAAAATTGCTGTACTGACACAGCAGTATGGGATGGTGCATTATCGTGATGCACAATCCAGTTATCAGCGATGTTGGCATTGACACGAAGAACTCTTTTACGAAGTCTTTCTAAAATTTCTTTGTAGTAATATTGGTTAACTATTTGACCAGGAGGCACCCACTCTTTACGAACAATTCCCTTTGAATCAAAGAAGCACACAAGCATACATTTCACTTTTGACTTTGACATGCGAGCATTGTTTGGTCTGGGTGATTCCTTTGAGCACCATTGCGAACTTTGGCGTTTTGTCTCTGGATCGTACTGAAAAAAACCAACTTTCATCACCAGTGATAACACGGCTCAACAATTGTGGATTGATTTCCGTTTGCTCTAACAGATCGGCTCCCACATTTTCCCGTATTTCTCGCTGTTGTGGTGTGAGATTTTTGGGGACCATTTTTGCACAAATCTTTCTCATACCAAGATCTTCAGTTATTATTAGACGAACCGCTTCTCGATTGATGTTCAGTTCTACTGCAATCATTTTCACAGATAATCTTCGGTCAGATCGTAAGAGTTCACGCACCCTGGCCAAGTTGACATCCATCCCTGAGGTTGATGGTTGTCCACTGCGGTCTTCATCTTGCAACATTCGTTCTGCCTTCACTAAACATTTTATGCCAACTAAAAACTTGATCTCTTGACATAACCTCCACACCAAAACCCTTCTGAAGCTTACCGTAAGTTGTCGTCGCGTTTTCACCCAATCTAACGCAAAAAGAAATGGCACACCGTTGCGCAATATTATGCGGTTAAATTTCCGTGACGAGAGACACAAACACATCTTAACTTATTACAGCACAACTCACGGCTGAGCAGTTGCATCGATGTGCCTCTTGGACTAGAAGCAGCTTATAGACCAACGTCAAAGATATTGTGGCTACACAAGCCTGCAGGGTTGCCACATCTTGTGAAGAAAGCAAGTCTCGTTACTTTATTGTCACTCCTCGCATTTCGCAAGTCACTTTTTGATACGTAGTCCGTAGTACTTCTGGTTCCCTTCCCATCTTCCCTCCTTTCCTATTCCACTCACAATTGTTGTGCAGAAGAACGAGTGTCGGTAATTTTCCGTGTGAGGTCCATTTCTCAGATTTTCTCACATTGGTCAATTCGCGAGACGTATGTAGGAGGGTGTACGCGTTGCCTGTCTTCTCTTGGAACGTACGATCACAGAATTTCAACAGTAAACCTCTCTTTAATGAAACACGTCTCCCTTGTAGCGTCTGCCGAACGGTTCTAGGCGCTACAGTCTGGAACCGCGAAACCGCTATGGTCGCAGGTTCGAATCCTGCCTCGGGCATGGATGTGTGTGATGTCCTGAGGTTAGTTAGGTTTAAGTAGTTCTAAGTTCTAGGGGACTGCTGACCTCAGATGTTAAGTCCCATAGTGCTCAGAGCCATTTTTGAACCTTGTAGCGTCTGCCACCCTCAGTGTGTCGAAGAATGTCCATCCTCTGTAGATCTTCTCAACCTCCTACATTATGGTCTTCGAAGAATAAGGTGGCCGATGCGCAGTGATCAATTTTCGTTGAAAGTGCTGGGCAACTTCATTCGCAAGTTCGGAAGAGAAGACCAACAGTGTTGGCCCTCTTTCGGCCGGTCGGTGATGAGACAGCGCAAGCCTTGCAATCTTTCTCATACGATTTTACAGAAACTATTCGGTAAAAAAATCATTTTGCATTACTTATAGCTTTATGTGTCAGCGTCATGATTATGTGCCCATAATTTGGTTTATGATCATAGTTATTGACCTATTCGCATGGAAGTAAGACACTGCGCGAATTCGAAACAGTCTGCAATAAAAAGTAAGTGTCGCTATGATTTTGCGGTTGGTCCATAGTACATATTATGTTACCGCACAAGAAATTTTGCTAACATATTGAATTTTTCGTCAGACTTGGGTGGAGGTCTATCTGTCACCAGTCTCGAGAAAATTGATCTGTAATTTCTAAGGACCATAGGCAGCTGGGAAAATGTGAAATGCTAAGAGTTTTGCAACCACGTAAGTGTATTTTTGTACTGAGGATGTGCTTCTTCATAAGCTACAGACCATACTTCACTTTCTCACATAATAAATCACTGTTTCAGAATTCTCTCGCAGTTGTAACTGCACATGTTAGTGAGACGACGCTATGTAAACTTTACTGTGTTTTGGAAAAAGAAGAAAGTTTTAACATGGCAACAAGAGCAACGTGTAGGTTTTTCTCAAAATTAGGCACTCATGAAGCTTCTCTGAAAGTTACAGCACTGGCCATTAAAATTGCTACAGCACGAAGATGACATGCTACAGACACGAAATTTAACCGACAGAAAGAAAATGCTGTGATATGGTGATATGCTTTTCAGAGCATTCACACAAGGTTGGCGCCGGTGGCGACACCTACAACGTGCTGACATGGGGAAAGTTTCCAACCGATTTCTCATACACAAACAGCTCTTTACCGGCGTTGCCTGGTGAAACGTTGTTGTGATTCCTCGTGTAAGGAGGAGAAATGCGTACCATCACATTTCAGACTTTCAGAAAGGTCGGATTGTAGCCTATCGCGATTGCGGTTTATCGTATCGCGAGACTGCTGCTCGCTTTGGTCGAGATCCAATGACTGTTAGCAGAATATGTAATCGGTGGGTTCAGGAGGGTAATACGGAACGCCGTGCTCGATCCCAACGGCTTCGTATCACTAGCAGTCGAGATGACAGGCATCTTATCCGCATGGCTGTAACGGATCGTGTAGCCACGTCTCGATCCCTGAGTCACCAGATGGGGACGGTTGCAAGACAACAACCATCTGCACCAACAGTTCGACGTCGTATGCAGCAGCATGGACTATCAGCTCGGAGACCATGGCTGCGGTTACCCTTGACGCTGCATCACAGACAGGAGCGCCGGCGATGGTGTACTCAACAACGAACCTGGGTGCACGAATGGCAAAACGTCAAATTTCGGATGAATCAAGGTTATGTTTACAGCATCATGATGGTCGTATCCGTGTTTGGCGACATCGCGGTGAACGCACATTGGAAGCGTGTATTCGTCATCGCCATACTGCGTATCACCCGGCGTGATGGTATGGGATGCCATTGGTTACGCGTCTCGGTCACCTCGTGTTCGCATTGACGGCACATTGAACAGTGGACGTTACAATTCAGATGTGTTACGACCCGTGGCTCAACCCTTCATTCGATCCCTGCAAAACCCTACATTTCAGCAGGATAATGCACGACCCCATGTTGCAGGTACTGTACGGGCCTTTATGGATACAGAAAATGTTCGACTGCTGCCCTGGCCAGCACATTCTCCAGATCTCTCACCAGTTGAAAACGTCTGGTCAATGGTGGCCGAGCAACTGGCTCGTCACAATACTACTCTCGATGAACTGTGGTATCGTGTTGAAGCTACGTGGGCAGCTGTACCTGTACACGCCATCCAAGCTCTGTTTGACTCAATGCCCAGGAGTATCAAGGCCGTTATTACGACCAGAGGTGGTTGTTCTGGGTACTGATTTCTCAGGATCTATGCACCCAAATTGCGTGAAAATGTAATCACATGTCAGTTCTCGTCTATATTTGTCCAATGAATACCCGTTTATCATCTGCATTTCTTCTTGGTGTAGCAATTTTAATGGTCAGTAGTGTAGAAATGGTTAACTAGCCTGGTGAAAATAAATCGCTGCTTTTGTAAAATTTTCAGCGGAATTCTTTGTAAGTACTAGCCAAAGGAGAAGTGACAGCTCTTTCTTATGGTCACCATGCAAGTGTGGTCGTCGAAGGGCTCCGATTATTATTTCCAAATCTTGTGATCATAGGCTTCAGTTTAGAAAGGCACTTCCCCTCCAGGGCTTGGCACTTCCCCTACAGCGACTGCACGTAACGCTCACCACTACATCCCTCCCCTGCGTGCCCTGTTGACTGCATATCATCCGGCCTCATTATTCTGCGCGGACTCTACCACCACCTACAGAGGCTGCCAGACGAGCGGTACTCACGAACTCGTCGAACGAGTGTTCTCTAGATCACTTCTGTCATGAACGAGTTAACTTTTCATAGGAGTCTCCAATGGTCTCATCCTGGCTCCTCCTTCTTCAAAAGCTAGTTTTATTTAGTTCTACTTTTAGTCGTTCGGGATGGTTACTCCCACTTATTGTACGGTTCTACCTGTTTTCAGCTGATATGTCGCCAATAGCGCAACCGACCAGAAACGAAACTCTCAACTTACTATGTGTAACATTTTATGCTCATTTACTTTCAGTGTCTACTGCCAGTCCCTGCATGACGCATCGATACTCTGTAGGTTTTCCTGTATTTTGCTTCAGCCTTCTTGTGTTGCAAATTTCCTACATACAACAGCAGCATCTGCTAACAGCTTCACAGACAATCTGGTTTTCTTCCCCCAGATCACTTAAACATTTTGTGAAGAAAAGCGCTCTCATAAAGTCTCTTGGAGTGCTCTTGAGGGTGCATTACATTCCATTAAGTTCAATTTATAGCTCTTTGAGGATGTAGGCTGCAAATGAAGAACTTCGCACAGCAGAGAAAGTTGGCACAGACCATATCAAACCAGTCATAAGATTTATGACACAAAACCAAAAAAAGAAGAGAAAGATAAAAATAAATCCACTTCATGCATTAATGAGTTGGAGCATTACACATATAAAATATTTAATTCGCTTTAACATTAATGACGGTGCACCACATCCATAACAAACAAAAACTGAAATATATCTAAATTAATTGCTTTTTCCAACAAGTGTATAATTTTAGGGCTATCTGGAAGAAAACGATTTTTACGGAAATTGAATTCGCACACTTCACTACAGTTGGTGTACCAATATTACGGCATTTGTCTCTTTGCATGACACACATTCTCTCACGCACTTATTTCGATTATTATGTCTTCTCAAGTATCAGGTCATACGCTACATTAAAAACGAACCACCATCTCCTCAGTGGCAAGATAGCTTTATGAATACAGGTAGCTACAAAGGGACCACGGATGGTTCACCTGGATACGATTTCAAGAATTCAAAACATACACAACTTCCCGTAGCTGCTGTTAAAAATCCTGTGAACCAGTTCTGCATACACTTAAAATTATTTAATTTTTGTTTCCTTTCATACAAGTAAGATCCTATTGGGTACCGGCTGTGTCAGTACGAAACATCTTGTAGCGGTCGTCTTCAGGGTTCAGCAATTCTGAACAGAACCTCTACAAAGATGATCTAAACGTTGGTTTTACAGTATTTCCGAATGTCGCGGCCTAATATCCACGTCATAAATTCAGACTGATACTGACCATAGAAGCCGAAATCGTATATATTCCATCCGGTTGGACAAGAATCGTTTGGCTCAGGCGTTCCACGGACACCTTGCCAAACTTAATCACGTCAGACAGGTGTATATTCAAGGTATATATTCTACCTGGCGTGCAGGTGATTACATTACATGTACTCGCTCACCTTTTCATACGTGCTTGAAATACTCAGCATCCAGCAGCTCCTAAAACTATTTGATGCACCCGCCGTTCTATCAATTGGCGCCATTCTTTCTGTCGAATGCACGCTAACAGTCGTTCTGACGACTAATAAACTTTCTTTGTGTGTCTTTCTTTGTTTTAACTGTAGCTCTAACACATGTTCGTTCTCCTCTCAACAAATTTTTCCTACCCTAATTCAATAAAAAATTGTATTCATATAGTAAAATCAATACATGTGACGGTATAAATAAAAGAACATTATGTTTTACATTTTACAAAAATTTAAACTTTGTGAATAAAAGTATCATACTATAGTCAATCAATAAGTCACATTTTTCCCCCAAATCTTGACGATCCATACCCTCAGAGTGAGGTAAGAAAAGGAAATTTAATATGAAAAAGATGTAAATACGTCATTCACTGTACACTCAAAAATATCGCGATTGATCTATTCAGTGTCTCTCGAGAGCTTAGCATCTCGAATTGTCGATGTAATTGACAGCTAGATGTTGCTTATACTTGGTAAGGCAAACGGATCACATCGTATCAGCTCGCCGTTGGATTACGTCATGACGAAACAGAGAATACGAAATCAGGTAGTGGATTGTAAAGCGTACTCAGGAACAGATATATATTCAGATCACAATTTGGCGATGATGAAGGAAGGCTGAATTTTAATACAGTCGTCCGGAAGAACCAGCGTGGCGAGATGTGGAATACTGAACTACTGCGGAATGGATTACTCTAAGGCTGAACGCAGAGCGATAACGAATAACACAGTGGACATTTCAATTGAAGAGGAATGGACACCTCTACGAAAACGGCGAGTTGGAAGCACAAATACAGGTACAATGACGGTAACTGCAAAGAAACCTTGCGTAACGGAAGTACTTCGATTGATTGACGAACGAAAGAAGTAAAAAAAATGCTCAGCAATACTTATATAAATACAACACTATAAGTCAAGAAGAATAGAGAAGCTAAAGCGATCGGCTACAGAAAAAAGTCCAGCAAGCAGCGCGTTACGCCCCCGGCTAACCTAGTGGGTTAAACCAGTTGCAATATAGAATGAAATTATAAACAAAGACAACAGTTTTGAGGGCGAGAGGAATTCCACTGCTAAGCACAGAAGAAAAAGTGAATAGGTGGAGAGAATGTGCTGAAGGGGCGAAACAATCTCATGACTTCACAGAAGAAGAAATTTGCGGTTGGGGGGGGGGGGGGATGAAAGACGTAGGTAATCGGGTATCAGAGTTTAACAGAGCTTTGGAAGACTTAAAATCAAACACGGTGGAAGGCATTGATAAATTTCCTTCCGAATTTCTAATAGCATTTAGGAAACTGGCACCCAAACGACTTCTCATACTGGTATGCTAAATCTGCTGCAGGAAAACTATCAGACCTACGGGAAAATATCAACAACACCATCTCGAAGGCTTCAGGGGCCGATAAGCGCGGAAACCATCGTATAATCAACTTAGTATATACATTAAAATTGTAATGAGAATAGTAAACAGAAATCTGAGGATCTTGTAGATGGCGATCAGTTTGGCTGTAGGAAGGGTAAAAACACCTCAAACTCTGTTCTGACGTTGCACTTGACAATGGAAGCAAAATTTAAGAAAAATCGGGACACTTTTATAGGATTTTTTGACAATTTAAAATGGTGCTAGATGTACAAAATTCTTGTAAAAATAGATATAAGCTACAGAGAAAGAAGTCTAATATACAATATGCACAAGAACCAAGAGGAAACAATAAGAACGGGAGACCACGAATGAAACGCTAGGATTACAAAGGAAGTAAGGCAGGGAGGCATTCTTTGGCCATTCTTTTTCTTCGAAAAAATAATGACTGAAGTAAAAGACAGATTGAGGATTGCGATTCAAATTAAAGGTGACCGGATGTCAATAACAAAATTCGCTAATGAAATTGTGTCCTTAGGGAAAATGAAGAAGAATCATAAGAATTGTTGAATGAAATGTATGATCTAATGAATCTGGACTAAGACTAAACCGTAGAAAGGCAACAGTACTGGGAAGTAATAGAAATCATGTTGTTGTTGTGGTCTTCAGTCCTGAGACTGGTTTGATGCAGTTCTCCATGTTCCTCTACCCTGTGCAAGCTTCATCATCTCCCAGTACTTACTGCAACCTACATCCTTCTGAATCTGCTTAGTGTATTCATCTCTTGGTCTCCCTCTACGAATTTTACCCTCCACGCTGCCCTCCAATGCTAAATTTGTGATCCCTTGATGCCTCAAAACATGTCCTACCAACCGATCCCTTCTTCTAGTCAAGTTGTGCCACAAACTTCTCTTCTCCCCAATCCTATTCAATACCTCCTCATTAGTTACGTGATCTACCCACCTTATCTTCATCATTCTTCTGTAGCACCACATTTCGAAAGCTTCTATTCTCTTCTTGTCCAAACTAGTTATCGTCCATGTTTCACTTCCATACATGGCTACACTCCATACAAATACTTTCAGAAACGACTTCCTGAGACTTAAATCTATACTCGATGTTAACAAATTTCTCTTCTTCAGAAACGATTTCCTTGCCATTGCCAGTCTACATATTATATCCTCTCTACTTCGACCATCATCAGTTATTTTACTCCCTAAATAGCAAAATTCCTTTACTACTTTAAGTGTCTCATTTCCTAATCTAATTCCCCCAGGATCACCCGATTTAATTTGACTACATTCCATTATCCTCGTTTTGCTTTTGTTGATGTTCATCTTATATCCTTTCAAGACACTGTCCATTCCGTTCAACTGCTCTTCCAAGTCCTTTGCTGTCTCTGACAGAATTACAATGTCATCGGCGAACCTCAAAGTTTTTACTTCTTCTCCATGAATTTTAATACCTACTTCGAATTTTTCTTTTGTTTCCTTTACTGCTTGCTCAATATACAGATTGAATAACATCGGGGAGAGGCTACCACCCTGTCTCACTCCTTTCCCAACCACTGCTTCCCTTTCATGCCCCTCGACTCTTATAACTGCCATCTGGTTTCTGTACAAATTATAAATAGCTTTTCGCTCCCTGTATTTTACCCCTGCCACCTTCAGAATTTGGAAGAGAGTGTTCCAGTTAACATTGTCAAAAGCTTTCTCTAAGTCTACAAATGCTAGAAACGTAGGTTTGCCTTTTCTTAATCTTTCTTCTAAGATAAGTCGTAAGGTTAGTATTGCCTCACGTGTTCCAACATTTCTACGGAATCCAAACTGATCTTCCCCGAGGTCGGCTTCTACCAGTTTTTCCATTCGTCTGTAAAGAATTCGCGTTAGTATTTTGCAGCTGTGACTTATTAAACTCATAGTTCGGTAATTTTCACATCTGTCAACACCTGCTTTCTTTGGGATTGGAATTATTATATTCTTCTTGAAGTCTGAGGATATCTCGCCTGTCCCTTGCATCTTGCTCACCAGATGGTAGAGTTTTGTCATGACTGGCTCTCCCAAGGCCATCAGTAGTTCTAATGGAATGTTGTCTACTCCCGGGGCCTTGTTTCGACTCATGTCTTTCAGTGCTCTGTCAAACTCTTCACGGAGTATCTTATCTCCCATTTCGTCTTCATCTACATCCTCTTCCATTTCCATAATATTGTCCTCAAGTACATCGCCCTTGTATAAACCCTCTATATACTCCTTCCACCTTTCTGCCTTCCCTTCTTTGCTTAGAACTGGGTTGCCATCTGAGGTCTTGATATTCATACAAGTGGTTCTCTTCTCTCCAAAGGTCTCTTTAATTTTCCTGTAGGCAATAACTATCTTACCCCTAGTGAGACAAGCCTCTACATCCTTACATTTGTCCTCTAGCCATCCCCGCCTAGCCATTTTGCACTTCCTGTCGATCTCATTTTTGAGGCGTTTGTATTCCTTTTTGCCTGCTTCGTTTACTGCATTTTTATATTTTCTCCTTTCATCAATTAAATTCCATATTTCTTCTGTTACCCAAGGATTTCTATTAGCCCTCGTCTTTTTACCTACTTGATCGTCTGCTGCCTTCACTACTTCATCCCTCAGAGCTACCCAATCTTCTTCTACTGTATTTCCTTCCCCCATTCCTGTCAATTGTTCCCTTATGCTCTCCCTGAAACTCTCTAAACCTCTGGTTCTTTCAGTTTATCCAGGTCCCATCTCCTTAAATTCCCACCTTTTTGCAGTTTCTTCAGTTTAAATCTGCAGTTCATAACCAATAGATGGTGGTCAGAATCCACATCTGCCCCTAGAAATGTCTTACATAGAAATCATATTAATGATAAACCAACATCAGACTTGATGACCATGCAGTAAACGAAGTTCAGAAATTCTGCTTTTTGGGAAGAAAAATAACGCATGACGGACGAAGTAAAGAGGCAATAGAAAGCAGATTAGGATAAGAGAAGAGGGAATTCTTGGACAGCGGACAGCTAGTACTATCAAACGTTGGACTTGATTTAAGGGTGAAATTTCTGAGAATGTGCTTAAGGGCAGATAATTGTATGTAAGTGAATAAGACTATGGGAAAATCGGAGGAGTAGAAAAGCGAAATGTTCGAATTGTTGTACTATAGGAGGATGTTGGAAATTAACTGGACTGATAAGACAGGGAACGAAGTATTTCTTCGCAGAATCGTCGAAGGGCAGAACTTGTGGAAGACATTGACAAAAAAAAGGATAACCTGGAGGGAACGTGTTACATCAAGGAATAACCTACATGGCACCAAATGGGGCTGTAGAGACTGAGATTCCACCTTTAGAGGTTGGCATATGTTCAACAAATAATTGAGGGTGATGGATGCAAGAGCTATTCTGAGATGAAGGGGTTGGAGCAGAAGATGAAGTCATGAGGGACCGCATCAAACCAGTCACAAGACTCTCTCTCTTTCCAGGCATTTAGCCCGACTGTCAGGGTATGCTGTAATGGTTAACCGGATTTGGCGTGTTAATTTTAAGAGGTGGTCAGATGCCCTTCCTGTCGCTACCCCATACCGCCTGTGACGAAATGTGTGTACCCCAACTGTCTGCATCTAGTGTAATCCATGGAAGAGTGCGAATGTGTTTCAGATGTCTGCGAATCGTTTAATGGAGGCGGAACCTGGGGTCCAGCCCGGTATTCACCTAGTGGGATGTGGAAAACCGCCTAAAAACCACATCCAGGCTGGCCGGCACACCAGCCTGCGTTGTTAGTGCACCAGGCGGATTCGACCCGGGTCGGGCGCGCCTACCCGAGTCCAGGAAGTAGCGCGTTAGCGCTCTCGGCTACCCTGGCGGGTTAAACCAGTTACAAGACTGATGACCCAAAACTAAGAAAGAGAAAGACGTAGACCACTCATTGAAAAGAAAGTACAGCGTATTTAGCATAGAAGCTCATTAAGAGTGAACAAATATAAACGTGAGGAAGACAACGTGAGGAAGACTAGTAGCAAGTGTAATAACGATGTAGTTAACATCAAAACTGGGAAAGCAACGATAGTCGAAGAAAGCATAATTACAAACGGTGACCGAAAACAGATGGATACAGGTGAACAAACTTTAAAGAAAGAGCATTACGAACATTAATTCTTTTTACTTAAACGAGAAAGTAGGTCTGTAAAGTGTTCAGGCGGAGAACGTCATTGTATGGAAGTGAAACTTAACCATCAGAACCAAATTCTCCCACCCCCTGCTTAACTGTCATAGTACTTGCAGTGGATCCTGATGCAGTTTGGAATTCCTGTGTGGTGGTCTGGACAGATGTCTGCCTATTACGCATTACGACCAACTATCGGCGGTCTCTGTCAGTCAACAGACGAGGTCGCCCTGTACGCTTTTGTACTGTACGTCTCACTTCACGATTTCACTTCACTGTCACACCGGAAACAGTGGACCCAGGGATGTTTAGGAGTGTGGAAATCTCGCGTACGGACGTATGACACAAGTGACAGCCAATCACCTGTCCACGTTCGAAGTACGTAAGTTCCGCGGAGCGCCCCATTCTGCTGTCTCACGATGTCTAAAATGGCTACTGATATCGCTGATATGGGGTAGCTGGCAGTAGGTGCTCAGCACAATGCACCTCCTATGAAAGACGTATGTTTTTAGGGGTGTCCTGATACTTTTGATCACATAGTGTAATATGTGTTGAAGAAATAAATGTCTAATTCACAAACTCCTATCAGGTTCCCTTTGCCATCACCACAGTGCACTGGAAGTTTATAATCAGTCGCACTAAATTCCAAGCTAGGACCTCGCACAAACTGACAATGAGGTGGTGTCTATCTGCCCAAATGTCTATTTTTAAATGTGTAAGATTTCTATGTATAGAATACTGTGCAATACACATGGTACCCCATAATGTCACTGAACCTGTATGTCATTAGAAATATGATGATGATTGCTTGTGGAATCATTATCATGCGAATCAAGTATATTGTTGTAGATTTGTTTTGCAGCTCAGAGGCGTTCACAACAGTCATTTTGGATGTTTCTAGGGGATGTAAATATATGAAGCGAGCGCATCGTGTTTGTGATTTACATATAAATCAACCACAATATTATTGCACCTAAGAGTGAGGACGCTTCGATCGCCCCGTGTGATTACCAGTGCGACTGAAACCCATCAGAATGTGTTCCGCTATTCTAAGTACAAGACAACTTGGTCTTGAAGTTATTCGGATTACCGTAATGTATACGAATGTCGAAAAATGTATATGGGTTTTGTTTCCGATAATATTTGTTCCCCAGTGGTGAAACTGTGTTCGAAGACGACAGGGAATCTGTGCACAATGCTCCTTCGTCTACGACTGCTTTTGTGAGCACGAAATTGAATTTTGCCGTCATTACCGAAAGCACATGGTGACGTTACAGTAAACAAGTGCACCGGTGACTAACGAAAACAGATCGCAGTGTGACTGATATCAAGACAGTTGTGCATACACTATCCAGCGTTTCAGCATATCCTCGTGAAATATCACAAAAAAGACGATAAGCCGACCGAAGCGCCCTCACTCGCGAGTGCAACTATATTGTAGGCGTCTAACACCATTGTGCAAAGTGTGCAGAGAACATTCGCTGCGGAGTGTCGGTATTTCCGTAGAGCACAATTTGTTACGCGGGAAAGTCTACACGGCAGGCGGCAGCTGCAGGCCGGGAGCAACGCGCGGTTTATTTCAAGCCGGTCTGCGGTCTGCGGTTGCGAGGCTCCTGCCACAGAGATATCAGGCCCCAGGGGCTGCGCGCATGTGCATGCAAATGGCAGCAGAGTATCGCAGTCAATGGTCTCCATGTGGTGCCCAGTGACTGCAGCCACCAGAAGCGCGAGATTGTTTATCGTGCATACAGCAGACGAACGAGACTCGTAATATAATTTCTATCGTTATGAACAACACATCGTTTGCCCACTGAACTATGTCAGCTGTCCGCCTCGGTAGCTGCGGGGTCAGCCCAGCAGGTAGCTTACCGGGTTAGACTCTTGGCTGGGTCGGAGATTTTCTACGCTCTTGGACTGGATGTTGCGTTAAGCTTATTTTCTCATCACCATAACTGACAAGTAAAGCGCCTGCATGGCGTCACACGACAAGTCTTAGCCTATGTACCTTCATCTCTGGGTACTGTTGGGCCGTTTTGAATATTGTGAACTGTCGAACGACATTGTCGTATCGTCTTTCCACTGTTGAGATGAAAGTATGGACATGTACCGAAAGCAATAAAAAATTACATCTGTTAATCTTTCGATGCTGTGGTCATTAGAGTGGCAGAGGCTTCTGAAAATATTAAATTGTTTAGTAGGAATTAAAATTAGATTTTTTCCAAATATTGATAAAAACATTATTAATGATCGTTGACAGCGTACATCAGTTACAAAGGAAATGACGCGATTTCAGAGACTTTACTGGTCTCGTACGGATATTATTTTATGTATATAGGCCGAGAGTATAACTAACCCAGGTCTCCAGCTTACTAGACAGTTGTGTCATTTCATTTGTATAAACTCCAGCACCTGGGTTTCAGGCTGGATCCCCCCATTACGTTCGATGCTGAGGTGGTGTTCCAGAATATGGAGAGCCTCGGCAATTCTTTTCATGTGTAAGGAGGAGTTTAAAGTAGCCTGGAGCAGAAGTTCGAATTTGGATCGAGGAAGGAGGCGTGCCAAGGTAAACCGTTCAGTTGTAAGAAGTGCTGTGCCAAGGTGGCTTAGTATCCAGGGTACCTGCGTAGTAAGCGGGAGACCCTGGTTCTATTCCCGGTAAATTTTCACTCGCCGCTTCGGCCTATATACATAAAATTAATTACGGAGGGTCTTCATTCTTCCATAACAGCGTTACTTTCTTAAACTTTTGAAAAGTTTTGTAATTTTTCAATTATATTGCTCACATTGTCAAAAATAAGAGAAGTTGATAGTACATTTATATTGTCCTAACTTTAGTTGTGATGTATGGTTTACTTACGTGTAATACATGGAGCGAACGGTGTTTGTTCAACGTCTTCTCCATTAGTGAAACACTTTTCACACGTTAGGACAATGTGTTCTAAGCACAAAAATTTACTGCAAGCATGGAACCCATGTTTAGTTTTCCTAAGTTTGGATCTGAGGCACATTATGCACCTGCCTTCTGATGATGCTTTTTAGGGAGCAGTTTCCTTTTCAGCCTCGGCTGAAAGTTTACATGGAAATTCCTTGCAGCAGAGAAATTACCTACGTCGAATGCTTCTCAGTTGTTAATGGCTGAAAACTATTAATAAGGGAACCCATAGCACAACGTACAGCTGGATGGCGTTCACTTCGTGCCGCGAACTATGAGGTGGTGGTAGAGTGCAGGCGTCCAAAGGCCTGAGTAGTCAGACAGCAAGTGGATGTTGGGAGCCCAGTGACCGTGACACAGGCTGAGCGTCACACTTGTACCGACTATGGCTCGTCAGCAGATCTTGTGGAGGCGACTGGTACACGGCGGCCATCACATGAGAGCCCTGCCATGTTGACGATCCGCTCGTCGCCCCCGGGGATTTAAATACTATTGGAGATGTTCACGTGGAAGAAGATATTCTACCGCATTCCTCTCTGTCGAACCCTCTGGCTAGCACGGGTGCTTCCCGAAGGGTGCGGTAATTGCTTCCGGGCGTGAACGGCGAGGAACTTGGCTTAAAATCGTCCCAGTGATAGACGAAGATGGCGCTGACGAATACGATTTTCGCGAGCGATGGATGGGTAGTAGAGAGAAGACATGGGAGAAAATGTTCAGCATTTCATCAGTTAGAGACTTATTAACCTTAGATTTTGGTCTAATTGTGAATAATTAGAAATGTGGGCTTGACATCTGAAACCAGTTGTTTAATAACAAAGTTTAACAGCGCAAATGTGTCTGAATATTACTTTTGTTTTCTGTCCAGTATTCGTTGTTAACACGATTTTGTAACCACGCTGGTGGTGTATTTTCATCTTTAAATCTTCAGATATCTCGACGTTGTTCAAACCACAGTATGTATGAAAATGTACTATAAGAGATTATAGCGTGCTTCTTCTTGAAAAAGCACACTGTTCGATGAAATTCGTCACGCCTTCATTGACACCACATCGTTACTGTTTCTCTCTGCAGCCTATAGTACTGTAAATGGAAACGCTTTCCAATGAACTGGATGCCAAGTACTGCTGCTTTTCTTCTTCTGGTTGTACTCATAGCTTAGACAGAAATCAGTTTTACGTATATCACCAAAAGCTACCGAAAAATTAATTTTACTGTGAAATAAGTAGAGTCGACAATTTACGACATCATCTTGCAGAAGAAGTTGTTCTATTATTTATAAATGTAACAGACTGGCAATACCACTGTTGCAGACGTTTGGATTTTGACATCAAAAGAATGCTTGATAACTGCTAAGTGTAATATTTATAGATGACCAAGGTCCTGCCAGATCAACTGCCGATATTTAAACCAATAACGAGGTCTTGTCAATTACTTCCCTGTTTTTTTAAACAAAGTATGGGGAACCTTCTATTATATACGCATCCGACAAACTTTTTCAGCACACATAGAACATTGTGTGATTAACTCCTGCGAGCATAAATTTAGTTAAGAAAAATGAAAATAAAAGTGACTCAACCTGTCGAGGTAGACAACTTCAGTTATATTCACTAACATAAGTTCAGAATGTCTTTGTCATCCACTCCCTTTCCCTCACATTCGCGAGGACGACGACCAAAACACCCGTCCGGCTGTCATGATTTACGTTTTCCGTGCTTCCCCTAAATAGCTTCAGGCAAATCCCGGGATGGTTCCTCTCAAAAGGCACGGCCGATTTTCTCCCATATTTCCCTTATCCGAGCTTGTACTCCGTCTCTGATGAACTAGTTGTCGACGGTACGTTAAACTCTAATCTGCCTCTTGCATCATCTCTCTTGTAATCCTCCCTTGCGATTCCTTCATTGAAACATGAAACCTATCTCTTCTCAAAATTTACTACAGCAATGTCGATACAGTAATTTCCTGGCGATTTCTGCGTTCCGCTCCTCTCCGCGCACTTAAACTGCGTCCTCTGCCTCAGTTCTATGATTCTCTGCTGCATTTAAAACATTCTGACTTCACCACAATGAAAACTGCATCCATTTATTAGAATCTGACCCACTTTTCACTCCTTAAACGAGACGTCCTCGCGCATCCATCATTACACTACCAAACCCCGAAATTAAGTCCTTGGGCTTGTCACTTCCTCATTAACAAATTTTAGCACAGATTTATTTTTCCTTCATCCCAAAGCTTCTCTTTACATGTATATTGAATAAAAGCAAAGTGGTACTTACAGAATAGAGAGTGATTTAAAAAGAAAGAACAGATTTCAGTTGTTTGTTCAGACAAACAATGAAAGATATAAGCACATTGCGCATTTCACTGGGCAGAAGAAGATTCAAAGTTTTATATTCGCACACACCCATACCGTACACTCAACATGGACACCTTGCTCGAGAAACATCAAAACGGTAGTCCATTTCATTCCACACACGAAAAAACAGCATCCTGTTTACTGAATCGATAGCTTCAATAATTCGATTTCTCAGCTATTGAAGATTAGCTGCCGTAGATGGGACAAAGACACTGTCTTTTACCTATACCCAAAGTAAAAAGTGGCTTAGTCTGAAATCTGGTGACCTGCATGAACAACATCTTGTCCACCTCTTCCAATCTAACGTTGTGGGATGGTGTTTGTTAGAATGACGCCACACCTCAAACTGAAAGTGAGGCGGGACGCCACCATGCATAGAAATGAAATCACTGGAATATTCGTGAAGCTGAGAAGACACCTAATTTTGCATCATGTCCAGGTATGACACTGCTGACACAGTTTCCTCGTAGAAAAGAAAGGTGTATAAATTGTATGAACAGAAACGGCGCAAAACGCACTCAGTTTCGGTGAGTCTCTTTCACGTTCGGCGTCGATGCCAGGAATCTATGACCCAGAAAATTCTTATATCTGGCGGTTTGCTTTACTCAATATATGAAATGTCGATTCGTCCGAAAAGACGAATCCTTCGGAAAAAGTAACCACTGCTGTGTCCTGGAGAATGAAATGTAAAATTCGTACCTTTTGTTACGGTAGACGGGACGCAATTGCTGCAGTAACTGCAATTTGTAAGGTTTCATATGCAGCTATGCAGCTGTCGTTTCAGATCAAGCCACATTGTTCTTTGGGACAGTTGAAGTTCCTGAACTGCCCGTCTTGTGGGTACCCGCGAGTTCCTCTTGAAGCCATCTCTGATTTGCTCGACATTTTCATCAGACGTGCGTAGCCGACCACTTCTCCGCTTTGCATATGCTGCCACCTTCCAACAATTTTGTATGCCAGTCATAAATGTGCCCCTACAGTGGCGACGTGTTTCTGAATTTACGGCGGAATGCACGTTGCATTTAAACAATGGGTTGACTTGGCAAATTCCAATATACAAAATATTGTCTCTTAAGATGTCGCCATTTTGGTGCAAACAAACAACAGCACTGCTGCGCCAAAAACTGTGAACCTTCTATCTTTTGTGCGTTATAAAGAACTGAAATCTGTTCTTTTTTTTGCATCGCGCTGCACATTAAGTTTTATTTATACTAGAAAACAAAATGAAGAAAAAGCAATGAAGTATGTAGATATTATTCACAATTATTGTTACATGTGTAGTTAAACAATGAAAATGCGTTATATTGTTTAGTGACAGAGGAATATGCCTACAGCTCCATTTTGTGTGGTTTAAGAGTAGACTCTAAAGATGTGGAATGATTGTCCAACTGCAGCTGTGTACTGATGCAATGCTGATTATTTATTCGACGAAGCTCCACCTGCTTTGCTGGGCGGTAACGGGCTCGCCTCCTATTCAACCAGACCTGGGTTCGATTCCCGGCCGATTTGGAGGTTTACTCCGCTCGGGGAGTGGGTGTTGCGTTGTCCTCATCATCATTTCATCCTCATCACCGGCACGCAATTCGCTCAATGTGGCGTCGACTGAAATAAGACTTGCACTGGGCGACCGAACTTCCCTGGACAAGGCCTGCCGTCCTACGATGCCATACGCTCATTTCCATTTCCATTCGACGAAGGGGATGGAAAACAGCCGAATTGCTTTCAAGATCAACAAGCTTAATTTATTCAACGTGGTAGCCTTTGGCATGTGGGAGTCTTATATGTCTAAATGGGTATGACACATGACAGCACTAATTTTTAAGTAACTTTGTATAACGATAGGATTATCTGGCACTTAGGTGTTGCCCCAGGGACGAAGGACTCTGGATGTGCAATCCAAGGAGGTTCTTATCATTGAGTATTGTCTGGAAAACTTCTGAAACTCAATTATTGTCTATGCATCTTAAAATAACAGGAATCTCACTGCAGGCAGCTCATGCGAATGTGACATAGAACATATGGTGAAACATCTCGCCAGCTTTTAGAAAACCGACTCCATCATGTGCAGAGGTCGAAACATTGACGGGAGCACTAAGCATGGAGAAATTATGAGTACAATGTTATGTAACCGTGATTTCCTTATCTTTCTTCTGATTTTTCCGTTTTTCATGTTGCACAAAACTTATCCTATTTCTAATGCATGTTTATTTTTGTATACGTGTTTGTACATTTGACAAATAACGTCGTATGGAAATGGGAAGAGGTGATCTCAGTACATTTTTTAACAATGAAACGTCCTACTCTCGAGCAGCTGAACACTTTGCAAGTACCTGAATTTAACGAAACAGCTCTGCGCTTGTAGCGAATGTAGAAGGTATCTACTCCTTCCAGGCACTATATGACGCCAAAGTGATTATAGTACTCTTTTCTGTTGGGCAACAGATACTTTAGGGAAACATAGCATTACTTGGAAACTATTTTGACACTACGAAGTTGCCACAGAAAAACACCAACAACAGGAAATGAGACAGCAAAAATTTGGACCAGTGTTAATGGAAGTATTCGATAAATTGGATTAAGCGACACATCGGTGGCTGATTGGGTAACTAATAAACCATAAATCCTATTATTAGAAGGTCGATCCCCTGTCGATCGGACGATATGCATCTCGGTTGAAACATCACGTCAAATAGTTTTTCTCCCTGTAATTTATTGATTACTTAGTTAAAAGATCGGAGGAAAACAAGGCCATTCCACATACAGCAGGTTCACTCTTGGGATAGCGCCGTAGCCTTGACAGTAATGTTATTAATGAAAACATCTTTTTTTGTTTGTTCCGTGTGATGCCTAAGTGCTGTGTGTATTGTTTGGATGACTTCTATGCTGACCACTATTTTGAATGAAAGAAATTCCTTACTCACAAAAATGTGTATGAACAAATACACATTTCGTAAATTTTCGCGCAGTTTTGTCAGTTACTGTTTTGGAAATTTCGTTCTATCTCACTTTTGACTCACTACTTCGCCGTGCTAATTTTATAGTTTGGCGGCTTACTTAGTAGTATAATATCTCTTGTATCGTATTTAGTCCTTTGTCAAAGTTTACAAATAAGATACAACAACAAAACTGTGACGTACTGCTATTTCGTCACTGTGTACGAGAAGAAGCAAAATGTTTCAAGGATTTATGTAGGCGGCAGAGAAAGGCTTCACTCTGCAGTATTTACGATCCACTTCCATGAAAGGAATGAAGGCTGGATATTGCCAGCGTTTATGGTTCTCATAGCTCAGTCTAGTTTATGAAGCGGTTGCTTATTCAAGCTTAGCTCACGGAGTAAGTTTATCATCAACCTTCGGACTTGGTAATTTTCAGTCAGAAAACAGTCTACATTTTTAACATAATACAAAGACAAGAAATATTTTCATTTTCTACTCTAATTATCTGTGTTTCGGACAAAAGTAACGACACAGCTCGAACAGAAGACCTGTTTAAGGATGGTAAAGATTTCATTTAGTTTTTTGCCAACACTACTGAATATTTCTTCATAGGTAAATTTTTTGAAAATAAATTTTTTCCAGAATTATCACTGCATTTTGGCATTCAGCAGGAAGCTGTACAACATGGCATTTCAGAAAGAAATTGTGCTGTGTAATGAAGACTGTTTACGTAACGTACACCCGATATGTCGATCCAGATAAATAGACTGCACCCAACAACGTTTGTCTGAAGCACCGAAATTCGTTTGTCATTTTCCGTTCACACATCTAGAACTCTAGATTCACAACAGTCGTCGGTGAGAGCGTTAAAAACTTCTATTAGTTGCCAAAACCTCTGGTTTAATGATACCCTGTCCAAAAGAATTAGGGGAACACGTGAATCAACGTTCGGTAGGTTAAATCTGTTTTGATACAGATGATAACTGTCGTGCTATTGCAGGGTTTAGGATCTTCGCTTTCAATGATGGAACAATTAAAGTCATTTGGCATCTATTCGCTGTACCGTGCATTCCAGGGTCCGGTAACCCCTCAGAAAGAAGTGAGTACCTGTGTCCCAGGATTTTCCAGTGAGGTACAGTTGTCGTTTTTGGACATTGTATTCAACCAAGCACATGCAATGAATGTAAGTTGCAAGGGCGGCCTGTTTGATCCGAAGAGGACGGACTTTCCGTCGTGTCGCTGCAGATGCAAATTTCTCTCCATTTGTTATCCACAGGTTGTGGACACGCTGCAGGGAGACAGATCTGTACACAAGGCTAGTTGGACAAGGTCGTCAACGCATCACAGGCCTACGTGTAGACCGATATCCGGCCATCTCTGCGTAGCGGCGTCGCACGGATACCACCAGAGCACTGCAACGTGTAACCGCTCAATGTCATTCAATACGATCACGACGAGACCCCTCGACCGACGTTAACACTCGTGGTGTCACTCGCCTTCATACATGGCAGTGGACGTTTGAAAATTCGTGACGCTAGCTCAGTGGTCGTCAATTGATTTAAATGTAATTCCCGGCTGACTCTTAATTCAATTGCTGCCACGGGGGTGAGAAGAAAGAACACATCCTGGTGGTACCAGCATTATGCGTATTTAGATGTTCGATTAATCTGAATGGTTTGCAATGTTCCAACGATTCTATTCGAACTCTATGCTGATGTACCGACAAGGACCATTTTCGTAGATAAACATGCAAGTACGTAATGGATGTTCAGTTTCTCAATATAGTTCGTTGCACTCACACATTATACATCCGCTGTGAGAAGAATTTCATGCATTTCCATTTTTTGTGTCGCACAATATTGGTTGGCTAAATATTATGACGATACGTTGCATACAACTCTCACAGATATTGTTTATCATGCAGTCAAGACTACGTAATGAAGCCAAAATCGTGGATAAAATTGAAATGTAGTTTGTTTATTAACACTTCCCTTTTCACTAATTAAATATGAAATATGAATCGGGATTGGAGGTGATGATCCTATCCTTTTTTAGTATTTTAGGTCCCCGTTAATTAATACCTGGTAGTTAATAAGCGAACTATTTTTTATGCTGGCGCGTTGTTTGCATCACTTACCCCCGCTACCGTCCAAGCATAAGATTCTATTAATGTTCCTCGCACACGCGTTTCACCATTTTATAAAATGCACTCTTAAGTAAACTATAGCTTTCCGTTGCGCACAACTTTCGTGGGTTCCACAACCATAATAGTTTCCCAAGAGTATTTTTCCCAGTTAACACAAAGTTCGAATTATGTTGTCGGATTCATTTTCACCTCACCCGACAATAGACGTCTCTGATCACTTCGTCACAATTAATGTATTTTAAACGTGCTTGAAGAGTTTTTAAATAATCTTCTTAACGAATTCCGCAGTCGCGTACCACTTTTTCATCGACTAGCCCGATCGCGATAATTGAAGGTAGAGAGCTCATAATGTGTTACATGTTCTTTTATAGGTATTAAAAAACAAACGAGCCCCTATATCTTTCTGTCCCGCTTGGTCTTTGCTACTTTGCTTTTTATTCCTTTTCATTACTTTTCATTATATTGCTTCTTAGTAATACTGTGAAGTTATTAAAGTTTAGTATTACTTTCCCCTTTTTAATTCTTCCCCGATTTTAATTAATATGATGCTAATTGACACGCCTGCCCGCAAAGTACCGTTATAAACGCTATCCCAGAGGGGTCAGTGGAACCGCTGTGTGCGATCAGTCTGTAATGAACAGATTACGAGGAAGGACCGTACGACGTAGACGTCCTGTTCGAGTACCTAGCTTGATACATCATCATGCAGTTCGCTTTCAGTTCAGCCGCTCCCATGTCATCTGGTAACTTAATTATTGGCGAAATGTGTTATTCTCAGACAGACATCCCCTGACGCAAAGTGATGACCGTGTTCGTGTGTAGTGAACCATGGTTAACGGTATCTCCTGAAAGTAGTCCAGGAAATCTACAGATTTCCAAGGTTCTGTGATGTGGGGGAGGGGGGGTGGGGCTCCAGTATGGACAGCCATATGGATCTTGTCGTTGTCCATGGTCACCTTACCGCCATGAAGTCCATTGAACAGATTCTGTTGGACCGTGCGGTGGATCCAGCATACTGTGGTGGACCTGAATTCCTTCTAATAATGGGCTTATGTGGCTGGCGTCACCAGAGATGTCGTGTGGAGCCTGGAAATTGATGTAATGGATGACTGGCAGCGAGTCCCGACCTAAATCCCATCGTCCAATATGTGGGACAGATGGACAGACATGCTCGTGTTCATCTGGCTCCACTACAGATTTTCAAACAACTCTCATGGGCTCTCACTGAACAATGGGAGCGGATACCACAGGATGAAATCCGTAGACTTGTACAGAGCATGATACGTGGCTGTCAGGCAGCGATTAACGCTCACGGAGGGCATACAGGTTATTGAGGCTCTCGGAGTCCAATGAAAAGTACAAAAGTGCTTAGTTACAAACTAGCTACAGTAACTAATATTTAATATGTGATAAAATTCTTGTAAAGCAACATTTTGAAGATAGATATGGCGGAATATTTGGTTTTGTTAGAAGAATAAATCGTAGAAACTGGAACAACTACGAAGTCCGAATGAAAAGGTTTTGTGTATCATCGAGACCCTGGCATTGCTTGGATGCACAAAGTGTAGTGCATGTTTGTGCCGTACGTGTGGAACAAATTACGTACTGATTATGACCTAGTCTTTTGCTTCCACAGTTTTCCGTCGAGCAACAACGTTAAGAAATAAAAGCAAAATAAGACAGGGTGCCGCATATAAAAATAGCTCGCGAATGTATAAAGGAAATGCAGTGAAATTACAGAAACGAAGAGCTGAAATGGACTAACCATTTACTTTCAACTAAAAATACAGTGGAAAATATATTTGTTTAAGATGTTGAAAATGACCCCCTGCAACATCAATACACAGCTGTGCACATCTAAGCATATTCAAATACTTATTTATTTCTAATTTTTGCTACCAGCCTTTTTTTTAATTTTATGTTTATTCTAACATAATACAACGCGTTTAGAACATGTTCTGTTCCTCTTCAGGCATATATACGTACATACAACCATTGCCCCCCTCCTTCCCCCCAAATGCCACGCCAGCCGCTACAGTAACAAACAATGGACAAAGAGCTCTAGATTCAGAAGTCACAGCTCTAGATTAATCTAGTTTAAGACTGTTTATTTTTAAGTAACATTTCTCGGTATGCATGTATGTATGTATGTATAAACGCCTGAAGATAACAGAACATGTTCGAAACACGTTGTATTATGTTAGATTTAACATAAAATTAAAAAAATGTCTGGTAGCAGAAATTAGAAATAAATAATTATACCACACAGACACGGTTCACAAACATAGCCATTATGGCCGAGAATAATATTGAAATACATCCGGCATAAAGTTCGTATGTCGCTCACGGCAACTTCACAGCTGATGTTGCCTTTTAGGTCTTCCAGTTCCTGTATTGTGTGCGAGTTTGCTTCGTAGACATTATTCTTCAAGTGTCCCCACAGGAAAAAAAAATCACAAGTTGTTAGATCCTGCTAATGTGGTGATCGTAAATATTTGCTGACAGTTCGTTCCTCAGTGAAGGCACAATGGACTCGTTCCAGGGATACTTCAGATGTGTGGTATGTTGCCCCATCTTGCTGGAACAAGCAGTAGTCTTTCATATTCACTGATCTGAGAACAAAATGTATCAAAATTTCCATTTATGCAACCGTGCTGACGGTAGTGTAAAAAAATATCGGTCCAATGATGCGCGTTCATGTTACACCGCACCAAACACAGATTTTCTCATCATGGAGTGGTTGCTGTCACCCAGTCTTAGATTCTCTGTTGCCAAGAACCAGGTGTTCTGTGAATTCAGATGACCGGAAAGATGAAACCATGCTTCATTACTCGTGATGTAATGGAAAGGGTCTAAGAAACCATCATTGATGTTACTCAAAAGCCACGTGCAGTAATCTACACGTTCCTGTCATCCTCCCGTATCTGCTGCACAATCGTCAGACGATATGGCTTCAAATTAACTCTTCTCAATATCTGCTGAGAGCTCCTCCTATTTAAGTGCGCCTGTTGGGGCAATATACGTGTAGTCTTCTTTGGGTTCTGAATAACTCTTCAGCGAATGTCGGCAACAACTTCCGGTGTGCGAACTGAAGAAATTCTATGTCGTTTAACATTTTGCACAGATCCGTAGGTGCGCCCCTTTTTATACAGTCTCTATATTGCTAGTAGTCCTCTGTCCGGATACTTGACCCCGAAAATTTCGCGGGTTTCCTTAATCACACCTTTTTTCGCATATACTTCCACAACTACAATTCTTTTTTCTGTCGAAAAAGTCATTCTGCACACCGAAAAGAGAAACGTCTAACTTCACTTATAAATTAAATTGAAATACTGACAGAATAATGCTAACAATTAATCATTGCATAAAACTGTCCATTTTTGTAACTGTTTAATTCAGAAGTTGAAATATTACATTCGCATTCAAAGGGAAGGCGGCATACTTTTAACTGCACCACCCTGTACATTAGTGTTGCAGTCAAGAGGTCAGAAGTGGTAAATATGGTGTCGTCCGAAGAAAGAGATCTCGAGGCACAGTTGGTACCTCGTCACAAATTAAGCACAGTTGCTGCCAGACGCAATTTCTGCCAGACGCAGCGACGAATGAGACACTTCGGCGTAGGCACGCCCTCAAGGGTTCCTACTGCCACCGCTGCTGAGGACGTGCGTCAGAACGGAGGCCGCTCAGCCCTAATCTGCAGTCATCACCGAAAACAACAGCATCGTCTCGAGTGCGAGCGTTGTGTTAGGCAGAAACATGTAGCAAACATTACAGTCAATTGTACATTGAGAGAAGAGACTATTTATTAGCTTGTAGTGTATCAAGTTATCAGTGACGGTAACAGAAGGCATGACATTCCTGTGGCCATAGATAGTTTCATAGTTAAGTAGTTCAACTTTTTCAAGTTATGAGAAAGTGATCTAATATTTTGTGTCCGATGTAGTATCCAGTCGGTGTCCTCCACCGTGCCGACGAGTATTATTTCGTCTGGCGCAACAGTAAAGTCATACCATCAATTGATGCAGTAAATGAGCTGGAGTCAGTAAACAGGGTAGAATGCTCCAAATTTTTGGGTGTACATGTTGATGAAAACTCGAATTGGAATAAGCATATTACTGAGTTTCTCAAACAATTAAGTTCAGCTACTTTTACTCTTCGTACGATTGCTAATCTTGGATACATATTGTTACGCAGAGGTGTAATTAGATGAATGACGAACACTAACTTCACTTTACGAAGGTTTATTCAGCACTTGCACATAGAAGAGCGCTGAGTGAACTGCCTCCGGCCAGAACACATACAGTATATATATATATATATTCTAATGCTGATGCCTCGTCGACCGAATGCTAATTTAGACAAACAGGATGTCTTCTGCTTCCACATGGACGTGCACGGGTGAACACCACATATCGTTCTTGCTGCTCGCTTTTGTGCAATCAACACTTTCTTTCTAAGTCAGAAGTTACCCCATAAAATTATTCTGTACGACATTATTGAGTGGAAACAAGCAAAATATTGTCGCAGAAAAATCTTAGTAGCACCGTGGTGTAGTGGTTATGATGCTAAACAGTTGCGTGCAGGGACGTGAGTTCGAAACTGGCATGAAATGTACAATTTTAATTTCTGTATTCGGTTCGAGTCCATTTTAGAAGTATCAAAAAATGTCAAGAAGCATTGTACTGGAATGTTATGTAGCTGTATATATATATATATATACAGCTACAGAACATTCCAGTACAATGCTTCTTGACATGCTTCTTTAGAAGTATCACCGCTGCGGTCCGGTCCCAGGTCGACGGGCACGTGCACCTTCCGCCTACCACTGGCGACAACATCGATGTACTGTGGAGACCTCACGCCCCACGTGTTGAGCAATTCGGCGGTACGTCCACCCGGCCTCCCGCATGCCCACTATACGCCCTCGCTCAAAGTCCGTCAACTGCACATACGGTTCACGTCCATGCTGTCGCGGCATGCTACCAGTGTTAAAGACTGCGATGGAGCTCCGTATGCCACGGCAAACTGGCTGACACTGACGGCGGCGGTGCACAAATGCTGCGCAGCTAGCGCCATTCGACGGCCAACACCGCGGTTCCTGGTGTGTCCGCTGTGCCGTGCGTGTGATCATTGCTTGTACAGCCCTCTCGCAGTGTCCGGAGCAAGTATGGTGGGTCTGACACACCGGTGTCAATGTGTTCTTTTTTCCATTTCC
Organism: Schistocerca serialis cubense; assembly: GCF_023864345.2. NCBI lineage: Eukaryota > Metazoa > Arthropoda > Insecta > Orthoptera > Acrididae > Schistocerca > Schistocerca serialis. The sequence goes on along the minus strand of NC_064639.1, from coordinate 1,147,610,935 downwards.
AGGAGTGTATGTGAACTGGAAGAAGAATGTAGTATCTTCAGATGAAAGGCAGTGTGTTTGTTCTTTTCTCGAAGATAAGCGTCATTCTCGACAGACACCGTGTTAAGGCGGTCAACCGGCCTCCTACGAAGATTGAAACCTTACTCGATTTGGTGAAGGATGATTTATTGCGACGTGAGGTGGGCTGTATCAGATTCCTCGCGGAAATTGTGATAAATGATACACAGGTCAGAAAATGAGCATCGTTCGTGAGAGGTTTGTAGAGCACCGAAGGTACACACGTTTACTACAGCCAGACAAGTCAGTTGTGGGAGAACATGGTATAAATATCGGTCATTCGGTGAACTACAGTGATGTTTAAATTTTAAGATCCACCTCATCCTTTTGGAATTCTATTTTCAAGGAAGCCATAGAGGATAGATTAACCGACAACTTAATAAATAGGGATAATGATTTTAATTTGAATCAGGTATGGAATCAGGCTCTTGGTGTAATTAAATTGTAGAGAAGTCGTCAAAGTGCTACCGCGGCCGAATATACCGGGTGATCAAAAAGTCAGTATAAATTTGGCAACTGAGTAAATCACGGAATAATGTAGATAGAGAGGTACAAATTGACACACGTGGTTGGAATGACATGGGGTTTTATTAGAACCAAAAGAAGTTCAAAAAATGTCTGAAAGATGGCGCTTCATCTGATCAGAATAGCAATAGTTAGCATAACAAAGTAAGACAAAGCAAAGATGATGTTCTTTACAGGAAATGCTCAATATGCCCACCATCATTCCGCAACAATAGCTGTAGTCGAGGAATAATGTTGTGAACAGCACTGTACAGCATGTCCGGAGCTATAGTGAGGCACTGGCATCGGATGTTGTCTTTCAGCATCCCTAGAGATGTCGGTCGATCACGATACACTTGCGACTTCAGGTAACCCCAAAGCCAATAATCGCACGGACTGAGGTCTGGAGACCTGGGAAGACAAGCATGACGAAAGTGGCGGCTGAGCACACGATCATCACCAAACGACGCGCGCAAGAGATCTTTCACGCGTCTAGCAATATGGGGTGGAGCGCCATCCTAATAAAACCCCATGTCATTCCAAGCATGTGTGTCAATTTTTACCTCTCTATCTACATTATTCCGTGGTTTATTAAGTTTTCAAATTTATACTGACTTTTTGATCACCCGGTACATTGATAAGCGAATCGGATATCTGAACGCTTTCACCACAAGTGGCACGCGTGTAAGTGTACCTCTTCGCCGTCGATCAGCATCTGTGATCCGCATGCCCAGTATCGCCTTGGTGGAGTATGTAACGTCGCGTTTGGCGCCTTGTCGTCTTTATCTCCTCTACACTGCTGATATGCTTAAACCACCACCACCAGCCTACCTCCTTCAGTATGCTTATGACACCGCTTCGTCGCCCTCTAGTCTACACTCCAGAAATTACAACGATCCTTCAAAAACTCACTTCAGTCAGTATACCTCCTGGTGTAAGCAAAGGCTTCTCAAGATCAACCCCTCACAAACCCAGGCAATAATTATATGACCAACTACCCACAACTTCTATCTTCATGACTTCCACCTTACTATTTACAACCGTCCTATCCATTCAACTACCACACTGAAATATGCAAATATACTTCTCGAGTTTGCCGCCGGATCGTATTGTGTAAATCCCACCGTATTTCCTCGATGCAAGTGCTCGACATCTCCATGTGGTGGTAGTTGCTGCTGCCACTGCTGCAAGACGCGGCTGATGATAATCGCACAGCGGCGTCGAAATTTATCAGGCCAGGAGCAGGCAATACGAGTGCCCGGGAAAATGCTCGCAGTTGGACGAAAGCGGCGCTCCCAGTGCCCAGTGCTGGGAGCCGCAGAAAGCGACTTGCGGCGCATGCACTGAGGGCAGTGATGTGCTGCCGGGTGCTCCTGTGGTTAAAATCTGAATTAAATCTCAGCAGTGCGTTGCGTCGAGCCGTGAATGGGATGTTCTTGTTTTCCTTGTTTTGATTTAATGGCAGCCAGTGCTGGATTCCGAGGATGTCCATAACTGAACACTTGCATCCTTCTAGAATGAAATTTTCACTCTACAGCGCAGTGTGCGCTGATATGAAACTTCCTGGCAGATTAAAACTCTGTGCCGGACCGATACTCGAACTCGGGACCTTTGCCTTTCGCGGGCAAGTGCTCTACCGACTGAGCTATCCAAGCACGACACAGGCCCCGTCCTCACAGCTCTAATTCCGCCAGTACCTCGCCTCCTACCTTCCAAACTTTACAGAAGCTCTCCTGCGAACCTTGCAGAACTAGTACTTTTGGAAGAAAGGAGAGCTTGTATCGCCGGAAATGCATATCCTCCTGTTTCCATCTATTGCACTGCAATTTTTTTTCCTTATTTTGTTACCTGAAGATATAACATTTCTGTGTCTTTGTATATTGTAATTGTTCTACTATTTGTATATACAGGGTGTTTCAAAAATGACCGGTATATTTGAAACGGCAATAAAAACTAAACGAGCAGCGATAGAAATACACCGTTTGTTGCAATATGCTTGGGACAACAGTACATTTTCAGTCAGATAAACTTTCGAAATTACAGTAGTTACAATTTTCAACAACAGATGGCGCTGCAAGTGATGTGAAAGATATAGAAGACAACGCAGTCTGTGGGTGCGCCATTCTGTACGTCGTCTTTCTGCTGTAAGCGTGTGCTGTTCACAACGTGCAAGTGTGCTGTAGACAACATGGTTTATTCCTTAGAACAGAGGATTTTTCTGGTGTTGGAATTCCACCGCCTAGAACACAGTGTTGTTGCAACAAGACGAAGTTTGCAACGGAGGTTTAATGTAACCAAAGGACCGAAAAGAGATACAATAAAGGATCTGTTTGAAAAATTTCAACGGACTGGGAACGTGACGGATGAACGTGCTGGAAAGGTAGGGCGACCGCGTACGGCAACCACAGAGGGCAACGCACAGCTAGTGCAGCAGGTGATCCAACAGCGGCCTCGGGTTTCCGTTCGCCGTGTTGCAGCTGCGGTCCAAATGACGCCAACGTCCACGTATCGTCTCATGCGCCAGAGTTTACACCTCTATCCATACAAATTTCAAATGCGGCAGCCCCTCAGCGCCGCTACCATTGCTGCACGAGAGACATTCGCTAACGGTATAGTGCACAGGATTGATGACGGCGATATGCATGTGGGCAGCATTTGGTTTACTGACGAAGCTTATTTTTACCTGGACGGCTTCGTCAATAAACAGAACTGGCGCATATGGGGAACCAAAAAGCCCCATGTTGCAGTCCCATCGTCCCTGCATCCTCAAAAAGTACTGGTCTGGGCCGCCATTTCCTCCAAAGGAATCATTGGCCCATTTTTCAGATCCGAAACGATTACTGCATCACGCTATCTGGACAGTCTTCGTGAATTTGTGGCGGTACAAACTGCCTTAGACGACACTGTGAATATCTCGTGGTTTATGCAAGATGGTGCCCGGCCACATCGCACGGCCGACGTCTTTAATTTCCTGAATGAATATTTCGATGATCGTGTGATTGCTTTGGGCTATCCGAAACATACAGGATGCGGTGTGGATTGGCCTCCCTATTCGCCAGACATGAACCCCTGTGACGTCTTTCTGTGGGGACACTTGAAAGACAAGGTGTACTGCCAGAATCCAGAAACAATTGAACAGCTGAAGCAGTACATCTCATCTGCATGTGAAGCCATTCCGCCAGACACGTTGTCAAAGGTTTCGGGTAATTTCATTCAGAGACTATTCCGTATTATTGCTACGCATGGTGGATATGTGTAAAATATCGTACTATAGAGTTTCCCAGACCGCAGAGCCATCTGTTGTTGAAAATTGTAACTACTGTAATTTCGAAAGTTTGTCTGCCTGAAAATGTACTGTTGTCCCAAGCATATTGCAACAAACGGTGTATTTCTATCGCTGCTCGTTTAGTTTTTATTGCCGTTTCAAATATACCGGTCATTTTTGAAACACCCTGTATATGCATTTATGTCGATGTATAATTGGTTTGTTTTGTGAATATTATTTGTATTTATACGCTGGGTCTGGCCTAGGGAAAACTATACTATCGAACGAATACATCGATAGGTCGTGTGGAGAACGAAAGTGATTAGGATCTTTGGTAGTGTTAACTCTGCCGCGTGGAGCGCGGACTGAGCAGAGAGAGTCTGGCTGGAGTAGTGCAGTTGAGCAGGTGTGTTGTGTGACGCTCCCGCGAGTTGCTGCGCGTTCGGGGTTGGACAGCATGTAATTGCGCTCGACTGGCTATAATAGTTTCTAGCACGGTGTCGCGGACGGGAAGCATTAGCTGGCACACATCAAGAGCCCGTTTCGCCTGGTGACCGTGTTCAGAAGAAGGCGCACCAGCATCCAGCTTCTGCAACAGCGACGGCCGACAATGAGTCACTGTCGCCACCTCCTCGATCGACGCTTCAAACCTTCAATCAACCAAAAAGGAAGAATAAAAGCATGTAAAGTTGTAGAACTGTATGGCAGACCTCAGCTTTTCAAACTTTTAAAATTGTTCCATCACAAAATTACAGCAACTTAGCATGAACCTTTGTTGCTCATTGTCCCAATTGCATTACCAAGCAGGGTCCCTTCTTTTTCCGAAATGAACCCGAGTGTCATTGAAATTCAAACGCCAGCATTAAAATAATATAATTCGATTTCACTGCTTTAATTTCAAAGTTCAGTTAAAGTATTCATAGCTGGCTACAATATTTAGATTACACGAGCACAAATTAAGAGTGCGAGTTTTGTTAGCACATTTTAGCTTACCTGTGACTGCAGCTCAGCTTGGTATGTACTAAATTTTACTATTGTTAATTGTTCAGAATCATTTAATTCAAGTTCGAAGTTAAATCTCTTACTTCTAAATTGCGTAGATTCAAGTAGCTTTTGAATTGATTGTTGAGGTAGCCCAAGACTAACTGCATTTTACTGAATTTCGATATGCTTCAGAAACAAAGTTCACTATTAATCTCAGTCACTAAATTAACTTTCAGTTTTCTGGTTTTATTAATTCTTTTGCTAAATTAAGTCAGAGTGTAGCGAAATTTATTACTTCTGACAAACTTTCAGTTTTCACACGACACGTGTCAACCTTCAGTTGCCACGCTTCTAGTGCTAATTATATGTGTAGTAACCTTTCTTTTTCAGTTACTATAGTAATTGTCCTTAGGACTGGCGACCGTAATTTCCCCCAAATCTCAAATATCTAATTACCGCTATTTAATTGTTAACATAACGGCCGCACATTTACTTTCTTTATTAACTTTACCCCTTTTCAAAATTAATTTCCACCAGTTTCATTTGCATTTTTCCTTTCATTTAGATGTAACCCTTTCCTCCCTCTTTACCGACAGATTAACTTCGGTGACGATTGCTTTTCCCAAATTTCCATTAGGTACACGCGGTTTAATTTTTCACTGTCATTAAGGTCGATAAGTGAGGGAGAGGTTACACGTGGCGAACTGGTGACAGGACAATCTTCAGATTTGAGGCTGTTCTGGACACGAATTTTGTGTGGTGCAAATGTTGTAACAAAGTATTGGTTACGAACAGGTCGTTACGTCAGCGAGATTAAATAGTGGGAAGAATCCTAATTAGATTTGAGATTTGTTATTTACATTGAAAATTATAAAAATGAGTGAAGGCAACAATTACCAAAATTTGATAGACTTGGATGCGGAACAATCGGTCCAACAGTGGGAAACGCGCACCGCTGTACCCATTGTTCAGGGGCAGGCGGCTAGCATGAAAGACGCGACCGCCGAAACGCAACAAAGAGCAGAAATGGAATTCCAAACTTTAGAAAATGTTTCGGAATCGGAAGTGAAAATCTAATGTGAACCCATTGATGACGAATACGGGGGAAAATTAAAGAGGAAGCCGCTACGGAAGTAAAACCGGTAGTTTCCGGGAATTTAACTGATTTATTGAATGTTTTGGTTAATGAAATCAAGAGTCAATCGGCAGAAATTAAAGCTCAGCCTGCCAAGCAAGAAGCTCAATCTGCCAAGCAAGAAGCTCAGGCTGAAAAAATTGTACAGAAGCTAGACAATAAGAACAAAGCTATTAATGTTGTTAACAACAATGTTGGAGTTGTTAACAGAGAAGTTGATAGAATGAAAGAAGATATTGTTGTAATTAACACCGAAATCGGTAATCTTAAACAGGAAATGGTAAGCGTTCAGTCGGAAATTGCGAGCATAAATACTCGTTTTAATTCCGAAATTAGCAGAATCGAGAAAAGTGTAGGAGAAGCAGTTGCTCCGATCACCGAGAATAAGGTGACGGAACAAATTCAACTAGTGAAAAAAGAGGATCAACAGAAGGTGGAAACTTTAAAGGCTTTAGTATCCGAGGTTGATGCTAAAGTGACGAAGCAGGCTAATTCCTGCGAAGAGAAAAAAATGGAAGTAGAAACGCTTGCGACAACCACTTGCCAAGTAATTACGAGAGTGTCGGAATTAGAAAAGAAACTTGACGAAAAACAGAGCTACGTGCCAATCTGTGCACATAGTTCGGAATTGTTGAAGAAAGAGGAACGGTTCGACCCCTTGAAAAAAGGCGGTATACACGCGACGGCTTTCATTAAAAATTGTGAAAGAGTTTTACCCAGATCATGGACTAATGAGAGGAAAATTAATGCTGTTATTGACGTGTTGGCTGGTGATGCAAAGCGTTGGGGCTTAAACCTCAACATTACGAACCTGACTTTTGACGAGTTTAAAAAAATTTTTCTGGCTGAATTCTGGTCAGAGCAAAAACAACAAAGTGTCTGGCGCAAATTTGTCGTATCGAGGTCTTTCGATGACAATTCGCGCGGTTCGATGAAGGAGTTTTGTGAGGGCTGGATCCGCAAGTTGGAATATTTGCGTGATCGCCGCACGGAATCCGAAATAGTCTGGGAACTCTACAAGAAGCTTCCAGATGATACAAAACGCAACGTAGGAAGCAATTACAGGACAATAAATGATTTCCTGGAAAGAGTGGAGGACGAGGACAATTGGCGCAATAATATCGACAGTGGTAGAGGCCGTGGTAACAACAACGGGTACCACAGCAACCACAACAACGATAACCATGGGAATAATGCATACGGCAACCATGGCAGCAATAACAATAATGGTTCGGACCGTAATAACAATCGGTACAATGCAAATAATAACACGAATGACGGAAACCAGTATCATACTAACGTGTTATGGGTTTCACAGAATAGTAATAACGCCAGAGGGTGTGATCAGCCGCCTCAGCAGCATCCGGGGAGCGTATCTGCTGGGACGAGACAGGGAAACCGTTAGCCGCGCCGGTGAGGGGCCGACCGGGCGTGGAGAAATTTTGGCGGCCCAATAACAGGAGAAAACCCAGGTGTCGTCGTCATGAAAATTCCGTGTGGAATAATCAACGGCGGGAGAGTGTGCCAGTGTTAGGAGAAAGGAGTGCGCCCACAAGTAGTAGATCAGCTGTATACACGGCAGTAGGAAGTACATTCACTGTCAGTGAGAACAATTTAAGTAGTGTTCCGGAAATCGATTATAAAGTGGCACCTGTAATACCCACAGCGGAACTGGAGATTGAGTTTAAGAATGATTCGCAAGTGTTGAGAGAAGATCAGATGTCGGATAACACATCCGTCATCGAGCGAGGGGATGCAGAGAGGGATGAGGTCTGGTTAAGGCAGTTCGGTCGCTTATACGACGAACTAAGAGCTTATAGGGGCCTGTATGAGAGAAGTGTTTATGGGGAGCGCCTGCAGGATTTTCCGCGTCTCGTCCCGCAGGATAGAAAGTTCTGGCCCTAACCGGCAGACTTTACCAGAAACAGTTGATGTTAATGGGGAGCACGAGCAAGGTTCGTTGTGTTTCGTCCCGCAGGAGTTAGATGTTGAAGTAGTAACGGAAAGTTCTAGCCCTAACCGGCAGACCTTACCGAAAGTCGTAGTGGTAGAAGTAGCCGACCCATCCGACGCAAACCTCCATTTTAAACATTGCGAAAGTATTAAGGAGAAAGATTACGAGAATTTTAGTGGCAGCCGGACACCATTGGTAGAAAAGCACGTAGATTACAGCGTGTATGAGGTTAGGGCTGACGTTATACGGTCGGACGATAGCAGTGTGGGTTGCGCAGATCTGGAGGAAGTAATTGCAGATACTACTGGGCACATTCCTCCAGGTAGATTGGCGGATGAGATCAATCTGGCCAAAGAGGAATCAACGAAGGTGACAATTAGTGAAATGATAGCAAAGCAACACTCACTAGTTGACGAGTTACAGGAAAAGGTTTCGGTATTGGAGGCGAAGCTACAGACTAAGCCTCAGGACAAACGTGTTGAAATTAACACTGTATGTGAACAGAGGCCGAAAAGGCCGCCAGATAAGCCGGATGGTTTTTTCTGGAATGACCTGGATATAGACGAGGATTTACTGTGGGAAAATAAAGAAACAGTCGAGGACAAGTGTAGACAGATAGTAGTGTCTGTTAATATGCACGACCTACAACTAAACGTGTTGATTGACACCGGTGCAGAATTGAGTGCTGTATCTGGGAATATATTTGAGTTACTGAAAGACAGACCTGGTATCGTAGTTACGCCAGTAACAGGAGTGAAAATTATCGGTGCTACTGGGAAGGCCAGTAAACCGATCACAAAACAATTTTTGTCAACTTCGAGATATGTGGGGCACGATTTGAACAAGAGTTTGTCGTCGTGCCAGACTTGACTACGGAAGTAATTATCGGGTTAGATTGGCTATTAAAGTACCGTGCAGTGATTAATTGCGAAAGCAAACCTTTGATATGTACGTCACAAGATAAAACAATAGTAGTTAGTTTTGACGAGGCAGGAGACGGTGTGCGTAGGCAATACCAGCCATACACATTGTTAACTGGCCGGATGCTATTGATGTAGGTATGAATTTGAACTACTGTAATACACTCCTGGAAATTGAAATAAGAACACCGTGAATTCATTGTCCCAGGAAGGGGAAACTTTATTGACACATTCCTGGGGTCAGATACATCACATGATCACACTGACAGAACCACAGGCACATAGACACAGGCAACAGAGCATGCACAATGTCGGCACTAGTACAGTGTATATCCACCTTTCGCAGCAATGCAGGCTGCTATTCTCCCATGGAGACGATCGTAGAGATGCTGGATGTAGTACTGTGGAACGGCTTGCCATGCCATTTCCACCTGGCGCCTCAGTTGGACCAGCGTTCGTGCTGGACGTGCAGAACGCGTGAGACGACGCTTCATCCAGTCCCAAACATGCTCAATGGGGGACAGATCCGGAGATCTTGCTGGCCAGGGTAGTTGACTTACACCTTCTAGAGCACGTTGGGTGGCACGGGATACATGCGGACGTGCATTGTCCTGTTGGAACAGCAAGTTCCCTTGCCGGTCTAGGAATGGTAGAACGATGGGTTCGATGACGGTTTGGATGTACCGTGCACTATTCAGTGTCCCCTCGACGATCACCAGTGATGTACGGCCAGTGTAGGAGATCGCTCCCCACACCATGATGCCGGGTGTTGGCCCTGTGTGCCTCGGTCGTATGCTGTCCTGATTGTGGCGCTCACCTGCACGGCGCCAAACACGCATACGACCATCATTGGCACCAAGGCAGAAGCGACTCTCATCGCTGAAGACGACACGTCTCCATTCGTCCCTCCATTCACGCCTGTCGCGACACCACTGGAGGCGGGCTGCACGATGTTGGGGCGTGAGCGGAAGACGGCCTAACGGTGTGCGGGACCGTAGCCCAGCTTCATGGAGACGGTTGCGAATGGTCCTCGCCGATACCCCAGGAGCAACAGTGTCCCTAATTTGCTGGGAAGTGGCGGTGCGGTCCCCTACGGCACTGCGTAGGATCCTACGGTCTTGGCGTGCATCCGTGCGTTGCTGCGGTCCGGTCCCAGGTCGACGGGCACGTGCACCTTCCGCCGACCACTGGCGACAACATCGATGTACTGTGGAGACCTCACGCCCCACGTGTTGAACAATTCGGCGGTACGTCCACCCGGCCTCCCGCATGCCCACTATACGCCCTCGCTCAAAGTCCGTCAACTGCACATACGGTTCACGTCCACGCTGTCGCGGCATGCTACCAGTGTTAAAGACTGCGATGGAGCTCCGTATGCCACGGCAAACTGGCTGACACTGACGGCGGCGGTGCACAAATGCTGCGCAGCTAGCGCCATTCGACGGCCAACACCGAGGTTCCTGGTGTGTCCGCTGTGCCGTGCGTGTGATCATTGCTTGTACAGCCCTCTCACAGTGTCCGGAGCAAGTATGGTGGGTCTGACACACCGGTGTCAATGTGTTCTTTTTTCCATTTCCAGGAGTGTAGAAAATGATTTGGAAAGTATCGTAGACGGTGTGTCAAACGTAACACACGAACAAAGACGAGGCCTGTATGAAGTAATAATGAGAAATAAGAGTGTGTTTTCAGACAAACCGGGACTTGTGGAAGGATATAAATGCAAGTTGCATGTAATTCCGCACGAACCATTCTTCGTGAGACCGTATGCTATACCGCTGTCCAAAAAGGAAGCAGTGCAACGGGAGATAGATAAGATGATCGAATGGAGAGTGATTGAAAGAAGTACGAGTCCATAAAATAACGGTTTGATCATTGTAGCAAAACGGGATGGTAGTGTGCGTATTGTGATTGACGCACGCACGTTGAATAGGGTCGTTCAACGTGAAACAGACAGACCAGAGAGTATGGAGGAGATTTTGCAACGTTTTCATGACGTTAAGTTCATGACTAGCATCGATCTGACGGCTAGTTACTGGCAAATAGAACTCGAAGAAGAATCGAGGCCATACACCGCCTTCTTGTTTGCGGGCAGGTGTTTATTAGTACAGAGTACTGCCGTTTGGACTTAATATATCTGTGTCCGTATTCATCAGGGCCCTAGATAAAGTGCTAGGACCGGCTTTGAGTTCAAGATTAACTGTATATGTTGACGACCTATTGTTGGCCAATGCCACTTGGCATGACCATTGTGACCTGTTAGATGAAGTTTTTAGAGCACTGCGCCGTGGCGCAATGACTCTAAAGCTAAAGAAATGCGAATTTGTGAAGCAGGAACTGAAATTTTTATGGCATGTAATTACCACTGCTGGTATTACGAAGGACCCAGAGAAACTAGAGGCAATAAGGAATTGTCCTCCACCCAAGTCTAGGAAACAGTTAAAAATTTTTCTAGGGCTAACAGGGTTTTACTGTAAATTTGTAAAAGGACAAGTGTTTAATGATGAAAATTTGAATAACCTCTTACGCAAAAATGTTCCGTTTGTGTGGATTGACGGGTGTCAGGCCGCTTTCGAGAGATTAAAAGACGAGTTGTTAAGATCTAACATACTATTTCGTCCTGATTTATCGCTACCCTTCCATCTGGAACGGATTCGTCGAATTACGGGGTGGGGGTAGAACTGTTCCAAGAAGTTGGTAAAGGAGAGGATAAGGAACACCGGACGATAGCGTTCGTTAGTCGAACTTTATCAAAAAGTGAGCGAAACTACACGATTTCTGAGAAAGAGTGTCCCGCTATCGTGTGGGGATTCAAGAAGTTCAAGGCTTACCTATGGGACCGTAAGGTGATTATTCATACGGACCATAAGGCGCTCACTTATCTGAAGAATTGTAAACTACTTCACGAAAGACTGACTAGGTGGTCGCTGTATTTACAGCAATTTAACTATGACATCTGTTGCGTAAAAGGGACCGACAATTGCGTAGCGGATGCGCTGTCGCGGTTGCTCGAGTCTAATCAAGATGTATTGAAAGATGAGTCAAATGGAGTGGTCAAATTATACTATTTTACAGAAGTTGAGGGACGCAAATTAATAGTGAACATCTGTAAGAATCTACGTCGTCATCAGAACAAGGATGGTTGTTTAAATATGGTGAAAACCCGATATGACGAAAGGAGTCCAGAAGGAGAGAAATTAAGGAAGTATTACAAGATATACGATCATATCTTGTACATACGTAAGGGTGAAGATAGTAATATTTGGCGGGTATGCTGGCCCACCAAATACGTCACGGAAATAATAGACTACTACCATTTGGCGTATGGTCACTGTGGACCAAAGAAATGTACGGAAAAGCTGAGTGAAGTAGCGCATTTTAACAACATGTTAAAACGCGTTACTGACAGAGTGAAAACTTGCGATTTATGTCAGAAGGTGAAGGTCACCAACTGTACGAGTCGTGGTCCTATGCAAAGTATAAGGCCTAACGACACCTTTGAATTACTGTGCGTGGACTTGTACGGACCTTTGCCCAAGTCATCAGGAAACTTTGCCTACATTTTAGTAGTGCTAGAAGCTTTTTCCCAGTTCGTCAAACTATACCCGATTAGGAAAGCTACAGCCAAAGCGGTCTATAGCAAGCTTGTGAACGATTATTTTGTTCATATTGGTAAGCCCAAGGCGATTCTATCAGACAATGGGGCACAATTTACTTCTAAGTTGTGGAATGAAGGCATGGAAAGTAATGGGGTCGAGGTGATCCATATTTCAGCTTATTGTCCGGCTGGGAATCCCGCTGAGAGGTATATGCGCGAGCTAGGCCGACTGTGCCGTACCTATTGCCATCACAACCATAGGGCATGGGGCAAATATGTAGCAGTATTTGAGAGAATTATGAACACCTTGAGACATGAATCTATGGGATTTTCTCCAGAGGAAATCCTGTTGGATGACAGAAGTAAAAGTTTAGTGGGAGAGGTAATCAAATTCCCTCGATGGATTGACATTAGTATTGGTGTGAAAAAAGATCGTTTGCGAGAAGTAATGAAGCTAAAAGCCGATGCTCGCATACGTCGTCATGACGCTAAAGCGCGTTTTGCTAAGTTTGCAATCGGAGACTTAGTACTTGTAAAAGCTCATGAGAAATCGAGCGAGATAGACAATGAAATCTCTAAATTTAAGTTTGTTTATAATGAACCATATAAAGTCATTGGTATACCTCACACAAATGCTTATTGCTTAGAGTATCCAAGCTCTGGAAAACTATTAGGTATACGGAACATTGTAGACTTGAAATTGTACCAACCCAGGATTGATTAATACCACAGAATGGGTAATTTGTACAGTATGTAAATATAGAGTGTAAGATTTAAACGATTTGCTACATTGCCATGCTTTTGCCTGACCAAGAGGACATTAAAGAAGTTGTAATTAATAAGTAATTAATTTTTACTAAGCGATTTAAGAGAAACTGATTATTAATCTACTGAAAAATCCAAGCTGCTAGTTTAAGTTTTCAGTTGAGTCACAGTAGATTAAGGAATGGAAATATGATTTTGTAACAAGCTGTAAGATTTCATGAATATGTGTTTTACTAGTCATTGCCGATGTACTTAGACGCTGTTTTAAATTTCAGGCTTGAACATGTGTGATGATGGACAGTGTTGAGTTATCCACTGTGATAGTGTTAATGGACTCCTTGCGATTACTCGGGAGTGAGTTTTTCCGAAAGAATTCAGTGAAACGGACGTTCTGAAAATGCCGTTACACAGGCGAGTGAGATCAAGCGTGCCGCACAGGCGGGCGCAACAATACTGGCGACGCGGAGCCGCTGTCCGCTTACGTGCCGCTGTCGGCATTCTTTGCATTTCCGAGTACGGGAGGCGGAATTGTTTTTCTTCCCGGACAGCTGAAAGAATTCTGCTGTCAATATATGTTTTTTTTTCGATCGACTATATTATTTTCTTGTTTAGCGTTAATTGGACACTCATGACGAGAATAATAATTATGAAAAGGTTACATAAAAATGTGTATAATATGTAATTAATAATTAATTTACGTATTTAGATCTACCTGTTTTTATGACCATGTACTCTAATTAATTTTGTAAATAGTATTCCATTTCTTGATTGTGTTACGAATTGTGACGATTTTGGAATAGCTAAACCATTTTCTATGTATTCTATGAATTTTAATATGTTGTCAACCTGTTTTATTTTGTGCAAGATGACAGAGTGGAATAAGATTAGGAGTGTCTCCACTCAATTATTATGGTCTAAAAATTGATTTATTCTTAATTAGACGAATACTAAATTTTGTTGATCTTTTGAGCACATGCATTTCCGCTGTTTCTTTTTTGGGACATTTTCTGAGTCTGTTTAGGTTACACGAACATCCTCAGACAATGTGGGGCACGTGTAACGGCGGAAATGCATATCCTTCTATTTCCATCTATTGCACTGCAATTTTTTTCCTTATTTTGTTACCTGAAGATATAACATTTCTGTGTCTTTGTATATTGTAATTGTTCTACTATTTGTATATATATGCATTTATGTCGATGTATAATTGGTTTGTTTTGTGAATATTATTTGTATTTATACGCTGGGTCTGGCCTAGGGAAAACTATACTATCGAACGAATACATCGATAGGTCGTGTGGAGAACGAAAGTGTTTAGGATCTTTGGTAGTGTTAACTCTGCCGCGTGGAGCGCGGGCTGAGCAGAGAGAGTCTGGCTGGAGTATTGCAGTGGAGCAGGTGTGTTGTGTGACGCTCCCGCGAGTTGCCGCGCGTTCGGCGTTGGACAGCATGTAATTGCGCTCGACTGGCTATAATAGTTTCTAGCACGGTGTCGCGGACGCGAAGCATTAGCTGGCACACATCAAGAGCCCGTTTCGCCTGGTGACCGTGTTGAGAAGAAGGCGCGCCAGCATCCAGCTTCTGCAACAGCGACGGCCGACAATGAGTGACTGTCGCCACCTCCTCGATCGACGACTTCAAACCTTCAATCAACCAACAAGGAAGACTAAAAGCACGTAAAGTTTTAGAACTGTATGGCAGACCTCAGCTTTTCAAACTTTTAAAATTGTTCCATCACAAAATTACAGCAACTTAGCATGAACCTTTGTTGCTCATTGTCCCAATTGCATTACCAAGCAGGGTCCCTTCCTTTTCCGAAATGAACCCGAGTGTCGTTGAAATTCAAACGCCAGCATTAAAATAATATAATTCGATTTCACTGCTTTAATTTCAAAGTTCAGTTAAAGTATTCATAGCAATATTTAGATTACACGAGCACAAATTAAGAGTGCGAGTTTTGTTAGCACATTTTAGCTTAGCTGTGACTGCAGCTCAGCTTGGTACGTACTAAATTTTACTATTGTTAATTGTTCAGAATCGTTTAAGTCAAGTTCGAAGTTAAATCTCTTACGTCTAAATTGCGTATATTCTCGTAGCTTTTGAAATGATTGTTGAGGTAGCCCAAGACTAACTGCATTTTGCTGAATTTCGATATGCTTCAGAAACAAAGTTCACTATTAATCTCAGTCACTAAATTAACTTTCAATTTTCCGGTTTTATTAATTCTTTTGCTAAATTAAGTCAGAGTGTAGCGAAATTTATTACTTCTGACAAACTTTCAGTTTTCACACGACATGTGTCAACCTTCAGTTGCCACGCCTCTAGTGCTAATTATATGTGTAATAACCTTTCTTTTTCAGTTACTATAGTAATTATCCTTAGGACTGGCGACCGTAATTTCCCCCAAATCTCAAATATCTAATTACCGCTAGTTAATTGTTAACGTAACGGCCGCACATTTACTTTCTTTATTAACTTTACCCCTTTTCAAAATTAATTTCCACCAGTTTCATTTGCATTTTTCCTTTCATTTAGATGTAACCCTTTCCTCCCTCTTTACCGACAAATTTACTTCGGTGACGATTGCTTTTCCCAAATTTCCATTAGGTACACGCGGTTTAATTTTTCACTGTCTTTAAGGTCTATAAGTGAGGGGGAGGTACAAGCTTCTGTGAATTTTGGAAGCTGGAGACGTAGTACTGGCAGAATTATAGCTGTGAGGACGGGGCGTGAGTGGTGCTTGGGTAGCTCAGTTGGTAGAGCACTTGCCCGCGAAAGGCAAAGGTCCCGAGTTCGAGTCTCGGTCCGGCACACAGTTTTAATCTGCCAGGAAGTTTCACTTGCATTCTTGTTGATAAGATTGTCCACCGTACGGGTATGTATGGCCTCTTTAACAACACTGTCCCAGAAACATGATGCTTGGGGGTAGAATTTCAGTCTTTTCGTGAAACATGCAATGCCCTGTGTGCAGGCAATGCTCCGCTACCGCTGATTTATCCGGTTGCCCGAAACGTATATTACTACGGTGTTCGGCGCAACGTTCTTGCACGGTTCGGCATATCTTCACTATATAAGGTTTTCCACAAAGATCATATGCACGACACGTTTCCCAAAGCCAAGGTTGTCTTTGACCGAGCACATTAAATTCTTCAAGTTTGCTGGTGACCAAAAACACAATGTCGTGGCTTTTGATGTGTCTTTTTATTCTTGAAGGCATGCCCTCAAAATAGGGCAAGGACAGCGATGAAATGGGTGCCTACGTATCTTCATTTACATCCCTGCTTGGAATTTTCATAGAACGGAATGCATGGCGTCTCTGTCTATTGGAATAGCCGTTCTGTTGGGATACCGTTCTTAGGTCTGGTAGCTCACCAGGTCGCCATCTAAGACTATATGTGCTCTATGCAGCAAAGAGCGTAAAACGTTGTCGCGTAGTTCAGGGTGATGAAAACTTGTGGCCTGCAAATGTAGCTCCGTATAAGTTGGTTTGTGACAGGTATCGTGTCCACAGTGTACCATCGACTTTTCTTTTCACCATGCCATACATTAATGGTGAAATCTAAGCGATTCAAGACATTATGCCGTACTCGTGAGTTCACTTCCTACTTTTAGCGAAAACGCGTTCAAATCCGCCCAGCTCTGACGTCATCCGAGGCAAAACGCACGTAGGAATTTGACAGACGTGGACAGTTTGATATCTTTGTGCGAAATGTATGTTACCACTGCCTCTCTGGTTATATTGATTCAGGGGCGCAGCGGACCACCAAGCAGAAAATCTGCTATTAACTGCCCCAGGCACGGGTAGCAACATCTAAATAGCCGTTTCTTGGACACGTATTAGTTAATAGCTCTGTCGTTTAATACCTCTGTCGTTCAACAATTTACAATTTTCTTAATTTTTATAGTAATAGAATTAAGTATGCGTTAGTCACTGAAAACGTTTTAGCTCGACCTCATTTAAGCGTTGCCAGCTAGAATTTTTCGAACGGGACTGACAGTAGAACATGACCTTTGAGCTGCCCATTTAAGATTCCTTGTAATTATAGCTATTTACAAAACAGTCTTGAAACTAGGTACTGCTGAATTATTTCATCAATGTAGTCGAGTGCTGCAATTAGAACTTTCTATTACAAATAGAAATGATATTTAATCTACCATGAATAAGGACATTTTCGTTCCAATTGGTTTTTAATAAATAACTTAAAAACTAATAGAGGCAGCTTATAGGTGTCAAATATTCAACGTTTCTGCATGAAACTGACGCTACATATAAACTTTCGACTTTATAATATTTAGCGGCTTCGATTTTTCGTAAAAATTCCGATTTTTTTACCAAAATATTGCTCTCAGCAGGACGATATTTGTAACTTTTAATTGTGAAAAGTTTTTAGCTCTCTAGTTTTATTATTCAGATCCACTTGCTTTTTTCTTACTATCGAATATTTTGCCTAACGTATTCAAATCTTTGATTTCACTCATAATACTGTAGTGCAATCCTTTGTACGTTAAGCACAGGCGCGTTACGATGACGTGGGGCTCAGTAGTAAACGGCGATTAGTCCTGGCACATTCACTCATTTCTGTACCTCTTACAATGATACAACGCTTGTTTCGCCTCACACATTCGAAGGGCGCCTGGGGAAAAAAAGTCCCTTAAATCTTTCCGTGAGGGTTCTAAGTTCTGTAGCTTTATTATGACGATCATTTCTCCCTATACACATGGACGCCTACGATATATTTTCGCAATTGGAGGAGAAAGTTGGTGATTGATATTTCATAGGAAGATCCTGTCGCAACGAGAAACGCCTTTGTTTTAATGATTGCCATCGAAATTCGCGTATCATAACCGTGGGACTATCTCCCATATTTCGCAATAATACAAAACGAGCTCTCCTTATACTTACTTTTTCGGCGAATTTCTTCAGTCCCATCTAATGAGAATCCCATACCAGGCAGCAGTACTCCACAAGAGAGCAGACAGGAGTGCTGTAGGCAGTCTCTGGTAGACGTGTGGCACGTTCCAAGTGTTTTACCAACAAATCGCAGTCTTCCGTTTCCTTTCCTCACAATATCCTATATGTCATCGTTCCAGTTTAAGTTACTCGTAATTGCAAATCCGTACGTATTTAGCTGAATTTACAGCCCTTAGATTTGTGTAATTTGTCGTGCAACCGAAATTTAGTGGAATCCTTTTAGTGCTAATGCGAATGACTTCATACTTTCCATTACGTAGAGTCAACTGCAACTTCTTGCACCGTACAGATATCTTATCTAAATCATTTTGCAGTTGTTTTTGATCATCTTATGACTTCACAAGACGGTAAATGACAGAGTCATCTGCAGAGAACCTAAGAGGGCTGCGCAGATTATCTCTTACGTCGTCTATGTAGATCAGGAACACCAAAGGGCCTATAAACACTTCCTTAGGGAATTCCAGATATTACTGTTGTTTTACTTGATGACTTTCCGTCAGTTACCTTTCTTGCAGAAAATCACGAATCCAGTCGCACAATGTGATACTCCACAGTCATGCAATTTGATTAGAAATCACTTGAGATATGTTAAAAGCCTTCTAGAAATCTTTCTATAGCACTCATTACCTCGTGTGAACAGAGATCTAGTTGTTTCTCACAAGAAGGATATTTTATAAACCCGTATTGGCTTTCTTTAAGTAGATTGTTTCTTTGAGGTGTTCCAAAACCATACTACTTCTTCAAACGATGAAGACTTGGTGTTGGATTATTGTTGCAGGTGAAAATTATCTAAAAAATGTAAGTGTCTAATATTACTTCTGACATTGTGAAAATAAGTGTGAATTTTTTGTTACCTTCTGTCATTTCAAATAGTTAAAATTCCTTCACAACATAAAAAGACATCGGCCTATATCTACTGTTGATTTCGCGGACCAGTAAACACATAACCACTTACTATAGCTATAACTAATTGGAAAAAAGAGATTTTTAGGACGAGTTAAGAACACAAGTCATTGATTATGATTTGACCATAAAGTGGAGATGTTACATTTTACGTTATTCTTGTCAATTTTATGGGTTAATAGAACAATTTTTCCTCCACGTCGCTTACCGAACGATTATTGAATTATGTTTTAGATTACTAATACAATGAAGCACTAAAAATGGTTCAAATGGCTCTGAGGTTATCCGTCCCCTAGACTTAGAACTACTTAAACCTAACTAACCTAAGGACGTCACACACATCCATTCCCGAGGCACGATTCGAACCTGCGATCGTAGCAACAGCGCGGTTCCGGACTGAAGCGCCTAGAAGCACTCGGTCACAAAGGCCGGCGAAGCACTAAAATATCGTCACCACATTTCATTAGCGTCGTTGTATTCTACGTAGTAAGAAATTTTTATTATCGACTTCACGGTTTACAGAAAATTCCATGCGGCAATTGTGGTTACTACCAGTAAATTCGTTACCACTGTCGGAAGTGCAAAACCTATACAAAAGTGTTCCTTTCACTTACTTTTAAGGTCAACAGATATTTCACGTCCACTGCTAGACTACACTTCTCTCAGACTGCTGCAAGACGTTGGTTTCTATGAACAATACATATTTATCTTACTTCTGGTTGCTTCCGAAAGTCATCTACTCAGATACAATAGAGTAGAGTTCCCAGTCTTTTCTTATATTGGGAATTCTGGAAAGAGCTTCCTTGATCCATCGACCATTGATGGAACTGATATTTGATGTACTTAACATTATTTTAGTTTTTCTGAAACTATCGAGCCTACTTGGAAGCGTGCTGTGCTAACTTTCTTCAGTATTTGCTAGACTTCTCTGAGCAAGAAGAAAACAATACAGCAGCACGGAAAAGATAAAGGAGGTTCATAAAGGGTCCATTAACACTTTTTTATTCTTCGTTTTCTCGGTTTAAGAACTTAACATCTTCCTCTAGGACCGCTAAACATAGTTTATCAACACCTAACCTCTCTGTTTTTGATATTTGCGTGATTAATTCCGGTTTATTTCTATCATTTCATTTTCATGTCAGCCCTAAAACATTTTATGGTGTTCTCTTCAACAAAATGTGGAACGCCGTTTGTTTTTACTTACTTTTAACCATTCACGCGTAATACTTCGTTCATTCCGACTTCTCCATGAATCGCTTGTAAAAAATTACAAACGACAATATTCTCCTTTTCAGGTTTTTCTGAGTTTCATAGAAAACGGCGACCCTGCAAGGACTGCCACAATGTTTTCCGAGCAGGGGGCAGGAACAAATCGCGCGGCACCTGTATCTGGGACTGCTGGGAGGTCCGGACTGCAGGCGCAGCAGAAAGACGCAGGGGGGGAGCAGATGTTCTGGCGCAGTTCCAATCTCGCGCTGATGGATGCCCAAAATTACCTGCAGCGCTTGTTACCGCCGCTGATCTCAGAGGCTGTTTGTAAGGATTCGCAGGCCCCGTCCGCCCTCACGCCGCTGTAAATCTTGTGTCTGGCAGAAACCAGGGCTCGCACTGGTCCGAAGGCCACCGTAGCATACACGCTCACTCTAGCGTAGTCCGAGTACACAGTAGATACTACTTGTTTCACAGGGGAACCAGGAACTTCTACGACGCAAGGGTAATCCACGCAAATTTTATAGTCCCTTTCCACACGTCAGTTAAGGTCAAAATGTAAAGTGGACCTAAAACTCTCAACTGAAAAGAACACCAGGCAGACTGAAATTGATTTTTCGGCACTCGAGTGCAAATATCTGTTTTCCACATGCTATACAGAGTGGTCAGAAATAGTTTGCAGAGCTTGTAACTGTGTTTCAGGGCATGTTTTGCTGAGAAATAATTGTTAAAAAAATCGATACGTTGCACCGATTCCGAATTCATTAGCACTGAGTTTGGCCAATCAGACCGTTGCGTGTGTAGATTTAAGCAGCCCGTCGGATATAATTTGCGTCAGTTGTTCTAGATTAGATTAAATTAGATTTCTCATTCCATAGATCCGTGCTGAGGAGATCCTCGTGGATGTGGAACATGTCAATTTTTGTAAGCTGAAATAACAATACTAATAGTATGAATATATTCAATACATTATTTGTTTCTATTAAAAAATTCGTCAATGGAGTAAAAGGAGTTGGCCACTAGTAAGTCTTTCAGGCTCCTTTTAAACTGATCTTTATTTGTAACTAAATTTTTTTATGTTTGCTGGCAAATTATTGAAGATGAGTGTTCCTGAGACGTGGACCCCTTTTTGAATTAAAGTAAGTGCTTTTAAATCCTTGTGCAGATCATTTTTGTTCCTGGTATTGTATGTATGAACTGAGTTGTTTGTTGGAAAAAGAGATATATTATTTAGGACAAATTTCATTAAGGAGTAAATATATTGAGAGACAGTAGTTAGTATACACAGTTCTTTGAAGAGGTTTCTACAGGACTTCCGTGAATTTACTCCACAAATAATACGTATTACACGCTTTTGGACTCTGAAAACTTTTGTTTGACTTGAAGAGTTACCCCAAAATATCATACCATATGACATTATGGAATGAAAGTAGGCAAAGTATGCAAGCTTTTTAATTTTTATGTCGCCTGTGTCAGCTAACAATCGAATTGCAAGTACAGATTTGTTAATGTGCTTCTGCAGTTCTGTTGTGTGTTCCTCCCAACTGAATTTATTATCAAGTTGTAATCCCAGGAATTTAAGACTGTCAACCTCTTCTATCTGCTCTTCTTCATACTTTATGCATATGCTGGATGGAAACCGCTTACAGGTTCTGAATTGCATATAGTGAGTCTTTTCGAAGTTTAATGTCAGTGAGTTGGCTTTAAACCATTAATTAATATCCATGAAAATATCATTAGCAGATCTTTCTAGAACTACACTCAACGTACTATTTATCGCAATACTTGTGTCATCTGCAAACAAAACGAACTCTGCTTCTGGCAGTGTAACTGATGAGAGGTCATTAATGTACACAGGAAAAAGCAATAGCCCTAAGATGGATTCTTGTGGGGCTCCACATGTAATTTCTTCCCATTCTGATGATGACTGATGACTTAATTCACTAGTCCCTCGCACTGACACTCTTTGTTTCCTGTTAAGGTATGACTTGAACCATTTTGCAGCACTGCCCATGACACCACAGAATTCTAATTTATTTAAAAGGACGTTGTGGTTCACACAATCAAATGCGTTTGACAAATCACAGAAAATACCTGCTGCTTGTAATTTGTTGTTTAATGAATTAAGTACATTTTCACTGTAGGTGTAAATAGCCTTCTCGAAATCAGAACCCTTCAGAAATCCAAACTGTGTTCTTGATAATGTTGTTTGTGGGCAGACAGTTAAGAAGCTGCCTGTACATTACTTTTTCTAAAATTTTTGAGAAGGCTGGCAAAAGTGAAATCGGTCTGTAGTTTGATGGTATTTCTTTATCCCCTTTCTGATCCTGACAATCCCATTCTATCAGTAACGGATATAAAATACTTGTTGAATAGATTTGCCACGCTATGCCCATCGGTTACTAATGTGTAATTTACCTGTAATGCTATTTGCTCCTGTTCCTTTCTGGTTCTACCAGTCTCTTCTTTCACTATATCCCTGTTTTTATTTTGTTCCCTGACATTGCTATCTTCTTCTCATAGTGCATTTGTTTAGAGGTCTGAATTACTTTTTTAAATATTTTACAGTATTTCTTGTATTTAGCTAAATCATCAACATTGGAGCTATTCGGGTCGACAGGTACATTTTCCTTTTTGTCTTACAGGAAATTTTTATTCCTTGTGCAATCCATGGTTTTATTATAGACTTCTGTTTAATTTGAGTAACTTTTAGAGGAAAACAACTTTCAGACATGGTACTGACATTGTTCATGAATGTGTTACATCTTTCCAGTTCATATCTTTGAGCAGTTTTCTAAAACACTCAATTTTTGGTTGATTGACTACTCTCCTGTACCCAGATTTAGCAGTCTGGATAATCTGCTTAGAATTTACATCTAAAACAAGGAGCTGCATGTCATGATCTGATAGTCAATTTATTATAGGTTTTATGATATAATCTTGTTCCTTTGACTTATCTATAAAAATGTTATCAATGGATGTCCTTGAGGATTTAGTGATCCTAGTTGGAAAATTTACAGTGTGAGTTAGATGAAAGACAACATTACTAACTGCTGTAAATGTTTACTGGAAGATTGCATTAGAAAATCTGTATTAAAGTCATCAGCAATCAAAATTTCTTTGTTTCGTCCTGTTAAATAACTCAAAAGAGCTTCTAGATGATTTATGAATAGATTATAATTTCCTGCAGGTGCTCGGTAAATAGTTACTATTATATAGGATCTGTTATGTAACTCTACTTCTGTTGCACATACTTCTAGATCATGCTCTAAACAGAATTTATTAATGTCAATGTTCTTGAATTTATGGCAGTTCTTAATAAATGTGGCAACTCCTCCTCCTCCATACCAACTCTGCAGAAGTAGGAAGCTAGCTTGAATCCTGAAATGTCTAACATATCTATACCAGTGGTCACTTGATCTTCAGAGAGTCAGATTACGTCAATTTGGTTAGATGAATTCATTTCATCGATACATATGATTAGTTCATCAACTTTGTTTCTGAGTCCCAGAATGTTCTACTGTAATAAAGATAACTGATACTGCATACTAATGGGATTATAACTGCTTTGGCGAAGATGAACTGGCAGTTTCTGATTGCTTTCTGTTAAAGATTGTTTAAGTAGGGGCTGTATGCTAAAATCTGACTCCTGTTCATCTGTTTTCTCAAACTGAGTGTGTCTGCCAATCTCTCTTAAAACTCGTTTTCTTTCCCCGTTCCCTATCCTAAAAAAGGCATCCCTCTGACACCTGTGACCACTGGTATTTTACCACTTGTGACAGTGTCCCCCCTTAAGTTTTGTGCAATCAACCCAGACAATTTTCCCTTCCTTTTCTTACTGAGGTGAAGGCCATGCCTAGTGTAGTCCCACCTATCGATAGCATCCACAGGAATCAAACCAATATGGGACCCTATATCCGTCCTAAGCAGCCACTCCAACTCCAAGTTCACCCTCCCGACGGAAGAGTTCAAATGAGGCCGATCATGACGTCTCAACACAGACACAAATCCCACACTCGTATGCTTTGCTGCTGATGCTATCTTCACCAGGTCACTCTCTATAGATTATTCAGAGTCCCTGTCAATGCTATTTCCCTGGCAACCGCTATAACCACAGCATCCTCCTTTGTGAAATCCTTGCATAAAGAACCTACATCCCCTGTTACCTGACCCAGATCAGCACTAGGCTTGAAAAAGTTTGTGACCTGGTACTCTGGACCTAGATTTTCCTGCAGTAGTTGGCTACCTCTACCATGGGAGCTACCTAACAACAGAACTTTCTTTCTCTTTAAAAATTTCCCTACCTTTTTCAAGTCCGTGAAAGCTTGTTGTGCCCTTTCTACAGCTTCTGCTACATTAGGCTCATCCGATTCTGACTGAGGCAAAGGTCAAATCCGTTTTCATGATTTATGACAAAGCTGTCAGATGCTCTCCTTTGCCTGTTCCCCCTATTACCTGTTGCCACTTGCCACCTCTGTTCACCCTTCTCCCTCTTTAACCTGTCCAGCTACTCCCTTGCCTTGTCTAGGTCAGCTTGAAGAGCTGCTATCTTCCCTTCCTGTTCCAGTATTTTCCTATCTCTACAGCAGATCCTACAATACCACTGGTGAGCCTCATTTATGTCCCAATTTCCCAAGCCACTACATTCGCCGCAGTGAAGGAAACTACAGCACCCATCACACAACACCCCGGAACTAACGATCCTACGGCATGTCACACACTTCTCACTCATGGTAAAATCAGAAGTCGTATGAACTGATTTAAGTACTGACTAAAACGTAAACAAAGGACCCTAGAAACTATTCAGGCAGATGAAAATAAATAGAAAGAGTGCTGAATAAAAAGAGCTGGTGATTACATATAAGTTTAAGTCACTGTTTACTTACGATACGGGTGCGTGAAATTAAGCCTAAAATGCGTGCTATAGGCGCGAGAAGGAAAATAAACTTCTTACCCCGTTTAATCTTCTTTAACACTTCACTAACACTTCCACTAATGTAACAACACTTATGTTATATTTATACCAACTGGAAACGTTTACCTACAAGTTTAATTCACTGCTTACTTACGATTCGCGCGCGTGAAATTAGGTCTAGGATTCGTGCTACAGGCACAAGAAGAAAACTATGCTTCTTACCCCGTTTAATCTTATTTTATACGTCACTAACATTTCCACTAATTTAATAACACTTAGATTAAATTTATAACAACTGTAAACGTTTAAAAACAGCTTAATAACAACCCGTTTTATAATTATTCATGGCAACAAATACTCGAAGAATCCGCGTCGGCGCAGTGTTGCCAACTGAATATATCATTGATGGATAATTAACGGATTCCAAAAACAGTATTACAAAACAAATTTGATAAAATTCAAGTATATTTCATATAAACAAAGAAAATTTTCAATATGATAACACTTTTAGAAATAAATCTTCACGAACTGTGATAAAATGGATATTAAAATAATATAATATAGCTCATCATAATAGTGTAATATATTAAGTTCATATACCATTACTCTTTTCCTGGTGACCTTTCCTCATACTGACGGAAATATGTTGTTTTCAAACCACTTCTCTAAACAAAGAGATAAAATATTAACAAGGAATCACGGCTCGATCCTACTGCCAGCATTTTAGAGACGATAATGTTCACTGTATTTTTAAACACTTACTACAGAAAAACATTCTTTGTTGTGTCTGGTGTAAACATCACGTATCGCTTGCCTTAGCGGCGATGTTACCGTAGAGAGTGTTTTAATCTTTCGGGCAGCACTCCATTCTAACGAGCACAACAGTGAAACTAAAATCGCCACATTCAATATCGTTCTACGCTGTAATTTCTTGTCAGATCTGCAGAAGAGTTATGTGTCTAAATTTTTCTCGCACAGATTTGATAGACTGGCGCAATAACTACTATTTTTGAATTGCCACTGTATTTTTTTATAATTTGTTGTTGTTGTGGTCTTCAGTCCTGAGACTGGTTTGATGCAGCTCTCCATGCTACTCTATCCTGTGCAAGCTTTTTCATCTCCCAGTACCTACTGCAACCTACATCCTTCTGAATCTGTTTAGTGTATTCATCTCTTGGTCTCCCTCTACGATTTTTACCCTCCACGCTGCCCTCCAATACGAAAGTGGTGATCCCTCGATGCCTCAGAACATGTCCTACCAACAGATCCCTTCTTCTGGTCAAGTTGTGCCACAAACTTCTCTTCTCCCCAATCCTATTCAATACTTCCTCATTAGTTATGTGATCTACCCATCTAATCTTCAGCATTCTTCTGTAGCACCACATTTCGAAAGCTTCTATTCTCTTCTTGTCCAAACTATTTATCGTCCATGTTTCACTTCCATACATGACTACACTCCGTACGAATACTTTCAGAAATGACTTCCTGACACTTAAATTTTTTTATAATATGATATTTAAACGATCCTCGGTGTCTTATGCAGACAGAATTTTCAGATTGGAACCACTTGTGCAACCTAGCAGCAAAATAAAATCTTTTATTCTTTAAGTAACTTTGTTGGATGTAGCGTCTTATTCCTTATCTGCACACCACGTGCATTGACAAAAAATTTGGGTGTTAGAAATATATTATATACTCACCTTTTACATCATGTAAATAGAATAGTTTTTAAGTTTCATGTGCTGCTAGCTGTCCAAGTCTGATCATTATGTAAAATGTATGTCACAAAATTTCGTCCTGCACATAATTCGAGTATTGAATGGACGTTAAAAATTGGCAATGTGGCAACCCTGTTATCACGTGTACGGTAACTATATCTGTCAGGACTCAACACTAGGTGCACACAACATTTGGTGCAGTGGACTACGTTCTGGGTTACCATGCAGGAGGTCGGGGGTTTGGGTCCTGGTTAGAGGCTTAATGGTTTTATTTTCTAAAGGTAGACTGCGTGGTATGGTATCTGGCGTCTTTAATCATTATATAGTGATTACAGTGGGTATTCTGCAAACATTTGCAGTTACGGATTACGAACACGGAAATGGATTGAAACTCTCCTGTATTCACAGTCGTGTGTGTGTGTGTGTGTGTGTGTGTGTGTGTGTGTGTGTGTGTGTGTGTGTGTGTGTGTGATTGTGTGTTTGAAAATGTAAAAATACTTTTAACTTGTATGAAAAAAACAATGAATTTTTAATTCACAATCTGTATATGCACTACTGGCCATTAAAATTGCTACACCTCGAAGATGACGTGCTACAGACGCCAAATTTAACCGTCAGGAAGAAGATGCTGTGATGTGCAAATGAGCATTCACGCAAGGTTGGCGCCGGTGGCGACACCTACAACGTGCTGACATGCGCAAAGTTTCCAACCGATTTCTCATACACAAACAGCTGTTGACCGTCGTTGCCTGGTGAAACGTTATTGTGATGCCTCGTGTAAGGAGGAGAAATGCGTACCATCACATTTCCGACTTTGATAAAGGTCGGATTGCAGCCTATCGCGAATGCGGTTTATCGTATCGCGACATTACTGCTCGCGTTGGTCGAGATCCAGTGACTGTTAGCAGAATATGGAATCGGTGGGTTCAGGAGGGTAATACGGAACGCCGTGCTGGATCCCAACGGCCTCGTATCACTAGCAGTCGAGATGACATGCATCTTATCCGCATGGCTGTAACGGATCGTGCAGCCACGTCTAGATCCCTGAGTCAGCAGATGGGGACGTTTGCAAGACAACAATCATCTGCACGAACAGTTCGACGACGTTTTGCAGCAGCATGGACTATCAGCTCGGAGACCGTGGTTGCGGTTACCCCCGACGCTGCATCAGACAGGAGCGCCTGCGATTGTGTACTCAACGACGAATCTGGGTGCACGAATGGCAAAACGTCATTTTTTCGGATGAATCCAGGTTCTGTTTGCAGCATCATGATGGTCGCATGTGTGTTTGGTGACATCGCGGTGAACGTACGTTGGAAGCGTGTTTTCGTCATCGCCATACTGGCGTATCACCCGGCGTGAATGTATGGGGTGCGATTGGTTACTCGTCTCGGTCACCTCTTGTTCGCATTGACGGCATTTTGAACAGTGAACGTTACATTTCAGATGTGTTACGACCCGTGGCTCTACCCTTCATTCGATCACTGCAAAACCCTACATTTCAGCAGGGTAATGCACGATCGCATGTTGTAGGTCCTGTATGCGCCTTTCTGGATACAAAATACGTTCTACTGCTGCCCTGGTCAGCACATTCTCTAGATCTCTCACCAACTGAAAACGTCTGGTCAATGGTGGCCGAGCAACTGGCTCGTCACAATACGTCAGTCACTACTCTTGATGAACTGTGGTATCGTGTTGAAGCTGCATGGGCAGCTGTACCTGTACACGCCGTCCAAGCTCTGTTTGACTCAATGCCCATGCTTATCAAGGCCGTTATTACGGCCAGAGGTGGTTGTTCTGGGTACTGGGTCTATGCACCCAAATTATGCGAAAATGTAATCACATGTCAGTTCTAGTATAATATATTTATAATATATTTGTCGAATGAATACCCGTTTATCATCTGCATTTCTTCTTGGTGTAGTAATTTTGATGGCCAGTAGTTGATATGTGACTGAATACAGGAGAGTTTCTATATATATATATATATATTCACGGTATGACAAACATCTAATTGCTACTCTTGGGACTGTGAAATTCAGTTGTAGTGTAGGAAATAAAATTATTTCCACAATAGTTTTAATGTTGATTTATATATCTGAAAATTGTAAATACTCCAAATATGGAATTTTTTGTTATTCTGTAGAAATAACCTCTGCGTTGAACAGTAAAACCAAATTGTACCTCAAGAATCAAATTGTACCTTAAGAGTCAACTCTAATCTTCAGAATAAAATTGTATCTGTGAGAAATGAATAAACGAAAAAATTTGTTACGAGCGTCCTTGTCGTTATTACTTACTAAAAACCTATCCCAGTTGTATATATGAAGTATGTGTGTAACACAAATGACATTGGTTTGGTACATGAACGAGAAGTTCAGCATGGAAGACACTAAAATATATAGAATGGTTGCGTGGCTTATGCCTGTCATGCAGCACGAATTAGCTTATGTGAGCAGGAGGCACATGTCCATGTCTGCTTCCAAAGACATGTAGGAAACATGTCTAACCTTATATCGCCAGTACTTGAAGGAAAACAAAGATGTAGTATCGAGGGAAAGCTGTATACTATCAAGATGGGAGCAGGGTGAAAAGAAATCATACACAGATTGTTTTTTCATGCAACTTAAAAGTAATTTTACATTTTTATAAGCAGACACAACACTATTTTCACGCATCCTCTTCTTCTTGTCGATGGAGAGTAGGACACCCGTAGAATTCCATGTCGTGAATAGCAGCTAACTTGAAGATTAACACATCCATGTTATCTTCTCCTCGCCTTAGACGTAGATGACGGTATCTATGTGGTGTGACATCACATATCTTTATAGTGTATACCAAGCTCACCCCAGTGAATTCCATGGTAGAAATGTGTTAACTGCTTTGCACTCCTCCATATTTTAGCACACTTCATATCCTTCAAAGCTCTTCACGATGCAATATTGGCTAATAATTTCTGTATTATACTGGCATATTCTGCATCTCCTCTTTGAATGCAACACCTTTCACTACAAACGGTCTACATTCATCATAATTGAAAACGTGAGCGTCTGCGATGATTTTCACACCTTGAGATGCCATTTTGAAATGCTGTGGGTCTGGCTCATCATCTGTTCATTTATACAGCTCATTGCACAACACCAGTGAGTGGGCAATAGTTAATCACAAGGTCATGGAGAACTAGAGCATATGCTGCAGTGTGTTCCGCGAAATTTGCCAAAGATTCAAATTCAGTTTGTGCATCTACAGGTTCAGAATTAATTATCTCGTTGTGTTTTGAGCTGTCTATTATTATGATTGGCGCCAGCTCCTTGAATTTCAGTAGGCTAAGTAGACATCCTTCCTCTTCATAGTGTGAAGCACGGAACCTCCATATATATTATGCGTTAGACTGTATACATTTTGATTCCAATGCAGGTGGGTAGAATTCGGAGCTCAGGTAGAAACTGGCATTATACACCTTTTTGTGGCGTAACAAGACAGCTACGCCACACTGAAGTAGCCGAAAGGCGCGCGTAATCTCACTTAGGCTAGATAGAGGTCTGAAACAGGATACGTAATAAATGGGAGCAAGAAAAGTACGTATCTGCTTTAATACTTAACTTTTAATTCTTCATTGGTTTACAGCGTTCTTGAGGAGACATTTCATACGATAACTATCAAACTATGTAAGGATAATGGCGCCTTGCTAGGTCGTAGCCATGGACTTAGCTGAAGGCTATTCTAACTGTCTCTCGGCAAATGAGAGAAAGGCTTCGTCAGTGTAGTCGCTAGCAATGTCGTCGTACAACTTGGGCGAGTGCTAGCCCATATCTCGAGACCTGCCTTGTGGTCGCGCTCGGTCTGCGATCACACAATGGCGACACGCGGGTCCGACATGTACTAAATGGACCGCGGCCGATTTAAGCTACCACCTAGCAAGTGTGGTGTCTGGCGGTGACACCACATTCCTCCCCCGCAAATCGGCGAACGGTCGTGTTATAAGGCTTCCGCCCGCCGTGGGGGGGACCCCATGTTGACGTATGCGATGAGGTGGGGAGCCTAACAACAGGCGAGGCTGTGCCACCCGCACCCGGCCATTCGGTCCGAGGGGATCTAGGAAACGCCTGAAAACCTAGTCCAGGGTGCACGTCAACATGTGGTGTATGCGCCCGTAAAGAGACAGGAGGGGCCGAAGGGTCGACCTCCATTGCGTCGGGGTACCCGACGCGCGATGACGTCATGTGGTCCGGAGCGGGCAAGAGTTCAATGGCGGAGGACAGCTGGTCACGGGAAGCGATCGGCGGCGCGGGACCCCGGGAGGCGCTTGGCGGCTGCAGCGAAGCGTCGAATGCGGGCGGCGCCGGCTGGAGAACAGGCGGCGGCGGCGGCGGCTGCGGCGGCGCGTCGCCATGGGGCAAAATGGAAGGCATCGTCGGTAAGACCTGGGGATGAGACGAGCCAGTAGATGGGTCCCCAGGGCGCTGACCGGACGGCACCGTCACTGAAAGCAGACGGGGAGCGGCAGAACCCGTGCGACGACAGAGGCGCAGCTGATTGAGATGCCGACGCACCTCACCAGAGGGCCCCAAAACCAAAGACATCGCACGGCCGAGGCAGCGAAGAATGCGCCCTGCGAGCCAACGCCGTGAACCTCGATAGTTGCGATAGAACACAACGTCGCCTGGAGCAAAAGCAGGAGTCTGCCGCTGCACAGGAACCTGATGCGGCGGATGCAGCAAGGACATCAAGGTTCGATGAGGACGACCGTGGAGCAACTCAGCCGGCGAGCGACCATCTCGGGGCTGAGAGTGATACGATGACAAAAAGAGCAACAACGCGTCCTCCCAAGAATGCGACTCTTTCAACTTCAACATCTGTGACTTGAAAGTCCGGACCAATCATTCAGCGGCAACGTTTGACTGAGGCGAAAACGGCGCGGATGTCAGATGTTGAATACCATTGGCCTGGCAGAATGACCGAAATTCTGCGGACATGAATTGTGGGCCATTGTCGGAAACAATAGTCTGCGGAAGACCTTCAATGCAAAAGATAGCAGACAATGCTTGGATGGTGGCAGATGATGTCGTGGAAGACATCCGGACAACAAAAGGAAAATTACTGACGGCATCTACCAGAACCAACCATCGAGCATTCCAGAATGGACCAGCAAAATCGATGTGCAAGCGTTGCCAAGGGGAAGTGGCTTTTGGCCATGCAAAGTCTTTCCACGGCAGAGCGGATTGTTGTTCGGCACACGCCATGCAAGAAGAACACATATTCGTAATCGCAGCATCGATTCCGAACCAAGTACAATGCTGACGAGCAAGTTGTTTCGTTCGCACTATACCCCAATGGCCTTGGTGAAGAAGCCGTAAGACCGAGGACTGTAACGAACGTGGGACCACGACTCTGGACTGATCACTATCAGAACGCAACAACAAAATACCACGTCGAACAAAAAGTCTCTCCTTGTGAGCAAAAAATCGGCAAACCAACGGATCCTCGATCCGAGACTTTGACAATGGCCATTGTGTAGCAACAAAATGCAAAACGGTAGCAAGGACCGGGTCAGCAGCTGTGGCTGTAGCTACACGACGAAAATCAATCGGAAACGATTCGACCACTTAATCGGTTTCCGAATCAATGAACATGCAAGCAAGTTCGGAAGAATCGAATGCTTTATCCTCAGCAACAGGCAAACGGGACAACGCATCGGCGTTTCCGTGCTTAGCAGTGGACCGATACAAGATATCGTAGTGGTACTGTGAGAGGAAAATAGACCAGCGAATGAATTTCTGCGCTGTACGCGGAGGTACAGGCTTGTTCGGATAAATAAGCGATGTCAAAGGTTTGTGGTCTGTGATGATGGTAAAGTGACGACCATACAAGAAATCATGGAACATAGTAACACCAAACACGAGAGCCAAAGCTTCTTTCTCTGTGAATAATTTCTTTGCGCAGATGAGAGCAATTTGGACGCAAAGGCAATAGGGCGATCATGTGAGCCAACTTTGTGCGCAAGCACAGCACCGATCCCGAAATCCGATGCATCTACCATCAACAAAAGGGGTTTCTGGGGATCGAATGGCGTAAGACAAGTATTAGAAAGCAACGCCGATTTCAACTGGCGAACAGCGCGTTCGCATTCCGTCGTCCAGAGAAACGGAACACCTGTACGGCGTAAGCGATGAAGCGGAGCTGAAATGGAAGAGGCATTGCGCACATTCACTAACACCTTGTGATGCTAAATCGTGTAATGTTCTTGCGACCCCAACGCGCAATGCGTGAGGAACATTGCGCGCTCTGAAAAATTTCGGTTGCGCGTTTACTTTCAGTTCCAAATGTGCTTCATAGTTCTTAGCGCAACCTAAGCCCGGTGCAAAAATGTCTGCAAATTCTTCACATAGACGAGAAACACTGTCTGAAGGCACAGTCTGATACACTGATCGGACCTGATTTACAATAGACATGTTAAGCAATTGCAATATATCTAAACCAAACAAGTTCACTGCAGTAGAAGAACGAAGAATGTAAAATGACACAAGTTTTGTTTGTCCCTTGTATGTTGCAAGAAGAGTGCACTGTCCTAACACAGGGATCTGCTGTCCTGAATATGTTTGTAACTGAACATTTGTGGCATGCAACGGAGGTTTGCCCAGTTGTTTGTACGTGTCGTGATTGAGCAATGAAACTGCAGCTCTGGTATCGAGCTGGAATGGTATGATCTTGCCATTAAAGTCCAAATCTACAAAAAATTTATTGTCCTGCTGACGACAAGAGCGACTGTCTCGTGCAGTTTGAACTGATACAGGTACAGAATCACTTGCTAATTGACGTGATTTCCGGCGACGTCGACGTACACTTTTTGTGGGACGAACACAGTGACTGTTAGAGACAGTGGCACTGGACGAAGCGGAATTAACTACATGAATGTCCATGGTCGAAGGTTCACGAGCCTGAGTATTCTTGGTTCGATTCCGGCGTGAAGCAAAGGGCCAGGAATGATTAAGAGTGTCTGATCTGAGTTTTTTCTGGCAAACACTTTGAACATGTCCTTTTTTATTACAGCTTGGCGTGACGGGCAATGTTCACACGAATGTCTAGTAGCACACCGCGGGCATGATTTCACTGCATTTGTATGCTGGCGCGGCACACCTGGTTTAGATCGTGGCGGCAGCTGCGTGGACGTGCGCGAGGGCAGTTTACCGGGCCGCGCAGCGCGCCCGGCGGGCCGGTTAATGTTACACACGGCCGGCGAAGTTTCAAATGAGTCCTGAGCACAGTCAAGCGTGTCTTGTCTATCAAATATGTCTATCACTTGCTGAAGGGAGGGATTAACTAGTTTCAAAATCTGTTCCCGTATGCGAACATCAGAAACGTTCTGTGCTATTGCATCACGTACCATTGTATCTGAATAAGGGAGTCCACATTCACACTCAAAAACACAATCCCTTGTAAGGCCTTGCAATGTTGCAACCCACTCCCTGTTAGTTTGACCGGCCGTACGTTTTGTATGAAAGAAAGTATACCTTTTTGCAACGACATTGACTGTTTCTTTGAAATAGGCGTCCAACGCCGACAAAATTTCTTCGTAGGACAGAGTTGCTACGTCGCGTCGGGGAAACAATTTCACTATCACATGGTAGGTGGACACACCGACACAGGACAATAAGTGAGGCTGCCGCTCATTACCTTGAATTCTGTAGGCAGCGAGATGAAATCCAAACTGGCGGGACCACTCGGTCCACGATTCTTGCGCCGCATCAAAATTGCGAAACGGCGGTGCAACTGTATGTTGTGGCTGCGGTAGCGGTGAAACGGCGGCGGCCGCATCGGTGTGCAGTGCACGCTGACCCTGGACGAGCTGTCCAAGGGTATCCAATAACGCCTGCGTCTGCTGATTCTGCAAGCGATAAAATTCGGACAGCACATCTGGCGAAGCCATGACACAAGTAAATGTAAGCAATTAGAAAGAACAAGACCCTTGCCATTGACTCGTCGCCAACTATTGTGGCGTAACGAGACAGCTACGCCACACTGAAGTAGCTGAAAGGCACGCGTAATCTCACTTAGGCTAGATAGAGGTCTGAAACAGGATACGTAATAAATGGGAGCAAGAAAAGTACGTATCTGCTTTAATACTTAACTTTTAATTCTTCATTGGTTTACAGCGTTCTTGAGGAGACATTTCATACAATAACTATCAAACTATGTAAGGCTAATGGCGCCTTGCTAGGTCGTAGCCATGGACTTAGCTGAAGGCTATTCTAACTGTCTCTCGGCAAATGAGAGAAAGGCTTCGTCAGTGTAGTCGCTAGCAATGTCATCGTACAACTTGGGCGAGTGCTAGCCCGTATCTCGAGACCTGCCTTGTGGTGGCGCTCGGTCTGCGATCACACAGTGGCGACACGCGGGTCTGACATGTACTAAATGGACCGCGGCCGATTTAAGCTACCACCTAGCAAGTGTGGTGTCTGGCGGTGACACCACACACCTACAATTGTCAAATTTGGTGGAATCATCTTCTATTGGTCTGAAACGCAAGTATGATGAACTTCGGCTTCTCCAATTGAGCAAAGGCTTTAATATACCACGTTTGTCCGCTTTCAGTCGGTAGTACTGGGAACTCGAAAACCTCCAACAAACGTAAAGATAACGATAGAAGTACACTGGCATTCAGAACGTTTAAAAGCTTCAAATACTCCTCATCCGATAGAGTGATGTGTTACATTTTCCATACAATTTTGTTGATGGTGACCTCGTTCTCCTCTTGAGCTCCTTGAATATATGTTGTTCTCCATTGCACTCTGTACCATAATAATCTCCTGTTCACCACTCAGAACAACCCGCCATATGTCTTCAAAGTATTTCATAAGCGGTTTCAGAGGTATACTTTTACACTTCCACCGTTATAACCACTGACTCATCTATGAACAATGCAACATTTTCTAAATCGTCCAGTTCAGAGGAAAAAAACAGAGACATGCGTTTTAAGAGTCGATGCTGTGCCCTTATTGCGTGTACAGTCAATATTGCCCGTTAAGTTCATAACGTATCTCATGGAACAGGACCACTAAAGCGTTATGTTTAAGGTTCGACGTATAAGGTTTATCACAAGAAGTACTCCTGGTGTATAATATGCCCCACATATTCCACCGGGCTATTTATATCGAAAGACGTCATAAAGAAGTTTCAGAAGTACAGATTTAAGATACTTGTAGTTCGCACATGTCACCTTGCTATTCTATCTCGAAGTGCTTTACTGTGCGTTGTGCATGATGGTTTAATACCTTACACTCATCCTATCTTTGTTGACAATACGAGGACGCTGGGAAGCCGCTGTGAGTTCCAGCTGTTTGTAGGTCGCTGCCGCCGCTTCTGATGCAGCAAGACAAAGTCGCTGCCTCTGCTTCCAGTCTTCTAGCAAGGCGGAGTGTTTGTTCTCAACGAGAGGTTGAGATTGGTCCACTACAGGTCCTGGCTGGTTCAAGGGCGCCGCCACATCTGGGTCTCTGTACGTTCGAGGTCACTGTAGGCTCCGCTTCAGGTGTAATCACACAATGATTTCCTCTGTAACAGTTCTGTCACTAAATGTAACTGGGTTTTTTCATTTGATGCTAGTCAATTGTCAGGATGAGCATTCTAAAGCATTATGTCGGGGTGAAAATACTAAATTAATTAATTTTTCTCTCTTAACAACATGTGGGCAGGGTGGGTTCTTCCTTGGCTCGGGTATGAGGTAGAATGAAACAGCATTTTTACATAAGATAACTATTATTGAAGATTTGTACAACTGTTTCCTTACTCGATATTCTGGCTCGGAGAACGGCAGCTGTGTCGTTTGCGAAGCCTACTGCTGCAGCAGCGGCGGCGTCTGATTACACGTGGCAGTGTGTATCTCGTGTCGCCGTCTCGCCCAGCTGACCGGAGACACGCAGCGCGAGGTGGCCCGTTTAATTATTGCGAGCGAAGTCGTGCATCGGATGGTGATACTTTGGATGTGTTTCTCTTCTCTAAGCGGCCGCGTGTGTTGTGCGTTGGCCAGCGGAGCGGCGCGGCGGGGGAAGGCCAGTGTCCAGGACTCAAACAACGGACTCCCGCTTGCCAGTCTTCGGCTGTCAGATCTTCATCCCAGCTCACAGGTGACTGCTGATGTGAGGC
This sequence comes from Schistocerca serialis cubense, assembly GCF_023864345.2. Classification (NCBI taxonomy): domain Eukaryota; kingdom Metazoa; phylum Arthropoda; class Insecta; order Orthoptera; family Acrididae; genus Schistocerca; species Schistocerca serialis. Next base: position 1,147,573,896 of record NC_064639.1, on the reverse strand, counting down.
TGTCTCCTTCCCGTCCTCGAGTCACCCAGGTATGTAAAAATCCGTCTTCAAATACCTTTTAACTTCTGTCTTCTGACGCCAAGGCTGCTGCTTGTTATTCCATTACAGTGGCGGACTTGGTGCGTCTGTGTATGATGTAGTCTCTTCTTGCATGACGGTCTTCAGCACCGAAACTGACTGAAAACTACTGCTACTCTCTTCTCTTCTCCCTTCGTCTGTCGGGCCCACTGCGTCTCGCGTATTTATTCACTTCGGTTTACTGGAGGTGAACGACTTCACGTTCATTGCCTCTTCTGTCACGTTGAAAAGCTTCTCGAAGAATCTTCTTAACGTCGGTCTTTGGCTCTTGGAATGTAGGCGAGGGCCTTTGCTCACATGTGACGACTGAGAAACACGTGAGCCGGTCATTGCCTCTTCTGTCACGTTGAAAAGCTTCTCGAAGAATCTTCTTAACGTCGGTCATTGCTCTTGGAATGTAGGCGAGCGCCTTTGCTCACATGTGACAACTGAGAAACACGTGAGCCGGTCAGGCGATGCCCTGACGGCTGAATCGCTTATGTGGAACTTGCTGACTTCATGGTCATTGTCTCTTCTGCTCTGCTGTTCTGCCCGCTGTTTGCCAGTGTGTAATTCTTCTAAACTAAACTAAGTTTTTCATTTATATTCTAACTTATACTTCACTTTGATTTCACTAATTTATTTACTTAAGTACCACTCACCATTCCTTCACCCTTCGGAGAAATTCGACCTTGAATTTACCACTCAACATTCCTCCACTCTTCACATGGCAAAAGCACTAACACAAGCAATGAAAACTCTCGACTTAGAAGATTACACACGCTTCACATTTAGTATGTTGAAAATACTTTATCAGTTTACTAAAGCACTGTACGCTCATGAATCACATAGTTCACACATAAATCATTGTAATAAATGTACCAAATCTTGATGACAATGAATAAACAAAAAATAGATTTTCCACTTAGAAAATTACATAGCAACACCTGTTTAATCTACCCTATATTAATGCAAGAATATCTATTCTACAGTATTGTTTATTTTAACATGAGACTGTTTAATAAATACTGAAGTACAATAAACAAAATTAATACACTAATGCTCAAAAGTAACCACTGAAGTACACCAGTTAAGAGTGTGGATCCAATTAACAGGGATTTGATGAAGTGGTATATTATTATTTGGCTTATTTTTTCGTCTTAAATAAAACAAAACTGTACAAAGCAGAAACACCAACACAAAGGTTCCAGATATACCCGTTCCTAGCATTATAATTTTAGTTTTGTGTTCACCTTTTAATTTTAAGACACATTGGCATCTATTTTGCCTTGCTACGAGTTTATGAACATATCTACAGACTTTAGAAGGGAACTGTCAAGGGAGTCATTGAGGTAGGATAGGTTTTATGTAGGAAACGCTTCCATGGTGTTTTCTGAAAAAAGCAAACAACATGGTTATGGGCCTACCAACCTAGTAAAAACAAAAACAAAGAAAAGAAGGAATACATTGTTAAGTACAAGATCAACATGTTTCTACATTCACTTTTTTTTCTTAAAAAATAAACCATTATCAGTTATTAATTATTTACATTTGTATACCATCCACAGTCTATTATGATTCAACTACAACATTCGTGCCCTTGGTCAAAGATTGTATGGTGCCATGTCTGTATGTTGTGCTGGCGTGGTCACTCTTTTTCCTCTTCCAGAACTTCCTCCACCCTTCGGAAAAGCAGACACTATTGTTGAAGGAATTACATCTGGAGCGCCCTTAAACGGTTTTAAACGACTTGCATGCACAATGGTAGTTCGGGTGGGCAGTTGCAGTTTAACGTTGACTGGTGACGTAATCTCAATAATTTGATAAGGATCTCTGTAGTTTGTTACAAATTTCTTCGTTTTCCCTTTCGCAATGTATGGGGTTGACAGCATCACCCACTGACCGATTTTGTAATTTGGATATTTAGCTTGGGCATTATCTAATCTTTCCTGTCGTTCCAAAGCCTTTGTATTAGATTTTTGAACCTTTTTCCATACATCCTTCATCACTCGACAGAAATCTTTTACTGTTTCTCCGACTTTTCCGTTTTTCTGCCTGATTACATCAAACGGGGACGGCATTTTTCTCCCATCGACTACTTCATAAGGTGACATGCCAGTTGCTTCATGCGTTTTGGCATTGTATACCGACACGATTATTGGTAAATACCTATACCAATTAGAATGTTGTTCGTTAATATAATAACTAAGCATCTTGCCAATTGTCCGATGAACTCTTTCTGTGCGTCCGTTGCACTGAGGGTGTAACGGAGTTGTGTGTAATTAACGTATTTTTAGTAAGTGGCATAGCTGTTTAATTAATTCAGACGTAAAATGAGATCCCTGATATATGATAATAGCTTCAGGTACGCCAAATTTAAGTATCCAGTTGTTAACTAAAGCTTGGGCAACTGTATTTGCTTGCTGATCTGCGAGACTCACGATAGCTAGATAGCGTGAAATGTGATCTGTAATCGTAAGAACATACTTATTACCTGCAGGTGTTTTATAAAATGGCCCGTAGAGGTCAAGTCCACAGATTTGAAATGGACATGAAGCCTCCGGGAGCCTTTGTAAGGGTATTCTTAAACGAGAAAGTTTAGCTCGTTGTGCTCACGCAATGCATTTACGAACGTACTGCGCAACATCCTGCTTTCTGGTTTGCCACCAAAATCGCTCTGCTACACGTCTTTCGGTTGTCTGCTGTCCACCGTGTCCTGCAAGGATATGATCGTGCGCCTCTGCTATTATTTCTTGTCTAAGGTGTTGGGGAACAACAATTTGCGGTCCAAGTTTTGTTTTACGGCATAATACACCATCTTCAAAGCAAAATTGTTTTTGAGTTGCGTATTTTTTGCATTCTGTATCCTCATCTTGTGCCTTTCTCCAGTCCTCAGTATCTCGGCCTGTTGCTTCCAAAAGTGCTATTTTCCGACTTAGGCAATCTGCATTCGTGTGTTTCTTGCCTGGTTTATGGATAACTTCGAAATCCATTTCGGAAAGACATAGGCCGTGGTCTGTAATAACCTTGAATTTCCTACCATACAAGTAGCATTTAAAGTATTTGATGCCATAAATAACACTTAACAATTCTTTCTCCGTTGTGGATTAATTTCTTTCTGCTGTTGTTAGTTGTCTCGAAGTGTAGGCTATGGGGTGCTCCGCGCCATTAATATTCTGACCCAAAACAGCTCCTACTGAATGACCACTTGCATCACAGGATAAAATAAATTCTTTATTATAATCTGGGTAGGCTAATACTGGACTGTGTGTTAACTTATCTTTAACCCTAGCATTACAAACGTATTTTTTGTTACATGTAATACCAACGGGGGGGCCTCAAAGGCCCATAAAGAATACCACAATTTATTTTATCATAAATCAAGTTTATTTACTTCTGATACCTCTAATAACAATTCAAAATGCTTAGACATTGTTTTTGTATACTGGATAATAAAAGATGTTATTATAATAGGAATAAAATGAACAAATCACGAGATTCAGTTTATATATTTTTTGGAATAATGTTTCAAAATAGTGTTTTCTTATAAAAACGACTTTTTTAATTCGATACACTACATGAAGCAAACAAAATTTACTGTCTCATTCTGCAACGCATTTTTCACACAACACTGTCTTCCTGCAGTGTTTCCCACAGACGTGTTTGTGGCACTGAGAGCAGGTAACAGTTGACTTTCCCAGCTTGTTGTACTTGATCTTTTTAGATGCAGCTTCTTGGCAGCATAGGTGGCACCGTCCACGTGTTCCTGGTTCTGCTGTTGAGGATGATGGTTCTACAGAGCAGCTGAGCTTCCGTTGTGTGATGCTTTCCATTGCCATTATTACTGGCATCTGAAGTCCATATAAATTTTGTGCCCGTTTATCTACTTGAGATCTTATTAGTTTGAGACCTAAGTTAGTGATAAAAACTCTTCTGCGGTTTAGCAAATTCTTTTTCCAATTCGGAAAGTTGAGGAGGAACAGTGAATATGCATTTATTGCTGCTATGTCAATGAGTGTGTAGAAGAGGGACAAATGCCATCTTCTTGTTCCTCTCTTTGTGCTGTAGTGTCTTGCCATCTGGTCTATGGTGTCCACGCCTCCCTTTGTAGAATTATAAAAAAGATTTATGTTAGTCTTTTTTGAGTCTTCATTCAACACCCCTTCTGAGTGATAAGTTGAAAGCATCAACAGCAGTCGTTTTGGCTTCTCGCGGACTAGCGTTGATGCAAGAGTAACTGGTGGCCTCTGTGTCTGAGGGTCAGTATAAGCAAAGATGGAAGAGTGTAAACTGCGGCCAGTTGTAGTCTTCAGCTCTTCAGGTATGTGTCGTCTGTTAGACTGTAGGGTGCCAACAAGTGTGAGGTGAAAATCATTCCATAGAGTCTCAGCAAGCTCCACTGAAGTATAGTACCGATCTGTGGTAACATTACGGCCTGATTTTTCAATAGGTTTTATTAGTCTCTTTACAATTTCCATCGGTCCATTTGAATGCTGTGTATTTCCTGACTTGCCTGTATAGATGTCCATGCTGATCACATATCTAGTCTCAGAATCAGACAGCATTCGAATTAGAATGCCGTATTTTCCAGGTTTTTCTTTTAGAAACACCTTGAATGGACAGCGACCACGGAACAAAGACAACATCTCATCCACTGTTGTATGTAGACCAGGAATGAAATACAATGGAAGTGAAGAATTGAAGCTTTCAAAAATTTCCCTCATTGGAGCAAACTTGTCAGTCTGGCGACGAATTTCTCTTGTGTTCTTATCATCAAACCTCAATATTTTAGTCAATTCGAAAAATCGGGTCCGACTCATTGATCCATAGTACACTTGTCGGCCCTGAAGCAAAGACCATAAATCATGGACAGGTATCTTATTGTCATGATTTGAACCCATGATTAGCAAGAGTCCTATATAACAAAATAACTCATCTTCATCTGTGTGCTGAATACCTAGTCGAGAAGCCTCTTCATTTGAGTGTAGTTTTATTAGATTCATAATTTGAGGTGTAAAAAAGAGCTCTATAGCCTCTTTCGGAAACGCAATTCTTCCTTGTAGTCTTAGCCCCATTCTTTCTCGCACTATATTTTGTACAGAACGCCGATATTGTCGAGATGGCTTCGTAATATACTCTCGTCCACTTTTTGCAATGAATTTATCACATTCCGTATCATTATCATCTGGTGGATTGGCTTCAACCTCATCTTCATTCTCAGACGATGAATCAGTTCTAATTTCTTCCACATCATCATCCACTTCACTTTCCTCTAAATCTGATTCGTTCAAAACTTCTTCTAGCACTCTTTCAATGGAACTATCACGTAAACGATGTCTACTCATGTTGCTGGTTCAACAGCAGCAGAAACACTGAAAATAACAATGGTCCGCTTCATAATAATATGTCTGAAGGCAACAATGCCAAAATTCGTTTCATGGTAAGAATTTGAAACGAGAGACTCAACCTCGTAAATCTTTCCTTGCTATCACCAACGGGTGGGCTTCTAAGGCCCACAGAGAATTAAATCAAGTAAATGAATTTTAATTACATTTTTATTCCTAAATTCTGTAATGACTCAATAGTACATTCAATAACGAACAATTACCTTTGCTTTCAAGTTCATATATCAAAGGGTGTGGATACAACATAGAAAAACTGAGTCAGTGGGCCTACGAGGCCCCCCCGTTGGTAATGCTAGGGTTAAGGGTTTGAAATTCTGATTCACAATCTTCAGACCAATGAAATTTTGCATCCTTTTTCAATAATTGAGATAAGGGTCGGGCAATTTCAGCAAAATTTTGAACATATTTTCGGTAATACGATGCGAGACCAATGAAACTTTGTACTTCCTTAACGCATTGTGGTGTTGGGAAATCCTTAACTGCCGAAATTAATCGAGGATCTGTTTTAATTCCTTTTTCACTAATGACGTACCCTAGGTATGTAACTTCTGTCAATGAAAAACTACATTTTTCCATATTTAATGTTAATTTAGCCTTTCTAAGTCTCTGAAAAACATTACGCAAATGCACAGCATGTTCATTAATGTCTTTGGAGAATACAATAATATCGTCTAGATATACACAACATTGCTGAGTTTTGAGTCCTCGCAGTACTCCATCGAGTAGTCTTTCAAAAGTTGCTGGTCCGTTTTTCAAACCGAAAGGCATTCTTTTAAATTGCCAGTGGCGATACCCTGACGGCTGAATCGACAGCGTCCGCTTATGTGGAACTTGCTGACTTGATGGTCATTGTCTCTTCTGCTCTGCTGTTGTGCCTGCTGTTTGCCAGTGTGTAATTCTTCTAAACTAAACTAAGTTTTTCAATTATATTCTAATTTCTACTTCACTTTGATTTCACTAATTTATTTCCTTAAGTACCACTCAACACCTCATCTTCATAGTTGATGAGCTGATTACCCTGACTCACAATACACAGCTCCAAATAGTCCGATGTCTGAATTGTGGCTGGAAGGTAAATGGCATTGGTAAGTATCTCAGCTATCTTTTAACCAGTTCCAGTTGGGAGGAATCTGTAAAGTTTTGGAATCAAACTATAGTTGAAATAAGAGTTTATTTCAGTGTTACACTTGACGTGGTTTGTGTTGACAGGAAATATATCTACTGATTGGTCAGATATGTAAAATTTATTAGAGACCTTCTTCAGAACCTGCCCTTTTGTGAAACACAGTATCCATCGTATTAAAGTCAGTCGCTGCATACCCGGTCTTTATTTCATATAGAAGTGTACTGATGTTTTAACGTAGCCAATCACCTTCTCCAGACCGTTTTAAAACATCGCTTACATCGTCAGTATCGTATGCAGTGGGTTCTATTTCCTCAATTTCTTTTCTACCATTAATTTCCACATGAAGTTTATTGTTAGCCTCTGTGACATTCAAAATTCTGTTACATGTCTCGAGTCCAATCAGAGCAGTACTCCACTCCCTATTGCTTAAATCAATCAGGGGAAATAATTAGTGCGTAATACTGACTATCGTTCTTTAAAGTCAGAGTGTGTGATGTTGCATCTGAACCTCAGCTGATGAGTGGATGATTAATGCACCTCCTTATACATCATTCTTCATAAACGTTAGAGGGAACATGATGCACAGGTGCGCACACAAGTCTTGTGTCGGCGAAGTACCGACGTAAATCTTTTGGTGGTTGCAGTCTCCGAACAAGTCGAAACAGTTGTTATTTGTATTTTTCTTAACATACACTACCCAGTGGGTTCTTAGTCCCCCAGAAACATCTGAATTCACAATCTACATTCTCTGGGTTTCCATATAGTTTTCGGTTATGTATCCCACGTAAATATACCGTGGAATCTTGGAATGCTAAACTTTTTCCTTACAAACTTGAACTGATTAGTATTTGTAAGCAGTCCACCCAGTAGGACAGCTAACATGCTTTTTTATTTCTGGAGAGTCCTAGTCCTTTCTTGTGTGATTTCAGGTACAGTCCTTTTCTGATGAATGCTACTTACATCATGCACTTATGTCTTGTTGCTTCCTCTAGCTGCTCTGGGAGTTCTGTGCGTTCTTGACTGTCCAGGCAATAGCCGCAGCTCCACCTGCCAGTGAACCCATCGTTGAGAAATTTGTGAGGATGGGAATGAAAAAGGGGATAATTCCGCTTCGTATCTTGGGTACTGGCAGAGCTCAGGATGCTTTAACCGGCCCATTATGCTTCAGGGCACTTTTAACTGCATACATCGATGTCAGGATTGGAGGTTTTTCCAGTCTTTGATCTGTCCACGTCTTCAACAAATGCTCAAACACCTCTGAAACATCTCTCCCCATTTCTGTTTTAAGAGGTAAACCCTCGAAAATCGGAGTCTGTATCTGCAACCAGTAAAATATACTTGAATCCATTACTCGTATGCAAATGTTTCTTCATATCTACAAGATTAGCCTGCCATAAGTCATCCAAACCTTTAATCATAACTGGCTTAGGAGGGTACATTTTGCATGCTGGTTCGTTCTGTTCTCAGGCTACTGTCTCCATACTTATTCAATTATACCTCTCTCTCTAAGCTCTGAGATTATTAAAAATCCAATTCGAATGAGCAGTTTGCCAGCAACTGATACCATGAGCAGTCGCAATCAATCTGTTAGCTCATTGGGACCGTTGTAGTATATGTAATGAGGGATCGATTGCTGACTCTTTTATGCTGGATGTCAATAACATCACAAATGCTATATTGAGCATCTAATATAGGTTTTATAATAGTTCTGTATTTCACTCTACATCGTTTTCCACTTTCCTATGTACATCAGTCAATTGCAATATTTTACCATAGATCTCCACATCGTTTGGTGAATAATTTGCGGTTTTTGTGGGATTTAGGAAACTGAGGTTCAATAGACCAGTTGTTCATTTAAAGTCCCTGTCACCTATTTGTATTGTTTTTATTTTTTTAAACTTACTACATGCCCAATATGTATGGCTTTTCACCACTAACTCCGAATGTTTTGTCTATCCTAGCATCTCTGTGATGTTGAATGAAGTCAGCAATGCGTTTGTCGTTGTGCAATTTCCCTGAGAGGTAATTGAGAGATTCAGTAAGCGGTTTAAAGGTTTCTCTCATTGTCTGCTCTTGATCCAAATGTCCAAACCTCAGCAGTCATAACATTTCTCAAACAGCCTTCTATGCTTCCATGACCTTATGCTTAGTCAACATCTTTTTATGTACTAAGTGGACTACTAACGCGAATTCTTTACAGACGAATGGAAAAACTGGTAGAAGGCGACGTCGGAGAAGATCAGCTTGGATTCCGTAGAAATATTGGAGCACGTGAGGCAATACTGACCCTATGACTTATCTCAGAAGCTAGATTAAGGAAAGGCAAACCTACCATTTGTAGACGTAGAGAAAGCTTTTCACAATGTTGACTGGAATACTCTCTTTCAAATTCTGAAGGTGGCAGAGGTAAAATACAGGGAGCGAAAGGCTATTTACAATTTGTACAGAAACCAGATGGCAGTTATAAGAGTCGAGGGGCATGAAAGGGAAGCAGTGGTTGGGAAGGGAGTGAGGCAGGGTTGTAGCCTCTCCCCAATGTTATTCAATCTGTATATTGGGCAAGCAGTGAAGGAAATAAAAGAAAAATTCGGAGTAGGTATTAAAATCCATGGAGAAGAAATAAAAACTTTGAGGTTTGCCGATGACATTGTAGTTCTGTCAGAGACAGCAAAGGACTTGGAAGAGCAGTTGAACGGAATGGACAGTGTCTTGAAAGGAGGATATAAGATGAACATCAACAAAAGCAAAACGATGGTAATGGAATGTAATCGAATTAAATCGGGGGATGCTGAGGGAATTAGATTAGAAAATGAGACACTTAAAGTAGTAAAGGAGTTTTGCTATTTGGGGAGCAAAATAACTGATGATGGTCGAATTTGTTAACATCGAGTACAGATTTAAAGGTCAGGAAGTCGTTTCTGATAGTATTTGTATGGAGTGTGGCCATGTATGGAAGTGAAACATGGACGATAACTAGTTTGGACAAGAAGAGAATAGAAGATTTCGAAATGTGGTGCTACAGAAGAATGCTGAAGATTAGATGGGTACATCATATACCTAATGAGAAGGTATTGAATAGGATTGGGGAGATGAGAGGTTTGTGGCACAACTTGACTAGAAGAAGGGATCGGTTGGTAGGACATGTTCTGAGGCATCAAGGGATCACCAGTTTAGCATTGGAGGGCAGCGTGGAGGGTAAAAATCGTAGAGGGAGACCAAGAGATGAATACACTAAACAGATACAGGAGGATGTAGGTTGCAGTAGGTACTGGGAGATGAAGAAGCGTGCACAGGTTAGGGTAGCCTGGAGAGCTGCATCAAACCAGTCTCACGACTGAAGACCTGAACAACAACAACAAGTGGACTTCTTTGCAGGGTACACGTTATATGCATTCAGTCTAATTCTATCAACGTTTACAGTTTAAGTCATGCACATTTGTTTCATTTCCATCAACCTTTACAGTTAAGTCATCTACTTTCTCAGAATGGTAAGGGAGTATGAATCTAGTTCTTGAAAGCCAAGCATCTATGTTGTTGGCCATTCTCAGAAGGGTCTGGGTGTATGTCTATAGCTCCACATTCGAAAGGTCGAAATTTTCCATCTCTCTATAGGTGCATTCTCTGTCTGTGCACACCTATCCTCTCAGGCTGAGTGCCTAACATACATCTGAACTTGTCGTTGGCGTGATGTACTCATCGCTTTTTTCATAGCTACATATAAAAAAAACTACTGAAAGTTCCATTATACCTATCATCATTCAATTTTCTTGAGTTATCAGCAACGAGAAACTGCAGTATGTGTGATTCCAGCAATCTGCACATATCTTTACAAAATCATTCAGTGACATGTCAGTTCCTACACGCACCTGATAAATGTGTTATAAATCCAACTTTTCCTGTTTTAAAGCCGTAATTAAATTAGCATAACCCTGAGAAAACTAGTTCAAGATTCTGGAATATGTTTGACTCAAATAAAACACGTCAACACCCATATTATGACCAGAACAGAAACATCATAGAATTTGATCCTGGTTTTGCACAGTGACACATCGAATACGAACACGGTGTCTCGTTTTACTCTTTCTGGCGCAGGGAAATAACTGCTTTGACTGAATGTTATGTATGTTACACTATCTACACCATGCAGCATCTTTTGCAGTAGCTGGTATTTGGACTGAAACAGCGTTTCAGAAAATTCACATACAGGCTCAAAGTGGGCACCATCCAGGAGTGTTCACAGCGACATGACAACATTTGTCTTGCCCATTCTTATTCCTCATTTGGTCTTTTTCCATACCATCACAAGACCAGTCACTTACAACGAAGTCCTGATATTTCACCCATTCCACCATGATACCTTCTACATCACGGTTTGGTTTGCAATGGTTTTTTATAGAAATATATACGTCATCAATTGAACTGAAGTGCTCAGAGTATATGTACATATGAAAGTACGCCTATCATTCAGTTTAACACTGAAGACGTTGACTGTGGTGACGAAGTCATTGAGACAACTTGGTTCTGCTGTGGTATTCTAGATATTGGAGTTGAAATACTGGTATCAGTATGAGAGTTAAGCATAAAATAAAACATGGTTAGTGGTAATACACAGGGTGAGTCACTAACTATCGCCACTAAGAATAACTCCGAAAGTATGGTAGGAATTGGAAAGTTTGTGGGACAAAATTTGCATGGGATAACGGGGGCCATAATATGACGTTGGTTTTTTGTTGCTAGGTGGAGTCGCTTCAGAGATATGAAGGTCAACTTTTTTTTTAGATGGGATGCTATAGTTTGGTACTTATTTTCTGATAGCGGCAATGGAGGCGAATCCAATGATGTGTGACAGTATGGTCTTTGAAGGTCAACGTATGCCACAAAGGTGGAATGAACGTCCATTTACAGAAGGTGTTCGAAGTGATGACCATTGGTATCAATGCAGTGTGGCAATCTTCTTTTCATAGATTGAGTGGTATTCCTTATCACTTTGGCACTTATTGAAGCACATGCTCTGACAACATATATTCAAGTGTAGTTGGAATTTCTTTATAAACAATGTCATTTAAGAATCCTCACAAGAAAAAATGAAGAGGCGTCAAGCCTGGCGAACGAGCCGGCCACGACACATCTCCTCCGTGTCCAATCCAACGATTTGAGAATTGTCTCTGCAAATCATTTCTATCAATCAGCAAAAAATGAGCGGGACACCCATCCTCTTGATACCAAATTCTGTTCCTTGACCCTAAAGGTATTTCTTCCCATAACAGACCTGATGTTTCTTGCAGGAATGTGTTGTACTTCCTACCATTAAGATTTCCTTCGATGAAATAGGGGCCTATAATTCTGTCCTCCAGAATCCCGCAGGATACATTCACGGAGCGTGGTTTTTGGTGTTCAATTTGCCACAGCCAACATGGATTTTCAGTTGCCCAATAATGCACAGTATGCAATTTAACATTTCCATGGTTCTTGAATGTAGCCTCGTCAGTAAACAAAATCAAATTACTAAATGTGGCATTCTCCTGAATCTGAAATTGAGCCCATCACCAGAATTCAGTGTGACTCATAAAATCCGCACCAGTTAACTCTGGATGGAGACTGATTGGTAAGGATGATATTTATGGCGATGCAGAACACGAACAACATTATTCTGCCTCATGCCAGATTCCCCTGTGATTTGACGCGAACTAAAACAAGGATCTCGCACCACAGTGGCAAGAGCACCAATCTCCGTTTCCTCGTTAGTAACATTTCTTTGCCAGATATGTTTCCGATGCATTAAATATCCTGTTGTTCTCAATTTATCATACACATATTTAAATGTACGACGTGTAGGATGAGTAAGCTGAGGATACGTTTCAGCGTATAAATCTCTAGCTCTCACAGAATTTCGTTGGCATTCTCCGTAAATGAGAAGCATACCGACTTGTTCTTTGAAGGAATACATCATTCAAATTCGCTTGATTCGACGATATTAGTCTTACCGTTCCTATTAGTGTTGTACTGCGAAACAGTCGAATGGTGTTTACACGTCAATGGCACATTAGATGGATACGCCGTATTCTGCGAATATATACTATTTGCACGATATACGAGAGAGAATTGTCAGAGTATGTGCTTCGATAAGTGCCGAAGTGATAAGGAGTACCACTGAACCCACGATAAGAAGATAGCAGCACTGCATTGATACCAAGGATCATCACTTCAAACCACCTTTTGTCAATGGATGTTCATGCCACCTTTGTGACCCCCGTTGACCTTCAAAGACCTTACTGTTACACATCATGGATTGGTCTCTAAAGCCACTATCATAAAATAAGTACCGAACTATAGCATCCCATTTAAAAAGAAACAAAGTTGACCTTCATATCTCTGACGTGACACCACCTATTATGGCCCCCACTGTCCCATGTAACATTTGTCCCACAAACTTTTCAGCTACTATCATACTATCGGAGTTATTCTAGGTAGCAATAGTTAGTGATTCACCTTGTGGTTTTATTCAACAGCCATTCACTGGGTGCACTACAGCAAAAAAACTGGTTCTCTATTTATCTTCACACCCATACCAAATTTAGCTTATAAAGCTTTCTTTTACGCACAAAATTCAATGTGTATTCTCTTGAACTTATGGGAGTTTCTTTAGCTTTTCCTTTTGACAGCATATTGATGCAGTGTTCTAAATTGTCTGCATGCATTATATATAGATATAGTTAACACTGTCTATATACACAGTTCGAGCATATGGCAGCCCATGATTCAGTTTTTTCAATATAAGGTATAGCATCATCCATAGATCGAAGAAGTTTATAACAATGGAGTGTTGCAGACAAGTGGATTAACCTCCAGATCTCACTATGAGTTCCGTGCCATCGTACAGAAGATCTTTTGGTATCAGTATTGCCAACTGAACACTTGAGCTTCCATTAACGTCATTCATTAATCTGAAACTATTTTGTTTTATATTGCTTATGACATAACACAATTTTTCACATGTTTTTAGATAAACAAATACATTTGTGTAGTGAAACCTCATTCGTTTCAACATTAATAACCCCTTCAAATGGCTCTGAGCACTATGGGACTTAACATCTGAGGTCATCAGACCTCTAGAACTTCGAACAACTTAAACCTAACTAACCTAAGGACATCACAAACATCCATGCCCGAGGCAGGAATCGAACCTGCGACTGTAGCGGTCACGCGGTTCCAGACTGAAGCGTAACCCCTTCAGTGACTTGATGTACGCAGATATAAATTTATTTGTGGAATATTTTAAATGATATATGTTGATTTATGCTGGAGTGCCAACTTAAGATTCACAATAGGGCAGATTAATATAATGTGCCGCCCGGAGTGGTCAAACGGTTCTAGGCGCTACTGTCGCGGGTTCGAATCCTGCCTCGGGCATGGATGTGTGTGATGTCCTTAGGTTAGTTAGGTTTAAGTAGTTCTAAGCTCTAGGGGACTGATGACTCAGAAGTTAAGTCCCATAGTGCTCAGAGCCATAATATAATGTTCCTTAACGATGGGTCTGTATCAGAGGGAAACTCTGAACTACAGGTAAATGTTTGATAGATCCCACACAACCACCACCACCGGCGTTTGGCAGCCGGCCGGTGTGGCCGTGCGGTTATAGGCGCTACAGTCTGGAACCGCGTGACCGCTACGGTTGCAAGTTCGAATCCTGCCTCGGGCATGGATGTGTGTGATGTCCTTAGGTTAGTTAGGTTTAAGTAGTTCTAAGTTCTAGGGGACTGATGACCACAGTAGTTAAGTCCCATAGTGCTCAGAGCCATTTTGATTTTGAACCGGCGTTTGGCAAGGGCAACGGCCTGATTCAAATGAGCAGTATTCCACCAACAGCGTATTAAGGAAAGGGATCGTTATTTCAGGCTTCACTGCAGTTGGTGACTATAGTGACACAACGAAGCTGACAGAATTAATCAGATTACTTCGATCAGCAACCGACAGAAATTCGTATAACTGCTATGGGAGGAAACCAGTAATGTTCCATGGCCACTTACCCGGATCATCAAAGTATGCTCAATTGAATGTGTCAATGTCGCTCGCACCAACGCCATCACGCCCGGTGTAACACACCTGCTGGTTGCTGTCCAAATGAACTGCCCCGGAAGAAGGCTCACGGGTTGCGTGTACCCCTCCACTACGGCCGAGGCGTGGATAGCAGGACCTGGTACGTCGCCGCGTTGCCTCGCTCTGTAGCGCTACCAGGAAATTCAAGCTGAACGATGCCGTGACAGTCACGGTTCAGACATTGGGTGCGTCTTTCAAGATGATAAATCGCAAACTTATTGCGCCCACCCTAAAGGAAACAACTGATCGCACGTTGTGGACTATAGTATCTGCTGACACCTTCCCCACTGAGTATGCTGGGTATCAGTTGAAACGTGCGTTGCATAATCGCAGTAACGATTCTTACACAATCAGCATGAGGAACCCCGAGGTCGAAGAGTTGCACATACTTGAGCACCAATGTCTCGACCAGCTTGTGAACTATCCAACCAAATCAGAACTTACAATTTTTGAAATTAGCAAATTTTTAATGTGCAGTGTGGAGCTATATTACACAGCAGCATATTTTGATTCCACAGATTTTTCCCATTATCAACAGACATCCTTTGCTTTGGGTACTGTTTTATTGTCATTTCACAGAACAGTTGCTTTCTTTCTCTCGTAAGGACTGTTGTTTTATTCTGTATTCCCCTTGAATTTAATCCCACACACATTCGCAGGTATTCAAGTCGTGCAAAACTTTTTGAACAGTTTTTGAATAGTATAGAAGAATGTAAGATTCAAAACGGGAGCTTCTATCGTTGAATCTATTTTAACATCTTAGATAGTATTCTTAAGTGGCTCTTTATCTTTGTTGATGTCGCTTTATAGATTAAAAAAAGACACTTGTGAAAGTATAAAAAGGATCTTTACACGGCTAATGTGAAGAAACCTGTCGGGCCGCAGCTCGAATGTAAACATCGAATAACGGCGTTCATTGTTGCCGTTGAAAGGTAGGAAGATAGACCAACCTGTTTTTATTTATTTATTTATTCATTTATTTTAGACGACTGTCAATTCTATAAGTTGTTACTGGTAGTTAAGAAAATAATGTAGGTAAACGTTATAGTAAACTACTACTTTTCGGAAACTGTGTCTAAAAATCCTGAACCTTTCAGAAAATATCGGAAGTACCAATTTTACGATGGACTTCTGCCGGACGTGTAGTATTCTTTCTGATCAACAGCTTTCGTAATCGCATCTTGATTCAAGAAATGCGTGCATTACTGACCAAGTCACTCCTGACATCACCTTTATAAGGTAGCAGATTTTGCAACTTACATGATCCTAAATCAGTACTGTTTTTGTTGTGGTCTTCAGTCCTGAGACTGGTTTGACGCAGCTCTCCATGCTACCCTATCCTGTGCAAGCTTTTTCATCTCCCGGTACCTACTGCAACCTACATCCTTTTGAATCTGCTTAGTGTATTCATCTCTTGGTCTCCCTCTACGATTTTTACCCTCCACGCTGCCCTCCAGTACTAAATTGGTGATCCCTTGATGCCTCAGAACATGTCCTACCAACCGATCCCTTCTTCTAGTCAAGTTGTGCCACAAACTTCTCTTCTCCCCAATCCTATTCAATACCTCCTCATTAGTTACGCGATCTACCTATCTATCTTCAGCATTCTTCTGTAGCACCACATTTCGAAACCATCTATTCTCTTTTTGCCTAAACTATTTATCGTCCATGTTTCACTTCCATACATGGCTACACTCCATACAAATACTTTCAGAAAGGACTTCCTGACACTTAAATCTAGACTCGATGTTAACAAATTTCTCTTCTTCGGAAACGCTTTCCTTGCCATTGCCAGTCTACATTTTATATCTTCTCTACTTCGACCATCATCAGTTATTTTGCTCCCCAAATAGCAAAACTTCTTTACTACTTTAAGTGTCTCATTTCCTAATCTAATTCCCTCAGCATCTCCCGACTTAGTTCGACTACATTCCATTATCCTCGTTTTGCTTTTGTTGATGTTCATCTTATATCCTCCTTTCAAGACACTGTCCATTCCGTTCAACTGCTCTTCCAAGTCCTTTGCTGTCTCTGACAGAATTACAATGCCATCGGCGAACTTCAAAGTTTTTATTTCTTCTCCATGGATTTTAATACCTACTCCGAATTTTTCTTTTGTTTCCTTTACTGCTTGCTCAGTATACAGATTGAATAACATCGGGGAGAGACTACAACCCTGTGTCACTCCCTACCCAACCACTGCTTCCTTTTCATGCCCCTCGACTCTTATAACTGCCATCTGGTTTTTGTACAAATTGTAAATAGCCTTTCGCTCCCTGTATTTTACCCCTGCCAACTTTAGAATTTGAAAGAGAGTATTCCAGTCAACTTTGTCAAAAGCTTTCTCTAAGTCTACAAATGCTAGAATAGTAGGTTTGCCTTTCCTTAATCTTTCTTCTAAGATAAGTCGTAAGGTCAGTATTGCCTCACGTGTTCCAATATTTCTACGGAATCCAAACTGATCTTCCCCGAGGTCGGCTTCTACCAGTTTTTCCATTCGTCTGTAAAGATATCGCGTTAGTGTTTTGCAGCTGTGACTTATTAAACTGATAGTTCGGTAATTTTCACATCTGTCAACACCTGCTTTCTTTGGGATTGGAATTAATAGCAGTACTAATACACCGAAAAATAATTGGCCCACCGGTAGGAGAGAATGGACACAGGAAAGGAAGTTGTGTGTGTCATGTCAAACTAACGAAATGGCCGCAGAGGCTGGAACACGACCGGAACCCCTAGGGGAGGTGTTTATGTCATATCAAACTAACGGGATGGCCGCCGCCGGACCCCTTTGTCGGCTGGCACTTCAGACCACCAAAGCCGTTGGGAGAGGCTGGCCATCACAACAAGAAGTGAGAAGGAGCTGTATGCGAAAAAGACTATTTCGCGCCACAGTGGATAATTTGCGGAAGACTGTGACGGGATTGGCGCAGAGGGCGTAGAGATACATCTTAAAAGTTGGCGGCAACAGTAGCCGCGCGAGAATTCGGTGTCGTTGATGGGTACAAACGCGCACGGATATATGCTGGTCTGTGTCGTGATTGGCTACCAACGCGCACGGATCCATGCGGTGAAGAACGGCCAGGTTTGCAAAAACCCTGAAGGAGGACTCTGGGATCGACTGTGGAAGGGAGCAGTCGTGGTGTCTGGCTGCCCTGCTTGCAGAGCGTGGAGAGAAGTAGGTTGGAGAAGTTACCGGCATTGAATCCAGTGGTTACTCTCCAAGTCTGAATAGTGTAGAGCATACGACACCACACACGTAGCATTATCTGTGCCTCTGCGGAGAGAAACAGATTTGTACTAACTTGTGGTGTTCATATGCAATCTGAAGTGTACCTTTGCTGCCGCGCACTTGAGTCGACCAACTACTCTTGGCATATGTGCAAGTAGCTTGAGTATTGACTAGTGACGGACTCCGCGATTGAACACTTACATACAGGAGTTTACGGGAGCAAACCACGTCCACGTCGGAGATTAAAGCCAAGCTTGCTCACGGGAAAGACGGCATCACGGCGTTGGCTGGGCCGACCGTCGTAATCATCACGGAGAATTACGGTGATATTAACAATCATCAGCCAAAGTAGGGCACTGTAATTCTAAATGAGTTCGTATTCCGCTAGCTCTTTGACTGGCGCTCTCTGAATCTGTGTCCGTTCAGGCAGAACTGCAATAGAGTCACTTGCGGGTTCAGTAGTTAGGAAAAGAGGATACATTGTGCCAATGACAGGCTAGTTAGGTTAGCGAGTGTACTGGATTGTCATGTTATGCTAGAAATATTGCTCATCCCGTCCTGAATAAATCTTAATTTGGTATCATATGCTAATCACCGCATTATTGATTTTGTAGCTAGTTGTTTAAAAATTAGAGTGTAATGATAATTTAGATGCATATGATACCGGGGGCATAACCGCGCGTTTAAACAGAGCCAACTTAAGGGGCTCCGGAAAGGCTCAAAATCATGAAAAGTTCAATTTTTAATTTTTTGCGTTTTCTGAATCTGCAGACTATTACCTTTTAATAGATATATAATTTATTCAATTCCGAAGACTACAACTATTTTTAAAATTTTTTTGAAATGTGTTCGACATGGGCGTGACCCACTGTGGCGCTGTTAAACTGCTGTCAAATGGTGTTATTATTAACGTCCGTGTTGATCAGGTACATTTTAGTGATGTGAGATAAAGTATGTGTTGTGGCTAACCTGTGATGGTTCAATATATATCGCTGGTGTGATTGTCAAATGTTTCATGTTTATTTACTCTGTCGTTATCTCGAAAATATTCGTAATTAATTCTGTTTCTTGAATCTCTGTTTTGTTGAAGTATAATAATGAGTAAAAGTAAAGTTATTAGAAATCCTCTGAAGGCTTTTAAGAAAAGGAGAAATGTTAGAAAGCCAAAGGTATGTGTTATTACTGTAAACAATAAAGACGATAACCAAGTGAGTGAACCTAACCTCTCAAGTACACCTGCCCATAGCAGTCAAAGTGGGAAAGAAAATACTTCACAGAAGAAGCTTGGTTCAATGAGTGAAAACTATGAATGTTTTATGGGCGAATCGGATGTGAATGAAATATTTGATATGTCGGTTCTCAAAAGAATTTTTTCAAACTGTGTAAGATGTATTCATTGTAGTGAAGTTGGTCTGGAATTCTCCATAATAAAGCACGTAGGACTTGCTAGTGAAATACAACTGAAATGTGATAAGTGTTCATACATGACCACCTTTTGGAACAGTGTTGCAGTAACTGCAAGTGAAGAAAATGGTAGCAAAATCTACGAACACAACAACGAGCGATGCTTGCTTTAGACAAGGAACGCCTTCGGGCTGCAGACAGGGCTGTAAAGAGTCTAGAAATACAAGCAAGAGTAAACAGGAGGAGGAACAAGAGGAAGCTGGAGGAGGAGTTTGCAGAGGATGAAGATAATCCATCCTATGGACCTGGAATCCAATCTTTGTCGCTCGATTCCCAAAACTTTTATTTTCTCATACTAATTACGTGTTTTCTAAGGATCTTCCAAACATATTTGTTTCAAACTTTCAGTAAATGTTACACAGTACCTTCTGCATAATTTAACACAGCCTTTTTCCAAAAAACTGTATATTTTTGAATATATAAATAAAAAATTGCAAAAAAATGTGAATTTTCATTACAATTGAAAAAAAAATCATCTTTAATAACTGAACTAAAATTTTGTAAAATCCCTGTGTTAAGTTGTAGCCCATATTCCAATAAATAATCTGTAAAACGTTCAACTTCCTACCTCAAATACTTTGTGAGGAAAGATGTAATTTATAAGCGTTATTTTAACATTGCAAGTATAGGGCGTTCCGAAGCCCCTTAAGTCAGATAGCAACTCAAGGTCGACTACGACTACCAATAGATATTTTACAATATATCGATAATTTTACGATAAACCCCCCCGTACGTTGCACCTTGATCGTTTTATTTTCTATAGATCTTTTCTTACATTTCACGGATGAGAATTCCCCTGTAGCTATTTGTTTTGTTTTACCTGACGTCTTGGAGACTGCGATACTTTGTAACTCTACGAAGATTTCATCCACAGTCTTCCCATACGTGCCACATAAATTTCCGCGCCGAGATTTAAAGTTTTGTTTACGCTCTGTTCGAATGCCGCCCGTAAATTATTCCCTTGCGAGCGTCTAGCGAACTTCCCCCGACACTGTTCACTAGGTTACTTTGCATTATTACGTACAGGTGTGTATGCGAATGGAAAGGGACGCCGCGAGAGGCGAAAGACAAACGCCGGGAGAGCGCCTCTGTTTATTTCCGCGTCGGATACGTATTTTTCGCCGTCTCGCAGCGCCAGAATGCTACTACGGCGCATCTAATGCCGGCCAGGGCCGCTGCAAAGTTCCCAGCGCGCGCCTGGCGGATTAATGGATTTCCTCTTCCGCTCAGGGCGCGCGGCGCGAATGTCATATTTTAAGAGCGCGCGCGGTGCGATCAATCACTAAGCAGGCCTGCGGGCCGATACGGGTGACCATTTGTCTTGGGCGCGCGGACTTCTTAGAAGCGGTGTCGCTACAAGGCTGCCAGAGGATTAGGGGTGTCGGCCCGCCTCGGGCTGAATGGGCCGTGATAAATAGTGGCCCACGCCCGGAGCAGGCAGCCCGCGAGCCACTAATGTTCCGACCCGGGGGCCTGCCGAAGCCCGCCGCTCGAGCGGCCACTCAACGAGTTAAAAATGGCGACCTCAGAACCATACGTCTTTACGATGGGCAGTCATAAACTCTCAATTATCACCTATAAAAAATCAAGCTACAGTCATGAAACTTTGTAATAGCCTTTATCTTTCACTGAATGTTGACATTTCGGTGCGACGTAATTTTTCAGACTGCTGATGACTAGGCAGACTCCAGTTGTACAAGTCTGCAGTTTCACTGCTGCGGAAACTCACTAATTCTATAGTCACCTCTGTTGTCACCAGACGAAATTACATTTGTCCTGTCATAAATGTAGATCCTTTAATTGCTCCGGGAGAAGGCTCGTCAAATTAGAATACGTGAACTATTAGTTCACTTTCTTACATAAATGAATGAAATTGCGGCGCGGCAAGCTACTTTTTACCGTCCTGCCAGTGTCCAGCAATGTTCATTTGTCTAGCTGTCTAGCTGTAGTAGAAAATACTAGACCACTACTGTCTATTGCAGGTCGGAACATACATAGAATTGTCCAGTAAACGGGATGTGGCTAGCTACTGAAATAAAAGTTTTAACTTGGCAATGAAAATTTTCAGGTGTATTTTTAAGATAAAAATCACAGTTAGTTCTGCCAAGTCCGTACTAAGTGGCAACACAATGTAAAGTTCACACGCACACCACAATCACACACGTAGCCAGTTTATGGTATTTACACCCGTTACCAAAGTTAATAGAGTTCACCGGATCGTTTAGTTATGAAAATGCTCGCTCAAATGTTGTGCACTCTGCTCTACACGTAACACCTGTTCCAGTCTCAGATCGCACAACACGCCACGCGGTTTTAACTAACAGTCAAATGCAATAATTTTGATATTGCGTCCGAAATTCCACACGATTTCCACTATACCGTTCACTTAAATACGCTTTGTACTACTTCGCGAACTCGTAATTAGCATTTTTCCGCGATTTTACAGTACTTTCGTCGGAGCTGCTTTCAGTGAGATGTTACTAGTTCGAAACCTCAGCCCCGACCCCCGTAGATCACACCAAAGGCTTTGTTCCCAGCATAGATGGGCGCGAGCCTGCATTTTTCTGATTGGCTGATATCACAAACAGCAAATCAGGTTGCAGTATTATCCCGCGCTAACCCGCGCTTTACTTCAATGGCCAACCATAGTAAAACATTTCTTTCTGTGGCAATTGCTAAATAAATAAATTTAGAAAAGTATCAAATATAAAATTACTCCTTCTGAAATTACAGATTAATTTGTATTCTACTCACGATCTATTACTACCATAAACTGACTGCACATTTAATTATAGTAAATCCCCTGTATAGTTTAACTGGTACTTCGTGGATAAACAAAACAATTTTTATTTACTTCTATTCTTCTTTACTCATGCAACACTCACACTGCTAATTACTACACATATAAAACAATTATAATTATGCAAATACATTAAATATTAGTCAAACATAACTTTACAACATTGTTTTGACTTCGACTGCTAGCGCTGTTGTCAACTGCTGACCTCTGCCGCCTACTAGTACAACTACGTGCAGCTCTGTAACTCAGGTCCATGTCAGCTGGTGACATCTGTCGATGACTCACGCCTATAACGATATCGTCCTAACAAGTGACAGGAGCGATGCGAAGGCGCTACGCGTCAAAATATTTACCTAAGTTTGACACAGTTCTTTGCCACAGCATTGCTGGATAATCCAAGTTCCCACTGCCTACCAAAGCATCACTTGATGCACTAATTAACAATCTGTTCTCTAGAAGTACCGGGTGTTTGTAATTAAAGTTTCCCTATTTAACACGTTATAACGCGGAAACTAATTACCGTACGAGTACCAAACTTGTCAGTATTAATGTCCAGAGTATGGTGTGCATGACTTCCATGCGGCACAGCGCCACCGTCCAGTTCCAACTATGGCCACCGGGTACCGTAATCAGTGATCGTGATTCAGTCTCACAAACCAAACCAGTCGCAGTGAACTTGTTCACGTGTCAACATGAGCTTGGACAAAAGGAGCAGAGCATTACTGGTGGAACTCAATTATCAAAACAACAGTAATGCTCCAGCTGCACTCGAGAATATCGCCAGCTGAAAGGATTACGGAAGGGTCCTGTTTCTCCACCTGCTGTGCAGAGCATGATGAAGAACTTCAAATCAACAGGAGAACTGGGCGTCGATGCGGCAAGAGGCCGACGACCGGTTGCACCAAAGATGGTTGATGAAATCGCTGTTGCTATGGCAGACAACGCTGCACGCTATTCCCGATCGTCAGGCAGTGCGCGTGCTGTTTCACGACAGTTGAACATCCCGTGGTCCACTGTACGAAAGGCGCTTCGAACCATTCTCAGATGGTATCCGTACAAGATTTGTGGTGTCACCGCCAGACACCACACTTGCTAGGTGGTAGTTTTAAATCGGCTGCGGTCCATTAGCACATGTCGGACCAGCGTGTCGCCACTGTGTGATCGCAGACCGAGCGCCACCACAAGGCAGGTCTCGAGATACGGACTAGCACTCGCCCCAGTTGTACGGACGACGTAGCTAGCGATGCACAGTGACGAAGCCTCGCTCATTTGCAGAGCCGATGGTCAGAATAGCCTTCAGCTAAGTCAATGCTACGACCTAGCAAGGCGCCATTAGTAACATTGCATGTATCTATGGAGTCTCACTTATATCGTCAATAGCGATGTACCAAGGGTGGATTAAAGTTAAGTATTCCAGAAGCTACGTACTTTTCTTTATAGCATTCATTACGTATCCTGTTACAGACCTCTCTCTTGCCTGCGTCAACTAAATGCGTGCCTTTCGGCTACTTCCGTGGCGTGGCTGTCTTGCTACGCCACAACAGTTGGCGACGAGGATGGGATTCGAACCCACGCGTGCAAAGCACTTGCGACCGGACGAGACTTTTTGTACGACGTGGTGTTTTGTTGTTGCGTTCTGATAATGATCAGTCCAGAGTCGTGGTCCCACGTTCGTTACAGTCCTCTGTCTTACGGCTTCTTCACCAAGGACATTGGGGTATAGTGCGAACGAAACAACTTGCTCTCAGCACTGTACTTGGTTTGGAATCGATGCTGCGATTACGACTATGTGTTCTTCTTGCATGGCGTGTGCCGCACAACAATCCGCACCGCCGCGGAAAGTCTCTGCATGGCCACAAGCCACTTCTCCTTGGCAACGCTTGCACATCGATTTTGCTGGTCCATTCTGGAATGCTCGATGGTTGGTTCTGGTAGATGCCTTCAGTAATTTTCCTTTTGTTGTCCGGATGTCTTCCACGACGTCATCTGCCACCATCCAAGCGTTGTCTGCTATCTTTTGCATTGAAGGTCTTCCGCAGACTATTGTTTCCGACAATGGCCCACAATTCATGTCCGCGGAATTTCAGTCATTCTGCCAGGCCAATGGTATTCAACATCTGACATCCGCGCCGTTTTCGCCTCAGTCAAAGGGTGCCGCTTAACGATTGGTCCGGACTTTCAAGTCACAGACGTTGAAGTTGAAAGAGTCGCATTCTCGTGAGGACGCGTTGTTGCTCTTTTTGTCTTCATATCGCTCTCAGCCCCGAGATGGTCGCTCGCCGGCTGAGTTGCTCCACGGTCGTCCTCATCGAACCTTGATGTCTTTGCTGCACCCGCCGCATCAGGTTCCTGTGCAGCGGCAGACTTCTGCTTTTGCTCCAGGCGACGTTGTATTCTATCGCAACTATCGAGGTTCACGGCGTTGGCTCGCAGGGCGCATTCTTCGCTGCTTCGGCCGCGCTATGTATTTGGTATTGGGGGCCTCTGGTGAGGTGCGTCGGCATCTCAATCAGCTGCGCCTCAGTCGTCGCACGGGTTCTGCCGCTCCCCGTCTGCTTTCAGCGACGGTGCCGTCCGGTCAGCGCCCAGGGGATCCATCTACTGGCTCGCCTCATCCCCAGGTGTTACCGACGATGCCTTCCATTTTGCCCCATGGCGACGCGCCGCTGCCGCCTCCGCCGCCGCCGCCTGTCCTCCAGCCGGCGCCGCCCGCAGTGGACGCCTCGCTGCAGCCGCCAAGCGCCTCCCTGGGTCACGCGCCGCCGATCGCTTCCCGTGACCGGCCGTCCTCCGCCATGGAACTCTTGCCCGCTCCGGACCACATGGCGTCTTCGCACGTCGGGTACCCCGACGCAATGGAGGGCGACCCTTCGGCCCCTCCTGTCTCTTTGCGGGCGCATACACCGCATGTTGACGTGCACCCTGGACTAGGTTTTCAGGCGTTTCCTAGATCCCCTCGGACCGAATGGCCGGGTGCTGGTGGCACAGTCTCGCCTGTTGTTAGGCTCCCCACCTCATCGCATACGTCAACATGGGGTACTCCCCACGGCGGGCGGAAGCCTTATAACAAGACCGTTCGCCGATTTGCGGGGGAGGAATGTGGTGTCACCGCCAGACACCACACTTGCTAGGTGGTAGTTTTAAATCGGCCGCGGTCCATTAGTACATGTCGGACCCGCGTGTCGCCACTGTGTGATCGCAGACCGAGCGCCACCACAAGGCAGGTCTCGAGATACGGACTAGCACTCGCCCCAGTTGTACGGACGACGTAGCTAGCGATGCACACTGACGAAGCCTCGCTCATTTGCAGAGCAGATAGTTAGAATAGCCTTCAGCTAAGTCAATGGCTACGACCTAGCAAGGCGCCATTAGTAACATTGCATGTATCTATGGAGTCTCACTTATATCGTCAATAGCTATGTACCAAGGATGGATTAAAGTTAAGTATTCCAGAAGCTACGTACTTTTCTTTATAGCATTCATTACGTATCCTGTTACAGACCTCTCTCTTGCCTGTGTCAACTAAACGCGTGCCTTTCGGCTACTTCCGTGGCGTGGCTGTCTTGCTACGCCACAACAAGATTCATATCGTACAGTAGCTTGCACCACAGTACGCACAACGACGCGTTGACTTTCCACTCCACTTTCTCGCAAGGATTGATGTTGACGAGGACTGGCCCTGGACCATCTCATGGACAGACGAAGCTCATTTCTGTCTGATGGACAAGCTGAACACACAGAATTGCCGAGTGTGGAACCCTCCGCGTCCAGTCACTGTGCACTAAGTTCCTCTGTATGGTGAACGTGTCACCGTATGGTTTGGCTTCACGGCTACGTTCATCATTGGCCCATTCTTGTTTCAATAGGACCAAAGACGTGCTGTGTGACTGGCCAGCGTTTCTGCGATATGCTTGGCCAGCACGTCATACACGCCCTACGGGAGAGAAACGCATTGAACTGAACAGCTTTCATGCAAGATGGAGCCGCACCGCACATCGCTAGTGAAGCTCACTCGCTTCTCCGAAACACATTCGGAAACGAACGAATTATCAGCCCATCGTTTCCAAATGCTTGGCCGGCACAATCACCTCATCTCACTCCCTGTGATTTCTGGTTGTGGGGCTATCGTAAGAACAGGGCTTACCAAGGGAACATTCGCACATGAGCTGAGTTGAAGCGCAGCGTATCACAGCGTATCAAAAGAGGTTCAAAAATGGTTCAAATGGCTCTGAGCACTATGGGACTTAACATCTGTGGTCATCAGTCCCCTAAAACTTAGAACTACTTAAACCTAACTAACCTAAGGACATCACACACATCCATGCCCGAGGCAGGATTCGAACCTGCGACCGTAGCAGTCCCGCGGTTCCAGACTGAGCGCCTAGAACCGCGAGACCACCGCGGCCGGCTCAAAAGTGGTAGCTAGCAAACCTACGGACATGCTTCGTTCTGCTGTGAGAATGCAATCCTGAGCTTTCAGACTCTTCTGGACACTGATCGGCGCCATATTGAGCACCTTTTGTAGCAGTAATGGTAGCGGCATGTAATGATATGATTTACCGAAGCAGCACATTAAAAGTGCTTCAGTTGAATTGATTCTCCATTATCTCTTCCCCATGTCCACGTTTGATCCTCGTACGGTAATCAGTTTTTTGTTATAACGTGTTAAATAGGGAAAGTTTAACTATAACCACCCGATATAATGTTCACTCTTTACTGAAGTATATCAGACCCTTCAACAGTTCATTGGTCTGCACTAAGATGTTGACTCCAGATGAGGTCACAAAATGGCGCTGAGCTCTTGCATGCGACGCTATATTGACCTCAGCGTCGGGGGGTTGGGGGTGGGGGTGCTGCTATGCTGAAAGGGAGACATGTCTCCTGGAGTGATTCCACTGGTTGTTTCGGATTGCATCGAGCCCTCGTTAATGTCTGTGGTAATGATTCGCGTTGCCGACTTTGGTGTGGCACTGCGATCTCTTGACGACACCATAACTTCGTCGTCTGTAAACAGCTGCAAAATTTCGTAGGCGAAAGGAGCAGCATTGTGTCCCGTGCAGAGTGGGTCAGGGCGCCGCCGTGGGGCAAAATTCGCACTTGGTCAGATTTCCGTGACGCTTCTTCTTCACAGCCTACCATAACCTCCTCTGCAGATTTCGGCTGTCTGCCCATGTAACGGATTACCCTTTATGAACACAATGGGTTACCGCTACACTATGTCAGTCTCAAAAAACACATACGTAATTAAAAACAGATACAGTTCATGTAGAAGTAACACCCTTCATTGGTCTGCACAACAACGAGATAAATTACTAATATCATGTAATATAGTATACTCTAAGGCAAAACAAAGCAAACAACCAAAAAAGACGATAAGAAACGACGCGGCATGAAGAAATTATACGTATCGGACGGAAATCGGTAGATGTGATGTACGTGTATAGACAAACAAATGATTACAAATTCAGATAAATTGAATAATTTATCCAAGAGAAAGAGCTTCGGAAATGGAACAAGTCAATAACGCGTTGGTCCGCCTCTGGCCCTTATGCAAGCAGTTATTCGTCTTGCCATTGATTGATAGAGTTGCTGGATGTCCTCCTGAGGTATATCGTGCTAAATTCTGTCCAACTGACACGTTAAATTATCGAAAGTTCGAGCTGGTTGGAGGGCACTGGCAATAATACTGCAAACGTTCTCAATTGTGGAGAGATCCGGCGACCTTGCTCGCCAAGGTATGGTTTGGCAAACACGACGACTAAACAGAACAAACTCTCGCTGTGTGCGAGCGGCTTATCTCCTTGAAATGTAAGCCCAGGATGGCTTGCCGTGAAGAACACCAAAACGGGACGTAGAATATCGTACAGATAGTACTGTACTGCAAGGGTGCCGCTGATAACAATTAAAAGGGTTCTGCTATGAAAAGAAATGGCACCACAGTCCAAGATTCGTGGCTGTCGGGCCATGTGGAGAATGAGATTCAAGCTGGTATACTGCCACAGTCTGGACGCCTCCAGCCCCGTGTTTGCCGGTGGCTGGGACGACCGTATTCAAGTCAATGAGATTCCAGCCCCGAAAGAGCCCGAAACCACTGCAAACAAGGTTGCTGGATCACAAAGGTAAACAGCGGTCGGCACAAGGGGTGCCGTGAACTCAGCCCCCTTTCTGTGATTCGCTGGTCACTGAAGCAACAGCTGGACGTCGGATCGATGGTATAGATGAATCCGCCGTTCTGATTGCTTCTCTGGTATTACTTTTTCCTCACTTCTGTCGTCTCTCTAGGTCGACCGTTTCCTTCTTGACGCTGTGTTCGGCCATCTTTCACCCATTCCTGCCAACGTCGTGGCAATCGGTCCTGTTCTGATGTCGAGCGATTCGCGGATTACTCCAACCATTTTCTTTGAGCCCAACTACACCTCCTCTATGAAATAATGATATCTGCGTATATCGTTCACGTACCTGTACTGAGAGGCAGAGTTACTAGACAACTGAGTACACGGAATGACATTCGCAAAAATTTTATGCCCCTGTTTCGACATGTAACCTGTTTACTATTCTTGTTGCCAGGTGCGCGGTGAAATAGTGTTACGGCGTCACACATGCACCCACCAGCCGCCAACCTTCACAAGCACAATGTTTCCGGTGTTGGGTGATCGCAACCTTTCAACAGAGTGGTGTGGAGTGACCTGCCAGCTGAAATAACTACACCACACGCCCGCAAGGAAACAAAAGAGAAATATTAACTAACCTGAGCTATAAAATGTCGGCCGTTTCGAAGCGGAGCCGCATTTTTCGTCTGTAACGAATTCCTGTTGTGAGTGGATGCTGATGGGCCAGCTGGTGTTGCTTCTGAGGGCGTGGTGACCGTTCGGTTCCCATGTGGGGGGCATTGTTCTAGATGTCGCTGCGGTGCCGGAGCTTGTGGCGTGCCGGGTGTTCTGCAAGTTGACTTGCATCGGTCGATAGGCACTATAGTATCTATGACTTCAACGCGAAAAGGGAGTGTCGTATCATTTCGTTCCGTGGCTGTGTATAGTCTTTGGTAGGACATCTCCAGTGATAGGCGCAGTAGGCCATGTCCGAGAAAGATATCCTTCGTCGTTGCCAAGTTTTCGAAAACAAGAAGCAAACTAACCGAAGACAGATACACAATCTTACAGACCAATCTCGCTCCCAAATACCCTAGCGGAAACAGACGAAAGGCTAACGACAGACAGCCTGAGAAAACACGTGGATAATACCTATGAGCCAAGCGGGGTTCAGGTACAAAAACTTGACAAACAACCTGTTAATAAAACTAAAAACAGACTTTATAAGTGCAATGAACAGATGACACAGCACTTCAGTCACCATTTTTATAATAAAACAGCTTTTCCGGGGTATTCAATTTTATCCTATTACTCAAATCTTATTTTGAACTATAGTCACTTTAGCCATCTTTCTCAGCATAGACAAACCCTTTGACAAAATATGGCACAAAGGGTTACTTCACAGACTGGCAGACCTCCACTTCCTACCAAGATGGAAATGCCGTGTGACGAGGGCCTTCCGTCGGGTAGACTGTTCGCCGGGTGCAAGTCTTTTGATTTGACGCCACTTCGGCGACTTGCGAGTCGATGGGGATGAAATGATGATGATGAAGACAACACAACACCTAGTCCCTGAGCGGAGAAAATATCCAGTCCCGCCGGGAATCGAACCCGGGCTCTTAGGATTGACATTCTGTGCCGCTGACCACTGAGGTACCGGGGACGGACCTACCAGAATGATAAGATTAACACAACAGGAAACCAAATCAAAGTGCAAAGTGCAAAGAAAACATCAGAGACCAGATATGAAATGCCTTCACACCACAAGCAGTGGTACCACATGGCATATAATATCACCACTCCTACAGGCACTGTAGACTGCAGAGATACCTCTACCCAAGGATACAGATGACAGCCTGGCTCTTTATACAGATAACACTGCGTGCTGGGTAACAGGAAACTGAATGACAAAAATTACAAGCAATGCCAAAGCACACCTAAGAATGTTAGGATGGATGGAGAATCTGCGTATCAAGCCAAATCCAACAAAAACACAAATGACACTCTTCCGCAACAGGCACCCGACGATTAACAAATAATACGACGAAACGTACTATATATCGATCTTACATTACGTGATTCACCCATAAGACTAAGTACCAGAACCACACGCCTGGTACAGCGCCTGGAGCAAAAGCTGAACTGGAAAACCCCCTCCGATACGAATTAATCACTAACAGGATAAGACAACGGGTTTAATGCAAGTGCAGCGGAAATTCCACGGATGTAGTGTCAAGTTCTCCACATATACAAAACATACATCAGGCCGAACTTAGAATACGGAACACAGGCACTGCCAAGTGTAAGCAATACTTTTGCAAAGAAACTATATGCAACAGAGAAACGCCTAATACGAAGTTCCGAAAACCGTCATACCGGACCAGCAACAAAGACTCATATAGAGTAACAAAAACAATGCCTCTCCAAAGCAGGCTCGCAAATCTGAGAGCAATCTATGGAAGACGCCTACTACGGGACCGTAGAGACACGGAATCCATAATAACGGTAAAACTACCAACAGTGAGGAAACCAAAACAAAAATACATCAACCCAAGGACAAACGCAAGAACTCTTGGCTGAACCATCACAGCCAGAACCCCAATCGCCCCCTAAACCGCCACCTCAGCAGAACAGTAACACTACCAAAAACAAGATTACTGTAAATTGAACTGCCCGACGTGCAGTCCAGAACAAAACAGTAAACGTAAACTAACACACAAATTTAAAAAAGAGGATAACATACGAAGTTAAAAAGCAACAATGTAAATATAAGTAAACAGAAGAAGAAATTTCTGTGCATCAAAATTACTTTTAACTTAATTTAGGTATTTGAAGAACTATGATGTTTCAAATAACCTAAATAAGAAGATAATGAAAACGAAAAATTATAAATGTACAAACACTTCCAGTATGTATGTACCATGGAGAAAAGTGTTGAAATATTAATAAAAAAAAAACAGAGAACACTGTATAATCTAAAAGGCTCCAAAGAACAAACAAGACACTCTCAAGTACCCCCACCCTCCGCCCTCACAGGAAGGGAAAGAAAAGTAGCGCGTTTTCTGCATGGTCTCCTTTTGCCTCGGGAGATACGCGAGGAAACCAAGACGAGAGCTCGGGGGACCGTGTTATTCTTTGAAAAGTCTTCTGGTCAACGGACCTGCAGGTTTTATTTTAATGCACTGTGCAGTCCCGACAGCATAACTGCTGGTCGGGGGGTGTCAATACGCGAATATGTTGTGTGACACGTTATAGTGCTTTTAAAGGCGTGGTGTAGGCGCTTCACAACGCTGTTTGCCGGCCGAAGCGGCCGTGCGGTTAAAGGCGCTGCAGTCTGGAACTGCAAGACCGCTACGGTCGCAGGTTCGAATCCTGCCTCGGGCATGGATGTTTGTGATGTCCTTAGGTTAGTTAGGTTTAACTAGTTCTAAGTTCTAGGGGACTAATGACCTCAGCAGTTGAGTCCCATAGTGCTCAGAGCCATTTGAACCATTTGAACAACGCTGTTTGTGGCTGCGTGACAAGAAGGTAGCGTGTTCATATCACGTCAGGACCACCAGATTGTATATAACTTACTTAATAAATGGTACACTTCAGGTGAATAAGAGACTCCTTATTGGTCTGCACAGGAACAAAATTAATAACTATAATCACATAATATACTATTTGGTCCCACTAGTCGTAACGCACGACCGACAACCGCACGCTCTCTGATACTTACACCGCGACATTTAGCGAAGTACTGACCGCTGGAGAACGCAGTCATTCCGGTGTTGGTCGTTCGCGACGTTGCCAGCGGTAGGTGGGAAGTGACCCATGACCTGAGGTCACTACAGTCAGTATCACCTAGTCTGATGATGGTTGAGTCTTTACTTTTTCCCGCGTTGACGAATCCACACGTGTACAGTGCTTGTCTTTCCGCTATGACACGGAGTCATAGTGATACCTATAGGACTCGCACTTGGCAATAAGGCGATTAAAGAAGTTTTGTTCAGTTCGGCATAGCTCACTTTTTTGAACTGGTGTGCGCAGTCGTAGAACACACTGAGTGGTGACGTTTCTTAAGTAAGATATTAAATGATCCATCTGAATTTCACTTTTCCACTGTTGCTTCGGTTGTGATACGCTGATTTTCGAGCACCAGTGATGACTTCTGATTCTTCATACAGAGATGGTCCGTCTCTTCGTTCTTAGTGTCGCAGAATTTGATACTTTCGATCACATAGTGTATCAAGGGAGTTATTGAACATCAGGAATGCATTTTACTATATAATTATCTCAGGATTAAATCTTTAAAAGTTAAACACATAAACAAACGTATATTTAAGAGAAAAATTTTAACTTACCGTGGAATGTTGGACTAAGAGTGGTTCGGTTCGATATTAACTATTGTGAAACAATATAGTCAGCTTACGGCTTAAGAGAGAAGGCATTGTTGCGAGACTGCCATCTTTAATTGAAAGGCATTTTGTGCGAGAACAATAAGCCAATAAACCAATTTCTCGGCAGCATAAACATGGTGCGTATTGGCGAAATAAATCTCGGGTGGACAGCCTGGTATGAGTGTGCATAGGACACAATATTTCGGCAATCGACCACGTTGCCATCATCAGGTGCGCTGATGCGATGATGGTGTGTATTGTTATTCTCCACGTGATAGTTGTGGTGTCACCGCCAGACACCACACTTGCTAGGTGGTAGCTTTAAATCGGCCGCGGTCCATTAGTACATGTCGGACCCGCGTGTCGCCACTTTCAGTGATAGCAGACCGACCGCCACCACACGGCAGGTCTAGAGAGACTTACTAGCACTCGCCCCAGTTGTACGGACGACGTAGCTAGCGATGCACACTGACGAAGCCTCGCTCATTTGCAGAGCAGATAGTTAGAATAGCCTTCAGCTAAGTCAATGGCTACGACCTAGCAAGGCGCCATTAGTAGTTTATTGCCTGAATCTACAGAGTCTCATTTGTATCGTCAATAGCGATGTACAACAAGGATGGATTGAAGTTAAGTATTCCAGCAGCTACGTACTTTTCTTTATAGCATTCATTACGTATCTTGTTTCAGACCTATCTCTAGCCTGCGTGAGTTAACGCGTGCCTTTCGGCTGCTTCCGAGTGGCGTGGCTGTTAACCTACGCCACAACAGTTGGCGACGAGGCTTAAAAGAGGAATTAGCGTTCGTATTGCTCTACTTTGCTTGTCATGGCTTCGCCACAATCTCCAGATGTACTGTCCGAATTTTATCGCTTGCAGAATCAGCAGACGCAGGCGTTATTGGATGCCCTTGGACAGCTCGTCCAGGGTCAACGTGCAATGCAAAACGATGCGGCAGCCGCCGCTTCACCGCTACCGCAGCCACAACATGCTGTTGCACCACCGTTCCGGCCATTTCACCCAGCTATGGAAAGCTGGACGGAGTGGTCACGCCTGTTTGGATTTCATCTCGCCGCCTACAGAATTCAAGGTAACGAGCGGCAGCCTCACTTATTGTCTTGTGTCGGCGTGCAAACGTACCGTGTGATAGTGAAATTATTTCCCCGACGCGACGTAGCAACTCTGTCCTACGAAGAAATTTTGTCTGCTTTAGATGCATATTTCAAGGAATCAGTTAATGTAGTTGCAAATAGGTATACGTTCTTTCGTACAAAACGTACGGCCGGTCAGACTAATAGGGAGTGGGTTGAAAATTTGCAAGGCCTTAATAGGGATTGTGCTTTTGAGTGTTAATGTGGACTCCCTTATTCAGATACAATGGTACGTGATGCAATTGCACAGAACGTTTCTGATGTTCGTATACGGGAACAGATTTTGAAAATAGTTAATCCCTCCCTTCAACAAGTGATAGACATATTAGATAGACAAGACACACTTGACTTTGCACGGGAATCATTTGAAACTTCGCCAGCAGTGTGTCACATTAACCGGCCCGCCGGGCGCGCTGCACGAAACGATAAACAGCCCTCGCGCTCGTCCGCGCAGCTGCCGCCTAGCTCTCCACGTGTGCCGCGCAAGCATACAAATGCAGTGAAATCATGCCCGCGGTGTGCAACTAGACATTCGCGTGACAATTGCCCGTCACGCCAAGCTATTTGTTTTTACTGTAATACGAAAGGACATGTTCAGAGTGTTTGCCAGAAGAAGCTCAGATCAGACACTCTTACTCATTCCAGGCCCTTTGCTTCGCGCCGGAATCGAACCAAGGACACTCAGGCTCGTGAACCTTCGCCCGTGGACATTCATGTAGTTAATTCCACTCCTTCCAGTGCCACTTTCTCTAACAGTGACTGTGTTCGTCCCACAAAAAGTGTGCGTCGACGTCGCCGGAAATCACGTCAATTAGCAAGTTATTCTGTACCTGTATCAGGTCAAATTGCACGAGACAGTCGCTCTTGTCGTCAGCAGGACAATAAACTTTTTGTGGATTTGGACTTTAATGGCAAGGTCATACCATTCCAGCTCGATACCAGAGCTGCGGTTTCATTGATCAATCACGACACGTACAAACAACTGGGCAAACCTCCGTTGTGTGCCGCAACTGTTCAGCTCCCTAGTTATTCAGGACAGCAGATCCCTGTGTTAGAACAGTGCACTCTTCTTGCAACATACAAGGGACAAACAAAACTTGTGTCTTTTTACGTCCTTCGTTCTTCTTCTGCAGTGAACTTGTTTGGTTTAGATTTATTTCAGTTGTTTAACTTGTCAATAGTCAATCAGGTCCTATCAGTGAACCAGACTGTGCCTTCCGCCAGTGTTTCTCGTCTATGTGAAGAATTTGCAGACATTTTTGCACCGGGCCTTGGTTGCGCTAAGAACTATGAAGCACATTTGGAACTGAAAGTAAACGCGCAACCGAAATTGTTCAGAGCGCGCAATGTTCCCCACGCATTGCGTGATGAGGTCGCAAGAACATTACACGATTTAGAATCGCAAAGTGTAATTGAACGTGTGCAGGCTTCGCTCTGGGCCTCACCATTAGTAATTTTGCCAAAACCTTCCGGAAAATTGAGACTTTGTGTGGACTTCAAGGCAACAGTGAATCCACAACTAGTGATCGCAACTTTTCCTTTACCCCGCCCGGAAGATCTTTTTGATAAACTGTGCCCGGGTAAACACTTTTCGAAGTTGGACCTAGCAGATGCGTACTTGCAAATACCAGTGGACGACGGAATGCGAACGCGCTTTTCGTCAGTTGAAATCGGCGTTGCTTTCAAATACTTGCCTTACGCCATTCGATCCCCAGAAACCCCTTTTGTTGATGGTAGATGCATCGGATTTCGGGATCGGTGCTGTGCTTGCGCACAAAGAAGGATCGAATGATCGCCCTATTGCCTTTGCGTCAAAATTGCTCTCATCTGCGCAAATAAATTATTCAGATAGAGAAAGAAGCTTTGGCTCTCGTATTTGGTGTTACTAAGTTCCATGATTTCTTGTATGGTCGTCACTTTACCATCAACACAGACCACAAAACCTTTGACGTCGCTTTTTCATCCGAACAAGCCTGTACCTCCGCGTACAGCGCAGAAATTCATTCGCTGGTTATTTTCCTCTCGCAGTACCGCTACGATATCGTGTATCGGTCCACGGCTAAGCACGGAAACGCCGATGCGTTGTCCCGTTTGCCTGTTGCTGAGGATAGAGCATTCGATTCTTCCGAACTTGCTTGCATGTTCATTGATGTGGAAACCGATGAAGTGGTCGAATCGTTTCCGATTGATTTTCGTCGTGTAGCTACAGCCACAGCTGCTGACCTTGTCCTTGCTACCGTTTTGCGTTTTGTTGCTACGCAATGGCCTTTGTTAAAGTCTCGGATCGAGGATCCGTTGGTTCGCCGATTTTTTACTCACAAAGAGAGACTTATTGTTCGACGTGGTGTTTTGTTGTTGCGTTCTGATAATGATCAGTCCAGAGTCGTGGTCCCACGTTCGTTACAGTCCTCTGTCTTACGGCTTCTTCACCAAGGACATTGGGTATCGTGCAAACGAAACCACTTGCTCGTCGGCACTGTACTTGGTTCGGAATCGATGCTGCGATTACGAATATGTGCTCTTCTTGCATGGCGTGTGCCGAACAACGATCCGGATCACCGCGGAAATTCTTTGCATGGCCCAAAGCCACTTCCCCTTGGCAACGCTTGCACATCGATTTTGCTGGTCCATTCTGGAATGCTAGATGTTTGGTTGTGGTAGATGCCTTCAGTAATTTTCCTTTAGTTGTCCGGATGTCTTCCACGACGTCATCTGCCACCATCCAAGCGTTGTCTGCTATCTTTTGCATTGAAGGTCTTCCGCAGACTATTGTTTCCGACGATGGCCCACAATTCATGTCTGCAGAATTTCAGTCTTTCTGCAAGGCCAATGGTATTCAACATCTGACGTCCGCGCCGTTTTCGCCTCAGTCAAACGGTCCCGCTGAACGATTGGTCCGGACTTTCAAGTCACAGATGTTGAAGTTGAAAGAGTCGCATTCTCGGGAGGACGCACTGTTGCTCTTTTTGTCTTCGTATCGCTCTCAGCCCCGAGATGGTCGCTCGACGGCTGAGTTGCTCCACGGTCGTCCTCATCGAACCTTGATGTCTTTGCTGCATCCGCCGCATCAGGTTCCCGTGCAGCGGCAGACTCCTGCTTTTGCTCCAGGCGACGTTGTATTCTATCGCAACTTTCGAGGTTCACGGCGTTGGCTCGCAGGGCGCATTCTTCGCTGCCTCGGCCGCGCGATGTATTTGGTTTCGGGGGCCTCTGGTGAGGTGCGTTGGCATCTCAATCAGCTGCGCCTCTGTCGTCGCCGGGGTTCTGCCGCTCCCCGTCTGCTTTCAGCGACGGTGCCGTCCGGTCAGCGCCCTGGGGACCCATCTACTGGCTCGCTTCATCCCCAGGTGTTACCGACGCTGCCTTCTATTTTGCCCCATGGCGACGCGCCGCCACCGCCGCCACCGCTGCCTGTTCTCCCGCCGGCGATGCCCGCAGTGGACGCGTCGCTGCAACCGCCTGGCGCCTCCCTGGGTCACGCGCCGCCGATCGCTTCCCGTGACCCGATGTCCTCCGCCATGGAACTTTTGCCCGCTCCGGACCAGATGTCGTCTTCGCCCGTCGGGTGCCCCGACGCAATGGAGGTCGACCCTTCGGCCCCTCCTATGTCTCTAAGGGCGCATGCACCGCATGTTGACGTGCACCCTGGACTAGGTTTTCAGGCGTTTCCTAGCTCCCCTCGGACCGAATGGCAGGGTGCGGGTGGCACAGCCTCGCCTGTTGTTAGGCTCCCCACCTCATCGCATACATCAACATGGGGTCCTCCCCACGGCGGGCGGAAGCCTCGACCGTTCGCCGATTTGCGGGGGAGGAATGTGGTGTCACCGCCAGACACCACACTTGCTAGGTGGTAGCTTTAAATCGGCCGCGGTCCATTAGTACATGTCGGACCCGCGTGTCGCCACTTTCAGTGATAGCAGACCGAGCGCCACCGCACGGCAGGTCTAGAGAGACGTACTAGCACTCGCCCCAGTTGTACGGACGGCGTAGCTAGCGATGCCTCGCTCATTTGCATAGCAGATAGTTAGAATAGCCTTCAGCTAAGTCAATGGCTACGACCTAGCAAGGCGCCATTAGTAGTTTATTGCCTGAATCTACAGAGTCTCACTTGTATCGTCAATAGCGATGTACAACAGGGATGGATTGAAGTTAAGTATTCCAACAGCTACGTACTTTTCTTTATAGCATTCGTTACGTATCCTGCTTCAGACCTATCTCTAGCCTGCGTGAGTTAACGCGTGCCTTTCGGCTACTTCCGAGTGGCGTGGCTGTTAACCTACGCCACAACAATAGTTACTCATTTTCTAATGTTTGTGCATAACTACGAGACATTACTTTGGACTGTGGAAGCTCGAACCTGCAAACCCTATATGCTTATTAATTTAAAGACTACTAAACAAATCCACTTCGATGGGCAGTCTGCCATAGAAAGGAGAACTGGACCGTAGTTAACGTAGACTAAGGTTCCTACAAATTCAGCTCGCAGTTAGACGACTGGCAGAGATATCGAGTACAGCTTACAGTCAGCGTGCAGCAGCAGCAGCAGATCTCTAGTCTAGCGTGCACAATTCCCTGAACATAAACGTCATCTAGTGAGATCTGTTTGGTTATTTATTTATTTCAAAGACCTTAACTCTTTTCTTAGAGAGACTGAATACTAAAGAACTAATTCCTTGAATAAGTAACAATAATAATATTAAAAATAATGATTAAATCTGAGCAGTAATCAAATGAATAATAATAATAATAATAATAAAAGCAGTTCATCAAGGTTACTTTTTGTCAGTGAAAGGAAATTTTCAACACAGTTCTCCACACTATAACTGGGTTCAGGGTGAAATAATGATTCCTCCCGTAAGTCATTACATCTCAGTAAAATTATAACAATTTACCTTTCACATGAGAGGGAGTTACAGCAGCAAAGATAGATTTCACACACACACATTCAGACTAACCCTTCATCAGAGAGAAAGAAGTCGTTCAATAGTTTAATATGGGAAACAAGATCTAAGTTGGGTTAGAAAGAGATTAGCCTCGATGGTCGAACACTTTAACAGACACTTATTCCCAAATTTATAAAAAATAAAACACCACGAGGTTACAGTTGTAAGGCGTCCGGATTTTACGGACCTTACATGAGCTTGGTCTATAATGACAGGACGATACAGTATGAGATCCTCAGAAAATAATAATTGTACTATATTAAAAAAAGGCAACTGCAGGTCATTTAATCTCATGTACCGAAAACTAACAAAACAATCTCTACCAATATATGAACTGTCGTGAACAAAAAAGTTAAAGTGAAATGCATTTTGGAGAGAAACCGAGCAGGTGGTTAACGATATCGTAAAGCTTCCATTTAGCAAGAGAACGGCGAGCTTCAGCGCAGAAAGGGATAAGGCCAGAACAATACACTAGTCCTTTTAATGTAAATAAGCCTGGGACTGAGGGTAAGTGGCTGCTTGTCAGTAACAGGGCTAGGCTGCGACCCAGCAAGAAAAATAGAAATGTTTATTCACCTCTAGGGAGATAGTGATTGGCTGAAGTCGACTATGCAGACGCGACATGCTGGGGAGATCACCATTATATGAAAGCATTTGGAGGCCTAAAGTTTCTATATCTCTCTGTCTTGTCTCACTGCAGACCGCTAAATAAGGGAGGGCGTTGAGAGCTTTGCTTTCTCCAAGGTGAGGACGATGTGCTTCACGTATCGTGGCGATGCATAGCAAAGCGGTAGTTAATTATTCCTGCGGGAATTTTTGCGGGCAAAGAAAGTATGCATGTCGCTCCAACCCATAGCAAGTGTGCAATAGCCATTATTTTGACTAGGGAAAGATTAACGTTCTAGGGAACGCAGGGAAGTTGCGACTGAGTAAATTCAGTCAAGGCCAGAGTAGGGAATTTGCGTTTCAGATGCAGCACGGAGACAATGCCATTGCAGATGCTGCTTGGTAAAGTAACATCACGTATTAGGCCACAGTAAATGTTGAGTCTAACTTTTGCTCACTCCAACTTGCGTGCGCTTTAACCATTGAATATCAAAAGCTAGGATACTAACCTACCCTCACGTTGAGTACATGAGAAGTTTTTCATCGGTTCAAAAAGTCAATTTCTTCTCCACCAACTCAGTGGAGTGACCAGCTATGACAACGTAGATTTAAATTAGCTGATGAGGATTTTTAATAATCGTTCTTTCGTGTGATAAGAAATTTTCATGTGTAGAGATACCGATTTTAATAA
Source organism: Schistocerca serialis cubense (assembly GCF_023864345.2). Lineage (NCBI taxonomy): Eukaryota > Metazoa > Arthropoda > Insecta > Orthoptera > Acrididae > Schistocerca > Schistocerca serialis. Next base: position 1,147,533,860 of record NC_064639.1, on the reverse strand, counting down.
TTGTCATTTCAATATGTCCACGAATTAAATATTTTGTTATTGAGTGTCAAAAGTAATTGAACATAATTGTTATTTATCACTTGACCCCTGAAAGCACAGTTGATAAATTAGATGTAGACTGAAAAAGGGAGCAGCTGTTTTGTCTTTCTAGAATAGACCCCAAACTTTCACTTTTATTAACAGATGCATTCTAGTCACATGACCAGCATATCTAATGATTTTTGTTACGATCTGCACTTGATATCAGCTGACTTACAGGGCCGGGGTCATATTTATTTAGAATGTCTGTTTGACACCCTGAGCTTGAGAGGGCAGGTCAGATGTTTTGTCCATTTGTGTGCTTCGTGGTAAGCTAAGTTTGCACACATTAGTGCATTCACTGTGCGGATACAATGGTCGGACGCACGATACAGTGAAGCACAATGAATAGAAAATACAACTCAAGAACAATTTTCGAAAATGTAGGAGCCGCCGAAAATCACTAATAACCTGTGGAAACCTATTAAGGAGAAAAATCGATAAAATATTTTTAAAAATCACGATAAGAAAGATTACGAAATCAAACACAATCAAGGATTTTCTTAAGCAAGGAAACTCTCTCTTGCTGGCAAGGAATACTAAAGTATAATATCACAAACAAAATACGTGTTAACGGCTATCATCCATGTATAAAGAAAACTCGCACAAATCTGTATAAAACACAGTGGCCTTTTTCTTAATAAGAGTGTGCAAATTAACTTTCAAAGACTGCCCTCAGCACACAAAATTTATTGAATACTTCCATACGTCGTACTAAAATCGTTCAAAGTGGGTGACTCCAGAATCCACACACCGCTGCCAATGAGATTTCCACTGCTGGTTAGCTCTCTGGAACTCCTTAACCAGAATGCTGTTCAGAACCCACGTCAAACCCTTTTGGACAGTTGGGACACTGTGAAACCGCGTCCCTTTCAGGTCTCTCTTCAACTGGGGGTTGAACCGGGTCAAAACTTCACTGACAGCGAAGCAGGTGTGAACGGTCGTATTGTCATGGTGGAGCACCCAGTCGTCTTTCTTCTCTGGACGGATCAGAATGGTTCAAATGGCTCTGAGCACTATGGGACTTAACTTCTGAGGTCATCAGTCCCCTAGAACTTTGAACTACTTAAACCTAACCAACTTAAGGACGTCACACACACACATGCCCGAGGCAGGATTCGAACCTGCGACCCTAGTGGTCGCGCGGTTCCAGACTGTAGCTCCTAGAACCGCTCGGCCACTCCGGCCGGCAAACGGCGTATCACTCCATTATAATACTGACCATTGACAGTCTGTCCGGCAGGCACAAACTCAAAAAGCATGAACATCCTTTTCACACGTGACTTTCTGATGCAGACTTTCGTCGCCTTTGGTGATGCGGAGGTGTGCCAGTCCAAGCTTTGCCTCTTCGACTCTGGATCGTATTAGAAGACCAAGTCCTCATCACCAGTGACCACTTTGTCCAAAAAATCAGTTCTTGTTTGTAAACGTTCAATCATTTCCTGCGAAACAATCAGGCGCCGCTCCTTCTATTCAACCAAGGACACTTTAGGAACAAGTTTTGCTTTTCTCGACAGTAGATCTTGTGGCACACAGCTTGATGATTTAAACTCACTTCGTCTGCAATCATTCTGATGGTGAGACGTCGTTCACTGTTTAAAACTTTACGCACTTTGGTCAGATTTTCTTCAGTTCTGCTTGTTCAAGGTCTTCCAGAGCATTCATCGTCCTCCAAGTCTTCGCGGCTATCTCTTGTGCCATAAGAAAACGATGGCACGTGACATGGCGTATTGTTTATAGGTCTCTTGAATCATTTCGAACGTTTCCGTACCGGCCTTGTACAGTTTTACGCAAAATTTGATCGAACACCGCTGCTCCAAAAGGCGTGGCATTTTGGACGCTCCGATTTCTCGACGACGTTTCGAAACAGACACTTCCTGCACTCGGGATGTTTTCACTCCAGCGATTCGCCAGCGAAAGCCGATGCTTGGCTCGCTTAGCCAACATCACCCCACCACATGGCGCAGGTGGTGAGACCGGTCTGAGCGCGCACAGCTACTCAGGAAAAAATCGGTCTTGAAACTTTATTTACACGCCCTGTATGACTAACCGAACGTTAAACTATTCGCACCGCTCATAATTAGCTACACAATTTAGACAGGAATCTAGTCACACCTATAGATCCACGTAGCGTCATGCCCCGCAGTTCCAAAGCTACATAACACAAAGAAAAGACTGCTACAAATTCTAAAAATCACGTAATTATTCTCAATTCCTGCCTACACACGGTATCTCGAGTTATTGGTGAAATAACTTAAACTTACGACGAAATATTTAAGGATTCAGTTAAACTGAAACTTAGACTTACAAAAAATTACAACACTAAGGTCTAATACTAAATGGTACCTCTTCGACGATTCTCACTAATCACCTACACTCCCTACCGCGGACCAGAAACCAGCGTAGAGACAATACGCACTTACTACATGTGCCACCTTAACATGATGGATCATCGCTCGCCGGTGTGACTCTGATGTGACAGAAGCCTCCTTTTTTGGAAAAAAAACGACATTTTGTCAATGGAGTGAGTGATTGATTATTTTGTAAAAATCTTTATTTATAGACGCAATCACACTCTTATGACACAGTCTGTGCGCTGACTTCTGGTCCACGGTAGGGACTGTAAGCAAGTAGTGACCAACCTCACTGGGCTCGAAGAGGTACCATCTACTTTTAGCCCTTCATGCTGTAATGTTTTGACTGTATCAGAAGAATGTGATTGGATCGATAAATAAACAAAAAAATATTTTCGGAAGCCCCCTTTGCTATACACACATGTTGTCTAAGCTTTCAGAGAAATTCATCCCAAGTCCAAAGACACATAAACACTCCGTAGACGACCAGAGAGATGGAACAAGAAATGCAAGGTGACAACACAAATGTATGGTGATTTGCTTTTCTGTAACAAATTAAAATCTTAATATATATCTAGCTAATGTGGAAACTGATTTAGATATGAAATACAATTCAGATATGGTCAGTTAGTATTGAAAACGAGCATGTCAGCAAGGCTACCAAACATAACACCCAACTGGTCATCTACTCACTTTGAATTTATACGAGTACCGAGGTCTAAGTGACACTCTTCAGACATGTAAGAGTAGGTATCAACCCTGAAAGTCAATGAAGCGATGTATATAGAGACGCTTCATAATGAAGGGTGCGTGTTCTAGACTGTATGTTTTTATATGTTCCTACACAACTACTCAATATGAAATGAGACAAAAATATCATCGAACACAGTACAGTCGCAGATCTACGTTACTGTGACACCGTACTTCTTCCTCATGTGCGTCTTTTTAGAGGTGCATTCATTCCTGACTTCATCTTTATGGATGGCAACGCTCAACTGCATCGAACAGCTGTTGGAATGAGAGTGTATTCAGGGAATGTACTGGCCTGCTCTTTCCCCTCGACCTCAATCCAATGGAGCGCGTGTGGGATTTCTTGGTGCATGTTGACGTGCTCAAGTACGTCTCCCTAACGACGTTCCCACAGTCGTCAACCGTGCCGCTGGAGCAATGGAACGCCCAACCACAAAAACTCCTCGTCAGCCTTGGAGCCAGCATAGGGTCACGTTGCTATGCATGCTTTTCCGTTCTCGGTGGCCAAACACCCCAATAAGAACCATATCCAGGGGTCCATCACAAATCGCGGTGATGTGCCTTATGTTGGTATTATTACGTATTTCTTTCACATATCTTCTGTTCTATAGTGTCGCAATTCCTTCTACGTCGTATCGAGCTTTGTTACAAGACAGTGATACATCATGCGAAAGTTACATTCGCCCATATGTTTTGCTCACCATTATACATTTCGATACAACAGTAATAAAAATTTGTTAAATCGGTGCTTCGTACAGAACTTAAGTATAACTTTCAGGAAATTACAATTCAGAGAAGCACAGCACTTGTACTGAATTCGACCAAAACTTTGGTAAGTATGTGTGTGGCGTAACTGATCTGTGAAACATAAAAACCATAGACGCTCATAACTTTCACAACACGTCTTAAAGTTAGCTGAGTTACTTTGATATTGGCATACATAAAATATACTTTTTCAGCAAAACTTTTTTTTTCTTTTCTGAGAGGGGGACGTCACGATCTCTATGACAACCAACCGCCCTCTACCCTTTTGGATCCATGCCTGATCCTTTCCAATTCCTTAGCGACCACATATTGTTCTAACGATAACGACTTGCAGATATTTCTCTCCTTGGTCATTTCTCGACGAAAGAGCGAGCTTTGTCTCAGCGGTACATGAGAGGGATTGCTTTGGTCTTCAGACTGGTGTGGCTCCTTTCGGGTAGCCTGTAGGGTTTGCAAACTTTGTACCTTTTAATTAACAGCGTGGAGTGTTAACTTCTGGAGCGCAATTAATAAATGATTTGCCCTCTCGTAACCCTCTGACCTACACAGACCTCTGGCGCTTCTGTCGACTCATGCTCGCCTCACCAAGTGGTCTGCTACCTCCTGAATTAACTGATGTCTCTCTGGATCGTCTTCCGGGTAACAGAATCTGGGCCAGCCATTCTTACATTAACGATGACAAGTACTGATTTGTTTTTACAAATTTGCGAACGTATCCTTATTTTTAAATTGTCTTAGTTTAGGTCAATAACGGTTGTCTACACATTTTCTGGTTATCAAATACTTGGCGATGAGAAATTTTCTCTCTGTTATGATATGTTCACTGATCGTAAAGATTTAATTACTTTGCGATGGAGAGTGGAAACACGTTATGTATCAGTAGATGACTGACAAAATCGAACCACTAATCTTCCGAAACTGGAATGACAGAGAATGTCTGTCGCGTGCTCGCTGCTTGACCGCGCACGTTGGTGTTACCCGTCTCTTGTTGAAAAATGGTTCAAATGGCTCTGAGCAGTATGGGACTTAACATCTCAGGTCATCGGTCCCCTAGAACTTAGAACTACTGAAACCTAACTAACCTAAGGACATCACACACATCCATGCCCGAGGCAGGATTCGAACCTGCGACCGTAGCGGACCAGACTGAAGCGCCTAGAACCGCTCGGCCACCAGCGGCCGACCCGTCTCTTGTGTTATGGTTTGACACACACGTTTTGAAGCATTCATTTGTTGTTGTCCGAGAGCATGAAGTGGTAGTTTCATTGCAGAGTGTTTTTCTGACAGATACGACGTCGATGCAGTTCCATTGTGCTTTCATATTGAGTGTATGTTGAGTGATATTTGCCCATTGATTAACAAGTCCCGCTACTTGTTAACGACAATTGCAGCCTCTTTAATCCTCGAGAGACCAGCAACCATGGCCAATCAATGCGCACGTTGCTTCTGCTGAGGTAAGTGTGCTTGCTTCAAGAGGACGATAACGACTGCAGTTCCAGCTAACGAGCGTGTTGAACAGTCATTGGCACCACACAAAAGGCAACGTCGTGGGAAGACTTTGCGTCATCTGCCACATCCCATGCATCGTGATACGGGTGGCGGGGGTGTACAGCAACCCAGCTGATTTCATCTCAGTAACGGTTTATTCAGTTAATTTTAAAATTAACTATTTCATAAGGTACGCGGTAATTTCCATGGATAACTTTAATCAACGTACACCTGATTCTCTACAAGCTGAGAGTATCCACAGGTGTCAGTTGTCAACACTGATCAGTGTTATAGGCCAATTTAAAATAGTAGAGATTGGACAGTTGTCGAGCTGGTCTGCTACAGGCAGCAGTACGCCAACGCGAACCTACTGTAGTATTGCTGTTATTTGTGTACCGTCACAGAAGGAGATTCGTATAACGTTTACTTTAGACTGCCATACAATATGCGACAAAAGTAGTCGAAAGAGGAAATTACAGAGACCTATAGCGTAAGTGAATCTCAGTATTTTTACAGTATTTCAGTGGGAGGTAAGAACTTTAAACTAAACACTTGTTAAGAGTTAAACACTGACAAAATTACATATAAAACACTGCTTTCCGAAGCTTATACATAGAAAACCCAATGTGATGTGCACGTTTGAAAAGATCCGTTGTCGAGAGATATTTTCGTAATCAACACTGAAAAATATTTCATTGATTCCAACAGTTTTCGAGGTACGAGGCGGAAAATTTCGAGCTGATTGCCGGACAGGAAGATTTCTCCCGTTTCAAAGAAATTAACGTAACTTTGGTCCTAACTGAGGTTAATAGATGATTCTAATATGCTTAGAGACGCTACAGAGATCTATATCATACGTGAATTTCAGATTTTTATCGTGGTTTTTATGGATAACAGAGGCTTTAAAGCGATTACATACGGCCACGAACAATGGAACATTGTGACGGCTACCTGCAGACATTACTTTTCGTGTCAACTTCGCAAATGTGGACGTTAATCATCAAATGCAACCTAACTTAATCTAGGCTACAGAGCCACAGCTACTTCTGCTGCAGTTATGATCACATACTACCCCCAACAACCAGCATCACTGCTATGCAAATACTGTGCTGTTAGTGTGTACTGTATTACCCTGAAAATACTGCTGAAAACATAAGGTGGTGTATTCTATTATAAGAATTATTATGAACTTTTTCCCTACATATATATCTGCTTTTTTAATTATGGCTGTAGACGTACTAGGATACCGAGGGCTGCACGCTCAAAGGAACTCATAAGATTCCAGACAATTAGGACCGGAATGTTATTAAAATTACTGCGAAAAAGGTGACATTAAATTCAGTCTATAGAATTATTTATGAACGCGTATAAAGTTTAGTAATATATAAAAACATAGATCATAATGAAACTGTGGCCGTTGCTGTTTGATCGAATCTGTGCGGAACGAGAGCTAGAGCTACGAATCTTTAACCCTGAATCTTGTTTCTTGGAACTGTTGAGTCAGTGAAAACAGTTCTTCCATGCGCACACATGCGAAGAAGAAAGATCTAGTTCTGTCGATACAAAATATGCACAATAGCTAGGCTGCACCTTTAGTTCGTGTTTCCAGAAGTAGCGAAGCGTCCGCCTTGATTAGTAGACTGATATGAACATTACCTTTTTATTAAGAAGCAGGAAGACCAATTCGCTCAGTGACGTTTCCATATCGTTGTCTGTTGTTTCTGCTTCATTTTTTGCCTGTGACAATCAGGAATTTTGTCCTGGAGGATGGGACTCTATGTTTCACAGGGCTGTTCTGATCTTGGTGTTGCGTCATTTCACTAAATTAGCTTTAAGCGAATTCTTCTATGCTTCGTTCGGTGAGGCCCACCCGATCGCCTCCCTATCCCAGTACGACTACAGTGGACCCTGTGGCCTGTCATAATAGTCTCGACATGAGCGGAAGGTTAAACTGTAGCGTGTCTACCTATTTATCGGTTTCATTTGCAAAAGCGACGACTGAGAAAGAATGGTTACGTAGACTTAGGAAATTCACATGTTTATGAACGTCAACAGAAAGGAATGACGTGCAGTAGAGTAGACACTTTATTTAAATGACTGTTCGCTGAAATGGACGAGCAAAATAAGAACTAATTTAAAGATAATTGGTAAGTTAATAGAGAAATGTAAAAATAGCCAGTATTTTTTTGACTTGACTTGCCCGCTAACAGAAGAACCTGTCACGCAGTAAGTCAGTACGTAATGAGGGAAAAAAGGGTAAACGTATGAAGGGAAAAAGGGACTCAAAATCTACGTGAATCTAAGAACATCGATACTGGGGCGTAGTGTGCGGACTGTATAAGTGACGTCTCCAGGTTGTGTCCACATCACTAACGAAACAATGAATCAGCTGACCTAAACAAGGCTAATGGTCAATGAGATGGAAAGCTAGCAAAGAGTATCAGCATATCAATGCACCCAGCGTCAACAGACAGTAGCATAAGATGTTAGAATCGTGTTCCAGTGATCGATCAGCGATCCCTGACTGAACAGGATCGAAGAGAACCTGTAGCGTCCTTTAACATGCAGAACGCCTTTCTGCATTCGATTATTGAATATGTGGGACCAAGCACTTAAATTACTTTTTTTTTCATTTGAACCGATTATTTTTTATCATATGCTATACCCTTTGTTATTCTGACCTTGCTATTTTATATTTTTTATGAATTTGTTTACATGTTCATCTATAGTCATGTGGTCCACGGAAGTAATTTTGCACCGTGGAACCAAATGACCACCCATAGGCATTTTGCTTTTCTTGGAGGAAGACTGCCATACGCTTTTTCAATGTCTACAAACACAAACACAAGATTTCTTCCATATTCCCAGCACTTTTCTGTCAGCGCTGTTACCGCAAAAATACCTCGGTCTTTCCTGAATCAATGTGGTTCTTCCTCAAGCAAAGGTTCTACTATCTTTTTAAGTCTTATTTCTATGATCTTTTCTAACAGCTTCAGGATGTGTGACAGCAGCGTGATGCCTCTGTAGTTTCCACATTTTCGTCGATTACCCATTTTGAACACGCGGATGATGACTTATTTTACCCAATCTTCTGGGATTTTGTTTTCTTCCCAAACCACTGATAACACACTAGATAGTCAATTACGGCCTGATATTCCAAATGCCTTCATCATGTCTGTGCTGGGATTATCAGAGCCTGTCTACTTTCCATGACACTTTGAGGAACACAATGTAAATCTAATTAAATTAAACAGTTCACATCAATTCAACACGCCTTGCAGTTAAAGCAACAGTACAGGGTTATTACAAATGACTGAAGCGATTTCACAGCTCTACAATAACTTTATTATTTGAGATATTTTCACAATGCTTTGCACACACATACAAAAACTCAAAAAGTTTTTTTAGGCATTCACAAATGTTCGATATGTGCCCCTTTAGTGATTCGGCAGACATCAAGCAGACAATCAAGTTCCTCCCACACTCGGCGCAGCATGTTCCCATCAATGAGTTCGAAAGCATCGTTGATGCGAGCTCGCAGTTCTGGCACGTTTCTTGGTAGAGGAGGTTTAAACACTGAATCTTTCACATAACCCCACAGAAAGAAATCGCATGGGGTTAAGTCGGGAGAGAGCGTGGAGGCCATGACATGAATTGCTGATCATGATCTCCACCACGACCGATCCATCGGTTTTCCAATCTCCTGTTTAAGAAATGCCGAACATCATGATGGAAGTGCGGTGGAGCACCATCCTGTGGTACGTTTAGCTCCCTGCTTGCTTTATTCGTCGACTTCCGCGGGCTACGCGTGAAACTTGCCCGCACGCGTTCAACCGTTTCTTCGCTCACTGCAGGCCGACCCGTTGATTTCCCCTTACAGAGGCATCCAGAAGCTTTAAACTGCGCATACCATCGCCGAATGGAGTTAGCAGTTGGTGGATCTTTGTCGAACTTCGTCGTGAAGTGTCGTTGCACTGTTATGACTGACTGATGTGAGTGCATTTCAAGCACGACATACGCTTTCTCGGCTCCTGTCGCCATTTTGTCTCACTGCGCTCTCGAGCGCTCTGGCGGCAGAAACCTGAAGTACGGCTTCTGCCGAACAAAACTTTATGAGTTTTTCTACGTATCTGTAGTGTGTCGTGACCATATGTCAATGAATGGAGCTACAGTGAATTTATGAAATCGCTTCAATCATTTGTAATAGCCCTGTACAATAGTAACTAGCTGGACTGGGATGTGTTGACGTTATACAAACTAAGCGATATTACCTTATGCAAAACTTTGTCGTACTGATACTTTCAGTGGATTGCCGACCTTAGCCACTGTCTCAAAATATTTTTATTTTTACTTTTAATAAGTTTCAACACAACGAACGAAATTATAAGGAACATCGTCAATACGTAACCCTATGGGCCACATTCGAGGTGGAACTAATGGCAGACAATTTCTCCGTCATTGTGACGGAAATGGTGGTAACAGCATATACAATTACGAGGGTGGTTTGAAAAGTTCTCGGAATCACCACGAGAGGTCAGCGCTAGCGTAACGAGATGTTCACTGGATATTCATTGGACTGTTGCCTGTAAACACGGGCCCCGTCAGCGCTCTTGGAAGAGAGATGTGGCCGTTACGTGCCTCTGTGGTTGTTCCCGCGTAGTGATTTGCGAAGATGGAAAAAATCGAGATGCGACCAGTGATTAAGTACTTCGTAAAGAAAGGTATGAAAACAAAGGACATTCATTTATTTCCAAAATACACTGGGGGACTCTGCTCCTTCATATTCAACTGTGGACAAATGAATTTAAAGTTGGTCGGCAGAGCTTAGATGATGATCCGCGCAGTGGTCGGCCAAAATGTGTCACTACTCCAGAAATCATTGCAAAAGTGCACAGAATGGCCGTGGAGCATCGCCGATTGAAAGTGCGTGAAATTGCTTACGCTTGCTTGATGTCATCTGAAAGGGTATATCACATTTTAACTAAAGAATTAGAAATGAAAAAATTATCTGCAAGATGGGTGCGGCGACTGTTGACGCGCGCCCGCATACATATGCCGTCGCCATGGCAAAAGTACACGAACTAAGGTGTGAATTGTGGGCGTACCCTCCTTATTTATCTGATGTGGCTTTGTCAGACTTCTGTCTCTCCCCAAACTGAAAATTTTTCTTGGTGGATGAAGATTCACTTCAAACGAAGAATTGATAGCCGGAGTTGACAACTATTTTGCAGGCCTGGAGGAAACTCACTTTAGAGATGGGATCAAGGCACTGGAACATCGTTGGACCAAGTGCATTAATCTACAAGGAGACTACATCGACAAATAAAAAGAGTTTCAATGATGTAAGGACTTTTTTCCTATTCCGTTCCGAGAACTTTACAAACCACCCTCTTATTAAACTGAAAAGGATGTAAAGTTTGTGATAATTCACTTGATGAAAACCAGCATTTTTTTAAAAAAAAATATTGTAATATATGTCTTAATAACATACCATAGTTTAAGCGGCTTTACTCAAATGCAACATTATGAATCATAACGGGGACGAAACAATGTCAGGCAGTTTTAACGTCTTAGCTCTGGTGCTAGGTAACAATAACGGCCTCAATTTATTAAAATTGAAAGGTACAAAATATATGACAATATAAGTAACATAAAGGAATACTTTAAAAAAGTAATAAAAACTGCGTTCAACGCTGTGGCCAGATGCTTACCAAATGCCCGCATACAACTGTAATACTTTGATTTTTGCAATATAACGTGAACTTAAGCATTCGCTGTACCATTGCTCGACATTCAATTACTAAATCTCACCGATGTATTCAAGAAATTTATAGAGCCAGCTTTTGTAAGCTTAACCCATAAGAGTGGGATGCCAACGATGTGACAGGGTATGATACAAAGTTATTTACTAAGACATGTATTTCTGTAAGTAGATGTCGAACAGTGGTACATCGAATTTACATAGTTGCGTTAAACGTTTTTTTTCAGTCTGTACTTTTCAAGTATAAACAGATTAATCTGTTTGCGAACCACGAAAATAGCTTTTCCATTCAAAAAAATATATTTTGTTGTACGGTCCCCACTATCTGACACTTTTCTTAACATCTCGAATTGTAAGTCGCAAAAACTTTTTAATTGCTGCGTGACGTTTAGGTTAGAAACCTTTTTTTCATCATTCGCGTCAATACAAGCGATCAAGAAAGATTTTATGCGGCTATGCCTTATTTATACAATTTATTTATACAACGTTTGGCTTAAGGAGGAACATTCATGAAGAGCACACACTATTTAAAAGCTGCATCTGATCCACAATTTTGAAGATACGACAGTGAAATTTTGTGCCATGCCTTACATGGCATTAACACATTTACTGTTAGTTTTCTTGGGTTACATATATTTAACTTTTTTGAGGAATTTAAAAATTCCATTTTCGAAAAGAGATATATCTACTTTTTCCTCAGACACTACTGAAGAGATCTGTACAAATTTTCTCTGTTTAATCTCTTTGCTTATATTAAGATTCTCTGAAGCGGTTTTATGAAGATATAGAATAGGAGAATTTCAATTAGTTTTTAATATAAAATTCATGCAAATTTCCAAGCATTTTGCCCCATATCTGAGCTTAAGGTCAGAATTTCAAAATTTACACTTGCGACAACATTTATTGGCTTTGTCAAAATAAATATACAAAATTTCACAATTCTAACGCCTTAATATATTCTGATTATCTACCTTCTTTCCTGTACCAGGTCTTCAACTGCCATTTCGGTTGCAGAGAGATGCTGAAATCTATTTTTCTCAAGATGTTCTGACTGAAATTTTTTTTCTGATACCTTCATCGTTCCTGCGTCCCCAATATTAAATACAAGAACTGCATCATAAATTGCAATTCTGACAACCGTAACAGATGAAAATGTGGTTTTGTGGCATCGTTTCCATATCAGTGAATCTAGAGATTCATTTGTATTCTGGGTTTTACCATGAACACATTTCAGGACCGGCCAGAAAACTGTAAATGGGCTTTACGACATTCAGTATAATATTTGGAAGCCTCTTCTTGTGAATGTAGGGGATGTTAAGCCACTGAGCCTGTAGATATTGAAGTCTTGCTTCAAAAAGTAGGCGTGCAGGAAGGTCACGTCACACATTTAATTATTTTTCAGGCATTTCGAAAACGATTTCATCATCGAAACTTTGGTAACTTAGTGTACATGAGTTCTACTAATATATAAAAAATACGAAATTTCCTGGCAGATTAAAACTACCGTATGTGCCGAACCAAGACTCGGAACTTTTGCCTTTCACGGGCAAGTGGTCTACCGACTGAGTCACTAAGCGCGACTCACGTCCCGTCCTCACTCTGCAATAATCCTCTCTTCCAGGAGCGCTAGTCTTGCAACTTTCGCAGGAGAGCTTCTGTGAAGTTCGGACGGTAGGAGACAAAGTACTGACGGAAGTAAAGCTGTGAAGATGGGTTGTGTGTAGTGCCTAGGTGCTCATTTAGTGGAGCACCTGCTCACGAAAGGTCAAGACCCCGAGTTCGAATCTCGGTCCGGCACACAGACTTACTCTGCCAGGTTGCTTCATATCAGCGCCGACTGAAAAATTCGTTCTGGACATAAAAGATAAATTGAGAATTGACGTTTTCGGTCTGTTCCACGAACGTCTCCCTGTACCAGCCGCCGTTTCCCTACGTACGATTTTCCTAGATTTAATTATTAACTCAAATGTAGGTGTTAGGAGTTCTAGGCAGATGGAGCGTCGGTCAGGGAAAGCTAGATCGTCCTCGAGTGAGACCATGCGCTGACAGGTGAGAGGGATGGCGGCGGCTACAGCTCTCTGTACTGAGGTCGGCACGGCAGATAAAACATGTACTTTTATCGCGGACCGCGCCACTGAATAATGGCTACGAACGAGCCGGTGGCTATCTTGGCGACTAATCTGCAGCTAACCCGACGCTGAAATATGGCCGGCGCCAGGCGATAGCCCGGCCGGCGATTTATCGCGCCGCTGATGGCGCCATTTGGCGGGGCATCGCTATCCGAGAGCCGGGCTGGGGCCCTCGACGAACGAGCACTCGAGCCGAGCCCGCCCAGTACCCGGTCGCCGGCGCGCTGCGAACGATGGCGTGAATTAGAAGCGTGCTAAATTACCGGAACAGCGCTGCAGATCTACGATATGGGAGCACCGTGTCAGCCTGTTAGCACGCAGGTTTTCGCACTGGTCGGGCAGTGCATTTATAGGTATGGTTCGGTTGGTTAAAGCGTTACTCACTAACGGCAAAGGTCCGTCGTCGTGACACGGTGAGGGACGTAATTTTAATGTCAGGAAGTTAAACAGGTGCTGGGCGAGGGGAAGACCACGGGCGGGATGGGGGGGGGGGAGGGGGGTGCGAGGGCAGGGGGGAGTCCTGGGGGTCAGGATACATATGATTCAGCTGTCCGTACCGTTAGGTTTTATGCAACCTGCAACGCATGAAATAAGCACGCGCGAGATTTTTATACTATCAGTCCTGTAGAAAAAATGAACAGGACCTTTTTAGTAGTAGTAGCAGTAGTAGTAGTAGTAGTAGTAGGTGTTAAAATCGATGGAGAAGAAATAAAAACTTTGAGGTTCGCCGATGACAATGTTATTCCGTCAGAGGCAGCAAAGGACTTGGAAGAGCAGTTGAACGGAATGGACAGTGTCTTGAAAGGAGGATATAAGATGAACATCAACAAAAGTAAAACGAGGATAATGGAATGTAGTCGAATTAAGTCGGGTGATGTTAAGGGAATTAGGTTAGGAAATGAGACACTTAAAGTAGTAAAGGAGCTTTGCTATTTGTGGAGCAAAATAATTGATGATGGTCGAACTAGAGAGGATATAAAACGTAGACTGGCAATAGCAAGGGAAGCGTTTCTGAAGAAGAGAAATTTGTTAACATCGGGTATAGATTTAAGTGTCAGGAAGTCGTTTCTGAAAGTATTTGTATGGAGTGTAGCCATGTTTTGAAGTGAAACGTGGACGATAAATAGGTTGGGCAAGAAGAGAAAAGAAGCTTTCGAAATGTGTTGCTACAGAAGAATGCTGAAGATTAGATGGGTAGATCACATAACTAATGAGGAGGTATTGAATAGAATTGAGAAGAAGAGGAGTTTGTGGCACAACTTGACAAGAAGAAGGGACCGGTTGGTAGGACATGTTCTGAGGCATCAAGGGATCACAAATTTAGCATTGGAGGGCAGCGTGGAGGGTAAAAATCGTAGAGGGAGATGAAACACTAAGCAGATTCAGAAGGACGTAGGTTGAAGTAGGTACTGGGAGATGAAGAAGCTTGCACAGGTTAGAGTAGCATGGAGAGCTGCATCAAACCAGTCTCAGGACTGAAGACCACAACAACAACAGTTAGAGACAATCATTATATTTAATCCTGGTATACAATACTTTTTTTAGAAATAACTTATTAAATAATGTAATGCCACACTGTTCGCTCATATCTCACTATCAGTCACTACACACACTACACACACATTTTTTCATAACACTTCACTCATCACTACACACAGACACACACACAGACACACACACACACACACACACACACACACACACACACACACACACACATTGGTGATCTCTGGGCCATTTTCTGTACCGCAACTTCCCATTTGCTATCCTGAAAAACTGAGTCAGCATCCCTCTATAATGAGTGAGATGTTGAGCTCAGAAAGAGGAAGAGGTGTTAGTATTGTGCAATGCATGGCTTTGGAGTACGTTTTTCTAGAAGGAAAAAAAGAAGGAAAAAACATAGTGTGGTGTTATGTGGAATGTTGGATGTTTTATAATCATTATTATTATTATGTATTTGTATAACATTTTTTTAGCAATCCCCAACTCTCTTTTTAATAAGTAATCCTTCAATGTACAAAATGTTTTGCATAACCGGTACTTTTTAGATGCTTTTTTAAATAAGTGTATTTTTGCAATTTCTTTAATCTCTTTTGGTATTTTATTGTACAGTTTTATTCCTTGGTAGAAAATACTGTTTTGAGTTTTATGTTTATTTTTTCTTGGTAAATGTAAGTTGAGTCTATCTCTTGTTGCATGGTCATGGACAGAGCTGTTTGTGCAGTAATTACCAATGTTATTTTTCGTGTGTTCAACTGACTGGTAAATGTATAAACATGAAGCACATAAATTCCCCAGGGTTTTGAACAGATCTTTACAATGAGCTCGACTAGTATTTTTGGTTATTGTTCTTCTGGCTCTTTTCTGGAGTTTGAAAACTGTGTTCATATTTTGTGCATTTGTTCCCCAAAAAATAATGCCATAGCTAAGAATTGAGTGTAGATATGAATAATATGTATCAAAAAGACACTGCATGTTACACACTGACGATAGGATTCTAAGATCGTAGCATGCTGATGACATTCTGTTTGCAAGTACATTTGTGTGTTTACACCACTTCAACTGAGAATCAATATTCATTCCTAGAAATTTTGCATTTGTTACACAGTCTATAGAGGTCCCATCTGCATTTAATTTAACATTCTCATTTTTCCTCTTGAAACTGAAATTCATGGCATTAGTTTCCTTTGTGTTCAATTTCATTTTATTGCTTATTGACCAATCATAAACTTACTTGAGAGTTTCATTTGCTTTCACGGCATACTGAGAAAGTCATTGATGTATATCAGGAACAGTATTGGTCCTAATATGCTATGTTTCGGAACCCCTATATCAATGTGTTTTTGTTCTGATAAGTGTTTTGCTAAATATTTAGATCTATTTGAAGTATCTGTTATCTTATGAAACGTTCCCTTAGAAAAAATTATGGATTACTGTGCTGGTAAACGTTATTTGATTTTTAAACAGCTGAGCAGAACTGAACGTATTCAGAAATTTCGCTCTTTACTTATTCTGATCAACACTAAACTGACACACAATGTTTTTAGCGCAACGCAATCTGACTTTCAATAATCCCTACAAAACAATGGCCCTGACTATCAATAACCTATACCTTTTATGAATCACTTACCTCACAAAAATCTTCGTTACTCGAACTACTGCAAAACAGCGCGCCAATATTGCCAGCTAAATAAAGGATTCTAACTACTGAAGGCACTAACTACTGATAGGCATAGTTAGCAAATGAGAGATTTTGATAGAAAACAAACAATGTTTTTACCTTAATAGTGTTCAAAAAATGGTTCAAATGGCTCTGAGCACTATGGGACTTAACATCTATGGTCATCAGTCCCCTAGAACTTAGAACTACTTAAAACTAACTAACCAAAGGACAGCACACAACACCCAGCCATCACGAGGCAGAGAAAATCCCTGACCCCGCCGGGAATCGAACCCGGGAACCCGAGCGTGGGAAGCGAGAACGCTACCGCACGACCACGAGATGCGGGCTTAATAGTGTTCAAAAATTCATGATATCCAGTATCACAAATTTACTCTCTCTGGCGGACAAACGTCCAGATCGTCCGCTCTTAAAATTCTGCCATCTCTCTCCCCACATCCACCACTGCTGGCGGCTCACCTCCAACTGCGAACGCTACGCGCTGTTCACATCCAGCTGCCCAACACTACAATAGCAAATTCCAACAATGCAAACCAGCCACAGACTGCACACAGCACAGTCAGTGATTTTCATATAGAGCGCTACATGGCGTTACCAACATAAAAACCTAAACAGCCTACTTACAATCTCTACTCTTTGTACCCTGTCTGTTAGGTATGGTCGAGCCAGTCATTAGCTATCCCTCTTACTCCTAATGCTTCTAATGTCGCATCAAAGTCTTAATAGCAAGCTAGCCCACTCGGTAGAAGAAGCGATATTTCCAGGCCGTCTGCTCTTGATGAAATGGGCAGAAACCGAGACCGAGCTCCACAGCGTCGGGCAGAGGGCGCTGTGCTCGGCGAAGTTAGTCTTCTCTCGTAGTGCCAACAGGAGAGCGTGCACCTACGTTGTGGCATAGTAACTAACGACGCGACAGTTGGCAAACGGTCGTTCCCTTGGCTTGAGTGCGCGAAGCAAGTGAACAAGAAGTCATCGATAACAATAAACTGTTAATAGTTGCACCACAGAAAAAATTCTGTAACTAATTTGTAAGTTTTGCTCCGGGAATCAGTATCTGTCACATGTAAAGTTTCTCACAATCCGCGAACACGTGATCATCACAAAAAAAATTCTGTATAAAATGAGTGATATATACAGAATACCAGACCAAATTGGATACATTAACGTGAATCGCGATCTGTGAACTTAAGGCTCCGTACTTAACAAGTGCTGAGACAACAGAGACACGTGGAAACTAGTAGCAGAAATGAAATCGAAATTAGTGACGTTTCAGAGACTTATTCAGCTACACTATATTCGTGAGATCAACAACGAACTAAATGAGAAGATACATCAAGAGTCCACATGTTTGAACAGAGGTAGAGGAGAACAACGGCTTGCAAGCCTGGCCAAGTGCAACTGGTTGTAATGTTCCGAAATTAACAAGAACAGGAACAGTATTGGTCCTAATATGCTATGTTGCGGAACCCCTATATCAATATGTTTTTGTTCTGATAAGTGTTTTGCTAAATATTTAGATCTAATTGAAGTATCTGTTATCTTATGAAACGTTCCCTTAGAAAAATTTATGAATTACTGTGCTGTTAAACGTTATTTGATTTTTAAACAGCTGAGCAGAACTGAACGTACTCAGACATTTCGCTCTTTACTTATTCTGATCAACACTAAACAGACACACAATATTTTTAGCGCAACTCAATCTGACTTTCAATAATCCCTACAAAACAATGGCCCTGACTATCAATAACCTATACCTTTTATGAATCACTTACCTCACAAAAATCTCCGTTGCTTGAACTACTGCAAAACAGCGCGCGCCAATATTGCCAGCTAAATGAAGGATTCTAACTACTGAAGGCACTGACTACTGATAGGCATAGTTAGCAAATGAGAGATTTTGATAGAAAACAAACAATGTATTTACCTTAATAGTGTTCAAAAGTCATTTTATATATGTATCAGTTCATGATATCCAGTATTACAAATTTACTCTCTCTGGCGGACACACGTCCAGATCGTCCGCTCTTAAAATTCTACCATCTCTCTCCCCACATCCACCACTGCTGGCGGCTCACCACCAACTGCGAACGCTACGCGCTGTTCACATCCAACTGCCCAATACTACAATAGCAAATTCCAACAATTCAAACCAGCCACAGACTGCACACAGCACAGTCAGTGATTTTCATATAGAGCGCTACATGGCGTTACCAACATAAAAACCTAAACAGCCTACTTACGATCTCTACTCTTTGTACCCTGTCTGTTAGGTATGGTCGAGCCGTATACCACTCAACGAGCGAATAGTGCATGACGTTAGTTTTGACTTGAGCGGAAATCTACAAAAATAAGATGATGAATCCACGTATCCTAGAACACTGCCGAGCTAACCCTTTCGGAACCCACGCGTTCCGTTCCTCCGGAAGTGTCCAGAGAGCTCCATATTGTGTCGTGCCTATTCCTGATAAGTGCTCCGTAGAGCTGGCTAATCTGGGAGAGTAGCAGGCTACTTTTACTCCCACAGATCTGGACACTGAAATTTGCCTTGTACACTCTCGTTCATGCTTTTCATTTATCAGTGAGAGGACGAAAGGAGGTATATACTGACATGCTGCACATAGATGTATTGAATATGCGTGTGGGGCACCGATAATTACCAAATATCTTAGCAAAATGTGAGGTGAAGTCAAGGTAATATACCTTGTGGCCACTACAGACATACTGAGCTGCTCAGTCTCTTTCTTATGTAGTTTACAGTTTGCGCCCAGAATTGGGGCAATGAGCATTAAGTTAAATGTGAAACAAAATGATGAAGAAGCTCATGTAGACACCCTTCACAGGCAACTGCCTTCACTAATTCAAACGGCCCGCCAGAGACGGTGTCGTCACACGCGGTCGTTGGGTTTCCTAAAACGACAACTCAGCAATACAAAAATTGGACTTGAGGCGGTGTTTACGATAAACACTAGAGAGAGAGGCTGGATAGTCTCGCGCCCTATCATCTGCGTTGTGAGAACAACTTGTAACACACAAGGGAATACAAATGGGTGAGGGGTACCTTAGACTGTTTGTCGTTTCTGGACCGTTGCTTGACCGTGCGCCCTGTCCACACAACGTACCTGGTAATCCCGCGGCTGTCGTGCTGTTCTGCTCCACACTGCTGTTGGCTTGCCTGAAATTATCTATCGAAATATGCAAGCGGGTGTAGGGGAGCCACTCAACGTTAAAACACAACACTGTCCTATGTCTGGTATGGACATCTATATTCTGAGACGATATGGAAACCTCAGGTTGCACTGTTTACACTCTAAATCTTAAATGTTTATCCCAATTAACAATCTTGATGATTAACAGTCCAAAATATCATTTAGACGAGCGTACGCGTAACCAACACGACGCGGGTGATTGTTGATTATGCGGAAGCCGAATGATCGAACGGAAGTTCTTACGCTCGTCACACATACACAGATATCTGGTAATAGTCCTCCTTGTCACTACTAATGACGTAACACTGTTCGTAAAGTTATTTTTTCAGTTCTCGGTTCTCACTTGTACGAGCGTGCGCGTAACCGTCGCGGCGCGGTTGATTGTTGATGATGCGGAAACGCGATCATCGAACGCACGTTCTCACGCTCGCTACAAATCACTGGCACTTGATTGCACTCTTTTGTGGTAAATAGTATTACTGATTCACATTTGTTCATTCTTAGAGACCGAACACGGCGTGGATGATCGATGCTATGAGACACGAGAGGAGAGGATACATAAATACGTTATTAACGCCACTGCTCATTTTCAATTACTTCTTGACGCACTTTCCCCTGAACTATTTCCATATTTCATCACTTTACTGTAATAGCACTCGTAGCAAGAATTTAACTTCCACACTAACAATGCCTCTCACATGCAGAGCTACACACTACACAACATAACAGTTTCGTGTCCCGTGCTCGACTCTCTACAGACGCGGCTGCCCGCAAAGATACTCCACAACCAAGGCAGCGATATGACAATACACTTACAAACTGACACTGATTTTATCCGGCACGCAGCTTGAATTTGCATATGCAATGTTCTGATTGCCTAACTTCAGTGGTAATTAACTCTAAAACGGAGCAACGCAAGGAATTTTTTCTTAACAGTTACATATCACTACAACCTACCCCCACCCTCACAAACAGCGTTTTCAGGCTGTTTCTGACCACCCTATATACACTGTGCCCCTCCTAAGAGTCGTGAGACGCTTTTTCTCTAGTCTTTGCTCAGATATTTGCAATTTAGTTTTTGCAATGTTATTTTTCTTTTGTAAATGAAAACCACCTCTTCTAACTGCACTCTAGTTTATTTCTCCCAGACGCGTTTCGCCTTTTTTCCACTCTAAGGTATCTTCAGTGGGACCTGGAACGATACAGTTTTGTTTTGATATGTGTTATTTTTAGATTATCAAACAGTTCATGTCGCGTTTTTTAACGTAAATAAGTAATTACCTACAGTTTGTTGGCATCTGTGTTTTCTCTCATCTGGTCTGGAGGTCACACTACCACTTCATTTCCAAAATATAAAACTGTGGTTACGTGTAGGAAATGAAGTGGTAGTGCGACCTCCAGACAAGCTGGGAGGAAACGTAGACGCCAACAAACTGTAAGAAATTACTTTGCAAAACAAACGTGACGTGAACTGATTGATAATCTAAAAGTAACACATATCAGTACAAAATTGTTTTGTTCCAGATTCCGTTAAAGATGGCTTAGGTTAGAAAAAGGCGAAAGGCGTCTGCGAGAAATAAATTACAGCGTAGCAAGAAAAGGAGGTTTTTATTTACAAAACAAATATTTCCGTGCTTACTGTGGAGGATGGCCACGCAAACAGACTTGTTATATTACTTTTATATCTGCCAGAAGACTGGAGAAAATGCGCCTGAGGACACGTAGGAGAGACACCCTGTGTGCATATAATTATTATTTGCTGGAACCATCTAGGTCCACGTTAAGTCTTTAAAGCCCAAATTTGCTTTATTCTCTGTGAGCTTGTTTGCTTACACTCCTCCATCCAAGGGCACCGCGTTTTCTTTTTGGTGGTTCGTCTCGGTGTAGCCCGTTCGTCACTATCTTCTTACTGATGCGATCCCTGTCAGAAGCATCTACAGGTTTGGTTTGTAGGAACTGGAGTTCTTCTTTGGGGTTGTAAGCCACTCTCCGTACTACTGATACATTTGATGGCTCTGGCACGAGTGTCAAGTGATCTTCAGGTGCCAATCTGCTCTTTGGCAAAGAACCGCAGGGGTAGACTCGATCCGTCAAGTAAAGGATCAATGTCTGTATACTTATAAGTTTGCATCAAAGAAGTTCCCTTCCATCCGCTCGTGGTGGCCGTAAAATCGTACACATCCTTTGGGAACTAGTTTGTAATTTCTTCTATTTTGCGACATTCTTCGATCTTTTTTTGTGAATCCTATTCTTGTAGCTGGATGCTACAATTTCTCTAATGATTCTGTTCTTTTTTTCTCCATTTCTTCGAGGAAACTTTTATTTGCATTTAGGGATGGAGTTCCGTTGTGTGCGCGTCTACTGGCCTCAGTGTTTCAGGCAATTTCAAGAGTAAAACGTAGCATGAAAACAGTCTCCAGTAGGACAATGAATTCTAAAAGAATTACGTGCTAAGTTAAACACCAAATATTTTTCAGTACCTGCCCGAGGGCAAGCCTTGTAAATGGTTTTGCGGTTTGATTGGCATCAGAAACCATTTCTGCCAGATAAAGGTGGCCATACACAAGTTCACCGTACGTGCCACCAACACCAAACGCGACACGGTTCTTGAGTCCACGAGTGGAACTGGATAATCACACATATTAAGTTGAATAAGCTATGAAGAAAAGCAAAGATCCTTCACTAAGGAAGAAAAACTACAGAGACTTTCCCGAACGTAAGCGGAAAAGGAGGTGAGACAGTATTTCCCTCATCTGCACCTTCACCTGCATACCTGGTTTACAATCGTAATACTAAGTGAATTACTGATAATGTTAACTGCACATTTTGATTTTATATAGTGTAAATAGTTTTGTTTGTTGCTATAATAGCCTTTAAATAAAAAAACACGACATGACGCATGTTCGAGGGTGTGTTGAAAAGTAATGTCTCCGAATTTTTTAAGTGACAGCTTGTAACCTCCCCCTTCCTAATCGGCCTACTGGATTGCGATATAGCTGACCATGGTCACATACGATTAATGAAATTTTACGGTGAGTAAGGCTATCGTTACCGAAGGAAATTAACACCGGTTATTTGGAGGAAAGTGTACAGCAGACTCTTCTGAAGGAAGAATTTATTCTAAAGGTAGACTAAATTTAGATGATGACTTTGAAATGGGTGGAATATAGTGCAATCGCTCACAATCCGTGCAGGGGGGGGGGGGGGGGGGGGGCAGGGGGAGGGTACAACGTAATATTTACTAGAACACAAAGAAAACACTTATTAGCTAAAAGAGGGATAATTAAACGGTCGCCGTCCTGCTAGAGCAATGCATCTCAAGAATCCTGAGAAAGGTATTGGCAAAGAAATTTAAGCAAAAAGTCACTGGCGCGGCAACAAAAGGTTGTCAAGAGTTTCCACAGCACAACAGATCACGAGGAAATAAATGAATCAGAAAGCACTGAGTTTGCAGTTACTTATTCTGAAACACTTCATTTCAAAAGTGACACTACACGAAATTATTCTTTAAGCAAATGACTGGCTTAACTTAAACTCTGGTATGTAAAAAAATAACTTTCACTAACCTCAGTGAAAGGTAACGCAAAATTTAGAAAAAGGCAAGCAATTTACTTTTGATTGTTCACTGATTGAACTGAATTTACTTTCAGCAAATGAGCAATTGGTTTTACTTTTTAAAATAACATCAGTAAAATACATACCAAACCAACAGAAGTTACTCGCTAAGCTAAATACAGAATAAATTAAATCGCGCACTCTTAATTTGTACTGTATCTTGCTGGCTTTCAAATAATAAATGAAATGTAGTGATGGCCCTCAGCTACGTACCTTCCGACTCAGAGTTGTAATATTAATAGTTATGGCTGGTTTCGTTGTCTAGGGGCTGGGATACGTCGTTGCCGCATTACAGGCCAAATACTGCTGAGTCTACAGTATACAGTATGAATATACACATGAATCGAATTGTCGAAGGTTCCTATCACTCGGCAATTGCGAATGTAACGTAGAAATTTATAAATGAATGATTGCAATTAAATAAATTCTGCAGGTACTATCTTAACGACTTAAATATAAGTACGATAGAAGAAGTACTTTTGAGAATTTGGTATACTTCTGCAAAACACTTATTGGTGTCGATGGTCCAGCAATTAAATAAAATATAAGTTGAATAACAGGAAAACAATAGATTCCTACTACACGTAATTAGTTATGAACGACAACATAGCTCGCGACATATTCACTTCTAAATTCATACTACGTATTCACTGTAGAAACCTCGGAAATCTCACAAGTGCAGAGGTCGGCACTCCGAAGTATTTCTATCTCTCACGACCACGCGCAAACCGCTCCACACTCCAAGTCTTTCCGCGACTGTCCGTCGCGCCTTCACGTCCAGCACTTTTCGGGTCCTGTGCGACTCTCCCTCGCGCCGTACTGTCCAGAATTTCCATGTCCTCTCTCGAAACGATCCTTCTACCCCACTTCCATACTGTCTCACCATCAACGAGCGCTGTGATTCGTCAGAGCGCTCCCTCCATGTCTCCAAGCCAACGTACACTCACAAACATATTTAAACACATACGAAATACTGAAGTTACATTTAAATAACTGGAAATTAAATAAATATTCCTATGGCTGGACCATAAACACGGTCTAATACACATTATTAAATACATAAACAAATTAAATAGACATATATCAAAGGAATACCAAGGAAAAGTAGGCCAGTGGCCTAATGTCTCTGTGCTTTCTAAAACACAGTAAATATTTAACCAATTTCTCCATGAATAGTATATATCGGATATAAACAAAGACATAGACGAATAAATATATTTACAAGCATGCTGCCACCGTTTATTCGTGTAACTGTGGAGTACTTACGGCCTGACGCGATCGATGGTAATCGGCCACTTTGACCTCCAATAACTCATGTAGTATTCATGTTACATGCCTGTAATTTATACCAATTTAGGTTTACACTAACAGCTTTCTAAAATGGTTCAAATGGCTCTGAGCACTACGGTACTTAACACCTGTGGTCATCAGTCCCCTAGAACTTCGAACTACTTAAACCTAACCAACCCAAGGACATCACACACAGCCATGCCCGAGGCAGGATTCGAACCTGCGACCTTAGCGGTCACGCGGTTCCAGACTGAAGCACCTAGAACCGCACGGCCACACCGGCCGGCAGCTTTCTAAAGACACAAATCGGACGAACCGTTTAGATTTTGGAAATCCGTTGCTGGGTGTTCCTTGTATCATTTATCGTCAGATAAACTAATAAAGATATTGAAAGTTTGATTATACCATCAGAATCGTCGTGCAAATAATGGTAATGTACATGTTTGTTTCTGAGGTAGCATGATTCATCTGGCTACTATTAATTTCTGTACGAACTATGAAATGTCTGCCATGATGGTTTCACAAAGTCCGCCATCTTTGGCACTCTCTGCATACAAATCTCCTTCACCGACACAAAGCACAGTCCTCGTCACACCGTCAACATGGAATTCCCAGCCACGCACTCGGCCTGGACCCCTCCTACTGTGGCCAACGTCGGGCACCACGTGGTCGGCCTGCCGAGCGGCCTGCTCGGCCACGCCAACTCCGAACAGAATGCTTTCAGGGCGCCTCAACTCGCCCGTTACACCACAATCTTTAGTATCATGCAGTAGAAGAATGAACAGTTACAGAGACAGAAATTTTAGACTGAAACTGGTCATTAGCAAACACACAAAACCGGCAGTAAATACACTCCTGGAAATTGAAATAAGAACACCGTGAATTCATTGTCCCAGAAAGGGGAAACTTTATTGACACATTCCTGGGGTCAGATACATCACATGATCACACTGACGGAACCACAGGCACATAGACACAGGCAACAGAGCATGCACAATGTCGGCACTAGTACAGTGTATATCCACCTTTCGCAGCAATGCAGGCTGCTATTCTCCCATGGAGACGATCGTAGAGATGCTGGATGTAGTCCTGTGGAACGGCTTGCCATGCCATTTCCACCTGGCGCCTCAGTTGGACCAGCGTTCGTGCTGGACGTGCAGAACGCGTGAGACGACGCTTCATCCAGTCCCAAACATGCTCAATGGGGGACAGATCCGGAGATCTTGCTGGCCAGGGTAGTTGACTTACACCTTCTAGAGCACGTTGGGTGGCACGGGATACATGCGGACGTGCATTGTCCTGTTGGAACAGCAAGTTCCCTTGCCGGTCTAGGAATGGTAGAACGATGGGTTCGATGACGGTTTGGATGTACCGTGCACTATTCAGTGTCCCCTCGACGATCACCAGTGGTGTACGGCCAGTGTAGGAGATCGCTCCTCACACCATGATGCCGGGTGTTGGCCCTGTGTGCCTCGGTCGAATGCAGTCCTGATTGTGGCGCTCACCTGCACGGCGCCAAACACGCATACGACCATCATTGGCACCAAGGCAGAAGCGACTCTCATCGCTGAAGACGACACGTCTCCATTCGTCCCTCCATTCACGCATCTCGCGACACCACTGGAGGCGGGCTGCACGATGTTGGGGCGTGAGCGGAAGACGGCCTAACGGTGTGCGGGACCGTAGCCCAGCTTCATGGAGACGGTTGCGAATGGTCCTCGCCGATACCCCAGGAGCAACAGTGTCCCTAATTTGCTGGGAAGTGGCGGTGCGGTCCCCTACGGCACTGCGTAGGATCCTACGGTCTTGGCGTGCATCCGTGCGTCGCTGCGGTCCGGTCCCAGGTCGACGGGCACGTGCACCTTCCGCCGACCACTGGCGACAACATCGATGTACTGTGGAGACCTCACGCCCCACGTGTTGAGCAATTCGGCGGTACGTCCACCCGGCCTCCCGCATGCCCACTATACGCCCTCGCTCAAAGTCCGTCAACTGCACATACGGTTCACGTCCACGCTGTCGCGGCATGCTACCAGTGTTAAAGACTGCGATGGAGCTCCGTATGCCACGGCAAACTGGCTGACACTGACGGCGGCGGTGCACAAATGCTGCGCAGCTAGCGCCATTCGACGGCCAACACCGCGGTTCCTGGTGTGTCCGCTGTGCGGTGCGTGTGATCATTGCTTGTACAGCCCTCTCGCAGTGTCCGGAGCAAGTATGGTGGGTCTGACACACCGGTGTCAATGTGTTCTTTTTTCCATTTCCAGGAGTGTAGTTAACCAGTTTTCATATTCTCACGACACTCTGTGACTGCATGGAAAGGAAATGGACCCTGCTTGGTAATAATGCCTGACAGCAATAACAACACAGGTGCCCTACAAGTCGTAACTATTGCAGGTTATTATTCACGTTAGCCATACTTTGTGACAGAAATGTTGCTGGGTAACGTCTACATAAGCTCATAATTTTTCTTGTAGCAAACAGTTTTACGATGTTGAAGCTGTGCGGAAGTCGGAGAATGAAGCCGACGACAATGCTGAACTGCCGTTGTTGCTGCTGCTGCTGCTGTTCGACGAGAACCCCGAGTCGAATCAAGATCCACGGATAATTACGTGACAGGCAACAGTTGGAATTGCAGCTTCCCCTGCCTGTTCATGCCTACCGTGCGTTCAATACTCGCGGAATAACGAAACAGGCGCGCCTACACTGGCACGAACATAGCTGCCCACAGCGCCTGCGGGAGCGCCCAACAAACACCTCCGCACTCTTTCGTGACTCAAGCTGCTCTACTTCCTCTCTGCTCACAGCGCGACAGACTCTCCATACGCAAAGACAAACAACGCCACAGCTACTTGGGGAATGATAATGTCTGTTGCTGTGAGTTTACAGTAAATTTCAAACATATGCTTTTTGTTTTGTTATATCCAGAAAGTTAATTTGGTTGTTCAGTCCTGTTTCAATTGTGAATTTTATGTTTTTATGTATCTTGTTGATGTCAGTATGTAGTTTTTCAATTTTTGTTTGTGGTTCATCTATTTAGCAAAGGATGTCATCCATATATCTGAACCAGTTTAATATGTTGTATTCTTTTGCGACTATTTTTGTGAAAATTAATCTGTTTAAAGTGGTTTACAAAAATATTTGCTAAGGCCCCTGAAACTGGGGACTCCATTGGTAATCCATCTTCTTGTAAATAAAATTCATTATTGAATTGGAGGTAATTTTGTTCTGTTATGTGCTTTATTAGTGTGCATATTTCCTTAATCTGTTCATCAGGGAGTTAACTATAATTTTTCAGGTTCTTATTCATAATTTCTATTGTTTCTGGTACTGGTGTGTTGGAATACATGTTTTCTGTATCAAATGAGAGGAGTGTTGCTGTGTCTGGCATTTTTATATCTTTTATTTGTTGTATTAGCTGTGTAGTGTTTTTAATGGTTCTGTATTCTTGTACTTTGAAATTTTCAGACAGTAATTTAAACATGTATCCTCATTCCTCAAACCACCCACACGCACAAAAGCAAACAGACTTCGACACATGCTCCATACACTCAACACAGTACCACTCACCAAGGAAAGCTACCATAAAGAACTGGACATGATAATGCAAATAGCAAAAAAATAATATTTACAATAATAACACAATCACAAAGCTAACAACAAAATTAAATGTAAAATAAAAGCAGAAAGCTCCAAACCATAGACAACAACACACCAGAACCAAACACAAACACGCAGTCCCATAACAACTGCACAATATAATCAGAAAAAGATGAAAAGAAAACAAATGGTACACAATGACACACAAACTCCCCCATAAAATCACCAACATTTTCAAAAGACAGGGAATAAACATAGCATACACAACAGACAATTCTATACAAAAATACACCCAAAAACAGACAAAAAACAGTGACATATACCACAAAACAGGTATATATCAGCTACAGAGTAACACTTGTGAAGGCACATACATATAGCAAACAGGGAGAACATTTGATGTCAGATACAAAGAACACATGAGAGCTAGGAAATATGGGACAAACCACTCCACATTTGCAGAACACGTAAGAGAAAATGACCACAAACCAACCACAAGAGAAGATGACATGGAAATAATTAGATTCAACAATAAAAAAACACCTCCTACCCATGCAAGAAAATTACCAAATACATAAAACCAAAGCAGAGGGGAAAATCCTGTTGAATGACCAAGTAAACATGCCAAGCAATTCATTATTTACACTAATAGAAAAATAATAGAATAACGTTCGAAAAAAACTATTAATATAATAATCCTGTCGAATATAATAATAATAGAACCCAACATCTTTACACTCACTATTTCATGAACCCCTGCACAGAATATTGAAACGAAAAGTCAGATCAACTGTCACTGAAGTTTTCAATCACTCGTTAACAGCTAGAACACCCATCCACCAACACCCTCCCCCCCCCCAAAAAAAAAGAAGAAAAGAAAAAGAAAAACTCGTCGGCTCTATCCCCCTCTCTCTCTCACTCATGCACACACACCGTATTAAACATCATAAAGGGAAGTTAGTCTCGGACATATACTTCGTTAGGTTGACAACAAATAGGTAAACATACCAAAGAAGATGAAACACGTAATGAAGTCGCAATATTTGCGTTGTGAAAAATACTGTACGAGGAAATAGTTGTATCGAGTGACAAAAGAACAGTAGTCCACCACAAAAAAGAGTGAGAAACATGGTGAACAGTGTGTGGAAGGCGGGACCACAAAGATGTGATTATATGGCAAGTGATAAAAGTGGTAGTGCGACCTTCAGACCAGATGTGAGGAAACGCAGATCAGCAAATCGTAAGTAATAACTTTTTTTTACAAAAAAATCACGAAGTGAACTGTTTGATAATCTGAAACTATCGTTATAGATCCCACTGATGATGCCTTATAACAGGAGAAGGCGAAACACGTGTGGGATAAATAAAGTAACTAGCAGCAGGAAAAGGCGGCTTTATTTACAAAACAAATATTTATATGCTTGCTGCGGAGGATGGCCACACAAACGAACTTGTAAATGAGTAACAGCTTGCACTGTGCGTGCTTGAGAATTGTACTGCAAAATCATGGCCAGATCCGGCAGAAAGTGTCATCACTTCTGTCTCTAAGCTAGTCGTAGGTTGTGTTCCAAAAATGAACAGCACAGAGACAGAAGAGATGACACTTTCTGCAGGATCTGACCATCATTTTGAGGACAATGCTCAATCAAGTGCAGTGCAACCCGTTACTGATTTGTTTGACTGATGGGGCTGCTAAGTGCTATAATACCTACTGCACTCCCCTGACTTAAGCCCTCGTAAGTTCAACTCGATTTTTGAACTGAAGGAAACACTTCACGGCATTCGCTTCAGAACTGCTGTGAATTCGTCGGGCATTAGACCACGCCGCTCGAACTGTCAACACAACTGGCACTGCTAAAGTGCTAAGAGTATCCTACGACTTCCACATCGCTGGTAACGGGTTATACACAATTCTGGTAACTACTTTGGAGGTCAGTAAAACTTTGAAACACGTATCTATTTTGTACGAGCTGTAAATAAATAGTTGCCGCTATTAAGGTTCGAACCATCGTGAATCCGTGAATTCTCTACCCTTCATCCCCGATTTCATTTCCATATTCAGCACGGCTCAACTTTGTCCTAATATTTGAAACACATTCGTAGGATTAATTCTCTTGATGATACCACAGTTTACACAGTAACCCGCTCGCGAACACTCCAAGAGACACATTCGCACTGCAGCTCTACCATTCTTGCAACTTGAGCAGTTGTTAGTGTAGCTTCAACATGCCACCGTCTGATGGAGCCAGCAGACTAGTGCGGAGGTCTGCATCGAAATGACACACACCACTGTTCTTTTTATGATCGAGTCTAAGCAGGCTCTCGCGCGGTACCAAGCATTCGACTTCCAAGGTGTCCATTGTTAGTCGAATGGTGAAGAGCGTATGAGTAAGCACCATCGGCAACAATTCAGATACGAAAATGTTCAGCAACCCCTCCACACACTTCACAAAGTCAATAATTATAAAAATAATGTGGTTCCTATTAAAATGGATATACAGGGTGTCAGGGGAGTAGGCATATATATTGTGATAACTGGTACCTGCATATGTACCCTTTTCAGTGAGTGTGCTGTTTATCTCCGTCTCTTGGGAGCTATCTACTGGAACATCGAAAACACAACTTCATTTTAAGTGAATTTCCCTTCGCCACGCCAATAGCGTTCCTTGAACGTGTTCTCAGGTTTTCGTTTCCAAATCTATCTCTTTGCGGCCAATGACGTGGAGTGAATGAAGGGCAACTGCTCCCAGTTTGGCTATTGGGAATATGTGTTGCTGCAGATAAATATAGCAAAACTCCTTTACTACTTTAAGTGTCTCATTTCCTAATCTAATTCCCTCAGCATCACCCGATTGAATTCGACTACATTCCATTATCCTCGTTTTGCTTTTGTTGATGTTCATCTTATGTCCTCCTTTCAAGACTCTGTCCATTCTGTACAGCTGCTCTTCCAAGTCTTTTGCTGTGTCTGACAGAATTACAATGTCATCGGCAAACCTCAAAGTTTTTATTTCTTCTCCATGGATTTTAATACCTACTCCGAACTTTTCTTTTGTTTCCTTTAGTGCTTGTTCAATATACAGATTGAATAGCATCGGGGAGAGGCTACAACCCTGTCTCACTCCCTTCCCAACCACTGCTTCCCTTTCATGTCCCTCGACTCTTATAACTGCCATCTGGTTTCTGTACAAATTGTAAATAGCCTTTCACTCCCTGTATTTTAACCCTGCCACCTTCAGAATTTGAAAGAGAGTATTCCAGTCAACATTGTCAAAAGCTTTCTCTAAGTCTACAAATGCTAGAAACGTAGGTTTGCCTTTCCTTAATCTTTCTTCTAAGATAAGTCGTAGGGTCAGTATTGCCTCACGTGCTCCAACATTTCTACGGAATCCAAACTGATCTTCCCCGAGGTCAGCTTCTACCAGTTCTTCCATTCGTCTCTAAGGAATTCGCGTTAGTATTTTGCAGCTGTGACTTATTAAACTGATAGTTCGGTAATTTTCACATCTGTCAGCACCTGCTTTCTTTGGGGCTGGAATTATTATATTCTTCTTGAAGTCTGAGGGTATTTCGCCTGTCTCATACATCTTGCTCACCAGATGGTAAAGTTTTGTTAGGCCTGGCTCTCCCAAGGCTGTC
The DNA here is from genome assembly GCF_023864345.2 of Schistocerca serialis cubense. Taxonomy (NCBI): domain Eukaryota; kingdom Metazoa; phylum Arthropoda; class Insecta; order Orthoptera; family Acrididae; genus Schistocerca; species Schistocerca serialis. The sequence continues at coordinate 1,147,502,004 of NC_064639.1, read as the reverse complement.
AGTAGTTCTAATGGAATGTTGTCTTCTCCCGGGGCCTTGTTTCGACTTAGGTCTTTCAGTGCTCTTTCAAACTCTCCACGCAGTATCATATCTCCCATTTCATCTTCATCTACCTCCTCTTCCTGTTACTATGTTATTATTTTATTTCTTTGTTGTAGAGAACTGGATAATCACATTTTAAGAGCCGTTACTGGGCAAGTGGTCACCTAGGTTAGTCCGGCTTGGGTTCATCGTGCCATGTATAATTAAAGGTTTATTTATAACCAGTCGGGCAGATATGTTTGTCTATCTGATGCGCCAGAATGGTGTCTGTCGCTGATGTGTTTATGTTGCAGATAATTGGCAGTGGTCGACGCGAGCAAATTCCGATCGGGGTATCACGATGGAAGAGGGAGACTTAAGGACCTGGATCAGTGTCTGTGGTTACGTTGTTAGTGTCCTGGAATTCCATCTTTCTGGTTTTCTGGAAGCTTAATTGTAGCCCAAAGTTGAGTACAGTTCAATTTTAACTTCTCATCCGTGAATCTCCTCTATCTGGTAGCGCCTTTCGGTCTGCTCGCGTCCATCACTAATTTTCAACGTAAAAATTGTAACGGCTCCATGTTAAGACTATTTAATATCCTATTATTATATTCTGGCCATGAAACGTGTGTGAACCTCGTACCTATGACTGATATTAAACAGGAGCTTACTCGAGTGCATTAATCTGATAATATTTTTAATTTGTTACAATTACTTAAAATCAGTTCATGGAAGCAGTTTTAGAATTTGATATGGGTTTGTGAAAGCCAGTTCCTACGTAAGTCATGAAGCATTCAGTTGTGTCAGTAAAAAATTTTATTAATGGGGTTTTATGAACATTGTTTTAATTAGTGAAAATTGCTTGAGTAAATTTTGAGAGATCTGGGTCTGTCACATTTAAATGCATTTATGTTCCAATGTGAGTTCTGCTGCTGGTTCTGTAGGCCAGGCGCCGTTTATTGTACTCTTGGTTTCACTAACAACATGTGTTTGTAATAAAGAAGTGTTTGGCAACTAAAAACTGGTTTTGTGTTTAGGGTTCACTCAAAATCCGCGACTCATGACGCTTCTCTGAAAATTACGAATGGCTAACAAACCAGGCGAAAATAAATAACCGGTTTTGTAGCATTTTCAGCGGAATTCTTTTTAGATACTAACCAAAGTAAATCTTTTTGAATGGTAACCATGCAGGTGTGGGCGTGGAGGGGCTACACTTGAAATCTACAAAAAATATGAATGTAGGCTTCAATTTAGAACGCACTTCACCTCCAGCACTCGACATTTCCCCCACAGCGCCTGCAGATAACCCCCCACCACCATCGCTCTCCCCACGTGTGCCTTGTCAATTGCGCAACTACCACCCACGAACTCTAAGTAGAGGGTATAGCTGAATCTTGCAAATAAAATATTTTTGTATTTCGCTGCAGTTTCCCTATCGCGACCGATCGGACCTTGAAAAACAGAAAGAAAACTTCCTCGTAGACAAACCATCCGATCCGTATTGTGGCATCTAAATGGAGCAGCTAACAAATAGACAGCCGAATGAACAGGTTTCCGAAGCGGGCTATTATTGTTGCTCCTTCGCAGCCGCGACAGCAATGACCTCAATGGACCGCGTCACAATCGGTCCCTGTATTGAGCACGTGGAATGTGAGTCTAAAACTTGGAGGGATGCTCTGTCCACTGACATATGTCTACTTTCTGTGCGTCTTGTTGTTATCGCTCAGTCGTATTCTGAAACCACGGAGATATTTACGAAAAATCATGCTGAGAGGATCAGTGTGCTGTAGCCATTTAACGTTATGCGCTTTTTATTCGTAAGTGCTCTGTTCTTCGTTTGAGAAGGAACATTCGTCGGTGAATAGAACATTGGAGAAGAAGCTCGGGTCGGCGAGGATTTGCTGCTGTGCCCACTGTCAGAACTGTACACGATTCTGGAATTCATTCGCATGCAGTTCTTGATGTAGGTGTACATGGTAAGGATGGAACCGGTGACGTGTAACAATAAGATGTACACTGGTTTTAGTAATGCCAATCTCGTGTTCAAGCTGTCGTGGGATCACATGTGGATTCACAGCAATGGAAGCGAGAACAGTAACTTCGGCAGTTTCGTCTGTGCGAGTGCTACGACGATGGCATTGTGGGTTGCAATTTCCCGTTTCCTGAAACGTCGCAACAAGACGAGAAAACATCCGTCGGAAAGGTGGGTTCTTTTCAGGATATCGCTCTCTGTACAGTTTACGCTGCCTGCGTAGCATTTCGCCCACTTTCAACAACAACAACAACAACAAAAGAAACATTGTTTCACTGCAGTTTGTAGGAAGGACAGCTTTTACTGTATGCCTACTCCACACAACAGTATTTAAAAGGACTAAACTACTGTACTAAATGCACCCGTACATAAGAAAACAGTATTGCAGTTACTGTTCTGCTAACTTACATTCCCCATAGATGAGTAGCATTTCTACCTTCTCTTCGTTCGTGTACATTCTACTCACCCACCTTTCAACTGATGATGGTTGACCGAATGACGGGTGTGCATCCCACTTATGCTTACATTTGTCCTCTGTCAACGTCAGCACGTGGATGTGTTCTATTACCCCGAGCAGCCGGTTTGAGTGACCGTGCGGTTCTAGGCGCTACAGTCTGGAGCCGCGCGGCCGCTACGGTCGCAGGTTCTCTTCCTGCCTCGGGCATGGATGTGTGTGATGTCCTTAGGTTAGTTAGGTTTAAGTAGTTCTAGTTCTAGGGGACTGATGGCCTCAGAAGTTAAGTCGCATAGTGCTCAGAGCCATTTGAACCATTTTTTTACCCCGAGTACCTGCACCAAGCGCTGCGAGCGTCAACGTCAATGTTGTGTTATGTTGTTAGTAACGTTGTGTTTCAGTGAATGGTACACAGTGATACACTTTGGAATAGGGAGAGGAAATTAATTACCGAATAAAAAATACAGGGTGGCATTTAAAAAAATCATGCCGCTGTTCATATCTTTGTAAAAAACAAAGCTACAACGAAGGCAATCATGCTGATGACGCCACCCTGACGGTTAAAGAACATTTGTTTGAAACATTTTGTAATTTGCATCTGGACAAACAGTTATTTAGAGTGGTCAAAATGAATGAAACATCCTGCATAAAGAAGATATAAATAATATATTTGAAAAACGTGGCGCATTGTTCTAATACACAAAAGCAATCACATTTTACAAGAAATGCTTATCAGTCAATATAGTGCGTGTTTTTTAATGCAAGTCTGTCATTTAACAGATCTTTTGAATTAAGGTGCAAATGTTTGTCTCTTTCAAATCCTTCTAAATGATTCGTTTTGTAGCCCTTGTCAACTGTGTGCAAAATTTCCATGTTAAGCGAGAATGGAGGAAGAAGAGTGTCTCTCTCTATTTTCAGATTTTCTGCAAAATTTGACTTATATTGAATTCTCATCGTGTTCGTTGAGCAAGTGTTCACGAAAGCCGGTGTTAAATGCCCTTCCTGTCTGTCTTACATAGACCAGTCTGTCAATGTGTGTTTACAATAATCACACGCAATACGTATATTTTTGCATGTATAATTGGATTATGCTTCTATGAGGAAGGTAGTGACATCTGCTAAACCAAAACTCCGTTTCTGTAAAATACTTCTTCCAATGTACATAAACGTATAGCCAAGGTCTACAGATTTATAACTTCTCTAATTTTGAAGGCTTCTGAAGATGACAAATTAGTTTGTCGCAACAGAAATAAAAATATTTGCAACTGACGACTGAATTTTATTCTTATCCTATCATTGTTTTCTCGTACACCAGAATTCCAACACTTTATTATTATGTTATTTCTGTGCTGTAATTCCTTATAAATAAATCTCACACATTCTTATTAATAATTTGTTACTAACTGAACCGTGTCGGCTCGTGTTCCGAGCTGTTATATCTTTGCTTGCTGGTGCAGTCTGTTTTACGGTGATCTTTGTCAATATTGCCTGGGTGTGAAATTAATATGGTTGTAGTAAGGTCTAGGGTATCACGTATGTTAGTCACCACTGAGTTTCAATACCCAGCCTGACCTTTAGGGTGGCAAGTTCTCGCTTGCCCGACTTGTGCATGAATTGTAACATCGGACATTGTCGTGATAAGCAAACGTCAGAGGGCCAATGAACGTTGGCTCGTTTTCTGTACTCACATTGGAAGGTCTTGGTGAGATCCAGAACTTCTCTTAACAGAGGGAATTTGTTGTTTACTGTTCTACATGTTATTGGGCTGGTGCTCTGAGCACCATGCGACGTAACTGCTGAGGTCATCAGTCCCCTAGAACTTAGAACTACTTAAACCTAACTAACCTAAAGACATCACATACATCCATGCCCGAGGCAGGATTCGAACCTGCGACCGTAGCGGTCTTAATCAGTGATGTCTTCTGCTGGTTTTCTTCTTTGTGGCTATGTATATCACAGCCTGTATAGGACGCAGATAGATTTGCATCAGTTATGTGTTACGAAAATAGTGTGAAAGGTTTTTATATGACAATTGATCACTTACAATTTCATCATCTTGCTGCTTCACTTGCATCACTGGTGTAATGGTGGAGCTGTTTATTGTCAACCACAGCAGAAGACATCACTGATTTCGATTTCTAGCCATACACTGCCTCCCTCCTTCCCCCCCCCCCCCCCCCCCGAATGCCACACCAGCAGCTACAGTAAAAAACTATGGACAAAGAGTTCTAGATTAATCTAGGTTAAGACTGTTTATTTTTAAATAACATTTCTCTACATGTATGTATGTATAAACGCCTGAAGATGAACAGAACTTGTTCGAAACGCGTTGCATAATGTTAGATTAAACATAAAGTAAAAAGTGACTAGTAGCAGAAACTTGAAAAAAAAACTATCCCACACAGTCACGGTGCACAAACATAGCCATTATGGTTGAAAATAAATAGTCCTATCACGGACTGCGCGGCCCCTCCCGCCGTAGGTTCGAATCCTCCCTCGGGCATGGGTGTGTCTGTGTTGTTCTTAGCATAGGTTAGTTTCAGTAGTGTGTAAGTCTAGGGACCGATGACCTCAGTAGTTTGGTCCCTTAGGAATTCACACACATTTGAACATTTTAATCGTAATCCTAAACTTGTAAAATTTTTCTAAACAAGGAAGGTCCTTGTTTCTCTGCTGTGATTTCTTATAAATAAATCTCACACATTCTTACTAATAATTTGTGACTAACAAACTCTTACATCATGTTATCAGCACAGAGGTATTTTGTATCGGGAGAGGTGGTTGTGAAACGTCCCCTTAGAAAAATTATTAATTACTGTGCTGGTAAACTTCTACGTTATTTGATACAGAGACAGCTGAGTAAAACTGAACGTACTCAGACATTTCGCTCTTTACCTATTCTGATCATCACTAAACCGACACACAATATTTTTAGCGCAACGCAAACTGACTTTCAATAATCCCTACAAAAGAATGGCCGTGACTAACAATAACTTATACCTTTCATGAATCACTTACCTCACAAGAATCTTCGTTACTCGAACTACTGCGTTACAGCGAGCGCCAATACTGCCAGCTAAATAAAAGATTCTAACTACTGAAGGTATTAACTACTGATAGGCATAGTTAGTAAATGAAAGATTGCGATAGAGAACAAACAATGTATTTACCTTAATAATGTTCAAAAGTCATCATATATATCTCAGTTCATGATATCCAGTATTACAAATTTACTCTTTCTGATGGACACATGTCCAAATCGTCCGCTCTCAAAATTCTGCCATTTCTCTCCCCACATCCACCACTGCTGGCGGCTCACCTCCAAATGCGCAACGCTACGCGCTGTTCACATCCAGCTGCCCGACACTACAATAGCGAATATTGCAACAACGCCAACCAGCCACAGACTGCACACAGCACAGCCAGTGATTTTCATACAGAGCGCTACGTGACGTTACCAACATAAAAACCTAAACAGCCTACTTACAGTTGTCACAATGGAGGATAGAGAAGTGGTTTATTCGGGGACGGGAAAGGGGCGAGAACGGGGCGTGGTATCGAAGTATCGAACATATTCCTCGGCTAGGGCGATAATATGCCTAGACCTTCTCAGAATTATACTTTTTAGTTTACATCCTTTTACGTAATTCGTAGCATCGAGTACGAGGTACGAGATCAATATCACACTGACAAGGTACTGATTAAACTGTGAGAGCCGGCCGGTGTGGCCGTGCGGTTAAAAGCGCTTCAGTCTGGAACCGCGTGACCGCTACGGTCGCAGGTTCTCTTCCTGCCTCGGGCATGGATGTGTGTGATGTCCTTAGGTTAGTTAGGTTTAATTAGTTCTAAGTTCTAGGCGACTGATGACCTCAGAAGTTAAGTCGCATAGTGCTCAGAGCCATTTGAACCATTAAACGGTGAGAATCTCACAAGGTACGTCAAACGCTGTTTTTAGGCCTACTTTTAGGATCGTCTTGCAAACAGTAACTGTGATTTGAGGACAATACCAGTTTCTAACATGGAAGGGCGAGCAATCTGTGGGTCATTTGTTTGTGGCGTGTCCAGTGGCCAGTAGGAAGGCGCCAGTTGCTGTACCATCGGCCATTCCCCAGCCGTTCATCATATTCCCGCGGGCGGAACGCCGCACATTAAACACGCTGACAGAACAATAGAGCACCAGCATCTGCCCGCCCTCCCGCTAGCGGCGAGTAATCGAAAATTTCTGGACAATAACTCAGCCCGGGCCTTCATTTGCCGAGTGGGCAGTAGTCATGGTTTTGGAGATCTGTACGACCAGACGCTGCAGACCAACAGAAATTCGATAATCCTGCTGTTGTAACAAAGCAAACCGCTTGAGTGTGTCTGGAAATATATATATATATATATATATATATATATATATATATATATATATATATATATATATATATATACAGGGTGTCTCACCTAACTCTGCCACCTCAAACATCTCTGGAACAGCAACACATATTCAAAACCGGTTTTCACCAACGTGAACGTACGGCAGGGGCTTAGGAAACCAAATACTTTTCAAAATTTTAAAACGTAAACAAATAATGCTTTCAATACAAACTTGTTTATTTTTAAATGGACACCCCCCATTATTTCGTATGCACTCAACAGTATGAAAAATCACAAAAATCATGGCGTTGGTTGCATCGCAATACGTCAGTTACATCCAAAGAAATTGCGAAGCTAAGTTGACACTTGAAATAAATGACGCGCACAGCTAGCTCACGTCCTGAGACTCAAGCGTGCGCCTCACGCTGCCTGTGTCAGGGACTCACACAATGGGAAGGTATGCACAATCCACAAAAATAAACAAGTAACACGTCCAACACAAAGTTAAGATTTTCAAATTGTAAATGTTTATTATAGCGAAATGACGACTAGAGCTACAGCTAGAGATAACACAGTTGAATTCACTTTGCTAAACACATTTATTAGTGCCCTGTCGCCCACAGGAACTGTGGGTGTCGACAACTCGAATCGAGAACAGCTGCCAACATGAGTAACATAGAAGTAAAGATCCTCGAAGTAGTGAAGCAACTTAAATCACTTAATAAAAGCAAGTCTTCTGGTCCAGACCGTTTACCAATTAGGTTCTTTTCGGAGTATGCTGATGCAGTAGCCCCATACTTAACAATCACATACAGCCGTTCGCTCGCCGAAAGATCCGTACCCAAAGACTGTAAAGTTGCACAGGTCACACCAATATTCAAGAAAGGTAGTAGGAGTAATCTACTAAATTACAGGCCCATATCGTTAACGTCGATATGCAGCAGGATTTTGAAACATATAATATGTTCGAACATTATGAATTACCTCGAAGAAAACGGTCTATTGACACGCACTCAGCATGGGTTTAGAAAACATCGTTCCTGTGAAACACAACTAGCTCTTTATTCACAGGAAGTGTTGAGTGCTATTGACAAGGGATTTCAGATCGATTCCGTATTTCATGATTTCCGGAACGCTTTTGACACTGTGTCACACAAGCGGCTCGTAGTGAAATTGCGTGCTTATGGAATATCGTCTCAGTTATGTGACTGTATTTGCGATTTCCTGTCAGAGAGGTAACAGTTCGTAGTAATTGACGGAAAGTCATCGAGTAAAATAGAAGTGATTTCTGGTGTTCCCCAAGGTAGTGTTATAGGCCGTTTGCTGTTCCGTATCTATATAAACGATTTTTGAGACAATCTGAGCAGCCGTCTTAGGTTGTTTGCAGATGACGCTGTCGTTTATCGACTAATAAAATCATCATAAGATCAAAACAAACTGCCGGTCGCTGTGGCCGAGTGGTTCTAGGCGCTTCAGTCTGGAACCGCGCTGCTGCTACTGTCGCAGGTTCGAATCCTGCCTTGGGCGTGGATGTGTGTGATGTCCTTAGGTTAGTCAGGTTTAAGTAGTTCTACGTTCTAGGCAACTGATGACCTCAGAAGTTAAGTCGCATAGTGCTCAGAGCCATTTGAACCATTTGAACCAAAACAAACTGCCAAACGATTTAGGAAAAATATCGGAATGATGCGAAAAGTGGCAACTGACCCTAAATAACGAAAAGTGTGAGGTCATCCACATGAGTGCTAAAAGGAACTCGTTAAGCTTCGGTTGCACAATAAATCAGTCTAATCAAAAAGCCGTAAATTCAACTAAATACCTAGGTATTACAATTGCGAAAAACTTAAATTGGGAGGAACACATAGGAAATGTTGTGGGGAAGGCTAACCAAAGACTGCGTTTTATTGGCAGTACACTTAGAAACTGTAACAGACCTACTAAGGAGACTGCCTACACTACATTTGTCCGTCCTCTTTTAGAATACTGCTGCGCGGTGTGGTATCCTTACCAGGTAGGACTGACGGAGTACATCGAAAAAGTCCAACGAAAGGCAGCACGTTTTGTATTATCGCGAAATACGGGAGAGAGTGTCACAGAAATGATACAGGATTTGGGCTGGACATCATTAAAAGTCGGAATCTTCTCACGAAATTCCAATCAGCTGCTTTCTCCTCCGAATGCGAAAATATTTGTTGACACACATCTACATAGGGAGGAACGATCACTACGATAAAATAAGGGACATCATAGTTCGTACAGAAAGATATAGGTGTTCATTCTTTCCAGGCGCTATACGAGATTGGAATAATAGAGAATTGTGAAGGTGGTTCGATGAACCCTCTGCCAGGCACTTGAATGTGATTTGCAGAGTATCCATGAAGATGCAGATGTATTGTTGTGCATTACATCCAGCATAGCAAATACACCCACATCTTGACAAATGAAACTGTGTCATGTCAACATAAGTTCGAAGTACCCTCCGTTTGCATCAATACACGTTTGCAGACGGGTAACGAGAGAGTGTTGCACAGACTGTAGAGTTTCTACAGATATTGCCGCACACGCCGCAGTAATACGATGTTGTCTATCCTCTACTGCCGTGGGGGTTCTTGATACACTCTGTCTCTCACTGTGCCCCAGAGAAAGAAGTCTAATGGTGTCAAGTCGGGGGACCGTGCTGGCCATCGCACAGTACCTCCCCGCCCCATCCACCTATTTGGAAATGTCGCTTCTTGAACGTCTCTGGCAACTATTACGGTATATTGATAATTTAAATATTACACGCAACTGAGGAAGACAGGACTACAAAAGTTGAAGATGTCTCTGGCAACTTTTGCATTGTATGCGGGAGATCCATCATGTTGGAACCACATTGATAGACGGGTTTCCAATCCTAAATCCTCCATGAGGAGCGCTAGTGTGTGTTGAAGAAATGACGCAAGTCGCTTTCCATTCAATGTTCCACGGTAAAAATAGGGACTTACAATACAGTTAGCAATGATACCGCACCAAATATTGACACTCCACAGCCGTCAATGAGCAACTTGGGGAAGCCAGTGGGGATTTTGCACGGACCAGTAGTGCATGTTCCGCAGATTTACATTACCATGATTTGTAAATGAAGCCTCGTCCGTGAACAAAGTACTGCTTATGAATACTGGATTACCTTGCAACTGCTGTGGTGCAAAACGACAGAATGCAATGCGGGATTGAAAGTCATTTCCGTACATCTACATCTACATTTATACTCCGCAAGTCACCCAACGGTGGGTGGCGGAGGGCACTTTACGTGCCACTGTCATTACCTCCCTTTTCTGTTCCAGTCGCGTATGGTTCGCGGGAAGAACGACTGTCGGAAAGCCCCCGTGCGCGCTCGAATCTCTCTAATTTTACATTCATGATCTCCTCGGGAGGTATAAGTAGGAGGAATCAATATATTCGATACCTCATCCAGAAACGCACCCTCTCGAAACCTGGCGAGCAAGCTACACCGCGATGCAGAGTGCCTCTCTTGCAGAGGCTGCCACTTGAGTCTGTTAAACATTTCCGTAACGCTATCACGGTTACCAAATAACCCTGTGACGAAACGCGCCACTCTTCTTTGGATCTTCTCTATCTCCTCCGTCAACCCGATCTGGTACAGATCCCACACTGATGAGCAATACTCAAGTATAGATCGAATGAGTGTTTTGTAAGCCACTACCTTTGTTGATGGACTACATTTTCTAAGCACTCTCCCAATGAATCTCAACCTGGTATCCGCCTTACCAACAATTAATTTTATGTGATCATTCCACTTCAAATCGTTCCGCACGCATACTCCCAGATATTTTACAGAAGTAGCTGCTACCAGTGTTTGTTCCGCTATCATATAATCATACAATAAAGGATCCTTCTTTCTATGTATTCGTAATACATTACATTTGTCTATGTTAAGGGTCAGTTGCCACACCCTGCACCAAGTGCCTATCTGCTGCAGATCTTCCTGCATTTCGCTACAATTTTCTAATGCTGCAACTTCTCTGTATACTGCAGCATCATCCGCGAAAAGCCGCATGGAACTTCCGACACTATCTACTAGGTCATTTATATATATTGTGAAAAGCAATGGTCCCATAACACTCCCCTGTGGCACGCCAGAGGTTACTTTAACGTCTGTAGACGTCTCTCCATTGATAACAATGTGGTGACACCGCCAGACACCACACTTGCTAGGTGGTAGCCTTTAAATCGGCCGCGGTCCGTTAGTATACGTCGGACCCGCGTGTCGCCACTGTCAGTGATTGCAGACCGAGCGCCGCCACACGGCAGGTCTAGAGAGACGTTCCTAGCACTCGCCCCAGTTGTACAGCCGACTTTGCTAGCGATGCTACACTGACGAAGACTCTCTCATTTGCCGAGAAGATAGTTAGCATAGCCTTCAGCTAAGTCAATTGCTACGAGCTAGCAAGGCGCCGTATTCAATTGATGTTTATTGTATGAAGTATGTATCATCAAGAGTGATGTTATACAATTATGGATTAAAGTTAAGTATTCCAGAAGCTACGAACTTTTCTTTATAGCATTCATTACGTATCCTGTTTCAGACCTCACGCCAGCCTGCGTGAGTTTAAGCACGTGCCTTTCGGCGTCCTCTCTTTGTGTCTAGGCTGTCTTGTCTAGACACAACAAACAACATGCTGTGTTCTGATTCCTAAAAACTCTTCAATCCCGCCACACAGCTGGTCTGATACTCCGTAGGCTCTTACTTTGTTTATCGGGCGACAGTGCGGAACTGTATCGAACGCCTTCCGGAAGTCAAGAAAAATAGCATCTACCTGGGAGCCTGTATCTAATATTTTCTGGGTCTCATGAACAAATAAAGCGAGTTGGGTCTCAGACGATCGCTGTTTCCGGAATCCATGTTGACTCCTACAGAGTAGATTCTGGGTTTCCAGAAATGACATGATACGCGAGCAAAAATGTTCTAAAATTCTGCAACAGATCGACGTCGGAGATATAGGCCTATAGTTTTGCGCATCTGCTCGACGACCCTTCTTGAAGACTGGGACTACCTGTGCTCTTTTCCAATCATTTGGAACCTTCCGTTCCTCTAGAGACTTGCGGTACGCGGCTGTTAGAAGGGGGGCAAGTTCTTTCGCGTACTCTGTTTAGAATCGAATTGGTATCCCGTCAGGTCTAGTGGACTTTCCTCTGTTGAGTGATTCCAGTTGCTTTTCTATTCCTTGGACACTTATTTCGATGTCAGCCATTTTTCATGGAGCAGTGAGATATGGAAGGGATGAAACCGATGCCGATGCAAGATTCTGCACACGCTATTGTGGATTATTCCTACACCTCATGCAGTTTCTCGTACACCCACCTGAGGATTGTGTGCTACAGCAGCCAGAACAGCAATTCCGTTTCCATGGTCAGTCGCTGGCGTTGTACGTCGACGTTATGTGGGAGCCCAGCTTCCTGTTTCCGCGAGTGTCTTGCAGATGTTTCCAATGGTTCGATGTGACGGACACCGCCGTCCTGGGTAGCGTCCAGCATACAGTGTCACAGGTGCGGTTGCATTTCTGAGACATTGGCCATAAATTAAAATAATATCTAGTTTTTATTCATTACTGACGGCCGAGATATCGACTAGATGACGGCAAATGTAACAAGCCACAAGAAAACAGATTTTAATGTGGCAACGTATGCGAGTAGAGTTATGAGAGCAGTTCAGCAGACCAGATTAGGAGACGTTTGAACACTGAAACGCGTACGTTTCAACCAGCGATGGCGAGGCATGACAGAATCTCTGACGAGAGAGTTATTTATCGTGTCTAGTCAGCGCTTGACTGCGCGAGAGTTCAGTTCCGAGTTGGACGCTGTTGCGTGCTGAACTCAGTTGCGAGTCGGAAGTCGTGTGTGAGGAGTCGGCGGGAGTCGACATGGGTCTCTGGTCACGGTTCGGGACGAGGTATATTGTTAAACAAGGTAATGAAGCAGCATTGCGCTCAGCCAATAACATCTGTTAATTGTAATTAATTTGTTCAAGAAATGCCCCAATAATAATTTTGTTTTCAAAGCAATCCTTTTTAAGAAAAGAATCATTCCAATTGAAACAATATTTCCTATGCTTTTCCTCCCAGAATCAATTTATCAGATTAATTATTGCACAGGGCCTAAGGTCAGCGATGCTGCCCTTCAATTTATCAGATTAATTATTGCACAGGGCCTAAGGTCAGCGATGCTGCCCTTCAATTTATCAGATTAATTATTGCACAGGGCCTGAGGTCAGCGATGCTGCCCTTATAAAATTTATCAGGTTGATCTTAACGTTAATTTTGTGGGGACTTAACATTTTTGCACATTTTTATTATCATTGGGTTTTATTACTGTGGGAAGCTAACATTTGGCACTATTCGCAATTCTATTCAATTCTTTTCATTTTCATATTTTTGCGGGGAGGTTACAACACTGAAGGTAGAGCGCGCCGTGGTGATATTGGCATGTTTACGGCAGGATACAGGCGCCAGTGCAGGAAACCCCTGCTCTGAGTACAGTACTACATGCGATTTATTACATCAGAAACTGTGACGCCGTTGCTATCCTTTACAAGCCAATATTTCAGAACTTACCAAGTTAAGAAACGTGAAACCAAGTGTGTTACCACTAATTGTACCTCTAGTTGTCATTTCGCAACAAATAACATTACGCGTAGGACATCCATCATACTGATACCGCATTATTTGACACATTATAAGAGGTGGACCGGTTCAAGTAAGGTACAGCTCAAGAAGGGGCTAAACTATCCCCCTTTAGGAGTTCCATCAATGAAGTATGGGCCAATGATGTGTTGTCATACAATACCACACCATATGTTAACACTCCACTGACGTAGTACGTCAATCACATCACGTAGGTGCACGCTTCAGACTCTGGACGTGCACTAGCTGTGCGCTTCACTTATTTCAAGCATCAACTTCGCTTCTCGGGGTGTAATTGACGTATTACGATGCAAACAACGCCATTATTTTTGTGATTTTTCAAGCTATTGATTGCATACGAAATAATATGGGGTGTCTATTTAAAAATACATAAGTTTGTGTTGAGAATAGTATTTGTTACATTTTAAGATTTCGCATAGTATTTGGTTTTCTAAGTCCTTGCCATACGTTCATGCTGGTGGAAACCGTTTTTTGAACATCTATGGTTGTCCCATAATTCACATTTGATGTTTGTTCTGTGCGCTGGTGAAGTTTCAAACCGTTCTGGCAGATAGCAAAGCTGTAATACAGCGTCAAAATGGCGTCTACATGTGACCCACGTTACAAGCAGCGTGCTATTTTTGAATTCTTGCGTGCAGAAAAAGAAACCGCGGTGAACATCCAAAAACGTTTGTGTGCTGTGTACGGCGATGCTACAGTTGATAGGAGTGCAGTTGGGCGCTCGGTAAAGAAAGCTACAGCCTCAGGGAATGCAGAAACAGAGCTCCATGATCAGCCACGCTCTGGACATCCTGTCACAGCCACTGCTCTAGACATGTTGAATCGTGCGAATGCCATAGTTCGTGTGGACTGGCGCATCGCAACTCGATAATTGGTTCTACATTTGTCGATCAGCATTGGAAATGCGTCTGCAGTGATCGAGACTCTCGGATATTCAAAGAGCTGCTCACGATGGGTTGTACATCATTGCCTCATCCATCCTACAGTCCAGACGTGGCAGCCTCGGACTTCCATCTCTCTGGGTTGGTTAAAGATTCTCTATCGGGAACACACTTTGAAGATGACGAGAGTGTCAGTCATGCAGGAAAACATGGCTGCGCCTGTAGGACAGGAGCTTTTACCAGCGGGGAATACGCGCTCTTCCATCACGTTGGACGCCAACGCCATAAAATGTGATGGATTCTACGTAGAAAAGTAGGACATGGACAAGACATGTTGATGTATATTGTCACCAAATCCTGAGTCTTAACAACAAATAACAATAAAAGACAATAAAATAACAATAAAAGATGGTTGTATACATGGAAGAAGCCTAGAGATACTGACAGGTTTCAGATAGATTATATAATGGTAAGACAGAGATTTAGGAACCAGGTTTTAAATTGTAAGACATTTCCAGGGGCAGATGTGGACTCTGACCACAATCTTTTGGTTATGACCTGTAGATTAAAACTGAAAAAACTGCAAAAAGGTGGGAATTTAAGGAGATGGGACCTGGATAAACTGACTAAACCAGAGGTTGTTCAGAATTTCAGGGAGAGCATAAGGGAAAAATTGACAGGAACGGGGAAAAGAAATATGGTAGAAGAACGATGGGTAGCTTTGAGGGATGAAGTAGTGAAGGCAGCAGAGTAGGTAAAAAGACGAGAGCTAGTAGAAATCATTGGGTAACAGAAGATATATTGAATTTAATTGATGAAAGGAGAAAATATAAAAGTGCAGTAAATGAAGCAGGCAAAAAGGAATAAAAACGTCTCAAAAATGAGATCCACAGGAAGTGCAAAATGGCTAAGCAGGGATGGCTAGAGGCCAAATGTAAGGATGTAGAGGCTTATCTCACTAGGGGAAAGATAGATACTGCCTACAGGAAAGTTAAAGAGATCTTTCGAGAAAAGAGACGTTCGGAGGAAATAGAACCACTTGTGTGAACATCAAAAGCTCAGATGGAAAGAAGGGAAAGAACAAATGTGGAAGGAGTATATAGAGGGTCTATACAAGGGCGATGTGCTTGAGGACAATATTATGGAAATGGAAGAGGATGTAGATGAAGACGAAATGGGAGATATGATACTGCGTGAAGAGTTTGACAGAGCACTGAAAGACCTGAGTCGAAACAAGGCCCCGGAAGTAGACAACATTCCATTAGAACTACTGACGGCCTTGGGAGAACCAGTCCTGACAAAACTCTACCATCTGGTGAGCAAGATGTATGAGACAGGCAAAATTCCCTCAGACTTCAAGAAGAATATAATAATTCCAATCCCAAAGAAAGCAGGTGTTGACAAATGTGAAAATTACGGAACTGTCAGTTTAATAAGTCGCGGCTGCAAAATACTAACGCAAGTTCTTTACAGACGAATGGAAAAACTAGTAGAAGCCGACCTTGGGGAAGATCAGTTTGGATTCCGTAGAAATATCGGAACACGTGAGGCAGAACTGGCCCTACGACGTATCTTAAAAGCTAGATTAAGGAAAGGCAAACCTACGTTTCTAGCATTTGTAGACTTAGAGAAAGCTTTTGACAATGTTGACTGGAATACTCTCTTTCAAATTCTGAAGGTGGCAGGGGTAAAATACAGGGAGTGAAAGGCTATTTACAATTTGTACAGAAACCAGATGGCAGTTATAAAAGTCGAGGGGCATGAAAGGGAAGCAGTTGTTGGGAAGGGATTGAGACAGGGTTGTAGTCTCTCCCCAATGTTATTCAATCTGTATATTGAGCAAGCAATGAAGGAAACAAAAGGAAAATTCGGATTAGGTATTAAAATCCATGGAGAAGAAATAAAAACTTTGAGGTTTGCCGATGACATTATAATTCTGTCAGAGACAGCAAAGGACTTGGAAGAGCAGTTGAACGGAATGGACAGTGTTTTGAAAGGGGGGTATAAGATGAACATCAACAAACGCAAAACGAGGATAATGGAATGTAGTCGAATTAAATCGGGTGATGCTGCGGGAATTAGATTAGGAAATGAGACACTTAAAGTATTAAAGGAGTTTTGCTGTTTGGGGAGCAAGATAACTGATTATGGTCGAAACAGGGAGGATATAAAGTGTAGACTGGCAATGGCGAGGAAAGCGTTTCTGAAGAAGAGAAATTTGTTAACATCGAGAATAGATTTAAGTGTCAGGAAGTCATTTCTGAAAGTATTGTATGTAGTGTAGCCATGTATGGAAGTGAAACATGGACGATAAATAGTTTGGACAAGAAGAGAATAGAAGCTTTCGAAATGTGGCGCTACAGAAGAATGCTGAAGATTAGATGGGTAGATCACATAACTAATGAGGAAGTATTGAATAGAATTGGGGAGAAGAGAAATTTGTGGCACAACTTGACTAGAAGAAGGGATCGGTTGGTAGGACATGTGTTGAGGCATCAAGGGATCGCCAATTTAGTATTGGAGGTCAGCGTAGAGGGTAAAAATCGTAGAGGGAGACCAAGAGATGAATATACCAAGCAGATTCAGAAGGATGTAGGTTGCGGTAGGTACTGGGAGATGAAGAAGCTTGCGCAGCATAGAGTAGCATGGAGAGCTGCTTCAAACCAGTCTCAGGACAGACCATTAACAACAACAACAACAACAATAAATATTTTCTGAGAAAAAAATGTGGTGCGTTAGTTATTGAACGACCCTTGTAGATTTCGTACCGGTAATCCACACACCACAGGAGTGGGACAGGACAAACGCTAATGTGGCGGCAATGGGATCCGACAGCATGTTGTCTTGCGGTAGCATATTTGTTGAATTTTTCGTTTCCTCTTAACACTGACTCTGATAAGTAACGTAACTGACAGGACCGCAAAGCACATTATCTGAAGAATATGAGACGAAATGAACGTCCCCTGTAGATGACATTGCAGATGGAGATGGTAATGACAGTGATCGCACTAAAAGTGTCAACGGTGCAGGAACTGTGTTTAGATAATCACTTGGGGGAATTAGCACCTGTAGTAGCTGTGCTATCATCAGTAGCCACTGCGGGACGGTCTCCGTACGGAAATTATCTAGATCATTGACTCCCAGAGCGGTCTATATCGACCCCAAGGTGTAGATTCCAACCTATAAGGGGTCCACGTCAGAAGAAAAAAACGTTCAGGGTATGTTAGATGACACTTGAGACGCGAGAGTGGATCCCATGTAGGCAGATCGCAACCAAAATTCCGAATCTCGCTCCTGTGTATACAACTGTTCATCTCATCGGCTAAGAGAGAAAGTGGAGCAGCTCGCAACATTATTCATTATTTTTTTGGTCCATTTCATAAAGAATTGTCCCTTGTTCGTTTCCAAGAAGTGCAAAGAGTATCAGGAGCCGCCCTTCATGGGCCAGGAAAAGCTTCATCACTCTTCAAGAACTGTATTACTGTGGAACACAACACGAAACATCAGTCACTTCGTAATTGTTACATATGCAAGGTATGGGGCTACATCGGCGAGGGTGGCAGCAGACGGACACAAAACAAGCGGCTCGAAGTCGATCGACTTCTGCCAATCCAGATCTTGGAAGCCCTCGTTCATCTCTTTGTGAACAGCCGATAGTTGGTAACCGTACAAGTTTAAGTGAATCAATGTCATATTTGGGCGTGCCGAGGGCAGTAAGTAAATTATTTTTTATCAAATTTTCTTTTTGTATTTTCTTAGATTGCGTAGAGATTCTCCGATCGTGGCTTGACATTGAGAGGATTGATTTCGATAGCTGTGTCTTATAATATTTACCTAAGTAGCTTAATTTTTGTCCACAG
Organism: Schistocerca serialis cubense; assembly: GCF_023864345.2. Taxonomy (NCBI): domain Eukaryota; kingdom Metazoa; phylum Arthropoda; class Insecta; order Orthoptera; family Acrididae; genus Schistocerca; species Schistocerca serialis. Next base: position 1,147,483,699 of record NC_064639.1, on the reverse strand, counting down.
ATACATAGTAAATACAGCACAATCTGAAAGGAAATGTATGCAGTACAGTGTTGATTATTTTAAGTTTGGCTTCATTCCATCCATGTTGGACAAACGATTACCTGCGTGCGTTTTGTGCAGCAAAGAGTTAAGCAATGAAACCATCCAAACTGCAGGATCATGTGGAAGGTGTCACCCTAATAAACAGTTTCAAAAAAATGGTTCAAATGGCTCTGAGCACTATGGGACTCAACTGCTGAGGTCATTAGTCCCCTAGAACTTAGAACTAGTTAAACCTAACTAACCTAAGGACATCACAAACATCCATGCCCGAGGCAGGATTTGAACCTGCGACCGTAGCGGTCTTGCGGTTCCAGACTGCAGCGCCTTTAGCCGCACGGCCACTTCGGCCGGCCAAACAGCTTCAAATATTAAAGAAAATTTCAAAAGAGACCCTCAGTGGACAGTATATTCGCTTCGACATCACGGAGAGATGATGGTTTGCAGGCATCTTACGAGATCTCTACTTATAACAAAACCTGGAAAACCGCACGCTATCGGTGAACAGTTAATTTTGCCAGTCGCTGAAGAGGCTTCAAAAACTGTTGTACAGAAGCCTGCTTATGATGTCCTCAAAAGAATTCCGTAGAGCACTAACACAGATCACAGATGTATTGATGAAATGATTTATGATATTGAAAGTAATTTGTGTAATTATCTGCAAACGACGGATTTCTCACTACAGCTGGAAAAGTCAACTTTACCTGGTAATGAACCTTTATTACTGGCATACGTTCGTTTTGTGGCCAAAGTAAATCCACGCGAGAGCTGGCAACAGACATCAGAGGAGAATCAATATTTATTGTTAAAAGATTATTCACGAAAACAGCTATCCGTTTATTAAAACAATAATGCCAGCGGCAGAAGATGGATCACCTGTCATGTTTGGGCGGTACCGTAGATTTATAAGCAATTTAGAACAAAACGAACCCGAGGTATTTGCGATGCACTAATTTATCCATCAACAAAATTTAGCTGCTAAAAATATCAGTGAGAGATTGCATCAGTATCTTCGATCTGTCGTTAAGGCAGTACACAAACTTTAAAGAAACGCACTATTTCCAGGTTATTTGCTCAGTTATGTGAAGAAAATGAAGAGAACTTCTATAAATTACTCCTTCACTCTCGAGTACGCTGGCTGTCAAAAGGCTTATGTTTGACATGGTTTTTCTGACTTTTGGAAACTGTTTTAGAAGTTTTGGGTGCTAAGGAACCAATTTTGAAAGAAAATTTGAACAAGTGGAAACCAGACGTTGCGTAATTAACAACTTTATTTACTTAATTTAATGATGTTAATCCGGCCGGTGTGGCCGAGCGGTTCTAGGCGCTTCAGTCTGGAACCGCGTGACCGCTACGGTCGCAGGTTCGAATCCTGCCTCGGGCATGGATGTGTGTGATGTCCTTAGGTTAGTGAGGTTTAAGTAGTTCTAAGTTCTAGGGGACTGATGACCTCAGATGTTAAGTCCCATAGTGCTTAGAGCCATTTGAACCAATGATGTTAACTTCCAGTTACAAGGTGACAGCCTAAATTCGATAAAAACAAAATACCTCATTTTAACTTTCGTTGGCAGAATTAAACTAATGAATCAAAACTCTGGATGGCGCAAATTTTCCCAATTCCCAATTTGCCACAGACCAACTGCCGGGATGATGATGATGTTGCAACCTGCATACATTAAATGCCCTTCACGCTGATTTTGAAGCTAGGTTTGAGCATGTTTTGACTATGGAAATACCACAAGGCATTATCAGTCCAAACAGTTATACTAAAGAAACGGATGTCATATTAGAAGAGTATCGAAATAATCACTAACTAAGGACTTAGGATACAGTTTACAAAGATGTATCTCCACTTCGGCTTCAGGAAGACATAGCCTTTACTTATCCTTTATTATGGACTATCATGAGAAAGATTTTGAGGTCTCTTCCACCTTCATACCTCGTGGAAAGGAGTTTCAGCAAGGTTGCCATTGATACCATTGCATCAATCAATTTGTCGTTAATGCAGTAAACAAAATTCGAAGAAACGCACTATTTCCAGGTTATTTGGTCAGAGGGAAGAAGAAGCAAGAGAGAGAGAGGAACAGATTGGAAGTCATTGACCGAGGAGATCAAAGGTTACACTTAACCAAACTGAAGCCAAATATTAAGAATAAATAAACAGGCTCATCTTTCTCAGTTATGTGTTACTTTCACTAGATTTGTATTTTGTATCATTTAAATTATTGAATGTATGAAACATAACAAGTTTCCTTGCGTTTTCACTCTTCAATCGTTTACAGTTCAACCTATCGAAGTGAGACGCCTTTTATCGGCCCTCAAAAACACATTTAAGTTGATGAATTTGCAAAAATTCAGTATATGAAAGGCAGGGGGTCTACCCAAAATAGAAAAAATTGACACGTGGGCCTCAACACAAAAAAATTCGGGGGACCTCTGACATAGACGCACGCACAGTCTACAATATGCGTATTGAAAGCCATCCATTGGGAAATATCTTTCAAATCAGTTATCTTGGCGCGAGTTATTGGTCGCCAACGAGCTGCAAAGAAATACTATGCACGAATTTTGACCGCTACGAACGCGTCTTTGCCTGCATACAGAATGTCTAACTACACGCTAGTCTGAGGAAGGATATCTGTCTAACTGGTCAAGTGTCAGTACGACAGAGTTTTGAGCAACGTACTCGTGTAGAATACAAGACAAAGAACACTATCTTTCTGGAATTTTTTGGACTCAACTACCACGAAAGTGTTGCTCGCTATAATTCGAGGACTTTGTTTGGTTTATCAATTTAATGTCCATTACTATGCTGTAACATACAAGAATTTATGGTAAGATCGTTTTTTGCAAGTGCCTAATAGTGTAATATTTCATTCGCAGAACTTTCGGCTTCACACGTGTAGCTTTCTTGTTCACGATGTTGAATCCTTTGTTCAAAACCAGAGGCTTCGTTCCATGTTCAAAGATCAATATTGGTTTCTCAATAAAGTTCAATATAGGTATCTCATTTACTCAGCCATAAATATAGGTCTAGGTCATGACATTCACCACTATCCCACTTATTTGATATTACTAGGGAATGTAAGATTAAATGGGGGTTCAGTTTTGTTCTGATTCAATTGCTTTGTGTAATTCAACTCCATGTGGTCCCTTAGAGGACAAATGTAACATTGCTACTCTAATTTCTCATTCTAATACGACGTTATTCGGTGCTCACGTAATTCTACATTTATCGTCAGTACATGAAATTACAACGTAAAAGTAATAACAGATAAAAATAAATGTTTATGAACACGAAAAAAGTCAATCGATAAGTTTAGGTAAACGCAATCACACCTCACTGCACAATACTTAAGGAAGTCCGATCCAAATGTAGGTTTGATTTCTGCCGAGTATTAACTGAGTGAAACATGCTTATTCTTGGAAATAAGCTAATATTATTAACAAGAAATGACAGTAAGGAATATATGTATTGAGAGGCCAATGTCAAAATACCCAGACTCGTGAGCAGGGGTCGAAAAGAGATTCGTTGAACTTACACCACTTATTGCCCGAACCGCCCGTTTCTCAGCCAAAAATATCCTTTTATAATGGGAAGAGTTACCCCGAAATATAATATCATACGACATAAGCGAATGAAGATAAGCAAAGTAGACTAATTTTCGCGTCGAACGATCGCTCACTTCAGATACCACATGTGTGGTAAAAAAGGCAGCATTAAGTCTTTCAACAAGATGCTGAACGTGGGTTTTCCACGACGGTTGACTATCTGTCTGAACACCTAGCAATTTGAACCGTTCAGTTTCACTAATCATAAGCCCATTCCGTGAAATAAGACGTCAGGTTTTGTTGAATTGGGTGTTATAAACTGTAAAAACTGAGTCTTATTGTGATTTAGCGTTAGTTTATTTTCCACAAGCCTTGAACTTAGGTCATGAATTGCGCTATCTGAAACTGAGCCAATATGGCACACAACTTCCTTTACTACCAAGCTAGCGTCATCAGCAAACAGAAATATTTAAGAGTTACCTGTAAAATACTAGAGGGCAAATAATTTATATAAATAAGGAACAGGAATGGCCGCAACACTGATCCCTGTGCCACCCCCCCCCCCCCCCCCCCCCCCCCACTTGACTGCGCCCCGCTCAGACCACGCATCACCGCCATTCTCAACACTGTGAATAGTGACCTTTTGCTGTCTGTTGCTAAGGTAAGAGGTGAACCAATTGTGAGCTACTCCCGATGTTCCATAATGGTCCAACTTCTCAAGCAATATTTTGTGATCAACACAATCAAATGCCTTAATTAAATCAAAAAATATGCCTAGCGTTCGAAATCTTTTGTTTATCCCATCCAGTACCTCACAAAAAAAGTGAATATAGCATTTTCAGTTGTTCAAGACTTCTAAAGCCGAATTGTACATTTGATAGCAAATTGTGCGATATAATATGATCAATTACCCTTACATACACAGCCTTTTCAACAACTTTAGCAAAGCATGATGGCATAGAAATAGGTCTAAAATTATCTACAGTATCCCTTTCACTCTTTTTTATATAGCGGCTTTACTACAGAGTACTTTAATCGTTCAGGAAAGTGACCATTCCTAAAGGAAAAACTACAAGTATGGCTAAATACACGGCTAACATGTGCTGCACAGTACTTCAATATTCTGCTAGGCACTCCATCATAACAATGAGAGTCCTTAGTCTTCAGTGATTTAGTTATTGACTCAATCTCCCTCTTGTCTGTATCACAGACGAGTATTTCAGACATCAATCTCGGAAAGGCATTTGCCAAGAAAGTTATATGATTCCCTGTAGAAACTAAATTTTTATTCAATTCACCAGCAATGCTCAGAAAATGATAGTTGGTGAGACACATTTACTACACACGTTACTCACTGCTCCCCTTACAACTAAAAATACAGATACAGGGTGTTTCAAAAATGACCGGTATATTTGAAACGGCAATAAAAACTAAACGAGCAGCGATAGAAATACACCGTTTGTTGCAATATGCTTGGGACAACAGTACATTTTTAGGCGGACAAACTTTCGAAATTACAGTAGTTACAATTTTCAACAACAGATGGCGCTGCGGTCTGGGAAACTCTATAGTACGATATTTTCCACATATCCACCATGCGTAGCAATAATATGGCGTAGTCTCTGAATGAAATTACCCGAAACCTTTGACAACGAGTCTGGCGGAATGGCTTCACATGCAGATGAGATGTACTGCTTCAGCTGTTCAATTGTTTCTGGATTCTGGCGGTACACCTGGTCTTTCAAGTGTCCCCACAGAAAGAAGTCACAGGGGTTCATGTCTGGCGAATAGGGAGGCCAATCCACGCCGCCTCCTGTATGTTTCGGATATCCCAAAGTAATCACACGATCATCGAAATATTCATTCAGGAAATTAAAGACGTCGGCCGGGCACCATCTTGCATAAACCACGAGGTGTTCGCAGTGTCGTCTAAGGCAGTTTGTACCGCCACAAATTCACGAAGAATGTCCAGATAGCGTGATGCAGTAATCGTTTCGGATCTGAAAAATGTGCACTATATCGTTAGCGAATGTCTCTCGTGCAGCAATGATAGCGGCGCTGAGGGGTTGCCGCGTTTGAATTTTGTATGGATAGAGGTGTAAACTCTGGCGCATGAGAAGATACGTGGACGTTGGCGTCATTTGGACCGCAGCTGCAACACGGCGAACGGAAACCCGAGGCCGCTGTTGGATCACCTGCTGCACTAGCTGCGCGTTGCCCTCTGTGGTTGCCATACGCAGTCCCCCTACCTTTCCAGCACGTTCATCTGTCACGTTCCCAGTCCGTTGAAATTTTTCAAACAGATCCTTTATTGTATCGCGTTTCGGTCCTTTGGTTACATTAAACCTCCGTTGAAAACTTCGTCTTGTTGCAAGAACACTGTGTTCTAGGCGGTGGAATTCCAACACCAGAAAAATCCTCTGTTCTAAGGAATAAACCATGTTGTCTACAGCACACTTGCACGTTGTGAACAGCACACGCTTACAGCAGAAAGACGACGTACACAATGGCGCACCCACAGACTGCGTTGTCTTCTACATCTTTCACATCACTTGCAGCGCCATCTGTTGTGGAAAATTGTAACTACTGTAATTTCGAAAGTTTGTCCGCCTGAAAATGTACTGTTGTCCCAAGCATATTGCAACAAACGGTGTATTTCTATCGCTGCTCGTTTAGTTTTTATTGCCGTTTCAAATATACTGGTCATTTTTGAAACACCCTGTAGTTATAGGCTCTAACAGCTTCCATTAGGGAATGAAGAGCCTGCGACTTTTTTTCTCGTATTACCAGCCACTGCCAAAAACTATTAAGAAAACGTGGTGTACAAAGTATTCGCATCTGACTGAATGTTACCTGCCAGGCAGCAAAAAAATATCTACAAAACTCTTCGAAAAATTATGCTCTCGCGCTTACGAAGATTGTAGATAGTAATACCGCATTATAAAGCGGTAGCATTAGTGTGTTTAACAACTAACATATTTTTTTCATATAAAACACTCCCGGACTTACTGCCACGTCAATTCGTGGTAGAATACCGAGATTTCGTCGATTACCTCCACCGTCTTCGTCAGGAGCAGCTGACTGTGTAAAATGCTACCATTGTGGCATTATATATCACATAGACAGCTTCTGAGTGGTAGGTAATGCTGTAGCAGATGGTATCACCGTCTGCGCTGGAGGCGCTACCGCTCCCGTAGTAGCGTAAACAATGCGACTAACATCTCTGCTTGCTTCTCTGCACGGCTAAGTCTATATCCACTGTCATGGTTGTATTTCCTCTCCCACATTCTTATTTCTACAACCATTTAAATTACAAAATCCCAGTTTGTAGAAACCTGGAAAAAAAGTTTCGTTTTGTGAAACATTATTTTGTGTTTCCAGAATGAAATTTTCACTCTGCAGCGGAGTGTGCGCTGAAATGAAACTTCCTGGCAGATTAAAACTGTGTGCCGGACCGAGACTCGAACTCGGCACTTGCCCGCGAAAGACAGTGGTCCCGAGTTCGAGTGTCGGTCCGGCACACAGTTTTAATCTGCCAGGAAGTTCCATTATTTTGTGTTTGTTTATAAAGCTGTGCTCAGAAACTGCAGGTGTGTCAAGTTCTCTATTTTCAATATGGCGTTGATGTTCTTCACAGAGGTCGGAAGACGAAGTATAAGACCTATCTTCCGACCTCCTAAGAAGAAAAAAAATGCTACGCCCTGTTAAGGACAGTCTCGGTCTCAGAGTCCCTGAGATTTATAAGATACCTTGAGAGTGTGTAAGAAACTGCATCGGTCAGTCCATCCGCACAGTTTCTGACTGCTGTGCAAAACATCAACGGCATGTTAAAAATCGGGAGGTGGAGAAACGCGCGATTGCTGAACACAGCCTTGCAAGCAAACACAAAATACGTGTGATGAAGCAAACGGTTTGTCCCAGGCTTCTAAGAACTGACATTCTGTAATGAAAGAGGTTGTAGGAATAAGAATGTAGGCGAAGTATTTCGACGGTGGCATCTTCATAGCGTTGCATGGAAGCGATCTGTCGATCCAGAGAAGCAGAGACATTCGTCTTAATGTTTACTCAACTATGAGATCGGTGGCGCCACCAGCGCAGACAATTATGTCATCAGCGACAGCATTTCTTAATTACTGGCTAAGCAGAAACCGTCTATGGGCTGTATAAGGAGACCACAGCAGCAGTTTAGACAGTCAGTTGCTCCTGATAAAGACGGTTGAGGCAACAGTGGAAAGCTCGAGGTTTTACCCCGAGTTGACGCGGCAAGAATTCCGAGTATGTTTTACACGACAGTGCCGTCGCGAAAGACTTCGTTCTCCCATTTTTTGATAGTTTTTAATTTTATTTGTTAAGAAATCGTGCTTCGTTTCCTCAACCCCTTTCCCCTTTCTGAAAATTAATTTGCTCCACCTCTCCCAGATCAAATCACAGGAACACTCTTGCTACTGTCGTTATAGAAACATCACAGCTACATCGTCTGCAGCTACAGAAGGTATCTTCATCTCAGAGCTGGGAAGGAGGGCACATTGTGGAAGAATAAAGTTTCAGATCAAGCAGAGTAATCCACAGTTGCGAAGTGTACAATTTCATTATGATGCATTGTGGCACTGATGAAGATGAATTTTTGCCTTCTCCCAAATCCATTTCTTTTTTTTCCTTTTTTTCCCAATATGCAATAGTACTAGCAGCAAATTTCCAACATTTAAACTTTCCATCCTGGTGGCATGTTTGAATGCAGTTGAATGATAAGCTGAAATTAGGAATAAATGTGTGACTGCAAAATGCAGTCCTTCGTTTATGTGTCATCAGTTACTGAATCGTTGTGGAATATGTAATACCTGCCGGGTGACGTCGACCACCGCCGATATTTCGACAGGAGCGCACCCTGCCATTCTCAACGCACAACTGCAAAAAAATGGTTCAAATGGCTCTGAGCACTATGCGACTTAACTTCTGAGGTCATCACACCTAAGGACATCACACACATCCATGCCCGAGGCAGGATTCGAACCTGCGACCGTAGCGGTCGCTCGCCTCCAGGCTGTAGCGCCTAGAACCGCACGGCCACTCCGGCCGGCCGCACAGCTGCAAGGAGGAAGCAGTGTGCAAGGGAATATAATACCTCGGTTCTCAGAGGAGAAACAAGGAAGATACCACACACAGAACAAGTAACCGCAGACACCGGTCATCCTATGGAATACAACAACACGGAGATTCTGGCTTGCACGTCCAACTATTGGGATAGTGTTACTAAGGAAGCTGTTGAAATCATACTATCAAGCAACCTGATAAACAGAGATGGTGGATTTTGTTTAAATTGTGCTTGGTATACGGCTCTGTCTCTCTCCAAAAAACAGAGGGACCTGTTAATTAATAGCCACTATCGATATTTCTGATGTTGGTTATCTTTGGTTGTGTGTTGACTCTGCGGTTACTTGTTCTGTGTGTGGTATCTTCCTTGTTTCTCCTTTGTGAACCGAGGTATTAATTTCCCTTGCACATTGCTTCCTCCTTGCAATTGTGCCTTGAGAATGGCAGGGTGCACTCCCGTCGAAATATCGGCGGTGGTCGACGACGTCACCCGGCAGCAAACCCGTAAGTTATCTGAACATTCAATTCGCCGGGAAGTGTTAAGGTCTCACAAGAGCAAATTTGTTTCTGTCTCTGGTGGTGCTATTCCATCAGGGAGAACCTCAGATCGTTTGTTTGGAAGAATCGGATGAAAAAGAAATGTTACACTGAATGTTTGATTTAGTTGTGAAAGTTTCATCTCGTGGCTTAATTGGTTTAGAATTTGGATTGCAATTTCATTTTTGTTGTTAGTGACTAGAGGCAAAAAAATTTAAATTTGTGATAAGTTCCTATGGCACCAAACTGCTGAGGTCATCGGTCCCTAGGCTTCCACATGATCTAACTTAAACTAACTTACACTGAGAACAACACACGCACTCATGCACCGGGGAAGACGTGCGAACCGTGGCAAGGCTCCCTAGACCGCACGGCTACCCCGCGCGCCCAACTACAGGAAAGGGGCGCAGTATGTGACTAGATACATGTCTGTGCAGCGTGCAAGACACAAAGGTCAGATCTCAAGATCTATAGATACACAGTGTGTTAGGGTAATAAGTCCAGATATTTCTACTGATGACTGAGGGCGGGGTACCGAACAAAATTACGTCAGTATTTACTTCAAAGCGGGTCAGGTACAGAAGTGTGAACGCTTGGAAGCAAAACGGAAAGTCTACACTGACAGGGGTAGTCCACTTAACAGCACAGTTACATCCACCCAGGAAACATCAGGTGATATATTACATGATGTGTCTGGAGGAACATCGTCAGACGTAGAGATAAAACCACTAATACAATGAAGTGGGTACATATTAAGTATCAATGATCACAGTATCTGTACCTATGCCGCTATCACCTTGTATTTCGAAAATAAATGTCCGATCTTAAAGTCACATCACTACGTTGTATTGTACCCCAGTGAAATAATATTTACAATTGCTTTTATGAAACTACAGCTATTACAGCTACTATAAGAATCATACTCATTAGCGCTATTTGAAAATAAATTTCCTTGTTAAATTTTAGCTTAGCAAATTATACCTATCGGTCATGAGAAACAAGTGATATGGTTTCCAGTCCCGCTGTATGCTTCCACCACAACTTGATCACATATTTCGAAGACATAATCGATGGCAAAATTTGATTAAGACAGTCGGAATTAATTTTGTAGAAGAGGAAAGCTCACATACAGGTAAACAAGAGAAGGTTAAAGGCTGCCGCGCTGGATTAGCCGAGAGGTCTGAGGCGCTGCAGTCATGGACTATGCAGCTGTTCCCGGCGGAGGTTCGAGTCCTCCCTCGGGCATGGGTGTGTGTGTTTGTCCTTAGGATAATTTAGGTTAAGTAGTGTGTAAGCTTAGGGACTGATGACCTTAGCAGTTAAGTCCCATAAGATTTCACACACATTTGAACATCTTTTGGTTAAAAGCTGTGGCCATGTGCTTATTACCGTGTAGTGTCGCTATTTTGATTTAAGCGGATTTCGATCATTATTCATTTTTATTCAGGGATACAGTAGTATTAGAATGGCTTAGATTCAACAGTTCAGGAGCCGCAAATTGCATGTAGCCCCTGTTTATTTTGCAAGAATTCCATTTTATATTCACCACTATTGCCACAACACTATGTTTAGGACCATTCTGGATAGTTCTCTTCGAAAACCATGCAAATGTAGTTGAAACATCGTTCACGCCGTTTACCGTTTCTTAATGACTTTTGACTTCATCAGAAGTCAACTACTTTAATAACTTCCTCTCAGAACATCTTCGTCCGTATAATAAAGTAATATTCTACTTCTCACCACATTTCATCTGCTTTTCTATCCTCTTCATTATTCTTATGTTTCATAACGCCATTCCTCAAATCCTTACCAGTTGAAAATTATGCCCGCTGCCAAGAGACTCGGACTACTCAATGAGAATGCAGAAACACGCACATGCGCTCGAACGAAAAACCACACTTGAATGCCGCGTCAACTCTTGTTCCCCGTCCGCTAGGCTACCGAAAAATTAGGTTCGGTAGGTGTGGTACGCTTACAATGTTTTGGCAAAGCATTATGAAAATTACTGCCTGATCAGCTTTAAACCTATGTCTTGTGCAGTATTCGTTATGTTCCACACCTTTTCAACTTTGTCCCTAACATCACATAACAAGTTTAAACTATTATTGTAGTTCATATTTATATTCCATTTTCTTTATTACTGAATTTTTTGCGCCGCTGTCTATGGTATTCTCATTGGGTGAAGTTTGTTTACTGGGGCTAAGAGGACAGGTGGAAGGTGTCGGAAGGCTTTGCTGTCTTCCCATTGGAATTAGTCTACACAACAGTAATCATCAATAACCGAAGACTTTTGAGAGTGTTCTGTATCTTATTGTTGGGTGAATTGTTCGTGAAACTGTATGCCAGGCTTATTGACACCTGGAATCAAAGATGTCTGGGAGTACGAGGAAGGAGGGGTACTTTTATTGCTCGCCTCCCCACCCCCAGAATATGGGTACAAAGTGTTATTCATTACGTAAGTTACATCCACCTCCAGAATGAGTGGATAACTATCAAGTCTCTAAGATATGAAAAGTTTCTTTGTTCTTATGGTTTGACGTGCTCGAAACTAACCAGCCCATTGATATATCCAAAAGTGCCGCTACTGCTGGTTGCGTACATTTGCAGGATATTTTCATTTCACATCCTGTCAATTTGAGTGACCACATATGTCCACGAACAGCATCTATCTCGTGTTGTCTATTAGACTTTTAAACTGAAAATCTGCTTTCATTTACTTATTATTAGCAAATTTGTACTGTGTTTGTCCCAGCGTTGCCATTGTCATAGTATACGTTGTAACGCCGGAAATGCATATCCTCCTACTTCCATCTATTGTACTATTATTTTTTTTCCTTGTTTTGTTACCTCAAGATATGACATTTCTGTCTCTTTATATATTGTAATTGCTTTACTGTTTGGATATATATATATTTATGCACTTATGTCGATGTATAATTGGTTTGTTTCGTAAATATTATTTGTATTTTTACGCTGGGTCTTGCCTAGGGAAAACTGCTATCGAACGATTACATCGATAGGTCGTGTGAAGACTCAAAGTGTGTAGGATCTTTGGTAGTGTTAACTCTGCCGCGTGGAGCGCGGGCAGGGCAGAAAGGGTCTGGCGGGGGTAGCGAGTGGAGCAGGTGTGTTGTGTGACGCTCCCGCGAGTTGCCGCGCTTTCGGGGTTTGGCAGCATGTAATTGCGCTCGACTCGCGATGATAGTTTCTGACATGGTGTCGCGGACGGGAAGCATTAGCTGGCGCACATCAAGAGCCCGTTTCGCCTGGTGACCGTGTCGAGAAGAAGGCGCGCCAACATACAGCTTCTGCAACAGCGACGGCCGACAATGAGTGACTGTCGCCACCTCCTCGATCGACGGCTTCCAACCTTCAATCAACCAACAAGGAAGACTGGAAGCACGTAAAGTTTTAGAACTGTATGGCAGACCTCAGCTTTTAATCTTGTTCCATTTGCCTCGCAAAATTACAGCAACTTAGCATGAACCTTTGTTGCTCATTGTCCCAATTGCATTACCAAGCAAGGTCCCTTCCTTTTCCGGAATGAACCCGAGTGTCGTTGAAATTCAGACGCCAGCATTAAAGTAACATCATTTCACTGCTTTAATCTCAAAGGTATTCATAGCTGGCTTCAATATTCAGATTACACAAGCACAAATTAAGAGTGCGAGTTTTGTTATCGTATTTTATCTTACCTGTGACTGCAGCTCAGCTTGATACGTACTAAATTTTACTATTGTTAATTGTTCAGGATCATTTAATTCAAGTTCAAAGTTAAATCTCTTATTTCTAAATTGCGTAGATTCAAGTAGTTTTTGAAATGATTGTTGAGGTAGTCCAAGACTAACCGTATTTTACTGAATTTCGATGTGCTTCAGAAAGAAAGCTCACTGTTAACTTCAGTCACTAAATTAACTTTCGATTTTCCGGTTTTATTAATTCTTTTGCTAAATTAAGTCAGGGTGTAGCGAAATTTATTACTTCTGACAAACTTTCAGTTTTCACACTACACGTGTCAACCTTCAGTTGCCACGCTTCTAGTGCTAATTATATGTGTAATAATCTTTCTTTTTCAGTTACTATAGTAATTGTCCTTAGGACTGGCGACCGTGATTTCCCCAAATCTCAAATACCTAATTACCGCTAGTTAATTGTTAATGTAACGGCTGCACATTTACTTTCTTTATTAACTTTACCCCTTTTCAAAATTAATTTCCACCAGTTTCATTAGCACATTTCCTTTCATTTAGATGTAACCCTTTCCTCCCTCTTTACCGACAGGTTAACTTCGGTGACGATTGCTTTTCCAAAACTCCCATTAGGTACACGCGGTTTCATTTTTCACTGTCATTAAGGTCGGTAAGTGAGGGGGAGGTTACACGTGGCGACCTGGTGACAGGACAATCTTCAGATTTGAGGTTGTTCTGGACACGAATTTGGCATTGTGCAAATCTTGTAACAAAGTACTGGTTACGTACAGGCCGTTACGTCAGCGAGAACAAGTAGTGGGAGTAATCCTAATTACATTTGAGATTTGTCAGTTATATTGAAAATTATTAAAATGAGTGAAGGCAACAATTGCCAAAATTTGGTAGACTTGGATACGGAACAATCGGTCGAACAGTGGGAAACGCGCACCGCGGTACCCATTGTTCAGGGGCAGGCGGCTAGCATGAAAGACGCGACCGCCGAAACGCAACAAAGAGCAGAAATGGAATTCCAAACTTTAGAAAATGTTTCGGAATCGGAAGCGAAAATCAAATCTGTACCCCTTGATGATGAATACGGGGGAACATGTATAGAGGAACCAGCTACGGAAGTAAAACCGGTAGTCTCCGGGAATTTAACTGATTTATTGAATGTTTTGATTAATGAAATCAAGAGTCAATCGGCAGAAATTATAGCTCTGTCTGCCAAGCAAGAAGCTCAGTCTGAAAAGATTGAACGAAAGCTAGACAATCAGAACAAAGCTATTAATGTTGTTAACAACAATGTTGGAGTTGTTAATACAAAAGTTGATAAAATCAAAGAAGATATTGTTGTAATTAATACCGAAATCGGTAATCTTAAACAGGAAATGATAGGCGTTCAGGCGGAAATTGCGAGCATAAATACTCGCTTTGATTCCGAAATTAGCAGAATCGAGAAAAGTGTAGGAGAAGCAGTTGCTCCGATCATCGAGAATAAGGTGACGGAACAAATTCAATTAGTGAAAAAAGAGGATCAACAGAAGGTGGAAACTTTAAAGGCTTTAGTGTCCGAAGTAGACACTAAAGTGAGGGAGCAGGCTAATACCTGCGAAGAGAAAAAGAGGGAAGTGGAAACGCTTGCGACAACCACTTGCCAAGTAATTATGAGAGTGTCGGAATTAGAAAAGAAACTTGACGAAAACAGAGCTATGTGCCAATCTGTGCACATAGTTCGGAATTGTTGACGAAAGAGGAGCGGTTCGACCCCTTGAAAAAAGGCGGTATACACGCGACGGATTTCATTAAAAATTGTGAAAGAGTTTTACCCAGATCATGGACTAATGAGAGAAAAATTAATGCGGTTATTGATGTGCTGGTTGGTGATGCCAAGCGTTGGGGCTTAAACCTCAACATTACGAACCTGACTTTTGACGAGTTTAAAAATTTGTTTCTGGCTGAATACTGGTCAGAGCAAAAACAGCAAAGTGTCTGGCGCGAATTTGTCGTATCGAGGCCTTTCGATGCGAATTCGCGCGGCTCGATGAAGGAGTTTTGTGAGGGCTGGATCCGCAAGTTGGAATATTTGCGTGATCGCCGCACGGAATCCGAAATAGTCTGGGAACTCTACAAAAAGCTTCCAGATGATACAAAACGCTACGTAGGAAGCAATTACAGGACAATAAATGATTTCCTGGAAAGAGTGGAGGACGAGGACAATTGGCGCAATAATCGCGACAGTGGTAGAGGCCGTGGTAACAACAACGGGTACCACAGCAACCACACCAACGATAACCATGGGAATAATGCATACCGCAACCATGGCAGCAATAACAATAATGGTTCGGACCGTAATAACAATCGGTACAATGCAAATAATAACCGGAATGACGGAAACCAGTATCATACTAGCGTGATACGGGCTGCGCAGCATAGTAATAACGCCAGAGGGTGTGACCAGCCGCCTCAGCAGTATCCGGGGAGCGTATCTGCTGGGACGAGACAGGGAAACCATTAGCCGCGCCGGTGAGGGGCCGACCGGGCGTGGAGAAATTTTGGCGGCCCAATAACAGGAGAAAACCCAGGTGTCGTCGTTATGAAAATTCCGTATGGAATAATCAACGGCGGGAGAGTGTGCCAGTGTTAGGAGAAAGGAGTGCGCCCACAAGTAGTAGATCAGCTGTAGACACGGCAGTAGGAAGTACATTCACTGTCAGTGAGAACAATTTAAGTAGTGTTCCGAAAATCGATTATAAAGTGGCAGCTGTAATACCCACAGCGGAACTGGAGATTGAGTTTAAGAATGATTCGCAATTGTTGAGAGAAGATCAGATGTCGGATAACACGTCCGTCATTGAGCGAGGGGATGCAGAGAGGGATGAGGTCTGGTTACGGCAGTTCGGTCGCTTATACGACGAACTAAGAGATTATAGGGGCCGGTACGGGAGAAGTGTTTATAGGGAGCGCGGGCAGGATTTGCCGCGTCTCGTCCCACAGGAGGATAGTAGTTGTGAAGTGATAGAAAGTTCTGGCCCTAACCGGCAGACTTTACTAGAAATAGTTGATGTTAATGGGGAGCACGAGCAAGATGCGTCGTGTTTCGTCCCGCAGGAATTGAATGTTGAAGTAGTAACGGAAAGTTCTGGCCCTAACCGGCAGACTTTATCGAAAGTTGTAGTGGTAGAAGTAGCCGACCCATCCGACGCAAACCTCCAGTTTAAATATTGCGAGAGTATTAAGGAGAAAGATTACGAAAATTTTAGTGATAGCCGGACACGATTGGTAGAAAAGCACGTAGATTACAGCGTGTACGAGGTTAGAGCTGACGTTATACGGTCAGACGGTAGCAGTGTGGGTTGCGCAGATCCAGAGGAAGTAATTGCAGATACTACTGGGCACATTTCTCCAGGTAGATTGGCAGATGAGATCAATCTGGCCAAAGAGGAATCAACAAAGGTGACAATTAGTGAATTGATAGCAAAGCAACACTCACTAGTTGACGAGTTACAGGAAAAGGTTTCGGTATTGGAGGCGAAGCTACAGACTAAGCCTCAGGACAAACTTGTTGAAATTAAAACTGTATGTGAACAGAGGCTGAAAAAGCCGCCAGATAAGCCGGATTTAGGATCAAAGCCGGATGGTTTTTTCTGGAATGACCTGGATATAGACGAGGATTTACTGTGGGAAAATAAAAAAACAGTCGAGGACAAGTGTAGACAGATAGTAGTGTCTGTTAATACGCACGGCCTACAACTAAACGTGTTGATTGACACCGGTGCAGAATTGAGTCCTGTATCTGGGAAAATATTTGAGTTACTGAAAGACAGACCTGGCATCGTAGTTATGCCAGTAACAGGAGTGAAAATTATCGGTGCTACTGGGAAGGCCAGTAAACCGGTCACAAAACAGATTTTGTCCACTTCGAGATATGTGGGGCAAGATTTGAACAAGAGTTTGTCGTCGTGCCAGACTTGACTACGGGAGTAATTATCGGGTTAGATTGGCTATTAAAGTACCGTGCAGTGATTAATTGCGAAAGCAAAACTTTGACATGTATGTCACAAGATAAAACAATAGTAGTTAGTTTTGACGAGGCAGGAGACTGTGTGCATAGGCAATACCAGCCTATACACATTGTTAACTGGCCGGATGACATTGATGTAGGAATGAATTTGAACTGCCGTGACGTGAGGAATTTCGGCATTGACAGAAGTAAAAGTTTAGTGGAAGAGATAATCAAATTCCCTCCACGGATTGACATTAGTATTGGTGTGAAAAAAGATCGTTTGCCAGAAATAATGAAGCTAAGAACTGATGCTCGCATACGTCGTCATGACGCTAAAGCGCGTTTTGCTAAGTTTGCAATCGGAGACTTAGTACTTGTAAAAGCTCATGAGAAATCGAGCGAGATAGACCATGAAAAGTGTAAATTTAAGTTTGTTTATAATGGACCATATAAAGTCATTGGTATGCCTCACACAAATGCTTACGGAATATTGTAGACTTGAAATTGTACCAACCTAGGATCGATTAATACCACACAATGGGTAATTTATACAGTATGTAAAATAGAGTGTAAGATTTAACGATTTGCTAGATTGCCAAGCTTTTGACTGACCAAGGTCATTAAAGAAATTGTAATTAATAATTATTAATTTTGATTAATCAATTTAATTTTAATCAATTTAATCATGATCTAATCAACTGAAAAATCCAAGCTGCTAGTTTAAGTTTTCAGCTGAGTCACAGTAGATTAAGGAATGTAAATATGATTTTGTAAATAGCTGTAAGATTTCATAAATATGTGATTTACTAGTCATTGCCGATGTACTTAGACGCTGTTTTAAGTTTCAGGCTAGTACATGCGTGTGATGATGGACAGTGTTGAGTTATCCACTGTGATAGTATTAAGGGACTCCTTGAGATTACTCGGGAGTGAGTTTTTCCTAAACAATTCAGTGAAACGGACGTTCTGGAAACGCCGTCATAAGGGCGAGTGAGATCAAGCGTGCCGCACACGCGGGCGCAACAATACTGGCGAGGCGAGCCGCTGTCGGCTCTTGTGCCGCTGTTGGCTCTTGTGCCGCTGTCGGCATCCTTTGTACTCGCGAGTACGGAATGTGGAGTTGCTTTTCTTCCCGGACAGCTGATGTGAAAGGATTCTGCTGTCAATATTTATGTTTTATTTTATCTGCTGTATATTATTTTCTTGTTTAGCGTTAATTGGACATGACGAGAATATTAATTATGAAAAGGTTACATAAATATGTGTATTCTATGTAATTAATTATTAGTTTGCGTATTTTGATATACCTGTTTTTTATGACCATGTACTCTGATCAATTTTGCAAATAGTATTCCATTTCTTATAGTGTTACGAATTTTAATGATTTTGGAATAGCTAAACCGTTTTCTATGTTTTCTATGAATTTTAATATGTTGTCAACCTGTTTTATTTTGTGCAAGATGACAGAGTGGAATAAGATTAGGAGTGTCTCCACTCAATTATTATGGTCTAAAAAATTTATTTATGCTTAATTAGACGAATGCTAAATTTTGTTGATGTTTTGAGCATATGCATTTCCGCTGTTTCTTTTTTGGGACATTTTCTGAGTCTGTTTACGTTACACGAACATCCTCAGACAATGTGGGGCACGTGTAACGCCGGAAATGCATATCCTCCTACTTCCATCTATTGTACTATTTTTTTTTTCCTTGTTTTGTTACCTCAAGATATGACATTTCTGTCTCTTTATATATTGTAATTGCTTTACTGTTTGGATATATATATATTTATGCACTTATGTCGACGTATAATTGGTTTGTTTCGTAAATATTATTTGTATTTTTACGCTGGGTCTTGCCTAGGGAAAACTGCTATCGAACGATTACATCGATAGGTCGTGTGAAGACTCAAAGTGTGTAGGATCTTTGGTAGTGTTAACTCTGCCGCGTGGAGCGCGGGCAGGGCAGAAAGGGTCTGGCGGGGGTAGCGAGTGGAGCAGGTGTGTTGTGTGACGCTCCCGCGAGTTGCCGCGCTTTCGGGGTTTGGCAGCATGTAATTGCGCTCGACTCGCGATGATAGTTTCTGACATGGTGTCGCGGACGGGAAGCATTAGCTGGCGCACATCAAGAGCCCGTTTCGCCTGGTGACCGTGTCGAGAAGAAGGCGCGCCAACATCCAGCTTCTGCAACAGCGACGGCCGACAATGAGTGACTGTCGCCACCTCCTCGATCGACGGCTTCCAACCTTCAATCAACCAACAAGGAAGACTGGAAGCACGTAAAGTTTTAGAACTGTATGGCAGACCTCAGCTTTTAATCTTGTTCCATTTGCCTCGCAAAATTACAGCAACTTAGCATGAACCTTTGTTGCTCATTGTCCCAATTGCATTACCAAGCAAGGTCCCTTCCTTTTCCGGAATGAACCCGAGTGTCGTTGAAATTCAGACGCCAGCATTAAAGTAACATCATTTCACTGCTTTAATCTCAAAGGTATTCATAGCTGGCTTCAATATTCAGATTACACAAGCACAAATTAAGAGTGCGAGTTTTGTTATCGTATTTTATCTTACCTGTGACTGCAGCTCAGCTTGATACGTACTAAATTTTACTATTGTTAATTGTTCAGGATCATTTAATTCAAGTTCAAAGTTAAATCTCTTATTTCTAAATTGCGTAGATTCAAGTAGTTTTTGAAATGATTGTTGAGGTAGTCCAAGACTAACCGTATTTTACTGAATTTCGATGTGCTTCAGAAAGAAAGCTCACTATTAACTTCAGTCACTAAATTAACTTTCGATTTTCCGGTTTTATTAATTCTTTTGCTAAATTAAGTCAGGGTGTAGCGAAATTTATTACTTCTGACAAACTTTCAGTTTTCACACTACACGTGTCAACCTTCAGTTGCCACGCTTCTAGTGCTAATTATATGTGTAATAATCTTTCTTTTTCAGTTACTATAGTAATTGTCCTTAGGACTGGCGACCGTGATTTCCCCAAATCTCAAATACCTAATTACCGCTAGTTAATTGTTAATGTAACGGCTGCACATTTACTTTCTTTATTAACTTTACCCCTTTTCAAAATTAATTTCCACCAGTTTCATTAGCACATTTCCTTTCATTTAGATGTAACCCTTTCCTCCCTCTTTACCGACAGGTTAACTTCGGTGACGATTGCTTTTCCAAAACTCCCATTAGGTACACGCGGTTTCATTTTTCACTGTCATTAAGGTCGGTAAGTGAGGGGGAGGCTACAACGTCATACTATGATCTTTTTAATAGTAATTTCCTCACTTGCTGTACGTAAAATAGTTTTCATGGTGTAGAAAGAGTTATGACTGAAGTCTGAAATGCCTGTGATAGTACAAAGAATTTTCCGTTTCTTTATCATGTCGTGTCCGACTGTGTCGTTAATAATGGTGACAGTCAGTTTACACCTTGAATTAAGAAACATTTACAACGAAAATAAGTATGTCACACTCCACTGCTGCAGCGCATTTTTTGACGCCAAGGATAGTCAAAACATTATGATAAAACAAGGAACCGAAACCTAATAAAAAAAACTGTTCTATGCTACATTGGCGACAGGGTCATAGGCGAAAATCAGGAGTGTTGTTAACGTTTCAGAACATAAGGGGGTCAATAACAATTCCTAAAATCAACAGCATTTATTTTACCCAGTTCACGGTATTTTACCTGATTTCGACATGTGGTTAATCTACTTCGTTGAAAGTAGTTATGCGACAGTCAGAAACGTATTACCCCGTAAACTGATATTGTCATCAGAGGCATTACATATTCCACAAGGATTAACTAACGGATGTCACAAAAACGAAGGACTGCATTTTGCAGTCAGAGACACATTTATTCCTAATCTCAGCTTATCATTCAACTGCATTCACACATGCCACCGTGATGGAAAGTTTAAATATTTTGACTGTGGAAACATTGAGGAGTTCTGTGTCTAAGAGATACCAACCTGAACCATCTATCAAAGTGTTAGCCACAGTACCAGTTGGTTTTCTCACGGCGTACTAACACAGGAGGGGTTAACCACTTCGTAATTTCGGCTTTTATGACTGCCCACACAGAGGGTGCTACACTAGCGCCAGCAGCGAGGCAATCCACTAACGCCTTGAGATTCGCGCAGCCGCAATGCGGGAGTTAGAATGTGTGGGGTAATTAAAGCGCCCTGGGTGTGCCGACTGCTAAATTAGGCGCGAGAGCGCGGCCATGCTGCCCGTCCGGGGACGGAATTATGCGTTTCGGCTTCTGCGGACCCGTGCTGTCCGACAACCAATTTACGACCCCTGCGAAGTTCCGGCACCATTATATATCCCGTCATAACGAGCGGAAGGGAGGGGCGCAGCCCGCGTGCGGCTGCGGGAACGTTCACATGTGTTACGACACGCATTTCGCATTCGAGACCTACTAAATCCATTTCGTCTTGTTAGAGCTCGGACGAGAATTCGTCTGGACGTGTGGCTTACGCAGAAAACTAAACTGATGAAACACTTTCCTCTCTTCCTAAGGTGTCGATACCTAACTATACAAGGCGCAGTGGTTAGCACACTGGACTCGCATTCGGGAGGACGACGGTTCAATCCCGTCTCCGGCCATCCTGATTTAGGTTTTCCGTGATTTCCCTAAATCGCTTCAGGCAAATGCCGGGATGGTCCCTTTGAAAGGGCACGGCCGATTTCCTTCCCAATCCTTCCCTAACCCGAGCTTGCGCTCCGTCTCTAATGACCTCGTTGTCGACGGGACGTTAAACACTAACCACCACCACCTAACTATACAACAGAATCAAAAATGGTTCAAATGGCTTTGAGCACTATGGGACTTAACATCTGAGGTCATCAGTCCTCTAGAACTGAGAACACTTAAACTTAACTAACCTAAAGACATCACACACATCCATGCCCGAGGTAGGTTCGAACCTGCGACCGTAGCAGTCGCGCGGTTCCGGGCTGCACGCCTAGAACCGCTCGGCCACAATGGCCAGCTAAAACAGAATCATTCACACACTCCGCACGTCTAATCTGTCTCTCACTACACCCCCTCTGGCGAAAGGTAACACACCATAGGCCCTGCAAGTCTGTAAACTGAGCTATTCCACCTTGCACTTTCCATTCGCCAGAATCGGTGCACTCAGAGGCGAATATGGTGGGCTTTCCGCGACCGTCCAGCCGATAATAGAGTGAGTAGTGGCTTCTAACTCTACAGGTTTCTTGCCCTACGCAGGTAGTATTTCCAACAGGACTGGTCATGTTCTGAGGTAACATGGTCTGAAGCGTGTTTTCCCAAGCCGCCTAATATTAAGTCTCGTAAGGCCATGCAGATATCGTATGTCATACATCGGTCAGACCATCACGTCCATGGCCGAGCGGTTCGAGGCGCTTCAGTCTGGAACCACACGACCGCTACGATCGCAGGTTCGAATCCTGCATCGGGCATGGATGTGTGTGATGTCCATAGGTTAGTAAGGTTTAAGTAGTTCTAGGGGACTGATGACCTAAGCTGTTAAGTGCCATAGTGCTCAGATCCATTTTTTTTAACCATCACGCCCACAAAACAACGGTGCTTTCAACAGCCACTCGGCAAACCTGCCGTTGCAA
The DNA here is from genome assembly GCF_023864345.2 of Schistocerca serialis cubense. Lineage (NCBI taxonomy): Eukaryota > Metazoa > Arthropoda > Insecta > Orthoptera > Acrididae > Schistocerca > Schistocerca serialis. The sequence goes on along the minus strand of NC_064639.1, from coordinate 1,147,461,172 downwards.
AGCATTGCCACGGTACCAGTTACCGATGGAATATAACAGTACAAAGATTCTGGCGTGCACTTCCGGTTACCGGGATACTGTTACTAATGAAGCTGTTGAGGTAAACCAGCCGCGCGAAGTGGCCACGTGGTTTGAGGCGCCATTACACGGATTGCGCTTCCCTTCCCGCCGGAGGTTAGAGTTCTACCCCGGCATGGGTGTGTGTGTTGTTCTTAGCATAAGTTAGTTCAAGTAGTGTGTAAGTCTCGGGACCGATGACCTCAGTAGTTCGGTCCCTTAGGAATTCGCACACATTTGAACATTTTTCTTTAGGTAAACCATCAAGTGACATTATTAAGGAAGACAGATGTTTTTACTTAAACTGTGCCAAGGATCTTGCTCCTACCTTGTTTAAACAGTGTAGGGACAGAGAGGGCAGAGTTAGCGCTACTTGCTCACACGCTGATAATTAATATTCCACTATCGGTTGTGGTGTGGTGTTAGTTTTTATGAGGTGTGTTATCTTTCTGCCATCTTTTCTGTTTCATGTTTATGTACTCTCACTTACCGATCTTTTAAGTTGTCATGGACATTTGTGCCTTGAAATATCAACGGCTGCATTACTGGACTGCTTTGATTCGCTACGTCGGGAGAAGGGCAAGTGTGACATACCGTATACAGAGCTTGCATTGAGGCGTTACTTTTGTTTTACCTCAGGTTACAGTAGGAAGTGACTGTGTTTTCTATATCGAGATATAAGTTTTCTTTGATTGTTAGCAGCTTCAATACTTCGCTGGATGAAAGGAATATTTGACGCATTTGTTTATTTCTTTTCATCATTTCACAAAGAGATCACACGCCGTTTATATGCGTACTCCTTGTTCCATCCTGTATGAGTGTGCATGGGTATGAATGGAAGTCAAAATGTAGCGGGAACCTGGACCAAAGGGAACAGTTTAAGGGAATAGCAGTCATTGCCAACATTACAAGAATAACGGCAGGTAGGCCAGAGCAGCAAGCAAAGATGAGAACAGGCACGAGGGTAGGTTACAAAGTTGGTGCGGGAGTGAGGTGAGTCTCCCCACCACCGCGTCTGAATAGGAACATTGGTCGGATTTTGGCGCGTGGAGAGCACTGTGGGGCCAGCCATGAGACGGACCGGACGCGAGAGCACAGCAGCTCGCAGATTTGGTGAGATAAAAATGACCTAATGTGGCTAAAAATTCACGACAGGGTATGCTCATAGCACGTATTCAACATATCTTCATCTGTACAGGTTAGGGTTTTAATTTATCTACAATAGTTTTCTCTGAAATGTGTTTGTGAAATTTTGCTTTGTGGTCGTGAGCATGCAACAGGAACCATCAGTTCCTGTAGCTATTTTCCGAGTTATAAGCTTCACTTTAAGCTCAATGAGTGCAGATTGCGTATCGGATGGTAGATCGAGAAATTTCTGTCGCGAAATTTAATTAACTTTGGTACTTTCTTTGTGAGTTCAGCTCGCACTTCATTTTGGCGCCGATAGTACATCATTTTAGCCCAGAATCTTTTCTCTGATAGAGATTATCTACCTTCAGCAGTGGCCCACCTTAAATTTCTAGTGGTGTAATTCATGCATGACGATGAGTGAGTCTTAAAGAATGAATGACGATTTTCCCGCTAAAGACGGTGTGGCCCACTTATGTATTTTTTGTGTTGTTATGAAATTATGTGTCATATATTTTTTGTGTTATTATGAAATTATGTGTCATATATAAAATTATTCGTGTAGCGTTTTCGTTTTGTCATTGTCCTACCCATGAGAGCTAACGCTGAAGTTTTGTAACTAAAGAAAAATTGTAATGTGTCGGCTTCTAAAGTTTTCATCAAAGTAGAAAATAAATCTATTAAATGAGAGTCACCATTTCAGTTAACAAATAGTCCCCCAGTCACCTGACACATGAAATGGGTAGGATGTTTCTTATTCAGTCCCATTTTCTAAAGTTAATGAAAGACAGAAATAATCTGAAATGTGAATTTAGATAGGCTACCAGCTGCTATATGGACGGCTTTGAGCTCAACCACCCAAGAACGTGTTATCTTACAGAAACTCGCACCAGTTTCCGTTGCGCATATTTCAAAAATAATTAATTTGTTTATCAAATTAATCAAATAAGGGTCACAATATAGACACCATTTCTTATGGGCCTGGTATATTAGCGGCCAGGACGCAAAGTCGGATACAATTCTCTAAGGTAACGCGGGGAGATGATCACACAGGTTCAATATAAACTAAAAATATATAAAGAACGAGCATACAGCCAACCAGCAGTCTTATAGCAGTATAAGTTTACTTGAACGCTTTGACATACACGACACATTTCTGAACAGAGTTTTATAACTTATCCGTAACTCACTGATGTTTTGCTTTCCCATTCGTACTGGAAAGATTTATATGTGCTGAAGAAAGGACAGTCAAAATCCTGTACCACTTGCATTTTGCGGTGAAGTCGTTAAAGAATCGTGTAGTCAACATCACCGGGAATTGCTTGGTGGCTCCAATAGCGTCACCACTGGCAGAATTATACCATGGTAAAATGACAACCATGTCGTGGTTGACGAGCACTGCGGTGTAAAAGGAACATGAAGTTGCCCGTGTGGTTCCAAAGAAGTGTGCGGTGGCAGAACGAAAAATCAGGTTCCACACACCCACCTACTCTAGTCTGTGCAGATGCGAAGTACGACCATTTGTAACCTCATTTGTCATAGCAATGGTAAGGGCCGACGCTACAACAAAGAGACCCCGACATTTCATAAGACAGTGGTATGGCTATAGCTTATAAATAAAAGTTTGTCTCGAAGTCACAAACAAGTTTTGGACAACAACTTCGACTCTACTCGAGTGGGGCTTAGAAGAGGACAGTAACAGCATGATCACTGGCTGGCTTCAGCGGTTGCAAGAGACAATTGTTTATTACAGCTCTAGTGAACTGAGACCAGTCAATTACCAGCTAAAGTGAAGACTTCATTTGCGCCAATGACATGACGGAACACAAACGCATAATACTGGTTAGTCCTTACAATAAAGTAAAATCAGAAACTATGCACTGTTAATAGTACTATTAATTAAGAACAAATGGTGTCAGATGGCTGTTCATGTATTAGGTCTACAACTTTGCTTTAGCCGTTTTGCAATAGGCGGCAGTTGCAGCAAGTGGGGTTCGGGTGGTTGGTCATAGGTGTAATACAATAAGCTTAGGCATCTTTAAACATAATGCCATAAAAATATTAGTCGATTTGTGACTGCATCATAAGGCTATTCTCGATTAAGTACGTCACCCTACCTACACATTTCTCGCCATTTGCGGGAAGTTTTAACTTTCTGCTTTAACATGAAGAAATCTGCGGCTATGGCTCTTAAAATGCTGGGTAAGACCAATGGTGAGGGAACTATTAGTGGAAGAACGTGCAGAGAATGCTTTCAACGCCTTAAGAACGATGATTTTGATGTCGAAGACGGGCATGTCGGTGGAAGACAGAACGTTTTCGTAGCTACTGAAACAGACGGAAGCCAGTCACAGGACATCATTATCGAAAGCAATTGATGCGTTCGAGCTCAGCACTGAAACACAAACGGCCACAATACAGCGACAGACACGTAAAGGTAATTTTGCAGCAGGTCAATGCTCGACGCAGTGTCGCAAAACCCGTCAAAATATACATGGAAACGTTGAAATAAGAAGTCCTATCCCTCCCGCAGCATTCTCCATAATAATTTAGGTTAAGTAGTGTGTAAGCTTAGGGACTGATGACCTTATCAGTTAAGTCCCATAAGATTTCACACACTTTTTTTTATTCTCCATACGTTGATCTCTCTGACTGGCATCTTTTTCGATCAGTCGAATACAGTCTGGCTGACCAGTACTTTCGATCATACGAACAAGTGCAAAATTGAACCGGTTCATGGATCCCCACAAAAGACGCCCAGTTCTTCCACCACGGGATTCGTATACTACCCGAAAGGTGGGAGGAGAATGTAGTGGCCAGCGATGGGCAATACTATGAATCATTTTTTTTTCACAATAAAGCCCCGAACTTCGAGAAAAAACGGCGGAAGCAAAGTTGTAGACCTAGTATAAAATTACAAGCAATGTTGGATATTTTTCATTGTGGCGCAATTTCCTTACCCTGCAGCAATAAACGATGTAAAAAAAGTATTGTTTTACCGTGTATAGAGCTGACAGTGTATTTAAACATTGCAAGCAACTTGAGAGCTGAGTCAGTTTTCTTATGTTCGTACATCGAAATTCCTGCGTCTTTTAGTAGCGGTGTAGGCTGCTTTTCAAGAGTTCATACTTCACCTAAATGTAAGGGAGGTCCCATATTTTTCTAAACTTTTTGAAGATACGGACAGTAAGGAGTATACATAAAGATACGTACGTACCGGGATGACGAAATATTTACGTATGTTCGTCTGGTGCCTAATTAGGTCCGATTACAGTAAAGCAGAGCTGTTGGTTAGCGACCACAACCTCGACGAACTGTCGCCACAACGAAAATAGCCAACATAGCATGTACACCTATCAGCCAAAACATTATGACCACTGTCCAACCGGCCGCTGTGGCCGAGCGGTTCTAGGTGCTTCAGTCCGGAACCGCGCGCCTGCTACGGTCGCAGGTTCGAATCCTGCGTCGGGCATGGATGTGTGTGATGTTTTTAGGTTAGTTAGGTGTAAGTAGTTTCTAAGTCTAGGGGACTGGTGACCTCAGACGTTAAGTCCCATAGTGCTCAGAGCCATTTGAACCATTTGAACCACTGCGCAACGCGACGTTTGATGCCTCCTGTTGGCGTTGCTGGCACGTGACGCGGTAACTAAAGTATGTAGACATGGACAAGGGATCACCTTAGGCAGGATATGAGCTTAAGATAGAGAAATCCATTGAGATAAGCGACTTTGACATAGACAGACTATTAGGAGGCAGAGCCTGTGAAGGAATATATGGAAAACAGCTAAGCTAGTCGAATGTTCAAGAGCTACTGTCAAGAGCGTCTACGGAAACAGGTAGGACAGTGAAACTACCACTAGGCGCTGAATAGTTGGACGATCACGACTCTTCACAGAACGTAGGATTCGGAAGCTTGTGAGTTCTGTAAAGTAGGGCAGATGGTGATTTGTGGCATCTCTGCCGAAAGAGCACAAACCTGGTACACGCGCAAGTGTTTCGGAGCACACCGTTCATCGTACATTGTTGAAGATGGAGCTCCACAGCATACCACCTCCTCTGCGTGTTCACATATTGACCCAAAGACATCGTCAGTTACGATTGCAGTGCGCAAAGGACGATCATGACTCCACCGTCGACCAATGGAAACGTGTAGTCTCTTCGGGTGAATCACATTTTTGCTACACTGGGTGATTGATGGTCGTCTCCACAAACGCCGTAGTCGAGGTGAACGGAGGCTCGAAACATGCAGCGCGCCACGGACGCAAGCTGGTGGGAGCAGTACTGTGCTATGGGAGACAGTCTTCTTCGCTTACATGGGGCCTGTGGTAGTAACCGAAGACACGCTGACAGCTTCGAACCACCTGCATCCCCTCACGCTTGGTGTCTTCCCTGGCGGCGATACCATCTTTATCGGTATAATTGTCCCTGTCTCTGAGTCAGGACCGTGCTACAATGGTTTGAGAAACACCATAGTGAACTCAGGTTGTTGTTATGGAGACCGAATTCGCCTGACGTAAATCCTACGTAGCCCATCTGGGCCGGTATCGGGCGCCATCACCGCGTACGCAAATCAGCGGCATTTACGCCAATTACATGACCTGTGCGTAGACTTCTGATACACATACCTCCACATGCCTAACAACAAACTGTCTGATCCCTGATGCGCAGAATCAGTGGTGTATTTCGTTTCAGAGACGGACAAACCAGCTATTAAGCAGGTTGTGCCGGTTTTTGCGTATCATCAACATGGACAAATGCAATGAATATGGATGATATGAAACTCTATGGTATTCTGCGGTTTAATTCACTCTGTTATTTAGTAGTTGCACTGATCTGATTTTGTAAATGATACTGACAATATTATACACATGTATAATGCATTATTCATACTACAACTTCTCCCGGATAATTATTTTGTTCAAATTGCACAAGAATTCCACCTGACGTAGTGTAATAATGTTGACTGTAAGTTGTGTTCATATCACTAACATTACAGATCGTACATCAGAGCTTTTATAATTTTTCCGTCTTCGATGGATTTAATTATTCTTAGCAAATTGATCATGAAAGAGAACCACAGAATACCACCGGCACACAACACTGATGTATGCTACCAGTAATATTTTTCTCCGTGATTCGTGCGTAGTTTAATTTTGGCCACATACATCAGCAATGAAATCTTGTTCAACAATAAATACCATCAGCACTGTTCTTAGAAAATGCAGTCTGATTCGATTAATTTTTTCTTTTATAAATAGAGTTCAGTACCACCGGTGCACATTTATTTCTTACACACCGGAATATTGTTTGCAGTTTCAAGTCATTTAAATTTGCCGCTGTGATAAAAGTTCAGATGGCGGCCAACAAAAGATAGAGGATTTCTTTTTTAATTATGATTTTCCTTTGCTCAATAAATAATTAATCATTTAAATTGATGCCACCAATAAAATAATTGTTTTGCAAATTAGTTTAACACAAACCCATGCTATTTTCAACTAGAAGTACAGACGAAGTTGCTATATAATCACAACTAACAATGGCTGCGCTTCTTGCAGCTATGATAAAACAATTAATACAAAATTATAATTAAAAGAGGAAGCGATTTATCAATAATTAATCATAAATAGTTGTAACGCATTTGGCTCTATTTGATTTTTTTTACCAGCAATGAACATAAAAGTATAATAATTTTACATTAAATGTTTTTCATTCAACAGACCTCAAATCGATTCGCATATTGTGTCGGCGACGTACATCAGAAGAAGACGACAAAAGGGTACAAAACAAAAGGAAAGAATGACGTAGATTAATAAAGAATGTGAGACAATTATTGTCTCCGTTTTATATAATTATCATCTTTTTAAGAAATAATTACATAATTGAATAAATATAATTGAGTTACGTAATTTTCAACACGTTCATATTCCACTCGTAATAAAAAAATATACATATCGTGGATGTTATAAGGTGGTCATAATGTTTTGGCTCATCTGCGTATATCCTAAGCTAAATGTAATTCCGGACGTAAACAGCCGTCTGGCGATGAAACTGTAGCTTTTAAGGCCGCTAACGGTGCAATGTATCATTAATACAGGGTGTTTCAAAAATGACCGGTATATTTCAAACGGCAATAAAAACTAAACGAGCAGCGATAGAAATACACCGTTCGTTGCAATATGCTTGGGACAACAGTACATTTTCAGGCAGACAAACTTTCGAAATTACAGTAGTTACAATTTTCAACAACAGATGGCGCTGCGGTCTGGGAAACTCTATAGTGCGATATTTTCCACGTATCCACCATGCGTAGCAATAATATGGCGTAGTCTCTGAATGAAATTACCCGAAACCTTTGGCAACGTGTCTGGCGGAATGGCTTCACATGCAGATGAGATGTACTGCTTCAGCTGTTCAATTGTTTCAGGATTCTGGCGGTACACCTGGTCTTTCAAGTGTCCCCACAGAAAGAAGTCACAGGGGTTCATGTTTGGCGAATAGGGAGGCCAATCTACGCCGCCTCTCGTATGTTTCGGATAGCCCAAAGCAATCACACGATCATCGAAATATTCATTCAGGAAATTAAAGACGTCGGCCGTGCGATGTGGCCGGGCACCATCTTGCATAAACCACGAGGTGTTCGCAGTGTCGTCTAAGGCAGTTTGTACCGCCACAAATTCACGAAGAATGTCCAGATAGCGTGATGCAGTAATCGTTTCGGATCTGAAAAATGGGCCAATGATTCCTTTGGAAGAAATGGCGGCCCAGACCAGTACTTTTTGAGGATGCAGGGACGATGGGACTGCAACATGGGGCTTTTCGGTTCCCCATATGCGCCAGTTCTGTTTACTGACGAAGCCGTCCAGGTAAAAATAAGCTTCGTCAGTAAACCAAATGCTGCCCACATGCATATCGCCGTCATCAATCCTGTGCACTATATCGTTAGCGAATGTCTCTCGTGCAGCAATGGTAGCGGCGCTGAGGGGTTGCCGCGTTTGAATTTTGTATGGATAGAGGTGTAAACTCTGGCACATGAGACGATACGTGGACGTTGGCGTCATTTGGACCGCAGCTGCAACACGGCGAACGGAAACCCGAGGCCGCTGTTGGATCACCTGCCGCACTAGCTGCGCGTTGCCCTCTGTGGTTGCCGTACGCGGTCGCCCTACCTTTCCAGCACGTTCATCCGTCACGTTCCCAGTCCGTTGAAATTTTTCAAACAGATCCTTTATTGTATCGCTTTTCGGTCCTTTGGTTACATTAAACCTCCGTTGAAAACTTCGTCTTGTTGCAACAACACTGTGTTCTAGGCGGTGGAATTCCAACACCAGAAAAATCCTCTGTTCTAAGGAATAAACCATGTTGTCTACAGCACACTTGCACGTTGTGAACAGCACACGCTTACAGCAGAAAGACGACGTACAGAATGGCGCACCCACAGACTGCGTTGTCTTCTATATCTTTCACATCACTTGCAGTGCCATCTGTTGTTGAAAATTGTAACTACTATAATTTCGAAAGTTTGTCCGCCTGAAAATGTACTGTTGTCCCAAGCATATTGCAACAAACGGTGTATTTCTATCGCTGCTCGTTTAGTTTTTGTTGCCGTTTCAAATATACCAGTCATTTTTGAAACACCCTGTAAGAGCGGCCGTTTGCTGGTTTTACTTTACTGAAGGAACTTACATGCATTTTTACAGAGCCACGGTTCCACCATGTTATTTTTCGATAAATTTGCGTCAAAGACGTATTCATCGTTTCAGTCACTGGACAATTAATGATAAAATGTTTGAAGTTGTTTACTCTAGATTTAAGATATGTAAGCACGTATGCGTGGGGGGAGGGGGTGCGTGTGGCGGAGGAGGGGGGCGGGTGGATGGGTAGGAGGACACGAGCGTTTTTGAACAGATGTGAGATTTGCATTAGCATTTAATTTGTGTAATAATATACTTCGATCACGTATCAGCTGGCTGGCCGAATGGATGATATATGGAGAACAAAAAGCCTCTAGGCGTGTACTGAATCTCCAATAAGCGTTTGATGGTCGTGTTGTGCCAACATATACCACCATGTCCGACTTTGTGCGAGATATATTGTAATTAATTACGCAGTTGGCGCTTTTAAAAGTACACGATACCAGAAGTAGACAGTCTTCATAAACATTGACCCAAAAAAACAGAGTTAATTGCCAATTTCTTAACTAGGCTGGAATCCATTGGATGCCTGTGTTCACATCAACGACTGAATATTTGTGCTGAAAGAAGGACAGAAGTCAATCACAAAATCTGTAATCTAATACAAATCTAGATTTCGACTACAACATAGTCATCATCGGTGCATTACCAAGGAGTCATATGAGTGGCTAGAATGATGTGTGGGGTTCATAGTCGCACATCTTGTAGGCATCTTTTTACAAGATTGGGAATTCTTACAACAGCCTCACAGTACATTTACTCACTAATGAAATTTGTTCTCAACAACATGGAGCAGTTTAAAAACAACAGTGACATTAATGATTATAATACCAGAAAAAAGAAAGACTTACACTATCCTTTACTCATCCTATCTTTGGTACAGAAAGGGGTAAAATAGGCTGCTATAAAAATTTTCGGCAAATTACCATAGGAAATAAAATGTCCGACAGACAGCAGTAATAGTTTCAAAAATAAATTGAAGTCATATCTCCCTGACAACTCCTTCTATACCATAGATGAATCCTTGAATAGGAATAAATAAATCTATAAATATAGTATACGTATTTAGTGCCATTTAAGGGAATGGGGTAAATAATAGAAATATTAATATTTAACTCTGTATTGTAATATACATAGATTAAAAAATCTTGTTTCATATGTGCACTGCGTGTGCACTTGATACGTTCCATATCATAACGGCTACCGTACCGTGCGATTGATCAATGGAACACGTAACCAACTAACAAACTAACTATAGGTCCCAACGTACTAGAGCATGACAAATTTTCATTTTGTCCTACGTTGGATCTATGATGGCTAAGTTACAGCTGAAACCTAGGTCTCAATAAATTACGGATTTTGCGACTGACTGCTGTCCTTTAATTTGAGCGAATCTGTTGTTACAAGCCGGTGTTCATTGTTCGTAGTCCGCAGCTCGTGGTCGTGCGGTAGCGTTCTCGCTTCCACGCCCGGGTTCGATTCCCGGCGGGGTCAGGGATTTTCTCTGCCTCGTGATGATTGGGTGTTGTGTGCTGTCCTTAGGTTAGTTAGGTTTAAGTAGTTCTAAGTTCTAGGGGACTGATGACCATAGATGTTAAGTCCCGTAGTGCTCAGAGCCATTTGAACCATTTGAACCATTGTTCGTAAACGTCATCCTAGTTAGGAAAAAGGTAATTTTCAGAAACATTATTGGATGCTTTTGTAGAAGTACAATTGTTTTTAATGAATAAGGAGTATCACGTGTTCCAGGATCTCTTTGGGATTTTCCATTAAGCGACGTCTGCATATTTGGTACATGCATGACGAAGTACAGGCATATTCTGCTCTTATAGACTCCAAGCTTTCGCTGCCCATCTACGAAACATTAAACTTCAAACGTCCTTCATTCCTTCATCCACCTCGTTTGACCGGTGCATGCAAGAAAACAGTCCCAACTTTACTAGCGTTATCTAGAGCTAATGTACATTGTGGTATGGTAGCATATCAAGTTCACGGGAACTCTACGTCCGTTAAACAGGACAGCAGAAGAAAGAGTAAATTATTGACAAACACACGGGAATGTTCAGGATACCTGATGCCCCTTTAAAGGTTGTTTGTTGAAAATATGTCACCTCTACCTTGTCGACGAAAGAGATTCTGAGTAGGACCGTCAGCTAAAAGATGCAGTTTTAATATGAATCAACATTCTTGGCAGGGACGCCACTTAATAGGAGTCTGTTTGGTTTTAAAGTGTTCAATAGAAAAAATTCTGAGCAGGAACGCCAGATAAAAGGTGGTTGTTTAATAAAGATTTTTGTTGTTGTTGTTGTTGTTGTGGTCTTCAGTCCTGAGACTGGTTTGATGCAGCTCTCCATGCTACACAATCCTGTGCAAGCTTCATCATCTCCCAGTACCTACTGCAACCTACCTCCTTCTGAATCTGTTTAGTGTATTCATCTCTTGGTCTCCCTCTACGATTTTTATCCTCCACGCTGCCCTCCAATACTGAATTGGTGATCCCTTGATGCCTCAGAACATGTCCTACCAACCGATCCCTTCTTCTAGTCAAGTTGTGCCACAAACTTCTCTTTTCCCAAATCCTATTCAGTACCCCCTCATTAGTTATATGATCGACCCATCTAAACTTCAGCATTCTTCGGTAGCACCACATTTCGAAAGCCTCTATTCTCTTCTTGCCCAAACTAGTTATCGCCCATGTTTCACTTCCATACATGGCTACGCTCCATACAAATACTTTCAGAAACGACTTCCTGACACTTAAATCAATACTCGATGTTAACAAATTTCTCTTCTTCAGAAACCCTTTTCTTGCCATTGCCAGTCTACATTTTATATCCTCTCTATTTCGACCATCATCAGTTATTTTGCTCCCCAAATAGCAAAACTCCTTTACTACTTTAAGATTCTCATTTCCTAATCTAATTCCCCCAGCATCACCCGACTTAATTCGACTACATTCCATTATCCTCGTTTTGCTTTTGTTGATGTTCAATTTATATACTCGTTTCAAGACGCTATCCATTCCGTTCAACTGCTCTTCCAAGTCCTTTGCTGTCTCTGACAGAATTACAATGTCATCGGGGAACCTCAAAGTTTTTATTTCTTCCTTTACTGCTTGCTCAATATACAGATTGAATAACACCGGGGAGAGGCTACAACCCTGTCTTACTACCTTCCCAACAACTGCTTCCCTTTCATGTCCCTCGACTCTTATAACTGCCATCTGGTTTCTGTACAAATTGTAAATAACCTTTCGCTCCCTGTATTCTACCCCTGCCACCTTCAGAATTTGAAAGAGAGTATTCCAGTCAACATTGTCAAAAGATTTCTCTAAGTCTACAAATGCTAGAAACGTAGGTTTGCCTTTCCTTAATCTAGCTTCTAAGATAAGTCGTAGGGTCAGTATTGCCTCCTGTGTTCCAATATTTCTACGGAATCCAAACTGATCTTCCCCGACATCAGCTTCTACCAGTTTTTCCATTCGTTTGTAAAGAATACGCGTTAGTATTTTGCATCCGTGACTTATTAAACTGATTGTTCGGTAATTTTCACATCTCTCAGCATCTCCTTCCTTTGGCATCGGAATTATTATATTCTTCTTGAAGTCTGAGGGTATTTCGCCTGTCTCATACATCTTGCTCACCAGATAGTATAGTTTTGTCAGGACTGGCTCTCCGAAGGCCGTCAGTAGTTCTAATGGAATGTTGTCTACTCCCGGGGCCTTGTTTCGACCCAGGTCTTTCAGTGCTCTGTCAAACTCTTCACGCAGTATCTTATCTCCCATTTCATCTTCATCTACATCCTCTTCCATTTCCATAATATTGTCCTCAAGAACATTGCCCTTGTATAGGCCGTCTATATACTCCCTCCACCTTTCTGCTTTCCCTTCTTTGCTTAGAACTGGGTTTCCATCTGATCTCTTGATATTCATAGAAGTGGTTCCCTTTTCTCCAAAGGTCTCTTTAATTTTCCTGTAGGCAGTATCTATATTACCCCCAGTGAGATAACCCTCTACATCCTTACATTTGTCCTCTAGCCATCCCTGCTTAGCCATTTTGCACTTCCTGTCGATCTCGTTTTTGAGACGTTTGTATTCCTTTTTGCCTGCTTCATTTACTGCATTTTTACATTTTCTCCTTTCATCAATTAAATTCAATATTTCTTCTGTTACCCAAGGATTTCTACTAGCCCTCGTCTTTTTACCTACTTCATCCTCTGCTGCCTTCACTACTTCATCTCTCAAAGCTACCCATTCATTTTCTACTGTATTTCTTTCCCCCATTCCTGTCAATTGTTCTCTTATGCTCTCCCTGAAACTCTGCACAACTTCTGGTTTAGTCAGTTTATCCAGGTCGCATCTCACTAAGTTCCCACATTTTTGCAATTTCATCAGTTTTAATCTACAGTTCATAACCAATAGATTGTGGTCAGAGTCCACATCTGCCCCTGGAAATGTCTTACAATTTAAAACCTGGTTCCTAAATCTCTGTCGTACCATTATGTAATCTATCTGAAACCTGTCAATATCTCGAGGCTTCTTCCATGTGTACAATCTTCTTTTATGATTCTTAAACCAAGTGTTAGCTATGATTATGTTGTGCTCTGTGCAAAATTCTATCAGGCGGCTTCCTCTTTCATTTCTTAGCCCCAATCCATATTCACCTACTACGTTTCCTTCTCTTCCTTTTCCTACTACCGGATTCCAGTCACCCATGACTATTAAATTTTCTTCTCCCTTCACTATCTGAATAATTTGTTTTATTTCATCATACATTTCTTCAATTTCTTCGTCATCTGCAGAGCTAGTTAGCATATAAACTTGTACTACTGTAGTAGGCGTGGGCTTCGTGTCTATCTTGGCCACAATAATGCGTTCACTATGCTGTTTGTAGTAGCTTACCCGCACTCCTATTTTTTTATTCATTATTAAACCGACTCAAGCATTACCTCTATTTGATTTTGTATTTATAACCCTGTATTCGCCTGACCAGAAGTCTTGTTCCTCCTGCCACCGAACTTCACTAATTCCCACTATATCTAACTTTAACCTATCCATTTCCCTTTTCAAATTTTCTAACCTACCTGCCCGATTAAGGGATCTGACACCACACGCTCCGATCCGTAGAACGTCAGTTTTCTTTCTCCTGATAACGACGTCCTCTTGAGTAGTACCCGCCCGGAGATCCGAATGGGGGACTATTTTACCTCCAGAATATTTTACCCAAGAGGACGCCATCATCATTTAATCATACAGTAAAGCTGCATGCCCTCGGGAAAAATTACGGCCGTAGTTTCCCCTTGCTTTGAGCCGTTCGCAGTACCAGCACAGCAAGGCCGTTTTGGTTAGTGCTACAAAGCCAAATCAGTCAATCATCCAGACTGTTGCCCCTGCAACTACTGAAAAGGCTGCTGCCCCTCTTCAGGAACCACATGTTTGTCTGGCCTCTCAACAGATACCCCTCCGTTGTGGTTGCACCTACGGTACGGCTATCTGTATCGCTGAGGCACGCAAGCCTCCCCACCAACGGCAAGGTCCATGGTTCTTGGGGGGAGGGGGGTAAACATTTTTATGTCCTCATAAATAAATTATTGTGCCTTCGCTCATTGGTTAGTGGTTTTCATGCACTTTCGCTTATGTCGCCTTGATGACCGGCCATTCTTGTACTAAAGAATGACTTAACATATTTAGATGCAGTCCAAGAAACAAGACAGTTAACGATTTTGCACGATGGAGAAATTGATATCTTGCGTTTAAGTAACATGTGGTAGAAGCTAGCGTAACGGAGGTTGCAATAGGATTTATTTGATGTCACATGGAAAAAGAATCACTTAATCTACTCTCACACCCGGAGAGAGCAGGAAATTTTTATTTCTACAATCTACTCCATTTGAGGCACGCAATGAACGGAGATACGGGGCGCTGACCCGTATTAGATGCATGGCTGGAAAAACTTTTTTAAGATTCGAAAAATATTACCGAGAGATAATTCTACCCCATACAGATATTCACTGGGTGTATAATTTTACGCTCTACAACAGGCTGTTCCAGGTCGTCGGCTCCGTTGTGAGCCGCGGAGCGCTCCCTGCTCCAGAAAGCCGTGTCGATCGCTGCGACCAGTCAAGTGGGCCGGCACGCCGGCAAGTGGCACGGCTGGCTGAGGCAGGCGGCAAGGCAAGCGTTTTGGTGGGCCAGCTGCGTCTTACGAGATCGACAACCGCTTACTCTCAGCTGCTAAGACATGCTACACTAGGAAATACGATGTTCAGGAAATAAATAAGAAACAACTGTTTCTCAAGAAATTGCATACTAAATTTATTGGGCCTCTGTAGCTTCACATTTTCTTTTCATTACAAGATCGGAAAATATCAGGCGTCAAAGTGTTCGCAGCGTTAATGCGGAGGATGGCTTTATTGTTGCATCCTGAAGAAACTATCGTTCCTTACTTTTTACTCTTTTCATTGCTGAGAAAAACTGCTCACAACAATTCGTAGATCCAAACATGCACATGATCTGAGCTGCATTGTTGTGAAGCTTGGGAAATGTTTTTTGCTGTAATGAACGATACCATCGTGACAAATCCAACGTGTTGCAGTGCCTCTCTTTCAACAAAGTTGAATTTTGCAGATCAATAATCTCCAATTGAAGTGACAATGACAAGTCATCGGGGGAAACTGAAAAAGGAGTGCTGAACACCTTAAGTTCCATTTCCAAACTAGTGAGGTCTCGGAATCGTGTTTCAAACGACGTGATGAGCTGCTTTAACTTTGCTTGGTAATCGCCGAAAGTAGTACCTTCAGGTAGTTTTAAAGAAGCAAGAAGATTGAAGAACGTTAAATGTCCATCACTCATCTGCCTCTCAAATAAACGTAACTTTTCCATGAACGCTTTGATCTGGTCGTGCATGTCAACGATTAGCTGCCCTTTGCCCTGCAATGACAGATTTAAATTATTCAGATGCATAGCTATGTCAGCTAGGAACGCCAGGTCTGATATCCATTTTATATCTTTCAGACAACGCATTTATTTCCCTTTCATTTCGAGAAAAAGGGATAGTTCCTCATGAATGGCAAAGAAAACATCAAGAACTTTTCCCCGACTGAGCCAACGAACTGTACTGTGGTACGGCATATCCCTATACTCCGCTTCGATATCTTTCAGGAATCCTTTGAATTGGCGATGATTCATACCGTGACGCCGCACAAAATTCGCACACTTCACGACATCTTTCGTTACACCACCTAGCTCTACTGTTTCAGCACACAGTTCCTCTTGGTGAATAAAACAATGAAGAGTCAAAATGTCTTTCCCGAATTCGTCCCTGAGTTTATTTTTCAAACGAGAAGCAAAACCTTGGTGACGCCCGATCATTTGTGGTGCACCGTCTGTCGCTACAGAATGTAGCTTATCCCACGGCAAATTCATATTGTCCACTTATTCACAAACAGCTTCAAAAGCGTCACGTCCTGTTGCGGTGTAATCGAGTGGTACCACACCCAAGAGTTCTTCAGTTACTTGCAGCTCCATCATGTCGACACCACGCACAAAGACTGCAAGCTGTGCACAGTCCGATATGTCGGTGCTTTCGTCAAGCGCTAGCGAAAATGCAACAAAGCTCTCCGCCTTTTTCCTGAGCTGTGTCTCTAAATCCGCTGCCATGCCCAGGATTCGAAGAGACATTGTTTGCTTCGACAGGCAAACCCCTTCAATTGCCTGCACCTGCCTTGGAAACAAAAATTCTGCAACTGCTACCACGCACGATTTTACGAGTGGTCCCACCGAAAACGGCTTGCCAGTCGTCGCAATGACGTGAGCGACCCGGTAACTTGCTCGAATGGCAGATTCAGTAGTGTTTTCTCCTCTCTCATTCACCTGAAAATTATAAACGCATTACAGAACACGAACTATGTTGCATGTTTTGACACCATCCGTATTACGAAACCGTTTTTAAACTTACGTGTCCTGGTATGTCGTTCTTAAGCCTGGCTACCAGTTCTCTGCGTGCAACGCCTTCTACCTGATCGTAGTGCGTTGCGTGATGCCGTGTATAATATCGTTGTATATTGTACCTCTTTGCAGAATTAAATACTTTGACATACAAGACACTGCGGACGACCATCCCTCTCAATGAATAGAAAGGTATCTTCCAATAGAAGTAACTGTCATTGAACACGGATTATTGCGTCAGTTGCGGCTGCATGCGGCCAGGGGGCAGTGAGTTCGCTTTCCCCCTCCACGCGGGCTCCGAGCTGCCGCAGTAAGCGCTCCGGAGCGCTCCGGCTCCCTGGAGCTCGGTTGGAACAGCCTGCTCTACAACATAAATCAAGATCACGTGGGTACCTAACGGGCAAAAGTGATAACATCGGACACGAAGGTCGAAATTATAACAATAAACTGGTACCCAAGATAGCAGCAATTCTTTTTATTCCATGATTACCGGTTTCGGCGAAATTAAAGCCGCCATCATCGGATCTAGGGAGGACATAAAACACTATAAAGTGGGTTTCGATTCCACTAATATAACATGTATACATATAAATTTAGGTACATACCTTAGGCCACATGCAGGTTACAACATAAAGGCAAACAATGGTGATATTAATAGTTGCCTATAACACTGCGTGCTGTAACACTGCTCCCTACATGAAATTATAAGGAACTGAACACGATATTCGCTACGTAGTTAGCAAAAGGGAATTCATAATGGCTAGTGCTTAGGGCATAGCTCACAAGTGGTTTCAAAAGCAACAAATCACGCGCCACCATGTTATTCTTAACACGCAAAATTAAGTAAAATGAGAAAAAGGGGACTGTTGCAGAGTTGGACTCCAGATAGCAGAGTTGAAGCGAAACATTGTTCCACCGAGTTCCACTGTTTGTTGCCAAAGATCTATCCTCGCACGATGTTTGTCAAGGAAGTCCAGTCCAAGAATCACCAAATACCCCTCACCTACACATGGTAACACCTCTAGCTGCTCAGTAAACTTGGTTCCTGCGATCACGGACTGAAGTACCGTCGTATCCAATGACTCCACTCTATTATCCCCCACCCCACTTATCCTATAACGTGGTGGCTCAAGCCTTCTCCTGCTAACCAGGTCTAGACTACTAACAGACACGTGTGCCTCCGAGTCAACCAGAAACCTTCCGTTCACCAAGCCTAATATTCAGCATTCCGTCTGGGCACCTACAAGCGCATTACCTGACTTCACTGGGACTGCTGTCCGACGGTTGAAGCAATCCCAATCCTGTTTTTGGTACCTCTGGCGTAACCCAGACTCAAGCTCTGAAAACGTCCCCAGATCAACGTTTCATGGTACAATATGTACGACTTGGCATCCCCTATCAAGGGTAACTTCACTACTCTCAACTTTACAGCATCCGACCACCCATTGGGATCAGCCATTGTGATAATGTCATTAAGGAATACCGACACATCCTCCGTTGCTTTACCCAAAAAGGGGTTAATCAATGGCGCGATTGCCAGGTCAAATGGTCTATGACACTCCACGACCTGTAATTTACTTTCACCTGACATCTCTTCCGCTACTTGCAATGCCTCAAATATTTCTGCTAATTCTTCATATTTTTCCTTGTCCCTTATCCTCGCATCTGATAATACCCGAATTTGCTCCGTTAGAGCGGCTACAGCTTCCACTGCAGTCACTGCCACAGCCTGCGCTGCTGACCGTGCTTCCAACATTCTCGCTTATAGCTCCACTGTTACCATTAATTTCACTCTGCTACTCCTTAAACTTAGTTCTTGCGGCGAATCATCGCCCATCTACATTTTGAACAATTGCACACCAAATGACAAAATCTCTTACAAATAAAACAACTCTTTCGCACTCACTTTGTTCACGGTAATCTATGATCTCTCAGGTTACAAAAATTACATCACTTGAGCGCTATGTATGTTATCATGTCCCCCATTTCCCCTGAAATCGGATAAATCTACAGGCTTTTCCGGACTTACAAAAGACACCTTTAAAAATCCTTCAGGGTATCAGACTGCATCTTCATAATTTAAAATGTGCCAACGTTTCGGCCAGCGTTGCAGCTAGCCTTCATCAGGGCCTTACGTTAACGCTGGCCGAAACGTTGGCACATTTTAAATTATGACGATGCGATCTGATACCCTGAAGAATTTTATTGAAGAAGACAACGGCCGCGGAAGCCTACGCTTACACCTTTAAAAAGTCTATCCTCATTCATACTTAACCCTTCAAAACACAAAAGAATGACACATAAACAATAAATCAAACGTCACTCACCCATCCACATTGTGCTCGTGTGCGGGTGAACAGTCTTGCTTCCTCCCTATGCTGGTATGGACGAACACCTCCCGAATGGCAAGACATAACAAGAAGGGCATGACCACCCATCACGAACACAACCAAACACCTCAACTAGCCCTCTACACAGGCACACCTCAACGCTACTTACTTGGCATAAGATGTGGGAGTGGAATTCCAGTACCAGCGTTGTAACCGGCGTCACTCCTGACACCTCTGCTGCAGAGTCGGTGTGTCGAACCCAGGACTCTAGATGGCACAGCTGAAGCCGGGACCCACTGCACCGTATTTTGTCAGGAGGCCAAGCAAGTCCAAGAGCGTCAAGGGGCAGTACAGAGTGATACAGCGGTATTCGGTAACATTCGTTTATTCAGATAATTTTCAGTGCTCGATGAGTGAAGTGTAGTGTCGGCGTGCCACCCGCGTGCTGTCCCACGAGTCCAGCTGGCTCAGCAGACTCCTGGTATGCCGACGGCGCTGCTGCCATTATAAAGGCCACCCTGCTGGAAGTCGGCCGTGCTCTCCCGGTTGTCACTCGCTGAAGCATTGCCACTTGTGCCGTGCTGCTGCCCGTTATTCCGGAGACTGCTACAGTCCCTGTTTCTCACCGCCCTCTGCCCCGTTTGGCCTTCTCTGTCCGACCATGGGACGAAGGTGGGTGTACTGATCACCTGTGGCCCTCTGGCCGCCGCTGCTCCCAGGACAGGGCCGGACTTAACCCGAGCCCTCCTGGACGCTGTGCCTCTACTTGCCACTAATGGTGCTTGCCAGATGGCAACACCGACCACCATCTCTGGCGCTGTTGCAGCGCTGGTGCACTTCCCGCAGTGTACGCCGCCCAGACCCCGGTACGCCAGGTGGGAAGCGAACGTGGCACGTAGACTCGAGTGGAACCGAGCCCCTCCAGGACCCACTGCAGACTGCTGTCACTGCGCTCTTTCAGGGAGACCGTGCAGTGTCAAAGTTCCAGGCTACCATTCCGTCCCGCCCCAGTGTTGTGTCCCCAGAGGCAGAATATAGCCCAAACAAGTACATACAAAACAAAATACAAGTTTATGCACAATACTTATAACATTGCTGCCAGATGGGCCCCTATAAGCGAAGACCGGCACAGGTCCATCCCGACGCTCGACTGACCTGGCACACTCTAACCCAAGCTTATTATTTACTCGTTCGGCATCACAGAGGCATAATTTACAATATTCTTATCACTATATACTAAAAAAGAAAACAATATAATTCTACACTATATTAGATATGTTTTTGAGCCACTCTATGGCTGAGTCACTGAGTCTATGTATGTCCATGAGTTCACCACCACAGCCATACACTTTGCACACGAGTAGATGGTCTATTGTCTGTATTTCACCGCACTCACATTCAGCGCTGTCTGCCAGCCCCCACTTGTTCATCAGGTGTTTACAACTCCCAACACTCGTTCTGACCCGGTTTAGAGCTGTCCACACTCTTCTTGGTAGGTCGAAGCCATCAATCTTCTTGTTCGGATCGTGTACTAAATTTTTGTTCTTAAATTCACTTGCCGACCATACTTCGTTCCAGGCCGTTCTCGGCTCAAAGGCTTGTAGTTCTTCACCGATTTTCCAAAAGGGTGATCTGGATTTAAGCCTGTTTGTCGGTGTCAGATCTTGGTGGATAGGGAGGTCCTGGTTGTCTATAATTTTCCTGTAGGTTTTTAGGGCTAGCTGTGATCGCCTGATTTCTGGAGGCTCTATGTTCGCTAGTACAGGAAGCCATGCACAGGGGGTGGCCCTGAGTGTTCCCGAGATTATTCGCACTGTCTCCCTCAGCTGGACATCCACTTTAGATACGTGTGCCCTTCTCCTCCAGACTGGGGAACAGCATTCAGCTACACTGTAGACAAGGGCTAGTGCTGAAGTTCTCAAAGTGCTCGTTCCACATCCCCATGTTGTTCCAGCCAGTTTTGAAAGGATAGCATTGCGGGATTTTAGTTTTTGCTTTGTGTCTTCGAGGTGTGAGCTGTACGTTAGGGTCCGGTCTAGTTTCACCCAAGCTAAAATTGTCCATCTATTTATATCAGTTTTTCCCTCACTTCTGACATAGTGTCAGAGAGAGTCAGAAACTATGGCAGGGGTAAATCATTACACGTCAGCCATTTACAAATCGCCACTCTTGGCTCTGGCCTAGTGCCCCGCCTCATACATCGCAATAACTTAAAGCTACGCTGCAGTTTTCTGCCACGTTGTCGCTCCACTCAAAACTAATTGTGCGTGCAATACTGCTGTCGCAGCTGCGCGCCCGTGAGTGCCATGTTTACCTTGCCTGGCCTGCTGGCTGTTGACTGTTACCACATTCTGCCAGCGGCCCCAGATTTCATCGCCCAACCATGCCTTTATTGACAAAATTTACCTTCCCTTCCACTAGGATTAATAATAGCACATCAGGGCCACGAAACGTTTCCCTAGCATAACGAAGCCGAAATTAATGCATTCATTACTTTACAAGCTACAATATCACATTCAAATACCTGGAGCGTCGCTCAGATGAGACTGCTCAGGTGAAAATGTCCGTCGCAGAACACCAAAATACCAGAAGTGCAGGGCCCATCTTACGATACGGAAACAGAAACTGACAGCAGCGCTCTGAGTCGTCTGGCAGTCAACTTCGATTTCGAGAAAGTACAATTCGATAATCCCTACTCTTGCTTTGTGAAGTACGAGTACTAGACGATAAAATTTTTCATGCCTAGCTTTCCGGTGAGTCTGGTGGTAAAGTGTATTTATTTGTAAGTGCTGCAGTTTCGACCATGTGGCTGTTAGCAGCTGGAAATTGTGTCCCTGATTACGACCCTCTTACGAATATTACGCTCTTTGAATTGCAATGTGATTATGTTGCTCATATTCTGCTTAATTTTTGCTCTCATCCGTAATATCTGGTGGAGTAAATGATTTCATATTTCTGTTTCATATGAAACAGAGGCTGCTTTTGTCGCATGGTATTCTGTGACTCGTGTCCATTTGTTACTGCTTACGAATCGTTTTGTAAACTGCTCTATTTAAATGCATTGTAAGTACTGTAAACTGCTATTATTCCACGTTAATTTTGTTCCCATCCATTTTTCGTAGTCTCGCATGTAATAAAAGCCTCCGAAATATTCAATAACTTCTGCTAAAATGTACTGTTTGCAGTACTTGTTAATAGCGTGTGAAAACATTTATGTGACTACCATCGCAGTTTTAGTACGTTCTGATCATCAGCAATACAAAGCATACTCATCTACATCTACATCCATACTCTGTAGGCCGCTGCGAGATACATGGTACTCACAAGGGAACGTATCCCAGTGTCAATAAATGATCTTGATGAAACTAGGCGGGTGTGTAGAGAGGGAAAAATATTGCAATACGATTTTTTGTGCTCAGTTTCATTTTTAAGGAGTAAAGCACTCACCGAACGGTAGTTTGGCTTATTAAGTTTGGAGGAAATAACTTCGAAACGATGATAAAAAATGCTTTTCGTACAAAAGTTCTTGAAAACTGTATAATAGAGTGTTGTAGTAATATGAAATTTTGCAAAATACCCCACCACCATTAATTATTTTTTAAAACTAGCTTTTGTTACAAAATAAATTAAAGACGTTTTCACACTACAAGCAGCCGTATGTAATAAACCTGGTTTCTGAAGTACCAGAACAGCGTGCTGTCAGGTTATTTTCCATATACCTAATAAAAAAATGGAACCAATCATTATTAGTCTAGTTATTTATTCTACTTACATTTTTTATGTTTGAAATTGTTATTTTACGTTTCACAATCTTTTTTTTCTCTTTTTGTTTACAGTTTCACATATGTTTTTGTGTTAACTCAGAGTAATAAGTAACTCACTGATACGAGGTGCGGCTAGAAAAAAACCGGACTGATGCTGGAAAAAACATTTATTTACAATTATTTACAATTTCATGTTATCTCCTTCAATGTATTCTCCTCCTCGGTCTCTACAACGCTCCATACGAATTTTCCACTGTTCATAGCAACACTGCAGATCATTTTCGGTAAGTCCATACATTACTTCCGTCGCTTTTTCTTTTACTGCTTCAACAGTCTCAAATCTAGTTCCTTTCAAAGCTGACTTGACTTTAGGGAAAAGAAAAAAGTCACAGGGGGCCAAATCAGGTGAGTAGGGTGGATGATCTAAGATGGGAATGTTGTGTTTTGCCAAAAACGTCTTCACTGACAACGCACTGTGAGCTGGGGCATTGTCTTGGTGAAGGATCCATGACTTTTTTCTCCACAAATCGTTCCGTTTTCTCCGTACTCGCTCACGTAGGGTAGCCAGGACGCTAATGTAGTAATGCTGATTCACTGTTTGTCCCTCTGGTACCCTATCAATGTGCACAATCCCTTTGATGTCAAAAAAAACAATCATCATTGCCTTGAATTTCGATTTTGACATTCGTGCTTTTTTTTGTCGTGGAGAACCAGGAGTTTTCCAATGCATCGATTTTGTAAGAAGGTGGGATGACTTTCAATGTTTTCCAGGATGTCAGAACAAATCATTCCTCGGCGTTCCTTCTGTTCAATTGTGAGACACTTTGGAACCATTTTTGAACACACTTTGTTCATGTTGAAACTTTCATGAAAAATCTGCCTAACACTTTCCTTGTCAACTCCTGTTAACTCAGACGCTGCTCTGATTGTTAAACGGCGATCTTGTCGAACAAGTTTACCGATTTTTTCAATGTTTGCATCAGGTTTTGCTGACAATGGTCTGCCAGTGCGAGTGTCATCACTGGTGTCTTCGCGACCATCTTTAAGTCGTTTAAACCACTCAAACACGTGTGTTCGCGATAAACAATCATCGCCGTACACTTGTTGTAACATTACAAACGTTTCACTTGCAGATTTTCCTAGTTTGAAACAAAATTTGATGTTAACACGCTGTTCTTTCTGTACACTCAACATTTTCCGACGCACAGACAAAACGTCAACTACTTAAAACAGACGCCACGGGCAGACTGAGTGCAGGAGGCAGATGAAACTCGAGCAGTAGGCGGAGCGAGAGTCACGTGACAGGCCACGCGACTTTCAGCCTTATTGCATTCGTTTTATTGTTTCACCAGTACTAGTCTGGTTTTTTTCTACCCACACCTCGTATGATACAAAATAATTACAATAACGATAATCTGTAAATACATACTCAAAACATAACGTTTTCTTACACTACGCACATAAAATGAATTAAATGTCTTCACATAATACGCACAACAGCGAACACAATATAAAACAAAGTTCAGCAGAATTTCAAATTACCATGGTTAATCCCCTAAATATCCTGATATTTAGAAGAGCTTTGGAAAACTTAAAATCAAATAAAGCAGAAGGGATTGATAAAATTTCAACGATATTTCTAAAAACATTGGTGAAGTGGCAACAAAACGATCTTTCACGTTGGCGTGTAGAATGTATGAGGTCGACGATATACCATCAGACCTTCGGTATTGCACAATCAGCTTAACAGCTCATGCATCCAAGCTGGTGACAAGCATAATATATAGATGAATGGTAAAGAAAATTGAAGAGCTATTTGGCTTTAGGTAAGATAAAGACACAAAGGAGGCAGTTATGACGTGGCGCTTGATAGTGGGAACAAGACTGAAGAAAACAAAGACGTATTCATAGGACCTGTCGACGTGGAAAAAGCGTTAGACAATGTAAATTGGTGCAAGATATTCGAAATTTTGAGAAAAATTAAGAGTAACCTATAGGGTAATAAACCAAACGTACCAGAACCGAGAGGAGGCCATAAGAATGAAAGATCAACAGCGATGTGCTCTGGTAAAAAAGGGTGTAAGACAGGACTGCAGCCTTTCGCCCCTACTGTTCAGTCTGTACACAGAAGAAGCAATGACGGACAAAACATAAAGGTATACGAGTGGAATTAAAATTTAAGATGAAAGGATGTCAATGATAAGTTTCGCTGATGGCATAGTGCAGATAAAGACGAGTTACAGGATCTGTTGAATGGAATGAACAGTCTAATGAGTATAGAATATGGACTGAGAGTAAACCGGAAAGACACGTTGTTTTTTGATGTATAAGATTAAGATGCCCTAGGATTTGCAAGTTTGATGTATGGTCTTGGTAGGCATCTAGCTGCTAAGCAAGACGTAATTTTTATTCCTTTTGTAATATATTTCTGTTATATCTTTTGCATTACCACACATTTTGTATTTTTTTTTTTTTCTTTTCAGTAGTTGAGTAATCTGTTGTTATTACTTATTTGCGTCTTTATTAAGAAAAAATCTCTACCTTTACTTCTATTTCAGTAATGGTCGATTATGTTGTACATTGGCGATGTTCCTTATATTTTGGTCTGATATGAATACATGCAGCTTGCTGTTTAAAAATCTTGAGATTGCGGCTAAAACCATAAAACTTTGTAAGTAACCAGTTTGGTAGAATATTAAATAAAACTGGATCGCTTTGTTTGTATAACTTTGGTAGGCCCTTATTATCATGTCATTTTATTATCGATCGAAACCCTGTTCATTGAATTATAATGGGAACTGCGCTCATCTTAATAATTTACTTACAATTTGTTTTTTAGTCGGCAGCCTTTTGACTGGTTTGATGCGTCCCTCCACGAATTCCTCTCTTGTGCCATCCGCTTCATCTCAAAGTAGCGCTTGTAACCTACGTCCTCAATTTGTTAGACGCAATACAATCTCCGTCTTCTTCTACAGTTTTTGCCCTCTACAGCTCCCTATAGTACCATTGGTGTTTGTGCTCCAAACGTATATTCGGAGAAATTTCTTCCTCAAATACTAGTAGACTTCTCTTGCAGGGAATGCCCTTTCTGTCAGTGCTAGTCTGCTTTTTATGTCCTCCTTGCTCCGTCCGCTGGGTGTTATTTTGGTACTCGGGTAGCATAATTAACTTCATCCACTTGCTATTCATCAATTATGATGTTAAGTTTCTTGCTGTCCTCATTTCTACTTCTTCTCATTATTTTCATCCTTCGATTTACTCTGACCATATTCTGTACTCATTAGACTGTTCATTCACTTCAATAAATTGTGTAATTCTTCTTTACTTTCACTGAGGATAGCAATGTCATAAGAGAATCTTATGATTGATATACTTTCACCTTGAATTTTAATTCCACTCTTGAATTTTTTTCATTTCCATCATTGCTTCTTCAATACATCGATTTATTATATAATTAGATTTTACGTAAGTTACATAGTCCGCTGCTAACGCCATCTAACGAAAGTCGGCTCAAGGAGCTTAGTAGCTATCAGTCTCGTCTCCACTGCGCTACTGGCCACACATGTTTTATACGATGTGCATTCCAAATGCTATATTTCCTGATCGTTGTAATCATCATCAACTGTAATACTCTTCTCATTGTAGTAACGTACTCACGATGGTCTCTGCTGTGAGACAATACACACACTGATTACATTTTGTCAGTTACTATTTTTTAACGGCATAACGCGACGCGTAATACGGTACCTTTTACATAAATTTTCATTCTACTGGATCGTTTTCGATTATTTAAATATGTTCAATCAGTTTCACTGCCTCTTCCTTATCTTAACATATATATTTCCGTATTCTTTTCAACTTTGCTATAATTTTATGTACAGTTTGTGTTTTGGACCTGTATATTAATTTCTATAAGTTGTTGTACGTTGATGTATTCTTATATGCAGTTTTATATCTTATATCTGAAGATATCTTGTGTGGAGCTGAAAAAAATATTCTTTGCCATCTCGACTTCGAGAATTTTCAATCCGTAATATTTACATTCTCAGTGGGATAGAATGAACAAACTGAGTACAGAAAACGGATTGAGAGTAAACCGAAGAAAGACAAAAGTAATGACAAATAGAGAAACGAGAATAACGAGATTCATAACATCAAACTGGGTCATCACAAAGCACACGAAGTTAAAGAATTCTGCTAAAATAGCCCATGGCGGACAAAGCATGGAGAACATAAAAAGCAGGCTAGCACATGAAACATGCCGTTCCTGGCCAAATGAAGTGCACTAGTAACAAACATTGTCCTCAATTTCAGGAAGAAATTTCTGATAATGTATGTCTGGACCGCAGCATTGTGGGAAAACCGGAACAGAAGCGAGTCGAAGCTTTTGTGATACGGCGGTACTGTAGAACATTGAAGATTTCGTTGATTGATGAGGTAAGGAATAAGGCGGTTCTCAGCAGAATCGGTGACGAAGAGAA
Source organism: Schistocerca serialis cubense (assembly GCF_023864345.2). Lineage (NCBI taxonomy): Eukaryota > Metazoa > Arthropoda > Insecta > Orthoptera > Acrididae > Schistocerca > Schistocerca serialis. Next base: position 1,147,433,776 of record NC_064639.1, on the reverse strand, counting down.
CATGTAGGAAACACTGACAAGAAGGAGAGACAGGACGATAGGCCATAAGACATCAAGGAATAGCTTCCATGGAATCTGAGGGGCCGGCCGAAGTGGCCGTGCGGTTAAAGGCGCTGCAGTCTGGAACCGCAAGACCGCTACGGTCGCAGGTTCGAATCCTGCCTCGGGCATGGATGTTTGTGATGTCCTTAGGTTAGTTAGGTTTAACTAGTTCTAAGTTCTAGGGGACTAATGACCTCAGCAGTTGAGTCCCATAGTGCTCAGAACCATTTTTTTGAATCTGAGGGAGCTGAAGAGGGTGGAAGCTGTGGTGGAAGTCAGATATTCGCATGCATCCAGAAAATAGTTGAGGAATGAAATTACAGTGAAATCCAGACCATTAGCTGCTTGCAGGCGTTGATAAATATCAATGGGGACAGGTGAAAATGTGTACAGCGACCAGGATTCGAACCCGGGATCTCCTGCTTACATGGCAGACGATCTATCGGACTGAACTATCGAGGACACAGATGAGAGTGCGACTGCAGGGACTTATCTCTGACACGCACCCCGTGAGACCCACATTTCCAGCTTACTGTCCACACACTACATTTGTGGTGCCCCTGCTCACTATACCCATTACTCGCGGCAGTCAGTCTACCAATTCCCATAATAGTTTGAGCAATGTGAGTGCATCCGAACTGAGGAAGATCATTGGCCAGTAAGCCTTATTTATATGAAGATGGTATCGGTTCTTTCAGACGTGTAAATGTAGCCTCTCCTCGACCTACTAAGGAGGTAGCCATGCGGACTTGCGATCTCACCTTATAGCGCTACGGTCGCCAGATCGGCCAGCCCAAAGATCGTCCATTCAACCTCCCCACTATCACCCACTCAGTCTTAAGCTCAACCTTCAGCGGCTCCTGCTAAATCATGGGCCCCAAAATTGGACGCCCGGACTTCCAAAAAAGAGCCTAGTTGTGAAGATTTTTTACTCACCCAGACCTAACAACCATCAGCTCCTCCTTCATCTCAACGTCCTGCTTCCAAGAAGGCTCATAAGAGAAACAGCTGCTCTTCTCTGCCGTGACATGTCTCTTCTACAGCTACACCCATGCACCGCTGGCGGTCGCTGAGTTGATGGCAACTGTGGTGAGATTTTTTCTTTTTTCGTCCACTCTATGTCCATTATTCATTGGAATACGCGCGGAATTCGCTCCAATTGGGATGAACTGTCGATCCTCTTACGATCCTGCTCCCCGGTGATCTTCTCTCTTCAGGAAACAAAGCTACATCCCCATGATCGCTTTCTCTTCCTTTATTTGCAATCAGTTCAGTTTGATCTCCCCTCTGTTGCTGGCGTTCCGTCACATGGGGGACGTATGATTCTTCTCCATGATACTCCTTTTTGTGCCCAAATCCTTTTCCTAACACATTAAATATGGAAACATTTCTATACGTCTTTCTTGCACTCACAGCGCCAGATTTGCAAGTGGTGGATAAAATTGGAACTTTGCTTTTCTTTCAGTTTAAATCGGTTCTGCACTAGCGCATTAAAATGTGAGTTTCGCTGTCATACGACCTATTGCAGCCCACACTGGACCACTGTCAGCAGCTGCACTGTAATTATAACCTCTGGTATTTGGCAGATGGTAATATTGGATGCCACAATCATTTTCCCTTCTTTCCTGTTTCACTCGTGAATGATGCGTGGGAAGCGTGACCATTTAGTAAGTTTCCGTGTGATCTTTTATTCAGTAAGTTTCCATGTGATCTTTTATTTCTTTGACTTTCCTATGATGGTCACTTCGTTGGATGTGTATGGGAAAAGTAGTGTGTTGCTTGATCTATTTTAAAAATTTGCTGTGATTATTGTGGAATAGTTGAGGTCGCTTCTCTTTGAGCGGGTGGCTTCAAAACTGTTAGCAGTTTTCTCCTTGTGGGCTGGCAGGCGCTAGAATCATCAAAAGGTCGCTTTAGCTAGTGACACCGGTGTAGATGAGCTGGTGACCGGAGCGACTGCGTAGACTTGGCGTCTAGGGTGTAGCGTTGCTCTTCGGGGGCAAAAAGAAAAAGAATTGTTATTTTATATTTTTCTTGAAAACTGTCGAAAAAGTGAATATTTTGGTGGGCCACTTAGCAACAGAATCAGGCACTGATTACACTAGTATAGTAACATACGTTGAGCATTAAATACCTGAATAAGACCAGCATATTGATATATTTGAGATCGTTCGGAAGAAACATTATCATTTCTGTGCATTTTTATAGTCGCTGTGTAGTCATACCCGGAACAACACTAAGGGACCAGAAGATTTAAAGACTTTAAAAAGAAATGCAACACTAGACAATTAAAAAAAAGAGTTGATTCAGAAATAATAGGAAAACGTTAATGTTTCTTCTGCCTCATGCCGCGTTCGGCCCATCAGCGTGATCGTAATTTCTGGTGATGAACTAACACAAAATAATTAGCATTCAAGTAAATAAGGAGATGGAAATCATCAAGGTTAATTTACTAAAATAAGCACACTTATCTTGAACACCCTTTTTTAATGCTACGTACCTTTTCATATTAAATTACAATAGATGACCATTGTGGTTAAACGCTTTACATCACAGTCAAAATGTCCTCTTGATGCTGTCTGTTTGTAATCAATTACAAGAAACTACATCTTTTCTGAATGGAAAAATAACAATTAGCATATTCACTCAATATTTTCACATGAAATATAAAATACCGTTGTGGAACGCAGCAAGTCCGCGTCCGCCTTTCATGGAATACAAGCAGTAAAAGGTGAGGCGCCAAAAGTCTCATTTGTCTTGAAACAACAGAATTCTTTTTTATATCATTAATCGATACATGTACATAGAGATTTACAGGCACCGCGCAAGAACGGCAAAGATAAAGAATAATAGGTTCTGTCACTGCTATGCGATGGTTCATTTCTTTTACTTTAGGCCATCAGGCGTTTACTATTGAGCGTATATTAATGTTTGTTAGGCGAAAATTACTAATATTACAAGGGCCTAGAGAGAGTTGAGGGGGGGGCGGGTTGTGGTTTTAGGGCGCAAAACAGCTGTGGTCATAAGGGCCCATTCTGTGGCTTAGTGAAGGGTCAAAACAGGAATTTAAATTAGCAGGAATGGGATCGAAATTCAAGAAGGAGGGCAGAAGGAGGGCAACTAAAAACGGAAGGGAATCTTAGAAAAGTGCTATTGATGGGGGGTTGTTTTCCCCAAAAAAAGAGCTTCAAATGACAGATGTCATCACACGAACTCTTCTAAACTCAAAGACGCGATCGGCTGAGCGCGCGCCGTCTGCTAAAAGGGAAGATATATCAGCCGACAGCTCTAAACAGGCGCCCAGCGGATTAAAATAGGGGCACTGAAGGAAAAGGCGTCGCACGGTCCACGATTGAGAGCAGTGGGGACAAAGCAGGGGAGGATATCGATGATTAAAAAGACAGTGCCCAATCCGGAATCTAGTTAAAATTACCTTCTCCCGACGACGCGGCCGGGAGGAAGAGGTCCAAACACAGGAAAGAGGTTTTATGTCCCGTAATTTATTATCCTGAAGTGCAGACCAATCAGTGTGTGTGCCATAAAAGAGCAACACGACGACATAAAACACTCCGTAGATCGGCGAAGGGAATCATGCCAACAGCAGGCTGAAGAAGAGAGACTGCAGCCTTGGCCGCTATATCGGCCGCCTCATTTCCACAGATACCAACGTGTCCTGGGATCCACAGGAACGCCACAGAGACGCCCCCCAAGTGGAGCAAGTGGAGGCAGTCCTGAATCCGGTGGACCAGAGGGTGGCCAGGGTAGAGAGCTTGGAGGTTGAGAAGAGAGCTGAGCGAATCCGAGCTCATAATATACTGCATCCGCTGATGACGACGTATGTATTGGACAGCTTGGAGAACAGCGTAAAGCTCCGCAGTAAAAACCGAACACCGGTAGGGAAGCCGAAATCTAATAGGGCTTTCGTCAATAATATAGGCACTCCCGACACCAAAGGTGGTCTTGAAGCCGTCAGTGTAGATGTGCGCATAGAGCAGCAAATACCCGACGATAAGCTATGGGGGGGGGGGGGGGGGCACTATCCTTGGGAAACTGACAAAGGTCGCGGAGAACGCAGGTCCGGGGACGAAGCCAAGGTGGCGCTGTACCACCATTGGTCAAGAAAGTTTTAGGAAATTGTACGGAAAGTGAATGTAGCAGTTGACAGAAGCAGACTCCCGGTAGTAGTAGAGAGGAAGGGCTGCCTGCATAGCCTAAATCCAAGGAGGCGTGGAAAATAAGGGCATCGGTCAGGTGAGCAGGCATGAAAGACAGATGACTAGCGTAACGACGCAGGATAGCTCGCCGATTAGACATCGGAGGTTTAGCAGTCTCAGCGTAAAGGCTCTCCACGGGGCTAGTCTAATAAGCTCCAGACGTCCACGCAATCCATGGTGGTGGACGGAATCTAGACGCCAAAGAATAGACGGCCGTGCAAAGGACTAAACTATGCTTCCATAGTCCAATTTCGAGCCTACTAAGGCGCGATTTAGGTGGAGGAGGACCACTGGGTCCGCTCCCCAAGAGGTACCACTGATAATACGGAGGGTGTTGAGGGATTGCAGACAGCGAGCCGAAAGATATGAAACGTGGAAAGACCAGCATAGTTTTCTGTCAAACATAAGTCCAAAGAATTTGGCGACGTCCGCGAACGGAAGGTCAACAGGGACTAGATGTAGGGAAGGCGGATAAAACTGCGTGCGACACCAAAAATTTACACAGACGGTCTTACTGGGAGAAAATCGGAAGCCGGTTTCGATGCTCCACGAGTAGAGGCGATCAAGACATCCTTGAAGACGTCGTTCAAGAAGGCTGGTTCGTTGAGACGTGTAGTAGATTGCAAAATCGTCGAAAAAGAGGGAACTCGAGACATCGGGAAGGAGACAATCCATACTTGGATTTATGGTGATGGGAAACAGTTCAACACTTAGCACCGAGCCCTGGGGCACACCGTGTTCTTGGGAGAAAGTACGGGATAGTGTTCGCCCGCACCTTAAATGTGCGCTCTGTTATAAATTCACAGATGAATAGGGGTAGCCAACCTCGAAAGCCCCAAGAGAACAGTGTGCGGAAGATGCCTGTGCTCCAACAGGTATCGTATGCCCACTTCAGATCAAAAAATACAGCTACCGTTTGGCGTTCCTGGGAGAATTGTTCATGATATAAGTGGAGAGAGCAACAACATGGTCAACTTCGGAACGATGCTTTCGAAAACCGCATTGGGCAGTTGTTAAAAGGTTTCAGGGCTCCAACCACCAGCCTAAATGGCAGTTTATCATATGCTCCAAAACATTACAAACACTACTCGTGAGAGATATGGGGCGACAGCTGGAGGGGAGATGCTGTTCGATTTTCGGAACAGGAATATCGATAGCTTCCCGGCATCTTCTGGGAAAGATACTGTCGACCCAAAGTCGATTATAAAGGCGAAGGAGATAGCACTGGCTAAGGGTATGATAGATGCAGCAACATTTGGACGTCGATACCAACCGGTCCCGGAGCTGAAGAGCGAGAGAAGGAGAGTGTATGTCTGAGTTCCCGCATAGAAAAAATGGCATTATAGCTTTCGCGAAGCCGACCGCTGTGGCCAAGCGGTTCTAGACGCTTGAGTCCGGAACCGCGCTGCTGCTACGGTCGCAGGTTCGAACCCTGCCTCGGGCATGGATGTGCGTGAAGTCCTTAGGTTAGTTAGGTTTAAGTAGTTCTAAGTCTAGAGGACTGATGACCTCAGATGTTAAGTCCCATAGTGCTTGGAGCGATTTGAATTTTTGAGCTTTCGCAATTTTAAAAGGAAAAAGCGAGAGATATTCTTCCGCTGCCCGTTTCTTCGGGAGAAAAGCCGGGCGGTAATTAGAAGAGCTCGAAATCTCAGAAAAGTGTCGATCCAATGAGTTAGAGATTGAGACTGGGTCCACTAAGGTATCCTGCGCAAATGTTAGGCCAGACGTCGGGGATAAACTGAAGGTGCCAGATATCCGTCGGATTCGACTCCAAACAACTGATAAAGGAGTGAAGGTATCAAAGAATCTGGTAAAGAAATCCCAGCTTGCCTTCTTGCTAATGCGTATGATGCAACGGCATAGCGCATGTAACTGCTTATAGCGAATACAGTTGGCTAACGTAGGATGATGGCGTAAAACGCGAAGAGCACTATTGCGTCACGGAACACCTCGTTCCACCAATGAACTGAGGGAGGGGGGGGGGGGGGGGGGGCGCTAGGCAAAGGGGAGGTACAAGGTCTCACAAGCTGCGACATAGTCGCGACTACCGACAGTGATCCAGGCACTGTTAAATGTTTTTTATTTCAGTCTTTGATCACAATAAAAGTCCTTCATCGAAGAACTTTATATTGTCATAAAAGACTGGAATAAAAAAATTGAGGTACGAGGTATTGAGCGTTCCGCGGCTGTAAGAATAACTTCCGTAACAAGAGTGACTTCATCGCCGATGCTAGGAAATTTACGGTCATCAAATGTTTCTAGAAAGGAGGTAAGTGTCCAGTCGACTTGGGAAAACTTCCAGCGTCTTGGGCGCATAGATGGCAGTTGTAGCTGTAATCGAAAGGCGCATGGAAAATGGTCACTCGAGTGTGTATCAGCAAGAGCGAATCATTCAAAGTGCCAAGCTAGCAGAACAACACCAAGCGAAAGGTCCAAATGAAAGTAGGTTGACGTGGCGGCAGACAAAAATGTAGGTTCCCCAGTGTTGAGGCAAACAAGATCCGTTTGGTGGAAGAGGTTAATCAATAGGGAGCCTCTCGGACAAGGACGTGAAGATCCCCAAAGCGGGTGGTGGGCGTTGAAGTCCCCAACCAGCAAGTTGGCCAAGGAGATGAAGGAGATCGGCTCTTGCCATTGGTATAGACTGTGGAATGTATGTGGTACAAAGAGAGTAGATGAATCCAGAAAGGCAAAGTCGTACAGCGACAGTTTGGAAGGAACTCTGTAACGTGATTACTATGGTCATCAAAACTCATTCACAAACATAGCCCTGTTATCTTCTGCTTACTTGTGTCCACAATCATGCAGTATTTGAGAAATGATAAAATTTTCAGCTGCACTGTTAACTGTATTTACTTACAACTGGCTACTGTGCAGTTCTCACTACCAGCTGTGTCAATACACAATCGCTTCTTTTAAGAGTAGACGGTCCTCATGTTAATCATGTTGAAAGTTAAGTTTTTCTTTTTCTAAGTTTATCACGATAAAAGATCTGCCATGAAAACTGACTGGTTAGTTTCTGGGAAGGGCTTCCTAATGAAAATTACGTGCTTGTCATAACATGAAGCAAGTTATGTGGGACTATGACCAACAAAACATATAATTAGCTGTGATTAAATCCTTGTGCAAATTGATCGGAAAGTATGCAAATGTTCCATCTTGGATCCCATGATACAGTGAACGAGAATATCAGCGCAATAACAGACGTGGAAGAGGCCGAAATAAGACCTATTAGCTTAAGCATAAATTAATTCTACTATAAAATATTCGAGCGCTATTAACTCGTTATCACCTCTGCATATGTCATATGTTTGAAACTAATGCTTGACCTCTCCACACAACAGAAAGTCGTCACGTTGACGTAACACCCTAAAAATGCTGTTAGTTGTAACGTACTTATCATTTAAGGGTCGCCTAATCATGGGTAATTTATAGGAAATTAAGGGTCTAAAATGTAAGTTGAGATTGGGAATGCAAATTTTTTATTTGCTCTAGTGAAGTGAATAAGTGGCACAAACATATTAGAGTAATGTCCTTAAACGTGAATTAAACAAAACTAGAATGACATCACGCACTATTATTATAAAGCTGCGGGAAGGAAAAGGAGTAAGATTTCCTCGTATGGACAGCTCACAAGTTGAAGATGAACGAGCCAGCAGTTACTAGATACAAAAAAGCAAGCCATATAAAAATGCATATTAAGATTCACAAGGTTGATATTCGTCCCAAAAGGGTGTCCTGAATAGTTAGCATTGTTTTGCCGGCCGGAGTGGCCGAGCGGTTCTATACGCTTCAGTCTGGAACCGTGCGACCGTGCGACCTCAGAAGTTAAGTCTCATAGTGCTCAGAGCCATTTGAACGATTTGAATTTAGCATTGTTTGTGCCACGTGTGTTTGCAGGGCCAACAGATTGGATTGGATAGTCCGTTAAGTGGAGGGCAAGCAATGAACTTTCTCGCGTTGTCATGGTGGCACCCATAAGCGACTCTTTTTGAAATGCAGATGCAAACCTGGTCCTCCAGTACCCACAGGGGAATACTGTGGCGGCAGGCAGTACCTAGCCTGTTGCAAATGATTAGCGCCAGGAACTGACCACAATAACAGTTTCGGAGACAGGAGTTTTCTGCGAAAAGTGGGCGCGTACCAGGAGGTTGTCATTCCCTGCTATTGAGAGACAGTGAAAGCTTTCTGCTGACCAAACGGTACAATGCCATGCACGCCAGACTCCACTTCCAGCAAAAGTTCCGAAGTCCATACAATAAATTATCAAGTAATCGCAACAGAGCTGAAACATAAATCGTGAAACGATAAGTGACAGTCAGGTTACGAAGCAGATCTGTATACAATGACGTAACACTTCATGTAATACTTAATATCGAATTTATGTCATACTGCACTCTTAATTTTTACTGCACTGTTTTAATTTCCACTGATCCCTTTTAGCAATGTTTCTCCCTTTATTTTCTGCCCATATATTATTTCACTAAATCATTTACCGGAATAGTGCGGAGCGGTCCGCCGCAATGGACGCGGCCTCCGCTCCAGCCTGTGGCTCTGAGCTGCCTCAGGGTTGTTGCCGCCGTCCGCAGGCTCCGCTTCTATGCGCGACTTTGCGTAGTCCATAGCACACAGGAGCATTGGCACAGGACTGCTCCACCCGTGCGATGACGTCACAGCTCGCTTGGGCCGAGACTCTTGTAGCGACACCCCCGGGATAAGAAGGCCGTCCAGCAGTGTTAGTGACGTCACACTAAGCGGCCCGTAGCCGACGCAGCAGTCCACGGACACCTCCGTACAGACGCGCCTGATGCTAACGATCTTCTGTCCGTCATACAGAAAGCAGCGAACTATAATTCGAACCAAAGGCCAAATTATACATATTCTTGTAAACAGCATAAAGGTTCATAACGAAATACCGATTACATATATGGGGAGGAATAAGTTTAATCGATTGAGGAACTTTGCCACTATTTTATAATTGTCAGAACACTATTTAGCTTTAAAACTCGCATACAGGTGGTGACAAATGCCAACTGACAGCAGGACTTAACATTTTCAAGCTATTACACTGAAAGTAAATTATCTTAAACACTGTCATACATAGCAAAACCCTCACAACTTTCGTTTACAATAAGGTAACAAGAGTTCGCTTTATCTCATAAAAAACATGACTATTGTGAATTTACTCATATGTTCATGGTGACAGCTCTTTTCAAGAATTTTTACAAGTGTATCCCCAGTAATAAAGAATGGAAACAAAAGATAGACATCACTGAACACAAGATTCTGTCTTGCACTGTGATACTAAGGGACTGCTCTTTCCTTTAAGAAAAGCCTGACAATTTGAAGTTCACTCTGCTATTGAAGATACACTTCTTGAAACAATATTAAAAATGTTATGAAAGGTAAGGAAATGAAAAACAACCAAGTGCATTACATGTAAGAATGTGAGCAAAAGGCTGAGGCTCTCTTTACTTACCATTTTCAATCTCTCTACAGCTTTTCCACGTAGAAATTACCAACTGCAAGTCTCATTATTGCTGTCTGTTACTAACAAAGTGCTTTTCTATTTAGAAAACCTGACAATTTGATGTTCATTCTGGTACTGAAGATAAACACTTTTCAGAGGAGTTCCAGAACCTATTCCTGCCCGTATATGTAATCGGTATTTCGTTATGAACCTTTATGCTGTTTACAAGAATATATATAATTTGGTCTTTGGATCATATTATAGTTGGCTCCTTTCTGTATGACGGACAGAAGATCGTTAGCATCAGGCGCATCTGTACGGAGGTGTTCGTGGACTGCTGCGTCGACTATGGGCCGCTTAGTGTGACGTCACTAACACTGCTGCACGGCCTTGTTATCCCGGGGGTGTCGCTTGTAGCACAGTCTCTCACGACACTTCGCCTCCATTTTGTTGCCTACCGCGCGAGCAGCGCGCCAAGCGGCCAGTGCGTAAAACTGTTGAGTTCAGCTCGATCGTGAAAGTGAAAGCGAATAGTAGTTGTTTATTTTGGTTCGTTCAATGGTTTTTTTTTACAAACGGGAGAGTCTGTAGCGCAATAAATTGCAGCAACAACAAGAAGATACCACATCTGTTTTTTTTTATGTCTCCTAGGGACGCTGAGAGGTATGTACCCTCATGTTGCTAAACTGTATCGTCGGAATTCTACATCTACATCTACATCTACATCTACATGGATAATCTGCAAATGACATTTAAGTGCCTGGCAGTAGGTTCATCGAACCACCTTCACGATTCTCTATTATTCCAGTCTCGTATAGCGCGCGGAAAGAATGAACACCTATATCTTTCCGTACGAGCTCTGATTTCCCTTATTTTATCGAGGTGACCGTTCCTCCCTATGTGGGTCGGTGTCAACAAAATGTTTTCGCATTCGGAGGAGAAAGTTGGTGATTGGAATTTCGCGAGAAGATTCCGTCGCAATGAAAAACGCCTTTCTTTTAACGATATCCAGCACAAATCCTGTATCATTTCTGTGACACTCTCTCCCATATTTCGCGATAAGACAATACGTGCTGACCTTCTTTGAACTTGTTCGATGTACTCCGTCAGTCCTATCTGGTAAGTATTCTAAAACAGGAGGGTAGTCTCCTTAGTAGGTCTGTTACATTTTCTAACTGTCCTGCCAATAAAACGCAGTCCGGAAGGCTTTTGACACTATACCACACAAGCGGCTCGTAGTGAAATTGCGTACTAATGGAATATCGTCTCAGTTATGTGACTGGATTTGTGATTTACTTTCAGAGAGGACGCAGTTCGATGTAATTGACGGAAAGTCATCGAGTAAAACAGAAGTGATTTCTGGTGTTCCCCAAGGTACTGTTATAGGCCCTTCGCTGTTCCTGATCTATATAAACGATTTGGGAGACAATCTGAGCAGCGGTCTTCGATTGTTTGCAGATTACGCTGTCGTTTATGGACTAATAAAGTCATCAGAAGGTCAAAACTAACTGCAAAAGATTTAGAAAAAATATCTGAATAGTGTGAAAAGTGGCAGTTGGCCCTGAATAACGAAAAGTGTGAGGTCATTCACACGAGTGCTAAAAGGAACTCGTTAAACTTCGGTTACACGATGAATCAGTCTAAGATAAAAGCCGTAAATTCAACTAAATACCTAGGTATTACAATTACGAACAACTTAAATTGGAAGGAACACATAGAAAATGTTGTAGGGAAGGTTAACCAAACATTTTCTATGTGTTCCTTCCAATTTAAGTTGTTCGTAATTGTAATACCTAGGTATTTAGTTGAATTTACGGCTTTTATCTTAGACTGATTCATCGTGTAACCGAAGTTTAACGAGTTCCTTTTAGCACTCGTGTGAATGACCTCACACTTTTCGTTATTCAGGGCCAACTGCCACTTTTCGCACCGTTCAGATATTTTTTCTAAATCTTTTGCAATTAGTTTTGATCTTCTGATGACTTTATTGGTCCATAAACGACAGCGTAATCTGCAAACAATCGAAGACCGCTGCTCAGATTGTCTCTCAAATCGTTTATATAGATCAGGAACAGCGAAGGGCCTATAACACTACCTTGGGGAACACCAGAAATCACTTCTGTTTTACTCGATGACTTTCCGTCAATTACCTCGAACTGCGTCCTCTCTGAAAGTAAATCACAAATCCAGTCACATAACTGAGACGATATTCCATTAGTACGCAGTTTCACTACGAGCCGCTTGTGTGGTATAGTGTCAAAAGCCTTCCGGAAATCCAGAAATACGGAATTGATCTGAGATCCCTCGTTCAATAGCACTCAACGCTGCATGTGAATAAAAAGTTAGTTGCGTTTCACAGGAACGATGTTTGTAAACCCATGTTGACTGTGTGTCAATAGACCGTCTCCTTCGAGGTAAATCATACTGTTCGAACACAATATAATTGTAAAATACTGCTACATATCGACGTTAACGATATGGGCCTGTAATTCAGTGGATTGCTCATACTACCTTTCTTGAATATTGGTGTGACCTGTGTAACTTTCCAGTCATTGGGTACGGATCTTTCGTTGAGCGAACGGTTGTATATGATTGTTAAGTATGCAGCTAATGCATCAGCATACTACGGAAGGAACCCAGTTGGTATATAGTCTGCACCAGAAGAATTGCTTTTATTAAGTGATTTCAGTTGCTTCACTACTCCGAGGATATTTACTTCTACGTTACTCATGTTGGCAGCTGTTCTTGATTCGAATTCTGGAATATTCACTTCGTCTTCTTTTGTGAAGGCATTTCGGAATACTGTGTTTGGTAACTCTGCTTTGGCAGCACTTTCGTCGATAGTATCTCCATTGCTATCGCGCAGAGAAGGCTTTGTTTCTTGCCGCTAACATACTTCACATACGACCAGAATCTCTCTGGATTTTCTGCCAAGTTTCGAGACAACGTTTCGTTGTGGAAACTGTTATAAGAATCTCGCATTGAAGTCCGCCCCAAATTTCAGGCTTCTGTAAAAGATCACCAATCTTGGGGATTTTGCATCTGTCTAAATTTGGCATGTTTGCTTCGTTGTTTCTGCAACAGTGTTCTAACCCGTTTTGTGTGCCAAGGAGGATCAGCTCCGTCGTTTATTAATTTATTTGGTATAAATCTTTCAATTGCTGCCGATCTGTTTCTACTGTCTACACTTATATTATTAATTTGTAATGAGTGGAGATTGTTTCTCACGAAGGCGTCAAGTGAATTTTTATCTGCTTTCTCTCAAGAGGGCGTCAAGTGAATTTTTATCTGCTTTTTTGAATAGGTATATTTTTCGCTTATTTTTCGGCTATTTGGGGATTACAATATTCAATCTCGCTACGGCAACCCTGTGTTCACTAATACCTGAAACGGTTTTGATGCTCGTTATTAACTCAGGATTATTTGCTGCTAAGAGGTCAAGTGTGTTTTCACAACCGTTAACTATTCGCGTGGGCTCGTGAATTAACTGCTCGAAATAATTTTCAGAGAATGCGTTTAGCACAATTTCGGATGATATTTTATACGTAACTCCGGAATTAAACATGTATTTTCGCCAACATATCGAGGGTAAATTAAAGTCACCACCAACTATTTTCGTATGAGTCGGGTACGTGTTTGAAATCAAACTCAAGTTTTTTCTGAACCTTTCAGCAACTGTATCATCTGAACTTGGAGGTCGATAAAAGGATCTAGTTATTATTTTATTCTGGTTGGCAACAATGGCCTCTGCCCATACTAACTCACAGGAAGTATCTACTTCAATTTCGCGAGAAGTTAAACTACTTCTGACAGCAACAAACACGCCACCGCCAACCGTGTTTAGCCTATCCTTTCGGCTGAGCTTATCTCTGGATTTAGCCAGCTTTCAGTGCCTATAACGATTTGAGCATCAGTGCTTTCTACTAGCGCTTGGAGCTCTGGTACTTTCCCAACAAAACTACGACAATTTACAACTGTTATACCAATGGTGGGAATTTAAGGAGATGGAACCTGGATAAACTGAAAGAACCAGAGATTGTACAGAGTTTCAAGGAGAGCATAAGAGAACAATTGACAGGAATGGCGGAAAGAAATACAGTAGAAGAAAAATGGGTAGCTCTAAGGGATGAAGTAGTGCAGGCGGCAGAGGATCAAGTAGGTAAAAAGACGAGGGCTAGTAGAAATCCTTGGGTAACAGAAGAAATATTGAATTTAATTGATGAAAGGAGAAAATATAAAAATGCAGTAAATGAAGCAGGCAAAAGGGAATACAAACGTCTCAAAAACGAGATCGACAGGAAGTGCAAAATGGCTAAGCAGGGATGGCTAGAGGACAAATGTAGGAATGTAGAGGGTTATCTCACTGGGTGTAATATAGATACTGCCTACAGGAAAATTAAAGAGACCTTTGGAGAGAAGAGAACCACTTGTATGAATATCAAGAGCTCAGATGGAAACCCAGTTCTAAGCAAAGAGGGGAAAGCAGAAAGGTGGAAGGAGTATATAGAGGGTCTATACAAGGGCGATGTACTTGAGGACAATATTATGGAAATGGAAGAGGATGTAGATGAAGATGAAATGGGAGATACAATACTGCGTGAAGAGTTTGACAGAGCACTGAAAGATCTGAGTCGAAAAAAGACCCCAGGAGTAGACAACATTCCATTAGAACTACTGACGGCCTTGGGAGAGTCAGTCCTGACAAAACTCTACCATCTGGTGAGCAAAATGTATGAGACAGGCGAAATAACCTCAGACTTCAAAGAGAATATAATAATTCCAATCCCAAAGAAAGCAGGTGCTGACAGATGTGAAAATTACCGAACTATCAGTTCAATAAGCCACGGCAGCAAAATACAAACGCGAATTCTTTACAGACGAATGGAAAAACTGGTAGAAGCTGACCTCGGGGAAGATCAGTTTGGATTCCGAAGAAATATCGGAACGCGTGAAGCAATATTGACCCTACGACTTATATTAGAAGCTAGATTAAGGAAAGGCAAACCTACGTTATAGCATTAGCTTTTGACAATGTTGACTGGAATACTCTCTTTCAAATTCTAAAGGTGGCAGGGGTAAAATACAAGGAGCGAAAGGTTATTTACAAATTGTTCAAAAAACCAGATGGCAGTTATAAGAGTCGAGGGGCATGAAAGGGAAGCAGTGGTTGGGAAGGGAGTGAGACAGGGTTGTAGCCTCTCCCCGATGTTATTCAATCTGTATATTGAGCAAGCAGTAAAGGAAACAAAAGAAAAATTTGAAGTAAGTATTAAAATCCATGGAGAAGAAATAAAACTTTTGAGGTTCGCCGATGACATTGTAATTCTGTCAGAGACAGCAAAGGACTTGGAAGAGCAGTTGAACGGAATGGACAGTGTCTTGAAAGGAGGATATGAGATGAACATCAACAAAAGCAAAACGAGGCTAATGGAATGTAGTCGAATTAAGTCGGGTGATGCTGAGGGAATTAGATTACGAAATGAGACACTTAAAGTAGTAAAGAAGTTTTGCTATTTGGGGATGATGGTCGAAGTAGAGAGGATATAAAATGTGGACTGGCAATGGCAAGGAAAGCGTTTCTGAAGAAGAGAAATGTGTTAACATCGAGTATAGATGTAAGTGTCAGGAAGTCGTTTCTGAAAGTATTTGTATGGAGTGTAGCCATGTATGGAAGCGAAACATGGACAATAAATAGTTTGGACAAGAAGACAATAGAAGTTTTTGAAATATGGTGCTACAGAAGAATGTTGAAGATTAGGTGGGTAGATCACGTAACTAATGAGGAAGTATTGAATAGGATTGGGGAGAAGAGAAGTTTGTAGCACAACTTGACTACAAGAAGGGATCGGTTGGTAGGACATGTTCTGAGAGATCGAGGGATCACCAATATAGTATTGGAGGGCAGCGTGGATGGTAAAAATCGTAGAGGGAGACCAAGAGATGAATACACTAAGCAGATTCAGAAGGATGTAGGTTGCAGTAGGTACTGGGAGATGAAGGAGCTTGCACAGGATAGATTAGCATGGAGAGCTGCATCAAACCAGTCTCAGGACTGAAGACCACAACAACAACATACCAATGGTTCTTGTATCTACGTTCTTCCTGTGTTCAGCCTGCTCCCTTTGTGACTGAAGCCCTTCTTGTGTTTTCCCGAGACCCTCTAACCTAAAAAACCGCCCAGTCGCCGCCACACAGCCCCTGCTACCCGTGTAGCCGCCTCCTGCGTTTGGTGGACACCTGTCCTATTCAGCGGAGCCCGAAACCCAACCACCCTAT
This sequence comes from Schistocerca serialis cubense, assembly GCF_023864345.2. Lineage (NCBI taxonomy): Eukaryota > Metazoa > Arthropoda > Insecta > Orthoptera > Acrididae > Schistocerca > Schistocerca serialis. The sequence continues at coordinate 1,147,417,771 of NC_064639.1, read as the reverse complement.
GGCGCAAGTCGAGGAATCTGCAGCCTACACGGTCGCATAACCGTCTGAGCCTCTGATTCAGACCCTGCACTCGGCTCTGTACCAGAGGTCCGCAATTGGTCCTGTCCACTGTGCTGCAAATGGTCAGCTCTGCTTTCATCTTGCAAGCAAGACTGGCAGCCTTTACCACTTCCATTCGCCGCTCGAAACCAGAGAGAATCTCTTCTGATCCAAAGTGACACACATCATTGGTACCGAAGTGAGCAACCACCTGCAGCTGGCTGCACCCTGTGCTCTCCATGGCATTCGGGAGGACCCTTTCCACATCTGGAATGATTCCACCTGGTATGCACACGGAGTGCACGTTGGTTTTCTTACCCTCCTTGTCAGCCAAGTCCCTAAGGGGCCCCATAACGCGCCTTACGTTGGAGCTCCCAACTGCCAATAGTCCCACCCTCTGCGATTGCCCGGATCTTGCAGGCTGAGTGGTTTCCTCTGAAACAGGACAGGCGACGGCATCAGGCTTAGCGACAGTGTCAGCCACAGACAGCACCTGGAACCTGTTTGTCTGACAAACCGGGGAGGCCTTACGTGCGGCCGCCTGGGAAGTCTTTCGCCACCTGCTTCGCCCCAGATCGACCTCCCACTCGACCACAGGTGAGGGGTCAGCCTCAGTGCGAGCAGTAACTGGGTTCGCCACCGGTGAGGACCGATTGGAGGACTCTGACGTGCTGGACGTCCGTTGGATCCCCACGGCCGGCCCACAACTGTGGTGCCTTCCCACTGCAGCCTCAAGCTGTGTAACCGAAGCCATCACAGCCTGAAGCTGAGAGCGAAGTGTCACCAACTCGTCTCGCATCCGCACACAACAATCGCAGTCCTTGTCCATACTAAAGACCGTGGAAAACTAAACTATGCAGATAACCGGACTATCGGCACGTGCTGCGCAACTCTACTGTAGGCCCTGACGAAAACGCAGAAGTTCAGAAACCTAACTACCGAAGCACTCAGGTGTAACTAAATAATTTGCCACTGATAACAAACTTGTAATATGTCACAATTCGCTTGCAAATACATGTGTGTTAACGATCGATGTTTCGTTTTAGAAGCAGAAAATGGCTAGTGAATAGCAAACGAGAAGATTTTATGGAAAAAAATCCTGTTTACCTTCATTTCGAACAAAACCAGTTCATGAATGCAGACAATAATAAACTCGTGTGGAATGCAGTACCCTCGCTGTTTGACAACCTAATAAGCCATCTCTACCGACGGTAAAGAGGAAACTGTCACAAAGGTTCGACAATCGGCCTAAAGCTGTAAATCACTCCTAGCTAGTCCAGCTCTCCATATATCAGTGCCCGATTCATCTGAATCGTCAACACAAACCTCCTTGGACGATGGAGTGGTTACATTAAGTATAGTTATTCGTGTCTTGCAAAAGCGTGTGAAATTTCAGAATGTGGGTAGATCGCTAGTCTCCGTTCAAAACTATTACGGGACAAGGAAGTTGTCTATCATTTAAAGTACAGACAGCGCAGAAAACGTATCAGAAAGATCAAGTGAAGAAGAACAAACAAATTTTGAAGACTATAGGATACCGATATTTAAAAAGAGATCCCCTTGACTTGTTAAGCCAGATTAGCATACCATTGAAGGGAAACGTGCTCCAAGCGGAAAGTCGAAAATAAACTGTTTGCTCAAAATTTATTATATTACAGCACTCAGTCATAGAGGTTTTGTCAGAATGTTGTATGTTTCCATCAGTGCGTACATTAGAGGCACGTCAAAGGCAAACAAATAAAATGTAGGATAAGTGACAATATCTGCCGCCTTTTATAGCAGGAGGCACACCATTTCTCCGATATTGATAAACTAGTGATTATGTCGCTGGATGAAATTTCTCTAATGGCAAATTTAACATACGACAACACTTCTGACAGTGTTATTGGCTTTGAGGACTTGGAGTTCACACGCACAGCATATTTCTCCCACCATTTGTCCCCCTTAGAATAACATAAAGCTGAAGGTCGTACTTGTGGTAACAGGCGACTATGACTAAAACACAGTAGGCCTACGGAACGACAAATGTGGTGTCGATCCCTCTTGCATGTAGAGGTGCATGTCTGTGCTTCTTACGTGTGAATCTGTCTGTTTATATTCCTTTGATATTAACGTAGTAAGCTACAGTTCTGTTCAACGTCACAAGTGTTTCTTCACGAATGTTTTGTACCTTGCCATTGGATTCATGATTTTTATCCCTACTTGCGCTTATTTTAGAATTATTTTTAGAAACACTAATATCTTCTGATATTACACAAACAGACGTAAAATAATTCAAATATTTCGTAAATCACGTAAGAAAGTGATGCAAAACAAACATTGTGTTGTGTCTAGACAAGACAGCCTAGACACAATGAGAGGAAGCCGAAAGGCACGCGTTTAGCTAAAGCAGGAAGGCGTGGGGTCTGAAACAGGATACGTAATGAATGCTATAAAGAAAAGTACGTAGCTTCTGAAATACTTAACTTTAATCCATCCTTTTGGTACATCTGGAGATTGTGGCGATACAAGTGAGACTCTTTAGATATATCCAATGTTACTAATGGCGCCTTGCTAGGTCGTAGCCATTGACTTAGCTGAAGGCTATTCTAACTATCGGCTCGGCAAAGGAGCGAGGCTTCGTCAGTATAGTCGCTAGCTACATCGTCCGTACAACTGGGGCGAGTGCTAGTCCGTATCTCGAGACCTGCCTTGTGGTGGCGCTCGGTCTGCGATCACACAGTGGCGACACGCGGGTCCGACATGTACTAATGGACCGCGGCCGATTTAAAGCTACCACCTAGCAAGTGTGATGTCTGGCGGTGACACCACACATTGTGCTTAGGACGTATCTGACGCTCTCCGTTCTCACCTCTTCGAGCGCTAGTGTCGCTCCTACAGGCAAACGGAACAGCTTTTTTACGGCAGTGAGTGTCGCGACTATTGTTAGACTGTGGTTATGGTCCAGTGCAGTCGCAACCCCCGGGGCGGGCCTCTGAGCTCGACTGTCATTCATAGATTAGACTTACACAATAGTTTTCATATTTGTCCACTTTCTGCTTTCTTCAGTAGCACTGTGAGGCGGCGGCCTATTTCAGACCTTTCACCTCACATTTTATCCAATTTGCATACTGAGTTTCCGTATGAGACACTCTTGCTTCATTCACTTTCCGATTCAGTTTTTATTTATCAACTTTTCACTGGTAGTGCGCTGATTACATGAGTGATTTTGGTAGCATGTAGCAACGTGCGGTATAAAACTCCCTGTACCTAAACTGCCATTCAATTCTTGTAGTCGTTTTCTCCAATTCAGTACATCTGGTCCTGGCCAGAGAAACTCATTTCGCTCGGATGAAAACAGGAGGAGATTTCACACGCTTGGAGAGGGCTACCGGTCACTCAGGAGGCAGCTCCTGCGGTAGCAGACCTCACAGACTGTCAGGCAAGCCTATCGGGGATTATCCTCCTGTCTCCGCAGACAACGAGCAGCGCAACGGAAGACTGCTGTCTTCTGTAGCAGAAAAGGAAACCACCGTTGAAAGGAGTGAGAGCTCTGCTTGTTAGTAACCTTCGAATAGAATCAGCAGCTGGCCACTTGCCGTTGTCCAGTTACATGTGGTCTCCAGACATGTTTCTTGAAGCAAATTAAATAGCCACTCGTGAGTCTGGAAACGTCCAAACTTTGTCCTTCCAAAGAGAACCCTGTACGAAGTCCAACATAGTTTGCAGAATTTCCGACGTGGAAAAGGAGCGACATTCGTTTCTCATTTCCTTATATGTATATCGCATTGGCGGCTACATCTTTCTGGTGGCAGACAGGCAACGGATTTCCAGAAAGCCATTCGTATTCGGAATGGTATGAGTTTCCTGGCTCGAGCTTCTACTTTGGTAACGCCACTTCGGATTCCGCGCTCGTACGTGTTTTTTGTCTTCGGCCCCCTGCACCCGCAGCGAGTAATCAGGAGGATGGTGAGATCAGCAATTCGCAGTGACATCCCATCGGCCCGGCCCTGCAACAGCTAGCAGCGGACACAGTTCGCACCATCCCTTCTTGTCGACAACAACCTGAACGTCAGTCCCGACTTGAGAAATCGCCATATATTGAGGGAAGAGGAGTTTATTCCTGGTTTCTATTTTTTAATCTTCCTGACTTGATCTACGTGCTTCGCGCACTGATATGCAACTTTTTCTGCAATCTGATTCTTGCTTCAAAGAGCATTCATTGCCCAACCACTCATGTTTTGTTTCGTAACTGAGTTAGCTCATTGGAGCTCGTCCGCTCAGTGACGTTTCTTTCTGATTCTTGTTTTATTCTTTGATCTGTATTGTGTTTCTGTTCGAATTCATACCCTTTTTGGGTAATTACATAATTTTGCAATCACGGTTGAAAACGTGATTTGTGTCCTTTATGTGTCAGGGCGCCATACCAGTCGCAATTGTGCAGCATCACGCAGGAGGCGAACCCACAAACATTTTCTTTATCATTGTTATATTTTATTATGTAAATTCATTCAGAAATTGTTTTATAACTTCGACCTTTATGTGTCCTGAGTGATTTTCACACACTTTTGGAATAAATATTATTTTACCACATTAAACTCTACGTTAAGCAACCATCAAAGTAAATTATTCTATTGAAATGCCGAGGTCCTCCAACCGTAAGCAACAGGCAAGACCCCTGACGATTTCAGGAATTTATCAAATAACGTTTTCCAATGTGTGCTGCAGCTGTTTTTTTCAAGAAGCTTCACAGGAGTAATCCTTCATTTTATATGTTATTGGGCGATAGATACGGCACCAGTCTAATCTGCATACCCATGGAGCACCCGATGAGCGAGAGGCCGTGTTACCAGCACACCCAGATTGTGGCAGCATGATGCTCATGTTATAAAGTTAACAAAACACAATATCCATTTTATGTCGCGTCCCTTGGCCGACTGTGCATTTCCTACTGCAAACTCTCCTAATTTAACTGGTGTTCAAAGTAAACATACACTATGTGATCAAAAGTATCCGGACACCTGGCTGAAAATGACTTACAAGATCGTGGCGCCCTCCATCGTTGATGCTGGCATTTAATATGGTGTTGGCCCACCGTTAGCCTTGGCGACAGCTTCCACTCCCGCAGACATACGTTCGATCAGGTGCTGGAAGGTTTCTTGGGGAATGGCGGCCCATTCTTCACGGAATGCTGCACTGAAGAGAGATATCGATGTCGGTCGGTCAGGCCTGGCACGAAGGTGTCCTTTAGGATTCAGGTCAGGACTCTGTGCAGGCCAGTCCATTACGAAGATGTTAATTGTCGTGTAACCACTCCGCAACAGGCCCTGCATTATGAACAAATGCTCGATGGTGTTGGAAGATGCAGTCGCTATCCCCGAATTGCTTTTAGACAGTAGGAAGCAAAAAGGTGCTTAAAACATCAATGTAGACCTCTGTTGATAGTGCCACGCAGAACAACGAGGGGTGCAAGCCCCCTCCATGAAAAACACGACCACACCATAACACGACTGCCTCTGAATTTTACTGTTGGCACTACACACGTCGGCAGATTACGTTCGCCGGGCATTTGCCATACCCACACCCTGCCATCGGATCGCCCCATTGTGTACCTTGATTCTTCACCCCACACAACATTCTCCAACTGTACAATCGTCCAATGTTTACCCTCCTTACACTAAGCGAGGGGTTGTTTGGTATTTACCGGCGTGATGTGTGGTTTGTGAGTAGCCGCTCAACCATGAAATCCAAGTTTTCTCACATCCTGCCTAACTGTCATAGTACTTGCAGTGTGTCCTGATGCAGTTTGGAATTTCTGTGTGATGTTCTGGATAGATGTCTACCTATTACACATTACGACACTCTTCAACTGTCGGCGGTCTCTGTGAGTCAACAGACGAGGTCGGCCTGTACGCTTTTTTACTGTACGTGTACCTTCACATTTCCACTTGACTATCACATCGGAAACAGTGGACTTAGGAATGTTTAGGAGTGTGGAAATCTCGCGTACAGACATATGACACAATTACACCCAGTCACCTGACCACGTTAGAAGTCCGTGAGTTCCGCGGAGGGCCCCATTCTGCTCTCTCGCCATGTATAATGACTACTGAGGTCGCTGATATGGAGTACCTGGTAGTAGGCGGCAGCACAATGCACCTAATACGAAAAACATGTTTTTTTTGGGGGGGGGGGGCGGATACTTTTCATCACATAGCGTATCCGAGATTTCCCATTACATTTGGAGAAGACTATTTATTTATTTAATTATCGTATGATGACTCATTTCTCCGTCATTATACGAGAAATTAATAAATGTTCTTCCGGAAATACAATGGGAAGTCTCTCATTTGTAAACTTTGAAAACCCGTTGAAGTAGGAGTTTTTGCAGTTAGAAATGCACATTTAGTCAAGAAACATGCCAGAGAACCTTCCTTCACGCACTGTGAACTGTAGAGTTGTTCAAATGGCTCTGAGCACTATGGGACTTAAGATATGAGGTCATCAGTCCCCTAGAACTTAGAACTACACTACTGGACATTAAAATTGCTAGATCACGAAGATGACGTGCTACAGACGCGAAATTTAACCAACAGGAAGAAGATGCTTTGATATGCAAATGATTAGCTTTTCAGAACATTCACACAAGGTTGGCCCCGGTGGCGACACTTACAATGTGTTGACATGAGGAAAATTTTCAACCGATATCTCATACACAAACAGCAGTTGACCGGCGTTGCCTGGTGAAACGTTGTTGTGATGCCGAGTGTAAGGAGGTGAAATGCGTACCATTACGTTTCCGACTTTGATAAAGGTCGGATTGTAGCCTATCGCGATTGCGGTTTATCGTATCGCGACATTGCTGCTCGCGTTGGTCGAGATCCAATGACTGTTATCAGAATATGGAATCGATAGGTTCAGGAGGGTAATACGGAACGCCGTGCTGGGTCCCAATGGCTTCGTGTCACTATCAGTTCAGATGACAGGCATCTTATCCGCATGGATGTAACGGATCGTGCAGCCACGTCTCGATCCCTGAGTCAACAGATGGGGACGTTTGCAGACAACAACCATCAGCACGAACAGTTCGACGTCGTTTGCAGCAGCATGGACTATCAGCTCGGAGACCATTGCTGCGGTTACCCTTGACGCTGCATCACAGACAGGAGCGCCTGCAATGGTGTACTCAACGACGAAACTGGGTGCACGAATGGCAAAACGTCATTTTTTCGGATGAATCCAGGTTTTATTTACGGCATCATGATGGTCGCATCCTTGTTTGGCGACATCGCGGTGAACGCACATTGGAAGCGTGTATTCGTCATCCCCATACTGGCGTATCACCCGGCGTGATGGTATGGGGTGCCATTGGTTACACGTCTCGGTCACCTCTTGTTCGCATTGACGGCACTTTGAACAGTGGACGTTTCATTTCAGATGTGTTACGACCGTGGCTCTACCCTTCATTCGATCCCTGCGAAACCCTACATTTCAGCAGGATAATCCACGACCACATGTTGCAGGTCCTGTATGTGCCTTTCTGGATACAGAAAATGTTCGACTGCTGCCCTGGCCAGCACATTCTCCAGATCTCTCATCAATTGAAACCGTCTGGTCAATGGTGTCCGAGCAACTGACTCGTCACAATACGCCAGTCACTACTCTTGATGAACTGTGGTATCGCGTTGAAGCTGCATGGGCAGCTGTACCTGTACAGGCCATCCAAGCTCTGTTTGATGCCCAGGGTATCAAGGCCGTTATTGCGGCCAGAGGTGGTTCTTCTGGGTACTGATTTCTCAGGCTCTATGCACCCAAATTGCGTGAAAATGTAAGTTCTAGTCAGTTCTAGTATAACATATTTGTCCAATGAATACCCGTTTATCATCTGCATTTCTTCTTGGTGTAGCGGTTTTAATGGCCAGTAGTGTGCTTAAACCTAACTAAACGTAAGGACATCACACACATCCATGCCCGAGGCAGGATTCTAACCTGCAACCATAGCGGTCGCGCGGTTCCAGACTGAAGCGCTTAGAACCGCTTGGCCACACCGGCCAGCGAACTGTGGTGTGGTCATGTAGATGTATAATTTGGACAGCATACTTTGTTACTGTCGGACTTACCGTCTAACAATATTTGTGTATTGAACATATTTGTGGGGGAAGGAGAGAGAAAGAGAAAGAGAGAGAGAGAGAGAGAGAGAGAGAGAGAGAGAGAGAAAGGCGCAACGAAAAGAAAAAGAGAGAGACAGGGGAAGGGAGGGAGAGAGGAGCAAGAGGGTTGGGAGGAATAAAAATTAGGAGAAAATGAAATAATCTGTTGTGGGAAGAGGAAGACAGAGGTACAGGATATAGTAAAAAAGAGCCAAAATGTAAACGCTCTACATTGTCATGCGAATATTAATTTTTGAAAGAATAATATGCTAAAATCGGAGTGGATGTTATCAGATTAAACGCGGTTACAGACACGAAATACAAGTTCTACGCTTTCTCTGCCTCGCAGCTACGTTCATCTGTCTGTGTTAGCGGAAGCTTCACGCTTTTATTGCTTAATTTGAAGGAAGGGTCAAAGGGCCTTTTCAACTGTGGCGGTTTTTCAGCGCCTCCAGTGCAGGCGACACTCGTACACCTAATAAAATTTTATGTGCGTGACGTTAAGCGAGGCGAGGCAGCTCCGACCGCAGACGCAGCGCCGCGGCATTTAATTTTCCGCTCCAGCGGCAGAACCCGAGTAGGCGCCGCTATCTCTGCAGCCGTACCGCAGCTGCGCAAACGCGGGAACAGTACGTCGTCCGCTCTCTGTGCACACCTTTTGCCATTTTACAGCTCCTCCACTAGACACTGGACATAGTCTATAGTGTGATTACCTGTTGTTGTGGTCTTCAGTTCGAAGAATAGTTTAAGGGGGTAGGGCGTCAAACGGGCCAACTTGGAGCAGGAGAGGCACCACAGGACATTTTAATTCCTATTGTCTATACTTTTACAAATAAATTCATAAAACTTTGTCAGCATGACCAGAAAGGATTCAGGATTTACACTCGTACCAGTGGGAGTTCAAAAACATAACAAAATTTTTTATTTTTTTTTACATTTCAAATTTCATCATTTTTTCACTTACTATTGCAACCATGTGTTGCTATAGGTCCAGTTTTCTTCATAAGTCAGAGAGATTCTTCGATGAATTTTTCACAGCCCACAAACCATACTCACAGGTGTATGAAACTGTAGAATTTTCCAAATCTATTAAAAACTGCGGTAAAAATTCAGATAATAAACTATAGAATTTGAGTTCTTTTTAAACATGAAGTTTAAAATATAACAACTCATTCATTTTTTCGTAAACTACAGAAATTCTAGAGTTTCATACCCCTGTAAGTATGGTTTGTATGCTGTGCAAAATTCATCGACTAATCTCTCCTGTTTATGAAGAAATGTGTACCTCTAGTAACAAATGCAGCCAATAGTAAGTGGAAAAAATGATGAAATTTCAAACATTAAAAAAAACAAAATAGTTACGTTTATAAACTTCCACTGCTAAGAGTGTGAATCCTGAATCCTTTCTGGTCATGCTGACAAAGTTTCATGAATTTGTTTGTAAAAGTATAGGCAGTGGAAGTTAAAATGTCCTGTGGTGGCTCTCCTGCTCCATGTTGGCCCGTTTGACGTCCTACCCCCTTAATGCAGCTCTCCACGCTAATCTGTCCTGTGTCATCCTCCACCCCTGAATAGCTTCTGCTGTCTACATGTATTTAAGCCTGTTAACTGTTTTCATCCCTTGGTTTACCACCTGCAATTTTACCTTCACTCTTCCCTTCATTACGAAACTGACGATTCCTTTATGCCTCATAATGTGTGCTATCGGTCGACCCGTTCATTTATTCAAGTTGTGCCAATTTCCAATTCGACTAAGTAGCTCCTCATTAGTTGTTTGATATCTTACACCACTAAATTTCCAGAGCTTCTATTCTCTTTCTGGTTGAGCTGCTTATCGCCCATGTTTCACTTCCCCACAAGGATACACTCCAGACAAATACCTTCAGAAAAGACTTCTTAACACATGTATTTGTGTTCGATGTTAACAAATTTATCTTTCTCATAAATGCTTTGCTTGCTGTTGCGAGATTTATACTTTCTCTACTTTTGCCGTTGTCATTTATTTTTCTGCCCAACTAACAAATCTCATTTACTGCTTTTTCGTGTATAATTTTCTTATATACACTCCTGGAAATTGAAATAAGAACACCGTGAATTCATAGTCCCAGGAAGGGGAAACTTTATTGACACATTCCTGGTGTCAGATACATCACATGATCACACTGACAGAACCACAGGCACATAGACACAGGCAACAGAGCATGCACAATGTCGGCACTAGTACAGTGTATATCCACCTTTCGCAGCAATGCAGGCTGCTATTCTCCCATGGAGACGATCGTAGAGATGCTGGATGTAGTCCTGTGGAACGGCTTGCCATGCCATTTCCACCTGGCGCCTCAGTTGGACCAGCGTTCGTGCTGGACGTGCAGACCGCGTGAGACGACGCTTCATCCAGTCCCAAACATGCTCAATGGGGGACAGATCCGGAGATCTTGCTGGCCAGGGTAGTTGACTTACACCTTCTAGAGCACGTTGTGTGGCACGGGATACATGCGGACGTGCATTGTCCTGTTGGAACAGCAAGTTCCCTTGCCGGTCTAGGAATGGTAGAACGATGGGTTCGATGACTTTGGATGTACCGTGCACTATTCAGTGTCCCCTCGACGATCACCAGTGGTGTACGACCACTGTAGGAGATCGCTCCCCACACCATGATGCCGGGTGTTGGCCCTGTGTGCCTCGGTCGTATGCAGTCCTGATTGTGGCGCTCACCTGCACGGCGCCAAACACGCATACGACCATCCTTGGCACCAAGGCAGAAGCGACTCTCATCGCTGAAGACGACACGTCTCCATTCGTCCCTCCATTCACGCCTGTCGCGACACCACTGGAGGCAGGCTGCACGATGTTGGGGCATGAGCGGAAGACGGCCTAACGGTGTGCGGGACCGTTGCCCAGCTTCATGGAGACGGTTGCGAATGGTCCTCGCCGATACCCCAGGAGCAACAGTGTCCCTAATTTGCTGGGAAGTGGCGGTGCGGTCCCCTACGGCACTGCGTAGGATCCTACGGTCTTGGCGTGCATCCGTGCGTCGCTGCGGTCCGGTCCCAGGTCGACGGGCACGTGGACCTTCGCCGACCACTGGCGACAACATCGATGTACTGTGGAGACCTCACGTCCCACGTGTTGAGCAATTCGGCGGTACGTCCACCCGGCCTCCCGCATGCCCACTATACGCCCTCGCTCAAAGTCCGTCAACTGCACATACGGTTCACGTCGACGCTGTCGCGGCATGCTACCAGTGTTAAAGACTGCGATGGAGCTCCGTGTGCCACGGCAAACTGGCTGACACTGACGGCGGCGGTGCACAAATGCTGCGCAGCTAGCGCCATTCGACGGCCAACACCGCGGTTTCTGGTGCGTCCGCTGTGCCGTGCGTGTGATCATTGCTTGTACAGCCCTCTCGCAGTGTCCGGAGCAAGTATGGTGGGTCTGACACACCGGTGTCAATGTGTTCTTTTTTCCATTTCCAGGAGTGTATTTCTCTTAGCACTGCTTGATTTAATTCATTTACATTCAGTTACAACTGTTTCACTTTTGTTTATGTTCATTCTATAACCTCTATTCATATCACTACGCATGCCACTCAACTGTTCTTCGAACTCCTTTCCCGTCTCTGACAGAATTACAATGTGGTTTGCAAACCTTAGTTTGGTGACTATTCAGACTTCTGAGATACACAAAACGTGATCCGGCGGCGGACCCGAGAACCACATACTTAAAACATTTATTTCATTTCCGTCAACTTGATTCCTTTCCAAAATTTATCCTTACTTTCTTTTTCAGCCTGGACAATGCAGAGACAATAACATCGGGGAAGTGCTACAAGCAAGTCTCACTCCATTCCCAACTACTGTTTCCCTTCCATGTCTTTAGAATGTTACAAACGTAGTTTGGTTTCTGTTCAGGTTGTATTTCGCACAATATTGCTTTATCCGTTCCACTTTCAGCAGATCAAGGAATATTCTTGTCAACGTATCAAAATTTCTCTAAATTTACAAATACTATAAATTTAGGTTTGATTTTCTTCAGCTTTGAAGATAGGATGGGATCCGTACTTCATGTGTCCCTACATTTACCTAGCTACGGACTTACCGCAGTGGATACACCGGTTCCCGTGAGATCACCGAAGTTAAGTGCTGTCGGGCGTGGCCGGCACTTGGATGGGTGACCATCCAGCTGCCATGTGCTGTTGCCGTTTTTCGGGGTGCACTTAGCCTCGTGATGCCAATTGAGGAGCTACTCGACCGAATAGTAGCGGCTCCGGTCAAAGAAACCATCATAACGACCAGGAGAGCGGTGTGCTGACCACACGCCCCTCCTATCCGCATCGTATCCGAGGATGACACGGCGGTCGGATGGTCCCGATGGGCCACTTGTGGCCTGAAGACGGAGTGATTTTTTACATTTACCTGATACAAACTGATTTTCCCCTACGTAGATTTCTAAGAGTTTTTTTCTACGAAAATTTCATGTCAATACTTTGCGCTAATGACATACTAAACTGATAGTTCAGTAATTCACACCTCTCAGCACCCACCCTCTTTGGAAACATATTAGTACAGTCTTCTTGAAATCTGAGCGTTTTCGTCTCTCTCATATGAAGGGTACATAGTGATAACGATCAAGGCCCATCAAAATTTAAAAACTATTTAACAATGCCATCTTATGGAGGAACGGCAGTACCATAATGTTGTAAGGTTTGTTGTAGAAACGATCAAGGTGCTCTAAAATCTGTGTTAAAGTTTTGATGTTATTGAGAAAAACGAACAAAGCCCACTTGCTGGTGAGAAAGAACCATCAAAAAATACTTTCTACTTCCAGCTTTTTTCTTCTGCTTTATGTTTCAATTTATAATACTGCAGCTTCATGTTACTGTCTTTCCAATAATCCTTGTCAGTCTATCACACAATGTAAACGGAATTCGAACTGTTATGTCGTTGAGTGTTGGATAATGTTTCAGGAAAGCAACTCTCAAAGATTGATACGAATTTACGGAGAAATAAATTGATTTCGGCATTTTCTGTGTATACTTAATCCCATTCCCCCTCTTCTAGGCTGCACTTTAAGCTCTGTATCCTGTTCGCATTAATAAGCCTCCCTGCCTTGTATGAACCTGCCTGAATCCTCTAAGGTGTTATTTGTGTTATTTCCATTAATTGTGCATCATGATCAGATAGCCCATTAACAACTGGATACACATTAATTGTTCCTGCCTGAGCACTGTCTATGAAAATGTTATCGATAAGTGACCTACTATCCTGCTGCATACAAGTTGGAAAATTTACAACAGATACTAGATTGAAACAACCAAACAAAGATTCTAGCTCATTTTCCCTATCCGTATCTTTTAAGAAATCTATATTAAAATCACCACAAACCACTAACTGCTTCTTTTTGTCTGACAGGTAGCTCAATAATGCCTCAAGATTTTTCATGAATAGCTGAAGGTTACCTTGAGGGGATCTGTAGATTGTTACAATAGCTATAGAAGTATATTGCAGTAGCAACTCAAAAGCACATGCTTCAAGGATCCGATCTACACAAAAAATATTTGTTTCAATATTTTTGACTTCGTGTCCCGTTTTTATATAAGTAGCAACTCCTCCTTTTTCCAAGTTGACTGTACATGAATAAGACACTAATCTGTAATCCCTTAAATTTAACTTCTCCATCCCTGCGGTTACATGGTGTTCAGACAGACACTAAACATCTATATCTTCAGAATTTACACCATTTTCTAGGCATACAAGAAGCTCATCTTATTTTTTAGTCCTCTAATGCTCTGATGAAACACACAAATTTTATTTCTTTGGATACTGCTACAGACATTATGGCACTGTTCTGTTTTTTTTTTTTTTCTCTTTCAACACTCTCTGTCTGTAACCTGACTCTAACCTAAAAAATGTGTCCCTCTGACTCCAGTAATCACAGGTATTTTGTCTTTGTATGTGGCCCCCCTTACATTTTCTGCAAGAAGATCAACTATTTATCCTTCCCCCTCCTATTCAGGTGTAAGCCATGACTAGTGTAATCCCACCTCCCAATTGCATCAACAGTCACAGCACAGATATGAGATTTAGTTTCTGCCAACAGCAAACCCCCCCCCCCCCCCCCCCCCCCCCCGCCCAGCTCTCTGTTAACACGGTTGATAGCTGTATTAACCCAGGGCTGGTCATAGCGCTGCAAAACATCCACAAACCCCACACGAGTGTGAGCTGTTGCTGCACCTATTACATCCAGGTCACACCTAATACTATAGTCCGAATTGCTAGTCAGGCTGCTTGTGACCTGGTACTCGACTCCTACCGTATCCTGCTATCCTGTAGCAACTGGCCTACACCTCTCCCGTGACTACTACCTAACAGCAGGACTCTTTTCTTTCTGCTTGACTTGACTCCCGACCTAGCATTACAATTGCTACTACGAGTCTGCTGCACCCTACTTTTCTCAAAAACTGTTTGAGGCTTTTCTGCTTCAGGTAACAAATCAAACTGATTGCCCACTGGAATCTGAAAAGTGATATCTGAGGTTTTCTCCTCCTGACTACGACTTATTACCTGCTCCCACCTCTCATTGTCTCTTTTCCCCTTCAACCTGTATAATTCAAAGTACACCATTTCTAGTTCAGCCTGAAGGGCACAAATCTTTTTTACCTGTCCCACGATTTTCTTGACACGGCTACATAATCTACAACTCCATGGCGAGAGTGGGCTTTCAATAAAAGAAATGATGTTGGTGGCCCTCAACTACGTTCCCAAAGACTCAGAGTTGCAATATTAAAAATTTTGGCTGGTTTCGTTGTCTTGGGGCTGGGATACGTAGTCTCTGCATTACAGGACAAATACTGCTGAGTCTACAGCATACGATAAGAAGACACACATGAATCGAATGGTCGAAGGTTTCTATCACTCGGCAATTGCGAATTATGAAAGTAACATACAAATTTATAAATGAAAGACTGCAATTAAATAAAACCTGCAGGTACTATGTTAACGACTTTAAATGGTGAGTACGATAGTAAAAGTACTTTTGCGGTATATTTCTGCCAAACACTTATTGGTGTCGATGGTTCAGCAATTAAATAAAATATAAGTTGAATAACAGGGAAACAATAGATTCCTACTTCACTTAATTAATTATGAACAACAACATAGCTCGCGAGATATTCACTTCTGAATGCATACTACGACTTCACTGCAGAAGCCACGGAAATCACACAAGAGCACAGGTCGGCACTCCGAAATATTTCTATCCTCCGCGACCTCGCGCAAACTGCTCCACTGTCCAAGTCTTTCCGCCGACTCCGCGTCCGTCGCGCCGTCGAGTCCAGCACTTCCCACCGGCCGTGGTGTCCGAGCGGTTCTAGGCGCTACAGTCTGAAACCGCGCGACCGCTACGGTCGCAGGTTCGAATCCTGCCTTGGGCATGGATGTGTGTTATGTCCTTAGGTTAGTTAGGTTTAAGTAGTTCTAAGTTCTAGGGGACTGATGACCTCAGAAGTCTTTTTTTTTTTGGACCAGCACTTCCCGTGTCATGTCTCGCTCTCCCCCGTGTCCTCTCCGGAAACGATGCTCCACCCCAACCTCCATGCGTCTCTCTTAGTAACGAGCGCTGTGATTGGCTAGAGCGCTCCATGTCTCCAAGCTAACGTGCTCGCACAAACATATTAAAACACATACCAAATACTGGATTTACATTTAAATAACTTGAAATTAAATAAATATTCCTGCGGCTGGACCACAAACACGCTCTAGCATACATTCTTAAATACGTAAACAAATTAAATACACTCCTGGAAATTGAAATAAGAACACCGTGAATTCATAGTCCCAGGAAGGGGAAACTTTATTGACACATTCCTGGGGTCAGATACATCACATGATCACACTGACAGAACCACAGGCACATAGACACAGGCAACAGAGCATGCACAATGTCGGCACTAGTACAGTGTATATCCACCTTTCGCAGCAATGCAGGCTGCTATTCTCCCATGGAGACGATCGTAGAGATGCTGGATGTAGTCCTGTGGAACGGCTTGCCATGCCATTTCCACCTGGCGCCTCAGTTGGACCAGCGTTCGTGCTGGACGTGCAGACCGCGTGAGACGACGCTTCATCCAGTCCCAAACATGCTCAATGGGGGACAGATCCGGAGATCTTGCTGGCCAGGGTAGTTGACTTACACCTTCTAGAGCACGTTGTGTGGCACGGGATACATGCGGACGTGCATTGTCCTGTTGGAACAGCAAGTTCCCTTGCCGGTCTAGGAATGGTAGAACGATGGGTTCGATGACGGTTTGGATGTACCGTGCACTATTCAGTGTCCCCTCGACGATCACCAGTGGTGTACGGCCAGTGTAGGAGATCGCTCCCCACACCATGATGCCGGGTGTTGGCCCTGTGTGCCTCGGTCGTATGCAGTCCTGATTGTGGCTCTCACCTGCACGGCGCCAAACACGCATACGACCATCCTTGGCACCAAGGCAGAAGCGACTCTCATCGCTGAAGACGACACGTCTCCATTCGTCCCTCCATTCACGCCTGTCGCGACACCACTGGAGGCGGGCTGCACGATGTTGGGGCGTGAGCGGAAGACGGCCTAACGGTGCGCGGGACCGTAGCCCAGCTTCATGGAGACGGTTGCGAATGGTCCTCGCCGATACCCCAGGAGCAACAGTGTCCCTAATTTGCTGGGAAGTGGCGGTGCGGTCCCCTACGGCACTGCGTAGGATCCTACGGTCTTGGCGTGCATCCGTGCGTCGCTGCGGTCCGGTCCCAGGTCGGCGGGCACGTGCACCTTCCGCCGACCACTGGCGACAACATCGATGTACTGTGGAGACCTCACGCCCCACGTGTTGGGCAATTCGGCGGTACGTCCACCCGGCCTCCCGCATGCCCACTATACGCCCTCGCTCAAAGTCCGTCAACTGCACATACGGTTCACGTCGACGCTGTCGCGGCATGCTACCAATGTTAAAGACTGCGATGGAGCTCCGTATGCCACGGCAAACTGGCTGACACTGACGGCGGCGGTGCACAAATGCTGCGCAGCTAGCGCCATTCGACGGCCAACACCGCGGTTTCTGGTGTGTCCGCTGTGCCGTGCGTGTGATCATTGCTTGTACAGCCCTCTCGCAGTGTCCGGAGCAAGTATGGTGGGTCTGACACACCGGTGTCAATGTGTTCTTTTTTCCATTTCCAGGAGTGTATTTCCAGGGCGCCACCAAACCGCCCCTTACCTCACACGGTCATTATGTGGCACTACAACAGCTTCCCCACTACAATCTCCCTAATGAAACACCAACCCACAATCCTGACGTTTCACTCCCGTGATCACTAATCTACAACATCCACATTTGCCACACATGACGGCAGATTAAACAAAACAAATTACACTACAAACAATTCCCCTACACCAATTAATAATTAGCAGAAAGTAACTTAGCTTGCGGTGAGTAAACTGTTCGCGTGCCGCCATGGTTAAAGTACCCTGTGCACGGCAAAATGGCGCTATCCAAAACCGACTCCAAGGCAACTGTGGTTCACTGGAGGTCATAGATGACAGGGGTAAACAACGACTGCGGAGATGTGTGTAGGGGAGAACGGACGTGCTACTTTTAGGTGGCGAAGTGGCTACCACACTGGACTCGCATTCGGGAGGATGACGGTTCAAACCCACGTCTGGCCATCCTGATTGGGTTTTCCGTGATTTCCCTGAATCGCTCCAGTCAAATGTCGGTTTCGTTCCCGCGAAAGAGCACTGCCTTTTTCCTTCCCCGTCCTTGAAAAGTTCTGAGTCTGCACTCCATCTCTAATGACGTCGAAATCGCCAAGAAGGACCAAGAGGCTGCCAACACTCCTCAATGACTGTTAAGCGAACGTTATTGCTTATGGGCCTCTGCTTCACGTGCCTGATTCGTGCGTCCATCCATGCTGACTGCCCTTCACCCAGGACGAAGGCTGGAATTTGCACGCCAGTATCACAACCGCACTTCCACTCACTGGCGACAGATGGCGTTTTCAGATGAATTACGTTTTATGCTCCATCTGACAGAAGGCCGTTTCCGTGTATGGGGTGAAAGGTCTGAAAGCAAACACCGTATTTTCGAACTGTATTTTATGTCCGTTTCTTAGGCAACGCTCTGCTACGGCCGACTTGTCAAGCTCCCTTTGTTTTACGAGCGCTTGTGCTCAGTACAACGCTCCATAACCGTGCGAATTGTTTGTCCGATATACCGGGTGATCAAAGAGTCAGTATAAATTTGAAAACTGAATAAATTACGGAATAATGTATATAGAGAGGTACAAATTGACACACATGCTTGGAATGACATGTGGTTTTATTAGAACCAAAAAAATACAAAAGTTCAAAAAATGTCCGACACATGGCGCTTCATCTGATCAGAATTGCAATAATTAGCATAACAAAGTAAGACAAAGCAAAAATGATGTTCGTTACAGGAAATGCTCAATATGTCCACCTTCATTCCTCAACAATAGCTGTAGTCGAGGAATAATGTTGTGAACAGCACTGTAAAGCATGTCCGGAGTTATGGTGAGGCATTGGCGTCGGATGTTGTCTTTCAGCATCTCTAGAGATGTCGGTCGATCACGATACACTTGCGACTTCAGGTAACCCCAAAGCCAATAATCGCACGGACTGAGGTCTAGGGACCTGGGAGGGCAAGCATAACGAAAGTGGCGGCTGAGCACACGATCATCACCAAACGACGCGCGCAAGAGACCTTCCACGCGTCTAGCAATATGGAGTGGAGCGCGATCCTGCATAAACATCGTACGTTCCAGCAGGTGTTTATCAGCCAGGCTGGGGATGATGCGATTCTGTAACATATCGGCGTACCTCTCACCCGTCACGGTAGCAGTTATTGCTGTCCAGCGCCATCTGTCGGACATTTTGTGAACTTTGTTTTGTTTTTTTTTTTGTTCTAATAAAATCCCATGTCATCCCAAGCAAGTGTGTCAATTTTTACCTCTCTATCTACATTATTCCGCGGTTTATTAAGTTTTCAAATTTATACTGACTTTTTGATCACCCAGTACATGCTGTCATATTCACAGTGTACACCATACACGCCGGACACTCGAAGAGCAATGTCGTCTTTAACAGGGCGCAACATATCTCGTATCTTGAGGGCGGGCCCGAACACTGGTCTTAGCCCATGTTTCTGCAGCAGACGTCCTAACTTGCTGTTAGTTGCTCCACAGTACGGCAGGAATGCAGTCCGTTTGTCCTCTACAGTCTGAATTGCAGAACTTAAACCGTGTTTTCGGGGGAAATGAATACAGTAAAAGACGCATTCCGAACGCTTTTAAGGGCCAGCGACGAAAGAGAGCTGGCGAATCAGTAGAAGAGGCCAAACGGACTGCATTCCTGCCATCTGTTGCGCCCTGTTAAAGACGACATTGCTCTTCGAGTGTCCGGCGTGTATCGTGTACCCTGTGAATGTGACAGCATGTATATCGGTCAAACAATTCGCACAGTTACCTAGCGTTGTACTGAGCACAAGCGAAATATAAAACAAAGGGAGCTTGACAAGTCGGCCATAGCGGAGCATTGCCTAGAAAACGGACAAAAAATACAGTTCGAAAATACAAAAATGTTCGCTCATACATCTACATATTGGGACTGTGTTATAAAGGAAACGGCCGAGATTCGCTGAAACAACAACATTTTCAATAGAGACCAGGGATACACACTAAGCAGGGCATGGGGCGCGCGTTGGACATCGAAAGAAAGCAGAGACAGATGAGCTACGCGGGAGCGGCAGTTTCAAACGTGGCGCCACCTGACGCCACCGGTGCTGCCACGGGCAACAGCTCTGCTATTATAGCTGCCCTGGTCGACTTACGCGCGCGCGCCACATTGGGTCTATCTGATTGGCTGCTGATGATGTCATCATGCCTATACAAGCGAGAAACCGTAGTAGCCCCGGCAGTCAGTGAACTCCTGACGACGATGGCGGAGATGCTCAACGAAAGCTCGAGGATTTTATTAGAACTGACGCGGCTTGAAAACCGAGAACGTTTTATTCTTCAGTCAGGCTGTTCGCACTATGGATAACCCTAGCTACTGGCCACGGCTTGCCTCTACATCCCTTTAGGTATCTTCCAGAACCTGGTTGACTGTGGTTTCTCATGTCTCGCTGTACTGGCGCATCACCCTGCTACATGGGGTTCTGGCGCCAGTGGCTGAAAGGGTTGCCACCTGGTATAGCACAACACGGCGTTTTCACAGGCGACTAATGTGACTGGGCCTACTTCCTGTCATAACACACCTGGCCAGAAGAAGTATAAACGCTCCCAGATCAACTATCAGCATCATTTAACATTGTTATATACGCTCAGTGCCGTCTGTGTCAGTCATCGGTCGAATAAATGGCTAAGTTACTTCAGCCTCATCAGGCAGCGTCAACAACTATGTGAAGCCACGGATCTACCACCTTTCGGGGCTCGGAACTGGATACGCCGAGGAGAGGCCGCCCTGTGGGTGCCGTTACCTGACACTTCAGCCAGTCTCTGAAGATGCTGGGTCGATGTGGCGACTGCGTCACACTCTACGTAGTTTGACCTTATGACACTGAGCCGGAAAGACCAATTTTGTCAGCAAGGTCGCTGCCACCACTGAGTCAGCACGCCGCTAGGGACGTCACGGACTGACAATTAAGCATGTGTCTACGACCTGTACAGAAGACATCAAACGATAAAGGATGTTTCTGTTGACTAAGATTTCTTGACTCTGCCCTCGCTGTGTGCTGAAGAATCCATCGCAAAGCTTCTGCCCTTCCAAATCTCCAGCCAGAGCCGAGCAGCTGGTAAGGACTCAGAAGTGGCCGCGCTGCAACAGCGTCATCAAGCACAATCATTCTCGCAAGATTTTCATTTTTGTATGAGGCACGTGGCACTCAAAAAGATGCGGCGCTGAGCTGCTGCACTATTTAAAAATTTTCTGTTACAAGTAGAAACATTAAGCTCCATTACTCCTCATAGCCAGTTGGCTCGTACTTTTCAGGAGATTTTTGAATCATAAATACAGTGCTGAAAGCAAGGGGAAACTACAGCCGTAATTTTTCCCGACGGCATGCAGCTTTACTGTATGGATAAATGACGAAGGCGTCCTCTTGGGTAAAATATTCCGGAGGTAAAATAGTCCCCCATTCGGATCTCCTGGCGGGGACTACTCAGGAGGACGTTGTTATCAGGAGAAAGAAAACTGGCGTTCTACGGGTCGGAGCGTGGAATGTCAGATCTCTTAGTCGGGCAGGTAGGTTAGAAAATTGAAAAAGGGAAATAGATAGGTTAAAGTTAGATATAGTGGGAATTAGTGAAGTTCGGTGGCAGGATGCACAACACTTCAGGTCAGGTGAATACACGATTATAAATACAAAATCAAATAGGGGTAATGCAGAAGTAGGTTTAATAATGAATAAAAAAAGTAGGAGTGCAGGTAAGCTACTACAAACAGCATAGTGAACGCATTACTGTGGCCAAGATAGATACAAAGCCCACACCTACCACAGTAGTTCAAGTTTATATGTCAACTAGCTCAGCAGATGACGAAGAGATTGATGAAATGTATGATGAGATAAAAGAAACTATTCAGATAGTGAAGGGAGACGAAAATTTAATAATCATGACTGACTGGAATTTGATAGTAGGAAAAGGAAGAGAGGAAACGTAGTAGGTGAATATGGAATGGGGTTAACGAATGAAAGAGGAAACCGTCTGGTAGAATTTTGCACGGAGCGTAAGTTAATCATAGCTAACACTTGGTTCAAGAATCATGAAAGAAGGTTGTATACATGGAAAAAGCCTGGAGATACTGGAACGTGTCAGATAGATTATATAATGGTATGACAGAGATTTAGGAAACAGATTTTAAATTGTAAGACAATTCCAGGGGCAGATGTGGACTCTGACCACAATCTATTGGTTATGAACTGTAGATAAAACTGAAGAAACTGCAAAAGGAGATGGGACCTGGATAAATTGAAAGAACCAGAGGTTGCAGAGAGTTTCAAGGAGAGCATAAGGGAACAATTAACCAGAATGGGGGAAAGAAATACAGTAGAACAAGAATAGGTAGCTTGCAGGGAAGAAGTAGTGGAGGCAGCAGAGGATCAAGTAGGTAAAAAGACTAGGGCTAGTAGAAATCCTTGGGTAAGAGAAGAAATATTAAATGTAATTTATGAAAGGAGAAAATACAAAAATGCAGTAAATGAAGCAGGCAAAAAGGAATACAAACGTCTCAAAAATGAGATCGACAGGAAGTGCAAAATGGCTAATCAGGGATGGCTAGAGGACAAATGTAAGGATATAGAGGCTTATCTCACTAGGGGTAAGATAGATACTGCCTACAGGAAAGTTAAAGAGACCTTTCGAGAAAAGAGAACCACTTGTTTGAATTTCAAGAGCTCAGATGGAAACCCAGTTCTAAGCAAAGAAGGGAAAGCAGAAAGGTGGAAGGAGTATGTAGAGGGTCCATACAAGGACGAGGTACTTGAGTACAATATTATGGAAACGGAAGAGGATGTAGATGAAGATGAAATGGGAGGTATGATACTGCGTGAAGAGTTTGACAGATCACTGAAAGACTTAAGCCGAAACAAGGCGCCGGGAGTAGACAACATTCCATTAGAACTACTGACGGCCTTGGTAGAGCCAGTCCTGACAAAACTCTACCATCTGGTGAGCAATATGTATGAGACAGGCGAAATAAGCTCCGACTTCAAGAAGAATATAATAATTCCAATCCCAAAGAAAGCAGGTGCTGACAGATGTGAAAATTACCAAACTATCAGTTTAATAAGCCACGGCTGCAAAATACTAACACGAATTCTTTGCAGACGAATGGAAGAACTGGTAGAAGCCGACCTCGGGGTTAGATCAGATTCCGTAGAAATGTTGTAACACGTGAGGCAATACTGACCCTACGACTTATCTCAGAGAATGGATTAAGGAAAGGCAAGCCTACGTTTTAGCATTTGTAGACTTAGAGAAAGCTTTTGACAGTGTTGCTTGGAATATTATCTGTCAAATTCTGAAGGTGGCAGGGATAAAATACAGGGAGCGAAAGGCTCTTTACGGTTTGTACAGAAACCAGATGGCAGTTACAAGAGTCGAGCGGCATGAAAGGGAAGCAGTGGTTGGGAAGGGAGTGAGACAGGGTTGTAACCTATCCCCAATGTTACTCAATCTATATATTGAGCAAGCAGTAAAGGAAACAAACGAAAAATTCGGAGTAGGAATTAAAATCCAAAGAGAAGAAATAAAATCTTTGAGGTTCGCCGATGACATTATAATTATGTCAGAGACAGCAAAGGACTTGGAAGAGCAGCTGAACGGAATGGACAGTGTCTTGAACGGAGGATATAAGATGAACATCAACAACAGCAAAACGAGGATAATGGAATGTTGTCGAATTCAATCAGGTGATGCTGAGGGAATTAGTTTAGGAAATGAGACGCTTAAAGTAGTAAAGGAGTTTTGCTATTTGGGGAGCAAAATAACTGATGATGGTCGAAGTAGAGAGGATATAAAATGTAGACTGGCAATGACAAGGAAAGCGTTTCTGAAGAAGAGAAATTTGTTAAGATCGAGTATAGATTTAAGTGTCAGGAAGTCATTCCTGAAAGTATTTGTATGGAGTGTATCCAAGTATGAAAGTGAAACATGGACGAAAAATAGTTTAGACAAGAAGAGAATACAATCTTACGAAATGTGGAGCTACAGAAGAATGCTGAAGATTAGGTGGGTAGATCACATAACTAATGAGGAGGTACTGAATAGAATTGGGGAGAAGAGAAATTTGTGGCACAACTTGACTAGTAGAAGAGACCGGTTGGTAGGACATGTTCTGAAGCATCAAGGGATCAACAATTTTGTATTGTAGGGCAGCGTGGAGGGTAAAGATCGTAGAGGGAGACCAAGAGATGAATATACTAAGCAGATTCAGAAGGATGTAGGTTGCAGTAAGTACTGGGAGATGAAGAGCTTGCAGAGGATAGAGAAGCATGGAGAGCTGCATCAAACCAGTCTCAGGACTGAATACGACAACAACAACAACAAATACAGTGCACATTTCAGAAGCAATTTTCACTCTGCAACGCTATGTGCGCTAATTTTGAAACTTCCTAACAGTTTAAAAATGTAAACTGGACAGGGACTCGAAGCTGCAGGCTTTCCTTCTAGCGAGTAAGAGCCTCCCGATTGAGCTATCGAAGCACGCCGCACGACCACCTTTAAGACTGTGAGGGAGGGCTGTAGGTTGTGCTTGTATAGCTCAGTGTGGAGAGCCCTTGCCGCTAGAAGGGAAGACTGTAGCTTCAAGTTCCGGTTCGGCACACAGTTTCAGTCTGCCAGAAGAATTCAAAACCATCGTAGCTCTGCCCCACAGTGCTACAGGGGCCACGATGATACTCTTAATTACAGGCTCCTCTTGACCTTAGTTTCGAGACTTAATTTCTCTTTTAATTATTCATGTTTTATCCTGATGGTAGAAGCAAGATATCCATGCAACACGGGTGTGCAAAAATTAAAGGCGGAAGTAACTTTCGCAAGATTTGTCATCCCCAAGAAATATACGTATGTCGATGAAACTTGTACTGTACATGGCAACAAATGCTACAGTATCGTACAGACAGTAACACAAATTGCACTTTTATTCACATATAATATTACACTGAAGTCACCGCGATTCATGATGGTGCCCTGGAAAAAAGGCGCTACGTAGTTCTTAAAAGAGTTTGTGATCATCACAGACGGCAGTGAGTGTCCTGCAGTATGCTCCCTCGCTGAACACAAGGCTGGTACGGAGTTCTCGTGGTACGGCCTTCCATTCCTTCACCAGTGCGGTTAACAACTGCTGAATGGTCGCTGGCGTAGGTAGACTTTCTGTGATACGTCTCCCCAGCACATTCGATATCTGCTTGACAATATGTAAGTCGGGGAAAGGGGAAGCCAGTCCAATCGCCGAATATCCTCGCGTTCCAAGAGCTCCTGCACTGGCCCTCTTTGAACAGATGGCGCATTACCATCCATAAAAATGAAGTCATGGCTGAACTCATCCCTGAAAAGACGACCATGGAGAAGGAGTAGTGTTGCTGTAACGCTGACCGGTGACTGTAGCGTGTTCAAAGAGTACACCCAAGCAACATTATGCCACCCCACACAACACCTAATGGACCTCCAAAACTTTCATGTTCGAAAATGTTACTGTGTACATTACATGTTCCAATACCTCACCAAGTGAGAGTGAAAGTTGGATGTCTATGATTCTGCTGTGTGTATACGCAAACTCTTTGAGGTATTATTATCCCGAATAGTAGCTAGCGAGCAGCTGTAAAGCGAAGCCGGTGGTGGTCGGATGCAGGGTGGGGTGGAGAAAAGCCGCGCGACATGAGAGGTCGCAGCCTGAACTGATCGTGCTAGTAGCACCAGAGGAGACTTTGGTATTAATTGAGGATCTTTTTGGTACTTTGCCTTTTCGGTGCACATAGCTATCAGTTGCTTGTGCACTGGAGGGATTTTGTCAACCGTTCCCAGAAGCGTGTTTATTGAGTATAGACATTGTGGAATAATTAAAAGTCAGAGTTAAGTTTGTCAGCATTTAAATTATCAGTTTTCTGAAAGTAGTAAATTACAACTTTTCCTTGGTTTCTTGCATTTTTCTTGACATCGTTTAAGGTTAGTTGACCAAACCCCTCCTGATGATTTAAATTCTCTGTAGAAAAGTATGGCAGTAATTGTTACAATTAGTCCAAGCTTTGCACTCTGCATGGATCGTAGTATTCCTTTCTGAAATATTTTAGTGTGTTGCTGATCACGCAGTTCAAGTAGCAGGACGAGGTAAGTTGTCTGTTGCATACTTGAGCATTACAGAACGGTTGTTCGGAGATGTTACAAGATATTTTAAAACTCGCAGCCAGATGGCTGAGAACTGGTTTGTTTATAATTCGTGGGAATACCATTATTGTTGGAAATGGAACCTCACACGCACGTTTCCGCACCTCAAGCTTATTATTATTATTATTATTTTTTCGTTTCGCCCTCTAAGGAACACGCGGAACCAATGGTTAGCTCTGGTCTTCTTAGCTTTCTTGTTCTATTTTCTCTTTCTTGTCCTTCCTTTCTTTCTCTTGTTTTTAAATAATTACAAACAGCGTATCAAGGGTATGGCCAAAATCACTGCTCTTAATTTGCTCTCATCCGAGAAGAGCACGCGATGGCATTCCTCGCTGCATGAGTCCCTATGCTCTTGGCAACATTAGGTCTTAACGGAAAACAACATACTGGTCGTCGGGCAAAGAGACCACCCCCACGCAGTTGCCGTCCCTCTGTGGAGCTTGGGGGACTGATGACCTTCGCTGTTTAGTCCCCCTTAAATATCCCAACAACCACCACCATCTGTGGAGCTTGGGATGGCGTACCTTGCAGTGCTGTTCAGTGTGGTTGCCACACTGCTCTTTTACGTGCGTCCCATCTTACCTGTTGCGCGATGTACCGGCCATCTGCTGCGTCAGTTGACCGTGATCAATCATCTCCTCTCATCGGGCAGCACCGCTCCCCAAGCAGCTGAAACAGTGCTGTGAGCAGTACCAAACTCCTGGGCTACAGTCATCGCACTGTGTTCCTCTTGCGCTTTCCAATGATTCCTTCTCGTGTGAAGTCATCCAGATATTGTTTCCAGCCCATGTTGTGATGAAGAATACCACTAAGGTGTGCCGTGCTGTTCGCTGATTGAAACACACTGCATTTCCCGTTCTTTCAATTGGCTCGTGCTGTCGCGTTAACACCATTTAGCACTGTATTCACGCTGACCTCATGCCATGTGGCGTCCAACTTCCTCTGCACGACAGGGAGACGTCTGGCATGATGTTTTCGCACTTTCATTCATTTTCACAATGTAATTAATGAGTTATTTTTACTTTGTCTATCTCGTCGATAAGTTTTACAGAGAAATGTACTTACGGAAACAGGCTTTAAAACACGTTTTTAAGGTATGTAC
Organism: Schistocerca serialis cubense; assembly: GCF_023864345.2. Classification (NCBI taxonomy): domain Eukaryota; kingdom Metazoa; phylum Arthropoda; class Insecta; order Orthoptera; family Acrididae; genus Schistocerca; species Schistocerca serialis. The sequence goes on along the minus strand of NC_064639.1, from coordinate 1,147,390,571 downwards.
TATTTCCTAGCATACCCCTACACTTACATTTTCTGCGTAGTTTCTTAGCCTCGACGGAAGTATGCCTCTTCTAGAAGCTGCTACGTCGTTGCCGTAAAGCAGTAACGCGTAAATCTGCCGACAGCTGGCTTGTAAGTCGACGTTGAGGTCAGGCATCAGACAAAACTAGTGTCTTGAGGAAGATAACAACTATAAAAAGACCATAAAAATGGATAAAAGCACTTTTCTTGTGTGCCATAATTTCTCTTTACAAGTTTACAAAGTCGTTTTTGGATTCTTAGCGGACCATTAGGTTACAAAATCTGCGTTTTTGGTATAGCCAGTTGTTACTCAAGAGCTCACCTTCGCAAATGCAGATAAGAAAGAACTTGAGATAGGCAAAGATATTAGAATATACAGCATCTATGGATTTTACAAATGGAAAATCGGTCTGCTCTACCGATACTGTAGCTGAAAAACTGCAGCGTTTTAAGAAGTCAAGCCAGTCCTACTTTTATACACTACTGGCCATTAAAATTGCTACACCAAGAAGAAATGCAGATAATAAACGGGTATCCATTGGACAAATATATTATACTAGAACTGACATGTGATTACATTTTCACGCAATTTTGGTGCATAGATCCTGAGAAATCAGTACCCACAACAACCACCTCTGGCCGTAATAACGGCCTTCATACGCCTGGGCATTGAGTCAAACAGAGCTTGGATGGCGTGTACAGGTACAGCTGCCCATGCAGCTTCAACACGATACCACAGTTCATCAAGAGTAGTGACTGGCGTATTATGACGAGCCAGTTGCTCGGCCACCATTGACCAGACGTTTTCAATTGATAAGAGATCTGGAGAATGTGCTGGCCAGGGCAGCAGTCGAACATTTTCTGTATCCAGAAAGGCCCGTACGGGACCTGCAACATGCGGTCGTGCATTATCCTGCTGAAATGTAGGGTTTCGCAGGGATGGAATGAAGGGTAGATCCACGGGTCGTAACACATCTGAAATGTAACGTCCACTGTTCAAAGTGCCGTCAATGCGGACAAGAGGTGACCGAGACGTGTAAACAATGGCACCCCATACCATCACGCCAGGTGATACACCAGTATGGCGATGACGTATACACGCTTCCTATGTGCGTTCACCACGATGTCGCCAAACATGGATGCGACCATCACGATGCTGTAAACAGAACTGGATTCATCCGAAAAAATGACGTTTTGCCATTCGTGCACCCAGGTTCGTCGTTGGGTACACCATCGCAGGCGCTCCTGTCTGTGATGCAGCGTCAAGGGTAACCGGAGCCATGGTCTCCGAGCTGATAGTCCGTGCTGCTGCAAACGTCGTCGAACTGTTCGTGCAGATGGTTGTTGTCTTGCAAACGTCCCCGTCTGTTGACTCAGGGATCGAGACGTTACAGCCATGCGGATAAGATGCCTGTCATCTCGAATGAAAGTGATACGAGGCCCTTGGGATCCAGCACGGCGTTCCATATTACCCTCCTGAACCCACCGATTCCATATTGTGCTAACAGTCATTGGATCTCGATGAACGCGAGCAGCAATGTCGTGATACGATAAACCGCAATCGCGATAGGCTTTAATCCGACCTTTATCAAAGTCGGAAACGTGATGGTACGCATTTCTCCTCTTTACGCGAGGCATCACAACAACGTTTCACCAGGCAACGCTGGTCAACAGCTGTTTGTGTATGAGAAATCGGTTGGAAACTTTCGTCATGTCAGCACGCTGTGGTGTCGCCACCTTGTGTGAGTGCTCTGAAAAGCTAATCATTTGCATATCACAGCATCTTCTTCCTGTCGGCTAAATTTCGCGTCTGTAGCACGTCACCTTTGTGGTGTAGCAATTTTAATGGCCAGTAGTGTAATTGTCTAGATTTCTTATACATACGTAAACAAAGATACTTGTGTCACTTATTTTGAGAGAAGAATATTTATCCGTTCAGAACTAAACTGAAGTTTTGTCCTTTTGCTTATTTATTTCTAACATTTCCACCGAAAGGTAAGTGACATTGCGGCAGAACATAAAGAAATAAACTTCGAATCTTTTGTTTTTGGCGTAGTTTTTCTAAACCCTTAATCAATTCCGTAGCACTTTGAAATGACTTCTTTGTCTCATTGTAGCTGACAAAATTAAGTGGAATTTCAGTAAGAGTAAAGAAACGTAACATAAATGTCTGCATGTAACATGTGACATCTCTTTCGACACGAAAGCTTTCCAGATGACGATGTATCGAATGTCCCAGCTGATCCTGTTTTCCGTTTCTGCGCGAACATATGTCGTAGATTCGAGTGGGAAATATTCATGGAGTGTAGCGTACGGAGTTGTGTTTCAGGAGCTGATTTATGTGAGTGGGGAAATTTCTGTGCAGAATGAAACGTGAAGCGCTGCAACTTTCCCCGGGCTCCCTGAGACCGCCAGCCGTTCCCGCGCGGCGTGAATTCTGCTCGGGTAACGGCTATGCGATTGGTAACAAATGCATGGAGAAGTAGTAGAATTGCGAATGGGGGAGCAGCAACAACTCTTGTTTAAACAGTCAATCTATATTCAGGGCGCATATTTCCTATATTGGGGCGGCGCCTCAGGTGTCGGCTTAATTGGAAGGCGGTTATTCCGTGGCGGTTCTCCCTGTTGGATTTAATTTGCCGCGTCCGATCAGAATGTGCAGTCAAGGGGCGGGGCTCCCTCCTCGCGATTGCGCATTCTCTTTGTAACGCGCCCCACCGTTGCGCATTTCCGTCTGTTATTCATACATTTCTCGAACGAAAATCCATTGAAGCACTATCACCGTCAAAAAAGAAATCTTGTTATAAAAGCCGTATGTAAGGAATAGGTTCTTCTATGTATCCTAGTTCAAAATATATTAGGAAAGACGAGTACAGTACAGATGGGGAAAAGTGACCCAAAATGACATGTAAAATATAACAGCCTTTTTTTATTGTTATTTGGCGGCTGACAAGATTATAGTCTTTCGTTTCTTCGATTGCTTATGTAGTAGTAGTAGCCGCTTTATTCATATGTAGATCTCTTTTTACAAGGATATAGGACATGTCGAAGTATTTACAAATTTAGATCAATTTAAAATAAGCAAATTCGTATACATATATATTTACAGACTTCTGGTTAGAGACAATCATTAGATTTACTCCTGGTATACAATACTTTTTTTTACAAATAACTTGTTAAATAATGTAATGCCACATTGTTCACTCCTATCTCACTGTCAGTCACTGCACACACTATACACACATTGTTTCATAACACTTCACTCACTACACACACACATACACACACACACACACACACACACACGCACACACACTGGTGATCTCTGGGCCATTTTCTGTACCGCAACTTTCCATTTGCTATCCTGAAAAACTGAGTCAGTATCCCTCCACTATGAGTGGGATGTTGAGCTCAAAAAGAGGAAGAGGTGTTAGTATTGTGCTATGCTTAGCTTGAGGGTAACTATTTCTAGAAAGGGAAAAAAAGAAGGAAAATAAACATAAAGTGAAGATTTATGTGGAATGTTGGATATTTTATAATCATTATTATTATTATTTATTTGTATAACATTTTTTATCAAACCGCTACTCTGTTTTAGCTAAGGAATCCTTCAATGTATAAAATGTATTGCATAACAGGAACTTTTTAGCTGCCTTTTTAAATAAGTGTATTTTGGCAATTTCTTTAATCTTTTTTGGTAATTTATTGTACAGTTTTATTCCTCGGTAGAAAAAGTTGTTTTGAGTTTTATGTTTTTTTTTTCTTGGTAAATGTAAGTTGAGTCTATCTCTTGTTGCACGGGTAGCCGTCTAATCTTTAGCATTATTCTGTAGCATAAGATTTCAGAAGTTTACATTCTCTTTTTATATAAACTGTTTATCGTTCATGTATCACTTTCGGACATGGCTACACTGCACGCAAGTACTTTCAGAAAAGATTTCCTGACGCTTAAATCTATACTCGATGTTAACAAATTACTCTTCTTCAGATATGCTTTTCTTGCTGTTTCCAGCCTTCATTTTATACCGTCTCTACTTCGACCGCCATCAGTTATTTTGCTGCCCAAATAGCAAATCTCATCTACTACTTTAATTGTCTCAATTCCTAATATAATTGCTTCGCATCACGTGCTTTAATTCGACTACATTCCATTCCCCTCGTTTTGCTTTTGTTGATGATCATCGTATATCCTCCTTTCAAGACACTGTCCTTCCAAGTCCTTTGCTGTCTCTGACAGAATTACAATGTTATAGCCAATCTCAAAATTTTCAGTTCTTCCCCCTGGACTGTAAGTCCTACTCCAAATTTTTTCTTTTGTTCCCTTTATTGTTGGCTCAATATACAGGCTGAATAACTCGGAATACGCTCTGTCTCACACCCTTCTCAACCACTGCTTCCTTTTCATGCCCCTCAACTCTTATAGCTGCCACCTGGTTTCCGTACAAATTGTAAATAGCCTTTCGCTCCCTGTATTTTACAAGTGAACCATTTAGATTTCGAAGGAGAATATTTCAGTCAACACTGTCAAAAGCGTTCTCTAAATCTACACGTGTCTTTCCTTAATCTATCTTCTACGATAAGCTGTACGATCAGTATTGCCTCGCGTGTTCCTATATTTCTGTGGAATCCAAAATTATCCTCCCCGACGTCGAGTTCTATCAGTTTTATCATTCTTCTGTAAGGATTTCGTTTTATTATTTTGCAATCATCACTTATTAAACAGATGGTTCGGTAATTTTTACACCTGACAGCACCTGCTTTCTTTGGAATTGGAACTGTTATATTCTTCTTGAAGTATGATGATATTTCGCCTGTCTCATACATCTTGCTCACCAGATGAAAGTGTTTTATCATGGCTGGCTCTCCCAAGGCTATCAGTAGTTCTAACGGAATGTTTTTGCTCCCAGGCCCTTGTTTCAACTTAGGTTTTTCGATTCTCTGGCAGCCGGCCGGTGTGGCCGTGCGTTTCTAGGCGCTTCAGTTTGGAACCGCGTGACCGCTACGGTCGCAGGTTCGAATCCTGCCTCAGGCATGGATGTGTGTGATATCCTTAGGTTAGTTAGGTTTAAGTAGTTCTAAGTTCTAGGGGACTGATGACCACAGATGTTAAGTCCCATAGTGCTCAGAGCCATTTGAACCATTTTTTTTGATTCTCTGGCAAATTTTTCATGCAGTATCATATCTCGCATCTCACCTTCACCTACGTCCTCTTCCATTTCTATAATATTGTCCTCAAGTATAACTCCCTTGTATAGACCCTCTATATACTCCTCCCACCTTTCTGCTTTCCCTTCTTTGTTTTGGGACTGCTTTTCCATCTGTGCTCTTGATACCGATGTAAATGGTTCTCTTTTCACCAAAAGTCTCTTTAATTTTCCTGTACGTGGCATCTACCGTTGTGCTAGTGATATATGCCTCTACATCCTCCTGCCATTTCTGCGTAGCTATTTTGTACTTCATGTCATCTCATTTTTTAGACGTTTATATTCCCTTTCGCCTGCATCATTTACTGCGTTGTCATATTTTCTCCTTTCATCAATTAAATTCTGTTGTGTTACTCAAAGATTTCTTGTGGCCCTCGTCTTTTTACCTACTTGATCCCTTGCTGCCTTCACTATTTCATCTCTAAAAGCTGCTCATTTTTTTCCTGCTGTATTCCTTTTCTTCTGTTCTTGTCAATCGTTTCCTAATGCTCTCTCTGAAAATCTCTACAATCTTCGGATCTTTCAGTTTATCCAGATCCCATCACCTTAAATTCCTGCCTTTTTGCAGTTTCTTCAGTATTAATCTGGAAATCATAACCAATAAATTGTGATCAGACTCTGGCCACACCTGCCCCTGGAAATGTCTTACAAATTAAAATCTGGTTCCAAAATCTCTGTTTTACCATTATACAATCAATGTGAAACCTTCCGATGTCTCCAGGTCTCTTCCACGTATACAATCTTCGTTCATGATTCTTAAACCAAGTGTTAGCTACGATTAAATTATGCTCTGTGCAAAATTCTACCAGGCGGCTTCCTCTTTCATTCCTTTCTCCATGTCCATACTCACTTACTACTATTCCCCCTGTGATTATTAAATTTTTGTCTCTCTTAACTATCTGAATAATTTCTTTTATCTCATCATACATTTCATCAATCTCTTCATCTGCGGAACAATTTGGCTTATAAACTGTGGTGGATGTAGGCTTCGTGTCTGTTTTGGCTATAATGATGCATTCACTATGCTGTTCATTGTAGCATATTTGTGTTCATTTTTTTATACATTATTAAACCTACTCCTGCATTACCCCTATTTGATATTGTATTCATAACCCTATATTCACCTGACAGAAGTCCTGCTCCTCCTGCCACTGGGCTACACAAATTCCCACTTTATCTAACATTAACCTATCCATACCGGTTTTTAAATTTTCTAATCTACATGTCTTATTAAGGGATCTGACATTCCACTCTCTGATCCATAGAATGTCAGTTTTGTTTATCCTGATAACGACATCCTCCTGAGTAGTACCCACTCAAAGCTCCGAAGGGGGGATTACTTTACCTCCAGAATGTCCCAAGAGGATGCCATCGTCATTTAACCATCAAGTAGAGCTGCATGTTATTGGGAAAAATTACTGCTGTAGTTTCCTCTTGCTTTCAGCCATTCGCAGTACCAGCACAGAAAGCCATTTTGGTTGACGTTAAAAGGCCAGAACTGTCAATTCCCCAGACCGTTGTCCCTGTATCTACTGGAAAGGCTGCTGCTCCTCTTCAGGAACCACATGTTTGTCTGGCCTCTCAACAGATACTCCTCCATTGTTGTTGCACCTACAGTACAGCTGTCTGTACCACTGAGACACGCAAGCCTCCCCACCAGCGTCATGGTCCATGGTCCATGGTGTTTGGTGTTCATGGGGGAGGGGAGGGAGGGAGGAGCGAAGGGTATGACGTACCCTATACAGAGTGATTCAGTTGCCCCTACCCATTGGTTTTATGCAATGTGCACTACTTTCCAATATCACGCACAAGATTTTAAACATAGCTGCTTGGTCAGCGACCGTTTACAAAGTGAAATTAAAGCAATATCAGCCCTCGGTCGCAAAAATTAAGTCTTTTGACCTGGTTCGGCACTACTAGGAGTGCCTTCATCAAAAGTAAAACATTCAAACTGGCACATCACGTATAAAATAAATGTCAGACGATAAAGCTTTAGTCACAAAATTTTTAAAGTAGAATACGTGGAAGGCAAGCCGCTACGGGCTGCTCACATATGTCGAGCTACAGGTATCATCAGGCCGGCCGGTGTGGCCGAGCGGATCTAGGCCCTTCAGTCCGGAACCGCGCGACTGCTACGGTCCCAGGTTCGAATCCTGCCTCGGGCATGACTGTGTGTGATGTCCTTCGGTCAGTTCGGTTTAATTAGTTCTGAGTTCTAGGGGGCTGATGACCTCAGATGTTAAGTCCCATAGTGCTCAGAGCCATTTGTGCCATTTGAGGTAGCGTCAGACTCCAGTAGCTCGACATATGTGAGCAGCCCTTAGCGGCTTGCCGTCCATGTATTCTGCTTTAAAAATTTTATGACTAAAGCTTTATCGCTTGATATTTATTTTATAAGTGACATGCCAGTTTCAATGTTTTCCTTCTCATGAAGACACTCCTAGTAGTGCCGAAACCAGATCAAAAGATTTAATTTTTGTGACAGAGGGCTGTTATTGCTTTTATTTTACGCACAAGATTTTCGTAATTTCTCACTCGTTACATGCGAACTATCAGTCTTACAGAAAAAATGAAGAGAACCTTTTTGTAAGAACTGTAATGTTATTAAATTCTGTACTGGTACACATTTTCCCTAGAGATAGTTTTCGAATTGTTCAAGAACGACATAAAAAGTGACCTTCAAACGAGTTTTTCTTGAATAACCCGAGAACTGTCGCCTCCAGGAAGAACATATCCCAGTACAAATTTAACTAGATTACATTTCCTGAAAAAAGATCCCGTCCATTTTTTCTACAGAACTAATAGTTTGCACACAGGGAGCAAGAGAATATGAAAATCTCACGTGTGGTTTCCGAAGGTATTGCGGGCTGCATGAAACCTATCAGTAGGGGTAGCTGAGTCTCCCTGTATAATGCGTGTCTGATTTCTGAACTGAAACTGTTATCCGTAAATTGAATACTGTTCAAATTTGATTTGTTGGTTGTAAGATTCTAAGTTCCTGGAAATAGTTCCCCATTTCAGTGGCTTAGTAGGAATGTACCAGATTAGAAATCCAAAGTTCACAGGTTTCATCCCCAATCAGTCCTAGGATTTTTATCTGTCACTTTTCACTTCTTTCGCCCCTGGAAACGTTCGTTGATGTGAAAAACGGCGAGTTACGCTGAGGTCCTGATTCCAAGTATAACTTTGGTCCCTCTGTGACTGGCAAGGTAAATCAGTTCAAAGGTGAGAGGAAGGCAACAGCATACAACCTCCAACACGAACCTGCCCAGTAAAGCACTGTGGTGTTCAAAACAAACTTCAGATTGTTGACTGCTTTTACAAATTTGATATATTAGTGAATCGTGAAATTCTCTTCTCTGACATGAAGTGACATCTAGATTAATAATGAGATCGCCCCACGATGGGCACCATAAACGTAATGAATTGAGAATTCTTTGATCTCTTACATAAAATGACAGGCGAATAACTAATTATGTTGCCCCCACTGTGCGTCGAAATGTAGTGCATCTTTCAATAACTCTGTCATACGACACAGAATCACCAGTGAGATGGCCCCTGGAAGCAAATAGTTCACATCATTAATTTCATGAACTCAAACAACGAAAGGCTTTGAAAATAGGGGCTGATGTACGAATGAAACAGATTCTTTAGATAAAAAAAAAAAACGTGAAATGACTGCATTTATTTCAGCGCCTTTTACACACAAAACAAAATAAAATAATGTTTTTGCTTCGTCTAAGAATCATCTGGCGTTCGTGATTTATAAGCAACGTTCTCACTATCCAAAAAACATCTTTTTAAGCAGATTGACTTCCTACATAGTTCTTTGGTCTCACATGCCTCCGGTGGTTAGACACTGGACTCGCATTCGGGAGGACGACGGTTCAATCCCGCGTCCGGCCATCCTGATTTAGGTTTTCCGTGATTTCCCTAAATCGCTCCAGGCAAATGCCGGGATCGTTCCTTTCAAAGGGCACGGCCGACTTCCTTCCCTGTCCTTCCCTAATCCGATGAGACCGATGACCTCGCTGTCTGGTCTCCTTCCCCAAAACAACCAACCAACCAATCACATGCCTCCATGAGTGAAATCTTGGCGCGTTGTGTCTACACTCTGTCCCAGCATCTGTGGGATGCTTCAATTCGCTGCACGTTCTCATTTTTTTAAAAAAAAGGCGGTCAGGAGCCAGAAGATTCACGCACCTCCACGAGCACATTCTTGACGCTTTTGCGTCTGTCCTTCATCCCTGTGGCTGCAGCAGTCCACCATCCACCAGTTTTCGATATGCTTCTCTTATCCTGCAGATGCTTTGCAAGGTGTTCATTCTTAAGTGAGGCAAGAGAACCTGCTCTGTTACCGCCTGTGTGTTTGCGGGATGGCTCCAATCTCCGCGTCTCAGGCACCCGCTGCATGCTGTCCAGCTTTCTCCTGGGTAAATGGCACTGTGATCAGCGATTGACCTCCAGTGGAGGTGTAACAATATATCATGCTGATGACTGATACGCTCGCTAAACCCGCTGGGCAGAACAGGTGATCAGGATTGTGGAAAGGGCCAAATAAGGTGTTGGTCAGTCTCACTTCAAAATTTTAATTTATTTTAATTTAATAACACCTTTAAACCAAAACGGCACATAGCATAACCTTTACAACTACGGGTTTCAAAATGCAATTCTTTCACGGCTGAAGGCCTCCAAATAAGAAATCTTAAAAGGCAACAAGAAAAAATGCAGTTAAAATTGCATATACAAGGTGCAATACAAACGGCTGAAGGCCACAATTAAATTTCAAAATTTTAAAAAATAAATTGCCTGTGGTGTCACCGCCAGACACCACACTTGCTAGGTGGTAGCCTTTAAATCGGCCGCGGTCCGGTAGTATACGTCGGACCCGCGTGTCGCCACTATCAGTGATTGCAGACCGAGCGCCGCTACACGCCAGGTCTAGAGAGACGTCCTAGCACTCGCCCCAGTTGTACAGCCGACTCTGCTAGCGATGGTTCACTGACAAATTACGCTCTCATTTGCCGAGCTTTCAGCTACGTCATTTGCTACGACCTAGCAAGGCGCCATTATCAATTGCTATTTATCTTCTGATGCATGTACCGTCAGACCGATGTTCACCAATTATGGATTAAAGTTAAGTATTCCAGAAGCTACGTACTATTTTTGCTACTATAAAGACCTTGTCCTATTCCAGACCTCACGCCATCCTGCGTGAGCTTAAACGCGTGCCCTTCGGCCTCCCGTCATTGTGGATTGGCTGTCTTGCCAGTCCACAAAATTACCATACTCTTTTAAGGCAGAAGGCCGCAATGTTTTCGCTTAAAGGCAAATTTTGAGAATAAGGCTTTAAGCGGATGAAGGCCCACAGTCGATTTTCCAAAAATTTAAAATACCTTAACCTTTAAACTTTCAATGGCCGAACGCACAGTTAATGAAAAAGCAACGCAACGACAATAACCAAATTTAAGAATAACGTTTTAAGCGGCTGAAGGCCCATAATTGATTTACATAAATTGATTTACATAAAACACAATAAATTTTGTTTCTTCTAAAGCATTGGCTATAATAGATTACCAACAGACCATTAAACACCCGTGAAAAGGACAGTATAGACAACGGCAGTCAGATGCCTCCAGCGGAGGGGGGAGGGGGGGGGGCTGCCCTCGAAAAATTAACGTTCATCGATCCGTCAGTAACCTAACCAAGAGACAGTCACGCACTGACTGACCAAACGACTTGCTAGCCACCAATCGGTACATAAAAACACAAAGACCAAACTGTTACGGACGGATGATCCACAATGTTGGACAGCGACAACAGGTGAGGAAAGGACGCTGCCTGAAATTACGTTAGTGGCCAGGGCAGGTAACCGGAACACTAACGGCCACAGGGCAGAAAATTCCGCTGGTACACTTGAATTTGAAATAAGGTAATATAGTTAACTTCACCAAAAAGAAACACTGCCTGAATATACGTCAGTGGCCAGGGCAGGCAACCAGAACATTAACGGCCACAAGGGAGAAAACTCCGCTGGTGCACTTGAATTGTAGTGAACCAACATAGTTAATTCCACCGCAAGGTGGTTATATTTCACCACTACAACTTATATTTCACCACTACAACCACTCGGTATTGCTCACGGAAAAGCTCCCCAACAACGAACCACCGAAAGGAACGACACAACATGAACGGACGTGGCTTGGGTACCTAACACACCACTCAACTTTGACGTCCTAGGTCGGTGAGCCACGAAGCCCGTTGTGATCGGATAGCTCCAGATATGCTCCGACACTGCGCAGGGACTGCCAGAGGACCCAGTCGACTGCACTGCACGGAAGTATCCTCCCACCAACCGACCGACCACTCTCAGAATGCCGACAACATCTAAAATAGTCGTCAGTGGAAATAGCGCCAACTATACACACAACCTGACAAACACTTGCACGAAGACCTGAACGATATCCAACAGTAACTAATCACACGCAAAGACAAATCGGGACTGATGCACACACACACACACACAGCTGACTCATGAACGATCGGCGAGCCCAAACGCGTGGGTCGGTAGGACGACCAACCGACGATCCACCAAGACCATGACACGGCTCAAATGATGCGTGGCGGCAATTGTTGGGCGAGCCATGTCGACGCAGACCTCACAGCTCCAACCCGACAGCACTAGTGCCGCATTGCAACTCCCCGACTGGCAGGTCCGGACTGCACTCCAGATGCGTTCCAACTGACTGGCAGCCCGAACTCGCGACCCCAACTCGCTTACGACAGACAATGACCAGGAAGTAATAACAGAGCAAAGAAACTATGATAGGGGATATATCGATATGCGCTGCTAGCACCGCTCACGGTCAGGCAAAGCAACAACTCAGTGACACCAATAATTTAAATTAACGTAGTCAGGTAAAAGTACGTTAAAAACAGGGTGTAACAAAGATTATGGCGGGAACATGAGCCACGCACAGTTCAATGACAATTGTTAATTTGTTAGCATTACAGTTTTAATACTTAATTAAGGTATAATATGTACTAATGCTATAATTTATACTTACACTAACAACTTAATAGCGCAAATGAGGGAATAACTGAGCTGAGAACAAAGGTGTGTCATTTTACCCAAATGGCGGCTCAGAATGACAAGTTGACAACATTTTTCTTATTACGAATACTTTATGCATGTGCTAAACTGGAAAGCACAGTCTCATGTAAAACTGTACTTTAATTTGGCATAAATGAGCTGTAAAAGACAATTACATTTTGGGCCTCTTTCCTTTTGCCCTATTTTCGATATTTATTAGTGAAGTACTTTGCTGGCCAAAAAACTGCAACATTACAGGACCAGCATAGACCGAGCCTTAAACTGGCGTGAAGTGTAATACGTACTTGGATATGCAAAAGATAAGCATTTCATTGTAACTCCACAGATTAGTCAGTAGCAATGCCACCTACACTATGTATACAAGAAAAGCTTACATAACGAGTTTCCCATTCAGAAATGGCATTTCAATCTTGGTTGTTTTTGAGAAGATAGGGTACACCACTTTCAAGGAAAAGAAACGTCTTCCAGCATGAGTCAGATATCGACATAGGCAGGATTGTGACATACCATGACTGTGCTTTATTGTACTCCATTCACTGAAATTCCGTGACTGCCATGTGAATATGGAATCGATAGATGGCCTTTGTTCCAACTTTTCTTAAAGCACTAGCAGATATAGTGGTGTACCCCATGAGCACACTCGACAGGCGAGGAAGAACATGCAGACTTTCGAGAGAGTTGGGTTCTGTTAACAGCACCACGATGGATGTGCCTATTTGTGGAGACGCAGAGGAAAATCGTCATTCCTATCACTTGTATGAGGTGACCTCTTAGCACGATAGTATGATGGTATGGGATGTGAGTCGGTACACACCGTAATGATCTCTGGTTCAGCTGGCGTGCAGTCACTCGCTAGCCACTATGGTTGATACAGTCTGGCACAAAGTCGAAGTACCATGGAATGATCGACCCATATCTGTCATTCAGATTCATTTCAATGACAAGTCAAGTTATAGCAATTGCTGTTGCTGCCAGAAGTGGTAGCTATTTGTCATAAATACCACATCATACACCTCCAAATCCATATATATTATAAATACGGATGTACGTACATATATATATTTGTGTTTCACATCTCCTAAATCACTGGACCGGTTTCAACCAAACTTGGTACACATATCACTTACTATGTGGAAACCATCGCTGTGGGGTTATGAACCACCTACCTGTCAAAGGGTTGGGATAAAAAAGTAGCATAGTCCATGATGTGCAAATATCCATACTTTAGTAATCCAGTATTTGAAAATAAGAGCATTTACAGACTACCACCAAACCTTACACATAATTTCAGACCTTTACGAAACACTTTCTTACTGATGATCCTAACAAAAAAAAGTTATCACCTACTATGCTTTCGCTGTTGATGCAGTGAAACTGCCACATCAAGCATGACGTTTTAATTTATTACTTCTTTACTACAAACTTTATTCGTGGCCCACTTTGCAGAAAATATTTACATATATCTCTGAAACCACCAGAAAAATTATATCATTGTACGATATTACATTATAAACACTGAGATGCATCAAAAATCGGTGCATCAAGTACAAAATTTTAATTTATTACTTCTTCACTGCTAACTCTATTTGCGACACTTTTTGCAGACAGTATCCACGTATGTGACTGAATTTACCTAAGAAATACATCAGTGTACAACACATGTTGTTAGGAGACATGGCGTCAAATACAGAGATGCATGTAAAACTGTGACATCGTGTAGGACGTTTTAATTTATTTCTTCTTCATTACTAACTCTACGCACATCACATTCTGCAGACAGTAGTCATACATGCTGCTGACTGTACCTTAGAAAAATATATCATTTTAAATGCATAGTTCAGGAGATATGACATCCAATATTGAGATGCGTGAAAACCTGTGGCATTATGTATGATGTTTCAATTTATTACTCATTCACTACTATATTCACAACACATTATGCAGACAGTGGTCACAAGTAGCAATGGATGTACCCCAAAAATTGTATCATTGTGCAGAATATAGTTCAGGAGACATGACATCATAAACATTGAGCGGCATGAAAATGAAACTCCAGGGCAAATTCGCTATAGGTACAAGTGAAATATGTGAACACATAGATATGAAATAAGTAAAATATATGTGAAATATATTTGAGATGTACACATGGGGGAAAATCATGGGTAAAAAGTTCATCCTAAGCCACTGGAAAGATTTCAACCAAATTTGGTACATATATTAGTTACAATCTGCAAAAAAAATTACTGTGGGCATAAGAACCTCCAGCCTCCTATTGGGGAGAGTACGATGAGATGGACAAAGAAGGGGCTGGGGGAGTGGGGGGGAGAAGAGATGGACAGACAGCACTGAGAATGGAGGAGATGGGCACAGATGGGAGGAAGGAGGTGATGTACAGATAAAGGCAAAGGGGGAAATGGATAGAGAGAAGGAAGAGGAGGATATGGACAGAGAAAGGACAGAGGAGTAGATAAACAAGGGAGAAGGAGATGGACACAGAGATAGGGAAGAGGAGATCGATAGAGATGAGAGGAGGAGATTGACAGACGATGGTGGGTGGAGAAAGTGGACAGAAAAAGGGGTGTGTGACGTCGGGTGTCATTCGTTACGTCATATACAAAAAAAATACATATATATTTTACATATTTTTATTTTTAATTTATCAGCATGCTTCTTTCTCTCAAGGGTATTGTCTTCCCTTATCACTTTTACTTACTTGCATAAGTAAATATGAAACGGGTTCTTGAAGGGCCTCTGTTATTCGTGTACCAACTTTAGATTTTGAACGTGATGACTAAAATATAGTTGCCGTTTACTGAACTGAATGTAATTTTGTTAATTTATATTTATTGATTGCAAAGCAAGGCTTGAGAGAATTTCGATTGTTGCCGTAGAGCGGCCACGATAAAACTTACGGAACTCATGGAATCTGTATAGTTTAAAAACATGGACTTTAACGTAAATTAATTATCTGTTGCAATTTAAAAACGTTATTATAACGAAATCTCTCGCGTTTACAGTTACTGTTGACACTGAAAAATAAATTAATACTTAGGCGCGTAATGGCCGACCTGAGGCTGCATCGGAAGATGAGCTTCTCGCAGCGCAAATTACTGAAAAAATGCTTATTAAAAATAATTAGCCACTGCGAGCATTTGAGGTGACAACTATTACAAAGAAATTCATTTTGTAATAATAATAACAAGTTTATTTTAGCAATAAATACGAATAACTTACATAAAATATGTGTAGCCGCTCAATGGCTGCCTTCTGTATAGAGAAACAAAACAGTGTGTGTACCACAAAATACGTCCTTCCTCGACGCCCGTACAATCGCGTCTCTTTCGATCCTTTTTTATTTTCGTAGACATTAAATAAAGATGCTATCGCTGCATATCAGTTGTTTCAAGAACATTAACTATATCTTTTAGACTGATAATATTCACAAAATACGTAAACTACGATTTACAACCACTAAAAATGTCAATATTTATGGGACGTACCGTCACAGATGGAAGGGACAGACAGACAGGGGGGAAGGAGGATATGGACAGAGAGAGGGGGAAGGAGGAGATAGACTAATAGATACATACCTGGGCAATGCCAGGTACTCAGCTAGTCACTTGTAAATTCACACATCTATTCTTCCTACTATGTTGTATAACAACGCTAAATAAAGTTTCGTTGTTTGCTATCCTTCCCCGTCACGCAATTTTAATAGCAAGTAGTATAGTAAAGTGGCGCAAAATAAGTGTCACAGGCTTCAGAATGCCCAAACATTTAACTAAAAGTTCTGAGGGTATCGATACAAACATTCACAGACAATATAGACCTTCCAGCTGAAAGTAAGGCAAGTTACAGAGACCAGTTAAATGGAATACACAATTTGATTGGCACTGAGTTTTGCTTCAGAACGAAATGCCATCTTGCTTTTATGTAATTTGTGTATTGTGTGCTGAAAACACACTACATACAAGACTTTTGCTCATACAGATTTTTGGAGACATGCTACATCATATGTTACTGACATGCAATGTGTGTTGTGTATGTATGTTTGTGTGTGTGTGTGTGTGTGTGTGTGTGTGCGTGTGTGTGTGTGTGTGTGTGTGTTAGTTTGCTGCTCATGCTGCTTCAAACAACAAAATAAATACTGACATGTAGGGTGAGAGTTAACACAGAACAAATTCTCTCTAACAGCTACCACATAAATATTAAGTTCGTAATGGCACCAGTATTCCCTTAGCATACAAAGCAATCAATTCCATACTCTATTTCTTAGAGCCTATGATACCAGAATACTTATTTACTTTGTTAATTAGTTAGGAGACTAAGTATGTGTTTCATGGGTGATTGCATCACAAGTTATGATTATCTGGCATGGAGTAATTTACATGCCAGTAAATTAATCTGCATGTAATCTGAACTGCAAGCTGATCTTTTACTGAAGGGTTCACATGATACAAAATAAGTTAGTTCACAATAAAAGTAAGTACCATACAGTGGGATTACTTTGGCCCGATTTTTGCCCGTCTTTTTTTATGTATGGGAAGAAACACAAAGGCTAGTAGCACAGAGAACATTTCAAATACCTTTTTCTATTATTGTGAAACACTTGGGTTATCATTTAACATAGATATTAATTCAAATAAGTCACATCTGTAGCTGTGGTACTATAAAACAAGTGCGCTAATTGTATCCACACTCAGCATTACTTTGACCCAAAAAGGAAGGGTTGTGGAAATAATGTTGGATCAAAGTAGGCTTAATAAATATCACTAGAGTAGACATAGAGGAGCTTGATGGACAAGTAAAACACTTAATTTTGAAGAGAACAACAGGAAATATTGAACTCTATACATAATGCAATAAAGTTACAGTAAATATGATGGTGCACAATATTTCGACTGCTGAAATTCACTTTCAAAATTAGAAAAGTCCTCAAATGTTTACAAGGTATAAGGAGATTACCATTTGTTTAAGATGCAGTACACCATAGAGATGAGGCTCATTAAATAAATAACTGAAGATAAAGCACTTGAAAGTACTCATGTTTGGTTGGTTGTGGTGGATTTATTGTTCTTACCAAATCCTCCCATGAATTAAGTAGTTCATCTTTTTGTTCTGGCCACTTGTATTATGATTTTGTCTTTTCCATTCAATTTGCTTCACTCCTTCCTCCTTTCCTTCTATCACAGTTCCAGGATGTACTTTATCATACAAAACTAACAGGCATCAATTGCTAGTTTTCCTTTCAAAATTGTTTGTTGTTGGACATCACATCCCAAATCTCAGAAAATTTCAGAATCAGATTCTAGCTAGATTTATCATTTTCTGAAGTATCTGTTGATTCAAAAGCAACCCTGCACAGTCTTTCCCTGTTTCTTTTGATGCTAACAGCTACATCTCTGCTTGCTACGTCTTCTGATGTGATGCTTTTCCCTGCAGTCATCAGTTTTCCTCCTACATTTTCTCATTGATATGTTACTCAAAATATTTTCCTGTTTGTCATCCTGCGTCTTAGAAAATGCGTCTACCACAACAGAACTGACAACACTACGAAATCCTGATTTTGGGACAAAAGTTGAGTTTTTTATATGAGATTTCTTAAAACCAACTTTCAAATTTTCTGCCACATTTTTTTTTCAGGTGCAGGTAACAGTTTGGAAAGTGTGGCAGGAAACACATCTTTCAAAAGCACTGAGTTGGAATGGCTCTCAAGAATCTTCCCACAATCTGAGTGTCTTTCTCCATGCTCTGTTCATTGGAGAAAGAAATGTGTCTAGTGACTGCATCAGGTCAGCCGAGTTTGATGGAAAATAAATAAATTTGATGTCACATTCTTGACACAAACTGATGGGCTTATATAAGATGAAAGATTATCTCCAATTAAGACTTTTGTTATGGCGCAAGCAAGGCGACACAAAACAATCAAACTAGTCTTCAAATGCTACATTATCAAACCATCCAGATTTGGTACATCATATCAGACTCACCAAGGTCCAGTCTCCATCCATGTACTCCACAAATGTTCATCTTAGTAGACAATATATGGCAGGAGCACTTCTCCACCCACACTGCCTCAAAACATTAGAGAGGTCGCAGATTTGCTATGGTTGCAAACGATTTCATCATCTTTCATGCCCCTTTTACACAACACTTTGTTAACACCAGGGTCATCTGTCACATTAGTTTCGTCGAAGTTCCATATGTTGTGGGGAGGAGCATCTAGTTGGGTCAAATATTTGTTCATATCATTTTCATGTAATCTGACTATAACTTTTTAGTGTTTTTACTCATTTTAGTGGTAAGTTCACTATGTCTTTTAAGAAATTAGTAAAATCATTCGTAACCTGGCACATAGTTTTTAAATTGTTTAATAGATGGGTACTCCTTCAATCATTCGAAAGTCAGATTCAGTGATTGGGTAAGCACACTCACTCAGCTGTATCAGATGATGCATGAAACTGTTGTGGGTATTACCATAATAACACACTTTTTGAGTCAGAATGAATATTTATTTCGGCACTAAACAGAGCGAATACAGAAATGGATGTCAAACATGGCGCGAGTGAACAAAGACAGGATGCAAAGCCAAAGAGATTAATCAAAGAAGTGTCACTTCCATCAGAGACGCCACAGAGCCCCCCCCCCCTCCCCCTTCCTCCCTGACAGTACCGAGTATGGATTGGCAAAGCTATTACACGTCCACAAAAAAATCTTCGTGCCAACATAGCGAGCAGAGGTGCCGTCCAGCGCACGAAGTGTGCAGCTTGCGCATGTCGCCGTCAAGGTCTCACAGGGTGGATAGCTGCGGAGGCAGTGGCAAGTCGACAGAGGCCGTGAAGGCGGCGTCGGGTGAGGCGTCGGCGGAGGCAGGTCGGCAGAGAGCGGCGAGGAGTGGCTCCGGGAGGGAACACGAAGGCTTTAAACATTCTGCCAAAACTGTACTTGGGCGGCTGTTGAGCAGAATCACGAATATATTGACCCCCTGGCATAATACGTGGTACGGGCTGGAGTACAGAGGTTACAGAGCCTCACGAGCAGAGTCATCCCACAACATGACAAAATCACAAGAATTCAAGTCCTTATGAACAAACAACTGTGGCGTGGTGTGAGCGCAAGGTAGAGACGGGCAAAGGTGGGCCACAAGACTATGCTCTCATTCAACGAGGGCTAGCAGGTCGGTAGCATCTGTCGGAGATGTGTCCTCGACGAATTCGGCAGGCACGACGAGTGGCTCACCATACAGGACCTCCACCAGCGAAGCATTGAGGTCCCCCTTGTGCGCAGAGTGGCTTTCCAGCAATACCCATGGCAGAGCCTCAGACCAAAGCCTGCTGTGGCACATGAGTGCAGCTGTTATCATTCTGTGCCATTGCTCGACTAGTCCATTGGCCTGCGGATGCTATGCAGTTATGTGAAATTTCGCCACCCTGCACAACTCACACAGGCGAGCGATTGTCTCAGCTGTAATGTCCACCATGGGTACTGTCTCAACCCAATGGGTGATGTGGTCGATCATGTAAAGGATGTATTTGTATCCCTCAGAAAGGGGCAGGACCGACCATGTCAATGTGCACGTGGCGTAGAGTGATGGGGACGCCGAACTGTCCTAAAGGCAGTTGTGCATGTCTGCTCATGTCAATCTGTTGACAAGGAAAGCAGGCGCACGCCCACGAACAGCACCTGGCCAGATGAAACATTTGGTTACGACGCGTGTCATTGTCTGCATTCTGGGGTGAGCAAGATTATGTAAGGCGTCGAAAATCTCAAGCCGAAGGGGGGAAAGGCACCAAGGGGTGGGGTGAACGAGTGGAAACATCACAGATGACAGGAATTGATGACCTGTGCAAGGCAATAGGTTTTGATGATGAGCGAAGAACCGTCGTCCAAGAGCAGACGTTGAGAGTCTGCGCCTTTGGCCTGAAGCCTCTCCAGTTCCTCTAAGTTCAACAGGGAGGAGACCATCGAAATGTGGGAGAGGTAGTCAGCAAATACTTTTTCCAAACTGCGGATGTAACAAGTGTCTGAGGAATGTTGGGAAATAAAGTCCATGTGCCGGAAGTGGAGCGGTAGAAGACCTTTCGCCAGGTTGCGGGTCACATCAGCAAGAGGTTTATGATCAGAATAGATGCTTAAAGCGCGTCCTTCGACGTCGCTTCTGAAATGTTTGACTGCCTTATAAACAGCGAGGATATTGCAGTCGAAGGCTGACCATTTACACTGACTCCTCACAAGCTGTTTTGAGAAGAAACGGAGCAGCTGCATTGAGTCTGCAATGGGTTGTTGGAGGATAGAACTTACTGCTGACTCGCTAGCGGCAGTGTAGGGATAGAAATCCGCGCCTTGGGGTCGGGGTGCGAGAGAGTGATAGCCTGCGTGGTGGCTCATTTCAAATTGTCGAAAGCATCCAGCATGGGCCTAGTACAGTCCAGTTTACACTTTCCAGTTATATTTTTACCAGAGAGGGCGCCGTTTAGAGTCGACTGGATGGAAGCAGCCCGAGGTAAATGTCACTGATAAAAGTTCACCACCCCTAGGTAATGGCATAGTTGTGCATAATCCTCGGGGAGAGGCAAAGCGAGGATGTTCGCGATTCGTGAGTCAGTAGGGCAGAGGCTGTCGGCCAAGACCGTGTGGCTTAGGAAAGTAACAGATATGGAACAGAGCTGCCATTTGTCGTCATTAATAATCATGCCACTGGCTGCAAGAGCCACACGAGCTGCATCAAGGTAAAATTTGTGTTACTCCACAGACGAGGAAAAGATAAGTATGTCACCGAATAGGCAAAAGTGAAAGGAAGTGGTAGCAAAATCGAATCAATGAAACGTTGCTAAGACTGTGCAGCGTTTTTTAAACCATAAAGCATGAAGCAGTATTCGAAAAGGCCAAAATGCGTAATGACTGCCGTTTTCGGAACGTCCAACGTGTGCATCGTGATTTCGTGATATGCCTTCGCACAGTCCAATACAGAAAAGAACCTCGAGTCATGCTGTAACTGCGTGAAATCCTGTATATGTGGAACTGGGTAGTTGTCTATAATAGTTCTAGCATTAAGGGACCTGTAGCCGCCACACATGCGGAGCGAACCGTCTTTCTTAGCCCCCAGGTGAACGGGGGGCGGACCAGTTGCTGTCAGAAGGTTGGGGCACACCCAAAGCCAGTAAATCCTAAACTATCTCTTTCACTTGCAACAATTTCATAGCGTTAAGACGTCGAGCTTTGTGATGTACAGGTGGGCAGTACGTGGTGCAGATTCGGTGGCAGGTGCCGTTGCTGATTGCAGACTCATGAAGGGAGGCACGTGTGGTGGGGCGAGAAGGGGGCATGAGTGGCGGCGGTTGACTGACCTTAGAGTGCCAGGATGGCGTGTACAAAGCATCAGCAATAGGCGATGGCTGACCACACAGCACGGTAGCCACAGAAAGTGAGCGATCCCGCAAAGCATGGACGTAGACGTCTAAGCTGGGCTGGAGTGATGTGAGCGGAGCCTTGGTGGGAGACAGCGACAGTGGGTATGGCGCGATGTCCATGTGATGTGGAAGATCCCCGAAGCGGGGGTGGGTGTGTCCTGTAGGTCCAACTGTGTCTGCGTGGAACCAGCAGCAGGAAAGGTGCAGCTCGACACAGGAGCAGGGCAGAACGAAGACACTGTAGGATGGGGAGGCTGCATTGACAGGAGTGGCTCTGCGAAGAGGCAGCATGAGGTAATACGTGCATGAGCCAATTCAGCAGAGGTGGTAGCAATGCAGGAGTGTAACTCCTCATTATGAGTGCATAGTCCGTCGATCTGCTTGTGGACATCTGATAAATCAGAGAGGCGATCTGTAATATCTTTGAGCAGAGAAGCACATGTGGAAAGTGTGGGCAACGACGCAGACAGCAAGGAGATGCTGCACCCGTTCGAGCACAGATTGGTAGAACCAGACATATGGTAGAGCATAGCAGCCTGTAGGTCCAGCGAAAGCTTGTAATGGTGTAGGAAGTCCAACCTGATCACAGGTTCGTCTACCTCAGTGATGTAGAAGGTCCAAGGAAATGTCGCGCCCAGAGACAGATGAAGTGACATCTTGATGGAGCTCAGGACCGCCATATGAGAGTGATTCGCAGCAACCAATGTGAGGCTAGCTGGAAAAAGTGTGTTGCCCATGTGCTTAGGTGGGATAATGCTGACATCAGCGCCGGTGCCGACGAAAAAGTGCGTGACCAACGCCAATTCCGTGACGTAGAGGCGCCGCGCCGTTGGTGCAAGCGTTGCGGTGTCAGAAGGGGGGCGCCATTGATGATCATGGCAGGATGTGGCGCCTAAATGTTCCTGTCAATGTCGTTTAAGTACGCGCAAGGCTTGCAGCAGATGTGAGCGGCGTCCCTGTAGGTTGCATGGTACCTGCAAAGCGGGTAAGCTTGTAGGCAAGGAATTGCAGGGCAAGCAGCTGGCTGCGTCATAGCTTGAGACTGTTCAGGCAGCTGCTTGGATGAGGTCATCTGCTGTCGGGAGGGTGCAGGTAGTACCTCCTGTAGGCTGCCAAGAGGCAGCTTCTGGCAGGTAACTCAGCTGCTGAGGCATGCACGTTGACCTCTAACGGCAGTGCGTGGAACCAGCGAAGGCGATGTCGTCCGTCACAGGCAATGTCAGTGATGAATGATTGCATAGGCCCGATTGGCCATGTGTAGGCGGACCTCGAGAGGGTCGGCGACATAAGATAGCAGGTGAAACTGTAGGTCTGACGTTAGTTTGATCATCCACAGAGTCCACAGTGTGGCGTCAGGTAGTGCTTGGTCATCAATAAATGTACGAAGGCGCCGCCAGAGCTGCGAAGGCGTGCAGTCGTCAAGATGCTCGTCATGGATGATATGGTGGATGGCCTCGGCCAGAGGGCGAGAAAGGCTTTCAATAAGCAAAGTTTTCATTACCACATATTTGGGCAAGGCAGGCGGCGATTGCAGCAGATCATGGATTAAGTCAGGGTAGTCGTGGAGGTCGCTCACCAGGTAGACAAAAAATGCATCGTCGTCCGAGAGCCCATGGATATCCAGTAGATGGTTCACCAGGGCAAACCAAGTCTTAGGGTTGTCCTTTTGCAATGCTGGGTAATACTTTTTGATGTAGCACAGGCAGGCGCAGATCTGTGCCAGAAGTTGAGGGAGCCCCCCGATGCCGGGAGTGCAGTAGTGGTGGGTGATGCGTCGCCCAAGGTCACAATGTGTTCCAACAGCAGGCCTGGAGGTAGGCGCGGCGCAGTCATAATGGCCGGTGCTGGTATAACAGTGGGCAGAAGGTGGTTGCGAAACAGCCAAGGGGGGGGGGGGGGGGGGGGCTGATCACGAAACCGGTATGGAAGAAAGTGATCTTGATGTGACCACGGAGCGATGGTCGCAGAAACCGGTGCACCTGAGGCGACCAGTATCGCCAAGATGGCGTGCAGGGGGGGGGGGGGGGAGGGAGGTCAATGATGTCAGGCAAGTAAGAATGTGCACCCCTATGCGTATGAGCTTTCAGAGTACAGTTCTCGAAATGCGTCTGCACATCGAACCAACCGGAAGGCAACTGCTTAACCGCAGGGTGAAACGCAACATCCTTCACACGATTGTCGTTTACTACGTCGGTGAGCAGCGCACACTGTCCGGGCGGCAGGCCCTACTGCATAGTAACATTTGACGGTGGCTATGTTATGCCGGCAACCGTAAAGTGGCCGCTGGTATGGCAGGGGGAGAAAATAGTTCACTTTTAACCAACTGTACATTAGGAACACTATTAAAAACACAAGCACAATTGCTAGGGTGCGACGCACTTGCACAAAACGACACTGCTAGATCCATTATTTTCAAGACAATGTGGACCGACAAACAGAGTCCGTTACTGATGAAAGCAAGCACAAAATAATTCCCAAATGAACGGCGTTGAAAACGGGGTCACCACTGTGCTTATTACGTGGTGTAAAACCGCAATAACACACTTTTTAGAATCTGAATGAACGTTTATTTCAGTACTAAACAGAACGAATACAGAAATGGTTGTCGAACATGGCGCGAGTTAACAAAGACAGGATGCAAAGCCAAAGAGAATAATCAAACAAGGGTCACTTCGTATCAGAGACACCACACTGTGTTCCTCTGCATCATTAAATACTGTAGAATGTCTGGCCCATTTTTAACGAAGTCCTTTTCAATTATGTTTGATTGTACTGCATGGAATTGAGTAGGCAGCTGCAGCTTTTCGTTGTGAAAGCTCGCCAGACCTATCTTGTCAAGACATTATTCCAAAATTTTCACTTTATAATTCACATGGTTTCATTATCTAAGTTCTTTTTTATATGCTCTGGGCATTTTTCAGACAGTAACATCGTATACAGACTCACTTTAACCCCAAATTTCGCAAAAACCTTAACCATTTTACATAACTGTTAATTATATTATCTAAATTGTATTTCACACAACCACAGTTTCTCACCTTAATACCTAATAATGCACAACAGCATTCACATTATTTGTAGCTTCACTGGCATGGTTTCTCCATGGGAAAGTACTGGACTTGTAAAATACGCTAATTTTTTTTATGATTAACAAAAACTCTAGTGGTGCCAACACAATTTCATTTCATGAAACTCATAACCTTTTCAATCTTTCGTTCCACATTGTGAGTGCATACTGCCTTGTTTATTCTATGTTATAGCCGTTACTTTCACAGGGGAAAAAAATTAAAAATTTTTCCGACGAGTGGGCCAAAGTTACTCACAAAGTGGCAAAGTAACACAGCTTATGGTACACTGTTTTTAAATAAAAATAAACGTTTTAGCTTATTTTCTAGTTTAGGTTTTCTGTTCGTCAAACATTTTCTATCACTGGCGAAACATTACAGATTTTGCCAATTGCGACACTGACTCATTCCTGAACTATGGTCAGTGTTAATGAAGAGTAAGGAAGGTTGTTGTTTCTTCTCGTTCACTACGAGTTTTTGACTGTACTCTAACGTCTACAAGAAAAATTCATAATGGAATGTACATAGTTTGATGGTCAGCTCTTTGAACACGTGTTTGCAAGAAGGTCATAGAAGTACTTTTGTGGAATGAAATATTTTTCTTTCATAGATGCTACTTATTCCAGTGAATTGCTGACTGAAAACCAGTTAAGTATTTCAACTTACTGATTTCCAGACTTACTACGACACAAAGGAGAAAGGTAATTGGAATGAGTTTCGCATGTTCTATAAATATGTTTGTGGTTTTAGTTCATACTTCTGCTATAAGAGTGACATGCCAAACAGTGCGAAGTGTCAGATTGCGTTGTGGTACTAATACTCCATGGTCCCCTGTTCTGGAAACCATTTGACCCTCCTCGGGAACACATCACAAGTTGCATTCACTTTGAGGTTTCTTGTCTTGCTGAGTTGCTTCTTAAACTGTTAACTTCTTAGGCAATAATTTGTGGCACAGTTGCCCACAGAATAAAATATAGCTGAGACACCACTGTTTTGGAGTGTAACATTAACGTTACGAATCCGCAGGAGGTAGCAGCATGTAAGTGATGCAAATAATCGGCTAATGATATAGTCTATTTAAGATCATCCAGTGAGGGGGAAACAAAACGATGACAACAAACGTGAAAGAACATATTACGTACAGGGCTGCTGAGAGCCAGGACTGCGTCTGGGGCAGGGTGTGTGTCATTGGCCACCACATCATTACATTACATTACATTAAGACTTGTTCCATAGATCATGAATATGACATTTCATAAGTTACTTGGAGCATGTCAGTTTAACATAGATTTTCATTACATTACTATTTCATATCTAAAAATTCATCTGTTTAGTAGGAGTTGTCATTCAGAAATTCTTTTAATTTGTTTTTAAATGATGGCTGGCTATTTGTCAGATTTTTAATGCTATTTGGCAAATTACGAAAGATTTTTGTGGCTTCAGAATTCATCCGTTTCTGTGCCAAAAACAGATTTAACCCAGAATAGTGATGATCATCTTTCTATTAGTGTCATAACTATGCATTTCCCTATTATTTTTTAAATGGGATGGTTTATTAATAACAAATTTCATAAGTGAATATATGTACCTATTGCAAAGGTACTGTGAATATCCTGCGTTCCTTAAATAAATCTCTGCAAGGTGATGTTGGATGGGCTCCAGCTGTTATTCAGATTACACTCTTTTGTGCAATGAATACTTTTTCTCTTAATAGTGAATGGGTCAACGGAAGCGTCCGATTAAACCCGTCTGCTTTGACCCATGACGTCATCAATATGGTGGAAGTGGCTATTCTAAGCGTCTCCAATATGGCGCCTATCTTGTCACTACATACACACGCCAAAAAACACGAAAACACGCGTTAATAACACAATAACATCTCCCTCCAAAAATACAATCAAACTATCGGGACAACTGCGGGAAATTTGGGGTTTTAGGGAGGGGACAAACTAAATATAACAGTAAAAAAAAAATCATTTTCCCAAAACACACAAAATGACGAACAACAAAAATGACCACAGCTTACGATACCAAAACATCAATACCTACATATAAAACTACGAAAATTGTAATCGGTCATTTCCCCTGACCTATTTAGGTCAACCATAACTATTGTTACGAAAAAACCAACACCTATATAGTCTGTCGGTAAACTGAAGAGCGAGCGCGCCAGTCCCCACTCTGCCTACCTTGCTACTTCACAGGGTGCTTATACAGGCTGTTCCACAATGTAGTACAGTCCCTGCCGCGCCGCGCGCTTCCCAGCTAGCACTCAAGCTTATTTCAAGGTGGATATTGAGTTTAGGTTCAGTTGAAAATTCAAGATTGAAAAATCAACCTGTTACACAGCTTGTTTCAAGGTGGGTATTGAGTTTAGGTTCAGTTGAAAATTCAAGATTGAAAAATCAACCTGTTACACAGTTTACATCAAGCTGTAAAAATTTAGCTTGAATTAAAATAATTTTCCCAAGCTTGAAATAAACTGTAATTTCCCTGGAAGGATGTACAGCAGATGCACGCGCAGCATAGCTTCCATAGACGTCCACGGGAAGCGCCACAAGCGTTTATAAGCCGTGACGTAAGGGTGTTGTCGTGTGTGACGTCATGGCGGCGCGGAGTTTGGTTTTAGTGTGGCTGTCTCCAGTTCTGTTTTATCTTATTTTATTTACTTTTCTGAGCCTTGCTATGTTTACGGCCATTTTACCTTTGTGACGCGCGTTAATGGTTGTGGTTTGTTGACAAGTTTGTTTTATACTAGAAAACAGTTCGGTACGTTAATGTTACAAATGTTAAATATTACGTAGCGTTAAGTTACGTTTACGGCCATTTTACCTTTGTGACGCGCGTTAATGGTTGTGGTTTGTTGACAAGTTTGTTTTATACTAGAAAACAGTTCGGTACGTTAATGTTACAAATGTTAAATATTACGTAACGTAAAGGAATACCGTATTCTTTTACGTAGAAAAATTGAGCCTGGATAAAAGTGAAATGGATTACCAGCTAAGAATACATATTACAAGTTGTTGTGCAAAAAGAGGTCATTTTAAACTAACTCTCTAATACGTGGCACAAATAAATTAAAACTTCTTCTTAATTTTTTCACACCATTTCCATTCTGATATTTATTTAATTAATTAGGTTCAATAAATTTAGATTAATATTTATATATAACTCTTCAGGCTTTCCCAGCGATCTAATGACATCTTGGGTTGTCGGGTGTTCTGCCGGATATCAGCGTCGTACTTGCACGATATTTCGGTCACGTACCTCGAGACCTTCATCAGGTGCGACCTGAGACTGCTCCTCGAGTGTCTTTTTTTTTTTTTTTTTTTTTTTTTTTTTTTTTTTTTTTTTTTTGTTCCCTTCTCGGATGGAGAAGGGCGGGCTGTTATAGAGCATGCGTTGGGCTCTTTTCAGCCATGGGTTTTAGTTATTCTGTTTTGTCACCGTTTATTGTGGACATGGTCCAGTATTTATGCCTATGGTCTTCCCACTCCACCAACGGCTGCTGGCGCTTCCTCTGTGGTCCGCGCCCATTCCCTGTGACCTGCTGGAGCGTTGCTGCTCCGTTTTCCGTCCGCTGCGGTTCTAGGTGTTCCCTCTGCGGTCCGCGCCCACCAAACCCGCTCCTGGGGGTTTCATCTACGGTCTGGGGTACCAGGCGTTCCCCCTGCGGTCCGCGCCCGCTCACCACGACCTGTTGGAGCTGCGTGGCTTCTTCGCGAAGAAACTTCAGTCTTCGAGTAAAGCGGAGTTCACAACATATACATGTTTTGCCTCCTATTTATTCTGGCGGTGTGTCTTCTAGAGGTGATTGGCTTCTGGTTGTTTCCACTCTGTCTTCTTCTTCAGTTACAGCCTATGCCGTAAGGAGCTGGGGCCAGCGTGTGTTGGCATTGCGCCGTATCTTCTGCCCCAGAGAGCGTATGTACCGGTTCTCGGATTGCCGCGCCTGTTCGTAGAAGCGGCGGGCAACCATACGGACGTGGTCCTTGACTTTGCGGACCTCAGCGAGGTCGTGCAGTGGTCCAGATGGGAAGTTCCACGGCAGGTGCAGCGCGAGGCGGAGAGCCCTGTTCTGCAGAGATTGTAGTTTCTTCAGGTGGTCGTCTGCCGCATTCCCCCAGACGACAGCCGCGTAATCGAAGACAGGGCGGATTAGCGCCCTGTACAACGTGATGCCCAGTCGCGGAGGAAGAGTCGACGTCGGGTTGAGCAGGGGGTAGAGCTGGAGAAGTCGACCCCTTGCTTTGTTTACGACGCCCCAAGTGAGGCGGCGATCTATGGTGACCCCAAGATACTGCGCTGTCGGTCGCCAGTTGACAGGACTGCCTCCAACGACGAGTGGGGGCAGAGCGGCTGGGATGACACGACGGGTTGCAATGAAAAATTGCGTCTTGGCGCCATTGAACTGCAGTTTCCACTTGACGGCCCAATCGGCTAGGGTGTCGACAGCGTGCTGCAACCTCTGGCGAAGTGTGTCCGCGCGCATACTTCGTGAGTAGAGCGCAGTGTCGTCGGCGTACAGTGCTAGATGCACACGAGGGACCGTCGGTGTATCAGCCGTGTAGAGCGTGTAGAGGATCGGCCCCAAGACCAACCCTTGTGGCACGCCTGCTCTGATGGGACGGACTGTCGACAGGCCAGTTTCTGCACGGACGTGAAAAGTCCGTCCATCGAGGAAGGACCGTAGCAGACGGATGTGGGATCCAGGGACCCCCATTTCGAGAAGTTTGAAGAGCAGCCCATCATGCCAGACGCTGTCAAAAGCGCGCGAGACATCAAGGAAGACTGCTCCGAAGTATTCGCGCCTCTCCAGGGAATCGAAGGCTTCTTCCACGAGTCGGAGAAGTTGGTGCTCCGTAGAGTGTCCCTTACGGAAGCCGAACTGGGCATCTGGGAGTAGAGCTTCGGCGGTGACGTGTTGCTGTAGCCTCTTCAGGTAGATGCGCTCGAAAACTTTCGAGATGGCAGGCAGCAGACTAATCGGGCGATAGCTCTTCGGCTGCCGGAGATCTTTTCCCATCTTAGGAATAGCCACAATCTCAGCATGCTTCCACTGCAGGGGAAAGTGACCGGTGCGAAAGATCTTGTTGAAGATTGCAGCCAGGTGAGTAGAGGCGTCCTCAGGCAGTTGTTTCAGCATGGCAGTGGAGACGTCGTCAGGGCCTGCAGCTCTCTTTGGATTGAGGGCCTTCAGAGCCGCCGAGACTTCTTCAGGAGTTGTGGCCTCTATGTCATCATTGCCCTCCGTTTCCAGATAGCGAGGGAGCCGGGCAGCGACCATCTCTTCATGTTCTGCGTCCAGTGGATCCTCTACAGGCTTGAAGTTCTCTTCAAAAACATCGGCGAGGGCATCAGCCTTCGCGTTTGGTTCACAGACAGTTCCGGTTGCAGTTCGGAGAGGCGGCATACGCTGCGTTCGCCGTAGGAAGTGTTTCGCGGTCCTCCAGGCAGACCCGTCGTCAAGCTGAAGAGTCGCCACACGGCTAGCCCACTCCCGGTTGCGGTGATTGTCCACAGCCACCGTGATTTCGCGCCGCATACGGTTGAGTTGCCGTTTGGTGGCGGGGTTCCGTGTACGCTGCCATTCGCGGTACACTCTGTTCTTCTCGGCAATTTGTGCAAAGAGATCGGGGGGCAGCTGTCGAGAGTGGTCCTGGCGCTCGCGTCTGGGCGGAGCCGCTTCATTGACTGCGGCGAGGGCGGCGTCCGTGAAGTGGAGGAGGGAATCTTCAGCTTCCGCGTCGTCTACAGGTGGCATCCCAGCTAGGGACTTGGTCAGGGTGTGGCGAAAGAGATCCCAGTTGACTCCAGAGAGTGACACCCCACACCTGGGTAACTGCAGTGGGTCGAGGTCGACGTCAAAAACAACTGGCACATGGTCAGAGGAGAGAACATTCCGTGTCGAGGCGAGGATGCGGTGCGGAATGCCTTTCACGACCGCGAAGTCGACGATGTCCGGTTGTCCATTAGCGGGGAAGATGGTGGGATCATAGGGACCCACTACCACGGCGTCATTGCGATCCACGATTCGGAGGACGCGGCGTCCGTCTCTGTTGGTGAGTCGTGAACGCCAAGCGACGTGCTTGGAGTTATAGTCTCCAGCGATGAACAGCTTGCCTCCGATGGAGAGAAGAGATTCTAAGTCCGCATCTACCCATGGATGCGACGGTGGTTTGTAGATGGCAATGAAGGTTATGGTTCCCGCTGACGTGTGCGCGACAACTCCAATCGCCTCCAGAGTCACGAGCGGCGGCAGTTGAATCTGGTGGTGACGGATCGCATTCCGTATGTAGATGGCCATTCCTCCGCCGGCAGTTGGCCTGTCAGCACGGTAACAGGAGTAGTTCGGCGCTTTGACTGCAATGCCTGGTTTAAGGCGGGTTTCGCTGAGCAGACAGGTGTCCACGGCTTCATCACGAAGAAATTGACGAAATTCGCCAGCCTGTGTGCGTAGACAGAGGGCTGTTGGAGCGTTGCCGCTCCGTTTTTCGTCTGCTGCGGCTCTGGATGTTCCCTCTGCGGTCCGCGCCCACCAGTCCCACTTCTGGGTGTTACATCTTCGGTCTGGTGCTCCTGGCAGTCCGTCAGGGGCTCGTTTACCATCTCCATGTCTCTGGTTCTTCTGTTTGTGTAGTGTTGCAGCTGGCCCCGTTGCTCCTTTAACAATTCCAGAGCCGGATCCCAGGCTCTGCTTAGCTGGTACCCTGTGTCACGATTCATAAGATCGTCAGCCATTTTAATCTCAATCGATTCTCTTATAACACTGTCCCAAAATCTGGGTGTTTGTGCTAGAATCTTGGTATCCTCATACTTCATGGCATGATCTAGTTCTAGACAGTGTTCAGCAATGGCTGACTTAGTCACCTGTCTTAATCTAGTGTGCCTCTGATGTTCTTTGCACCTGATCTCCACAGTTCTTGTCGTCTGGCCAATGTAGGACATGCCACATTGACAAGGTATATTGTAAATCCCTGGTTTTCGTAACCCCAGGTCGTCTTTGACACTCCCCAGCAGTCCCCCGATCTTGTTGGATGGACAGAAAACACACTTGATATTGTGTTTACGCAGGATCCTACTGATTCTGGCAGAAATAGAGCCAGCATAGGGCAGATATGCCACCTTCCTTGCTTCATCTTGGTCTTCTTCAGGAACCTGTGGTATAGTGGCTGGTCGGAGTGCCCTCTCAATTTGTCTGTCCATGTATCCATTCTTGGAGAAAACTGTTTTGAGACGTTCTATCTCTATGGGTAGATTCTCTTGCTCTGATAGGGCACACACTGTGGCCACAGTGTGTACCGAAAACCTACACACACTGATTTATATCTGCAGGCCAGCAGTTGTCACCACCCTGCACAGAAGAATGGGGTTCTGAAGACTTTGGTCCACAGAGCATGTGCCCTATCAGACCAAGAGAATCTACCCATAGAGATAGAACGTCTCAAAACAGTTTTCTCCAAGAATGGATACATGGACAGACAAATTGAGAGGGCACTCCAACCAGCCACTATACCACAGGTTCCTGAAGAAGACCAAGATGAAGCAAGGAAGGTGGCATATCTGCCCTATGCTGGCTCTATTTCTGCCAGAATCAGTAGGATCCTGCGTAAACACAATATCAAGTGTGTTTTCTGTCCATCCAACAAGATCGGGGGACTGCTGGGGAGTGTCAAAGACGACCTGGGGTTACGAAAACCAGGGATTTACAATATACCTTGTCAATGTGGCATGTCCTACATTGGCCAGACGACAAGAACTGTGGAGATCAGGTGCAAAGAACATCAGAGGCACACTAGATTAAGACAGGTGACTAAGTCAGCCATTGCTGAACACTGTCTAGAACTAGATCATGCCATGAAGTATGAGGATACCAAGATTCTAGCACAAACACCCAGATTTTGGGACAGTGTTATAAGAGAATCGATTGAGATTAAAATGGCTGACGATCTTATGAATCGTGACACAGGGTACCAGCTAAGCAGAGTCTGGGATCCGGCTCTGGAATTGTTAAAGGAGCAACAGGGCCAGCTGCAACACTACACAAACAGAAGAACCAGAGACATGGAGATGGTAAACGAGCCCCTGACGGACTGCCAGGAGCACCAGACCGAAGATGTAACACCCAGAAGTGGGACTGGTGGGCGCGGACCGCAGAGGGAACATCCAGAGCCGCAGCAGACGAAAAACGGAGCGGCAACGCTCCAACAGGTCGTGGTGAGCGGGCGCGGACCGCAGGGGGAACGCCTGGTACCCCAGACCGTAGATGAAACCCCCAGGAGCGGGTTTGGTGGGCGCGGACCGCAGAGGGAACACCTAGAACCGCAGCGGACGGAAAACGGAGCAGCAACGCTCCGCCCCAACCAATCCACCACAGACCCACTTCTGAAACTGACATGCGACATCACCCAGGGCTTCAACAGATCGCACTGTACGCTAGCCATATTTCTCGACATCGAGCGCGCCTTCGACCGT
This sequence comes from Schistocerca serialis cubense, assembly GCF_023864345.2. Lineage (NCBI taxonomy): Eukaryota > Metazoa > Arthropoda > Insecta > Orthoptera > Acrididae > Schistocerca > Schistocerca serialis. The sequence goes on along the minus strand of NC_064639.1, from coordinate 1,147,357,283 downwards.
CTATGGCACAATGGGCTCCTGTTCAAACTGCTCAAACTCGGCATCCCACCGAAATTCGTACGCCTAGTAAAAACTCAAATAACCGGACGACACAGTAGAGTACATGTGCAAGACTCCACCTCTGAACCATTCACCCCAGAGGCGGGAGTCCCACAAGGTGCAATATCATCCCCACTACTGTACGCGCTATACACACACGACATACCGACCCCAACAGACCAACACGAAAAGATCGCCCTATATGCAGATGACACTGCATATTGGTGCACAGGACTCAGGACAGACGTAATACAAAAAAAAGCAGCAAAATACCTGACCAAACTAGAGACATGGATGACTAAATGGAGAATCCGACCCAACCCGACTAAAACACAACTAGTCCTATTCCAACACCGCAACCTGACAAAAAAACGACAGCAAAAACAAGAAGACATAACACTCCGACTATGGAACGAACCCCTACAACTGACTGACAAGGCGAGATACCTCGGTGTCTACCTAGACAAACACCTCAACTACCAAGCCCACCTGCAATACCAGCTCAACAAAACGAGGAAACGACAACAGTTAATCCGACAAGTACAAGGACGACTGTATGGCTGCTCCACCAGGACAGCTATACACACATACAAGACATACATACGACCAATATACGAATACGCCGCTGCACCACTAGGCGGAATACCAAAGACAGTAGCAAACAGACTGTACTCGACAGAACGCCGACTACTACGCAGCATAGCAAAGCTACCATGCCGCACCCCTAGCGACGAAGTATACGAGGCGACAGAAATAACCCCTCTACAAACAAGACTGACAAAACTCAGAGCGAGATACGGCTCACACATCCTACACAAACGACCCGACATGGAAGACATTCTGACGACCAAGCCACGCACAGCAAGACGCCCAAAAAAGAAATACATTTACCCGGCGCGTACAGTAGCACAAAATACAACAACTGAGTTCCCCGACTTAGCACCCACAATGACACAACTGACAGAAGGCGAAACCACCCCCTCCACCTAGACAAAAGACAATAGCACAACGACAATGACCTAGTGCACCACGACAGCCCCCCACACTCAACACACAACACACCCCATAGAATAAAACACAATAACATTAAGGAAACCATAGACAAGATAAGAACTATTGTTAACAAAAAAAAACCAGCTCCAAGTACCACCAAAGGGAAAGGAGAATATGTAAAACTAGAATAAGGCAAAAAAACATTGTAGGAACCAGCTCCAAGTACTACAAAACAGGAAAGGAGAACATGTAAACATTAGTATTAAGAATAGTCTAAGCTAGAATATATCATCTAAAACAACATACTCCATCACAAAGAAGTATCACACAGGGAAAAACAATGTAAACGCTGTTAAAAATAAATCCCCCATTAGAATAATGTGTCACTTCCAGTTATAAACTAATCCAGTTATAACTAAATTAAATTAAGCAAACAATTAGTTTTATTAAGTTGTCATATTGCTAAACATGTTCAGTTAATACATAACAAAATCAATCTATATTCTCTCATTTTATATAAAAAAAAAAAAAAAAAACGTAAAATTAAGGATTCTCAATATAAGATAATAGCATGTAATCAGATATACAAGAAAAATGGAAATAAATAGAATAAAAATGTACCCTATGGCTGATAAAGGGCAAACAGACAAGCCCTAAAACAGCCCGCCTTCTCCCCTTAGGAGAAGGAATGAAAAGTGCTAAAAAAAAAAAAAAAACACTCGAGGAGCAGTCTCAGGTCGCACCTGATGAAGGTCTCGAGCTACATGACCGAAATATCGTGCAAGTACGACGCTGATATCCGGCAGAACACCCGACAACCCAAGATGTCAATATTTATATAGCTTAAAACAAGCTGTAAATACCAGGCTGTATTCCACGTGTGTAGATACAGCTGGAGCCAAGCTTGATAAGTCAAGCTTGAAATATAGCTTGAACTCTGCCAACTTTGATGTTTGTTTCAAGCTTGAATCCAGCTAACAGGCCTGAATATTCCAGCTTTGATCAAGCTTATATACTTGAACTTTACAGCTGGAAACAAGTTTGAAACCGGCTTACTGTGCTATCTGGGTTTAAATCTGTGACGACGCCGTGTACAGATACGTCCCGTCTGCGTTTATTTTTAGACAAATGTGTTAAGAGCATAAGGAAAACAAAAGACGATAGCTTCTTCGAAACAAAACATTATAGAGTAAATAATATTAACATAAGAACGGAAATCAGGATTCTACTACAAACATAGAACCGAATGCCTATTCATATGAATGTATGTTCCTCTATTCGTAAGACGAACCAATTATAGTGCAATCAGTCTGAAGAATGTAAGGCTTGTTCTTACTTTGTGTTTCTACTAAAAGGTAGAAGTTTTCTTTGAAGGGCTGCATTAAAACTTAACAATTCTTGCAACACGAAGAGTGTTTAAAAAGTAACCAGATATTTATAATTACGTGTGTTGCATTAGTTCGATTCGCACTGCTTTTTTTGTCATTGTCTTCGTAAACATGTCTGAAAAGTATTTCCAGGTAAATCCCATTTCACTCAATGTCTTGTGTAAAATATCTTTCTGCAACGAAAATGTATTTTTTGTTTCACGCCAGTGAGTAATTTCCGTAATGTGGGCATTATTTTTTTGTTTATGTAAAGTCCTCCATCGTTTGTCGAATGACCGATTTTGTGAAACTGTCTATAACGATGGGTTTCCTCCCTAAATTATTAGTTTTTCTTCGCGGCGATTCCAGTAAACCATGCGCCTTGTTTTCGCGTTCCTTCCTTATGCGTCATATTTTGGCGAGGCTGACGTTTGCACAAGCTGCAGCGCTTTGATTAGGACTGACGTAATATTAGCCAACAGTTCTTTTAGTGTAGCCTCCTTAACACAAGCTGTAATAACGTTAGAGATGATCGAACGCTCGTTCTGAGCAAATATCTCCTTCGTATTCTGCACATTTTCTTGCAATGCAGGGCGATTATCCATCACTTCCGGATACGGAAGTATATCAGTGAGTGCACAAAGTCAACTGACTGAGATTGGCAACTAAGATCCCACGAACAGAAACGACGTATATCACTGCACGCCGAACTACACCGCTAGATAGGTAACGGGCAACAGATTTAGAGTTGCCCTGTAGGCCGGTGGCAGGGTTCTTCCGGGAAAGGCCACTTCCCCCCACCAAAAGCGCTGCTCGCTCTTGAGTTTACAGACAGACTATAACTACGAAAAACAGAACAAAAACCACAACATCTCATAAGTCAAACATCCCTACATAAATTAAAATACATTCGATACACAATAAATACTCGAAACATTACAACTCGAGAAAAATAAACCCCAAAAAACAATTACTTACCACCAACAAATTTCGGCGCTGCAAAGTAACTCGCCATCCCACACACACAGGGCGCCATCAAACACAAGACGACATCTACAAATGCAACACCACAACACCCTTACGTCATGGGTCAAAGCAGAGGGGTGGAATCGACACTTCCGTCGACCCATTATTCTCACCATGGAAACAATGAAGTATTGAAGTTAGATTGTTATTATTAGTCACCGACTCTCTTGTTGAAATTTGTTTGCTTAATTTCAGATATTCAAATACTTAACATTGTTTTCCTACAGATGTGCGGAAAGACAGGCTTCCTAATTACAGATTTGACACTGAAAGTTGAAGTTCCTGTCTCCAGTATGTAATTTTTTCCGAGCACATCGTCTGCATTCACATTTTTCATTTTCACGTGCGTTTTCAGAGCCAGAATAGACAGCAGTAGTTACAAATTTAAATAATATTCATAAATATATTTTAAATTTTCGTTGTATTTAATTAAAATAGTTTCATAGAAAGAAACTAGTTTGTAGCAGATTTGCGTATTGTGCCATTGCTAAGATCGAGCTCTAAATTTCACATTCGTTTTGCAGTGAAGTCCTTCCAGAACTTTCATAGCAATATACAGTTTCCATCATTCCAGTGCAAGTTCAAAACGAGGCATTACTGGTCATTGCTTTATTTAAGAACTGTGTTTAATTTCAAGCCGTCGATTATTTTAGAAGGCTAGAAATGCTTATGATACACCTTGTATAATGTACAATTACAGTCAGTGTCATTTGAAATGTAGGAAAACAAAAGATTGTCGCAAACCGTGTCTCCAGTGTCCCATTGTGGCTTTGAATGAACTGAAACACCAATTGTACGAATCACGAACGAGTGTGCAAAGGTTAAGTACGAGTGGCATCCTGTAAGTAAATAAGTTACCCTGTTTTACCCACAATTTATCATGTTGAATTAATTTTATTGGTATTGTGCAATACTTCCATTCCATATTTTGATAATAAGCCTAGATGCAGTACTGAGTCAAATGTTCTTCATAAATCAAGAAATACTAAATCTACCTGACTGCCTTGATCAAAAGCCTTCAGTACATCATGAGAGAAAAGTTTGAGTTTAGTTTTGCATAATCAATGTTTTTGGCCGGACGGATTGGCCGAGCGGTTCTAGGCGCTACAGTCTGGAACCGCGCGACCGGTACGGTCGCAGGTTCGAATCCTGCCTCGGGCCTCGGGCACGCATGTGTGTGATGTCCTTAGGTTAGTTAGGTTTAAGTAGTTCTAAGTTCTAGGGGACTGATGACCTCAAAAGTTAAGTCCCATAGTGCTCAGAGCCAAGCCATTGATGTTTTTGGAATCCATGCTGGCTGGCATGGAGGTGGTCATTCTCGTACAGATCCTTTATTTATTTATTTTAGCTCAGGATATATTGTAAGATTCTGCAACCAATCACTATCAAGGATATTGGACAGTAGTTTTGTGAATCACTTGTACCACCCTTCTTGTAAAAGGGTGCTTTCTTTTAAATAAAGGGCATGCTTTCTTGATTTGAGGAATCGATAGTAGGTTACAGTTAAAAGAGGGGCTAGATAAACTGCAGATTTAGTATAGAATCCGATAGGAATTCCATCTGGCCCTGCAGCGTTGTTCGATTTTAATGATTTTGGCTGTTTCTCAATACCACTGAGAAAACACTTCCTTATTTCATTCATCTTTTCAGTGTTACGGAGATTATTTTAGAACAGTCCTCCTGGGTTTAACTTTGTAAAGGAGCTTATGAAAATGGAGTAAAGCATTTCTGCTTTTGCTTTGCTAACCTCAGTTTCAATTCATCTCATACATGAGTGACTGGACAATAACTCTACTGCTATTAACAGACTTTACAGGCCTTGCAGTCTACAGTGTTTGTGTGACTTGTACAATGACTATGTGCCATTCCATCTCCAGCCACATGTCATCCATTTGTACTGATACATTGGCTGAAAGTGTGCCATCATGTCATTATGTGGGTTGTCATCCTGGGTAATTTGTTTGTTTTTTAAACAGTACACCATCACTGGAAAACACATGGCAGTGCTGATAGATTAAGTCTCAAGGTATGCTTGGTGGAATGTGTTAGTATTCATGCATGCCAGTAGCTTAGGGCTTGGGCCACTATGATCAAAAGTGTTGACAGTTGACAATGGAAGCCAAATACTGTATTAATAATGGAGTGTTGTACAGACAAAGTGAAGACGACATATGGTAGTTTACATGATGAAGAACTGAGGCAGATCTACAACTCTGTCTTAGTATGGCATGGAGGTTGCAACCCATGGAGCAAGACATTGCAGAAAAATATCGGTAGAGAATGCAAAAGCATGACATGCATCAAAATGAGAAATATTTTACCCTGTGTATGAATAGCTGAGCTCTGTCATCAGCACTCTGAGTTACAGGGATTGCCAGAGGTAAACACACTTTTCAAGATGATTGGTATGGGCATCCTTGGATATCTGCAAAGACACTGGCAAGGAGTCAGTGTGTCTTAACTATAATAGACCACTTTTTGTGTTATTTGGCTATGATTGGTGTGCTTTACAAGTAGGCAGAAACGGTACCTCAAGAAGTGATCAACAGCTGGAAATTTAGGATGACAGAAACTGTAATAACTGATCACAGTACCAATTTCATGTCACATTTAATGAAATGGTTCTGTAGACTTTTATGAATTCAGAAGTTGTGGATGAGTGCACTACAGCCAAAAGCGAATGGGGAAACAGAATGGGTGCACAGAACTACAGGGAAAATGTTGAGTTATTTCATGAATGGCTACCATAGTGACTGAGAGTCTAGTAATGTATATGGTGGCAGCCTATAACTAAAAGGTACACTAAGGTCCACAGTTACTGATGTTTGTGATCATTTAGGGTCAGAATATGTTTGCCCTTTTGGAACTATGTAAAACATCCCTTGGGGAAGACATGCAATTCTACATAATTTTACTAGGAGATTGATAGGTATTTCGTGAGAGGTTAAAAGAGCATATACAAAAGTCCCGGACTGGCAGGAAGTGCCTAAGAGTATTGGACAATAGGTGATGTTGACCAGCTGCAATGTTCCAATGGGAAAGACAATAAAATTCATCAGGTTGTACTGGGAGCCTTACTCGGTAATTAAAATGGCCTCTCTAGTCAATATAATGTTACAATTGGGTCATTCCATGCCAAGTGGTCTAAACCTTCCCACCATCATGTCTCCAATTTTCTTCAAATTTTATCTGTAGCACTAGTCAAGTGCTAAATTAAGTTTCTCAAGATTTCAAGCCTCTAGCTGCAATACTTGCTGATCTACACCCCCTTGTCTGAAGGGTAGTAAGTTCGCATGCGCGCGACATCAGACAAAATGCCATTTTTGGGGTCTCATAAAATTGAAACCAATTCATAAGAATGGTTAGTAAGATGAGACCCTGTACAGTTTTTTGTGCTGATTCAAACGAAATTAATTATAAGATTACTGATGCAAAATCCGGTCAAACAAGTCGACTCAAAGTGTACCCCTAATTCTGTCGTGACTTAATGCGACAAATTTTGACCAATATTCAGACTGCAATAATTTCCTTGCAGATAAAGATATGGACTTGAACTTTTTACCAAGTCTTATCTTTGTGCTGGACATAATACAGCTGGATTTCCAACTACCCAGGCTTTATAGTCGCCTTGCAAAATCTCTTCAAATTTGGCAGTGTCAGCGCAAATGGCTTTATTTACCAAAGTTCAAAGCCCATTACTACAAAATAGTCAGCCTGGATTTAATTGTGAATAGTATCATCTGAAAGAGAAACTCTTGCTCTACGAGATGGATATATTTTTCTTTTGCAACGCTTCCATTAAGTGCTTATTTACTCAGGTCAAAGTATCTTATATTTTGTGTGCGCAGTGCCCTGCGTTGGTCCATGATGGCTGAGCCATTACTGGTTATCACAATAAAACCAGCATCCCCATCGCCATAGGGGCCACGCCCGATAGCCATGCAGTAACAGCCACGGGTGGGTATCTTTACTGCAGGTTCCCAAGCCTGATTACAGGGTGTCTTTACCACAGGATCCCAAGCCTGATTGTGGGTTTCTTTATGCAGGTTCCCAAGCCTGTCTTCCTCAGTTACTTCATCATTCTGGAAGCATCGTTGATTTGCAAGAGAATGCTTTCAGGAAAACTGTATTGCCGACCAGATGATGTCACTGATGGAGCTGGAATAACACCAATGATAAGTTGTTCTGGAATCCAGCAAGTATCACGTCTTAAGGGCCAATAAAATGAACTTGCAGGACCATGAGGATGCATAAAGCTTATGAAAGCATCTTTCTGTTCGACTGAGATTTCAACGATGTTTCCAATCCACCATTTCTTTTCATAAATGCAAGCAACATACTGCCCAGGCTGAAGATCCATGACTTGAACTACTACTTCAGCAGCACTAATTTTGGCCAAAAAAGATGTCGCATCATTAGAAACTCTACTGACCTTAATTGTCGTCATATCAATGGGCAAAAAATGGTGGTTTTCTCTTGTGCCAGCTAGAGTGTGCCCTTGCAGGAATCTTTCTTCTTGAGAAGCTTTTTCTTCTTCAACTTCCTCTTTGCTGATGAAAAAGAATTTGATTCCATTGATATTATCATTGCAGAAGTTGAAAAGATCTTTGGGTGTTAGAATCTGGTTTTCATATGGACGTTGCAAACTTGCTCTTGCTGCCAACCGTTTTGTTGTGCCTCCAATGCCATCACAAGGCGACTTTACATGGCTTGTTCCAAAGAAATTCCATTCTGCTGTTATTTCAAAATCTTCTTTGTGATAGCATAAGTTGAGAAAATTCTTGAAATTCTTATATTGTGCAGCTGAACCATCACTGAAGTAGTGGATGTGGCTTATTTTGGAAAATTGCATCTTCAGGTAATTGATTACTTTTCCAATGTAAACATGGACAGTAATCGTATCGTGTCGAAGGCAGTCACTAATAACACAAAGATTCACACATTGCACCTCTTCGTTTTCACAGTAGTAGACTACAAATGGATGAACTGTTGCTTGACTGTTTTCCCAGTGAAAGCCTTGCACTGCATCTTGAACAATAAATGAATAGTTTTCAGCAAAATCCATTAGTATTATGAATTCGCCTTCTTTCAAATCAGTTTTGAGAGCTTTCAGGTGCTGGCTTTGATGCTTGGCAATGTAGTGATGACAAGACAGGTTCCAAATTTTTGCTGCAATATCTTCAACATACTCTTCTGTTGAAAGCTGCTTTGTTTCTAAAGTATCCCTGTCGGTATGAATCCATTGTTTGTACTCAATCAGTTCTTCAGGGTCATTATCTTCAAAATATGTTGCAATAACTGCTTCTACACCTTCTGGACCAGGGCAGTTTTCACAACGATGAAGCATACAATCCTTGTTTTCCAAGCTGCAAACAGCTTTGCTAAGAATTTCCTTGTAGTCTTCATTGATTGATGCACCAGTGAGCATAAGCTTGACATTTTGGTGTATTGTACAGACACAAACTGAGTGCATTCCAGCAGAGCCAACTGTAACACACCATTTTGGTCTAAGCTCGCAAAACTTTGAGAAGCCAATTTCTGGTCCATTTTGCTTCTGATAAGACACGTACATTTCCTTCAAATTGCAAAGCAACAACCGCTTTTGCTTGTACACCTTTGTTCCTGAAATTCTCACAGGCACACAGTCTTTCTTCCCTGGACAAAGTCTGCTGAATTCGTCATCTTGAAAAAAGTCATGTACTTTCTGAACAACTTCATCTGAAAGCTTCCTTCCTTGCCGATTTGCTGGAAAAGCTAGAACACCTTGCTCATTCTTCAGTTTTCTCGCTTGCTTTACCATTCTTTCTGATACATTAAATGCTGTTGTCGTATCTTTAATTGTCCAGCTTCTTGGAACCAAGGTCAATATTTGAACTTTTGTCCTACGATTTGACACTTTACATTTTTCTTTCAACTCTTCTATAAGATTATCAAGATCTGCACAATTATTGCATGGGCGACTTTTACTTGAACTTGGCTGTTCATCGTAATTGATTCCTACAGCAGCAGCAATTTGATTCCCAATTAAACTTTGTGCATCCAAGATCTTTCTTTTTGCATAGCTTTGCTTATCTCTTTTACTTAGTTGTCTTCTTTTCAATGGTGAAGCACCAATAAATGATAAACTTTTGTTGATGGCTGGTTCAGTTTCATCCGTTGTGAAATCTTGTTCAGATTGGGTTGATAGTGATGATGAATCTTCTAGCTTTTGGTTCAGTGCCGACATGCAGCGAGGGCAAAGCTTCTGACCAGGTTTTATATCAATCACTTCTTTTTTCTTTAACAGGCAAAGTTTGGCAGCTGTTTCATTATCAAGCAGTCTAAGTCCAGCTTTTACATTGTGATTCCTCTTCTTGAATGGATTGCAACATTTCTTTTGCATCGCTTGATATTCATGTAGGAAGAGGGCTTCATGGTGGAAGCAAATGATGGAATTTTCGTCAAGTTTGGCTTCTGAACGCGAAACAAGCAATTTCTGGTCACATTCTGTGAAATCACTAAACGCTTTGAATCCAGTCTTCTTAGCATAGAAGATAACATGGCACTTCGATGCAGCAGCATCTTTTCCGATTGAACAGGGGGCCAACGATTCTTCTTCTTCATTAACTTCTGACATCTCTCACTGGCCAATCACTGAATAAAACACGAATGAAATATCCAATTATATCAGTAATTCTAAGCGACTATTAAGATTCAAATTCCTAGAAATGAAGAAAAATTAGTGCATCGCGCATACAAAATATAACAACTTTGATGTGAGTTAATGAGTACTTAATGGTCGCGTTGCAAAAAAAACAAATGTCAGTCTTGTAGAGCAAGAGTTTCTCTTTTAGGTGATACTATTCACAAGCAGATTCAGGCCAACTATTTTTTAGTAATTGGCTTGAAACTTTGGTAAATTTTACCGTTTGTGCTGACACTGCCTAATTTGAAGAGATACTGCAGGGCGACCATATGGCCTGGATCATTGCAAATCCGGCTGCATTATGTCTAGCACAAGCATGAAGCTTGGCCAAAAGTTCAAGTCCATATCTTCAACTGCAAGGAAATCATTGCAGTCTTAATATTGGTCAAAATTTGTCGCGTTGTGTCACGACAAATTTTGAAGTATACTTTGAGTCGAGTTATTTGACCGGGGTTTGCATGAGTAATGTTATACATAATTTCGTTGGAATCAGCAAAAAAAACTGTACAGGGTCGCATCTTACTAACCATTCTTATGAATTAGTTTCGATTTTATTAGACTCCAAATATGACATTTTTTTTATGTTGCATGCACACGGACTAAGTACACTTCAGACAAGGGGGTCTAGATCAGCAGCTATTGCAGCTAGAGGCCTGAAATCTTGGGAAACTTACTTCAACACTTGACTAAAGCTACAGTTAAAATTTGACGAAAATTGGAGACCATGATGGTGGGAACTTTTTTCAGTTTTAGACCACTTGGTGTGGAATGACCCAATTCCTAACTCTTACTACTGTGGTGCATGTAGGATGGGTTCAACCATTGAAAGGTGCCCTGAAGCCAAGCAGTTACTGGTGGCTACTTCTATAGGTCAGAGGGAAGTGGAGGAGAAGAAAGATAAGATTCAGTAAAAGGAATGAAACAATATTAGAGAGGAAAGTTGCCACTCACCATATAGTGGAGATGCTGAGTCGCGACAGGCACAACAAAAAGATTCATACATCGCGACTCAGCATCTCCACTGTATGGTGAGTGGCAACTTTCCTCTCTAATATTGTTACATTCCATCCTGGATTTTCCATTGTTTAGTAAAAGGAATGAATTACCTGTGTGGTCACTTCTGCTTATCCATACACCCTAAGGTCACAGGGTCACCTAGCAAGATAACTGAGGATTTCCTCTCCCCCTAGGATGCAACATGTATGTGAATTTTGGGAATATGTGTGCATATATGTTATGGTTATGTTCATGTTTGTATGCATTAAGTAGTACATTCAAATAGTTGGAGCTGCTGCTTTTATGCATGATACCTATGAGCGAGCAGAGAAAGAGACATTTGTCTGCAGGTAAAATATGTATTTAGATAGAGGAACTTTTAGGAGAGACTTCTGTTTATGTGTAACATTGTTATTGGTATAAAGAGATGTAATAAAAATGATTTCAAGCTTAGTCTTGTGTACATGAATGTGCTGAACCCAAGAAGAGTAGTTAATGACATTAGCTTTCAAATCTTTTTAGAGGATAACTTTAGAAGGAATGTGTGTGGTGCATTGCTGGTTGCACCTGACAGGAAGTCCTACGCATTGTATGCGGAAAAAGTTGGTACGTACAATTACAGGGCGGCGCAAGCTCAACCTTTGCTTGGCAGGGATACCCATGCATTAGTGTCCTCGGGAAATAATCAAAAGCAGAATGAATACTTCCAAAGGACAGGCTCACACTCCGTTTTCAGTGGCAGACCCATGAATTGTCATTTGTGTATGCTATGACCAAAGTCAGTTAAGCAACACATGATGATTTGAACTCCAAGGGTAGAGTCTGATTATTGTATGGTATTAATATGGATACGAGACTCTGGGCTGAAGTTTGATCTGTGTTTAATTGTTCATGTGTTTATGAACATGACAAAGAGCACAGCCACTGGTTTATCGCTTGAGTCGTAGGGCCCACTTAATGTAAGAGTAAAACATAGATGAGGCTTATGATCTGGAACTTTTTCTAGCTGCTCCAGACAAATACCAGAACAAAGAACCACACTGATCTGACATTCTATCAAGAATAGGATACACAGTAACATTTGGTATGTCAGACTATGATTCATGAAAGGAGTCATTTTCTGTTGCTTTAATCAAACCCTTAGGTTCAGTTACATGTCACAATGTAAGTGATGACGACATAAAGGTACATGTAGGAAAATGTACAAACCCCATCACACATGTACACACAGGTGAGTTCTACAAGTTGTTTGTAGTGTGCAAGCTTAATTGACGATAATTCTTCTTACTCACATAGTTCCTCCTGTCAACTGATGATCATCTGAGGTTCTGGTTTAAATATGCGTGTGGGTTGAACTTTGATGCTGGCTAGAACTCAGCGCTGCTTGTCAGTCAGTGGCCTCTATGCTGTGTTCGGGGCTCTTTGCTTACATATGATGTGTGCCTGTGTTGCCTTTCGCATACAATTCACAATCAGCTAGCATGACGTTAGCAGTTTCTTAATGTGTATGACCACATCCTGAACTGACAAAAGCAACTGCCACTGTCTTGATGTAAGTTACAAGGCTTACTGATAAAACTCATACCCAGACGACTTTTTAAAATTTTTCTGGCAATCCTCCATGATTTGGTTATTACATTCATATGCCCACAGCTTTGACACAGGAGACGTGTCACTGGCAGAATCAGTGTTCTCTAGGTGGTCCGTGATGCTCCAACTTAATCTCCTTCTTTTTCCTTCATTTGTTTCTCTCATCACTTTGACATAGAAGATAGTTGGAGAGAGAACAGATAGCTGTTTTAGTCCTGACTTTACACTATTAGGTTATGTCAGTTAGTTTATTACTATCAACAATTCAAAACAGCTAATTGTTTATTTTCTCCCTGATGTGGTACCTGCAGCATATGTTCCTTGGATGATTCACTTTCTCCCAAGTAAGGACTTCTTAAAAATTTTATATATATATACATATGTATGTGTGTGTGTATGTGTGTGTGTGTGTGTGTGTGTGTGTGTGTGTGTGTGTGTTTTCTGCCACCACTCAGAGAGTAGATTTTTTTAAATCTAACCAATTAAATAATTTTATCAATAATTGATTGTTTTTGTTGTTATATATACAGTATTTTTGACATTGTAACATTTGTTGTTTGATTGACTGTGATTTGGCTGGCAGCCACAATAAATTGTGTACATTCTTATGGGAAACTTTTTGGCAAGTGCAGCAATAACAATTAAACAACACAAGTTGATAACAGACTGGGTTTGAGAATAGTGAGAATTGTGGGTACTGGTGAGGAGGGTGGGGGTGGAGGGCGGGGGGAGTACTTTACCTACCCCATGCAGTGCTGGTACCATTCACTTGTGAGACACGAAGGAATTAAAGAGATTAGTGGCCAGTGGGCAATGCTTTCTGTCAATGGATGGGGCAAGTTGAATATCTGTAGCAAACTGGGATTTATCCTGTCTCTCCTGCTTACTAGGCAGATGTAGGCTACTGACAAGTACACCATCCAGACACAGTGGTCAACAAACTACACAGACTACTCTAGCAACCAACTACACAGACTACCCTAGCACGCCTCCCGTCAGACCCAGATTCTCGACTTATATCACACATTGCTGATGTAGTGCCCCTGCTCATTAGCCTCATTACTCACAACATCTCACCGATTCCCATAAGAGTTCAACCTAGGTCTGCATCTGCATGAAGCGACCATTGGACACCATTACCTTAATTATATATACATGGTGTCTGCTCTTTTAGATGTGTGAGAAAGAACAAACACCACATGTATACTCACATGTAAGTTTGCTCTGTACTCCACAGTTTATATTCACAATGAATATTATGATGTGTAATGTGTCAGTTGAACAAAAGATTGGTCAGAGAATTATATACCATGTTCAGAAAAAAAAACAGAACTCATTGAATGACTAGAGATTGAATGTTCATATTCACAGGATGTGTATAGTGTGTTCTGCAGAAATGATTGATGTTTCAGTCACCTTGGTTCAGCATGTGCCCCGTTGCCTAGTAGGCACAGGGTCCACCATGGACCCTTTAACTTGTTCCATGTGTGATCACATCAACATGAATAGGGCACAAATGGTGCCCTGCGGTAGAGCCATCCATGCTGTATTCTCCCACTTCCAAAGTTCATCTGTGTTGGTTGGCACAGGGTCACAGCACTGGACTCATCATTTCACCATAGCTCACACATTTTTGATGATAACAAGTATGGTGATATGGTAGGCCAGGGCAAAAGGCTGACTTCCTGTGACACCAAGAAGGCAAGTATTCATGTAGCAACATGTGGTTGTGCATTGTCTTGCTGAAAAGTGGCATCTGGAGTGTTGTGCAGAAAGGGTATGGTTATGGATCACAGGGGGTCATTCATGTAGGTCACACTGGTCACAGTGCCCAACAGAGATTTGTGGTTGAACCCAAGAGCACCCCACACCATGCCTTGAGTTGGCACTATGTCTTGTGCGATTGCAGTCACTGTGATGCCGCTCCTCCTGTCTGCAAGGAAGAGAAATGCAGCCATCATTTTCAAACAAATAGAACCTATATTTGTCCAAAAACACTATTTTGATGCCATTTCTGTCCCCAGTGGTGGTGTTCCATACACCATTACCACTTAGCACATTTTTGCACATTTGTCAAAGGCAGATTGAGAAGTGGACGGCATGCACATTACCCATGTCGTAATAAAGGGAAACAGACTGCCACCGCTGATAGTGTATGATGTGTTCCACTGTTCCACTGTTGTGCCAGAGCTGAGGAGGACACACATCTGTCCTGCAATGCCATTTGGATGGGGTGTCCATTTTCTTGGGAAGATGGTCTGGATGGCATGATACAGCATGCCTTATCCACATTGATGCCATTACACATGGAACAAGTTATCAGGGGCCATGGCGGATCCTGTGCCTACTAGGCAACAGGACACAAGCTGAACTGATGTGACAGAAACATCAACCATTTCTGCAGAATATACTGTAAACATCCTGTGAATATGAACAGCCAATGTCATTGTGTTCTACCGCTTTCTGTGAACCATTCTGCACACACCCATTGTGATGCCAAAACACTTCAACCCTCATGAGCAGCAATTTCCTGGAAGGATGCATCATATTTTCTCATTCCAATAATGAGTCCTCTCTCAAACTCTCTGATTTGACAGTACGGTTCACGCATACATCTGTGAAGCATCCTGCTTGTCTGTACCATTACCTTCGGTTTATAGTGGCAACAAGAGCGGCAGGCACAATTTACTGATAGGTGGTGTTGTGCCGCAATATTGATGTTGACCATGAACTCATGGGTCAACATGGTTCAAATGCTAATCATTCCTGCAGAACATACTAATGTACATGTCCTGTGAATATGAACATCCTGTCCCTAGGTGTTCAAGATGTTCTGTTTTTTTCCGAACATCATTATATGCATATATGAGAGATAACCATTTACAGGCATGTAATAGTATAACTAAGAATACTGCTATTTAAGAAGTAGGAGGAATTGGTAAGGAGAAATAACTTTATGTTTTAAAACACTTTTGTTGTCTGTCAGACATTTTATTTCAATGGACATATTAACAAAGAAATTTATTGTTAAGCAGCGTACTTCTTTCCATGACAGATAGATTCGCTAGAGGGAAGTGGAGACAAATTTTCCTTCTAGTATTGTATTGGTGAATATCTCTGTTGCTCTGAAACTGCAACAAACTGATGGTAACAAATTTCACGTGTGCATAAATGTACCAAAAGTCCGTGATTAATATTCTCAATTGTTTAAACAGATGTCTGCGGTGTGTATGTGTGTGACTTCACATATAATTTTAATTACTTTGTATTGTGCAAAGAACACTTTTTGATTGAGTAAAGAGCTACAATATTGTCCTGTAGAATATAATTGGATATAAATATGCAAAATACATTAACTTACTGATTTCTGCATCCCCTAAGTTGGTAATTATTCTTATGGCAAAAGCAGCGGGAGCTAAACGTTTTAGCAGGTCTTTTATATATTTTTTTCAGTTTAAGTTTTCATTATTATGCACACCCAGGAACTTAAAACTTTGTACTCTTTTCAGTATTTTACTTGGTCAACTATATTCCTGATATGAGTAACCTTATTACACATCCAGGATTAGCCTGAATAGTCCTGGTTTTTTATTGCTCTTTGCGATATGTTTGAGTTTGAAAAAATTTATAGAGTTGGAGAATTTTATGACTGGTGAGAACTTGTTTCATTTTTAGACCTATATGTCCAACAGTGCATTTTTAAACATTCTCTTGCTAGCATGCTTCTTTCAGCTGACCTTGGAGCAATAGCTGCCACCTGTGGAAAGATGTGGCCACTGCTTCAACCACAACTTCTCCCTTTCTGTTAGACATTTGGTAACAAAACAGGGGCAATTAAGTGTTTCTTTTTTTATGCATTAAATAACTTGTCTACACGTTTTTAATGGTTTTGTTTCTATTTGGTTTTTGTCTTATTGCTTAGCAATGGGCTAAAAATTGTGAGTTTAATTTTAACCAGCAACAGGAATAAAAAAATTTTGAAACTGAGTAATGACAGTAACAATGAAGATGTTTGTTGCACACTACACACCAGAGAATTTCCTGTTCACAGAAAGCAAAGGTGATGTTAATGACCACATGAAAACCAGTTAACATAGGAGTGTTGTGCTGAAGTCTGACTAAAATTACTTGATAGTTGTCATGTCATGGGCTGGAGCTTGTTACTTAGCTTTCAGCATCACACCTGAACAGTTTGCCATTGCCAAACTGCACAACAGTTAGCCACTTCACAATGGTTAGTGCAACTACCTGTCATGTTAATGCTCATAGGTTCAAAACCTGTGAAACACAGCATTTTTTTAATTCCTAAATTTAGTCAAAAGTGTTTCTTTATTATTTTATTCAATTAATTGATTGAAACATATTTTTTTAAATTTCTGATACTTTTCCAAGTCATTTTCATTATCTTATTGACTTTTATTTGTTCTTATTTTCTTCCTTTCATTCTTTTTTTTCATTTGGAATCTGCTATATCATCTGTAATCAGCAACTAAGTACCAACCACGACCACTAATTGGGTTGGTAAAGTGGCAGCTTGTGTAGCCAGTGTGAGGGTAGTTCCAGATAACCAGTGAATGATAGCAAGAAATTATAGTTTGGCTGAAACTTAAAATTTTCTGTCTTGAGTTTGCTTGCACGGGTTAGCTTTAGTAAAGTGGACAAATGGATCATGCTTTTAGCTGCTGCTGATTGTTGATTGGCATTTTCTCAGACACATTTCACATCATGAGGCATGATTAGATTAGGACATGATTTGAAATTCAGGCCTACAGAACATGCCATCTGCTGCATTTCAGTCATTGGTTACTTAAAATCAGCTGTTGATAGGGCATCTCGCAGTTCTGTCATACCATACAGTGTCGGCTTCCAACATTGCTCAGCATTACATGTATTGTGCAAGCAGAATACTGTGGCTGGTCTATGTGCAAATGGCAGGGCATGGGTGGGGAGAGTGGTAATGGTGGTGGCTGTGTGCAAGCGCTGTAGAGGAAATACCGAGTGCTGGGAGGAGAGTGTCATTCTAAACTAAAGCCTACACTCATATTTTTTGTAAATATTAGATGAGGCCCCTTCATGCCCACACTTGTACGGTGACTACTCAAAACGATCTGTCACCTCTTCTTTGGTTACTATCTAAAAATAATTCTACCAAAAATGCAGTATTTTATTTTTGCCTGGTTTGTTAACCATTTGTAACTTTCAGAGAACTGTCGCAAGTGGGAAATTTTGAGTAAAACCTACACATTTCTCTTGTTGCCATGTTAAATTTGCTTCTTTTGCCACAACTGAGCAGAGTTTACACAGTCTCACCTCACTAACATGTTGTGCAGACACAATTACAAGAGAGTTCTGAAACAGTGATTTATTAAGTGAGGAACTGAGGAACCATAAGGTCAGCATCTTATAAAGAAGCATATCCTCTGTACAAAATAAATGTGTAATTACTTCATTTGTGTTGTTCCAAAATCCTTAGGACTTCTTGTTTCACCAGCTATTGATGACCCTTAAAATTATATTCTTTCATTGGAAAAGTCTGTAGTTAGTGGAATAACACAGCAGAGAATGAAGTTTTGCATAATAACCATGCAGAAAAATACTCTCCTCTTTGTGTGCTATAATTTGCCAAAATCTTATTCCAATATCTCAAGCTGTTTATGAAATATGAGGAATGCTGCGAATATTTCACTCTGGCTTTATCGCTGACCCAGTGCAATCATAAATGAGTACACTACATCATATCAGTTTTCTTGATATTGGTGGCAGATAGACCTCCACCCAAGACTAAAGAAAAATACAATATGTCAGTTAAATTTCATAAGCAGCAACATATTAAGTAATATGCATGAACACAAAATCTTAGCAACCCCTATTTTTCTTTGCAAACTTTTTTGAATTTCTCACAGTGTTTTACTTCCACCTAAATATTAAAATAACTATGGCTATTAATGAAATGATGGGCACATCATAATGAACCTGGCCTACAAATAAAGCAAAAATGAACTTTTTTTTGCCGAATAGTTTCTGTAAAATCGTTTGAGAAAGATTTCAGGAAGTTCACATTGATTCTGTCATCACCAACCAGGCTAAAGGTGGCAAACGCTTGTCGGCCTCCCCTTCTGAACAAAAGAATAAAGAATGAACTTGCCCAGCACATTGGCCACCACATCCTGCGGGACCTGTAACAGCATCTGTGAAGTGACACGCCTTGTTTGTAAGTCACCTATAACATAGCGATAGCTGATGTGGCAACATTCTAGTGGCAAGTGACAGATCTCGACTATCAAGTAATTTTAATTGGACTATAGTAAATACTACTGCCTCACCAAACATAAAAGATTTTTTTAAAGGCAAACATGGGCATTGCGATCTGGAGTGCGCTGCTAAAGTGGCTACATTTTTGTATCACACTGCTAGCCATAAACATGGTTTCCAAACTCCAGACTCATGTCTAAATGACTGGTACCAGTACAACCAAAACTGAGACAGTTATTGTTAATATTATTTTACCCTTTATATCTGATAATATGTTGCATTCTTAGGAAAACAGTAATTATCTACTAGTAACAAAGGATAGTGCAAACAGAACTGAAGTGAAGCTTGTTCCGATAGTAAAATATTTCAGTATTAGACTGTTAAATTTTGATGAAGTGTGAGGTGAAACTGCTCAAATTTTGACTGATTATTTTCTGCAGTGTGTGAAAAAATACGAACTTGAAGAAAAGTTGGTTTTGCTATACACCACTGCTGATAGCACTAATAGTAATTTTGCCATTCTGAAGGGAAAGGGGATTGAGATGTGGTCAAAAAAGTGATATGACGACAATATTATGGCTGAGTCCCAGACAGCCATTACAAAAAGACTTGTAAGCAAGTACCTATTTTGGGAATTGGTTGTTCAGTCCACATTGTGCACAAACCATTTCTGAAAAAAGTCATGTCTAATGAAAAATACATTTCAATAAATAAAGTTGAATGTTTGGTTCAGTAATCTGTTAAGATTCTTCAGTAATTTCAAAAATTTGTCCTGTGCTGAACCCAAAAGATAAGATGACATGTCCTGGGTTGGACCCAAAACAATATGGTAAGCCTAAATATGAGGTGCGTTTTCTCAAAGTTTAAAGCTAGTCCACTTGTGTAAACCAGTTATAACTTCAACAAAAACATTATTTATTATTTTCCCAGTGGATGCTTCTTTGATCCACTTGACAGTAATATGTCTACCAATTGCAGAAGGTACTAGTTAAATTAATAATTAAAATAAATGGTTATTTCATTAATACAGAGCAAGAACAGTAATGACCCCAAGATTGAATCCTGTGGAGTGCACACTGTGATGTTTCCCCATGAATGTATTTTTGTGCAACTCAAACATGGTAGAGCAACTTTCTGCATCTCATTGCTTAAACGGGAACTAAACTAGGCATATGCTGAACCACGCATCCCATAGAAACTTAATTTCTCTAATAGAATATTAAGAAAGTCATAATCAGATGTCTTTGATAAATTACAAAGATCGCAGCCGGTGATATTGTGTCATTTAAACAGTTTATTATGTGTACAGTGATGGACCAAACAGCATCCCAAATAGGGCAACCCTTTTTTAACCCAAACAATGGCTGACAAAGTATTATATTAATGTACAAGTGAGTGACAACCCTTGAGTATATTATCTTCTCAGAAATTTTGTAAAATTAAGTAGGAAGTGAGACCAGCAAGTAGCTATTTCCATCTGTAGAGTCAACTTTCTTATACAGAGGTCTAACAATGGCATATTTCAATCTGTCTGGGAAAATTCCCTGGACCAATGATCTTTACCCACATATCTGAGAAAGTAACTTTACAGAGCAATGACTTTTTAGTGTACTATTGGAACTTTTCTCATTTCCATACTTTTACTTTTGTAAAGTATGATGCTATTTCTTATTGGATACAAGTGATAACTATTTCTTTTTACTAAATCTCCTTAGTACTGGTTCTTCAGTGCACTGTTTTGTTTCATTTCCAAACTTCTTGAACCAATCTTCTCACCTACTTTTAAAATGAAATTGCTAAAAATATCTTGTACAAATGAACTTTATTTTGTAATACTACCATTCTGTTTGGTAGAAATGTCATCTTCTAGGGTTTCTTGTCCCTCTTTTAACAAATATTCCAAACTGAGTTCATTTTATTGCTGGATCTGACAATTTTTGACAATATGTGAACTTTTTTTACAATTTTTCTTGGAATGATTTATAATGTGGTGGCCTAGCAGTGATCATGTGATGCAGCATGAAGTAACTCTTCAGCCAGCACTATGGCTGTGCTGCAGAATAGTCTTTGAACCAGTGTATCCTGAGTACAGGTCCAGAGTTATTGTGCAGCATGCATGATCTCTGCCTAATAATAAAGAGGGCACTCACAGTATTCACAATCTATATTATTTAACACAGTGCACCCTGACCTATGTCAACTCCACAATAATATGAACATTTACAATAGTAAAGTATTTTAGGATTCTTCCATGTTCTGATTACCTTCTAGAAATTCTTTTTCCTTTTAGAAAGTACTGCAATATCTTTGCTGATCCAGAGTTTCTTTGATGACTTTTCAGTGTTGCAATTAATTATGTCAGGAGGAGTGGGGAAACTCCTTTCAAAACAGGTTATAAACTTTATAAATAAATTGAATTTAGATCTGTATGAGAATGATTGTGAAGTTCACTCCTGTCAACATTTCAAGCTTTCTCTGAAACCTTTCTTTGTTTCTTTTTGCTTTGTTTTGTAACCCTTATTGTTTGTGGTGAGTACTTCAGCACCTTCATATGGCCCAAGCTAAGTAATGTGATTAACTATCTGTCATGATCTGGCACTCTATTCACGTGTAACAGAGAGTGTGTTTAACTTCTCATTGTTGAATGACTACAGTTGTCTACCTGTCTACTGCTATTTTGAGCTACTTGAATAGGGAAATTAGTAACTGACACTAAACATTAGCCTATGTGGCAAATAACATTTCTAAATCACATTTCTTGTCCAACCCCTTCAAAAAGTTTACATTAAAATTACCAGCAATCAATAATCCATTCATTCTGTCTGACAGGAAGCACATTTTCCATGAAAATTTCCCAGTTACTCATCACGGACCAGTACACTGTACTACTAACAAATGTTATATTGTACAATATTAATTCACAACCACATTGCTCTATATCCAGAATCAAATCACATTTACTTGCTTCTTTATTTTTGTATTCAAATGCATTTTTTATGAAAGTAACAACTGCTCCTTCATCCATATTTGATCTCCTCAAATATGGAGCCAATATGTTAACAATTCTTTCAATATTTTTGATACCAGTGGTTATATGGTGTTCAGACAGTCAAATAACATCAATTTGTGGCCAGATACTGAGCTCTTTCAATTAAACTAATGTATTATACCCCAAATATTCTGATGAAAGATGTTAGTGTATCATTTCGCTTTAATATTATGCAATGAAATGAGAGTCTCTGACAGTTAAATTTCATTTAATACTGACTGTCTGAATTCCGAATTCAACCTAAAACATTTATCTCACCTGGCACCAATAATCACAGGTATTTGTCTTTGTATGTTGGCAGACGCCCTTATGCTTTCTGTTATTAAATACGTGACTTGTTTTCACCCTGCCTATTAAGATGTAGATCATGAGAAGTACAGGTTGCTTACAAGTGATTCATCAGGTTTTGGAAGAAGTTTTTTCACTAAGTATAAGATACAAAATAGTGAATGATACAGTGTATGGTAAAGTACATTTTCAGTTTTCTTGTACATCATTACAAATGTTCTATGTGCTGTCCCCAGTTACACGGTCCACACAGTAGTAAAGTCCAATCCATACATGTTTCAGCATGTCTCTGTCAATATCTGTCAGCATTGCAGTGATGCTATCCTGGAGTTTGGTCAATGTTATCAGATAATATGCTATATAAACGTTGTCTTTCACATTGTTGTTGTTATTGTGGTCTTCAGTCCAGAGATTGGTTTGATGCAACTCTCCATGCTACTCTATCCTGTGCAAGCTTCTTCATCTCACAGTACCTATTGCAACCTACATCCTTCTGAATCTGCTTAGTGTATTTGTCTCTTGGTCTCCCTCTACGATTTTTACCCTCCACGCTGACCTCCAATACTAAAATGGTGATACCTTGATGCATCAGAACATGTCCTTCTATTCAAGTTGTGCCACAAATTTCTTTTCACCACAATTCTGTTCAGTACCTCCTCATTGGTTATGTGATCTACCAACTTAATCTTCAGCAACATTCTGTAGCACCACATTTCGAAAGCCTCTGTTATCCTCTTGTCTAAACTATTTATCATCCACTTTTCACTTCCATACATGGCTACACTCCACACAAATACTTTCAGAAAAGACTTCCTGACACCTAAATCTATACTTGATGTTAACAGACTTCTCTTCTTCAGAAATGATTTCCTTGCCATTGCTAGTCTACATTTTATATCCTCTCTACTTCCACCATCATTAGTTATTTTGCTCCCCAAATAGCAAAACTCCTTTACTACTTTAAGTGTATCATTTCCTAATCTAATTCCCTCAGAAAAAAATCACAAACTGTAATGTCAAGAAAGATTGGGACCCACATGAAAAGTGCCAAATTATCCTGAGTGTGGCATCCAATCTACTGGTTTTGAAGTTTCTCATCCAGATGATGATGAGGTACTCTATGCCAATGACACAGTGCTCTCTGTCTTGATGGACTATGAAGTTTGGGATATCAACTTTCATTGTAGGAAACAGCGAGTCTTGAAACAGGTGTAGGTGTGCTTGCCTGTTACAGTTTTCCCAGGGAAAAAGTGGGACCCGTTCACTTTGCTATGTGAAACAGTAACCTCCACTACAAGAATGGGATTTTCTGTGCCTCATATGTACCCTTTGTGACAATTCACTTGGTGTTTGTGTGGAACATTGCCTAATCACTGAACATGAATTGGGGTGTGAATTCACCTTCCTTTCCTCCCTGGAAAATGTGACAAAATTAATATCTTATGGTGCATCCATTGGCCATAAACGTTGCAGTAGCTGTATATGATATGGTTTCTGAGTTAATCACTTGCCCACAATTTTACATACAATAGGATGTGGAATCCCCAGTTCATGATTGCACAATGTGTTGATTCCTATGAGCTATGAAGGAACTTGTCTTGGACATTCTGTACTCTTTCAACTTCATCAACTGGTCACATGGAGCTTTTCTCTTTACAGAGGCCATCTATGTGCTTGAGCTTTTGATACCACTACAGAAAGCTTTATTGGTTTGGTGGCTGTATGCTATACTGACTTCAGAATGCATGCTGCACTGTAATGATGGATTCAGACTTATACTGCAACACATTAAATGCTTTCTGTTGATTAATCACCATTTTGTGAACTGCTATCACTCTGCCAACTGGTGAATCACTGTGAAACCTGTGATGACGTAAACAAAACTTTAAAATATGCTCCCTTCATTGGTTAGTTGTACACATGGGTGGGCATTATGTACTTGAAGGTATAAGATGCCAAAGTCTGAGGAATCATTTATAAAGAGCCTTTTTATTCTGACCTTGTTGAAAACAACACCAACGTGAGATCTTACATCCATCCCAAGCAGCCTGACAAAGTCAGCATTCACTCTCTTCACAGCAGAGTTAACCCAAAGCTGATCATAGTGCCATGGGACCTCTACAAAACTTACATTTTTGTGCACAGTGACTGGTCTTAGGTGTTTCATACCACATCTATAACTATAAATAATACACAGAATAAGCACATAATAGTTATTTAAAAGTGTGTTACTGATAAATTTATTTTCAAAATTGGTACTTAGTTCTATACATTCTGTATCAACTCTCAAAAGCCATATTTGGCTACATTGTTAATTATTGGCCTTGCTTCTCTCAATATTCTAAGAAGAGTACTCTAAAGAGTCATAATTAGTCCCTGTACAGTGCTTACAATCACACAATTTGAGACAAAAACAACAGCATCACAAGAAAACAGGCACTACAGTGCTACTTATAGTACTGATGTTATTAGATGTGTAATGTTGCCCATAGCTGGATACTACACACAGTGCCCTGAAATCTTCTGCCCTCCACTGAATTCTACTGATTCAGAACTGAGGAATCTATTATCAAGAAAAATCCAACATATAATATCTGTGCATGCTTGAAAAAGTCTGAGATGATGGTACTTTGCCTCCAGTCACAATCATCCGCAATTGTGGCCAGAACTGGTAATTATTTCCCAAATATTCCCCATTGGAACCCCTTTGCCTCACTTCTATCTCATTGGGCTCCGTCATAAAAGAACCAAGTGCTACAGCACCTCGCCCTCTTAATAGGGAAATGAAAGATCTTTAATGGGGTGCTATAAAACCCATGGTAATAACTGCTGTGTTGTTATCTAGTTTCTTAGTGATGAAATGAGGATGAACCAGTTCCTGATCCATCATAGTTGCCATCTTCAATGCTTAGGGAGAGGAAATAGATACTCCCTTTGAAACACAAAACCATTGTATAATAGCTGCATTGTGTGGACACAAAACAGATGGGTGTTCTTTTGCATGCCAATGCGGTCCACAGCATCCTACCATACACTGGTCACCTGTTAACATCGTGCTATTCATGCTTTGTGTTATTCCAGAGAAAATTTATAATTCAAACATACAGAAAGAAAGTCTATAAATGTTCAGGTTGATGTAGCTTTTAGTATTATAAAGTAGTATTATTCCACAAAACTATCAATGTGGAAGAGATACATTAACTGCCTGTCTACACAAGTCATATCTGAAATCACACAACTGCCCAAGACGGAAAGTATTTATAGAATATAAAGCAGTAGAATCTAAAATTGCTGTGACAAGTTGATGGCAAATGAATGCTAACTCTTGAATTAATTTCTGTATCTTTTTCAATGTGGAGTCATGTGTTTAAAATTTCTCTTTCTTTCTCTCAAGCCCTTTGCCTGAAACAAAAAGTTCTAAATCCATAAACTTTCTTAATAAAAAACGGTTTTTTCAATCAATAACATCAAAAATTTTGATTACAGTGATCTGTCTTCAAGACTGTAGAAAGGGAAATCTAATGTATTGACTCTCTTATTTTAAGCTGAAAGGCAACTCATCAAAAGTATAAAGTAGGTCTATATTAATCCATCATTGTAACAACTTCAGGAGTGGAGATATCCAGTTTCTTTGTGCAAGCTAAATGGTAAATCCTGGTTTCATAATTATTTCCAATGAAATTCATCACTACAATGACAGTTTGTAATGTGGGACATCTATATACTAATCCCATATCAGTCACATAGTTATTGTGAAATATGCTGTAGGCATCTGAGCAAGGAAGCCACATTTGTGCAATTGACTGTTAACAGACTATGTCAATATTCTGAAGCAAACTGCTCTTTACAAAGTCTTTTGCAACTCAGTAGTACTCTGAGACCAATTCTGATAACTGGTAATTGGGAGGCAACTATCAATTGTAACTGCAGCTTCTCATAGATTTGTAGATAGTCTTAGTGTGATTTTCTTTCAGTACTTTTTGTGTTGCTTAAAAATGAATATTTAGCTGTGAATAATGCTGTGGACACTATAATGTATTTGCTGCCTGGCCCTGCAATTGGCAACATTCTTCCCTGGTAATAACATACTATACTACAGTAAATCTTACTACTGCATCATGAAATGGCCTCTACTCGTACCAAAATGATCATTAGCATTGAACACAGCCCTTTATCTTCAAGCCTAGAATTATGTCTCACTTACCAGGCACATTTAGGTGATTTGCCATGCTGAGCTGAACTGCCTTATTGAAATGACTTACAACAACACTGGCAGAAGTAAAGCTGTGAGGACGGGGCGTGAGTCGTGCTTGGGTAGCTCAGTTGGTAGAGCACTTGCCCGCGAAAGGTAAAGGTCCAGAGTTCAAGTCTCAGTCCGGCACACAGTTTTAATCTGCCAGGAAGTTTCATATCAGCGCACATTCCGCTGCAGAGTGAAAATCTCATTCTGGAAACAACACTTCAGTTCTTTTACTCTAAGCTGTCCCAGAATAAATATTTCTCAGATGATGTATCAGAATATGTGCACCTGACGCCTTGTTTATGATTTACAAACTCCTAGGCTGAAACTGCAGAGCAGAACCTACCAGGGGAAATTTTGTGGTAAGTAAACCACAGAAGAAGTATTTTAGAGAAATTTTTGAATTAAAACTCAATTTAGACTGAATCTAAGTAACCGTAAATAAACATAAACAGCACTCACAGCACAGGTCTTAGGCCTGTTCTGATTGGCCAATCGGTGCCCACAAGGCAATATAAAGAGCAGTCTATGATTGTGAAATATGTGATGAGCATGTCCATAATCCCTCTAACCATTATTGCCAGCAGATGAAGCCTAGTGATGTTGCTGCTTCTTTATTTAAATAATTCCTTATTTGGCTGCACAAGGCTGCATGGACCCCATAACATACCTCCCTACCTTGGAAAAGCTTGAGGAGATACTGAGTATCAAAGCCAGTTCCTACCACATTGAAGGTAAAAAAGCCAACCATTCAGTTCCAGAGGCACTAAGGATTTAAGTTTTATTATTTAATTGTATAAAACTTTATTGAGCAGTTAATGGTTTAACAAATTGATGAGAGTAAGAAAATCATTAAAGTATTAAACATGATTTATTAACATCACTGTTGTTGTTGTTGTTGTGGTCTTCAGTCCTGAGACTGGTTTCATGCAGCTCTCCATGCTACTCTATCCTGTGCAAGCTTCTTCATCTCCTAGTACCTACATCCTTCTGAATCTGTTTAATGTATTCATCTCTTGGTCTCCCTCTATGATTTTTACCCTCCATGCTGCCCTCCAATACTAAATTGGTGGTCCCTTGATGCCTCAGAACATGTCCTACCAACCAATCCCTTCTTCTAGTCGAGTTGTGCCACAAACTCCTCTTCTCCCCAATTCTATTCAGTACCTCCTCATTAGTTATATGATCTACCCATCTAATCTTCAGCATTCTTCTGTAGCACCACATTTCAAAAACTTCTACTCTCTTCTTGTCCAAACTATTTATCATCCACGTTTCACTTCCGCACAATGCTACACTCCATACAAATTCTTTCAAATGACTTCCTGACACTTAAATCTATACACAATGAACAACAAAATACTGAGATTCATGTATAAGCATAAATCAGTATTTCAATTTTAAAAAATAGTATTGTACCTATAGCAACTTTATTTGCTAGACAAATGCCACATTATGAAAATGATGTAACAAAAATGCAAAATTTAAATCAGTTTGATTCAAATGTTCAAATGCAATACTTTCCTACAATATTTCATTAATTCATAAAGGAATCTGAAAAAGATTTTCCCCAGCTCCTAGGGCCTATGAAAACATCTGGGATGTAATGAAAAATTGGTTTTCCACAAATTGTTTTTTTTTTTTTTTTAAATCACTTCAAGTTTCCAAATTTTCATTAACCTTTTTGAAAGTCTTACCAAGTTTGCCCACTGAAATGTCACACAGTTGATTGGGTACCTCTGGGCATTTCACACAAGGGAGTTGAGGTTTGGGAATGTATACGGACTTATTGACATCAGCTGTCCACTTAAAAGCCAATACAAAATAATAATGTATGTGTCTTTTATAAGTGGCCCTACATCACTGTAGTAAAATAAAGACGTTATATTACTTTAATTTTTTTATGTGGTCCCCCAATTATAGTGCAGGCTCCTAGGCAGCAGACCAGATAGCCTGTACATAAATGCACCCCTGTCACATTGGTCCAACTGCTTTATCTAATTGTATTATTCGCACTTCTATTTCAATTTATGTACACTGAATATTAAATTTTATTCATTGGTTTTATATTTATTACTATAATTTTATTTCAAATTGTTTTGAGATGAAGTTTATTACTACATAAATTGTTTTGGGTGCTACAACTAAAAGAGCACAAATACTTTTCCCTTCTTGACTTCTTGCAGCTATAATTGCTTCAACCATTGTATTTTGCTTTGGTTCATTCTTCTAATTTGATAAACATGGTGTTGATTTGTTTTAGTCCTGTACTAGACACTTATGATTGTAGTTGGTTTTTACTATTAATCAGTTGTATGACAGTGTTTGTCATGGATCTTGGAGCTAAATTTGGGTTTGATTTAAAGAAAATTATTGTAATTTCAACTTTAAGGCAACCTGATTTAATAACAATAATTTTGACTTTAAATTATTTTCATCTTGCTTTTTCTACCTGTTGGCTCACACTATATTTCCATTTGTGTATTTTATAATAACTTGAAGGATACTCAAGTTATTCATTTTATGAAATAAACTGTTTATTTTGCACCTTTAACTCCTGACTGTTTTAATGTTAAACGTTTTTCTTTGTATGGTAACCTTTTCCTAGCTAGTTTTTATTCCAAGGAGTTAATTCTTGAGATGGTTTAGTTATGGTCAGTTAATTCTTATACATATTTTTTCTGCTGCTTTGTCCACTTCTGTGGCACAGTGGCAGTGTTACAGCCTATCACTCAAAGGGGCCTGGGTTCAATTCCCGGCAGGGGACTGGGTGTTGTGTGTCCTCCATCATCATTTTCATCATCATTGACACACAAGTCGCCAAAGTTGCATCAACGAAAAAGACTTGCACTAGGGCAGCCAAACCCCGAAGGGGATATCCCAGCCAATTAATGCCACACAATCATTTCATTTCATTTCTATTTCTACTGCCTTAACAGCCTCATAGACTTTTCATTTATTTTTATGTAAAATCTAGTAGTGATAATTTTATTCTACTTTTTCGTTTGATGATAAGGAATATTATATTTATTTTGGTATAATTAGGTAATTGTTTATCAGGCCTTCCCAGCAATATGTTGATATGTAGAATAAATGGGTCTTTTTCTGGTGGTTCATGTCATTCTCAGATGATATTTTTATGGTGTGACTCACTTTCTTCTTCAAGTGCACCCTGAGACTCATCCTTGGATAAATGGGGTCCAGTGTTTATGCTTAGATGGTACTCCATTTTTGATGGTACTCCATTTTTGATTCACACTGTGTCAGACAATCCATTTGCAGTCCATGCCCACCAAACACAAAACACCTGACCAGTCTCATGGAGGGGACGGAATATACAGGGTGCCCAATGAGAAGTAGAAGACGAGACCTGCCTCAACGGGTAAGGACTTCACACACAGCACGAAAGACAAGTGGAGGATAGCCAGGGCTGTAGCAGTCAATGGACAGAATACGTAAATTGAAAGGGGATCACCACTGTCAGCTGCAGCAGGACATCAATCAGAATCAGCGGCAACAAGCAAAAATGTGTACTGGACCAGGATACGAACCTGGGATCTCCTGCTTACTAGGCAGATGCGGTAACCACTGTGTCATCTGGGACACAGTGTTATTGGAACTGCACGGACTATCTTGGCATGCCTCATGGTTGATCCACACTCCCACCAAGTGCCACCTACCCACAGTTCCTCTCTGTCACACTCCTGTTTGCTACTCAGAGATTCCCACAGGAAGTCAGACATATTTGTGCATCTGCACTGAAGAATGTGGATGCACTGCCAACTAGACATATCAATTATGTGAATGTGAGGAGTCTGTTCTTTTGGACATGTCCAGTAGCGATTCCCCTTCAATTTACATATAATGTTTCACAGCTGCGAATGCTGTGTGGTGTCTGGTCTTTCAGACATGTCCAAAAGAACAGACTCCATGCATACATATAATTGATAAGTCTAGCTGGGCAAAGGGTACACCTTCTTCAGTGCAGATGCACAAATATGTCCGACCTCCTGTGGGAATCTCTGAGCAACGAACGAGAGTATGATTCACATGGACTGCAGATAGATGGCATTCAGTGGGAATGTGGATCGGCCTCGAGGCATGCTGAGATAGTCCATGCAGTTGTGATAATGCTGTGTCCCAGGTGGCACAATGGTTACCACACCAACCTAGTAAGCAAGAGATCCTGGGTTTGAAGCTGGGTCCAGTACACATTTCTGCTGATTCCAGATGATGTCCCACTGCAGCTGATGACAGTGATCCCCTTTCAATACACATATAATGTTTCACAACACCAGATTCTGTGTGGTGTCTGTTTCAGACATTATTG
This sequence comes from Schistocerca serialis cubense, assembly GCF_023864345.2. Taxonomy (NCBI): domain Eukaryota; kingdom Metazoa; phylum Arthropoda; class Insecta; order Orthoptera; family Acrididae; genus Schistocerca; species Schistocerca serialis. The sequence goes on along the minus strand of NC_064639.1, from coordinate 1,147,326,428 downwards.
AAAGAACAGACTCCACACATTCATATAAGTGGATTTAATGCCTGGGACAGCACAGACATGACACAGAGCATCAGATGATGGCCATGACACTGGAAGACAGTCATTCTGCAAGCACATGGTGGTCAGAGCACTAATGGCAAGGGGAGATGACTAGAGCCCTCCCCCTCCCTGCTGCCCCTCCCCTGGCAGGCGCAGATCAGTGATGATTCACCTGACACAGCATGGTCCGAAAGCAGAGCAACAGATGATGGGCACAACACCAGAGCATAGCCAAGTCAGATGGAGATGTTAGTCATAGGATCAACTGCAAGAAAGGATAATGAGAGCCTCCCCTGGTGGGCACGGATCACGAATGTATCACCTGACATGCCATGGACCGAAAATGGAGTACCTAGTACCATCCAGGATAACTACTGGACCTAACCCACCCAAGGACTAGTCTCAGGGGACACATGAAGAAGACAGCAAGTCACACTTTCAAAATATTATGTGGGAATGATGCGAACAGCTGGCAGAAGACCTGATTATTCAACATTTCAGGTTATTATTTGTTGTTTTTATATTGACTGATGTTTCCTATGTCCCCTTACTTAAGTTACACTTTTATGTTTAAATAATAATTCCAGTTGGTCCTCAAAATAAACATAGCAGTTTTTTGGGAAATGGTGAAATGGTGTAAAGCCACACAGTTCATTTTATTAAATTTTATGTTTAGAATCTGTTTTGTACAATTTATTCTCTTTAAAAATATATTAGGTAGTGGTAATCTATTCACAAAGTTTTTATTTGTGCAGAAATGTTAAAGTTTTTATTTAAATTTAGTAACTATTTCCATTCACAGTTTTTAGGTATTATACTTATTTTAATCTTTTATTTTATGATCTACGAAATATGAAACAAAAACAGAATTTAGAGCTATGATAGAGATAAAGTTCAATGAGGCAGGCTGTTAATTGCAGCAGGCTCTTTGGTTCATAAGGGAACCATTTGAACTGGATTCCAAGAGAGAAGACTAAGGGACCAACTGAAGAGATGAAGAGGTGTCAAAACTGGAGAGTTTTGGGCACATTTTGCTGGAGATTATGAAAAGGAGTTGGTCTGTCACTGTGTTGCTCTCAAAAGGAAATTTTTTGGCCTCACTATGAAATATCTGTTTCTTCTGTTTAAATATGCAGATAAAGACAAAATAGATCACCAGTGTTGTGTTCAATCTCGGCTTGCTCATAGGGGTTTTACCCATACATTTTTGAAGAGGGGCAGGCTGTCTGTGCAAGTTACACAAAAAAACCAGCATGCTAGAGCCATGGGATCCAATAGAGTTCAGCTTAGCCAACACTTTGACAATTTTACATCTGCCTTGAAGTTCACTACCAGTTGAATACATAACATGTTTGAAATTGGTGTCCGTATCTGCAGTGACAGTGCTGACGGTCTCACCAAGGCCTTCACAGACAGGCACTATCCCCCAGACCTATTCTACAAACAGATCTTCAGTGCCATTTTAGCTCACACTCCCAATTCTCCCACCACCCACAAGAACCAGCCACAAAGGAATGTCCCCTTTATCACGCAATAACACTCTGGGCTGGAACAACTGAACCACATCCTTTGCTAGGGCTTTGATTACCTATCATCATACTCTAAAATGGGGGACATCCTACCCAAGATACTTCCTACCCCTCCTAAAGTGGTGTTCCATCACCCACCCAACCCCAACAACACCCTGGTCCATCCCTTTGGCATGCCTAGTCCGAACCCCTTGCCACAAGGATCATATCCCTATGGAACTCGTGGGTGCAAAACCTGCCCAATCCATCCACCAAGCACTTGCTATTCGAGTCCCATCACAGGTTTATCCTAACCCATCAGGGGCTGGGCCACCTATTAAAGCAGCCATGTCATTTACCAGCTCTGCTGCTATCATTGCATTGTTTTTTATAATGGTATGATTACCAACCAGCTGTCCACATGATGAACAGCCACCCGGTGAAACAACATGCAGCTGATCGTAACACACTGGATTTCAGTGGCTGCTTCACTACCTGAGCCATATGGATCCTTCCCTCACCACCAGATTTTCTGAACCGCACAGATGGGAGTTATCTTTACAACACATTCTTCACTCCCATAATTATCGTGGCTTCATTCTTTGGTAGTTGTTGTCTCCACACCCTCCACCCAAATGTTTCCACCCCCTCTGTCCTATCATCTCCTCCCCATTATTATCTCATCCTCTTTGTTTGCTACCCTCTGCCAATGCATCCAACCATCTTTCCCCACTTCTCTCCTTTTTCGCTCCTTTTCACCACCCCCCTGCCCAACAACCTGCTGATGCTGTGCCTGTTGGCATTATAACCCCTGTACACTCCACCAGACAGTGTTCATCTCCCCGTCACACATACACTAATATCCCTTCCCCTTTCCCACCCCCTCCAGATTGCTGCTTGCATCCCATGAGATAGTTGCAGTCCAGCCTGAGGTGTTGGAGTTGGCGGTCATATGTGCATGAGGTGTGCTTGCTTGTGTGTTTGAATGGTGTGTCTCACTATTCTACTGATGAAGGCTGTGGCCGAAAACTTTATATAAGTGTCTTTTAATTGTACCTGTCTGCAAATTAACGTGTCTTCTTTATGGTAAGTAGCAATCTGTCTTTTCTTACGTTGTTGGTATCCCTACTTGGAGTTTCTATTGTTTAAATTTTATGTTTGCTTTTATACTCCTTTCACTGAAAATGATGTTGTAAATGCGTTTCTCAAAATGTACGGCATGTAAGTAAATCATTATTAACTTATTCTTTTATTAGAGCCATGCATTAGTTCAGTGTATCAAATTTTTTAATACATTGTAAAATATTAATTTTGTATTTATTATATTAATTTGCACAATTATACTTGTGAAAACTCCTATATCATGCAAGTGATGATAATGAATTAAACTAAATTGAATCTTTGGTCAGCCATTCTCCACTGCTAACAAGCCAGAACTTAGCTCACACCAAACTTCACTTTAGTTGGCCATCCTACACAGTCAACAATCTTGCAACTTGGTCCACAATCCACTCTTTCCTCACTCAGCATGATCAGATATCCCTCCGTCTGCTAGACAGGGCATATCATCACTACCCATTGAGTTAACAAATGAGTGTAGTGTCAAAGCTTGCTATCAAGGGGAAAATAGTGCAACCGTTGACACATGCAGTTTCTGTAAAAATGTATACACCAAGTACAATGAGGATCCTACTCATTTATGCCACTAGGGGAGGGGGGGGGGGGGTAGGACTTGGTTGAATTGTGTGCGATTCTTGATCCTTGCTAAAATAATTTTTATTTCATTTTAACAATTTCTGAATATTTATTTCCTCATTAAAAGTAGCTCTATTTAGAAATTTTAAAGACCATTATTTTTTCCAGACCAAAACTTTTACATTATGGGAAAAAAGGGACAGCTGTGTTGGTACTCAACAAGAAGAATTTACTCAGCACCAAAATACTCACTTAACAGTATGAAATTCCAGTACAGCGAAAACACATGAAATATCAATGCTACTTCAGAATTTAAAAAGATTTAAAATACATACATATTAGAGGTTACACACAAAACTATCATGCAAGGAGCAAACTCTACTTCAAATCTTAAAGAGAATTTTTATAATAAAAATACAATCCAAATAAATCTCACCTGCAATGTGACAGCTAAGGAGTGGGTTGATTGCATAAAACATAACAAAAAATCAAATGTCTTCAAATCCACTGGCCGAAAGAATACAAATCTGAAAAACTTTGTGAGTTGAGAATTGACAGATATGAAACACATTTAGAAGACAAATCTGGTTTTATAAAGTATGCATATCAGGTTGAATTCACTCAGCGCACACAGCAGTGCACACCACATAATAACATCTGCAGCCTTCCAACACAAGCAAACAGCACTGTCTAGTAACACACTCACACAGGCAATTCCACTGTCTCCAGGATCTGCTGTAGTAACAGCCAGCCAGATAGCCCTGAAGCAAACTGTGCCCAGACAAGTCTGTGGTCAACACCTCTTCCTTCTTATTGCCTTCAACCATGGCAGCCATGATGTGCAGTTAAATCCAATTGTCACTTCCACTAGTGAGCTCTGGTCCTGGTAGATACTCAGTCACCATCCAAAACCAGACTCCTCATACTGCTAGCTGTTGTGCAAAGTTTCACTTGGTGGGGCATGTGTCACGATGCATGCAATGCAGTGCCATCACCGAGCTGCTCAATCATGTACACTGCACATAACATGGATTTTAACATGCGGTGGCTGCACAACATCTTGTGATGGCACATCATTATATGGCATGAAGTGAGATAAACAGCAGAAAAGCTAAAAAGCAAGAATTCATTATGTGTAGATGGAGTGCTAATTCTGTACTGAAATGTATAGATGGTTTGAAGTTTCCTTTAAGTAACAAAATAAATCAGTCTTTCACTTCAGATGACTTATCAGAGTATCTGCAGCAGTTCTCTAGTAAAAAAATATAAAACAGATAATATCCAGAATAGAAGCTTGTCTCAGAGCTGCTATCTTTCTAAAGAAAGATAGACCTGTTTGTGAAAGAAATTCTGGTGTGGCTCCACTTGCTACAATTTTGTTCCTTCAATAAATAATTATTTATTTATTTTACTTGGTTCATAGCTGTCATTTTTCCACCAACTGTGATACACAGACTTTTTCAAAATAACATTACTCATCAACTACGTTATAGGAATGTTCTGTTGCACTTTACCAGCTTTTGTAGATCAATTTGTCATCTTCGGCAATCTTCATTAATGTACTATACTTATTTTGCAATATATTATGTTATTATGGTTTATTATTTTATTAGATTATATAATGGCAAGACAGAGATTTAGGAACCAGGTTTTAAATTGTAAGACATTTTCAGGGGCAGATGTGGACCCTCACCACAAACTATTGGTTATGAACCGTAGATTAAAACTGAAGGAACTGCAAAAAGGTGGGAACTTAAGGAGATGGGACCTGTATAAATTGACTAAACCAGAGGTTGTACAGAGTTTCAGGGAGAGTATAAGGGAACAATTGACAGGAATGGGGGAAAGAAATACAATAGAAGAAGAATGGGTAGCTTTGAGGGATGAAGTAGTGAAGGCAGCAGAGGATAAAGTAGGTAAAAAGATGAGGGCTAATAGATATCCTTGGGTAACAGAAGAAATATTGAACTTTGATGAAAGGAGGAAATATAAAAATGCAGTAAATGAAGCAGGCAAAAAGGAATACAAACGTCTCAAAAATGAGATCGACAGGAAGTGCAAAATGGCTAAGCAGGGATGGCTAGAGGACAAAAGTGAGGATGTAAAGGCTTATCTCACTAGGGGTGAGATAGATACTGCCTACAGGAAAATTAAAGAGACATTTGGAGAAAAGAGAATCACTTGTATGAATATCAAGAGCTCAGATGGAAACCCAGTTCTAAGCAAAGAAGGGAAAGCAGAAAGGTGGAAGGAGTATATAGAGGGTCTATACAAGGGCGATGTACTTGAGGGCAATATTATGGAAATGGAAGAGGATGTAGATGAAGATGAAATGGGAGATACGATACTGCGTGAAGAGTTTGAAAGAGCACTGAAAGACCTGAGTCGAAACAAGGCCCCAGGAGTAGACAACATTCCATTAGAACTACTGACAGCCTTGGGAGAGCCAGTACTGACAAAATTCTACCATTTGGTCAGCAAGATATATGAGACAGGCGAAATACCCTCAGACTTCAAGAAGAATACAGTAATTCCAATCCCAAAGAACGCAGGTGTTGATAGATGCGAAAATTACCGAACTATCAGTTTAATAAGTCACTGCTCCAAAATACTAACGCGACTTCTTTACAGACGAATGGAAAAACTAGTAGAAGCCAACCTTGGGGAAGATCACTTTGGATTCCGAAGAAATATTGGAACATGTGAGGCAATACTGACCCTACGACTTATCTTAGAAGCTAGATTAAGGAAAGGCAAACCTACGTTTCTAGCATTTGTAGACTTAAAGAAAGCTTTTGACAGTGGTGACTGGAATACTCTCTTTCAAATTCTGAAGGTGGCAGGGGTAAAATACAGGGAGCAAAAGGCTATTTACAATTTGTACAAAAACCAGATGGCAGTTATAATAGTTGAGGGACATGAATGGGAAGCAGTGGTTGGGAAGGGAGTGAGACAGGGTTGTAGCCTCTCCCTGATGTTATTCAATCTTTATATTGAGCAAGCAATGAAGGAACAAAAGAAAAATTTGGAGTGGGTATTAAAATCCATGGAGAAGAAATAAAAGCTTTGAGGTTCGCCGATGACATTGTAATTCTGTCAGAGACAGCAAAGGACTTGGAAGAGCAGTTGAACGGAATGGATAGTGTCCTGATAGGAGGATATAAGATGAGTATCAACAAAAGCAAAACGAGGATAATGGAATGTAGTCGAATTAAGTCAGATGATGCTGAGGGAATTAGATTAGGAAATGAGACACTTAAAGTAGTAAATGAGTTTTGCTATTTGTGGAGCAAGATAACTGATGATGGTTGAAGTAGAGAGGATATAAAATGTAGAATGCCAATGGCAAGGAAAGCATTTCTGAAGAAGAGAAATTTGTTAACATCTAGTATAGATTTGAGTGTCAGGAAGTCGTTTCTGAAAGTATTTGTATGGAGTGTAACCATGTATGGAAGTGAAACATGGGCAATAAATAGTTTGGACAAGAAGAGAATAGAAGCTTTTGAAATGTGGTGCTACAGAAGAATGCTGAAAATTAGATGGGTAGATCACATATCTAAATGAGGAGGTATTGAATAGGATTGGGGGGGAAGAGGAGTTTGTGGCACAACTTGACTAGAAGAAGGGATCGGTTGGTAGGACATGTTCTGAGGCATCAAGGGATCATCAATTTAGTATTGGAGGGCAGCGTGGAGGGTAAAAATCTTAGAGGGAGACCAAGAGATGAATACACTAAGCAGATTCAGAAGGATGTAGGTTGCAGTTGTTACTGGGAGATGAAGAAGCTTGCACAGGATAGAGTAGCATGGAGAGCTGCATCAAACCAGTCTCAGGACCGAAGACCACAACAACAACATGGTTTATTAATGAAAACTATCAAAGAAGACAGATAAATCTGTTGAAACCAGTTAAGTGCAATAAAATGTTTCAGTAGTGCAGCTATTTTTTGATTTTCATTTTCTTTTTTACTTTTCCATTATGCAAATAATGCATATAGCCTGTGTGCACCAAATTGCCAAATTACAAGGGTCACTCTAAAAGAAATGGACGCTATTTTTGTAAAAATACAGTTTTCATTCTGCATGTGTGAAAGTTCAACAGTCTGTGGATACATCCTTCCTGCTTGTTTTCAAACTTAGTTCAACCTGTTGCCATGAGTGGTGCTGTCACAGAAAGTCTTCAAGATGGCTGCTACACTTTACATTCGTCAGAAGCAATGTGCTGTCATAGAATTCCTGTGCTGTGAAAATGAGACGTTGGGCAACATCCACAAGAGGTTGAAAAAGGTGTATGGAGATGCTGCTGTTGATCGCAGTACAGTTAGTTGGTGAGCAAGCAGGTTATGTGATGAAAGTGGGCATGACAGTATTGAGGATTGTCCTCACAGGGGCAGGCCTTGTACTGCACACACTCCAGACAATGTGCAGAGAGTTAACGAATTGGTGACTGATGACAGAAGCATCACAGTGAACGAATAGTCACACTACATCGGGGCAGGGGAAGGAAGTGTTTGCAGAATACTGAAAGTGTTGGCGTTAAAAAAGTTTTGTGCCAGGTGGGTTCCCAGGATGTTGATAGTGGCTCACAAAGATACAAGAAAAATGGTATGCAGCGAACTTTTGGAACAGTATGAGAATGGTGGAGATGAATTTCTTGGAAGAATTGTGGCAGGTAATGATACATGACTCCATCATTTTTCACCAGAGACAAAGAGGCAATCAATGGAGTGGCATCATGCAAATTCACCCAAGAAAAAAAAATTCAAAACCACACCTTCTGCTGGAAAAGTTATGGCTACAGTGTTTTTCAATTCCGAAGGACTCTTGCTTGTGAACATCATGCCAAGTGGAACCACCACAAATTATGATGCATATGTGACAACACTGAAGAAACTTCAAGCTTGACTGAGTCGTGTTCAACCTCATCGGCAAAAGCAGGATGTTTTGCTGTTGCATGACCACACACGGCCACATGTCAGTCAAAAAACCATGGAAGCAATTACAAAACTTGGATGTACAACTCTGAAACACCCCACCTTACAGTCCTGACCTGGCTCCATGTAACTATCATCTCTTTGGGAAACTGAAAGACTCTCCTCATGGAAGAAGGTTTAAAGATGATGACTCCCTTGTGCACGCTGCCAAACAGTGGCTCCAACAGGTTGGTCCAGAATTGTACCGTGCAGGTATACAGGCGCTGGTTCCATGACGGCAGTTTAGAGGGATGGAAATTGTGTGGAGAAATGAAAATAATGTTCCTAAAGGATGTCTCTTCACACTGTAAAACTTTCAAACATGTAGAATAAAAGATGCATTTAAAAATAAATTGTGTGTATTTCTTTTGGAGTGACCCTCATGAAATTCATGCAGAAATTCACTAAACTTTATTACTCATGGGATAATTTACAGTTAAATGATGAAAATAGTATAAATAAAATTTTTCTAAGTTGTGAGTGTTTCGCATAAATTGTTTCATAGTTAGTTAGTATTTGTGGTGTATAGTTGCCGTAAATAATTAATATGTACTCTTACATTGGTTTTTTCTTTGATCGGGAGTGTATATTGTCTGCATTTATTGTAAATTAATGCTTCTGTTGAATCTGTTAGTGACTGTAACCTGAAAAACATTTTAAGAAAACAGTAAATTTTGTACCTAGTTTTTCTGTTGTAATACATATCTTGTTTTGGCTGTTAATCAGAAAATGGCTACCAGTCCCACACAAAATAAAATAAAATAACAAACAGCAAGCTTAATTTATAGTTATCTGTGACTGTGCTCTAAAATATTGTAGCATGCACAATGCAGCCCCCTTGTATATACTGTACTCAGCCATTGATTGATTTAGTGCTGTTCATAAGCAGCTGGAAATCACCCTGACTACTGTCATGAAATAGGGAGCTGTTGCAGTTTGGTGTGTTGGGAAGGTACCAAAGGGATCTCGAGTATGATCCTCCCCTTCTGCAGGAAATATGGAATCCATCACTACTCATCCACTTGACTGTAAGTGATTTGTCAGTGGTAGCTCAGGCACCCAGTCCATGGGAGACACAGACCTGGAAGAACTCAGCATGTTACACCCACTCCACTGTTTGAGGCACCATCTTTTACTGAAACTGAGCCAGTGAGAATGACTTCACATGATGTGTCTTGTGCCAAAAGGAGGCAAACATGAAAGGATATGGGTGTACAATGAGTAATGGTACCTTCTTGGGAAAGGGCAGTAAGTGGTTGTAAGGAACACCATGTGCTCTCATTGTGTATCCCTGGGGGACTTGTTCAACATTTTTAAGCGGCTGTTCCAGCAACCATTGGGAGAATGAAGTGTAACCAACAGCAAATTGTGGCACACATTGGAAGAAACAATGTCTATCGTCTGATATCTGAGGCTATACTTGGATCATTTCAGCAACTGGCTTAGAAGGTTGAGAACGCCAGCCATTCTGTTTTTCTGTGACACTCACAATCTATAGCATTCTACAGCATTGTTTACAGAGCATATTGTGGCCCCCTGGTTCTGAATTGAGTGGGAAGCTTGAACCAAAGAATACAAATGTTCTGTGACAAGCTAGGCTGTGACTCCCTGGACTGGTGCCATAGGTTCGAGAGTTGTAAGGTCCCCCATAAATGGGTCAGGTGTGCACTATTACCCAAGTAGCTGACAGTGTCAGAGGTGCACAAAAGGATTTTTGATATTAAGTGACTCTCCATCCAGTCAATATAATGATAAATTTAGGTGTCTCAGAAGTATCAGTGTAAGAGCAAAGAAATGGTGCCTACAGGTGGGAGTATTAAAATCCTAGTGGTTAACCACTGAAGCATTCACAACAAAGTGCAGGAGTTTGAAGTGCTTCTAAAAACCTATGAAGCTCACATGGTACTACGTACAGAAAGCTAGAAATCTGGTTAAAACAAGAAGGTGACAGCAATAATGTGTTTGGGAAAAATTTAAGCATGTGTGGAGGTAGGGCACTAAGGTTTACAGGAACCACTACTGAATGAATACGTGAATCACTTTTTTACACGGAGTGCCTTTACAGAACTTCCATACCACTGTAGCATCAAGAATGCACAGCTAGTTTCTGCCTTTTCTCCCTCAAAGAACATGTGCCTGGAACCTCAGAGAGGTTTTAACCACTTGAAGCCCCCTTTGTTCCTACAGAGGCCACTGTGGGAAGTGCAGAGCACTGTGGATTGTGTCAACAATGAGTGATGGGCGAGATCACAAGAACAACCATGCACTGACCGGTACATAAGCAAGATGCAGTCGGACTAGAATGAAATTTTCACTCTACAGCGGAGTGTGCGCTGATATGAAACTTCCTGGCAGAAGTTTGGAAGGTAGGAGATGAGGTACTGGCAGAAGTGAAGCTGTGAGGACGGGGCGTGAGTCGTGCTTGGGTAGCTCAGTTGGTAGAGCACTTGCCCGCAAAAGGCAAAAGTCCTGAGTTCTAGTCTCGGTCTGACACACAGTTTTAATCTGCCAGGAAGTTTCATACAGTCAGACTGTTTCTCACTGAGGCATGTGTCATATGGCTGCCATTTGCGGTGATTTGTTTGGAGGGTTGCAGCATGTCTAGGTACTCATTGTCTGCTGCAGAGGGGGAAGGCACAAGGTGGTGAATTGCTTATGGGTTATATCACACCAGGTGTTGAGATGGCTGTCTGTCATGGTCATAATGTGATTCAGGGGTGATGTCTGGTCCAAGTGGCAGTGACAGTAGCTCTGTGAGTGGGTGATTAGGGGATGCTGGTATCAGGGGTGAGGTTGTGAGCATCATTGTAGTCCGTTTGTCTGTGTTTGAATCAGGTGGTCTGATATCAGTGAGGGCTGTAATGTTGTCATCCTGCAGAACCGAAACAGGCTTGAGCCTCGTGAGTACTTTGTGAGGCCCTGTGCATGGTGCCTGGATGGCTGGATATAAGGGGTCATCATGTATCATTATTAACTCATACTGATGAAGGTCCTTATGAATGAAGACTTTTGGATGTGTGTGAGGTGATGGTGGCAGCACATACATGGTCTGAATATGTGTGCCAACTTGATCCACTAATGTCAATACATCAGTGTGCATTGTGTCAAATGTAGACCATGTGCAGTTAGTGGGAAGTGACAGGCTTTGCCATATAGAATCTCAGCAGTGATGCATGCATGTCATCTTTGTATGCCAACTGAATGCAGAGAAGCACCCATGGCAATGTCTCAGATAAAGATCCGTCATGGCACATCAGAGCCACCTTCACAGTCCTGTGTCATCTCTCAACCAGCCTGTTGCTTTAGGGGTGATAAAATGCAGTGTTTGTGGAACTCACGATGACACAGATGCACAGGCAGCACAGGGCTGTGGAGTGACAACTTGAACTGCTGGCCCTGGTCCATGGTGACCTGTTCTGGGATTCCGAAGTGCATAATCCACATATCTTGAAATGTGAGTGTCATCATTTCCACTGTAATATCATGGATGTGTGCTGCCTTGACCCATATTGATGTGCTATGATAACCAAAAGCAGACACACAAAGCTTCCTGATTGAGAAAGAGGTCCAAAACATGCTTTGGATGTTGGGGAGTGTCCAGCCTGTGGCTGGATGTGTCACCCGGTTTAGATTTGTTGTCAGGCTAGGCAGCCCTTTGCCCAGCACCTGCAATCTTGCTTAACCCCACATCACATGAATCTATCTGTGACCAGGGATGTTGTTCTCATTCCAAGGTGGCTCAAGTTGTGTAGTCTGTTGAACACCTCCCATTGCATACTGTCACAAGGGGGTGTATTCTGTCATGGGATATGTCACATAGCAGTATATGCTCAGTTTGGTGTTCAATTCAAAGATAGGTCATTTGATATGCCATGAGTTTGTTGATGGAAGGATCGTTGGCTTGCTTTGTGGCCATAAATTCATAGTTGTATTTTAACAGAATTGCACTGATCCATGAGATGTAATCTGCAGTTACATTTTCTGCACCTTTGACGTGACAGACGTCAGAGGTGTACTGTGAAATGAGGTCTAGGTGGTGGAAACAGCTCAGGCTGACACCTTGAGGCTGGTTCTTGATTGTGTCTGCAGGTGGGTTATGGTTGGTGTAAACCATTACATTTTCCCTTTTGTTTCCTTTCAAAAGTGTTTTAATAAAGCATAGATCCTGAGCAGCTCATGACTGAAGGCAGATCACTTAGACTGGGAGGCACGAGCTTTTTGGAGAAGAATCTAAGAGGCTATGGTATGTTCATTGACAATGTGCTGCAGAATGTCCCCCACCACAGCTTTGCTAGCATCTGTTTCTTGGGTGAGTTGTGCATTCAGGTCAGGATGAACCAGGTTGACAACGTTAACTAGCAATTGTTTCAAGATCTGGAATGTTTCTTTCATATTTATCATCCATTTGACCTTTCTCTTCCCATGTTTATCCTTTCCAGCCAGCGTGCCTGTCAGTGATGTCTGTCAAGCAGTGACATGTGGTAAGTTGTGGTGGAAATGTTGTAAGTCATGGTACATCTCTGGCAGAGGCAGGTCCTAGATCATACATATGCCCTCTGCCTTGGGGTGGATGCCATCCACGTTCAAGGTGTGGCACAGGAACCTGACATCTGGTTATTTTAGTTGGTATTTAGGATCGTTAATAATAAAAAACCCTCCCCTTTTCACTGTGGGTGACTATGACCTGCTCTGCGTGAACCAAGTAGCCTTCAAGGAGGTTATTGGAGTAGGTCAAAATATCATATAAATATGTGTAGTGGTGAGGGAGGCAGAACAGGAGCCAACCAATGAATTGCTGCCACGCTTCAGTTGCATTTTTCAAGTTGTTTGGCAGACAAAGGTACTCAAAGAGTCCAAACAGGTTAGTAATAGTGGTTTTTACAATATCATCTGGGCTCATTGGATCTGCAGGTACTATCATTTACAGCTGATGACACTGGGCACTGGTGTCTGCAAGTGTATGAGATAAATTTTGCATGTTAAGAATCTGGTAAACGTCATGAATTGTCCTGTAATTAAGAACATGTGATCACCACAGAGCCTCATGTTGCTGTCTTTCCTCAGGGCAGGTTTGATCCTGGAGGCCCACAAACTGTCCAACTACTGTACGATCCCCACTTGGTGCAATTCATCAGGTCTGTTCTTCGTGATCTGCAGCTCCACTGGACAGAGGAAGTGGTGTGGGTTGTGATGGATAGGTGGACCTCCTGTCATAGCAATACAGTGCATTGTACCATCTTTAATCATGCATGTGAGTGCTAGGGCGTGGGAGTTAGGGGTAGTGGAAGCACTGGATGTCAACAATGTGTGTTGCCTTGTATTAACCTTGGTGTGATTGTTGTCTCATGGAGACAGTGTTGATGGCTGCAGGCTTGGTAGTCTGCCATGAGGGTAGCTGGCTGGCAGCCTATTCGGTTTAACCAACTGGTGTGAGGAGAAGGATGACCGGTGGTCATGTGCCAATTACAGTGCTGTAGTGGTGGTTTTGATGTGGCGTGTAAGAGAAGAATTGTGATTAACATTCTAGAATTCATTGATGAATCATAAGGATGTTGTGTGCTGTGTGAATGCAGTTGCAGAGGGTCTCCATGTAGGCATCCTCAAAGATGTGATGTTCTGATGGGTCGGTTGCATCACATCAGGTAAAATGACACTGTCCACATGATATCCTATCATATGCTGCATGAGTGTAGTTTGCACTACACCCTGCAAAAGTTGACTGGCATGTAGGAAGTCAATTTCCAGGACCAGCTCTGTGATGTTAGTTATGTAGAAGTCCAGTTAATACTCAATATTCGTTGTCATGCAGCAGTGATTGCTGCCATGCTATATACCTGGATCTTGGTGTTGTTAGCTGAGCAGAGGTATGAGGTGGAAGTCAGCTGAAATGTCAGCAGGCTACCAACTGGTAGTGAGCTAGTGCCTGACCCTGTTTCCACTAGAAAGTACATTTGCGTGTTGAGTTCAAGGATGGAGAGACATTCATGTACCAGCATCGATAGAGTATCATGTAACTGTGCAGTACCAAAGTGGCTTAGACAGGTTTGGTTGTTGGCAAGGGCCAATCAGTCTAATTTGTCCCTTGATTGGCGTTTGCGTAATATCTGCAGGAGGCACAACACTTGTGTGCAGCTTGCCTGAACTGGTGATGAAATCAACAGACCAAGGGTTCAGCTCCAGTCATATCTTCTGACATGACAGCTGTTCATTGTGAACGTGTTGGGGGAGTAGAAGGGCATGGCAGTGGCAGTAGGTGCCGAATGGCACTGCCTCTGCTGCCTGTCATTGAAATTTGGTGCATTTTGGGCAGTGTGGAGTGCATCATCTGCTATATTGAGTGAGGGGCATTTGAACACTGTGTGTTAATGCCATGGCAACAATTGATTGCCAAGAACAGTTGATCTGCAAGCAGGAGTCATTGCTCAAGTGGGTCAGTGGCATGTGTTGTCATGATGAGCTGTATGTCCATTGCCAGGTTGATGAACCATAGAGTACACAGAGCCATGTCAGATAATAGATTAGTATCAATCCTCTTTCATAACTGGCACCAGCGCTGTGAAGGTTTATCAATTTGTGGATGCTTGCCATACAATACATTGTGAAGTTCTTGTTCAGTGGTGTGGGAAAGTTGATGTAGCACGGCTGTAGTGGTGCCAGGAAGATATCATCAATTAGCTCTATCTGCTTGCACAGATGACAAAGAATGTTCATATATTTTGTGGTGTCACCAAAGATTCTGACTGATTCGAAAACACTTTCAGCCGTGGTAAACAACAGTCTTTGGCAGTCTCTGTCAAATGGTGGCAGTTTGTGACAATTAACTCTCTTTCAAAGATGAAACTTGTGGGACCCACGCCCACATATGGGAGTTCAGTGTGGCATTATGATGTGCAGCAGCCCTAGATCATGGCACACAGGTGAGGTGAGCCTAATGAGAATGTTATGCAGAGAGGTTTGAGCTTGTGTAGTGTTGATTGTGAGACAACTGACTTGTGCACCCCAATCTGCATTCATTTCGTGGGATAGGGTAGTTGCTGGTCAGTAAAACTGCTGTACAGCTAGTTGTGGTGAAGTGGAATGTGGGTGCTCATATCAAGAATGCAATGCAGTAGATGTGGAGGGCACAGAACCAGCAGTTGCACTGTTTTGTGGTAGATAATGACATGTTAAACTGTTTGCGGGGACATGGTCAGGACTTAGTTGTGTGTAGTGTAGCCCAGCCAATTGTGATCTATAATACACAACTGGTTGGGTGATAATGGGACGTGATTGTTTGTATCCAAGCACAGTAAAGTGCAGTAGCGGGTGGTAAGACAGTGGCATGAGAATTGTGTTTGATGGTATACTGATTTGTTGAACTGTCCAAGTGAACATTATCCAGGGCACTGTGTAATAAGCACACAGCACAACAAGATGCTTGCTGATTTTTTCCCTTGACACATCGGGTCATATTGGTATGGAGTGCGGGTGCTTTTATCCAGTACACAGTGCAGAGGATATGGAAGACAAGAGATTCACACATGATGTATGCTGATTCGAAGCACTGTCTGTCGGGTTATTCATGTAAAAGTCTAATAAGAGATCTATTATTGGGATTTGTTGCTGACACTGTTCACTGTCCAAGCAGTCAATGTGGAGATTGACAAGACTCTCAGTTTTCACTTTGTGTTCAGCACAAAAATTACATTACTCTTCATGCATTGTATGCATTTTGCTGATGTAATCTGGCACCAGTGTGTTGGTTAATGTAGAATGTCTTGGCCACATTGTCACAATGAAATCTGACTAATATCATCAAACAGCAAAATGTTGTATGTTTGGAGGGAAACACGAGGTCACAAATGTGGAGGTGGGGTACCAAGGCATAACCACTTCTGAATGATGCACAACACAATTATACATGAATTGTTCAATTGCCTAGGGTGAATTTAAAGAGCTTCCGCATCGTTACAACATCAAGAATCCACTGGTAATCTCTGCTTTGTCTCCCCAAAGACATCAGAGGGTTTTGACCTCTTGAAACTCCCAAACATGCATAAAAAGATGGTAAATGGAGGTGGTGTGTTTGTTGCAGCAGAAAAGAAACTCAAATCCAATGGGATTAAAATTGAAACTGCATAAGAAATTTTTGGGCAAGACTCAATACAGGGATGGGCACAAAATTGTAATTGGATCTTTCTATTTACCACTAGAATCACCTCCTGTAGCCAAACACTTCAGAGAAAACCACAGTTTGCAAGTAAGTAAAGTCTACAATCATATTTTAATCACTGGAGGAGATTTCACTAATCCATCTGTCATTTGGGATATTGACAGTTTTGCTAGTGGTTGGCATGACAAGACTTCCTGTAAAACATTAGCAGTCACCTTCTCTGGAATCTACCTAGAACAGATGGTTCAGATTCACACTCAGGACTGAAATGTATTAGATCTAATGGCAAAAAATAGACCTGATCTCATTGAGAATGTCCACATTAAAACTGGTATCAGAAGTTGTAACAACAATAATCACCAAAGCACAAATTGCAACTCAAACAAGCAGAAAGATTGGTGTGTTCAGTAAACCAGATAAAGAACCAATAGTGTCATATCTCGGTGAGAAACTCAAAACTTTTAATTTAGTATAGGAGCATGTAGAGGAACTATGGTTCAAGTTGAAAAGAATAGTGGACCATGCACAGACAGATAGGTACCCAGTAGCATGGATCTATGCATGGAGCATAGACAGACAGAGGCTCGCATTCAGGGAAAGCAACTGGACCTCTGCTTTATACGAGGGCTATCCACAAAGTACATTACATTTTCGTTTTTGTCCATTAGGGGCGGGGCTAGCGTGGCCATCTTGGTGTCATGGCATTCTGCCGCTCAGTCGGCATCCTGCCGTGCTAGTGAGAGGTTCGTGCTGTACTCCGTTGAATTACTGTGACAGTTTGAAATGTCAGCACTAATTGAAAATGCCGTGAAGTGTGAAGTGCGTGGTGTAATAAGGTTTCTGACTGCAAAAAACTGTACACCGATAGAAATCTATCGGCAGCTTTGTGAAGTGTATGGGGACAACATAATCACTGAAGGTGGAGTGCGTCAATGGGTCATAAAATTTAAAAATGGCCGAACTAACGTTCACGACGAAGAGCGAAGTGGAAGACCCAGCATAGTGACTGCCGAACTTGTCAAAAAAGTCGATGCCGTGGTCCGTGAAAACCGTAATTTCACAATAACGGAATTCTCTATGAGTTTTCACAAATTGCACGAAGTTTGTTGCATGAAATCATTACCGAAAAGCTTGGTTACCACAAGTTTTGTGCAAGATGGATACCAAAAATCTTGACAGAGAGTCACAAAAATCAGCGAATGGCTGCAGCATTAACGTTTTTGGACGCTTACGAGAAAGATGGCGACTCATTACTCGATCGCATCGTTACTGGTGACGAAACATGGGTTAAGCATGTGAACTGCAAGACAAAATTGCAGTCAATGCAGTGGGGGCACACAAATTCCCCCCAAGAACCCAAGAAATGCATGTAAACGATGTCAGCAAGGAAGGTGATGGCGACTGTCTTTTGGGACAGAAAAGGTGTGATTTTTGTGGATTTCCTGGAAAGAGGCACTACAATAAACTCTCAAAGGTATTGCCAAACTCTGCACAGCCTCAGAAGAGCAATACAAAACAAGCGCAGGGGAAAGTTTGGCTCAAAGATCTTGCCGATTCACGACAACGCCCGGACCCACACGGCAAATGCCACTCGTGAAGTTCTCGAATCTTTGAAGTGGGAGTTGTTTCCTCATCCACCATACAGTCCCGACCTGGCACCGAGTGACTTCCACTTATTCCCAGCAATGAAGAAGTGGTTGGCTATGCAGCATTTTGATGACAACACACAGGTTCAAGAAGAGGTAACCACGTGGCTGAAGGCGCAGGCGGCCGAATTTTACGACGAAGGAATTTCCAAGCTCGTCCATCGCTATGATAAGTGCCTTAATTTAAATTGCAACTATGTAGAAAAGTAGTATTTAAGTGTGGCTTTCATCTGTATATAATTTAAAAAAATTTCCAATACTTTATTTATTTTTAATTCCAAAATGTAATGTACTTTGTGGATAGCCCTCGTAGTAACAATAGCCGTAATGATACATTATGTAATTATAACCACACACGTAGTCAACAATATCTAGATCAAACCCAAACATTTCTTTGAAACACATGGAACTAATATGATAATTAGGTTATACTATTGGTAAAACACTGTGAATGGATCCAAAGCAATGTCCCCACAGCTTAGCTGAGCAATGAGAGATTTGTGTCCACAGCTCTGTTTGTTATATGCCATGTGCACATTTTTCTGCCACAACTGAAGCTAGCTTTAGGCAGTGTGACTTTCATGTGCACTATTGCTGGCCCACATCTTTTTCTTTTTTCCTTTATTGTCATTTCATTCCCCTTTCCCCATATGAGTGAGGGTGGGCTGTTAGCAAATATCTTCAGCCATATCAGATAAAAATTCTAAAACATAATAAAAAATTGGACATGGCAGTTGACAAATTGAATGTCAGTCACAGTAAAAAGACAGATAGTTACTTGCATAAGTTAAAATATAAAAGGCTGATGTGATGATTAATTGAAACACTGATGCAGATGAAATGTGAAGTGAATGTTTCACAAAATATAGAAGACAGATGGACAGTTGCATAAGTTAAAAGGTAAAAGCCAGTGTGTTGACCGTTTGAGGAAGAGACAGAGATGAGTGTAGTGATGAGTGTACATAGACTGCCAGTGAGACTGTAGGAGTCAGTGGGGGAAAATGACATGGTGACTGCTACTTGTGGTATCATTCTTCACTAATTAGTGATAATGTGACTTCTGTGTTGAAAGGGCACAAACTGGTTCTTGATTGAAACAATTGCAAATAAATTAAACAGGAGCAGTAGAGGAAGCCACTATCCTATTACATGCAAAGAGTCTGTTCACTCCAACTTTGTCCCTGTTCCTCATCTCTAGTCAAGTCAGTATCCTACCTGTTCTTTGTCTGGATGCCTAGATATTATCATACAAAATGGTCAGGACTCCCAGATCTGAAGCACTTATGCAGTCTTCTTTTATCTGTAAGGTAACCTTTGCCACCTTTCTTCAGTGCTTTTGAGTCTCATACCCTGGTCACCGCCTTTCACTTCATGTCACAAGAAAGAGTAGTGACCCAGAAGCTATCAAAAATTATAAAAACTACTGTGTTATATTAAGAAAAGTTATTAAAAAATCCAGGAGTATGTGTATCATGTCTGAAATCAGCAACTCTGATAATAAAATTAAAACAATTTGGAATAGTATTAAAAGAGAAACAAGTCAACCAAGAGCAGAGGAAGACTGTATTACCATCAAATTGAATGAAAACTTTACGAACAAAAAGTCAGAAGTTGAAAATATTTTTAATAATCATTTTCTAAATGTTGTGGATATAGTAGGATCCAGGTGTTCATTAGAAGATGCTAGGCTGTTAATGGAAGAGGCCATACCTATGCAATTTGATACAATTGAAATCTCACCCACTTCTCCCTCTGAAATTAGGAAAATAATAAACTTGCTTAAAAGCAAAAACTCACATGGAATTGATGGCATTTCCAGCAAAATACTAAAAGCTTGTTCTCAACAGATAAGTAAGATTCTCAGCCACCTGTGTAATAGCTCTCTGGAACAGGGCATTTTCCCTGATAGACTGAAATATGCTATTGTTATACCTTTGCATAAAAAGGGGGATAGATCTGATGTCAACAATTACTGCCCAATCTCCCTTCTAACAGCTTTATCCAAAATTTTTGAGAAAGTAATGTATTCAAGAGTAGCTTCACATATCTGTAAAAATGAAGTACTAACAAAATGTCAGTTTGGTTTCCAGAAAGGTTTTTCAACAGAAAATGCCATATATGCTTTCACCAGTCAAATTTTGAATGATCTGAATAACCGAACACCACCCATTGGGATTTTTTGTGATCTCTCAAAGGCTTTTGATTGTGTAAATCATGAAATTCTGCTAGACAAGCTCAAGTATTGTGGCATGAGTGAGACAGTGCACAAATGGTTTAATTCGTACCTAACTGGAAGAGTGCAGAAAGTTGAAATAAGTAGTTCTTGTAACATGCAAAGATCAGCACATTCCTCAAACTGGGGAACTATCAAGAATGGGGTTCCACAAGGGTCAGTCTTGGGTCCTCTGTTGTTCTTATTATATATTAATGACTTGCCATTCTATATTCATGAAGAGGCAAAGTTAGTTCTCTTTGCTGATGATACAAGTATAGTAATCACACCTGAGAAACAAGAATTAACTGATGAAATTGTCAATACTGTCTTTCAGAAAATTACTAAGTGGTTCCTTGTAAACGGACTCTCACTGAATTTTGATAAGACACAGTACATACAGTTCCGTACAGTGAATGGTATGACGCCATTAATAAATATAGGCCTTAATCAGAAGCATATAGCTAAGGTAGAATATTCCAAATTTTTAGGTATGTCCATTGATGAGAGATTAAATTGGAAGAAACACGTTGATGATCTGCTGAAACGTTTGAGTTCAGCTACTTATGCAATAAGGGTCATTGCAAATTTTGGTGATAAACACCTTAGTAAATTAGCTTACTACGCCTATTTTCACTCATTGCTTTCATATGGCATCATATTTTGGGGTAATTCATCACTGAGGAATAAAGTATTTATTGCACAAAAGCGTGTAATCAGAATAATAGCTGGAGTCCACCCAAGATCATCCTGCAGACATTTATTTAAGGATCTAGGGATATTCACAGTAGCTTCTCAGTATATATACTCTCTTATGAAATTTGTTATTAACAACCAAACCCAATTCAAAAGTAATAGCAGTGTGCATAACTACAATACTAGGAGAAAGGACAATCTTCACTATTCAAGATTAAATCTAACTTTGGCACAGAAAGGGGTGAATTATACTGGCACTAAAGTCTTTGGTCACTTACCAAATAGTATCAAAAGTCTGACAGATAACCAAGAAGTATTTAAGAAGAAATTAAAAGAATTTCTGAATGACAACTCCTTCTACTCCATAGAGTAATTTTTAGATATAAATTAAGAAAAAAAAAACAAAAATATTAAAAAAAAATAAAAAAAATAAAAAAAAATAAAGAAAAACCAAAAAACACAAAAAAAGTTGTTATATCAACTTAAGTATGTTGTTAAATTAACCTAATTATGTCATGTATTGGAAAATTCGACTCGTTCCACATCATTACAAAATATCGTATTCATGATCCATGGAACTAGTATTAATTTAATCTAATCTAATCTGCATAACAGAAGCCGTATAGCTGCCTTAACACTCATTGTAAATCCTTGAATGACTGTGGTCTCAACACAGAAAGCAACCTAGAATTGATCTCTGATCTCTGATCTATTCAAGATTATTGCTTGCAATCTTGGCTTCATAATTCAGTAAACATAACACCTTTATTGCTCACCTTTATTCCACACAAGCCCTGCTAATGGCTTTCCAGTTTGTTGTATCCAAAATAGTACTTTCACACGAACTCCTGTGATGCCATGGAGTATCGCTTCCTTACAAAAATACTCCCACAATTCACTGAGATTATATTGCACCTCACTTCATGTACTAGCTGCCCTGTACACTTGGATATACCAGCTTACAAAAGTTTGTCCTCCCAAGCCATAATTTTCACCTCATTCTTGTGATTCAACTTCGACCCACAGTAGGTACTGCATTTTCTCTAAGGTATCCATTGTCAATTTCCTATTCTCTTTGAGAAAAGCCAAGTTAGCATATCACAACACCCTTGGTCTGTTGTGCCCCCTTGCTGCCTATCAAAAACTCTACTCTTGATCTGATAAAAATATTCAGTTTGCCTTCTAATAGTTTACTAGCACTTCACTTCCAATTTCCCTCAGGCTTCACAGCAGACATTTCTTCAATATGTTCAGAAAGGGCAGAAGCTTGTTCCTGCAATTGGACTGTTTGTTCACCAACTTGATCACTATCTTTGATGCAATGCAAATTACATTACCTATTCAAATAATACATTATCCGGGCCTGCAAATGCTTAACATGTGCACAGGAGGCTTCACATACTTCAAAAAATAACACATCTGATGCTGTTTAATAGTGGCAGTGGCCTCAGTCACCACATTTTGATGTAACTGTATTCTGACAACAGGGAGGTGTAATACTTCTTTCAACATTTATTTATTTATTTATTTATTTATTTATTTATTTCTTGTTCCGTAGATCCAGTTAGTGAGTCAATCACAAGGATATGGAATGTGTCAAATTGTACAGGTTTCAATTTAAACTTACAATAAATACAAGGGCAATTCAATGGCAAATTGTACATAGTTTAAGTAAGATATACTATAAATACAGTAACAGATACAATGTCAGCTAGATAACATAATTACCATTTGACAGAAAAAGGAGTTTCAAATAAAGGTTAAAGATAAGAGCACAAAGTTAAATCAGATATTAGGCCTACAAGAGTAAATACATGTACAGCCAATCTGTTGTTACAAAAAGTGCGCTAATGCCCAAATGCACAATAAAATCAATTGAACTACTTCTAGACACAATAAGTTTAGTGATGGTATACATTTTCTTTCCGGTATTCATCCACAGTATAATAAGATTTCTCTGTCAGGTAATCTTTGAGAACTTGTTTAAATTTTGGCAGTTCAGTATGATCGCATTTGGTATGTAGTGGTAGAGGATTGAACAGCTTAATGCTGGAGTAGTAAACTCCTTTTTGTACCAGAGTGAGACGTTTCATTTCTAAATGTAGATTGTTTTTGTTTCTGGTGTTATAACCATGGAATTTACTGTTGTCTTGGTAGATGGAATAATTTTTGCACACAAAGGTCAGCAAGGAAAAAATATACTGTGAGGCAGTTGTTAGGATACCTATCTTCCGAAACAAGTGCCTGCAAGAGTGTCTTTGATGGACCCCACACATTATTCTGATTGCTTTTTTTTGGATGGTGAAAACTTTTTTTGCAAGTGGTTGGTTCCCCCAGAATATGATAGCATATGACATCAATGAGTGGAAGTAGCCAAAGTAGGCAACCTTAATAGTGTCAACTTCAGCCACTGAAGAAATTACCCGTAATGTAAATGTTGCCGAGCTAAGTTTTTTACATAGATGAAGAATGTGAACTGACCAATTACATTTACTGTCTATGTAAGCACCCAGGAATTTTGTGTCTTCAACTTTCTGCATTGGTTGATCTCTACATTTTACGTTAATTTCATCGGGATTACTTTGTGATGTATGGAACCTCATATAATGAGTTTTATCTGCATTGAGCGAGAGACCATTTGAGGAGAACCAATTTAAGATGTCATTAAAAACAGTATTTGTAGTTTTTTCAAGATCATGATCAATCAAATCGTCAATTAGAATTGTGGTATCATCGGCAAACAGGGTAAATTTGCTGTTTGTCTCAGAACAAAGAGGAAGATCATTAATAAAGATGAGGAAAAGCAGTGAGCCCAAAACGGAGCCTTGAGGCACACCACACGTTATCGTGCCCCATTCAGACGAGGCAGGTTCTCCAGAAGAGCCATTTAGCATTACAGTCTGCTTCCGATCCTGTAGATATGATTGTAGCCACAAGCCAACAGTACCACCTAAACCATAGTATTCTGCCTTTTTCCAAAGAATTTGGTGGTTTACACAGTCAAAGGCTTTCGTAAGATCACAAAAAATACCCACTGGAGACATTTTTTTGTTAATGGCTTCCAAAACTTGGTTGCTGAAAGAGAATATTGCCTGTTCAGTACAAAGACCGGCACGAAACCCAAACTGATTTTTGCTTAAGATACTGTGGAAGTTGAGATGGTCTACAATCCTCCTGTGCATGAGTTTTTCTAGAATTTTCGAGAAGGTAGTTAATAGGGATATTGGGCGATAGTTTGTAGCAATGCTTTTATCACTTGTTCAGCTATCCTCCCAAGGTTGTCACACTCCCTAATTCTAAATTCGTATTGCCACTCATTCTCACTCAGGTCACTGACTCCAGGCGCCTTTCTGTCACTGATTGTGAAACAAGCAAATATTTTGGCCAAAATGTGTGTTTCAAAATTATCTAGATGAATGTGACCATTAATTAAGATTAACCAACATAATGAAGGCAAACCACACTCTGTTACAGAGTGACAGGAGCGTGGAATGACTGGTTGATTCAGAGGATTATTCTTAACAACATTTATTAGACAAAAATCCTGTTACAATAATTTTTAGTTACCATGCACTAAGTTTTGTAGAATCAACATGGGCATTACCTCCAATTGGCACAGTTTAAAACAACACAAACTAAGTTTGTCAGATGCACTGCCCAAATTAAAAAAGAGGAAGAGAAAGAGAGAGAGAGAGAGAGAGAGCACAAGTGATAACAGATGTTGTGGCCTATTATCTCAATTTAACTGTCAATGTTGCTAGTTAGGCACAACAATTAGGCACAATGACCAAAATTTAAAAGCCACACCAAGGCTGTGGTTGGCATCAGAACCAAAATATGGGAAGAACAAATTTGCCACTGTACAATCTCAACAGCTGCCTTTAGCATCTAATTAAAGAAGTTTGTTCTTAAAGTTCCTCAAGAGTAGTTTGAAAAGACTTCCAAGTGTGTCATCCAAGTTATGGCTTTCACTCTCTCTGGCAGCAATCACCAACCAGTCACCCATCCAGGTGTCATACTGCTCATGAGGGCCTTGCTATAACCCCGGCCCACACTCACTGCATGCTCTCGGTCACTCAGCAAGGGCTCGACATGGTCATTATGAAATTCACATTTCCCCAGTAAGCACCACTGGAATGGTGCTGTGTCCTCTACAGCACAGCTTAGCATTTTAACATCTTAACAAAGGGATAGAGGGGCTGGCCAGTACTTACCTCAGCTTAGTTCAGCCGATAGTTACACAAAACAGAACAGAAAATTTACATTCCTAGCTTTTGGAACTTTGTTCCTTCATCAGGGAGGAGAGATGGGAAAAAAGGGAAGAAGGGAAAGTGGATTCAGTTAATCCCAACCCAGCTTATGAAGCAACAGGGAAAGGTAAACAGGGAGGGTAGCAAGGATGGAGGCATGGCTGTCAGAGGGAAGCCAAAGATATTCTACTGTTAAGTACTGTGCCAGCTTCAAACCAAAGAGGATGCATACAGAAGTAAAGAGGTATATAGTATTAAGATAAACACAACTATGTAGGATGAAAAGATGTGGTGAATGGCTAAAGAGGAGAGGGAAAAAGGAGAAGACTGAAGAGTAAATGGGAGTGAGGTTAGTTAACGTAGGTTCAGTCCAGGGGGATGGCGGGATGAAAGGACGTGTTGGAGTGCAAGTTCCCATCTCCGCAGTTCCGAGAGGCTGGTGTTGGGTGGGAGAAGCCAAATGGCACATACGGTGAAGCAGGTTCCTAGGTCCCTAGAATTATGCTGTATGGCATGCTCTGCTACTGGGTGTTGAACATCTCCTAGGCAGACAGTTCATCTGTGCCCGTTCATGCGCTCAGCCAGTTCAGTTGTCATCATACCGATGTAAAAGGCTGTGCAGTGCAGGCATGTCAGCTGATAAATGACATGTTGTTTTACATGTGGTCTTGCCTTGAATTGTGTATGTTTTACCAGTAGCAGGGCTGGAGTAGGTGGTTGTGGGGGGATGCATGGGGCAGGTTTTGCAGCGGGGTTGGTTACAGGGGTAGGAACCGCTGGGTAGAGAAGGTGACAAGAATGTTACGGAGGTTAGGGGGGTGATGAAAGGCAACTCTGGGTGGTGTGGGGAGAATATTGTCAAGGGATGATCTCATTTCAGGGCTTGACTTGAGGAAGTTGTATCCCTGGCGGAGTAATTTGTTGATGTATTCGAGGCCAGGATAGTGCTGGGTGACAAGGGGGATGCTTCTGTGTGGTCTGAGGGTAGGAACATTGTTGTTGGATGGGGAGGAATGTATTGCTTGGGAGATCTGTTTCTGGACAAGGTCTGCAGGATAGTTATGGGAGAGGAAAGCACTGGTCAGGTTATTGGTGTAGTTGTTGAGGGATTCATCACTGGAGCAGATACGTTTGCCATGAATACCTAGGCTGTAAGGAAGTGAGCGTTTGATGAGGAATGGATGGCAGCTGTCAAAGTGAAGGTACTGTTATTTTTTTATGGGTTTGATGTGGACAGAGGTGTGGATGTGAGCTTCAACAAGATGAAGGTCAACATCCAGGAAGTTGGCTTGGGTTTTCGAGAAGGACCAGGTGAAATTCAGATTCGAAAAGGAGTTGAGGTTATGGAGGAAATTAAGGAGTGTTTCTTCACCTTGAGTCCAGACCATAAAGATGTCATCTATAAACCTATACCAGGCCAGGGGAAGCAGCTGTTGGGTCTTCAGGAAAGCCTCCTCCATGCAGCCCATGAAGAGGTTGGCATAGGACTGAGCCTTCCTGGTTCCCATGGCTGTTCCCCTGATTTGTTTGTAGGTCTGGCCTTCAAAAGTGAAGTAATTATGGGTGAGGATGAAGTTGGTAAGTGTGATAAGGAACGAGGTTTTTGGAAGATCTTTGGGTGGGCATTGGGAGAGGTAGTGTTCAAGGGCAGAGAGACCATGGGTATATGGGATGTTTGTGTAAAGGGATGTAGCATATATGGTGACAAGAAAGGTTTCAGGTGGGAGGGGAGTGAGAATGGATTTGAGGTGTTCTAGGAAGTGGTTTGTGTCTTTGATGTAGGATGGGAGTCTGCAGGTGATAGGTTGGAGGTGTTGGTCTACCAGAGCTGAGATACGCTCTGTTGGGGCTTTGAAGCCTGCCACAATTGGATGACCAGGATGGTTCTCTTTGTGGATTTTGGGTAATAGGTAGAAGGTAGGGGTACATAGCTCAGGTGGAGTGATTAGGTCTATGGAAGCCATTGTGAGGCCTTGTGAGGGACCTTGGATTTTTAGGATTTTCTGCAGCTCAGTCTGGATGGAGGGAATGGGATCTGTTTCTGTTCTGTTTTGTGTAACTATCGGTTGTACTGAGCTGAGGTAAGTACTGGCCAGCCCCTCTACCTCTTTGTTAGTATTTGTTTCACATCTTTATATGAGATTTTCCATTAATCATTTTAACATCTTGTCATTTCAACACCACTTGCATCTTCATGTAGGTATCACATACTAAGCCATAGTCAGTCATTGCCCGGTAGTTAAAATGTATGTATCGATAGTGAGTCAGTAACTACTCATCAATGAGTTCACATGTTATGTTCAGTATTTGGTTTTCACCATGTAATTTAGCATGCAACTAGTACAGTTGTCTGTTAACCACTGAGCCATGCTGGAAGGTCAATATTTTGTGCCCATCTAGTTGAGCACTTTCTTTCCCGGTTAGATGGTGTTTGATTTCTCTGTATGGTAGGGAGAAAGGAATGGATTGAGTGAGATGGAGATGGTCAAACCTGACAGGGGGGCTGGTTGTGGTGTCTGAAGAATTGTATGTGCTTCTTGGGGAGCAGCTGGGCAATTCTGGTGTGAGCATAGTGAGCCAATGTTTGTTGCACAGAATGGTGCAGTTGTTGACATGTCATGCTTAGCAGGGCTACCCCTGTCCTGGCTGTGCTAATTTACATGGTTTCATGGTTCCTCCTGGAGAAGTCAGTGTGATTTGGTGAAGCCTACGGATCATGGCTCAGGCTGTCCTAGTCTTTCGGAACACCTTCACCATGGGGTTTTAGTGGACACTAGGTCAACGCTTCTTTTGATTTTCTGGTTGAGGACAGAGCCACATCCTGTCTCCTTCTGTTTATGGTGGTCAACTTATTCTTGATTGCCTTGTTGCCGGGGGCTGAGACTCGAGTTCTGGGACCTGTTGTGCCTCCAGTGAGCGTGTGCCTCAATCTGACATCAGACAGGTCAATTGTGAATTATTAATATGTAACGTGTTTGATCTTTTGTAATTCATATAAAATTGTGAAGTATGCCTAAATTGTTTAACATCTGGTATTTGGAGTTTAGAAATTTTACTTAAAACTTATCTTTAATATTTTTTTTCTCTTATAATAGAAAACATTGGTGGTTGTACCTTGTTATTGTTTAGGAAATGATTTTCTTGCTGGTTAAGAAATATTTGGAAGAGGTACTTAATAACAAATGATGTTCAATGATTTTGTTAATCTTCCTCTACGACCTGACTGCTTGCAGCCTGTAACTCGGTACACACCCCTGTTGCCTGTTCCATTCACTCTGTAACAAGCATCCAACATATAAGCTTCAACAGCTAGTCAGTTTGTAAACTTCTAAGCAAAAATGCTTTATTAGTAAGTAAATTTGTGCAGCTGCTTATAATCTGTGTAGTTTTGCCATACGTCTTAAGAAATTAATGTTAACACACACCAGCAAGCTGATCACCAGAATTTGTTTGGCGTCAATAAATGTGAACAGAATGAAATAGCAAATTTTAGTGTTGTGTACAATTTTTCAGTATCATATCAAAGTAATACCAAAAATACCATATCAATTAATGATAGGAGGAAGATCAAAGAAGAAATTCCACAAAACTTAAGAGGCTTCAAATAGGTCGGAATGCTTAGAGTTCAGTTTCTGAAGTATGGAATTAAGTCCAGTGGATCTTATGAAACTAGTACTTGCTGCCTCAGAAAAGGGTTATTATATCATATGAACAGTGTGAGATCTGTCCAAGGCCTTTGAAGGCATAGAGTATAAAATTCTGCTAAAGAAGTTGACAAACAAAAATTGTTACACCCCTTCACTAGCACCTAGATCATGTGACAAAGAACTCTTTGTTCCCTCTTCCAATTTCAATTTACACTGGGTGTATGAATTCGCCTGCAAACATTCCTTCACTTTATGTAGCATCTGGAGGTGATTTGTTCCTTCAGTTTAGTTTTGAAGATGCTCGGTTCTTTATGCACTTTATGCATAGTTACAAACTTTATACATAAAAATTCAGCCTGCATATGAGTGTAATTCCAAAACTTAAAATGTAGTCAGTCAACTGTTTTGAAATTTTGACACAACATTGTGTGTGAATACATATGTGTATTCATGTGACAATTTTTTAAATATATGTAACATATAAAAATAAGTAATATATAAAGGGGAAATGTTGTTATCAAAAAATTTCAAAATGTTCTTGACAGATCACCTTAAAATTTTACATGATATTCTAAAAAACGTTCAGATGGATAGTGGGCTACATATACAGGGTGTCCCAAACTAATGTATACACTCTTTGAAACTGAATATCTCTTTAATTAAAGGAGATAGAAGTACAGTAGAATGTTTGTGGTGTACCTCAAGGTCCAACTAAAGGTGGAAAATGTTCAAAATGTCCTCCTTAAGTCACAATACACCATTGACAATGACTTAGAACAGAGCGACATGCCAAATTTATTGTTCCTAATTGAATAGCACCACAGGCCACCTCAATTTGCTCTCTAAGATCATCCAGTGTTTGTGGTCTTGCAGTGTAATCTGTGTTCTTGAGAGTACCCCACAGACAGAAGTCTAGAGAAGTTAAATCAGGAGATCTATCTGGAAACTCCACACTCCCTCTTTGTCCTATCAATCTTGCAGGGAATGTGCAACTGACAAATAACCTCACATCAAGGTGAAAGTGATGTTCTGCACCATCCTGTTGAAAGCAATAATCTTCGTTTTTGAAAAAGTCATTAAGACCAGGTGATATTTTATGCAACTTTTCTAAGCGAGAGTCACCTGTGACAGAGTTTCCAAAGTAGTACAGCCTAATGAACCTTCCAGAGGACAGGCCACACTAGACTCATACTCCTGGTAGATTAACATGCCATTCCTCTGTTATGTATGGATTCTCACTGGCCCAGTACATGCAATTATGGTAGTTAATTGTTCCATTAAGTTGAAAGGTCATTTCATCTGACCAAAGTATTAGATTGTGGAAATGCTCTTCTTTGCATCTGTTAACAAACCAATCACAAAATTCACTTCACCTATTGGGATCATCCTCATTAAGAGCATAGAAAAGTCTTGGAATGTAAGGCTTAAATTTCTGAGCCCACTGAATTCTATGAACACTGCATTTACAGGTTCCAATTTCATGAGAGGATTGCCTTGCAGATTTATTTGGGATTGTGTGTATACCTAGATCTCTGCATCAACACTTTCATTGGCATCACTTTCTTCCTCAATGTCTCTTCTTCATATCTTTTACTGTTATTCTTGAATGTGTATGTCAATGGCTTATGATGAGTGTAAATGGCAAATACTCTTTCTTCTAATTGCAATCGAAAGTACTTAGCTGTGTTGTACACAGCAAAAAGCTCACAGTTGTAGGCACTCTACTTCTGTTGTGACGGCAACAGCTTGTGTGAATAGTACGCAAATGGCTGTCATGAATCATCCGACCATGGTTGCACCACTGAACCAATAGCTTCCAGACTTGTGTCCACCACTAATGCTAAGTGTGCATCCAACTTGGGGTGCACAAGAAGTGCAGTGTTCATCATATTCTGTTGTGTGGCTTCAAACATGGAGCTCATTACATCATTCCAGTGAACAGGGGTATTGTTTATAACTTTCAGGCCAGACAGTGCTGCAGGTAATGGTTGTTGTAATTCTGCTGAACACAAATAGATGTCACTGATAACAGTTCAATATCCCCAGATACCAGCATAATTCCTTAACTGTGTTTGGCTTTGGCATGTGCAGGATGGATTCAACCTTCTCTGGTAATGGTAGGCAGTCTGTAGAATAAGTTCACTGGCCCAGGAAGGTGATCTCAGATAGCCTGATCACATGTTAAACCTTGTTCAGATCCACACCACACTGCTTTAAACACTTGCACAATTCTATTAGGTGTTGCTGAAGCTGTTCCTCAGTGGCAAAAAACATGAGAATATCATCCACATATACAGAACAAAGTGGTAGGCCTTGCAGAACTGAATTAATAACTGCTGCCATGTCCGAGCAGCATTCCATAAGCAAGAGATCATGAATGTGCTTTCAGATACAAATTCTTGTTACATGAACATGATTACAATCTCTCACTTCAATTTGGTGTGTGGAAATTAGTGTGCAGTTTTCATGCATTTTCTTGGTGAAAAATATGATGCACACCAACCATTTACATGATTGTCTTTTATATTAATATTGAGCTATCTTTATTTTTTTATTTTTTATTTTTTTTACAAAATGCTATTGAGAAAATGTAGATAACTTGCATTTGAAGTTGAGTGCAGAACAAGTCTACTGTCACCAACATAAATTTCGCATAGAGACAATGAAGGCAAGATGAAATAAGAGAAATTAGGGTTTGTACAGAGGCATATAGGTAGTTATTTTTCCCTGTCTTTATTTCTGAGTGGAACAGGAAAGAACAGACTAGTAGCACTACAAGGTATCCTCTGCCACACACCATATAGTGAGACAGAGTATTTATGTAGATGTAGATCAATACTGTGCCCACTTTTGCTCTTTGTCTATATATATGATCTTCCAGGTAGTTCAAAGGGTAGATCAAGAACTGCCATGTTCACTGACGTCACATGTGTTAATAATAAAGGGCTGAAATGTAACAAATTGGAATATTTCTAGTTGCTCTGATAACCTTCTTATTATAAACAGCATTTTTCCTTTCTTATATTTGTTAGATATGTGTAATATGCACAGGAAATATTAACATTTATTACAAGCATTATTTTTTACTTGTTATTGATATTGTTGTAACTGAGCCTTGGCTAATGACAGTGGTACAAATATTTTATATAAAACATTTTATTTAAGATAACATTCAGAATTTTAGTTTCATTGGATATATGTGGGCAAAATGTCTTATACCTACTAATAAATGTTTGTTATAGGATTGACATAATTAATTTGAAAGCTCTGACTCTCTATTAAGGAAATATCATCTTGCATTCTTTCTAAATTTTGTAATTCAGACAAATTACCAGTCAAAAATGTTGTTAAATCTTTCCAATTTTAAAATGCAAAATTTTCAAATATCTGATATTATTATCCTGTAGCACAAAATTTTCTCTATTAAAACTATATAACTTTACTAGAAAAAAAGTAAGTTAATGAACTACATCAAGTATAAAATTTGGATTTCTTGAAAAATCGTAGTGGATTTTAGTAGAAAGTAGGAATAAATGTGTGTGCTTAAAATTCCATTATGAAATAGCAACTTCTATAGAAGGGATTTAAAGAATAAACTATTGTTGATGAATCAAAATAGCTTAACTGCCAAATGTGTTTAAGTATTACCGATCATTACTGTGTTTTGTGTTGTTGTTGAATATGTAATTGCTCTGTATTTTAACATTTAGTAAAATCGTCCCCACCCAAGTTGTTAATAGGCATTATGAACAATGTTGTAGATAATCAGTAGTTTGATACAGTCAAGTTAAGTTGGCATGAGATAGTCTCTGTTCAGACTTCAGTAAATAGTGCTCTGTAAAGTCAGTCCTATAGTGAAGTCAGCATATGTTGATCCCTGCCCATTGCAGTGGGCTGGGCACAGCAACTTCACCTTCCAACCTCAGCCAATCACATGATAAGATTTTGTAAACATCTGTATGGTAATGCCTCAGTGTTGTCACAGCTCTATTGATGGCTATTTTTGCCTGCAGCCTTTTGTGCTTTGCAGTTGAAAGCTAGCAGCAGTGCTGTCATGTATCAGGGATTTTCTTATGCCAATTTGACTATAGTTGAGCTTTCACTAAGTAGAGTTCTGTGAGTCAGTATTTCACTTAATTATGTTTCAAAGTACTGCCACTTCAGTATTTATGTTAGACTACTTTAAGTCTTTGTACATTGCTTATCATTTTGTAATAATAATGGATAATCTTACTGGCAAGTTGATTATCATGAGAGTATTTTATGAAAATAATTTGCATTAAGTGATTTTTAAATGTTTAAAGTGTTGCCTTGGTTCTTAAAATGTTCTAATCATCTGCTTGTTTATCACAGACAAAAAAAGAAGCCATATTAATGAGAAAATTCAGGTGAGTAATATTAAAGAGTGTAAACACAGCCTTAATAGACACAACTCACATTAACTGTCATACACTAAATGAAACACCCTGGGTAATATTCTTCAGATCTAATTGAATGACAAGTTACAATGGATTCAACACAAATATGAATAGTTCAGAAAGTTCTCAGAATGTAATACAAATAAATGACTCGATTCAGTGATTTTTTTATTGTTTAGTTTCCATGTACACTAATGCACTTGGTCCAGCAATGTTCCAATGCCTTTATCTCAACTCAAAAATTAGGTTCCGCCAGGACTTCAAAATACCATCAACTTTGCCTATCAGTTCTTCATTTGAAGAGAATCCCAGTCCACTGAGGAAAATTTTGAGCTTGAGGAAGAAATGGTGGTCTGATGGAGCCAAATCAGACAAATACGGTGGGCGTGACAATAGTTTGGTTCTTAGTATATGTATTTTTTCCTGATAATGACACCTGTATGTGGGTGCCCATTGTTTTTATGAAAGATGACTTTCTTCCTCGCCAAACCTGTTTTTTTTTTCACATATATTTTAGTGTATTTGGTCCAGGAGATTAGCAAATTAGTGTGAATTTCATTTGCTTTGTATCTTTCTTTTTCAAAGTACTCAGACGCTGCTCAAATCTCAGTTTTTTCCATCTTCATGAACCACTGCATGGAACAACAGAAAGACATCCACACCACAGATCTCTCCCCAGAACACTGATGCATCATGTGTGTGTTCATACAGGATATCCTATTATTACGTGGGAACCTTAATGTGCTGGTGATGATTTCACCAACTTTTCCAACTGCCCTCATAGATAAACTGATCATGAAGCTTTTGAGAATGTGTTTTAATCTAGAAAGGATCTCTTATTATGTTGTGTTGTGTTGTATTGAAATAAAGATAAAAAATGTTAGCTTATTTTATGTACTTTCAGCCGTGTGTTCTCATAAATAAGTTAAATACAGGGTATTTCAAAAAGGCCTTTACAACTTTAAAAATTCATATAAATGTACTGAAAGGAGATATATAGTTGGGTTTTGTGTTATTTTGTACATAAACACGTGAAGTAATTTTACCTTAAACTAAAGCTGTTGTATGTGGCTTCCATTGTTTATCCTGCACACATCTCATTGGAAGTCAATTTCTTCCCAAACTCGCTGTAGCTTTCCAGTTGCATCTTGCTCAGTACTACAGCAATGCAAAGTAGACACAATTTCCCCCTCTTCATTTCTTCTCTAAAAAACTATCAAGAGCCCAGAAGAAATACTCTGCTTTCAATAGAGAACTCCTTATGGTCTATGAGGCTGTCAAACACTTTCGCCTCGATGTGGAGGGTCCCTCATTCTTCATCCTCACAGATCACAAACCACTTGCAGATGCTTTCTGCAACCCCCCCAAAGACCCATCCCCTTGGCGTTTTCACCACTTGATCTAGTCTCCCGATTCACAACCTACGTTCACTACATCAAAGACACAGACAATACTGCCACAGATTTTTTCTTTTGGACCAATACTATTTTGCATGTCATTGACTTATCCAACCTGGCCACCCTACAAGCCTCCAATGAGAAATCTCAAGTTCTCCTCGCACACCCTCAGACATCCATCATGTTTACCAAAGCTAAATTCCCTGACGTTGTGGACAAGGTGTGGTGCGACTCTTCTACTGGTATCTTACGGCCGTTGCTCCCGCCCCCCTTGCACTGGCAGGCCTTCAGTGTGCTGCATAACCTCGCTGACCCTGGTGTCTGCACCGCCACATGGCTCATCTCTGAGTATTTCGTTTGGAAAAATTTAAAACAGGACTGTCAGACCCGGGCACGCAGCTGCATCCCCTGTCAACACAACAAAATTGGCTGCCACACCATCCTACCACTTGGCAAGTTCAACATCCCCCCAGGACAATTTCGTCATGTACATACTGATCTTATCGGTCCTCTTCCACAGCCAGAGGGCCACAGATATATTCTATCCACAATCAATCAAATGTCCCACTGGGTAGAAGCAGTTCCTTTACCTAACATCATGGCCGAGACCATGGCCGAGGGTTTCATCTCCTCATGGATTGCTAGGTTCAGTTGTCCAACCACCAGCACCACCAACCAGGGTTGGCAGTTCGAGTCTTCCCTGTTCACCAATTTATGTAACACCTGTGGCATAAAGAAAATTCATACCACAGCCTACCACCTTCAAAGCAATGGGTTCGTGGAATGGTGGCACTGCACTCTAAAAACAACCCTCAGGTGCCACAACTGTCTCTGGTCCAAAGCACTTCCATGGGTGCTCCTCAGTCTCCACTCAACTTTCAAGCCTGACTTACAGGGAACTATCTCAGAATTCGTTTTCGGGGAGAACCCCGTCCTACCAGGGGAGCTCATTCAGCCTCAGCTATCTGAACATCTCTCCCCCCTCTCCGGATTTCACATGCACACCTGCACCCAGCTATCAGCCATCCCCCGCTGGACACATACATGCCAGCCTCTCTCAACACTTGCTCCCACATGATGCTGAGAGCCGATTCGGTCCGACAACCTCTGCAACCACCTTATCTTGGTCCCTTTAAAGTCCTCTGGCGAGGAGATACAACTTTCAACATCATCGTCAAAGACTGTACGCAGACTGTTTTGTTACACCGACTCAAACCAGCATTCGTGGACCCTAACGCCCCTCTGCTGGCTCAGTCAGATTCTCCTAACGACTCTCCTGCCAGTCTCCCTCCTGCTGTGGAGTTTGACAACGTTTCTCCTTGGGCCATCACGCTGATTTTTTCATGCAACGCCTCCCTGTTGCCATTTGTGGGTTTCTCAGATACGTCAGCCTCCACCCCTTGTGCGGGTTTTGCTGCTGCCTCACCGACTATGGAGACACCCTCTCCTATAGACACCCTGCTATGCAATGTACCCCCACACTGCATGGATGATATTTCAGTCGTAACTCTCGACGATTGACTTCTCATTCTACTCACAGACACCACTGCCTCGCCACCCAATGAGCAGCTAAACTTCAGTGTTGTGCATAGCTTCACCCTCCCTCATGAGTACAACCCGATGACAATTCGTGCCTTCATCACACCAGAGGGCTTGGTTAGTATCTGGGCTTGCCACACCTACACCCCACCATCCACCGTTCTGCCTGCCTGCTCATGGGCTGGCTGCCTCATTGTCCATCCTTGCTGGCTCCTGGCTCAACGACTTTCAGGTGGACCTGCCTTCCGTCACTCCACCTCCGCAACCTGCCCCGGTCGAGATGGAGGTCCCGATCGTGCGTCTGCCATCTCGTTCGACCACCAAAGGCATCAATCACTGTCTCCCCCCAAGATTCACCTGTAGTGCTCCATACTGGGGGTGGGGGGGGGGGGGGGGGAGGGGGGGTGGCGTCAATAGGTCATATCAACAAAACTATGAACTACATAATTTTTGCCTTTAGATCATTCAGCCGAGCCACTATGTTAATTCATTCAGTCTGCATTTGTATCTAGTGTCTTGTACATGTGTCTGACTAATGTAAATATCTCTACTTATGTGCAGATATTTGTGGGACAGTTTGTTCAGTATACCTCCATATGCATCCCAATCCCATATGTCCAAGTCAACATGGTAACGGCCATTTCCCTACTTAACTCACAGACATAGACAAGGCTTGAGTCCTCACTACTGGCAAATGTTAAACATTGATTGGTAAGCTAGAACAAACAGCAGATTCCCATTCGGTTCCTATTCAGTTCATTCCTGATACAGTGTACAAGTCAATTGTCCATTCTGTTGTGTACTTGGTGGTCAATGATGCGAGTACTGAAAATTTATTTGGGTTAAATGCCTTTGCTACTTTTAGTTCTTGTATCATGGGTATGGTGCATCTGGTGTCATGTCAGGTGCCTTATCGTGAACTGGATTGCTTGTGTTCTGAGTTTTTGGATTTGTTTGCCCCAGGGTTAGGTTCTGCAAACAATTTCAATGCACACTTCACCCTCAAACCTTCCATCCTCTCTTACTTTTTTCAGGTGTGGCCAGTGCCAATAGCTTTAAGTGACCAGATTAAGATGGAGCTGGATCACTTAATGTGGAGACTTGTTCTTTATTTGTCCATGAATCATTTCTTACAACAATATTAGACACATCATGTTTAAATAAAGCTAACATATACATAGTGAAAATACAGTGATATATATCAGTTTTCTGTATGATTGCATTTATAATCTGACTGTTAACATACATTTACTAATTGCAAAAAGATAATATCTTACATGTTATAGAATTTTCACAAAGATGTAACTAAAAGTACATTATGAAAGGCACTAATGATAGTATAGTTCATTTTTCTGCCATCCCTTGGGCTTCACTTACCACTGCCAAGAAAAACAGAGAAAAAGTAGAGGACAGCAGCATCAGCATTTTGACATGAAATATTATTTCATACATTGTACATATTGGGAGTCATTCTATGTACAGTTTTAAAGTGTAAGGACAAATATTAATCAGATGGCTTTTATCCTTATACACTGCGGTAAACTCTTGTACAGTATGCATCCAACATTTACAGGTTCTTTGTCTGTTAATTTTAGTTCTTTGACTGTTAATTTTAGCCTACTTTGTTCTGTATGGTAGTCATTTTTTCTTCTTGTTTTATGTTCGTGATATTATCTGGCCCCTAGTTGATACAGCATTTCTCTATGTCATTGGGAGTGATTCATCCAATTTCCTCAAGTAAATGACCTATGCTCTTAGTGATCGTGAAGAAACCATCCAGTCAGCTTCGACCCTATAGCAACTCCAAGGTCACTATTAATGCACAGGCAGTTATGGACACTTACCCCCTACTTCACCTGGAAGAATTATTCACAAAGCTCACTGCAAGTAATTTCTTTTTTAAAACTGACTTGGCTGAAGCCTACCTATAGATTCCATCAGATAAGGCATCAAAACAGTTGCTTGTGGTCAATACACCTTTTGGCCTCTATCAGTAACAGTGGCTAATGTCTGGGATCATTAATGTGCCAGATATCTTTCAGTTTCTGGAACAGATCACAAAGGTTATCCCCCTATGTATTCCACATCTTCATCTACATTTACATACATACTCTGCAAACCACTATAAGCAGCATGACGGAGGGTACATTGTACCACTACTATAGTCCAATTAAAATTACATGATAGTTGATACTTCACACCTTGGAACTGGTTTCCTCCAATCAGCCTCACACCTGAACCATTTATTAATGCTAAACTGTCACAACAACTGGTCACTTCACTTCCAGTTCCTTGTCTGACTTCCTTTCTTGATGTATTTGGATCCTGAATCATGGGTCTGGCCCATTTATTTCATATTTCATCATACATGATAACTGCAACAAACACAAACATGTTCATGCACAGCACTAAAGAAGATGCAATTCAGTGTCATATATGTAGTTGTTATAATCACAGAGATTGACTTACTTTAGATAAACATTGCATGACACTGCACGAAGCTGAATTTTTGAAGGCTGCAATTCATCATTGCAATTGAGTCACCATACTCATATATCATAACAATTTCATGGAGTCCAGTGGACTTGCGCAATGATTGGCATACAAACTTTACATGAGTAGGTTTTAGGTTTCAATCTCATCAGATAAAGTGATTTTTTTTAAATTTTATAATCTAATCAAAACATGTTGATATTGTTTTTATTCAATTAATTGTTTTAAACTTTTTTATTTTTAATACTTTGCTGAGTCATTTTCATCATCCTATTAACTTTTTTAATTGTTCTTATTTTTCTTCCTTTTATTCTTTTTCTGTTTGGAATCTGCCAGTGTCAGCTATAATCTGTAATCAAGTGCTGACCAAGATTACTCATCTGTTCGGTAATGCGGCAGCTTTTGTAGTGAGCTTCAGGACAGTTTCAGTTAAATCTAATTTTTCTGTATTGATTTTGCTCTTAGAAGTTAACTTTAATCACTATGAACAAAGTGATCACAAATTTAGGTCTGCTGCAGATCTTTTACCTCTGTTTTCATGGATACATTTTACATCACAAGGTTGTGGTTAGGTTATGACAGGGTTTAAATTCAGGGCTACAAAACACGTCATGTGCCACAGTCCAGTCTTTGCCCACTTAAAATCATCTGTCAACACAGCATCTAGCATTTCCTTCATACCTCATGATAGCCACATCCAACATTGCTCCATGTTACACATTAACAGCATTTGTGAAGAGACCTGCTGTGTTTCCGTATCATCTGTAACATACCACTGCTGGCAGTTGATGTGGCAACACTACGACAGTAGTGACAGAGATCAACTGTCTAGTAATTTTAATCTTACTACAATCATTTCCTCTACTGTTCCATCTGTGAACAGAGCGATGGAAAAATAACTGTCTAAAATACTCTATATGAGCCCTAATTTCTTGTATCTTATGTTCATTGTCCTTAAGTGAAATGTACATTGCCAGCATTAGAATCATTCTGCAGTCAGCCTCGAATACCAGTTCCCTAAATTTCTACAATAGGACTTTGCAGAAAGGGTATCATTTTCCCTCCAGTGAGTTCTGTTTGAGTTCATAAAGCTTTTCAATAGTACCTGCATGCTGATCAAACCTTAGTAGGGCGCCTCTGAATTGCTTCGATGTCTTCTTTCAATCTGACCTTATGGGGATCCCAAACCTCAGATAGTACTCAAGAGAATGTCACACTAGCATTCTATACACTATCTCCTTTATGGAAGAGCTACACATTCCCAAAATTCTCTCAATAAACTGAAGTGACAATTTCCCTTCTCTACTAACAACCTCACATGCTCATTCCATTCTACATCATTTTACGTTGTTATGCCTGGATATTTAACCAAAGTGATTGTGTTGAGCTGCATCCTACTAATGCTGTATTCAAATGTTACATGACTGTTTTTCCTACTTATCCTCATTAACTTGCAGTTTCCCACATTTAGAGCAAGCAACCATTCATCACATCAACTAGAAATTTTGTCTAAGTCATTTTGCATATACCTGCAGTCACTCAATGATGATATCTTCCCACACACCAAAGCATCATCATCAAACAGCTGTAAATTGCTGCTTACACTGTCCATCAGGTCATTTAGCCTATCTATATCTACACTCTGCAAACCACTGTGAGGTGCATGGCAGAAAGTGCACCCTACTGTACCAGTTATTAGAGTTTCTTCTGGTTCCATTCACATATGGAGTGCAGGAAGAATGACTGTCTGATTGCTTCTGTGTGTACAGTAATTATTCTTATCTTATCCCCACGATCCCTACATGAGTGATTTGTAGGTGATTGTAGCATATTCCTTGACTCATCATTTAAAGCTAGTTCTTTAAATATTGTTAAAAGACTTTCTTGGGATACTTCATGTCTGTCTTCAGGAATCTTCCAGTTCAGTTCCTTCAGTATCTCTGTGACACACTCCCATGTATCAAACAAACCTTTGACCATTCATGCTGCCCTTCTCTATATATGTTCATTATCTCCTGTTAGTCCCATTTGGTATGGGTCCCACACAAACGAGCAATATTCTAGAACCTGCTGCATGAGTGATTTGTAACCAATCTCCTTTGTAGACTGATTGCACTTCCCCAGGGTTCTACCAATAAACCAAAGTCTGACACCTGCTTTACCCACAACTGAGCCTATGTGATCATTCCATTTCATATCCTTACAGAGTGTTACATCCTGGTATTTGTATGAGTTGGCTAATTCTGTCAGTGACTCATTGATAGTATAGTCATAGGATGTTACATTTTTTTTGTTTTGTGGAGTGCACAATTTTACATTTCTGAACATTTAAAGGAAGTTGGCAGTATTTGCACAACTTTGAAATCTTATCAAGATCTGACTGAATATTTATGTTGCTTCTTTCAGAGTACTTCATTATATTTAACTGCAACAATTGCAAAACATCTGAAGGTATGTATACAGATAATGAAAGTGGTCCTATCATGCCCTCTTTTGGGGCACTGCTGACAATACACTTGTCCCTTATGAACACTTACCATGAGGACCACATACTGGGTTCTATTACTTAAAAAGTCCTCAGGACACTCACATATCTTGTAAGAAAAACTGTATGCTTGGTCCTTTGTCAGCAATCTGCAGTGGGTTACTTTGTTAAATGCTTTCCAGGAATCTAGGACTATGGACTCTGCCTGTTGCCCCCCCATTCATGGTTTGTAGGATATTGTGTGAGAAAAGAGCAAGCTGAATTTCGACCAAGCAATGGTTTCCAAATTCGTGCTGATTTGTGTGTGGAAGCATTTGTGTCTCAAGGACATTTATTATGTTTGAACTCAGAATGTGTTCAAGAATTATGCAGCAAACTGATGATAAAATTATTGGTCTGTAATTAAGAGGGGCACTTCTTTACCTTTCTTATATATAGGAGTCACCCAACCTTATTTCCTTTCACTTGTGACTTTCCACTGAGTGAGATATTGTGATAAATGAATGCTAAGTAAGGGGCTAATGCCACAAAGTCTCTCTGGAAAACTGAATTGGGATTCCATCAGGACTTCAGGAATTATTTTTTCCAATTCTTTCAGTTGCTTCTCTGCAGCATGAATGCCAGTTTCCATATCCTTTATGAAAGAGTCTGTACAACAGTCAAATGATGGTATGTTTGTAAGATCCTCTTGTGTGAGTGATTTCTTAAATGTGAAATTTAAAACTTCAGCATTCCTTTTTCTGTCATCTGTTGCCACCACAGACTGGTCAACTACTTTGATAGGTGTTTTTTTTTTCTACTGAAAAGTAAAAAAGAACATTTCAACTGGAGTGGTATTCTCAACCTCTGGTATTCTGACGATATCGTCATGAAAGGAGGAGCTACCATGGAGGATCACATACATAACCTCTATTCTTTGTTTACTGTCCTGCAGGCCGTTGGCCTCAAATGTAACCTCACTAAGTCAAATTTTTTTTTCCAGCCTTCAGTTGTTTATGTGAGTTCTAAAATTTCCCAGCAGGTTATGTGTCTCATGGAACAGCACCTCACTGCCATTATGGCTTTTCCCCATCTGCCAAATATATGAGAACTTCAGGCATTACTTGGCAAAATGGGATAGTATGTTAAGTTTTATTTTCAGAGTGACTGCTATTACCCACCCCTCACATCTGTTACTTTGAGACAAAACTCTTTATGTTTGGTCTGCAGACTGTGAGTGTTGTTTTTTTTTTTTTTTTTTTTTTTTTTTTTTTTTTTTTTTTTTTTTTTTTTTTTTTTTTTTTTTGTGGCTCAAAGATAGTCTTCATTCTGTGCCATGTTTTGCTGTGTTTCAGCATGGTGAGCATCTGGTCCTGGTCGTGGACACTTCTGAGTGTGGATGGAGGCAGTTATGGCCCATTGCCATTCTGATGGCTCAAAGTAGCCTATTGCCTTTGTATCAGAAATGCTCAACTTGGTACAACAACATAATTTTCGCATGGAAAAGGAAGCCCTTACTATAATTTATGCCATTAAAAAAATTTCACTTGGTTTTCTATGGTACATAATTTCATGTAATTATGAACCATAAGGCCTTGGTTTCCCTGTTTAGTTCACTTGCGTCCATAGTGGATAGAGCTGCCCACAAGAGAAAGGTGACTGCCATAGAGAAACAGTGATTTTTTTATGGCCAGCACCCACATGACCTCACCAACTACAACTGGTGAACAAACCTCCAGCTGTGACATAGATCAAAAGGTACCCAATGCACTCTTGAGAGCAACATGGAAAAATGGTGTGAATGGACAAACAGATCTGCATAAGGACAGTGAAGGTAGCTGTAAAAATCATTATTTTTCATCAAAATATCAGAAGTCTCAATAGTAAGTTAGATTTTTTATCTGTAAATCTAAGGGTTATGAACAATGTAGGCAATCTTCATGTTTTATGTCTTACTGAGCATCACATGACAGTTGGAACTGATGGGCTGCAGCTTGATGAGTATGATCCAGCTACTCATTATTGCAGAACAAATAAAGAGAAAGGTGAAGTTGTAATTTATATAGACAGTAAAATCATTTATAAAGCTTTGGATCTAAGT
The DNA here is from genome assembly GCF_023864345.2 of Schistocerca serialis cubense. Taxonomy (NCBI): domain Eukaryota; kingdom Metazoa; phylum Arthropoda; class Insecta; order Orthoptera; family Acrididae; genus Schistocerca; species Schistocerca serialis. Next base: position 1,147,283,199 of record NC_064639.1, on the reverse strand, counting down.
ATTGTGTAGATCAACATTTTGAAGTTTGTGGGACTGAAATTACTGCAGAGGACATGGTACTTACCATACTTGCAATTTACAGAGCTTCTGCAGAGAAGTTTTGTATCTTTATGAATAAGTTAGGTTCTCTTTTGGCGAAATTGTTCTCCAATACCAGAAATGTATTAGTTGCAGGTGACATTAATGACAACTTTGTAACTGATAACCACCTGAAGACTGAGATGGACCATTTAATGAATTGTTACAACTTGGTTGCTATGGTTAGAGTTACACAAAATTGTGAGAGCCTTTTAGATAATATTTTCATTGACAAGAGTAGACTCAAAAGTGATAGTGTAAGCAAAGTAATTTATGTCCTGTCTGGCCATGATGGACAACTTCTTAAAGTAAATAACATTAGTTTGTGCAACAAAGTCTCCCACACCTATAGGTCCTATAGACTTATAAATGCTGAAACTATGTCTACCTGTTATTACTATTTGGCACAGATAGATTGGGATCCAGTGTATAGTCTTCAGATATTAATTTAAATTTAACCTTTTTTTAAATGAATTTACTTCCATATTTGAAATGGTCTTCCCAAAAAAATCTGTCAGCAAACCTTGGATTACATAAGGTATTGAAAGGTCTCATTAAAACTATATTGTAAATTTTTAAAATGGATGATAAACAAACCCATGAGCTTGTATATTAAGTCTGAAATTGATAAATCCAAGAACAAAATAAAAACAGTTTAGATTGTTATAAAGAGAGAGTATGGCAAGAGTAACAAAAATGTTAATACCATAGAGATAAGTTGCAATGATTAGGTTATTAATAAACCTGTAACAGTATCCAACATATTCAACAATCACTTTTTAACTGCAGCAGAACATGTAGGATGTTGGGATTCCTTAAATGGTGCTATGTGTTTATTACAAAGAGCTAATCCCAACACATATGAGACATTTTGTATTGCCCTTGCCACTATTACTGAAGTTATATATACCATCAAGGTCTTAAAAAATAAAAATTCTACAGGTTTTGACAACATTTCACCTAAAATTCTAAAGCATTGTTCCAAGATGGCCGCCGAGTAAGTGACGCCAGAAACCATTTCCAGAAAGTTAAGTGATTTAGACAGGAATATAATTTAGTTTAACGCTGACAACAAATTAAATACGTGCATTAGTGTATCGTTTAGTCTTGCCGTTAAAGGTTTGACTTTTCTTTGCGTATTTTTTCAGAAAACACGAAAAGACCGTAACTTCGCGAAGTCGCGCTTAGGCTTAAATTTTGTAAACGTGTTTGTTTCTTGTTTCAAGGTAATTTAACTAGTTTCTCGGTAACAAATAAGTAAACTACCGTAAATAGCGTATAACTTCATTGTTTTAATACAGATTTCAGAAAAACAGCGTAACTTTATATCAGAAACTTGCCTATATACATTTGTTTATAGGCCTAATTCTCGTAACGTTTTTGGAGAATCAAAGTTAAAGTATCTCGTTTAATTGTCCTTTTTTCATTCCATCGAGTGAAATATATAATAAATAGCGTATACCTTCGTTGTTTTAATACAGATCTCAGAAAAACAGCGGAATTTTCAATCAGAAACTTCTTTATATATATTTGTGAATAGGCTTAATTCTTGTAACGTCTTTTTTTGATTTTCGGTAATTTAATTGATTTATTCTCGCTAAAGTATTATTTTTGCCATGAGTGAGAAGTGCCTGACTTGCCGTAGAATTGTTAGTTCCGGGGTTTGGTGTGATGGATGCAGTAGTTTTTTTCACTGGGGGGACTGCAGTGGCGTGGGTGTTGGGAAAGTGGATCAGGCTCATCAGTGGTTATGTAGGATTTGCAGCAGAGATAGGAAGATAGTGGAACAGGAGGGGAAAATTGCTGCCTTCAGGCTGAGCTAGATCAGGCTAGGGAAGATCTGGACAGGTTAAGGAGGGAGAAGGGCAAAGAGAGGTGGGAAGTGGCAACAGGTAGCAGAAGGAACAGGCCTAGAACTAAGTCTGACAGTTTTGTGGTGAATGTCAAAAATAAGTTTGACCTGTTGCTTCAGTTAGAAACTGATGAGCCTCAAGCAGAGGTAGGTGTAGACAGGACACAACAAACTTTCAATGGGAAATTGAAAAAGAATGTAGGAAAGTCATCGAAAAGGAAGAAAGTTTTGTTGTTAGGCAGTTCTCATGCCAGAGGTGTAGGCCAACTTCTGCAGGAGGAATTAGGACCAGAATACCAGGTCACAATTTTTTTCAAACCAAGTGCTAGTCTGGATCAGGTGACAGAGGATTTAGGTTCACTCTGTAAAGGATTTACCAGGGAAGACACCGTGGTTATTGTGGGAGGGCCAGGGAACAGCGACAGAGATCCTGGGTACAGTATAGAGTGTGACCTGGTAAAGATTGTGTCGGCAACGAGCACACCAATGTTGAATTTGTATCTGTCCTGAGACGCCATGACCGGCCTCATTTGAAATCTTCTGTTGGGAGAGTTAATTTGGAGTTGGAACGGCTGCTTGGGTCGGGTGCGGGGGCTCATATTGGTGTGGTTCCTGTTGATTATCTCAGTAGGTGGGACTATATCAGGCACGGCCTACATCTCAACAGGAAAGGGAAGGGGAAACTGGCTGGGGTAATAGCAGGAAATTTAAGGGGGGGAGGCACTGCCATGAATGGTAAAATACCAGTGGTTACAAGTGTTGGAGCAGCACCTTTTTTAGGATAGGTAAGACAGAAATATGTCAAGTTCTACGAGAGGTCAGGATTGAAACAAATCTTCAGTTTAGGAAAGAAATTAAACAGCACAATTCTAGCACATTGGATCACCAATCACAGCTATCAATTATAAATTTTCACCAATCACCAGAAATTTTATCTCCACCAAGTTGTATCTCAGTCCTAGGTAATTGCATTGATGAATTAAAGTCACCCAACCCAATTGACATAATCTGCCTCTCTGAACACCACGTGACCACTGGTATAGGAACTAGGCCTAAGCACAATGAGAAACTCAGACAGGAGAGTACTGCAAATGTTAGAATAAGGAAAGGTTCTCATAAAAGTATAATTAAAAATAATGTAAGTATATTTCATCAAAATATTGGGAGTTTAAAGAATAAAGTAGATGAGCTTCTGGTTTGTTTGGAAGATTTAGAAGCTGAGAATGAAATAGATATACTATGCCTGTCTAAGCATCACATTGTTACTGATATGGATAAGGTAAATGTAAGTGGTTATAAGCTCTCTGCACATGTAATGAGAGAAAATATGGAGAAAGGAGGAGTTGCCATATATGTCAAAAGTTATCATTGTGCAAAAAGTATAGAAACAAAAAAGTTTTGTGTAGAGAAACATATAGAAGCTTGTGCCTGTGAGCTTAAATTAAATAAAGGCACATTTATAATTGTAACTGTATATAGGTCCCCATCAGGAAATTTTCATCTACTTCTGAAAAATTTGGACTCCTTGTTGTGCTATCTGTCAGACAGGGGGAAGCAAATTATTATTTGTGGGGACTTCAATGTAGATTCTCTGAAAGAAGGTAATAGGAAAAATGACCTTGAAGTATTACTCGGTTCTTTCAATTTGACACCCGTTATTGATTTTCCTACTCGGGTGGTAAAGGATAGCAGCTCACTGATAGATAACTTCTTTATAGACCAAGATAAGTTTAACCAGATAAATGCTCAGCCTGTTGAGAATGGTCTTTCTGATCATGGTGCACAGCTAGTTACAATATATGACATAGCTCCATTCAGCAATACTAAACAGTCCTCCAAAGTAGTACGTTCAGTCAACGATTTAACAATTGCAAATTTCAGGGAAAGCCTACAGCAGTTAGACTGGGATGAGGTGTACCGTGAACCTGATGCCAATTTAAAATATAGTTTATTTCGTGACATTGTTGTAAATGCATTTGAAAACCGCTTCCCCAAGAAAATAGTTAAATATACTCATAAGAAACCTTGTAACAAACCATGGCTTACTAAGGGTATAAAAATATCTTTTAACCGGAAAAGGGAAATGTATCTGACAGCAAGAAAGAGTAGTGACCCAGAAACTATCAAAAATTATAAAAACTACTGTGTTATATTAAGAAAAGTTATTAAAAAATCCAGGAGTATGTGTATCATGTCTGAAATCAGCAACTCTGATAATAAAATTAAAACAATTTGGAATAGTATTAAAAGAGAAACAGGTCAACCAAGAGCAGAGGAAGACTGTATTACCATCAAATTGAATGAAAACTTTACGAACAAAAAGTCAGAAGTTGAAAATATTTTTAATAATCATTTTCTAAATGTTGTGGATATAGTAGGATCCAGGTGTTCATTAGAAGATGCTAGGCTGTTAATGGAAGAGGCCATACCTATGCAATTTGATACAATTGAAATCTCACCCACTTCTCCCTCTGAAATTAGGAAAATAATAAACTTGCTTAAAAGCAAAAACTCACATGGAATTGATGGCATTTCCAGCAAAATACTAAAAGCTTGTTCTCAACAGATAAGTAAGATTCTCAGCCACCTGTGTAATAGCTCTCTGGAACAGGGCATTTTCCCTGATAGACTGAAATATGCTATTGTTATACCTTTGCATAAAAAGGGGGATAGATCTGATGTCAACAATTACTGCCCAATCTCCCTTCTAACAGCTTTATCCAAAATTTTTGAGAAAGTAATGTATTCAAGAGTAGCTTCACATATCTGTAAAAATGAAGTACTAACAAAATGTCAGTTTGGTTTCCAGAAAGGTTTTTCAACAGAAAATGCCATATATGCTTTCACCAGTCAAATTTTGAATGATCTGAATAACCGAACACCACCCATTGGGATTTTTTGTGATCTCTCAAAGGCTTTTGATTGTGTAAATCATGAAATTCTGCTAGACAAGCTCAAGTATTGTGGCATGAGTGAGACAGTGCACAAATGGTTTAATTCGTACCTAACTGGAAGAGTGCAGAAAGTTGAAATAAGTAGTTCTTGTAACATGCAAAGATCAGCACATTCCTCAAACTGGGGAACTATCAAGAATGGGGTTCCACAAGGGTCAGTCTTGGGTCCTTTGTTGTTCTTATTATATATTAATGACTTGCCATTCTATATTCATGAAGAGGCAAAGTTAGTTCTCTTCGCTGATGATACAAGTATAGTAATCACACCTGAGAAACAAGAATTAACTGATGAAATTGTCAATACTGTCTTTCAGAAAATTACTAAGTGGTTCCTTGTAAACGGACTCTCACTGAATTTTGATAAGACGCAGTACATACAGTGAATGGTATGACCCCATTAATAAATATAGACCTTAATCAGAAGCATATAGCTAAGGTAGAATATTCCAAATTTTTAGGTATGCCCATTGATGAGAGATTAAATTGGAAGAAACACATTGATGATCTGCTGAAACGTTTGAGTTCAGCTACTTATGCAATAAGGGTCATTGCAAATTTTGGTGATAAACATCTTAGTAAATTAGCTTACTACGCCTATTTTCACTCATTGCTCTCATATGGCATCGTACTTTGGGGTAATTCATCACTGAGGAATAAAGTATTTATTGCACAAAAGCGTGTAATCAGAATAATAGCTGGAGTCCACCCAAGATCATCCTGCAGACAATTATTTAAGGATCTAGGAATATTCACAGTAGCTTCTCAGTATATATACTCTCTTATGAAATTTGTTATTAACAACCAAGCCCAATTCAAAAGTAATAGCAGTGTGCATAACTACAATACTAGGAGAAAGGACGATCTTCACTATTCAACATTAAATCTAACTTTGGCACAGAAAGGGGCGAATTATACTGGCACTAAAGTCTTTGGTCACTTACCAAATAGTATCAAAAGTCTGACAGATAACCAAGAAGTATTTAAGAAGAAATTAAAAGAATTTCTGAATGACAACTCCTTCTACTCCATAGAGGTATTTTTAGATATAAATTAAGAAAAAAAAAGTAAAATAAAAAATAAAGAAAAACAAAAAAACACAAAAAAATAAAGTTGTTATATTAACTTAAGTATGTTGTTAAATTAACCTAATTATGTCATGTATTGGAAAATTCGACTCGTTCCACATCATTACGAAATATCGTATTCATGATCCATGGAACTAGTATTAATCTAATCTAATCTAATCTGATCTAATCTAATCTAATCGACCACATATGTCAAGTCCTGTGTCACATTTTTAGTGAGTCTATGCAGCAAGGTGTTGTCCCAGAGAGATTAAAGCTTGCCATTGTGAAACCACTTTTCAGGAAGGGTGACAAAACCAAATTATCTAACTACCATCCAATATCACTACTAAATAGTTTCTCAAAAGTATTGGAGAAACTATTGTATAAAAGAATTGTAGAAGATCTTAACAACCACAAAGATAGATCAAATGAGCAAGCTATTTTTCTCTCACAAATGAAATTTTGGTGTCAATAAATAGAAAAATGTCACCTATTGGAATATTCTGTGACTTGTCAAAGGCCTTTGACTGTGTAGACCACAACATTCTCTTACAGAAGGCTAAGTCTTATGGCTTGAGAGGTAGCATTGGTAGGTGGATTGAATCATATTTACAAAACAGAAAACAGATGGTGATAATTAGTGGTGCTGATGATTTGTGGAGTGCCTCAAGGGTCACTCTTGGGACCTTTGCTTTTTCTTATCTTCATCGATGATTTCCCATTCATCAATGATCTCCCACTTTGTACAGACACCGAGTGTAAATTTACTCTTTTTGCTGATGATAACACTATTCTGCTTGAAAGTTGAACTAACAATGACCTAGAAAATCTGAAACATTTAAGTCTTGTGCCTAAAGATGTTCATTATTCTGCCACAAAAATTGTCAACATCCTTCCTTCAGATATTAAAGTTCACATTAACATCTTACCTACTTTTAAACGTAAATTAAGAGAATACCTAATAGGAAATTCCTTCTACTCTCTTGATGAGTACTTGCAGATAAAGCAATGATTGTTTTTTGTAAACTATATTGCTATTGGTATTTATATTCTTAAAACTTTGTTTTAATGTGTTTTGCTACAACTCATCTTTAACTGTTTGAGTTAGACTACGTACTATGTTTTCCTGTTAAGTAATTGATGTATGTTATTTGAGCTATATCTTTGATTTGATTTTAACCGTCAGGCCTACTCATCATTTTTTGGTGCATTTTTGTCATTTCATATACATGTATTATATCTGTGTTATGTAATCTTGACTCATTCCACATCCATGTGATCTATCACAATACAGATTAATGGAATATGAAATAAATAAATCTTCAGCATTGGGCTCTTTTATTTTTCCAACACAATTATGAGGTCTATTTTCTCCCACATTGCAATGGGCCGATATGGATGCTCTATTCCAGTTCCCAATTGAGCCCCAACCCCTTGTTCAACCAATAGGAGCTGCTTTGTTTTCAATTGGATACCATACTGTTGCATCTGGATACTGTGACAGTGAATGCCGTGCTGTGGCAGATCATGTGAATGGTACAACAGGGATAGCCAACAATCTGATGGACCAAGTGCCAGACCTGGTTTGTAATTATTATGCATCGTGTGATCATCTACCTTGGATGGCATTCTTCTCTTGTCAATGGATGACTTTACTCCCTCTGTTGTGATTCCAGTGGCTCTACAGCAAAAATACCTCTGTTTATTACATCAGGGTCTCTGGGGGATCTCTCGCATGAAAATGCTGGCACACCACTGTGTTTTGGCTGGATATCAATCATGAATCAGAACACTTTCTTGTGATTTGCTGCAAGTGTTTGGGGTAGCCAGCAGTGCTGCAGCACTTTTTTTCTGTGGGCATCTCCTGTTCTGCCTTGGGAAAGAGTCCATGTTAATTTTGCTGGTCCTTTTTTCTCAATTTCCTTAAGTCTTCCATTGTCCATCTGCAACAGCTGATGTGACTGGCAAGGCACTGTTGATGGCTCTATCTTTCTAGGTGTTTTGCAGCTAGAGTCACCACATCACAGTGCCTCCTTTCCATCTGCAGTCAAATGGGTAGTTGGAGTGATTTTTATTAACTGTTTAAGACGTAGCTGCATAATTGCATGACAGATTTTCCCATTGAGGAATCTCTTACACTTTTCTTAACCTCATACAGAACAACACCAATTTGGAACAAGAGCCCTGCCAAGCTCCTGCACAGCTGTCAACCAAGGATGCTGCTGAACCAGACCCAGCAGTGCCAGTTTCACTGAAGTATGCGTCCAGCACACCTGGTTTTACCAGGGGTTTTATAATACAGTGCCTCCACTGTATTTCAGCTTCAACGTTTGCACCAACAATTGGTCTATAGCATGCCACCAGAACCAGTTGTGCTAGGAATGGTGCCAGGTGTCCTCTGTGGTTTGGGGGGCAATGCTGATTATTTATCCAAGGCCACCTGTTCATCCACTGCTGTCCATTGATCAGCACCCCCAGTTTCCTATTTTCTGCTGCTGCTTCTTGCAGCCAGTACTGGCTTCTTCTTCTGCACTGAGTCTTCACTGCTGGCAGCATGGATTCCTTTCAGGTCTCAATCTCTAGCACTTCTCCTCATCAGTCCACCACTGTTGCTCTCTGAACTGGCACTCTTCAGTGTGGACCCTGATGTCAAGATGGCCACTCTCCCATTACTGATCCTGTCTACCAGGCACCCAGGTCAGCAGTGTTGCACTCATACCAATCACTTTTGTCTATACTTATCTTTCTCTTTGGATGGCGAGCTCGTCATACCTTTGCCTGTTCCATCACAGATGGATGTGTCGCCAGCCACAGCAACGAGGACAGCAATGCCCGGCCCTTGCCCTTGCAAGGGAGGAGAAGTGTACCAACAAGGGCCACAATGGCTAGCATAGTGTGTGCCAGTATTTGAATGACACACTGCCCCAGAACTAGTCTGCAAACTTGGTGTGCCATATCACAAAATGCCCCCAATCTTCCCACCACCTTCAAGAACCAGTTACTGAGGGGCGCCACTTTCATCACCCAACACCACTCAAGACTGGATCAGCTGAAAGACATCCTTGATCAGGGCTTTTTATATCTATCATCAAGCCCTGAAATGGGAGACTTCCCACCCAAGACTTTTCCTATCCATCTTAAAATGGTGTACTGTTATCCACCCTACCTCCACAAGATCCTAAACCATCTCTATGCCTCTCCCATTCCCAGCCCTTTGCCACATGGATTACATTCTATTGGAAGACTCAGATGAAAGACCTGCCCAATCTACCCACCCAGCACTTTCTATTCCAGCCATGTCACAGGCTTATTCACTCCATCAAAGAACAGACCACCTGTGAATGCAACCGTATAAGGTAGCAGCTCTGTTGCAATCAGTGCACAGCTTTTTTTATTTGCATGATGTCCAACAAGCTGTCCATCAGGATAAATGAGTACCACCAAACTGTAGCAAAGAGCAAAATGGATTCTGTGGGACAACTTGCAGTTGAACATAACATGGAGGTTTTTAATGGCTGCTTGAGAATGTGGGTCATCCTCCCCTTTACCAACAGCTTTTCTAAACTGTGCAGAAGGAAGTTATCCTTAAAACACTCTGTTCCTAGAATTATCCTGGCCTCAACGTACTGTCCCCACACCTAGCACCCAACAGTTTTCACCCCATTTGTCACATTGCCGCCTCCCAGTTCACATCTGCTCACACTCACTGTCCGATGTTCTCTGTCAGTGCATGTACCCATCTTTTCCTGGCACAGTCTCCTGCCACTGCCCTTGTCAGCCTTGTCCTGCCACCTTCTAGTCCCTGCATGCTCCACCAGAGAGCACTCTTCTACCCCTACCCATATTGTGCTATCCTTTCCCCTTCCCCGTCCGAATCCCAATTGCTGCTCATTCAACACAGTAGATGCAATATGGCCACAGCAGCTAGAGATAGTTGTCATGTGTGTGTGTGATAAGTGCCTTTTTGTGTGAATGTATGTGGTTTCCTTCCTTGTGTGAAGAAGGGTTTGGTAGAAAACTTAAGTGTGTAACAGCCTTTTTGTTGCTCTTGTCTGCAATCCAATGTGTCATCTTTACAGTGAGAAGCAATCTATCCTTTTTGTAATTGTTTGTATTCCATCCCAGACTTATGATTGTAGGATTTTAGTGATCACATTGTCTTAGTTGTAGATAAATCAGTTCATTAGTAGAATACTGAGGAAATGGAAGCAGTCTACAATGGAGACTGCATACAAAACACCCATGGGACCTATCATAGAATAGTGCTCAAGTGTGCAGAACCCATAGCACATAGGACTCACAGGGCATATCGAATGGATTCAAAGAACAGCAGCACGAATGGTTACAGTTTTGTCTGACCTGTGGGAGTGTGTCTCAAAGATGCTAAAGGAACTGAATTAGCAGATGTTTGAAGATAGATGCAAACTATTCCTTGTAAGCTTGCTTACAAAGTTTCTACAACTGGAGGTATGAATCTACTGGTGTACTACAGCCCCCTAGATATTACTACCTTAGTGATTGTGGAAAGAAGATTAAACTAATTACAGCATGTCCAGAGGCATTTACGCAATCATTCTTCCTGTGCTCCATATGTGAATGGAACAGGAAAAAGCCCTATTTGTGATGCAATTGGAAGTACATCTGCCATGCCCTTCATGGTTGTTGGCAGAGTATATGTGTAGATGATTGATTTTATTGGGTATGTGTGATCTTAGTGTATGTGTGAACAATGTAACAGATGTGAATTGTATCCCTGTGATTAACTTAACTTGTGGGTAATTACCACCTGAAAAATGGTGATAATGATGATTATGTTGACTGATATTATGTTGTATATATGAAAAAATGTAAATGCCTGAAGAATGTAAAATAGTACATGTAGAAAAATTTTAAAGTGTTAAATGTGATTTGTTACTGTTTTCCTGTGATGATAAGTTAAATTTGTTTATTTTATTAATGCTTCTCTATCTTATGACATTGAATGCAAGGAAAGAGTAAATTATAGTGGAGTGAAGCACAGTTGATATAAAACAGACAGAAGGGTTAGGGATGAAATTTACTGGTGAGGCAGAATTTTTGTTGCTTACATATATTTCATGAATAATAGGTATGGATGAATGTTAATGATGATACTTTACACTATTTGGTGAAGTATGGAAACATGGTAATGTATTTATACTTTTCATTAGGTCCATGTAGATGCACTTTTGTTTGTTTGTGTGTGTGTGTGTGTGTGTGTGTGTGTGTGTGTGTGTTTTACTGAATTCAGGTGAAGAAGCGTACATGATTATTTATTTTAATGTGACCCCAGTTCCAGTGAAGATTACATATTTTTTTGATGTGGAAATATCTTTTTGAACATGGCCTAATTTTTACACAATTCAGGCAAAGCTTAGGTAATTTTTAGAAATACTGTAGTAGTGGCAAATTTATTTGAACATGTAACTGTTTTATGCAATTCCGGTGAAGCTTACATACATTTTTGACATGGAAATACTGTAGCATTGGCAATATTCTTTTGAACTTGGTGCCATTTTATGCAGTTTAGTTGACACTTACCTTTTGTTGATGCTGTATGTGCACATGAGATGACAGGTACAGCAATTGAAGTAAACATTTTTGTTAAATAATACAGAGTTGGAAATGAACAGTTGTCACATATGTTTGAACATGGCATAACAAAATTAGATACTGGTACTTTTGAAAATGTCTGCTACATTTTGATTGGCTGTTTCATTTTAATGGCTACTAAAATAATGGATGGAGGCATGACGACATCATATATTTAGGGTCTTTTACTACAGTCAGCATCAAATTTTATCCAGAAGCCATGTTCCATACCTGCTGGTCTGCTACAGTTGTTCAAAGTATTGTCAACATTATATGGTTAGATGGTAGGTGGAATTTTCTCTTCAAGTCAGTATAAAGGATGAGTTGCTGTTTTGTAGGACAGTGTTTAATAATTATTAATATATATTACTTATGATGTACAGACTATTTATTGTTCTTTACAGATAAAATATTGTGCCAGCAATCCCATACAATAATAGATTTCAGTTTGTATTTCTTACAAATGTAATACTGTATTATTTATTTTCGTGTAACTCTTCTGAAATGGGTAGTATGTATATGAAAAATTTCTGCAGTTACTCTCATACAAAATTGTCAGTTCCTTATTGCCATACATATATTTGTTCTAAGATGTAATGTTCAACTAAAGATTTTATCTGTATAATGATGTGTACAAAATTCTTCAAAAGAACTGTACCTACATGATTTCGTAGTAAAATGTAATGACACCAGTAGAGAGAATGCTGATTGGGAGCAATCTCTCTCTCTCTCTCTCTTCCTCTCTCTTTTTCACACACATGTATACACTCTCTCTCTCTCTCTCTCTCTCTCTCTCTCTCTCTCTCTCTCTCTCTCTCTCTCTCTCTCTTACACACACACACACACACACACACACACACACACACACACACACACACACACACACACACACAAAGCACAAGCACAAGCACAGAATGCAATACTAGAATGTACGTTAAATTGATGAAAAAATGATGATAAAAGCAGTGAAGGAATAAATCTATGACAATAACTTTCTTTATGTTGTGGTAACTCAAATCATTCAGCTGAATGAAAATATTGCACTTTGTTTCTGCATGGATCTTTGTCAGGATGCATAATCCACACATTTTGTTGTAGAATCAGTCCATGTGTATATTTACACCACGTCTTCAGTCTGAAAGTGGTCTAACATTTATAATTTATGAACTTTCTGGACATGAAATCACACACTGGATCACATGGTCCTACATCTCACTCTGATTCACAGTCTTGGTGATAGTAGGACTAAATGCTGGCAGGAGGCTGTGAACTGCTGCTGACTCCGTCACTTGCAGATCGAGCCAGTCTCTCCTTACCAACACCAGGCTCCATTGCGATAGAGATGAACTCTTCTGCAAGATTACGATCGAGACCTGTGTATGTTTTCTCAACTTCTTCCTCTGTTATTTGTCTCTTCTTCTTTGGCTGAGTTTTTGCAGGCACACTGTTACTGTGCCTTCCATCCAGTGTGTGGTGTCTCCGCTGGTCTTCTACTATACGTTTCCGTTTTGGTCGAGCCAGCTGTTAAAAAAGAGCAAATTTAAACCACTAATCTCATTCAGTAAAAGAAAAAAAGAATTTATTTCAAGTTTTATATTTTACAAGTAATCTGTTAAAAAAAATTGTGTTAAGATCTCAAAAATATTTTAAATCACTGCAGTGAAGTTACCTCTGTCATTAAAGTACCAGAACACAAGTTACTGTGAATACATAATGCAAGAAATTCTACCAATGTAATGTATCAAATGCTTTTATGAAATAAATACTCTAGTGTTCTTTTGTGACATAAGTACCTAATACTACTGCTCTCCTGATGTATGAAAGTTATTTGGTGTACAATGTGCATAGCTCACTAATGTCACTTCTTCAATGTCTTCAATATCTACAATGGAAATCAAAAAAAGTTCTGTCTTAGGTGTTGCTGCAGTGCAAGTGCAATGTGCCGTGACTCCAGTGTGGGTATATAAGCACTGACATGTAGAAATAAGTTATGTCGAACTACTTGGGGTCCTCAGCAACCACAAGGTGTTCTTTCATTGGCTTCCAATTTTAACAAGTATGCCACCTGATTTGTGTATATCTACTGCTATTATAAGGGAATTCAAAAAGGTCTCCAGGAATCCTAATAAACCCATGTGTAGGGGACCAGCCACTTGTAAACCTGAGGCTGCAGTTATGACATGATACCCTGAGTGATGCTTCTGGTACAGTTGCCAGATGTTTTAAACCTCCTGAAGGATGTTAAGGCTAATGGAAGCATTAACAGGTATGCATCTTCTCGGGTGCTGAGCTTCCAAGAGGGTCTCACCAATAGTGCAATAGCTGGATTGTCCTGTATCAAATACGAACAAGCCATGGCCAATGCAGAGATGCTTCCCACAAGTGCAACAGGCTCTCCAGTCCAGACTGTGAATGCAGAGCTCCAAGCAAGAGTACACTTCGCACTCAGCAACTGTCTCATTTGAGCCTATCATGATAGTGAAGAAACTCTCCTACTAGCGACACCAGAGGCTATGCACTGCATTGAGGAACTGAACATTCAGTTATGAAACACACGTAACCTTTTCAAGTTCATTGTTTCTCATTTGCATAATTATATGTCTTTGTTGACAATTGTGTGTATTAGCCATATACTAAATATAAAGTTCAATAACTTGTTTCATTTGTTCATGCTTGTTCTGAACTAATCCTGGATGTAAAAATCCCTTTAGTCTGTATACTTTACTGAATACATACTTACACTTTGACTGTAAGGTAAAGACTGTGGTCTAGGTCGTCCATGACGATGTTTTGGCATTGGATTCATGTAAGGCAATGATGCTGGTATGTGAAAATTGATGACTGATGCTGGTTGCAACTTTGTTGCTGGCGTCTGGATGGCATACAATGGAGCCAATATCTGAAACAAGAAAAGGAAAGGTATTTGTTACTAACAGTGCTTTCAAACAAAAATTTAAATAAATAAATCTTCCCAATTGTATCATCTAATTTATTTCTCTATCACACCTCATGGGTGTTATTTAGTATACATGCAGCATTAATCAACAATGCAAGATATTGTACTATTACAAAAAAAAAAGAAAATGAAATGATCATATGGCATTGTTGGTGGGGATGACCAAGTTGGATTCGGCTGACAAGTGCAAGTGTTATTTCATTCGGCGCCATGTCAGACAACTTGCAGCCAGTGGTGAGGATGAAAGGATGGTGAGGACAGCACAACACCCAGTCCCCGAGTAGAGAAAATCTCCGACCTGTCTGGGAATCAAACCCAGGCCCAGTGTATCGGAGGCAAGCACACTACCACCCAGCTAAGCAGGCAGATAGTATTACAAAGATTAACTACAATATGGACTCAATGACACACTGAGAGCGTTGAGGAACCGTCCTCATCCATGATCACTCAAAGACCTCCAACAACTCATGGATTATTCGAACTGGGTCCAAGTCTTGCACATTTCATTCAGTAATGGGGTCCAGGACATGCACATTTCGTTCAGTAGCTGGGGCCTGGACACGCACATTTTCATTCAGTAGCTGGGGTGAGGACATGCACATATCATTTGGTAGCACACCGGATGAGAGATGAAGATTGGAAGACCTTTTGGGTCGACACCATATTGCTACAAATCATCAGGCTGATTGCGTGGTGTTTTGGTATGCTGTAGTTACAGGTCGCTCGGTGCGATGCTGTAGACAGTGAAATGGATGCATGTGATTGAACAGTTACTTCTTGTATAGTTTGCACGTGAGATACAATGGCAGACCTGTAGAGATCCAGTCTTTCTGGGTAAACATCCCCCCACGAGGACCACTTATAGCTTGACTTTGGGTTTAATGATGCTTATTGGCTAGAGGAGCTACTTGTCTCATGTGATATTTGACATATAGAAGAGAATTCCGCAGGATTGAAGGCTAGCATGGCAGGAGTCTACATTTTATCCATTTATCTTATGCCATGGCTGGCTTCAGACAAATGACCTTTCTGTAGAGCAGCAATGTATGCGAATGCATTTATATGCAGAGAAATTAATGTAGGCCCATTCTTATATGTTTTTAAGAAACAAGACATTGCATAAAATAAAATTTAGAATCCTACTGTGGTGACCTCTAATCATATGGTATGCTCTTCAAAACTGACATTAGACTGCTACAGCCGTAGTAATCTCCAGCCTATCGAGTTATTCATATATATTTCTATTACAGTTGTTGCAGCCCAAACAGAAAACTTATTATTTGTTTTCAACACCATAGTGTACCACGACTCATTACCACAGGCATCACTTCAAGCATTGCCTACTCTGTTCCTGTTCAGTTATTAAACTCTTTCACAACTTATCTGGTGTGTGGTGAGCGGAAATACACTTATTAGGTGGTGGCTTCACAGAAGATGGTTCTGGATTATAAGGTTGTTCATCAGTTGTTGTCCAGCATCGAAGTTCGTGTGGTTTTCTGTGATCATGTACACCCCTGACAAAAAGAGTGAAGCACTCAGATGAGGAGGAGAGAACAAAAATGGAACCTCACAGCTTTAGAGGGTATCTAATGTCATTACAGTTATTAAAACTGAGTTAAATTTACTATAACTTGGCAGTGTGAGCCCACTTATCAGTATGACATTGCAACCACTTTGGCCTCTATGCACCCACTGATTCCATAGGGAATGGTGCTATAAAGCCATTGTAGCCTCTCCTGAGGCAAGCTGGCCCACAACTATTGCAACTGTTCCTTAATGCCTCGTGTAGTATCACTGGAACGGGCTTGACATCAAAGCTGGTCTCACATATGTTCTATCGGTGACAGATCCGAGGATCTATCTGGTCATGGGAGTACCTCAACATCATGCAGACAGTTCATAGAGACATGTGCTGTGTGTGAATGAGCACCTTCCTGTTGAAAAATGGCACCATGGTACCGTCACATGAGAAGTAATACAAGAGGACTCAGGATGTCTGAGATGTATCAAAGTGCCATCAGACTTACCTCAGTAACTACCAGCCATAGCCTGAAGTCGTACATGATATCTCCCTGTGCCATGACCCCAGGATTAACACTGCTGTGCCTAAGCAAAACACGGTCATTTGAGGGAGTGCAGAACTGTGATTGATCACTGAGCGCAGTGTGGTGGCATTCAGGAGCAGGTCATTTTTCCCAGTGACAGCACAACTCCAAATGCAGTTTGTGTTGTGATGTTAATGTCAGCCTGCACATGGGACAGTAATTCCCTAATCCACCTCTGCTAGTCTCCTTACAGTGGTGTGGCATGACAGAAAATAAGAATTTTTTGCAACGTTGTCTGTGGAAAATACAGTGATTGATAAAACTGTAATGAAATTGTTTCAGTAAATGCAGTCTTGGTCACACGTTGAAGTTGTTTATTTCATAATGTGACTGGTTTTGATCTCTTGTAGGATCAGCATCAGATCATTTTACTCCTCAGTGTTCTCCACACCTCTCCAGGGTGACCTGCTCCACACCACCATCTCCCACTGTCACCAAGGGTTAACATGGTCTGACAATCCTAGAAGAGTTTGAAACCAGTCACCGAATGGAATAAATAACTTACATCTAAAAAGACTGCTTTTGTGGAAATAAATTTGTTATACTTTCATCAATCACTGCTTTTTTTCCACTGATGTTGATCCAAAAAAATTTTATTCTGTGTCACATCACACCACTGGATAGAGGCTAGCAGCAGATTGACAGCATCAAGACTGCTTTTATTGAAATAAATTTGTGAAACAGAATGCCACAGGAAGTTCATTACATGTTCTCTCATGACAGGTGCAGAAGGGAAGGAGTTATGATGTTCTCAGTGCACAACATGGCTATGCTATTTCTTGTAGTGGTCAACTGGAATGCTGATGACAAGTATGCCTGCCTTCACATTCCAATGCAAACATCAGGCCACTGTCACATCTAAATACCCCACAAAATTGGGTATTTCACAGTTTGACCAGCTGAACAATCGGTAATTCACAATGAGACCTCTTTCACTTTCTGACATCTGTTGACAACACTGTTTCACAGGAGTATGTGGCGTCTCCATATCCTTCACAGTGATCACTTGTGTGCCCTACCAGGCTTGGTAATAATGCTAAACATGAACAACACTAATGCTCTCTGGTGGCCTTCTACTTGAGACAAAGACATTCAGCTTGCGTCATTCACATATCCACTGATAGAACATGTATGTGTACAAAGCTACAGTTCCATATGACCATGTCTTCTTTGTGATTCACTTTTATTGCTAGGCAGTGTATATTTATTTGTGTTTAAGATAAAGTCGTCATTCACACCAGTGACTGATCATGAAGACTTAATGTTTATGTTTGTAACAACTTCGTATTAATTAGTACATATTTCATACTGAAGTCAATGTCAGCTCACAGTTAGACATCCCAATTATTTCAATGTTTAATGGGATGTTTCTGCTTTAATTTTCATATACTTCATCTTCCTTATAAGTTTTCTTTATTAATTATGGTACAGCCTATATATTGAGAAACAGTTGTCGAAACACCAAGCTCTTTGAAGAAGTCTGCTGTATGTGCTAAACATAACATCCGAAAATACTGTCTTTATAAGTTGAGTGCGCCCAAGAAATGATCCCACAACTTAATACTGAATGGAAATGTTCAAAATAAACTAATTTCTTCATTCTGAAATCACCTGTATCAATAATAATGCATTTTGTAAATGTAAATGAACTAATGTGGAACATGAATTCTAGATCGCGGGTATTGTAGTTAAGGTTGTAATATATCTGTAGTTCCATAGACACAAAACTATCAACTTTTGTATTTCACTGTTTGAGAAGTTCTGCATTGTATATATGCTGACGCTTGTCAAAGTAAAACAATAATTAATTAATCAATAATCTATTGATGATTTCAAATATTTCATCAGCTATCTTTCCAGTAAGAGGATTAGCACTTCTTCACATTTCTGCATTCATATCACCTGAAAAAGGACCAAATTTTCATCTTCTGGGACTGCAAATAAAAGTTCATTTATGTGTGCAGAGGACTCAAGATAGAAGACTATGGGATGTGTGGTACATATGATAACTTTACATTTTGAGTACCTATTGTTATATGATCAAAATGAAACTGATAGGTCTGCTTTCTGTCATGCATGAAATGAACTATAAACCTACTATTCCATAACATTGTAATTTTTGCATGACAATATGGTGGTTCAGACAAGAAAATGCCATAGCCAAGTCACAAAATATCCACAATGGTAATGGTAATAATCTGTGAATTGTTGATATAATCTGTCAACATAAAAGTAGCCTGTTCAGTTGCGAGTCCTTTTTGAAATCCAAGTCGTTTGCTGCTATGCTTTCGCATACTATTTATAAAGCCTATTGTACATAATGTTCTCGAAACTTTCTGAAAAGTTTGACAGTAATGAGCTGGATTGATAATTCTTTTCCAATATTTTCTCTCCGTTTTTGTCAACCAGCTTGACAAGAGCATGTTTAAGTCTTTTAGAGAAAGTACCACTATGATAAGATTCATAAGATGATCAGGTCCAAATATTGCTGATTCATTCAGTGTAGTCTAGGCTCTAATGATTTGACACTACCTAAAAAAGTAAATCAAGGGTTGTGCAATAAGTGATGCTACGATTTTTTTATGCCACAGCATAATTTCCATTTAGATGCTTTAAAAATGATGTCTCTTCTCCATGTGTGGGAAGTTTCAAACAATTCCGACAGATGGCAGAGTCGCAGAGAACCATAAAAAAGGGCGTCTACACAAGACACTTGTTACAAGCAACGTACTGTAAAAGAATTCTTATTTGCAGAGAAGGAAACCACGGTGAAGATCCAAAACGTTTGTGTGCAGTGTGTGGTGGTGATGCAGTTGAAAGGAATACTGCTGGGTGATGGGTAAGACAGTAAAGTGTCAGTAGTAAGTGCAGAAACTGAGCTTCGCTATCGAACATTTTCGGGACGTCCTGTCATAGCCACTGCTCCTGACAAGCTGAATCCCTCGGATGCCATTATTCTTGCAGTCCAGTGTATTGCAACTGAACACTTGGATCTACAGCTGTTGGCACGCATTGCACTCTTGTATATTCAAAGGTGTGCTCGCAAAGTCTTCCACCAGTGCTCAGAAAGGACCACAAACATTCAGAGAAAAGGCATTTCATCTGAACTGATGGAGCAGTTAGAGGCCAATGGAGAGGCCTTTCTGTTACAGATTGTTACATGAGAAGGAATGAGGGTGCATGACTTTGAGCCATAAACGAAATGCTGTCATTGGAGTGGCTCCACCCGTAATCACCAGAAAAGTAATAAATTCAAGACAGCTGCCTCTGCTGGCCAAATCATGATGACAGTCTTTTGGGATAGTGAAGGTGTGATCTTGATCTATGTGTTACCTATAGGGCCAACCATTCATTCACAGGCATACATGAACACTCTGAACAAACTCAAGAAAATGTAGAAAAATGAGAACACTATAGATTACACTGTAAAATTTTGAAGAAACTAATACGGAAAGCAAAAGCCCTTTGTTATGAGAAGAAAATAGATAATTCCAATAATAAAATAAAAACAATTTGGAGCATTGTAAAAAAAGAAACAGGAAGAGATACAACAAGCAAAGAAGATGTAAATAAAATCAGATATGAAGGTACCCTAGTAGATAACCCCAAAACGGTGGCTGAGATTTTTAATAAACACTTCCTATCAGTAACTCAACAGATTGGTTGTAAGCCCAGTGTTGATGAAGCTGTAACCCTTTGTCAAGCAGTATACTCAAACACAATTTCAGAACTGCACCTTAATCCTATCACTGTAGAAGAAATTCAAAAAATTATCATGTCTCTAAAAAGTACGAACTCTGCAGGGGTTGATAATATATCTAGTAATTTGTTGAAATATTTTCCATTTGACGAGAATAGAAAAGAAATTTTACTCCGACACAAGAATGTATGTCCACATGTGAGTCTCAAAACCAAGTAACACATCGCCAAGCTGGAGTGCGTATCATGGCCTCATTGATCCTACACTGAGGTGACAAAATTGTGGGACAACTGTATGTATATATCTGGATGGTAGTAGTATCACCTACACGAGGCATAAAAGGGTCGTACATTTGCAGAGCCGTCATTGTACTCAAGTGATCCGTGTGAAGAAGTTTCCGACGTCATTACGGCTGCACGCAATGGGGACTGACAGACTTTGAACACGGATTGGTAGTTGGAGTGACACGCATGGGACATTCCATTTTGGAAATTGTTAGGGAATTGAATATTCCGAGATCCACAGTGTCAAGAGTGTGCCGGGAACACCAGATTTCAGGCGGTGCCCCATAGCCTTCACTTAACGACCGTGAGCAGCAGCGTTTGTGTACAATTGTCAGTGCTAACAGACAAGCAACACTGCATGAAATAACGGCAGAAATCAATGTTGGGTCTGAGACGAAACGTCTGTTAGGACAGACGGGCGAAATTTGTCATTAATGGGTTACAGAAGCAGATGAGTGATTTTGCTAACAGCACAACACCAATAGCAGCGCCTTTCCTGTGCTCATGACCATATCGGTTGGACCCTGGACAACTGGAAAATCGTTGCCCGGTCAGATGAATCTCAATTTCAGTTGTTAATAACTGATGGTAGGGTTCGAGTGTGGCGCAGATCCCACAAATTGTAACAAGGCACTGTGCAAGCTGGTGGTGGCTACGTAATGGCGTGGGCTGTGTTTGCATGGAATGGGCTGGGTACTCTTGTCCAACTGAACCGATAATTGACAGCAGGTGGCTACATTCGGATACTTAGAGACCATTTGCTGCCAATCATGGACTTCATGTTCCCAGAAAATGATGGAATTTTTGTGGATGACAATGCACCAGGTCACTGGGGAAGAACATTCTAGGCAACTCGCGCTAATGATCTGGGCAGCTATCGAACAACTGTGGGACATAATCGAGAGAACATTTCGTGCACAAAGTCCTTCACTGGCAACACTTTGGCAGTTATGGACGGCTATAGAGGCAGCATGGTTCAGTACTTCTGCAGGGGACATCAGACGACTCGAGTCCAAACGACGAGATCCTGCATTACACCAGCCTAAACAAGGTCCGACACGACATTAGGAAGTGTGTCATGAATTTTGTCACCTCGGTGTATAGTCGACAGCTGACGCCCGTGAACTTCCATTTGTTTGGTCCATTTCAGGTTCTCTACATGCGACGCACTTTGAAGATGATGAGAGTGTAATTTATGCAATGAAAACATGGCTGCGCTCACAGAACAAAAGAGTCTGTGAACATGGAATACATACTGCTGCCCAACGCTAATGTAAGGCCAAAGAAAGTGAAGGAGACTGCGTATAGAAACGGTATATGTACAAGTAATGTATTACCAAATTCTAACTCTAGCATAAATACATGTGCGGATTGGGGAGGGGGGGGGGCAGGGGGGAGGGTTTCATAGCACTCACTTAGCAACGTCAGTTGTTGTTGTTGTTGTGGTGGTCTTCAGTCCTGAGACTGATTTGATGCAGCTCTCCATGCTACACTATCCTGTGCAAGCTTCTTCATCTCCCAGTACCTACTGCAACCTACATCCTTCTGAATCTGCTTAGTGTATTCATCTCTTGGTCTCCCACTACGATTTTTACCCTCCGTGCTGCCCTCCAATACTAAATTGGTAATCCCTTGATGCCTCAGAACATGTCCTACCTACCTTCTTCTAGTCAAGTTGTGCTACAAATTTCTCTTCTCCCCAATCCTATTCAATACCTCCTCATTAGTTATGTGATCTACCCATCTAATTTTCAGCATTCTTCTGTAGCAGCACATTTCAAAAGCTTCTATTCTCTTCATGTCCAAACTATTTATCGTCCATGTTTCACTTCCATGCATGGTCACACCCCATACAAATACTTTCAGGAAGGACTTCCTGACACTTAAATCTATACTCGATGTTAACAAATTTCTCTTCTTCAGAAACGTATTCCTTGCCATTGCCAGTCTACATTTTATGTACTCTCTACTTCGACCATCGTCAGTTATTTTGCTCCACAAATAGCAAAACTCTTTTACTACTTTAAGTGTCCCATTTCCTAATCGAATTCCCTCAGCATCACCCGACTTAAGACTACATTCCATTAACCTCGGTTTGCTTTTGTTGATGTTCATCTTATATCCTCTTTTCAAGACACTATCCATTCCGTTCAACTGATCTTCGAAGTCCTTTGCTGTCTCTGACAGAATTACAATGTCATCGGCAAACCTCAAAGTTTTTGTTTCTTCTCCATGAATTTTAATACCTACTCCGAATTTTTCTTTTGTTTCCTTTACTGCTTGCTCAATATACAGACTGAATAACATCGGGGAGAGGCCACAACCCTGTCTCACTCCCTTCGCAACCACTGCTTCCCTTTGGTGCCCCTTACTGTTATAAGTGCCATCTGCTTTCTATACAAATTGTAAATAGCCTTTCACTCCCTGTGTTTTACCCCTGCCACCTTCAGAATTTGAAAGAAAGTATTCCAGTCAACATTGTCAAAAGCTTTCTCTAAGTCTACAAATGCTAGAAACGTAGGTTTGCCTTTCCTTAATCTAGCTTCTAAGAGAAGTCGTAGAGTCAGTATTGCCTCACGTGTTCCGATATTTCTACGGAATCCAGTCTGATCTTCGCCGAGGTCGGCTTCTACCAGTTTTTCCATTCGTCTGTAAAGAATTCGCGTTAGTATTTTGCAGCCGTGACTTATTAAACTGATAGTTCGGTAATTTTCGCATCTGTCAACACCTGCTTTCTTTGGGATTGGAATTATTATATTCTTCTTGAAGTCTGAGGGTATTTCGCCTGTTTCATACATCTTGCTCACCAGATGGTAGAGTTTTGTCAGGACTGGCTCTCCCAAGGCCGTCAGTAGTTCCAATGGAATGTTGTCTACTCCGGGGGCCTTGTTTCGACTCAGGTCTTTCAGTGCTCTGTCAAACTCTGCACGGAGTATCATACCTCCCATTTCATCTTCATCTACATCGTCTTGCATTTCCATAATATTGTCCTCAAGTACATCGCCCTTGTATAGACCCTCTATATACTCCTTCCACCTTTCTGCTAGCAACGTCAATACGTGGTGAAACGCCCCGTCCCCTTGGTAGGATGGAGGATTGAATCAATCTTGGCATACCACCGATGAGATCATCAAGCCAGTGCTGATTCAAATTATCCCACTCTTCAATGGCGAATCACCCTAAGTCGTGCAGAGTAAGTGGTTGTTGTCGACGTCCGAAATCAGCTCGTTTCAATAGATCCCACACAGGTTCGTTCGGGTTCGGGTCTGGGGAATAGGCAGGTCACTCCATTCTGTTGGTCCTGATACGGGGGGAGAAGGGAGGAGGACCTTGGTGTTTAACGTCCCGTCGACAACGAGGTCATTAGAGACGGAGCGCAAGCTCGGGTGAGGGAAGGATGGGGAAGGGAGTCGGCCGCGCCCTTTCAAAGGAACCATCCCGACATTTGCCTGAAGCGATTTAGGAAAATCACGGAAAACCTAAATCAAGATGGCCGGAGACGGGATTGAACCGTCGTCCTCCCGAATGCGAGTCCAGTGTGCTAACCACTGCACCACCTCACTCGGTGGTCCTGATACTGAGCCCGCATCCCGTGGTCGTGCGGTAGCGTTCTCGCTTCCCACGCCCGGGTTCCCGGGTTCGATTCCCGGCGGGGTCAGGGATTTTCTCTGCCTCGTGATGGCTGGGTGTTGTGTGATGTCCTTCGGTTAGTTAGGTTTAAGTAGTTCTTAGTTCTAGGGGACTGATGACCATAGATGTTAAGTCCCATAGTGCTCAGAGCCATTTGAACCTGATACTGAACGAACGTGAACAATCCGATGAGCATGCGAGTTATCACCCATCAAGATGAAATTATAACAAAATTTTTTCAGTAAAAGCCGAAACGAACAAAACAAACGACGGTGTACTCACGGGCTGCCCCGGCGGCGGCAGCGGCGGCGCCACGAGGACGACCTGGGGCGCGCCGGCTGCGGCTGCTGCGGTGGGCCGGTGCTGCTGGCCCAGCCAGGAGGAGACGAGGCGGCGGCGGCCGCTGGCCACGCTGCTGTACCACGAGCTGCCGCGGCTGCCGTCGGAGCGCGAGGAGGCGGCCGAGCCGCGGGCGCAGGGGCACGCCAGCCGGTAGGTGCGGCACGCGCTCCACACGCACACCGCCACGTGCAGCGCCGACACCGCCAGCAGGCCCGCGTTCATCGGTGACGCGTCCGCCGACCCGGACACCTGCAGCACCAGGTACACCTGCGTTACTACGATGCAGTTCACATTCAAGAGCCTGGCAGAGTGTTCGTCGGGCCACCTTCAGACTATTTCTCTACCGTTCCACTTGTGACACTACAACGCAGTCCTTGCTATCAATTTTTTCGCTCGCTTAACACATGAAACAGTTTTTATACGATGTATTGTCTACTGTAAATATGTACTGTAAATACTATGTTTAAATTACGTAATATTTAACACTGGCAAGTCAGGGCATATTTAGTTAGCGTTGAATTCACAGAGATTGTTTCTTACAAGGAAACCTCCCCATCGCACCCCCCTCAGATTTAGTTATAAGTTGGCACAGTGGATAGGCCTTGAAAAACTGAACACAGATCGATCGAGAAAACAGGAAGAAGTTGTGTGGAACTATGAAAAAATAAGCAAAATATACAAACTGGGTCGTCCATGCCTAAGATAAGCAATATTAAGGGCAATGTGAAACGAGGAGAGCCGTGGTCCCGTGGTTAGCGTGAACAGCTGCGGAACTAGAGGTCTTTGGTTCGAATCTTCCCTTGATCGAAAATTTTAACTTTTTATTTTCAGTTTATGTGACAAACTCTTATGTTTTCATCACTTTTTTTGGAGTGATTATTACATCCACAAGAAAACCTAAATCGGGCAAGGTAGAAGAATCTTTTTACCCATTCGCCAAGTGTACAAGTTAGGTGGGTCGACAACATATTCCTGTCATGTGACGCACATGCTTTCACCAGTGTCCTATAGAATATATCAGACGTGTTTTCCTGTGGAGGAATCGGTTGACCTATGACCTTGCGATCAAATGTTTTCGGTTCCCGTTGGACAGACACGTCCTTTCGTCAACTAATCGCTCGGTTTTGCGGTGCTGTCGCAAAACACAGACACTAAACCTATTACAGTGAACAGAGACGTCAATGAACGAACAGACAGATCATAACTTTGCGAAAATAAAGAAAGCAAAGTTTTCTGCCGAGGGCAGATTCGAACTAAAGACCTCTCGTTCCGCAGCTGTTTACGCTAATCACGGGACCACGGCGCTCCTCGGCTCACATTGCCCTTAATATTGCTTATCTTAGGCATGGACGACCCAGTTTGTACATTTTGCTTATTTTTTCATAGTTCCACACAACTTCTTCCTGTTTTCTCGATTGATCTGTGTTCAGTTTTTCAAGGCCTATCCACTGTGCCAACTTATAACTAAATCTGAGGGGTGTGCGATGGGGATGTTCCCTTGTTAGTGCCGCTGGGCGCGGGAGCGCGCCAGCGGGCAGTAGTAGCAGTGACGCCGTGCTCGGAGTAAGACGTACAGTCGAGTGCTGCTAGTCCTAGCTGTGTTACATCTAACGGCTAGTGTGTGGACCTAAGTACGACGGGAAAGTAATGGTCGGCATATCTGGAAGCATGGCCGGGCAAGTTATTATGGATTAATGGGCATGGTGCTGAAGAAACGAGGGCTTAAATGTGAAGCGCACTGTGGGCCCAAGTCGCAATAGTAAAAGCCCGCCGCCACATTGTGTCGCCGCCGTGGACTTCCGTCGATCCACCGACAACGAGGGAAGTAAGATCTACGCAATTTTCGTAGGATAAAATTGTAGAAGGCTTGCCAGTGACTCTGCTTTCCTCTGAAGTTGAACAATTAATAACAAGCACTTTATAATCGAAGTGTTGCAGTTACATTCCACCCGACAATAACACCAAGTAGGTTCCTTCCGATCCTTACCTTGTTGAACCGAGTGTGTCACGCCATTATCAAGAGAAAATATGTTAATTATCAAATTATTTGCATAGACGGTGAAGGGTAAATTTCAGACTGTTTTGGACGATTGGTTATCGTAGTTAATTGTTGCACTTAATAAGCTTACGCCAACCGTAGTAACTTAATAATACACTGAAGTAATAAATTTTGATTATTAAGATTTATTTCAATGCATATTCAGCTGAAGTTAGTTCAAGGATATTTCATGAAACTATAAAGCTTATTCCACATGACAATCGCCCAATTAATGAATTATTATCATTCAAAACATAGTTAATCAATTATTGGCAATATATTTCGTTATCAGTAAATTAAACTGTGCAAAGTACGTAATTTTAAAGACAGAACGACAGTCCATTATTCAAAATCTCGATACATAATTATCTGTATTGTCAGCATTGCACTTAGCTGACAAATTATGAACAAAATAATTATCAAAATACTTCTTGAAAGTTAACCATTAATGTTTAAGTGTAGTTAGATTGTTATAACATTATTTTATATGACTACTGAGCCTGACACAGCACTTACGTAAAAGTTCCCGTTCCACGTGCTGCGCTACAAACAGGTAAGCTTTATTTTTCACACAATTATTCACGTACTTAACAGTACTATCGCTCATCAGTTGAGCTGGCGACCGATTTTTTAATTGCTTTTACAACTTATCATTTCTTTCGGCAAAATTTCCACTGGCAAAATTTATTTCCAAATTATTTCCATTGTTTCATTTACCGATCGTTATTGAATGAAATTACGCATTTCATAACGATCAAGTTATAACGTCTCCTGTTTCCCGCGGAATAATCATTATTTACTTCGGATTCGGATGCCTTATCCCGACACGGGTCAAAATTCATAATTCACGGTCATTGTTAACTTGTAATTTCGCAAATCCCGGGAAGCAGGGAGGGGCGTTATACACTCTCGAACAGCGTGTGGGAAAAAAGTACTTAAATCTTTCTGTACGAGCTCTGATTTCGAAGGAATTATGCTGATGGGGCGGAAACCGGTAGATGCTATGTACCTTTACAGACAGACAAATCATAATTTCAGAAAAATTGGATGATTTATTCGAGACAAACAGCTTCACAAATTGAGCAAGTCAGTAACGCGTAGGTCCACCTGTGGCCCTTATGCAAGCTGTTATTCGGCTTGAAATTGACTGATAGAGCTTTCGTGTGTTCTCCTGAGGGATATCGTGCCAAATTCTGTGCAAGTGGCGTTTTATCGTCAAAATCCCGAGCTGTTTGGGGGACCCTGCCCATAATGCTCCAAACCTTCTCAATTGTGGAGAAAGCCAGCAACCACGCTAGCCAAGGTAGGATTTGTTAAGCACGAAGACAAACTGCAGAAATTTTCGCTGTGTGCGGGTGGGTATTATCTTGCTGGAACGTAAGTCCTACCACGAATGGCAACAAAACGGGCAGTCGACGTACCGCTGTGCTGTAGGAAGCGGCGGCTGGCAACCTAAGGTGTGTTACGGAAAAAAATGCCACCTCAGGCCGTCACTCTTGATTGTCGGGCTGCATAGCAGGCGATAGTCAGGTTGGTATTCCACCCATATCTGGGTATCTTGAGACGCGTCTTCAACCTGGAATCTCATTGAGTGGGGCAGAAATGTCTTCGGTGACGAGTTCCGCTTCAAAGTCAGCCCCTATGACCAGCAAAGACGCCACCTGGTGACGAACACACTTCCCCCACCGAGAGACCGGTTTTGTTGATACCGTCACTGTAGAATGTATGAATTTGCTGATCGAGCTACAACCTCATGTCTGCTTGCACCGGTTCATCACTAACAAAGTTAAGGCGAGGTTTACTATCTTTTGGTTCAAAAAATCGATTTCTTTTAAATTGGAGTTTTGGATCCATAAAAGTGTTTAGAATCCACCCCTGAAACGGTTTTTCCGAATACAGAACGGAAATGTTTGTTAATCGCGGTTGAACAAAAAAATGCACCTGCCTGAAATCGGCGTTTTTCACGCACCCGTTTTTTTCTGGAATTTCGGCTTTGTAGCCGCGAAAAATTATTCTATGTGCTTGCCCAAGGATGAAGTGAACAAGGAACTTAAGACGCACTATGCCGGCCGCTGGTGGCCGAGCGGTTCTGGCGCTACAGTCTGGAACCGCGCGACCGCTACGGTCGCAGGTTCGAATCCTGCCTCGGGCATGGATGTGTGTGATGTCCTTAGGTTAGTTAGGTTTAAGTAGTTCTAAGTTCTAGGGAACTTATGACCTCAGCAATTGAGTCCCATAGTGCTCAGAGCCATTTGAACCATTTTTGAACGCACTACGGCTTGGCAATCCGACGGCATTCCAATTCGGTGGAACAGATGAAGAAGGTAATTTGGGCAACGTATTTCCACAAGTGTTCGACGGATGACCACCCACAACACCAAAATTGTCCGGCTGCGGAAACTAGTTGGTGCAAGTGGCGCATTGCAGAGGCTACCGGACATCTGGACGAATATTAACAGGACCAGCCGCTCTCCAAAGAAGTTACAAAAGTGATTCAACCGATCTACGAGGCCCTTTCGGAGGATGAGTTATTGTACCGGTGCTTGGGAGGAAACACACAAAATTCAAATGAAAGTTTGAACGCGTGTGTTTGGAAGTTAGCCCCCAAGCATTTGCATTCTGGTGCGAAGACTGTGGAGATTGCGACTTTCCTGGCAGTGAGCAGCTTCAACGAAGGGTATTCAGGAATTCTGAAGACCATGACAACGATGGACGTCACCCTGGGACTCTATTCGACGCAGTTCGTCAAGCATTCGGACGACCACCGGATTCAAGCAGCAGAAAACCGCTCGTCACCGGCCATACGAGCGGCTCTGGAGCAGCGTAGGATGGCCCAGATCGAGCACAACGCCCTCTGTGAGGAAGAGGAAGGACAGGTTTATGGACCCGGAATAGCAGATTGAACGTAAGTTGCATAATATTGCATATATATGTAGTCAAAACTTCAAACGCGTTTTTCTCGAAATGACTTTTTTTTATCGCGCGGTCCGGTAACTTCAAATATACTTAACCGATTGGCATCATTATTTGTTTCCGACAAAGCTAACTAAATTGTCTAGGAGTTGTACCACTTTTATTCCGATCCATCAACTATAAATATTTTTACTTGGGCGACGAAGTCGAGGCCGGCCGCGGTGGTCTCGCGGTTCTAGGCGCGCAGTCCGGAACCGTGCGACTGCTACGGTCGCAGGTTCGAATCCTGCCTCGGGCTTGGATGTGTGTGATGTCCTTAGGTTAGTTTGGTTTAGGTAGTTCTAAGTTCTAGGGGACTGATGACCACAGCAGTTGGTCCCATAGTGCTCAGAGCCATTTGAACCATTTTTTTGACGAAGTCGAAAAATCGATGAAGAAAACCCTCTTTTGTTTCAAATGACCGCCATTTTGTTTCCCATGGTCTAAATAACTTAAGCGAGGTACAACTCCTAAAGAATCTTATATACTTCGCTAACGTCAACTCAATTTTGATTTCAGACCAGCCGGCTGACCTGTGATGAGGTCTACATAGAAATTTTGTTTCGTTCCGACGGCATTTCCTCCTTTGATCTTCGACATTCCCGGTCGAAAAAATTCCAGTTTGTAGAAGAAATATCAATAAACATTTTGAGCAAATTTGACATTGATATCTATAACACATCCCGAGAACAAAATTTTCAAAGAACATGCTTTTTTCGGGCCAAAGATAGTAAACCTCCCCTTAAGTCTTCGAAGGTGTTCTTTAAGTTTTGGAAACAGTTCCATGTCGGGCCAAGTCGGGATTGTGTGCAGGATGATCGATGCCAGCGAACCTTAGGCACGGGATTGTTACAGATGTCGCAGCGATTGGAAGTGGCCTGGCATTGTCATACTGAAGGAGGTGGACGTACTCTTCGAATTCGAAACTCGACTAAAGCACGCTGTTTTTCAAGCGCCGACATAGCCGCATTACACGCCAGCGTGTTACACGCTATAATTCGGAGCCCCCTAGCGGTAGAAGGCTGCTAATATCTAGACACGAAGAATAAAAATTTAGAATGTTAATAACTTTCGTTTTATTTAAAAAGGTTTAAGAGTTTTCACGTAAGAAGGTCAGAGGTACTACTTTTCAGCATGCCCTCATATATCCTCTCTACTCCAGCCATCGTCAGTAAATTTGCTGTACGAACAGCAAAACTCCTCGACTATTTTTAGCGTCTCAGATCCTGATCTGAATCAATCAGCGTCACCTTATGTTCCTTTTGTTAATATGTATCTTTTAACCTAACACTTTCCATTACGTCCAACTGCTCGTCCAAGTCCTTGCTGTATATGGCATAATTGCAGTATTTCCGACTCTCAAAAGCATTTTTTTTCATTTCTTCAACAGTATAGCACACTGGGAATTAACCGAATGACGTTACACTATCTTCAAGAGACTGGAGTCATATTTGAAAGGGATGGAGGTTCAAATCTCCATTCCACCATTGAACTTTAAGTTTATCGTGGTTTCCTAAATTACTTAAATTACTTCGAGCAGATTTCCGGGATGGTTTCTGCTATAAGGCCACGGCGAATTAGCTGTACCATCCTAGTCAAACTAGACCTGTAAATATGTAAATTCCAGTGTGTATGAATTATGTATTTATTTCTTGTTCTTAAGTTGTAACAGCATGGATGCCCGATATCCCTGTAAAAGTGACTCATGAATGAATAAAACTACTACTACCACTACTACTACTGCTGCTGCTAACAGAAGTAGTTCCTCCATTTTAGTGCAGTCCGAAACACTGTCGTGTTATATAGTTATGTGCGGAATGGTCCACTCCCGAATGACACCACAGTAAACGGCTGTTGATAAAGTTTTCTAGCTGTTTAGAACGAATATTTAATTCATTGTAAACTACTAAGATAGTTATGATAGAGAGAAACCACCGTAAAATGTTATTTTATATACTTTACCACCAACTCATGATGAACATGTACAATCGTCTTAGTCAATAATTACGTCCTTTAATTTTAATTTTCCTGAAGTTTATCGGACTTCGTTTCCGAGTAGTACATTGCTTAAAATTGGAAATAATGTAATGAAATAATTCTGCTTTTAACTACAATTCGTGTATTGCACAAATGATTCTCAGTCATAAAGAAAGACACGTGTTTTTCCAAAGACATAAGAGAGTGTAAGTACTTATATTACTGAAAGAATGACTATGGTTATTTTCATAAACAGTTCCTCTTTTCAATCAGAGGTGTAAATGCGAATTACTTGGATAAAAGGAGAAACCTGTTCCTTGGCATGTGCCATAAAAGGAAAATTATACTGAGTTCTTGCTCGCTTAATGTGCAAGATACAGCACAACATTCCTTCGCTTCTAATGACCTCAAGGTCGACGAGACGCTGTACTCTCTCTACTTCATTTCACAAATTTCTATTTCCTAATACATTACGTTTGCATCTATCTTCTTTCATTTCAAATACATTACCTATACAGGGTGGTCCATTGATCGTGACCGGGCCAAATATCTCACGAAATAAGCGCGAAACGAAAAAACTACAAAGAACTAAACTTGTCTAGCTTGAAGGGGGAAACCAGATGGCGCTATGGTTGGCGCGCTAGATGGCGCTGCCATAGGTCAAACAGATATCAACTGCGTTTTTTTAAAAATAGGAACCCCCATTTTCTATTACATATTCGTGTAGTACGTAAAGAAGTATGAATGTTTGAATTGGACCACTTTTTTCGCTCTGTGATAGATGGAGTTATAATAGTTACAAACATATGGCTCACAATTTTAGACGAACAGTTGGTAACAGGTAGGTTTTTTTAAATTAAATTACACAACGTAGGTACGTTCGAACATTTTATTTCGGTTGTTCCAATGTGATACATGTACCTTTGTGAACTTATCATTTCTGAGAACGCATGCTGTTACAGCGTGATTACCTGTAAATACCACATTAATGCAATAAATGCTCAAAATGATGTGCGTCAACCTCAATGCATTTGGCAATACGTGTAACGACATTCCTCTCAACAGCGAGTAGTTCGCCTTCCGTAATGTTCGCACATGCACTGACATTGCACTGACGCATGTTGTCAGGCGTTGTCGGTGGATCACGATAGCAAATATCCTTCAACTTTCCCCACAGAAAGAAATCCGGGGACGTCAGGTCCGG
Organism: Schistocerca serialis cubense; assembly: GCF_023864345.2. Lineage (NCBI taxonomy): Eukaryota > Metazoa > Arthropoda > Insecta > Orthoptera > Acrididae > Schistocerca > Schistocerca serialis. The sequence goes on along the minus strand of NC_064639.1, from coordinate 1,147,250,450 downwards.
TGAATGTGTGGGCCATGGTATGGTGCTTCGGCGACCAATCCACCTGTCATGACATATGCTATTCAATACCGCTTCAACCGCAAGCGGGCTATGTGCCGGACATCCATCATGTTAGAAGTACATCGCCATTCTGTCATGCAGTGAAACATCTTGTAGTAACATCTGTAGAACATTACATAGGAAATTAGCATACATTGCACCATTTAGATTGATATCGATAAAATGGGGGCCAATTATCCTTCCTCCCATAATGCCTCACCATACATTAACCCGCCAAGGTCGCTGATGTTCCACTTGTCGCAGCCATCGTGGATTTTCCGTTGCCCAATAGTGCATATTATGCCGATTTACGTTACCACTGTTGGTGAATGACGCTTCGTCGCTAAATAGAACGCTTGCAAAAAATCTGTCATCGTCCCGTAATTTCTCTTGTGCCCAGTGGCAGAACTGTACACGATGTTCAAAGTCGTCGCCATGCAATTCCTGGTGCATAGAAATATGGTACGGGTCCAACCGATGTTGATGTAGCATCATCAACACCGACATTTTTGAGATTCCCGATCTCGCGCAGTTTGTCTGGTACTGATGTGTGGATTAGCCGCGACAGCAGCTAAAACACCTACTTGGGCATCATCATTTGTTGCAGGTCGTGGTTGAAGTTTCACATGTGGCTGAACACTTCGTGTTTCCTTAAATAACGTAACTATCCGACGAACGGTCCGGACACTTGGATCATGTCGTCCAGGATACCGAGCAGCATACATAGCACACGCCCGTTGGGCATTTTGATCACAATAGCCATACATAAACACGATATCGACCTTTACCGCAATTGGTAAACGGTCCATTTTAACACGCGTAATGTGTCACGAAGCAAATACCGTCCGCACTGGCGGAATGTTGCGTGACACCACGTACTTATACGTTTGTGACTATTGCAGCGCCATCTATCACAAAGTGAAAAAGTGGTTCAACTAAAACATTCATATTTCTTTACGTACTACACGAATATGTAATAAAAATGGGTGGTTCCTATTTAAAAAAAAACGCAGTTGATATCCGTTTGACCTATGGCAGCGCCATCTAGCGGGCAAACCATAGCGCCATCTGGTTTCCCCCTTCAAGCTAGACGTGTTTCGTTCTTTGCAGTTTTTTCGTTTGATGCTTATTCCGTGAGATATTTGGCCCGGTCACTATCAATGGACCACCTTGTATATTGGTGTAATATAGGGGAACGTATCCAGTTCATTTTTCAAGCACTGTTACGGCAACTTGTGAAGAACCATGACTAAATTATGCCACAACTCCAGATGCTTCGTCTCAGCTCGTTCAGGTGTAATGAAACGCTTTGCATGCTTATTCGCATTTCCTAACCGCCCAAAATGAGGCGTGCACTTGTGGCAAAGTGTCATAAAATTCTACCTTGCAGCCCAAGACTGTCGGCTTTTTGCGGTCTCCGCAAAGGCGCGGGCCACAACTTTCGTGGTATTTTAAAGGGACGTACGCCGCCATTAGAACCCGAACGCCCGTTTATTATCCACATTCCAGGTGGAATTGCAGCACTGCTCTGACGCGCTTCTCAACCGCGACCAATTACCGTGCAGCCGCCAAGAACACGCTGGGGGAAGAAACTAGGTTAGCAAGGCGCCGCAAGCAAATTTAAGCGGGGGGAGAAAATCGCATCTAAAGTGAAAGTCTCAGTCGAGCGGACAAACTTAACGCCCGATCCGACCGCCTGGAATAAACGGGTTTCGAGATGGCGGCTTCGTTCTTGATGAGTTACGGACACGGTATGAGCGTGTTGGATGGGATTTTTTACTCTCTAGTGACTGCGGTGTCTCCCGGGTACTCCGGTGAGACGGGGCTATTCGTGCTGCCCCAAACAAAAAGACAAAATTCGATCATCATGTTCGCATTAAGGAACGCTTATAGCTTTAACTTTCGCTACTCTTTTTTTTTTCGTCAGAGAACTGGTAATTTTCGTACTCCCTCACCACCTAACGTTAAGAAACGTCCGTCTGAAGAAAGACGAAACTGTGTATTACACACTGTTTTCGTTAAAGTATCAGAATATAGGAAGTGTCACGTTATTTTCTAACTTTTATCGACTGATACTGCAAGTTTTGTTTTTCTGGTTTGAAGACCAACCGCAGACCAGGTCGTATCCAGAGAGTGACACTTAATACCTTGCAGAGTATTTCTTGCGCTAGCATTTTACCATTAGAACAGTGTCTGCAATAAGTGGTAGTGCAACACGAAAATTAGCCTCCTTTGTTTATTTTCATTGGCTTATCTGACACAGCACTGTATTTTAGATTAACTCTTCCTGTTTATAAAGAATATTTTGGCTCAGAAACTCGCAGTTCGAGTAATTATGTAGTGTAAGTTCGCGAACCTTTTGTTGATCCGTGTCCAGGAGCCTGGGGATTCTAACGCTGGCCCCTCAACATAGATTTTCTTTAATGTCATTTGTTGTTAACAACATGAGATCATTCCTAAGAATTAGCAGCTTTCACTCAGTTAATGCTAGGCAGAAATCCAGTCTGCATTTTGATGACACTTCCTTGACTCTTGCTCAGAAAGGAGTGCTGTATTCTTCTGCGTCCATTTTCAGTAAGCTACCAAAATTATTAAAAATTCTCAGCAGCAAACTTCGCACTTTCAGGTACAAACTGAAAAATTTCCTCGGGCCTTCCCTCTTCTATTTTGTCAGGGAGTTCGTTGAAACGATTTAAGCAGACTCTTGTGTTATATTGTTGATTATGTTAATATGTACTCAGTAGCTTGACATCTGCATAGGATTCGTGTAAATTTTATTTGATCTATTACTGACTTTTCTGATATTAATTTTATGTGGTAGCACGTTCCTGACCATAGAGATCTGCTCTTCTGATTGGTGTTTTGGAACTAGAAGTGCAAAACAAGAGTCCAGGATATTAGGGGTACAGATATTGTGATAGTTTGTACCTTATTATTTATCCACTTCAGTGTGTCAGTTGTTTCTCTGCTTTCAACAGTGTTTCCACAAACACAACACATAATTTACTGCCTGATAGTCCGCAGCTCGTGGTCGTGCGGTAGCGTTCCCGCTTCCCGCGCCCGGGTTCCCGGGTTCGATTCCCGGCGGGGTCAGGGATTTTCTCTGCCTCGTGATGACTGGGTGTTGTGTGATGTCCTTAGGTGAGTTAGGTTTAAGTAGTTGTAAGTTCTAGGGGACCGAAGACCATAGGTGTTAAGTCCCATAGTGCTCAGAGCCATTTGAACCATTTGAACTGCCTGATATTTCCTGGACGGTCGTAACTGCACTACGAAGTGGACTGCGCCTGTCGGTATAGACTAACCGTTATGTGTCTGTGCATCCACTCTTGAAGACCTGAGTTGCTGCCCAGGTGCAAATAAACATTAGTGGCAAGCTTGTCCCATACGCACTTGGAGGTACTAACCAACCTAAAAACATACTACTCCTACTGCTTAAAATAATACATCTGCAAATGAAGTAATACTGTTCAGTACACTGTGGTCAGTCATCAATAAAAGTATCTACACTTATACCGTAATACTATATACAGGGTGTTTAAAAAATGACCGGTATATTTGAAACGGCAATAAAAACTAAACGAGCAGCGATAGAAATACACCGTTTGTTGCAATATGCTTGGGACAACAGTACATTTTCAGGCAGACAAACTTTCTAAATTACAGTAGTTACAATTTTCAACAACAGATGGCGCTGCGGTCTGGGAAACTCTATAGTACGATATTTTCCACATATCCACCATGCGTAGCAATAATATGGCGTAGTCTCTGAATGAAATTACCCGAAACCTTTGACAACGTGTCTGGCGGAATGGCTTCACATGCAGATGAGATGTACTGCTTCAGCTGTTCAATTGTTTCTGGATTCTGGCGGTACACCTGGTCTTTCAAGTGTCCCCACAGAAAGAAGTCACAGGGGTTCATGTCTGGGGAATAGGGAGACCAACCCACGCCGTCTCCTGTATGTTTCGGATAGCCCAAAGCAATCACACGATCATCGAAATATTCATTCAGGAAATTAAAGACGTCGGCCGTGCGATGTGGCCGGACACCATCTTGCATAAACCACGAGGTGTTCGCAGTGTCGTCTAAGGCAGTTTGTACCGCCACAAATTCACGAAGAATGTCCAGATAGCGTGATGCAGTAATCGTTTCGGATCTGAAAAATGGGCCAATGATTCCTTTGGAAGAAATGGCGGCCCAGACCAGTACTTTTTGAGGATGCAGGGACGATGGGACTGCAACATGGGGCTTTTCGGTTCCCCATATGCGCCAGTTCTGTTTATTGACGAAGCCGTCCAGGTAAAAATAAGCTTCGTCAGTAAACCAAATGCTGCCCACATGCATATCGCCATCATCAATCCTGTGCACTATATCGTTAGCGAATGTCTCTCGTGCAGCAATGGTAGCGGCGCTGAGAGGTTGCCGCGTTTGAATTTTGTATGGATAGAGGTGTAAACTCTGGCGCATGAGACGATACGTGGACGTTGGCGTCATTTGGACCGCAGCTGCAACACGGCGAACGGAAACCCGAGGCCGCTGGTGGATCACCTGCTGCACTAGCTGCGCGTTGCCCTCTGTGGTTGCCGTACGCGGTCGCCCTACCTTTCCAGCACGTTCATCCGTCACGTTCCCAGTCCGTTGAAATTTTTCAAACAGATTCTTTATTGTATCGCTTTTCGGTCCTTTGGTTACATTAAACCTCCGTTGAAAACTTCGTCTTGTTGCAACAACACTGTGTTCTAGGCGGTGGAATTCCAACACCAGAAAAATCCTCTGTTCTAAGGAATAAACCATGTTGTCTACAGCACACTTGCACGTTGTGAACAGCACACGCTTACAGCAGAAAGACGACGTACAGAATGGCGCACCCACAGACTGCGTTGTCTTCTATATCTTTCACATCACTTGCAGCGCCATCTGTTGTTGAAAATTGTAACTACTGTAATTTCGAAAGTTTGTCCGCCTGAAAATGTACTGTTGTCCCAAGCATATTGCAACAAACGGTGTATTTCTATCGTTGCTCGTTTAGTTTTTATTGCCGTTTCAAATATACCAGTCATTTTTGAAACACCCTGTATATTCCACCAGACAGTCTACATGCAACAAAACATGCGACTTTACTGTTATTTTCTGAAGGGAGGAAGACCTATAGTGACAGCTCGAACGGCTGAAACCTTATAGAATGATTCACAAACAAGGAGAGGTGTCTGCTGTATTGCTCATCAAAGCCAATTATCTGTAGTACTCTGCATGTATTAACAATCAGGTTTGATGGCTGAATAAACACCATGTAACAGATAACTGTGACTCCAAATTCACAAGAGTCGCAAATAATTTTTCAAAATACTAAACATTCACTTGAAACACTTTACGTCAACTCCTGCAGTGCTTTCTGTGGTTTATATCCCAAAACAGAAGTTGCTGCGTAGTCGTCTGCTATTCCTCTTATTCGTCATCGAATGCAGATATATAGGTTCAATGACGTGATTAAAATACAGCTGAGTGGAACAATGCGCACACTTGGCAAGGAAAACAGGTGGACGTGCTGCATCATTGTCAGGCCAGTAGTTCCAGTATCAAAAGCCACAGCGATACCTTTATTCAGATCTTCGCCATAAGATGTTCTAATCAGTTGTGGTTAAATGACGTCTTGCATCTCGACGTTTGTACGTCGATGGGGAATAAGGTATGAACGTACAACAAAGCAGCCTCTATTTTGCATAAACTTATAAATAATTTTACCTGTTTGCCCTGAATTATTTTCCCTTTTTGTTGTAACGCTGTCACGTTGTCGTTCCCTTCCTTTCTCCATGATGTGAATGTCACTACATAACTCATCTGGGAATACATTCGGAAAGTAACTATTTTGATGGTTAACTGTATTTGTTTGTGAGTCTTCTGCTGAACTGTACAGACAAATAAAGTATGATTTTCTATTATTAGTTACTGCGCCATCTGCCATCTGTGATGAGATGTAACAGTTTCCTTCACACGTCTTTTGTTTTCAGACGCTTCCTTCACGAAATTATTACTGCATATTTTCATATTTTTTTCCATGACGCCGGCCGCGGTGGCCGACCGGTTCTAGGCGTTTCAGTCCGGAACTACGCGGCTGCTCCGGTCGCAGGTTCGAATCCTGCCTCGGGCGTGGATGTGTGTGATGTCCTTAGGTTTAAGCAGGTCTACGTATAGGGGACTGATGACCTCAGATGTTGAGTCCCATAGTGCTCAGAGCCATTTTTCCATGAAGTTCTCGAGTAGTTTTATTTAATTCAACGAATTTGTCGTGTTCCCATCATCTTACACTTCTACATATTGATGCATTGTATGCATATATACAGGACGATTCAGCTAAGCTGTTTACTTAAATCGTTTACGATATCGCAAATCAGTTTTAACAAAGCTTAATTGTGACTTTGTCATCACCAAACCAGGTATAGTCTCAACTGTGTTAAATTCAGGGATACCGCTATCAGTTTTCACCTTTTCAGATGGAAATACAGTTATTTCTGCTGAAAACATCACAATCTAAAAGAGGCCAATCCAAGGCATTTTTGCTTTTCAAAATCAGATCACTACTTTCGGAATAATTAAAATTTTTAGACCTCAGAACTAATTGAGCTGTCTTTTGTGGATGGCGGTAAGAACAAGACGCCGGCCGCGGTGGCCGTGCGGTTCTAGGCGCTCCAGTCCGGAGCCGCGCTGTTGCTATGGTCGCAGGTTCGAATCCTGCCTCGGGCATGGGTGTATGTGATGTCCTTAGGTTAGTTAGGTTTAAGTAGTTCTAAGTTCTAGGGGACTGATGACCACAGCAGTTGAGTCCCATAGTGCTCAGAGCCATTAAGAACAAGACGGGACAGAAGTTCGGATTACGAAAGGATGGGGAAGTAAATAGTCTGTTACCTTTTCAAAGGAATCATTGTGGCTTTTGTTTGATGCGATTTAGGGAAATCACGGAAAGCCTAAATCGGGAAATCTATACCTGAATTGGAAATGTCCTCCTCCAGATTGGGAGTTCAATGTGCTAACCACTCCGCTACCTCGCTCAGTCGGACAACCTTATTTCATATCCAAATAAGGAAATATGTCATGTCGGATAAGGAGGAAATGGAGTGTGGCACCCCCGCGATAGCGGCATGAAAGGGTCAGAGAGAAAATGTAACTTTCATTATATCTCCTCATATGAAGTTGATGTGTACCGACTGCTGGTTATTTTGAAAACGTAAAAGCACCAATAGAAACATGCAACCTCTTTACAGAGAATGCAGAAGTATCACGAACAGTTGAGATGTAGGCATGAAGCTATCACGACAGACGGTCCAACAAGAATGACAATTCAGCGAATGTGCACTGGAAAACTACGCATGGGCTAAAGACCAAGCCTGCATCAAGAGGAGCGAACGAAATATATGTTCTGACAGCTGTTTGCTCATAATCCACATATTATCTCTGTTGTGGATTGGCAGGAGCCAACCCACGGAGTTTGGAGGAAGCCGAAAGGCACGCGTTTAAGCTCACGCAGGCTGGCGTGACGTCTGGAACAGGACAAGGAATTCAGACTTCGGAAAAAAAGGTGGTACTTGGTGGAATACTTAACTTTAATCCATCAATGTTGAACGTAGCTCTTGTCTGTACATTCTTTACAATATCAATAGCAACTGATAATGGCGCCTTGCTAGGTCGTAGCAAATGGCGTAGCTGAAGGCTATGCTAACTATCGTCTCGGCAAATGAGAACGTATTTTGTCAGTGAACCATCGCTAGCAAAGTCGGTTGTACAACTGGGGCGAGTGCTAGGAAGTCTCTCTAGACCTGCCGTGTGGCGGCGCTCGGTCTGCAATCACTGATAGTGGCGACACGCGGGTCCGACGTATACTAACGGACCGCGGCCGATTTAAAGGCTACCACCTAGCAAGTGTGGTGTCTGGCGGTGACACCACAATCTCTAGAGAAACTGCGAGTGACTCTGAAATACGTCAGCCCAGTGTTGGTAGCACTTTGCGCGTGAACAGCTTCCGTCTATCTCGTTTGTTACTTCAACGACAGATTAACCACCGGGGTTGCAGAAGACGCATGGAATTCCGTCGAACGGTCCTGATTCGAAACAGTGAGAATCAGTTCTTTCTTCAAAGAATTCTCGTTAGCAATGAAACTGCCTCTAGAATTCACAGAAATCTGAATATAAGGATACTGAATCGCTGAGAATCTGCACTGGCTGAGGGAGGTTGAACATCAGAGGCAGTTGACTGTGAACGTTTTGAGCAGGATTATTGGTTGACTTTAACCAGTGAAAGTTACGCATAATATCTTTCAGAATTCCCACCGCCTCTCTCACACAAAGTACCACTTTAAATATGTAGATGTGTGTGGCACCAATCACAATCGGAGCCGGGCTCACTACTCGATTGTGGCCAGGAATGCATCCCACCCAACTCTCTCCTGGACAGGACGTGAAGGTATTATCAACTGGTCTACTCGTCCGCCTGATTCGAAGTGAGTGAACATTTTACTTTTTCTGAGGTTAACTAAAAAATGAAGTCTTTGTACGTGTTCTGACAGCCAAGCATATTTAAAACATCGCGCTGTTGCGGCATGTGCAATGATGTCGAAGGAATCTCTTCAGCCTATCCACAAATCACCGCCAGAGCGACTGTAAACTTGTATTACAGTAGACTGTTGGCATTTGGAATGGAATTCAAAGGAAATGTTTATGACCACATCTTGCTGCTGTAGTCGACGTGATTTTGCATTGTAAGTTTGCATACACTGAAAGAAGCTGTGTGTCCTATTCGTAGAATGTGCCCAGGTTGCCTGCTTTCTGGCCTGATGCGTTGCCGACCACTTTATCTAAATACTATAAGTGATGGAGGTTTTCGTCAACAGTTAATATTCAGGACGCTCCATCGCTACTGTTGTTGTGGTCGTCAGTCCGGGGAAAGGTTTCATGCAGCTCTCCATGCTACTCTTTCTGTGCAAGTCTTCATCTTCGAATAACTTCTGCATCTGCTTACTGTATACATGTCTTGGTCTCCCTCTACGAGTTTTACCGCTCCCCTTCACCGCCCCCTCCCTCCCCCTTACAGACACACTTCCCTCTAATACTATATTGGTGATCCCTTGATGTCTCAGAAAGTTTCCTATCAACCGATCACTTATTCCAGTCAGATTGTACTACAAAGCTTTTTTTCCCCACTTCTGTTCAGTGTCCCCTCATTAGTTGCATCATCTACCCATCTAATCTTCGGGATCCTTCTGTAGCACCACATTCCAAAAGCTTCTGATCTTTTCTTGTCTAAACAGTTTATCGTCCTTGTTTCACATCAGTATTTAAATTTGTGATCGATGTTGAGAAATTTCTCTTTTTCAAAAACACTTTTCTTGCCATTGTCAGTCTACGTCTTGTATCCTCTCTAATTCAGCCATCGTCAGTTATTTCACTGCTCAAATACCAAAAGGCAACTGCTTTAAGTGTTTCGCTTCTTAATCTAACTCTTTCAGCGTCATCTGATTTAATTCGACTCATTCCATTACCCTTGTTTTGCTTTTGTTGATGTTCATCTTATATTCACCTTTCAAGACACTGTCCATTCCGTTCAGCTGTTCTTTCAAGTCCTTTGTTGTCTCAGAGAGTTACGATGTCATTGACAAACCTCAAAGTTTTTATATCGTCTTCCTGAACTTTATTTCCTGCCCGAAATTTTTTTTTGTGTCCTTTGCTGCTCGCTCAATGTACAGATTGAACGACGCCGGGGATAGATTACCAGCCTGTATCACTCCCCTCTCAACCACTGCTTCCCTTTCATGCCGTTCCACCCTTACGACTTCTGTTTAGTTTCTGTACAAGTGTTAAACAGCACTTTGCTTCCTGTATTTTACTCCTGCTACTTATTGAATTTTAAAGAGAGTATTGTAATCAACATTGCCAGAACTTCCTTTAAGGCCACAAATGTTATAAACGTAGATTTGCCTTTCCTTAACCTATCGTCGTAGGGTCATATTTAACGCGCATTTCTCCGGAATCCAAACTGATCTTCCTCGGTGTCACCTTCCACAATTTTTCTATTCTTCTGAAAAGAATTCGTGTTAGTATTTTGCAACCATGATTTATTAAAATGATAGCTCGATAATATTCACACATGTCAGCACTTGCCTTCTTCGGAGTAGGAATTACTATATTCACCTGTCTCATATATCTTGCACACCAGACTGCGCTTTCTGTCAGTCTCATTTTTAGTCGTTTGTATTCCCCTTCGTCTGCTTCATTTGCTGTGTTTTTATATTTCCTCCTGTCATCAATTACATTCAATATCTCCTGTGTTATCCGAGGAATTCTACGAGGCCTTTTCCTTTCAGCTACTTGATCCTCGGATCCCTTCACTATTTCATCTCTCAAAGCTACTCATTACTCTTCTACGGTATTCCTTTCCACTGTTCTAGTCAACCTTTGCCTAGTGTTCCCTCGGAAACACTCAGCAGCCTTTGGTTCTTTCAACGTGTCGAGGTGCCATCTCCTTAATTTCCTACCTTCTCGCAGTTTCTTCAGTTTTAATCCACAGTTCATAACGAATAAATTGTGGTCAGAATTCACATCTGTCCCTGGAAATATCTTGCAATTTAAAATGTGGTTCCAAAATCTCTATTTTAGCATTATATAATCAATCTGAAACCTTCCAGTGTCTCATTACTGTACCGTTAAAAAAACACGTTTACGAGTTTGTTGAAACGTAGCTGTTAGGAGGACCGTCTATGGTGATTGAAGAATCACCATACGCGTGTTTAGTGTAAGTTTAGACAAAATAAAAAAAATACGTTACCGGCACTCGAATGCATTACGGGCAGATTAAGCCGGATGCGCTAACGCCGCTACGCAATTGCTGGCGCCCTCCTACGATCTTCAAGAGACTCGTTAAGCAATTAATCTCTAATTTCCGTAATTGCTTGAGAAGAGTGTGGTACCTGAGCAATGTTTGTTACATCGACTACAGTTGAACTTGAAAATTACACTGCTGTCAGAATCTAGTAAATACACTCCTGGAAATTGAAATAAGAACACCGTGAATTCATTGTCCCAGGAAGGGGAAACTTTATTGACACATTCCTGGGGTCAGATACATCACATGATCACACTGACAGAACCACAGGCACATAGACACAGGCAACAGAGCATGCACAATGTCGGCACTAGTACAGTGTATATCCACCTTTCGCAGCAATGCAGGCTGCTATTCTCCCATGGAGACGATCGTAGAGATGCTGGATGTAGTCCTGTGGAACGGCTTGCCATGCCATTTCCACCTGGCGCCTCAGTTGGACCAGCGTTCGTGCTGGACGTGTAGACCGCGTGAGACGACGCTTCAACCAGTCCCAAACATGCTCAATGGGGGACAGATCCGGAGACCTTGCTGGCCAGGGTAGTTGACTTACACCTTCTAATTTGCTGGGAAGTGGCGGTGCAGTCCCCTAAGGCACTGCGTAGGATCCTACGGTCTTGGCGCGCATCCGTGCGTCGCTGCGGTCCGGTCCCAGGTCGGCGGGCACGTGCACCTTCCGCCGACCACTGGCGACAACATCGATGTACTGTGGAGACCTCACGCCCCACGTGTTGAGCAATTCGGCGGTACGTCCACCCGGCCTCCCGCATGCCCACAATACACCCTCGCTCAAAGTCCGTCAACTGCACATACGGTTCACGTCCACGCTGTCGCGGCATGCTACCAGTGTTAAAGACTGCGATGGAGCTCCGTATGCCACGGCAAACTGGCTGACACTGACGGCGGCGGTGCACAAATGCCGCGCAGCTAGCGCCATTCGACGGCCAACACCGCGGTTCCTGGTGTGTCCGCTGTGCCGTGCGTGTGATCATTGCTTGTACAGCCCTCTCGCAGTGTCTGGAGCAAGTATGGTTGGTCTGACACACCGGTGTCAATGTGTTCTTTTTTCCATTTCCAGGAGTGTAGATATAACCCTACGTTAAATGTTCAACGCAGTAAGTCAAGTATGAACAGTTGGAAACTATGTGTATGTCTTGAGGCAGTGCAAGTCATGGCGGTCAGATTACCCAAAGCATATTCATCTCTTGGAAGAGTAGTTGAACGGAATGGACAGTGTCTTGAAAGGAGGATATAAGATGAACATCAACAAAAGCAAAACGAAGATAATGGAATGTAGTCGAATTAAGTGAGGTGATGCTGAGGGAATTAGATTAGGAAATGAGACACTTAAAATAGTAAAGGAGTTTTACTGTTTGGGGAGCAAACTAACTGATGTTGGTCGAAGTAGAGAGGATATAAAATTTAGACTGGCAATGGCAAGGAAAGCGTTTTCGAAGAAGAGAAATTTGTTAACATCAAGTATAGATTTAAGTGTCAGGAAGACGTTTCTGAAAGTATTTGTATGGAGTGTAGCCATGTACGGAAGTGAAACATGGACGATAAATAGTTTGGACAAGAAGAGAATAGAAGCTTTCGAAATGTGGTGCTACAGAAGAATGCTGAACATTAGATGGGTAGATCACATAACTAATGAGGAGGTATGGAATAGGACTGGTGAGAAGAGAAGTTTGTGGCACAGCTTGGCTAGAAGAAGGGATCGGTTGGTAGGACGTGTTCTGAGACATCGAGGGATCACCAGTTTATTATTGGAGGCCAGCGTGGAGGGTAAAAATCGTAGAGGGAGACCAAGAGAAGAATACACTAAGCAGATTCAGAAGGATGTGCGTTGCAGTAGGTACTGGGAGATGAAGAAGCTTGCACAGGATAGAGTAGCATGGAGAGCTGCATCAAACCAGTCTCAGGACTGAAGACCACAACAACAACAACATTCACCTCTTGTTTGAGAATGAGAGCTCTTAGTGACTTCCAGTAAAATTTACACATAATTTCAAATCTTTCCGAAACTTTTTCTGACTGACATCCTTCTCAAATTAATGAAACGAAAAATGTCTATCGCTTACTACATTTTCGCTGTTCATGCAGTAAAACTTCAACATCAGGCATGACGTATTAATTTATTATTTCTTTAGTACTAACTCTGTTCGCAACATATTTCGCCGAAACGAGGGTCGTTCAGTAAGTAATGCCCCACATCTTTTTTCAAAAGCCATTAAGATATATTGACAAACGTCCTGTTTAGTGCTTCACGTTTGATGTTTGTATTGTGCGCCGGGGAAGTTTCGAACCGTTCCGGCAGATGGCAGAGCCGTAGTACAGCGTCAAAATGGCGTCTACATACGATTCACGTTACAAGCAGCGTGCTGTTACTGAATACTTGTGTGCAGAAAAAGAAACAATGCTGAACATCCATACACATTTGTGTGCAGTGAATGACGATGCTGCAGTTGACAGGAGTACAGCCTCAGGAAACGCAGAAACAGAACTCCATAATCAGCCACTCTCGGACCGTACTGTCACAGCCACTGCTTCAGACATGCTGAATCGTGCGGACGCCATTATTCGTGCCGACCGGCGCATCACAACTCGACAATTGGCTCAACAGTTGTCGGTCATCATTGGAAGCGCGTTTGCAATGATCAAGACTCTCGGATATTCAAAGAGGTGCTCAGATGGGTTCCACGAATGCTCACTGCAGACTACAAGACCATATCATCTGAATTGTCTGAGCTTTTTGCAAACGATGGAGAGGCCTTTCTATCACGAATCGTGTCGGGCATGCAGTGAAAAATGGCTACGCCTACAGGACAAGAGCTTTTATCAGGAGGTAATACATGCTCTTCCATAATGTTGTCGTGCGGCCGTAGAACGCGTTGGAGACTACGTAGAAAAATAGGACATGGACACGACATGTTTATGTATATTGTCACCAAATTCTGAGTCTTAAAAGTAAATATGTTCCGAGAAAAAATATCTGGCATTACTTATTGAACGACCCTCGTAGTATCCACGTTTACCACTGAATGCGCCTGGAATATTGTACCACTGTCGAGGAGATATGACGTCATAAACGCTGAAATGTGTGAAAAAACTGGCTTTCTTACAACAGAGCGCAAAACTACCCAGACTGTAGTCGCGTAATATACGAGTGTTTAGTGACTGCCACTATACATATTCCGCGGTACAGTGGCGTAGACTGTACGAGAGTTCCATGGTTCCATGCAGCATTGTGATTATTCGTTGTTTTGCTTATCTAGATATTCTTTGTTTTGCCTCGTTGACTCTGAACGTCATGGAAAAAGCACACTTCTGTGTATTTAATTTATATGTGGAAATAAGTCTAGTCGGCTGCTGTGGCCAAGTGGTTCTAGGCGCTTCAGTCCGGAACCGCGCTGCTCCTACAGTCGCAAGTTCGAATCCTGCCTTGCGCATGGATGTGTATGGTGTCCTTAGTGTCCTTAGTGTCCTTAGTGTCCTAAGTAGTTCTAAGTCTAGGGAACTGATGACCTCAGATGTTAAGTCCCATAGTGCTTAGAGCCATTTAAACCACTTTTTTGAAATAAGTCTTTTCATGAGATGACCACAAGTGAATAGCCCAAAACTTACAAAATCGACATAATTAGGGTTTGGGGTCTTCAATCATGAAAACTTTACATGCTTAACGTCAAATATTTAGCACATTAACTTGTGTGAAGCATATTTGGTTGTGGCGTAACAAGACAGCTACGCCACACTGAAGTAGCCGAAAGGCACGCGTTAATCTCACGTAGGCTAGAGAGAGGTCTGAAACAGGATACGTAATGAATGGTAGCAAGAAAAGTACATAGCTCCTATAATACTTAACTTTTAATCCATCCTTTGTATACAGCATTCCTTGATGATACAAGTGAGACTCTATCTTAAAATGGTTAATGGCGCCTTGCCAGGTCGTAGCCATTGACTTAGCTGAAGGCTATTCTAACTGTCTCTCGTCAAATGAGAGAAAGGCTTCGTCAGTGTAGTCGCTAGCAAAGTCGTCGTACAACTGGGGCGAGTGCTAGTCCGTATCTCGAGACCTGCCTTGTGGTGGCGCTCGGTCTGCGATCACACAGTGGCGACACGCGGGTCCGACATGTACTAAATGGACCGCGGCCGATTTAAAGCTACCACCTAGCAAGTGTGGTGTCTGGTGGTGACACCACATATTTTATGCCTGGGAGTAGGCACCTCGTGGTTTTGTGGTTAGCGCTGCCAACTCTCGATCAGGAGGCCACGGGCTGGATCCCTCTGGGTGGAGGATTTTCTCCGCTTGGGACTGTTTGTGTGTGTGTGGTTTGTGTTTTCATCATCACTGACGAGCATTTCGCCGAAGTGGCGTCAGATGTGAAAGACTAGCACTAGATGGCCGAACTGTGGCAGAGGACTCCCCGCCAAATATGGCATCCGCACATTTTTTTTCTTGCACCATCATCATCACCATCATCATCATCATCATTTAAGACTGATTATGCCTTTCAGCGTTCAGTCTGGAGCATAGCCCCCTTATAAAATTCCTCCTTGATCCCCTATTCAGTGCTAACATTGGTGCCTCTTCTGATGTTAAGCCTATTACTTCAAAATCATTCTTAACCGAATCCAGGTACCTTCACCTTGGTCTGCCCCGACTCCTCCTACCCTCTACTGCTGAACCCACGAGTCTCTTGGGTAACCGTGCTTCTCCCATGCGTGTAACATGACCCCACCATCTAAGCCTGTTCGCCCTGACTGCTACATCTATACAGTTCATTCGAAGTTTTTCTTTGATTTCCTCATTGTGGACACCCTCCTGCCATTGTTCCCATCTACTAGTACCTGCAATCATCCTAGCTACTTTCATGTCGGTAACCTCAACCTTATTGATAAGGTAACCTGAATCCATCCAGCTTTCGCTGCCATACAACGAAGTTGGTGGAAAGATTGAACGGTGCACAGATAACTTAGTATTGGTATTAACTTCCTTCTTGCAGAAGAGACTAGATCGTAGCTGAGCGCTCACTGCATTAGCTTTGCTACACCTCGCTTCCAGTTCTTTCACTATGTTGCCATCCTGTGAGAATATGCATCCTAAGTACTTGAAACCGTCGACCTGTTCTAACTTTGTTCCTCCTATTTGGCACTCAATCCGTTTATATCTCTTCCCCACTGACATTACTTTCGTTTTGGAGATGCTAATCTTCATACCATACACCTTACATTTCTGGTCTAGCTCTGAAATATTACTTTGCAAACTTTTAATCGAATCTGCCATCACAACTAAGTCCTCCGCATATGCGAGACCGCTTATTTTGTGTTCACATATCTTAATCTCACCCAAATGGTTCAAATGGCTCTGAGCACTATGGGACTTAACATCTATGGTCATCAGTCCCCTATAACTTAGAACTACTTAAACCTAACTAACCTAAGGACATCACACAACACCCAGTCATCACGAGGCATAATCTCACCCAGCCAGTCTATTGTTTTCAATATATGATCGATGTTCTTGCGTGGGAGTTAAATCTTTTGAAGAATCGGGGTTGCAGCATAGGCTGCGGGCACTTAAATGTCGATAATTGTCGGTGAAAATACAATTAAATTTACGAAATGGCGATCGAGAATTTGTTTAATTTATGAGACCCACTGCATAAAAAAAAGGTTCAAATGGCTCTGAACACTATAGTCCTTAACTGCTGAGGTCATCAGTCCCCTAGAACTTAGAACTACTTGAACCTAACCAACCTAAGGAGGTCACACACGTCCATGCCCGAGGCAGGATTCGAACCTGCGACCACAGCGGTATCGCGTTTCCAGACTGTAGCGCCTAGAACCGTTCGGCCATTCCGGACGTCTCCCATTGCACAAATGATAATAATAATAATGTTGTGTGACTAGGGCCTCCCGTCGGGTAGACCGTTCGCCTGGTGCAAGTCTTTCGATTTGACGCCACTTCGGCGACTTGCGCGTCGGTGGGGATGAAATAATGATGATTAGGACAACACAACACCCAGTCCGTGAGGGGAGAAAATCTCAGACCCAGCCGGGAATCGAACCTGGGCCCTTAAGATCGACATTCTGTCGCGCTGACCACTCAGCTACCGGGGGCGGACCCCACTGCACAAAAATTACGAGTATCTACCTGTTCTTTATTACAAATGGACTTCCAGCATCAGCTCCAAAGTCAAGAAGGAATATAAAATA
Organism: Schistocerca serialis cubense; assembly: GCF_023864345.2. Taxonomy (NCBI): domain Eukaryota; kingdom Metazoa; phylum Arthropoda; class Insecta; order Orthoptera; family Acrididae; genus Schistocerca; species Schistocerca serialis. The sequence continues at coordinate 1,147,233,325 of NC_064639.1, read as the reverse complement.
GGGAGACAGCAGTAACACGTCCAGCGACGGCTCGCTCATAATGCCACAGGCGTGCTTCATCAACATCCGACTCCCTGTGGTAACAGTCCGCAAGGGACACACCGCGGTGACGTAATCACAGCCTGCGGATTCGTGCAATTGTCTTCCACAACGGGGACAGTTTAGCCGAGGTAGCTCGCAATAGGAGGCGCTGCCGCCGCGGCGCTTGACGAGTGGTGCGAGCGACCGTGATCCGGTGCCAGCACAGATTTCCCCCCGGGCCAGACGGCGTGAGTTACCAGTTTCTTCGTCCGCTGCTCGCGCCTGACGAGGCAAACAAACCGTGACGCTCCAGTTTAACTGCGAGCCGCTATCTCGCTTCGCCAAGGACGGACAGCTAGCTCCCTCTCTACGTGCGTTCCACAGAAGCCAGGAGTCAAGGATACGTCGGCGGACGTACACATGATCTCTGTAACAAAGTGCTTTCTCATGTGTTTCTTTACTCCTCTTATAATACGCTCTGCGGCGTAGCACCTTTATTTTCTTCTGTATACTGCTTTGTTGTACACGTGTCTACATCAGTACATATACACTCTGCGAACCACGCGAAGTGAGCACTTGTGTGTCGTGTTATTGTATCTACACTACTATTGAATTACTGCACCAGATGATAAAAGGGTATTCATTGGACAAATATATTATACTAGAACTGACTTATGATTTCATTTTCACACGATTTGGGTGGATAGATCCTGAGAAATCAGTACCCTGAACAACCACCTCTGGCCTTAATAACGGCCTTTGTACGCCTTGGCATTGAGTCAAACAGAGCTCGGATGGCGTGTACAGATACTGCTGCCGATGCAGCTTCAACACGATACCACAGTTCATCAAGAGTAGTGACTGGCGTATTGTGACGAGCCACTTGCACGGCCACCATTGACCACACGTTTTCAGTTGGTGAGAGATCTGGAGAATATGCTGGCCAGGGCAGCAGTTGAACATTTTCTGAATCCAGAAAGGCCCGTACAGAACCTGCAACATGCGGTTGTGCATTAGCCTGCTGAAATGTAAGGTTTCGTAGGAATCGAATGAAGGGTAGAGCCACGGGTCATAACACATCTGAAATGCAACGTCCACTGTTCAAATTGCCGTCAATGCGAACAAGAGGTGACCGAGACGTGTAACCAATGGCACCCCATACCATCACGCCGGGCGATACGCCAGTATGGCGATGATGAATACACGCTTCCAATGTGCGTTCACCGCGATGTCGCCAAACACGTATGCGACCATCATGATGCTGTAAACAGAACCTGGATTCATCCGCAAAAAATGACGTTTTGCCATTCGTGCACCCAGGTTCGTCGTCGAGTACGCCATCGCAGGCACTGCGATGTCGGTGATGCAGCGTCAAGGGCAACCGCAGCCGTGGTCTCCGAGCTGATAGTCCATGCTGCTGCAAACGTCGTCGAACCGTTCGTGCAGATGGTTGTTGTCTTGCAAATGTCCCCATCTGTTGACTCAGGGATCGAGACGTGGCTGCACGATCCGTTACAGCCATGCGGATAAGATGCCTGTCATCTCGACTGCTAGTGATACGAGGCCGTTGGGATCCAGCACAACGTTCCGTATTACCCTCCTGAACCTATGGATTCCATATTCTGCTAACAGCCATTCGATCTCGACCAACGCGAGCAGCAGTGCCGCGATACGATAAACCGTAATCGCGATAGGCTACAATCCGACCTTTATCAAAGTCGGAAACGTGATGGTACGCATTTCTCTTCCTTACAGGAAGTATCACAACAACGTTTCACCAGGCAACGTCGGTCAGCTGCTGTTTGTGTATGAGAAATCGGTTGGAAACTTTCCTCGTGTCAGCACATTGTAGGTGTCACCACCGGCGCCAACCTTGTGTGAATGCTATGAAAAGCTAATCAAATGTGATTTGAGACTTTCTCGGCGTATTGCATTCGTGAAATCTTCTCGGGTGATCAGCCGAGTAAAGGCGTCGTCTTCTCGCAACGTTTCGAAGTTTTTCGTACCCATCATCTTCAAGCGAAGTGTCGAGATGCTGCTGCTGCTCCTTTTCTGACTTCCTCACTGTGAGGAGGTTCAGGTGGAAGTTTGTGGCCTGTTGGCCTTTACTCCTCTGGAATGATTGATGAGACTTCTTTCTTGACTTGTAGGTTCTTCTGTACTGGCAAGGAGTGCCGATGACCTATCTTCTGAACTTGTCGTTATGACGATTCTTCTTTTTCTTCTTTGCTGTGGCTGAGGGCTCTTCCTCGGTTGGGATGTTGTGCAAAATGCATCCCGCCTTATCATATTCACCGTTGACGAGAGCGATGGTTATACAGCGCATTTGCCACTCTGTGAAGATAGGGTAGGAGTCAATCAGATTGAACTCCTCCCTAGAAAGACCCAGAAGGCCTTCTGGATACCCGAGTGGGCGATGTGGGAGTTGTGGTTTAGGATGGTTAGGAGGAACGAAAGGATAAGGGTTGTCGTGGTGGGGGTAAGTACCGTCGCGAAGCGATGCAGCGATCTTCTGCGTCACAGCGCTTGCGCTGTACATGTCCGGAAGCGGGAGGAATGGGACTTCTTCCCACTCGTCTTCGTGCGCTGCTGCCTCGGTGTCCGTCTTGGGCTCCCTTTCGGCAGGCACGTCGGTCTGCGTGGCCGCCGTCGCAAACTTCTTCTCTCGTGGAGGAGTCGTCTGGCTGGCGGTGTCGACTGCTGTGGCGGAAGCTGCCTTGGCTGAGCGAAGCTCCTGCGTCAGCTCAGCAATCTGACGCCGAGCCTCGCCCAGTTCCGCCAGCATGGCCGCCCTCTCTTCCGCCATGGCGGATTTGAAGGCGGACATGGCTTCTTCTACGGCGTCGTTGAGGCGCCTGGTGATGACGTCTTCTGTGCGAGTGACCACCTCTTCGTGTGTGGTGGTCACTTGCTTCTGCGTCTTCTCTGGTCCGCGCCAATTTCTCCTGTACGCGCAGGAACGGGCGTTAGCCGCGTGTGCGCCACCGCAGTTGGCGCAGGTGCAGGGGGCGTCCTTCTGCTTCTTGCAGTCGCGTGTGTCGTGTGCTTGCGCACGCTTCAAACACGCGACTGCTCCGCTGCAGTGCTTGGCGACGTGGCCAAGCTTTTGGCAGCGAAAGCACTGCGCTGCAGAAGTCCTCTTCTTCTTCCCGGCGGGTCCTGCTAACGTGAGCAGCAACTCCGCCAAGGCAGCAGCTTTGCGTCCCCTTCCGCGTCCCGACATCTCCAGTAGCAACAGTAGCAACACTAGCAACAGCTAACGTGTACTCTCCGCGGCGTGAGCGGGAAATTTCTACAGCTACCGCGGTAGCGGAACATAGCCTTAACGAAGGACACACCTTCCTCTTTGAGGGTACGAAGAAGCTGTGTGACGCTAAAGGATTTTGGGATTCAGTTTTCAAAGAGGCTGTAGAAATTCGGTTGAACAGCAACCTGATCAATCGAGACACTGGTTTCCAACTTAGTACAGCTTGGAATCCCGCAATAACTAAAATTAGAAGAGAACGCTCCGGCACGAAGACGGTAGCGGCCACAGACGTATTAGGAACCGGCAGGGACTCGACGCCCGGTCCGCGCCGCGAACCCTCCACCACTGGCGCGGCGGCCGATTCCGCAGATACCTGATTGGTCGGCGCCCGGAATCAGTCACTGGTCCAGGAGCCTTTATAGGACCGCGCAACACAGCATCAGAGTGGCAAAAGAGTGGAAGATAACCAGAAACCAGGCCACAAGGAGGCTGCTCAATCGTCTACAGAGAGAACTGAAGGTAGCGCTCAATGAGCACAGAAACCAGCAATGGCAAAACCGCCTCTCAGCCCTCAAAGTAGACGATCACACACTTTGGCAAGCAACCAAACAATTCACAAGAAGACGCGCTAGGATGCCGCCACTGCATGGCGAGCGGGGTATGGCCTACAGCCATGCTGAAAAGGCCAACGCCCTCGCCGACACTTTCGAGAAGCAGTTCCAAGCGGCTGAACCCCAGGATGATGAGCATGAAAGAGTGGTCCGTCGTCAACTGGCTGTCTTCCTCAATGCTGAGGAGGACCCAGAAAACGAACCCACAGTTTTTGCCCCCGAAGACGTGGCAAACGTAATTAGGTACCTCCCCTCCAAAAAGGCGCCAGGACATGACAATGTCACCAACCAGTTGGTCAAAAACCTCCCACCCACGGCGATCGAACACCTCGCGAACGTCTTCAACGAGATTACTCGTACCCGCGAGTTCCCAGCTTGCTGGAAACACGCGGAAGTGGTCGCAATACACAAACCAGGGAAAGACCCTCTGTTCCCGCAGCACTACAGGCCGATTAGCCTCTTGCCAACTCTCAGCAAGATCTACGAGCGCCTCCTGCTAAGACCTATACAAGAACACATCACCAGAGAGCAAATTCTGCCGGATTTCCAATTCGGATTCCGGCAGAACCACTCTGCCCCACAACAGATCATGAGAGTGGTTGAAGCAGCCACTGAGGGCTTCAACCACAGAGGCTACTGCGGGATAGTGCTACTTGACGTAGCCAAGGCCTTTGACTCAGTATGGCATAGAGGGCTACTCTACAAGTTGTACACCCAAGGGTTCCCCGGGAGTATAGTTAAACAGATTAAAAGCTATCTCTCGAACAGAACTTTCTCTGTCAAAGTAGAAACGTCCACCTCCACCAGAAGGCGTATTCGTGCTGGGGTGCCACAGGGATCGGTCCTGGGGCCCGTTTTGTACAGTCTGTACACTGCGGACACACCAACGGCCCCCCTGGTGCACACTGCACAGTACGCTGACGATACAGCCTTCTACACAAGAAACGCGAACAAGGATCTGGTCATCCGTAGGCTACAAAGGGTTTTAGATGACACAGAAACTTGGGCCCGTCGCTGGCGAATCACCATCAATTCTGAAAAGACGCAGGCGATGCTGATCACCCGTAGGCTCGGAAGGCGCGAACCTCCTCAACGGCCCCCCCTCCACCTTCACCTAAACGGAGTCCAACTCCCCTGGCGCAGAACCGCCAAGTACCTTGGCGTAACCTTGGACTCTCGTCTTACGTGGAAACCCCACATAGACGAGGTCCATAGGAAGGTCTGCGTCAGAATGTCCATCCTGTACCCAATCCTCAACTCATCCAGCTCCCTTTCCTGCTCAGTAGGAGTGAACGTGTACCAGGCCCTGATCCGGCCAGTCATGGAATACGCGTGTCCTGTCTGGGGATACGCGGCGAAGCAGCACCTGGACAAACTCCAGAGACTGCAGAACCGCGCCCTCAGGAGGGCACTGCGTTTACCCCTTGGATTCCCTATCGACGATTTGCATGCCGCTGCGGAAATCCCACTACTGAGAGAGCGTTTTCAAGACTTGGCAAGGGCCTTCTATGAAGGTACTTCCAGGTCGGGAAACGCTCTCATCCACTCCCTAGGTCGGTATGACATGTCCCGCGATAAACACAATCGCCCCATGACGATCTTCGACGACTAAGTCGAAGAGAAAAATCCCAATACCCATTCCCAAATCCTACTCCTACCCAAAATGCTACAACTATCTCGCCAAACCTCAGGCAAGTACCAGACTCACACAGAACAAACATCACATCTCACAGACATCAAAAAAAGTACAGAAATAATCACACACACAAGTACACAGGGGAGTAAAAGCCGAAAGGCTACAAACTCCCCCTCACACTTCCCCAAAGAGGGGAAAGTATTAGATGTAAGCAGCAGCATCTCGACACTTCGCTTGAAGATGATGGGTACGAAACCCTTCGAAACGTTGCGAGAAGACGACGCCTTTACTCGGCTGATCACCCGAGAAGATTACACAAAAAAGCTAATCATTTGCATATCACAGCATCTTCTTCCTGTCGGTTAAATTTCACGTCTGTAGCACGCCATCTTCGTGGTGTAGCAATTTTAATGGCTAGTAGTGTATATATTAATCATTTTCCCCGTTATGTCACGGATGGAGTTTGAGGAAATGATTGCTTGTACATACGTGCGCGTGCTGTAATTTGTTTAATTTTAGCCGCACGGAGTGTCCACGTGGTTTAGGGCGCCATGTTACTGATCACGCGGTCTCTCCCGCTGGAGGTTCGAGTCCCCCCTCGGGCATGAGTGTGTGTGTTGTTCTTAGCATAAGTTAGTTTAAGTAGTGTGTAAGTCTAGGGACCGATGACCATAGCAGTTTGCTCCCATGACATTTTTTTTAAATTTTAGCTTCACGATCTCTTCGAGGTTCTTACGTCAGGACCTACACTGGATCACTGTTCTTCGATGTTTTTTGTAAGTAAGTTCTCGCAAGATGTATGGCTTCTTCTCGGGGCATCAGCCACTAAAGACATATCGTTCCACTCTTTCTTGCCAATAAAGCTTACCTGTAACGTTATTTTATTAAAAAAAACGGCATTTATCAACTGCGGCATTTGTAAATATTTGTATAATAATTTATTACGTCGCGATCGGTTAAATATATATAAAATATTTAGGATTTGGCAAATAGCTGCTATTTTAAGATATGATAAAATCCATCAAAAAACTTCATACGTATAAGAAAAACAGTTACAGTCTTCGAAAATCTCGAAGTCAACTAAAATATTTGAATGAATGTATATGATACATATGATACAGTCACACGGTAAAAAAGAGTTTAGTTTTATTCATATTTCACAATGAAAAACGTAATCTTTTAAGTTACGCATCCCTGATGAAGCTACGATGGTTATCCTAATTTTGAAGCAATATCGCTGCACTCGTATGAATAAAAAAAAACGCAAGCTGATTGAGTTATCAGTTTATGATACGCCTTTTGTGTGACAGTGTACGGAATAGTGTAAAGAACTATCAATTTGTGCACTTAGTGACAAATAGAGAAAGAAAGCATGTGGGAATGAACGTATGTATAGGTGACAGTTACTTATATCTGATTTGTGTGTATTTATAACGTGTATACATATCAGTACTGCGTATTAACGTATTTACGCACATTGAATTTTAACTGTTTCATTTAGAAACTGCAGCTGATAATAATTACATTATGTATTTGATATCCAGGAAGCATCCTTTAATCTAATGTTATGGTATTCGTATATGCTATACGGAACAATTCACCTTCATTTTGATACGTACTATTTCTTATAAATTCCTGTTTTACGTATGTGACTTGAAGATTATCGCTTGACCGAAACCGGTTGTCGATAAGTAAACACAAATTGCAGCAGCTTTTAGGAATTTCGAGATGCCGTTCTCCAAAGCGCAACTGTCTGTGACTGAAAATGTGTCAAAGAAACGCTGTTAAAACTGTTCTCCACAGTTGTTTACCTAGGGCTAAAAGTTAAAATTCGTTTGTAATGCTCCGAAAGAAGATCAGAAGGTTAAGTCTCATCAAGGTTTAGATCATTAGAGACACTGAAGTAAGGAGAGAACTGGCAGTGATATTGATGGAGTAGGCATCCAAGCACTCATTCGAAATGATTTATCAACAACATTAAAACACAATGGCAGTGAGACTGGACGGGGATGTGAACACCGTTCCATTTCAAAAGTGAGTTCATTACCTTAAAGCAATGATTTCACCACCTGCACCTTTTAGTATCTGAAAGTAGGAATTTACGGCTTACTAGCGGCGCAATTTGTGTGTTGGTGCTTGTAACTGAACCAGCAACGTATGTCAGCTACTTCACGCTTCAGTTACTACAGTTCCGTTGTCTCATTTCTACTTCGGACACGATCAGATATCTTCGAGAATAGATTGCGCAATATGTAATAAGTAAAAGTAGATTGTCCACAGGTACACACACTACAGGCTTAAATGCTTTAACCTTGTTAGCTTATTGAAGAAAATGTGCGTTGCCGAAATCAAATCCCACCTCACGTTAATTGCTCGTTGGTATAAAAAGAGTACATTGATAGGAAACGAAAGGAGAAAATTAAGATAGAGCTAATACTGTACAGTTCCCACATTTTTTCTGACAGACAAGCCATTCAGTTTCAAAGAAAAGTCATAAATTCGGATCAGCATTGATAAGAAGCTCGTTTCTACGGCTGTCGCCGCCTCTCGCATCCCAATCTCCGTCGTTCACGGTCATTCAAGTCTCCTTCATTAAGACCGCTCGCCGCCATTGCTTCGGTGATGTCGTCTTCCTAGCATCTCGCAGGTCTACCGCGCTTTATCCATTGCCATACACGTTTTGGCCATCTTGTGTCTGGCATACGCTGCAAGTGACCATACCAGAGTAGGCGCTTCCTTTCTATGTAGTCTAGGATTGTGCTTTCGACATTCATAACCTCTCTGATCCTATCATTTCTAATACGATCAAGCCTGGAATATCCACAACTCCGTCTCCAGAAATCCATCTCGACAGCCAGCAGGCGATCTTTCTGCCTCTGAGTTAGTTCCCACATCTCTGCACCATATGTTCTGATACTTTCAATAATTGTGTGGTAGATGGTATGTTTTGTTCTGCGCGTTATGTTTTTGTTCCAGAGAATACCATTTAGTTGTTTTATGGCTCGCTCGCCCTGGCCAATTTTATTGTTTATATCATCCATATTTCTACCGTTGGACGACAGTGTCACTCCCACGTACTTAAAATTATAACACCCTTTAACAGTATCAGCACCGAGTTGTAAGCCGTTAACAGCATTTTCTCCCACTTTCAGATATTCTGTTTTAGATACGTTTATGACAAGACTGTTTGTCTTTCAGAGAGGTTACACTTAAAGCAAAACGCTCACAATGTAGCAGTGGAGAAGGTGCTATGTATCATTACATGAGTGCTGAACGAACAGATCCACCACAGCCAACCAACTGCGTGTAGGAATTACAACAGTCTGACCTTCAGTTCAAACTCTATTCGTAGATCTCTTAATGAACACAGCCGGTACATCGGAAGACCAGATATATGTGTGAAACTTAAAAAGTTTTGCAGAGAAGACCCTATACTTGAATAGTAGACTGCAGCATAGTTTAAATTGGTAAACAAGACATGGTAGACAGTCTTCTTCAGAGAGTAAGCATAATGCCGAACAGACGGTGAATCTCAATAATCGCTGTCTGGACAGAACCCGGTACAGATTGTGGTGTCACCGCCAGACACCACACTTGCTAGGTGGTAGCTTTAAATCGGCCGCGGTCCATTAGTACATGTCGGACCCGCGTGTCGCCACTGTCAGTGATCGCAGACCGAGCGCCACCACACGGCAGGTCTCGAGAGACTTACTAGCACTCGCCCCAGTTGTACGGACGACTTAGCTAGCGATGCAACACTGACGAAGCCTCGTTTATTTGCAGAGCAGATAGTTAGAATAGCCTTCAGCTAAGTCAATGGCTACGACGTAGCAAGGCGCCATAGCAATTGATAGTTATCGTATGAAGCATGTCTCATCAAGAACGTTGTATACAAATGATGGATTAAAGTTAAGTATTCCAGCAGCTACGTACTTTTCTTTATAGCATTCATTACGTATCCTGTTTCAGACCTCACGCCATCCTTCGTGAGCTTATAGCGTGCAATTCGGCCTTCCCTAGCTATATAACACAGATTACCATCACTGAGTGACATTCGGACAAATGGGGAAATACAGTGTCTGAACCAAGGCCAGATAGGGCCACACTGATTTAAATTTCCAGTGGTTTCCTTTTTGAAACGATTTCTTAAGCAGAGTCTCTGTCAATTCCCTCCACCATCGTGTTACAACGGAGCTAGTCTTCCGTCCCTGTTGACGCACATATCGCCAAAACTTTACCCTAGAATCGTCCTTCGAACCTAGTGTGGCGTGTAAAGATGAAGCAGCTAGTGACAAAAATTCGACTAATTAAAGAACAAAGTACGCAAAAACGAAATGGGAACAACTTGAACAAAACTTTCTGTGCTGCACCAAATAATATTCGCACCTTGAGACTTGAATATCTCACCATCAAACGATACGTTCTCGGCATTAGTGAGACGTTGATAAATGGTGAAGTGACTACTGTGTTTCTATTTCGAATAACTCGAACGTAAATTTACGTATTGGCGGTGTCGCTCTGTTTATTCACAACAGGGGGAAAGACCTTATCACCAAGACCACGTCATCTTCAGAGTGATCTGCGCGATAATTTAGCTCAATGGTAACATTAACCTCGTGGTCATTTGTGCCTACGCACCTAGTGCCGTCTCAACCGATGAAGAGCTAGAACAGTTGTATGAAGATCTGACAACAGTACAAGGATTCATAAAACGCCATATATTCTTTAACGCCTGGCGATATTAATGACGAGATAGTAATGAAGTACCCAGGAGATCGTCCTTTTATCGAAAATTTTCGACTTGAAAAGCGAAACCAGAAATGTACTTACACTGTAAGTAATTGGATGTTTTATTCAAGAGTAAAAGAGTCACAAATTGAGCAAGTCAGTAACGCGTTGGTCCACCTCTGGCCCTTACGCAAGCAAGTATTCAGCTTGACATTGATTCATAGATTCGTTGTATATCCTCATGAGGGACGTCGTGCCAAGTTCTGTCCAACTGGCGCGTTAGATCTTTAAGAATTCCGAGGTGGACCAACGTATTGTTGACTTGTTCAATTTGAGAAGCACTTGCTCTTGACTGAGTCTTCTCAGCAGGGGAGGGATCTGGCGATCTTGCTGACCTAAGTATGGGTTGGCAAGCACGAAGAAAAGCACTAGAAACTTTCGCCGCGTGCGGACGGGCATGTAAGCCCAAGCTAATTTCCCGTGAAGGGCAACAAAACGGGGCGTAGAATATCTTGGACATAACGTGCACTGTAAGGGTGCCTTAGATACAGCCAAAGGTGTTCTGCTGTGAAAAGAAATAGTACTACAGACCATTACTCCTGGGTGTAGGGCCGTATGGCGGGCCGTCTTCAGGCTGGTATTTACCGCTGTCCGTTGCATTTCCAGATACGTCCTCGGCCCGGAGTCTCATTGACTGGAGTAGAATTGTCTTCATTAATGAGTGCCGCTACGAACGGAGCCCCGATGACCAATGAAGATGTGGTCTGAAGAAGTCCCCAACAGTGGTGGGATACCAAACTGAGTGTTGCCCGCCATACGGCACAACAAACAGGAGTGATGGTCTGGGACGCCATTTCATTTCAAAGCAGAATTCCTTTGGTTGTCATCCGTGACATCCTTACAGTACAGCAGTCCATCGACGATATTCTACGCCCCGAGTCGTTGCCATTCATGGCAAGACATCCAGGGCTTACATTTCAGCAAGATAATGCCGGCCCGCACACAGCGAGTGTTTCTACTGTTTGTCTTCGTGCTTGCCAAACTCTATCTTGGCCAGCAAGATCGCCTTATCTTCCACCAACTGAGAATGTTGGCAGCATTATGGGCAGAGCCCTCGAACCAGCTCGGGATTTTGACGATCCAGTGCGCCAACTGGACGGAATTTGGCACGATATCCCTCGCGAGGGTATCTCCCAAGGCGAATAACTGCTTACATAATAGCCGTAGGTGGACCAATGCGCTATTTATTGGCTTGTTCAATTCGTGATGCACTTTCTCTTGAATGAGTCTTCCAATTTTTCTGAAATTACAATCATTTGTTTTTCTATACATGTATATCACATCTACTGATTTCCGCCACATTGGGATAATTCCTTCGTAGTGTTGCGTTCTTTTGGTCATAGAGCGTATTTTATAATAAAAATCTGAAAATGAAGTGAACCTGGAGAAGCCCTGGAGGCATGGTTAAGAATGAAACAGATTACAGTCCCACATCAAACAACGGAGTGTGCTCAGACGTGTCAGTCATAAATGGCTTCCGTACCAATAGAGACCATAGGGCTAGTTAGAGCCAGAATCCACATTAACATTCATCCCAAGAGGAAACGTATGATGGAAAGGAAGAACCGGTCTACAATACATGGGCTGAAATGGAAAACGAAGGGGTTCAGCTAATACATAGTCAATAAACCTAGAACAGAAAACGTAACTGAACGAACTCTCGACAGAAATCACTAACAATATTCGAACAGTAGTAAAGAAAGTCGGTGCACACCAAAAACGGAAAAATCCGAAATTCATCCTGAAAACGGAACAGCTTATAGAAGAAAGGAGGAACACTGAGGCAGACTGAGATGCAGAGAAATCAACAAAAAACGTATAGAAGGCGCTCAGAAGAGATCAGAGAACGTAAAACACAAGAGTAGTCGAAGTGATCATCAGAAACAATGTGAACAATGGGGTCCTTCGTTCCAGTCAATCAAAAGGCAAGCTGATCATCCACAAAATTCGGAATGGCTAAAGTAAAGTTTCCACTGAAAGAAACAAAATAGCAAAATTGTCGAGGACTTTCACCGGAAGCTCTACAGTCAATCACCGTCAGACCAAAGTCTCCAGGACTGGTTATGAACGTGGGCTTGGAAGAATTGGAACCCATCGATAAAAATGAAATGGAAACGGCTCTGAAACAACTTAAGAATTGCAAGGCGAGAGGAGAAGTCCAGATCAAGTGCCAGATGCTTGAAGTTGGAGGAGAGACGAAGAAGCACTCATAATTCTGTTACATAAATGTCTCGAGGAAGGAGAGATTTCAGAGTCATGGAAAAAAGCAGAACTCATTCTTCTCTTCAAAAAAGATGACAACACGAACACTGAGAATTACAAGCTTATTAGTTTTTTATCTATAATTTACAAACTTCTAACAAAAATCATTACGAAATGCCTGAGTCAGTAATTTGACTTTTATAAGCCTTTCCAACAGGCGGAATCCAAAAAACGATTCAGCACTATTGAGCATATCCGAGCAGTATGCACACTGATAGACAAATGTATGCCGTATAATATCCCACATTACATGTCCCTCATACAATATCGGAACGGGTTCGACACGATCGAAACCTGGATAACATTGGGAGCCATGAACAGGGCTCGCATTGACTAGAGATAAACCAACTTACTCCGATGCGTTTATGAGAATGCCACTCTACATGTGAAAATGGAGGAAGACTGGATCACTGGAATGGTTCCCGCGAGAAGACACGTCAGACAAGGAGACACAATCTCACCTGTTACCTACCTTCACTCTCGGGGATGTCTTCAAGTATCTATCCAGGGGAGGGAAGGGTATCAGTACAGATGGAAAACGCCTCAACCATCGTCGCTATACAGATGATGTGTTCATCTGAAGCAGCGGTACGAACTGTGCACAGCGGTCCGAGAACTTAGATATGCTTCCCACGCTGTAGGCTTCAAAATCAACCTTCAAGAAACCAAAGTCATTAGTCCTGTCAGTGTTACAGTCTCCATCATAAACCATGCTCTGGAAGTAGTACATTAGTACATTCATCTGGGACATAAAATTCATTTTGGAATAGATAACTAGACAGCAGAGATCACCCGATGATTTGATCTCACCTGAATGGCATTCGGGAAAGTTGGTTACATTCTCCGTAAACCGACCATCGCCATAAAATTAAAAATGACGGCTTATGAAACAGGTATTCGATCAGTAACAACATATGGGCTCGAATCCCGACAAAGCAACGTAAATCGACTCTGGGTCTGTTAAAGTACAATAGAGAGAGAGAGAGCAATGCTTGGAGTGAGTCTGAGAGATAGGATCAAGAACAAAGAGATAAGAGCGGTTGTCGACGTGGCGTCCAAGGGAGACAAAAAGAAGTGTAGTACGACCTCTGACAGACACAGAGACGACAGCCAGCGACATGCGTCAAGAAACTGAATCAAGACCGCCCAACAAAGATCGTCATGAAAATCTTTCGAGGAGGACTTTGTTCAGGAGTGGAAGAAGAAGGCTGAAGGTTGAAGAAGAATAAGAGAAGTAAGTGAACACATTTCAGTCAATGTGTCAGTTGTTATTATTGTTAATTTCCTGACGCGTTTCGGAGGTTAGATCTTCAAGTTGACTCATCGAACCGCAAGAGCACATTGAGAGTTGTTTTTTGCGTGGTTTTACATTGGAAATGGTGGTACCTATCACAGGCCTGCGAGCTGCAGGACTAGACAGCGCCTGCCGCGGTAACCTCTGCTCTCTGACGTAAGTGACGTAAGCGGAGTCAGGTTGCGCGGGTGAAAGGCTGAACCCCCGAGCGGTAGAAGTTTGTTCTCCGAACAAAACGTGTGCCATTAAGGTAGACCTTCGGCCGTAGTTCGGCCTGTAATGTCAGCTCGCTCGAAGAGTACTTTCTGGAACCGATGTCTTAAGCTGTACTACCGATAACATCCACAACATGGTTGAAAATGTAACATGACGTTTTTCATATCTTATGTTTACTGCAGTTATTCCTCAGCAGCTAGCTACTCCAGTAACACCAGAAAAATGCACATCTATAAGCAGTTTTTCTTTCCAGTATTCAAGGTATCTTAACTTCGGTGACTCCTTTTCGGGAAGAGCAGTCGAGGGTTACCAATTTCCCCAATATCTCTACAAATGAGTGATAGGTTCCTTCCAAAAGATCGTGGCATATTTTCTGATCCCAAGCTGTTAGTGTTCCGTGTCGACCGACGCAGTTCTAGACAAAAGATTCTTAAGAGCAAGCAGCTGTTTAGGTACATGTCTTCTATTTTTATTTTCTTTATCGTTAGAATTGAACATAAGGTTAAGCCTGTAATGGTTCTTTATTTACGTGACCATTACGGCACTCCAATCCCAGTTCTAGATACCAGTAATGTCGTATTACTTTTCTGCGAAGTAACAGACATATTTTTGTGACAATATTCACATTTGGTTTTATTAATGTTTAGGTACTCCGATATACACAGTGATATGGTTCTTGTGTGTATTCATTTCTGTGAGACTATCATAATCTTTGACTTACTTGTAACCGTTTTGGCGTGAATGCGCACAGAGCAGTCTTTGTTTCACTTTGCAGAAGTTAAGTTGTTATTTCGCTTTGTAAAAGAACAGTCAAGTCTTGTGTTTGGTTAAAGTGGAGATTAAATATATGAAGATTGATACAAAACTGTTTTCTTGATGATGTGACAATTAAGAAGAAGTATATGTGGATTTACAAGAAGTTTAATAAAAATGTGGATCGTGAACACCAAGTCAAAAATTATTTCTACCATACCATTGGTCTGATCTAGGATTGTTTGATCATTAAGAATTTCCTGAAAAACACGTTTGTTAGGTCTTCAAATATTGCTAAAATACAGATCTGGACCTTCTAGCAGTCAAAGTGGAATCACGCTAGAATCAACAAGATGAGCCATAACAACTTCGACGAAATCTACGTGGGAATCCATTCAAGATAAGTGCCAAAATTAATGACTTTTTTTACAGTGACTTCATTATTTCCAATCTGACGATACCATCCACAGTCAATAACTTTGTTGTTGCCCGATAAAGCGACCATATACTGCGTGAGCAAAATTATTAATCTGATTTCTAACCTACTTTGCAGTGGTGGTATTGTTAGAAGCCGTAACTATAATTAAAAGTGGAGAACATTTATATGACTGCGTGATGTATGTTCTTTCAGACGAATCCGTAGCTGTAATACGTATTATGTGAATGGCGTGTGGAGGGGCAAGAAATGATAGGAAAGGGAAGGAACTAATGTTTTCAGCTGCATCGGGAGTTTGTGCGGAATCGGCAGCTACGAGTGAAAATGTGTGCCGGAACATTCATAGATGGCAAGCAGTGAAGTAAGTGGTCACGAAGCGTGAAAAACCATCACCTTTTGCATGTGAAGTAATGATAATTGAATCGTTGTAGCAGTCTCACAATGAAGGCAACCGGTATTTTGTTGCTCTGTAATTGTTAGTGCTGGTGCTGCCATCTGTATTCAGCCTGTAAAGCATATCCAAGAGTTCTTAATAATCATTTACAAAAACACAACGAAGCTGTTCATTTGTAAGAGATAAAGGAATTTTAGCCAGTGTCGCTCAACCATTGAACAATTCAACTGTTCTCTGAGAAATACAGAGAATATAATAAAGAAACGTACATTTTATTGGTAAACATCGAAAAAGGCTTTGGCAGCGTATACAGGAACAATTTCGGAAATTCATTGCAGAGAAGCGCTATCGATTTCATCTGACACAGAGGATTATTTGTGAAAATTGGTTAACAGAGGTTGTGTATCACCAGTTCTTTTCAAGATTTACAAACACGAAATATTCCATGACAACCAAAGAAATTTTGTGAGTGAATGATCTGGATAACAGAAATATGCTGAGATCGTGTTCATATGCAGAACACACAATTTTATTCACTGCGAATGAAACCGACCTTCAGTTAAATTATCACACTCAACGTGAGGTATACGAAGAACAGAAGAAGCAAGATTCCCTCGAAGAAAAACAATGGGTTTCATAGCGCCCGAGAAACAATATCAAAGTATGAGGTAAATAGTGAAACAATAGAACAAATAAAATGTTTCAGTTATCATGAATGCAGGTAACGGGCGACGTTTAACAAATATAAATTAGGGACATTTCATGTGAAGATCAATGAGCGGTAACTTAAGACAAAAGACATTATTATTACAAATTTCAACAGATTGATGCTACATTCTCTCTTATGGATGGGAGTATGTTTCTTTGTTTTCATCAGTTTTCAGACTTGTTGCATGTGGCCCTCTCCTGTGAAGTTACTCCTGATGTCTTAACACATATCCTCTCATCCTGTCCAGCCTGCTTTTTAATGTTTCCCACGTGACCTCCTCGCCGATTCTGTGGAAAACCTCCTCGTTTCTTACCTTGTTAGTCTATCTAATTATCAACATTCTTCTATAACACTACATCTCGAATGCTTCGACTATCTTTTTTACCGGTTTTCCACAGTTCATGTTTCACTTTCATACCATGGTGTGTTGCAAGCTTACGTTGTTTGTTATAAGCAGACTTATTTCGGCTAGAAATGTGCTCTTTGGCTGTGCTACTCTCTTTTTCATGTTATTCTTACCTCGTTCGTCATTTGTAATATTGTTCTCAAGATAACAGAATTACCTCACTTCGCCTGTTGCGTGATCCTCAATTTTGATATTGAGTTTTTTGATAACCTCATTTCCGCTATTCCTCATTACTTTTGTCTTTATTTGGTTTATTCTCGATCGATAGTGTGTGCTCATTAGACCATTACGTTTAACATGTGCTGTCGTTCTTTCTCACTTTAACTGGGCCTTTACTAACAAACAAAAAGGTTACTTCTTCTGCGTGGCCACCAGTCTCAATAAATTTAAAGCCCAACGCATTTCAGTAGGTTGTGAACTTAAATGACTACTTTTTAAATCACTAACAGCTAGTGTCCAGCAAGTACTCATACTCAAGTGCACAAATGGAAGTACACACATCATCCTCGTAGGCATATAACAAAAATCACACGCCATGCTAAGGTCGCCAGTGGACTCGACCTCTAAAGAAGTATCCACAGACTACATGTATTATGTGCATGGCATATTATTTTCGTGTCTTACGTACGAGACTGATGTGTCTACGTCCGTGCTGTTGAGGATGAACACTCCTTCGAAACTAGCCAGTGGTGCTTAATAAAATAGTAACTTAAACTAACAGCTGGTGAAAATGATTTGTTCTTTGAAAAAAATAAATAGAATTTAGGTACAAAATGAGGTTTCCTAGAAGACTGAAAGTCGGTCTAAGAATAGACATGACTAGAAACGACACAACAAGAAGGGAACTCTGTGACAAAGTTTGTACCCGGAAATAATGGACAATGAAAAATTTATACCCAGATGATAAAAACTGCAAATATCTGTGAGTGTCGCGCAAGTCAATAGTACCTAATATTTAAACCGAAGAAGAGGCAAGGAGCAGAACTTTAAAAACATTCAGCACATTTTCTTAATTTTCTCCTCGGCACACGTAGAAGGTGTCAGCAAGTGAATCCTAATAAATACGAAAGAAAGCTTGAGGGAGTATTATTACTAGGTATCTCATCACCGAATTGGATGATATCGTATCGTGTGCTTTTCTGGACGGAGGTTAGGAGGAGAAGCGAAAGACCACACTGCGAAACAAGGTAAAGGTCCACGGGAGCGTTATGTTTTGCAACAGAGTAGGAATGCACACGGCTCTAAGGATGCTGGAAGCAACGAGTGGTGACGCGTCCATCTATCTGTGCGCGAACGCGTCTCGAGTTATTTCTCTAATATCAGTAACTCCGCTACAAGTGCCTTTTACTTCAGTGACTGCCACTGACAATTCCAGAGAGATTGCCGAACTATTTGGCGAAATTGTTACCCTACTGGACTTACACGTCGGGAAAGAGCTCAAATCCTCATCTATCTATCTACCATAAACGGATCAGGAATCGTAAGCAATGCTAGTATGTAGGCCGACACGTTAAAGTTATTTATCTTCTTTTGTTCACCTCTCAGATGTAAAAACAGTGAGTGTACCAGAGCAAAACTCTCGAATTAACAAGTCGGTAGTCTGCTCTTTTCAAGTAGCTTCTCTAGTTCTGGCTGATCCCAAAAGTTTTCGTAACAGTCTACTGAAGTGAAAATCTTTAAACATTCTAGTTAAGCCTTTTTAATTAGCAGGTAGTTGAGTATACAGGCAGTTCCAGCAGGAATACAAACGTGAGTTCGACATCAAACAGACGTGCAGCGTTGTCTCGGGCAGACCAGTATGACAGATATGATCAGAGCGCCCTTTTGGACGAAGTATTCTGGCACTCGCCTGAAACGACGTAGGACGATCACGGAAGATGCAAAACAGCATGTCTAGAGGGGAACTGAAGCTTCCTACTTCCAGATGTATCCAATATTCAATTGACATTAACAAGGTTGAAAAACTTCTCGTAGAGATCCTGATGTTTTCGATTAACTTTACCGCGTTTGCGACTGGAAGGGCGTGTTATTTAATTAGGCTGGAAAAATTGATGCTAAATGAATTCTAAATCAGACGGGAACTATGCATCTGGTTGTTTCGCAAATATAAAGTGTGGTTGTCAAATGAAAATCCAGTAAATTTGGGTAGCTTTTTGAAATAAATGTGGTGTAATCTTGATTGTGATGAAAATGTAGTCTCGAAGCTATGTATAGAATATTTTCGTGTTTTCCAAAAAAAGTATTGGCTTTTATTAGATCAGAATACTGTTCAAGGGAGCGGGATATGTTTCCTAATTCGCTGAACAGCTCAAAACATAGAGAATTCAGATATTTTTCGGCTTTAATAAGTGAAATCGCTTTTTCTGTGTAAAAATTAAAGAAATTGCTTTGAAAATTACTTTTTGATAAAAACAGAATATGGTTTAGAGAATGCCAAAATAGATATCGAACATGATGCACCATAAAGCTAAATAAAGAGGTAAATATATATTAATTTCTCTCACAACCTGCTGGTTACTTTTAGTTAACTGCGAAATATTACTGTTGAAGTTTCAGTACTTACAACCAAGTATATTTGTGCTGGATATTGGAGGAACCGAAAGTACAAAATACTGCAGTAAAAGAGGTACGTCAAATTTCAGCGGACCTAGTCGAGATTGTCCCGTTTAATCATCTCCAGATAGCTTATCAGTCCAAATGATTTCTCCTAACGGTAACATTCTCAGTAATTCATTGAGCTGCTTCATTTGAACTTACGTCGATTGGTTTTACTTTTCCTCTTATTTTGAAGAAATCATTACAGCAATCCTGCAACATAAAAAGCTTCGATCAGACGTTTTTAGTATTCTAGCATTTATTTTTACCTTCTATTTCTCTCTTCAGTGGCAGCTAATTGTTACTGCATATTCCAACACAGGTCCCTCTAACCTGAGTCTTCTTCCTTTAAGAGTTCTGCGCCGACCTTCCGGCTTACTCTGTCTAGTGTTACTTTATACGGCATTTTATCTGCACAGTTCATTTCCCACATACCAATAGCTTGCAGTTAGTGCTACGGTTTTACCATCTTCCACGTTTGTTTTCTGTAATGTACTGTATACTTAAAACGCATAGCTCGCGAAATATATTCCTTAGTTCTGTGTCAATATTTATTTGGAGAAAGTTTTCCCGCCTGTGGCAATATGCTGCTAATAGCTCCCTTGCTTGGACCATTCTCGTCAATCATACTTTCTAGGTAGCCGATTACTTTCATTTCTCGTACTACGTTTTCTCAAAAACCTTTCATTTAGCAAGACGCATTTCTTTTTGTATAACTCTTTATCACTTTAGTCTCTTTGCCTCTGCTACGTAGAACATCCAGTCTTGCTTATTTCCATTTGTTTTTCGCTCGAGCTACAAGAGCTATGTCGTTTTCCTTTGACATATACTGCCATTCCGCTTGTATCCAGGTCCTAAAGTTTCTATTCCCCTTCTATATTGCTTATTCTACAAGCAAGGTACTCAACACTGGCTATATTAGCTGTAACTATTGTGGTGTCGTGCTCTGTCAACACTATGCCAGGCCGTCAAAGTCAAGAGGTTGGCAGTAACTCATGTTACTGCCTCGCCAATCCGCTGCCGGCTCAAAGACAGCTCGAAGATTCATCCGTCGGAGGACGTGCGAAAGGCGCCACCACCGAGCCGACATAAGAAGACACCATAACGACCCAAGTCTGTTCCAGCTGTAAAGCAAAGTTTACTCGGTGTATTCGAAGGCTACTAGTTAGCCTCACCTCTCTGTGTTATTATCTGCGACGAACTTGCTTGTGCCAACGAACTGTGAGAATAAAAACAGATTTACAGAACTAAAGTTTAGTAAACCAGAATTATGGGCATAATTATTGCGTGTGTTTAAAATTATTTGCCTCTGCATCCACTCCTGGACCGACCCAATAACTATCCCTAACACACACATTGTTACTAACCACTTATATTACTGAAATTTATTCGCAATTGTGGAATATTTCTGACATTAGCAGCTTTAGGTATGAAGACATTACTTATTGGGGACACAAGACATTTTTGTGCCCGACCGGGAATCGAACGCGGATTTTTCGGTTGGCATGGTGTAAGTAGACTGTTAAGGTTTTCTTATTGGTAACGCCACGTAGCGCTCTGTATGAAAATCACTGGCTGTGCTGTGTGCAGTCTGTGGCTAGTTTGTATTGTTGTATGCCATTGTAGTGTTGGGCAGCTGGATGTTAACAGCGCGTAGCGTTGCGCAGTTGGAGGTGAGCCGCCAGCAGTGGTGGATGTGGGGAAGTGAGATGGCGGATTTTTGAGAGCGGATGATCTGGACGTGTGTCCATCAGAGACAGTAGACTGGATGTCATGAACTGATATATATAATATGACTTTTGAACAATATTAAGGTAAATACATTGATGTTCTCTATCAAAATCTTTCTTTTGCTAACTGTGCCTATCAGTAGTTAGTGCCTTCAGTAGTTTGAATCTTTTATTTAGCTGGCAGTAGTGGCACTCGCTGTATTGCAGTAGTTCGAGTAACGAAGATTTTTGTGAGGTAAGTGATTTGTGAAACGTATAGGTTAATGTTAGTCAGGGCCATTCTTTTGTAGGGATTTTTGAAAGTCAGATTGGGTTGCGCTAAAAATATTGTGTGTCAGTTTAAGCACAGTCTTTTATAATTCGACGTATGAAACGTCCCCTTAGAAAAATTATACAGAGCGCTACGTGGCGTTACCAATAAGAAAACCTAAACAGCCTACTTACAATGGACCGACACAAATTTTCATGTTTCATCAATGGGAATTATCTTCATACCTAAAGCAGCTAACGTCAGACATATTCTCCGATTGCGAAAAAATTTCATAATTTTAATACAGATTCAAGATCGTCACCAATACCTTGTTACTTCAGACATTGTTGGAAATAACTTTTACTGCTGCCATTTGCAGCTGTTGAGGACGTATCGTTTGGCTCTGTTCTTTAGCGCTATTTCTCTTAGGTTTTCGAGCCTCCTGTTTCAACTTCTATTTAATAATAGCATTGAAAATTTTTTAAAACATCATGCAAATATTTCAATGTTAAGCAGTGCTTCCATCTATACTCTACCTCACGTGGAGCTACAGGTGTTGGACAAAAATATGTGAAGACCACGAGAAACGCATGCTTGAACGTAAATGCGATGCTTCCCAAGCTTGCAGGCTGCGCTGTTATATTTGCCCACGAACGGCAACTGTACTCTGTCATCAATACGTCAGTCGTCATCAGAAAAGTATTCTATATAGTTGTGAGTGTATTACGGTGCAGATAAGGGAATTTTGAGGTGGGGAAACTGTTAGTGATCGTATGGTGGGTGCTTCCACAGCTAAGGTAGCCGAAGTGTTGGATATTTCAAGGGTTACCTTTCCGAAAATTTATACCACGTACAGGGAAAGCGGGAAAACATTATCCGCTAAACCAAACGCGGACGAAAGAGCGTGTTGACCGATCGTGACTGAAGAGGATTTTGACGAAAATTAAGAGGACGATTGCTGCAAAAGTCACTGCAGAACTGAATGTCGCACTCGCGAACCCTGTCAGCAGCAAATAACCCCCATAAGTTGGAAACTGCGACGCAAGTTGGGATTCCAAAAGCACACATCAGTGATGCAAATACCCGTAAGACGAAAACGTGGTGCCGAAGCCATAAAGTCCGGAATATGGAACAATGTCATTTGATCGGATGAGTCATTTTTCACACTGTTTCTAGATTCTGGCCGAATTTACGTACCAAGGGTGAAACACGGCGGGGATTTGGTGATGATTTGGGCAGCCATTTCGTGGTACACTTCTTGGTGTTGTAGCTCTCTGGGGCACCCTGGGATGCTCTCTGGGTTCTCTGGGTTCTCAATAGATGGCAGCGCAGTATGTCACGTGACCAAGTGGCGCGTGACCTTGAGTGTGCGAGAGAGAGCGCATGGAGCTGCGAGCCCTAGTATTACTAGGCTCGCAGCGGGATAAAATCAAGTTGGCGATTGCGCAACTGCAGATGATAAGGCGCTTTATCAATGGGCGCCCAGACGTCCACATACGCTGCGTGCGCCAGGACTGATGCTATATAAGGAGCACACTGTCCTGTCTAGCGCATTCACTCTTGTGTGAGTGAATAGCCACTGAGGCACTGCTTCCTACAATGGTTCGTAGACGTTGTTATCGTCGTCGCCGGCGATTGCTTGTCTACAAAACACTTGTAAATGTGGACGGCACTCTTGGTGCTTCGACATCTTCTGCTAAGGGGAAAAAGAACGAAGTAAGGGGAGTAGGTAAAACTGCTCAATTTGTTCTTATAAATGGACCTACTTTGTTTTGTGGCGCGAGGTTTAATTTCTCTTTAATGAAAAGTTCTACGTCTTCTGGTTTAGGCAATGGATGGATAACTGTTGCTTTCGTTCCATGGGTATACTGAAAGAATTACATTAACATTTTGGCTGATCACTTCCATTCTATTGTGCAATGCTTGTTCCCCAGTCTGTTGTTCAATAGTGATACTGTCTTCAGAGACGACAGCGCCCCTTTTCACACTGCTCGCACCGCCCACGACTGGTTTTGCGAGCACGCGGGTGAAACGTCGCACTTCACCTGGCCGCCAAAGTCACTATGTCACAATATTACTGAGCCTTTGTGGCGTACATTGGAGGCAAGAGTGCTTGATCGCAATTCACTTTCAACTTCGTTGCATGAACTTGCCACTACATTGAAGGAAGAATGGTACAAGATAGGCTTGAAACCCATACAGAACCTGTATTTATCTATTCTTAGCTTAGTCGATGATATTTTGAATGCCAACAGTTTTCTTACATCGTATTAGGAATGGTAACGGTTGTATGAATGTTCCCAGAACTCCTGAAGGTAGACGTTGATTGTGGAAATTGTATCAGAGACACAGTCCCTTTCAGTCTTCAGAGATATCACTAAACCAGCCCAACGGAGGGGGTCCGACAGCCGATCACTTCCAGTCTTTCTACCAGGAAGGAGGTACACAGCTAGTGTTGTCTGTAGTTCAACCATGCCTAGAAGTTCAATACCGCATTTCGATCGTGTCCGCATTGTTACTTTTTGCCAGGAAGGGCTCTCAACAAAGGAAGTGTCCAGGCGTCTCGGAATGAACAAAAGCAATGTTATTCGGACATGGGAGAGATACAGAGAGACAGGAACTGCCGACGACAGGCCTCGCTCAGGCTGTCCAAGGGCTACTAGAGCAGTGGATGTCCACTACCTACGGATTATGGCTCGGAGGAACCTCGACAGCAACGCCACCATGTTGAATGCTTTTCGTGCAGCCAAGGGACGTCGTGTTACGACTCAAACTGTGCACAATAGGCTGCATGATGCGCAGCTTCACTCCCGACATCCATGGCGAGGTCCATCTATGCAACCACGACATCGTGCAGCGCGGTACAGATGGGCCCAACAACATGCCGAATGGACCGCTCAGGATTGGCATCGAGTTCTCTTCACCGATGAGTGTCGCATATGTCTTCAACCAGACAATAATTGGAGACGTGTTTGGAGGCAACCCGTTCAGGCTGAACGCCTTAGACTTAAACACATTGTCCAGCGAGTGCAGCAATGTGGAGGTACCAGTGCATCAAGGTGGAGGTTCCCTGATGTTTTGGGGTGGCATTATGTGTGGCCGACGTTCACCGATGGTGGTCATAGAAGACTCCGTATCGGCATATTGGCGAGGCCTACATCTTCATGGACAACAATTCGCGCCCTCATCGTGCACATCTTGTGAATGACTTCCTTCACACTAACGACATCGCTCGACTAAAGTGCCCAGCATGTTCCCCACACATGAAACCTACCGAACATGCCTGGGATAGACTGAAAAGTGCTGTTCATGGACGACGCGTCCCACCAACCTCTGAGGGATCTACGCCGAATCGCCGCTGAGGAGTGGGACCATCTGGACCTACAGTGCCTTGATGAACTTGTGCATAGTATGCCACGACGAATACAGGCATGCGTCAATGCAAGAGGACGTGCTACTGTGTATTAGAGATACCGGTGTGTACAGCACTCGGGACCACCACCTCTGCTGGTGTCGCTGTATGGTGGTAGAACATGCAATGTATGGTTTTCATGAACAATAAAAGGGGCGGAAATGATGTTTATATTGATCTCAATTTGCTGTACAGGTTCCGGAACGAGGAGATGCAAAACGTTTTTTGATGTGCGTGTATAAGGTGGAAGGGGGAGGGAGAGGCAGGAAAGGAAAGGGAATACTGATGTTAGCTATATCGGGAGATCACGCAGAATCAGCGGCCACGGGTGAAAATGTGTGCCGGATGTGGATTCGAACGTGGGATCTCCTGCTTACTAGGCAGGTGCCTTAACTACTGTGCCACCCGGGACACGGTCTTTACCACTATTGGGCGGACTATCTCGGCCGACCCACAATCTCACCGAGCGCCACCCACCTGCAGTTCCTGTCCATTTCCTTCGCGCTCGCTAAATCAGTTTCTGCGAATTCTTAATGGAGTACGGCAGATAACTGAAGACTTTTCCATTCAGATGCTGTTCCCTCTTTAACTATCTCGACTTCTATGGAACGTTTAACTTCAATCTTCCACCCTAATTATTTTTGATATAATTGAGAGTGCAAATCGAGACGGTTCTCGATAGAAACCGGCAGATCTATGCATCCTGCAGGTGGCGCAGGAGTTCGGACGTGCTTGTGCATCCTCACCTTCGACCATAAATATAACAGACTGGCCCTGACGTCATTTTCGTGGCTCCAACATCTCTGGGCTGAAGTCACGTGAATGTTGGCAAAACATGGTTGTTTCGTGTTGCGCTTATGGCTGTACTCTGCGTTTTGTCGGGGGAAATGGCATTACATTTCACGTGTAAGTGTTTCTATGATAGTGGAGATGCGTTTATTGAAATCTGCTGAAGTGAATTTCATATGTTTTTTACTCTTGAAGTGGAGTATCACGTAAGTTAAAGTGTTGAAAGTGATGCCTGTTAAGTCAGACTCATATTACATTTTGGAAAGTATCTGTGATAATTCGGTTACAGAAGTAAGTATAATTGTTTCTCGTTCCTACTCATAGGTTCCCTAACGATGAAAACCGAAGGCAGCTTTGGATACACGCCCTGAAACGGAAAAACTTTAAGCTATTTGCACATACGCGCCTTTGCTCGAAGCACTCCGCGAAGTGTTTTTATAGGATAGTTATTATTTACAATATATATGTACAGTTTATATTTACAGAGTCTGTCATTTTTAAACCTAGGCTCCAAAATTAATTTCTGAAACTTCAAAGTCTCATCTTTCATCTAAAATATCAATTTTTTAAACTGTTAGTTTAAACTTTTGTGAAAATAGTGGGAACTGAACCTTTGCTGTGCACCTAAAATTGATACTCTAAATTGGACCCGCTCTAAAGTCGACAATTTTGGCACCTATAGTTGACATAATTCCCATATCCCACTTTCTTTTATAAGTGACTAGAGCTCAAAACGCGGCGAATCCAATGTTTAAAGTTTTGACACGAGCCCACTCTCACCGTTTAAAAGAATTTTAACGACATTGTACCTTAATTGATAGTTTATAGTAATTTCGTCCCCCTGCCCACCAGAGTGGCGTTCGATGCATTTGTTAGATTTTATAAATGCCACTGTGAACAAATCCAGGTCAAATGTAGTTCTGGCATAATTTTTCACAAATAAAAAGGTAATTTTTGTTGGAAGCGTTTGGCAGTCAATTGAGAAATGTGGGGAAAATACGACACAAACATAGGATGGCAGACCGCTGATTTGAAATCCCGCCACGTTTTGCCAACAGTCACGTGGTTTATGTTGGAGCCACGCCAGCCCTATAGCTTCTGCCCAGCAAGGCCAGTCTACTAGTATCTATGGTTGAAGATCTTCACTGGAGAAGGTGGATCCATTTGCCCGTCTACGCGAAACAGTTATATGAATGCGTACTGACCACGCGTTTATGTAAGTGTTTCGCCTAAATGGGCAACGGAACAACCTTTTTCAGTGCGGTAACCTCAGAGTAGCGACCATGAAGCGAAAGGATAGTGACTGCGGATAGGTGGCGCACGGTGGGATTGTGGATCGGCCGAGACAATCCGCGCAGTTGCAGTAAAGACTGCGGCCTGAGTGGCGCAGTGGTTAGCACACCTGCCTAATTAGCAGAAAAACGCTGGTTCGAATCCCGGTCCGGCACACACACACCAAAAAAAAGGTTCAAACGGTTCTGAGGTCATCAGACCCCTAGAACTTTGAACTACTTAAACCTAACTGACCTAAGGACATCACACACATCCACGCCCGAGGCAGGATTCGAACCTGCGATCGTAGCGATCGCGCGGTTCCGGACTGTAGCGCCTAGAACCGCTAGGCCACTCCGGCCGGCAGTCCGGCACACATTTTCCCCCGTCGCCACTGATTCCGCGTAATGTCACGATACAGCTCACACCAGTATTCCCTTCCCTTTCCTTTCTCCGCACTCCACCTTCAGTTTACAGGTAATAGTTGTGTTTTGTGGTGTTTCCATATTTTTTGTCCATACCGTGTACGAGTTTATGGATACTCTAATCGTCCCTTTGCCTACCAGCGGGAGTGAGTCGATTCGAAGAGAGCCATAGAAATCGATGAGTCCGTTCGCGTCTCGGCGATAAGCAGCCGGCCGGTGGTCGTGTGGAAAGCCGCCGCGCAACTTTCTACGGCCGCAGTCGGTGTCTGCCGCGGCGGAAGGACGCAGACGCGGCTCCGGCGCACCTTCTGGTTCATTCCACAGCGGCGCGCTGCCGTCGCTCTACCTGCCGACGCGGCCTCTGGCTTCGCCTCACGGGATCTCTCGCTCGCGGTTTTACCACCAAGTAATGCAACTACATCGCACTACCCCTATTGCGGATTGTTAATATTGGACTGATTGACAACTTTCTGCAGGACAGGAAACTGTATGTCCGAGTCGACGATGACAACTCCGAAATGAAACTGATCTTCGCAGGAATTCCGTAGGGCTCCGTCATTTCGCCTCTCCTTTTCAACTTATACAGGGTGTTACAAAAAGGTACGGCCAAACTTTCAGGAAACATTCCTCACACACAAAGAAAGAAAATATGTTATGTGGACATGTGTCCGTAAACGCTTACTTTCCATGTTAGAGCTCATTTTACTACTTCTCTTCAAATCACATTAATCATGGAATAGAAACACACAGCAACAGAACGTACCAGCGTGACTTCAAACACTTTGTTACAGGAAATCTTCAAAATGTCCTCCGTTACCGAGGATGCATGCATCCATCCTCTGTCGCATGGAATCCCTGATGCGCTGATGCAGCCCTGGAGAATGGCGTACTGTATCACAACCGTCCACAATACGAGCACGAAGAGTCTCTACATTTGGTACCGCGGTTGCGTAGACAAGAGCTTTCAAATGCCCTCATAAATCAAAGTCAAGAGGGTTGAGGTCAGGAGAGCTTGGAGGCCATGGAATTGGTCCGCCTCTACCAATCCATCGGTCACCGAATCTGTTGTTGAGAAGCGTACGAACACTTCGACTGAAATGTGCAGGAGCTCCATTGTGCATGAACCACATGTTGTGTCGTACTTGTAAAGGCACTTCTTCTAGCAGCACAGGTAGAGTATACCGTATGAAATCATGATAACGTGCTCCATTGAGCGTAGGTGGAAGAGCATGGGACGCAATCAAGACATCACCAACAATGCCTGCCCAAAGTTCACAGAAAATCTGTGTTGATGACGTGATTGCACAACTGCGTGATGATTCTCGTCAGCCCACACATGTTGATTGTGAAAATTTACAATTTGATCACTTTGGAATGAAGCCTCATCCGTAAAGAGAACATTTGCACTGAAATGAGGATTGACACATTGTTGGATGAACCATTCGCAGAAGTGTACCCGTGGAGGCCAATCAGCTGCTGATAGTGCCTACACACGCTGTACACGGTACGGAATCAACTGGTTCTCCCGTAGCGCTCTCCATACAGTGACGTGGTCAACGTTACCTTGTACAACAGCAACTTCTCTGACGCTGACAGGGTTATCGTCAACTGCACGAAGAATTGCCTCGTCCATTGCAGGTGTCCTCGTCGTTCTAGGTCTTACCTAGTCGCGAGTCATAGGCTGGAGTGTTCCGTGCTCCCTAAGACGCCGATCAATTGCTTCGAATGTCTTCCTGTCGGGACACCTTCGTTCTGGAAATCTGTCTCGATACAAACGTACCGCGCCACGGCTATTGCCCCGTGCTAATCCATACATCAAATGGGCATCTGCCAACTCCGCATTTGTAAAGATTGCACTGACTGCAAAACCACGTTCGTGATGAACACTAACCTGTTGATGCTACGTACTGATGTGCTTGATGCTAGTACTCTAGAGCAATGAGTCGCATGTCAACACAAGCACCGAAGTCACCATTACCTTCCTTCAATTGAGCCAACTGGCGGTGAATCGAGGAAGTACAGTACAAACTGACGAAACTAAAATGAGCTCTAACATGGAAATTAAGCGTTTCCGGACACAAGTCCACATAACATCTTTTCTTTATTTGTGTGTGAGGAATGTTTCCTGAAAGTCTGGCCGTACCTTTTTGTAGCACCCTGTATATAAATGACATCCCAACAGTCCCCCTTGTTACGGCGAGTTTTGATGCGGACGATACGGCCTTTCTGACGACTGGAGGACACTTGGACCAGCTAATCGCTAGGATGCAACGGCAACGTGCTGTAATGAAACGCTGGGCGCTGCAAAATAAGATAACGATCAACCCGACGAAGACGGCAGCCGTTATGTTCACACGGAGGAAACCAGTTCTGAACGACAGACTCCAAATATCTGATCAATTTATCCCATAGTCGCCGGGAGTGAAGTACCTCGGTGTCTACTTTGACAAAAAATTGCTCTTTACGAAGCATATTGACGGCAAGAAGACGGGAGCCCAGAAGACGGCCAGGTCATTGATTCCGTTACTGAAGAGTAAGGATCTCAACCCTAAGACTAAACTCCAATTGTATAAGGCAACGGTGGAACCCAAAATGTTATATGGCTCCACCTCGTGGGGAACTACATGTGTCTCCAACTACAACAAACTCCAAGCGCTGCAAAACACCTGCTACCGATGGATCACAGGAGCTCCATGGTGGACAAGAAACGTCGATATCCGCACCGCACTCCTCGAGACCACTATACAAGGGAAGGTCCATGACAAGGCTCTACGAGTTTTTGACAAAATCGAGGCCCCTAGGGACGAAGTTCGACAATTAGGATTGGTAGGAACAGTTAACCCTGCAAGATGGCACAAGTATCGAGTACCGAAGTCAATGACGTTTCATCCCCCATAGGCGATCTGTCATAACACGAGGAAGCAGTCACCCGTAACAACCTAGACACGTCTCACCCTCCACAGGAGATAGACATAGCCAAAGACAGCAGGCTAAAGGACCCATTGAGTTCCCAAGCCTAGCAGAATGTGTAATAAATAAAGTGTTCTCTTTTTATCCTTACGTTCCATCCTAGAAGAATAAGTCATCAAGGATGGTCTCTTCAGCGCACACTACACGCGCGCGCGCGCGCGCGCGCACACACACACACACACACACACACACACACACACACACACACACGCATAAACCAAGTAATGCTGAAATTTGATCAGAGATGAGTTCCGGCGCACAAGTGTAACCTACAGATGCATATGTTACGCTGCGGCCATCTATAGGACGAGAAGCATCTCTGTTTACGGTCTCGATGATTTAAAAAAAAAAAAAAGCACGTTGGAGGTTTGAAGTTAAGCGTTCCATAGACATTGAGGTGACTAAACTAGGAACAACGTCTGAATGGACAATTCTGAGAATAATTATTTGCCGTACTCCATTAAGAATTCGCAGAAATTGATTTTGGGAAACGGAGTGATATCAAAATGTAATCGGACTGGAATTTGAGCACTTTTACTCTCGAATTGGAGTCCGGTATCATAGCCGCTATAGCAGATCATTCACTTCATAATTTTTCCTTGAAACATTTGAAGTGAATGCCAGGGCTAATAAGGACATACAGAGTGCTCTAAGTAAACAAACTGAATGCCATGACGCTTCTTTCAAAAAACAGCTGCAGATTTTCTATCCCGTACTTGTTTACCAACCCAGGGAGAAGTGAAAATGTAATCGCCCTTCTGCCTCTGTGCAGTTTTTTCTGTTAAATCTGAAAGAAAAGTTTGAGTAATAAAAGTGTATCATTAAGAAAGACAAGTTCTTGTTAAAAAGTGTATAATGCTGGTCCGCAGATTATCGTCAATGTTGTTTTTCTCGACCATATATCGTACCAGAAATCAAGGCCGTGAAACAAAATTTCAGAGCAGCGATAAAATTGTAATGATACCAAATACCACAATTAAGATTCGCAAATGACAAAATCCTTGTCACTGAATTTAAGGAAGATTTACGAGACCTCTTCAACCGGGTGGACAATCTACTTAAAGCACAAAAAAAAAAGGAAACGATAAGGAAGCGAAACTACTTAGTCGAAACAGGGGAGCAGGACCACTAGAAGCAGCTCTGCGCAGACTAGGAAATAATTTAAGAAAATTCCAATGGCATAAATCATTTGCTTGGAATAAATATTTCATAATAGTTAGGCCCTTTACTTAGCAAATACCTGAGTCTATCAGCGAGTTCAAGCACGAGCCATTGAACCAAGAGGGAGTGCCGTCTCAGAAAATACAGGATGGGCCGTTTGATCCTTCGGCCCTTTCCGGAGGAACCATTCTGAGTATAACTACAAGTCGCTGAATTGCTCGACGTGTGCATGACACCTGTGTCGTGATATAGTGTCGAAAGTTCAGATATTTATAGAAAATTAACGCGACAAGTGCACCGAGGAGATTTAGTACACCAAATCCATCGTGAAAGAGTTCGTGGCCGTATTGATTTGAAGATGATCGTTTGATTGGATTGGGACAGTATAATGCAAAAACTGAAATATGATATCAAAAGAAATACAATAAAACTAGAACGGCATTCTTATTGGCCCTACATTTCCTGCAAGTAATGGAACACAACAGAAGAGGGTGTCTTCCTTTAGAGCACCAAAGCTATTCTCACACTAAACTGCCACTAGAGCCTTTACCAGCTACATTTTCAGACAATCAAGCGCATTAACGAAATGAAATACACCCGCTACTACAACTTGTTGTACCTCAGCATCCCCTGATGTGGCTTATCGGAGTCAAAGTAGTGGCAAAGTCAGGGAACGAGCGTAGGCAAGCAGACGCAGGAATCCTGCCGCGCCATTCTAGACAAGGTCATAGTGGAGGTGGTTTGCTATTGTCTTCCTCCGATCTGTTATGAAGTGTCTTCCGCATATCTGTCGTGTGGATTGTGATGAGTGTTTATACACTGTAGTGTTGGATTTGTCTTGTTATGGATGAAGGAAAGGGAAAGGATGGCTTCAAATGGCTCTGAGCACTATGGGACTCAATTTCTGAGGTCATTAGTCCCCTAGAACTTAGAACTAGTTAAACCTAACTAACCTAAGGACATCACACACATCCATGATCCATGCCCGGGCAGGATTCGAACCTGCGACCGTAGCGGTCTCGCGGTTCCAGACTGCAGCGCCTAGAACCGCACGGCCACTTCGGCCGGCTGGGAAAGGATGAAACACGGAACCAGTACATAGCCTAATCCTTTCGAATAGTACCCGGAGAGCTGCCGAGCTTTTCGTCCCCGTCCGAATGACGAATCGCCATCAGCAGTCCCACCTACCCTCATCTTAACGAGACACTGCGGAGAGGTTTGGAATTTAGTGCGGGACACTGGCGCAAAGACCACCTCTGCTCTCCTTTTCGACCAGTTACTAGCAGTGAAAATTTTCCACCACGAGGCTTACCCCGCGTTGAATGCCACCGCATAAGTGTGCGTTAGCATCTTGGCCACAGACGCGGGAATGTAGCTGATATGAGAATCTTATATACTGCCGGAAGAAGAAATGCAACACCTTCAATGACTATGTTGCACTAGGATATATAAATGCATACGGAGGGGTTATTGTGTCAGCGATTGATTTGTCACGGTCAACGGCAGTCAGATGGCGCTTAGGAAGTCTGTCTGGGCACCCTCTATTTTGACTCTGCAGGCAGTAACAGTGCAGAGTTTACAGGTGAACAGTGTGTGCAATATTCATTCGAGGGTACAACCATGCCACGCCAACGAATACGTACTCCTGTTGAACAACTTCAGCCATTTACCGTGCTGATTCGTGGTCCTGGAGGAGGTGTCCTGATGGTCCTGATGGAGGTATCGCCGGACTGCTGCACGTATTGGGCGAAATGTATCGATGTTGTGTCGTTGTTTTCAGCAGTTGTCTGTGGACCAGGTTATGGAGTAGTATGTGGACCAGGTTAATGCTGCAAGAAGCGATGGCCGATCAAACGTCATCCAGGGACGAAATCCGGGCAAATGTTACTCCTGCTGTGTTGTCAGGGACCACTGAAATCTTGCAGCACGATTAACAACATGTCTGTCTCTGGCCAGGCTACCACTGACAGCACGGCACCGCCAAGCATGACTACTCTGGTGTCATCAAAGAGGTGGAATAGCACTCTGTTGTCTTCAGTGACGAGAGTAGGTTCGGTCTAGATGCTAGTGATGGAAGTACGCTTGTATGGGTTAGGCCTGGTGAACTGTCTATTCCAGAGTGCAATCGCCCACGACATATCTATCTTAGACTATATGAAGGTGGCGATGCTGGTCGTGAGGGAGATGGGGAAGAATTTGTCACAACTTGTGGTCACATCTGATGTTGCTGCAGGGTGAAGTAACCAGTGCCCGCTACCTTGCAAAGGCTGTTATCTCCGTGCTACTCTCACTTCTTCGATAGGAAGGTGATGTGTTTGTTCAGCAGTACAATGCACCTGTGCGTACGGCGGCTGTGACGCAACGTGCTGTTCGTGGCGTACTACAACTGTCCTGGTCAGCAAGATCGCCAGACCTCTAGCTAATTGAACTCGTATGGAACATGATGACTCTGAAACTAACTCATTCTCGAGAGCCTCCAACAACGGTTTCCGAATTGCAACAAAAGGTGCAAGATGAATGGGCCAATCTCCTGCATTCGGCATCTTTATGATCGTTTGCATACGCGAGTACACACCTGCGATGCGGCCAGATGGGTTTAGGGGCAGGGGGGGGGGGGGGAGAAGGGGGGGTCACTGTGTAGGGGTGCGACTGTCTGAACATCCTGTACGCTGATAGATATGTTTCATTTGGTCTGAGTATGTTATCAAAAAAATTACAGCAACTGAAAAGTCAAGAACGATGAGATGTTTCCCAAAGCCGCATAGCTGTGTGAAGATGCTTTATTCGCAACTGCCGGTTTCACGTTAGTATAGACGCATCATCAGATCTACACTACTGGCCATTAAAATTGCTACACAACGAAGATGACGTGCTACAGACGCGAAATTTAACCGACAGGGAGAAGATGCTTTGATATGCAAATGTGTAGCTTTTCAGAGCATTCACACAAGGTTGGCGCCGGTGGCGACAGCTACAACGTGCTGACACGAGGAAAGTTTCCAACCGATTTCTCATACACAAACAGCAGTTGACCGGCGTTGCCTGGTGAAACGTTGTTGTGATGCCTCGTGTAAGGAAGAGAAATGCGTACCATCACGTTTCCGACTTTTATAATCGTCGGATTGTAGCCTATCGCGATTTAGGTTTATCGTATCGCGACATTGCTGCTCGCGCTGGTAGAGATCCAATGACTGTTAGCAGAATATGGAATCGGTGGGCTCAGGAGGGTAATACGGAACGCCGTGCTGGATCCCAACGGCTTCGTATCACTAGCAGTCGAGATGACAGGTATCTTATCCGCATGGCTGCAACGGATCGTGCAGCCACGACTCGATCCCTGAGTGAACATATGGGGACGTTTTCAAGACAACAACCATCTGCACGAACGGTTCGACGACGTTTGCAGCAGCATGGACTATCAACTCGGAGACCATGTCTGCGGTTACCCCTGACGCTGCATCACAGACAGGAGCGCCTGCGATGGTGTACTCAACGCCGAACCTGGGTGCACGAATAGCAAAACGTCATTTTCTCGGATGAATCCAGGTTCTGTTTACAACATCATGACGGTCGCATCCGTGTTTGGCGGCATCACGGTGAACGCCCATTGGAAGCGTGTATTCGTGATTGCCATACTGGCGTATCACCCGGAGTGATGGTATGGGGTGCCATTGGTAACACGTTTCGATCACCTCTCGTTCGCATTGCCGGCACTTTGAACAGTGGACGTCAAGTTTCAGATGTGTTACGACTCGTAACACATCTGTAATGCAGTAAATGAAGCAGGCAAAAAGGAATACAAACGTCTCAAAAATGAGATCGACAGGAAGTGCAAAATGGCTAAGAAAGGATGGCTAAAGGACAAATGTAAGGATGTAGAGGTTTATGTCACTAGGGGTAAGACAGATACTGCCTACAGGAAAATTAAAGAGACCTTTGGAGATAAGAGACCCACTTGCATGAACATCAAGAGCTCAGATGGAAACCCAGTTCTAAGCAAAGAAGGGAAAGCAGAAAGGTGGAAGGAGTATATAGAGGGTCTATATAAGGGCAATGTACTTGAGGACAACATTATAGAAATGGAAGAGGATGTAGATGAAGATGAAATGGGAGATACGATACTGCGTGAAGAGTTTGACAGAGCACTGAAAGACCTAAGTCGAAACAAGGCCACCAGAGTAGACAACATTCCATTTGAACTACTGAAGGCCTTGAGAGAGCCAGTCCTGACAAAACTCTACCATCTGGTGAGGAAGATGTATGAAACAGGCGAAATACCCTCAGACTTCAAGAAGAATATAATAATTCCAATCCCAAAGAAAGCAGGTGTAGACAGATGTAAAAATTACCGAACTATCAGTTTAATAAGTCACAGCTACAAAATACTAACGCGAATTCTTTACAGAAGAATGGAAAAACTAGTAGAAGCCGACCTCGGGGAAGATCAGTTTGGATTCCGCAGAAATGTTGGAACACATGAGGCAATCCTGACCTTACGCCTTATCTTAGAAGAAAGATTAAGGAAAGGCAAACCTACGTTTCTAGCATTTGTAGACTTAGAGAAAGCTTTTGACAATGTTGCTGGAATAATGTCTTTCAAATTCTAAAGATAGCAGGGGTAAGATACAGGGAGCGAAAGACTATTTACAATTTGTACAGAAAGCAGATGGTAGTTATAGGAGTCGAGGGACACGAGAGGGAAGCAGTGGTTGGGAAGGGAGTGAGACAGGGTTGTAGCCTCTCCCCGATGTTATTCAATCTGTATATTGAGCAAGCAGTAAACGAAACAAAAGAAAAATTCGTAGTAGGTATTAAAATCCATGGAGAAGAAATAAAAACTTTGAGGTTCGCCGATGACATTGTAATTCTGTCAGAGACAGCAAAGGACTTGGAAAAGCAGTTGAACGGAATGGGCAGTGTCTTGAAAGGAGGATATAACATGAAGATGAACAAAAGCAAAACGAGGATAATGGAATGTAGTCGAATTAAGTAGGGTGATGCTGAGGGAATTAGATTAGGAAATGAGACACTTAAAGTAGTAAAGGAGTTTTGCCATTTGGGGAGCAAAATAACTGATGATGGTCGAAGTAGAGAGGATATAATATGTAGACTGGCAATGGCAAGGAAAGCGTTTCTGAAGAAGAGAAATTTGTTAACATCGAGTATAGATGTGTGAGGAAGTCGTTTCTGAAAGTAGTTGTGTGGAGTGTAGCCATGTATGGAAGTGAAACATGGACGATAAATAGTTTGGACAAGAAGAGAATAGAAGCTAGCGAAATGTGGTGCCACAGAAGAATGCTGAAGATTAGATGGGTAGATCACATAACTAATGAGGAAGTATTGAATAGAATTGGGGAGAAGAGGAGTTTGTGGCACAACTTGACAAGAAGAAGGGACCAGTTGGTAGGACATGTTCTGAGGCATCAAGGGATCACAAATTTAGCATTGGAGGGCAGCGTGTAGGGTAAAAATCGTAGAGAGAGACCAAGAGATGAATACACTAAGCAGATTCAGAAGGATGTAGGCTGCAGTAGGTACTGGGAGATGAAGAAGCTTGCTCAGGATAGAGTAGCATGGAGAGCTGCATCAAACCAGTCTCAGAACTGAAGACCACAACAACAACAACAACAACAATGGCCATTAAGTGCTGAGTGTTTTTTGTTTGCAACTGAAGTCTCCGATGTGCGGCTTGACTGAAACGACAGGATGAGGTGAGTGTTTAGCCGCGAGGCGGCACAGCGCAGGCGATATTGCGCAATGCGCGCTGCCGGAGGCTGGGAAAGAGGAGGAGCAGCGGGCAGCAGGTAGCGGGCGACTGACCTTGGCGTCCGGCAGGTCGCGCGCGCGGGCGGCGTCCCTCGCGAGCCCCACGGCGGCCAGCACGGCCACCAGGTTGGAGAGCGCGAGCGCGCACAGGCTGAGCGCCAGGAAGGCGGCGGCGCCGCGCGCGCCGCGGCCGCGCAGCCCGGCCCACAGCGCCGCCGCCCCCGCCGCCCCCGCGGCGCCGCCGCCCCACAGCGCCGCCCCCGCCGCCGCCACGGCCGCGCCGCGCGCCGCCCCCAGCGCGCCCGCCGCCGCCATCAGCATGCCCAGGGACACGTGGAGCGCGCCCAGCACCACCAGCGCCGTGCGCGTGTCCAGGCCACGGCAGCAGGCGCGCGCCCGCGCGCACACCAGCCTCCAGGGGCCGCCCCCGGGGTCCTCCGCCGCCGGCGCCGCCCCCGTCCCCTTCTGGTCGGGTGGCGACTTGACGATCAGCATGTCGGTCGACAGCAGGCTCGAGTCGGGCGCTTTCTTCGGCGGCTGCTGCTGCTGTTCGTACTGTTGCGGTAGCTGCTGCCGCGGTTTCTTCTTCGGGGTTCCCTCTTTGGACGCGTCATTGCTGCCTGTCACTGCCCCCGACTTGGCGGAGGGCGTCACGCACTTCATCATTTTGCCGAGAATGTCTTTTTCAGGGAGCGTCATTGTCGCACTGTCCGGCTATCGCCTTACGATCCAAAGCTGAGAAAACATCATTTTTATCTCGTGTCGTTACAAGACACCGAGAGTCTGAACCATAACCGTGGTAACAGATCACTACAACATCGGTAAGTCAATCACAATAGCCTAGTTACGTCAGCTACCTTAGGCTTACTGTTCATTAGCAAAATCTATAACACTCGTAGCACGGTCACGTGGCACTGAAGCTAATGCTAAGAGAGCTACTTGTCAGTTCTCCTGTTTTTCACCCTAACCCCTCAGCCAGTTATCGAGAGCACCCCGCTATTGCGGCGCTTTCACGCTCGACACTAGTAAACAAGAAAGTGCCAGGCCTCCTCAGGCAGGTAGTCATCAGAGAGTCCTGCGCAGCTCGCTGTCCTGGCGGCGCAGTTTTCAGCAGGTGGCGGAGCGGAGCCCGGCGACTGGCAAGAAGGCGGAGGACGTGTTGCGGTCGCGTGCGCAGCTTGCGACCGTCGCGGCGCTACTGAGCGACACACTTCGCGGCACGCGCCGGCTGCCTGCTGGCTCTCTCCGTCTCCCTCCCCCCCTCCCTCTCTCTCTCTCTCTCTCTTACCGGCTCGCTCCTTCCCTCTCTCCGGCGCCGCTCCTGAGGCGGACCGACAGCGCGATCGAGATCTCTCTCAGTCGGCAGCGGCCGACGTAATTACGCGGACGCGCACCGCGCGAGACACGCCGGACCTGTCGGCACGTGGCTCGTCGCAACTCCTGCGCGGTACAAGTCGCGGAGGAGCACACATACGCACCGCTCCCCCATCTCGGTGGACAAGGCCGGCGGCATCAGCATCCGCGTTCCGCCACTCGGCGACTGCCGTTTCCAAACAACGTGTATGAAGCGAACTTAAAACCAGAATTGTGATGCTACACTTCCCAGCTGCGAATGATTACGTATTTATTCATCCAAGCTGATCCAGTTAGGACCGTCTGGTCATTCTCGCATCGGAACAGGGGTTGGGTGGGGCTGTTTGGGGGAAGAGACCAAACAGCGAGGTCATCGGTCTCATCGGATTGGGGAAGGATGGGAAAGCAAGTCGGCCGTGCCCTTTCAAAGGAACCACCCCAGCATGATTACGTAATTACTTATCCAAGCTGATCCGATTAGGACCATCTGTTCCCGACGTTTCGTCCAGGAGTGCCCTGGACATCCTCAGAGGCGCTCCTCTGCTGAGTCTTGCCGACTGACCGGTCGGACGTCCGAGAGCGACATGTATACTGTAGGAAAGGGGACTCGGCCGAGTCAAGTAGCTCCTTACTTTGCCTCACAAGGGCTGAGTGCATCCCGCTTGCCAACAGCACTCGGCTGGCCGGATGGTCTCGCCATCAACGTGGTGGCCCGGCTCGACAGCGATCAACTTCGGCTGTAAGACGGGAACTGGTGTTACCACTGCGGCAAGGTCGTTGGCCATGCAATAATATGCATTTGTAAACGCCAAGACATCACTCTGTTAAAAACAAAACCGTGAGCAAGCCAGGTTGTAGACCGTAATCTCCCAGACTGATCTTAATAACAAGGGAAAGTGGCCAGTTGCATGAGAAAAGTTGATGTTCTATTGCAAATGACGAGCTTTCGGTGCCACTTTTACTCATGCAACTCGTCATTTTCATTATTACCATCGTCCTACGAGATTACGGTCTACAACCTGGCTTGCTGGCGGTGATATTTTTAAAGTAAGTACTCTCTCAGTCTTGGTATTAACGAATGCATGTCATTCCATAACTACAGTTAATGGTGCTTTCCAATGCATATTCACCGCTTTTTTTACATTTTAAACGACCTGGAGATGGTTGTAGATGGGAACTGAAACTAGTTCTCGTCCTTTAACTTTAATAGGAAAATTGCAGTCTGGGCATTAAAAGTTTATTACTTTAAAAAAAAATTTGTGTGATAAATTGTGGAGTTGTCGCTACTTTTCTGTAGTTCACAAACGATCAGACAGTGACATAAAACTAACCAATTAGTACTTGGAATCACGAAGGTATATGAAGATTTCATGCGACTGCTTTGTCTAAACAAAGCACGCTGATTGAAAAATATACGCAAAGTTACAGTAGTGAACAAAACGAAACGCTGTACTTACTCCAGGGTTAGCTAGCAGCGCTACAATGTGAATGTCGTCAAACGAATGTTGCATAATTTTCCTTGTGCATAATCGCCGCGTATGGTCTACACGAAAACAGCCACTGATGATTTCCAAAAGTTTTGAGGTTAGTAACTGACTAAACATTTGGGTAGAAAAAAAAAAGAGAGAGAGCAATTTTCACCCACAAATAATCTGTTGTGAATGCATGGTACGTATGGATATCCATGAAAAGTCACTCTGTGGTGTCTAGTTTCTGCATGTCTACCGTGAATATTATTTAAAGGTACGTAACTCAGTCGTTATGCTTATCTTCGTAGGTAACGCAATTCCTCGCTTACAGTCGAAAAAAAAAATCGCAAAAGAGTCCTCTGCAATGAACAAGCGTCTTTCTTCCTTGCGACGAACTTGCTACTTCGAAACAGCAGTCTCGACGTAATCTCCTCCAGAGGGCGTGGTCCGCACCGCAACCACAGAACGCGAGGTACACTTTGTAGACGAGACGTTAGCGAGGCTTCATCACACAGCGGGTGGCATCTCATTCAGAACTCCGACTTTTTTTGCTCTTCCGAGAGGTGTAACTGTGAGCAGAATAGCTACAAAAGGCAGCTGCCGTCTTTCGGAGGTGGCGGGACCTCGTGACTTTCACTGCGCCTCGCCTGCTCGCGAGAAGGGACCGCCGTGAGTCGTGACTCGCGGTCTTTCGGAGGAGGAAGAAAACACGCCGGGGCGACGGCCGCTCGCAACCGGGGCCATTAACAACACCGGCGGCGACAAACGACACCGCACTGCCAGCTCCCGGCGAAAGTTTCCGCAGACGGCGCTTCCCCGCTGCTGCGGCGTGCGTGCAGAAAGCCGTTCTCCGCGCATGTCGTCCCTCCCTACCGTGACGAAAGCGCCTGCGGGGTGTCGCCAGCCACGATCCGACAACCGTCTTCCGCCTGCCGTAACACAGGAACGTCCGCCTCTTATTGCAGGCGGCTACCACAGACACGTGAGGCACTACTGACTCTACGACTTATCTTAGAAAATAGATTAAGGAAAGGCAAACCTACGTTTCTAGCATTTGTAGACAATGTTGACTGGAATGGCCTCTTTCAAATTCTAAAGGTGGCAGCGGTAAAATACAGGGAGCGAAAGGCTATTTACAATTTGTACAGAAACCAGATGGCAGTTATAAGAGTCGAGGGGCATGAAAGGGAAGCAGCGGTTTGGAAGGCAGTGAGACAGGATTGTAGCCTATCCCCGATGTTATTCAATCAGTATATTGAGCAAGCAGTAAAGGAAACAAAAGAAAAATTCGGAGCAGGTATTAAAATCCATGGAGAAGAAATAAAAACTTTGAGGTTCGCCGATGACATTGTAATTCTGTCAGAGACAGCAAGGGACTTGGAAGAGCAGTTGAACGGAATGGACAGTGTTATGAAAGGAGGATATAAGATGAACATGTAGTCGAATTAAGTAGGGTGATGCTGAGGGAATTAGATTAGGAAATGAGACAAAGTAGTAAAGGAGTTTTGCTATTTGGGGAGCAAAATAACTGATGATGGTCGAAGTAGAGAAGATATAAAATGTAGACTGGCAATGGCAAGGAAAGCGTTTCTGAAGAAGAGAAATTTGTTAACGTCGAGTATAGATGTAAGTGTCAGGAAGTCGTTTCTGAAAGTATTTGTATGGAGTGTAGGCATGTATGGAAGTGAAACATGGACGATAAATAGTTTGGACTAGAAGAGAACACAAGCTTTCGAAATGTGGTGCTACAGAAGAATGCTGAAGATTAGATGGGTTGATAACATAACTAATGAGGAGGTATTGAATAGAATTGGGGAGAAGAGGAGTTTGTGGCACAACTTGACAAGAAGAAGGGACCAGTTGGTAGGACATGTTCTGAGGCATCAAGGGATCACAAATTTAGCAATGGAGGGCAGCGTGGAAGGTAAAAATCGTAGAGTGAGACAAAGAGATGAATACACTAAGCAGATTCAGAAGGATGTAGGTTGCAGTAAGTACTGGGAGATGAAGAAGCTTGCACAGGATAGAGTAACATGGAAAGCTGCATCAAACCACTCTCAGGACTGAAGACCACAACAACAACAACCACAGACATTACGCTGGGAGCCGGCGGCCTCTCTAAGACCCGTTTACAACGAGCGTCTTTCTGATCGAAATCGACTACTCGAAGGCCGTGAGCTTTCCGAGCATGCGTGTAAATCAGCAGCCAATC
Organism: Schistocerca serialis cubense; assembly: GCF_023864345.2. NCBI lineage: Eukaryota > Metazoa > Arthropoda > Insecta > Orthoptera > Acrididae > Schistocerca > Schistocerca serialis. The sequence goes on along the minus strand of NC_064639.1, from coordinate 1,147,191,148 downwards.
AGTGTCTACGACGTCAGTGTCCAAGGAATAGAAAAGCAACTGGAATCACTCAACAGAGGAAAGTCCACTCACTGGACCTGACGGGATACCAATTCGATTCTACACAGAGTACGCGAAAGAACTTGCCCCCCTTCTAAAAGCCGTGTACCGCAAGTCTCTAGAGGAACGGAAGGTTCCAAATGATTGGAATAGAGCACAGGTAGTCCCAGTTTTCAAGAAGGGTCGTCGAGCAGATGCGCAAAACTATAACCCTATATCTCTGATATCGATCTGTTGTAGAATTTTAGAACAGGTTTTTTGCTCGCGTATCATGTCATTTCTGGAAACCAAGAATCTACTCCGTAGGAATCAACATGGATTCCGGAAATAGTGATCGTGTGAGACCCAACTCGCTTTATTTGTTCGTGAGACCCAGAAAATATTAGATACTGGCTCCCAGGTAGATGCCATTTTCCTTGGCTTCCGGAAGGCGTTCGATACAGTTCCGCACTGTCGCCTGATGAACAAAGTAAGAGCCTACGGAATATCAGACCAACTGTGTGGTTGGATTGAAGAGTTTTTAGCAAACAGAACACAGCATGTTGTTCTCAATGGAGAGATGTCTACAGACGTTAAAGTAACCTCTGGCGTGCCACAGGGGAGTGTTATGGGACCATTGCTTTTTACAATATATATAAATGACCTAGTAGATAGTGTCGGAAGTTCCATGCGGCTTTTCGCGGATGATGCTGTAGTGTAAAGAGAAGTTGCAGTATTAAAAAGTTGCAGCGAGATGCAGGAAGATCTGCAGCGGATAGGCACGTGGTGCAGGGAGTGGCAATTGATCCTTAACATAGAGAAATGTAATGTATTGCGAATACATAGAAAGAATGATCCTTTATGATTGTATGATAGCGGGACAAACACTGATAGCAGTTACTTCCGTAAAATATCTGGGAGTATGCGTACGGAACGATTTGAAGTGGATTGATCATATAAAATTAACTGTTGGTAAGGCGGGTGCCAGGTTTAGATTCATTGGGAGAGCCCTTGGAAAATGTAGTCCATCAACAAAGTAGGTGGCTTACAAAACACTCATTCGAACTATACTTGAGTATTGCTCATCAGTGTGGGATCCGTACCAGGTCGGGTTGACAGAGGAGATAGAGAAGATCCAAAGAAGAGCGGCGCGTTTCGTCACAGTGTTCTTTGGTAAGCGAGATTTAGCAAACTTAAGTGGCAGGCTCTGCAAGAGAGGCGCTCTGCATCGCGTTGTAGCTTGCTGTCCAGGTTTCGAGAGGGTGCGTTTCTGGATGAGGTATCGAATATATTGCTTCCCCCTACTTGCACCTCCCGATGAGATCACGAATGAAAAATTAGAGATATTCGAGCGCGCATGGAGGCTTTCCGGCAGTCGTCCTTCCCGCGAACCATACGCGACTGGAACAGGAAAGGGAGGTAACGACGGTGGCACGTAAAGTGCCCTCCGCCACACACCGTTGGATGGCTTGCGGAGTATGAATGTAGATGTAGTTATGTATAGACGGTGCCGAGTGTTGCGAAGTTTTGCCTGTAGCACCTTTCCTGACCTTTTGGCACACTCTGTGCACGGCAAAATAGCCATGATGGTGCCACTACTGCTGTTACGTGGACGGACGATTGCTGTGGAGAAATTTCGTGGATGCTAATGCTTATGATACATATGTTGCAGAACTATTCTTTGTAAAAACCATGCTGCATTCGTTGACCAGTGAATCGAGGAACTGCCTCCAAAGGCACGAGCAGCGGCAGGAGCCATACCACCACCAAGGAATCTCGAACAGAGAAAGTAATATGAAAAACTCAGCTGAATCCTGGCAACGGCCTTACCGCAGTGGATACACCGGTTGCCGTCAGATCACCGAAGTTAAGCGCTGTCGGGCATGGATGGCACTTGGATGGGTGACGATCTGGGCCACCATCCGCTGTTGTCGTTTTCGGGGTGCACTCAGCCTCGTGATGCCAATTGAGGAGCTACTCGACCAAATAGTAGCGGCTCCAGTCAAAGAGAACCAACATAACGACTGGGAGAGCGGTGTGCTGACCACACGCCCCGCCTATCCGCATCCTCAGCTTGTTAACACGCCCGGGAGTACGAATGGGTGAGATACCTTAAACTGACTTCTTGTTTCGTGACCGTTGGTTTTCTTGACCGTGCGCCCTGCCCACACCACGTACCTGGTAATCCCGCGGCGGTCGTACTGTTCTGCTCCACACTGCTGCTGTCTTGCCTGAAATTATTTATCGAAATGTGCAACCGGGTTTAGGGGAGCCACTCAACGTTAAAACACAACACTGTTCGACATCTGGTATGAATAACTATATTCTGTGACGATTAAAGGAAAATCGCAGGTTGCACTGTTTACATTCCAATTCAGAAGTGTCATCCCAATTAATGGATGATTAACAGTCCACAAAATATCATTTAGACGAGCGTACGCGTAACCGACACGACGCGGGTGATTGTTGATTATGCGGAAGCCGAATGATCGAACGAAAGTTCTTATGCTCGTCCCGCATACACAGGTATCTGGTACCAGTCCTCCTTGTCACTAGTAATGATATAACACTGTTCGTAAAGTTAATTTTTCAGTTCTCAGTTCTCACTTGTACGAGCGTGCGTGTATCCGTCGCGGCGTGGCTGATTGTTGATAATGCGGAAACGCGATGAGCGAACGCACGTTCTCACGCTCGCTGCAAGACACTGGCACTTGACTGCACTCTTTTATGATGACTAATTTTTACTGATTCACATCAGTTCATTCTGGGAGACCGAACACGGGGCGGATGATCGATGCTGTGCGACACGCAACGAGAGGAAACATAAATACGTTATCGACGGCACTGCACATTTTTTCACTACTTCTTGACGCATTTCCTCTGACTCACTTCCATATTTCATCACTTTACTGTAACAGCACTTGTAGCAACATTTCAACCTGAATACTAAAAAAGCCTCTTACATGCAGAGCTGCACACTACACAACATAACAGTTCCGTGTCCCGCGCTCAACTCACAGACGCGGCTGCCCACAAAGATACTCCACAACTTAGCCAGAGACATGATAATACACTTACAAGCTGAGGATGACACGGCGGTGGGATGGTCACGATGGGCCACTTGTGCCCTGAAGACGGACTGCTTTTTTTTCTTTTCTTTTCTTTTTTTTGAACTGATTCCAGAATATGATTCTCACTCTGCAGCGGAGTGCGCGCTGATATGAAACTTCCTGGAAGGTTAAAACTGTGTGTCGGACCGAGGCTCGAACTCGGAACCTTTGCCTTCCGCAGGCAAGAGCTCTACCATTTTGTTCGTTAATGTTCGTTGCATTTCTCCGGGGCGGACGTCCCATGACACCTGTTCAGGTTCATCGTTGCTCCGATTACTCAGTTTTTTTTTTTATTACGTAGGGCAGCTAACCCTCTGACCGAACACGATGAGCTACCGTACCGGCATCCAAATGATCTACCCGAGCACGACTCACGACCCCTCGTCACAGCTTCAATTCTGCCACTACCTCGTCTCCTATCTTCTAAACTTCACAGAACCTCTTCTGCGTATCTTGCAGAACTAACAGTCCTGGAAGAAAGGATATTGCGGAGACATGGCTTAGCCACAGCCTGGGGGATGTTTCAAGAATGAGATTTTCACTCTGTAGTGGAGTGTGCGCTTATATGAAACTTCCTGGCAGATTAAAACTGTGTGCTGGACCGGAACTCGTCCCTTTTGCAAACATCAATGGCTGCCTATCGCCGGTGCTAATGCATGTTCTCACGAATCTGATGCGGCGGTATAGTCGGTTGTGCGTTGTCACATCTTTGAAGAATCGTAATCTCGTTGGTCAGGGACACCGTGAAGTCCCATCTACTGTCTGGGCTCAGTCTTTGACGTCTAAAACCAGCGACCTTTCACCTTCCACATCCTAATCAAGAGTGTCCTTCTTCACGTGTCCCTGCTCCCGACTCTTCTGATTCAACCGTTCCGGCCACAACAGCGAAATCAGGAAAATTTTTACTGTTTTCGTCCAGTAGCGTGAAAACTGCCACGTTTAATATATCCCCACCACAGAATCAGAGCATATCTTCCTTGACAGTTTGCTCTAGAAATTTCGCGTCTGACGTCAGTAGGTGATGGGCCAATAAGAGCGTTGCTTATACGCGTCTGAATTTCCAGAAGCCCGACCAACCTGACGGGAAATCTGCGTAGTTTCTCCTCGCACCGCGTAGGTCCAGATATTACAAGACTTGTGATTTCTCACCATAAATTATTAGTTGGCAGCCAACGCTTGGTCTAGCGCCCCCAGTCATCTACAGAGACGAGCTCTGCCGAATACCGCGTACTCCGTCTTATCTTGGTTGACAGGGGTGTTCGGTGAGCCCCCTCTCAGGTGCTCCTTGACACGCGCGATCCAGAACGAAGTCTCTGAATAAGTAAAGGTTTTTTTAAACTACCGCTACCAGTCACAAACCTTATTAACTAATGTTTCGAGGGAATACCTCATCTTCAGGCTAAATAGCATTACAAAAACAATTTCACAATAATATCATACAGATGTTACGCTGTCTTTTCATAAATTCTGTGGTTATCTTTGTTCTGGCGTGGCAGTCTCGTTGTGATGAGCTGAGGTGTTTCCATTTCCGTGGCTCTCTTGGCTTTCTTGATCACTGTTCACAAATTTTCACTAACATAACAGTAACTTGGAAACACGATCACAAAAACAAATATGTAGTGCAGTGGACAAAATGTGCATAAAATAATGAAACAATAAGACGGAGAAGAAAACAGCGAATATAAGCGCAGTATCAGAAGAATATTGGGAACAGTATTACAAGGCCGATGGTACAGTGCAAAACTGTAAATGTCAGTAGAGAAAATCACAGACCAATCTAACTCGAGTGGCCTTTTGACATATGGAGAATTTGATGAAGCTCTGTTAAGAATTAAAAAAATATGAAAGTGACCGGAAAGGATGGAATAAACGCTCAGCTTATAAAATATAGTAGTACCTTGCTAAAATTAAGAATCACCCAGCCGTTCAATACATTCTAGAAGAATGAGCATACATTAGATGCGAGGAGAAGTGAAACTGTCATCGTTCTTTTTTAAGAGGACGGAATAATGGCGATAATTCTAGGGAGATGAGTTTGATTGACACAGCCTATTAGCTGTATGCTAGAATGATTGGTGAGAGACTACAGACTGTAAGTGAACCTTTCCTTTTAGAAGAACAGAATGGTTTCAGGAAGAGAAGATCGTGAGGAGATAGTGTATTAATTAGAAAACAGCTGATAAGGAAAAGGCGCGCATTTAATGTGGAAACAGGTATAGCCTTTACACATTATGTAAAAGCCTTCAATCGTGTAAATAGGGAAATACTAAGGGGCATATGAGAGAAACGAGGTTGTCCTAAACACATCATAAAGGCTCTCAAGGATATGTACAGAGAAACTGAAATAATGAAAAACATAAGTGCAAGATCGTAGATTTCATGTTTTCCATCGTCCTCAATTGCCTCTATGTTCTTCAGTTTCGAATCGTCTAATGCATCTAACGAAAGACTGTTTTTTTTCTGTGCTATACGAGTGTCACTTTTTTGATTTGTGAAGCACCTTCGGTGCCCTGTAATACAATTTGTTTTCGTGTATGACATTTGCGTTATACAATAATTACATCTTTGTTGTTATATTACAGTATTTGTTAATATTTTGATTTTCGGTCAGAAACAGTTTTTTATAGCATAAGTTTGGTGATATTAAAGTAATATTTGTTTCTCTTACGATCTGTGATGTCAATACCGCATATGTTCCTTCCTATAGCTGTACATACTTTTGTACTGGATACACAAACAATCTAAGACAACTACAGGACGGTACATATTCAATAATAACATCATAAAACGTAAGTAAAAGCAAATATTTATTTATCAGATAACCTTCCATTCTGAAAGCTGTTGCACTCAGCGAATGCTATATTGACTTGTAAATCATAAATTTTCAGCGATCAGTCGTCCTTTTTAAATTTAAATTTTAATTTGAGTATTCAATATACTGTGGATGAAGCCCGACCAACAGGCATTACAAGCACTGAGAAAAAATAATAGTGCATTGAAAACGGCTAGCTTCTAGTTGAAATCTAAATCATCATCATCATCATCATTTAAGACTGATTATGTCTTTCAGCGTTCAGTCTGGAGCATAGCCCCCTTATAAAATTCCTCCATGATCCCCTATTCAGTGCTAACATTGGTGCCTCTTCTGATGTTAAACCTATTACTTCAAAATCATTCTTAACTGAATCCAGGTATCTTCTCCTTGGTCTGTCCCGACTCCTCCTACCCTCTGCTGCTGAACCCATGAGTCTCTTGGGTAACCTGACTTCTCCCATGCGTGTAACATGACCCAACCATCTAAGCCTGTTCGCCCTGACTGCTACATCTATAGAGTTCATTCCCAGTTTTTCTTTGATTTCCTCATTGTGGACACCCTCCTGCCATTGTTACCATCTACTAGTACCTGCAATCATCCTAGCTACTTTCATGTCCGTAACCTCAAACTTGTTGATAAGGTAACCTGAATCCACCCAGCTTTCGCTCCCAGACAACAAAGTTGGTCGAAAGATTGAACGGTGCACAGATAACTTAGTCTTGGTACTGACTTCCTTCTTGCAGAAGATAGTAGACCGTAGCTGAGCGCTCACTGCATTAGCTTTGCTACACCTCGCTTCCAGTTCTTTCACTATGTTGCCATCCTGTGAGAATATGCATCCTAAGTACTTGAATCCGTCGACCTGTTCTAACTTTGTTCTTCCTATTTGGCACTCAATCCGTTTATATTTCTTTCCCACTGACATTACTTTCGTTTTGGAGATGCTAATCATCGTACCATAGTCCTTACATTTCTGATCTAGCTCTGAAATATTACTTTGCAAACTTTCAATCGAATCTGCCATCACAACTAAGTCATCCGCATATGCAAGACTGCTTATTTTGTGTTCACATATCTTAATCTCATCCAGCCAGTCTATTGTTTTCAACATATGATCCATAAATAATATGAACAACAGTGGAGACAGGTTGCAGCCTTGTCTTACCCCTGAAACTACTCTGAACCATGAACTCAATTTACCGTCAACTCTAACTGCTGCCTGACTATCCATGTAAAGACCTCTAATTGCTTGCAAAAGTTTGCCTCCTATTCCATAATCTCGTGGAACAGACAATAACTTCCTCCTAGGAACCCGGTCATATGCCTTTTCTAGATCTATAAAGCATAGATACAATTCCCTGCTCTACTCATAACACTTCTCCATTATTTGCCGTAAACTAAAGATCTGGTCCTGACAACCTCTAAGAGGCCTAAGCCCACACTGATTTTCATCCATTTTGTCCTCAACTAATACTCGCACTTTCCTTTCAACAATACCTGAGAAGATTTTACCCACAACGCTGATTAAAGAGATACCTCTGTAGTTGTTACAATGTTTTCTGTTTCCATGTTTAAAGATTGGTGTGATTACTGCTTTTGTCCAGTCTGCTGGAACCTGTCCCGACTCCCAGGCCATTTCAATCATCCTGTGTAGCCATTTAAGACCTGACATTCCACTATATTTGATGAGTTCCGACTTAATTTCATCCACCCCAGCTGCTTTATTGCACTGCAATCTATTGACCATTTTCTCCACTTCCTCAAATGTGATCCTACTTCCATCATCATTCCTATCCCATTCTACCTCGAAATCTGAAACATTACTGATCGTATTTTCACCTACATTGAGCAACTCTCAAAATATTCCCTCCATGTGCCCAAGGCATCAACAGGATTCACCAGCAGTTTTCCTGACCTGTCCAAAATACTTGTCATTTCCTTCTTACCTCCCTTTCGAAGACTGCTAATTACACTCCAGAATGGTTTTCCAGCAGCTTGACCTATAGTCTCCAACCTGTTTCCAAAGTCTTCCCAAGATTTCTTCTTGGATGCTGAAATTATCTGTTTGGCTTTGTTTCTTTCTTCAACATAACTTTGTCTGTCTACCTGAGTTCTAGTATGTAGCCATTTTTGATAGGCCTTCTTTTTCCTTTTACAGGCTACCTTGACTGTGTCATTCCACCAAGCTGTTTGCTTCATCCTACTTTTACACACTACTGTTCCAAGACATTCTTTAGTCACTTCTAGTACTGTGTTTCTGTACCTTGTCCATTCCCTTTCCAATGACTGTAATTGACTACATTCAACTAGCTGGTACCTTTCTGAGATCGCTGTTATGTACTTGTGCCTAATTTCCTTATCCTGAAGTTTCTCCACTCTTATTCTCCTGCATATGGACGTGACCTCCTGCACTTTCGGCCTCACAATCCCAATTTCACTGCAGATTAAATAATGATCAGTGTCATCAAAGAATCCCCTGAATACACGTGTGTCCCTCACAGCCTTCCTGAGTTTCTGATCTGTTATTATATAGTCAATGACAGATCTGGTTCCCCTGCCTTCCCAAGTATACCGGCGAATGTTCTTATGTTTAAAAAAGGAGTTTGTGATTACTAAGCCCATACTGGCACAGAAATCCAAGAGTTGTTTCCCGTTCCTGTTGGCCTCCATATCCTCTCCAAATTTACCCATAACCTTTTCATACCCTTCTGTTCGATTTCCAATCCTGGCATTAAAATCACCCATGAGCAGAACACTGTCCTTGTCCTTTGCTCTAACAACTACATCACTGAGTGCCTCATAAAAACTATCCATCTCATCTTGATCTGTCCCTTCACAATGCGAATATACTGACACAATCCTAATTTTCTTGCTAGGCACTGTCAAATCTATCCACATCAGTCGTTCGTTTACATACCTTATTGCAACTACGCTGGGTTCCATTTTTTTCCTGATGTAAAGCCCTACACCCCATTGTGCTATTCCTGCTTTGACTCCTGACAGGTAGACCTTGTATTCTCCCACTTCCTCTTCTTTCTCACCCCTTACCCGAATGTCGCTGACAGCTAAAACGTCCAGCCGCATCTTACTTGCAGCCTCTGCCAGCTCTACCTTCTTCCCAGAGTAGCCCCCATTGATATTAATAGCTCCCCATCTCATTACCATTTGTTTGCCAAGTCGTATCTTAGGAGTCCCTGGTTTGTCAGTTAGAGGTGGGACTCCGTCACCTCCAAAGGTCCGAGGCATTTTGCTCTGATTGTTGCCAGCATCATATTTAAAGTACCAGGAAAGCAGGTTGCTAGCCTTACTTGCCCCGAGTCCCATTGGGTTTTACCCCTAACGGCTGAGGGACTAACCGGTGGATTTGGTAGTCTTTGCGGTATGAGCACAAAGGTGACCACGACTCAGAATATGTCCGAGATGCCCAGCCTTATTCCAAAGTAACTGGTATCCCGACTGTCGGGACCACTTACTTGGCCACTCATACGTTGCCCGTGGTTCATGAACTAGGACATGACTACAGGAACCCACACCATGAACCACCTAAATCTGCTAATAAAATGTAAAAAGGACGACTGATCGCTGAAAATATTTATTTAACATCACGAAACTTTTGTTGCAAAAAGTTACTTGCGTAATGAGTACACAATCCATCTAATTACAATTACAAGACAACACATTTACAGAAATGACGTTACAAACCGTAAGTAGGAACAAATATTAGTTTAATATCACAAAACTTTTGTTGGAAAAAGTAGTTTCTAACCTAACGTCGAAAGAGTAACAGAAAAGTGTAATATCATAACAAACTTCTTCATTATTATATAACTAAAATATTTTGTACAAAAACAATCTGTATTACACGCCACTGAAGGTGCTTCAAAAATAAAAAGGTGCGAAAGACGTATGGCGCAATAAAATTAAGCAGTCTTTTATTTCGTTGCTTTAGGCGAACCGCAGCCCAAGAAAACAGGTGCAAGAATCGCAGGTATGAAACCTGTGAGTCAGGGTGTCATACAAGGGTACAGTTTATCACCGATGTTATTGAATACATGGGTTGACGACATCTTAAGAAGTGCAGGAAGTACGTCCTGGGATACTGGTATCACAGTTATGAAACCACAAACTCCTGCCTTTTTGCCGGCTATCAGTTTATTATATTTGACGATGTAAATGAATTACAGTATGCTCCATGTAAGTTGCATCTACTGGGCAAAGAATTCATTACGTAAATCTTAATTAATAATAAAGAGGTAATGGCATTTGAAGGAGCTTAGCCAACCAGATTAAAAATTGTTATCAATTACACAATAATTGAACAAGTTTACAGTGCGAATTATTCACAAAACCAAACCGACGTAATAGAGATATAGTCATTTTGTCGCTGCGGTCTTCAGTCCGAAGACTGGTTTGATGGAGCTCTCCATGCCACTCTGTCCTGTGCACGCCTCTTCATCCCCGAGTAACTCGCCAGTTCTGTTCAGTACCTCTTAATTAGTTACGTGACCCACCCAGCTAATCTTCAGCATTCTTCTGTAACACTTAATTTCAAATGGTTCAAATGGCTCAGGCACTATGCGACTTAACTGCTGAGGTCATCAGTCGCCTAGAACTTAGAACTAATTAAAGTTAACTAACCTAAGGACATCACACGCATACATGCCCTAGGCAGGATTCGAACCTGCGACCGTAGCGGTCGCTCGGTTCCAGACTGTAGCGCCCAGAACCGCACGGCCACTCCGGCCGGCACTTAATTTCAAAACCATCTATTGTCTTCTTGTCTAAACTGTTTGTCACCATGTTTCACATGCATACATGGCTACACTCCATACAAATACTTTAATCAAATACTTCCTGACGAATCTATACTCCATGTTATCAAATTTCTCTTCTTCAGAAACCATTTCCTTGCCATCGCCAGTCTCTCTCTATCTGACTATTGTCAGTTATTTTCCTTCCCAAATAGCAAAATTTATCTACTACTTCAAGTGCCTCATTTCCCTATGTAATTCCCTCAGCATAACCTGATTTAATTCGACTACGTTCTATTATCCTCGTTTTGCTTTTGTTGTTCATCTTATGTCCTCCTTTCAAGACATTGTCCATTTCGTTCAACTGTTCTTCCAAGTCCTCTGCTGTCTCTGACAGACTTACAATGTCATCGGCAAACCTCAAGGTTTTTATTTATTCTCCTTGGGCTTTAAATTCCTACTCCAATTATTTATTTGGTTTCTTTTACTGATTGTTCAGTGTACTCATTGAATAACATCAGAGATAGTCTACAGCCCTGTTTCATTCCCTTCTCAATCATTGCTTCCCTTTCGTGCCCCTCGCCTCTTATAACTGCCTTTCGCTCTTGTTTTTTACTACTGCCACCTTTAGAATTTGAAAGAGAGTATTCCAGTAGTCATTGTCAAAAGCTTTCTCTAAGACTGCAAATGCTATAAATGTAGGTTTGCCTTTCCTTAACCTAGCTTCTAAGATAAGTCGTAGGGTCAGTATTGCTTCACTTGTTCCTGCATTTGTACCGGAATCCAAGCTGATTTTCCCCGATGTCGGCTTGTACCGGTTTTTCCATTCTTATGTAAAGAATTCGTGTTAGTATTTGCAACCGTGATTTATTAAACTGATAGTTCGATAATTTTCACGCCTGTCAGCACCTATTTTCTTTGAAACCGAATTGGTATACTCTTCTTGAAGTCTGAGTGTTTTTCGCCTGTCTCAAACATCTTGTTCACCAGATGAAAGAGTTTGGTCATGGCTGACTCTCCCAAGGCTATCAGTAGTTCTAACGGTATGTTTTCTACTCCTGGCGTCTCTGCTGCATGGGAGTGAAACTTGAGTTGTGGCAAAGAGGGATAAGAGCGAATTATAGGCGGCTGAAATGGGATTTCTAAGCACAGTGAAAGGCTGCAAAAGCCAATGCATAATTACTGGGAGTGAAAAAATTAGAGACGAACTCTACGTCGGAGGGATAAACAACACGACAGAGAAATAAAGGAAAAAGGGCATGTAAGCAGAATACCAGAAAAAATGATTGACGAAACAGCTGTTTAGACAGAGGCCGAGGGGAAGAAGAAACCACGGTAGGCCCAAAGTAAGATGGGCTCAACAATAGTATCTGAAGACGGAGCAGGTTGGTGGCCTAATCCCTGGATGTGAGATGATGATGATGTCTTTGAGCAACTTGTTATTTTTTTATAGCAATATCGCATCCCCCATCTCACATTCACGGACTTTTTCTTCTCTTTCTTAAAGATTCTTTCCATCGTCTAGCCCTGCTATGTATTGGTTCCACCGTTGAGCCTTCCATTTTTTGTTTAGTACTGTATTGCCGTTTGAGAACTTTCTTCTCATACCACTGCTTCTCTTTCCTCTAAAGGTTTCTTTAAGTTTTCTATCCATGTAAGCTATTTTTTCCCATAATCATAAATGCTTCTACAGATTCTCCATTTCTCATCTAACAATTTTGTTTTATCATTTCTATTTTTGTTAATTTCAGTTTCTAGACAGCGGTATCGTATAGGTCCTATGCTTCATTTGGTGACTTTCTTTTAATTTCCTTCTTTCATCTATTAAATTTAATAGCTCTTGCGTTATCTGAGAATTTTGTACCGGACACTGTGTTTTTGCTTAATTGTTTAACTAGAGACTTCACTATTTCGTCTTTAAAAACTAGATATTCGTCATCTGTTGTTTTTCTTTCGCCTGTCTCAGTAATTCGTTGCCTAAGTGTGGTTTCTAAGTATCTGTCTTACCATTATACGAGCTACCATAAATTTTCTGGTACCTACAGGTGTCTTCCACGAATAAAACTCTCTTTCATTATGTATTTCCAGTTATTGTATTGCGCTCTTTACAGAATTCTACCAGCTTGTCTCTCATTTCATTCTTTTGACTTGGAGCATGTTCCCCTTCTACTTTCATATTCTTCCTTTTGCTGCTATTGAATTCTAGTAGTCTATCACAATTAAATTTTAGAATCCCTCCAATTGCTGAATTATTTCTTTCATCTCATGTTTTTCTTCAAACTATCATCCAGTAGGCACATAAATAGGTATAAGGTATGTTCCAAGAACCCTTGAAGCTTTCCCAGTCCATGTGACCACGCCATAAACTTGTCGTTCACGTGCCGATGAAACGACATTTATTTCAACTTGGACGATTCTAGTGCCTTTGTTTCAAACTGTTCCATGTCTGCTTTCGCCACGACAGGTGAGAGTGTATTATCCATCGCCACGTCATTGGTTTTTCATAATATTTTCCGACGAGCAGGAAATAAGTAGATGTCTCAACTTTTTAGGCACATTCTGATATTTATTTATTTCCAATTCGACGGAAAATATTACAAAAAAGCCGATGAGGTGGCGATTGATAATCCGCTATCACCTGTCGTGGCGAACCTAAACATGAAACACTTTGAAGCAAAGGCACAAGAATCCGCCAAGTTGAAATCGTTACGTAGGCGACACGTTTGCGGTGTGATCACACGGAGAGGAAAAGCTCCAAGAGTTCCTGGAACATTCAAACTCTATCCATCGTAATACAACATTAACGATAGTATAACACAAATAAACAACTCCCGTAGGTCCATATAATGCACATGAAGGTTTGAAAACTGCTTCGGCGTTTGCGATACAGGAGAAATATTTAAAAGTATATACAAGGAAAAGAAGAATGAAGTGATGAAAAAATAAGGATGGCAAAAAATGAAGCATGGGAAAGAACATGTGCCAAGGTGAATAGCAAATTAGGATTTGGGAGAGCAAAAGAAGCATGGTCAGTATTAAAAGGGCTTCGACAGGATACAAAAAGCAAAACTAATCTCCAACTGATAACACAAAAGGAATGGGAAGAGTATTTCCAAAAATTATTAAATGAGTACAGAGAAGAATATCTAGAAGAAGGAACAGTGGAAGAAAAAGGACATGAAGATGATGAGATCCTGATTTTAGAAAGTGAAGTACTTCAGGAGTTGAGAACAGGAAAGAATGGTAAATCACCGGGACCAGGCAATGTCAGTCTGGAGTGTCTGAAATATGGTGGTGACAAAATTGTGAAACTGATACAACAGCTCCTCAACAAATTGGTACATGGAGATTCAATACCTAACGAGATGAAGCTAGGTTACATTAATACAATATTTAAGAAAGGAGATCGCAAAATTTGTTCAAATTATCGAGGAATTTGTGTTACAAACACATTAATGAGAATTTTTACGAAAGTAATTAAAAACAAACTGGAAAAAAATTTTAGAACCCAAAAAGAACAATGTGGATTCACGGCTGGGAGATCATGTGTAGACCATATTTTCACATTACGACAGATTTTGGAGAAACATAGGGAAAAATCAAAAAATATAGGATTAATTTTCATAGATCTAGGAAAACCGTATGATACTGTTCCAAGAAAATTACTTTGGAGAGCACTACATATGGCAAACGTAAACCCTTCCTTGATTAAAATAATACAACAGATGTATAAAGATAACATTTACGAAGTGAAAGTTGGTAATAAACTTCGACAGAAATTTAGAACAAGCTAAGGCCTTTTACAGGGCTGTCCCATGTCACCATCATTATTTAAAATCTATATAGATATTAGCCTTAGAATATGGTCTCGTAAATGTAACAGTATGGGATTAGAAATAAGAGATGGAGTTTACCTACATCATTTATTGTTTGCTGATGATCAAGTAGTCGTAGCACAAGATGGGGAGGATGCTAACTATATGTACAATCAACTAGCAGTAGCATACAAAACTTGGAGTCGAAAGACTAATTACCAAAAAACAGAATTCTTGACTAATGATTCAGATGAGCTATTCATTGAAGGAAAGAAAATCAAAAAGATAAACACTTTCTGTTATTTGGGATCCATTTTAGAAAACGAGGGAAAAATCAGAGTCAGAAATCAATAAAAGAATTAGTAGCGGACGGAGGGTCATTGGGATGCTTAACTCAGTCTTAAGGAGCAGGAATGTAATGAGCAGAACTAAAAAATTAATATACAAATCCATATTAGAGAGTGTGGTTCTGTATGGAACGGAGACCTGGACAATTAACATGAAGCATATTAAAAAATTACAAGCTCTAGAGATGGATTCTGGAGAAGATGGGCAAGAATCTCCAGGAAAGAAAAGATAAGGAACACCGAAATAATAAGGAGAATGGAAATAAAAGAAAGAATATATGACGTAATGTATAGGAAGAAATTACGGTGGTATGGGCATGTACGACGAATGGAGAAAACCAGAATACCAAAATTGATACTGGAGTGGGAACCGGAGGGGAGAAGAAGAAGACGACCTATGACCACCTGGCTCCAAAATGTACAGCACACAAGGAGGAGAATGGGCGCAGAAGAAGAGGACACACAAGATCGAAACACCTGGAGGAATATTTTGAAAATATAGTCTAAGAACGTTTATTGTTTGTATTGTAATTTCCAAGTAAATTATTATGTTGGAGATAAGCCTCCGTAATGAGGAAAAGCTCAAAATAATAATAAAAAATATTTCTTTTCTGTGTCAGTCTAAATATGTCCCTCATAGGTTGGACTACAGTCTGCAACGTTCGTGTTCTAAAGTGCTGACCGCGTTCGGCACGATTTCAGAGTCATGTCCGAAAGAAAAGCTGTCGGGAGCCACGCATTCCAGTCAAAACCACAGCCGGGGTAAGAAGTGCCGTCGACGTGACAGGGGAGCTGCGATCCGAGACGCCGCGACGCGTTTCTTAGGGCAGTGGGTGAAATCTGCCACCGCGGCTGTCGTGCTCTCGTGGACCAATATGCTGCGCCACCAGCCGTCACGAACTCAAGTGCCGGTCATAAAACGGCACACGTACCGCTGCGGAACGGATTGTCACTTACAGGCGGGAAACATAAAACTGCCACTACTCGCAGAGTAGTCACCACTGAAACACTAACAGTCAGAAAGCTGCTCTCTGGAAGACATATACTTCCTCTTCTGCACAGACATATGGCAATCGAAGATGAATATACCGAAAAAATGAGCCAAGAACAGCATTTTGAAGTATTCAAGCTCAACAGTTTCGTCCTAACAGGGTTACTTTTGTTTTGTGCCAAAAATTTCTTCCACCACTCCCGTCTAATATAAACGTCATTCTTGTTTCACCGTTCTTGCAAAACTTTGCCTTTTCCACTTAGTTGACCATGAGCTACGTAATTCTATATTTCATTAGTTGTTACTCTCGTTTCTGGAACACGTATTTACTTCATTGAATCCTAAATAAATCTGATACTGCTAACCGACAAATAATTTTTTCTGGAAGTATTCCTTACGCCACCAGGACTCACTTCCATCCGAAAAACGTAGAATCGGCATCTCCTGGCCAACCCCAGACACTCCTCGACACTGTTTGGCCGTTCTCCGTTGTTTCTTCACTAGACATCATCAGCTGCAATGACAGTAAATCAGATCACTTAATTACGTAAGATCCATCTCATGTTTGTGTCCATCAGCTGTTCGTTTTATTTGCCCACACTATACTTTTGTAAGTAAGGCCTATATCACTAACCTCGATTTGCAGTAGAGTTTTGGAATATACAGGGTGTTACAAAAAGGTACGGCCAAACTTTCAGGAAACATTCCTCATACACAAAGAAAGAAAATATGTTATGTGGACATGTGTCCGGAAACGCTTACTTTCCATGTTAGAGCACATTTTATTACTTCTCTTCAAATCACATTAATCATGGAATGGAAACACACAGCAACAGAACGTACCAGCGTGACTTCAAACACTTTGTTACAGGAAATGTTCAAAACATCCTCCGTTAGCGAGGATACATGCATCCACCCTCCGTCGCATGGAATCCCTGATGCGCTGATGCAGCCTTGGAGAATGGAGTATTGTATCACAGCCGTCCACAATACGAGCACGAAGAGTCTCTACATTTGGTACCGGGGTTGCGTAGACAAGAGCTTTCAAATGCCCCCACAAATGAAAGTCAAGAGGGTTGAGGTCAGGAGAGCGTGGAGGCCATGGAATTGGTCCGCCTCTACCAATCCATCGGTCACCGAATCTGTTGTTGAGAAGCGTACGAACACTTCGACTGAAATGTGCAGGAGCTCCATCGTGCATGAACCGCATGTTGTGTCGTACTTGTAAAGGCACATGTTCTAGCAGCACAGGTAGAGTATCCCGTATGAAATCATGACTGTGAATCGAGTAAGTACAGTACATACTGACGAAACTAAAATGAGCTCTAACATGGAAAGTAAGCGTTTCCGGACACATGTCCACATAACATCTTTTATTTATTTGTGTGTGAGGAATGGTTCCTGAAAGTTTGGCAGTACTTTTTTGTAACACCCTTTATACTGTATTCGAAAATTGTGAAGTACCTCGAAGAAAACGATTTATTGACATTTAGTCAGCGCGGTTTCAAAAGATATCGTTCTTGTGAAACAAAACTAGCTCTTTATACTCATGAAGTAATAAGTGATAACGACAGGGGATGTCAAATTGATTCCATATGTTTAGATTTCCAGAAGGCTTTCGACACCGTTCCTCACAAGCGTCTTCTAACCAAACTGTGTGCCTACGGAGTATCGCCTCAATTGTGCGACTGGATTAGTCATTTCCAGTCAGAAAGGTCACAGTTCGTAGTAATAGACGGAAAGTCATCGAGTAAAACAGAAATAATGTCCGGCGTTCCCCAAGGAAGTGTTATAGGCCCTCTATTGTTCCTTATCTATGTGAAGGACTTAGGAGGCAATCTGAGTAGCCGTCTTAGATTATTTGCAGATGATGCCGTCAATTGTCGTCTTGTAAAGTCATCAGATGATCAGAACGACCTGAAAAATGATTTACATAAGATATCTGTATGGTGAGAAAAGTGGAAATTGATCCTGAATAAGGAAAACTGTGAAGTTATTCACATGAGTACTAAAAGAAATCAGCTAAATTTCGATTACGCGATAAGTCACACAAATCTGAAGGCTGTAAATTCAACTAAATACTTAGGGATTACAATTACAAATAACCTAGATTGGAACGATCAAATACATAATATTGTGGGTAGAGCAAACCAAAGACAGCGATTCATTGGCAGAACACCTAGAAGGTGCAATAGGTCTACGAAAGAGACTGCTTACACCACGCTTGTCCGCCCTATTCTGAAGTATTGCTGTGCGGTGTGGGATCCTCATCAGGTGGGACTGACGGATGACATCAAAAAAGTACAAAGAAGGGCAGCTCGTCTTGTATTATCGTGAAATAGGGGAGTTAGTGTCACAGACACGATACGTGAATTGGAGTGGCAATCATTAATACAAAGGGGTTTTTCGTTGCGACGGTATCTTGTCATGAAATTTCAATCACCAGTTTTCTCCTCCGATTACGAAAACATTCTGTTGGCACCCACCTACATAGGGAGAAATGATCATAACGATAAAATAAGAGAAGTCAGGGCTCGCACAGTAAGATGTAAGTGCTCGTTTTTCTCGCGTGGTGATCGAGAGTGGAACGGTAGAGAGACAGCTCGAAGGTGGTTCATTGAACCCTCTGCCAGGCACTTTATAGTGAATAGCAGAGTAATCACGTAAATGTAGATGTAAATGTAGTTTTTTCATGTTGTAATGTACCAGTTAACATTTATATCTGAGATTTCGGACTCAATCGTTACAAATGAAAGTGTACACAGCATTGTTATTACTTCATTCGGTCCTTTGAATAACACGTAGAACTGTTAGTTATCGTTTCACCTCGGGATTTTCTGTTGTCCGCCCTTTTCTAAGTTTCAGACTCCTTCTTTTTGCTAGTTTGGAAGTGAACTAATGAGAGTCGATGGTCTGTCTGAATCATATTGTTGCCAGTGGATCAACAAGAACTCCTGTGAGATCGTTTTGGGTGTCTGCTAGCCGTCACAGATTTTTAGAGTCCCGTTAATGATGCGGACGACTATCTTATCTAATCGCCTGTCAGTCATTCGTGCTGTATGCCCGTAGAATTCCGTCAGGAAATACAATTATTCTTATGAACGGAAATGCGTGTAGATGTAAAGAACTCATCACTCAGTGGGAAACCATGACGACCAGGCATTCGAGTCTTGACAGGAAAATCGTACCTATCTAACTGAGGGTGAAGTACCTAGTCACGGAAAGAAAACACCTCGAAGCCGTTTACTTGAATCACCCCTCCAACCTACAACTTGCGTGTAGACTAACAACACATACGATGAGAGTAGATCGACAGTCACTGCTTCATTTGCTCTAGGCTCGCGCGCACAGCCTAAGATCACCGTTGAATGTATCATGACAATACGAGGAACAGGGAAGCGCGCATGTAATGTTAAGCAAACGGCATCTAGGGAAGCAGAGGGGAAGTTACACACACTACAAGGAACTGGACATATTGATGCGAGACCCCTTGACCTGGTGAGAACTATACAGCGTGCGCAAAGAAAATGGGTACAATAACTTAGCAACTTGCGGGTGTGAAAACACCCTGGAATAAAGCTTTGAATGCTTTGAAAAGTAAGTTACAGCTGGTCACAAAATTCTGTCACAGGTTCTTGTGAGAGGACGCTTGAGCTAGACATTTACATAGCTGATGAAAAG
Organism: Schistocerca serialis cubense; assembly: GCF_023864345.2. Taxonomy (NCBI): domain Eukaryota; kingdom Metazoa; phylum Arthropoda; class Insecta; order Orthoptera; family Acrididae; genus Schistocerca; species Schistocerca serialis. Next base: position 1,147,171,620 of record NC_064639.1, on the reverse strand, counting down.
ACCAAGAAAATAATATAAACAATAGTTAATGAAAACCGCCTTTGACTGTGGCACCATACGCAATCATTAACCCGGCTGCAGGGAGGTAGGGACCCCTTCCCTATTCCTCCACTGGGGTAATTCCTGTCTGGCGCGTCCACGTCGCGGAGGTGGGTATCCTACACTTCAGTAGGCCGGAGTGCTAGGATGGCTGAGTTCAGGCAGGGACCCAATCCCGTGGGGTATAACACGGAACCCAATCCCAGGGTTGCGGGTGAAGACGTTAATGGCAGCGACGGCGAAGAAGAAAGACTTCGGAACGCCGTAGCTGGCAGATGAGACAACCCTCCTTTCTGGGTATTAAATGAGAAGGGAACCACTGGCTTATTGTGGAGGAGAAACTTCAAAGGCTAAGGAAGACAACCCAAACAGAAAATCCTTTCTTGCGGTAGGCCTAGCAAGCCATTAGGAAAGTCTTCATATATTGCTTTCAAAACACAGACGAGCCCCGGAACGAACCACTTCGGATTTGACCCTACTGCTTCTTCAAGTGCTGGTGCGAATGATGGGAGACCTTATGATATTCATTAGTACAAGAAGATGAAACCAAATGTACTAAAAATAACCAAAACATGGGCACCCCTTAGTATATTAACCTTCAATGGAAAATGGAAGTAATGACAGATGTAGTAACAGAGACAAAGTTAGATATTTTGGGATTAAGCGAAACGAAGTGGAAGGGAAAAGATGAGAAGAATTTGAGAGGAGGAGGAAAACTGTTCTGGAGTGGGAATAAGAAACGGTGTGGCAGTGATGGTGAATAAGAATGTACAAGATTGTATTGAAAATGTGAGATATATATCAGACAGGATCATAATCTTAAACCTGAGATTCCAAAAAGAAACACTAAAAGTTATCCTGATTTGTGCACCTCAAATGGGATGCAGCGAAGAAGAGAAGATGAACTTTGGAAACGAGTTAGAAAACCATATAGAGAGTGCTAATGTAGCGGTGGGAGATTTTAATGCACAGGTAGGCAAGGACAATAAGGGATTTGAGCAACTGTTGGGATGTTTTGGATATGGAGGCAGAAATGAAGATGGAGAAAGACTCCTGAATTTGTGCCAGAGGAATGGAATGAAAATAGCAAACAGCTGGTTTATGAGGAGAGAAAGTCATGTTATCACCAGATATAGTTGAGATGGAAGAACCAACAGTGTAATTGATTATATTCTAGTAGATAGGGAATGGGGAGAGAAATTAACAAATTTGAAGATAATTCCAAGTATGAGTGCAGATGGAGACCATAGATTACTGGTGGGACAATGGAAAACGAATCAGTGTGTGAAAAATAGAAAACACAAGAAATTTATGAGGATACGGGATTGGAAACTGAAGGAGAGTGAAAGTGCTGAGAAGTATAGAGAATTAATCACACAAAAATTTCCAAAAGAAATTTTCTGCGATATAGAAAACGAATGTAGTTTATTCAAAGACACTCTAGTCGAAGCAGCACAAAAAGTATGTGGTAGAACAACTGGAAAGGAAAAAGTAAGACAGACAAGTTGGTGGGCTGATACCACAATCTAAGTAGTTAGAAGAAAAAATGGAGCATGGAGAAAGTGGTGGAAAACTGAAAATGACGAGGACCATAAAAGATATGCAGAGGAAAGGAAGAAGTGCAAAGAAATAGTGGAAACCGCAAAGAAAAAGGCATGAGAAGAGTTTACAAAAGAACTTGAAGAAGATGTGAAGAGCAATAAGAAAATGTTCTATAAAATGATGATAAATAAAAGGAAGGCTTCTGAAGTACCAGTAAAGATGGAAACAGAGGATGGTAATGTGACTGAAGATTCGGGAAATTTAAAAGATCTCTGGAGAGAACATTTTAAGAAACTAGTGAACGCTGAGGAGCAGGTACACGAAGAAACAACAAATAATGGAGACATTGAGAGAAGTTTGGAAACAGAATTAGGACAAATTACACGGGAAGAAATGGAAACAGCTGTGAAGAAGATGAATGGTGGGAAAGCCCCAGGACCTGTTGAAGTATCAGTGGACATGACAAGAGCAACAGGTCCAGTGGGAATGCAGTGGCTGTATAGAGTACTATCAAATGTGTGGTGAAATAGTACAATGCCTGAAGATTGGAGAAGAGGAGACATTGTTCCCATCTTCAAAAAAGGCAACAAAAGACTCTGTAAGAACTACAGAGGAATAACCCTTATGAGTCATACAACCAATATTTTTGAGAGAATTTTACTAAATCTAATAAGTGAAAAGATAGAGTAGGAGCTGAGTGAAGAACAGCATGTGTTTAGGAAAGGAAGAAGCACGATTGACCTGATATTTTGTATCCATCAATTGATGGAAAAAAGTTGGGAGTAAAACAAAAGGGTGATAATGGTTTTCATAGACATAGAAAAAGTATATGACTCAGTTAACAGGGCAAGACTCTGGGAAGAAATTAAGAATATAGATATAGAAGATGGATACATTAATTTAATAATGACAATGTACAGAGGACACTATTGTAGAATTGGAACACCATTGGGGGACTTTAAATACTTCGAAATAAGACAAGGCCTTAAGCAAGGAAGTATTCTATCTCCTGCACTTTTTAAAGTTGTTATGGAGGGAATGAGGGAATCAAGAGCTCAGATGGAAACGCAGTTCTAAGCAAAGACGGGAAAGCAGAAAGGTGGAAGGAGTATATAGAGGGTCTATACAAGGGCGATGTACTTGAGGACAATATTATGGAAATGGAAGAGGATGTAGATGAAGATGAAATGGGAGATACGATACTGCGTGAAGAGTTTGACAGAGCACTGAAAGACCTGAGTCGAAACAAGGCCCCCGGAGTAGACAATATTCCATTGGATGTACTGACGGCCGTGGGAGAGCCAGTCCTGACAAAACTCTACCATCTGGTGAGCAAGATGTATGAAACAGGCGAAATACCCTCAGACTTCAAGAAGAATATAATAATTCCAATCCCAAAGAAAGCAGGTGTTGACAGATGTGAAAATTACCGAACTATCAGCTTAATAAGTCACAGCTGCAAAATACTAACACGAATTCTTTACAGACGAATGGAAAAACTAGTAGAAGCCAACTTCGGGGAAGATCAGTTTGGATTCCGTAGAAACACTGGAACACGTGAGGCAATACTGACCTTACGACTTATCTTAGAAGAAAGATTAAGGAAAGACAAACCTACGTTTCTAGCATTTGTAGACTTAGAGAAAGCTTTTGACAATGTTGACTGGAATACTCTCTTTCAAATTCTAAAGGTGGCAGGGGTAAAATACAGGGAGCGAAAGGCTATTTACAATTTGTACAGAAACCAGATGGCAGTTATAAGAGTCGAGGGACATGAAAGGGAAGCAGTGGTTGGGAAGGGAGTAAGACAGGGTTGTAGCCTGTCTCCGATGTTGTTCAATCTGTATATTGAGCAAGCAGTAAAGGAAACAAAAGAAAAATTCGGAGTGGGTATTAAAATTCATGGAGAAGAAATAAAAACTTTGAGGTTCGCCGATGACATTGTAATTCTGTCAGAGACAGCAAAGGACTTGGAAGAGCAGTTGAATGGAATGGACAGTGTCTTGAAAGGAGGATATAAGATGAACATCAACAAAAGCAAAACAAGGATAATGGAATGTAGTCTAATTAAGTCGGGTGATGCTGAGGGAATTAGATTAGGAAATGAGGCATTTAAAGTAGTAAAGGAGTTTTGCTATTTGGGGAGCAAAATAACTGATGATGGTCGAAGTAGAGAGGATATAAAATGTAGGCTGGCAATGGCGAGGAAAGCGTTTCTGAAGAAGAGAAATTTGTTAACATCCAGTATTGATTTAAGTGTCAGGAAGTCATTTCTGAAAGTATTCGTATGGAGTGTAGCCATGTATGGAAGTGAAACATGGACGATAAGTAGTTTGGACAAGAAGAGAATAGAAGCTTTCGAAATGTGGTGCTACAGAAGAATGCTGAAGATTAGATGGGTAGATCACATAACTAATGAGGAAATATTGAATAGGATTGGGGAGAAGAGAAGTTTGTGGCACAACTTGACCAGAAGAAGGGATCGGTTGGTAGGACATGTTCTGAGGCATCAAGGGATCACCAATTTAGTATTGGAGGGCAGCGTGGAGGGTAAAAATCGTAGGGGGAGACCAAGAGATGAATACACTAAGCAGATTCAGAAGGATGTAGGTTGCAGTAAGTACTGGGAGATGAAAAAGCTTGCACAGGATAGAGTAGGATGGAGAGCTGCATCAAACCAGTCTCAGGACTGAAGACCACAACAACAACAACATGGAGGGAATGAATAGGGCAGTTAAAAAAATAGTAAAAGAAAAGACAAAAAGTTGATTTATGCTGATGATATGGTAATATGGGGCGATAAAGAGGTAGGTCTACAGTTACAACTTGATGCGTGGAAGAAAATAATAAAAATGTATGGATTAAAATTAAATAAAGGTAAGAGTGAAGTAATGGTATCTGGAATAAACAAAGGGATCAACGGAAATATTACTTTGAATGGAGAACCCCTCAAAGTGGTAGACAGTTCCACTTATTTAGGGAGTGAAATATCTAGTGATGGAAGAATTATCAACGAAATTAATAGGAGGTTACAGAAGGGAGGCAATTTCTAAAAAACAATAAAACACCTGATTTGGAACAAGAAAGTTTCAGAAAAAGCGAAACTCTTATGTATAAAAGTTAACACTTCCCTATTGTCACCTATGGAGGAGAAACGTGGACAATGACGAAAAGGAACCGGAGCAGACTGCAAGCAGGGGAAATAAAATTTCTCAGAGCAGTGTAGGGAAAAACATGAATGGACAGAGTAAGGAATGTAGATATTAGAAAGAACCTTAAACAAGAAAGTAAGAGAGAAGAAGTTGGAAAAAAGAGATTAAGATGGTACGGGCATGTTAAGAAGATGCGTGGGCAGAGACTCGCCAAAATCATGGAAGAACTAAATATGGATGGAAAAAGACCTAGAGGGCGTCCAAGAACACGGTGGAAAACGGGAGTGAGAATATCTGTGGAAAGAGGAGGTGTTACCTGGCAACAAGTGGAGGAAGAAAAGTGGTGGGAGGACCGAGCCAAATGGAGAGGACTCGCCAGCACCCCGACCCGGCAGTAGCTGGAGCGGGATCCGGATATATATAGAATGAAAATCAAGTTGGGTCTGTGGGAAAACTTTGTAAACTAACTGAGGAAAAACATTTTGGTTGCTCCATACAAATTATTGTTGCTGAAAATTAATCGGCCACTGTCAGTTCACACTGAGAATAGGTGATGGGACTTTGACAGCTTGCTGGTAGATCTATACTAACGAAAACAACGCTTTCTTATACTCTAGCAGTGAAGAAACAGGGAAAAATATTGACTTTAAACTCTTTTCGCTCCTTCGCCCTCTTTAAGAAGGCTGTTGATAGATCGAGGATGAAGTCTTCGGCCGCTATTGCTGCTGTGTTGTATTAAAAACTGAATGAATGACTGAGATCGAACATGGAACCCACGACGTTTAGATTATCGCTTAAAGATGCCAGCCCAAATCACAGACGTTCTAAGTTTAATCACTTAATCCACATTTTCAGTTTCGGCAGTTTAGGCAGCTCCCAAGTGGAGTGCGTAGAAAATTTTCGTCTTCAGCAAATGTCAAATAAAAAAATCTGGTATATAAATATGGCATCGAAGACAGATAAAGAAAAAAGAGCCACCCTGAAATGCTAGGCCTTTGCAGAGGACATGGATGTACTAACAAACAACAAAGAAGAACCCAGACTAGCATTAGGCAAACAACACGAAGTCTCCTGTAAAACCGGACTCCAAATATTCAATGAGAAAACTCAATGTATGGACGCCGAATCAACAGGAAAACTCCCACTGAAAACATGGTATGAGAAAATTTTTCAGGCCAACTTCAGGTGCTTAGGAGAAACTATCCACCCCAAAAGACTGAGCACAATCTCCATCAAGAATATTCAAACTGCTAACGGCTTACAAACTGACACTAAAACATTACAATGAAAGAGTAACTACTTTAGTGGCAAAACTACGACGCAACAACACGGTTGTTTTACCAGAAGCCTTACATTTGGCATATGCAGATAGATGACAAAAATTCATGAAATAGAGAAACAAGAACGAATAATGTACGGCGCTGTTCTCCGTCGCAGCACTTGGGTTAGACGGCCTCAAAGAAACACCATGAACATACAGACAACATGACAGATAAATTGAGAAAAAGACGTCTACTGTTCTTCGGACACCTATGAAAGACGGATGAAAAAAAAAACTCACTAGGAAAATATTTAACTTCGTTAATGCATGCAAATTAAAGACCTGTGGACGAAAGGAACACAGTTGAAATTTTCAGAAGAAGAAATTGAGAACAGAAAACAATTCAGAAGCAAAATGGAAACTAGGAACTTGAACAAGTCTCAAGGAAAGAAACAACTGGCAGAAATGAACAGACAGCAGGGGGAAAAAAAACAGAATTAATGAAGAGGTTTTGAGAAGAAAAAACGAAAAGGAAATGATGGTGTGATAGTCTCATGTTCACACACTCTCCGAAAGTGGAATAATCGAGAAAAATAGTAATAATATGGCATCATCACGAACATAAACAATTTAATTTTATTGTTGTAGACTTATTTTGGATAAATAACGTTAAGCTATTACAAACGTTCACTGTTTATTTGTTATTGTTAGGCCATAATGTTAGAACTCATAGTATATTCTACGGTCCTGCTACAAACGATGTGAGTGATGTAGAATGGAAGTTCTGTGCATCAGATCAACTTCCTTTTCTGTAGCTGGGCGTGACCTGTCCTGTTTTCAAGTTACAGTCTGTTCAAGGGATCTGAAATGAATAATTATCAGAAACGAAGAGAATTCACTTGCAAATTTTGGTTTAATTCGATACCGAGCTCAGTGGGCCCTGGGGCTCATGGAGTTTGACTTTCAGCACCACTACAAACGATTACTATGTCATTGATCTTGAAAGCGGCGTCGATGTGCAATAACAGTAACATCAATTGATTTTCCTTCGGGAATTCAACAGTTCGGCTTTTGTTTTATTATTCTGTGTTTCGGTTCCTGTCTTGTCAGCGTCATCAAGTGTCTAGACGCAGACTGTTGTGCCCCTACATGCCTTAACATGTAACAAAAAAGAGAAAAAAATCCTTGAAATATTGGGACTGGTCATGTGACAACAACTAGTTCTTCCACACCAGTTTCTTTCCTCCCCACAATAGGCTTATTATGTATTTTTCCAGTGTTCTCTTTCCTCTGCTCTTATTTGCCGTACCTTATTCGCCATTTTGATATTAATGTCATTAATAAGTCACAGCTGCAAAATACTAACGCGAGTTCTTTACAGACGAATGGAAAAACATGATAGAAGCCGACCTCGGGGAAGATCAGTTTGGATTCCGTAGAAATGTTGGAACACGTGAGGCAATACTGACCTTACGACTTATCTTAGAAGAAAGATTAAGAAAAGGCAAACCTACGTTTCTAGCATTTGTAGACTTAGAGAAAGCTTTTGACAATGTTAACTGGAATACTCTATTTCAAATTCTAAAGGTGGCAGGGGTAAAATACAGGGAGCGAAAGGCTATTTACAATTTGTACAGAAACCTGATGGCAGTTATAAGAGTCGAGGGGCATGAAAGGGAAGCAGTGGTTGGGAAAGGAGTGAGACAGGGTTGTAGCCTCTCCCCGATGTTATTCAATCTGTATATTGAGCAAGCAGTAAAGGAAACAAAAGAAAAATTCGGAGTAGGTATTAAAATTCATGGAGAAGAAGTAAAAACTTTGAGGTTCGCCGATGACATTGTAATTCTGTCAGAGACAGCAAAGGACTTGGAAGAGCAGTTGAACGGAATGGACAGTGTCTGGAAAGGAGGATATAAGATGAACATCAACAAAAGCAAAACGAGGATAATGGAATGTAGTCAAATTAAGTCGGGTGATGCTGAGGGAATTAGATTAGGAAATGAGACACTTAAAGTAGTAAAGGAGTTTTGCTATTTAGGGAGTAAAATAACCGATGATGGTCGAAGTAGAGAGGATATAAAATGTAGACTGGCAATGGCAAGGAAAGCGTTTCTGAACAAGAGAAATTTGTTAACATCGAGTATAGATTTAAGTGTCAGGAAGTCGTTTCTGAAAGTATTTGTATGAAGTGTAGCCATGTATGGAAGTGAAACATGGACGATAACTAGTTTGGACAAGAAGAGAATAGAAGCTTTAGAAATGTGGTGCTACAGAATAATACTGAAGATAAGGTGGGTAGATCACGTAACTAATGAGGAGGTATTTAATAGAATTGGGGAGAAGAGGAGTTTGTGGCACAACTTGACTGGAAGAAGGGATCGGTTGGTAGGACATGTTCTGAGGCATCAAGGGATCACCAATTTAGCATTGGGGGGCAGCGTGGAGGGTAAAAATCGTAGAGGGAGACCAAGAGATGAATACACTAAGCAGATTCAGAAGGATGTAGGTTGCAGTAGGTACTGGGAGATGAAGAAGCTTGCGCAGGATAGAGTAGCATGGAGAGCTGCATCAAACCAGTCTCAGGACTGAAGACCACAACAACAAATAGGTCCTTTAAGGGGAGTTGGAATGCCCTATCCTGACAATGTTAAATTTACTGACTAGGCTTCACTGTATTTCAGGAACCACTGTAGCCATTGACATGAAACTTTTACAAGACATTAAACTGAACAACAATAATTGCATTTCAGCCACTGCTTTCGGATGTACAATTTTTAAATTACGCCGTTAAAATTTTGTGTACTTTTTTGTACGTTATCCTAAATAATTTCAATTGTACTTAATATTATGTTCTTCTTTTAGTTAAGTGGACTCAGGGTATCTGTGTTATTACTCGCTGAAAATTTGAATACGCTACTAGACGTGGTTCCTAAGATTCAGGGAAAAATGCAACAGAAAATGTAAATTTCAGAAACGACTTCTAAACTTTCAAAAGACTGTAACTCACCTAATATATGCTTGACTTTTTATTCTGGGTCACTCAGAAGCATCCTCTTGATCTTTTTCCGATTTTTTTTGTTCTTTTCTTTTCTCTGGACTCCTTAGTGGCCAACTGTGCTGCATACTCTGCATTATCAATGCGAACCTTGTCCATCCATTGAAGTTCTCTGATGAAGTTTGCCCCAGGATTAACTCCCATATGATGTAGCACTTTCACCCTACCAATGTTGCCATCATTACAAGCAATGACAGCATCACTGGCCCCCCACTTTAGAGTCTTCATGCCAACAAAAACATTTTTTGGTAAGCGAGTCCATATAAGATTATTGAACGACTGATTGGGATTTTGAGTCTGACCGTGCAGACACTTCTTCATAAATTGAGGATTTGCCAGGTCTCTGTAAACAGATTTTATGATATCCATGACTGCTGCTGGGATGGCATGTTTATGGCTGTATCAACTGTTTGGTTACTGCGCATTGCGGTAATTGCACCATGGTTCAGGTCCAGGAGGGCAAAGGTGGTTTACTGGTTTTACATCAGTTGACAGTCTAAGGAAGAAGGTAGACCATACTGCGTGCTGCATTTTCAACAAATCTTCAGTATTATTTCTATTGGCCATCCCATAATACCGCAGTAGTTCATGAATCATTTTGTCTGTCAGCCTGCATCTTATGGTTTTACCGTCAGAAAGTTTCTTGTCTCTCAGACTTTGTTTCATCTTCTTCAACCTGGTACCCATCCTCTTCTGGACATGATCTTTATAACACAGCAGTTCACAGCCTTCTACGAGGGTCACTCCGAAAGAAATGCACACTAGTTTTTTTTAAAAAATCCATCTTTTGTTCTACATGTTTGAAAATTTTACAGTGTGTAGATACATCCTTTAGGAACAATATTTTCATTTCTCCACATAATTTCTATCCCTCTCAACTGCCTTACGCCATCTTGGAACCAGCGCCTGTATACCCACATGGTAAAATTCTGGACCAACCTGTTGGAGCCAATGTTTGGCAGCGTGCTCAAGGGAGTCATTATATTAAAACCTTATTCCATGAAGAGAGTCTTTCAGTTTCCCAAAGAGACGATAGTCACATGGAGCCAGGTCAGGATTGTAAGGCGGGTGTTTCAGTGCTGTCCATCCGAGTTTTGTGATCGCTTCCATGGTTTTTTGATCGACATGTGGCTGTGCATTGTCGTGCAAAAGCAAAACATCCTGCTTTTACCGATGTGGTCGAACACGACTGAGTCGAGCTTCAAGTTTCTTCAGTGTCATCACATGTACATCAGAATTTATGGTGGTTCCACTTGGCATGATGTCCACAAGCAAGAGTCCTTCGGAATCGAAAAACACCGCAGCCATAACTTTTTCAGCAGAAGGTGTCGTTTTGAATATTTTTTCTTCTTGGGTGAATTTGCATGATGCCACTCTATTGATTGCCTGTTCTTCTCTGGTGAAAAATGATGGAGCCATGTTTCATCACCTGTCACAATTCTACCAAGAAATTCATCTCCACCATTCTCGTACTGTTCCAAAAGTTCGCTGCATACCGTTTTTCTTGTTTCTTTGTGAGCCACTGTCAACATCTTGGGAACCCACCTGGCACAAACCTTTTTTAACGCCAACACTTTCAGTATTCTACAGACACTTCCTTCCCCCATCCCAACGTAGCGTGACAATTCGTTCACTGTGATACGTCTGCCAGCAGTAATCAATTCGTTAACTCTCTGCACGTTGTCTGGAATGTGTGCAGTACGAGGCCTGCCGCTGCGAGGAAAATCCCCAATATTGCCGTGCCCGCTTTCATCACGTAACCTGCTTGCCCACCGTCTAACTGTACTGCGATCGACAGCAGCATCTCCATACATCTTTTTCAACCTCTTGTGGATGTTTCTCACTGTCTCGTTTACACAGCACTGGAATTCTATGACAGCACGTTGCTTCTGGCGAACGTCAAGTGTAGCAGCCATCTTGAAGACATCCTCTGAGGGCCCCACTCACGGGTGCAGGTTGAACTAAGTTTGAAAACACTGTAAAACTTTCACACATGCAGAATGAAAACTGTATTTTTACAAAAGTAGTGTGACCCTCACATACAAAAAAATTACCGATTTTAGTAGGTCTTGAAGTAACGCACATAAGAATTTTAACATTTTAACCGCTGTAGATTATATTTAAAAAAATAAAATAAAATACTTCCCATGTGAGTTTATAAGTAATATATATATATATATATATATATATATATATATATATATATATATATCATTTTATTCGGAAAATTGCAAATTTTATAATGAGATAAAAATCCGAAAATGTGAAATTCTTTTTTTCCATTCTAATTCCCCTTAAGCCAGTATAATGTTACTTACTTATGGTAACAAAGCGTTTCTATGGGTGACAATTTCGTCATCGTGTTGATGACACCAATTTATTTTCATTGGCTCTGCCAGTCAGGTAAATAGCAATAAACTAATAAACCCGATTCACTAAGGAATCTAATTACCATGTATAAGCTTCAAACGTCCGATAGCTTTACAAATGAGTTAATGTGTTAAGCATTTGACGTTAAGCTCGTTAGCGAGAAAAAGTTTAGAAAAGTTTGAAATTATGCTTAAGGTTTGTTGAAAGACACTAAGTGCTCTCATTATGAATCACTGGATGAAATAGTCTAGGTAACGCACAATGATATAATTCTCAGTGTTACATTCAGTGATACATATATACATATACTCTGTGCAAAGTGCGTTGCGAATAGACTCGGTAATAAATAAGGAATAAATTAAAACGACGTGTTTGATTCTGAAGTGTTACTGCATTGACCCCGAAAATGTAGTAAGCTATAAACTTCTTTCCTTTCATCGTTTTTGCGAAGGCCGGTGAGGGCAGCGGTGCGGTGGCGTGGCTGGGGGGGGGGGAGGTGTTAGCGAGAAGAAGTTCCATAGAGGTTTGAAATTGCGTATACAGTATGTCGGAAGTCGCTAAGTGCTAACATTCTTAAATACTGCTTCAATAAAGTCCGGGTGCTTGAGCGCCTTCAATTACGATGCCTCGAGACAAACGCACAGTTTCTAATTAAGTTTTATACCTCATAATAGTAGCTTATGACAGCATTTAAAAATTTTTAATTAGCTTAATAATTACACGAAATACTGAAAAAAGAATTATTGCCTCTGGAAGACGTTAAATAGGCAGCCGGCTTCTATTGTTGGGTTCAGCGTTCCGTGTTCCGGGATAGGCGCTTAGCAGCGTAGAAAGGGTCAAGGGGAATCAATTGACATTTATTGCCACTATAACACATTATCATTCTTCATTGGGGGATAATAAAACTGAAAGAACTAATTGACACCTTATTCTGGAAAATTAATATCCAACTTCGATGTGAATAGCACGTACGAAAGGTCTTGTGGTGAATTCATCTTATTAAAACTAAAGATCTACTTACCCTTACCCGAAGTGTGTTGTGTATGCGTTGGACAATATCATTCGCCTTATTATTGGTTTTCCTGATACAGCACGTGTCGTAGTTTTAACGGTGTCAGTAATAGTACAACAAGTAACTAAACAGCGTTAGGCACAAGTTGCAGCTTTCATAGCGTAAGATAACAATTTCCGGCACTCGTTTCAAGTTTCTGCGCCGACCGTTCCGACGTCCATCAGGTTTTCGTCGGTTGAGGAAGAACTTTCTTCGGTAAAAGCGGTCAGTAGCCACTTGGATTCCATAACTGTGTTAATGGGCGTATGCTCTCTCCCCCAACACAGCTGCAGCTTTCTCTCATGCTAACTTCTCTTTGATTGCGACCATTCTCCTCTGATATATATTAACTCGCAGTCGTGGACGTCCGAAAGCACCGATGGCAGATGTTCACTTAGACCTTATTAGTGGTTCCATGTGCTGCTGACGTATCTACAGTATTCACCTAACAGTATACGCCTTCGTAGCAGAGGTCCCTAACACATGCTTCCAACACGGTGGTTAATGTGGAGATAGCCAATTCAAATATAGCAGGGAAAAAGAAATTTCATGGCGAATATTCGAAGAGTAGTGTAAGGAGAGGTGGCGTCGTAAGGTACTTGATTACCAGAATTTGCGCCTTTGCCTTGGATTAGATTACGAATCTCATTGCAGTTTGTCGGTGGTTCGTTCGTCATCGGATGTGGCCATTAAGCTTGGTGCCATCCCCTCCCCCTTCCCCCCTCCATGAAGCTACTCAAGAAAAGTAGGCTATGTGTCGTGACATGGTTTTACCCTCTGCTATTCCTATACGCAACACAATACGGTACACACACACGTATTCGTTACAATCATATATGCGAGACGGTTTTACCAAGACTTGTTTTGTACACGTATCACTCTGCCGCTGGCAAGCAACTCAGGAACAATATTTTGATGAATAACGAAGTTTTTATTTTTAATGTTTTGATACGCTTGTCGAGAAACTGGTCACATGTGCACCTTCAGTGGCGCATTGTAAGTGTAGTTAAACGTGAGGGGTCTTTAAGACATCTGCTAGAAACAGTTATGTATGCAGTACATGCCTCATGTTGTTGAAAACAGTAGTCAAATACATGAACTTCTACAGAAGAAATTAAATTTTAAAAATAAATGCTATGTAGCCAACGTCGGCTCCTAACCATAAAAACCAGCAGAAAAATTTTCCTATCGGACAAGGAAAAAGGCGAATATACTCCTCTTTGTTAAAAGATTCTGACTGAAAGGTAGGGTACCAGCTGCCTCATTCTATCTTCCTCAGTTACTCTAAAAATTTTTACAAAATCCTTGGCATGCGTGCATATTCGCCCTCTTTTTGACATGTTACTCACGCTCACTCGTACAAGCTGCCGTAACTATATCTCTCTCACACCCAATAGTGCATCGCTTTAAGTCACTCATGCCCATCCACTCCCAATTGCCTACTCATTTGGCCCAACTCATTTTCATATCTCTTCATGGCTTTCAACTGCCATAGTATTCTGTCTCACAATCACAGTCACCTTCTTTCTCTCCTACTACTACTGTCTGTTCTCACTGTCACTGCCTTCCTCTTGTTATCCTTACTGCTACTATCTCATTCATTCCTTCCAACTGCTGTTGTGTCTTCTCACTGTCACTATCTCTTCCTCGTTGTCATTGTCATATACTGTGTCTCCCACCCACTTTCACTTTGTCCTCCTCTTTATTCCTCTCCCACTGGCACTGTCTCTTTCACTCTTTTCCTGGTACTGTTCCTTCACTGTCTACTATGTTCCACTGCCACTGTGGCTCCTTCCCTCACACAGCCTTCGTATCCTTGTAATCAATTATTCGAAAGGACAGTCACAATCACATTATTTTGCCTCCAAACGGTTTTCACCCGCGATGGGTTCATCTTCAGGGCAATTAACACCATTTGGTCGCTCGCTGGAGTCGTCACCCTGCCTGTGCGCGGTAGGCAGGATGACGGCTCCAGCGAGCGACCAAATCATGTAAATTTCCCTGAAGATGACCCCATCGCGGGTTGAAACCGGTTGGCGGCAAAATAAATAATGCGATTGTGACTGTCATTTTGCATAATTGATTATAAGTAAATTAATAGCTGTTTATCTCCATACAACTATGTTGTCTAAAAAGTTTGGTATCCTTGGCTGTTTTTATGACGCAACCATAGTCTAATATCCTCAGGTATTTATTACATCTCCATCTCTTTCCCGCTGCTAATGTCTCCTTCTCTCTGAGCATAAAAAAGCGCAAATATGTCCGCTTACCGGTATGTCTTCGTACAATTTTAAAGGTGCTGAGAATGAGCAGGAGCATATTCGTCTTTTTTGTGCTCCGATAGAAGTATATTTCCACTGTTTCCCTTCCTTACTTGCCACAGCAGGGCCTGATACTCATATGAAAAGAAATGTATGTAAAATTGTAATAATGTAAAACCAATTTCACATCTCAGACCGAATTTTACGAGCATAACGATTTTGCATGTGTTTCAGTACTACAACGTAGAGTTCCTAGAACACTTCTGATGATAACGGAGATATTTTACGTCATATTTCTCAGTGTTGCGGCACTTTATAAGCCACGTTTTCACCTCACACCGCATTTTAAGTGCGTATCTTGCGATAAAAACTAGGATAATTTTGAACATCTGTACTTCGGAAACGGAAAAAGATATCCTGAAAATTTTTGAGCTTGTTAGAGATCGGAATCTTAGGAATATATTGTAAAAATTGAAACCATTTGCTGCGGATAGCCGTCTTGGAATCCGTGACTGGGGTTTGGTCCGTTGCGGATGGCGAAAAAATGGTAAACAATTCTACATTTAGGTTTCCTTAGGAACCGGCCATGAATTTACGCAAGTGCTCCATTCACTCATTCATTCATTCATGGGTATATCTGCCAGTTCAATTGAAACGTGTGTTTATCAAGGATACACCTATCATCAACCAATTTATTTAATTTTTAATTGAACATTTTACATATAGGATGATTTTGAACCTCTGTATTTGAGAAACGAGTAAAGACATCAATAAAATTTTCAAGGTTTTTAGAGATCGGGATCATAAAAATTTCAGCCATTTTCTGTGCATAGCAAGCTTGGAGTCGTCGGCTGGGTTGTAGTCGTCTGGTGACTACGGAAATATAGTAAAATTCCTTTTTTCTACATCTACATCTACATCCATACTCCGCAAGCCACCTGACGGTGTGTGGCTGAGGGTACCCTGAGTACCTTTATCGGTTCTCCCTTCTATTCCAGTCCCATATTGTTCGTGGAAAGAAGGATCGTCGGTATGCCTTTGTGTGGGCTCTAATCTCTCTGATTTTATCCTCATGGTATCTTCGCGAGATATATGTAGGAGGGAGCAATATACAGCTTGACTCTTCGGTGAAGGTATGTTCTCGAAACTTTAACAAAAACCCGTACCGAGCTACTGAGCGTCTGAGAGTCTTCCACTGGAGTTTATCTATCATCTCCGTAACGCTTTCGCGATTACTAAATGATCCTGTAACGAAGCGCGCTGCTCTCCGTTGGATCTTCTCTATCTCTTCTATCAACCCTATCTGGTACGGGTCCCACACTGTTGAGCAGTACTCAAGCAGTGGGCGAACAAGCGTACTGTAACCTACTACCTTTGTTTTCGGATTGCATTTCCTTAGGATTCTTCCAATGAATCTCAGTGTGGCATCTGCTTTACCGACGATCAACTTTATATGATCATTCCATTTTAAATCTCTCCTAATGCGTACTCGCAGATAATTTATGGAATTAACTGCTTCCAGTTGCTGACCTGCTATTTTGTAGTTAAATGATAAGGGAACTATCTCTCTGTGTATTCGCAGCACATGACACTTGTCTACATTGAGATTCAATTGCCTTTCCCTGCACCATGCGTCTATTCGCTGCAGATCCTCCTGCATTTCAGTAAAATTTTCCATTGTTACAACCTCTCGATACACCACAGCATCATCTGCAAAAAGCCTCAGTGAACTTCTGATGTCATCCACAAGGTCGTTTATGTATATTGTGAATAGCAACGGTCCTATGACACTCCCCTGCGGCACACCTGAAATCACTCTTACTTCGGAAGACTTCTCTCCATTGAGAATGACATGCTGCGTTCTGTTATCTAGGGACTCTTCAATCCAATCACACAATTGGTCTGATAGTCCATATGCTCTTACTTTGTTCATTAAACGACTGTGGGGAACTGTATCGAACGCCTTGAGGAAGTCAAGAAACACGGCATCTACCTGTGAACACTTGTCTATGGCTCTCTGAGTCTCGTGGACGAATAGCGCGAGCTCGGTTTCACACGACCGTCTTTTATCGAAACCCATACTGATTCATACAGAGTAGATTTCTAGTCTCCAGAAAAGTCATTATACTCGAACATAATACGTGTTCCAAAATTCTACAGCTGATCGACGTTAGAGATATAAGTCTATAGTTCTGCATATCTGTTCGACGTCCCTTCTTGAAAACGGGGATGACCTGTACCCTTTTCCAATCCCTTGGAACGCTACGCTCTTCTAGAGACCTACGGTACACCGCTACAAGAAGGGGGGCAAGTTCCTTCGCGTACTCTGTGTAAAATCGAACTGGTATCCCATCAGGTCCAGCGGCCTTTCCTCTTTTGAACGATTTTAATTGTTTCTCCATCCCTCTGTCGTCTATTTCGATATCTACCATTTTGTCATCTGTGCGACAATCTAGAGAAGGAACTACAGTGCAGTCTTCCTCTGTGAAGCAGCTTTGGAAAAAGACATTTAGTATTTCGGCCTTTAGTCTGTCATCCTCTATTTCAGTACCATTTTGGTCACAGAGTGTCTGGACATTTTGTTTTGAGCCACCTACCGCTTTGACATAAGACCAAAATTTCTTAGGATTTTCTGCCAAGTCAGCACATAGAACTTTACTTTCGAATTCATTGAACGCCTCTTGCATAGCCCTCATCACACTACATTTCGCTTCGCGTAAATTTTGTTTGTCTGCAAGGCTTTGGCTATGTTTATGTTTGCTGTGAAGTTCCCTTTGCTTCCGCAGCAATTTCCTAACTCTGTTGTTGTACCACGGTGGCTCTTTTCCATCTCTTACGATCTTGCTTGGCACATACTCATCTAACGCATATTGTACGATGGTTTTGAACTTTGTCCACTGATCCTCAACACTATCTGTACTTGAGACAAAACTTTTGTGTTGAGCCGTCAGGTACTCTGTAATCTGCCTTTTGTCACTTTTTCTAAACAGAAAAATCTTCCTACCTTTTTTAATATTTCTATTTACGGCTGAAATCATCGATGCAGTAACCGCTTTATGATTGCTGATTCCCTGTTCTGCGTTAACTGTTTCAAATAGTTCGGGTCTGTTTGTCACCAGAAGGTCTAATATGTTATCGCCACGAGTCGGTTCTCTGTTTAACTGCTCGAGGTAGTTTTCAGATAAGGCACTTTAAATGTTTCACTGGGTTCTTTGTCCTTGCCACCCGTTATTAACGTTTGAGTCTCCCAGTCTATATCTGGAAAATTAAAATCTCCAACCAGAGCTATAACATGGTGGGGAAATCTACTCGAAATATTTTCCAAATTATCCTTCAGGTGCTCAGCCACAACAGCTGCTGAGCCAGGGGGCCTTTAGAGACATCCAATTACCATGTCTGAGCCTGCTTTAACCGTGACCTTCACCCAAACTATTTCACATTTCGGATCTCCGTCAATTTCCTTCGATGCTATTGCACTTCGTATCGCTATAAACACGCCTCCCCCTTCACAGTCCAGCCTGTCTTTGCGATATACATTCCAATCTGACTTTAGGATTTCATTACTGTTTACGCCTGTTTCCAGCCAACTTTCTGTCCCTAGTACTATATGGGCGTTGTGACCGTTTATTAATGAGAGCAGTTCTGGGACCTTTCTATAGACGCTCCTGCAGTTTTAGGGTTTCCCGATCGACCGCCCTTGAACAAATGCTGCTTTCGTACCATCAAGTCCACCGCAGACAACATGAATTTATTCCATTTTCCTAAACAGTAGGATATGCTAAAATCGTACTTTGACACTATATTGTAGGATAGTGGCACTAGAAGATCCTTCTGGTGGATATAAAAATGGTCCCTAGCCCGAGGGATATCCAAAGCAGTTGATCCTGCGTTCTTATCACCAGTAGAACCCGAGGTATGAGACCGAAAAATCCCGTTTTCATGAGCGGTGTTTTTGAACATATCAGGTAGGGCATGCTGTCGCTTGCATACCTATAAAATTGCTGAATTATTTAAGACATCTGACGGACAAAACACCCATGGGGTGTCAGTGAGAAAAGTCTTGCGAGGAGCTACACGGGTTCGTTGTCACCTGAAAGTCGCATCCAGGACAAGGAATGGCAGTAGGCCGCACACAGATCAGTCGGAACGTTATGAGCAGCTTTCTACAGTGGGCACGACAGGTCGGGGCTCGGTGGCAAGCACTTGACACGGTAGACAAGGGACATAACAAGAGGTTACGGGTACAGAGAAGGCATAGGTGAAATCTGTGTATTGGAAATGGGGTTGTAGAACATTAAAGCGGATATAGTAGAAAAATAAAGGAATATGTTTGCTTAAAATTTCTCAGGTGATCCTAATTTTATTTAATTTCAGTGATAACATTAATAAAATATTCCGTCGGTTCTTGGAGGAACATAGACATATTAGAAACTGAAATACACCCTGTTAATGTTCCATAGCAATATTTATTTTATATTTTGCTACGATCTGACTTTCAGCTGTCTAGGGCATCATCAAACAGGTTGGGACAGAATAGAAAGTCCAAACAGCAGCGAGAGCTTCTAGCTTTACGAAGGTCGTTATTTCCAAAGATATGTGGTTTTTAAATATTATACATCAATGCAAAAAAAAAAAAAGACATAACACTGGAGTGCTTCGATCTGACATTTGCACGAAACAAGAAATGTTATGTAATGGTATACTGATAGTATATGAATAAACCAATGAAGCCAATCCATGAGCGACTAAAACATACTGAACTACTCAATTTATGCAGATATTGGTTAAAATAGTTAAAATCAACTGTACACAAACTGATATTGAAATGTACTAACCATGGTATGCACCAACAGACCTTACATTACCGTACATTGAATTGCAAGACTAAAATTACATGAATAAGAAGGGCAAACACTTTACCAGGTAAGTAGTGGAACAGACTACAATGGCATATGGAAAAATATCCGGACGTTGATGGAAAAATGGGGGTTGTGGGTGGGAGGAACAGATAATTTACAACAAGCTTATCGTATTAGGGTGAGCAAGTAATTTACAATAAAACTTCTCAATTTAAAATAAGCTTATCAAATTAGGGTGAGCACGATGTAAATTGGTTGCTGCTACTTTAGCAAGTCTGAGTAATGGAAATCTATTTGATCATTAAGGATTAAATCAAGAACCTGTGGCTGACGTTGACTGATAGCTAGAATTTCGAGTAATGTAAGTTTTCCTCCTTTATTTGACGTATGGAGAAAATCACATTTAATATCGTAAGAATGGCATTCTTTCAAAACATGCCCAGCAAAGATGGAATTATCCTTTTTTTTTTAGTTTCCAGTTCTTTTCATGTTCAGTCAGTCTAGCAGTTATAGACTTCCCTGAAAAAAGAAAACTGGCCTGCATATACTTTGCCAAACAAACTACAGAAATTCCTAAAAAATCCACTTTGCTCTGAAGATGGAATCCTGTCTTCTAAATTGGGCAGAATGTGGTCAACGATATTTCTACTGTAGAAATCTAGTGTACATTTCCTAGTCATTAATTTAGTGATAAGTACGCACCTGTAGCATGGGGACCCACCTGTTAGTGTCATTTAGTACCACTTGAGGAGCTATTATCCTTGGCCTATTCTTTCTCCTGACTATATTATCAATCACGGCAGGACAATACCATTATTGTATACAACTTCTTTGCGTATTTTTAATTCACTCTGAAAATCTGGTTTGCGCGGTCGCGCAGTTCCAGACTGTCGCTCTGCCACCCCGGCCGGCGGCTACAGGATACTCGAAGCTAGCAGATATTACTGTGTCTGTAGAAATTACCTACTTTTATCTCTTAAATGGATGTATTTGTTTACCAGTGTCAATGGAAAAAACTAAGATGCCGACTGAATCTCCTCCTAGCTGCACTGAAATCCTAGTTTTAATGTGATTTGAATTTAAATGTCGAAAAAATTGTTTAATTACCTTGTGGTACCGTTCCACAATCACAGTATAATAAAGGGTTCAGTATTGTATATCATAACTCTAGGGCTCCTTATCTAAAAATGTTTCCTGTACTGGGTCTCTTGAAATCGAAATAAATTTGCTCCAAGCATGCCGAAGTTGCCAGGATTTGTTCTCATTTTAAGTAGCAAATCTATTACAATTTCCATGGCCTCAAGGAGCATGAATGTTGGAAAATAGGCTGTTAACATCAAACAAAACTAACTAGGTGGAATAGATAAATCTTTTAGTTTTTTCACCTGACCAAGAGAACTAGGTGTTCTAAATTTTAATTTTAATTTAATTTTTAACTAGTGAATCTAATTCTTTGGTTGATTTGTAACAAGGTGATCACAAGGAGAACACTACAAGTCTTATTGGCATACCTACTTTGTGAAGCTTAAATAAATCATACAATATGGGTGCTTTTGGATTCTCGTTTGTGCGGTATTTGGAATCGTTGTCAGTAAATATAGATTGGCAGTTGTTAATAAGGTTCTTGACTGTCATAGAATATTCAGTTGTGTAATCTGTTGGTGACTGGGAGAATTCTACAGGGGTGAGGAATGCAGACATATTTTTCAATATATTGTGACTTATTAAGTAAAACTAAACTGTCCTCCCTTGTCAGCTTTGGTGCAATTGCATCTTCAGTTCGCAGTTTTTTCTTTAATGTGGTCTTCACACTCTGTTGCCTTTGATTTTAACGAATTAGAATTCTCATTAGTGGACACCAGATGCTCTGGTGTGACACCGATACACTCAACACTTCTCGAAATAGGTATGTACATACTTAACAAATAGATGCGGTAAATTGATTTAATCCAGTTGGCCAGTTGAATTTTAGCAGTTTATTCGGTTTGCTTAAGGATACATGAACTTAAACGATTACAAAGACGAAAAGGCAACATGCAATTCCCTCTCAAGGATCTCTTTACTCACGATTAGGTACGAGTACTGTCATACGGAATGCGAAAGCTATCTGCCTGCTACAACAGACATCCATTTACCCCTGCACTAAGTGAGCCTCATTTTTGCACACAGTTTCCTCAGAAAGTTGGAGCGAATAATCAAGAGCCTTTAGGAAGGGTCGGGTGCTCTAATAACGAGGTATAAGATGAAACAGGAATGTGAAGGAGATCCAGTGTTAGAGTCCAATGAAACAGGGCAACAGGGGTAGATAACATCCCAGCAGATCATCTAAGATCACCGAAGAAGGATCAAGTTAGCTTGGAGATTCCGTAAGACTGGAAATACCATTGTGCACAGTCCCGAAGATAGCAAGGGCAGACAAGGACAAGAACTATCGTACGAGCAGAATAATAGACAGAAGGACGGAAAATAGAAGAGAGCGCGGCGCTCCCGGAGACAGATAAGAGCAGCTCGTCCGCGCCATTCACGGATGCGAGGAACTACAGGTTAAGCTACCGCAAAGCGGGCCGTCGGTATGTGGAGAGCGCGTCCAATGGCTGGAAAGTGGTGTGTGCCCCCCGTGTAGCCAGCTGCCTGGGGCTAGGCAACAGCCAACTGGCGGGCGCGTAGAAAGTGCGCCAGCTCTCCGCAGACGGGCTGCCTGCTGCTTCTACCGCTGCTGCTACTCCTGCTGAAGGCTTCCGAAACTCCCGTTCCATGCACTGCAACGGTTCTCGTCATACCGTGATAGAAACAAGCGCTCCTAAGCTCGGTATTGCTCTAACAACTTTCTTTGTCAAAGTTGCTTTGTCGAATATATCTGATGACAGGAGAAAATATAAAAATGCAGTAAATGAAGCAGGCGACAAGGAACAAAACCGCCTCAAAAAAGAGATCGACAGGAATCCAAACTGGCTAAGCGGGAATGGCTAGGGGACAAATGTAAGGATGCACAAGCACATATCGCTAGTGGTAAGGTACTGCAAGTAAGGATACTGTATACAGAAAAATTAAAGAGAGCCAGCCATGACAAAACTCTTCCATCTCATGAGCAAGATGTATGAGACAGGTGAAAGACCCTCGGACTTCAAAACGGAGATAATAATTCCAATTCCTAAGAAAGCAGTTGCTGATAGACGTGAATATTATCGGACTACAAGTTCAGTGAGTCACGGCTGCAAAATACTAACTGGAACTCTTTACAGAAGAATGGTAAAACTGGTAGAAGTCGACCTTGGGCATGATCGGTTTAGATTCCTCAGAAATGTAGGAACACGCGAGGCATCACTGATCCTACGACTAATGTTAGAAGACAGGTTGCTACGTCTATAGCATTTGTGGACATAGAGAAAGGTTTTGACAACGTTGACTGGAATACTTTCTTTCAAATTCTGGTAGGACACGTTCTCAAGCATCAAGGGATCATTAATTTAGGATTAGAGGGAAGTTAGGAGGGTTAAAATCGTATAGGGAGACGAAGGCATGAATATACTAAACAGATTCAGAAGGATGTAAGTTGCAGTAGTTACTCGGAGATGAAGAAGATTGCACAGGACAGAGTAGCATGGAGAGCTGCATCAAACCAGCCTCTGGACTGAAGACCACAACAACATCCACATGGTCACATGGTGTACAGAGGGGCACAGCACGTCATTTGTTTAGAATTTTTCACATTTTCTAGGCATGCAAAAAGTTCATCTACCTTGTTTTTCAAGCCCTAATGTTCTGATGAAATAATTTGACTTTTCAGTAAACTGTTCTGCTTTAATTTATTTCAATAATGTATGTCTGTAACCTGAAACCTAAATAATTTTCCCCTTTGACTCCAGAAACCAGAAGGATTTTGTGTATTGTGCTTATGCCCCCCCTCCCCCCACTTACACTTTCTGTAGGATGTTCGGCTAATATATCCTTCTCCCTCTTATTCAGGTCTTTCAGGTCTCTCAACTGCAGCAACAAACATGGCACGGCTTTGTGACTTCGTTTTAGTCAGAAGCAATCCGCTCAGCTTTTTGTTTACACGTCTAACAGCCGGTGTTATCCTAGGGCTTGTCATGGTGGTGTAAAGGGTAAAGAGGCACCGTTGTTAGTGACTCTTTGGAAATGCTTGGTGGAATGAGTCGACTATGGCACTGCGGTGTAGTAAGATGCTAAATGGTTGTATAAAATTCGAGTGTAACTGAAATCAGAATATGCTCGTCATTTTTAGGATTTTGCGTGCCTGTTTTCATGTTCGTACTGCAAGGACTGGCGTGCTAAATGGCACTTTCAGAACTTGAGAAGGTGTTTTCTACAGTGAAATGCCACGCTCGTGGCATTTTAAAGTTGTTAATCTTCAGTACACGATACGAAGTCGGCTTTCTTACTGATCCACCCGAAAAGTTGAGGGATTTGAACTCTTCACACCTCCAATCAATCAGTTTTGTGCGCCGTCGTGACTGAACTGTGTTTTTGATGTAATTATATGCTTCTCTGACTAATATTTTTCTAAATCCTAGAATTTCCTTGCAATAACATTCCAATTTTAGCAATTTTACGTCCATGTGCACATTGCAGGCGGTCTAGTTCAATCCACGTGAAGTGCATTTACGTTTCAGTGAAAACTGTCATGTTACTGATTTGTTTCCACGATCAATATTACTTTATTTGCTATATACGATTACCAAAACACTCCCTTTTAGTCTGGAACCGCGTGAACGCTACGGTCGCAGGTTCAAATCCTGCCTCGGGCATGGATGTGTGTGATGTCCTTAGGTTAGTTAGGTTTAATTAGTTCTAAGTTCTAGGCGACTGATGACCTCAGAAGTTAAGTCGCATAGTGCTCAGAGCCATTTGAACCAACACTCCCTTCTTCTCTGCGTGCTTTTTTCAGAAGGTAAGTCGCTGTTGCCGATGGAGCTGGTGTTCGTTTTGTATAAAGCTTTACTACCTTACTTCTTATATTTTTAAGCTATGGTGACAGACTGGGCGTAACACACGCCTTGTACTGCATTAAGCTAGAAGCACAGTTGCTAACGCGAACTTTGGCTGAGTTCAAGTGTCTGTTGCAACTTGTCAGTTGCATGCAGTTCACTTAATTGGTTACGATGGGCGTTACGGCCGCCTCAGTAACTGAGTGGCCAGAGTAGGTGGTTGGCATGTGGAGGACCCGGGTTCTATTCCCGCTAATACCACGGACTTTTTCATTTGTGGGAGATCTGGAAAAAGATGCATTCTGCCTTGAGATGTCAGTTCACAAACTATTTGAATGAGAAGTAGCGACACCACGTTACGGTAACTGATAACGCCCGGGAAAGCGGCGTGCTGACCCGTGCCGCCCCATATTGCATCCACATGACGTCATTGGCTGATGGATGACAAGGTGGTCGGTTGGGACCATATGTGAGCAGAAGGATGGTGCTTTCCTTTTTCCGTCAACGTTGTAAATATGTTGTTCAAAGTAAGCCCTGTTCTAGGTGTTACTCCCTTAAGGAAGCATTCACTTCGCATGCCTGTATACTCTTTAATCCACGGGGCAATTTTGTGTACGAGAGCGCATTTCAGCCCACGGGGTAGTTTGAATTTACTTTTGCATGTAATCCAGAAGCAGTTTTAAAACAGGGATGTTACAATTTTTCTTTAAACATGACTGCATGCTTGTCGTTTCAGATGAGTTCACGTAACAAAAGAGAATACTTTCTTTAGTAATAAAAGTAAGCCTGTGATATCTTTGCGTTAGGTGAGCTACAACTTGCTTCTGTCCTTGTTTTCTGTTGTTATTTAATGTCATTGTATGATTTATCAGACATTTTAGTAGCTACAGTCTGGAACCGCGCGACCGCTACGTTCGCAGGTTCGAATCCTGCCTCGGGCATGGATGTGTGTGATGTCCTTAGGTTAGTTAGGTTTAAGTAGTTCTAAGTTCTAGGGGGCTGATGACCTCAGAAGTTAAGTCCCATAGTGCTCAGAGTCATTTGAACCATTTTTTTAGTAGCGGCGTAATTCATTCCTTTCTCAGTAAAGTCGTTTTAATAAGACTAATGCAAACAATTTGTTATTCTATTGTTGAAGTTATGGGCGTAATTATTTCTTCTGTCCTACAATGGATTATTTACAACAATTTGAATAAAATTACGTACTCTAGTGCTGCAGTTAAAATACCAAATATCAACGTAACATCCTCTTTGTGCCTACGAATGAGCTACTGGTTCCTCTTGTGATCGAAAAGTGGCCGGTGACGGCAAATTGAAATTGACTTTGCAGGACAATAAAACATTGCAAGAAGAACATCAGTAATTATGTCACCTGGCCTTCCACAGAATCGCCAGTAATCGTGTGTAGTGGCAGGTAAAACTTGATGTGTCAACGCACTGCACAGTGTCCTTACGCTTCGCTTTATAAATACGAAATAGTAGAGCCGTAGCTGACACTTCCTCGTTGTTCTACGGAAATGAGATTTGTGATTGTGCAACAAACGTCCTGTTTCACTACTAATACAGATTTCAAAAGCAGCGACGTGCTCGCGAATTGAACAGTGACCCGAATATAGAATAAATTTCCTTTACTTCATGTCTATGGCCACAAATTTTTTGTCTACAGAATACCGGTTTCGGCCTATAATGATCATCTCCGGATCTGCTTTATAAAAACATGCCCTAATATGCTGGAGCCATAGTTGCATCGTCAAATGTTAAACTCAAAATCAGTGGTACTGACCCCTATGGCTCCATTATATTAGGGTATGTTGAAAGCTCTCTGTTGGATTCCTTTCATGTTAATTTCTTAAATCTGTTGTCATTTATGGCATAAAGTCCTCTTCTAAATTTACTGTGGTGTTTCTGACTCCATCTGGGAGGAGACAGCAGTGGAACGTGTTACTTTTACACATAAACAAGAACGATCTGTCACCCTACTACACTTTAAAACACAGTTTATATGTAATTCATGTCACACAGTCTCATATGGAACCTACATCCGCTTTCTTTTATATACTGTATATGATATGATACTGTCATCCCCCTCCCCTTCTGTGTGAAAGGATGAATGAGTAAATGTATTTCTAGTTGCATGCTTGATGGTAGCAGACAAGCCTGTCTGCTAGAGAACAGTAGGACCAACGTAGGAACAGGTAGCTACGCATTCTAAAAGCAAAGAGGTTTCTATTCTTGGTATGGTCCTGTCCGTCCCTTGTCATGTTGGTATAGGAAGTTGCCTCTCTGGTCACTTATCTGTTAAGCACGCTCTGTAGGGGCCCAGGCAGTCTGTCCACGGCGAGCGTCTGAAGTGGTAAGATCTCCGGCTAAGCGCGTCTCTGCTCAGTCCGTACGACAATGGATTTCTTAAGTTCAGCCTAACTGAAAATTTAATCACCTTTATTTGAAGTTTAGATCTAAAATATCTAATATTAACTTAAATTGCAACGCAGTGTAATTCGAGTGTGAAGTTCAGAATATATTCCGGTAGTTGCTTTGTCACTACTTTGTGAGTAAAGTGGAACCACGTGTTGATTATCTGTAACTCTAACTAAGATCATCAATCTTAAATGCGAATGTGTGTAAGATTATAACGTCTCGTCTTGACAATATTTTTCAATATAGCAACTTTTCTTTATGTTCAACCCACTTGGGGTGTACTTTGTGAGACCAGTACCACGTGCTTATGCAATTGTTTGACCCATCAGGTTAATAGTATGACGATAGTAACCAGTTCGAGGTTTTTCTTTAGTAAATTACGTTTCGATGTAATTTATTTTTATTATTAAAATTATTGTGGAGTTACACTGTTTGTGTAAACCAAGTTGACCACGTGAAGCATGTGGTGTAATCATCAAAGTAGCTCTCAGCTATTCTTTTCGGTGAGATTTCACAGACAGCTAGTATGAATTTAGTATACTACTGTGTGGTAAGTTCATGACAGACAGGATTGCGCTACGAACTTAACTTCTTTGCGTGAAAATTGAATCTGTTGGTTGTGGTGTTGTATGCAGTCTCCCAATCTTGGCTCCATATTTGATGTGTTCCTTAAGATTACAAACTCACATTTTCACAATCCTAAATAAGGCATCAGTTTAGTTATGAATCAAGTTTAATATGCTGAAATTTTAACGGAACAATGATTAACGTAAAAATAAATGTCCAGATATAAACTGATTTATTTCTTTTTATTTAAATTCTCTTTATATATATATATATATATATATATATATATATATATATATATATATATATATATATCACCGGTTTTCGTAAGATGACTATTAAAAGATTATAATTAATGTTAGTCTGGATGGGAATTTGGTAAGCTAGACTGGATACCTGGTGAAACAGTTGCTCAGTAATGCAAGGTTAACTTCCCCAGATAGCTCACATCTTTTAACCCGCTTTTATTGTCTTGAATATCTGCACCGCTTTCAGAACAACTTAATCCATCAACATTATAATGTTTTTATAAAGCAGATCTGAAGATGGTCATTATAGGCCGAAACAGGTAGTCTGTAGACAAAAAGTTTGTGACCATAGACGTGAAGTAAAGGAAATTTATTAATACTGACGTGTGCTTCAGACGTTACGTAAACTGTGTCGAGCTATGATGAGACATGCTGATCCACTGAAGGTGATAGGGAAGACTGTAGGGAGGGAATATGTACACACACACACACACACACACACACACACACACACACTGCAGAGGACACATCTTGCATCAAATGACTTTCACTGGTCTCCAACATTAAAGAAACACAGAGAATTAAAAAAAAAGTCTGGCTTTGAGAGAAGGATGAATAACTTTTGCTGACGATGGTGAAGGTCAAGGGCGATAGCGAAATGCCTGAAAGATGAGGCGGATCAGACAAGCTCGCCGTGGTTGCGCGGCCCCTCCCCCTCTCTTGCGTGTCCTGCCGACAATCGCAGGCAGGCACTCTCGCTTCTTCCGTTAGCCGGCTCACCGCCTGTGACGGCGGCCTTGAGGAGCGAGCAACGGGACACCGGGTGTCATTAGCCGTATTTACCTCTCCGTCACCCATCCGTGTTCCGCCACTCACTGACTCTCTCTGTTTTGCTTCTTTGAACAGCAAGACAATTGGTGCTACGTTTCACTCATTGCACTCCACTGTGAAAAAAAGTCGTGACATCGCATCATTTTGGGGCATGTATCCAGCACGAGTGACGCAGTGAACCTATCCCACCTTCATTTTTGGGCATGTATCCAACAGCTGGCGGACCCCTTCTTCAGTCGAAAATCCACTGCGGAACCCTAGCCAGTCGAGAGCACAGTAACTTCAAATTTCAGAGCGAAACCCATGGGAAATGAAAGCTTCTTAATGCAGGTGCCATGTTCCCAATGACCTCGCCCCCCCCCCCTCCCCCCGAAGTATCAATAATCTTTGGTTTAGAGATGAATGAAAACAATTTGATTCCCACTGTATCCAGACACTTACTAGTGGATTTACACCCTTTATTCAACACACTATAGCCTGATTAAAATTACTTGGTAATTGAAATTTCACACTATGGACCTTTCTTGCTCCAAGAGCAATCAACGTCACGTCCAAACTGTTCGCTGTTGACAAGCTGCCGCTTATGGTCTGTTCACTTCCAATATTTGGCTACTGTTGTGTAAGGAGCATGCATATTTCGTAACAGTCGTGTGTGTGTGTGTGTGTGTGTGTGTGTGTGTGTGTGTGTGTGTGTGCGGTTTTTCGTGAAATCCGAAGAAAAATGTTCAAATGTATGTCCTCCCTCCTCATTCATTTCAAGTGGAAACTTCCCTTGTGGTGAAGGCGATGGAGAAACTGCAGCCTTCTTCAATGATCCTGACTTCAGCCACCGATCCATGTTAGAAGTAATAAACCGGTCAAAAATCGATTTATGAAACAGGTAGTGCACTGACAAGGCAAGTTTAACATTTAATGATGCCTGGGGCCGCATACGTGCCAGCGAGCGCTGTGATTGGTCTACAAAGCTCGCTCCGCGCATGCGTAAATGGTTTCAGCTCATCTAGCGCCGTGAGCCAGCGCACAAACGACCCCCGTATTGTTGCTAAACAGTCGATCAGAGAAGCAGCATTCTCCGACACTAAACTGTGTATACGTTCTCATTTAGGAACCGCAAAGGCTGCTTGGGAATACGACCTGAAGTGAAAGTACACATGTTTTTCACACGAAAAAAAATAGTGATGAACTTGATTTTCACATATTTATTCAATAATTTTACTCATTATTTTACTCGATTTGGTGAAAGGTGCCCGCGGACCCCCTACAAAGAGCCGACCACTGGTTGGGAAGTCCTGATTTAACCTATCTTACCTTCACTAAATCGTCAAATAATGGCATCATTTATTTTGGAGATTGTAAGAGCTTTTAGGTCACCAGTTGTTGCAATTTGCTTATGACTAGAGAGCGCTTGCTTTAAGGGGTGTAGGACGTCAAACGGGCCGACTTGGGGCAGGACAGGCACCGCAGGACATTTTAATTTCCACTGTCTATACTTTTACAAATAGATTCATACAACTTTGTCAGCAAGTTGTAACCTCCCCACAATAATTTTAAAAGATAAGGAAGTGACAATACTCAATACAAATGGGAAGCCAAGTGTAACCTCCCCACAAAATTTTTAAAGAAAGGACGATGCTAATTAGAAATGCTGATGGACATGGCTCTAAGCGTAATCTGCCCACAATCAAATGTACTGACAATGGCAACAAAAATGTGAATTACGCAATCTGACTCAATTATAAATCCTTCAAAAAATTAAAGTCCATTCAGTGACAAGAAAATTCAATTAAACCGAAATATCGGTCTTTGGCCCTGTGTAAAACAATCAGAATTAAAGTCTTACCTCAGAATAAATGGATGTCACATATCTGCTCTTGTTGTTGCGCACCGCTTGGAGGAACTGCATTGCAAATAATAATATTCTCTTTTTTGTGATTTTAGTGGAGTTTTTCTTCAAAAGAAGTGGAATGAAATGGGAAGTGCAACGAAATCTTGAGTTCAATAAAAAAATTAAATTTTTGAGAAAATGCTTTTGAAATAAAAAATTATTATTGGGAGACTTGTTGGAGAATAATTACAATAAATAAAATTTTTCATTATCTAATGATTATATTAATTAACAGTATACCTTATTCCTCATCTTGACCATTGTTGCCGACCGCCTACATCACACAACCGCACTGGGCTGCTACTACTGACCGACCGCTCTGCATGACGACTACAGACTGAGTACTGCTCTCAACTAGACAGAGCTACAGACTCGCAACGACTGAACTGACAGACTCGCAACGACTGACTGACTGCTACTCTGCATAGCGACAACTAACTCGCAAAGACTACTACTGACTGAGAACCGCTCGCAACACTCGCGCGGTCAAGCGCATACTCTCTGGTCACAGATGCTACAATGCCTCGCCATCGCTGCTGCGTTACATACGTGTTTCATAACCCTCCACTCGGGGGGCAAAAATTTGGCAGCGATGGTGAGTCATTTGGACTTGCCAAGCGCGGCAAAATTTTTCTTTAATTAACAAAATCCTACAACTTACAGAATATTTAAATGTTGTGCACACGCACTAAGTACAAAATATATCAGACAAGGACAAAATGTGAATACTAAACATAGTAGCAAATCAGAAAAAAGTATATACAAACTTTTTGACAGATAAAGTGCACAGGCACTGAAAAAATTCTTTAGCATATGCAGAACAAATAAACAGACTGGCAAGAATAATTAGATGTAGTACATAAAGTAAATGTTGTGCACACGCACTAAGTACAAAATATATCAGACAAAGACAAAATGTGAGTACAAAACATAGTAGCAAATCAGAAAAGTATATACAAACTTTTTGACAGATAAAGTGCACAGGCACTGAAAAAATTCTTTAGCATATGCAGAACAAATAAACAGACTGGCAAGAATAATTAGATGTAGTACATAAAGTAAATGTTGTGCACACGCACTAAGTACAAAATATATCAGACAAAGACAAAATGTGAGTACAAAACATAGTAGCAAATCAGAAAAGTATATACAAATTATTTGACAGATAACAAAGTGCAGAGGCACTGAAAAAATTCTTTAGCATATTCAGAACAAATAAACAGACTGGCAAAAAATATTATGTTGACAAGTGTACATGCACTGAAAAATGTCTTTAGCATTTTCACAACAAATAAACATAATGGCAAAAAAAATTCATGTCCAAAGTGCACATGCACTGAAAAATGTCTTTAGTATTTTCACAACAAATAAACATAATGGCAAACATCATGTCGACCAGTGACATAAGTGTACTCACACTGGAGTTTAGCGAATCGAAAAATGTATAACCTATGAACATAAATGATGTTACCAAAAAAAATTTTTTCTTTATGTGACAAGAATCAGGATAGGAAAGGGAAGGATTGCATCATGGTTGTAGCACTTTAGATTGCACCCAGCTGCTCTGAAAGTCCATATCTTTCCACAGTAGTACAACACCAAGTGACACAACTTGAAGTTCTTTTCCCATCAGAATTTATCAGTGTAGCCAAGACACTGAACTGTCGTAGTAATGTTCCATGTTTTCATTTTGGCAGTACATTAGGTACACCAAACAGTGGGACCATAATAATGTCTTCATCGCTCATGGTGGTGGACAGCATGTCGTGTCAACACCACACTCTTACAAGGCACACCAACGTAGAATTAGTGCAAAACCAAATATAGTGCTCCATGATCACTGGGATAAACAGGACAAATGGACATTGCAGTAATTCAGGGTAGTCAGCTTATGAGGTGAAGGACATCAAGTCACATAATATTGACAATTACAGTCTTCATTGATAGTTCGTGGCATTCATAGCCCAGTTATTGAACATTTCTGTACCAAGTATGTAGTATTACAGAAAAATGTTCATTAATTGTTTTACATAGAATCAGTAGCCTTCTTTTCCTGGTTACAAAATATTATGAAATAATCGCATTCTTTTTAGTTACAGAGTATAATTAAGAATCATTAACCTTTTCCTAATTACAGTTAATTAATCATTTGTCATTAATTAATCATTTGTCATTAATTAATCATTTGTATAATTACAGTTAATTAATCATTTGTCGTTAATTAATCATTTGTCTAATTACAGTTAATTAATTAATCATTTGTAGCCTTAATTAATTACAAAGCATTATTAAACAGTACCATAGTTAATTAATTATGTGTCATTCCAATCTATTAAGAATCATTAGTCTTTTCCTAATTACAAAGCATTATGAAACAGTCACATTTATTTCCAATTACAAAGTATGAACATTGAAAACAAGAGTTAATTAATGGCATAATTAATAACAATTTCGTTGATTGACATTAATTATTGGCACTCAGTGGCCATCAAGTATTGAATAGAATAAAACATAGTTCATCATTCAGTATTATTCAGATCATTACAAAGTCATTATTAAAAATCAGTTAATTACAGTCAAATCATTAGTAATCACAGGCATTACAATAAACAGTGGCAGTTATTAGCTAGTGACAAAGCATTATTTTGAATATAGTCTCATTAAGAGGTCATTACTCGAGTGACATGCTATTCAGAGTTGATCAGTATTATTCAGAATTATCATAAACTAGTGACATTATGTGGGACTGGTAATACATTTTTTTGGTAGCAATGCATTGCGTTGGGATCGATAATTAATTGCTGAGGCATAATACTTTTTGCTTTTGACCTATTGCTGCAAATGAGGATAGGTAACGTCATTCGTCATGAGTCAGCTGTAGCAAGATTATGTAACAAGGCAGTACATGTGATCACATTTACAAATGATAAACACAAAAGGGTAAAAAATATAAAAATGCAAGTACTAGAACAGGTATAATAAGTAACAGGTTTAGTAAGTGTCATGAAAAACTTCTCCTGGAAAAATACAAAAAACGGATTATTGACCTGAAAGAAGAAACGCACACTATGCTGAAAAGTAGTGAACTTCGAATTAACAAGTAGTGAAATGTGTATAAAATGTGTTCCATAGCTGTCCTTTCCAAAACTTTCCGTCATCCTACTATGCAATGTAACACCTGCTGTCAAAGCAAACTGCAACAAATACTTAAATAACTACGTAGCATAAATACATTACTTCAACATTATCCTCATCTGTAAAGAAAAAAACTTCATTATCCATATCATCATAACTTCACCTGTAAAGAAAAACTTCATTATTCATAATACCATATCCTTCATCATTATTCATCAGTATTCATTATCATCTGCAAAAAATCACTTCATTACTCATTACATAACTATTCCTTATCTCTAGCATATTTCATCACTAAAACTAAGATGTGTAGTTCTCTCTGACAGCCTGCATCAATCACCTTGTATTCTGAAAGAAAAAATTAGTTAAGACTGCTATTCTGTGATGAGTATAGTATATTCTTGTTAATGTTTGTTAATCCTGATCCATTTACTCTTCCTCATAAAGTCATTGCATCTCCTTTCGTTTATTCCGTAGGTGAAATTCCCATTTATGTTAAATTTATTTCTTAGAATCATCATTCCTTTCTGAAATTGATGAACAAAGATTAATGTCTTGCATTTAAATCCTATACCCACTAAATAATGACTGGTTTATGGTGACACAATTAACCATACAGCATAACATGACAGAAAACGTAATATGTCCAAGACATTGACAGTGTTCGGATGCGAAAAAATGTACACAGAATAATACAATGCAGTAGCAAAAAAAAATGTGAAACAGTCACGATGTTGAGATGTCATAAGGCAAAAAAAAAAAAAAAAAATGTCAAAGTCGACTGGTGTGTGTTATATCTTAACTATTTCATAGTGCATACAAACAAAACTGGAGTACAGTCATATACACAAAAAAAATGGAAAATGTGCACGGTCTGATGTGTAACGACAAGAAAAGCGACCTGCTAACCTTACCTTGCCGGGCACTTGCCAAGAAAAAAAATACGATAATCATCAATAAGTAGTCACATAAATATAATTGCAGAAATAGTCGTAAATGTGTAAATTCATCTGGAAAAATATGCATGGTCTGATGTGTAACGACAAGAAAAGCGACCTGCTAACCTTACCTTGCCGGGCACTTGCCAAGAAAAAAAAATACGATAATCATCAATAAGTAGTCACATAAATATAATTGCAGAAATAGTCGTAAATGTGTAAATTCATCTGGAAAAATATGCATGGTCTGATGTGTAACGACAAGAAAAGCGACCTGCTAACCTTACCTTGCCGGGCACTTGCCAAGAAAAAAAATACGATAATCATCAATAATTAGTCAGGTGAATTAATTGCATTAGTAAATGGCATCATAGTGTGTTGAATCATACAGTGGTTTCACTCAATAAACGGTTTAATGTTTGAGATATGGTGATTGCCTTTCGATTTTCTGGTTCTCAAAGTTTCGACGTGTACAACATTGGGGTGAGGGATGCTGCGAATCCGATACGGACCTGCGTATAGAAGTTCAAATTTACTGCACTTACCTTTTAATTTGCTGGATAAATAGTGTGTACGTACTAATATCTTCTGTCCAACGTGAAAGTCGCGGCGTGTACAAACCTGTTTTTGCTGTCTTCTCCTGCGCTCTGCGGCACGTTTGATGTTGTTCAGCGCAATGTCAATTATTTCGTGGTGTCGTAGGCGACGATTTTTGGGGAATTCTATTAATTCTTTAATTTTGTTCGGTGGTTCAACGTTTTTCAGTATAACAGTCGGAGATAGCATAGTGGATTCATTTGGAATGGAATTAATTACATCTTGGAATGAGAGTATGTGTGTATCCCAATCAATATGTCTTTTGTGGCAGTATACTCTGCACAGCTTACCAATTTCCTTCATTAATCTTTCACAAGGGTTCGAAGAAGCGTGGTACTTGGATATATAAATCGGAGAAATGTTTCTAGCTCGTAACATGCGTGTCCATATACTACTACGAAATTGTGATCCATTGTCGGAAATTACTTTCATTACATGCCCTACATGAAATAGAAAATGTTTTACAAATGCTTTCGAAACAGTTTTAGCAGTAGCTTTGCGTAACGGAGTGAAAGTAACAAATTTTGAAGTGAGCTCAACAGCGACAAAAATGTAGCAAAAACCTCTGTTAGTTCTCGGAATCGGACCAAAAATATCTACTGCGGCCATGTGTCTTAATTTCACAGGTATAATGGGATATAAAGGAGGAATATGTGAAGTGGTGTCTGATTTAGCTTTCTGGCAAATTTTACAAGACGCTAAAACTCGTCGTATACGTTTCTCCATGTTGGCAAAATAACAGTTCTGTCTCAGTATAAGAAAACATTTTCTTGCTCCGTAATGTGCGTAACTTAAATGAGTGTACCAAATTAGTTTGTTAACCAGTTCGTCAGGAATGCATAATAACCAAATGTTGCTGTCAGGATGAGAGCGGCGAAACAGAATGTCATTGCGTACAGTGTAGTGGTTCCTTATCGTAACATTTTTCCTATCTTGCCAAAGGTGTTTAATTTCTTTCCACACATTGTCCTTATTTTGTTCTTGTGCTATGTCCTGTAATGACGATGAAATAAAATTTTCAAATGCAACTTGTTGAATGTACATGACACTGAAATTTGCTTTGCAGAAGTTGGTTGCTACGTCTTGCTGATTGTTACTGAGAGAACGCGATAGTGCGTCTGCTATAACATTTTGCGTACCGGGAATGTGAACTACTGTAAAATTAAATTCCTGTAAATATAGTTTCCATCTGCTTAACCTGTCGTGAGTGAATTTAGCTGAAAGTAAAAATTGTATCGCTCTATGGTCTGTGTAGACGGTGGTATGTCTGCCGTAAAGAAAGTGCCTAAATCTCGTGAAAGCCCATACAACACATAATGTTTCAAGTTCTGTGACGGAATAATTTCGTTCAGCAGGTGACAAAATGCGACTTGCAAATGCGATGTTTTTAATTACTGTAGAACCATCTTCTTCAATTTCCTGAAAAATATGTACACCTAAAGCGGTGTTAGAGCTGTCAGTGGCAATGGAAAAATTTCTGGTGAGATCTGGGTGCGATAAAAGTAGAGCATTCAATAAAGCATGTTTCAAATAACATTCTCGTGAACAAAATTCTGCGTGTCAAAAGTAATGTTTGCGTTACTGTAGTATGCAATCTGTGCTGTATCTGGTTAAATTCTATCGTTCGTCCTGTTATTTACGGGAGGATGCTGTGGCATATCCACTATATGAACTGTTCTGTTATTTCTTACTGACGTGTTACGCTATGGATGACACCTATTGTCTGTTCCATTCATGATTATTTGTTGTTGCTGATGTTGTTGCTGCTCATAAGATCGACTGTTATTAAATGTACGCTGAAAATTGTGCTCATCATTCTTTTTACGTCTGTCATGATAGTAATTTCTATACGGCGCATAGCGATGCGAGTTGAAATAGTGTGTTGTCTGTACGTAGTTATTTCTTTGCTGCCATGCTTTACTATTTGTTGGGGCTGGGACTATACGTGCACGCGGCGAAACATTAAAGTTTGGTTGACCTTGTAGACTGCATTGTTGGTTACGTATGCTAAGCGGTTGACTTTCATGCTATTGTGGTGAAAAACATCTATCGTTACAAAAAAATGCGTTTGCTGTTAATTTTACACATACTGATGATTACGATTTTATCTGTAATTAAAAATTACGGCGGTAGTTGTCATTACGGGAGTGCCTACTGAAAATTGTCACATTCGGTAAAATATTTGTCATATCCGGTTTTCATTACATACGTTTCTTAATTCTACAAAGAGCAATAGTTAAAGAGCAGTTTTGATAGATATAAAGGATAGTAGAAGAGAAGGCAGCAGTGCAGAAAACTAAAGATGAAACAGCACTACTACAGCTCGGGGCCCTATGCTCGCTACGGCACATATTCATTAAAGCGTAATGAATCCCCTGAGGTCTTTTACGCACTGCAAATAATTTTTAGCTTTTGCGTTGCACGCAATAGCGGTAAAAATTCAAAAGCAAATAGTTGTATCCATGTTAATTCTAGTTTCCTCATTACAGGCAATGCTGATGAAAATACAATAGCAATTTGTCGCTTCAGGTTCAAAGCTAGTTTCTCCATTACAGATAATAGCGGTGAAAGTACAAAAATAAATTGTCGTATACAGTGCAAATCGTGTATCTGTGTTCTGCCATTATTAAATTCCTTACATTTTCTTACAAATGCAAACTGCTTATTATCAACGTTCTCGTCACTGAATTTGAGAACACGTTCGGGTTTGTGTGTGAATCTGTTCGTCTCTGTCATTTCGGTTTTCAAGTTGCGTAGCTTTTCAGATTTTAATTCGCGTGGCTTTTCGGATTTTAAGTCGCGTAGTTGCTGTAAATTGCTTACATTATACACGCTGCGTGAGTCTGACACATGTTCATAAAGTGGCGTCTGTTGTGTATTATTAACAGAAGTGTTTTTCATTTCTGTTACTTCTTGTTGTAAATTTGATAACTTCCGACGTAACGTGTTGTTAGATGAATCGATTTCATTAATTGTCAGCTGTAAAT
The DNA here is from genome assembly GCF_023864345.2 of Schistocerca serialis cubense. Classification (NCBI taxonomy): domain Eukaryota; kingdom Metazoa; phylum Arthropoda; class Insecta; order Orthoptera; family Acrididae; genus Schistocerca; species Schistocerca serialis. The sequence goes on along the minus strand of NC_064639.1, from coordinate 1,147,133,475 downwards.
TTTGAAATTCAGGCGTTTGGATAAATGAAACCGGTGCAGTATCGTCTGATTTATTGTCATTAGTATTTTCGATAGCATCAATACGACTGGCCAATTCATCACATTTTTCAGTCAGTATTTTAACCTGATCATCGGTTTTAGAATCAGACGCATTAATCTGTTTTTGCAACTTGCGCGTAGTTTCGCTCAGTTTTTTAACATCACCTTTGATAACATCACAATCCTGTGTTAGATCTAATTGTTCGAATCTATCTGTCACTGTTTGAATATTTACTGTGTGTGTATCCGTTTTTGCTTTAAGATCAGAAATTTCATCCCGTAATTCCGCGTTCAATTGTTCTATGGTATTAATTTTGTCGGACACTGTAGTAATATTATTGTCTACATACGTCTTCGCTTTCGCGAATATTTTACGTTTGTCCTCTTGTCTTTGTGCAGTGATTGTTTCCATGACTTGTCGTTTTACTTTGTTTTGATCCTGAATAAATCTGCGGAAACGCGTATCACTGTTCTGTATGTGCTGATTAAAGCGCTCGTTAATCTGAGTGTTCTGCTGTTCGAATTTCGCGTCTATCTTTGCGTCCATAGTGCGCGACAGTTCTACCGTCATTGTTCTAAACTCGTCCCGTAGTTGTGTAGCTTTTTCAGAGCATTGTTTAGCGACTCTGCTAATTTCGTCTCTGAGTGTATCTGTCGCGGCTGTTTGCATTTCCCTTAATTCTTGCGCAACAGACTTTATTTCTTCGCTATTTTTTTGTGAACAAGCCTCAATTTCCACGCGCAACTGTTCCTTAGTGTCATGGCACTGCGCGGCAACGGCTGTAATTTGTTCACTAAGTTGTTTGAAATTTTCGTTCTGTTCACTAAATTGTTGTTTGAACTCTTTACTTTGCTGTTGTATCAAACTTGTCATAATTCGTACCAAGTCAAAATTAGCGTTTATATTCTCTGTGCTGTTTAGTGGTGGATCTAGAACTCTCTCGCTTTCCGTGACCATTTGGTCATTCTGTAATTTACAAAAGGGTTTGTCAGTCAAATGTATACTATCAGTCATTGTTTCGGAATTAAATACATCTGTCCTACTTTGTGTGATCTGTTCATTTTCATTAGACAGATTTGACTGTACATTACTTGAATTTTCCAAATCGGGTGTGTTAAGCTCTACAGCGCTCATTACCATAGAGCATTCTGCGTCATCAATTGTCGTCAAGTTAACAGACGAGACAATTGAGTTCGTTTGTTCATCATTAAGGTGAAAGTCATCATTAGTGGTTGGAATGCACTGATTGTTAGTGAACGCAGGATTGTCATCATTACGTTGCGTATCACAATTACTATCGATAAAGTTGTTTGAGTCGGTAATTTCATTCATAATACCTCGCGATACACTATTCACAGTCTTTCGCGGCATTTTTACAAAAGTCAAAATTTTTCACAAAATAAATCACCACAATGCAAAAGCAACACACAAATACAACAGAGCAACAAATTGCCGTTGACCTGTAGAAAGAAAGTCACAATATTATTAAAAGCGTTGCGCTAAATCCTAATTATATCTAAGCAAATAAGAGCAGATATCTGACTGTTGCTCAAAAGACTCTCAACGAAATACGATCCTGGACTGGGTGTCGCCAAGTGTAACCTCCCCACAATAATTTTAAAAGATAAGGAAGTGACAATACTCAATACAAATGGGAAGCCAAGTGTAACCTCCCCACAAAATTTTTAAAGAAAGGACGATGCTAATTAGAAATGCTGATGGACATGGCTCTAAGCGTAATCTGCCCACAATCAAATGTACTGACAATGGCAACAAAAATGTGAATTACGCAATCTGACTCAATTATAAATCCTTCAAAAAATTAAAGTCCATTCAGTGACAAGAAAATTCAATTAAACCGAAATATCGGTCTTTGGCCCTGTGTAAAACAATCAGAATTAAAGTCTTACCTCAGAATAAATGGATGTCACATATCTGCTCTTGTTGTTGCGCACCGCTTGGAGGAACTGCATTGCAAATAATAATATTCTCTTTTTTGTGATTTTAGTGGAGTTTTTCTTCAAAAGAAGTGGAATGAAATGGGAAGTGCAACGAAATCTTGAGTTCAATAAAAAAATTAAATTTTTGAGAAAATGCTTTTGAAATAAAAAATTATTATTGGGAGACTTGTTGGAGAATAATTACAATAAATAAAATTTTTCATTATCTAATGATTATATTAATTAACAGTATACCTTATTCCTCATCTTGACCATTGTTGCCGACCGCCTACATCACACAACCGCACTGGGCTGCTACTACTGACCGACCGCTCTGCATGACGACTACAGACTGAGTACTGCTCTCAACTAGACAGAGCTACAGACTCGCAACGACTGAACTGACAGACTCGCAACGACTGACTGACTGCTACTCTGCATAGCGACAACTAACTCGCAAAGACTACTACTGACTGAGAACCGCTCGCAACACTCGCGCGGTCAAGCGCATACTCTCTGGTCACAGATGCTACAATGCCTCGCCATCGCTGCTGCGTTACATACGTGTTTCAAAGTCCAGGAAGGATTCAGGATTCACACTAGTAACAGTGGAAGTTCAAAAACGTAAGAAAATAAATTTTTTTTACATGTCAAATTTCATCATTTTTTCACTTACTATTGGCTCCATGTGTTAGTATAGGTACACTTTTCTTCATAGGTAAGAGACATTCTTCGATGAATTTTGCACAGCACGCAAATCATATTCACAGGTGTATGAAACTCTAGAATTTTTCAAATCTATTTAAAACTGCGGTAAAAATTCAGATAATTAACTATAGAATTTGAGTTTTTTCTAAACATGAAATTTAAAATATAACAGCTCATTCATTTTTTCATAAATTAAAGAAATTCTAGGGTTTCATGCACCTGTAAGTATGGTTTGTATGCTGTGCGAAATTCATTGAAGAATCTCTTCTACTTATGAAGAAAAGTGTACCTATAGTAACAAATGCAGCCAATAGTAAGTGAAAAAATGATGAAATTTCAAATGTGAAAAAAACAACATTGTTATGTTTTTGAACTTCCACTGCTAAAAGTGTGAATCCTGAATCCTTCCTGGTCATGCTGACAAAGTTTTATGAATTTGTTTGTAAAAGTATAGACAGTGAAAATTAAAATGTCCTGTGGTGCCTCTCCTGCTCCAGGTCGGCCCGTTTGACGTCCAACCCCCCTTAACAACTGGCGCAGTGGCTGGAACACTGGACTCGCATTCGGGAGGACGACGGTTCAATCCGGGGTCCGGCCATCCTGATTTAGGTTTTTCGCGATTTTCCTAAATCGCTCCAGGCAAATGGCGGGATGGTTCCTTTGAAAGGGCACGGCCGACTTCCTTCCCCGTCCTTACCTAATCCGATGAGACCGATGACCTCACTGTCTGGTCTCTTCCCTCAAACAACCCAGCCCTTTAACAACAAGCCGAGCGGAGTGGCCTCGCGGTTTGAGGCGCCATGTCACGGATCGCACGGCTACTCCCGCCGGAGGTTCGAGTCCTCACTCGTTCACTCGGGCACGGGTTCGTGTGTGCGTTGTTCTTAGCATAAGTTAGTTTAAATAGTGTGGAAGTCTAGGGACCGATGACCTCAGCAGATTGGTCCCTTTGGAGTTCACAAACTCTTTAACAACTCATAATGAAATGAATTCGCTTCTGCCACAAAGGCATCGTCATTGGGGGAGGGGGGGGGGGAGGGGCAAAAACAGCAAATCATACATGTCATAAAAATAGATATATGTACGTCTGCATGTTCCACATCTCATGACCGACTTTAGCCAAACTTGGTATGCATATCCCTTACTGTCAAGCAACAATTGCTCTACAAATAGAAACCATCTATCGGATGTGTCACACGAGGGAGGTTCAAAAAGTAACGCCCCACATTAAAAAAAAAAAAGCCATTAAGATGCACAGACAAACCTCCTTGCTTATGCTTCACTTTTGATGTTTGTTCTGCGTGTAGGTGAAGTTTCGAACCGTTCTGGTAGATGTCAGAGCCGTAGTACAGCGTCAAAATGGCGTCTACGAGAGTTGAATGAAAAGTAATGCATCCACCTTCTTTAATTGGGTTTGGAAGGGAATATTTTAATAAATCAGATGAAGAAATAATCCTTAGAATGTGATCTTTAATTACCAATATTCAGTTTTCTCCGTAACCACCAGCCAATTGGATACATTTCTGCCAATGATGAACATGTTTTCTGAAGCCGTCACGGAAGAAGTCGATACTCTATTTCCGCAACCACAGTCTCACAGATTTCTCATCGTCTTCATCAGAAGCATTATTATGTCCCCACAGATCGACTCCTGTCACAACTGAATGGAGAAAAGTGTCACCATTATTCTAGCAACGCGAGAGCAGCTCCTGGCAAATTTCAGGAGTCAGCATCCAGGTTACCTATCGTGCACAGACCTTCCGATAGCCAAGCAAAGCAATGATGTGACCCACACGTTCTTGTGAAATGACGATTGTGCTTGCAGTTTCTCTCTGAGTGATATGACGATCGTCCTGAATCAGTCTGTCAACATTTTGCTTGTGAAACTTGGTGGTTGCTGTCACAGGACGTCCAACTCTTTGTTTGTCACGCAGGTCAGATGTTCCCACCTCAATATCTTTAAACTTACCCGCCCAAGGACGCATAGCACTCACATCAACATAATCACCATAAACTACTTTCATTCTCTGATGGATCTCCTTTTGGGGTTGTAACGCCGGAAATGCATATCCTCCTATTTCCATCTATTGTACTATTATTTTTTTCCTTGTTTTGTTACCTCAAGATATGACATTTCTGTCTCTTTATATATTGTAATTGCTTTACTGTTTGGATATATATATATTTATGCACTTATGTCGATGTATAATTGGTTTGTTTCGTAAATATTATTTGTATTTTTACGCTGGGTCTTGCCTAGGGAAAACTGTTATCGAACGATTACATCGATAGGTCGTGTGAAGAATCAAAGTGTGTAGGATCTTTGGTAGTGTTAACTCTGCGCGTGGAGCGCGGGCAGAGCAAGGGAGAGTCTGGCTGGAGTAGTGAGTGGAGCAGGTGTGTTGTGTGACGCTCCCGCGAGTTGCCGCGCTTTCGGGGTTTGGCAGCATGTAATTGCGCTCGACTCGCGATGATAGTTTCTGACATGGTGTCGCGGACGGGAAGCTGGCGCACATCAAGAGCCCATTTCGCCTGGTGACCGTGTCGAGAAGAAGGCGCGCCAACATCCAGCTTCTGCCACAGCGACGGCCGACAATGAGTGACTGTCGCCACGTCCTCGATCGACAGCTTCAAACCTTCAATCAACCAACAAGGAAGACTAAAAGCACGTAAAGTTTCAGAACTGTATGGCAGACCTCAGCTTTTCAAATTGTTCCATTTGCCTCGCAAAATTACAGCAACTTAGCATGAACCTTTGTTGCTCATTGTCCCAATTGCATTGCCAAGCAGGGTCCCTTCCTTTTCCGAAATGAACCCGAGTGTCGTTGAAATTCAAACGCCAGCATTAAAATAATATAATTAGATTTCACTGCTTTAATTTCAAAGTTCAGTAGCTGGCTACAATATTTAGGTTACACGAGCACAAATTTAGAGTGCGAGTTTTGTTAGCATATTTTAGCTTACCTGTGACTGCAGCTCAGCTTGGTACGTACTAAATTTTACTATTGTTAATAGTTCAGAATCATTTAATTCAAGTTCAAAGTTAAATCTCTTGTTTCTAAATTGCGTAGAGTCAAGTTGCTTTTGAAATGATTGTTGAGGTAGTCCAAGACTAACCGTATTTTACTGGATTTCGATGTGCTTCAGAAAGAAAGCTCACTATTAACTTCAGTCACTAAATTAACTTTCGATTTTCCGGTTTTATTAATTCTTTTGCTAAATTAAGTGTAGCGAAACTTATTACTTCTGACAAACTTTCAGTTTTCACACTACACGTGTCAACCTTCAGTTGCCACGCTTCTAGTGTTAATTATATGTGTAATAACCTTTCTTTTTCAGTTACTATAGTAATTGTCCTTAGGACTGGCGACCGTGATTTCCCCCAAATCTCAAATATCTAATTACCGCTAGTTAATTGTTAACGCAACGGCCGCACATTTACTTTCTTTATTAACTTTATCCCTATTTCAAAATTAATTTCCACCAGTTTCATTTGCATTTTTCCTTTCATTTAGATGTAACCCTTTCCTCCCTCTTTACCGACAGATTAACTTCGGTGACGATTGCTTTTCCCAAATTTCCATTAGGTACACGCGGTTTAATTTTTCACTGTCATTAAGGTCGATAAGTGAGGGGGGAGGTTACAGGGTGACAGCTTCTGCTGTTAAGAATTCAATGACTGCACGTTGCTTAAATCGCATTGACCGACCGTCTGCCCAGGGTTCCATATTTTACACTGCAACACAACACAACCGTTCGATGCTAAGGCTTCCCACCAACTGGAGCTGTAGAGAAGAGGCTACGGAACAAGCCAGTGCCTGCCACATACCAATGCTGCCAACTGTTGAAGAGTTACGAAGGTGGAGGCATTACTTTTCAGTCAACCCTCGTACATACGACTCACGTTACAAGCACCGTGCTGTTATTGAATTATTATGTACAGAAAAAGAAACCGTGTGCAGTGTATGGCGATGCTGCAATTGATAGGAGTAAAGAAACTTACAGCCTCAGGAAATGCAGAGACGCATCTCCATGATCAGCCACGCACGGGACGTCCTGTCACAGCCACTGCTGTAGACATTCTGAATTGTGCGGATGGCATTATTCGTGCCGACCGGCGCATCACAACTCGACAATTGGCTCTACAATTGTCGGTCAGCATTGGAAGTGCGTCTCCAATGATGGAGATTCTCAGATATTCAAAGAGGTGTTCACGAGCGTTCCGTGAATGTTCACAGCGGACCACAAGATTTAAAGATAGGCCATTTCATCTGAATTGTTGGAGCGTTTTGAGACCGAGGGAGAGGCCTTTCTGTCACGGATCGTTACGGGGGACGAAAGCTGGGTGCACCACTTTGCGCCGGAAACAAAAAGTCAGTCCATGCAGTCCATGGAGTGGCATCACCCTCATTCACCACAAAAGAAGGAATTCAAGACAACCCCCTCTGTCGGAAAAGTCCTGGTGACAATCATCTGGGATTGTGATGGCGTCATTCTCGTGGATGTGATGCCAGGAGGGTCAACCATCAATTCAGAGGCATATGTGAAGACTCAAAATAAACTCAAGAACCGTTAACGACGTATTCGATCGGACAAGAATCCAGCAGAAATCTTGCTCCAACACGATAATGCACTCCCACACGCAAGTCTGAGAACCTGAGAACACATAGCCAAATTGGGTAGGACATCACTGCTTCAATCCGCCCTACACTCCAGACCTGTAACCCCCGGACTTCCAATTATTTGCGCCGCTTAAAGATTCTCCACGGGGAACACGCTTTTAAGATGATGAGTCATGCAGTGAAAACATGGCTACGCCTACAGGACAAGAGGTTTTGCTAGCAGGGAATACATGCTCTTCCACAAAGTTGGGGTACGGCCATAGAACGTGATGGAGACTACGTAAAAAAATAGGTCATGAACAAGACATGTTCAAGTATTTTGTCACCAAATTCTGACTCTTAGCCATAAATATGTTCTGAGAAAAAAATGTGGGGCCTTACTTATTGAACGACCCTCTTAGCCCAGGAAATACGACGCCCTTAACACCGAGACGTGTGAAAATATGCCGCATTAAGAATGACGCTTAAATTTATTATTTCTGTGTTACTAATTCTATTCGTAATACATTCCGCAGACAGTACCCTCATATGCCACTGAAAGCACTTACAAAATTATATCACGGTACCACACTTTGTTCAGGAGCCCTAACGTCAAAAACATTCAGATGAGTGAAAAACTGCCGCATCACGCGTGATGTTTAAATTTACTACTACTTTGCTATTAAAACTTTTAGAAAAATATTTCGCAGACAGTATCCGCATATGCCACTGAACTTACCTACACAGATAGATCATTGTACGACATATGGTTGGAGAGATATGACGTCATAAACAATGATATCCGTGAAAAAATGTCGCATCATGCGTAACGTTTTCATAGATTTATTCGTTACTACTGAGTCCCTCTTACAGTCTGGCAGCGCTTTAGACAGATTTGAACTGCAAAGCGCAAACGGCTGTAGACGAAAGCAGTAGCCGTCTATAGAGCTATGAAGAGATATTGTCATAGAGACGTTTACAAAATCACGGTGCGCCCAGCTTACAGAAACTGTTTCATAATTTCAAAGGTGAAATTTTCTCGATATGACAATACGAACATAGTTCATTTTTTTGTTTTCGTTTGTAACAAAAATTAATAAAATGAATACCCAGGCAATGCCGGATTTGTCAGCTAGTATAAAAATATGATTTTTATCATATATCATATACATTATCATATGAAATTACAATGAAATGAATGCCCTTAGCTGTATAAGTCAACGGGGACAGTTGAAAATGTGTGTCCCGACCAGGACTCGAAACCGGGATCTCCTGCTCGCATGGCAGACGCTCTATCAATCCTTTTTTTAAATCTCATTTTATTCATTTGTTGCATCTGCTCGGGCCGGACGTCGTAAGGCATCCGTTTAAGTACGTCGTTGATCCATTAACTCAGTTTTTTTTAATACAGAGGGAGCTAACCCTCTGACCAAACATGCTGAGCTACCGTGCCGGTATGAGCCACCGAGGACACAGAGGATAGTGCGACTGCAGGGACTTATTTCACGCCTGCTGTGAGACCCGCATTCGCAACTTATTGTCCCGCATTATATTCATAGTGTCCCTGCCCATCATACTCATTACTCGAGGCTTCACTGCCGATTCCTTTAAGAGTTCGGGCACTGTTTGTGCATCCGCACAGAAGAAGATGATCAAATGGCTGGTGACACGGATCGGATCGGCATCTTGATTCCAAATGTTATTATGATACCAAAAGTATCGCATTAAAAAGCAATAAAAAACAAGAATTAAGTCAAACTCAATATAATTTGGGCAGCCTACGAGATGAGTCGGTCAGGTTCCTTTATCAGCTCAGACTCACAAGAAAGTTGTGCAATGTACAGAACGCTCTGCATATAATATGTATGAGCAAAGTAAAGAAGCAATCCACCAGGCCTCTAAGAGGACCATAGGGGGACTATAGCCACAATGTATGAGACGTAAAGTTGAAGCCTGATTGGGCAACACGATCCAGCAAATCGTGAAAAAAAGTAAAAAGCATATCAGAAATGGCTGAGCACCAGACTGGATGAGGACCTTAAAACATCTCGAAAAGAGGAATAGTCTCTCAAAAGACAAACAAAAATAAAAAATGATGATTGGCAAAAATATGTGATGAAGTAGAAAACTGTAGAGGCAATGCAAAAGCCAAGAAAGCCTGAAAAATGCTCAAAGCTATGAGGATGCACGATGGAGATCGGCCTGGTAGGAGCACAATATGTATGGTTCGTTAGGCGTAGGAATTGTTGAAAGAAGATAGAGTAGAATAGTAGAATATGAAAGTTGCAGAATACTGGAGAAGGAAAAGTGAGGGTTCTAATGAGGCGCCAGCGATCACTGGTAAGGAAGCAATAAGTTCAGTCAAATAAATGAAGCGCCGGAACTAGGAAATATACGTATTGAACTTATAAAGCCCCAACCACAGCAATTTGTGAGATTCCGACGAGGATCTTTGATAAATGTATAAAAGGCAATTCAATGATCTATGAACTCATTACGGACGGAATATTGTGAAGCCTGCAGTATCCAAATTGTATGGTAGAATCCTAAAGAAGTGGATAGACGAACAAATAATAGACAGAAGACCAAAACAGGTTTCGACCAGGATGCTTCTGTATTGATGGAACATTTACGTTGCGAAATTTAACAAAAAAGAGAATGGCTAGAAATCAGAAAATCCATTGATACTCGTGAATCAACATAAATCTTACGACCTGGTGCCGCTAAGCAGGTTCTGGGAGAGCATTTTCAAGACTGATGTCTGGGAGACTTACATATTAGCTCGGAAAGAGTTTTATACAGGAGGCACCTGTTGCGTAAAGATGGGTTTACAGGTATCCGCCGAATTTAGAAAACAAAACAACTCCAACATCGATGTACTTCAGCTCCTACTCTGTTCAAAAGAAATTTAGAGGAAGAATTACAAGAATGGAAAACTAAGTGCTGCTGCACAGGAATTCCAGTTTGAACAGAGACGCTGTGAACATTACTTTTCCTGTAAAACCAAATGATGAAGATGTGGAGCAGATGTTCCAGAAACGCAGCGAGCAATATGAGCAATGAGGTCTTTCAACAAATGAACTGAATATCTTGTGTTGTTGTTGTGGTCTTCAGTCCTGAGACTGGTTTGATGAAGCTCTCCATGCTACTCTATCCTGTGCAAGCTTCTTCATCTCCCAGTACCTACTGCAACCTACATACTTCTGAATCTGTTTAGTGTATTCATCTCTTGGTCTCCGTCTACGATTTTTACCCTAAATACTGCCCTCCAATACTAAACTGGTGGTCCCTTGATGCCTCAGAACATGTCCTACCAACCAATCCCTTCTTCTAGTCAAGTTGTGCCACAAACTTCTCTTCTCCCCATTCCTATTCAATACCTCCTCATTAGTTACATGATCTACCCATCTAATCTTCAGCATTCTTCTGTAGTACCACATTTCGAAAGCTTCTATTCTCTTTTTGTCCAAAATAGTTATCGTCCACGTTTCGCTTCCGTACATGGCCACGCTCCATACAAATACTTTCAGAAACGACTTCCTGACACTTAAATCAATACTCGATGCTAACAAATTTCTCTTCTTCAGAAACGCTTTCCTTGCCATTGCCAGTGTACATTTTATATCCTCTCTACTTCGACAATCATCAGTTATTTTGCTCCCCAAATAGCAAAACTCCTTTACTATTTTGTCTCGTTTCCTAATCTAATTACCTCAGCATCACCCAACTTAATTCGACTACATTCCATCATCCTTGTTTTGCTTTTGTTGATGTTCATCTTATAGCCTCCTTTCATGACACTGTCCATTCCGTTCAACTGCTCTTCCAGGTCCTTTGCTGTCTCTGACAGAATTACAATGTCATCGGCGGACCTCAAAGTTTTTATTTCTTCTCCATGGATTTTAATACCCACTCCGAATTTTTCTTTTGTTTCCTTCACTGCTTGCTCAATATACAGATTGAATAACATCGGGGATAGGATACAACCCTGTCTCACTCCCTTCCCAAGCACTGCTTCCATTTTATGCCCCTCGACTCTTATAACTGCCATCTGGTTTCTGTGCAAATTGTAAATAGCCTTTCGCTCCCTGTATTTTACTCCTGTCACCTTCAGAATTTGAAAGAGATTATTCCAGTCAACATTGTCAAAAGCTTTCTCTAAGTCTACAAATGCTAGAAACGTAGGTTTGCCTTTCCTAATCTAGCTTCTAAGATAAGTCGTAGGGTCAGTATTGCCTCACGTGTTCCAATATTTCTACGGAATCCAAACTGATATTCCCCGAGGTCGGCTTCTATCAGTTTTTCCATTCGTCTGTTAAAGAATTCGCGTTAGTATTTTGCATCCGTGATTTATTAAACTGATTGTTCGGAAATTTTCACATCTCTCAGCACCTGCTTTCTTTGGGATTGGAATTATTATATTCTTCTTGAAGTCTGAGGGTATTTCTCCTGTCTCATACATCTTGCTCACCAGATGGTAGAGTTTTGTCAGGACTGGCTCTCCCAAGGCCGTCAGTAGTTCTAATGGAATGTTGTCTACTCCCGGGGCCTTGTTTCGACTCAGGTCTTTCAGTGCTCTGTCAAACTCTTCACGCAGTATCGTATCTCCCATTTCATCTTCATCTACATCCTCTTCCATTTCCATAATATTGTCCTCAAGTACATTGCCATTGTATAGACCCTCTATATACTCCTTCCACCTTTCTGCTTTCCCTTCTTTGCTTAGAACTGGGTTTCCATCTGAGCTCATGATATTCATACAAGTGGTTCTCTTTTCTCCAAAGCTCTCTTTAATTCTCCTGTAGGCAGTATCTATCGTACTCCTAGTGAGATAAGCCTCTACATCCTTACTTTTGTCCTCTAGCCATTCATGCTTAGCCATTTTGCATTTCCAGTCGATCTCATTTTTGAGACGTTTGTATTCCTTTTTGCCTGCTTCATTTACTGCATTTTTTTATTTTCTCCTTTCATCAATTAAATTCAATATTTCTTCTGTTACCCGAAGATTTCTAATAGCCCTCGTCTTTTTACCTACTAGATCCTCTGCTGCCTTCAGTACTTCATCCCTCAAAGGTACCCATTCTTCTTCTACTGTATTTCTTTCCCCCATCCCTGTCAATTGTTCCCCTATGCTCTCCTTGAAACTCTGTACAACCTCTGGTTTAGTCAGTTTATCCAGGTCCCATCTCCTTAAATTCCCACCTTTTTGCAGTTTCTTCAGTTTTAATCTACAGTTCATAACCATTAGATTGTAGTCAGAGTCCACATCTGCCCCTGGAAATGTCTTACAATTTAAAACGTGGTTCCTATAGCTCTGTCTTACCATTCTATAATCTATCTGAAACCTGGCAATATATTGTAGTGGGAGAAATGAGGTAATGGATTTGGAAATCTGGTATTCGCAAGATAAAAAGAAGTAAAGCTTTTAATTATCTTGGCGTAACATTACGTCTTAGAAGAAAGAGCTCAGAAGAAGAAGACAAAATAAACTTTTATAAGGCAAAAAGGTTGTCCGACAGTGAAATACTGCCTTATAGAATTAGAAAACAATTAAAATAAAAATTTAGTATATCATACAGTTGTGGAAAACATTGCAACCAATTGGTCAGAAACATGGGAAATTAATAAAAGAGATAGAGGCTTCTTGCGATCGAAATAGATTACTGAAGGAGCAGCAGCGGAATGAGAGTGCCGGATCGCATAATGAGGAAATGAGGAGGAAAAGTTGAAAAGACTTTTACTGGCACGAAGAAAAAAGGTTACTTTGATATGGGCGTGTGAATAACATGCTGAAAGATCTTAATGAAGCTTGTGTGGAGTATGGGACGCAAATAAACACAGCAGAAACAAGGAGTATGGTCATCAGTACAAGACACAGACTATCCAATATTAAAATAGGACAATCTACCATTAGCCAAGTAAGTGCATTTAAGTATCTTGGAAAAACAATAACTAAAGACTTGAGATGTCAGCAGGAGGTGAAAACACGAATTGCCATAGTGAAGGAGGCATTCAACAGAAAGAGGAGACTCTTATATGGCAAATTAGATAAGGGTCTAAGGGAAAGGCTTGGCAAATGTTTTGTCTGGAGTGTGGCACTATATGCGGCAGAAACATGGATGCTGAGGTGAGAGGATGAAAAAAGGGTAGAAGCATTTGAGATGTGGATGTGGAGGAGAATGGAGAGAACAAGCTGGATGGGGAGAGTGAGTAATGAAAGAGTGTTGGAAAGGGTTGGTGAGAGAAAATGTCTGCTGAAGGTTGTAAGAGAAAGGAAAAAGAACTGGTTGGGACATTCATTGGGAAGGGAGTGCTTGCTAGCAGATGCTTTGGAAGGATTGGTTTGTGGGAGAAGACTGACAGGAAGAAAGAGATACAAGATGATAGACGACATAAACTGAAGAGGAAATTATGCAGACCTGAAGAGGATGGCAGGAGATTGGACAGCCTGGAGAACTACCATGTGAAAACCTGCTTTTTGGCAGAACATTGATGATGATGACATGGGCGTCTTGAAAAGAGGTGTGGTACAAGATGGCTGAAACGGATATGGCAGTAAAAACCGCCTTAAAGAAGAAAAAGGATAGATTAGCAACACCATAGGAACAGGATGTAGATTAAGCAGTGCAAATAAGAGATCTACATTGTGGGAAATGGTTGAACAAGAAGTAATGTAAAATGGGAAGCGAGAAGGAGCGACAGCTGTATTAAACTAACATGAGTATAATGTCCAGTCACATTAATTTGACCACCCGTCAAAAGCCTAAATAACCGCGAGGACCGCTGCCAGACGTTATAGAAGAGAGAGAACAGAAATCTGGAAGGTACTGACAGGGATGTGAAGCAATGAAGACTCGAGTACTGTGGCCAGCTGAGCTCGCGTTCTCGGTTGAGGAGTCATGGATTCAGTCCAATAGAGGCGGTACCGCAGATTCTCAACTGGATTTTAATTCGGGGAGTATTGTGGCTAAGGTAGTACGGTAAAATCATCCTGGTGCTCTTCGAATCACGCGCATGCACTTCAAGCTGTATGGCACATTGCATTGTCCTGCTGGGAGATGCCATCGTGACGAGAAAAAACAAACTGCATGCAGGAGTGGACATGATCCCCAAGGATAGATGTAGGTCTGTGTTGATCCGTTGTGCTTTCAAAATAAGATTATCCAGGAAATGCGAAAACGTTCTCCAGACCATAACCCTACTGCCGATTGTTGCAGGGTACTTGCTTTTAGACGTTTTTCGCCGTACACATTAACGGCCATCTGCCCGATGGAGCAAAAAACGTGACTCACCTGCAAAGGTCATCTGTAACCCCTCAGTGGATGTCCACTTGCGATACTGGCTTGCAAATTCCATCCATCTTCGCCAATGAACAGCAGTTAGCATGGGTGCTTGAACCAGGTGTCTGCTGCGGAGGCCCATACGTAACAACGTTCGCTGAACGCTCGCTGAGAAGACACTGTTGGTAGCCCCTTGGTTCGTCTGGGCCGTCAGCTGCTCAACAGTTCGTCCGTATTCATCTCCGTAGCCCTCATTAACCCGTTTCGTCCATGGCCGGTCGTACACCACAGTTTCCTCCGAGACGGTTTTGACTGCACTATGCTGCTATGCACGGTGTTCTTTAGCCATGGCGGTACGCGAACAGTTTACGGAGTTAGCTGTTTCGGAAATTCCTCCACGCTTTGCCCGAAAGCCAATAGTAGTGCCCTTTTGGACACCAGATAAATCGCTCCGTTTCCGCATTACGACAACGACTGCACTGTTTTTGTGCGTCCCTGACATGCTTTATATACTCTCCACTGCTAGTGCTGCCATGTATCGTCTGTGAGTGGTTGAGTGGTTGTTGCACATTCATGTCGAACATACGTGGTGGTCACATCAATGTGACTCGACCGTATATATCTCCAGCAGGAGCGTTCTTTACGTGTGCGAATTACCACGGAGAGGATCTGAAGTGTTCTTGTACAGAGTTCCGATGAACGTCACATAAGCGATATTGGTTCGCGAATTAGAAACTGCAACAACTTTAGACGGTCCAACCGTTTTCTTGTCTTCGACAGCTGGTGCTCAGATCTGATGATGTTGAAGAAACCACACAGATACTTGCATGTTCTGCATCTAATCTATATTTACATCTTTACTCTACAGAGCACTGTGAAGTGCATGGCAAAGGGTACTTCCCATTGTACCACTTTTTAGGGCTTCCTCCAGTTCCATTCGTGTTTGAAGTGCGGGAAGAGTGATTGTTATGTGCCACTGTCCACTGAGAGCCGAGTTTTAGCGTGTTCCTTTGTTCCTCAATGCTGGCTACTCTTAAAACTTAGTAAGTTGGCTTCCACGAGATAGTTGACGTCTGTCTTCAACTGTTTACTATTTGAATTTTTTCAGAATCTCCATGACGCTCTCCTATGGGTCAAATACCAACCTGGAACCATACATGCTGTTCTTGACATTTTCTGGTCGTCACATTTGGTATGGATCTCGAACATTTGAGCAATACTCTAGGATGGATTGAAGGAGGGTTTTGTACACAATTTGCACGTTGCCAGTATCCTACCAATGAATCGAAATTAACCACCTGTTTCACATGCGACTGAGCCCAAGTGATCAAACTATTTCGTATCCCTAAAAATTGTTACCCTCAGGTATTTATATTAGTTGACTGACACCAATTGTGTTCTGTGATACTTTAGTTCTAGGATACTACATTTCTTCGTATTGCGCCATGCATGAAATGGAAGAGGACGTAAATGAAGATGAAATGGAAGATAAGGTAATGCGTGAAGAATTTGACAGAGCACTGAAAGACTATAGTCGAACCAAGACTCGGAGAGTAGACAACATTCCGTTAGAACTACTGACAGCTTTCGGAGACCCAGCGATGGCAAAACTCTTCTATCTGGTGAGCATAATGTATGAGATAGGCGAAATATCGTCGCACATCAAGAAGAATATAATAATTCAAATTCCGAAGAAAGTAGGTACTGACAGGCCAAATTATCGAACTACAGGTTAATTAGTCACGGGTGCAAATTACACGAATTCTTTACAGGAGAATGGAAAAATTGGTAGAAGCCGACATCGGGGAACTTCAGTTTGGATTCCGGAGAAATGTATCAACACGTGAGGCAATACTGACCCTATGAATTGTCGTAGCAGATTGGTTAAGGAAAAGTAAACCAACCTCTATAGCATTTGTAGACTCAGAGAAAGCTTTTGATAATGTTGATTCGAATACTCTCTTTCAAATTCTAAAGGTATCGGAGTAAAACACAGGGAGCGAAGGACAATTTACAATTTGTACAGAAACCAGATGGCAGTTATAAGAGCCAAGGGGCAAGAAAGGAAGCAGTGGTTGAGAAGGGAGTGAGACAGGGTTGTAGTCTATCCCAGGTGTTCTTCAATCTGTATTTTCAGCAAGTAATAAAGGAAACGAAAGAAAAATTTGGAGTTGGAGTTAAATATTCTGAGAGAAGAAATAAAAACTTTGAGGTTTTCCAATGACGTAATTTCGTCAGAGACGAGACGAAAGAGCAGTTGAACGGAATTGACAGTGTCTTGAAAGGAGGATATAAGATGAACATCAACAATAGCAAAACAAAGATAATGTAATGTAGTCGAATTAAATCAGGTGACACTAAGGGAATCAGATTAGGAAACGAGAAACTTAAAGTAGTTGACGAGTTTTGCTGTATGGGCAGCACAATACCTGATCATGGTCGATGTAGAGGGGATATAAAGTGTAGACTTGCTATGGCACGAAAAGCATTTCTGAAGAAGAGAAATTTGTTAACATCGAATATAGACATTAGTGTTGCGAAGTCTTTTCTGAAGGTATTTGTGTAGCCATGTATGGAAGTGAAACATGGACGATAAACATTTGGATGAAAAGAGAATAGAAGCTTTCGAAATGTGATACTACAGAGGAATGCTGAATATTAGAGGATTGATCACGTAAATAATGAGGAAGTACTGAAAATAATCAGGGAGACAAGAAATTTGTAGCACAATTTGACCAAAAGAAGGGATCGGTTGATAGGATACATTCTGAGACATCAAGGGATCACTAGTTTAGTACTGGAAGGAAGTGTGGAGGATAAAAATCGTAAAGGGAGACCAAAAGATGAATACAGCAAGTAGATTAAGAAAGAATTGGGGTTGAAGCTCTTTTGTCCGTGTTTGCTTTAACAATACTTATGTTTTTGGATAGGGACCGCTTTTAGCAAAAGACAATTTTGTTATGTAACCCAAACATGTTTCTCTGCAGTTGCAGCATCTTCAGTGGGCTTTTATTTTATGGCTGTTAAAGATGAAGAATGTTCTTTATTGTTTGTATACATACAAATATTAGTTTTTAAATCGTAATTACAGACATTTGAAAAAACGCATAAAATCATGAATTCATACCTTTTTACCACATGATGTGGTTTTTATGATGTATTGTGTTTCTACAATTACTGTTTTGTTCCACAGTTCGTCATCTGCAACCACTTACAGCTTAAAGTAGCTAATTGTTTAAACCAAAATTACGATTTGAAAATTGTTATTTCTATGCCTGAAATTAATTAATTATGTCTTTCTCTCTCTCTGTGTGTGTGTGTGTCAGTGTGTGTGTGTGTGTGTGTGTGTGTGTGTGTGTGTGTGTGTGTGTGTCTATTTACATTATGTTTTACTTCCTTTTTCTTTTTCCTGATCTTCGTAAATGAAACATAATGTAGACACACACACACACACACACACACACACACACACACATACAGAATTAATTAATTTCAGGCAGAGAAATAACAATTTTCAAATCGTAATTTTGGCTTAAATAATTTATCTACTTTAAGGTGTAAGTGATTGCAGATGACAAACTCTGGAACAAAACAGTCATTGCAGAAACATAATACATCAGAGAAAACACTCCATGTGGTAAAAAGGTATGAATTAATAATTTTATGTGTTTTTTTCAAATGTCTGTAATTACAATTGAAAAACTACTAGTTATATGTATACAAACAGTAAAGAACATGCTTTATCTGTAACAACCCTAAAATAAAAGCCTACTGAAGATGCTGCAACTGCAGTGAAAGATGGGGGTTAAAAAACAAAATTATGTTTTAATGAAGGCGGACCGTATCCAAAAACATACAGATTCAGAAAGATGTAAGTTGCAGTAGTTACTCGGAGATGGAGAGGCTTGCACAGGATAGAGTAGCATGGAAAGCTGCATCAAATCAGTCTTCGGACTGAAGACCACAACAACAACAACTTGTGATGCATAATTTTTCATTTCTGAACATTTAAAGCAATTTGCTAATCTTTGTACCACTTTGAAACCTTATCAAATTATAATAACATTCGTGCTGCTTTTTGCAGGTAGTACTTCATTGTACGAAGTGGTGCTGAAAAGTAATGCATCTTTTTTATGTGAATACTCTTGAAGCTTTTTAAATAATCAAACGTTGTTAACAATCTACATCTTTATTCTTTCTCTTCTTATTTATTTGTCAACATAGTAACTCTGGAAACGAACACATTTCTCCCAACGAGAGGCCAGTGATACGTCACGCGGCTGGCTCCAGTACCTCTTACATGTAGTGTCATCTTTGCCATCGATTTCACTTTGGCCGGCCGCGAGTCATTTGTTCATCGCGGGTTCCGCGATTTAAGTCTGCGGC
Source organism: Schistocerca serialis cubense (assembly GCF_023864345.2). NCBI lineage: Eukaryota > Metazoa > Arthropoda > Insecta > Orthoptera > Acrididae > Schistocerca > Schistocerca serialis. The sequence continues at coordinate 1,147,114,520 of NC_064639.1, read as the reverse complement.
GTCGAGGCAGCAGGCTCTCTGTGTTGTCTGTCGGTTGTGGTTACAGCGGGGTCAGTAGGTTGGCCCTTACTTGGTGCGCATGCTCATTGCGCGTGGTATTACTGAAGTGCTGCTGCCGGAGACGGCAGAAAGATTTGGGCTCCGGCACAGGGTGTGTTGTTAGGCTTTTCTCGCCAAGCAGTGCATGTTGAGAAGGGCTTGCCGGAGCATCGCCTGGCGTTAACCTTTCGCCTGGACATATGATGTCTGTTTGATTTAAACAAGTGCAATTGTGTGCTTATCTATATTTGTTAATGGTTAACTAATGCTGTCTTCAGCGTGAATTTGGTGACGAGTCTGATACGTCAAAGTCATACGTGGCATGATAACGAGGCTTGAACTTTCCATCTTAATTTCCTACCACTTGATGAAGGATCTGCAGCTACATGTAAGGAAGCCCAGTGAGCTGCTCATTATTGGGTGATTGTGTATCTAAACTTGTTGTAACCTTGGTGATTAAGTACAAAAATTTGCACCCTATTTTACGAGTAACGGAATACTATACTGTCTCGTAAAACTACATCAGATTCGATGAAAGTGTAGTTCCGGTGGGCTCTCGCCCGTTTAAAATAATACTCAGCTGTTACTATCACGTTTCAAGGAACAATCTTATTAACGCTTATAAGGAAGTGTTTAAATGTATTCTTAAGTGTTGACTTTAAAAAATTCCTGTTTTAATGTTATGTTTTATTCTTTTATGCAGTATGTATGGGCAATTGCAAGTGTGCTGTTGTAGTTGGTTTATATTTTAGTTGTGCGGAACGCAGTGTATTCCGTCCGGTACGGTGGGGCGTGGCAAACGGCGCTTGACGACTTTGCCGTTGCCACTGGAATTTGGATTCGTTACACCGGGCTCGATTTTGCAGCACATCTGTCTCGATTTCGTCCTTAAGTTGGGTATTGCTGTTCTCTTTGTTCCTGGCTCTTTCAGGCCGTTAAGCTTTGTAGCTCGTTGCTCCGCCACTTTGGCGAATGCACCTTTCGCTCGAAATATGAATTTAAACCTGTAAAACCGTGGTTCACTCTATAATTAGTGCCCGATCAGATTGCTGGAGGCGCCGCCTTATTAATTCTGTATTCCATTATCAGCCATTTGGTTATTATATTTGTACCTTCTGTACTGGATTTGACGTTTAAATTTTATAAACGAGGGTTTCACGTCGGTATGTTCTCAGGGAATGTTCAGATGCTGAGACGCTGTTTTTTTATTATTATTTTTTAATTTTAATTATGCGTCCCTGTAGTGGCATCAACTGGATTATTCCTTAGTCAGAAGTTAGTTTGCCTTGTGTCTTCATTGCCGAGCGCAGAAGTTTTAGAAGTTGCCTTATGTTACGCCTTGTTGTTATACCCTGGTAAAAAAATTATGTTGCAAAAGAGAAGTCATTGTACAGGCGGGTTTCTAGTTTGGCAAGTTTTGATTTTACTAAGTATTTATACCAGTAGAAGTTTTGTTAATGTTTTATGTATTATGCAGATTTTAACAGGAGTTTAAGAAAAAATTTTATTGTGCTCCTGTGAGGTTGTTAAATTTATCTGTTTTATTGTATTTAAGCTGTGAAAGGTAATAAACATTGTTTAACATAAGCTGTGTGTGTGTGTGTTTGGTAATTATGACCCTGTAGCTTCCTGTTGTATTATTGGACGCAAACAGCACGTTTTAGCCAGTTTGTTAAAAAAAATGGTTCTAATGGCTCTGAGCACTATGGGACTTAACATCTGAGGTCATCAGTCCCCTAGAACTTAGAACTACTTAAACCTAACTAACCTAAGGACATCACACACATCCATGGCCGAAGCAGGATTCGAACCTGCGACCGTAGCGGTCGCGCGGTTCCAGACTGTAACGCCTAGAACCGCTCGGTCACACCTGCCGGCTACGTCAGTTTTGTTGACGCCGTCACTGCAGAACGTTTAACTCTGTTGACGCAGCGACAACCTCACCTCTGCTTGCACTGCTATCGAAGCGAAATCCTCAAAGATGTTCTGTAAGGTTAGGAAACAGATGAAAATCGAATGGGACCAGTTCGTTGCTGTATGGAGGATAATGGATGACAATGAACACTAGGCATTAGATTGTTGCAGATGTCGTAGTGCTCGTGTGTGGTCTGGCAATGTTGTGCTGACGCAGAGGATGCTCCACATGTGGATGAGCTCTTCGAATTCGTGGTTTCAGTTTTCTGACAGTCTTGTAATGCCTTGTAGAGACAATGCTGGTGCCTTAAGGCATGAAATCCAAATGCACTACAACTTGAACATCCCAGAACATTGTGAGTTTGACTTTGTCTCCGGATGGCATGAACTTTTTTGGCTTTGGAGCTACTTTGTGGCGGAATTCCATTCATGATCAAAACGCTGAACCCAGCTTTCATCACCTTTTAAGAACAGTTATTTCCGAAATATGTTGCTTCATTTTCTGTAACGCACAAATAGTTGTCCTATTTTCTGTAACGCACAAATCCTGACATCTGCTACCTCTTTGCAAAACATGTCTAAAGTGTTCTGATACTCTAGTTTGTACTTGTACGGATCAACCTTTACATTGCGTATAACTAAGTTCCATGGCAAATAATCATCCGTATCTATGTTGTTAAGGAATCCATCACACTCAAGGTAAAAACGGGAAAATAATTGTTGACGCATGTTAGGTCTCCTCTGGTCCATGTCAGTTTTGAGCGTTCGAGGCACCCACTGTGCACACAGTTTTCTGTACCGCAGTTCTGCAGTGATGGACTGTGCACGCTCTCGTGATATGCCACACTTAGCTGAGAGCTGTGTCTGTGTTATCCGATGATTTTCTCTGATGAGTTCATGAACCTGGTTGCGATGAATCTCGTCCGTTGCCGCAAGCGATCGTCCACGCCGATCTCTGTCACGCACGTTGATGTTAGCACCACCGTTTGCTTCATTACGAGCACGAACAGCCCAACGTCTGACATTACTTATGTCTATATAATCATCTGCGTACATAGCTTTTATTCTTAACAAGAGCCCCAATGGCAGGCATGTTTTCCGCGATGAGAAACTCGGTTACATTACGCTGTTTCTCACGGGCCGACATAGTTGCGTTACACGCTGGCATGCTTAACGGTAAATTTCGGAGCCCTCTAGCGGCAAAGGGTTCCAACTAGCGTCAGCGACGCGGGTAAGTCGACGAGTAATATGGATGTCATGTAATACATCAACCGATATTGAGTACAAAATAAAAAATTCGGCGGCATTACTTCTAAGTGCGCCGTTATAGATACGTGTGTCTGAGGGTATTGCTAATACTGACTGTCTACGTGATTACTAATACTGAATATGGACAGCGAGCATCTCAGACATTTCCCTTCAGAGCGCCTTAACTTTCTTGTGCATGCTCTCCATCACATGCTACATCCTTCCTACCAACAAATTCTCAACCATCACATATTTTTGATCATACCTTGATTAATACTGCATCAGGAGAAGTGGAAGAGTCTTATAATTTTATTTTGTAACTGTAGCTCTAAAAACATGTAAATATAATTACTTTATATTTTTGCTGCGGTCAGAATGTATTCCTTTTCTTATTTAGTAGATGATAGGAATAAATGACTGGGCTATTCCTGCTAGTAAACTAGTATTTTAGGTAACTCAAATGGTCAACGAAAAATGGGCAGTCGCGGTTGCAAAATGGTTTTTTGTTTATTTAATTTGTAATGAGTTTCACTCTCACAAGAGTATCATCAGACATTGGGTAGAAAAATTCGAGAATCACTGGCAAGAGTACCCAGTGGATGTGTCCTGCAAATGTTATTGGATGACGTGACATTTTTTGCTATTGCGGGACGTTCTGTACACTTGCCAGTGGTCCTCGAATGTTTTTACCCGATGTCTGATGATGCTCCTGTGAGACTGAAACGCGTCACAAATTCAATAAACAAAATACCTTTTTGCAACCAAGAGTGCCTATTGTTCCTTGAACATCTCAAGAGGTTGCTGTACCATTAACCAAAAGAATGGTGTGATTCTTATCTCAAACACTTGTGTTTGTTTATTCTAATAATAACTTTCGATTACCCTTTCTGGAAACGTGTTATTTACCTGAATTAACCTGCAATTGCAGCTAAATTGAATAAATAATTATTTTTATGTTCTGTAAGTCGCGCAAATAGCTTCACAAAATCCCCTCTCTTACATTAGGTATTGTTAGGTGGCTATGTGTTTGAAGTTGTTATCTCCTCTTTTTCTAGTAACGATGTGCATCTGCGGCAGAGACTGTCATGAAAAATCAGACGTGGCAAACACATTCTACCTCAGATCCGGAAAACGAAACTGGAACAATGGGTCGCACAGTGCCAGGTTCCACTCATTGTTCAGAACTGCCAGAGGTTATAAAACGTAGTGAGCGTTATGAGACGCAGAAATGCAGGAAGGCGGAGAGCGGCCTTCTACAGCCCTTCCGCTTTTACTTTCTAGACACCGTGGGCGACGCAATTTGCATTTCTCCGTTATGCATCGCACTACATAATGGCGTCTTCGAGAGCACGACCCTTGCGGAACGGAGAGTTGGCTGGCGTGCGCCGTCCTACGCTTGACGAGAAGCTTAATGCTGCTTCGCGGTACGTGCGCGTCTTCGCAATGAGATTTCTGACGAGAGAAAACACGAGAAGCGCTTTTCCCTTTCCTGTATTACTGATCGTCGCGTTGCGTTGTTATTACTTGTAAAGTCTTCCCGGCGTGACTGGCAGCGGACGCACCTATGTACGTTATTTACAATGACAAGTACACTTGAGGCATAGCACAGGGCAGAAAATAGCGGGGTTCCAGTCATAGCGGTGAAGAAAGTTATTGTTCAAAAGCTTGTTCCGAAAATATTGTCTTTTCGGGCACGATCACGCACAAATTCGATAAAATATTACCAGTTTCGACCGCCATCGCCAGTCTGCATATCATAATACTGACACAGTGACTGACTGTCATGAAAAATCACACGTGCCAAACATATTCTACTTCAGATCACCAAAACTAAACTGGAACAATGGGCTGCACAGTGCCAGCTTCAAAAAAATGGTTCAAATGGCTCTGAGCACTATGGGACTTAACATCTGAGGTCATCAGGCCCCTAGAACTTAGAACTACTTAAACCTAACTAACCTAAGGACATCACACACATCCATGCCCGAGGCAGGATTCGAACCTGCGACCGTAGCAGTCGCGCGGTTCCGGACTGTAGCGCCTAGAACCGCTCGGCCACCGCGGCCGGCGTGCCAGCTTCCACCTACTCTATCAAACCCTGAACAAATCAGTCACAATGTCAATGGCAGTTGAAACTGATAATTTATTATTGAACTTATGTGTGATTATGAAGGAAAAATAAAATATTTCCAAGCCACTGCAAGGTTATTCGAGATTGAGGGAAAATTGATTTATACAGTTGAGCAGCTGAAAGAGATATTCCTGTTTATATACTGAAACTTCCTGGCAGATTAAAACTGTGTGCCGGACCGAGACTCGAACTCGGGACCTTTGCCATTCGCGGACAAGTGCTCTACCAAGCACGACTCACGCCCCGTCCTCACAGCTTTACTTCTGCCAGTACCTCGTCTCCTACCTTCCCAACTTAACAGAAGCTCTCCTGCGAAACTTGCAGAACTAGCACTCCAGAAAGAAAGGATAATGCGGAGACATGGCTTAGCCACAGCCTGGAGGATGTTTCCAGAATGAGATTTTTACTCTGCAGCGGAGTGTGCGCTGATACGAAACTTCCTGGCAGATTAAAACTGTGTGCCGGACCGAGACTCGAACTCGGGACCTTTGCCTTTCGCTGGCAAGAAGGTAGGAGACGAGGTACTGGCAGAAGTAAAGCTGTGAGGACGGGGCGTGAGTCGTGCTTGGGTAGCTCAGTTGGTAGAGCACTTGCCCGCGAAAGGCAAAGGTCCCGAGTTCGAGTCTCTTCCGGAACACAGTTTTAATCTGCCAGGAAGTTTCATATCAGCGCACACTCCGCTGCAGAGTGAAAATCTCGTCCTGTTTATATACTGTAGCACCATTACTTACCCTGATGACGACGTTATTGCGCGGAGGTATGTTCTCCTCACCATAGAATAAAGACTGGAGAGATGTCCTAATAGGATAGTAGCTCACTTATCGACAACATTTTCATAGACAGTGCTGAGGCAGAAACAATTAATGTGTACCCAGTTGTTAATGGGCTATCTGATCATGATGCACAGTTAATGAAAATAACACATATAGCACCTTACAGTCTTCAGGCAGATTCATACAAGGCGGGGAGGCTTGTTGATGCGAACAGGGTACAGAATTTTAAGAGCAGCCTAGAAGAGGTAGAATGCGATGAAGAATACACAGAAAATGATGCTGATGCCAAATTCAATTTATTCCACCCTAAATGTGTCTCAATATTTGAGAGCTGCAGTCCTGAAACGTTATCCAAAAAAGCCATTACAAAGTCAAGTAAGCCATGGATTACTAAGGGAATTAAGATATCGTATAAGAGGAAGAGGGAAATATATGGACAGGCCAAAATAAGTCAGGATCCGACGTTACTTGCTTACTACAAAAGATGCTGTAATATTTTAAGGAAAGTCATTAAGAAACCGAGAAGCTTATGTGTTCTGACAGAAACTAATAATGCGGATAATAAGATTAAAGTGGTCGCAGAATCGTGAAACTTCTATAAGCTACCAGAGATAATGCCGACATCGTGCCTGAAGAGCATGGGGCCTTGGTAGCGATGTTTATTTCGTTAGATGATGGATGATTCAGCTGATCTCTCTGTTGCCTTTGAGCATCAAATGGCTCTGAGCACTATTGGACTTAACATCTGCGGTCATCAGTCCCCTAGAACTTGGAACTACTTAAATCTAACTAACCTAAGGACATCACACATATCCATGCCCGAGGCAGGATTCGAACCTGCGACCGTAGCGGTCTCGCGGTTCCAGACTGATGCGCCTAGAACCGCTCGGCCACAATAGTCGGCTTTGAGCATCAACTGCCCGTTTCTACCAAGTGTGCCACGGTTGAAATTGTCGTTGCATGTCCTGATTTCAAGAGCTTCTTTGATGATAGAACCACAGTAGGTAGGTGCGTAGGACAATATTTCCGTTTCATCAAATATAAGTGTTTGGTCGTTCATAAGAATATGTTCATCAACAGCAGATTTCTCAAAACTGGGATATTTAACGTGGGTTCGGTACTCTGTGCAGAAATCATTCTTATTGACTAAACAATGTAAAATAAAGTACTTTGTGTATGTGGTGGCATATTAAAGTAATAAAGTTAAACCGTCTGCAGGTGTGCGAGCATCTTCTTAGCTAGATTTCAGGAAGATGGAGACACGCTTCTGACTCCTGTTGTTGTCTGTTATGAAAGGTAGATGCCTCATTACAATCCTGAATCTAAAGAAGTAAGCATGTTGGCCATAGGGAAAGAAGGTGCAACCCGGACCGGTGAAAGCCAAGTCACGGCTGTCGGCTGGAAAGGCCACGGCAACTGTTTTGTTTCGAGCGACGTGGCTTCTTGGATATCGAATTTTGCAAGGATATCGGACAGTAAGCGCTGAATACTACTACGAGGTTTCAGCAAGTTTGAACAGGCATATCGTTGCAAACGACGTGATTTGTACATGAAACGACAGCTACTGCGCAGGATTTCTCATCTGCCGCTGGAAGATAACGGGCGTCCCAAAACAGCACCTCCGAGTGAAAAAAAATCGGAGTAACTTCGTTGGGAAATCGACCAGACCTATCTCCCTGCAACTTTAATGTCTTTGGTCCACTCAAAGAAGCTCTGAAAGGTCCTGGGGTTGAAGCTTACGTGCAGATACGACACACTTCATTCTATGGGGACGGGATGTAAGCAGGCTGTTTAGGTTTTTATGTTTGTAACGCACAACTTGACTAGAAGAAGGGATCGGTTGGTAGCACATGTTTTGAGACATCAAGGGATCACAAATTTAGCATTGAAGGGCAGCGTGGAGGGTAAAAATCGTAGAGGGAGACCAAGAGATGAATACACTAAGCAGATTCAGAAGGATGTAGGCTGCAGTAGGTACTGGGAGATGAAGAAGCTTGCACAGGAGAGAGTAGCATGGAGAGCTGCATCAAACCAGTCTCATTACTGAAGGCCACAACAACAACAACAACGCCACGCAGCACTCTGTATGAAATTTGTAGTGTCACCGCCAGACACCACACTTGCTAGGTGGTAGCCTTTAAATCGGCCGCGGTCCGGTAGTATACGTCGGACCCGCGTGTCGCCACTATCAGTGATTGCAGACCGAGCGCCGCCACACTGCAGGTCTAGAGAGACGTCGTAGCACTCGCCGAGTTGTACAGCCGATTTTGCTAGCGATGGTTCACTGACAAATTACGCTCTCATTTGCCGAGACGATAGTTGGCATAGCCTTCAGCTACGTCATTTGCTACGACCTAGCAAGGCGCCATTACCAGTCACTATTGATGCTGTAAAACATGTACCGTGACGAGCGATGTTCACCAATTATGGATAAAAGTTAAGTATTCCAACAGCTACGTACTTTTTTTGCTAGTATAATTACTTTACCTGTTCCAGACCTCACGCCAGCCTGCGTGAGCTTAAACGCGTGCCTTTCGGCTTCCTCTCATAGTGACTTGGTTGTCTTGCCAAGTCACAACAAAATTCACTGACTGTGCTGTGTGCAGTCTGTGGCTGGTTTGCATTGTTGCAATATTCACTATTGTAGTGTTGGGCAGTTGGATGTGAACAGCGCGTAGCGTTGTGCAGTTGGAGGTGAGCCGTCAGCAGTGGTGGATGTGAGAAGAGAGATGGCAGAGTTTTGAGAGCGGACGATCTGGACGTGTGTCCGTCAGAAAACGAAATTTGTAAGACTGGATGTCATGAATGACTTGTGAACACTATTAAGGTAAATACATTGTTTGTTCTCTATCAAAATCTTTCATTTTCTAACTATGCCTATCAGTAGTTAGTGCCTTCTGTAGTTAGAATCTTTTATTTAGCAGTCAGTATTGGCGCTCGCTGTATTGCAGTAGTTCGAGTAACGAAGATTTTTGTGAGGTAAGTGATTGATGAAAGGTATAGGTTATTGTTAGTCAGGGCCATTCTTTTGTAGGGATTATTGAAAGTCAGACTGCGTTGCGCTAAAAATATTGTATGTCAGTTTAGTGATGATCAGAATAAGTAAAGAGAGAAATGTCTGAGTACGTTCAGTTTTGCTCAGCTGTTTGAAAATCAAATAACGTAAGAAGTTTACCAGCACAGTAATTCAGAAATTTTTCTAAGGGGATGTTTCAGGGATATCAAAATTACCTACTCTCTGGGAGACAAGTATTTCGAAGACAGGTGGCTATACAGAAAAGTAATTGCACCCGTACTCTTTGTTGTCAAATACGAAAATTTTAAGAAGTCTTGTTTATATCTGATGCACCTGAGCCTCTTTGGTACTGTCTCGAGTGCCACAGATCGATTGTGATCATCTCTGCACTTTATCGCGGGCCAGTGTGGTTGCAGCGCTCTCCCAGTTGCGGTGCCGCTAGAAAGACATTATGATCCCGTCTCGTTGGCGGCTAGGGGTTCCTTCGTAGTCTCGTATGGTTGTGAGTCAGATATCTGAGCCCCACTGAGTTAGAACTGATATTTTGCGTGTCTGTGCGTGCTTAGTCTGCAAGGTCACACACAGTTCGTAGTAATTGACGGAAAGTCATCGCATAAAACAGAAGTGATTTCAGGCGTTCCCCAAGGTAGTGTTATAGGCCCTTTGCTGTTCCTTATCTATATAAAAGATTTTGGAGACAATCTGAGCAGCCGTTTTCGGTTGTTTGCAGATGACGCTGTCGTTTATCGACTAATAAAGTCATCGGAAGATCAAAACAAATTGCAAAACGATTTAGAAAAAAATATCTGAATGGTGCAAAAAGTGGCAGTTGACCCTAAATAACGAAAAGTGTGGGGTCATCCACATGAGTACTAAAAGGAACTCGTTAAACTTCGGTTACACGATAAATCAGTCTAATCTAAAAGCCGTAAATTCAACTAAATACCTAGGTACTGCAATTACGAATAACTTAAATTGGAAAGAACACATAGAAAATGTTGTGGGTAAGGCTAACCAAGGCTGTGTTTTATTGGCAGGACACTTAGAAAATGTAACAGACCTACTAAGGAGACTGCCTACACTACGCTTGTCCGTCCTCCTTTAGAATGCTGCTGCGCGGTGTGGGATCCTTAAGCCGTCGGCACACGGACCGTGCTGTCGAACGTCGACGTTGAGCGTGCAGAGTTCAACGTGCTGCTGAACGCTCAGGAACGATGCGACTTGTGCACACGGTACGTGGGCCCCAACGTGGTACACGCGATCGCAACGCACTCCAGCGGCAGTTGAGGCATGTTTCTAGTTCGTAAACCACACTGTTTACGCAACGGGCGCTCGTAAGATTCCCACGTTAGCTCTATTAAAATTCACATTTCCTCCATCGCCCACGAAAAGGAAAGTACCATGTCCAATCAATAAGGACACAGGCTTATAAAATCTCCATTACAAACAGTGCGGTACAAATTGGGAATAATTCTCCGCATAAGATAAACATTATTTCATCATTCCCACATTTTAGTAAAACCCCAAGGTCAGTCTTACTTGATCACTGTTCCTACCCAGTAGCAGAATCTTTGCAGCATGTGAATTACGAAGCGTAAAAGAAAAAGGAGCAAAATATCTTTATACAAGTAGCGCATGCTGTCCTGTAGATTAAACCTATCGAATAAACTCACCCCTCGAAAAAAGGTGAGCTTATATTTACATAACATCAAATATTATAGTACATACGTATATTAAACTAATAATAAAGAATCAGAACCTAATAAAAACGCGAATGTTAGTGGAAAAAATTCAGAAACGTCAAGACGCGAACCATGGCCCCACCAGACAAATCAGTATACGACAGCGACGCTTCTCATTACGCTAAACCAACAACATTGGTATAGCATCCAATCATATTATTTTACCCTTGCTGAAAACCTTAATCATAGCTATGTTACTAATTGAAATTTAATTATAACAAATTGACCAATAACAATGCGTTTTGGGAGGATCTTCAGTGTGTCACTGCCTTCAAGTAGCCGACTCTCATAATACTGAAGTTACACTAATTCTTTTGCCACGAATGTGATGTTTCTCATTATTTTATTGGTATGAATCACACAGTTAACAACGGGTTTTCCAGTGATACTCAATTTGATGATGCTCAGAAATGGCATATGTACATACACTCCCGGAAATTGAAATAAGAACACCGTGAATTCATTGTCCCAGGAAGGGGAAACTTTATTGACACATTCCTGGGGTCAGATACATCACATGATCACACTGACAGAACCACAGGCACATAGACACAGGCAACAGAGCATGCACAATGTCGGCACTAGTACAGTGTATATCCACCTTTCGCAGCAATGCAGGCTGCTATTCTCCCATGGAGACGATCGTAGAGATGCTGGATGTAGTCCTGTGGAACGGCTTGCCATGCCATTTCCACCTGGCGCCTCAGTTGGACCAGCGTTCGTGCTGGACGTGCAGACCGCGTGAGACGACGCTTCATCCAGTCCCAAACATGCTCAATGGGGGACAGATCCGGAGATCTTGCTGGCCAGGGTAGTTGACGTACACCTTCTAGAGCACGTTGGGTGGCATGGGATACATTCGGACATGCATTGTCCTGTTGGAACAGCAAGTTCCCTTGCCGGTCTAGGAATGGTAGAACGATGGGTTCGATGACGGTTTGGATGTACCGTGCACTATTCAGTGTCCCCTCGACGATCACCAGTGGTGTACGGCCAGTGTAGGAGATCGCTCCCCACACCATGATGCCGGGTGTTGGCCCTGTGTGCCTCGGTCGTATGCAGTCCTGACTGTGGCGCTCAACTGCACGGCGCCAAACACGCATACGACCATCATTGGCACCAAGGCAGAAGCGACTGTCATCGCTGAAGACGACACGTCTCCATTCGTCCCTCCATTCACGCCTGTCGCGACACCACTGGAGGCGGGCTGCACGATGTTGGGGCGTGAGCGGAAGACGGCCTAACGGTGTGCGGGACCGTAGCCGAGCTTCATGGAGACGGTTGCGAATGGTCCTCGCCGATACCCCAGGAGCAACAGTGTCCCTAATTTGATGGGAAGTGGCTGTGCGGTCCCCTACGGCACTGCGTAGGATCCTACGGCCTTGGCGTGCATCCGTGCGTCGCTGCGGTCCGGTCCCAGGTCGACGGGCACGTGCACCTTCCGCCGACCACTGGCGACAACATCGATGTACTGTGGAGACCTCACGCCCCACGTGTTGAGCAATTCGGCGGTACGTCCACCCGGCCTCCCGCATGCCCACTATACGCCCTCGCTCAAAGTCCGTCAACTGCACATACGGTTCACGTCCACGCTGTCGCGGCATGCTACCAGTGTTAAAGACTGCGATGGAGCTCCGTATGCCACGGCAAACTGGCTGACACTGACGGCGGCAGTGCACAAATGCTGCGCAGCTAGCCCCATTCGACGGCCAACACCGCGGTTCCTGGTGTGTCCGCAGTGCCGTGCGTGTGATCATTGCTTGTACAGCCCTCTCGCAGTGTCCGGAGCAAGTATGGTGGGTCTGACACACCGGTGTCAATGTGTTCTTTTTTCCATTTCCAGGAGTGTATAAAAATGAAATGAATGCCAATATGGCGTCTTGCAACTCTGTACTGAAGGGAGATGGCGTGCGTCTGACGTAGGTAGCGTTGTGCCACCTCATTGGTCAACGCTCAGACGCACGCTGAGAATATCTGACATGCCAGATATTGCTCTGCACGTTCGGAAAGACTCCAGAACGTGCTACTCCACGCTACGACCTCAGAAACTCGGCACGCTCAACGCTCAACGTTCGGATGCACGGTCCGTGTGCCGACGGCTTTACCAGGTAGGACTGACGGAGTACATCGAAAAAGTTCAAAGAAAGGCAGCACGTTTTGTATTATCGCGAAGTATGGGAGTGAGTGTCACAGAAATGAGACAGGATTTGGGCTGGAAATCATTAAAAGAAAGGCATTTTTCGTTGCGATGGAATCACCTCACGAAATTCCAATCACGAACTTTCTCCTCCTAATGTGAAAATATTTTGTTGACACTGACCTACATAGGGCGGAACGATCACCACGATAAAGTAAGGGAAATCAGAGCTCGTACGGAAAGATAGGTGTTCATTCTTCTCGCGCGCTATTCGAGATTGGAATAATAGAGAATTGTGAAGGTGGTTCGATGAACCCTCTGCCACGCACTTAAATGTGATTCGCAGAGTATCCATGTAGATGTAGATGTAGAAGTTGCGCACTGGCGATTTTGATTTGAGTCGCTCAAAGTCCGTCAGATGTGGCGGCCAACTTCTACAAACTGCTACCGTCAGAGAGTTAATCTGTTGTACCTGTAGTATAGACCCACGTATCATTTGAGATTTATGTGATACAACTGAGGTCTAGTGGAGCGAAGCAAGTTCTGGTGAGCACATATTGTACCCGGCTCTGTAATCAGCGACTGGAGGCCATTTACAATCTGAAGAATATTGGCCGTTGATGAATGGGACAGGTGTCGGAACTAATATCAACATGTTGCGGTAGTCGCTCGGCTGCAGTCATAATGATGAGCATGACATGTGTTCGATGCATCAGCGTGTTAATAGTAGTTTCGTTCCTTGGCTGAGCCAGATTTTACTCGATACTGTTGTTTCATTTTTTTGTTAAAGGTTATGTTGTTTTCTTTTCCTTTTTAAATCATGCCGTATATTTGGATTTCTCTTGCAAGTGGTTATAAAGAGTTACTATTTTATGTAGTCATTGTATTACACGATCATTAAGCGGTACGCTACGATTGCGCTCCCTGTTGTGCTAACAAAAGAAGGAAAGATTTATAAAGTAGTTCTGTACGCTAAACTTTGTGCATTAGCTGATCACTTAAAGTCTTACTTGTCTTATTACAAATGCGTTTATCATTACTGCGGCAGAACTAGAAGGGTTTTAACACGACAATGTTTGAAGCTGCTGGTTTAAAGGCCTGTAGTCAGAAGCTAATTAGAGGAGACACGTTAAAATGAAATCACTTTTCTGATTGGACAGTCACTCTGTTTTTAACTGATTGATTTAGTATCTGGATTGTTTCTGTTCCATATTAGCTTGCATTAATAGGTTGTATGTTGTGATTATTTTGCAGTGTAACCTCTTCTTTGTTCTAGTTGTACTATCGAACTGTATCTAGCCGTTTGAACAGTTATGTCCACGAGCGGAGGTGAAGACTGAACTGGCTTCCGAACTGCTGTTGTGAAAGTCTTTTATAATTGTTAATTTCAACATTGTGCAAGAATTCAGATTAACATCTTTCCTATTGTGCTTATTGATTTCAAGCTTTCAAATCAGCTTGGAGAAGTTGGTTCAACTTATGTAAATGATTAAATTTTAATGATCTCTGCTATTACTTGTGAAGTTTGCTAAACTAAAAATTGAAATAAATATTTGCGAAATTCTTTTAAGTAATGTTTAATTCTATTTTGTCTAAAACTGACATGGTGAGACCGTGCCTGTGTACAATTAATGTAGATTGATTCTTACAAAGAAGACAGCAACTAGCAAAGATTTACAATGTCAAGCGATGCAAATCTGGTTGTCGGTGGAATGTGCACATTCTTAATTTTGTCAATGAGCACATACGTGTTGCTAATGGAGTAGTTAGTTTTAAAAGTAAAATGGGTGTTCAGAAGAGCTAGCAGTCTGTAATTCAAACTATATGAACGGCTGTGACAGAAGGCGAGTGGTAGTGGGGTTCATAGGAATGCAGTCACGCACTTCCCACTTAGTTAGGAGAAAATTACAGTTCTTAAGAGCTTTCTTAAGTTCGGCCTGAAATTTAGAAGTGGGATCAAACTCTTATTCGATTATATTATTACTACTGAATAATTTCATGGTTTTGTCAACATATTATTTTCCTAAATTACAACTGCACAGTTATCTTTGTCTGCCTTGAATATTAGAGCTTTACCATCAGAAAGTCCACCTCCTGTAGCTGAGTCATCAGTGCGACATAATGTCAATCCTAAGGGGCTCGGGTTCGATTCCCTGTTGGGTCGGAGATTTTCTCCGCTCAGGGACTGGGTGTTGTGTTGTCCTAATCATCATCATTTCATACCCATCGACGCTCAAGTCGGGGAAGTGGCGTCAGATCGGAAGACTCGAACCCGGCGAACGGTCTACCCGACGGGAGGTCATAGTCACACGAAGATTTACATTTTTTTACTGTTAGAAAGCTTGAAGTTGACACAACTCAGTGTCTTTTGGTCACTGTTTTGATGTGGAATATTTTATAGCTGTCATGTGATTATTTTACCGGCTTTGGAGACTAAGACTATTGCATTGGTTTCACTACAATTTAATTTTGCAGCATCACATGCAAGCTTAGTGGATTTTAGGTTATTGCCATTAAGATTTGGTTCTATGTTGTGCTGAAGGCCTGTGTTTATGAGGGCAAGTTCAGTATTTGTAAAAGTGGTGTTAGTTGAATTAATAACTTTTTTATGGAACTGATGTAGGTTAACATGGGGATTTTTGGCAGTGAAGCTGCCTTTTTTACTTTTCAGACCCTCAAGTTTTTTTGTTATGCCTACAAGTCATTTTCTGATGTTCTTTAGAAATGATGTCTTGAATGTATTGTAATATGTAGGAGAGCTGTAGGCTGCAACGGCAATTGCCATGTTGCAAATGTAGATTGTACAGTTGTCTGTTGAGGAGCTCTTTCTTTTTGTGTTGTATTTTTATCTCTGTCTTGAGCCAATGATTTCACATTTAGCTTTTCTATTTTTGCAGTGCTGCTACCTACACTAATCTTTACTTTAATGTAGTTTGGGATTACTTGTGTTAATAGACATTGATTGTTATATTTGAGTTTGAGGGTTGTCTTTGTTAGGTTTCTTTTGCATCTTTCGAAATCGTGACCGTTTTTCAGTACCTGGCGAGGTATGCTTAATGCTATTT
Organism: Schistocerca serialis cubense; assembly: GCF_023864345.2. Taxonomy (NCBI): domain Eukaryota; kingdom Metazoa; phylum Arthropoda; class Insecta; order Orthoptera; family Acrididae; genus Schistocerca; species Schistocerca serialis. The sequence goes on along the minus strand of NC_064639.1, from coordinate 1,147,098,455 downwards.
TGTCTAAAACTGACATGGTGGCACGGTGGCTGTGTACAATTAATGTAGGTTGATTCTTACAAAGAAGAAGACAGCAACCAGCAGGTATTTTAATTAATGTTTTCTGTGTCCTCCCGCACACCCAGATCATCACTAGCGGTGTCATCGCCCTCGTAAACTAAAATATAATTTTAGATAAAACAAATATTTCATCATCACACAACACTCAAAAATATAAAGTGTTGTTTACGAAGATTACACGTAAAGTTGGTTTTACACGCAACTCGCAGGTGGAACATCGGAATATATGCTAAGACAGTCCATAGCAAAGTTATCTATAAATTAAGAAAGAAAAATAATGTAAGTGCCAGTAGCTACAATTTACTGTGTCATTACAGTCTAATAATAAATGTTCAAGTGAGAAGCGGTCAGTAAAGACTACAGGGCACCTTTTATTTCTATACATTTCGGAGTTGTCATCGAAACAATGTCGCTCCTTCGTCTGCTACTGCACGGGGTCTCTCATCCACCGCTGGTGACCGAGCCGCAGGCGTATCTTCTGCGAAGCGCGCAACCGAGGCGCAGTGCCGGAACTGCGGTGGAAACGCCGGCCTTCAGAGGCAAGACGCCCGGATGCCGCCCTCGGCGAGGTCGTCCCCAGTGCGACACTCAAACCGCGCTCTCGCGCACGACATGCGCCACACATTCTGGGACGAAGAGTCCTCAGCTGAGATGTGACTGGACTGCGGTCGCGCACACACCTCTCCAAAAACTAATTCGTTTCTGGATGTAAGTCCCAATATCTTCATCTTTTCCACATTATTTTCAACTGCGCGTACAAAACACACTGAGAGCCATCGATATTTAGATTTTGTCGCTCCCGATAATGATTCACTGTACCTTTTGGATACTAATGCAGTAACGCTGGCTTTCTGTGCTCGCAGCATACTTACCCAGTAGTAAATCGCAGATAAGCATTTTTATTATTATTATACAAATTTGGCCGTTAAAGACCGTGAAAACAGTTATTTCTTGCGCTTCTGGGAAGTCTTCTTTCTCTCAGTCCACACTTCTTTCATTCTTGCGCTGAAGGCGGCTTTTCTCTCTTCAGACCATTTAGTTCCACAAGTCTTCTTAATTTTCAGACCGAAACCCGTGAATGAATTCAGTTTTTTTCTAAAAAGGTTTGTGTTAAATATTGTTTCCTGATCTATGTCCATTTCTGTTAGATCTCTTTCTGTGTTGATAAACCATAAATTTTTATTTTTTAGATTTGCGATGTACGAAAATATTTGTTTTGTAAGCCTATTCGGGTTCATCCTCATGATGTGAGCATAAAAGGAGCATCTTCTTTTTCTAATTTCGTCGGTAATTTTGCTGCACTTCGTATACACTTCTTTGTTGCTTTTTAGTCTGTATACAGGCTTGCCTTGATCATCTGTTATTTTCCTGTGTCCAAGAATTGTCCTCACAATTCTTCTTTCACGATTTTCTATCTGTTCTGCGCATGTAAAATTTGCCAGTGTTTCTGATGCATATAGTATCTGCGGTCTAATGACAGTCTGGTAATGTCTGAGTTTAATGTTTTTGGATATACATTTTTTTGAATGCATTTGTCTGCAGTAGTGAGTTGCTGTCTCTAGTTTTTGTATTCTAGCCCTGCATGCTGGATGACCTTTTGCCACAGGCTGAATTAGTTCACCAAGATATTTAAAATGTTTAGATACCTGTATTTTCCCGTATTTCGTAGTTATTTTCTTTGGTGGATTTTTGATATTTGTAATGATTTCTGTCTTTTCAAATTAAATTTGCAAGCCTGCTTTTTCAGCAGTTTCTTTAAGTAATTCTATTTGTTTTATTGTGTCTTTTTGTGTGTAAGCTAAACAGGCGAGATCGTCAGCGAAGGCAAAACAGTTGGTTTCAATGGCTTTGTAGCACTTCCCTCCAATTTGGACTTTTTCAACTCCATGTTTTTGCGTGAGTTTTCTCCATTCTGCTATGACTTTATCCAGAACACAGTTCAAGAGTACCGGGGACAGCGCATCTCCTTGTCTGACGCCGGTTTTGACCTCGAAATGCCGTGAAATTTCTCCTTGGAATTTTACTTTTGATGTTGTATTTGTTAATGTTTCTTTGATTATGGTGATCGTTGTTTCTTCTATTTCATATTCTCGAAGTGTTTTGATGAGTGTGACCCTATCGATTGAGTCATAAGCTTTTTTGAAATCAATGAATGTTATGAAATATTTCTTGCTCCTTGTAGATAAATAGTTCATTGTTGTTTTGAGGTTAAAAATTTGTTCGGCGCAGGATCTTCCTGGTCTGAAACCAGCTTGATATTCTCCAAGTTTTCCCTCTATAATTGGTGATACACGATTGAGTAGGGCTTTTGATAGAATTTTGTATGGGACTGGGAGAAGCGATATTCCACGATAGTTGTTAACATCCCTTTTGTCACCTTTTTTAAACAAAGGGTGAATTAGGGCAGTTTTCCAGTGACTTGGGATTTTCTTGGTTTCCCATACTTGTTCAAGTTCTTTGTGTAGTGCTTCTACTGATGTTTCTCCCCCAAGCTTGAGCATTTCTGCTGTAATTGTGTCTTCTCCACATGCTTTCCTGTTTTTGAGATTTTTGATTATGTTTGTGATTTGCTCTCGTGTCGGAGGTGTTGAATGTGTTGGTAATGTTTCTGGTTGCGTAAAACTGAGAGTCTGGATGGGTGTTTGGCAGTTTATTATTATTATTGGCTTTCGGGATGCGCCCATACGGCCATCTCAACACCGTGAGTGTTATACTACAGTTTTTTTTGTAACAATTAAGAGTATGTTAGATTAAGTCGTACCCTGTGTACCCTGGTACAAGTTACATGGGATTACCAAAGGACAGATCAACACATCAAACAGATTTTGCGTCCACTGTACACTGAGGTGACAAAAGTCATGGGATACGTCCTAACGTCGTGTCGGACTTCATTCCTCGCGGCGTAGCGCAGCAACTCGACGTAGCATGGGCTCAACAAGTCGTTGCAAATCTCCTGCAGAAATGTTGAGTGTGTGAAATCTTATGGGACTTAACTGCTAAAAAAGGTCATCAGTCCCTAAGCTTACACACTACTTAACCTAAATAAATCCTAAGGACAAACACACACACACACACCCATGCCCGAGGGAGGACTCGAACCTCCGCCGGGACCAGCCGCACAGTCCATGACTGCAGCGCCCATAGACCGCTAAGCTAATCCCGCGCCAGAAATGTTGAGCCATGTTGCTTTTGTGACCGTACGTAACTGCGAAAGAGTTTCCGGTGCAGGACTTTATGTACGAACTGACCTCTCGACTATGTCTCATAAATGTTCGATAGGATTTATGCGTCGCAATCTGCGTGGCTAAATCATTTGCTACAATTGCCCAGAGTCTTCTTCGAACTGGTGACGTGGTGCATTGCCATACACTGAAATTCCATCGTTGTTTGTGAACATGAAGTTCAAATGGTTCTTAACATCTGAGATCATCAGTCCCCTAGAACTTAGAACTACTTTAACCTAGCTAATCTAAGGACATCACACACATCCATGCCCGAGGCAGGATTCGAACCTGCGGCCGTAGCAGTCGCGAGGTCCCGGACTGAAACGCCTAGAACCGCTTGGCCACCGCGGCCGGCCGAACATAAAGTCCATGATGGCTGTACATGATCTCCCAGTAGCCAATTATAACCATTTCCAGTCAATGATCGGTTCATCTGCATCAAAGGAGCCAGCCCATTCCGCGTAAACACAGCCCACAGCATTAGGGAGAGACCACCAGCTTACACATGCCTCGCCGGCCGAAGTGGCCGTGCGGTTAAAGGCGCTGCAGTCTGGAACCGCAAGACCGCTACGGTCGCAGGTTCGAATCCTGCCTCGGGCATGGATGTTTGTGATGTCCTTAGGTTAGTTAGGTTTAACTAGTTCTAAGTTCTAGGGGACTAATGACCTCAGCAGTTGAGTCCCATAGTGCTCAGAGCCATTTGAACTACACATGCCTCGTTGGCAACTTGGGCCCACGGCTTCGTGGGGTCTGAGTCACACCCGAACTCTACCATCGGCTCTTACCAAAGTGAAACCGGGACACATCTGACCAGGTCACGGTTTCGCAGGGTCACGAGTCCAAGGCACTTGCTTGAATTCAGTCGTCAGTCACCCAATACCGCCAAATTCCACCGCCCTGTGCTACCGGATACGTTCGTCGTACGTCCCACATTGATTTCTGTGGTTATTTCACGTAGTGTTTCTTGTCTCTTAGCACCGACAACCCTATGCAAATGACGCTTCTCTTGGACGTTAAGGGGACATTGTATGCCCTATGCCGCCAATGTTAAATTCTCGAACTTTGTGACACATTATCCTGCAAACATTTTAACATACCAACTTACAATTTTCCATAATTATTGAATGCACATTTCTAGATACACTAAACTAGCATTATCAAAAAAATTGTTCAAATGGTTCTGAGCACTATGGGACTTAACATCTGTGGTCATCAGTCCCCTAGAACTCAGAACTACTTAAACCTAACTAACCTAAGGACATCACACACATCCATGCCCGAGGCAGGATTCGAACCTGCGACCGTAGCAGTCGCGCGGTTCCGGACTGCGCGCCTAGAACCGCTAGACCACCGCGGCCGGCTAGCATTATTACTAAAATTGTATTGTGGGGCATGTTATCTTTTTTTTTCCAAACACTCAATTTTTAGACAAAATTTAATAAATAAATGAACATATAAACAAAACAACTCAGGATATTTTAATTATTCTAGTTCTATGTGTGTTGAATCTCACACTTGGCATGCTGTGAAAATTTCATGTCTCTATCGTAAGTACTTTTTTAGAAAACTTGTCATTTATTGCAAAAAAATGTAGTTCAGAGATATTGAGGTTTAAAACTTTTTTATTACAAATTCATATACAGACTTACATAGCTGTGTCTTTTATGCAATAGAATTGCCCTGGCTCATAGTGTTCCTCAGTGTCAAAACAGCCCACCGATTGACTCCTTCTTTTCTTTCTTGCTTCTTTTGTCATTTGCTGAGCAGCTAAATCTGCTTCACGTACACGGAGCTCATCCAGTTCCCACAGTCCTTAAGCTGTGTTCTGTCCAAATCTTATCCCGAACTTCTCCAGAACCTTAAGTCTTATAGTCAATCCACTGCCCTTTCATACCTTGTGTACGCTGTACTAACGCCACCTGAACACGTGCATCTTACTATCCCATGAGTCAGTGACCTCGATGTATACTGAAACGAGAAAACAAAGCTGAAATGTAACACAGTATAGGCAGAGGTAGTATGCTATAAAAATATTGCTGGTTATACAATAAGAAATGATAAATTGCCGTTGGTATACACAGGGAATATTCCCAATTCAATCCACACTAGCAATAAAATGTTCTTTTGTAATTCCTGTAAGAATTGTTTCAAAAGCAGCTGTAGAGAATCTAATATTCCTGCAGGTGTCTAAGTACCCTCGAAGTAGAACACTAAGTTTACAAGAATCAGATTTGTGTATTGCAGCCATACTTAAAAAATGGTTCAGATGGCTCTGAGCACTATGGGACTTAACTGCTGAGGTCATCAGTCCCCTAGAATTTGGAACTACTTAAACCTAACTAAAGACATCACACACATCCATGCCCGAGGCAGGATTCAAACCTGCGACCGTAGCGATCGCGCCGTTCCAGACTGTAGCGCGTAGAACATCTCGGCCACCGACAGCAATACCTATAGTCACACCAGTATTCAGACACATACATGTAGGAGATGCATAATGACATACATTTATAGGCTGACCGTTCCATATCCTGGTGAGTAGCACGTGGGAATTGTGCTTTGGCGTTCCCTTGGTATTCTAATTGCCTAGAGCAGTGCACGGAGCTGTAACGGGATGCTGTCACTGTTGACGAACTCGTACAGTATTTTGTACGTTGCTATATTGTCAGATGCTAACAAGGTTTGAACGCTGCTTGGGACGAAATGACCGCAAGCACAGAGATTACCTGGAAGTACTTTTTTGTGGTACCTGTCCCAAGAACACTTTAGGAATATATTGTTTAGATCTCCCTTTCTGAAAACACGTAAGGTGAGCTGATAGAATTGCTTGTTGAACATCCAATGATTAAATTTCAGACGTGTTATAGCTGCCGTGAAGCTCCTCCATGTTTGTGTCTTATTATACCAATGCCTCTTGAAGTCGTTGGATGAATTAATGTGTAGTGACTGCCTTTGTTTCAAATGTCCACTACAACTTCTGCCAGTCCAGTGACGCCCGCTTACTGACCATGGGTATCATACCTATGTGTGAGAGGGAATTTATCATATTTAATAGTTCCATGTGCTTGCTCTGTTAGGAGTGACCTTTCATTCACACCATCACTGTGTTGCAATAGTTACACTGCAACCGAAATACAAGGTCGATAATTGCCGCAACTATGGTGGTCGGCACAACTATTATGTAGGACTGACATGTTGTTCTTGTTGTGGTCTTCAGTCCTGAGACTGCTCTATCCTGTGCAAGCTTCTTCATCTCCCAGTACCTACTGTAACCTACATCCTTCTGAATCTGCTTAATGTATTCATCTCTTGGTCCCCCTAGACGATTTTTACCCTCCAGGCTGCCCTCCAATACTAAATTGGTGATCCCTTGACGCCTCAGAACATGTCCTACCAACCGATCCCTTCTTCTAGTCAAGTTGTGCCACAAGCTCCTCTTCTCCCCAATTCTGTTCAATACCTCCTCGTTAGTTACGTGATCTACCCATCTAATCTTCAGCATTCTTCTGTAGCACCACATTTCGAAAGCTCCTATTCTCTTCTTGTCTAAACTATTTACCGTGCATGTTTCACTTCCGTACATGGCTACACTCCATACAAATACTTTCAGAAACGACTTCCTGACATTTAAATCTATACCCGATGTTAACAAATTTTTCTTCTTCATAAACGCTTTCCTTGCCATTGCAGGCTACATTTTATATCCTCTCTACTTCGACCATCATCAGTTATTTTGCTCCCGAAATAGCAAAACTCATTTACTACTTTAAGTGTCTCATTTCCTAATCTAATTCCCTCAGCATCACCCGACTTAATTCGACTACATTCCATTATCCTCGTTTTGCTTTTGTTGATGTTGATACTGACATACTATAACATATTATGTCTATTGTACCTGCTGTGGTCATCTGCCATTTTAGAAGTCCTGCTATTCGCACCATTACCTCGCCTGTCATAATAGTGGAGGGTCTGAAATAAGTTCATATCCCCTCAAAATAGCACACCTTTGGAATCAGAGAGCTGTAGGTGGTGTTCAACTAGTATCAGGCGGTCTAAGAACCTCCACCGATGACGTAAGTTATGGGGTACGAATGTGGTAGTCGGCTGTATCGAATCAGTGTAACAGAAAGACAGAAAGGAGCTATTGTGTTTGAACATGCCCGTGATCAAAACGTGAATGGATTTATGTTAATTCCAACGTGTCTATAAGGAATAGCGTACCACTCATAGTCATATTACAAAGCTTCAGAAAAGTGGTAGAAAACATATCTTCTGTCATCACGAATCGAAACAAATGTCACTCCTTATCGATGACAATCGGCTTCAAACCCGACAAGAATAGCTGCAGGCAGTGAATGCATGTCCATCTCAACTACTTTCGCAGCGAAAATTAGGAAGAGATCTGCTTGCAGTGAACGTGTAACCATAATATGGGGAAGATCCCTCGAGCCAAAACCAGTGCCCAGCGCTTGAAAAAATAGACAGATCACAACCATTTATCAGCGCAGCAGAACTGATCCACAAAATAGTCGTCCAATATCTTTGACATCCATGTGTTATAGAATCTTAGAGAATATCCTGAGCTCAAGTATAATGAGGTATTACGACCAGAATGACCTCGTCCACGCCAACCAGAACGGATTCCGAAAACATCGATCGTGTGAAACCGAACTCGCGCTTTTCTCACATGACGTACCGAAAGCAATGCATCAAGGTAGTCAGGTAGATGCATCGTTGATTGCCCTCCGGAAGGTATTTGATTATCTGCTGCACGTGCGCTTACTGTCGAATGTATACCATACGGAGTCTCAGGTGAGGTTTGTGACTGGAGTGAGGAATTCTAATTGTGTTGGATTGGATGGTTTGGGGGAAGAGACCAAACAGCAAGGTCATCGGTCTCATTGGAATAGGGAAGGACGGAGAAGGAAGTCGGCCGTGCCCTTTCAAAGGAACCATCCCGGCATTTGCCTGGAGCGATTTAGGGAAATCACGGAAAGCCTAAATCAGGATTGCCGGACGCGGGATTCAACCGTCGTCCTCCCGAATGCGAGTCCAATGTTCTCATTGGGGAGGACCCAGCAGTACATGGAGAAACATCGACAGATGTAGAAATTAGCTTCAGATGTGGCAAAGGAAGCATTTGGGAACCCTTTTTGACCACGTATTGTAATGACCCTGTAGGCGATATTATACTAACCTCAGACTTTTCCCTGGTGACACAGTTACCGCGTGATACAGTTACCGCTAATGAAGTACTGTTTGAAAAATGCGGCACTAACATTCGGTCGGATCTTGGTAACATTTCGAACTCGTGTAAAGATCGACAAATCTGTTTAACTGTTCGTAAACGTAAAATTTTGCACTTCGCAATACAAAAAAGAGTAGTATGGTATGATTATAATATCAGTGAGTGTTTTTTGAAATTTGTCAACTCATACAAATACCTGGATGTAAAAATCTGCAGTGATATGAAATGTGACGATCACAATGGAACGGCCACATAAGCTCAGTCGTATATAAGGCAGGTGTCCTACTGCAGTTCACAGTAAGGGTACTTGAGAAATGCAGTAATTTTACAGAGGATATTACCTTCAGAACACTCGTGCGAGCCATCCATGAATATAGCTCAAATGTATGGAATTCGAACCACAGAGGACTGACGGAGGACACGAGGTGCGTACAAAGAACGGCAGCACGAATGATCACAGGTTTCTTTGGCCCATGAGAGAAAGTGACGTAGGTACAGAAAGAAATGAATCGCCAGGCTCTTGAAGATAGACGCAAACTATCACGTGAAAGCTTACGTACAAAGAACCAACTGCAAGCAATGAATCGAGGAATATACAAGAAGCTCTTACGTCTCACACCAATAGGGATTGAGAAGACAAGTTAATTACAGTACGTGCAGAGTCGTTCAAGCAATCATTTTTCTCACTCTCCATATGTGAATAAAACGGGAAAAGCCCTAATGGCTGGTAGAATAAGAAGTGTCCTGTACCATGCACTGAACAGCTGTTCGCGAAGTATGGGTGTAGATGTACACTCATGCTCATAAATTAAGGATAATGGTTGTAAATGGTGAAACATCGCTCTGGTGGGCGGTTTGCGGGTTTAAATCACCTCGAGGTATGACCATGCGGTGCATTAAACGTGCGGTCGTCTCACGGTGGCGCTAGCAGCGGTCCACATATGGAGAGGTGTGTTGGTGCATGTCGGAGTACGGTGCAGCGAGTAAGTGTGCAGACGTTTTCAGACGTGCTAATGGTGACTATGTGTTGAAAATGGCTCAAAGACCACATACTGATGACGATATGAGGGGTAGAACACTAGGGCGACTGGAGGCTGGTCAAACACAGCAGGACGTAGCACGGGCCCTCTGTGTGCCACAAAGTGTGATCTCAAGATTACGGCAACGATTCCAGCAGACAGGAAACATGCCCAGGCGCTACGTACGGGACTTCCACAGTGTACAACACCATAAGGAGACCGATATCCCACCATTAGTGCCCGCAGACGGCCACGGAGTACTGCAGGTAGCCTTGCTCAGGACCTTACCGCAGCCACTGGAACAGTTGTCTCCAAACACAGAATCTATCGACGACTGAACAGACGTGGTTTATTCGCGTGGAGACCTGCAAGGTGCATTCTACTGACCTCTGGCACAGGAGAGCCCGTAAAGCCTGGTGTCAAGAACATAGTACATGGTCACTGGAACAGTGTTCACGGGTGAGTCCAAGTACAGTCTCAACAGTGATTCTCAACGGGTTTTCATCTAGCGTGAACCAGGAACCAGATACCAACCTCTCAATGCCCTTGGAAGGGACTTCTATGGAGGTCGTGGTTTGATGCTGTCGGCTGGGATTATGATTGGTTCACGTACACCCCTGCATGTCTTTGACAGAGGAACTGCAACAGTTCACGTGTATCAGGACGTCATTTTTCACCAGTATGTCCCTTTTCTGGGGTGCAGTGGGTCCCACTTTCCTCCTGATGGTTGATAACGCACGGCCCCACCGATCTGCCATCGTGGAGGAGTACCTCGAAACAGAAGATATCAGGCGAATGGAGTGGCCTGCCTGTTCTCCAGACCTAAACCCCATCCAGCACGTCTTGGGATGCTCTAGATCGACGTATCGCTGCACGTCTTCAAACCCCTACGACACTTCAGGAGCTCCGACAGGCACTGGTGCAAAAAGGGGTGGCTGTACCCCAGCAGCTGCTCGACCACCTGATCCAGAGTACGCCAACCCGATGTGCGGCCTGTATACGTGTGCGTGGTGATCATATCCCATATTGATGTCGGGGTACATGGGCAGGAAACAGTGGCGTTTTGTAGCACATGTGTTTCTCCACTTATCACCAATACCGCGGACTTACAGATGTGTGTCGTGTGTGTTCCCCGTGTGCCTATGCTATTAGCGCCAGTTTTGTGTAGTGCCACGCTGTGTGGCAACACATTCTGCACCTATCCTTAATTTATGAGTGTAGATGCTGAGTCGGGCACCTCACCAAAGGTCATTGCTCACAGTGAAACTGCACTCTCCAGAGGGCAAAGAAACAAAAAATTGATTGTAAGCGTCTACTATTATCCGAAGAGTCATGCTGTTAAATCTTTTTAAGATGTTGCAGGGCGTCGACTTGAGGTGTTTCAAGGGGGAAGCTGACTCACCAAGAGTTTTGCCGCTCCAGCAGGGCATGGTACAGTGTCTTATTATGCTTCCCTTTTGTAGTTAATAATTACTAATGTTAAATGTATTGTAAATATACTTCAAATTGCGCGACTCTTTTCTTTGTTTAATGGTGTGCACGGTCTCTTGACGGAGGTAGAGACGTATCTAGGCGTGGTTTTGCTGGAGAGAAGTCTAACGGACAAGTTTGCAGCCGTGCTGCCGGCTACACTACGCAAGAAGATATCCCCATCTAGTCAAGATTCCGATAAATGTCGTTATTGACACGAGAAAAATACAGAATGTGACAAATGTTATTAAAGCTTTGTATCAATTCTGAATTAGCCACGCTCGCTTATGCACATACATTGAATAATTCCACTGCGTGACAGAGGTATGCACACTGCGCTATGCGATAAATATGGTTTAAATAATGAAGAGAATATAAACTCGTTTGTGTGATGAATTATTTTGTAAATGCTTGATTGAAAATATTTGTAATCCTGTTTTATAGGGAGCTGATCCCATGAAATAATTTTGCTGTTCTAAAACTGAAGATCTACTACGACGCTGAAAGAAAGCAGTTTGTTTATCTTCGCTTTTGAAAGTATGGCGACATGTTAGTTTCAATTGTGAATCTAGGTATATAATGAAAGGATAGGAACAAGATAGTGACTATCTGTTGAAAGTGACTAGCTTTCTCGCTCAGAAAGTGATTATAGTGATACCGAGTCTTATTGAAAGACGGCTGTACGTACGTAATACATGTCGATAACGTTACTGAGTCCACGTAAAAGAAGGTTGTACCACTGCAGAGTGCACTGACAAACATTACTTGGAGCCAGTTACTGAAGTTAAACATGAACCGTGATCTTTATGACAACATTCTCTGCGACAAGCGTTGCCCTTTCTTCTGTCTTCGTAGTGAAAATGACGGCACTGCAAGTATTCCCAACTGATGAATATTAAGGGCCCTGTCACATCGCCGAACCACCCTACCTTCATTCCACAGATGATAGTTGGGACTACTAAGACGAGCCGGTAAGAATGCAGAAATCAAAACCTCCGCAAGTTTTGTAAGTTCATAGGATCAAATCATCAATGTGGGCCTCGTAAGGCGTGGCAGTTGGAGGGATGGTTCAAATGGCTCCGAGCACTATGGGACTTAACATCTGAGGTCATTAGTCCCTTAGAACTCAGAATTACTTAAAACTGCGACCGTAGCGGTCGCGCGGTTCCAGACTAAAGCGCCTAAAACCGGTCGGCCACAGCGGCCGGCAGTTGGAGGGATGCTTTCCGCCGCTTCCTGATATGACCTTAAAACGGTTTTAACAAGCCAGTTTTGATTCGTGGCGCCCAGCTTGTTGAGGGTAACAGCATTTTATTTGCAGAAAGTTAAGTTCTCCTCCATCCCGTCTCATGGTCTTGATGTTTCAGAGACGTATGTTCACCTGAAGATGTGATCTGAAATCACGAAACCGGCCGTTTTCCTATGAAAAAAGTTTTTTATACAGATGGAAGCCGTTTATTTGCAAAATTTGGCGTACTTCAGTTGCGGTTGTACACAACATCAAACAGTTACTGTTTATGGTCATACGAGACGTTCCATGCGGCTTTTCGGAAGTTCCATGCGGCTTTTCGCGGATGATGCTGTAGTATACAGAGAAGTTGCTGCATTAGAAAATTGTAGCGAAATACAGGAAGATCTGCAGCGGATAGGCACTTGGTGCAGGGAGTGGCAACTGACCCTTAACATAGACAAATGTAATGTATTGCGAATACATAGAAAGAAGGATCCTTTATTGTATGATTATATGATAGCGGGACAAACACTGGTAGCAGTTACTTCTGTAAAATATCTGGGAGTGTGCGTACGGAACGATTTGAAGTGGAATGATCATATAAAATTAATTGTTGGTAAGGCGGGTACCAGGTTGAGATTCATTGGGAGAGTGCTTAGAAAATGTAGTCCATCAACAAAGGAGGTGGCTTACAAAACACTCGTTCGACCTATACTTGAGTATTGCTCATCAGTGTGGGATCCGTACCAGGTCGGGTTGACGGAGGAGATAGAGAAGATCCAAAGAAGAGCGGCGCGTTTTGTCACCGGGTTATTTGGTAACCGTGATAGCGTTACGGAGATGTTTAATAAACTCAAGTGGCAGACTCTGCAAGAGAGGCGCTCTGCATCGCGGTGTAGCTTGCTCGCCAGGTTTCGAGAGGGTGCGTTTCTGGATGAGGTATCGAATATATTGCTTCCCCCTACTTATACCTCCCGAGGAGATCACGAATGTAAAATTAGAGAGATTAGAGCGCGCACGGAGGCTTTCAGACAGTCGTTCTTCCCGCGAACCATACGCGACTGGAACAGGAAAGGGAGGTAATGACAGTGGCACGTAAAGTGCCCTCCGCCACACACCGTTGGGTGGCTTGCGGAGTATCAATGTAGATGTAGATGTAGATGTAGACGCATTGGATAGTGCAGTTTTAATGTACGTACGCATACTGTCACTGGTAAGCAACTGTAACTATCCATTTTCGAGTTTAGTTGCCTCAACAACGCATTCAAAACTATAATAAGTTGCCCATTTCACAGAAACTACCAGTTTAATGGCAGAAAAGTGCTTGAGGTAATATTTGGCGGCGACGCGTTACAGCGAACGCTGATCGGTATGTTGCGGAACCTGTTTATGAATTAACGTAAGCTACCTGACGACCTTCAACGGGTACAACGGCAAATCACGTCACGCAAAGCTTAAGGTTATGCTCGGGTACAGCACAGACATGCCGTAACGACATTCCTCGTATCGCTTGTAAGACTCGCTGCCCTCAACGAGAGAGGGACAGGTGAGGAAAATTTGTTTAGATTCAACAGAATACGAATACGTATACTGCTGTCTTACCATACTGGCGTGAATATTACTTAAGTATCTGATTACGCGGTAAATTTCCTCTAGACGGATAGTAAATACAGAAAATAAAACTGCAAACTAAAGGTGTGCATAATGAATGAAGAAATCCGACCCGCCGATCAGAGATGTAAGGTCAACATTTTGAAGCATAGAATGCCACCAGACAGTATTGGTCACTTGAGTATTGGTCACTTGCATGTCTATAGCAAATGGAAGGAAGTACAGTCGTATCGGCTGAGAGAGATATGTGAAGAAACCGGAGACTGAATGGTCGTTACAGAAATTAAAGTTCATGCAGAACAACTAACAATTACTTTCAGAAAATATCAACACAGAAAAAAATCGCAGTAATCATTTATTATTTATAGAATGAACGAATTAATTTTCACTAATTAGATACATTTCTAAGTCCATTTTCGGGATGGAGCACACATTTGCAATGCAAAATTCACGTTTTTCACATGTTTAAAATAGTACAGAGTAACAACTGCTTGCTGCGCTCCATTTCATCCTAGGGTCAAACTTAGCAGACTTGTACTCCATGCCATTTTATAAAAAGAACTCTTTATCCTCTAGAAAAAATGAAAATTTCCGCAACAAATGATTTCATGCTGACACCTGAAAATGGGCTTAGAACTGAAATTAATTACTGAAAAACACATCATTCACCCAATGAAAAGTGATACTGGTTACTTTTTTCTCCCTCAAAGGAGTGTTTGTGAACAGCCACTATAGGAAAATCACAGTGGCAAAAAAATCTTTTAAAAGGATTCCTGAGTAATGCTTAGTTTGCCAGTATTTGCTGACCCTAGGTCTTGTTGAGAGACAAATCTTATAATTTCCTTTCGACTGTCTCCTCTATCGTGTATTATCGTCATGAGCTATAGGTGAACCAAGAAAAAGTTCCATCTGCATTTAACAATGGTATGGGGTGCATAGCTGCAGCGTGTAGTCAGACGAAATCATTTCCTCTGTATAGTTTAGTTGTATGAATGTTCTATGGACCATAAGTGCAGTCTCTCGCTATGATGGTATAGCAAATCAGTTTCACTATTATAGCAACTTTTTCGATGAAAATAAAGCAACATGCTGAACTCTGATATGGCTGTCTTATGCTCTCTTTTTAGCCCTCAACCAGACAATAATCGGAGACGTGTTTGGAGGCAACCCCGTCAGGCTGAAAGCCTTAGATACGCTGTCCAGAGAGTGCAGCAAGGTGGAGGTTCCCTGCTGTTTTGGGGTGACATTATGTGGAGCCGACGTACGCCGCTGGCGGCCATGGAGGGCGCTGTAACGGCTGTACGATACGTGAATGCCATCCTCCGACCGATAGTGCAACCGTATCGGCAACATATTGGTGAGGCATTCGTCTTCATGGACGACAATTCGCGCCTGCATCGTGTACATCTTGTGAATGACTTCCTTCAGAATAACGACATCGCTCGACTAGAGTGGCCAGCATGTTCTCCAGACATGAACCCTATCGAACACGCTTGGGATAGATTGAAAAGGGCTGTTTATGTACGACGTGACCCACCACCCCCTTTGAGGAATCTACACTGAATCGCCGTTGAAGAGTGGGGCAATGTGGACCAACAGTGACTTGATGAACTTGTGGATAGTATGCCACGACGAATAAGACATGCATCAATGCAAGAGAACGAGCTACAGGGTATTAGAGGTACCAGTGTGTACAGAAATCTGGACCACCACCTCTGAAGGTCTCGCTGTATGGTGGTACAACATGCAATGTGTGGTTTTCATGAGCAATAAAAAGGATAGAAATGATGTTTATGTTGATCTCAATTCCAGTTTTCTGTACAGGTTCCGGAACTCTCAGAACTGAGGTGATGCAAAACTTCTTTGATGTGTTTATTAAGAAATGTGCTTAACACTGATTCTTCCATTCCAGGATGTATAGAGCGTCTCCCATTTCTCGAAAATCAGTTGTGTATTAACTGTGTATCTTTTTACGATGTGTGATGTAATTTCTTCTTAGTCATTTTTCAAGACATGTGTGGAAGGAAGAAATAGGAATATTGCCTGGAATATACTCCCTCTGACTTTTTTTTAAACAGTGAAACCTCTTCGTGGTGCATAATTCCTCTCTTGCAGCATATACCTCTGCAGTCGCACCAACTAAACTAGTGCATTAGTGTTGGGTCTTCTATAAACCTGACTTGGTAAGGGTTACAGATAGATGAGTATTACTTAAAAACCGGCAGAACAGGTGTTTTCCAAGCCACTCCTTTCGTTGATCAATTGTATTTCCTAAGATATCTCTCAAGGAAGCATAAGCCTTGGTTTATGTAGTTATTCTATTCTATGTCACTCGTAAGTAGGTAGTTGTTGTTTTCAGCCGGCCACAGTGGCCGAGCGGTTCTAGGTGCTACAGTTATTATAAATAAATAAATAAAAATAAAAATAAGAAGAAGGACAAATGATTTTCCAGCCACTTTCTAAATTCTCTGTTACTTGATGGGGGAATACGAATCCATACGGAAAATATGTGGAAATATTTAAAAATAGGGAATACATGGAAAAATATACAAAATATGGAAAAATATATGAAAAATCTGGATACGAAATGGGAATACAGGATATCTGTATTTACTGTAGATACTAAACGAATATTGAAGTACTTTCACATAAATTGACGGTTTTGAGGATATCTACTATTTGCACAGTGTGTGACTCTTGAAATAAATTTTCCTGGCGTAAAGACTATTTCATGAAGTTTAGGGACTGCAGCCGGATGAGCGTAAGGAGTATTCCATGAAGTTTAAGGACTGCGCCGGATGACGTCGATTTCTTGCCACGATATTTCGGCTGACAACCATTCAGCCATCTTCAGGGGACTGTTCAGCACTGGAGGCTGAGCACGATCGACGGAACAGTATTTGAAGAGGGCACGAAACTCGACAGTGGCCACCATGTAGCGTTTGCCTTGTGCATGCATCTCCGCGTCAGTTTTTTGGTATAGAGTTAGCAATGCGAACCAGCAATCTCTGTACGTACGCTGTGCATGCTGCAGCTATCTTGCAGTATGGGGGCAAAATTTAAGCATTAAACACTTCTTCCACCCGAGGGGAATTGAGCAAACAGGTGTGTTTTCTGAGAAAACCCCGAAAAATCATGATTTTTGAGTACCAAAAGAACCAGTTGTGGGAACGGTCACTTCTGTAACTTGTATTCATGTCAAATTGTCAAGATTTTTACTATTCTTAAGATGAAGTTGTCGTGGAACATAGAAAGTTTTTTCGATACCTTTGTCCAAGATACAGAGGTCCAAAACTACTACACTTGTGCACGTACAATATGCACGTAATACCCGATCTGAAGCATAAATGTAGGGTTAACTGCTGTAGTGAACACATGACAAGGGTTCTGGTGTCATTGTAAGGATACTGAGGTCACCAAACAAAGTTTCTACTAACCACTTTTTCACAATCGAAACTTTATGACGCGCTGTCTCTGTATAATTGGCACCATTCCTTTGCAGGTTAACATGGCCAGGAAATTATTCGATAGTGCCATCTAGCGGCGTAAGCTCCTTACAAGAAATTATTTTCACATACGAAATTCTTTGTTTCTACAAACCAAACACCGCATTTTTTTATGCTGCAGGGTGAGCATACAAACGTTATTTGTATGTACAGTATTGGAAATGATCTAGCGTCGAATGGGAGACGACTTTGTTAGCTCTTATACAGTATTACGCATACTTATTTGTTGTACATATGTGTCAAAATATAAATGTGTTAGAGTATAAAAGTAGACTGTCAAAATTTGGTTGACCAAAAGAATTCGTGTTATGTATCAGCACGTCCTGCTGTAACAGGAAGGAAAAGGACCAGCTGAAAAATGCTCTTGTCAAGGGCAAAAAATCGTATATGGTTCTCTTTAAAACACAGGTAAGATAGGAACCAGCTGCCTCAGTTCTCATTCCGCCTTCCTCGCCAAAAACTTTGGCACCCAAATATAGTTGCCTTTCATTGTGCTGAAAGAAAGTAGCAGAGACAGTGAGGATGGAAGAGAGAGGAGGCAGTGCCAGTGGGAGACGAAAAGATAGGAGACAGTGATGGCGGGAGAAAGAAATCAGAAGTGAAAGAGAAAAAGAGCAAGATGAAGACAGTGGGAGCCAAAGGGTTAGTGATGATCATTGAGAGGCGGTAGCAGTAAAAGAGAAAGAGAGATGGATGGAGATAGCAGTGGTAGCAAAAGAGAGAGAATACAATGGAAATGAAAAAGAGAAGTGAGTGGAGACCATACATAGGCTTGGGAGATGGGGGGGTTTGCACTACGTCCACCCCCAGATCGACGAACTTTAACATGAAAAAGATTGCCGACGTTCCCCCATCCCATACAGCGACATGTTAAAGGTTCCTGATATAGTGGTAAGAACCACGAGTAAGCTATCGAGAAGGACATGTGTGGAGAGGAGACAATGGTGGTTCAAGAGAAAGACAGTGGGCTGCAAGCGTGGAAGAAAGAGACAGTGACAGTGGGAGAGGGAGAGGGAAAGATGGAACAAATAGTATGTCTGTAGGATAAAGAGAGTGAAAGTGGCGGAGAAGAAGACAGTGGTAAGGAGGATTGAGAGAAAGAGATGGTTACAGCAACAGTGGGAGAGACAGACAGGAGACATTGCCAGCGGGAGAAAACCAAGACACTGCGAGAGAGACATAGACTGACCAGTCACAGCGTTGTTTCCACGTGTCAAAAACAAAAGCCTTAATAGTCATCTTTAGCACTCCAGAGGTGTAGGAAGAGCTCATGAGGTTCTACGGCGCCGTGGAGCCATGTAGACTCCAATGCCATAGCTATCTAGATTTCTCGGTTGAAAATCTACGGCGCAAACAGCCCAATCTAGGTGGTCGCAAAGATTTTCTGCTGGATATCAATCCGGGGAATTTTGTGGCCAGGGGAGTGCAGCAGAATCATCCTGTACACATGTACATTGCGAGTTGCGTGACACGCTGCACTGTCTTGTTGGTAAATGTCATCGTATTGAGGAAACACAGTTTGCATGTCGGGATGAACATGGTCCCCCAATGACAGATGCGTACTTGTGTTGATCCACTGCTCCTTCGAGAATGACAAGATCATCAACAGAACGCTACGAAAACATTTCCCAGATCGCAACACTCCCTCCTCCAGGGTGGATCCTTCCCAAGGAGCAGAAGGCACCTGCTGCAAAGTCCCATATGCATCTGAACGGTAGTTGAGGTTTCACAGTTGGTAGCCCTTGTTCTTGTGGGGGGTCACTTGCTTAACAGCTGCAAATCTATTGGTCCATATACATCCCCACAGCAATCATTCACCCCTGTCATCACTAGCCCTTGGTGACCACAGTTGCCTCGGCACCGGTTTTTTATAGCACCATTTTACCATGTACGGTATACTTCAACCACTCTGTTCAAAAATAAAAGAGGAGAAGGTATAATTGTAAAAGTTCGGGTGATACGGGAAGATTTCAGTTACATTACGTCATGGTCAGACAAAGGTTCCGAAATCAGATACTGGGTTGTAAGACGAACCTAGAAGCAGATATAGACTCAGATCACAAAGATCTCTAAGGCTGCAAATATAGCAATAAAGAAGAGCCTAGTGCGTAGTACAGTTGAAGAGGAATGGCCATCACTAAAAAGGGCAATAACAGAAGATGGAAAGAAAAACATAGATACAAAGGAGGTAGCTACGAAGAAACCATGGGTAATAAAAGAAATACTTCAGTTGATCGATGAAAGAAGAAAGTACAAAAATGTTTAGGGAAATTCAGGAATACATAAATACAAGTCGCTGAAGAATGAAATAAATAGGACGTGCAGGGAAGCTAAGACGAAATGGCTGCATGAAAAGTGTGAAGTAATCTAAATAGAAATGATTGCTCGAAGGACTAACTCAGCATATAGGAAAGTCAAAACAAACTTCGGTGAAATTAAATGTAAGGGTAGTAACATAATGAGTGCAACGGAAATGCCACTGCTAAATGCAGAGGAGGGAGAGGATAGCTGGAAAGAAAACATTGAAAGCCTCTATGAGGGGAAGATTTGTTTGATGTGATAGGAGAAGAAACAGTAGTCGATATAGAAGAGTCACGCGACCCAGTATTAGAATCAGAATTTTAGAGAGCTTTGGGAAACTTAAGTTCAAATAAAGCAGAAGGGATAGATAACATTCCATCAGAATTTCTAAAATCGTTGGGGGAAGCGGCAACAACACGACTGTTCACATTGGTGAGTTGAATGTATGAGTCTGGTGACATACCATCTGACTTTCGGAAAAATATTATCCATACAGTTCCGAAGACTGCAAGAGCCGACAAGTGCGAGAATTATTGCACATTCAGCTTAACAGCTCATGCATTCAAGTTCCATACGAGAATAATATAGAGAAGAATGGAAAAGAAAATTGAGGATGTATTAGATGAAGTTCCGTTTGGCTTTAGGGAAGGTAGAGGCAGCAGAAAGGTAATTCTGACGTTGCGGTTGATATTGGAAGCAAGACTAAGGAAAAATCACGACACGTTCATAGGATCTGTCGGCCTGGGAAAAGCGTTAGACAATGCAAAATGGTGCAATATATTCTAAATTATGAGAAAAATAGGGGTAAGTTATACGGATACACGGGTAGTATATAATATGTACAAGAGCCAAGAAGGAATAATAAGAGTGAACGACCAAAAACGATGTGCTCGGATTGAAAACGGCGTAAGACATAGATGTAGTCTTTCGTGCCTACTGTTCAATCTGTACATCGAAGAAGCAATGATGGAAATAAAAGAAAGGTTCAGGGCCGGAATTGAAATTCAAGGTGGAAGGATATCAATGATACGATTCGCTGATGACATTGCTATCCTGAGCGAAAGTGAAGAAGAATTACATGATCTACTGAGTGGAATAAACAGTCTAACGAGTACAGAATATGGATTGAGAGTAAATGAAGAAAGACGAATGTAATGAAAAGTAGCAGAAATGAGAACAGCGAGAAACTTAATGTCAGAATTGATTGTCACGAAATGGATCAAGTTCTAGTACCTAGGCAGTAAAATAACTAATGACAGACAAAGCCAGGTGGACATCAAAAGCAGACTAGCACTGGCAAAAAGGGCATTCCTGGCGAAGAGAAGTCTACTAGTATTAAACATAGGCCTTCATTTGAGGAAGAAGTTTCTGAGAATGTACGTTTGCAGCACAGCACTGTACGGCAGTGAAACATGGACTGTGGGAAAATCGGAACTGAAGAAAGTCGAAGCATTTGAGATGTGGTGCGACAGACGAATGTTGAAAATTACGTGGACTGATAAGGTAAGGAATGAGGAGGTTCTGTGCGGAATCGGAGAGAATATGTGGAAAAAACTCATAAGGAGAAGGGACAGGATGATAGGTCATCTTTTAAGATTTGAGGGAATGACTTCCATGGTACTAGAGGGAGCTGCAGAAGGCAAAAATTACAGAGGAAGTGAGAGATTGGAATACATTCAGCTAGTAATTGAGGATGTAGTTTGCAAGTGCTACTCTGAGATGAAGAGTTTGGGACAGGAGTGGAATTCCTGGCGGGCAACTTCAAACCAGTCAGAAGACAAAAATTGGCGGTGTGGCTAGAAAACCGAGATAATTTAGTGCAGAAATGTTTCTGTGAGACACTGAGTTCCCATACGATGATCTGCAATATTCAGAGCGTGACAAAAAAGCAGTTTCGTCCCAATATAAAAATTGGAAAAAAGCAAATAACTAACTGACACTCGGAAAACACTAGCTTTCAGTGGGTATCATTGCACAGTTGGGTAGTGGGGTGGTGAATCAGCTAACAAAACGGGATGGCCGCTGTTCTGAAAAAAGGAGGAGTTGTGAGGGTTTTATGTGCTGCCTTTGTATGTTGCTTGCAACATCAGGCAGGGTGCAGTATTGTCTAGCACGGCGCCGCACCGAGAAGGTGGTGAGATTTTTTTTTAGTTAGTTAGTTACTTGTTCAATGCATCACGTTCACGACAAAATGGAATGATGTGGAACGTGCCAATGAAACAAACATAGACAAATTGTACAGAACTACGATGCCTCCAGTTTTTAATGTGAAAACTCTTAAAACTTTTTAAGTAAAACAAACGTTATTAAATTCTGCATCTTTATTCATCATGTCTACATATTTATTTCTCAACATAGTCACCGTGGTGACGAACACATCTCTCCCAACGAGAGACCAGTTTATTGCTGCCGTCAGTTAGGTGGGTTGACTTCGTTGACGGAGCCACAACTTCATCTCTACTTGCACCGCTTCATCACTATCAAGATGAAGCATTCGAAGGTGTTCTTTAAGATTAGAAAGCAGATGAAAATCGGATGGGGCCAAGTCGGGACTCACATGCAGAATGATCGATGGCAGTGAACCCAAGGATTGTTGCAGATGTCGCAGCACACGCGAGTGATCTGGCATTATCAAACTGAAGGAGAGGGTGATCAGTGTCTAGACGAACTCTTCGGATCCCAAACACTATTAACAGCAATAACCTAGTTACACAGAATATCGCCATCTTACGCACTACAGTTAGGAGCGATCGAGCGGCGGACGCGTGGCGTAGCCGCGCAGTTTGAGGCGCCATGCCACGGTTCGCCCGGCTCCTCCTGTCGGAGGTTCGAGTCCTCCCTCGGGCATGGGTGTGTGTGTTGTCCTTACCGTAAGTTAGTTTAATTTACATTAAGTAGTGTGTAAACATAGGGACCGATGACCTCAGCAGTTTGGTCCCTAGGAACTTACCACTTTCCAAATTTTCGAGTGGCAGAGGCCTGCAGATTTGTAGACATGAAGAATAAATGTCTAGAATATTAGCAACGTTTGTTTTACTTAAAAAGCTTTGAGAGTTTTCACATTGAATTTTCGGAGGTATTACTTTCCAGCACGCCCTGATAAATAAAACAGAAACAAAATAGTATATACAAGGCTGCGTCCTAGCCATTTATTCATTTTTCTATTATAAACCTACTCAAGAATTTCTCTATGGTATAGAAGGGGCTGTTAAGGAGGAAGCTCTTTAATCTACATTTGAAAAAATTTCTGCTATATGATAGGCATTTTATTTACATGAGTAGATTGTCAAAGAGTTCTATATTTATATTAGTTTATATGTAGGAATATTTGTACTGATGTGACATAAGTCATGCGATAGCAGTAAGCACGTATACATATGGCGGTAGTATTGGGTACTCTAGACATAAAAGGGCAGCCCACCGGTGCAGCTGTCTTTTGCACTCACGTGATTCATCTGAAAACGTTTCTGACGTGGTTATGGCCACACAACTGGAGTTAACATTGAACGCGGAATAGTAGCCAGAGCTGCACATATGGGAAATTCCATTTCGGACATCGTTACGTAATTCAGTATTCCCAGACCCACACAGTGTCAAGCTGTCAAGCGTGTGCCTAGAGTAGTAGATTTCAGGCATTACCTCTCACCACGGGTAATGCAGTGGCCGACGGCCTTCGCCTAACGCCAGAGTGCCCGAGCGGTTCTAGGCGCTCCAGTCTGGAACCGCGCGACCGCTACGATCGCAGGTTCGAATCCTGCCTCGGGCATGGATGTGTGTGATGTCCTTAGGTTAGTTAGGTTTGACTAGTTCTAAGTTCTAGGGGACTGATGACCACAGCAGTTAAGTCCCTTAGTGCTCAGAGCCATTTGAACCATTTTGAGCCTTCGCCTAACGACCGAAAGCAGCAGCGTTTGCGTAGAGTTGTCAGTGTATAACACTGCAACAGCATTTACGTAGCTTATTCGATCAAATACAAAGTTTGGCTTAGTACATACGATGTCCCAACAGAACAATTAGTCCTGTCACGGAAAAGCCACTACTAGCTACTGCTATACCATAACCTCGAAGCTGCAGGCAGGTTGCAAAACAGAATTATTTTGTTAGAGTAATTATGGTATAACGCAACAGAGCAGTGTTACCCTCTGAGAGGAATTTTGTTACGTTGACCGTGTTGTACCTAACGGAGGTGGCTTATCGGAAATGAAAGTCATAATTACGTAAATATTCGAACATTAACAAACAAAATTTTGCCTATCGGCACTGTTTAACAGATAAAGAAAACGGTCGCCAGCCTAACTAGGCAAGAGAATGATTAACATTCTCGTTCAAGAAAATAGTTATTAGTAATTTTAACGAATAAACACAACCTATACTTTGTCACACGCGAGTGCAATGAACTCTGACGCATACATATGTTAACATTAAGGTTGGAACAAACAGCTAGAGCAGCACAAACTATTTGTAAAATTATAATAGATGACGAAACACACTATTACTTTCAGGGCTTGTTCAAACTGAATGGTCTTTATAACATTACTATTAACATTCACTGCAGAATCATTAAGTGGACATAGGTTAAGTCTCTCTCAGTTAAATACTTTACTATTTAAAATGAAAGTTAATTGGAATCCACTGAAAAGTTGCTTCTCACTATCATTTGAAGAAAGAAATTATGATTTTCATAATTAATGGTCTTTCCGTTACTTGTTACTCAGCATTAACACAATAGACAAACTGTGGATCCAGTTATACTATTAATATGCACTTCCAATACACAAGAGAGATAAATACTTATCAATCATGAACATATAATTTCCTACCATTGCAGTTTTCCACTTTTACTACAGTGAGACACAAAATTAACATATATGTAAGATACTGACTCACCTTCTGCGATTTACAACAGGCAGTAATGTGATCATTTACTAAGCAAAACTATAGTCTTAAGAACTTTTACTTTGAAGTTGGCAACAACACATTAATAAGCAGTTTTTCTAGGAAAATTATTTTCAGCAAGCATCATTAACTTTAACTCACTCTCTTGCCACATTAACTTTAACTTTCTCTTTACTATGTTCAAGAGGTATTAATTAGCATAACATTGATCATAAATGTTCTTTCAGTAGGGACACTCGGTAATTACTTTAGTTCAAATGGAAAGGAACCTGAGAGATGTTATGATTAGGAAAAAATTAAGGTAGGTACATAAATTCAGGTATAAATTACCTTATATTTGTGCACACTAAAACATCCAGTAAGCTGATCCTTCACTGTACATCATTATAGTATTACGTTACAGTGATTGCGCAACGTGGTGGCAACCGCATGTTGGTAGGTGGAATTGCAGACAGAATTGCTGGACTCTGGCCCTTCTTGTTGGCGATGATGAATACCAAATCCAGAATCGTTCCAGCTATTTATCCATCCATCCGAGGCATTGGAAAGTAGCAGAAAAATCCTCTCTCGGAACCAGCACAATATGCATCTTTTACATGGCAGTGCACAGCTTGGTAGCTCGTCCCCGACTCGTAGCTTATTCCCGACTCGTAGTTTGTCCCTGACTGACTATCAGTTCCACCTATTCTACATAGGCCAAACACAATTTGCGCGCGCTACACAGTTCCGTTCCCAAGAGGAATCACAACAACTTTTACACACAGAATAACTAAGAATCCTAAGTGAAGGTCAGCAGTTTACATAACAGCAAACAATCGCATTAAATAAACCAGAACATTTGCACATATTGACATTTCTGCAAAAAATTATTCACACAGAAATTACAATTATATATAGTAAGTTTTGTTCCCTCCAAATGGGACAAAGAATATAAATGACAGATATGCTACACAGCATACAATCAAATCATGACATCAAAGTTTTAACAAAGAAAGGAGTATACAATTTTGTGTTCTCTATTCTATCAAACACACTTACAGAAGCTCAATGATGTAACATTAAATGAAACAAAAGCAAAATAAATCCGTACAGCACAAGAGCTATGGTGTTACAAGTGCTTAAGGACAAGCGACACTGAGTGAAATAACTGCAGAAATCTATGTGGAACGTACGACGAACATATCCGTCAGGATAGAGCGAAGAAATGTGACGTTAAAGGGGCATGGCAGCAGACAACAGACGCGAGCGCATTTGCTAACAGCACAACATCGCCTGCAGCTCCTCTCCTAGGCTACTGACCACATCGGTTGGATCCTAGACAGCTGAAAACCCGTGGCCCGGCCAGATGAGTCTCGATTTCAGATGGTAAGACCTGATGGTGGGGTTCGAGTGTGGCGCAGATCCCACCAAGTCATGCACCCAAGTAGTCAACAAGGCACTGTGCAACCTGGTGGTGCCTTGATAAAGGTGTGGGCAGTGTTTACATGGGATGTATTGGATCCTCTGGTCCAATTGAACCGATCATTGACGGAAAATGGCTGTGTTCGGCTATTTGTAGTCCATTTGCAGTCCTTCAACGATGGAATTTTTATGGATGACAATGCACCATGTCATTGGGCAACAACAGTTGGCGAGTTCCAGAGTGCTCTTGATACACTCTGGACAATTCGAGCTACTGACTTGGCCATCCAGATCGTCCAACATGAATCTCCTCGAACATATACGAGACATAATCGAGAGATCAGTTGGAGCACAAGGTCCTTCACCAGCAACTCTTTCGCGACTATCGGCGTCATGGCTCAGTAGTTCTGCACGGGTCTTCCAACGACTTGTTGGGTCTATGCCAAATCGAGTTCCTGCATTACCCCAGGCAGTAGCAGATCAGACACGATATTATGAGTTATTCCATGACTCGTGTCGCCTCAGTGTATAACTATTTACATGGTTTTCTTTTACATTTATACTTCACTCTTTCTTGTGCCAACGAAAGACTAATTCAGATAGTTTTCCCTTTCAGTGTTGTGAACATCTCTCTTACTCTCAAACTTACGTGGATTATTTGTTTTGTAAACAAAACCGCTTTTTCTTGCTGCGATTGTAATTTATTTTTCACAGATGAGTTTCGACTTTTTCTTACTCGCAGGCATGTTCAGCGCGATGAAGAATGATAAAGTCTTGTTATATTTTAGATTATCAAACAGTTTACGTCATTTTTTCATGTAAATAAGTAATTATTTAAAGTTTGTTGGCTTTGGTGGACTGTTGATAACAAAATTTCGTGAGTGAATAAAAGTACTATATTTAAAGTTTGTTGGCTTAGGTGGACTGTTTACGTCACTTTTTCATGTAAATAAGTAATTATTTAAAGTTTGTTGGCTTTGGTGGACTGTTGATAACAAAATTTCGTGAGTGAATAAAAGTACTATATTTAAAGTTTGTTGGCTTAGGTGGACTGTTGATAACAAAATTTCGTGAGTGAATAAAAGTACTACGAGGCTGTGGTTCATATTCCCAGATGCTTGGAGATACCTGCAAGAGGTACGTCTTTGAACTCCACACACATAATTCTAATAACTTTATTTTGCGCAAAGAACACTTGTTGCCCTCTTCAAGGGAACAGTCACAGAGTGAGCGCTGTAACTAACCGGCAAAAAGAAAGATGGTGAATGAATTAACGGCAGAGATACGAGCTTCTCCTATCCCGTTTGTGAGTTCTTTTATCTCTAACGATTCTGTCTTCTGTCTACGAGAAGAAGCCACGGCCCAAGCCCGCCACTAAATGCGTATTGTCGTTTGTCCAACGTCATTCCGTCCAGGTAACACAATAAAGAAACAACTATTAACGAACAGACATTTACCGCTAGCATGGTTTCTGTGGCAGCAGTACCTTGGTTCATGCCGCTGCTTTCTGCAGTGCTCGCTCATGTTTAACAATGGCCACTTCACCACTGTATTGCGGTATTTCAAAGGTCGGCGAGTGGGAGCCGAAGCAAATATTCTGTTTGACAAAAGGCTCCCAGCCTTGCCTGTTTGTATAGAATGAGCACTGGGGCGACAATCTTTGAGCAAACCTTCAAAGCATTTGGTAGTGCAGTCAGTGAAATGGAAAACGGATCTCAGTGATATCACACCATTGCATCGGACTTTAACCTCCTGACAGAGGAGTCTTGACTGAAAACCTTAATTGAAAACTGAAGAGTTTTTTAGTGTTGGATACAACAGATTCATAAGCGCAGATAATTAACGAAAGAGCTGCTTCCAACTTCCAAGTGAAGGGTCTGACAGGGTATTGTCACGACATCTCTTTTTGATAATTTGAAGGATGTTTCAAAGTATAGCTTAAGAAATGCTTATCCAAACATCTAAACAGCTTTCACAATATTTATGACATTAGGGCTTTTCGTGAATAATGCTGTGGTATACAGAGAAGTTGCAGCATTAGAAAATTGCAGCGAAATGCAAGAAGATCTGCAGCGGATAGGCGCTTGGTGCAGGGAGTGGCAACTGACTCTTAACATAGACAAATGTAATGTATTGCGAATACATAGAAAGAAGGATCCTTTATTGTATGATTATTTGATAGCGGAACAAACACTGGTAGCAGTTACTTCTGTAAAATACCTGGGAGTACGCGTACGGAACGATTTGAAGTGGAATGATCATATAAAATTAATTGTTGGTAAGGCGGGTGCCAGGTTGAGATTCACTGGGAGAGTCCTTAGAAAATGTAGTCCCTCAACAAAGGAGGTGGCTTACAAAACACTCGTTCGACCTATACTTGAGTATTGCTCATCAGTGTGGGATCCGTACCAGGTCGGGTTGACGGAGGAGATAGAGAAGATCCAAAGAAGAGCGGCGCGTTTCGTCACAGTGTTCTTTGGTAAGCGAGATTTAGCAAACTTAAGTGGCAGGCTCTGCAAGAGAGGCGCTCTGCATCGCGGTGTAGCTTGCTGTCCAGGTTTCGAGAGGGTGCGTTTCTGGATGAGGTATCGAATATATTGCTTGCCCCTACTTACACCTCCCGAGGAGATCACGAATGTAAAATTAGTGAGATTCGAGCGTGCAGGGAGGCTTTCTGGCAATCGTTCTTCACGTGAACCATACGCGACTGGAACAGGAAAGGGAGGTAATGACAGTGGCACGTAAAGTGCCCTTCGCCACACACCGTTGGGTGGCTTCCGGAGAATAAATGCAGATGTACCAGTGACTGCATCAACTTCTGAATGCAGTTTTAGTAAGCTAAAGATGATTCGAAACTACGTAAAAAATTGACTCCAATGACGTAATCAACGAATTTCCTTTCCGTCAAACAAGAATGCGCATAGTAAAATTGTAATAAAAACACAGTTCTAGGAAACGTATATTTTCTCATCTCCTAATTATATAGCCTTCTTATTATTTGCAACTAATAATTTATGCACTGTTACATATTAAATAGTCATAAGTAGTAAATAAAATCTGTTATTTATTGTACATCACACAGATATGTATATAAAGTAGCTGCAATGAGCAGTAATACATATGTTGTGTTCTACTTCCAGATTTTTTGAAAGCTTATACAATATGTAATTTATTGTACACAACGTTTTTCATCAGTATACATAATTTAAGTTATATTTTTCAATAGTACTTAATTTTTATTACGCTTTGTTAAAAATTATTAAATCTCACAAATCTGTGTAGAAAAAAATGTTGAAGGATAGTTTAAGGGTGGACACGGCTGGGCCTGAACTTTGACGGTTCTCCCAGTGGTACACGACCACCTCGGTATGACTTTGGTCTGGCATGTGCAGTGACTGTCAAATGTTAGTATACGTATAAGACATACGCTGCAGCTAGTCTGAACTTTTTATCAGTCCCTTTGCTTCCTTCCTTGGAGCGTGCTCCATGCGCTGCAAGAGTCGCACGAATCTTCACTCTCGTATTGTCTGCAGCGTTTACAATGGGTGTGCGTACACCACACCGGTCCGCACGAGCGACAAGAGGTCCCGTATTGCCGAAGCGCCAACGCATTCGGTGCGTGCGGATGGCGCGCGGCGGAAGATACAAAGATAGCATTTCAGCGTATGCGAAGGGTGCAGCCGTTCAGTAGAAGTTACTGGAGCGCTTATATTGTGGTGCACACATAATGGTGCAGAAACAGCCTATGATCTCCAAAACAACCATTTCTCTAAACTATTTATTTGGTGTGTTCCACATTTTGGTGAAAAAATTATTGAAATATCGCCGGCCACAATGGACGAGCGGTTGTAGGGGCTTCAGTCTGGAATGCTACGGTCACAGGTTCGAATCCTGCCTCGGGAATGGATGTGTGTGATGCCCTTAGGTTAGTTAGGTTTAAGTAGTTCTAAGTGACTGATGACCTCAGATGTTAAGTCACATAGTGCTCAGAGCCATTTTTATTGCAATATCTGCAATAGTTTACTAGTAATCAATTAAATAGTGAAGCATCGTCCTCTCGTCTGCCCATAGATAGTCACGTGCCCCTCCCCCACCTCCCCCCCCCCCCCCCCCCCCCCCCGCCACGGTGGTTAACACACTAGGCTCACGTTCGGGAATACGACGGTTCAAACCCGTGTCCGACTATCCTCATTTAGGTTTTTCCCTAATCCGATGGGACCGATGACCTTGCTGTTTGGTTCCTTCTCCCAAATCAATCAACCAACCAAGCGCCATCGAGTCTGATTTTGCGTTTCACAAAATTTCTCACACTGTTGTATGAAGTTTCTAAACTAAATTTCTCCTACTTGTAGTCATCTGTTTGGGAGCTTATTTTATCATACTTGCAGCCATCATAAGTGAAGTAAGTCGTAAACTTTCGCATGAGATTTTTAAACAGTACGTTACATTATGGGAATGCAATTAGAGAAAATTCCGTTATTGAAACGAGAGCAGCTATATGACTATATGGCTGAAGAGTTGCGCGATGGATAGCTCGCACCCCGTCTCCTAGAATACAATCTTTGGCGGTAAGGGGGGCCGTGACAAGTTCGCCGCGAGTGTCGTCGAGGCCGTTTTCCAGGTAGAGAGAGGCAGCCAGTGAAGCAGGAAGGGCAGCGCAGGTCAGCCGGCTGTTTGTTCTGTCTCTCGTGTGACATCCAAGTTGGTCTGGCTGACCATCCTCTGGACAGGAATGACGTGCACCGGAAACTGGAGTGGAAACGTTATTCCTTTGGCCAACCAGATTTGGAGGCAGGCGGTGGCTCGTCGGCATCCACACAGCTTCTGACGGCTCCGACTTTGTTCACTGTTTGTCATCCCACAACGGCTTTGTATATTTCTTTCAATTCTCTGTTTCTGTGCAGAGACCACGCGGCATTCGTGAAGACTTATCTTCTTCCCCGTCGTGAGCGTGATAATTGTGACTGGTTCGGTTCCTGCGCTTGTTTGTGCCCTGCTGCTTCTATATTGGATTCTGCTCAGCCTCGTGTTGTTGTTGTTGTTGTTCCCTGTTATCTGTTTCTGTGGCTGGCCAGGCAATTGGAGGAGCGTGTCGGTCCTATGAAACCACAATACAATGCCTAGTATCGTGTAGGGCCCCCGCGAGCACGCAGAAGTGCCGCAACACGACGCGGCGTGGACTCGACTAATGTCTCAAGTAGTGCTGGACCGAGTTGATGCCATAAATCCTGCAGTGCTGGGCTGTCCATACATAGATGACGTGTAGACCTCTTCTGAACAGCACGTTTCAAGGCAACACAGATATGACCAATAATGTTCGTGTTTGGGGCGATTGGTGATCAGCGGAAGTGTATAAACTCAGAAGAGGATTCCTGGAGCCACTCTGCAGCGGTGGTGGTGGTGGTTAGTGTTTAACGTCCCGTCGACAACGAGGTCATTAGAGACGGAGCGCAAGCTCGGGTTAGGGAAGGATTGGGAAGGAAATCGGCCGTGCCCTTTCAAAGGAACCATCCCGGCATTTGCCTGAAACGATTTAGGGAAATCACGGAAAACCTAAATCAGGATGGCCGGAGACGGGATTGAACCGTCGTCCTTCCGAATGCGAGTCCAGTGTGCTAACCACTGCGCCACCTCGCTCGGTGCACTCTGCAGCAATTCTGGACGTGTGGTGTCGCCTTGACCTGCAGGAACTGTCGAAGTCCGTCGGAATGCAAAATAGACATGAATGGATGCAGGTTACCAGACAGGATGCTTACGTACGTGTCACCTGTCGGAGTCGTATCTAGACGTACCAGAGGTCCCATATCGCTCCAACTGCGCACGCTCCACACCATTACAAAAAATGGTTCAAATGGCTCTGAGCACTATGGGACTCAACTGCTGTGGTCATCAGTCCCCTAGAACTTAGAACTACTTAAACATAACTAACCTAAGGACATCACACACATCCATGCCCGAGGCAGGATTCGAACCTGCGACCGCAGCAGTCGCACGGTTCCGGACTGCGCGCCTAGAACCGCGAGACCACCGCGGCCGGCCACACCATTACAGAGCCTCCACCAGCTTGAACAGTCCCCTGCTGACATGCAGGGTCCACGGATTCATGAGGTTGTCTCCATACCCATACACATCCACCTGCTCGATACAATTTGAAACGCGATTCGCCGTGCAAGGCAACATTTTTTCAGTCATCAACACTCAACTGTCGGTGTTGACGGCCCCAGGCGAGGCATGAAGCTTTGTGTCGTGCGGTCATCAAGGGTACACGAGTGGG
The DNA here is from genome assembly GCF_023864345.2 of Schistocerca serialis cubense. NCBI lineage: Eukaryota > Metazoa > Arthropoda > Insecta > Orthoptera > Acrididae > Schistocerca > Schistocerca serialis. Next base: position 1,147,066,214 of record NC_064639.1, on the reverse strand, counting down.
CCTTCGGCTCCGAAAGCCCTTGTCAATGATGTTTCGTTGAATGGTTCGCACGCTGACACTTGTTGATGTCCCAGCATTGAAATCTGCAGCAATTGCGGACGGGTTGGACTTCTGTCACGTTGAACGATTCCTTCGTTGGTGCCGTTCGTGCAGGATCTCTTTCCGGCCGCAGCGATGTCGGAGATTTGATGTTTTACCGGATTCCTGATATTCACAGTAGATTAGATTAGATTAGATTAGATTAATACTAGTTCCATGGATCATGAATACGATATTTCGTAATGATGTGGAACGAGTCGAATTTTCTAATACATGACATAATTAGGTTCATTTAACAACATACTTAAGTTAATATAACAACTTCATTTTTTGTGTTTTTTGTTTTTCATTATTTTTTTATTTTTTTTATTTTTTAAATATTTTTTCTTAATTTATATCTAAAAATTCCTCTATGGAGTAGAAGGACTTGTCATTCAGAAATTCTTTTAATTTCTTCTTAAATACTTGTTGGTTATCTGTCAGACTTTTGATACTATTTGGTAAGTGACCAAAGACTTTAGTGCCAGTATAATTCACCCCTTTCTGTGCCCAAGTTAGATTTAATCTTGAATAGTGAAGATCATCCTTTCTCCTAGTATTGTAGTTATGCACACTGCTATTACTTTTGAATTGGGTTTGGTTGTTAATAACAAATTTCATAAGAGAGTATATATACTGAGAAGCTACTGTGAATATCCCTAGATCCTTAAATAAATGTCTGCAGGATGATCTTGGGTGGACTCCAGCTATTATTCTGATTACACGCTTCTGTGCAATAAATACTTTATTCCTCAGTGATGAATTACCCCAAAATATGATGCCATATGAAAGCAATGAGTGAAAATAGGCGTAGTAAGCTAATTTACTAAGATGTTTATCACCAAAATTTGCAATGACCCTTATTGCATAAGTAGCTGAACTCAAACGTTTCAGCAGATCATCAATGTGTTTCTTCCATTTTAATCTCTCATCAATGGACACACCTAAAAATTTGGAATATTCTACCTTAGCTATATGCTTCTGATTAAGGTCTATATTTATTAATGGCGTCATACCATTCCCTGTACGGAACTGTATGTACTGTGTCTTATCAGAATTCAGTGAGAGTCCGTTTACAAGGAACCACTTAGTAATTTTCTGAAAGACAGTATTGACAATTTCATCAGTTAATTCTTGATTGTCAGGTGTGATTACTATACTTGTATCATCGGCAAAGAGAACTAACTTTGCCTCTTCATGAATATAGAATGGCAAGTCATTAATATATAGTAAGAACAACAAAGGACCCAAGACTGACCCTTGTGGAACCCCATTCTTGATAGTTTCCCAGTTTGAGGAATGTGCTGACGTTTGCATGTTACGAGAACTACTTATTTCAACTTTCTGCACTCTTCCAGTTAGGTACGAATTAAACCTTTTGTGCACTGTCCCACTCATGCCACAATACTTGAGCTTGTGTAGCAGAATTTCATGATTTACACAATCAAAAGCCTTTGAGAGATCACAAAAAATCCCAATGGGTGGTGTTCGGTTATTCAGATCATTCAAAATTTGACTGGTGAAAGCATATATGGCATTTTCTGTTGAAAAACCTTTCTGGAAACCAAACTGACATTTTGTTAGTACTTCATTTTTACAGATATGTGAAGCTACTCTTGAATACATTACTTTCTCAAAAATTTTGGATAAAGCTGTTAGAAGGGAGATTGGACGGTAATTGTTGACATCAGATCTATCCCCCTTTTTATGCAAAGGTATAACAATAGCATATTTCAGTCTATCAGGGAAAATGCCCTGTTCCAGAGAGCTATTACACAGGTGACTGAGAATCTTACTTATCTGTTGAGAACAAGCTTTTACACACATGATTCGGTCGTCCGGGAAAATCCCCACTTCATCGCTACCTCGCATATGCTGTGTGCCATCAATCGTGCGCCGACTATAACACCACGTTCAAACTCACTTAAATTTCGATAACCTACCATTGTAGGAGCAGTAACCTATCTAACAACTGTGCCAGACACTGGTTGTCTTACATAGGAGTTGGGTACCGCAGCGCCGTATTCTGCCTGTTTACATATCTCTGTATTTGAATACCCATGTCTACGCCAGCTTCTTTGGCGCTTCAGTGTTGCTTCCGTTTAGTAATTGTCATACAATTTCTGATTTCGTTATATGTTAGGAGCTTGCTTATTCTGTATAAGAAATATTAGTAAATAATAATAGTGACGCTGTCACTGTTGGTTGGTAATATTTACTAGCAAAATGCAACCTAACACTAGATTGCGTACTTACGGCTATCATGTGTGGCCGTTTTTCAGTACGACTTGAAAAGAGAGAGAGATTATTAATTGATCACCGATGCGTCGGTTCTCGATTGTGTTCAGGAGGCGTACGGATTGATTAGGCGAAGGGGTTTTCTTAATTGACCTTTTGTCCCGGATTGCCTTCACGCAATCAGAATCTTCGATGAAAATACCTAAGGGATCTATCTGAATATAAAAATGGAAATGAAAGCAAATTAGTGCAATTTCGTAAGAGAAAGATTAACAGATCGGAAGTTGAACAAATTAGTGGTCTCCCTAATACAATCGAGACACCGCGATAAAGGGCGAACCTGTAACAAAGCTCATATACAATTTGAATATCATTTATGGTCAGTGAAAGAAAAGAATAAGAAGAAAGTTACTGCATTGTAAAATATTAATATATTTTGAACAAATTGGCTTTAAACTTCTAGACATTGACAAATACACAATAAATACATGACTTACATCTGATATTTCTTTTGTACATTGCGCAGTCCAATTATCACTGCTTTGTCAGTCCGTCCCTTCTTAAAATTAAATGTCCTTGCATGTGCGTAAGCACATTATATCTTCACCCGAGTTACCGAAACATTTGTTCGTTGTTTCATATAGCTTTTACACAAATTAAAAATACAACTTGTAGCAATGCTATGTAGTACGTCAACACGTCGGCAACCAGAAGCAGAAGGGGTAATGAAGTCTCTCGAAAATATCTTAACAAAAGATAGAATGTTCTTTCTTCTGTTTCGCAGCTTCTTGCTATCAATCGCTGTGGCAATGATTTTAAATATCTGCGCCCAGCGGGTCATAGTGTTTATTTAGAGTATTTAAACGCTGGACGCGCGTCTTGGTATAGGCGCACACAATAAAAATATTTCGTCTCTTTACTCTCGCGCTATGATGCTTAGCATCTTTATGAACTACAGCTCGTTGGCTGTCCTTTTCTTTTATGACAAATCCCTCATATGCAAAGTATCTGAAATCCAATAATATTACAACATGTCTATGCCAGTTTCTTTGGAGCTTCAATGTAGCTTTCGTTTGGTAATTGTCATAGAGTTATGATTTGGTTATATGTTATAATAACTATTGGGGTTTTGTAAATTGATTTTACACTCACTGTCGTTAATCATGACGTCCAAAATATTTTTCTTGCCTAGTACCTTCTATACTAAATCGCCAAGTCGCTTTCTTCAGTTATTTGAAGACCGCAAGCTTATGCGCCTCACGGGGGCAAATCTTGTTGCTTGTATTTTGGTGGTTACACGCCCAAGCCAAACTTGCGTCTGCGTAGGTGAAGTTCATCAGTCAACCGCTCGCGTCTTCTTTCCACCTATGTTTTCCGTCTCTCAAGACGGTTAAGTATTTACCGCCTCGTAGCGTGATTTGAAGCTGAATATCGGCTGGCCTCTAAATTTCTTTACTATCAGCTGTAGGTAGGGGTGGTTTCCTTGGCCAGTTACAACATTATCTTTTAGCGACTTTTCACAGATGTTTAGTCCACGCGGTGAGGCGTAATCTGAGGTCTTAAGTATTTCTCGTTTTACTTAAAAATTACTTCTCCGTTCATCAGGCTGTCATTGTATGTTTGTGCATTGGGGCGGGTTCCCACCGGCTGCTTACAAAAGGGGTGCGTTGAGCGGCGTATCCGGCCTGCCCTAAGTAATTCCGGGTCCGTTCGCCCAGACCAATCGGCTCGACGCGTGGAAATTTCATATCAAGAAGCTTTAATTGTTCTTGCTTCCTTTTAATGAACTCCTTTCTAAGTAAACCTCAATTATTTGTTGTATTTTAGACAAACGCATTCTACAGCTGTTGTGGTCTACCTATTTTAAGACTGTTTCTTAGAACCTTCGAAGAGATTGTTATGTAACTTCAACTCGTGAAATACTGTCTTGCTGCTCTATCTGAAATTTGCTGTAAATATTTCAACAATAGCAACCAGTGGCAAGCAAGATTTGCATATTTTTGGAAAGAGAATAACGTTTGTCGTAAATCTGAATTTTCATACTGCATGTTCCATGAATGACTTTTGAAGAGTTGAGAGAAAGTATTTGAATTAATACTATAATATTTTGTTATTTGATCTCACTCAAATATTTTATAATGTTGCTTATCTTTAATCAGTAATTGTTCTTAAATCATTTTATTTAATGGAACAGTTTTGTTTTAATAAGTCAAGGTCCTGTTGGTCTAATTGGTAAAGACATTTTTGCTGAGAAGTGTTAACAGATATCTTAACACGAATATGTTCAGCCCTTATTTGGCCTGGTCCTTCCACCTCCAGGCAACCTTACGCCAGTAGTGAGTACCAATGGCATCACAAATGCCCTTCTGCTTCCAATTGTTTTTGTCCCAAGGGAGGTGAGTCATGGCGTCCATATAAACGTGCTGTGTCAGAAAGAACTGTTAATAGTTACAGGCAGAAAAAAGCTTCAGCACCTGACATGGCGGAAGATATCAAGCCTGGTTAAAAATTTCGTGGCCACAAAACTCTTAAAAAGATGTGTTTGAGCTAATACACAAAACGTTAATGAGTCACTAAACAGCAAAATGTGGAAAGTTTGTCCCAAAACTGGATCTTTTCGAAAATTATTTTTAAAATCACAACTAATGATGCAGTAATTACACCAGTGAAGGCATGAAGGGTAGACAGGAAGTAATTAAGCAATTAGGAATTGAGCCTGGAAAGTTGTGTAGACTTCCATTGGTCCAAGTGGACACAGTGCAGATACAGTCAACAGAGGAAGCTAGAAGCAAGAAAAGAGAAAAGGGAAAAGGAGCTCAGATTAGAGAAGACAGATGAGCAGTCGTTATTAGAAAGGACAATCTATTCTACTGGTGGCTTTTGATTTACAATAATACAACAAAAACGGTACGAAAAATGCATTATCAATGTTTATGGCTCGTTTCCCGCACTTCATGTTTTCTTGATGCATTTCACTAATAAACCAAAAATTAGAGGACACAAAGCTGTGAAATTTTTTGGCAGAATGTATAATCAGCAGAATGAGCAATATCAGGTTACGCTATTGAACAGATTTTCAGTTAAAAATATAATACAATATTTAAAAAGTTTAAAAACTGAACTCTTAATTTGAAACATGATTAAAAATTTTGTTTAATGTGGTACGTAACTAGCAGAGCTCTGGTTTGTACAGATGTATTTCGCCAATAAAGTAAACTAAATTGAAAATTAAAAATTTAAAACTGCTCCAGGTATGAGTGAAATGCTATAGTACTACTGTTGAACAACCGCCTTTTTTTAAATAATTTAAAAAGGAGTAATAATAGTTTTTTATGCTAGATTGTATTTTTAGCCTGTATAAGACGACCACTTTCTTGAGAATGTCGACTTTCATTCTTGTAACTATACTATGGTAGGAGACCATAATTGTTTAATGTTGTCAAATATTTGCTGATTTAAGCTGCATCTGCCCCCTTGAAGCGCCAACGATCATCAACGAAGAGACATTACCTGGAAAAAGAGGAATAATAATGAAGCAACGGCTTAAGTTTGTAAGGTATTTTGCATCTTTGAATAGCATTAAGAACGACAATTTACATATTGGACTCGCAGTTTTAAGAGCAAAACCAGCTTTTATAACCAAAACAGCCTGTAAACTTGTTCATTCAAACGTCATTAAACAGAGTTTCTTAGTAAATCGAACTAGTTGCGACTTCCTTTAAAAAGACACCGATAAACTGGAGTGTTCCTACACTTTTTCAACACTTTATAGATCGAAGGGACTGTCACGCTTAACCGCCCCTCAAACACTGTAATTCGAAGTCAGCGGCTACGTAACAGTTCGAAATGTGTCATCAGTTTCCAGATAATTATTTTTATTTTGTCGTGAACTGCTGACGATACTCCTCTGTTTTCTCAACAATGTGTAGCTTACTACAGTCCATGAAGCAGTTGTAGAAATGTCTTAAAAACAACACAAGTATTTGACTTCCGCAGAAAAGAAGCAGGTTGTTGAGGCCGAGGTATGTGAAGTAAAAAATTCGTGATGTAATACGAACTTTCGGGATTCGATCACCCATGTTGCAGACAATGCTCCAGCACAAAGGGAAGATTGCTCAAAATCAGTTGGGTCTTCACCATCTAACGATACCAGCTTTGCTACCACTGTTCTTCTGCCATAGTGGCTGCAGATTCTTTCATCTGCGTAGTGCGCCATGTTGCAGTTAGGCAAAAACTTTCTACAGGTCTCTACGTATAAATAACACTTCACTTATTTATGGCATTGACCTTTATATCAATATGCGACGAATAGGCTGATGTGGGGGTAGAATCGAAAATTATTTTCATTTTATGTTCTCGTGACATTTCGTGGCAGGCATGTTGTAGTTAGACAAGCAACGAGCTACAAGAATATTAGGCTGGCAAGTTGCGACAGCTGCAGTTCGACTTCTAGGCAGTATGAAAATCACGTGTTATCACGGCAGTGTAATATGGGAAGTTGTCACGATGTCACGAACTTGAATCCGACGTCCGCCATTTTAGTAGTCCCAAATATTAGCTTCTGGTGGAAATATTTTGGAAAATAAATGCCAGCTTGCCTCATTTTCAGGTTCTCTAGTCGTTCTGATAATAGTCCAAAGTGTAAGGCGATCACATTTCGTTCATAAGTAGACAAGTTCAAGAGATATTGTCTTTTAAATACATGTGTTTTAGTAGCGCTCTTTACTTTTTGCCGTAGTGGTTTTATTTCTGTAATTTGGCTTTAGATTTCGTGTCAGTACGACTCTGTGAGAACGAAATATTGCAAACCGTCGAGACGTAGCGGAATATGTTCTGAGCATTTTAGGGAAGAGCACATAGATGGAACATCAGTTTCGTCATTCCGTATTAGGGAAAAATACTGTTTTATGAAAGCAGCCTTTTCACATCAGATATCTCGTTCTTGGTTATTATAAAACTTTTAACAAAGAGAGAGTTACATTAGCGAGACCAAATATGTCGTATTAGTGTATCAAACACGCGTTGAAGACCAGATAAACGTCTTAAAATGCCTTCCTAACACAATGTTATTCACGGAAGAACTATAATATTGACTGTTTAAAACAACTGTTGAGTGGACACGACAGAAATTAAGAACAAGTAGCAATTTTAAAAAGTAATCTGCTAATATTTAGGACCACAAACATGGCGGCGCCGGCTTCAAAGCAATGTACAGCGCAAGTCTGTAGCGACACGACCAATTATTGTACCTCTATGCTGGTCATAACTATCAACATAATCTTTGTTAACATATGGAAGTTCTGTGACATCGTGAGATCTCCATGACATAATTCTGCCAACTAGAGTACCCAACGGCCGACTGAAATCAAATCTCCTGCCGATGACGACAGAGGAACTCGTCGGAAGATCGAATCCGACTAACCGGACGCGGCAAGAATTCAGAGAATCATTTATTTAAGAATATGGGCGCGAAAAACCGCATGCTCATTTTACAGTTTTAGAAAGGAAAATTGTCGCCAAAGACAGAACCTTGCTTGCGGAAGTGCTATCGAGTAAGAGGGATCAGGCAGCGCCGAGGAGAATGAAGAAGTTGAAAGGCGTGTTGTTTTCTAGGGAGTCAGCGAATAGTCTTTTGTGCTCTCGTTAACCCGATTGTTTCGCAGCTGGGGAGAGAAGTTCCACGTCTTTACGTACTGAGGAAGCTGGTGGGTGAATGTATAGTTACAGATCAGGAGATTTCTACACTTCAGTTTTTTGTTTTTCCAACCCCTTGCCTATAACAACTTGTGTATGAGAACTGGTAATATAGAGTGTGGAGCGACTTTCTCCCTTCGGCAGCGAGAGGTGCCTGCCGCGCCCTCTTTAGGAACATGTTGCAATTACCGGAGGAGGCGACTGGTCGCAATTGGAGCGGCGTGGCCGCAACAAAAGAGCAGGCGCGGAGAAACCGGGACGGGACCCGACGGTGGTAACCACCTCCGGCAAAAAGACTGCGTGGCCACTCGCCTCTTCTCCGTTGCTGCAGCTACTGCCTCATCTCAGCTAACAGCCGCCTCACAGACGAAGCGTCGCAAATATTTGGCTTGATCGGCAAGCATGTGACAGCATGCCCTACAAATTACACTATCGGCCATTAAAGTTGCCAGAAGAAATGCAGATGGAGAAACGGGTATTCATTGGACAAAAATATATTACTAGAACTGACATGTGATTACATTTTCACGCAATTTGGGTGCATAGATCCTGAGAAATCAGTACCGAGTACAACCACCTCTGGCCGTAATAACGGCCTTGACACGCCTCGGCAATGAGTCAAACAGAGCTTGGATGGCGTGTACAGGTACAGCTGCCCAGGCAGCTTCAACACGATACCACAGTTCATCAAGAGTAGTGACTGGAGTATTGTGACGAGCCAGTTGCTCGGCCACCATCGACCAGACGTTTTCAATTGGTGAGAGATCTGGACAATGTGCTGGCCAGGGCAGCAGTCGAACATTTTCTGTATCCAGAAAGGCCCGTACAGGACCTGCAACATGCCGTCGTGCATTAACCTACTGAAATGTAGGGTTTCGCGGGGATTGAATGAAGGGTAGAACCTCGGGTCGTAACACATCTGAAATGTAACGTCCACTGTTCAAAGTGCCGTCAATGCGAACAAGAGGTCACCGAGATGTGTAATCAATGGCACCCCATAACATCACGCCGGGTGATACGCCAGTATGGCGATGACGAATACACGCTTCCAATGTGCGTTCACCGCGATGTCGCCAAACACGGATGCGACCATCCTGATGCTGTAAACAGAACCTCGATTCATCCGAAAAAAATGACGTTTTGCCATTCTTGCACCCAGGTTCGTCGTTGAGTACACCATCGCAGGCGCTCCTGTCTGTGATGCAGCGTCGAGGGTAACCGCAGCCGTGGTCTCTGAGCTGATGGTCTATAGTGCTGCAAACTGTTCATGCAGATGGTTGTTCTGCAAACGTCCCCATCTGTTGCCTCACGGATCGAGACGTGGCTGCACGATCCGTTACAGCCAAGCGGATAAGATGCCTGTCATCTCGACTGCTGGTGATACGAGGCCGTTGGGATCCAGCACGGCGTTCCGTATTACCCTCCTGAACCCACCGATTCCATATTCTGCTATCAGTCATTGGAACTCGACCAACGCGAGCAGCAATGTCGCGATACGATAAACCGCAATCGCGATAGGCTACAATCCGATCTTTATCAAAGTCGGAAAAGTGGTGGTACGCATTTCTCCTCCTTACACGAGGCATCACAACAACGTTTCACCAGGCAACGCCGCTTAACTGCTTTTTGTGTATGAGAAATCGGTCGGAAACTGTCCTCATGTCAGCACGTTGTAGGTGTCGCCACCGGCGCCAACCTTGTGTGAATGCTCTGAAAAGCTAATCATTTGCATATCACAGCATCTTCTTCCTGTCGGTTAAATTTCGCGTCTGTATCACGACATCTTCGTGGTGTAGCAACTTTAATGGCCAGTAGTGTATGTTCCAAAAAGCCGTGCATAATTACGGGATTTTCTCCCACGACTCATCCCTCGGATTCTATTGGTGATAGTTAGGTAGGATCAAGTGCTTTCGACAGCCCTTGGGCTAGGGGCCACTTGCGTGCCCAACCAGAAGAATTGTCCTACGGTAGCTCTCCTGTAGTATGCGATCAACGTCGGAGTATTACACATTTCCACAAGCTTAGGCAAACTGAGCAAATCGACTGGTTCTTTTTGCCTTAGATATGGTCTACGGTGCGCCTTAAGGAACTTGTGGAGGTACCATTTAGTTCAATGGCTGTTCGTGAGAAAAACCGAGAAGCATGGATTTTGAGTACCAATACCGAGGCACGGATTCCAAGGCGGCTATGCACAGGAAACGGCTGAAATTTTGTGCGATATGTTCTTAGAAGACCGATCTCGAATAACCTTAAAAATTTTATTGTCTTTGTCTGTTTCCGAGCTGCAGAGGTTCAAAAATGGTTCAAATAGCTCTGAGCACTATGGGATTTAACTTCTGAGGTAATTAGTCCTCTAGAACTTAGAACTACTTAAACCTAACTAACCTAAGGACATCACACACATGCAGAGGTTCAAAGATACCCTACTTGTAGAAGTAAAACACGCACTTAAAATCCGATGTGAGGCAAAAAAGTGACTTAACACGGAGAAATAGGTGATAAGTGTCTCCGTTATCATCAGAAAGGTTCTGGGAACCCCATGATGTTGTGGTATTTAACCACATGCAAAGTGTTTCTGTACATAAAGTCCACTCTGAGGTGTAAAATTATACAGTTTTGCGTTATTTCAGTTTCATATGAGTAAACTATCAGAATATTACTGACCATAAAGTTCGTTTTATATGAGTAACACGCCCTGCTGTAGCAGTGAAAACAAGGGAACCAGTGTAAAAGATTCAAATATGCTATTGTTTATTAAAAGGCTCTGTCTGAAAAGTGGGGTACCAGCTGCCTTGTTCTACCTTCCCCAACACCTTTAACAATGTTCCCAAGAACTTTGGCATGCGAATACATTTGCACTTTTTATGCTCAGAGAGTAGGAGGCAGTGGTGGTGGGGAACAGACTGAAAAGTAATAAATACTGGGAGGTTGAAGGCAATGGTTGTGGTACAGAAAGAACGAAGGAGATGATAGCAGTGGGAGAGTAGTGAAGAGAAGGAGAAAGTGGAAGTAGGCGAGACCAGTGATAGGCCTAATAGAGATCCTATGACAATGATGTAACACGAGTATATGATAATATACAGAAGACTGGAAAAGAAAATTGGAGATGTGACAGATGACGACCAGTTTGGCTTTAGGAAAGGTAAAGGCACCAGAGAGGCGATTCTGACGTTCCGAAAGACAATGTTAGCGAGATTAAAGAAAAATCAAGGCAGGTATATAGGACCTAGACAATGATGGAAATAGAAGAGAAGTTCAGCAGTGGAATTAAAATTCAAGGTGAAAGGATACCAATGATAGGATTCGCTGATGGCATTGCTATCCTGAGTGAAAGTGAAGTAGAATTACGCGAATGGACAGTCTCATGAGTACAGAATGTGGGTTGAGAATAAGTTGATGAAAGACGAAAGTAATGAGAAGTAGCAGAAACGAGAACAGTGAGAAACTTAACATCAGAATCGTTGGTAACGAAGTAGATGAAGTTAAGGAATTCTGCTTCCTGGGCAGTAAAATAGCCAATGGCGGTCAGAGCAAGGAGGACATCAAAAGCAGACTAGCACTGGAAAAAGGGCATTCCTGGCCAAGAGAAGTCTACTGGCGTGAAACATTGTCCTTAATTTGAGGAAGAAACTTTTGCGAATGGATTGAGATGTGGCGCTACAAACGAATGTTAGGTGGGCTGGTAAGGTAAGGCTCGAGCAGGCCCTGCACAGAAGCGGAGACGAAAGGAATATCTGGAAACCACTGACAAGGAGAAGGGACAGGATGATAGGACATCTGTTAAGGCATCAGGCACTGACTTCCATGGTAGTAGAGGGAGCTGTAGAGGGAGAAAACTGTAGAGGAAGATAGAGATTGGAATACATACAGCAGATAATTGAGGACGCAAGTTGCAAGCGCTACGCTGAGATGAAGAGATTGGGACAGGAGAGAAATTCGTGGCGGGCCGCATCAAACGAGTCAGCAGATTGTTGATTAAAAAAAAACAATGACAACTAGGAAGAGAGAGATAGTGGCCGTGAGAAGAGAGAGCAGCAGGACGAAGGAATGAATGAGACAGCAGAAAGAGAGAGAGCAAGAGGGGGACAACGACAGTTGGAGGAGACAATGATAACAAGACAGAACGGAGGAGACTGTGGCTGAGAGAAAGGGAACAAAGACACAAAAAGATAATGACAATGAGTTGGGATGAAAGAATGTGTGGGTATGGGCAAGTGGGAGTGGATGAATATGAGATACTTACAGCGATGGACTAGTGGCGTGAGCGCGAATATATTCGCATGCCAAAATTTTTTGGAAAACTTTTAAAGATACTGAGGAAGGTAGAATGAGGCATCTGGTACCACAATTTCCTGTTATAGTCTTATGATAGACAGGAACTTACTCGCCTTTTTGCACTAGTTTCGATATCGTCGGTCTATGCAGTGCAGGGTAACGTACCGCCCACCTAGCCAGGACTAGTCCAAGACCCTAGAGTCACAAGCGAGTGCTCAGGGAACCAAGCTGGGAGGGGTGCCGTGGACGCCCAAGTGCAACATTTGTGCACGGCGTGTGTAGTAACTGAAATCCACACCTGTGAACAGTGCGATGACCCACAAAATATCGTCAGGAGTGAGGCAAGGAGATGGAAACCCACCAGTATCGTTCAATTAATAATACAGGAAGCACTGGATGCAGCAAGTGAAGCAGAAGAGAGAATTAGCATAAGAATAAAAATGAATGTTCTGGTCTTTGCAGATGATGTAGAATTAAATGCTGAAAATCTAGATTACGTGAAATACTGGCAAGAAAGCTGTTTAAAAAAGCATTGAAAGTTGGCTTAGAAGTAAATAACGACGAATCAAAGTTGGTGAGTGCAGAAAGAAATTAAAAGACAAAAAGACGGGAAAGCCTGCAGACTGACAACCGCCTGTTTGAAGAAGTAAATGAGATTAAATACTTGAGGGTGATAGTAAGCATCAGAAATGATGAGAAACAAGAAACTGAAGTAGGATCAAAGCCAACAAATTACTGTGAAATGCGTCAGGCTGGATCATTCCTTCGTTTTATTTTCATTATTACTATTCTCTCCTCGATCACACAGTAATTAGATTCGTTTTTTTTCCACTGCTAAAGTGATGCAAGATTTTATATTCGGATTAGGACACAGATGATTACAGATGTCATAACATGCTTCTAATTGCGTCATTCTCATTAATTTGGTGTATGGTTTGCATGCTGTACTTACCTGGTAAATTGGATAGGTCGTATAGCCTTCGCAAAGTTGGTTGGCCCTTTGTCTGAGAGGTGAGTGAGCATGTACCATAAATAGCAGCAAAAACTGCCACGGTTGAAAATGTACTATAACGAAAATGTTCTAGAAAACGTGGGTCCGCAAACAAACCGTTAGCGACATAAATGCGAAGAATGTGTGATTACGAGCTGACACTGACTACAATATGAATTGTTGTCTAAGTTAGAATAAATTTATTTGAAATGTAAATTTTGCGACTAAGTCCCCATCTAATTGAGATCAAATTTCAACCAAGGCCTACCATAACAAGTGATACAATACTACATTAGCACGTTACCGTACATGTTACAATTCTTATTCTACGTGTCATCCTCACGTGACTAAGTTAATACTCCCAGAATACTCTTATTTCCTTTTCGTATCACAATTAAATTTGTGTTTTAGTTTTAAATGACATACATTAAAATCGTAACCATGATTATCAATTTTCAGCTACATTCCTGGTCAATTTTCTGAAATTTAATTACTGGCTGATAACTTTTCTTCATGTGTAATATACAGCTTACGCAGCTAAGTCGGGTCCTATGTTTAATATGTCAGTGTAAATTAGATTCTGTTTTTGATATTCCTGTCCCACTTTTGTTGATGGAAAGAGAACTGATTTGTAAACTGCAGAATGAGAATACTCTGTCAACCCACCCGCATAGCCGCGCGCCGTAGCACGCCGCTTCTGGTATCCTGCGAGCCACGCCACCCTGGATAGCTAGCTGGTAACGACGAGCGGCGGTGTGCTGGCTAGCCTGGGTGTGGTATTTAGGCGGTTTTCCACATCCAATTAGTTCCATACCGGGTTCATATCCTCGACTCATTTACACGCCTCCAAACATGTCGGGCACGCTCTGACGTATTTGTTTTTGATCATCTTGAGCACCACAGCTGACACAAATGTTAATGATTAATGAAAATCACCATCGCTGTATTTTTACACATTTGTTGTGTTACGACCGGTTTCGTTCGTTGAGCGTCTCCAGGTTGCCGAGTTGTCATGATAGAGTGTAGTATCCGGCCACCCTCTGTCATTAACATTCCCAAATCCAGATTAACATGTCGACCCCGCGAAGGCATGGTATAAAGACCAGGAAAAGAAGAAGAAGTTCGACTACGAAACTAAAAACATAACATAAATTTTATATTTTTTCACTCTTTCCACTCCGTTTAATAAACAACACATTTTTATTGCTGTCTAGTTTTTTCACTGAAGGCTTCTGAAGATCTCAGGAATTACAAGTACTTGGAATGAGTAACGACTGAAGACAAAAGGGAAAATATTTAAACAGAGAACAAAAAATTTAAAAAAAGACTGTATCCAATTAAATAAGTGAAAACATGCACACATACACACACACACACACACACACACACACACACACACACTCACACAAAGACGCACACCTCAAATCTAACGACGCTGAAAAATTCCCGCCCAGGACACGCAGAACAAGATGGTGGAAGAAGTGTACATTAGACATGTTGGAAACTCTGTCCAGACACACTGCAGAAGGACGAAAACGCGAGATCTACAACAAGTAAATACACACATACATAGTCTGCTCCCTCTCCTCAACCAACATTTCATAAAGGCTAATCGCAATCAGCATTCATTTCTACACATTTTTCCAGAAATTGTATTGTAACCTAAAATATGCTTGCCAGAGAGTGAAATAGCGAATCTTCGTTTATAAAACAACATAACACAACAACAGTAGGGCTATAGTAAGGAAAAAAAACCGGTATATCATATTAGGTCTAAAAATGTGAGGAATCTCATAAGGAAACAGTGACAAACGCTTATTATTTGCAGTTGGCATACTGGAAGGCAACAATTGTAACTGGTTTGAAAATACCAACAGAATTCTGAACACCAGTATAATAAATGTAAGGTAGGTATTTATTTTTCATGTTACTGTTTCTGTCAATACTTATAGTATCGTAAATACTATTGTGGTGTCAACGTTAGACACCACGCTAGGGGTTGCGATAATCGATAGCGGTCCAGCACTTGCAAGCTCTCTGGACTCGGTGTATGGCACAGACAGAGACTTACGGTTCGTACCGGCCGAGTCAGCTACAGGTCGTGAGCGAAGTCAGATTAGAATAGCCTTCAGCTCGCTAGGTTCGCAGCCTCTGGTTCGCGCATGTATTACGCAAGTAATACCAGAATTGTGTTATCTTGCTTGTTGTATAATCCAGTTAATGCTTGTTAATGAATCATTTGTATTCAAGAAAGATAGTTGTTATTAGTTATGTTCCTGGAGTGCACAATCAGGACAAAGGTAAGTAAAAGTTATTTACTAAAGTATAGAATGTTCCAGATTCCTACAACCACCCCACTCGTGCTAGCCTCTATCATCCCACGGCAAATCCCAGGGGTACCGATCGAAAAGCATAAATATCATATTGCATAAGTTCTTTGTATATTTTTGAACAGAGAATAAATGAAACACGCCGAAGGCCGAGAAATTTCTCCGAAACATGTATGGATGGTAAAACAAGAAAAATTGTGTTTGCTCAAGGCACAGCTACGTTTACTTATTACATAGTAGTTAGCAAACGCGGTCAAGGAAAGAACTTCGACCACAGAAAGAAGTGATATTACTACAAAAGAAAGGAATCCAAAAATTCTTGCAATATTATGACTTTCAGAGAAGGCATGAAGTTCTACGTATACGTGATTGGAACTTCATGCATTTATTAATGTAGATGTATAACTGCGTAGGTCACTGATGATGAATAGTGAAGATAGTTGTTCAGACCTACGTACCGAGCATGAAAACGTGAGATTTACGCAACTACCTACGATCTACGAAACGTGTAATTTTTTCACTTCGACCACATTATGGTCCAGTAAACCATATGGAAAACAATGTTACAAATGACGGTGTAATGCAATGGTAATAGGCAGAAAAAGGAAATTGTGAAGCTATTTCAAAAGTGACGTCATACGTAGGTCTGATAGAGCAGATAGAGAAGGTCCAACGAAGAGCGGTGCGTTTCGTTATGGGATCGTTTTGTTGGCCCGAGAGCCTTGCAGGTATGCACAACAAACTCCAGTGGGTTTACCACTGAAATTTCGAGAGAGTACTTTCCGGGAAGAGGCGGCCAACGTACTATTTCCTCCAACGTACAACTCGCAAAATGACCACGATGAGAAAAATTCGAGACATAAGAGGTAATGCAGAGACTTGCCGACAATCGTCGCTTTCGCGCGAGTGGAACAGGGAAAGAAGCCGGTTAGTGTTACCAGAAGTACCACCCGCCACACAGCGTTAGGTGCCTCGCGGGGTACGATATAAATCTAGGAAGCGCTAAATGGTTCACATGGCTCTGAGCACTATGGGACTTAACAGCTGAGGTCATCAGTCCCCTAGAACTTGGAACTACTTAAACCTAACTAACCTAAGGACATCACACACATCCATGCCCGAGGCAGGATTCGAGCCTGCGGCCGTAGCGGTCGTGGGGTTCCAGACTGAAGCGCCTAGAACCGCTCGGCCACATCGGCCGGCGAAGCGCAAAATACTAGTGAACAGCTAACGTACAAAATGAGAAATAACAATCTAAATATACTGTCACGTCTTAACAATAATCAACTCCAAATCCGAAAGTATGAACGTCAGTGAAGTACAACTCTTAGCACATAACGTGCTCGAAAAAAAAAATTACATGTTTAGTAGATCGTACACAGCTGCGTAAAGTTCACGTTCTCATACACGGTGCCTAGCTCTGAATAGCTGTCTTTACTGTTCATCGTCAGCGACCTATACACATATGTACACTACTGGCCATTAAAATTGCTACACCAAGAAGAAATGCAGATGATAAACGGGTATCCATTGGACAGATATATTATACTAGAACTGACATGTGACTACATTTTCACACAATTTGGGTGCATAGATCCTGAGAAATCAGTACCCAGAACAACCGCCTCTGGCCGTAATAACGGCCTCGATACGCCTGGGCATTGAGTCAAACAGAGCTTGGATGGCGTGTACAGTTACAGCTACCCATGCAGCTTCAACACGATACCACAGTTCATAAAGAGTAGTCACTGCCGTATTGTGACGAGCCAGTTGCTCGGCCACCATTGACCAGACGTTTTCAGTTGGTGAAAGATCTGGAGAATGTGCTGGCCAGGGCAGCAGTCGAACATTTTCTGTATCCAGAAAGGCCCGTACAGGACGTGCAACATGCGGCCGTGCATAATCCTGCTGAAATGTAGGGTTTCGCAGGGATCGAATAAAGGGTAGAGCCACGGGTCGTAACACATCTGAAATGTGACGTCCACTGTTCAAAGTGACGTCAGTGCGAACAAGAGGTGACCGAGACGTGTAACCAATGGCACCCCATACCATCACACCGGGTGATACGCCAGTATGGCGATGACGATTGCACTCTTCTAATGTGTGTTCACCGCGATGTCGCCAAACACGGATGCTACCATCATGGTGCTGTAAACAGGGCCTGGATTCATCCGAAAAAATGACGTTTTGCCATTCGTGCACCCAAGTTCGTCGTTGAGTACACCATCGCAGGAGCTCCTGTGTGTGATGCAGCGTGAAGGGTAACCGCAGCAATGGTCTCAGAGCTGATAGTCCATGCTGCTGCAAATGTTGTCGTACTGTTCGTGCAGATGGTTGTCGTCCTGCAAACGTCCCCATCTGTTGCCTCAGGGATCGAGACGTGGCTGCACGATCCGTTACAGCCATGCGGATAAGATGCCTGTCATCTCGAATGCTAGTGATACGAGGCCTTTGGGATCCAGCACGGCGTTCTGTATTACCCTCCTGAATCCAGCGATTCCATATTCTGCTAACAGTCATTGGATCTCGACCAATGCGAGCAGCAATGTCGCGATACGATAAACCGCAATCGCAATAGGCTACAATCCGGCCTTTATCAAAGTCGGAAACGTGATGGTACGCATTCCTCCTCCTTACACGAGGTATCCCGACAACGTTTGACCAGGCAACGCCGGTCAACTGCTGTTTGTGTATGAGAAATGGGTTGGAAACTTTCCTCATGTCAGCACGTTGTAGGTGTCGCCACCGGCGCCAACCTTGTGTGAATGCTCTGAAAAGCTAATCATTTGCATCTCGCAGCATCTTCTTACTGTCGGGTAAATTTCGCGTCTGTAGCGCCTCATCTTCGTGGTGTAGCAATTTTAATGGCCAGTAGTGTATTTATATTAATAAAGGCTTAATATTTCATTCACGTATACGTAGAACTCCATGCCTTCTCTGAAAGAATTTTTGGATTTCTTTCCTTCATATTAATATTACCTCTTTCTATGGACGAAGTTCTTTCCTTGCTCGCGTTACAGACAACAGTGTACGACCAGAGCATAACTGAACTACTGGACGAAGAGTGCTGCTGTTTATACAAACATCCAATAGGCAAGAATTCTGTTTTTAACTAAATGTAATAATAAAACCTTTACAAATTATAGTCCATATTGAACTGCAACAAAAAAATTACCGTACAAAAGTATAACACACATTTTGCATTCTGATGTGTCTAACTTTTCTTCCGTCTTGTATATGAACTCTCGAAAGTTTTGGAACACTTCATACTTAACCCTAGATTACTGAACCCTCGAAAATTTACGATTTCAGCTGGCACCAACTCGCGGTTCTCATAAATGTGGTATTGTCAGTATAGAGTGTAAAACAGGAAATTTTGCTATTAAATGAAACAACATGTTTACTGTTACCCGTCACTGTTTATTTATCTCCACGACGCGTTTCAAAGGTTTAACCTCCATCATCAGATGGATTTACATTTGTTAATATCACATTTGTGTGTGTGTTGTGGTATGATTTTTTGGAGGAACTGTCTCCAGTGGTCACAGGTTCCTTTCACTGTCATAACACATCACATGTATAGTTTCATATCTTGTAAACAAATATGGCATACCTGTGACCACTGGAGACAGTGCCACAAGTTCCTCGAAAAAATCATACCACAACGCACACACAAATGTCATATTAACAAATGTGAGTCCACCTGATGATGGAGGTTCAAACCTTTGAAACGCGTCGTGGAGATAAATAAACAGTGACTGGTAACAGTAAACTTGTTGTTTCATTTAATGTCAATAATAGTCACGGCAAAGCCTAACCTAAGATGTTCGGATTTAAAGGAAATTTTGTACTTATTTTGTGTGTAACATACCACTGGACACTTCATAACTGTAATTAACTAGTCGATAAACTATAAATTATGACTTCCTTTGAATAAAGTATGGTGTAGTAACGTTTACGATGGTTTGGTAACAATGCAACATTCTCTCTCCTTATAGAGATCTACAGTTAACCAACCATTGTGACAGCCTCCTTTTTTTCGTTCTTCTTCCTACTTCTTCTCAACCTTCTTGTTCATTGATCAATCTCTGATAGTAACTGTTGTGTGGTCTCTGTGTTTGACACCAGAGCTCCGGACAATATTAAGTGAAGACTTCGTTGAAGCCTTTGAAAACATTAAAAGCAATGGTCTAAACTGTGCTGAGGCATCGGGTAGTATTTTAGTTTTCAGCTGAGAGAGCAGTACGGAAAATACGAATTCATAGCTGTTGGCAATTATTGGGAAAATGAAGATGTGATAGTAAGAGTAAGACAGGATACAGAATTGATAGAGATGTTTGATTTTTGGTGCTACAGGTGAGTGCCTAAGGTTAAGTAAACGAGCATGTTACAGAACTACAAAGACGGGATGGTAAAAATGCCATCGACGACGAGATACTTAGATAAGGAAGACGAGCTCGTATGGCGGAAGAAAGGGGGAGCGAATCTGCCGCGTCCCTTCCGAGGAAAGCATCCCGGGTAATATATTGATCGATTTAGGAATGCTACAGGAAACCTACATCCAGGTGACCGGGCAGGGATCTGAACAGCCGTTCTCCCGAATTGGGTCCATTATCGAATGCTCCATCTCAGCTGATAAAATGATAGAACAGGTGATATTAGGTTATACAATTCCTTAATATTAAGTTAGTGCTTAAGTTCGTAGCGTTTTTGTTTTTCATGTGGTGTTCCGGCTACCACGGATATATTTATCGATTGTCACTTTTATATTTGTAGCTCAATGCCGCTCTTTGAGTTTACTTACTGTCATTTTGTCATTTGGAGATCGTGAGTGGAGTTGTGGGTATAGTGAGTGGAGCTGTAGATGCTATAAAATGGAATGATAGGTGGAATAAAAGCGAAACATTTCAGACATATTCTTCTGTTTAAGTTCAGTACAGAATATTCCGGTTGCTATGGGATTATTTATCGAGTGTCATTTTTGTATTTGTAGCTCAATGCCGCTCTTTGAGTTTACTTACTGTCATTTTGTAATTTCGAGATGGTGAGTAGAGTTATGGGTGTAGTGAGTTGAGTTGTGGATGCTATAAAATGGAGTGATAGATGGAAAAATCGGAATATTTCCCAGATATTCTTCTGTCTGAGTTACGCAGTGTATGGGGGTAATGCCACTGGACAGAGCATGGCCAAGAAATTGGTTTACTCGTTTTAAGGAGGGCCGTTTTGACATTAGTGACTCACCACCTTCAGCAAGACCACCAG
Source organism: Schistocerca serialis cubense (assembly GCF_023864345.2). Classification (NCBI taxonomy): domain Eukaryota; kingdom Metazoa; phylum Arthropoda; class Insecta; order Orthoptera; family Acrididae; genus Schistocerca; species Schistocerca serialis. Next base: position 1,147,045,346 of record NC_064639.1, on the reverse strand, counting down.
GGTTTGTTGAAGATCGTTTAAACGCATTAATCCGCAACGATCATGATGAACTGTGAGCATTCCATCATCGTGCGACATTTAAATGCTATAAGGAAGGTTCAAACATCTGGTATATGGGTACCACAAGCTCTAAGCCAAAATCATAAAAATCAGAAGGTGGTCATATGGGCATCTCTGCTTGTTGTTGTTGTTGTTGTCTTCAGTCCTGAGACTGGCTTGATGCAGCTCTCCATGCTACTCTATCCTGTCCAAGCTTCTTCATCTCCCAGTACTTACTGCAGCCTACATCCTTCTGAATCTGCTTAGCATACTCATCTCTTGGCCTCCCTCTACGATTTTTGCCCTCCACGCTGCCCTCCAATGCTAAATTTGTGATCCCTTGATGCCTCAGAACATGTCCTACCAACCGGGGCCTTCTTCTTGTCAAGTTGCGCCACGAACTCCTCTTCTCCCCAATTCTATTCAATACCTCCTCATTAGTTATGTGATCTAGCCATCTAATCTCCAGCATTCTTCTGTAGCACCACATTTCGAAAGCTTCTATTCTCTTCTTGTCTAAACTGTTTATCGCCCATGTTTCACTTCCATACATGGCTACACTCCATACAAATACTTTCAAATAGCAAAACTCCTTTACTACTTTAAGTGCCTCATTTGCTAATCTAATTCCCTCAGCATCACCCGACTTAATTTGACTACATTCCATTATCCTCGTTTTGCTTTTGTTGATGTTCATCTTATATCCTCCTTTCAAGACACTGTCCATTCCGTTCAACTGCTCTTGCAAGTCCTTTGCTGTCTCTGACAGAATTACAATGTTATCGGCGGACCTCATAGTTTTTATTTCTTCTCCATGGATTTTAATACCTACTCCAAATTTTTCTTTTGTTTCCTTTACTGCTTGCTCAATATACAGATTGAATAGCATCGGGGAGAGGCTACAACCCTGTCTCACTCCCTTCCCAACCACTGCTTCCCTTTCATGCCCCTCGACTCTTATAACGGCCATCTGCTTTCTGTACAAATTGTAAACAGCCTTTCACTCCCTGTATTTTACCGCTGCCACCTTTAGAATTTGAAAGAGAGTATTCCAGTCAACATTGTCAAAAGCTTTCTCTAAGTCTACAAGTGCTAGAAAGGTAGATTTGCCTTTCCTTAATCTAGCTTCTAAGATATGTCGTAGGGTAAATATGGCCTCACGTGTTCCAACATTTCTGCGGAATCCAAACTGATCTTCGCCGAGGTCTGCTTCTACCAGTTTTTCCATTCGTCTGTAAAGAATTCGCGTTAATATTTTGCAGCTGTGACTTATTGAACTGATAGTTCGGTAATTTTCACATCTGTCAACACCTGCTTTCTTTGGGATCGGAATTATTATATCCTTCTTGAAGTCTGAGGGAATTTCGCCTGTCTCATACATCTTGCTTACCAGATGGTAGAGTTCTGTCAGGACTGGCTCTCCCAAGGCCGTCAGTAGTTCCTATAGAATGTTGTCTACTCCCGGGGCCTTGTTTCGACTCAGGTCTTTCAGTGCTCTGTCAACCTCTTCACGCAGTATCGAATCTCCCATTTCATCTCCATCTACATCCTCTTCCATTTCCATAATATTGTCCTCATGTACATCGCCCTTGTATAGACCCTCTATATACTCCTTCCACCTTTCTGCTTTCCCTTCTTTGCTTAGAATTGGGTTTCCATCTGAGCTCTTTATATTCATACAAGTGGCTCCGTTTTCTCCAAAGATCTCTTTAATTTTCCTGTAGGCAGTATCTATCTTACCCCCAGTGAGATAAGCGTCTACATCCTTACATTTGTCCTCTAATCATCCCTGCTTAGCCATTTTGCACTTCCTGTCGATCTCATTTTTGAGACGTTTATATTCCTTTTTGCCTTTTTCATTTACTGTGTTTTTATATTTTCTCCTTTCATCAATTAAATTCAATATTTATTCTGTTACCCAAGGATTTCTACTAGCCCTCGTCTTTTTACCTACTTGATCCTCTGCTGCCTTCACAACTTCATCCCTCAGAGCTACCCATTCTTCTTCTACAGTATTTCTTTCCCCCCTTCCTGTCAATTATTCCCCCATGCTCTCCCTGAAACTCTGTACAACCTCTGGTTTAATCAGTTTATCCAGGTCCCATCTCCTTAAATTCCCACCTTTTTGCAGTTTCTTCGGTTTTAATCTGCAGTTCATAACCAATAGATTGTGGTCAGAGTCCACCTCTGCCCCTGGAAATGTCTTACAGTTTAAATCCTGGTTCCTAAATCTCTGTCTTACCATTATATAATCTATCTGATACCTTCTAGTATCTCCAGGATTCTTCCACGTATACAACCTTCTTTTATGATTCTTGAACCAAGTGTTAGCTATGATTAAGTTATGCTCTGTGCAAAATTCTGCCAGACAGCTCCCTCTTTCATTTCTCTCCCCCAGTCCATATTGACCCACTATGTTTTCTTCTCTCCCTTTTCCTACTCTCGAATTCCAGTCACCCATGACTATTAAATTTTCGTCTCCCTTCACTACCTGAATAATTTCTTTTATCTCATCATACATTTCATGAATTTCTTCATCATCCGCAGAACTAGTTGGCATATAAACTTGTACTACTGTAGTAGGCATGGGCTTCGTGTCTATCTTGGCCACAATAATGCGTTCACTATGCTGTTGGTAGTAGCTTACCCGCACTCCTATTTTTTTATTCATTATTAAACCTACTCATGGATTACCCCTATTTGATTTTGTATTTATAACCCTGTAACACCTGACCAAAAGTCTTGTTCCTCCTGCCACCGAACTTCACTAATTCCCACTATATCTAACTTTAACCTATCCATTTCCCTTTTTAAATTTTCTAACCTACCTGCCCGATTAAGGGATCTGACATTCCACATTCCGATCCGTAGAACGCCAGTTTTCTTTCTCCTGATAACGACGTCCTCTTGAGTAGTCCCCGCCCGGAGATCCGAATGGGGGACTATTTTACCTCCGGAATATTTTACCGAAGAGGACGCCATCATCATTAAACCATACAGTAAAGCTGCATGCCCTCGGGAAAACTTACGGCTGTAGTTTCCCCTTGCTTTCAGCCGTTCGCAGTACCAGCACAGCGCTGCTTGTTCCTCATCAGTTGGCTCGCTCGTGAACAACACCGACCATTCCTAACTTCTACCGTTACTGGTGACGATAAATAGTGTTTTTACGCTAACATGAGGATGTAAGTAGGCTGTTTAGGTTTTTTTATTGGTAACGCCACCTCTGTATGAAAATCACTGGCTGTGCTGTGTGCAGTCTGTGGCTGCTTTGCATTGTTGTAATACTCGCCATTGTAGTGTTGGGCAGCGGCAGCTGGATGTGAACAGCGCGTAGCGTTGCGCAGTTGGAGGTGAGCCGCCAGCAGTGGTGGATGTGGGGAGAGAGATGGCGGAGTTTTGAAATTTGTCATGAACTGCTATATTTATATATGATGATATCAAGGTAAATACATTGTTTCTTCTCTATTAATATCTTTCATTTGCTAACTATCCCTATCAGTAGTCAGTGCCTTCCATAGTTTGAATCTTTTATTTAGCTGGCAGTAGTGGCGCTCGCTGTATTGCAGTAGCTTGAGCAGCGAAGATTTTTGTGAGGTAAGTGATTTGTGAAAGGTATAGTTTAATGTTAGTCAGGGCCATTCTTTTGTAGGGAATTTTGAGTCAGATTGCGTTGCGCTAACAAAATATTGTGTGTCAGTTTAAGCACAGTCATGTATAATTGTTCAAAGGGGACGTTTCATATGTCGACCCTTAGCCGAGGATACCTCACTGGAATCTTCTGATTTTTTCTTGTAGTTTGTGTAATTAGTGTAGCTATTGTTTATTGCTAGCGCGTAATTGTAGAGAAAATCTCCTTTGTAGTTGCAGTCTTTCATTGTTGTACAGGAAAACAGTTGTGGCATGCACGTAGATTTGCACCAAGTATTTCGCATCTGCAATTAACTAGATATTATTTTCAGTGCTATATTAATGTGTTCTCTTATTTTTGATCTTCAAATTGTGTTTTTCTGTGTTGTCGTGTGAAATACTGTGACAATAATGGCGTGTGAAAAACGTAATACTAGGCTCCAAAGTAAACTGAGAAATGACAGTGAAAATGAAAGCAGTGTGTTAGCGCCACCGAGTAATGAATTAACTGATGTTCAAAGTAGTAATTTGGTAATTGTGCATAGGGAAATGGAGCGGGCTGCAAACAATGGTGTAGACAGTGAAACAGGTAGTGAACAGGGAAGCATTATCGATCGATCGGTCGGCAACAGCTCGCCTCAGGAATCCGAAATGACAGGACACAATTTCGCAAATACTGGAGATTCAGGTTTTGGGTCATCACCGTTTTCTCAGATAAGTCAAGACACATTTTCTGCTTGTCAAAATGTGAATGTTGCCGGTGCAAATGCACTGCCGAAAAGCGTAGAGAAACAGATTCCAGACACTAATACATTATTATTGCAATTAATGTAACAAAAGGAACAAAATCAGAGACAAATGGGACAAAATCTTAAAAAGTTAGGCACAGTGGAACAAAATCTTAAAAAGTTAGACACCACACTTGAACAAACACGTGAAGATTTAACTACTGAGTTACATAACATTGAATCGAAATGTCAAAAAGTCTGTAATGACCTAAAAATACAAATTTGTGAGCATTTTCAACCTATTTTTTCGCGGCATGAAAATGCATTACAGAATCACGAAGCAGCCATAAAAGAACTGCAAATTATTGTTCATGAAAATCATGAGACCTTGTGGGCTAAAATTGACTCAGTTGCATCTACCGATTCGGTTACGCAACTTGCAAAAACTCAGGAAAACTTAAAGGACACAGTAGATTCGATTTCAACACAAATGGACACTCTGAAACTTGGTTCAGAAAAACACGCTGAGGAAATGTGTTCACTATCGGAGAAAGTAGCCGAACTTTCGGATCAGGTCACTAACTTATCTACAAAGGTAGATGATGATCTGAATGACACAAGACCTGTAGCCTTCACTGACACAGAAGAGTATGAACAAATTAGAAAATTCAAACAGAATCAAAATCAAATCAATACACAGTACAAAAGAGAAATCCGGGAAGTACAAGATCAGCTGACACAGGTAATACAAGAATTACGTATTTCAGAGGATACTTGCGCCCCAATACGGGAAGAGGGACACAGAAATACGGAACAGCCACAAAATAATAACACAGGGCATTTCGAAAGTTATGAAATAAATTGGCAATGTGCACCGAATTTTGAGATGGAACGGCCAACACGACCTAACAATGACCGATATGCGACTCGCCGACATGATGATTTTGACTATAAGCTGTTCATTACTACACGTAAATTCAAAACATTTAAGAATTCTGGCAACGACATTCATCCACAAGCATGGCTCCATCAATTCTCGCATTGTTTTCCTCCCAACTGGTCGTTAGAACACAGATTAGAATTTATGTGTGGTTACTTGGAGAATGAACCAGCTGTAAGAATGCGATCGGTAATTCACGATTGCCACAGTGAAGGAGAGTTTTACCATGCCTTCCTCTCAGCATATTAGTCTCAAGCCACACAAGACCGAGTAAAACATAGCATCATAATGATGAAACATTTCGAACAATCTGAATTTTCCAGTCTTATGAAATATTTTGAAGACATGTTGCATAAGAATCAGTATCTTTCAAACCCATACAGCCCCTCAGAACTCATCCGCATTTGCTCAATCAAACTGGCTGAACATTTACGACATATTATTTTGGCAGGACGTTGCAAAGACGACAATGAAGCATTTCAGGGACTCTTACAAGAATTAGAAATTGACACTGACAATCGTGGAACGCGAAACCAGGAACACAACAATTACAGGTCACATCCGTCGCAATTCCGCGATGAAAGAAGTAATAACTTGACACGACAAGGCTATTCTCACAACACAAATCGTGACCAAAACAGACACCACCTGTATGACAACCGTTGGCAGAGTAGTAGTAACTACAGGGAAAGATCACCTCTCCGTGGTAATGACTATCACAGAGACAATAAGAGAAACAGACAATATGGGAACCAAAATAAATACTATCAAGGGAGACAGAATAACTTTAGATGCAACGGACCAGCGCGCAGTTACGATTCAGGGAGAAATTCTCCACCATGTGACCGACAAGAAGGAAACTATGGAATCTACCGACATGACGACAGACGATATGATCGTAACGACAGACCTGAATTGCATCAGAACTGGCGGGATTCAAACAGAGCAGGGCCCTCTCGTCATGGTGAATTTGTAGAAGTTAGGTCTCCAAATCCCAATAACGACGCGCGCCAACAAAGAGACAATAGGCAATGACTCACACCGTTGGCAGCAACAAAACGTACTTATGAAACTGATGACGCAGCTGCCGTAGCTAGAAATTACGTAAAAATGGAAGACATTAGGGACATCTTACTCCAGGAACACGACGTAAAACTTAACAACATTGCATATCCTGTGATTCACATTACTGTAAATGACGTAAAATTTACGGCAGTACTTGACTCTGGCAGTCCCATCTCAGTAATTAGTGAAACAGCCTTTAGCAAATGCAACAAATCGAACGATTGCCCCACACTTCCGTTGCGTAAGATTAAATTACAAGGTGCAATCTTTGGAAAAAGTGTAGATGTACGCCAACAAACCAACTTAGAATTCTTTTGTCAAAGCCACAGCTTCTCTACGAACTTTCTTATTGTTCCATTATTGTCGACGGAAATTATATTGGGAGTAGACTTTTTGAATGAATTCAAAGCAATCTTAAACTTTCACGATGCTGAAATAAGTTTAGAGAAGGAAGGTAAGTCAATAGCTTTGAAATTTGAAGATTGGCTCTCAAACCATGACGAAAAAATCAATCGGCTTTACCTTCTGTTGGACAACAGTTCGGAATTTTCTACGGAACTAGACACTAACAATCACTCTGCAAGAACTGACAGGGATGATATCGACGGCATATTTGAAATTAATGAGTTAATTCAGAATAAAATTCAAACAATTGAGAATTGTAATGACACTGATAGGCAGGACCTTTTTGAGATTTTACAAGAACATTCCACAGTTTTTACTCATAAAACAGGAACAATCAAGGGATTTCAATACCAATTTCGTGTTCGTGAGCATACTAAATTTTGTGTTAGACCATATGTAATTCCAGCACATTATAGGGACCGTGTTAGAACAGAAATACAATCTATGCTTGACGAGCGCATTATTGAGCCTGCAGTAAGCTCATACAACAATCCATTACATGTTGTTGAGAAGAAAAATGGATCGATCAGGCTTGTCTTAGATTCGAGACAAATCAATACGATCATTATTCCGGAAACAGACAGGCCGCAAGCGTTGGAAGAACTTCTTCAAAATTTTAATGGTGTAAAAGTGTTGTCTTCCATTGATCTCAGATCCAGCTTTTATCAGATCGAACTTCATCCAGAATGTAGAAAATACACAGCTTTCCTTTGTTTCGGCGTTTGTTATCAGTTTCGGAAACTTCCCTTTGGTTTGAACATTTCTTCAGCAGCATTCATTCGCGGGCTAAATTCCATATTACCTGAGTTCTTAAAACGTCACATCACCTTATATGTGGACGATATTGTAATAGCAGAAGCTTCATGGGAACTACATAATCGCATCCTCAACAGTTTGTTAGGTATTTTTGCAGAATCTGGAATTACAGTTAACTTGGAAAAGTCTGATTTCGGTAGGACAAAGGTGAAGTTTTTGGGACATATTATTTCTTCTGAAGGCATTCAGCCGGATCCTGAGAAGTTAGAAGCAATCAGAACCATTCCATTTCCATCCACAAAAAGACAAGTCCGCAGTTTTCTGGGTCTCGTAAATTTTTACCGTCGTTTTCTGAATATGCAAATTCTTGTTACACCAAAACTCTGTTCTCTCACTGGAAAAAATACTATTTGGAACTGGGACGAACAAGCACAATTGGAATTCAATTCTTTGAAAGAAGCGTTACTTCACGCGCCAATCTTAGCTCATCCAGATCTGTCACAAGATTTCTGCCTTAGCACGGATTCTTCTAAAGTCGGTCTTGGTGCCCATTTATTTCAAGAAGCCATAGAAAATGACACTACCATTCAGAAAGCCATTGCTTTTGCTAGCCGAGTGCTAACAAAATCTGAAAAAGATTATTCCGTTACTGAATTAGAAGCTTTAGCTATCGTTTGGGCATTTAACAAATTCCGTTTCTTTCTTTCTGGTAAGCACGTAAAAGTATACAGTGATCATCGTGCATTACAATTTCTTATGTCTTCAAAATTAAATCATGACAGGTTAAAACGTTGGGCATTGTTTCTGCAAGAATTCCGCTTCACAATAGTCTACATTCCCGGCAAGGAGAACATTGTTGCGGACGCACTGTCACGCGCACGGGCTGGGCTTGAGAAAAGTACCACAGAAGGCAACCTCGAGAAAAATTTCAGTATTCTTTATATTCAGAAAGTCGCCTTTGAAAACTTCATCACCACATCTTTAAAGGACATTGCTCATGAACAAGATAAAGATCCGATTTGGAAAGACATCAAGAGCAAATGGCATGAAAAGACACACACACAGATTCGGCATTATGATCTGGTTAGAAACAACATACTGTTCAAACGCTGCACTGTTGATGACAAGCTATGGGTACTTTGCATTCCTGACGATTTTGTTAATAAGCTCATTTGGTACATTCATTTCAGCTACGCACATTTTGGTCCACGAAAATGTTATCATATTCTTCGAACGACTTAATATTTTAACAATATGGAAAAAAGAATTCGAAGAGTCTTGTCTATTTGTAAACTTTGTCAAAAGGCGAAACCATCTACTGTCTCACATCGTGCTCCGTTGTTTCCTATTATTCCTTCTAAATTAAAAGAATTTGCTGCTGTTGGTCTCTTGGGACCACTTGTCAGAACATCCAATGGATTTTCATACGTTCTAGTCGCTGTTGAACTTACTTCAAAATTTGTTTCTTTCACTCCGTTACGTAAAGCCACTGGACGATCTGTATCCAACGCCTTTGTTAAAAATTTCTTACGTGAAGTTGGCCACGTTGCTAAAGTCATTTCAGATAACGGACCGCAATTTAGATCTGCTGTTTGGTCACGCACGCTTCGGAATCATAAAATCAAACCTGTTTTTATTTCATTGTACTCACCACATTGCAACCTGTCTGAACGGATTATGAAAGAAATCAATAAGCTTTGCAGACTTTATTGTCACAGAAAGCATCAGCATTGGGACAGATATCTACAATTATTTCAAAATGTGCTGAATGAAATGCCTCATGATTCCACTGCTTTACCACCTACTCTTGTACTGAAGAATGAAGAACCACCGAACAGAATCAGAGAGCTTGTTCCTTTCCCGAATACACGTAAACTTCGACACAAAGACATAATTGATTTGGCTCTTAAAAATATAAAATCTGCAGCAGACAAAAGGAGAGAACTACACGGTAAAGCAAATGCAAAGAAACTATATATTGGTCAGAAAGTTCTCATTAAAGCTCATTCATTGTCACATAAGAAGAAACACTTGAGTCACAAATTCTTTCTAGTTTACAATGGACCTTACAGAATCCGACGTATACCACATGATAATTGCGTTGAAGTTGAAACTCTGCGTACTAGGAAGAGTAAAGGTTTACACCACATTTCTCATGTAAAACCGTTTATTGAAAGATAATCTGCTTTTTAACTTTGTCATTGCCATAAATCTTTTCACTTTACATTACTAGTACGCTTGTCAGACTTAGAATCTGTTAACATGCAACAATGTTTGAAGTTAAATATCCAGTCAATGTAACTGTTAAATAATTAGTTAGATGTGAATGTGTTGAGGTGAACTTCTTTAGCCAGAAATTTGCTATTTTATCTTTTCCAGGGGCTTTCCAATTGTGAGTAGAAATAATTGCTTGGGTGACTTCATGTTGCAAAATTATCACTTCAGGCATTTGTGGTATCATCTTGTATGCGTCTGTTTCTGCTTGTATCCACCGTGCATGCCTTTTATGTTGTACTGGGTTTGACCATATGTTGCTCCAGAAGTGTTCCATGTCTGTTATGTTTGGTGGATTGTCTATTTTAATGTGTGTGTTATCTATTGTCTGGTAAAATTTATTTTGGTTTGTGTTGAATGTTTGGTTTTGTTTCCTTCTATTTTCGCTTTTTTTGTATCTTCTAAGTCGTTTGGCCAATGCTTGTAATTCCTGCTTCTTTTCATCTAATTGCTCTATCGCTTTTTGTTGTGAGATTTTACCTAACCTTTTTCGTTTTTTTCTGACATTTCATTTCTTATAAATTGTGTTAGCTGTCTGATGTATTTTCTCAGTTTTTCTATTCTGATCTGTAGCCTGTGTTGCCATGCTGGTTTTGTGGGTTTCTTCTGTGTGTTGGTTGGTTCTGATCTCTGCCTAGTGTGTATATTCAGTGTAGTGAGTGCTCCTATATAAACCAGTAGTTGTAACTCTTCCATAGTTGTGTTTTCATTTATTTTGTTGTGTATGATTGTGTTGATAGTTTTTATTGTTGTTTCTACTTGTGGGTTATTTGGCGGTCTATGCAAGAATGGTCTAATGTCTGTATTTGTGTCTTTGTATTCTATATATGTCAGCTGAAATTTTTCTTCTATATCTAACATGTGTGTCACTTCGTGTTCTATTTGTGCTTGTTCTGGTGGCTGTCTTAAGATTTCGTTTTCCTCTGATTGTTTAATTTATGCGTGTTGTTCTTTGTTTGTTTGCTCTGGGATGCTTGAGTCCATTACTGTATTTTCTTCTTCTTCTGATTGCACATTATTTTGTTCCAGTATTTGTTGTACTTGTTGTTTGATGGTTTCTAATTCTGACTGGGGTATCCTGTTATTTTTTTTTACTACACGGATCTGATCAGCTAGTCGTTGTTCTGTTAAAAACTTTAATTCTGGGTATCTGGTAATAAATGCTGTGTATACTTGTGATCTGTATCCAGTTGTGTTGGTTCCTAGGTTTGTTGCTTGGTAATAACAGAACATGAGGTGTCGATTAACTTCATCTGACCATCTCATCCTCTGTCTTTGTTTTCGTTCTAGGGTGGTTGCAGGAAGCATATCCTGCAAAACACCTCTATTTGGATTTAAATCATTTTCCAGTTGGCTAGCAGTGTCGTTACCAATTTTGCGCGGGCATAGGGTTCAACAAGCGTCGTCCCCGACCATGACGGCGCTTGACTATTACTATTATTATTATTATTATTATTATTATTATTATTATTATCTATATACGTAAATTAGTTTCTGCGGAACCCTTAGAAGTGCGACTCTTAATCGTATTTATCTAGTTTTTCTGTTCATGTGTTTGCTATGGCCTTTAGTGACTTACTTCCTGGCTGCAGCAGACCGTGTAAGCAGATAGCGGCGGTTTTCAGCAGATATTCCAGAAGTTTTGCTTCTCTCTCAGATAATACTGCATTATGCTGCTAGAAAATAAAACTGCAACACCAAAAGGCAAAAGGCAGCGTGCAGCAAATGCCGAATCGCTCTGAAATGAAGTGCATTCTTGAATGCGCAAATGGTTAACATTTCAGTGCAACCGCTGAAAAATGGAGTATCGCCCTCTACATTCTGTATACAGAAAGAATCACGCAATGGGATTCTCACTCAGAAATTGCAGATGAATACCGGTTGTGTGAAGATCTTACGCCTCGTTTACGAAGTAGAAACGTGTAACCGACACGTGTTGGAATCCCAACAGCGGCTGGTTCATAGTCTGTCGAGACAGCATCTTACTGTTCTGTGCTGTTGCTGCTGAAGCTGGTCGGGACCCCATGCGAATACGTAATCGGTGGGTTCAGGAGGACAGTTCTCAACGCCAATCAGAATCTCAAATGCCCCATGCGACTAGCGCCCAAGAGGACAGATAGGGCCTACATTGTACTCTCGGTCGTACAGAATCGTGCAGCCACGTCACACATCTTGAGTCACGAAATGGGGTTCCTTTTATCAAGACAAGTATCAACACGGACAGTGCAACGGCTTCTGGACTGCCACAGTCAGCATGGCAGCCGCAGTTGCGCCTTCCCTTAAAGTGACACCAGAGAAGGCGCGCCGATGGTGGCGCACCCAACGACAACTACGGACACTGACACAACCGCGTATTTACAGACAAGTCGCGCTCCTGCGTACAGCATCACGATGGACGTATCCGTGTGTGGAGTTTACGAGAAGGACTAACGTTCCCAGATCCTTCATCATCATTTTGTTTAAGGACCTGAGATGAAGGTATGGGATACCGTTAGGTACACAAAGTGATCACGACAACTGGCATTAGATTTTTGATGCGTTAATGCCTGTGTCTCTGCCCTTTGTTATACGTCTCCACAAGATTATCTTCCAACAAGATACTCCTGCTGTCCTGAATTCTGAACTACGTCTGTACAGAGGATGTTTGAGGTTTGCCCAGGCCAGCATCTTCTCCAAATCTCTGACCGACTCAGAATAACAGGTCATGGGTTGGCAAGATACTGATACTGCAACAAACGCCTCTCACTACAAACTAGCATGGAATACCGTATCTATCATCCAAGCACAGCTGAACTCACTAGAAAAATATTTGCGTTCGAACTAACATACCTGTATTAAACTTCTAGTTACACGCCCATTATGTACCTCCCAATGTGCAGGTGAGAATCATTTTCTGCAAGACTTTGCAAACATGCTCTAGGTGTCACTGCAAGATGTCACTGTAGATCCCAAACTCTGTGCAGATATCTTAACTGTAAATGGAAGTGACGACTTCCAATTAAATGCTGAAAGCAGTATGAATGACTAAAAAACACACAGTGAAAGTAAGTAAGCTGATAACATGTCATAACTACACTTTCTAAATCTGTGCCGGCCGGAGTGGCCGAGCGGTTCTAGGCGCTTCAGTGTGGAACCGCGCGACCGCTACGATAACAGGTTCGAATCCTGCCTCGGGCATGGATGTGTGTGAGTAAACTGAATTTGGCATCAGGCTCACTTTATGTATATACTTCATCCCATTCTACCTCTTCTAGGCTGCTCTCAAAACTCTGTACCCTGTTCGCATCAACAAGCCTCCCTGCCTTGTATGAACCTGAACTGAAACCTGTAAGGTGATGTATGTGTTATTTCCATTAACTGTGCATCATGATCAGATAGCCCATTAACAACATGGTACACATTAATTGTTTCTGCCTGAGCACTGTCTATCCTATTAGGGCGTCTCTCCAGTCCTTATGCTATGGAGAGGAGAACATATCTCCGCACGTCAACGACGTCATCAGGGCAATTAATGGTGCTACAGCCTATAAACAGAAATATCTTTCAGTTGCTCAAGTGTATAAATGAACATTCCCTCCATCTCGAATAACCTTGCAGTGGCTTGGAAATATTTTATTTTTCCTTCATAATCACACATAATTTCAATAATAAATTATCAGTTTCAACTGCCACTGACATTGTGGCTGATTTTTTTCAGGGTTTGATAAAGTGGAAGCTGCGACTGTACAGCCCATTGTTCCAGCTTACTTTTCCGGGTCTGAGGTACAATGTGTTTGCCACGCCTGATTTTTCGTGACATTCTCTGTGTCAGTCTTAAGATATGCAGTCTGACGACGGCGGTCGAAACTGATAATTTGTTATCGAATTTGTTCGTGATCGTGCCCGAAAATACAATATTTTCGGAAAAAGATGATGAACAATAGCTTTCGTCTCCAGTACGACTGGAGTGCCACCGGCCGCTGTGGCAGAGCGGCTCTAGGCGCTTCAGTCCGGAACCGCGCTGCTGCTACGGCCGCAGGTTTGAATCCTGCCTCGGGCATGCATGTCTGTGATGTCCTTAGGTTAGTTAGGTCAAAGTAGTTCTAAGTTCTAGGGGACTGATGACCTCAGGTGTTAAGTCCCATAGTGCTCAGAGCCATTTGAACCATTTCTAAATCAGTGCTGAACGCGACATTTTTGAAGCTGTCCACTGGTTCACCAATTCGCAGCCGGCGTCCCACCACTATAACTGCAGGTAATCGATTGTAAGTGACAGAATGCATCAGTGTAGTAAAAGTTGAGACTGATATGTGTCGAGGAAAATTTAATTTATCAGATCTGTAGATGAGGTTCTCTCCATTACGTCCAAAACTGATGTACTATTCCAACACCAGAATGCCTCAGCAGAACTGACAAATTTATGACGCGGAAAATATGCTGAAGAGGCTTACATCGCCTGTTTTCGAATTTGCCCACAGCTACCGCTTGCAGTGAGGGGTTGGACATTTTATCATCACTAGCATCATAATTATGTGTTAGTGTGACAACTGTATACGTTTCTAACCTGTGATAATATTATTACACTACAACAGGTACCACAAAACACGCGAATTGTTTATCCTCTACACCAATATCACCTTCATGAAGAAGACTTTGTAGTAACTTCTTCTCCACCACTCGCAATACATTAACAAGGTGATTATCAATCAATGGGCGATCCACCTGGCGCTCACTACAATAATAACTTAACAAAACTCAACACATACACGATGCACCGTCTCCACTGGTCTCAACTGGCATAGCGGCAGACAAAGGTCGTATTCGGTATGGCACATTCAGGGGTCTCTAATGGACAACTGCAGAGATTTGCTGATAAACAAATATCGCCGGTTCAATAAGGAACCTTTGAATGATCCTTCCTGTGCGGCTGGTCCCGACGGAGATTCGAGTCCTCCCTCGGGCATGGGTGTGTGTGTTTGTCCTTACGATAATTTAGGTTAAGTAGTGTGTAAGTTTAGGGACTGATGACCTTAGCACTTAAGTCCCATAAGATTTCACACAGAATGATCCTTCTCAGGATTGTGGTTGAAACGTGTTTGTTCTTTCCTTGTCAGTGTCCAGTCAGCTTTGAGCCATTGCTTCTGTCAGGCGAGATAACTGTGCGAAATAACTGCGTTACCTAGTCACACAACCGTATACTCCAAATCAACGAATTTACTGATGTATTCTTCCTACTATGCTGTATATGTACGATCCGAAAAAAAGTTTTGCCCTGTTGTTGCAGTTTTAATGCCCATATGTAAATTTTACCGATTATTATTTAATAATTGACTGTAACCTTACTGTTAATAGCGCAATGAAATCTGTTTGTCATTACTGGTGACTTACTACATGACATGTCAAGGAATCATAGGTGGAATGCAAGTTTGAGACAGTCGTGAAGACGCGCTCAGTTAGTCTACTTATTAAAGTGACAGGACACGATATCAAATATCTAGATTCTAGTCCCGATCTGACACGGTTTTTCGATTGCCCTTTTTCCTTTTTTTTGTATAGTTTTCAGTTTTTTACCCTCTACAGCTCCCTCTAGTTATTCCCGGACGTCTTAATATATATCATTCCATCCTGTCCCTTCTTCTTGTCAGTGTTCTCCATACGTTTTTTTCTTAGACGATTCACTAGAATTCACCTTCATCACGAAAACTTCTCGACAGGATAGGTGTGAGATGATGTAAATGACCTATGTTCTTCATTTGCACAGTATCGTGATCTGCACGTCTTTTCTTTTTGCGATAAACTAAGCATGTTCAAACACAAATTTCTAAAAAACATCACTACAACCCTCGTATCTGAAAATACAACTTAGAGCATCATCAAGAACATTTGTTGTACTCCCACGAAGAGCTTGTTTACCATCCCATAGACCTCCAGGCGAGATAACTGAGCAAAATAATTGCGTTATTGGTACGTTGTGGAACCGACTGTATAATTAGGAGCCAACAGATGAAATACGTCGGATGTTAGAGCGCTCTTGCAGTCCAATTCATATTGTGGGCAAAAAAGATGTGTCAAAGTCGTCATTGATGCAAAAACCATAGGTCGCATTATTTTGCCACAAACGTCTCCAACTGAAAATCCGAAATAATGGCTCTGAGCACTATGGGACTTAACATCTGTGGTCATCAGTTCCCTAGAACTTAGAACTACTTAAACCTAACTAACCTAAGGACATCACACACATCCATGCCCGAGGCAGGATTCGAACCTGCGACCGTAGCAGTCGAGCGGTTCCGGACTGAAGCGCCTAGAACCGCTCGGCTACCGCGTCCGGCAAAATCCGAAATAATTCTGACAATATTTCAAAGTGTCAACTGTTGTTGTGGTCTTCAGTCCTGAGACTGGTTTGATGCAGCTCTCCATGCTACTCTATCCTGTGCAAGCTTCTTCATCTCCCAGTACCTACTGCAGCCTACATCCTTCTGAATTTGCTTAGTGTATTCATCTCTTGGTCTCCCTCTACGATTTTTACCCTCCACGCTGCCCTCCAATACTAAATTGGTGATCCCCTGATGCCTCAGAACATGTACTACTAACCGATCCCTTCTTCTGGTTAAGTTGTGCCACAAACTCCTCTTCTCCCCAGTTCTATTCGATACCTCCTCATTAGTTATGTGATCTACCCATCTAATCTTCAGCATTCTTCTGTAGCACCACATTTCGAAAGATTCTATTCTCTGCTTGTCCAAGCTACTTATCGTCCACGTTTCACTTCCATACATGGCTACACTCCATACAAATACTTTCAGAAACGACTTCCTGACATTTAAATCTATACTCGATGTTAACAAATTTTTATTCTTCAGAAAAGCTTTCCTTGCCATTGCCAGTCTACATTTTATATCATCTCTACTTCGACCATCATCAGCTATTTTGCTCCCCAAATAGAAAAACTCCTTTATTACTTTAAGTGTCTCATTTCCTAATCTAATTGCCTCAGCATGACCCGACTTAATTCCACTACATTCCATTATCCTCGTTTTGCTTTTGTTGATGTTCAACTTATACCCTCCTTTCAAGACACTGTCCATTCCGTTCAACTGCTCTTGCAAGTCCTTTGCTGTCTCTGACAGAATTACAATGTCATCGGCGGACCTCAAAGTTTTTATTTCTTCTCCATGGATTTTAATACCTACTCCGAATTTTTCTTTTGTTTCCTTTACTGCTTGCTCAATATACAGATTGATAGCATCGGGGAGAGGCTACAACCCTGTCTTACTCCCTTCCCAACCACTGCTTCCCTTTCATGTCCCTCGACTCTTATAACTGCCATCTGGTTTCTGTACAAATTGTAAATAGCCTTTCGCTCCCTGTATTATACCCCTGCCACCTTCAGAATTTGAAAGAGAGTATTCCTGCAACATTGTAAAAAGCTTTCTCTACGTCCACAAATGCTAGAGACGTAGGTTTGCCTTTCCTTAATCTTTCTTCTAAGATAAGTCGTAGGGTTAGTATTGCCTCACGAATTCCCACATTTCTACGGAATCCAAAATGATCTTTCCCGAGGTCGGCTTGTACCAGTTTTTCCATTCGTCTGTAAAGAATTCGCGTTAGTATTTGCAGCTGTGACTTATTGAATTGATAGTTTGGTAATTTTCACATCTGTCAACACCTGCTTTCTTTGGGATTGGAATCATTATATTCTTCTTGAAGTCTGAGGGAATTTCGCCTGTCTCATACTTCTTGCTCACCATAACTATCAGTTATTGTCAGAACTGCAACCGGAGAGCAGCAAGTACACCGCATTTCTTAAACTTGCTAGTTCAAAAGAATGCGAGATGGATTAAAATTTCGGCAACAGCGTTCATTCATGCGTTGTATCAAGTACTGAAGGAGATATTACTGCAAAAATCTTATTACTACCGTCGATGCTATATTAATTACGAAGACGTCCTGAAATGTAGTGCTTCCGAATTTTTATGTGAAAACTGTTCAAGATTTTTAAATAAGACAAACTTTATTAACGTTCTACGTTTTTATTCGTCATATCTACATATTTATTTCTCTGGGGACGAACACGTTTCCCCAAACGAGAAACAAGTTTGTTGATATCATCACTGTAGAATGTTTAACTTAGCTGAAGGAGCTGCTTGCACCACTTCATCACTATCAAAATGAAGTCCTCGAAGGTTTTCTTTAAGTTTTGGAAAGAGATGAAAACTGGGCGGGGACAGCTGGGGACTTTGTGGAAGATGACCCTGACAGTAAAGCCAAGGGGTTGGATTGTTGCAGATGGCGCAGTTTTCGTGTGCGGTCTGGCACTCTCGTGTCCATACGTGTGGTCTGGCATTGTCATGTCCATATGAGGACGAATTTGAAACTCGAATACCGCACACTGTTTCTTGTGCCCCGACTGACTAACGTTATGCACTGCCATGTTACACTCTAGCAGAAACCGTCCGATGCTCTCTGAGACGGTTCGCTGATGATGCGATTGTCTATAACAAAGATGTAACACCAGAAGACAGTAAAGATTTGCCGAAAGGCCCGCAGAAGAGTGATGAATGGTGCAGTCGAGTAGCTTGCACCAGTGCCTGTCGGAGCTCCTGAAGTGTCCTAGGGGTTTGAACACGTGCAGCGATACGTCGACCAAGAGCATTTCAGACGTGCTCGATGGGGTTTAGGTCTGATATCTTCTGTTTCAAGGTACTACTCCACGATGACAGCTCATTGGGACCGTGCGTTATCATTCATCAGGGAGAAGGTGGGACCCACGTCCCGTACTGTAGCGCCTGGACACGTTTCCTGTCTGCTGGAATCGTTGCCATAATCTTAAGTGGAATGGCCACATAAGACAAATGGGAGGAAAAGAATGTGCCAGACTCAGATTCAGAGAAAGAATCGTAAGGAAATGTATATCAGCCACGAAGGAAGTAGCCTATAAGGCGGTTGTTGGACCGATTCTCGAGTATTGTTAATCTATCTGGGATCCTTACCGAGTAGGACTGGTAGAAGAGACAGACAATATCCAACGAGGAACCGCGCGTTTCATCAAGGGGTCGTTTTCCAGGCGCGAGAGCTTTACTCCAGCTTTACTCCAGCAAACTCCATTGGCAGAAATTACAATAGAGGCGTTGTGCGTCACGGAAGGATTTAATATTCAAATTTCGAGTGAGCAATTATCGGGAAGAGTCCAACAACACATTATTTCGCACCACATGCATCTCGCGAAATGACTACGACGAGAAAATCTGACAAATTAGAGCCAATACAGAGACTTACCGACAATAGCTTTCCCTCGCAACTGTCAAGAGTGGAAGAGGGTAGGAGGGATCCGTTAGTGATACCAGAAGTTCCCACCGACACACACCATGCACGAGCAGTACGAGGTTGATGTGGAATTCGGAACCCTCTGGCGGAGGAGGGTTGCGACTTGCGTCAACGAACCGAGAAAGTCGACAGAGTAATACATGACATGTAATACCTCAACAGGTGTCGACAACGGAATAAAAACTGCGGGGCATTACTTTTCAGAACGCCCTCGTAGTTCGGTGTTTTGAGGAATGCATCTCAGTATTTTATGTAACGTTTTGGAAACGTTTCGGAAATCTGGAGATGCTGCGGATCTGGATAATCCAGTCTCCCACGCAAATAAGTCAAAGTTCTGGACGATGTAATCTGGTCAAAGGGTGCTGAATCAGACCCTGCAAGGAAGAAGCAGTCTACAATTCTCAAACACAAATACACTACTGGCCATTAAAATTGCTACACCAAGAAGAAATGCGGATTATAACCGGGTATTCAATAAACAAATATATTATACTGGAACTGACGTGTGATTACATTTTCACGCAATTTTGGTGCATAGATCCTGAGAAATCAGTACCCAGAACAACCACCTCTGGTCGTAATAACGGCCTAGATACGCTTGGGCATTGCGTCAGACAGAGCTTGGATGGCGTGTACAGGAACAGCTGCCCAGGCAGCTTCAACACGATACCACAGTTCATCAAGAGTAGTGACTGGCGTATTGTGACGACCCAGTTGCTCGGCCACCATTGACCAGACGTTTTCAGTTGATGAGAGATCTGGAGATTGTGCTGGCCAGGGCAGCAGTCGAATATTTTCTGTATCCAGAAAGGCCCGTACAGGACCTGCAGCATGCTGTCGTGCATTATCCTGCTGGAATGTAGGGTTTCGCTGCCGCGCTGGATTAGCCGAGCGGTCTGAGGCGCTGCAGTCATGGACTGTGCGGCTGGTCCCAGCGGAGGTTCGAATCCTCCCTTGGGGATGGGTGTGTGTGTTTGTCCTTAGGATAATTTACGTTACGCAGTGTGTAAGGGACTGATGACCTTAGCAGTTAAGTCGCATAAGATTTCACACACATTTGAACATTAATGTAGGATTTCGCAGGGATCGAATGAAGGGTAGAGCCATGGGTCGTGACACATCTGAAATGTAACATCCACTGTTTAAAGTGCCGTCAATGCGAACAAGAGGTGACCGAGACGTGGAACCAATGGCACCCCATACCATCACGCGGGGTGATACGCCAGTATGGCGACGATGAATTCACGCTTCCAATGTGCGTTCATCGCAATGTCGCCAAACACGGATGCGACCATCATGATGCTGTAAACAGAACCTGGATCCAACCGAGAAAATGACGTTTTACCATTCGTGCACCCAGGTTCGTCGTTGAGTACACCATCGCAGGCGCTCCTGTCTGTGATGCAGCGTCAAGGGTAACCGCAGCCATGGTCTCCGAGCTGATAGTCCATGCTGCCGCAAACGTCGTCGAAATGTTCGTGCAGATGGTTGTTGTCTTGCAAACGTCCCTATCTGTTGACTCAGGGATCGAGACGTGGCTGCACGATCCGTTACAGCCATGCGGATAAGATGCCTGTCATCTCGACTGCTAGTGATACGAGGCCGTTGGGATCCAGCAGGGCGTTCCGTATTACCCTCCTGAACCCACCGATTTCATATTCTGCTAACAGTCATTGGATCTCGGCCAACGCGAGCAGCAATCTCGCGATACGATAAACCGCAATCCGATAGGCTACAATCCGACCTTTATTAAAGTACGCATTTCTCCTCCTTACACGAGGCATCACAACAACGTTTCCCCAGGGAACGCCGGTCAACTACTGTCTGTGTATGAGAAATCGGTTGCAAACTTTCCTCATGTCAGCACGTTGTAGGTGCCGCCACCGGCGCCAACCTTGTGTGAATGCTCTGAAAAGCTAATCGTTTGCATATCACAGCATCGTCTTCCTGTCGGTTAAATTTCGCGTCTGTAGCGCGTCATCTTCGTGGTATAGCAATTTTAATGGACAGTAGTGTATGACAAACAGCGCCAGGCAATCTCAGCTTCTCTGATTTTTATTGCCTATTCATGAGTGCACGTTATTTGTCATCACATCTCATTAAATATATTGACGAGAGACCCACATTGGGTTTGGGATGCATAACAGAGGAAAATAACAGTGATTTAACCCTGATTTGTAAGTTTTATTGTTTTTATTTCGTTACTTTTGACAGGACGTAATCCGACTGTTGAAAGGTAGCTTCGGTGAAAGCACAATTAGACTGAGGATTGGTACCTTCACTGAACTGATTTACATTTTTTTGTGCTGTTTTTGCGAAGCTCTGCATCACATTATCATTGTTTTCAGAGGACGTACATAATTGACTCAGTCCAGAGTCATCGATTGTGCCAAAACATTGTATTTTTTCTAACAACAGGCCAATCCCGGTTGTGGGCACTTCTATGTGACGCATGAGTTTCGCTGTTCGGTGGTACTGTCTCGTTTAATGCCTTTGTGTTTACATGTTGGTAACGTGATCCAAGTGTACTGGATGCCTGCATCACAACGTTTTGCTGACCTAAAAAGCGCACATTCACCGCTGTCAGTTAACCACGCTGCCGAAGCATCACTTTCAAGGTTACGACGGTGACGCCGCAGTCGGTGATCAACATAGCATTATGCTGATTTCAGTGACACACCCATCCGCTTCTCTTGTTCGACGGAAGAAAAAGTTACATTACTGCATTGCGTGCAGGCGGTGATGTGATACAAAGCACAACAGTCATATATACACTCCTGGAAATTGAAATAAGAACACCGTGAATTCATTGTCCCAGGAAGGGGGAAACTTTACTGACACATTCCTGGGGTCAGATACATCACATGATCACACTGACAGAACCACAGGCACATAGACACAGGCAACAGAGCATGCACAATGTCGGCACTAGTACAGTGTATATCCACCTTTCGCAGCAATGCAGGCTGCTATTCTCCCATGGAGACGATCGTAGAGATGCTGGATGTAGTCCTGTGGAACGGCTTGCCATGCCATTTCCACCTGGCGCCTCAGTTGGACCAGCGTTCGTGCTGGACGTGCAGACCGCGTGAGACGACGCTTCATCCAGTCCCAAACATGCTCAATGGGGGACAGATCCGGAGATCTTGCTGGCCAGGGTAGTTGACTTACACCTTCTAGAGCACGTTGGGTGGCACGGGATACATGCGGACGTGCATTGTCCTGTTGGAACAGCAAGTTCCCTTGCCGGTCTAGGAATGGTAGAACGATGGGTTCGATGACGGTTTGGATGTACCGTGCACTATTCAGTGTCCCCTCGACGATCACCAGTGGTGTACGGCCAGTGTAGGAGATCGCTCCCCACGCCATGATGCCGGGTGTTGGCCCTGTGTGCCTCGGTCGTATGCAGTCCTGATTGTGGCGCTCACCTGCAGGGCGCCAAACACGCATACGACCATCATTGGCACCAAGGCAGAAGCGACTCTCATCGCTGAAGACGACACGTCTCCATTCGTCCCTCCATTCACGCCTGTCGCGACACCACTGGAGGCGGGCTGCACGATGTTGGGGCGTGAGCGGAAGACGGCCTAACGGTGTGCGGGACCGTAGCCCAGCTTCATGGAGACGGTTGCGAATGGTCCTCGCCGATACCCCAGGAGCAACAGTGTCCCTAATTTGCTGGGAAGTGGCGGTGCGGTCCCCTATGGCACTGCGTAGGATCCTACGGTCTTGGCGTGCATCCGTGCGTCGCTGCGGTCCGGTCCCAGGGCGACGGGCACGTGCACCTTCCGCCGACCACTGGCGACAACATCGATGTACTGTGGAGACCTCACGCCCCACGTGTTGAGCAATTCGGCGGTACGTCCACCCGGCCTCCCGCATGCCCACTATACGCCCTCGCTCAAAGTCCGTCAACTGCACATACGGTTCACGTCCACGCTGTCGCGGCATGCTACCAGTGTTAAAGACTGCGATGGAGCTCCGTATGCCACGGCAAACTGGCTGACACTGACGGCGGCGGTGCACAAATGCTGCCCAGCTAGCGCCATTCGACGGTTAACACCGCGGTTCCTGGTGTGTCCGCTGTGCCGTGCGTGTGATCATTGCTTGTACAGCCCTCTCGCAGTGTCCGGAGCAAGTATGGTGGGTCTGACACACCGGTGTCAATGTGTTCTTTTTTCCATTTCCAGGAGTGTAGGTACCTTTTTTTGAAGTTACATTAGAATATTTGCTTTTCTGTATAAAGAAAGCGTCTATGAGGGGGAAGATTTGTCTGATGTGATAGAAGAAGAAACAGGAGTCGATTTAGAAGAGATAGGGGATCCAGTATTAGAATTAGAATTTAATAGAACTTTGGAGGACTTAAGATGAAATAAGACAGAGGGAATAGATAACATTCCACCAGAATTACTAAAAATCATTGGTGACAACAAAACGACTACTAGCGTTGGTGTGTAGAATGCATCAGTCTGGCGACATACCATCTGACTTTCGGATAAATATAATCCACACAGTTCTGAAGACTGCAAGAGAGACAAGTGCGAGAATTATCGCACAGTCAGCTTAACGGCTCACGCACCTAAATTACTGACAAGAATAATGCAGAGAAGAATGGAAAAGAAAACTGAGGATGTGCTAGATGACGATCAGTTTGGCTTCAGAAAAAAGAGACAGGAAATTCTGACGCTGCGGCTGATAATGGAAGCAAGACCAAAGAAAAATCAAGACACGTTCGTAGGATTTGTCGGCTGCAAAAAGAGTTCGACAATGTAAAATGGCACAAAATGTTCGCAATTATGAGAAAAATAGGGGTAAGCTATAGGGAGAGACGGGTAACGTACAATATGCACAAGAGGCAAGAGGGACTAGTAAGAGTGTACGACCAAGAAGGAAGTGTTCGGATTAAAAAGGGTGTAAGACAAGGATGTAGTCTTTCGCCCCTACTGTTCAATCTGTACATCGAAGATGCAATTATGGAAATAAAAGAAAGGTTCAGGAGTGCAATGAAAATTCAAAGTGAAAGGATATCAGTGATACGATTCGCTGATGACACTGCTATCTTGAGTGACAGTGAAGAAGAATACATGATCTGTTGAATGAAATGAACAATCTAATGAGTACAGAATATGGATTGAGAGTAAATCGAAGAAAGACGAAAGTAATGAGGAGTAGTAGAAACGAGAACAAAAAAATGGTTCAAATGGTTCTGAGCACTATGGGACTTAACGTCTGTGGTCATCAGTCCCCTAGAACTCAGAACTACTTAAACCTAACTAACCTAAGGACATCACACTCACCCATGCCCGAGGCAGGATGCGAACCTGCGACTGTAGCGGTCACGCGGTTCCAGACTGAAGCGCCTAGAACCGTACGGCCACACCGGCCGGCGAGACGAGAACAGCGAGATACTTAACATGAGGGTTAATGGTCACGAAGTAGATGGAGTTAAGGAACTCTGCTACCTAGGCAGTAAAGTAACCAATGGCGGACGGAGAAAGGACATCAAAAGCAGGCTAGCAATGGGAAAAATGGCATTCCCGGCCAAGAGAAGTCTACTGGTATCAAACATAGGCTTTAATTTGAGGAAGAAATTTCTGAGAATGAACGTCTGGAGTACAGCATTGTATGGTAGTGAAATATGGACTGTGGGAAGACCGGAACAGAAGAGAATCGAAGCATTTGAGATGTGGTGCTACAGACGAATGTTGAAAATTAGGTGGGCTGATAAACTACGGAATGAGGAGGTTCCGTGCAGAAACGGAGAGGAAAGGAATATATGGAGAACACTGATAAGGAGAAGGGACAGGATGATAGGACATCTGTTAAGACATGAGGTAATGACTTGTACGGTACTAGAGGGAGCTGTAGAGGGCAAAAACTGTAGAGGAAGGCATAGTTTGGAATACGTCCAGCAAATAATTGAGGACGTAGGTTGCAAGTACTCTGAGGTGAAGAGGTTGGCACAGGACAGGAATTCGTGGCTGGCTGCATCAAACCCGTCAGAAGACTGATGAAATATATATCCTTGAGGATCTCCTCATTATGTATCTACTGCAATGAAAAGTACATCGAATGTAATCAACAATGCAATGGCAACATTGCTTCCGCTGTTGACTTTCTGTCATTGTTTGATGGAAATATTGTACAAAAACGTATTAAAAAAATAACTTCTTTATTATGTATTTACATCTAATAGGTTGTAAGCTGCGTGCAATTTTGTTTGTTTATATGATTCTCATTTGTTACTGCTGTTAATAAAAATAATCAAAAGTTGCAGCAATGACAGGTTTCATACTGCTTGCATCAGGTTTACACTTTTCTACTTTTGTTTCCTTTTCATACTTCAGTGCCTTTTAAGTGCTCTTGCGTTTCATGTCATTTTGTACAGTGTAACTGCGGCTTTTAAGATAATTTTGATAGGTATCTCACATTTTTCCTATCGAACATAGGATCTAATGTTTGATGGTGTGACTTTACAGAACTACATTTGAACCCAAACGTATTTACGGCTAGGCCAGGGTGACTGTTACAAGCTTAAGTGGAATAATGTTTCAGAGGAAATGTGAGAAATAGGAATAACGCATTTAAATTTCTGGAGCGTGCAGTGGTAACACTGAAACATTTGATCTTGACTGCTAGACACTGGTAGAGTCATGTTATTGGTAGAAGCTGCGGCTACAGGTGCTTGTCTGGTATTTTCCCATACATCTCATCCTAGGATTGGCTTGCGCTGTAAATCCCTTTTTACACCATCAACAGAAGTGTGCAAATAAGATTATAGTCTACTGAAGAGCTCCATGCGTACTATAAACTCGTACAAGATCTTGTAGCAGAGCGTTTAAATGATGAACGCAAACACGGCGCAATGCTACTAGCTTAACAGTGCGAAAGTCGTATTTTGCATTAGCGTATTACTAATTATTTATGAAATTTACAAACTTTCGTGAAAATATTTACGAAAAGTGCACTATACCACTTGCTGAGAAAGTTCCTTGTGATAACGAAACGACCATAAACAAAACTCACCATACGGTAAGTGCATCAGAGAGCAATACGGCAGACTCAGCACTCAGCAGAGACATGACCATAACAGACAGCTACAAGCTCGCGCATGCGCAATGAGGCCATCGGTACCGAATTTAGAACCAGCCCTATTCCTTCATCCCTAGAACTATCGAGCATCGCTGTTAACACGATGGTATGAGTGAGCCCGTTCACGCGATAGACGGCAACCATACGCAACTTGTTGCCAATTGATTACAAGTTCTTTCATCGTGTGAGACGGTCATAAGAGTCACGTCGTAGATCTCCTAGTGACAAAAAGACCCTAAATTTTCGATTGAGTTAACGTAGAAGACACAATGTCATCTTAAACTTGTTCATTAAATATTAACGTTTTAGCAGTAATTTTAAGAGAAGTAGTGTGGTGTCACCGCCAGACACCACACTTGCTAGGTGGTAGCTTTAAATCGGCCGCGGTCCATTAGTACATGTCGGACCCGCGTGTCGCCACTGTCAGTGATCGCAGACCGAGCGCCACCACACGGCAGGTCTCGAGAGACTTACTAGCACTCGCCCCAGTTGTACGGACGACTTAGCTAGCGATGCAACACTGACGAAACCTCGTTTATTTGCAGAGAAGATAGTTGGAATAGTCTTCAGCTAAGTCGATGGCTACGACCTAGCAAGGCGCCATAGCAATTGATAGTTATCGTATGAAGCATGTCTCATCAAGAATGATGTATACAAATGATGGGTTAAAGTTAAGTATTCCAGCAGCTACTTGCTTTTCTTTATAACATTCATTGCGTATCCTGTTTCAGACCTCACGCCATCCTGCGTGAGCTTATAGCGTGCATTTCGGCCTTCCCTAGCTATATAACAAGTAGAAAAATACACTCCTGGAAATTGAAATAAGAACACCGTGAATTCATTGTCCCAGGAAGGGGAAACTTTATTGACACATTCCTGGGGTCAGATACATCACATGATCACACTGACAGAACCACAGGCACATAGACACAGGCAACAGAGCATGCACAATGTCGGCACTAGTACAGTGTATATCCACCTTTCGCAGCAATGCAGGCTGCTATTCTCCCATGGAGACGATCGTAGAGATGCTGGATGTAGTCCTGTGGAACGGCTTGCCATGCCATTTTCACCTGGCACCTCAGTTGGACCAGCGTTCGTGCTGGACGTGCAGACCGCGTGAGACGACGCTTCATCCAGTCCCAAACATGCTCAATGGGGGACAGATCCGGAGATCTTGCTGGCCAGGGTAGTTGACTTACACCTTCTAGAGCACGTTGGGTGGCACGGGATACATGCGGACGTGCATTGTCCTGTTGGAACAGCAAGTTCCCTTGCCGGTCTAGGAATGGTAGAACGATGGGTTCGATGACGGTTTGGATGTACCGTGCACTATTCAGTGTCCCCTCGACGATCACCAGTGGTGTACGGCCAGTGTAGGAGACCGCTCCCCACACCATGATGCCGGGTGTTGGCCCTGTGTGCCTCGGTCGTATGCACTCCTGATTGTGGCGCTCACCTGCACGGCGCCAAACACGCATACGACCATCATTGGCACCAAGGCAGAAGCGACTCTCATCGCTGAAGACGACACGTCTCCATTCGTCCCTCCATTCACGCCTGTCGCGACACCACTGGAGGCGGGCTGCACGATGTTGGGGCGTGGGCGGAAGACGGCCTAACGGTGTGCGGGACCGTAGCCCAGCTTCATGGAGACGGTTGCGAATGGTCCTCGCCGATACCCCAGGAGCAACAGTGTCCCTAATTTGCTGGGAAGTGGCGGTGCGGTCCCCTACGGCACTGCGTAGGATCCTACGGTCTTGGCGTGCATCCGTGCGTCGCTGCGGTCCGGTCCCTGGTCGACGGGCACGTGCACCTTCCGCCGACCACTGGCGACAACATCGATGTACTGTGGAGACCTCACGCCCCACGTGTTGAGCAATTCGGCGGTACGTCCACCCGGCCTCCCGCATGCCCACTATACGCCCTCGCTCAAAGTCCGTCAACTGCACATACGCTTCACGTCCACGCTGTCGCTGCATGCTACCAGTGTTAAAGACTGCGATGGAGCTCCGTATGCCACGGCAAACTGGCTGACACTGACGGCGGCGGTGCACAAATGCTGCGCAGCTAGCGCCATTCGACGGCCAACACCGCGGTTCCTGGTGTGTCCGCTGTGCCGTGCGTGTGATCATTGCTTGTACAGCCCTCTCGCAGTGTCCGGAGCAAGTATGGTGGGTCTGACACACCGGTGTCAATGTGTTCTTTTTTCCATTTCCAGGAGTGTATATATGCCTAGCAGACGCAACACAAAACTGCCTGCATTTTTTCCTTGTATTTACGATCACATCCCTCGAACATCATAAGAACTCTAGGTCTCTCTGAAGCTGTCTTATTTAAATAAAATGTTTCATTCTCCGTTTGGCCAATTTACGCCATTCGGTCATTCTGACGTGTAATGTTCATATGATTAAATATATACATGCATCGAAAACGTTTGCATCACTCCAGTTCTCAGAACTCCTGAAGATAGACGTTGACTGTGGATATTGCATCATAGACACAGTACCTTTAACTGTTCAAAGATGTCACTAAACCCGCCCAAAGATGCCAGCAACCATGCATGAGCAGCGCCTGTTAGACAGACGGGGTCCGGCAGCCGATCAGTTCCAGTCATTCCACCCGGAAGGAGGTACACGGCTCGTGTTGTCTCTAGTTCCACCGTGCCTAGACGGTCAACACCGCGGTTCGATCATGTCCGCATTGTTACTTTGTACCAGGAAGGGCTCTCAACAAGAGAAATGTCCAGGCGTCTCGGTGTGAACGAAAGCGATGTTGTTCAGATGTGGAGGAGATACAGAGAGACAGCAACTGTCGATGATATGCCTCGCTCAGGCCGCCCAAGGGCTACTACTGCAGTGGATGACCGCTACCTACGGATTATGGCTCGGAGGAACCCTGACAGCAAAGCCACCATGTTGAATAATGCTTTTCGTGCAGCCACAGGACGTTGTGTTACAAGTCAAACTGTGCGCAATAGGCCGAATGATGCGCAACTTCCTTCCGGACCTCCATGACGAGGTCCATCTTTGCAACTACGACATCATGCAGCACAGTACAGATGGGCCCAACAACATGCCAGATGGACCGCTCAGGATTGACATCACGTTCTTCAACCAGATAATCGTCGGAGACATGTGTAGAGGCAACCCGGTCACGCTGAACGCCTTAGATACACAGTCCAGCGAGTGCAGCAAGGAGGAGGTTCACTGCTGTTTTGGGGTGGCATTATGTGGGGCCGATGTAGGCCGCTGGTGGTCATGAAAGGCGCCGAAACGGCTGTACGATATATGAATGCCATCCTCCGACCGATAGTGCAACCATATCGGCAGCATATTGGCGAGGCATTCGTCTTCATAGACGACAATTCGCGCCCCCATTATACACATCTTGTGAACGACTTCCATCAGAATAACGACATCGCTCGACTAGAGTGGCCAGCAAGTTCTCCACACATGAACCCTGTCGAACATGCCTGGAAAGATTGAAAAGGGCTGTTTATGGACGACGTGACCCACAAACCACTCCGGGTGATCTACGCCGAGTCGCCGTTGAGGGGTGGGACAATCTGGACCATCAGTGCGTTGATCAACTTGTGGATAGTACGCCACGACGAATACAGGCATGCATCAATGCAAGAGGACGTACTACTGGGTATTAGAGGTACCAGAGTGTACAGAAATCTGGACCACCACCTCTAAAGGTCTCGCTGCATAGTGGTACAACATGCAAAGTGTGTTTCTCCTGAGCAATAAAAAGGGCGGAAATAATGTTTATATTGATCTCTATTCCAATTTTATGTACTGGTTCCGGAACTCTCGGAAGCGAAGTGAAGCGAAACTTTTTGATATATATGCTAGCAGCAGACTCTGTATGTAGTTATAAGTGAAAAAGGAAATTCATTAGGATATGCATCGGACATTACATTTTTACAAGTATTTATGACTACATGTACGATCAGCTATATGCATAAATATTTTCGTATATGCCTGACATTTGATAATAATCTTGTTGGTAAATTGGACAGTAGCGATAAATGAAATATTTTATTCAAACAAAACAGCGTCAGGTGGATCATAGCGTACATCGTGCGCAGACAACTTCGTAAGTGGGGCAGAAAAAGTGTGGAGTAACAATGGGGAAAATCCTAGAGTATTATACAATACACTTTAGACACGTATGTCCCTATCAAAGTTGTGAGGGATGGGAAATACTCGCCTTGATTTTACAGCACTAGAACTTTGCGACGAAAGTAAATAGAATTTAATCAGACTTGGCATTGATGTGCCTCTCTCTGATGGCTCCATCCACACCTCTGTCAACATTAAACGTACTAATCACCATAAATACCTGAGTTTCGACAGCTGCCATCCCTTTGACACCAAAAAATTCCTCCAATACAGCTGCCCATATGAGGAAAATACATCTGCAATAATGAGGAGTCTTTGCCCAGTATGATGAAGATCTCATGAAGGCCAAACCTAGTCTTCAAACAGTCACATACCATATCCTCAATATCGTCAAACATCCTAGCATCCCCAACAATCACCTATAAATAAATGCTTCCCCAATATCACCCTCGACTGGAACGACTGAACCACATCTTGTCAGGGCTTTGATTATCTCCCAGCATGCCATGAAGTAAGAGGAGTTCTACTCAAAATCCTTCTCAATGCCTCCTATAGTAGTGTTCCATTGCATACCCAACCTACACAACATCCTAGTCCATCACTATGCCATTCCCATTCTCAACCTTTTGTCACAGGGGTCATATGCTTGTGAAAGACCAAGGTGCAAGATCTGTCCAATCCACTTCCTGCTTTAGTCCTGTCACAGACTTACTCTACGTGTCAGAGGCAAGGCCACATGTGAAAACACCCCTGTCATATTCCAACTCTGCTGCAAACGCTGCGTAGCTTATTATGTCAGTCCACCAGAACAAATTTGTCTGAGAATAAAGTTGATCGCCTGGTGGATCAATATTAGCTGAGCTTAACATGCTGTTACAACCACGCATCACATGCCAGGAATGTCCACCTGCGAGCCCTTTCCCCTGCTTTCTTAGCCTGCAAAGAGGCTGCTCCCCTTCAAACTGCTAGCCACCCACCCCCAACCCTGTTCCTGCCTTCCACCTCCCTCCCTCTACCCACATCATCCAACACCACCCACCACCCTCATCCCATCCTAGTTCACCTGCAAGAATGCAGCACTAGTATTGTGTGTCTAGCTGGTCTCATATATATATATATATATGTGTGTGTGTGTGTGTGTGTGTGTGTGTGTATATGTGTTTGTGTATAGGGTATGTCTGTTTTTCAAATGGTTCAAACGGCTCTGAGCACTATGGGACTTAACTTCTGAGGTCATTAACCCCCCAGAACCTAACTAACCTAAGGACATCACACACATCCATGCCCGAGGCAGGATTCGAACCTGCGACCATAGCAGTCGCGCGGTTCCAGACTGTAGCGCCTAGAACCGCTCGGCCACCTTGGCCGGCTATATGTGTGTTTTCTGTGGTTATTCGTACTCTAGCTAGAAAAAGGTTACTCTAAAAGCTAGAAAGTTTTCTTTCATTTGTGTGTGCCTGTCGACGACTCAACGCTTCTGCTTTCCTATGCGTGGTCTCCTTTACTCCCAAAAACACCGTTCCGAAATTGGGCGTATGTCCATATTAAGTTTTCTGCTTCAAATGATCGTCTCGGTTATTTAGTTGAATGTGGCCATTCGTTCTGGCACATCATGTATACAGTTCTTTTCCCACAATTTCGAAATAATGCATTGGAAACAATCAACTGTTAACAGAACTTTATTGTTCTATGCAGTTTTTGTTTACCACACCATCATCACTGGAGCGATGGGCATTGGTGATTTACCCATACATACCAGTATCATGGCAGCTCGGTATAAACTCTTCTCTGTTTTGGCTCATACAATATTTTCTAACCATTACAGCAACTTATTTCAGAAGACCACGATCAAAAACTTGAAATTTTCGCCGCGCGGGATTAGCCGAGCGGTCTAGGGCGTTGCAGTGATGGACTGTGCGGCAGGGTGTTAGCTTAGGGACTGATGACCTTAGCAGTTAAGTCCCATAAGATTTCACACACATTTGAACATTTTTTTGAAATTTTCCCCTCTCTCGATACGCGAATGAAATAGAGCTGAACATCCACCATGCATTGCACAGTGGTTTGGGGAGGCTGTGATTCCCCATTAAAGAAGCAGGGTGTTCGATGTATGACGTTGGATCCACACCAAGCAAGACTACTTGTTACTTCACGCTGAGTACTTTGTGGCACAGGAAGGAATTACTGCAGATTCGAGCTTCATTCCTCCGAGTTCAATGTCTTGCTCACCGCGCCGTCTCGGCCGATATGACGGGAAGAGCGTAGACAGTCTTGACGTGTAAAGGTGACGAGGCAGACACAGGTTGTAAACAAGCGGAGGGAAAGCGACCTTGGGGTCGGTGCGTGGCTCACCAAGTGTTTGCCCCCCGCTGCCGGCAGCCGGCAGGAGAGTGAGTGAGTGAGTTAGGTGTCGCCTGCAACAGGTGGCCAGGAGAAAACGCGCCCACGGTTTAAGACGTCGGCTTTCTCAGCCCGTCCGCCCGCTTTATCCGAAAAGCGACGGCGTCGCTGCTTTCCGTGCCCGCGGTACGTGCGGCCGGTTATGTCCTTCCGGCGACCACGACTGGAAAACAGCTTTCGGACACGTTTCCGGTCGAAAATCCAGAAGCTAATGCGAAAGTGGCATTCCGTATATAGTCTCCTTTTCCTAGTCGGAAAACGGTTAATTAGACACACTTTCACATAGACTATGAACGTGTTGAAAAGTTTTCAGTCTAGCCGCGGAGACTTGGTGTTTAATCTATAACTGGATCCCGTTTCACATCTACCAATTTAGGTGACACACTGATTTAGACACTAAACTCGTTCCTGGGAACGGCTTCATTAAACCAGCTTCCTGTATCTAGACTGAGGTCAGCCATGTCTTTCCTACGGCTTTTCTAAGGCTGTATAGAAGAACAGCTGAATGGTACCACTTACAAGGCTAAGGTAGGTTTCCCTCATCATTCTTGTTCTTGCCGGCCGATGTGGCCCATTGGTTCTAGGCGCTTCAGTCTGGAACCGCGGGACCGCTACGGTCGCAGGTTCGAATCCTGCCTCGGGCATGGATGTGTGTGATGTCCCTAGGTTAGTTAGGTTAAGTAGTTCTAAGTTCTAGGGGACTGATGACCTCAGATGTTAAGTTCCATAGTGGTCACAGCCATTTGAACCATTCTGAGCCATTCTTGTTCATCTGAGTCTAATCTCCGTGAACAATGATCACTATTTGGACGCTATGTGTTCTTTCTTGAACCACACATAGTCTTCTGAACAAAGAACAGGTATAAATCAAAATTATGCAGAAAGGGAGATGGTGTCTAATGCATAAATACAACGTGATTCAAAAAGAGCGGACAGATTTCAGTCATTTATTACAGACATACTTAAAAAAAAAAACATATTGCGCATCTCACTGGACAGAGGAAGGTTCAAAGTCTTAACAACAGCGCTACATCACAAGAAAATTTTTTTTTGTGTGTGTTGGAATTTGCGCGGAGTCAATCCGTTGCTGGAGTTTCATGTGCATTCCACCCTCGATTCAGAAAGAAGCCGCCTCTGCACCCCAATACATTTATGACTGGCATAAAAATTGTTCGAAGTTGGTTGCATATACGAACGGAAGAACACTGGTCGGCCACGCAAGTCTGATGAAAATGTCGAGCGTATCCGAGATGCGATCCCACGGAGTCCTTGGAAGTCCACAAAAGGGACAGACCAGCAACTTCCTCAAACAAAGAGTCTTCTGAAGCCAAAGAGTCTTCTAACCAAACTGCGTGCCTACGGAGTATCGCCTCAGTTGTGCGACTGGATGCGTGATTTCCTGTCAAAAAGGTCACAGTTCGTAGTAATAGACGGAAAGTCATCGAGTAAAACAGAAGTAATCTCAGGCGTTTGCCAAGGAAGTGTTGCTTTTGTTGTTGTGGTCTTCAGTCCTGAGACTGGTTTGATGCAGCTCTCCATGCTACTCTGTCCTGAGCAAGCTTCTTCATCTCCCAGTACCTACTGCAGCCTACATCCTTCTGAATCTGCTTAGTGTATTCATCTCTTGGTCTCCCTCTACGATTTTTACCCTCCACGCTGCCCTCCAGTAATAAATTGGTGATCCCTTGATGCCTCAGAACATGTCCTACCAACCGATCCCTTCTTCTAGTCAAGTTGTGCCACAAGCTCCTCTTCTCCCCAATCCTATTTAATACCTCCTCATTAGTTATGTGATCTACCCATCTAATCTTCAGCATTCTTCTGTAGCACCACATTTCGAAAGCTTCTATTCTCTTCTTGTCTAAACTATTTATCGTCCATGTTTCACTTCCATACATGGCTACACTCCACTCAAATACTTTCAGAAACGACTTCCTGACACTTAAATTAATACTCGATGTTAACAAATTTCTCTTCTTCAGAAACGCTTTCCTTGCCATTGCCAGTCTACATTTTATATCCTCTCTACTTCGACCATCATCAGTTATTTTGCTCCCCAAATAGAAAAACTCCTTTACTACTTTAAGTGTCTCATTTCCTAATCTAATTCCCTCAGCATCACCCGATTTAATTCGACTACATTCCATTATCCTCGTTTTGCTTCTGCTGATGTTCATCTTATACCCTCCTGTGTTATAGGCCCTCTATTGATTCTTATCCATATTAACGAGATAGGAGACAATCTGAGTACCGTCTTAGATTGTTTGCAGATGATGCTGTCATTTACCGTCTTGTAAAGTCATCAGATGATCAAAACTGCTTGCAAAATGACTTAGATAAGATATCGCTATGGTGCGAAAAGTGGCAATTGACCCTGAGTAAAGAAAAGTGTGAAGTTATTCACATGAGTACTAAAAGAAACCAGCCAAATTTTGATTACGCAATTAGTCTCACAAATCTGAGGGCTGTAAATTCAATTAAATACTTAGGGATTACAACTACAAATAACTTAAATTGGAACGATAAAATAGATAATATTGTAGATAGAGCAAACCAAAGACTGCGATTCATTGGCAGAACACTTAGAAGGTGCAACAGGTCCACTAAAGAGAGGGCTTACACTACGCTTGTCCGCCCTATTCTGGAGTACTGCTGAGCGGTGTGGGATCCGCATCAGGTGGGACTGACGGATTACATCGAAAAAGTCCAAAGAAGGGCAGCTGGTTTT
The DNA here is from genome assembly GCF_023864345.2 of Schistocerca serialis cubense. Classification (NCBI taxonomy): domain Eukaryota; kingdom Metazoa; phylum Arthropoda; class Insecta; order Orthoptera; family Acrididae; genus Schistocerca; species Schistocerca serialis. Next base: position 1,147,009,856 of record NC_064639.1, on the reverse strand, counting down.
GTATTATCGCGAAATAGGGTAGATAGTGTCACAGACATGATACGTGGATTGCAGTGGCAATCATTAAAACAAAGGCGTTTTTCGTTGCGGCAGGATCTTGTCGTGAAATTTACATCACTAGTTTTCTCCTCCAATTGCGATTACATTATGTTGGCACCCACCTACATAGGGGGAAATGATCATCACGATAAAATAAGAGCCGGCCGCGGTGGTCTAGCGGTTCTAGGCGCTCAGTCCGGAACCGCGCGACTGCTACGGTCGCATTTTCGAATCCTGCCTCGGGCATGGATGTGTGTGATGTCCTTAGGTTAGTTAGGTTAAGTAGTTCTAAGTTCTAGGGGACTGATGACCACAGATGTTAAGTCCCATAGTGCTCAGAGCCATTTGAACCATTTTTGATAAAATAAGAGAAATCATGGCTCGCACAGAAAAATTTAAGTGCTCGGTTTTCCCGCATGCCGTTCGAGAGTGGAACGGTAGAGAGACAACATGAAGGTGGTTTATTGAACCATATGATAGGCACTTTATTGTGAATAGCAGAGTAATCACGTAGATGTAGATGTAGATGACACTAGACTTGTATAAGAAACCTTGCAAGCTGCAATTACTACAGCAATTGTGTCTTGACGACCATAAGTAAGTACGAATTTTGTATTCCAGTTCTCCAATAAACGGCAGAGGACACATTTTCAGATCGACTCAGCTTTTCGGACGAATCGACGTTTCATCTATCGGGCAAAGTAAACTGCCATAATGTAAGAATTTGTGGGTCACAAAATGTCCTACCTGGTCATGCTGAAAAATTGGTTGCTTCGTCAACTCCATGACATTTCTAATGATTTCATTTTTGTGCATGTCGGAGACCCGCCTTATTTTCACCTTGTGGAGCGGCGTTATCTTAGACCACCCACAATGCCGGATTGGATGAGGTGAACAGCAAGATCTTCATTTCTTTCGGACTCCCAGGTCACCAGACCTCACACCATACTGTTTTTTTCTGTGGTGGTACGTACTCATACAAGACAGTCTTCGTCCCACTGTGACGGAAAGTCACATAAATTGACATTTAGAGAAAAATTAAAAGGTTTTTTTGTGTGTTAAAAATAATGACGTGTCAACTATAAATTATTGAAAGACTGCGTCCGTGTGCGCTATGAATATCAAATATTAAAAAGTGTAGTCTATTATCTATAACGCTTACAAACTGCGACGTGTTTAGCAAATAGCCTTTTGTTTATAGTATCTGTGTAATGTAGATGAAGAAGAACAGAGACAATGTTTTTTTGGGTGAGATCTTTTTCCTAGCTTGTTTCGTCTAGCGGAAGGCCGCCTTTGTGTCACAGTCTGATATTTAATGTAAATATGTCTGTTAGTTATCAGAATATATATCCAATTGTCATCATAAAGTGTTGGTTATTGAAGTAGTGAGCACCCCCATAATAGCCACCATTAATTGTAATTTATAACTCTATTTCAGAACTTCGTGCTGCGGAGACCTATCTTTCCCTAGCAGCATTTGATCGGCCATTGCGCTGACGATATTTTTTTGTTAGAAATTGAGTCTGTAATATTAAATGTGAATGTGGGAGACTTCACGACTTTGATCCTTTAATAGTTTCAAAGCTAGTAAATTAACGACAAATTCCATCCATTAATGTTTTCGTACTGAATGAGTTCAGTATGTTTAAGATTGGCCGGTTAACGGCAGATGAGATTCTCCTCAGTTTTTGTCTTGCAGATGACGAATAGCAAACACAGAAAAATATTCCGTTTAATAAGCATAAAAAACCTCAGTTTCTTTGTGAAAGTTGGTACATAAATGACCAGTAGCCCCTGAGAACCAAATTAATCATTACAGTTTGCGTAAAAGCACGCATATTTTCTCTCCATAATAGCAGCCATCACGCGAACTATCTGTTAGAAGGCGGTGAGTCGCGCGATGTGTATAAAATATTATTTCGTGCGTACTTCGAAATAGCTGATGTTCGTACTTATGTTATCGTGGTATTGGGTTATTTCAGAGTCCCACGATAGCCCACAATATTTAACAGAGTAAATAATATTGCAGTATTCAGTATTTATTTTTTTGATTAGGGCCTAATCACTGTATATACGAGGGCGGTTCAGAAAGTAACCTCCGATTGGTCACAGTGCGGGTTGTGGGGGGAGTAGCGACGCCATCTGTGCGTTCACGCACTCAACAGGTCAGTCGGCATCAAGCCGTGGTCGAGTGAACGTCGTACCTGCGCTAGTTTAGTTTTTGTGGCAGTTTGAAATGTGTGCTGCAATAGAAAACCCCGCCAAATGTGAAGTGCGTGCTGTCATAAGGTTTTTTACAGCCAAAGGATATTCTGCAGCAGCTATTCATCGTGAGCTTTGTGCCGTGCACGGACCAAGAGTTATGAGTGAAGGAGTTGTCCGTGAATGGGTACGTTTATTTAAAAGTGGACGAGAAAACGTTCATGATGAAGAGAGGAGTGGTAGACCATCATTGGTGACTGACGAACTCGTTCAGACAGTTCGTGAAAATCGACGTTTCTCAATGTCGGAGTTGTCTACTGGTTTTCCACAGATTTCTAAGACTCTCTTGTACGAGATAGTGACAGCAAGATTGGGTTACCGTAAGTTCTGTGCACGATGGGTGCCCAAAATTCTTACCGACCACCACAAAACTCAAAGAATGGCCTCTGCATTAGACTTTCTGTCACGTTATGAGGACGAAGGAGAACCATTGTTAAACAGAATCGTGACCAGTGACGAAACCTGGATTAAGTACGTGAACCCTGAGACAAAAGAACAATCAAAGATGTGGGCACATTCAAATTCGCCTACCAAACCAAGAAAAGCCTCGCGAGATTTTTCTGCCAGAAAACTGATGGCAACGGTGTTTTGAGATGCCAAAGGGGTATTGTTGGTTGAATTCATGGAACGTCGTACGACCATTAATCAAGACGTGTACTGTGAAACAATAAAAAAGTTACGACGGGCTATACAGAACAAACGCCGTGGTATGCTGACTTCCGGTATCGTTTTTTTGCACGAAAACGCCCGTCCTCACTCTGCTCGCAGAACAACGGCCCTTCTTGAGTCCTTCAAGTGGGACGTTATCAACCATCCACCTTACAGCCCAGACCTGGCGCCAAGTGATTATCACCTCTTCATGCATTTGAAGAAATGGCTCGGGTCACAGCGGTTTAATGACGACGAAGAGCTCAAAGATGCGGTCACAGGCTGGCTCTAGGCACAAGCGGGTGATTTTTATGCAGAAGGAATTTCAAAGCTTGTGAAGAGATACGATAAGTGCCTCAATCGCTATGGAGACTATGTAGAAAAATAGTGCAAAGATGTAGTTGTAAGATGTATATATTAAAATATTTTTATTTAACTTGGTGTATTTTTTTAAATCAACTGGAGGTTACTTTCTGAACGGCCCTCGTATAAAATTTAACAAAACTCCCGATCCCGAGTACCGCGATGCCACTTACAGCCGCTACTCTTCAGGATCTGAGAAATCGAATTGTTGAAGCTGTCGACTCAATAAACAAGGACCCGTTGATTCGTGTATGGGATGAAATGGACTACCGTTTCGATGTTTCTCGAGCAACGCATGGGGCCCATGTTGAGAGTATGGTATAGCGTACATGCGAGCATAAAACTTCGAAGATTACTCTAGCAAGTGACATTAGCATTCTGTATCTATTTTTCACTGTTTGTCTGTAATAAACAACTTAAAGCTGTTCTTTGTTTTTTAATCACCCTGTAGGTAAATCGGATAGACGTTGTGGAATAGATGTTCATTCCATGTCATTTCCATTTGTTGTGACCGACATGAGTTGAGGGGCAGGCAAGTCTTGTAGCATCTTATTCAAACGTGGGCGGTATATTACCTTCTTAATATTCCTACATTGGCTAATATTCTTGCAAAATACTTAGCAGCAATATTTTGGTACACAACTCACCTAAACTGTTGTCGGCACTCTCTGCTGGGAGAAGAGCGGTAAAAAGTCACTCTCTGACTACTGTAGGTACAGACGAAAGGGGCGAGTAGAGGACAATGAAACAAATAAATAATACTAATAAACGTATGGCCAGAAACAGATAGTTTCTCGATATGAAGTGTGCACAAGGACTGTCATGACAATGTTACGACACTGTTAGTGTCAAAGGCTACGTTTATTTCGAAACATGGCAAGTGTGGCGTTGATTACAAAATGATAAACTACCCTCGTTTGAGTGGACACCGAGGCTGTGGCAACTGCGTTTCGCCAACAAGTGTAACGGTCGGGACTCTGCCATGTCCCCGAATTGAACACGCTGTATTTTTATTGTGTGGGGATGTTTCAAAGCTTTGGTGTATTCTAGCCCTAATTGTTAATGAACTCCGTCCGGAACTCATTGCAGACGGCTGTCAGTTCATTCGGAAAACACCTGGGATTTCTGAAAGTTTGTGAAAGTGAACTTGGACGATAAACAGATCAGACAAGAAGAGAACACAAGGTTTTGAAATGTGGTGCTAGAGAAGAATGCTGAAGATTAGATGGGTAGATCAAGTAACCAGTATGGAGGTACTAAACAGAACTGGGGAGAAAAGAAATTTGTGACACGACAAAAAAGAAGGCATTCGTTGAAAGGACGCATGATGTCTCATAATCACCAATTCAGTATTGCACGCATAGGTGGAGGGCAAAAATTGTAGATGAATACAGTAAGTGGGTTTAAACGGATGCTGGTTGCATCAGTTATTCGGAGATGAAACGACTTGTACAGGATACAGTAGCGTGGACAGCTGCAGCAAAAACGGTCTTTGGACTGAAGACCGCAATAACAACGTGGGCACCGATGGGGAGACGTGTAGAAATCTGCCTTCACATGAACGATGGCCTTTTGGATACTGTTGTAACGTGTTTGTCCTGAAGTGCACATCTTCAGTTTTGAATCGTCGAGAACTCTGCTATGAGGTGTTCAAAGGGGACAGCACCTACTCATCATCACAGATTTCTTCCAGGTTTGTTGTATATACCGGACTTGGCCAGATATGAAAGAGACAGAAGTGACAGCGCCAGATGACCGAGCGTTTTGAAAAATGTGGTATTTTTAGAGCTGGTCGGGTGAGGCATGAGCCACTTATGTTAGTGGACTTCCGAGGTGGACTTTGCACAACGGGAAGAATACAGAATGATAATTCAAGGGGCGCGGATTCGAGTCGTTACGGGCAATTTTTTTTTCATCTTTACGTTACCTTTTTTTTTTTGAGTCATCGGTCTTCTGACTGGCTTCATGTGGTCCGTTACGAATTCCTCTCCTGTGCCAGCTTCTTCGTCTCAGAGCAGCGCTTGCAACCTAAGTCCTCAATTAATTGCTGAATGTCTCCCAATCTCTGTTTTTCTCTACAACTTTTACGTTCTGCTCTAGTACAATGGAATTTATTCTCTGGTGTCTGAACCGATCTCCAACCATTTCGTGCCTTCTTCTTGTCAGTGTTTCCATATATCCGTTTCCTCGCCGATTCTCCGGAGAACTTCCTCATCCCATACCTCATCAGTCTAACTAATCCTATGGAGGTGTCTTATGTTACTTACACTACAAATGGAAGCGAAATAATTGCGAATATACTTTGTTTATGATTCGAAAATAAAATGGAAACGAAAATTTGGGATTGCAAATAATTTTTTGCTGGGGGGGGGGGGGGGGAGGGGGGCTTGTAAGGCGTTTCCGAGAACTTCGTATATAAAATCAGATGTCATTATTATTTTACAGTTCATAATTTACTCTTGCTGTGATATTCATGGTAGAAACAGGGCAACCAGTATTTTTCTGGGTATCTGAAGTAAACACTGAATTTTTGAATAGTCTGGTTTACATTCATAAAAAGTTCTCGCTCGTCCCACAGTTTGGCACCAAAGCACATGTAACTCATCATTTCGCCAAATAGTGGCGAGGAGAGCTAGTAACATACAATGGACTATATTTTGATCCAATCCTTGGGATTTGTTTCTTTTCCTCTCTCGTTGACATAACAGCAGTTTTGAAGCTTTTTGATCATATTCTTCACCTAACGATAAAAATAGACGTCGCAAGGTTGTACTAAGGGAGTGGAGGGAAACAGTTCAATGTAGCACGACGGCAATGCTGCTTCATCTTGAGAAAGCTCGTCGTATAATTGTGGATTTGTTTGCCGTCCCCACGACTCAACTAAACTTAAACTTTGTGTTCTGCCTTACGTCAAGTCTTGTCATGGGGGAAGTTCCGTCAGAGAGGTCCACCGCACGAGCGTCTAGGGAAACGATTCCAGTGGTAGTTTCCCGTTGCCTTCCACTGATGATGATGAAATGATAATGAGGACAACACCCAGTCCCTGAGCGCAGAAAATCTCCGATCCAGCCGGGAATCGAACCCGCGCCCCTTGGCGTGACGGAACGCCGCGCTGAGCACTCAGCTATCGGGGCGGACACGAGTCAGTTAACAGAAGAAATTTGTTCTCCTGCACGTAGGGTTACATCATATCAGTTAAAAATATTTCTTATAGAGCTGTTACTAAGTTTCTCATATTATGATTACTTGCTGTGTAAGTAATTTACAAATTGAAAAAAAAAGATTCGGAATATGGAGTCGACTCCATGAGCCACGGTTTAGCGTTTTGTGTCCTTTACATTGCGCCAACCACCGCCTGGAAACTACGCTAACATACATGAGTCATGCTTCGCTCGAACCACGACAAAAATGCTGTTTTTTTTTTTTTTTTTTTTTTTTTTTTTTTCAACGCTTCACCATCTGGATCTCCCGCTTCTGTCAGTTTCATATCTGGCCACGCCCTGCGTATACCAAAAAGGTGGACGAAATCGATGACGACGAGTAATCGCGGTCGTCTTCTCAATCGTAATACGTTAAATAATTGTCGTGAATATTGTTCTGAATATAATGTAGTCGTGGATATTACAACGGTCACTCTAACCGCACTGTTAAGAAGTGAACTTCTTGTAACACCGGTATTAAATAAAACTCATATCACTACGTAACAGCTCGATACAGCTAGAGCGCGAAGTCATTGCATTTATTATCATTGGAATTTCGTTACAACTCTTCATTTAGCGGTAAACAGCTAAATGTCGTTGCAGCTGCTGACTGTTTGTCAGAATGGCAGCTGTGTTCCTGTTCTGGGCGGATCAGGGATTTCAGGAGTTTTATTGCCCACAAACCATTATCTCCAAAATGTTGCTTTATGACAGGCTGCATTGCCGTGCTGATACAAAAATAGTTGTCTCAGAACTGTTTCGCTGCTATACGCGGTACACAATGCCCCAGAGTGTATTTTTACCGCACCACATTACGTAATTGATTAAATAATTGACGGATGGAAGACGCTCTTAAAACGTTTACGATACATATCTTACAAGCCAAGCAAACAACACTGCTGAAGGGAACACTGAAGAAAGCTTCGGTATGAACTGAGACAGACTTCTGCTGCATTTGAATTTCACTCTCATGTTCTATAACAGCAGCTTGGTTACCTAATACATTGTATGGAATAGGACGGGAAAGTAGTGTTGGAGGATACACTGATTGCTGATTTTGCAGTTCATTACTGAAAATTCAAATATTCTAAATTGTCAGACCATAACATTAAATTTCCACATCGTTGCGGAGTAAAGAAAATATGAGCTTAAGAATATCGAACGAGCTTTCTGATTGGATTCAAGACTTACAAGCTTATATAAATCAACACGCCGTTATTCACTAAATCATCAAATGTGAAACAAAATTCGAACGCGCCCGAAGGCGGTGTTGTATAAGACCACAACTATTCACTGAATATATAAAAAATTATCTGGTATACACTGACGTGATGTGCGACCCCTCCTCATATCGTATCGGAAAACTACAGCAACGCGACGTGGCATGGACTCAACAAGTTGGAAGTCCCCTACAGAAATACAGACCATGCTGCCTCTATAGCCGTTCATAATGCCGAAAGTGCTGCCGGTGCAGGATTTTTTGCACCAGCTGGCCTCTCGATTATGTTCCGTAAATATTCGATTGGATTCATGTCGGGACAAATCATGCACTCGAATTGTCCAGAATGTTCTTCAAACCAACTGCGCCCGTTGACATGGCGCATTGTCATCCAAAAAAATTCCATCGTTGGGAGCATGAGGACCATGAATGGCTGCAGACGGTCTCCGGGTTGCCCAACATAACCACTTCCAGTCAATGGTCGGTTCAGTTTGACAAGAGGATCCATTCCATTCCAGGTAAGCACATCCCACACTAATATGGAGCCAGCGCCAGCTTGCACAGGGCCTTGTTTGTAGTATCATTGCCACAGATGCTACTACAACGCCGCGCCAACACAAGGTTGGCCGAGCACAGCGCACTCTAGCAGGCTGTGCAGCTCGACGGAACTGGAGTGTGCCTCGTTCACTTCTTACGAGGGCAGTTCAATAAGTAATGCAACACATTTTTTTTCTGAAACAGGGGTTGTTTTATTCAGCATTGAAATACACCAGGTTATTCCTCAATCTTTTGGCTACACAACACTATTTTTCAACGTAATCTCCATTCAATGTTATGGCCTTACGCCACCTTGAAATGAGGGCCTGTATGCCTGCACGGTACCATTCCACTGGTCGATGTCGGACCCAACGTCGTACTGCGTCAATAACTTCTTCATCATCCGCGTAGTGCCTCCCACGGATTGCGTCCTTCATTGGGCCAAACATATGGAAATCCGACGGTGCGAGATCGGGGCTGTAGGGTGCATGAGGAAGAACAGTCCACTGAAGTTTTGTGAGCTCCTCTCGGGTGCGAAGACTTGTGTGAGGTCTTGCGTTGTCATGAAGAAGGAGAAGTTAATTCAGATTTTTGTGCCTACGAACACGCTGAAGTCGTTTCTTCAATTTCTGAAGAGTAGCACAATACAGAGTTGATCGTTTGACCATGGGGAACGACATCGAACAGAATAACCCCTTCAGCGTCCCAGAAGACTGTAACCATGACTTTACCGGCTGAGGGTATGGCTTTAAACTTTTTCTTGGTAGGGGAGTGGGTGTGGCCCCACTCCATTGATTGCCGTTTTGTTTCAGGTTCGAAGTGATGAACCAATGTTTCATCGCCTGTAACAATCTTTGACAAGAAATTGTCACCCTCAGCCACATGACGAGCAAGCAATTCCGCACAGATGGTTCTCCTTTGCTCTTTATGGTGTTCGGTTAGACAACGAGGGACTCAGCGGGAACAAACCTTTGAATATCCCAACTGGTGAACAATTGTGACAGCACTACCAACAGAGATGTCAAGTTGAGCACTGAGTTGTTTGATGGTGATCCGTCGATCATCTCGAACGAGTGTGTTCGCACGCTCCCCCATTGCAGGAGTCACAGCTGTGCACGGCCGGCCCGCACGCGGGAGATCAGACAGTCTTGCTTGACCTTGCGGCGATGATGACACACGCTTTGCCCAACGACTCACCGTGCTTTTGTCCACTGCCAGATCACCGTAGACATTCTGAAAGCGCCTATGAATATCTGAGATGCCCTGGTTTTCCGCCAAAAGAAACTCGATCACTGCACGTTGTTTGCAACGCACATCCGTTACAGACGCCATTTCAACAGCTCCATACAGCGCTGCCACCTGTCGGAAGTCAATGAAACTATACGAGACGAAGCGGGAATATTTGAAAATATTCCACAAGAAATTTCCGGTTTTTTTCCACCAAAATTGGCCGAGAAAAAAAATGTGTTGCATTACTTATTGAACTGCCCTCGTAGCTAGATTTCAACCTACGCAGGCGCACTTTCATAATCGGCCCTCATCCAGTTCTGTTTGCATTGATTCTCTGAGGAGGGCCTATCACGCTTAGTCCATGAGAATATGTTGTATTAGTTATAGCCGTAGCTGCAGTCCCACAAACTACTGAAGATAAGTAATTTTCATTGTACTATGTGTTTCTTGAATAATAATCCTTCTCTCTAACAGTGTGCCGCACCGCATATTATTGCAACCTGGACTCCTTCAGCTCCTGTCAACTCGGCCTTCTACTTAATTGCATTTAGTAACGAGCTGAAAACACCCACGCGTTTTGTGCCTCTAAACAGTGAGACACAATATTGTTGACAACTTGGTCCATGGCTTCGTGGGGTCTGCACCACACTCGTACTCTGTCATCAGCTGTTACCAGCTGCAGTCGAATCTCACCTGACCAGGCCACACTTTTCCAGTCCTCTAGGGTCCAACCGCTACGGTCACGAGCCGAGGACAGGCACTGCAGGCGGTGTCGTGGTGTTAGCAAAGCCACTCACGTCGCTCCGCTGCTGCCACACTCTATTAACGTCAAATTTCGCCGCACTGTCCTGGCGCATACGTTCGTCGTACGTCCCACATTGATTTCTACGGTTATTTCACGCGGTGTTGCTTGTGTGTTGTCACTGACAACTCTACGCAAACGCCGCTGCTCTCGGTCATTAAGTGAAGACCGTCGACCACTGCGTTGTCCGTGCTGAGAGATGTTCCTGAAACTTGATATTGTCGGCACACTTTTCACACGTTAGGGAATTCAGTATTCCAAGAGCCGCTATTGACACTGTGGATCTTTGAATAGTGAATTCACTAACGATTTTCGAAATCGAATGTCCCATGTGTCTAGCTCGAGTTACCAATCCGCGTTCAAAGTCTGTTAATTTTCGTCGTGCAGACATAATCATGTTGGAAAGTTTTCATACGAATCAGCTGAGTACAACTGACAGCTCCGCTAATGCAACAACCTTTGACCTTTTGTATGCGATACTACCTTGATCTGTGTACGTCCATATCGCCAACCCACGACTTTTGTCACCTTTGTGTATAACAGCCACAGTTCCAGTACACTATTCGGGGAAAAAGCTGTTTTATATTTGCGAGTCGCAACGCAAGCGATTTGTAAAAATATACAGTAAGAGATGACCAAATACGCGATATACTCGTATATCGGGTTCAAATGGTTCAAATGGCTCTGAGCACTATGGGACTTAACTTCTGAGGTCATCAGTCCCCTGGACCTTAGAAGTACTTAAACCTAACTAATCTAAGGACATCACACACACCCATGCCCGAGGCAGGATTCGAACCTGCGACCGGTGCGGTCGCGCGGTTCCAGACTGTAGCGCCTAGAACCGCTCGGCCACACCGGCCGGCCGTATATCGGGTATAAATAGACGGAGTGATGTATTAGTGTTCGTTTATATAGTAGGTGATAATCGATGGAAGTTGTAACCCCTGCTACAGTACTCGTTAAAGCCTGTACTATGGTAAGTGAGCGGTATTCACCTTATGAGAAAGGATTTTCGCATAGATATCGACCGTGTGTACCTGAATGGTGGCAAATCAGACTTACACCCACTCTGTAATAACAATGATCCGTCAAGTAAGTTCGAAATGCAATCACACTTCAGGATGGATCAAAAGCAAACCAGAAGATGCTACCAACGTGACAAGAATACGGTCGCCAGCTTAATTAGGCATTAACTGAGTTACTTCCCTGTACAAGTTAGTATATATTCATGCAAAACAACAAGTTGTAACACTGCATAATATAGTAGAATTTTAGAACCAGAAAATATATTGAACGCATAGTTTCACATTCTATACTGATATGGAAAATCATGAATACATAACACTACACTATAATGTTTACTACAAAACTTTATATTATCTATTAATCTGATTAAAATCGGGCATAGGTTACCCTAGAAATTATACTTTCGTGCCACACAGAAAATGTCAATTTTGATAAAGATAAAACACTCATAAATTTTGACTTTTATATTGACTTTAACTTCTCCTGGTCAAACCAATTTAGAACACATCAGAATTCAAGTGAATTGGGGGGGGGGGGGCCTTAAACTGTTATGATCGCTGTATTTAAAAAAAATGATTACTGAATTTATTATTCGTTCAAGATTTCCAGTATATAAGTTACTACTTTTTTCATCTTATTTACCGCTCATTTAAATGCCTTTAAATCTGTCTCGAAATAATAAACTTCGTTACTATATTAATACTAAAGTTTCCAGAATGTGATTTTCACTCTGCAGCGGAGTGTGCTCTAATTTGAAACTTCCTGGCAGATTAAAACTGTGTGCCCGGCCGAGACTCGAACTCGGGACCTTTGCCTTTCGCGGGCAAGTGCTCTACCATCTGAGCTACCGAAGCACAACTCACGCAGGGTAGTCACAGCTTTACTTCTGCCAGAATCTCGGCTCCTACCTTCCAAACTTTACAGAAGCTCTCCTGCGAACCTTGCAGAACCAGCACTCCTGAAAGAAAGGATACTGCGGAGACATGGCTTAGCCACATCCTGGGGGGTGTTTCCAGAATGGGATTTTCACTCTGCAGCGGAGTGTGCGCTGATTTGAAACTTGGAAGGTAGGAGACGAGATACTGGCAGAAGTAATGCTGTGAGTACCGGCTGTGAGTCGTGCTTCGGTAGCTTAGATGGTAGAGCACTTGCCCGCGAAAGGCAACGGTCCCGAATTCGAGTCTCGGTCGGGCACACAGTTTTAATCTGCCAGGAAGTTTCAATACTAAAGTTATCTTTCGACTTCGTTAGACCTTCGCTATTCATTTACTGGTTCAGTAACAAAACATTTCTATAAACACCATTCTAAAATAGATAGTTCTGCAAATAATTATTATTATTTCAATTTTTAATTTTCAGTTCGGGACACTCGGATTGCACAACGTTTGGAAAGGACCCTGTCTAGGTTAGTTGTGAGGATAATTAAATGATGGAAAATTTCTGGCAAAATTTAGATTATTATTGCACCAAACAAACACAGTTCACTCTCTGATCCATAAGAATACAGTACTAAAAGTTTCAACCTGCTAGTATCGATGCGGCGGTTGGCGGGCGGCGAGATGGCGAGGCACAGAGCACACATACAACCACAGCTACGGCTCTTGACGTATCGGCACTTTTAATTATTCTTAGCGTCGCAATACTTTTCCATTTAGTGCCTATGGAATTTTGCCATGCTGTGTGGGCGTTGGAACGGCATACCCGAGACTCAGTTAAGCTATGTCTTCCAGGAGGGCCTCCTCGCTCCAGAAGGTGTTGCTCAAACCAGTGCCAAACTCCAACTACCACTGCTGAGCCCGTTGTGCCGTGCAGTGCCCGCGCTCACTTTCCTGCGCTCGCCTGCCATCCATCTTTTACCGCTCCCTGACAGACGAGGTATTCACCCGAGGTTTTGCATTCTACATATCCCAACACATTGCCTACGTATGGACCAGACGCACATTTACAATTTTAAACATCTTACAACAGTTTCAACATTTGTTACATTTCAATTCTATTACAATATTACTTGACATGTGACATAAACATTAATATTCACATTGAAACTTATTTACAGTTTTCTTAACATAATGGCATGAAACAAAAAGAAATTAAATCAGAACATCAATTGCACAAATTTATCGTAAAATCAGATGAAAAGAATTACTTATATGTACAATAGTACAGAGTCGTTGTTGTTACAAAGTATCTACGAGCGCGTGCTGGAAAGTAATGCCTCCGAATTTTTTATGTGAAAAAACTTAATGATTTTTAAATAAAATAAACTTTATTTTCAATCTACGTCTTTCTTCTTCATGTCTGTCCGTCCCCGGTAGCTGAGTGGTCAGAGTGACAGAATGTCAATCCTAAGGGCTCGGGTTCAAATGGCTCTGAGCACTATGGGACTCAACATCTGAGGTCATCAGTTCCCTAGAACTTAGAAGTACATAAACCTGACTAACCTAAGGACATCACACACATCCATGCCCAAGGCAAGATTCGAACCTGCGACTGTAGCGGTCGCGCGGTTCCAGACTGAAACGCCTAGAACCGCTCGGCCACACAGGCCGGCGGCTCGGGTTCGATTCCCGGCTGGGTCAGAGATTTTCTCCGCTCAGGGACTGGGTGTTGTGTTGTCCCAATCATCATCATTTCATCCCCATCGACGCGCAAGTCGCCGAAGTGGCGTCAAATTGAAAGACTTGCACACGGCGAACGGTCTACCCGACGGGATGCCCTAGTCACACATTTACATTTTTTCTTCATGTCTGTGTATTTACGAGGGCCATTCAGAAAGTAACCTCCGGTTGATTTAAAAAAATACACCATGTTAAATAAAAATATTTTAATATATACATCTTACGACTACATCTTTGCACTATTTTTCTACATAGTCTCCATAGCGATTGAGGCACACAAGCTTTGAAATTCCTTCTGCATAAAAATCACCCGCTTGTGCCTGGAGCCAGCCTGTGACCGCATCTTTGAGCTCTTCGTCGTCATCAAACCGCTGTGACCCGAGCCATTTCTTCAAATGCATGAAGAGGTGATAATCACTTGGTGCCAGGTCTGGGCTGTAAGCTGGATGGTTGATAACGTCCCACTTGAAGGACTCAAGAAGGGCCGTTGTTCTGCGAGCAGAGTGAGGACGGGCGTTATCGTGCAAAAAAACGATACCGGAAGTCAGCATACCACGGTGTTTGTTCTGTATAGCCCGTCGTAACTTTTTTATTGTTTCACAGTACACGTCTTGATTAATGGTCGTACCACGTTCCATGAATTCAACCAACAACGCCCCTTTGGCATCCCAAAACACCGTTGCCATCAGTTTTCTGGCCGAAAAATCTTGCGAGGCTTTTCTTGGTTTGGTAGGCGAATTTGAATGTGCCCACATCTTTGATTGTTCTTTTGTCTCAGGGTTCACGTACTTAATCCAGGTTTCGTCACCGGTCACGATTCTGTTTAACAATGGTTCTCCTTCGTCATCATAACGTGACAGAAAGTCTAATGCAGAGGCCATTCTTTGAGTTTTGTGGTGGTCGGTAAGAATTTTGGGCACCCATCGTGCACAGAACTTACGGTAACCCAATCTTGCTGTCACTATCTCGTAAAAGAGAGTCTTAGAAATCTGTGGAAAACCAGTAGACAACTCCGACATTGAGAAACGTCAATTTTCACGAACTTTTGCATCAACTGTCTGAACGAGTTCGTCAGTCACCAATGATGGTCTACCACTCCTCTCTTCATCATGAACGTTTTCTCGTCCACTTTTAAATAAAGGTACCCATTCACGGACAACTCCTTCACTCATAGCTCTTGGTCCGTACACGGCACAAAGCTCACGATGAATAGCTGCTGCAGAATATCCTTTGGCTGTAAAAATCCTAATGACAGCACGCACTTCACATTTGGCGGTGTTTTCTATTGCAGCACACATTTCAAACTGCCACAAAAACTAAACTAGCGCAGGTACGACGTTCACTCGACCACGGCTTGATGCCGACTGACCTGTTGAGTGCGTGAACGCACAGATGGCGTCGCTACTCCCCCCACAACCCGCACTGTGACCAATCGGAGGTTACTTTCTGAACCGCCCTCGTATTTCCTAATATAGTCACGTTCGCGACGAATCCATTATTTTCTCCCAGCGGGAGACCAGTTTGCTGTTCTCGTCACTGTAGAATGATCGACTTTGTTGACGGGGCACAACGTCTTGTGCCATTCCATCACTAACAAAGTGAAATGCTCGAAGGCTTTCTGTCAGTTTTTCGGTGTCAAAATGGTGAACCCAGCTTCGATCGCCTGTGGTAATGATGTTAAGGAGCTCATCTCCTTCACGCTCAAAACACAAAAGAAGTTATTGGGAGTTGTCCGATTTCCTCTGTTTCATGTTAGGAGTGCACCAACCGCGCGCACAGCTTTCTGCACCGCTGTTCTACAGTGATGGACTGTACACGCTCTCATGACACGCCACTCTTAGCTGAGAGCTGTGTCCGTGTAATCCGACGATTTTCTCTTGCGTGTTCGTCCATCCGTTTCCGACGAGTCTCGTCGGTTGCTGTATGCGGTCGTCCTCTCAGAGCTCTGTTACACACTTTGAGCTTAACACTGGCGCTGCCCTTATTACTAGCACGAACACCCCAACATCGCACATTGCTGATGCAGATACGATCGGCTTTCATTTATTTCCTCGATTACAGTATATTCGGAGCCCTCTAGCGGCAGAGTTTTTTTTTTTTTTTTTTTTTTTTTTTTTTTTTTTTTTTTTTCGCGTGGCTAGGGCCTCCCGTCAGGTAGACCGTTCGCCTGGTGCAGGTCTTTCGAGTTAACGCCACTTCGGCGACCTGCGTGTCGATGGGGATGAGATGAAGATGATCAGGACAACACAACACCCAGTCTCTGAGCAGAGAAAATCTCCGACCCAGCCGGGAATCGAACCCGGGACCTTAGGATTGACAGTCTGTCACGCTGACCACTCAGCTACCGGGGCCGGACAGTGGCAGAGTGTTGCAACATGCGTCAGGAAGCGGGAAAATCGACTGAGTAATATGCATGACTTGTAATACCTCAACCGATACTGAGAACAGAATAAAAATTTCTAAGGCATTACTTTTCACCACGTCCTCGCAGAACTGTCTTCCTCCAGCAATGTAGCGTCGAACAACCAGAGAAAACGCATTTACAGCAGGCGCCACGCTGAAATAAATCGAAATAATCCTAAGGCAAACGTAATCCGCCCACGTAAGATGTACCGGTAACTTATAAAATAGTTGGCTGACTCTTCACTATAATTTGTCTTGTATGGCATAAGCACCAGGTATGATGGTCAAAGAGATCGAGAAGCTCTCAAGCGCGAGACTGTCACCGCGATGTTCATCAAAGTCCAGTGTCAGAGGCTACAGGAGAGGTCTTGTTCGTTATGGAGAGGTTTGCTATTAACGTATTCGTAGAGCGTGTGTTCAGAGAATCCGAATAACTTCCGCTGTCTGATCAAAAGTACCCGAACACCAGTTAGTGGGCACCAGTATGGGTTGTGTGTCCATCCTTCGTCATTATGACGGCTTTAGCTCTACTGAGTGTCTGTGGAGCATGGCACACATTCTTCATCGAGCTGAAACCAGAGATGGTAGAGATGTTGAACATTGGAGTTTTGAGCAAAGTCAACGTTCTTAATCATCCCAAAGGTGTTCGACTGGGTTCATGTTGGGATTCTGGCCAGGCCAGACATTTCACTAACGTTTTCTTAAATGCAATCAGGGCACCGCAGTCTAACCACGAAAACCTTCCACTCACCGTAACATCATCTCCTCTGTACATCGCCATTAACTGTACACATGATAGTACATAACATTCTCCGGGCTTTCGCCAAACCCAGACTCTTCCATCGGATCGCCACAGGGTGATTTATCGTCCCAGATCAGTCGTTTCCAGTGATCCACAGTCCAGTGGGCTACTACTTCAGACCAACTCAAGCATCGCTTAGCATTTACTACAGCTAATGGTGGTTTATGAGAAGATGCTCGCCCATTGGATCCCATTTTTTAAACTTACTACGCACAGTCGTGGAGCTAGTTGAACACTGGATCCCATTTTTTAAAGTTACTACGCACAGTCGTGGAGCTAGATGAACTGGTGGTAGCACTTTGGAACTCACAAGTGATTTCTTTTGTTGATTTCATTCAGTTTTTTAGAAGCAGTCTTCACTCGTCGGTCATTAGTCTAGGTTCAGCAGTAGATGTTTATTCGCGTTTCCATTTTTCCAGCCTCATCTGCTTGGGCGACTTTAGAAGGTTTGCAATGTCCGTAATGGGTTTGTTACTGAATTGACAACCAGTTACTAGTCGACGTTGGAAGTCTCTGAGCTTTCCTGTTTCCCTACCAGTAACATAACTACTACCAGTCTGCTTTTATACCGGCGGGTCCACCTGTCGTAATATCTAGTGGTCGATTCCGTATCACATGAGGATATTCCTATTAGACATTGTGTACCTTTCTCTCGCATATACAACCCAGAATGATCAAAACAGGAAATTCAGGGAAATTTTAATTGATGCAAGGGCTTACCGACAGTCGTCCTTCCATAGTATCACTCGCGAATGTAACAGCGAAGGAATGGACTTACAATAGCATCAGAAGTACTCTCCACCATACACCATGAATTGTGTTGTCGACTCTCCGCCACACACCTTGAAATGGATAGTGAACTATAGATGTAGATGGACTTCGAGCAAAACGTAGTGTCAGTGGTATTCTGTACCGTTACGTGATAGGTTAAAACAGAATACAATTACTTTCCACAACGAACCTTTCGCTCCATAGTGGATTGTGCGCTATCTACTGTAAGACTCAGATTTTACAGTTTCTAACGCACAATTCAACAAAACCTGACGTTTTAATTTCACAGAACGGGCATATGATTAGTGAAACTGAAAGCCCACGTTCAGGATCTTGTTCAAAGGCTTAATACTGCAATTTTTACTATTCGAACGGTATCAGAAGTGAGTGATACTTCGACACGAAAATTAGTCTACTTCGCTTATTCTCATTCGCTTATGTCGTGTGGTATTATATTTGGGGTAACTCTTCCCATTCTCGAAGGATATTTTTGGCTCAGGAACGGGCGGTTCGGGCAATAAGTGGTGTGAGTTCACGAACCTCTTGTCGACCTCTGTTCACGAGTCTGGGTATTTTGACATTGGGCTCTCAATATGTATATTCCTTATTATCGTTTCCTGTTACCAATATTAGTTTATACTCAAGAATAAGCAGGTTTCACTCAGTTAATACTCGGCAGAAATCAAACCTACATTTGGATCGGACTCTTGCACTCTTGTGCAAAAAGGTGTGCAGCATACTGCTGCATCCATTTTCAATAAGCTGCCACTCGAATTCAAAAATCTCATCAGTAATCCACGCGCTTTCAAATCGAAACTGAAGAGTTTCCTTATGGGTCACTCCTTCTATTCTGTCGAGGAGTTCTTTGAAAAATTAAGCTGATTCTTATTATATTGCTGATTGCGTTTACTCAAACTTTGAAACGTCCCATTAGAAAAATTATGAATGATTGTGCTGGTAAACCCCTCACGTTATTTGATTTTCAAACAGCTGAACAGAACTGAACGTACTAAGGCATTTCTCTCTTTACTTATTCTGATCAACACTAAACTGACACACAATATTTTTAGCGCAACGCAATCTGACTTTTAGTAATCCCAACAAAAGAATGGCCCTAACTAACAATAACTTATACCTTTCATGAATCACTTACGTCACAAAAATCTTCGTTACTCAAACTACTGCATACGGCGAGCGCCAATACTGCCAGCTAAATAAAAGATTCTAACTACTGAAGTCACTAACTACTGATAGGCATAGTTAGCAAATGAAAGATTTTGGTAAAGAACAAACAATCTGTTTACCTTAATAGTGTTCAAAAGTCATAATATATACATCAGTTCATGACATCCAGTCTTACAAATTTACTGTCTCTGATGGACACACGTCCAGATCACCCGTTCTCAAAACTCCGCCATCTCTCTCCCCACATCCACCACTGCTGGCGGCTCACCTCCAACTGCGCAACGCTACGCGCTGTTCACATCCAACTGCCCAACACTACAATAGCGAGCATTACAACAATGCTAACCAGCCACAGACTGCACACAGCACAGCCAGTGATTTTCATACAGAGCGCTACGTGGCGTTACCAACATAAAAACCTAAACAGCCTACTTACAACTTATGGACTGACTTTTTTCAGGTTCATGAACATTTATTTTGATCTGTTATTACTTTTATGTTGTAATTTCATGTACTGACACGTTCCATGACCTTGGAGATTTGCTCCTCAATTTGGTCCTGCGGAACTTGACGTGTAAATAAATAAAAAACGAGGTACTGTGGCTCTTCTGTTGTAGATACCGTCGCATCGAGTCTCGTGGCAGTTGAAGCTGCCAAGTTGCCGTAAGCGGAGAAAATGCGCTCTGCGGCAGGCCCAGGAGTTTCATAGGCTGCACGACCCGCTCGGAATTGAACAGGTTGCGCTGGAAGGCGGCGGGCACCTGTGTCTGCGAGAGGGCGGCCTCTGGAATGCGGCTGACCGCTCCGCTCAGCTGGAGAAAGTGCTCCTGCGTCCAGCTCTCCAGTAGACACGCAGGGGTTGCCTCTACACTGAGCGCCGGACCGCACGGTGCTTCCGCGTAAGTCTCCACACGACAGTGAGTTGTAGTACTTCTGAGTTTAACGTAGAAAACAATCTGCACTGCCTGACCAAAAGTATCCAGCCATTCTTAGGTAATACGGAAATGACAGCTAGATGTCACGAGGAAGGGACCCGCTAGCGTAAAAGGAAGCGGAGAGTACTGCGTTGTTAGCAGAGAAGCAGTAAAACCAAATGGGTGGGTCATTGGCTTCGAACGTCGTCTATTCATGTGTATCTGGGTGTTTAGTGTATCTGGGATTGTAAAACAGTTAAGATCCTTACACGCCAAGAAGGCATCTGGCCCAAACGGTATCCCCGTAAGATCATATGTTGACTGTGCTACAAATATAGCACCATTCTTATCCATCATCTATAGTAGATCATTGGAACGGCGGAAAGTTCCACGGGACCGGAAGAAGGCCCAGGTCATTGCAATCTATAAAAAAGGGAGAAAATCGGATGCACATAATTACCAGCCAATTTCACTGACATCGATTTGTTGTAGAATCACGGAACACATTTTGTGTTCAGACATAATGATCTTTCTACACTCTGAGAAGCTCATCTGCAGAAACCAGCACGGTTTTAGGAAACAGCGGTCATGCGAGACACCGCTTTGCGCATGATATACAACAGGCTCTAGATACCGGCTCCCAAGTTGATGCCATATTTTTCGACTTTCGAAAGGCGTACATGGGTGTGACTATTCGAAATGGTCTCAAATGGAATCTTCATATTACACAATTAACCGGCAAAGCGAACTCTAGATTGCGGTTTATTGGTAGAATCCTGAAGCGATGCAGGCCTTCACCAAAGGAAATTGCTTACAATACGTTAGTTCGTCCAGTCTTATTGTTCGTCTGTATGGGGCCCTTACCAGTTGGGTCTGATTCAAGAGATTGAGAAGGTCCAAAGAAGAGCGGAAAGATTCCTGACTGGTACATTTAGCCATCGTGGGGGCGTTACAAATGTCATAGAAAGTTTGAAGTGGGACACACTGGCAGTTAGACGACGCGCTGAACGAAAGGGGCTGCTCCCAAAATTCCGAAATCCGATCTTCGCCGAGGATGTAGAGCATATATTATTACCATCAACTTTCAAATCGCGCAGTGATCAGAGCTCGTACTGAGGCCTTCAGACAGTCGTTTTTCCCTCGCGCGATCCGCGAGTGGCGGAGAGGGGGGGAGAGGGGGGGAGAGGGGGGGGGGGAATTTGACTTTGGCGCGAATTGTGCCCTCCCGCCACACACCGCTTGGTGGCTAGGGGAGTATACAGGGTGATTCAAAAAGAATACCACAACTTTAAAAAAGTGTATTTAATGAAAGAAACATAATATAACCTTCTGTTATACATCATTACAAATAGTATTTAAAAAGGTTTTTTTTCACTCAAAAACAAGTTCAGAGATTTTCAATATGGCCCCCTCCAGACACACGAGCAACATCAACACGATACTCCGACTCGTTCCACACTCTCTGTAGCATATCAGGCGTAACAGTTTGGATAGCTGCTGTTATTTCTCGTTTCAAATCATCAATGGTGGCTGGGAGAGGTGGCCGAAACACCATATCCTTAACATACCCCCATAAGAAAAAATCGCAGGGGGTAAGATCAGGGCTTCTTGGAGGCCAGTGATGAAGTGCTCTGTCACGGGCTGCCTGGCGGCCGATCCATCGCCTCGGGTAGTTGACGTTCAGGTAGTTACGGACAGATAAGTGCCAATGTGGTGGCGCTCCATCCTGCTGAAAAATGAATTGTTGTGCTTTTGTTCGAGCTGAGGGAACAGCCAATTCTCTAACATCTCCAGATACTGTAGTCCAGTTACAGTAGCACCTTCGAAGAAAAAGGGACCAAAAACTTTATTGGCTGAAATGGCACAGAAAACGTTCACCTTAGGCGAGTCACGTTCATACTGAGTTGTTTCCCGCGGATTCTCAGTGCCCCATATACAGACATTGTGACGGTTGACTTTCCCGTTAGTGTGGAAAGTTGCTTCATCACTAAACACAATCTTCGAAACGAAAGATTCATCTGTTTCCATTTGAGCAAGGATAAAATCACAGAAATCGATTCTTTTAATCTTATCAGCTGCAGACAGTGCTTGAACCAATTTCAGACGATAAGGTTTCATAACTAACGTTTTTCGTAGGACTCTCCATACAGTTGATTGTGGAATTTGCAGCTCTCTGCTAGCTCTGCGAGTCGATTTTCCTGGGCTGCGAACAAATGCTTGCTGGATGCGTGCTACATTTTCATCACTCGTTCTCGGCCGTCCAGAACTTTTCCCTTTGCACAAACACCCATTCTCTGTAAATTGTTTATACCAACGTTTAATACACCACCTATCAGGAGGTTTAACACCATACTTCTTTCGAAATGCACGCTGAACAACTGTCGTCGACTCACTTCTGCCGTACTCAATAACACAAAAAGCTTTCTGTTGAGCGGTCGCCATCTTAGCATCAACTGACGCTGATGCCTAGTGAACAGCGCCTCAAGCGAACAAATGTACAACTAAATGAAACTTTATAGCTCCTTTAATTCGCCGACAGATAGTGCTTAGCTCTGCCTTTTGTCGTTGCAGAGTTTTAAATTCCTAAAGTTGTGGTATTCTTTTTGAATCACCCTGTATATGTAGACGTAGGTATCTGAGTAACACGCCCACCAGGGACGTATTAATCCTCCCAAAGCCGCCCAAGTCGAGTGTTGGTGATGTCACTGTGAAGTGGAAACGCGAAGGAACAACGTGATAAGGCACACCTCAAGATGCTTTTCTCTAAGAATGATCGCATTATGAAGATTTCATGGAGTTTCTTCGTCTGAATGAAATACGGTGATTGCAAGATGCACGACAAGTTTTGGCAGTGAACCGAGCGAAAGAGGGTCGCAGCTCTGGAACCACTGTACTTGATCTGGGCTTTGCTGAAAGCGTTACTTCGTGATCGAATGGTTATGACATGTTTGTCCTTCACACTATCTCACCAAAAGTATTCGGGTATCCCTTATGTAATGTGAAATTGACCGCCAGACGGCACGAGAGGTGGGCCTTCCAATGTAAAAGGAGTTGAGGAATATTGTATTGTCAACAGAGAAGCAGCGACAGCAAGAGAGCACAGTGATTTCGAACGTCACCTGAGTAACAAATCCATCAGGTGCTTTTGAACCCTCCTAAAGCTGCCGAATTCGGCTGTTGGTGATATTACTGTGAAGTGAAAATAGGAAGGAACATCCACAGTTCAACCAAGATCAGGTGGACGTCATACACTGACGGGCAAGGGCCCTCGAATACTGTGGAGGTTGGTTTGGTTACAAAAAGTTGCGTGAGAACTGCAAAAGGAATCACTCTTCAGTTCCAAAGTGCTGCCAGAGTCCATCCAGCACAATGACTCTGTGTTAAAAAGAAAGGAATATTGTTGTTGAGTAGTTCCACAGAAGTCACACACTTCTCTACTCAGTGCTAAGTGGCGCTTGAGGTGATGTAAAAAGCGGTGACATTGGACAATGGATGACTAGAAACGAGTGATTTGATGTGATGAACCACGCTCTATCGTGTGTCAATCCGATGGAAGGGTATGGGTTTGCCGAACGACTGAGATCGTTACCTGCCTACATGTGTAGTGCCTACAGTGAGGTACGAAGTGGTTTCAAGGTATGGGGGGCGGCTGGGCATGGTTAGGGTGTGGGCCTCGTATTACTCTGAAGAAAACGTTAAATGCTGAATGATATAAATACACATTGTCGGATGTAAGGTCCACCAGTTATGCAAAACACAGTTTTTTCGAAGTTCCCAGACATGTTTCAGCACCTCTGTGCCATTATCAGTGAGTTTCTGTTTTATTTAATCTTTACACTCGATTTGCATGGTTTTTCAGGACCACTTGTGTGTTATTTATTACAGGTAGATTGTCATGTTTTTGTGTAGCAAGCCCTTTTATTCTCAGCATCATGGTGAGGTCTTCTGAAGAACACGTAAATATAACACGTAGTTTCACAAACAAGGTCGTAAAAGGACTTTGCGCTTCACCAAAACACACTGGAAACAACCATAACTACAGTGTGTTTTGGTGAAGTGCAAAGTGCTTTTACAATCTTATTTGTGAAACTATGTGTTACATTTTCTTGTGCTTCACAATACCTCACCATGATGCTGAGAATAAAAGGGCTTGCCACAAAAAAACATGAGAAGCTACCTGTAATAAATAACACACAAGTGGTCGTGGGAAACCTTGCAAACATAGTGTAAAAATTAAATAAAACAGAAACCTACTAATGATGGCACGGAGGTGCTGAAACATGTTTTGGGATCTTCGGAAAAACGTTGTTTCGCATAACTGGCGGATCTTAACATGCAACAATTTCAATTGCAAACACGGTAAACACAAGGAGCTGCAATTTCAAATGATGGAGATATAAATACAGTTTACAGGATATGTAACTCTGCAGAGGAGGAACAGTTCGGAGACGATGGTTGTTTGTATAAGAATGACAAATCACTCTGTCATGAAATCTGTATCGAAGTGGTCTGTGGACTGGCGTCCCTCCGCAAACCTTCAGATGGTTCATTCAATTGTCCTCAGCATCGTCCAAGCTATTATAAAGGCGAAGGGTCGCCACACCTACTTTTAATGCCCACTAGTAGATAGATCCAATACAACGGTATGCAATACCTAGATATTAAGCTAGATGCGTATTATATATTTAATTTAAGCCTTATAAATTTAGGTCTTTGTATCTGACTGACTTCACGAAAACATTACAAAATAAAATGGGAGTATTGCTCATGAGTCATCGGCTTAGTGATCTTATTGCATTTTGAGATACGAATATATTGTATATGTCAGCAGTTCATGCTATATTCCATAATAAATAGCTAAGTATAAGGTCACTTTGACAAAATTTTTGTCTTTCGACGTATTTCTCTGACAGTCAGTACTTTCCCGTCTTTATTTTTTTTATGTAACAAACAGATAATAGTGTTTATTAACTATAAATATACTGATATGCATATAATTTCTTGCTTTTTGATAATGTAAATTCATAAAAAAATTCATTATGTTAACATCCTCTGTCTCATTAGAGTCACTTCTGTATTAAAGTAGCTGGATGGCAGCGCCATCTGGAAGTCAGTGTTTTCTTGCTACGCCTCGGCCAGCTGGCTGACAGCTGTCACACAGTCAGATCCTTGCTTGTGTTATGATCATTTTAGGAGTGATATCTTGTTTACATTCACTCATGGGTGATGCAACTAGCCTTGCTGTCTATCTTTTGTACACATGTGTGGCAATATGGGCACAGTAACAACATTTGATTAGTGTTTAACGTTGTCAGTTTGCATAACCAACTACGTTTTTTAATTTAGGTAACGTATATTACATCACTCACTATATATTTCCTCACGTTTTTATCGTGTTACGTTTAAAAAATTTTTTACACGACGATGTGTAATGTTTGTCACACGCTTAACAACATTTCAGATTGGTGCACGTTGCACAATGAAAAACCAGAAATGGAATATACACTCCTGGAAATTGAAATAAGAACACCGTGAATTCATTGTCCCAGGAAGGGGAAACTTTATTGACACATTCCTGGGGTCAGATACATCACATGATCACACTGACAGAACCACAGGCACATAGACACAGGCAACAGAGCATGCACAATGTCGGCACTAGTACAGTGTATATCCACCTATCGCAGCAATGCAGGCTGCTATTCTACCATAGAGACGATCGTAGAGATGCTGGATGTAGTCCTGTGGAACGGCTTGCAATGCCATTTCCACCTGGCGCCTCAGTTGGACCAGCGTTCGTGCTGGACGTGCAGACCGCGTGAGACGACGCTTCATCCAGTCGCAAACATGCTCAATGGGGGACAGATCCGGAGATCTTGCTGGCCAGGGTAGTTGACTTACACCTTCTAGAGCACGTTGGGTGGCACGGGATACATGCGGAAGTGCATTGTCCTGTTGGAATAGCAAGTTCCCTTGCCGGTCTAGGAATGGTAGAACGATGGGTTCGATGACGGTTTGGAAGTACCGTGCACTATTCAGTGTCCCCTCGACGATCACCAGTGGTGTACGGCCAGTGTAGGAGATCGCTCCCCACACCATGATGCCGGGTGTTGGCCCTGTGTGCCTCGGTCGTATGCAGTCCTGATTGTGGCGCTCACCTGCACGGCGCCAAACACGCATACGACCATCATTGGCACCAAGGCAGAACGGACTCTCATCGCTGAAGACGACACGTCTCCATTCGTCCCTCCATTCACGCCTGTCGCGACACCAATGAAGGCGGGCTGCACGATGTTGGGTCGTGAGCGGAAGAAGGCCTAACGGTGTGCGGGACCGTAGCCCAGCTTCATGGAGACGGTTGCGAATGGTCCTCGCCGATACCCCAGGAGCAACAGTGTCCCTAATTTGCTGTGAATTGGCGGTGCGGTCCCCTATGGCACTGCGTAGGATCCTACGGTCTTGGCGTGCATCCGTGCGTCGCTGCGGTCCGGTCCCAGGTCGACGGGCACGTGCACCTTCCGCCGACCACTGGCGACAACATCGATGTACTGTGGAGACCTCACGCCCCACGTGTTGAGCAATTCGGCGGTACGTCCACCCGGCCTCCCGCATGCCCACTATACGCCCTCGCTCAAAGTCCGTCAACTGCACATACGGTTCACGTCCACGCTGTCGCGGCATGCTACCAGTGTTAAAGACTGCGATGGAGCTCCGTATGCCACGGCAAACTGGCTGACACTGACGGCGGCGGTGCACAAATGCTGCGCAGCTAGCGCCATTCGACGGCCAACACCGCGGTTCCTGGTGTGTCCGCTATGCAGTGAGTGTGATCATTGCTTGTACAGCCCTCTCGCAGTGTCCGGAGCAAGTATGGTGGGTCTGACACACCGGTGTCAATGTGTTCTTTTTTCCATTTCCAGGATTGTATTTTTTATTGTTCACTTTTTATATGCAATTTTCCGTAAGAATAAAAAACCGTCTTGTTTGCCAATTTGCTTTATGTTAATGATGCGTTTCACCCTTTTAGGGCATCATCAGACTGTTTAGAACTAGTTTGGTACGTAACGCATCCGTCATAGAGCCATATAAACTACTGGCCATTACAATTGCTACACTACGACGATGACGTGCTACATACGCGAAATTTAACCGACAGGAAGAAGAGGCTGTGAAATGCCAATGATTAGCTTTTCAGAGAATTCACACAAGTTTGGTGCCGGTGGCGACCCCTACAACGTGCTAACATGAGGAAAGTTTCCAACCGATTTCTCATACACAAACAGCAGTTGACCAGAGTTGCCTGGCGAAACGTTGTTGTGATGCCTCGAAACAGCATATCCAGACACTCCGGGATGATGATGGCATTGAAACAAAGGATGACACGCGTAAAGCTGAAATACTAAACACCTTTTTCCAAAGCTGTTTCACAGAGGAAGACCGCACTGCAGTTCCTTCTCTAAATCCTCGCACAAACGAAAAAATGGCTGACATCGAAATAAGTGTCCAAGGAATAGAACAGCAACTGGAATCACTCAATAGAGGAAAGTCCACTGGACCTGACGGGATACCAATTCGATTCTACACAGAGTACGCGAAAGAACTTGCCCCCCTTCTAACAGCCGTGTACCGCAAGTCTCTAGAGGAACGGAAGGTTCCAAATGATTGGAAAAGAGCACAGATAGTCCCAGTCTTCAAGAAGGGTCGTCGAGCAGATGCGCAAAACTATAGACCTATATCTCTTACGTCGATCTCTTGTAGAATTTTAGAACATGTTTTTTGCTCGCGTATCATGTCATTTCTGGAAACCCAGAATCTACTATGTAGGAATCAACATGGATTCCGGAAACAGCGATCGTGTGAGACCCAACTCGCCTTATTTGTTCATGAGACCCAGAAAATATTAGATACAGGCTCCCAGGTAGATGCTATTTTTCTTGACTTCCGGAAGGCGTTCGATACAGTTCCGCACTGTCGCCTGATAAGCAAAGTAAGAGCCTACGGAATATCAGACCAGCTGAGTGGCTGGATTGAGGAGTTTTTGGCAAACAGAACACAGCATGTTGTTATCAATGGAGAGACGTCTACAGACGTTAAAGTAACCTCTGGCGTGCCACAGGGGAGTGTTATGGGACCATTGCTTTTCACAATATATGTAAATGACCTAGTAGATAGTGTCGGAAGTTCCATGCGGCTTTTCGCGGATGATGCTGTAGTATACAGAGAAGTTGCTGCATTAGAAAATTGTAGCGAAATACAGGAAGATCTGCAGCGGATAGGCACTTGGTGCAGGGAGTGGCAACTGACCCTTAACATAGACAAATGTAATGTATTGCGAATACATAGAAAGAAGGATCCTTTATTGTATGATTATATGATAGCGGAACAAACACTGGTAGCAGTTACTTCTGTAAAATATCTGGGAGTATGCGTACGGAACGATTTGAAGTGGAATGATCATATAAAACTAATTGTTGGTAAGGCGGGTACCAGGTTGAGATTCATTGGGAGAGTGCTTAGAAAATGTAGTCCATCAACAAAGGAGGTGGCTTACAAAACACTCGTTCGACCTATACTTGAGTATTGCTCATCAGTGTGGGATCCGTACCAGGTCGGGTTGACGGAGGAGATAGAGAAGATCCAAAGAAGAGCGGCGCGTTTCGTCACTGGGTTATTTGGTAACCGTGATAGCGTTACGGAGATGTTTAATAAACTCAAGTGGCAGACTCTGCAAGAGAGGCGCTCTGCATCGCGGTGTAGCTTGCTCGCCAGGTTTCGAGAGGGTGCGTTTCTGGATGAGGTATCGAATATATTGCTTCCCCCTACTTATACTTCCCGAGGAGATCACGAATGTAAAATTAGAGAGATTAGAGCGCGCACGGAGGCTTTCAGACAGTCGTTCTTCCCGCGAACCATACGCGACTGGAACAGGAAAGGGAGGTAATGACAGTGGCACGTAAAGTGCCCTCCGCCACACACCGTTGGGTGGCTTGCGGAGTATCAATGTAGATGTAGATGTAGATGTAAGGAGGAGAATTGCGTACCATCACGTTTCTGACTTTGATAAAGGTCGGACTGTAGCCTGTCGCGATTGCGGTTTATCGTATGGCGACATTGCTGCTCGCGTTGGTCGAGATCCAATGACTGTTAGCAGAATATGGAATCGGTGGGTTCAGGAGGGTAATACGGGACGCCGTGCTTGATCCCAACGGCATCGTATCACTAGAAGTCGAGATGACAGGCATCTTATCCGCATGGCTGTAACGGATCGTGCAGCCACGTCCCGACTCCTGACTCAACAGATGGGGACGTTTGCAGGACAACAACCATCTGCACGATCAGTTCGACGACGTTTGCAGCAGCATGGACTATCAGCTCAGAGACCATGGCTGCGGTTACCCTTGACGCTGCATCACAGACAGGAGCGCCTGCGTTGGTGTACTCAACGACGAACCTGGGTGCACGAATGGCAAAACGTCTTTTTTTCGGATGAATCCAGGATCTGTTTACAGCATCATGATGGTCGCATACGTGTTTGGCGACATCGCGGTGAACGCACTTTGGAAGCGTGTATTCGTCATCGCCATACTGGCGTATCATGCGTTGTGATGGTATGGGGTGCCATTGGTTACACGTCTCGCTCACGTCTTGTTCCAATTGACGGCACTTTGAACAGTGGACGTTACATCTCAGATGTGTTACGATCCGTGGCTCTACCCTTCATTCTATCCCTGCGAAACTCTACATTTCAGCAGGATAATGCACGACCGCATGTTGCAGATCCTGTACAGGCCTTTCTCGATACAGAAAATATTCGACTGCTGCCCTGGCCAGCACATTCTCCAGATCTCTCACCAAATGAAAACGTCTGGTCAAAGGTGGTCGAGCAAGTGGCTCGTGACAATAGGCCAGTCACTACTGTTGATGAACTGTGGTATTGTGTTGAAGCTGCATGGGCAGCTGTACCTGTACACGCCATCCAAGCTGTGTTTGACTCAATGCCCAGGCGTATCAAGGCCGTTATTACGGCCGGAGGTGGTTGTTCTGGGTACTGATTTCTCAGTATCTATGCACCCGAATTGCGTGAAAATGTAATCGCATCTCAGTTCTAGTATAATATATTTGTCCAATGAATACCCGCTTATAATCTGCATTTCTTCTTGGTGTAGGAATTTTAATGGCCGGTAGTGTAATATGGAAAACGGACACAACAGTGACTGGATGTGTCATTCAGTCACCACTGCGTCCATTTTAAATTTTATACGGCTTTATGATGGATGGGTTATATATCCAGTTACATTTACACAATGTGATGATGCTCCAAAAGTCTGAAATATGCAATCGATATTAAACATTTCCGCAACCAAAACGGTTATTTGCTGAAATAATTCGAAACATTGCTGTAACACCAAGCCACAATGGAATGCAATAATTTTCTGCAAATTGGATCTGAAGATGGCTCGTCAAGGGGCAGAAACCAATAACCAATACAGAAAATTTGCGATCTTGAGGTAGAAATTTTATCCACACATGTTTTAAGTCAACAGGTACCGTATCTCCCCAATGACAATGTGAAAGAATAATATCCAATAATATATTTATTATGTTCGACGGTGGAAAGCCACGGTATGTAGCCGCGCTGTCTAAGGCGCCTTGTCATGGTTCGCGCGGCTTCACCCCTCGGAGGTTCGAGTCCTCTCTCGGGCATGTGTGTGTGTGTGTTGTCCTTAGCGTAAGTTATTTTTAGTTACCTTAAGTAGTGTGTAAGCCTAGGGGCCGATGACCTCAACAGTTTGGTCCCATAGGGACTTACCAAAAATTTCCAAATTTTCTACGATGGTAAGCTTCAAGAAATTATCAAGGCACGTGGAGCACTATTATCCCTGTATACAAACTCACTACGTGACCAGACGTCCCTCAACGTTCATTACTTTTAGTCCTACAGATGTAAGCATGTGACTAATAGCGTGTAATACCTCTTTTTTCCTAAGGTTTCGGGGAAATCTTTCCACCATATCCATCTTCATCTTAGCTGAACATCATCAGTTGCGTGAAAAGGTATGAACTTCCGAAGAATATGAGTGTGAAGATGCAGTAACAACTCGTAAATATGGCTACAAAAATCTACATCAGCATCTACATTTGCACATAACGGTGTTTCGTGGGAAATGTTTTGAATATCCCCCTTTCCTCTTGCAGTAACGAAAGATGTTCTGGAAGAAAGACTGTCGGTAACACGCTTCACGAGCGTGGTTTCTCTGATTTGATTTCTCTGATTTGATTCTCTGATTTTACCGTGATGGTCATTCTGTATGATACATGTAGCAGCATACAGTACGTTGGCCGGCCGGAGTGGCCGAGCGGTTCTAGGCGCTACAGTCTGGAACCGCGCGACCGCTACGGTCGCAGGTTCAAATCCTGCCTCGGGCATGGATGTGTGTGATGTCCTTAGGTTAGTTAGGTTTAAGTAGTTCTAAGTTCTAGGGGACTGATGACTTCAGACGTTCAGTCCCATAGTGCTCAGAGCCATTTTGAACAGTACGTTGTTTGGTTCATGTTGGAATTTACGCTATCAGAATTTTAACAGCAACCGTCTCGGTGACCCATAAGATTGTTTTGCAGCGTCTAGCACTAAAGAAATGAGCAATTTGGGCCATAATGACTTAATACTTACGTACAGATCGCTGAAGTCTGAAGGGGGTGGTTGTGGAACAGTCGATTTTAAGCCCAGATCCTCAAACAAAATTAAACCGAAACGCTTTTAGCAGCGTTATATACTTATATAGAGCAAGTAGAGCATGTGAAGATAGTAAACTCAGCAAAATTAGTGCGAATGCGACGCATCAATTCGTAAAAGTAGTAGTAAGTCTCAAAGTTCGTTAGCGTGAAGTCTCACCAACATTCACACTGAAATCTAAAGTTTATTAATCATCAATGTTATCGCGTCGAACAACTAACAAATTCGTCACATTATTTGAAACAATAAAGCTGCAGCAACAAATATTTTTCACAGCTGTCTGAAGCAGTTAAATAACAACCACTGAATCAAAAGAAACGATCACTGAAATCGACATGAAAATTCCATGTGCCGACTTACTTCAAAGGCCACAGCTCATTCGCACGAAATTATTGAAAGTTTCGAAAAATTTCCAAGGGTTAAAGCTCACGACCGCAAAATATTTTAAGTCGCACGAATGCTGTCTTAGACCCTGCGGCGCTCTGGTTGGCCAAACATGCTGTTTATAAAACGATCGCAGTTCTAATTTTTTTAATATTACATTCCCCGTATACATACTGTTAAAAAAAGATCTACATATTTTCAGAGTTGCTAGCATGGACTGAAACAAGACAAAAACTAATACCTTAATTTTTATGAGTACAAAGGTACTGTGAAATACGTCTGTCCTACTGCAGGCTCTTTGGCATTACGGCCGACCTACAGAATGCAGTAAAAAAAAAATGAGGACACATTCCTCTGTTACTGTCCATGGATACAGTATGCCAGCATGCAGTATACATATGTTAGTACTGTTGCTGCAAACCGTATTCACACTTCAGAGTAAGTCCATTGCATACATTAGTTTTAATGAAACCACTTGGTGTTTTAATATGTTCGTGAAATGCTTTTACCTTGTAGTTTTATCTTTGCACTTACCAACATAACGGCAGTCTATTACTCCACACGATAAATGGCAGCCATTATATTCTGTTATGGTCTGGCAAATGGAACCAGCCGTCGAGTCCGTGTCGCGTAAGCTGAAATATCTCCGTAATGAAGGGTACCATCCGCACAATTGTTTAGCCGTCTTTTCAAGCGACTCTGACTCCGTAGGTCCAACAATGGCGGATCGTGCCAGACCTCACGCCATTTGTACTCCTGTTATGGAGGAGCGAACATGGTAACGATTGGAAGAATATCCCGGTACTAGTGTACAGAGAATTTTTGTGTCTATCGGGCAGTCCTGCATGAACAGTTGCTATGCCTATGTCAGGTACAGCGCGTAAAAGCCCTTCGGGTATATGATGAGTCTTCCAGAATATAGTTCTGCCAATAGCTGTTGCAAGGATGTGAAGATGTACCTATCACGATAAAGGTACTGTTCACAGACGAGGCTGGTTTGCCGCGGGATGGGTTGTCAGTTTTCATAACCAACATGTGTGGGATGACGTAGATCCACAAACAGCTGAAGAATCAAGATAACAGCGCGTTTTTACAATTACTTTATGTGCAGGAATTATCGGTGATAGACTAACACGGCATTACATACTACCAAACACGTTGACCGAGGCAAAGGTACTTCTATTTTTTTTTCTTTTTTCCCTCAAACGACTAATAGCAGAAGTACCATCCCAACGACGTCTGGAGATGTTCATGCTTCGTGGAGCACCAGCTCATTTTTTCTGGAATGTCCGAGACCACGTCACACAGATATTTAATGGCCAATGGATTGGTCAGAGAGGTCCAATATGTTGGCCAGCTCGTTCACCCGATTTAATCCCCTGGATTGTTGGGACACTCGAAATCTTTGGTGTAACCAAGCCCCGTTAATGATGTACAAACACTACAGCAACGTGTCATCAATACCTGCCAACGCATCAGTGACCAAACTAGCGTTTTCAGAGAGTACGCTATTCCGTAAGACGCTGCATTGAAGCATGCCTTGCTATGAATAGACACCTTATAGATCACCTCTTTTAGGGATGTTCCACAAGTGGAAGTCGTATGCAATAGCAATCTCATTTTCGCAGTAACGGAATAACGTACTATCGATTGTATACTGGTTTGTTTACTGTATTGTGTAGGTTGTTCGTAACAGCAAAGAGCTTGCGGTAGAACAGACGTGTTTCGCAGTACCGATGATAAACAAGTGCTCATAGCTTTTAATTTATGCATCTTTGAGCCAATGTATAATGGACATTTTTGTCTTTTTGGTCCATACAATCACCTCTGAAAATATGGAGTACCTTAACACCCTGTATACGCACTAAACGCAAAAGAAAAATATTAATAGTCAGTTTGCGAGATCATAATAAACCAATGGTACATTTACCGCTACGTACAATTACATCTACAGCTACATACAGGGTGTTTCAAAAATGACCGGTATACTTGAAACGGTAGTAAAAACTAAACGAGCAGCGATAGAAATACACCGTTTGTTGCAATATGCTTGGGACAACAGTACATTTTCAGGCAGACAAACTTTCGAAATTACAGTAGTTACAATTGTCAACAACAGATGGCGCTGCGGTCTGGGAAACTCTATAGTACGATATTTTCCACATATCCACCATGCGTAGCAATAATATGGCGTAGTCTCTGAATGAAATTACCCGAAACCTCTGACAACGTGTCTGGCGGAATGGCTTCACATGCAGATGAGATGTACTGCTTCAGCTGTTCAATTGTTTCTGGATTCTGGCGGTACACCTGGTCTTTCAAGTGTCCCCACAGAAAGAAGTCACAGGGGTTCATGTCTGGCGAATAGGGAGGCCAATCCACGCCGCCTCCTGTATGTTTCGGATAGCCCAAAGCAATCACACGATCATCGAAATATTCATTCAAGAAATTAAAGACGTCGGCCGTGCGATGTGGCCGGGCACCATCTTGCATAAACCACGAGGTGTTCGCAGTGTCATCTAAGGCAGTTTGTACCACCACAAATTCACGAAGAATGTCCAGATAGCGTGATGCAGTAATCGTTTCGGATCTGAAAAATGGACCAATGATTCCTTTGAAAGAAATGGCGGCCCAGACCAGTACTTTTCGAGGATGCAGGGACGATGGGACTGCAACATGGGGCTTTTCGGTTCCCCATATGCGCCAGTTCTGTTTATTGACGAAGCCATCCAAGTAAAAATAAGCTTCGTCAGTAAACCAAATGCTGCCCACATGCATATCGCCGTCATCAATCCTGTGCACTATATCGTTAGCGAATGTCTCTCGTGCAGCAATGGTAGCGGCGCTGAGGGGTTGCCGCGTTTGAATTTTGTATGGATAGAGGTGTAAACTCTGGCGCATGAGACGATACGTGGACGTTGGCGTCATTTGGACCGCAGCTGCAACACGGCGAACGGAAACCCGAGGCCGCTGTTGGATCACCTGCTGCACTAGCTGCGCGTTGCCCTCTGTGGTTGCCGTACGCGGTCGCCCTACCTTTCCAGCACGTTCATCCGTCACGTTCCCAGTCCGTTGAAATTTTTCAAACAGATCCTTTATTGTATCGCTTTTCGGTCCTTTGGTTACATTAAACCTCCGTTGAAAACTTGGTCTTGTTGCAACAACACTGTGTTCTGGGCGGTGGAATTCCAACACCAGAAAAATCCTCTGTTCTAAGGAATAAACCATGTTGTCCACAGCACACTTGCACGTTGTGAACAGCACACGCTTACAGCAGAAAGACGACGTACAGAATGGCGCACCCACAGACTGCGTTGTCTTCTATATCTTTCACATCACTTGAAAATTGTAACTACTGTAATTTCGAAAGTTTGTCCGCCTGAAAATGCACTGTTGTCCCAAGCATATTGCAACAAACGGTGTATTTCTATCGCTGCTCGTTTAGTTTTTATTGCCGTTTCAAATATACCGGTCATTTTTGAAACACCCTGAATATTCTCTGAAAGCCACTGTATGTTTTGTGGGGATGGCACATTGTACCACTATGGCCACCTAAGTTCCTCTTCAACTCGTAAATTGAGAGTAGGATATACGACTGTCTATATGCCTGTGTAGGAGCTAATTTGTCTGATCTTTTCCGCCTGCTTAGCTGGATGGTAACGTGCTCGCCTCCCATGCAAGTGGGTCCTTGTTCGATTCCCGGCCGAATTGGAGATTTTCTCAACTCGGGGACTAGGTGTTGTGCTTGTCTACATCATCATTTCATCCTCGTCACCGGTGCGCAAGTCGCCCAATGTGGCGTCGAATGAAATAAGACTTGCACTCGGCGGCCGAACTTCCAGGATGCGGCCTCCAGGCCAACGATGCCATAGGTTCCTTTCAATTTTTGTCTGATCTTGTCTTCGTCTCCCTTTTACTCGAAATGTACGCTGTCGGCATCAGAATCGTTCTGCAATCAACTGCAAATACGGGTTCTCTAAATTCTGTCAATAATGTTTCGCGTAAAGAACGTCATCAGATTCCCATTTGAGGTCACACAGAATCTTCATAACACTCGAATGTCAGTCGAACCTATCCGTACG
This sequence comes from Schistocerca serialis cubense, assembly GCF_023864345.2. Taxonomy (NCBI): domain Eukaryota; kingdom Metazoa; phylum Arthropoda; class Insecta; order Orthoptera; family Acrididae; genus Schistocerca; species Schistocerca serialis. The sequence goes on along the minus strand of NC_064639.1, from coordinate 1,146,973,634 downwards.
AATCTAGTAGCAAGCCCTGAATTGCTTCAACATGATCCTTTAACCGAGTTTGATGAGGGAGCCAAATACTGGAGCAGTACTCGAGAGCGTGCCGCACTAGTGCTCTATATGCGGTCTCCTTCATAGATGAGTTACGCTTTCTTAGGACTCTCGAAAGAAACTGAAGTCGACCATTTGCATTCCCTACTTTCGTGCTTACGTGCTCGCTCCATTTCAGGTCGCTTTGCAACATTACACCTACATACACTCCTGGAAATTGAAATAAGAACACCGTGAATTCATTGTCCCAGGAAGGGGAAACTTTATTGACACATTCCTGGGGTCAGATACATCACATGATCACACTGACAGAACCACAGGCACATAGACACAGGCAACAGAGCATGCACAATGTCGGCACTAGTACAGTGTATATCCACCTTTCGCAGCAATGCAGGCTGCTATTCTCCCACGGAGACGATCGTAGAGATGCTGGATGTAGTCCTGTGGAACGGCTTGCCATGCCATTTCCACCTGGCGCCTCAGTTGGACCAGCGTTCGTGCTGGACGTGCAGACCGCGTGAGACGACGCTTCATCCAGTCCCAAACATGCTCAATGGGGGACAGATCCGGAGATCTTGCTGGCCAGGGTAGTTGACTTACACCTTCTAGAGCACGTTGGGTGGCACGGGATACATGCGGACGTGCATTGTCCTGTTGGAACAGCAAGTTCCCTTGCCGCTCTAGGAATGGTAGAACGATGGGTTCGATGACGGTTTGGATGTACCGTGCACTATTCAGTGTCCCCTCGACGATCACCAGTGGTGTACGGCCAGTGTAGGAGATCGCTCCCCACACCATGATGCCGGGTGTTGGCCCTGTGTGCCTCGGTCGTATGCAGTCCTGATTGTGGCGCTCACCTGCACGGCGCCAAACACGCATACGACCATCATTGGCACCAAGGCAGAAGCGACTCTCATCGCTGAAGACGACACGTCTCCATTCGTCCCTCCATTCACGCCTGTCGCGACACCACTGGAGGCGGGCTGCACGATGTTGGGGCGTGAGCGGAAGAAGGCCTAACGGTGTGCGGGACCGTAGCCCAGCTTCATGGAGACGTTTGCGAATGGTCCTCGCCGATACCCCAGGAGCAACAGTGTCCCTAATTTGCTGGGAAGTGGCGGTGCGGTCCCCTACGGCACTGCGTAGGATCCTACGGTCTTGGCGTGCATCCGTGCGTCGCTGCGGTCCGGTCCCAGGTCGACGGGCACGTGCACCTTCCGCCGACCACTGGCGACAACATCGATGTACTGTGGAGACCTGACGCCCCACGTGTTGAGCAATTCGGCGGTACGTCCACCCGGCCTCCCGCATGCCCACTATACGCCCTCGCTCAAAGTCCGTCAACTGCACATACGGTTCACGTCCACGCTGTCGCGGCATGCTACCAGTGTTAAAGACTGCGATGGAGCTCCGTATGCCACGGCAAACTGGCTGACACTGACGGCGGCGGTGCACAAATGCTGCGCAGCTAGCGCCATTCGACGGCCAACACCGCGGTTCCTGGTGTGTCCGCTGTGCCGTGCGTGTGATCATTGCTTGTACAGCCCTCTCGCAGTGTCTGGAGCAAGTATGGTGGGTCTGACACACCGGTGTCAATGTGTTCTTTTTTCCATTTCCAGGAGTGTATTTCAGCGACGTGGCTATGTCATGCTGCCCACTACTAACAGTGTATTCATGGGACTGTTTGTCCTACCATCAGCATTAACTTACATTTTGTTAAGAGCAAGTTGCCATTCATCACACCAAACAGATGTTCTGTGCAAGACATGGTGGGTCCTCTTGCAGTCACTGAACGACGGCAATTTACCGAACGTTACAATGGCATCTGAAAACGGTCGCAGGTTGCTGGTAAGCCTACCCATCGATCATTTATCTAAACAGAGATAAAGAGCGGTTCCGTCACACCTCTCTGGGGCACTGCCGATGGTACCCCTGCCTCTAATGAACATCCGTCGTCGAGTACAATGTACTGCTCTCTATCACTTAGGAGATCTTCGAGCCCCTCACGTATATGGAAACCTATTCCGAATGCTCGTCCCTAATGACCTCGTCTCCTACCTTCCAAACGAGGTACTGGCAGAAGTGAAGCTGTGCGGAGAGGGCGTGAGTCGTGCTTGGGTAGCTCAGATGGTACAGCACTTGCCCGAGAAAATGCAAAGGTCCCGAGTTCGAGTCTCGGTCTGCCAGGAAGTTTCATATCAGTGCACACTCCGCTTCAGAGTGAAAATCTCATACTGGTACCATGGGTTCCTTTGCCCACGTACCCCTTACGGGAACCTGTGCGACTGTAGAACGATGATGTGTCTGTACGAAACTCTGCTTGAATAATTTTTTTAAATGCGAAATTTAAAGCTGTAGCTTTCGTTTTTCTGTCGTTTATTTCCACACCAGACTGGTCAACGAGTTACCGCATAGCTAGAAGCCTTCGACGTGCTTAGTGATCCTGTTTAAGACCAGAATTTTCTCGGGCTCTCGGCAAGATCTTTTTTAAGTTATGATATTGGAAGCTGTTGTATATTTTGCGTATAGAGAACCGAATTTATACTGACTTTGGCTTGCTGACATTTCCATTTTTTTCTGGACCTGAGATTGCAAGAATCTCTGCTTTCTCAAAGCTTATAAAATTTGCTATTAGACCACTATGGGCCTTTTCCATTTTTAAATCATTTATTCGGCACATACTTCTTCAGAATATCTTGCCAAATCCGGCGCTTCCACGTGTTTCTAGACAAATCTCGAACTGCAAATACATTATAAACGTCGAATTATGAGTAAGTAAACATAGGAATCAGTTATATCATTGAAAAACCCTGTTTGTGTTCAGATGGTTACACTGACAGAGAAAATTAATCAAGAGCTGGACACACCTTTAAAAACCAAACTGCATTGCTATGGAGAAGTGGAGTAACTAACATGAAAGGCATCTGACTGTCTAACGACGTCTGTTAGTACTAGCCTACACTGTATGGATTAAGCCAAGTGACCCTGCTGCTTCTAAGAGTTAGTTGAAAGTCTTGACAATTTGCCGTTTAGAAGCAACTGACGTTCTAAAGATGACCTGCGAGCGTTTTAACTAAACAAACACAGTGACTGTTGGCCGGCCAGAGTGGCCGAGCGGTTCTAGGCGCTACAGTCCGGAACCGCGCGACCGCTATGGTCGCAGGTTCGAATCCGGCCTCGGACATGGATGTGTGTGATGTCCTCAGGTTAGTTAGGTTTAAGTAGTTTTGAGTTCTAGGGGACTGATGACCTCAGCAGTTAAGTCTCATAGTGCTCAGAGCCATTTGAACCATTTTACTGTAGGCCAGACCATTACCTGAGAAATGCATCTATCTACCTGAACACTGCCGAACTTGAGACAGATAACTCCAGTTATCTGACTAAATTCTGACCAATGGTAGTCCGAAGGTGCTCATGCTGCTAAAAATGACGAGTGCAAATTATCAGTATCAAGCACGCAGAGTGTTGCTGTCACTACTGTCTCTGTGAACAATAGGGCGCGGATCGTGCTTCGGCCAACACGAGCCCCATTCGGCTACTCGAATAGAGACGGCGGCTCACAATGATATGTTCTGTGACAAGACCCATGTGAACTCTAAGATCTACACTCGCCTCCACCCCCAAATGAACTCCATTTTCTACCTGCGTCATACAGCCCGCTCTTTCCTTTCTGCCAACTAAGACATGACGGCCAATCACTTAGTAAGAACGCTCAACGTGCAAAAATCCCACCAGGGAAAACACATCTAGTTAACACTCCAATTATTTTTCGATCCACCCCTCTATTACAAAAAACTTGTACATACGATCCATCTTCCTCTCATCACAAGCATTTTTAGCGCTTGTGCGGTTTTGGACTCTCATTCGGGAGTGAAACGGGTCAAACTGGCGTCCGGCCACCCTGATTTAGGTTTTCCGTGATATCCCTAAAGTCGGCCGTGGTGTCGAGCGGTTCTAGGCGCGTCAGTCCGGAACTGCGCGACTGCTACGGTCGCAGGTTCGAATCCTGCCTCGGGCATGGATGTGTGTGATGTCCTTAGGTTTAAGTAGTTCTAAGTTCTAGGGGACTGATGACGTCAGATGTTAAGTCCCATAGTGCTCAGAGCCATTTGAATCATTTGATATCCCTAAATGGTGGGATGTTTCCTCTAAAAGGGCACAACCGACTTCCTTCCCCATCTTTTCCCAACCGATGTGACCGATGACCTCGCTGCTTGGCCCCCTCCCCCAAATCAACCAACCAACCAACCAATGTAGGCTAGGCTCTGATTTTCAGGGATGCCCTGTTTCTTTGAGAAAGTGTTAGATTTTTATCCATCGAAAACATTTTTCATAACACAACTGAGACCCAGACTCCCACTGATACAAATTTGTTCCCTCAACAGCGCTCAGCTGCTAGACTGGAGACAAGTCATAAACAAACAATAGCACTGGTCCACCAGGGCTCATCGAATGATGAAACTTCCACGGAGACAACACTTTACGCTACGCGCCCTGTGTCAATGCCAGAGACTCTACTGGTTGCTTTTTTATTACGTCGAACACTGCCTTGCCTGTCGCATATCCAGTGTGCTCTTTTCCCAAGCAATCTCAGAAACCAAAGAGACAGACAAAGAGCTGACAAACCTGGCATTGCCCAGGTAGTCATTTTGCCAATTTTCCGTTAGAACGGAAACAAAAAATGGAGTGTCTTTGTAATGTAATATCGAAAAACTTTCATTTAAGTGAATTCATGAAAAAGCATTTAAAATTATGAAACAGTCATATAAAGAAATATGCATTATTTTCAAATCTATAAGTACTGTACCCAAATAACAGTGTGAAAATATAAGTTCACTGTAATGTTTAATTAGTTCAGACCTTTATTACAAACAATATTGGTAGTTACATGTCCAGGTAGCTGGGCGCAGCTGCTTCGCGTGTCTACAACTGGATTCTGTAAAAGTATCCATGGCAACGCCTCTTCATAGCTCTATAAACAGCTATTGTTTTCGCTTAAAGCCGTTTGCGCTTTGCAGCTGGAGGCTGTCAAAATCGCTGCCAGGTGTCAGAGATTTCCTTAAGTTGACCTCGACTGTAGGAGTGTCTTAGTTTAAAGAATAAATGTATTTGAACATCATGTATGATTCGGCATTTTATCACGTATCTCAATGTTTATCACGTCGTATCTCTCGAATTACGTGTCTTATCGACCTTAATGACAGTGTAAAATTAAACCGCGTGTACCTAATGGAAATTTGGGAAAAGCAATCGTCACCGAAGTTAATCTGTCGGTAAAGAGGGAGGAAAGGGTTACATCTAAATGAAAGAAAAAATGCGAATGAAATTGGTGGAAATTCATTTTGAAAAAAGGGTAAAGTTAATGAAGAAAGTAAATGTGCGGTGTCAGGTTAACAATTAACTGGAGTTAATTAGATATTTGAGATTTGGGGACAATTACCGTCGCCAGTCCTATGGACAACTACTATAATAACGGAAAAAGAAAGGTTAATGCACATATAATTAGAACTAAAAGCGTGGCAACTGAAGGTCGACACGTGTTGTGTGAAAACTGAATGTTTGTCAGAAGTAATAAATTTCGCTACACTCTGACTTAATTTTGCAAAAGAATTAATAAAACCGGGAAATTGAAAATTAATTTAGTGACTGAAATTAATAGTGAACTTCACTTGTGAAGCATTACGAAATTAAATAAAATAAGGTTAGTCTTGGGCTACCTCAACAATCATCTCAAAAGCTGCTTGAATCTACGCAATTTAGAAATAAGAGATTTAACTTTGAACTTGAATTAAATCATTTTGAACAATTAACAATAGTAAAATTTAGTACGTACCAAGCTGAGCTGCAGACACAGGAAAGCTAAAACATGGTAACAAAACTCGCACTCTTAATTTGCGCTTGTGTAATCTAAATATTGCAGCCAGCTATGAATACTTTAACTGAACTTTGAAATTAAAGCGTGAAATGAAATGATATTACTTAAATGCTGGCGTTTCAATTTCAACGACACTCGGGTTCATTACGGAAAAGGAAGGGACCCTGCTTGGTAATGCAATTGGGACAATGAGCAACAAAGGTTCATGCTAAGTTTGCTGTATTTTAGTGATGCAAATGGAACAGTTTGAAAAGCAGAGATCTGCCATACAGTTCTAAAACTTTACATGCTTTCAGTCTTCCTTGTTGGTTGATTGAAGGTTTGAAGTCGTCAATCGAGGAGGTGGCGACAATCACTTATTGTCGGCCGTCGCTGTTGCAGAAGCGGGATGTTGGCGCGCCTTCTCGACACGGTCACCACGCGAAACGGCCTCTTGATGTGCGCCAGCTCATGCTTCCCGTCCGCGACACCGTGTCGGAAAATATCATAGAAACTCGAGGGCAATCACATGCTGCCAAACCCTCACGGGAGCGTCACTCAACACACCTGCCCCACCGCCTTACTCCAGCCAGACTCTGCTCTGCCCGCGCTCCACGCGGCAGTGTTAACACTACCAAAGATCCTAGATACTTTGTTTCTCCACACGACCTATCGACGTAATAGTTCGACACCATAGTTTTCCCTAGACAAGACCCAGTGTAAAAATATAATGTTTACAAAACAAACCAACTATACATCGGCATAAGTGCATAAATATACATATACAAATTGTAAAACAATTACAGTATATAAAGACACATATATCTTCAGGTAACAAAATAAGGAAAAAATGTATAGTACAATAGGTGCAAATAGGAGGATATGCATTTCCGGCGTTGCAGATATACACTCCTGGAAATGGAAAAAAGAACACATTGACACCGGTGTGTCAGACCCACCATACTTGCTCCGGACACTGCGAGAGGGCTGTACAAGCAATGATCACACGCACGGCACAGCGGACACACCAGGAACCGCGGTGTTGGCCGTCGAATGGCGCTAGCTGCGCAGCATTTGTGCACCGCCGCCGTCAGTGTCAGCCAGTTTGCCGTGGCATACGGAGCTCCATCGCAGTCTTTAACACTGGTAGCATGCCGCGACAGCGTGGACGTGAACCGTATGTGCCGTTGACGGACTTTGAGCAAGGGCGTATAGTGGGCATGCGGGAGGCCGGGTGGGCGTACCGCCGAATTGCTCAACACGTGGGGCGTGAGGTCTCCACAGTACATCGATGTTGTCGCCAGTGGTCGGCGGAAGGTGCACGTGCCCGTCGACCTGGGACCGGACCGCAGCGACGCACGGATGCACGCCAAGACCGTAGGATCCTACGCAGTGCCGTAGGGGACCGCACCGCCACTTCCCAGCAAATTAGGGACACTGTTGCTCCTGGGGTATCGGCGAGGACCATTCGCAACCGTCTCCATGAAGGTGGGCTACGGTCCCGCACACCGTTATGCCGTCTTCCGCTCACGCCCCAACATCGTGCAGCTCGCCTCCAGTGGTGTCGCGACAGGCGTGAATGGAGGGACGAATGGAGACGTGTCGTCTTCAGCGATGAGAGTCGCTTCTGCCTTGGTGCCAATGATGGTCGTATGCGTGTTTGGCGCCGTGCAGGTGAGCGCCACAATCAGGACTGCATACGACCGAGGCACACAGGGCCGACACCCGGCATCATGGTGTGGGGAGCGATCTCCTACACTGGCCGTACACCACTGGTGATCGTCGAGGGGACACTGAATAGTGCACGCTACATCCAAGCCGTCATCGAACCCATCGTTCTACCATTCCTAGACCGGCAAGGGAACTTGCTGTTCCAACAGGACAATGCACGTCCGCATGTATCCCGTGCCACCCAACGTGCTCTAGAAGGTGTAAGTCAACTACCCTGGCCAGCAAGATCTCCGGATCTGTCCCCCATTGAGCATGTTTGGGACTGGATGAAGCGTCGTCGTGTCACGCGGTCTGCACGTCCAGCACGAACGCTGGTCCAACTGAGGCGCCAGGTGGAAATGGCATGGCAAGCCGTTCCACAGGACTACATCCAGCATCTCTACGATCGTCTCTATGGGAGAATAGCAGCCTGCATTGCTGCGAAAGGTGGATATACACTGAACTAGTGCCGACATTGTGCATGCTCTGTTGCCTGTGTCTATGTGCCTGTGGGTCTGTCAGTGTGATCATGTGATGTATCTGACCCCAGGAATGTGTCAATAAAGTTTCCCCTTCCTGGGACAATGAATTCACGGTGTTCTTATTTCAATTTCCAGGAGTGTATGTGGATACTGCCTGCAAATATGTTGCGAATGTTTATGATATCATATCTCCTAAACAATAATAGGCTGTTGGTTCTTATCCCAGTCGTGACTGACAGTAAGGCTATGTGTACCTAGTTTGGTTGAAATCAGTCCAGCGGTTTGGAATGGTTCAAATGGCTCTAAGCACTATGGGACTTAACATCTCAGGTCATCAGACCCCTAGAACTTAGAAACACTTAAACCTAACTAACCTAAGGACATCACACACATCCATACCCGAGGCAGGATTCGAACCTGCGTCCGTAGCAGCCGCGTGGTTCCGGACTGAAGCGCGTAGAACCACTCGGTCACAGCGGCCGGCGCGGTTTAGAAGCAGATGTGGACCACACACATACACATCAATTTTTATAATATGAATGGATTATTCTAATACTCCACTTCCTTATTATCCATTTAGTAGAGTGTATTTTCTCCTATTAAATGAGAAGGAACATGCCAAATGGCTTGCCACTTTTCATCACTGACTGATGAGCCACGACTCCCTTTCCCTTTAGATATTGCCTTCCATGTCCACGTGAGTTCGCAGCGACAGTACGTAGTGCACTATTTATCTAGGGGGCACGATGGTGGTGGTGTCGCAATCGGGGAAGCGAGTCGTTTCTGTGGTGAGCAGTGAATTGGTACCAGTGGTGCTTGGCCAACAGTGTCCTCCTCTCTTGTTTGTCAAGGAGGTCCCGTGGGTCGAAACTGCGGTGAGGCATGCTGGCTTTGGGAAATTTATGTGCGTACAACGGCCTTTTTTAGTGTCGAGCTCTTTCAAATCTTCCAGAACTAATTCGCGATATGGTAATCTTCAATAAAAACAATACCAGTCGCCGTTGTGTAGGGTTATTTGTAGGCAACCAGTTTCGACGTTACACTGTGTCATCTTCAGGTTATTACGAGACCAGTTAAAGCCACTGCCATATTTACAACACGAAGGTTACTGGATTGGAGCAGGTTGGGCCGGAAGATGACGTAATGTAACGTCGAAACTGGTTGCCTAAAAATAAACCTATACAATGGCGATTGGTATTGTTTTTATTGAACACTGAACAGCCGTAGTCACATACTCCACCAGAAGATGGAGTTACATTCATATGGTAATCTAGTTGCGCATGACAGCTGATTCGTGGCCTTATAATTAAGCCCAACTGCTGTTTGTTTGCCCTGTGTGAATTTTGGCTCCACGAAACACACCTCTTGTCTGAGAGGGTAGATCGAACTTTTACAAGCGATCGTGATTCTTCCGTCGTGCTGCGCCGCCTGTCTCATTCCTGGTGCCTCGTAAATCAGCGAGGAGCCAAGCTGAGGTGCAAATTTCTGGCTGTTTTACTTTCTTAATCTACGCTCAGCAGTACTTCTGGAATTATTTTTCTATCCTACCATCTTTTGTGATACACTTAGCGCCTGCATACAATAATATTTACTCAACTTCAGCGATCTTGTTGAGCAATGTAATTGTGGCAGTGTTGAGCATACAGTGGTGCCCCAGACTTAGACACAGCTTTAGTCCGGCTCAGCGCCACGGGCGGTGTGGTGTTAACTCCTCGTGGAACTCTTGGACCACAGTGCCTTCGCAGCTGTGCCTCTGCACGCCACGCCGGACTGCTCCATCTTCGCCAAGGAGGTCATCACTCGCCATGTTATGTAATCGTAATCTGTTTACTGTTTCATGTAACTGCTGTTTTCTTCATTCTAAGGACCTAGGGGGTCAGTGGAGGTCGTCATTCACTAATTTACATAATTATAGTATAGTTATTCTTTTACGTAACAGCAGTTTTTCTCCTTCTAAGGACCTAAGCAGCCATTTCTTCTGTGTCAGTTTTGGTACCTCTCGTTGTAACAGTGTAATATGTTTTAAAACTTGGCCAAGTGTTTTTAATTACTATGGTGAGATACTCCTGTTGTAAACTGCTCATTCTTTAGGTTTAGTAGATTACTTGATATGACTGCAACCTCCCCCCTTCTTTTAGCGTCAATGGTGTAATGGGAATGACTTTCGGGGCCCTCGTGATTTCGCCACAGCTGACTGTATTTCACATCTGCGGTGCCTACATACAAAGAGATTGTTTTTAATAATTCCTTATTTTGCCAGGTCACCACCTTGTGGGTTTTGTTTATTCTGTTTGCTTTTACCAGTCAAATCTTGTAAGAACAAAAGAGCATAATCTGCATTTTGTGGCTTAAACCTCGTGCTTAAGAGATTTATCTCTGCTGAACATTCCGACCATGCGCCGTTAACCGTGACTGGTCTTGCATGGGATAGCCAGAGGAATAGAAAAGGCAGCAGCGTCAATATTAAATTTGTTTCTACACTCACTGAAATCTAAGGTTACTTATGGTGCCGGAATTTGTTTCTTTTGTTTCTCGCTGCAGCGATAGAGGCAGCGCCTAGTCCTGATATTTCATATTAGTATTTTTTTTTCTAAATTTCAGGCCGTTTTCCCTTAGTTTCATGGTGTTTAATTGTTGAGCCAGCCCAGTGGGGCAAGTTTGTAGCGTTACTGTCACCGGTAATATAAAATTGTATTTAACATATTTGCGCTCGTTACTGTTCTCCCACTTGCATGAATATCAAGATCTCAGATGGAAACCCAGTCCAAAGCAAAGAGGGGAATGCAGAAAGGTGGAAGGAGTATTTAGAGGGTCTATACAAGGGCGATGTACTTGAGGACAATATAATGGAAATGGAAGAGGATCTAGATGAAGATGAAAGGGGAGATATGATACTGCGTGAAGAGTTTGACAGAGCACTGAAAGTCCTAAGTCGAAACAAGGCCCCGGGAGTAGACAACATTCCATTAGAACTACTGACGGCCTTGGGAGAGCCAGTCCTGACAAAACTCTACCATCTGGTGAGCAAGATGTATGAGACAGGCGAAATACCCTCAGACTTCAAGAAGAATATAATAATACCTATCCCAAAGAAAGCAGGTGTTGACAGATGTGAAAATTACCGAACTATCAGTTTAATAAGTCACAGCTGCAAAATACTAACGCGAATTATTTACAGACGAATGGAAAAACTGATAGAAGCCGACCTCGGGAAAGATCAGTTTGGATTCTGTAGAAATGTCGGAACACGTGAGGCAATACTGACCCTACGACTTATCTTAGAAGAAAGATTAAGGAAAGGCAAACCTACGTTTCTGGCATTTGTAGACTTAGAGAAAGCTTTTGACAATGTTGACTGGAATACTCTCTTTCAAATTCTGAAGGCGGCAGGGGTAAAATAGAGAGAGCGAAAGGCTATTTACAATTTGTACAGAAGGCAGATGGCAGTTATAAGAGTCAAGGGGCATTAGAGGGTAGTGGTGGTTGGGAAGGGAGTGAGACATGGTTGTAGCCTCTCCCCGATGCTATTCAATCTGTATATTGAGCAAGCAATAAAGGAAACAAAAGAAAAGTTCGGAGTAGGCATTAAAATCCATGGAAACGAAATAAAAACTTTAAGGTTCGCCGATGAGATTGTAATTCTGTCAGAGACAGCAAAGGACTTGGAAGAGCAGTTGAACGGAATGGACAGTGTCTTGAAAGGAGGATATAAGATGAACATCAACAAAAGCAAAACGAGGATAACAGAATGTAGTCGAATTAAGTAGGGTGATGCTGAGGGAATTAGGTTAGGAAATGAGACACTTAAAGTAGTAAAGGAGTTTTGCTATTTGGGGAGCAAAATAACTGATGATGGTCGAAGTAGAGAGGATATAAAATGTAGCCTGGCAATGGCAAGGAAAGCGTTTCTGAAGAAGAGAAATTTTTTAACATCGAGTATTGATTTAAGTGTCAGGAAGTCGTTTCTGAAAGTATTTATATGGAGTGTAGCCATGTATGGAAGGGAAACATGGACGATAAATAGTTTAGACAAGAAGAGAATAGAAGCTTTCGAAATGTGGTGCTACAGAAGAATGCTGAAGATTAGATGGGGAGATCACATAACTAATGAGGAGGTACTGAATAGGATTGGGGAGAAGAGGAGTTTGTGGCATAACTTGACTAGAAGAAGGGATCGGTTGGTAGGACATGTTCTGAGGCATCATGGGATCAACAATTTAGTACTGGAGGGCAGCGTGGAGGGTAAAAGTCGTAGAGGGAGACCAATAGATGAATATACTAAGCAGATTCAGAAGGATGTAGGCTGCAGTAGGTACTGGGATATGAAGAAGCTTGCACAGGATAGAGTAGCATGGAGAGCGGCATCAAACCAGTCTCTGGACTGAAGATGACAACAGCAACAACAATAACAACTGTTCTCCCAAGCTGTGCCCTTTGTTAAAATATATGCAGTCTTAGGTTTAAATGATAATAACAAGAAAAAGGTTCAAATGGCTCTGAGCACTATGGGACTTAACATCTGAGGTCATCAGTTCCCTAGAACTTAGAACTACGTAATCCTAACTAAACTAAGGACATCACACCCATCCATTCCCGAGGCAGGATTCGAATCTCCGACCATATCAGTCGCGCAATTCCTGACTGAAGCGCCTAGAACCGGTCGGCCACCGCGACCGGCTGATATTAACATTTGGTTGTAATTAGACATTAAAGATTTCCAGTATATGGACTCGTTTATAAAAAGTTACACTTTGACAAAAGGCTCTGTTTCTCTTTATAACTGTTGTTGATATCCAAAATGTTGTTCTCTTCTTAATTACTGTTTAATGTAATGGTTTAAAACCAGCTACCTTTAAGATTAGGCATTAGTTCATTTTTTAGAGTTTGATTTTATAATTATTTTATGTTTTGCATTAATATTCTTGATTTAATTTAATACTCTTTGTAATAATGATAGAATTAGTATATTCGTATGTATGGGAAATTTGTTCTTGTTAACTTATTATAAGGAACTACACAAAGCCGATTTCCGCCTGTTTATCAAAAATCTGTTCTCTTGAAAATATATTGAGGTCTGGCATTTCATAAATTGTTTCTCTTAGAGTAAACAGTGTTTTTTTTATCGGTAATAAAGTTTGTCAGATGGTGAATTATGTGTACTTAAAACCCTGGCCCAGACGTTTCACGTCTTTGACTTTGGTTAAGCCCCAAGCTGATCTCAAAAAGTGTGTTTACAACGAGAAGTTCGTAGTTGTAACTCTATTTACATATAACCAATTAAATTGTTTATAATAATTAAAATTTTTTAATTGTAAAAGTGACTTATTGCGGTGATAGCTGGCTTCATTGGCTATCATATGATGTATTATTATTGTAAATTGCGTGACTTTAATTGTTACAAATTTTATACAGTACATTAACTATAAACATTACGGAATTGAATTTCAGTGAGATCATCTCATCGCTGTGATTGGTATTACATATGTAATTTTCATGCAGCATGCCTGTAAGCCATTTCACATATTTTCATAAACAATATGTAATGCTGGAAATTCATATCCTCCTATTTCCATTTATTGTACTATAAATTTTTTCCTTATTTTGTTACCTGAAGATATGACATTTCTGTGTCTTTACATATTGTAATTTTTTTAAAATTTGTGTATATATATAATTTGTATTTTTACGCTGTCTCGACTAGGGAAAACTATGCTATCGAACGATTACATCGATAGGTCGTGTGGAGAACCAAGGTGTTTGGGATCTTTGGTAGTGTTAACTCTGCCGCATGGAGCGCGGGCAGAGCAGGGTCTGGGTGGAGTAGGGCGGTGGAGCAGGGTGTTGTGTGACGCTCCCCTGAGTTGCCGCGCTTTCGGGGTTTGGCAGCATGTGATTGCCCTCGACTTTCTATGATATTTTCTGACACGGTGACGTGGACGGGAAGCATTAGCTGGCGCACATCAAGAGGCCATGTCGAGAAGAAGGCGCGCCAACATCCAGCTTCTGCAACAGTGACGGCCGATAATAAGTGATTGTCGCCACCTCCTCGATCGACGACTTCAAACCTTCAGTCAACCAACAAGGAACTCTGAAAGCACGTAAAGTTTTAGGAATGTGTGGCAGACGGCAGCTTTTCAAACTCTTCCATTTGCATCACAAAAATAGAGGAACTTAGCATGAACCTTTGTTGTTCATTGTCCCAATTGCATTACCAAGCAGGGTCTCTTCTTTTTCCGGAATGAACCAGAGTGTCGTTGAAATTCAAACGCCAGCAGTAAAATAATGTCATTCCATTTCACGCTTTAATTTCAAAGTTCAGTTAAAGTATTCATAGCTGGGTACCATAACCAAACAGAATTATATTTAGATTACACAAGCACAAACTAAGAGTGCGAGTTTTGTTACCATATTTTAACTTACCTGTGACTGCAGCTCAGCTTGGTACGTACTAAATTTTACTATTGTTAATTGTTCAAAATCATTTATAAATTGCGTAGATTGAAATTACCTTTGAGATGATTGTTGAGGTAGCCCAAGACTAACCTAATTTAATTTAATTTCGTAGTGCATGAGAAACAAAGTTCACTATTAATTTCAGTCACTATATTAACTTTCAATTTTCCAGTTTTATTAATTATTTTGCTAAATTAGGTCAGAGTGTAGCGAAATTTATTACTTCTGACGAGCATTCAGTTTTCACACAACACGTGTCAACCTTCAGTTGCCACGCTTTTAGTGCTAATTATATATGCATTAACCTTTCTTTTTAAGGTATTATAGTAGCTATCCATAGAACTGGCAACCGTAATTTTCCCCAAATATCTAATCAACACCAGTTAATTGTTAATGTAACGACCGCACATTTACTTTCTTTATAACTTTACCCCTTTTCAAAATTAATTTACACCAATTTCATTCGCATTTTTCCTTTCATTTAGATGTAACCCTTCCTCCCTCTTTACCGACAGATTAACTTCGGTGACAATTGCTTTTCCCAAATCTCCATTAGGTATACACGGTTTAATTCTTCGCTGTCATTAAGGTTGATAAGTGAGGGGGAGGTTACAAGTACACTTAAATCCCTATTCTAAGTCAATGGAGCCAGATCCATTCCGCGGACGGCCTGTGCGCTGCCTTTGCGCCCCTGGGCTTTTCCCGCTGGCAGCTCGCTTGCTGCCTGCTCTAGCCGTTTGTTGCGGTCTGGGCTACCCCATCTAGCCACCTTGAGCAATTTTACCATGTCCACTGGCCGTCCAGAGGCACCCAGCCACTCCAACAATTACTTAGTGCAACCAGAATTTTTTGTAGCCTGTTGCTCGTAATGTTACACTGTTTTGCTTTGAAAAATATTGATAAGTGATGAAAACTACATGAGTGTTATAAACTAAAATACAGCTGATTAAAGATTATACATTCGCTTTTGTCAGCATACTGTAACATCGCTGTTAAATCGATAGTATCATTTTTGGAGTGAAGGTGCACCAGCGCCTCAGTTGTCGGAGAGTTCTTTGGGTTGGAAAGCCAGATGAACACGATCTCGCAAACATACAAATTGTTAATGCAAACTGCTGCTTCCTTCTCCTCCTCCACCTATTCTTTGCCCCCCTTTACCTCCCCGCCTCTCTGCTAATCTCGTCCTCGCCACTTCTCTGAGCCTCTCCTCCTGCTCTCTCTCTGCCCATCCCCTTGTAACCCCTTTCTCTGTCCATCTACCCCTTCTCTCCCTGCACATCTCCTCTTGCACCTCTCTTTCTATATCCATATCCTCCACCACCCCTCCATCTCTTCCTCTCTCTCTTTCTCTCTCTCTCTCTCTCTCTCTCTCTATCTCTAGCCTCTCTCTTTCTCTCTGTCCATCTATGCTCCAGTCTCTCTGTCCATCTCCTCATCTCCTCCTGTGATGCTCCTCCTATCCATCATCTCCTGACCCCCATCTCCTTACACCTCCTCCTCCCACCTCCTGCTGTTCATCTCCTCCTCTCCCTCTCCATCTTCTCCTCCCTGTCCTCTCTCTGTCCTGCTAACTGCCCCTCTTTGTCTCCTTATCGTCTTCCTCTCCTCTCCCTGTCTATACTCTCCTGGTCCCTTCTCTCCCTATCCATCCCCTCCTGCCTCCCTCTTCCTGTCTGTCCTGCACTCTATCCATATTAAAGTTTCCCCACATACATCTGCACATATAGCCCTTGAAAAATATGTCGATAAAGAGGGCCAATACTACTACCTGTAGCAGAGCAAGCTGCACATGACGGGCTTTAAAATAATTTATTTGCCCCTGATGTACTGGCGGTCATGCAAAGCAGGTGGATAAAAGAGGTCGATACTTCTCCAACACACCTCTCATGCAGGACAGCATACATGTCGGAGCCTGAATAACCATTTTTGGCCCTGACATGTAGGCTGCCCTGCAAAGGAGTTTGATTTGGCAGGCCAATAATGCTCTCAGGCAACAGATCTGTTGTGCATAGCAGCCTATGTACCAGGGGCGGAAAAAACACGTTTTTGACTGTATTTCCGCTCCAATTAGTGAAACCTGCTGCTTCTGTGCCAAATTCGGCTGAAATTCATCTGGGGGTTTAGGAGAAAATCCAAGGCATACATGCAAAAATATATACATACTGCCATCCTGTTTCATGAATATAACATACACTTACGTTCAGAAGATACGGAACACCTGGAATGACAAGAGACAGGACGTTCATATTGACAGGACATGTACATTAGTATGTTCTGCGAAAATGATTAGCATTTGAACCGTGTCAGTTCGCCAGCTCAACATGGACATTGCGAGGCAACTCCGCCTACCAGTGAAATGAGCCTGCGGCTCTTGTTGCCACTATAATTGAAAGTTAATGGATCAGCGTGACTTGAGCAGGCGAGCAGAGTGCCCCTCAGAAGTATGCGCGAACTTTCCCGTCAAGTGACTGAGTTTGAAAGAGGTGCATTACTTGCATGAGGGAATGTGAAGGATCCATCTGGAAAACTGCTGCTCATATGGGATGAAGTGAGTTGGCAGTGCTACGGGTTCATGGAAGGCTGTAGAACACGACGAGATGGGTCAGGTCGCACCACCCAGACCACCCTTGAGCAGGTGGTGTGCCACCTAAGCCAGATGGGGTTGTACGACAGATCTGCGTCCTCCTCGGCAGTTGCGCAGCAGAAGAAAATCGTATAGTATCGGGGGTGACAGTCTGTCGTCGTTCATTACGGCACGAGTTACGTGCGTGTCGTCCACTTTTCCGCCTACCTTTAACGAATGTGCAGAAAAAGTCTAGACGACAATGCTATATGGAACGACGTCACTGGGGACAGTAATGGCAACATCAGACAGTGTTTTCGGACGAATCCAGGTTCTGCCTGTTTGAAACTGATGGTCGCATTTTTGTTCACCACAGACAGGGGGAACGGCATCACAGTGACCGCATTCGCACCAGACATACAGCGCCAACTCGAGGCCTTATGGTGTGGGGTGCTATTGGTTACAGCCACAAATCACATTTGGTGCGTGTTCAGGGCACGGTGACCACTGTGACCTACGTGAATGACATCTTGTGACCCGTAGCCATACCGTTTCTGCACAACACTCCAGACACCTTTTTTCAGTAAGACAATGCACGACCACATTTTGCCTGCATAAACATGTGCCTTCTTGGTGTCACAGGATCTCAGCCATTTGCCGTGGCCCGCCAGATCACCAGACTAGTCGGTAGCTGAAAATGTTTTGGATATGGTGAAAAAACAGTTGCAGCACGGTGACCCAATGTGAACCACAACAGATGAATTTTGGAACCAGGGGAATGGAGCATGGACACCATTCGAGCTTTATATGTGCCGATACCAGCATGGAACAAGTTATCAGTGCCCATAGTGGGCCCTGTACCTGCTAGAGAACAGGACACATGCTGAACCGAGTTGACTGAAACGTCAATCATTTCTGCAGAACATACTAATGTATATATTCTGTGAATACGACCGTCCTATTTCTAGTCGTTGAAGGTGTTCCTTTTCTTTTCTAAACATGATGCCATATAGGTTATGAACTTAAGGTGAGAAAGGTAATCAACCTAAGGTGAGAAACAATCCAGCATGTTACAAATGGTCATCCAAGATCAATAACTAGCATTGCTACTGAAAATGCACAGATTGAAATGGAATTTGCAGTGACAATGTGATTATTGAATTCACTGTAATATGGGCAAGAATAAGGCGATGACGAACTGACTACTTGTGAGCCAGTAATCATCAGTCAGTTACAGATACAGGTGAACATCTAGAACTCAGGAGAGGCACATAAGTAGTAAGGTGATACAACGTGTAGTTCACAGGTACGTGAAACAGACAGCAGTCAGCAATCTTTCATGTGTTACATACGTCTATTGGCGACACAACGTCCCTACCGGAGTCTGAACGATTGTGGCCAAGAACAGTCTTAACCATCGGCCCTTCCTAATGCTGCATACAAAGCAGATAAAAACTGATGTTTTGAAAGACTCCGCCGTTTTTAGCGGTGACGATACTGAAAGCTTCTCGTGAGTTCTAGGGCATACAGATGAATAAAGGGTTGACTTTTTATAATTTGAGGATGAGATGTAGACTAGGTGATGGTTTGTTGAAAGGGATGTGTATCTTACGTGGAGAGGAAAGGAGTGGTGTGTTTAGAAAGGGGTCTCCAGGAAAGGGAACGATAATAGGCAACCTTGATGTGAAGAGGAAAGAGAGAGTTCTGCTGATGTTAGGATGGATAGATGTCTGAATTGATTTCGTGGCCACGTGGATGCGATCAAAGTGTCATATAAATATGAAGTGGAGAGTCAGTAGGTAAGAGGTTGGTGTCGACAACGTTAGAACCCACTAGAAGTCTTAAAGCCTCAAACAAGAGTGTGCATTGGACTCTGACTGGAGTAGCTCAACCTGAAATTAAATCGAAAGGAGATAGGTGTCTTTACGGCACCGAAAGCAAGGCCATTATTTTACGGTCACTGAAACATCTGATCTGTCTCTTCCGTCAGGGACACGTGCATAAGGTATGCAGAGAATGGCTGCTCGAATCGTGAAGCAAGACTCGAGGTCGATTCCAGTGGTGTAGGCAGCGAGAGGCCGAAGACACAGTGAAAGGGACAGCCGTTCCCGCAAACATTGCCTCAGAGCGCGCCTCGCGTATTAAATCGTGTCTCGTGACGAAACTGAGGACGTCTTTTCGATTCGTGCAGAAAGGAGGAGACGGGAAGTTCGGTCACAAAATCCGACACGGGAAAGTTCTGTGGCGGATGTCATTCGATTTGCGCGCTTCGATCTTCAACAGCCTTCCCACAAACGGTATCTTTTATGAACCTTAACACAGTCTGGATTACTAAATCTCTAATGTTAATTCCTTGGTGGCAGCTGTTAGGCTACATTATATTTGTGAAGAAAAACCTCACAGAATATCGGATGATGTGAATTTCAGCGAAGGTTGTATTTGAAATACTACGCTTCAAGTGAATTAAGGAAAAGCACATTTAACATTTTACCTAAGGATTCCAAGACACTGCTTCTTTATATAGTTCTACACGAACACAAAAAAAAAAATATTCCACAAAGACTTAAAATTAATTGATGTATTTTACTACACTTGTGTTATGCAACTTACCATACGATAAGTGACGCAGAAAAATTAGAACATCTGCCAATAATCCGGTTTCATACTGATATCTCTAATTTAATTACTTATGGGCGTATCTGTGTGAAATGTTTTAGGTAGGATGCGCACTTGTTTACAATAATCGCCAGAAAATTATTCTGCCTTAGTGAGCTGCAAATGGAGTAGCAGTCTTGTTGTGGCAAAAATGAATATTTGACTCTATTGACGTTGATTAAAAAAGAAGTGCTTATAGATTTCTGCATTCCTTTGGTGAAACTGTTCTTATTACAACTCTTTTTAGTGATTTCTTGCTGTGAAGAGAATTGTACGACTTCAGCGACGACAAAGCCAAAAGCCTGGGATTCAACTTTAACTCAGTACTTGAATTATTTCTGTCGCGTATCTTTTCTGTCAATGACTTGTTAATGTGAAATATGTAGAATTGCACCGTGGTTCTTAGTTGGTGCGAAACTTAGGGACCCTTATAACTAACTGAGTAAGTGTGTTCAAAAGCTGAAACGGAGGCAACGGAATACCACCTCCAATACTACCAAGACTAGTATAGCACTACGTTAGTCAAACCGAAATTCAGATTGAGGAAATTTTTTTTTTCGTTCAGAGTCTTAGCTAAATTTCAAGTATTCGCGGTTATTACGAAGTTAATACTCTCCGATGTCATTAAACCTGCATACCGAGCAAGCTACGAAGAAAACAAAGGGGTAATTTGGAAAGAGGTTTACGGTTCAGGGAGAATAAATAAAAACTTTACGATGATAATGCAATTCTGTGAGTGACAGCAAAGGACCCGGAGCAGCACTTGAACGGAATGGATATTATCTTTAAAAGAGGTTGTAGGGTGAATATTAAGTAAAGTAAAACAAGTGTCAGCATAGGAATCACACAGCCAACCGGTTGCAAATAACTGTTTGGTTCACTGACGTGAGTTTCGACACCTCTAAGGATGTATTCATCAGAATCCAATTTTAAGAAACCGTAAAATTGATTCTGATGTTGTTCCTAGCAAAACATAAGTGCCAAAGACATAAACGCGTTTCATTTCAATTTTTGACTTGAGCATATCTGCTCGAAACGTTGATCATTGCTTTCTCGCAATGTAATTTTACGGTTTCTTAAAATTTCATTCTGATGAAGATATCCTTAGAGGTGTCGAATTCTAGGTCAGTGTACCAAACAGTTATTTGAAACCGGTTAGTTATATGATTCCTATGCTGAAACTTATGTACGGTTGCTGACAGCCACGTTTAAAACTGTAAAGCAAGTGTAATGGAATGTAGTCAAAATATAACAGGCGCTGCGGAGGAAATTAGATAATGAAACGAGGAAGTAAAAGTAATAGATAACTTGTTGGTTGCGCAACAAAGCAAATCGTAATGGACAAAGCAGAGAACGTGTGGAATGCAGATTGATAATAACAAGAAAAGGATTTTTGAAAAAGTAATATTTGTTAACATCGAATATAAATTTTAATAATGAAAGCCTTACCTGGGAGTGTATATCTGGAGAGCAGCCTTGTATGGAAGTGAAATATGGACCATAAACAGTTCACGCAGGAAGAAAGTAGAAATTTTTGAAATGTGGTGCCTCAGAAGAATTCTGTAAATCAGATAGGTAGACTAAGTAACTACTGGGGAAGTAATGCATCGAACTGAATTAGAGAATAAAGAAGTTGTGGGAGAAGTGGATAAATGGAAGAGATCGATTAATGTGACACATCCTGAGGCATCTTGGAATCGTCAGTTTGGTAGTGGAGGGAAACGAGTCGGGGCAAAAATCGTACAGTGAGATCAAAGCTAGAATATGGTAAGCAGGTTTAAATGGAAGCAGGCTGCAGTAGGAATTATGGAGAGATGAAGAGACTTGCACAGCATATAGGTACGAGGGTTGTTGCGAAAGTTGTTGTTGTAGTCTTCAGTCCAGAGACTGGTTTGTTGCAGCTCTCCATGCTACTCTATTCTGTGCAATTTGTTGCAGCTCTCCATGCTACTCTATCCTGTGCAAGCTTCTTCATCTCCCAGTACCTACTGCAACCTGCATCTTTCTTAATATGCTTAGTGTATTCATCTCTTGGTCTCCATCTACGATTTTTACCCTCCACGCTGCCCTCAAATGCTAAATTTGTGATCCCTTGATGCCTCAGAACATGTCCTACCAACCGGTCACTTCTTCTTGTCAAGTTGTGCCACAAACTCCCCAATACTATTCAATACCTCCTCATTAGTTATGTGATCTACCCATCTAATCTTCAGCACATTTCGAAAGCTTCTATTCTCTTCTTGTCCAAACTATTTATCGTCCATGTTCCACTTCCATACATGGCTACACTCCATACAAATACTTTCAGAAAAGACTTCCTGACTCTTAAATCTATACTCGATGTTAACAAATTTCTCTTCTTCAGAAACGCTTTCCTTGCCATTGCCAGTCTACATTATATATCCTCTCTACTTTGACCATCATGAGTTATTTTGCTCCCCAAATAGCAAAACTCCTTTACTATTTTAAGTGTCTCATTTCCTAATCTAATTCCCTCAACATCACCCGACTTAATTCGACTACATTCCATTATCCTCGTTTTGCTTTTGTTGAAGTTAATCTTATATCCTACTTTCAAGACACTGTCCATTCCGTTGAGCTGCTCTTCCGGGTCCAATGTCATCGGGGAACCTCAAAGTTTTTGTTTCTTCTTCATGGATTTTAATTCCTACTCCAAATTTTTCTTTTGCTTCCTGTACTGCTTGCTCAATATACAGATTGAATAACATCGAAAGTAATGCCTCTTATTTTTTTTTTGTGGCGACTTTGGATGTCCACGCCAGATGTCGTTGGTGTTGTGCTGATGCTTGAACCTTCCTCTTTCGTTTGCAGGTGGTTCTGTTGTTCTGCGTTGGTTGGCGCCACCAGAGGAATGTTCAAAAATGGAATCTGATATGAACACGCATATAAAACAGCGATGTGTGATTGAATTCCTCACTGCTGAAGAAATCGCGCCGACTGAAACCCATCGCAGCTTGCTGACGTTGTATGGAGACGGTACAACAGATGTGAGCTATGCGAGGCGATGTGTACGGCATTTTCAAGATGGTGAAAAGGGCGTGGATGAGAAGTCAAGACCCGGTCGACCCTGCACAGCTGTCATCCCTCGCAATCAAAAGCGTCTTGGTCAACTGATCAGCGGAAAACGACCAGAGAACTGTGCTCAAAGCTGAATGTCGTCTGTAGTGCTTTGGAAGCAATGTTGGATAATCTTGGTTATCGCAAAGGCGGAGCGAGATGGGTCCTGTGGATGGTTTCAGAAGAACAAAACACTCATCGAATGGGAATTTGTCGGGACCTGCTGGGCCAATATGAAGCTGAAGATGACGGTTTTCTGAATAGCATCTTCGCCGAAGATGAGACGTGGTGTCACCACTACGAGCTGGAATCCAAAAGAGAGTCCAGGGAAAGGAAACATGCGAATTCTAAATCAAAAAAAGAAATTCAAGATACAGCCGCCTGCAGGCAAAGTGATGTGCTCAGTCTTCTGGGATAAGCAGGGTGTACTTCTTCTGGATGTTCTGGAGCCTGGAGAAACTGTCAGTTCAGAACGCTACAAGGCCACACTAACTAAGCTGGAAGCCCGAAGTAACAGGGAGGCGTCAGAGAAGAAGACCATCTTTAACTTGCAACATCATAACGCCATGCCCCACTCCAGTTTAGCGACCACGCAACTCATTGCAAAATTCGCTTGGACTGTCTTATACAGTACAATCCCGATATAGTGCCATCAGACTCCCATCTCTTTGGGCCTCTGAAAGATGGACTATGTGGCTAACATTTTCAAGACGGTTGCTGCTGTCAAAGGTGTAAGGAAGTGGTTAGCATCAGGTTCCGGTTTTTACAAGCGCGGCATGCAGTCTCTGGTTCATCGTAGGCAAAACTGCATAACGAATGGTGCGACTATATGGAAAAACGACAGCATGTGTATGAAATATTGCTCTGCTTAGCTGTGCTGTTGTGATTTGCGTATCTCCTGTGTTTACCATAAATAAAAACAGAACGACCCACAAACACTAAACCAGTCTTTGGATTGAAGACCACAACAGAAACAACAAGGTGTCAATGCTCAATAAACTGTAGAAGAGTACCAAAGGTTAACCGGTGTTACGCTCTAACCAAGGTACTGTTTATATGTCTGCATTACCTGTGTTTGCAAATTCGAAAAGAAATATGTAGTGATAGTGAGATTCGATCATTAAGACGTTCTGAAGGAAGTCTCCATTCTGGCGCAGCATGCTATAGTCCAAAAGGTGTCTCTCAGATGTACTGTTGCAGACTGTGAAGGCTGCAGATAGACAAATGATTATCATTTAGCACACTTACTAAACCAGGGACGAGTTGGGCTATGGTATTCTGTCATATCATATTTTATCGATTTGACGCTATTAATTAAAACCTATGCAGTGTAAAGCAGTTATTTACAGGCGATCTTAAAGGTATCTTTCGCGTTATTTGCTTGGAAAAAATGTTAAAAATAGCACCGTTGGGAACGAAATTCACATTATTACTGAATACTAAAAATTTACAATCGTACAGGAATTTGATGACCAACGTACTTTTAAACACATAAATGTAGCAAACTTTTACTTTTATCAATTATTAACTGTAATCCGGAGGAGTAAAGCGCAGAGTAAGAGAAAGTCGGTAAGAAATCGACCCTAATATGACACGGGAGCTATAAAAGAAGGCATTAAACGGGTAGAGAATTGCTCAGAAGGGAATACGGAATAGTCTCGTAATTTCAAGGTATAGCGAAGACGACATTAATGCTGCGTCGTTTAACTACGTTGGGAAACAGGCAGTCTAGAACCGTCGTAATTAGCAGCAAGCAAGCTGCGGACGACTTTTTGTCGGGTTTCCCTGCAAGTAAGTGAAGTTCTTTAGGTGAATGGCGAGGGCGAGGAAGGGGGAGAGGCGGACAGGGGGCACGTTGATCAGAATATCCTGTACGAAAGTTTCACTGGAAATAGACATAAGTGCACGTACCGTAATTTGCGAACCTAGGGAAGTGGATTTACACTACTGGCCATTAAAATTGCTACACCTCGAAGATGACGTGCTACAGACACGAAATTTAAGCGACAGGAAGAAGATGCTGTGATACGCAAATGATTAGCTTTTCAGAGCATTCACACAAGGCTGGCGCCGGTGGCACACCTACAACGTGCTGACATGAGGAAAGTTTCCAACCGATTTCTCATTCACAAACAGCAGTTGACCGGCGTTGTCTGGTGAAACGTTGTTGTGATGCCTCGTGTAAAGAAGGAGAAGTGCGTTCCATCACGTTTCCGACTTTGATAAAGGTCGGATTGTAGCCTATCGCGATTCCAGTTTATCCTGTCGCGATATTGCTCCTCGCGTTGATCGAGATCCAATGACTGTTAGCAGAATATGGAATCGGTGGGTTCAGGAGGGTAATACGGAACGCCGTGCTGGATCCCAACGGCCTCGTATCACTAGCAGTCGAGATGACGGGCATCTTATCCGAATGGCTGTAACGGATCGTGCAGCCACGTCTCGATCCCTGAGTCAACAGATGGGGACGTTTGCAAGACAACAACCATCTGCCCGAACAGTTCGACGACGTTTGCAGCAGCATGGACTATCAGCTCAGAGACCATGGCTGCGGTTACCCCTGACGCTGCATCAGAGACGTGAGCGCCTGCGATGGTGTACTCAACGACGAACCTGGGTGCACGAATGGCAAAACGTCATTTTTTTCGGAAGAATCCAGGTTCTGTTTACAGAATCATGATGGTCGCATCCGTGTTTGGCGACATCGCGGTGAACGCACATTGGAAGCGTGTATTCGTCATCGCCATACTGGCGTATCACCAGGCGTGATGGTATGGGGTGCCATTGGTAACACGTCTCGGTCACCTCTTGTTCGCATTGATGACACTTTGAACAGTGGGCGTTACATTTCAGATTTGTTACGACCCGTGGCTCTACCTTTCATTCGATCCCTGCGAAACCCTACATTTCAGCAGGATAATGCACGACCGCATGTTGCAGGTCCTGTATGGGCCTTTCTGGATACAGAAAATGTTCGACTGCTGCCCAGGCCAGCACATTCTCTCACCAATTGAAAACGTCTGGTCAATGGTGGCCGAGCAACTGGCTCGTCACAATACGCCAGTCACTACTTTTGATGAACTATGGTATCCTGTTGAAGATGCATGGGCAGCTGTACCTGTAGACGCCATCCGAGCTCAGTTTGACTCAATGCCCAGGCGTATCAAGCCCGTTATCACGGCCAGAGGTGGTTGTTCTGGGTACTGATTTCTCAGGATCTATACACCCAAATTGAGTGAAAATTTCGTCATATGTCAGTTGTAGTATAATATATTTGTCAAATGAATACCCGTTTATCATCTGCATTCTTTTTGTTGTAGCAATTTAATGGCCAGTAGTGTGTAAGTCTCACCTATTTCTGACATGTTTTGATACTCTGTATGATTGATGATGTTATTCTTCTAACTGTTTTGCTCAAACGTTTCAGTTAGCTTAATTGATATGACTCACACATTCGTAGAAGTACATAAAGACGAGCTTCTTTCAGTGATAATATATTTGATTGAAAAAGTGATATGTCCTCTAGGGACAAACTGATGTGAAGGTAGTTCTTGGGGACTCTACGCCAGTACTCGAGCACATTTATAGCTAACGAAGTTAATTTCGTAGCACGATCACTGCGGACGTGGCAACTTCCAGACGCTCGAGTGTAGTTTCCTTTGCAGACACATAAATCGTGGTAGAATATCGTTGAATTAGATTCTAAAGATTTGGCGTGTTTCTAGTGCTGGCAGAGCCCGCGTTGAACATACACTATGTCATCAAAAGTATCCGGACACCCCCAAAAACATGTTTTTCATATTAGGTGCATTGTGCTGCCATCTACTGCCAGGCACTCCATATCAGCGACCTCAGCAGTCATAAGATACCATGAGAGAGCGGAATGGGGAGCTTCGCGGAACTCACGGACTTCGAAAGTGTTCAGGCGATTGCATGTTAGCCGGCCAGAGTGGCCAAGCGGTTCTAGGCGCTACAGCCCGGAACCGCGCGGCCACTACGGTCGCAGGTTCGAATCCTGCCTCGGGCGTGGATGTGTGTGATGCCCTTAGGTTAGTTAGGTTTAAGTAGTCCTAAGTTCTAGGGGACTGATGACCTCAGCTGTTAAGTCCCATAGTGCTCAGAGCCATTTTTTGATTGGATGTTACGTGAGTCATACGTCTGTACGCGAGATTTCCACACTCCTAAACATCCACTGTTTACGATGTGATAGTGAAGTGGAAACGCGAAGGGACACGTACAGCACCAAAGCGTACAGGCCGACCTCGTCTGTCGACTGACAGAGACCGCCGACAGTTGAAGAGAGTCGTAATGTGTAATAGGCAGACATCTATCCAAACCACCACACAGGAATTCCAAACTGCATCAGGATCCACTGCAAGTACTATGACAGTTAGGCGGGAGGTGAGAAAACTTGGATTTTATGATCGAGTGGCTCCTCATAAGCCACACATCACGGCGTTAAACGCCAAACGATGCCTCGCCTGGTGCAAGAAACGTAAACATTGGACGACTGAACAGTGGAAAAACGTTGTGTGCAGTGACGAATCACAGTACCCAATGTGGCGATCCGATGGCAGGGTGTGGGTGTAGCGAATGCCCGGTGAACGTGATTTGCCAGCGTGTGTTGCGCCAACAGCAAAATTCGGATGTGGTGGTGTTATGGTTTGGTCGTGTTTTTTGTGGAGGGGGCTTGAACCCCTTGTTGTTTTGCGTGGCACTATCACAACACACGACTACATTGAAGTTTTAAGCACCTTCTTGCTTCCCACTGTTGAACAGCAATTCAGGGATGGCGATTGCATCTTTCAACACGATCGAGCACCTGTCCATAATGGACGACCTGTGGTGGAGTGGTTACACGATAATAACATCCCTGTAATGGAATGGCCTGCACAGAGTCCTGATCTGAATCCTATAGAACACCTTTGGGATGTTTTGGAACGCCGACTTCGCGCCAGGCCTCACCGATCGACATAGATACCTCTCCTCACTGCAACACTCCGTGACTATTGAGCTATCATTCCCCAAGAAACCTTTCAGCACCTGATTGAACGTACGCCTACCAGAGTGGAAGCTGTCGTCAAGGCTAAGGGTGGGCCGCCAACACAATACTGAATTCCAGCATTACCGATGTGGGGCGCCACATTTTCAGGCAGGTGTCCAGACACTTTTGATCACATAGTGTACCAGTTACTTACACACTCCCGGAGTAACACATGACGTTTGTAAAATCACTTCGGTTTTTAATATCTTTTGGATACAACGGTCGGTTATAAATTTATCTTATCAGAGCTGGTCCTACCAGTCAGTGGCAGCTAATGACATTCTTCGATGTGCTCGGATCCTGTTATCCGAAGATTTCGTGAATCAGTTAGAAAAAGAGCTTCTCTAACTACTTAAATCATTCCTAACCTCAATACCTCTGCTTCAACGATATATTGTAAAAAAGAACGGTTCATTCACTGCACTTTACAGTAAGCGCTAGGCTCCTTCTCTCTGGTCCGTGCACAAAAGAGTGAGGCATTTTATTTTACGTCACGTTCATTATCAACACAACTGTCTTTGGTTATTCCTTGGCGGACCCCCATAACACGTGCCACCATAATACCTTCCATCACCGGTTGCCACGGAACAACACGTGCACCTCAGCAAGCGGAGAGGACCACTCACCACTGATGCTCACGGGAGGTGCAAATCCTGTGTATATTCTTGGCTCTGCATAAACAGAAGCCTAATGACAGTGTTTTGCTCCATTCTAGGACACTTAGCTTAAAAATGAGACCGTTTCTCCCTGTATTCACGTGAATATCTTCCATTTCTCAAAGAGCATAAAGTGTACCATGGCATTTCCCAACGAAATGTCATGTTACGCTACAGATTTTTAAGATGGTAGATATTTAATGTTAGTGGACACATAATGCTGAGTCGATCCACTCAATCTACGGTTTGTTGATAACAGAATTTTCATACTTGTTGT
This sequence comes from Schistocerca serialis cubense, assembly GCF_023864345.2. Taxonomy (NCBI): domain Eukaryota; kingdom Metazoa; phylum Arthropoda; class Insecta; order Orthoptera; family Acrididae; genus Schistocerca; species Schistocerca serialis. Next base: position 1,146,944,820 of record NC_064639.1, on the reverse strand, counting down.
TCTGTTCTATAATTTTTTATAGTTTGGAAAGGATTCACTGTGCTACGTATATCTTTGTCTGTTTAAATTGAGAGCTTCTTCTGCGTTCAAAACATTTGAAAGACAATTTAGTCAGCAGACTGGACCAAAAACCTTTAATGTGTTGTGAGCAGCCGGTGGTTGTGGCCGAGCGGTTCTAGGCGCTTCAGTCCGGAACCGCGCTGCTGCTACGGTCGCAGGTTCGAAATTTGCCTCGGGCATGGATGTGTGTGCTGTCCTTAGGTTAGTTAGGTTTAAGTAGTTCTAAGTCTAGGGGACTGATACCCTCATATGTCAAGTCCCATAATGCTTAGAGACATTTGAACAATTTTGCTGAGAGCTGTCAGATTACTATATATTCCTGAATAATCTTTGCTACTTACTTCTTGTTGCAGACTATATATAAAATGCATCTTGTTGCTAACGATACAAAATGATACAAGTTGCTCTTTTAGTAATGTAGTAAAATCTTAGTTTCATGCTGTTAAGTGCAAAATAGTTGATGGTCTCTCGTTGTTTATTGTGGTAATTTATTTTAACAAAAACTTCAAAATATTTTCCTTTAAGTATCACAAAGCTGTAAAGTGTAACCTCACGTGCAGAATACCCTCGAATTTGTTAGACTCAAATATTCCATCTTGGTGTGCCCCTTTTTTTCAGTAGTTATTTGAGTTGTGTGGGAAGCAGATTCTTTTCTTTTGCACAGAGTGAATCGAGTAGCTCTTCTTGTTGTACTCTTTTTCATCACCTTTCCCTTCTTCAATTTCTGGATTTCGTATGGTGACATTCCTTTTTCAGTTTCATTACATCCGATTCTCAGAAATATCCGACCTGGAAAAACGCTGTCTCCATCTGCAGAAATCTTACACTCGATGCACGCAGCAAGAAATTAAAACAAAATAAACAAGAAACTTACTATGTAGCATTCTGTTTCCAAAGACACTCTGAACTTAGGAAAACCAAGGCGTAATATGACGTGCTTGCAGCCAAACAATTCTTCATCTCATCCAGTCCTGTATTGAAACGTTTCCCATATGTTAAATCAAGCTTTATAATTTTTACAGCCTTCTTAACAAACAAATGTTCATTTGAATACTAGTGCAAATATTCAAATGATATTTTACTCATGTATTCACACGGCTTGCTACAGAATCTGTTGATGTTGTCAAATTATAAAAGGTGAAAAATTGTCATTATCTTACTTTTATGTCCGCGACATTTTAGTTGTACACATCGTATTAGACGTGCTTAGCACATTATCAATGTAGACGTACACGTCCTATGAGCGACAAGATTTTGTTGAAAATTGCAAACGAATAGCGTAAAGCACCATCGACTGCCGTTTAGTTTTAACTTTGCGAACAAATGCAAGCTGAACTGATATATCATTATGGTGCAAAGATCGCTAGAGTTTAGGAGACTAATAATGATTTTTATGAGTATTGTGCACAATACGAGTGAAGCCTGATAGGTCTGTAGTCCTTTATGTTTTGTCTGTTTTCTTCCTTGTCAAACAGAACAAAACGTGTCCCTAACTTTTCCTCAGGTTGTAAGACGTCGTGGTATCCTGACCTTCATTGCTTACATATTCCGCTCTCACAATCATATTCCGCAAATCAAGACGCTTCATTCGAACCCAAACTCGATAAGATAAAGTCAGTGTTGTATGAATTCATGTAAACGATATGCAAATAACAAGTAAATCGCAAGTGCACACCGAGGTTGAAATACTCGAGGCTGGCGTACACACACACATTCAAGACACAACGGTCACAAAAGCTTTTAGTTCGGGGAGGCAAACCGCACGCCAGGAGGCCAGTCCCGTCAGAGGACGAGTCAACCTATCTACGTCGGCCGGTGACCGCCCGTAGAGCACACAGCGTTTGCCCAAGTGAAAGGGAGAACGAACCCGTGTTCGGCTTAAAAGCAAATTCCGCTACATTGTGTGGGAGCGCCCAGCCTACGCATTCTTTACAAACATAGCATGCAGTTTCAGAGGTTTTCACAAAGAGAGAGAGCTAACGCCAAACGCCGATGCTACAGATTTCCGTATTGGTCGCCTTAAACGAAACGTCATTCTTCCGTTTTAGAAGAGCAATGCTGATTGGCAGACGATATTCCTGACGCCTTGAGGTGAAGGAGTAATGGAAGAGACCGAAAGATATACTCCTTCACGTCTGGCATGGAGAGGGGCTATTCCGTTGTCGCTCTTGGAGTGAGAATACGTAACGAGGGCGTGTGCGCTCGTAGGTGTACTCAAAGAGCGAGGAACAAGTCTCTCCTCACTGGGAGAGCACCTCTGTCGAGAGCTAATCGGAGTGCGATTCTGTATTGAGTCCTTGTGATTATTCACTGTGTTGGCCGCCACACTTATTGTGCGGTGTGAACGGACAGAGTTGTAGTTAAACGCCTGTGGGCGAATTTTTGAGTGGCATCCCGGTGGACTGGTTATCTGACCGGTGTACCACGCCAATAGGGGCGAATAGGAGTCCTTGACTTCATCAAAGCATAGGGAGAATTTAATTGGCAAAGGTCAATCCAGATAGAACGAGAGTTATCTTATTTGTCAGCAGCGAGCGGCGCAGACAGCAGTCATCGCAGCTTACGGTATTGTGTGCTACAGCTCTTCCGACCCCCATATGTCCTCCACAACAGTACACTTCACTGCATTTCACACGCGATAGCCTCGACCGTACCTAGCAACATTCTAACGGATAATTATTCAATTTGAGTAGAAGCGGCTCTCAGCCATTCTGCCAAGTCAACAAAAATCTTAAACTTTGTATAGAAATTCCATTAGCGAACCCTATACTTAAGAGGTAACTTCACATTCCGAAAAGAACCCTGAAATAACTTGTTCAGTTCAAAACTAAAAGTGCCATTGTGATTTCTCAGAATTTTTGCAAAAAATAATAATTTTCATTAGTTTCATGTTTTTTTATACTAACTAGCACTACTCCAGAACCCAAGTATCCCACTAGTTACGTAAGAAATTTTGTGCATTTTTGTGTCATTTCCTTACAGCAGACTATTCCAGAAGATATTTATTGCTGAAAGTTTTCCAGGCATTTCTCTTTAGAACGTTAGGAGCGTCTGTCTGACTTGTGTAGTAGTGTGGGGGTGCAAATAGCATCTTGCAGGAGCCACAGGGTAAAGGGTACATCTCAGGTTAATCCGTTGCGCAGAATGACTATAGCACCCACACGCCGCTCACAAGGTGTTGAAATTCTAGGAATACTTGAGCTACTGTGACTGAAATAACCTGAAAATCTAAATCAAAACTGCTGGTAAACTTTTAGGGATGTGAGGTCGTGGTCCAAGAAATTCTTCTGTTCGTATATACGTATACAGGGGTGGTCCATTGATAGTGGCCGGGCCAAATATCTCACGAAATAAGCGTCAAACGAAAAAACTACAAAGAAGGAAATTCATCCAGCTTGAAGGGGGAAAACAGATGGCGCTGTGGTTGGCCCGCTAGATGGCGCTGCCATAGGTCAAACGGATATCAACTGCGTTTTTTTTTAAATAGGAACCCCCATTTTTATTACATATTCGTGTAGTACGTAAAGAAATATGAATGTTTTAGTTGGACCACTTTTTTCGCTTTTTTCCCCCTTCAAGTTAGACAAGTTTCGTTCGTTGTAGTTTTTCGTTTGACGCTTATTTCGTGAGATACACTCCTGGAAATGGAAAAAAGAACACACTGACACCGGTGTGTCAGACCCACCATACTTGCTCCGGACACTGCGAGAGGGCTGTACAAGCAATGATCACACGCACGGCACAGCGGACACACCAGGAACCGCGGTGTTGGCCGTCGAATGGTGCTAGCTGCGCAGCATTTGATCACCGCCCCCGTCAGTGTCAGCCAGTTTGCCGTGGCATACGGAGCTCCATCGCAGTCTTCAACACTGGTAGCATGCCGCGACAGCGTGGACGTGAACCGTATGTGCAGTTGACGGACTTTGAGCGAGGGCGTATAGTGGGCATGCGGGAGGCCGGGTGGACGTACCGCCGAATTGCTCAACACGTGGGGCGTGAGGTCTCCACAGTACATCGATGTTGTCGCCAGTGGTCGGCGGAAGGTGCACGTGCCCGTCGACCTGGGACCGGACCGTAGCGACGCACGGATGCACGCCAAGACCGTAGGATCCTACGCAGTGCCGTAGGGGACCGCACCGCCACATTCCAGCAAATTAGGGACACTGCTGCTCCTGGGGTATCGGCGAGGACCATTCGCAACCGTCTCCATGAAGCTGGGCTACGGTGCCGCACGCCGTTAGGCCGTCTTCCGCTCACGCCCCAACATCGTGCAGCCCGCCACCAGTGGTGTCGCGACAGGCGTGAATGGAGGGACGAATGGAGACGTGTCGTCTTCAGCGATGAGAGTCGCTTCTGCCTTGGTGCCAATGATGGTCGTATGCGTGTTTGGCGCCGTGCAGGTGAGCGCCACAATCAGGACTGCATACGACCGAGGCACACAGGGCCAACACCCGGCATCATGGTGTGGGGAGCGATCTCCTACACTGGCCGTACACCACTGGTGATCGTCGAGGGGACACTGAATAGTGCACGGTACATCCAAACCGTCATCGAACCCATCGTTCTACCATTCCTAGACCGGCAAGGGAACTTGCTGTTCCAACAGGACAATGCACGTCCGCATGTATCCCGTGCCACCCAACGTGCTCTAGAAGGTGTAGGTCAACTACCCAAGCCAGCAAGATCTCCGGATCTGTCCCCCATTGAGCATGTTTGGGACTGGATTAAGTGTCGTCTCACGCGGTCTGCACGTCCAGCACGAACGCTGGTCCAACTGAGGCGCCAGGTGGAAATGGCATGGCAAGCCGTTCCACAGGACTACATCCAGCATCTCTACGATCGTCTCCATCGGAGAATAGCAGCCTGCATTGCTGCGAAAGGTGGATATACACTGTACTAGTGCCGACATTGTGCATGCTCTGTTGCCTGTGTCTATGTGCCTGTGGTTCTGTCAGTGTGATCATGTGATGTATCTGACCCCAGGAATGTGTCAATAAAGTTTCCCCTTCCTGGGACAATGAATTCACGGTGTTCTTATTTCAATTTCCAGGAGTGTATTTGGCCCAGTCACGATCAATGGACCGCCCTGTATACGCCCGACCGCTCAGTCGGCAAGACTCAGCAGAGGAGCGCCGCTGAGGATGTCCAGTGCAGTACTGGACGAAACGTCAGGAACAGAAGAGTTACTTGGACCACGACCTCACATCCTGAAAGGTTTACCAGCAGATCTGTCATCCGGTCGTAAAAGCCTTAACTCTAAGGCAAATCAAAGCTTTCAGGTGATATTCGTGTATGTGGAAGTTTTAAATCAGAGGACAGGAAATTAAAAAAATTCTTCCTGTCCCTCTTTGACATAACAGGCACTTTCCTTTGACAGCAAACAATGCTTCGCTCCATTTTCAGAACAGTAAAGAAGGCGAGTATTACGTTGTCGAGTTAACCTCGGGCGCGCCGCCTTCCGCAATACTCTGGGGGACTCCGCGGCGGCATTCTATTGCTTCCTAGGAACTGAATTAGGGGCGAGTGAAAGCGGCTTGTCAGCACCGCGCCGCGAGATGAAGTGAAACGGTAGCAAAGCTAGCATGTCAAACACACCCTGACAGCAATCTGTTTGCGGATAATAAGCGTGTCCCGCGGTTTTACATAACACTGGTGACGAATTTCGATTCAGACAAGTTCTTTCCGTCTCTGCGTTTCATCCGCTCAGTTAATAGCATGTCGGTAGCGCGTTGTTGAGAGAGCACTTCTGAGAAGCGTTAACACAGCGCTATGAAGTGCTGTGCCTGTAGAAGACAGAAGAACCGTACCGTCTTCCTCTTCAGAATAAACGAGAAGGAACTAATTTGTACTCATCGCATACGAATCGTATGAACTAGAGACAGCTACAGTCGCTATTATTATTTTTCACTGACAAAAAATATAAATGTACAAGCAGAAAACGCGCCTTGAGACTGCTGAACACATTAATGAATATTTCTCCAAAAAGTGACAAACTATGAAGGTACCGGACACAGAATGTTAACGAAAATTACACACTATGATGAAAAAAGTATGGAAGAAAAGAAATTGTTTATCAGTGGAAACACAAACACCTAATGTGCTGCAATATTTATTTATCTGATGAACAGCTTTTGTAACGGTCAGACAATAATTATCGTCGTCAAAGATGATGGAAAGCTCATGAATAAGTTAGTACAATCTTGTAGGTATTTAGGCCGTCTCATTTCTTCTGCTAATCGACGTTTCGAATCCTTTGTTCAGATTATATTTAAGAAAATATATATTAAAACTATGTTTAAAAACTCACAGCTTAAAAGTTTTCCTTCGCAGTGGAATAATGAGAGAGGCGAAAATCGAAACTAGGCAGTGAATGAATGTAAAGGCCGAGATATTTACACAGGTTGAGCCAAATGAGATTATTGATTCAAATCCAGCTGCAACTAAATCGAAATTTGTAACCAAGGAACTACTCAGATGTTAAAAGTAAGACACACATTACAAATAATATAGATGCACGTAACTGCTTAGAAGATGTCAGTTTGGTAGAACGGCAGAAAATTAAACAAATTAGATTTTGAAACCCATATCCTCACGAAGCAATTATGTTCTAACATTTTCTTACCCAGTAACCATAGATTTCACACGCCACTTGTGTAACAAAAGCAAAAATAATCCTGCACTCTTAGTGCAATTAATATGTGTTCTGTCTTCAATTGTAATCATAACAATGCGGATGGTGTACACTGTCCATGCCTCAAAGGGTCATAGCTGGTGCACACTGTTGATTCTGTCACGTGTCTCAAAAGGTCGTTTTAAGCTTACAGCGAGCGCACATTCTCATTTTACTGCAAGAGAGGTAATCATCGCGTGGGTTGCCCGCCGAATTGATGCACACCACAGCGTCATTTGAATATTCAACCTGTATCGTGAAAAATACAGTATCAGTCTCGTAACTGTCATCCACCTTTACAGAACCAGATGCTGACCGCTGCCTGCAAATTTTATCTGTTAGCTACCACAAGCTGAGTGAAACAAAACTGTGCGATGCCTTTTGACAGACAACTGGGAGGACTTTGTCGGTTTAAACCACACAAAACTTGAGTATCTCCCGGGATAATGAAACGTATTTTCAATCGTGTAGACGATACTTTCTAGCGTGATAGTACGGAGAAGTTAAATGCCTTTGTAGAACATCTGAATTAAATACACCCCAATGGATGACTGGCTTTCCCTCTTTGATTTGTTGGTCTCGTATAACGATACTGAGATTTTGGCATACACTTCCAGCTATTGGGAGACTGCTATTACGGAAGCAACTGAAATTAATTTAGCAAGTGATGGCGGTTTCTGCTTAAATGCTGCGTGGAATCTTGCTCTGTCATTAGATACACAACAGAGGGACACAGTAAGTGCTACCTCATCCTCTGTTTATTAATATTCACTATCGATAACACTTGACGTTGGTCATTTTTCTACATCTGCGTCTACGTGATTACTCTGCTATTCACAATAAAGTGACTGGCAGAGGATTCAATGAACCACCTTCATGCTGTCTCTCTACCGTTCCACTGTCTAACGGTACGCGGGAAAAACGAGCACTTAAATTTTTCTGAGTGAGCCCTCATTTATTTTATCATGATGATCATTTCTCCCTATGTAGGTAGGTGCCAACAGAATGTTTTCGCAATCGGAGGAGAAAACTGGTGATTGAAATTTCATGAGAAGATCCCGTAGCAACGAAAAACGCTTTTGTTTTAATGATTGCCACTCCAATTCACTTATCATATCTGTGACATTATCTCCCTATTTCGCGATAATACAAAACGAGCTGCCCTTCTTTGTACTTTTTCAATGTCATCCGTCAGTCCCACCTGATGCGGATCCCCACATCGCACAGCAATACTTCAGAATAGGGCGGACAAACGTGGTGCAAGCAGTCTCTTTAGTAAGTGTTCCGCCAATAAATCGCAGACTTTGGTTTCCTCTGCCCACAATGTTATCTATGTGATCGTTCCAATTTAGGTTATTTGTAATTGTAATCCCTAAGTATTTAGTTGAATTTGCAGCCTTCAGATTTGTGCGACTTATCGCGTAATGGAAATTTAGCTGATTTCTTTTAGTACTCATGTGAATAACTTCATACCTTTCCTTATTCATGGTCAATTGCCACTTTTCGCACCATACAGATATCTAAATCATTTTGCAGGTCGTTTTGATCATCTGATGACTTTAAAAGACGGTAAATGACAGCATCACCTGCAAACAATCTAAGACGGCTACTCAGATTGTCTCCTATGTCGTCAATATAGATCAGGAACAATAGAGGGCCTATAACACTGGGGAACGCTAGATATTACTTCTGTTTTACTCGATGACTTTCCGTCTATTACTACGAACTGTGGCCTTTCTAACAGAAAATCACGAATCCATTAGCACAACTGAGGCGATACTCTGTAGGCACTCAGTTTGGTTAGAAAACGCTTGTGAGGAGCGGTGTCGAAAACCTTCTGGAAATCTAAAAATATGGAATCAACTTGACACCCCCTGTCGATAGCACTTATTACTTCATGAACATAAAGAGCTAATTGGGTTTCACAAGAACGATATTTTCTGAAACCGTGCTGACTATGTGTCATAAATCGTTTTCTTCGAGGTACCTCATAATGTTCGAATACAGTATATGTTCCAAAACCCTAGTGCAAATCGACGTTAGTAATATAGTCCTGTAATTCAGCGGATTACTCCCACTTCCCTTTTTGGGTATTGGTGTGACTTTTTCCAGTGTTTAGGTACCGATCTTTCTGTGAGCGATTGGTTGTATATAATCGCTAAATATGGAGCTATTTTATCAGCATACTCGGAGAGGAACCTGACTGGTGTACAATCTGGACAGGAGGCCTTGCCTTTATTAAGTTCAAATGGTTCAAATGGCTCTGAGCACTATGCGACTTAACTTCTGAGGTCATCAGTCGCCTAGAACTTAGAACTAATTAAACCTAACTAACCTAAGGACATCACACACATCCATGCCCGTGGCAGGATTCGAACCTGCGACCGTAGCGGTCACTCGGCTCCAGATTGCAGCGCCTAGAACCGCACGGCCATTCCGGCCGGCCTTTATTAAGTAAATTAAGCTGCTTCGTTACTCTGAGGATATCGACTTCCATGTCTCTCATCTTGGCAGCTGTTCTTGATTGGAATTCAGGAATATTTACTTCGTCTTATTTGGTGAAGGAGTTTCGGAAAACCGTATTTAATAACTCTGCTTTAGTGGTACTGTCATCGGTGACTTCACCGTTGTTATCGCGCAGTGAAGGTATTAATTGTGTCTTGCCACCGGTGTACTTTATGTATGACCAGAATCTCTTTGGGTTTTCTGCCAGGTTTCGAAACAGAATTTCGTTGTGGAAATTATTAAAAACATCTCGCATTGAAGTACGCGCCATATTTCAAACTTCTGTAAAACTTTGCCAATCTTGGGGATTTGGCATGCTTTTTTCGTTGCTTCTGCAACAAGGATCTGACCCGTTTTGTGTACCATGGGTGATCAGTACCATCACTTATTAATTTATGTGGTATATATCTCTCAATTGCTGTCGATACTATTTCTTTGAAAACATTCCACAACTTTTCTACACTTACATGATCAGATCGGAAGAATTGAAGACTGCCTCTTAAAAAGGCGTTAAGAGCATTTTTAACAGCTTTTTAAAATAGATATACTTTGCGTTTCTTTTTGATGGTTGTAGGTGTTACGGTATTCAGCCTAACAGCAACTGCCTTGTGGTCGCTAATCCCTGTATTCGTCACAATACTCACTATTTGTCCAGAATTATTTGCTGCGAAAAGGTCAAGTATGCTTTCGCAACCATTTACGCTTCGAGTGGGCTCATGAACTAACTGTTCAAAATAATTTTCTGAGAAAGTATTCAGTACAATTTCGGATGACGTTTTATGCCTGCCGCCGGCTTTAAACGTATAATTTTTCCAGCATACCGAGGGTAGATTAAAGTCATCACCGACTGTAATTGTATGACGGGGTACTTGAAATACGACTCAAGTTTTCTTTGAACTGTTCAGCAACTTGGTTGTGTGGTGGCGTTTGTGTTTGCGGTGTGTGTGTGTGTGTGTGTGTGTGTGTGGTGTGTGTGTGTGTGTGTGTGTGTGTGTGTGAGGGGGGGGGGGGGGGGGTACGTCACTTTTTCATACCATTTGTGCCTTGAAAATGGCAGGGAGTGTACATGTCAAAACACTGGAGATTGTCGAAGACGTCATGCAGCTGTATTCCTGAAAATTATATAAACAGTAGGAACGCACTCTACACGATCAATTTGACCTTTCGGCGTCCATTACGTATGAGCAACAGCACAAATCACCATGGTAAGGAGGTGCACAAAAAAGATGGGCAAGTGAGTACCTGTAACCTTGTTAATGGCATCAGGTTTTCAGCAGCGGTACATGATTTCTTTGACGCCATATGAGCATCGTAGAAGAGTGTGGAGGCAGCCACATATCAATTCTCACCTCAGGCACGCAGTCCCGCCTCTTCAGCAGGGAAGTGGATCAGTCATGTTTCGTGCCGGTGTCGTATACGGATGGCGGATGTCTCTCATCACTGTTGAGGTTGATTTGACGACTGTACAGCACTGGAACAGGCTCCTCAACAATTGTCCAGTCCTACACTCAACACTTCGGAAGAAGAATCGTCTTTCAAGACGAGCTTATGGCGCCCACCTACCTAGAACTTCCACCCGGAGACAGACATCAACCGAATGGAATGAGCTGCAGTAACTGTGGACGTCGCCATCATTGAACAGGCGTGAGGCCAGCTATGCTTTGTCTCAGGAACCCTCCTCACACACTGGATGACATCAGGATAGTCGCAGTCGAAGAGTGGGACTGGCTTGAGCGGCGACATCTCGACCGTCGTATGGATAGCAAGCCGAGGTCTATCCATGTGAGTTAAGCTGTAATGCATGTGGTACAAAAAGTGTGAACTTTGAGACAGATTGCCTATCTTTTATTTATTGTTTCTTTTTGTTTCACAGTAGCATCATGACTGGGGAGTATTGTATTTAAATGTAAGAAGACAAGTGCAGCATTTCTTACGGAGCTTCTTGGCAGATTTCCATAGGCGTGTGCCCCCAGGTGCCACAAGGACAAGGGAAGTCCTAGTATTTGTAAACCATAGCCCTTTCAGAAGCAGCTGACTTCTAGTTATTCCTTGATGGCTTGCGAGGGCTACAGCACTGGGATAACACTTGCCAACCAGCCGAAGAGTCCGAGGGTCGAGGCCAGACTTGTTACAGGAGAAAGTCAGCTCTGGATTTTTGCTACTAGATGGGAATTACGATGATCACGAGTAGATGGATGTCCCAGTAAGGTAATGGAGAGGGTCGTGTGCAACCATACATGAGTGGAAAGAAACACTTAGGAAACATATAAAGGGTCAGCCATGGGTCGTAGTGTACAGTCATAGAGTTAGTGAATAGTCGGTAATAAAAGTGTGAGTAGACTATCAACGGAAGTGTCAACAAATTTGAGGAAAGCAGCTACTAATGGAACCGTAACACTTCATCCACGAGATGACAATACTAGTCCGGGCGACAATATTAGGCAGATAAATGTATTTTTACTAGTGTCTAATATATGTTTCATTGAATAGTGTTGAACAGAAACTGTCCGTCTTTGTCTGAATTAGAAGTGTAGCGGATTTCATTCGTCGGTAGGGACAAGTAGCTACACAGTACTCGTCTTCTGTGAGTTGCGCCAAGTCGCCTGTGATATAACAGTTAGACCAAGTGGCCTCTAAGTTAATAGTCAGGCTGAATAAGGAAAAGTGTGAAGTTATTCACAGGAGTACTAAACAAAATCGACTAAATTTCGATTACGTGATAAGTCACACAAATCTGAAGACTGTAAATTCAACTAAATACTTAGGGATTACAATTAGAAATAACCTAAATTGGAACGATCACATAGATAATATTGTGGGTAGAGCAAACCAAAGACTGCCATTCATTGGCAGAACACTTAGAAGGTGTAATAGGTCTACTGAAGAGATTGCTTACACCACGCTTGTCCGCCCTGTTCTAGAGTATTGCTGTGCGGTGTGGGATCCGCATCAGGTGGACTGACGGATGACATTGAAAAAGTACAAAGAAAGGCAGCTCGTTTTGTATTATCGCAAAATAGGGGAGACTGTGTAACGGACATGATACGTGAATTGGAGTGGCAATCTTTAAAACAAAGGCGTTTTTCGTTGCGATGGGATCTTGTCATGAAATTTCAATCGCCAGTTTTCTCCTCCGATTGCAAAAACATCCTGTTGGCACCCACCTACATAGGGAGAAATGATCATCACGATAAAATAAGAGAAATCAGGTCCCGCACAGAAAAATTTAAGTGCTCGTTTTTCCCGCGTGCTGTTCGAGAGTGGAACGGTAGGGAGACAGCTTGAAGACGGGTCATTGAACCCTCTGCCAGGCACTTTATTGTGAATAGCAGAATAATCACGTAGACGTAAAGGGACATCCTCCACTAGCATTACTTTTGCTCAACAGTAGTCGTCGATACCAATATTATTTTTCGAATTTTGGACAGGTCAATATTATCTCAGTTGTTTTTCTGAAGACTTTCATATAATTTCATACACAGTACATTATGTTTCAAGCTAAAATTCATGAAAAGAAATTACTTTATAAAATATTTTAGTTTCGATGTTATAATTGATAAGTACTACTTCTGAATGTATAGTTATAATTACTTTTTTTTAGAAACATTTGAATTTACGAACTATTTTCACACTTAAAACATCTGTTATTAATTACACAATCCTGTACTGTTTCTGGATTCATTTATGAAATAGTAATCGAAATTTATAATTTAACGGAAACTAGTAGAAATGCATTTGTTAAGAAAAATTGTAAAGGCTTCGGAATATTATTAAACCCGCAGAGAGGATAGGTAAGACAGAAAGATGTCAAGTTCTACGAGAGGTCAGGATTGAAACAAATCTTCAGTTTAGGAAAGAAATTAAACAGCACAATTCTAGCACATTTGATCACCAATCACAGCTATCAATTATAAATTTTCACCAATCACCAGAAATTTTATCTCCACCAAGTTGTATCTCAGTCCTAGGTAATTGCATTGATGAATTAAAATCACCCAACCCAGTTGACATAATCTGCCTCTCTGAACACCATGTGACCACTGGTATAGGAACTAGGCCTAAGCACAATGAGAAACTCAGACAGGAGAGTACTGCAAATGTTAGAATAAGGAAAGGTTCTCATAAAAGTATAATTAAAAATAATGTAAGTATATTTCATCAAAATATTGGGAGTTTAAAGAATAAAGTAGATGAGCTTCTGGTTTGTTTAGAAGATTTAGAAGCTGAGAATGAAATAGATATACTATGCCTGTCTGAGCATCACATTGTTACTGATATGGATAAGGTAAATGTAAGTGGATATAAACTCTCTGCACATGTAATGAGAGAAAATACGGAGAAAGGAGGAGTTTCCATATATGTCAAAAGTTATCATTGTGCAAAAAGTATAGAAACAAAAAAGTTTTGTGTAGAGAAACATATAGAAGCATGTGCCTGTGAGCTTAAATTAAATAAAGGCACATTTATAATTGTAACTGTATATACGTCCCCATCAGGAAATTTTAATCTATTTCTGAAAAATTTGGACTCCTTGTTGTGCTATCTGTCAGACAGGGGGAAGCAAATTATTATTTGTGGGGACTTAAATGTAGATTCTCTGAAAGAGGGTAATAGGAAAAATGACCTTGAAGTATTACTCGGTTCTTTCAATTTGACACCCGTTATTGATTTTCCTACTCGGGTGGTAAAGGGTAGCAGCTCACTGATAGATAACTACTTTATAGACCAAGATAAGTTTAACCAGATAAATGCTCAGCCTGTTGAGAATGGTCTTTCTGATCATGGTGCTCAGCTAGTTACAACATATGACATAGCTCCATTCAGCAATACTAAACAGTCCTCCAAAGTAGTACGTTCAGTCAACGATTTAACAATTGCAAATTTCAGGGAAAGCCTACAGCAGTTAGACTGGGATGAGGTGTACCGTGAACCTGATGCCAATTTAAAATATAATTTATTTCATGACATTTTTGTAAATGCATTTGAAAACTGCTTCCCCAAGAAAATAGTTAAATATACTCGTAAGAAACCTTGTAACAAACCATGGCTTACTAAGGGTATAAAAATATCTTGTAACCGGAAAAGGGAAATGTATCTGACAGCAAGAAAGAGTAGTGACCCAGAAAGTATCAAACATTACAAAAACTACTGTGTTATATTAAGAAAAGTTATTAAAAAATCCAGGAGAATGTGTATCATGTCTGAAATCAGCAACTCTGATAATAAAATTAAAACAATTTGGAATATTATTAAAAGAGAAACAGGTCAACCAAGAGCAGAGGAAGACAGTATTATCATCAAATTGAATGAAAACTTTACGAACAAAAAGTCAGAAGTTGAAAATATTTTTAATAATCATTTTCTAAATGTTGTGGATATAGTAGGATCCAGGTGTTCATTAGAAGATGCTAGGCTGTTAATGGAAGAGGCCATACCTATGCAATTTGATACAATTGAAATCTCACCCACTTCTCCCTCTGAAATTAGGAAAATAATAAACTTGCTTAAAAGCAAAAACTCACATGGAATTGATGGCATTTCCAGCAAAATACTAAAAGCTTGTTCTCAACAGATAAGTAAGATTCTCAGCCACCTGTGTAATAGCTCTCTGAAACAGGGCATTTTCCCTGATAGACTGAAATATGCTATTGTTATACCTTTGCATAAAAAGGGGGATAGATCTGATGTCAACAATTACCGTCCAATCTCCCTTCTAACAGCTTTATCCAAAATTTTTGAGAAAGTAATGTATTCAAGAGTAGCTTCACATATCTGTAAAAATGAAGTACTAACAAAATGTCAGTTTGGTTTCCAGAAAGGTTTATCAACAGAAAATGCCAGATATGCTTTCACCAGTCAAATTTTGAATGATCTGAATAACCGAGCACCACCCATTGGAATTTTTTGTGATCTCTCAAAGGCTTTTGTTTGTGTAAATCATGAAATTCTGCTAGACAAGCTCAAGTATTGTGGCATGAGTGGGACAGTGCACAAATGGTTTAATTCGTACCTAACTAGAAGAGTGCAGAAAGTTGAAATAAGTAGTTCTCGTAACATGCAAAGATCAGCACATTCCTCAAACTGGGGAACTATCAAGAATGGGGTTCCACAAGGGTCAGTCTTGGGTCCTTTGTTGTTCTTATTATATATTAATGACTTGCCATTCTATATTCATGAAGAGGCAAAGTTAGTTCTCTTTGCTGATGATACAAGTATGGTAATCACACCTGACAAACAAGAATTAACTGATGAAATTGTCAATACTGTCTTTCAGAAAATTACTAAGTGGTTCCTTGTAAACGGACTCTCACTGAATTTTGATAAGACACAGTACATACAGTTCCGTACAGGGAATGGTACGACGCCATTAATAAATATAGACCTTAATCAGAAGCATATAGCTAAGGTAGAATATTCCAAATTTTTAGGTGAGTCCATTGATGAGAGATTAAATTGGAAGAAACACATTGATGATCTGCTGAAACGTTTGAGTTCAGCTACTTATGCAATAAGGGTCATTGCAAATTTTGGTGATAAACATCTTAGTAAATTAGCTTACTACGCCTATTTTCACTCATTGCTTTCATATGGCATCATATTTTGGGGGAATTCATCACTGAGGAATAAAGTATTTATTGCACAAAAGCGTGTAATCAGAGTAATAGCTGGAGTCCACCCAAGATCATCCTGCAGACATTTATTTAAGGATCTAGGGATATTCACAGTAGCTTCTCAGTATATATACTCTCTTATGAAATTTGTTATTAACAACCAAACCCAATTCAAAAGTAATAGCAGTGTGCATAGCTACAATAATAGGAGAAAGGATGATCTTCACTATTCAAGATTAAATCTAACTTTGGCACAGAAAGGGGTGAATTACACTGGCACTAAAGTCTTTGGTCACTTACCAAATAGTATCAAAAGTCTGACAGATAACCAACAAGTATTTAAGAAGAAATTAAAAGAATTTCTGAATGACAACTCCTTCTACTCCATAGAGGAATTTTTAGATATAAATTAAGAAAAAAAATTTAAAAAATAAAAATAAAAAATAAAGAAAAACAAAAAACACAAAAAATAAAGTTGTTATATTAATTTAAGTATGTTGTTAAATTAACCTAATTATGTCATGTATTGGAAAATTTGACTCGTTCCACATCATTACGAAATATCGTATTCATGATCCATGGAACTAGTATTAATCTAATCTGATCTAATCTAATCTAATCTAATCTAGTTAGAGTGGTAAGGATGCCTCTGATGTGATCGGACGTATTTTTGTGCGAACAATGTAATTTGAGCTTTGTTAATGTGAAAAAATCGAAGTAATCTGATATACTAAAATGCGAGAAAATATATTTACGTAAAAATAATGCTGCAACAACAATGTTCAAATTTATTTACTTCAAAACAACCGTGAGGTCCTGATGTGAGATTTTCAGCTTCAAGAATCAGACTCCCAGAGAAGAATAACTGGAGCCATCTCAACATATGAAGCTAAGTAATCTTAAAAATTTATTGTATTCTTCACTCCTCTCAAATCTTCATAAAATACCTTGCTTATTAATTACTTGGACTGGACATTGTTTAATGTGGACAATAGATGGAATCAGGAAGGACTGGGGAGATCACGAGGCCAAGTGCCTATTGATTCAGTAGACGACAGAACAATTATCTCTGAGCCAGGCAGCTCAGGTAGTGCGTTTTATATTGATTGTGACAAAGAGCCAAGTGTCTCTTGTCTCTTGCTAGTGGGCAGCCTACGTGTATTAAGATGGAATCACAGTGAAAGGAGTTTCGACAGCTAACAGTTGGTACAAGGTGTAACTCATGTTTATATGCTAGGCAGACACATCACATATGAATGGGTCTAATGATAAATAAGCCAACGGCTTTGCCGCAGTGGTAACACCGGTTCCCGTCAGATCACCGAAGTTGAACGCTGTCGGTTGGGCTAGCACTTGGATGGGTGACCATCTGGTGTTCCGAGCGCTGTTGCCAAGCGTGTTGCACTCAGCCCTTGTGAGGCAAACTGAGGAGCTACTTGATTGAGAAATAGCGACTCCGGTCTCGTAAACTGACATACGGCCGGGAGAGCGGTGTGCTGACCACACGCCCCTCCATATCCGTATCCAGTGACACCCCGTAGGGTGAGCGTGACACGGCGGCCGGTCAGTACCGCTGGGGCTTCCAGGGCCTGCTCGGATCGAGTTTAAAGAGAGTAATGATAAATAAACGTATTTAGCGAGTTCATGTACTGCGTCTATTTTGGCAGATCACCCAGTCAAAGACCCTTCTCTGTTGCCCGGCACTAACCCTAAAACAATCTTAGAAGTACTACTCCCTGTCGATCATCCCTTTATAAAGGTTAATTAGGGAAAAACACACCGAACAATATTGGCGTCAACGTCCCATGTCACGCAGGACACACCAAATCTCTATTAGTAGCTTGAACCCGTGCCGGGACATGACAGTAGTTACTTACTTTAGTCTCAAAAGGTATATTCTTTCATTTCCTCCTCGCATCCTAACTAAACCCACACACAAGCGATGCAAGACTTTTTTTACCATTGCTCATTAAAGAGGAAAGGACATGATAGTGTTTTACCACCATAGTTCATCAGTCGCTAGTTTTTTTCTTTCTTTATTGACGTTCTGGCTGGTAGCAGCATCACTTTTTTTTTTTTTTTTTTGCTACATTGAATTTCGATTCCCCTTGAAGGGGGCGGGCTGGCAGAAGCTTAGTACGCTGCTCTTAAGCCTACAGAATTTTTAAAACATAACAAGATAAGAAACAATAAAAGCAGGTGGTAAAACGGTGACTTAAATTGTAAAACGGCGGAAAATTGTGGAAAGTTAAAACATAAAACAAAGGTGGACGATGCTAATAAAATACACAGGAAGCAGACAGGTAAAATAGTAGGCAGACAATTAAAAAACACGGCGACAGTCAAGTTTCTGTTCGCAAGAGACATAAAAATCACACTCAGCGACCGTACGATGTCCGTTCGCAACACTTCGGAAAAGACGCGCAACACTTAACAATCACTGGAAACACTGCACTAAAAAGTCGGCAAGAAGATGACACACCACAGCCAAGGGCAGGTGGGGGGAGGGGGGATCTGGACAGATGAGGGGAAAAAGGGGGAGGAGAGGAAAAACAAAGGGAGAGGGGGGAACCGACAGAGAGAGGACTCATAAGGGGGGCAGGGCAGATGCGAGAGGGAATGGGGAAAGGCAGAGGAGGAAAATGCAAAAAGAGGAGAGAAGGGAGGCAGAGACAGGGTAAGTAGCAAAAAAAAGAATGGAAGGAGGGGAGAGGGACCCCAGGAAAAAGGCAGAGGAAGGGAGGGGGAGGTGAGGATCAGAGTTGATAGGAGGGATAAATGGAGGGAGAGAGGGCATCATCCGGGAGGGGGAGGTGACGGAAGCCACCTTGGGAAAGGAGATGGAGGGTTTAGAGATGGAGGGTAGGGGGGGGCGGGGGTACACAATGGTGAAGGCGCAGCAGAGGGCGGGGGTTGGAGAGCAGAGGAGCAACCAGGGGACAGCATCAGTCACTAGCTCTAGTCGTAACTGATATTCTCTCATAATTTCATTAGACTCCTCGGACACGAGTATAATTTTGTATTAGTTTCTTGTTGTTTTTGGCCTATACATAACGTAAAAGTGTGACGGATGACTTATGAGTGGTTCACTGACAGACCAAATAAGTGAAACACACATAAGGGGAGGGGCAAATGAAATGAAACTTGACAGATTGAAAGCGTATGCGAGGTTATATCAGTATGGTTCAAATGGCTCTGAGCACTATGGGACTTAACTTCTGAGGTCATCAGTCCCCTAGAACTTAGAACTACTTAATCCTAACTAACCTAAGGACGTCACACACATCCATGCCCGAGGCAGGATTCGAACCTGCGAACGTAGCGGTCGCGCGTTTCCAGACTGTAGCGCCTAGAACCGCTCGGCCACTTCGGCCGGCTTATATCAGTATGCCGCTAGATGGACTGGAGGACTGGGTTGAGCTGTGAGTGGTTCTTGATGCTTACTAAAATAATATTTATTTTATTTAGTCAAGTTCTGAATGTTTATTTTCTCATTAAAATATCATAATTTAGAAATTTAAAAGACATTACTATTAACAGACAAGAACTCTTACACTAACGACAAACAAATCAGCTTTTTAGCTACTCAGTAGAAGAATTAACTCAACACCAAAATGCTCACTTAACAGTATGAAAATCCACTACAGTGAAAACACACCCCAGCAGCTGAGTTCGCGATGCCGACGAGCGAGGACGATGCGCGCGCGGCCGGGGCAGCCGCCTCGGACGCGCCGGAGTCGGCCGCTGGTCGGTCGGTTGGGCCTGGCCCGCCGGACGCCCCAGCGGCCGCTCCACACAGGACGGATCCCAGGTTGACGACCCAGGCTACGGCACCGGTTCATGACAGGACAGAACGACGATCGACAGGCGCTATTCGACCGCAGAAGACTACACACCACACGACGAAACCGTATTCGGACGTCGGCCATACATCACATCACGGCGGCCGCAGCAATGAAGACGACCGCCAGGACTACGCCAGAAGACTCGATATATCTCGGGAGGAGGACAAAGAAACGCTGAAGGACATACACCGCCTTATCCGCTATTCACGGGGAACGCAAGAGCAGGATAACGACACCTGTATGGCATCTCCATCTATGGACTCAGATGTCGAATCACAGCACTCCCACCAAACGGTCGACGACGCGAAGATGGCAGTGGCCTTTCCAGCAGAAAACGACAACGACTCTCCACACGCAGAGGGGGACTTTACGCTCGTGCACAACAAACGGCGCAGAAGCAACGCATTAGCCAAAGACTTAGCCAACCCGGCTAAGAGACGAACGGAGACCATCCCCACAACGAACCGATTCGCCCCACTGACACCATCAACCACCAACAAGCCACAGGAACAAACTACTAATGCCGCAGAAGCCGTGGACAGAGACAAGAATGTGCTTCGCAAAGTGCCCCCAGCTACAATTTATTACACAAAGGATTACGTTCACCTCAATGAAACGCTCAACGGACTTCTAGAGGGCAACCTTAAAGCTATATACCAAAAGGACCGCATCAAATACCACTTTGAGTCCTTCGAAGACCAAAGACGTGCAATAAAATTCTTCACGAACCACAGCTTCTCCTATTTTACGCATCAAGCACCAGACGACAGGGAACTGAAAGTAGTTGTCAAACGCCTTCCGGCGGAAGTTACCGAAGAACAACTTTACTTTGCCCTCAAGGAAAAAGGTTTCAAAGTGCTACAAGTCTACCAATTTAAGGAACGCGACGAGAAGACGAAACAATTGACACCGCAACCTGTGTACCGAGTCACCCTCCCATCCGGAGAAGACAGTGACAAGATATATGATGTCAAACACCTGCTCTACACACGAATGATAATAGAAACCTATAATAGTAAAGAACCACCAGTCCAGTGCCGACATTGCCAACGTTTCGAGCATACAGTGAACTACTGCAGCATGCCAGCACGCTGCGTCCGCTGCCGTGGATCCCATAAATCATCGAATTGTACCCATCCTAGGACGGCGCCCCCAAAGTGCGCCAATTGTGAACAAGAACATCCAGCGACGTTCCGTGGCTGCCCCAAATTTCAAGAACTCCTACGGAAATATACTAGAAGGACACCAAAGAAGTCGACCCCACAACGGCCTATAATTGTTAAGAACTCGGCCATGGCAGCGATTCCGGCCACCCAACAACAAGCGGCACCTCTCCCTGTGGAAACAATCGCCTCTCGACCACAACCGGTACCCAGAGTGACTCTGCGACAGACAAGACAACAGCGCTCTTACTCCGAAGCAATACATGCCCATCCACCGACGCCAACACCAGCGGAGACATCATCTGCCTGGTCGACTACCTTTACACCAGCGTTAACAGATATTCTTCAACTACTCACCGCCCTCCAGCAGAAGCTGACGTCTATCCAGTCGCTTGTAGAAGGTGTTGTGGCGTAACAAGACAGCCACACCACTCTGAAGTAGCCGAAAGGCACGCGCTAAGCTCACGCAGATGGGCGTGAGGTCTGAAACAGGATACGTAATGAATGCTATAAAGAAAAGTACGTAGCTGCTGGAATACTTAACTTTAATCCATCCTTGTGGTACATCGCTCTTGACGAGACAAGTGAGACTCTTTAGATACAAGCTATGTAAGGCTAATGGCGCCTTGCTAGGTCGTAGCCATTGACTTAGCTGAAGGCTATTCTAACTATCTGCTCTGCTAATAAACGAGGCTTCGTCAGTGTTGCATCGCTAGCTAAGTCGTCCGTACAACTGGGGCGAGTGTTAGTCAGTCTCTCGAGACCTGCCGTATGGTGGCGCTCGGTCTGCTATCACTGAAAGTGGCGACACGCGGGTCCGACATGTACTAATGGACCGCGGCCGATTTAAAGCTACCACCTAGCAAGTGTGGTGTCTGGCGGTGACACCACAGAAGGCATCACACGAGGAATCTTAACTTCTGCATTTGGAATGCCAACGGCCTGAAACTGAAGAAAATAGAATTCACGGACTTCTTACATCGCCACAAGATAGACGTAGCATTTGTCTCCGAAACACATCTCTGCGAGTCAACCGACCTCCGCTTGAGGAACATGCACATCTACCGGACTGACAGACGGGACCAACGGGGTGGAGGGACCGCAGTTCTGATCAAAAAATGTATTCGTCACCACCAAGAATGTTTACCCCAACTCCAGACTTTAGAGGCCACGGCAGTAACAATCCACACGACGCTCGGAAACATTACCTGTATTGCGGCTTACCTTAGCCCAAAGAAGCCTCTCCACCCAGAAGATCTTTACGCCGTTACAGAGGGTTACGACAAGATCCTCCTTGGAGGGGATCTTAATAGTAAACATGTTGCCTGGAATTCCCGTAAGACTAACCCAAAAGGACATATGTTGTTTGCACTTGCTGAGAATTTACATGTTTCCGTCCGTGGACCACGGGAACCGACGAGGATACCTCACGTCCCTGATGTTCTAGACATCGCCATAATCAAGAACATCAACCCGAATCTCCGTCTGTGGACGCTGGATGATCTTTCGTCGGACCACAGACCGGTGTTAGGACTCATAGACAGGGCTACTTTGCAATCCCCACTGCCGACGACAAGAACTTACGACTGGCAGCAGTTCCAAACGTACCTCAACAACAATGTGCGACCAACCCAGATTGTTACTACCAGAGAAGCGATTGATGTGGCAGTCGCAGTACTCACGAAGAAGATTAACAGTGCGAAACAACGAGCACTCACGGAGCACCTGCAACCAGAAGTCAAATATGACGAGTTTCCACCACCACTGTAGGAACTTAAGACAAGGCGCAATCGATTTCGGAAACGATGGGTCCGTTACCGCCATCCGCATGATGGACGGGAGACTCACAGACTAACCCGAGAACTCCGGCGGAAGGTTCAGGACTGGAAGCAACACACGTGGGAACTCAAAATGGACAACTTTCTATTACGCACCAAAGATGAATGGCGAATAGTTAAAAGTCTCAGACAGCAACAGCCGCCCAAAAGGGCAATTCGAGGACCCTGTGGCCTCTTGTACGACTCACTGGCGCAGGCGGAGCTGTATGCGAATACATACCAACAACAGATGACCGCGCCCCCCACGGAGGGTGGAGATGATGCACTCCACCGTGCAGAGGAGGACACAGCGGTGGAATGGGAAGCTATTCAGGGCGCCCCGACTAACACTATGCCCCGGCTGACAACGCCGAAGGAAAAATCGGAGAATTATCAAGTATAGCAAACACACCTCACTTGGAGCAGATATAATCAGCAATACGGAATTGAAACACCTACCGAGAAAGCCTGTTGTGCTTCTCACCCGGATAGTGAACAGCTGCCTCAGGACTGGATACTTCCCAGAGGCATGGAAGATTGCCAGAATAGTGCCAATACCAAAACTGGGCAAGGATGTCTCACACCCTGACAGCTACAGACCCATAAGCTTACTGCCGACGCTTGGAAAGGTCCTGGAACGTGTCCTACTGAAACTCATGCTGGACATCCTTGTGGCACACAACATCATCCAACCGGAGCAGTTTGGCTTCCAGGCGAAGCTATCGGCTGAGTTACAACTACTGCGCATCACGGAATCTATCCAAGAGAATTTCAACAAGAAACGACATACTATTGGAGTCTTTCTCGATATAGAGAAGGCTTACGATAAAATATGGCGACGCAACTTGAACGTCAAGCTCCGACATACCACTCCCCTACCAGACTGCTATTTAAAACTTCTCGACAATTTTCTTCAGGATCGCAGATTATATGTTGGCATTGATGACAAGAATTCAACAACACGGCCTGTCCTTGAAGGACTTCCACAAGGATCGGTCATATCTCCACTGCTGTTTAATTTATATATTAACGACCTCCCGACGGTGCCACATGTTACCTCCAGTTTCTATGCCGACGACACAGCGCTCCTGATTGCAGGCACCAGAATGGACCACCTCGTCACGTGGATGCAGCGCCAACTAGATTTAGTGGACTGCTGGACCCACAGGAACAAAATAACGGGAGCTCTCCTCCCATTTCTGAAGAGCTCATACCTCAGCCAACACACGAAACTCCAGTTGTACCATGCCACAGTCGAACCATCTATTTCGTATGGATCGACCTCTTGGGGTACTACGTGTGCCACTAACTACCAAAAGTTACAGGTTGTACAAAGCAGATGCCTACGATGGATCACTGGAGCCCAATGGTGGATCCGGAATCATGACATTCATCGAGGCTTAAGCGAATATTACCTCTCAGACAAGGTGAAGGAGAAGGCACGAACCTTATTTCAGAAGTTGGACATGATACGTGACAGTACACCACTACTCACCACAGTAGGTACAGTAGAACCCTTACGCCACCACAAATATAAAGTACCGAAGGCGATAGTATTTGAGCCTCCGTAATTGATATCCCTACGTAATTCTCCATAATTTAAGGACATATAGTCCTTTAGCACTTCTACACACGTTTTCAAACACACACCAAAAGCAGCGAGTTAAAGGACCCTTCTGTGTTCCCAAACTAAAGCTGAAAGAAGAATAAATAAATAAAGAAAAAGTTTTTACCCTTTCCATTCCCTACAGAAGTAAAAATCAACAAAGTTGATCAGACTTCAGCACCACCACCCAAAACAAAACAAAAAACAAAAAAAAACCTTCCATCCTGTTTTCTCCCCACCTAACCTCTCCCTACCTCCGTTCTTCTCCCTTCCCCCCGAGTCCTTTCGTAATTCCCTCCTCCCCTCCTCTGCCTTTCCCCACACGTCTGCCCAGCACCACCACCCCTCCCCTCTTATGGGTCTTGTGGGTCTTGTCCTCCCCCCTTCTCTCCACTTCGTTTTTCCTCTCCTTCCCCCCTTTTTATTTCCCATAATCTGTCCAGGTTCCCCCCACCTGCTCTCGGCTGTGGTATGATATATTTGCCAACTTTTTAGTGCAGTGTTCCAGTGAATGTTCAGTCTTGTTCGTCTTTCCAAAGTGTTGCGAACATTAATCATCCTGTCGCTGGGTGTGAATTGTATGTCTCTTGCGAACAGAGACCAGACTGTCGCCATGGTTTTTAATTGTCTGTCTATTATTTTACCCGTCCGCTTCATATGTATTTTATTAGCATCATCATCCCTTTGTTCTATGTTTTAAGTTCCACGATTTTTTCGCCGTGTTACCATGTAAGTCTCCGATTTTATCGCCTGTTTTTTATTATTTATTCTCTTCATCTTTTTGAAACAAATTCTGAAGGCTGAAGAGCGGCGTACTAAGCTGCTGCCAGTCCGCCCCCTTCGGGGAGAATCGAAAAACAAAAATGAAAAAAAAAAACATGCTGCTTCGCAATTTAAAAAAAAATTATTTAAAATACGTACGTATTAAAGGCTACATACAAAACTATTATGAAAAGAGCAAATTCAACTCAAATATTTAGGAGAATATTTATGATAAAAATGCGATCCAAATATGCTTTCTTTCTTTCCCTTACGCCATAGTCCCGCAGAGATCGCAGGGTCGGCGTGGTTACAACGGATTTGGCAGAGTTAGTGTTAGGGATGGCCGGATGCCCTTCCTGCCGCCACCCCTTACCCCCCAGGACGGAATCAGTGTACCCCAACTGTCTGCGTCGAGTGTAAATCGTGAAATAGTGCGGACGTGTGTCAAATGTCTGTGACGCGTGTAAATGAGGCGGAACGTGGGGACCAGCCCAGTATTCACCTAGCGGGATGTGGAAAACCGCCTAAAACCACATCCAGGCTGGCTGGCACATCGGCCCTCGTCGTTAATCCGCCGAGCAGATTCGATTCGGGGCCGGGGCACCTACCCTAGTCCAGGAGGCAGCGCGTTAGCGCTCTCGGCTACCCTGGCGGGTCTATTACAATGCGTGCTTATCAAGCTGACTTCATCCAGTACACACACCAGCGCACACCACTTAACAACATCTGCAGACCTCCAACAGAAGAGAACATCCCTGTCTTGGAACACACTCACACATGCAATTCCGCTGTCTCTAGGTTTTGCTTTGGTAATAGCCAGCCAGATAGTCCTAAAGCAAACTGCGCTCAGTTTCGCCGTATCGTAGGTCACCGGCCACCACCCTCTTCCTTGTTGTTGCCGTCAGCCACGGCAGCCTTGGCGTGCAGTTAACTCCATCGGCCGCTTCCACTACTGAGCTCTGGCCCTGGTAGACACCCACTCGCCCCCCAAAACCAGACTCGCCACATTGCTAGCTGTTCTGCGAAGGTTCGTTCGATGGCGCCAGTGTCGTGTTGCACGCGGTGCAGCACCGCCATCGAGCTGCTCAAGCATGTATGCCGAGCAACGGTGTGTGAACGTGGGGCGGCTGCGTGACGTCTTGTGACGGCACAATCAGTGACTACAAAATCGAGTCGAATTTACGAAATATGACATTGCACCACATCTGCCTTGAATGCACTGATTCCGTTAGGACCGGTGTCCTACAGCCGTTGTATCGCGTCCTGCCGCAAACCACCGAGCAGTGGTTGCACACTGGACTCGCATTCGGGAGAACGACGGTTCAATCCCGCGGCCGGCCATCCTGATTTAGGTTTTCCGTGATTTCCCTAAATCACTCCAGGCAAATGCCGGGATGGTTCCTTTGAAAGGGCACGGCCGACTTCCTTCCCCCTCCTTCCCTAATCCGATGAGACCGATGACCTCGCCGTCTGGTCTCCTCCCCCCAAAAACAACCCTGGCGCAAACTGGCCCACAACTCCTGTAAGTGGTTCTTGATATTCCGGATACTGGCACCTAGATGGAGTTAAGGTTCGAGCTGGTCCCACACACGTCTAGACGGCACAGATCTGGGTATCTTGCTACTCACAGGAGTACCACAACATGATCCAGAATGTTAAGAGAAACAAGTGGCATCTGCGGACGAGCATTGTCCTGCTGAAAAATGACGCCACGATATTGTCGAATGAGAGGAAGTACATGAGGACGCAGGATGTGATGATGACTTTTGATTTGTGGGGCTCTCAACCGCGCGGTTATCAACGCCCGTACAAAGTCCCAACTTTTACACAGTCCAGTTTCGCCACGTTCACGAATGGTGGTGAAATGATAACAACACAAACACCCAGTCCCCAGGCAGAGAAAATTCCTAACCCTGGCGGGAATCGAACCCGGGACCCCGTGATCCAGAATCAGCAACGCTAATGCACACAACGTACGAGTGTTCAATCAGGATTTCCTAAATCACTACCAGCCGTCATCTGAAATACCCTATGACTCACCACACAACGATGCCAGGAGTAACACCGCTGAACCACTCGCAAACATTGGAGGAATTGTAGCTCTCCCGAGGTTGCCGCCATATTCGCTGCCATATTCTTCCAGAGTAGTGCCCAGCCGGAATAACGCTTTATCACTCACCAGCAGCCCATCGTTCCCGGCTGTGATGTTAATGTCAGCCTACGCGTGGGACAGTAATTCCTTGGTCCAGTTGCTGCTACTCTCCGACCAACTGTCAGCGACGACATAGAATGTTGGAGGGAGTCCATTATTTGTTCTCGGATTGCAGGCCCAAACGTGAGAGGGTGACGACGTGCGTGGTACGTAGTACGGTGATCCTCCCCTGTGGTGGCCAGACGTGGTCGTCTGTAAACTTGAGGAAGAATACGCCTGCCTTCACGTTCCAATGCAGTCCAGCATCGATCCACCGTCATATCCGAATGTCCCACAAATCTGGATATTGCACCAGCCGACCAGATAATCACCCACAATGAGGTCCCTTTCAGATTCTATCTGATACTAATAATGTTGTCTCACACAAGGACTCTCAGCTTTCTTCGCAGTGGTTACTCAATATCTGACGCGTTTCACGCTCCTTGTGTACATTAGCAGGCCTGGTAACAATACGAAAGACGAGCTACATTAATGCATTCAGGTGGCCGTTCTACATGTCACAGAGGACTGCAACTCCAATAATATGGTTTGTATGTGTACCAAATTACATTGACATCCGACCATGTCTTCTCGGCGTTCCAATTCTTTTGTCAGGCATAGCTCTACACCTTGAATCATATGACCAACTTGCTGGTTACCTCACCTGTCCAAGCACACAGCGTTATTCGGTACCAGTGTGTACGTTATACAGCACTAAGCTTTGGAACAAATTTCATTTTGCAATGATCATTTTACTCAGAAGGAGTTCTAAGAGTATCGAAATCAGCACTCAATAAAAAAATACTGTATAATGTAAACGGACTGCTATTCTTTAATAGATTCCAGCACGATCTCCATTTCCTAATGGCATAACGACATATTTAAAAAAGTTAAATAAATTACAAATATCTGAAACACACTTATTAAATATATCGGATGTCTTTCCAACATCTACGACACGTATTTTCTCAGGTGTTTCCAGATATATTTGCCCTTCATTCATCGTAATACGGTCCAGTAGTCGGCTCAAACAAACACTGCTAATCCGGCGTTTCATATGACACCAAATCTCAACGGAAAAAGTCGTCTTGGTTCTAATTTCAAACAACTGTTTAAAGTTTCTAAGCTCAGTCGATAGAGTTGCCACACAATACTCTTGTCGAAAACAGGGTAAAGGATTTCAAAGACCGGCCGGTGTGGCCGAGCGGTTCTAGGTGCTTCAGTCTGGAACCGCGCAACCGCTACGGTCTCAGGTTCGAATCCTGCCTCGGGCATGGATGTGTGTGTTGTTCTTAGTTTAGTTAGGTTTAAGTAGTTCTAAGTTCTAGGGGACTGATTACCTCACATGTTAAGTCCCATAGTGCTCAGAGTCATTCGAGAAAAATATAGTGTGCTGATAATCACAAACAGAATCAAACAACTCTATTAGAAGATTATGACTTTGAGCATTTAAGTCACGCTTGGAAAATACTTACAAGAGTAATGCATAGATACATCAGGACAGAAATGAGGCTAATTTATCTGAAGATCAATTCGGCTTCTGGGGAAGCACAACACGGAATATGTTAAGCCTTCACAGTATAACTGAAAAAACTTTATCATCAGACAAATGTATATAGATTTTATAGACTCCAGGAAAGTATTCAAGACTGCTAACAAGTAAAAGCTAGCGGCTGAGTTAGACTGTAAAGTCAAAAGAATAATTAAAGAACTATACTAAGAACAAACAGCAGCAGGGAAGATATGAAATACGGAGTTAAAGACTATACACATTATTGTAATATGTCCCATTGTCCCCATCCCCATACATATTTTCATGGTTTTAACGTCCCATCGATGACGAGTTCATAGCAGCTGTAGTTTCAGCACAGACAGAGTAAGATAAGTGCCACTTCGTTCGTACAGTGTCGTTACACATCAGCCTTAGTCACGGCAAAAACAATCATTCTTCGTCTCAGTTGTTCCTATAGTCAATGCATAGCCTTGAATCATACAACGTGCTTCTCCATTAGCCTCAAAAATGGTCACTGTTTTGTAATTTTAATCAAAACCACATTTCTGTTCACATCAGACGTAACATTAAATACCGATTGACCTGTCTTTGGGTTAACTCTTTCTATCACAAATTACGAAACGACAATTCAAAATACTGTTGATGTTGTTAACGTGGTCTTCAGTCCGAAGATTGGTTTGATCCACACTACTCTATAACTAATGTAACCTACGCACTTCTGACTCTGCTTACTGCATTCACCTCGTGGTCTACCGCTACAATTTACGATTTTTATCACCCGACCCCCCTCCCCCTTCCACACACACACACACACACACACACACACACACACATACATACTTCCCTCCAATACTAATCTGGTGATCCATCGATGTCTCATAATGTGTTCTCTCCACTGATCCTTTCTTGTTATCAGGTTATGTCACTAATTTCTTTTCTCTTCCGTTCTATTCAGTACCTCATTAGTTACGTGATCTACCCACCTAATCTTCAGTATTCTTTTGTAGCACCACATTTCAAAGCCTTCTATTCTCATTTTGTCTAAACTGTTAATCGTCCGTGTTTCATTATCATATAAATACTGTCAGAAAAGACTTCCTAACACTTCAATGTATATTCGATACTAACAAATTTCTTTTCTTCACAAACGTTTTCTTTGCTATTGCCAGTCTACTTTTTACATGCTCTCTACTTCGGCCCTCATTAGTCATTTTACTGCCCATATAGCAAAACTCCCCTGCTGCTGTATGTGTCTCGTTTCCTAGTCTAATTCGTCTTGAAGTCTAAGGATACTTTTGATACACTAAAGGAAATACACCTGGCATATTTTACTGCGTATATACAGTATATAACTAGAAGGGTGATCTTATTAAGACTGGAACAGATATCCTTAGAGTTTTATAACGTATTCTTTGTTACTAATAACTATGTTACTGGTCGTGACGAAGCAGATGTATGGGCAAGTAAAGACGCACATGCGGTTACAAGTTGATTATAAAGGACGTTACTGAACACACGTGAAGGTTACTAGCTCAATTGCTGCGCTTTACTCGTCGAATGCTAATTATTGTGATTTAATGGCCACATTCGATAAAATGTATGAATTCCCTCGTCTGACGTGGATCTAGTTCAAAAGGGTGATTAATGTGAAGGTCATATTGAACACACGTCATCATTAAATGTAA
Source organism: Schistocerca serialis cubense (assembly GCF_023864345.2). NCBI lineage: Eukaryota > Metazoa > Arthropoda > Insecta > Orthoptera > Acrididae > Schistocerca > Schistocerca serialis. Next base: position 1,146,914,392 of record NC_064639.1, on the reverse strand, counting down.
TGGGTTTTCTGATAATGAGTTTATACGTGGTATAATCGAATGGTACTATTGCACTCCTAATTAATAGCATCCGCAATTAATAACACTGCTTATCTGCATCCCGTATATCGTAAACTGCTCGGCGGGCAGCGACCCGTTAACATTACGCGTCATGCTGTATGTTGCCGAAATGCAAAGCAGTTTGGCATGTAATCATAGTGTAGATGACGTAAGTAGGACTATTGTTGCATACCCATCAAACAAAATCAGGTAAGTGTTCACAGTGGTTGCAGTTCTTCATTTAAGTCGCGTATAAAGTTTCGAGATTGCGGTGAAATAGTGAGAAAAGTTATAGAAATAAAGACTTGTGATCTAAAAGCACAAATTTGAAGAGCACAGAAAGTTGTAGTTTGTACTGCTGTAAACAATGCTTCTCAGTCATTAATTAATAAATACTCCTACTGCAATTTTTTAAAGCGGGTGAGTTACCACCGCGTGTAGACCATTGCTATAAATTTGTACTAAGGCGACAATCAAGAAAATGGACAAGCTGAAAAGTAATCACGTTGATACGCACATTCGTATAAGCACTTTTAGTTCATATTCACAGTCAAGAGACTGTCACGAGCCGACAGTGCGTTTCAAGTGCAGAAAAATGATACAGTGGATCGGAGTACCAATTCAGCGAAGTACATTAGTTAATCTACTATGGACAGTTACACTCACTGACCATTCCTATTGGAACACTGTAATAATGTGCTCTGTAGTGCTACAACGATGAAAATTAATATTACGACGATGTCAAACCTTATTTTCATGATTTAAAGAAGTATTCATGATATTAAAAATGTAATTATAATTTTATTATTTTCATTTTTGTGCTCAGTATATCAAATACTTTCTAGTGCACGGAATAAATTAGCATTGTTTGTACTACGAAACTATATATGATTGTTAAGGGTTAAACATGTAATAATTCGATGTAAGACATTTTGTTGAGTCTGAATTTTGTTCTCGTACTGGTCAGTAGAGAAGGAAAAGTTCCTTAATCGATGTGAAGGTATAAAGGCTGTAAAAGGGAGAGAGAGAGAAGGTAAATACAAGTTATTCTAAACAAATATCTCTAAAGTGTAACGTCTTGTGATTTCATATAACTAAAAATTGCGAGGTCTAATCTGAGCCTGTCCTGAATAACAGCGAAGAACATTTATGTTATCATATATTTTCTTCGTTTGATCACGGTTGTGATTCGCATGTTTCTTTTTGTTACGCGACGTGTTATGAATATTTTCATTATACGCGCGAAAGTGCACACAGCTTTAATCGAACCTGCGTCTTTCGGAAACGATAACTTTTAATCAGTACAATTACGCGAATACCGTCTAAATTGCAACCGTGATCGCAAAAGTGTTTTCTGGACCAAATAATTCTTATAAAATGTGTATTCTCCAAAGCGAGCAGCATTGCACTATCGCTGACTCCCAACAATCGAAAGAGTAAAAACCGTGCTTAAATAAAATTGCCACCTCTTAATAATTATTATTATCCCATTAAATAAATAAATAGCAATTCAGTGGCTATCCAATCAATAAACAGAGAGCGCACTTCAGCTCGTATTGCAGTTTCATGTTTCAGTAGATGGCTAGATGAACTACGCAACACCATGAATGAAGCGCTAAAGAAAGTATAACTTTTGACCGAAAAATGTGATGTTTTCGTTCCATTCTAATTTGACTCCATGTGTCTGTTTCTGTTTCATCCCGATTGTCCTTGGATGACGACAGAGTACACACGTAAAGCTTTCAACCACAGCGTCTGGGTCATTACATCGAGTCACAAACGCCTGATGACACATCTGAATACTTCACTCGCTGGCTACATATTCTCTGTGCTCTTGCTCTCTTACAGCTACCATGTGCCGCTTTATTACACGGACACCGTGTAATATTTCTGCAATGCATTGTATTTGAAGATCATTCAGTTACGTTAGAAACAATGCTTCATAACTATCGCGATACGATAAAATGAGTACTTAAACGTAAACACCACTCACGGATTAGACTGTAGGACTGTTACGACTGGCTGACTTCTGCTTACAGGACAGTACGAGGGGTGAGCTATGGCCGTGGAACATGTTATCAGCATATCACCAAACCTTCCAAACGCTACTGACAGCATACGAACCCGCATTGTGGAGGAAGCCATCCCCACAATAAGTCACATCTGGTGTTTATCGAGGGAGTACTGAACGGTGGATGTCAGCCAGCCCAGGCTATAGCATTTCCTACAAGGTCACGAAGCATGGTCTCTATTTTTTGCGAGACAGAGGGGGAGGCAAGACGGGCCTCAGTATTATGACCGGTTTGGCGCGACCCGCCACGAATTTGTATCCTGAGCCAGGATAGTACCTACAATCAACGTCAATTACCTGTTAGATACAGTCCAATCTCTATCGTCACCTATAGTTTTTATTTTGTACAGATACTTCCAGTGTCATGAAATTTGTGCCATAGCATCCTCTCCTTTCTACTGGACAGTGTTTCCGCATACTTCTTTCCTCATAATTCTATGGAGAACCTCACTTTTTATGAATCCACAAAATTTTCAGCAACCGAAAGTAACATAACGCGTTAAACGATTACATTCTCTTCCTTTACGTTTTTCTCACAAAACATAATTCACTCCCGTGGATTTCTATGCTCCTGACGTATATTCTCAGAAATTTCTTTCTCAAATTAAGGACTATGTCCGATACTTTCACACTTCCCTCGGCAAGTAACGCTCTCTCTTCATGTGTAAGTCTTCGTCTTATGTCCTCCTTGCTTCTTCCGATAAGCGTTATTTCGCTTCCAAGGTAGCTGAATTCCTCTCTTACTACACAGTCCCCAGTCTCGTTGTAACTTATTCACTAATCTGATTTCTGTTAGTCCTCAATAGTGACGTATCTACATAATCTACTCTTTATTTATTTTGTTTATTTATTTATTGTTCCGTGGGACCAAATTAAGGAGAAGTCTCCATGGTCATGGAACGAGTCAATACATGAAATTATAACACGATATTAGAAACAGATAAAATGAAACATAAAAAAACATATTCAGGTGACAAGTAGTAAGTTTAAATGAAGAAAATCAACAATGTAACACTGGAATTTGCTTAATTTTTTAGCTCTTCCAGGAGCTCCTCGACAGAATAGAAGGAGTGAGCCATGAGGAAACTCTTCAGTTTAGACTCAAAAGAGTTTGGGCTACTGCTAAGGTTTTTGAGTTCTTGTGGTAGCTTATTGAAAATGGATGTAGCAGAATACTGCACTCCTTTCTGCACAAGAGTCAAGGAAGTGCATTCTACATGCAAATTTGATTTCTGCCTAGTATTAACTGAGTGAAAGCTGCTAACTCTTGGGAATAAGCTGATATTGCTAACAACAAACGACATTAAAGAAAATATATACTGTGAGGGCAATGTCAGAATTCCCAGATTTTTTAATAGGGGTCGACAAGACTTCCTCGAACTTACACCACATATAGCTCGAACAGCCCGTTTTTGAGCCAAAAATACCCTTTTTGAATCAGAAGAATTACCCCAAAAAATAATACCATACGACATAAGCGTATGAAAATATGCGAAGTAGACTACTTTTCGTGTTGAAGTGTCACTTATTTCTGATACTGTTCTAATGGTAAATAAAGCAGCATTTAGTTTCTGAACAAGATACTGGACATGGGCTTTCCACAACAGCTTACTATCTATCCGAACGCCTAGGAACTTGAACTGTTTCGTCTCGCTTATAATATGCCCATTCTGTCTGATCAAAATATCGGTTCTTGTTGAATTGTGAGTTAGAAACTGTAAAACCTGAGTCTTACTGTGATTTAGCATCAAATTATTTTCCACAAGCCACGAACTTATTTCATGAACTACATTATTTGTTACTGTTTCAATATTACACACAAGATCCTTCACTACCAAGCTGGTGTCATCAGCAAATAGAAATATTTTTGAATCACCTGTAATGCTAGAATGAATATCATTTATATAAATAAGAAACAGCAGTGGCCCCAGCACCGACCCTTGGGGAACGCCCTACTTAACAGTGCCCCATTGGGACTGAACATCACTACCACTCTCAATATTGCGGAGAATTACCCTCTGCTTTCTGTTCTTAGAGTAAGAGGCGAACCAATTGTAAGCTACTCCCCTTACTCCATAATGGTCCAACTTCTGTAGTAATATTTTGTGATCAACACAGTCAAAAGCCTTCGTTAAATCAAAGAAAACACCTAGCGTTCGCAACCTTTTATTTAATCCGTCCAAAACCTCACAGAGAAAAGATAATACAGCATTTTCAGTTGTTAAAGCATTTCTAAAACCAAACTGAACATTTGACAGCAAATTATGTGAATTTAAATGCTCCAGTAACCTTGTATATACAACCTTCTAGATAACTTTAGCAAACACCGATGGCATAGAAATAGGTCTAAAATTGTCAACATTATCAATGTCTCCCTTTTTATAAAGTGGCTTCACTACCGAGTACTTTAATCGGTCAGGAAACCGACCACTCCTAAAGGAAAAGTTACAGATATGGCTGAGAACTGGGCTAACATACATAGAACAATACTTCAGTATTCTGCTAGATACCCCGTCATATCCATGAGAGTTCTTGGTCTTTAGTGATTTAATTATTAACTCAATCTCCCTCTTGTCAGTATCATGGAGGAGCATTTCAGGTAACATTCTCGGAACACTTTTTTCTAAGAGCGCTATATGATTCCCTGTTGGGACTAGGTTTCTATTTAGTTCACCTGCTATATTCAGAAAGTGATTATTAAATACTGTACATGTATGCGACTTATCAATAACACGGACATTCCTACTACACACTGATTCTATATCCTCGACCTGTCTCTGCAGACCAGCAACTTCGTTTACGTCTGACCATATGGTTTTAATTTTATCCTGAGACTTAGCTATTCTATCTGCATACCACATACTTTTTGCCTTCCTAATAACATTTTTAAGCACCTTACAATACTGTTTGTAATGGGCTGCTGCATTTAGATTTTGACTGTTTCTAACGTTGATATAATTGCCACTTTGTTCTACAAGATATTCTTATCCCTCTAGTCAGCCACCCAGGCTGCCTGTTTGTGCTAGTACCCTGATTTGAACGTTCAAACGGAAAGCAACTTTCAAAGAGCAGGAGAAAAGTCTTGAGAAAAGCATTATATTTATCGTCTACTGTATCAGCGCTATAAACATCTTGCCACTCTTGTTCCTTTATAAGGTTTACAAAGGTCTCTACAGCAACTGGATCAGCTTTCCTGAACAGCTGATGACTATATTTAACACGTGTTGCAGCACAAAAATCTCTTAAAGTTAAAATTTGTGCATCACGATCCGAAAGGCCATTCACCTTCTTGCTAACAGAATGCCCTTCTAGTAATGAGGAATGAACGAAAATGTTGTCTATGGTTGTTCTACTGTTCCATGCACTCTCGTTGGAAAGAATACGGTTTGAATAAGATTATATGAATGAAGGAGGTCTACCAGCATCCTCTTCCTTGCACAATTACTTATACAATTAATGCTGAAGTCACCACATATAACTAACTTTTTGTATTTCCTATAAAGTGAACCAAGAACATCCTCTAGCTTTAACAAAAATGTTGTGAAATCGGAGTCTGGGGATCTATAAATAACAACAGTTAGAAGTTTAGCTCGTTAAATTTAACCACACCTGCACAACATTCAAAAACCATTTCAGTGCAGTACTTTGAAACATCAATTGACTCAAATGGGATGACGTTTTTCACATACATGGCTACTCCCCCACACCGCAAAGAGCTCCTCGAAAAGCTGCCAGCCAACCTGTATCCTGGTAAAGGAAGCCTCTGAATTATCTCCTTATTTAAGAAGTGTTCAGATATACCAATAATTTCAGAGTCAACATCTATAAGCAGTTCACTAACTTTATCTCTAATACCTTGTATATTTTGATGAAATATACTAATTCCCTCATTACTCGGATACCTAAACTTTGTCAAAAGTGATTCCCTTGTTAGAGAGTCTTCCCTTAAGCAGGAATACCTATCAGCTGACTTCAATCTAAAAAAAGGTGCAGCTCTAACACTCACTACTGCAGGATGAGTGATCCCACCAACCCCACCTATGCTGTCACCTATAAGCTTTGCTAACCTCCCCTTCCCATACCTGTTGAGTGGCAGGCCGTGTCTAGTCTAGTAAAACCTGTCCTGCTGACAGACTCCACAGACACCACTGAAATGTGACCATGCCTTCTGTCATCAGCGCACCCCCAAGTCTCATGTTATTACGCCTGACGGCTGTATTAAGATGAGGCAGATCGTGACGCTGAAACAGTTCCACGAAATGCACATTCGTGTTGCCAGTCTGAGTGGCTATCTTTTCCAGGTCACCATCTATGTTATACTCCCCATCCCTATCAATACTATTACCATCCCCACCCACAATCACTACCTGATCCTCTTTAGTAAAATCCCTACATAACCCCCCTGTGTTAACAGTCACCTGAGCCGACCCTGCATTAGGCTTCACAATGCTGGTGACCTGGTACTCACTCCCCAGCACTTCCTGCAACTGCTGGCCTACACCTCTGCCATGAGAACTACCTAACAGCAGAACCTTCTTCTTCCTCTTCGACTTTGCAACTGTTCTAGGCACAGTAACTACTGAGGTCTGCTGCATACTTCCTACATCTACAGCTACTAGAGATTCCTCTCCACTAGACACTGACAGTTGGTCATATCTATTGTAAACACCAATAGTAAAACTATCTGAAAATCTTCTTCTCCTAGTAGATCTCTTGCCAACAGCCAGCTCCCATTCCCCAACCCCCTTCTCCCTCCTCACCCTATCTAGCTCCTACAGTGCGTTTTTCAACTGCACCTGTAGGGCACAGATCTTACGCTCCTGCTCCTCTATCAACTTACTCTTGCTACATAACCTGCAGTTCCAGGAGAGGATCTCACCAGAATGCCCACTGGCTTCCCCACTGCATTCCCCCCAGTGAAAATACTTCGAACAAGTCTCACACCGCAATCCACTACTCACGAACCTACGGCAAAGCCCACACTTCTCACTCATGGTAAAATTTTACTTTTTCTAAGTTCCGCTACTACAATAAGAAGATGTTAAAAACCTGACTACAATAATCACAAACTTACTCTACAAGGAAAGTAACTACTATTATTAACAGTATTAATAAACAACAAATAACTCCGCTACGCCGGTCCCAAGCCCGGGGCCTCACCATACAAGAGGTGAGGAAGGAGGAGGTGGAGGAGTAACAACCTCGTTAAAAAACCAAGGTTCACCTGGCCCGGGTGATAGCACCTTGTAAGGGCTCCTTGCTAGGACTACAGTGAAGACCTCAACGGTAGTGAAGGCGGAGGGAATAGTTCTCGGTACGGCGGAACTAGCGGAAGAGGCAACCAAAGAAAAAAATCCACTTGGCGTCTGTCTTGAAACAAGCGGCTGAGTGGTCAGCGTCTGTCCACCAGTGGTGCGGCTGGAAACCATTCCTCGGAGCTAATAACCTCGAGTAGAATCCTTAGGGGACTTATTCCCCTAATCCAACAAACAATCAACAATGGATACGCACCTTGTAAGAGATTTTACCCCAGGGAGTGTCCGCCCCAGTAGCTGAGTGGTCAGCGTGACGGATTGCCGTCCTCTGGGCCCGGGTTCGATTCCCGGCTGGGTCGGAGATTTTCTCCGCTCAGGGACTGGGTGTTGTGTTGTGTTCATCATCATTTCATCCCCATCCGGCGTGCAGGTCGCCCAATGTGGCGCCGAATGTAATAAGACCTGCGATATGGCGGCCGGACCTGCCCCGCGAGGGGCCTCCCGGCCAATGCCGCCAAACGCTCATTTCCATTTTCCACCCCAGGGAGTAACCAATCTCCAATTTCTAAGGAAATTAAAAGTAGGCATTCGGATTCTGGGGGCCTACAGCAATGTGCGAAGGATGAGTCGGAGCATCCTGAAACCTGCCTTAAGCAAGCAACAAATAAAATTAAACACAAAAATTTAAACTACTTGGCAACGTTCAACGTAAACTCACTTCTAAAAACAGGAAAACTTAAAACGTTAATAAATTTTATAAAACAGAAAAATATAATGATAACTGCACTCCAAGAAACAAGGTATACTGATGAACATTCATTTGATGCAGAGGGATTCAGAATCTTCAAAGGGAAGCCAGGAAAAAGAGTTATGAAGAATGTACCCCAATTTGGAACAGGATTCATTGTAAACCAAAATATATTAAACTCAATAGTAGAATTTAAATCTGTCAGTGAAAGGCTTTCAACATTAACCTTCAAATCAGTAAACTGTATACCATTGTAAACTCACATGCACCAACAAATGAGAAAAACAGAACACAAAAAGAACAAACAGAAATTTTTTGGCAGGAACTGTCAAACACCTTAGACCAGATTTCATCCAAAACCACAATAATATTGTTGGGAGACTTTAATGCTCAAATCGGCAAAGAACGTCATCACCAATCCATAGTAGGCAAATTCCCTGCACATAAAAGAACCAATGCAAATGGAGAAAGACTTATTAGTTTATGCAGAGAACATAACATAGTTCTAAAGTCTACATATTTCAAAAAAACTCCCTAGAAAACAAACTACATGGGTATCCCCGAATCCAGTCTGTGGGGAGAAACAACTTGACCATGTTGCTATAAGCAGACTGTCTGCATCAGAGATACTCAATGTAAAAGTTGCTAAGAGTGCAAGTTTAGATTCAGATCACTATCTATCTGTCGTTAAATTAAAAATTAGACCAATATATAAAAGAAAGAGCGAATATCAACCTAAAAAGTTTGACACTCAGTAATTAACCAAGGAACTCAATTTCAGGACACTTTAGGAAAATAAAACACCTAAAACATGGGAACAACTTCAAAAAGATATAGTACAGACAGCAGAAGAAACCATTCTCCTTACCAAAAAATGGAAACATGCCTGGTGGAATGATGAGTGTGACAAACTAATCCTAACAAGACAACGAGCTTGGAACATTTGGAATGCCAACAAAAATGATAAAAATAGGAACTCCCTAAAAGAAGCCCGGAAGCAAGCTTCAAAAGGCCTTAAAAAGATCCAAGTTCAATACATAAAAGACCAACTAGCATCAATAGACGCCAACTTCAAACAGAACAATGCTAGGGACTTTTACAAAACTTTCAAAAGTAACTTAAAGAAATACTCTCCTCCTAGTCTATTTTTCACGGACCCAAAAACGCAGAAAACTGCATACAATAGCATAGAGAACTGTAGAATACTTGCTGAATATTTTTAAGAACTACGTAACTGTTATCCACCGAAAGAAAAATTTAATTTCAATATTGTAAACCCAACACCACCAGACTCCAAGCCGCCAACCACAGAAGAAATAAAAGAAATCATAAAAGAGCTTAAAAATAATAAAGCCCCTGGAGAGGATAATATAGTTGCTGAACTATGGAAGTACTCTAGTGACAACATGATACAGTGTCTATCAGAAATACTAAAAGAAATCTTGACAACACACAGCTTACCACCAGACTGGACATCTGCATTAATACATCCACTACATAAAAAAGGGAAGAAAACAGATCCTAGCAATTATAGGGGAATCTCCCTCTTACCAGTGACCTATAAGATCTTGTCTAAGGCGCTTTTAAAAAGAGCAGAAGAGATACTTGACAAACAGCTAGGAGAGTATCAGGCTGGATTTAGGAAGGGAAGGTCATGTGCAGAACAAATACTAAATTTAAAGAACATAATAGAAATGAGGAAAATCAGGAACTTAAAATATGTAATTACTTTTGTGGATTTTAAAAAAGCCTATGATTCAATTGACAGAAATACACTACTTGATATCTTAAAAGAATTGGGACTCGATGCTAAAACAACTGAAATAATTAAAGGTACTTTGATAAATACAAAATCGAAAGTAAAATTTAGGGGAGAGCTCTCAAAATCGTTTGAAATAAAGTCAGGTGTTCGACAGGGAGATGGTCTGTCACCTCTGCTTTTCAATTGTGTCTTGGAGAAGGTAGTTCGGGAATGGAGGAAGGCCATCAATACTAAAGGGATTCAACTAGGGAGAAATCCAAACAAGATCACTGTCGACTGTTTAGCCTTCGCAGATGACATGGCATTGATTACAGATTCACTAGACAATGCCCAAGAACAAATAAGAGAACTACAAAAACAAGCAGCCAAAGTAGGACTACAAATATCCTATGAAAAAACAAAGTTTATGACAAACGTCTGTGATGCTCCTCAAAATATTGCAGTTGACAACAACACAATACACAAAACAGATTCCTTTAAATACCTAGGAGAGTGGATTACATACAATGCCAAAGAAAAGATAGCTATAGAAACTAGAGTGCACAAAATGGAAAGAGAGTTCCATATGACCAAAAACATTTATAATAAAAAATCCTTGTCCTGGAACACGATATTAAGACACTACCAAACAGTGGCCAGACCGGAAGCTCTCTATGCGGCAGAAACACTTAAACTAACAAGAAATGGAGATCTTGAGAAACTACAGAAGGTCGAAAGAAGAATTTTAAGGAAAATACTGGGAGCTAAAAGAAACGATAATGCTGAATACAGGTTAAGACCTAACAGAGAGCTATATCTGAAAACGGAGAAACTAACTGATGTAATGAGGAAGAGGAGACTACAGTTTTTTGGACATATATTCAGAATGGATAACAACAGACTAACCAAGCGGATATTCACATTACTCAATAGCTACAAATCCAAGCCAGCATGGTTCATAGAGACTGAAAAGGACATTGAAAATGCTGGAGTTACAATAGACACAATAGAAAACAGAACACATTTCAGAAAGGCAGTTCAAAAGGCAGAATTTCAGGAGAGAAAGAAAATAACTAGACGAAAGTGGACTCAAGAGGAAAGGGAACAACACTCTAAAAGGATGAAGGAAATTTGGAAACTGAAGAAATCTAATACAATGAAGAGTAGCCAAAGGTGATTCATCGTACCCTCCAAATGGGTTATTCGAAATAAAAAAAAAACAAAAAAACAAAAAAAGCAACAAATGTGAATATAACAAAAGACTAATACATAAAGAGAATCAAACGTCTAATGACACAGTAACGAAGCTGAAAACAGTTCCCAAAAGGTTCTTCTGAAATTATTTCAACAGAAAACACCAAGAACACACTCTCAGCTCTTAATTGTTCGTTCTACTTAATAGTTCCTATAATTCTTCCTCGTCATCGTGTAGAACAGCTGTGTGACCAGTTAGTCGCATAATTAATATCCTCTTCTACCAGGAAAATACTTGTGCTCTATTCCTCGTACTACCGAATGTACTCTTTTAGTCATTCGTCACTTCGTGGCCAGCAGGATCATAATTCGTGTCTCCCACTGGGAATTTGAGCGACTTGCTGGGCAACACACGCCTTTAACATCGAATACTACAGACATGTATACATCGAGCACCTCTACGTTCGTATCTCTCCATTATCGTAGGACTCAACTCTAAGTGAGACGGATTTACATTCTAAGACAAAAAAAGCCAAGCACTTGCAGAAGCAAAAATTAATTACGTAGGTAAAAATTAAAATTTTGTGACGAACTCTCGTACTCCTTGTACACTCCAAGACAAAAGAAGAAGAAAAAAAAACTACGCACGACAAAGGAATTATTTGAATGGGACGACAATCGGTAGATGTGATGTACATGTACAGAAAAATAAATGACAACAATTTCAGAAAAACTGAATAATTTATTCAATAGAAAAACTTGAGCAAGCCAGTGACGCGTTGGTCCACCTCTGTGCCTTATGCAAGCAGTTACTGCGCTTGACATTGATTGATACACCTGTAGGATGCCCTCCTGAAGGATATTGTGCCAAATCCCACCCAACTGGCGCATTAAATGGTCAAAACCCCGAGGTGGTTGGACGGCCCTGGCCAGAATGTTCCACACGTTCCCAGTTGGGGAGAGATTCTGCAAAGTTCCTGGCCACGGTAGGGCTTGAGAAGCACGGAGACACCCAGCAGTGAATCTCTCCCTTAGCGGGCGGGCATTATCTTGCTAAAATCTGAGCTCAAGATCGTTTGTCATCAAGGACAACAAAACAGGGTACATCACGATATCGCAGATGATAACCATAGTTATCCTGCTAAGAAAAAAATGGCACCCCAGACTATAACTCCTGTCTGTGTAGCAATATGGCGGGCGAGAGTCTGGCTGGTATCCCACCGGTGTCCGGTCCATCTCAAGTCACGTCTTTGTTGGTCATCGGGGCTGGATTCGAATCGGGACTCATCACTGAAGACAATTCTGCTACAATCAATGAGATTCCAGTCCGAGTAGGTTTTTGTCTTAATGTTTGCTAGACACTGATCGTTGTCTTAAACAGCCTGACTACATGAGTACGACTCCGTGAGTACCTGTATAATGTACATCTACATCTACATTTATACTCCGCAAGCCACCCAACGGTGTGTGGCGGAGTGCACTTTACGTGCCACTGTCATTACCTCCCTTTCCTGTTCCAGTCGCGTATGGTTCGCGGGAAGAACGACTGTCTGAAAGCCTCCGTGCGCGCTCGAATCTCTCTAATTTTACATTCGTGATCTCCTCGGGAGGTATAAGTAGGGGGAAGCAATATATTCGATACCTCGTCCAGAAACGCACCCTCTCGAAACCTGGACAGCAAGCTACACCGCGTTGCAGAGCGCCTCTCTTGCAGAGTCTGCCACTCGAGTTTGCTAAACATCTCCGTAACGCTATCACGGTTACCAAATAACCCTGTGACGAAACGCGCCGCTCTTCTTTGGATCTTCTCCAGCTCCTCTGTCAACCCGACCTGGTACGGATCCCACACTGATGAGCAATACTCAAGTACAGGTCGAACGAGTGTTTTGTAAGCCACCTCCTTTGTTGATGGACTACATTTTCTAAGGACTCCCCCAATTAATCTCAACCTGGCACCCGCCTTACCAACAATTAATTTTATATGATGATTCCACTTCAAATCGTTCCGCACGCATACTACCAGATATTTTACAGAAGTAACTGATACCAGTGTTTGTTCCGCTATCATATAATCATACAATAAAGGATCCTTCTTTCTACGTATTCGCAATACATTACATTTGTCTATGTTAAGGGTCAGTTGCCACTCCCTACACCAAGTGCCTATCCGCAATTTTCTAATGCTGTAACTTCTCTGTATACTACAGCATCATCCGCGAGAAGCCGCATGGAACTTCCGACACTATCTACTATGTCATTTATATATATTGTGAAAAGCAATGGTCCCATAACACTCCCCTGTGGCACGCCAGAGGTTACTTTAACGTCTGTAGACGTCTCTCCATTGAGAACAACATACTGTGTTCTGTTTGCTAAAAACTCTTCAATCCAACCACACAGCTGGTCTGATATTCCGTAGGCTCTTACTTTGTTTATCAGGCTACAGTGCGGAACTGTATCGAACGCCTTCCGAGAGGTTAGTTATAAAATTTTAATTTTTTACCTCCGTAATTTAGTTTTGTGTTTGCAGGTACACGGCTGCAGATGTGTTACTCGCACCACTGTACAGTAGAACACCGCTTGGGAGCCAGAAATCCTCCAGAGACGTACTACGATACTGCGCCGCGAGTATTTCAGTGTGTAACAGGACTGCAACCATGTACACGCAAACAAGCCAAAAATTAACTACGTACCTTTATTTACTCGACACGATAATTAAATATACGGCCTCCCCTCTTATCATTAAATCTTCATCTATATTGGTCTGATGCTCCATAGAGCTCGTCTCTTCTGCTTATCGGGTGTGTATCCTCAAGACCCCTGCATTTCACCTGGCTATGCTCCGATCGGTGCCTTAGCTAGCTGTAATTGTGCTCCGCGAGGCGCTTAATTCTTATCTCTAGTACCATGCCTCTCAGGAGAAGCGGCGGCCGTGGTCCAGCGCTCACGGGGAAAGTTGTTAGAAGCAAGTGGTTAGCTTAATGCTCGGCGATGGCCTCTCCACTTCGCTTTCGTTAACTTTCCCTGGGCAGTGCGTGACCGACAACAACGCCAGACACGGCACGTGTAGTATTTGGCCGGGCCATTGGAAAAACTTGTTTTTAACAAAAATGTGTCACCTACTGCCACACGTATCTGTTTCACAGGCATTTATTAGTGCCTTGTCCGGTTTCGTCCTGTTTTTTCCAGTATCACGGGGTTGCTTTTAACCTCTGTCATCAAACTTTCAAATTAGCTGGCAGCTCTCTATAACTATCACCAACTATTTCTATAGAATTATTAGCTAATGCATTACTTACAGCTTATCTTAAAATAGGAATTGGGGTCTTCCTCCAGCATTTTGCCCATTAATTCCGCTCTTGGATTATTTAAAGGAAGTAATTGTGACCTATTATCTACCGTAGTACCTATGCCAACTTTGTTCTTTTGTTGACCTGAATAACCTTTCTTCACCACTACTTTCAACAACTTCATAGTTATTGGTTGTGTACGTCCAGTTTGTGTTTAACAGGCGTCTCCATGATTCAAGAGATTACATTTCATCTTTACCTGTCGTCCACGATTCTCATAAATATTATGTTCCAAAGCCGGCTTTTAACTTCTTTTTCTTTCCGCAATTTAAGAGTTTATTTTTCCATTAGACGCGTTTCGTTTTTATTTACAACGATTCTTCAGTACTTAGTAGTGTTTAGTCTTCTTTTTTCATGTTCTCATTTCGACAGCTTTTCCCTTAATTGTTATCGGGAGTTGAATTCGAGAAAAACTTGATTACACATTCTCCTTTCGCAGTTTAACCACATTTTTTTACGACCTCAACCTCCGCTAAAGAACAAAAGGATTGCCGACAGCAGTCCATAAAAAAGAGGATTAAGGTCACTTGCTAGTGAATCTGCTTCAAAAATTTGTATTCTTTTCCGTCTTAAATCAATATTTAGAGTTTTGTGAATAAAATGGTAGTTAAATTAATCAATTCCGACATCTGGAACATCTTTAAAAACAAATTTAAATATATGTCGCTACGCGGCAACGACTGTGTTTCTGCTGCGGTCGGATGTCAAATGGCGTCATTATTATTTAGCCACTTCGAAAAGATACACTGCGTAGTCGTTTTTTGAGTTGGCAGCCCTGTTAGTATACACGCTTTCCGATGGTCCCTTGTTTTCCTTTGTATATCTATGGTTTTCGAGAGTTGTTTGTGTTCAAACTTCTGCACATTGTTGAGTTGTTGGTGTTGTGTCATTCTTGGAAGTATTTATGTCTCCAAAAAAGTGTTTTGAAACAGGAAAACGTAAATTTTATGGTAATCGGTTTACCTCGTTGGAAAGTAGAGACTGTGTAATTAGATCCATAAACCATCTGGATGTTATGTCGGCTCCGCTAAGTGCCTCAAGACAGAAGTTAAAATATTTGAGTACGCAAAGTGACATTTCTATAAAATATGATCAAAACATTGTAATAGAATGTGTTTGCATAATTGCTGAATTGAGTGCTTTATGTTCACTTCTAAAACACGCTGTTGTGTGTGCGCTTTGTGGAAAAGGTGCTATTAAAATCGTCGAAGATTTTGAAGGCAGAAAAGGTGTGGCTAGTTAGTTACCAAGTGTTTTGTGGTTTCTGTGGGGTAACTAAAACTGGGTATTCTTCTGGATTGTGCAAAAGAAGAGTTAATGACACAAATATCAGGCTTACATGTGGAATGAGGTGTGTTAGGAAGGGTAGAAAGGCAGCTTAAACTATTTGTACTGTAATGAATTTGCCCCCACCTACAAGATTTGAAAAGTAGACACAGTTACTTCTTGAAAGTCTTGGTCAAGTGAGTGCTGTGTCAATGAAGAAAGCAGAAGAAGAAACTGTGTTATGCAATGAAGGTAACACTGATACAGCTGCAGCCTTTGATGGGACAAGGCAAAATTGTGGTCATCTATCAATGAATGGTGTTGGCACCGCGACATCCCTAGGAAATGGAAAGGTGATTGACATAGAATGTACGACAAAGTACTGCCATGGTTGCAAAGGAAATAACCAGGATCATGTTTGTGTTCAAAATTTTTCAGGATACAGTGATGGAATGGAATCAGAGAGAGTTCTCAGAATATTTCAAAGATCAGAAGAGAATTATGGCGTAAAATATGTGAAGTACCTTGGAGATGGAGACTCCAAATGGTTTGCAAATGTGTTGGAAAATATGTCTTATGAAAGAACTGTAAAAATTGAAAAGTTAGAGTGTGTTTGTCATGTCCAAAAGAGGATGGGTACACATTTACGTAAACTAATGAAAGAGATGAAGGGGGAAAAGCTCAGTGATGGCAAACCAATTGGTGGTCAGGGCCGTCTTACTAAGGAAGAGGTGGACAAACTGCAGCTGTATTATGGTTTAGCCATAAGAAGGAAACGAGACGATATTGAGGCATGAAGAAAGCAGAAAGGGATACCTTTTTCTAAAAAGCTTCTACAGATGATCATCCACAGCATGCTCTCTGCGACAGTGGTGTAGACACATGGTGTGGTCACAAAAAATCAATAGCAAATGGTGAGTCTTATGCACACCATCACACCCTGCCATTTGAGGTATTGGAAGCAATTAAGCCCATATACAGGGACCTAAGTGACACTTAACTATTGTCATGGTGCTTACATGGAAAGACGCTAAATGTTAATGAATGTTCCAACCATGTGATATGGGAACTCCTGCCTCAAACTGTGCTTGTATGTTTCAGTACCATGAGATTAGGTGTATTAGATGCAGTTATTTGCTTTAATGATGGGGCTGTCAGCAAAAATGGTTCAAATGGCTCTGAGCACTATGGGACTTAAGTTCTAAGATCATCAGTCCCCTAGAACTTAGAACTACTTAAACCTAACTAACCTAAGAACATCACACACATCCATGCCCGTAGCAGGATTCGAACCTGCGACCGTAGCGGTCGCGCGGTACCAGACTGTAGCGCCTAGAACCGCTCGGCCACAAAGACCAGCGGGCAGTCAGCAGATGTGATGTTTTAGAGTTGTTGAACTAAATCCTTGTTTCGATATAAGGCCAGTACTGATGGCCATTGATTCCTTGAGAGTGGCCGAAGGCGAAAAATGGGTTCTTGAAGCAACTAAAGAGGCCAGAATAGCAAAGAGGAGCAAGTAAAGGAAGAGAGAAGATGAAGAACACACAAATCAAGAATATTATGCAACTAGAGGGTTCTAAGAACAATGGAGGTGAGTATCAGATGAAATGTACTTTTAAATTGAATTTACCAAGAATCAGATTTTCTTACATGTTTATTATATGCAAAAAAATCTATGTGAGCTAGAGGTCTGAAATTTGTTGATATTTCAGGCTACCATTGGGAGGAAAGTAGACTACAGACCCCAGCTTAATATCACCAAGAGGAAAAATATACCCCTATTAATTATTAAAAAAACTGCCTTAATTTTGACCGTCTGATTTATGTATTTATAGTATAAAAACTATTGATTGAAATGATGTGATTGTAGTCTATATTTTAGATAACAATGTCATAAATGTGTGCACAAAGTTTTAAGCATCTAAAAAAGTATTTAATAAGTCTATGAGTTCAAACATAGACTGGCAGAAAAAATTTTAAATTTCTGACTGATGTAAATGTTTATATAATAGAGTTTGTATCAAAGCTATTCTTTTTGTTCTTATACCAAAATCTACATCCTTAAAACACTTTCATTGCCCTAAAATTT
The DNA here is from genome assembly GCF_023864345.2 of Schistocerca serialis cubense. Taxonomy (NCBI): domain Eukaryota; kingdom Metazoa; phylum Arthropoda; class Insecta; order Orthoptera; family Acrididae; genus Schistocerca; species Schistocerca serialis. The sequence continues at coordinate 1,146,896,639 of NC_064639.1, read as the reverse complement.
CTTTGTATTCGGAATTCACATTGTGTACTTAGACCTTCACAAACTTTATGAAAATTCTTACTGTTTTTCCAGCCGTTCACTGGCAAGTTACTTTTAACACAAATGACCACTGAAGATACTTTGTAAACAAAAGTGAAATGTGTCTAGTGGAAAAAGGAATACACTCTCAGATTTCATGACGATTAAGGTGGCAAAAATAGTAAGTTATATAAAACAGCTACTGCAGAACACGGTCATGCAAAAACAACATTTCTGTTGTTTGAGTATGGCATTTTTCTTTTACTCATAACCATCACTTTTGCTTCTCTAATTTTTTATTTTCTGTCTTCCATCCCTCTTCTGCCTTCTGTTATCTGACAATTCACATATGTGTGGGATATAGATCATTTTGCTTTATTTACTCTTGTTTTACCACTTACTTTTTCTGGCTCCTTCTAGTGTATGAGGAATTGTTTTTTGTGTTAATTTACGTTTCTTACTCGTATCTTCCCGTGATTCGGTATTTTCTAACATTCTTTTTCTTTCGTATGGTTTTATCACACCTATGTCATCCACAAAACTAAGCATCTGTTGAACTGGGATGGGGACATATTACATTCATGTGTATAGTCTTTAACTCTGTATTTCATATCTTCCCCGCTGCTGTTTGTTCTTTGTATAGTTCTTTTGTTCTTTGTATAGTTCTTTAATTGTTCTTTTGCCTATACAGTCTAACTCAGCCGCTAGCTTTTACTTGTTAGCAGTCTCGAATACTTTCCTGGAGTCTATAATATCTATACACATTTATCTGATGATCCAAAAGTTCTTTCAGTTATACTTTGAGGACTTAACATATTTCATGTTGTGCTTTCCCAGAAGCCGAATTGATCTTCAATTAAATTAGGCTCATTTCTGTCCTTAATGTGTCTATGCATCACTCCTGTAAATAATTTCCAAGCATGAATTAAATGCTCACAGTCTTATGATATTCTAATAGGGTTGTTTGATGCTTTTTTGTGGATATTAGCACATTATATTTTTCTTAAAGTGTTCTGATATATGACCACCATCTAGATCGGAATGAATTGCTGCAATAGTTGCGTTTCCCAACACATCTTCTTATCTTTGTGAGTTCTGTCTTTTAGAGTTTTCATTAATTTTATAACATACACATCAAAAAATGTTTTGTATCACCTCGGTTCCGAGAATTTCGGAACCTGTACAGAAAACTGGAATAGAGATCAACATAAACATCATTTCTGCCCTTTTTATTGCTCATGAAAACCACACATGGCACCATAAAGCCAGACCTCCAGAGGTGGTTGTCCAGATTGCTGTACACACCGGCTTCTAAAACCCAGTAGCGCGCCCTCTTGCATTGTTGCATGCCTGTATTCATCGTGGCATACTATCCACAAGTTCATGAAGGCACTGTTGGTCCAGATTGTCCCACTCGTCAACGGCGATTCGGCGTAGATCCCTCAGAGTGGTTGGTAGGTCACGTATTCCATAAATAGCCCTTTTCAATCTATCCCAGGCATGTTCGATAGGGTTCATGTCTGGAGAACATGCTGGCCACTTTAGTCGAGCGATGTCGTTATTCTGATGGAAGCCGTTCACAAGACGTCCACGATGGGGTCGCAAATTGCCGTCCATGAAGACGAATGCCTCGCCAATATGCTGACGATATTATTGCACTATTGGTTGGAGGATGGCATTCACGTATCGTACAGCCATTATGGCGCCTTCCATGAGCACTAGAAGGGTACGTCGGCCCCACATAATGCCACCCCAAAATAGCAGGGAACCTGGACCTTGCTGCACTCGCTGGACAGTGTGTCTAAGGTGTTCAGCATTACCGGGTTGCCTCCAAACAAGTCGCCGACGATTGTCTGGTTGAAGGCATATGCGACATTCATCGGTGAAGAGAACGTGATGCCAATCCTGAGCGGCCCATTCGACATGTTGTTGGGCCCATCTGTACCGTGCTGCATAATGTCGTGGTTGCCAAGATGGACCTGACCACGGACGTCGAGAGTGAAGTTGTGCATCATGCAGCCTATTCCGCACAGTTTGAGTCGTAACATGATGTCCTGTGGCTGCACGAAAAGCATATTCAACATGGTGGCGTTGCTTTCAGGGTTACGCCGAGCCATAATCCGTAGTTAGCGGTTATCCACTGCAGTAGTAGTCCTTGGGTGGCCTGAGCGAGGCATGTCATCGACAGTTCCTGTCTCTCTGTATCTCCTCCACGTCCGAACAACATCGCTTTGGTTCACTCCGAGACGCCTGGACACTTTCCCCCTTGAGAGCCCTTCCTGGCACAAAGTAACAATGCGTACGTGATAGAACCGCGGTATTAACCATCTAGACATGGCTGAACTACAGACAACACGAGCCTTGCACCTCCTTCGTGGTGGAATGACTGGAACTGATCGGCTGTCGGACCCCCTCCGTCTAATAGGCGCTGCTCATGCATGTTTGTTTACATCTTTGGGCGGGTTTAGTGACATCTCTGAACAGTCAAAGGGACTGTGTCTGTGATACAATATCCACAGTCAACTTCTATCTTCAGGAATGCTGGGAACCGGGGTGATGCAAAACTTTTTTTGCCGTGTGTATTTGAACCCTGCCTTACAGTTCGTATTTTTCTCGTTGATCTGTTACTGATAATGTGTGATTAATTGCTTCTGCTTGCCTGCACTCATTTCTTAAACGATTACGTCAATTACAGAAATATGTTTTAGCTTTACAGTTTGTGGCTGTAACTACAGTCTCTTTCCATTGTAGTTTCACTGCATTTCTGTAACTTGTTTTGCCACTCATTTTATGTCTCATATTTTACTTAGAGTGTACATGGTTCTATTGTTATAATTTACATTGCGTTATTGTCACTGCATATATCGTAGAGCATCTTCACATTAGTCTGATCTAAATTGAGCTGAAGAAGTTCAAACAGCAAAACACGGGAAGAACATGCATTATTTTCATGACGTAGTTTACTGTACTTAATCTGGTTTCTGTGGAAGTTTTGTGATCATGATGAAGACAACGTTTTCAAGTCCTGAATCTGCTGGTTTTACCCGTTTATATCTGCACATTCCTGACATTTCAATTTGTTGAGCTTTCCAGTCAGCGATAATAATGTGTCTTTCACATATTGCAGAACTGTTTCGACATCTTCTGTTTCATCATCTCTATGTCTAGATGTTGACATAGTTTGAGGGCAGCTAAATCTACAGGTTTTCATTGCCGTTTAATTAGCATACTCCTGCCATTATACACCAAGGAGCTTTTGACTCATTTTCCGTCATTCCCTGGAAAGCCCTGTACAAACTCTAATTATATTGTTTTGATCTCTTGAGTATGTTAGTCAGAACTTATCGTTTCAGCACCGAACTTCCCAGTTAATTTCACTCATTCGTTATATATTTTTCGGGAGGTGTCTCATCTCCCATCTTATATTCTCCATTTTACGAGAAAACTACGATTTAACATACACAAACCCCTTTTTACTCGTCCTTTTTTCTTTAACCTTATGACCGTTTTCTCTTTGATGCTTCCCCCCCCTTCCCCACACCCCCTCCCCCACCCCACGTTATTATTTCACATCCGGAAAATCTAGTCCCAGAAGGATACATAAGGATCACAATTGGTTTGCCTCAGTGAGATGAATTAAGTGTACCTCCTCCTTGCTTTCCACATCGCATTTAGACAGCTGAATGGATGGTCGCCAACTTCGATTGCCTGTACTGTATGTGTTCACCATATCTCATCATACACTGCTGCTGGCCACCTGTAGATTAGTTCACTTAAGCTCCCCACCCTTTAGTATTTCCTCAGTACCTTTCATACGTGGAAGTCATTCCTCCAGCCTCTTCCGGTGAGAAGTCTGATGGAGGAAATTAGCGAAACGCCAAGCGGGGTTGTTGCTTCACATTTGTTAAAATAGATTTTACTGAGAAATGAGGAACATGTTGTATATTGATTAAAAATGGATCAAAAAATGTTCACAGCACAAGCCGCAGAAGAAGCGCACAACTGGAGATTTAAGCCAACACTTACTCCTTACATATTGGTTCTAAATCCATACAAACTCCTAGTGTATGGAGAGAGAGTTCTGAGTGGATAACAATCTGAATAAGAGCTCATGAGCGCAACATCCGTTCCAGTACTAGCACCTAAAACAATGTGTTCCACTCTCACGCGTCTGCTATGTGTAAAACAGGTGATATTTTGTAATGCGTTTCGTATTTACTATACTTGTAACGAAATAGCTAATGTAGAAAAAATTCTCAGTGCTAAGTGACACACACAGAACACACTGCCTTCATGAGTCATATTACACGGTGCTTTTTCATGGACCAGTTAACCTCATCCCATTCCACTCTTACAACAGCCAGTAACTAGCGTTTAATTTGTACCTTAGCATTGTGCATTGTTAATTAATTAGCTGCAGCTACTGTATGGTAATTATCAGAGCTCCAGTAAATTTCCATCGCTCTCACACCCAGCATACGCTAAACGGTGAAGCACATTTCCTTCCATGTTTGTTTGTGTACCACGGGAACTGTTTCTCCCCGCGGAGTGATGATGAAGTCAGTTTAACCTCTATGTTTTGCAGAAATATTAATGAATTCGTGTTTCTGATTGGTGCAGGTGCTGATATAGATGTAAATCATGGTCGATGAGACCACTTATGCCATTAGGAACGCATCGTAATGAGCACGTGAGCTCACGAACGACCCCATACAGCATAGCCAATGACAGATTTCCGCATGATTTCACTGTAAGTTTTCAGAAAACTTCCCCACCAAAATCAACAATTTTACGGTGTGAGCAATAGCTGTTTGGAACTTCTTACTTAAAAAATAAGCCCCGCTCAGGATGAGCCACTAACACGACTGAAACCGTGTGTGGAGACTGCACCGTCCGTCGAACACTCGGCCAAAAAGTGCGTTTCTAAGGGGTCACAGGAATTGGGAGTTGCATACTCGACATTATAAAAACATACCAAGAATGATGTGAAGTTAAAGGCATTTAAACCTTCGTTTGTAAGCTAACTAAGTAATATGACATACAAAAACGTTATCAAGCTTGTGAGCGAATGTTAGATGTCTTAGAGAGAAAAAGTTACTCTCGGACGAATGCGTAATATGTCGCAGTTCAAAACCGAGAAAGATTTATTTCCGAATTAAAAAAAAAAAAAAAAAAAAAAAAAAACGGGCAATATGAATACAACCCACCACATGTCATGATCTGGCCTGTAGTGTCTGCAACCCACCTGGAAGGCCCATATTTCTTTTACCGTGCTGTGAACCACATTGCTTATCACATCATGTAATGTGATTAGCTTCTTTTCCAAGTCTGCAAGATCGGGGCTGCTCGGTCGCCTACGGTTCCAGCAGGATGGAACGCCAGCCCATTATGCTACTGCCGTTAGACAATATCTCAATGAGGCATATCCTGATAAATGGACTGGACGGGGTTCCGTTCACTTGGCTCCACTTTTGGAGTGGCCACTCCGAAATCCTGGCGTATAAGATTGCGACAGTACGTTATGGAAATTCATTATACAGGAGGCTGCTGACACACGCCAAGAAACAGCTGACGAACTTAATGGTGCTGTTCGATGAGAATTTCATATCGTACGTGTAGGAGACTCACACTCTTATGAAAACGGTGGTGTTACACTCACAAGGGGACACTCCATACTGTAAATCACGGATTTTGATGAGCTTCAAATATGTTGTAGACAGAGGTGTACAAATTCCCCTTGCAGCTTGCTTGCCCCTAGCTCCTCTACAACCATTCATGCAGGTCAGCCTGCCGCGACATAAACACAAGAGTGCGCGTGTACTGAGGCATGGTGTGTAATACGGCCGACTTGGGCTCCCGCAAGCCCGGGCTACCTGGGTTCCCGCAGGCCTGCCAAGCTTCACGGGACCCGCCCAGCTTGCTGCGCCTGACAACAGGTTGCGCTGTCAAGCTACCGTGACTAGAGTAGCCAGGTAGTTGGTCCGCAGTTCATTTATCGCAACGGTGGGGACAGCACAATGAATAGGTCGAACTTTAGTGAGATTACAAAAAAATTGACAACTGGCGAATACATGCTGGTAACGAAACAGAGTACAAGTGCCGCATGGGAAACATTGTCGTGTGTTTATGAGGCCGCTTCAAATAAATCGGTAGGTGTGTCTCAACGCAAACTATGTAAAAAGGTCTTGAGTACTTATTCGGGAACCTCGAGTATGTTACTACATGTGTGCAAATTTTATTTCATAAAAACCTTGTCCTGAGAATTATGAACACAGAAAAAAAAAATTGCCGAATTGGTCCAGTCGTTCTCGAGTTTTACGCTTCATTTTTATTTATATAGATAATAAGCCCAAAATATACGCGTAAAGGAAGAATGTACAAATAGAACCCAACATTTTTTGACCTGAAGTTAATATATATACAGGGCTATTACAAATGATTGAAGCGATTTCATAAATTCACTGTAGCTCCATTCATTGACATATGGTCACGACACACTACAGATACGTAGAAAAACTCATAAAGTTTTGTTCGGCTGAAGCCACACTTTATGTTTCTGCCGCCAGAGCGCTCGAGAGCGCAGTGAGACAAAATGGCGACAGGAGCCGAGAAAGCGTATGTCGTGCTTGAAACGCACTCACATCAGTCAGTCATAACAGTGCAACGACACTTCAGGACGAAGTTCAACAAAGATCCACCAACTGCTAACTCCATTCGGCGATGGTATGCGCAGTTTAAAACTTCTGGATGCCTCTGTAAGGGGAAATCAACGGGTTGGTCTGCTGTGAGTGAAGAAACGGTTGAACGCGTGCGGGCAAGTTTCACGCATAACCCGCGGAAGTCGACGAATAAAGCAAGCAGGGAGCTAAACGTACCACAGCCGACGGTTTGGAAAATCTTACGGAAAAGGCTAAAGCAGAAGCCTCACCGTTTACAATTGCTACAAGCCCTGACACCCGATGACAAAGTCAAACGCTTTGAATTTTCGGCGCGGTTGCAACAGCCCATGGAAGAGGATGCGTTCAGTGCGAAACTTGTTTTCGGGGATGAAGCAACATTTTTTCTTAATGGTGAAGTGAACAGACACAATGTGCGCATCTGGGCAGTAGAGAATCCTCACGCATTTGTGCAGCAAATTCTCAATTCACCAAAAGTTAACGTGTTTTTTGCAATCTCACAGTTTAAAGTTTACGGCCCCTTTTTCTTCTGCGAAAAAAACGTTACAGCACACGTGTATCTGGACATGCTGGAAAATTGGCTCATGCCACAACTGGAGACCGACAGCGCCGACTTCATCTTTCAACAGGATGGTGCTCCACCGCACTTCCATCATGATGTTCGGCATTTCTTAAACAGGAGATTGGAAAACCAATGTTTCGGTCGTGGTGGAGATCATGATCAGCAATTCATGTCATGACCTCCACGCTTTCCCGACTTAACCCCCTGCGATTTCTTTCTGCGGGGTTATGTGAAAGATTCAGTGTTTAAACCTCCTCTACCAAGAAACGTGCCAGAACTGCGAGCTCGCATCAACGATGCTTTCGAACTCATTGATGGGGACATGCTGCGCCGAGTGTGGGAGGAACTTGATTATCGGCTTGATGTCTGCCGAATCACTAAAGGGGCACATATCGAAAATTTGTGAATGCCTAAAAAAACTTTTTGAGTTTTTGTATGTGTGTGCAAAGCATTGTGAAAATATCTCAAATAATAAAGTTATTGTAGAGCTGTGAAATCGCTTCAATCATTTGTAATAACCCTGCATATATATATATATATATATATATATATATATATTATGTTGGGGTTTGTCTTTTGGTGCTCAGGTAAAATAAAAACTTTTAATTAAGGTTCATAATACGACAATGACGCGCGCAGTCTAAACGCCTGCGAAGCGCAGCTCAACAGTAATATGGGCAGGTAATCAAGTTTGCCGCAACCTGCCCGGGTTGGGTTCTGCTTGGCTTGGCTGGGAGTGAAGCAGCGTGCCCGTTCTGTTGACAACGCGCGGCGGCCTGGTCGCCTGGCCACCGGGCAAGCATGGGCGGCTTAAAAGCGGAACATGTACACCACTGGTTGTAGAGGCCCTTACCCTGAGTACCTGGCTATCCGGTTTTTCTGCGACGGGCCTTGGTTTTTGAGAAAATCGGTTTTGAAGTTTATTTCACACTTTTATACCCGTAACACCACACGCATTCCGAGGAAGTCAGTGTAACGCAGAGGTAAAGGTTCATGGCTACCGCGATGGAGGTACCGCGTTCGAATCCTGCCCGTGTACTTTTTTTTTCAAAATTGACGGAAAATTTTCAATTTCATTTCAAAGAATATCAACAAACAGTGTAAGGTGTGCGAAATTATAAAGATATATTCACTTATTAGTTTTTTCAAATATTCATTCCGTTTGTGGTACGCAGTTGGAGTTCCAAATTTTCGTACAACGGTCGCTTCTTGTACTACCTGAAATCGATCTCCGTCCATTATCGTCCCCTCTCACGTGAATACCGTTAGTCATAAGGGGTATAAAGATCGCGCAATGAACTTCAAAATCGATTTTCTCAAAAACCAAGGCCCGTCGCCAAAAAACCGGATAGCCAGGCACTCAGGGTAGGCGCCTTTACAACATATTTGAAGCGCATCAAAATCAGTGATTTACAGTATGGGGGGGGGGGGGGGTCCCCTTGTCAGACGCTCGGGAATAAATATTAAAGTTGCTCTCGAGAGTTTCTGGGAAGCAATCGTTTTGTAATCTCATTATATTCCGTGACGACGTTACATTTCTAGTTCATAATCAATCATAGAACTTATCAGATGTCAAAAGAGATTCTGTTGCGTTACATATACATGTCTGTCACTAATCATTCCTGAGGACATTTAGACAGCGTAATAACATTTGCTGTGGACTTTAATGACTTTGCACAGAGGACATCTTTAACAACGGCACTTTCAAGTGGAACTTAAATGTTCACTGCTACTAGCGAAGTCACATCCAATTTAACCGATAACAAGCGTTGGAAATTTAATAGTGGCAACTATTCACTTACAACTTATACGAAACAAATACATGTTTCGATGTATTACGGACCGTCAAAGTAGCCACCAGCGATGTAGAAAAACGCCAGTCGTGTTTATGGCTCGATTGGAGCCGTCTATTGTCCGCCGAATCTCTGTAACACTTTTGAAGGGAATGCCATGAAGTGCTTCCTTCATCTTTGGAATCAAGTTAGAGTTACAAGACTTAAGTTCGGGGGTTGTGGTGGGTGGCAAAGCACTTCTCAGCCACATCGATCGAACAAATCAGCCGTTTGCACCCCTAGCACTGTCCTGCAAAATGGTGGGTGGGTCCTGCAGAAAGTGTCGCCGATTCTTTCTCCAGGCTGTTTATTTCTGGAACACAGCTGTGACCAGCTCCATAGGCCTCAAAAGTTGCATGATTTTAATGAAAGTCAGATCAATGATTTAATATCTCTTCAGATGCCGGCTTATCTTTCCAATCACATAGCACAAACACAAATTTGACGATTTTTCCTTCATGTGGAGACAGAGTCTTATAAAACTTACAGAAAGATGTAACCCATATGACGATGTGATATGCTTTATTACACGATCTAGATTCCAACCGTAGACCATTTTCACGTTTTGCAAATGGAACAAATGAGTACACAATCAAAGTACAAATATCAGAAAAGCAGGGCAAAAATATAATTATTATATAGAGTACATGATTTGTTTCCTTACTTACATGCCAAAAAGCTCATCGTTAATGTATATATATATATTCGGTTAGATAAACCTTATGTTTCGTAAGTAAAAGTAAGAACAATTTCATGATATATTAATTGGCTGGCTACTTGCATGAATTACTAACAAGATGAGGCTGTCAACTGAAACCGATGAACAAATGACAGGTTTACACTTCGTTTCAATGTGGCCAAGCAGCGACGAACATAAACATAAGTAAAACGATCGTCAAAGATGATCACAGAGGAGTCACAGTCTACACCATGTAATCTATGATATGTCACAGATCCAGATAGTGGACTATTTATTTAACAAGATGACTACATTATTTTCGCAACAGATACAAGACGCCAGTGTTTACATTCTTTGGTATGAAGAACCAACTTCGCAGTGTGCATCTCAAGATCGAAACATATACCATCATAACTTAAAAGACGCAGAAGTTCAGCCTTCTGAACATCGTTAACGATTACAACCATCTTAGACAAGAGCATGTTTGATAGGTGCTCCCTAATATAAAATAAATGTTTATAAACATTGTTAAAGGTTACAACCTCATTTTCACTAAACCTTTAACAATGCGCATGAAAGACCAAGCAGTCAAGAAGACAATAGGGAAAATAGGAAGAGGGTGGAGAGAGAGGGTGGAATAGTGGACGAGGGTAAAGTGCAGATTGCATTTAACAGAAATAAATCACAAGTAAGGAATACAGAAGAGGTGGAGGGTTGTGGGTAGCGTGGGATGGAGGGGTAAGTTATCGTGCGGTAGTCTGAAAAGTGAATGGAGGAAAAACGACGGGTGGAGAAGGAGGCAACCAATGTACACAATGTTCACAGTATTACCCATCTACACAATCTGTACTCCAATATTATTTAAGCATGTGTTTCAAATAAAAGGTAAGCCTCTTATTGTATAGTGCTTATCAAAAATGTAGTTAATGTAGTTAAAATTTAAAACATAAAATTAAAGGACAATTCTTCATTTATAAATTGAGCAATCTAGTAGGAAACACCAATTGTTCCATTATTTTCAAAAACAATGTACACTCCTGGAAATTGAAATAAGAACACCGTGAATTCATTGTCCCAGGAAGGGGAAACTTTATTGACACATTCCTGGGGTCAGATACATCACATGATCACACTGGCAGAACCACAGGCACATAGACACAGGCAACAGAGCATGCACAATGTCGGCACTAGTACAGTGTATATCCACCTTTCGCAGCAATGCAGGCTGCTATTCTCCCATGGAGACGATCGTAGAGATGCTGGATGTAGTCCTGTGGAACGGCTTGCCATGCCATTTCCACCTGGCGCCTCAGTTGGACCAGCGTTCGTGCTGGACGTGCAGACCGCGTGAGACGACGCTTCATCCAGTCCCAAACATGCTCAATGGGGGACAGATCCGGAGATCTTGCTGGCCAGGGTAGTTGACTTACACCTTCTAGAGCACGTTGGGTGGCACGGGATACATGCGGACGTGCATTGTCCTGTTGGAACAGCAAGTTCCCTTGCCGGTCTAGGAATGGTAGAACGATGGGTTCGATGACGGTTTGGATGTACCGTGCACTATTCAGTGTCCCCTCGACGATCACCAGTGGTGTACGGCCAGTGTAGGAGATCGCTCCCCACACCATGATGCCGGGTGTTGGCCCTGTGTGCCTCGGTCGTATGCAGTCCTGATTGTGGCGCTCACCTGCACGGCGCCAAACACGCATACGACCATCATTGGCACCAAGGCAGAAGCGACTCTCATCGCTGAAGACGACACGTCTCCATTCGTCCCTCCATTCACGCCTGTCGGGACACCACTGGAGGCGGGCTGCACGATGTTGGGGCGTGAGCGGAAGGCGGCCTAACGGTGTGCGGGACCGTAGCCCAGCTTCATGGAGACGGTTGCGAATGGTCCTCGCCGATACCCCAGGAGCAACAGTGTCCCTAATTTGCTGGGAAGTGGCGGTGCGGTCCCCTACGGCACTGCGTAGGATCCTACGGTCTTGGCGTGCATCCGTGTGTCGCTGCGGTCCGGTCCCAGGTCGACGGGCACGTGCACCTTCCGCCGACCACTGGCGACAACATCGATGTACTGTGGAGACCTCACGCCCCACGTGTTGAGCAATTCGGCGGTACGTCCACCCGGCCTCCCGCATGCCCACTATACGCCCTCGCTCAAAGTCCGTCAACTGCACATACGGTTCACGTCCACGTTGTCGCGGCATGCTACCAGTGTTAAAGACTGCGATGGAGCTCCATATGCCACGGCAAACTGGCTGACACTGACGGCGGCGGTGCACAAATACTGCGCAGCTAGCGCCATTCGACGGCCAACACCGCGGTTCCTGGTGTGTCCGCTGTGCCATGCGTGTGATCATTGCTTGTACAGCCCTCTAGCAGTGTCCGGAGCAAGTATGGTGGGTCTGACACACCGCTGTCAATGTGTTCTTTTTTCCATTTCCAGGAGTGTAGAAAGGACAGTCATCACTTTTTAAATAAACTTTTGTACAAAAGTAATTGTTCCATTTTTGTAGAAAACTCGGCTAAAATCCGCAAACACTTTTACAGAATTAATTATGGAATATGGAACAACATCAAAAAATCTTTCTGTATAACCCTACTGGAGGCCACATATATTTCTGAAGTTACAATCGAAAATGATCTAAGGCTGAAATCTAGATCGAATAGTGAAGCATATCATGCAGTCAAATAGCAGTTATATCTTCCCGTAAACACAAACTTGTCGGTCTGTCCCTCGATAGTGTTTTCTTGCTAGTTCTTTCAAAAATAATGTTGTCCATGCTATTCATCCATCCATCCATATACATCGTTCTAAGAGTCCTCAGTTGCATTTTCTCCTGTGATCGGTTGATACTTGCAGCTTCATTTTTGCTATGTCTAGTTGGAGTCCGCCCAAACAAATATTGAACATTGCGTCTTTCATTGTACACCCAGTGTCGATGGAAAGCGTCTGTTTCTTTCTCATTACAAACAAAATGATTTTTAAAATGAAATTTTACGTTTCCACTCGATAGAGCGGCCGCATATTGGTCGAGTACGATACTCTTTTTGTCGATATATAAAACAGGGACAGCAAAACTGGAAGAGTACGTAGGTGGTACTCCAGTAGTGACTGAGCAGCGCTGCTGCATTGCAGTAGCAGTCAGCACGGGCCACGGCAGTGCTGTCGCTGCTGGAGGATTGCTTGTTCTTTGTGTTTTATCATCCATGTCAGCACCTATGGATAAAACGAATATTGTACGAGACTCATTTGGGACTGCTCTATTGACTGGAAGCGTAGAATTCCATTTTTAAAATCATTTTGTTTTCCATCGACACTGCATGTCGCGCGAAAGACGTGATAAGGAGTATCTGCTTGCTGGAGAGGAATTCCGCCTTATGCAAGACACCTTTGTAGTACAGCTTTCATCCAAACGTGTTTAAGCATTTTTGCGCTATTTCCAGTGAGTTTCTTTTTCTTCTGAAAAATTGTTATGTGCTAACCTTCAAAGAAACTTCTGGTAAAAAACTACTTATATTTGTAAAACGAGCTATTATTGTCAAATATTTTACACTGGTTTGCATACAGTACAGAGATGAGACATGAGTTTAAGCATTCGGTGTTGTTTATTTACGATATATCTAAAGGTTCTAGTTTTGTAGTATATTTGGAAATAAAGTGGAGGTATGCATTTGTTCATATACCTCACATGAAGCTACTGGATGTTTATATACAAGTAGCCCTATATCTACCACGGAATCTACAGCTTGTCATCTGCAAACAGCAATACGTTACTTTATTTTTCTGTTTATTGTGTATTTCCGATCGAGAATCACTGTGTATCGTGCTATTTAGTTTCTTACTTATAGTTTTTGATGTTGCCATGTTTTTACTTTGTTTGTGTCGAGGTACAACGGTTATTTCCTGCGCTTTTTTCGATACTCATGCATTTTCTACGATATATTCGCCAGAGTTTTTGCCACCATTATGCGTTGTGGCTGTGCAGTGTCCATTCTTTTCGTAGCATGTTTATAAGGCGTATGGCGCGCTAATTTGGAGTATTGTTGACTTTTGTGGTGTCTAGTTCGTGTGTGTCTGTGTGTATGTGTGTGTGTGTGTGTGTGTGTGTGTGTGTGTGTGTGTGTGTTTCCAAGGCAAAGGAGAGAGAGAAAGAAAGAGAGAGTGGGAGTTGTAGGCGGGCATTTAGAATAAATGGTGTGCAGTATGAGGCGAAGGAAATTTAATTTTAGACGCTGATCATATGCAGTTCGGTTGTGGGTGTTATTTATATGATTCTTTTTCTGTGGCAAAGAGGGTTTTATTGCACAGTCAAATGTGTTTAGTACTTTCCTTCCTATAGTGCTTTGTTTCTTTTGGCTATTGATTTTTGCATGTGATAGTTTTCTTCTGCTGTTAATTTTTGTTATAGGCTATTAGAGTTCTAAGCAAGCACAGAAATATGACATGGAACATTCACAAGATGAGTATTTACTTATATGGATACGGTGTCTGTTCTTTCGGACATGTCCGAAAGAGCAGACGCCATTGATGACTTCCAGCCGTCTAGAACGGAATTATATATTAATACCTTCAGCTGCTGAAGGGCGTTGATATATATTAACGGGGAGAGGGGAAAATGTGTGCCCCGTCCGGGACTCGAACCCGGGATCTCCTCCTTACATGGCAGACACTCTTTCCATCTGAGCCACCAAGGACACAGAGGATAGTGCGACTGCAGGGACTATCTCGCGCACGCCTCCCGCGAGACCAACATTCTCACCTTATATGTCCACTTCTGTGCGGATGCAGACATATTATCCGAACTCTTATGGGACTTGGTAAGAATGTCTTCGACGAGTAATGAATGTGTTGGGTAGGTTGGTTGGTTGGTTTGGGGAAGGAGACCAGACAGCGAGGTCATCGGTCTCATCGGATTAGGGAAGGACGGGGAAGGAAGTCGGCCGTGCCCTTTGAAAGGAACCATCCCGGCATTTGCCTGGAGCGATTTAGGGAAATCACGGAAAACCTAAATCAGGATGGCCGGACGCGGGATTGAACCTGTTGGGTAGGGACACTACGAATATAGTGTGTGGACATATAAGGTGAGAATGTGTGTCTCGCGGTAGGCGAGCGCGAGATAGTCCCTGCAGTCGCGCTATCCCCTGTGCCCTCGGTGGCTCAGATGGATAGAACGTCTGCCATGTAAGCAGGAGATCATGGGTTCGAGTCCGGGTCAGGGCACACATTTCCACCTTTCCGTTGATATATAACAACGCCCATCAACAGCTGAAGGTATTAATATATAATTCTAATTTCGTTATATGAGTATTTGTTTGGGATGACTGCATCTGTTGTTGTCCAGCCCAGAGACTGGTTTGATGCGGCTCTCCATGCTATTCTACCCTGTGCAAGCTTCTTCATTTCCGAGTAACTACTGCAACCTACATCCTTCTGAATCTGTTTAGTGCATTCATGCCTTGGTCTTCCTCTACCATTTATGCAATCCGCCCTTCCCTCCAATACTAAATTGATGATCCCTTGATGCTTCAGAACGTGTCCTACCAACCGATCCCTTCTTCTAGTCAAGTTGTGCCACTAATTCCTCTTCCCTCCAGTTCTGTTCAGTGCCCCCTGATTAGTTACATGATCTATCCATCTAATCTTCAGCATTCTTCTACAGCACCAAATTTTGAAAGCTTCTATTTTCTTCTTGTTTAAACTATTTTCGTTCAGTAGTAAAGGAGTTTTGCTATTTAGGGAGCAAAGTTACTGATGATGGTCGAAGTAGAGAGGATATAAAATGTAGACTGGCAATGGCAAGGAAATCGTTTCTGAAGAAGAGAAATTTGTTAACATCGAGTATAGATTTAAGTGTCGGGTAGTCGTTTCTGAAAGTATTTGTATGGAGTGTAGCCATGTATGGAAGTGAAACATGGACGATAACCAGTTTGGACAAGAAGAGAATAGAAGCTTTCGAAATGTGGTGCTACAGAAGAACGCTGAAGATAAGGTGGGTAGATCACGTAACTAATGAGGAGGTATTGAATAGGATTGGGGAGAAGAGAAGTTTGTGGCACAACTTGACTAGAAGAAGGGATCGGTTGGTAGGACATGTTTTGAGGCATCAAGGGATCACAAATTTAGCATTGGAGGGCAGCGTGGAGGGTAAAAATCGTAGAGGGAGACCAAGAAATCAATACACTAAGCAGATTCAGAAGGATGTAGGTTGCAGTAGGTACTGGGAGATGAAGAAGCTTGCACAGGATAGAGTAGCATGGAGAGCTGCATCAAACCAGTCTCAGGACTGAAGACCACAACAACAACAACACGGCTACACTCCATACAAATACTTTCAGAAAAGACTTTCTGACACAAATCTATACTCGATGTTAAAAAAAAAATCTCTTCTTCAGAAACGCTTCCCTTGCCACAGCCAGTCAACATTTTATATCCTCCCAGTTTCGACTATGAACCATGGACCTTGCCATTGGTGGGGAGACTTGCGTGCCTCAGGGATGCAGATAGCCGTACCGTAGGTTCAACCACAACGGAGGGGTATCTGTTAAGAGGACAGACAAATGTGTGGTTCCTGAAGAGGGGCAGCAGCCTTTTCAGTAGTTTCAGGAGCAACAGTCTGGATGGTTGACTGAACTGACCTTGTAACAATAACCAAAACGGCCTTGCTGTGCTGGTTCTGCGAACGGCTGAAACCAAGCGGAAACGACAGCCGTAATTTTTACTGAGGCCATGCAGCTTTACTGTATGGTTAAATGATGATGGCGTTCTCTTAGGTAAAATATTCCGGAGGTAAAATAGTCCCCATTCGGATCTCCGGGCGGGGACTACTCAGGAGGATGTCGTTATCAGGAGAAAGAAAACTGGCGTTCTATGGATCGGAGCTTGAAATGTCAGATCCCTTAATTGGGCAGGTAGGTTAGAAAATTTAAAAGGAAAATGGATAGGTTAAAGCTAGGTATGATGAGATAAAAGAAATTATTCAGATAGTCAGGGGAGACGAAAATTCAATAGTCATGGGGGACTGGAATTCGACAGTAGGAAAAGGAAGAGAAGAAAAAGTAGTAGGTGAATATGGAATGAGGGTAAGGAATGAAAGAAGAAGCCGCCTGCTGGAATTTTGCACAGAGCACAACTTAATCATAGCTAACACTTGGTTCAAGAATCATAAAAGAAGGTTGTATACCTGGTAGAGGCCTGGAAATACTAGAAGGTATCAGGTAGATTATATAATGGTAAGACAGAGATTTAGGAACCAGGTTTTAAATTGTAAGAAATTTCCAGGGGCAGATGTGGACTCTGACCACAATCTATTGGTTATGAACTGTAGATTAAAACTGAAGAAACTGCAAAAAGGTGGGAATTTAAGGAGATGGGACCTGTATAAACTGACAGAACCAGAGGTTGTAAAGACATTCAGGGAGAGAATTAGGAAACGATTGAGAAGAACGGGGGAAAGAAATACAGTAGAAGATGAATGGGTAGCTATGAGAGATGAAATAGTGAAGGCAGCAGGGGATCAAGTGGAGAAAAGACGAGGGCTGACATAAGTCCTTGGGTAACAGAAAAGATATTGAATTTAATTGATGATAGAAAATACAGAAATGGGGAAAAGGAAGGCGGCAAAAAGGATTACAAACGTCTCAAAAATGAGATCGACAGGATCAGCAAAATGGCTAAGCGGGGATGGAAAATTGGAAATTTGTTGAAGTTACTATGGGACCAAACTACTGAGGTCATCGGTCCCTAGGCTTACACACTACTTAACCTAACTTAAACTTACGCTAGGGACAACACCTACACCAATGCCGGAGGGAGGACTCGAATCTCCGACAGGGGGACCCGCTTAAACTGTGGCAAGGCCCCTTAGACAGCTCGGCTACCCCGCGCGGCTAAGCAGGAATGGCTACAGGATAAATGTAATGGTGTACAGGCATATATCACTAGAGGTAAGACAGATACTGCTTACACTAAATCAAAGAGTCCTTTGGAGAAAAGAGAACCACTTGTATGAATATGAAGAGCTCAGGTGGAAAACCAGTCCTAAGCAAAGAAGGGAAGGCAGAAAGTTGGAAGGAGTATCCAGAGGGTCTATACAAGGGCGATCGATGTATTTGAAGCAAATATTATGGAAATGGAAGAGGACGTAGATGAAGATGAAATGGGAGATATCATACAGCGTAAGAGTTTGACAGTGCATTGAAAGACCTAAATCCAAACAAGGTCCCGGGAGTAGACAACGTTCCATTAGAGCTACTGACAGCCTCGGGTGAGCTAGTCCTGACAAAACTCTTCCATCAATAGCAAGATGTATGAGACAGACGAAATACCCTCAGACTTTAAGAAGAATATAGTAAATCGAATCCCAAAGAAATCAAGTGTAGACAGGTGTGAAAATTAGCGAACTATCAGTTTTATAAGTCATAGCTGCAAAATACTAACACGAATTCTTTATAGACAAATGGAAAAGAGGTAGAAGATGACCTCTGGAAAGATCAGTTTAGATTTTGTAGAAATGTTATAACGTGAGGCAATACTGACCCAACGACTAGTCTTAGAAGACAGATGGAGGAAAGACAAACCTACGTTTCTAGCATTTGTAGACTTAGAGAATGCTTTGACAATACTGACTGGAATACTCAACTCTGAAGGCGGCCGGGGTAAAATACAGGCAGCGAAAGGCTATTTACAATTTGTACAGAAACCAGATGGCAGTTATAAAAGTCGAGGTGCACGAAAGTCGAGCAGTGGTTGAGAAGGGAGTGAGACAGGATTGTAGCCTATATCCTATGTTATTCAATCTGCATATTGAGCAAGCAGTAAAGGAAAGATAAGAAAAATTTGAAGTAGGAATTAAAATCCGTGGCGAAGAAATAGAAACTTTGAGTTTTTCGGACGAAATTGTAATTCTATCAGAGACAGCGGAGGACGTAGTAGAGCAGTTGAACGGAATGGACAGTGTCTTGAAAGGAGGATATAAGATGTGTGATGTCCTTTGGTTAGTTAGGTTTAAGTAGTTTTAAGTCCTAGGGGACTGATGAACTCAGAAGTTAAGTCCCACAGTGCTCAGAGCCATTTTGAACAAACACCCCGTCCTTCTGCACCTTGAACCTAATCGTCTTCTGAGAAAGCCCTTAACATCTTTTGAAACAAGTGTTAAACACTAGCTGCTAGTAGTGAACTTTATAGCCCACAATAAATACAGCCTTTTATTTGCAGAACGTCAATAGTTACCGCGTACCATGCACGGCGTGGTGGCCGACACCCTAGATTTTTATTCTTATTGTACTGATGCGCCAAAGAAACTGATATAGGCATGCGTTATCGAATACAGAGTTATGCAAACAGGAAGAATACGGTGCTGCGGCCGGCAACGCCTATATAAGACAACAAGTGTCTGGCGCAGTTATTAGATCGGTTACTGCTGCTATAATGGCAGGTTATCAAGATTTAAGTTAGGTTTGAACGTGGTGTTACAGTCGGCGCACGAGTGATGGAACGCAGTATCTCCGAGGTAGCGGTGTAGTGGAGATTTTCCCGTGCGACCATTTCACGAGAGTACCGTGAATACCAAATCTCCAAGGCTGCGGCCTGAAAAAGATCCTGGAAGAACGGGACCGACGACGACTGAAGAGATTCGTTAACGTGTAAGAAGTGCAATCGTTCCGCAAATTTCAGCAGCTTTCAATGCTGGACCATCAACAAGTGTCAACGTGCAAATCAATATGGGTTTTCGGAGCGAAGGCCCACTCATGCACCCTTGAGCATATCTGCGATGCCTTGCACTGTGCTGTCCAGATGAGATTTCAACCCCCTCGTACTCTTACGGGTTTACGGACAGCCCCGCAGGATTCATGGTGTTAATTTCCTCCAGCACTAATTCAGTCATTAGTCGAGTTCATACCACGCACGCTATTAGGGTAGTGTATCAGTTTCTTTGTCCCTTCATTGCATGTTTATATATTTTATTTTAAGCGTCATCCACAAAACTGCTTGTACTTGAATAACCGGACGAATTCCTAGAACAGCAGCAGACCCAGCGCTATGCAAGGTTAGCGTTTGGAACTGCTTCGACGGTTGTTGTCCAACTGGACGCCAATACTGGGTCAGACCAGCAGACTGTGTAGCGTCGGAGTGCGCCCGTAGTGCAGTGGTGCAGACGAGGGTTCGGCCAACTCCTCGTGAGGATGGCCGCTGCTGGCGCCGGCCCATGTCACGTCTGCCCCACTTGCTGGGCTGGGGCTGGGCCCACTGCCCCAGCTGGCAGCCGACACTCAGGGCAAACAGTGCAACCTGGCGCTCTCGGGTTTGGTACTTGCTTCTCCAGCAGAAACACTGTGGTAGAGACCGGTACTTTTAAACAGGATGTGTATCAGAGAATGGTGCAAGCAGAGGCAGGCCGAAGGAAGCGAGATGTCAAGAACAGGTTGTTACTTTCTTAAATGAAAGAGTTCTGTTGGTGCCAGATCATTATATGGAAATGAGAAGAAGTGCGTGAAAGTGTACGCCTCGAACAAGACATTGTGTAGAAGTGAAATTTGGCTTACTGGAAATCTAGAGAAGAAATAGCTGGAACCATTTGACAGATGGTTCTATTGAAGAATGTTAAAAATTAAGTCGGCAGGTACAGTACATAGTGAACCAACAGAATAGGCGAGGGCAGGGCAATGTGACATCTGCCGCGGCATGATACACTGTAAACTTGTGACTGGAAGGAAATGAGGAGGTGAAAAAATTAATAATATCTGCAGACAAAGGCTAGAACATGCGAAATGTGCAGCAGAAGATGTTTGGGCTTAGTAGCTACATAAAGATGGAAACATTACTGCAGGATAGGAAATGATGGAGGATAGCATCATACCAGTCGAATGGCTACTGACTTAAAAGAAAAAAAGACATAGCTAATAATTTGAGGGAATTACAGAAGCAGAGGGTAACAAAAAAATCAAAACAATCCCATACCGCCAATCTTCCTCCTTAAATTCCGCTGTGCGAACAAACTAATGCACTCTTTGCGCGGACTTCCATTTTTCAAATCCATAATCATCTTCTGCACTGACATAAATAATGACACGATTCAGAACTACGTATTATTCTCATCTATCGCTGATTTACTTATTGAGCACAAAGGTCGTACGTTTTGAATATGCACATTGTGCAGTGGATATTTAGTCTCCCAATCGTCGTAGTCTGCCCCGACAGACGTGGCGCAGTAGTTCAGACATGTTCTACAGCTTCTTCGACTTGGACATTATCTTCCAATATAATTTTCCAATAATGAGGCGATACGTGTAGCAACTGAGATAATATGACATTTCGAGACATTCAGAAATGTTGCCCGTAAACGGCATTTACTATTATAGTTTTTTGTTTACCCTAAGTGTCATTTGTGAGGAAACGCAGATCAGCAAATCGTAAGTAATGAATTTTTTTAAAAAAATCGCGAAGTGAACTGTTTGATAATCTATAACTAAACAAAACTGCATCGTTATAGATCCCACTGATGTTGCCTTAGAACAGGAGAAGGCGAAACGCGTGTGGGATAAATAAAGTAACTAGCTGCAGGAAAAGGCAGTTTGATTTGCAGAACAAATATCTTTTTTTTCGTTTGTAAGAACGACCTCCCGGAATTATCTTTATCTAAAAAAGGTGGCTGTGGGATGTCAGAACAAACAGCTTTGTGGGAGACTTCCTGACTCATGCTGACGACGTGGGGCGAATACAAACACTATCTGATCCATTTCAGAAATGCTGTTGTCCATAAACAATTGCCTCACAGTGTCTGATTTATGACAAGATGCACTGTCATGCCGATACAAAAAACCATCATCTGCAAAATGTACCAGTGCTGTCGCAGCACACGGTGCTGTAAAATATGTCGATATCCTTCCGCATTTACCGTCTTCTTAAGAGCAAAAAGGGGACGACACACTAACCACGGAAGACACTTCCACGTAGTAACGTCACCTCCTCTGTTCAAATGGCTCTGACAAGGGAACCTCCCCATCGCACCCCCCCTCAAATTTAGTTATAAATCGACACAATGGATAGGCCTTGAAAAACTGAACACAGATCAATCGAGAAAACAGGAAGAAGTTGTGTGGAACTGTGAAAAAAATAAGCAAAATATACAAACTGAGTAGTCCATGTGCAAGATAAGCAACATCAAGGACAATGCGAGCTGCTGAGCGCCGTGATCCTGTGGTTAGAGTGAGCAACTACGGAACGAGAGGTCCTTGGTTCGAGTCCTCCCTCGAGTGAAAATTTTACTTTCTTTATTTTCGCAAAGTTACGATCTGTCCGTTCATTCATTGACGTCTCTATTCATTGTAATAAGTTTAGTGTCTGTGTTTTGCGACCGCACCGCAAAACCGTGCCATTAGTAGACGAAAGGACGTGCCTCTCCAATAGGAACCGAAAACATTTGATCGCAAGGTCACAAGTCAACCGATTCCTCCACAGGAAAACACGTCTGATATATTCTTTACGACACTGGTGACGGCATGTGCGTCACATGACAGGAATATGTTGTCGACCCACCTAACTTGCACACTTGGCGAATGGGTAAAAAGATTCTTCTACCTTGCCCGATTTAGGTTTTCTTGTGGATGTGATAATCACTCCCAAAAAAGTGTTATAAGAGTTTGTCACATAAACTGCAACAAATGAATGCAACAGTTTCACAGTCGCACAGTTTTCCCTGTGCTCCGTCAAAACATATGTTTTTTTTACGTTTTAAAATGTTTCCGTGTGTAGACCGTCAAATCCTGTATATGTCCAAGCAAATCTGAACATGTCCTGGAATTTTGGAGAGCGAAGTTGATTATGTGTGTGTGACTGAACTTTGATAATTGTCTGAAAATAAAAAATTAAACTTTTCACTCGTTCCGCAGCTGCTCACGCCAACCACGGGACCACGGCGCTCGTAAGCTAACACTCTCCTTGATGTTGCCTACCTTGCGCATGGACTACTCAGTTTGTATATTTTGCTTATTTTTTTCATGGTTCCACACAACTTCTTCCTGTTTTCTCGATTGATCTGTGTTCAGTTTTTCAAGGCAAATCCCTCTGCCAACTTATAACTAAATCTGAGGGGGGTGCGATGGGGAGGTTCCCTTGTGAGCACTATGGGACTTAACTTCTAAGGTCATCAGTCGCCTAGAACTTAGAACTACTTAAACCTAACTAACCTAAGGACATCCATGCCCGAGGCAGGATTCGAACCTGCGACCGTAGCGGTCACGCGGTTCCAGACTGGAGCGCCTAGAACCGCTCGACCACATCGGCCGGCTCACCTCCTCTGTCCTTCACAGTTAGCACTACACATGACGGCAGGTAATGTTCCCCAAGAGCTCGTCAAATCCACAGCCTGCCATCGGATTGTCACAGGGTACAGCGTGACACGTCACTCCAAATCACTTGTTTACAAACGTCCTCTGACCAGTGGCGTCGCCCTTTACATCACCTCAAGTGTTATTTGGTATTGACCAAGAAAAGTGTGGCTTATGATTAGTTGTTCGACCATTGTACCCCATTATTTTCAACTTCCTACCACAGTCATTGTGTCAGCAGGACTGATGGTAGCATTCTGGAAGTCACGTGTGATTCCTTCCATTGATTTCATGCGACTTTTTACAACGACCTTGCACAGTGTTCGACGGTCTCGGTCCTTCAGTACATGAGGTTTGGCTGGTCTTGTTTTATCTTTGATTGTTCCATCCCGTTTCCACTTCACAAACATATCACCAACAGTCGATTTGGGCAGCTGTAGAAGGTTTGAAATTACCCTGATAAATTTGTTACTCAGGTGACGTTCAAAGTCACTGAGGTCTCTTCTCTGATCTACTCTGCTGTCACCGCTTCTCTACTGACAACACAGCACTCACCACCTCCTTTTTTTTATGTTGGTGGGTTCGCTGCTGCTGACATCTGGTGGTCACTTCTGCATCATATAAGGGGTGTCCGAATAGTTTTGGTCAGAATGGGACAAATATGTCACATTCATTCAATGACGAACTAACGCTCGGACGAAGTACGGTGGCTCCAAAGCTGCTACTCTCTTCCGTTTGGCTCAGTACAGAAATTTTTCGTGCAGTTTGCGGCCAACGTGCTTCTTTTAAACGAAGCAGTCCCATTAAATCTTTATAATATAATCGTTCTTCCAGAGAAGTATCTTGATGGTGAATCAGACAGATGCAGAAGTAACTTCAGGTGTACTCTAGGGAAGTAGGTTCTCAAGAGAGAACTGAATACACTGAGAAAATCACCAGCACAAGCATACCCATGATATGTGTAAGGAACTAAACATCGATCCTGAGACCGTTTTATCCATGCGGCGAATGTTGTACTGCAACAGTTCATTCCGTCTGAACTTTTTTTAAAATGTTATGGGACTTGACTGCTAAGGTCACCAGTTCCCTAAATTATCCGAAGGACAAACAAACACACCCATGCCCGAGGGAGGACTCGAACCTCCTCCGGGACCAGCCGCACAGTCCATGACTGCAGCGCCCCAGACCGCTCGGCTAATCCCGCACGGCCCGTCTGAACTGAAAGTTGATCGAAACATAACTGAAGCAGAACAAAGTTAGCTGTTTTCTAAACCGATGTTACATGTGATAAAATTTGCTCACATACGACCAAGATACATGGGAAACGTGGTTACCAAGGTCCACTAAAACTCTGTGAAAGTAAGTCACGCTAAATTAGCACAAGAAAATAGACTTAACAACTCTAACAAAGTACTACACAGCCATTTTGCCTGTTGTCCACTTGATTTGCGACACTTAACATCAAACTGCTTTTCCGCAGGATACAGTCAGACCTTCAAGTATAGATTCCATGTTGTTTCCCTAAACCTCACGAATCGAAAGCTGAGAACCTGTCTTCAGTAATGTCACGACTAATTTATCATCCTTTTCAAAATTCAGTAGCGACTAGTGTTCCAAGAACTCAGCGTCAACAAGAGTTTTAGGAAATATTAAATTTTGACCTTTGTTTCTTCCCTCCTTCCAAAGCGCTGAATCGATTACGAAGAACACTCTTTGCGAAGTGCATTTTTTATTTTATTTTAGTTTATCTTATTTTGGTCAGCACACTTGACTGCCATGCGCGTGACCAGGGTTCGATTCCAGGTACTGGCAGGGATATTTCCCTTATGGACTCACACAGGTAATACTCAGCTTCGTGTAGCCAGTTGAGGAGCAGTTCGCCAGATTAGTAGCTGTTTCAAGGTCAAGAAACCCGATGACGGCCGGGACAGCTGTGGGCTGAACAAATGCCCCTCCATACCGCAACCCTTGACGACATTGGAAGAGGATTACTCGGCGGTCGGTCTGGGCAATTGGCCCGTCTAGGACAGAACGAGGAACTTTACCTTTACTTTTAGCTTCATTTAATTTTTATATATTTATTTTTTACTGCACTGTGGCAGGTGACGTGTTTATGTAGATCACTACGACTCTGTGAACAAAGCGACAAGGAGCAGAAGTATGAGGATGGTATCTGTTCTTTCGTACATGTCCGGACATGTCCGAAAGAACAGATCTTGCAGGTCTCGAAAAAAGAAATTGGAATGGAATGCAGACATTTAGAAATATCAACGGGGAGAGTTAAAAACGTGTGTGCCCCGACCGACACTCGATCCCGGGATCTCCTACTTACATGGCAGACGCTCTGTCCATATGAGTAACACAGGACACGGAGGATAGCGCAGATGCAGGGACTTATCTCTGGCACGCACCCCGTGAGATCCACATTCCCAACTTACTGTCCACTCACTGCAATTATAGTGCCCCTGCCCACTATACTCATTACTTGCGGCAGTCAATTTACCGATTCCAGTAAGAGTTCGGGCAGTGTGAGTGCATCCGCACTGAAGAAGATCATTGGCCGTATGTCTTATCTATATGGAGATGCTATCTGTTCTTTCAGACATGTCCGAAAATATCATAACTCGCTGTTATCTGTGAGTCCAAGTAATGAGCCTCACATGTTTGTTTTTGTGGCCTTTTATCCACAGTCGCAATTTCAAAAATAGCATCTTCGTTATGCCGTAGTTGCCAATAGCGTAACAAAGGATTATTGCAGTTGTAAAGTACGCCATTATACAGATATTACAGACTTATGCTGGTCTAGAATCTTTGAACGCTTGCATTCCAAGCAACTAAAAATCCTCTTTTCTCCTAGAATTCCACACCAAAGGAACACTGACACATGTCAGCAGGAAATGAATATCCGCTGCTGACATATGATTTTGACGACAGCTTCCTGAAAATCGCTCACCACGGCGTTTATTTCCAGGTACAGTAATGTCAGAAGAGGCGTATAAAATTGTTCAATATATGAACAGACGCACCTGGAGTTGATGACAATTCAACAGAGATTATTAAAGTTGAACTAAAAAAAGGTAATACGGAAGGAACTTGAAAAAATAATTAGAAATTTGCCCTTTTGAAACGGAGATGCTACAACATGCCATTTGTAGGTCATGGAAGAAATTATAGAACACAGTAATGAAAATAAATTATTGTTTCGGCCGAGAACGTTGATTCTGAGAAAAGAAACAAAGTAGTTATTCAGATGTATCTTAATACGACTATCATAAAGCTTTCTTCCAGAAAAATCTGCAGCTATGACAATAATTATGTAAACAATAAAGTACTTCACGTGTAATTGATGTATTTTAGGAATTTATTCTCATTTTCAGGTGCTAGACATACATAGGCATTTTACTTGACGTCAGCGTGTGTGCTGCTTTGTTTCTCCTGCAGTGCAGTCAAATTTTTATGGTCTTAAGGCGTTGTGTCTCCTTCATTGCACAGAAATGCACATACAGGCAAACCGTCGCTCAACTGTTTTCCTTACGTAATAGCATACATGGTACATAGACAGAAAGGTTAAAATTAGAGTGGATTCCCAGTTTTGACTTGCAGCAGTGGACAAGGGCGTTTCATGAGTAAACCAAACGGGTAATGGAAAAATGCTTGTGTGGATTTACTAATAGGGACGGGAAAACAAGTCTTCGAGAAAGCGGACTGGAGTGCAATACGTAACCGTGATCTAGTGAAAATGATGTGTAGGTGGCCAGAGGGATGGATGTTAGGAGTACCAAGGAAATTCTTTGCCACTTGCCAGGAGAAAAAGGAAATCTAATTTTCAATGCGATAGGGACTACAGCTGCAATGAATATATTTAATTATTTCGTGAAGCCTTTAGCTGCTATTCTTTATTATTTTATTACCTTACGTACGATTGTAAAGAGAACTGCATCAAACCAGTCTCAGGACTGAAGACCACAACAACAACAACAACGATTGCAAAAGTTCGGCCTTAGGAAATTTTGAAGTGTCTATGTAAACGCAAGCATTATACGTTGGATACATTAGTACACTTGTGATTTTGGCATAGGGACAGGTCATAACTGTAGATATACTAGGCGCATCATAATTTACTTTATTCTTTAGTAGTATATTATGCCATGTACGTCCTTGCTCCTATGACTTCTCGTTACGCACATAAATAAGAGAAGTTTTTCGCTGTTTTAGGAGCACGTTAAGTCTGAGTAGTTGTTGCAAAGCTCTTATATGTAAGATTATAATTCTTTAACAGAAATTTGTTAAATATACCATATACGCTTTTGTTCTCAATTACATTTAATTATCGTTTGTCATTTGTGTATTTATATATAAGATAATTACAATGACTACTCAAAAATGACGCGCTCCCACAATAAGAGAACAAATATTCGCAAGTTACTTTAAAGAAATTAAGTACAGTCACATTTACACCAATGACGAGCGATGATTAAATATAATTGAGAACAAAATCATAAGTAGGTTAATTACCAAATTCATTTAAAATAATTTTAATCTTCCTAGTGTTAAGCACATTAAAACATGAACCTTATGTATAAGAGCTTCGTAAAAACTGCTCAAAAGTAACGTGCTCCTAAAAAATCGAAAAATAACAAGCAGTCACAGGAGGAAGGACGTACATGGTGTAATATACCAGTAAAGAATCATTCATATAGTAAGTTATAATGCGCCTAATATGTCTACAGATATGATTTACTCCTATGTTAAAATCACAAGTGTCATTAATGTATCCGAGATTTAAATGCTTCAAAATGGCCTAAAACCGAAATTGTAAAGTCGTGCATGAAATAAAGAGAATGACTGCTGAAGGCATCACGAAATCATTTAAAAAAGAAAAAGGAAAAATTGCGCCGACGGCCTGCTAATAGAAGCCGGGTAGATATCGTTACGAACGGTAAGTGTATTTCTTGCTTAAGACCGCAAAGCATGGAATAGTCTATTATTCGCCTTCATCCATCTACATTTACATCCACATCGTAAGCTACCACACGGTGCATGACAGAATGTCAGACTGTTCCTTGTACCACTATTCATTGCCTTTCCTAGTCCACTAGAAAATGGAATAAGGTAAAAAACGTCTGTCTCTATCATGTACATTTCGGAAACACTCAAAGAAACCACTACTACTGAAGATATTAAAGAAAGCTCAAAAAATTTTTACTGAGTTGAAGATTACAGTGAGCCTAATGCTTCTTTAAATTCAACTGATTTCTTAATGAGTTTGCATCTTTTTGTGAAAGTAGATTTCCAAAAGAGGTAACTGAATGTAATAATGGAAAGTCATTAAAGAAACCTTGTATTACTACAGGAATCACTCTCTTTGTCATTAAGAGTAGCGATTTCGGAAAGATTCTGGGAATTATTTACTTTATTTCATTTTATTTGCTACATAATTATGTGTGTATACATAAATCAGAGCACTCACCTGCTAAGACAGGCTTTTCACCTCCGTCTGTACTTTGTTATGTGGCCAGGTAGGACTTCAGAAAAATTTACTTGTAAGCTTTCAAGACTTAATTAAAAAACACGTTAATAACAAGAAGTCTCAAAAGTGATCAAATTTCATACATATGCACATCCCTGAACATGTGCTGCAGTGTTTACTTTGTATTCAAGTAAGGGGTTGGGTTGTTTTGGGGGAGGAGATCAGACAACGAGGTCATGGGTCTCATCGGATTAGATAAGAACGGGAAAGGAAGTCGGCCTTGCGCTTTCAAAGGAACCATCCCGGCATTTGCCTGGAGCGATTTAGGGAAATCACGGAAAACCTAAATCAGGATGGCCGGACGCGGGATTGAACCTTCGTCCTCCCGAATGCGAGTCCAGTGTGCGTATTCAAGTAAGACTGCAATACACTGTTACACTGACCCAATTTGTTAAAAACATAGGAAACACAATATGTTGGACGTGGTTATGAAAATATCTTATTGAAAGACAACTAATGAGTTTCGCACTTAACTATCACAGTTGTGGTAGCAAATACCTTCAACACGGCACATCACAGAGGCAAAGAAATTTTTTGCAGTTCCTTGAGGATTAATCACTTATCACTAAGTTTCAGTTCCTATAATGAAATACCATGTAATTATTAGGACACCGAAAATATGTTAGTACAAGCTTATGTAACAGCAGAACGATGCAAAAATTTGATACAGAATCTATGCTTCAAAACGACAGCTACATAATGAAGATTTTGTGTCACAAACAATTTAGCAGTTCACTTTATCGGATTTCTCTGACAGTCTGTTTACTGATTTTATAATTGCTTGGCATCGCTGAATGTTCCACAACACTACTACCAAAGGCATGAAAACTTACTAAAACTGTACGTTAAAATTTACATTCACTTCCCCAAAAAGACATACACACACACACACATACACACACACATTTCGAAAAATACATAATTTTTTTTAAAAAAAACAAAGGCAGGTACAATATTGTGTCAAGCAATTTCTTTTGACCCACCTAAGTACCGCTGATCAAGAGGGAGCGCAACTCGCTACGTCAGAATCCAATCGGCTGCACCCAGGTAGTTACTCAGCGTAAATCAGACATAGACACCTCCCGGATAATCGAGCCAATTCTGCGCATGGCACTAGTAACTGCTAGTATTACCTGGCAAGAAAAAGAATCTTACATTCAACAAATAATCCGACAACTACGAATCTTTAACCCCTCGATCGTGGAACTGGACATAATATAGTTACGAGCGTAATTACATGCTTATATACCAATAAAGGGACAGAAAGCAAGCGCTTCAGTATTAATAGCAATAAGACAATTGGGTCTTATTACTGAACACACGGCAAAATCTCAACAGTGAGATAAGAAGGTTCGCTCTCCCAACCTCAATTCAGTTTCGAAACAACGCCCAATGGCGTAACGGTAGCAAGGGACCGCCAAGCGGAACGGAAAAGGAACAACATTTGAATGGATGCACACGGTTGGCAAACGAACTTCTTTTACATTATCAGACAGTACCTTAAATACAAATAAACTGCCACGCATCCTTTTCTTTCACAATTAGCAAATTAACTAGCAAGCATCGAAGCCACTCACGGAAATAAACGAGGTAACTTAAACCAAAGTCTACAAAGCTATCACATACACTGAAGAGCCAAAGAAATTGGTACACCTGCCTAATATCGTCAAGGGCCCCCCGCGAGCATGCGGATATGCCGCAACACAAGTTGGCATGGACTTGACTAATGTCTGAAGTAGTGCAAGTGGGAACTGACACCATGAATCCTGCAGGGCTGTCCATAAATCCGTAAGGGTACGAGGGGATAGAGATCTCTCCTCAATAGTACGTTGCAACACATCCAAGATATGGTCAATAAGGTTGATATTTGGGTAGTTTGGTGACCATTGGAAGTGATTATACTCAGAAGAGTGTTCCTGGAGCCAATCTGTAGCAATTCTGGACTCGATGTGTGTCCCATTTTCCTGCTGTAATTATCCAAGTCCGTCGGAATGCACAATGGACATGAATGGATGCAGGTGATCAGACAGGATGCTTACGTAGGTGTCACCAGTCGAGTTGTATTCTAGACGTACAGGTGTCCCATATCACTCCAACTGCACACGCCCCGCACCATTACAGAGCTTCCACCAGCTTGAACGGTCCCCTGCTGGCATGCAGGGTCTATGGATTCAGGAGGTTTTGTCTGTGGTGTCACCGCCAGACACCACACTTGCTAGGTGGTAGCTTTAAATCGGCCGCGGTCCATTAGTACATGTCGGACCCGCGTGTCGCCACTGTCAGGGATCGCAGACCGAGCGCCACCACAAGGCAGGTCTCGAGAGAAATCTGTAGCAATTCTGGACTCGATGTGTGTCGCATTTTCGTGCTGTAATTACCCAAGTCCGTCGGAATGCACAATGGACATGAATGGATGCAGGTGATCAGACAGGATGCTTACGTAGGTGTCACCAGTCGAGTTGTATTCTAGACGTACAGGTGTCCCATATCGCTCCAACTGCACACGCCCCGCACCATTACAGAGCTTCCACCAGCTTGAACAGTCCCCTGCTGGCATGCAGGGTCTATGGATTCAGGAGGTTTTGTCTGTGGTGTCACCGCCAGACACCGCACTTGCTAGGTGGTAGCTTTAAATCGGCCGCGGTCCATTAGTACATGTCGGACCCGCGTGTCGCCACTGTCAGGGATCGCAGACCGAGCGCCAGCACAAGGCAGGTCTCGAGAGACTGACTAGCACTCGCCCCAGTTGTACGGACGACGTAGCTAGCGACTACACTGACGAAGCCTCGCTCCTTTGCCGAGCAGATAGTTAAAATAGCCTTCAGCTAAGTCCATGGCTACGACCTAGCAAGGCGCCATTAGCCTTACATAGCTTGTATCTAAAGAGTCTCACTTGTATCGTCAAGAGCGATGTATACAACAAGGATGGATTAAAGTTAAGTATTCCAGAAGCTACGTACTTTTCTTTATAGCATTCATTACGTATCCTGTTACAGACCTATCTCTTGCCTGCGTGAACTAAACGCGTGCCTTTCGGCTACTTCCGTGGCGTGGCTGTCTTGCTACGCCACAACATTGTCCATACCTGTAGACGTCCATCTGCTCGATAGAATTTGAAACGAGACTCGACCATCCAGGCAACATGTTTCTAGTTGTCAACAGTCCAATGTCGGTGTTGACGGGACCAGGCGATCAATAAAGCTTTGCGTCGTGCAGTCATCAAGGGTACACGAGTGGGCCTTCGGCTCCGAAAGCCCATATCGTTGATGTTTAGTTGAATGGTTCGCACGTTGATGGACCGTCATTGAAATCTGCAGCAATTTGCGGAAGGGTTGCAGTTCTGTCCTGTGGAACGATTCTCTTCAGTCGTCGTTGGTCCCGTTCTTGCAAGATCTTTTTCCGAGCGAAGCGATGTCGGAGGTTTGATGTTTCACCGGATTCCTGATATCCACGGTACACTCGTGAAATGGTCGCACAGGAAAATCCCCGCTTCACCTCGGAAACGCTGTGTGCCATCGCTCGTGGACCAACCGTAACGCCACGTTCAAACTGATTTAAATGTTGATAACCTGACAGTGTAACAGCAGTAACCGCTCGAACAACTGCGCCAGACACTTGTTTCCTTGTGTGGGCTTTGGAGATGGCAGCCCCGTATTCTGCCTGTTTACATATCTTTGTCTTTGAATACGCATGCCTATACCAACTTCTTTGGCACTTCATTGCATAAGAAGATAAAAACATAGTGCGTCTTATTATAGAAAATCAGAAAGTTACGCTGGTATGATAAGCAGTTGGTACAAACACGTGCAGGTCTCTTTCACTCAACTTACCCACGATCGGGGCTGAAGCAAGCAGGAAGATTGAGACGGTATCTTTAGATTTCAAATAGCCGTGGAGGCAGGTAAACAGAAGTAAGGTTTTTCAGCACAGCTCTAAGACGGTACACTTCCCTCTTAACCAAGGCGCCGCACCATGGACTTCTACATTAGGAATAGCTTCGGCCGCCTCGTGTCCTCCGAAGCCCCCAGGATGAAAACTTACTCTCGGACACGTGACTCAAGGCGAAATACCGAAGTCCAGTCCTCCGACAGAGGAAT
Source organism: Schistocerca serialis cubense (assembly GCF_023864345.2). Taxonomy (NCBI): domain Eukaryota; kingdom Metazoa; phylum Arthropoda; class Insecta; order Orthoptera; family Acrididae; genus Schistocerca; species Schistocerca serialis. Next base: position 1,146,863,912 of record NC_064639.1, on the reverse strand, counting down.
CGCACGGCTTAAATCACAGTACCCCGAGCCTGTAGAGCCCTTCCCGCTCCGCCGCCTGCCACCGTCCAACTTCCTTCAAATGGTTCAATTGGCTCTGAGCACTATGGAACTTAACTTCTGAGGTCATCAGTCCCATAGAACTTAGAACTACTTAAACCTAGCTAACCTAAGGAGATCACACACATCCATGCCCGAGGCAGGATTCGAACCTGCGACCGTAGCACCAGCGCGGTTCCGCACTGAAGCGTCTAGAACCGTTCGGCCACAACGGCCGGCTCCAACTCCCTCCTCACACTGCCACTTGCTTACGTCAAAACGGCACGCCCTCCGCTAGAGGCAAAAACTTCATGCGGAAGACGTACCGCGATACGGTACAGCTAACGTATTTTTAGTCCTTGTCAACTACTTTGGTTCTAGATAAAAAATTCTACATGACAGTTAAGCACCTCTCAGGAGTCTATGTCGGCAATGCTGGAAATACGGTATTTTTGTTTCTAATATTTTTGTGAAATGTTCTCAGGCCTCTTTTCCCGAAGACACACGAATTAGGGGAAGCGAAAAATTCGGCTAACTTCTTAGCACAATAATGCATGATAGGCGGAGCAAATAATTTCAGGAACAAATTTGTAAGAATGTAAGTTTTTAAGAATTTACGTTTCTCGTACAGCATTGTACGTAAATTAATCATGGTCTGCAGTAATAATGGGTAAGAAGAGACTCGAGCAGTTTAAATGGTTCATATGGCTCTGAGCACTATGGGACATAACTTCTGAGGTCATCAGTCCCCTAGAACAAAGAACTACTTAAATCTTTTTTTTAACTAACCTAAGGACATCACACACATCCATGCCCGAGGCAGGATTCGAACCTGCGACCGTAGCGGTCTCGCGGTTCCAGACTTTAGCGCATAGAACCGCTCGGCCACTCCAGCCGGCCTCGAGGAGTTTAAAAAGAGGCGTTACACAACGAGGTTCTCTGCAGACTCGGCAAGGAAAGGAATATATGAAACCATCGTCTAGAATGGAGAGTAGGATGAAATAACGCACGTTAAGGTGTCTGGGAATAACTTACATGGTACTAGAAGGAGCTGTAATTTGGAAAATATCCGACAAATAATTCACAGACGTACGTGGACTGCATGAGATTTTAAATCAATAATAATTTTATCGTAAACTCAAGAATGAGGAATGAGGTACAAGACGTAAGGGAGTATTGAGTAAAAGATACGTATTCAGACCATTTTTCCATATTTGAAACATAACTCCCGCAGCAAGGTGAAAGAAAATTTCTGAAAGAAAACCAGCTTATTCAGAATAAGTATTCAAACTATATATGTTACAGGAAGAGAGTGTTAACAACAGTACCAACAGGAACTACAGGAATTAGTAGTAGAAATTCTAACAGCACATGGTGAGGAGGCAGAGAGGAGCAGTGTAAAAGACAGCTTTTGATGCAGTTGGTAAGAGAAGAAGATTAAAATTATGGAATACAGAAATTGAAGAGGGAGGAAAAACAAAAGGCTTACCATGCACTACTACTAAATAGAACATTAGCCACAGAGCGGCAATATGAGGAAAAGCGAAAGCATGCTATGCATAAGAAAGGGACATTAAGACTCCTGGGACAAATTAGTTACAAATACCGAACAGGATATACACAGAAAACAGAACTTTGCCTATAAAATATTGAATAATTTAAATCAGCCAGAAACAGTTAATGCAAGTGTGGTGTCACCGCCAGACACCACACTTGCTAGGTGGTAGCTTAAATCGGCCGCGGTCCATTTAGTACATGTCGGACCCGCGTGTCGCCACTGTGTGATCGCGGACCGAGCGCCACCACAAGGCAGGTCTCGAGATACGGACTAGCACTCGCCCCAGTTGTACGGACGACGTAGCTAGCGACTACACTGACGAAGCCTCGCTCATTAGCCGAGCAGATAGTTAGAATAGCCTTCAGCTAAGTCCATGGCTACGACCTAGCAAGGCGCCATTAACCATTTTAAGATAGAGTCTCACTTGTATCATCAAGGAATGCTGTATATCAAATTATGGATTAAAAGTTAAGTATAATAGCAGCTACGTACTTTTCTTGCTACCATTCATTACGTATCCTGTTTCAGACCTCTCTCTAGCCTACGTAAGATTACGCGTGCCTTTCGGCTACTTCAGTGTGGCGTACTGTCTTGTTATGCCACAACAGCAAGAATTAATATAATTAATGAAGAGCAGTGGATTCAACTTTATAAAAATGTATCGTATTCCTATAAATACACCATTGTAACAAGACAGATTCAGTAGCCTTAGATGAGCTTCAGCAGGTTCTGAAAATGATGAAAATAGAAAAAGTTGTAGCCTAGATGGAACAAATGCTGATCCTGATTAATTATGGAAGGAAACTGTGCGAATTGAGACTCTAACATTTAATTAATTAATGCTCACCAAGTTATCTAATCTCTGGTCATTGGAAAACTGCATAAGTAGTTCCTATTTTTAAAAACAGTCCCTAAATGCATGTGACAAATCCAGTTGAATAAGTCTCACGAATACGGTTTATAGACCAAAACTTACTCAGTAATAATAAACAAACTCTTAAGACTAATAATAGATGCATGTTTGGTAAGAGCGCAAAGTGTGTTTAAGAAGGAACGCTCGTGCAGCGATGAAATTTTTTATCATGAGGACGATTTTATAAAAACGAGAAGTTAATTTAGAAACACATGGCGTTTTCGTTGGCTTCGAAGCCTTTGACTCGGTCAGTAGAAACAGTCAATGGGCATTAATGGACAGGCGAGGATATTATGTAATCAGAGGCATATATTAAGACATCAAAATAATCATAAACACAGGAACTTCGAAAACAGATAAAATAATAATAAATCAAGGTGTTTGTCACCAACTCTTTTTAACTTCTGTATTGAAAAACCTCATAAGAAACTGGGAGAAGGAAGTCCATGAAGGTATATAGCTGAAAAGAAACTACCATCTAAATGCTATACTGTATTACAAAATACAAAGGTAGACTTACAATACTCTGTGTATAAATCATATGAGTTGGGAAGAAAACCTTAGAATCCAAAAATATCTGCTACTAAAATAAAATTATTTTCTACTAAGCAAAATTCCTAGTTCTACCTAAGATTGTTTTCGACATCAAGGTACCTGAGCAAGTCTCCTGTTTCAGTTATTTAGTAAATGGCGTAAGTATGAACATAGACAAAGACAAGAAACAGAAAACTACCAAATTTCAGTATACATGTGGAACTATAAAGAAAAGTTTTAAAAAAAAGTTGGTAAAGCCACTGAATTGAAACTGTAATGGCATTGCAGGTATTACATTGCGGCAGCTAATCCTGGACTGGGAGAAAAAGAGATAAAAACAATATACAGAATTGGGAGTTCATAATGTAAATTAGTAGATTGGTGAATACAGATAAAAATGAAGACAATAACTGAGACGGGCGAATGAAGGCAAACTGTCCTAGTATCTAAGCCTTGAAGTACAAAAGACAAAGAAATAATAGAGGGCTTTTCATGTAAGCACTACTCTGAGATGATGTGGTTGCCACATGGAGGAACCAGTCAGAAGAGTGCGCGCGCGCACACACACACACACACACACACACACACACACACACACACACACACACACAAGCGCACATGCCCATACAGACAGTTTATCCAATAACAGTACAGCTTCAGAAATCTAGCAGGAAGAACCCATTAGTTGTGAATGCGACACTCCAGGTTGTGTCTGCCACAAAACTGAAGGATATCATCAACACAATTGTGGAAACGTTAAGTTTCTTGCAGCAGAGGAAGAAAATGAAGCTTGTGGTACACCAGAAGGGTTTTACTTTCATTGTCAGCTGTCACGAAAGCTTATGGACTTACATGCTTCTTAATTACATGCCTGTTTAGAACTAATAAATTAAAAGCAATAAAATAAATGTTTCCTATGAGATGTGTAGCACAAAGGGGCTACTCAATACCCGTTTGCAAATGCCTTGATCCCACGAAACACTTCGTTAATTCAGAATAATTGTGCACGGTTATAGAATCAAGAATCACTCACCACCATCCCCCCCCCCCCCCCCCCCACACACACACACACAAACAGGCAGTTACTGGTGAAGAAAATTTTATACATCACCAAAATTCGAATCGGCTACCACTGAGTCGAATCCTTTCGCACAACCATACGTTATGGTATAAGCTAGAAAGATGAATATTCAGGCCACAGGAACAGTAGCCGTGTGATACGTGTCTCATGTTTGCAGAGGGCATTCAGGCGCATGTTGGCTCATTCTGCATGTTTTTTTATTGGCTCGTACATAATCAGTATTCTCACATTGCACCGTCAAGGGAGGAGTCAGCGTGACAGAGTGTGTTTCTCTGGCAGTATCTTGGCCTTAGCTGGAATCCCATTTGCAGATGTAGCGTGGGAAGGACTGGCTAACTATAGTCTCGGTTGTCGGAAGGCAGGCATCATCACAGTGGGAAAGGCGCAGCCCGCGTGGGAGGCTGCCGGGGCAGACTCGTTTCCGGACAGCCAGCTCTCCCACGCCCCCAACAATGAGCTACACTCGGGAATCCCCGGCTCGTTTCTCGGAAACACGTCCTGCCTACCTGCAACTCACTGTGAGTCACGCTTCCTCGGCAACAGACAGTTCAGCTCACTGGCAAACTTTTGGTCGCCCCTTAAAAGAGCGCATTGGGTGCTTTGAAGGGCTGTCTACAGGGAAGTCCATTGATCGTGACCGGGCCAAATATCTCACGAAATAAGCGTCAAACGAAAAATTACAAAGAGCGAAACTTGTCTAGCTTGAGGGGCAAACCAGATGGCGCTATGGTTGGCACGCTAGATGGCGCTGCCATAGGTCAAACGGATATCAACTGCGTTTTCTTTTTAAATAGGAACCCCCATTCTTTATTACATATTCGTGTAGTACGTAAAGAAATATGAGTATTTTAGTTGGACCACTTTTTTCGCTTTGTGATAGATAGCGCTGTAATAGTCACAAACGTATAAGTACAGGGTGTGTCAAAAATGACCGGTATATTTGAAATGGCAATAAAAACTAAACGAGCAGCGATAGAAATACACCGTTTGTTGCAATATGCTTGGGACAACAGTACATTTTCAGGCGGACAAACTTTCGAAATTACAGTAGTTACAATTTTCAACAACAGATGGCGCTGCAAGTGATGTGAAAGATATAGAAGACAACGCAGTCTGTGGGTGCGCCATTCTGTACGTCGTCTTTCTGCTGTAAGCGTGTGCTGTTCACAACGTGCAAGTGTGCTGTAGACAACTTGGTTTATTCCCTAGAACAGAGGATTTTTCTGGTGTTGGAATTCCACCGCCTAGAACACAGTGTTGTTGCAACAAGACAAAGTTTTCAACGGAGGTTTAATGTAACCAAAGGACCAAAAAGCGATACAATAAAGGATCTGTTTGAAAAATTTCAACGGACTGGGAACGTGACGGATGAACGTGCTGGAAAGGTAGGGCGACCGTGTACGGCAACCACAGAGGGCAACGCACAGCTAGTGCAGCAGGTGATCCAACAGCGGCCTCGGGTTTCCGTTCGCCGTGTTGCAGCTGCGGTCCAAATGACGACAACGTCCACGTATCGTCTCATGCGCCAGAGTTTACACCTCTACCCATACAAAATTCAAACGCGGCAACCCCTCAGCGCCGCTACCATTGCTGCACGAGAGACATTCGCTAACGATATAATGCACAGGATTGATGACGGCGATATGCATGTGGGCAGCATTTGGTTTACTGACGAAGCTCACTTTTACCTTGACGGCTTCGTCAATAAACAGAACTGGCGCATATGGGGAACCGAAAAGCCCCATGTTGCAGTCCCATCGTCCCTGCATCCTCAAAAAGTACTGGTCTGGGCCGCCATTTCTTCCAAAGGAATCATTGGCCCATTTTTCAGATCCGAAACGATTACTGCATCACGCTATCTGGACATTCTTCGTGAATTTGTGGCGGTACAAACTGCCTTAGACGACACTGCGAACACCTCGTGGTTTATGCAAGATGGTGCCCAGCCACATCGCACGGCCGACGTCTTTAATTTCCTGAATGAATATTTCGATGATCGTGTGATTGCTTTGGGCTATCCGAAACATACAGGAGGCGGCGTGGATTGGCCTCCCTATTCGCCAGACATGAACCCCAGTGACTTCTTTCTGTGGGGACACTTGAAAGACCAGGTGTACCGCCAGAATCCAGAAACAATTGAACAGCTGAAGCAGTACATCTCATCTGCATGTGAAGCCATTCCGCCAGACACGTTGTCAAAGGTTTCGGGTAATTTCATTCAGAGACTACGCCATATTATTGCTACGCATGGTGGATATGTGGAAAATATCGTACTATAGAGTTTCCCAGACCGCAGCGGTCTGGCAACGGAAAACCCACGATGGCTGCGACAAGTGGAACATCAGCGACCTTGGCGGGTTAATGTATGGTGCGGCATTATGGGAGAAAGGATAATTGGCCCCTATTTTATCGATGACAATCTAAGTGGTGCAATGTATACTGATTTTCTACGTAATGTTCTACCGTTGTTAGCACAAGATGTTTCACTGCCTGACAGAATGGCGATATACTTCCAACATGATGGTGTCCGGCACATAGCTCGCGTGCGATTGAAGCGGTACTGAGTAGCATATTTCGTGACAGGTGGATTGTTCATCGAAGCACCGTATTATGGCCCGGACGTTCACCGGATCTGACGTCCCCCGATTTCTGTCTGTGGGGAACGTTAAAGGATATTTGCTATCGTGGTCCACCGATAACCCCTGACAAAATGCGTCAGCGCATTGTTAATGCATGTGCGAACATTACGGAAGGCGAACTACTCGCTTTTCAGAGGAATGTCGTTACACGTATTGCGTAATGGATTGAGGTTGATGGACATCATTTTGAGCATTTATTGCATTAATGTGGTATTTACAGGTAATCACGCTGTAACAAAAAATTGAAATGGCTCTGAGCACTATGGGACTTAACATCTGAGGTCATCAGTCCCCTAGAACTACTTAACCCTAACTAACCAAAGGACATCACACACATCCATGCCCGAGGCAGGATTCGAACCTGCGACCGTAACGGTCGCGCGGTTCCAGACTGAAGCGCCTTTAACCGCTTGGCCATAACACGCTGTAACAGCATGCGTTCTCAGAAATGATAAGTTCGCAAAGGTACATGTATCACATTGGAACAACCGAAATAAAATATTCAAACGTATCTACGTTCTGTATTTTAATTTAAAAAACCTACCTGTTACCAACTGTTTGTCTAAAACTGTGAGCCATATAGTTGTGACTATTACAGTGGCATCTATCACAAAGCGAAAAAAGTGGTCCAACTAAAATATTCATATTTCTTTACGAACTACACGAATATGTAATTAAAAATGGAGGATCCTATTTAAAAAAACGCAGTTGCTATCTGTTTGACCTATGGCTGCGCCATCTAACGGGCTAACCATAGCGCCATCTGGTTTCCCCCTTCCAGCTAGACAAGTTTCGTTCTTTGTACTTTTCTTCATTTGACGCTTATTTCGTGAGATATTTGGCCCGGTCACGATCAATGGACCACCCTATGTATCTACATCTAAGTCAATACTGGGCAATCCAAATGACAATGTGTAGCGGAGGGTACCTTTTCTTACAACTATCTCAGGTACAGTCAAAATTTTCTGTCGCCCTTAGTAATACAACTTTCTAACAACCCAGCAGTTCTACAGTAAAGGTTCTTAATAAAACAGGGAAATAATTTTACGTTATAAAATTTATCAAGCAGAGCTCATCAAGTTAAAGCATATAATAATAATTACTCACGTTAAAATTTTCTGACAACGTAATGAAAATATTTCTAGAGTAATCGCATACCGCTCACCAAGTGAGCAGTGCCACTGCACTAACTGATCCCCTCCTACCTGTTCCATTAGGGAGTAGCGCATGGGCTGAATGATTGTCAGTAAACTTCTGTTTAGCTCTAATTTCACGAATTTTGTCGTTGTTGTCTTTTCGCGACACGTATGTGTGAAGAAATAATATGTTGTACGACTCTTCCCAGAAATTACTTTCTCGAAATGTCAACCGTCTGTAGGGGGCTCCGAACCAACATAATGGCGTGTAACGTTATTATGTCGGTTCGTGAGAAACAGCCTGCCGTAATCGAATTTCGAATTCAAAGGATTTGTCCACACATGCAGAACCCCTGTCCTTCAACACGATAACGCCAGACCACACACCAGTGCTGCAACATCTTCAACAGTCCGACGCCTTGGATTGACTCATCAGGCATCCTCCGTACAGTCCCGACTAGGCTCCATCAGATTTTCATCTGCTTCCAAACCTTCAAGAATACCTTTGAGGGCTTTACTTTGATAGTGTTGAGGCGGTGCAAGCAGAGTTGAGGCTCCGGCTCCGTGAACATAGTCTAACATTCTACTGTGACGGTCTCAACAAACTGGTCTCTCGTTGGGAGAAATGGGTTCGTCTCCAGAGTGACTAGGCTGAGAAATAAATATGTAGACCTGAAGAATGTAGATGCATAATGTCAATACAGTTTGTTTTCAATTTTTTTGAACATGGCTACGCTTCTGCAACGGCTAGAGGCCAGTAAATGAATCCAAAGCAGCCAACCAGTTGCAAAAACGGTGGTTTTATTCAACCCATGAACATGGTTTCGACGAACATAAACCCGTCTTCTTCAGAAATACATGTTACCTGAATACGGCGAAATGGCAATAACTATAAACCCGGAAATATAAGTTTCCAACACTACGCGTCATACATAGACTAGATCCCCACAAAAGGGTGGGAACATCAGGTACTTCATAAAAGATAACCAAATGAATAAAAATTAGCGCTTACTAAAATTTCACGTTCGAATAGTAGCAAATAATGAAGCGATCTGACATTCGTCCAATGAAAATTGGTGTCAGCGTCCACAATCGGGCGAGGTGTTCGTTCCTTAAAATTCTAATGTACATTATTTGTGAACGCATGCTCGTTTTTTCCTTTTATATTCCGTGCAGACACTGATCATACCTTAGTTATTATATGTTTTTCGCTATACGATGCTCTAATCTCTTTCATTCTTACGTACGTTTATCACAGAATATTCGTGCGTTGACTTTATTGCTGTTCTTACAATAATGTTCTCGTGATGTTACAAGAGTATAAATGTAAATTAGCATATTTTACTTTACAATAGCGTTCTTTTTTCATTTCTTCTTTCTCGCCGTTCTCTCACTGCTCCTCCTCTTTCCACCCCCGACCGCCATCTTCAATGTATTTTCACTTATTTCTCGTTTACGCCGCAAGCGTACTTCGACCTCGGCTATTCTTTTCTGTGAGACGGCGTGCAGCTCATAACGTGACTGGTCATTTTATTTGAATGCTTTTGTTTGTGAATTTTAACTATTCTTACTTGACAATTCCTGATCATAGGGGCCGGCATATTTAATAATGTATACAGTCATGTGAGCTAACAGCATATTTTCGTTTATAGTTTCAGAAGCACTCAGAAAGCCGGTCGCACTTCGAGTGGCCTATTAAATCACCCAATTTTAATCCCTTACAAATTGTACGGGATTATTTACAGTAGTAGGTCAAACGTAACAGTCAACGATCCCGTAATTACATAACTCTGTTACGATCTAATCATTAATGAGCCGTTTCACTCGGATGTTCTTTACCTGAAGAAACTATTGGACTACTCCAATTATCAAGGAAGGAAGCGGCACTACATGATAGATACACGCTATTAGCATGATGTAGCTTGGTGATAACTTATTTTTTATCCGATGTGTTTACGTATTGTGAATGGTTGTTCTCACAAGTACTTTCTCCTGTCTTGCCGTCACCCTGTGATCCGGTCAATAACGTGAATAACGCTCATGAGCTTGCTCTGCGTCACCACATTGATCCACAAAAAAATTAAAACAACTACAAAGGACTTAAAAACTATTATATGACTATCATCGTCATCAGCGATTTCATAACGAGTTCTGGATCAAGTCGTAATTCACAGCTCTTAACGCATTGCATTCTTAAGATACATGAATCGACGCTTCCTGTGTCAAATTTTAATATCATCTACCCACCATTCACTAACCTGTCACCTCTCGTTTAATTTCTTCGATCTGAGTGCAGTAAACTCATACCAACACGTGGTCGTAACAGTAACAGTTATAACAGTAGGCATATGAAATGGTATGGTCACATAGGCAATTGGTAGAATACGTTTCATTGGATAACAGGAAAATAATTGTTCAAATGTGTGTGAAATCTTATGGGACTTAACTGGTAGCGTCATCACTCCCTAAGCTTACACACTACTTAACCTAAATTATCCTAAGGACAAACACACACATCCATGCCCGAGGGAGGACTCGAACCTCCGCCGGGACCAGCAGCACAGTCCATAACTGCAGCGCCCTAGACCGCTCGGCTTATCCCGCGCGGCGGGAAAATAAATGTTCTTACAAAGGAGATTGCTCACAACATTCGTATGATCCTTCTTAGATTATCACTCGAAGCGTGGGAATCATACCAAATAAGACTAATAGAGGTTACTGAACGTATATAGAGAAGGGAAACGTAAATTTTCACATTTTTGTTTGATCGGAGGAAGAGCATTACTGAGATGCCGGAAACTTGCACACCAGATGAAGACAGATATACTACGTGATCAAAAGTATCCGGAAACCCCCCAAAACACACGTTTTTTATATTAGGAGCATTTTGCTTCACCTACTGCCAGATAATCCATATCAGTGACCTCAGTAGTCATTAGACATCGTGAGAGAGCAGAATGGGGCGCTCTGTGGAACTCACGGACTTTGAACGTAGTCAGGTGATTTGGTATCACTTGAATCATACGTCTGTACGCGAGATTTCCGCAGTCCTACACATCCCTAGGTCCACTGTTTCCGATGTGACAGTGAAGTGGAAACGTGAAGGGACACATACAGCACAAAACGATATAGGCCGAGCTCATATGCTGACAGACAGACACCGCCGACAGTTGAAGAGGGTCGTAATGTGTAATAGGCAGACATCTATCCAGAACATCACACAGAAATTCCAAACTCCATCAGGATCAACTGCAAGTACTATGGCAGTTAGGCGGGACGTGAGAAAACTTGGATTTCATGGTCGAGCGGCTGCTCATGAGCTACACATCATGCCACTAAATGCCAAACGACATCTCACTTGGTGTAAGATGCGGAAAAACATTGGACGATTGAACAGTAGAAAAACGTTGTGTGGAGTGACGAATCACAGTACACAATCTGGCGATGCGATGGAACGGTGAGGGGATGGTGAATGCCCGGTGAACGTCATCTGCCAGCGTGTGTAGCGCTAAAATTAAAATTCGGAGGCGGTGATGCTATGGTGTGGTCGTGTTTTTCATGGAGGGGGCTTGCACCCTTTGTTGTTTTCCGTGGCACTATCACAGCACATTGATGTTTTAAGCACGTTCTTGCTTCCCACTGTCGAAGAGCAATTCGGGGATGGCGATTGCATCTTTCAACACAATATAGCACCTGTTCATAAATCACGGTCTGTGGTGTAGTGGTTACACGACAATAACATCAATGTAATGGACTGGTCTGCACAGAGTCCTGACCTGAATCCTATAGAACACCTTTTGGATGTTTTGGAACGCCGACTTTTTGCCAGGCATCACCGACTGACACCGATACCTCTCCTCAGTGCAGCACTCCGTGAGAAATGGGCTGCCATTCCCCAAGAAACCTTCCATCACCTGACTGAACCTATGCCTGCGAGAGTGGAAGTTGTCATCAAGGATAAGGGTGGGCCAACACCATATTGAATTCCAGCATTACCGATGGATGGCGCCACGAACTTCTAAGTCATTCTCCGCCAGGTGTCCGGATACTTTTGATCACGTAATGTACCTACTATCCCGTGAAAACCGGCTTAAAAAGTTTCAAGAAACAGCATTAAGGAATCTGGGAGTATACTACAACGCTCCGGCATACCGCTTCCCTGTGCGGCTGGTCCCGGCGGAGGTGGGAGTCCTCCCTCGGGCATGGGTGTGTGTGTTTGTCCTTCGGATACTTTAGGATAAGTAGCGTGTAAGGTTAGGGAGGTTTTCCAGCAGTCGTTCTTACCGCGAACCATGCGCGAGTGGAACAGGAAAAGGAGGTAATGACAGTGGCATGTAAAGTGCCCTCCGCCACACACCGTTGGGTGGCTTGCGGAGTATAAATGTAGATGTAGGACTGATAAACTTAGCAGTTAAGTCCCATAAGATTTCACACACACACACACACACACACACACACACACACACACACAAACACACACATACCGCTTCCGCAGAGACCACCAAGCGATGTGGCACAGTGTTTAGCACAATGGGCCTCATTCAGGAGGCGGACAACGGTTCAAATGCGCCCCAGACCGCCCTAGTTTATTGTATGTCCAGCCTTGTAATAGATGGCTACAAGGCTTCGGCTGTTCTATATGAAATGAATATTAAAACACCTGCAGCCGTCTCTTTTGCCTTTAATTTGTTTAAGCAACCAGTTTCGGTGTTCCATTACACCATTTTCAGGATCTTTGTCCAATGTAAATTGGGAGGAATCCAATCTCGCATGTAGTCGTAACAGGAGCCAATATTGAATAACCGGTGTCCGCAGATCTTCAATTTACACGACATTGTCCCTTCGTTCAGAAACCGACGACTGTTTTGCTGACAGTCTGGTTTCTTCAAATTGCCAATCGAAGACAAACATAATGACTGCGAAACAAACGGCTGTACTAGAAGCACCACGTTTATACTTCTGAATGACAGTAGCTCTAGTACTTTGCTAAAATAATTCTGAAATACTTCAGCAGCGATACGAAATGCTGTATTTCAAATAGGATTATCGAAGTGCTGGACTCGATGCGAGATGAAGGCAACTCTGTAAACTTCGGTGCTGCTAACTTGTCGCCCACCTGACCAAAGAAGCAGATGCGGCAGGAAACAACTTTGCTTGAAATCCCTAGTGTGGACTGCACGTACACTGCTTAAGGCCGTGTTAGAAGTCTGGCAACAGGAATAACCAAGATGATAGAAATGGACGAGCTACACAAATATTCTTCCTACCATACTCAGTCCTCTAAACATTCAATTTCTAGGCACCGTGTTTCTTCAATAGCCATTTTAACTACGGGCATTTTCCCGTACGCCTGTCAAGATTACGCATCGTGATATCGTGGACACTCTGCTCTCGTGAAACGAAGGGTGACCATTTTTGTTTATGTGTTCCCGACAATACGTATTAACATCTGTCGTGATTCACTAATGTGTCGCCGGCCGGTGTGCCCGAGCGGTTCTAGGCGCTACAGTCTGGAACTGCGCGACCGCTACGGTCGCAGGTTCGAATCCTTCCTCAGGCATGGGTGTGTGTGATATCCTTAGGTTAGTTAGGTTTAAGTAGTTCTTAGTTCTAGGGAACTGATGACCTCAGCAGTTAAGTCCCATAGTCCTCAGAGCCATTTTGAGCCACTAATGTGTCACGGTTGGTTAGCAACACAGGTTAAACATTTAGCTTCTCATGCTCTATATACGCTGTTGATGAGAATCTATCATAGACTTTAAGCTACCATTGAAATGAAGAAAATAGTTTTAATATATTTTAACCACCACAAGGAGACTTCTGATGGTGTATTTTTCTTTGGACGTGTGTGTTATCTGTAAGAATAAGTTGACTGTACGGTGCATCTAAATTCTAATAAATACAATCAATTAAACAAATCTGTATTCAATGAAACAAAGTGACACTTATGTGGGTTTTTCTCGGGCAACGGTTTAGCTGCACGAATAGAAAAAAAAAAAAAAACACACGGCGCTAGTATTTACCGAGGAAGAAGAATCGGAAGCTCAGTAAAGCGTAGGATGTTTATTTCAAAAATGGAGGGCAAGGACGAGGGTACCACTTTTCACTTGGGCAGCAGTTCGAGCGTCAGATGATTAGCAGCACACAAGGCCCAGCGAGTTAGCGTACCACTTCTTTAACTGTTCCTTTGAAGCGGACTAGGTAAGCGTGGAAGTCAGATGAATAACGCACTCGTAGAGGAAGATAGAAAACCAAAGACAAATGTCTGACCTAGTGATTCGATCTTTCATTTTCCGAGTCTAAAATCTTGGGTTTTAAATGACCGAGTTTTAAATTCCAATAGGAGCAAAGGAACGTTGTGTCCTGTAGAACCGAGCGAGGTAGTGGTTAGCAAACTGAATTCCGACAATAGAATTCATATCTCTGTCCGGCTGTCCTTGTTATAACGTTCCCTTGATTTTTCCTAAATCTGTTTAGGCGAGTACCTGGACACGGCCGATTTCCTTATTCATTCTTATTGGAACGTGTGCTCCGTCTCCAATGCCCACCGCCTCGACTGCTAGTTAAACACTAACTTTATATCGCCCACAAGTTTAGCACGACACGCAATGGACAATACTAACAAAAGCGCACGCGCGTTTGTGTGTATATGTGTGCGTGTGCTTGTATGTGTGTGTGTGTGTGTGTGTGTGTGTGTGTGTGTGTGTGTCTGAGACGTTTCAAAAGGCGTATATTCCTCTCCCATGATCTGGCAAGGATGGAAATAGAGAATATGCCTTTCTATTGGTCGAGGACACACCAACAAATTGTCACGGTAATAAACTCAGCTTGCGCTTTTCTCACACGATATCCTGCGAATGATGGATGAAGTGAAACAGGCAGATTCCATATTGACAGATTTCCGGAAAGCGTTAACATAGTGCCCCACTGAAGACTGTTAAAGGAAGAATGACCATACGGGTGAGGTTGCCAGATATGTAAGTGGCTCGAAGACATCTTTAAGTGATTAACTCAGTACGTAGTACCGGTGCAAATGCAAATGGCTCTGAGCACTATGCGACTGAACTTCTGGGGTCATCAGTCGCCTAGAACTTAGAACTACTTAAACCTAACTAACCTAAGGACATCACATACATCCATGCCCGAGGCAGGATTCGAACCTGCGACCGTAGCGGTCACGCAGTTCCAGACTGAAGCGCCTTTAACCGCACGGCCACACCGGCCGGCCGTAGTACCGGTGGCGAGTGTTCATCAGAGACAGGGCTATCGTCAGGAGTGACCCAAGGATGTATGACAGGGCCGCAGTTATTCCCTGTGTACATAAATGACCTGACGGACAGGGTGGTCGGCGAACTGCTGTTGTTAACGATGCTGTAGTACAATGACTGTAGGAAGATACGACTTACATGTTAGACAAAATTTCTAGGTGGTGAAATTAGTACTCTTGCGGAGGCATATAGAAGGTCATTTTTCTCTCGCTCTGTTTTCGACCGGAACAAGAATGGAAATTATTAATGGTCGTACAAGGCACCCTCCCCCACACGCCATATGGTGGTTTGCAGAGTATGTGTATGATGTAGACGTAGATGTAGAAACCCGAGAAAATTTGATTGCACTGACACGCAGTGATATCTTCAATTCACATCTCTTTTAGCAGGAGCCAAAATATGGTTCTGAACTGTTTCCATTCCTTTTGACAGAAATGATCCTGAATAATGGCTCATATTTTCTACAACATTAAAGAGTCATATGAGATTTCGATGGTGCCGCATTCACATTTTTACCTAATGAAGAAGAAACCCTATTATCGTCATTGGTTCACATTTGTCTATGTAGTCGTCGCACATATGTTTCATCTAGTGCCAGAGCATTGATATCCAACTCAGTATTATGTCTGACATAAAAATAGCGGCAGTGGTGTCATATCTCGAGAAAGAAGAAACCCTAAGTTCTGGCAATGAGTTTGCAGAGTAACTGTGGCTCAAGTATACACATCAAAAACGTTTTGCATCACCTCGGTTCCGAGAGTTCCGGAACCTGCACAGAAAATTGGATTAGAGATCAACATAAACATCATTTCCGCCCTTTTTATTTCTCATGAAAACCAGGCATTGCATGTTGTACCACCATACAGCGAGACCTTCAGAAACGATGATCCAGATTGCTGTACACACCGGAACTTCTAATACCCAGTAGCACGTCCTCTTGCACTGATGCATGCCTGTATTCGTCGTGGCATACTATCCAAAAGTTCGTCAAGGCACTGTTGGTCCAGATTGTCCCACTCCTGAACTGCTATTCGGCATAGATCCCAAACGCTGGTTGGTGGGTCACGTTCTACATAAACACCCCTGTTCAATCTGTCCCAGGCATGTTCGGTAGGGTTCATGTCTGGAGAACACACTGGCCTCTCTAGTCGAGCGATATTGTTATCCTAAAGGAAGTCATTCACAAGATGTGCACGATGCGGGCGCGAATTGTCGCCCATGAAGACGAATGCCTCGCCAATATACTACACATATTGTTGCACTCTCGGTCGGAGGATGGCATTCATGTATCGTACAGCCGGTACGGCGCCGTCCATGACCAGCAGCTGCGTACGTCGGCCCCACATAATGCCACCCCCAAAACAACAGGAAACCTCCACATTGCTGCACTCGCTGGATAGTGTGTCTGGGGCTTTCAGCCTGACTGGTTTGCCTCCAAACACATCTCTAATGATTGTCTGGTTGAAGGCATACGCGACTCTTATCGGTGATGAGAACGTGATGCCAGTCCCTAGCGGTCCATTCGGCAAGTTGTTGGGCCCATCCAAAGAAGAGCGGCGCGTTTCGTCACAGGGTTATTTGGTAAGCGTGATAGCGTTATGCAGATGTTTAGCAAACTCAAGTGGCAGACTCTGCAAGAGAGGCGCTCTGCATCGCGGTGTAGCTTGCTGTCCAGGTTTCGAGAGGGTGCGTTTCTGGATGAGGTATCGAATATATTGCTTCTCCCTACTTATACCTGCCGAGGAGATCACGAATGTAAAATTAGAGAGATTCGAGCGCGCATGGAGGCTTTCCGGCAGTCGTTCTTCCCGCGAACCGTACGCGACTGGAACAGAAAAGGGAGGTAATGACAGTGGCACGTAAAGTGCCCTCCGCCACACACCGTTGGGTGGCTTGCGGAGTATAAATGTAGATGTAGATGTAGATGTAGATGTAGATACCGCGCTGTGTGGTGTCGTCGTTGCAAAGATGGACCTCGCCATGGACGTCGGGAGTGAAGTTGCACATCATGCAGCTTATTGCACACAGTTTGAGTTGTAACACGACGTCCTGTGGCTGCACGGAAAGCATTATTCAACATGGCGGCGTTGCTGTCAGGATTGCTCCGAGCCATAATCCGTCGGTAGCGCTCATCCACTGCAATAGTAGCCCTTGGGCGGCTGAGCGAGGCATGTCATTGATAGTTCCTGTCTCGATGCATCTCGTCCATGCCCGAACATCATCACCTTGGTTCTCTCCGAGACGCCTGGACACTTACCTTGTTGAGAGCCCTTACTGACACAAAGTAACAATGCGGACGCGATCGAACCGTGAAGGCACAACACGTTAGCCGAAATAATTAGGGGGTCTCTCACGGTATCTTAAAATTTTAAAATAGAGGTTGCTCAGTTACAGCAGAAGATAACTCGAAAGTACATTTATACCCTTGGAGTGTGTCACATTGACAACGTAACGCCGCACAGACAGAACTGAAGAAACATAGTAGACAGGGGTACACCAATAAGAGAATAATCCCAAAGTAGTGTCGAAAATAGCAGATCAATTTCTACGTTAAGAGAGTGTTGTTTGCAATATAACCAATGTCTTCCTGAAGCCGTGAAAATATTGACGGTGGAAAGCGTGGAAGGAATCAGCGGTCGAAAAGGTAAAGTCCCGCTCATCGTCAGAAACGATTGATTGAGGTATCTTAGCTACACGAATGAGGTCTTCCGAAAAATAATTCTGATACGTTCCAGGGCCATTCTAGATGCTTCCTTTTTATGAATAACGATGTTCCTTACCTCCAGAGGACTATAGGTCGTGAGATGGGAGTACCATTCAAACACAGTGATCAGGTTACACCTCGACTTTTTAAAATGTTGGTTTCATGCAGAGCCTATTTCACCGGATACAATTAATCTACATACTAATAAAAACAAGACATTGTCTGACTTCATCAGCTATTATAACACACAACTGACTGAAATAAGTAGTCAGTAAAGTACATTAGTCTGACTGCACCGCCGGCCGGGGTGGCCGAGCGGTTCTAGGCGCTACAGTCTGGAGCCGCGTGACCGCTACGGTCGCAGGTTCGAATCCTGCCTCGGGCATGGATGTTTGTGATGTCCTTAGGTTAGTTAGGTTTAATTAGTTCTAAGTTCTAGGGGACTGATGACCTGAGAAGTTTAAGTCCCATAGAGCTAAGAGCCATTTGAACCATTTCTGACTGCACCACAACAATAGAAGCAACGAAATTTTGACATAAAATCTTATTATGCATGCTTGTAACTTCCACACCCACACTGGAAAAGAAAGAGAATATTAAGATTAAATCAGAAAATGGAGTCCACATAACTTTACAAACAAGAATGGTCAATGACTTTTAGAACTCCGCAGAGAACACAACATTACATCTAAACCAGATACTTCTAGGGGAAGCCAAATAAACTTAAAACATGGACACACCCAGACTGGAGGAAGGGGGAGTGGTAGCTAGACAACGTCTGACGTCTGTATAGACAAAAATTTTCATAAAGAAATCTACAATATTAAAGCATTGAGAAGAGTAGACACAGGTTCAGACAACTGCTTTGTTAAAATTGAAATCAAATTCACCCCAGTGAAGAAGTGAAAGAAAAAATTAATAAAACAAGAAGGAGTTTGACTCGCATCAGCTAATTAAAAATGACAAATAGCAACAAATAACACGAACTTTTAAAGTAACAGATAATCCGGAAGAACTGGTACCAAGTCTCAAGAAACAAGCCGAGAATCTGGCTTCTTTGAACCCAGGAAGGAAAAGGTCATGGTGGTCTCCAGATTGTGACAAATTCCATGAAGAAAAACATAAAACAAAGTTACAGTTTCAAACACACAAAACAGAAGAAAATGCCATTAACCTCAAAAATGAAAAGAAAAAATGCACGTAAAACATTAGGAGAATTAAGAGACGATTACATAAAGATATCGTATACTTGATAAAAGATAATTAACACAAAACCAATTCCAGGAACTTCTACAAAATCTTTGGGAAACAACTACAACAGCATGAGCTCCCGACGCTGATAATGAAAGATGAAGATGGAAGAATGGCATACAGTAACAAGGAAAATGCTGATATCATTGCAAAAGCATTTAAAAAAATTTTGAATTGTGAAGAATCAAGATAACTGTTACAAATCGACATAAATACCCCAAATAGAACCTAACCTAACAAATTAGACCATCCCCCCCCCCCCCCCCAAGTTTCCAAGAAGTAGAAAGAGTCCTCAAAGGACAAAAAAGAAATTATAAGGCATGTGGAGAAAAACACAGCCAAGTCCTCCTTACACATGGCTCTAACAGAAATCTGAATAAAAAAACAATTCCCTCAACATTGAACCACGGCCATGCTACACCCACTACACAAGAAGGGGGAAAGAGCAGTCCAGACAACTACAGAGGAATCTCTCTTCAAGGATGCACATACAAGATTTTAATCAAGATCCTATGTGGAGGAATCAAAGAACAACCAGAACAGAAGCTACCAGGGAGGTTTCAGAACATGGAGAAACTATGCAGAGAAGAGTATTAGTTTAAAATTGACTGTCGCATTCTGGATGAAAACGAACAAACCTCTTGCAATAACATTTGTAGATTTTAAGGAGCCGTATGACAGCCTCCACAGACCTCCAGTATTAAGAAATTTAATAAATCTGGGACTCTATCCAAAATTAATTAATTTAATAGGATTTACTCTAACCAACACCAAACTGAAGGTGAAATTTCTGAACCATTCCTTATAAAAACAGGCTTAATACAAGGTGACCATCACCATTACTGTTGAACTCCGTCGTGCAATGCATAATGAGAGAATGGTACAAGCCAAAGAATATAAGGATTGAAAGCGCTAAAAGTAATATAAGTTTGAACTGCTTGCGATTTGGTGATGATCTTGCTCGCCTAGCCAAAAATGTTCAAGAAACTAGGCAACAAGTTCAATCACTACAAGAAAGAGCACAGGAAAATGATCTCAGAGTATCATTTGAAAAACAGAGATTATGCTAACTGATCCACCAATTGCAATAAAATTACGATACGAAAACAAGCTCTCAAAATTGTTGATAATCTTAAATATTTAAGTGAAATTAAAACTTACAATCTAAATGAAAAACCATCAAACCAAAATAGAATAAAAAAACGGAACGAAGCAAATTACACTACCAAAAAACACATAGAACAAAAAGGCTTATCCATAGATGCAAAATTAAAACATTATAAAACAGTTCAACAAGCAGAAATAACTCACGCAGTTGAAACCATCTTCAAAATAACTAACAGAGCAGAAATGGATAAAATACTAAACATGGAAAGAAGAATAATTAGGACATGCACAAATTAACAATACCAAGTAAGTGGGCATTGGAGAATAGCTTCAGATGAAACAGTGTATAAGAAAATAGAACCAGTAACGAGCACAGTCAGGAAGAAGCGTATCTAATTCTTTGGACATCTGATGAGAACACCAGAAAACAGAATTAGTAAGCGAATAACAGAAAAATTGTGGAATAGTAAAAGCAACATTAAATGGATCACACAACTTAAGGAAATATAAGAGAACACCAAATTACAGTAGATGACTTAAAAAACGAAACAGAGAAAACAGAATACTACAAGACACACGAACCAGGGTACTGACGGAAATCAATAAGGGCTACAGAAGAGTGATCTCAGACGAAGAAAAAAAGAAAATATCTGAAAGAAAGAACAACTATTGGGCAGACAGAAGAGCAACACGAAATCAAACTGCACGTGGTTATCTTTTGACCTTAAGATCTCAAGGACGAACAGCGAGCTGAATTTAAGAAGATCTACATCTGCATCTACATGATTACTCTGCAATCCACATTTAAGTGCTTGGCAGAGGGTTCATCGAACCACAATCACACTATCTCTCTACCATTCCACTCCCGAACAGCGCGCAGGAAAAACGAACACCTAAACCTTTCTGTTCGAGCTCTGATTTCTCTTATTTTATTTTGATGTTCATTCCTACCTATGTAGGTTGGGCTCAACAAAATATTTTCGCATTCGTAAGAGAAAGTTGGTGACTGAAATTTCGTAAATAGATCTCGCCGCGACGAAAAACGTCTTTGCTTTAATGAAATGGTTCAAATGGCTCTGAGCACTATGGGATTCAACTGCTGAGGTCATTAGTCCCCTAGAACTTAGAACTACTTAAACCTAACTAGCCTAAGGCCATCACACACATCCATGCCCGAGGCAGGATTCGAACCTGCGACCGTAGTGGTCTCGCGGTTCCAGACTGCAGCGCCAGAACCGCATGGCCACTTCGGCCGGCTTGTTTTAATGACTTCCATCCCAACTCGCGTATCATATCTGCCACACTCTCTCCTCTATTACGTGGTAATACAAAACGAGTTGCCCTTTTTTGCACCCTTTCGATGTCCTCCGTCAATCCCACCTGGTAAGGATCCCACACCGCGCAGCAGTATTCTAACAGAGGACGAACGAGTGTAGTGTAAGCTGTCTCTTTAGCGGACTTGTTGCATCTTCTAAGTGTCCTGCCAATGAAACGCAACCTTTGGCTCGCCTTCCGCACAATATTATTTATGTGGTCTTTCCAACTGAAGTTGTTCGTAATTTTAACACCCAGGTACTTAGTTGAATTGACAGCCTTGAGAATTGTACTATTTACCAAGTAATCGAATTCCAACGGATTTATTTTGGAATTCACGTGGATCACCTCACACTTTTCGTTATTTAGCGTCAACTGCCACCTGCCACACCGTACAGCAATCTTTTCTAAATCGCTTTGCAACTGATACTGGTCTTCGGATGACCTTACTAGACGGTAAATTACAGCATCATCTGCGAACAACCTAAGAGAACTGCTCAGATTGTCACCCAGGTCATTTATATAGATTAGGAACAGCAGAGGTCCCAGGACGCTTCCCTGGGGAACGCAGAATGCGGAACCCGTATTGAATTCTACAGAGGGAATCTCGTTCTGTAAAACGGATACAAACATAAACTATGTTTCGTACTCCTACGAAAAATTTTTATATCACCGATGTAGGTCTATTATTATGTTCGTCTGTCTGTTGACTCTTCAAAACTATCTTCAGGTCACTGCCTGCAATATAACAAAACGGATTCGCATTTTGCGAATCTGTATTGACGTCTGCTGTCTGAGATGCATGTAAATTTGTGTCGGACTGGGAATCGAACACGGATTTCTTGCTTTTCGCGAGCGGTCACGTTAACCCTTTCGGCGACCCGAGCACACCTACAGGACCGATCCACAGTGCCGTTTGTCATGGAGTCCACAACCCTTACGCTAGCACATTTCGTGATTAGTGCACAAGGAGAGACAAATACTTTATCGTCATTTTAGGCCGTCGAGGCATGGATACATCATTGATGGTTACAATGTCTGTGTTTATACATGCATGCTTGTCTGAAGGACATTGTTATCTGAAGATACAGACATTATATAAACACAGACATTGTAACCATCAGTAATATGTCTGCAGTATGCTTATCGTCATCATTTCTCTCACCATCAGATGCACAGGTTTGGAGAACGCTTCGATGTTCTTGCAGCGGTGAAAATGCGGAAATGTGGACTCACAGCACAAGTGCAATTCTGATTCTTTCTCGCATTACGTGAGAAAGTTTCCGCGTTCCATCGGATCCAGCGGGAACGATTGTGTAAGTGCGGCGGATTGTCGTAATGGGAGAAAGCACATAGGAAATATTCTATGAAAGTCATCTGGTAACAGAGTTTGTAACTTGTATTTTTCGTTGCTAATCCCTCAGAGTCAGGAAGTGATTATTCCTAATTTTCATGACTGTTTACTATGCCCATCCACCGAAAAAAGTTACACAATCTCCACTGCAGATGGAAAGTATTCTTTTCAGGAAACATAGTGATATAACTTCACAGATTCAATGGCTTATTTTCTGGCTCATCTGAGGCTGACCTACGATCCCCCTCTCCTAGTTAGTTTTGTTATTTGCTTGTTCCGTGGATCACAACTGGGAGAACTCGCTAAATTATGAAGGACCTTGCTACATTGTGTAATATGATAGCTCGTTTATTAGTTTTATGCATTTTCTCATTGAAAATATGACTAAATACTGATTATAAACAAGTCCCGATTTCTGATTTAATCTTAATCTAAAACAAAATTTAATAGGTGTTATTCCAGATAGGCACCTGTAATATCCATTTAGAAATTCATGTACTAGTTGTGTGAAAAATGTAATGAGACTGCTTTTTTATAACAACAATATGTCCCCTTCAAAGCAGTTCCCTTCGGCAGCTCTATACACCAGCGCAATCGTTGATCTGAATCAATATCGGTCACATTCTTTTGAATGTTCTCCAGAGTCCCAACATGACAGTCTTTTAAAATTCTTGTCCATTTCGGGAGAAGAAAAAAGTCACAAGGATTCATATCAGTGAATAGAGGGCTGTGGGATAACAGGAATGCCTTTCGAGTTCAAAAATTCTGTGATGGAAGTGGCCGTATGACATGGGATGTCGTCATGATATAACATTCATTTGCCTGCAACTTTCAAGGACAGCTGTGTAAAACACTTGGTTGACGGTGTGTCCAGGAGGAACAAATTCGGTCTAATCTCACAAGAGCGTGAACTTGTTCGACATTTTCGTCAGTTTTTGAAGGTGAAGGTCTACGTGAGTGAGGTTCATATTCAACGCTTTCTCGGTCCTCCGAAAATGATTTGCACCAGCGAAAAACGTGTCCTCTTGATAAGGAATGTTCGCGATAGGCCAGTTTCAACTTTTCATAGGTCACACTCACTGATCCCTCACGTTTGTCTCAAAATTCGATAACGTAACGTTCCTCTAAATTCCAGTGTTCCATTTACGTAACACACAACAAAAACGCTGTCAAAAGTCACGTGATTGCTGTACAGAGCTGAAACTCGGACTGAACATCTGGAAGGAATGAATACATCGGTCTACGCAAATAGAGCAATACGCGTTGTCATACTGCTCACAACGCTGTCAATCTTATTACTTTTCGCACACACCTCGTATGGAGTTGGAGGAGATAAAATAAGGGAAATCAGAGTTAGCACGGAAAGATATTGGTGTTCGTTCTCACCGCGCGCTATACGAGATTGGAGTAATATAGAATTGTGAAGGTGGTTCGATGAACCCTCTGCCAGACACTTAAATATGTTTTGCAGAGTATCCATGTATATGTAGATATAGATGAAGGTGTCATGCTGAAACAATTTCATTTTATGTTTGAAACTACTTTGTGTCATCTTTAACTCACAATTTACTTTCATTTAAGCATTCTTTTCTTTTTTCTTAAAGTAGTGGTAATGGTGACCAGTTTTGCTACAATTATTTTCAAAACAAAGCAGGGATGTCTAGAGGACAAATGTAAGGACGTAGAGGCTTATCTCTTACCTACAGGAACATAAAGAGACTTTTCGAGAAAAGAGAACCACTTGTATGAATATCAAGAGCTCAGATGGAAACCCAGTTCTAAGCAAAGAAGGGAAAGCAGAAAGGTGGAAGGAATATATAGAGGGTCTACACAATGGTGATGTACTTGAGGACAGTAATATGGAAATTGAAGAGGATGTAGATGGAGATGAAATGGGAGATTTGATACTGCGTGAAGAGTTTGACAGAGCACTGAAAGACCTGAGTCGAAACAAGGCCCCGGGAGTAGACAACATTCCATTAGAACTACTGACAACCTTGGTAGAGCCAGTCCTGACAAAACTCTACTATCTGGTGAGCAAGATGTATGAGACAGGCGAAATACCCTCAGACTTCAAGAAGAATATAATAATTCCAATCCCAAAGAAAGCAGGTGTTCACAGAGGCGGAAATTACCGAACTATCAGTTTAATAAGTCACAGCTGCAAAATACTAACGCGAATTCCTTACAGACGAATGGAAAAACTGGTAGAAGCGGACCTCGGGGAAGATCAGATTGGATTCCGTAGAACACGTGAGGCAATACTGACCTTACGACTCACCTTAGACGAAAGATTAAGGAAAGGCAAACCTACGTTCCTATCATTTGTAGACTTAGAGAAAGTTTTTGACAATGTTGACTGGAATACTCTCTTTCAAATTCTAAAGGTGGCAGGGGTAAAATACAGGGAGCAAAAGGCTATATACAATTTGTACAGGAAACAGGTGGCAGTTATAAGAGTCGAGAGGCATGAAAGGGAAGCAGTGGTTTGGAAGGGAGTGAGACAGGGTTGTAGCCTCTCCCCGATGTTATTCAATCTGTATATTGCGCAAGCAGTAAAGGAAACAAAAGAAAAATTCGGAGTAGGTATTAAAATCCATGGAGAAGAAATAAAAACTTTGAGGTTCACCGATGACATTGTAATTCTGTCAGAGACAGCAAAGGACTTGGAAGAGTCGTTGAACGGAATGGATGGTGTCTTGAAGGGAGGATATAAGATGAACATCAACAAAAGCAAAACGAGGATAATGGAATATAGGCGAATTAAGTCTGGTGATGCTCAGGGAATTAGATTAGGAAATGAGTTTTGCTATTTGGGGAGCAAAATAACTGATGATGGTCGAAGTAGAGAGGATATAAAATGTAGACTGGCAATGGCACGGAAAGCGTTTCTGAAGAAGAGGAATTTGTTAACACCGAGTATAGATTTTAGTGTCAGTAACTCGTTTCTGAATGTATTTGTATGGAGTGTAGCCATGTATGAAAGTGAAACGTGAACGATAAATAGTTTGGACAAGACGAGAATGGAAGCTTTCGAAATGTGGTGCTACAGAAGAATGCTGAAGATTAGATGGGTAGATCATATAACTAATGAGGAGGTATTGAGTAGGATTGAGGTGGAGTTTGTGGCAGAACTTGACAAGACGAGGGGATCGGTTGGCAGTACATGTTCTGCGGCATCAAGGGGTCACCAATTTAGTATTGGACGGCAGCGTGGAGGGTAAAAAACGTAGAGGGAGACCAGGAGATGAATACACTAAGCAGATTCAGAAGGATGTAGGTTGCAGTAAGTACTGGGAGATGAAGAAGCTTGCACAGGATAGAGTAGCATGGAGAGCTGCATCAAAACAGTCTCGGGACTAAAGACCAGAACAACAACAACAATTTTCAAACTGTGACGGTCCGTCGCATAAAACTTCGTAAGAGAGGAAATCAAGTGAGAGGTGGTTGTTAATATGTGTGATTTTTTGAAACAATTGGCTACCTGAGACTCGAGGATGGACATGAGGTATTATCTTTAAAATACGTTCAAGTGCAAGTATCTTGTGGGGTAATCCGAAATTACCCCAGAAATTACGTCATGTGCGATTATTGAATGGAAATAGATAAGGAAGCTAATTTTCTGATGCTTTCATTAGCGAAATAGGCAGTTACACGCATAGAAAACGTTGCTCAACGGAAGCTTCGTCAGCATCCCTAGCTGCCTATGACTCACCTACTAAACTGCGCACTAGAGATGTTTCATAAATGCACCGAATGTGCACTGATGTCTTCGTAGTTTTCGTTCGTCGTTCTCAAATACTGTTACGCTGTTCTGTCAGTCTACGTCTCCTCTGAGTCTTTTTTATACAGACGACGCAAAATAATCACGGAACATTACCAGCTCTGCGCTTTGTCTGACCACTTTTCATTTCATCCACTGTGTTGTCTACAACGCACTAAAACGTAACTGATATCGGCAGCAATTGACTGATATGTTCCTAGTCAATAGTTCCAACCAGAACATTGTGACCCCGTTTAGTATACAGGGTCCAGTTTTATTAATGTGACCACAGGCACTGATCGACGTCAACGTGCAGTAACCACTCACAGACGGCAGACGGCAGCACTAGCAGTGGAGGGGCCGCCGAAAACATTGCAGTCGTTGTCGCAATGCGGAAACGGAGCGGTTTGTCTGACGTCAAAAAGGGTTCGACCGTTGGTTTTCGGGCCAAGAGTGGATACCTTTCCAAAACGGCTAAATCTATAAACTGATCGTGTGCCTCCATGGTTAAAGTATACTGTGCATGGCAAGATGAGGCTATCCAAAACTGGCGCCGAGACAACCGCTGTGCGTCACAGGCCATAGATGACAGGGGTGGACGGCGGCTGGGAAGGTGTGTACGAACAAATAGATGTAAAACTTGTGAGCAACTGGCCAACCAGACGAACCAAAGGGCTGCCAACTTTGTCTCCTCAAAGACCGTTGCTGCGTTTAGTCCTCCGTAGCAGGTGCGCAGCGGGTGCCTGGTTGGTGCATCCACGCTTGTGAGTAAATTTAGAGTATTTGAAAAACCAATATCTTTAAAAATACAGTCGGTGGACAAAGTAGTACTAGCCTGCTGCTCGTTGCACAACTGGCTGCGGAAAACGAATTCAGCTTACATCTCACGAGGTTTAGTTGACTTCGAGGATGAAAACCATCGTATTTTCCCTGGATCGTGGCGTCAATAGGAAATTACTGGCCTACAGAACCTTCCGCAAACTGCTAACAGACATCCACATCGACAGGCACAACAAATTCGGGATATGTACCGTGAATACTTTAATAATGAAGGTGCTGTGCCCTGGCAAAATGTACTACTCGGCGACGTTCCATATACAGAACCGTAGAGCACATCAGTGTCAATATTGTGCTCAGTTATTTTGTACATGGTAGTCTTCAATTAGTATGTGTCACAAAGTAAATGCATTGCTAGATATGTTTTATCATAAGAATGTATTGTTACAGTGCTAGATATTGTTGTATTAAAAGAAGCTGGTACAGTTCTTATGATATACCTACTATTCTGTATAATCGCAAATGGAAGCAAACAATAAAATGAATGGATCTTCTCAAAACCGAATGACAAGAGACCTCGGCCCATCAGTCCGAGTACTGCAAATTAACATAGAAGGTATAAGTAAGACTAAATGTGATATCCTCGCAAGACTAGCACGGGATAACAATATACATGTCATACTGGTCCAAGAAACACAAGTAAACCACGAGGCAGATCTCATGAAAAGAGGTCTCATAAGTGGATACACCGTTGCTGGAGCTATTCACCATGAAAACTATGGATCTGCTACATACGTGCGTAGTGAGATTGATAACTGGGCTCCAATAAAAATAAGTTCTTCGGATAACATATTTTAATAGAAACACTAGTAAGTAACCTCACAATAGTCAATGTATATAACCCTCCTAACATCCAATGGCCAAAAGACGCACTTCCTGAAACAAAATACCCTACCCTCTTAATGGGCGATTTCAATAGCCACCACAGCTTATGGGGCTACAGTGAAAACGATGATAATCGTCAAGCCCTACTTGAGTGGGCAGATATTGAAGACCTGCAACTAATATACGATGCTAAAGAGAGACACACCTTCTGGTCAGCTAGATGGCAACGCGGTTTCAACCCAGATCTGTGCTTTGTTAGTAGAGACCACAAGGGTAAAGGTTACCCATCGAGCAGGAAAGTATTAACTAACTTCCCACACAACCAGCATAGACCTGTCATTGTCCACATTGGAATACAAGTCCCTCTTATAAAATCAGCTCCAAAACGTAACTGTTGCGACCAAGTACTGGCTCTAACAACACATATCGAGAACGGTTATGAACGGAAACTTAAAACAGCTGTTGCATTTGTAGATTTAACCGCTGCATACGATACTGTGTGGAGGCATGGTCTTCTTAGCAAGATACTTGAGATTATCCCTTGCCAGACCTTGTACAAATTACTAAGTGATATGCTCAGCAATAGAACCCTTGAAGTTCATCTAGAAGGAAAGAAGAGTCGAACCATTGTTTCAAACAACGGCTTACCACAAGGTTCTGTATTGGCACCATTACTTTTCAATGTGTACATAAGCGACATACCAACAACAAATGCGCGGAAGTTCTGTTACGCAGATGACATGGCCCTGGCTGTGCAACATGAAAGTTTTGAACAGTGTGAAAACTCTCTTAACCAAGACCTCGGAGTAATGGGTAAATATTTCAGATCTCGGAGATTAATTCCTAACCCAATAAACTCAGAAGTTACAGTGTTTCACTTAAACAACCAACAGGCAACCCGATCCCTTGACGTTACCTTTGCTGGTAGAAAGTTAAAGCATAACCCAAACCCAAAATATCTTGCTATTAAATTGGACATGTCGCTTACATTCAAACCACACCTAATAGATACTGCTGCTAAGATACGTACAAGAAATACTATTATTCAAAAGCTCGCCAATACTAGCTGGGGAGCTGATGTACATACTCTGAAGATTTGGTCTGTAGCGCTGGTATACTCTGTTGCGGAATATTGCAGCCCTGTTTGGCTTAACAGCAGCCACACTTCTAAAGTGGATACTCAACTAAACAATACCATGAGAACCATAACTTGGACCATTAAATCCACCCCACTACCTTGGCTTCCTGTTCTCTGCAGTATAGCTCCACCACATCTTAGGCGGCAAACCGCCTTAGTTAATGAAAGGCGTAAAATCTCCTCCAATACCAACCTTCCAATCCATCAGGACATTGCCCCAAATCTTTCCCGACTAAGAACTAGAAGACCACCATGGAGAACAGGTAAAAACCTTATGGCTACGTCTTATGATGCTATGGATTCATGGAAAAATGAATGGTCTCAGACTGGACTATCCAAGAACTGCAATGAAATATCACCTGGTGGAAACCTACCTGGTACAGACGTGCCAAGAATAACTTGGGTTATATTCAATAGACTCAGAACTGGTCATGGCAGAAGTGGCGAGATGCTCTGTAGATGGGGCATACGAGATTCACCACAGTTCATTTGTGGACACCCAGAGCAAACGATCCAGCACATCATTCAGGAATGCCCTAAACGTACGTTTAAAGGATCCATTCCAGAACTTTATGCAGCCTCCCCTGCAGCCGTCGAGTGGATGGAAAACCTAGACATAGAACTTTAAAGACACTCTATAGATTCCATATATGTGATTGCTGAATGACCTTATAGCAACAATTTCTATATGATAATTTTATCTTATCTATGACAAGATACCTTATTGTAACAACCTGTGTGTGCCTACTTTATCCTTAACTGAATGTCCATAAGACAAGACATTATTTATGTGTTATAATGTATATTGATTTTATCTTTATCTGTCTGTATGTATTTCAACATGAAACCATTTGTACTTGAAAACCACATACGCTAAATAAATAAATTATAATAACTGTTGTAATAATGTAAATGTAAGGAACAATTTTGAAAATGTATAAAATTTCAAATATGGAAACAAACTTTTATTTCACTTACCAGATTTGATAGTGTGGGTCGTTGCTGAACGAATGGGCGAATGAAAGAATTCATCTTGTGAAACCAGAAGATTTTTGGTTTATAAACCTCATCAGTGTCAGCTCCAGACCGTTAGCTTTCGATTATTATCTTCAGTTCCTGACAATACGAACTGCCCAAGTTCTTAAATTTCGCAATTACTCCATTCGGTCCGAATCCTGGAATTTGGAGCGCATCACTAATTCTTTTGGCAGCAGCCATTCTTGCATCTGGATCTCTGTATTCTTCTCTGCTAACATAATACAAGACCTGCTCAGTAGCGTAAAGTTCCAGAAATTCTAAAGTTTCACCATCTTGCAACTTGCTCACACGACCTTTAATGGCACTAGTTGCCATCTTGTTGTTCGCAACACTAGATGTTGTAATCTGACATAGCCACAGACGAGCCAAACTCACGACTGGAAATCAAACACGTTTGATATGATGCGTGAACCTTCACGCCTGCCCGTGACATCGCAGTCAAACTCACGTCTCTTCGTTCACACGGGTAGTGTTCCACGACAGCATGTCTCACGCTAGCGTGTCACGCCCCGTGGGAACCCGGCTTAACTGCTGATCATCGGCGGCGGCGGAGGCTGGAATTTGCACGCCAGTAACGCAACTGCACGTCCACTGATTGGCGACAGATGGCCTTTGCAGATGAACCACGTTTTATGTGCCATAGGAGATACGGCCTGTGGCGTGTACGGCGTGAATCGGTGAGTCGTCTGAAAGCAAACAGCCTGTAACGATTGTCGGAGGGGCCAGATCGAAGGAGGAACCGTTGTGGTCAGGGGAATGTTTAAATGGCATTCCCTGGCCGTGGATCAACCAAGTATGCATCTATCCTTGGGGACCACGTCCACCCCTACATGCAGTTTGTGTTTCGTCGGCATGATGGCATCTACGAGCAGGATGGTGCGAAGTGTCACACAGCTCGCAGTGAACGTGCGTGGTTCTAAGAGCAGCCGGCTGAGTTTACCGTTCTCCAATGGCCACCAATCCACCCGGATTTAAACCCAGTCAGAATTTGTGGGACCACCGCGATAGGACTGTACGCGCCATGGGACTTCAACCGAGAAACCTGGTGCAGCTGGCCATGGCCGTGGAGTCGGCATGACTCCACATTCCTGAATGAGATTTTCACTCTGCAGCGGAGTGTGCGCTGATATGAAACTTCCTGGCAGATTAAAACTGTGTGCCAGACCGAGACTCGAACTCGGGACCTTAAGCTGTAAGGACGGCGCGCGAGTCGCGCTTGGGTAGCTCAGTTGGTAGAGCACTTGCCCGCGAAAGGCAATAGGTCCCGAGTTCGAGTCTCGGTCCGGCACACAGTTTTAATCTGCCATGAAGTTTCCACGTTCCTGTTTGTACGTCCAGAACGTCATTTTCTCTCTTCCTGTACGTCTGTCAGTGCTCCGCGCTTATTCTGGCTTGTTAAACTAATGAGATGGTCCCTGTGAATGACTGGTAAAAGCCTGCGCATTTTAGTTTGCGCTTCTATTGTTACTAATGATTATCCTTGTAAGTAGGCTGTTTAGGTTTTCTTATTGGTAACGCCACGTAGAAGTAGGCTGTTTAGGTTTTCTTATTGGTAACGCCACGTAGCGCTATGTGTGAGAATCACTGGCTGTGCTGTGTGCAATCTGTGGCTGGTTTGCATTGTTGTCTGCCATTGTAGCGTTGGGCAGCTGGGCTGTTAACAGCGCGTAGCGTTGCGCAGTTGGAGGTGAATCGCCAGCAGTGGTGGATGTGGGGAGAGAGATGGCGGAGTTTGGAAATTTGTAAGACTGGATGTCATGATCTGTTATGTATATTATGATGTTTCAACACTATTAAGGTAAATACATTGTTTGTTCTCTACTAAAATCTTTCATTTCCTAACTATGCCTATCAGTAGTTAGTGCCTTCCGTAGTTTGAATCTTTTATTTAGCTGGCAGTAGTGGCGCACGCTGTTTTGCAGTAGTTCGAGTAACGAAGATTTTTGGTGAGGTAAGTGATTTGTGAAAGGTATAGGTTAATGTTAGTCAGGGCCATTCTTTTGTAGGGATTTTTGAAAGTCAGATTGCGTTGCGCTAAACATATTGTGTGTCAGGTTAAGCAAAGTCCTGTATAATTGGTTTAAGGGGACGTTTCATATGTCGACCCTTAGCTGAGGATACCTCACTGGAATCTCCTGATTTTTTTCTTGTAGTTTGTGCAATTAGTGCAGCCTTTGTTAATTGCTAGCGCATAATTATAGAGAGAATTTCCATTGTAGTTGTAGTTTTTCATTGTTGTACAGTAAAAGAGTTGTGGCATGCATGTAGATTTGCACCAAGTATTTCGCAGCTGCGCTTGCAATTAAGTAGACATTATTTCCATTGCTATGTTATTTTATTTTGCTCTTCAAATTGTGCTTTTCTGTGTTATCGTGTGAAATATTGTGACAATAATGGCGTGTGAAAAACGTAACACTAGGCTCCAAAGTAAACTGAGAAATAATAGTGACGACGAGCGTAGCTTATCAGCACCACTGTGTAATGAAGTAACAGACATTCAACGTAGTAATTTGGTAATAGTGCATAGAGAAATGGAGCGGGTGGCAAACAATGGTGTAGGCAGTGAAACAATTAGTGAACAGGGAAGCATTATCGATCGATCGCTCGGTAACAGCTCGCCTCAGGAATCCGAAATGACAGGACACAATTTTGCAAATACTGTAGATTCAGGCTTTGCGTCCTCACCGTTTTCTCTAATAAGTCAAGACACATTTTCTGCTTGTCAAAATGTGAATGTTGCTGGTGCAAATGCACTGCCGCAAAGCGTAGAGGAACAGATTCCAGACACTAATGCATTGTTATTACAGTTGATGCAACAAATGGGACAAAGGCTACAAAAGTTAGACACAACGCTCGAACAAAATCAGAAACAAATGGGAAAAAATCTTCAAAAGTTAGACACAATCGAACAACACCAGAGACAAACACAGCAACAGTTAGACACAGTGGAACAAAATCTTAAAAAGTTAGACACAGTGGAACAAAATCTTAAAAAGTTAGACACAATGGAACAAAATCTTCAAAAGTTAGACACCACGCTTGAACAAACACGTGAAGATTAAACTACTGAGTTACATAACATCGAATCGAAATGTCAAAAAGTCTGTAATGACGTAAAAACACAAATTTGTGAGCATTTCCAACCTATTTTTTCGCGTCATGAAAATGCATTACAGAATCACGAAGCAGCCGTAAAAGAACTGCAAACTATTGTTCATGAAAATCACGACACCTTGCAAGCTAAAATTGACTCAGTTGCATCTACCGATTCGGTTACGCAACTTGCAAAAACTCAATAAAACTTAAAGGACACAGTAGATACGATTTCAACACAAATGGACACTCTGAAACTTGGTTCAGAAAAACACACTGAGGAAATAAGTACACTATCGGAGAAAGTAGCCGAACTTTCGGATCAGTTCACTAACTTATCTACAAAGGTAGATGATGATCTGAATGACACAAGACCTATCGCCATCACTGACACAGAAGAGCATGAACAAATTAGGAAATTCAAACAAAATCAGAATCAAATTAATACGCAACACCAAAGAGAAATCCGCGAAGTACAAGATCAGCTGACACAGGTAATTCAAGAATTACGTATTTCAGAGGACACTCGCGCCCCAATACGGGAAGAGGGACATAGAAATACGGAACAGCCACAAAATAATAACACAGCGCATTTCGGAAATTATGAAAGAAATTGGCAAGGTGCACCGAATTTTTAAATGGAACCGCCGAAACGACGTAACAATGACCGATATGCGACTCGCCGACATGATGACTTTGACTATAAGCTGTTCATTACTACACGTAAATTCAAAACGTTTAAGAATTCTGCCAACGACATTCATCCACAAGCGTGGCTCCATCAATTCTCTCATTGTTTTCCTCCCAACTGGTCATTGGAGCACAGGTTAGAATTTATGTGTGGCTACTTGGAGAATGAACCAGCTGTAAGAATGCAATCGGTCATTCACGATTGTCACAGTGAAGGAGATTTTTATCATGCCTTCCTCTCAGCATATTGGTCTCAAGCTACACAACACCGATTAAAACGTAGCATCATAATGATGAAACATTTCGAACAATCTGAATTTTCCAGTCTTGTGAAATATTTTGAAGACATGTTGCACAAGAATCAGTACCTGTCAAACCCATACAGCCCCTCAGAACTCATCCGCATTTGCTTACTCAAACTACCTGAACATTTACGACATATTATTTTAGCAGGACGTTGCAAAGAAGACATTGAAGCTTTTCAGGGACTGTTACAAGAACTGGAAATTGACACTGACAATCGCGGAACGCGAAAACAGGAGCACAACAATTACAGGTCACATCTGTCACAATTCCGCGATGAAAGAAATAATAACTGGACATGACAAGGCTATTCTCACAACACATATCGTGACCAAAACAGACTCCACCCGTATGACAACCGTTGGTAGAGTAGTAATAATTACAGGGAAAGATCACCTCTCCGCGGTAGTGGCTATCACAGAGACAACCAGAGAAACAGACAATTTGGGAACCAAAATAATTATTATCAAGGGAGACAGAATAACTTTAGACGCAACGGTCCAGCGCGCAGTTACGATTCAGGAAGAAATTCTCTACCACGTGACCGACAAGAAAGAAACTATGGAATCTACCGACATGACGACAGACGATATGATCGTAACGACAGACCTGAACTGCATCAGAACTGGCGGGATTCAAACAGAGCAGGGCCCTCTCGAGGAGGTGAATTTGTAGAAGTTAGGTCTCCTAATCCCAATAACGACGCGCACCAACAAAGAGACAATAGGCAATGACTCATACCGCTGCCAGCCATGAAACGTATGTATGAAACTGACGAAGCAGTTGCCGTAGCTAGTAATTACGTAAAAATGGAAGACATTAGGGACGTCTTACTCCAGGAACACGACGTAAAACATAACAACATTGCATATCCTGTGATTCACATTACAGTAAATGACGTAAAATTTACGGCAGTACTTGACTCTGGCAGTCCCATTTCAGTAATTAGTGAAACAGCCTTTAGCAAATGTAACAAATCGAACGATTGCCCCACACTTCCGTTACGTAAGATTAAATTACAAGGTGCAATCTTTGGAAAAAGTGTAGATGTACGCCAACAAACCAACTTAGAATTCTTTTGTCAAAGTCACAGCTTCTCTATGAACTTTCTCATTGTCCCTTTATTGGCGACGGAAATTATATTGAGAGTATACTTTTTGAATGAACACAAAGCAATCTTAAACTTTCACGATGCTGAAATAAGTTTAGAGAAAGAAGGTAAGTCAATAGCTTTGAAATTTGAAGATTGGCTCTCAAACCATGACGAGGAAATTAATCGGCTTTACCTTCTGTTAGAAAACAGTTCGGAGTTTTCTACGGAACTAGACACTAACAATCACTCTGCAAGTACTGACAGGGATGATATCGACGACATATTTGATACTAATGAGTTAATTCAAAATAAAATTCAAACAATTGAGAACTGTAATGACATTGATAGGCAGGACCTTTTTGAGATTTTACAAGCACATTCCACAGTTTTTACTCACAAAACAGGAACAATCAAGGGATTTCAATACCAATTTCGTGTTCATGAGCATACTAAATTTTGTATTAGACCATACGTAATTCCAGCACATTATAGAGACCGTGTTAAAACAGAAATACAATCTATGCTTGACGAGGGCATTATTGAGCCTGCAGTAAGTTCATACAACAATCCATTACATGTTGTTGAGAAGAAAAATGGATCGATCAGGCTTGTCTTAGATTCGAGACAAATAAATACTATCATCATTCCTGAAACAGACAGGCCGCAAACGTTAGAAGAACTTCTTCAAATTTTTAATGGTGTAAAAGTGTTGTCTTCTATTGATCTCAGATCCAGATTTTATCAGATCGAACTTCATCCAGAATGTAGAAATACACAGCTTTCCTTTGTTTCGGCGTTTGTTATCAGTTTCGGAAACTTCCTTTTGGTTTGAACATTTCTTCAGCAGCATTCATTCGCGGGCTAAATTCCATATTACCTGAGTTCTTAAAACGTCACATCACCTTATATGTGGACGATATTCTAATAGCGGAAGCTTCATGGGAACAACATAATCGCATCCTCAACAGTCTGTTACGTATTTTTGCAGAATCTGGAATTACAGTTAACTTGGAAAAGTCTGAATTCGGTAGGTCAAAGGTGAGGTTTTTGGGACATATTATTTCTTCTGAAGGCATTCAGCCGAATCCTGAAAAGTTAGAAGCAATCAGAGCCATTCCAGTTCCATCCACAAAAAAAACAATTCCGCAGTTTTCTAGGTCTCGTAAATTTTTACCGTCGTTTTCCGAATATGCAAATTCTTGTTGCACCAAAACTTTGTTCTCTCACTGGAAAAAATACTATTTGGAACTGGGACGAACAAGCACAGTTGGAATTCAATTCTTTGAAAGAATCGCTACTTAATGCGCCAATACTAGCTCATCCAGATCTGTCACAAGATTTCTGCCTTAGCACGGATTCTTCTCAAGTCGGTCTTGGTGCCCATTTATTTCAAGAAGCCATAGAAATTGACACTACTGTTCAGAAAACCATTGCTTTTGCTAGCCGAGTGCTAACAAAATCTGAAAAAAATTATTCCGTTACTGAATTAGAAGCTTTAGCTATCGTTTGGGCATTTAACAAATTCCGTTTCTTTCTTTCTGGTAAGCACGTAAAAGTATACAGTGATCATCGTGCATTACAATTTCTTATGTCTTCAAAATTAAATCATGACAGGTTAAAACGTTGGGCATTGTTTCTGCAAGAATTCCGCTTCACAATAGTCTACATTCCCGGCAAGGAGAACATTGTTGCGGACGCACTGTCACGCGCACCGGCTGGGCTTGAGAAAAGTAACACAGAAGGCAACCTCGAGAAAAATTTCAGTATTCTTTACATTCAGAAAGTCGCCTTTGAAAACTTCATTACCACATCTTTAAAGGACATTGCTCACGAACAAGATAAAGATCCGATTTGGAAAGACATCAAAAGTAAATGGCATGAAAAGACACACACTCAGATTCGGCATTATTATCCAGTTAGAAACAACATACTCTTCAAACGCTGCACTGTTGATGACAAGCTATGGGTACTTTGCATTCCAGGCGATTTTGTTAATAAGCTGATTTGGTACATTCATTTCAGCTACGCACATTTTGGTCCACGAAAATGTTATCATATTCTTCGAACGACTTGTTATTTTAACAATATGGAAAAGAGAATTCGAAGAGTCTTGTCTATTTGTAAACTTTGTCAAAAGGCGAAACCATCTACTGTCTCACATCGTGCTCCGTTGTTTCCTATTATTCCTTCTAAATTAAAAGAATTTGCTGCTGTTGATCTCTTGGGACCGCTTGTCAGAACATCTAATGGATTTTCGTACGTTCTAGTCGCTGTTGAACTTACTTCAAAATTTGTTTCTTTCACTCCGTTACGTAAAGCCACTGGACGGTCTGTATCCAACACCTTTGTTAAAAATTTCTTACATGAAGTTGGACACGTTAGTAAAGTAATTTCAGATAACGGACCGCAATTCAGACCTGCTGTTTGGTCACGCATGCTTCGGAATCATAAAATCAAACCTGTTTTTATTTCATTGTACTCACCACATTGTAACCCCTCCGAACGGATTATGAAAGAAATCAATAAGCTTTGCAGACTTTATTGTCACAGAAAGCATCAGCATTGGGACAGATGTTTACACTTATTTCAAAACGTGCTGAATGAAATGCCTCATGACTCCACGGCTTTACCACCTACTCTTGTACTAAATAATGAAGAACCACCGAACAGAATCAGAGAGCTTGTACCTTTCCCGAATACAC
Source organism: Schistocerca serialis cubense (assembly GCF_023864345.2). NCBI lineage: Eukaryota > Metazoa > Arthropoda > Insecta > Orthoptera > Acrididae > Schistocerca > Schistocerca serialis. Next base: position 1,146,825,535 of record NC_064639.1, on the reverse strand, counting down.
GTAAACTTCGACACAAAGACATAATTGATTTGGCTATTATAAATATAAAATCTGCAGCAGACAAAAGGAGAAAACTACACGGTAAAGCAAATGCAAAGAAATTATATATTGGTCAGAAAGTTCTCATTAAAGCTCATTCATTGTCACATAAGAAGAAACACTTGTGTCACAAATTTTTTCTAGTTTACAATGGACCATACAGAATCCGACGTATACAACATGATAATTGCGTTGAAGTTGAAACTCTGCGTACTAGGAAGAGTAAAGGTTTACACCACATTTCACATGTAAAACCGTTTATTGAAAGATAATCCGCTTTTTAACTTTATATTTGCCATATAACTTTTCACTTTACATTGCTAGTAGGCTTTGTCAGACTTAGAATCTGTTAATATGCAACAATGTTTGAAGTTAAATATCCAGTCAAGAACCAAGAGAACTTATTTCAACAGAAATTATGAACACATTGTTATAGTGAACAGACGACACAATGTTGTTATTTGTACATTCTTGCTTGTTAGTTGCACGATTATGTAACGACTATAAGGCTCACATACTTAGAACATTTACCAGTACTGCTAATGAGATTTTAATGCAAAATTTTGGTTTACTTGAAATTTGGTGTATCATGAGGTAAGTACATTGGCTTCTGCAGAACTTAGCTTTCAGAGGACAATAACTACGACACTTCCACAGAGATTATGTTGCAACAAGATGCACAGTTTAGGGCTACAGTACACGTATTTGAGTGATTAATTTTATACTTAAAACATTTATTTTTACATGTTTTTGAATTACAAAGAAAGTTTTCCGTGATACATTTCATTCCATTGCAATAATCTGTAACACCTGAGGGTATAATTACATTAATCCTCAGGGGGTACACACCTACTTTGTGTACGATGTGCTTGGCAAGCACAAGGAGCCCTAGCCAATATGGTATTTGCTTATACAACTTTACACTTCGGTACCATATTTCTCTAACACATAAATTACACAGCTATCTGATCATTTAACTGAGAGACAAACTTTTTTTTTTACTACATCAGTGACACATGTTTACGCAATCACACAGTTGGATAATTTCATACTTATGAAATTGTATTTTGTCTGTACTTTGTGAACTGTTCATATTTTTTTTGGAACCATTATGATACTATGAGAGCTTTGAATGTCGCATTTGGTAAGGGAGCATGATTTTAAAGTACGTTTGAGGTAGATGACACTACTGAAATGAGCAGAGAATTTTTTTTTAGGTTTTGACATTATTGCAGAAAGCTACGACGTTTTCGAGATTTGTCTGAGGTGTTATGATGTTATTTTTATGACGACGATGTGTATTATGCTGTTGAGGTATGTTTATGATCAATAAGCTGATGCTATATAAGGAATGTGATTACGTGTTTATATGTATATGAATAATGAATAGAAGTTAGGGACTCTGGTTTGTGAAAAAGGATGTTGGAAACCGAGAATCGTACTTTAAGAGTTATGAAATGTATGTAAATGCGTGAGTGTATTACAATGCCAACGAAAATTTCTTGGACACTGTTATATCAATAGGATTTTGTTTCTACACATTTGTAATGCAAATTCTCAACCTGTGATTTTTTTTTATATGAGACTGCCACTGTAGCAGAAACTGCTGTCATAAATATTTCAGTAAGAAAGGCAAGCGACCTTGACGTAATGCGTTTTGGACGCCCAGCTGAGAGGTAGTCGTCTGACAAAAGAAAGCCATTAGGTGCAAAAAAAAAGAGGCCATTATCCTCGCTATTGACATTTCTTTGTCGAAAGCATCACAAATACGACACGCTCAAACTTGAAAACATATGATAACACTGTGGCGCTCTTAATTTATTATATTTACTGAAATGCCTAATGAAATGACGAGAAATATTTTATGTCTATACACCTGATTATGACTACTGTCTTTCTAGTTGAGAGATTTTCTGTACTACCTTATGAAATGCCATATGGCTAATGAATGATGTTTCATGCCTTCCTTTGTACATATTTGCTCATATTCTTTAATATCTAGTTTCTAGCTGCACTGCTGCATTGGTTATTATAGAATTTTATAGATGTACTAATATAAATATTTTGTGTCTACAGATCCAGTAAATACTAATTTTGTAATACACTTCCCAAAAAAATGAGGGAGCACAAAGACATTTCCCTTCACAGGAACTGCATACATAATTTACTTTTCAAATACTTGGTAATTTTTATGGTAGAATAAGTTGTGGTGCACCACTTTAATTACATAGACATTAAGATGTGATTATACATTTCCCTTATCTGCATTGTTGTCTTTACTGTAATATTTTTCTGCTTGAGCGTTGTCATGTTTAGATATAATTTATTGCTTTTGCTTCTGCTGTTTGCCAGGCATAGTGCTACTAAATTTCACTTTACATTACTCTGTTAAGCCAGTTTTACTACTGATTTATTTTTCTTGTTTGCTGCGCATTGCCTTATATTAGTTGTAATATTGCAATTGCTTTGCTAATTTCTATAATGCTGCTTGCTTTGCAAATTTGAATTTTTTTGTCATTGCTGTTTGTCTAATTGTTTTGTGCTGCTGCATTGCCTCGTCCCTTAGTTTAGGATCTGAGCTCAGTAGATTTAAGTTAGCTTAAGAGGGGGTAGACTATATAAGAGAATGAGTTGCAATGAATTGGAAGAAATGCATTGAGAAGTTATACGAAAAAAAGTACAGAAAGCAGGTATAGATAGGACTTTTGGGAATAATGATGAACCAAGGTAGATCTCCATGCAAAATACTGCAGTAAAACGAACCCTGTCCTTTCCTTTTGTGTTATCCCACTATGTGTTTGTGTACCCTTGTGTATTTGTTTCCTTCCTGTCTCTGTGTAGTTTCATAGAATTTTTTTCCTTCTAATACTAAGCTACATTCACTATGATGAGGAGTACTGTTATCCTCAAATATAATTGGCATTAATAATATGTTATTTACCTTGTAAATATGCTTAGACATTATTTATTCTGTTTTGTTTTAATGCTCATGTGTAAAGTTGATGTTTCAAAAGTTATTCTGATCTTTTATGTATTTACTCATGTCATAATTCCTGTAACACTGATGTATATGTTACTTTGATTCTTTTGTAAAGCCTGTACCACAAATGTTATCTGTATTGTTATGTTCTTTAATGATGTATTTTATACCTTTGTTATTGTATTTTTATGTTATACAATTGTAATTGACACCAGTTCATCAAATTAAGTAACTTGTAAGTTACATTTCACTGCACACGTTTCTGTTGGTCATAGTATATGGACAATATGTGAGAAGTAGGGACTGTTAGTGTTTACACGTGTGTTGATAATTCAGCAAGGGACTGGATAACAGCATTGCTGGTTCTAAGGACAATTCCAAAAACTTTGTGAGTGCACAAGTGGTAGTTATGGACTTGCTATATTGTCCGCAAGACTCTTCAATGGTGATTGTGCGCCTGCACAGTCGCAACAGATGGCTGCTGGCCATCTCTACAAGGACTACAGTGGGTCTACACCTTTGATGATTCATCAGTACCATTATTTCTACAAGGACTGTAGTGGGTCTGCACCTCTGGTGGCCCACCAATACCACAATCTCTACAAGGACTACAGTGGGTCTGCTCTGTAATGACCTACCTACCAATATTCTTCAAAACTTCGACTGACTCTGCGGTGGGTTTGCTCTGTTGTGGCCCATTACCTGTCTGCATGTCAAGAATCAGTACTGTCTTTCCATTGGAAGGACAACACTACTTCTTCAAGACAGCATGGACATCCACTACTTCTGTGTGCATTTTCTTTTACTGCTCAGACTTTGGGAAAAACACTGCTATTTTACTGTGATGAACGATCAGGACTGTCTTTATGGACTGTGAGAAAATTTTAGCTTTTGACCAATAATGTATCAATAAGTGTGTGCATTTGATATCTTTGTTATTGTAATTATGAAAAATTTTATCAAATCATTATTGGCCACTGCCCAAAACAATTTGTAAAATTTTTTGTGGGGAGCATGGGGGCTATGTAAGTAGGCTGTTTAGGTTTTCTTATTGGTAACGCCACGTAGAAGTAGGCTGTTTAGGTTTTCTTATTGGTAACGCCACGTAGCGCTCTGTGTGAGAATCACTGGCTGTGCTGTGTGCAATCTGTGGCTGGTTTGCATTGTTGTCTGCCATTGTAGTGTTGGGCAGCTGGGCTGTTAACAGCGTGTAGCGTTGCGCAGTTGGAGGTGAACCGCCAGCAGTGGTGGATGTGGGGAGAGAGATGGCGGAGTTTGGAAATTTGTAAGACTGGATGTCATGATCTGTTATGTATATTATGATGTTTCAACACTATTAAGGTAAATACATTGTTTGTTCTCTACTAAAATCTTTCATTTCCTAACTATGCCTATCAGTAGTTAGTGCCTTCCGTAGTTTGAATCTTTTATTTAGCTGGCAGTAGTGGCGCTCGCTGTTTTGCAGTAGTTCGAGTAACGAAGATTTTTGGTGAGGTAAGTGATTTGTGAAAGGTATAGGTTAATGTTAGTCAGGGCCATTCTTCTGTAGGGATTTTTGAAAGTCAGATTGCGTTGCGCTAAAAATATTGTGTGTCAGGTTAAGCACAGTCCTGTATAATTGGTTTAAGGGGACGTTTCATCCTAATGAAGTAAAGTTAACAGCCTGTTGTTGTTATTAACATCGATGGACAAGTAATGATGGCGTACTGGGCTATACTACATACGCAGCTTATGACTACTACTCCTTCCCCAGTTATCATTCAGTCTCTCCTAGATCCGTTGAAACGGCCCTGTTACATACATTATAACCCGCCCCCCCCCTCCTCCACTTAAGCATTCAATTAATTTTCTAAAGGAAAATAAGGGATCTTAACCGGTCAGCGAATGATAAGAGTAGGCGAAAAGTGGTAAAATGTCTTTTCATTAAAAGAAAGAAACTGGTACGCTTGCCTAATATCGTGTACGGTCCCCGAGAGCAGGCAGAAGTGTCGCAGCGCGACGTGTCATCGACTCGACTAATGTCTGAAGTAGTGTTGGAGGGAATTGACAACATGATTCTTGTAGTCCGTAAATCCGTAAGAGGGCGTGGAGGTGGAGGTCTCTTCTGAACACCACGTTGCAAAGCATCCCACATATGCTTAATGATGTTCATGTGTGGGGACTGTGAGGCCAGCGGAAGTGCTTATACTCAAAAGAGTGTCCCTGAAGCCACTCTGTAGAAATTATGGACGTGTGGGGTGTCGCATTGTCCTGCTGGAATTGCCCAAGTGTGTCGGAATTCACGATGGACATGAATGGATGCAGCTGATTAGACAGGAGGCTTACGTACGTGCCACATGTCAGAGTCGTATCGAGACGTATCAAGGGTCCCAATCCTCCAACGGCACACGCCCCACACCACTGAAGAGCCTCCACCATCTTGAACAGTCCCCCTGCTGACATGCTGGGTTCTTGGATTCATGAGATTGTCTCCATACCCGTACACGTCCATCGTCCGACGAGGCAACATTTTTCCAGTCATCAACAGTCCAATGTCGGTGTTTACAGCCCAGCGAGGCGTAAAGCTTGTGTTGTGTAGTGATCAGGGATAGAAGAGTGGGTCTTCAGCTCCGAAACCCCATGTCGATAATGTTTCGTTAAATGGTTCGCAGCTGACACTTGTTGATGGCCCAGCATTGAAATCTGCAGCAATATTCACGCCAAACGATTACTTTGGAACAACAGGCACTACTTAGCCTACCAACGGAATTTACTTTCAAGGGGAAAGACGATTTACAGAGTGAATTTTCACTCAGGATCGGAGTGTTCTCTGATATGGGAACTCCCTGGCAAATTAAATCTGGGTGCCAGACCGTGACTCGCATCCGGCACTTTTGCCTTTCACATGCAACTGCTCTACCAACAGAGTTAATGCCCCCTTCTCACTGCCGTACTTCCTTCGATTCCTTGAATACAGCTAGTAGGTTAGTTGAACGCTTACCAGCAAAAAGCAAGGTCCTGCGTTCTAGTGCAGGTCAGGCACACGGTTTTAGTCAGTTTCGAAACAAGATTCGAATGTAAAACAATAAGTCCTTGTTTCGAATTCATCAAGGACTGGTAGCTTCCACCAGCCTAGAGTTACGGCAGTTCTTACCGATTGAAGTTTGAAATGGTAGATGTTATGGAGCTGTTGGGAGTGGTAAGGTAATGGACTGAAAATATCCACAAAGAAACATTCTTTTCTCACAACATTTATTCGTCTCAGCGGCATTTTAACAATATCAATAAAAATGAACGTCCCAAAGCAGCACTTACAACCGATACCATATACTGAGGTGACAAATGTTATGAAACAGCAATATTCACATATACAGATGAAGGTGGTGTCGCGCACATAATGTATTAAAGTCTACCGCATTGGCCGAGCAGTCACTTGTACTCAAGCGGTTCATGTGAAAAGATTTCCTGTAATTATAGCCGCATGGCGGTAATTAACAGATTTCGAACACGGAATGTCAGTTGCATGGGACATCCTATTTACAAAATACTTAGGGAAATCTGGGTGCCAGACCGTGACTCGCATCCGGCACTTTTGCCTTTCACATGCAAGTGCTCTACCAACAGAGTTAATGACCCATTCTCACTGCCGTACTTCCTTCGATTCCTTGAATACAGCTAGTAGGTTAGTTGATTACGTGGAGGGTAAAAATCAGAATACTGGAATACTGGAATACTGTTTTTTAGTTAATAATACACTTAAGAGTTAAAGAAAGTGGTACACCTGCCAAGTGACGTAAGACGACGTGGCATGGATTCATCTATTGGCTAAGTAGTGCTGGAGGGAACTGACACCATGTATCCTGCAGGGCTGTCCATAAATCCATAAGAGTACGAAGGGGTGGAGATGTCTTCTGAACAGCACGTTGCGAGGCATCCCAGATACGCTCAATAATGTTCATGTCTGGGTAGTTTGGTGGCCAGAGGAAGCGTTTAAACTCAAAAGAGTGTTCCACGAGCCACTCTGCAACAATTCTGGACGCGTGGGGTGTCGTGGAGGGGACTGTTCAAGCTAGTGGAGGCTCAGTAATGGTGTGGGGCGTGTGCAGCTGGAGTGATATGAGACCCTTGATACGTCTAGATACGACTCTGACAGCTGACACGTACGTAAACATCTTGTCTAATCAGCTGCATGCGTTCATGTGCATTATGCATTCCGACGTACTTGGCGAATTCCAGCAGAACAATGCGACAGCGTGGAGGGTAAAATTCGTAGAGGGAGACCAAGAGATGAATACACTAAGCAGATTCAGAAGGATGTAGGTTGCAGTAGGTACTGGGAGATGAAAAAGCTTGCACAGGATAGAGTAGCATGGAGAGCTGCATCAAACCAGTCTCAGGACTGAAGACCACAACAATAGGGAAATCTATCTGCGAGATCCACAGTGTCAAGAGTGTGCTGAGAACATCAAATTTCAGGCATTACCTCTCGCCACAGACGACGCAGTCACTGATGGCTTTCACTTAACGACCAAGAATAGCGGAATTTGCGTAGAGTTGTCAGTGCTAACAGAGTACCAACACTGCGTGAAATAACGGCACAAATCAATGATGGACGTACGACGAATGTATGCGTTAGGGCAGTGCGGTGAAATTTGGCATATAGGGGCAATGGCAGCAGACGACCGACGCAAGTGCCTTTGCTAACAGCACGACATCATCTGCAGCGTCTCTCCTGGACTCGTGACCATATCGGTTGGACCCTAGACAACTGGAAAACCATGGCCTGGTCAGATAAGTCTCGATTTCAGTTGGTAATAGCTGATGGTAGGAGTCGAATGCGGCGCAGACACCATGAAGCCATGGACCCAAGTTGCCAGGAAGATACTATGTATGCTGGTGGTGGCTCCAAAATGGTGTGAGTTATGTTTACACGGAATGGACTGCGTCCTCTGGATATTCTGCTGCTTGGAGACCATTTGCAGCCATTCACGGACGTAATGTTCCCAAACAAGGATGGAATTCTTATGGATGACAGTACGCAATGTCACCGGGCCACAAAAACGTTAATTAATATCAAGTGGCGTTCTATATCCTGATAATTTCATTTCGCAGCAATGAATTTTCTCCCAGACTGCCACTTTTATTTAGCATAGTCTGTTGTTTGCACGTCCAGTCTTGCACCTATATGGAGAAGGAGCCAACTTGGATGAGATCTGTGAGACTACCTTACAAGACGCACGGTAAGAAAACTGATGTCATTGGTGATGCCAGAAAGTGAAAATACATACTCTCATAAACGGTTGTATTGATAGAACCTGGCATTTCTCCAAGGTGGGTAGGGAATTTTTATGTAATCCACCATGTAACGGATAGCTAGGTGAACATTATAATAATAATCCACCGTCGCCATTTCTCTATTTTCTTTTCGATTTTTTCTTTTTTAAAACATTACAAGTTCAATGATAGGATTTTTCTCATCAAAATCGACAGAAAACCAACAACGACAACAATAGTTCAAGGAAATATGCCCACGTCGCAAGCAGTAGATTAACAGATAGAGAAAATAGACCTATATGAGTGTATTGAACGGGTGACTCAGTTCGTAAAGGGAGATGAAAGTCTAGTAGTCATGGCGGACTGGAATGCCTTTGTATGGGAAGAAGTACAAGAAAGTCTTAGAGAGTAAAGGCCTGGTAGTAAGAATGTGTGATGAGAAAGACGAATTGAATTCTGTAATAGATTATGAGGTATATTTAGGAAAAGGCCAGGAGATGCAGGAATATACCAGTTTGATTACATCTTGGTCAGGCAGAGATTGCGAAATCAGATATTGGATACTAAGGCCTACCCAGGAGCAGATATAAATTGATATCACAATTTATGAGTTATGAAGAGTAGGCCTAAGTTAAACAGACATGCCATAAAGAATCAGTGCGCAAAGAAGTGGGATACGGAAGAACTAAGGAATGAAGACATGTGACTGAAGTTCTATGAGGCTATAGATACTGCGATAATGAATAGCTCAGTGGGCAATTTAGTTGAAGAGGAACAGAAGTTGGACCGAAAAACGTAGGTACAAGAAAGATAACTGCGAGGAAACAGTGGGTAGCAGAAGAAATACTTCAACTGATGGACGAAGAAAGGAAGTACAAAACTTTCTGGGAATTTCACGAACACAGAAGTACAGGTCACTTTGGAATGAAAGCTAAGGCAAAATGGCTGCATGAAAATGTGAAGAAATCGAAAACGAAATGATTGTGGAAAGACTGACTCAGCACATAAAAAGTTAGAACAACTTTCGGTGAAATTAAAAGCAATGGTGGTAACATTAAGAGTGCAGTAGGAATTCCACAGTTAAGTGCAGAGGAGAGAAAGGGTACACTGAAGGACTCAGTGAGAGGGAGTCAACAGGAAAGAGGGGGTTCAGTATTAGAATTAGAATTTGAAAGCGCTTTGGAACACTTAAGGTCCAATAATGCAGAATGGATTGATAACATTCTAACGGTATTTTTAAAATAACTTACAAAAGTGGCAATTCAGTTATTCACGTTGGCGTGTATAGTATATGGCGATATACCATCAGACTTTCGGAAAGACATCGTCCACACAATTCCGAAGATTTCAAGATTCGACAAGTGCGAGACCTATCGCATTATCAGCTTAACAGCTCCTTCAGCCAAGTTGCTGACAAGAATAATATACAAAAGAATGGAAATAAAAATTGAGGATCTAGTAGCTGACGATCAGTTTGGATTTGGGGAAGATAAACGCGCCAGGCAGCCAATACTGACGTAACAGCTGACAACAGAAGCAAGACTGAAGAAACATCAAGACGCCTTCGTAGGATTTCTCGACCCTGTAAAAGAGTGTGACAGTGTAAAATGATGCAAGAGTGTAAAATGATGGAAGATGTTCGAAATTCTGAGACAAATAGGGGTAAGCTTTAGGGAAAGACAGATGAAATACAACATGCACAAGATCCAAGAGGGAACAATAAGAGTGAAAGACCATGAATGAAGTGAACAGGGTGTAAGGCGGGGATGTAGTCTTTGGCCCCCACTATTCAATCCATACATCGCAGAAGCAATGACGGAAATAAAAGGTGAGGGGATTTGACTGATAAGATACACTGATGACATTGCTATCCTCAGTGGAAGTGAAGCAAGATAGCAGGATATGTTTGTTGTGATGGACAGTGTAATGAATGCAGAGTATGAACTGAGAGTAAATCTAAGAAAGACGAAAGTAATGAGAAGTAGCAGAAATGAGAACAGCGAGAGATTTAGCATCAGGTTTGGTAATCAAGAAGTAGGTAAAGTTAACGAATTTAGCTACCTAGGCAGCAAAATAACCCATGACAGATGGAGCGGGGAGGACATAAAAAGCAGACTAGCACTGACAGAAAGAGCGTTCCTGACCAAGAGAAGTCTGCTAGTATCAAACATAGGTCTTAACTTGAGGAATAAATTTCCGGAGCTCAGCATGGACATTGGGAAACCGGAAAAGAAAAGAATCGAAGTATTTGAGATGTGGTACTACATAAGAATGTTGACAATTACACTCCTGGAAATGGAAAAAAGAACACATTGACACCGGTGTGTCAGACCCACCATACTTGCTCCGGACACTGCGAGAGGGCTGTACAAGCAATGATCACACGCACGGCACAGCGGACACACCAGGAACCGCGGTGTTGGCCGTCGAATGGCGCTAGCTGCGCAGCATTTGTGCACCGCCGCCGTCAGTGTCAGCCAGTTTGCCGTGGCATACGGAGCTCCATCGCAGTATTTAACACTGGTAGCATGCCGCGACAGCGTGGACGTGAACCGTATGTGCAGTTGACGGACTTTGAGCGAGGGTGTATAGTGGGCATGCGGGAGGCCGGGTGGACGTACCGCCGAATTGCTCAACACGTGGGGCGTGAGGTCTCCACAGTACATCGATGTTGTCGCCAGTGGTCGGCGGAAGGTGCACGTGCCCGTCGACCTGGGACCGGGCCGCAGCGACGCACGGATGCACGCCAAGACCGTAGGATCCTACGCAGTGCCGTAGGGGACCGCACCGCCACTTCCCAGCAAATTAGGGACACTGTTGCTCCTGGGGTATCGGCGAGGACCATTCGCAACCGTCTCCATGAAGCTGGGCTACGGTCCCGCACACCGTTAGGCCGTCTTCCGCTCACGCCCCAACATCGTGCAGCCCGCCTCCAGTGGTGTCGCGACAGGCGTGAATGGAGGGACGAATGGAGACGTGTCGTCTTCAGCGATGAGAGTCGCTTCTGCCTTGGTGCCAATGATGGTCGTATGCGTGTTTGGCGCCGTGCAGGTGAGCGCCACAATCAGGACTGCATACGACCGAGGCACACAGGGCCAACACCCGGCATCATGGTGTGGGGAGCGATCTCCTACACTGGCCGTACACCACTGGTGATCGTCGAGGGGACACTGAATAGTGCACGGTACATCCAAACCGTCATCGAACCCATCGTTCTACCATTCCTAGACCGGCAAGGGAACTTGCTGTTCCAACAGGACAATGCACGTCCGCATGTATCCCGTGCCACCCAACGTGCTCTAGAAGGTGTAAGTCAACTACCCTGGCCAGCAAGATCTCCGGATCTGTTCCCAATTGAGCATGTTTGGGACTGGATGAAGCGTCGTCTCACGCGGTCTGCACGTCCAGCACGAACGCTGGTCCAACTGAGGCGCCAGGTGGAAATGGCATGGCAAGCCGTTCCACAGGACTACATCCAGCATCTCTACGATCGTCTCCATGGGAGAATAGCAGCCTGCATTGCTGCGAAAGGTGGATATACACTGTACTAGTGCCGACATTGTGCATGCTCTGTTGCCTGTGGTTCTGTCAGTGTGATCATGTGATGTATCTGACCCCAGGAATGTGTCAATAAAGTTTCCCCTTCCTGGGACAATGAATTCACGGTGTTCTTATTTCAATTTCCAGGAGTGTAGGTGGACTGATAAGGTAAGGAATGAGGAGTTTCTGAGGAGAATCCTTGAGGAAAGGAATATATAGGAAACACAGATAAGAATAATGGACCGGATAATAGGGCACCTGTTAAGATATCAGGGAATAACTCTTATGGTACGACAGTGAGCGTTAGAGGGTAAAAGCTGTAGAGGAAGACAGAGAGATTGGAATACACTAAGCAAATAATTGAGGACGTAGGCTGCAAGTGCTACTCTGAGATGAAAATACTGGCACAGGACGGAAATTCGTAGTTGTCAGAAGACTAATGACTTAAAAGACCGTGTGTTTATCTGCTAATGCTACGACGGACTACTTGCCCCCTGATAATTTTTACAGCTTAAATCCATTCAGTATGATCCTTGCAATCTCAGACAGAGCCAGAGGACACCCAATTGAAAATATTTATGGGGGTGTTTCCCGTTCTGCCACCCTGCATCGTCTTCTGGAAAGACAGGAGATGGACGTGGCCTGATCAACGCTGTTTATACAGGGTGTTACAAAAAGGTACGGGCAAACTTTCAGGAAACATTCCTCAGACACAAATAAAGAAAAGATGATATGTGGACATGTGTCCGGAAACGCTTACTTTCCATGTTAGAGCTCATTTTAGTTTCATTCTTCCACCTACGTTCAATGGAGCACGTTATCATGATTTCATACGGGATACTCTACCTGTGCTGCTAGAACATGTGCCTTTACAAGTACGACACATGTTCATGCAGGATGGAGCTCCTGCACATTTCAGTCGAAGTGTTCGTACGCTTCTCAACAACAGATTCGGTGACCGATGGATTGGTAGTGGCGGACCAATTCTGTGGCCTCCACGCTCTCCTGACCTCAACCCTCTTAACTTTCGTTTATGGGGGCATTTGAAAGCTCTTGTCTACGCAACCCCGGTACCCAATGTAGAGACTCTTCGTGCTCGTATTGTGGACGGCTGTGATACAATACGCAGTTCACCACGGCTGCATCAGGGATTCTATGCGACGGAGGGTGGATGCATGAATCCTCGCTAACGGAGGACATTTTGAACATTTCCTTTAACAAAGCGTTTGAAGTCACGCTGGTACGTTCTGTTGCTGCGTTTTTCCATTCCATGATTAATGTGATTTGAAGAGAAGTAATAAAATGAGCTTTAACATGGAAAGTAAACGTTTCCGGACACATGTCCACATATTTTCTTTCTTTGTGTGTGAGGAATGTTTCCTGAAAGTTTGGCCGTACCTTTTTCTAACATCCTGTATAAAGGATGCGTTCAAGATCTCGTAGAAACTAGAGGTAAGTTGATTTATGCTAGAAATGTGAAGAACTCCAGAACATGCATTTATGTCAAAAACTGAATTCCATTCATCCCGATGGCGGACTTTTATTCGAGGGACTTAGTGTGCATCGGGATGAAACAACGTGAGTAAACAAACAGGTGGGCAGTTTTATTCTCCACAAATTTCTTACAATGACAGAACTCCTCCTTCACAGGAAGTGAGGAGAACTGGTAGACAGAAAAAGGAACAACTCGTGATTGATAATGAAGCCACTGCCCACACAGTCGTGTGGAGAAGCAGCCGCCACCAACTGCAGAGGAGTTGCTAGCCCACTGAACTCGTATTCAGCAGGGCAGTGGTTCAAATCCTTGCCCGGTTATCCAGATTTAGGTTTTTCGTGATTTCTCTAAATTTCTCCAGGCAAATGCCAGGATGGTTCCTTTGGAAAGCGCAAGGCCGATTTCCTTCCCCATCCTTCCGAACTCCGTGCTTCTACTTCGTCTCTAATGAACTACATGTCGACGGGACGTTAAAATCTAATGTCCTACTCCTCAACAGCAGAGGTGAGTAACAACAACAATTTTTTATTCGAAAACAGTCTGGAGTTCCTGAATACTGCAGGAAAACTACTGTCAGAGATTGTGTTGATTTCAAAATTAGTTTCGTCTTTCAAGGGAGCATTTCCATTAGGATTCTTTCCAGACCTATTACAAGAAGCAGGAGAGAGTTTAATTAGATCCTTACGTTGGCTGTGATGTGTTGGCACAAGAGCCAACACCGTGTAGCTAGAGGAGGCCGAAATGCACGCGTTTAAGCTCACGCAAACTGGCGTGAGGTCTGGAACAGGACAATGTAATTAATATAGCCAATACGGTACGTTGCTGCTGGAATACTTAACTTTAATCCATAATTGGTGTACATCGCTCTTGACGGTACATGTTTTACAATCTCAATATTAACTGGTAATGGCGCCTTGCTAGGTCGTTGCAAATGACGTAGCTGAAGGCTATACCTGCCGTGTGGCGGCGCTCGGTCTGCAATCACTGACAGTGGCGACACACAGGTCCGACGTATACTAGCGGACCGCGGCCGATTTAAACCACAAGATGTATTCCCTTATGCATGTACTTAGGCCACATAGAACTCCGCCTATTTCACGTAGTCCCTAATAAAGCGTGTACAATGTTGTCCGCAGTTAAGAACACGTTTTAAACTATATACTTTATTACTTTCTATTATTAATTATCAATGTAATACTGCTTGTTGTAAGATTTCTTATCTAATACCAAAAACCAAATAGGTGAATAGTTTCTGTGATGATTTCGATAGACCACGCTCGATCTCGTCAAACTAAATAACACGCCTGATGGAAGATTAATGTATAAAAGAATCTTATTATCACACACAAATACATACAGTAATTATACAATAGTAGACTAACAGTAATCCAAAAGATGTGGAGATAGATACAGTAATCCAAAAGATGTGGAGATAGATAAAACTAACGTGTATGTTGCACGTTTGTGCCATATATCCACTGCCAGCATATAACACATGTTGCTACATTACACAGCCCGTCGAACGTTAACACCATCACCAACAACAGTGTCGCATGTTTAAATTCTCACTGCTGAGAGGTCGCCAGGCCCTTGACCTAGGATATTTGCACACTCGCTGACGATCTGGAACTGAAAACCTCTCCTCCCCATGCAGCTGAACTGTTAACGATGAAATATTTCTTTCACTATTGGGATATATGACAAAGGGGAATGGCCTGAGGACTTCCTTGTAACAGTTATGATACCAATAGAGAAAAAGAAAAACACTAAAAAATGTGAAGAGCACCGGACCATCAGTCTAATTTCTCATGCAGCTAAAGTCTTGCTGAGAGTGTTGAATAGAAGGCTATATAGCAAGCTGGATAGAGGGATTGCAAAAGAGCAGTTCGGATTTAGAAGAGGAAAAAGGAACAAGAGATGCTATGGGCCTGTTAAGAACTATAGGTGAAAGATATATGGAAAAAGGTAGAGAAATCTTTACCGTTTTTATAGATTTAGAAAAGGCTTTTGACAGAGTTCGGTGGAACAAGCTGAAGGATTTTTTGAAGAGGAAAGGAGTAGATTGGAAAGAGAGACGACTGATATACAATCTATATTTACACCAGAAAGTAAGGATAAGGATTGGAAAGTAAATGTCAGAAGGAAGCAGCATTGGACGAGGTGTTAGACAAGATTGTTGCCTTTCCCCACTGTTGTTTAATGCATACCTTGAAGAGGTTATTGCGAAAGGCTTAGATGGAAAAAGAGGAATATGTATTGGTGGAAAGAGGATAGAATGTGTATGATTTGCTGATGACATGGTATTAGTGGCAGAAAGTGAGCGGACAGTGAATAACACGCTGAAAGATCTGAATGAAGCTTGTGTGGAATATGGAATGCAAATAAACACAGCAAAAACAAAGAATATGGTCATCAGTACAAGATGCAGACTGTCCAATATTAGGCTAGGACAGTCTATCATCAGCCAAGAAAGTGCATTTAAATATCTTGGAAGCACAATAACTGAAAACTTGAGATGTCACCAGGAGGTGAAAACTCGCATTGCCATAGCGAAGGATGCATTCAACAGAAAGAGGAGACTCTTATGTGGCAAATTAGATAAATGCCTAAGGAAAAGGCTTGACAAGTGTTTTGTCTGGAGTGAGTTGGGTTGGTGAGAGAAGATATTCGCTGAAGGTTGTAAGAGAAAGGAAAAAGAACTGGTTGGGACATTCGTTGAGAAGGGAGTGCTTGCTAGCAGATATTTTGGAAGGATTGGTTTGTGGGAGAAGACCGAGAGGAAGAAGGAGTACAAGATGATAGACGACATAAAGGGAAAAGAACATTATGCAGACCTGAAGAGGATGGCAGAAGACCGGACAGCCTGGAGAACTACCATGTGAAAATCTACCTTTTGGCAGAACACTGATGATGATGATGATGATTGGGATTTCGATCAGATAACTTCTTGTCGACCAACATTACAGTAACGAACTTGGACACGGGCCTGTGTTATTGCAGTTTATTATTTTTAATCAGGTATAGTTGGCAAATATTTGTATCATTGACGATGGTCTGATTTGTAAATGGCAAAGAGTGGTAGTAAAAACGAGGATGACGTCACCCATCCGCATCTGCCGAAGGACGATGCGCCATTTGCCAGGAACTGCTTAGGAGCCATGATGCGAGCGGAGACAAGGCGCTTAGCTGCTCATTTGTATTCACGGCACACCGGTGTAAAAAGGAGACAGACTGCCTGGCGCCGTGCCACGTTCATATCTCGGACCAGGATGCATACCACGAGCTTATAGCAGTCACCTGAGCCAGCGCTTAATTTATTGGCTTGCTTCGACATAACGCCCTGTGCTACAGCAGTGAGTTCGTGTCACAACACAAATTTGATTCCAAATTACATTTTTTTTTCTCTTTTTCTACGGCACTGCTGTAATAAATAGGTGACAGTTTTGAAATATCTGGTACCTATGTACCTGTACAAGCTGTATTCGATATTATAATTCACTCAATTTTGTTACGCAGACCACAGCAAGAGAGAGTAGAATCAAGGATGTGGAAGGAGTCTAGGTACGGATAACAATAGAGAAGAAATTCTTAGCAACTTAGCATTTGCACTGAATGAAATTCTGCCTCTATAGCTCTTAACGCGATTTGTGCTTCTGCCACCTAAATGTAATCTAAGTTATTAGAACTTCGCTACTTTGAAAAAATTACGGATTCCCCAGTTACATATTTTTTTGCTGCTGTTTGCCCTTTACTAGCAGCTTAATAGTCCACAGCTACTTTTCAAAGAAAATTGTCACCCATATCTATAACAGAGGCCTATGTACATAATTCTGTTACTAGTCATGAAGTTCTACAACGAAAATTTCTACTTGGCACACTCCTAAGAGGAGTTTTCAGTCCCTGACTACTAGGAAACTCAGATTTCTTATTTTGTGTTAGATGCGAGGTTAAGGAAACCCATTGCACCAGCAACTTATTTTTACTCGGAACCACAGATAAGGAAGGAAACATATGCAATAAAACTGTAACAGTGAAAATCGTAGTTCAACTGAAATCGACGTTTTTATCAATCTAAATATTATAACGCAGTAATTGTAGAGTTCGAGCCTTAGTAATTTAAAAATACAGAAGTATGTTATAATAATTACGCTTTACGATGGCTCCAGAAAATCCTGCTGAGACATTCTCAAAAAACCTGATATTTTGACAGTATACATATTCATTAATGTACTTTGTCGTTACGGAAAATTTCTCTTTATCCGAAAACAGCGCAATCCATGAATTTAGTACGAAGACCAAAAACAGCTGCTGCAAAGTCTGCAGTATCTTAACATTGGCACAGAAAGGAGTTATTTAAGTAGGCACACATGCTTTCGGCTACCTATCTCAGCATATTAAATGCCTTGTTGGTAATGTGGTGCAGTTTAAGACGGAAACCTGGCTAAAGCCGGAGGTAAGCTCAGCTGTAATTGGTGCACAGGACCTAACGGTGTGCAGAAAGGATAGATTAAATGCAGTTGGTAGCGGCGAGTTTAATGCTGTTAAAATTGGTTTACCTCGTAGTGAAACTGAAGCAGATAGTTCCTGCGAGTTAGTTTGTGAAGAGGTCCACTTGACAAGCAGAGTAAATTAATAATTGTTTCTTTTTACCGATCCTCTGATTCATATGATTCAGTTGCTGAACAAAGAAAACGAGTATCTTATCAAATAGGTATTCGGCTTTTACAACTATGGTTGGTGGTGACTTCAGTCTACCCTCGATTGTTGAAAATACAAAATCAAATGCTTAGAAATAGAACTAAATGCTTTCTCCGAAATTATTTGGAGCAGTTAGTTCTGGACCCCACTCTGAGTGTAATGGTTGCGAAAACTTATTTGACACCTTAGCAAAACATAATCCTGGAAAAATAGACAACATCATTACGTATACCGCCATTATAGCGAGACTGGTCATCACAACTTTCAAATCTTCCGGAATTAAACGCAAAACATATCTAATTACAAAAGCAGATGAAAATTTGATTGACACCTTCCAAGACACAGTCTTCACTCTTTCTAGACTAGTATATGTAGACCAGATGTGTCATAGTATCGGCGGCGATTGAGAGTCTTACACCGAATAAATTAATAAAAGATGGTGCTGATCACTCCTGGTACACAAAAAACGAGAGAACAATATTGCAGAAGCAACGAACAAATCATGTATCATGCCAAATTTAAAAGAACACAAAAGCTCCAGTGTTGGCAGTATTTTACCTAAGCTCGAAAATTAGCGCGGACTTCAATGTGAGATAATTTTGATAGCTTCCACTACGGAACTATTTCTCTAAATCAGACAGGGAATCCAGATACATTCTCGTTATACCTAAAGTACACCAACTTCCAGGCACACTCCGCGGAAGCGGTTGTAATATTCCTGGTGACAACGCCACTACAATGGAGTTTTTAAACATAGTTTTCCGCAATTTCTTCACCACAGAAGGCAAAGTAAACATTCCAGAATTACAATCAGGAACAGCTGCCAACATGAGTAACTTAGTATATACCCTCGCTGTGGAGAAACTGCTTAAGAAAAGGAAGTCTTCCAGCCCAGATAACATACGAATTAGGTTCCTTTAAGAGTAGAATGACAATAAAGGAGTACTCAGCAATCATATACAACTGCTCGAACGATGAAAGTGGCACAGGTCATATCAGTGCACAAGAAATCAAATATGTGTAATCCAATGAACTGCAGACTGTATCACTGACATCAATTTGCAGTAGGTTTTTGAAATATAGTTTACTGTCTTAGAATATTGTGAATTGTAGTAAAAAAATTAAAGTGAATAATAATATGTCGCCAGCTGGTATTTTCTTGTGATCTCTCCATGGCCTTCGATTAAGCAGATCATGATACTCTCTTAAAGAAGCTCAAGTTTTCTGCAATTGATGGCTTTACACACAGCTGGTTTGAATCATACTTCACAAACAGAATGGAACGGTTGTGCTAAATAATTCTGACAATTACAGAAAGGTAGAAAATTTTAGGGACAC
The DNA here is from genome assembly GCF_023864345.2 of Schistocerca serialis cubense. Classification (NCBI taxonomy): domain Eukaryota; kingdom Metazoa; phylum Arthropoda; class Insecta; order Orthoptera; family Acrididae; genus Schistocerca; species Schistocerca serialis. The sequence continues at coordinate 1,146,806,192 of NC_064639.1, read as the reverse complement.
ACACACACACAGACACACACACACACACACACACACACACACATACACACATATATATATATATATATATACATACATATATATATATATATATCTATCGCAAAGGGAGTACCACAGGGTTCAATTTTAGGTCCACTCTTATTCCTTATATATGTGAATGTCTTCCACGTAACATTCTACAAGCAAAACAGGTACTTTTTGCAGACAATACTAGTGTTACAATAAATGCCTTTAGGGAGAAAGCAACAGAAAAGTTAGTAAACGGTATTTTCAAAGGATTATTATGTCGTTCTCTGAAAAAGGACTCTCCCTGTATTTAGCAGAAACACCCTACATTCATTTCTGTACAACATTATAGTCATACAGTATTTGATACAGCACATGAGCAGGAGTCAGTAAGTAGTGGAGAATGCACCATATTTTAATATGTACATATCAACGAAAATTTGAACTGGAAGACACATATTATTAAGGAACTCAAAAAATTAAATTCAGCTAAGTTTGCTCTTAGCATAATTACTAATTTTGGAAAAAAGTATCAACCTCCTTATGTATTTTGCGTATTTCCACTCAATAACGTCTTATGGAAGAAAGAAAGTACTGACTACACAAAAGCAAACAGTAAGAATTATATGTGGTATTCATCCACAGACCTCATGTGGTTACTTCTTCAAGGAGCTAGGAACCCTAACTGGGCCATTATATACCCACTATTGAAATTCATTGTAAATAACCCATCACAGTTTGAGAAGAACAGTGATGGTAATACCCATCAATTTAGGGAAAAATTAGATTTATTAACCATTGTTAAAGCTGTCAGGAGCTAAGAGAGGGTTTCATATGGAGCAATAAAATTGTCTGATAGGTAGCAATGCAAGTTTTCAATCTCATTTAAAATCATTGCTCCTGGAAAACTCCTTCCATTCCACTGAAGAATTTCTCCTTAAAATCTGGTAGTCAGAAAAAACTGATTTTTAAGTGCAGTTGAAAAAGGAGGAATCAAATGATAATGTGCTGATTAATGTTAACACTACTCACACATGCACATCCTGTAAACTGACTCATTCCAAATCATTTCAATAAAAGAATAGTTCAGATGAGCTATTCAAGAACTACCTAAGTAACAAACTAGCTAACCTTGGAGGAATCAATCTGTTGACACATAGTACAGATACAGAAAATATTGTTCTTGTGGAACACAACTACCTATTTATTTGCTCAAAGTAATGGGTGATATCAACAAGGGATATGAAACTGATTCCTTATTTATTAATTTTCAGGTGACTTTCGAAATCGGTTCTCAGAAGCAGCTTCAAATCAGTAGCCAAAGCTCGTAGCAAATGACAGACAATCATCAAGTAAAACAAAAGTGATGTCTGCCGTTCCCCTAGGAAATGTTATGGGCCTTCTGCTACTTATAATTCATATAAACGACTTAGGAGACAATGTGAACAGTCCTCTTAGATTGTTTGCAGATGATGCTGTCATTTACTGTCTAATAAAGTCATCAGAAGATCAGAACCAATTGCACAATGATTCAGACAAGATATCTGCATGATGCAGAAAGTGGCAATTGACCATAAATAATGAAAAGTGTGAGGTCATCCAAATGAGTAATAAAAGGAATCCATTAAATTTGAAGGGTTTTAATTCATCTAAACACTTTGAGATTACAGTTATGAATAACTTAAAATGGAATGATCGCATATATATTGTTGTGGGGAAAGCGATTCAAAGATGGAGATTTACTGGCAAAACACTTGGAAGATCCAACAGGTCTATAATATAGATTCCCTACACTTTGCATATCCATCCTCTTCAGGTGTATTACTGCACTGTGTATCAGACAGGGTTGAGGGAGGATACCGAAAATTTCAAAGTATTGCAGTTCGTTTTGTATTAATGGGATGGCAATAATTAAAATAAAAACATTCTACTTTTCGGAGAGATCTTTTCACCACATTTCAGTCACAACTTTTTTCTTCGAATTCAAAAGTAGTTTGTGGCGCCAACTTACATAGCGAAAAATTTAAGGGTTCATTTTCCTCATGTGCTGCTCAAAACTAGAACAGTAGAGAAATATCTGAAGATGGCTGGTCGACCCTCTGCCAGGAACTCTTGTGTCAGTTGGGGAGTAGTCGTGTAGATTTGTATGAAGATGACTTTTATATAGCTCACTTTGTTACTTTAAATGAAGAGGTCAACAGATTATTTAGTGCACTAGCATGTAGCGATCATCCTAGCATGCTTCCATTCTCACCCAGTTTAATTTTTCATTCTGTCTGGTATTCGCCGGGGCTTAAAAATTGCACGAAAATACAAATGTGCGTTTCATATAAAAGTGACGGTAGCCATAATATTTCTGTCTCTGTAGTTTAGCCCTGCTCGATGGTGGCTACAAGTGGCATATGAGTTGGAATGAGTTGGTCATTCTCTTTCAGTCAAGTGACTCTGATGCAATAATCCAAGAGATTATTCTTACTCTAGTCTTGCTGCGACAGTGGACGTTCTCTGCCACATAATTCAGCAAATTAGTGAACAGACTGTGTATTTGGTGGAACTTCCTTTAATGCTTCCCATCCTGACCACCATTCATGCCAGATCCTTGCATGCCGTTACCATACTCTACCATTTGCAATGCTTGAATATTGTTGCATAATAACACACATTAAGTAATCGTTACATCAGGCAATAAGTTCCCTCCTTGCATAGGGAGCCAGAGTGGACAAAATTGTAGGACAGGACATAGTCTATAATACGAGTTTATATAAAAAGTTATTGAGTTTATGAAGGTGCTATTCTGAGACGAAGATGATATCGCAACAGAGGAATCTTGGCAGCCACATTAAACTAATCAGAAAGAATGACAATTCAGAGATAATGTTCCATGACAGAATTCGCGCAATTAGCACCAAAAATTATAGAAAAGTGGCTATGCATTAAGATATGACCCAAAACTTTGGTGCAATATTGATACCTCACACTAGACATAGACCAAAAAATAAATCCAGAACTACAAATGTAACAGTTTTCCATATAAAAAAAGAGACCACCAAAATTTCCTTGGAAGTGGACACAACAATGCTATTATGAAATCCAAACATTATGAAGTGCTCTATTGGAGAACATGTTTACTGCAAGATACTGCCACTAGAAAAACTGCCTAGAAAAAATAACAAAAACATTATGTAAATATGTTTTATAATTTATTTTTATTTAATTTAAATATTTAAATTTTTATTGTCTAATTTTAAAAAATCTTATAGTATTACAAATAAACAAAAATGAAAATTAAATTTTTCTTTTATGCATTCGACCACAATTGTAGTCTTTTACAGCTTTTTCTTGTACAAAACCATGATTGAAACATTTATAATTATCTATTTTGCTTTATTAACTGGAATTGGAATCATTGTTTTTTTGCCATAAGAATATTTTTTATATATTTGTGCCTACTACTTTTATATAAATCTTCTAATTCTACAAATGCATCTTTTCCCTTGTTGTAAACAGTAATTTCTGTACAACCAATTTAAGTAAAATTACATCCATACATTATCTTGTTACTCTTTATCTAGAAAACAATTTTAATTCCCTCTTGTATCTTAGTAATGCATTTTTGTCCTGTAAAATAGATCTAAAATCTAAATATTTATAACTTCCTCCATTTATGAATACAAACAATTTAGTATAAATAAATTTAATTATAATAAATGGAAGCACCAATTATACTTTAAGATGTCACACCTTAGGAAGCAGATGAATATATTTATATAATGAAAGAAATTATACAAAGTGAATGGGTTCTGCTATTATTTAGCTATTTAGGACAAAATCTTTATCATATTTACTGTGCAGGAGGTGAAAATATAATTCATCATTGTTTTATCTTTGGAGATTATTATATTTGTAAATATATAACACATTTAATTGGAATCATTAAAGAATATCCCAAATTAATATTAACAAGAATAATAAAGTTATTCCAAAAAGTTTGATACAGTTACAATAGATTCATAAAAAAATTAAAGAATAAACAAAAACTTTCTTTGTTCTTATTTTATGTTATTTTTATTTTATCCATATAAACCTAAACATTTAATTTAAATTTACTTTTATTTCTATTTCTTTCTTCTAAACATTAATTAGAACAGTATCTTCTACATTTTCGAATTTAAAAATATTTCTAGTCTTTCCTTGATATACTTCAATAATAATACTGGAAATAATTAGCTCTCATTCTTGTTGTGTAGTTTCTAAGCCTTTACAATCTTTCATTTTTATATTTCCTAACAATTTTCCCATTTTTATGTTTTCGATTATTTGTTTACCTTTTTCTTTACACAATAAACTCCTTGTTTTCGAAAATTGGCTGTGTTTTTAAATAAACTGCTCTAGAAAATTAGTGTCCTTTTAAAAGTAGAAAAATAAGCTTCTATTTACAGAACTGACTCTTCTTTAGTATAATAAAAAATTCCATAAACAATATGTACTTGTTTTTACATTATGTTCACACTGAATGGCCACATATGTAAACATGTTTTTATAGTTCACAATAAAAGCTTAATTTTATAAACTCTACTTGTTGTAAATTTGTCCATCATTGTTTAAAATAATTTTTTATTACTTCCTCCTTTTTTATATTTTTGGTTCCTTAATTACAACATTTTTGTATTCGTCTTTTAAGGATATATTATTACACAAATATTCTAGATTTCTTTCTTGTATACTTGAATTTTCTAATTCAAGTTCTTTTCTTTAGCGGGCTGTAAATATACTACATTAAGCGGGTTTTATTTCTTTAATAGACAATGGGACAAGTTTATGCGAAATATATGTTTTTTAGTTGCAAATGGAATAATAATATTATTTGTTTTTATTAATCCTAATTCTTCAGTATATATTTTTTTGTTATGGCTCAAGACAAACTACTATATTTAAAAAAGATCTATCTCTTGATTCTATAAATGAGCTCATTTTATAGAAATAATTTATCTCTTTGAATTATTTGTACATAATTAATAGGCAAATAATTAAAATTAAAATAAGATAAAACAGCTTTAACTAATTTCTCTCTTTCTTTGTTATTATATTTTTTAGTTTTCATTTGTATTGAGTTTTTTTTAATTTCTTGTTACCCCAATAAACATATTGTTATATATATTACTAAAATACTGTGACAACTATTTTGCAATGAATCTGTTAATTGTTTCCACTCTTTAAATAATGTACAGAAAAAAAGAAGCTATTTCAGAATATTTGCTATTATTTTTTATTAATTCTAAACATTCTGTTAATGGATAGAATTCTAGTTCTTCTTGAAATATGGATTATTATAATTACAAATTGTTGCTTCTAATTTTGTAACTCCATTTTCTTTACTTAACTAAGAAGAAAATGTTTCTTTTAATCTTTTATGTAGATGATTTAAAAGTGTGTTATTGTTTGAAAAGTTGTTCATTAATTCCAGGACTTGTTAAATAATAATTACATTTACAGAAGGATTTATTGTAGAATTAGAATTTATCCAAGTTAACAACGTTTTCCAACAGTACTATTGTTATTAACTATTACATTACAATCTTTTTATAGTCTCCTTGTATTCATAAGTTAATCTTTTTTGTTAAATATTCTATGGAAAATACCTGCAAAATCTTTTTTATATCTAAATCCGCAAATAATATTGTCCTTTCATAAGTTTTTTTAAAATACTGGTATTTCTTTTAACAATAGAGCCAATTTTACATCTGATTATTGTATTCTATAAGGAACAGCAACATAAACGTTTTTATGGTTCTGTAATCAGTATAAATTCTTCTGATTTTTTCTCCTTCTGTGTAATTAATGTCGCTAATGTTTGTAATATGACTACTAATATCTGAATTTTCTGAAAGTAGACATAAGCGAAATATTGTATTAGTTATCTTTTTTAATTCCCAAGTAGTTCAGTTATAGAATATTTCTTTTTATTTGTAGTACACATTTTACTTTCAGCTACCATTTATATAGAAAATATTTTAATAACATTTGTGTGAAAGTAGTTAAATTTACATATGTGAAAATATTTAAAAAACTTATATATTTTTTATAAAGTAGTTGAAACTGGATTAGTTGAAACCATAATGATGTGATTTTCACACCTATCTGAATATTTGAGTACTAGACACGGAATTAAATATCCTTGGAACTGAATAATGAATTTAAAATTATTTGAAATTAATTACATCTTGGGATTTTCAATTTTGTGAAGGAGGCAATACTAAGCTGAGAATTAAGCAAATGAAGAAAATTACAAATTATGGCAATGAATTTTGTGATCTACAATTTTTGCTTTAAATTTTTTACGTATATTTTCTGATTTTTCAAAATCTCTCTTTAAATCACAGTCATCTCATGGACAATGGCCATTCCCCATGATCATTTCGTGTTACATGACCATCTCTCCAACACTGAATTTCACATGACAAAATGAAATTTCTTTAAATTAATTCTAGTGTGCCCAAAATGTCCATATGAATAAAATTTTATTTAATCTTATTAACATTATTTCTGCATTAATTTTTATGAGAATTAGGAATGACCTATAATTTTTCAGTGTGCTCAAAACTGATGTGAATTTTCATACATAGTAGTAAGTGAGTACATTGAGAGCAGGTGGCATGGTATCACTGCCTGCCCTTTTACACATTAAAATAATAAATTATATTATATTATGTTACATTATAATTTATCTAATTAATTCATAAATAGTATGCGCAATAAGAACATGCCAACTGCACTCAATGCACCCACTCAGTAATTGCGCTCCTCTGACCTAGCTCATTAGAGAGGGTGTTCCACAGTTGCCCTAGCCAGCATGTTCTGTAGATTAGTTGTTCCCAACCTTTCTTAGACCATTACCCCCAACCCTCTCTGTTACCTCCTCTTCCTGCACATTATCACCAAATTGGCACCTAACTAAACTGTAGAATTAAAGACGCCTCTTGGACATTTACTTTCTAAATGATGAAAGATGAATGACATATAGCTTGTGTGAGTGCATGCATGCGTCTGTGCATGCATCTGTGTGTGTGTATGTGTGTGTGTGTGTGTGTGTGTGTGTGTGTGTGTGTGTGTGTTTGTGTGTATTAGAATAAATGACAAAGGAATTCGTGGTGCAGCACAGGTGCTATGCTAATGTCCTTCTCAGGTAAGAAAGCTAACTATCCACAGTGAAAGTACACACTTGTTATAAAACATACTTCCCTTGCATTGCTTCTCTCCATCATGTCACTTGCTTGTGTAGTTACCATTGTGTAGTGCTGGCAATTAATTCAACTATCTGTTTCGAAGTGGGTAATGAAGCAATTTCTGGATTACTGCAGGTGCTATCCACAAATTGGAGAAGACATTTTCTAGATATATTTAGCATCTGTTACATATCTGTCTCACTTTCATCATCATTATGTATGGGAGGAAGCACAATATATGTGTGTGTAATGTGTGGACTATGTGAGAAACCTGTAAACCCCACCACATTAATGCTACTACCTGAGAAAAAGTAATTAATAACAACATATATAATCAATGTCCGCCATTCGTGGTCTCGCAGTAGCATTCTCGCTTCCCGAGCACAGGGTCCCGGGTTCGATTCCCGGCGGGGTCAGGGATTTTTCCTGCCTCGAGATGACTGGGTGTTGCTGTGTCATCTTCATCATCATCATTTATCCCCATCACGGTCGGAGGAAGCCAATGGCAAACCACCTCCACTAGGACCTTTCCTAGTGAAACGGTGCGGGTCTCCCGCATCGTTCCCCTACACTCTGTAAAGAAGCATGGGACTTCAATTCATTTCCATTTTATATAATCAATACTAGTGTCTTACAAAACTGTGAAAATAGTAATTACTTTTAAACAATAATTTAGTTTCCTGACTGAAACAAAATCAAATCGTTTAACTCTTTAATTTCATTTTACTCCTAAGGGCATAATTACTCCCAGGTTGGGAACCTCTGCTCTAGGTCAAGGGGGCTCATGTGATAGTTTGAATGAGAGACAAGTTAGGGGTATCAGGTATTTTTAATATTTTGGAAAATGAATGGTTGTTAGTAAGTAGTCATAAAAGGTTTCCAGTTCCAAACCTGTTAAAAACCTACATAATGAGTTTTAACTCACATTCTTGAAATAAAAACACCTGACTAGGGTATATTTTTCCTTCTCCTAAGAGTCAGGGGTGAGATCTACGGTACCCCTGTTGACCCTGGATATCAGTGTCCATGCTTCAGATCACCCACTCAATGAAAACTGGAATTTCACCATATTTGCATGTGCAGATATGATTCTTGTATCACAATTAGTGACGACCTTTGGAGCACCAAGATGAGAGGGATGACAGGGAACCCAGTTGGAAGATTTGTATGTAATATGTTTCACTGTTAGTAGTGAAAACTGACAAGGGTTGAAGTGTATGAGGCAAAGGATGGAAGAGGAGGCCATCAGATGGTAAGTTGCTTGTGTAGAAAAATGTTCTTGAGATGTCCATGTGTAGAATGCTATTGTTGTATGCTGATACATTATTCTAACTCTGCTTATCCAGAACTTTTATGAAGTTGCTCTGTATTTTTACTGTGTTCATTATAATGAACCAATTCCCAAAAATACATCATGCAGACTGAAACTATCATTGTTGTCGTCATCACCCCCTTGCAAGGATTAGATGTTGTAATCACAAGATCCAATCTGTGTCATCCATCCACCAGTCCATCTCCAATGACGGCTGCCTTGTTCTTTGTTTCCAGTCTGCTGATAATTGATAATTTTTTTGGCATTCTGTTTTCTGACATTCTGTCAATAGGAGCCATCCATTTCATTCTGTTCTCTTCTGTCCTGTCATTAACTGAATTTTTTTTTAATCTTATCTTATTGTTTCATTTCTTATTTTATCCATTTTATTACAGCCTCTTACAAATCTCATTAACTTCATCTCTACTGTTTATTACTGTCAGCAATTCTTCTTTTTCTTTCTAATGTTCTTCCAGTTGTTCCATTAGCACATAACAGCTTATTTATCGGTACATTAGCTGCTATTTTCATTTTTAAGTGTATTTCATCTTCACACTTCTATGCATAATGAAATAAAGTAGGTGAAAGACCACACCCTTGTCTAACACTTTGATTTATTAAAATTTCTTGTCATTTTCAAACCTGAACTTGTAATTATTTTTGTGTTTGCAGATAGATGGCTTATAGTACTAACAAAATGCTTAGAAAAGCGTTTTATTTCCAATATTACCCGCAAAACGTGTCTTTTTATCTTACCAAAGGCATTCTCAAAACCAATAAATACTAAATGCGTTTGTAAGCCAAATTCCTCATTTTTTCAGTAATTTGCCTTATTATAAATACATTATCATTACATGTAAGTCCCTTTCTCAAGCCTGATTTTTCTTATGATGTTATTGCACCAGCGATAGTTTGTAACCTTTGTTTGAGAATTTTCCTGTACCTTCTGCACTCAGGATTTAGTAAACTTTTTCCTCTATATTTTCCTGTGCTTTGCTATTGCCTTTTTTAAATATAGAAACTATTTCAGCTGTGTTCCATTCTTCAGGTACAAAACTTTTCATCCAATACACGTTTATAAATGGTGGAAGTAGAATTCTAAAATGATTCCTCCATACTTGATTAATTCAGTATTAATGCCATCTAGGCCAGCAGTTTTTTTGCTATGTTTAAGGCTGATCTACAGAGTTATTACCAGGTTTTATAGAGCAACTTCCTCCACTACATTCATCATACTATAAATTTAGGTAATGGTACATCCATTGACTTACGTTATTATATTAATTCTGCAGTATCTCTCTCCATTTTATTTATATGCTCCATAAGCTTAAACGCTATATTCTGCTTCTATGAACGTTATGTTCGACATTAACAATGAATCTTTCATAGGATTCACTATAGCATCTTTTTATTAAACTCTTTGTTATATTTTTGCTGTTGATATATTTCCCAGGGTTCATTTGATCTAGTTTGTAAATAGGCGTTATAGTACTTTGCTTTTCTTTAATATTGTTTGCTATTTCTGTATTCCATAATTTCACATCCTTTTCCAGTTTGGTACTTTACTTTTCCCTAGGAAACTGTCCCTCCCTAGGGAATTATCTTCCACATATTGTTCACAGAGAAAGGGTATTAAGTTTTCTTTTACAGAAGCAGCGGTCAATCTTCTAAAGATGTTGTCTCCCCAAACAGAAATTTTGTAAGCGTAGGTGATGACCTTGCCACAGCAAACACTGTGTCTTTAAGAGTTAACCATCACTGATAAAGTTAAGACATTGTTTCATTTACTTATTTCCAAACTTAGTTTCTTGTGTATAGAAAATTTCTGAATTTTGTAAAAAATTTGAATTATATTTCTACAATTTTTTATTTCTACAATCAGCAGATACGTTTGTAACGAAAGAAGTAAATATATCACGAGCTATAAAAATAGCAAATACTATAGAGTCTCGAAAATTTGGCTTCGGTGTACAAAGCCCTTCACAGTTTATAAAAATGACGCTTTCTGCATCCATATGCACGCAGGTATCTGCCTCGATTCCCCTATGCAGCCTGCAAATCTCTGTAACATCACGAAAAGTCAAGATTTTTTTCTGTACTATGTGCATCATTTCAAGTTAACCTGTAAATAAGTAAAAAATGATAACTTTCTTAAAATGTTATAATATTTTTATTCTGAGATTTGTTTTTCTGTAGTCAGTTTTGAAACTTACACCGCAGTTCATTAAGATACTTGCTATATTAAAAGGACAGGATTTTAATGAGCCCCAGTGTTCACTTTAAAACTGATTACTGAAAACGAAATCTAAGAATAGAAACATTCTACACATTTTAAGCGATCCCCATGAACTGTTGGTGAGGTGACTTGCATGCCTCAGCAATAATGGTAGCTGTTCTGTAGGAGGGATTTCTGTTGAGAGGCTACACAAACGTGTGGTCCCTGAAGAGGGGCAGCAGCCTTTTCAGTAGTCTAAATGCTTGGCTGATCTGGCCTTGTAACATCAACGAAAACAGTCTTGCTGTGCGTTCTGTGCCATACTGAAAACAGGGAGAAACTACAGCCGTAATTTTTCCCAAGGACATGCTGCTCTACCGTATGTTTAAATAAATAGTCTCCAATTTGGATCTCCAAACGGGCACTACTGAGGAGAAATTTGTGAACAAAACTGGCATTCTACAGATCGGAATGTGGAATGTTACATCCCTTAATCGGTTAGGTAGGTTAGAAAATTTAAAAAGGGAAACGGATGGGTTGAAGCTAGATATAGTGGGAATTTAGTGAAGGTCGGATGCAGGAATTCTGGTCAGGTGAATACAGGGCTACATATACAAAATCATACAGTGGTAACACAGGAGTAGGTTCAATAATAAATAAGAAAATCCGAATGCGGGTAAGCTACCATGAACAACATAGTGATCGCTTTATCGTGGCCAAAACAGACAGATAGCCAGAACCTACAATAATAGCGTAAGTTTATATGTCAAGTAGTTCCATCGATGGACAGATTGGAGAGATATTTGGTGGAATTATTGAGGTAGTTAAGGGAGAGGAAATTTTAATTGTGTAAGGGTATTGGAATTCAATACTAGCAAAAAGAAGAGAAGGAAAAACAGCAGGTTAATGTGGACCAGAGGAAAGAAATGAAAGAGGAGACCACCTGATAGAATTTTGCACAGAGCTTGATTTAATCTTTGCTCTCACGTGGTTTAAGAATCATGGAAGGCAGTTGTACATGTGGAAGAGACCTGGTGACACCGGAAGGTTTCAGATTGATTACATAACGGGAGGTCAGAGCTTTCGGAATCAGATTTTAAATTGTATGAGGTTTGCACGTGTATGTGTTGACTCTGACCACAAATGTAATGAGCGTTTGACATTGTTGGCCAGGAGGCTCCATCCGGGGAAGTTCGGCCACCGAGGTCAAGTCTTATTTCATTCGACGCCACAATAGGCGACTTGCCTGCCGGTGATGAGGATGAAATGATGGTTATGACAACACAACACCCAGTCCACGAGTGGAGAAAATCTCCAACTCGGCTAGGAATCGAACCCGGTCCCATAGCATGGGAGGCATGCACGTTACCACCCAGCTAAGCAGGCGGACACTCTGACCACAATTTAGTGGTTATGAAATGGTGATAAAAATGGAAGAAATTGCCATAAAGGTAGGAGCCAGGACGCGGATAAGCTGAAAGAACCAGAGGCTGGTTGATCTGGCTTTGCAACATCAACCAAAATGGCCTCGATTTCAGAGGAAGCATTAGGCAACAATTGACAAAGACAGGAGAAAGAACTACCGTAGAAGATGAAAGGGTAGCTTTAAGACATGAAATAGTGAAGGCAGGAGAGGGGCAGATAGGAAAAAGACATGTCTACTAGAAATTCTTGGGTAACACAGGAGATACTGAATTTCATCGATGGAAAGAGAAAATATAAAAATGCAGCAAACGAAGCAGGTGAAAAGGAAAACAAACGACTGTAAATTAAGATTGGTAGGAGATGAAAAATGGCTAAGCAAGAATGTCTAGAGGACAAATGTAACGATGTAGAGGCACGTGTCGTTAGGGGTAAGTAGATACCACCCACAGTAAAATTAAAGAGGCCTTTGGAGAAAAGAAAAGCAGCTGTACGAGTATCAAGAGCTCAGATGGGAAAACCAGTCCTCAGCAAGGAAGGAACAGCTGAAAGATGGAAGGACTATATTGAGTGTCTATACAAGGAAGATAAACTTGAAGACTATATTAGAAATTAAAGACAATGTAGATAAACATGACATGGGAGATACGATATTGCGAGAACAATTTGTCGGTGTACTGAAAAGCCTAAGTCGAAACAAGGCTCTGGGCGTATACGACGTTCCGTTATAATTACTGATAGCCTTGGGAGAGCCACCCACAACAAAAGTCTTTTATCTGGTGAGCAGTGTGTGTGAGACAGGGGAAATACCCTTTGGCTTCTATGAAGCATATAACAATTCCATTTCAAAAGGAAGAGGTTGCTGACAAGTTTAGTAAGTCATGGCTGCAAAATACTAACACGAATTCCTTACAGAAGAAAGAAAAGAGTGGCAGAAGCCGGCCTTGAAAAAGATAGGTCTGGATTCTGGGGAAATATAGGAATACGTGAGGCAATACTGACTGAACTTAAAAGATAAGTTAAGGAAAGGCAAACTTCCGTTTATAGCAGTTGTAGACTTAGAGAAAGCTTTTGAAATGTTGACTGGAATACTCTTTTAAATTCTGAAGGCAGCAGGGGTAAAATACATGGAGCAACTTGTGCAGAAACCAGACGGCAGTTTAAGAGTCGAAGGCCTAGAAAGGGAAGCAGTGGTTGAGAAGGGTGTGAGATGTTATTCAATCGGTACATTGCGCAAGCAGTAAAGCACACGAAAGAAAGATTTGGATTAGGAATTAAAGCCCAGGGAAAAGAAATAAAAACTTTGAGGTTTGCCGATGACACTGTAATTCGGTGAGACGCAGCTCAGGAGTTGGAAGAGCAGCTGAATGGAATGGACTTTGTCTTGAAAGGAGGATATAAGATGAACAACAACAATAGCAAAACAAGGATAATAGATTAGAATAAAGTTGAATTAAACCAGGTGATTCTGAGGGAATTACATTAGGAAATGAGACACTTTAAGCACTAGCTCAGTTTTGTTATTTGCACAGCAAAATAACTCATGATGGCCAAAGTAGAGATGATATAAAGCGTGGGCTGGCAACGGCAAAGAAAGCGTTTCTGAAGCTGGGAAATTTGTTAACATCGAAATCATATTTAAATGTTTGAAATCTTTTCTGAAAGCATTTGTATGGCACATAGCCATGGAAATGAAACGTGGATGATAAACAGTTTAGAAAAGAAGAAAATAGAAGCTTTTGAAATGTGGTCCTATAGAAGAATACAGAAGATTACATGGCTACCTCACATAAGTAATGAGGACGTAGACAACAGAACTGGGGAGAAAAGAAATTTGTGGCACAACTTGACTAACAGAAGGTATTGATGAGACATCGAGGACTTAAAAATTCAGTGTTGGAGGGAAGTGTGGAGAGTAAAAATCGTAGAGGGAGTCGAGGAGGTGAATACACTAAGTACGTTCAGAAGGATGTAGGTTGCAGTAGTCACTCAGAGGCAAAGAGGCTTGCATAGGATAGAGTGGCATGGGGAACTGTATCAAACCATTCTTCGGACTGAAGACAACAACAACAACATTAAGAGGTCAGAAGATTTCGACTGTAAAATTAATTCGTTGCGTTATTAAACTAGAAAGGAAGGCTATAGATTTTTTATTCACATCTTTCCACTCAGCAGGAACAACACGAGATGTTTAGTTCTCTCTGCTTTCGCTAAAAGCTTTTAAGGACCTGGGGAACTGCCTTAAATGGAAACGAATTGTTCATTCTTTTAGCAGATCACCATTCGTGGTGCAGTATAGTACTCGCCTCGGCGGGACATTTAATAAAATCGGAACGATGTACAGAAGATTAACATGGTCCCTACGCAAGGATGACATGCAAAATCGTGAAGCGAAAAAAAGTAATTAGAGTTGCTTCCTCTAGTTGGCATAATCAAGGGTTCGATTCGCGGCTGGGTTGGATGATTGTTTACTCGAAGGCTGGGTGTTTGTGTCGTCCAGATCATTTCATCCCGTCTTCATCGACACACAAGTCGACAAAGTGGCGTCAAATAGAAGTACTAGAACCACACTGCTGAAGAACCCCAGGCGGGATATCTCAGCCAGGGATGTCACCCTATCATTTCATTTCATTTCTTTCAATATTCTGTACTGGAATAAGATTTAGAATCCTATTTCTGTTATGATTATCGTCTTACGAAGAGCCGATGGAAAGGAATCTAATCTCTGTGGTGGTGGCGGGGGTGGGGCAACCAAATGAAATGCCCCTTGGGTGGAAAATTATTCTTGACAGGGTCTATCTTGCATCAACACCTCGTAAACGTGGGAGTTACTTCAACCATTCTGCGTTAACGTGTTCTGCAGCCTGCGACACTACATGGAAACAAATGACAAAACCTGTCAGCCTGTCAAGGCCTTGGCAATTACTCTCTAGCCGTCGTTTGCCGTAATTTGTATTGGCTTTAATATGCGAGGAATGGAGTTCGGTCGTCCTTAAAGCCTGTCGAGGCAGAACCAGTGCCTTAGGGTAAGACACGCAGCCACACAAGGCGAATACCTCGCAGGACGCACGCACGCCTCGCCTTCCTGGTAGTGCGGCTCACCTTCTGGCTGGATGCGTCATGCCTCCGCGCTGCTCCGCGTTGCTGAGTGCTGTTGCGAAAGCAGCGAGCCGTGCGGGGCACGGCACGCTGACCCTCGCTCGCTGATCCCCGCCTGTGGGCTTCCCACGGTATCTGCGGCTGGCTCTGTCCTCTGGCCGGAGACGTCGCCTTTCTACGCCAGGAATCTCTCGCACTGTCGCATTGGTAGCCTCGAGGGAAGAACAAAGAAACTGCGAGCATGAAACTTCGTGATGTTGTTAGTTCATCTCTACATTCGCCATTCACCACGGCACATGTCTGCCTGCGATGCCTTGGCTGATTGATCGTTGGTTGGTTGTTGGAGTTAAAGACAGGGATGTAGTCTTTCGCCTCTACTGTTCAATCTGTACGTCGAAGAAGCAATGATGGAAATGAAAGAAAAGTTCAGGAGTGGAATTAAATTACAAGGTTGAAAGGATATTAATGATACGGTTCGCTGATGATATTGCTATCCTGAGAGAAAGTGAAGAAGAATTACATGATCTGCTGAATGGAAAGAACTACAGGGTGTTTCAAAAATGACCGGTATATTTGAAATGGCAATAAAAACTAAACGAGCAGCGATAGAAATACACCGTTTGTTGCAATATGCTTGGGACAACAGTACATTTTCAGGCAGACAAACTTTCGAAATTACAGTAGTTACAATTTTCAACAACAGATGGCGCTGCGGTCTGGGAAACTCTATAGTACGATATTTTCCACATATCCACCATGCGTAGCAATAATATGGCGTAGTCTCTGAATGAAATTACCCGAAACCTTTGACAATGTGTCTGGCGGAATGGCTTCACATGCAGATGAGATGTACTGCTTCAGCTGTTCAATTGTTTCTGGATTCTGGCGGTACACCTGGTCTTTCAAGTGTCCCCACAGAAAGAAGTCACAGGGGTTCATGTCTGGCGAATAGGGAGGCCAATCCACGCCGCCTCCTGTATGTTTCGGATAGCCCAAAGCAATCACACGATCATCGAAATATTGATTCAGGAAATTAAAGACGTCGGCAGTGCGATGTGGCCGGGCACCATCTCCCATAAACCACGAGGTGTTCGCAGTGTCGTCTAAGGCAGTTTGTACCGCCACAAATTCACGAAAAATATCCAGATAGCGTGATGCAGTAATCGTTTCGGATCTGAAAAATGGGCCAATGATTCCTTTGGAAGAAATGGCGGCCCAGACCAGTACTTTTTGAGGATGCAGGGACGATGGGACTGCAACATGGGGCTTTTCGGTTCCCTATGTGCGCCAGTTCTGTTTATTGACGAAGCCATCCAGGTAAAAATAAGCTTCGTCAGTAAACTAAATGCTGCCCACATGCATATCGCCGTCATCAATCCTGTGCACTATATCGTTAGCGAATGTCTCTTGTGCAGCAATGGTAGCGGCGCTGAGGGGTTGCCGCGTTTGAATTTTGTATGGATAGGGGTGTAAACTCTGGCGCATGAGACGATACGTGGACGTTGGCGTCATTTGGACCGCAGCTGCAACACGGCGAATGGAAACCCGAGGCCGCTGTTGAATCACCTGCTGCACTAGCTGCGCGTTGCTATGCGTGAAGCGTTCATTGAATTCGAAAGTAAAATTCTATGTACCGACTTGACAGAAAATCCTAGGAAGTTCTGGTCTTACGTTAAATCAGTAAGTGGCTCGAAACAGCATATCCAGTCACTACGGGATGATGATGGCATTGAAACAGAGGATGACACGCGTAAAGCTGAAATACTAAACACCTTTTTCCAAAGCTGTTTCACAGAGGAAGACCGCACTGCAGTTCCTTCTCTAAATCCTCGCACAAACGAAAAAATGGCTGACATTGAAATAAGTGTCCAAGGAATAGAAAAGCAACTGGAATCACTCAATAGAGGAAAGTCCACTGGACCTGACGGGATACCAATTCGATTCTACACAGAGTACGCGAAAGAACTTGCCCCCCTTCTAACAGCCGTGTACCGCAAGTCTCTAGAGGAACGGAGGGTTCCAAATGATTGGAAAAGAGCACAGATAGTCCCAGTCTTCAAGAAGGGTCGTCGAGCAGATGCGCAAAACTATAGACCTATATCTCTTACGTCGATCTCTTGTAGAATTTTAGAACATGTTTTTTGCTCGCGTATCATGTCATTTCTGGAAACCCAGAATCTACTATGTAGGAATCAACATGGATTCCGGAAACAGCGATCGTGTGAGACCCAACTCGCCTTATTTGTTCATGAGACCCAGAAAATATTAGATACCGGCTCCCAGGTAGATGCTATTTTTCTTGACTTCCGGAAGGCGTTCGATGCAGTTCCGCACTGTCGCCTGATAAACAAAGTAAGAGCCTACGGAATATCAGACCAGCTGTGTGGCTGGATTGAAGAGTTTTTAGCAAACAGAACACAGCATGTTGTTATCAATGGAGAGACGTCTACAGACGTTAAAGTAACCTCTGGCGTGCCACAGGGGAGTGTTATGGGACCATTGCTTTTCACAATATATATAAATGACTTAGTAGATAGTGTCGGAAGTTCCATGCGGCTTTTCGCGGATGATGCTGTAGTATACAGAGAAGTTGCTGCATTAGAAAATTGTAGCGAAATACAGGAAGATCTGCAGCGGATAGGCACTTGGTGCAGGGAGTGGCAACTGACCCTTAACATAGACAAATGTAATGTATTGCGAATACATAGAAAGAAGGATCCTTTATTGTATGATTATATGATAGCGGAACAAACACTGGTAGCAGTTACTTCTGTAAAATATCTGGGAGTATGCGTACGGAACGATTTGAAGTGGAATGATCATATAAAATTAATTGTTGGTAAGGCGGGTACCAGGTTGAGATTCATTGGGAGAGTGCTTAGAAAATGTAGTCCATCAACAAAGGAGGTGGCTTACAAAACACTCGTTCGACCTATACTTGAGTATTGCTCATCAGTGTGGGATCCGTACCAGGTCGGGTTGACGGAGGAGATAGAGAAGATCCAAAGAAGAGCGGCGCGTTTCGTCACCGGGTTATTTGGTAACCGTGGTAGCGTTACGGAGATGTTTAATAAACTCAAGTGGCAGACTCTGCAAGAGAGGCGCTCTGCATCGCGGTGTAGCTTGCTCGCCAGGTTTCGAGAGGGTGCGTTTCTGGATGAGGTATCGAATATATTGCTTCCCCCTACTTATACCTCCCGAGGAGATCACGAATGTAAAATTAGAGAGATTAGAGCGCGCACGGAGGCTTTCAGACAGTCGTTCTTCCCGCGAACCATACGTGACTGGAACAGGAAAGGGAGGTAATGACAGTGGCACGTAAATTGCCCTCCGCCACACACCGTTGGGTGGCTTGCGGAGTATCAATGTAGATGTAGATGTAGATGTGGTTGCCGTACGCGGTCGCCCTACCTTTCCAGCACGTTTATCCGTCACGTTCCCAGTCCGTTGAAATTTTTCAAACAGATCCTTTATTGTATCGCTTTTCGGTCCTTTGGTTACATTAAACCTCCGTTGAAAACTTCGTCTTGTTGTAAGAACACTGTGTTCTAGGCGGTGGAATTCCAACACCAGAAAAATCCTCTGTTCTAAGGAATAAACCATGTTGTCTACAGCACACTTGCACGTTGTGAACAGCACACGCTTACAGCAGAAAGACGATGTACAGAATGGCGCACCCACATACTGCGTTGTCTTCTATATCTTTCACATCACTTGCAGCGCCATCTGTTGTTGAAAATTGTAACTACTGTAATTTCGAAAGTTTGTCCGCCTGAAAATGTACTGTTGTCCCAAGCATATTGCAACAAACGGTGTATTTCTATCGCTGCTCGTTTAGTTTTTATTGCCGTTTCAAATATACCGGTCATTTTTGAAACACCCTGTAACTAATGCACGCAGAACACGGACTGAAAGTAAACCGAAGAAATACGAAAGTAATGAAAAGTAGCAGAAATGAGAACAGTGAGAAACTTAAAATCAGGATTGATGGTCACGAAGTAGATGAAGTTCAGGAATTATATTACCTACGCAGCAAAGTAACCAATGTCGGGCGGAGCAAGGAGGACATCAAAAGCATACTAGGACTGCCGAAAAGGGCATTCCCGGCCAAGAGAAGTCTTCTAGTATCAAATGTAGGAAGAAATGTATGAGAATGTACGTTTGGGGCAGAGCATTGTATGGTAGTGAAAAATGGACTATGGAAAAGCCGGAACAGAAGAGAATCGAAGCATTTGAGATGTGGTGCTACAGGCGAATGCTGAAAATTAGGTGGACTGATAAGGTAAGGAATGAGGAGGTTCTATGCAGAATCGGAGAGGAAAGGAATATGTGGAAAACACTGATAAGGAGAAGGGACAGGATGATAGAACATCTGCTAAGACATGAGGGAATGACTTCCATGGTACTAGAGGGAGGTGTACAGGGCAAAAATTGTAAAAGGAAGACAGAGATTGGAATACGTCAAGCAAATAATTGAGGACGTAGGTTGCAAGTGCTGCTCTGAGATGAAGAGACTGGGACAGGAGATGAATTCATGGGGGGCCGCAGCAAACCTGTCAGAAGACTCATGATTAAAAAAAAAAAAAAAAAAAAAAAGTAAGCGCCATGCCGGACAAGTGCTTGTCTAAGGACTGGAAGTGGACCAACAGGTTATTCACTTGCTCAGTTTGTGGATCTCTTTCACTGCAATAAATCGTTCAACTTTCCGAAATTGTAATCATTTGTTTGTTTGTACATATACATCACATCTCAATTTTACCGATTTCGATTTCTTCGTGGCATGTCTTTTTTCTGGTGTAGACGGTATTTCCACTGCTTTCTTTCCCCTTAATCTTAGGATCTTAGTGATTCAGCAGGGACACGTCCACGGTGATTAGGCCACTAAAGAAGTAATTTTGTTTACTCCGCTACAGATGCTTTGTGAATGAGTTTCAGCTTTCGTGAAACGCGGCGGTGGCCGAACTTCGTGCTCTAAATGTCGTGACAGACGTTGAAAAGTGGGCCATCATTGATTTTCTTTTGTACCATTACCGCCTCGAGTGTGTTTCGTAGGTCTTCAAGCCCCACGGGTCCGCAGCTCGTGGTCTTGCGGTAGCGTTCTCGCTTCCCGCGCCCGGGTTCGATTCCCGGCGGGGTCAGGGATTTTCTCTACCTCGTGACGACTGTGTGTTGTGTGATGTCCTTAGGTTAGTTCTTCACAGAGAAATTACTCCGTCACTACGTTCTTCGTTGTTTACACCTACTTGGCCACACTGGAAAGTGTCTGGACCACCTAAGCACTGTACCGTATGATGGCGTGGGCGTCTGCAGACATTTGTGCAGAGGGGAAGAGCAAGCGTTTACAAAAACAAGAACAAGTTACACAGCAATTGCTTAAAGCCATAGCATCGTCTCGCTGCGGTCAGCTGGATCACGGGAAAAAGACTTCTAGAAGTGTATAAGAATTCTATACTGAATATAAAAAAACTCTGTACACAAGATTCCCGGGGAGAGGGGGGGGGGGGGGCGGGAAGGACAAGTGTCCCCTATTGCATCCTCTCCCCTTCCGCACTCTCTTGTATGGTGGTGCGCTCTCTCCGTACATCTAGTTTACCTCCGTCTTCGACCCAGGGGTTTTAGAGCAGTCCTGGCAAGATAAAACGTCTGAGGTCATCATTCACCTAGACTTAGAACTACTTAAACCTAACAAACCTAAGGACATCACACACATCTATGCCCGAGTCAGGCATCGAACTTTGAACTGTAGCAACAGCGCGGTTGTGGACTGAAGCGCCTAGAACCGCTCGGCCTTAGATGCCGGCCATAATTCTTGTGAAAGACAACTAGCTCTCTGAAACTTCCTGGCAGATTAAAACTGTGTGCCGGGCCGAGACTCGAAATCGGGACCTTTGCCTTTCGCGGGCCAGTGCTCTACCAACTGAGCTACCCAAGCACGACTGACGCCCCGTCCTCACAGCTTTACTTCTGCCAGTACCTCGTCTCCTACCTTCCAAACTTTACAGAAGTTATTCTGCGAACCTGCAGAACTAGCACTCCTGAAAGAAAGGATATTGCGGAGACATGGCTTAACCACAGCCTGGGGGATGTTTCCAGAGTGAGATTTTCACTCTGCAGCGGAGTGTGCGCTGATATGAAACTTCCAGGCAGAATAAAACTGTGTGCTGGGCCGAGGCTCGAACTCGGGACCTTTCCGGGCGTGAGTCGTGCTTGAGTAGCTCAGTTGCTAGAGCACTTGCCCGCGAAACACAAAGCTCCCGAGTTTGAGTCTCGGTCCGGCACACAGTTTTAATCTGCCTGGAAGTTTCATATCAGCGCACACTCCGCTGCAGAGTGAAAATCTCATTCTGGAAACTAGCTCTCTGCTCACATGAAGTGTTCAGAGCTATCGACAATGGATTTTAAATTGATTCCGTATTTTTATAGTTCCAGAAGACTTTTTACGCCGTTCCTCACAAGCGGCTTGTAATCAAATTGCGTGCTTATGGAATATCGTCTCAGTTATGTCACTGGATTCGTGATTTGCTGTCAGAGAGGTCACAGCTCGTGGCAACCGACGGAAAGTCATCGGGTGAAACAAAAGTGATTTCTGGCGTTCCCTATGATAGCGTTATAGGCTCTTTTCGGTCCCTAATCTATATAAACGATTTAGGACCAATCTGAGCAGCAGTCTTAGGCTGTTTGCAGATGATGCTGTCATTTATCGTCTAGTAAATTTATCGTCTAGTAAACTCATCAAAATATAAAACAAATTGCAAAATGATTTATTAAAGATATCTGTATGGTATGAAAATTGGCAATTACCCTAAATAATGAAAAGTGTGAGGTCGAGCACATGTGTGAAAAAAGGAATGTGCTAAGCTACGGTTACAAGGTAAATCAG
Source organism: Schistocerca serialis cubense (assembly GCF_023864345.2). Taxonomy (NCBI): domain Eukaryota; kingdom Metazoa; phylum Arthropoda; class Insecta; order Orthoptera; family Acrididae; genus Schistocerca; species Schistocerca serialis. The sequence continues at coordinate 1,146,784,035 of NC_064639.1, read as the reverse complement.
TCGAATTGTAAAGGCTTTAATTTCAATCAAAGATATAGGAATTACAGTTACGAACAACTTAAATTGGAAAGAACACACAGAAAATGTTTCGGGGAAGACGAACCAAAGACTGCGTTTTATTGGCAGAACACTTAGAAGAGGCGACAAATCTGGTAAAGAGACTGCCTGCACTACGATTGTTCGTTATCTTTTGGAGTACTGCTGCGCCTCGTGAGATCCTTACCAGATAGGATCAACCAAGAAAGTTCAACCAAGAATAGCACGTTTTGTATTATCGAAATATAGTGGAGAGAGTGTCACGGACGTGATACAGATTTGGGGTGGACATCAATCAAACAAAGCGGTCGCCCGGTTCCAAACTGAAGAGCCTAGAACCGCTCGGCCACTCCGGGCGGTGAAGGTGGTTCCATGAACCCTCTGCCAGGCATTTAAGTGCGATTTCCAGAGGATCCATGTAGATGAAGCTGTTGATTATTATCCATAGTTGCTTTACAATAATTCTTCCCACGCCGTACACCGCTATGCGTCTAACACCATGTTGCGGCGGTAATTTTCCACGAAATTTCAATCACCAACTTTCTCCTCCGAACGCGAAAATATTTTGTTGACGCCGACCTACATAGGGAGCATCAATCAACATAATAAAGTAAGGGAAATCTGAGCTCGCACGAAAGGATGTAGGTGTTCGTTTAGTCCGCACACTGTCCGAGAGTGGAATAATGGAGAATTATTATGAAGGTGGTTCAAATGGTTCAAATGGCTCTGAGCACTATGGAACTTAACATCGGAGGTCATCAGTCCCCTAGAATTTAGAACTACTTAAACTTAACTAACCTAAGGACATCACACACATCCATGCCCGAGGCAGAATTCGAACCTGCGACCCTAGCGGTCGCCCGGTTCCAAACTGAAGAGCCTAGAACCGCTCGGCCACTCCGGCCGGTGAAGGTGGTTCCATGAACCTTTTGCCAGGCGCTTAAGTGCGATTTCCGGAGGACCCATGTAGATGAAGCTGTTGATTATTATCCATAGTTGCTTTACAATAATTCTTCCCACGCCGTACACCGCTATGCGTCTAACACCATGTCCTGTGCTCTAATAATGTTATTTTCTTTCGTGGATCGCGGAGAGACGCCCTCTTCAAAATTCATCCTCCACACTTTGCTAACATTCTCTGAACATGCATCAACAGTGACCAGCCATTTGATGAGACTTGGCTTCTTCAGTATAAACAGCCTACAGGCTTTCATGGAAGACGGCCACGCTAGTCCCACATGCCTATTCACACCAGATAACAGCACGCAATTCCACTGGCGACCATGTTGTCAGTACATGTCAGTCTTCCATAGATATGTGTACTCGAAAAACCTCAGATACACCAGTATATTGCTACTCTCTCTTCTTGGCGCTCTGCGCATGCATAATTCCTCCTCCAGCGATACGCCTTCCGTCACTGAACCAGCAATGGGTGTGAATTCATATGGCGTTTCTTTGTGTCATCTGGTTAATCTTCCCATGTCACTCTGTCCATTCCTACTCCCTACTCTCTGTGTCTCCCAATCTGCTGCCCCATATGTGTCCATCTCCTACTTCCCCTTTCCCACCTCCCTGTTACGCCTCTACAACTTTCACCTTCCTCTTGGATCTCCCTTCCCTCCTATCTCTCTGAGTCCTTATCCTGCTTCCCCTCTCTCTGAACCCCCGCCTCTTTCATTATATCCCCTCCTCTTCTGTCTGTCCCCTCCCCAACTCTCTGTCCATGTCCTCTCTCTGTACATCTCGTCTTCCTCCATACTCTGTCTGTCAATAACCTCCTCTCCCCTCTCTGTCTCTATCTTTTCCCATCCCGTCTCTCTGTCCATCTAATCCTCCCCCCTCTCTCTTTCTGTCCACCCCCTGCTCCCTACTCTCTCCATCTGTCCATCTCCCCCTCCTGTTTCTCTGTCAACCTCACCCTTCACTCTAGCTCACTATCCAATTTCTCCCCACCTCTCTCCGCTCAGTTATGTCCTTCGAAACATGCAAGTCTGGGGAAATGCTCGCCAAAACAATGGGCATAACATGTGTGTCACACAGGTGGCCTACATTTCTCCCAAGGGAGCTAGGAGGTGCTGAGTCTCATATAGCAAGCAATATGTGTACCAAATTTGACTGAAGTCGATCCAATGGTTTAGGAGGAAATGCTGGAGATATCCAAAACACAGAGATATGTACATACACACATACACTATGTGATCAAAAGTATTCAGATACCTGGCTGAAAATGACTTACCAGTTCGTGGCGTCCTCCATCGGTAATTTTGGAATTCAATATGGTGTTGGCCCACCCTTACCCTTGATGACAGCTTCCACTCTCGCAGGAATACGTTCAGTCATGTGCTGGAAGGTTTCCTGGCGAATGGCAGCCCATTCTTCACGAAGTGCTGCACTGAGGTAGCAGAGTGTGGTTCAGTTGGACCATGGTACTACTCAATTCTTTAGAAAATCAAAAATTACAATCTCACCACAGTTATTTAAAGGAAATGGGAAGCCCAGGATCACAGGTGATGGGCAAGCTTGTGTGTTATACAATTTTAATTTGACTCCAAAACTCACTTTATTATAAACTTCAGTTCGGACATTTGACCTCTTACTGATGCAATATACAAATCTTCTCTTTAGCTGAATTACATAAACATGACTAAGAATCATATTTTGCATCCGCAACCAAAATCATAGATAGTAGGAACGGTGAATAATCAATCGTAAACAATCGTTCTTGTTTCACCATATCTCAAAAGACTAGTAACGCTATACACTTCCAACCCAAAGTAACACAGTCACATAATACCACAACTTCATTAAGAAAAGCAAAGACCTTAAGGCTTAGTAAAACTGAACTGCCCACATAAAGGTCCACAGTGAAACATGCTTATAATAAGAATGCAAAGTGGGTCAACGAAGGTCGCAAAACTGGCACACAGGAAAAATAACAAGTTACACATTTATTAAAGGTAAACAGATGATTAACATAAGTGTTAAATAAGAATGGCTAGTAATAATTCAGCCAATAAAATGACTTAGAGAAACGCTAATATTAACAAAGTGGCCTCACTTAACTAATGGACATAATGACTCAGGATGATTAACAAATTGCACTTAACTTTAGAGAACAGCGTTAAGGCCCATTGAAACACTTTGGAAGCAACAACACTACGGCCGGCAGGCAATACGAGCGTTCACTCCCCACGGCTTGTGCACAGACTCACTAGCAGCCGGTATATATATTTGTATGTAGTCCGACCGGCGTCACAATGAGCGGTCCTGACAAGAACCCATAACCGCACCGACACCAGGAAACGAGCAGACTTAACAAATGGCCTGCAGCACAAATTGATTGCAATGAAAACAGGGTCAAATCACAGCCAAACTGGAATATATAATAAGCATGCCCCCAAACTCTTATGGAGCAATACTCTAACATTACCTGTCTGCCAGTAAATTAGCAGGAAACTTAGAGGTCAGTTCCAGTTGCCTTAAGGCACTTTTAGCATTAAATATAGATACCAAATCCTGCCGTGACAAATGATTAAACCATTAACTCTACGGCTGCCGGGCGCGTACACAACTGCAACCATTTCCAAAGCGGTCAATACCTCCTAAAACAAGTTAGAATTTGCATGAAAACCAATTAAAACACACACTCCACAGATGATGAGAAACCAAATGAGGAACATCAGCCTCCGTAAAATAGCCACTGTAAAACCAAGTTCAGAACCTTCTCCGGCAGCTACCCATGCCACAATAAGTTTCAACAGTCTTCTTAGGTAAACGCAGAAAAAAAGTCATACGTAACTTGGAGCTTGCAAATTACGAGCTGGGAAGCTGTTTAGCGTGAGACGAAGAACCCACCACAATTTTGCACGCCAAGGCGCCCCAATGATCGGCACCGTACATCCGGCGCGACAAAGCACAAGGGCGGCGAGCACGGCGAGGACCATGCACCCCGGTTAGGGACGCTGGCTTGTTTTCAACACAAGTTGGCTCGTTGAACGCCGACCGGAGACACTCACGTCACACGCTCACCCGGAAAATCGCCGGGGGGAGCAGTCAAAAGATAGCAAGACAGCCGAATATCGGTATCAGCGATGCAAGTAGAACACCCTAGCGCCAGCCGCCAAGGCTCAATGGGAATTACGAAATTTAAAAGAAAAAGGAACAACATATTTTTATACAAGTAGCGTAAGCTGCCCTGTAGTTTAAGACAATCGAACAAACTCACTCGCTAAAAAAAGGAGAACTTATATTTACATAACATCAAATATTGTAGTATATACTAACATTAAACTAATAATAAAGCATCAGAACCTATTAAAAACTCGAATGCTAGGGAAAAAAAAAATGTTTAGACTCACGAGAGGCGAACCACGACCATAGCATGCATCTTGTTGTGCATCCATAATGCTACTCACTAGGCTAAACAGACAACAGATGGTTGAGCGTCAATTCTAACATGTTGCCACTTGCTAAAAGCTTAATCGTAGCTATGTTACTAATTGAAATTTAATTAAAACAAATTTTACAAAGAACAATATGTTTTTGGTAGATCTTCCGTATGTCGCTACCTTCAAACGGTATACTCACATAATACGAAAGTTACAATAATTCTTTTGTCACGAATATGATGTTTCTCATTATTTTATTGTAACGAATCACACAGTTAACAACGGTTTTTCGAGTGATTCTCGATTTGCTGGTGCTCAGAAACGGCATATATACGCGGGAATTGAATGCCAGTATGGCGCCTCACAGCTCTGTGCTGAAGGGAGACGGCGTGCATGTGACGTAGGTGGCGTTGTGCCATCTGATTGGTCAACGCTCAGACCCACGTTTATAACATCTGACATGCCAGATATTGCTCTGCACGTTCGGAAAGACTCCCGAACGTGCTATTCCACGCTATGACGTCAGAAACTCGGCACGCTCAACGTTCGGATGCACAGTCCGTGTGCCAACGGCTTAAAGGCAGATAGCGTTCAGGGCTGGAAAGAAAGCCAATGTGCACTCGATATGTCTGACGGAGGGCCTCATCCAAAATGTGGAGACGGCCTTGTCCTCGTCTGTCGAACGTGCAGGATGCAGTCGTCTGCAAGTTGTGTCTCACGTCTTCACCAACGAAGCCTGTCGCGAGGGTTCTGAGAGCATCCTCAGTTCATACCTTTCGCCATCGGACAGACTCCCATATGAACGACACAGTAATAAGCATCCCTGGCGTAGAGAAACAACTCAAAGATTTGAAAGCAAATAAATCACTATGTCTGGATGGAATCCCAATTTTGTTTACAAAGAGTACTCTAAGGCATTGGCTGCTTACTTAGTGAATCTCTCGCACAGCAAAAAGTTCTAGGTGACTGGAAAAAAGCGCAGATGACTCCAGTATACAGGGTGTTACAAAAGAGTACGGCCAAACTTTCAGGAAACATTCCTCACACACAAATAAAGAAAAGATGTTATGTGGACATGTGTCCGGAAACGCTTAATTTTCATGTTAGAGCTAATTTTAGTTTCGTCAGTATGTACTGTGTTTCCTCGATTCACCGCCAGTTGGCCCAATTGAAGGAAGATAATGTTGACTTCGCTACTTGTGTTGACATGTGACTCATTGCTCTACAGTACCAGCATCAAGCACATCAGTACGTAGCATCAACAGGTTAGTGTTCATCACGAACGTGGTTTTGCAGTCAGTGCAATGTTTACAAATACGGAGTTGACAGATGCCCAATTTGATGTACGGATTAGCACGGGGTAATAGCCGTAGCGCGGTAAGTTTGTATCGAGACAGATTTCCAGAACGAAGGTGTCCCGACAGGAAGACGTTCGAAGCAATTGATTGGCGTCTTAGGGAGGACGGAACATTCCAGCCTATGACTCGCGACTGGGGAATACCTAGAACGACGTCGACACCTGCAATGGACGAGGCAATTCTTCGTGCAGTTGACGATAATCCTAATGTCAGCGTCAGAGAAGTTGCTGCTGTACAAGGTAACGTTGATCACGTCACTGTATGGAGAGTGCTACGGGAGAACCAGTTGTTTCCGTACCATGTACAGCGTGTGCAGGCACTATCAGCAGCTGATTGGCCTCCACGGGTACACTTCTGCGAATGGTTCATCCAAAAATATGTCAATCCTCATTTCAGTGCAAATGTTCTCTTTACGGATGAGGCATTATTCCAACGTGATCAAATTGTAAATTTCCACAATCAACATGTGTGGGCTGACGAGAATCCGCACGCAATTGTGCAATCACGTCATCAACACAGATTTTCTGTGAACGTTTGGACAGGCATTGTTGGTGATGTCTTGATTGGGCCCCATGTTCTTCCACCTACGCTCAATGGAGCACGTTATCATGATTTCATACGGGATACTCTACCTGTGCTGCTAGAACATGTGCCTTTACAAGTACGACACAACATGTGGTTCATGCACGATGGAGCTCCTACACATTTCAGTCGAAGTGTTCGTACGTTTTTCAGCAAAAGATTCGGTGACCGATGGATTGGTAGAGGCGGACCAATTCCATAGCCTCCACGCTCTCCTGACCTCAACCCTCTTGACTTTCATTTATAGGGGCATTTGGAAGCTCTTTTCTACGCAACCCCGGTACCAAATGTAGAGACTCTTCGTGCTCGTATTGTGGACGGCTGTGATACAATACGCCATTCTCCAGGGCTGCATCAGCGCATCAGGGATTCCATGCGACGGAGGGTGGATGCATATATCCTCGCTTACGGAGGACATTTTGAACATTTCCTGTAACAAAGTGTTTGAAGTCACGCTGGTACTTTCTGTTGCTGTTTGTTTCCATTCCATGATTAATGTGATTTGAAGAGAAGTAATAAAATGAGCTCTAACATGGAAAGTAAGCGTTTCCGGATACATGTCCACATAACATATTTTATTTCTTTGTGTGTGAGGAATGTTTCCTGAAAGTTTGTTTGGCCGTACCTTTTTGTAACACCCTGTATAAGAACGGTAAACGTACGGACTGATAAAATTGCAGACCAATATCGCTGACTTTGGTTTGCTGCACAATCCTTGGACATATTCTCGGTTCGAACTTTCTTGAACTGAGAAGCTTATGTCCACGAATTAGCATTGTTTCAGAAAACATCGCTCATGGCCTTTTCTCACATGATATACTGTGAAGATGAAGGGCAATAGCAAGATTCTATATTTCTAGATTTTCTTCAATCTGACCTGGTACGGATGCCAAACTCTCTAGCAGTACTCAAGAATACGTCACTCTGGTGTCCTGCATTCGGTCTCGTTTACAGGTGAACCGATCTTTCCTAAAATTCTCCCAATAAGCCGAAGTCTACTATTCGCCTTCCCCACCACAGTTCTCAAACATTCGTTCAATTTCATATCACTTTGCAACGTTACGTCCAGATATTTAAACGACTTGAATGTGTCAAGAAAGACACTAGTAATACAGTATCCGAACATTGCAGGTCTGTTCTTTCTACTCATCGGCATTAAGTTAAATTTTTCGACGTTCAGAGTTACAGCCATTCATCACACCAACTAGAAATTTTGTCTAAGTCGTCTTGTAGATGCAGATGCAAAATCGTAGTGGTAGACCGAGAGATGAATGCAGTTAGCTCGGACTGAAGGCCACAGCAACAATTGGAAACTTTTTTCTTCTGTCGTTTTCGTACATACTAGGTGTCTACAAACTTTCAATTGAATCTTCCTTTCCGCATGGTGTATGTGCTCTATGACATGTAGAGGAGAGTAAGATAAAACTGAGTACCTTATTCACAAACATTGTATGTAGGCTGTTTAGGTTTTTATGTTGGTAACGCCACGCAGCGCTCTGTATGAAAATCACTGACTGTGCTGTGTGCAGTCTGTGGCTGGTTTGCATTGTTGGAACATTTGCTATTGTAGTGTTGGGCAGTTGGATGTGAACAGCGCGTAGCATTGCGGTGGTGTGGGGAGAGAGATGGCGGAGTTTTGAGTATATATATATATATATATATATACACACTGCTGGCCACCGTAAATGCAACACCCTGAAGGAAGCATCCGAATCAAGTGAAATTTACACCATGGGTTTGCTGCGATGAGATATGCAACTGATTAGAATTTCAGCGCAGACGCACATTACGCGCGCCTGTGGCGCCACCTCATAGCGCCAATTAAGGTTTGGCGATTTCGACGAGTGTACGTTCGGCACGTGTGTTTACCTTGTGGTTGTTTGACAAGACGATCAGTTATGACTCGTAGACAACAGCGAACATCGTTTGATCAAGCATCCGAGTTCGACAGAGGAAGGATAGTGCCTTACCGAGATTGTGGATTATCATACAGAGAAATCGCTAGTCGTGTTGGACGAAACCAAACAACTGTAATGCGGATATGTGACCGTTGGATGCAGGAGGGTACGACGGACCGACGTGGTCGATCGCATTCACCTCGGTGCACCACTGCACGTGCTGATAGGCAAATTGTGCGCATGGCAGTGACGGATCGCTCAGTGACATCCCGAACCATAGCACAGCACATTGCGTCTGTAACGCATCATCCAGTGTCTGCGCGTACCATTTACAGCAGAGTGGTCTGTCCGCAAGACGTCCATTGCTTCGTCTAGCATTGACGCAGAACCACAGACGTCTCCGTCGCCAATGGTGTGATGACAGACGGATGTGGACGGCAGAATGGAATGACGTTGTCTTTACTGACGAGGCACGCTTCTGTCTGCAGCACCACGATGGTCGGATTCGAGTGTGGAGACACCGTGGAGAGAGGATGCTGGACAGCTGCATTATGCACCGCCACACTGGTCTTGCACCGGGTATTATGGTATGGGGGGTATTGGATATTACTCTCGCACGCCTCTAGTACGCATTGCCTGTACTTTAAATAGCCGGCGCTACATATCCGAGGTGCTGGAGCCAGTTGTCCTTCCTTACCTTCAGGGCTCGGCCACAGCCATATTTCAACAGGATAATGCGCGACCACACGTGGCACGCATTGTCCAAAGGTTCTTCGTCAATAACCAGATTGAAGTGCTTCCCTGGCCGGCTCGCTCTCCGGATCTTTCGCCGACAGAAAACATGTGGTCCATGGTTGCTCAACGAGTGATCCAGATTACATCCCCAGCTGCCACACCAGATGATCTTTGGCAACGTGTGGAAGCTGCTTGGGCTGCTGTACTCCAGGAACACATCCAACGTCTCTTTGACTCAATGCCGAGACGTGTGGCAGCGGTGATCTCCAACAATGGCGGCTACTCTGGCTAGTGATTCTGGCAGGAACCACATGTCACAGACGTCTGTAAACGTAATCATTTGATACTTGGTCAACATGTTATCCACAAAATAAATTTTGTTGTGCTACCTCTTGTCTTTCTTGGTGTTGCATTTACGGTGGCCAGCAGTGTGTGTATATATATATATATATATATATATATATATATATATATATATATATATATATCACTGTATTTCAGTAGTTCGAGTAACGAAGATTTTTGTGAGGTAAGTGATTCATGAAAGGTATAGGTTATTGTTAGCCAGGGCCATTCTTTTGTAGGGATCATTGAAAGTCAGATTGCATTGCGCTAAAAAATGTTGTGCGTCAGTTTAGTGATGATCAGAGTAAGTAAAGAGAGAACTTTCTGAGTACGTTCAGTTCTGCTCAGCTGTTTGAAAAGCAAACAACGTAAGAGGTTTACCAGCACTGCAATTCATAAATTTTTCCAAGGGGACGTTTCATGATTACGTATTTTCAGTGATCAATAAGTTTTAAATTAATTCTATTCAAATCTCTTGCACATTCAGCAACATGATACGAGTCCGGCTTCAGCTTAAATCGTCACGGCATAAAAAAAAAACCTAGTTAGGTACAAAAAACCGGTTTTGTCCCATCCATGGGCAAAACTGAAAAAAAACTGAAAATGAGAAAAAGTTTTATTCTATTTCAAAAAATACGTGGAAACATAAAGAAATCCTTAAATAATCTACCAAGGGATACAATAAATCTTTTTGTGTACCAAAGCTGGTTCTTAAGAAATCTAAATTTTTGAAGAATTTAAAATATTTCGTTGATATGAGAAAAGTTCTCAATAACTGGTCGTAATAAAAAACTGAAAACACACTTTATTAAGAACACGAATCACAAATGAAGTATTTGTCTTCTTCCTCAGCACTGGAAGATTTTTGATCAGCCCAGACACTAAAAGAGACACATAAAAATCATGCTTAATCGAAATGTTATCATGTTATGTTTCCGTAACGAATCTCTTACGTGGCCCATTACAAAATTTCAATACTTCTTCTGGTTCTTCTTCGCCTCATGATGTCGAAGAATCTTTTCTCAATTCCTTTGAACAGATCTAGTCTTTACAGCTGTCTTTTTCTGCTTCTTTGCCTTTTGTTCCTTCTCCAGAAACAGCTTTCGTTTTCAATCTTTTCTTCTTTACCTGTTTTGGCTTTTTCTTCGACTTCTAGATCATTTTTATTTGGAGAGGAGATCACTATGCATGTTTAGCTCTTTCTCCTACTGGTGATTTTCTTTGAACTTTCTAAGTCAACCTTTCTAGGTGGTTTTAATTTGATGATTTTCCCTACCTGGTTATGCACCACCTGGCATATCCGATTTTACCCCGTAGTACAAGACTGAAAAACAAAAAAAAAAAACAAAAAAAAGGCATAGGGAAGTAAAAGTCACATAGTATGCATCGTACAAACATTGGAGTACACTAAAAAACATGCTTAATCGAAATTTTATCATGTTATGTTTCTCATTAAGACAATTTCAGCAAAAACTTTAAAAATATCCAGAGGGAAAACAACAGGCGATCCCTAATGGCGGTTATTCACAGCTCCAATAACGACGATTGCTAATAGTTCTTAATGTAATCAGACTGATGGCAGCACTAATCACGGAAATCTGGAGCTACCCACTTTTTACCCGCTTACCCAGTTTTACCCTAGTTTCCCCTACTTGTAGAGCTCCTAGTTGTTCTTATTCTTCCAATCCCTTTCAGTAGTCTTATGGGCTCCCAGAATTCCCCTGAGAATCTTATTCTCCTTCTTCTCAAGTTGTTCTAACCATTCCTTTTTGTTTAAAATAAGGCACTCCAAAGCATAGAGTCCTAGTTTTATAAATGAATGATAGTGCCTTTTATCCAATCGAGCCGCGAGGGATTAGCCGAACGGTCTGAGGCGCTGCAGTCATGGACTATGCGGCTGGTCCCGGCGGAGGTTCGAGTCCTCCCTCGGGCATGGGTGTGTGTGTTTGTCCTGAGGATAATTTAGGTTAAGTAGTGTGTAAGCTTAGGGACTAATGACCTTAGCAGTTAAGTCCCATAAGATTTCACACACATTTGAACATTTATCTAGTCGATGGGGTTGGATCCATTGTCTTAATTGAATTTATCTGCCTTTTTAATCTTACCATATCCTGTCCCCTTTTTGTCTGTGTTCCGTACATTCCGTATTTCCATGCAGAACTTGAGGTAGCTTTTTTCCAGTGATTTCATATCAGAACTCCTTCATGTTTCTCACGATTCCGTTTCCGGTTATGACAAGGGTGTCGGCAAAAGCTAAACATCTGATTTCCATGTTGTTTCCTTTCTTTCCATGATGTATTCCATTTATTCCTTCCGACGTCTTTCTCCAGGACGATACTGGAGAGATTTGGAGATAATCCGTCTTGCAGAGAATCAACTGTAGCACATTTTTCGTAAATTCTGTTTGGTCATAGTTTTTTTATTTTGTTTAATCGTCCCCTGTGGTGATCGTTAGCACAGGAACTTTCTAACAAACTGTATTGTATGCCCTCATATACAATGTTAAGTAGAGATGGTCTACAAAGTGGTAAGGCAAACGTCATTGAAGGAAAGTTGGACAGGAGCAGAAAAATTAGTAAACAATGTAACACAACAAACAGAAGATTTACTTAAGTTGCATTTGACCAAGAGTATGAACATTTATTAGAAATAACACAGCAAGAAACAGCGTCCAGCTGTTACAGTGTCCACAGGGAAGAGGTTTCCTGCACTACAGCACGAACTATGGCGACAGAGCCGCAGCTAGTGCGGCATCAGCGTTAGTATCACGTAGGAAAGGGGCTCCAAGGGCAAGTGGGCTGAGGCGCAGCCGCCAGCCATACTAATATCATGGCGAAAGAGGGCGCTCGTGGTACAGAGCCACTGCAAGCGTGACTGAGCAAGTGTGCACCACTGGGTCGGCTGACAGCATCAAATGGAAACTTTCAATTCTCTTGACAACTGTGATACCTGTGGGGTGGTACTGACACATCATGCAACACAAACGACTCTCATACACATTGGTATTGTTATTTTATACACTTGGTATCATAGAACCAAACTGAGGAGCAAACCTTCATTGTGTTAACACCATAAAAGCCAGTAACAAAGGATATGAAATTTACACGAATCCTAAACAAGCTACAAGCTGATGAGTATATACTGGCACAACAATATAACACTGGAAGCTGCCGAATTTTTTTTTTTTTTTCGAGGAATTCCGCAGCTGAAAACAAGGAGTGATCCATGAGGAAATTCTCCAGTGTAACCTTAAAAGTTATTGGATTATTGCTAAGATCTTTTATTTTTGCTGTTTTAGTTTATTGAAAATGGATTCAGCAGAATACTGTGCCCCTCTCTGCACAGGAGTCAAGGAAAGACGATCCAAATTCAGATCAGATTTCTGCCTAGTATGAACTGGGTGAAAGTTGTTAGTTCTTGAACGTTTTTTTTATAGCCAACAAAGGCAGAAAACTCAGCCTACTAGAAGTACTTGAAATTACCAAACACTTAGCCACAAATCCACAACTGGTTCTAAATGACCAAGGGCAACTGAGCACATCAACACTCTTAAACTTTACTCAATACAGTAAACCAGCTACTAACAACAAAGTGTCTGAATAGTAAACAAATTCACACCCCAGTATAATGTAATATCCCTTATGTGTTTACATTCCTAACTGTAACTCAACTGTAACAATGTAATATTTGGTATTTATTAATGCAGAACTTTTATAATAACAAAATGTAGCCCCCAAAGAAAAAATCGCTGTTGTACAACCAACAAATAGTGTCCAGTGCAACTGATCACAACAAATACCAAATTTTGTAATAATGTGCATTCTAAATAATTCTAATCGTTGTCATACATGGTACTGACAAACCATAAAATGTGATTTGTTATGTTAAAGAACAGTTTTACAGAACAAAAAGTCAGAAGACACGTTTAACAATTCCAAATACCATACCACAACTAAAGATCGTATGTGAATGCGTTGCATCTTACTCGAGAATGTTTGATTCGTAAGAACAACAGCCAGTAGTTATCTGAAGATAGCCTAATAAGCCGAAAACTAGTTCATACAAATGAAAATCAGTGGAACAAAAAACCGCCTAAGTGTTACTCTACCCTCAAATCTGGGAAATAACATCATAATTTTAACTACAATGTACGTGTTTCTCCAAATAGCTGGGCAGCCTCTATTGTGTTACCGTTTGGGGCTGAATGCCTCGTCAGTTGTTGGTAAATATGTGAGTGACTACTAGGCTACCTGATTACAACTCCAATCCTGATCCAAATTTTCGTCGTCACTTATGTTTATACTCATTATTTCCGAGCACTACTGCCACGGTTTATGTAGAAATAGCACCATGAGAGAAGACCGTGGCTTACCCTGCAACAATGGATCTGTACCTCCGTCAGTCCAGATAGTTTTGGGGCTGGGTTGATTAAAAATGGAGGAAAGTGAACATAGGGGTTTTAATGCTTCAGGTGTTCTACATAGTCTTTCTCCCTCCTCCCCCCCTCCCCCTCCCCCCCCCCCCCACCCATTTGGGTGCAACGCACAGAACGTCCATATAACCAAGTGAAGTAGAAAATTCTTTATTTTGAATGTTGCTCAATTCACACGTCACATTGTCACCTTCTTCAAGCTAGGTGAAGCGTAAGAGACGCATTCTGCACTTTGTCGTAGATTCGTACGGTATTTCTCTTCACACATGATGACTTTTTCCAGAAAAGAACTGTCGTTATTTCATATTTCAATCAAGTCGCGACAGGCATCCGCGCAGCATTGTTTTTGTTCGGGAGTCAAGGCGTAAGGGTCAGCTAGAATGTCTCGAATTTGGTGACGTTCCCTTCGTTACTCCTTTGCAATTTGTAACGCAACAACGTTGCCAAGCCACGACTGCACGTCCACTACGTAACACTGCCTGCTCACAACTTACGGGTCGAATACACACCTGTTGCTTACAGTCATTCAAGGTGCCACCGTTGTTACTACGCTGACGTTGCTTATTCGCCGCGAATGAAATTAGTCTCGGAGCTTTTTTGGACAGAAATCAAGTACCTACACAGGAATGAATTGAATGGATCGACGTGTCATTGTGAAAGTTGTATTGTGCCAGTGCCACAGTACAAACACTTGTGGTGTTTGTTGAAATGGAGAACACGACGGGAATTGAAAGTGGTGTGAACAGGTGCCGTTTTCGGTAGCCCAGACGGTGTGCGGTGAGAGTGTAAATAAGAGGAGGCCGGCACGCCGCGCGGCTGCTAAGCGAAGTGTGTCATCGGGTGAGTGACCAGGCCGGGCGCAGGGAAGGGAAAGGGAAGCCGAGGCGAGCCGACCCGAACCGACGTGGATTGAGCCAGCAGCCAACGCCGCGGAGAGTCTGGGGCAGTCCAGCCGGGCGTGCGTCGCGTTTTCTCTACGGCTGACTCGGCAAGTTGCGGATCCACGCCGGGGAGAGAGTTTCTCCTCACCACCTGCAAGGTCGGGGTCACGGGGCGTGGGATGAAGGCGAGTTACGCGGAGCCAAGTTCATCGACCCGAGTGGTTGAGGATAAACGTAAAGCACCTTGCTGCAGCACACTTGAAAGCCCTAAGAAGTCCGACATTACAGAGTAATAATAAAGGAAATGAATTTGGGTTCGACATCACTGTGAAAATTTTGTGAATAAAACCGTCCAGATTTCTGTTCGGAATTCTTTATTTATTACCCTGTTTCGGCTACTGCCATCATCAGACGCATCCACCTAAGAAAGAGTACGGGAAGAAACGTAACATCAGGATTGACGGTCACAGAGTAGATGAAGTTAAGGAATTCTGCTAGGCAGCTACCTAGATAGCACAAAACAATAACCAACGGCGGGCAGAGTAAGGAGGACATCAAAAGCAAACTAGCCCTGGTGAAAAGGACATTTCCGGCCAAGAGAAATCTACTAGTGTAGAAACCTACTACTATCAAACATAGAGCTCAGTTGAGTAAGGTAGCCAGAAAGGTGGGACTGAGGATAGCCTACAACAAGACAAAGACATTAAATACCACTGCAGACTGGGAAACACCGGAAGGCACTGTGGAAATGGTGGACAAATTTAAATACCTAGGAAAATTTATAACAGGAGCAAGGAGGGAATAACAGAGAGGATAAAGAAGACGAGGTAAGCCTTCTGCATGACGAGAGAGATATACAATAAAAAGAATATATCCACAGAGGCAAGCCAACGGTGAGGAATGCAGTATTATATGCTGCTGAGACGATGACACTAGGAAGAAATGGGGCAGAACAAGTAGAGAATGAAGAAAAAACAGCTGAGAAAAATACTAGGCCCCAAAAGAGGTGGAGAGAGAGGTGGATACTAAGACCTAGGGAAGAACTGTACCGGAACATGAGAACAATATCCGGGGAAATTAGACTCAAAAGGGGAAGGTTTGCTGGACATGTAGTAAGGATGCGTATGGACAGAATGACGAAGAGAGTGTGGGAAACAACAGGGAGGACAAGGGGAAAGACAGGAACCAAGTGGGTTGTTGAACTTCAGAAGGACTGGTTGGAATTGGGGATCAAGGTCGAAGGAAAGGAAAATTGGAGGAACAAATATACGCCGACCAATGTGCCGGAGATCAGTGACAGAGAAGAATACCGAAAAATATTAGAGTGTCACCAGTGAAGCCAACAGGAGAAACGGACACTGAAGATCTCGGAAGAAGAGTGGGAGAGAAGAAGAGAAAGAATGAAGAGATTCTGGGAGAAGAAGAGGCGAATGCTGTCCACGAATGGGCTACCCGTGGTCCTACAGAGACCGTAACGCAAGAAGAGGAAGATAGGGCTCAATTCGAGGAAGAAATTTCTGAGAATGTACGTCTGAAGCACAGCATTGTATAGTAGTGAAACATGGACTGTGGGAAAACTGGAGCAGGAGAGAATCGAAGCATTTGAGATGTAGTGCTACAGGTGAATGTTGAAAATTAGGTGGACTGATAAGGTAAGGAATGAGGAGGTTCTGCACAGAATCGGAGAGGAAAGGAGCAAGCGGAAAACACTGAAAAGGAGAAGCGACAGCATGATAGGACATCTGTTAATACGTCAGGGAATGACTTCCATGGTACTAGAGGGAGATACAGAGGGCGAAAATTGTATAGGAGCACAGAGATTGGAATACATCCAGCGAATAATTGAGGATGTCGGTTGCAAGTGCTACTCGGAGACGAAGAGGTTGACACAGGAGATGCATTCGTGGCGGGCCGCATGAAACCAGTCAGAAGACCGATAACCCGCCCCCCACCCCCCCCACCCCCCCCCACCCCCCCCCCCCCCCAAAAAAAAGGAACATAGAGAGCGAAAGGCGTTTCTTACAGAAGATGAAAAATTAAAACGTTATAAAAGTAAAAAAATATATTTTTAAACTACACTCGCCAAAAACCTTGGAACTAGCAGAACACATTTTTGATTCAGTATTAAAACCTATGCACAGTCGGTGTGTGATACAGTAGTTGCATCAGAAATTTGTGCAAGGTATCAGGTCTAGCCATCAGGTAGCACTGGTGTGGGGGATGTTGCCTTCAAATTTTATTCCATCTATATAAATAAAATTATAAATAGTTGTTTGTTCAAAATCGTGTATCTCCGGAAGTTCTTGACCGATTGCATTGAAATTTTAACGTATATGTGTTATATATATAAAGGGAAGAATCTGAGAATACACCTTACTGGATTACTTCAAGTTTTTTGATGTTATTATAATAAAAGTTTGTTTCTTGTTGTTGTGGTCTTCATTCCTGAGACTGGTTTGATGCAGCTTTCCATGCAACTCTATCCTGTGCACTCTTCTTCGTCTCCCAGTACCTACTGCAGCCTACATCCTTCTGAATCTGTTTAGTGTATTCATCTCTTGGTCTCCCTCTTCGATTTTTACCCTCCACGCTGCCCTCCAGTACTAAATTGGTGATCCCTCGATGTCTCAGAACATGTCCTACCAACCGATCCCTTCCTCTAGTCAAGTTGTGCCACAAGCTCCTCTTCTCCCCAATTCTATTCAATACCTCCTCATTAGTTACGTGATCTACCCATCTAATCTTCAGCATTCTTCTGTAGCACCACATTTCGAAAGCTTCTATTCTCTTCTTGTCCAAACTATTTGTCATCCATGTTTCACTTCCATACATGGCTACACTCCATACAAATACTTTCAGAAACGACTTCATCACAAATCTATACTCGATGTTAACAAATTTCTCTTCTCCAGAAACGCTTTCCTTGCCATTGCCAGTCTACATTTTATACCCTCTCTACTTCGACCATCATCAGTTATTTTGCTCCCCAAATAGCAAAACTCCTTCACTACTTTAAGTGTCTCATTTCCTAATCTAATTCCCTCAGCATCACCCGACTTAATTTGGCTACATTCCATTATCCTCGTTTTGCTTTTGTTGATGTTCATCTTATATCATCCTTTCAAGACACTGTCCATTCCGTTCAACTGCTCTTCCAAGTCCTGTCTCTGACAGAATTGCAATGTCATCGGCGAACCTCAAAGTTTTTATTTCTTCTGTATGGATTTTAATACCTACTCTGAACTTTTCTTTTGTTTCCTTTACTGCTTGCTGCTTCCTCAATAAAAGTTTAGACGCAAATAAATTAAACAAACTAAACTTAACTTATCTTCTGGTAAACCTTGCGGGATGTAAGGTCGTGGTCCATGAAACTCTTCAGCTCCTAACGTTTCGTCCAGTGCTTCGCTGGACATCTTCAGAGGGGTGTTTCTCCTCCGGTTATGAAACTTCCCCTTTGAACAATTCTACACGACTGTGCTTAACCTGACACACAATATTTTTAGCGCAACGCAATCTGACTTTCAGAATTCCCTACAAAACAATGGCCCTGACTAACATTAAACTATACCTTTCACAAATCACTTACCTCACAAAAATCTTCGCTGCTCAAGCTACTGCAATACAGCAAGCGCCACTACTGCCAGCTAAATAGAAGATTCAAACTACTGAAGGCACTAACTACTGATAGGGATAGTTAGCAAATGAAAGATATTAATAGAGAGCAAACAATGTATTTACCTTAATATCATCACAAGTCATAATATATATATCAGTTCATGACAAATTAGAAACCTCCGCCATTTCTCTCCCCACATCCACCACTGCTGGCGGCTCACCTCCAACTGCGCAACGCTACGCGCTGTTCACAGCCAGCTGCCTAACACTACAATGGCGAGTATTACAACAATGCAAAGCAGACACAGACTGCCCACAGCACAGCCAGTGATTGTCATACAGAGGTGGCGTTACCAATAAGAAATCCTAAACAGCCTACTTACATAGAGAAAACATAAACAGCCTACTTACATAGAGAAAACATAAACAGCCTACTTACATAGAAGAAATCCTAAACAGCCTACTTACATAGAGAAAACATAAACAGCCTACTTACATAGAGAAAACATAAACAGCCTACTTACATAGCCCCTATGCTCCCCACAAAAATTTTTACAAATGGTGTTGGGCACTGGCCAATACAGATTTGACAAAAATTTTTCACAATTACAGTAACAAAGATATAAAATGCACACACTTATTAATATTATGTTGGTCAAAAGATCAAAATTTCTCACAGTCCATAAAGACAGTCCACATTGTTCATCACAGTAAAAATGCAGAGCTTTTCTCAAAGTCCAAGCAGTAAAAGAAAATGCACATAGAAGTAGTGGATTTCCATGCAGTCTTGAAGAAGTAGTGTTGACCTTCCAACGGAAAGACAGTGCTGACTCTCGACATGCAGACAGGTAATGGGCCACAACAGAGCAAACCCACAGCAGAGTCATTCGAAGTTTGGAAGAATATTGGTAGGTAGGTCATCACAGAGCAGACCCACTGGAGTCCTGGTAGAGATTACGGTATTGGTGGGCCACCAGAGGTGCAGACCCACTGCAGTCCTTGTAGAAATAATGGCGTTGGTAGGTCATCATAGATGCAGACCCACTGTAGTCCTTGTAGAGATAATGGTATTGGTGGGCCACCAGAGGTGCAGACCCACTGGAGTCCTTGTAGAGACGGCCAGCAGCCATCCGTTGCGACTGTGCAGGTGCACAATCACCATCGAAGATTCTTGCGGAGAATATAGCAAGTCCATAAACCACCACTTGTCCACTCACAAAAAATTTGTTTGACATGTCCTTAGAACCAGCAATGCCGTTATCCAGTCCCTTGCTGAATTACCAACACACGTGCAAACACTATCAGTCCCTACTTCTCACATATTGTCCATATACTATGACCAACAGAAATGTGTGCAGTGAAATGGAACTTACAAGTTACTAATATCATGAACTGGTGACAATTACAATTTTATAACAGAAGAATACAATAACAAAGGTACAAAATACATCATTAAAGAACATAACAATATTGATAATAATTGTATTACAGGCTTTACAAAAGAATCGATATAACATATACATCAGTGTTCCAGGAATTATGACATTAGTAAATACATAAAAGATCAGAATAACTTTCGAAACATCAACTTCACACATGAGCATTAAACAGAACGGAATTAATGTCTAACATCTTTACAAAGTAAATAACATATTATTAATGCCAATTATATTCGAGGATAACAGTATTCCTCATCATAGTGAATGTAGCTTAATATTAAAAGAAGAAAAAATTCTATGAAACTACACAGAGACAGGAAGAAAACAAATACACAAGGGTACACACACACATAGTGGGATAACACCAATAGGAAAGGACAGGGTTCGTTTTCAGTGTAACATTTGGTACTGCAGTCCAACCCAAAACTTCATATATCTTTCCTCTTATTTCATCCTTTGTTTCCACCAAAAAAAATTCTAACTAAGCATGCTTTCTGTGTTTATATGTTCACACATTTCTTACCTCATTTTTATTTTCCATTATCTTACCTCATCATTTATTTCCAAGAAAATCCTACCTAAACCTGTTTTCTCAATGCATTTCTTCCAATTCATCGCAACTCATTCTCTTAGAGGCTACCCCCTCTTAAGCTAACTTAAATCTACTGAGCTCAGATGCTAAACTAAGGGACGAGGCAATGCAGCATCACATAACAAATCAACACCAACAGCAATGCAAAAAATGCAAATTGGCAAAGCTAGCAGCATAAATGAGCAAAAGTCAAATTCAATAACACTATGCCTGGCAAACAGCAGCAACTTATACCTAAACATGACATAGCGCAAGCAGAAAAAATATTACACTAAAATGGCCATGTCTAATACCTATGTCACATCTTAACATTAGAGTGATGCATCACAAAAACTTACGCTAGTAGATAAGTTACCAAATCGTAAAAAAATTATTTATGCAATTCCTGTGAAGGGAAATGTTTTTTTTTTTTTTTGTGCTCCCTCATTTGTTTTGGATAGATCATAAAATTATTTACTCGATCTGTAGGCATAAAATATTTATATTAGTACATATATTAAATTTTATTTTAACCAATGCTGCAGTGCAGCTAGAAACTTGATATTAAACAAAATGTGTAAATAAATACATTAAGCAAGCCATATGGCATTTTTCTTAACTAGCAAGGCAATAGCTGTGAAATGTTTATCATCGTTTCATTAGGCATTTCAGTAAATATCATAAATTACGAGCTCCACAGTATGCTTTCAACAAGGAGATGTCAGTAGCGCGGACAATGGCCTTCCCTTTCTTTTTTTTTTTCTACCTGTGCCGCTGAAAAGGGCTCGCAATAATGGCTTTTTCTCCAGGCGTCTGACACAGCTGGGTGCCCGCGACGCATTACGTGCAGGTGGTCACTTTGGTTTCCAACATCCTGTTTCACAAGTCAAGAGTCCCTACCCACTATTCATTACTCCTTACCTTATTACACATATACGTATCCATCGACACTCGTCAATATTTCGTCATTATAAATATGAAGCATATTCAAATAACTCATATAGCCTCAGCCTATTAATCATAAACATACCTCAGCAGCATAATACACATCGTCGTCGTAAAAATAACCTCATAACACTTCAGTCAAATCTTAAAATCGTCGTAACTTCCTCCAATAATTAAAAAAATTCTCTGCTCATGTCAAAAGTGTCATCTGCCTCAAACGTACTTTAAAAATCATAATCCCTTTACCAAATACATCATTCAAAGCTCTCATAGTATCACAATGGTTCCGAAAAAATATGAACAGTTTACAATGCACAGACAAAATACAGTTTCATAAGTATAAAGTTACCCAACTGTGTATTGCGTAAACATCTGTCACTGATGTAATAAAAAAATGTTTATCTCTCAGTTAAATGATCAGATAGCTGTGTAATTTGTGTGTTAGAGAAATATGGTACCGATGTGTAAAGTTGTATAAGCAAATACCATATTAGCTAGGGTTCCTTGTGGTTGCCACACACATGGTACACAAAGTAGGCGTGTACCCCCCTGAGGATTAATGTAATTATACCCTCAGGTGTTACAGATTACAGCAATGGAATGAAATGTATCACGGAAAACTTTCTTTCTAATTCAAAATCTTTAAAAATAAATGTTTCAAGTACAAAATTAATCACTCAAATACGTGTACTGTAGCGCTAAATGTGCGTCTTGTTGCAACATAATCTGTGTGGAGGTGTCGTAGTTATCGTCCTCCGAAAGCTACGTTCTGCAGAAGTCAATGTACTTACCTCATGATACACAAAAGTGAAATGCTTTGCATATGGATATCTTAGTTACTACGCTTATTGCCGTGATGAGGAAAGTACTGTACAGTAACGTATTGTTATGCCACGAAAAAGGCTGTCTCATTGTTGCTATACCACAAAAGTTACTACTAAAACATGTTTTTCTTTCCAGAAGAATTCAGAAAACTGTGCAGATATAGAACAGATACACCGCAAAAGCAACATTGTAAATTGTCACTCATTAGTAGCGTCGTGATAAAATCGTGTAGCTGTCACATAAACTAACTATTGTCTCATCTGGTATCTCACAGAAAGTACTTTAAATCCGGAATGTATTTTCAAGTAAACCAAAATGTTGCATTAAAATCTCATTAGCAGTACCAGATATAATGTTACTTTTCTCGGAGCCAGCCGGCGCACGTGTATGCCTGCGGTGCGAGTCATTGTCTGTCTCTTTGTTGCCGCGCGTCGTTACTGGGATTATGTGGCCTAACTTCCACAAATTCGCCTTGCCGAGAGGGCCCAGCTCTGTTTAAAGCTCGCCAGTTCTGATGGAATTCAGGTCTGTCGTTTTGTCGGTAGATTCCATAGTTTCTTTCTCGTCGGTCACATGGTGGGGAATTTCTCCCTGAATCGTAACTGCGCGCTGGTCCGTTGCGTCTGAAGTTATTCTGTCTCTCTTGATCATATTTATTTTGGTTCCCGTATTGTCTGTTTATCTTATTGTCTCTGTGATAGTCATTACCACGGAGAGGTGATCTTTCCCTGTAGTTATTACTACTCTGCCAACGGTTGTCATACGGGTGGTGTCTGTTTTGGTCACGATTTGTGTTGTGAGAATAGCCTTGTCGAGTAAAGTTATTACTTCTTTCATCGCGGAATTGCGACGGATGTGACCTGTAATTGCTGTGTTCCTGGTTTCGCGTTCCGCGATTGTCAGTGTCAATTTCTAATTCTTGTAAGAGTCCCTGAAATGCTTCAATGTCGTCTTTGCAACGTCCTGCCAAAATAATATGTCGTAAATGTTCAGGCAGTTTGATTAAGCAAATGCGGATGAGTTCTGAGGGGCTGTATGGTTTTAAAAGATACTGATTCTTATGCAACATGTCTTCAAAATATTTCACAAGACTGGAAAATTCAGATTGTTCGAAATGTTTCATCATTATGATGCTATGTTTTATTCGGTCTTGTGTGGCTTGAGACCAATATGCTGAGAGGAAGGCATGATAAAACTCTCCTTCACTGTGGCAATCGTGAATTACCGATCGCATTCTTACAGCTGGTTCATTCTCTAAGTAGCCACACATAAATTCTAACCTGTGCTCCAATGACCAGTTGGGAGGGAAACAATGAGAGAATTGATGGAGCCACGCTTGTGGATGAATGTCGTTGGCAGAATTCTTAAATGTTTTGAATTTACGTGTATTAATGAACAGCTTATAGTCAAAATCATCGTGTCGGCGAGTAGCATCTCGGTCATAGTTACGTCGTGTCGGCGGTTCCATCTCAAAATTCGGTGTACCTTGCCAATTTCTTTCACAATTACCGAAATGCCCTGTGTTATTATTTTGTGGCTTTTGCGTATTTCTAAGTTCCTCTTCCCGTGTTGGAGCGCGAGTGTCTTCTGAAATACGTAATTCTTGTATTACCTGTGTTAGCTGATCTTGTACTTCCCGGATTTCTCTTTTGCACTGTGTATTGATTTGATTTTGATTCTGTTTGAATTTTCTAATTTGTTCATACTCTTCTGTGTCAGTGAAGGCTACAGGTCTTGTGTCATTCAGATCATCATCTACCTTTGTAGATAAGTTAGTGACCTGATCCGAAAGTTCGGCTACTTTCTCCGATAGTGAACACATTTCCTCCGTGTGTTTTTCTGAACCAAGTTTCAGAGTGTCCATTTGTGTTGAAATCGAATCTACTGTGTCCTTTAAGTTTTCCTGAGTTATTGCAAGTTGCGTAACCGAATCGGTAGATGCAACTGAGTCAATTTTAGCCCACAAGGTCTCATGATTTTCATGAACAATGGCTTGCAGTTCTTTGATGGCTGCTTCGTGATTCTGTAATGCATTTTCATGCCGCGAAAAAATAGGTTGAAAATGCTCACAAATTTGTGTTTTTACGTCATTACAGACTTTTTGACATTTCGATTCAATGTTATGTAACTCAGTAGTTAAATCTTCACGTGTTTGTTCAAGTGTGGTGTCTAACTTTTGAAGATTTTGTTCCATTGTGTCTAACTTTTTAAGATTTTGTTCCACTGTATCTAACTTTCGAAGATTTTGTTCCATTGTGTCTAACTTTTGAAGCTTTTGCTGTGTTTGTCCCATTTGTTGTATTAATTGTAATAACAATGCATTGGTGTCTGAAACATGTTCCTCAGTGCTTTTCGGCAGTGAATTTGCACCGGCAACATTCACATTTTGACAAGCGGAAAACGTGTCTTGACTCATTTGAGAAAACGGTGAGGACGCAAAACCTGAATCTACAGTGTTTGCAAAATTGTGTCCTATCATTTCGGATTCCTGAGGCGAGCTGTTGCTGACCGATCGATCGATAATGCTTCCCTCTTCACTAATTGTTTCACTGTCCACGCCATTGTTTGCCGCCCGCTCCATTTCCCTATGCACAATTATCAAATTACTACTTTGAACATCAGTTAATTCATTACTCGGTGGCGCTAACACACTGCTTTCATTTTCACTGTCATTTCTCAGTTTACTTTGGAGCCTAGTATTACGTTTTTCACACGCCATTATTGTCAGAGTATTTCACACGATAACAAAGAAAAGCACAATTTGAAGATCAAAAATAAGAGAACACATTAACATAGCACTGAAGATAATATCTAGGTAATTACCAGCGCAGCTGCGAAATACTTGGTGCAAATCTACATGCATGCCACAACTGTTTTACAGTACAACAATGAAAGGCTACAACTACAAAGGAGATTCTCTCTACAATTACGCGCTAGCAATAAACAAAAGCTACACTAAATACACAAACTACAAGAAAAATCAGAAGATTCCAGTGAGGTATCCTAGGCTAAGGGTCGACATATGAAACTTCCCCTTTGAACAATTCTACACGACTGTGCTTAACCTGACACACAATATTTTTAGCGCAACGCAATCTGACTTTCAGAATTCCCTACAAAACAATGGCCCTGACTAACATTAAACTATACCTTTCACAAATCACTTACCTCACAAAAATCTTCGCTGCTCAAGCTACTGCAATACAGCAAGCGCCACTACTGCCAGCTAAATAGAAGATTCAAACTACTGAAGGCACTAACTACTGATAGGGATAGTTAGCAAATGAAAGATATTAATAGAGAGCAAACAATGTATTTACCTTAATATCATCACAAGTCATAATATATATATCAGTTCATGACAAATTAGAAACCTCCGCCATTTCTCTCCCCACATCCACCACTGCTGGCGGCTCACCTCCAACTGCGCAACGCTACGCGCTGTTCACAGCCAGCTGCCTAACACTACAATGGCGAGTATTACAACAATGCAAAGCAGACACAGACTGCCCACAGCACAGCCAGTGATTGTCATACAGAGGTGGCGTTACCAATAAGAAATCCTAAACAGCCTACTTACATAGAGAAAACATAAACAGCCTACTTACATAGAGAAAACATAAACAGCCTACTTACATAGAGAAAACATAAACAGCCTACTTACATAGAGAAAACATAAACAGCCTACTTACACGGTGAGTCTTGCCCTCTGAAGATGTCCAGCGAAGCACTGGACGAAACGTTAGGAGCTGAAGAGTTTCATGGACCACGACCTTACATCCCGCAAGGTTTACCAGAAGATAATTCATCCGGTCGTGAAAGCCTTCATACTAAACTTAACTGTCCGAACAAGACTCGGAAGACCCAACAGGACCGACCAACCGTCGTGTCATCCTCTACCGGCAGGCGTCACTGGAAGCGGAGGGGCATGTGATAACCACACTGCTCTTCCGGCCATTGTCAGTCTTTGTGGTCGGAGCCACTACTTCTCAATGAGGTAGCTCCTCAATTGACCTAAGAACGACTGAGTGCACCTCGCTTACCAACAGTGCTCAGTAGACAAGGGCAGTCACGCATTCAAGAGCTAGCCAAACCCGACAGTTCTTAAGGGGACCTGGACGTGAAATGACTGAAATTTTCGAAAACATTTTTTGTCACCATCTGAAAGAAAATTTTATCCCGTTTCAAAAAATTTATTTTTTATCTACTTTTCAGTTGTTGATTTGGTCTTAAACTCTCTTTGAACAAATGTCTGCAAACCAGCCACACTCATGCGACAGGCAAGGAATATCACCGTAGTTGAATCTGAAAGGGCTGTGGATGCCACCACTAAAGAGTCCAGAGTAAGGAAAAGGCTCCTGAAGAAGTCTACAGAGGATAAAGAAGCAGCTGGCCAGCAAGATTATGCTGCTAGACTGTTCTGAAAGAGGCATACGGTGAGCCAAAAACACTGTGAACATTCTTTTCTCATTTTCTCGAAACTACATTTTCAGAACATTAGGTAAATATAACTTCACAATGGTTTTATCCATGTTCACCATATTTCTCTCAAGTGAAGAATAGGATAGTATCTTTGTATTACGCCTAATCCATCGCAGAAATGATCTATGTTTGTCATTCTGCATATAATTTTAGCGGCATTTTATAGACAAAATAGTGAAAGGTGGCTACACTGTGCCACTGCGCCAGAGAGTGCGCCAAAGAGTACTAATAAGCCGCCTCCACAGTGCGTGTTAGAGCTCGTAGCAGTCAGTGCGTGTTAAGATCTCATGGCAGTCAGTGCTTGTGAAGAGATCGTAGAGGACAGTTTTGTCGAGAGCTCGTGGTTGTTGTGAAGTTGGAGCAAGATGTTGTAGTAAAGAGTGTAGTTCCATGTCTTATGCAGTTATTTGATGGGAGAGATAGCAGATGTTATTGTAATGAGTGCATTTCGTCAATATATATGAAGGTAAAATTTATAATGTTCCTTTATTAGTTGTGTATCTGAAATAATGTGTCACTACAGGTTCAGTCAACAAAGCATCTGGCTCGTGTTCTTGTATTAGAGTGAATTTTGGTTTCCTTGCGTAATTATAGTTTTTCTAAATTTCTTTTGTCACGTCAGTATAATTGGTATCAAAATTCTTGTCTTGTTGGAAAAGAACCGTGCCAGATGTGGACGTTGAGTCACACTCCCACATACAGAACAGTGACTCTTTTGCTTATTGGTTTTGTTGGTTTTTTTTTTAGTTGCTGGGGACTTAATTAATTAATTGTGTTTACGAAAATCTACTTACATTGTTTGTTGCAGTCAGATAGCGTAATAATACTGGTCAGGGCCAACCGATTACGAGACCAGCGTAATCGGACATACAGCTACAAACAAAACAAAAAAAAACATTTTCAATCAATTTATTTAAATAAGCCCCCATGCACGTGGCGACCGCTGCTTCGGATCGTCCCTTGGAATTTTTCTAATTGTGAAAATTGTAGACTGTAGTATTGTTGTAGTAATTTTGAGTTTAGTGATTGTAGTCTGTATTGAGTGTGTAGATTTGGTAATTAGCATTCTTCTAATGGTATTTTTCAAAATTTAATTTTTATTGCCTTGTATACGCGTTTGACAATCTTGTGCAATTATTTCAATTGTTCGATTGATCGTGTTTAAGGGAGACATTCCGTGTGAATAGTATTGTTGGAGATAAGGGGTCATTGTGTGTGATTTTCGTACAGTGACGAATCTTTCGTATATTTTGTAAATGATTACGCGATCAATGAAAAAGGCAAAAATGATGAATAGTGAGAATAATGAAATTGTTAACATGGCGAACTCGCCAACAGAGGAAAACAGTATGATGGATAATGAAGTGGAAAACAATGTAATAAGTCGGGAAAATAGTCCGGAACCATTTCAAAATTTTTCTCAATCAGAAAATTCACAGAATCCGAGATTAACGATAGAAGATTCTGAAATTGTATCGAACACAGATAGCTTTACAGCTATGACGGAGGAAACTGGTTTTGCGGGAAATGTTAGGCGCGGAAAGAATTGCGAACCGGCTACCTTGGAACAGTTGATGGGTGCAATATTAAATCTGGGATCACAAATGGGAACTATGGTAACACAGATGGGAACAATGAAGACAGAGATGGGAACAATTAAAACTGAGATGGGAACAATTAAAACAGAGATGGGAACAATTAAAACAGAGATGGGAACTTTGGGATCTGAAATTAAAACTGATATGGGAACAATGGAAACACGGATAGGATCTGAATTTAAAACAGAGATGGGAACTATGGAAACACGGATAGATTCACGAATAGGGACATGTTTCAAAAATATGAAAGATGAATTAAAGAAAGAAATCAGGGAAGAAGTACAACCGATTCTGAATTCTCACAATAATAGATTAATTGCAATAGAAATCAGACAAAGGGAACAGGATAGAGAACAGGAAGAAAGAGATCGCGTGATAGTACAGAATTTTTCAGAGTTAAATTTACAACGTGCAAAGGATAAGGAAGAAATATTTGAGAGAATCGAAGGATCCGTACCTAATGACAGATTAAATAACCTAACACAACAATATGTACAGCTAGCTACCAAATGTGACAATACTGAAACCCGAGTCGCGACACTTACGGAAGACGTAAACAAACAGAAAGAAAAAATAGGTGACTTATCGGAAAGAGTTGAGGAAATTTCAGATAAATTGACAAATCTTAGTTTACATGGGGACAGAGATTCGGATGATACAGCCCCATTACCATTTGCAGAAACCGAAGAGTATCAGAACATAAATAAGCATGTTGAGAATCAGGGAAAATTTAATGAACGCGTGAAAAGAGAATTTGAGGCATTACGGAAGCAAGTCAAACAAATTGAAGGCGAAATAGTAGGAAAGGACAGTAGAAGGAACTTAGAATCACAGATAGCAGAGGGGTATGAAGAAAACAATTTATTTCATTTACGGGATGCAGTAAGAGAGCGCCAGGCGCGCGAACTTTATAATAATCGACACTCGGACTGGGACAGACGCGGTAGGTCTTTGTCGCCACGAGGCGAAAACTTTGACTATAAACACTTTTTGACTGTTCGGAAATTTAAGATCTTCCGCAACTCTAAGAATGACATACATCCATGTGCATGGTTAGATCAATTTATGTACGCACTTCCACCAAATTGGCCACTAAGTCACAAACTGGAATTTATGTGTGGATATTTAGAAAACGAACCGGCGACGCGGATGCGCGCACTCATTAGAGATTGTAATAATCTGAATGATTTTTATCATGCATTTCTATCGGCATATTGGTCCGAAAACACGCAAGACAGAGTCAAACACAGTCTTATTATGCAGCGTAATTTCAAACAGTCTGAGTTCCGCACGCCGGCAGAGTACTTTGAAGACATGATTCGAAAGAATCAGTTCCTGTCCAACCCTTATAGCCCGACTGAATTAATTCGCATTTGTTTAACTAAGCTGCCACAATCCATAAGACAAATTGCTTTGGCCGGAAGATGTAAAGATGACATTGAGACTTTTAAGACTTTGTTGCAGGAACTGGAGTATGACAACGACGACGGGACCTCTTGTGACTTTTTCAGTAACAGTAATTACAATAGATTTTCAGAGAAAAGTGATAGTGGTCGGAACGGGCGTTATATGGGTAATTTTGAGAATGACAGACGTAACAGACACGACAATAGATACCAGCCCTATGACAATAACAGACGTTCTAACAGAAATTACACAGACAATAGCGGTAATTCGTACCGGAATGATCAATCATACGGAAACAGTAATCGGTATCATCAGGACAGAAATTATTCATACAGTAATAGAAATTCTTACTACAGAAATAACCAGGGTAGTAGATACAACAATAATTTCAGAAGTGACAGTCGAAATTATACGAGAAGTAGTTATGCAGACAGACAGGAAAGTAGAAATTTTAATAACAGACACAACCCAGAATTTGCATCTAACAGACAGGAGGGACCTAATTGGCATCCTCCACGTGACAGAACTTCTGAGAGACAAGTGCAAATCGTTGAAATTGATCCGCGAAATGACGCGAATACTCAAAGACGTGACGCAAACAATCGACAATGACTTGTAGCTTCGGCTTCTGGCAGCAATATAGACGGTTCAGAAAGTAATGACACTCCGACTTTACACTACGTACGCCTGGAAGACATGAGAGACATTTTGTTAGATGAAAAGGAAAATAATGTAGACGCATTTTTACATCCTGTTATTGAAGTATGTGTGGGTAAGAATAAGTTCACTGCAGTTTTAGATTCTGGGAGCCCATTGAATGTCATTAGTGAATCAGTTTTTCGTATATGTGAAAGAACTATTGCCTGTCCTGTGTTACCTATTTCTAAAACTACAATTCGTGGAGCGATTTCCGGAAAAAGTGTGGAGGTCAAACAACAGACCAATTTAAGTTTCATTTGTCAAGGATACGAATTTTCTGCTAATTTTATCATTGTTCCATTACTCAGTACACAAATTATATTAGGTATGGAGTTTCTTAACGCACATAAGGCAATCTTGAACTTTAAAGAAGGAAGTGTAAATTTGACTGTTGCTGGAATGCCGAAATGTTTAAAATTTTTCGAGTGTTTAACAAGATCTGAGTCAGATACAAAATGTTTAAGGTTTCTTAATTCTGATGTTTTCGTTGAGCATTATGACGACAATGTGTTTATTCATGATAATGACAATAGATACAGAGACGCGGTGGATGATATAATTAATGGCGAAGAATTAATTAATGAAAAGGTTAAGAAAGCTGAAGTGCCAGATGACGTTGCAAGAGAAGAGCTGCACCACATTTTAACTTCACATGCTACAGTGTTTAGTCATCACACAGGAACTATACAAGGCTTACAATATTTATTTAAAGTAAAAGAACACACACCATTTCGCGGGAAAACGTACGCTATTCCTTTGGCTTACAGAGACAAGGTTAAGAATGAACTTCAGTACATGTTAGATCAGGGCATTATTGAGCCTGCAGTCAGTCCTTATACTAGCCCATTACACGTTGTTCTTAAAAAGGATGGATCAATTCGTCTGGTTCTGGATTCCAGACAGATAAATAATATCATTATTCCTGAAACTGACCGCCCACAAAATTTAGATGAACTTCTTCAACATTTCCATGGAATTAAAGTTTTATCTACGATTGATATGCGCGCAAGTTTTTGGCAAATAGAACTCCACCCTGATTGTAGAAAATATACTGCCTTTTTAGCCTTTGGTAACTGTTACCAGTTTCGGAAATTACCGTTTGGACTTACTGTATCTTCAGCAGCATTTATTCGTAGCCTAAATGAAATTTTACCTGTTTGTCTTCGTGACAATATTACTTCTTATGTTGACGACATTCTTATTGCTAAACGTTCTTGGAGTGAGCACAACAAAATTTTGGATTCATTGTTACGTATTTTTGCACGAGTTGGCATGACAGTGAACTTGGAAAAATCTGAATTTGGTCGTTGTCAGGTGAAATTTCTCGGTCACATTATTTCTACAGAAGGTATTCTTCCTGATCCAGAAAAATTAGATGCTATTCGTAATTATGCTGTTCCTACTACAAAACGTGATGTTCGTAGTTTCCTTGGTGTCTGTAATTTTCTTCGACGCTTTGTTAAATTGGACGATTTGGCCACACCTCGTTTATGTGAACTATCTGGAAAGAAATCTAATTGGTGTTGGGATGAGGAAGCTCAGTCAGAATTTGAACAGCTTCGTGATGCTTTAGTTGCTGCTCCACTTCTTTCACATCCGGATTTATCTAAAGAATTTTGTTTGGCAACGGACTCATCATACAAAGGCCTAGGTGCACATTTATTTCAAGAGATAGAAGAAAACGGCGTTGTAGTCCAGAAAACTATTGCATTTGGGAGTCGTGTTCTTTCTAAATCAGAAAAGAATTATTCGATTACGGAACTTGAAGCTTTGGCTGTTGTTTGGGCTTTTACAAAATTTCGCACATTTTTGTTTGGCAGACATACTAAGGTTTATACCGATCATCGAGCTCTGGAATTTCTTATGTCAACAAAATTAACTCACGGCAGATTGTCACGATGGGCGTTGTACCTACAGGAATTTGACTTTAGTATTGTTTACATACAGGGTTCTTCTAATATTGTTGCCGATGCTTTATCACGTGCACCTATGGGTTTGAAACAAAGTGCTGAAGAGGACTGCAAGGAAAACAATTATTGTTTGATGTATATTCAAGGTGTTGCGTTTGAGAACTTTATTTCGTCTTCGCTCCAGGACATCGCTAAGGAGCAAAATAAGGATCCAATCTGGAAGGACATTAAGGAGAAGTGGAGGAGAAAGGAAAGCGTAGCGATTAGACAGCATTATTTAGTTCGCAATGACATTCTTTTTAAACGAAGATCGGTCGACAACTCCGTTTGGTTAGTTTGTATTCCTGATGAGTGGGTCAATAAATTGATTTGGTATACGCATCTCAGTTATGCACACTTTGGTCCCCGAAAATGCTTTCACAAATTACGAGAAAATTGTTACTTCAGTAATATGGAAAAACGTATTCGATCTGTTCTTGCCAAATGTAAATTATGTCAAATGGCTAAGCCTCCAACGATTTCTCACAGAGCACCGTTGTTTCCCATCATTCCAGCGAAATTAAAGGAGATGGCTGCAGTCGATTTGTTTGGTCCAGTGGTTCGTTCTACTAATGGTTTTGCGTACATTTTCGTAGCAGTGGAACTGACATCAAAATATGTGTGTTTTACACCTTTACGCAAAGCAACAGCTCGTTCAGTATCTAACGCTTTCATCAAACATTTTCTTAAAGAAGTCGGTCACGTTGATAAGGTTATATCAGATAATGGATCACAGTTTCGTTCTAAAATTTGGCTTCGTACTTTACACCGTCGTAAAATTAAATCAATCTTCATTTCACTTTTTCACCCTCAATCTAACGCTTCAGAGAGATGGATGAAGGAAATCAATAAATTGTGCCGTCTTTATTGTCATCAGAATCACAGAACTTGGGATCAGTACCTTCATATTTTTCAAAACATTCTGAATGAACTCCCTAATGATTCAACTTCTTTACCGCCTCTATTGATATTAAAAAATAAAGTACCAACAAATCGCATATCTGAAATCGTTCCTTTTCCGCCTTTACGGAAACTGCGGCATTCTGAAGTTGTCAACCTGGCTCTACGAAATATTGCGTCTGCGGCTGCTAGAAGAGAGAAATCAGCTAGACGTCCTGGTCGTTCAAAATTCTTGTCAGTTGGTCAGAAGGTATTAATTAAGTCCCACCGTTTGTCTCATAAAGGAAAAGGCTTGTGTCGCAAATTTTTTCTGCTTTATAACGGTCCATTCAGAATTCGCAAAATTATTCATGATAACACTGTCGAAGTAGAAACTCTTAAATCACGACGCTCTAAAGGAATACATCATATATCAAACGTTAAAATTTTTGTGGAATGACATACTTGTGAGAAACTAACAGCTACATGTAAACACGCAGAGAGTACAAGGATACCGCGCTGTGTTTTGGCGGCGGCACATACTCAAAGCAACAGTGAAGTCTGCGCGCCGTACAAGGCAGTCGTTGACCGCAAACAATTGCTTCCTACGTCACGCGCCTACAGCTGATCGAGCGCTCAGTGCGAATGCACTGACAGCCGTAAACAAATACACAGTCTAATTTCTCCGACTAAATTCTGTATAAAGCTATAAGGACTTGTTGAATTGTGTTATTAACATTCAGTATTTTGCAGGATACGGTGTATAAAGTATTTAAGACCTTCAGGTAAATTCTGTGCGTGTCCGACGTTAAGACGACTTGCTATCGAGAAATTTTCAGGAAGAATGTAATTTCGAAGAAGAAACTAATAAACTAAAAAAGGTAACTATTAATTGAGTTCATTTTTCAGGTAACATATTTCCACTTAGGTACGTACTTTAGACGTAATTTGCTGCTCGCGATTACGTGATTCATACTTTGTGCTAATTTCAGGTTCTATGAATTTACGTGTGAAGCGACGCGCTTGCGCACATTTACTGATTTTGACAATTATTGATTAATGAACTGGGTTGTAACTTGTATATATTATGCATCGCTTGGCTGCACTGCTTTTCACTGATGTCATATTTTTTAATTATGTGCCTGCTGTGCTTATTTATTTAAATTATAATTGTCACTTGATTTATTGTGCTGATATGTTTAGGTATGTAAGTTATAATTTGTGATTTATCTGCTTGCGCCTTCATGTTTACTTATTAAGATGACATATGAACATTTATTTGCCTTTGCTGATATGATGCTAATGGCCTGTTTGCTGCTATGCGTATGTATTGCATATTTATACATTTCTGTTTTGTTGCCATAACTGCTCCTTAATTTGGTGTATAGAAATGCTGCTATACTGTGTATAAACATAGAGTTTAGGTTACACTACTGCATTAATTATAGATTGTTCGCTTGGCAGAGCCTCGTTGTAAGAATTATGCTGCATACACTTGTTGACATTCTGTTCTCTACTGGTATATTTACTCGCTATTGCTTGTTTTGCTTACGCTCAGTGCCTTATATTTTTAAGATAAGAAAATTAACTGCTATAATTCGACGAACAACATTAGTACAAGGAACTTCGTTGAAGTCACATGAGCTGAGGTTTTATGAAAGTTGTATAAATGTATGCTAATAAAAAGGAAGCTAACGACATGACAGACCAAAACTAGGTTTAGACCATTGACAGTTGTTACGCTGCATTTTTCGTGAGCAATTGAAATAGGAAGTGACACTTGACACAAGAAATACTCCAAATGTTTGCTTCTGCTATGATTCTTGAAGTGGTGTACACACTGTGAAACATTATGATTATTCACACTCCGTAATCGTACTTAATTACTGAGAGTTATTCGAACTAAGTCTGTTAGAGGTCAGGTATGCATTTCTTTTATTTAATGATGGACAAGGAACCAAAATGTATCTTATAATTTATAATGAGTAGAAAATTTGGGTCAGATGGATTACACAGAGGTTGTGTGTGGACACTGTGTCTTCGGATTGTATGGGATGCTGAATTGAAGTTGCATTAGGATTTTATCTGTACTTGTTCAAGGAGACTGACTAGAGGAAAGAGTTGTGTTGGAAGTGAGATGATATTGGCAATGAGGTTTATATTTATCGATGTATTATTATAGGTATTGAGAGTATATGAAGTTGTTTGTGGACAAGAGGTAAGGTGATATTGGTGCTGAGGTTTACATTTATCGACGTATTATTGAGGTATTATTGAGATTATGTGATGCTGATAATTATTGGAGTTTTGGTGGATAAGAGGTAAAGTAAGTGAGGAGCATATTTTTTTTGTTGGTCTTATGGAACAAGGAGGATGAAGAGAGCAGACTAGAACACTAAAATAGAAGGAAGATAGTCTATACACACACTTTGTTAAATAACTAAGCAGTATATACTTTTTTTGAAGAGAGGAAGTAATTGCATATCTTGGCTCACTGACAGTTGTTCAACAACAGTACATTTGATCTGGCTTGGCAAACATTGGTCTTGACATGATGACTATGACGTTGACTAACTATTATTGACTGTTATACATTGCTGCCAGTACTACTTGATACACATGATGAACATCAGATTTAGACAGAATTTCATTTACACAATTAACACTATTCAGTTACACAATAGTACTTAATGTGGATGAGAGATGAGTGAGTGTGTTCTGTGTGTTTTCCTTTACTAATCCTAACCACCTATCTCCTAAATATTATTTTATTTGTTTGTAGTGGCTTGCACTGACACCCATGAATATTATAGGTTTACTGGTATTTGTGTATTGTAATAGTTAATAGGACAATTATCTGACATCATTTGTGTGTTTGTTATGATTTGTATGTTACTGTAAAAGCATTTGTATGTGCATTCAAACTATTGTTCATGCCTGAACTGTCTGATTAGTGAAGATAAATATTCTGAACTGTTACCTGCACTTTTCAACATGATGTGTGACATTTGGTCGTGTTTAATTTCTGCTGATGAACTGTGTGATCAGTGATTGAAAAAAAAAAAAAAAAAATTATGGACTGTTACCTGTACCTTTTCTACATGATTGGAGCCACTAGGACATGTTTAATTTCTGCTCATAAACTCTGATAAACAGTGTGATCAGTGCTTGTGAGTTTTATGCAACTGCTTCTGCTGAGAGATGAGACTTGTTGGTGTCTGCACCTACTCAATATTGCTGGGTGCCACTGATGGACTGCTTCTACTGAAAAGGTGTCCCCTGTTGCTGTGTGCACCTGATCAACATTGCTGATGCCACTAATGTACTGCTTTTACTGAAAAGGTGTCCCCTGTTGCTGTGTGCACCTGATCAACATTGCTGATGCCACTAATGTACTGCTTTTACTGAAAAGATGTCCCCTGTTGCTGTGTGCACCTGATCAACATTGCTGATGCCACTAATGTACTGCTTTTACTGAAAAGGTGTCCCCTGTTGCTGTGTGCACCTGATCAACATTGCTGATGCCACTAATGTACTGCTTTTACTGAAAAGATGTCCCCTGTTGCTGTGTGCACCTGATCAACATTGCTGATGCCACTAATGGACTGCTTCTACTGAAATGGTGTCACTTGTTGGTGTCTGCACCTGCTCTCAACATTGCTGGGTGCAACTGATGGACTGCTTCTGCTGAAATGATGTCACTTGTTGGTGTCTGCACATGCTCAACATTGCTGGGTGCAACTGATGAACTGTTTCTACTGAAATGAAGTCACTTGTTGCTGTCTGCACCTGCTCAACATTGCTGGGTGCAACTGATGAACTGTTTCTGCTGAAATGATGTCGCTTGTTGCTGTCTGCACCAACTCAACATTGCTGGGTGCAACTGATGAACTGTTTTTTCTGAAATAATGTCACTTGTTGCTGGGTGTACCTGCTAAACTTTGCTGGGTGCAACTGATGGACTGCTTCTACTGAAATGAAGTCACTTGTTGCTGTCTGCACCTACTCAACATTGCTGGGTGCCACTGATGAACTGCTTCTACTGAATTAATGTGACTTGTTGCTGGGTGTACCTGCTAAACTTTACTAGGTGCCACTGATGGACTGCTTTTACTGAAAAGATGTTACCTGTTGGTGTTCTTTTTTTTGTATAAACTAATCATTGAAAGCATTTTATGTGAACATTTGTATAAACTGATTTTTTTGTATATTGTGTAAACTATTATGTAAAGCCACGTGTATGAAAAGAATTTGTATTGCCTACTGTACTTTATATGTTAGATTAGTAAAAGGTCAGTGCAAAGCCAAAATTTTTAACTAATTATGTGATGTTTAGGTATTAATATTATCTTTTATTTTTGTCTGTATTTTTGTGGACGAATTTGGTGGTATTTTCACCACCAATGCTGGCAAAAATACCATCAAATTCTGGCCTGTGGAGGAGGGGCATATGAAAGGTGGCTACACTGTGCCACTGCGCCAGAGAGTGCGCCAAAGAGTACTAATAAGCCGCCTCCACAGTGCGTGTTAGAGCTCGTAGCAGTCAGTGCGTGTTAAGATCTCATGGCAGTCAGTGCTTGTGAAGAGATCGTAGAGGACAGTTTTGTCGAGAGCTCGTGGTTGTTGTGAAGTTGGAGCAAGATGTTGTAGTAAAGAGTGTAGTTCCATGTCTTATGCAGTTATTTGATGGGAGAGATAGCAGATGTTATTGTAATGAGTGCATTTCGTCAATATATATGAAGGTAAAATTTATAATGTTCCTTTATTAGTTGTGTATCTGAAATAATGTGTCACTACAGGTTCAGTCAACAAAGCATCTGGCTCGTGTTCTTGTATTAGAGTGAATTTTGGTTTCCTTGCGTAATTATAGTTTTTCTAAATTTCTTTTGTCACGTCAGTATAATTGGTATCAAAATTCTTGTCTTGTTGGAAAAGAACCGTGCCAGATGTGGACGTTGAGTCACACTCCCACATACAGAACAGTGACTCTTTTGCTTATTGGTTTTGTTGGTTTTTTTTTTAGTTGCTGGGGACTTAATTAATTAATTGTGTTTACGAAAATCTACTTACATTGTTTGTTGCAGTCAGATAGCGTAATAATACTGGTCAGGGCCAACCGATTACGAGACCAGCGTAATCGGACATACAGCTACAAACAAAACAAAAAAAAACATTTTCAATCAATTTATTTAATTAAGCCCCCATGCAATAGTAATGTGGTATAATAAGGGTTTTTCTATTTCCTCAGATATACTCCAAGCTACAAAACGAGAGGCATAATGTGTTCCTGTGAATGTTGACAACAGCCTGCCCCAGTTTGAATGCTATTACACTGATGATGGACCAGAAAATAGTACCAGAATGGGTACTTGTATTATAAAAACATCTATTAGGCAAAATACTGTAATTCTTAAACTATAACAGATATTTCAATAAATTTCCTTTTTCAGCTTGAGTTAATGTCATTCACTGTTGGTAAAAAACGACGATTTCCTCCTTATTGTAGATCAAGAGTGACGTGCACTGAGAGCGAGGTATAAAAATGCAGCCTGTTCACGTCCAGGTCCCCTTAATTTCTATGACATGACTGGAACCGGTGTTCCCGCGGGGGCAGGGCCATTGGCTTATAGATCATGTACGTTTCAGTATAAACACACTTTTTAGTAAAAGCAGATATACATACAAAATATGTAGTAGTGAAACATTGTTAGCAAACAAGAGAGTTGTATTAGGGATTATTTGTTTATTATTAGAATACCATTACAGAATCTGAAATGCTATAAGAATAAACATGGCTCAGGGTCAGACAGGGTGAGGGGGAGAAGATGGACAAAGGGCTAGGAGGAAATGGACATACAAAAGAGGAAGGCGGAGATGGACAGAGAGAGGTGGCAGAGAAGATGGAGGAGAGGGAGAGGAGAAGATGGATAGAGAGAGTGGGATTTGGTGATGGACAGATTTGGAAGGAGGATGAGAAGGACAAAGAAAGGGGGAGCTGGACAGAGACAGGCGGGAGAAGGAGATTAGGAATTATATCAAATTCCCATACATGTTAGAGACGTGTACTTTTTTTTCTTTCCCATTTAAGCACACTGAGCCACAGCAAATTGTGGCGATGTACAGCTAGTTATTTACTTTCTTCTCTCTACTCATAGTTATAAAAAGACTGAGAGTCTGTAAAATATTAGCATTCAAAGTAAAATTGTAGAACCCAATTGAAATGCGTATAGTTGCGTAATCGCCGAATTAGCTCTTCAGATGGCGCCAGGTAGCACATGCAGAGTTCACTAAACTAACAAGTGTTCATTCAATCTGCTATACAATAATTTCCATACAACAGTGGCATGAACTGCAGTATTAAGTATGAACAGAGCAAGTCCAAAAACAGGAGAAGTCAAACACGAAATGAAGGAAAATAATCCACCCACTGAAGTATTAATTATATACTATAGATTTAGATGTGTCTAATGATTAACAGAGAAATGAATTTCTATGCTGCCTGAGAGACACGTGATTGAACACATTGGCATTCGTACAAGGAACCCCATTTTTATTTATGAGAAAAATTAAATTCGAATCTGAAATCTGCTCATATATTGTGTAAACACTGAGAGTGAAAACATTTACTGATGAGTAGTAGAAGAAAGAAACAAATTTCTACCACAGATCCATTGGCATCCTAAATCAACAAAACCATCAACTTTCAACTTCACAAAATCCAAGGAAAATATAAAATTCAGTTCCACACTTCGTACGGTTGCACTCCACGAATTTAACTTACTCATTGGATGCTTTTCACTTTGCTAACTGTATCTGAGAATAAAGTTTCCTTGTACTGAACACTATGCGGTAGCCAAGACACTCAGGCAATGTACTCCCTCCCAAAAACTCAAGAATGATATTATTCCTACGACAGTTAGCTTGATTTTCTGCTAACATCCGAAATGCTGAAATAAAGATTGTTAAATACAAACATCACTCGCTAACTAAATTCAAATACGTCCATCCACATACAATCTGAAGAGACATCCGCTCTCATCCAGTCTCAGCAGCAAGGTGTACTGTACCAGCGGAAACGCCATAGTGGGGATAGCCACCAGAGGTGATCATAACATCCACTTGGCGACCTAATCCATCCTTATATTGTTAATGTAAATATCAGGAATGAAACGAAGCACTTAGTCCCGAGATGCTTGTTACCTTCGCGAACAAGTAGAGTGTTAATGCAAAACAGAACTGACCTGCAATACCAGAAACACACTGAGCAAAAAGAAAAAAATCGCAATATCAAAAAATAATTAATGTAGAGTAATGAAATTTTGGGAATACATTTGTCTAGGCGATATATTTAAGTGATTAACATTGCAAGATCCCAGGTCAATGTAAGCACGAGATAAGCCATTGCAAATGTGAAATGATAGCAAATTCATAGCTGGTGCCGGCCGGTGTGGCCGAGCGGTTCTAGGCACTTCAGTCTAGAACGCGTGACCGCTACGGTCGCAGGTTCGAATCTTGCCTCGGACATGGATGTGTGTGATGTCCTTAGGTTGGTTAGGTTTAAGTAGTTCTAAGTTCTAGGGGACTGATAACCTCAGAAGTTAAGTCCCATAGTGGTCAGAGCCATTTTTTTAACCCGTTGCCAGCGATGTGGAAGTCGTAGGATACTCTTAGCAGTGCCAGTTGTGTTGACAGTTCGAGCGGCGCGGTCTATTCCCCGATGAATTTGTAGCAGTTCTGAAGAGAATGCCGTGAAGTGTTTCCTTCAGTTTAGAAATCGAATTGAACTTACGGGGGCTTAAAGTCAGGGGAGTGCTGTAGGTGGTATAGCACTTAGCAGCTCCATCAGTCGAACAAATCAGCAACAGCTTGCACTGTACGTGCTTGAGCATTGTCCTGCAAAATGATGGTCAGGTCCTGCAGAAAGTGTCATCATATCGAATCACACCATAAACTGAAACGTCTCTCTCTTGATCTACATACCGTGAATAATAATGGGATACCGATCGATATTTAAATATATTATATTTCACGTTTTCTGAAGAGAAATAATTTGTCTAAAAGCAGGATATAACATAGGTAAGAGATGGCCCTCAGAATGATGCTCGAAATCACGGAGAATAAATGTGTGCTGATTGAGAAGTAGAATCTCAATGTTTAACTTAGTATCTTAGAATTTTAGAGTACTAGAGGATATTCGTCTGTTGGTCTGATGGAATATATCGCTAACGTATAAGCACCACAGCTGCTGTAAATGATTTCGAGCACCATTCAAATGCGCGTAAAATAGTTCTGTAATCTGTTTTATTTTTTACTTTTAGAAAAATCATTTCATAAAACAATTGACTATTCATTTTCAAAATGTTCTCCGCATTTTCAAACATCATTTGGCTTATTACATTAGGAAGCTTTATACAGATCTGAATATGGTCACCACTGAATGAATTCTATAGCCTGAGGACAAGAAATTTTATGATCTTGACCGGAAAAAAAGATGCATAATTTACCGTAGAAATCCTTGCGATCAAATAACGTATTTGGTGTGCAGGTAATCGTCTACGTGATACCCTTATCGTCATTGATTCTTGATGTTTTGCGAAATTAATGTGAGGGGAAGTCAAATGATAATGAGGTAGGTGGAAAAAAGTAAGTAAACTGTTCATTATTTCAAGGATAATAGCCATAACTCTCAGTACACTTATCCCACTGCGAGACAACGGTCGGTCCGTTCATGGAAAAATGTTTGCGGTTGCCTACGGAAGCATATTGTGCCCAGGCATGGACCTCTCTACCCGAAGCAAATCGACGAACATAAGTTGAATTTCTGCGGGGCTCCGAAACTATGGAAATTGCATGGGAAGTGATCTCTCACAACGCGATTTCCATACTTTTTGTTTTCTGGGTGAGGGGGGGGGGGGGGGGGGGGGGGACTGATTGGCGAGGGCAAGCAAACTTATTCATAGGCTTCGTCTCCTGTGGATTATACATACATCTTTCAGCAAAACTCTTAGGCAAATATTATATAGATAGAGTATGGGAAGTGCATTAGACAGTCAGTGCTACGTTATTCAACAAAGAGAGAAGATGGCAGTTACAGTGATGTGTAATGTAACTGAAAGCGAACTGTAAGATGTCCACTTGGTTGCCACATGAGAAAAAG
Organism: Schistocerca serialis cubense; assembly: GCF_023864345.2. Lineage (NCBI taxonomy): Eukaryota > Metazoa > Arthropoda > Insecta > Orthoptera > Acrididae > Schistocerca > Schistocerca serialis. Next base: position 1,146,741,814 of record NC_064639.1, on the reverse strand, counting down.
CAGTTTGCTTAGATGCAATGAATTAGAAGTTACCTGTAAGTACCTTTCCATTTCATAAAAAAAAAAGTTAATGAACTGTTTTTAATAGGTTTGTTTATAAATAAATACTTCTGCTACCAGTCACGATTTTCTTTATTTTACTATTTGCACGACGCGTTTCGAGAAATAATTCCCATTTTCAAGTGCGTTTTTATGATGTGTGTTAAGCCATTTCTTTTGATGTTGTCAGTGTGTGTGAGTCTGCTTCACTTTGTTGACTTTTACTGTAATACATAAGAAACGCGATTTTTAGTTGGGTGTCACCCAACTAAAAATCGCGTTTCTTATGTATTACAGTAAAAGTCAACAAAGTGAAGCAGACTCACACACACTGACAACATCAAAAGAAATGGCTTAACACACATCATAAAAACGCACTTGAAAATGGGAATTATTTCTCGAAACGCGTCGTGCAAATAGTAAAATAAAGAAAATCGTGACTGGTAGCAGAAGTATTTATTTATAAACAAACCTATTGTATCTACAGTCGCAGGCTTTCAAAAACCATTTATAATGGATCAAATCAAACTGTTTTTAAATCTATAACCTAGATGTGAAACCATAACCTATGTGTAAAAATAGACAAATAATGTAATATTTCAGGACACCCACTAAAGATACCTTGTAGAAAAGGTGACAAGCGTCTGGGCGCATAAATAAAAATAAAAATTTCGATGTTCAGCATCCAAAAAAGGCATTTTCTTTGAAACAACTGCAATTTATATACAGCTGCTGCGAAAATGGCCACTACAAGAAACGTGTTAAAGAGAAACAATTCATTGATATCAAAAGTCGTAAACATGGACGCTGTTTTATAGGTGTTGCTTTTTGCAAACAGTTTGTTCCCTTAGTTTTGAAAAGGACATTTTAGAACTGTAGTTTGCAGACCGCAATAACAATCGGGTCGCCGCTGAATCTCTCATTGCTATTATTATTATTATTATTATTGATTTCGAGTTGATTCTCTATGGACTGCGTGGTAGCAACCAATTTCATTTTAGTGTCTAGGTCTTGTTGTTGTTGACTTCCTGCCAGTATCTTCTGATCCCACCAAGAAGTGCCTTTTGATGCCCTTGGGACAAAGGCCTCTCCGTCTTTTGGACGTTGATGCCATTTTAAAACCTTGCTAGTTGTTCACTAATCTTCTAAATTTGTTCCTGTTAGGAATTCCTCTCTCAGAGATACCAACCTGCCTAATATTTTTTTCACATTCTTCGAACCATCTCGGCCTTGTTCTCTTAGATTGTATGAAACTCCATATTCTTTTTGTTAGTCGGTCACCGTCCTTCCTCATGTGATTACCGCAAAATAATCTTGTTAATGGATGCTGCGATAGGTTCTGTCTTGCTGTACAAGTCCTCATTTGCTCTCACTCGCCATTGTCCATCACTCCACATATTAGCAAGGATTTTCCTTAACATCCTACGCTCTCGGTTTTCGCGAGACGCACTTGAAAAGGAGTGGGGATAATACATCTCTTTGTCTTACGCCCGCTCTGATTGTAAAGGGTTCTTGTCTAATCATGGTCAAAGTTTTCTGACGCTTATAAGCCCTCGGGTTTTACAACTGTATTATAATGTCGGAACTTGGCCCCTACACTCGTAGACATTTGTTATAGGTATTCTTTGTCACTTGGTATGCATGGTATAACTTCTTCATCCTGACGTTAATTGCTTCTTCTTCTAATCCATTCTCCTGGATGACTTCACCGAGATACCTGAAATTCGTAAGTCGTCTGATTTTTTCCCGATTGGTGATCATCCATTCAGGTCCATCACTGATGTTCGTCATATATTTTGTCTTGTGAATAGAGATCTGGAGTCCAAATTTTTTCAGCAATTTCTGACAGCCTATTGATCTTGTTGAGTGCTGACTATACGTTGTTAGCAAAAATGGCCAAGTCATCCGCAAAGGTACACTCCCTTTTTCTTAGGACCAAGTCTGAACCACTCTTCATTTGTCTCTTCTTGGGCTAACAACTTTCTCCACTCTCGAACGACCTTTCCCGAGACGCAGTTGAAAAGGAGTGGGGATAATACATCTCTTTGTCTTACGCCCGTTCTGATTGTAAAGGGTTCTGAAATCTCAACCATAAATTTTATTTTTGACACTATGTCAGTGAGAATTTGTTTGATCAGCTTTCTCGATGTATCATCCACCCCAAACTCTTCCAAAATATTCATTAATGCCTTTCGGTCGATGGAGTCATATGTCTTCTGAAAATCAACAAACACAAACACGTAGTTACTTACTCCAGCTTTTTGTAACTGATGATGTTCTTCAGGTTAAAGACCTGTTCTGGGCAAGAACGGCCCTTTCGGAAACCAGCTTGATATTCCATCATCAGTTGCTCAAGATGACCTTCTATTCTGTTCTGTATTGCTTTGGAGAGAATGTTATATGAAACAGATACTAATGAGATGTCCCTACAATTACTGGCCTTCTTTTAATCGCCTCTTTGTGTAGAGGATGATTAAGGCTGGCAGCCATTCAGTTGGTATCATCTCAGTTCTCCGGACCTACCCAAAAAGTTGGACTTGTTCATCTAGAGTTTCATAATTTTCCAGCTTCAGTAGTTCCGCCACTATTGAATCCTCTCCAGCTGCCTTATTATTCTTAAGGTTGTTCAAAATGGTTCAAATGGCTCTGAGCACTATGGGACTTAACATCTGAGGTCATCAGTCTCCTAGAACTTAGAACTACTTAAACCTAACTAACCTAAGGACATGAAACACATCCAAGCCCAAGGCAGGAATCGAACCTCCGACCGTAGCGGTCGCGCGGTTCCAGACTGAAGCGCCTAGAACCGCTCGACCAGAGCGGCCGGCTTTAAGGTTGTCGATGATCTCTTTGATCTCCTCTTTACCAGGTGGAGATGAGTTGGGTAGTTTGTGGATCGGGGCACATACAGAGAATCTTTCTTTCAGTTCATCGCAATTAAATAGGTTTCCAAATAACATGATAGCGCAGTTTTCTTTGTTGGTCAGGCCGAGCTATCCATTTTCGTCTCTAAAACGAAGACTGGGGGCATGGTATCCTTTCAGATTCTACTTGAACGTCTGATAGAAGTCCCTGGCATTGTTTTTCCGGAAATCCTGATCGATATGTTCTAGCTGCTGTTCTCATACAATCACTCAGAGCACTTCGTAAAGTTCCACTATGCTTTCCCTTTTTAGTTGTCAGGATTGCAGTATTAGTTGCTTGTTGGATTTTGGCGGCGATGTCGTCCATTTATGAGATTCAAATGTCAGTTGCTGGTGGTATTGTTCTAATACGTTTTGATTGATTTTGAGCTTCACAACGTCACATTTATGAATTTTATTTCCGGTTTTCACGGCTTTATTGAGAGGGATGAAATTCATTGTTACCTTGGAGAATCAAACTGGGCACCTCTCTGTACTTTAACATTCATTCTTTCCTTAATTGTCCTCCTAGAGATTGCTACATGATCAATCTGTTTGTCTCGACACACGTTGAATGGTGATCGCCAAGTCTTCTGTTCACTTCGTTTGTGTTTGTAAAATGTTGACATTATCTGAAGACTGAAGGATCGACACATATTGACCAGTCTTATACCATTTCTGTTAGTCATCTTGTGAACCGGATACTTTCCAGTTGTTGATATAAATTGTGGTTCTATTCCTAGCTGAGCGTTAGAGTCACCTAGTAGGATCTTTATGTTCTTAGATGATATTTTCTCTAACTGTTCTTCAAGAAGGTCCCAGAACTGTACAACTTTCTCGGGACTACGACTGTTGTCTTCGTTGATTGGTGCATCCGCACTGATCAGTGTGTATCGTTTGTTACCACAGCTGAGAGTTAGGATGGAAAGTCTCTCAGAAGTCCTCCTCGATTGAACTGACAACCTTGTTACGAACAACAAAAGCTCTGACAAGTACAGGCATGTTCTTACCTATTTAGACTGCCCCTTTGCCTTTATAAATCCTGTAACCTTCAATGTCCATTGTGTCTTTATCTAGCTATCTGGTTTCTCGAACGGCCAAGATGGTTATGTCATGTTTGTACATCATCATCGTCAGCTCTTTGTGTTTCTCAACTTTCAATAGAGAACTGACGTTCAAAGTCCCAAAATAGTAATTCTGTTGAATTTTGTATGCATAGTTGTGTCTTCAAAGCATCTACACTCATTCTCATAAATTAAAGATAATGCTGATACATGGTGAAACAACGCTGTGGTGGGCCGTTTGCTGGTGTAAATCACCTCGGGGTATGACTATGCGGTGCATTTGACCTGCGGTTGTCGCACAGTGGCGCTGGCAGCAGTCCACATAAGCAGAGGTGTGTTGGTCCATGTAAGAGTACAGTGCAGCGAGTAAGTGTGTAGACGTTTTCAGACTGCTAATGGTGACTGTGTGTTGAAAATGGCTCAAAGAACACATATGGATGTGATGAGGAGTAGAATACTAGGGCGACTGGAGGACGGTCAAACACAACAGGTCGTAGCACAGGCCCTCTGTGTGCCACAAAGTGTGCTCTCAAGATTATGGCAACGATTCCAGCAGACAGGAAACGTGTCCAGGCGCTACAGTACGGGACGTCTATAGAGTACAATACCACAAGAAGACCTGTATCTCGCCATCAGTGCGCGCAGACGGCCACGGAGTACTGCAGGTGGCCTTGCCCGGGACCTTACCACAGCCACTGGAACAGTTGTCTCCAGACACAAAGTCTACAGACGACTGAACAGACATGCCGGCCGCGGTGGTCTAGCGGTTCTAGGCGCTCAGTCCGGAACCGCGCGACTGCTACGGTCGCAGGTTCGAATCCTGCCTCGGGCTTGGATGTGTGTGATGTCCTTAGGTTAGCAAGGTTCAAGTAGTTCTAAGTTCTAGGGGACTGATGACCACAGCAGTTGAGTCCCATAGTGCTCAGAGCCATTTTTAAACAGACATGGTTTATTCGTCTGGAGACCTGCAAGGTGCATTCCACTGACCCCTGGTCACAGGAGAGCCCGTAAAGCCTGGTGTCGAAAACACTGTACATGGTCACTGGAACAGTGGTCCCAGGTTATGTTCACGGATGAGTCCAGATATAATCTGAACAGTGATTCTCCCTGGGTTTTCATCTAGCTTGAACCAGGAACCAGATACCAACCTGTTAATGACCTTGAAAGGGACCCCTATGGATGTCGTTGTTTGATGGTGTGAGGTGGAATTACGATTGGTGTACGTACACTGCTGGATTTCTTTGACAGAGGAATTGTAACAGGTCAGGTGTATCAGGACGTCATTTTGCACTAGTATGTCCGCCTTTTCAGGGGTGCAGTGGGTCCCACCTTCCTCCTGATGGAAGATAACACACGGCCCCACTGAGCTGCCATCGTGAAGGAGTACCTTGTAACAGAAGATATCAGGCAAATGGAGTGGCCTGTCTGTTCTCCAGACCTAAACCCCATCGAACACATCTGGGATGCTCTCAGTCGACGTATCGCTGCACGTCTTCAAACCGCTGCGACACTTCAGGAACTCCGACAGACACTGGTGCAATAATGGGTGGCTATACCCCAGCAGCTGCTCGACCACCTGATCCACAGTATGCCAACCCATTGTGCGGCCTGTGTACGTGTGCATGGGGATCATATCTCATATTGATGTAGGAGTACATGCCCAGGAAATAGTGGCGCTTTGTAGCACATGTGTTTTGGGACGGTTTTCTCAACTAATCACCAATACCGTGGACTTACAGATCTGTGTCGTGTGTGTTCCCTATGTGCCTATGCTATTAGTGCCAGTTTTGTGTAGTGCCACGTTGTGTGGCACCATATTCTGCAATTATCCTCAATTTATGAGCGTTAGCGTAGGTTCAGGCTCCCCAGAATCAATAGGCCTGATTGCAGTCCTGAGAGTGGCAGATTCCCTCAAAGAGGTACTACCTGGGGTAGTCCTTTTTCTGAAGACGTTCCATAATCCTTGGTTGTTCAAGGTAGTAAAACCGAGGTCGTAAGCTCCATAGCTTGATAACAGGCCGCTCCTCTAGTGTCAGAAGCCCTTCGTAGCCGCTTCTCTGGAGAACAGACCCTGCTGAATGAAGATAGTTCATCCGCTTTCTCCACCGCTGGGACATGGTTGTCGTCTTCCACCTTCAAAACCGTTGACCATCTTCACCGTCACCCTAGCAGGGTCCTCACAAGGTACTACCAGCCGTGCCAGCTGAACCAAGGTTTTTTTAAAGAAGTGTTACTCCTGTGTCACTCCTCCTTTGTTCTGGCTTGTGACAGACAGAGCCTGGCTCTGGCGTGTTTATTATTATTATTATTATTATTATTATTTGAGTCATTTTAGAAACACTGTGCGTCGCGTCTTAATAGAAAACCATAGAATCATAATGTCTTTGTGAAAGGAAAAGGCATTTGAAACTTCCTGGCAGATTAAAACTGTGTGCCCGACCGAGACTCGAACTCGGGAAGGTAGGAGACGAGGTACTGGCAGAAGTAAAGCTGTGGGTACCGGGCGTGAGTCGTGCTTCGGTAGCTCAGTTGGTAGAGCGCTTGCCCGCGAAAGGCAAAGGTCCCGAGTTCGAGTCTCGGTCGGGCACACAGTTTTAATCTGCCAGGAAGTTTCATATCAGCGCACACTCCGCTGCAGAGTGAAAATCTCATTCTGAAAAGGCATTTATTTAGTTTTTACACTCCAAAAGTTTTCATATAATTTTCTTCCTTTACGCAGTTCGGAAATATATTCTTTCATGAGACTAGTTCACCAGCCCTGTCTTGATTAACATGTAGAAGAAGCAGACGCGTGGGTCTAGACTATGTCTTTGTTGATCTGAAGCAAATTTTAAGTCGTCCCGAGGCAGTATATGACCTATCAGAGGATGCTGTCGATAATGCAACTGCCATAATCAGCATGATTACGAGAATAACTTCCTGAAACAGTTCTTTAACTCTCCTCAGTAAGTTGTACTCGAACACAGGATACATTGCATGTTTGTACAACGGACGTAATGGTTTGCTGTGCATGAAGCCTCCCTAGTTTTAAGACCGCTATGCGTGCTCCACGTCACCTTTGCAATCGTCATATAAATGGAGGATTTGTTTGGAAGGAAGTAACAAGTGTCTCTTAAAGATCGGATAGTCGCTTCAAAGCCTCCTGATTGAACGTTCAACCAGTCTAACTCAGTAAGAGATTCAAAATTTCAAACAGAGCTGTCTTAAGTGTTCGTTCATCAGACCCATTCTTCGGGAACACAAGATGTTACTGAGTGTTTCAATCTCACTGGCATTTTTATTATATGTGAGATATCACAATCGTTCAGATTTAGATTCTTAGAATGAGCTTCGGCTTTCTTTAACAACATATCAAATACTTCGCAGTGTTAACATTCGCAAGAGCTTCTTTTAGAAGGTCTACCGAGCGATCGCCTCGGCTGCATTAAAATTTGGATCTTATAGAGGTACGGCTAGTTCTTCGTAAAGTCCAAACAGTTCAGTGACGATTGTCATACAAAAATAGTCTCAAACTTTTCTAGCCTCTTCACGTAGCCCCGCAGGACTGACTTACTTTCGTCTCTAATTGAGCACTCTGAATTCAATACTTGTGGTATTGTTTCCTGGATCCGGTCATAGTTTTCCTTGAAATATTTCGATTCCCCTTACAGCTCATTGCGTCGTACACATGGTATCAGCTACTGAAGTTTCGGATATGGATTCGTCTTGTCGGCACCAGATGGAAGTAGAACATCTGGGTCCACGTTTTTCCGTTTTGCGGATTTCAGACGTTTTTCATGCTTAGCAAGACATCGCACAATAGTTCACCCTTTCTTGAACTTCTTATAGTCCAACATCCAAATAATGATTACGCCAGTGGATGTAACAGCTTTGGCTGAAGTTGAAGGATTTCCTTCACATCCTTGTTCCGTCCGGACATACTAGCTGTACCATCAAAACAATAGCCGCAAAATGAAAATTCCTAGCAAGAGACTTGCAAAGATGTGCTTAATGGTAGTTGTAACCTTCAACATCAGCCGTTTCTTTCTGCTGACTTTGCGACAGATCTGATCCAGTCATAGTAGAGAACACTCTCACCTTTTTCTTCGTAATGTAGCCACGGAATAATACACAGACCACTCCCATTTACGAGATCTTCCATTCCTTCTCAGAAAACTGTAGGACAGGACGGAGTGTAGTTAGAATTATAAGACGTTTAATACTGGCAGATGGTAGTTTCAAGGATGCAACAGTTTGATTCTATTATAAGCAAGCGATGTTGTCAAAGAAAATACTGATCATATATTTGCTGCAGTACACCATAATTTTTATCGCTCGCTGGCCCTGCCTATAGATCACGGACGTCTCTGTGTGAATTTGGGAGGGAGTAGAGTTTAAGGTCAGAACCAAATCTAAACTGCCCCCGCCCCCCCTCCCTCCCAGTCACCGAGGTTGGAGGGGTGAGGAGGGGGCGACCCCTGCTCAGGACAATATGCTGTTGGTAAAAGCCGAAGTAAATAAGAGCATTTCGACACACACGCGATATCCTTCTACGAGACCAGTGATACCGTGTCGCAACAGACGCCGTATTTGCTAGCGCTGCACGTGGAGACAGCAATTTACGGCACGAAGCGGCAGCCAGACGGGCGGAATGTAAACCTGTTCGCCACGCAGCCTAATCGGAGAGCGTGGCAAGTGGCCCTCGGATTCCGTGGCAGTACCTGCTGACCTTTTGGAGGCGCTGAAGGCCGCTTGCTGCCTCAACAATTGTTTCCCGATGGAGGTCAGCCGACATTCCCAGCAGTCTGACGTGACGGGGAGAGAAAGAGGGCGGCATCTTAGAAGCCTACGGATTATCTTTTATCTTGGAAACGCGGCACTTTCTGCAGCTGGATGGTGGAAATCTGCTAAACCCCTGTCTTCTGAATTGAGAGATTTTCAGGTGAGGTTTCGAATAAGAGAAAACTATTTTGTGTACAAACGCTTCAGTGCTCTCATATGGCCGATTTATTTGACCTTAAAACTTGTGTTACACCACGTATACCTCAACTAGCGATTGCTAAGCAGACATATATGTGAATTAGACATACGTACTAACGGCTTTTACCCCTTTCTTGTCCATCTCCTCTTCTCCCCTCTCTTTGTGCGTCTCCTCGTCCTTGCTCCTCTCTCTCTCTCTCTCTCTCTCTATCTCTCTCTCTATCTCCTGCCCTCCCCCCCCCCCCCATCCCACCCCTTAATCTGTCCATCTCGTCCTACACTTGCCTCTGCCCAATCCTTCTCCACTCTCGCCTTGTCCCTCTCATTCTCCACTCTCTCTCTCTGTCCATCACCTTCTTCACCCTCTCTCTGTCCATCTCCTTCTACCCCTCTCTCTCCGTCTCCTCCGTCCCCTCTCTCTGACCATCCCCTGCTTCCTCTCCCCTCCCTCTGTTCAACTGCTCCTCCCTATCCCTCTGACCTTAGGATCTGCCCATTGTTATTGTGGATTCAGATGCCGTAGTAATGTTTTAATAATAAGGTGATAAGCAATAAATAAAACTTTCTTCTTTTCTGTGAAACCCGAGTGCAAGGAAGAAAGCAAAAATCAAATTGTTGTATATTCAATTTTTGTTTAAAATTGTATGTAATGAGAAAAAATATGTATGGGAGAAACAGTTTCTCTAAAGCCTAGTTTACACGTCGACACTAGGTTGCATGCAACGACACTACCTGACCAATGCGCATGCGCGGAGCGCGTTTGCGCAACTCGACTGTGAAACTAAGCAGTTTCGGCTCGTTCCAACTTTGGCGACACTAGTTGTACGAGTTTAGGTGTAAGGTGTGTCAGTATAGTGTAAACAAACAGAAATATGAAGTGGGGAATGGAAGAAATTCTTCGCTTTTTGGATATCTACGCTATAAATAAGTGCTTGTGGGATTTTAATGATGCTGAAAAACAAACAGCGACGTGTTGGTGCACTTGTGTCCATGTTATGCGATCTAAACGTTGAGGGACTGACGATGCCTGAGCTGCAGGCCAAAATACATTCAATTCGGAGTACATATACCAACGAACTAAGAAAAATGCTGGCAAGCAAAACATCTGGCTCTGGAACAGCCCGCATCTACAAGACGAAAATCCCATGGTTTGAGATGGCTGATTCGTTTTTAAGGAAAGTTGTGTACGGGAGAAAACGATACACAAATCTGATAAGTCGAATTATTTGCTCACTATTCATTTATTTAAAAAGAAATCAATGCTTAACATTCACAGTTTGTAGTACTGCTACATATTTTCATACTCTTAAACTTTGCCACGGTACAGCATCATCTGTAGCAAAGTAGTCTGCAAACCATGCTCTTCTTAATGCAGCCGTTTTGAATAATTATTGCTGCCGGCTTGTAGCTTTGCGTTTATGAGCCTCCCAGCATTTATACGCCTCCATGACCCTGGCTGATAAATTCCACTTTCCACATTCTCCTGATCTATCAGTTGGGGCTGTACAAGTTGTTGGAGGGCTGTTTTTTTCTGCCAGTTGTGGACAGCACAAGTAGCCCTGACAATTTTGTCCACTATTTGTTGGTGGAGTGGTATAGATTTTTCAAATTACGAAATTTCGATACGAGAATCCCGAACACATTTTCTGAAACACGTCGACCTCTCGAAAGTCTGTAATTGAATATTTTTTCTTTTACACTGAGTGGGCCATGTTTTGAGAAAGGCTTCATCAGGTACGGTGTTAACGGGTAAGCATCATCACCAACTAAAACTGCGTCTTTTGGCAGGCCTAGAGTTCTGGGTTCAATTGCCGATTTTAATGTGCAGCTTGCAAAAATACCACCATCAGACGCCCTCCCTGCTTCGCCTATATCATCACAAGTAAAACAGTAGTTACAGTCTACAACAGTAAAAACAACAATGCTGAAGGTTCTTTTATAATTGTGGAGTTGAGAAACAGTTTTTGGTGGACATTTAATCACTACATGTTTCCCATCTACTGCACCAAAGCATGGGAAATTTCATCTAACTTCCAAGTTTTTCATTATGTCCCTCCATTCATTTTCAGTCTGGGGTACCTGTAAAAAAGTAATCAGCATTACTGATCGAAACACTGCAGTTCATTAGAGTGATACTAAATTATGATCAGGTATATCACAAGTCTGGTTATAACAATCTCATTCTCTCCCTTCCAGGATAATAATACAGAAAATGAACCCGCGCGGAGTGACTGAGCGGTTTGAGGCGCCATGTCACGGATTACGCGGCCCCTCCCGCCGGAGGTTTGAGTCCTCCCTCAGGCTTGCGTGTGTGTGTTGTTCTTAGCATAAGTTAGTTTAAGTAGTGTGTAAGTCTAGGGACCGACCACCTCAGCAGTTTGGTCCCTTCGGAATTCACACACTCACACACACACACACACACACACGCACACACACACACAGAAAATGAAGAAGATGAAAATCAATATGCATTGCAGGACACGCTAATAAATGAACCACAGTCTCCACGCACATCAAGAATGGACAAAATCAATGACCGTGTGAGTGTTCAATCTTGCAACAGTAGCATTTAGTCAGCGTCAAAACACAGTACAAAGAAAAGACGTGTAGAAGATCCTTTCCAGCATCTCGAAAATAGTGTCGATCCACTAAGGTCCATTACAAATCAGCCTGACGAGGAGGATGAAATTAACAGTTTTTGCAAGATCATTATGAACCAAATGCGGAAATTGCCAGAAGAATATAACATAGAAATGATGGAGGAAATCCAGTCCCTAACTACGTATAAGCGGAAGCTTTACATGGCCAAACGGCAAAAGAAAGAATAAGTCCATTCAGAACAGTTAGTTCCTGTCGAGGAAATACTAGGTGGGGAAGAAGGGCTGTCACAGTCAGAAGCCATCAACCTGTACTGTTGTTGTTGTTGTTGTTGTCTTCAGTCCTGAGGCTGGTTTGATGCAGCTCTCCATGCTACTCTATCCTGTGTAAGCTTTTTCATCTCCCAGTACTCACTGCAACCTACATCCTTCTGAATCTGCTTAGTGTATTCATCTCTTGGTCTCCCTCTACGATTTTTACCCTCCACGCTGCCCTCCAATGCTAAATTGGTGATCCCTTGATGCCTCAGAACATGTCCTACCAAACGATCCCTTCTTCTTGTCAAGTTGTGCCACAAACTCCTCTTCCCCCCAATTCTATTCAATACTTCCTCATTAGTTATGTGATCTACCCATCTAATCTTCAGCATTCTTCTGTAGCACCACATTTCGAACGCTTCCATTCTCTTCTTGTCCAAACTATTTATCGTCCATGTTTCACTTCCATACATGGCTGCACTCCATACAAATACTTTCAGAAACGACTTCCTGACACTTAAATCTATACTCGATGTTAACAAATTTCTCTTCTTCAGAAACGCTTTCCTTGTCATTGCTAGTCTACATTTTATATCCTCTCTACTTCGATCATCATCAGTTATTTTGCTCCCCAAATAGCAAAACTCCTTTACTACTTTAAGTGTCTCATTTCCTAATCTAATTCCCTCAGCATCACCCGACTTAATTCGACTACATTCCATTATCCTCGTTTTGCTTTTATTGATGTTCATCTTATATCCTCCTTTCAATACCCTGTCGATTCCATTCAACTGCTCTTCCAAGTCCTTTGCTATCTCTGACAGAGTTACAATGTCATCGGCGAGCCTCAACGTTTTTATTTCTTCTCCATGGACTTTAATACCTACTCCGAATTTTTCTTTTGTTTCCTTTACTGCTTGCTCAATATACAGATTGAATAACATCGGGGACAGGCTACAACCCTGTCTCACTCCCTTCCCAACCGCTGCTTCCCTTTCATGCCCCTCGACTCTTATAACTGCCATCTGGTTTCTGAACAAATTGTAAATAGCTTTTCGCTCCCTGTATTTTACCCCTGCCACCTTTAGAATTTGAAAGAGAGTATTCCAGTCAACATTGTCAAAAGCTTTCTCTAAGTCTACAAATGCTAGAAATGTAGGTTTGCCTTTCCTTAATCTATTTTCTAAAATAAGTATAGCCTCACGTGTTCCAACATTTCTGCGGAATCCAAACTTATCTTCACCGAGGTCGGCTTCTACCAGTTTTTCCATTCGTCTGTAAAGAATTCGCGTTAGTATTTTGCAGCTGTGACTTATTAAACTGATAGTTCGGTAATTTTCACATCTGTCAACACCTGCTTTCTTTGGGATTGGATTTATTATATTCTTCTTGAAGTCTGAGGGTATTTCGCCTGTCTCATACATCTTGCTCACCAGATGGTAGAGTTTTGTCAGGACTGGCTCTCCCAAGGCCGTCAGTAGTTCCAATGGACTGTTGTCTACTCCAGGGGCCTTGTTTCGATTCAGGTCTTTCAGTGCTCTGTCAAACTCTTTACGCAGTATCGTATCTCCCATTTCATCTTCATCTACATCCTCTTACATTTCCGTAATATTGTCCTTAAGTACATCGCCCTTGTATAGATCCTCTATATACTCCTTCCACCTTTCTGCTTTCCCTTCTTTGCTTAGAACTGGGTTTCCATCTGAGCTCTTGATATTTATACAAGTAACTCTCTTTTCTCCAAAGGTTTCTTTAATTTTCCTGTAGGCAGTATCTATCTTACCCCTTGTGAGATAAGCCTCTACATCCTTACATTTGTGCTCTAGCCATCCCTGCTTAGCCATTTTGCACTTCCTATCGATCTCATTTTCGAGACGTTTGTATTCCCTTTTGCCTGCTTCATTTACTGCGTTTTTATATTTTCTCCTTTCATCAATTAAATTCAATATTTCTTCTGTTACCCAAGGACTTCTACCAGCCCTCGTCTTTTTACCTACTTGATCCTCTGCTGCCATCACTTCTTCATCCCTCAGTGCTACCCATTCTTCTTCTACTGTATTTCTTTCCCCCATTCCTGTCAATTGTTCCCTCATGCTCTCCCTGAAACTCTGTACAACCTCTGGTTCTTTCAGTTTATCCAGGTCCCATCTCCTTAAATTCCCACCTTTTTGCAGTTTCTTCAGTTTTAATCTACAGTTCATAACCAATAGATTGTGGGGTCAGAGTCCACATTTGCCCCTGGAAATGTCTTACAATTTAAAACCTGGTTCCTAAATCTCTGTCTTACCATTATATAATCTATCTGATACCTTCTAGTATCTCCAGGCTTCTTCCATGTATACAACCCTCTTTCATGATTCTTGAACCAAGTGTTAGCTATGATTAAGTTATGCTCTGCGCAAAATTCTACGAGACGGCTTCCTCTTTCATTTCTCTCCCCCTATTCATATTCACCCACTATGTTTCCTTCTCTCCCTTTTCCTACTCTCGAATTCGAGTCACCCATGACTATTAAATGTTCGTCTCCCTTCACTACCTGAATAATTTCTTTTATCTCATTATACATTTCAATTTCTTCATCATCTGCAGAGCTAGTTGGCATATAAACTTGTACTACTGTAGTAGGCATGGGCTTCGTGTCCATCTTGGCCACAATAATGAGTTCACTATGCTGTTGGTAGTAGCTGACCCGCACTCCTATTTTTTTATTCATTATTAAACCTTCTCCTGCATTACCCCTATTTGATTTTGTATTTATAACCCTGTATTCACCTGACCAATTTGTACTACGATGCCACAATGAATTAAGCTTAATTGTATTGGTGTGGTCTTACTGCAAATGTATTTTTTTGATCTTTAATAATAATATTAAAAATTAATTAAACAGTGTTGCGCTTCACCTTCATGTATTCTGCAAGTCCCAAGTAGATGGCATCACAAACAGTTGGAACAAATTTGGCAATTGTGGACTTAGGAACACGATACAGGTATTGCGGTCAAGAGTATGAATCGCCACTTGCCAGAAAACGCAATGTAATTTGTAACTTTAGCTCTAGCGACAACACTTCACGCATTACAGTATTTCTTTTCTTTATTGCGTTGCTCACTGTATTTAAAAGATACGTGAACTGGTCTGGTGTCATTCAGAGGTGATTAAAATAACTTCTTGGGTCTTCCACTACAATTTCTCTTAGCAATGTCGCAGAGCAACCGAGCTGATGTCTTTTCTTGATCGACGCGCGAACCTAAACACGTTTCCTTTTTTTTTATATCTTTTTCTTATGCAGCGATTTCACGCAAAGAAGCATTAACTCCGCCAGAATTCGTGCAGCTGCCAAAACTTTCATTTTAGACAAGAATATACGGCACTCGCAAACGACGAAACTGAAGCATACACGGATGGCGGTGTGTCTACAGACATATGCGAATCCATTTGCATGCAACTCGTTTCACGCAACGAGTGGCGCAAGTCAGTGTCGTCGTGTGAACTAGGCTTAATACTTTAAATCCGGTACTATCGTAGTCGAAACAGTTTGCGAGAAAGGAAACAAAACTGCACATATTCACAGCAGAGCACAGAACAGCATTTTCTTTCTCGCAGACGACTTTAACAACAAACCTGTACCGTTCTCTTTAAAATAATAAACTATGTCTGTACGACTGTTTATTAAAGTATACTGTAAAAAATCGTTTCGAGGTTTTTGATAACAACGTTATAATCGGCCTGTCTTTGTATAGTAACATGGATTTTAAATATGTACTGATATACCACAAATAGTAAAATGAAATGTAGCCTTTGTTCGTCCGAAGGAATCTGGTACGCAGAACTGCCACCTCTGGCTGGCACGACTTGGCATCGAGTCAAAGTGAGCCTTTATGACATGTATGGGTGCGCCATTCCATACTGCTTCAACTCTATGCCAGAAATTGCACGTTGTACTTGCTGGCAAGGGGTACAGTGCAAGTCTGTCTGCAATCCATGACAGGTATTTTCATTGGCTAGGAGATCCGGAAAAGAAGCTGACTAGAGCAGCAGTAGAATCTTCTGTACCGAGACACGTCCGGGCATGCAGACTTTTTGAACAATAATGTCATGGACATCTCGAAGATAAAGCACAGCCACCGGCTTTAGCACGCCATAAATGCAGTGGCTGCTATCAGAAGTGCCGGCTATGCGAAACAGTGTACCCAGTCGCAACCCGTACCATCACTCCAGGTACAAGTCCGAATAACGAAGACGAATGAAGCCTGCCAACGTTCATTCTCCTTGGAGTCATCACACACCGATATGTCAACCGAGATGCTGTATGCAGAAACGGAAATCGTCTGAAAAGACGACGTGGTGCCACTTCTTTGTCTAGTGATGTCGCTGGAATCACCATTGCCCTGGAATCTCTACGACTGGAGTAAAATTGTCTTCAGTGATGAGTCCCGTTTCGAACTCAGCTCCGTCGACCAACAATGGACGTGTCTGGAGACTCCCCTAATCAGCGGTGAGGTACCAGCCTGAGCCTGACTGTAAACCCACCGTACAGCCCCACACCCAGGACTGATGGTCTCGATTGACATTTCTTTCCATAGCAGGACCCCGTGGCATCTTTACAGTACAGCGGTACGTCGACGATATTCCACGTACCCTTATGTTTCCGTTAGTGGTAAGCCAACCTGGGCTTACATTTCAGCAAGATAATGCCCACTTGCATATGGCGATTTCTATTGCTTGTATTCGTGTTTGCCAAATCTTAACACTGCCAGCAAGGTTGCCTCGCCGGATCTCTCCCCATTTGGGAACGTATGCAGCACTAAGGGTACGGCCCTTCAACGAGCTGGGGATTTTGACGATGTAAAGCGCCAGTCGGACATCATTTGGCACGATATCACTCAGGAGAACATTCAGCAACCCTGTTAATCAATGCCAAGGAGAATAATTGCTTGCATAAGGGCCACAGGTGAACCAACGCGTTATTGACTTATGTAATTTGTGTAGCTCTTTGTCTTGAATAAATCTTCCAATCTTTCTGTTTGTCTGTACATGTACATGATGACTACTGGTTTCCGTCCCATTCGGATAATTTCTTCCTGGTTCTTCAAATTTTTTTATCGTTTCTAGGGTGTATTTTATTTTGTCTGATTTTATATTGTATGGAAATGTGTTTTGTTTAGGCACTGTCATGAATTATACTTTCAGAACAGAATCGACCGGATTTTATGTGGCTACTTACGGCTCGACTTAATTTTCTGTGGTGTTGAGTCTTGCTTACTCACACAAAATATGTCTCGTTTAAGATCAACCATGTAAATTACTGTGTGTCTTACATTTTAGTAACTGAGATAATATCAAGTTTCATTGATTAATTACAGTGTGGTTTCTTCTGGAATTGTGTTGACTTGAGCACCTCCTAGACACACAAGGAAAGTTGGTATAGTATAATCATTGTAGAGTTGCATTTATGCTATAAGCAAGACTCGAGGTAGTTCCGAAACAGACATACGCCACATGTACATACATGTATTATCATAATTAGTTAGGATATGTTTCTTTCTTTATTCCTTTTTGAGACAAAATTCTTCTATAATGATATACATGAATGAAGGCTTTACACTAAATGTTTGGTAGTTCAGTAAATGCCTACGTCGCAAGCTGAAGATGAAGAGATAGAGGAAGTATATGAGGATACTGAAAGAGTAATACAGAACGTACAGGAAGATAAAAATGAGAGAGAAGTAAGATTAATTGAGGTATGTAATAAATTTTAGCTAGTAGCAGGGAATACACTGTTCAACAATGGCAAGAGGAGTAAGTATACTAAGGGCCGGCTGATACGGGAAGATTTAGTTAGATTACATCATGGTCAAACCGATTTCGTAATCAGATATTGGGTTGTTAGGCTTACCCGGGAGCAGATATAGACTCAGATCACAATGTAGTAGTGATGGAGGTAGGCTGAAGCTTAAGACCTTAGTCAGAAACGCAAATAAGTGGGATACAGAAGAAGAACCAGATGATGTTAATGTATATTTTTTATTTAGTCCACAAAGGAATTTATCGGTCAATTTATGTGATATATCTTGCAAGCGGACACAGCCACATGAGCTGTGACCGTGATTTTGGGGTGAATGAGAAAAAACGCAAAGCTGCGAAAGGAATAACACCTAAAGATCTTGAAGCGTTAGTTGCAAGTGCAAAATTGACAACACCTTTTACTGTACTATCTATGAATACTTAAGACTTCATAGATTGTAAAGGCCTTGCTAAAGACTACCTATATACAGAAGATCTGGCTATAAGTAAAATTTCCCATTTTCGCATTTCCCACAAGAATCCTAGCACAATGAAAGTGGTATTAGTTTTGGGTCTTGAAGGTGATGTTACGGTAACTTGGAAAAACGTTGATGTTTTAAAGAAAGATGCTAATCTTGACAATGTACCAGATATTCATGACTTGCCAAAAATACACTTTAAATCCAAAATCTTACAAGAAAAGAAGAATGATCTTTTGGGAATGGTAGATTATACAGAGAAAAAAGAAGACCAGGACTTCTACAGAGTCCCGTTGGAGAACAAAGATGAAAAGGCCTGCAACATGGAGGTGTAGGAAGAAGATGAGGAATAGGATTGCTTGGAGGAAAGAAGTACAGTACTGTAAGTTTATTTCGATTACTAAATGCAGATAACTTTGCGTTTGATTTCTCATATATATACATGTTTGTAAAATAGAACTGATTTAGTGAAAAACGATCAACTGTATCAGAACGAATTTCGAAAGTGAATAAAAAGTCAAAAATATTATGTATATAGCTAACACACTCAAAATAAATTAGACATCTGATTCAGTTTTTGGTTTTCAGGTAGCTTATACTTACCGATGAAAGAAGAAGTGGAATAGACTGAAGACAAACAACTTTGCTTCAAAAAACTATCCAAAACTTTATTTTATACCTTTTTTATATTAGCCTAGCATTGAAAGGGTAAAATCATTTGTAAAGTTATTAAACGTTCTCAAAACTGCAATGGACTTACCATCTTTGTTTAACATAAGCCCTTGACTCACATCCTTGTCAAAAACTTACTAAGACACTTACAGCATTTTCCAGAAAATGAAAGGATGGCACTTACTTCTTTTCCCATATAAGTTTTGTTCCCTTTGTACATATTCATAAAAAAACGGTTTTCATGTTTTGTAGAGGTTTTTTGATATACACATATTTTTTCCATAAAATTAATATAATCATCCAATATTTAAGACACATTTATTTGAATACTGAAAATTTTAGTTTGTGGCACTTACATCCTATTCCATTTTATGTACACAATTCTAAACTTCAACTCGAACGAAAAGCTTTCCAACATTACCAATTCTCTCGTTACTATTTACTAGGGTTTGATTCCATCACTTTTTGGCATATGCCAGCTGCATGATGTGATTGTTCAAATGGTTCAAATGGCTCTTAGCACTATGGGACATAACATCTGAGGTCATCAGTCCCCTGGAACTTAGAACTACTTAAACCTAACTAACCTAAGAACATCAAAACCTTCCATGCCCCATGCGGGATTCGAACCTGCGACCATAGCAGTCGCGCAGTTCCGGACTGAAGCGCCTAGAACTGCTCGGCCACCATGGTCGGCGATGTGATTGTTGTTGATCCTCACTGTACCTATTGTGACACGCGTCGCCCGCCTTTGACATATGCCGAAAGGCCAAAACCGCCTTTGAAGCTTTGACGAAAACGCCACCGCTCTGATTTCGTCATGTGTACCTGTTTATATCAGTTTATATCATTCAGCCGAAACTTGACTCGCTGATTGATGGATGTATTTTACTTGGCTCTAGTATTTTTGTGATTTTTTTAATTTATCTAACAAATTTAAAAGAGTAAAAGTGATTTAGATATTCTTTACCGCAAACTATATGACGTATACAGTGAAGCTTATGTTCTGAAAAATAAACAACATAAACAAGAAGAAGTTAACACCTTTTGGTGCAGTTCGGGAAGTTGTCTTAATGTTGAAGGAGAGGCTGTTTGGAAAAGCAAAGAATTGCAAATAAAACTGACGAAAAAGAAAGCGACACTTACAGACATTTTTCTAAAATTTTTTCGTCGTCAGGCAACTAGACCGTGGGCGTTAAAGGAATTTTGAGTTTGGTATTATTTAACAATTCCTACTCCACTACATTTAGTATTCTGTGGCATATTAAAAAACAGAACAACCCAATCTGTTATATTCAGTTGTTATTCACTACGTATTATAAAGCAAAATCAGCAACCTCATCTTTTGTCTGTCTGTCAGAGGTAATCTCGGAATGTACAGGGTCGATTTCAGTGCAGTTCTCACTATCGTGTAGCTGTATTCGTCAGGGTGATTTAGTATACATATTGCGTGAAATACCCAACATTTTACGTGGATGCTTCTAATAGCAGGAAGAAACCAAACATGACATACCAGAAGACACAATATATTAGTACGCAACCAAGTGGAAATCAGTTACTTCAAAGACCACCTAAATCAACACCTGCTCAGAACACTTCTAGGAATAAAATAGTAGTACTAGAATGTGAGCTCATTAGTTTGGTGTAAGCACGCGATGGTGGCATGGCGACAGATGAAGCAACAAAAAGAATAACAGCATTAAAGAAAGACATTCAGCAGGAAACAAACGAGACGTATTGAAGAGAAAGATCAGCTCAGCCGAACGACAGAGAAAAATTCGTGATTCTAAAGAACAAAACAAAAAAATCTGGATATTTGGGAAAGTAATTCCGACCTACTCTAGCATCAGCTCTTAAAATTCCAAATACTGTTGGTCGGCGTGGAACAGAAGAAAATCAATCCGGTTTACCTGATGTCATAAAAGAGATTGCAATTTTTGTTGTTGCAGACGATGATGATGTTGCACTGAAACTATAAGATGCTGCTAAACACTGCACGACTTACAAGCCGAATTGTTTAAACAATACTGCACTATCAGGCGATCTGGGTTATATTTGAGACTCCTTCCCAGACGACTCAATACAGAGAAAGGGAGAAAAAAACGTGATAATTGTTCCTGTTAAATTATGCAAACTAGACTCTATGCTTCATATAAAGCATAAAGACGGAAAATTCTCTGTACAGTTACTACAAAAGACCTTGAATCTTTAGCTTCAATTTTGGACCCTGGTCAAGTATTCTTTTTATTTATGAATGACAAAGTACAAGTGTCATTAGGTATTACAGCAGAAAACGCTTAAGCACCAATATTAATGCACTTGACTACCGTACCTATAAAATTACTGTATCATGATTTCGTGGCTACTGAAAAACATAAAATTATTCCCTCTGTTTACGCAGGTACTGTAATAATAAAGATAGTGAAGGGAAACCTGAGGTTGTAACAAACTCTGGGCCTACATTCGTAGCTATTTGTAGTGGAAAACATTCTTCCTCTAATGCAAAGACTCGCGCTATAGACGTACATAGACTTACTGAATTTCCAGTTTTTGAAAAGTGAATGAGATCTGACTGATGACCATAGATGTTAAGTCCCATAGTGCTCAGAGCCATTTGAATGAGATCTCGAGAAGGTTTTGTAAAGCCCATGTTTAATTTTATTTGCGATGGTGGTCCCGATTAAAACCCACGATACGGGCGAGTTATAATTCGAAATGTACAGCATTTTATAGATTTCGACATAGGTGGTATTTACATTGCCACAAATCCTCTAGGAAGAAGTGCATATAACAGAGTGGAGTGAAAAATGGCGCCTCTTAGTAGCAAATTTACTACTGTTGACATAAAGTATGACATTTTCTGTTCTCATCTTGATTCCAGCAATCGAACTACCGCCTTAAGAGATAGAAAAACGGAACTTTGAGAGTGCAGGCATCGTGCTGACTCATATTTGGAGCCAATTAGACACTGCCGAATTCATGGTGCCAGCAGATACCGTACTGGATATCGTATAGGCTACGACACTGAGAAATGATGCTACTTGGTAAGTGAATCACATACCTGAATCACAATGTTTTTGTACAAACTGTAAAATGCGAGGTTGTCGCGTGTTGCAGTGCGCGCGATCTAGCCTGTGGCGAATATTACGAGAGGGGTTTTTGCCACTACCTGTTTTGATTAAACAAACATCAGACGGGTAATTACCCGCAGGAAATGATGAGTCCGAAGGTTAATTTGCTCCGCTCTTACTACAGCTATCTTTGGGTTTCCGAGCGTCATCATATTTGAAGCAAGTTTCTTACAATGGCTACGCCGGCCGCTGTGGCCGAGAGGTTCTAGTCGCTTCAGTCCGGAACCACGCTGCTGCTACGGTCTCAGGTTTCAATCCTGCCTCGGGAATGGATGTGTTTAATGTCCTTGGGTTAGTTAGGTTTAAGTAGTTCTAAGTCTAGGGTACTGATGACCTCAGATGTTAAGTTAGGTTAGGTTAGGTTAGTGGTGTTTAACGTCCCGTCGACAACGAGGTCATTAGAGACGGAGCGCAAGCTCGGGTTAGGGAAGGGTGGGGAAGGAAATCGGCCGTGCCCTTTCAAAGGAACCATCCCGGCATTTGCCTGAAACGATTTAGGGAAATCACGGAAAACCTAAATCAGGGTGGCTGGAGACGGGATTGAACCGTCGTCCTCCCGAATGCGAGTCCAGTGTGCTAACCACTGCGCCACCTCGCTCGGTAGATGTTAAGTCCCACAGTGCTTAGAGCCATTTGAACCATTTACAATGGCTATTGCCCCACTGTCGAGGCATACTTATTTAAACGATCATGTGAAATCTGTGACCTATACTTTCATCATAACAAAGCCTCTGACCAACACATACAATCATACAAGAGCCATTAAGAGGTTTTGGCCACCATGAAGATTCATCCTCATAGAATTCCAGCTAGACGTGTTAGGGAAGATCTTTCTTTGATAAATGACGATATTATATGGTTGGATGAAAGATCACGTGACATATCGCATGTTCCTAACATCATCCAAATAGAGAACGAAGTGATTGCTATGCCGATCATAAATAGTATAACGTAATGTGTTCAAAGTCCTTGGACATAAGACTATTACATCTTGTATCGTTCATTTGATTTGTTATGTTTTGTAACTTTTCTAAAATGTTTGCTTTATTCTTTACTTTATAAAAAAAGGAGATTTTATATATAAATATAGAAATGATTTTGGAAGTGCTGTTTTAATTTAATAACTTCTCAATATAGAACTTCAACATATGTTTTGTCACTGTGGAGGGGGATGTCACACAAATGTGACCACATGTGGCATGGAGGGGAGATGGCGCTCAAGAAATCATGAAATTCGTGTGACGAAGTTTATGGTTGGCTCTTTATAGCTTTTGGAGAAACGTGTAAATATGAAAATTGTCGGACGAATGCTTTTCCTATTGTGTATTTCTCTGAATTGAAATTTTTTGGAAGTTATGCCCAATGGATGTACGTAGAAGTGATGTAAACAAATTGTTATCTGACTAAAACGGTTGATGTTAAACGGTCTCTGTTGAAAACGGGATATACTGCGGATGGAAATATGTACTGGGAAGCTGTGACATCTGCTCAGCTAGCTCCGCATTTAATTAATTATTTAGCCTTACCCTCCAAATAAGTCGGCAGTATTTAATTATAACAAGGAATTAATAGCTTATTTGATCTACATTAATTATATTTCCTTAATTGCTTTCATCAGCTGTTCAATTAAACTCAAATGATTCATGAAGCATCCACTAAGGTGACAAAATTCATGGGATATCTCCTAATATCGTGTTGATTCTCGCTTTTCCCGGCGTAGTACAATTGCTCGACGTGAAATGGCCTTCAAATAGTTCAAATGGCTCTGAGCACTATGGGACTTACCATCTGAGGTCATCAGTCCCCTAGAACTTAGAACTACTTAAGCCTACCTAACCTAACGACATCACACACATCCATGCCCGAGGCAGGATTCGATCCTACGACTGCAGCGGTCGCGCGGTTCCAGGCTGAAGCGCCTAGAACCGCTCGGTCACAGCGGCCGACGAAATGGGCTTAAGTCCATGAATGACTGCAAATGGTTCCCAAATACCTACATACACTGACAGCAGCAATTCATGCCAGGTTTGAAATTATCATGGAAAAAGCAAGGCACCCGTCTCCAGCACCTGTCAGTAGGGGTCGTTTTACGAGCATTGTTTTTAAGCTACATGACACATTTGCGTGTGGTGCTCCATTCCTCATACTAAATACTAAAACTCCGCCCGAACAGGCCATGGAGGCCCAAAGGAACCGACCGGCCGCTGTGTCATCCTCAGCCCACAGGCGCCATTCGGATGCGGATATGGAAGGGCGTGTGGTCAGCACACCGCCCTTCCGGCTGTATGTCAGTTTACGAGATCGCCGTTTCTCGTCTCGTACACATGTTGGTGCACCAAGATATCGGGCAACTTCTTTCACGATACGGTCATGGGTAAGTCCAGACACAATAGCTCCGCTCTGCGGTTCTGACATGTGTCCACACGACTTATTTTACTGCGTTGATTCCATATGATTGGCACATACACCACCTCTTCACTGCCATTGTTTACACCAGCGGTAGGCCGTCACATCACCATCTGGTAACAGTTCTGCACCCTCTACAGCGCCCCAAAGAGAGAAGTGTCCTCCTATAAGGGAATTAGTGATGTTTTCACAAATGAGCTTAGGACCAGTTTGCTTGCCCTCAATTTTTTTTAAATAATGATCATTGGTGGCATGGAAGCAAGAAAGATGCGATGGCACCTCCGTGCGTTAGGGGACGTCTATTAAGAGCGTGAGGGGTTCTGTTTAAAATTTGGGTCCCCCTGTCCTCTTGTGAGACTTGGTGAAAGGGAGTGCACCTCCGACCCCGCCCCCGACCCCGCCCCCCTCATCTCACACGAGGTTTACACTGTAGTCGGATAACAATACATAAAAACGAATCTTTTAACATTTGTATTAAACACTTTTATTGCTAATGTGTTAAACAGTAGTTGTAACATGTGATTAAAAACATTTTACTTTAAATACTGTATATTGTAAAAAGCAGTGGTCCCATAACACTCCCCTGTGGCACGCCAGAGGTTACTTTAACGTCTGTAGACGTCTCTCTATTGAGAACAACATGCTGTGTTCTGTTTGCTAAAAACTCTTCAATCCAACCACACAGCTGGTCTGATATTCCGTAGGCTCTTACTTTGTTCATCAGGCGGCAGTGCGGAACTGTATCGAACGCCTTCCGGAAGCCAAGGAAAATGGCATCTACCTGGGAGCCAGTATCTAATATTTTCTGGGTCTCACGAACAAATAAAGCGAGTTGGGTCTCACACGATCACTGTTTCCGGAATCCATGTTGATTCCTACAGAGTAGATTCTTGGTTTCCAGAAATGACATGATACGCGAGCAACAGATCGATATCAGAGATATAGGGTTATAGTTTTGCGCATCTGCTCGACGACACTTCTTGAAAACTGGGACTACCTGTGCTCTATTCCAATCATTTGGAACCTTCCGTTCCTCTAGAGACTTGCGGTGCACGGCTGTTAGAAGGGGGGCAAGTTCTTTCGCGTACTCTGTGTAGAATCGAAATGGTATCCCGTCAGGTCCAGTGGACTTTCCTCTGTTGAGTGATTCCAGTTGCTTTTCTATTCCTTGGACACTGACGTAATAGACACAGATTGGCTGCTGATTTACACGCATGCTCGGAAAGCTCACGGCCTTCGAGTAGTCGATTTCGATCAGAAAGACGCTCGTGCAAAACGGGTCTTAGAGAGGCCGCCTGCTCCCAGCGTAATGTCTGTGGTTGTTGTTGTTGTGGTCTTCAGTCTTGAGACTGGCTTGATGCAGCTCTCCATGCTACTCTATCCTGTGCAAGCTTCTTCATCTCCCAATACCTACTGCAACCTACATCCTTCTGAATCTGCTTAGTGTATTCATCTCTTGGTCTCTCTCTACGATTTTTAACTTCCACCTGCCCTCCAATGCTAAATTTGTGATCCCTTGATGCCTCAGAACATGTCCTACCAACCGGTCCCTTCTTCTTGTCAAGTTGTGCCACAAACTCCTCTTCTCCCCAATTCTATTCAATACCTCCTCATTAGTTATGTGATCTACCCATATAATCTTCAGCATTCTTTAGTAGCACTACATTTCGAAAGCTTCTGTTCTCTTCTTGTCCAAACTATTTGTCGTCCATGTTTCACTTCCATACATGGCTACACTCCATACAAATACTTTCAGAAACGACTTCCTGACACTTAAATCTATACTCGATGTTGACAAATTGCCCTTCTTCAGAAACGCTTTCCTTGCCATTGCCAATCTACATTTTATATCATCTCTACTTCGACCATCATCAGTTATTTTGCTCCCCAAATAGCAAACCTCCTTTACTACTTTAAGTGTCTCCTCATCTAATTCCCACAGCGTCACCCGACTTAATTCGACTACATTCCACTATCCTCGTTTTGCTTTTGTTGATGTTCATCTTATATCTTCCTTTCAAGACACTGTCCATTCCGTTCAACTGCTCTTCCAAGTCCTTTGCTGTCTCTGACAGAATTACAATATCATCGGCGAACCTCAAAGTTTTTATTTCTTCTCCATGGATTTCAATTGTTGTGACTTGGCAAGACAGCCAAGCCACTAGGAGGTGAAGCCGAAAGGCACGCCTTTAAGCTCACGCAGGCTGGCGTGAGGTCTGGAACAGTTAAAGGATTTGAGTCTAGCAAATAAAGTACGTAGCTGTTGGAATACTTAACTTTAATCCATAATTGGTGAACATCGGTCTGACGGTACATGCATCACAAGATAAATAGCAAATGATAATGGCGCCTTGCTAGGTCGTAGCAAATGACGTAGCTGAAGGCCATGCAAACTATCGTCTCAGCAAATGAGAGCGTAATTTGTCAGTCAACCATCGCTAGCAATGTCGGCTGTACAACTGGGGGCGAGTGCTAGGAAGTATCTCTAGACCTGCCGTGTGGCGGCGCTCGGTCTGCAATCACTGACAGTGGCGACACGCGGGTCCGACGTATACTACCTGACCGCGGCCGATGTAAAGGCTACCACCTAGCAAGTGTGGTGTCTGGCGGTGACACCACATCAATACCTACTCCGAATTTTTCTTTTGTTTCTTTTGCTGCTTGCTCAATATACAGATTGAATAACATCGGGGAGAGGCAACAACCCTGTCTCACTCCCTTCCCAACCACTGCTTCCCTTTCATACCCCTCGACTCTTATAACTGCCATCTGGTTTCTGTACAACTTTTAAATAACCTTTCGCTCCCTGTTTTTTACCGCTGCCACCTTTAGAATTTGAAAGAAACTATTCCAGTCAATATTGTCAAAAGCTTCTTCTGAGTCTACAAATGCTAGAACGTAGGTTTGCCTTTCGTGAATCTACACTCCTGGAAATGGAAAAAAGAACACATTGACACCGGTGTGTCAGACCCACCATACTTGCTCCGGACACTGCGAGAGGGCTGTACAAGCAATGATCACACGCACGGCACAGCGGACACACCAGGAACCGCGGTGTTGGCCGTCGAATGGCGCTAGCTGCGCAGCATTTGTGCACCGCCGCCGTCAGTGTCAGCCAGTTTGCCGTGGCATACGGAGCTCCATCGCAGTCTTTAACACTGGTAGCATGCCGCGACACCGTGGACGTGAACCGTATGTGCAGTTGACGGACTTTGAGCGAGGGCGTATAGTGGGCATGCGGGAGGCCGGGTGGACGTACCGCCGAATTGCTCAACACGTGGGGCGTGAGGTCTCCACAGTAAATCGATGTTGTCGCCAGTGGTCGGCGGAAGGTGCACGTGCCCGTCGACCTGGGACCGGACCGCAGCGAAGCACGGATGCACGCCAAGACCGTAGAATCCTACGCAGTGCCGTAGGGGACCGCACCGCCACTTCCCAGCAAATTAGGGACACTGTTGCTCCTGGGGTATCGGCGAGGACCATTCGCAACCGTCTCCATGAAGCTGGGCTACGGTCCTGCACACCGTTAGGCCGTCTTCCGCTCACGCCCCAACATCGTGCAGCCCGCCTCCAGTGGTGTCGCGACAGGCGTGAATGGAGGGACGAATGGAGACGTGTCGTCTTCAGCGATGAGAGTCGCTTCTGCCTTGGTGCCAATGATGGTCGTATGCGTGTTTGGCGCTGTGCAGGTGAGCGCCACAATCAGGACTGCATACGACCGAGGCACACAGGGCCAACACCCGGCATCATGGTGTGGG
This sequence comes from Schistocerca serialis cubense, assembly GCF_023864345.2. Lineage (NCBI taxonomy): Eukaryota > Metazoa > Arthropoda > Insecta > Orthoptera > Acrididae > Schistocerca > Schistocerca serialis. The sequence goes on along the minus strand of NC_064639.1, from coordinate 1,146,713,766 downwards.
GAGCGATCTCCTACACTGGCCGTACACCACTGGTGATCGTCGAGGGGACACTGAATAGTGCACGGTACATCCAAACCGTCATCGAACCCATCGTTCTACCATTCCTAGACCGGCAATGGAACTTGCTTTTCCAACAGGACAATGCACGTCCGCATGTATCCCGTGCCACCCAACGTGCTCTAGATGGTGTAAGTCAACTACCCTGGCCAGCAAGATCTCCGGATCTGATCCCCATTGAGCATGTTTGGGACTGGATGAAGCGTCGTCTCACGCGGTCTGCACGTCCAGCACGAACGCTGGTCCAACTCAGGCGCCAGGTGGACATGGCATGGCAAGCCGTTCCACAGGACTACATCCAGCATCTCTACGATCGTCTCCATGGGAGAATAGCAGCCTGCATTGCTGCGAAAGGTGGATATACACTGTACTAGTGCCGACATTGTGCATGCTCTGTTGCCTGTGTCTATGTGCCTGTGGTTCTGTCAGTGTGATCATGTGATGTATCTGACCCCAGGAATGTGTCAATAAAGTTTCCCCTTCCTGGGACAATGAATTCATGGTGTTCTTATTTCAATTTCCAGGAGTGTATACCAACTCTGAGTAGTATTCGAACGGACGGGCAGAGAAACAGAGGCAGATGGACAAAAGAGCTTCACGAAAATAGTATTAAGTGTTCAACTTTTGCAGTCTTGTTGTCGTCAACTGTGTGTGATATTGCAGTATGTCGAAAGTTTTTACTTTAGGGCCGTCTAATTACAACTGAATGAAACACGATCTTCGTGCTATACTCGTTCCACTTTTATTCTTTTCAAGCCATCTTCATTGGCAGGTTTCGTGGATGTTATTCTATGTGTTATGGTTTTGTTCCATTTTTGGTGCTGTTCTTCTTCTTATAATTGTCATCTGAAATTTTGTTTCTGAGACTTAACAGCAACAGCAACTGAGAAACGAATGTAACATCAAAACAAGTGTTCCGTTCCTAGTGCTTGCAATCTGACAAATGAAATTTCAAATGGCAATTATAAGATGAAGAACAGCGCCAAAAATGGAACAGAAACACAACATGTCGGGCAACATCCACCAAACCTGCTGCTGAAGATGGCTTGCAAAGAATAAAGACGAAACGTGTATGCCACGAAAATTGTGTTTCATTCAGTTCTAATCAGACGGTTCAAAAGTAAAAATTATTAACGTACCGTAGTATTAACTGTTTTTACGGATACCAAAAATTTACGTGTTATTGGTATATTATATTACATTAATTAAATGTCATTGAACATTTACTTACTTTGCAAATGAAAAACAACATTGTTTGTACTTTTCTTTGATCCATATGATCACTAAGAATATTCTTGTATGTGAACTTCAGCTTAACTTCCTTCCAAACGATTTGGTCTCTTCTCACGAATCACCCAACCAGCCTTCCAAACGATGAGCTTCTTGCTCGCACGTGTGCTTCGATTTGTCTGCTTACCGCTTAGGAAACACACTGTAAAAGTCCTGATACAAATTGACGCTGAACACAGTTACATCGGCTTTATATGCGTAGCAGATATCACGACTGACTTGCTGACTGACTGACACGCAGTGGTTTCGAGTAGCGCGGCAGAGAACTCGCCGATCGAAATCTGACATTTGTTTGGCGCTTTTTTCACATCGGGGAATCCTGGGCATTGAAACGCTTAAGGCGTTCAGTTCCGTTTAGCGAGGCTATAGAGATTGGTGGGCACTAATACTGGCTATGCTCGGGGATAATTATATAAAACAAAATGTTATCCGCTATAACAATGTGTATTCTCAGATTTAAAAACTTGTTGGATTTTCGTTCTCTTCCCTCTCCCTCTTTAAATTAGATTTTTGAGGTTTTTGCCAGACACCTCTTCCCCCCCCCCCCCCCCCACCTATCACTCATTTTCAGCTCACCAAATTAAAGGACGTCCTCTTACCTGCTTCCAATAACGGCAACAGTATTTCAGCTATCTTGAAGCAGAGACGACTCCGCTGGCTGGGACACGTCCACCGTATGGATCCTGACAGATTACCATGTGAGGTGATGCTTGGAGAGATATCTACAGCCAAAAGACCTGTAGGACGTCCTGTATTGAGGTTCAAGGACTCCTGTAAACGAGATATGGAGGACTTTGGAATCGACACAAACACATGGGAGGCACGGGCTAGCATGAGACCAGAGTGGCGTGATGATATATCATCTGGAATGTCGAAGCATGATGAAGGCTTGTTAGGCAGATTAAGGCAGAGAAAGATTCGCAATGCTACCACTGCTCCTGCCTCAGCAGCCAGATACACTTGTGACAATTGCGGCAAGAGATGCCGTCCTGCCATTGGCTTGACAAGTCATATGAAAAAATGCAACCCATAAACACATAGACACTGCAACAATCATCTACCAAGATGTCGTGGCCAATATACAGGGTGTTACAAAAAGGTACGGCCAAACTTTCAGGAAACATTCCTCACACACAAATAAAGAAAAGATGTTATGTGGACATGTGTCCGGAAACGCTTAATTTCCGTGTTAGAGCTCATTTTAGTTTCGTCAGTATGTGATGTACTTCCTCGATTCACTGCCATTTGGCCCAATTGAAGGAAGGTAATGTTGACTTCGGTGCTTGTGTTGACATGCGACTCATTGCTCTACGGTACTAGCATCAAGCACATCAGTACGTAGCATCAACAGGTTAGTGTTCATCACCAACGTGGTTTTGCAGTCAGTGCAATGTTTACAAATGCGGAGTTGGCAGATGCCCATTTGATGTATGGATTAGTACGGGGCAATAGCCGTGGCGCGGCACGTTTGTATCGAGACAGATTTCCAGAACGAAGGTGTCCCGACAGGAAGACGTTCGAAGCAATTTATCGGCGTCTTAGGGAGCACGGAACATTCCAGCCTATGACTCGCGACTGGGGAAAACCTAGAACGACGAGGACACCTGCAATGGGCGAGACAGTTCTTCGTACTGTTGACGATAACCCTAATGTCAGCGTCAGAGAAGTTGCTGCTGTACAACGTAACGTTGGCCACGTCACTGTATGGAGAGTGCTACGGGAGAACCAGTTGTTTCCGTACCATGTACAGCGTGTGCAGGCGCTATCAGTAGCTGATTGGCCTCTACGGGTACACTTCTGCGAATGGTTCATCCAACAATGCGTCAATCCTCATTTCAGTGCAAATGTTCTCGTTACGGATGAGGCTTCATTCCAACGTGATCAAATTGTAAATTTTCACAAGCAACATGTCTGGGCTGACGAGAATCCCCACGCAATTGTGGAATCATGTCATCAACACAAATTTTCTGTGAACGTTTGGGCAGGAATTGTTGGTGATGTCTTGATTGGGCCCCATGCTCTTCCACCTGCGCTCAATGGAGCACGTCATCATGATTTCATACGGGATACTCTACCTGTGCTGCTAGAACATGTGCCTTTACAGGTATGACACAACATGTGGTTCATTCACGATGAAGCTCCTGCACATTTCAGTCGAAGTGTTCGTACGCTTCTCAACAACAGATTCGGTGACGGATGGATTGGTAGAGGCGGACCAATTCCATGGCCTCCACGCTCTCCTGACCTCAACCCTCTTGACTTTCATTTATAGGGGCATTTGGAAGCTCTTTTCTACGCAACCCCGGTACCAAATGTAGAGACTCTTCGTGCTCGTATTGTGGACGGCTGTGATACAATACGCCATTCTCCAGGGCTGCATCAGCGCATCAGGGATTCCATGCGACGGAGGGAGGATGCATGTATCCTCGTTAACGGAGGACATTTTGAACATTTCCTGTAACAAAGTGTTTGAAGTCACGCTGGTACGTTCTGTTGCTGTGTGTTTCCATTCCATGATTAATGTGATTTGGAGAGAAGTAATAAAATGAACTCTAACATGGAAAGTAAGCGTTTCCGGACACATGTCCACATAACATATTTTCTTTCTTGGTGTGTGAGGAATGCTTCCTGAAAGTTTGGCCGTGCCTTTTTGTAACACCCTGCATATCTGCTCTTGGTTTGTCCACTCTGCAAGAAATATGAAGCTGCTGCTTGCGCATAGATTTCGAAAAACGTTCGTCACCTATTCTCTCACTTGAGGTTTCTCTTTCACTCGACATATCAGGGCATACACTTCTGATTATCTGATTTCTTTTTTGTTACTGTTCGATACCGACGGCCAAAGCCGGCGACAGAGGAATTTCCGGAGCGCGCAGCAGGAGGGCGCGGGCCGGCCGACCCGTGAACTTTGCCTGTCCCACTTGGCGGGCCGTATTATGACGCAGCCGGCACAAGAATGCGAGAACAGGTGCGGCGCGCGGCGACAGCTTTCAGTCCTGCACCGCCCGGCCCGCCTCTAAAGCCAAGTACACGCCTAGCGGCCACGTGTGTGAGGCCGCGACTGTAGCACACACAGGATCCTGCGGGGAAGGGCCACCGGTAGCGTGGACCTCTGGGGCGCATTAGAAAGCGGTTTCGCTGGTCTGCCTGTCATTTATTTTGATGCTGTCTTGTTGTTTAGATGTTACATTTAGCGCTTAAATGTTATAAAATAAGCTGCGACATCGTCGCGAAATAACACAGTGACCCGTATATGTAATAAGTTTCCTTTAATTTACGTCTATGGTCACAATCTTTTCTGTTTAACAGATTACCGGTTTCGGTCTTTAATGACCATCATCGGATCTGTCTCATAAAAACAAACTCCTAATGTTTTTATGAGACAGATCTGATGATGGTCATTAAAGACAGAAACCGGTAATCTGTTAAACAGAAAAGATTGTGACCATAGACGTAAATTAAAGGAAACTTGTTATAAAATATATGAATTAGCGGTCACGATTTCGGCTAATGGGTGCTTTCCTGTGTTAAAAATACGATTCGGATTGTTGTTATTTTGAATGATATAGCATTCAGATAGCATTTTCGCTCAATATTCTTTCAAAATTTCTGTTATTTTTATGTAATTAAAGGTTAAAAATCATTAAATTTCAAGATTTGGTTGCGTGATCGAAAACACTCTTGTATTAGCTGAAGCTCTGACAACACAGGCTAAAAGTAACACGAAGCTATACAGGTGTTACAGGAGTGTTAGCCGAAGTTACCAGAGTTTTCCCGTTCTTTTCCTGCAAGCAGTTCAGTTATTTACAACTTTTAAGTAACAAGGGAAATGAATTTTGTGAAAGCTGGTAGTGGAAAACTAGGTTTAAGTAGTTGTAAGTTCCAGGGGACTGATGACCTCAGAAGTTAAGTCCCATAGTGCTCAGAGCCATTTGAACCATTTTTTAAGTTCCTGAAATAAGAAACGTGAAAACTGCACTGCGTATCGACTGCGATGGATGTAGCGTGATACAACAATAAGTTGCAGAATTGTCTCAGAACTGAGAGAATCTAGACCTTGATTGTTTGCTCGGACCATTCTGACAAAATTTTCCAGGACGACTTGTGGAAGTCTGCACAATTAAACACAGTTTATTCATAAGATAATTCTGATTTTTAACTGCTGTAGTTGTTGCCAAATCTATACTGTGGAATCAAACTGAAGTATCACTTTTTCGAAATCTCGTAGCAGCATCCCAATGTGTCACGGAAGTTGGAAATATGGTTCAAAAGAGCCTAAAACCTTCCTGTGTGAAGTTAAAAAACAGTGGCAATATGCGACGCCTCAAACAGAAAGGTGTCAGCACAGGGGAAGAAAATGCCTCAGTTCGGAAGCTCACATGAGCTGTAAGATGAGTTAACAATGTTACATTGGCACCAAATATGACCACGTGACACCATATTTCAGCCCTTAGTTTGACGTCTCTGTGACAGATGGCAGAACCGTGCCGAAAACGTTGAAGTCACGCGATTTTTTATGTGTGGCTGAGGAAAACATTTCAGACATACCATCGCTCAGAATGAGCGCCAAAAGGCTTCTGGCGGTGGCATAAAGGACGTCAATGAAACCACCCCTTTCCCTGAAGCATGGATTCACACGCATTTCGCGGCTGAAAAGGACAGTTTATAGTGCGATAAGCACAAGGAAGATGCTATTGACAACTTTTCACACTGCTGACACCCTCGGATGTCTCAATCCTGCTCTAAGGACATTGTGGGGTTGCATCACCAGTAAACATGATCGCATTCCTTTGGAGTGAATCGCGCCCGCAATTTTTTGCTCCCGTGTAATCACTAGAGACATTTCAAAACCATCGAACGAGATGTGAAATTGACTCGACACAGCAAAGGGTACTTATGCCTTTTCAGATTTCCTGTTTTCTTCTCTCCTGTGAAGCGACCACACATGAGTGCCAGATTAACACGTACATGAGTAAAACCGCAAATGGTCCCTCTAAAACCCTCCAGTTTGGCAACACCCTCGGTGCAATCCAAGAACATTTCTTGAGCACGTCAGAAATGTACGTTCGACTGCATAAAAAACGACCCACTCCTGAATTCCAATGCGTGGGCTGCACCTGATTGTAGGCAACCAACACAGCATAGCTGTATCGCAGGTCCTCTAAGCCCCCTGCAATACAGTCGTTTGACCACACACAATCAGTACCACAATAGACCATTAAGGAACACTGCTCATTATGGCACTCAGTCCAGATGTAAACCAACATGTTATTAGAGATGACATAGTCCTTAACGCATTTAAATTACACTACATCACAATAAGTGACACTACAGAAGTTTTATCACACTCATTAAATTACATGACGAGTTGTTGATTGTGATCCGAATTTGAACCCGCTGTTCAACAAAGTTTGTTTGTTTGATTGAGGCTCGACTAAGCATAAAGAGACGTAAATATCGAACTGTCCACCAGTGACAGTTTAAGAGACCAAATGTCTGAACGTGGAGATAAATGATGATTCGTTTAACCTGCACCGGGAACCCCATGAATGTTATATTGCACCTGAGAAGTAGCCATGAAAGGTACGTAAAAAAGGGCAATGCACAAGTGTGCAGGTTCGAATCCTGCCTCGGGCATGGATCTGTGTGATGTCCTTAGGTTAGTTAGGTTTAAGCAGTCATTTGAGATACTCATCAGCGATCTCCAGCTGGTAGGTACATGGGGACATGTACGAGGTAATCGACCGGGATACACCCATTTCACGAGTCACTCGTATAGTCGCATCGATAGGATTTACGTCTACCGTTCTCTCGCGGCAACAGTGAGAGACGCGGAGGTTTGGCCAGCAGCCTTTTCTGATCACGAAGCCTATATATGTGCCACCATCCTTCGTCGCCAACGGGTGTGGCGCAGCCTACATCCCTGGAAATTAAACGTTACCCATCGCACTTCTCCGGATTGTCGACGCGACATCGAAGACGCGTGGAGTTAGTGCTTCCGCTGCCTCCCGACGTATCCTACATCGATCATTCGTGATTAAACTACGCCAAGCAGGCCCTACGGAGAACCTTCATTACGTATGGTCGTGCGACTGCTGCTTGGAGGCAGCAGATCCTCGATTTTTATTTCACCGTCCTTCGTGAATGTGCCTCCTTGCCAGCCACACCGGGACGACAGATGACAGTACAGCGTGCGAAGGCACAGATCGTAGCCCATATGCGCCGACACCTCGAAGGGACGATCGTCCGAGGGCGAACACAAAACACTCACGTTCTTCTGCAAGCTATTATTAGTAGAAAAAATTGTCTTGAACCCCTGGTTGTTTAGAGGACGCCCTATTTTATATGAAACTTTACCTACGAATGGAATAGGTGTTATGGCAGATGGACTAACTTCCGGCATGGTACCTAACGTGGAACTTGTCGTAGTTCTATCGGAGGGTTTCTTTTTTCGGGAATATGTGTTTGTGCTATTCCAGTCATTTCATTTCATCGTCATCACGAAGATACGCAAGTCGCGGAAGTGGCGTCAAATAGAAAGGCTTGTACCCCAAGTGACGGAACAGCCCCAGACAACTGTCCCGGTCAGTAATGTTATAGAGCCGTCTCACCATTCCAGGCTCGTAAACGTTATGTCAGGCTAGCCTGCAGAAGAACCTGATTCACACTTTTAAAAAAGCCTAAAGGTAAATTGTCAGTATCCGGGGTTTACAAGATTAAATGTGGCATTTGCCCGAAATTTTACATCGGCCAAACAGGAAGAGCCTCGGTAACAAGATACAAGGAACATATCCCTACTAAAGTTGGATATGTCGCGAGTGGTTCGACATTCGCTGAACACTTACTGCAAACGGCTCACGCACCCAACGCTCAGCTCCCGCGTTGCGAAGTGAAGTGCGCGAGGTTGGATATTTTGGAAGAAATGCAAATTTTTAAACACTTACTATATGACAAAAATAACCTTCTTAACGACCAGCTGCAGCCGCGAAACAAAAACATTTTAAAGGTTTTCAACCGTTATTCCATCCACCATCATTTTTGGGCGTTATCATTATACTCTTGCCAACACGTTTTTAGCGCTCCCGTTTGCTGAATAGCCGGGGTTATCTGGTATTTCAAACCTGTAGTTATCCTCATGCGGTCAAGTTCGATGATTAGCCCGAATATGTCAGGTTGGCTTAAAATAGTAAACGCATTGCTCCTTTCACTTTTGACGTCATACAGATTATTACAAATCTTAAGACAGTCGATATATCTTTGTTCCTTACAGGATAAAGTATACGTCAATTTCGTTAGCCGCACCTGGTTATTCATAAAAGTTTTAAGATTAGGAGTACATGTTGGTACCAGTGTTAACAAGTACGCATGACACTATCGCGCATGCGCTCTCGAGGCTGTAGCCAGTTCCACTACAACATCCGTTGCTGCCGTACTGCAGTCGTGAAGTGGGGCCGAGGCTGTTTCCCAGATAAGTTATTGAATATGACGATGTATTACTATATTATAGATTTTAGTTTTTGACGTTGTCCATTATGGACAAATCGTAGTTCCTTTTATTCTGAAGAAGGTTGGGTTATCCCAACTGAAACCTAGGTAAATCTAGGTAAACTTTGCAACTGAGGATGTTGTTGATTTAAAATTAATATTTATACAGTTGCTGACAGGGCCGCGAAATGTTGAAAATATTGATACTCAATTACTAAAAAATGCTGAAATTACGGTGAAATACAATTATAATCAATCTGAATCGCATTGACTATTCCTTAAAAATGAATATGTACTTTTCGCGTTTTTTAGATGTGTACCTCCACGCTGTTAATATTCTGTGCATTTTATTAAATAAATGGAAGGTCTATGTAATTTTTTGTGCGATATAATATATATGTGTATTTTAGTTTTTAAAATACTATTGTAAACCAATAACGAGTTGTCATTCCTTTTTTATTTTACAAAAATGGCAAACATACGTGTGAGGGAGCAGGTATTTCAGGTCCAAAACTCTACTATTATTAGCACCTGAAAATAGCTTGTTCCTTAACCGAGTATTGGAAACAGGAACTGAATAAGATGATGCTACGTAGCCTTGCATTTGTGAAAAGTGTGCTTCAAATCCCCATTTGGCCATTCAGATAGGGTTTTAGGTTTTTCATGCGTTCCCTGAACTGCTTAAGACGAATACTGTGATAATTCGTTTGGAAAGCAACGCGAACTATCAGAAGTTGTGCTCCATCCCTAATCACCTATTTTATGTTGAGATGTTAAGCCTTAATTCTCTTTCGTTGCTTTCCGGAAGTAGGACGATAGGTGTTGCATCTCTCAAGTGACCCACTCAAAAGGCTTACGCTGGGCTAAGAGCCACATCACATGAGCTAAGGGTAGTACCGGCATTAAAAAAATAAAAAATAAAAAAATAAAAAAAAAGGGTTGCTTTGCTGCGCGGGAGACTGTTGAACCTAGTGGTTTCAAACAGAGGGACAATTTTAATGGTGTTTAGTATGATCTGAATTTAACTGAGTTTTCGATGAGTGTATGTGTTATATTAACGATTCAACAACTAACTTTATCGGCTTACTGCGCAGTTTAATTCATACGAATTTGCGTGTTCTTTAAGGTGAACCTGAGCACATTGTTTCTCGCCCGTTTTCCTCCAGTGCAGAACTGTGGTCGGATACGGTGGAAACAACATACAGTCAGAAGAAATTATCTCACAGTCTGATTCTCATGGTCTAGCCATTAGGGTCGCTGCCCCTAGATGCCGGAGTCCCAGGTTCGATTCTCTGCCGGATCGGAGGTTTCCTTTCTTCGGGAATATGTGTTAGTGCTATTCCAATTATTTCACTTCATCATCATCACAAAGATATGCAAGTCGCGGAAGTGGCGTCAAATAGAAAGGCTTGTACCCCAAGTGACGGAACAGCCCCAGACAACTATCGCGGTCAGTAATGATATACGATAATTTCCTTTATTCCTTTTATACCTCATGGCTTATGAGCAGCACGATAATGCAGAGCTATTTATATGAAATTCGAACGACACTGTATTGTATGTACATTCCAAGGTACATTACTGATAAATGTCAAACAAATATCTTCCAGAGAAAGAAGTGAGCATGCCGCTAACATATCTTCCGATTTTGTATTAAAAGTCTGTGTTGCAGTCGATTCTTGTAAAAGTCTGGTTATAATGAACATTTGGGTACTGTGCAGGGATTTATGAACGCATTTTAGTACAGTACAACACAGACTAGTTCAGACCCCAATTATGTATTTATTCCAGAATGAGATATTCACTCTGAAGCGGAGTTTCCCCTGATATGAAACTTCCTGGCAGATTAAAACTGTGTGCTGGACCGAGACTCGAACGCGGGACGTTTGCTTTTCGCAGCAAGTGCTCTGCCAAATAAGCTATCCAAGCATGACTCACGTCCTGTCCTCACAGCTTCAGTTCCGCCAGTACCTCGTCTCCTACCTTCCATACTTCACAGAAGCTCTCCTGCGAACCTTGCAGAACTAGCACTTCTGGAAGAAAGGATATTGCGGAGACGTGGCTTAGCCGCAGCCTGAGGGATGTTTCCAAAATGAGATTTTCACTCTGCAGCGGAGTGTGCGCTGATATGAAACTTCCTGGTGTCGGGTCCGGCACACAGTTTTAAATCTGCCAGGAAGTTTTATGTATTTATTGATCCAATTTTTCAATTCACTGTGAACACGAACGTACACATTGTTTAAAAAACAAATCTCACATATTCCTACAGGATAGTAGTGTTGGTCATAAAATACAATAAAATCTCATGTAAATGGATGTCCTGAAACCAATAACTTTTGAGATACACTAATGGCAAAAAAATCACAACACCAAGAATTAGTTGTGCGGCAGGAATGATAGGTGGAAGGTGTGTTCCTACATGTGAAATGTGATGTCTATTGAAATTTCGCGCCAGGCGCCTAAGAGTGGCGCTATTAGCGAAGATGCAAATCATGTTTGGTTTAAATACACGTTGCAACGGTCGTGAGCGTCAATGACCTTTGAGATTGGACGTTGTGGGTTAATGTTAGTCAAGAATGCCGTAAACGCGACGAGATACCGTTATCGTAAGCTAACTAATTTTGAGCGAAGCTGTGTAATAGGGCTACGAGAAACTGGATGTGATAATGCAAAACGACTTCGCAGGAATGTAGCCAGCGTACATTGTAACACGCCCGGGCGTACAAATGGGGGTGGGGGACCCTTAGAATGGTTGTCGCTTCTGCTTTGGGACCGTGCGCCCTGTCCACACCACGTACCAGATAATCCCGCGGCGGTCGTACTGTTCTGCTCCACACTGCCGTTGGCTTGCCTGAAATTATCTGTCGAAATATGCAAGCCGGATTAGGGGAGCCACTCATCGTCAAAACAACACTGTTCGACGTCTGGTATGAACAACTATATTCTGAGACGATTAAAGAAAATCGCAGGTTGCACTGTTTACATTCTAATTCATAAGTATTTATCCCAATTAATGGATGATTACCAGTCCACGATATCACTCAGACGAGCGCACGCGTAACCGACACGACGCGGGTGATTGTTGATGATGTGGAAGCCGAATAATGATCGCACGAAAGATCTTACGCTCGTCACACATACACACATACTTGCTACCAGTCCTCCTTGACACTAGTAATAAATTTTAACACTGTTCGTAAAGTTAGTTTTTCAGTTCTCATTTGTACGGGCGCGCGCGTAACCGTCGCGGCGCGGCTGATTATTGACAATGCGGAAACACGATGATCGAACGCACGTCCTCACGCTCGCTACAAGACACTGGCACTTGAGTGCACTCTTTTATGGTAACTAATTTTTGCTGATTCACAACAGTTCATTCTGGGAGACCGAACACGGTGCGGATGATCGATGCTGCACGGCACGACACGCAACGAGAGGATACACAAATACGTTATCAGCAGCACTGCTCATTTTTAAATTACATCTTGACGCACTTTCCTCTGACTCATATCCATATTTCATCACTTTACTGTAATAACACTTGTAACAACACTTTAACTTCCATACTAACAATGCCTCTCAAATGCCGAGCTACCCACAACACAACAGTTCCGTGTCCCGCGCTCGACTCGACAGACGCGGCTGGCCGCAAAGATACTCCACAACTAAGTCAGCGATATGACAATACGCTTACAACATGACTGCTGGCATCGGTGGTCACGAGAATGTACGATCGCAAGAAGACCGGCCACCGACGATCACATGGCACTACCGAGAGGGAGGACCATCGTGTTCGATGTGTGACTCCGGAGCATCGTACTACATCTGCAGCAGCAATCTGAGCAACAGTTGTCACCACAATGGCACAACGATCCATTAGAAATCACTTACTTCAACGGCAGCTACGAGCTAGACGCCCTGTGTCGTGCATTACATTGACCTCAAACCACCACCACTTCCGACTTGCATTTTTTCCCCCAGTTTCGTCTTTTTGCCATCTGAAAGCAGGAGGAGAAACTATTTGATGATATGCTAAGCCATTTACGCAAATACGGGCCTGAGGCCATAATTAGATCCAGGACTGAAGCCATATTAGGACAACGGCAAACATTGCATTTGGCGCATGATTGCCAACAGTACAGTTGACGTAAAATATCTTCAAAAAATCCAAAATAAAGCAAAGAATGCTGACTATCTGTGATCGAAAAACTGGCTTTCTAACATTTATGTTTCACAGTGAAATACATTCTGTAACTAAAACGAAGCAAAAACTTACCTTTGCTCCCAGAAAGAAAACACAAGATTAAGGACTATCACCGAGAACGTTTCGTGTTTCACGCTCTTCGTAGCTCAACAGCGCTCTCTGAAGAAGTTCACAGTAATACCGCATGACCGTGCCACTTGCTGGATAGTTTAGACGGGGTGGCCATTTTTTCATATGGGATCATATTCGACGACTTTACCTTAGTAAAACATTCAGAGAAAGGTAAAGGAACTAGGAATGACAGGACCACGAATATAAGTGTGAAAAATCCTAAAGCTGCACTATGGAAAGAAACAAGCCTGCAGTATCATGTTTTAATATCAGCTGTAAATGTGCTGACCAGGAACAGATGGAGGTTTCTGTTCTGGTGGCGGCAGTGCGGTGAGATTGGAGGGGCGGGCGTCTCACATTCAATGTTCCCCAAACCCAGAGAATATGACATGCAATCAACCCCGATGGTGACATACTACATATACCTTAGTGTTAATAATATTAACAATAAAATAAAAAAATTAATGTGTCAATCATTTTTATACGAATGGGTGGTACATCATTTTTGCATCATAATTGCCAAGAAATTGCAACGCAGAGATATACATCGTCTGAAAAGAGTAAATCAAAACATTTGCATTTGAGAAGTATACTTTACAAGCAAGTGATGTAAGAACTGTAATAACAGCAAACTCGTGCAACTTTAGAAAATATGGACAAAACTACGGAAATATCGACAAAGGCATGGAAGCACCGCGAGATCCTAGACAAGCCTGACAAGCCACGAACAGTACAGTGTCCTCAATACGTTGCAAGTGTCAGTCGTGGTGAGAAACATGTTTTGTATAGCTGCGAGTGCATTACGTTGGAGCTAGGTGTAATCGAACTTGGGCAAATTGTTGATCCTCGTATAGAGAGGCCTCTGTAACGAAGGGAGCCGAAGAGTTAGGTACTTCAAGAGGCGCCCTTTAGAAGATTTACACCGCATACGGGAAAAGCGGAAAAAAATCATCCACTACGTTAATGTGTGTGTTGACTGATCGTGACAGACGGTCATTGAAGAGAACTGTGAGGAAAAATAAGGGAATGACAGCTGCAAAAGTCACAGCGGAATTGAACAACACCAAGGGAGCTCCATTAGCAGGGAATTGCAGGGCAAGTTGGAATTCCAAACACCAGAGATGCAAATGTCTGTAAAAAGAAAGTGGTGCCGATGCCATAAAACCTCAACTATGGAGAAATGGAAGGAAGTCATTTGGTCGGATGGTTCTTATTTGAATTCACATAATTTGGTGTCAGTTCTGGCCGAGTTTATGTCCCAAGAGTGGAACGTGGCGGGTGTTCGGGGAGATTTGGGTAACCATTGTACCTGATCAGATCCATTTCATGGTAAAACATCCTTTACCCAGTGGTAATCTGGTCCCGAAGACGACAGGTCCTCCATTCACACAGCTCGCATCGTCCAGGACTGGTTTTGTGAGCACGGGGATGAATTGCCACGTATCCCCTGGTCGCCACAGTCGTCATTTCTCAATTTTATTGAGCCTCTGTGGTTCGTCATGGAAAGAAGGGTGCGCGATTGCTATCGTTATCAGAACTTTTCACTGTTCTCCAGGAAGAATAGTACAAAATTTCATTGAACACCATACAAGCCCATATTTATCTACTCCGAGACAACTAGAAGCTGTTTCCAGCACCAACGAGTTCCCTATACCGTATTAAGCATGGAAACGAGTTGTGTTTTTGGTTTTTCCACATTTTTTTATCCACTCCCTCCCCTGTAATTGTAACTTCCTCGCTTGAGCTTGAGTAATGAGTAAATCTTTATTCCCGGGTATGTCGTCATAGTCACGACAGTACTCTCTCCGCACAATGAAAATCCAGTATCGTTTCGTCCAGGAGTCTGCAAGGTCTGCGGGAGAGCTTCTGTGAAGTTTGGAGGATATAGAATCAGTGCGTAGTGGGAATGTCCGTGTTACTGATAAATCGCATATATGTACAGTACTTAATAATCACTTTCTGAATATAGCAGGTGAACTAAATAGAAACCTAGTCCCAACAGGGAATCATATAGCGCTTGTAGAAAAATGTGTTCCGAGACTGTTACCTGAAATGCTCCTCCACGATACTGGCAAGAGGGAGATTGAGTTAATAGTTAAATCACTGAAGACCAAGAACTCTCTTGGATATGACGGGGTATCTAGCAGAATACTAAAGTATTGTTCTATGTGTGTTAGCCCAGTACTTAGCCATATCTGTAACTTTTCCTTTAGGAGTGGTCGGTTTCCTGACCGATTAAAGTACTCGGTACTGAAGTCACTTTATAAAAAGGGAGACAGGGATAATGTTGACAATTATAGACCTATTTCTATGCCATCGGTGTTTGCTAAAGTTATCGAGAAGGTTGTGTATACAAGGTTACTGGAGCATTTAAATTCACATAATTTGGTGTCAAATGTACAGTTTGGTTTTAGAAATGGTTTAACAACTGAAAATGCTATATTCTCTTTTCTCTGTGAGATTTTGGACAGATTAAATAAAAGGTTGCGAAAGCTAGGTGTTTTCTTTGATTTAACGAAGGCTTTTGACTGTGCTGACCACAAAATATTACTGCAGAAATTGGACCATTATGGAGTAAGGGGAGTAGCTTACAATTGGTTCGCCTCTTACTTTAAGAACAGAAAGCAGAAGGTAATTCTCCAAAATACTGAGAGTGGTAGTGATGTTCAGTCCCAATGGGGCACTGTTAAGTGGGGCATTCCCCAAGGGTCGGTGCTGGGGCCACTACTGTTTCTTATTTATATAAATGATATGCCTTCTGGTATTACAGGTGATTCAAAAATATTTCTGTTTGCTGATGACACCAGATTGGTAGTGAAGGATCTTCTGTGTAATATTGAAACATTATCAAATAATGTAGTTCATGAAATAAGTTCGTGGCTTGTGGACAATAATTTGATGCTAAATCACAGTAAGACTCAGTTTTTACAGTTTCTAACTCAAAATTCAACAAGAACCGATATTTTGATCAGACAGAATGGGCATATTATAAGCGAGATGGAGCAGTTCAAGTTCCTAGGCGTTCGGATAGATAGTAAGCTGTTGTGGAAAGCCCATGTCCAGGATCTTGTTCAGAAAATAAATGCTGCTTTATTTACCATTAGAACAGTATCTGAAATAAGTGACAGTTCAACACTAAAAGTAGTCTACTTCGCATATTTTCATACGCTTATGTCGTATGGTATTATTTTTTGGGGTAATTCTTCTGATTCAAAAAGGGTATTTTTGGCTCAAAAACGGGCTGTTCGAGCTATATGTGGTGTAAGTTCGAGAACCTCTTGTCGACCCCTATTCAATAGTCTGGGAATTCTGACATTGCCCTCACAGTATATATTTTCTTTAATGTCGTTTGTTGTTAGCAATATTAGCTTATTCCCAAAAGTTAGCAGCTTTCACTCAGTTAATACTAGGCAGAAATCAAATGTGCGTGTGGAATGCACTTCCTTGACTCTTGTGCAGAAAGGAGTGCAGTATTCTGCTGCATCCATTTTCAATAAGCTACCACAAGAACTCAAAAATCTTAGCAGTAGCCCAAACACTTTTAAGTCTAAACTGAAGAGTTTCCTCATGGCTCACTCCTTCTATTCTGTCGAGGAGCTCCTGGAAGAGCTGAAAAATTAAGCAAATTCCAGTGTTACATTGTTGATTTTCTTTATTTAAACTTGCGAATTGTCGCCTGAATACGTTTCTTATATTTCATTTTATCTGTTTCTACTATCGTGCTATAATTTCATGTATTGACTCGTTCCATGTCCATGGAGACTTCTCCTTAATTTGGCCCCACGGAACAATAAATAAATAAATAGGTGACGAGGTAATGACAGAATTCAAGGTGTGAGGGCGAGTCGTGAGTCGTCCTTGGGTAGCTCAGATGGTAGAGCACTTGCCCACGAAAGGTTAAGGTCCCGAGTTCGAGTCTCGGTCCGGCACACGGTTTTAAGCTACCATGAGGTTTCAATACTCTCTATGATTACATATTTACTTAACCGTTAGTGTTACTTATTTATTAGGAGCTGAGATCAACGAGAAATATTTCTGTTACTAGTCCTTAGAAGAGTGCAACTGCTAATTTGGTTGAACGTGTGGATCCAGCTAACCAGAAATAACAATGGCGCCACTAGTTTTGATTAAAGTCGTATGTGCGTACAAATGTCAGGGTTACAGCAGTAGCTAGACGGCACGGCCATCGCGCAGGGGGCTTTATGCGTTAGTCTCGTCACGGACTGCTGGCTGGCAGGTGATCTCGGCACGACATCGCCCACGCACCACGACGCGACGCCTCCATTCACTCGGTTTGCTGCGCACGACCGTACGCCGTCCTCCACACCTGACATTTCGGTCGGTGTGAACGGCAAGTCCTTCTCTGTGCTGTCTGCGTTTCTAACCAGCCTTCGTTGTGTGTACGTCAGATACTGAGACAAATAAAAGAGAGACACATGCACTAGCTAAAGAAAAGTATATCCGGACACTGATGTGTAATGCTGAAATGACCACTAGACGTCACGACAAGCGGGTCCTCCAGTGTAAAGGGAGACCGAGAGTCTGGTGTTCTCAGTAGAGAAGTAGAAATAGCACAACATGCCAGTTCAGGAGGCCTCTGTGACTTCGAACGAGGATCAGTCAGTGGATGTCACACGAGTAACAAATCCATCGCGAACATTTCAAGTCTTCTGAAGCTGAGCAAGTCCACTGTTGGTAAAGTAGAAGAACGACAAAAGCTAAGCCAAGACCAGCCAGATATCATGTACTACGGACAGGGACCGTCGAACACTGCGGATAATGGTTGTGAAACGTCGCGTGAAATCAGCGGATGGAATCAGTTATGAGTTCCGAAGTGTTACCAGTGGTCTAGCTAACACAATGACAGCGCAAAAGGAGTTAAAAAGAATAAGCCACACTTTTGTGTAGTCGGTGCTAAGTGACGCTTGAGGTACGTAAAGAGCCATGTATCTGGACAGTGGACGAATGTACAAGAGCGATTTTGAGTGGTTAATTAAGCTGTACCCTCTGGGAATCTGATGGAAGGCTTGGGTATGTCGAATTATTGGAGAACGTTACCTGCCATCGCGTGCCGACAGTGAAATACAGGGGAGGTGGTGTTACATCACTTTCTGTACAATGGCACATGGACAATCAGTCGCACCTGCCACCACATAACAACCACAACAGGCCGCATTGTAGTGACGGGCGTCCCGTGTGTAGATTAGATTAGATTAGTACTTGTTCCATAGATCGTGAATACGACACTGCGTAATGATGTGGAACTTGTCAGGTTAATAAAAGGTGTCTATACAAGATATTACATTACACAAAATATTACATGACACTAAATTTTTTTGGGGGTGGGTTGAGGAAATTACCCACTTACTATATCCAAAAATTCATCTAATGAGTAGATAGAGTTGTCATTAAGAAATTCTTTTAATTTCCTTTTAAATGCTATATGGCTATCTGTCAGACTTTTGATGCTATTAGGTAAGAGACCAAAGACTTCTGTGGCAGCATAATCCATCCCCTTCTGAGCCAAAGTTAGATTTAACCTTGAGTAGTGAAGATCATCCTTTCTCCTAGTGTTGTAGCCATGTGCACTGCTATTACTTTTGAATTCGTTCAGATCGTTAATAACAAATTTCATAAGTGAATATATATATATATATATATATATATATATATATATATATATATATATATATATATATATATATATATATTGTGAGGCTACAGTGAAGATCTCTAGCTCTTTAAATAAGTGTCTGCAGGATGATCTTGGATGAGCTCCAGCAATTATTCCGATTACACGCTTTTGTGCAATGAATACTCTTTTACTCAACGATGAGTTACCCCAGAATACGATGGCATACGAAAGCAGAGAATGAAAACAGGAGTGGTAAGCTAATTTACTCAGATGTATTCCTCCAAAATTTGCAGTGACCCTAATAGCATCAATAGCTCAACTCAAGCGTTTCAGCAGATCCAGTTCAACCCCTCATCAATGCATACACCTAGAAATTTTGTATATTCTACCTTAGCTGTCCATTTCTGAACGAAGTCATATTTATTAATGGTGTCATTCCGTTTAGTGTGTGGAACTGTATGTACTGTGTTTTGTCAAAGTTTAATGGGAGCCCATTTGCAGAGAACCACTTAATGATTTTCTGAAAAACGTCGTTTACAACTTCACCAGTTAATTCTTGTCTTTTGGGTATGACAGCTATACTTGTATCTTCGGCAAAAAGTACCAGCTTTGCATCTTCGTGAATATAGAATGGTAAGTCATTAATATATATTAAGAACAACAGAGGATCCAAGACCGAACCTTGCGGCACCCCATTCTTGATTGCTTCCCAGTTTGAGAAATCACCAGTTTTTGCATATTATGTGAACTGTTTATTTCAACATCCTGCACTCTTCCAGTTAGGTATGATTTAAATCATTTGAGTACTGTGCCATTCATACCACAGCACTTGAGCTTATCTAGACGTATTCCATGATTTACACAAGCAAAAGCTTTTGAGAGATCACAAAAAATCCCAACGGGTGATTTCCGGTTACTCAGGGCATTTAATATTTCATTAGTGAAAGTTTATATAGCATTTTCTGTTGAAAAACCTTTCTGGAAACCAAACTGACATTTTGATAAAACTTTATTTTTATAAAGGTGTGAAGCTACTGTACAATACATTACTTTTTCAAGAATTTTGGATAAGGCAGTCAGAAGAAAGATTGGACAGTAGTTGTTGACATCAGGCGTATCCCCTTTTTTATGCAGTGGTTTAACAATGACACACTTCAGTCTATCTGGGAAAATACCCTGCTTCAGAGAGCTATTACATATGTGGCTAAGAATCCCACTTATTTCTTGGGAACAAGCTTTTATTATCCTGCTGGAAATGCTATCAATTCCATGTGTAGTATCTCTGATCATCCGACACACTCAATGCACAATCTGTACACTTCACTACAAACGTTGTCGTTCCCTAAGTTCCATTAAAACTCATTAGTACATAGTGTATAGAATTTCATCTCTTTAACTAGAGTAATAGCTATGTACATGCGTAGTTATTCAAACTGGAAACTGCAGTGTAGAAAAAAAGTTCTAAAGTGATTGTTACAATGAGCAAAAATGTTTAGTACTCATTTTGTTTCGTCGATGTAATTGTGGCTCTCAATGTCATCTTTGTATCTAGGGGATGATGTAAAAGGTCCAGGTATTTGAAGGCAAGTGAAGATACTTACTCACATTTTCATGATATAGTGGTTTATTTGCCATCTACATATGGCAAACAGTGGAACTTAGGCGTCAACTTTGTGCACATTGCTAGAGAGAGCCTTCTTGCAAGATGACACAGATGACACAGATTTCATAATACTCACTATCCTTAGTTAAAAACTTCATTAAACATTTCAGACGCATTTTCAATTACAAATCACAGTTACAAAATTTAAAAAAAATGTTCAGGGTGCACTTTCTTTGCACATCACGGAAACCAACGTACTACGCTGCATGTAAACAAAGACTGTTCTAGCCGACCGGTGTGGCCGAGCGGTTCTACGCGCGTCAGTCTGAAACGGAGCCACCGCTACGGTTGCAGGTTCGAGTCCTGCCTCGGGCATGGATGTGTGTGATGTCCTTAGGTTAGTTAGGTTTAAGTAGTCCTAAGTTCTAGGGGACTGACGACCTCAGATGTTATGTCCCATTGTGCTTAGAGCCATTTCAACCATTTTTTCTGTCGCACTTTCTTTGCATTTGTTTGTCTTTGTGATCTTCTTTTCCCTATATGTGTTCATCTCGCCTTGTCTTTTTGGGGTGGACATTTTAATGTGTTGCAAAGTGGCTGGTTCATCCACTTTTTATTATTGTGAGCAGCCAGCCCATACCATCTACTCTATAGTTTTAATACCTTGTTCTACTTTTCCTTGTATGTTTTTCCCGTTATATGTTCGTTCCATTCGTTTTCTTTTTAGGTGTTGTTCCCCATTCCTTCTCCCCCTTTTACTTTCTCAAACGTACATTGGGTGTTTTGGTACCTTGAGCTTTGCTCGCCTCAGGAAAAAGGGACTGATGACCCTGTAGTTTGGACCCTTTATAGCGCAAACCAACCACCCCAAGAGGTGCTGTTGCTGGCTTCCACGCTGAGGTCCTGTACTGACGGTTCTCTGCGATGTGGTGCTGTCGGAAGACAGTCGGTTTCCCCATCAGTAGATTGTAGGTGGCGAGCAACATGAAGTTCAGGTGAAAATCATCTTGAGTACATATTGAGCTAGTTCATAGACTATACTGAAGCATCCAGAACATAGATTCACTACAGTATCGTAATCGTGGAATCGATTCTTATTACTGTGAATGCCATCGACCATAATAATCAACTCTTGACGAGACCTGGAGAGCGCCGGCCGGGGTGTCCAAGCGGTTCTAGGCGCTTCAGTCCGGAACCGCGCTGCTGCTACAGTCGCAGGTTCGAATCCTGCCTCGGGCATGGATGTGTGTGATGTCCTTAGGTTAGTTAGGTTTAAGTATTTCTAAGTTCTAGGGGACTGATGACCTTAGAAGTTAAGACCCGTAGTGCTCAGAGCCATTTTTAGACATGGAGAGCTGCAGTATTTAAAGGCAGCTAGCGTGGGGCTCTGACGCAATGCTCGCTTCGTAATGATCGAATGAGCCCTCCTTATTCTGCTATATTCAAAAGAGATAGAATCTCTAGCATAGTGTTTTACGAGCTAACGAATATGCTTGTCCCGCTTCATTTAGTTTTGTGTCGCAGTCTACTTTCTGCTGAATGTGTGTCCTTGCTCGGTAGACAGTGTCATCGACTTGAAACACTTGCGACATACTGTCTCGCTTCCTGCGTCCCCTCTATGCGAATATAGAGCCTCCACCGTGGAAACGGACCGGCATAATGTTTATACATTTTTTGCTTCGCCACTTGCGCGACTTCAGAGGCCAGCAATCCCTGTCGGGTATTCGATGTGGGCTTGCTTAGGCAACCGGTCTTACATGACTGGACCAACTTCCCTACTTTTCAGAAATCTTCATCCTTGTCTTTTAATTGCCCATGTGGCCACCTATGGATGTTTCACGATACTACTTGAATAGGCATGGAACCATTTCAAACGATAATACAATATTATCTCCCCATCGTGACCAAGCTGGACAGCACAAGATATTTCCCCTTAGAACATATTGCCTTACTACCTCACCCTTTTTAACCACTCTTTAATTGTAAACAATTCCTGGTTCACATCTTTTTGTTTCTCTACATCCTTAGAAAAGAATGGAAGCCCCGTCCAAATGGGACGCACTCCTCACCTAATTTGGTGTGGAACTTATCCCTCTTCCGCAAATTCCCACGCGTTCTCCACAACAAACATAAGGCAAAGACCAACAGCAACTGCTTTCTCAGTTACACGAACATGTTTGACATTAAAATGAAATACAGAAATCCTAACCACTCAAGTGATGATCCACTCCGTCCACCCTGGTCTTACGAGGACCCAACCAAAGGCGTGGTTATCAATTTCCAGTTGGCAATACAGTGTTCTAAATACACCTTGAACTTTTCTAGAGCTAACAACACCTGAAGTTCATAAAATAAGTATTTAATTCCCGGAGGAGAATGACTGCGAGATACAAGGGCCAAAGGCTGTCTCATAGCTGGATGTTCTTGAAGAAGGACAGAGGCAACCCCAAGAGATGCGCCCATTTGCACAATAAATTCGGTCTCAAAATCGGGCATGACCAACACGGCCACCTAAAGCTTTTAACAACAAATACAGGGACGAACGCCACTCAAATTTTCTCCTTTTTTTCTCAAATCGTTAAGTGAGGCCGGATACTGAGCGATTCAGGGTAAACTTCCTAATAATTCGCCGTACCCACTGTTTTCACATTCTTAGGCAGTAGGCAGGCGTGGAACACTTTCATCTGCTCTGGCTGATGAGAACACACACAGCCAATACTATGTACTCTAGAAAGTAGATTTCGGGCCGAGCAAACTTTACTATAGACGGCATAACGTAAATTGCGCCTCTTGGAAACATTAAAGAGCCACTCTCAAATGGCCCACATGCTCCTGAAAATTTTGACTAAATATCACAAGATAAGCTGAGTAGTGATACGCACAGCAGAACTTTAAACCTGGAAGTCATTATCCAAAATACGAGTTAACACAGCTGCTCCACTTGACATACCAACGGGAACCCAGTTACATTCGGAAAGATGCCAGTCAGTCACAAAAGCAGTTGTTGATTTTCACTACTCAGCCAAGGATAGTTGAAAATGTGGTATACACCACTTCTAACCAACACCAAACAACGCGCTCCAGTACGCGGCCGCCAAATACATCGCTGGCCGCACTTCTGTGGGCGGCCCGCTGTTTCCATCGCTGGCCGTCTTCACACGCACGCTCCCTTACGTGGCCGAGAAATACATCGCTGGCCGCACTTCTCCGGGCGGCTCGCGGCTACCATCGCTGGCCGCCTTCGCGCGCGCGTTTGTCAGCACCCAGCAATTGGCTACGCCAGGAAACATTGCAATTGGTTTTCTCTGGAAAACAGCGACCCCAGCCGACGGCTCCATTAACTAGCAAGCTTTATATAAACCCGGCCGCCGCCGCAAACGACAGTTCTCATCGGGACGTGCAGTACGCCGTGTTCCAGCTGCTTGTGGATGACTCGCCGCATCACTCGAGGTTACCTGGCTGCTCGGCGGAAATCTTGCGACTTCACTCGGAGAGACTGAACTTCAATGGACTTGGGAATAAATACGGGACGTGCACCCCACCATGCACATTCGGACATTGGTATAACTAAACTTTAATTCTGCATTACTTCTGAGTGTGAGCCTGGGTAGACGCTTGGATAACGTAATTGTTAAAAAGTGACTTGTGATTTAATAAACCAGACTGAAGAGGTTATTCTGTTATTCCTGGTTATAACTGAAAATGTGCCAGATTAAGGGTAAAGATGTTTATTAGTAAACACCTTCACCTTCTGAAACCATGAAATACAAGAGGGTTAATCAAGTGATGGGATGGATTGCATAACGATCTTCTCATTGGGGGCATGGTAGTCCCCAATAATTTGCACTCCACCCCCTGGTTTTGAGACCAGAAAAATAGGTAAAGAATACGGAGACTTAAAAGGACTTATATCTCCCTATCCGAGAATTTCATGCACTGCGAGCTTTAATTCCTTCACTCATAGAGGAGACAGACAATAAGGAAGGTGTATGACTGGAATAGTATCTGTAAGTTAGATTTTATGCTCCCTGCGCCTTACATGTCCTAGACGATTAATGATAATTCTACACCACTGGCCGTTAAAATTGCAACACCAAGAAGAAATGCAGATGATAAACGGGTATTCATTGGACAAATATATTATACTAGAACTGACATGTGATTACATTTTCACGCAATTTGGGTGCATAGATCCTGAGAAATCAGTACCCAGAACAACCACCTCTGACCATAATAACGGCCTTGACACGCCTGGGCATTGAGTCAAACAGAGCTTGGATGGCATATACAGATACAGTTGCCCATGCAGCTTCAACACGATACCGCAGTTCATCAAGAGTAGTGACTGGCGAATTGTGACGAGCCAGTTGCTCGGCCACCGTTGACCAGACGTTTTCAATTGGTGAGAGATCTGGAGCATGTGCTGGCCAGGGCAGCAGTCGAACATTTTCTGTATTCAGAAAGGCCCGTACAAGACCTGCAACAGAGCCTGGATTCAGCCGAAAAAATGACGTTTTGGCATTCGTGCACCCAGGTTCGTCGTTGAGTACACCATTGCAGTCGCTCCTGTCTGTGATGCAGCGTCAAGGGTTACCGCAGCCATGGTCTCCGAGCTGATAGTCCATGCAGCTGCAAACATCGTCGAACTGTTCGTGCAGATGGTTGTTGTCTTGCAAACGTCCCATCTGTTGACTCAGGGATCGAGACGAGGGTGCACGATCCGTTACAGCCATGCGGATAAGATGCCTGTCATCTCGACTGCTAGTGATACGAGGCCGTTGGGATCCAGCACGGCGTTCCGTATTAGCCTCCTGAACCCACCGATTCCATATTCTGCTAACAGTCATTGGATCTCGACCAACGCGAGCAGCAATGTCGCGATACGATAAACCGCAATCCCGACAGGCTACAATCCGACCTATATCAAAGTCGGAAACGTGATGGTACACATTTATCCTCCTTAGAAGACGCATCACAACAACGTTTCAACAGGCAACGCCGGTCAACTGCTGTTTATGTATGAGAAATCGTTTGGAAACTTTCCTCATGTTAGCACGTTGTAGGTGTCGCCACCGGCGTCAGCCTTGTGTGAATGCTCTGAAAAGCTAATCATTTGCATATCGCACCATCTTCTTCCTGTCGGT
This sequence comes from Schistocerca serialis cubense, assembly GCF_023864345.2. Classification (NCBI taxonomy): domain Eukaryota; kingdom Metazoa; phylum Arthropoda; class Insecta; order Orthoptera; family Acrididae; genus Schistocerca; species Schistocerca serialis. Next base: position 1,146,688,237 of record NC_064639.1, on the reverse strand, counting down.
TAAATTTCGCGTCTGTAGCACGTCATCGTGGTGTAGCAATTTTAATGGCCAGTAGTGTAAATTCTTCACAAAAGTTCGCCAGTTGTTCACGCATCCCTGGGTTCTAATGACTCAATTCATGAGATGTTACTCGAGTACCACTATCAATAACAGCCGAATGCACTCCCGTGAGAGGTACATGTCTGCAGAATTCAGTAACCGTTTGAGGAGGAAAACCAAAGGAACATTTTCTTGCGCCAAATAGGGTCTAAACATATATAACCGACAAAATCCGCCCAAAGATTACCACAACAGACAGTCCTTGAGCGTCGCTAACTCTAAATGTCCACGTGAAATCATATACAAGCAACAAGTGCATTTCTCTTGATTTGTCCACCTTACATTATTCACCTTCTCAGGATAATGCCACAAACTTACAAATATCATTTTATTTTCGACATATAGTAGTCCTAACTGATTACAGTGAGAGAGCTGCCTGTACCGGGCAGTGCACGTACTAGTTCTCCATTAACACAAGTACATGCAAAAGGGAACTGAGAAATGAGTGCCGCAAGGACGTTTTACCCATCTCGTCTCTTGGCGCCTCCGTCTTTATCAAGATTGTTCCTGGCTAAATGACCATTACAGTTACACATGAAAAATGGAATGTTACCGCAGCTGCGTTCCCCAACTAGAGGCTCTCGATCCTCCCCCTGTACTAACGCCGAGCCAATCCCTTGTTGTCGTTCCTATCCAATTCCCGTACGGCCACAGCTTGCAAAATCAGTTGATACAGTTGTACAAAATTCCCTAAGCGAGTATTAAACATTACTCATGTCCTATCCGCAGGGCACATTATCTCCAATATGCTGTTAACAACCCCTTCCTCAGGAAAGGAAAGAGATATACATCGAGCGCCTTTTTTTTTTACTTTATTAACATAGTCCTCCAAAGATCCTTTGGAACACTGCACTCCAAAATGCAGTTTTTCCACTATATCATGTCTAGCTGTATTCTACAGATATTTGTTACAAATTATCTCACAAAACTTTGCAAAATGCCGTCTTTTCACCTTAGCCTCCTGTAGCGCCTGTTCTAAGTGGTCAGAAACCATTGGAACTAACAACTGATAATACTGAAAGCTTTTTAATCCAAGCACCTCTTCCCTGTCTTGTAGTTGGAGGAGGAAATGTAATGTAACTTCAATGTCTTCACTAGTCCTAACCGACAACACACTTCCTTCGCGTAATGCTCCTACCAAAGAATGAGACAACTTAGTAAATGTTCCAGACATGCCCTCAACGGATCCTGAAACAACAGCTTCTTTACATCCTAGCTCATTCCTGGCAGAGTTTTCATTTTCCATGATATGTTATGTTATTCTATTCAACAGCACTTGTGTTTTCTCGTGAAACTCCTGAACTTAAAGCTATAACGAGACGATGGGTTTCCTAAATTCTTCTATCCCCTTGGCACTGCACAAATCCCCAAGTCTAGTCATGTGTGTAAGCAACCTAACAACCAGATCGCCGAACTCGAACAATGTGTGAACGCGATGGCTCACTAACTTCTAACACAGCAATGAAAGATGACAACACTGTCAGTGCCACCTGTTTGTAGGAGGTGGACGCAATATCTCAGCTGGCTGCACGTTGCTACAGTCACAGAGCAGTCGAGTCACTCATGCAGACACTGTGCCAGCTCGGACGCGCTTCCCTCGATATCGCCATTGCAAATTTCCAGTTCGTAACACTTCTCATCCTTACACAGTTCCATCAACACTGTCATCTCCCTTCCTGACATACCGAAACAGAAATCACAGAGGAGGGGCATTTACTAAAAAGGATGGTAAGGCCCAGAACATTACAATTAGCAAGAAAATGTCTACAAATCATTTTTTATCACTCACAGCTTACCACGTCCTAAGTACAGCTTGGTACCGTTGTATAGTGGTAGATCTGAGCTGAAATACAAGGGACCATAAATTTTTAATATTTTATTTAAAAATATGCATAAATTTTCAATCTACAGGTAATTTAGAAGCGTCATAAAAACGCCTTACATCACCCTCCATGGTGGGGTAATAAAAACAAACATTTATTAAGAGATCAAGCTCTGCTCAATCAAGGCAAAATGCAAAAGTGATTACAAGAATAATTAAAATTCAAGATGATACAGCGAGCCCCGAAACATAAAAAGAGTACTAACCATAATATTTCAAATTCGGTAATTAATTTGCACTGGGCAAACACACGGAATGAAAACATTTCAGAAATAGTATACAAGGCTCATAACAAGCTCGGGCAAACGGAAACATAGGCTAAATAAAACCACACTATACAAGAGACACGTAATACACGTAAAAAATTACGCTAATTAATCATGCTCACAGGCCCTGATAAACTACAGAATGACAAGAAAGAGTTCTAACTAAGCGAAATTTAGCACAAAACAAATTTATTACTCGAGGGCACTAGCATCACTAATCATCAAACCGAACGAGGTGGCGCAGCGGTTCAAACCCGCGTCCGGCCATCCTGATTTAAGTTTTCCGTGATTTCCCTAAATCCCTTCAGGTAAATGCCGGGATGTTTCCTTTGAAACGGCACAGCCGACTTCCTTCCTCATTCTTCCTTAATCCCATGGGACCAATGACCTCAATGTTTGGTCCCCTTCCCCGAATGAACCAACAAACCAACTAATCAGCAAAGCAAGTTGGTTCTTTAAATACTGCAGGATGAAAAGTTCGAAATAATCTTAGTCCATACACTGAGAAGAAGGTTTGATCGATTACTAACAAGGCAGTTAAGACCAGTAATAATCCTATAGTCCGTCGTAGAGTACACTACACGCATTAGTAATGTATGCTGTTTCCAGAAAATACAATACCAACCGTATAGGAGATAGTCTTAACAACAATTTGCACTGGGCCAAGGAAATCCTATATATATAAGAGGCAGTCAAAAGAAAGCAAGACAGATGCAAAAAATTAAGTTACCTTTTTATTGTTTCAGAAGTAGTCACTGTAATAATTGGTACATTTATCCACTGTGAGAAGACAAGTCAGTCCGACAAAGGCTTCATTTGAAAATGATTGTACCCTGGCGTGTACATCTTCGTCTGAAGCAAATCGATGATAACGAATATCTATATTCAGGGCTCCAAAAATATGGAAATTCCAATGGGAGAGATGGGGACTATGTGGAAGCTGCATAACGGCTTCCCAGAGAAAATTCTGGACCCAACTACATGTTTCCAAGTTTGTTCTGACTACAGAGGAGAAGTTTCGCTGGGAAGCCCTTAGACCATGTCCTACGTGAGCGACAAAAGCGAGCGACAGCGGGCGACAGCTTCAGACGACAAAACACAACCGCAGGTGTAGTTGCGGAAGTGTCCTACGTGAGCGACATCTGTGTCGCTGCCTGTCTCCCGCTGCAACTGCCGACGTTTGAATTCAAACGTGTTTGAATCTCGTCGCTGCAGCACGCGTGACACAGAGTGACAGGCACGTGTCTTCTTGGCAAAGCAGTGGAGCAGACGCGACGGCAGCTATGAATTACTTAACAGCCGATTTTAAGAAAACTATTCAGTGAAAAAATTTGCTTCTTCCGCAACCTATAGCTTGATATCCTTAAATGATAAAGGTCAGATTTATTTTCGTTATTCGTCATAGTTACTGTGCTGCACGAAATTGAGTACATGGCTGCACAACATTCTTAAGAATTTGCAGAGGTAAAATCACATTGTGTAGACTTTCCGTATAGTTCATTTAAGGTCATACATTATTGCATATGAAATGTAACCAATATATCTAAATTGTATTTAAAGTTGAGAACGGAATGATCTCTATTTTCATTCTTGAGATATTGGATGTTGTATCCGCGGATGGGTCGCTCCCGGCGCCTCCGAACCTTTCCTGCGCTTCGGGAATCAAGTGGTCGTAAAATTCGTCGTATCTCATAAAAGGTTCAAGATATCGAAACAACGAATTTTGGAAATGACAGCATGCAGAAAGGACTATTTTATCATATGATTAACACTTGATACGTTTTTGTAAACGCGTCAGCAGAGCTAATAAAATATTCCCTATAACTTATACCATGAGGTTATGTCTGAATTTTCATAGCCAAACAAAGGGAGAGAAACAGGTAAACGGGGTATCAAAGTGGCCAGCATGAGGTCTAGTTTGGCATGAAAATATTTAACTGCTTGAAAGTAATCGGGGTAATGAACGAAAACTTAATAAGCTGTGGAAAAATTGAAATTTCACGAAAAGCTGCTGTAAATGTGTCAAAAATTTCATCTGTTCAAGATCTAGCTATTTTGCACATAAAAAGATTGGCTCGGTATTTAAATGTCTAAAAGGCTTCCTTCAAATCAAGTACATTAGGAAGACAAACGAGGAGTCAGTAAGATCATACTTTCTGAATAAAACTTGAAATTCAAGAATGGAAGAAATCAAATATTTTATGAAATGATTTGTGTAAAAGAAATAAGTAGGTCAGAGTAACGTTCTACGTGCCTTTGAATGATGCTCGACATCATGTACAGAAAATGAGGTGCACCAAACGTTTCCTAATATTTTTGATTTCATACTTTTAGGCAAATCATAACACAAAACGTTTGACTTTCTTTTCAAAAATTTTGTAAGCTTTACTTTTACAGTCTATTTAGAGTAATTGAAACGCTTGGCCTTCAACACTGATGAAATAGTCGTTCCTCTGCATTTATTGGCTGTTAAAAGTTCTTGATCATGTAAAAAAACATTCGTATTTAATTTAGTGATGAAATACTCGAATGCTCCTCTGCTCATTCACGTGTATTCGAAGAATTTGGCTGGCGATCTTCGTAGTTGATGATACTTACGAAATTCTCCATGGACATTCCTCCCTTTGTAAATGTCATGCACAGCATTCCTTTTCGCTTTCTTCTTCTTCTTCTTCGCGGATGGATCACTTAGGACCACGCGTAATCAACATTTGTTGGCCTTCCTTTTCGCCCAGTATTCCTTCATAAACAACGAATGGGCTAGCTTTCGTTGCGTAGACCATGTATGTCGGTTAGTTTTTCTCTCTTCTTCCTCAAAACCCCGTGTGTTTGTGATTTTTCTGATTTCATTTCTATCATGTAGATTTGGAGACCCTAATTCTCTCAGGTCTTTTTCCGTCTGTTTGTACCAGTTCGGTCTTGTAGTTTTGTTCTTTAAAAATGTATGGATTTTGTGCGTTAACCTGTTTGAGTCCATTCTTTCTAAGTGGCCCATGAATTGGATTCTTCTCATGCGCATTGTGTCTGTTATTTTGGAGATATTTTTATATATTTCTGCATTGGGTTTTGGATAATGTACCCCATCTTTAGTTCTTGGTCCTAGGATCTTCCTCATTATCTTACGTTCTTTCGCTTCTAATTCCTCTTTTAGTGTTCTGTGTTAAAGGTTTAGTGTTTCAGATGCGTAGAGAGCTTCGGGTCTAATTACTGTTGTGTAGTGTCGTATTTTGCAGTTCCACGAGAGACTCTTTTTGTTGTAAATGTTTTTTGTTAACTGAAACGCCGTCTCCATTTTCTGGACTCTTGATCTGACAGATTTCTTTTCATTACAATTTTCTGCAATCCATTCACCTAAATATTTAAATTCTTTTACTCGAGAGATGTAGTTATTACCAATTTTGAGATCAGAAGGTGCATCTTTGACGTCAGTCATAAATTTTGTTTTTTCAAATGAAATTTGTAATCCTATTTTAGCTGCCTGTTCTTGTAATAATTCTAGCTGTTTCTGTGCATCAGTAATGTCTTGTGCGATCAGTGCCATGTCATCAGCAAATGCTAAACAGTGTAATTCTATGCCCTTATGTCTTGGTCCCAGTCTGTGTGCTGGTGCACCTGCTTTTTTCCATTCTCTAACAACTTTTTCAAGAGCACAATTGAAGAGCACTGGGGACAGTACATCCCCTTGTCGTACTCCTGTGTCTATTTCAAATTCTGTGCTCGATTCTCCCATAAATTTTTCTTTGGATTTGGTCTCCGTGAGTGTTTCTTTTATGATGTTTGTTGTCTTTTGATCTAGTCCAAATTCTGCTAATACATCAAAAAGGGATTCTCGGTCTATACTGTCATATGCTTTTTTAAAGTCGACAAACGTGATGACATAACTTTTGTTTGAAGTACTATGTAAATATTTCAGTGAGTTTTTCAAGTTAAGGATTTGTTCTACGCAAGATCGACCTTTTCTGAACCCACCTTGGTATTCGCCTAGTTCTGAATCCAGCTGAGGTTCTGCGCGGTTTGGTAGGGCTTTAGACAGAATTTTGTTGACAATAAAGAGATTCCACGATAGTTGTTGGGATCTGTTTTACTTCCTTTTTTGTACAGAGGATGTATGATTGCAGTTTTCCAGATTTCATGTATAATTTCTTTGAGTTTTGCAATAAGATTTTCTTCTGCATTTTTCCATAATTCTGCGATGATTTGGTTTTCTCCTGATGCTTTGTTATTTTTCAGTGACTGAATTATCTCTTTAATCTCTTGTAAACTTGGTGGCTTTGAGTCTGGGTTTCGTTGTGTACGATGCAACTCAAATTTTTCTGCAGGCTTTTCACAATTCAGTAATTTAGAAAAGTATTTTGCAAGAATTTCACAGTTTTCGGTGTTGGTATGAGCAATTTCCCCATTGTCATTTTTGAACTGGAGTGATGGAGGAGAGTACTTTGTTAATTTTTGTTTGAATACTCTGTAGAAATTTCGGGAATTGTTTTTCTTGAAATCATTTTCTATGTCTTGCAATTTTCTGTCTTCGTGTTGTTTACGGACTGTTCATATTGCTTTTGTGACTGTTTTCCTGGTATCTTTGAGATCTTACAGGGTCTTTTCGCTTTATTGTATAAGTAAACCTAATTCTGTAGCCTTACTCTCCAACTACAGTATTCTACAGGTTAAGGACGCCGTTTTATAGAAACAGCTGGTTGGCTCTAAGCAGCCATCTTGTAGCGCGACATGGTCGCTCGCATGCAGGACACCCAAGCTTTTCGCCCGATGCTGCTGCTTGTCGCTGGAGTGCCGCGTATCCAGAAGTCGCTCGCTGTCACTCGCTTCTGTCGCTAACGTAGAACACAGCCTATTACACATCCTCCATACAATCACATTCTCTCGCCACGCAATTTCGATATTTCTGCAGCCCTGAAGAAAGATGTTCTTGTCCGTCGATTTGCTTCGTATGAACAGATGAACGCATGGATACAGTTATGGTTCCATAGGCAACCGCAAACATTTTTCCATGAACGCATTGACAGTCTTGTCTCATAGTTGGACAGATCTATAACAGCTATGGGAGATTACTTTTGAAATAAATATCAGTTTACTCATTTTCTCAACCTGCCTCGTTTTCATTTGACTGCCCCTCATACATGTACAGCCCAAAACACTGCTCCAGTTCGTGCTCTCCGTGAACCGCAAGGCGCAGACTGCTGTACGCCAAAACAGCACTGGACACGCCGTAGTATGGACAGCACACTAGTGTTGTCGGCTGTCAGCCTGGCAACACACAACATCTACCAAGGCGCCTCTTCAAGTCCGTCCTGTTGGGTTGTTCCGCTACCTTCGTTCTTGTAGTCACAGTGGGGATTCTCCGTTGGCTGTGTGCGCTGCTAGTACTGCACCACTGCCGACAGCAGCGCCCTCCAGTACGGGGCGAGAGAACTGCAGCAGCCTTGGTGCCACCATACGATGTCGCGCCATTTTAAATCGCCGCCGGCGTGTATTGTCTCGTTACACCACGGGAAAAACGTGTCGGATTTAGAAAGGCATGATCAGCGACTGACATATTTTGTAAGTAGGCTGTTTAGGTTTTTATGCTGGTAACGCCAGGTAGCGCTGTGTGTGAAAATCTCTGACTGCGCCGTGTACAGTCTGTGGCTGCTTGGATTCATTGTTGAAATATTCGCTTGCGTAGTGTTGGGCAGTTGGATGTGAACAGCGCGTAGCATTGGGCGGTTGGAGCTGAGCCGCCAGCAGTAGTGGTTGTGGAGAGAGAGATGCCAGAGTTTTGAAAGGTTACTATAAGCGATCTGGACGTGTGTCCGCCAGAAAAAGGAAATTTGTAAAGATGTATGTCATGAATTTTTATATATATATATATATATATATATATATATATATATATATATATATATATATATATATATTATGTGCGATTGGACCCATACGGATCACGCAAAGCTTTTCCGATTCAATTTTTTAATTCTCCAAACTTCTCTCATTCTTTCCCCATGAATTCTCTTTCTTTCCTCTGTCCATTTTGTCCCCTGTCTCTTGCAAACTTCATTCTCGGGTTGTACTTTCCAGCTATTGATTTTTTGCCTGTATACATTTCTGTTTATAACTTTTGAAGAATTTATTTGTGCATTTGCTAGATCTGTTTTGGTTTCTTGTATCCAGGGTATGGTTTTCAATTTTTCAATGTATATTAAAATTTTGTGGGAGAGTCTGGGTGTTGGGAGTCTGTGGATATGACCGTAAAATTTTAGTCTTCTTTTCCGGATGTCTGCGGCGAGGTTAGATAATTTTTCTGTAGTTTTCCGAGACTGTAACCTGTATCCATCTTCCGTTCTTTTTGGGCCAAGAATCTTTCTGATAATTTTGCGTTCCTCTTTCAGGATGCCTTCCAGGTCGCCTTTTCTATGGAGTGTGAGTGTTTCGCTGGCATATAGTGCTTTGGGCTTGATTACTGTATTGTAGTGTCGTGTTTTTGAGTGACTGGAGAGACACTTTTTATTGTAGATGTTGTGGGTTTTCCAGTATGCTCTTTTCAGTTTTTGCAGTCGAACTTTTTGTGCAGTTTTCTCTCCCCCTGTGGGTTCTAGGACCTCGCCAAAGTATTTAAAGAATGGAACTCTCTCAATTTGTCCATATTTTGTAGTCAGTTTTTGAGTTTCAAATTTTGAGCAGATGAATTTGGTTTTTTGGAAGGAAATTTGTAGCCCAACTTTTTCGGCGCATTCTTTGAGAATGTCTATCTGTTTAATTGCTGTGGTCTCGTTTTCTGCTAGAATGGCCACGTCATCTGCAAATGCCAAGCATGAAATTTTAATACCATCTTTAGATCTTCCTAGTTGTATAGGCTTCCAGTAATTTTGATTCTCCAGTTCTTTTTCCCATTCTCGGATGACTTTGTCTAAGACAAGGTTGAAGAGGAGTGGAGACAAGCCGTCACCTTGTCTGACGCCGGTTTTGATCAGGAAGGGCTCTGATATTTCACCCAGGAATTTTATCTTAGAAGTTGTGTTTGTGAGCGTTTCTTTGATAAGGTTTAGGGTTTTCGGATCGAGTCCTAGCTCCTCAAGGATAATAAAGAGAGATTGCCTATCGATTGAATCACAAGCCTTTGCGAAATCAACAAAGGAACAAATGATCGGACTGTTTCTGACTGCTTTGTATTTTAGTGTTGTCTTCAAATTGAAAATTTGTTCTGCACAGGATCGGTGAGGGCGAAAGCCAGCTTGGTATTCACCAATACTGTGTTCGAGTTGTTCTTGTGTTCGTTGAAGAAGACAAGCTGAGAGGATTTTATAAGTGACTTGGAGAAGGGAGATTCCTCGATAGTTGTTTATGTCTGCCATGTCTCCCTTTTTATGCAGTGGATGAATTAGGGCGCATTTCCAATCTTCTGGTAGTATTTCTGTCTGCCAAATGTCTGTGATGATTTGAGTGAGTTCTTTGAGGGAATTTGGTCCAAGATTTTTAAGTAGTTCTGCAGTGATATTATCTTCTCCGGATGCCTTGTTGTTTTTCAGTCTATGAATATGTCATTGGATCTCCTCTAGTGTAGGTGGTGGGGATTCTGGATTTGTGTAGATAGCACTTTCTTGAGGGAATCTTGAAGAAGGTTCAGGGCAATTGAGGAGTCCGGAAAAGTATCTTGCCAGCTCCTCACAATTTTCCCGATTTGTGAGCGCTAGTTTTTCATCTGGTTTTCTGAAACATAGATTTCGTGAGTCGTATCCCTTGATTCTCCCAGCAAGGTCTTATAGAAGTCTCGTACATTATAGTTACGGAAATTTTCTTCAATAGACTCACACTGTTCCTTGAGGTACTTCCTGTTGACTTGTCTGATTGTTTTTGCCACTTGTCTTCTGGTGTTGTGGAAGTGATCTAGATTTTCTGGGGATTTTTTACTGTTATACTTCAGAAAGGCTTTCTTTCTTTCTTCCAGCGCTTTTTCACATCCAGAGTCCCACCAGGGGTGTTTTGTGTTCTTTTTCAATGGGATCAGTTCTTTTGCCTTCTTTGTAATTTTTGTTCGAAATTTTTCCCAAGAGTCAGCTGGTTCCTTTTCCCACTCCTCCTTCAGATTGGTTTCTTTGATTGTTCGTGTGTCAAATTTCATCATGTGTGTTTTCTTCGGATAGAATTTTTTTGGGGTGAATTTCACTTTAATGCGTGTTAAGTAGTGGTCTGAGTCAATGTTCGCCCCTCTGCGGACTTGGACATCATGGATCTCTTTCTGTACGAAATAGGAGATGGCAATGTGGTCAATCTGATATTCGCCAATCTCTTGTATGGTGGACCTCCAGGTCTTTTGTTTTCTAGGTTTTTTTCTCAAAGATGTAGACATTATTTTTAGATTATTTTGTTGGCATAGTTCAATAAATCTCAGTCCGTTTCTGTTGGTGAATCTGTGTGCTGGATATTTTCCTACAGTTTTTTGGTGTTCTTTCTCTCTGCCAATTTGTGCATTGAAATCTCCCATTAAGATTTTGATATCATCCCGGGGAATTTTGGCCATGACATCTTCAAGTTTAGTCCAGAATTTTTCAGTTTGTAGTTGGCGTTTTTTGTTGTCTATGTTTGTGGGTGCATGAACATTTATCAATGTGTATTTCTTGTTGGCGCACTGGATACGCATGGTCATGAGGCGATTATTTATAGAAGAGACCTCTCTAATTGAGCCTAATACATTTCTGTGCACCGCAAATGCCATGCCCAGGAGTGGCGTACCATTGGCAATTCGTTTGTCAGTCTTGCTCTTGAAGATGCGATAGTTTCCATAGTCTATTGTATTTTCATCCGTGAATCTAGTTTCTTGTAACGCTAAGATCTTAATTTTTTGTTGGTCTAGCTCTGTTACTAAGTTGTGTAATTTTCCAGGTTGAATTAGGGACTGAATGTTAAAGGTACCGATGTACATGGGAACCTTGGGACGAAGTTTGCTTGAGAACTCTGATCGTGATGGCCCGGGTTCCCCAGAATCCGAAAACCCAGTTGTCGTCTGTCGACGAGTGGATTGGTTACCACCTGGGGTAATTCTGTCATTACTCTCACGAATCATGATAGCTTGTAAGTTTTGGTCCAGTGTTTCCACTGGGTGTTTAGAACCAGGGATTGTCAGTTCCTGAAGCATATAATACAGCCGCACCTACTAGATGGACAGACGCTGACCTCGCTGCCGCTCGACTCGAGTACAGACGCATTGAGGATTTGGAATGTGAGATTTTTTTTCAAGGTTTCCTCCTATAGATCCGCCGTGTTCTGCGTTAATATATATATATATATATATATATATATATATATATATATATATATATATATATATATATACTCCTGGAAATTGAAATAAGAACACCGTGAATTCATTGTCCCAGGAAGGGGAAACTTTATTGACACATTCCTGGGGTCAGATACATCACATTATCACACTGACAGAACCACAGGCACATAGACACAGGCAACAGAGCATGCACAATGTCGGCACTAGTACAGTGTATATCCACCTTTCGCAGCAATGCAGGCTGCTATTCTCCCATGGAGACGATCGTAGAGATGCTGGATGTAGTCCTGTGGAACGGCTTGCCATGCCATTTCCACCTGGCGCCTCAGTTGGACCAGCGTTCGTGCTGGACGTGCAGACCGCGTGAGACGACGCTACATCCAGTCCCAAACATGCTCAATGGGGGACAGATCCGGAGATCTTGCTGGCCAGGGTAGTTGACTTACACCTTCTAGAGCACGTTGGGTGGCACGGGATACATGCGGACGTGCATTGTCCTGTTGGAACAGCAAGTTCCCTTGCCGGTCTAGGAATGGTAGAACGATGGGTTCGATGACGGTTTGGATGTACCGTGCACTATTCAGTGTCCCCTCGACGATCACCAGTGGTGTACGGCCAGTGTAGGAGATCGCTCCCCACACCATGATGCCGGGTGTTGGGCCTGTGTGCCTCGGTCGTACGCAGTCATGATTGTGGCGCTCACCTGCACGGCGCCAAACACGCATACGACCATCATTGGCACCAAGGCAGAAGCGACTCTCATCGCTGAAGACGACACGTCTCCATTCGTCCCTCCATTCACGCCCGTCGCGACATCACTGGAGGCGGGCTGCACGATGTTGGGGCGTGAGCGGAAGACGGCCTAACGGTGTGCGGGACCGTAGCCCAGCTTCATGGAGACGGTTGCGAATGGTCCTCGCCGATACCCCAGGAGCAACAGTGTCCCTAATTTGCTGGGAAGTGGCGGTGCGGTCCCCTACGGCACTGCGTAGGATCCTACGGTCTTGGCGTGCATCCGTGCGTCGCTGCGGTCCGGTCCCAGGTCGACGGGCACGTGCACCTTCCGCCGACCACTGGCGACAACATCGATGTACTGTGGAGACCTCACGCCCCACGTGTTGAGCAATTCGGCGGTACGTCCACCCGGCCTCCCGCATGCCCACTATACGCCCTCGCTCAAAGTCCGTCAACTGCACATACGGTTCACGTCCACGCTGTCGCGGCATGCTACCAGTGTTCAAGACTGCGATGGAGCTCCGTATGCCACGGCAAACTGGCTGACACTGACGGCGGCGGTGCACAAATGCTGCGCAGCTAGCGCCATTCGACGGCCAACACCGCGGTTCCTGGTGTGTCCGCTGTGCCGTGCGTGTGATCATTGCTTGTACAGCCCTCTCGCAGTGTCCGGAGCAAGTATGGTGGGTCTGACACACCGGTGTCAATGTGTTCTTTTTTCCATTTCCAGGAGTGTATATATATATATATATATATATATATATATATATATATATATATATATATAATGACTTTTGAACATTATTAAGGTGAATACATTGTTTCTTCTCTATCAAAATCTTTCATTTGCTAACTCTGCCTATCCGTGGTTAGTGCCTTCAACAGTTAGAATCTTTTATTTAGCTGGCATTATTGGCGATCGCTGTATTGCAGTAGTTCGAGTAACGAAGATTTTTGTGAGGTAAGTGATTCATGAAAGGTATGGGTTATTCTTAGGCAGGGCCATTCTTTTGTAAGGATTATTGAAAGTCAGATTACGTTGCGCTAAAAAATATTGTGTTTCAGTTTAGTGATGACCAGAATAAGTAAAGAGAGAACCGTCCGAGTACGTTCAGTTTTACTCAGCTGTCTTTGTACCAAGTGACGCAGAAGTTTACGAGCACAGTCATTCATAATTTTGCTAAGGGAACGTTTCATAATTTCTTTTTTTTTATTTTACGACAGCTTATCGCAAAGTACAAAGAGTTTAACATAGCGACAGTTGTTGCTTTTACAGATTTTAAGGCTTTCGATAAAGCGGTTAGAGAGAAGTTATGGAGCTACAGCTAATCTCAACTAACAAACGTCTGTATAAAAGAACATTAGGGCTCTTAGACGTAAGACAGATATATACAAAACTGATTCAAATAACTAAATGAGTGAAACAAGACGGTAGTTTTTACCCTATGCTGCTCAATATTTCCATTGACTATGCAGTTCGCCGCGCGGGATTAGCCGAGTGGTCTCAGGCGCTGCAGTCATGGACTGTGCGGCTGGTCCCGGCGGAGGTTCGAGTCCTCCCTCGGGCATGGGTATGTGTGTTTGTCCTTAGGATAATTTAGGTTAAGTAGTGTGTAAGCTTCGGGACTGATGACCTTAGCAGTTATGTCCCATAAGATTTCACACACATTTGAGCATTTTTTGACTATGCAGTTCGCTGACGAGATTCTACGATAAACACCGGGGTACAGAACTAAACAATGTATGTATGCTCGTGATGTGGCACAGATTTTTTCAAAAGAAGATCAAATGGTTCAAATGGCTCTGTACACTACGGGACTTAACATCTGAGGTCATCAGTCCCCTCGAACTTAGACCTACTTAAACCTAACTAACCTAACTGCATGTTTGAAAGAGCGTTGTTTTAAAAACAGCAGAAACAAAAGAATACCGACCGTTGCATTCCAAGATAGCCAACATACTCGGGAGTAAAAAAAAAATCCCTAACGTGCACGTTGGGGATATAAGGATCTAAAATATATGCAGGAAAGTGGGTGACAGAAAAGTGGGTGTGGCACATAAACACAAATGGTAGGAAACATGCTCTTTCGGGCAAATATTCAGTGAGAAATAAGATAGTAGGCCATTTTCAATCAAAAAACAATTTTATAAAACAGTAGCATTGTCAGTCCCATTATATCGAAGTGAATAGCGGATGACGAATAAAAGAAAAGAAAAATAAATAATTACAAGGAACAACAATGAGATTTGTTAGAGCGATGAAGGAAAGTAAAAAATAGATAAAATACGAAATGAAGATATTCGAAGAGTTGAAAATTTGAAGTGTGAGAGAAAAACTGGATGAAAATAAAAAGAAATAGAATTAACATCTACGAAGAATGGATCCAGAGAGACTACCACGTCAGATAAAGAAATTTAAACCAAAACGGAAAAGAGCTAGTCAAGATTGAGAAAGGTATGGAAAGCGTAATAGGCCACAATTAAGACAATACAGAAAGTGCAGAAAAAGACTAATATTTCCTGTTACTCAAAACTTATATATTGCATGGTTGCATGAGATGATCGCAGCCTTTTTGAAATTTTCTTGTCGTAACGGACACGTACGTGGCAGTTTATTTAGCCCAAGAATTTTTCAATAAACTGTTTCTCCCGTCTGCAAGTAACGGCTCTTGCGTCACTTTCGCTTCAAGAACACACACGTTAAAAACAACGCGATAAACACACAGCTTTATTATCCGACACTTTTTATACTGCACTTTCAAACGTGGCAGTTGGAAACGGAGATATTGAGATTCCACCTCGCGCTACTGCATGCCGTTGAGTTGACGCGGCAAGTTGTAACTTGTACGGAAAATTCCATTGCCAACAGAATTGAGACTCGCGTTTTATTCTACCTGCAAAGCACCTGTAATTATCGAGGCCAACGTTCAGAACTGACGTTCTCCCTAGCACTTAATGTAATTGCAAATTAAATTTCCAGAACGACTCTTTCACTCTGCAGCGGGGAGTGAGCTGTTTGAAACTTCCTGGCAGATTAAAACTGACCCGGACTCACACACAGTTTTAATACGCTAATAAATTTCAAAACAGCATAGCCTCCACTGCAGAGTGAGACACTCATACCGAAAACAACTACCTAGGCTACGTCTACGACATCTCGCCGCAACATAATTTCTTGTAGTATTTCTAGTCACCACGTGGGGATGGAGACAGCAATACAAACCACTACATTAAAGACACGTAATGTGTATCCACAGGACATGTGGCTTGTAATTGAAAAAAGTGTCATAACAATGTCTCTGCTTGCAAAAGCTTCCGGATTAGTCCGCTATTTGGATCACAGGGAGGGGACTGCGAAGTGGGAGGTGACCATGGAAAAAAAGGACTGAATAACCGACGGAAAGGTAATAGTCTATAAATCGGAGCGTGGAGTGACGGAAGTCTTAATTGTGGCAAGGAAGGGCTCCTGCCTTGAGTTAACAGGTCTGAAGCCGTTCCAGCGGTCTCTAAGGGGGAATTTCACTACCCAGCGTCAGAAAGCCACCGAAACATTTCAGGTAGCGACAGCTTATTAGGGGCGGCTATGTTTCCCCTTGTCATGGACTGATTAAACTCGTCTTCTAGGGCTAACTGGATGAACACAAGCCATCCCAACAAACATTCCTTTTAGTTCACTGAATCGATCGACAATTAAGTCGGGGTTGCTTCAGAGGGACAAAAAATGGTTCAAATCGCTCTGAACACTATGGGACTTAACCGCTGTGGTCATCAGTCCCCTAGAACTTAGAACTACTCAAACCTAACTAACCTAAGGACATCACACACATCTATGCCCGAGGCAGCATTCGAACCTGCGACCGTAGCGGTCGCGCGGTTCCAGACTGTAGCGCCTAGAACCGCTCGGCCACTCCGGCCTGCAAAAGACCTGGGTAAGCAAGTGAAGCTGCCTTGGGGAATTCCAGATTGACCGTGTAGCTACATCAATCGGAAAAACACTAAAGAGATCAATAAGGTCAAGAACATATGAATATTATAAAAGTGCCATTTGATTCCAAACAGCGGTTGACAGCCCCACACGAATAGAAATACCGGGAAGAGGAAGATAGACGCAGATAAATTAATATAAATAATGTTAATATTAATTATTGTTTATATATTGGATTTATTTCGAAAGTCGCTTATTCAGTTTCATTTCCATTTGAAGTCTTAAGTGTTATATTGTTTATTTTAAACTTTTGAAATAACTTCAAAGAAAATATTAGTCGTAGAGTAATAATGAATAGAACTATTTTCGTAGGAAATTGGATGTAGTTCAATTTTGTACTGCGACGCGTTTTCGCTGGAGGGTGTGGTTTTCGAATTATTCAGGGAAAACGTACGAAAGAGATATTAAATGTTTTCAATCTCGGAAACCATTCGGAATAGGGCACACGTCCATATGAAGTTCTTTTTTCAGAATCACTAATACTATCATCACAAGCAAGTACCTTTCCTCCTAACTCACCCTGTATACAGGGTGAACATCAATAAAACCGACAGACTGCAGGGAGTGATTCCTGACTGGAAATTGGGAAAAAATCCAGTGAACATGTGTCAGGAAATGCATCGTTGCCACGGTAGATGGCGCTGACTAATGACAGTTCCTCTGACCACGTGCCGCGTGTTGCAGGTGACAGGGATAGTAGAGGTTGTGATACAGTACACGCATGGTCGTACTTTGGCTTACGTCACGTTGGCGGGCCACTTGCCTGGAGCTTATACTAGAATTCGTCTCAGTAACCTGTGGAAACCGGTCCTCCATATCTGGTGTATGCACAGTCCGCCGCCTCGCTGCTCATTCGCCTGTCTTGAAAGGACCGATGATCACGCAAACGCCCGAAAAGGACTTGAAATGTTGTGTGATGTGGTTGGTGTCTGTGAGGGTACGTGTTTTGGTATAGCCGTGCTGCCTCTCGACCGTTTCCGTCTGGTTGCCCGTACATAAACACCATCTCGGCTTTTTCCCGTCACAGCCCTGCAGCCAAGCGACTAGCGCGAGGTTTGGTGTTCTCGTAAAGATAAGTTATTTTAGATTATAAAACACATAGATTAGTACTGATTACGTGGTAAATAAGTATATTAGTGTGCCGTTTAAGTGTACCATTAAAGGTTTCATTTCTCATTACGTAATATAGCAGAAAACGCGAAAAGACCGTACAGTCGTATTTTCTGTTTACGTTCTGCTGCAGCAAATCTATAGAATTTCGTTTAGTTGTTCCTTGCTCTCTCCAGCAATTTAACTTAGCGTACCTCTTCATTATTTAACTAGCATTTCCGGAAAGTAGCGTAAAGTTTAACTTGTTGTTTCAGAAACTTTGCACTTTTGTTTTTGTTTACACACAGTTGCGTATAGGCCAAATTTGTGTAACCATATTTTCGTGTTTATCTGTAATTTAACTGACTTATTCTTAATAAATTATTACGTTTATCATGAGTGAAAAGTGCTTGACTTGCCGTAGAATTGTTAGGTCGGGGCTTTGGTGTGATGGGTGCTGTAGTTTTTTCCATGTGGGTGACTGTAGTGGCGTGGGAATAGGGGAAGTAAATGAGACTCATCAGTGGTTTTGTAGGATTTGTAGTAGAGATAGGAAGATACTGGAACAGGAGGGGAAAATTGCTGCCCTTCAGGCTGAGTTAGACAAGGCCAGGGGAGATCTTGACAGGTTAAGGAGGGAGAAGGGTAAAGAGAGGTGGGAAGTGGCAACAGGCAACAGGAGGAACAGGCCTAGAACTTTGTCTGACAGCTTTATGGTGAATGTGGAAAATAGATTTGACCTGTTGCTTCAGTTAGAAGCTGGTGAGCCTCAAGCAGTTACAGGTGTAGACAGGGCACAACAAACTTTCAGCAGCAAATTGAAAAGTAAGAATGTAGGGAAATCAGTAAAGAGAAAGAAAGTGTTGTTGTTAGGTAGTTCCCATGGAAGAGGTGTTGGCCAACTCTTGCAGGATGAACTAGGATCAGAATACCAGGTCACCAATTTTTTTAAACCTAGTGCTGGTCTGGAGCAGGTGACAGAGGATTTAGGATCACTTTGCAAAGATTTCACTAAGGAAGACACCGTGGTTATAGTGGGTGGGGCAGGTAACAGTATTGACAGAGATCCTGGGTACAGCATAGAGTGTGACCTGGCGAAGATTGCATCAGCATCGAGGCATACCAGTGTTGAGTTTGTATCTGTTCTTGGGCGCCATGACCGACCTCATTTGAACTCTTCTGTCAAGAGAGTTAATTTGGAGCTGGAACGGCTGCTCATGTCGGGTGCGGGGTCACACATTGGTGTGGTTCATGTTGATTCTGTCAGTAGGTGGGATTATACTAGGCATGGCCTTCACCTCAACAGGAAGGGGAAGGGTAAATTGGCTGGGGAAATAGCAGGAAAGTTAAAGGGGGGAGGCACTGTCATGAGTGGTAAAATACCAGTGGTTATAGGATTCAGAAAAGACCCTTTTTTAGGGTAGGGAGGACAGAAAGAAAGCAAATTTTAAGAGAGGTTAGAACTGAGACAAACCTTCAGTTTGAGAAAGAAATCAAAAAACATAATTCCAGCTTATTACATCAACATAAACGGCCATTGGTTAAGAATTTTCAACTGTCAGCAGATATTTTAACTCCATCCAATTTTAAGTCAGTCAATGTGAAATGTCAGCTATCTTTATTGCATCAAAATATTCGAGGACTGAGAAATAAAATTAATGAATTAACTATCTGCATAGATGAATTAGAGTCTTCAAACCCAGCTGACATAATCTGCCTCTCTGAACATCATGTGACCACTGGTATAGAACTTTTAAGTGTTACAGGGTTTAGGTTAGCATCTCACTATTGTAGATCAGAAATGGAGAAAGGAGGAGTTGCCACATTCATCAGGAACTGTCATAAATTTAAGAACATAGACATTCATAAATTTTGCCTAGAACAGCATATGGAAGCATGTGCAACAGAATTAGATTTTCACAAAAAATCTTTCATAATATTAAGTGTATATCGAGCACCTGCAGGTAACTTTAATCTGTTTGTAAACCACCTTGAAGCTGTACTGGCCCATTTAACAACCAAAAACAAAGAAATAGTGGTTGCTGGTGATTTCAATGTAGATTTCCTTAAAGACTCTCCCAATAAGAACCTATTTGAGTTAGTAACACTATCATTCAACTTAATTCCCACAGTAAAGTTCCCCACTAGGATAACCACTTGCTCACAAACAACCATTGATAATATCTTTATAGAAAAGTCAAATGAACAAAATTATATTACAAAACCAATAGTCAATGGCCTCTCAGACCATGACATGCAGTTCCTTCTGTTAAATGTTAATACTGAACAGGATATAAAATCTGTTAAATCTGAGCTCAAGAGGGTAATCAGTAAGCCAAAAATTGATTATTTTAGGACACTCCTCAGAGACATTCACTGGACTGATGTTTACAGTGCTCATGGCATGAATGAAAAATATAACATTTTTGCTAATAAAGTGCTTACCTTATTTGAACACTGCTTTTCCCCAAAACTTACCAAGGTTAGAGCAAAGTCTACAAAGAAGCCATGGATTACTCGAGGAATAGGGGTATCTTGTAAAACAAAAAGAAAACTGTATCTGTCAATCCGAAACATTTCCAATGTTGATGCTATAGCACATTATAAGAAATGCTGCAAAATATTAAAGACTGTAATACGGATGTCAAAGCAAATATATTACAAGGAAAAGATAGTCATATCAGATAACAAAATAAAGACAATATGGGATATAGTGAAGGAGGAGACCGGTAGAACCAGACATGAAGAGGAACAAATAGCATTAAGAGTAAATGATGCATTGGTGACAGATGTGTATAGTGTTGCAGAACTTTTTAACAAACATTTTATAACTGTTACTGAAAAGATGGGGTTGTCAGTTTCGGTAGATGCTGCTATGGATTACCTTAGACCAGACATTTCAAGTAACTTCCATAATATGAATTTGACCCTCACTACCCCAACAGAAATAATGTCCATCATAAAATCTTTAAAATCAAAAACATCTAGTGGGTATGATGAAATATCAACAAAGTTAATTAAAGAATGTGATTCTGAGCTAAGTAACATATTAAGCTATCTATGTAACCAGTCGTTTATCAGTGGAATATTTCCCGAATGGCTGAAATATGCTGAAGTTAAGCCACTGTTTAAGAAGGGAGATAAAGAAATAGCATCAAATTTCCGTCCAATTTCACTGTTGCCAGCATTCTCAAAAATTTTCGAAAAAGTAATGTACAGTCGTCTTTATAACCATCTTATCTCAAATAACATACTGTCAAAGTCACAGTTTGGATTTCTAAAAGGTTCTGATATTGAGAAGGCTATCTACACTTACAGTGAAAATGTACTTAATTCATTAGACAAAAAATTGCAGGCAACTGGTATATTTTGTGATCTGTCAAAGGCATTTGACTGTGTAAATCACAATATCCTTTTAAGTAAACTAGAATATTATAGTGTAACAGGAAATGCTGCAAAATGGTTCAAATCTTATATCTCTGGCAGGAAACAAAGGGTGTTATTAGGAAAGAGACATGTATCAAGCTATCAGGCATCATCCAACTGGGAACTAATTACATGTGGGGTCCCACAAGGTTCCATTTTGGGGCCCTTACTTTTTCTTGTGTATATCAATGACCTTTCATCAGTAACATTACCAGATGCCAAGTTTGTTTTGTTTGCTGATGATACAAACATTGCAATAAATAGCAAATCAAGTGTAGTCTTAGAAAGATCAGCCAATAAAATATTTGTAGACATTAATCACTGGTTCCTAGCCAATTCTTTGTCACTAAACTTTGAAAAAACACACTACATGCAGTTCAGAACTTGTAAGGGGTGTCCCAAGAGTATATGTCTAACATATGATGACAAGAAGATAGAAGAAGTGGACGGTGTTAAATTCTTGGGATTACAGCTTGATAATAAATTCAACTGGGAGGAGCACACCACAGAACTGCTGAAGCGTCTTAACAAATCTCTGTTTGCAATGCGAATTTTGTCAGACATAGGGGATATAAAAATGAAAAAGCTGGCATACTATGCTTACTTTCATTCCATAATGTCATATGGGATTATTTTCTGGGGTAATTCATCAAGCCAAGCTAAAGTTTTCCGGGCACAAAAACGTGCAGTAAGAATTATATGTGGTGTGAACTCAAGAACATCCTGCAGAAGCCTGTTTAGGGAACTAGGGATACTAACTACAGCTTCCCAATATATTTATTCCTTAATGAAATTTGTCATTAAAAATATATCACTTTTTCAAACCAACAGCTCAATTCATGGAATCAATACTAGAAATAAGAATAATCTTCACAAGGATTTAAAGTCACTTAGTCTTGTACAAAAAGGTGTGCATTATTCAGGAACACACATTTTCAATAACTTGCCAGCAGCCATAAAAAGCTTAACAACCAATGAAATTCAGTTTAAGAGAAGCCTAAAGGATTTATTGGTGGCCAACTCCTTCTACTCCATTGATGAATTTCTGAGGAAAACCAACTGATTTGTATATAAGTACAACATAACTTCTGCACAATTTCAGTGCAGTAATGTGTTCACTGAAAATTTGTGTGTGTGTGTGTGTGTGTGTAAGTATAATCTAACTTCTGCACCATTTCAGTGCAGTAATGTGTTCATTGTAAATAAGTATTACAGTAGTTGTATTACATGTTTCTTACCTTATAAATAAATATAAAACTTTTTTATTTTAAATTCAGTGCAATAGTATTTGTAAAATGACTCTTAGTGTTCATTAAAAAATGACGATCATTCCACTTGGGACCTGTGGAATGGTACATTAGCTTATTTGTTTTAGTTTAAATATTTGTCATGTATTGTTGTTTTTCTGACATGTTCCACATCCTGGAGGACCTCCTCACTACGGATCAATTGGAATGAAAGTAAATCTAATCTAATCTAATCTAATCTAATCAAACACCGGACCAGTCTGCTGCTTACAGGAAAAAAAAAAAAAAAAAAAAACAGCCGGCGGTTCAAATGGCTCTGAGCACTATGGGACTTAACATCTGAGGTCATCAGTCCCCTAGAACTTACAACTACTTAAACCAAACAAACCTAAGGACATCACACACATCCAGGATTCGAACCTGCGACCGTACTGCTTACAGGACGCTGCGTCAATCACACAGCCTGAAATACGGAAGGAACACACGGAACGTGGTCAGGGAAACTGTCATTCGTCAGCGCCATCTGTAGTGGCAATGATGTATTTCCGAACACATATTCAAAGGACCTTTTTTTCCTGCATATCCAGTCAGGAATCCGTCCCTGCAATTTGTCGGTTTTATTAATGTTCACCCTGCACACAGACGTGCTTAGCAGTCTAATGATTACCATTGCTCTTTGTTATTAACTGTTATGTAGTGTGCTGGAAATGGAAATGTCGTGTGACTAGGGTAGACCGTTCGCCTGGTGCAAGTCTTTCGATTTGACGCCACTTCGGCGACTTGTGCGTCGATGGGGATGAAATGATGATGATTAGGACAACACGACACAACACCCACCCAGGACTCGTACCCCTGCCCTTATGATTGACATTCTGTCGCGCTGACCACTCAGCTACCGGGGGCTGATATGTAGTGTGCTTAAATAAATTACATTTACACACGATGTCTGCTGACCCCGAGTTTCTCAATTATTCTCGGTAACGATAGCATCGTACGTCGGAAAAACTGAATGGCTTGTCGCCACGATAAAACGCATCGCACGTAACTTTTCGCGTAAATCGCGCCGCGCAGAATTACTCGTGAGCCATGATGTTGCGTATTGAACGCCTACCACGTCAATCACTGAATTACCAGCGGCAAACATGATCTTTAGTCCTACTGCAGTGAAACCCCGCCCTTTTGGCCAGATAATCCAGTACTGTGAACCACCAACCTTCGGAGCCAATTTGTTTTGGCCAACGTCACCTCTGGCGGAAGTACATACACTTATATTGGGCCTGTACTTAACGAGTAAATAGCTATGAAAGTACAAGACATCCTAGCTGCGCCCCAAGCATTGAAAGCCTCTATGGAGCATGTGCTTATAACGCACTTATAACAGTCAGAAACTAAGCGACTTGAAAAACTGCTCTGCACTGAAGAACTTGGCGACCGCACACCATCTCAACTACTTCGTCGCCTTCGCACGCTAACAGGCAACAACGCAACTTGCGGAATGTTTGTCTGTCCCACTTTGTTGATCATGCACAGAAAATACTTTTCGATGTTGACCTAAATGCTCTCGCTCAAATTGCTGACCGAACAATCAAGACGTATCCATATACCGGATTTTAGTATCCTCCCACATCTTCACGATAAACACATCCTTGATTCTTCACAATTGCTGTCTACTTACGGACACCTGCACCATCCCAACAATGCTGACATCGAAGTGATTGCAGGTGATTCATCATACTACTAACTCCTTCGTTAGCTCCCTGAAATCACCTGTCCATCGCTTACTGCAACACGGGTAAAAGATGAGACACTCAACAGTACATTACACTGTCACCACGCCGGGATCACCAGTTCACACACAGCCTTGTCGTCTGCATTAAGAAAAAACTAATTGCGCCAGTCTTCTGTGACATTTTTGGGTTACACCGTCTCCGCAGACGGAATACAGCCTCCCAAATCCCACGTGCAGGCTATCATGTCATTGCCACCCCTGGCTATGTACAAAGAGCTCTGACGTTTCCTGGGTACTGTAAAACACTACCGCCGACATCTACCTTCTGCACTGCGGTGCGGGCCCCACTGATGGACTCGCTGTCTGGCAAACAAGACTTTGGGCCTTAAGCTAGTGCGTTGGACTGAACCTATGCTAGGGGCCTTCAGGGCTCTAAAGACAGCATTAGCTCACGCCGTATTACTCACCCAGCCCGATCCGTCTGCCGAGTTTTTCATCACTATGGATGCCAGCGACATCGCGGTCGGGGCAGCATTACAGCAATGCAAAGGGAACACGGTTCACCCCTTCATTTCGTCTCTAAAAAGCTTTATACAGCACAGAAGAAATATTCTGAACTTCTGGTGGTCTATGAAGCCGTCAAACACTTTCGCCCTGACATCGACGGCCGTTCTTTCTTCATCCTTACTGACCACAAACCACTTGTGGACAGCTTCTGCAACCCTCCCGAGGACCCAGCCCCAAGGCGTTTCCGCCACTTCGACCTGGTCTCTCAATTTACTACAGACATATGCTACATCAAAGGCACGGAAAACATTCCCCCTGATTTCTTTTCACTGATCAATACTTTCTCGCGCATAGTCGATTTATCTGACCTCTGGCTGCTCTGACGAGCTACCATGTTAATGTTCCAGTCAACCTTTGTACCTTGTACAGTGTACAGGTGTATCTTTCTTTGTGCTGAAATATATGTATGTATAAACATTTATGGGAACAGTATGTTTTGTATACAGTTATCCATATTCCCGTTTCCCATAGCTTCATAGGTTACATCCCACAGTACCAAGAAAAGGAGACAAGTGTGTGGGCTAAAACTGTAGAGGGTGATTGAGACTTGACTATAGAGAATAAGTCAAGAGAATGTAGGGTTCAGTAATTACAGAGATGTGAAAAGTGTAAGATAGACTAGTGTGGAGAGCTGTATCAAACCAATCTCTGGTCTGATGGCCACAACTGTCATCTAACTGGTGCTCCAATCCGAAATTTGTTAGAACTGTTTAATCAGTGACTGAGCTCCCAGTAACATTCTCACTCCAATTATCTCTGGTACTACCATAGGAGGAGATGAATAGTTTGGAACTTACACAGAGGGGGGGCAATCATTCAACTGGAGAATCGATAATTAGTGTGTGTTAATATCAGCTTCTGACTAGTTCACTCTCTGACATAGTGACAAAAAGTTCTCAGTCTACTTTAAAATTTCCTATTGGTGTCCCTCTGTTCCATCCCGTCATACTGTTCATTCAACAGTGAGCCTTCTTTTCTTCACTTGTGTTTCTCACTGTGTATACTTTTTGTCACATCAGCTAATTTCCAGAACAAATGGTTTTTCCAGTGACACTCAAAATGTGTAGCTCTGTGTTAATATTGCTTTCATGTGTGTTGTATCCTGAATAATTGATTCTGATTGGAGGACCTGGGACTAAAGGTTGATGACTACAATAATGTTTATACCTTGTTGTATGTTTTTAAAATTTTTTTGGTACTTGGTTGTTAGATCCTTGGCAGCCCTCTTTGTGCTGAGAAGATTGAAACCTTTCAGTTTCGCTCTCTACAGATGTTTGCTTAAATCCACACGTGTGTTGTCCCTGTTAGATTTTACAGCACATTTACCATACTCACCATGTTATTTGAAGGTCATGCTTCTGTTTTTTTGTGTGCTGTAAATTATGTGCCGACTTCTTTGTCTATGATCTCAAATGATTTTTTACCAGACTACTATTCTGTTGTTATGCTTATCAAGCATAATTAAAGAAATTAGTGTTATGATGGCAAGGAAGTTTAACAGGTTGTTCTCTTGGTGACACTTCAATAGTGCTTTCAAGCATTTACATTCACAAACCAGAGTCTAGTGCATGATAGAGGGCAGTGGTGGACTAAGCTAATCGGAATTCTGCAGCCGCAAAACAAAACGAGACCCAAGTCCACTCAGAAATTGATTATTTGTAGTGTACATTTTGTGAAAAACCAATAATATAGATGTAATGGCTGATAAAAAAGTCAAGTGTTGTACTCAACACGTTAGTTGTAATACACATACTGGAATGTTCCATCAGTGTCCTGTCATGGTACTAAGTCAGAATAGGGCATTACTTGGTAAATTTGGAACTCCGTGTGTGTGTGTGTGTGTGTGTGTGTGTGTGTGTGTGTGTGTGTGTGTGTATCAACTTTACCTTGTAAGTACTTTGCAGTCTCCATTCTCAAAGTTCATTACTTTCGTGGTCCTACTATGCAGTGTCACATGACCATTCTATTGGATTTATTCACTTTGTGGAGATGTGTGGGTGCTCAAAAAGGGCTTCAATCTGTCCAAGATAGTAAATAATGTAAACAGCTTAACCCTTGAGTAGTTATGTGGGAGCATAAGTCACCCAGTGATTTTGTTTTAGTTACATTGTTGCCCGTACAGGGTGTCCACAAACGTGAATTGATATAGCATCGAGTTTCACTTTTCTGGTCGGAATTTCAAAACGTGGCTTTTTTAGGCAGTATAAAAATAAGTCTATCCACATTGTGTGCTCTGTTATGTGACTACTGATGGTTAATGACAACTCTTGTGTATTTTACATCCACTGTTTCTTGTATACACCTCCAATCACAACAATTGGTGAACAGATCTCATAGCTCATGACAGACTATTATGACATATGTGTGTCTTGCTTTGAAATAAGCAGTCGATCACATGATAGATCTTATAATTATTTTTCAGTTGTTTATCATCATTTACATTCTTTTGCATGCCATCTTTGTTCCATGACCTTGAGGAGACAACCAAGCTGCAATGCGCAAAGAGGAAGAACTCCATCATAGCAGACGGAATGGTTTACTCACAGTTGTGCCTTGCCGATGTTCAGAGATGACATGACTTACACATCATCTGCACATACACAAATAAGATCATGCTCAATGTGACGTTCCACATTTAATACCTACCTAAACCACATTTTCACTTCTCACAAGCATCTTTTGTTGGCCTAAGAGGATAAGAGGGGAAAGGATCCCATGTTACACTACAGTTTCCCCACAAGGCAAAAGCTTTCATGTAACTTGATTTACATTATTAATTACAATAACTTTATAACCTCTAATGTCTGTTAAATTATTTTCCTTACTAAACTTATGAACCATGGACCTTGCTGTTGGTGGGGAGGCTTGCGTGTCTCAGCGATACAGAGGGCCGTACCGTAGGTGCAACCACAACGGAGGGGTATCTGTTGAGAGGCCAGACAAACATGTGGTTCCTGAAAAGGGGCAGCAGCCTTTTCAGTAGTTGCAGGGGCAACAGTCTGGATGATTGACTGATCTGGCCTTGTAACATTAACCAAAACGGCCTTGCTGTGCTGGTACTGCGAACGGCTGAAAGCAAGGGGAAACTTCAGCCGTAATTTTTCCCAAGGACATGCAGCTTTACCTTATGATTAAATGATGATGGCGTCCTCTTGGGTAAAATATTCCGGGCAGGTAGGTTAGAAAATTTAAAAATGGAAACGGATAGGTTAAAGTTATAGTGGGAATTATTCAGGTAGTGAAGGGAGACGAAAATTTAATCGTCATGGGTGACTGGAATTCGTCAGTAGGAAAAGGGAGAGAAGGAAACATAGTAGGTGGATATGGATTGGGGGGAAGAAATGAAAGAGGAAGCCGCCTTGTAGAATTTTGCACAGAGCATAACTTAATCATAGCTAACACTTGGTTCAAGAATCATGAAAGAAGGCTGTATACCTGGAAGAATCCGGGAGATACTAAAAGGTATCAGATAGATTACATAATGGTAAGACAGAGATTTAGGAACCAGGTTTTAAATTGTAAGACATTTCCAGGGGCAGGTGTGGATTCTGACCACAATCTATTGGTTATGAACTGCAGATTGAAACTGAAGAAACTGCAAAAAGGCGGGAATTTAAGGAGATGGGACCTGGATAAACTGAAAGAACCAGAGGTTGTAGAGAGTTTCAGGGAGAGCATAAGGGAACAATTGACAGGAATGGGGGAAAGAAATACAGTAGAAGAAGAATGGGAGCTCTGAGGGATGAAGTAGTGAAGGCAGCAGAGGATCAAGTAGGTAAAAAGACGAGGGCTAATAGAAATCCTTGGGTAACAGAAGAAATATTGAATTTAATTTATGAAAGGAGAAAATATAAAAATGCAGTAAATGAAGCAGGCAAAAAGGAATACAAACGTCTCAAAAATGAGATCGACAGGAAGTGCAAAATGGCTAAGCAGGGATGGCTAGAGGGCAAATGTAAGGATGTAGAGGCTTGTCTCACTAGGGGTAAGATAGATACTGCCTACAGGAAAATTAAAGAGACCCTTAGAGAGAAGAGAACCACTTGTATGAATATCAAGAGCTCAGATGGCAACCCAGTTCTAAGCAAAGAAGGGAAAGCAGAAAGGTGGAAGGAGTATATAGAGGGTTTATACAAGGGCGATGTACTTCAGGACAATATTATGGAAATGGAAGAGGATGTAGATGAAGATGAAATGGGAGATAAGATACTGCAAGAAGAGTTTGACAGAGCACTGAAAGACCTGAGTCGAAACAAGGCCCCGGGAGTAGACAACATTCCATTAAAACTACTGATGGCCTTGGGAGAGCCAGTCATGACAAAACTCTTACCATCTGGTGAGCAAGATGTATGAGACAGGTGAAATACCCACAGACTTCAAGGAGAATATAATAATTCCAATCCCAAAGAAAGCAGGTGTTGACAGATGTGAAAATTACCGAACTATCAGTTTAATAAGTCACAGCTGTAAAATACTAACGCGAATTCTTTACAGACGAATGGAAAAACTGGTAGAAGAGGACCTCGGGGAAGATCAGTTTGGATTCCGTAGAAATGTTGGAACACGTGAGGCAATACTAACCTTACGACTTATCTTAGAAGAAAGATTAAGAAAAGGCAAACCTACATTTCTAGCATTTGTAGACTTAGAGAAAGCTTTTGACAACGTTAACTGGAATACTCTCTTTCAAATTCTGAAGGTGGCAGGGGTAAAATACAGGGAGCGAAAGGCTATTTACAATTTGTACAGAAACCAGATGGCACTTATAAGAGTCGAGGGGCATGAAAGAGAAGCAGTGGTTGGGAAAGGAGTGAGACAGGGTTGTAGCCTCTCCCTGATGTTATTCAATCTGTATATTGAGCAAGCAGTAAAGGAAACAAAAGAAAAATTCGGAGTAGGTATTAAAATTCATGGAGAAGAAGTAAAAACTTTGAGGTTCGCCGATGACATTGTAATTCTGTCAGAGACAGCAAAGGACTTGGAAGAGCAGTTGAACGTAATGGACAGTGTCTTGAAAGGAGGATATAAGATGAACATCAACAAAAGCAAAACGAGGATAATGGAATGTAGTCAAATTAAATCGGGTGATGCTGAGGGGATTAGATTAGGAAATGAGACACTTAAAGTAGTAAAGGAGTTTTGCTATTTAGGGAGTAAAATAACTGATGATGGTCGAAGTAGAGAGGATATAAAATGTAGACTGGCAACGGCAAGGAAATCGTTTCTGAAGAAGAGAAACTTGTTAACATCGAGTATAGATTTAAGTGTCAGGAAGTCGTTTCTGAAAGTATTTGTATGGAGTGTAGCCATGTATGGAAGTGAAACATGGACGATAACCAGTTTGGACAAGAAGAGAATAGAAGCTTTCGAAATGTGGTGCTACAGAAGAATGCTGAAGATAAGGTGGGTAGATCACGTAACTAATGAGGAGGTATTGAATAGGATTGGGGAGAAGAGAAGTTTGTGGCACAACTTGACTAGAAGAAGGGATCGGTTGGTAGGACATGTTTTGAGGCATCAAGGGATCACAAATTTAGCATTGGAGGGCAGCGTGGAGGGTAAAAATCGTAGAGGGAGACCAAGAGATCAATACACTAAGCAGATTCAGAAAGATGTAGGTTGCAGTAGGTACTGGGAGATGGAGAAGCTTGCACAGGATAGAGTAGCATGGAGAGCTGCATCAAACCAGTCTCAGGACTGAAGACCACAACAACAACAACAACAACAACAACACTAAACTTATGTTCTCACAAGGCCAAACTCAATATTATTCCTTCACACTTGCGAGCATATTTTTTAGGTCAGTCCTTACAGTTTATGATTGCTTAGTTTACTCAGTATTTTACTTCCATTTTGGATATGTCTTTGTCAAGTATGTGTGCCTACATGATTAAAATATCTATATCTACATGATCACTCTGTAACTCAAAGTGCCTGGCAGAGGGTTCATCGAACAACCTTCAAACTATTTCTTTACCATTCTACTCTTGAATTGAATGTGAGAAAAATGAACACTTAAATTTTTCCATGCAAGCTTTGATTTCTCTTATTTTATTATGATGAGCATTTCTCTCAATGTAGACTGGTGCCAGGCAGCTTACCAATAAATTACTACAATATATTAAAACCAGTATTTGACATAAATGTTAAAATAATGCTGTAAAAAAGTGCAAAAACAGTGTTTGTAGTTTCATCCCCAATACAAATTCTCAAAAATGCAATTAACTTAAGTGTACTTTCCAATTATAACATTGCCAAATGCTCTTACTATTATAAGTCACTTGAAATCCATGAATGAACAATGACTTCAAATTATTTTCAGCTTTCTAAAAATGTGTCACAGTTGAATTTATACGTTTAAATATGTGAGCATGTGAGAGGTTCCATGCCTTCTTTTGCATGTCACCTCTCATTTCCATCAATTTTATTAATGTTTTATGTCATTGCATGGTGGTAACAGGCCAAACAAGGTTATTCTAATGAGAGTATTGGTACTGAGAGCTCATAGTACTTTTCAATTGATTGCTATGCGTGTTGGTAACTGAATGTGGTCTTGCTTTTAGTTTCCTCTGTTACTTCACTGGGTGGCCCATTGCGAGGCGAGCACCAGAGGAAAGGCACACTGCGTTTCCATAGGTGGCTGCATTTCCGCGAATCAGAGAGGATCGTACATCAATGGGCTTGAGCGCCTGGTGGGGTGACGGACTTCAGCTGAGTTTCACCTATTATATACAGGGCGAAACGACGTGCAAGCCATCTGAGTGTCACCACAGTTTGTGTGTTTACCATTCCGGTGTGTCTGGAACGAAGACTGCTGGCACTGACTGACTGTATTGTCCTCATGATTCTGAGAAAACTTGTGGACTGTACCCTGCTGGGTGTGACTGTCTGGCGCCAGATGGCCGGTGGTCTAGGCATGTTGTTTTCGTAGCCAGTAAAATGGAAAGTTCTGTGCCCTCAGCTAAATAGCAGGGGTATGATTAGTCAACTTAAACTGAGGCCAGTTGACGTCATAAAGCCCTGCTCGAAATTGGAGGGAACAATCACTATTGGTGCAAATGATATTCTGAGATAGTGTGGGGAATTTTGGAATCATCACTGAATGCTGATTCGCGGTTTTTTGAAGGTAGTGGGGAGCTGAGTAACATTGGTTTTGATCATGCATTGCACGGGTGCAGGGGATTCGTGATCTGGTCTTCGTCGGAATAGGGTGGTCGTGCAACTTAGTCGCACTGTTTCGGAATTGTTATGGAGCGTCACTACGGTCATACTCCAGTTTCATTCTGCGACTTAAGACCCAGATCCTTACTCTTTGTTTTCGCGCCTGTACCGACAGGGTGAGTGGGTCAACCCAAGCGTCCAATTCCACCCGTCGGCTTTGACATGTGACGTAAGGCTGTTGTGGTGTGTGACGTCACAACAGCGCAGAGTTTAGTTTGTGAGAGTGGCGTGTTTGTAGGTGTCGTTTTGATGTGATCGGTGGTGCTCTCTGGTGGTGTTTTTATGTGTTGTGTGTTAGGTGATGTTTTTGGTTTTAGTTTGCATGTGTGGCGTGTTTATAGGTGGCGTATTGTTGCGGTCGGTCGTTCTCTCTGGTGGTGTGTTTATGGTTAGCATGTTATGTGGCATATGGGGTTCATTTGCGTGGTAGCATTGCACGTGTGTGGTATCGGTGGTGACTGTGCTTTCAGTGGAATATTTTTCAGTGAGTTAACGATTTTGGTTTTGTTGTGTCGATGTTATTGTAGTTTTTTTTTTTTTCTGTTCATCGTGTGTGAATTTTGGTAAATTGCTTTGTTTATGTCTTTGGTAGGTATGGATATGACTGACAACGTCAACAGTTTTTGATTGGACAGTGCATTGTCTCTAATAAAATTTCTTCAGCTATTCGGCCTGTTGGCTGAAGTCGTGAAGTGTTCAGTGTGTTGTGAAGAAATGAGGCTTACTAAAGTTCCAGCGTCTCTGATCAGGGACAGCTATATGTGGAGATGTCGTAAGGATAACAGGTCAAGGGAAGTGCTTGATTCCAGTTTTGTTGGTTTGTTGTGCTTTTTGAGGTAGTGATGATTGTGGATGTGGTTGTAGTTTTGGGTTTCATGACTTAGTATTGGTAGTT
The DNA here is from genome assembly GCF_023864345.2 of Schistocerca serialis cubense. Classification (NCBI taxonomy): domain Eukaryota; kingdom Metazoa; phylum Arthropoda; class Insecta; order Orthoptera; family Acrididae; genus Schistocerca; species Schistocerca serialis. The sequence goes on along the minus strand of NC_064639.1, from coordinate 1,146,655,825 downwards.
TCTGTTGACCTATACAGGTCAAGGGAAGTGTTCGATTCCAGTGAATATTAGATACCTCTATTCCTTGAGTGGTCCATGGCTTCTTTGTAGATTTTATTCTAACCTTGGTTAGTTTTTGGGGAAAACAGTGTTCAAATAAGGTAAGCACTTTATTAGCAAAAGTGTTATATTTTTCATTCATGCCATGAGCACTGCAAACATCAGTCCAGTGAATGTCTCTGAGGAGTGTCCTAAAATAATGAATTTTTGGCTTACTGTTTACCCTCTAGAGCTCAGATTTAACAGATTTTATATTCTGTTCAGTATTAACATTTAACAGAAGGAACTGCATGTCATGGTCTGAGAGACCATTAACGATTGGTTTTGTAATATAATTTTGTTCATTGCACTTTTCTATAAAGATATTATCAATGGGTGTTTGTGAGCAATTGGCTACCCTAGTGGGGAACTTTACGTTGAATGATAGTTAACTAACTCAGATAAGTTCTTATTGGGACAGTCTGTAAGGAAACCTACACTGAAGTCACCAGCAACCACTACTTCTTTCTTTTTGGTTGTTAAATGGGCCAGTACAGCTTCAAGGTGGTTTACAAACAGATTAAAGTTACCTGCAGGTGCTCAATATACACTTAATATTATGAAGGCTCTTTTGTGGAAATCTACTTCTGTTGCACATGCTTCCATATCCTGTTCCAAGCAAAATTTATGAATGTCTATGTTCTTAAATTTATGACAATTCCTGGTGAGTGTGGCAACTCCTCCTTTCTCCATTTCTGCTCTACAAAAGTGAGATGCTAACCTAAATCCTGTAACACTTAAAAGTTCTGTCACATGATGTACAGAAAGGCAAATTATGTCAGCTGGGTTTGAGGACTCTAATTCATCTATGCAGATAATTAATTCATTAATTTTATTTCTCAGTCCTCAAATATTTTTATGCAAAAAGACAGCTGACATTTCCCATTGACTGAGTTAAAATTAGGTAGAGCTGAAATTTCTGCTGTTTGTTGAACATTCTTAACCAATAGCTGTTTATGCTGATGTAATAAGCTAGAATTATGTTTTTTGGTTTCCTTCTCAAACTGAACGTTTGTCTCAGTCCTAACCTCTCTTAAAACTTGGTTTCTTTCTGTCCTCCCTGCCATAAAAAAGGGTCTTTTCTGAACCCCATGCTCTCACTTTAGAATGTTATCCTGTCATTGGTTATTCCATCTTTTTCTCATGTCACCTTCCCCTTGTCTGTGCCCTCCTGGGCCTCCAAAAAGTGGGCCAATCCAGAATTTATTGCCAGTGGAGAGACGAAGGCACTTTTTCAATTGCAAGCAACATGTCCTGTGGACACACATTGTGTGTCTTTAATGTAGTGGATTCCACTGTCTTCTGCATCCTCATGTTGTTGATAATTACTGATTCCTCTGCCTTTAGGGGGCAGTTTCCCACCCCATGGGCAAGAGTGTGGCCTAAAACTCTGATCAATCCTCAGTTGTGTCTGACAAGGCCATTGGCAGAATGAGCGTGACTTCTTATGCCAGAAGTCTTTGGCTGTCATTGCTGAGGACCTTTATTCAAAATTTAAGCAGTGACAGAGTTCAAACAAGGTACCTAGGATGTTTTGATTAGCAGTCAAAGACACTACCCTAAACCAGGGGTGGACCTCTTGAAGTAATGTAAGAGGCAGATAAATAAATACGAAAGAAAAGAACATAACCCTCTTTAAAATTTTAGTGTAACCCATTTTCAAAATATGTAAATAAAATAAGTACAGTATGGTCTTTTTATCCCTTTGGTTCTTTCTTCCTGGAGATATTTCCTTAACTCACCTTTTATTTACAGAATAAAATGGTTAATTCAGGCGTGATTTTCTTACAAAACATGTCCCAAACAGCAACATGAGCAGCAGCAAATACATTACAGAACACAATGGTGTTGTTCTCTTTTACAAAAAATGGTTGTGTACATTGCAAACTTGTATATCTTTAAGAAGTCTCAATGTCTGGAGAAAGAACAAAGGAATGAAGAGGAAATGTCGCAATGCAGTATCACAAAAGAGGGTTTGCAAATGATATGATTCTCACTATCTTTCTAGTGACTAGGGGGGATTCTCAACATCTCTCAATAACTTCCTTTTTTTACTTTTTTAATACAACCTGTAAGCCAAGATAAAATATACTTCACTGTCAATAACAAATATATAATACAAATTGCGTACATTTCATAATATAAGAATAACTGTATTCTTCTCTCTACTTATCCTCTATAAAATTATATCCCCAACATTTTTACTCATTACATTGAAATCACACTTTTTGTTATGTATGTCACAGTAACATGTCATGTTTTGCTGATATGAACTGCATTACACTCAAGACATGGACCCTTTCATTAATTTCTTGTATCTGACTTCCTGTTGGTTCCACACACAGTTGAAATGCCATTAAAAGACAATTTTAAAGACATACAAAAATAAACTATTGATAATTTGATATTTCATGACCAGCAACAAAATAATGGGAAAAGACAATAATAATATTACAGACCAATGACAATCATCTTATTTCACAATCCATTCTTCATACAAAAAATTTTATGGTCACTGATAAAGCACTACAGTTACAACAGATAATTCTTATTCTCTTGACTTCTTGTCACCTATTACTTCTACTTTCAAAAATCTTTGGTTACGGGCTCAAAATGTCTTGTATCACTGGAACAGAAAATACAAATAACTAATTAGTTAAAATTAACAAACTACTGTAGTTACTTCTAAAAAAATGAAAGTTGTACACTAAAAAAGTTATCTTTTTCTACCTCTCTCTTTCTCTCTTCTCGAGTAGTGACATAAAGAAAAGAAATTGGAACACTGTGATCCTGAATCGCTTATTAATGAAATCATTGTAAGGATCACAGTAGCTTTTACTAATAATAGTTTGAGCACTGGGTACAAAAGAAGATCCATATCTGGATTTGCAACCAGTCATTAATAACAGTTTTTGGGTTCTCGGTGGTAAGCTCTTTAATAACATCTTTTATTTGCAGTTTACTTTATTTCTCCACTTTCTTTTGTTTTCCTACACTTTTTTTTTTGTTCAATTCATGCCTCACTTGTCTTTCAATCAATACATATTTGTTAGTAATTTCTACATTAAGTGACACATGGTTCTGTAGACTTAATTTCAGTGACTTGCAAGAGCACAGATATATGTTCACCAAAATCTTGTAGCACATACTTACTTTGAACACACTATAATCGGTAACGTCTCCCATATGGGTATAGTGACAAATATCCCAACAGTATTTCTGTCCCTGGATCTCTGAGCTTTGCTCCTATCTCCAGAATTGTTCCGTTTACATGGAATAAATAATGACTGAAACATCAAAGGTAAAAGAAAATTCAGTGTGTATGTAGCAACCCAGAATATGATCATATTATACACTTCAATTACTTATCACAATGGAAAACGAGAAACTGTCTACAGCTCTGTATAACAGAATAATAATAATAATAATAATAATAATAATAATAATTTAAGGTTTTAACATTAAATGGGCAGTGAGCTTGCTACAGATTCATTATTAGCTAACTAGGCAATGAGGGAGAAAGGGATTACATGGACCTAGCCAAGGAAGAGAGAGACTGATGGAATTTGAGAAACCACAGAAAACAGGAACTAGGATGACTGGGACGGGATTCACATGCACCTTCTTCTAAGTAATGGTCTTATACCCTGACCAGTGTGAGAGTCCCAAAATACTATAATATTTTTTGTAATAAATGAAAATGAAATACGCACACAAAAATCCCAGTCCACTTTTGAAAGTGAAGTCTACCAGGGAAAGATTACAAGAAGTTTCCAATTCCCATTTATCAAATAACTGGAACTGCACCTGACAATATTCTTACATTGTCAGATTTTAAAAGCTCACTAACACAAAATGTGCCAACATTTGATTTTCTTAAAATATTCTTATGAAAATAACATTTTGAGTCATTGCAGATGTTGGAGAACCTACTTAAATGAGATAATGAAAAACCACAGAGAAATGACAATAAAAATTAGTTAATTGAACACATCACAAGCACTACAGATGACTCTACAATAGACACATGGCCGTTTCCATGACTGATGAAAACACTAAGCCTATTCGTCAGTATATCCAACCACACTTATGTCAAATGATCAATTATTATATGAAGTTTTGAATAAGAATAAAGTTTGTTTACATCTTTTCCAAAATTTTGTCCCTTAACCAGAGGGAAGTTTGCATGTCAACAGCAAGCAATCCCACTGAAATGGCTGATGACAAGATCATGATTTCCATTTAAAACTGTTATTTGCCATACAAGCCATACAACTGTGGACAAAATGTCTTGAAGAGGTTTAAATTGTGACAATGGGACTTTATGCAGCCATTATCCACAGCTTACAAACTGTTAAGGTAACTAAGTACATAAGTATGGTTAGAGAATAAACTGGTGTTTCTGCTTCACAATGTACTTGCATAGCAGTTTAAATTTACTTTGCCAAGAATGTAACACTGGATCACCCATCCCAGCTTCTCAATCTTTCATATGCTGATTTCAACCTATTCCCGCTGGTAAAAACCTAACTCAAGAGGCTCTGTTTCAGAAATTTTCAGAAGTGATGGGTTCTGAACCTCACAGCTGAAGTCACTTTCTGACAAATATGAGTGGACTGAAAATTTACATCTACATCCATACTCTACAAGCCCTCTTGCACTGTGTGGTGGAGAGTACTTTTTGTACCACTGCCACTTTCCCCTTTTCCTGGTCCAGTTGGAGATGGTTCATGGGAAGAATGACTGCTAGCAATCATCCATGTGAGCTCAAATCTCTCTAATTTTGTCTACATGGTCCTTTTGTAAGATATGTGTACAAGGAAGCAATATACAGTAAAACCCCATATTAACGAACCCACTTTTAAGAAAATCCCACTTTTAAGGAATACTTTCGTTTGTCCCGGAGATAACGCCATAAAAACAGTGTTGCTGAAATTCGGTTTTAGCGAATCGCACTTTCTTTTAAATCCCGCTTTTAAGGAATAAGTGTGTTACAATTCGCTAATTAAAATACGGTCTGCAGCTGCACTTCTTGTTTTCGGACAACAAATCGTAACGTGAGGCTTTGATCATTTGCATTCTTAAAATTGATGTCCACATTAGCGTTCAGATATTGGTCTCGTAACGATAGTAGTGAAGTTATAGAGACTGATGAATGTTAAACAGATGATTTGCAAACACAATTCTTCTGCACTACCGTGCTCCAGCCGTCATGTCTGACGCTATAAAGTGAAAGCATTATATATATAATGTAGTTGTGTAGTCTACTTACAATAGTGTTTTTGTGTGTGTAATATGGCCAGCAAATGAAGAAAACTGACGATACAGCAGATGCTAACAATTATTCGGGATTTTGAAGAGAATCGCAATGTTGCAAAGAAATACGATTTGGCGCCATCAGCTTTGTGTGGAATAATAAAAAATAAGGAGGCTTTATTAATTTAGAAGCACGCAGTTCATGTTCATCAAAAAGGAAGAATATTCGTGAGTCGTCTTTCAAAGCCGTAGAAACTGCTCTATTAGACTGGTTTCAGGGAATAAGAGCCGCAAATATTCCCATAGGTGCCAATGTGTCGCTTGAGAAGACACTAGAAATTGCACTGAGGATGGTATATGAAAACTTCAGTGCATCTCATGGCTGGCTAGAACGTTTTAAAAAACGTCACAATCTCTCAATCCAAAATTTAAGTGGAGAAAGTGCATCTGTGGGCAATGAAAGAGTGGAGCATTGGAAAAGCTATACTTTGCTGTGGTGCAACATCGTTTGTGGAGGACGATATCCCTGAAGAAGATTGGAATGTTATAGATGTTCCTGAGACAGAGACATTCCAAGATTTTATTTCATGTGATGATAATGTACTTTTCTTCTACACCCACTATGGACATGAGTGAGCTGTTTGCTCCTGATATTGGTGAAAAAACTGAAATTGGTGGTGACAGTGGTGGTGACGAGGATGATGATGATGATGATGAAGATGTGGACTCACCAACACCAAGTTTTTCTGCAGCTGTGGAAGTACTTGAGACTGTTAGAAGGTATTTCTCATCCTTCGTTGTGGATGAGTCAGTTCTTAACAGTATTAACCAGCTGAAACGACAACTTCTAGGCGTACGCTCTGCTGGAAGGAAGCAGCCGACTACTCTTCTAGATTTTTTTCAGAAATAAAGACAGTATAGCAGTTTTATCCATTATTGTGATATCTAATTCATTGAGTGCCATTAGCTAAATAAAGTTTTCTCCTTTTAAATTAAGATACCAGTTGATGACTTTTGATGTGACCTAACATCCAAAATATCTATAAATTTGGCAAGAAACATTTTCATGTTCACTGTATTTTTGTATGCAGCACAAGGTGAGTTTGTGATTATGCAGTGTGCGTTTTGACCTAAACCATTATTTAAGGAAAACCTTCTTTTAAGGGACAAATTTTTTGGTCCCCAGAGATTCGTTAAAAGGGGTTTTACTGCACTGATTGACTCTTCTAGGAATGTACTCTCTCAGAATTTTAACAGGAAACCACAGTGTGATGGTAAATGTCTCTCTTGCAGTGTCTGCCACTGGGTTTGGCTGAGCACTTTCTAAATAAGCCTGCAAAAAAGTCATTGCTCTTCTTAGGATCTTCTGAATTTCTTCTTCCAGTCCTGTCTGGTAGTACAGATCTTAGACTGATAAGCAATATTCGAGTATTGTTCGAAAAAGCGGATAGTTAGCAACCTCCTTTGTTGGGGGACTGCATTTCCCAAGTATTCTTCCAGTAAATGTCAGTCTGACACTGCCTTACCTGCAATTAGTTTTATGTACCCATTCCACTTTAAATTGCTTTGTACGCATATTGTTACATATTTTATGGATGTGACTGCTTCCAATGATTGTTCTTCAATCATGTAATAATACAGTAATGGGTATTTTTGTCTATTTATGCAATAAGCTTTCCATTTATTGTACAAACAATGTCATAAATGAATGCAGGAAGGTATTACTTTGAATTCTATATACCTCAAGTGTTACAAATATGGTAAATGTTTTACAGATACTACATATTTAGGAAAGTAAGAGTGTGACATACCTGTCAAATGGGTGCAAAATATCTGTTATTGTTACCACTTAAAAATTATGAATTATTTAGGAATAAAGGAGGTGACTCACTGAAAGGCATAATTACTGCATCGTCAATAGATACACAAAACAAAAGGTACAGAGCTTGGCTAGCTTTCGGAATGCGCTTCCATTTTTAAGCTTGTGGGAAAAATATGCGAGCTTGCTCCCCCCCCCCCCCCCCCCCCCCCCCCCCCCCACACACACACACACTATTTGGTCGGGGGTGGGAGGGCTGCGAGGTGTCTTAGGTTTATTCCAAGAAGGTTATAGAAGCAAAGGATGTGGTGTTAGTATAGTTCCCATCACGCAGCTCAGAAAAACTGCTGGTGGGGAGAGTCCAGATGGTACAGGTTGTGAAGCAGCCATTTAAATCTCATATGGTGTCCACTGCTATATGTTCTGCCACTGGGTGATCCACCTTGTTTTTGGCAACAGTTTGATGGCTGGTTGGTTGTCATACCAATGTAAAACACTGTGCAGTGGTTGCAGTGTAACTGGTATCTAAAATGGCTGCTTTCACAAGTGGCCCAGCTTCTGATAGGGTAGGCTAAGTCTATGTCGGGACTGGAGTACGTGGTGCTGGGTGGGTGGATTGGGCAGGTCTTGCATCTGGGTTTTCCATAAGGTTAAAATACCTGTGGCAGGGGACTGGGGTTGGGAGTGGCACAGGGATGGACTAGGATGCTGTTGAGGTTGGGTGGGAAGCAGAACACCACTTTGGGAGGGGATAGAAGTATCTTGGGTAGGATGCCCCTCATTTCAGGGCATGATGATAGATAATTAAACCCATGATGAAGAACATGGTTCAGTTGTTTCAGTCCCAGGTGATATGCGGTAACCAGTGGGGGAGCTTCTTTGTGGTTGGTTCTTGGGATGGGTGTGAGGATCAGGTATTTGTGAGCATATGGCATGGGAGATCTGCTTGTGAATTATTTCTGGAGGATATTGCCTGTCTTCAAAGGGCTTCGTGAGGCTTTGAGCACAATGGGTGATGGAGTTTTCATCACTGCAGATGCATCAACGATGGGTAGTCAAGCCAGGCTGTGTGGGAGGGATTTTTTGGTGTGGAAGGGGGTTGCAGCTGTCAAAGTGCAGATACTGTTCGTGATTGGTGGGTCTAATGTTGGCCAAGATGTGGGGGAGCCATCTGAAAGGAGGCCATCGACATCTAGGAAGGTGGTATGATTGGTAGAGGAGGACCAGCTGAAGTGGATGGGAGAGAAGGTGTTGAGGTTGTAGAGGAATGAGGATAAGGTGTGTTGGCCTTGGGTCCAGATTACAAAGATGTCAATAGACCACGATTTTGGGGTTTTGGGAAGCTAGGAAATGTTTCCTCTCCATGGCCCAAGAAGAGGTTGGCATAGGACGGTGCCATGTGGGTGCCCATGGCTGCACCATGAATTTGTTTGTATACCTTCCCCTCAAAGATGAAGTAGTTATGGGTTAGGACGTAGTTTGTCAGGTGTACGAGGGATGAAGTGGTGGGTTTGGAATCCACAGGACACTGGGAGAGGTAGTATTCAATCACAGCAAGGCCTTGGGCATTAGGAATGGTGTATAGGGAGGTTGCATCAACAGAGACAAGCATTAATCTGGGAGGTACGGGTGTGGGGATGGTGGAGAGCTGATTGAGGAAGTGGTTGGTATCTTGAATGTGGGAGGCTAGGTTTAAGACAAATGCTTGGAAATGTTTATTGACAAGGACTGAGATTCTTTCAGTGGGGGCCCTGTAATCAGGCCCAATAGGGTGCCCAGGATTGTTAGGTTTGTGGATTTTGGGAAGCAGGTAGAAGGTGGGATGTGGGCTGTTGTTGGGGTGAGTAGGGAGATGGAATCAGGGGAGAGGTTCTGGGAAGGGCCTAAGGATTTCAGCAGGGAATGGAGGTTATGTTGGAAGTTATATAAACAAATTTGTAGCACAGCCATGGGCACCAATACGGCCCCCTCCCCTATGCCATCTTCCTGGTCTACTACAGGAAACATTTCTAGCTTCCCAAAACACCAAACTGCTGGTCTGGTTCATGTTTATTGATGACATCTTTATAATATGGACCCAGACTAGGACATTTTATCATTACCCCACAACCTCAACACTTTCTCTACCATCCACTTCACCTGGTGATCCTCCACCCGTTGTGCCGTCTTGCTAAATCTTGATCTCCTCCTGTCAGATGGCTCCATCCACACCTTGGTCCACATCAAACTCACCAATCACCAACAGTACCTGCACTTTGACAGCTGCCAACCCCTCCACACTAAGAAATCCCTCTCATACAGCCTGGCCATCCATGGTAGCTGCATCTGCAGTGATGATGACTTCCTTACCCAATATACTGAAAGCCTCACAAAGGCCTTTGCCAACAGGAATACCTAATTCACAAACATATCTCCTGTGCCAGATACTCCCACACACATGATCCTCAAATGCATTCCAAGAACAAAGCACAAGAAGCACCCTTGTTGTCACCCAATAACACACTGAACTGGAACTTTTGTCAGGGCTTTGATTATCTGTCATCATGGCCTGAAATAGAGACATCCATCCAAAATACTACCAACCACTCCCAAAGTGGTGTTCCACTGCCCACTCAACTTCCAAAATGTCCTAGACCATCCCTATGCCACCCCCCCCCCCCCCCCCCAGTCCTCTGCCCCAGGTGTCACACAACTGTGGAAGACCCAGACGCAAGACCTGTGCAATCCACCCACCCAGCATCACATACTCCAGTCCTGTCATAGACTTATCCTACCCCATCAGAGGCCAGGCCACCTGTGAAAGGAGCCATGTTATATGCCAGCTCTGCTGCAAGGACTGCACAGCATTTTATGTTGGTATGACAACCAACCAGCTGTCAACTAGAATGAATGGCCACTGCAAAACTGTTGCCAAAACCAAGGTGGGCCCCTCAGAGGCACAACATGCAGCAGAGCACAACGAATGATATTTCAATGGCTGCTTCACAACTGATGCCACATGAATCCTCCCCATGACTACCGGCTTTTCTGAGCTGCACAGATGGGAGCTCACCCAATAGTGTGTGTGTGTGTGTGTGTGTGTGTGTGTGTGTGTGTGTGTGTGCACATGCACACCATTCCCTACCACAGCAACCCCACCCAGTTTGTGTCCCCACATCAGCTAGTTATGTGCTGTTATCTCAAGCCCTGCACTATGAAATCGCATACCAGCAGTTTGCTGCCTGCCCCCTCTACTTGCACCTCTAGCCAGCTCACAGATGCCTCTCCACTCTTCCACAAGCCACTTTCCCCAACCCCTGTCCTGCCTTCCACCTCTCGCCATCCCTCACCCCACTCAACACCACCTCACCCCAGTACATTCATCATGGGCCAGGAAAGATCTGGCAGTTGGTTGAGCACAATGTAGGGAGACAGGCATGTGCATGTGAGTGAGTGAGTGAGTGTGTATGTGTTTGTGTGCATGTTTCTCACACAAGCTTGAAGAAGGAAGTGCACTCTGAAAGCTAGCCAAGCTCTGTACCTGTTGTTTGTGTACCTATCAACAACACTGAGTTTCCACCTTTTGGTGAGTCATCTCATTTATTCCTAAATAATTCATTTAATAAACTAGACAGAAACATAAAGATGTAGTATACATTAGATCACTGCTTACAAGAGGTTGAAGTTACAGTTAGGTCCATTATCACAATATTGTATGTAAAAATGGAATCAGTCAAGTTGCATAAACAGAAACATATCATTTGTCAAAAGCAAAAAAATACCCAAAAAATTATTTGCACCACTAGCACATATGATAAAATTATTTCTGGTCACATTTAAGAAACAATCATTTTCATGATTTTATTGTAGTTGGTTTCAATCACAGATATCAGGTTACATTTATGAGGGGTGTTCCATAAGCAGTGCAACACCTTTCTTTTCTTTGCCCATTTTGGTGGCAAAATGCAGAATTTGTTGTTCGGCGTTTTGGAATAATCCTGTTTCAGCCCCTATAGTTTCATGAAGTTCCAATAGGCGGTAGCTCCACACATAGCCTCAAAATGCTGTCTGTAACAGAGGTGTGTTCCAAGTAAACAGCTATAATTGATTTTATGCTGTGTTGATAATTTTTGCTTTTGGACCATCTCATTACCACTGAATAAAACAATATCCATGCTATACACCTTTTACCTTTATTCTTTGCAAGGCACCTTCAGTGGTAGGTTTCATCAATGTTGTACTACATGTTGTGTTTTTGTTCCATTTTTGGCACTATTCTCCTTCTTATAATTACCATTTGAAATTTTGTTTTTCAGACTTCACAGTGTAGGAACAGTGCCACAAATGGAACAAAAACACAACATGTAGAACAACATTGATGAAACCTGCCACTGAAGATGCCTTGCAGAGAATAAAAGCGAAACATGTATGGCATGAAAATCACATTTCAATCAGTTGTTGTTAGATGGCCCAAAAGTATAAATAATCAACATACTGTAATATTGCATTGGAACTGATGATGACAGGAAAACAAAAGTTGAAGATGTAGCCATCACCGAGTCTCTTTCAGTGAAAAACCAGAGTATTACAGATATTTAGAGGCTTGCAGAATGTTTATGGAGACTTGGCAGTGAACAAAAGCATGGTGAGTGGTGTCTTGTGACAGCCAGAGCGAGAGCACCAGCAGCAGCGAGTACTGTTTGTATAAAGCGTTTATTTTGCATTTTGTTTACGACCTTCCACTAAGGAAGGGATTCTATTTGTGTTTATCTGCTCTGCATAGTAACTAACAGTTCTTGATAAAACTTTACGTAGTTTTCGTGTTAGATTTCTTAGTGTTTTCTTGATCGTTTAGAACAGAAAGCGCCCTAAAACCGTCTTTTGTTTGTTTCGCGGCCGTTAGCCACTAGTCACTTGAATCAGCAGTTGTCTTGTGACAGCCAGAGCGAGAGCACCAGCAGCAGCGAGTACTGTTTGTATAAAGCGTTTTTGTACTTATTTGCTGCGCTTAGCTTTTAAATAGTTTTTCTGGGAAAACCTAGCGTAGTTTTTGCGTCTCGTATTTCAGTGAGTGTTTCTTGATTATTAGAGTAGCTCATCAGAAGATTATCTTGGGAATTTGTCACCGTATAGAGTAGGGTAAACATAGTCATGTGTAGGGACTGTGGTTGTTGTGAGCGGACGCAAGGAGAATTGGCCACTCTTCGGGGGCAGGTGGAGGCTTTGTCTGTTAGGCTCATCGAGCTCGAGGCGCAGGCGTCGGCTCGTAGTGGCGTTGGGACAACTGTGGTGAGACCTATGCCTACTTCGGTGGCCTTGGAATCACATGGAACCCCTGATGTCGCTGCGTCTTCCGGCAGTGAGCATCTTATCGGTCAGCCATCACTCCAGGGTGAATGGCTGACAGTGGTGGGCTCGCGTGTGCCTGGCCGAAAGGCGAAGGTGGGATCTGGCCGCGTGGCAACTGCCTTACCCCTTTCCAACAGGTACGGGGTGCTTCCTAGTGGTGATGACATCGTTTCCGAGCCACCACAGGATGCCTCGCCTGTTGGGCCAGTGGCCGATTCTCCGGCAAGGTCCCGACAGTCACAGAGGGCGGGCCTATTAGTTATAGGGAGCTCCAATGTTAGGCGGGTTATGGAGCCCCTCAGGAAAATAGCGGGTAGGTCGGGGAAGAATGCCAGTGTGCACTCGGTGTGCTTGCCGGGGGGTCTCGTCCGTAATGTGGAGGAGGCCCTTCCGGCAGCTATTGAACGCACTGGGTGTGACCGGCTGCAGATAGTAGCACATGTCGGAACAAATGACGCCTGCCGCTTGGGTTCTGAGGCCATCCTTGGTTCCTTCCGGTGGCTGGCTGATTTGGTGAAGACAACCAGCATCGCACGCGGAGTGCAAGCTGAGCTTAATATCTGCAGCATAGTGCCCAGAGTCGATCGCGGTCCTCTGGTTTGGAGCCGTGTGGAGGGTCTAAACCAGAGGCTCAGACGACTCTGCGACTATAATGGTTGCAAATTCATCGACCTCCGTTATTGGGTGGAGAACTGTAGGGCCCCCCTAGACAGGTCAGGCGTGCACTACACACCGGAAGCAGCTACTAGGGTAGCAGAGTACGTGTGGCGTGCACACGGGGGTTTTTTAGGTTAGAGGGACCCCCCCTTGGGCAAAACGATAAAATACCTGACGGCTTACCAGAGAGGACATAATCATCGTTGATAAAGAACGTCCGTCCTCAGAGACCAAAAACAGGAAAAGTTAACGTAATATTGGTAAACTGCAGGAGTATCCAGGGCAAGGTTCCTGAATTAGTATCTCTTATTGAAGGAAATAGTGCGCATATAGTATTAGGAACGGAAAGTTGGTTAAAACCGGAAGTGAACAGTAACGAAATCCTAGACACAGAATGGAATATATACCGCAAGGATAGGATAAACGCCAATGGTGGAGGAGTATTTATAGCAGTAAAGAATTCAATAATATCCAGTGAAGTTATTAGCGAATGCGAATGTGAAATAATCTGGGTTAAGTTAAGTATCAAAGGTGGGTCAGATATGATAGTCGGATGCTTCTATAGACCACCTGCATCAGCAACCGTAGTAGTTGAGCGCCTCAGAGAGAACCTGCAGAACGTCGTGAAGAAGTTTCGTGATCATACTATTGTAATAGGGGGAGACTTCAATCTACCAGGTATAGAATGGGATAGTCACACAATCAGAACTGGAGCCAGGGACAGAGACTCTTGTGACATTATCCTGACTGCCTTGACCGAGAATTACTTCGAGCAGATAGTTAGAGAACCAACTCGTGAAGCTAACGTTTTAGACCTCATAGCAACAAATAGACCGGAACTTTTCGACTCCGTGAATGTAGAAGAGGGTATCAGTGATCATAAGTCAGTGGTTGCATCAATGACTACAAGTGTAATAAGAAATGCCAAGAAAGGAAGGAAAATATATTTGCTTAACAAGAGTGATAGGGCACAAATCGCAGAATATCTGAGTGACCACCATCAAACGTTCATTTCTGAGGAAGAGGATGTGGAACAAAAATGGAAAAAATTCAGAAACATCGTCCAGTACGCCTTAGATAAGTTCGTACCGACTAAGGTCCAAAGCGAGGGGAAAGATCCACCGTGGTATAACAATCATGTACGAAAGGTACTACGGAAACAAAGAAAGCTTCATCATAGGTTTAAGAGTAGTCGAATCATAGCTGATAAGGAAAAGCTGAACGAAGCGAAAAAGAGCGTAAAGAGAGCAATGAGAGAAGCATTCAATGAATTCGAACATAAAACATTGGCAAACAATCTAAACAAGAACCCTAAAAAGTTTTGGTCATATGTAAAATCGGTAAGCGGATCTAAATCCCCTATTCAGTCACTCGTTGACCACGATGGCACCGAAACAGAGGACGACCGAAGAAAGGTAGAAATACTGAATTCAGTGTTCCGATACTGTTTCACTGCGGAAAATCGTAACACGGTCCCTGACTTCAGCCGTTGCACGGACGCCAAAATGGAAAATATTGAAATAAACGATATCGGAATTGAAAAACAACTGCTATCACTTAGTAGCGGAAAAGCATCCGGACCAGACGAGATACCCTTAAGATTCTACAGTGATTATGCTAAAGAACTTGCCCCCTTTCTATCAGCAATTTATCGTAGATCGCTGGAAGAACGTAAAGTACCTAGCGACTGGAAGAAAGCGCAGGTCGTTCCCATTTTCAAGAAGGGTCATAAATCAGATGCGAATAATTATAGGCCTATTTCGCTTACGTCAATCTGTTGTAGAATAATGGAACATGTTTTGTGTTCTCGTATTATGACGTTCTTAGATAATACAAATCTCCTTCATCATAAACAACATGGATTCCGCAAACAGAGATCATGTGAAACTCAGCTCGCCCTATTTGCCCAAGAAATTCACAATGCCGTAGACACTGGCGAGCAGATTGATGCCGTATTCCTGGACTTCAGGAAGGCATTTGATACGGTTCCGCACTTACGTGTAGTGAAAAAAATACGAGCTTACGGAATATCGGACCAGGTTTGTGATTGGATTCAGGATTTCCTAGAAGAAAGAACACAACATGTCATTCTTAACGGTTCAAAATCTGCAGATGTAGAGGTAATTTCGGGAGTACCGCAGGGAAGCGTGATAGGACCTTTATTGTTTACAATATACATAAATGACTTAGTTGACAACATCGGTAGCTCCGTGAGGCTATTTGCAGATGACACGGTTGTCTACAAGAAAGTAGCAACATCAGAAGACTCGTACGTACTCCAGGAGGACCTACAGAGGATTAATGCATGGTGCGACAGCTGGCAGCTTTCCCTAAACGTAGATAAATGTAATATAATGCGCATACATAGGGGCAGAAATCCATTCCAGTACGATTATGCCATAGGTGGTAAATCATTGGAAGCGGTAACGACCGTAAAATACTTAGGAGTTACTATCCGGAGCGATCTGAAGTGGAATGATCACATAAAACAAATAGTGGGAAAAGCAGGCGCCAGGTTGAGATTCATAGGAAGAATTCTAAGAAAATGTGACTCATCGACGAAAGAAGTAGCTTACAAAACGCTTGTTCGTCCGATTCTTGAGTATTGCTCATCAGTATGGGACCCTTACCAGGTTGGATTAATAGAAGAGATAGACATGATCCAGTGAAAAGCAGCGCGATTCGTCATGGGGACATTTAGTCAGCGCGAGAGCGTTACGGAGATGCTGAACAAGCTCCAGTGGCGGACACTTCAAGAAAGGCGTTACGCAATACGGAGAGGTTTATTATCGAAATTACGAGAGAGCACATTCCGGGAAGAGATGGGCAACATTTTACTACCGCCCACATATATCTCGCGTAATGATCACAACGAAAAGATCCGAGAAATTAGAGCAAATACGGAGACTTACAAGCAGTCGTTCTTCCCACGCACAATTCGTGAATGGAACAGGGAAGGGGGGATCAGATAGTGGTACAATAAGTACCCTCCGCCACACACCGTAAGGTGGCTCGCGGAGTATAGATGTAGATGTAGATGTAGAAAGCTACTACTCCTGGAACTTATGAGCACTCTCATTCAAGTTGATCAATGGGTCACAATTAAACATCTTGCTGCACAATTGGATGTCTCTGTTGGTAGTGGTGATATTCTCGCGCACTAGTTGGGGTACGTAAAAGCATGTGCCCACTGCGTTTCTCATTACCCAGCAGAAAACCATAAAGAACAATGAAGGAACATCTGCAAATAAATGCTTCAGGTTATGAGGCTATTAATGACAATTTTTTGATGAACATCATTACAGATGATGAAACATGGGTTCATCACTTCAAACTAGAAACAAAATGGAAATCCACGGAGTGGCGTCACACCATCTCTCCTCCAAAGAAAAAGTTCTAAGCTGCATCCTCAACATGTAAAGTCATGGTGACAGTCTTCTGGGACTCTGAAGCAGTTATTCTGTTTGATGTCCTTCACCATAGTGCAATGATCAACTCTGAAGGGAACAGTGCTACCCTCAGGAAATTGAAGAAATGACTTCAGTGTGGTTATCACCACAAAAATGCAAACAAACTTCTCCTTTTCCATGACCACATGGGGCCTCAGCTAAGTCTACGCACCACAGAGGAGCTCATAAAACTTCATTTGACTGTTATTCCTCATCCATCCTATAATCTGGATCTCACACCTTCTGATTTCCATCTGTTTAGACCAATGAAAGGTGCTCTCCACGGGAAGTAGTATGTGTATGATGGGAGGTTATTGATGCAACAAGCCATTGTCTCCGACATCTACCAGTAAAATGATGCCATGTGAGCATAAAGGTCCCCTCAGTAAGGTGGCATAAGGCCATCGCATTAGACAGAGATTATGTCCAAAAATTTGGCTTTGCAGCCAAAGAGTGGGGAATAATATGGTGCACTGGAATCCTGAAGGAAACATACCTGCTTTCAGAAAAAAATGTGTTGCATTACTTATTGAATGCCCCTCGTAACAATGAAGTCGCCATAATACATAATGGAATGTCACTTCAAGCCCTTATGATCAATCAAATGTTTTCCGTTTTTGATTGTACACTGGAATATCACGGAGACAGTATTTTTAATGCTGATTTCCTATTCCTTGTGCTATATTAAGTCTTCCTGCACTAGGAAACAAGGCTGTGTGATTGGAAGTTTCTGCTGTAACATCCCAATGAGAATGAGGTAATTATAAATGGAAATCTGCTAGAGTATTATATCAATATTTTACATTCTTTTCTGTAAAAATACTGCTGTTCAGCACTTCACAATACTTACTTGATTCTCCAGCCACTGTTTTCAGCAGGTTTTGGTAAGTATCTACCATAAAGCTCAAATATTTCTTTATTTAAAATGTCTGGTTGCGGGTACGGATACACACCCTCATCACCAGGAGATGATGTATATGTATCCAATAATTCTTTCATGCTAGAAAATAAACAAAAAAATAAATAAAATAAAAGTTCAGCAAAAACACCAACTAACAGTAAATACCTTACAAAATGCTTTCTCTGATATATCAACGGTGGCCACTGCCTCTAATCTTTGAATTTGTACATATTATAAGGATTGAAGTATGTCGGTCTGTTCTATGTTTCCTCCTGCTGATCAATTTCAGCCAAACTTGGTACACACTGTATATCACTTACCATCTGAAAAGAACCACCACTCCACCTTTCTCTCAAAGGGTAGGGGTGAAAATATCATGTAGCTCACAATACACAAATAGCCAGGCTATATTCAAACAGTATTTCAAATTGGAAGCACTTGGTGACTTGCAACCAAATTTACATGTAATTTCAAACCTTTATGAGACTTTTTCTTGCTGACACCCCGCCCACTCCTTCCCCTCCACCCCTACAAAATGATGAAAGAGAAAAAAGTTTACCACTTATGACATTTTCACTACTCATGCGAGAAAACTGCTGCATCACACATGACCTCTCAATTTATTATTTCTTTACTACAAATTCTGTTAGCGGCACATTTTTCAGACAGTATTCACATATACCACTGAATGTAACTGCAAAAATATGTCATTGTAAAACACAGGAGATGTTGTTGTGGTGTTTGCTCCCCAAACAGCAAAACTCCTTTACTACTTTAAGTGTCTTATTTCCTAATCTAATTCCCTCAGTATCACCCGACTTAATTCGACTACATTCCATTATCCTCGTTTTGCTTTTGTTGATGTTCATCTTATATCCTCCATTCAAGACACTGTCCATTACACTCAGCTGCTCTTCCAGGTCCTTTGCTGTCTCTGACGACTTCATGAGTATGTATATCAATCTTTGCAGTTGTACCACAGAGATTTCACAGTAATGTTAAAGCTAAATATAAATACATGTGTAGAAATGAAGTTACAGCAGTTGTGTGGTATGTTCAGCCCAGTTGAATTAGTTATTAAGCTGGAATCCCAACAATTTTGGATGTTACTGTGTGTTTTTTGAACATAATGAATGTCTAAACGAAGGAACCAAAACAAAAGTAAAAAAAGAAATGCTTGCAGCTATTTTTTTTTTAAATACAATGAATCGCCCATAAATCATGTGGACATAAACGTGAAATAATTAATTATTAAGCTGTAATCCCTACTGTCCAGGACAGCTGCCACACTTGAATCAATCTCATTACGAAACGGCACCTATTTACACTCAGCTGTGCGCCTCTGTTTTGCTAACACGCCGTTCTAAGTCACATACTCACACCACCTAGGTTGAGCCAGAGGGCCCCTTCTACTTGTAACTTGCGCCATGCAAACTGCTGTGTTTACTCTTTTTAGCAGTTTGACGGCCCTGTGGCCTCCTTTCTACTTCACAACTGCTGGTCAGCATAACTTACTGTCAACCGGCCTGCACCTGGCTGTAATTTGCGCACTCAGGAATGTTGCACTGAATCTACCTGGCTGAAACACATTGACTGGTTTTGTTTTCTGATTACTTTAAGTGCAGACATGATAATGTGGCAGTTGGCCACAAGCATAAGCAAACAATAATTTTGCTCGCTTGAGGGTTGAGGAGTGGTGCAGGTGGAATAAACCCCACCACCATCTCACAGTGCTGCCTGCATACACCCATGTTCTAGGTTTCTGCGAAAGCAGACAGAGACATGGGATAGCATTCATCTCACGCTAGGTGGGGAGAACCCTACGTCACAGTGACGTAACGCTACGTCATCTTGACGTAAATAAAACTAAACCGACTTCATGAGTACGTATATCAATCTTTGCAGTTGTAGCACAGAGGTTGCACAGTAACGTGAAAGCTAAATGTAAATACATGTGTAGAAACGGTGCAACCTATGTGGTACAACTGCGAAGATTGATACACGTACTCATGAAGTCGATTTAGGTTATTTACGTCACAATGACGTAGTGTTATGTCACTATAACGTAGGGTTCTCCTCATCTAAAGTGGGATGAATGCTACCAGACACATGGTCACAAAGATTGCTGATGCCTTCTGGCATTGTGAGGGGCATACTCAAAATAAAAAATAAAACAATGAGCATACACACAACACAAGGCGAAACTGAGTGCACAAAGCATTGGCAACAGCTACCATGCAATTGCTCTTGCTGTGATTGGCAGTATCATAAATAAGGTGAAGCCCAACATTTACAGGCATCTTTGGCAACCCATAGTTCAAAACACCCCTGGTCCTCCCCTGCCAATCAAAAACTGTCACATTTTCAAGTATGCTACCAGACAGACATATGTGTTTCTTTGTTTTAAAATGCAGAGCAACAGAAAACATTATATGGGCTTCAGTACTGAATTGTACAGCTATTGCTTTAGCCGCCATTTTGGCGTATCAGTGACAGTGAATTGCCAACATCAGCCATTTCCGAGTCTAGTAATTAACTTTGTTATTCTGATATTGATATATGTCTAGTGGCTGAGTCCTGTGTAGCCATATGAGGCATGTATGCTATAGATCATTTAACAGCCCACAGCTGACATCGTGCACAACAGCGAATATTCTTACTGACCACATAAAATGTAAATTTTTAACATCTATCCCACCCAAAGGGACGATATAATATGTTATCATCAGAAAGTGGACATTTTGCTCTTATATAGTGGCACAAAAGAGCAGGCTATCAAACTTCAAAAGGATCTCAACAGTGCAGACCCTCAAATGCACTTCACAACACAGCATCAAAATAACCAGTCTTTGCCATACTTAGATCTAATTATATCCATATGTGATAACCGCATCACATATGATATCTGTAGGAAAGAGTCAGCCACAAATGTCATTTACATAATTCATCTGTCACTATATTTATAAAATTGTAGTTTTGGGCACCATGTTGTTGTCACTACACAGAGTGCCTTTAAGCACACAAAACTATGAAAAAGAACTTCAGATCATTAAATTCATTGTGAACACTAATGGTTATCCCATGCAGGTTAGAGATTCTCTCATCTGGCAAATGCAATGTACGAAGAGCATGAAATTACCCTCATACCCACTGATCAGGATGCATGTGGAAGAAGTATTATAAAATCCTGTATCTGGGTACCATTCATGTAAATTTACACAAATGGCTAAAGAAGGCTGATGTTATCACTAGTTTGCATATGCAAAACCAAGTAGCCCTAAAATTGAGTCACTCACAACAAAAAACTGTACAAGCAATCAGGTATTTACGAAGTAAAGTGTGATGGTTGTGAATGTCAGTACGTCCGACAGACCATATATGCATTTTCCTCTAGATCTGAGAAGCGCCAGGATGTAGGTAATTCTGAATCAGCCTCTAACAAATCTTTTTGAGGCTTTCAACAATTTAATATCTGATCTCCACAAAAGTCTTAATACCCTTCATCTTCTACCTAAAGAACAAGTCCTGAATTTCTGGAAGAGAGAGAAATCCTCTACAATCTGTAACATATGCCAGACTGCACTTTTAATGAGCAAACTATGCTCAAACATAGGTTCATTCTCAACAATTCTGAGTTCTTGAAGCAGCACAATGCTGAGTCTACACTCTCAAATTTCTGCAATCTACATATAGTGGAGATGCTGAGTCGCAGATAGGCACGAAAAAAAGATCTTCACACTTAAAGCTTTCGGCCAATGGCCTTTGTCAACAATAGATGCACATACATTCTATCCTGATTTTCCATTGTTTGAAATTGTTGTACAGTCATACACAGCATAATATAACCTCATAGGTCCACTAGTTTGTACGTCAACTAATTGTGTCATGTTTATTGGTTATTATTGCTATACACATACCCATGCACTGTTCATAGGTTAAATCAATTTACATCTGAATTTTCATACTTGGTTGATATCTGACTATGGGCACCTTAGGTTACACTAGTTATTACCTGTATCTGCACACACACAGCCATGCTCTTTAACATACATGATATAGTTTTTGATGCTTGTGTTTTATAACTGTTTTTTATTTCACTTCATATACTTTAGCTTCCACCAGGGTTTTAGTCTGTGCTCGGTTGCTCACTCTAGACCTAACTTTTGATTTTGCAATTCCTGGCCTTCAAATAGATTTTTATGTCTCATTTTATTATCTTTATGATCACTACAGACTGCTGTGCTATGTACGGTATGGTATCACCACTCCATTGCCCATTTTTATTGCCCAGATAATGCATTTTTATTTCAGTATAAATCTGTTTCATGTAGTACCACCATAATTTTTGCTTTGTACCATGGTTCTGTCTCATTTCTATTTTCTGGCTTCTATATTAATGGAAGCAGATGGTTCAGTTAACAGTGACATGTTACTTTACTTCACCATCCACACAAGTTCATGTAACAGCCAGCTGTGACACCTTGCCCCAGCTGTTAAACAAAATTTAGTTTCCTCTGTGCTGGCGAGACAGGCGTTTTGCTGACAGCTCTGGCACATAAGTGTGCATGCTCATGACAAACCATTTGAGTAAGCATCCATTTGCCAAGGCTTTAACTGTTCTGCCTTATAACGTTATCACTGTACTACAGCAAGTCTTCCCTTTCTGGTTACAGTGTGTAACATCCAATGATGGAGCAACAGTCTCTAATAATAGTTATGCTAATATAATTTACAACTGGTGCACATTTCTCAATCTTATCAGTATGGTCCTCAGTTGTGTTTGTTCACCAAATCAGATTTTATGTTAAGGGGGAAAGTCAACGAGCTCTTGATTCTTGGAAGATGTGAAGAATTGTTTGTCTATTTTTAGATGGCATTTAACCAGACAGTAGATATCCTTCACACAAGTGTTTATAAGCTAGATGAGTGTGTATATTATATAATACATAGGGTTAGGTTAGTCATATTTATAAAAAATGAATACATTAAAAAATATAGATATAAGTTAGTTCCCTGTAGATCAGCATATGGAAGCAGCTTCTTGGGAGTTAAGACTGATGTGCAGATAAGAAGGTAGGTGGTGAAGATGAATGCAGTAGCAAGGGACTGTGTACACATGAAACTTCATCCAGTAACATCATTCTGGTACATCTGACTGTACTGTGCTCTTTGGTGTGTGCTTATTGCATTTTGTGTTGATCTTCATGTTATGTACATACAGCATTTAGCCATTTAAGTGTTCATTATAATTGACACACAGCAAATACAACAGTCATTATAGTAATAGAAAAATGTATTGAGAGGGTTAAATGCAGAAACCATGTGCTCATGTGGAACTCTGCCAATGACCAGGAAAGAGAATACTTTGAGCATGCAGCGTATTCTGTTGTTTTATTTCTCTCTCTCTCTCTCTCTCTCTCTCTCTCTCTCTCTCTCTCTCTCTCTCTCTGCACGGTACATGCCAGGCAGCCACATTCTAACATAAAATGCTACTCTGACATTGGGAAATGAAATGTTTTCAATTTTTTTCTTTTTAGGTTCTTATCTGGAAAATAAAAATACTCTATGAGCAATTTTGACACTATATAGAGTGGTCTGTCAAGGAAAAGGAGACTATTGATTTACACTAATTTTAAATACATTTTTGACTGGACAGTAAAAGTGGTTCATTACTGGGCACAATCAGTCATAAATTTCCATACTTGACCACCTCAAGACAGTAGGAAGTCAAAAGTAGACAAATGGATTGTAAAAATCAAGATTCAGAGTTGACTACAGGATATACATTGGTTAACCTAACAGTGAGGCTAAGTTACTTCAGACAAGGTTAAACATTTGTTGACTAGGGCAAAGTTTACAATGACCTTCATGAAATCACTACACTCAATATCAGCGTTAATAAAGTTTGATCCCTTTTTAAGAATAGTTTTCTCACTAGAAACACTAACTCCAATATCTGTAAATTATCAGGGAAACCTTAGATCACAACAAATATTAGAGATTCTTCATAAACAAGAAAATTTACTAAATAATTAGAATGAAGAATGGTCAGAAAGTATTTTCATATTCTCACTCAAATTTCAACATAAAAAAAACTGTATATGAATGATACAATAGAATGTTGATGATTGCAACTCACCACACAGAGGAGGCATCGAGTTGCAGACAGGTGCAATGAGAAAGACCACTAGACCTGTATCATTTCAGGAAAAAAAGTCCTCGTTCCAAAAGACAAGACATGAACAGTGTATCCTGGCACTATGGGCTCAACTGTGGACTGTGTCTGATGTGCACAGCAATCTGCTGGGGTGGGTGGTGGGTGTAAGGAGGCGGCATGTGCCAGTTAGGGGAAGGAATAACAGGGTAGGGGAAAGGGAAGGTGTTGGGTGGGCTGCCTGTGGAAGCATGCAGGAACATGGCAAACACAAGGTGGGCTGTTAGGTGCAGACTCAGGAGCCTCTGCTCGGTGGATGGGGGGAGGTGAACAGAGAAGAGGGGAAAAAAAAAAAAACAATAAGTGGGTTGGTGGGATAAAAGGGGTATGTAGTGATGGAGTGGTAGTGGGGAAGAGGATTGGCAGGGATGCACATCTCCCATGCCTTGTCTATCCAGCTGAAAGCTGCCACCCTCTCCGTACCAAGGAGTCCCTTCCATAAAGGCCAGACACTCTTGGCCATCACATGTGTAGAGACAAGCAGTCCCCCTCTAGATATAACAAAGATCTCAGAGGTCTTCACAGGCTGAAGTTACTCATCCAACCTCATACACACAAACAGATCTTCCATGCCTTCTCTCTGCTGTCACCTACCATCTCCCACATACCCACCATACGGCCATAAAGGAGCACTCCCCTCATGACTCAGGACCACACAGGACTAGAGCAACTGAATCACATTTTCTGCCAGGATTCTGACTACCTCTCATTGTGTCCTGAAATGTGGAATATCCTATGACTTATCCTTCCCACCACTCCCAGTATTCTGCTACCCACTGAACCAATGCAATATCCTGGTCCATCCCCACCTCACCCCTACTCCGAACCCCATGCCCCATGGCTCACATCTCAAAGTAGCCCTAGATGCATGATCTGTCCCACACATCCCCCCACCACCAGCTACTCTAGTCTCCTATCCCATCAAAGGCAGGGCCACTTGTGAAAGCAGTCATGTGGTCTATAAACAAAGCTGCAACCACTGTGCTGCTTTACTTGAATGCATGACAACCGCCATGTTGTCAGCCCGCTTGAATGGCCACTAACAAACTGTGGCCAAGGTTCAACTGGACCACCCAGTTGCAGAACACGCTGCCCAACACAACGCGCTTCATTTCAATGACTGCTTCACAGACTGAAACATTGGCAATCTTCCTAGTGATTCCAGCTTTTTTGAGCTGCGCAAATGGGAACTCTACTACATATCATTTATTCTTGTAACCCCTCCAGGTCTTGACCTTCAAATTTACCTGTCCTCCACCTACCTATCCCCTTTCCCTCCAGCACTAAACTCACCTTCTATCCCACCAATGCAGCTACTGGTCTTTCCCCAACACAGTCAGTCAACTCTGCACCTAGCAACCCATCCTGCACGCACCACATTCCTGGATGTTCCCAAAGGCAGCCCATCATCTTCCCCACCTATACCCTGCTATTCCTCCCCTCCACTACTCCTCTCCCCTCCCAAAAGGATTGCTGTGCCTGTCAGACACAGATGCAATCCACAGTCAGGTCCCAGCACTCAGAGACAGTGGCCATATGCGTGTGAGTTTTCTATTTTGGAAGAAGACGTTCCTTGGCTGAAAGCTAAAATTTTTGCAGTCTTTTTCACTCTTCCTGTCTTTAACTCGACAGCACCTGTTTGTGGCAAGTAGCAATCTACTAAGTACACGAATGAACAAATACCAGGAACTAAAATAAAAAATTCTCTCAAATTTTCTTCTCGAATAAGAAGAAAAAATTGTTAAACCTATAAAAGTAAAATCAATTATATGGTTGACATTTCCGAAATGACCAAAAAGTTTGTACCTTTGATACCTACCCCCTCTGTCCAAATACAGACTGGATTAAAATATATATATATATATATATATATATATATATATATATATATGAAGGAAACATTCCACGTGGGAAAAATTATATATAAAAACAAAGATGAGGTGACTTACCGAACGAAAGCGCTGGCAGGTCGATAGACACACAAAATTCAAGCTTTCGCAACAAACTGTTGCCTCATCAGGAAAGAGGGAAGGAGAGGGGAAGACGAAAGGAAGTGGGTTTTAAGGGAGAGGGTAAGGAGTCATTCCTATCCCGGGAGCGGAAAGACTTACCTTAGGGGGGAAAAAAGGACAGGTATACACTTGCACACACGCACATATCCATCCACACATACAGACACAAGCAGACATATTTAAAGACCACAACACAGTCAGTCAGCTCTGCACCTAGCAACCCATCCTGCACGCACCACATTCCTGGATGTTCCCAAAGGCAGCCCATCATCTTCCCCACCCATACCCTGCTATCCCTCCCCTCCACTAGTCTTTAAATATGTCTGCTTGTGTCTGTATGTGTGGATGGATATGTGCGTGTGTGCAAGTGTATACCTGTCCTTTTTTCCCCCCTAAGGTAAGTCTTTCCGCTCCCGGGATTGGAATGACTCCTTACCCTCTCCCTTAAAACCCACTTCCTTTCGTCTTCCCCTCTCCTTCCCTCTTTCCTGATGAGGCAACAGTTTGTTGCGAAAGCTTGAATTTTGTGTGTATGTTTGTGTTTGTTTGTGTGTCTATCGACCTGCCAGCGCTTTTGTTCGGTAAGTCACCTCATCTTTGTTTTTTTATATATATATGTGGATCAGAATGGTCAATTTAAATAATAAAGCAAGGAATTTCAAAAAGAATCCTGAAGCGTTTACTTATGAAAATAAATACAAATTTTAATCAAGTGGGGAAGCAACAAACTTCTTACAAAATGGGCCAAAGTCTCGAGGGTGGCATGGAGGAGTGGAAGTGAACATGTTAGCAGGTCAGGTGCTGGCATGCAAGAGCTGGCATGCAAGAGAGAAAGAAGCAACCATGCTCCATCCCCAGCCAGCCCACATCCAGAGCACCATGTGATCCTCTCTCACACCCCTATTGGCCAGGGATTGTGAATGAAGTCCATTCAAGGCATTTCTCGATCTCATATATATATATATATATATATATATATGATCGAGAAATGCCTTGAATGGACTTCATTCACAATCCCTGGCCAATAGGGGTGTGAGAGAGGATCACATGGTGCTCTGGATGTGGGCTGGCTGGGGATGGAGCAAGGTTGCTTCTTTCTCTCTTGCATGCCAGCTCTTGCATGCCAGCACCTGACCTGCTAACATGTTCACTTCCACTCCTCCATGCCACCCTCGAGACTTTGGCCCATTTTGTAAGAAGTTTGTTGCTTCCCCACTTGATTAAAATTTGTATTTATTTTCATAAGTAAACGCTTCAGGGTTCTTTTTGAAATTCCTTGCTTTATTATTTAAATTGACCATTCTGATCCACATGCTCATACCAAACCTGCGTCTGCTGTCCTGTGCAAAATATAGAAAAGTTGAAATTGTGGTTTTTCATGCTTCAGGTGGCTCACCCCATTTCAGTACCACAGTACCACACACAGAAAACTCAAACAACGATATGAAATTGTCAGAAATGGCCTTCTTTGGGTCGCTGTTCAATCTAAGAATCACATTGTTCTGAAAGTTGGTGATGGTGTCAAACTGTTGATCTTTCATGAGAATTCCTGCACTTTGTCATTTTGTGGTAGATTCATACTGATAACATCAACTCTTATAGCCCCGCGATGATTTTTTTGGGGAAAGAATTGTCCATGTTTCCCTCTACAATCAAGTCATGACAGGCAAACAAACGTCACCATTTTTGTTTCAGGTGGAGGTATGAAAAAACTTTACACACATTTTGCTTCACAACATTTTGGTGAATGTCTTTTAACACCTGATTTACAGATTCTGTAGCAATTTATGATGCACCTATGTTGACACACTACTGCCTGCTCAAACCGACTGTTCAAACACACAGGTTTTGTTTGCAGTTGTTAGTTCAAGCTGCCACCATAGTTATGGTACTGATGTTGCTCATATGTAAAGAATAAAATCAGTCTCGGAATATTTTGGGCAGACTGTGTATTGTTCTCAGTCTCACATATAGCACATAATTACATTTCATTACTTTTGCAGACATATTGAAATTAGGTCTCTGCACAAAGGATGATTCCACATTTATCAATAACTATTTGCTAGTCTGCTTCCTCCTTACAACATTTTCCTGCATTGTAATTTAGGAAAATGCTGTATAGAGGAAGGAGACTGGTGAATAGTAACTGGCATGTGTGGAATCACTCTTTTTTACTTCATGATCATTACTGACAAGTGGAGTTATGACATTCTTAGGCAATCAAAGTTTGTGTATGAAACTACAGTGGCGTCAACCGCTGTCATTATGGAAACTGAGCAGCATGTGCAACATTACTGCCAACTGTTGTGGTGCCACTAGGGAGTGTCCTCTTAAGAGACAAACACCAGATTCCTGCATATAAGCTTGCCCAAGGCCATTATGAATCAACTGCAATGCCATTGGTGGTGGGACAAGGATCAGTGACCAGTTAGTTGGACACCAGAAATGGACAAAGCATTTAGTGTCCTAAAAAATGCCTCAGCATGGCAGTGTGGCTTGCTCACCCAATTCACTATGCACAGTTAGCTACTGTTGTGGATGCTAGCCATTTGGCAATGAGGGCAGCAATTCACCACTGTTTAGAAGGCCAATGGTAGCCACTGCAGTTTTTCTCCAAGAAGTTACAGGGATCACAACAAAAGTGGAGCAGGTATGACATGGAACTGTTGGCGATCTATGAAGCAATTAGCAGAAGCTAGATCAAAGAGTGTGTTTACAGACCAAAAACTATAACACCTGCCTTTAAAGACCCTAGCGATAAGTGTTCACCAATACAGTTCCCTTATATTGAGTCATAGGCCGGTTTACAACACACACACACACACACACACACACACACACACACACACACACACACACACACACCATGTAAGAGATGGAGAGAATGTAGTGGATGGCTATTTTTCATGCACTTGTGGGATTTCAGTGATTGTAGACTATTACAAGTTCCCGGTGAAATACACTGTGGGTTCAGAACTACAGCAACTATTAAGACCTGCCTACAGATCTGAAGTCCGAACAAATTCCAATTCCTAAGTCTCAGCTGAAGCTGTGGTGTGAAATTACTCAAGGCAAACTGAGACCATACATTTCAGAGAAGTTCTGAAAGACAGTATTATGCAGTGTCCGCATCTTTTCACACTCAGGAGACATGTGCCTTTGGGTACATTTCTGCACTCCTTGCCTGCAAAGCAAAGTGGGCCAACATGTGCACACTGATACTTGAAATTTTCAAGGTACATCTACATCTACATTGATACTCCGCAAGCCACCCAACGGTGTGTGGCGGAGGGCACTTTACGTGCCACTGTCATTACCTCCCTTTCCTGTTCCAGTCGCGTATGGTTCGTGGGAAGAACGACTGTTTGAAAGCCTCCGTGCGCGCTCTAATCTCTCTAATTTTACATTCGTGATCTCCTCGGGAGGTATAAGTAGGGGGAAGCAATATATTCGATACCTCATCCAGAAACGCACCCTCTCGAAACCTGGCGAGCAAGCTACACCGCGATGCAGAGCGCCTCTCTTGCAGAGTCTGCCACTTGAGTTTATTAAACATCTCCGTAACGCTATCACGATTACCAAATAACCCTGTGACGAAACGCGCCGCTCTCCTTTGGATCTCCTCTATCTCCTCCGTCAGACCGATCTGGTACGGATCCCACACTGATGAGCAATACTCAAGTATAGGTCGAACGAGTGTTTTGTAAGCCACCTCCTTTGTTGATGGACTACATTTTCTAAGCACTCTCCCAATGAATCTCAACCTGGTACCCGCCTTACAAACAATTAATTTTATATGATCATTCCACTTCAAATCGTTCCGCACGCATACTCCCAGATATTTTATAGAAGTAACTGCTACCGGTGTTTGTTCCGCTATCGTATAATCATACAATAAAGGATCCTTCTTTCTATGTATTCGCAATACATTACATTTGTCTATGTTAAGGGTCAGTTGCCACTCCCTGCACTAAGTGCCTATCCGCTGCAGATCTTCCTGCATTTCGCTACAATTTTCTAATGCTGCAACTTCTCTGTATACTACAGCATCATCCGCGAAAAGCCGCATGGAACTTCCGACACTATCTACTAGGTCATTTATATATATTGTGAAAAGCAATGGTCCCATAACACTCCCCTGTGGCACGCCAGAGGTTACTTTAATGTCTGTAGACGTCTCTCCATTGATAACAACATGCTGTGTTCTGTTTGCTAAAAACTCTTCAATCCAGCCACACAGCTGGTCTGATATTCCGTAGGCTCTTACTTTGTTTATCAGGCGACAGTGCGGAACTGTATCGAACGCCTTCCGGAAGTCAAGAAAAATAGCATCTACCTGGGAGCCTGTATCTAATATTTTCTGGGTCTCATGAACAAATAAAGCGAGTTGGGTCTCACACGAACGCTGTTTCCGGAATCCATGTTGATTCCTACATAGCAGATTCTGGGTTTCCAGAAATGAAATGATACGCGAGCAAAAAACATGTTCTAAAATTCTACAAGAGATCGACGTCAGAGATATAGGTCTATAGTTTTGCGCATCTGCTCGACGACCCTTCTTGAAGACTGGAACTATCTGTGCTCTTTTCCAATCATTTGGAACCCTCCGTTCCTCTAGAGACTTGCGGTACACGGCTGTTAGAAGGGGGGCAAGTTCTTTCGCGTACTCTGTGTAGAATCGAATTGGTATCCCGTCAGGTCCAGTGGACTTTCCTCTATTGAGTGATTCCAGTTGCTTTTCTATTCCTTGGACACTTATTTCGATGTCAGCCATTTTTTCGTTTGTGCGAGGATTTAGAGAAGGAACTGCAGTGCGGTCTTCCTCTGTGAAACAGCTTTGGAAAAAGGTGTTTAGTATTTCAGCTTTACGCGTGTCATCCTCTGTTTCAATGCCATCATCATCCCGTAGTGTCTGGATATGCTGTTTCGAGCCACTTACTGATTTAATGTAAGACCAGAACTCCCTAGGATTTTCTGTCAAGTCGGTACATAGAATTTTACTTTCGAATTCAATGAACGCTTCACGCATAGCCCTCCTTACGCTAACTTTGACATCGTTTAGCTTCTGTTTGTCTGAGAGGTTTTGGCTGCGTTTAAACTTGGAGTGGAGCTCTCTTTGCTTTCGCAGTAGTTTCCTTACTTTGTTGTTGTACCACGGTGGGTTTTTCCCGTCCCTCACAGTTTTACTCGGCACGTACCTGTCTAAAACGCATTTTACGATTGCCTTGAACTTTTTCCATAAACACTCAACATTGTCAGTGTCGGAACAGAAATTTTCGTTTTGATCTGTTAGGTAGTCTGAAATCTGCCTTCTATTACTCTTGCTAAACAGATAAACCTTCCTCCCTTTTTTTATATTCCTATTAACTTCCATATTCAGGGATGCTGCAACGGCCTTATGATCACTGATTCCCTGTTCTGTACATACAGAGTCGAAAAGTTCGGGTCTGTTTGTTATCAGTAGGTCCAAGATGTTATCTCCACGAGTCGGTTCTCTGTTTAGTTGCTCGAGGTAATTTTCGGATAGTGCACTCAGTATAATGTCACTTGATGCTCTGTCCCTACCACCCGTCCTAAACATCTGAGTGTCCCAGTCTATATCTGGTAAATTGAAATCTCCACCTAAGACTATAACATGCTGAGAAAATTTATGTGAAATGTATTCCAAATTTTCTCTCAGTTGTTCTGCCACTAATGCTGCTGAGTCGGGAGGTCGGTAAAAGGAGCGAATTATTAACCTAGTTCGGTTGTTTAGTGTAACCTCCAACCATAATAATTCACAGGAACTATCCACTTCTACTTCACTACAGGATAAACTACTACTAACAGCGACGAACACTCCACCACCGGTTGCATGCAATCTATCCTTTCTAAACACCGTCTGTACCTTTGTAAAAATTTCGGCAGAATTTATCTCTGGCTTAAGCCAGCTTTCTGTACCTATAACGATTTCAGCTTCGGTGTTTTCTATCAGCGCTTGAAGTTCCGGTACTTTACCAACGCAGCTTCGACAGTTGACAATTACAATACCGATTGCTGCTTGGTCCCCGCATGTCCTGACTTTGCCCCGCACCCGTTGAGGCTGTTGCCCTTTCTGTACTTGCCCAAGGCCATCTAACCTAAAAAACCGCCCAGCCCACGCCACACAACCCCTGCTACCCGTGTAGCCACTTGTTGCGTGTAGTGGACTCCTGACCTATCCAGCGGAACCCGAAACCCCACCACCCTATGGCGCAAGTCGAGGAATCTGCAGCCCACACGGTCGCAGAACCGTCTCAGCCTCTGATTCAGACCCTCCACTCGGCTCTGTACCAAAGGTCCGCAGTCAGTCCTGTCGACGATGCTGCAGATGGTGAGCTCTGCTTTCATCCCGCTAGCGAGACTGGCAGTCTTCACCAAATCAGATAGCCGCCGGAAGCCAGAGAGGATTTCCTCTGATCCATAGCGACACACATCATTGGTGCCGACATGAGCGACCACCTGCAGATGGGTGCACCCTGTACCCTTCATGGCATCCGGAAGGACCCTTTCCACATCTGGAATGACTCCCCCTGGTATGCACACGGAGTGCACATTGGTTTTCTTCCCCTCTCTTGCTGCCATTTCCCTAAGGGGCCCCATTACGCACCTGACGTTGGAGCTCCCAACTACCAGTAAGCCCACCCTCTGCAACTGCCCGGATCTTGCAGACTGAGGGGCAACCTCTGGAACAGGACAAGCAGCCATGTCAGGCTGCTAGATGCACAGATGTTCATATGGACCGGATCAGACCTCTTCTGCTATCAAAGGGTTACAGGTATTTATTTACCGCCATAGATAGGTGTATAAGGTGAGCAGAGGCAACCGCAACAGCTGATATATCAGTCAAAACTACAGCGAAGATGTTTCAGTATACGTGGGTCTCACATTTTGGGTGCCCCCTCTATGTTACAATTGATTAAGAATGCCAGTTTGAGTCCAAACTGTTCGCAGAGTTGGCCAAAATGTGTGGTTTCCAGTGCCACATGACTAGCTATCACCCTACCAGGTGGAATGATGGTACAGAACTCTGAAAGCAGCATTGATGTGCCATCAAGTAAGATGGACGGAAGTGTTACCATTGGTGTTGTTAGGCCAGTGAACTGCTCACAAATGTGACATTGGTGGGTCAGGGGCTGAGATGGTTTACTGCGAACCACTATGGATTCCAGTTGACTATTTAGTACTTATCTCACTGCCAAACACAGAGAACCTCACACGGTGGCTGCAGCCGCTGAAATGTCACTGCATGAATATATGTTGCTCACTGCCTTCCCACTATGGCAATCATAAGGTGTTTGTACATGAAGACTTCCACAATTGCTCACACATAATGTTACGAACAAACAAGCACGTCATGGACATGTGGAATAATGGCATTTTAGCAAAGGTATTGATAAAATGCATCAAGCCAGTGTGGGTTTTACTGCATCAATCTCAGATGCCACACCTGTGCATCAAGACATAGCGAATGCAGAATGAAGTGAACAGATACCTCCCACATCATCCGAGACAGCACCACAACTAACAGATAATCACCACTGCAAAAAATAGCGTAACCACTCCCGAGACACCAGACACACACAAGAGCCAACCATCAGATTAAATTCCGGTATCAACACATCCTACGGGCTCTGCACTTCAATAGGGGGCTCTGCGGCAGAGATACTTCTTGTGCACTTGTGCAGCATGATGTCAGGGTGAGTGATGTGTTTTTTTTTGTTGGATGTTGTTTTTTATCTTTGCTGACACGTTATGCAACTTCTTAGCATTTATTGATTCAAGCTGTTTTAATAGTTTTGGCATGATTCTACAAATAAAGAGTTTCGTTCACTCATTATTCACTACAAGTAATTTATCTATGTGATGTAGGTCCTTGCCTACAGGTTTATGGTACTTGTATTTTGGACTGTGGTTGTTATTGGGGAACTCTGACAGTGTGTGAACTGGACTGTTTACTCTAATGCAGCTTGCAATGCTCTGGAAGTATTATGTAACAGATTTCAAACTGTTTACTACATCAGAGTTAGTCTTCATTGGTTTCCCATGCAACTTGCCTATTACAAAACAAACAAATGTTCAACTAAGACATTTATTTAAAATGTCAGTGAATACATTCTAAAATTTCTAACTGTGAAAAAGTCATCAGTTGGGATCCTCTGCTACTTGTTCAACAGATCTGATTAAGTACATGCCTGGACTACTACTTATTTGAGCAAGTTACAGAAAGTATTTCAGATAATGTAAGGATGACAACGTATCACAGAAGAAATTAAAAGGTATGCCACAAATTTTTATCATTAGGCCTTTGTTATTCTTTATCTGTTGAAATTGTCTGCAATGTTGTTTAAATCAGAAGGCAGGATTAATTATTTCTGAAATGATATAGCCATTATTATAAAGGAAACCGTAAACAATGTATTCACTTGAGTTCTTAAATGATATGCATATTGGGGATGGCTTTAAAGTATCGTTAACCACAATTAATCCAGTATTTTACTCTAAGACTTGCACCAATAAGAAGTAGTAAAAGTGGCAAAACATTTTAAGTTTTGAGGTGTGTGTATATACAAACACAGTCTCCAAAGAACCATAACTGCAACCAATACATGATAGTGAAAATGCACAAGCGACATGCATTAAGTGTTTAGCAGAGATTACAGGCACTTTTTTCATGCATTATCTCAAAAATTTAATACGATTAATATTTTGTAATCAGGATTGATTAACAGAATGCTTCTCCTTACATCTTAGAACACAGAAACATGCAAAAACAGTCTGCAACACAAACCTGTACTTGCCTGAGCTTTCTTGTATTAAAAACAATATATCCAGTTTTGCATCCAAATGGTTTATATCTTTTATGGCTACTGACACCAGTAACAGACCAGACCACTCAAACTTGCATATTATCAGCCTGAAAAATTATACAGTACATTTAAAAAAACTGTAATATCATTCGTGGTTAAGACTTGTCTAAATTAAAGCCAATTTTTCAGAGCTCTACCTCTTATAAAAGGACTCTGGTACTTCAGGTGCTGGATCAGGTCTCCGAGTAGCTTCCCCAGTTTCAACTATAGCATCTACTGATGGGGCTGCATCTCCACTGGGGACATCTGTTTCATCATGACAACTGTAACAAATGAAATGAAAAAAAGAATGTAAAGAAATTGTTTTTCATTTATTGTGTCTGAATATGAAGAAACTGTAATGACATATGCACACAAGCAAAAATGGTAGTTTTACTATCAAGCCACATATTTCAGAAAAAATATGTTACAAGTTAATGTGCTTACCACACTATTATTAATCATAAATTTGGCAGGGCATTTATAGGATATCCTTTTCATAAAAAACTTGATTTAAATTATTACTTTTACAAATCCTGTCATAGTTGGTAAAAAAAAAAAAAAAAAAAAAAAAAGGTTGAGTTTTTGGCAAGTTTAAGAAGTACACTCAAATCAAATGCTATCAGCGACGATAATTTGTTGATTCTGGCAAGCCAAAAGTTTAGTTTTAAGATGTGTGCAAAAGACAGAAATTGCAAGCAATTTGTAAAAATATAAATTACAAATTGAAATCTGCATTGCTCCTTCTTCCAAAAGAAGGGGGAAAAAACAACAACCAGTACAAAGTGTGGAGGAAATATGTTCTTTAAAGATTTAGACTGGACAAACATCCCAAAGCCATTTAACACAGCAACACAAGAGAAGAAGGATGTTCTAATCTTTTATACTAGAGAGAATCACCATTACCACAGGTACAGTATTAATGTGCATGCTCCTCTCCCTACTTATTTAACTTACATTACAGTTGAATGTTCCTAAGACATTTCATAATTGCCAAAATGTATGTGTAGGCCTTCTTAAGATACTTTAAAAGTTTCAAAAAAAAAAAAAAAAAAAAAAAAAAAAAAAAAAAAACCAAAATTATTTGAAAAGTAAGCAGCCTTCAATGTTGTTTCGTATATTCTACTTGCAATACCTACTTCTCTGCAATACAAATTAGAGTATCTTTTTCATGAACATTGTGTATTCAATTTCATGGTATCAGGTGGTGGAATGATTCAAGGTATACATTAACAAAAGACAGTCAAATCAAAAACTTAATCTGCATACTGTATTAATAATAAACTATCATTATATGGCTTAATGCTTCATTTTATTTTGAATTATAGTACTCTTGTTAGACGAGTGCTTGTTGTTTATTCACCACACTACTAAACTTCACTCGGAGCCCTAAACATGGCGATAAAGCCTAAATTAAAATTATTTTTGTGCCTTGTATTGTTATTGTGCTAGACACAGGTCAGCTGAAACAGATTTTCATAGTTAGCAATAAAAAATATTATACAGTAAATGTATTGGGAAGTGAATGCAAAAACTTCTAAATCCTTAAAAGATGTCGTTATTTCCTTTACACAATATTCTTACTGATTTTATCTGCTGGAATAAAGAATTTAATTAAGGTGGACCAACTCAGAAGATAACTTCATATTTAAAATTTGCAAAATGAGCCAACACTCTTATCTTGAGGTCAACACAATCAGAGCTGCTTCTAAGGGCAAAACTTGCTGAAATTAACTTCTTGGTTAGTTACCTATGTACTGACTTCATTTTAATTAATTACCCAACTGGATCCCATAGAATTTCACACACTGTGTCACTGTATGTGTGAAGATAGAATGTACTTCTCAATGAATATGAAAAACTAACTAAAATTCCCAGTTTCCAATCCACTCCGATGTGTCTGCACTTATAATGAGCTGATTAAAATTTATGCAGCCATCCACTATACTGACAAAATTATCGCAAGCAATGGATTTCCACACGAATAGGAAGTGGTCAGAAACTTGGATCAGCATTTCCCACCAAGAATACCAGACTCTCATAAGGCCTGATACGAGAACAGACTGCATGGAATTGCCAAAACTTTTTTTGGAGGACAATTAACAGGAATCATACAGGCAATGGCATATCTGCAGAAAAAATTCACCAATGGAGAAATGCTTGATCTTTTTAATGTAACAATGGCACTGAACATCATAAAATAAAACACACTGTAACAAGCTTTAGCAGAGGTGCTTACCCTGGGAATCAAGATTTCTTTGAAGTGACACAGAGAGCCCTTGAAAGGGTTGAAAATTTAGATATTAATTCGTAAATTTATGACAAAATGGTGGATATGTTGAGTAGTAAGCTTCTGGCCAAAAAGTCTTCTTCCGAATTAGACCCCCCACCCACACACACACACAAAATCCCTTTCCCTGGCTGTCGAGGCCAGAATGCATGCAGCTGTGCATGATGGGAGAAGCAATTTGGGAGGTGGGTATCAGGAGGAGGCTGGAACGTGGGTGGCGAGGGATAGCAGGGTAGGAGTGGGGGCCAGGAAGTGCTGCCTATGGGAGTATATAGGGATGAACAAGGTGGAGAGAGGGTAGGGTAGCTAGGTGCATTTGGGAGGTTAGATAATGGACAGGGAGGAAGGAGGGGGAAGGGGGGGGAAGTAAAATTCCGGGGTTGAACTCGTGGAATAGATGGCTGTGTAGTGCTGGAGTGGGAACAGGGAAGGGGATAAGCTGGTGACAGACAATGACAGGAGGTTACAGGAACATAGGATATATATATATTGCAGGTAGAGTTCCCACCTGTGCAGTTCAAAAAAGTGTTGTTGGTAGGCAGAAAACCACTGTGGAAAGGGTGAGAAGGATAGTGTGTAGGACATTCCCCATTTCAGGGCACAACAAGAAGCAGTTGAAACGGAGAATGTGATTCGGTTGCTCCAGTCCTGAGTGGCACTGAATCACGAGGGAAACGCTCATCTCTGGCTGCATGGTTGGACTTTGTGAGGTGTGTGATCCATCCTAGATTTTCCATTATTTAATTTGTTGTATTTATTTTGTAAAATTATGCAATTCATGTAAATTATTTGTATTTCAGTTTGTATTGTCGTATGCTAAACAAAGTAATAATGTCTACTACTGACGCTAGCAGGCAGTGTATGCTCATTTGAAATCACATAATATGAGTCTTTGTGAGATTAAGGCTTAAACTGTTAGTTGTAGGCCTGTTCAGCTATCATCACTGCTGTGGAATTGATGAGAATACTTGCGCCACCAGTAAACATTAGCTTTTTGAACTGCTCTTTTTAAGTCTTTGGAAGATCACTTACGTACATTAAGAACAAGGGTGGAATCAGCACCAGTCCTTGTGGGCACTCACACATTATATTCACATATTCTGAGGTTAGTTTCATGTCCACGATACAGCCTACTAATGAGACACACTACTTTCTGTTATGAAATGTCTATCCATGTAAGAGGGACACCATTACTGCCACAACACTTTAGTTTGCCAAGTTAAATATCATGGCCCACACAATCAAAGGCTCTGGCAAGGCCACATAATATGCCAATAATATTATTTTTATTGTTTAGCTCTGCCAAGACTTCATTTGTAAGGCAAGTCATTGTTTTCTCTGTGGAGTATCCTTAATGAAAAGTGAAGCTGGAGAGCCAATCAAAAAGTCCACCTCAATGAAAAGAGTTAGAATTCTGCCACATCCTCAAATGTGTCTGAAAGGACTGCAAGGAGTGATATTTGTCTGTAATCAGAGGTACTTTGATTCTGCCCAGCTGGGTATATGGATGTTAACACAGCATATCTGCGTCTGTACAGGGGTCACTGATTTGTCACAAAGATACCTGTAGGGTAATCCTATTAAGTCACTACAAGATTTTAATATTCTGCTACAAACATCATTTATAGTCAGTAAATTACTACTTATCAGTGACCCGAAGGATTTTGTTATCTTACGGATTATATTGTCTTAACTAATGTTCATTAGGTGTTCATACAAGTAAAACAAATGGAATTGTATTTGGTTATTTACTAGGGGGTGCAATGTTTGATTACAGGGTGAGGAAGTAATCATTAAATCTCGGGTCCAGTGATTTGAAAGTGTCAGCATTTCTGACAGAGCTATTTTCTGCAGGCTCAATTTAATTTGGATTACTATCAACAAGTGGGAGAATTTTTCATTACTAGTGAGAGTAGAGTTTCAGCTTTTGACAACTGAATTAGATAGCACTCTCTCCCCCTAGCACAAGATACGAGGGCTATCCACAAAGTACATTACGTTTTGGAATTAAAAATAAATAAAGTATTGGAAATTTTTTTATTATATGCAGGTGAAAGCCACACTTAAATACTACTTTTCTACATAGTTGCCATTTAAATTAAGGCACTTATCGTAGCGATGGATGAGCTTGGAAATTCTTTCGTCATAAAATTCGGTCGCCTGTGCCTTCAACCACGTAATGACTGTCTTTTGGGACAGAAAAGGTGTGATTTTTGTGGATGTCCTGGAAAGAGGCACTACAATAAACTCTCAAAGGTATTGCCAAACTCTGCACAACCTCAGAAGAGCAATACAAAACAAGTGCAGGGGAAAGTTGGGCTCAAAGATCTTGCTGATTCACAGTGCCCGGGCCCAAACGGCAAATGCCACTCGCGAAGTTCTCGAATCTTTTGAGTGGGAGTTGTTTCCTCATCTGCCGTACAGTCCCAACCTGGCTTCCACTTATTCCCAGCAATGAAGAAGTGGTTGGCTATGCAGCGTTTTGATGACGATGCACAGCTTCAAGAAGAGGTAACCACGCGGTTGAAGGTGCAGGCGGCCGAATTTTACGACGAAGGAATTTCCAAGCTCGTCTATCGCTACGATAAGTGCCTTAATTTAAATGGCAACTATGTAGAAAAGTAGTATTTAAGTGTGGCTTTCATCTGTATATAATAAAAAAATTTCCAATACTTTATTTATTTTTAATTCCAAAACATAATGTACTTTGTGGATAGCCCTCGTACTTTAATCCTAGCAGATATGCATACCTCATGCTTGATTCTTTTCTGGTTTATCCTTGGCTATTTTGGGAGAAAACAAGATGCAGAGTGCTGTAAGAATATTTTCAAGAAAAAATTAAATTTTTCATGTACCTTCACAAAAATACTAACAATGGGATTTTTTCACTGAAGGAAGTGATATCTCGTACTTGTAATTTCAGTTGATTAAAAACATTTTGCAAAATGTTAAAACCAATAAAAACAGGCTTCTATAGAGATATCTAAAAAAGTTATTGTTGTTCACTCTCCAGCATCCTAATCATCTAGTACAACCAATGAATCATCTCTGTTATGTTGGAAGAAGAGCAGTATATTACGAAAATGTCCTTGAATGAAGAGCACAAAAACAGTTATTGTAGGGTTTATTCTACTGAATTTATTAGGAAAGAAAATAACATTTAATACTGAGCCTTTTAACACACCATTCCCTTGGACAAAACTATCTAACAGGAGGTTATCACTATGATATCTACATAAATGTGTGAAAAGGAATGCACCTATTAAATCAGCGAGTCTGCTGTGGAAGCCACATATATGTAATGCCTTTGACCAAACACCTGCCAATCAAGGAAAGTTCCTAAAATGTTTCTCACAAAGTTAAATAAAACATTAACATTTACTGCTGGATAATGCTTAGGTATCCTTTTGTACAAATGTTAGATCAGTGATGTTTCTGGTGAATGAGTAGGGAAAGGTATAAGCATTACCTACACTGCCATCAAGAGGGCTTCGGCATTCTTAGGTATGTGCAGTACTGTTTCATAGCCCTTGAATATGCTTATAGGAGTGTGCTAGTAGATGGATATAATCTTGCATCCTAGAACAGTGGCAACACATGATGAAATTTCCACTCTGCAGCAGAGTGTGCACTGATATGACACTTCCTGGCAGATTAAAACAGTGTGCTGGATTGGGACTTGAACTTGGGACCTTTGGCTCTTGCAGGTGAATGCTCTACTGATGGAGCTACCACAAACATTACCCATGACCCATCCTCCCAGCTTTACACATGTTCTGAGCACCCACAATTAGTAGCAGTCGACATTGTCAATTATGATCAATACTGCACCATCACATCGCAACAGCCATGCATCCATTTGATTCATGGTAACCACTGGCTGTCAAACATACAAAGTATTATTCTTGTTTCAAGAAACACAGTTCCCTTCTCATCAGCCTATTTGTCACAGTTACTTTGAGCTGTGCATGTATAGAAAAAGGTCTTGAGAACTGGGCCATCAAATGTCTCCAGTAGTGACACCATCTCCGACAAAAATAGTTGGCCAGATAATGTTCCTGAAGTGCATCCATTATAGGACTGTATCATTTGGATAATGGGACTTATTAGGTTTGAACACAATATTTTATCTCTAAAAATATTACTTGTGAGTGGCAATGGCGCCTTCAATACTGCACAATTAAGGTTCTGAACCTCAATCAGTAAAAACAGAACCCTTACAGTATCACTCTGTTGTCCGTATGTTTGTCTGTCTGTCTCTCTGACTGTTAAAAATCCTTTTTCTCAGGAATGGGTAGATGTATCATGTTATGCCATGTACTAAGATCTATTGTCCCTTGGCAGTGTAAGAAATTGAAGCTTCTAAGTCAATGTAATCAAAATATATGGCCATTTATGTCACTTATTTTGATACTCGCAAACTCACTCAGCATCAAAACCTATAGGGCACTTCCCATTGGCATAGAATCAGGAAATTTGGCAATAAACAGGGTTTCACAGTACAAGTAAAGGAAAAAATCTGAAACTGTTAATTTGTAACTATATCACCTGACAAAATATTTCTTTTATAATTTTTTATCCAACATCAAATTGATGGTAAAACAAACAGTAGTTCCATTCAGACTGATTGGATAGCAATGGTAAAAGTCAAACACCAGGCAATGAATGACTTTATTACTCATAGATGTGTTTCGGAATTTATCCATCATCAAATATCCAGAAGCAATTGTTGCAAGTAGATACAGTGTTTCAGGTTATCATCAAATATCCCGAAGCAATTGCTGCAAGTAGATACAGTGTTTCAGGTTATATGTGAAACAAATATTTGCAGACTATTTTTGGATAAATTTTGAAATGCGTCATATAAGCAATGAAGGCCTTTGTCGGCAGTACACACACACACACACACACACACACACACACACACACACACACACGAACGCGCAAACGCAACTTGCACACGTCTGCAATCTCAGAGAGCTGAAACAACACTGTAGTTGCCACAGTGTAGTTTCAGCTCTCTGAGACTACAGACGTGTGTGCAAGTTGTGTGTGTGTGTGTGTGTGTGTGTGTGTGTGTGTGTGTGTGTACTGCTGACAAAGGCCTTAATGGCCGAAAGCTATAATTGTGTGAATCTTTTTGTTGTGCCTCTCGTGACTCAGCATCTCCGCTATATGGTGAATAGCAACTTTCCTTCTCTGGTATTGTTATATTCCATCCTGGATTTTCCATTGTTTGATATAAACAATGAAGTCATTATTTGCCTGATGTTTGACTTTTACAATTGTGACCTTGTCTGCCTGAATGGAGAAACACTGATTACTGTAATAATGGTTGCTTGCCTCCTCCATGACTTTATGTCACATTTGTATTATTCAAAGAAAACTGGCGCTCTACGGATTGGAGCATGGAATGTCAGATCCCTTAATCGGGCAGGTAGGTTAGAAAATTTAAAAAGGGAAATGGATAGGTTAAAGTTAGATATAGTGGGAATTAGTGAAGTTCGGTGGCAGCAGGAACAAGACTTTTGGTCAGGTGAATACAGGGTTATAAATACAAAATCAAATAGGGGTAATGCAGGAGTCGGTTTAATAATGAATAAAAAAAATAGGAATGCGGGTAAGATACTACAAACAGCATAGTGAATGCACTATTGTGGCCAAGATAGACACGAAGCCCATGCCTACTACAGTAGTACAAGTTGATATGCCAACTAGCTCCTCAGATGACGAAGAAATTGAAGAAATGTATGATGAAACAAAAGAAATTATTCAGATAGTGAAGGGAGACGAAAATTTAATAGTCATGGGTGACTGGAATTCAGTAGTAGGAAAAGGGAGAGAAGGAAACGTAGTAGGTGAATATGGACTGGGGCTAAGAAATGAAAGAGGAAGCTGCCTGCCAGAATTTTGCAAAGAGCACAACTTAATCATAGCTAACACTTGGTTCAAGAATCATAAAAGAAGTTTGTATACATGGAAAAAGCCTGGAGATACTGACAGGTTTCAGATAGATTACATAATGGTAAGACAGAGATTTAGGAACCAGGTTTTAAATTGTAAGACATTTCCAGGGGCAGATGTGGACTCTGATCACAATCTACTGGTTATGAACTGTAGATTAAAACTGAAGAAACTGCAAAAAGGTGGGAATTTAAGGAGATGGGACCTGGATAAACTGAAAGAACCAGAGGTTGTACAGAGTTTCAGGGAGAGCATAAAGGAACAATTGACAAGAATGGGGGAAAGAAATACAGTAGAAGAAGAATGGGCAGCCTTGAGAGATGAAGTAGTGAAGGCAGCAGAGGACCTAGTAGGTAAAAAGACTAGGGCTAGTAGAAATCCTTGGGTAACAGAAGAAACACTGAATTTAATTGATGAAAGGAGAAAATATAAAAATGCAGTAAATGAAGCAGGCAAAAAGGAATACAAACGTCTCAAAAACGAGATCGACAGGAAGTGCAAAATGGCTAAGCAGGGATGGCTAGAGGACAAATGTAAGGATGTAGAGGCTTATCTCACTAGGGGTAAGATAGATACTGCCTTCAGGAAAAATAAAGAGACCTTTGGAGAAAAGAGAACCACTTGTATGAATATCAAGAGCTCAGATGGAAACCCAGTTCTAAGCAAAGAAGGGAAAGCAGAAAGGTGGAGGGAGTATATAGAGGGCCTATACAAGGGCAATGTACTTGAGGACAATATTATGGAAATGGAAGAGGATGTAGATGAAGATGAAATGGGAGATACGATACTGCGTGAAGATTTTGACAGAGCACTGAAAGACCTGAGTCGAAACAAAGCCCCGCGAGTAGACAACATTCCATTAGAACTACTGACGGCCTTGGGAGAGGCAGTCCTGACAAAACTCTACCATCTGGTGAGCAAGATGTATGAGACAGGTGAAATACCCCCAGACTTCAAGAAGAATACAATAATTCCAATCCCAAAGAAAGCAGGTGCTGACAGATGTGAAAATTACTGAACAATCAGTTTAATAAGTCACGGGTGCAAAATACTAACATGTATTTTCTACAGACGAATGGAGAAACTGGTAGAAGCTGACCTCGGGGAAGATCAGTTTGGATTCCGTAGAAATATTGGAACACGTGAGGCAATACTGACCCTACGACTTATCTTAGAAGCTAGATTAAGGAAAGGCAAACCTACATTTCTAGGATTTGTAGACTTAGAGAAAGCTTTTGACAATGTTGACTGGAATACTCTCTTTCAAATTCTGAAGGTGGCAGGGGTAAAAAACAGGGAGCGAAGGGCTATTTACAATTTGTACAGAAACCAGATGGCAGTTATGAGAGTCGAGGGGCACGAAAGGGAAGCAGTGGTTGGGAAGGGAGTGAGACAGGGTTGTAGCCTATCCCCGATGTTATTCAATCTGTATATTGAGCAAGCAGTGAAGGAAACAAAAGAAAAATTCGGAGTAGGTATTAAAATCCAGGGAGAAGAAATAAAAACTTTGAGATTCGCCGATGACATTGTAATTCTTTCGGAGAAGCAAAGGACTTGGAATAGCAGTTGAACTGAATGGACAGTGTCATGAAAGGAGGGTATAAGACGAACATCAACAAAAGCAAAATGAGGATAATGGAATGTAGTCGAATTAAGTCGGGTGATGCTGAGGGAATTAGATTAGGAAATGAGACACTTAAAGT
Source organism: Schistocerca serialis cubense (assembly GCF_023864345.2). NCBI lineage: Eukaryota > Metazoa > Arthropoda > Insecta > Orthoptera > Acrididae > Schistocerca > Schistocerca serialis. The sequence goes on along the minus strand of NC_064639.1, from coordinate 1,146,611,287 downwards.
AGTAAAGGAGTTTTGCTATTTGGGGAGCAAAATAACTGATGATGGTCGAAGTAGATAGGATATAAAATGTAGACTGGCAATGGCAAGGTAAGCGTTTCTGAAGAAGAGAAATTTGTTAACATCGAGTATCGATTTAAGCGTCAGGAAGTCGTTTCTGAAAGTATTTGTATGGAGCTTAGCCATGTATGGAAGTGAAACATGGACGATAACTAGCTTGGACAAGAAGAGAATACAAGCTTTCGAAATGTGGTGCTACAGAAGAATGCTGAAGATTAGATGGGTAGATCATATAACTAATGAGGAGGTATTGAATAGAATTGGGGAGAAGAGAAGTTTGTGGCACAACTTAACTAAAAGAAGGGATCGGTTGGTAGGACATGTTCTGAGGCATCAAGGGATCACCAATTTAGCACTGGAGGGCAGCGTGGAGGGTAAAAATCGTAGAGGGAGACCAAGAGATGAATACACTAAACAGATTCAGAAGTATGTAGGTTGCAGTAGGTACTGGGAGATGAAGAAGCTTGCACAGGATAGAGTAGCACGGAGAGCTGCATCAAACCAGTCTCAGGACTGAAGATCACAACAACAACATATTATTGAAATTAAAATGTTCTTGAAAATCATCTTGTTAATATCCTTGTTGATAAAGGCAAAAATGATCAAGATTCTTGATTCCATGAATGGACGAATTGTCTATAAATGTAAATAAGTTTGCACGAAACCCTCTGTACACAAGTCCTACTTGCATCTGACCAGTTTTTCACTGTGTTTGTAGCACTATAATGTAGACTTAGCTGAAATGGTCATAGGGTCTCTGCCTTGTGCCCATCATATCTGGACATTATAATCTTGACAAATGTCCTTATCCTGTTTCTTAACAGAACTGACAGTGACATCTGCAGGTCATGGCTTGTGTTGTTTGGAATGCAAATTTAAAAGCAAACTGACTATGGCCTTCCTGGCTGAACCAGCTTGGCATATGCTTGATATCAATAATGGACTAGGAAAAATTTAAATCAGGATGGCCATGTGGTTGAACCCTGACTATGTGCCCAGGGTCTTAACTGCTGTATTTTCATGTTCTGTAAAACCAAGGCATTTACCACTATCAGTGTCCTCGAGTAACATAATATCTCTCTCTCTCTCTCTCTCTCTCTCTCTACCCTCCTCTTTTTTTTTTGGGTGGGGGGGGGGGGGGGGGGGGGGGGGAGTGTAAGCAGATGGCAGAGGGCACACAAGTGCACAATCTGTCAATGTTGAGGATATTCACAGTGTCCTGTAATCTCCAACATTTAAGTTTTATTGCCTGACAAAAAAGATGAAGCACCGAAAAACATAGATAACAATGTAACCTCATACACATACACACCGTCGGCAGGTACGTGAATAATTTGAGTTGTAATTTTCTGTCACATGTAGAGCGGTAACCAGAGCGCATTAGTTTTGTTCATGTTTATTGCTGTTACCAGGCTTGGCAGGTTAATATGAGGCATGAACAGCATCAGGCATACAGTGATCACTATGAAGCACAGGGACACACCACATACTCATGTGAGCCAGCATTATCAGCACCTGACAGGATTTGAGTAAGGCCTCACTGTGGGTTTTGTTTTGTCCAGCTAGTCAAATAGTGCAGTATCCAGATTTGTCTGTAACAATAGCTTAGCGTCAGACTGCTAGCGAATGTGAAGGCAGTAGTCAATCACATCTGACTACCATAAGGGAGGATGGCCATATTTTGCACCCTGCTCATCATAACCCCTTCACACTTGTGCCTGCCACCAAACAGCAATTGATGGACTCTGTGCAACATTCTGCGTCATCCCTTACAACTGGTCAAAGATGAGCAGCAGCCAGACTAGGGAATTACTTTCATGTGTAGGTTACCAATGACAACACAACACAAATGGCTGGTTTTGGAGTGGTGCCTTGATGACTGGCACTGCATTGTGTTCAGCAATGAATTGCTGTTCCGCACCACACCAGCTGACCATCACTGGTGAGTACGGCACCAACCTATGAAGATGTTCCTTTTTCCACTGTTTTGGAGAGACACAGCAGTGTTACTCCTGTAGTGTCATGGTGAGCCACAGGGTATGTCTACAAGTCATGGCTAGTAGTGATGGAGGGAACTGAAAACACAGCAGTACACAATGGACATCTCGTGTCCTAATATATGGTACCTCTCATATGGCAGTACTGTGATGCCATTTTTTAACAGGACAATACTCATCCATACACGACTTTTGCCTCTATGAACTGTCTGTGTGATGTTGAAGTACTCCTGTGGCAAACAGGTTCCTCAGATTTGGCCCTGATAGAAAATACATGGGATCAGCTTGGGCATCAACTCAGTCTTACAAGGGACATCTCCAGGCTCAAACAGGTATTTGTAGTTACACATTTGTAGACAAACCCATAATACATTTCTAACTATGTTGGCGACAGCATGTGATTGTGTTACTCTCAGTTTGTACACAGCAGTGCTTGCGGTCTTGGGAGAGTGGGTTAACACACCAGTCAATCAGTTCCCTCAGCAATTAGTTGACAAGTTAAGTATATGTCTGTCAGTATTATCATACATACACAGTAAAAATGAATGAATCCATTACTGACTAGAACATTTTAAATATTGTGGTAGCCACATTAAGAAGGCATTATCCAAAGTAAGATGATCTAGAATGGGTTGATGACAATTTCGTAGTGTTTTTGGCAGATCTGATTATTGAGAAAAATGAATATCCATTTAACTGCTTAAGCTACACTGCATAGGACAGAGGGTGAAGAAAACTGCTTTACAGATAATGACACAATTAATAGTGTTCAATATTTTATTAAAAAAAATTTAGTGGCATTGGCAGAAACAGTACTCCTCAAAGATAAGCTCACAGTTATGGTGACTATGAACCTTCACCAGAAAAGAAATTCAATACTTTTAGTATTTTACATTTTGAATGTATTTACGATGATTATCATACACCTCCATGTAAAGTTGTGACCTACAGTTCGATACTGAAGAGCATATCGAACTTCAAAGTAATATCTGATTAAGTGAAAAAAAAGACATTATGAACATACATGCTGAAGAAACACAGCAATCAAAGAATTGGAGATAAAACAACATATTCCACTTCATTCTGACATAGCAAGGAATAAAGGAAAATGTGTCCATTACTGACATATGAAACTTCTGGCAATGCAAAAAGCAAGAGAAACTGGTCGCACCAAGTTTAAATGTTCTGCAGCTTTTACAGCGTGTCTCAAGAAAAAAATGCAGAATGTGCCATACATACATTACTGCTTTCATGTCAGCCAGATACGTACAGGAAGACCATCAGATATTCACCAATCTGAGGCCCATTCTGTCAAAGTAGTACACCAGAAAACTGCAAGTTTCCAGTATATCCACACTAAATTTGGAACACTGATTAAAGTGGATTTAATTATGAGCTAACTTCTGGTGTGACGCTATCTAAAAACGAGGAAAAATCAACAGCTGCATTAGTCCAATCTGTACACAATACAACTCACACTTATATAATGGATGTCCAACTTTCAATGAGTAAGCAGTTAACAAATAAACTGCATGTTTGTGTTTAAGACATAATTTCTGGCCCAAAAATTAGAAAGACATTTGGAGGCCAGCACAACTGGGAAAATGAGAAACAAGCATTTAAAATCCTTTTGTGTGAATGTTTTAATGACAATGTCACAAATAACCAGAAGTGTACACTACTTTGTGATTCTTGGAGTGCTCACAAGGATACAATAATAGTACATGATTTATTTGCAGGCAAAGACACTGAATGCATAATCATTCCACCAAAAACAACCAAATACACATGGCCTTTTGATGTATATTTCTTCTGCAATCACTACTTATAAAAGGAAATGTACTAACTGACTCATCATTGCCCAGCCCATAATGCTAAGGATAGGTACCTGAAATCTGGAGAGGGTTTTGATCTTATGCTATATGCATAATTTAAGAAGGGATTTTTCAGAATTTCACCACTAAGGGGCAGAAGCAGGGGGTGAAGAGTTTTTTGAAAATATTAAGGCAATTTTGAAGCTATAACCAAAATAACTTGTTTTTGGTTTTACACCACTGTTTGCACAGTATGTAGATTTACACACAAGCAGTGGGTGTAACAACACAAAAATAAAAGGAAAAGGAGAAAGAAAAAAATTGTACAGACCTTAAGGTCAATGCGAGCAAAGCAGCAGGCACTAAGCTAGTATAAAATATATGCAAGAAGTATAACAGCCCCTGTAAGCACTCCCTGCAGTGATTTTGACACTAAATTAGGAAACAGAATTTTCATAATGGAAATGCATTCTATTATTCATAACCAGCTGTCCGCTCCAGTGTATCAGCCCTTCCTTCAATATCCCTGGCAGTAGCTGGGCACAGCAATCCAGAACATGCTGCTGAATTCAAGATTGTGATTCAAGTGGCATTTGATTTTGCAGCTCAAGAATGTGGTTCTGAGGAATGTCCAGTCACTGCTTTCACCAAATAAGCCTATTATGATACTGCATATTGTTTCATGCATTTTGTTAAGGAACCTCAGGTACATTTTTTAAGGCTGATAGTGGCCAAACTAGGGTAACAAAATTCAGTGCTTTCACCAGCATAATTACAATGGTATGTAAAGCTTCTAAATACACTGAAACATGAAATTTCTGTTCGAGCCGAGAGACTTCCCTTGTTAGTGTCAGTGTAGAGGATATCAAGGATCAGTTACCGCAGCTTTGGGCCAAATTGCCTCAGGAGCGGATACAATGGCTTTATGACACTTTCGAACCAAATCACTGTGTGCATACAAGCTATACGGTGGGGGGGATGTCATGGTAACCAGGAGGCTCATACTACCAAGTCCTTTGTAAATCTGATTTGATTTTGGAATCACTGAAATAACAACACATTCCCTCTCAACCAGTGAAGTTCCATTTTGTTTCTTGCTACTCTTCTAGGTGCTTTGCTTATTTTTGTTAGACCGTTTGTCTTCTGGCAGAAATATTGTCCGATGAAACAAATCCATACATATTCTAAAAAGGAGTATACGTATACATATATGTGTGTGTGTGTGTTATTATCTTGAAAGAATCACTGTGGGAGAAATATACACCTACCATTCAAGGGGTGGGGGTGGGAGTCAAAAGTAGTGTAGCCCATGATGCACGAATACCCATACTTCAGTCATCCAGTAATTGAGAATGAGAACACTTAAGAGATCTGCAACAATTTTTACACATAATTTCAAATTTTTGCAAAACTTTTTCTTGCTAACAGCGCCCACAAAATGATGAAAGGAAAAAAAAGTTTATCCTTTACTACTTTTTTTGCTGTTTATGCAGTAAAACTGCTACATGAAGCATGATGTTTTAATTTATTACTTCCTTACTACTAACTGTATTCGAGAAACATTTTGCAGAGAGGGTTCACGGACACCACTGAATGTACCAGCAAAATTACACTCTAAGACCCACCATGAAGGAGTTATGCTAATTGGTCATTAATTGACATTCATACAGATAGTGATGTAAATTGCAAAACTGTAAATGTTGGTGGTCAATGGATGAATGCATGATGGTACAGTGCAGTTTCACTATGCAGCTCACAAGGATAGTAAACAGGGGACATGTTGACACCAGGGCATGAAGCCTTTATGAATTTAATTCTGTGTACTCTGTTGGACAGTAACTATGCCTTGCAGACAGGGCTTGAAATATTTATGCAGATGTCAGTGTTTGAGAGAGGACACATAGTTGGACTTGAAGAAGCTGCTTGAAGTAATGGGTGAATAGCTCGACACGAAAATAGCAATTCCACTATTTGGTGATATGATGGGAGGAATGTGTGAACCACAACCAAATTCAGCATCAAGAAGGAAGCAGTGACCTTAGAAAGATGACAAAATGAGAGGATCAATCAACTGTCAGAGAAGCATCCAGAGCTCTGGATACATCATTATCATCAACCCGACATGCAACTGGTGCTTCAGTGAGCAGAAGGACATTTAATAGTAGAACTGTCTTCTGTGATGAGTCCTGCTTTCAACTGATCCCCTACGACCAGTGAAAACATGTCTGGCTATGCCCCAGACAGTGGTGGCACACCAACCTGTCTGTCACCTACCATACAGCCCAACAACCAGGAGTGATGCTCTGGGTGCAATTTCCTTTCATAGTAGGACCCCTTTGGTTGTCATCTGCAGCAGCCATACAGCACAGCAGTACACTGATGATAATACAGGGTGATTCAAAAAGAATACCACAACTTTAAAAATGTGTATTTAATGAAAGAGTATTTAAAAAGTTTTTTTTTTTTCACTCAAAAACAAGTTCAGAGATGTTCAATATGGCCCCCTCCAGACACACGAGCAATATCAACCCGATACTCCAACTCGTTCCACACTCTCTGTAGCATATCAGGCGTAACAGTTTGGATAGCTGCTGTTATTTCTCGTTTTAAATCATCAATGGTGGCTGGGAGAGGTGGCCGAAACACCATATCCTTAACATACCCCCATAAGAAAAAATCGCAGGGGATAAGTCAGGGCTTCTTGGAGGCCAGTGATGAAGTGCTCTGTCACGGGCTGCCTGGCGGCCGATCCATCGCCTCGGGTAGTTGACGTTCAGGTTTCATAACTAACCTTTTTCGTAGGACTCTCCATACAGTTGATTGTGGAATTTGCAGCTCTCTGCTAGCTCTGCGAGTTGATTTTCCTGGGCTGCGAACAAATGCTTGCTGGATGCGTGCTACATTTTCATCACTCGTTCTCAGCTGTCCAGAACTTTTCCCTTTGCACAAACACCCATTCTCTGTAAACTGTTTATACCAACGTTTAATAAACCACCTATCAGGAGGTTTAACACCATACTTTGTTTGAAATGCACGCTGAACAACTGTCGTCGATTCACTTCTGCCGTACTCAATAACACAAAAAGCTTTCTGTTGAGCGGTCGCCATCTTAGCATCAACTGTCGCTGACGCCTAGTCAACAACGCCTCAAGCGAACAAATGTACAACTAAATGAAACTTTATAGCTCCCTTAATTCGCCGACAGATAGTGCTTAGCTCTGCCTTTTGTCATTGCAGAGTTTTAAATTCCTAAAGTTGTGGTATTCTTTTTGAATCACCCTGTATAGGCCTCATTTTGTTGCCCTTCATACCAAGCCATCCTGGTCTTACATTTCAGCAAGATAATGCCTGCTTGCACACAGTGAGAGTTTCTACTGCTTGTCTTCATGCTTGCCAAAACATACCCAGGCCAGCAAGGTCACTGGGTCTCTTCCCAACTGAGAGCATTTGGAGCATTATGAGCAGGGTCCTCCAACCAGCTTGGTATTTTGACAATCTAATGTACTAATTTGACACAATTTGTCATGATATCCCTCAGGAAGACATCAGGCAAGTGTATCAACCAATGCTGAGCTGAGTAACTGCTTGCATTAGGGCCAGAGGTGGACCAACACATTACTGACTTGCTCAACTTGTGAAACGCTTTCTCTTGAATAAATCATAATTTTTCTGAAGTTATAATCATTTGTTTGCCTCTATGTGTACATCACGTCTATTGATTTTTGTCCCATTTGGATAATTCCTCGCGGTGCATTGTTTCGTTTCTCTTAGACTGTTTATCACTGTAGAAGACATAGTTCAGGAGATGTGAGTTCATAAACACTGAGATACGTGTGGAACTGCCGCATGATGCGTAATGTTTTAATTTATTACTTCTTTACTACTGCATGTAAAGGAAACAGTGGGTTGAAATTTGTTAGAGATACAAGGGAAATATAGGTACAAATATGTGAGAAAAATATTAAATATATGTGTAATACATTGATGGAAAAAAATCAAATTGCAGTATAAAAAAATACTTAATGTAGAGCAAAAAAATTTCAGAAATACATTTGTCTAGGTAAAATACTTAAGGGATTAACATTGCAAGATCACAGGTTAATGTAAGCACGAGATAAGTCATTGCAAATGTGAAATTCTGGTACACTAATAACCAGTGCAACTGCCAGGATGTAGAATGCAAGCATGCAAACATGTATGAATTGTGCTGTACAGGTGCTGGATGTCAGCTTATGGGATGCAGTTCCATGCCTGTTGCACTTAACCGATCAATACAGGGGTGGTTAATGCTGTTTCTGGATGACACTGGAGTTGTCCCATATGTGTTTGATTGGAGACAGACCTGGTGATTGAGTAAGCCAAGACAACATGTTTGCACTCTGTAGAACATGTTGGGTTACAACAGCGGTATATGGGTGAGTGTTACCCTGTTGGAAAACACACCCTGAAACACTGTTCACGAATGGCAGCACAACAGGTTGAATCACTATATTGACACACAAATTTGCAGTCAGGGTGCATGGGATAACCACGAGAGTGCTTCTGCTGTCATACGAAATCCCCCCCTCCAGATGATAACTCCAGGTGAAGGTCCAGTGTGTGTAGCAAACAGACAGGTTGGCTGCACATCCTCAACTGGCCTCCTCCCAACCAACACACAGCCACCACTGGCACCCAGACAGAACCAGCCTTCATCAGAAAACACAACAGGCCTTCACCCTGCCCTCCAATGAGCTCTCACTTGGCACCACTAAAGTCAAAAACAGCAATGCTCTGGGGCAGTGGAATGCAAGCTACAGAGCACCTGGCTAGGAGCTGTCCTTAAAGTTTGTAACAGTTCGTGTGTCACTCCGGTGCCAACTCTTGCTGAAATTGCTGCTGTAGATGCAGTGTGATGCACCAGAGCCATACACCAAGGACAATGGTCTTCCCTCTTGGCAGTGCCACATGGCTGTTTGGAGCCTAGTCTTATTGTGACCGTACACTCTTGTGGCCACCACTGTCAGCAATCAAGTACAGTGGCTACATTCCTGTCATGTCTTTCTGCAGTACTGTAGAAGGAACATCCAGCTTCCCATAGCTGTATTACACAACCTTGTCCAAACACAGTGAGGTGGTGATAATGGTGTTTTGTCACTTTAAAGGCATTCTTGACTACTCTCAATCCACCATGTCCTATCTCAAAAGGTAACTGATGCTCACAACTGTTATAGCATGTATTTAAAGCAAAATCTGAATAGACATCATCTTTCAGATGCAGCAACACACCTACCAACTTTCGTTTATGTTGCACCGCTCCTTCTTAGTGCTGTTATTCCCCCCCCCCATCAGTGTATATTTGAAATAAGCATATGCGAGCAAAGCAATGGGGTAGAAGCCCATTCTAAACCCTTGGAATGATTGCAACTAAATTTGGTACACATATTAGTTACAATCTGGATGGAAATACTGTGGGGTATGAACCCTGAGCCCCCTTCTGGTTGAGCATAATGACATGGTGAGAGAATGGGGGAGGATGAGATGAACAGACAGCAAGGGGGCAGGAGGAGATAGGCACAGATAAGGGGGAAGAGGAGATGGGTAGAGAGAGAAGGAGATGGTCAGAGTAGGGAAAGAGGAGGAGATGGACAGAAGAAGAGGAGATTGGGAAATAGACAGAGAAGGGGTGGGAGGAAGAAGAGGTGGACAGAGGGATGGGGAGGAGGATATGGACAGGTAAATGGGCAGGATGAGTTGTACAGAGACTGGGGGGAGTGGGATGTGGACAGAAAAATGATGTGGAGGAGATGAACAAAGAGGGGGTGAAGGAGCAGATGGACATAGGGGGAGAAAAGGACGAGCTGGACTAATCGAAGATTAGAATAAGTACATATCGGGGCAACAATGGATACTCAGCTAGTAAATAAATACATAAATCACAGACAGACACAACAAAGGGACTACTAAACATGTCACATTCAGCCAGAAGGCCTTCTTCTGAAACAGAAACACACACACACACACACACACACACACACACACACACACACACACACACACACACACAGACACAAATGCAGCTCACACAATGGCCAGACTGGCCTCATCAACCACAGGCAGTGGTCATGTGTGTGTGTATGTGTGTGTGTGTGAGAGAGAGTGAGAGTGAGAGAGAGAGAGAGAGAGAGAGAGAGAGAGAGAGAGAGAGAGAGAGAGAGAGAGACGCATTTGCGTGAATGTCTGTGTTTATGTTGTCTATTTCAGTAGAAGGCCTTCTGGATGAAATATTATGTGTTGAGTAGTCTTTTTGTTGTGCCTGTTTGTGACTCAACACCTCCACTGTCTGTGACTCAACACCTTCACTCTTTCATAATATTGTCATTATTCGATCCTGGATTTTTCATTGTTTGAAATACATAAATAAGAAACACGTAAAATTTGTTGCCTATAAAAGTCCATTAATATGAAATAAAATATTTCAACCTAATATGCACTTTGTTGGCATATGGTAAGATGGCCCTGAAAATACTTTTATATTATTTTTTAAGTGTCAACATTTATACTTCTCTGCTCATTACCTCTTACAAGACACCACAGCATCCAATGGTTTTGGCTGACTCTCAGTCATTTCCTTTTGGGAAGGTTCATTTTCACTTTTGTTAGCTCCTGGAACAGCTTCAGCTTCACTAACTTCATCAGCAGTGCTAGAATAAAATTATATTCTCTGCTGCAGAGTCACAATTTCATTCTGGATACATAAAAAAACACTAGAAAATCCACTAACCAAACACATACGTAATTTTGACTACAATATCAAACTCAAAGAAGATTACAGATTAACTTATGGCATTGCAGTAGCTCACCGATTGTATGCTTTAGCAAACTTTTTAACAGAAAATTGAATTGACTGATCACATACGCTTAGCTGTTGATGAAACAAATGGAAAGTTATAATTCACCCATAGGATGTCAGAAACCTGTATCAGGTTGGATTAATGCAGAACTAACATACACAAAGAAAGGCAGTGTAAATGGTCACAGGCTTTTTGATTGGTGAGAGTAAGTAACTGAAATTTTGAAAAATATTAACAGGAAGATGTTTAAAGATATGTCACAGGCTAACATGAAAATCTGACCATCTGTGAATGGAATGGAATATGGGGTACAATAAAAAGTACCCTCTGCCATGAGTTTTATAGTGAATCGCAGAATAAAGATGTAGATGTAAAACTCTATAGAATTAATTCTGAACTCTGTTTCCTTTGATCCATCTGTTTCTATTCACTTACACGTTATACCTGTGGCAACAAAGATGTGCCAAAACATCTCTGGCGTGCAAAAACTCTTTGGGCCAAGGCAGCCATTATGTTCTGTCTACGTGATACTTTCAATGTGTAATGACGTATATCTGAAGTGTGACAATAAATGTGCTCATTGTTTTAACAAGTGGATCAATGGGTTGTTATTTATAATGATAAGGACCCAAACTCCCACATTGGTGACCCCAACAACAGTTTGTGGTGCTCTTCCCGTGTTCTACCAGACTTCAATAACAATAACAATCGTGTGTACGAGCGAACCGCCTGTATCGTCATGTGTCCTACGCAACGAGGTGTACCGCCGTACGATTTCTACAGTCAGAATCCGACTATGCCACCCACCTGCACTACGCATGGACACTATACATCGAACATTTCGAGGCCCTCCGACCTGCGAGTGGATTGCAGTACCACAACACTCACAGACAACACGTATGTACCGCCCGCCATCTTGCCTCAAGAGCGTTCTTTCGAACATACAGGACAAAGTGTGAAGAGAGATCCGGACATTCCACCGCTAATGTCGCACACTCAGGGGGGCGCAACCCCCCTCAGAACTTTGCACCAACTTTTGGAACAGTGCCACTACACGGCTGCTATATCATCTGCGCCGCGAATTGGTTCTGCGCCTGGCTACACACAGCCTCAATTTTCTGATCGAACTGAACAGTGTATAGTGAATGTGACCTCTCCTAGTACCTCATCCACTTTTGCTAGATATCAGAGAGCAATAACAACCAATCTGAGGGGCGTAACAGTTTACGGGCCCCCGAACCTACCCCAGCCCCCGGCAGACACCATATTGACTGCTCCCACACCTGTGGCTCTTATACACTCAGTGGTCGTGGATTCCAAACCAACTAAGTTACCTAAACTGCTGACTTTTGCAAAAATGTAGCCCAACACATGGTTCGTGTTAGTCGACTATTTTCGCTGCCACAGGCATTGACTCCCAAGAATCATGCTTCGTGTATTTGGTGGGACATTTGCATGACCATTAGGATTTGATTAGCGACAATGTAATCAGCCCGCCGCCTTCATCGAAATATACGAACACGAGAAGATTCATTTGTGAAAGACTTTCTCGAGCTCCGGACGAGATTATTCATCATATCATTCACGAGGAACACCTGCACAACCTCACCCCATTGGGACTATGGCGACGACTCCGTGCCCTCGCACCCGTGGATTTGCTACCCGATACAGCGTTATGGTCGATGTGGCTCATCAAAATGCTGGAAGCATTACAACTACAGCTCCTGCCGCTCACCAACAGCACTTTGGACGAGAAGCTTTCGGTCACGGATCGAGCTTTCAGGATCATTAACAGGTGAGCGCACAGCATGAAGAGTGTGGGTAGTGATCTCAACAGCATACCACCCCCCCCTTCCCCCTCCACGATTCGGGCAAGCTCGCTTCCTCAGTGCTCACGCTACGACAGTGGTGACATCTGCTCGCCATCGTGGGGAACCAGATACAGCCTCCACGACATCCGCCATGACAACCAACACCGCACTGCAGCACTCCACAACGGACACAGCCGACACCAGGAGCTCTACATCACCCATGCCTAACGCAGACTGGCCACTGTGTTGGTTCCACGCCAACTTCGGCGACGTGGCCAGGAAATGTCGCCGCAGCCCTTGCGCGGCGGAAACACAGCTCGCGAGGCACCAAAGGTGCAGCATCTTGCGCACAGGAAAAAAGACACCTTACAGCAGCAACAGCATCTAACACGGTAAGTGCCGATGGTTGTCTATTCGCTCTTGACCTCATCTCAGGAACTAAATTCCTCGTTGACAGTGGTGCTGATACGAGTGTAATACCCCCAGCTCTCGCACCTACCGTGTTAACTTCCTCGCAGAGACTGTTACGCGGAGCTAATGACTCTCATATCAAAGTGTTAGGTACGGCGCCTTTAACGCTCAAACTGTCAAAAGACTTGAAGTTTTCGTGGACCATTCATGTGGCACAGGTAACTTGTCTGGTCTTAGGCACTGACTTTCTGCGACACTACAAATATTCGCTAGACATTCCGTGAAGTACATTAGTCTACCAACCTTCGCAAAAGACTATCGCCCTTACGGCCACTGCGTCTGTATCACTCATTCAGTCAACAAACATTGACATTTCACTATTACAGACTGAATGTACTCTTCTTGCAGCCAAGTTAACTAGTAAAAGTTGCGACATACTACTACAACGACAAGAAATCAGTGAACTTAAGCAAATGCAGGCCAAGCTCACCTCCCTTATCGAGCGTACCGAACAGATATCACAGAGCACAAAATCCGAACTCGCCTCACTTCGAGGTATTCGCTCTTCGCACAAACCGGCGTGCACTCAAATCATTGACTCATTGCACGAATGCTAACGACGCACACTGGGCGTGTAGCATGTTATCAATCACGGGTGGCGCATGTCACAAACTCAATACGACTGAGGGCCCTCAGGTCAGACACCGACCACGATGCCTGAATCCACACAAACTCAAAGCGGCGAAAGCAATCATCTCTGACCTATTAAAAGCAGGCATTGTACGCCCATCCTCCAGTGACTGGTCATCACTGATTCATCTCACACCGAAGAAAGATGGTGCCTACAGACTCTGTGGCGACTGTAGACATCTCAATGACCACACAATCATGGACAGTTATCCAATACCGAACATTCAGGACTTCGCTTCTCAGTTGGCAGGCGCTAAAATTTTCAGTGTGGTAGACTGTGAGAAAGCGTATCACCAAATACCAATGTACGAACAAGATATCCTTAAAACGGTCATCACCACACCCTTCGGCCTCTTCAAATACGTTTACATGGCTTACGGATTGAAAAACACCGCTCAAATCTGGCAGAGGTTCTTAGATACAGTGTTACAGCCCCTACCTTTCTGCTACGCATACCTGGACGACATTTTGATCTTTTCTTCCTCTCGCGAGGTACACGAGCTTCGCATCCAGGTGCTGTTTGACACATTACAATCCCCTGGTGTGAATGTCAACAAAGACAATGCAAACTGAGACAGGATTCTGTTGTTTTTCTGGGACACACAGTTTCAGCTGATGGTATCCGGCCCACACAAGAGAAAATAGACATTATCCACAAGAGAAAATAGACATTATCAAACAGCTGCCGATACCAGAAACATACCATGAACTCCACCGGTTCCTAGGAATGATCAATTTTTTCCGCTGCCACATTCCAAGAGCCACCGAACTACAGGTCCCCCTCACAGACGCACTGTGCGGGCCACAAACGTCAGGCGACAGACGTGTGCCGTGGACAGAGGTCATGCGAGTGTCTTTCAAAAAACTCAAAACCGCACTCATGGAAGCCATCACACTTGCCCATCCACACCCGGATGCAACACTTTCGCTTACCACGGACGCTAGTGAAATAGCTATCAGCGCAGTTGGGGTTGGGCTGTTTGGGGGAAGAGACCAAACTGCGAGGTCATTGGTCTCACCGGATTAGGGAAGGACGGCCGTGCCCTTTCAAAGGAACCATCCCGGCACTTGCCTGGAGCGATTTTGGGAAATCGCGGAAAACCTAAACCACGGTGGCTGGACGCGGGATTGAACCATCGTCCTCCCAAATGCGAGTCAGCGCAGTACTTCAACAACACAAAGGAGAGGTGGTGCAACCTCGTAAGTTTTTTCCAAAAAAACTTTCTCCCTGTGCAAATGGTCCGCTTTCGACAGAGAGCTCTTAGCTGTCTACGAAGCCATTACATATTTCCGCGAAGACGTCGACGGACGTCCCCTCACGATCTTTAGACCACAAACCTCTCGCCCAAGCACTCACAAACACTCCAGACAACCCACCTCCTAGGAGGTTCCGTTATTTCAACATCATTTCACAATACACTAACAATGTACAATACGTTCGAGGATCCGACAACACAGCTGCTGATTATTTCCCCCGGATCTCGGGCATATCTTCCTCAATCGACTTCGATGCTCTTGCTTGAGCTCAAACAAATGATGACCCCTTGGCGAGCCTTTTATCTGACAATAATCACTCTCTGCGCCTGGCGCGCAAGACGACCCCCAGCACATGCTCGGAGCTATGGTGTGACGCTTCCACTAGCGCGCCACGCCCCCTCCTCTTTGTGTCGCTCTGTGTTTGACACACTGCACAGTCTTGCCCACCCGAGAATTCGCGCAACTACGTGCATCATCGCTGAGCGTTTCATATGGCCTTCGCTTCACAAACACTGTTGCGACTGGTGTCGCACTTGTATTTCGTGCCAGCGGCCCAAAGTTGGACGCCACTGCACGCCCACCTCACGCGTCTTCCGCATTCCTTCTGGCTGACTCCACCACATCCACATCGAAATTGTCAGCCCCCTTCCCCAGGTGGATGGTTACTGATACCTGCTTACTTTTATCGACAGAACAACTAGATGGGTCGAGGCAACCCCTCTAGTCGATATTTCGGCCAAAACAGTCACCAACGCTGTCCTCTCCACATGGGTCACACGTTTCTGCTGTTCCGAAACCACTGCTACAGACCAAGGCTGTCAATTTGTGGCTGTCCTCTTCACAAAAATGTGCGAGCTCTTCGGCATCGGCCGCGTTCACACGGCAGCCTACCACCCCCAATCAAACGGTTTAGTGGAACAATGGCACTGCACATTAAAGACAGCGCTAATGTGCCACAGGGAATGGTGGTTACACGACCTCCCGTGGGTACATCTAGGGGTCCCTTCTGTATATAAAGATGACCTGCAGTGCTCGGTGGCCAAACTGCTCTATGGCAATCCGTTGACCCTACCAGCTGAGTTTGTCGAGCCTTCACTGCCCCAAGATACCATCGAATACCCCATGCTAATCAAGAACATACGACAGATGATACGAGTGCAGAGAGCACCCACTCCGAAAGCACACACTCCACCTAAAACATTCGTGCACCAGCAGTTAGACACGTGTGAAGCTGTGATGCTTAGGGATGACACAGTGCACGCCACCCTGCAACCCCCATACACAGGCCCTTACAGGGTACTTAGGCACTCGTCGAATACATTCGACATCTGTATCAAAAGCAAACCCTCGACAGTGTCAGTGTCTCGACTCAAGCCGGTGTGGGTCACTGCAGATGACAACACCTCCAGCGACTCGACACCACCGACCATGACAGACAACGACCTCCACACTGCCGCCTGCTCAAGGGACGACATGACGGCCATGGCCTCTTCCCTAACGCCGGGAACCCTCAATGGGCAGAGTCCGGGGTCCACACCCTTCATCCCCCACCCTCTCCTGCTACGCCCGTCACACACATCTCACCCAACATTCAACAACCCTCTACCATCTCCATCGACGTCTCACACTTTTCACCATCTGACATCCGTATAAATACCACAAATGATTCTCTCTTAGTCATCCACGTTCCCCCCCCCCCCCCCCCCCCCCCCCCACTCCGCCGACAATGACACCTTCCAACTTTCCATTCTCCACTCCTCACCGATCCCCAATTCCTTAGATCCTTCCCTCATTCAATCTTTCATTGACGCCACGGGGACACTGCACGTGTTGTACCCTGTGTCTCCGTCTATTCCCCCCACCCCCTCTGTCACCTCACGAACCGGTTGCCACATACTCCCACCAGTGTGGCACCGTGATTACATTTTTCCATCCAAAAGGGCTCGAACCCCGGCTCTGGCCTGCCCAGTTCCCCCTCCGGACGAAGATGGCACAACACCTGCACCCTCCCCCCTCAACAACCAGAGCCTCGTGCTCCACACTGCAGGGGGTGGGGTGTTCGATGTGTAATGACGTATATCTGAAGTGTGACAATAAATGTGCTCATTGTTTTAGCAAGTGGATCAACGGGTTGTTATTTACAATGATAAGGACCCAAACTCCCACATACCTATGGAAAATGACTTCAACACAAAGAGGTTTTTGGTGTTCGACTACGTGTTTACTAAAAGTCATAAATATTTATACATACCTAAACCTTTTTCTTTACTTTGTGTTAAGTTGTAAATGAAATTCAGTGTATCCTTTAAACTGGTTGTAACATTTGTGTAAGTTTAATTGTACATAATTTTTGTGTAAACAACATATGCTTTGATCCTGTAGAAGAAGTTTTATGTGTGATAAATTCCTATTAACAAAGAAGTAACAAGATAAATTAATTAGTTGCTGTTGGAACACTGTAATGTTAACATGGACAGCACTGAACAGGTTGTGAATCATTACCACTCATTTTTAATTTTGGGGAAGGAGAAGTGGTTTTCATTGTAAAAAAGTCAGAAAATTTTATATGGGTGAGAGAATAACAGTGGTGAACTGGAGGAAGCAGTTTTGATCCACAAAAATTATAGAAACAGGAGTTTCCAGAATAACTATAATAGCAGTATTGTTGCTGTTAAGGATGAAGTTTTGAGAAGAAATGAGTTTATATCTACAACGAAGAAGGAAAACCACAAGAGGGGAAATTACAAGCACACAAGATTCAAAATAGAAGAAACCAATGCACAAGACAGAAGATTATCAAGACATTGAATCTATGAGAAGCACCAAGCCCCATCAACAATGGATGCCAATGCGCACTGCATTAACAGAATATACACAAAATACTTAAAAGTGCCACTTCGTCTGAGAGACTGAGAAGTGACTGTTTAGCAATTTTTCATTTGCACAGAATCTGGAATAAGAATACATTATTTACTGTAATATTTGTTACTGGGAGGGCTAAAGCATTTGTTGTTGGAAGAATAAAAGTTTAAATAAAAGTGATGACACACAGTAAAATAACATAGTTACATGGGTGTCCATCACTGAGTGTGAAAACTGTGTCTAAATATTAAATCCAGCACATTCCAATCTCACGCCCTTTCTGAGTGCGTTTTGAGAAAATTTAACAGTGAGCATTTCTACACAACAGGACAGTGTATCAAAGCTGATTTTTTTACTGACAAGATAGTGCCTGTCATCTTTTCCTATTCCCACAGACTGTCAAACATCTGCAATGTGATGACATGACAGACTGGCAACAACAGCGGTGACACGCACTTAAGCTAAGAACACATTCCGGGGATCCATCCCACGCACCAACACTGTCTTGTATCTCTGTAATCATATATCTTGTAGCAGAATTTCACATGAATATTAACAAAAATTAAAGGATAGTGAAAACCAAAACAGTTAATCAAAAGAACAATAGACAGCTAAATGTATTTTAATCTCCATTCAGACTCAGATTTCGTTGCAGTCACAACTTCTTGTCATTCTACTTAAGTTGACTGTGGAATCCTACATGTTTAACTGCAAAAACCACATTGACAGGCTACTACAATAAATCACACTGTTATTGCAAAGTCATTTTCAATGCATGTAGATCCTTTGCCAGAACTCAAATTCACCTACACTTGCAGAGAACAGAGGTTAAGCAATAAGATACCACAGATGCAATGG
The DNA here is from genome assembly GCF_023864345.2 of Schistocerca serialis cubense. Taxonomy (NCBI): domain Eukaryota; kingdom Metazoa; phylum Arthropoda; class Insecta; order Orthoptera; family Acrididae; genus Schistocerca; species Schistocerca serialis. Next base: position 1,146,592,697 of record NC_064639.1, on the reverse strand, counting down.
AAGTCGCTGTTTCTTTGACCCCCAATTTTCCACAAAGGCAGCTCTCTAAATTTCAGTATTTCATAACAATTTAATATTAGTTATTTTATTCAAATATTAATAGCATATGTTAATATCCTACCAATATTTTGATAGCCAGTGCACAGTGCTAACTTCAGTCAGTTTATAATTACTATTGAAAACAGTCTTGATCACAATTTATTTTACAAGGTGACAGGTTTCGACCACTACTGTGGTCATCTTCAGACCATTGAGTAGGAACCCCTTTCTGTTGGAGAATCACAATTCTCCAACAGAAAGGGGTTCCTACTCAATGGTCTGAAGATGACCACAGTAGTGGTCGAAACCGGTCACCTTGTAAAATAAATTGTGATCAAGACTGTTTTTAATAGTAATTATTTACAAGACATTGATCACTGCTGTTCCCATAATGCATTCAAAAGTAATTCAGTCAGTTTGTCATAATGTACAGGTTACTTAATGATGATAATTCACTTTTGTTTGTACGCTCTCAGTATGCCTATTCTAATATACGGAGTAAGGCAAATAGGTCTGATAGAATCACTAGTCTTGTCTTGAATTATTTTGACAAAACTGTGGTGAGCAAAGAAGCAGCATTTGAATGGATTGTTATTTTCAGTGACAGCAAGTAGTTAGTATAGTGTACATCAGAGGAATTCAAGTCTACGAGAAGCAATATTGCAAGGGATTTATGGGCAGTCTGTCAGTAGAGATACATCACATATATCATATCAGTTTATTAGCAATTATATTTCAAATTTATAGTTGAGTCAGTATTATCAGATCTTTTTAACTGTTTAAAACAAGTGGAAGCACTGAAGTAGTTGAAGTGCAAAACAGTAAACATTCTTCCACTGTGTTCAACAGAGTATCTGAACATAAATAACGCATCACTGTGAATGTTGACTGACATATATTTTAAAAGAAGTCAGAGGGAGAAAAAAGTATTTTACTGTACAGCGTAAGGTACTTTGAGGATACAGGAAAATGAGAGAGAGAGAGAGAGAGAGAGAGAGAGAGAGAGAGAGAGAGAGAGAGAGAATTCTCGTCAAATATTCTGGCGTCTAGTTTATTTCGAAAGTACAAGCATGGATCCATTTTCTGTTAGCAGTTATAGCACAAATAGTCCATTGGAGTTAACTTCTGCAAATGTCTGTTTTGAAATGCCTTTATGTGAAAGCAGCCATGTCATATACCAGCTTTGCTGCAATTTCTGCATGGCATTTTATATGAGCATGATCACTAATCAACAGTCTACCAGAATGAATGGCCACTGCCAAACTGTGGCCAAGAGGAGACTGGACCACCCAGTGGCAAAACATGCTGCTAAATAATACATGCTCCAGATCAATGACTGATTCACAACCCATTCCATCTGGATCCTTGCATCTACCACTAGCTTCTCTGAACTTCACAAATGAGTGTTATCTTTGCAATGCAGCCTTTACTCAATAATCCTCCTGCTCTCAATTTCTCCTAACCCACTCCAGTCACACACTCCATTTATTTATTTGCATGTTCTCATCATCATCATTTTCCAACTCCAGTATCCCGGGTGTGTGAACACATGCTCGCTATCTCCTCCCATCTTCATACATTGTCTGTTCCAGGAAAACTTCCCATTTGTGTCCTTTCTCCTCCACATCTGATCTCTATCCACTATTTTCTTGGTCTTCCCTGTGGTCGTCTTCCTACGAGGTTTAGGTTGAAATACTTTTTGGCAGGTCTTTCGCTGCTCATTCTCATAATGTGCCCATACTACTGAAGCCTGTGTTTCTTTATGACACTGGTAATGGGAACCTCAATACCAACTACTTTTCTATTCACCTCATTCCTGATTTTGTCCTTTGTAGTTGTTTCATTCATAGTTCTAATGAATCTCACTTCTGTTGCCAGAATTCTGCTGAGTTCTTTGTTTAGTAGGATACATGTTACTAAACCATATGTAAGGATTGGTACAAAATAATTGTTGTACATGGTCGTTTTTGCTTTTCATTGCATTTTATTATCCTAGAGAAGATTTCTTATTTGACTATAAAAATCAGATGCTTTCTGTGTCCTGCTGAGTAGTTCCTGCTTAATGGGGTTGTCTTTGAGATCATGCTTCTTAGATACTTGAAATGGGAACCAGATTCTACTTTGACTCCTTCTAAAAATATATTTGACGTTAAAACTTCGTGGCAGATTAAAACTGTGTGCCCGACCGAGACTCGAACTCGGGACCAGCGCACTCTCCGCTGCAGAGTGAAAATCTCATTCTGGAATATTTGACGTTGTTTCTAGCCTGTTGATGGTCAATTCTACTGTCTTCATTTCACTTATGTTTAGTCCAAAATTTTTGAATGTGTTGTTCCAATCATTTTATGATCTCGTCCACTACTATTACAAACAGGAGTGGTGATAGGGCACTTCCTTTCTGGACACCTCTCTTTGTTTCAAGCCATTCTGATTGTCCACTGCCTATCTGGACATAGCTGTAACACTTTTGGTATAGCATCTTGACTTTAACAATTAGATCCTTGGCACCTTTAGGTTTTCCAAACATTTCCATATCTTGGTTTGAGGATTTCTTCTATACTCCCAGTGCTTTTCCCCAGCATTCTTACTGGAAAAAAAAAAAAAATTTCTAACATTTTCAGGGTGTGTGACAGCACCATGATGCCTCTGTAGCTTCCACATTTTCACTGATTGCTTTTTTTTGAACAGAGGGGTGATGACTCCTGTACTCAATCTTCTGGGATTTTGTCTTCTTCCGAAATCATTGATAACACTCTATACAGCCAATTTAAGCCTGAGCTGAGATCATCAAAGACTGACAACTTTCCATTCCACATACTCTTTAAATTTATGTCTACCACATGCCATTTTAATGGGTGTCCGTTGGTCTGGAATTCATTAATTACTCTACAGTCATTGATGGTTGAGTTGTCCCCATCTCATTTAGCAGCAAGTTGAAGTACTTTTTCATTTCATCCCTGATCCTTTGCTCTGTTCATATTAAGTTACTGTCATCTGTTTTCAGTGCAAGGATATTTACATATTGATTTCATTTACTCTTTAGTTCTTTGTACGGTAATTTCATACTTCCCTGACAATCTTCCTCTGTCCTTGTAGTAAAGTTTTCCCAGCAATTTTCCTTTTCTTCCTGGATCAGTCTTTTTACAGCTAGTTTCTTTCTCTGGCATTCCTCCGCTAGATGTTCAATTGCTAATTCATTTCATCTATCATCTGTTTTCTGTTTTTTCATGGTCTAATTTTCTTTTCAGTATGTTTCTATCTTTTACAGTTGCCTTCCACCCATCATTTTACCATGGTGTTTCCTTCTCTAAGCTGTGGCACTTATTTTTTTGCAGATGTCCATGACTTCTTTAACAAGGGTTTCTTTGAATAAAGACCATTCTTCTTCTACTCCACCTTTTTCAGTTTTGGGTAATGTGGCTGTTATTCATGCTTCATAGTTACTTTTCTTTTCCATGTCCTTCAACAGGCAAGTCTTAATCTTTGGCATTCCCTTTTGTTTAAATTTTGGCACTTGAACATCTTTTAGGTCAGCAATCAATAGCCGGTGGTTGCTACCCAAGCACTCATTCGGTGTGACTTTAATTTCTGTAACATACTGACCAGCTTTTCTTTCAGTGATGATGAAGTCTGTCATAGTCTTGAGCTTACCATCCCATAATGATGGTATTCACCTCTGTTATTTGTTCTTCAAGTTAATTAAGAAATGCTCTTTCTCCTCCATGGTACATCCTATCTGTGGTGCATATACTTGCAAAACAGTACGTCCTGAAGATCATAACTGTGACCTCATGCTAAGATGTGGAATGAGTTAGTTTTACAACTGTAGTACACTTTCTCAGGGAAAAAAAAGGCATCATGCTGCCCATATTCTCTCTCTCTCTCTCTCTCTCTCTCTCTCACACACACACACACACACACACACACACACACACATTCAGAAATCTTCTGTAAAGTACAAGAAGTTGTAAGCAGATATGAATTCAGTTTCAGAAGTTATCAATAGCTTTAGGGAGAACAGAAAGATAAATGTTCACCTCTCTATACGGGACCACTTAAGTAACAGACATCCACCTCCTTGAAATGCATCATCTGCGTAGTAAATCATACAACCAGTGTCTTCTACAGGTGGATATATACCACTGCTCTTATTGTGTTCTTCAGCTGTCACATTGTAACGATGGTTTAAGCAAGTTGTTGCACATGGTTGGTACTGCTGCCTGCGCAGATTGTACCAATTGGTTTCTGACACCATCTGCAACAAAACAAGATTCAGTAGATGCTTGAGTAGGTAGAGATTGTTCCTATTTCAGAAAGGCACATACCCGTCCTTCAGAGAAATACTTATGTCCACTGCCTTGACAAAATGATGTTGAAAAAGGAAGATCTGTAGGTCCATGCACAAAGAGGTATGGCCATAGCGTCTGCCAAAAAGCATACTCACGGTGTATAAAGGACTCTGACTGTTTAAAGCATTCATACACCCAGGCTTGGGCAAATACTGCAATGGACAAGTTATGTTTTCTGATTAGCTCCACAGCCTGAAATTAATTTCATTTTATAAGGAACTATTTGGATAACTACTCTGTAAAGATAATGATTACATAATAGTATGATTAAGCTTTAAAAATGCATCATAAGAAACACTAACTTTTCTAGTCTGAAATCCACCACCTCCATAAAACTTGCGACCAAAGACATCTACACCAACATAAACATCATACCCACGAATGCCTGCATTTTTAACAGAGTTCTGAAGATGTCGTTCACTCCATGCATAGTTAAGGAAAACGCCATCACACTTGTCAAAAAATATCCTGAAAATGCAGTAACAACTGGAATTTATTGAAATGCAGAAAGAGAACACATGTTAATCAAATACAAATCAATGTGTGATTACGTATCAAATAAGAATTTAATATTTACAACAGAAAAGGGGGGGGGGGGGGGGAGGCAACTCCTCTTTCAAAATTATGCAGATAATTTTTATGTGCCTTAGACAAAAAATAACCAAAGACAGCACACCGACCCTTCAACTCCAAGACAAAAATGGAAATATTGCCCAAAACAACAGGAATACTTGCACAATATTGGTAGAATATTTCAGAAGCCACCTTAACTGTGAAGAACCTACAGGAAAAAATGGACTTCACCACCTCAACAACAACCAACTCTAAGCTTGGAACCAGTTACCCTAAAAACAACCATATCGAATCTCAAACACTATCAGGCCGAACTTTGAAAAATTGTCAACAAAAATGTCATAAAGTGTCTCCAAAACATCTGTGAAGAATTTTAATAAATGAAAGAATCCAGTTGAATGTAAAATGGCCCTCATTCACACATTCCAAATGAACAAGTCCGAAACAAACCCCCAACAACTACAGAGGAATCTCACTCTCAGATGTGACACACAAGATTTTTTTTTTTAAGTCCTACTAAACAGAGTAGAACCTCAACTGTATCAACTTCAAGAATATCAAATGGGTTTTAGGAAAGGAAGATCCTGTGCTGAACAAATTCTAAATTTCAAAACCTCATGGCCTACCAAAAATCAATAGCAAAATCATATGTTATCACTTCCAGTGACTTTCAAAAATCTTATGATTCAAGAGACGAGGAATCTCTCATCTCTACACTAAAAGAACTAAACCTAGACAACAATATCATACACCTAATCACAGAAACTGTTACCAACACATTCTCCAAAGCTAAATTAACGGGAGAACTCTCTGACTCTCTTGAGATAAAAACTGTAATACAGCAAGAAGAAGATGGACTCTTCTCCTGCTACTTAACTGTGCCCTACAACAATTAGTCAGAGTGGAACATAAAGAACCATAGTGGAATCCAACCAGAAACACAAAACTAAGATATAGGAGTCAATGTATAGCCTTTGCAGACAAAACCCCTCTACTAGCTGATACCAAGAAACATGCCAAAGAATAGACTCTCGCACTACAAAAACAAGCAGAAAAATTTGGTCTCAAAATCTCCTCCACAAAGTAAAAAACAAAACAGACAAACATATAAAAGCCCACAGGAACAGTCTGAAGTGAGAGAATAAAAAAATAAAAATAGTTAATAAATGCAAACATCTTGAAGAATGGTTCATCTGAAATTCCCTTGAGGAAAAGGCTATGGAATCTAGAAAAAATAAAGTTGAGCTGCCCTTCCAACTCACCAAAACATGCAGGTAACAAAAAGTCCCTCTCATGGAATGCAAAAATAAAGCACTATAATGTGGTAATCAAACTGGAAGTCCTATATGCAGCCAAAACACTGCCCATCACCAATCATGACCCAGTTCAAAGGTTGGAGATCAAAGAAAAGAAGACATTGAGAAAAATCAAAGGCACCAAATTCCATTACAACATATTAATCCATATCAGAAATTAAATCCTTCACCAAACAATTGAAAAACTCTCGGATACAGCAAGGAAAAGAAGAATTGATTTTTGTGGACACATCCTCAGAACGAACCCAAATAGACTAACCAAAAAACTTATTGACTACTTCCACAACAACAAAAAACATAGATAACTGTTTTAAGGAAATGGAGAGAGACTTTAAAAATGCCAAATGACAGAAAATATGGTCATAAATAAAACTGGAAGAAAAACGTCCAATGACAAGAAAGAGAAGTTACAAGTCGAAATCAAAAACAAACAAACAGTCCAAATCTTTGAAGCAGAAAGAAAAGGAAAGTGATAACAGAAAGAATGGAACCATACTTGGCTAACAGAAAGGCACAGAACGTCCAGAAGTGATTGATCTAATGTACCCCAAAGACAGGAGAAGCAGAAGAAGAAGAAGAAGAAGAAGAAGACGAAGAAGAATAAGAAGATGACGATGATAATGATTGCATGAAAATAAACAGGGTTTCAGGGCAGCTTGTTTAAGAAATATAGGAAAGCTATGACCAAACAACCTGGAAATGAAGAACTGGATTTTAGATCTTGTATTGGAAAACAAACTGAATATTCCAAATTGGTAACTGAACAGACTATAGTAGCAGAGGGTAAAAGTGTGTATTTGGGGAGGCAATGTGGGTGTGGAGAAAAAGACAAAGCTATTGGAATTTCTGTGGCACTACACCACAAAAACATTGTGGATGATTTTCATCACACTTTAAATGTACGATGGGGAGTCAAATGAAAATCTTGAATATTTTTTACTGAATAAAAGTATATCATCTTTTGACATAGACTCCCTCCAGCACGAATTCCTCTCGGAAGGGAGTAATTCTTTTGGTCGTGTGCACAGCCACTTGTGCACCGCCTGCTGCACCTCTTCATTGGAATGAAATGTCTTTCCTCCCATCACCTCTTTGAGTGGTCCAAACTGGTGGTCTCCACTCAGCGTGATCACTTTTTACTTCAAAGTATCACAAAAGTTCTTTGCACACATCAGTGTGTTGCTGTTTTCAGTTCTAGAGGGAGCTGCGGTGACACCCCTCTAGCAGACGCTTTGTGAAACTTAAGCACTTCATGAATGATGTAATGTGCTGTGCTGAGCCACACCTAAAGCAAATGTGCAGCTATTTCACACACCATCACGTGCTGATTTTCCATCATAATGACCTCAACAGCTGCAATACACAATGGTATCACAACACAGTATGCTTGACTCAGGCACTGAGTGATGCCATTTTCGAACTTTCTGCTCCACACACACACAGTTGCTGCAATGAGAGACATGCATCAGCATACTGGATCCCCATTTGCTGATGAATTTCAATAGGTTTCGTACCTTCACTGTTCAGAAAAGGTTCTTCCTTGGTGCAGATCTCAAGTGGGGAAGCCATTTTGAACTTGTATTGCAAATGCGTTTTGCTTCTCGGTAGTAATATGTCACCTGCAAGCATTCCTTACATCACTGGTAACAGTACCGCCAGCACACAGAACAATGACACAAAATGTAGATTTTTTAATTACACTTTTAGGTTTCCCCTTTGTATATCAATTTAAATTTATTTTGAACTTCTCACTACATACATGTTTGTGCACAATAATGATAAACAACACAAACAAATCTCTGTAACTGTAACTAGGACCAACTACTGCCTGCTGTGACTCGCCGATCATTCAAAGTGCCGTCGCCCAATTACGCATGTCCTCTACATGCGGCGCTGTCTGCCAGCCATGCAGCAGCCGCGCCACCTAAGCGGCCAGCCAGCCAGGAGCCGCTAGACTTGGTCTCAGTGCTCATTCGAATGTTACCATGTTCACGTGTCTTGCTCAGTGATTTACATGTGTTGTGTCGTTTTGAAATATGTGTGTTCAACTTGATGTTATAACAATTGGCGATGAAGTAGTGGATTTTTCCTTTTCATCGTTGACCCACAGGTTTCCATGGCTACTTTAGAGCAACTACTGCAAGGTCTCATTGAACAGCAAACGCTTCTCACATCGGCGATTTGCGATTTCGTCGCGGCATCCAATATGGGCCATTTCTCGTCATTGTCTATGCCTCCTTTTCCTCCTTACAACAAGATGGTGGAAGACTGGTCCGATTACGAAAAACGTCTTCGACAGCACTTCTTGGCATTTCATGTCATGGACGAACAAACATGTAAGTCTCTGTTCCTTTCATGGATTTCACCTCAAATGTATCGATTGTTGTCGCAATTGGCTCCTTTGAAAGATCCTGCGTCTTTGTCCCTTGCTGATATGTGCTCACTTCTGTCCATATACTTTCATAAGCAAACACATGTGGTAGCCTCTCGTGTTGCCTTTTATCATTGTCAAAAACAACCGAATCAATCCTATCGCGCTTGGGCTGCTCAGCTTCACAGCCTCAGTCGAAAGTGTCAATTTGTTACTGACGCTCACAAAGAATCCTACGCAGATTCCATGGTACGGGATGGTATTATCCGGTCGGTACCCGACAAAGAAGTGAGGCAACATGCCCTTCAGTTGGCAAATCCGACTCTAGATGAAGTCCTATCCATCGGGCAGTCTTTTGAAATTTCTCGCGCCGCTGGAGCACAAATAGAGGCATGGGGTGACATCGGGGACATACAACCTCTGTGCGCTGTTGGCAACATGTGCGGCGTGTCCCCGCCGGCCGACGTGGCCGCAGTACGCCCCCACGCGCAGCCGCGGCCTAACCATAAACAACTCTCTCAGAAACTGCAGCAAAACCCCAAGCAACTTCCTTCATGTCCGCAGTGTTTTACGAAACATTCACGTGAGGATTGTCCCCAATGCTGGACCATGTGTCACAATTGCAAAAAGAAGGGTCATGTGTCTTCCGATTGCAAATCTGACCACATACATGATGATCATGACCATGACGCTGATTCTGCTTCTGTGTTGTCTGCCAATTGCACTTCTACCCTTTCAGGGAAGTTATTCCTCACAGTCCAAATCCTTGGTCGGGATGTTCGCATGCAGGTGGATACTGGTTCTGCTGCCACTATCATTAATTCTCAGACGTATCTTCAGTTGGGTTCTCCACTCCTATCACCTGTCACTCGGCAATTATGGACGTACAATAAACAGAAGATTTCTCTCCTGAGGTATCTTGCAAATCCGTCGTTCACACTGTTCCCATATTTGTGGTCGACCTGAGTAACACAGAAAATCTTTTTGATTTCGATGCCTTTCGCGTTTTTGGGTTCTCCATAGATGACTCTGACAATATCGTCTCTGATGCTATTCCTTATGCTCAACTGGATTCCTTGTCGACGACATTTTCATCCCTTTTTTCTCCTGGGTTAGGCTGTGCAAACGACTTTGAAGCTCATATCACGCTCAAACCCATTGCCCGGCCTAAGTTTTTTTGGGCTCGGCCCATTCCTGTGGCCCTTCATGATTGGGTAAAACAGGAGCTGGATCGTCTCACTACATCAGGGGTCTTGCTTCCTGTCACTTCCAGTGAGTGGTCCTCTCCTGTCATTGTTGTTGCTAAGCCCAATGGTGATATTCATCTCTGTGGCGATTTTAAAGCCACTATAAATGCGCAATGCCTCATCGACACTTACCCTATGCCCCAACCTGAAGAATTGTTCACTAAAATTGCGGGTGGCCAGTATTTTTCTAAAACTGACCTGTCAGAAGCTTATCATCAACTTCCTCTCAACGCTGCTTCCCGGCAGTTTCTGGTCCTTAACACGCCTTTCGGCCTCTATCAATACCAACGATTGGCATTCGGAGTTGCCAGCGCCCCTGCTCTCTTTCAGCGATTCTTGGAACAATTATTGCTCCCTGTCCCTGGGAGTATCAATTACATGGACGACATTGTTGTCACTGGCTCCACCACTGAGGAACATCTTCAGAACCTCTGCACACTTTTTCATGTCTTACAGACTGCCAGTCTTAAGTGTAATTTTCAGAAATCAATATTTTTTCAGGCATCTATCTCGTACTTGGGATTTCAACTCTCTCGGGATGGTATTCGTCCACTTCAGCAAACTGCCACTGCGATCGATGCCCTTCCTCGCCCTACATCTGTTAAGGAACTGCAGGCCTTCTTGGGGAAAATAGCATACTATCACAAGTTTTTACCATCTGCTGCTTCGGTGGCTCAGCCGTTGCATCGCCTGTTGCATAAAAATGTGCGTTTTCACTGCTCCGCGTCATGCGATGCGGCTTTCTAGAAATTGAAGACTATGCTGATACAGGCCCCGTGCCTGGCTACTTATAGACCTGGCCAACATCTTGTTCTTGCCACGGACGCCTCTCAATATGGGGTTGGTGCAGTCCTTGCGCACTGTTTTTCTGACGGTTCTGAACAACCCATTGCTTATGCCTCCAAAACGCTCACGGATGCCCAATAAAAGTATTCTCAAATTGAAAAAGAAGCTTTGGCCATTATTTATGCTCTTCATAAGTTTGGTGTTTTTCTCTATGGATCCAATTTTCATCTTGTTACGGATCACAAACCACTTCTTTCCTTGTTTCATCCATCAACGTCACTTCCTGACAAGGCTGCACACTGCCTCCAGCGTTGGGCTCTTTACTTGTCTCGTTTCAATTATGAGATTCATTTCCGGCCGACGGCTCAACATGCAAATGCTGATGCACTGTCTCGCCTTCCCATGGGTCCTGATCTGGCATTCGATAGGGCCAAACTTTTGTGTTTCCACCTGGATGTTGCCGAGCAGCGGGCTGTGGACGGATTCCCCATCACCGGGGACTGGCTGGCGGCTGCTACGGGTTCTGACCCTACCCTCTCCCGGGTTTTACACTGTATTCAGAAGGGTTGGCCAGATCGTCTGTCCACTAAGACTTCTGATCCATTACGAAACTACTACGCTTTGTGCTACCGCCTCACAGCTAGGGATGGTGTTATCCTTCTTTCCACCGACAATGCTTCGCCGCGTGTTGTGGTATCTGCGTCTTTGCGTGCTTCGGTCTTGTGCCTCCTTCACCAAGGGCACTGGGGTGTCCCCCGCACAAAATCTCTGGCACGCCGTCATGTGTACTGGCCTGTCATCAACTCTCAAATAGCACACATGGTCGCTGCCTGCAGCCCTTGTGCATCATAGGCCGCCGCCCCGAAGTCATCTTTGTCATCGTGGCCTTCGCCTGAGATGCCCTGGGAGCGCATTCATGCTGACTTCGCGGGATCTTTTTTAGGTACTTATTGGCTACTCGTAATTGACGCCTACTCTAACTTTCCTTTCATTGTCCGTTGCACGTCGCCTACCACCGCGGCAACCACAAATGCTCTCGCCCGCATTTTTTCTTTGGAAGGCCTTCCCTCTACTCTTGTTACTGATAATGGTCCGCAATTTGCCTCTTCCAAATTTGTGAATTTTTGTGCTCATCACGGCGTCATGCATGTCACGGCCCCTCTGTTCCATCCACAATCAAACAGTGAGGCTGAACGACTGGTCCACACATTTAAGGCTCAGATGAGGAAACTCCTGACTTCTGCTGCTGATGATGCGCTTCTCCAATTTCTGGCTTCATACCGTTTCACCCCCCTGGGCGACCACAGTCGGCTGAGCTCTTACATGGCCGACAGCCACACACGCTACTCCATCTTCTGTGGCCTTCCACCTCACGGCCGTGGGTGCCTTCGCTTGGCCGGTTCACCGACGACGACCTTGTTTGGGTACGGGGATATGGCAGGTGGCCAAAATGGAGTCCGGGCCGCATCTTACGACACCGTGGCCGACACCTGTATGAAATCCAGACAGACACTGGTGTTGCAGTGCATCATTCGGACCAGCTTCGGCTTCGTGTGCTGGCAACGCCTGTTCCGAATGCCGCTACACCACCTTCGGCTCAACCTGACGCTCGGGATCTTGGCATCTCTCATTAGTCACAACGCAGCTCTCTCACCGTCATCTCGGTGCCAGTACAAGAACGGACGCCACCAGGATACGTGCCCATGCAGGAACCAGATGACCATCATCTGTCCAAGCCAATCTACTCGCCTCCTTCTCCCACAGACGGCGACACATCGCCCATGTCTCCTGTTATATCAACCAGACTTGCCGCAACGAGCAGATTGGTGCACGGGGCACCAGCAGATTCGACCCCTACATCTCCTGTCATCTCGACCCATTATCATCGGGGACACTTCCGTCCGTATGGGAAACCTCCTCCTCGAGACTTTACGGCCAGTCAAACAATGCCTATTGACGTTAGCAATAGCACCTCCATCAAGATCAGTGAAAAAAATTTCAAAGGGGGAAAAAAGTGTTGTGACTCGCCAATCATTCAAAGTGCCGCCACGCAATTACGTGTGTCCTCTACATTCGGCGCTGTCTGCCAGCCATGCAGCAGCCGTGCCACCTAAGGGACCGGCTAGCCAGCGGCCGCTAGACTTGGACTCAGTTCTCATTCGAATGTTACTGCGTTCACATGTCTTGCTTTGTCAACTTGCTCAGTGACTTACATGTGTTGTGTTGTTTTGAAATATGTGTTCAACTTGACTTTATAACACTGCCATCTAATATTTATTTACCCATTTATTTATACATCCAGGGATCATCTCACACTGAGACAGGCTTTGTCTTCATCATCATACAATGGAAATACACAGCTCAAAACATACATATAAATAAAATATACAATTATGTTCTTATGAGGATAGGATAGCTGCTGAAGGATTCATCCTGGCATTTGCCTGAAATTATTTAGGAAAACCACAGAAAATCTAGATCACTACAGCTGGATAAAGCCTAAATATGACATCAGTGTCTTAACAACTACACTGCCTCATTTGGTTGGGCACTACTTTACAATTTTCTTTTGATCATGCAGTGTTTGAATCAGGTAACTGATAATACACAATACAGTGTATCACCGCACATCCTATGGACATTGGAGACTCCTGGACCATGAACATCTAGCTATTCCCCTTGTACTCTCTCCAGTCTGTTCAGAAAACTGACTTGATGCCTCTAAAAATCGAACTATGTCCAGTCTTCATATTCTCCCTTTAGGATGTCTGAAAATCTGAGTCAGGATCCCCTAGTTCTTAAGACTGAAGTTACAGCACTGTAAATGTGGAGACTGGAAATGTAGTAATGAATGAAGCTGTACAAATATAAGCATTAATTAGCTCAAAAAGAAATTTAGTACATAATCTGTATCAGTGGGTAATTTGATTGAAAATACATAAATGAAAACCTGATGAAACTTCTAGAATGAAATTTTCACTCTACAGCGGAGTGTGAGCTGATATGAAACTTCCTGGCAGACTAAAACTGTGTGCCGGACCAAGACTCGAACACGGGAGTTCAAGTCTCGGTCCGGCGCACAGTTTTAGTCTGCCAGGAAGTTTCTCAAGAAACTTATTTCCTTTGAAAGTCTTTTATTAAATATAAATTGTCATTCAGAATGACAGAGAAATGTGAATTGGGTTCGGTGTCACCTGAGTGTATGACTAAGATTACAGTACTGATCATTGGAGAAACTCTAGAAGTTTAGTTCCACACTGACTGTTATGCAAGAGTTCCATCTGGATCCAAATTCGCCAAGATTCCAGTACTGCTAGTATGACAGCACACTGTCAGGAGCAGAAGTCTTATAGCTCTTATTTTCAGTGTCATTCTGTAACTACTAAAACATTGTGTATGATATTGTACTATGTTTCAGCATTTTGTATTGCCTGTTCCTGTGAGAGTGTTTAATTATGGTCTTATTTTGTTCAAGTTTGCAGTACAACTCATGCTATGACAACGTGAATATTTCTCATCTTTTACATTATGAGGAGCAACGTTTATGCAATAGAAAATGGAGTCTAAAGCACAATAAAGTCTAGCATTTGTGACATTGTGTTCTACTTGTGTTTAATACAAGGGCAAAAGCAGTGCAGGCAGTTCAAAACATCTGTGCCCTGTGCGGAGTGAGCACTATTGAGCAAGTCAAGTTTTATTGTTTCAAGTATGATCGTTTTGAGAAAAATTAATTACCACAGTTAGGAAGACAAACAGGCATTGATGAAAGGACGTTTCTGCGTTTTGCTACTATTGTCAATGACTGTGTATCCAATAACTGATAAGTGTGTCCACCAATTAACCTTTGTGAAACACTTGCCTTCAGTAGGTTAAAAGAAAGGGAGGAAAGTTACAGTACAACAGCTTGTCAAATATGAGATTAGATGCAAGGCAGAATCTTGAACTGGGAAGAATGGGAAAGGAAGTCATCTATGCCCATTCAAAGGGTTGATTGTGGCATTTTTTATAATAGATTTAAGGACGTCACAGTAAATCTAAATTAGTGCAACCTGAAGTACTGTATGGTAACTTCAAAAGGAGAAAATAATGGGTAAGCCAGAACAAACATTATCTCAAACAATGGCCTGTATATGTCCACAAAATGTTATTGTTATTGATATATATACATCTAGTAGCACAAAGAAGGTGTTTTGTGTTGTGAACTGCTTAACGGGGACATGTCCTTCACAGTTGGCATTTGTTGCCAACAAATGAGATGCCTTGCAATTGCAAAGTAACAAATATGACCTGGAAGATGGCACCAAGGAGCTTAGCTGGCAAACAAACCTACTGCATGTCTTCTAATCTGGCACCCACATGTGTTTACCTTTCTCGTCTCTTATCCATCAACCACCAAGAATGTTAATTTTTGTTTTCTTTTGTTTGTTGTGTTTCAACAACTGTGCTTCAAACGTGGCTTAACTCAGCATCAGTGAGTCGCTATATGTGTGGGATCGAAAAACTACCTGTGCATCATCAGACTGTCTTCAATAGTGTGGTGGAATATGTTGTTGACAATTTCTCTGATATTTGTGTCTGTTTTGTTCAATAACCTAACGAGAAACATTATTAATATGCACTACACTAATACAACTGGCTTCTCATCATAACAACATACAACGAATGGCTTTCTCAATGAAACATGAACTCTTTTGTCATACTCAAATAGCTTTACCGGACTATAACGTAATATGACAATGTGGCTGTGAGAATAGTTACAGAACGAAACACAGTTAACAGAGTACTCAGCGATACAATTTCATTAACAGATTTGCGTATTTTCAGTAGCAGTTTTGCAGTATTTCATGTTTGTTACCTGTAGATCTACTGTTTACTTAATGTAGCGAGACAAAATTTCTAAAGACGTTCCGAGTTTGACACAGCTGTTTGTAGCACTGTCAAAGAGAAGGTAAAATGTTATTGTCACACTAGTTTGGAACTGAGAGCTACTGCCTCTAACTCTTTACTGTGTGTCAACATTTTCATGGAGCAAGCGACCAACGGCAGCGTTCATTGCCTCCTCATTGCCCCTGTGATGGCTAGTACAAATAATTCGCAATACAGACAGTGAAACTGGTGGTAGTTGCTGCATGAAAGTAAGCCCCATGTCTGTAAACATATATTTCATAAACTGATGACACATCAAAGTGGAATTAATTCAGGATTGGTATCCCAAGAGTACACCTAGTGAATTTGCAAGAAAATTCTCTGTCATTTGAGGACATAACAAAACTATCACAGCATCACCAGGCATGTTCCACTATGTTGTCATAACCTTGCCATAGTCTTAGCAGGACAATTATGTTTCTACAGGCAATGTCACTCTTGAGTGTACTAATGATTTAGGTGTGCATCTTGTGCACCAATGATGCAGTGGCTTAATTACTTTTCGTACAACAGCATGAGGAGTATTCCAGTACTTATGGTGAGGGAGAAGACCAGACGGTTGCACCCACCACTCCAAACATATGAAAGAAAATATATGTAATCCACTGAGTTCACTGACATCAAAAAGTAGCAGGATGTGTGAACAAACACTTTGTTCCAACATTATGAAATACTCCAAATTATATTATCTACTGAGATGAAACCAGCATGGATTTGGAAAGCATCACTCTTGTGAGACACAGCTGGCACTTTATTTGCATGACATACTGAAAACAGGGGCTCTCAAATTGATTCTATATTTATAGAGTTCCAGAAAGGCTTTGCCTACAGAGTTTCTTGCCACCACTGTACAAACATGATATTACAACTGTAATATCATAAGAGATATTAGAATTCACAAATAAAGATTTTGGAATTCATTTTTCTCAAGTTTCATTTATCTGTGGGGTGGTACAGAAGTTAAAACAATTCTGTGAACCCTTTATGAAAACAGTTAACTCCGAATTCAGTGTATTTGTGCATCATTGCAACAGAAATGAAGGGCCATACTAGAATGTAATTTCTGTCGTGCAGCATTTATTGTTTCAGAAACACTGAGTAAACATTATAAGTGCTCAAAATGTGAACAATATCCTACATACACACAATTATTTCGTAAGTTGCCACTAAAACTGTTTACTTTTAAAATACACTTAGTTATCTTGGTAGAACACATATTTCCTTGAGGCAAGGTCTAATGCAAAGTGCTTACATGAAAGAAAAGCTTCCTGTGTCATGCAATTGCTAGTTGGCTGAAATATTTTGTGGTAGCCGTGTTTATCATGAGTGTATTCTTTAACTTATTTTTTGTTAAATATTTGAATGAAACGTCAAAAGCAAATGTGCTTGCTCATGTTATAGCAAAATAGCTCTAGCTGCGCTAGTTTATACTACAGACATGGGTAGGGTAGATGAAATGTTCGATCCTTCGAAGGATGAGCGGGGCTTTACGGCCTGGGCTTTGCTTGCTGTGGCTTGAGAGCTACGGGCCAGCCAGGCTGGATGGCTGATGGGCTGGCTGGCCAGCTACAGCCTGGTGCCAAGACGAGACTGAAGTCTACATCTACATCTACATTTATACGCCGCAAGCCACCCAACGGTGTGTGGCGGAGGGCACTTTACATGCCACTGTCATTACCTCCCTTTCCTGTTCCAGTTGCGTATGGTTCGCGAGAAGAACGACTGTCTGAAAGCCTCCGTGCACGCTCTAATCTCTCTAATTTTACATTCATGATCTCCTCGGGAGGTATAAGTAGGGGGAAGCAATATATTCGATACCTCATCCACAAACGCACCCTCTCGAAACCTGGACAGCAAGCTACACCATGATGCAGAGCGCCTCTCTTGCAGAGTCTGCCACTTGAGTTTATTAAACATCTCCGTAACGCTATCACGGTTACCAAATAACCCTGTGACGAAATGCGCCGCTCTTCTTTGGATCTTCTCTATCTCCTCCATCAACCCGACCTCAAATGGCTCTGAGCACTATGCGACTTAACTTCTGAGGTCATCAGTTGCCCGATCTGGTACAGATCCCACACTGATGAGCAATACTCAAGTATAGGTCGAACGAGTGTTTTGTAAGCCACCTCCTTTGTTGATGGACTACATTTTCTAAGCACTCTCCCAATGAATCTCAACCTGGTACCCGCCTTACCAACAATTAATTTTATATGATCATTCCACTTCAAATCGTTCCGCACGCATACTCCCAGATATTTTACAGAAGTAACTGCTACCAGTGTTTGTTCCGCTATCATATAATCATACAATAAAGGATCCTTCCTTCTACGTATTCGCAATACATTACATTTGTCTATGTTAAGAGACAGTTGCCACTCCCTGCACCAAGTGCCTATCCGCTGCAGATCTTCCTGCATTTCGCTACAATTTTCTAATGCTACAACTTCTCTGTATACTACAGCATCATCCGCGAAAAGCCGCATGGAACTTCCGACACTATCTACTAGGTCATTTATATATATTGTGAAAAGCAATGGTCCCATAACACTTCCCTGTGGCACGCCAGAGGTTACTTTAACGTCTGTAGACGTCTCTCCATTGATAACAACATGCTGTGTTCTGTTTGCTAAAAACTCTTCAATCCAGCCACACAGCTGAGCAGGCCAGCGGTGGCAGACCACTAGCCCCTCCTTCCCGAGAGACCAGCATGGCTCTGCCTCTGCCTCTCCTTTTGACATAAATATGTTTACTTCCTCTCCTGGCATCAGTATAAGAGTGGCAAGCTGAAATACACATCAGGCTGTCTGTTGCAGTGGTTCACTGGGAGAGATCAACTCAAGATAGAGTCATCACTCTTATTGAAGAAGGTCAATGTTCTGTCAGAGTAGCTGGCAGAAGGTATGGAGCACCACATACCACTGCAACAAGATGGTAGAGGAGCTACCTTGGAAGAGGCACTACCAGCAGAGCTCCTGGCTCAGACAGAAAGAGGCTAAGCTCACAGCAGGACAGGAAGCTAGTGTCTAAGAGCAGAGAATATCCCTTTCTCAACGTGAAGCAATTACAGTGGGAGACCAACTTCCCTGGCTCCCATGACATGATTCACAAAAGGCTGATGGATGCTGGACTGTATGCATAACACTCCACTGTGAAAGATGTCAGTGAAGACAATGTTTTATACTGACTAGCATTTCTGGAGCTCCATTTGAGTGTGTTGTGGGAAAACACCATTTGCACCGACAAGAAGGTGTTTTCCTTAACGACGGTCTAACAGCTGTTTACAGGCCACAAGGGACTCGGCACTGACATGAATATGTAACCAAGATGAGAAGAAGTGGACGGCAATCTGTTTCCTGCTGGGGATGGATTTCTGTGAGAAGAGCAGGAATTCTTCGCAGGATAGAAGGCACTCTCAACAGTGAGCAGTTAGCCCACATATTGGAAAATGTGATGCTTCCGTCAGTGTGAATGCTATATGGAGAAGAGGACTTCACATTGCAAGAGGATCATTCTCCCAGTCATAAGTCTGCATAAGTTCAGCAGCAGCTCTCCACAATTGGTGTAAATGCCATGGACTGAATGCCACTGGATGCTGATATGAACCCTGTAGAAAATGTTGGCTGAGGTCACCAGAATGTTAACGGAGAACTGGCCATGAAACCAAATGACTGCAACGGACGCTCTTTGGAACTGTGTTCTTGACATGTGGGAGGAAGTTAATTCTGCAGGCTGTTATGTCTGACTGCTTATAGATTCTATGCCAAGACACATGATAGAAGTACAAAATTACTTGGTATTCTGAATAAAATATTAGAGTCCTTAAAACATTTTGTTATGTCATCTTTTTCTCATTTTTCCTCAGTGACAACCAGTGGAAGATCACTTGGGAACAGAAAAAATAAAATTTGAGTTACTTTTCCTTTGAGTTGCCTTTTTAATTGAAGTGAGTTTCTTTTGAATGTACAGTTTGTTACACATTCTTTTTTTATTTCATTTATACTCTGCCTAGGTACTTACAAAGTAATCAGTTAAGATAGACACTTTAAAAATATTTTTTTTTCAGACACAGCTCTCTCATCCCCTCCATCCATTAATACATCCTCTCCCCTGTAAAAATTGTTCAAACAATTTAGTCTTACATTTATTCACTGCCAGTTTCTCCTCCATTCTTTCTCTTACCTCTTTTGCATGATCACCTCAATTATTCTTCTACTTAATTCTCCCAAAACATTATAAACAAATCTAGCAGTTACCATTGAAACTATATGGTCTCATTTAATTTCTGCTTTTTTTACTGTCCTCTATCATTCCTCTCAAAACCTATGTAACCATATTATTTTAAAAACCTATGTAATCATATTATTTTATATCCTCTTATTTATAGTCCATTATTCCTTCTGAAAACATTCCTTCCTTTCTCTCTGTACCACTTTAAAATGAACTGTGGCATAGATCTAAGTAAGCAACGCTTTGTAAGCTTTTAATTAATATATTTTGGACTTCTGTACTCCTATTCATTCTTAGATCCCTCCCTCCTTCCAGTTTCCCCTCCCTTAACATCTGCATCCACATCCACATGAATACTCTGAAATTTGCAATCAAGTGCTTGGCAAGGGGTTCTCTGAACCACTGTCACATTATTTCGTTACCATTCCACTCTCAAAAAGCATGTGAAAATAATGAACAAATAAAACTTACTGAACAAGCACTGATATCTATTCTCACAATGGTCATATCTCCCTTGTATGTCACGGTAAACAAAATATCAGGGCATTCACCTGAGGAGGCTGACCTACATTCCAACGATTTCCATCCTAACAACGTGAATAAACAAACAACTAAGCAGTTCTATAAACCCTGAAAGGTCAGATGGCAAATAAGTGCTAAGTAAAGAAGTGAAAGTTGAAGAGTAAACAGAATATACAGAAGAGTAATACAAAGGAAATAAACTTTAACAGAAAACAAACCACCCAGAGTACAAAAAAATCCTTCAGGACTACTAAGATCCATGGGAGAACTAATTATCTACAGAGGGTGGGAGAACTAATCATCCACACAATAATGAAATTACTAACAGATACTGTCCTGAAAGAATAGCAGTTTAGGTTAAAGACACATGTAGGAAAACACAATGCAATATTGACCCTGCAATTTACCTTAGAACACAGATTGAGGAAAAAACATCTACATTTATAGCAGTTGTAAGTTTAGAAAAAGTTTTTATAGATAAAGTTGACTCGAATACACTCTATGAAATTATGACATAAAATACAGGGAGCAACTTGTACAGAAAGCAGACAGTGGTTGTAGGAGTCAAAGGACATGACAACAATGCAGTAATTGTGGAGGGACTGGGACAGGGCTGTAGCCTGTCCCTCATGTTAGTCAATCTGCACATAGAGCAAGCAATAAAGTAAAGCATGGAGAAATATGGAAAGGGAATTAAAATTCAAGAACAAGAAATGAAACCCTTGAATATTTGCCATGACATCTAAATTCTGTAAAAAGATTGCAAATAAATTGGAAGATCAGTTGAGCAGAGTGGATAGTATCTTAAACGGAGGTTATAACATGAGCACCAACAAAAGTAAAACAAGGGTTATTAAGTGTTGTCAGATTAAATTAGGTGATTTAATAGAATACTAAGATAGGACACAGTAGGATAGGATAATTAATATTAGGAAGTAAAACAGGAGACAAGTGGGGGTGGTGGAATGGAATAAGAGACAAATTTTGCTATTTGGGTACCAAAATAACTGAGGGTGGCAGATGTAAAGAGGATATAAAATGCAGACAGACAATATCTAGAAGAGCTTTTCTGAAAAATGGAAATTTGTTAGCATTTAGTGGTATGTAGCCTTAAAAAGAAGTGGCACATGGATGATAAACAGTAGAGACAAGAGGAGAATGTGGTCATTTGAAATTTGGTAATACAGAAGAATGCTGAAGATTTGATTGGTAGAGCAGAAAAATTAATGAAGAAATACTACATCAAACTGGAGAGAAAGGAAACAAATCACATAACTTGACTAAAAGGAGGACAGGTGTCAGGACACATGATATGGCATTAGCAGACAGTTAATTTAGTACTACAGTGAAATGTTGGAGGTAAGAATGTAGTGGGAGTCCAAGGCTTGATTATAGCAAGCAGATTCAAGTGGAAGTACACTGCAGTATTTACGTGCAGAAATTGACTACCACAGAGAACTGCAACAAACCAGTTCACAGACTGAAGACAGCAGCTGCAACAACAACAACTACTACTACTACTTACTACTGCTAATACTACTACTACTACAACTACAATTTTAGTAATATATCAAAGTAGATTTAAGTACGGCAATGCCTCATCAAGGCAAAGATTTCATGAGAAGTGTCCTTCCTGTGAACGTTATTTTTTTCAGCAGGAAGTAAAGCCTTAGATTTTTTCTTTGATTGCGTATATGTGGTGTCATTACATTAACTCTCACTCATAATCTGATATGTGATATAAACCAAGATTTCACCATTGTCACAGCACAATCCAGAAACCTTGCTTCTTCTTCAGTCAAAGAATGAATTTTATAACTGGATATAGCATGCCTATTCTGAACTCACATTTGGCGCACAAGAGCACTACAAATGAAGTGTCGTATCTTGGCATGTCATAGACTATAAAGGTAACAGCAAAGCACTCTACCTGCATCTTTACTTTTACTTTAATTTGAAGTAAAAATGACAGGAACAATCTATTTTATGTTTTCTCTGAAAATTGTGTGTTTCAGACATAATATTATGCCAAATTTTGTTACCTGTTGAAAATGTTTAGTTCATTCTGCCATGCAAGTTTTCCATCTTGTGTGACACTGTCATACCAAATAACCTCCCCAGTAGTGACAGTCTTGTGTAGAGTTTCAACAAATAAGTCCACAAATTTCTGAAACTTTCCCATTAGTTCTGGGGCAATTACATTCTCAATATTTAAAAGATAACCATCAAAGTTGTAGTGGTGGCATATATCACAAAGTGCTTTTGCAAAGGACTGCCAAATTTCATCACTCTTTAAAATCTCTTCCCACATCTTCTCTCCATCTTTCCATTCAGTTATTACAGTACCTGAAACAAAGAAGAAAAACATAAATATAAGCACAGTGGGTAAGATAATGATTTAATGTGGTG
This sequence comes from Schistocerca serialis cubense, assembly GCF_023864345.2. Taxonomy (NCBI): domain Eukaryota; kingdom Metazoa; phylum Arthropoda; class Insecta; order Orthoptera; family Acrididae; genus Schistocerca; species Schistocerca serialis. The sequence goes on along the minus strand of NC_064639.1, from coordinate 1,146,569,929 downwards.
GCGATTATGAGGAAACAGTCTTCACAATTGTATCATAAAATTTCTATATTTCTGCATATCTTAAAGAGTATCAGTTTTTCAAATGATAATACACAAATATTTGGTATAGTGTTGGGCACTTAGGGAGGACATTTGACTAGTAACTTACTTTGAAATGGCATCACATTCAAACATTTAATATTGTATCAGAAAGCAGACTTTTTTAAAATATAAAATTCTAAACTTACTAAGCAGTTCAAAGAACCTGCGTGAATACCACTAACAATGTATCTTTCTCCTACTTGGGACATCATTTGAAACAGTATCAGAGAGGCACGTGATTAGCTCATTTCCTTCTCAAGTCTCAATGGAAGATTTTAAAATTAGAGCCTCTCACTCTCTCTTTCTGTTTCAAGTATCTTTAGGTTGTCCTCACAGGGTTAAGAGGACTCGGTTTCATTTTGATCACCACAGAAAATATCAATCAATAATGGGAGTCAATGCTGGGTCTTCCTTATGGCAGTCAATGTAGATAAAGTACTACTTCTTGCATGAAAAAGTGATCAAGGAAATCGAAGAAAAACTGAGAAAGTTAATAGGTATAGGTATAAGTATAAGTGATGTTGATCATTCAGGACATACAGTAAAAACTTTTCGCCAATGGCTTTTATTGGTGGCACTGTAGAAATACCTACAATGCTGGTTTGTTGGAGAATGTGGAAGTGTAGGCTTGTACACTGTACTGGCAAGAACCTAGAATGATCTGACACTAATGAGAATGGTGAAAAAGCTCCAATTGGAAAAAAAAAGTCATATCACAAGATAGATATCTCAGGAATGATTTTTATGTCATTTGTTTGGGGGAAGAGGGGGGGGGGTTACAAAAAGACTTAAATGTACAACAATGTCATTGTTTTTTGATATGTCTCCTTCAAATATCCATCACTTCCAGGATGAAAATTTGAGCTATGTTTCACAAGTCTGGAAGAAGCAGGCCCTCTCTTGATACTGTCACAACTTTGTAGTGTCTTCAAGAGCTCTATGCAAAGAAACGTTGATGCTCTGAGAAAACTTTGACACCTGACCACTTTCCTCTTGCTACCAAACATACAGCAACTGCTGAATTGTATGGGAAACTCTGCTTGGTCTCTTGCATTTTATTAAAACACCTGAAGTAGAAGAAAAGCGATATACTAGCTCCCACAGAAATGAGATTTTTTTTAAAGGCTATGATTCATGTGAGGAAAATGCGTCGCATGTCACTCTTCACAAATTGTGAGTTACCACCGCTTTCAGGTGTTTAAAGATTTAGAAGTGTTGATGAGACGTAATTTTTTTTTAATGCAGTGCCCGATTATTGTAGCTAATTTCATGAAAAAACTACTGTGTATGGACCTGTAACAAATTGTCAATAAGGGTGCAAAACGAAAAGTGTTACAACAGTATTAGACAAAGGTGTCTCTGTACATAATGTTTCTTGATACATTGTGGTGACATACAGAAAAGTTTGGGTCGTATGCATTCTTTCGAAAGTTTTTTGTGTGTTTAAAAGGCACTATTCACGGAAAAACACTTAAAAACACCATACATGAACAATCATGGAAAAGAATAGGATATTTGATATCCAAGAATAGGATATCTGATATCCAATACTGATTACAAAACAATTAATCTGTCACTTTTAACTTACACGAGTCACTTCTACAGTTTGGAAAAATGACAGTGTTCTGGTCCACTGTTCCTGATGAAAAAAATGCTTGACAGCAGTATAAATTCTAATCCATTGTAGTAAGTTTCAATAATGAGCTACCTGGAAGATTAAAATTGTAAGCTGTGCTCAAACTTTTCGACCCACAGCAACATTCTAATCAATTTACCTGTTCCAAGACACATGATCTCACTCAAAACTCAACTCTGTTGATATCTCTCCCCTGTTGTTGTAGTGGCCTTCAGTTCAGAGACTGGTTTGATGCAGCTCTCAATGCTACTCTATCCTGTGCAAGCTTCTTCATCTCCCAGTACCTACTGCAACCTACATCCTTCTGAATCTGCTAAGTGTATTCATCTCTTGGTCTCCCTCTACGATTTCCACCCTCCACGCTGCCCTCCAATACTAAACTAGTGATCCCTTGAAGCCTCAGAATATGTCCTACCAACCTACTCCTTTCTTCTAGTCAAGTTGTTCCACAAATTTCTCTTCTCCCAATTTCTATTCAGTACCTCCTCATTAGTTATGTAATGTACCCATCTAATCTTCAGCATTCAACTGTTGGCCAACATATCAAAAGTTTCTATTCTCTTCTTGTCTAAACTATTTATCGTTTATGTTTCACTTCCATACATGGCTACACTCTGTACAAATACTTTCAGAAACAACTTCCTGACACTTCAATCTGTATTCAATGTTAACAAATTTCTCTTCTTCAGAAATGCTTTTCTTGCCATTGCCAGTCTACATCTTCTCTACTTCGACCATCATCAGTTATTTTGCTCCCCAAATAGCAAAACTCCTTTACTACCTTAAGTGTCTCATTTCCTAATCTAATTCCCTCAGCATCACCCGACTTAATTCGACTACATTCCATTACCCTCATTTTGCTTTGTTGATGTTCATGTTATATCCTCCTTTCAAGACACTGTTCATTCCGTTCAACTGTTCTTCCGGGTCCTTTGCTGTCTCTGACAGAATTATGATGTCATCGGCAAACCTCATAGTTTTTAATTCTTCTGCACGGATTTTAATTCCTACTCCAAATTTTTCTTTTGTTTCCTTTACTGCTTGCTCAATTTACAGATTGAATAACATCGGGGATAGGCTACAACCCTGTCTCACTCCCTTCCCATCCACATGCCCCTCAACTCTTATAATTGCCATCTGGTTTCTGTGCAAATTGCAAATAGCATTTCACTCCCTATATTTGACCCCTGCCACCTTCAGAATTTGAAACAGAGTATTCCAGCCAACATTGTCAGAAGCTTTCTCTAAGTCTACAAATGCTAGAAACGTAGGTTTAACTTTCCTTAATCTATCTTCTAAGATAAGTCATAGGGTCAGTATTGCCTCACGTGTTCCAATATTTCTACGGAATCCATACTGATCTTCCTCGAGGTCGGCTTCTACCAGTTTTTCCATTTGTCTGTAAGGAATTCGTGTTGGTATTTTGCGGCCGTGACTTATTAAACTGGTAGTTCGGAAATTTTCACATCTGTCAACACCTGCTTTCTTTGGGATTGGAATTATTATATTCTTCTTGAAGTCTGGGGGTATTTTCCGTCTGATACATCTTGCGCACCAGATGGTAGAGTTTTTCAGGGCTGGCTCTCCCAAGGTTATCGGTAGTTCTAATGGAATGTTGTCTACTCCTGGGGCCTTGTTTTGACTTAGGTTTATCAGTGCTCTGTCAAACTCTTCACGCAGTATCATATCTCCATTTCATGATACTGTTCTCAAGTACATCGCCCTTGTATAGCCCCTCTATATACTCACACTTTTCTGCTTTCCCATCATTGCTTAAAACTGGGTTTCCATCTGAGCTCTTGGTATTCATACAAGTGGTTCTCTTTTCTCCAAAGGTCTCTATAATTTTCCTGTAGGCAGTATCTATCTTAGCCCTAGTGATATATGCCTCTACATCCATACATTTGTCCTCTAGCCATCCCTGCTTAGCCATTTTGCACTTACAATTGATCTCATATTTAAGACGTTTATATTCCTTTTTGCCTGTTTCATTTATTGCGTTTGTATATTTTCTCCTTTCATCAATTAAATTCAATATTTCTTCTGTTACCCAAAGATTTCTACTAGCCCTCATCATTTTACCTACTTGATCCTGTGCTGCCTTCACTATTTTATCTCTCAAAGCTACCCATTCTTCTTCTACTGTATTTTTTTCCCACATTCTTATCAATCGTCCCCTAATGCTCTCTCTGAAACTCCCTACAACCTTTGGTTCTTTCAGTTTACCCAGGTCCCATCTCCTTAAATTCCCACCTTTTTGCAGTTTCTTCAGATTTAATCTACAGTTCATAACCAATAGATTGTGGTCAGAGTTCACATCTGCCACTGGAAATGTCTTACAGTTTAAAACCTGGTTCCTAAATCTCTGTTTTACCATTATATAATCTATCTGAAACCTTCCAGTGTCTCCAGGCCTCTTCCATGTATACAACCTTCTTTCATGATTCTTGAACCAAATGTCTCTCACCTACTATCTGCATTTCACCAAAGATTTCCTGTATGTCTTACTGTATTAGCAACCATGGAAGAAAGTATACGGCAGAGAGTATGGGATAACAATATGTCCTGATGCACTGAAACTGTATACTCAACCAAACACTGAACCTTGTCCTTTGCCTCCTGCATACTTAAATGTCACAGCCTACAGTAGCAAACTGCACGAACAGCCAGTGTGCCAAACTGTGAAACTGTTCGTCATTCAGACAATTCAGACTTTTTCCACAGTCATAAGGGGTTGTCTGCTCAAAACTGGGTTCTGTCTTATGCACAACACCCACTTTCACAACTGGGTTAACCACACATTCTCTGGAAACTGACAGCATTCTGCAATGGCATAACGCAGTGCGCCCGAAATGTTTTGAGTTTCTTGCCTTACATTAACTCTGTTTCGAGAAAATCCAGCAGCACGTTAAACTATGAACTGGCTAGAGTAACCAAAATTCATATGAAGCAACATACAAAAATCATTGTGATTACAATACAGGATGTGACAAATAAAAGTGGTCCTGAGAGCAGAGTTCCCAGGTACAAATAAACACAGCAGAGGAAAGGAAATACAGCACTAAACTGACTATAGCAGATGTTGAAAGTGACTAGCATTCATCTCTTGGCACTCTTGGACCTTGATCAGCAAGTTGCTGAAGGCGGATTGAAGCTGGACTCCTGGGATTGCCGCAGTCTCACGCAAAACGCTCTGCTGCAGTTCTTGAAGACTATGGGGGTTTTTATGATACACTTTAGACTTGAGGGCTCCCCACACAATAACACAGTGGCAGATCAGATCACATGGGTGGCCAGCAAGGGCCACGACCAGACTGACCTCTGCTATCAACTCTGTCAGATGTGAAGATCGTGTAAAAGTGCTCCAAGGCTCAGCCAGCTGTAGGGACAGTTGGTTCATCCTGTTGGAAGTAACTGTAGGTCCTTTCCTCCTCTGTTAATGCTGCCACAAATGGTTTCAAAATGTTGGCAATACAATGTGCCGAAGTCAGTGTCTAATTAAAGAAAATGGAATAAATAACGCAGTGCGCAGACACTGCACACCAACCCTAACCTTCTGATCATGCAATGGTGTTTCGTGGAAGTTATGCAGATTCTCTGCTGCCCAGAACCTACAACTCTTGAGAGTCGACATAACCACTCAGGTAAAACCAGGCTTCATCACACATAAATGTCGAAGCTGTTCATTATCATCTCAGCCAACTCCTACTCACAAAACTGGGGGAGCATCTCCTGGTTTTAATGCACAAACACCACACACTCAGTAGTGATGCATGTGCAGATCCAGGTGGAGTAACTGTCCGCATGATCGACACGATAAGACAATTTCTTGGGACAAGCATCGGGTTGATTTGGAGGGACTCTGAAGCATTTTATGGTGAACTGCAGCCACTTTTTGGAATGTTCTTTGACTTGTACAAAACAGATCCCCACAGGTGCAATTTTCAGAGTAAGCATTGTATGGCACTCTTTGTTGGCTGGCACTTTGAAACCATTAAACTTCTCGGCAAACAACTGACCACACCATTTCCACGACTTTGTTGGTCACAAAACTTTCCACAATGAACACCCCATGCTCCACTGTGAGTACCATTGCCCCTTTGCAATGCTCCATTCACAATGACACAGCCCCCACTACGCTCTGAACTGGTGTGGATCATGTGGCAGGCCTACAAATGGTGTGCGCATCACAGGGTATGGTTGTATCCATATAAAGACATCCAATCATATCCACTCATCCTGGCCACTTTTATTTGCCCCACCCTGTATTTGAATGTATGGTTTTGTTGCAATATGACTGGAAAAAATCATTTCGGCTTCCAGACATGTCAATTTGCTAATATACGAGGGCGGTTCAGAAAGTAACCTCCGATTGGTCACAGTGCGGGTTGTGGGGGGAGTAGCGACGCCATCTGTGCGTTCACGCGCTCAACAGGTCAGTCGGCATCAAGCCGTGGTCGAGTGAACGTCGTACCTGCGCTAGTTTAGTTTTTGTGGCAGTTTGAAATGTGTGCTGCAATAGAAAACCCCGCCAAATGTGAAGTGCGTGCTGTCATAAGGTTTTTTACAGCCAAAGGATATTCTGCAGCAGCTATTCATCGTGAGCTTTGTGCCGTGTACGGACCAAGAGTTATGAGTGAAGGAGTTGTCCGTGAATGGGTATGTTTATTTAAAAGTGGACGAGAAAACGTTCATGATGAAGAGAGGAGTGGTAGACCATCATTGGTGACTGACGAACTCGTTCAGACAGTTGATGCAAAAGTTCGTGAAAATCGACGTTTCTCAATGTCGGAGTTGTCTACTGGTTCTCCACAGATTTCTAAGACTCTCTTGTACGAGATAGTGACAGCAAGATTGGGTTACCGTAAGTTCTGTGCACGATGGGTGCCCAAAATTCTTACCGACCACCACAAAACTCAAAGAATGGCCTCTGCATTAGACTTTCGGTCACGTTATGAGGGCGAAGGAGAACCATTGTTAAACAGAATCGTGACCGGTGACAAAACCTGGATTAAGTACGTGAACCCTGAGACAAAAGAACAATCAAAGATGTGGGCACATTCAAATTCGCCTACCAAACCAAGAAAAGCCTCGCAAGATTTTTCTGCCAGAAAACTGATGGCAACGGTGTTTTGGGATGCCAAAGGGGTGTTGTTGGTTGAATTCATGGAACGTGGTACGACCATTAATCAAGACGTGTACTGTGAAACAATAAAAAAGTTACGACGGGCTATACAGAACAAACGCCGTGGTATGCTGACTTCCGGTATCGTTTTTTTGCACGATAATGCCCGTCCTCACTCTGCTCGCAGAACAACGGCCCTTCTTGAGTCCTTCAAGTGGGACGTTATCAACCATCCACCTTACAGCCCAGACCTGGCGCCAAGTGATTATCACCTCTTCATGCATTTGAAGAAATGGCTCGGGTCACAGCGATTTGATGACGACGAAGAGCTCAAAGATGCGGTCACAGGCTGGCTCCAGGCACAAGCGGGTGATTTTTATGCAGAAGGAATTTCAAAGCTTGTGAAGAGATACGATAAGTGCCTCAATCACTATGGAGACTATGTAGAAAAATAGTGCAAAGATGTAGTTGTAAGATGTATATATTAAAATATTTTTATTTAACTTGGTGTATTTTTTTAAATCAACCGGAGGTTACTTTCTGAACGGCCCTCGTACATGCACCAACTCTTGGCTGAGTGCTCCCCAGCCACTGTTAAGTGATAACCCATTTCTGTGTGGTTGCTGGCCTTGTCTTTACATAGCCATGATACTGGATGTCGTAGCACTGGTGCTAGGTGGACTGCTGCATACAGCAATGTTTTCTACTTGGGTCTGTCACACCTGCTGTAACTTCGCAATAGTCAGATTCTGAGAGAGGTCACCATCTGCATTGAGGATACTATTAGATATTTTGATCTCAATAATTTTGTTTTTATGCTGTTCCAGGAACCACTAGGCTCACGATGATAGAGATGTCATCAAATGCAATTTTACGTCCATTTTGCACAGCACGTTCAGCTACAGTTAATTTGTCTGGATAATACAGTCACAGATACTTCTGTTCAATCTGGCATTGTTCTGTTGAGTACATAGTACTGTCTACATTAATATACTATTTTGTAAATGCCAGGTGCTCTGATATCTATTTAATCTTTCACAGGTGCCAAGAGTTGGCGTATTTTAGCTGGAAGCACGAAGACTGACATTATGTCTCTTCAGGAACTGAGATCTAATGTTCTCTGTCACTGAATCACAGAGTGACTAGACAAAAAATTCTTGCTCATCTGCTAAGTGGTGTTCCGCTGATGTATGCATACTGAAATTGCTTGCAATATTTGTTGCTTGTTGCAGCCATTCTCACAGAAGACAGATGGATCAATTCTTGTGGTAAGACCTGGCATCAGAAACAACTTCAGTCCTTAAAGGCCTTAACAGAGTGAATTTTTGAGCCAAGTGGTGATGGCTACAAGTGTTGTGACACTGACCTATATAAGCGGATTTTATCAGTCTGTGGTTCAGTAACAGGAAAAATAGCTGACTCCTGAAGAATCATAACATCATGAGTCGTGTCACAGCTCAGCATTTTTGATTTACCCGCGAGATTATTTCACTTGTTTTCGCCGCAGCGATAGGGGGCGTGATCGCTGAGTGCTGTTGGCGCTGGTGCGTGAAGCAACAGTTTTGGGAGGATGGCTCAGTCGGTATTTGGCAACAGGGCGGAATCGGTGGGGAGTCAACTGGTGCCTGCCGATTAAGGACTGCAATGAGTACAGCTGTTTGCGAGCATGTGGGGAGGACGGAATGCTCGCTTGCTTTGTGTGGTTCTCCATGACCAGCTGTTGTTTGTTGGGCTTAGCACTCAAGTGTAACAGGAAACTGCACTGGTGTGGTTCTCGTTACCTGGCTAAGGCCGAAATTATCATATGCTTTTGTTATATTTCTTGATCATTACTTTATTATGGGGTTGGTACTTGTAGCCAACATTTTGTGATATTAAATACTTCAGAGAATATCATCATGTGCCAGGTGTCTACTGTGAATAATTCTTAATTTGTTTCATAGTATATGGCACGGCATACGCTATAATCAATCATTTTATGGAAGTTCTGTCCAAATTATTATTACATTAGACTTTGTTTGAATTGCAAATTTCCTAATTCTACTAATATTGCTTGGGATAAACCCATCTACTTCTTGATGTTGCCATATTTGTGTATTAAGTTGTGTTTTTTCTCGAGACTGAATTGATTTTGGAACATGTGGGGGAGGGGTATTTAAATGAAAATTTGCTAGATGACACAACTGTCGTGAAATTGAAAACTTGACAGTGTTTACTCATGTCACCAGTCGTTAATGTTATTTCTGTCTTGTAGCTTACTTAACTAATATAAAATAATTTAGAAATTTTGAGTATTTGTCACGAAAGGTGAACTGATGTCACATGACACTGATATTTGTGTAGGGTTTATATAAGCTTAAGTGAAATCAGGAAGTAAAAAAGAAGTAGGAGATTTGTTGCACTCTTGCCAAATTCGATTTTTTTAAGGTTTGATTTACATGTAGTACAAATCACAAGTTCAATATTTTCTGGTGTAATTGTTAATATTTGTACATGTTGCACTATTGTATGACGTTATGTACCTTTTACTAACAGTACCTTTATGTAATGTTTCAGAGTGGGGCTGCATGTTTTTCTAGAGAATGTTTAAAAAAAAATTATTGCTAAAATTTTCTTTAAACTGTTAATTGTATTAACTTGGATGTATAACCAATTATTGTTAAATAATAAATTTGTGTCAACAAGGCTTGGACCAAATAAATGTGCCTAACCTTCCCCATCCTGGCTCTGCTACCGTTTGTACATCACAAATGGTAGCATAGCGTGGTTTCCAATGGAGGACCAAGCCTTGTTGAACTACGTCTGCTAAATTTACTTATATATTTTGGAATTGTTTCAGATATATAGTGGTCATGGAGAATACATGCATTGCTGTGTCCGAGTAGGAAAGCCATTTGTAATTGTATAGTGGCATCACATGGCACACTCCTTCCCATTGTGTGTCTTACTATTAATCATGAGCCGGTTTGCACGCTGGTTGATTCTGGCAGTGCAGTTTCCTTCATTGATCTCGCCTGGTATCAGGAGTTTAGAACCGTTTGTGGGTTTTCGCAGCTTTGTTCTCCTTCTCAGAGATGTCGTATGGCTGGTGGCCAAGAGTTGCCTCTGGTGGGAGAGTGCTGGGTGTGGTTAGGTATCTGTGGATTTACTTGGCCAATTACCTTTTTAATCGCGTGTTCCTTGTCTGCTCCTGTAATTCTTGGTGCTGATTTTATGCATCGTACCGGGTTTATTATGGATTTCAGGATGAACACATTTTATTTTAAGTTCGCCCCTCAGGAGAAGATTGCATTTTGTTCTTGCCAAGCAGCGGTTCGGGTCAATTCTGTTGTCTTACAACGGCAAGGTTGCCAACTTGATCATCTTGATAACTCTGAACATTCTCAGCTGACTGATGTTTTGGATCAGTTTCCGGATGTTTTGACAGATAGACTTGGTGTCACTCACTTAACTGAGTATAAGATCAGTTTGGCTGCTGATATTCCAGTGAGACAGAGCCCTTATTGCCTTATGCCACCTAAGAAGGCTTTTCTACACAAGAAAATTGATCAAATGTTGCGCGATAAAGTAATCAAACCATCCACCTCACCGTATGCTTCACCGATGTTTCTTGTCCCGAAACCTGAAAAGGGTGATTATAGACCGGTAGTGGATTATAGACCTCTAAATAAGAAGGTGGTATTGTGTCAATCCCCTTGCCTGACCTGCATAATGCGTTTACATGGTTTTCTGGTGCTCAGTATTTTTCTGTTTTGGATCTTAACCAAGCCTATCATCAGATACCCTTGACTGAAGATTCCAAACCAGCCACTGCCTTTTGCACTGACCGGAATTTATATGAATTTAATGGGTTCCATTTGCTTTGTCTACTGGGGCTGCTGTGTTAGCTCGTCTTTTGGATAGGGTTCTTGGCGACCTCAAGTTCGTTTGTGTTAACAACTACCTTGATGACGTTGTTGTTTATAGCCATTCCTTTGCCGAGCATCTGCAACACCTTCGCCAAGTTTTGTTAAGGTTTAGGGAGGTGGGATTAACTGTGAAACCTGCTAAGGTCACGTTGGTTTGCCGTCATGTTTCCTTTCTAGGTCACCTAGTTTCGGGTGATGGTATTCGCGTAGACCCAGAGCATACGCACAGCCTTAGGAAATTCCCCCCTCCAGTAAATCATAAGGGTGTAGCTCAATTTATCGGAATGGCGAATTATTTTTGGCGGTTTCTCTCAGACTTCACCCAGCTTGCAGCACCGTTAAATGATCTTTGCAAGAAGGGCTGCAAGTTTATATGGGGGGAAAGCCAACAAGCTGCCTTTGATGGTATTAAAACGGCTTTGACCAACCCCCCGGTTCTGGCCATTCCAGACTTTACAAAAAGGTTCATCGTACAAACGGACGCCTCAAATGCTGGTATCGCGGCAGCTTTACTGCAAGAAGAGGATCGAGATAGACGCCCCCTTGCTTACATATTGCGACGACTTGCAGGGCCGGAATGTAGATATGCGTGTATGAATGTGAAGCTTTAGCCATTCTATTTGCACTAGAGAAATTTCACTTTTATTTGGAACACCGGGAATTCGATTTAGAAACTGATAACCAGGCCTTAACTTGGGTCTTGGCTCGCCCCTGCAAAACGGGTCGGATAGCCAGATGGGCCATTCGAATTTCCGCATTTCGTTTTCAAGTACGCCATATTCGCAGTTCCGTTAACGGAATGCTGACGCCCTCAGTCACCTGTTTGATGAACAGCAAGGTGATTCTGTGGTTGATAATGAGGACGGACCCCCTTTGGTGGCCAGCGTTCTTGCCGAGGTTCCGCAGTTGTTTTTTAATTTACAGCATAAACAAGGGCTTGATCCTCAGTTAGGCCCATCTGTAGCCGGCTGAAAGGTGGTGAAAGAATCTTGGGTTATGTCTTAAATAAGGGCACCTTATGCTGGGAAATAGGGCATGATAAACGATTACGGATATGTCTATCCAGGGAATTAGTTCGCCCGGTATTTTACTACTTTCATAGTTCACTCCCAGATACACAGTTTAAGATCCTCTACCATCTGTATAGCTCTACTCAATGCTCACTGTAAACTAAATAGACAAGTAAAATATTCATCACAGCACTTGTCAAATGCTTAAAATTGTTTTCTTATTAATCAAATCTTACCTAAGATTTTCACTCCATGTAAATGAGCAGCATTGATCCACCCAACTGGAGGTATGGTAACAAAATGATGGCTGAAGTAGACAAATGTATCAATCCCTGTCCAGTGGAAAAATCTGTAACTATCATGTTTAGTACTGTCTGCTAGGAACCTAGAAAAAACAAAAACTTGTAAAACATATAATATTCCAAAACATCTTCTTTAATAAAATATAAGTGGAAAGTAAAGTGATCAACAGTGAAAGCTGATATTGAACTGGGAATACTAAATGGTAATTAGCTGATAAATGTATCAACTGACAAAACATGAAATCAAGATCACACAAAAGTATTTTGAACCAAGACGAAAACAATGCAAAGAGGCATGTGAACAGTGATCAGAATATAAACAGTTAACAGAGTTTGACATAAAGTTTCCAGTTCAAAAAAGGTTGCCAGTAATAGCTCTCAACAATGTAGTGAATATACAAGAAAAACAAGCTAAATCAGGAAAGACTGGACAATAATAACAATTAAAAAGACACAAAAAATAGTACAACCAGGACTACAAAATAAGAAAGTAAAGCAAAAGGTGGAAGAAGTGGGACTGTATGTGAAAAATAAAGAGACGAGAACTATTGTCACACACAGAGATAGGAAAGTAACTGATGTGATACTGAGGAATGGAGAAACTTTCAAACATTGTATTAGCATGAGTAAAGTAACACATTGACAAATAATAGGCAGAAGAAGACACACCAGTCATGTCTAGGCATAAAATACTTTCTGCAGAATATACTCAACAACACAATAGAAGTAATCTGTCGTTTGACTCCATTTTTAATACTTATATTTTGCTACTTCTCCAGTTGCCCCTTCTATAACAAGGCATACTATATGCCCAGTTCTGGAATATTAACACACGGCTCTCGGGTGATGTCTATACATTCATCAGTATTTCATCTCTCTTTGCAATCCATGTATTGCTTACATCGTCTGTTGTTCTCTTCCCCTGTTTATCTGCTGTACTGGCTTTTTTAACACACAAAAAATTGCAACTGCCATCACCACTTTCATTAGTGCAAACAGAGTAAGACAATGGTTTTGCTTTCATAAAGAAGAGGGGCATGGTGTTAATGGTAGCTAACATATCTCTCAATTTAATTTTTCTTTGCTTTCACAATCAGTTGAACTGAATACTAAGTTGTCCCATAAACAAGACAGACAATTTTCATACCTGTGTTAGTCCAATCTGAGCTTATGCTCTAATTATCTTGCCATTAATGGGATATTAAATTTGAATATATTTTCCTTCCTTGCAGCATTATGGCATTATCTCAGTATTTATTTACACTTTTTTTCCATTTCTATCTGCAATATTTTCATTCTTATAGTTATTTGTTAAAAATGAATAAATACCCATAAGTAACTGTTTTGGTATGTGCACTCTTTCAAGCCCTTGGGCTTCACTAAAATTTAATAATTTCTTCTTTTTTCAACACAACTAACAATGATAAATTTATCACTCATCTTTGCAGTGGTACGGTAAAGGGGTGGTGGCAGTATTTCCTGGTTTATCTTTGTAAAAGAACATTTGACAACAACATTTAAAACATCATCCTTTGAAACCAATTTTGTCTTCTTTGATCCCTATGTCATCAGTAAAAGTCTTGTCACACGATTGTGTCGCGAGAGATTATTACTGTATTACTAAACTTTCTTATGATGTGTGGTGGTTATCGACCGCAAACAATCGACCGACTCATCTTTGAACTAACTTCACTGAAAAATGTTGAGTAGTGTTCGCCATGTTGTCTAATCAAGTGACTGTGGATTTTCGATGTGTCATTTCGTGTAGCTATTTCTAGCAACAATAAAAGTATTCAATTGATTAAGTGGTATGTTTCAGTTCTACAACCTCTATACAACCCAACGACCACACTGGTGACCCCGAACTTTTGTTTTTTTGTGTGCTTCTGATACAACTCAGTGTATAAACAATGTGGCCGGTCAACAATGCGAGTGTACCTACGATTCCACTGTCCTGTGTAAGTGCGAGTGAATCCTCACGAATGACTCCAGGACAACTACCATTTACGCCGCATCCTACATTTCTGTCTCTTATGAATTATTACACTCCACAGTCGCAGCTTGCGACAGACACTTGTGTTGTGACAATGCCACCTGACAGTGTTCATGTGAAAGAAGACACCGACGACGCATCACACGTTGTGTATTCTGTGTTACCTGTGCCGTATGGCACACAGGCCACGCAATACAACCAGATCACACACTTGTTTGTTCCGGCGGCACTGGCCGCCCCTGCTGTGCCTACCGCGACATACACTGATCATATTTTGGACCGTTCCACGTTTTCAGCAGCACCGGGTGTTTCATCCGTGCCGGCAACACACCACGCGTCTTCCGTGCCAACCGTGTCACATCACTTCGCACCTTCAGCTGCCGCACCAGACGTCGCATCTCACTCCGAGCTGGATACCAGTTTCCAGGCCTCCGCCTCGTCTCCAGTCGCACACCCGTCGAAGTCACCAAAACTGCCACCATTCAATCGTGACCATCCTGTCACTTGGTTTGCTCTAGTCGAGCACGTCTTTGAACTTAACGGTGTTATCTCGGACGATGCACGTTACTCCAGTTTGATTACTCATCTACACGGCGAGCTTGAGCTGGTGAGTGATATAATTAATTCACCACCACCTCCGCCACGCTATATTTCGGCGAAGAAAATTATTGTGGAACGTTTAGCACGCACTACGGATGAGGCGCTGCAGCAAATCATCCATGTCGAGCAAATTCAAGACAGATCGCCGTCTCAGCTGGGGTGCCGATTACGTTCAATGGTCGACCAGCAAACCCTGTCAGATACCATCCTGTGGGCCATTTGGTCAGTCAAGTTACCATGTTGTTGTGATCTTCAGTCCTGAGACTGGTTTGATGCAGCTCTCCATGCTACTCTATCCTGTGCAAGCTTCTTCATCTCCCAGTACCTACTGCAACCTACATCCTTCTGAATCTGCTTAGTGTATCCATCTCTTGGTCTCCCTCTACGATTTTTACCCTCCACGCTGCCCTCCAATGCTAAATTTGTGATCCCTTGATGCCTCAAAACATGTCCTACCAACCGATCCCTTCTTCTAGTCAAGTTGTGCCACAAACTTCTCTTCTCCCCAATCCTATTCAATACCTCCTCATTAGTTACGTGATCTACCCACCTTATCTTCAGCATTCTTCTGTAGCACCACATTTCGAAAGCTTCTATTCTCTTCTTGACCAAACTGGTTATCGTCCATGTTTCACTTCCATACATGGCTACACTCCATACAAATACTTTCAGAAACGACTTCCTGACACTTAAATCTATACTCGATGTTAACAAATTTCTCTTCTTCAGAAACGATTTCCTTGCCGTTGCCAGTCTACATTTTATATCCTCTCTACTTCGACCATCATCAGTTATTTTACTCCCTAAATAGCAAAACTCCTTTACTACTTTAAGTGTCTCATTTCCTAAACTAATCCCCTCAGCATCACCCGATTTAATTTGACTACATTCCATTATCCTCGTTTTGCTTTTGTTGATGTTCATCTTATATCCTCCTTTCAAGACACTGTCCATTCCGTTCAACTGCTCTTCCAAGTCCTTTGCTGTCTCTGACAGAATTACAATGTCATCGGCGAATCTCAAAGTTTTTACTTCTTCTCCATGAATTTTAATACTTACTCCGAATTTTTCTTTTGTTTCCTTTACTGCTTGCTCAAGTTACCATATGAGATCCAAATGCAACTGCACGCCCTCTCGACGCCACCTTTGGACCAGTGCCTACGGATCGCTGACAGCATGCATCGGCTATATTCGCACAGACACCTCGTCCCTGCAAGCCATGCTCGCACGGCACCAACGGGTGGCACACCTGCAAGTGTCACTGCCTCACCAGCGCCACCTGGGAGCGGCTGTGCGAACTCCAACACATCGCGTGAGCCGACGGCGTCCCCACCTGGGAGCCACGTGGGAAAACTACTAGCGCTGCCTTTCCCCACCACGGCTGGCACTCCCACTACTGGCACCCTGCACAGCCCCGCAATGGAGGCGGGAACTCCTTGCCTGGCTTCCCCTCCCACTCATCAGCTGTGCTGGTTCGATGCAACACTCGGCGCCGCCGCCTGCAAATGCCGACCGTTGTGTGCGGCGGAAAACTACAGGCGCGTGCCGCTTAAGGCGCCTCATCTCGCGCCGCCTCTTCAGGGCGTCTCCAATGCACAAAACATTCTACACACGACGCCAGCTGCGCACCCAGCCGTCTGTACATTCTCGGCAAATGCTCCAAACTCCACTTTCTCGTGGATACAGGCACAGACTCCAGCTTTCTGCCCCGAACACTTGCTCCGTCGAGCTTGCTACCTATCGTTTCCACGCTCCGCACGGCAAATAATTCCGATGTCAGCATTCACGGAACAGTCGAGATCCAGCTTCAGCTCGCATCCGACATGCTGTTCCCGCGGACATTTCACGTCGTGGATATCGACGAGTTGCTGCTTGGGATTGATTTCCTACGTCCCTATGGACTTTCTCCAGACCTACAGTCTGCAGCATTGGTGCACCACACTTCCGGCACACGCTTCCCTGGCTCCTTCGCGCCATGTGCTACAACACTGCCTCTTAGTTATGATTCACTAATCAACCCTTCTGCCAACTGCTCCTACCTGTCGGCTCAACTCGTCGCCTCCATTGCCAAACTCAACCGCCAACGTCGTGAAATAGATGCTACTCATAACGACAACAACAGACTACGACAATTGACTGCAGACGCATCACGCGAGATGGCGTACGCACACAGCGTCATTGCCAACCTCACGCACGTTTCCGCACCTGTCGCGGACTCTACTGATGAACTCCCGCTAGAGTTATTCCCTCGCTCTCATGCTGAGCGACCTGCTCACGTCGAGCCCACACACGACCCCATCTCATCACAGGTCACAGCCACTGCAGATCTCTTCCTGCGATGGCACTTCGCACGAAGGCCTCCACCGACCACGGCCACGCAGCTCCTGTTACGATGCCGACTACATGGCTCCCACAGCCGCCACCACAGGTCAGTGAGTCTTCAACTGTCAGGGCTGTGGGTGATTCAACACCCTCCCATTGCCCCCATGTCACGGTGATTTTGAACGGCACGTGCTACAGACTGAATACTACCGAAGACCCGCCAATTCGTCACAAAACCAGGTGCCTGTCGGCCCACAAACTTCGCCAGGCAAAAGCTATCATACAGGACCTATTAAGACGCCGGTACTGTCTGTCCGTCCTCCAGCAAATGGTCTTCTCCAGTTCACTTGGCTTGCAAGAAAGACAGTTCGTACTGTTTATGTGGAGATTACTGCAAATTAAATGCACGCACCATCACTGACAATTATCCGATTCCGCATATTCAGAACTTTGCACAACAACTACACGGTGCACGCTTTTTCAGCGTTATTGACTGTAAAAAAGTGTACCATTAGATCCCTATGCACACTGATGACATCCCAAAAATGGCTATTATCACCCCCTTTGGACTCTATGAATACTGTACCATGACGTACGGCCTCAAAAACGCCATGCAGACCTGGCAATGCTTCACTGACTCACTCCTTCTCCCACTGCATTTTTGCTACGCATAGCTCAATGACGTCCTTGTTTTCTCAGCGCCCGAAACAGAACATGAAGAACATTTGTCACGTGTGCTACAAATTCTCTCAGACAATGGCGTTGCAATTAACGAGGATAAAAACCAGCTCCGCTGCTCTCGTATGACATTTCTGGGATATGAGGTCAGCATTGACGGCATACAGCCTACATCCGAGCATGTCGCCATTATTAACGGACTTGCACTTCTGGAAACGTACCGTGACCATTGTTTCTTAGGAATGGTGAACTTTTCCGCCGACACATCCCGCTCGCAGCTTCACTCCAGGCACCACTCACAGACGCATTGGCAGGAAAGAACACTTCAGGCACACGCAAAATAGTTTGGTCCAAGGATATGACACGCGCGTTCGACAATCTCAAGTCCGCCCTGACCAATGCGGTTACACTCATGCACCCACTTGCACACGCGCGTATCTCTATTATTATGGATGAAAGCGACGCCTGTATCAGCGCCGTGCTTCAGCAACACATCGGTGATATCTCTC
This sequence comes from Schistocerca serialis cubense, assembly GCF_023864345.2. Classification (NCBI taxonomy): domain Eukaryota; kingdom Metazoa; phylum Arthropoda; class Insecta; order Orthoptera; family Acrididae; genus Schistocerca; species Schistocerca serialis. Next base: position 1,146,551,765 of record NC_064639.1, on the reverse strand, counting down.
AACCACTCCGATTCTTCTCTAAAAAACTGTCCGCTTCTCAACGCAAGTGGTCCGCATTTGATAGAGAGTTACTGGCCATTTACGAAGCTGTCAGACACTTTCGCGAAGATATTCAAGGTCGCGAGGTCATTATTTTCACTGATCCCCGTCCGCTCGCAGATGCCATTCATAATCCTGCTACCGACCTCCCACTGCGTCGGTTCCGACTTATGGATCTCATATGCCAATACACGACGGATGTCCGCTATATAAAAGGTGCAGACAATGTCGTCACAGACTATACGTCGCGCATAAACACCATTACTTCGCCGTTTGACATGGCTAATCATGCGCGCCTTCAGCAACGAGATCCCAGCATACAGGAATTATTACAGGACACCAACACATCTCTTACCTTGGAGAACCGTCACCTACCGGGGTCTGACTCCACAGTCATATATGACACTTCCACCAGCATACTGTGCCCAATCATACCTGCCTCGCAGTTTTTGATACCCTCCACGACCTAGCCCACCCTGGCATTCAGGCTACGACATGCCTTGTAACCGAACGTTTTGTACGGCCTAATGTCAAGCGTGACTGGGTCCATGCGTGCATACCCTGTCAGCACAGTAAGAGTCGGACATCACGCCCAGCCGCCACTCGGACAGTTCGATGTTCCTAAGGGTCGCTTCCGCCACGTCCACCTCGACATCGTCGGTCCCCTCCCCCCTTCAGAGGGCTACAGATACATTTTGTCCATGATCGAGCGTACCAGCAGATGGGTGGAAGCTGTACCGCTTATTGACATTTCAGCTGCCTCGGTGGCCCGTGCCTTTGTCCAAACGTGGCTCACCCACTTTGGTTGTCCATCCGCGATTACTACGGACCAGAGCCGGCAGTTTGAGTCCATCCTTTTTGCCAGTCTTTGCCAACTATGCGGTGTCAATAAATTCCATACAACCGCTTATCATCCACAAGCTAATGGTTTAGTCGAAGGCTGGCACAGAACACTAAAAGCAGGCCTCATGTGCCATGCGGAAGAGTGGTTGGAGGCCCTTCCCTGGGTGCTTTTCGGCGTGCGATCAGCCTTCAAAGAGGACCTGCAAGCATCATTAGCGGAAGTGCTCTACGGTGAGCCCCTTGTTCTTCCTTGTGAGTTCGTCGAGTATTCACATCCCCTTTCATTGGACGAGCTCCCCAACTTGGTCGAGCATGTTCGCACGTGTATTTCATGCATCCGTGTACTCCCTCTGCATGCATACACGGTTCCACGTGTTTTCGTACACAAAGACTTGGCTCAATGCGAGCATGTAATGCTCTGAGACAACACCGTGCGAGCCGCTTGACAACCTCCCTACACAGGACCTTACAAGGTACTGTCACGCTCCCAAAACACATTCCAAATCTCCATCAACGGACAACCACACACCGTGTCCGTGACCCGTTTAAAGCCGGCATGGACCATCTCGGAAGCAGCATCCGTTATTCCGTGTGACTTCACCACTCCAGTCGAGTGTACTCACCCGAGTGACAACAGTGTTCTAAGTGATGTGCCGTGTGACGCCCACACTCTGAGCGAGTGTTCCGACTCAGGTCATAGTGTCCCATGTGACGTTTCTCCTCCTCAGCGCAACACAGCTACACCCCCTTTAGGTCAAGTGACTGTGTCTCACTTGCACCATCGCCAGCAACTCACCTTTCGCCAGCTCCTCCATTGAGCACCTATGCCACGGTCGACGTTTCCAAGTATACAGCCGACAATCTAGCAGTCCAGGTCCGTGAGGGTTCCCTTTTCATCCTCCACTCCCCTCCCTGCTCTCTCGACGATTCACATCCCTCTGTTACACTGCTCAGGCATCTCTCCCTTCCTCCCAAAGCCGATGTCTATAGCATTACATCATTCATCGACACATCTGGTACCCTCACCGTCACCATCTCCATGTGTCCCTCTTCCTCAACATCATTGTCTTCCTCTCCCCTCCCCATGTCCAGAGCAGGTCGTCAGCTTCGGCCTCCTCTCTGGTATAGGGACTATACCTTTTACTCGCCTATCTGTCCCCCCCTCACAGATCTGGATACCTCACCGATTACGCTGTGCTCCCACTACCGGCGGGGGGGCTCTGTGGCAGTTATCGACCGCAAGCAATTGACCGACTCATCTTTGAACTAACTTCATTGAAAAATGTTTAGAGTAGTGCTCGCCATGTTGTCGAATCAAGCGACTGTGGATTTTCAATGTGTCATTTCGTGAAGCTATTTCAAGCAACAATAAAAGTATTCAATCGATTAAGTGGCATGTTTCTGTTCTACAACCTCTATACAACCCAACAACCACAGATGTTTGGAAAGCTCCTTTTCAAATAGTTGGTGACTGTAGTTACTGAAGGATTCAGTATGATTAATACATATTTTCTGCAGTTTTATGATGTATTTCATGTCAACAGTGCAGGAAGCATGATTTTTAATTAGTTTACTTTTTTTAATATGTTGCAAGGGGTCTCAGCAACCTATAAATAATCGGAGTGATAGGATTCTCTTTTAGCTTGACCATTTGTTAGCTGGAATTTGAGTCACAATGTCTTTCGTTGTTCCATACCAGATCTGTAAATTATCCGCACTGCAGCTGTAAAAATGAGATGGAGCTCTTTATTATTGAATTTACTGAACAAGTAGAGTTTCTAACTGCTTCGTAGTGAACCACATACAAGGGATGCCTTGCCCTGGAATGTTATCATCACCCATGATATTATAAAGACTATGTCACGGTTCTCTACTGCCAGGAGTATCGACTGATATTCGTTCTCAAATTATATAATTTTAAAAAATATATTTATCTGTCAGTCACTTGTTTTCATTTTTAATACATAGTTTTCTCTTATGCACTCAAAATTGCTGAAGTTATCCAAGTTTCGAAAAGAGCCATAAGCATCTTCTCAAAAACTAGTGACCAGTTTCTATTGTTCCAGTTACCTCAGAAGTTTTGAAGTCCCTTGTGCACAACCAGTTAAATAACTATTTCTAAAAGTATGATCACTTCTCTAACAGATAGTGAATTCCAACATAATAAAAATGCTACTACTGCTGTCACTGGAGTTGGTAACCAGATGTTAACTGCATTTGAAAAAAAGGATTTGGTATCTGTTGTACTTCTGTGATCACAGAAACACTTTTTACTGTATATCTTCCACATACTACTTGCGAAACTGGAATTTTGCGGCATCCAAACCCATCTTTAGCTGTACCAAGTCCTATTTAAGCAAAAGGAGACAGTCTGTCTCACTTAAAAACAGATTCTTCTTGTTGAACGAAGTTTGGACTGGAGTGTCGCAGGGCTTGGTCTTCATCTGTTTCAGTTTATCATTGCATCAACGATTTTATTTTTTTTATTTATAATTGCCTACGATTTTGACACATACTACCTGGAATCCAATGTCAGTCATATTTTCGCATAGATACAGAAAGTTGTAATGATTTACTTTACCATGTAGGAGCCAGTTTAGCAGTGTGTTATGCAGGTAACATTACCAGAGTCGGTTTAAGTTCCAATTGACACAAGTTGCCCCTTAGGATATCAAGCTGAGCCAGAGGTGTCCCAAGTGCAAGATTTCTATAGTAGATGTGTAGTGACCAAAACCAAACGCGGGAACGCCTTGGGCTGCGGATCGGAGCTGCCAGGCGGGAAGCCGCCGGCGGTTGAGCACGCACCACCGGGTAAACACCAGGACGAGTCGGACGACAGACCAACGACAACCGACAATGACCGAAACAACAAGGAAGAGATAAACAACAGAGGCTTGTAGAAACCACAACACCAAACACCAACAGTAAATCCACTCGGAACCAGAGCCAGGCAAATGCCAACAATGAGTAATGACCAGAACGCAGTACCGCCGAGATAGAGAAGCAATCCAGAGCGAGTACCAGACTGACTGGACTAGGGCAGAGCGGGTCCCTATATATGAAACCAGAGGGAGCGGCTATTGGCCGCTGTCTGCACATGGCGTAGCAGTGGTGCCCTCGCTGAGCTAGAGCCACTGCGCGAGAGCTGCTGCGTGAGAGCCGCTGCGCGGAATAGCCACCACAGATGCGGAGCCCTCTATGGGCTGACCACGTCCATTCGTTCTGGCATGTGTTCAATTTCCGCGGCGGGAGGTACTAGAGGATGTATCACAAGTAGTAGAAGCTGTGTGGGGTGCCGAACAGCAAAGTGGAATACTTGTATACAATGTGTATCATAATTAATAGATTTTCTCCATGGCTGAATAGTTAGTTTTGCTACCTATAGTGCAGAAGGACCCGTGTTTGATACCTGGTACTGCCTCAGATTTTTTCTGAGAAAGGGAGGTCTGGTATGGGGTCCATTCTGCCACTGTGTAGCCAACTGGAGCTCTTGAATAAACAAGCAGGGTATCATCAGGATTCATCTACTGGCAAATAACGGCTCGGCAAATTGGTAACATGATGATCACACATCCCACAATCATAGCTCATTCCTCATATTGAACAGGCCTAAGGCCTAATCTGTAAGAGATGAATACATTATCATATGAAAAAAAGGGGGCAGAGCTCCAAAAGACAAGAAGCTTTTGTGGAAAAATGTTCTTGAACCAGCCCTGGCCACAACACACATGAGGTGACAAAAGTCATGGGATACCTCCTAATATTATGTCAGACCTCCTTTTGCCTGACATAGTGCAGCAGCTTGATATCACATGGACTCAACACGTTGTTGGAAGTCTCCTGCAGAAATATAGAGCCATTCTTAATTGCAAAAGTGTTGCCAGTACAGGATTTTTTGCACACACTGACCTCTCGACTATTTTCCATAAATATTCAATGGGATTCAAGTCGGGCAAAATGGTTAGTCAAATTATTCACTTGAAATGTCCAAAATGTTTTTCACACCAATCGCGAACAACTGTGGTCCGGTGACATGGCACATTGTCGTCCATAAAAGCTGAAGTCCACAAATGGCTGAAAATGGTCTCCAAATAGGTAAGCATAACCATTTCCAGTCAGTTATCAGTTCTGTTGGGCCAGAAGATACCATCCATTCTATGCACACACAGCCAACACCATTATGGAGCCACCAACAGCTTGCACAGTGTCTCATTGACAACTTGGTACATGGGTTCGTGGGGTCTGTGCCACACTCAAATCCTACCACCAGCTCTTACCAAAATGAGGATACATCTGACCAGACCACAGTTCTCCAGTCATTCAGGACCCAACCAACATGGTCATGAGCCCAGGAGATGCACTGCAGGCGATGTTGTGCTGTTAGCAAAGGTACTCGCATTGGTTGTCTGCTGTCATAGCCCATTAATGCTAAATTTTGCCACACTGTCCTAATAGATATATGTTCATTGCATGCCCCACAATGACTTCTGCAGTTATTTCACACAGTGTTGCTTGCCTGTTAGCACTGGCAACTCTACTCAAACACCGCTGCTCTCAGTCGTTAAGTGAAGGCCGCTGGGCTCTGTGTTGTTCATGGTAAGAGGTAATGCATGAAATTTGGTTTTCTTGGAACACTCTTAACACTGTGGATCTCAGAATATTGAATTCCCTAATGATTTACAAAATGGAACATCCCATGTATCCAGCTCCAATTACAACCCTGTGTTAAAAGTCTGTTAATCCCTTTGTGTGGCGCTAATCATGTCTGAAACTTTTTCACATGAATCACTCACGTACAAATGACAAGTACCCTTTTATATCTTGTGTACATGATGCTACTGCCATCTGCATGTGCGCATATCACTAGCCCATGACTTTTGTCACCTCAGTGTACATCAAGACACAATAGAATTGCATTAGGCAACTCAGAAAAATTGCGATTACCTATGGATTGGGTTTTTCTAATAAACTCCTTCGTAATCTAATAATAGAAACTAATTCTGGGGTAACTAACACTGTAGAAAAAATATCACTTAAACTGTTAGGCTTTCACATTAATTGCAAATTAAACTGGGATAAATATCTGCCACGTCTACAAGAGAACAGCAGAAGTGTGCTACTTCGTGTGGAAATTTGCGGATGCAATCATTAATGAAAATTAATTAAAAAGAGGATCAAAGAGCAACTAGAGGAAGAATTAGGTGAATATCAAGGAGGCTTCAAACCTTGGAAAGCTGTGCAGAACAGATCATCACTTTAAAATTAGCCATAGCATATTTAAAGAAATGAAATAAACCTCTTGTAATAACCTTCACGGACTTCAAAAAAGCGTATGACTGTATCCATAGACCTTCAATGCTAAAAATCTTAAGAAATTTCGGACCCCATACAAAATTAATTAGATTGATAGAAGTCACCTTAACCAACACTGTATCAGAAGTTCAGGGGGGAACTCTCTGAGCCATTCATCATAAAAACAGGTTTAAGACAAGGAGATTGCTTGGCACCGCTGCTGTTCAACTGTGCTTTAGAATACATAATGAGGGAGGAAATGGTACAAGATTAACCCAAAGAACATCCAAATTGGAATACCCAAAGACAAAATAAGTTTAAATTCTCTAGGATTTGCTGATGACCTTGCTCTCTTGTCCAACAGTAGTCAGGAAACCAAACAACAATTATCTCACTATGGGAAATAGCAGAGAAAATTGGTCTTGGAATATCCTTTGAAAAAACAGTCATCATCTTAACTGACCCACCACTCATAAACAAAATTGCCATAGGAAATCAAGAAATGAAAATTGTAGATAAATTTAAATATCTGGGAGAAATCATAACATATAGCCCCAAAGAAAAGCCAACATGGCATAACAGAATAAACATATTGACTAGAGCACATTATATCACGAAGAACACCTACAACAAAAAGACCCTGTCAATAGCAACAAAATTAAAACACTACAAAACAGTCACTCAACCAGAAATAACAGACGCAAGTGAAACCATCTTCAAAACAACTACCACTGCACAAATAGACAAAATACTCAAAATAGAGAGAAGAATCATCAGAGCATACATCATCAAATCATACCAGAAAGATGGGCACTGGAGAGTAGCTCCAAATGAAACAGTCTACAAGGAAATAGAACCGGTAATGAGTACAATTAGGAGGAAACGCGTTTCATTTTTTGGACATCAAATCAGAACACCAGAGAACAGGATCATCAGAAGAATAATGGAAAAATTGTGGAATAGTAAGTGCAACGTTAAGTGGATTACAGAAATCAAGGAAGATATGGATGAGCTACAGATTACATTGGAAGACCTAAGAAACAAAACTGACAAAATCAGGAAACTCGCAGACAAACAAACCAGACTGCAAACAAGTATCAACAAACAGACAATAGGAAAGGTGATTTCTGATGAAGAAAGAAGGATGAGATCTGAGAGAATGAAGTAATGGGCTGACAGGAAACTGAAAAATTCTTAGTACAAAGTTGGCTAGAGTGGTCCAATGAAGGCCATAAGATGTAAATAAATAAAATGAAAATGTGGCATTTTTTAGTTTTTTTTCCAGTCATATATTTCCTGTGGCATACTGATACATGAACATCAGTGAAATTCTGAAAGTCAAAAAAAAAAAAAATAATCACAATAATGAACAAAGTGAGCCCTAAGGAACACTATCAACCACTCTTTATCACGCTCAAGATACAGATTTTTGTAAACCTATACAGCTATACAGCACTAGTTTATGTCAAAACCAATTTAAGTGATTTTGATACCACAGAGGAAAGATACTCCTTCGTAGCACTAGAGACAAATTTGACTTTGATACACCAAGACTTTGCCTCACAGACTGTAAACTCACATAAAATAACACATTAAAATTTTTTAATAAACTTCCAATATGACTCAGTCCTTGCCCGGCAATATTTTCAAGTTAGGATTTAGGACTGGTTACTGAAACACTCATCTTACAACATAACAAAGCTATTTGAAATAAACATTATCAACATTAGTTCTTTGTTTTGCAAAAAAAAAAAAAAAAAAAAAAAAAAAACACAATCAAATTGCAATAACTTCTCTGTAAGACCCAAAAAAACAGTTTTTCGACTGAGAAAAGTATGGAGGAAAGCTCAGGAAATGCTACTACCCCAGGTGGTACCCAATCCACCGTCATCTTGGATGACGCATGCAGGTCTTCAGAGTCTGGGGAGCCTCCACCAACATGCTTGGCGGTATCGGAGACTCCGGCTAAGATTAAGCACAAACGCCCAAATTACTTTGCCACCTGTAATGCCAACTACTTCTGAAGGCTGGTAAACTAAAACGACTTACAAATAACACGCAGCAACATAATACACTAATTGCAGCGATTCAAGAAACGAGATTCACAGATGAACATATCTTTGAGTCAGGGGGTACAGAATATTTAAAGGTAGAACAGACAAATGTGTTGTAAAAACAATTCCTCATCTTGGCACAGGATTTATAGTCAGCAAGAAAATTCTAGATTCCATCATAGACTTTAGCTCACGAAAGCACAAACAAAGTTTACAGCATCGTGAATGTTCATGCACCTACCAACCAGGCAAACAAGAGATATCAGAAATGAACAGATGAATTTTGGGAAGAACTAGAAGACCTTCTACCCAAGATCCCAGATAAACACATCATCATCCTGGCCAGAGATTTCAATGCACAACTTGGCAAGGAGAGAAAATTGCCAGACATTGTTGGAAATTACCCAGCGCATAGAAGAACCAACCGCAATGGAGAGAGACTCGTGGAATTGTGTAAAGCTTTTAACCTAGTCATGAAATCAACACCATTCAAACACTTGCCACAAGAACAGAAAACTTGGTCATGCCCAAATCCAAATCTTGGAGAATATCACATTGATAACGTTGACATCACCCGAAAAGTACAACAAGAGATCCAGAATGTTAAAGTTTTGAGGAATGCCAACCTGGATTCAGATCACTAACTTTCAAAGATTAAAATTAAGCTAATTTCAAGAAATTCCAGAAAAACACAGGCAAAGAAGATAGATTTGACATAGAGAAGCTGATGTCCTATCGAGAATTCACTCATAAATTTGAATCCTTAGATCCAGAGTGCTGGGAAGAATTTCAACAAGCCCTGGTCAGAATGCCAAAGGAAACTGTTCCATCTCTGGCTGTAGAGGCCACACAGCAAGCAGTAGTGCATCATGGGAGAAGCAAGCAGACTGTTGTGCTATGGAGGAGGCTGGGGCATGGAGGGGGAGGAATATCAGATGGGGTGGTGTGGTAAAATACTGCTTGTGGGAGCATACAGGGGCAAGCTGGGGAGAGGGTACGGCAACTAGGTGCAGTTGGTAGGTTAAATGAAGAGCAGGGGAAGGGGGCAGTGGAAAAGGAGAGAAGTAAAAAGACTGTGGGTGTATGGGTGGAATACAGGGCTGTCTGGTGCTGGAATTGGAATAGGGAAGGGGCTAGGTGGGTAAGGACAATGACTAACAAACGTTGGGGGCAGGGGGGTTACTGGAACATAAGATATATTGCAGGAAGAGTTCCCACCTGCACAGTTCAGAAAAAAAGTTGTTTTGGTGGGAAGGATCCAAATGGCACTGGCTGTGAAGCAGTCATTGAAATGAAGAATGTTGTGTTGGGCAGCGTGTTCAGCAACCAGGTGGTCCAGCCGTTACTTGGCCACAGTTTGTTGGTGGCCATCCATCCGGATAGATAGCTTATTGGATGTCATGCCCACGTAGAATGCAGAACAGTGGTTGCAGCTTAGCTTGTAGATCACATGACAGGCTTCAGAGCCTTGTCTTTGATGAGATTGGTGATACTTGTGACCAGCCAGACTGGAGTACGTAGTGTTGGGAGGATGTATGGGACAGTTCTCGCATCTAGAGCTCTATTACAGGGATATGAGCCATGAGGCAAGGGGTTGGGAGCAGGGGTTACGTAGGGATGGACAAGGACATTGTGTAGGTTCGGTGGGCAGCAGAATATCCCTGTGGGAGAGCTGGGAAGGACAGTGGGTTGGGCATTTCTCATTGAAGGACACAAAAAGAGGTAGTCAGAACCCAGGTGGAGAATGTGATTCAGTTGCTCCAGTCCTGGGTGGTACTGAGTCATGAGGGGAATGCTGCTCTGTGGCCAGATGGTGGGACTTTGGGAGGTGGGGGGGGTGGCTGGTGCAATAAGGCAGGCATCTGTTTTGTACAAGGTTGGGAGGGTAATTAGAGTCTTTGAAGGCCTCTGTGAGACCCTAGGTATATTTCAAGAGGGACTGCTCCACACTATACATGTGGTTGCCATGGGCAGCTAAGACATGCGGAAGGGACTTCTTGGTGTGAAATGGGTCGCAGCTGTCAAAGAAGAGGTATGCTGGTGGTTGGTGGGTTTGATATGGATGGAGCTTCTTATGTAGCCATCTTTGAGGTGGAGGTCAACATTGAGGAAGGTGGCTTGTTTGGCTGAGGAGGACTAGATGCAGCAAATGTGGGAGAAGGTGTTGAGGTTCTGGAGGATTGTGGATAGGGTGTCTTCATCTGCAATCCAGATCATGGAAATGTCATCAGTGAATCTGAACCAGGTGAGATGTTTGGGATTCTGGGTGTTTCAGAAGGGTTCCTCCAGATGGCCTATGAATAGGTTGGTACAGGATGGTGCCATGTAGGTGCCCAAAGCTGTACCCCAGATTTGTTTGTAGGTGATGCCCTCAAAGGAGAACTAATTGTGGGTGAGGATATAGGAGGTTGTAGGTTTGGAATCCATCCAGCATTGGAAAGGGTAGTGTCCAATAATGGTAAGGTCATGGGCTTTAGGGACGTTAGTGTTAAGGGAGATTGCACAAAAAAATGACAAGCAAATAACAATGTGGTAAAGGAGCAGGAACTGAGGAGAGTAAGTGGAAGAAACTGTATGTACCTTTTACATAGGATGTTAGGATGGGGGTAATAGGCTGACTGTGTTGGACTACAAGAGCTGAGGCTCTCTCAGTGGGGGGCACAGTAACTTGTTACAATGTGGCATCCTGAGTGGTTGGATATATGGACTTCAGGAAGCATGTAGAAGGTAGGGGTGAGAAGATAGGTGGACTCCATGGAGAAGTTAAGAGATTCTGCTGGATTTCTGGAATGGAGACTGTGACAGAGTTAGTATGTGGATCAATGTGACAGCTAGTGGAGTCCTTCTACCAGGTAATATGTGTAGTTCAAAACAATAGTTGTGGAGCCTTTGTCAGCAGGTAGGATTTAGAGTCAGGATCAGTTTTAGGTGGTGGACTGCAGATCTTTCTGCAGGTGTAAAGTTAGTTGCACATTAAAGGATTTAAGGAAAGATAGTGAGAGAAGGTTTGAGGTTATGTAATTCTGGAAAGTCAACAGGATGTGATCTGGGGGCAGCGGGGGTGGATCATGGTTGGTTGGAAGAGTGAACTGAGTCAGGCAGGGTTCAACACTGGTACTTGGTTGAATCTGATTGGTAGGATTAGTGGTAAAAAGGTGTTTCCACTGCAGGGTCTGTGAGGGAGAGAGAAGATCTTTAACGAGTACTGCATGACTGAATTTGAGAGTGGGGCATAAGGTGAGGACTGATACTTCTGTGGGGCTAAAGCTTTTGGAGGAAAGGTTCATGACTGTGTTTCGGGTCTGTTTATGTTCTGGATTCTGTATTGTGGTGTGAGGGAGTTTTTGAGGGTGGGGTAAATGGGATACGTGTGTGAGGCAGTGTTTGTCAGCTATAACAGGATGTGGGAGAGGTTTGGAAGTTTTTGTAGAGATAGCCGAAGACAGGCATAGGAAATGAACTGGGTGGAGACTTTTTTGAGGGGGCATTATGGATGCTCCTCTAGTACCTGGAGGGCAAGAGTTTCCGTGTGTAATATGGGTTCCAGGAATTTGGGATTGCACAGCAGGAGAATGTTACGGATGGAGAGGAGGTATTGCAAGGAGGTTTGGATCTGAAAGACTTGGTTGTGCAGGACTGTGTTGGTGAGAATTATGGACTGGTGGAATCTGAACAGATGGGGGTCACTGTGGAAGGAGGGATTGCAGCAGGAGGTGGATAATTTGAAGGTAAGACCATTTGGGGGGGGGGGGATTACATGAGCAAAGCAATAACACAGTACTTAACAGTATGGGTGACTGGGTTCTGGCTAGCCTCCTTTCCATCCTACCACTCCCCTCACTCCTACTTCTTAAATTCCATACACCCAACCACCCAGGATGTCCTATTGTGGCCATTTATCGTGCCCCACTGAGAGAATCTCTGCTCTTGTAGGGCAACACCTTCAACCTCTTCCCCGAACCCAACTCTTCTATATAAAAGATACCAACCATTTCCTCCACTGACTCTCCCACGGTTCCTGTCCCTTTACCACATGGTGCCCTGCTCGTCACTGCTGATGCCACCTCCCTTACATCCGTAATGCTCATGGCCATACCACTATTGAACACTACCTTTCCCAATGCCTGATTCCAAAGCTACAACCTACTTCCTAGTCACGATAACAACTATATATTTACCCACAGTTACTTCTCCTTTAAAGACATCATTTACAATAAAATCTGGGGTACAGCTATAGGCATCTGGATGGCTCTGTCGTATGCCAACCTATTCATGGGCCATCTACAAGACTCCTCCTAAAGCCACAGAGGAGCATTCCCCTCATGACTTAGTAGCACCCAGGACCAGAGCAACTGAATCACATTCTTCACAAGGGTTTCAACTACCTCTCACTGTGTCCTGAAATGAGGACTGTCCAGTCAACTATCTTTCCCATCATCCCACCCCCCCCCCCCCCCTCCCCATCTCACCCATAGTGGCATTCTGCCACCCACCAAACCTATACAATATCCTCATCCATCCTCACACACCCCTGCTCCCAGACCCCTTTCCTCATGGCTAATATCCCTATAATAGACCTAGATGCAAGACCTGTCCCATACATCCTCCCACCACCACCTGCATTCTATATCGGCATGACAACCAACATGCAGTCAGTTTACTTGAATGGCCACCAACAAACTGTGGCCAATAACAGCTGGATCACCCAACACGATTTACTGCATTTTAATGAATGCTTCACAGCCTGTGTCATCTGTATCCTTCCCACCAACACCAATTTTTCTGAACTGTGCAGGTGGGAACTTTCCCAGCAATTTATCCTATATTCCCATAACCATTCTCCCCTCAACCCTCATTAGTCCTTATCCACCTAGCCTCTTCCCTGTCCCCATTCCTGCACTAGACAGTCCTCTATCCCACCAACACGCCCACAGTCTTTTCACTTCTCTCCTTTTCTGCCCCCCCCCTTCTCCCCCCCCCCTCCCCTGTCTGCCCACCATCTAACCTCCCAACTGCACTAGTTGCCCTACCCTCTCTCCACCTCATCCCTGTATGCTCCCATAAGCAGCACTTTACTGTCCCTCCCCTCCCCCCCCCCTGCTATCCCTCCCCCCCCCCCTGCCTCAGCCTCCTCCTTACCCCCAACACCCAATTGCTTTTCCCATAATGCACTCCTGCTTGCCATATGGCCTCTGCAGTCAGAGACTGTGGTCAGGTGTGTGTGTGTGTGTGTGTGTGTGTGTGTGTGTGTGTGTGTGTGTGTGTGTGTGTGTGGTCTATTTCTGATGAAGGCCTTTTTGGCGAAAAGTTTACTTGTACTTGCTGACAGTCTTGTTTTTGTGCCTATCTGCGACTCAGCACTGCCGCTGTATGGTGAGTGGCTACTATCCTTTTCATAACACTGTCATTATTCCGCCCTGGGTTTTCCATTGTTTTATATTAATAAAAGATTTTAAAGATGGCAAAACATAAAAACAAAGAATATAATAAACTTAAAAAATTAAAATAAAAGAGTTACAAGTAAAGTATTTGGCCAATGCTAAGGTGCTACAGTAAAAAAAACAACAAAAAAAACAACGCAATATAATAGACAAATGATAAGCCCACCCTCAAAGAATGAAACCTACTTGAGGACCTTACAGATGTATTTCATCCATTTTAGAATATTAATGAGAGAGACTATCATTTGTACAAGGTGGTCAGAAACAGTCTCAAAATCTTGCAAGGGTGTTGCAAGCATAGATGGTACTGAGAAATAATTGTTAAGAAAAACATTTGGTACATTGTGATGTTTCTGAGTTAATTAGCATTGACGTTATCCATCCGGCCACTCTGCATGCAAATTCAAGCAGCCTACCAGATACAGACTGCGTCAATTGTTCTCAGAGCATACATGATAGCACACAAGACTGCTCAGCCTTTGGCTCGGGTTCGATCTTTACGGTAGTCCCATCCAATTTTTGTTCAGTTTTAGGAAATCAAATTAAGAGCATGTTTGGTGACATCATCTCTGACAGGCCACTTGAATCTTTACACGCAATTGTCTGATTGGGTACTTCAGTACTAATAAACTCAGAAATAGGGCAATGTATCATTTTTTTCCTTCTTCCTGCTCATCACAACCCACCCTGTAACACCCTTATAAACTTTACAGGCTGTTTCTGATCACCATGTATATGAAAAAGGACATTGCAAAGCATGATACAGAAAAAAAGCAAACATCTGAGAATGACCAAAGGTGATCAGTTGATAAAATTTGAGAATTCTTTATAACAAACTTCAAACATGTATACACTCAACAAGATTGTGATGGATGGGCGAGAACCATTTTAGTTCAACAACCATGTTAGAAAGTCGCTACAAAAGCAGAGCGCTTCATCACCAATTTAAAATAATGGAATCAAAACAGAGGATGACAAAGAGTATGAAATAAAGATTCAGTCTTCCAATTTGATTCACTAAGGATAATAACACAGTTTATAATTTCAATCACTGCATGAATATCAAAATGACACTCACTGATATAAGTGATTTGTGGAATATAAAGTCAACCGAACCACTAGAAGAAAGCCAATTGGATCTTACAGCATACTTGGATAATCCTACGTAAATTATGCATAGGAATTTGCTCCTCTTATTACAGTAAAGGGTCATTGGCCAGATGCAAATGACTGTCAGTAAAGTCCTATACTGCTGACATCAATCTGCTGTAAAACTATTTGAGCACTTTTATGCTCACGTATTGCAACCTGTTTTGGTAACCAAAAGTATCCTCTACAGAAATCAACAAGAACTCTGCAGACTAAATTGTGATTTGTTTGAAGCACCCAAAGGAAATGTAATTCAGCCCTGAAACAGGCAACTTCCAAAATCTTCATTTTTTACTTATCACGGAGAATTAGTCATAAGTCTCTGTCCTTTAACACCTAAGATTAACAGAAGAAATAGAGTGTGTGTGTGTGTGTATATATATATAAATGTTTATGTCATCATCGATTTTTTTTATTCAGAATCAGGTACCAGAGCAGGGTAAGAACTGCATCATAAACACACTTCAGCAAAGTTGGCAAGCAGTGATCTGGTTAATTCTCTGGCAATCAATGCAAAAATGCCATGAGCCATTTTTATTTATCCCTGTGAAGACCATGGGGGAGGACCAAGGACATTCTGATGGTTTTCACCCACCCTATATGAGTGATGACTGTTCTCTCTCTCTCTCTCTCTCTCTCCCCCTCCTTGTTTTTGGGGGGGTGGCGGGGTGGGAGGTGGGGGAGGGTAATAATCACTGATGCTGATATGGTGTTTCATGGTATTTCTTACTGGGTCTTTTGGTCCGTTTTGTCTACTCCAGCCCTGAATACACACAAAAATTTACAGGTAAATGGTAAAATTTGCTGGTGATGTTCCTCGGTCAAGTGAGGAACTATTGGTAGCTAGATAATAGATTCCTTCAGTGAAGAGTTGGTAATGGTAGTACAGCATGGTACCCCATTGTCAGCATTGATATGACCATTCTGAACAGTTTCAGGTGCCCCTATGCACATAAATCTTAGGGATGCATTGGGGCTGCAGACTACTGATCAGAACGCATCTTGTTGGTGGTGATGATGAGATAAGTATATCTTCGATGACAGTTATTTCCTACACCATTCATTGCTGTCAGGACTACAATGTGGAGCTCCAATCTTTCACAGTTTCCAACAGTTGTTCCTACAACATGGGTTCCTGCTGAGTGGATATATTTTTCATTTGCAGCTGCCTTTGAACATCGAGGCATAATCTTCTTCTGCTGGCTCATGTTAATAACACTCATAAAGGCAAAACTACAATCACACTGAATTGATATAATACTATGTTATTTTTGAGTAAAGGTCATTAATACAAAAATGGTCTCTACTATTGCTTTTTTCTGTTTTAATCATTTCTTAATGACTGACAGATGAATCTGCTTAAGTATGACAGTCTAGGGATAGAAATAAGCAGGACTATGAATGATTTGAGGTGATCAGAGTGAGACAGTAGGCCTACTGTATGTATACGATAATTAATTTCAATTTCAAGAATCACAAGAGGAGGAGGTACACTTGGAAAAGGCCAGGTAATACGGGAAGATTTTAGTTAGATTACATCATGGTCAGACAGAGATTCTAAACTCAGATACTGGATTGTAAGGCATACCCAGGAGCAGGTATAGATTCAGATCACAATATAGTAGTGATGAAGAGTAGGCCGAAGTTGAAGAAATTAGTCAGGAAGAATCAGTATGCAAGGAAGTGGGATACGGAAGTACTAAGGAATGATGAGATACACTTATAGATGCAACAGTGTGGAAAGCTCAGCAGGCAGTACAGTTGAAGAGGAATGGACACCTTTCAAAAGGGCCATTGGAGGTGTTGGAAAGAAAAACATAGGAACTAAGAAGGTAAATGCAAAGAAACTGTGGGCAACAGAGGAAGTACTTCAGTTGGTTGATGAAAGAAGGAAGTACAAAAATGTTCCAGGAAACTCAGGAATATAGAAATAAAAGTTGCTGAGGAATGAAATAAATAGGAAGTACAGGGAAGCTAAGACGAAATGGCTGCAGGAAAAATGTGAAGAAATCGAAAAAGAAATGATTGTTGGAAGGACAGACTCAGCATACCTGAATGTCCACACAACATTCGGTGACATTAAAAGCAAGGGTGGTAACATTAAGAGAGCAATGGGAATTCCACTGTTACATGTGAGGATAGAGCGGATAGGTGGAAAGAATACACTGAAAGCCTCAATGAGGGGGCGAAGATATGTCTGATGTGATGAAAGAAGAAACAGGAGTTGATTTAAAGGAGATAGGGGATCCAGTAGTAAAATCAGAATTTAAAAGCTCTATGAAGGACTTCAGATCAATTAAAGCAGAAGAGTTAGATAACATTCCATCACAATTTCTAATATCACTAGGCAAAATGAGCGTACCTGGCCAAGAGAAGTCTACTAGTATCAAACATGGGCCTTAATTTGAGGAAGGAATTTCTGACAATGTAGATCTGGAGTACAGCACTGTATGTTGGTGAAACATGGACTTTGGGGAAACCAGAAAAGACAAGAATCAAAGCATTTGAGATGTGGTGCTACAGACGAATGTTGTAAATTATGTGGACTGATAAGGTAAGGAATGAGGAGGTTCTGCGCAGAATTGGAGAGGAAAGGAATATGTGGAAAACACTGATACGGTGAAGGGACTGGATGATAGGACTTCTGTTAAGACATGAGGGAATGATTTCCATGGTACTATAGGGAGCTGTAGAGGGCAAAAACTGTAGAGAAGACAGAGATTGGAATACATCCAAAAAACAATTGAGGATGTAGGTTGCAAGTGCTACCCTGAGATGAAGAGGTTGGCACAGGAGAGGAATTCGTGGCAGGCCATATCAAACCAGTCAGAAAAGTGGTGAACCAAAAAGAAAGAAAAAAAAAAAGTATATGATGATTAGACATAGCCTCATTAAATACACTCCTGGAAATTGAAATAAGAACACCGTGAATCCATTGTCCCAGGAAGGGGAAACTTTATTGACACATTCCTGGGGTCAGATACATCACATGATCACACTGACAGAACCACAGGCACATAGCCACAGGCAACAGAGCATGCACAATGTCGGCACTAGTACAGTGTATACCCACCTTTCGCAGCAATGCAGGCTGCTATTCTCCCATGGAGACGATCGTAGAGATGCTGGATGTAGTCCTGTGGAACGGCTTGCCATGCCATTTCCACCTGGCGCCTCAGTTGGACCAGCGTTCGTGCTGGACGTGCAGACCGCGTGAGACGACGCTTCATCCAGTCCCAAACATGCTCAATAGGGGACAGATCCGGAGATCTTGCTAGCCAGGGTAGTTGACTTACACCTTCTAGAGCACGTTGGGTGGCACGGGATACATGCGGACGTGCATTGTCCTGTTGGAACAGCAAGTTCCCTTGCCGGTCTAGGAATGGTAGAACGATGGGTTCGATGACGGTTTGGATGTACCGTGCACTATTCAGTGTCCCCTCGACGATCACCAGTGGTGTACGGCCAGTGTAGGAGATCGCTCCCCACACCATGATGCCGGGTGTTGGCCCTGTGTGCCTCGGTCGTATGCAGTCCTGATTGTGGCTCTGACCTGCACGGCGCCAAACACGCATACGACCATCATTGGCACCAAGGCAGAAGCGACTCTCATCGCTGAAGACGACACGTCTCCATTCGTCCCTCCATTCACGCCCGTCACGACACCACTGGAGGCGGGCTGCTTGATGTTGGGGCGTGAGCGGAAGACGGCCTAACGGTGTGCGGGACCGTAGCCCAGCTTCATGGAGACGGTTGCGAATGGTCCTCGCCGATACCCCAGGAGCAACAGTGTCCCTAATTTGCTGGGAAGTGGCGGTGCGGTCCCCTACGGCACTGCGTAGGATCCTACGGTCTTGGCGTGCATCCGTGCGTCGCTGCGGTCCGGTCCCAGGTCGACGAGCACGTGCACCTTCCGCCGACCACTGGCGACAACATCGATGTACTGTGGAGACCTCACGCCCCACCTGTTGAGCAATTCGGCGGTACGTCCACCCGGCCTCCCGCATGCCCACTATACGCCCTCGCTCAAAGTCCGTCAACTGCACATACGGTTCACGTCCACGCTGTCGTGGCATGCTACCAGTGTTAAAGACTCCGATGGAGCTCCGTATGCCACGGCAAACTGGCTGACACTGACGGCGGCGGTGCACAAATGCTGCGCAGCTAGCGTCATTCGACGGCCAACACCGCGGTTCCTGGTGTGTCCGCTGTGCCGTGCGTGTGATCATTGCTTGTACAGCCCTCTCGCAGTGTCCGGAGCAAGTATGGTGGGTCTGACACACCGGTGTCAATGTGTTCTGTTTTCCATTTCCAGGAGTGTATGTTATCTCACTGGGGCATTAGCTATTTATTGTTGTAAATACATTTTAAAAACTTGGTCTCACCATCCTTCCCCAGAACACCAGTCTTTCAGCAGAAGAAAGGACAGCCATTCACAACCTCAAAACAAATTCTGAGCTAGGCTAATCATCCTTCCTGCAGAAAAAGGTTCCACCACTGTTATCGCAGTGACCAACTGACAGAAAGCCTCTACCAATCATCTGACATCTCTACCTGTAAAATCTGCCGGAGTGATATCATCCCAGATGTCCAACATAACATCTATCTCTGCTTAAACCCTCATGTACTTCACAGAAGTTCTCCCTTGAATCCACTTCCCTCCTCACAACTATGACATCCCGCATACCCACCCTCTTCATGCCAACCCAAATCCACAAACCCAACAAGCCTGGACACTCCACTATAGCTGGTTACTATGCTCCCATTGAAAGAATTTCAGCCATCATTGACCAACACTTCCAACCAAATGCCCCTAATCCAGCCTCCCATGTGAAGCACGCCAAACATTTCCTTCACCGACTCTCCACTATCCCCATCCCTTCACCTCCTGGATCCACAATCATCACTTCCTTACACACCAAAATCCCTTATGCCCATGGTCTTACCACTATTGAACACTACCTTTCCCAGTGTCCTTCAGAGTCCAAACCCACTACCAGTGCCTCATTTCTCACACACCTTACTAACTTTATCCTAACTCACAACCACAGCTCCTTTGAAGGGAAGGTATACAAACAAATCCATGGCACAGCTGTGGGCACCTGCATGGCACCCTCCTATGCCAACTGTTTATGGACCATCCAGAGGAGACCTTCCTAGCCTCCCAAAACGCAGACTCCTTGTCTGATTCAGGTTCACTGATGGTGTCTTCATGATCTGGACTCAGGGTGAAGTCCCCTGTCCTCGTTCTTTTACAACTTCAACACCTCTCCTATATACTTCACCTGGTCTTCCTCAACCCAGTGTGCCGCATTCGTGGATGTTGACCTCCTCCTGCCTGATGGCTCCATCCACACCTCTGTCCACATTAAACCCACAAACCACCAACAGTACTTGCATTATGACAGCTATCATCCCTTCACACCAAAAAATCCCTCTCATGCAGCCTCGCCATCTGGGGACAGTGTATCTGCAGTGACAAGAACTCACTTGCCCAATATGCTGGGGGTCTCACGAAGGCCTTCACAGACAGGCACTGTCCCCCAGACCTAATCTGCAAACAGATATCCCATTTTATTTCTCCACACACCCCTAATTCTCCGGCACCAACCCCAAGAACCAGCTACAAAGGAGTTCCCCCTTTGTCATCCCCCCGGACTGGAATACCTGAATCACATCCTTACATCCTTCATCAGGGCTTTGACTACCTAACATCATGCCCTGAAATGAGGGACATCCTACCCAACATTCTTCCCACTCTCCTAAGTGGCGTTCCATCAACCGCTCTACCTCCACAACGTTGCAGTCCACACCCTATGTCACTCCCAATCCCAACCCCTTACCATAGGGGTCATATCCCAGTGGAATACCCAGGTGGAAGACCTGTTCAATCCACCCACCCAGCATCTGTGAAAGCAGCCATGTCATGTACCATCTCTGCTCGACTCATTGTACCTAGCTACTTATATTGGTATCATTACCAACCACTTGTCTGCCAGGATGAATGGCAACTACCAAGTTGTGTCCAAGAGCAAAGTAGGCCACACTGTGGCACAACATACAGCTGAACATATGTGCAAAATTTTAATGGCTGGTTCATAAAAAGCACCATTTCAATCCTCCATTCCAACACTAGCTTTTTTGAACTGTGTAGTTGGGAGTTACCCTTACAACACATTCTCCACTTCTGAAATTATCCCAGCCTCAACCTATGGTAACCTACTGTTCCCACACCATTCACCCAACAGTTTCTACCTTATTATCTCCTCCCTATTCTCGTCCCCTCACCCAGTTTGTGTGCTGCTCTCTGCCAACGCACCTGCCCACCTTTCACCTTTCCCACTACCATCATTTTCTGCTTCCCCCCCTCCCCATACCACAGTCTCCCGACACTGCACTTGATGGCAGTCTAGTCCCTGCATGCTCTGTCAGACAGCATTCTTTTCTCATCCCGTCTGTATCTTGCTATCCCTTCTCCCTGCATACTGCTGCTTCTGCTCTATGTGTCAGTTGGATTCCGGTCTGAGTTGCTGGAGGTGGCAGTCAAGTGTGTGTAAGGTGTGCTTACTTGTGTGAATGTGAATGGTGTGTGTGTGTGTGTGTGTGTGTGTGTGTGTGTTTCCTTTTCTGAAGAAGGCTTTGGCTGAGAGCTAACTATGTAACTATAATTTAGTTGTGCCTGTTTACAACTCAATGTGTCATCTTTACAGTGAGTTGCACTCTATCTTTTCATTATACTGTTAAAAAAAGACACTTCTGTTTCTGTTAAAACATTTTTCTGTATTGTATGCCATGCTACATAACTGCCCATAGCATTGTGCAATATGAACACACTAAAAACACAATTTTAAAAATATCAACAATAAAACAGCAATATTCAGAGGAAAAATGCTCCCAGGTAATAACAACAGTAAACAACTATCAGTTCATAACTTTGGATATAGTTACAACACTAGTTACCTACAGTAGAGATAAATGAAGGATACTTTCTGTGAAAACACATTCAATATTTGGATGTGTGGACTTTACAATGGATTATGTTTGTCAACTACAAAGAGAATTTCAAAGAATTTAAGAAATAGTTTTCTCCCTGATAAGATTTCAAACTCTTTAGTTTCTACTTGCACTGTAAGCTACATTACAAGCACTTCCTTAATTGGAAAGAACCAAGTCTCTGTCTCTTACTGAACAGTGGTTGCTTTTGTGATAAAGCGTCAATACTTAAGTGTCAGTTATGACTGAGGATTAGGCCCAACTTATAATGTAATAATAATTAATCAGTTATACAGAAACTATAATTTCCTAAAACGAATACAAATGATGGGATACAGTAGACACATCAGTTAATATGAACTTCAATGAGGAAAGTATATTTTATTCCCTCAGTTTTCTCTTTTTTCTTTGTCCACTTATTTGTATTTACTATTCTCAGTTTTACATTGATTTCAGAGTCACATGGCTTCATCTTTGAGTTCCTTACAAGGATAACTCAACAGATCAGCATCCACTACAATGCATTACACCCAGTTAAAGAGTGGAAGAAAACTGTTTTATGAAGTAATTTACAACAACAACAAACAACTTCTCATGACAGAATTTGTAATCAAATGTTTCCTTTGTTTGAATGACAGTTTTCTTAGAGTCTCCATCAGGAAATGATTTATGAAGCAGATGTGGATTGATTTCCATATACTTGTAAAGTGTAAGCATTTGGATACGAAACCACACGGTGTAAAACTGAAGACAGTAGACCTACATACAGATAAGAGGAGGCAGAAAAATGGGAAAAAGAGCATAAAATTGAATAACCAATTTTTATGGAACAAAAGCAGGACAAAAGTTAAGTACTGGAGCACACTTGTATTTGTCAAGTGAACATAAACATTAGGCTCTAGTGTCAGTCAATCTGATACCACAACCAGATTTCACATTCATTGGTTTCACCAACTCACAATCAAACTGTAACTTTTCAACCTAACCTAGACCTCGGGCCACACTAAAGATCAGTCTGTCACCACAACCAACATTTCACAGATGGTCTGATATATAAATTTAGCCCAGTAGAAGTTCTAACCAAGGTAACCAGTAGAAAACTTCACCCAAGGAATGAAACAGGTAACTACTAAATTCAGATTTGAAAAAATCTTCTTTCATGTGAAAGTTTTCATAGATATATTGTTCTTAAATGACAAATATGTTGATTACCCTGCAGATCTTTTGGATGGTGGATGGCTAGCCACACGGTGATAAAATTGTTAAAACTCTTTTTGACGGAGTCCCATACACAAACAGAGAAGTAATACCTATAACACACTTAAAAGACATTCAGTCAGTTATACCTTTAATTTCTAGTGATCCACAGACTCGATAAAATAATAAGAAATTCCAGTGTGAAGAATTGTGTCTGATGTTTTCTCTATATCCTTCTAACTTAAATAATAGTTATTTGTAATTTATTTGCCCAGGGATATTTCACAATGCTACAGGATTGCACAGAGGAACACAATGGAAAAATGGATGTAACATCATCAGATATATGACCATTAAACCTTTATGTATAATCAGGAGACGACAGTACTGTAACTGATGCACTCTGAATAATATAGAACTTTCTTTACTGGGTATGGCACTAATGGAGTGATACACTACTGCCTTCTTCCAATTTGATGTAAGCAGTTCAAACTGGTCACTAACTGGGAGAAGCTGGACTGTAATGTAGGCCTAATATGAAATCTGAATCAGTGGATGACTATGCTGTTTTATCACACACAAACAAATCAAATAGCTAGATCAAAGAATGAATAACTATGAGAAAAAATATGTCAGCTTTCGAAGATTGAATTTCTAAAATGACACTTGACTGATGGCACATGTGAGAAAATGAAATACAATACTGTTGCTCGATTAAAAGTGTGTTAACATGTCAGAGATGTTTCTCATCATAATTTCGATGAATTATTGTTAAATGTAAACCAGTTCGCATGAAAGAAACAAAGCATGAAATAATGATATACCTTGTACTATGATAATATGATTTCTGACAGAACAGTTATACTAGATCAGTAGTCCCCTTTGTTCAGATAAAGGAAATTGGTGGGCCAAAGTAGTAACATTTTATATAAATGATAGTATTTGCTGTACTAGCCGCAAGATAACTAAATAATGGAATGAGTTCGTAATGTATTTTAATTATGTGAGTTAAGTATGGGGGGGGGGGGGGGGGCGGTAATTGCATACATATATTTTCTTTATTTCTTTGGGCTTCTTGGTTAAACGTTATATGTTTACGTTATAAGTGAAGTAAACAAATATATACCGGTATTTGTGTTTTTTTTTAAAATTAATGCTCTGTATGTGTGTCATGCCCAATAAATGATGACAATGTTTTATACGCACCGATCTTCTAAGTATCCTCCTTGCATATCGTGACACACTAGCGTTCGTGGCACACTGTTTCGCATGCATCGTGGTTGTGGTCGTAGAACAGTTTCATGACATTTCTGTGTCCCACTTGCACAATAGTCAGTTACACCAGAAAATGAGCGCACATAACCAGACCACTCCGTGTTGTAGTTTTTCCATGACAGAACTTGCTCTAGTTTGTCCAGCGGTTCACAAATAACTTCCAAGTTTTCTGTCATTGCCGAAATATTCAACAAGCTTTTGCGAAGAACAATACGTCGTGGTTAACTACTAACTTGATTGAACCAAATGACGCAATGGTATGTCGAAACACTTAATCGTTTACTTGGATAAAACCGCCTCACACCGCACTTCTCCCAACACATTGCGTAGCGTCGTGTTTACGCGTCACAAAGAACTGATTCGGCATGGGTGCCAATCTCCCCATTGTGCTATGCATGAAAACATTAACTTTATTCACTGTCGCGTGTCAATATATTACCTTATAAACTAGCATTAAGATGAAATCAAGACTGAATTTGCTCATGTACGTAATTGCAATTCTGTAAGCGTGAAAAATATAGCTGAGAAATGCTAATTAGACTTTTCACAGAGCCGTGCAATTATTGCAGCGTAGATAGTGGTAGACCTGCAATATATTTCCAAACTCTATGAAACAGCTGATCTTCACATGTATATTAAGGCGGTTGATTTAAAATTTGTTTCGAAAGTGCTCGTTGTCTTCATCTGCCTTAAATTAAAATAAAGTGTGTCCATACTAATTTTAGGAAGACAGTTATTCAGTGGTGAATTATAACGTCGAGAGTTTCAGCATAATATGAGATTATGATTGCGATCCATTAAAAACCCAGGAAAACACAAGGAAATTCCACAAAAGACGTTGTACGTGTTACTACCACGAAGAGAGGGGAAGAGGATTAGATCAGTGTGCGTTTTGCAGGGGGGGGGATGGGGGGGATTTCCCCCCCCCTCCACTCCCCCTCCCTCTGGATCAGACCATCCCCTCCACTGGTTTTAGTTTATGCATCCCAAGCTGGGATGTTTATTTCCCACGCAATGGAGTAAAACTTTATACATAATTTAAATTTGTGAAGCCGAACACTGAAAGTTTTTAATACAGTCTTACTATTAATACTATTAATATGTTTGCTTATTAATTTTGAAAAAGTGTTATGTAGTAGTTAAGCATTTCAAAACATTTAGAACTAAATCATCATTATCATTGTTGCTTTCGTCTAAGGTGCGTCATCAGTTTACTTGCGAGCTTGTGAGGGAAGTAGTGTGGCAGTCATACCGCAGCAGTCGTACTGCAGAGTTGGGTGAGCTGGGGGCTGAAATTCCCATCCCGGGCCCTGACACAGGGTGGTGACCCGGTACCTGTGCGAACATTTACTGTTAGGCCACCTTTTGGCAACGGTATGGCGCAGACTAACGCGCCTGGGACGAAAGCACAAAGTAGTGCGAAGTCAGCTGCAATTATTTTTTTTTTTTTTTTTTTGACATTGTTGAATTAGAAAGTGGGACAGGAGAATGCATTTTCAGCACACTGATAGTAGCTCTTGAAAAGTATGGCATTACAAATGATGTACTAAAAAACCACCTTGTAGGTATCGCAACAGATGGTGCCTCAACAATGCTTGTAGCTTACAAAGACGCAGCCGCTCTACTGCGTAGTCATTTACATAAGGATTTAACTGTCGTTCACTGTATGAACCACAAAATAGAATTAGCTCTCCACAATGTTGTGAATGATGTAGCAGATGTATACCATATACAGGTTTGTTTTTAGATTCCTTATATTCTGTGTTTTCTCGTCCGCGTACGTTGGGTTGCTTCCTCACAATGTTGTGAATGATGTAGCAGATGTATACCATATACAGGTTTTTTTTTTTAGATTCCTTATATTCTGTGTTTTCTCGTTCGCGTACGTTGGGTTGCTTCCTCATTTAATGCTGTTCGAGCTTTTCTTGAAAGTCACAGTTCTCTTGTCCATATTTTTGAAAAACTGAGACATGATGGTTCCTGATCAACTCAGGAGGGATCTAAATTTAAAGGTTTACTAAAACATCTCACAAAGTGGTTGCTTGTAATGGAATTAGTTGTACTTTATGAGGCCCTAGAACTTCTTCAAGTATTATCATTTTGTTTTTTTGCAGAACAGAAACTATTCAGTCCTTAAAGCAAAAAAGGAAATTGACGTGGATATAAGAACTCTTGAAATACTGAAAACAAATGACTCGCAACGAATTAGGATGATAGTACAAGAGTTGTAGGAAAAGCGCACATTCAAAGGGGTATTAATTAAAGAACCATCTTGTGATGAATATAACAGATTTCAGACATTTCGGAAGAAATTTCTTCAGTCTTTGGTACATAATATAAAAAACCGCTTTGAGGACCTGGATTTCTTTTCGGGTGTAGCCGTATTAAATTCAGATACATGGTCTTCACATGATTATGAACGTGTGTTTTATGGTGACATGTCAATTTCTCGCTTGTGTAATAAGGTTGATTTTAAATTACGTGAAAGCACGTGTGCATCACTAGTTAAAGATGTTCGAATCTATAGAGAAAATCCTCAACACATGCCCAGTTCTGTGAAGGAACTTGTGAAAGCAGTCGAAGTTATACCTATATCTACGGCTGAATGTGAATGCGGATTTAGTGCCATAAATTTAACACCGACTGATCAGAGAAATCACTTACAAATTCTGACACTTTCAAATCTAATTTTCATTTCAATAAATGGATCTCCACTGCATTGCTTCGATGCAGAAAAATTTGCAGCAAGGTGGGTCAAGTCTCAGCACCATAGCGCCCTTGACAAACCAACAGGCAAACCCTCAAATCTTCAGGAGCAGTCTCATTCATCTCGTCTCTTCAACTGAACTCTGTAAGTTAAAATGACAATTATATACTGTAGTACTAGCTGAACCGGCCGCACTTTGCCGTGGCTTTGTCATAATACGATGATTTAACAAATTAACATTCACTTATAATTTCAGAGTGTTAAAATTAAGCACAAAACAAAACAAAAATTTTAATTTTACATTTTATTCATCTTATATTTTAGTGTAGTTTGAGTATCGTATATTACATGAATCATTTACAAAGTTGTTAATTAACACCATATGAAGATTTATTAATTTTATAAATGTGATAAATAAGCTTGGCATTGCCCAGATGTCTGTACCTTCCCCTTGTGTCCATATCCTTCTTTTCCCACTCCACATTTCCTCCTGCCCTTCTCTCTGTCCATCTGCTTTTCTCTTCTATCACCTCCTACCCCCTTCGTCACTCTCCCCTTCGCTAAGGTCAATTTCTGCCCCCCTCTAAGTCAATCTCCTCCTCCTCTCTCTTCCTGTCACTGTGACACCCAACATTTACATATTCAAAGCAGTAACTCGCGTCACCAATTGCCATAAGGACAATGCTGAATGTTTTTTGTAGTTGATGTATTTACTTCCGGTATTCGGAGGACACATAATTTGCACATGTTTGCCATATACGGGTCCTATGCATTGAGGGAAATTTCACTTCACTTCAAAATTTCTTGCTGCATTCTGCCATTCTTCAGTATCCTTTGGAATCTGAAAAGTAAAACATACTCATTACTTTCCCTATTTTTTCAGACTGATGACACAGAGGACACAGTATCAAAAGATGATGGCGATGTAGCTCTTGAAGAACATGTACCTCCCACATATGTCAAGCACATATTTTCAAATGTTCTTTTTAAAGCGGCCTTGGGGGAGTATGAACGGCAAACTCCGAACATCGAAACATTGGTTGCAAAACCTAGCTGTGAAATTGTATATGTGGACAATAATAATTGTGAGGAATTTGTTCAATCAGAAATAGAAGAGCTCGAATTAATTCTATTTTAGAAATAAGTGTTTTTAACAGTACTTTAATATCCATTTTAATTTGCTTAAAAATACCAATAAAACATTACGTAAATGAAATCAGTATTGAATGTTGCGTGCTTACCTTTATGTAATTCTTCAACACCAATGAAAAAGCTTCACATACTTCTGGCACTGCAAGTACCAAGTAGGCCGCCGCTGTGATCACATTATCATCCATTACACTGCAAGACCGACACACATGTGGCACAAATTCTGTTTCTTTGGTATAAATTAACCTGCCGCACTGCCGCATGCAACATACACCGTAAGACGTTGCCTGTTGTAGCATGCTACAAGACGACGCACGCCACATTTCCGTAACATGCCACAATGTTGGAAGACGTCGACCCAGCGTAAACGACGCTTTAGATCCAGGTCTGTATTGTATGGTGGATGTGATGTGTTGTGTACGAAACTAAAACGTGCAATCAGATCCAAACGTCGTGGAAAACTGTGAAGAGGTGTCATCCTGCAGCGAGATAAAGCTCGCCCACATTCTACCAAACGGACAGCCGACGCAATTAAGGAGTTGAGATGCGAGGTGCTGGAACACCCACCATACAATCCAGACCTGGCTCCAAGCAATTTTCACATGTTTGGACCCTTAACGGAAGCACTACAGGGAAGAAGATTTTAAAGTGATGAAGACGTCATTGCTGCGGTGCAAAATTGGTTACAGAGGTCCAGGGAGATCACGTAGAAAAAAAACGCATGTTTCAGTTTTCTATCATCAGAATAAGTACAGCTTTTCACAAGAGTGCCTTTACTTTTTGAATTCCCCTCGTATACTTGTATGTAGATGATTTTATAAATAAGCCTATAATGTACTTTTAAAGATATAACAAGGGATGGCTTTTCTGATAATGCATAGGCGTGAATAGTGAATTTCGGCATTAACATCTATTTATAAATAACTGTTTAACCATGGGTAACGCCGCGGTCCAAGCTAGTAATATATATAATTATACTAACTCACTAAGATGTCCCCACACTGGTAAAAGCACAAATCGCATACTGGACTAGATCAACTTGAAAGAATATACAGTTAACTGTCTGTTTGCTTCTGCTTTCTTACAGTAATAAGCCAAATATTGTGTTCTTACTATTAACAAGTGAGAGGCTTTCGAGTTTTATTTAACATTAGTCTACTGTACGCCCGTATAGAAAAAAAAGTTTTTGTGAATCTGTACAGGAAAAAAATAATTGAAGAATATCGATAAATGAATCACACAGAATTCAGAACGGGAATGTATGTTTCACATCACAATGAATCCTGATGTGCATTTCGCGTGAGCACTAAATTACCCTAACAAAAACACCTCTTTTAACCGCATTCCGAGGTGAACGTATTGTAATCAAATGCAGATTTAGCGTAATCATATTTGCTGTGTACAATGTTAGTCTCGTCGTTCTTACCATAGAGGTATAAAAGAGGCGTTGTCTTAACGTCACAAACTTGAAGCCATCGTTCGCCATGACAGTTTCCCCAAACATTAGTTTCTCAGCTTGTATGATTTTCGGATATACTAATTGCTCTGCTTATACACTGAAGTGTAAGGGAATCACATTTCATTCGTAACTGGGCTTGTTCAAGCGTATTTTCTTTTACGTACAAGAGGTCTGGTTGCGCTGTTTACTTTTACTGTAGTGGTTTTATTTCTGTTATTTGACTTCAGATTTCTTGGCATTCCAACTTGGAAAGCTCTTTGAGTGAACGCCGTGGTTGTGAGAATGAAAGATTAGAAACCAGCCAAACAGAAAAATATCTCTGCATTTTCGGCACGAAAACATAGTCCGAACATAATTTTTATCATCCCGTTTTAAAGAAAATTCGGTGTTACTGTGCTTTTCAGAAAATTTGGCCACAGTATCCCCACTCACAACTGCAGACATGTACAGGGTGTTTCAAAAATGACCGGTATATTTGAAGCGGCAATAAAAACTAAACGAGCAGCGATAGAAATACACCGTTTGTTGCAATATGTTTGGGACAACAGTACATTTTCAGGCAGACAAACTTTCGAAATTACAGTAGTTACAATTTTCAACAACAGATGGCGCTGCGGTCTGGGAAACTCTATAGCACGATATTTTCCACATATCCACCATGCGTAGCAATAATATGGCGTAGTCTCTGAATGAAATTACCCGAAACCTTTGCCAACGTGTCTGGCGGAATGGCTTCACATGCAGATGAGATGTACTGCTTCAGCTGTTCAATTGTTTCTGTATTCTGGCGGTACACCTGGTCTTTCAAGTGTCCCCACAGAAAGAAGTCACAGGGGTTCATGTCTGGCGAATAGGGAGGCCAATCCACGCCGCCTCCTGTATGTTTCGGATAGCCCAAAGCAATCACACGATCATCGAAATATTCATTCAGGAAATTAAAGACGTCGGCCGTGCGATGTGGCTGGGCACCATCTTGCATAAACCACGAGGTGTTCGCAGTGTCGTCTAAGGCAGTTTGTACCACCACAAATTCACGAAGAATGTCCAGATAGCGTGATGCAGTAATCGTTTCGGATCTGAAAAATGGGCCAATGATTCCTTTGGACGAAATGGCGGCCCAGACCAGTACTTTTTGAGGATGCAGGGACGATGGGACTGCAACATGGGGCTTTTCGGTTCCCCATATGCGCCAGTTCTGTTTATTGACGAAGCCGTCCAGGTAAAAATAAGCTTCGTCAGTAAACCAAATGCTGCCCACATGCATACCGCCGTCATCAATCCTGTGCACTATATTGTTAGCGAATGTCTCTCGTGCAGCAATGGTAGCGGCGCTGAGGGGTTGCCGCGTATGAATTTTGTATGGATAGAGGTGTAAACTCTGGCGCATGAGACGATACGTGGACGTTGGCGTCATTTGGACCGCAGCTGCAACACGGCGAACGGAAACCCGAGGCCGCTGTTGGATCACCTGCTGCACTAGCTGCGCGTTGCCCTCTGTGGTTGCCGTACGCGGTCGCCCTACCTTTCCAGCACGTTCATCCGTCACGTTCCCAGTCCGTTGAAATTTTTCAAACAGATCCTTTATTGTATCGCTTTTCGGTCCTTTGGTTACATCAAACCTCCGTTGAAAACTTGGTCTTGTTGCAACAACACTGTGTTCTAGGCGGTGGAATTCCAACACCAGAAAAATCCTCTGTTCTAAGGAATAAACCATGTTGTCTACAGCACACTTGCACGTTGTGAACAGCACACGCTTACAGCAGAAAGACGACGTACAAAATGGCGCACCCACAGACTGCGTTGTCTTCTATCTCTTTCACATCACTTGCAGCGTCATCTGTTGTTGAAAATTGTAACTACTGTAATTTCGAAAGTTTGTCCGCCTGAAAATGTACTGTTGTCCCAAGCATATTGCAACAAACGGTGTATTTCTATCGCTGCTCGTTTAGTTTTTATTGCCGTTTCAAATATACTGGTCATTTTTGAAACACCCTGTATGTCTGTGTTCACAGCTAACAGTTCCAAAATTTAATAATATATTTACGTACAAGAGATATATTTTTGAGACGTTTCGGTCGATTACAAAGGTTTTCGTAGTTTAGGGGCGTTTCTTTATTCATTTATTTTAATTTCTTAATAAGTCAGTGTTTGCGATTTACGATCACTGCAGATATGTAACTTATCGTGTCACGTTAGTTCTCTCTGTTAATAGGAGTGTATACTGTTTACACTGACGGTAAACTAAGGCTATTGCCGAAATTTCTTAGTTACCACGACCTGCAAAGCGCTTAAGAGAAGCGGTAGACCTTGTGGCCAGTTTTCTGTTATTATAACAGATATCTCGTTTTTTGCTACAAAATTCTTAAGTTCTAAAACATTACTGGTAATATTTGTACCATATCAAACTCGCAAATTAAAATAATGCAGGAAGCTTGACATAAAGTTATTTGTTTACTGTTCTGTAAAATACTGCACCAAATGAAATTTATTTGTTTGCTATTCTGTTACCAGACGTAATGCAGCCCCGCTGTGATTGCTGTTTGAAAAGGAACTAAAAAATGTTGTAATTTAATCTCAAAGATACAAGAAGAAAATTTGTTCAACTGTCATACCAGAGGAATACTCTAAAAGACTTTTTTATTATTGAGAGACAAAGGACTAATTTCGAGATTCTTTTATTATTTCTAGTATCAACTGCCATTTTTGTTCTGACGTGCTGGCGTAAAGACGTACTGTGTTGTTTCATGTCTATGTGTGTGTTAGATGATGAAAAATGTGTTTTATAACTTCCGTCAAGATCAAGCCTAAATCCCATACCAATGGAGTACAAATTATTCTGTTAATTCGAGAAGGCGAATTTTAGACGGAGGCGACGATCTTTACGACGGCGCTGCTGAACAATAGAGGTACGTGATTGTGCTCACTGCTTTCCTCTGGTGGCCGCTGAGACGTGTTTTTGCCGAGACATTCAGAACCTGCAATCTTCCTTTTCGTATAAAATTAGGAGTCCGATTGAAAAAGAAATATTCTTAAATCTAAATAATTTCAATTCTTTTACCCAGGCCACGGGGAATGATAGAAAGTACGTGCCTCTACCCTGATTGTACGTTCGCAATCTCCGAGTGTGTTACGAAGTAATTATTTTACACAAAAAAATTTAAGATAGATCTTTCTCATCAGATCGCAACCACGCGTACGCGAATGTGTCTAGTCAGTCGTGCGCATTGTTCTAAAGCTTGTCTGTTAATATTCTGTGGATTGCATCTCCGCAATTAATTTTTGTTTGTGCAGCAAATCGCACTTCACGCGAAGTATTTATTACGCAAGTTTCAGGCTCCATTTAATGTCAAAAAATTCCGAAGTACGGCTGACTAAGCAAACCGCTACAATAATTTCATATCTCTACAACTACAATAACAGAAAACAATAACAAAAAAACAATAACAGAGAAGGTACGTTACATGTTCTAGGACTGGGGATGAGTTGGTTGCTATTCATAAGCAGATGGAAATCGCCCTTACTGCTGTCACGCGATTACAAACTGTGTGGTGGGAGAGCTACCACGTGTTGTGTACTTGGGGTACCAAACGTACCTCAAGTACTATCCCCTCCTGTGGGTACTCTCTCTCCTTCAGGAAATCCAAGCCCTATCACTATTTGTCCACCTGACTGCGAGTGGCATGTCAGTGTTGGGTTTAGACGTCCTGTACAGCAGAGACAGAGACCAGGCAGCACTCAAGCTGTTGCAACCGTCCAAGTGACCAACAAGTTCGAGGTGCTGGCTTCGATTGAAACCGAAACTAAGCCAGTGAGACTCACTTGTTCTGTCCTGCATCAAGGGGCAGCGAAAGCAAATGGGTAGGAGCCTATTAATCATTGTCAGTTCAAACGTATGGCGAATAATGGTACCCCTTAAGGAAATGGCAGCAAGGAATGGGGAGGAACGCCAATTGCACTCCAGCAGCCTTTGAGGGAACTATTTTCCTTGACTTCCGGAAGGCGTTCGATACAGTTCCGCACTGTCGCCTGATAAACAAAGCAAGAGCCTACGGAATATCAGACTAGCTGTGTGGCTGGATTGCAGAGTTTTTAGCAAACAGAACACAGCATGTTGTTCTCAATGGAGAGACGTTTACAGACGTTAAAGTAACCACTGGCGTGCCACAGGGGAGTGTTATGGGACCATTGCTTTTCACAATATATATAAATGACCTAGTAGATAGTGTCGGAAGTTCCATGCGACTTTTCGCGGATGATGCTGTAGTATACAGAAAAGTTACAGCATTAGAAAATTGTAGCGAAATGCAGGAAGATCTGCAGTGGATAGGCACTTGGTGCAGGGAGTGGCAACTGACCCTTAACATACACAAATGTAATGTATTGCGAATACATAGAAAGAAGGATCCTTTATTGTATGATTATATGACAGTGGAACAAACACTGGTAGCAGTTACTTCTGTAAAATATCTGGGAGTATGCGTGCGGAACGATTTGAAGTGGAATGATCATATAAAATTAATTGTTGGTAAGGCGGGTACCAGGTTGAGATTCATTGGGAGAGTCCTTAGAAAATGTAGTCCATCAACAAAGGAGGTAGCTTACAAAACACTCGTTCGACCTCTACTTGAGTATTGCTCATCAGTGTGGGGTCCCTACCAGATCGGGTTGACGGAGGAGGCAGAGAAGATCCAAAGAAGAGCGGCGCGTTTCGTCACAGGGTTATTTGGTAAGCGTGATAGCGTTACGGAGATGTTTAGTAAACTCAAGTGGCAGACTCTGCAAGAGAGGCGCTCTGCATCGCTGTGTAGCTTGCTGTCCAGGTTTCGAGAGGGTGCGTTTCTGGATTAGGTATCGAATATATTGTTTCCACCTACTTATACCTTCCGAGGAGATCACGAATGTAAAATTAGAGAGATTCGAGCGCGCACGGAGGCTTTCCGGCAGTCGTTCTTCCCGCGAACCATACGCGACTGGAACAGAAAAGGGAGGTAATGACAGTGGCACGTAAAGTGCCCTCCGCCACACACCGTTGGGTGGCTCGCGGAGTATAAATGTAGATGTAGAACAGGGTGCAACCAACTATAGATTGTGGTGAACGCTGGAACAAATGACGCCTGTTGTTTGGGTTCCAAGGTCACACCTCGATCATTCCAACAATTAGGAGAGATGGTTGAGGGTACCATCCTTGTTCTTGAAGTTTTAACGAAGCTCACAATCTGCAGCTTTGTCCCCAGAACAGAACATTGCCCTCCTGGTTCTGATTCAGGCGGAAGGTTTGAACCAGAGACCCCGAAAGGTATGTGACAAGCTATGCTGTCGCTTCCTACACATGGACCATGAGGTTGAGAGTTGTAGGGAGTAGTGCGACTAAGGGGGCGCCACCTCATTATGCATTTTTGCCATATTTGGATAGCGGATTTAAGATGTCGACCATAGATGTGACGACGTCGCACTGTCATTATGGCAGGAAGTTACAATTTTGGCAGGAAAATAGGTCAATTGGGCCACCTCCACTAACCTAACTCCCCCACCACCCCTCCCACGTCCCCCTTCTTCCTCTCCATGCGAAACTGTAAATTGACGTGAAAGGGACTGTCTGTGCTGGGCTGCCAGATAGGATGGATGTAAGTATTTATTTTGTATGCAGTGTGGTATATTGTTTATTTAAACAATTGGAGTTGTCATTCATCGAGCACTAGACAGTAGCTCTATCCATATGTTCACCTTGAAGTGTGGAGGCCAACTGACATAGTTCACACCACCACAGCCAGACAGCACTGTTGACCCTCCCTCTCCTCTCATCCTCCCCTCCCGTGACATAACCCAATATGGCGTCCTAGGGAAAAAATTGCGGGAAATTCGCCCAGTCTGTCTCTTGCTGCTGGAGTCAGAGGATAGATGTAATTGTTTACTACGGATGAGATACCTGTGCTGGAAAAAGAGACGTTTAACAGGTTATTAGCTGTAATCATGCAGCTGAGAACTTTGTCCATAGCCACATGCACAATGCCTGGAAAGTGATGGTATTTACTGACTGTATGAAGAAGACGAATATGCTTCATCAAATAATGAAGATGCAGCAGGATGAGGCAAAGTTACACTTCACAATTAATACTGATTAATGGTTCTGCTGTAACTATAGATCATTCGATAAAAGACTAGTCATTCTTCCGAAGCACAAGAGGCAAGACGTTCACCCACTCCGGCACCAGCATGTGTACAATGGAGGAAATGCTGCTGATGAGAAGGAATGAATTTAATAACTGTACCACTTGCAAGGACTCAGCTATGGCCTGTATCCATAGCCTCCTACACAATGAGTGGAAAGAAAAGGTAATGTATGAGCGTCTGGTGAATACTTTCCGACAATTTGCGATGTCATTACACGTTTTATTCCGAGGAATACCGCCATACTTGAACAATGACTCTAAAACGATTGAGGCACACTAATGAAACCTCCTAGTCTTCATCGCTGAGGCACTCCGCGCGCTTTTGAGGGAAATAAATCCCGAAACCGGTACCGTCAGCAGTATCCGATTTTAAAAGCCTAAACAACGACATTTGGAAGTCTAAATAAATGTCTCTTTAACTATAAACAGAACGCTCACCACCTTTCAAGTTTTAGCTGCTTGTTTGAAGGCATTGCCAGAGAGAGAAATTTCTGAGTCCCACAACTGCTGTGGTATTCATCACTTTTCTGAAACGCTGAGTGGGTTTAGGTTATATTTGCTGCTGGAGTCAGGGACATTAAGCCTCTTATTTTTTATTTTTCTCACTTTTAGAAGCACGCTAGTTTCTAAGCACAGACTCGAAAATAAGAACAGTTACATATATAACAGTTCATGACATATTTAGAATCCCACAAAAGATCATTAAAAAAATCACAAACACCATTGGAAGCTGACGAGAAAAATGGCTAGAATTTTCGCTGAAATTTCGATGTCCTACAACTGCTAGTCTGGGGATGCTCTAAAGCCACAATGGCGGCTAGGTGACAGCATCCTAGCTTGCCGAACCAGAGGAGGATGGTCTTCCTTGACTAATCTACGAACACTCGAAAAAAGAAGACGTCACGGAACTTTCCATAGGTACGTTGCCCCTATCTTGTTCGAAGTAATCTGTAGAGGCTCCTACGCACTGCACAAAGGATGTCTTGTGACTCTCTGGCATAATGGAACTTCCTATGAGTGGAGGATTCTGATTGGTTCTTACTGAATTTACGCCAAATTGCTGCTGCCAGTGTAGGATCGCTGTCCACCGCTTTCTGCAGATGGACAAATTACGAAACTTTCAGCTGCAAACTGTTTCGTGCAGGTCGAAAAAATTCAGCAGTCATATTGCATTGACAGTTCAACCTTGCAAAAGTGGTCTACAGCCTATGAAATATGGAAACCAAAGCCATAGACACTTCCCCAATTACACTGCTCTGCTACTGTCGAGGTACGCTTGAATTTTTCGGCGTGAAACCGATCTCAAACCAGGTTATATCACTATAAAGGATTACACAACCATACCACATCGATGTAGTAAACACTATTCGTATCATGCAACACACAAAATCATAGCTTCCGCATCCTGGAAATAGCTTTCCACCACCAGACACTCATACATAGCGCACGAAGGTGGATGGTTCCAAAAAAAAAAAAAAAAAAAAAAAAAGAACCATTAGCATATGCATTGTATACAGTCGCAGAACTCGGTATTTCCTGCAAGGTCGATCGGTCATCCAGCGTGAAAAACGGCCACGAGTCAAGTGCCTCCCAACACACGCTGGTCTGATGCGCGATCAGAGCGCCCTCGGCGGACAGTGGCCACTCTCCGAACTCATGTGCAAAGGCTGGGCTGGTTCGCCCGACATGAAGGTGTCAGCTGATCGTACCGTTTTCGATCTGGCCTGCTTGCTGCAGTGGTTTCTGCAACGAGTTTCGATCATCCCAAGACTTTGATATTACAAGAACATGTGTATATCACATGGTTTGTCAGAATACTACACCATTTACGCGATAGTTCTCGATATCAAGCTCACAGCAGAATGCTACCAATCGCTCGAATAGTCAAATTCCGAAGATAAGGTGTGGAAATTATACCTCTAGAAACCCCAAACTTTAGCAAGTCTTTGTGTGGGATGTATTCCAAAACCCCTGAGTAACTAGAAACTTAGCTTGTCTGTAAAGATCATTAAGTGGAAACTCGAAATTAGAGGAAACTGGTAGTTACACTCATATTTTTAACCAATGATGATGTCGATGATATAACGGATTTCACATCACCCTTGTACTTTACAAAGTCATCTAAGGTGTTTCTCACGTCTAGCGAACCAGCAAACGTCTCTTCCATCTTTTCCTCACCATCTACAGGCACACAAAACACATCACAATCGATCTTATCTCAACTAAACAAAGTCGGGGAATGTGCAGAATGGCAATACAAACAGTCAATCGGCCAATTTACAAGTCCAGCGCAAACACTCGCCCATATTGAGGCTTCCCAAATGTTCACAGAAAACACACGTTTATCACGAAGGCTGTCCAACACATACTGAGTATTAGTTCCCTCTTCAGCCATCTAGAGGGCGACACAGTTAGGTCAGCTGCTTTCTTGTACCCAGCTTTTCCAGGTCGGGTGGCTTAATGTCAGCTCCCACCGTCAGTCAGAAATGTGTCATTTCGGCCACAGGACGCCCTCCATGCGCTCCTGCACGCCAGGCAGAATCGTCCTAGGATACCAGCCACATATTTATCACTCTAATTAGAATTGTAAATCACAATTGCAGCCTCAGTCTGGTGATATTCGGTAAGGAGCAAAGCATCGATAAACCTCGTCCTGACGGCTACAGCTCTGCAAATATGAATATCTACAGCCCCCTTACGACTGGACATAATTTTCCATGTAAGAAATATTTCATTTCCCTTATGGCTATCGATGCGCTGAAATCTCATTTCTCCAAGTCAAGTCCATACCTGCCCTAAGACAGGACAAAGCTATTTTCTTTTCACATTTTGGCACAATTACTACAGTAACTTTACACACCAACACATACTTTATAAGCCTGCTGATCACAGCAAATATATCACACATCCCCTAGTAAGTATAATACTTCACCAATAATTGAATTGTGGTGACACCAAACAATACTGAGCGAAATTCCTCGGTGGACGAACATGTTTCATTTGTTTTCCTTGCAAGTGGTACCAGTGTGTCTTAGGAAGAGAAATATAATCGTCTTAAAAGCGACCAGCTATTAAAAACACGATATCAACGGCTGTGTTACTGTCACCCTGCATGAAAACTGGTCTTGGTTCCATGGGCACGCACATGTATCGCTAACGATATCCATGTTAAAAGCTGTACAAGGTTTATAAATCGAGG
Source organism: Schistocerca serialis cubense (assembly GCF_023864345.2). Classification (NCBI taxonomy): domain Eukaryota; kingdom Metazoa; phylum Arthropoda; class Insecta; order Orthoptera; family Acrididae; genus Schistocerca; species Schistocerca serialis. The sequence goes on along the minus strand of NC_064639.1, from coordinate 1,146,512,798 downwards.
TTGGAATTACTTCCGAATGAAATGGTCCGCCACACAAATACCGTGACACTGAATATATATGGTGGTTGTTGGGGTGTGTGTTAACAGACAAAAAGCGTGGGAAGATGTCGCCGTCAGTGTAAGCTCTTAATAAAGTCATCAAACTCACCGAATTTAGAAAGTGATTTGGTTAAGGAACGTGGTATGAAGCCGGTATTTGCAATTTCCTCATGCGACCATCATGTATTTCTCCCTCTAAGAAACGGTATTTGTAACACATTCTGCCTCGATGCCATGTCAGAGGTTCAGTGATATACCCATTGTGTTATAGGTGAGGCAGGATGATCACATACAGCAGACAATGTGCTTTATTTCAATCACTTTAAAAATGCAACGCTAGATTGAACGCATAACAAATGTATACAATTTTGTGATCAATGCACTGGCTTTTCATATTTATAGTGTTACACTTTGTGGTAGAAATGCTGTCTGCGATTTGAAATCAAGTCTTTCCATTCAACCATATAATTGGGTTCGATCCTATGGAGATGTGTTTTTAGTGTTTACAGCCACTAGTGAATCATATTCGTGGCACTGTCATATCTCGAAACGAGTCACCTTTTTCAAACCTATCTGATAAATGCCCCCATACAGCAAAACTCCCATGTGGTTTTCGACAGTCCCTCTGCGTCTTGTAACCATTCCTCGGTCTCTGCCTCCCCATTCCTGTGGCTTTGTTCATGTGATCGTCGCAATTTATGTCAGATCTGAGCAGAAGTCGGAGAGCGCTATTTCTACCACCTTCTCCAACCTGTATAGAAACAGAATGAGCTGAGTTAATGCGACAGGACTTTGATTTTAGTCCGCTCGCTGGAATGGAGAACCTGGCATTGTTCAGCCAATCATCTACAAGCTTTCTCCAGCAACAAGAGGTAGTAGAAAAGACATTAAGAGCACTTATTGGAGTTGGAAGAAGGACGAGGATTTTGCTTCTGCATTATGGTGTGTCTCCAAGCCATTGTTCACATCCAGTCATAGTTAAAAAATTATACTATGCTCCCATCAGTCCTTTAAAATCATCATCAGCAAAGGAGAGTGCCTCTTACAAGGAACCAGACAAGTGCATAGCAGTGGTATTTGACATGTGAAATTACAATTACACGCCATGCTGCCACTAACTCCTTATACAGGTATCTGTGAAGCAGTTGTATACACAAGGATTGCAGCACCTCACAAACACTTGCCACTAACTTAGAATTACCATCATTAGTAGTGGGACAACCTTCATATGGCCCCACATTGCATTGTTGCCAAATTTATTCAAGATGGCGGATCCAAGATGGCGGTGGTAGATATGGCCACGTCGCAATGTCTTCATGGTGGCAAGTTCAAATTTTGGCAGGAAAATAGGTCAATTGGGCTACCTCCACTAACCTAACCACTTCCCCTCCCCTCTGCCACAGAAAATGGTGGTAGTTCAAATTCCAGCAGGGCAGTGCAACACACCATGGCTACCTCCACTAACTTAAGAAAATGGCAGGAAAAAGGGTCACTTGGGTCAGCTCCACTAACCTAAGTCATCTGACTGCCACCTCTTCCTAGGAATTGGCAGAAAAAAGACTTAGCCTGTGCTGGATAGGATGGATGTAAATCTTTATTTTGCATGCAGTGTTCATTTAAACAATTTGAGGCAGTAACTCCATCCAGTGTGTCCACCATGAGGTCTGGAGTCCAACTGACCTAGTACACAGTGCTGCCACCAGAGGGCACTGTTGTCCAATAGCGATCTGGGAGGGGGGGGGGGCGGAAATGGTGGGAAAAGGACTCAGCCTGTTCTGAGCTGCTAGATAGGAATGACTGTACTTTATTTATTTTGGAACAATTTATTTAGGGACGGGTTTGACATAATATAATTACTACAATGATACAAAACACTCGCTCTGCCATGCTAGGAGTCACACTACATAGCCCACAGACATGCAAACTACTCGTAAATCACCGCAATAATACAGCACGCTGATGTACAGACACGCAAACAACTCGTAAATTACCGAAATAATGCAGTACACGACATACAGACCAGCAATCTGCTAGTAAATCACCGAAATTATGCAGTACACCGATGTGAAGAAGCGAAAACAACTCGAAAATTGTCAAAAATAATGCAGTGTAACGCTCTGCAAACATACTCACTAATTCTAAACTGTCCAATTAATGCAGTACATAGCCTAAAGACCTCCAAACTAATGGTAAATCACCAAAATAATGCATGTGAAAGGATCTGCAAATATGCGCACAACACTTAAACAGCCGAAATGAATGCACCACAGAAACACTCATTGCACTTAAAAAACACTTTCGAACTATTGTCAACTGCAACATATCAGAGGCTACAACGCACACGAGCTGACACCATCATGAGCCACCGCCAGAGCACAAGCCACCTCTCTCATACCACTACCGCTTACAGCAAGCAGGTGAAAGTCGCATCTATTTTCAAGTATACAGTTAGAATTCTTTGAGTGTTATACTGAGATCACATGTCTATGTAAATAGGAGCCAAGTGACCCTCTGGATGTGCATGTGTTTAACATTGCTGACGTGATGCCTCTCTACCAGCAGTATAGTGAAGACCTAATTGCTGAGCATCTCATCCTCACAGACAAAGCTAAAAGGTTCTCAAAGTTACACTAATGTCACAGGTCGTGCTATAGAAATCTGTTGCAATACTTCCCAGAATAGCACAGGGCGCATTGCTCCTAGCAATCCTAACAGGAGATGTCTGAAGCTGCGCACATGTTTTCCGTGACTGACGTCTATGTGCAAGTCCAGCATCAAGCAAGGGATGGGTGCATAGTGGCTCACCCGTGCAGTTGCATCTAAAAGGTTCTCAATGTTATACTGACGTCACATGCCTATGTAAATAAAAGCCAAGTCTACCTCTTGGAAATAGTAAAGTGTGTGCAGAAATAGTTAATAGTCGCTTTTGTCGGAGATTTCGTGACATCTCAACGTGTCTGTATTGAAATTCATGTCCTGATGAGAGCTGTTTACGAAAATAGCCCAGAATAACACTGATTGTATTCTTCCTGATGGTCCTAACGAGGCACCCCATCTGTCACGTGTTACCCTTCCTAGAAATCGCGACATCCTGCTTTCAACATACGTCTCAGAAACGGTAAACGTTCTCGTCGCTATGCAGAGGCTCCTATGTCCCAGCGCAAAGGATGTCTTATGAATGAATGGAGCATTCTGATCGGCTCTGACTGAATTCCCCCTACATATTACTGATGATGCCAGTGTGGAAGCACAGTCTGCTAGGTGAGACTTTCAGATGCAATACTATTTTGTACAGATTGCCAGATTGCACTGACAGTTAAACCCTGCAAAAGCGCCATACAGATCGTCAAATACGAAAAGACACTTGCTCAATTACACTGCTCTGCTCTGAGAATGGAAGCTTGAATATTAGAGCCTGAAACCGATCTACAAGCTGACAATATATCATTGCGTACCGTATCAATATAGTAAACATACAATCTGTATCCTGTGCCATACAAAATCACCCATTTTGCATTATTCATATAGTTAACGACCGCCAGACACTCATACATATACTGCGAAGACAGACATCATAAGCACATGCACCATAGGACTCAATTATACTGTTCTGCCACTGGGGATGGAAGATTGAATAGTAGAGAGTGAAACCGATCCCCAAGCCGACAATATATCTTCACCTACCATATCGATGTAGTAAACATACAATCTGTATCCTGTGCAACACAGAATCGCCCCTTTTGCATCATTCATATAGCTATCGACTGCCAGAGACTCGTACATATACTGCAAAGACAGAGAGCATAAACACATGCACTGTAAGTATACTCCTTGCAGCACTAGATATTTTCCCACATTGCCGGGCAGTCATCCACTGCAGCCAATGGTCACAAATCATCCACTCCTTATGCGTGACCAGACCACCCTCGGCAGACTGAAGTCACTCTCAAAACTGTTGTACAAAGACAGGTTTGTTTCCCTTTCCCACAAAGATGTCACCGTTTCTGGCCCTAATCTGCTTGCTTACTTGTTTTCAACAGCAATCTCCAGACTCTGGGCTTACAAGAACATATGTAATTTCACATGGATTGCCAGAATATCATGCCATTTTCGCAATACTTCTCGATATCAAGCACACAGCAATATCGCTTGCATAGTACTGTAATGTCGCTAGTCAAAACACAAAAGCATTTATTGCACTACTTTGCAGTACAGCTCATAGCTTTGGAGCCATTGGCAGTGATAGAAACAGTCACCTGTATCTTTGTGTGACTCATTTTCTCCTGTCGCTAGCCAGCCATGGGAAGCGGTACCTGTGTCAATTCGAGGGACAGAATATTCAAGCCGTTAATAATCTAAATAAATTTTATTAAATATTATTCAATTTTGTTAAAAGTCAATATACAGCCCTTTGTTGTTAAAAGGAAGGTTGTATTAAAATCTCAGCTACCTAGCTGAGAGTCTTTCAGATTTAGAGAAAATTATCTAAAACACCCCAAACCGACACTTGCATGATTAAAGTTAGTTAGAATTCATAACAGCTTGTCTTTTAGTATCATTTGGAATCATTACTGAAGTTCACAAAATGTTAGGTCAATTTGTTTGAATTTTCATAATTAAAAACATTAACTATTTTTCATTTTCGTAGTATAAAATTCAGAAAAGATTAGTATTTATTTGGTTCAAATGGCTCTGAGCACTATGGGACTCAACTGCTGTGGTCATCAGTCCCCTAGAACTTAGAACTATTTAAACCTAACTAACCTAAGGACATCACACACATCCATGCCCGAGGCAGGATTCGAACCTGCGACCGTAGGAGTCACACGGCTCCGGACTGGAGCGCCTAGAACCGCACGGCCACCGCGGCCGGCTCAGTATTTATTTAATGTTTTGTGTGACTAAATGAGAATGAGTGAGACTGTATGTGGGACATATGAGAAAATTCAGTATTATCTCATGTTAATCATTATCTAACTATGTCATGGGAAAGTGTTAAGCAAGCAAGTTACAATGAAAAATATAATTTCCCCACTTTGCTAATGACATATGTCCAAGGGTACTTGCTTTTGTAAGAAGGCAACCAGAATAGCCATTCACAGTGTAATAGTTTTCTAAAGTTATTTCAAGATTAGTTATCTTTGCGTTTTTGACATTAATGCACCTATGAATGTTGATTGGCGTAAGACAGTTTTAGCGCGAGAAAGAACTTGGACGATTGTTTTGATTGGCTGGTCATTTTGAACAACCAATCAGCCTTAAGCATTTCCCACGCATTCCAAGTAGTTATAGGCTCTGGAAGGAACGGTAGCGAGTCAGTCGCAGGGTAGCTATCGGACGTGCAGGTCATGTTGGACGTGTCCGTCTACATCATGAGTAAAATGAAGAAGTTACTGGTTTCTCGAGTCCGGATTGTATTGCCATGAAAGCAGTTGCATTTACGGACAGATTGTGAAAATCTGAACTTTGTGAAGTGATCTGTTGGAAAGATAAACGCATGCGAATTTTCGGCCTTTGTAGAATTCTGCGTGGCATGTTTCATACCCGTTTATGGAATAGTTGGCGAGCAATTTCTGTTAATGGAAATCCACTGAAAAGGACTGAAAGTGAAACTCATATATTGTTGCAGAGTATTGACCACAGATCGAGTAACAATTTGGGTTGGACTTAAGTACATTTCTGGCTGCCTAGCGTGTGTACTGGGTTGCATGAACTGTGAGCTGAGGGCAGTGATGTTGTTCGTTAATTAAATTTGGGCTGATGGCAAGTGTTTAATTTTGAACCTAAAGAAATAAAAGAACTCGTTGCAGAATTTTGTCATTTTTCTAAATAGATGAGGCAATCGCCCTCTACCCGAAAATTGAAGATATTACAGGACAGCTTGCCGCCAGAGTTAATGCGGACTTTGCAAACGTAACTATTGCCAGTGTTTTTCTTCTACGCTGCTTTTAACATCGTCTGAACAGTATCTACATATGCAGAGAAACGGCCTGGTGATCTGACGCCGTACTGAGGTAGGAGGAACTTTTGTAGTGAACAGTACGACGAGAGGCAGTGAACAAACACGGACGACGCGTTTTTCTAACCCGCCGTGCCGCAATTGGTGCATCGGCCGGGAAAAACAATAATAAAGTTCAGAAGTGTAGGAACTTTATAAAAGCACCAGTGTCAAGTGAGATCGGGAAGTGTTTACACGCGTGTGCAAGGGAACTACAGTAGGACAATACGCGCGAGTGAAATGAACTTTCGTCCAGAAACGGCAGCAAGTGGAAAGAGGGGGCAGACTACGTCGGCGACCGCTGAACTACGAGAGGCGGTGTTTGTACTGCAGTGGACCGACACCTGGAGCGGTTGGTAGCCGTGGCCCGTATTCTGGTTCAAACTAGGCAGAGCTTGGTGGACAGACCCGAAGTTTCATCTCGCCGTGCAGTCAACCAGACGAGGCCAAAGATAAGTAGTGTTCTACTTAAAGTTTTGTGTGTGTGTGTGTGTGTGTGTGTGTGTGTGTGTGTGTGTGCGCCAAGAAACTTTGCAGAATGGCTGAAAACAATCAGAAAATAGTAGATGAGAAGCTGAAGGTAGATTCAGGTAATATAAATTACGAAGATGATTCAATGATAGGTAATTTCCGTTTTGATGTATCACAAACAGAGGACAGTGGTTTACTCGAGTCAATGTCATCTAAATATGGTGTAGATAATGAACTGAGCGAGGTGGAAGCCGATGATAAGTATATACCTGTTAATGTTAAAGAAATGAAACAGGAACCAATGTCAGTGGCTTGTGAACCAAAAGATAATGTTTCAGGTATGTTTTCAAATATTCTCAAACATATGAAGGAGATGGGTTCAGATAAAAAAATCTTCATTAAGTTCTGATATTTACACCAAAATTAATTAAATGAGTAATGACACTGATACTAAAATGTGTAAATTAGGTACTGATGTGGATATTAAAATGAATGAAATGGGTTCAGATATAAGAACTTCCTTAAGTACAGAAGTAAATGAGTTACATACTGATGTAGATGGGTTCATGTTGGAGGTTAACCAAGGGATCAATAATTTGTCAGTTGAGATCGAATCCAAAATGGGAAATAAAATTTCGAATTTGAGCGATTCCTTGAAGAATGATATGACTGAGTTCAGTAACAATGTTAAAAGTGACATTAATCAGCTCAGGCAAGGATGTAATAATGCTATTGTAACGGTGAAAAGTGAATTAACTGCACAGATTGAGCAAGTTGCTGAGGACAACCAACAGTCTAAGCAACAGTTACATTTACAATTAGACAAAGCTAATGAACAGGTCCATAATGTAGAAATGCACTGTGAGGAAAGTCACAATGTATTAGCAAATAAAATCAAAGAAGAAAAAGATGTGTATGCGAAGTTTGATATGCAAGCTGCTACTAAGATTACTAACATAGAAACTAACACCCAGCAATTAAGTACCAGTGTGAATGAGCAATTGTGTAACCATGAAAATAGAGTAACCAAAGCAGAGCAGAATGTTAACAGCAGTAATGGTGGCGTGGTATCTAATGGTGTCGTGCAGTCATCTGAAATTGCGTATTTACACCATAGGCAATTTTTGAAATTTGATCCCAATAAAAATATTCACCATAAAGAAGTTTTGAGTGATTTCTATGAGGTTTTGCCAAAAGTATGGAGTGATGAGCAGAAGAATGGATTCATTACTTCAAATGTGATGGGAGAGGCAATAATTTGGGGAAGCTTGGCCTCCGATAAATATGACCGATTAGTGGAATTCAAACAGGCTTTTTTCGACGAGTATTGGGGAAAGAGAAAGCAAATGGAGGTTTTAAATAAATTCTGGTTAGTGGAAAAACACGATCCCAAGAGAGACAGCATAAAAAGATTTGTACAGAAGTGGGTTACGATTTTGTCCTATTTGAATGCCAAAGTAGAAACAGAGCAAATTATTATGGGGATTGAAAATAAATTGCCATTGTATTGGCGAAATAAAATAATTTCTGCACCCAGAGATGACATTGACCGGTTTGTATATTATTTGGAAAGAGTTGCAAATATTTTAAAAGAGGAAAAAAATACTAGGAGAGATTTTAGGCTTCCCGCTAGACCCAATGACAATAGAGCGGAGGTCAATGTAAATAGAATAAGCGTACAAAATAGGCAATGGTTACCGGGGAAGATAAAGAGGACTGCAGTCTGATGACGTAACGGGAAGGCGCGTCCCGACAGGTGACAGAAACGTCAGAGGCAATGACGTCACACAGCAGGGAAACGATTAGCGGTCTGTGATGATGCTAGCGTTTGCAGACTGCAACAGTACACGTTAAACCCGCTAGCGACGCCCTTTGTAAAGAAGGCACCTACTAAACAACGTTTTGGAAGTAATGTTAGTGAGATCAGGAAGGAAGAGGAGAGTGACAATGAAAAGCAATTTATTTATTTAGAAAATGAAGTAGCATTTCGTGAAAGGGAAAGTCCGAATAAAGACTACAAATACCGTGTTAAGAAGGAACTAGATATTGAAAGGGAAGGCTCTGATCAGAAGGTGGGGGTGAATCAGCACTGCGAAACAGATGCAAAGCTACCCGTAAACTGTGGAACTATTACAATAACTGGTGAAGTAGCATCAGAAGTGCAGAAGGAAGAAAATAAAGTGGCAAAAGTAGTGGATAGATTAAAGGAAGTACTGTTAGAGAAGGAAGAATGGTCGGAAGAGGAAGAAGAAGAAAATGATTTAATAATTCTGACAACACCTTGGATAGGGTTGCTGAAACAAAGATTATTATGGAGGGTGAGAAGTTAGGGAGATGTTTTGATTTATATATAGTGGACCGGATAATAAAAGCCGCAACTACTAATGAAGTAAAAGGGGATCCATTTAAACTAAATGTACTTTCCACAGAAGGGGTAGGTTTTCACAGGCACGAAGTAGTGCAGGATTTGTTAGAAGAACCTGAGTCTGTAGTCAGAAGAGAATATGTTGGACAACGTATCATTGAAGTCTATTTCTTTCTCCAACCAGTAATTTGACAAATACAGAGAAGGTATATTCTCGAATTCAAACACATATCTAATTTTCTTCCTGTAAAATACTTGTTTTATGGCTTTAACTATTAGCTCTGTTCCCTCCTGCAGTTCTTCTAGGCGAGAGCATTCGGGGATTTTAATTTGTCCTCGTATCTCCTCAATGACGCTATTATTAAAGCATTCCACGTCTTCCAGTGTGTATGTCGGCAACTCTTCTGCTCTACATTCTTGCGGGATTTCTGTATAGAACTTTAAGTTTACAACTTTTGCAAATGAATGGCCATTAAATGTAGTTGTTACATCAGTTTTAAACTCGGCAAATGGCTGTTATGTTGCTACATGGACAGCATCCAGCTTGCCACACTTAGATAGAATATAACCATCCTTTTTAAGCCTATCCAAATGGGAATACCTCTTAATAAACTCATTTTTCGTGTATCCCTTAATATAGTAAACATTCTAGATTCCACCGATTTTGGCCAGTACACCAACATGTGACCAGTTTCCATGGCTGTTTGCTGTAAATGCCAATATTTTGTATTCCCCCTTCGTAGTCAGATTTTCCATACAGAATGTTTAAATGCGTACGTAAACCTGGCCTGCACATCGGCAATAGCTTCTTCCTTTTCCAATTGCAGCTTATATTCTTCCTTTATAGCAGTTGTCTTCTCCAAATACTCCAGTTTCCTTTTCTTTACTTCGAGGTCCTCCATTTCCAGTTTTCGTTTCTGCACACTTAATACATTAACTGCACATAATGGAGTAGTTTCTGTAATGGGGAAAGATTTACGTCTGTTTGATACATTGGTCCTTTTTCTTAAGACTTGGGGTATAACATTATTTGTAGGAACCAGCCCCAATTCGGCAGTATCTGTATCGGACGGTATTGTGGGGAACAGGGTTCCAGTCTGAGAAAAATAAGTTTCTCCTGCTTTAACATAACACTTCTGCGTAATACTAATATTATCTTTGTTAGAGTCTGTGTAAAGAACCTCTACTTAGTTTACAGGTAGATAATTAAAACTGTATGCAGACAGCGCATAACGTATGAGCTTTTCTCGGTCTTGAGAGTCCGGCAGACTTACTTGCACTATACAAATTCCAGAACGTTGTTAAACACCGCACAGCAACTGTTCTGTAAATTACTAGTTAGTTTACGACACATGGACGCAGCTGGCACAGAGTAAAGTGGAGCATATTGTAAATACTGCTTGGTGGTGTCTAATACACTTAAACAGCTTTGCACTGGGTTGAACACACGAACGATTCTGTAGTTGCATATAGTGGCCTCGAGCCTGGCAATGCCATGCTCCTTAGCCTAAGAAGACGTAAAAGTTTCCCGTAGTCGAGTGTCTGGACACTTTATAAAGTGTATAAGATGCTTACCGATAACGTTGTTTACTCCTGGACTTGTTATTTGACACATAAATTTGTTATATACCTTTACTACACAACTGTAAATGGTTCAAATGGCTCTGAGCACTATGGGACTTAACATCTATGGTCATCAGTCCCCTAGAACTTAGAACTACTTAAACCTAACTAACTTAAGGACATCACACAACACCCAGTCATCACGAGGCAGAGAAAATCCCTGACCCCGCCGGGAATCGAACCCGGGAACCCGGGCGCGGGAACCGAGAACGCTACCACACGACCACGAGCTGCGGACACACAACTGTATCTCACCCACGTTAAACAGTGTATTTCAGCTGTCTGATCGTTGTCCACAATCACATTGTTGCTTCCCTGATGGTCTCCTTCCATGCAGAAGTCGTGGGTTGAGATTAGGTAGTAACACATCTCCATTTTATTAAAAATTCCGGCAAAGTCTTGCGTTATGTCTAAATCTGAAAGGTAAGAATCGTCTAAAAGTAACTGCTGCAATATTCCAGGTGTAAGTAGGCTGTTTAGGTTTTTTTATTGGTAACGCCACGTAGCGCTCTGTATGAAAATCACTGGCTGTGCTGTGTGCAGTCTGTGGCTGATTTGCCTTGTTGTTTGCTACTGTAGTGTTGGGCAGCTGGATGTGAACAGCGCGTAGCGTTGCGCAGTTGGAGGTCAGCCGCCAGCAGTGGTGGATGTGGGGAGAGAGATGGCGGAGTTTTGAGAGCTGATGATCTGGACGTGTGTCCATCAGAGACAGTAAATTTGTAAGACTGGATGTCATGAACTGATATATATATTAGGACTTTTCAACACTATTAAGGTAAATACATTGTTTGTTCTCTATCAAAATCTTTCATTTGCTAACTATGCCCGTCAGTAGTTAGTGCCTTCAGTAGTTATAATCTTTTATTTAGCTCGCAGTATTGGCGTTCGCTGTATTGCAGTAACGAAGATTTTTGTGAGGTAAGTGATTCATTAAAGGTATAGGTTATTGTTAGTCAGGGCCATTCTTTTGTAGGGATTATTGAAAGTCAGATTGCATTGCGCTAAAAATATTGTGTCAGTTTAGTGATGATCGGAATAAGTAAAGTGAGAAATGTCTGAGTACGTTCAGTTCTGCTCAGCTGTTTGAAAATCAAATAAACTAAGGGGTTTATCAGCACAGTCATTTATAAATTTTTCTAAGGGACGTTTCACAGGCAACTCTTCCATTAGAACATCAAATTTAACGTCGGCTAATTCCACTTTATATGGTATAGCCACAGGAATTTTATATTTATTCGAAATGGTTTCTAGTGCTTCCTTGCCCATTTTATCCAATATTCCTCTTGCTGTCACACTGTCGCTCCCATGTAGGAGAAATGGTAGCGTCGCCTTGACACCATGTCTTGCAGTGACGAACTTGGAGAATTTACTACGTAGATAAGAGTTAAAGAACCACACATTTCCTTCTTTAACAGTACAGATCGTCCATTCTCTAACTGCTCCTGACAATCCCCTTGATCATAGATTTAACTACCATAATGTTATCGCAAAACGGTTCTGTAAAAGGAGTTAGCACATTTAAATTCTTCTTCTAAGGAGCGTAGCATTTTCGGTGTAATTTATGTTGCCAACGTCAGAAACAAGATTGTCCACGTTCTCCAGTAGTAACCATGAACCAAAGCTTTCGTCGGTTGGCCCTGTCCTCCTCCCTAATAGCTGAGGCATGTCAAGCACTTTGGAGGAATCAATGTTGAAACTTTCAACCACCACAGAAAACTGATCGGTTGCGGCTGTCATGCATCCTTTTATACTCTAAATATCCACGATAGCGACACTTCCGGTCACGTGATCATACATCCCTCCTAGCTGCGCTATTATGTGTGCAAGGTGTCCATGGGAGGGAAGGCGACTGCCCCTCGCAAGTACCACCCTTATGTATGGGGTAGTACCATCGCATCAGCTGGAATGTGTAGTACAGCACTCTACATGGACGCGTTCTTGGACGGTATAGTACAGCGCAATATCCATGCAGTAGAGTAGCAGGCTGTACCTGAATTCGGTTTCGGATGAGGTGATATAGCGCAGTATTTGTGCAGTAGAGTATAGCACTGTACCCGGACGTGGTTTCAGTGGGATGGTACTGCGCAATAGTTGGACGGAGTAGTGTACCATAGTATCCGAGCTTGATAGTGGCATTGTGCGGCGCGGAATGTCCCCATTTCCACCGAATGGTCAAAACACAGCCCTATCGCACTACATTCACTCAGGTCGCTATGTTCGTACACGGGTTGCAGGAGGTGGTAGTTACAGATCTCTCTGACTTCTGCTCAGTTACGACTTAAATTGGAACGATCAGTGCAGGGTGGATGTACAGAGTCTGAGGGGGCAGTTGCATAACGACTATCTAAAATTTTACTGTAGCTCACAGGTTCGAAAAATGTGACTCGTTTAGAGATATGAGAATGGCACAAATATGATTCACTGGTGACAGTAATCATTAAAGGACTTCTCCATAGGATCCAAGGCAGGTATGTGGTTGAATGAAAAGAGTTGATTTCAAATCCCAGACAGCATTTCTCCCGGAGAGTGTAACACTAGAGACACACTTGTACCACTTGCAAGAAAAACAAATGAAACATATTCATCCATCGAGGATTTTCACTCAGTATTGTTTGGTGTCACCACCATTCAATTATTGGTGAAGTATTATACTTAGTAGGGGATGTGTGATAGATTTGCTGTGATCAACACGCTTATAAAGTATGTTTTGGGGTGTAAAATTACTGTAGTAATTGTTCCAACATGTGAAAAGAAAATAGCTTTGTCCTGTCGTAGGGTAGGTATGGACCTGACATGGAGAAATGAGATTTCAGTGCATCGATAGCCGTAACGGGAATGAAATTTTTCTTACATGGAAAATTATGTCCAATCGTAAGAGGGCTGTAGATATTTATATTTCCAGAGCTGTAGCCATCAGGACAGGGTTTATCGATGCTTTGTTCATTGCCGAATATCATCAGACTAAGGCTGCAATTATAATTAACAGTTCTAATTACAGTGATAAATATGTGGCCGGTTTCGTAGGGCGATTCTGCCTGGCGTGCAGGAGCGCATGGAGGGGGTCCTGTGGCCGGAATGAATGACATTTCTGGCTGACGGTGGGAGCTGACATTAAGCCACCTGATCCGACCTGGAAAGGCTGGGTACAAGAAAGCAGCTGACCTAACTGTGTCGCCCTATAGGTGGCTGAAGAGGGAACTAATACTCAGTATGTGTTGGGCAGCCTTCGTGATAAACGTGTGTTTTCTGTGCACGTTTGGGAAGCTTCAATACGGGCGAGTGTTTGCGCTGGACATGTAAATTGGCCGGTTGACTGTTTGTATTGCCATTCTGCACATTCCACGACTTTGTTTAGTTGAGAGAAGATCGATTGTGATGTGTTTTGTGTGCCTCTAGATGGTGAGAAACAGATGGAAGAGACGTTCGCTGGTTCACTAGACGCGAGAAACACCTTAGTTGACTTTGTAAAGTACAAGGGTGATGTGAAATCCGTTATATCATCGACATCATCATTGGTTAAAAATATGAGTGTAACTATCATTTTCACCCAATTTCGAGTTTCCAGTTAATGATCTTTGCAGACGAGCTAAGTTTCTAGTTACTCAGGGGTTTTGGAGTACATCCCACATAAAGACTTGCTAAAGTTTTGGGTTTCTAGAGATATAATTTCCATTCTTTATTTCCGTAATTATACTATTCGAGCAATTGGTAGCATTCTGCTATGTGAAACTTCCTGGCAGATTAAAACTGTGTGCCGGACCGAGACTCGAACTCGGGACCTTTGCCTTTCGCGGGCAAGTGCTCTACCAACTAAGCTACCCAAGCACGACTCACGCCCCGTCCTCACAGCTTTACTTCTGCCGGTACCTCGTCTCCTACCTTCCAAGCTTTACTCATATCAGTGCACACTCCGCTGCAGAGTGAAAATCGCATTCTTCTGTGTGCTTGATATCGAGAACTCTCGGGTAAATGGTATAGTATTCTGACAAACCATGTGAAAATACATATGTTCTTGTAATCCAAATGCATTGGGATGATCGAAACTCGTTACAAAAACCACTGCAGCAAGCAGGCCAGATCGGAAACAATACGATCAGCAGACACCTTCGTACCGGGGGAACCAGCCCTGCCTTTGCACATGAGTTCGGAGAGTGGCCACTGTCTGCCGAGGGCGCTCTGATCGCGCATCAGACCAGCGTGTGATGGGGGGCACTTGACTCGTGGCCGTTTTTCACGCCGGATGACCGACCGACCTTGCAGGAAATACCGAGTTCTGCGACTGTATACAATGCATATGCTAATGGTTCCTTTTTTTTTTTTTTTAACCATCCATCTTCGTGCTATATGTATGAGTGTCTGGTGGTGGAAAACTATTTCCAGGATGCGGAAACTATGAGTTTGTGTTTTGCATGATACGAATAGTGTTTACTACATCGATATGGTTGTGCGATCCTTTATGGTGATATAGCCTGGTTGGGGATCGGTTTTACGCCGAAAAATTCAAGGGTTCCTCGACAATAGCAGGGCAGTGTAATTGGGGAAGTGTCTATGGCTTTGGTTTCCATATTTCATAGGCTGTATACGACTTTTGCAGTGCTGAGCTGTCGCCCGTATCTCGTGGTCGTGCGGTAGCGTTCTCGCTTCCCACGCCCGGGTTCCCGGGTTCGATTCCCGGCGGGGTCAGGGATTTTCTCTGCTTCGTGATGGCTGGGTGTTGTGTGATGTCCTTAGGTTAGTTAGGTTTAAGTAGTTCTAAGTTCTAGGGGACTGATGACCATAGATGTTAAGTCCCATAGTGCTCAGAGCCAGTGCTGAGCTGTCAGTGCAGTATGAGTATGTGTGTATGTTCCAACATGTGCAAAGGAAATGACTATGTCCTGTCATAAGGAAGGTATGGATTTGATGTGGAATACTGTGATAGCAAAGGGGAAAGTATGTCGGGTAATAGGAATGGTACAGATATTTCTATTTCCAGGGCCACAGCCATCGGCAGGGTATATTTCCGATACTTCGCTCATTGAGGAATGTCGTCCAATTGAGTCACGATCGTAATATTTAATTGTAAGTATAGCGATTAAATATGTATGTGGTCGGTTTGCTAGGACGATTCTGTCTATGCGTGCTTGGCGAGCGGCAGCAGCCTGTGGCAGGAATGATCCACGTAGGAGCTGCCCGAATGGAGACGTCTGTTGGGATCCATGAATATAGCTGACTTAACCATGGCGTCCTCTAGACGGCCAAATAGCAGACTGATACATAGTAGTGTTGGATAGCTTTCGTGATTTTGTGGAAATTTGAGAAGATTCAATATGGACGTGTGTTTATACTGGAATATGATTCTCTCCTATGTTAATTGCCCAGTTGACTGCTTTTACACATTTCGCGCCTTTATTTAGTTCAGGGGACATCGATTGTGGTGTGTGCATCCAGCAAGTGAAAGATGGGTGGAAGACACGTTTGCTGGCTCTCTAGACATGAAAAACACCTTAGTTACATCACTGAAATCGGTGTCCGCGAGTAGAAATATCAGTTTCCTCTATTTTCTTTTCTTTTTTTTTTTCAAGCCCTCTTGTAAAGGTCTATGCAGACAGTATAAGTTTCTAGTTACTCAGTGGTTTACTGCACGCTACACCACGCTTGAATTCCGTGTTTCTAGAGAAATAATTTCCAGTCTATATTTTCTGAATTATATTGTACGAGCCGGCCGGAGTGGCCGTGCGGTTCTAGGCGCTGCAGTCTGGATCCGAGCGACCGCTACGGTTTCAGGTTCGAATCCTGCCTCGGGCATGGATGTGTGTGATGTCCTTAGGTTAGTTAGGTTTAATTAGTTCTAAGTTCTAGGCGACTGATGCCCTCAGAAGTTAAGTCGCATAGTGCTCAGAGCCATTTGAACCATATATTGTGCGAGTGGTACTACTGCTATGCAAGAGATATTGCTGTGTGCTTGATATAGAGAAGTATCGCGTAAATGGTATGATATTCCGGCAAACCATGTGAAATTAGATGTGTTCTTTTAATCCCAGAGTCTGGAGATTGGTGTAGAAAACATGCAAGCAAGCAGGTCAGGGCTAGAAACGGCAATGCCTTTGTGCCAATGGGAAAACGTGCCTGACTTTGTACAACAGTTCAGATAGTGTCTTCGGTCCACTGAGGGCGCTCTGGTCATGCATCAGGAGCTGATGACCAGTGGCCATTGGTCGTGGTGGATGACTGCCAAACCTTGTGGGAAAATATCTAGTGCTGTGAGTACTATACTTACGGTGCATGTGTTTATGCTCTCTGTCTTCGTGGTATATATTCGAGTGTTTGGCGGTCGATAACCATATGAATGCAAAACGGGCGATTTTGTATGGCGCAGGATACGAATTGTATGTTTGCTACATCGACACAATATGCAGTGATGTATTGTTGGGTTGGAGAACGGTTTGAGACTCTAATATTCAAGCTTCCCTCCTCAGTGGCAGTACAGTGTAATTGAGTCCTACAGTGCATGTGCTTATGCCGTCTGTCTTTGCAGTATATGTACGAGTGTCTGGTGGTCGATAGCAGAAGAGGCGATTTTGTATGGCGCAGGATACGGATTGTATGTTTACTACATCGATATAGTACATGAATATATATTGTCAGCTTGGAGATCGGTTTAACATTCTAATAATCAAGCTTATGTCCTCAGTGGCAGAGCAGTGTAATCGAGTAAGAGTCTTTCCATATTTGACGATTTGTAAGTCACTTATGCAGGGTGTAATTGTCAGTACAATATGGTGATCTGTACAAAGTAGTTTTACTGCTGCAATTCTCGTTTTCAGAAAGAACAAAGAAAGGTGTACAGTGCTTCCACGTTGGTGGCATCAGTAATTTGGCGGATAAAGTCAGTAAGAGCCGATCATAATGCTCCATTCATTCACAAGACAAGTTTTGTGCCAGGACGTAGGAGCCTCTACATAGTGCTGAGAGCGTTTGCGTCTCAGAGATGTTTATTGGAAGCAGGACTTTAACCATTTCCAGGAAGCGTAACACCTGATGGACGGGGTTCCGCGTTAGGACCATCAGGAGGAATGCATTCGGCCTTATTCT
This sequence comes from Schistocerca serialis cubense, assembly GCF_023864345.2. NCBI lineage: Eukaryota > Metazoa > Arthropoda > Insecta > Orthoptera > Acrididae > Schistocerca > Schistocerca serialis. The sequence goes on along the minus strand of NC_064639.1, from coordinate 1,146,495,228 downwards.
GGGCTATTTTCGTAAACAGTTTCTGTTAGGACAAGATTTTCCATGTGGACAAGCTGAGACATGAGAAAGCTCAGACAAAAGCGACCGTTAACTATTTCTGCGACACTTTACAATTTCCGAGAGGTCGACTTATTTACATATCCATGTGATGACAGTATAACATTGAGAACCTTTCAGATGCGCCTGTGATGGTGAGTCGCTATGCCGGCCGAAGTGGCCGTGCGGTTAAAGTCGCTGCAGTCTGGAACCACAAGACCGCTACGGTCGCAGGTTCGAATCCTGCCTCGGGCGTGGATGTTTGTGATGTCCTTAGGTTAGTTAGGTTTAACTAGTTGTAAGTTCTAGGGGACTAATGACCTCAGCAGTTGAGTCCCATAGTGCTCAGAGCCACTTGAACCATTTGAGTCGCTATGCGAACATTTTGCGATGATACTTCAGCCATGCTTGACAGATAAATGCATGCACAGCTAGACGCAACTCGCATGTCCCATTAGGATTGTCAGGAACAATGGACCCTATGCTATTCTGGGAAGCATTTCAACAGGTTTCTATAGCGCGACCTGTGATGTCAGTATGACATTGAGAAACCTTTTAGCAGCACTTGTGAACTCGAGCTGCTATGCAAACATCTCTCTTGGCATTGGACTCGCAGCTATATGTCATCGCGCCCACCACGGTAATTACATGACCACGTGCATGTCCACAGATGTAGTCACGTGACGTCAGCACAACACTTGAAGAATTCTACCTGTATACAGGAAAGTAGACGCCACTTTCACCTGCTGACTGCTGTCGCCAGTGGCGTGAGGGCAATGGCTTGTGCTCTGGCACTGGCTTGCGTCTGGTTGGCCCTGCAAAGCACCTGTCCAGTGGTGGCTCGCGATGCCATTGGTGCGTGTGTGCGTTGGAACAGTTTGCTGATATGTAGCGGTTGACAATAGTTCGAAAGTGTTTTTTTACGTGCAATGTTTGTGCACTGAATTATTTTCAGCTGTTTAAGCATTGTGAGCGTGTTTGCAAAGCCTTTTGCATTGATTATTTTTTGACAATTTACGAGCTGTTTGCCTTTTTGTACATTAGTGTACTACATTATTTGGACAGTTTACAATTAGTGAGCGTGTTTGCAGAGCCTTTTATATGCGTCATTTTGATAATTTACGAGTTGTTTTTGGGACTGGACATCAGTGTACTTCATTATTTCGGTGATTTACGAGTAGTTTGCAGGTCTGTATGCTGTGTACTGCATTAATTTGGTAATTTACGAGTTGTTTTCGTGTCTGTACATCAGTGTACTGCATTATTTCCATAATTTACGAGTAGTTTTCAGGTCTGTAAGCTATGCAGCTTGACCCCTAAGCATGTCAGTACAAGTGTTTTGTATCAGGGTAATAAATGAACTATGTCAAATCCACCCTTATTGTTCTAAAATAAATAAAGTACACTTCTTCCTCTCTCCAGCAGCCCAGCACAGCCTGAGTCCTTTTCCCGCCATTCCCCCCCCCCCCCCCCCAGACCGGCATCTTGGATTATGTCACAGAAGGGACAACAGTGCCCTCTGGTGGTGGTAATGTGTACTAGGTCAGATGGAATCCAGACCTCATGGTGAACACAATGGATGGAGCTACTGCCTCAATTTGTTTAAATAAACACTGCATGCAAAATAAAGACTTATGGCCATCGTAACCAGCATACCAGAAAAGACTGAGTCCTTTTCCCGCCAATGGCTCTCGGTTGATTTAGATTAATGGAGGTAGCTCAGTTGACCTATTTTCCAGCCAAAATGTGAACTTCCCGCCATGACATCATCGTGATGTTGCCATATCTACCACCATCATCATGGATCCGCCATCCTGAATAAATTTGGCAAGAACGCAATGCGGGGGAATACAAAGGTTGTCCCATTACTATCGTTACGAAACTGAAGACTCGATTTTATTCCTCAAGATGTGGCAGCAGAATGGAGTACATCACACAAATCTTCATTCATCTAGAAGAAGGTACGGAAACAGGTTTTCATCATTGGACAAGTTCCATCATCACACATGAGTTGGAAGTCCTCTGAGGACTATGGTATGAAGGGGTTTGATGGTAGCAATCACAGATAGATAGTGCTCTAAGTCACATACAGAACAAGTAATTGTATACTGGTCAGACGCAGGTTACACTACACAACTAACATATCCTGAGGGAACAATGAAAAAATGGTTAAATGTGCGTTAAATGGCCTGCAGCAATATCTCCATCATCAGTCTACAGTTAACTCACACCTCGTTATAAATCCATCTCAACCGATCACTCCAACCACACTCTGTCATCATTTAATGTAGAGGCAAGTCAGTTTAGGGACAGATGGTACACTTTTCCAGGAAAGGATCAAAGACAGCAGTCAACTTGCATGTGTCACTACTACCTCAACAGACATGCAGTAGAATGTTGTTAAAAAACAATACAGCAACTGTCTGCAATGTATTTTTTAGCTGACGCTGCGAGGTTATGATTGGTGGTGAGTACAGAGAAGCTCATTGTAAATGCTGTTTGTTAGGTTGGTTGGTTGTTTGGGGGAAGAGACCAAACAGCGAGGTCATCGGTCTCATCGGATTAGGGAAGGATGGGGAAGGAAGTCGGCCGTGCCCTTTCAAAGGAACCATCCCGGCATTTGCCTGGAGAGATTTAGGGAAATCACGGAAAACCTAAATCAGGATGGCCGGACGCGGGATTGAACCGTCGTCCTTCCGAATGCGAGTCCAGTGTGCTAACCACTGCGCCACCTCGCTCGGTGCTGTTTGTTAGGGTTTAGAGCCCTAATCAGTACTGCACGGGGTCAAACATGCTATCCCTTCTGTATTTGTATACTGCAGTCACACCAGCTGGTAATACAACACTCTTTAGCTAAGGTGACTTTATAAACATATATAAGGAGGTTGCCGATAACTCATGGGTCGCACCTAGGCTTGTGATCCGACATACATCAATTTATTACTAATCATCTGGTGATCATCCACATTAAAAATTCTGTTTCAGTCTTGTTATCACTGTCGACGAGAAATGACTGTTTCCCTGGTGCTTCCATGTCAGATATTTCTGGTAGTCTTCCTGCTACCACATACTCATTCCCATATACAAAAATTGTCCTGCACGAAGCAGAAGATATGTAAGTACTCCCTCAATTTTCCCGCATTTCAGGGAATTTTGTCTCAGTTTATGCATATTTTCGTTATTTTATCAATTTTATGTCACTTCTGCCCATGGCATCATGAGTTCAGTACTTGTCATGTATTCTAAAATTACTTGTAGATGTAGTACAGTTATCACCAACTGGCGCAAATGCATTGTTTTCTTCTGGTCAGATGCTATAGTATAGCACTGTACTCGAATGCATCCAGTCACTTCCAACAACATATTCTACATATGCAGTGAATTTGCTCTATTTTCTGTATGTCTGTGCATCTGTACATGTATCATGGCTGGCTCAGGGAGGAAAGCAGGTCTGCTGTCAGCTCCATGTAGCGTAATCAGTGAGCCACAAAAAAGGAAAAGAAGAGGTCATCGTTTCGAATGAAAGACAGTCCACAGTTGCACTAATTATGTTTATACTACATCTTGACTATGGTTTCAGCTATAATAATATAGCCTCTTTCAGAAGTCCTAAAAAGTGATCAAGATAATATGTAGAATAGTAACACAATCTATACATAAACTTCAAAAATTACGTATGTGATAACATTTTACTTACATAAGCTATTAAAAATGAAAAACGTGTTAGCCCAACGGCTGCGTCACAATGAATAAAATAAAATAATTTCAACAGACATAAGCCTGTTTCGATAATACGTAAAACTACATATGGCACCATATGTCCTCTGTCACATCTGTTACACTAGGCACATGATCGTCAAATGTGCTACATCCCATGCGCCATAGTTGGCACTCCATACATTGAGCTACAACGCACAATTTATCAGAAAAGTAGTCGATATCTACGATAAAATATTAATCACAAGCCTACAACTGCAACTGAAGGACGAGATACTTATTAATACGACTGTCCAACAGTTAAAAAGCTGTAATTCTTCATGCTTTCCCGGCGATCTGTTGACATCTTGGATATTCGGGAATCCAGCCGGATGTTCACGTCGATCTCGGACAATATTTCAACAGCGTGCCTCGTTTTCTTCTTCAGGTGCTACCTGAGACTGGTCCTTGGTTCGATCGAGTCCAGTATTTACGCCTGGAAGGAGCTGGGCGTTCCGTAATCGGTCCGCGCCGCGTCGAGTGTTCCGTCTGCGGTCCGCGCCCGCCAGACTCTGCTTCAATGGACCCAACCAGTCGCGGATGTTCCGCCTGCCGTCCTCAGCGGTTGTGGTCGTCATCTGAGGTGTGTCAGACGCGATCTGAGATGTTGGGTACTCTGTCTCACGACTGTTACTATGATTTCCACAACCGTTCCGTGCTGGGCGCTCCATAATCAGTCCGCTCCGCGTCGAGTGTTCCGTCTGCGGTCCGCACCCACCAGACTCTGCTTCAATGGACCCCTCCAGTCACGGATGTTCCGACTGCCGTCCTCAACGGTTGTGGTCGTCATCTGAGGTGTGTCAGACACGATCTGAGATGTTGGGTACTCTGTCTCATGACTGTTACTATGATTTCCACTACCGTTCTGTGCTGGGCGCTCCATAATCGGTCCGCGCCGCGTCGAGTGTTCCGTCTGCGGTCCGCAGCCACCAGACTCTGCTTCAATGGACCCAACCAGTCACGGATGTTCCGACTTCCGTCCTCAACGGTTGTGGTCGTCATCTGAGGTGTGTCAGGCCCGATCTGAGATGTTGGGTACTCTGTCTCATGACTGTTACTATGATTTCCACTAGCGTTCCGTGCTGTGCGCTCCATAACCGCTAAGAGCCGCGTCGAGTGATCCGGCTGCGGTCCGCGCCCGCCAGACTCGGATTCAATGGACACCTCCAGTCGCAGATATTCCGACTGCCGTCCTCAACGGTTGTGGTCGTCATCTGAGGTGTGTCAGACCCAACCTGAAATGTTGGGTACTCTGTCTCATGACTGTTACTATGATTTCCACTACCATTCCGTGCTGGGCGCTCCATAATCGGTCCGCGCCGCGTCGAGTGTTCCGTCTGCAGTCCGCAGCCACCAGACTCTGCTTCAATGGACCCAGCCAGTCGCGGATGTTCCGACTGCCGTCCTCAACGATTGTGGTCGTCATCTGAGGTGTGTCAGACCCGATCTGAGATGTTGGGTACTCTGTCTCATGACTGTTACTATGATTTCCACTACCGTTCCGTGCTGGGCGCTCCATAATCGGTCCGCGCCGCGTCGAGTGTTCCGTCTGCGGTCCGCACCCACCAGACTCTGCTTCAATGGACCGAACCAGTCACGGATGTTCCGACTTCCGTCCTCAACGGTTGTGGTCGTCATCTGAGGTGTGTCAGACCCGATCTGAGATGTCGGGTACTCTGTCTCATGACTGTTACTATGATTTCCACTACCGTTCCGTGCTGGGCGCTCCATAAACGGTACGCGCCGCGTCGAGTGTTCCGTCTGCGGTCCGCACCCACCAGACTCTGCTTCAATGGACCCAACCAGTCGCGTATGTTCCAACAGCCGTCCTCTACGGTTGTGGTCGTCATCTGAGGTGTGTCAGACCCGATCTGAGATGTTGGGTACTCTGTCTCAATACTGTTACAATGATTTATTTCCACTACCGTTCCGTGCTGGGCGCTCCATAATTGGTCCGCGTCACGTCGAGTGTTCCGTCTACGGTTCGCACCCACCAGACTCTGCTTCAATGGACCCAACCAGTCGCGGATGTTCCGACTGCCGTCCTCAACGGTTGTGGTCGTCATCTGAGGTGTGTGAGACCCGATCTGAGACGTTGGGTACTCTGTCTCATGACTGTTACTATGATTGATTTCCACTACCGTTCCGGTCTGGGCGCTCCATAATCGGTCCGTGCCGCGTCGAGTGTTCCGTCTGCGGTCCGCACCCACCAGACTCTGCTTCAATGGACCCAACCAGTTGCGGATGTTCCGACTGCCGTCCTCAACGGTTGTGGTCATCTGAGGTGTGTCAGACCCGATCTGAGATGTTGAGTACTCTGTCTCATGACTGTTACAATGATTTATTTCCACTACCGTTCTGTGCTGGTCGCTCCATAATCGGTCCGCGCCGCGTCGAGTGTTCCGTCTGCGGTCCGCACCCACCAGACTCTGCTTCATTGGACCCAACCAGTCGCAGATGTTCCGACTGCCGTCCTCAACGGTTGTGGTCGTCATCTGAGGTGTGTCAGACCCGATCTGAGAAGTTGGGTACTCTGTCTCATGACTGTTACTATGATTTCCACTACCGTTCTGTGCTGGGCGCTTCATAATCGGTCCGCGCCGCTTCGAGTGTTCCGTCTGCGGTCCGCACCCACCAGACTCTGCTTCAATGGACCCAACCAGTCGCAGATGTTCCGACTGCCGTTCTCAACGGTTGTGGTCGTCATCTGAGGTGTGTCAGACCCGATCTGAGATGTTGGGTACTCTGTCTCATGACTGTTACTATGATTTATTTCCACTACCGTTCCGTGTTGGGCGCTCCATAATCGGTCCGCGCCGCGTCGAGTGTTCCATCTGCGGTCCGCACCCACCAGACTCTGCTTCAATGGACCCAACCAGTCGCGGATGTTCCGGCTGCCGTCCGCAACGGTTGTGGTTGTCATCTGAGGTGTGTCAGACCCGACCTGAGATGTTGGGTACTCTGTCTCATGACTGTTACAACGATTTCCACTACCGTTCCGTGCTGGGCGCTCCATAATCGGTCCGCGCCGCGTCGAGTGTTCCGTCTGCGGTCCGCACCCACCAGACTCTGCTTCAATGGACCCAACCAGTCGCGGATGATCCGACTGCCGTCCTCAACGGTTGTGGTCGTCATCTGAGGTGTGTCAGGCCCGATCTGTGATGTTGGGTACTCTGTCTCATGACTGTTACTATGATTTCCACTAGCGTTCCGTGCTGTGCGCTCCATAACCGCTAAGAGCCGCGTCGAGTGATCCGGCTGCGGTCCGCGCCCGGCAGACTCGGATTCAATGGACACCTCCAGTCGCGGATATTCCGACTGCCGTCCTCAACGGTTGTGGTCGTCATCTGAGGTGTGTCAGACCCGACCTGAGATGTTGGGTACTCTGTCTCATGACTGTTACTATGATTTCCACTACCGTTCCGTGCTGGGCGCTCCATAATCGGTCCGCGCCGCGTCGAGTGTTCCGTCTGCAGTCCGCACCCACCAGACTCTGCTTCAATGGACCCAGCCTGTCGCGGATGTTCCGACTGCCGTCCTCAACGATTGTGGTCGTCATCTGAGGTGTGTCAGACCCGATCTGAGATGTTGGGTAATCTGTCTCATGACTGTTACTATGATTTCCACTAACGTTCCGTGCTGGGCGCTCCATAATCGGTCCGCGCCGCGTCGAGTGTTCCGTCTGCGGTCCGCACCCACCAGACTCTGCTTCAATGGACCCAACCAGTCACGGATGTTCCGACTTCCGTCCTCAACGGTTGTGGTCGTCATCTGAGGTGTGTCAGACCCGATCTGAGATGTCGGGTACTCTGACTCATAACTGTTACTATGATTTCCACTAGCGTTCCGTGCTGGGCGCTCCATAAACGGTACGCGCCGCGTCGAGTGTTCCGTCTGCGGTCCGCACCCACCAGACTCTGCTTCAATGGACCCAACCAGTCGCGTATTTTCCAACAGCCGTCCTCAACGGTTGTGGTCGTCATCTGAGGTGTGTCAGACCCGATCTGAGATGTTGGGTACTCTGTCTCATGACTGTTACTATGATTTCCACTAGCGTTCCGTGCTGTGCGCTCCATAATCGCTAAGAGCCGCGTCGAGTGTTCCGACTGCGGTCCGCGCCCGCCAGACTCGGCTTCAATGGACCCCTCCAGTCGCGGATGTTCCGACTGCCGTCCTCAACGGTTGTGGTCGTCATCTGAGGTGTGTCAAACCCGACCTGAGATGTTGGGTACTCTGTCTCATGACTGTTACTATGATTTCCACTACCGTTCCGTGCTGGGCGCTCCATAATCGGTCCGCGCCGCGTCGAGTGTTCCGTCTGCAGTCCGCACCCACCAGACTCTGCTTCAATGGACCCAACCAGTCGCGGATGTTCCGACTGCCGTCCTCAACGGTTGTGGTCGTCATCTGAGGTGTGTCAGACCCGATCTGAGATGTTGGGTACTCTGTCTCATGACTGTTACTATGATTTCCACCACCGTTCTGTGCTGGGCGCTCCATAATCGGTCCGCGCCGCGTCGAGTGTTCCGTCTGCGGTCCGCACCCACCAGACTCTCCTTCAATGGACCCAACCAGTCTCTGATGTTCCGACTGCCGTCCTCAACGGTTGTGGTCGTCATCTGAGGTGTGTCGGACCCGATCTGAGATGTTGGGTACTCTGTCTCAATACTGTTACAATGATTTATTTCCACTACCGTTCCGTGCTGGGCGCTCCATAATCGGTCCGCGTCACGTCGAGTGTTCCGTCTACGGTCCGCACCCACCAGACTCTGCTTCAATGGACCCAACCAGTCGCGGATGTTCCGACTGCCGTCCTCAACGGTTGTGGTCGTCATCTGAGGTGTGTGAGACCCGATCTGAGACGTTGGGTACTCTGTCTCATGACTGTTACTATGATTTATTTCCACTACTGTTCCGTGCTGGGCGCTCCATAATCGGTCCGCGCCGCGTCGAGTGTTCCGTCTGCGGTCCGCACCCACCAGACTCTGCTTCAATGGACCCAACCAGTTGCGGATGTTCCGACTACCGTCCTCAACGGTTGTGGTCGTCATCTGAGGTGTGTCAGACCCGATCTGAGATGTTGGGTACTCTGTCTCATGACTGCTAGTATGATTTATTTCCACTACCGTTCCATGCTGGGCGCTCCATAATCGGTCCGCGCCGCGTCGAGTGTTCCGTCTGCGGTCCGCACCCACCAGACTTTGCCTCAATGGACCCAACCAGTCGCGGATGTTCCGACTGCCGTCCTCAACGGTTGTGGTCGTCATCTGAGGTGTGTCAGACCCGATCTGAGATGTTGGGTACTCTGTCTCATGACTGTTACTATGATTTCCACCACCGTTCTGTGCTGGGCGCTCCATAATCGGTCCGCGCCGCGTCGAGTGTTCCGTCTGCGGTCCGCACCCACCAGACTCTCCTTCAATGGACCCAACCAGTCTCTGATGTTCCGACTGCCGTCCTCAACGGCTGTGGTCGTCATCTGAGGTGTGTCAGACCCGATCTGAGATGTTGGGTACTCTGTCTCAATACTGTTACAATGATTTATTTCCACTACCGTTCCGTGCTGGGCGCTCCATAATCGGTCCGCGTCACGTCGAGTGTTCCGTCTACGGTCCGCACCCACCAGACTCTGCTTCAATGGACCCAACCAGTCGCGGATGTTCCGACTGCCGTCCTCAACGGTTGTGGTCGTCATCTGAGGTGTGTGAGACCCGATCTGAGACGTTGGGTACTCTGTCTCATGACTGTTACTATGATTTATTTCCACTACTGTTCCGTGCTGGGCGCTCCATAATCGGTCCGCGCCGCGTCGAGTGTTCCGTCTGCGGTCCGCACCCACCAGACTCTGCTTCAATGGACCCAACCAGTTGCGGATGTTCCGACTACCGTCCTCAACGGTTGTGGTCGTCATCTGAGGTGTGTCAGACCCGATCTGAGATGTTGGGTACTCTGTCTCATGACTGCTAGTATGATTTATTTCCACTACCGTTCCATGCTGGGCGCTCCATAATCGGTCCGCGCCGCGTCGAGTGTTCCGTCTGCGGTCCGCACCCACCAGACTTTGCCTCAATGGACCCAACCAGTCGCGGATGTTCCGACTGCCGTCCTCAACGGTTGTGGTCGTCATCTGAGGTGTGTCAGACCCGATCTGAGATGTTGGGTACTCTGTCTCATGACTGTTACTATGATTTATTTCCACTACCGTTCCGTGCTGGGCGCTCCATAATCGGTACGCGCCGCGTCGAGTGTTCCGTCTGTGGTCCGCACCCACCAGACTCTGCTTCAATGGACCTAACCAGTCGCGTATGTTCCAACTGCCGTCCTCAACGGTTGTGGTCGTCATCTGAGGTGTGTCAGACCCGATCTGAGATGTTGGGTACTCTTTCTCATGACTGTTACAATGATTTATTTCCACTACCGTTCTGTGCTGGTCGCTCCATAATCGGTCCGCGCCGCGTCGAGTGTTCCGTCTGCGGTCCGCACCCACCAGACTCTGCTTCATTGGACCCAACCAGTCGCAGATGTTCCGACTGCCGTTCTCAACGGTTGTGGTCGTCATCTGAGGTGTGTCAGACCCGATCTGAGATGTTGGGTACTCTGTCTCATGACTGTTACTATGATTTATTTCCACTACCGTTCCGTGCTGGGCGCTCCATAATCGGTCCGCGCCGCGTCGAGTGTTCCATCTGCGGTCCGCACCCACCAGACTCTGCTTCAATGGACCCAACCAGTCGCGGATGTTCCGACTGCCGTCCTCAACGGTTGTGGTCGTCATCTGAGGTGTGTCAGACCCGATCTGAGATGTTGGGTACTCTGTCTCATGACTGCTAGTATGATTTATTTCCACTACCGTTCCATGCTGGGCGCTCCATAATCGGTCCGCGCCGCGTCGAGTGTTCCGTCTGCGGTCCGCACCCACCAGACTTTGCCTCAATGGACCCAACCAGTCGCGGATGTTCCGACTGCTGTCCTCAACGGTTGTGGTCGTCATCTGAGGTGTGTCAGACCCGATCTGAGATGTTGGGTACTCTGTCTCATGACTGTTACTATGATTTCCACTACCGTTCTGTGCTGGGCGCTCCATAATCGGTCCGCGTCGCGTCGAGCGTTCCGTCTGCGGTCCGCACCCACCAGACTCTGCTTCAATGGACCCAACCAGTCGCGGATGTTCCGACTGCCGTCCTCAACGGTTGTGGTCGTCATCTGAGGTGTGTCAGACCCGATCTGAGATGTTGGGTACTCTGTCTCATGACTGTTACTATGATTTCCACTACCGTTCCGTGCTGGGCGCTCCATAATCGGTCCGCGCCGCTTCGAGTGTTCCGTCTGCGGGCCGCACCCACCAGACTCTGCTTCAGTGGACCCAACCAGTCGCGGATGTTCCGACTGCCGTCCTCAACGGTTGTGGTCGTCATCTGAGGTGTGTCAGACCCGATCTGAGATGTTGGGTACTCTGTCTCATGACTGTTACTATGATTTATTTCCACTACCGTTTCGTGCTGGGCGCTCCATAATCGGTCCGCGCCGCTACATTGGCCTTCTCTGGTCACCGGTGTTCCGACTGCCGTCCGCGCCCTGCCTGGCCGTCTTCTGAAGTCAAGTTCATGATCTGGGGTGTGTCAAATCTGGTCTCTAAAGTCCAACACCTTGTCTCACAGCTGTTGCATACGATCATAGTTGTGGTCAAACATTAACAAATTAATAAAACGAAGTTTGCTTCACTATTTGAAGCATCATTCAAAAACAGTGCTATTATATGCAAATAAAACTCCAGCTTACATCATACACTATAACAGCTTATAGGGCTAATTCTACCAGCCCACCTTAGTCGTACATAGGCACACTACTAATGAATGATGATAGTTCTACGAATAGCAGACTAGTGCGTAAGTACGGTAACATGGCCCAAGACAATGAAAGGCACATTAACTTAACTATCTCAACACAAACTACTGTTAACATAATAACAGCTCATGCCTCCTTACGGCAATTTCCTACTAGGGCATTGTCCTAAAACAGTAGTTTATCTCAAATAATCATGTAACATTATGTCACAATCGAGTCACCGCTAGTGCCTATCTGCTATGCCCAATACGGGCTGAAAACATTTAAGGAAGCTGGAAGTTTTCAAATAACACTGATCATTCAGTAAATTCCTACTGTCACACATTTTGTGCTTATATATCTGCACCTCCTCCAGTAAATCTAATCTCATACCCTTGGCTTCTTTACACAATAGCTCGTTGTCATTAACAGGTTGGGGCGTATGTCCTTCTTCAATGATGTATCCGGCAAATGTTGACCCATTCTTATTTGTACCCATCCTCGATGGCATATGCTCTTTATATCTTATGGCTACAGATCTACCTGTCTGCCCTATGTAAAATGCCGGGCAATCAATACGTTTCAATTTGTAGACTCCTGATGCAATAGCTTATTATAGCCTCATTGTTATTGCCAAAATGTACAAAATTCCGTTTTAAGCTATTGTTGGTGGAAAATGCTATTCTACAGTCGTGTTTTTGGAGCACACGTTGCATTTTATACGATATGTTACCTAGAAACGGAATAGCTATAAATCTCTTACGTTCATCCCTGTTGCTCACGGAGGACGTCAACGTGGAAACTGTCTCTCTTGTCTTGAACTCAATTATATCATCAACTATTTTGGGGCTATAACCATTATTACCGGCAATCTCTTTTATGGTACACACCTCTTTTTCAAGGTTAGCCCGGGTAAGAGGTACACTTACTGCCCTGCGTACACTCGAATTGAAGAAAACAATTTTCTGCGCCCACGGATGCAACGACCCGTTGGGAATGACGTAATCCATAAACGTAGGCTTTCGATAAATATTAAACTCTATCCCATTGTTGACAACCGATAAAGTCAAATCCAAGTAATTAACCTCTCTATTATTATTCTCTAGTTCCATTGTGAATTTAATTTTTTCATGCATCGAATTGAAATGAGTTTGTAACTGCTCCAGCGCCTTATGAGACCCATCAGCCACAAACAACAATCATCAACATATCGTGCACAGAATCTAATGTTCTCTTTAACGTCCATAACGCTATTGAAAAAGCTGGTTTCTTTTCAGTTGATAAAAATGTCGGTCATAAGCCCAGCGATCGGTCAGTCCATGACCAGCCCATACGGTTGTTCATAGATCTTCCCATTAAATTCAAAAGTAATTGTATTTGAGCGTTATACACAGAAGCGTCATCATCTCAGTGGTTTCCTGCGTTGAATTTTTTTTTTTTTTTTTTTTTTGATACCGTGGGTTTCGTTCTATGATATCGAGTGTGATGCCAACTGGGACATTGGAATATAAATTAACTATGTCGAGCGACACGAACAGTGTATAGGAAAGCATGAGATAGTTTTAAGCCTCTGTACTAACTCCCAGGAATTTTTTATCGAGTAAACATGTTCGAACACGTACACTTCCTTTAACTTATTTTGCAGGAAAAACCAGCTAATTTATGATAAGCACTACGTGAACTGTCGACAATCGGACGAACCGGATGGTTCTTTTTATGAACCTTAAATTGGCTACGTAACTTAGGTGGCTTCGGATTCATGTTAATTAATGTCTTCTATTTGTATTCCCCTATAAGGCATTTTGTGTTACTAAGAACATCCCTGGTGCCTTTTTGCAAACTATTTGTGGGGTCTACCTCGAGTTGTACAATGTTATTCGCATTGAAAAATTGCATGGTCTTATCAATATACTCGCCAACATACGCTACAATAACTGAGTTTCCCTTGTCAGCCTTGGTGATAATGGCCTCATATTGATTCAACTTCATATTAAAGCCCCTTATAATCCTATATTCTTCTTTATTTTTGCTAACCTTCTTAAGTTCTTTTTCTGTTAATTTTCATTCGTATGCAATACGCACCTGCTTACTTTTCTCAGCTTTGCACAATCTAGTCCGACCTTCAAATCGACCGCTAAATTTTCTATCGTCCGATCGTGATCAAGCTTAGGTGTAACATTATATTTAAGCCCATTGTTTAACAAGTTATTTTCTGTAGAAGAAAACGTGATCTCTGTTTTATTAACAACCCTTTCGTAAAATTTTATCTCACTCCTCTGTACATTGCATGGCTTCCTAGGTTCCTTTCTACTAACCAACTGAGCCAGTTTTTTTCTCATGCCTAATCGCGATTTCCTCCTTATGATTCTACAGTCATTCATTAACAAAAAGCCAGGAATTATCAATTTGAAAATTATACATTTCCTTGAAAGCTTTCGTTAGTATGTAACTTCATTCAAACCATCCATAATGATATATAACTCAGCTATTCTACTCTCCTTATCCTTAACTATATATAACTCAGCTATTCTACTCTCTAGAACCAAATTCTCCAGTTTAGTTCTTACGTTAGACGCCCCATAAGACCGTTTGTAGTTAACGTATTCCTCCTTACACTGTTTAATACATTTTATTGCCATACCTGTTTTCACAATATTTAAAGACGTATCCATATTTTCATTCGAAACAATTTCGTAACGGTTGCTGGTATCGCTGCCATGATGAAAATAATGTAAAGGTCATCGCCTTTGAACAGCTGTTTGGAAATGCTGCACAGTGCCGCAAAACTCTTCCAGTTTCCATATGTTGTGATATCTTACACATACTTTGTGACAGTAAGATACACTGCCTCTGTCATTCATTTCAGTTATCCTCTGTGTGTTGCGGAAGCAGTAGCATAACTTACACAGTGTCATGGACAGTTTTCTGTGAGAGCCAAAGGATCAAAACGTGTTAATATCAGTTTAGCATCTGACACAGACCGTGAAGCCGTAGTGGTAAAACAAAATGTATGGCAGTGTACAAAGCAGCAGCCATACACTGCTTCGATATTTAACAGCAGGAAAAAAAGTGTCTCAAACAACAACACAGAGACTCTCTCTTGTGACTGATAGTCTGTGGGATGGTTCTCATACAGTACAGGCAATGAAATTTTACAGTGGTCTGTGCAAGTGAGATCAACCACTGAGTGGACCAATACATGCTTATTCAACGGGATCACCACACATGCTCAATGCCAGCACACAGATGGTATTTATTTCCCATTATTTCGGGAAAGGGAGATCTGGTAAAATCTTATTGAGATCTCTACTGGCTGACATAAGAGGAGATTTTTTATAGCTCATAGCATTTCTCTGTTGGATGGTACAAAATAACGATGATGAGAGAATGTTTGGGTGACAGACATGAATGCAATCTGCGGGATTTAGATCTCCTATGGACTGCAGTACCTGTATGTAGCTTGGAGACGCACCACAAAGCAGTAGCAAAATCCTCAGGCTTCTTACAGTTCTCATAACTGCTTGTACTGTCTTTTCTACTACCTCTTGTTGCAGGAGAAAACTTGTACAGGATTGGCAGAACTATGACAACACGTTCTCAATTCCACTGAGTCCTGTCACATTAACTCAGCTCGTACTGTTCCTAGACAGGTTGCAGAAGTTGGTAGATATAGCGTGCTCCGCCTTCTGCTCAGATCTGACATAAACTGGGACGATCACATGGACAGAGCCACAGGAATGGGGGGGGGGGGGGGCAGAGACTGAGGAATAGTTACAAGATGCAGAGGGGCTGTCTCAAACCACGTTGTATTCTTACTGTAAGAATGTTATTTACCAGATATGTTTGAAAAAGGTGACTCGTTTCGAGATATGACAGTGCCACGACTATGATTCACCATTGGCTGTAAACATAAAAAACATCTCCGTAGGTTCAAACGCAAATATGCGGTTGAATGGAAAGACTTGATTCCAAATTGAAGTCAGCATTTCTACCACAAAGTGTAACACTATAGATCTGAAAAGCCAGTGGATCGATCACAAAGTTGTATACATCTGTTATGCCTTCAATCTAGCATTGCATTTTTAAAGTGATTAAAACATAGGACATTACCTGCTATATGTGATCATTGTGTCAACCATCATCATGCCTCACCTAGAACCCTCTGGGTGTATCACTGTACCTCTGACATGGCATCGAGGCAGAATGTGTTACAAATACCGTTTCTTAGAGAGAGAAATACCTGATGGTCGCATGAGGAAATTGCAAATACCGGCTTCATACCACGTTCCTTAACCAAATCACTTTATAAATTCGATGAGTATAATGATTTTATTAAGAGCTTACACTGATGGCGAGATGTACCCACACTTTCAGTATGTTAACACACACCCCAACAACCACCATCTATATTCAGTGTCACGGTATTTATGTGGAGGACCATTTCATTCAGAAGCAATATCAACCTCGACATATAAAGCTCGTGCAGTTTTTAACATGGATATCGTTAGCGATACGTGTGTGTGCCCATAGAAACAAGACCAGTTTTTATGCAGGGTGACAGTAAAGTAGCCCCTGCGATCGTGTTTTTAATAGCTGGTCGCTTTTAAGACGATTATGTTTCTCTTCCTAAGACACACTTGTACTACTTGCAAGAAAAACAAATGAAACTTGTTCGTCCATCCAGGATTTTCACTCAGTATTGTTTGGTGTCACCACCATTCATTTAGTGGTGAAGTATTATAATTACTAGGGGATGTGTGGTATATTTGCTGTGGATCAGCAGGCTTATAAAGTATGTATTGGCGTGTAAAGTTACTGTAGTAATTGTTGGTTCAAATGGCTCTGAGCACTATGGGACTTAACATCTATGCTCATCAGACCCCTAGAACTTAGAACTACTTAAACCGAACTAAGGACATCACACACATCCACGCCTGAGGCAGGATTCGAACCTGCGACCGTAGCGGTCGCTCGGTTCCAGACTGAAGCGCCTAGAACCGCTCGGCCACTACGCCGGCGGTTAATTTGAGAGCAGTTTCTCGTGATGGGTTAAAGTTATTTGAATGTATCAACTGATATTCGCAACAGACAGGATTATTCCTAAACTAAAATATTCTCACTGAAACTATATTAGAATATTTCTTGGTTTACTTCTATTATACTCTCAGGTTTGGTTCAAATGGCTCTGAGCACTATGGGACTTAACATCTTAGGTCATCAGTCCCCTATGACTTAGAATTACTTAAACCTAACTAACCTAAGGACATCACACACATCCATGCCCGAGGCAGGATTCGAACCTGCGACCTTAGCGGTCGCGCGGTTCCAGACTGGAGCGCCTAGAACCGCACGGCCACACCGGCCTGCTAGTAATTGTTACAACATATGAAAAGAAAATATCTTTGTCCTGTCGTAGAGCAGATATGGACCTGACATGGAGAAATGAGATTTCAGCGCATCGATAGCGATGAGGGTAATGAAACATTTTTTTACACGGAAAATTATGTCCAGTCGTAAGGTGGCTGTAGATATTTATATTTCCAGAGCTGTAGCCGTCAGGACGGGGTTTATCGATGCTTCGTCCTTTGCCGAATATCGTCAAACTGAGGCTGGAATTGTAATTAACAATTGTAATTACAGTGATAAATACGTGGCTGATTTCCTAGGACGATTCTGCCTGGCGTGCAGGAGCGCATGGAGGGAGTCCTGTGGCTGGAAGGAATGACATTTCTAGCTTACGGTGGGAGCTGTCATCAAGCCACAAGACCTGGAAAGGCTGGGTACAAGAAAGCAGCTGACCTAACTGTGTCGCTCTCTAGGTGGCTGAAGAGGGAACTAATACTCAGTATGTGTTGGGCAGCCTTCGTGATAAACGTGTGTTTACTGTGGACATTTGGGAAGCTTCAATATGGGCGAGTGTTTGCGCTGGACAGTTATTCACTCAGGTGTAAATTGACCGGTTGTCTATTTGTATTGCCATTCTGCACGTTTCCCGTCTTTATTTGATTGAGAGGACATCGATTGTGATGTGGTTTGTGTGGCTCTAGGTGGTGAAACACAGATGGAAGAGACGTTCCCTGGTTCTCTAGACATGAGAAACACCTTAGTTGACTTTGTAAAGTACAGAGGGTGATCTGGCATCCGTTATATCACTGACATCAGATTTGTTAAAAAATATGAGTGTAACTACCAGTTTTCTCTAATTTCGAGTTTCTACTTAATTGTCTTTGCAGATGAGCTAAGTTTCTAGTTACTCAGTGGTTTTGCAGCACATCCCACATAAAGACTTGCTAAAGTTTTGGGTTTCCAGAGATATAATTTCCACTCTTTACCTTCGTAATTATACTATTCGAGCAATTGGTAGCATTTTGCTATGTGCTTGATATCGAGAACTCTCGCGCAAATGGCATAGTATTTTGACACACCATGTGAAAATACATACGTTCTTGTAATCCCAATGTATTGGGATGATCGAAACTCGTTGCAGAAAACCATGGCAGCAAGCAGGCCAGATCGGAAACTGTACGATCAGCAGACACCTTCATGTCGGGCGAACCAGCCCAGCCTTTGCACATGAGATCGGAGAGTGGCCACTGTCCGCCGAGGGCGGTCTGATCGCGCGTCAGACCAGCGTGTGTTGGGGGGCACTTGACTCGTGGCCGTTTTTCACGCCGGATGACCGACCGACCTTGCAGGAAATACCGAGTTCTGCGACTGTATACACTCCATGTGCTTCTGTTTTTTTTGGCGGGGTGGGGGAGGTGAAGGGGGGGGGGGGGGGGGAGAACTGTCCTTCTTCGTGCTATATGTACTCGTATGAGTGTCTGGTGATCGAAAGCTGTTTCCAGGATGCAGAAGTTATGATTTTGTATGTTGCGTGATACGAATAGTGTGTACTACATCGATATAGTATAGTTGTACAATCGTTTGTGGTGATATATTTTGGTTGGAGAAGAGTTCACGCCAAAAAATTCAAGCATTCCTCGACAGTAGCAGAGCAGTGTAATTGGGGAAGTGTCTATTGCTTTGGTTTCCATATTTCATAGGCTGTAGACCACTTTTGCAGGGTTGAGCTCTCAGTGCAATATGAGCGCTGAATTTTTTCGATCTGTACAAAACAGTTTGTCGCTGAAAGTCTCGTAATTTGTCCATCTGCAGGAAGCGATACACAGTGCTCCCACACTGGCAGCAGCGATTTGGACTAAATTCAGTAAGGACCAATCAGAACGCGCCATTCATAGGACGTTCCATGATGTCAGAGAGTCACAAGACATCCTTTGTCCGGTGCGTAGGAGCCTCTACAGTCTGCTTTGAACAAGATAGTGGCAACCTATCTACGTAGAGTTCCGTGATGTCTCAGAGTCACGTGACGTCTTCTTTGTTCGAGTGGTTAGAGACAAGTCCAAGCAAACTATCCTCCTCTGGTGTGGACAGCTAGGACAATGTCAGTCAGCCGCCGTTGCGGCTTTAGAGCATCCCCAGACCAGCCGTTGTAGGACATCGAAAATTCACCGAATATTCCAGCCATTTTTCTCGTCTGCTTCGAATGCTGTTTGTGATTTTTTTTTTCACGATCTTTTGTGGGATTAGAAATATGTCATGGTGATTTATACACGTAATTGTTCTGGTTTTCCCGTCTGTCTTAGACACTAGTGTCCTAAATGTCAGGAAAATAAAAAATACGAGGTAGTCCAGCAGTAAATACACTACTGGCCATTAAAATTGCTACACCAAGAAGAAATGCAGATGGTAAACGGGTATTCATTGGACAAATATATTATAGCAGAACTGACATTACATTTTCACTCAATTTGGGTGCATAGATCCTGAGAAATCAGTACCCACAGCAACCACCTCTGGCCGTAATAACGACCTTGATACGCCTGGGCATTGAGTCAGCTTGGATGGCGTGTACAGGTACAGCTGCCCATGCAGCTTCAACACGATGCCACAGTTCATCAACAGTAGTGACTGACGTATTGTGACGAGCCAGTTGCTCGGCCACCATTGACTAGACGTTTTCAATTGGTGAGAGATCTGGAGAATGTGCTGGCCAGGGCAACAGTCGAACATTTTCTGTGTCCGGAAAGACCCATACAGGACCTGCAACATGCGGTCGTGCATTATTCTGCTGAAATGTAGGGTTTCGCAGGGATCGAATGAAGGGTAGAGCCACGTGTCGCAACACATCTGAAACATAGCGTCCACTGTTCAAAGTGCCGTCAATGCGAACAAGAGGTGACCGAGACGTGTAACCAATGGGACCCCATATCATCACGCCGAGTGATACGCCAGTATGGCGATGATGAATACACGCTTCCAACGTGCGTTCACCGCGATGTCGCCAAACACGGATGCAGCCATTATGATGCTGTAAACAAAACCTGGATTCATCCGAAAAAATAACGTTTTGCCATTCGTGCACCCAGGTTCGTCGTTGAGTACACCATCGCAGGCGCTCCTGTCTGTGATGCAGCGTCAAGGGAAACCGCAGCCGTGCACTCCGAGCTGATAGTCCATGCTGCTGCAAACGTCGTCGAACTGTTCGTGCAGATGGTTGTTGTCTTGCAAACGTCCCCATATGTTGACTCAGGGATAGAGACGTGTTTGCACGATCCGTTACAGCCATGCGGATAAGATGCCTGTCATCTCGACTGCTAGTGATACGAGGCCGTTGGGATCCAGCACGGCGTTCCGTATTACCCACCTGAACCCACCGATTCCATTTTCTGCCAACAGTCATTGGATCTCGACCAACGCGAGCAGCAATGTCGCGAGCGATAAACCGCAATCGCGATAGGCTACAATCCGACCTTTATCAATGTCGGAAGCGTGATGGTACGCATTTTTCCTCCTTACACTAGGCATTACAACAACGTTTGACCAGGCAACGTCGGTCAACTGCTGTTTGTGTATGAGAAATCGGTTGGAAACTTTTCTCATGTCAGCACGTTGTTGGTGTCGCCACCGGCGCCAACCTTGTGTGAATGCTCTGAAAAGCAAATCATTTGTATATCACAGCGTCTTCTTCCTGTCGGTTAAATTTCGCGTCTGTAGCACGTCATCTTCGTGGTGTAGCAATTTTAATGGCCGGTTGTGTATAAACTAACCCCACTTAGCGTCTCAGAAAAGTGATGAACTCAACGGCAGCTGTGGGATATTTATTTCGACTTCCAAATATCGTTGTTTTGACGTGTAGAATCGGATATTGCTGATGATATCGGTTTCGGGATCTGTTTCCCATAAAAGCGCGTGAAGAGTCTCACGAACGAAGGCTCGGGGGTTTCATAAGTGTGTCATGATCTTTTTAGCAGAGGTTGAAAATACCGCTTCAGTTGTAAATTTTATGAAAATAAAGAAATTTACAACTGAAGCGGTATTTTCCAATGGTTCAAATGGCTCAGAGCACTATGGGACTTAACTTCTGAGGTCATCAGTCGCCTAGAACTTAGATCTACTAAACCGAACTAACCTAAGGACATCACACACATCCATGCCCCATGCAGGATTCGAACCTGCGACCTTAGCGGTCGCGCGGTTCCAGACTGTAGCGCCTAGAACCGCCTGGCCACTCTGGCCGGCCGGTATTTTCAACCTCTGCTATAATGTTCGGTTGACGATGTTCTCCAAACAGGATTGTTTGTGATCTTTTTAGTCTGTGTTCAAGTGTGGCGAAATACATTACGAAGTTGAAGCAAAATACTGTGCCGTGAGCTTTTTGAAAGTGTATTTAGAGATATATTAGCTTGGATTTAATAACTCCTGAAGCCGATCATGCTCAAAGACAAGGGAAGGGTATGGTATCTCCCGTAAAAAGCGGGAAGTGTCTCAGGGATGAGGACTGGGAGGTTACACAAGTGTGCCACAATCTTTTCAGAGTGAGTGTTCCAATGTGGCGGTATTCCTCGGAATCAAACGTCTAATGAGACCGCAAATTGTGGAAGAGTATTCACCTTATGCACATCCGTTATCTTTTCTTTCCACTCATTGTGCAGGAGGCTATGGATACAGTTCTCAGGCTCATCACTAGCATTTCCTCAATAGTACATGCGGATGCCCGTGCAGGAGTGAGTGAATGTCTTGGCTCTTGTGTTTCAGAACTGACTGACTGGTCTTTTATCAAATGATCTGCAATTGCAACACATGCATAACTTTGCCTCGTACTGCAGCATCTTCATTATTTGATGAAGCATATTCATCTTCTTCATACATTCAGAAAATATCATCGTTATTCAGGCCTTGTGCATTTGGCTATGGACACAGACCCCAGCTGCATGATTAAAGCTAATAACCTGCTAAACTCCTCCTCCAGCACAGTCATCTCATCCATTGAATCCATAGTACACAGAAAGCAATTTTTCTTCTTTAAAACTACCGCTAGACCTGGCCAACAATAATTTATCTCCACAATTATTACAATTAACGGTCATCCGATGTGTGTAACAAACAAGGTCGTTAAACACTGTCATCTGCGGTATATTCTCAAGACTTCTGATTTCTTTTTCTACTTTATTTTAATTTTTGGGATAAACTTAATATTTTTGGCATATGACCAGATTTATCTTTTACCTTTCTTCCTAATCTTTTAGATGTTGTGGATTTAATCATATGACGATGTAATTTCAGATCGTTAAATCAAAGAGGTTTAGATCCATATTCATTCTGATCATATAAAAAGATGTACTTTGCATACACTAATGAAGGATGCTTACCTGTTATGTTGTTGTTATTGAGGTCTTCAGTCCTGAAACTGGTTTGATGCAGCTCTCCATGCTCCTCTATCCTGTGCAAGCTTCTTCATCTCCCAGTACCTACTGCAACCTACATCCTTCTGTATCTGCTTAGTGCATTCATATCTTGGTCTCCCTCTACGATTTTTACCCTCCGCGCTGCCCACCAATACTAAATTGGTGATCCCTTGATGCCTCAGAACATGTCCTACCATCCGATCCCTTCTTCTTGTCAAGTTGTGCCACAAATTTCTCTTCTCCCCAATACCTCCTCATTAGTTATATGATCTACCCATCTAATCTTCAGCATTCTTCTGTAGCACCACATTTCGAATGCTTCTATTCTCTTCTTGTCTAAACTAGTTATCGTCCATGTTTCACTTCCATACTTGGCTACACTCCATACAAATACTTTCAGAAACAACTTCTTGACACTTATATCTATGCTCGATGTTAACAAATTTCTCTTCTTCAGAAACGCTTTCCTTGCAATTGCCAGTTTACATTTTATATCCTCTCTACTTCGACCATCATCAGTTATTTTGCTCCCCAAATTGCAAAACTCCTTGACACCTGTAACTGTCTCATTTCCTAATCTAATTCCCTCAGCACCACCCGACTTAATTTGACTACATTCCATTATCCTCGTTTTGCTTTTGTTGATGTTCAACTTATATCCTCCTTTCAAGACACTATCCATTCCGTTCAACTGCTCTTCTAAGTCCTTTGCTGTCTCTGACAAAATTACAATGTCATCAGCGAACCTCAAAGTATTTATTTCTTCTCCATGGACTTCAATTCCTACTCCGAATTTTTCTCTTGTTTTCTTCACTGCTTTCTCAATATACAAATTGAATAATATCAGGGGATAGGCTACAACCCGGTCTCACTCCCTTCCCAACCACTACTTCCCTTTCATGCCCCTCAACTCTTATAACTGCCATCTGGATTCTGTACAAATTGTAAAAAGCCTTTCGCTCCTTGTATTTAACCCCTGCCAACTTCAGAATTTGAAAGAGAGTGTTCCAGGCAACATTGTCAAAATCTTTCTCTAAGTCTACTAATGCTAGAAACGTAGGTTTGCCTTTCCTTAATCTAGCTTCTAAGATAAGTCGTAGGGTCAGTATTGCCTCACGTGTTCCATTATTTCTACGGAATCCAAACTGATCTTCCCCGAGGTCCGCTTCTACCAGTTTCTCCATTCGTCTGTAGAGAATACGTGTTAGTATTTTGCAGCTGTGACTTATTAAACTGATAGTTCGGTAATTTTCACATCTGTCAGCACCTGCTTTCTTTGGGATTGGAATTATTATATTCTTCTTGAATTCTGAGGGTATTTCCCCTGTCTCATACATCTTGCTCACCAGATGGTAGAGTTTTGTAAGGACTGGCTCTCCCAAGGCCGTCAGTAGTTCTAATGGAATGTTGTCTATTCCCGGGGCCTTGTTTCGACACAGGTCTTTCAGTGCTCTGTCAAACTCTTCACGCAGTATCATATCTCCATTTCATCTTCATCTACGTCCTCTTCCATTTCCATGATACTGTTCTCAAGTGCGTCGCCCTTGTATAGCCCCTCTGTATACTCACACTTTTCTGCTTTCCCATCAATGCTTAAAACTGGGTTTCCATCTGAGCTCTTGGTATTCATACAAGTGGTTCTCTTTTCTCCAAAGGTCTCTATAATTTTCCTGTAGGCAGTATCTATCTTAGCTCTAGTGATATATGCCTCTACATCCTTACATTTGTCCTCTAGCCATCCTTGCTTAGCCATTTTGCACTTACAATTGATCTCATTTTTAAAACTTTTATATTCCTTTTTGCCTGTTTCATTTATTGCGTTTATATATTTTCTCCTTTCATCAATTAAATTCAATATTTCTTCTGTTAACCAAGGATTTCTACTAGCCCTTATCTTTTTACCTACTTGATCCTGTGCTGCCTTCACTATTTCATCTCTCAAAGCTATCCATTCTTCTTCTACTGTATTTCTTTCCCGCATTCTTATCAATCGTCCCCTAATGCTCTCCCTGAAACTCCCTACAACCTTTGGTTCTTTCAGTTTATCCAGGTCCCATCTCCTTAAATTCCCACCTTTTTGCAGTTTGTTGAGTTTTAATCTACAGGTCGTAACCAATAGATTCTGGTCAGAGTCCACATCTGCCCCTAGAAATGTCTTACAATTTAAAACCTGTTGTATAGGTATGAAAGTAATTTACCTTCAAAAATATTGATATGAAAGTATCAACCATTTGAAGTATAACACGTTTTGTGTATTTTCTTTTAACTTTAGTTTTTGGGGCATGATATAGACTTCAAGTGACTGAATCAGTCACATAAAAATGGCCATTGTAGAATATTGTCGCCTCTTTGGTAAATTTCTGCAGAAACACATGCACATAACAGTCATACACACTGTTGCTTTGGACTATTAATTGTTTACCCCCCCCCCCCCCTCGACTATATTCTTTTGACACCACGGCCAGTGACTTGTTCCTCTCTCCTCAGAATGACAACGAGGTGATTTTCTAGATGGAACATTCCTGAATGGTCACAATACAAGATTGTGCAATTAAGTCATCCATCATTGGGAAAATGACTGAAGTGTGTTTTTGTAGAGGACTTACATCGTCACCAAATTTCATAGTCACAGCTTGAATATTTTTTTTTTTTTTGTAGGTGATAACTAAAACTGTTGGACTTCCCCTTACATATCTGAAAATGTATGTCTGTTCGTTAAGGGAAGGTTTTCTATCTTTGACCCGAAAAAAGCATGTTCTTTGAGAATTTTTTTCTCGGAATGTTTTATAGATAACAATGTTAAATTTGGTCAAAATGGTTATTGATATTTCCTCTAGAAACTGGAATTTTTTCGAGCGGCAATGTCGAAGAGCAAAGGCGAAAGTGCCGTCGGAACGAAACAAAATTTCGATGAAGACCTCTACGCGCCGTATGCCACAGGTCAGCCGGCTCGTCTGAAATCAAAATTGAGTTAACGTTAGGGCGCAGTTGATGCTAAATAATGAAAAGTGTGAAACTATCCACATGAGAACCTAAAGAAATGCGCTAAATTTCGTTTACAAAAATTATTACGGATTACATTTACTAATGACTTAAATTGGACCGATCACATAGATATATAATGCTGTGGGGTGAGCGATTTTTGGCAGAGAACTTAGAAAATGCAACAGGTCTACTAAAGAGACTGCTTACACCTCTCCTGTCCACCCCCCTCTGGAGTAATGCTGTGCGGTGTGGGATCCGTATTAGATGGAACTGACAGAGGATATCCAAAAAGTTCAAGGAGGGGCTGTTGGTTTTTTATTGTCACAAACAGGGGGAAGAATGCCACTGAAATGATCTCTGAATTGCAGTGGCAGTAATCAAAACGAAGGCGTTTCTCATTACTGCAGGATATTGTTGTGAAACTTCGCTCACCAGCTTTCTCCTCTGATTGCGAAAATATCCTGTTCGCGTCCATCTACATAAGGAGAAATGACCATCGTGATAAAATAAGAGAAATCACAACTCGCACAAAAAGATCTGTGTTCGTTTTTCCCGCGCGCTGTTCGAGTGTGGAAGGGTAGAGAAATAGCTTGAAGGTGGTTCGATGAACGCTCTGCCAGGCATTTAATTCTAAATTGCGGAGTAATCATGTAGACGTAGATGTAGTTGGTTGCTGAACCTCAATAGATGAAGTCTGGCTAATCCTAGGCTAACTGTAGCTGTTCCTTTGCGTTTCCACTTCACAAGCACATGACCAACAGCCGATCTGGCAGGTTTAGAAGGGTTGAAACGTTCTTGGTGGATTCGTTACTCAAGTGACATCCAATCATTTGTCCTTGTTTGTACTGAGCTCTCCTGGCCGAACTATTGTGCTGTTGCCGCATCTCTATTGAGAACACTATATTTCCTGCTTCTTTGTATACTGGGTGAAACGGTCTTGCCGGAGTGGATACACCGGTTCCCGTGAGATCACCGAAGTTAAGCGCTGTCGGGTGTGGCCGGCACTTGGATGGGTGACCATCCAGGCCGCCATGCGCTGTTGCCATTTTTCGGGGTGCACTCAGCCTCGTGATGTCAATTGAGGAGCTACTCGACCGAATAGGGTAGCGGCTCCGATGAAAGAAAACCACCGTAACGACCGGGAGAGTGGTGTGCTGACCCCACGCCCCTCAACTGAGGATGAGACGGCGGTCGGATGGTCCCGATGGGCCACTTGTGGCCTGAAGAGGAAGTGCTTTTTATACTGGCAGGTCCGCCTCTCATAGAAAGTGGTGGTCACCTCCGCATGATATGTTTGGATACTTTTCATTCCAGATAGTGCAGAGGCAAGAAGTTTTGATGCTTGGTTTAGGGAGGATGTAGGGAGGAGGAGGAGGAATAGGAGCAGGAGGAGGAGGAGGAGGAAGAGGAGAATGAGGTATTACGAACTTTGTATAAACTTGAGCTGTGTGTGGACTCATGTCGACACCTGCGCTTGCGGAACCTCTTTGCTTTCGCTGTTTAGCAACAGTTTCTATGGTCTCTCACGAGGCAGCGACATTGCAGGGCCTCGAGCGGGATTTAAGGTCACCCTTAGTTCACGCTGAGGTCTGTCTGATGTGGCTGAGTAGCTCGAAGGAGCCTCGCTGGATCTCGGACTATGCCCATTAACCATGGACTTCCGCGCTAGCTGTACTTGCTCGGCGCTTGTTTACTTTGGGTAGCATGTCTACGTCTGTTAGAGAGTCGCTGCTTCCCTTTGTCTGTGCGGCGCCGCAGCACACTCTGCAGTTCGACCAGTGCTGTTTCCTGCTGCCTTGGGGGGTGGACGGGGCCACAAACATAATCTTTGCTTTCCTGGGACCGAGGGAGGAACAAACGCGAGCACCACGCAGTTAAATAGCCGCCGCAGTTCGTGGAAACGTCTGTGGTTTTCCCCTAAACTTCGTTTGATGTTTTTGCCATATGCCCATTTAGTTTGCACTGCTAAACATTGCTTTGCTGAACTCCTTAATGTGGCCGAACATCTTGGTAGTAACGACGTGCCAGCGCTAAGCGTTTACTCGATTATAAGAGAGCCTGCATATTATCATGCTCTGTTTGCAAAAACTTTGATAGTCATGCAATTACAAATATCAAAAGGAACCTACATATTCTACACACTGAACACAAACAGAAAAAGGTAGATCTCCTGGAAAAATTAGAGATTTTCATCCATAACAATAAATCATCTCACACCACGAACAAAGTGACTTAGCAAACAACACATCTTTTCAAAATTTCAAATAATCTTTAAACCTGAAAAACTAGGCAACTCAGGACAAAAAATTCTTGCAGAACCCTAATGTTTATTTCGTAAGTAATGATCAGTGTTTATCATGAAGATAAATGTCAAACGTAATTTCAGCACTAAAATTGTACATGAAATATTATCCAAACTCATCGTTTAGCATAGTGCATAATGCATTTCAAATTTGTGATATAAATACATAGTGTTTTGGAAATAAGGAATATAATATAAATAGATATATGCTTACTGTCTCCAACGTGCAACGCAAGTGCAGAGCAAAGCAGCTCTCTGCTCCAACACAGACTCTTAGAACATAATTTTATTACGCTCTTTGGTTTATTTACATTTTGTAAAAAAATGGTTCAAATGGCTCTGAGCACTATGGGACAACAGCTGAGGTCATCAGTCCCCTAGAACTTAGAACTACTTAAACCTAACTAACCTAAGGGCATCACACACATCCATGCCCGAGGCAGGATTCGAACCTGCGACCGTAGCGGTCGCGCAGTTCCAGACTGTAGCGCCTAGAACCGCTCGGCCACCCCCGCTGGCACATTTTGTAAAGCATGTGTAACTGTTACCTGTGGCTAAATTTGTGAATGGTGTAAAATTAACGCCATAGGAAAACATTCGTTATGTTTTTCAAAACAACGTGAGCACCAAAAATAATAATTGTAAGTAATGGAAATAAATCAGTCTCATAATGTGAATAATTTTCACCACATTCAGTGTTTACATGTTTCGTTTATACATTTTGCCACAACTAAATGAACCCACAGTGCTGCAAACACGCAAGAAATAGGCGCCATTTGATGACGAAACGCAAAGCGATTCGAAACCGGTAATGGAATATAAAAATTGGAGAATAAAACAAAAGGCGACTGGTTGCAGGAAACCTTTACGCAGCACAGTCGCAGTGTTTCACATCCACAATGTATAAAAGGTTTAAGGTTAGAAATGTCCATGTCTGTGTTGTAATTTCTGTTGTTATGTAAATTCTGCTCTGTTAACGGTTTATGAAATGTAAATGTAAGGTATTTTCCTGTGAGTGTGTTTCAACATATCTACTGAATGGAGCAACTGTCTGGGGTGTCGGCCTGGTTGCCGTATTTGGCTGATGGTCCCTCACAAGCTCAACATTTATTGCGCAATAATATTTTGTCAATATATTGCAGGAAACTGCGAGGCCAAGAACCGTTCAATATTGTTGCAAATTATTTATGTCCGGGACGCGCAGAACTCCGTGTTCGTTGTGAACATGTCGGCGGTCGACGATATAGAGCTGGTATGTATTGCGGCTGCAATCGCTTGTGCTGCAAGAAGAAAACCAAGAGTAAGTGGCGTAGGGGGGAAAATGGCTTCGGTTACGTTCTACACACGCTAATGTATTTGTATTCATAAGCTATCACTGTATCAGTTGTTTGCATGTTCACAAATCACGAAACCTCGGCAG
Organism: Schistocerca serialis cubense; assembly: GCF_023864345.2. NCBI lineage: Eukaryota > Metazoa > Arthropoda > Insecta > Orthoptera > Acrididae > Schistocerca > Schistocerca serialis. The sequence continues at coordinate 1,146,466,157 of NC_064639.1, read as the reverse complement.
AAATTACCATGTATTGCATTGTATCGTTCTTAGTATGTACAGTATATTGCGCAATATAATGAGCGTGCGTTAATATTTTTTAACGCTCTGCTGTCTCCTTCAACACACTGTGCAAACCGTCAATTCCGCTCTCAGGCACAATACTCATATGCTTCAGCCCCTTTACTTGCCTTGAACTTTGAGCTCCTATTAGTAATTGGCAACACCTAATGATTTTTAATGCTCTCTTTCGTAATTTTAGAAGTCGAATATTCTATTATGTTGAGTCGTTCGACGTTTTATACACATTGTAAAACTTTTTAATTCAGTGAGTGTTTATAAATCTTAAAGAATTTGTTTGGATATGATTTTAAAAAGGAATTCTGCTCTATTATAGAAACATTTGAAGTTTTGCTAACATATTTGGGAATTTCCCGGAGCTTAATGGTTCGTAATGTCTGCCTTTAACTTGGCCTGCGTGCCGAATAAGTATTTCTTGTCGTTGTATTTTAAAGTTTGGCCTCTGTGGTAACTAAATAAATTTGTATAAAGGTAATTATATTTATGCTCACCATGTTACCACTCGCAGATCCTAGCTTCCTGTCATTTCAAAACCGTAGTGGTATATGATAGAACAGTATAGGCAATAGTGGTGGTGTTTAGAAGGCACACTGAATAGTGAGATGTACAAACGAGACAGATTGTAAAAAATAAGTAAACTGTTTATTATTTCAAGAGCAACTGCCATAACCTTTAATACATTCATCCCATTGTGAAAATTTTCGCGGTTGTCTCCATAACCATGACTGTACCGAGGCGTTCACCTCTTCGACGGTCAAGAATGTCTTTCTTAAGGGCCCCAAACATATGCAAATCGCATGGGGAGAAATCGATACTGAATGGAGGACGTGTAAGAGTTTCCCAAAGAAACTTTTGCAGCATACTCGGAGCAACTTTAGCAACATGTAGACAGGTCCACATGTTGTCGAGGTTGTTTCGAGTACTCTGCAGAAGTTCCGCTGGGAATTACTTACCCGTCCTCCATACAGTCTCGATTTCTCCCCATGCGATATCCATATGTTTGAAGACCTGAAGAAAGACGCACGCTTGGTTCCTTAGGCAGCCATAAACATTTTTCTATGAAGGCATTGACTGTCTTGCCTCACCGTGAGATGAATGTATTAATAGTTATGACGAATACTTTTGAAATAATAAACAGTTTTCTTACTTTTTTCCCATCTGTCTCGTTTTCATCTAACTCCGCCTTATATACACGTGAGCACGGATGACGAACCGAGACAAAGAAACAGCTGAAGTCCGGCAAAGGCAAGCACGGCGTCTTCTTTCCCGAGAATGCAGGTAGCGATGTGGAGCAAGCCCCTCTGGCGGTGAAGCTGTGCAATTTTATTCAATCCGTGTAAGTTGCTGCAGTCTTCTGGAGGTTGTTGGTTGCGACCTTCTTAACAATTACAAATACATGCAGTTAGGCACAAGAGAATAGCCATTGCAGTAGTTACCAGGAGCTTAATGGATTCCAAACATTATTTCCCAGATGTTGCCCTATGTACGCACTTTACATTGGTCGCAGAGAGTGTTAGTATATCTCGAGTGCTCTTTTTTCGTTTCTTTCACTGATATCTTCATACTCCCATATGGGGAAGTTGGCTGGAAGCAGCCATGCGCTGTTGTTCTTCAGCGTACTATCATTAAAATACAAATTAATTTTCACAGTTTAGGCCAACAGATTATTGAATATTTAAAAAACAACAGTAATCAAACTAATGTTGACTTTCTTACGTAAAACACAGCTGACGACGGAGTGTGCGATGCTCTGATACAGGTAACAGTGCAGTTTTCAGTGAGTGAGTAATGGATCTTTTTTGGCATAATGGTTACTTTCTAGAACGTGTGGTGAGTGTGGGAGGGAAGGATGGTGAGATGAGGAATAATATGGATAGGAATAGCTGTTCAACATTGGGAAGTGTGTGACTAGAATGTCTGAGTTCAAACAATGCAGGCATGGGGTTGGACAGAGGTAAAAGGAGTGTAAAAGCCCAAATGACAAGATAGACATAAGCCGCAAGAAATTAATAATTGTTCATGTTTTTATATCTCATTAAGCTTTTACATTTAATGTAGAGTATCGCTATATGTGTGTTGAATCGACGGACTTAAGTCCAAGGGCAGTACAGAGAGTGCACTAAGACCCAGAATAGAACAGCATTCTTAAAATAATCAATTGGGAGCTGTGCAAAAGAATATGCTGACTTTAACAAAGAGTGATCACATAACGCTACAGATACTTATTTGTTTTAGTAAACGCTTGTGTGATTTTCAGGAAAAGAGTACCTCCAGCCATTGAAAAAACTCCAGTCACTCACAAGTTAGATTATAACACACCAAATGACAAACATGTTAATGTCACAAAGAAAAATTCTAGCATTTGATATTTCATGGCCATAATAATTTTTCCCGCGGGCATGCAGCTTTACTGTATGGTTAAATCATGATGGCGTCCTCTTGGGTAAAATAGTCCAGAGGTAAAATAGTCCCCCATTCGCATCTCCGGGCGGGGACTACTCAGGAGGACGTCGTTATCAGGAGAAAGAAAACTGGCGTTCTACGGATCGGAGCGTGGAATGTCAGATCCCTTAATCGGGCAGGTAGGTTCGAAAATTTAAAAAGGGAAATGGATAGGTTAAAGTTGGATATAGTAGGAATTGGTGAAGTTCGATTGCAGGAGGAACAAGACTTTTACTCAGGGGAATAAAGGGTTATAAATACAAAATCAAATTGGGGTAATGCAGGAGTCAGTTTAATAATGAATAACAAAACAGGAGTGCGGGTAAGCTACTACAAACAGCATAGTGAACGCATCATTGTGGCCAAGATATACACGAAGCCCACGCCTACTACAGTAGTACAAGTTTATATGCCAACTAGCTCTGCAGATGACGACGAAATTGAAGAAATGTATGATGAAATAAAAGAAATTATTCAGATAGTAAAGGGAGACGAAAATTTAATAATAATGGGTGACTGGAATTCGGTAGTAGGAAAAGGAAGAGAAAGAAACGTAGTAGGTGAATATGGAATGGGAGTAAGGATAGAAAGAGGAAACCACCTGATAGAATTTTGCACGGAGCATAACTTAATCGTAGCTAACACTCGGTTCAAGAATCATGAAAGAAGTTTCTATACATGGAAGAAGCTTGGAGATACTAGAAGGTTTCAGATTGATTATATAATGGCAAGACAGAGATTCAGGAACCAGGTTTTAAATTGTAAGACATTTCCAGGGTCAGATATGGAATCTGACCACGATCTCTTGGTTATGAACTGTAGATTAAAGCTGAAGAAACTGCAAAAAGGTGGGAATTTTAGGAGATGGGACCTAGATAAACTGAAAGAACCAATGGTTGTAGAGAGTTTCAGGAAGAGCATTAGCGAACGATTGACAAGAATGGGGGAAAGAAATACAGTAGAAGAAGAATGTGTAGCTTCGAGAGATGAATTGGTGAAAGCAGAGGATTAAGTAGGTAAAAAGACGAGGGCTAGTAGAAATCCTTGGGTAACATAAAAAATATTGAATATAATTGATGAAAGGAGAAGATGTAAAAATTCAGTAAATGAAGCAGGCAAAAAGGAATACAAACGTCTCAAAAACGAGTTCGACAGGAAGTGCAAAATGTCTAAGCAGGGATGGCTAGAGGACAAATGTAAGGATGTAGAGGCTTATCTCACTAGGGGTAAGATAGATACTGCCTACAGGAAAATTAAAGAGACATTTATTGAAAAGAGAACCACTTGCATGTATATCAAGAGCTCAGATGGAAACCCAATTCTAAGCAAAGAAGGGAAAGCAGAAAGGTGGAAGGAGTATATAGAGGGTCTATAGAAGGGCGACGTACTTGAGGACAATATTATGGAAATGGAAGAGGATGTAGATGAAGGTGAAATGGGAGATACAATACTGCATGAAGAGTTTGACAGAGCACTGAAAGACCTGAGTCGAAACAAGGCCCTGGGAGTAGACAACATTCCATTAGAACTACTGATGGCCTTGGGAGAGCCAGTCCTGACAAAACTCTACCATCTGGTGAGCAAGATGAATGAGACAGACTAAATGGTAGAGTGTTGTCAGGACTGGCTCTCCCAAATATTAAATAAAAGAAATATTCAGCTCAAGCGATTATCAGTCAATAAAACCCATCTGTCTACTTCCAACCACGTTAGTTTGAACGAAAAAAATGAAGATACACGTAAAGGATGGACTGGCATTGAGAGGTGCATCAAACAAATCTTAAAACTGTGTACTACTACAACAGTGAAGACAACTACGAATTACATGTAAGTAAAACGAGGAACTGTAGCAAAATTTAACAATGGGAAGATGTCTGCATGTAAAGAATGTGTAGTCTATAAAATGCAAATTAGTCGATCAATTTCTGAAAGCCTCTGTGAGTGGGACCATCAGCAAATGAGCATCAGGGGTGGTCAGGGGAAACGGGGTAAAATGGAAACGCATCTGAGCTTTTTGAAAGTAGCGTGTTTTCTTTCAGTAACATGTTCCTTTCGCACTGAGCATGATTATGAATGCTGGAATAGCGTATTTATAGGGATGGACAGAAGTAAGGAAGCGCCATGAGAAACGCATGCTTGAACGTAAAGCAGATGAAGCCAAGCGTGCGGGTTGCGCTGTTGTATTTTATCACGAACGGCACCCGTGCAATGCCTTCAATACGATGCAAGAGTCATTTGTTCCGGGAACAGTGTTCTGTGAAGTTCCGGGTGCTGTGACGTTAGTGCCATTTGTTACGTTATATATATACTTTATTTTTAATTGATCAGCATGAATTTTTCTTTTGTTAGAAGATGATTCTTTCTCTCAGCGATATGATCTTTCCTTATCACTTTTACTTACGTGCATAAGTAAATACGAAACAGGTTCTTGAAGGGCCGCTGTTATTCATGTAACAACTTTAGATTTTGAACGTGATGACTAAAATATAGTTGCCGTTAACTGAATTGAATGTAATTTTGTTAATTTCTATTTATTGATAGCAAAGCAAGGCTCGAGAGACTTTCGATTGTTGCCGTGGGGCGGCCAAGATAAAACTTCCTGAACTCATGGAATCTGTATAATTTAAAAAAATGAGCTTTAATGTAAATTAATTATCTGTTGCAATTTAGAAAGGTTCTTACAACGAAATCTCTCGCATTTACTGTTAACACTCTGAAAAATAAATTAATACTTCGGCGCGTAATGGCCGACCAGAGGCTGCATCGGAAGATGAGTTTCTCGCAGCGCAAATTACTGAAAAAATTTTTATTAAAAATAATTAGCCACTGCGAGCGTTTGAGGTGACAACTATTACAAAGAAATTAATTTTGTGATAATTTTATTTTTGTAGAATACAGAATAACTTACATAAAATATGCATAGCCGCTCAATGGCTGCCTTCCGTACCGCGGAACAAAACAGTGCGTGTACCATAAAATACGTTCTTCCTCCTCGGCCGTACAATCGCGTCTCTTTCGATCCTTTTTTATTTTCATAGACTTTAAATAAAGATGCTACTCTTAAAGTATCGCTGCATATCAGTTTTTTCAAGAACATTAACTGTATCTTTTATACTAATTATATTCATAAAATACGTTAACTACGGTTTACAGCCGATAAAAATGTCAATATTTATGTGACGTACCGTCACAGTGCGTTTTGTCGAAGCAAAGTGAATTCGAAGACTGGGAAACTGTTGATACTCGTATGGTCTGTGCTTCCGTAAGAGAAGTGTTTGGTGTTTCAAGAGGCACCGCATCGAAGATTTATACCGCAAACAGGGAAAGCGGGAAAACGTCATCCTCTAAGTGACAACCGTTTGTTGAGTTATCGTGACAGACGGTCAGTGAAGAGGACTGGGAAAAAAAGTAAGAGAACAGCAGCCACAGGAGTGACTGCAGAGCTGAATGTCGCATTAGCGAACCCTGTACCAGCAACAAAACAACACGAAGGGAGCTCCAGAAGCTAGGAATTGCAGGATGGGTTGAAAGTCCAAAACCACACATCAGTGACGCAAATGCTCGTAATAGGAAAACGTGATGCCCAAGCCATTAAATTTGGTCTATGGACCAACGGAGGAAAGTCGTTTCGTCGGATGAGTATTAATGTACATTGTTTTCGACTTTTGGTCGAGTGTACGTCCCAAGAGTGAAACATGGTGTGGATTTACTGATGATTGGGCAGCGGTACTGTGGTTTTCCATGGGCACCATCGGTACTCTACGATGTCGCTTTACTACCACGCATAATGTGATCATTTTGGCTGATCAGGCCATACCCATCGTACTTTGCTTGTTCCACAATGGTGACGCTTCATTACAAGGCGACAGTGTTTCTGTTCACACAGATAGCATTGTCCGGCAGTGGTTTTGTGAACGCTAAAATGAATTGTCCACTACAGTCACCAGATCTAAGTATTACTGAACCTTTGTGGTCTGCTTTGGAGAGAAGGGTGCATCATTGTTGTCCACCTCCCTGACCATTACCTGAACTTCCCATTATTTTACAGGAAGAATGGTACAAGATTATATTGAAAATCATATAGAACCTTCATTGTCTATTCCGAGGCGATTGGAAGTTGTTTGAACGTCAAAGGTTTCCCTACACCATAATAACATTGTAACGCGCCGTGTTTTTTGGTATTTCTTCTCTTCAAATCCGCCACCCCAAGTGGCAAGCACTGCAAGATTTTCCCACTGATTGTCAACGGATTGTACAAGTAACCTAAGAGGATAAGTCACTAAGATTGCTTATACAGGGTGGTCCATTAATCATGACCGGGCCAAATATCTCACGAAATAAGCGTCAAACGAAAAAACTACAAAGAACGAAACTTGTCTAGCTTGAAGCGGGAAATCAGATGGCGCTATGGTTGGCCCGCTAGATGGCGCAGCCATAGATCAAACGGATATAAACTGCATTTTTAAAAAATAAGAACCCCCATTTTTTATTACATATTCGTGTAGTACATAAAGAAATGTGAATGTTTTAGTTGGAACACTTTTTTCGCTTTGTGATTGATGGCGCTGTAATAGTCACAAACATATGCCTCACAATTTTAGACGAACAGTAGGTAACAGGTAGATTTTTTAAATTAAAATACACAACGTAGGTACGTTTGAACGTTTTATTTCGGTTGTTCCAATGTGATACATGTACGTTTGTGAACTTATCATTTCTGAGAACGCATACTGTTACAGAGTGATTACCTGTAAATACCACATTAACGCAATAAATGCCCAAAATGATGTCCGTCAACCTCAATGCATTTGGCAATACGTGTAACGACATTCCTCTCAACAGCGAGTAGTTTGCCTTCCCTAATGTTCGCACATGCAATGACAATGCGCTGACGCATGTTGTCAGGCGTTATCGGTGGATCACGATAGCAAATATCCTTCAACTTTCCCCACAGAAGGAAATCCGGGGACGTCAGATCCGGTGAACGTGCGGGCCACGGTATCGTGCTTCGACGACCAATCCAGCTGTCATGAAATATGCTATTCAATACCGCTTCAACCGCACGCGAGCTATGTGTCAGACATCCATCGTGTTGGAAGTACATCGCCATTCTGTCATGCAGTGGAACATCTTGTAGTAACATCGGTAGAACATTACGTAGGAAATCATCATACATTGCACCATTTAGATTGCCATCGATAAAATGTGTGCCACTTATCCTTCCTCCCATAAAGCCGCACCATACATTAACGCACCAACGTCGCTGATGTTCCACTTGTCGCAGCCATCGTGGATTTTCCGTTGCCCAATAATGCATATTATACCGGTTTACGTTATCGGTGTTGGTGAATGACGCCTCGTCGCTAAATAGATCGCGTGCAAAAAATCTGTCATCGTCCCGTAATTTCTCTTGTGCCGAGCGGCAGAACTTTACATGACGTTCAAAGTCGTCGCCATGCAATTCCTGGTGCATAGAAATATGGTACGCGTGCAATCGATGTTGATGTAGCAGTCTCAACAGCGACGGTTATGAGAGTCCCGATTCTCGCGCAATTTGTCTGCTACTGATGCACAGATTAGCCGCGACAGCAGCTAAAACACCTACTTGGGTATCATCATTTGTTGCAGGTCGTGGCTGACGTTTCACATGTGGCTGAACACTTCCTGTTTCCTTAAGTAATGTAACTATCCGTCGAACGGTCCGGACACTTGGATGATGTCGTCCAGGATACCGAGCAGCATACGTAGCACGCGCCCGTTGGGCATTTTGACCACAATACCCATACATCAACACGATATCGACCTTTTCCGCAATTGGTAAACGGTCCATTTTAACATGGGTAATGTATCACGAAACAAATACCGCCCGCACTGGCGGAATGTTACGTGATACACTTTTGTGACTATTACAGCGCCATCTATCAAAAAGCGAAAAAGGTGCTCCAACTAAAACTTTCATATTTCTTTACGTACTTCACGAATATGTAATAAAAATGGGGGTTCCTATTTAAAAGTTGATATCCGTTTGACCTATGGCAGCGCCATCTAGCGGGCCAACCAAAGCGCCATCTGATTTCCCGCTTCAAGCTAGACAAGTTTCGTTCTTGTAGTTTTTTCGTTTGACGCTTATTTCGTGAGATATTTGGCCCGGTCACTATCAGTGGACCACCTAGATATTACATTCGTACGGGTTGGTAGCATAGTCCGAAATCAGTTTCACGTGCAGTAGCACGCAAACACTAAGCGCACCACAACAGCTTTTCTCTTCATAACGGTGTAATTTTACTGCACACTCTAATGAAAGAACACGAGTCACGATTGTCACATCATACGACAACATGTTTTGAAATTATTACATAAAGGACATGGAGGAATCCTTAGAATTAAACAGCTAGCGCACCAGCTTTGCACGTGGCTCGAGCCTGACAAACAGATGGAACAGGCGACCGCCCACTGACATGCATGCTCGCGTAAGCAGACAGTGCTGCGTCAAAATTTTGTAAATTGCCCTCAACATGAAATTCCCTGGCAATGCATCCACACTGATTTTGCAGGTCTTTTCTGGAACACACAGTCGCTGATTATCGTCAGTGCATAGAGGAGATATCCATTTGCCATTCCAGTGAATTCTACAGCTAGCGCTACCACTATAAATACACTCGCTTCTGTCTTTTCTTTAGAAGGTTTCATCTGAACAGGTGTTTTAGACAGTGGCCTGCAGTTTTCTTCGCTGGAATTTCAACACTTTTGCCAACAAAATAGGATTAATCGTGTCCAAACGGCATTGTTTTCTTCTCAATTCAACACGAACCCGAACGTTTCGTTCACACTATCAAAACTTGGTACTTGGCTCTTGAGGGAAAACGCTTTATTGTCGTTTCTCAGCACGTATTGCAGTCTGCCTTGCAGTCAGAATTATTACATAGTCATCATTACCGCACTCGACTGTATCTACACTGCCGGAAAATATGCAACAACCTCAAGGATCTTGTTCACTAACACCTGGGTAGTATATGCCCACAATGGGGATAGTGGTGTTAGTGATTTATCTGTCATGGTCAATGGCGATCAGATGGCAGCCGCTAGAAACGTCTGTGCACCCTCTGTTTTGACTCTGCAGGCAACAGCTGTGCTAGTTTGGTGGTGAACAGTGTTTGCAAAATTCATTCTTGGGTACAATTACATTCCACCGACGAGTACATACATCAACAGCTACATCATACTCCGCAAGCCGTGTGGTGGAGGATACTTTCGGTACCACTGTCTGAACCCTCCAACCCTGTTCCACTCGCGATAGTGCATGGGAAGAATGATTGTCGGTAAGCCTCTGTATTGGCTCTAATTTCTCGAATTTTCTCCTCGTGGTCAATACGCGAGATGTATGTGGGGGGAGGTACACTACTGGCCATTGAAATTGCTACACCACGAAGATGACGTGCTACAGACGCGAAATTTAACCGACATGAAGAAGATGCTGTGATATGCAAATGATTAGCTTTTCAGAGCATGCACACAAGGTTGGCGCCGGTGGCGACACCTACAACGTGCTGATATGAGGAAAGTTTCCAATCGATTTCTCATACACAAACAGCAGTTGACCGGCGTTGCATGGTGAAACGTTGTTGTGATGCCTCATGTAAGGAGGAGAAATGCGTACCATCACGTTTCCGACTTTGATAGAGATCGGATTGTAGCCTATCGCGATTGCGGTTTATCGTATCGCGACATTGCTGCTCGCGTTGGTCGAGATCCAATGAGTGTTAGCAGAATATGGAATCGGTGGGTTCAGGAGGGTAATACGGGACGCCGTGCTGGTTCCCAACGGCCTCGTATCACTAGCAGTCGAGATGACAGGCATCTTATCCGCATGGCTGTAACGGATCGTGCAGCCACGTCTCCATCCCTGAGTCAACAGATGGGGAGGTTTGAAAAACAACTGCACTAACAGTTCGACGACGTTTGCAGCAGCATGGACTATCAGCTCGGAGACCATGGCTGCGGTTACCCTTGACGCTGCATCACAGAATGGAGCGTCTGCGATTTTGTACTCAACGACGAACCAGGGTGCACGAATGGCAAAACGTTATTTTTTCGGATGAATCCAGGTTTTGTTTACAGCATCATGATGGTCTCATCCGTGTTTGGCGACATCGCGTTGAATGGACATTGGAAGCGTGTATTCGTCATCGCCATACTGGCGTATCACCTGGCGTGATGGTATGGGGCGCCATTGGTTACACCTCTCGGTCACGTCTTGTTCGCATTGACGGCACTTTGAACAATGGAAGTTACATTTCAGATGTGTTACGACCCGTGACTCTACCCTTCATTCGATCCCTGCGAAATCCTACATTTCAGCAGGATAATGCACGACCACATGTTGCAGGTCCCGTACGGGCCTTTCTGGACACGGAAAATGGTCGACTGCTGCCCTGGCCAGCACATTCTCCAGATCTCTCACCAACTGAAAACGTCTGGTCAATGGTGGCCGAGCAACTGGCTCGTCACAATACGTCAGTCACTACTCTTGATGAACTGCGGTATCGTGTTGAAGTTGCATGGACAGCTGTACCTGTACACGCCATCCAAGCTCTGTTTGACTCAATGTTCAGTCGTATCACGGCCGTTATTGCGGCCAGAGGTGGTTGTTCTGGGTACTGATTTATCAGGAGCTATGCACCCAAATTGCGTGAAAATGTAATCACATATTAGTTCTGGTATAATATATTTGTCCAATGAATACCCGTTCATCATCTGCATTTCTTCTTGGTGTAGCATTTTTAATGGCCAATAGTGTAATATGTTGTCTGACTCCTCCTGGAAAGCGCTGTCCCAAAATTACAATAGTAAATCTCTCCGTGATGTACAACGTCTCTCTTGTAACGTCTGCCAGTGGAGTTTGTTTAGCTTCTCCGTAACGCTCTCTCGCCAGCTAAACGATCACGTGACGAAATTTGGCGCTCTTCGTTGTATCTTCTGTATCTCTTCTATCAGTCCTACCTGACAGGGATCCCAGATAGATGAACAATACTTAATAATTGGGCGAACAAGCGGCTTATGAGCCACTTCTTTCGTGGATGAGTTACATTTCCTTAAAATTCTTCCGATGAATGTGAGTCTGGTTTCTGCTGTTCCCACTATCTGCTTTATATGTTCATTCCAGTTAAGTTCGCTCTGGATAATTACGCCTAGATATTTTACGTCAGACGCTACCTCCAGCTGTTTGTCATCAACGGTGTTGCTGTACAGTAGTACAGCTTGAACCATTTGAACGTAGTCGCATTGTGGACCTGCGGGAAGCTGGATGTATCGTTGGACCTGGTTATAGACACCAGAGTAAGGCAGGCGAAGATCAAGATCGACGCACTGTTCGAGAAACAGTGGCCGACCGAGGATCATCCAGGGATGAAATACGAGCTCATGGGCCACCAGCTGTATCGTCAGGGAACATTGGGAGACATCTCCTTGTAGCAAAACTAACAACACTTATGAATGTAGCCAATCATAGCTACTCTAGTGTCATGAAATAGTTGACTCTGGAATGGAATGGCGCTCTGTTATCTTCAGTGATGAGTGTAGGTTCTGTCTGTAAGCGAGTCATGGATGGACACGTTGTAATAGGACTCGGTGAGGGACACACTATGAACTGTTCGATACCGCCCAATATAGCTTTTCGGTATACCTCCCAACCCATATTACACAGAACACAGCATGTGATTCAACATCTTTTACTCCGTAGCTTATGATCAGATGCTAATGCATACATTATGTACACGATGTAGTTAGCCAGAATTTGTAATTATCAGTGATGCATTTTTCGGAATCAGCAATGTGATAACAGGTATGGGAAAACTGATTATGTAGCTTTTGAAAACAATAAGTGAAGAGGTCATGATAATATTAGCAATAAATTACAGCTTGTATGTAATTAGCAAATTAATCACTAAAATCTACACCGAGCGAGGTGGCGCAGTGGTTAGACACTGGACTCGCATTCGGGAGGACGACGGTTCAATCCCGCGTCCGGCCATCCTGATTTAGGTTTTCCTTGATTTCCCTACATCACTCCAGACCAATGCCGGGATGGTTCCTCTGAAAAGGCACGGCTGACTTCCTTTCCCATCCTTCCCTAATCCGATGAGACCGATGACCACGCTGTCTGGTCTCCTTCCCCAAACCAACCAACCAACCAACCAACTAAAATCTACTTATTTCATGTACAGCCAAATTAACAATTCGAAATGTTTCACGATATCAGATGTAATTAAACTCAAGTAGGATCTTAGGGAATCATGTTGTTAAAGATGCCGGACTCAGAAGGCCTGTAACGAATTTTGTAATTACACCTTCTACAAATTTTCGATATGAAGAAATGACCCTTTTGTGATTCTGACGAAACAAAGGTTTTGTATAAAATGTGAAGCTTGTAATCTTACACCACAGTCTGTAAAGTTCTACAGTCTGTATTAATTCAAAAAATCATTCAGTAATTAATAATACATCTGTAATTTTCTGTTAAGTATTGTCAACCCCACTTTTATCACTTCAGTTTCGTCTCAAAACCCAAAAACCAATACTTGAAACTATACTCATTTTAAACGAACATTTGTTTATTTCAAAATTGTGTTGGCAGAATATTTTGTAATGAAACTTTCTAATTATAATTGCATAAATCTATTTTGTAGACAATGATAGCAAAAGAGCGTGTATTGCCAAGAAAGTGTAAAGGCAGTGCTGCACATTAAACTAAAAAGTTCAGATTGTGTGGTTGTTCTGTGACGGATGCTCTGTGTAAGCATGTTGTTTGAAAAAATACACGACTGTCAGAAAGAGTGTTTTCTGGAATTGGTTTTTATTTAAAATACAAGATTCTCACATGCTGATTTATCAGGTCTGTGTCGAAGTGGATTAAGCACCCCAATGTACTGTTTCTGCAACGTGGGGAGTTTTCCATTATAAAAGCTAAGTAATCAGCCTTCTAAAGTTTGCTTCAACTGACAGCAATTTGTTATTAAGTTAGTCAATTTCTTTAAGTGTTATGAAGTTTAATTACTTAATCAGAAGATGACTATGTTAAAAGTGATGGAAGATAGCTGGGATAAAAGATAAATGTGTGTGGCTCTGTAATTAATCTGTAACTGTTTCAATTGTAATTCTGCCAAGAAAAGTTTGCATTACTATTTGGAATCTGGGCATCAACTGCCAGCAATGAAAAGTAAATAACAGCAATAACTGGTCAGAAAAGAAACTTGTCAAAAACATTATTTGCAAAAGTGGAAATTAAATCCTGCAGATACGCTTTCGGGACCTGACCCCGGACTTCAGCCGCTGTGCAAAGGTAAGTACTGTATTTTTTTTATTACATTACCACGAACAGTGATTTGTAGTTCAAAAGAGTATTGCATGTGACTGTTCAAAATGAATAACCTTTCAGTAAATGCAGATTCGGCGTTTGACCAGAGTTTAAGTGTGGGATCATCAACTGCACACGCTAGCGATCAGTTAGTAGGAGCACGAGTTATTACTAACATTCCGATAGCAGGAGTAAGCGCGACCATGAATAGTTCACAAACAGAAGCAGGTGGAGCGTGTTCACAGTATTGAAAAAATGATCAGGATCCTAAATACAGTCTCAGATAGGAGAACAGATAAGATACGAACTAGTAGCAAACAAAAGTGAACTCTTGAGAATTGTGCGGGCGTTCAAATAGAAAATGTGATGAGGTGGCCCTCAGCTACGTACCCTCAGACTCAGAGGTGCAATATTAAAAGTTTTGTCTGGTTTCGTTGTCTAGGGGCTGGGATACGTAGTTTCCGCACTACAAGCCAAGTACTACTGAGTCTATAGTATACAATATGATTATGCACATGAATCTAATGGTCGAAGGTTCCTATCACTCGGCAGTTGCGAATTTTGAATGTTATATAGACATCTATAAATGAAAGATTGCAATTAAATACATTCTGCAGGTACTATTTTAACGACTTCATATGATGAGTACGAAAGCGGAAGTATCTTTAAGAATGCCGTTTATTATTGCAAAACAATTATTGGTGTCGATGACCCGGTAATAAAATAAAATATAAGTTGAATAACAGGGAAACAATAGGTTCCTACTTCACGTGATTAGTTATGAACACCAACATAGCTCGCGAGATATTCACTTCTAAACGCATACTACGTCTTCACCACGGAAATCTCACAAGTGCACAAGTCGGCACTACGAAATATTTCTATCGCCCGCGACCACACGCAAACTGGTCCACTCCCCGAGTATTTCCTGCGACCGACCGTCGCCGCTTCCCGTCCAGCACCCCTCTGACCTCTGCGACCTGATGCTCCTCCCCCTCTTCCATACAGTCTCCCCATTAACGAGCGCTGTGATTGGCTAGAGCGCTCCCGACATTTTTCCAAGCCAATGAACACTCACAAACATATTGAAACACATACAAAACTCTGGATTTACATTTGTATAACTTGAACTTAAATAAACAAATCCACGGCTCGACCATAAACACACCTAACACAGGGCTTCCCAACCTGTGGTCCGGGGACCCCTTAGGGGCCCGCCGGCTCTTTCTAGGGGGTACGCGGACACCTTTTACCAAATCGTGTAAAATAATGAGTAAAATTATTGAATAAAAATGTGAAAATCAAATTCATCACTTCTTTTTCGTGTGAAAAACGTGTGTACTTTTACTTCATATCGTATCCCCAAGCAGCCTTTGTGGTTCCTAAGTGAGAACGTATACACAGTTTAGTGCCGGAGAATGCGGCTTCTCTGATCGACTGTTTAGCAACAATACGGGGGTCGTTTGTGCGCTGGCTCACGGCGCTAGATACGCTGAAACCTTTTACGCATGCGCGGAGAGAGCTTCGTCGACCAATCACATCTCTCGCTGGCACGTTTTCGGCCCCAGGCATCATTAAATGTTAAACTTGCCTTGTCAGTGCACTACCTATTTCATAAGTCGATTTTTGACCAGTTTATTACTGCTAACATGGATCGGTGCCTGAAGCCAGGATCATTGAAGAAGGCTGCAGTTTCTCTATCGCCTTCACAACAAGGGAAGTTTCCAGTTGAAATGAATGAGGAGGGAGGACGACCAAAGGAAGACATTACATACATTTGAACATTTTTCTTCGGATTTCACGAAAAACTACACACACACACACGACTGTTACGAAATATGCATGCTCCTTACACAACAGTAGCCAAACAGTCGAAGTTAACAGACCATAAGCGGCAGCTTGTCAACAGCGAACAGTTTGGACGTGACGTTGATTGCTCTTGGAGGAAGAAAGCTCCATCGTGTGAAATTTAAATTACCAGGTAATTTTAATCAGGCTATAGTGTGTTGAACAAAGACAGTAAATCCACTAGTAAGTGTCTGTATACAATGGGAATTCAAATTGGATCGTTAATTTCAAATTGTTTTCCTTCATCTCTAAACCCATAAACTATTGATACTTCGGGGGGGGGGGGTGTCATTGGGAACATGGCACCTGCATTAAGAAGCTTTCGATTCCCATGGGTTTCGCTCTGAAATTTGAAGTTACTGTACTGTTGACTGACTAGGGGTCCGCCATGGATTTTCGACTGAAGAAGGGGTTCGCCTGCTGAAAAGATCGGGAAGCCCTGCTCTAACACACATTATTAAATACATATACAAATCAGATAAACATATATCAGAGGAATAGAAACCAAAAGTAGGCCAGTAGCCTAATGTCACTGTGCTTTCTAAAACACAGTAAATGTCGCTACCGTTTTTTCATGTAGCTGTGGAGTACTTATGGCCTGATGCGATCAATATATAGAGAATCAATAACTCATGTACTATTCAAGTTACATGCCTGCACTTCATACCAATTTAGGTTTACACTAATAGCTTTCTAAAGACACATCGATCGACGAAATCGGATGAATCGTTTAGATTTTGGAAATTCGTTGCTGGGTGTTATTTGTACAATTTACAGTCAGATACTAAACTTTAAACTAATAAAGATATTGAAAATCTGATTCCACCATCAGAATCGTCGTGTGAACAATGGTAAAGTACATGTTTCTTTTTGAGGTATCATGATCCCTCTGGCTATTATTAACTTCTACATGAATTCACTACAGAAGCCACGTAATCTCACAAGTGCAAAAGTCGGCACTACGAAGTATTTCTATCACCCGCAAACTGCTCCACTCCCCGAGTGCCGTCTATACAAGGGCGATGTACTTGAGGGCAATATTATGGAAATGGAAAAGGATGTAGGTGAAGATGAAATGGGAGATGCGATACTGCGTGAAGAGTTTGACAGAGCACTGAAAGATCTGAGTCGAAACAAGGCCCCGGGAGTAGAGAACATTCCATTGAAACTACTGACGGCCTTGGGAGAGCCAGTCCTGACAAAACTCTACCATCTGGTGAGCAAGATGTATTAGACAGGCGAAATACCCTCAGTCTTCAAGAAAAATATAATAATTCCAATCCCAAAGAAAGCAGGTGTTGACAGATGTGAAAATTACCGAACTATCAGTTTAATAAGTCACAGCTGCAAAATACTAACGCGAATTCTTTACAGACGAATGGAAAAACTGGTAGAAGCCGACCTCGGGGAAGATCAGTTTGGATTCCGTAGAAATGTTGGAATACGCGAGGCAATACTGAGCCTACGACTTATCTTAGAAGAAAGATTAAGGAAAGGCAAACCTACGTTTCTAGTATTTGTACCTAGAGAAAGCTTTTGACAATGTTGAGTGGAATACTCTCTTTCAAATTCTAAAGGTGGCAGGGGTAAAATACAGGGAGCGAAAGGCTATTTACAATTTGTACAGAAACCAGATGGCAGTTATAAGAGTCGAGGGGCATTAAAGGGAAGCAGTGGTTGGGAAGGGAGTGAGACAGGGTTGTAGCCTCTCCCCGATGTTATTCAATCTGTATATTGAGCAAGCGGTAAAGGAAACAAAAGAAAAATTCGGAGTAGGTATTAAAGTCCATGGAGAAGAAATAAAAACGTTGAGGTTCGCCGATGACATTGTAATTCAGTCAGAGACACCAAAGGACTTGGAAGAGCAGTTGAATGGAATGGACAGTGTCTTGAAAGGAGGGTATAAGATGAACATCAACAAAAGCAAAACGAGGATAATGGAATGTAGTCGAATTAAGTCGGGCGATGCTGAGGGAATTAGGTTAGGAAATGAGACACTTACAGTAGTAAAGGAGTTTTGCTATTTGGGGAGCAAAATAACTGATGATGGTCGAAGTAGAGAGGATATAAAATGTATACTGGCAATGGCAAGGAAAGCGTTTCTGAAGAAGAGAAATTTGTTAACATCGAGTATAGATTTAAGTGTCAGGAAGTCGTTTCTGAAAGTATTTGTATGGAGTGTAGCGATCTATGGAAGTGAAACATGGACGATAAATAGTTTGGACAAGAAGAGGATAGAAGCTTTCTAAATGTGGTGCGACAGAAGAATGCTGAAGATTAGATGGGTAGATCACATAACTAATGAGGAAGTATTGAATAGGATTGGGGAGAAGAGACGTTTGTGGCAAAACTTGACAAGAAGAAGGGACCGGTTGGTAGGACATGTTCTGAGACATCAAGGGATCACAAATTTAGCATTGGAGGGAAGCGTGGAGGGTAAAAATCGTAGAGGGAGACCAAGAGATGAATACACTAAGCAGATTCAGAAGGATGTAGGTTACAGTAAGTACTGGGAGATGAAGAAGCTTGCACAGGATAGAGAAGCATGGAGAGCTGCATCAAACCAGTCTCAGAACTGAAGACAACAACAAGAACATGAAGTGTGAAATGTTTGCCATTATGGTTACACAAAGACTGCCATCTTTGGCACTCCTAGCATAAAAATCTCCTTCTTCGACACAAGGCACAGTCCTCGACAGAGCGTCAACGTGGAATTCCCAGCCACGAGGTGGGCCTGGACCACGCGCTGGTGCCGCTCACCCCTCTTGCTCCGGCCGATGCTCGGCACCACCCGGCCGCCGACGAGCTGAGGTACGCCGAGAGGCCCCCACATGGCCACGCCAACTCCGATTCTATTTTCAGGGGGCCACAACTCGCCCGCTACCTCACAACTGGACGCAGCAAAAAGCAAAATAAAAACCGATATTGGAAATCAGATCGTCAAGAAGATGACTCAGGCAATCTCGGAACCAAAATATCAGTTAAAGCTAATTGTTCGCAGGTCGGGGAGACAGGAGAGGAACAACATACACTGAAATGCATGGCCGTGTCTGGGAAAAAACAGCTTACTTTACCCGCTTGTGGAAAAAGTTGAAGGTAGATTGGAACATGTTGAGTAAATCTGGCATTCGAGATTTCAAAAATGGTAATAAGGTAGAGAGTATTAACGCTTTTCTTAAACAAGAAAATTTCGAATTTAGCGTAAAAGTAGTTCAGACGAAATGGTTTTTTGAGGAGAAAGTTGAAAATTTTAAAACTAACAGCGACCATCAAATTTCAGGAATTAGTAATCGCATCAGTGACTAAAAATGATGTTAACAGTGTGTAGAATCTCAGTAAAAAAGTTCTTAGAGCTTCAGGAAGTGGTAATAGTAAAAAGTTTCAGTAGCTGTTGCGCATGGGGAATTTACCCGTAAAAAGCTTCCCCCGGGATGGGAATAATCAAACACTGTAGGAAAACTTTACATATAACATGACCGATGCTTTAAAAATAAAATTTGATAAAAATTTGGCAAACAGAACACCAGTTCTGAAATGACATTTAATGATTTGGAAAAGAGTTTCTTAACGCAATTTTGGTCTGAAGCAGAAGAAGCGCTAGTTAAAAGTGAGATTCTGAACGGTCCAATCTATAGAGAGAGTGATGGTACTACGAAATCGTTCTGTGAAAAGCAGCTCGAAAGTTAATTCATTAATTAGCCATTCGACGAATTAACACAAACATGCACTGAAACGTAGATTACCGAACAGAGTTCAGTGGGGACTGTTCTGTGGGTCAGATGAGTCTGCTCAATAATTTCTCAAATACATGCACAAGCCAGATAGACCATATGAAAGAAATGAGAGACCAATTTTAATCAGAATAATTATGGAAGCCCGTCACATGGAAGATGGGATCAGAACTTCAACGGCTGAAACCACGAGAGGAGAAATTACTGTAACAATCACAACGAGTTCCATCGCAATGAAAACAGACGAAATTCTGATGGCAATGATAGAGTCAGAAACTGGAATAGTTGTTTGGATATCAAAATAGGTCATGGGGGGGGGGGGGGGGCGGTGAGCAACAACAGACAAAATGATAACCAAAGGCCACATGATGATAGGAATAACCTTTAAACGATTAGGCCTCCCATTGGGAGCCTGTGAATTTGGGGAGAAATACTTAAACCAAAACCAGGCTAGATACAACCGGATAAGACATGATAAGAATCAGGGACCTCTGTCTTGTGGACAGAATGATTTCAGACCATCACTTAATAGAGATAGCCACAGAACGCACCAAAGTTCAATTCAATAAATAGTTTTTGGAAGCAATGAGGAAAGATACAGAGAGTAAAAATGATCACAAACATGAATCAGTAGAAAAATTAGCTTTAGATGATGAGACCATTATAAACTTGTACGATCAGAAGAAGAAACTAAAGTACACAGTGATTTTTATGAATCGTGGGATAATGAATAGCGCAGAAAATTTTGCAAGGAGTCACGACGTTGTTACTGGAAGAGCAGATGATCTCGTGGTAGTAGCAGAAGATGTATTAATGTTGAACAATGAGGATGTTGGGAATGTAGTATCTGAGAGTAGTGTTGATGAATATGGTGACGATAATTGAAGTGTAGAAGAGTTTGATGGACAATTCGATCGAATGGTATATGAATTTAATGATTATGAGGTAGGTAGCAGTAATAGAGACCCTGAAAATCTTCAACTTGAGAATTATATTTTACCAGTACAGTTCAGTAATCCACCAGTGGATAGAAGGTTTAATAGTGCAAACAGTGTGTCTGATGAGACACTAAAAGCAGTATAGTGACAAGATTAAAATCAGAAATAAACTAAAACAATTTGTTTTGTGAGGAGTCTCGTCTCTTTAAGCCAGTAAAGTCACACAAACATGACTCTGTGACAACTGACTAACTTACTTCTGACAATCGTCACGATACAGGGGGATCTTAGCAAAATACAACCGGAAGGGAAAAATGCTGTGACAGATCAAATGGTTCAAATCGCTGTAAGTGTTGTGGGACTTAACATCTGAGGTCATCAGCCCCCTAGACTTAGAACTACTTAAACCTAACTAACCTAAGAACATCACACACATCCATGCCGGAGGCAGGATTCTAACCTGTGAGCGCAGCAGCAGCGCGGTTCCGGACTGAAGCGCCTAGAACCGCTCGGCCAATGGGGTCGACTGTGACAGATCAGGATTTGGAGAAACAGTAGATTTGTTACGTGAAAACCACGAAAACAAAGAAACTGAAACTTATGGGAGTCCTTACATTCATAGTAAGACTGAAGATTGGCAAGGCTGTAGCTTGATTGATGTAGGTAGTCCCAAAAGTGCCGTATCAAGGAAATTAAGGGACAAAATTAAACTAAGTACAGATTTCGTAGAATTACCAGTTGTTGGAATAAAAATAAGAGAAGCCACTTGCAAGGTTAGAATTATAAATAGGTAAGTCCTTTTATCATTCTATATAAAAATATTCAGTTCACAAAGGCTGTTTTGTTGTCTCTGACCTGAATGAAAATGTGTTGTTAGATATGAAGTGGACACTGAAGAAAGTGGCAAGTTTTGATTGGGTGAACGAGAAATTTATATTTACAGAAGCAAAATGGGAAATAAGTTCAGTAACAAATATATTCATTCAAAACTGAGGAGACAGGAGCATTCAAATTCTAGAAGTGAGTTTTGCAGGTGACAAGAGATAATGGGGAAAAGTCCGATGATGACAAATCTAGTAACCTAGTTGAAGCAAAATTACAAGAGCCTCAGAAATTAAGTCCTGATCAAAAATAAATTGAGGGAATTGTTACGACATTATTATGATGTATTCGATGGAAATCTGGTAAGGTAAAGAATCATGAGTGTAGACTCAGATTAAAGCCACATGACCCTTTTTTCATAAAGCCATATGGGGTACCAATCTGTAGACGAAAAACTCTGGAAAAGTAATTTTACAGAGATAAGTATTAGTGAGTATAACATTACATTGTTACTGGGTTCTAAATATGGTAGTAGTGTCAGAGCAGTGTTAGAATCGAGACACCTGAAAAAATTTCTAAAATGAGAAAAAGATCTTCCTGAGAGTGCTGACGAGCTCATATATAAATTCTAACATATGACGTTTATGACGACAGTCATGCTCATAAATTAAGGAAAACTGCAGAATGTGGAACCACACAACGTGGCACTACAAAAAACTTGCCCTAATAGCATAGGTACATAGGGAACACACACGACACAAATCTGTAAGTCCACGGTATTGGAGATACGTTGAGAAAACCGTCCTGAAACGCATGTGCTACAAAACGCCACTGTTTCCTGCGCATGTACCCCGACATCAATATGGGATATGCTCACCATGCACATGTACACAGGCCACGCAACGGGTTGGCATACTCTGGATCAGGTGGTCGAGCACCTGCTGGGGTATAGCCTCCCATTCTTGCACCAGTGCCTGTCAGACCTCCTGAAGTGTCGTAGGTGTTTGAAGACGTGCAGCGATACGTCGACCGAGAGCATCCCAGACATGCTCGATGGAGTTTAGGTCTGGAGAACAGGCAGGCCACTCCATTCGCCTGATATCTTCTGTTTCAAGGTACTCCTCCACAATGGCAGCTTGGTGGGGATGTGTATTATCATCCATCAGGATGAAGGTGGGACCCACTGCACCCCTGAAAAGGCAGACATACTGGTACAAAATGACGTCTCGATACATCTGACCTGTTACAGTTTCTATGTCAAAGACATGCAGGGGTGTACGTGCACCAATCACAATCCCACCCTACAGCATCAAACCACGACCTCCATACAGGTCCCTTTCAAGGACATTAAGGGTATCTGGTTCCTGGTTCATGCCAGATGAAAACCCGTCGAGAATCACTGTTCAGACTATACCTGGACTTGTCCATGAACATAACCTGGTAGCACTGTTTCAATGACCATGTACCGTGTTCTTGACACCAGGCTTTACGGGCTCTCCTGTGACCAGGGGTCAGTGGAATGTACCTTGCAGGTCTGCGGGCGAATAAACATGTCTGTTCAGTCGTCAGTAGACTGTGTGTCTGGAGACAACTGTTCCAGTGCCTGCGGTAAGGTCCCAAGCAAGGCTACCTGCAATACTCCGTGGTCGTCTGCGAGCACTGATGGTAAGATATCGGTCTTCTTGTGGTGTTGTACACTTTGGACGTCCTGTACTGTAGCACCTGGACACGTTTCCTGTCTGCTGGAATCGTTGCCATAATCTTGAGTGCACACTTTGTGGCATACAGAGGGCCTGTTCTACAACCTGCTGTGTTTGACCATCCTCCAGAGGCCCTAGTTATCTACCCCTCATAACGTTATCAATATGTGTTCTTTGAGCCATTTTCAACACATAGTCACCATTGGCACATCTGAAAACTCTGCACCCTTACTCGTTGCACCATACTCTGACATGCACGAACACACCTCTGTGTATGTGGACAGATGCCAGCGCCACCATGCGACGACCGCAGGTCAAAAGCAGCGCATTGTCATACCCCGAGGTGATTTAAACTCGCAAACCGCCCACCAGAGCGTTGTTTCACCATGTATCAGCATTATCCTTAATTTATGAGCATGAGTGTAGTTTGGACCTCACCTCTGGCTTTCATCTGCTAGCACTGGAACCAAATTCAAGGAAATTTACTGCATTTTTTATGGGGAAAGAAGCTGCCAATACTGTATTATACCCTTTTGACGCAATGTTTCGGTTACAGAGATTATTAAGGCTTTAGATTTTGTTTTAGGAAAGGAACTTCTGACTAAATTAACAATTTATGTTGATGATGTTTTGATCACTGGGGAACGTTGGGAGAATCATTTCAATACATAGAGGGAAGTTTGCAACAAATTAAGGCAAGCCTGGGTGCTTCTTAAACAAGTAAAATGTAAATTTACTGAGAAAAACAAAAATTCTTGGCCACAGCATCTCAGAAGACGGAATTTCGCCAGACGAAGAGAAAGTCGAAGCCAAAGCAAAATTCCCAATTTTGTAAACAAAGAAACACTTAAGTCTGTTTTTGCCTTGTGTGGATACTACCGAAAATTCCTGATTACTCAAGCTTTAAATGCATCCTGTTTGAACAAACTACTCAAGAAAAATGCTCTGTGGGCATGGTTCCAAGGTTGCCATGAAACCTTTGATAACCTAAAGTCACAGTTGTGTAACAGTAAAATATTATACAGGTCTGATTTACCATTCCGTTTCGTATCATGGCAGATAGCAGTAACTTTGCTGCGAGCTCAACTTTTCCAAGAAGTAGTAGTAAATTGCCATGTAGGAGACAGAGCCATCGCCTTTGCTAGCTGAACGTTACAAAAACACGAGAAATCCTACACTGCAACTGAAAAGGAATTGTTGGCTATTTATTGGGCTTTTGTCATATTCCGGGCCTCAGTCTGTGGTCTACATAGACCATAAAGCACTGATCTAAATACTGGGGCGTTAGTTAGACCATGACTGGACAACTCTCTTCCTCCAACAATTCAATTACATCATTAAGTATATCAAAGGCAGGACAAATTAATCGCCAACGCAGTATCAAGACTTCCAGTGGGGGATGATTTTGACGATGGTAGTGGGAAGTGTGAGAAAGACTTCAGGATTATGTATCTAAAAGGGGTAAGTGATGAGCAAGAAATTAGAAACATTTGTAAAGACAAGCCATGGGAAGCTAGTTAAGAGTTATCTGAAAAAGTAGGAAAGTATTATAAAGTATACAAACGGACTTTACTTGGGTGAAACAGTACTGACAGTGATTTTTTGAAATTATGTTGGCCTGAACAATACATTGATGTCTTAATTAAATATACACACACAAGTTTTGGGCATTGTCGAACATTATGAAATGCGTACCAGATTCCAGGAAAATGTTTATTTCTACGATATCGCTAGGAGAGTTAGGAAGCTGTTAGCGAACTATAATAGAACCAAAGAGTGAAAGTGACGAATCAAACTTGCAGAAGTTTTCTGCAGAATCTTCTGCAAAAAGACTGACATGAACTTGTCTCAGTAGATCTGTATGGAGCTTTACCAAACACTAAAAATCGTTTCCGCTATGTCTTTGTCATGACTGATGTATTTTTGAAATTTATAAAATTGTACCCACTTAAGAAAGCAGCTAAACAGGAACATTATCTTCAAAATTAGGAGGGACTACTTCACTAATGTAGCAAAACCGAAAAAGATATTGTCTGATTATAGGACACAGTTCACTTCTAGATCATGGAAATCATTTACAGAAGATGAAGGGCTAGACCGTATTTTGATATCTGGCTACCACCCTTCGAAAACCCTGCTGAATGATAGAATGATACATATGCAAAATAGAGAGGTTGTTTCAAACTTTTGTAACAGGAACCATAACAGCTGAATTGGTTGTGTAAGCGAGTTTGAAGACATCTTGAACAGTATCCAACACTCCTGGAGAGGGTTTTCCCCTTTATGAGATTTTGTTTAGTAGCAGACAAGCCTACGTAACTGGTAAAATAGTGGAATTCCCAGCACACAAGTGCATGAGCAATCAGTAGAGAGAATAGGTTGTTAGGAAAACTATGGAAGCTTAGGGAAATGTTAGGAGACAGAGACATGACAAAAGACTGAAACCGATACACTTCAGAATAGATGATATGATACTTTTTAAAACTAAAAAGTCCTAATCAATTCTTGACATTTATATTCGGGCATTCAGAGTGCAAGGCAACAACAACCATAAAGCTGTATCCAAGATCTGGCAGACTGTTTGGTCTGCAAAATGTGACGGAGTTAATACCCTATAGGGCAGCGATCAATGCTAAATACTGATAAAAACTTGACGAAAAAAAGAGACCATACCTTTTGTAAATAGTAACCTGTAACTTTGTGTATACATTTTACCTTATTCTGTATGTGTAATTATTGTCATGTATACCTCAAGAGGACATACAATCTCTGTACGAGTATGTCAAATGCATGACGAGCATTACACATCCTAGCTATGTAGCACCTTTCTTCTTTTTGGTTTATCAGTACTGCATCTTCCCCTCATTCTGTAAATTGGTCAGTGCAATTATCACCTACTGTCATGTTTAGTTCAAGTAATGAAAAAAATTAGTACTTAACTCAGGAAGATTTACTGGTCTTGTTTTCAGAAAACTTTCTGCTAAGTTTTCTTGTGTTTAACATGTATACATAAATACCATAACTAGGACAAATCTTACTGTAGAACTAGTCGACATTATCCTTTTTGAGAAATCATCATAAGACAAGTAAGAACAAGTCCTACAAGTAATGCAAGAATATATCTAATGATTTTTCACAAAAAGGATGTGTAGCATATGAGTATAATAAACTGCTACATAGTAAAGGATAAAAGTAACTAACTTGACCTTTGACTTTGACACAGATAAGACAGGTGTGGCATTTAAAGTCTCTTTTGATTTATTTTGCCTAGATGCATGCATTTTAAAATTTTTTTACTTGTCTAATATAAAAATCTGTGAAAAAATTTGACTGTAGGTGAATATTTTTTCTGCATGTCTGCTGTAAGGAGAGAACATGTTACATGCAGGATGAGTTGGCGGTCGGAGGTTTCCGTTTCTCTAGTTCTCAGAGAACGCCAGTTAAAGTCGGAGAAAACTGCTACAACTCGCGATGAAGACTCTGTCTCTCTTGGTTGTTAAAGTACTCACAATCGCCATAAGATTTTCTGGAAACACTTTCAGAATGAGGAGGTTGAACAATAGTGGCAGTGTGATATCTTCTGACTAACAAACTGGTCATTTAGGGAACATCTTGAACACATAAGCTGATGGCGAAATGCTGCATGTCGTTCGGACCGTGATAGTAGCAGATTCGCCCAGTATTGTTAATTTGCAAAGTAATCACTATGAACTGTACTGCTAAACACACTAATCGTTTTATGAAAGTCCAGGGATCCAACACCAAATAAAAGTTCCTACATCACATGTACCTTCATTTTCACAAAAATAAATTTTCGATACTCGGTAACTGCAATTACAAGTTGTATCTCCTCTGTACTTCAAATTACGTCCATGTGCAAACTTATCTGACCTCCCAAAAACAAACACTCTCCAATCGGCATTCCTGTATCCAACAATTACAAAAAACATAAAGGCTCTTTTTCACAGCAAACTGCATTGTCGTCTCAATTATGGTAGCACATTATCGCTGGTACTTGCAGCCAGAATATTACAATAACATTACATTTCATAGGGACATTACAAGAAGCTTTTGAAATAATGAACTTGATTTTGTAAATTTATCTATAGCATATAACTTTACCTGTGTACCCACAACTTTGACTAAAGACAACATCCAAAGACAAGAACACAGTCAGAAAACAGACAAAAACTCCTGTAGCAGCTAATATAGAATAAATGATGGTAAGAATCTAAATATTTTGTGACTATAATACGACCACTGGTCATAAATTATGTTCTTTTTCATGTATTACCAATTACTTTTTCACACGAATATCTATCTACCTGTGTGCTTATCCCAACCCAGACTTAACATGTAATATTGCGCACTCATAGTGGACTATGCTATTGCAGTGATGGTGCTAACAATAAAAGGAAACTCTGACAGCCTGTAAGTAGGCTGTTAAGGTTTTTATGTTGGTAACGCCACGTAGCACTCTGTATGGAAATCACTGACTGTGCTGTGTGCAATCTGTGGCTGGTTGGCATTGTTGGAATATTCGCTATTGTAGTGTTGGGCAGTTGGGTGTGAACAGCACGCAGTGTTGTGGTTTGTCTGTACTTTGTCAACTATTCATATTTTTTTGGAACCACTGTGATAGTATGAGAGTTTTGAATGTTGTATTTGGTAAGGGATCATGATTTTTGAAGTACGTTTGAAGTAGATGACTTTATTGAAGGTTTTGAAATTACTGAAAGAAGCTGCGACGATTCTGAGATGTGATTGATCTGTTATGATGTTATTATTACGACGACGATGTGTTTTATGCTGTTCAGATATGTTTATGATCAATAAGCTGATGCTATATGAGGAATGTGATTATGTGTTTATATGTATATGAATAATGAATAGAAGTTAGGGACTCTGGTTTGTGAAAAAGGATGTTGGAAACCAAGAATCGTACTTTAAGAGTTATGACATGTGTGTCCATGCGTGAATGTGAGTAGCACAACACTGTTATTCATGAGATTTCGTTTCTATGCATTTCTACTGTAATTTTTCGACCTGTGAATTTTTTTTACATGACACTGTCACTGTAGAGGAAAATGCTGTCGTAAATAATTCGCTAAGAAAGCTAAGTGACCTTGACATAATGCATTGTAGGTGCCCAGCTACGCAACAGTCGCCTGAAAAAAAAGCCATGCATTTCAGAGGCACAACAAAAAAGGAGGGATCATTAACCTCGCTATTGGCATTTCTTTGTAGAAAGCATCGCAAATACGCACTCATACTTGAAAACATATAATTACACTTTGAAGCTCGTAATTTCTGATATTTACTGAAATGCCTAATGAAATGAAGTGAAACATTTTACGTCTATTGTCTTGCTAGTTGAGAGATTTTTTACTGCCTTATGAAATTCCATATGGCTAGTGAATGACGTTTCACTTCTTGCTTTATGTATATATTTGCTCATTTTGTTTAATATCTAGTTTCTAGCTGTACTGCAGGATTGGTTAAAATAAGACTTAATAGATGCACTAATAGAAAAGTTTTCTATCTACATAGCCAGTAAAGAATAACTTCATGATCTACTTTCTTAGAAAAGGAAGCACGTATAGACATTTCCCGTCACAATTTTTTCAACGATTTGGTAAGTTTTTTGATAGAGTAAGTTTTGTGTTGCATCACCCTAATGTTAAGAGCTGATTTATATATTAGACATTTCCTAACTTTACTGTAATATTTTTTCTGCTTAAGCTTTGTTAAGTTTAGATATAAGTTACTGCATTTGCTGCTGAAGTTTGCCTGGTATAGTGCTACTGCATTTTACTTTGTGTTACCCTGCTAAGCCAGTTTTACTAGTGATTTATTTTTCTTGTTGCTGTGCATTGGCTCATATTAGTTGTAATGTTGCATTTGCTTTGCTAATTTAGATATACTGCTGCTTGCTTTGCCAGTTTGCATTTTTTTGTCATTGCTGTTTGTGTTAATTGTTTTGTGCTG
This sequence comes from Schistocerca serialis cubense, assembly GCF_023864345.2. Classification (NCBI taxonomy): domain Eukaryota; kingdom Metazoa; phylum Arthropoda; class Insecta; order Orthoptera; family Acrididae; genus Schistocerca; species Schistocerca serialis. The sequence goes on along the minus strand of NC_064639.1, from coordinate 1,146,437,275 downwards.
TTGCATTGCCTTGTCCCTTAGTATATATATCTGAGTTCAATAGATTGAAGTTAGCTTAAGAGGGGATAGGCTATATAAGAGAAGAGTTGCAGTGAATTGGAAGACATGCATTGAGAAGCTATAAGAAAAAAAGTTTGAGAAAAAAGTAGTGTACAATGAAGAATAAGTATTTTGAAAGAGAATATGAACAAAAAAGTAGGGTTAAGGGACAACAGGCATAGATAAGACTTTTTGGAAATAATGATGAACTAGGGAGATCTCCAAGAAGTAAAGAAAGTTTTGTTTGCAAATCAAATACAATAAATACTGCAGTACCAAATGTCATATTGAAAACAAACCCCATCCTTTCTTTTTGTGTTATTTCTCTATGTGTTTATGTACCCTTGTGTAATTGTGTTCTTCCTGTGTTTATCTGATAAGAGTTATGTTGTAGAATTTTTCTAATAATATGTTATTTACTTTGTAAAGATGTTTAGACATTATTTATTCTGTTCTGTTTTAATGCTCATATGTGAAGTTGATGTTTCGAAAGCTATTCTGATCTTTTATATATTTACTTATGTCATAATTCCTGTAACACAGATGTATATGTTTATTTCTTCTCTTTTGTAAAGCTTGTGTTACTACAAATGTTATCTGTACTATTATATTCTTTAATGATGTGTTTTGTACCTTTGTAATTGTATTCTCATGTTGTAAATTTGTACTTGTATAGACACCAGTTCTTCATATTAAGTATTTTCATTTCACTGCACACATTTCTGTTGGTCATAGTATATGCACAATATGTGAAAGAAAAGGGACTGTTAGTGCTTGCATGTGTGTTGATAACTCAGCAAGGTACTGGTTACCAGCATTGCTGGTTTTAAGGATATTTCAAAAACTTTTTGTGATTGCACAAGTGGTGGTTTATGGACTTGCTATATTAAGTGCAAGACTCCTCAGTGGTGATTGTGCACCCGCACAGTTGCAACGGATGGCTGCTAGCCATCTGTACCAAGACTACAGTGGGTCTACACCTTTGATGTCCCACCAATACCATTATTTCTACAAAGACTACAGTGGGTCTGCACCTCTGGTGTCCCACCAATACCACAATCTCTACCAGGACTACAGTTGGTCTGTTCTGTGATGACCTACTTACCAATATTCTTCAGAACTTGGGCTGACTCTGCTGTGGGTGTGCTCTATTGCGGCCCATTACTTGTCTGCATGTCAAGAGTCAGCACTGTCCTCCCGTTGGAAGGACAACTCTACTTCTTCAAGACTGCATGGAAATCCACTACTTCTGTGTGCATTTTCTTTTACTGATCAGACTTTGTGCATTTTAATTACTACTGTGATGAATGATCAGGACTGTCTTTATGGACAGTGGACAATTTTTGCTTTGACCAACAGTGTATCAATAATTGTGTGCATTTGATAGATTTGTTAACGTTCATATAAAAAAATTAACAAGTATGTACTGGGCACTGCCCAAAACAATTTGTAAAATTTTTTGTGGGGAGCACGGGGGCTATGGATGGCAGAATTTTGAGAGCGGACTATCTGGACATGTGTCCGTCAGAAAAAGGAAATTTGTAAGACTGGATGTCTTGAACTGATATCTATGTTATGACTTTTGAACACTATTAAGGTAAATAAATTGTATATTCTCCATCAAACTCTTTCATTTGCTAACTATGCCTATCAGTAGTGAGTGCCTTTAGTAGTTAGAATCTTTTATTTAGCTGGCAGTATTGGGGCACGCTGTATTGCAGTATTTTGAATAACGAGGGTTTTGTGTGAGGTAAGTGATTCATGAAAGGTATAGGTTATTGTCAGTCAGGGCCATTCTTTTGTAGGGATTATTGAAAGTTACATTGCGTCACACTAAAAATATTGTGTGTCAGTTTAGTGATGATCAGAATAAGTAAAGAGAGAAATGTCTAGTACGTTCAGTTTAGCTCAGCTGTTTGAAAATCAAATAACGTAAGAGGTTTACCAGCACAGTAATTTATTATTTTCCAAAGGGGACGTTTCAAGCCATTAATGGAACAGACAGACAGCAACTGTAGAAATCTACTAGATGTTCCAGCCTGTTCGAGGACAAAAGGAGACGCCCAAGATAAGTTTCATTACACATTTTTATGCATAATTTGTAAAGAGAGACTTTACTATGTAAATATTCAGATTTTTTTAAAACAAGTGGTTATTCAGCTGAAATCTATTCATCTTTGCGTTCTTTTGTAAATAGTAGGCTAGAACTTGAGAAATTTGCTATCTGTTGTAAGTAGCAGCTACAGATTACGAATTTGCAATATTTTGTAAATAATAGAACTTGAGAATTGTGGAACCTCTTTGCTTTTAAAAGTTTGAAAACTGGTAGGTTTTTTAATTAATAAAGTTTGTGTAATTATTTGTTTTATCATTGGTTATGTAACTTTTTTGGCAATGGTTCAGACGCCATCTCTTACATGTTATACATGGAACTGATGATGAGGATGTTGTGTAATAGGACTTAATGAGGGACACTTTATAAAATGTTCGATACTGCTCAAGATAGATTTTTTGTATACTACCCCAAACACGTTACACAGAACACAGTATGTAATGAAACATCTTTTGCTCCATAATTTATGATATGATGATAATTAATACCTCATACACTTAGCTTACAAGCCTGCAAAGTAAAAGTAATTAGACAGTATCTGTAATTACCAATAATCAATCATTTTGAAATCAGGCATTTGAGTGAAGATGTCATGATAATGTTAGCACCAAATTGCAGCTTGTAAATGTAAACAGAAAATTAATTGCTAAAATTCTATTTTAGTTTAAAATTCTATTATTTCATGTGAAGCAAAATTAGTACAGTAGAGCGTCGATTATCCGAAGTAATTGGGGGACATGGGTGTTTGGAAAACTGGTTTGTTCAGATAATCGAACTGTACATGTTTATTTGCCAAAAAGAAGTACTGTATAGTAAATTTATTCATAAAAACTGGCATCTCCTTTAGTATTACAAAGTAACGTACAAAGGCAACTTCAGTAGGAATATATAGTATGTGGCACAGTTTATTAAACAAAAATATATACATATTACATACGCATTTTGTATGAACAATACAAACAGTATACAAAATTAATGTTTAAAAAAATCGTTTATTTTGGTCTGTCTAAGCAAGCCTACACGCTTACGAGCAGTTAAGTCACGTACTTATTTCATTACAGATATCTGAAACTGGTCACTTTCATCTTGGGCTTCAAACCATCGCAAGGCAGTATCTAAACAAGTGAACGCCTCAGAAGCTGTTGGTATACTTTCATCTTCACTTTCTGGAACACTGATTGATGAGATGCTGGCGGCGACATCTTTATCAGTGACGACGTTTACAATCTCGCTGTCCTGCATGATTTGGTGTCCTGGATCTGCATCATCGATATTCATCCATTCATGAACGTCTTCTTCATCACATTCATGGCAATCTATTTCTTTTAGCATACCGAGAATTTCGGACATATCGTTCTGTTCGTCTTTTTCAATCATACCTTGTGAATTTTCTTCTGTGTCCAAAATTTTATTCCAGGCTTTCTTCAAATTCTCTTCCTTTACACTATTCCATGCTGCACTGATCATGTAGGACGCGTCTTTCAAGTCAATATTCTTATGATTTCTTAAGAGACTTTCTTCTCCATCCTCTTCTCTTTCTAACAATAACTTACCCAACAATTCTTTCCTGTAATATCGTTTGAAAGTCTCAATAACGCCTTGATCCATGGGCTGTAATAAGGAGGTTACGTTAGGTGGAAGAAATATTACCTTTATGAACTCGTCTTTTTCGTTTAAAATATCACATGACGGATGAGTTGGTGCATTGTCAAGGAGAAGTAGTGTTTTCTCCCTCTTCCCATTCTTTAGCTGATAAGCTTTTACAGAGGGTACGAAAACGTCCAGAAACCACTTCATAAAAATCGTACTATCCATCCAGGCACTCTTTTGTGAGGCGTACACAACAGGCAAGGCTGACATATTAACGTGCTTGAAACAACGCGGTTTTTTACTTTTACCAATGACGAACATAGGCAGTCGGTGACTTCCAGTAGCGTTAGCACAAGCCAAAGCTGTAATACGGTCCTTGCTTGTTTTAGCACCAGGTGCTGCTAATTCATGACGTGAAACAAGAGTTTTTCTCGGTAAAGCTTTGCAGTTAAGTCCAGTTTCGTCAGCATTGTAAACGTTTTCGAGAGCATAATCTTCTTCCCTTTAATATGACCCTTAGTTTGACTTTGAAAGAATCAGCTGCTGAAGAATCAGCCGACAGTTTTTCTCCCTGTATTGTAAGCTCACGAATGCTGTGTCTTGACTGGAAGCGTTTTAACCAGCCCATGCTCGCTTTAAAGTTCGAAGGCCCTCCAAGTTTTTTGTTGAACTGCATTGCCTTCTCACACAGAATGGGACCTAAGAGAGGTTCTCCTTCCGATCTCGTTTGTGTAAACCACTTGTAAACAGCATCATCTAGATCTGTGTTAGTGGCGAGCTTCATAGTTTTACGGCTTGTTGATCCATCAGTAGAATCAAGCATAGCTATAAAATTTGCTATGATTGTCTTTTGTTTTTTTATATCCGTACTTGTCGACTTCCCCACCTTGTACTCATTGGATAACGTGGTTTCCGATTTACCTTCTTCTTACCTTTTAATAATCTCGTACTTGTCCCTCATAGAAAGGACAACACGTTTACGTTCAAGCATTTTGTATCGTCAAGTTCACTTCTTCACGCAGCAGCACACAAGTGGTCGTAACAGAGAACAGAAGGTGACTGTTTGCACCGTGAGAAGCTCTTCTTTGGGGCGCGCAATCCTTCAAACTGCGCGGAGCGGCACGCCTCAACTCTAAGCTGGCGCAGCTGTTGCTGCGAACAGCTTTGATACTGCCGCTACTTCTACTGTCAGTGCCAAGCCGACAGAAGTCTGCCGATTGTTGAAACACAGCGACTGGCGCCTTGGCCGGTCAGTAGTGCCTTGTGAAGGCCCCATTAGAAGCAATGTTCGGCTAGCGGTGGCCCAGTGCGGCGACTACTGTGGGAAACTTGGTTTGGGAGTGAGGGGGATGATGGACGGTAGGGTGGGAGAGTAACAGGTGCGAGCGAGTACACAGTTCGGTTAAGCGGTCGTTCGGTTGACCGACGTTCGGATAATCGACGCTCTACTGTAATTCGACATGTTTCACGACATCAGATGTAAGTACTCACGTAGGATCTTAGGGAATCATGTTAATAAAGATGCCAGACTCAGAATACCTGTAATTAATATTGTATTTACCACCTCCAGCACTTCCTATACAAACAAACGACCTTCTTGGCCTCTTCACAAAATAAAGTTTCTGTATAAAATGTGAAGCTTGTAATCTTATTCCACGGTCTGCAACGTCCTCCAGTTTATGTTTGCACAAAAGTTATTGAGTAATTAATAAAAAATCTATGATTTAGTGTCAACTATTGTTAATCGCATTTCATCACTTTAGTTTCGTCTCAAACCTAAAACGTATACTTGAAAGTGTAATCGTTAAAAACGTTCATTTGTTTACCTCAAAATTGTGTTAACACAATATTTTTCTAGTGAAACTTTCTAATTGTAGTTTGATATATCTATTTAGCAAATAACGTTACCAAAAGAGCACATATTGTCGAGGAAGTGTATAAGCAGTGCCAAATAAAATAAAAATTTAGATTGTCTAGTTAACTGCGAATTTATTGTCGAGGAAGTGTATAAGCAGTGCCAAATAAAAGAAAAAGTTCAGATTATGTAGTTGTTCTGTGACAAAAGGTCCGTGTAACTATGTTGTTTGAGAAAATACACAACTGTCAAATTGGGTATTTTTGGGTTGACTTTTATTTGAAACACCAGGTCCTCAGTATTAACTTCTCAGGACTATCTGGAAGTGGATTAAGCAGCCCATTGTACTGTTTCTACAATGTGGTTGCGATTGTTATTATAAAAGATAAGTAGTCAGCCTTCTAAAGTTGACAGAAACTTGTTATTAAGTTAGTCAATTTTTTCAAGCGTTGTGAAGTTTAACTGATTACTCAGATGATGTCTGTGTTAGAATGTCTGTTTTGGTGTGTATTTACCCACGACACATACGACACATCCCAGTATTCACAGTGGTTGGGCCTTCAGTTACAACTTATGCTCACATTTGGTGTTTAGAGGAACTTACCTGTTCTTCAGGGCCTGAAAGAACACTGCCGAATTGCTACAGAAGGTGCAAGATACTTGGGACAATCTTTGGCAGTATCCAGTTCGTCTCCTTTTAGAATGTTTCCTTCTGAGAATACACACCTGCATTGCCACAGCAGGAATATGTTGTGTATTGATGCTATGTTTTGAGCCCCCTTTACTTTGATGTGTGTTTCACTTGGTCTGAATTTGTTATCATATACAGCTGCAATGATGAACTATCTGTCACCCCACTTGTCAATAAAATGAGCTTGTCCTTAAGGGTGTTACAGATTTTTTTCCAGCAGTGTATTTCATCCTCGACAGCCCCCTTCAGATGCCAACTTCACAATGAAGTTCACAATTACATCCTCTGCTTCCTGTTAGTTACATAAGGCTCAAAACATTTTATGGGACTGCTTTTGACACCATAATGTTCTAATTTACTTACGAGAATCCTGTAATTTACACAGTCAAAGGGTTTTGACAGGTCACAGAAAATACCAGTAGCCTCTAATTTGTTATTTAAAAAAATAAGTACATTCTCACTGTAATAAATAGGCCTTCTCTATAGTGGAACCCTTAAGGAATCCAAACTGTGTCTTGGACAATATATTATTTGTGATCATATGCTTAAGAAGATCCTTGAACACAACCTTTTCAAATATTTTAGAACAAGCTGCAATAGTGAAATTGGTCGCTAGTTTGACAGTATCTCTTTATCCCCCTTCTTGTAAAGAGGTTTAACTTCAGTATATTTTAGCCAATCTGGAAATGTTCCACTGCTAAGACTAAGAGACTGATTACACAAATTACCTAAGATGGGACTCACCTCACATGAACACTCTTTGACTAACTTCATTGATATGTTACAATAACCACTAGAATACTCTGATTTTTTAGGATGTTATGATGGATGCTTGTTCTTTAGAAGACATGAGTGTTATTTCCATTTTACTGAAGTTGTGTGTAGAGACTGGTCTCAGATATTCCATTGTACTGTTTACTGACCTGATAATCGCAAGCTGCCAGCAATAGAAACAAAGTACTTGTTTAAGAGGTTTGCAACAGTCATGCACTTGTTACCAATGTCTTGTTTATTTTTAGAGTTGTCACCATCTGACTCTGTCTTCGCTATATCCTATATAGTTTTATTTGGTTGCCTGTTGTATTTATTTTTTTCTCATAGTAAAGCTGCTCAGATTTCAGGAGTACTGGCTTCTATATATTGCAGTGTTCTTTGAAAGCATTACAATGCTAACATCAGTACTGTTCCTGATATGAGGTAAAGTCACCTTTTCCAGTAACTTTATTAATGGATACTTTTTGTTTTCCATTTGAGTCAGAAGTACTGTAAACATGTATCCAGTTCATGTCTTTGAGCAATCCCCTACAATTCTCGATCTTTGACTGATTTATTACTTTCCTGTGCTCATATGTAATAATTTTTATATGTTGATATGTTTCGAAATTTAAAATGAGATGAGACCTATAATAATCAGATAAAATAAAGTCACTTGTGAACATGCACACACATGTGAGCAAACATCCTTTCAACGTTTTGTTATAAGAACAATGTTGAAAGAAACAAGTGCATTATGAATTACATCTGGTCATGTAATCCAGAATTGTTGTTTGTTTTAGATATATATGAAGTACTTCTGCATAAAACTTTGTTGGTTAAGATTTAAATCAATGAATTTTAGTTACTAGTGAAAAATGAAACCTTAGTCAAAAGCGTCACATTGAAATATAAATTCATTAAAAACTTGTAATATCTTCCAGGAGAAGAAGACAATACCTACCTTAGAATGATGAACGTGCACTAACAACTGCACACTGCATTTGCTTATGAAATGTGTATCAGCTTTAAAACTTGTTTATTCAGTAGTGTTACAATATCGAAAGTCTGAAAACATTGTGTAAAACGTAATATACATATTAATGAAAGATAATATAATAGCAGCAACTTATGAATTATGGAAGACATCTGGATTACATTATAATGTCACAGTTCCTTCACAGTTACTTAGTGCCTTCATAACATTACCAACACTATTTGCAGGAACATAATATAGCAATGGACATAATACTATAATGTACAATTCAAGAAGTTTTAACATGGTGCTGCTTATTGTATGAAAGACAGAATGTCAAGCAATTTTAGCATTACAAAGTGGTTTTTTGATTCCATAGTTTGAGAGTACATAGACAGTTGTTATATTTGCATGTTATATATGCATCATAACTACATGAAATAATTTCTACAGCTACATATTTTACTTATTACGTTACTTATATTACTCAGTACACTCCCTTTAAATGAAAAAGTATCACTCACTCCTACTTTTTATTAAATTAATCTTTTACATTAGCTATTGGTATATAAACGAAATTATGCACTGATTCTGAAATATTTTTTTCTACAAAAGAAAAAAATTCTGTCTTCTAGGTTACAATAAACTGACATACTACCACAGGATAATAAAATATTTGAAAATATATAATAATTTTCTGTAGTTATCTTCAATCATTTTATATATCTTTATAAAAATCAAGGACTGCATGCTAATAACTTGTACATTTTATATACAAATTATATGTCTTATATGACAAGTGGCTAGCTCACGAAGAGCAATAGATGCACCAGTAACACCAACTTCAAATATAATATTGTTTTCTTTTCGAATTATTCCTAAATCTACCTTCACATGAATGATATGAGTGATCATAATGTTGCATCAATACTGTTGCTAAAGAATGATTCACTGATGTCTCTACCTTTTATTTTAAAATAATCTGCACCAATGAGAGTTTATTGTTTTTATTCAATATCAAAAGAGACAGCTCTAAATTACTAGGCATCAACAAAATAAATGACTTCTTATCACTGCTCTATGTCATATAAATATCATCACATTAATCATTTCTTCACACATCTCACATTGAATGAAATGCAGGAAATCTGTCCTAAGAAATGTTATCTCCATCATTTAGTATTTATAAATCTCTTCCAGTAAACAATTAACAACCATTAATAAGTATGTAGCACACTGGTATAGCCTTGGATAAAAACTCTTCAATTCAATTAATGATATCAAATACACAAGAATTCACAATCTCATCTATCAACTCTTAAGAGAATGTGAAATATTTGGGGATTAGTTCTTGAGTATCTGGCTGTACATAAATAACTTAATGTTATGTTAAGTATTTCGTGCTACAGCTAATGATTAGGTTGACTCTTAGTCATTTTGCTATTAATGATGTTTGTTAAGCTATATCTCCTGAAATGAAATATATTGTTGTCATACTGAACTATGTATGATTGGTTCATATAGTGTATATATGTTAGTATGCATATCACAAAGTATCTAAAACATGGAAGTGTAATACTTTAAAAGTCCTTTACTTTCTTGAAAATCAGTTTTCCCAACTTGTACATATATCACGTCATAATCTGAGAAGTCTGTGTGATGTTTATATAGCAAAAAATTTACTTCTTCAGTATTTCTGGTATGTTTTCTAAAACTGAAATTTAAACCAGAATCTTTGATAAGTTATATGTAAATTGCATTTATGATTGTTAGCAGCTTTTTGCTATTGATGTCTACATTTAAAGTTCTAAAAAATAATTATCACCAATGGTATCTGCATTTTTCATGTGTCTACACGTATTTTACATTGTTATATTTTATCATAATTAAAATCTTCCTTAAAGCTGCGATACACCTATTTTTATGCTGGAAAAGTTCTGTAGGAGACATATTTACAGCATTAGAAGTAAAATCTGTGCATTCAGCTAAGTCAAATGTAGCTTTCAGAGGTTATATATTTTAAATGCATTTTTTGGATTAATTATTATACAAGTTTGTAAATATTTGCTATTTACACAAAATAAAATGTATATAAATGCTTGTAGTACTTGAAGATAAACTGCAAATTAGTCCAGTGAATCAATGAAGTACTACCTCACTGATATTGTCCTCAAGCATGTGCGCTACATTGCTGCTCTCACTGAAAATATGAACTGCTGATGATGTGTATTATTGTTTCTTCAGGAACTGCAACAAAGTCAAGATCTCTGAAATGCTAACTTTTTTGTTTAAATTGTATTTTTGAAGCGTATTTGCTGTTTGAAGAATTGTGATGTTGTGAAGTCACCAATACAGCGAAAATCTTGGATTTTAGTAAAAGTGTTTCATTAAAAGCATGTCTTCATGTGATTGGAGAACTAAATGTAGTAATTCTGTTCAAATATGACATTGATAAAAGTCTATTTTTTAAAGATGACATATGCTTCAGTGAGTGTGCCCAGTTTCATCATACAGTGAACATTCATTTTGAGAAAACACTACCTTATACTTTTATACTACTGTTAAACATTTGGCACAGAAGTCAGACACTGTAAAGATTTCACGATAAATATTTCTGGGTTTTCAGTACCTTCGACAACTTTTCTTCTCAGATTGCACTTTAAAACAGAATTTTGATCTTATTTCTAGTACTGTTAGTATTCTACAAAAGAAGTATATGGAAAAGATCTAATTTAAGTTTGTTATGGTATGGTATAAACATCCTATTTTCAAATGTACCTCACTTTCCATATAACAAAATAATTCTGAAGTCTATTTGGTCCTTTTGTCTTTCCTTTCTCTACTTGGTAAAATAGGTCTAATAGTAATAGTTTTTTATTTTATACTGATAAATGTAAAATAGTATTACTCTGTTTCCATGTCGCACTTTTGCATAGTGGTGTGTGGAACAAGTAATGGAAATGATGAACTCTGGAAAATCATGAAGAAACTGTAACTGTGTTTGTTAACTTGGTAGTAAATCTTTGTGAACTAATGGCACAGTATTTTTGAAAATTATATGTATTTGGTTTTAGTACCATTCCTGACGAAGAAACAGTTCCAGAGTAGTGAATATGACTGCTATAAGTGTAAAGCTACTTAAAACTTTATATATTTTCATGTTTATGTGATGATTTACCATTAAAAAATTCAGAGTAACGATGGTTGCAAACGAAAACATACTGTGAATGTCAAAACACTTTGTAACATTGCATAAAATACATTTTTTTTTGTAATACGCATGAAAATGATGTACCTATCAGTTGGTTTTAATGTCGTAGACAAATGATACAGTTGCTTTCAAAAGTTTAATTATCAAGTGACAGTGACAAAATTAAGTCCATTGTTGTATGACTGATTATGAATAAGCATTTTCAACGAAAATTTTGAAATCCAAACATAACCAGCAGTTCTGCCAATAATAGTTGTAAATATTAGACTTTTTGCTGTAACAGGTCATATGCTACAGTTCCACTTTTTCTGCATCGCCTGTGTTTAGTTTCATGTTGGTGTTATCCAATAAAAAGTTCTTAAAATGGGAGTTTTATTTAACTGTAAGAAATGTTGCTTTACAGAATGTATACATACTTAAGAAATTAATTAAAATTGTAATGATCATTTATGATGTTGAAGTAAGTCTTTTCTGTGACCATTGCTAAATGCCAAACGTCAGATTGTCTGTAGCATTGTATTGTCAGACATTTCAGAGATTTGACAACATAGAAAGAACACTATCAAAATAAGAAGTAGAGACTGTCTGATGTTGGTCAGTTAATAGCTTGCAGCTTATGCAGTAGCACAATAGTTTCATTACTGACTGACTCTACCTGTCCCCTTAAAGTTACTGAGAGTCTGTACACATAAAATACATTGTCAAAACTGATGCTTTAAGAGATTTTATTCACTATCTATTTACTGAAAGCAACTTAAATGTGCCATTGTTATAATACCACATTTTGGAGAATTTTTGCATTATGTGTACATTGTCTGAGTCCTTACTGTTGCGAATGGTTGGTTGATGGAATGAGCTGTAAATGACTTTTCTGGTTAATGATGAGACCTTTGTTCTGAAGAAAATTATACTTCTAATCATTCTGATTTTCGAGAAGTAGCTGAAGAATGAATAATTGTGCCTGATTTGTATGTACCATTCATTAATTACATATATTACATACAATGATGTCATAAGGCAGTTGAACATGTCTCAGTGCTATATCCATTGTACACTGAGTGATGTTCTAGGAGTACAGATTGAAAATTAGTGCCATTTTAAACTCACATAAAGTGACTGGAACAATATTGTACCACATACACACTTATTAACTCTGTTGAAAGAATTACAGAAAGGCAGTTCAGATACAACATACACACTTTATAGCACTACATATGTGGGCTATCTGAAAGAATATTAGGCAAATAGTAGTCCTAGAATGTATCAACATCAAACATGTCAAGACTGTTGGCGGCATGGAAATCGTCATGGCTTGCACAATTTTTAGGTGAACAAGTGACCCTCGCTTCAGAATCACACACACATTCCAGACATGTTCCTGTATCTCGTGGCAGAACTTCACCTATCTTGTATTCAGTTCCTGAAACAAAGAAAGAAGGATTTTCCTTTTAATAACGTCAATAATATTGTGAATTAGAAATTTTCAGGCGTATGTCCGCGGATTATTTCCTAATGGAGTCGTTGATTTATAATGTTCCATTGAAGACCACTGGAAATATAGTGTTCGGTAATAGTGGGCATGCTTGGTTGCAAAAGGCGAGTGCAGCACTGATGTTCAGCGCAGCGCTCTTTCGCGGTGCATGTCGTCTGACCTGTGTAAACCATACCACACTGGCAAGATACGTTGTAAATTCGGACCATCCCACAATAAAAAAAAGTCCTTCACTGATCCAAGAAGATCTGCAACCTCATATGGTGGGCGGAAAACCAATGTCACCTGAATTTAATGGAAGATTCTTGCTGTCTTAAACGAAATGTCTGCATGTTTTTCTCCTTATCCACTTCCTTGGTTTTAACAGATAGTTGTTCGTTAGTATGTAGGGTAGAATATCCGTTTTCTTTTGGTGGGCGAGATTTTTAAGCAAACTGTCTATATCTGACACAGCGTGAGCTCTGTGTGCAATTGTTCTAAACACACTCATAGTTTGTGACGGATGATGACAACTCGACACTCGTAAACACAGATCAGCATGAATGAGCTTATGATAAACGCAGAATTCCCTAGAGAGGCATCATTATTTTCTCTAATCAAGGCATCCAAGAATGGCAGACAACCATCTTTCTCTAGTTGCACAATGAACTCAAGAAGAAGAAACTCCGCTAATCTATCTTCTCCAAGAGGCCACACTATGAAAGCATCGCCCAGATACCTCCAAAATACGGCTGGTTCAAGGGCAGCTGATTCAAACACTCTCTCCATGAAATCAATAAAAAGGTTGGGCACCAAGGCAGATAAAGGGCTGCCCATGGTGACGCCATCGGTCTCTTCAGAATATTCTTGGTTGAACACTGAATATATTGAAGAAAGATTGTGCTAAAAGAAAGCAGTAACATCCACATGAAGTGTAATATCAGTTAGTGTCTAAATATCTGCGAGATGGACTTTTTTTGTAAAAAGTGATACAACTTCAAAGCTAAGTAAACTGCTTAGTGGGAGAGCCGCCAGTATATTGATAAAGTCAGCGGAGTTACTGATGTTATATGAGCATTTACCTGCAAGCAAGATGTTCTGCTAAGTCATAACAGGAGGACTGATTACGACCCTATACGTGTGCGACTTAAAACTTCCATATTCCTGAATATCCCCTCCTTCCCTCAATAGATCAATAAGAGATTAAGACCACATGGTTGTGCTGTGTGAAGGCAGTACGGCCTTCCACAAATTAGTAATGAAAGTCAACCCTTACATTCAAAAGTGAGTAACACTGAAGCTGTTACATATGATTTAGCCAGACATATTGCTTCTTTGCTGAGACTATTGATATGCAGATGCTCACATTCACTTCCATAACTCAATTGACTTTACCAATATACTGGCAGCTCTCCTCCTAAGCAGTTCTGACCATTTAGTTAACTTTGATGTTGCTTCTTTGCTGAGACCATTGATACAAAGATACTCACATCACATCCATAACTCCATTGACTTTACCAATATACTGGCAGCTCTCCTCCTAAGCAGTTCAGACCATTTGGTTAACTTTGATGTTTTATCAGTTTTACAAAGATCTCTTTTGCAGATTATTTGGCATTATTGGGCACTATAGTCGAATTAAATTTACTTGACAGTTGACAGTTCACGGCTTGGAGTTGGTTTCCTCCAATCAGAGCGCTCAACGTGACGCCCAAACCGACCGCCGTTGCCAGGCAACTGCATCAATTGTTCAGTTCACTTTGTTCGACTCTTTTGTTGTGTTTGGATCCAAAATCTTTTATCTGGCCCTTTAATTTCGTATTTCATCACACATGATATCCACAAAAAGCAACACACACACACAAACACACACACACACACACACACACACCACCACCACCACCACCACCACCACCATGATGGTAATGACCGATAACGAGACACAAGCGTTTCATACGCAGCACTAACCAAACACTATTGATTCCTTCTGCACTATAGGCGATTCAGCGTCACTCATAGAGTTATTGTAATCACAGAGATCATCTTAGATTAGAAAAGTTTTTCTCGACTTTAAAGGAAGCCAAAATTTTGAAGACTGCAATTCATTGTTGCTAGTGGAATACCAGAACCATCACCGTTACAACATAGGCGTACTAGTGTCATAGTGCGTATATCTTTGGCTAGCAACAAAACAACGCTAATAATTCGGATCGATCTCAAAATTAATTTAAAATGTAGTTATATTATTAACATTTCAACGTTAAACTGTGTTAACTGACAAACAAAATATCTCAACAAGCAGCAAACAAGTTCGTCTGCGACAGCTGTGTGGAGCATTCCGGCTCGAGCTGTCAACACGGTGAATAGTCTTTCTAGTGTGGTCATCTGATCCAGGCTCCATGTTTTGGAGAAATTTCAGTTGTGACCGAATATTGTTCGCAACTGAAGAAAATAGCTGACATCATACCCTAAAATACTCTGGTGTTCTCATTTGAGAAGGAAACTCTTCCCGTTCAACCTAACGCCCCGTAAATCTACGTCTCGCTAACGGAGCTAATTGCAATAAATGATCATTCTGTACACACAACGAAATTAATTCTGATAACTACTGTGTCTTTCTTAAATATCTTAGTCCGCTGACGGCTGATAAGATGTAGGGGAAGTGGGGTAGCGTAGGTGACTCTGTGTACAAAGACAGATTGAAAAATAATGTCTCTATATAAAAAGCTGATAACGCATATAAAACTGTGAGAGTGTTGAGCGTCCCGATCAAAGTTAATAATCAGTTAATTAAAGATCCTCTAAAAATACGGAGAGGTGAAATCTATAATTAATGAAGTATGGTTGGACTGTATAAACTGCAATGTTTCAACGGTATCCAGCAGTGGAAATGAAAATAAAGGCAAATATTCTGTCTTACATTTCTGAGCGTGGTCACAAAGCTCACAGTGTATGTTCTGGTCATGTCCCAGCGTTTCACATTTGCAATGAATCAGGCGACTTCCGACAAGACTGTCTACGCCGTATTCTTGTACTGAAAAATAATTTAACTCAGCGCCAAAAAGACTTACACTCAGTGATGTTTTGTTGAGTAACGAAATACCTCGGTTATTAGGGTCATAGCAGCTACTTCTGATATGCCCATCAAATCTGACAAAGATTTTTCTCCCTTGGAAGCAGAGACAACTCACGGCTCATCTGTCCGTGAACGTCATCTATAAAACAAAAAGAAGCCGCTAGAAACAACTGACGACTGTTCAGATGGCGATTCCTTCCGCAGATCACACTCCGCCTGTAAACAGAAACGCTGAATGCTGAACAATCTGAGGAAACAGAGAGCGCATGAGTGAAACTTTCGAGATCAGCAGAGGCAACCCGGTCGGTACAGAATAATGCGTGAAACTGTGACAAGCACGTCGTTCTCAGAAGAACTAGAAATGATACAGCAGAAACAGCCTCGGTTTGTTGTTGAAATACACAATCAGTCCCAGACAGTCCAGTGGAAACTACAAAAGAATATAAACAGCCAAGAAGAACAAAGAAACACGAAACTGTTGCGATCACAATGGAAACAGTGCCAGACGAGGACACTTCGAAGGCAAACACGGTGACTCAAGACGTCGATCAACGCAAGATCAAATCACAACCAAACCCAAATATTTCTGGTAATCAAGAGAAACAAAAACGTGAGAAGGAGAACAAGAAGCCTAAAAATTTACATTGAGATAGTTAAGATAACATCTCAAGAGAGGAATAAAAAAAAATAGTGACACATAACGCCTCAGTTCTGATGAAATCAACATCGAAAAGAGACATCTAAAGTAATTTAAAACTGAAGTGATGTTTATTTGAGAATATATTATTGCAAATTACAATGACAGCGGGATTTATGATTTATTAACTTCCATTTATTTGTTCATGTACTCATATACTTCTTTATTATTGGAGTAGTTATTTATATTCTTGTTGACTTTTATATTTTTCTCATTTAAGACGAAATTAAAATGGCGAAAGACTATACGATTACAACAGTAAATATTAACCTCATAACACAAGAACTAACAGTTGCTGCTCTAAAAGAATATTTATGTTACTCAGTGACAGATATAGCCTTGTAAATACATAAAACTGCAACCCCTTTTTTGAATAATTATTTATTATTCCATGAACCGGGTTCATCTCCAGATGGTTTCTGGAAGTTACATCATAAGAATAAACATGAGGTAAACATTGCACTATGTCTTGGTTCAAATGGCTCTGAGCACTATGGGACTCAACTGCTGAGGTCATTAGTCCCCTAGAACTTAGAACTAGTTAAACCTAACTAACCTAAGGACATCACAAACATCCATGCCCGAGGCAGGATTCGAACATGCGACCGTAGCGGTCTTGCGGTTCCAGACTGCAGCGCCTTTAACCGCACGGCCACTTCGGCCGGCCGCACTATGTCTTCTTCCCCGTCTGCTGGAACCACATTGGATTTTCGTTTCACGTGGGACTGCAGCCAAACTGTCTCAAGTACCGTCAAGTACGACAATAAGGGTATATTTTGTGCTGTGCATTACGCGCACATTGACTTAGCGATAATACGGTACAACAGTTTCATCGGCGCATTCAACTTGGACAGCACTGGCCAGTCAGCTGGTACAGCTAGCCTGCAGTGACGTGGCCAGCTGCAGTTGACACGTAAAAAGAGATGAGCAGAGGAGCAATACAGCTTCGAATACCATTTAATTTCTAAGCAGAATGAAATAATACACTACAAATGTCCTACAATACGCTCCTTGGACGACTAGACGAAAACCGCAACACGTTGTCGTTTTTAGCTAACATACTATTGTAATTAAAAACAAGAATGATGAAAATTCCTGACTTAACAACAGGGTAACTTTTCTGCATAAGCTGTGTGTAACGTAAGAGAGTATTGAAGGATTTCACCGTATAGTTAAATATTGAAGCCACTGAAGGTATTACTTACATTCAATCGTCTGGTAATCTCTTAGCTGCTTCCTTATCCGAATCCGAGAAATACGTTTTGTAAGTAGGCTGTTTATGTTTTCTTATTGGCAACGTTACGTAGCGCTCTGTGTGAAAATCACTGGCTGTGCTGTGTGCAGTCTGTGGCTAGTTTGCATTGTTGTCTGCCATTGTAGTGTTGGGCAGCTGGATGTGAACAGCGCGTAGCGTTGCGCAGTTGGAGGTGAGCCGCCAGCAGTGGTGGATGTGGGGAGAGAAATGGCGGAGTTTTGAAATTTGTAAGACTGGATGTCATGAACTGCTATGTATATTATGGTTTTTCAACACTATTAAGGTAAATACATTGTTTGTTCTCTATCAAAATCTTTCATTTGCTAACTATGCCTATCAGTAGTTAGTGCCTTCAGTAATTTGAATATTTTACTTAGCTGGCAGTAGTGGCGCTCGCTGTATTGCAGTAGTTCGAGTAACGAAGATTTTTGTTGAGGTATGGGTTAACGTTAGTCAGGGCCATTCTTTTCTAGGGATTTTTGAAAGTTAGATTGCGTTGCGCTAAAAATATTGTGTGTCAGTTTAAGGACAGTCATGTATAATTGTTCAAAGGGGACGTTTCAGTTTGAGTTCTGGAAGTGTCACCTGCCACGCTGATAACGAGCCTATTAACAACAGAATCCACGGAGCCAACCAGGCGCAGCATTTTCTCTTCTTTCATGACGAGCCGTTCTATATCCCGCCAGAGTTTGGAAGTGACGTGTGAAAAAGACGTGTGCGTTAGTTTCAGTACGTCTGACAGCTTAAGTCTTGCTACTTCTCGGGCCAAATCCCGCAGATTGGTTCCACATCAGTTCTGTTGGGTTCATATTGTAATGGTACAGAATCAAACGTAAAAATGCAACATTTGTATGATGCACTCGATGCTGTGAAAATGGATGTTTTTCATGTTTCTGTGGTACTGATCTACCTCTATGGTATAAAACGATGGACATAGTCTAAATAAAGAGGATTTGGTTTTTCATTTTTGCCTTAAAAATTAAATTGCTATGTTTTCTTAATTTAAACACCTTTTATGAACAGTCTTTCATAATAACATCGATAATTAAGAATTTGTATTTGAAATGGAAACAGGAATTTTGCGTCCAATATGTAATTTGAAACAAGACGATGTGCATTATTCATAAAAAATGACGAAGAGCTATATAATTACGCGATGTAGGTATTTCAAATTGAACGAGGAGAAAAAGGATACTGTGAAAATCTGAACCAACGTACGAATAACTGCACTTAGAGCACATTCCATTACGCTACCGACTGCGCTACTGTGGGTTTGTGTTCAAATGGTTCAAATGGCTCTGAGCACTATGGGACTTAACATCTATGGTCATCAGTCCCCTAGAACTTAGAACTACTTAAACCTAACTAACCTAAGGACATCACACACATTCATGCCCGAGGCAGGATTCGAACCTGCGACCGTAGCAGTCGCGCGGCTCCGGACTGAGCGCCTAGAACCGCTAGACCACCGCGGCCGGCTGGGTTTCTGTATCAACTGTATTATATACAACGCTGAGAAAAGTTCAAAGTCGATTATCTCCATAAATTTATGAAAAACATTAAGAACAACCTATTTGTCGGCACTTTTTAATCGTGTGCCACGCACGTGTTTCACTACAGAACAGAAAGCAGCCTCAGCCATTTTCATACTGTGCATTATCAGCGCGACAATCAGAGCCCAACGCTGCAGAGGTTGTGACTGTACACGATTCTTGAAATAAAAACTATGTAGCTAAAAATTGATTAAGAAAAATGTTGATGGCTGTTAATACATTTGAATATCTTAAAGTTTCCTTTAACGTAACTTAGTAATAATATGTTGTTGTTGTGGTCTTCAGTCCTGAGCCTGGTTTGATGCAGCTCTCCATGCTACTCTATCCTGTGCAAGATTCTTCATCTCCCAGTACCTACTGCAACCTACGTCCTTCTGAATCTGCTTAGTGTATTAAAGCTGCTTGCCCTCGGGAAAAATTACAGCTGTAGCTTCCCCTTGCTTTCAGGCGTTCGCAGTACCAGCACAGCAAGGCCGTTTTGGTTAGTGTTACAAGGCCAGATCAGTCAATCATCCAGACTGTTGCCCCGGCAACTACTGAAAAGGCTGCTGCCCCTCTTCAGGGACCACACATTTGTCTGGCCTCTCAACAGATACCCCTCCGTTGTGGTTGCACCTACGGTACGGCTATCTGTATCGCTGAGGCACGCAAGCCTCCCCACCAACGGCAAGGTCCATGGTTCTTGGGGGGGGGGGGGGGAGTAATAATACATCTAATACATAAGTAGGACCTACTTTCAAGAGCGTAACAACACCAGTGTACGTGAGCTACGGCTCCTGACCAATCATCGTGTTTGTGTTTGCTTATACAAGGTTTATTCTTATGATGAACGGATTATAGCATAATGCTAGGTGCTGGCTCTGTGACAAGAAGATGGAACACGCTTTAATGTATCGCCATGACTATTGTTTATCTGTCGGTATGGATGCAAATTTAGTATTTTACTTACTGTGGCATTATGGATGGCTTGTTTCGTTAGTGTCCATCCGTCTGCTTCCATTTTGATGGCTACTTGGGTAAAAGTGAGTGAAGTGATATACTAACTGGCCATGGAAATGAAAGCAGACACATGGGCGCTATCGAAAAAAGTCGCCCATACAGTCGCAGTAAGTAAAAAACTAAATTTGCATCCATATTGACAGATAAACGATAGTCATGACGATACATTAAAGCGTGTTCCATCTTCTTGTCAGAGAGCCAGCACCCAGTATTATGCTAAAAATAATTATGTAATTTCCAGATACCATCTGAAGGTGAACCGGAAAAGGTTTGAAAACCGGTTCATGAAATAATAAATAATTATTCAAAAACTGACTGTTTGCAGATTTATGTATTTACATTCAATTAAAAGTCACGGGTTCTAAAATATCCGTAATGGGTAAGCTTAAGATATAGCCTTGTTGCAAGAAGCAGTTATGTTTGATTTTAAGATTGCAGGAGATGCTGTAACACTTAGTGTTTCACTCGAAACAAACACAGAGACGGTCATTTTAATCAGAAAAGGGATACCTGTTCCTGAAACTGAAAGATTAGTTGTTGTTGTTGTGGTCTTCAGTCCTGAGATTGGTTTGATGCAGCTCTCCATGCTACTCTATCCTGTGCAAGCTTCTTCATCTCCCAGTACCTACTGCAACCTACATCCTTCTGAATCTGCTTAGTGTATTGATCTCTTGGTCTCCCTCTACGATTTTTACCCTCCACGCTGCCCTCCAATGCTAAATTTGTGATCCCTTGATGCCTCAAAACTTGTCCTACCAACCGATCCCTTCTTCTAGTCAAGTTGTGTCACAAACTTCTCTTCTCCCCAATCCTATTCAATACCTCCTCATTAGTTACGTGATCTACCCACCTTATCTTCAGCATTCTTCTGTAGCACCACATTTCGAAAGCTTCTATTCTCTTCTTGTCCAAACTGGTTATCGCCCATGTTTCACTTCCATACATGGCTACACTCCACACAAATACTTTCAGAAACGACTTCCTGACACTTAAATCTATACTCGATGTTAACAAATTTCTCTTCTTCAGAAACGATTTCCTTGCCATTGCCAGCCTACATTTTATATCCTCTCTACTTCGACCATCATCAGTTATTTTACTCCCCAAATAGCAAAACTCCTTTACTACTTTAAGTGTCTCATTTCCTAATCTAATCCCCTCAGCATCACCCAATTTAATTTGACTACATTCGATTATCCTCGTTTTGCTTTTGTTGATGTTCATCTTATATCCTCCTTTCAAGACACTGTCCATTCCGTTCAAGATATAAGATTAGTATCTGGTATAATTATTAATCAGTGTGATCCTACAAGAACTTCAAATAAAAAGTACAAGGCAAGATTTTTTTAAAAGACGAAATTGTTTATTTATTACAAAGAAATCCGGAAGATCTTTTTATTGGAGGTGATTTTAAGCGTATTTTAAACAACAAAGATCTGATTCCGAATTTTAAAGTCTCTAATTAATTAAAGCGCATAGTCAATGACTTAAAACTTAAGGATGTCTCGCAAGTCAAATATCCCACATTTGTTGAGTTCACGTGTGTGATTCCGCAGTATTTTAGCAGAATATACGCTCTACAGAAACTATGTCACAAAGGCTGGAAAGATCTTTGATTAAAGTTTAAACAACTCCTGTGTATTTCACTGACCACGGCGGCATTGCCTCAATCTTGCAACACAACCGACTTGACGGTTTAAGAATCAGCGGAACCTAAGCATGTCATTATTGCATGAAAATGTCTTACAAGATAGTCTGAAAGAAGCATGGACTTTCGCATTTGGCCAATAAGATTGTAAGTCAACATCAGTCATGTGCACTTGGCAGAACCATATTCCACCACATAGCAGCATATAGATATATAATTACTGTAACAGGGATTTTCCCTGCCTCGAGATGACTGGGTGTTGTGTCGTCTTCATCATTATCATCGTTCATCCCCATTACGGTCGGAGGAATGCAATGGCACTCCACCTCCGCTAGGACCTTGCCTTGTACGGCGGTGTGGGTTTCCCGCATCGTCCCTAGGCTCCTCAGAGTATGGGACCTCACCATCATCATCCAGGACTAATATACACTCCTGGAAATTGAAATAAGAACACCGTGAATTCATTGTCCCAGGAAGGGGAAACTTTATTGACACATTCCTGGGGTCAGATACATCACATGATCACACTGACAGAACCACAGGCACATAGACACAGGCAACAGAGCATGCACAATGTCGGCACTAGTACAGTGTATATCCACCTTTCGCAGCAATGCAGGCTGCTATTCTCCCATGGAGACGATCGTAGAGATGCTGGATGTAGTCCTGTGGAACGGCTTGCCATGCCATTTCCACCTGGCGCCTCAGTTGGACCAGCGTTCGTGCTGGACGTGCAGACCGCGTGAGACGACGCTTCATCCAGTCCCAAACATGCTCAATGGGGGACAGATCCGGAGATCTTGCTGGCCAGGGTAGTTGACTTACACCTTCTAGAGCACGTTGGGTGGCACGGAATACATGCGGACGTGCATTGTCCTGTTGGAACAGCAAGTTCCCTTGCCGGTCTAGGAATGGTGGAACGATGGGTTCGATGACGGTTTGGATGTACCGCGCACTATTCAGTGTCCCCTCGACGATCACCAGTGGTGTACGGCCAGTGTAGGAGATCGCTCCCCACACCATGATGCCGGGTGTTGGCCCTGTGTGCCTCGGTCGTATGCAGTCCTGATTGTGGCGCTCACCTGCACGGCGCCAAATACGCATACGACCATCATTGGCACCAAGGCAGAAGCGACTCTCATCGCTGAAGACGACACGTCTCCATTCGTCCCTCCATTCACGCCTGTCGCGACACCACTGGAGGCGGGCTGCACGATGTTGGGGCGTGAGCGGAAGACGGCCTAACGGTGTGCGGGACCGTAGCACAGCTTCATGGAGACGGTTGCGAATGGTCCTCGCCGATACCCCAGGAGCAACAGTGTCCCTAATTTGCTGGGAAGTGGCGGTGCGGTCCCCTACGGCACTGCGTAGGATCCTACGGTCTTGGCGTGCATCCGTGCGTCGCTGCGGTCCGGTCCCAGGTCGACGGGCACGTGCACCTTCCGCCGACCACTGGCGACAACATCGGTGCACTGTGGAGACCTCACGCCCCAAGTGTTGAGCAATTCGGCGGTACGTCCACCCGGCCTCCCGCATGCCCACTATACGCCCTCGCTCAAAGTCCGTCAACTGCATATACAGTTCACGTCCACGCTGTCGCGGCATGCTACCAGTGTTAAAGACTGCGATGGAGCTCTGTATGCCACGGCAAACTGGCTGACACTGACGGCGGCGGTGCACAAATGCTGCGGAGCTAGCGCCATTCGACGGCCAACACCGCGGTTCCTGGTGTGTCCGCTGTGCCGTGCGTGTGATCATTGCTTGTACAGCCCTCTCGCAGTGTCCGGAGCAAGTATGGTGGGTCTGACACACCGGTGTCAATGTGTTCTTTTTTCCATTTCCAGGAGTGTAGAATGTGCACCTTTGTTCACTGATTTTCATAAGGCTTTTGACTGGGTGGACTATAGGTTTTCTATTGAAACTATGAGAAGAATGGCTTTTCAGGAACTTTGCAACAGGAATCAGTGCTAATATATCAGTCAACTGTCAAAAAACGAAGCAGATGGAATTAAGATGAGGATTTCCTCAAAGAAGCCCTCTCTCTATGCTCTTATTTGTCCTATACTTAGAGAGATTCCTTCGTAATGTTCGTGCAGGTCTAATGTAGGTGTCGTACTGAGAAATTATGGTGCTATTTCCTAACTATAAAAATCTACTGTCTTATGTCAGGAGCAAACACCAATGAAAATAAAAGCAAACTTTAAATCTGCGAGGCTCCCACCAAATTGACATAGAATAGCAAAGGTAGTAAGTCAGTGTAAAGCACTTGGAACAACTCCGGCCACTTTTCCAATGGAAATAACGGTTATTAACTGGAGAAATACCTCAGGGCAAATTCAAGGAGTCAAATAATATAAACCAAACTCAGAGAATAAAATTAACCAACAACTGCATTCTCTCGGAAACTTACTAAATGGCGCAGCTGTTTTAGTTATTCAAAATGATAAGAATATTATGTGAACCGTCACCAACTGCCTGTGGAAAGGAGAAGTATTCAGAGAACAGCCTCTCTAGATACCAAAAACGGATGTTTAAGATTGGATGACATAAAAAACAAGGCTTCTGCACTTTTTATAAAAAGGACCGCTGGTTTTTCAAAAGAAAATGCAGACAGTGTTACATCTAAATTATTTGAAATTCTCAGACCCGAAAGTCTCCGAGAACCGATAGTTGTGTAAAAAATAAACCAACGGCTCCAACATGTAAGGACATATTTTGTGGAAATAAGTTATCTCAACAATGATATTACTGATTCGCAACAGATAACGGCCAGAAACATTATACTTCACAGAAGGACTATAAATGGACGAACGAAACAAAAAGGAAATGCTCAAATATCTAACAGGATGGCTGTATGGAAAAGCATAAACATGGGTGTACTTTCATCTGAAATACGTACAGCATGGTATAAAATACAGTCAGCACAAATGAAACGTTGAATGAAATCGGGATTAGCCAAACAAACTGGTGTGGACACAGTAGTACGTAGATTTACATGTGCTGGCAATGAACCAAACTGGAAATGGCTCAGAGATCTACTAGCTTTCCATACAAGATCTTCAAACAGACCTTTTTGTAGAGTCTGTGCAAGATGTGATGGCCGATGCATAGTGACACATTTTCGTTCCAAGGGCTGGGCGAGCTCATTCGTTTGTCTGGAAGGGGAGGCTGTCTTAGTCCACTGCCGCCTACCGTCCAGCGCACTTGAGTGTTCGTAGAGTTAAGCCTAGTTTACACGACGACATTGCGTGGAATGAGTTGCACGCAAATGGTTTCAAGTTTGACTGTAGACATGGCGAAACCAGTATACACTTCAGATTCTTCGTTTTGTGGGTTCATGAGTCATGTCTGAAATGAAAGTTTTGGCAGCTGCACGTCGCACGAGTTGTGATGGAGTTAAAGCTTGTTGTGTGGAATCGCTGCATAAGAAAAAAATAAGGAACGTGTTTCGATTCGTGACTGGATGAGGAAAAGACGTCAGCTCGGTTGCTCTGCATCCTTGCTGAACTGATTTATAACAAGAAGCTCAAGAAGCTCTTTTAATTATCTTAGAATGTCACCAAAACTGTTCACGTTCCTTTTACATAGAGTTAATTATGCGATAAGGAATAAAGATATTGTAATGCATGAAGGGCTGCAGCCAGAACTGAAATTACATATCACATTGCGTGGATTGCAATCGAAAACAGTCGCCATGCTATGAGATGCGGCTTTAGTTGGTGATGAAGCTTTTTCATTAACACCAATACTTATTAACATTAACAGTAATAATTATTAATATTGATAGCAGTAATTATTCGAAGCAGTCCGCATTAAGAAGAGAATGGTTAGCAAACTACTCTCTTGAAGATAGATCTGTACAGTGGCAGTATTTCACAATTCTAAGATTTGTGAACGCGGAGCACTGCACCGACGTTTTAAATAGATAAATATTGAATAAAGAATGCAGTTTCTTGAATTGTGTAGCCTTCCCTCTTGTCAACAATATTCCTTAAAAAAGAAAAAAAAAGAGTCGGCCAACTTGAATGATGGGATTTTAGTCTTGTAGACGAGAGCATTTCCGCAGCTAGAATTACATTTGCTTGTATTTTTCTTAATTCAGTTGTATACGTGCTCCCAATTCAATAAAATTTGCCCAGCAGCTCAGATATTGTTAAACTATCTATATTATGATCGCACGTGATGGTCTCAGGAGCAGCAATATGTTGCTTATTTTTGTAATCAGCGTCACTGAAATCCCACAAACACCTATGCAAAGCACAGATCTCCAAAAAGCGAACATTATTCTCCGTTCCCAAATTCATATTTCAGTTTGTCTACACTATGCGGACACACATTACCTCAAAACTCATGCAAATAGTGTCGCCAAAGTTGGAACACTCCGAAAGTGTTTAGTTCCACCGATGAGTTGCGCAAACGCGCGGTTCGCATGCGCAGTGGCCGGTAGGGCAGTTGCCTGCAATCTAGTGTCGTCATGTAAACTAGGCTTTATACAGAAAATGGCATCACAGTCTCCGAGCACTGTTGACTTAGGAGGAGTTCTGCATAGACAGGCACGAGAGATTATAAACAATGGAATTAAATTTATGTCAGAAGAGGCAAAAGAGAGGATAAAATTTCCATTAACAAGTATCCTAGAAATAGTGCAGGGCCTACTGGCGTTTTGCTTTGGATAATAAGAAGAGTAAAGAAAGAGGGATAAAAAGTTATTGGCGGTAGTGCTGAGGGTTTCTGTACGCCAGGAAAAAAACGGAATAAAGAGACAAAAATCATATATTTTGATGAACAAGCTGTGCGGAGATTGATACTCATTTTCCACATTTGCAGAATGGTTTGATAGTGATTGAGTTTGTATCAACTTACGTATAACACTGTAGTTCATTGTATTTTAATACAATAAAAGATTTTGGAAAAAAAGTAGCACAGTGATTAGCACGTTAACCTGTGATGCAGAAGGGTTCAGGTCTAAAACTCGCGAAACTCAGCAAAATATTTATTTAAGTTTCTAAACCTAATCAAAAGACTTTCATTACTATTTTTATTGAATTAACTGATTTAAAATGTAATGCTTTAAGACTTGTAATACATTACCACATCATTTTCATTACTGTATTAAATTTCTATTTGCCATTACTTTTCTTCCTATCATTCTTTTTCCATTAGAAATCTGCCGCAATCATCTATAACCTTCAACCAAGTAAACGCCAGAACTGCTCAACGAGTGGTAAAGCGGCAGTTTGTGTAGCCATTGTGAGGACAGTTTCAGGTAACCAATGAAAGAAATGAAAGATAGCGGGAAATTACAGTTTGTTCCTTAGCGCTGAAATTGTACTTCTGTCTTGAGTTTGCTCGTAGATGTTAGCCGTAATGTCTGTAACCAAAATGATAGTGATATTAGGTCTGTTGTAGATTGTTGACAGCCGTTTTCTCGGATACAATGCACATCACAAGGTTGTGGTTAGATTAGGACATGAGTTTAAAAATTCAGGGCTATAAAACGTGTCACCACAGTTCAGCCACTGGTCACTTAAAGTCAGCTGTCGATGGAGCTCTCGCATATGCGTTATACCTCACGGCCGCAGCTTCCAACACTGGTCTGCGTTACATATTAACAGCATTTGTGAAGTGACCCGCCATGTTTGTGTGTCATCTATAACTGAGAAGTAGCCGGCATCCGATGTGACAACACTGTAGCAGCAAGTGACAGATGTCAACTATCAAGCAATTTTAATTTGCTTCAGCACGCTCTTTCCTGAACCATCTAGTATTTTATATTCAAGCAAGAAATTTTGAACAGAATGACAGCGTCGTAATGGGCAGCCATTTTGGTGGTCAAACTTTTTAATGATAATTTCGAGAAGGCAGCACGGGATCGGCTGCCTTCAACCAACTGTATTTTGGAGGTATGTGGAAGATACCTTCGTAGCGTGGACTCATGGAAAAGATAAATTAATGGAGCTTTTACATCATCTGAACTCCATTCGTAGCAACATTTGGTTCACTATAGAAGTGGAGAAAGATGGTTGTCTGCCTTTGATGTATTGTTAGCCTGAAGAATATTACCTCTACGGTGCATACAGTTCATCATAAGCCCGCTGATACTGATTTGCATTTAGAAGGGTCGAATTTGTTCAGTCATCCCAGACTATGAGCTTTCTTAACACACCCGCGCACGGAGCTCACAAAGTCTCAGATACACTCTGGAAAAAAAGGAAGAAAAAGAAACGACGCCCTACGAAAGAGTTATGAAGATTGGCCACAAACTGATATTCAGACAGGTTGTTGTTGTTGTTGTTGTGGTCTTCAGTCCTGAGACTGGTTCGATACAGCTCTCCATGCTACTCTATCCTGTGCAAGCTTCTTCATCTCCCAGTACGCACTGCAGCCTACATCCTTCTGAATCTGCTTAGTGTATTCATCTCTTGGTCTTCCTCTACGATTTTTACCCTCCACGCTGCCCTCCAATACTAAACTGGTGATCCCTTGATGCCTCAGAACATGTCCTACCAACCGATCCCTTCTTCTAGTCAAGTTGTGCAACAAACTTCTCTTCTCCCCAATCCTATTCAATACTTCCTCATTAGTTATGTGATCTACCCATCTAATCTTCAGCATTCTTCTGTAGCACCACATTTCGAAAGCTTCTATTCTCTTCTTGTCCAAACTATTTATCGTCCATGTTTCACTTCCATACATGGCTACACTCCATACAAATACTTTCAGAAACGACTTCCTGACACTTGAATATATACTCGATGTTAACAAATTTCTCTTCTTCAGAAACGCCTTTCTTGCCATTGCCAGTCTACATTTTATATCCTCTCTACATCGACCATCATCAGTTATATTGCTCCCCAAATAGCAAAACTCCTTTACTACTTATCTTCCCTTCAAGACACTGTCCATTCCGTTCAACTGTTCTTCCAAGTCCTTTGCTGTCTCTGACAGAATTACAATATCGTCGGCGAACCTTAAAGTTTTTATTTCTTCTCCATGGATTTTAATACGTACTCCGAATTTTTCTTTTGTTTCCTTTACTCCTTGCTCAATACACAGATTGAATAACATCGGGGAGAGACTACAAACCTGCCTCACTCCCTTCCCAACCACTGCTTCCTTTCCATACCCCTCGACACTTATAACTGCCATCTGGTTTCTGTACAAATTGTAAATAGCCTTTCGCTCCCTGTATTTTACCCCTTCCTCCTTGAGAATTTTGAAAGAGAGTATTCGAGTCAACATTGTCAAAAGCTTTCTCCAAGTCTACAAAAGCTAGAAACGTAGGTTTGCCTTTTCTTAATCTAGCTTCTAAGATAAGTTCTAGGGTCAGTATTGCCTCACGTATTCCCATATTTCTACGGAATCCAAACTGATCTTCCCCGAGGTCGGCTTCTACCAGTTTTTCCATTCGTCTGTAAAGAATTCGCGTTAGTATTTTGCAGTCGTGACTTATTAAACTGATGGTTCGGTAATTATCACATCTGTCAACGCCTGCTTACTTTGGGATTGGAATTATTATATTCTTCTTGAAGTCTGAGGATATTTCGCCTGTCTCATACATCTTGCACACCAGAAGGTAGAGTTTTGTCAGGACTGGCTCTCCCAAGGCTGTCAGTAGTTCTAATGGAATGTTGTCTCCTCCTGGGGCCTTGTTTCGACTTAGGCCTTTCAGTGCTCTATCAAACCCTTCACGCAGTATCATATCTCCCATTTCATCTACATCTACATCCTCTTCCCTTTCTATAACGTGCCCACAAGTACATCACCCTTGTATAGTCCCTCTATTTACTCCTTCCACCTTTCTGCTCTCCCTTCTTTGCTTAGAACTGGGTTTCCATCTGAGCTCTTGATATTCATACAAGTGGCTCTCTTTTCTCCAAAGGTCTCTTTAATTTTCCTGTAGGCAGTATCCATCTTACCCCTAGTGATACTCGCTTCTACATCCATACATTTGTCCTCTAGCCATCGCTGCTTAGCAATTTTGCACTTCCTGTTGACCTCATTTTTGAGACGTTTGTATTCCTTTTTGCCTGCTTCATTTACTGCATTTTTATATTTTCTATTTTCATAAATTAAATTCAATACATCTTCTGTTACCCACGGATTTCTACTAGCCCTCGTCTTATTACCTACTTGATCCTCTGCTGCCTTCACCACTTCATCCCTCAAAGCTACCCATTCTTCCTCAACTGTATTTCTTTCCCCCATTCCTGTCAATTGTTCCCTTATGCTCTCCCTGTAACACTGTACAGCCTCTGGTTTAGTCAGTTTATCCAGGTCCCATCTCCTTAAATTCTCACCTTTTTGCAGTTTATTCAGTTTTAATCTACAGTTCATATCCAATACATTGTGGTCAGAGTCCACATCTGCCCCTGGAAATGTCTTACAATTTAAAACCTGGTTCCTAAATCTCTATCTTACCATTATATGATCTATCTGATACCTTCTAGTATCTCCAGGATTCATCCATGTATACACCCTTCTTTTATGATTCTTGAACCAAGTGTTAGCTATGATTAATTTATGCTCTGTGCAAAATTCTAGTAGACGGCTTCCTCTTTCATTTCTTTCCCCCAATCCATATTCACCTAATATGTTTCCTTCTCTCCCTTTTCCTACTCTCGAATTCCAGTCACCCATGACTATTAAATTTTCGTCTCCCTTCACTACTTCAATAATTTCTTTCATCTCATCATACATTTCTTCACACCCCCCCCCCCAATGGACCATGGACCTTGCCTTTGGTGGGGAGGCTTGCGTGCCTCAGCGATACAGATAGCCGTACCGTAGGTGCAACCACGACGGAGGGGTATCTGTTGAGGGCCAGATTAACGTATGGTTCCTGAAGAGGGGCAGCAGCCTTTTCAGTAGTTGCAAGGGAAACAGTCTGGATGATTGACTGATCTGGCCTTGTAACACTAACCAAAACGGCCTTGCTGTGCTGGTACTGTGAATGGCTGAAAGCAAGGGGAAACTACGGCCGTAATTTTTCCCGAGGGCATGCAGCTTTACTTTATGGTTAAATGATGATGGCGTCGTCTTGGGTAAAATATTCCGCATGTAAAATAGTCCCCCATTCGGATCTCCGGGCGGGGACTACTCAAGAGGATGTTATTATGAGGAGAAAGAAAACTGGCGTTCTACGGATCGGAGCGTGGAATGCCAGATCCCTTAATCGGGCAGGTGCGTTAGAAAATTTAAAAAGGGAAATGGATATTTTGAAGTTAGATATAGTGGTAATTAGTGAAGTTCGGGGGCAGGAGAAACAAGACTTCTGGTCAGGTGACTACAGGGTTATAAACACAAAATCAGATAGGGGTAATGTAGGAGTAGGTTTAATAGTGAATAGGAAAATAGGAATGCGGGTAAGCTACTACAAACAGCATAGTGAATGCATTGTTGTGGCAAAGATGGATACGAAGCCCACGCCTACCACAGCAGTACAAGTTTATATGCCAACTAGCTTTGCAGATGACTAAGAAATTGAAGAAATGTATGATGAAATCAAAGAAATTATTCAGATAGTGAAGGGCGACGAAAATTTAATAGTCATGGGTGAGTGGAATTCGGTAGTAGGAAAAGGGAGAGAAGGAAATGTAGTAGGTGAATGTGGATTGGGGCTAAGAAATTAAAGAGGAAGCCGCCTGGTAGAATTTTGCACAGAGCGTAAGTTAATCATAGCTAACACTTGGTTCAAGAATCATAAAGGAAGGTTGTATACATGGAAGAATCCTGGAGATACTAAAAGGTATCAGATAGATTACATAATGGTAAGACAGAGATGTAGGGACCAGGTTTTAAATCGTAAGACATTTCCAGGGGCAGATGTGGACTCTGACCAGAATCTATTGATTATGATCTGTAGATTAAAACTGAATAAACTGCAAAAAGGTGAGAATTTAAGGAGATGGGACCTGGATAAACTGACTAAACCAGAGGCTGTACAGTGTTACAGGGAGAGCATAAGGGAACAATTGACAGGAATGGGGGAAAGAAATACAGTTGAGGAAGAATGGGTAGCTTTGAGGGATGAAGTGGTGAAGGCAGCAGAGGAACAAGTAGGTAAAAAGACGAGGGCTAGTAGAAATCCGTGGGTAACAGAAGATGTATTGAATTTACTTTATGAAAATAGAAAATATAAAAATGCAGTAAATGAAGCAGGCAAAAAGGAATACAAACGTCTCAAAAATGAGGTCAACAGGAAGTGCAAAATTGCTAAGCAGCGATGGCTAGAGGACAAATGTAAGGATGTAGAAGCGAGTATCACTAGGGGTAAGATAGATACTGCCTACAGGAAAATTAAAGAGACCTTTGGAGAAAAGAGAAGCACTTACATGAATATCAAGAACTCTGATGGAAACCCAGTTCTAAGCAAAGAAGGGAAAGCAGAAAGGTGGAAGGAGTATATAGAGGGTCTATACAAGAGCGATGTACTTGAGGGCAATATTATGGAAATGGAAGAGGATTTAGATGAAGATGAAATGGGAGATATCATACTGCGTGAACAGTTTGATAGAGCACTGAAAGACCTAAGTCGAAAGAAGGCCCCAGGAGTAGACAACATTCCATTAGAACTACTGACAGCCTTAGGAGAGCCAGTCCTGACAAAACTCTACCATCTGCTGAGCAATATGTATGAAAC
Organism: Schistocerca serialis cubense; assembly: GCF_023864345.2. Classification (NCBI taxonomy): domain Eukaryota; kingdom Metazoa; phylum Arthropoda; class Insecta; order Orthoptera; family Acrididae; genus Schistocerca; species Schistocerca serialis. The sequence goes on along the minus strand of NC_064639.1, from coordinate 1,146,404,706 downwards.
AGGTGAAATACCCTCAGACTTCAAGAAGAACATAATAATTCCGATCCCAAAAAAAGCAGGTGTTGAGAGATGTGAAAATTACCGAACTACCAGTTTAATAAGTCACAGCTGCAAAATACTAACGCGAATTCTTTACAGACGAATGTAAAAACTAGTAGAAGCCGACCTCAGTCAAGATTAGTCTGGATTCCGTAGAAATGTTGGAACACGTGAGGCAATACTGACCCTAGGACTTATCTTAGAAGCTAGATTAAGGAAGGGCAAATCTACGTTTCTAGCATTTGTAGACTTAGAGAAAGCTTTTGACAATGTTGACTGGAATACTCTCTTTCAAATTCTGAAGGTGGCAGGGGTAAAATACAGGGAGCGAAAGGCTATTTACAATTTGTACAGAAACCAGATGGCAGTTATAAGTGTCGAGGGGTATGGAAAGGAAGCAGTGGTTGGGAAGGGAGTGAGGCAGGTTTGTAGTCTCTCCCCGATGTTATTCAATCTGTATATTGAGCAAGCAGTGATGGAAACAAAATGAAAATTCGGAGTACGTATTAAAACCCATGGAGAATAAATAAAAACTTTGAGGTTCGCCGATGACATTGTAATTCTGTCAGAGACAGCAAAGGACTTGGAAGAGCAGTTGAACGGAATAGATAGTGTCTTGAAAGGAGGATATAAGATGAACATCAACAAAAGCAAAATGTGGATAATGGAATGTAGTCGAATAAAGTCGGGTGATGCTGAGGGAATTAGATTAGGAAATGAGACACTTAAAGTAGTAAAGGAGTTTTGCTATTTGGGCAGCAAAATAACTGATGGTGGTCGAAGTAGAGAGGATATAAAATGTAGACTGGCAATGGCAAGGAAAGCGTTTCTGAAGAAGAGAAATTTGTTAACATCGAGTATAGATTTAGGTGTCAGGAAGTCGTTTCTGAAAGTATTTGTATGGAGTGTAGCCATGTATGGAAGTGAAACATGGACGATAAATAGTTTGGACAAGAAGAGAATAGAAGCTTTCGAAATGTGGTGCTACAGAAGAATGCTGAAGATTAGATGGGTAGATCACATAACTAATGAGGAAGTCTTGAATAGGATTGGGGAGAAGAGAAGTTTGTGGCACAACTTGACTAGAAGAAGGGAATCGGTTGGTTGGACATGATCTGAGGCATCAAGGGATCACCAATTTAGTATTGGAGGGCAGCGTGGAGGGTAAAAATCGTAGAGGGAGACCAAGAGATGAATACACTAAGCAGATTCAGAAGGATGTAGCTTGCAGTAGGTACTGGGAGATGAAGAAGCTTGCACGGGATAGAGTAGCATGGAGAGCTGCATCAAACCAGTCTCAGGACTGAAGACCACAACAATAACAACAACATTTCTTCAATTTCTTCGTCTTCTGCAGAGCTAGTTGGCATATAGACTTGTACTACTGTCGTAGGCATGGGCTTCGTGTCTATCTTGGCCACAATAATGCGTTCACTATGTTGTTTGTAGTAAATGTGAATGTATGCTTTCACACCGCAGGTATAAAGGGACCGGCATCCGCAAAATCTCGGCACTTCGCCAGAAGATGATGAGTATGTCACTCGTCGAAACGTCGCAGTTTGATGACATCGCCACCCGGCTGGAAGCCCGAGAACTCTTCGCCAGTTGTTTGTAGTAGCTTACCTGAACTCCTATTTTTTTATTCATTATTAAACCTACTCTGCATTACCCATATTTGATTTTGTATTTATAACCCTGTATTCACCTGACGAAATGTCTTGTTCCTCCTGCTACCGAACGTTGCTGATTCCCACTATATCTAACTTTAACCTGTTTATTTCCCTTTTTAAATTTTCTAATCTACCTGCCCGATTAAGGGATCTGACATTCCACGCTCCAATCCATAGAACGCCAGTTTTCTTTGTCCTGATAACAAAGTCCTCTTGAGTAGTCCCCACCCAGAGATCCATATGGGGGACTATTTTACCTCCGGAATATTTTACCCAAGAGGACGCCATCATCATTTAATCATACAGTGAAGCTGCATGCCTTCGGGAAAAATTATGGCCGTAGTTTCCCCTTGTTTTCAGCCATTCGCAGTACCAGCACAGCAACGCAGTTTTGGTTAGTGTTACAAGGCCAGATCAGTCAATCATCTAGACTGTTGCCCCTGCAACTACTGAGAAGGCTGCTGCCTCTCTTCAGGAACCATACGTTTGTCTGGCCTCTCAACAGATACCCCTCCATTGTGGTTTCACCTAAGGTACGGCTATCTGTATCGCTGAGGCATGCAAGCCTCCTCACCAATGGCAAGGTCTATGGTTCATGGGTGGGGTTCTGCAAAATGTAAACTGTGGGGGCCGATGGATGAATGTGTGTCACTGCAGCAAAGTTTTACCATGCAGCTAGCAATGGCAGTAAACAAGCGACATGTCGATACTTCAGTATAACGTCTTTGCGAATTTCATTCTGTTTACTCAGTTGGACAATAGCTATGTTTCTCAGACAGGCGTATGAACAGTACACGCAGATGTCAGCATTTGAGAGAGGATGTGTAGGCGGGATCAAAGAAGCCAGTTGGAGTAATTGGAAAATGGATCAGCATTTGCATAGGAGCAAAGCCACTATTCGATGATGTTCGCACGGATGAGTGAAGTATGGCTGAGTACTGCGTCAAGAAGGAAACGGTCTACCTAGAGACGACAGACGTGTGGACTTACAAGTCGTCAGAACACTGAATTCATCACCGATCCGACGTTCATTCTGTACTTCATGACCACGAGGCCCATTGATAGGCCGCTCACAGAAAGTGGGCTGAGCTCATGGCAGCCCTAGCGCTGACTTCAATTGACCTCCATACACCAACCACCCCATTTGCAGTGGTGTAAGGCACATTCGGCCTGGAATTTCATTGACTGGAATAGACTGTATTCAGTGATGAATCTCGCTTCGAACTGAACCCTGATACCAGTGAAGACGTAAGTGGAGACGCCCTGGACAGTGCTGGGATCCCAACCTGACTGTCGCCTGACATACTGCCCGATAAGCAGGAGTAATGGTCTGGAGTGCCATTTAACTTCATACACGGACACCTTTGGTTGTCATCCGCAGCGCCCTTACAGCAGTACGTCTGCGATATTATGGGTCCCATTTTGTTGCCTTTCATGGAAGGCCGCCCTGGGCTTACACTTCAGCAAGATATTGTCTGCTCGCACGCGGAGAGGATTTTTTGCTGCTTGTCTTTGTGCTTACCAGACCATACTTTAGTCAGCAACGTAGCCGGATCTCTCCCCAATCAAGAATGTTTGGAGCATTATGGCCCAAGTCCTCCAACCAGCTCAGGAGACTGACGATATAACACGCCAGTTGGGCAGAAGCTGGTATGATATCCCTCAGGAGACCATCCAATAACTCTGTCAATCGATGCCAAGCCGAATAACTGTTTGCATGAAGGCCAGAAGTGGATGAACACTTTACTGACTTGCTCAATTTGTGAAGCTCTTTCTCTTGAAAAAAATCATTCAATTTTTCTGAAATTGTAGTCATTTGTTTGTCTGCACATGTGCGTCACATCTCTGACTTCCATCCTATGTGAATGATTTCTTCGTGGTGGGCATTTATTTCTGTCAAGAATAGAGTTTGCCTAATTAGCTCTCCCACTTTCGAACACAAAGCTTTTCGCTTCGTACGTGTTAAATTTTCTGTTTCCACCGCTAGCTCCACATTGTATTCTTCGGGTACGTTCCGAATTTTCGTAGCTGTGCCTTTATTGAAGTCAGTCTCTTCAGGTTGTCTTCGTATTAAGCTAAGAATATCTTCAGATGTTTCCAAATGCTGAAACAGATTTTCATTCATCTTAAATGTATTATTATTTCTAACAGAAGGCATTTTTGTCAGTGATTCCGATACTGTCAATCAATGGCTCTGAGCATTATGGGACTTAACATCTATGGTCATCAGTCCCCTAGAACTTAGAACTACTTAAACCTAACTAACCTAAGGACAGCACACAACACCCAGCCATCACGAGGCAGAGAAAATCCCTGACCCCGCCGGGAATCGAACCCGGGAACCCGGGCGTGGGAAGCGAGAACGCTACCGCACGACCACGAGATGCGGGCGATACTGTCAATCCTTCGCTGCTCACATCACGAGGAGTTGTCACTAACATCCCACAAGCACCAATGCATTACGTAGATATCCCAAAACAAGAAATTTTCCCTGTTTCCCACTCCATGATGCATTTGCCAAAAGCTCACGCAACCTAAAAACGCACGAAACTGGTAGTATCGTGTAGTGAAAGCTGTAATGCCCCGAAACTGAATAGTTTCGCTACCTGTGGGCCGTGCATATGCAGTGACTTGCGTTGCAGTTTCGAAACAGTTCTGGAACGCAACGTGTAAACTAGACCTTCGATAGTCTGCAGATAATGCTGTTGTCTAGCGGCTACCAAAGTCGTCAGAAAATCATAACGAATCGCAAATGATATACACAATATATCTGCATTTTGCGAAATGTGGCAATCGACCCTGACGAATAAAAAGTACTCCAAATGAGTACTAAAAAATCCGTTGAATTTCTGCTGTACAAGTCACACAAATTTAAAGGTTGCCGATTCAATTAAACACCAAGAGATTATTATTGCGGACAACACAGTACACTGAAAATGATGTGGGGAAGGCGAAACAAAGACTGCGTTTTATTGGCAGAGGACTTGGAAGGTGTAATAAGTCTACTAGAGAATGACTAGACAACGTTTCTCAGTCCACTTCTAAAGTGCCATATGGGATCCTTTCCAGATAGAACTGAAGGAGGGCACTGAAAAAGATCGAATAGCTCGTTTTAAGTTAGCACTAAATAGGAGGAGTGTCACCAATAAGATAAGCGTGTGACAATAATTAAATCAAAGGCTTATTTCATTACAGCGAGATCTTTTCACGAAGTCACAGTCACCGCCTTTCCCCATCGAACGCCAAAGTTAATGGGGATAAAATAAAAAGAAATCAGAGTCCGCACATAAGGATTTAGTTGTTCCTATGTGCTTTTCGAGAGTGGAAGATAGAAAGATAGTCTGAAAGTGGTTTCACGAACCTCCGGTCAAACACTTAATGCATGCACGTCCGAACTAACTTTGCATCGATCTACACAGACACTGAAAAATACAGACACTGCCTCACTGTATTTCATGCCAAAGCATGGCAATCTGACGAGGAAAAGCAAGGTCTTTCCCTGTGCGGTAACCGTGCGATTTGTATGAGAGCACTGTGGGACGTAGACACTAGGACGTATGGAAGTCTGGAGATAGCTATAAGACATGCACGGGTAGCCAAAGCGGTTAAGGTACCGCTCACGTAAAGCGGAAGATCCGGGTTCGAATCGTGCTCCGGCATAAACTTTCGTATGTTACAAGTAAATCGTGCAGGCAATGTATAATTGCATTCGCAGTTTGTGAATATATTTCATAACTTACATATGAAACACAGAATAATCATGTAGGTGCAGAGAGGAATGTCAAAAATGTGTTCTTGGCTATTTTGAAGGTGGTTCGATAAATCCTCTCATCACTCATTATTTGCTTGAGGCCTTATTTCCGCTGCAATGCGGGGTCAGCCTTGTGACTATTGATTTGGCAGTGTCAGTTGCAGAGGTTGACCCGATGCACTTCTTGCCGCCACCCCAAACTCCTGGGACGGAATAAGTGTACCCCAGCTGTGTGCATCGAGTGTAAGCCATGGAAAAGTGCGAACGTGTTTCATATGTCTGCGAGGCGTGGAAATGAGGCGGAACGTGAGGACGAGCCCAATATTCACCTAGCAGGATGTGGAAAACCGCCTAAATACCACATCCAGGCTGGCCAACATACTGGCCCTCGCCGTTAATCCGCCGGGCGGATTCGATCCAGGGCCGGCGCGCCTACCCGAGTCCAGGAAGCAGCGCATTAGCGCTCTCGGCTACCCTGGCGGGTGGTTCTATAAACCCTCTGCCAGGCTCTTAAGCTGATTTGCAGAGTAGCCATGGAGATGTAGATGTAAATGAACATACTAGTCAAGTCTGTAGGTTGTACAGTTGTATTTAAGAACAGGTGGCGCCTGTGCAGTGTCTTCAACAGCCAAAGTCCTTGCCACACTGGTAACACCGATTTATGGTCGATTACCGAAGTTAATCCACATTGTACCCAGCTAGTTCTTGGATGGGTAACCGTCCGGGGAGAACCGGATGTCGTTGGTTGTAAGGATGCAGAAGTCGCTCAAGCGGCGTCCAATGGAAAGACTTGCGCCAGACCGTTGTGCCACACGACATTTTTTAAAAAATGTCCTCAGTACGCCCATTGTGGTTAGAACAGTGTCCTGCGTAGTTGTGAGTGCAATGTGTCGGAGTTAATTGATTTCGAACGTGGGAAAATTGTTAGTCGTTGGATGGTAGCTGATTTCATAATCAAGGTAGCCGAAGCGTTTTACGTTTCAAGACGAAGGTTTATACAGCAAGCAGGGAAAGCGAAGAAACACCGTCCACTAATTCACAGTGTGGGCGAAATTGCGTGTTGAGCTATCGTGATAGACAGTCATTAAAGCGGACTGTGACGAAAACTGCAAAAGTCACTGCAGGACTGAATGACGCACCTGTAAACATTGTCAGCACCAACTATCACGAAGGGAGCTCCTTTAACTGGAAATCGCAGGGGAAGCTGAAGTTCCAAAACCACACGTCAGTGACGCAAATGATCACAACCGAAAAATGTGGTGTTGAAGCCATAAATCCTAGACGCTGGAGCACAGAAGAACGTCAGTTCGTCCGATGAGTCTTCTTTCACATCGTTTTCAACTTATGGCCGAGTTTACGTCCCTAGAGTGAAATAATGGGAGTGCGGTATCCTGGTACAGCAAGTTTGATGGTCTACAAGAAGCTATATGTGGTACGATGTTTCGATACCAATCCATAGCGTATCAAGGTTGGTAATGGAATGGTAAGTTTCCATCTGATGATGGATAGGGGTCGCACGGGCTCTGGTGGACCCAATGGTGTGCGTCCGCTGAGCCACATCTCGAGTGACGCTGTACTACTAAGGCCCTCTGCCTCCGCAATATAGGACGGCCGGCGGCAGCCGCTCAGCCCACTTGCTCTCGAAGCCACTTTGTGATGTGACGATACGCAGGCGCCATTTCGTCGCCGCTCCAACACCATATTTCGTGCTTGTAATATTTCTGGCTTATTCAGCCATCATATTAGGCTCCAGGGCAGTGGAGATGCAAGAAGCATGGAGATGACGCAATGTGGGATGAGGTACCGGTGACAGATGTTAGATTCGGTACCATTCCCGTGAGAAAGACCGCCTGCATGATGCTGCTGCTCTGTGATTGGCTGCTGTGTTCGGCGGTAGGGCGCCAAAACGTTAAACTTTAGTTGCTATTATTAATTAAACCTGTCATCCAAATCACTTCATTTTTTAAAATAAACATCTCTCAACAGCCAGCTATCAATCAGTCATTTCAAAATGATTAAAATCAAAGAATTACTAAAACAAAAGACTGACGATATTACTGCCGAAGCACTTCGGTGGCGTTCGGGTCACGCCTTGCTGGCTTGGCGCGCGAAGTGTCTCGGGCAGTCCGGCTCTGCAGTTCTGACCGTTCCAGTAGACAGACATGTTGTCTGTTATAGCAGTATTTGTTTCATGCAATTTTATTTACTACAGTTCCGACCGTCGCTAGGTACAGACATGTTGTCTGTAATAGTAGTATTTTATTCATGTAATTTTATTCTCCAGTTGGCTCTGAGCACTATGGGACTTGACATCTTAGGTCATCAGTCCCCTAGAACTTAGAACTACTTAAACCTAACTAACCTAAGGAGATCACACACATCCATGCCCGAGGCAGGATTCGAACCTGCGACCGTAGCAGTCCCGCGGTTCCGGACTGTAGCTCCTAGAACCGCATGACCACCGCGGCCGGCTATTCTCCGGTTCTGACGGTTCCAGTAGACAGACATGTTGTCTGTGGCAGGATGTATTTCATGTTATTTTAGCCAGATATAATGACTGTGGAAAGATATGTTCAATACGTTGTTATCAAGAATAGTTTCTCGTGTCTACATCAATAAAAACGTGAGTGGCATCCCAAATGAGCTATAGTTTATTCGTAGCAGCAGTTCCTTACGAAGTTAATTTCAGCCTCAAGAAAAAGAATCCACGACCTACGTGCTGTTTTCTGCGCTGGGGACATCACCATCATGAAGACAGCAGGTTAGTGAAGTATACAAGAACTTATGCATCCCACACAGGACAGTGGAAACAACTAGGCAGCTCACGTGTACTGCATGCACAGTACAAATGTGCTCAGTGACACGTCATCTGCAGTAATGCAGAGGAGGTAAAGAAGGATGAAAGTATTAACACTATCCCACTTTTATTCCTTTTTTCTTGCCGTAAGCTTTACACAGCGATTATCTTCCTTGTTGACACTGATGGAGCTGGACTCTCCACCCACTGTAGAAAGTGGAGTTTGAATACAGACATTTTATTTGGATGTTGTTTAATGGTAATGAATTTGTTGGAGATATTGCACATCCCGCTGAACTGTAAATAGTTGTAATGACAGCTGAAATCTATGGAAACGGCAAATGCAAATTCCGACCTGTGTAGACCCGATAGAGCGTTGGGTGCGGTTCCGAAGCGACACCTAAGAAGAGGAAGGCACAGATACCGACTATGAGGGGAGACGAGAGCGTACCCATGACGTGGCAGGCCGTGGGGGCGGTGGAGGCGGGCGCAGGCGGGGGCGGCGCGGCGGTGTCGCTGGAGTTGTCCCCGTCGACGCCGGCGGGCGGCGTGCTGTCGCTGCTGGACGCCGCGGCGTCGACGTCCGCGGTGTCGTCGCCGACGTCGGCGGCGGCCGTGGTGGGCCAGGCGGCCGCCTCCGTCACCACGTCCGGCCCCGGTGAGCCGCCCAGCAGCGCCATCGAGCTGTTCTCAGCTACAGCTGCGGACACAGGCAGACTGTTGTACAACAACAGCGAAGGGCAATTGGGTCAGTTTTTGAGGTGACATAGCAAGCTGAAAGGGTCGATGTTACACTCTGATGTTGTTGCTTCAAATGGCTCTGAGCACTATGGGACTTAACATCTTAGGTCATCAGTCCCCTAGAACTTAGAACTACTTAACCGTAACTAACCTAAGGACATCAAACACATCCACGCCCGAGGCAGGATTCGAACCTGCGACCGTAGGCACTCTGATGTAAATCAGTTGACATGTGATGTTTAAGGCCCAACGTTACGACATTTCCGCGATAGGTGGAGGGCGCACGAAACAAGTTGGTGTATACATTGCGTAAACAGTGTAGTAGAGAGGGGGAAAATGGCAGTGGTGGCGGTTAACCACTGGCCATCATAGCTCTGTAGGAGAGGTGCAATTCAACGATCAAGGCCTGTCACAAACAGAATTTGGAAGCTACAACCAGCCGGTCTACAAAAGACCGTATTAACATGTTTTGCCAATACAGCCCATAATTCGAGAAATGAACAGTTTTTGATTAAAAACACATGGGGTTAAACCATTATGATCAAATTCCAACAGTAGGAGAAATTCTGTTTTCACCTGACTTGTTAACCTATCCTTCTTCCAGTGAAGCGCCAACAGTGGCAACTTCCGAGTGGCGCCTATACCTGTCTTGATGCCATGTTAAAATCGACTCGTAATGCTAGCAAAACATAGGGGACTTTCCACTAACATGCTAATGCAGTGGGGTTTGGAATTATTAAACAAACAACTCGGGTTCAAATGGCTCTGAGCACTATGGGACTCAACATCTTAGGTCATCACTCCCCTAGAACTTAGAACTACTTAAACCTAACTAACCTAAGGACATCACACACTGTAAGTAGGCTGTTTAGGTTTTTATATTGGTAACGCCACGTAGCGCTCTGTATGAAAATCACTGGCTGTGCTGAGTCGTGTGAAGTTAGCACCCCTTTTTCAAGAAATATACATTTTTTTCACAGTTCTTGATAGATGTAGCATAGTTCTAGAGTTCTTTGTACAAATTTTCAATAGTTCTGCAGAATTTAGCGACGAAAACAACAATACTCGAAAAATTTTCGTATCGAAAACATTCTTTGGCAATTTCCGCAAAATGTAAATAAGTACAAGAGTTCTGAGCATAGTTCAGAACAGAGCTCCAAGAGTTCTTTCGAAAATCCCAGTAACATTTTTTACTGCAGCTAATAGTTTACGAGATAATTGCACTTTAATGAGAAAATCTTTTCACTTACTGTGAAGTTGGCACCCATTTTTTCAGAAATATATATTTTTCTCAGAGTTATTGATAAATATGGCATAGTTCTAGAGTTCTTTGTACAAAATTTCAATAGTTCTGCAGAATTTAGTGAAGAAAACAACAATATTCGAAAAAATTTACGTATCGAAAACATTTTTTGTCAATTTTCGCAAAAATTAAACTTGTACAACAGTTCTGAATACAGTTCTGAACAGAACCCCAAGAGGTCTATCGAAAATTCCAACAACATTTTTCTATGGCGATAATGGTTTGAGATAAATTGATTTAATATGGGACACACTTTCTCTACAGAAAATATAAATATATTCGTACAACAGTTCTGATGACAGTTCTGGACACCACGTGAAAATATCTATCGAAAATCCTAGTAGAATTTTTTTGTGCAGGTAATAGTTTAAGAGGTAATTGCAACTTAATTAAGAACTCCATAAGAGCTCAGACTGTGAAGCTGGCACTCCTTTTTTTTCAGAAATATGTATTTTTTTCAGAGTTCTTGATAGATAAGTCATAGTTCTAGAGTTCTCTGTACAAAATTTCAATAGTTCTGCAGAATTTAGCGAAGAAAACAACAATACTCGAAAAATTTTCGTATCGAAAACATTCTATGGCAATTTCCGGAAAATGTAAATAAGTACAAGAATTCTGAGCATAGTTCTGAACAGAGTCCCAAGAGTTCTTTCGAAAATCCAAGTAACATTTTTTACTGCAGCTACTATTTTACGAGATAATTGTATTTTAATGAGAAAATCTTTCCACTTACTGTGAAGTTGGCACTATTTTTTTTAGAAATACATATTTTTTTCAGAGTTCTTGATAGATATGGCGTAGTTCTAGAGTTCTTTGTACAAAATTTCAATAGTTCTGCAGAATTTAACGAAGAAAACAACAATACTCGAAAAAAATTTCGTATAGCAAACATTCGTTATTAATTTTCGCAAAAAGTAAATTCGGACAACAGTTCTGAGGGCAGTTCTGAACAGAACCCCGATAGTTCTATCGAATATCCTAATTACAATTTTTTGTGCAGCTAACACGTTACGAGATAATTGCAATTTAAGGAGGGAACCTCTTCACATACTGTGATGTTGGAATCCTTTTCTTCAGAAACATATATTTTTTCAGAGTTCTTGATAGAAATGTCATAGTTCTAGGGTTATTTGTACAAAATTTGAATAGTCCTGCAGAATTTAGCGAAGAAAACAACAATACTCGAAAAAATTTTCGAATCGAATACCTTCTTTGTCAATTTTCGCAAAAAGTAAATTCGTACAACAGTTCTGAACAGAACACCAATAGCTCTATCGAAAATCCTAATAATATCTTTTTGTGGCGATGATAGTTTATACGGTAACTGCTTTGATGTTAGACCCACTTTCTCCACAGAAAAAGTAAATTCGTTCAACAGTTTTGATGAACAGTTCTGGTTAACAGCTCAAGACTTGTATCGATAGTCATAATAACATTTTTTGTGGTTATAATACTTTGTATGGTAATTGATTAATTGTGGGGCACACTTACTCAAAAAAAAATTAAGTCTGTTCGTATGTTCTGATGCCAGCTCTGGATAGCATTGTAAGAGTTCTGTCGAAAATACTAGTAACATATTCTGTGCAGGTAATTGTTTACGTAGTAACTGCCTTTATTAAGGAATGCTTATGAGCATTTCCCATGAAGTTTGAACCCCTTTTACGATAAATATACATTTTTTCGTAGTTCTTGATATATATGCAATAGTTCTAGATTTCCCTGCTCAAAACACGAATAGTTCTGTAGAATTTCGGGAAGAAAACAATAACTCGGCAAAATTTTGGTATGGTAAAAAATTATTTGACAGTTTGGAAAAAAATAAATTTGTGTAGCAGTTCTGTTGGCAGTTCTGGATAGCACCGGAAGAGTTGCATTGAAAATGATAAGAACATTTTTGTGGCGATAATAGTTTATACGATAATTGTTTTAATCTGATACTCACTTTCTCTACTATAGCAAAATTCGTAGAATAGTTCTGATGACAGTTTTGAATATTACCCACAGAGTTCTACCAAAAACTATAATAACATTATTTGTGACGATGACATATGAGATAATTAATGTGGGACTCACTTTTGTCATGTAAAAGTAATAAATTCGTACAAAAGGTCTGATGGCATTTCTTAATACGACCCTAAGAGTTCTACCGAAAACTGTAATAACATTTTTTGTGGGGATAACAGTTAATGAGATAATAGCATTTTAGAGAGACCCACTTGGTCTACATTATAATAAATTGGCACAACCCTTTTGCTGACAGCTCTGGATAGCACCGAAAGAGTTATTTTAAAAACCCTCATAACATTTTTATGGTGCCAGTAGATTATGAAATAGATTGTGTGTTCACTCTGCAGTGGGTGTGCGCCGATGCGAAACTTACTGGCAGATAAAAACTGTGTGCCGGACCGGGTCTCTAACCCCAGGCTATGACGAAGGAATATCGTCACAATATCCTTTCGTCCAGGAGTGCTTCTTCTGCAATTTTCGTAGGACAACTTCTACGAAATTGGGAACGCAGGAGATGAAGTACTGCTGGAAGTACAGCTATGGGGACGATCGTAAATTCTCACTTTTATTTTGGAAAACCGAAAATCGAAAACCCGGATGTGTATTCTACTAAATACAAAAAGTCTAAATGTTCAGCACTATACAAATGCCAGTACACCTTCTTAAGGCTGACTGTAGTAACTGTAGGTGGAAGCGTGGGATGTGCACGCTTAGATGATTCAAGAAGAGAAGGCTCGTCAGCGCAAAACAAACAGATGGCTGAGAGCGCAGATACATTCACACGCGCCACTAACCAGATGGTGTCACACCTGTCGAGAATCGCACCAGAGGTACAATGAGCAGTGGTGGAGTGCTGTTGGCGTGGTTACTATGCAGCTTACTTGATGGGCATCAATACACCGTTATATTAATGTAAAATACTTGAGAAACAATGTCATTCACACACTCCGAGTTCCTTATCACTCAGTACTAGACTAAATTGCCGGCCTAGTGATAAGCAGCCTATGTACCTCACCGACTACACATCTTCGTGCTATAAGAAAAAAAGAGGAAAAATACCAAGGGACACAAAATATGAATCCGGATAAATCGGAAATCCGGATTACTGAGGACCAAATAAACGAGTTTCTTATTTACAAATTTCTAACTTCTTATTAACTTTAATACTGTATCCCCTCAACATAACACACCTATCAGTCATGTATTGAATTAGGATTTAAACATACTAATTTGTTCGCTTGTACAATATATTCAGTAAATATACTTACATTTCTATACATTGTAAAGACTTTTAACTCTCGCTGTAGTGTAACTCATCAAACTTCCACACTTCCTTTCTAACTAGAACACATGATTGCAACAATATTAACGACAGCAATTTCAAATTTATTCGTTACACACAGCACATGTTTTTATGTATCCTAGCGTCTGGTGATGTTGCCACATAACTTTAAACCATGAGGGTCCTGGGCATATTTTTAGCTGTTAGTGGGTCCTGGATGTCATGAGAGCTCAAAACAATTACTGTTTTACGTAATAAAATTCATCTGGCTCTTCCTGATTCTAAAAATATACACTTCATGTACAGTACCTCGTACTTCTCGTGTTTAAATGTCATTTTGTTTAATATGGCGTGCCGCGCCGTATTAGCCGAGCGGTCTAAGGCGCTGCAGTCTTGTACTGTGCGGCTGGTCCTGACGGAGGTTCGAGTCCTCCCTCGGGCATGGGTGTGTGTGTTTGTCCTTAGGATAATTTAGGTTAAGTAGTGTGTAAGCTTAGGGACTGATGACCTTAGCAGTTAAGTCCCATAAGATTTCACACACATTTGAACATTTGATTTGGGCGCCGCAGTTTCCGTAGAACCTCGTTTATGTAATACCTTTGAAGAACCTGTCGACTGTCGTATGTGCAGGAAAAATGTTTACATGGCATAAAACAAAATCAGAATGCGTTTCAACAGTTGCAATACGTTTTAATGGTGGAGTAAAAATGGTTCAAATGGCTCTGAGCACTATGGCACTTAACTTCTGAGGTCATCAGTCCACTATAACTTAGAACTACTTAAACCTAACTAACCTAAGGACATCACACTCATCCATGCCCGAGGCAGGAATCGAACCTGCGACCGGAGCGGTCGCGCGGTTCCAGACTGTAGCGCCTAGAACCGCTCGGCCACTCCGGCCAGCCTGATGGAGTAAAGATTAAAAACAATGAGCAGAACAGGCATCAAAACTAGGAACAACACGAAAATTGTGCTGGTATGGGCGGACAGGGAACATGTTACATAAACTGAAAAAGCTGCTAAAAGCATGAAAAAGGAGGCCAGAATTACAAAGAGAAGAAGCAAAACTAAAGAAAATGAAAAGGACATGAAAGGTTCAACAAGATTATGGAGCAGGAATGGTTTCCAATGACGTCATTGAGAAGAAAATGACATACAAATCTTTAGTTTCAATTTTCTGCAATCAACGTGTTTGCATACAGAGATACTGTTTCCGGTATCTCATCCACTATTAAAGCTACATAAACAAAGCTATGGATGAATAATAATATAGCGCTTGCCTACACAGTGAACCACATTATTCAAGAATGGATTAAATATTTTAAGCTGCAGTATGTCATATTATGTTCTTAAATTATTAGCAGAAAAATTTTTCTCTTAAAATACACTGTTCTTAAAATAATCAAAACATGAAACTGAAAAATATTACTGGTTTGCTGTTTCAACAAGGTAATAATTCAAAGAATAAAATTTGTGTTTTATCTTTTATTTGGAATAGCGTGTAAGTACATTGAACCTAAAATAACAATTACGTGTAATTCTGTAGGTAAGAAAAACATCAACATTCACTCCACAATGTATTCCACAGATTTACAATGTATTTCACCTAGAGCTCACAATATACCAATTCTTTGATAAAAGTTTCATTCCTGAATCTATAGACAGTCTTGCATTATTAAATTTCAAAGTACCAGGAAAAACTACAGGCCGTGATATACAGGTCCCCTTAACAGCTCTTCTTCAGGATACACTAAATCCCAGAAGGAAATACATATGTAGGGAATTCAGTAATAAATAAGCATAGAATTTATGAGGTGTGAAACAACTATGAAAAATAAGTACAAAAAATATATAAGTGACATTTAGGGCATAAAATGCTCTTATTCTAGTAACTAAAACAGGAGGGCTGTGGTTCCAGAAACAAAGATACGAAGAACTAACATAAGAGCTGTATTTGTAATATTTAGAAATCAACTTTTAGCAATTGCTTACCTTATAAAGCAAAGTTCCTATGTGGGAACTACTTGTTTCGTCTCGTCGGTCTTGTAGCTGACATTTGAAAATTTTCCTGTCTTGACATACATGAACAGGTGTGGAGAAATTATCGTTTCTTTTGAAACTCCCTGTACTTCTTTATACAGGTCATCGTACTGCTTCCAGTAGGTTCCATCGAAGACATATGCCGTGTAGTGTTTGATGGAGCTATTATAATGAATGGCACCAACGAGAGTGTACTCTTGATTGTCGACTACGATTTCTTTCGTGATCGTTTGCAACACACATTTCTTCCTTTGATTAGGTGGAAACTGATCTTCAGTTAGTGGACAAGTTGTTATACTAGTATCCATCATCAAGTAGCATCCGAATTTCTTTTCTTCGACTGCTTCTCCTTTACATTTCTTGCATTTTATAATAGTCTTTAGACCTCCGTTTGTTGCATCTACAGCCTCTTGCATGAAATTATAACCAAGTCTGAAAAGCACATACGTATCAACGGAAATATAATGTAGTTTCACATAGCGTGAATTTAGGCACGTCGGACACGATATCTTTTTGTTGCAAATCGGGTTATCTTTTAATATTGTCTCGTATAATTCCCCAACATTCGACTCTGCATTCAGAGACAATATTTTTCGAGAGATTACTCCCTTTTTTTAGGAACGGTATCACATATAAAATATCAAATCTCTGCTTAAAATGCTGGGAGTTTATAATTTTTTTGTCCAAAACATCCAGAGCCAGATCCAAAAATGGATGGCTCACCATTTGAATGGTACTTTTGAAATCATCACTGAGTGATATTGCTTGCATGAATAAGGTTATCAAAGAATCAAAACCGCACGGTCCCTTCAAGTTGTAGGTAGCAGATTTGAATTTGCTAGAGGACCCATTTGGGAAAAGTGGCAAATTAATGTCTATGAATTTCTTAGTCGAATTCCAGTTTGAGCAATCATCTAAGTAGTTTTTCTTGCTCTTAGTTTGCATGCTCGATGTGACAATGATTTCGTTTTGAAGCTTTTTCAGCATTGCACTCTCCTCCATTTTATTGTTACAGGTCTCCCGATTTTCTTCTGTTTTCGAACCACATGATGAAATTTCATTGACATCTCTGGTGAAGCATGATTCTAGATAGTCTTTTGTGGAATGACATATCTCTTTAGAGTCCAAATTCGGCAGTAAATTACTATCTGAAGAGCGCTGAAAACACACACTCTCACTATTGACTGAGGGACAGTTGTTCTCCGCATTCATAACAAGTGCGCTCGAAGTAGGAGAAAATCTGTGTTCAAAACTATTAAAAATTTTGTTTAACTCTGTCTTATTGGCATCATCGAGTTGGGTCTCACTTCTTAAGGTATTGTTCAGTGTGCTTTCAGAATTATCAAGGATATATTGGTTTTGGGGTTTGTTATCTTCAGCTTCTTATTTTTTCCTCTCCAGTTTTCTTCTTCATGGTAAGGCAACGATGCTTCAGTTGGTTTGTGCTTCACAGCTTGCTTTGAATCTTGTTTTTCCATCATAAGTGGCGCTAACAGTTTTGTTTCCTCACGCAGCCACTTCAAATGTTGAAAAATGAATTTGTCTATTCGTAAAGGCAGCTTGTCAAAGCCCATTGTCTTTAATTTTGAAAATTGTCCTTCAGTCGCTGCTGACGAACGAATAGATAAAGGAATATGGAAAGAAGGATACATCACAGCTGTCCACAGTAGTATATAGTACATCAACTCTTTCAGCATCTCTGCAGCATTAGGAATGTTGTACGGATTCACATCAAATAGATTGTCATCCTTAGTCTGATTCGCGATGACTTCAGCTTCATTGTAGATACGTTTTGCCCTATCAATCCACGCGTTTGCAGTAGATTCCTTAGAGTTCAAAACTGATTCCAAAAGACAGTCATAATTGTTTTCAACATCATCAGTTTTCTTGTCATCATCTTTCTTTTCGTCAGTATATGAATGACGTGGACCACCTCTGATAATGTTATCAAGGTGGCGCTGATGTTCCATATTCTTGACCGCATTCATCAGTACCAAGATGTTCACTTAACGCAACAACCGAAAGTGAGCGCAAAGCACTTTCGATATCACGAAAATCTGTCACCATGTAAATATGGGCCAAAACTCGAAGATAAAGTTGTTTGACTTGTGATTTAACTCTCGAGAAGCATTTCCACATCGAAATCATGACCATAAAATGGTTTAAATCTATTCTCAAACAACACGAGGGTAGAATTACTCTTTCATGCAAAACAATATGACTATAACACCTATTCAAATAATCTGTTAAGTCCGAGCAATTGGCTATTGCTCTAGAAATGGCAACCAACAAAGCCTTACCAAAATCAGTTACCATGATTTTTGGTCTGGGAGCTCCAGATCTGACGATTTCCATAAAGAAAAATGACAAGAATGATGCGTCATGCCTAGAGGATATCATCTGATAAGTTGGGCAACTGATTGATGATCGATTGACGATATTTGGATCTTTACTAGTGACGTTTACTTCGCGGATGCACATGTACTGATACAGGTATATGTACTTTGACTTAATTTCCACACAGTCAGCCCTGTTTGACAGATCCCCAAATCGTGAAATAACTCGAAATGCAACGCCACCTGTAGCATCTACTGAATCGTATACACTGCTATTGCTACAGCACGAAGATGACGTGATGCAGGAGCGAAATTCAACCGACAGGAACAAGATGCTGTCATATGAAAATGATTAGTTTTTCAGAGCATTCACACAAGGTTGGCGCCGGTGGCGACACCTACAACGTGCTGACATGAGGA
Organism: Schistocerca serialis cubense; assembly: GCF_023864345.2. Taxonomy (NCBI): domain Eukaryota; kingdom Metazoa; phylum Arthropoda; class Insecta; order Orthoptera; family Acrididae; genus Schistocerca; species Schistocerca serialis. The sequence continues at coordinate 1,146,386,320 of NC_064639.1, read as the reverse complement.
AAGTTTCCAAGCGATTTCTCATACACAAACAACAGTTGACCGGCGTTGTCTGGTGAAACGTTGTTGTGATGCCTCGTGTAAGGAGGAGAAATGCGTACCATCACGTTTCCGACTTTGATAAAGGTCGCATTGTAGCCTATCGCGATTGCGGTTTATCGTATAGCGACACTGCTGCTCGCCAGCACATTCTCCAAATCTCCCACCAATTGAAAACGTCTGGTCAATGGTGGCCGAGCAACTGGATCGTCACAAAACGCCAGTCACTACTCTTGATGAACTGTGGTATCGTGTTGAAGCTGCATGGGCAGCTGTACCTGTACACGCCATCCAAGCTCTGTCTGACCTATTGCCCAGGCGTATCAAGGCCGTTATTATGGCCACACGTAGTTGTTCTGGGTACTGATTTCTCAGGATCTATGCATCCAAATTGCGTGAAAATGTAATCACATGTCAGTTCTAGTATAATATATTTGTCCAATGAATACCCGTTTATTATCTGCATTTCTTCTTGGTGTAGCAATTTTAATGGCCAGCAGTGTATACAGGAGCTATGGCGACAGCGGCCGCCATCTTGAAATCCACCGTTTTAGACATGGGTTGTGTGTTTCAAATAGGAAGGGGATCACGTGGCACTCCATTCTGAACTACCTCTTTCTCAGAGGTACAACTGTGAAATCTGTTTTAAGATATATTTATTTGTGTAGCAGTTATGTAATTGCAAGACGGTAGTCAATTCTGTTTCCTGTTTTAGGTGTGTGGCACCTACACAGCAGGAAGGTACTGAAATTGTTAATGAAAGATTACTGCTGATTTCAATGCCCTGCGTCGGGAGAGAAACGACATTTCACATGTGACAGTATCTACTTTACCAGACAAATTTCGTGCAACACATTCTATGATGGACAAGCCACTCAGTGAATGCCAAGAACATACACCGACGAGGAGACCACGGCAGCAGTCGTGGCATCGTTGTTAACAGTTCACATCGCAGTACGCGCTGGTTATCAGTACTATTGGGTGTCAGTCAGCGTGTTGCACACACGCCAATGTCACCGTATAAGTTAAAGTTGCAACATTCATCTCTCGGACGATGATCCTGATCGGCAGGTGCAGTTTGCAGATTGGCTCTGGATCGGTGTAACAGGAATCCAAACGTCATAAGATAGGTATTGTTCAGTGACAAATTTAATTTTTATACACAAGGAGAAGTAAACAAGCAGAATCATCGTTACTGGTCAGATTCGAACCTCTCGTGGTTGGATCCTTGTTAAGTTGCTGCTGGTGGAAAAGTGGTGGTTTGGGTGGGATTGGGGACACGAGAATCGTAGGTGCGGTGTCTGTTGACGGAGCCTTGAATGAGGAGAGGTATTTAATATCTACATCTACAGCTATACTCCGCAAGCCACCAAACGGTGTGTGGCGGAGGGAACTTGACATGCCACTGTCATTACCTCCCTTTCCTGTTCCAGCCGCGTATGGTTCGCGGGAAGAACGACAGCCGGAAAGCCTTCGTGCGCGCTCGAATCTCTGTAATTTTACATTCGTGATCTCGGGAGGTATAAGTAGGGGGAAGCAATATCTTCGATACCTCATCCAGAAACGCACCCTCTCGAAACCTGGACAGCAAGCTACACCGCGATGCAGAACGCCTCCCTTGCAGAGTCTGCGACTTGAGTTTGCTATACATCTCCGTAACGCTATCACGCTTACCAAATAGCCCTGTGACGAAACGCGCCGCTCTCTTTTGGAACTTGTCTATCTCCTCTGTCAACCCGACCTGGTACAGATCCCACACTGATGAGCAATACTCAAGTATAGGTCGAACGAGTGTTTTGTAAGCCACGTCCTTTGCTGATGGGCTACATTTTCTAAGGACTCTCCCAATGAATCTCAACCTGGCACCCACCTTACCAACAATTAATTTTATATGATCATTCCACTTCAAATCGTTCCGCACGCATGCTCCCAGATATTTTACAGAAGTAACTGCTACCAGTGTTTGTTCCACTATCATATAATCATACAATAAAGGATCATTCTATCTATATATTCGCAATACATTACATTTGTCTATGTTAAGGGTCAGTTGCCACTCCCTGCACAAGTGCCTATCCGCTGCAGATCTTCCTGCATTTCGCTGCAATTTTCTAATGTTGCAACTTCTCTGTACACTTACAGCATCATCCGCGAAAAGCTGCATGGAACTTCCGACAGTATCTACTAGGTCTTTTATATATATTGTGAAAAGCAATGGTCCCATAACACTCCCCTGTGACACGCCAGAGGTTACTTCAACGTCTGTAGACGTCTCTCCATTGAAAACAACATGCTGTGTTCTGTTTGCTAGAAACTCTTCAATCCAGCCACACAGCTGGTCTGATATCCCGTAGGCTCTTACTTTGTTTATCAGGCGACAGTGCGGAGCTGTATCGAACGCCTTCTGGAAGTAAAGGAAAATAGCATCTACCTGGGTGCCTGTTTCTAATATTTTCCGGTGTCTCATGAACAACTAAAGCGAGTAGGGTCTCACACGATCGCTGTTTCTGGAATCCATGTTGATTCCTACAGAGTAGATTCTGGGTTTCCAGAAATGACATGATACGCGAGCAAAAAACATGTTCTAAAATTCTACAACAGATCGATGTCAGAGATGTAGGTCTATAGTTTTGCGCATCTGCTCGACGACCCTTCTTGAAGACTGGGACTACCTGTGCTCTTTTCCAATCATTTGGAACCTTCCGTTCCTCTAGATTCAAATGGTTCAAATGGCTCTGAGCGCTATGGGACTTAACATCTATGGTCATCAGTCCCCTAGAACTTAGAACTACTTAAATCTAACTAACCTTAGGACATCACACAACACCCAGTCATGACGAGGCAGAGAAAATCCCTGACCCCGCCGGGAATCGAACCCGGGCGTCGGAAGCGAGAACGCTACCGCACGACCACGAGCTGCGGACGTTCCCCTAGAGACATGCTCCCTGATAACGTGCTTCCAACGCTGTTGAACCTGCAGGGCGATTTCTCAACCGTCTTCCAACAAGACGATGCACTTCACCACTATGCTAATGAAGTCGCACAGTTTCTGGATGAACGGTCTGGAGGTAACTGGATAGGTAGGAGGGTTCCTGTCCCCTATTGAGTTTTATCTGTGGGAACATTTGAAATCAACTGTGTATGAGGTAAAAATCAACAATAGAGCCTAGTTTTGCCGGCGTATTGACGAGGCATGTGCCTCTGCCGACTCACAAATCCTACTACGTGTGCAGCAGGACTGGCAGAAAAGAGTCCGATTGCGTGTCCAGCGCAATGGAGGTCATATTTAGCATATGCTGTAATGCTGACTCTGACAAGTGTCCTAAACTTCAACAGGTCATAAATCCTACACAAGTAAAGATGTCTTGAAACAGGTTTCACATTTGTGTTCTTGCGGAAGAGGTAGTTCAAAGTGACGTGCCCCATGACCCCCTTCGCATCTGAAACACTATGGTAGCCCGCTGCGAGGTTTCGCTTGATTTCATACAACCCCACATAAAGTACCTGTCATGCATTTCCTTCTTCATAACAATTCACGGCAGCACACTGTAGCAGCACTGAGGACGCTCCTGCAGAGTTTTTGATGGGGATCGACTTGGCTCCCTCTGATGTTCATCTCTGCTCACGTGAATCGCTAGCTATGAAGACATTTTGGCGCAGAAAAGGAACTGAGACCAGCGTAGAGAAGTGCTGAAAGTACAGGAGGCTGTCTTCTATCACGAAGGTACGGGAAAGTTTGTACAACATGTGAAGCCATGACTAATAATAACAATATATATATATATATATATATATATATATATATGGGTGTTACAAAAAGGTACGGCCAAACTTTCAGGAAACATTCCTCACACACAAATAAAGAAAAGACGTTATGTGGACATGTGTCCGGAAACGCTTGATTTCCATGTTAGAGCTCATTTTAGTTTCGTCAGTATGTTCTTCCACCTACGCTCAATGGAGCACGTTATCATGATTTCATACGCGATACTCTACCTGTGCTGCTAGAACATGTGCCTTTACAAGTACGACACAACATGTGGTTCATGCACCATGGAGCTCTTGCACATTTCAGTCGAACTGTTCGTACGTTTCTCAACAACAGATTCGGTGACCGATGGATTGGTAGAGGCGGACCAATTCCATGGCCTCCACGCTCTCCTGACTTCAACCCTCTTGACTTTCATTTATGGGGGCATTTGAAAGCTCTTGTCTACGCAACCCTGGTACCAAATGTAGAGACTCTTCGTGCTCGTATTGTGGACGGCTGTGATACAATACGCCATTCTCCAGGGCTGCATCAGCGCATCAGGGATTCCATGGGTGGATGCATGCATCCTCGCTAACGGAGGACATTTTGAACATTTCCTGTAACAAAGTGTTTGAAGTCACGCTGGTACGTTCTGTTGCTATGTGTTTCCATTCAATGATTAATGTGATTTGAAGAGAAGTAATAAAATGAGCTGTGACATGGAAGTAAGCGTTTCCGGACACATGTCCACATAACATATTTTCTTTATTTGTGTGTGAGGAATGTTTCCTGAAAGTTTGGCCGTACCTTTTTGTAACACCCTATATATATATATATATATATATATATATATATATATATATATATATATATATATTTCTTTTACTACTTTGTACTTCGTAGGTATATTTCTGACGACGCAGAATATTTTTCATTTGGTTGTATAGTGTAGAACATAAAGTGTGACTATGTTTACTTTGCTGTTTTCTGTACGAGTTCCTTATGTAAGGACTTGGATTTTTTCTGATGATCTTTCAGATAATTTTATTAAATGTATTGCGTGAAACGGAATGCCATATGCAGAAGTGTTGTAAGAACTGTGGAGCGAGAGAGGTATCGATAGCTGTCGGGTCGAACAGTGTGTGGCACACAGTCGCGGATGGCGCGTAAGCGTGGCCCTACGAAAGGGAGTATTGTGTGCAGTAATGGTGTGCGTTTAACGCGATATTAATATCGAACTTTCGTGTGCTACACACGATTTGAAATTTTACTTTGTGATAGACATTCTAAATACACGTTTTACGCAAACGCTGTTGGTTTTTGCAAAACGATGCTTGTGGCAGTGACAATGCAATCGTGAATAGACGGTTTTGTCGTCGGTTTAGAATCGAGCTGCATTACATAAACTGTGAATTTAATATTGCTCATTTTCTTGACTGCGATGTATGCCGTATGCTAAAACACTAACATCCAATGTGGAAACTGTGAACTTTGTTACTTACGTAAGTGACTGTTTCGCGGGAACAGTATTATTGTGAACCATGAATAATAACAGCAGCTGGACTGTCTAACTTCGCAATTGGCAAATTATAGGAAATGGAATGTTAATTTCAAGATGTCACACGGACTGTGCCAAACTATCGTGTGTGAAAGTTGCAGTAATACGACCTTCAGGTGCTGCATAAACAGTTACTTTGTTCTGGCCTACGGCAGACGGGTGCTACGCAACTTATTACCACCGCCAGCCAAGACAGGATGCAAGGAAAGAGGATATATTAATGCCAAGGGCACGACTGGATGAACTTAAAGGATTCACATCAGCAACTTCAAACTGCTTCTACCTCCGTCGCCACATCACCCCGACCCAGAACAGATAAGATTCAAAACCATTCCTCTCTTCGAGAAACTCACAATTGTAAACAAGTTAATTTCCATTTGGTTTGTAATAGACTATTTCTTTATGTTTCTCTCCGTAAATAAAAATAGTGTATTGTAGAGACTGTTCACCTTCAGTGATTGTTGTCCCACCACTAACAGAAATTATTGCCATCATTTATTTGTTTCTGCTTTTCCGTGTATTTGCACTAGTCTTTGCTTGCGTTGCCGGGGAAGGGTGTACTTCAACGTGCATATCCAGTAGTTTATTCAGGAGAATTTGTGTGTTGTACCGTGAAATGTGGCCAGACGTGTAAGTTGATTCACCTGCCATTGAAGACCAATTACAAAGATGAAGCTTACTCGCCATTTGTTGAAGTTAGCGTATTAGAAGGAACTATGAATCTAACAGCTGTCAAAGTACACGATCTTTCTTTACATGCCACTTAACTTCGTATTTCCATTCATTGACGCAAATTTACCTGGGTTTAACTGTTACTGGTAAGCAAAATTACAATATTTTGTGTCCTTATTTATCAAATTAGCTTCAGAGTGTTTTACTGTTTTCCACTATCAAAGGATATTAATATCAGAATTTTAACTGGGTTGGGAAACTTCTCAAATAGAGATTTGCTTTTGAAGTTTCCGGAAGTAAGACGGGTTCTTGGTGTTATACAACATTAATTTACTTCATGCAGTTTTTCTTTAAACATTTTATGATTACAAATTCACGGTCATAGTAAATCTCCAGGAAATGTTTTCTTCACAAACGCTACGACGAATGTGTAAGTCGCAGTGGCGACTATGTACAGAAGTGGCTGGTAGGTGTAACAAACTCTTGCAAATAAAACATTTTTTTTTATTTTCATTGTGATCTCCATTTCGCTACCGAATGGAACTTAGTAAAAGAATAACCCACGCAGTTTCCGCGATATCGGTAGTTGGGTGTGGTACGACAATTCTCCCATACTCGAAAGCCAATGCGCAGAGTGGAATATTCTAGGAAATCGGAGATACTGTCGCATAAGGGTACAATTCGATATGTACTCAAGTACACTTTCAGTCTTAATAGCGAACTTTTAGTCATTTCTAGTAATACTGCATAATACACTTTAATTACTGTGTAATGAGAAAGGACTGGCGAAGTCTTCACTTCACTTCAAGTTCTGATGTGGAGGAAAGTGGAGTTTAATTAGTACGTGAGTTTGAACGGTTATGGAACAGCGTACTATTTTGGTCTGAGCAAGTTCTGTTTAATTACACGTAGTAAGGTCAACTTCAGAACTTCAGTGAACTTGTTACTCGCTCCAGTGGGTCAGATAAAGGAGACGTGTCTTCAAAGACTTTATGGTGTCCCAAAGGCTCTAATTCCTGTAGTGATGCGAGACACGAATTTTTCTTTATTTCTTCTTAAAAATTGCCTATAATTAGTCTTCAGATACGCTATGTACTTCACATAATAGAGCACTAATAAGAAATGCGTCTCTGGCATAACTTTTCATTATTGTTCATACAGACACTGCCTTAGTATCGAAGCTGTTTTCAGTGCAGTTGTAATTACACTGATGCGCTTACAGTAATCTGATTTAGTAGGGCGTCCAAACTACGAAACAGCGCATTAAGGCAAGCAACGGCTTCCTGCTGTACTCGGGTTGAAGCATGTTTGCTTCTGAAACATGGCACAGTGTTTAATTACTAGCAACCTTTCCAATTCGACAGAAATGTTAATGTTTATTCATCTCAATATAAGTCGTGAAGCTGAAAGCTGAGAGTGTAATAGAAGTAAACCAAGAAATATGCTAATGTAGTTTGAATGAGAATATTTTAGTTTAGGCATAATCCTGTCTTTTGCGAATATCAGTTGATGTATTCAAATAACTTTAACCCATCACTGTACTCTATCCTTCTATCTACTACTGATTTTATAGGATTGTATCTTCGTTACAAGATGAAAGTACTTAGAACGGACGTAAAGTGATTGTTGGTATACATGATTTCTGATAGATCTGAAAACTGTTTTTCAGTTGTATGTTGGCTTTATCAAAAGTGGTGTGTGTATCGTAACTACGAATCAAAAAATGAGTACAGTCTCGCAGAAAATAATGCCACAAATACAAAAAAGTAAATTATGTTCATTGTGAATAAATGCACCTGAAGATGAAAGATGTGCACATGGAATGTTGAATAAAAATAGCTAATTGCAGTGTTTTGTCATTTTAAAATTGATATTCATGTAATTTATAATATAGGGCTATTTTAAAAAGAACAGAAAACAGTTTTAGATAAAAAAGTCTCCTAATTATGTTGAATCTAACACTGTATATTTAAAAGATAGATAATCACTGGTCAGATACACTCTGTGGAAAAATAAACTGTTCGTCGTAAAATTGCCAATGAGACCATCTTTTCAATAACGCAGTGATTAATCTTTGGTGAAGCATTTCAGTTGTATTCTGGTACACCGAAGGCGGAATTTGTTTGTATGGTGAACTATTACGTTTGGTGCGAAATGATTTGGCACGCAACCGAAGTTGTAATTATCGCCGATGATGTTCTTTCGGATTCAGGTTGGAGTTGTGGACATGTTGGTGCAGCTATGAAAATCAATGTAAAGGTCACAGAGTATCGCATTTAGATGGGCTGGTACAGGAATTGCACTGATATTATTGAAGAAAAAATATTTTGTTCTATTGAGACAAGTCGCACAATAATGTAAATCAAGTGTCAGTCTGCTTTGGAGAATAATTCTGCTCATACGGCTTCTTTTCAACTAATTGTGTGTGTTTCGTTCAACTGTATAAATAAGAATAGAGTGTACCAATATAAAAATCTTTATAATTTAGTGAAGAGATTACATCCTTACTTCCAAAAGCTGTGGAATAGTTGTGTCTTGTGGATAATCCACATGGACGGAAAAAATAATAAAAGGTTAGACAGAACGTTAAGGCTTTGAGATCGAATAAATATGGCAATTCTGGCATTGTCCTGCCACAATGTAGTCAAGAAAAGATTGTTTTTTCAACGTGAGCGAAAATTCATTGATATTTGTTTACGGAAAATGTTGAATGCCGTTGACGGCAAAACTATTTATCATGTCAGAACCAGGCTAACTTTTGTAGCGGTGGCTGTGAGCAGGCTGTGGTCGAGCACATATACGCTTGTTTCCACATTCCACTCACTAATACGAGCGGTGTCCAATAAGTATGTAACATATTTTTTTCTCGGGCAATTTCGGTTGAAAAAATGCGGACTTTTTTTGCGGGACATTGTGGAACACTTCGCTGGTGGCCGAGCGGTTCTAGGCGCTTCAGTCAGGAACCGCGCGACCGCTACGGTCGCAGGTTCGAATCTTGCCTCGGGCATATATGTGTGTGATGTTCCTTAGGTTAGTTAGGTTGAAGTAGTTCTAAGTTCTATGGGACTGATGACCTGAGATGTTAAGTCCCATAGTGCTCAGAGCCATTTGAACCATTTTTTGGAATATTCCCGCTTCAGCCCTCATAGTTTCATGATGTTCCGATAAGTGGCAGCGCTTTACGTAGTCTTCAAAATAATGTCTGTTAAGTAAGTACGTCCCAAGCAGAGAGATCTCATTGAGTTTTTTTTGGCGGATAACCAGAGTATCGCAGATGTCCGTAGCAGCTTGCAGAATGTCTACGGAGACCTGGTAATGAATAAAAGCACGGTTAGTCGTTGGGCGACGCGTCTGTCATAATCACAATAAGGTTGTGCAAATCTGTCCATCTCCCGCGTGCTGTGTGGTCGCTTACAGACGTGATTCCTGCAGTGTTGGACTTCAGCATCTTCGTCACCAGAAAATCAAAAAGAACTCCGTAACAATGCAAGTCTGCACACCCGAGAGGAGTTCGCAGAGCTTTTTTGAACTCTTCTTCCTCGTCCACCTTCTTCCTCATTTACCCTACAGCCTGGATCTCTCACCTTCCGACTTCCATCTGTTTGGTCCAATGAAGGACCGATTCTGCGGAAAGAAATACATGCGTGATGGGGAGGTCAACAGAATTTTTGTCGTAAAGAATGTGAATGCTGTTCTTAGCTAAGCCATGGTTACTGAATTCGAAAATGAATTCCGTTTTTGTCTTTTGGGCTCCGGTTTCGTGATTCGGTACCCTTTAGCCACAAAATAACATGAGAATGATGCGTATTGATTACTTTGGTATTATTTAATTAACTTGCTTTTATTTAATTTTGTGAACGTAGCTTTTGGTAGACAATAGAAATATATCCAAGGAATCCCAAATGTGTTGCTCAGTTCCGACATTCACTGCCAGGATACGGAGGCCGATGGGTCTTGCTCACGTCGCAGCACATTGCTTCTCGTTTGTTGCACCAGTATTAATAGTGAGAGAGCTCTGAACTTATGAAGTGAGTTGCTGTAGGATGGTCATGGTTTGTGTTTTGGGTGAATTGATACGAAAAAAATGCCTCTTAACTATATGAATAACCCACATTCTTTTTGTTATATCTGTGGTAAGTTTACTCTGAAATAGTAAAAACGAAAATTTAATCCTCTTGTAAATCAATGCTGTGAGCCTTGTATTGGATGCAAGGTTGGTGACCAAGACAAAATATGGGCTCCCTACATATGCTGTTTTGACAGGTGTTTAAGTCCTGACAGGCTGGTTAAAAGGATCGCCTCACCTTGTTGGTGTTTCCATGATTTGGGGGGAACCAACGGTTCACACAACAGACTATTATTTCTGTGTGCCAAAACCAGCTGGAACCACATCTAAAACAAAGGAATCTTAGTAATATCCTAATTTACTGCAATGTCGTCCGAATTCTGCTGGACCTCAAAAAGAGACGTTCCTGAGGCAAAGTATTACAGGAAATCAAAAAGAGAATATTATTACTTACGTTTATTTGAGATGAACATCAAAAAAGCAAGACGAGGATAATGGAACGTAGTCGAATTAAATCAGGGGATGCTGAAGGAATTGGATTAGGAAACGAGACACTTAAAGTAGTAGATGAGTTTTGCTATTTCGGGAAAAAAATAACGGATGAGGTGGAAGTAGAGAGGATATAAAATGTAGACTGGCAATGGCAAGGGAAGCTTTTCTGAAGAAGAGCAATTTGTTAACATGGAGTATAGATCTGAGTGTCAGGAAGTCGTTTCTGAAAGTATTTGTATGGAGTTTAGCTATGTATGGAAGTGAAACATGGACGATAAATAGTTTAGAAAGAAGAGAATAGAAGCTTTCCAAATGTGGTGCTACAGAAGAATGCTGAAGATAAGGTGGGTAGATCAGGTAACTAATGAGGAGGTATTGAATAGGATTGGGGAGAAGAGAAGTTTTTGGCACAACTTGACTAGAAAAAGGGAGGGAAGTACTGGACGGCAGCGTGAAAGGTAAAAATCGTAAAGGGAGATCAACAGGTGAATACCCTAAGCTTCAGAAATCTGTAACTTGCAATAGTCACTCGGAGATGAAGATGCGTGCACGGGATAGAACAGCATGGAGAGATGCAGCAAATCAGTCTCTAGGCTGAAGACCACAACAACAACAACAACAACAACTTTTATTCATTTTTACTTACTCTAATGTTGCTCATTTCTTTGATTGATTTGTGTACTGGCATAGATTTTTTTTCCCTTTGCCAGACCCATATCCTATAATACATTAGCTGATATAAGCATTTACAAAAACCAGTACCACATGGAAACTGAGGCCGATACAGGAGTTCTGAAATTCGATCTGGATTCGGGAACGAGTTATTTTCCAGAAACAGCGTGTTTCGCTTTCGTGACTGGGAGATTCTTTTTGTGCACCAGTGAATTATGGATGCTACAAGACGTTGGCTCCGACGTTGTGCAGTAGTGTGGGTGTAAAGGCCGTCCCAGTAAGGTGGCGTAAGTCTGTCGCATGGAGCGGAGTTTGTGTTAAAAAGTTGGGTTTTGTAGTCCAAAGAGTGGTGTATAATATGACGTATCGGAATCCTGAATAAAATCAACCTACTTTCAGTAAAAAGTGTTCCATTACGTATAGAACGCCCGTCGCATTATTAAGGCGCTCTGCATTCGGTCCGCGTCGCCGATTTGTTTTTTTGCGAGAGCAAGAGCTTCCTCATACTGTTTGCTGTCGGAGCAGCAGCATCACGTTGCATTAACTGGGCTTTCGTCTGGGTGTAATAATACATGTTTTTGTTATAACTTTATTCTCATTTAATTGTAGCAAATGGAAGAAGATAACGTTTAGCAAATTTTCTGGAGGATGAAGTTACTGTTTTTCGAGTTATTACATGTTTTTCGATGTATCTTTATGACAAGCAAGGAATAAAGATAAAAAGATCATGCCCGGTAGAAGCCTGTAATCTGTCGTACGAAACGATTTCATTAGATTTATTCTTATCCGTATACAGTTGGAAACGAGTAATTTCATCAAAAACTGATGATACGAAAATTTTAGCAGAACCAGTGCAGATTATCCAGCTCTTGGTTCTGTCTAGGTTTCAAAATCTCACATGTTTTTACGTCGAAATTATAATGATATGATACGGCTTTAGCTTATTATTAATATTTTAGCTGTAAACCACCTCTGAAGGACCCTCTCCAAGCACGCAAGCTTCCAAGTCATGTTTTTAAAAATGTCTAATCATTTTCTCCAGCAAGATAGAGTGATACTTTTTATTAGGCTTCACTTATGAAAAGACTCTCTTCCCTAAAATATAAAAGTCACTCCAGAGTCCCACACGGGAAGGACATTAACAGTTTTAATGATCAGAATGGGTACGGTTTCTAGAGATGGCTGCGGGCACTAATTTTCAGAGCAGGATATTTATTACTCCGGCCACGCGGTGAAGGAAAATGTGTACCCTTAGAGCAGGAATTGTGTTCATTAGCAGATACAGTCTCTACCTCTCTCCGCGCTCTACCTCCGATGTGTTAGAACTTGGCGAAGTTCTCGTTAATTTCTGGACAGCGATGTACCGATAGAGTGAGGCAGTTTGGGCCTCCTATTGAGTGTTCTCCGTAATACCAAACGTGTTACCTTTCGCGTGGCAGGTGGATTGTATACATGTGCGGATTGGATCTTTGCTATTACGCTTATTGATGCACTTCAATTTAGGGTGGGTAACGCTGACTTCTCTGGCAGTAATTCTTCCGCATCACGTGGTAGTGACGTTGGCGACCTGTGACGGACAATTCGCACGCCAGCAAAAACAACGACACAACTAAAAAATGTAGTACTTGACGAAACTCGACTTAAAGAATTACGAGGGCAGTTCAATAAGTAATGCAACACGTTTTTTTTTCTGAAACAAGGGTTGTTTTATTCAGCATTGAAATACACCAGGTTATTCCCCAATCTTTTAGCTACACAACACTATTTTTCAACGTAATCTCCATTCAATGCTACGGCCTTACGCCACCTTGAAATGAGGGCCTATATGCCTGCACGGTACCATTCCACTGGTCGATGTCGGAGCCAACGTTGTACTGCATCAATAACTTCATCATCATCCGCGTAGTGCCTCCCACGGATTGCGTCCTTCATTGGGCCAAACATATGGAAATCCGACGGTGAGAGATCGGGGCTGTAGGGTGCATGAGGAAGAACAGTCCACTGAAGTTTTGTGAGCTCCTCTCGGGTGCGAAGACTTGTGTGAGGTCTTGCGTTGTCATGAAGAAGGAGAAGTTCGTTCAGATTTTTGTGCCTACGAACACGCTGAAGTCGTTTTTTCAATTTCTGAAGAGTAGCACAATACACTTCAGAGTTGATCGTTTGACCATGGGGAAGGACATCGAACAGAATAACCCCTTCAGCGTCCCAGAAGACTGTAACCATGACTTTACCGGCTGAGGGTATGGCTTTAAACTTTTTCTTGGTAGGGGAGTGGGTGTGGCGCCACTCCATTGATTGCCGTTTTGTTTCAGGTTCGAAGTGATGAACCCATGTTTCATCGCCTGTAACAATCTTTGACAAGAAATTGTAACCCTCAGCCACATGACGAGCAAGCAATTCCGCACAGATGGTTCTCCTTTGCTCTTTATGGTGTTCGGTTAGACAACGAGGGACCCAGCGGGAACAAACCTTTGAATATCCCAACTGGTGAACAATTGTGACAGCACTACCAACAGAGATGTCAAGTTGAGCACTGAGTTGTTTGATGGTGATCCGTCGATCATCTCGAACGAGTGTGTTCGCACGCTCCGCCATTGCAGGAGTCACAGCTGTGCACGGCCGGCCCGCACGCGGGAGATCAGACAGTCTTGCTTGACCTTGCGGCGGCGATGACACACGCTTTGCCCAACGACTCACCGTGCTTTTGTCCACTGCCAGATCACCGTAGACATTCTGCAAGCGCCTATGAATATCTGAGATGCCCTGGTTTTCCGCCAAAAGAAACTCGATCACTGCCCGTTGTTTGCAACGCACATCCGTTACAGACGCCATTTTAACAGCTCCGTACAGCGCTGCCACCTGTCGGAAGTCAATGAAACTATACGAGACGAAGCGGGAATGTTTGAAAATATTCCACAAGAAATTTCCGGTTTTTTCAACCAAAATTGGCCGAGAAAAAAAAAGTGTTGCATTACTTATTGAACTGCCCTCGTAGTTCTATAAAACTTAATTGAAGTAGTATAAGCTGCCTTTAAATTTCAAGTAACTATTTTTGGCAGAAAAATCCATTACAGCTTTCGTGCACGCTGAGGCACTTCACTTTTCAGTGACATAAATTAAAATTGCCCTTTTTCGATCTGTGTCACTTTCCTTCCTGGGATGCAGAATGTTACGACAGTGTAACTAACTCTCCAGTATTTCCACGAATCTGCAGTATTAAAGGATTTTTTAAATCCTTCGGGCATCCTCGTTAACTGTTTTTCTCATACATTTCGTCAATGATCACTGACACACACACACTCTTAAGACGAAAAAAAGACACACTGCGAAGTAATTATCCGAATTGGACGGAACTCGGTAGATGAAACAAATGTTGTAGTTTCAGAAAAACTGGATGATTCGTTCAAGAGAAAGAGCTTCACAAACTATAGGCCTATATCTCTGACATCCATCTGTTGTAGAATTTTAGACCATATTTTTTGCTCCCGTATCATGTCATTTCTGGACACCCAGAATCTATTCTGTAGGAATCAACATGGATTCCAGAAACAGCGATCGTGTGAGACTCAACTCGCTTTATTTGTTCATGAGACCTAGAAAATATTAGATATAGGCTCGCAGGTAGATGTCATTTTCCTTGACTTCCGGAAGGCGTTCGATACAGTTCCGCACTGTCGCCTGATAAACAAAGTAAGAGCCTATGGAATATGAGACCAGCTGTGTGGCTGGATTGAAGAGTTTTTAGCAAACAGAACAAAGCATGTTATTCTCAATGGAGAGACGTCTACAGACGTTAAAGTAACCTCTGGCGTACCATAGGGGAGTGTTATGGGACCATTGCTTTTGACAATATATATAAATAACCTAGTAGATAGTGTCGGAAGTTCCATGCGGCTTTTCGCGGATGATGCTGTAAGTGTACAGAGAAGTTGCAGCATTAGAAAATTGCAGCGAAATGCAGGAAGATATGCAGCGGATAGGCACTTGGTGCAGGGAGTGGCAACTTACCCTTAACATAGACAAATGTAATGTATTGCGAATACATAGAAAGAAGGATCCTTTATTGTATGATTATATGATAGTGGAACAAACACTGGTAGCAGTTACTTCTGTAAAATATCTGGGAGTATGCGTAGGGAACGATTTGAAGTGGAATGATCATAGAAAATTAATTGTTGGTAAGGCAGGGGCCAGGTTGAGAATTATTGGGAGAGTCCTTAGAAAATGTAGTCCATCAACAAAGCAGGTGGCTTACAAAACACTCTTTCAGCCTATACTTGAGTATTGCTCATCAGTGTGGGATCCGTACCAGGTCGCCGGCCGGAGTGGCCGTGCGGTTCTAGGCGCTACAGTCTGGAACCGAGCGACCGCTACGGTCGCAGGTTCGAATCCTGCCTCGGGCATGGATATGTGTGATGTCCTTAGGTTAGTTAGGTTTAATTAGTTCTAAGTTCTAGGCGACTGATGACCTCAGAAGTGAAGTCGCATAGTGCTCAGAGCCATTTGAGCCGTACCAGGATGGGTTGACGGAGGAGATAGAGAAAATCCAAAGAAGAGCGGCGCGTTTCGTCACAGGCTTATTTGGTAAGCGTGATAGCGTTACGGAGATGTATAGCAAACTCAAATGGCAGACTCTGCAAGAGAGGCGCTATGCATCGCGGTGTAGCTTGCTGTCCAGGTTTCGAGAGGGTGCGTTTCTGGATGAGGTATCGACTATATTGCTTCCTCCTACTTATACCTCCCGAGGAGATCACGAATGCAAAATTAGAGAAATTCGAGCGCGCACGGAGGCTTTCCGGCAGTCGCTCTTCCCGCGAACCATACGCGAGTGGAACATGAAAGGGAGGTAATGACAGTGGCACGTAAAGTGCCGTCCGCCACACACCTTTTGGTGGCTTGCGGAGTATAAATGTAGATGTAGATGTAGATTGAGCAAGTCAGTAATGCGTTGGGCCATCTCTGGTCCTTATGTAAACAGTTATTGGGCTTGGCATTGATTGAAAGATTTGTTGGATGTCCTGTTGAGGGATATTGTGTCAAATTCTGCCCAATTGGCACGTTAGATCGTCAAACTCGCGAGCTTTTTGGCGGGCCATGCCCATAAAGCTCCAGATTTTCTCAATTAGGGAGAGATCCGGCGACCGTGCTGGCGGAGGTAAGGTTTGGCAGGCTTAAGAATAAGCAACAGAAACTCTCGCCGTGCGGGGGCGGGCATTATTTTGCTGAATGTCAGCCAAGTATGGCTTCCGTGCAGAGCAACAAAACGAGGCGTGGAATGTGATAGACGTACCGTTATGGTGTAAGTGGGCGGCAGATGGCAACCAAAGGGGTCCTGCTACGAAATGAATTGGCAGCCGGGACCATCACTCCTAGCTGGCGCGCCGTGGCAGTCAGGCTGGTATCCGATTTCTGTCCAAAGTGTCTCCCGACACATCTTCGGTTTAGAATCTCATTGAGTGGAGTAAAATTGTCTTCAGTGATGAGTCCCGCTTCGACTGAACATCGATGACCACCAGTAAAGACCTGTCTTATGACGGCCCGGACAGTGTTAGGATGCTAACCTGATTGTCGCCTACTATACGAGGTGCATTCAAGTTCTAAGGTCTCCGATTTTTTTTCTCCAGACTGGAAAGAGATAGAAACATGCGCATTGTTTTAAAATGAGGCCGCGTTAATTGTCAATACGTCCCAGAGATGGTAGCACCGTACGACAGATGGAATTTTACCGCCAGCGGCGAGAATGAGAACTGTTTTAAATACTTAAAATGGCGACGTTTTCCTTACTTGAACAGCGTGCAATCATTCGTTTTCTGAATTTGCGTGGTGTGAAACCAATTGAAATTCATCGACAGTTGAAGGAGACATGTGATGATGGAGTTATGGATGTGTCGAAAGTGCGTTCGTGGGTGCAACAGTTTAATGAAAGCAGAACATCGTGTGACAACAAACCGAAACAACCTCGGGATCGCACAAGCCGGTCTGACGACATGATCGAGAAAGTGGAGAGAATTGTTTTGGGGGACCGCCGAATGACTGTTGAACAGATCGCCTCCAGAGTTGGCATTTCTGTGGGTTCTGTGCACACAATCCTGCATGACGACCTGAAAATGCGAAAAGTGTCATCCAGAAGGGTGCCACGAATGCTGACGGACAACCACATGGCTGCCCGTGTGGCATGTTGCCGAGCAATGTTGACGTGCAACGACAGCATGAATGGGACTTTCTTTTCGTCGATTGTGACAATGGATGAGACGTGGATGCCATTTTTCAATCCAGAAACAAAGCACCAGTCAGCTCAATGGAAGCACACAGATTCACCACCACCAAAAAAATTTCGGGTAACTGCCAGTGCTGAAAAAATGATGGTGTCCATGTTCTGGGACAGCGAGGGCGTAATCCTTACCCATTGCGTTCCAAAGGGCACTACGGTAACAGGTGCATCCTACGAAAATGTTTTGAAGAACAAATTCCTTCCTGCACTGCAACAAAAACGTCCGGGAAGGGCTGCGCATGTGCTGTTTCACCAAGACAACGCACCCGCACATCTAGCTAACGTTACGCAACAGTTTCTTCGTGATAACAACTTTGAAGTAATTCCTCATGCTCCCTACTTACCTGACCTAGCTCCTAGTGAGTTTTGGCTTTTTCCAACAATGAAAGACACTCTCAGTAGCCGCACATTCACCAGCCGTGCTGCTATTGCCTCAGCGATTTTCCAATGGGCAAAACAGACTCCTAAAGAAGCCTTCGCCGCTGCCATGGAATCATGGCGTCAGCGTTGTGAAAAATGTGCACGTCTGCAGGGCGATTACGTCGAGAAGTAACGCCAGTTTCATCGATTTCGGGTGAGTAGTTAATGAGAAAAAAAATCGGAGGCCTTAGAACTTGAATGCACCTCGTACAGGTCGACAACCAGAAATGATTGGTCTCTGGTGCGATTTCGTTTTGTAGCAAGACCCCTTTGGTTGTTATCCTATAAGGTGTCAGGCAAATCCAACACCTTCCATGAAAACCCTGACATGATAGCAAATCCGGCAGTATGTCACATAGCTCAGAATAAACCTTGACATTAAATTAACCACAGTAATACGATCAACGAGTGAGCAAATGGAATACCACAGACTAACACAAGAACGCCTAAATGCATGTCATACCTTCCCACCGTGAAACAGACGCAGTTCCGAGGGGAGAAACAAGAACAGAAGCCGAGAGCAGAATCGTGTAGGCTAGGAGGCCCTACGATAAGGGACGGACACCCACGTCGCCAGCCTACCGCCAAGACCACCCCCAGCCCATGTTAAAAGATAGAGCCCTCCAGAAGAACAGTATAGATCTTACGATAACACTAAAAGGGCCACACCAGCTGAAAGTTTCAGCGTGAGACTATACGTGTCTCTGTTACGTTGCAAACATTAAAAACATAGCCCCACCACGAAAAGTATAACGTTTCTCATTGGATAGACAAAAGTTTTGTAGGCGGAGCTTAAGGTTAACATTGAGACCCTGATTGGTCAGTTGAAAACACAGCCAGATAGCTTTTCTATAACCAACTTCGGTAAATTGTAGTAAGGAGAAGATAGAGAAGAGTTGCTTCCGAGATGGCGAGGTGTGTGGAGCTGCGCCGCCTGCCGCCCCCTGACGCTGTCTAAACACTGTCAAGGCAATGAACGCACGTGATGCTGTGCGCGTAAGGCTTCACTCAGAACTGCAGAAGTCTCATCTGTTACATCCCCTTTTTGCGTAATACTTGTGTCGATCGTCAATTGAAGCTCATGGTATTCACATTTGCTACGTAAGTTAAAATCTGAAACGCGATGATTTTTCTGTTATATAGTTATTGAGAAGCCACATCAGCCACTGTGATTTACGACAAGTTAGATAAGTAATTAAAGATAATTGAGGATCACTGTAGACCATTTTGATAGTTTTCTCTTTTGTGAAACTTAATTTAAACCTAGATTATAGATGTGATATGGCATAGGTCATCCTTCGATCCACTGTAGAACTTGGAAACCCATTCAGGGAATATTCGTTAACATTTTTGTTGAACGCAGTTGGTTTTTACCATCCTGTATTAAAACATTTCCTTTTATCAATAGTGCAATTTATAAACAATGCTTTGTGAGTAGAATAAAATTTCCAATGGTAAACTTCACTGCTTTTTCGACGTTAATGTACCAGCTAACTAAAAATAAGAAAGCCCTGAACCCCTTCCACTAAATTTAGTTAGTATTAAGATTCTTTTACAGGGAGTGCTGTGGAGCTGACGCTGAAATCATTAAGTATTTGATTATATCATCGCTAGTCTCACTGAACTCTTCTGAACTCTACATGTCATGTGTGGTCTGGCGTCTCCTTATCAACAACAGGTCCCAGGTTCAAACTAGTCAATTCCCTAAAAAACACGCTCAGAGCGTCGTTGCGCGAAAGTGATAGGGAGACACGACTTAGAACTAACAGACACCACGCAGAATGTTAGAATCCTTACAGCACAACATTCTACGCTCCATTTTGTTGCCCTTCGTGGCAAGCCCTGCTGACATTACAGAAAGAGCAATGCCCATCTGCACACGGAGAGAGTTTCTGCTGCTCGCCTTCGTGCTTGCCAACGCATATCTTGGCCAGCGACTTTTCCGGATCTCTCCCCAATCGAGGACCTTTGGGGCGTTATGGTCATGGACTTCCAACGTGCTCGGGATTTTGACGATATAACGCACCGATTGGTCAGAATTTGGCACGATATCACTCAGAAGGACAACCAACAACTTTATCAATCAATGCACAGCTAAATAACTGCTTGCATAAGGGCCAGAGGTATACTAACGCGTTATTGACTTGCACAGTGTGCGAAGTTCTCTCTCATGAATAAATCATCCAGTTTTTTTCTGAAATTGTAATCATTTGTTTACATGTACATGTAAATGCCTACCGATTTCCGTGCCATTCGGATAATTCCTTCGTGGTGCGTCTTTTTGTCTTAGTGGTTATTAGTCCCATGAAATACTATCGATAGTTGAAATCCCCTGACCGACAGATCTCGAAAAATGTTTGTATAATACTATTGTCTAGATATAGCTTTTTGTCAGTTCGCGCTCTAGGAGAGAAGACGGTTTGACTCCTAATTACGTGACTGTTGCAGCAAAGTAGGCGCTACTGTGTAAAGTGAAATACAGGGTGTAAATTTTAAGTTGACAAACAAGAATAACTCGAAAAATAAGCTTCACACAAAAAAATGTCTAGAATCCAAAGTTGATTATTTCTGAGGGGGGCCGGCCGGGGTGGCCGAGCGGTTCTAGGCGCTACAGTCTGGAACTGCGCGACCGCTACTGTCGCAGGTTCGAATCCTGCCTCTGGCATGGATGTGTGTGATGTCCTTAGGTTAGTTAGGTTTAAGTAGTTCTAAG
This sequence comes from Schistocerca serialis cubense, assembly GCF_023864345.2. Taxonomy (NCBI): domain Eukaryota; kingdom Metazoa; phylum Arthropoda; class Insecta; order Orthoptera; family Acrididae; genus Schistocerca; species Schistocerca serialis. The sequence goes on along the minus strand of NC_064639.1, from coordinate 1,146,365,669 downwards.
TTCTAGGGGACTGATGACCTCAGAAGTTAAGTCCCATAGTGCTCAGAGTCATTTGAACCATTTTTCGAGGGGGACTTTTGCTGGTGCTAAATTTAGCCCACCACCTCAGCCCCCTGGGGTTGGGGCGGGAGGCAACTTTAAAATTTCAAATGGGAACCCCCATTTTTTAATTGCAGAATCAGATTCTACATAAAAAACTACGTACATTTTGTCTTAAACATTTGTTTTGATTCTTGGTAGTTGGCGCTGTAATTCAAGAAAATGAATGTTGTCATTTTTTCGTGGGAAATGGTTACGATTAAATAAAAAATACTTATTTACTTCGTAAATTTTGAATCGCTAAAACTAAAACTCTCCCTCTCTTCCCATAGGGTGGGGTTTGAGAGAGAGGAATCAGAGTTTTACAAATGTTGACCCAAATATTAATTATTTCCGTAGATTCGGATAAGTTAGGTCAACGTTTGTAAAATGTTCTTTGTCGAAGTCCTCCATACATACACATACCGTGCAAACAATACTCCAGGAGAGAATGGGCAGGAGCAGTGAAGACAGTCTCTTTAATAGATTTGTTGCTAAAAAAAAAAAAAAACATAAAGTAAAACAGTTACTTGCATCAGTCACTTTCTGTGTTTCATTCCACGACGCGTTTCAAGAGTTTGCACCCTCACCTTCTGGTAGTGCAGTGGCATTGTGCTATATTTTTGCTAGCTGGATGCTTCTCCGCCAAATGCGAAAATGTTTTTGTCACTCTCACTTACATAGGAAGAAGTGACCGTGGTAATAAAATAAGGGTAATCAGAGCTCCTACGGAGATATTCGTTTTTCCCAAGTGGTGTCCGAGAGTGCAATGATCGAAAAATGTAAAACAATATCATTGTTCCACCTGAAGATGAAAGTGTAAACTCTCGAAACGCTTCTGTGGAATGAAATAAAAAGAGTGACTAACGCACAGAATTAATTTCTTAGAACTTTTATTGTCGTAAGCAGTCGCAATTTCTTACAACAGTCGAACATGGACTACATAAGATTTGTTGCAAAGCCGTTCGTAACTATTTGTGTTGAAACTTATTCCCTTGTTCGAGAAACGCATAAAATCTTTGATAGTTTCGTCCCATAAAGCGTTACCAAAACAATGATGGCACAAACTAAAACAACACTGCTGGGCTCAGGTTTCTGCCTGTCTCATTAGCGTATATGGCCCGTTGTTCACTGGTGTGTTCGGGGCCCCTTTGCTTTACTACACGATAAAAAAGTTTTATATTCTATTTGCACCAAAGAATAAGTTGGGCGAAGCGTTAGATAACTGAGACGTAGAGAAGTCGTGCTATGGACTCCGCACAGTCCTCCGGCTACGTTCGCTGGAGAAATCGCACACTGGCGCAGTACTCGATTGCAGCAGTCGGCTGGCTTTCTTTTGCACTCCCCTCCGCATAGCCCGGGGACATAGAAACCATTTTCAGAGGGAGCGTCTGCAATGGGCCGGAACAAAGACGTCCACTCCTCTATGGAACCGATGGCGCCGCAGCCGCAGTTCCTGCAGATACCATCAGCAGTGCGCCGGGCTCCGCAGTCTCGGCGCCACCAATCGGAGGCAGTATCATTTGATACGTCGTTTTGTCCGACAAATGGGAAGCAATTAAACGAAAGATGTACAAATTATTAACAGCGTATTCCTTCCTCAAGGACATAATGCTTTTGGTTGTTTTTCTCCAAGCACGTTTCACTATAGTTGTGGCATATCCTTGCTGAAAGCGTTTAAAGCCAAGATCGTATAAATATTTCTTTATTTGAAAACAACCGGTTTCGACAGATGCACTGTCATCTTCAGGTTTAAAAATGTTTTTCCTTATGAAACGTGTTCATTTTAAGTTGGAATTCACACTAAGTTTTCATGTGAATAAAAAACGGCACAGTATAAAAGTTTTGTCATTACTAAAGTAAAAAACACAAAGCACCTTGTGCAAATGGTCGTGTCCATACCGCTCACAGATGATTCCCATGACACAAAATCACAGTGTACAGTAGCATATTTGTTTACATAAGCTGGTCATATTCCAACAAACTTACAAAAACACAATACACACTAGCACATCTGTTTACGGAAGCTAGATGTATGACAACTTATGTGACCAGTATCCTACTGTGTACTGTGTTTTTATGACGTAACGGCTATCAGTGAGCGGTGACTACATGGACGTGGCCGTTTCCACAATGTGTTTTATGTTTTTAAATATTTTAGTTATGATAAAACTTTTATAATGTGCTCTTTCTTATCCACATGACAACTTAGTGTGAGTTACAACTTAAAATGAACACGTTTCATAACAAAAAAAGTTTTTAAGAACTGAAGATGACAGCAAAGTCTGTCGAAACCGGTTGTTTTTAAATAAAGAAATTGGCTTTAGAATGAGTATAGCAAGTAAAACAGGTTGCACCTTCTGTCTTCTCAAAATGAGAAAATTTTGCGTTCCGACATATAAACTATTAAAATTTATATTTAAGATTGACTAAACGGTTTACGAGGAGCGGCTGTAAGGTTCTTGCTTCACTCTTTTCCCTTGTGTTCATAAGAGCTCAACTTGTATTATGTCAATACCGGGACATCTGTTCGATGCGAATCCGTACAAAGCCTTTCGTTCGTCTAACACAAAATCAATCGCTAGCAGTCTATCAACATCTAGCGAATTAGACTGAACTTCTTTCTAGAAAACTTAACAGTCAGTCGTTCTGTTTCTACCAGAAAGATATTTCCTTTGAAATTATTGTATTTCTTGGACCACTCTCTAGGACGCCCTGCTGTTGTAAATACATCACCTTTACTGTACTGGGACAAAGATAAATGATTGCATTGCCTGAGCAGTGAATAAAATCTCTGACTCTGTGTTTAGTTTTATCTATGGCTGACTTGCTAGTCAAGCAGTTGTGCAGCGCTGGGACAATATTACTTGAGATATAGTACCGAGCAGTTGAGTTCCGAGAAGAGAGCTCTGAAATTGGAAGAAACTGTCTGGAATACTTTATTATGATGATGGAAACTCATTTATACTACTTTTCTGTTCTCTATATTGATGGAAAAGATTTTGGAGGAATTTAAAGGTATGTTTATAATTCTTGTAATGAGAGAATTTTGTAAGAAACTCCTTATGCTGTGCTGTCTTTTTCCCAGTACTCAGAGTTTGATTTCTGAAGATGGATTTACTTTAGTGTAAAACCCACCTCCTTGATTCACTGTAAAGTTGAGAAGATTTTGACGTGTGTGCATTGTATCTTACACCTAGGAAGTCACAAGTTGTCTCTGACAAGCAAATTTGGAGTAGATTATTTATCTTTAGCTGCCGCATCTCTTGATTTGTACTTGCTTCCGAGAACATCAGTACTCGAGACACAAAAAACAGGATGCTGAGCAAGACGTAAGTCACTTTTACTTCAGGGCTGACTTCACGTTGCATTCTTAGGCAAACAGTGTCTAGTCGCGCTTGTTAGGTATTGTGCCAGCAAGCAGATTAATTTCCAGTGAACAGTATTGGTAATTTCAAGCATTTGCTCCCTTCCGAGAATAGTAGTGATTTATTTTTTGTGATTATTCCAAGTCAAACGTTGCACTTTATATTGTGCAACGGCCATAATGCACTTCGGTGCTGCGTTTTAGTTACATAATTTTCACTCAGCACACAATTAGTTTCTTTTGGGATTAATGAGATTAATTATTTTATTTGAAATCTTGCATTTCATGAAGTTTAAAGTTTCATTTCACGAGAGGGTTCACGTGCGTTCACTGGGTCAACCAACAGCCAGTACTGCTCAGCAATCGAATATGATATCTGAAGTACACACTACATTAGGAGAAAGTTTTTGAAATCAGTATACTCTGTTTTCTCACATACAGACAATTTTTTGCAGGAAGTTTACAACTACTAACGGTCAGTGGCTAGAGTGCTGTCTTTAGCTCCCTGACTGCGCTATTGCTGCAGTTATCGTTCGATCTTAGTATTAGGAAGCGTTGTTGCGCGAAAGTCAAGAACCTCTGATTATTGTGGCACCTCGTTCCTTGCGAGGAAGATATTATAATTCATAAAGAGGCAAAGTGCCGGACACAGTAAATAACAGAGCAAATGATTGTAAATTAACCAGAGACATGACACAAATGCGTCATAATAGATTAAAATGTTTCTTTTGTAAAAGTATAAATGTGGCGAAACAGTGCAAAATAATTCATTGTTTCCTACCAATTCCTATTGAGACTGCAATTTTTATGGTTCATTGCTGATTCACGTAACTGTATTCAAGCTGAAAATGTAATTTAAAAGCAAAATATTGCTGAGAGTCGTGTGCATTATTTATATATTCTGAGTCATATTTTATTTTAAAATCATTAGTAAAAATGGCCTTCATCAATCATAGTAATTGAAGCTATCGTGGGAGGAATTTTTGGTCGACTTCACAGACAGTGAGTCAATTTTATCTGCAACACGGAATCTGGGTCTCTTTCACATTACGTTAAAGAAGCCATATAGTTTTTCTACAGGTGACGGGCTAATTATTCATTTCGTAATTACAGAGAAATCCCATAAGCTGAGGCTACCCGAACTCCGGCTTGGAGCGAACTTGTTAGGAATAAACGACAATAACTTTCATAATTCAGCGTATAAAAGTACAGTGTGAGAGCATTTATTAATATTCAGACTTGAGAAATATTTTATTTCCATCGAGCCTTAACGTACTCCGTAGGTCTTTATTTATTATTTTTTTTCTTCTGACTGGTTTGATGCGCCCGCCACGAATTCCTCTCCTGTGCCAACCTCTTCATTATCTCAGAGTAGCACTTGCTACCTACGTCCTCAGTTATCTGGTGAATGTGTTCCAGTCTTCTTCTACAGTTTTTGCTCTCTGCAGCTCTGTCTAGTACCATGAAAGTCAGTCCATGACGTCTTAACAGATGTCCTATCATCCTGTTCCTTCTCATTGTCAGTGTTTTCCACATACTCCTTTCCTTTCCGATTTTGAGCAGAGCTCCTCATTCCTTACCTTATCAGTCCACCTAATTTTCAACATTCGTCTGTAGCACAACATCTCAAATGCTTCGATTCTCTTCTGTTCCGGTTTGCCCACAGCCCATGTTTCGCTACCATACAATGTTGTGCTTCAAACGTACACGCTCAGAAAATTTTTCCTCAAATTAAGACTCATATATGACACTAGTAGACTTCTCTTGGCCAGGAATGCCCTTTTTGCCAGTGCTAGTCTGCTTTTGCTGTCCTCCTTGCTCCGTCCGTCATTGGTTATGTTGCTGCCCAGGTAGCAGAATTCCTTAACTTCATCTACTTCGTGACCATCAATCCTTTCTGTATGAGATCTGTTTTATTTTGAGTGTCTATCTTGTCTACCTGTGCTTCTTCCATCGTGCCCTTGTCACTAGTTACTTTCTTTCCCCCCCCCTCTCTTCTTCCGCCATCTTCCTTCCTTCTCTGTCAATAATTTGTAATTTTATGGCCATTGTAGTTCCCTCTTATAGTGTGAGGTTTTATCGGCTTTAGTTATTCCAAGGTTGGAGGGACTGATGACCGCGTAGTTTTGTCCCTTCTCAAATCCAACCAACCAACCAATCGTCAGCTGATTAAGTGCAGCAACAGCGGTAGACGAGTGTTTCGTACCCCAGAATTTGCCCGCCCGGCTAGACCTGTAGTCTAATGCGCTGCTTCCTGAGTGGGACGGCATGCTGGTCCCCGGCACAAATGCGCCCAACGAATTAGTGTCGAGGTCCAGTATCCGGACCGCCTGTGGACGGTTTTTAGGCGGTTTTCCATCTGCCTCGGCGAATGCTGGCTGGTTCGCCTTATTCCGCCTCGGTTACAGTATCTTGACGATTGCTGCGCAAACACTGCCTACATGTACGCGTACATCATAATTAGATTTGAGGTACACTCATGTGATATGAGACGTTCCCGTGGGGTGGTTCCACTGAGGCCGAATCGCACAATAACCACGGGTTCGATGTGGGGCGGCAGTGGGGTGGGTGGACTGCTGTGGCCTGTTGTGGGGTTGTGAACCACAAGGGGCTACGGCGGGACGAAGCCTCTCCGTCGTTTCTAGGTCCCTGGTTAAATACATGCACACTTACACACCTCTGAATTTAAACTCATGTCCTACCCCAATCGGGTCATATGCAATGTACCTGAGGAAAAGGCCGTCAGAAGTCTGCTTCAGGATTAAAATCACTATTGGTTCGCTCATGGCGATTACAATTAACCTCTACCAGCAAGTACAAGACAGAAAAATTTCAGTTTCAACTTTCTTGCTATCATCGGTTATCTGAAACTATCCTTAGACGCGCTACATTAACTGTCACATCACCAACTACTGAACAATCCTGGTTGGCACATGGTTGCAGATTACAGGCGACACAGGAAGATTCCAGACGAAAAAGAAATGAAAACACGAAATGTCGAAGAACATATCTCCACGAAGAAGCAAGAATTTCAAGAGTAATAGGGGCCCTGCTGCTCCTCCATTAACAGAATAAGGGCCGCAGAATGAAGGCAGCAGTAGCGTATATCGAGCTCGTGATGTAAGGAAAGCGTTGCGTGCTATGAAACATGTTGCATAGTGAATTAAAATCAAATAAACCAGTGTCTAAGAGAAAAGGAAGATTAGGGTTTAACGCCCTGTCGACATCGAGGTAGTTAGAAACGGAGCATCTGCTCGGATTATTTTGACGATGAAGAAGGAAATCGGCAGTGCCTTATCAAAGAAATCGTCTCGGCAGTTGCCTGGTACTAATAGGGAATTCATGGAAAACCCAAATCAGGATGACTGGACGCAGGCTTGAATCGTCAACCTCCAGAATGCGAGTCCCTTGTGCTAACCATAGCGCCAACTCGCTCGGTTCAAACTAGTATCTCTCGACGATGAATGACGCATATCGGTAATGTTATTGCAGCCAAAGAGAGCACATTGCAAGGTAGATATCTGTGCAGTTGAACAGAAAAACTTGTAAAATTTACTAACTAGTCCATTCGTTTGTACGAGGCGTTGCTGGCGACCACTTTCACCATTGACTTAGTAGCTAAGAAACCCACCGCCAAGGCCTACGTGTCTGCGAAAACGCAGACGACCAGCTCAAGCACGACTATATGAAAGTAAGTCGCAAAGCATCCGTAACTTTCGCACCACTAACAAGCAAACCAGTTATGCAAAGCACCGATACCGCCAAAAAGCAGTCATGCCTCAGCTAAGAGTATCAGAAAATACAACGAGCAGCATGCCAAAATGGCTATCAGCGCCAACATGGAAGATGAAAGAGAAACAACAAAAACCAACAAACAGAAATATAAAAGGCCAAGTGCAGAACCATCAGACCACCAAACACTCGTGTTGACTGATGACTGCGACGAAGGCCCGTACATTGAGGTACTGGATTATGAAGTCTATCGGAGAGAACCAAGTCTGCTGTCTCCACCCTCAACTGTCGTACGTCCGCAATACTGGCAGCAAGAAAGAAAGGCTGAAATAGAAAACGTCACCGACAAGATGGTTGCCTTATTGTAGTTGCATCTGAATGGGTTTAAAGTCCATGTGGAGGAACGCTTGATACAGTGTAGACAGGTAAGCAGTTGCTGCAACAGTGCATGCGACATATATGACGCATTATGCACCTTATACCTGCCCTCTAATGAAGATACAGTTCTTCCGGCCTTCAGCGATGTTGTTACAGCTGCTCTATACACTTCTCCTTCGTTGGGGACGTAAATGCAGGAACTGCTGAGAATCTCGTTTCGTCAGCAGAATACTATGTGATGCATGAACTGCAATCTTTGTGTAATTCTTGTGAAAACTATGAGTGTAAAACGGAGGATACGACAAAACAAAATAAGTTTGACTGTTGCCACTTCCGCCGTTTATGTACAGGACCTGATTTCGCCTTCTGAACTGAATACGTGGCAGAGCAAGCACTTCATCACTGCTTATGGGATCGTTCTCTGCCACAAATCTCACGATGTTCTCTCCAGCTGCTGTGGAAGCCAGTCAGAGATTTGTATTTCTAACCGTTTCTCCATTTGGATACGTCTGGCAGAGAAAAGAATGCGCGAAAGTAATCCGTCAAAGTAGGTTCTCAGGGAGGCTATATAGACAGTTTTACAGTGAACTGCATGTGTCTGAACATCACGACAGAATCCAGCTGCTGGTACATGACATCACGACGGTAATTCAGCAAACCGCTGATCAAACCATTCCGAAGATTCCAGGCCATCTATGAAGACCGCCTACATTCTGCTCTGCAAAGGCCATCTGCTGACAACCTCACAGCTTGCATACTCACCTCGTGTATTTGAAACTCCATGCAAGTTTCTCATCCCAATAGCCATTCCCTAGAAATTGATACGGATGACACTCACTGTACTGGTCAAATCTTCCCTCCAGACGCTGCGCCAGTTCAGATGATCCTTTATAGGACTGCCTCAGTGAAAAGGTGCTTAGGGTTTCCTAATACGTATGTTTTGTGAAGCTCTTGTAGACGTTGCCCCCAAATGCGGATCTGGTAGCGGGTACCTAGTTCCTAACAAGTCATTTCCGGGATGCCATTACAATAGGTTTATTTGCAAGCACCGTAAAATAGCAGTAATTTGGTATTATGAAACGATTCCTTTCATAAAGTTAATAAGTTCTGGGAGCATGGTGATCCCGCATATTATGTATGAACAGTAGCTGAATATATTCAGTCGAAGACTCTCACATACGAACAAGCTCCGAGTACATCCTGTTGCCAACTGGCGAGCTCAGCACACAGCCGAAATCTCATGCTTGCGTCGGACTACTCCGTAAACCTATGTACATCCTTGGTAAGTTAACAATGTTAATTTGCTTATTGAATTTATGGGTTTACTGCAAAGCGTTATTATTGTAGCGAAGACCTGATGACATAAAGGCTCTTCCTAGTATTAGTTATGTCAAATGCTGCCGAGTAGGATGCGTTCCTCCCCTCTGCACGCTCACCTCTTGCCACTGTGTGTCTGCCCCCGTGTGAACCGGCTTCCTGCTCACCGCTGGCTTATTCTGCAACACTGATTCACGCACCACACTGACTTTGTCTATCTGTCGAGTTTCAAAAACCGTAAAACCTTGAAGAAATAAATACTCCACAGAACAAGGGACACATCATGTGCTATTAAGGGAGTAAGAAGCGATCATGGCAGGAATTCCTGGTTAAACCATTCCATCAATTCAGTATAAGTGTGGGAAGTTATTAGAAGGATTTCCGTAAGGTAACGAACGCCACCTATAGCAGCTGCACTGAAGGAGGGATATCCTCACAACAGCGAGAAACTTCGCCCAGATAATGACGCAGCGTTTCGCCACGACTGCTGGTACGGCTAACCTGGTTTCAGCATGCCGTCACCACTCTCTTATCACACAAAGTTGTGGATTGAACTTCAGGACCTTCGTGATACTGCACCTTGTTACGACTAAATTAAGTAAAGCATGCTGCAACATTCCGAAAATAAAGGAAATCTTTAAAGATATTTTTAATATAATGTGAAGGACGCGTCAATTTTGTAATTCCTCAAACGAAGGAAGGACCGACAAACTCCTTCGGTTGTTAGTGTCACCTCAACTAGCTGCGCAGGAAATTCCTTACAGCTTATGGTAAATCGTCACCTGGTCTGGATCCTTGATACCAGGATTACGGGGTAGCGACCCACCAATAACCTGATCCTGCTGATGGCGAGCAGGCTTTCCTATGGAGACATCGTCTAGTGGGCATAGTTTTTGATACAGATAAGGCACATGATACTACTTGGAGGGGCAATATTTGCTGCAGGTCCATAAATGGGGCTGTCGTGGAAGGCTACCTATAATCATACGGCATCTCTAGTCCAACACTTTCTTAGACACAGAGTTGGTCAAGTTTGACAGATGTGAGTAGGAGTACTGTGTCCACCAGAGCGGTATTTTATGTCTGGTTTTAGCTGCTATTAATGAGAGAACGTCCACCTTGAGGAGTCCAGTGCACTGTTCCTCACCTGCGGATGTTTCTGCAGTCTTTTGCTCTTCTTCCAACCAGCGACAGCAATTCACCTGTTGTAGCTTACAATGTAAAGGTCAGAAGAGTGGACTCCTTCATTTTCTTGTGATAAGTGTGTCGTCATCATCGTAATATACCTGACGTGCAAATAAGTGACAAAGTTTTAAATTTCAAAGATTCGAAACTTCCTGGCAGATTAAAACTGTGTGCCGGAGCGAGACTCGAACTCGGGACCTTTGCCTTTCCCGGGCAAGTTCTCTACTATCTGAGTACCATCTGAGCTACCCGAACACGACTCACGCCCCGTCCTCCCAGCTTTACTTCTGCCAGTACCTCGTCTCCTACTTTCCAAACTTTACAGAAGCACTTCTGCGAACATTGCAGAACTAGCGCACACTCCGCTGCAGAGTGAAAATCTCATTCTTCAAAGATTCGGTCTCTGGGCATCGTATTTGTCTTCGCTACCGCAGCTAAGGTGTCACAAGACAACGTCTCCCAAGGCACAATTCACAGGTCATAGGGAGCAGGCAGGAAACGTCTCCCCCACTTCCATAAAGCATGGTTAGATTATAGATGCACATCTTATGAACCAGCGAGACCAAGTTATATCAAGGTACTTGTTATCCACCATGAAGGGATTATGCTCGCAAAAGGTTCCTATAGGACCAGTCTTATACTTAGTTCTCGTGCTGAGGCTAGGAAGCTTCCCCTTGGTGACAGCTCGTTATGATGCGTCAGGCTTCACTGACATGCCAAACCGTTGCTCGATGCTCACCCTCCCGTGGAAGCAATTTTCACTAATCGGTGGCGAGCAACGAAGGCTTAAGGAAACAATGCAAAATAGGATCTTGTGGGTTTGGGTGTCTGCCAAATACCAATACTGAACCAGTGATGGAGCCATCTGTCACCTTGCCTACTGAAGAAACCAAGAACAGTTTTAGACTTATTACAATGCGGGACAGATTGCACTCCTGCGCATGTTTTCAATTCGAGTTTTACTGATATTTTAAATGAACACTAAAACAAGGTAGCTGAATTTAAAGATGAGTCTGTGAGACTGTCTTGGCTACTCAGCTGTTCATCTTGGTTGTGACCTCAAGACTCGTTTACTAAACGAGTCTACTGTTTGTGATACAGAGTTGCATGCAGTCATGAGGGGACTGTAGCAGATGGGGCCTGTCCGTGCTGAAAGGAGAGATACGTCCATAACATTCAGGACTTCCTTCTCCACCAGAAAAGACTGAGCATCAGGGCAACAGGGAATTCAGGGAAATTAATAAGCAGCTGTGACGACAAAGGAGGCGTGTCTTCCAATTCAAGTGACCAGCTGCCATTTTCCCTTACATGCTATATCCTCGCTGTTGAGGTACAGACTCACGTGTCATTGGGAATAAGAGTGGCTGGAAGTGACAGGCAGTAAGAAGTGGCTGATACAACCATCAGATAGTGACCTAACTCCTTCCAGCCAATGAGGAAACAGATGGGACATTCCACTGACGCATGGCTTCCTATTCCGGCAGGAGGACCTTCTAGTGTGTGATCCTTGTGGCGTACAGATTACGGTTCGTCACGTTTTAACTAAATGTACTTTATAATCAGTCAAGAGGGCGAACGCTAGTTTACCAGCTGGTTGTGTCCTATATTTTAGCTGACAATGTGATGAATGTGTTACGCCTCCTCAGAGTTTGTGTCCGTCCGCCTCCATAGCTGAGCGGTCAGCACAGCCGACCGCCGTGCGGACCTGTTTTCGATCCCCGGTGCTGCCAGGAATTGTTTCTCAGCTCGAGGACTAGTACAGGTTACACTCAGCTCTGTGATGACCACTGAGGAGCTACATGAGCGAGTCTTAGCGGCTCCAGGTGTCAACTGACAACAGGCAGGAGAGCGGTGCGCGACCACAAGCCCCTCCACACCGACTCCAACGACGTCATTGGTGTAGGATGACAAGGCGGTTGGTAGGTACCAATAGGTCTGCCGAGGCCTGTGTACGGAGTTAATTAGTGTTTACGTTTTGGGAAATTTCCGATTTGTTCCCTAAACTTGCAGGGAGAAGATTTTACTGTGTTACCAGAGTGGCTGATTTCTTTATAAGTGATCAGCCAGCCACAGTTTCCTACGTTTTTCTATTACTAATTGTAGCCTCTCCCCGATGTTATTCAATCTGTATATTGAGCAAGCAGTAAAGGAAACAAAAGAAAAATTCGGAATAGGTATTAAAATTCATGGAGAAGGAGTAATAACTTTGAGGTTCGCCGATGACATTGTAATTCTGTCAGAGACAGCAAAGGACTTGGAAGAGCAGTTGAACGGAATGGACAGTATCTTGAAAGCAGGATATAAGATGAACATCAACAAAAGCAAAACGAGGATAATGGAATGTGGACGAATTAAGTTGGGTGATGCTGAGGGAATTAGATTAGGAAATGAGACACTTAAATTAGTAAAGGAGTTTTGCTATTTGGGGAGCAAAATAACTGATGATGGTTGAAGTAGAGAAGATATAAAATGTAGACTGGCAATGGCAAGGAAAGCGTTTCTGAAGGAGAGAAATTTGTTAACATCGAGTATAGATTTAGGTGTCAGGAAGTCGTTTCTGAAAGTATTTGTATGGAGTGTAGCCATGTATGGAAGTGAAACATGGACGATAAATAGTTTAGACAAGAAGAGAATAGAAGCTTTCGAAATGTGGTGCTACAGACGAATGCTGAAGATTAGATGGGTAGATCACATAACTAATGAGGAGGTATTGAACAGAATTGGGGAGACGAGGAGTTTGTGGCACAACTTGACTAGAAGAAGGGATCGGTTGGTAGGACATGTTCTGAGGCATCAAGGGATCACCAATTTGGTACTGGAGGGCAGCGTGGAGGGTAAAAATCGTAGAGGGAGACCAAGAGATGAATACACTAAGCAGATTCAGAAGGATGTAGGTTGCAGTAGGTACTGGGAGATGAAGAAGCTTGCACAGGATAGAGTAGTATGGAGAGCTGCATCAAACCAGTCTCAGGACTGAAGACCACAACAGAATTGTTAACATTGAGGAAGTTACAAAATTTACATTTTTACTGATAAGTTACGACTGGGTTGGTACGCATCAACTTCTAAACACAGAATGGACGGTTCCTAGCCTCAGTTTCCTTATGAAGCACCTTTCTACATGTTCATCGAGTTGGCTTACCCTAAATTTTTAGCAACTACATATAGTATAATCGGTAAGTATGCTGTATCCGAAAAACAACAATTCAGAGTGAATGTGGGCTGTCCGGGCGCGCGCTACTGATGAGATGTTCTCGGGATTCCAGCTGGGGGGCACTGTTGATACCGTCCAAGTTCTCGTGTCATATTCGTCTTCTTGCGACCTTTTCTTCCTCCATTCGTAGATTCTTGAACTGCGCCGGAAGAACTTTCCCACAGCAGGTCTTCATAAACTTCGACTGTCATTCACTAATCAGGATACTTCATTTCAAATTGATACATGTACCATCCTCCGTCATCCTAAAAGACTGTATCACAATCTTTGAAAAGCTCTACGCCATCAATTTAGTGAGTGTAGAGGTAAGACTAGGGATTCATATTCTGGAAGATGGTGGCTAAAATCCGCCAGTCCGGCCACTCAGACGTAGTTTTTCCGTGGTTTTACTTAGGCGGGTGCCAGGATGTTTCCATTGTAAAGGACACTGCCGATTTCCTCCCTCATCTTGCTCAATCCGCGCTTATGTTAATCTTTTATGACATCATTGTCGGCGGTTGTTAAGCTCTTATCCTCCTTCCTGAATAGCAGGAGGTCTCTCATTTATCTGCGTAATATCAAGGATGAAGACTGCACGAAACCATCCTGCCTCAGTATAGAAATTTCAGAGCTGCAATTGCTGCTACGTGACAGGAAGAAATACGAGAAACGTCTACAAATGCCGATCAATCGTTACGAATCAAGAGACGGAACAAGAGAAGATAGTAATGTTGGGTGCTGGTATTTCATTGGGTACGTGTCGGAACTCTGGCAGGCCAATCCATTCCGCGAAAGTTATTGTCCACAAACCTGAAGTTTTGTGACAGGGTGCTATGCCATAGGCTGATAAACTTACCATCTCAAATGTTGGAACTGTCTGTCTAATGTACGCAGTGCACAATGCCGTAAAATTTATTCACATAATTCGGCCATGAATGACGTCCACTTACCGTAATAATTACCGGAATGTTGCATGTGCACGCACATAACAGATATACCCTAGCAAAATAGGATGTTTCTTTCGAAAACAAAACTTTGTAATGCTGTGTCTAAGTATTAATTTATTTCAAGTTTCTATTTTCATCTATGCAGAAGATATGTAAACTCGGAAGAATCCTTTCAAACACACAGTATACTGAAATTCTAGTTTTGAAATAAAACTTTGGCAATGAATTTCGTAAAGTTGTCATGAGCGCGGTATTAAATTTTTTTCTCACATGGGATACGAGTAAAAAAAAGTTTACATTTTCAAAGAGCTGCTTCAGTTCCACCGCCTATCGATAATATTGTTCCGTCAAGTCTTTTCTAAAGCGCGGTTACTTGTGCTTTTGAATCGCGCGTGCGGCTATGAATTATTCATACTTTCTTTCATTCTGCATCAGTATCCACGCGCATGTTCTTTTCATCCTCGCTTATTGATTTATATAGCATACCGCGGAGGGGGCTTTACGGGGAGGGAGAGAGAGATAAAGAGAGAGAGAGATTTCGTGTTCGTACAAGACGGTTCGTTTCTCGTAGTCTCTGTCAGAAGTATGACCAGCCAGGAAAACGAGCTGAATTGGTTAAAAGTTGTTATTTTTTCTTTGGTCCCTGCAAAATTTATCATCATTCTGTATTAAACTTGAAGCCTTTAAAAGAACATCGTTTTTTAAGAACATCTCTCTCTCTCTCTCTCTCTCTCTGTCTCTCTCTCTCTCTCTCTCTCTCTCTCTCTCTCTCTCTCTCTCTGTCTCTTGCTCCTTATACTGAGCGATATTCGTCAACTGGACACACAACTATCTGAGGAAACATTCGACAATTGGATCAGTTTCTAGATCGAGGCCGCTGTGAGGTTAGCAGAGGCCTTCGCAAAGCAAAAGTTTTCGATGTCAAGTACGCCCTTAGAACGCCAATATAAGAATAACAAGGCGCATAATTCGCTTTCAAGATTAACAATTCTGAGGATTATAGCTCGCATATGATCAGTACCACTTAGACTAGAAGGATCTGATATAATCCTAGAATCAGGTACATTGTATTTCCTCTTACCAAACAGGCTGACTGATAAGGTGTTTGTTTCAGATAGAAACAGAAAAAAAAACTCGAGGCAATTTGTCACTGGAGGTTATGTGAGACTAATAGTGGCTGTTGGTAAGACGAGCAATTGGTAAACATTTATGATGAAACATTCGAAACAGTTGATTGTTTTTTTTTTTCTGAGAGAGTTAATCAACAAAACTCTGCAGTGCGCTTACAGGAAGTATCGCTGATCATCTGTTGTGTGTTTCTTAAAGCTGTGAAACTGGTGAAATCGTCCTAGTTTTTTGACTACTATATGATCTCATTTATCTCACTGCTGCTGCAGTTAGTTGAACATGCACCCGCTGTAGCTTTATCCTGTGAGGGTAGTTCCATTTTTCACAATCTTTTCTGTTTTCCGCAGACAATCACAGAATTTTTCGCTTACAGTGTGGTGTAGTGAATCATTTATAGATGACAAACAAACAGCGTGCTCGCTCAACGTGTTTGAACATAAACATGTACACTAATGAGACAAAACAAGATTGAATGCCACATGATGACGTTGCGGTAACGTAACGCGGTGACGAAAGTGTACAAGCAGTCTGCAGACGAATGAGGAATCATTCTAGCGACGATATGGGACGCATATGGGGAAATTCACTGATATATGTTACACTACTGGCCATTAAAATTGCTACACCACGAAGATGATGTACTCCAGACGCGAAATTTAACCGACAGGAAGAAGATGCTGTGATATGCAGTTGATTAGCTTTTCAGAACATTCACACTAGGCTGGCACCGGTGGCGACACCTACAACGTGCTGACTTGAGGAACGTTTCCAACCGATTTCTCACACACAAACAGCAGTTGAGCAGCGTTGCATGGTGAAACGTTCTTGTGATGCCTCGTGTAAGGAGGAGAAATGCGTACCATCACGGTCTGACTTTGATAAAGGTCGGATTGTAGCCTATCGCCATTGCAGTTATTCGTATCGCGACATTGCTGCTCGCGTTGATCGAGATCCAATGACTGTTAGCAGAATATGGAATCAGTGGCTTCAGGAGGGTAATACCGAACGCCGTGCTGGATCCCAACGGCCTCGTATCACTAGCAGTCGAGATGACAAGCATCTTATCCCCATGACTGTAACGGATCGTGCAGCCACATCTCGATCCCTGAGTCAACAGGTGAGGACGTTTTCAAGACAACAACCATCTGCACGAACGGTTCGACGACGTTTGCAGCAGCATGGACTATCAGCTCGGAGACCATGTCTGCGGTTACCCTTGACGCTGCATCACAGACAGGAGCGCCTGCGGTGGTGTACTCAACGACGAACCTGGTGCACGAATGGCAAAACGTAATTTTTCGGTTGAATCCAGGTTCTGTTTACAGCATCATGGTGGTCGCATCCGTGTTAGTGCGACATCGCGGTGTACGCACATTGGAAGCGTGTATTCGTCATCGCCATACTGGCGTATCACCCGGCGTGATGGTATGGGGTGCCATTGGTTACACGTCTCGGTCACCTATTGTTCGCATTGACGTCACTTTGAACAGTGGACGTTACATTTCAGATGTGTTACGACCCGTGGCTCTACCCTTCATTCGATCCTTGCGAAACCCTACATTTCAGCAGGATAATGCACGACCGCATGTTGTAGGTCCTGTACGGGCCATTCTGGATACAGAAAATGTTCAACTGCTGCCCTGGCCAGCACATTCTCCAGATCTCTCACCAATTGAAAACATCTGGTCAATGGTGGCCGAGCAACTGGCTCGTCACAATACTCCAGTCACTACTCTTGATGAGCTGTGGTGTCGTGTTGGACCTGCATGGGCAGCTGTACCTGTTCACGCTATCCAAGCTCTGTTAGCTCAGTGCCCAGGCGTATCAAGGCCGTTATTACGGCCAGAGGTGGTTGTTCTGGGTACTGATTTCTCAGGATGTATGCGCCCAAATTGCGTGAAAATGTAATCATGTCAGATCTAGTATAATATATTTGTCCAATGAATTCCCGTATATCATCTGCATTTCTTCTTGGTGTAGCGATTTTAATGGCCAGTAGTGTACTTTGACCTAAGTGCCTGAGAACGAGCACCATGGAAACGGTGATGCTAGTCGGCTGGTCGCTCGCTACTGTCGCGAGCCTCTATGGAAAGTGGATGAAGGATGATGAAATCACGAGGTGTCGACAGTGGTTTGGACGTCCACGACTCCTCGCTGAAAGTGGAAGTCGGAAGTCGGAAACTAAAATCTATATGTACTTCAGGAAAAAATAAAAATAAAACCCCACTGAGAATCCTACAACTGTGGTGAAATATGTTTGGGTATTAAAGCAAAACGCTAAGTATGCACTTGCAAAAAGGCAGATCCTCTTTACTTCATTATTATAAGTACTTATACTGTTATTAGTCAGTGAATCATCCGGTCACACAGACTACATAACGATGCTTCGTCAGGCAATTTTAGTGTCACAACTTTAGTATCGCTGAGGGGCCATTAATGTGAAACAGCGAATGATCGACACTAAGCGCTCTGCGTGGTGCCGATTTTTGACGATCAGTACTTGCGCGATGGTGACCAGCCTATTGCGCTGTTACTGTAGATTGTCTATTGGAGGGGCTCACAACATACTAATTTACTTAGGTTCCCAGTTAATAATAAGATCAACACATATGCAGCCCAAGGTGCCGCTTCACAATGTTAGTCTTGGCTCTTGAGCAAAAACGTCTGGCGACCACTGCACTGGAGAGATGATAAAAACAGAAGGGAGTTAGCAGTACCTGAAGATGAACTACCTGATCGAAATACGTAATATCAACAAACAATAAAGTTACATTAGTGCTACCCACATTCGATGTTATGCGCTACTCTATGAGTGCAATAAACAAATTTTTTACAGAGTAAGGATGGCAACCACTCACTTGCGATATAATTTATTTATTCCATAACTTGTTTCATAAACGTAGTCAAGATAAAATATTTCCTTGTAAATTGTTACCTCAGATTCAGTGATGACGACCTTCAACATGTAATCCCATTTGTAT
Organism: Schistocerca serialis cubense; assembly: GCF_023864345.2. NCBI lineage: Eukaryota > Metazoa > Arthropoda > Insecta > Orthoptera > Acrididae > Schistocerca > Schistocerca serialis. The sequence continues at coordinate 1,146,347,363 of NC_064639.1, read as the reverse complement.
AATGAAGAATTAAGGTTTTCTGAAGATACGCTTTCCCATTTGAAACCTCAAAAAAAAGTTACTGAACCTGAGTGGTTATTGCCCTTATTCAATAAACAATTACGTAAGCCTCTTATTCTCGAAAGGCTTTGTAGTAGAACACAATCTGATGTGTGAACGGCTTTCCTTGAGTAATTTGTGTGAAATGATGTAAAACGGAAGACACAAAAAGACAAATTCAGTCCGTCGCGTGCTATGTTCCACTGCAAACGTTTCTGCAGTATTAGCTGTTTACCCCGTCAGTGCAAAAATGTTTCGAAACTGTATTAACAGAAATAGACAAAAAAGTTATGATTGCGGTTTTAATGCATCAGGTGTTCTACATAGGTTTCACTCACTTAAGTACAACACACAAAAAGTTCATTCAAGCATGTGACACTATCAGAAAAGTTATTCTTTTGAGTGTTGTTCATCAACTCACGTGTCACATTGACTTGAGTACCGGTTATGTTGTCATGTGAATTTCTACACGTTTTCGTTTTGTGGTAGGTTGGTATTGACAACACCAAGTCTCTTCACCCGTGATGATTTTTTCGAGAACAGAATTTCCCCTTTTTTTCGATCATATCGTGGCAGGCGCCCACGCGTTTGTTCGGGGTGAAGGTGTACGGGACAGAATTTACACAAAATTTTCTCTTCCTCGGCACATTCTGGAGAATTTAAAACTTGATTTAAAGATGATTCTCCGTTGCGATTTATGTTCACACTCTACTTGTGCATGTGCATTACTTAAACCTATATAACTAAATCTTCGTAAAATTTATGCGCTGCAGTTGGTACCAATTCGCCGTTCCCAATAGTCTGGTATTGTCAAAAACAGTATAAAACAGGACATTTTGTACTTATTTTGTATGTGACAGCATTGGAGACCTTCTAATTAACTAGTGCGTGAACTATGACTTCTTTTGAACAAAATGCGGAGTTGTGCAATTTGTCATGGTTGAGTAACAATGTAACGCCCCCTTCCCTTAGTACTCAAGGCCTAACACTGCCTGCTCACAACTGACTGGCCGAATGCACATCTGTTGTTTACAGTTGTTAGTTCAAGCTGTCTCCGTAGTTACTGCGCTACCGTTGCATATACACGAGGAATAAAATCTCTCTAGAAACTTTTTTGCCGGACGGTGTTATGTTTAGAACTTGTTTTCGCAGTGTGACTTATAAATGAGATTCCTTCTTTACAAGCACGTGTTCGGCATCTTATACAGGGTTTTGTATTGTGCAACCTATAATGTGAAATTGTTAGTAATCCTTCAGCCTCTACGGCAGTTATTATATGAAGGGCTTATTTCAATAGTGATACAAGTCCATTTTTGTTCATTCTGAGATACAGAGTTCTAAAGTTTAAAGAGCGCTGAAAAATCTGCAGTTGAGATACCAGAAATATTCAAGTATAAGAATTCAAGTATAAGAATTCAAGTATAAGAATTCAAGTATAAGTATTCAAGTATAAGAATTCAAGCATAAGAATGTAACACGAAAGATGTTTCGCCTACTAAGATATCTTGCTTGGAAAATAAGTTGCTAAGTCTTCGTTGTTCACAGTTTGAACGTTTGCTTGAAAACCTTAGATTTAATTTTGCAAATAAGACGGATAATTCATTCAATATTTAAGTATATATACTTCAATATTTCTGGTATCTCAACTGCAGGCTTGCACCACTATTGAAATAAGCCGTTCATATGCACTCGGTGACTTGCCTCCGAAAAGCTTTGTCCCCGGTTAAAAGAAACACTTTCCCTAGTAGGAACGCCAGTGCGAAAGTAGAGAAGGTGCAGTGAACGTGAATTAAGCTCGTTCTCCTTTTTTCATTTTGTCCTAAAAGTAGCCTCGTTTCCTCGCAGCCGTAACAAGTTCTATGTAGTGTAACGTATTCATCAAAGAGGTAAGCGGGGAAAAGTGTGGAAATATTGGCATTTTTCGGTTATAGCTCCGTAATCTCTTACTCCGGGGAATAATGCGGAGAGAGCCAATAGGTACTCTTAGCTGTTTGATGCTCGCCGCGTATGCTCGTCGGCTTACAGTAGAGAAATGATGAGCGGGTACAGGTATTTCGTGAAGAATTTTCCGGGATACAGTACAGTCAGCGCACTGTACACACTTGCACATAGATGAATGATATTACCGTGCAGCTGCCGTAGATGAGATGGAAACAATTGAAAACAAACGTCTTATTTACAGCAATAAGCCTAAGATGTTCAATAAAACTGTGTTTACATTTCCAGTAATGAAAGACAGCAGCTGCTTTTCTAGGAAGTGTCTGTTTGTGGACAATACATCTCTGCCATCAAACAATTGTCTTTCTCTAATAGTACCGTACTAAGACTAAATTCTCTTTCTCACTGTGTAGAGAACGCTACATTAACTATACGTAACAAAATCGTGTGACAAACTGGCGCTCGAAGCCGGATCCTTTCAGGAGTAAACCGTGCGACAACCTCTACTAAGTGTCACAGTTGATATGAGGCGCCTTATTGCACCTGCCAAAATGAAGAAACAGTTTTAATTTGGTGGGCTGTGTGGCAGAGAGTAAAAACAGAAATTAATGCTGATGAGAAGAATGTAACAGAAAAGGAATATTAATGATGTTTTGCCTACTAAGATCTCTTGCATGGAAAATAAGTTGCAAAGTCTTCGTTGTTCACAGTTTCAACGTTTGCTTGAAAACTTTAGGTTTAATTTTGTAAATAAGACTGATAATTGAAAAATGTAGACATTCATATTTGGAAAATATTGGGTGCTGTTATGCTATTGTCGAATGAGTTTATTGTGGAAAGCTACCGTTTCGTCCCCATCTGCGAAGAACATATTCCAGGGAGCGTGTAGCTTATGCAGTGTGAAGAAGATGTGTACCGTTCCGCCACCGTATAACGATAGCAATATGGGATGACATCAGCTGACAGTGGTAAATAGTGTACAAGTTTTGAAAACATATTGCGTCTTCCCTCTGCGTGGTGGCATGTCGGAATGAAATTTTAACTTAGTAGCGAGACAGGGTGTGAATTGGATCTTCATAGAAGCAGCAACCCCCTTGAAGATATGTAAGCAATTGTGGAGAAAACGATCGGTTTCTACAATAAATTCTTCATCTACATCTACATCTACGTGTATACTCTGCAAATCACACTTAAGATTCTTGCAGATGGTTTATCGAACCACCTTCACAATAATTATCTATTATTCCACTCTCGAACACCACGCGGAAAAAACGAACTCCTATATGTTTTCGTGCGAGCTTCGGTTTCCATTATTGTATTATGGTGATCGTTTCTCCATATGTACGTCAGCGTCAACAAAATATTTTCGCATTCCGAGGACAAAGTTGGTGGTTCAATTTTCGTGAGAAGATTCCGCCGCAACAAGAAACGGCTCTGTTCTAATGGAGTCCATCCCAAATCCTGTATCATGTTCGTGACACTCTCTCCCCTTTTTCGCGATAATACAAAACGTGCTGCCCTTCTTTGAACTTTCTCGATGTCCTCCGTTAATCCTATGTGGTAAGGATCCCAGATCGCGCAGCATTACTCCAAAAGAGAACGGACAAGAGTAGTGTAAGCTGTCTCTTTCGTAGATCTGTTATATCTTCTAAGTGTTCTGCCAATAAAACACAGTCTTTGGTTTGCCTTCCCAACAACATTTTCTGTGTTCTTTCCAATTTAAATTGTTCGTAATTGTAATTATTGAGTTTTTAATTGAATTTAGATTTCACTGATTTACCGTGTAACCGAAGTTTAGCGGATTCCTTTTAGCATTCATGTGAATGACCTCACACTTTTCATTATTTAGGGTCAATTGCCAATTTTCGCAGCATTTAGATGTCATTTCTAAACCATTTTGCAATTTATTTTGATCTTCTTACGAGTTTACTAAACGATAAGCGACAGCATCATGTGCAAACAACATAAGACGGCTGCCCACGTTGTCTCCTATATCGTTTATATAGATGAGGAATAGCAGAAGGTCTGTAGCAGTACCTTGGGGAACGCCAGAAATCATTTCTGTTTTATTCCACGATTTTTCGTCAATTACTATGAACTGTTACTGTCGGACAGGAAAGCCGGCCAGTGTGGCCGAGCGATTCTAGGCGCTACAGTCTGGAACCGCGCGACCGCTACGGTCGCAGGTTCGAATCCTGCCTTGGGCATGGATGTGTGTGATGTCCTTAGGTTAGTTAGGTTTAAGTAGTTCTAAGTTCTAGGAGACTGATGACCTCAGCAGTTAAGTCCCATAGTGCTCAGTGCCATTTTTGTCTGACAGGAAATCGCGAATCCAGTCACGTAATTCCATAAGCACGCAATTTCTCCGCAAGCCGCTTCGACCATGGCATAATGGACCAGAATATTTAATAAATGTTACATTTCCGGCAATGAAAGTTTACTTTTTACAATTAGATGTTTTATTTACAAAATATGCTTAAGGTTTTTCTACAATCTTAGTTCAAATTGCGAATAACGAAAACTCCGTTGCTGATTTTCCGAGAGAGATATGCAGTGGACATAACATCCGTAATATCAAACAACAGCCGTTGACAAATAGTGCTGTACTATGAATAAATTCCCTTGCCCCCTGCATGATGTACGCTAAGTTGATTGTACGCAGTACAACACATCGCCTGACAATTACAGTATCACAACTCTGGCTCGCTGAGGATGGCAGCAATCTGAAACAGAGAACGATCGACACGGAGGGTTTCGAGTGTTGCCGACTCTTAACGATTAGTACTTGTGGGGGCCCGCGGCGCACTTATCACGTCCTTACTACGCCTAGTCTGTTGGGGGCTCATAAAAAAACTAATTTATGTAGGCTATCAATTAATAACAAGATCGGACACATGGGCTCCAAGCGCCGGCCCATAATGTCAGTACTGGCTCTTGAACAAAGCCGTTTGGCGACCACCGCTCTAACCCATCCTATCGTCTTTCCATCGTCCACATTCCCGATATCTTCACTAAGCAGTCGATGGAGCCTGATTCTCCTCCTTGCACGGAGAAGACAAATGACTGCACGCATTTCACACTTGATTTTATGTTTACCGAAAGAGTTTTTTTAAAAAAAGTACAAACATACGTAAACGTGAACAAATTATTCTGTTAATGGCATCCGTGGAGTGCCAGTAGGTGATGGTACCTAGCACGCAGCGCATGCGTATATCGTCGACCAAAGCGCTGCGGTGGGTGACCGTACTTAGAAAAGGCACCTACTTAAAAATATACTTTATTGACGAATGCGTTACTGCAGCAGGGGCGTGCGTATGATACCTCCCCGCAAAAAGAACAGCTTGAGATACAATTTCGTCATTTACAGCTAATCGAAGGCAGTAGCACACTTTTGAATACATCACTCAAGGATTTTCTATTAAATTGTTAATGTATGTGCTGAATAGCTCGTATCGTGACTGAAAACAATATCTGCAGGACTTTCCATGCAAATCTAACGATACTACTCTTGTTACTACTCTTGTTCAATGCCATTGTTTTACTTCAGGTGGCCTGGTTTTTGACTGAGTTTAATTCACCCTCCTTCTCTTCATATCTTCTGTTAATATTTTCACCCCTTTGCTTTATATATATTCTAATCTTCGTTTGTCCTGACAACTTCGGCTCTCTTCTGTCCCCACCAGCACCTTTCTGGATGCCACACACAAGTTCTCTGTTTAAGATTCCTTGTACTCACATAACTTAAGTTCCCCTTACGATCGGTTCTGCTTCCCAGAGGTACAGTTTCAATAACCTGTTACTTAGTTCTTTGGATACAAGTGACGCTCTTTTCTGAAAAAAGCATTATTCTCCTGTGCCAATGCATACGTGGTTTACCTCTTGCATCTGCCAACCTGTCTAATCTAGCTCCTCATATCCCACGGTTCTTTCACTTATTAGTGTGATCTCGAGCACACCGCGGTGACACTCTCATACGACTCTTCTTCACTTAGCCAAGCTGAGTGGCACAGTGATAAGTCACTAGATTGCGGTTAAAATCCCTGTCCGGTCATTGAGATTTAGATTTTCGATGATTTCCCTGAATAACTTAATACGAATACCGAGATGGTTCCATTGAAAGATCACAGTCGATTGATTACCTTTCCCATTCTTCGCCGAACTTAGCTTGTCCCTTGTCTCTCTCGACGTCAGCGGGTCGTTAAACAGTAATTTTCTTTACTTTTCTTCATCACTTTAGCTTAGATTACTTCATCTATCATTTTAATCTATTCTGAGTAGGCCGTCCATTCTATTCAGTAGCTCTTTTAAATATTCCATACTTTGGCTCCAAAGAAAAAACTTGAAAACTTTGAGATAGGACTAACTTGAATTATTATTCTGTCTGTGTTTTCTGTTCTTTGAACTTATGCATACTTGATAAACGATAATGATGACTAGCTATAAAGTCCTTAACAAGATATTCTCTGTCTTATAACGAAATGACTAAACAGATTTTGTTGTTGTTTTTATTAATATCTTGTGTTTGTTTGCTACTGCAAGTCTGAATTTAAACACCGTGTGGCGCGAACACAGATATGGTCGTTTGTAGTTAGCAACCTAGCAAGTTACAAATATTTTAAATAACTGAATAATTTAAGGGATTTGCTTAAATGCTTGACTTGATATCACAAAGCGAAATATGCATTGTCTGCAATTACCTGAACGTTATAAGAGAAAAAGCACACAGAACGTACGTGTTTCAGTGGGACTGGTCGCTGGTACACTTTTAGTTTTTTGTTTACAACGCGATACTTACAGTCAGGTCACCACCCGAGCCAATGACAATCTTTACACTTTATTATTTTTTTAATTTTCATTTACATTTAACCAGATGGTTAAGTATAATTGGTTTGTATTCAAACATAAAATATATAATGTAAAGTTGTTCCTAATAGAGAATGTCATATTAAAAAATTTGTCAAACTTATTGTATACTCGGAATTTTGAAAAATATCCATAATAATATCCATTATTACTATTTATTCTCTTATTATGATCATTTATAACTTTTATAATATCAGTCATCAAAATCAGAAATTACATCTAAAATTCTCTTTGCTTGTGTAGATCGATTTCAGACAACATCTCTTTGAATTTATGGCGCATTTTCAGTGGTTATGGGACGAGTTTCGTAATATGTGGTCGAAAAAGGTGTGTTTTGAGCCGATATGGTGTTAAGGTGGACATGTTATTGAATTTTTTTTTGTAATTATTCAAGAATTTGCATATAATGATGTGTTCTTCAAAAGGAAATATTTAAAGATTGAAATAATAATGAGAAAAAGTTTCACAATCAATCATTACAATAAGTTTCACAATCAGTCATTACTAAAGTCAATGCAAATTGAAGATCATGAGTCTGGATTTGTCCTCTTTAAACAGGAAACATTACTCTAGACATAATGTGCCACTGAGAAACATCGAGGAAACCTACAAAGAAGAGACGATGATAAGTAGTAAACAATTTTACAAGTTCTGTGAATTATTATACCAGACAACTTTAATCCAATACTCTTTTGAATTCGGAATGTAATGAGAATTCTTTACGCTTCCTACACCGAAGTTTGCTGCACATTTTTAAACATACATTCCCGGAAAAATTGCAACGCACTCAAGGACTGCGTTCAGAGTAGGCTCTGTCTGTACACAGGTGATGAACACACTTGTTTATGGCGATGACGCGGTGAGCGGCCTAATCTGGAGTGTTTTAGCACACGATACACAGACCCCATCGCAGACTTCACTCTGTAGGGGCCATCAGCTACAGTTAGCGGTAACATCTGGTATTTCCGCAGAGTAATGCAACATTGATCAGATAATTATCCCTGTTCTACTGCCATTTGTTCGATAGGAAGGTGATGTGCTTTTGCATCAGGACAATTCACCTCCAAATACGACTACGGAGACGCAACGTGTTCTTCGTGGTGTACAACAACTGCACTGACCAGCAAGATCACCACATCTGTCGTCAATTCAACACGCATGGAACATGGTGAAGCGGGAACTTACTCGTTCTCCAGAACCTGGAAAAATCATTACCTCATTGCAACAAAGGGTCCTAGATGCTTGGGACAATCTATCGCAGGATGCCATTTGGCACCTTTATGATAGTTTACATGCGAGAATACACGACCGCATGTACCTGAAGGGGGTACATTGTGTACTAATGTGATTGCTTGAGCACCCTGTACTGCGACATGTGTGTTTCATTAGGTTAGAATTTGTTACGTATAAACCTACAATGACAAAACACCTGTCACATCATTTGTTAATAAGATGGTCTTGTCCTTGATGGTGTTTCGTTTCTTTCCGCTAGTGTAATTTTTATCACTTTTCAGAATAGTAGTGTAGACCTTGCAGTGTATAACAGTCCGTCGGACTGCATCATACCGATAGATCACACATGTATTTTGTTTGGTGACTTCAGAACCAATTGTGACTAAATGGAATTAGGGAAAACTGTATGGCAAGAAGGCTAGACACGTACTGAGGCGTAGCGCGCCGCATCATGCCTATTCCGGTGGGACATTGCATAATGATTAGACGTGCAGTACGAGTAACGCGCAAGACAGGTGGCGTCAGATGGATCGAGTTTATGTAGTTTCTGTGCGATATGATAAGATGTCACTAGCTGACGGACACTGTTGGAGCTGCAGTCAAAGTACCGTTAATTTTACTCCCGGTTTTGTGTTTTTAATTTTCTAATTGTTTATTAATTACTACTATTATTGTGTTTCGTTATGGCATTGAAAGAAGGTGTGAATGTGAAATATTGAAGTACTGTTTTATTTAAAGTTTTTATACTATACATTTGAGTAACAGGTCACGTGAGGAGTGTTAGCGGTAGACATGTGTGTTAGTCATTCGCACCGGGGAATTTATTATAAACTGTTTCACCCGTTTATGGTACTGGGGAAATGAGATTATAATTTGTTAAAGTACACTCCTGGAAATTGAAATAAGAACACCGTGAATTCATTGTCCCAGGAAGGGAAACTTTATTGACACATTCCTGGGGTCAGATACATCACATGATCACACTGACAGAACCACAGGCACATAGACACAGGCAACAGAGCATGCACAATGTCGGCACTAGTACAGTGTATATCCACCTTTCGCAGCAATGCAGGCTGCTATTCTCCCATGGAGACGATCGTAGAGATGCTGGATGTAGTCCTGTGGAACGGCTTGCCATGCCATTTCCACCTGGCGCCTCAGTTGGACCAGCGTTCGTGCTGGACGTGCAGACCGCGTGAGACGACGCTTCATCCAGTCCCAAACATGTTCAATGGGGGACAGATCCGGAGATCTTGCTGGCCAGGGTAGTTGACTTACACCTTCTAGAGCACGTTGGGTGTCACGGGATACATGCGGACGTGCATTGTCCTGTTGGAACAGCAAGTTCCCTTGCCGGTCTAGGAATGGTAGAACGATGGGTTCGATGACGGTTTGGATGTACCGTGCACTATTCAGTGTCCCCTCGACGATCACCAGTGGTGTACGGCCAGTGTAGGAGATCGCTCCCCACACCATGATGCCGGGTGTTGGCCCTGTGTGCCTCGGTCGTATGCAGTCCTGATTGTGGCGCTCACCTGCACGGCGCCAAACACGCATACGACCATCATTGGCACCAAGGCAGAAGCGACTCTCGTCGCTGAAGACGACACGTCTCCATTCGTCCCTCCATTCACGCCTGTCGCGACACCACTGGAGGCGGGCTGCACGATGTTGGGGCGTGAGCGGAAGACGGCCTAACGGTGTGCGGGACCGTAGCACAGCTTCATGGAGACGGTTGCGAATGGTCCTCGCCGATACCCCAGGAGCAACAGTGTCCCTAATTTGCTGGGAAGTGGCGGTGCGGTCCCCTACGGCACTGCGTAGGATCCTACGGTCTTGGCGTGCATCCGTGCGTCGCTGCGGTCCTGTCCCAGGTCGACGGGCACGTGCACCTTCCGCCGACCACTGGCGACAACATCGATGTACTGTGGAGACCTCACGCCCCACGTGTTGAGCAATTCGGCGGTACGTCCACCCGGCCTCCCGCATGCCCACTATACGCCCTCGCTCAAAGTCCGTCAACTGCACATACGGTTCACGTCCACGCTGTCGCGGCATGCTACCAGTGTTAAAGACTGCGATGGAGCTCCGTATGCCACGGCAAACTGGCTGACACTGACGGCGGCGGTGCACAAATGCTGCGCAGCTAGCGCCATTCGACGGCCAACACCGCGGTTCCTGGTGTGTCCGCTGTGCCGTGCGTGTGATCATTGCTTGTACAGCCCTCTCGCAGTGTCCGGAGCAAGTATGGTGGGTCTGACACACCGGTGTCAATGTGTTCTTTTTTCCATTTCCAGGAGTGTAAAACAGAAAGCGGCGATTCTCGAGACTTGCACCTCTGCAGCTACTACAATAATACTGCTGGGGGCAGTTAGATATAACAGAAGGACAGAATTGGTAATTGTTGAAGGGAGGCTGAATGATCGCTACTATCTATGTTGTTGTCCTTTTCGATAAATGAGTCTGTCAGATTGATGAAGTTGTAAGACAGTGAAATGCACCAGAGAAAAAGCGTGAAGTGTATTCAAGGTCAGAAATGCATGAGATGATGTCCCAAGTTTCATCGGGTTAACTGTTCTGCAAGGTGAAGCAATAGAGACAAGCTAATGTGTACTGAAGATTACACTGAGGATGTAAAATGTTTTCAGAAGGTGGTGCCCTACAGCTTGTAATTATCTGAAGAACGTCACGAATTATCTCCAAGAGCAAGTGATAAAATTTCTGCATTGAACAATGGATCGTCACCAGGTTCATAAAACTATTTACAAGATATTAGGGAATACAAAATGAATGGCGTCATAAACTCTATGAATCTGACACTGTTATCTCTATTACGGTGCAGCAAGTGTGTCGAATTTAAGGATTTTATGACCTGGCGCCATTGATTTTATGTCACCTTATATGTTGTAAATGCTTTTATGAATCTGATAATGGTCCGTGGGCCGAAACTGGTTGTTCTAAAAGAAGTTTTACCACCAGCTCTTGCCGGTAAAACTCTTGGCGGTAAACTACAACCTGACAGTTTACTGACGAAATCTTACTTCATTTAATGTTAGTAGAATTACCTTGATATTTTCCAGATTGATTTTCACAAACTTTGTCGAAATAATCATGAAAGATCTGCTGAGATAGCTGTACATCCCGAGTACAGCCTGCGTGTTATAGGCAACTATTAATATCACCATTGCCTGCCTTGATGTTGTAACCTGTATGTGTCCTAAGATCCGATGATGGCGGCTTTAGTTTCGCCGAAACCGGTAATCATGGAATAAAAACAACTCCTGCGAAAAGTCATGGAATAAAATGAATTCCTGCGATCTTGGCTACCAGTTTATTGTTTTATATCCCGAGTAGGTATGCTCAGAGAAAATTTACTGCGGTGGCCAAAGCGATTATGAATGGAAAATTTGGAGCGAGTAAATAAGTTTAGTTGACGTGAAGTCATTGTTTATTGAGAGCTTAGAAAAGACGGCTTCAAAAGGGAACGCAAGAGAGAAAGTAGGCGTTCCCGAGCAGCCTCTCCGGAGCCAATGCGTCAGCGCCTCCCATCTGTCAGATTTTTAAAGATGGGTGTTTGAAAGCTGAAAGCGTGGGAGGTAGAGGGGGTGGGGTTAGGACAAAAGTTGGCAGCAGCTAAGAGGCAGCGTGGGGAAGGAGATGAAGCGAGCCGCACGTCGCCGTCCTCATGGAAGAAAAATATCCCATCAGTCTAGAAAATTTCAAGACTGGATTAATAAACAGAAAGTTAATTCAGCAATGTGAAACTTTCAGAAGAGACCAACTCGCGCGTCACATTCGCGCCTTCTTCGGTCTGGATGAACCATCAGAGGCCGATCTTTCACGTTTTAGTTCTGTGGAAGCTTCGTACTGATAACACCAAGCCTAGTCATCCATGATGAATTTTACAGAAAAACATTGTCCGCTTTTTCTCGCTTCAATCAAGTTGCAGCCTATGTTCACGAATCGTTTCTATTCGGGAATCAAAGTCTGCGGGAAAAACTTTGCACCAACTTTTCTCCAAAACATACTGGAGTTTGACTTTATGTACGGATGTACAGTTAGTTGATCCTTGGCTGTCTGTGGCACACAACGTTGACGCCCACTACTTAAGAATTGCCTGTTCACAACTGTTTGGAAGGATTCACGTCTGTTGATTACAGTTGTTAATTCAATATGCCAGTGTAATTACTGCGCCGACGTCGCTTATACGCGAGGAATAAAATCAGTATCAGAGCGTTTTGGACGGATGGTGTACTGCTAGTCAATGTTAGAACAGAAAGAGAACTGTCCCAGCAAAAAGTTACTAAGCACACTTCGCGAAGCGATCAAATGACTTTTTTACCTAATGTACGACAAAAAATTCTGCGATAGACTATTAACCATGTTGCACTGCTGTACCTTAAAATTCCTTGCTTCCAGTACTTGCAACAACTCTTATATTAGAATAGACATTTATGAATAAATTTGGATGTCACACTTTTCAGTGGTTGTCACCAGGGTAGAGAAAGGGCTCCAGCATGACGATACCGACAGTCTGCTCAAAATATTTGTGGTTGAACAGATAATCGGACGAGGAAAGAGCGTCCCGGAACAAATTAGTGATTTCCACCTGAAACTTAATAACAATTAATCTCAAACTTTTTATCGACGATTCTGAGGAGAAAGCGGTACTTAAACCAACAGTATTTGGTCTGTATGTAAACGATACTTTCATAGTGTGAATTAATGTACTTTTTACATCACCTCAACTACTTCGCTGTGCATTTAGAAAAAGATGGTTGTCTGCCTTTCCTGGATGTTCTCGTTAGACGGAAGAACGATAGCTCTCTGGAGCATTCAGTTTATTATAAGCCTATTCATACAGATTTGTCTTTGCAATGGGGGCCAGACACTTTCAGCACAAGAAGTCGCTCTCTTTCTGCCAATGGCCTTGTCAAAGAGGGCGGAGGAGCGGACAGAGGTTCAGGGCACTCTCTTGCCCTTGTGGTGGCAAACTGCCCCTAAAAGGCGGAAACATCAGCAATGATCAACGACATGAGGATGCTGAAGCCAATGAAAACTACTGCATTAAAGACACGTAATGCGTATACAGAGGATATAAGGTGTATAGCTGAAAAAAGTGTCATTTCCACTGGCAAGAGATTCCGGAATAGTCTCCCATTCGGATCTCCGGGGGAGAAGATGACCATGAGAAAAAGATTGAATAACCAACGAAAGGATAACGTTCAACGAGTCTCTCGTGGAATTTCAGGAGTTTGAACGTGCCAGGGAAACCAGAAAATCTGAAAACGGAAATCCAAATGCTCAATATAGGTATAGTGGGGGTCAGTGAAATGAACTGAAAAGAAGACAATGGTTTCCGTTCCGAAGAGTGCAGGGTAATATCTACAGCAGCAGAAAATGGTATAACGGAAGTAGGATTCTTTACGAATAGCAGGCAGTGATAAGGTTGTTCTCATTAGAATCGACAGCAAACCAACACCGACAGGAATCGTTCAGGAATACGTACCGACGCCGCAAGCAGATGATAAAGAGGTAAAGTGCATAATGATATTGAAAAGGTAATTCAGTACGTAAACGGAGATGAAAACCTAATAGTCGTGGGGGGATTGGAATATGGTTGTAGGGAAGGGCCGGCCGGAGTGGCCGAGCGGTTCTAGGCGCTACAGTCTGGAAGCGCGCGACCGCTACAGTCGCAGGTTCGAATCCTGCCTCGGGCATGGATGTGTGTGATGTCCTTAGGTTAGTCTGGTTTAAGTAGTTCTAAGTTCTAAGGGACTGATGACCTCAGCAGTGAAGTCCCATAATGCTCAGAGCCATTTGAACCATTTTTTTTTTTTTTTTTTTTTTTTTTTTTTTTTTTTTTTTGTAGGGAAGGTGTAGATAAAAGGGTTACGGGAGAATATGGGCTTGGTAGTACGTGTGAAAGGTGAGAAGGAATAATTGAGATCTGTAATACATTTCACCTCGTAACAGCGAATACTCCTCAAGAATCACAATTGGGGAGGTATACTTGGAAAAGGCTGGGAGATACGGGAAGATGTCAGTTAAATTACATCAGGGTCAGGCAGAGTTTTCGAAATCAGATATTGGATTCTAAGGCGTACCCAGGAGCAACATATAGAGTCAGATCAAAATTTAGTAATGATTAAGAGTATTCTGAAGGTTGACTAGTTTTCTCTGAGGTTATAGTTACTGTGATAATTACTGTAATAACGAATAGCTCATTAGGCAGATTCGTTGAAGACATCTCTAGAAAGGGCATCGCAGAAGCTGGGAAGAAAAACATAGGTACGAAGACGGTGCTGCGAATAAACCATGGGTAACAGAAAAAGGAAGTACAAACATGTTCAGGGAAACTCAGGAATACAGACATACAAGTAACGTAGGAGTGAAATAGAAAGGAAGTGCAGAGAAGCTAAAGCGAAATAGCAACACGAAAAATGTGAAGAGATAGAAAGAAAATGATTGTCGGAAGAATTGATTCTGCATATAGGAAACTCAGAACAACCTTCGGTTAAATAAAAAGCAAGAGCGGTAACTTTAAGAGTGCAAGCGGAGTTAGACTTTTAAATGCAGTGGAGGAAGCGGATAGGTGGAAAGAGTACGTTGAAGGTTTGTGTTAGAGTGGGGTGTTGTCTGATGACGTGATGAAAAAATGAATAGGGCCGACAGGTGAGAAAAAAGGGGATCCAATATTAGGGTCTTTATTTAAAACTCCTTTGGAGGACTTAAAGTTAAATACGGCAGAAGGTATAGACAATATTCCATCATAAATTCTAAAATCATTGGGGATAATTGGCAACAAAACAACTATTCACGTTGCTGTGTAGAATGTCTTAACCTGGCGATATATCATCTGACTTTCGGAAAAATATCATCCACACAATTCCGAAGACTGCAAGAGCTGACAAGTACGAGAATTATCATACACTCAGCTTAACAGCTCATGCATCCAAGTTGCTGAGAAGAAATATATACAGAAGAATGGAAAATAAAATTGAAGGTCTCTTAGTTGACGATCAGTTGGGCTTTAGGAAAGATAATGGCAACAGAGAGGCAGTTATGACCTTGCGGTTGATCGCGGAAACAAGACTGAAGGAAACTAGACAGTACATACAATTTGACGACCTGCAAAAAGAGTTCGGCAATGTAGAATGGTGCAAGGTATTTGAAATATTTCAAATTCTGAGAAAAGTAGGGGTAAGACATGGGGAAAGACGAGTACTGTACAGTATGTACAAGAGGAAACTTAAGAGTGGGAGACGAGCAACAAAGTGCTCGGATTAAACAGGATGTAAGAGACGGATGTAGTCTTTCCCCTGTCGTTCAATCCAAACATCGAAGGAACAATGACGGCAATAAAAGAAAGATTAAAGTACGGGATTAACATTCGGGGTGAAAGGATATTAATGATAATATTCACTGATGACATTGCTATCTTCACTGAATGAGAAGAAGAATTACAGGAACCATTGAACGGAATGAATAGTTTAATGAGTACAGAATATAGATTGACAGTAAATCCAAGAAAGACGAAAATAATGAGAAGTACGAGGTTCACACCAAAAGAAATGCACACTATTTTTTTAAAAATTCATCTTTTATTCTACATGTCTGAAAGTTTTACAGTGTGTAGATACATCCTTTAAGAACAATATTTTCATTTCTCCACATAATTTCCATCTCTCTCAACTGCCTTGCGCCATCTTGGAACCAGCACCTGTATACCCGCACGGTAAAATTCTGGACCAACCTGTTGGAGCCACTGTTTGGCAGCGTGCACAAGGGAGTCATCATCTTCAAACCTTGTTCCACGGAGAGAATCTTTCAGTTTCCCAAAGAGATGATAGTCACATGGAGCCAGGTTAGGACTCTAAGGCGGGTGTTTCAGTGTTGTCCATCAGAGTTTTGTGGTCGCTTCAATGGTTTTTAGACTGACATGTGGCTGTGCGTTCTCGTAAAACAGCAAAACATCCTGCTTTTGCCGATGTGGTCAAACACGACTCAGTCAAGCTTGAAGTTTCTTCAGTATCGTCACATATGCATCAGAATTTATGGTGGCTCCACTTGGCATGATGTCCACAAGCAAGAGTCCTTCGGATTGAGAAAGACTGTAGCCATAACTTTTCCAGCAGAGGGTGTGGTTTTGAATTTTTTTTTCTTGGGTGAATGTGCATGATGCCACTCCATTGACTGCCTGTTCGTCTCTGGTGAAAAATGATGGAGCCATGTTTCATCACCTGTCACAGTTCTTCCAAGAAATTCATCTCCACCATTCTCGTAATGTTCGCTGCATACCGCTTTTCTTGTTTCTTTGTGAGCCACTGTCAACATCCTGGGAACCCACCTGTAACAAACTTTTTTTAACGCCAACGCTTTCAGTATTCTGCAAACACTTGCTTCCCCTATCTCAACGTAGCGCAACAATTCGTTCACTGTGATGCGTCTGTCAGCAGTCACCAATTCGTTAACACTCTGCAAGTTGTTTGGAGTGTGTGCAATACGAGGCCTGCCACTGCGAGGACAATCCTCTACATTGCCGTGCCCGCTTTCATCACGTAACCTGCTTGCCCACCGACTAATTGTACTGCGATCGACAGCAGCATCTCCACACACCTTTCACAACCTCTTGTGGATGTTTCCCACTGTCTCGTTTTCACAGCACAGGTATTCTATGACAGCACGTTTCTTCTGACGAACGTCAAGTGTAGCAGCCATCTTGAAGAGATGCTGTGACGGCGCCACTCACGGGAACAGGTTGAACTATGTTTGAAAACAAGCGGGAAGAATGTATCTACACACTGTAAAACATTCTCACATGCAGAACGAAAACTGTATTTTTACAAAAATAGTGTGCATCTCTTTTGGAGTGAGCCTCGTAGCAGGAATAAGAACATGAGAATTGGGGATCAAGAAGTAGACGAAGTCAAGGAATTCTGGTATCTAGGCAGCAAATAACCCTTACCGGACGAAACAAGGAAGACATCAACTGCAAACCAGCACTGGAAAAAAGAGTATTCTTGGCTAAGGGAAGCCTACTAGTATCAGACACAGGACCTAACTTGAGAATGAAGTTTCTGAGAGTGTACGTTTGGAGTACAGCATTGTATGGCAGTAATGGATTCCAGAATGAGATTTTCACTCTGCAGCGGAGTGTGCGCTGATATGGAACTTCCTGGCAGATTAAAACTGTGTGCCGGACCGAGACTCGAACTCGGGACCTTTGCCTTTCGCGGGCAAGTGCTCTGCCAACTGAGCTACCCAAGCACGACCCACGCCCCGTTCTCACAACTTTACTTCTGCCAGTACCTCGTCTCCTACCTTCCAAACTTTACAGAAGCTCTCCTGCGAACCTTGCAGAACTAGCACTCCTGAAAGAAAGGATATTGCGGAGACATGGCTTAGCCACAGCCTGGGGGATGTTTCCAGAATGAGATTTTCACTCCGCTGCAGAGTGAAAATCTCATTCTGGAATCATGCCCCAGGCTGCCCTTCTCTTTAGGTTTTCCCACAATCCATGTTTTGAAACTTCCTGGCAGATTAAAACTGTGTGCCGGGCCGAGACTCGAACTCGGGACCTTTGCCTTTCGCGGGCAAGATAAGGAATGATGAGGTTCTCCGTAGAGTCGCCGAAGAAATGAGTATGTGGAAAACACTGAGAAGAAGGAAGGACAGGATGATAGGACACCTGTTAAGGCATCAGGGAACAACTTCCGTAGTACTAGAGGGAGGTGTAGAGGGTAAGAACTGTAGGGGAAGACATAGATTGGAATACATCCAGTAAGTAACTGAGGACTTGAGTTTCAAGTAATACTCTGAGATGAAAAAGTTAGCACAGGAGAGGAATTCGTGGAGGGTCACTTCAAAGCAGTCAGATGACTGATGAGTCAAAAAGACAAAATCGCCGAGCTCTCTCCACTCTTCGCAAACTATGGGTGTGCTTAAAACGCTTATACGCAGAGCTTACACAGATGAATATAGTTTTCCCCAGAGAGGTTGCCCACATAAACACAGTGTTAGGAGAAAACGGATATTCTGCCAGGCAGTTTAACGACGCACATTCTGTTAAAACCAAGTACCAGTAAGTTGATAAAGAGAATCTAAGAATTGCTACCTGTTGGAATCAGTGAAGGAAATTTGTTATTGACAGTGTGACAGTGTGGTATAGCTTATACAGGCAAAACCAAAGGCAAAACCACATTAACATTGCACTTGCTATTGTAACCAAGCAAGTCTGCTATTGGCGAACATGATACCTGCATCGTAAATTCAATAGAATACGATGAAACAATTTTTGGCCGCAGAATCATCTTTCTGGAATCTGTGGAAATACGCATGTTGGCATGTCTGATGAACCGTGACTGCGGCTACCATGTAGGTAATGTGTGGTACCTTTTCATTTCCAAGAGTTGCTTTAAGTGAAGACGACAGAGTATACTGATGGCCACGGCAAGCGGCAACGGTCTGGACAGCTGAGATCCGCAGTTTTACCGACGGGGCTGCCGCACAGTAGTGTGGTCAGTCTGTTACGGCCTTCACACATGCGCGGAACACTCATAGCGTGTTTTATATAGTGGAACGGAGGATGTCTTCGTCTTACCGTACGTTTCATCCCACTGCAGGAGTGCCCCAAGACTCCGTCCTTCTCCTCTCCTATATCTCCTGTACACCGCTGATATGCCAGAACCTCTTTCAGAAGTCCACCTCCCTCAGTATGCTGATGACACCGCTTTCCTTGCTCTCCCCTCTACGCTGAAGATTAGATGGGTAGATCACATAACTAATGAGGAAGTACTGAATAGGATTGGGGAGAAGAGAAGTTTGTGGTACAATTTGACTAGAAGAAGAGATCGGTTGGTAGGACATGTTCTGAGGCATCAAGGGATCACCAATTTAGTATTGGAGGGCAGCGTGGAGGGTAAAAACCGTAGAGGGAGACCGAGGGATGAATACACTAAGCAGATTCAGAAGGACGTAGGTACTGGGAGATGAAGAGGCTTGTACAGGATAGAGTAGCATGGACAGCTGCATAAAACCAGTGTCAGGACTGAAGACCACAACAACAACAACCCCCTACGCTCCAGAAATCTCAACGATTCCTCCAAATATACCTCAATGAGTTTACCTCCCTGTGCAGCCAATGGCTCCTCAATATCAACCTCTGCAAAACCTCGTCTCCATAAGTTTTACTTTACCACTTACGACGACCCTATCTAGTTAAATAATATAGTAAAATGTTTTGCATTGACCCTCGACCAGCAACTACTATGAAAACGTCACCTACCAGCGATCGAAAAGAAAGTCCACAATCGGCTATCACTAACAACTGGCCGAACTTGGGGATTACACCCCTCCACTATTCTCCACACCTGCAAAAACCTGATCTGACCCAGCTTCTGCTATGCAAATGGTGCACTGTTATCCGCAGGAAAGATCTGTAAGTCCCTCCAAATCGTCGATCGTCATGCACTCCATCTCTTTTTTAAGAATCCGTCT
This sequence comes from Schistocerca serialis cubense, assembly GCF_023864345.2. Classification (NCBI taxonomy): domain Eukaryota; kingdom Metazoa; phylum Arthropoda; class Insecta; order Orthoptera; family Acrididae; genus Schistocerca; species Schistocerca serialis. The sequence goes on along the minus strand of NC_064639.1, from coordinate 1,146,327,788 downwards.
GTCTCCCCTCACATGGGTCCTTTCCTATCTCATCAAATTCTACCTATCGTAATTAACATCGAATGTCTCTCCATCTCCTATACTATCTGCAAACTAGATTTCAATAACCTCATTGTCTCCCCTCTGATCACTACCCCTGGTATACTGCCGCTCATTTACAAACATATCCCACCATACCTACAGCTACACGCACTCCATATTCTATCCCAAAGAAAATTCAACCACTCCCTTTCCCAAACAGTAAGATCAGCCCCGATATTTATCCCTCCTGCCATCTTTGACTCTTCCCTACCTTTCCCTCTCCATATGAAGGGTCCTCTCCATTTTCCCCCTCCATCCGTCCCCATTCCTTTTCTCTTGTTACCACTACCTTACCCACACACCAAACTCTTCCTCACCTTCTGCGTTTTCCATGATCTGTCTTCCCACTGTCAAACCCAACACTTACCTAAATCTCCATAATATCATAATTAACATACTCTTATCTTTTCTACCCATTCCCCTCAACCCTATGAAACATATTCTTTCCTCCTGAAATCCTTCTCACCCAGTGAAGGCCCTTCAAATTTTAAATGAAACTGTAGTGCTTTTGTTAGAAGAAATAAATCTATTCTGCAGCGTGTTTTTAAAATGTGTATATTTTCGTCGTTTTAGCTATCTGTCCTTTGATTTTTAACAGTCCTAGCGATTTTTAGGTAGTAGTAGTAGTAAGTAGTAGTTGTTGTTGTTGTTGTGGTCTTCAGTCCTGAGACTGGTTTCATGCAGCTCTCCATGCTACTCTATACTGTGCAAGCTGCTTCATCTCCCAGTACCTACTGCAACACACATCCTTCTGAATGCACTTAGTGCATTCATCTCTTGGCCTCCGTCAACGATTTTTATCCTCCTCGCTGCCCTCCAATCCAATACTAAATTGGTGATCCCTTGATGCCTCAGAACGCGTCCTACCAACCGATCCCTTCTTCTAGTCAAGTTGTGCCACAAACTTCTCTTCTCCCCAATCCTATTCAATACTTCCTCATTAGTTATGTGATCTAACCATATAATCTTCAGCATTCTTCCGTAGCACCACATTTCGAAAGCTTCTATTGTCTTCTTGACCAAACTATTTATCGTCCATGTTTCACTTCCATACAAGGCTACACTCCATACAAATACTTTCAGAAATACTTTACGTATATGGCAACAAAATTCATCCTATTCGTTGTTTTTAAAATCATATGTAAGGTTCCTCCTTTAACAACGTTTCTTCTCATTTCCATTATATTTGGAAAATGCTTCTTCGCTAAAGAGCAGAATATTGTACCGCTGACAGCCTCCCCCCCCCCCCCCCCCCCCCGTAACCCTCACCCACATATGGAAAGGGGAATGAAATAACAATAAAGTAAAAGAAAAAGTCTTCGATGGCTCACTTGAGGATAACTGCCAGGTGTGTAGTAGAGCTCAGAAAGGGAGTGATCAGAAATCAAGGTGCTGATGTTAAGTCAGTGATGCACCGGCTTCCTTCCTTCTCACTACAGGTCCACAAATTATGACGAGTCGGAGGAACGGTGGTGCTACAGTCGCTTCCTACTCGTCGACTTGTTCTCTGTTAGTGAAGAGTACTGGAGTAAGGCTAATCGTGATTTAGTACGGAAGATGAGTGCACGTATTGCAGTATTGGAGGGCAGCGTGGAGGGTAAAAATCGTAGAGGGAGACCAAGAGATGAATACACTAAGCAGATTCAGAAGGATGTAGGTTGCAGTAGGTACTGGGAGATGAAAAAGCTTGCACAGGATAGAGTAGCATGGAGAGCTGCATCAAACCAGTCTCAGGACTGAAGACCACAACAACAACACATGAATGCACGATCTTACTGTCTTAAGGGAAGACGAAATGCCTGACTGTCAGATGGCCTCTACGGAAAATGTTTATTGTGGGACTATGGAGGGTGTAAGCCGGAAATTAAACGATGAGGTGTACACAATTCCAGTGTGCTCCATTAGAGGATATCTGTAATAAGTTCGATGGTGTAGTACAGGTTCAGATAAAAAACAAATTTTTTCCAATGCAAACAGAGTGTTTGTATTCTTGTTTATTGCAACAGCAAAATAAGAGAGCATGTATGCTCCGTCGTAAGAAAACTGGGCACAGAGGTATTATTTCACTACGATCTTTTGATCATGGCAACTTGGGTTTATGGGCTAACAGCGAGTTGGGTAACTTATCATTCATTCCTGTAACATTTTCTAAGACTGCTGTAAATTTCTTTTAATCATTACTCACCATTTAGAGGATACACTTCGCCCTTATGTTCCGTTTCCTTGTTCAAATGTGTGAAATCTTATGGGACTTAACCGCTAAGGTCATCAGTCCCTAAGCTTACATACTACTTAACCTAAATTATCCTAAGGACAAACACACACACACCCATGCCCGAGGGAGGACTGAACCTCCGCCGGGACCAGCCGCACAGTCCATGACTGCAGCGCCCTAGACCGCTCGGCTAATCGGCTAATCCCACGCGGCTCTATTTTATTCTGCTATCGTCACAGACCCAATGATGTGTTGAAAGTACGAGTTATGCCAACGTAATTGTTAGGCAGTCTCTGAATAGAGATTAAATATTAAAATAAATTCACAGCAGTCTTCGAAACAAGTTTTTACATATGCATAGATAAACATGCACACTCAGGCGAGTCCACACACATGTACACACGCAAGTGTGTGTGTGTGTGTGTGTGTGTGTGTAAAGAGAACACTGTGCACTGCTTACTCATCGGTCAGTATATAATAATCGTCAATGGTTGCATGTATAGTGGCAATGCAACGAGTAGTCGGTTATGCTTGCGAACTCGTGTATTTGCTCTTCTCTGTACGCCGGCATAGTCCATTTGTGCCAGACAACAGACTAAAGTGATGAGTTTTCAGATGGGCAGTGCCGTAAACTCACGAGTAGAGTCTCCGAGCATACGGAGATGGCGAGTTGGAGCTGATATCACAGGAACCGCTGGCGAGTACTCAGAGCTCATTTCTGATATCTAGCATTATCTAGTATCCAGTCACGATATTGTGGAGTGTAGATGACAACGACCGGCTGCAAGCTCCCAATTTCTTCGAACTGTACAGCAGCCGATGGCCCAATGAGGCAATTTACATTGTAATATGTGGAGATACTAATTCAAGCCACAGTTGAATCTGTGATGTTTTAGTGGTGGTTGTCGTACCACAACTTCGACTCATTCATTCAGTTTACCATGAACACAAACTAGAATTTTTTTCTAACGTTTCCAGTGTTGCCCCTCGTTTCACATCTTCAAGACAGCTTGAAGATAACCGTCTTCCAAGATGACAGTTGCCGTCTTCACCAGAATGTACGCAAACGTTCCCAGTTTTGGAAACATTCAAGTATCCTCTCGCACCTCGACCGGCCCTCTAAGTCACCCGACCATAATCCAATGGGACTATATTGGACTATAATGGAAATACATTAATGAAAAATCCCAAAAATTTAACAGCTGTACCGAATTATCAATAGTTTGAACTGGTTTGGCGTTCCTAAAGAAAGTCGTGGACTCTCTTCCTCGCTGAACTGAGGCCAAAATTAATCCTATGGTATTAACGTGATGTCCCCTGTCGGTGACCAATTTTTTGTGCTGCGTGCTTACGAGGTGCTATAGTGTTTGTGGTAAATGGGATTGATTTCCACGATGGCAACCAGGTGACACAGGATTCCGTATTCCTCTCACTATGCTGCAACTTTCTGGAAGTAGGCAGACACCCTCCGTACTGAAGGATGAGCAGAACAAAGTGAAAACGTGTACACTTCGTCTACATCTATCTCGACAAAGACACTCCTCAAGCCACCGTACGGTGCGTGGTGGAGAGTACGCTGTACCACCACTTGTCATTTCCTCTCCCGTTCCCATCGTAAATAGAACGAGGGGAAAACGACTGTCCGTTTGCCTCCGTATGGGTCCTAATTCCTCGTAGCTTCAAATGCCGCTTCTCTAAATTTTCTCAATAGTGTTTCTGGAAAAGAACGACTCCTTCCCTACAGGGATGCCCATTTGAGTTCCCGAAGCATCTCCGTAACACTTACATGTTGTTCGGATGTACCAGTAACAGATCTAGCATCCCGCCTCTGAATTGCTTCGATGTTTTCCTTCAATCCGACCTGGCATGGATCCCAAACACTCGAGCAGTACTCAAGGATGGATTGCACCAGGGTCCTATATGCGGTCTCCTTTACAGGTGAACCACTCTTTCCTAAAATTCTACCATCTCATATCGCTTTGAAACGTTATTCAAACGACTTGATTGTTTCTAGCGGGACATTAGTAATACTGTATCTGAACATTTCAGGTTTGATCTCCCTACTCATCCGCATTAACTTACATTTTTTCCACGTTTAGGGCTAGCTGCCATTCATCAACTGGAAATTTTGTCTAAGTCGCCTTGTATCTTCCTAGAGTCACACAACTTCGGCACCTTACCATACACCACGGCATCATGAGCAAGTAACCTGTCCCCAAATTATTTGTGTGTCTAGAGAACAACAGCGATCCTATCACACTTGTGGGTTAAAGCAGAGTGGTGGTAGGCACTGTTCTCGCTGAGGTGATACGATATTGGAGACGACGTTTTGCAGTACAGGTCACACAACGTGATAGCTATCCACGCAGCACTCGTGTTCCCACAGGAGCGATACAAGAAGCAGCAGACAAAGCAGGCGGCAATAGCCTTCCGTGTGGCGGGTCGCTGCCAGCTTCTACATCTGCATCTACATATATAATCCGTTAGCCACCAAGCGGCGTGTGGCGGAGGGCACAATTCGCGTCAAAGTCATATTTCCCCCCCTCTGTTCCGCTCGCTGATCGCGCGAAGGAAAAACGACTGTCTGAACGTCTCAGTACGAGCTCTTATATCCCTTATCTTTGAATGATGATCATTACACGATTTGAAAGTTGGTGGTAATAATATATGCTCTACATCCTCGGTGAAGATTGGATTTGGGAATTTAGAGACAACTTCCAAAAGTCTCTGCCGATCCATTGTCGACGCGGAATAGCGGCAGGTCAAATATTCGACGAAAAAATTCCCCAAACAGTCATGAAAATTGAGGGTTATTTTATTTTCTCTGCCAGTTTCGGTAATTCATTTTGCCATCTTCAGGCTCCATATGCAACTGTAGAACATAATTGATATTAGCGTACTGGGGCCGTTTGTTTCTGGACTGTGAATTCTCAAGTGCTTGCTTAAAAAACATGACTGCAGCTGAGCACACCTGTGAGGTGCATATGGAGCCTGAAGATGGCATAATGAATTGCGGAAACTGGTAGCGATCATAAAATAAAATATCTTCTCAGTTTGCAATGCTTTTTGGCGAAATTCTTTGTTAAACTTGCAAATGAGTCAAGTATTTACTCTAGAGTGGAATCTCCTTCTAGCGTTAAAGACCGAGCGACTCAGTGGTTAGCACACTGGACTCACATTCGAGAGGACGACTGTTCAAACCCGTGTCCGGCCATCCTGATTTAGGTTTTCCGTGATTTCTCTAAACCGCTTCAGGCAAATTCCTTTGAAAGGGAATGGCCAACTTCCTTCCCCATCCCTCCCTAATTCGATGGGACCGATGACCTCGTTATTAGGCCCCTCCCACAAATTAACCAATCAGTCTAGGGTTAAAGCCAATTTCGGTATGCCGGCCGAAGTGGCCGTGTGGTTAAAGGCGCTGCAGTCTGGAACCGCAAGACCGCTACAGTCGCGGGTTCGAATCCTGCCTCGGGCATGGATGTTTGTGATGTCCTTAGGTTAGTTAGGTTTAAGTAGTTCTAAGTTCTAGGCGACTGATGACCTCAGAAGTTGAGTCCCATAGCGCTCAGAGCCATTTGAACCAATTTCGGTATGTTAGCTACGTTTCGTACACAGAATTGTGTAATCTAAATTGCACGAAATGTAAGCAGGGCAGCGACTACAGTTGTTACTTCAAACTACTCAGAATATATGTGTGTTACACTTAATTTGAAAATAGCAAAATAACCAATGGAAACACCTCATTATCAAGCTGCGTTAACAGACTAAGATGCAATAAGAACTCAACTGTTTTTTTATCGAATAGTTTCCTCAAAATAGAATGAGAAATATTCCATACTCGGAACACAAGAGAATCCCAAAACAGAGATTTTTAATTTTTTACGCTAATAGTAAAACTTTTACTGAGAAACTAAGTACAAAGACAGATATAGCATTGCTTCACTTACGCTAATAGTAAATCTTTTACTGAGAAACTAAGTACAAAGACAGATATAGCATTGCTTCACATACATAAAACTATTTTTTGAGCCACCTAAGATGAGTTGAAAGTTCCCTCCCCATGTATCACAGGATGCAATTGCACGCAGCAACCAGCATTCCGTGTTGCACCGGGCGATACAACGGAGAACTGTGTAGGTGCCTTTCCAGTAAGATGTGATTGAATCGCTCCAACTATATTTCTATGCGCTCCACCAATACAGGCTGCTTCTGCGTCGTATCGCAAAAATCGCAGTGTATATCTATCGCGTATACGAGGGTTATTCGGAGAGTAAGTTCCGATCGGTCAAGAAATGGAAACCACAGTGAAAATCTAATAAAGCTTTGTACGTATGTGTTCGACAGTGTCTCTGATATGCCTGTCGGTTGCATCACTTCGCTCTTTTCAGTTCTGAACGTATGGTGAACGCATAAAAATGCGTAGGAAATAGTGTCCTGGTGAGAGATTTCGCCTGATGTTATGCAGCCCACATTACAGAACTGTCATACGTTTCCTACTTCGTGACAATTCTCGGTCGCAATCTGCAGGGCCAATGAAAATGGTCCTGCAGCGTTTTCGATGGGAAGTATATGATCATCCCACTACGGCCCGTAATTGGCTCCTTCTGTGTTTCATCTTTGCTCACATTAATTACTGGCTATGAAGACAACATTTTCGCGCCGACAAAGAGCCATAGATGAGCGTAGAGAATTGACGGGAAGCACAGGCGGCTGCCTTCTACGACGAGGATATTGGAAAGTTGGTACAACGCTACGACAAATGTCTAAGTCGGAGTGGTGACTACTGAGAGCAGTGGCTGGAAGCTGCAGCTAACTGTTGCAGATAACCATTTCTAATTATCACAGTGGTTTCCATTTCACGATTAATCGGAACTTACTTTTCGAATAGCCTTAGTATTCCAGAATGAGATTTTCACTCTGCAGCGGAGTGTGCGCTGATATGAAACTTCGTTGCAGATTAAAACTGTGTGCCGGACCGAGACTCGAACTCGGGGCCTTTGCCTTTCGCCGACAAGTGCTCTACCACCTGAGCTACCCGAGCACGACTCACGCCCCGTCCTCACAACTTTACTTTTGCCGGTACCTCGTCTCCTACCTTCCAAACTTTACAGAAGCCCTCCTGCGAACCTTGCAGAACAAGCAGTCCTCAAAGAAAGGATATTGCGGAGACATGGCTTAGGCCGATATTACACTATCAAATTTCTTTGTCAAAGATTTGATCAAAGATGTGATCAAATATTCCGTGAAATATATTTAACAAAGATCTTTGACGTAGCGCTAGAAGGGGTATTACACTGTCATCAAATATTTCGCCAAAGTTCAAGATGGCTGTCAACAACTTGTTATTAACCACAGCAGTTGCACGTACAGCAATTTCATTGTGTGCACATGCGAAAAAGAAGTGGGGGGGGGGGGGGGGGGGAAAGGAACCATACATACGAGGTTGACAGTCTTAAATTCCTGGGATTACAACTTGATAATAAATTCAGTTGGGAGGAGCACACCGCAGAACTGCAGATACGCCTTAACAAATCTGTATTTGCAATTCGAGTATTAGCAGACATAGGCAACATAAAAATGAAAAAGCTTGCATACTTTCATTCCATAATATCATATGGTATAATATTTTGGGGTAAATCTTCAAGTCAAACAAAAGTTTTCAGAGTCCAAAAGGGTGTAATACGTATTATTTGTGGAGTAAATTCATGGACGTCTTGCAGAAACCTCTTCAAAGAACTGGGTATACTAACTACTGTCTCTCAGTACATTTACTCCTTAATGAAATTTGTCCTAAATAATATGTATCTTTTTCAACAAACAACTTAGTCCATACATACAATACCAGGAACAAAAATGATTTGCACAAAGACTTAAAGGCACTTACTTTCGTTCAAAAAGGGGTACACTACTCAGGAACACTCATCTTCAATGATCTGCCAGCAAACATAAAAAATTTAGTTACAAATAAAGATCAGTTTAAAAGGAGCCTGAAAGACTTACTAGTGGCCAACTCCTACTCCACTGACGAAATTTTTAATAGAAACAAATGATGGATTGTATTTATTCATACTATTCGTATTGTTGTTTCAGATTTTTTTTAAAAAAATTGACATGTTTCACATCCACGAGGATCTCCTCAGCACGGATCTATGGAACTAAAAACTAATCTAATCTGGGTGAACCCGTGGGTTTTACGACGACACGATAAAAGCATTCAACAAAAATTGTTACGTGAGCTTACAGTGGAAGACGTCAAGTCGTACATCAATCAATGAAAAACTAATCTAATCTGGGTGAAGCTGTGGGTTTTACGACACGATAGAAGCATTCAACAAAACTTGTTACGTGAGCTTACAGTAGAAGACGTCAAGTCGTGCATCAATTACTTAGGAATGGACGAGTCTACATTTCTGTATGTGCTCAGTGAAGTATATCTTCATATCACAAACCACTATATTCACTTAAGAACTGCTACATCTTCAGAAGACAGGCTCACTGTAACACTCTGATTCCTTGCTACAGGAGAGGGTTATGTTATGTTAGGTTAGGTTAGGTTGGGTCAGGTCTCCAATCTTCTTAATTTTGTATTCTTAATTTTTGTATTCAGGGTGCCTCACGTTGTAAAGCACCTCATCAGTTTCATACATTTCTATTAATTTTGTAGTTGTCGTCACACACCAATTGTATTTACCGGCAATGTTTATAAAAACACTACATACGACAGAACGCTGCAGCGATGCTGGCGCTCCATGTGGTAACATGTCACATTACAGTGAACAGAAGACAAGCGATTTCCTTGATCAAATCTACAGCGTGGCCCTCGATATTCACTCTGCAGCGGAGTGTGCGCTGATATGAAACTTCCTGGCAGATTAAAACTGTGTGCCGGACCGAGACTCGAACTCGGGACCTTTGCCTTTCGCGGGCAAGTGCTCTACCAACTGAGCTACCCGAGCACGACTCTCGCCCCGTCCCCACGACTTCTGCCAATACCTTGTTTGGAAGGTAGGAGACGAGGTACTGGCAGAAGTAAAGTTGTGAGGACGGGGCGTGAGTCGTGCTCGGGTGGCTCAGTTGGTAGAGCACTTGCCCGCGAAAGGCAAAGGTCCCGAGTTCGAGTCTCGGCCCGGCAGACAGTTTTAATCTGCCAGGAAGTTTCAGCCTCAGTGTTACAGCCTCAGTGAGAGCCGTGCCGTAAGAAGGTGGTCTCCGGTGAGGGTGCAGACGCTGGTTCGACTGACCTGCGCAGGCGGCGGCGAAGGCGGGGCTCTGCCTGCAGGCGGGCGACGCCGTGGGGCAGTCCTGCCACCAGCAGAACAGGTCTCCCGCCAGGCACAGGCACAGCTCGCAGGGGTCGGCGCGAGCCACCTGCAACAGGCGTGTGCGCGCCACGTGATACTCAGCGGGAAGCCGAAATGGTTACACTGCTAGACATTCAAATTAAAACACCAGCAAATACAGCGAATAACGAAATTTTATTCGTTGGGCTTATACAGAATAGTAGGACGAATCAGTGATAAAATTTTCAGGTACTTTGTCAGTGTACATACTTTAGCAGACAGGGCTGCCACCTGTGGCAGCAGTAATCGCCCTAGCCTCGCTGGGCATCAAGTCGATGAGAGTCAGGATGACAGATACGGATACAATTACAATGAAATGAACACCCTTAGCTGCTTACAGGCGTTGACATACGTCAACGGGGACAGGTGAAAATGTGTTCCCCCACCGGGACTCGAAACCGGGATCTCATGCTTACGTGGCAGACGCTCCATGCATCTGAGCCACCGAGCGCGACTGCAGGGATTTATCGCTGGAACGCCTCCCGCGAAACCCACATTCTCAACGTATTGTCCCGCACTACATTCGTAGTGCCCCATGTCCGAAAGAACAGATACCATCTTAGTATATATATCTTTAAGGCTCACCGGCCACTTGACCATCTTCTTCTTCTGTGCGAATGCACAAACAGTGCCCGAACTCTTACTGGAATCGGCAACGCGCCGCGAGCAATGAGTATAATGGGCGGGGGCACTATGGAAGTAGTGTGGGAAAATACGTTGAGAATGTGGGTTTGGCGGAAGGCGTGCCAGAGATAAATCCCTGTAGTCGCGCTATCGTCTGTGTCCTCGGTGGCTCAGATGGATACAGCGTCTGCCATGTAAGCAGCAGATCCCGGGTTCGAGTCCCGGTCGGGGCACACATTTTCATCTGTCCCCGTTGACGTATGCCAACGCCTGTAAGCAGCTAAGGGTGTTCATTTCATTGTAATTTCATTCTAACGAGCTGCATGGTCACCAATAGTATCTGTTCTTTCGGACATGTCCGAAAGCACAGATACCATCTTAGTATAAAGATACGGATACGTTCCATGTCCACGATGTTTCGTGTTAGAGTTTATCAGTCTTAGCGGCTGGAAAATGGTGCCAGCCACTCCGCAACGCATGGCCAGTTGATTCCAGTGAAAGGGTGACTTTGGAGATCACGTTGTGCACCGAGTTAGGTCAGGTCAGTATGGCTAACATGTAGTCTTCCTTTACGTTCTTGAAACATAACTTCAAGGAGACCTCGAACACAGGACACGTCAGAAATGTAGTAGCTGCTGTCAAGATTAGTAGCTTTGCGAACCAAAAGTTGATCTTTTTGTTTGCCCTATACCATCCAACACTAGCACGCCATTTGCTGGGCCCATATGACGACGAAGAATGCAATCTGGCAACGTTCGTTGTCCTCAGGGTCTGAAACTGTAAGGAGAGTCAGGAATCTTCTGAAAAGACGACGTTGTGCCACTGTTAGTTGCAGTGTTGCCGTTCATCGAACCACTTAAGGCTTCCACCTTCCTGCTGACGCGTCAAAGGTAACTGTAACAATGGTCGCAGTTCGTGATGCTCTAGACTTCCTTGTACTGCCCTCGTTGATACTGGTCTGGCTCCACACATACCCACTTTCTTATTCGAGGTACGTGACGTGTCCGTACGGTCATTCAAGTTCAAATGGTTCAAATGGCTCTGAGCACTATGGTACTTAATATCTGAGGTCATGAGTCCCCCTAGAACTTAGAACTACTTAAACCTAACAAACCTAAGGACATCACACACATCCATGCCCGAAGCAGGATTCGAACCTGCGACCGTATCAGTCGCGTGGTTCCGGACTGAAGCGCCTACAGCCGCTCGGCCACCGCGGCTGGCGGTCATTCAGGGGCCGCGCGGAATGGCTGCGCGGTTTGAGGCGCCATGTCACGGACGGCGTGGCCCCTGCTCCGGAGGTTCGAGTCCTCCATCGGGCTTGGATGTGTGTGCTGTCCTTAGGTTGATTAGGTTTAAGTAGTTCTAAGTCTAGGGACTAATGACCTCAGTAGTTTGGTCCCTTAGGAATTCACACACGTTTGTCATTCAGGGCTGAGCGAAGAAAACGAGTTTGGGTTTCCTCTCAGGTCCTCCATCGCCATCATGCACAGCATTGAAGTATATTCAGATCACAGTCATGGGACCCCTACGAACGCTAGCAGCAATACCGCGGAACGATAAACCATACTCTCGACAGAACGGGAATCTGCTCGTCACAAGTTGCGACAAGTGCTGGTAGACGGTTCCTTTTCTCACACGAAACGTAATACAACCTTCTCGCAAACAATTTCTGAATGAGAAACTCACTGTGTAACCTTATATACAGAAAGGTATTTCTCCTATCTCTTTTGTATGGTTACGGTGATATACTAATAATTTCATGTGTAACCACATATTACATCTACATATACATCAAACTTCGCAAGCCACCTAATGGTGTGTGGCGGAGGGTACGTTCGGTACCACTATCTGATCCCTCCAACCCTGTTGCACTCGCGAAATGTGCATGGGGAGAATGATTGTCGATAAACCTCTTTATTGGCTCTAATTTCTCCAATTTTCTCCTCGTGGTCAATACGCAAGATGTATGTTGTGTGTGTGTGTGTGTGTGTGTGTGTGTGTGTGTGTGTGTGTGTGTGACGGGGGGAGAGTAATATGTTTTCCGACTCCTCCTGAAAAGTGCTTTTCCGAAATTTCAATAATAGATTACATTTCAGGTCGATCAGATATTTTTTGATGCATGCTGACTGTACATTTTTTTTACCATGTGCAAATTCATTACAGCCGAGCGGGATTAGCCGAGCGGTCTGAGGCGCTGCAGTCATGGACTATGTGGCTGGTCCCGGTGGAGGTTCGAATCCTCCCTCGGGCATGGGTGTGTGTGTTTGTCCTTAGGATAATTTAGGTTAAGTAGTATGTAAGCTGAGGGACTGATGACCTTAGCAGTTAAGTCCCATAAGATTTCACAGACATTTGAACATTTTTTTAAATTCATTACATCAAAGTACATTATAATATATCTATAGGCTACTGCAACAATTACACTTTGCTCAGAGAGCCTGTGATAATACCAGGAATCGTTTAAAGCAAGAGCTACGACCTAATAAGTAACCCACTATTACGATCAAGAAGGGCCATCGCTACCCTCTCTCACCAACAACGCTCTAGATTTTCAAACAGTTCCCCGAATCAAATCTCAATAATTTCTTGGGTATTGAAAAACGGCTTGAGCTGTCTTTAGCGCTTTACTTTTAGATCACTGCTGGTTTCATGGTACTAAAAATTATATTCTCAGATGAACGTATAACAAAAGCATTGGTGCTAAATAGCTCGGAACATTCCGTGTCCGTCAGAACAATACATACCTAAAACGCGGTATGTCATTGAATAAAACAGCCAAAATGCAATCCAATATGATGGACGGATCCGCTTCTCTGGTCCATACACGATCGCGAACGGGGACGCGGAAATGCTTCAAGAAACAACGGACGGATGACGTCACTAACGAAATAAAAACGTTATCAAAACCAAAATCGATGAATTCACTGGATCCTCACGGTCATAGTGGATATCAGCCGCGGTTGTTGTTGTTAATAACGGCCTATATTAAAAATTTGAAGACAAAGTCACAGTGTGATTGGAGATGTTTTCATGAGGGCCGTAAATACAATAATGGAATGTACAATGTGCAGAAAAGAGGACTGTCGTATCGTATTCATTGGCTTCGCCGACAATGTCACCGTAGGCCCCATAAAACAATAAATTGCCGACGGTGACATCCTGGGCACAGCAGAGCAACAGAACAGCGATCTTCAGCACACTCGCCAACTTCGCTACAATTATCACTACTTTCAATGGAATGCAGGAAAGACATCTACAGTTTAAACATACAAACAAAAACATAGCATACCCCATCGACGCAAAATATGACGCCCCAAAATCCATCTCTCTGTTGCTGATCCTCTTAGTTAACACTTCTATGGCTCGCGTTGTTCACTGGGTCCGGAAATGGCTCTCGCAGGGAGCTTGAGCATATGTAAGAAATATCCTTAGTTGCAAAATTTATTGTTGTGTTTAAAGTCTAGTTATCAAATATAAACAGTCTCATACTAATATACGAAAAGCGTCTCTTGCTCACTCGTGGGCCGCCACGTGCACGCACGTTGCGCCTGCGTGTTGTCAACAAAGGCGGCCGACCACTATCTACGGCGGCAAGGGAAGTTGCGTAGTGCCGAGTACCACGTTTCCGGCATGTGACAGGATAAAACTATTCCACTGTTAAGCGTGGCTAAAATTAGCCGTTATTTCGTCCACATAGTCACATCCCACGTTTAGACGGCTGTTATCAATATTAACGCTGAAATTTCAAATATTCAGACCTTGACATTCTCAGTAACAATATCAGCAATATCAGCAGTCCCTACTACTGTTGCGGAAGACCCTGACAGAATTACAAATGTACACTTAATAACTATAGTAGTTATTTATAAAATTAAATGGTAAGGTATCCAAAAAATTAAATCATTACTATTACTGATAAATACTAGCATGAACGATGGCCTTGCATCTCCTTAGAATGTTTGGGTAAGTTAAGTTTGTATGTTGTTTTCAATTTCAGGCACAATTACAGGTTCTCACCTATAACATGACTTACGAATTAACTCTTGATAACGTTCCTGCTTGAATATGATAGTTCGCATGAATGTGTAGACCAAAACAGGAAAGGCCAGCAAACGCCACTCATTGCAGCTGATTATAAGAATCTGGAATACTATTCGAGGTGTTAAAATCATGCTCATTCTAAAAGTCTTTCAAGCCAGACCATTTGAGATATAAATTATGTTCACACTTGTTTTTCTCTAATACAGCTATGTCAACACAAATACGTTCAAATTTTGATCTACAAAAGGCTTTATTTTTTAAATGTAGCAATTGAATATTAATGTTGCTAATGTCAATATCAAGAGGAAAAATTTAATTCTGTTATAGTAGTATTGAAAGTTGTTTTATTTATTTTTAACGAAGGCTAATGTCGCTTTGCTGTTTCTGAGTTCCTCAAACATGGTGTGAAAAGCTTTCCTCATATTTGAAATAGGTGTTTGAAATAGCAAATGGCAATGACAGACTTATCATCTTAGCGGTGTATTATCAAGATTGGAAAGGGAACGAAAGTTTCTTTTTTAATATCTTGAGCTGAAAGAGATAATTTGTTTTCTAATGAAAGAAATTCTTCTAACAAATCCATAACTTGGCAGATATCTTTCGGAAATATCTGTCCACAACACGCTTCTTGATGGACGATGCAACGATAAGTAACTATCTCGGCACTAATTTTTTCCTTCAAACTAGCAACAAACTCTTTCCTTACGCTGGTCACACTTTTCGCCCGTCTGTTGAAACACATACAGTGTTATTTAGTACAAAAAGATGTTTTTCTCTGCACTAATTTACAGTTTCACCTCTGAGTGGCAATAAAGCTAAAGGTTTTTCTGTAGGACCTCTACATAAAATAAGTCTATATGAATTACGTCACAAGACTCGACAACTACAGTTGATAAAGCCGAAAATAATTTAAGATCTCCGACTTTGGTCGCTGGTTACATTCGAGGACATTTTCACTTCTGTCTTTCACTGTATTAACAGGCAATCGTAACCCAAATTTTTTAGACTAATCTTAAAATTCTGAAACAGCTCTTCGGATGCATTTATAAAACAACTTTTTATGTCTTAGCCTTTTGTATACTTTCAGTAAACCCTCTACCGATGACAAAACTTGCAATAGTAATATTAGTACTGAGCACGTTATGCTACCAGTTATCAAATATGTGAAATTTTTCCCGCAACATGTTTCGGGACTGTATCTTTCCTTTATGAAGTGCTATAAAACAAGGAAACAAAACAATAAATTGCAGGACTCTCGTACAGACAACCATACAAAATATTTGTATCGTCCTATAATATAACATATATCACCGAAATTAATCACTGTCGGGCTGGGCTGGCACTAGGAGGGGTGACCATCCGGCCTGCCGGACGCTGTTGGCAAGCGGGGTGCACTCAGCCCTTGTGAGGCAAACTGAGGAGCTACTCGACTGAGGAGTAGCGGCTCAGGTATCGGAAACTGACATACGCCGGGAGAGCGGTGTGCTGACCACTCCGTATCCGCATCGAGTGACGCCTGTGGGCTGAGGATGACACGGCGGTCGGTCGGTTTCGTTGGGCTTTCACGGACTGCTCGGACGGAGTTTAGGTTTATAATACAACATGCCTTAAAGCATCTGTAGTTGTAAAGTAAAGGCAGCTGCTTCTACCTACCAAAGACAGTACGTTCCTGCAAATCGTCGTGACAGTCCCCAACAATACTACTGTCTGTCATAAGATCTATGGACATCCAAAGTTCCGTCCTAGCAAACAAAAGTTTACGAAATAAAAATATCAGGATTATGAAAAGAAGTACGTGACGCAAACGGAAAGAAACTTAAGTAAGGTTAAAAAAGCATTATAATGGCTCATCGGCGGTGGCGAAGTACCTCAACAATGAGCAGCCTTCGTTGGGTAACACCACAATCAGTACGAGGGTATTGCGCTTTGAGGGTACAGGGTAGTTGTCAGATTTATAGACAATAGACATTTCGTTCGTTTTAAGAAGGAAATAAGTCAGCGTGTTAAATGCTTGGCAAATGACCACCAACTTATTCGCATTAGCGGCGTTTGGCTTGTTTTCCGTTGGTCATTTTGTATGGATACACAATTTGCTACATAGATGTGCTATTGCTTTTTATAATTTACTGGGACGTTACTTTTACTGTGCAAAGATTTTATGATAGTAGCTCCGTGTGGAGGGGGGGGGGGGAAGGGTGACTGTGACGTATGCGTTACAGGAAAGTACTACCTTTCGTGCCTTGAGAGTATAAGACGCCAAAGTGAGACCACTGCTCGTGGTCTGGTGGCTAGCGGTGCTGTCTCTGGAAGACAGGGTCCCGAGTTCGATTCCCGGCCGGGTTGGAGATTTTCTCCGCTCGGGGACTGGGTGTTTGTGTTTTCATCACCATTCAAGGAAGTGGCGAGATTAAACTGAAGAAAGACTGAGAATTTGTACGGGCGCTGATAACCGCGCAGTTGAGAGCTACACAAACCAAACATCATCATCATGCCACCCGAGACATTCTAGGAAGAGTTTTATGTTTGGTAACGTGCGTTTGTTGCTAGATTATACCTTGGACGATGCCTGATAGCACAGAAGCTTTATGGTATGTTGTAATACAACACGATATAAATATGTTTATATGGTTTTCTGTACGTGTAATATTGCGATTTATTGATTGGCTTCCTTGTTTCGTAGCACTTGATAACGGAACAACGTACTCCAGAAACATGTTGCGGTAAAAATATCACACTGGTGGCGTAACGTTCTCAGATCCGATTAATGAGACAGCTGTGCGATGGCTGCACAACGTATGAAATTGTTTAAAGGTTGTATACAGTATCTGAATACAGAACTTGGTTTTCCTTGACTCCTCAAAAGTTCCTCAACTGCTTGCTTCCTTGCAACATTAGTAGGATATTTAGTACTAAACGGCATGTTATTATCTGTAAGGCGTCACTCGAAGTTTGATTTCTTGTTATGAACCGAATTCACCTGATAAATAAGACAGGTCGGAAGGTTACTTAAGTTCTTAATAAACGCGGAATCCCGGTCCACCCAACGCTAAATGCACGGTTTTCGTCTTCCGTTTTTATTTCCTTCTTCTCTGTAGCAATATCAAACAGGTCACATAAAAATGCTTGATTTGATAATAATAAAGCCACCAGCACAAAGCAATTATTAAATTGATGACAAGTATTTCTGTAGAATTCGCAGCCGGTTGGAAAAAATACGCTTCGTGTAGGTACTTTTGTCGCCTTCGCACGATACGCATACGTGACTAGCAGAAGCCGCATAATGAGATGACTGACTGACTGACTCAGTGGCTCACTGACTTACTCAGCTCTTCCACGGATCCCGGGCGCCTCCCCCGCGTGAACAGGCTGACCGACACTTCGTGGTCCCTAAACATGCAGATTGGGAAGGCGTGTTTGCTGATGATGCTGTAGTGACGAGTAAGCAGCATATCTGATAGAATGCGAGCATGGACTAAACGAGTTCCTGTTCGTCTTCTGCCAGAAACGTTGGTTCCTTTTCTCAATATGTGTATTGGTGTGACTTTGTATTCAAGTTTGAAAGATACATACGTGTTTCAGCACAATTCTGATGTGACCACACTGGGTGATGTAAGCGCTCGTGATGTCTATTCTATAGTCTAAATCTATCTACAATAAATTCATATTATTCACGACTGATCCCTGCATTCTTTCACTTCGGCTAGGAAAAACGAATTTGTGGCAAGGAAACCTAAAAAGCCATGACATGCGAAGGCACTTCTTTAACTTCTGTTGCGAAGCACGCGAGTATAGCCAGTGTGTAAAATAGCACGACTGCGATTTCACAAAACACAGACCCAAGAACTGCTGTGAGCCTTTCAGGTTTTTTCTCATTTGTCTTTTAAATCATTTGATGTTATCCAATTGCTGTTTCCTCTCCTGTGACAAAATGTTCATCCCAGAGTATTACTTACACTCAACGCCATCGACTATTTCTGGGATATACTCCAATGCTTCACTTTCCCTACACTTTTGCATTTACAGTTCCCTTTAGAGCCATTTACGTTATCCCCTGATGTCTTAAGACATGTCCTATCATCCTGTCCTTTTTTTTTTACTTCCTCTTAGTCACGTGACTCTTTCCATGTCGATTCTGTGAAGAACCGTTTCTTCTTTCATCAATCCCCAAAATTTAGAACGCACTTATCGAATATCACTTCAGAAACCCTTCGATTCTCTTCTTTTCCGGATTGCCCAAAGCCCATCCTGGCAATTGTCATTAAGCTGATGATGATATTTGAGTGTGGTACCACTCAACAAAAAATCACGTATTGAAAAGTTTAAAATGCAGTGCTTAAAGTGGAGAGGTGCGCATAGAAAAACGGCCCCGAGTACAGACTGTTAGCCAATTTCGCACGACGTGTTGCCCGCTACGACCAGTTCAACAAACAGATAAACATTTAGTAATTAGATAATAAAGAAATAATATATAAACTAATGAAAAGGTCTATATTTATAGCCTTGATCGTACCAAGTTACCACCTTGTGCGTCAGTCCACTTTTGCGCGCGCCTCAACATGTGCCGCATGAATTTTCAGAATTTCATTGCGACTATTGTCCTTCAAGTCTTTGACGTTATTGGATTGTTTGCGTACACTTTTCACTTTAGACTGTCCCACAGATAAAAGTCACAAAATTGTTAGTTCCGGCGATGCGGTGACCACAATCCTTTGCTGAGAGTCTTTTCTTCTGTGACTCTTTCATGAACTCGTGAGCTTGACTTGCGTGAAGTGTGACAGGTCACCCTACCCTGCTCAAAGAAGGCATACGTTCCTTCATGAGGGAGGGTATCAACTGTGCTTAAAATTTCTCAAAGATCACATATGCACAACAGTGTTTACTGTTCTTCCAAAAAATATGGGACCCACAATCCGACTTGCTGACACGGCACACCATGCTCCGATTTTTTTCTCAGTGAGAAGACTCCGCCTCAATCGTGTAGGGATTGTTTGTTGACCAGTTCCTGTCAGATGGAACCAGGCTTCATTACTCATGAAATACCGCAACGTATCCAATATTGAACTCTCAACTGTTTGACATCGATGTACAATAATTCACACATTTTACCTCATCTTCCTCCTTTAGTTCTTGGACACAAGTCATTTTGTATGGCTTCATCCTTATAGGTTGTATAACACGTTGACAAGACAGAAGCGAAATGTTCACTTGTTGCGACAGTTCACGAGTCGACTTCTTTGGAGCCTGGATCATTCGTTATGGAATATCCGCGATCATTCGTGATCGAATATCCGCCATCACAGCGTCACCAAGTCCTGTATGCTGCTCTTTGCTGGTCTATCCCACGTTTCCTTAAATGAACCAGTAGACAAGTACGCGTCCACTATTGCTGTTGCAACTAGGCTGGTAGGCTGTTTAGGTTCTTATATTGGTAACGCCACGTAGCGCTCTGTATGAAAATCACTGGCTGTGCTGTGTGCAGTCTGTGGCTGGGTGGCATTGTTGTAATATTCGCTATTGTAGTGTTGGGCTGTCGGCTGTTAACAGCGCGTAGCGTTGCGCAGTTGGAGGTGAGCCGCCAGCAGTGGTGGATGTGGGGAAGTGAGATGAGGGATTTTTGAGAGCGGATGATATGTACGTGTGTCCATCAGAAACAGTACATTTGTAAGAATGGATGTCATGAACTGCTATATATATATTATGACTTTTGAACACTATTAAGGTAAATACATTGTTTGTTCTCTATCAAAATCTTTCATTTGCCAACTATGCCTATCAGTAGTTAGTGCCTTCAGTAGTTTGAATCTTTTATTTAGCTGGCAGTATTGGCGCTCGCTGTATTGCAGTAGTTCGAGTAACGAAGATTTTTGTGAGGTAAGTGATTTGTGAAAGGTATAGGTTAATGTTAGTCAGGGCCATTCTTTTGTAGGGATTATTGAAAGTCAGATTGTGTTGCGCTAAAAAATATTGTGTGTCAGTTTAAGCACAGTCATGTATAATTTTTCTAAGGGGACGTTTCACTGTTCTTTCTTGAAGAGGATGCATCACGCTGAGATATTTACTACACAGGTCTTAACCAAGTCGCAACCGTTTTCGTACTGAAAATACAGAACGTCGTAGCAGCAGCTTCGAAATAATAATGTCAACTGACGGGCGCCAACGTGCATTTCTTGATACCGACAAAGATGAAAGCACCAACTTCTCAGTTCAGATCGAGTGAAAAACGTTACTTCGTACTGAAACGTTCTGCTTGCCTGCCAGGGACTCGAACCCGGAGCCTTACTTTTCGTGTACATTGCTCTCGCCTAGAGATCTGTGCAGACGCGACTAGTAACGTAGGTCCCCTCAAGATTTACTACCGTCAGTGCATCTCCCCTACTTCTCAAACGTGACTGTTCCCCTGCGTGCTTACCGGGACTAGCACTCCTGGAAGAAAGGCTACTGCGCAGAAATCGTTTAGCTGCAACCTAGGTGATTTTTGCCAGAAGTACCAGTCCCCTCATGCAGGGAGGAGAATTTCTGTGAAGTCTGTAAAATTAGGGGAGAAATACCAGCAGTTGGAAGCAACAGAAATCATTGTTTTCACATCGCTTCTCATCTTTTTTCATTTATTTCACTATCGTGACGAAGCAACAGACTTTTTTTCTGTACGCCTGCCCAAGTAGAACAACAACTCCCAAAACTTACAGTAATTTTTTTTTCAAAAGGTGACAAACACGCCTCACATGAGACCTGTCCAAGTTACGTTCACAGCCCAACCCTGAAGGAAAGTTCGTTCCTGCATGGAAGATAAATATATTCACATTTTCTGTAGGCTGTTGATTTGCAGATTCACCACACTGTCAGGTCAAAAGTATCTGCACATCCCAATTTAATGCCAAATGCATCACTAGATGACACGTGAGACGTACCCTCTAGTATAAAAGGAGTCGGCGAGTATAGTGTTGTCAGTAGAAAAGCAGCACCAGCTGGTCGGGTCTCAGCAGTTGACATATACTTCAGAATAAAATTCAGTTGTCACTTGCACAGTCAGGAAATTTGTTTCGATTTACCAATTTCAATACATTAATCTGTCATCTTCAGATGCCTACAATATTTGGGATACTATAGATCATTACAACTTGGCCATAAAGACCAAGTGTTGTGGTGTGCTAAGTAATGACTGACATGATTGTCAATTATTAATACACCATTTTCCATTGTTTAACATATTTGAACATGTGACCAGGTATTTGTATTTGTCCACAGGTCCGGTTTGATTAAGACCGACGTCTTGTGTGACATCATTGTTATCCAGATCATCATCTTGACGGTTGAAGAAAGAGTGTTTCTTGTGGAGCATGTGTTCCGCAATGGAGACACGTTTACCTCAGCAGCTGAAGCTGCATTTGCAGCAAAGTTCCCAGGAGTGAAGATTCCTAACTGCAATGCTGTACGGAACCTCATCACCAAGTTTCGAAAGGACGGAAGCGTTCATAATGCTCCAACAACAGGCAGGCCATTCACATCCACATCCGAAGAGAAGATGCAAGACATGATGCTGCAGAGTCCAAAGTAATCGGTTAGCCAACTATCTCAGCAGGCCCACGTGTCCGTGTGTTCCGCTCACTAGATTCTCCGTGATGCCACACGTAATCCCACTTCTGATGCGCGCCACTCTGACGTAGCGCCATAGTTATTGTTTTGTTGGTCATCATTGAATAAACCATATCGGACCCTAGTTTGTTCCCCGTCTCTGTTGCCGTTATCTACAACGGGAGACGTTGACCCACAATATTGTTTCCGTCTGATAACATAGTCGTCGACTGTACGTCAAACATCACGTGAAACAATGCCTAAAATATCAATAAAGATTTATGTACCTGAGAGAAATGCAGATTAACCGGTAAAAGTGGTTCTACAGCTACGAGAAAGACGCCATATCTGTATTTTAATCTCCTATCATTTCTAAATATTACGACTCCAACGTCGCATACACACGTCACTGTCCAGGTATCCGTACAAAATATCGGCAGCGCATGAACTGAGAGACTGCCGCGTGTGAACTTTTGCATCTGGTTTCTGTCCTTTATGCAGGACAATGGTGAGGGGATTTTTTCACGGATGAGGCATGGTGTCATCTCTCCGGTTACATGAATAGCCAGAATAGTCGTGTGTGGACTACGGAAAATCCACATGAGTTTAAGGTGTCCCCACTGCATGATCAAAAGGTGGGTGCGCCGTGACTCGTTAACGAATCATTGGGCCGATCTTCTTTCAGGACACCATAACTGCAGAATGGTACTGCACCTGCATTCTGGAGCCCTTCGTAAGTGAACTGAATGAGGACGAAATTGAGAATGCCTGGTTCCTGCAGAATGGGCCGATTCCACATGCCGCCCACAAGTCGATGAACTTTTTAATGGGCATATTCGGTGACCGCGTCATCTCTCGAGGACTCAGGCCTCCACGTTCACCCGACTTGGCTCCACCGGATTAATTTCTGTGGGGTACGTTGAAGGAAAAGGCTTATGAAGGGAATCTGCACACCATACAAGAACTCCAAGCTGCACTGATACGTCACATTTGGAACAGCACTCCCAATGTTCTGCACAACGTCTCCAAGAACATGCAGAAACGCGTACAACTGTGTCTTCAAGTTCAAGGTGATCACTTCCAGCATCTGTTATAACTTCCATGACTTCAATACGGCAAGTTATGAACTGCATAGTTACTTATTGAAGACGCTGTATATGTAAAGTGTAAGCAATGTCTTGCAAAAACCTACCTAATGTTGGTTTAGCGGCTTCTTCCCAGAAGCATAGTGCCATAGAAAGTCCAAAAATGTATATACGAAGGTTGTTCGGAAAGTAAGGAACGATCGGTCGCGGAATGGAAACCACAATGAAAATCAAAACTGTTTTCTTTGCACAATTAGCTACACCTTCCAGGTACATCTCTACATACTCGCCGCTCCGACTTAATCATTTGTTGGAGCGTTATACCAAATTTCCAACACCATCGTCATAGAAGGCAGCCGCCTGTGCATTCCGATAATTCTCTACGCTGGTCTATAGCGCGTAGCCTGCGCCCAAGTGTTATCTTCGTATCCAGCGTTTCATGTGAACAGAGATGATACCCAGGACGAGCCAATTAGGGCGGTGTTGTGGGTGATGGAACACTTCCCATCGAAAAGGCTGCAGGAGCGTCTTCACTGCCCCTGCAGAGTGCGGCTGAGAATTGCCATGAAGAAGGAAGTGCGTGGCAGTTGTGTTACGTGGGCTGCATTCACTAAGGTGAAGCCTCTGAGTGGACGCTCCTATCTGGTGGGAGACATCATTGTTCTAGGCACCTTTACTCGCTCACTGTGGGCTCACAACTGAAAACAGCATCTTGATACGATCGCCGGGCATACTACAGACACTGCCCAAAACGTCTAGCCTCATCGGATTTTCACAGTGGTTTCCATTTCGCGACCGATCGTTCCTCGCTTTCTGAATAGCCCTCGTATTTTATGTGATAATTATACACGGATTGATAATTTACTGTAAAATCATGGCATTTATGTATGTAGTCCAGTTGTTGTAGTAGCAGCAAGGAGCACATGTAGAAGCATGAAAAAATTGTAACTAAGATTTGTGCAGTAAGTTATAAATAATATATAAAATTAAAAATTGCACACAGTTCCACATAAGCTATTGTTGTCATTAATAACATTTAGGCTTTTTATATGCTTTTACAATCGTTTCTGTGCTGCTAACACAACAACTTTATTATAAAAATAAATGAGATTTATTTGCAGTAAACTATCAGTATCTGTGTGTATAATTTTCACGTGCAATATGTAAACTTTTGGACAAGTTATTATTTTACTTTTCTGTGTGGACGATATTGACATCTGCTAAAGCAATAATAAGTGTGTTTCTGTAACATATTTCTTATACTAAACATCTTTTATGTCCAGGTCCTAATGATTTATAATATACCAAATCTTGAAGGATTCTGAAAATGATATATTAATCTGTTGAAACCGGTAAAGCGAAATAAACTTCCCAACTGTACAAATAACGACTAAATTTTATACTGGAAAAAGAGCTCAATGACTTCGAACGTGGTCTAGTTACTAAATGTTACCTGAGTTACAACTAAATCAGGAATACATCAACTCTTCTGTTGCTGGCCAAATCGAACCGATGGGATTGTTGTAACGAGGACGAACAACCACAGCTAAACCAGTATAAAATAGATGCTAAGTACTGAGGGACAGTGACCGTGGAGCACTGCAGTCCAGCTAGCTCAGTGACTGCGTGTAGGGAGTTAAAGAGAACGTGGCACAGTGATCGAGCAGTTCCTCTCTGTACTCAGTGCTAAGCGATCCTTGAGCTGGTGTAAAGGGTGACGACACTGAACCGTCGGTTGGAAGCAAGTGATTTGGAGTACTGAATCAGGCTATATTTTGTGGCATTCCGAAGGAATGGTCTGCGTTTGGCGAATACCTAGAGAACGTTAACTGCTCTCATGTGTAGTGCCAACAGTGGAGTGCGGAAGGGATGGTGTTACGATGTAATATTTCGTGTGGTTTCCCCTTATTGCGCTTAAAACACGCTAACTGTGGCAGTATATTAACACATTTTACGGCACTGTGTACTGCATACAATGAACGTATAGTTCGGAGACGATGATAGTACCAGCATGAAGTTGCACCCGGGTTTAAAGCAGCATCTATGAGAGTGTTGTTTTTGGACAGTGATACTCCTGAAATGGGCTTGTCTTCCCAGAGTCTTGAACTGAAACCAGTGAAACACTTTTGGGATGAGTTACAACGTCGAATTTCGCTCTAGACTTCAGCGCTCAGAACGCCATTACGTTCTCTGGTTTCGGCTCTTGAGAAAGAATGGGCTGTTATTCCTCCTTAGACATCGAGACACGTCATTGAAGCCGCCCCCTGCTGAGTTCAAGGGTGGACACATCCCATATTAATATGCACTAACAGGTGTCGGGATACTTTGGATCAGATGTATGCAGTTCCATTTACAGCGATCTCAATGGCCACCAGCAAAACGAGAACAGCTGTGTACACTTCACAAGTGACCATCGAAGATACTTCAGTGACATCTGGTAAATGTGCTACGTATACATCCTGTACATATTTGTAAGAAATAAATGAGAATCTCAGTAATATATTTTTTCCATTTAAAAGAAGCCAGTACCTACGTGGAACTACAATTTACCTCCCAATGTAGCCGCTAAGGATAGCCGCGTGGTCTTAGGCACCTTGCACGGTTCGCACGGTTTCCGCGTCGAAGGTTCGAGTCCTCCCTCGGGCATGGGTGTGTGTGTGTTCTCACAACGTCTCCTGGAATACCAACTAAACAGTAATCTTCCCTCAGAACTATTTGGGAAACCCAGTTACCAGAAAAATTAATTTGGACTCACAAATACAGACGCTAATAGATTTCTGTGGACATGAAGATGCAGCTAGCAAATATTGAGAAACAGATAGGGTACTTTCTTACAGGGAGTTGGGAGAATTATTTTTCAGATGTAACAATGTACTGTACATTTCTGGGGTGGAAGAGAGTGAAGAAGGCGAAATCAAAGACTGAATAAAAAATTTACTGTGGGTATCAATTTATGACTGTACCTTTCTATAGTATGTGTTTTAACAAAATCTTTCATTAAAAATTAATAATAACGTATAAAAAATGTGTGTTGCAAGTGAAAAAAAGGTTCTGTGTTCGAATCCCAGTTCACCACTGCTTTTAATCTGCGAGAAATTTTGAAAACAGCGCACACTCCGCTGTAGAGTCAATGGCGTTATTTCATATTTTTCAAAATATCTCATCACCATGTCTCCATGAAGATGGAAAACAAGGCATGTTGGTTTTCACCTTTTCTAATTTGTGTGACGGTGGTCATCAAACAACTTTTCGCTGTGTACCTGCCAAGGTAGAATATTTCCGTTGCCTTTCGTATCTCTAACTTGAAGCAGAACAAGCTTCTAGCATGCTGCTCAATAATGTCTGCAATGCAAATGATGCTTCTCTGATTCAATACGCAGCGTAGTAACATATGCACCTAGGGGGAGAATACGTCAAATGTACATGTACGTATGCGGCATCTACAGCAGTCCATAATTGCGAAGATGTTGCCGGTGCAAGATTCTGTGCACGAAATGACCTCTCGATTACGTCCTACGAATATTCGATGGGATTCATATCGGAGGATCTGGTGGCCAAATGATACGCTGGAATTGTCCACATTGGTCTTCAAACCAGTCTCGAAGAATTGTGGCCCGGTGAGACGAAGCATTGTCTTCCTTAAAATTCTATCCACGAATGGCTGCAGATGATCTACAAGTAGCCGAATATAACCATTTCCAGTCAGTGTTCAGTTCGGTTACGGAGCCGCTGCTAGCTTGCACAGTGCTTTGCTGACAACTTACGTCGGTAAGAGCTGACTGTAGGGTTCGAGTGTGGTGCAGACCCAGTCGTCTAGGGTCACGAGGGCAGGAGTGGCGCTGGAGGCGATGTCGTGCCGTTTAGCAAAGGCACTCGCGTCGGTCGTCTGCTACTGTAGCCCATTAACGCCAAACGTCGCCACACTGCTCTAATGGATACGTTTGCCGTACGCCCCACGTTGACTTCTGCGGCTATTTCACGCAGAGTTGCTTGTCTGTCAGCACTGACATCTCCACGCAAACGCTGCTGCTTTCGCTCGTTAAGTGAAGCCCGTTGGTGGTGAGAGGAAATGCCTGAAATTTGGTATTCTCGGCACGCTTTCGACACTGTGGATATAGGAATTAGTACTCCCTAACTATTTCCGAAATGGAATATCCCTTGCGTATATCTACAAGTACCACTCTTCGTCCAAAGTCTGTTAATTCCCGTCGTGCGAACATAATCATTTCGGAAACATTTTCAAAAGAATCAGCTGAGCACCGAACGTAGTTTCGCCAACACGGTGTCCTTTTATACCTTATAAACGGTGGTCCATTGATAGTGACCGGGCCAAATACCTCACGAAATAAGCATCCAACGAAAAAACTACAAAGAACGAAACTCGTCTAACTCGAAGAGGGAATCTAGATGGCGCTGTGGTTGGCCCGCTAGATGGCGCTGCCACAGGTCAAACGCATATCAACTGCGTTTTTTTTTTTAAATAGGAACTCCCATTTCTAGTACATATTCGTGTAGTACGTAAAGAAATATGAATTTTTTAGTTGGACCACTTTTTTCGCTTTGTGATAGATGGCGCTGTAATAGTCACAAACGCATAAGTACGTGGTATCACGTAACATTCCGCCAGTGCGGACGGTATTTGCTTCGTGATACATTTCCCGCGTTAAAATGGACCGTTTACCAATTGCGGAAAAGGTCGATATCATGTTGATGTATGGCTATTGTGATCAAAATGCCCAATGGGCGTGTGCTATGTGTTGTGTCTAGACAAGACAGCCTAGACACAATGCGAGGAAGCCGAAAGGCACGCGCTACGCTCACGCAGATGGGCGTGAGGTCTGAAACAGGATACGTAATGAATGCTATAAAGAAAAGTACGTAGCTTCTGGAATACTTAACTTTAATCCATTCTTTTGGTACATCTGGATTGTGGCGATACAAGTGAGACTCTTTAGATACATGCAATGTTACTAATGGCGCCTTGCTAGGTCGTAGCCATTGACTTAGCTGAAGGCTATTCTAACTATCTGCTCTGCAAATGAGCGAGGCTTCGTCAGTGTAGTCGCTAGCTACGTCGTCCGTACAACTGGGGCGAGTGCTATCCCGTATCTCGAGACCTGCCTTGTGGTGGCGCTCGGTCTGCGATCACACAGTGGCGACACGCGGGTCCGACATGTACTAATGGACCGCGGCCGATTTAAAACTACCACCTAGCAAGTGTGGTGTCTGGCGGTGACACCACACTATGTATGCTGATCGGCATCCTGGACGACATCATCCAAGTGTCCGGACCGTTCGCCGAATAGTTACGTTATTTAAGGAAAAAGAAAGTATTCAGCCACATGTGAAACGCCAACCACGACCTGCAACAAATGATGATGCCCAAGTAGGTGTTTTAGCTGCTGTCGCGGCCAATCCACACATCAATAGCAGACAAATTGCGTGAGAATCGGGAATCTCAAAAACGTCGGTGTTGAGAATGCTACATCAACATCGATTGCACCCGTACCGTATTTCTATGCACCAGGAATTGCATGGCGACGACTTTGAACGTCGTGTACAGTTCTGCCTCTGGGCATAAGAGAAATTACGGGACAATGACAGATTTTTTGCACGTGTTCTATTTAGCGAGGAAGTGTCATTCACCAACAGCGGTAACGTAAACCGGCGTAATATGCATTACTGGGCAACGGAAAATCCACGATGGCTGCGGCAAGTGGAACATCAGCGACCTTGCAGGGTTAATGTATGGTGCGGCATTATGGGAGGAAGGATAATTGGCCCCCGTTTTATCGATGGCAATCTAAATGGTCCAATGTACGCTGATTTCCTACGTAATGTTGTACCGATGTTACTACAAGATGTATCACTGCATGACAGAATGGCGATGTACTTGCAGCATGATGGATGTCCGGCACATAGCTCGCGTGCGGTTGAAGAGGTATTGAATAGCATATTTCGTGACAGGTGGATTGGTCGTCGAAGCACCATACCATGGCCCGCACGTTCAGCGGATCTGACGTCCCCGGATTTCTTTCTGTCGGGAAAGTTGAAGGATATTTGCTATCGTGATCCACCGACAACGCCTGACAACATGCGTCAACGCATTGTCAATGCATGTGCGAACATTACGGAAGGCGAACTACTCGCTGTTGAGAAGAATGTCGTTACACGTATTGGCAAATGCACTGACGTTGACGCATTACATTTTGAGCATTTATTGCTTTAATGTGGTATTTACAGATAATCACGCTGTAACAGCATGCGTTCACAGAAATGGTAAGTTCACAAAGGTGCATATATCACATTGGAACAACCGAAATAAAATGTTCAAACGTACCTACGTTCTGTATTTTAATTGAAAAACCTACCTGTTACCAACTGTTCGTCTAAAATTGTGAGCCTTATGTTTGTGACTATTACAGCGCAATCTATCACAAAGCGAAAAAAGTGGTCTAACTAAAACATTCATATTTCTTTACGTACTACACGAATATGTAATAAAAAGGGTGGGGGGTTCCTATTTTTAAAAAAGCAGTTGATATCCGTTTGACCTATGGCATCACCATCTAGCGGGCCAACCATAGCACCATCTGGTTTCGTTCTTTCTATTTTTTTCGATTGACGCTTATTTAGTGAGATATTTGGCTCGGTCACGATCAATGTACCAACGTGTATACGCGATGTTAACACCATCTTCGTATGTGCATATCGCTATCCTTTGACTTTTGTTACCTCAAGGTATTATTTTCACTAAAAAATCCGTGGGATCCACATTTCCCGATGAGAATCACTGCCGTCTGTGTGGCTTAGTCCAACTGATGGCACCGTTGCACTATGCGGCATTGCGTTTGATCAATATTCCGCAACAGTTTCACGGTGAATCAGCGTGCAGTTTAGACGAGTTCCCCACAATAACCGTAATGTCCCGCATATTTTAGCACTGGAGTACTTTTTCAGTTGCTGTCACTCTCGTTGCGCAGTGCTGTTAGCGTGGGAGCTACACGTGTAGCTTACTTTCGGAATTCCCCTTGTGTTATTTCTTGGCCTGCCACCTCGTACACTTGCAGCTGTACAGAGCGAGGGCAGCTGAGGAGTGGTTGAGTGGCGGGTGGTCACGGGATGTTATCTTGCGTCTACTGGCGACCCCCCCTCCCCCTCTCCCCCTGCTCTGGCGCTAAGATAGCGCCAGCGCGGCGAGAACTAATCGGATAGACGAGGCGGTGGGCGCCTAATGAAGCCCTCGTGGGCGCTCGGCGCGTCAATTAGTGGCCATTGTGCTGCCAGGCTTGTTAGCGGCGCGCACCTGCAGCCCGCGTCTGCGGGCGGACTCCAAATAGCGCAGCGGCGGGCGCTTACTGGGCACCTGCCCTCGCCCTCCCACACACCACTTGTGACTCTCCGCAGGTCCCTAACACTACCACAGCGACGCATATGACATCAAGACGTGTGAGGAGCTGTTGGAATGAAATAAGCCATCTTTATACGAGGGGCGTTAAGATACACTACTGGTCATTAAAATTGCTACACCAAGAAGAAATGCAGATGATAAACGGGTATTCATTGGACAAATATATTATACTAGAACTGACATGTAATTACAATATCAGGCAATTTGGGTACATAGATCCTCAGAAATCAGTACCCAGAAGAACCATCTCTGACCGTAGTAACGGCCTTGACACACCTGGGCATTGAGTAAAACAGAGCTTGGATGGCGTGTACAGGTACAACTGCCCATGCAGCTTCAACACGATACTACAGTTCATCAAGACTAGTGACTGGCGTATTGTGACGAGCCAGTTGCTCGGACACCATTGACCAGACGTTTTCAATTGGTGAGAGATCTGGAGAATGTCCTGGACAGGGCAGCAGTCGAACATTTTCTGTATCCAGAAAGGCCCGTACAGGAATGCAACATGCGGTCGTGCATCATCCTGCTGAAATGTAGGGTTTCGCAGGGATCGAATGAAGGGTAGAGCCACGGGTCGTAACACATCTATAATGTAACGTCCACTGTTCAAAGTGCCATCAGTGCGAACAAGAGGTGACGGAGACATGCAACCAATGGCACCCCATACCATCACGCCGGGTGATACGCCATTATGGTGATGACGAATACACGCTTCCAATGTGCGTTCACCGCGATGTCGCCAAAGACGGATGCGGCCACCATGATGATTTAAACAGAACCTGGATTCATCCGAAAAAATTACGTTTTGCCATTCGTGCACCCAGGTTCGTCGCAGGCGCTCCTGTCTGTGATGCAGCGTCAAGGGTAACCGCAGCCATGGTCTCCGAGCTGATAGTCCATGCTGCTGCAAACGTCGTCAAACTGTTCGTGCAGATGGTTGTTGTCTTGCTAACGTGGACATCTGTTTATTCAGGGATCGAGACGTGGGTGCACGATCCGTTACAGCCACGCGGATAAGACGCCTGTCATCTCGACTGCTAGTGATACGAGGCCGTTGGGATCCAGCACGGCGTTCCGTATTACCCTCCTGAACGCACCGACTCCATATTCCGCTAACAGTCATTGGATCTCGACCAACGCGAGCAGCAATGGCCAGATACGAGAAACCGCAATCGCGATAGGCTACAATCCGACTTTTATCAAACTCGGAAACGTGATGGTACGCGTTTCTCCTCCTTACACGAGGCATGAGAACAATGTTTCACCAGGCAACGCCGGTCAACAGCTGTTTCTGTATGAGAAATCGGTTGGAAATGTTCCTCATGTCAGCACGTTGTAGCTGTCGCCACCGGCGCCAACCTTGTGTGAACGCGCTGAAAAGCTAATCATTTGCATATCACAGCATCTTATTGCTGTCGGTTAAATTTCGCGTCTGTAGCACGTCATCTTCGTGGTGTAGCAATTTTAATGGACAGTAGTGTAAGTAACGCAGTTTATTTTTCTGTAAGGACGTTGCTTTCATTCAGGATTACAACACACCATATTATTCCGTACACTTTGGCTACCAAACCCCGTTTTCCAGCATAGCCTCAGTTCAGTGCGACGGCCCTACAACAACTTACTGGGAGGGCCTTGTATGCTCGTGTGGTTTTACTCTACCGGTCTACATCGGGGCCAACGTCTTGCTGCATCAATAACTTCCTATCATCCACGTACTGCTTCAAGCGGAGTGAATGCTTGATTGGGCTAAACGAATTGTCCTTCGTTGCTCTTCATCGATTTTTTTTGTTAGGTGGCGAGGAATCCAGGGGCAGAGACTCTTCTGAGGAGACACACGTCTGAATATGCAACTGGCGAACGAGAGCGCCAACACTACCATCGGAGACGTGTAATTGAGTAGCGTCGTGTTTCGTCGTGATCCGTCGATCACCTCGAATGGGGGTGTGCGCAAGTTCCAAGACTTGAGGAGTTGCAGCTATGTGCGGCCGGCCAGCACCCGGGAGATATGGCAGGTTTGTGCGACCTTCTTGCGATGATCATAGACGCTTCGCCCGACTCGTCGTGATTTTGTTCACTGCCTATGAAGCTCCTATGAATATCTGCGAGGGTGGTTTTTCACCAAAAGAAAATCAATGACAGCTGTCTGCTTTGGAGGCCTCTCCATTAGACACGGTTTTCAAGGCTATGTATAGCGTCACCACCTGTCGGAAGTTAAGGCTGAAGCGGAAATATTTCACGATGTCCAGCAACAAATTCCACGTTTTTCTACCGGAACTGGGCGAGAACAAATGTGTTGCATTACGTATTGTACACTCCTCGTACAAATAAAGTTTATACAAAGGTGTCCCATTTCCAGGAGATGGTGTGCGAAAGGAGATCCTATAATATGTGTCGCTCTCCAGCATAATGAAAGCGCCCTGTTTATCCATCCTCCTGCAGTAGTCGTTCCCCCACTTATCTTATAGCATATCAGGGCTCCACCTTCCGTTTTTATCTATCCCTTTCCTGTCCATAATATGGCGCCGACTATTATTCCCTTTCCGTCTTCCCACCATCCATTACAACACTTAACCTTCAGCTCCACAGTGTAACGCCCCAACGATCACCTTAAAGTCAATTAAGAAAGAACATGAAGTAGGGAAAGTTATCCTGGCAGTTACATCTTTGCCGATGAGCTAACACGAAAGAGTTTTGTCAAAGACTACATTGTACACCACTGAGCTTATTTGTTATCAAAAGAGAAAGAAGAAACATCGAATTTCAGCAATGGACAGATATCCATGTGACAAATGTGAAATTAATATCTCAAAAGTTAAGTCCAAAGTAGTGTCATCAGAGGTAACTTTTATGTGGAAGAGAGTTGTAAGCGCAACGAAGAAATTCAATGCGCCTACAATGCTCTTCCACAGAAGAAGTCGCTTGCTAGAACTCATCCAGTGCAGATGTACGAGAGCTGTTCTGATCTGAATTATTGAGATTGCGAATCGTGACGAGATTGTTTTCCAGTTTAGAAGTGTTTTCTGCGTGACGGGATTCACGGCTTAAGAAACTGATTTTATGAACTGAGACAGGAACAGATAGACTCATTCAACCGTGCACTATGGGTTAATTGAAATCTAATAACGGAATTAGTGAACATTGGACTTGACTTTAAATTAGTTGGAACTTAAGGAGAAGTGAACATTCTACGAAAGAATACACGCAATTAGTCTTGAGTACGGCCCAAGTGCACGACATCATGAAGATAAAACAATTACGCTAAAGTGTTGAGTTGTGGTAATTGCCAAGAAACTATAACTCAATCGGACTGAGTTAACTAAACTACTCCGTGTGCGTGTGGTGCGGGAGTTATAAGTATTTAGTGACAAAATAACAATAAACTGTTCGTTACCAGTTAAATACCCCGTGTGGACTACATCATTAAATAGTTTGATAAATGACTAAATCAACGACTACTCTTGAAAGACTATTTCATTGAAGTGGAAATATTCACGTCATTAGTTGAGAAGTGAACTTTAAAATATTTTCGTATTACGACGCAATCTTACAAAGACTGAATCAAAGAGTATCTCTGGATCTCGCTGCATACCAGCACAATTCCATAGCAACGAGACAACAGCGTAAGAAAAAACTGTTAACTAAAATATTTCCTCGCAATCAGTGGTGTGTGCTATTCGAACGAGAGAAGAATTAATAACTACTGCAAATCCGGGCAATTAACAATACAATATTAATAATAAAAAGCATCAATTATACAAGTTTCGCATAAGTCCGCCGCTCGTGGTCTCGCGGTAGCGTTCTCGCTTCCCGAGCACGGGGTCCCGGGTTCGTTTCCCGGCGGGGTCAGGGATTTTCACCTGCCTCGAGATGACTGGGTGTTTGTGTTGTCCTCATCATTTCATCATCATCCAGGAAAGTGGCGAAATTGGACTGAGCAAAGATTGGGTAATTGTACGGGCGCTGATAACCACGCAGTTGAGCGCCCCACAAACCAAACATCAACATCATCATCATCATCAAGTTCGCATAAGTGGATACGCTGCGGACGTGTAATTGAGATACAAAGACTACACGAGGAATGCCTTTTCGGAAGTTGTCCAGGTTTTTTCTCCCGTTAATCTACGGGGACTGACGTTATATCGCATTGTGTTTCAACTTCACTGCGAGAGCTGTGGCAGTAGCAGCTCCACGGCGTCCACTATATCAGCACGCGGTTTGAGTCCGGGGGCACGCGCCACAACAGATACAACATAATGCAGCCCTATCCTCATAAACCGTCCAGTTACTTGTGAAAAACCGGAATAATATCTATTCCAACGGGCGCCACTGGGAGACGCGCAGATGGAGAGTCAGGTTGTCGAAGGTAAGGATAGTCATGTTCAGCTATGTGGACTCCAGCGCCATGGCGAGCTGTGCTAGTCCCCATCGCGATCGTCCGATAGATTCTCGATTGGGTTTAAATCCGGGAAGTTTGGTGGCCAGGTGAGTACCGTATGCTCATCCTGGTACTTCTCGAACCACTCACGTACGCTGCGAGGTCTGAAACGTTGCATTGGTCGTGCTGGTAGATGCCATCGTTTCGAGAAAAAAGATACTTGCTACATGTAGGGGTGTACATGGTCTCCAGGGATAGATGCATACTTGTGTTAATCCTTTGGTCTTCCAGGAGGACGAGATCACCCAGGGAATGCCACAAAAACATTCCCCAGACTATAACGCTCCCTACTCCGACCTGTACCCTTCCGGCGACTCCTGCAGGGTGTTTGCTTTCTGACATTTCACATTTCAGATGCCAACGGCTAACTGTCCGATGAAGCACAAAATGTGACTCGCCTGAAAAGGCTAGTTGTCGCCCCTCGGTGGACATCCAATTGCGGCATTGGCGTACAAATGCAAGCCTTCGTCACCATTAAACAGCAATCAACATTAAGTCTCTGTCGGTCCATTATGGCCATGGGACATCGGCTCGTACGGTACTTCTCAACTCTATAGACTTTACAAACAGCCGTGTACTTTAGGTTATTTTATTTTATTTCGAACACAACCAGTTTCCACAATTCAATTTGCCATCTTCAGGCCAAAATGCTTTTTTCGAATCAACGAGCATATCGCATAGCGCCATAAAACTGGATACCGTGATTGCCAATCGTTGTGCAATTGATTCATACAGAGTTGGTGTCACCCTTTCGTATCACTCAATTGCGCAACGATTGGCATTCACGATATCCAGTTTTATGGCCCTATACGGTAAGCTCGTTGATTCGAAAAAAGCGTATGGGGCCTGAAGATGGCAAATTGAATTGCCGAAACAGGTTGCGTCCGAAATAAAATAAAATAACCTCAAGTATACGGTGGTTGTTAAAGTTTATTGAACAGAGGAGCAGTCAGCATTGGTATATGATCCCGGCGTAGGCTGCAGAGGCCCACATGCAGAAACGTTCGCTAAACGGTCGTCGATGAGACACTATTGATGACCTTGAATCATGTGGGCGGTCAACTGCTATGTTTTAAGTCTGCTCTCTCGTACACATCTCTGCTGCCGTTGTACACCTCTGTCGTCTACGACCAAGGGTGCACCACCACTGCCTCGGCGCTGGTTTTGGATGAAGCCATTTTGCCAAGCTGGTATACTTTCACCACAGTGGCACACGAACATTTACAGACTTAGCCATTTCAGAAATGCATGCGCATGTGGCCCGAACGTCAATGATCATGTTCTTTTATACGTCAGATTAATCAATCCGTTTCCACATTATAACAGCGACTGCATTGTTTTCCCCTTCCGCACCCCCCCCCCCCCTTAACCCCCTGGGACATGCTTTATACATCATCCACTGCTAGTGTTGCCTCCTGCTGTCTGCGAGTGGTTATTGGATTTGGATGTTGAACACAGGCGGTGGTCACATTACTGTGACTGCACCGTGTGGATACATCCTGTAACCGTAAAGCACACCTAGCGTTTTCCTCCATTAAATGTTTTCCCCAGTGCAGGTTAACTTTTAGTGAAAGTGACGTATTTCTCTGTTAGATCATTAAGTATCTGAAACGCCTTTGAAATATCATTTTTACGAGGGCAGTTCAATAAGTAATGCAACACATTTTTTTTCTCGGCCAATTTTAGTTGAAAAAACCGGAAATTTCTTGTGGAATATTTTCAAACATTCCCGCTTCGTCTCGTATAGTTTCATTGACTTCCGACAGGTGGCAGCGCTGTACGGAGCTGTTAAAATGGCGTCTGTAACGGATGTGCGTTGCAAACAACTGTCAGTGATCGAGTTTCTTTTGGCGGAAAACCAGGGCATCTCAGATATTCATAGGCGCTTGCAGAATGTCTACGGTGATCTGGCAGTGGACAAAAGCACGGTGAGTCGTTGGGCAAAGCGTGTGTCAACATCGCCGCAAGATCAAGCAAGACTGTCTGATCTCCCGCGTGCGGGCCGGCCGTGCACAGCTGTGACTCCTGCAATGGCGGAGTGTGCGAACACACTCGTTCGAGATGATCGACGGATCACCATCAAACAACTCAGTGCTCAACTTGACATCTCTGTTGGTAGTGCTGTCACAATTGTTCACCAGTTGGGATATTCAAAGGTTTGTTCCCGCTGGGTCCCTCGTTGTCTAACCGAACACCATAAAGAGCAAAGGAGAACCATCTGTGCGGAATTGCTTGCTCGTCATGTGGCTGAGGGTGACAATTTCTTGTCAAAGATTGTTACAGGCGATGAAACATGGGTTCATCACTTCGAACCTGAAACAAAACGGCAATCAATGGTGTGGCGCCACACCCACTCCCCTACCATGAAAAAGTTTAAAGCCATACCCTCAGCCGGTAAAGTCATGGTTACAGTCTTCTGGGACGCTGAAGGGGTTATTCTGTTCAATGTCCTTACCCATGGTCAAACGATCAACTCTGAAGTGTATTGTGCTACTCTTCAGAAATTGAACAAACGACTTCAGCGTGTTCGTAGGCACAAAAATCTGAACGAACTTCTCCTTCTTCATGACAACGCAAGACCTCACACAAGTCTTTGCACCCGAGAGGAGCTCACAAAATTTCAGTGGACTGTTCTTCCTCATGCACCCTACAGCCCCGATCTCGCACCGTCGGATTTCCATATGTTTGGCTCAATGAAGGACGCAATCCGTGGGAGGCACTACGCGGATGATGAAGAAGTTATTGATGCAGTACGACGTTGGCTCCGACATCGACCAGTGGAATGGTACCGTGCAGGCATACAGGCCCTCATTTCAAGGTGGCGTAAGGCCGTAGCATTGAATGGAGATTACGTTGAAAAATAGTGTTGTGTAGCTAAAAGATTGGGGAATAACCTGGTGTATTTCAATGCTGAATAAAACAACCCCTGTTTCAGAAAAAAATGTGTTGCATTACTTATTGAACTGCCCTGGTACAATCCTTTAATTCTTTTGTTTCCAAATGAAAAATGTAGAAAGCCACAGTTTTAATTTTATATAAACACTATCAGATTCATCATTTACTAATTTTAGAAACATATGAATGTATTTCACTCTATACATGCAAAGCTTCATCTTCAAATTTTTTTATCTTTTTGAATGAATAGCAGTATGTTTGACCCCTGCAAGCCCATATGAAGAACGATAAAGAAAAAAAAATTCTGTAACGATGTGTCGATAGACACTTGTTGGGATGTGAGCCACTCTGTCCTAACAGAGGCCTGACACAACAGCAGGCACTCAAAGTGGTCCTGCGGCATTCCCCCTCAGCCAGATCGCAACAGCCACTTACGTTTTATGTGGGCCAGTTACCTGTGTAATTTTACAGGTGGGTGCTGCAATAATCCTGATGTGGCTTGAACAAAGCAGCTAGATTGCTCATGCTGCAGCATCAAGCAACGTTTCACAGACGGCTAAATGGCGTTAATCGAGTTACCTTCGCAACACACGTAGCCAGGGAATGTATACACATGTGACAAAAGTAATGGAATAGCGATATGCGCATTTACAGATGGCGCTAGTATCACGTACACAGGGTGTGGAAGGGCAGTACATTGGGGGAGTTGTCATTTGTACTCAGGTGATTCATGTGAAAAGGTTCCCGACGTGATTATGGCAGCACGACGTTACTTAACGGACTTTGAACGCGAAAACGGTAACTGGACCTATGCACGTTGAAACACGTATGTAACGCAGCAGCGATGGCGAGGCATTGTAGCATCTGTGACCAGAGAGTATGCGCTTGACCGCGCGAGTGTTGCGAGCGGCTCTCAGTCAGTAGTAGTCTTTGCGAGTTAGTTGTCGCTATGCAGAGTAGCAGTCAGTCTGTCGTTGCGAGTCTGTCAGTTCTGTCGTTGCGAGTCTGTAGCTCTGTCTAGTTGAGAGCAGTACTCAGTCTGTAGTCGTCATGCAGAGCGGTCGGTCAGTAGTAGCAGCCCAGTGCGGTTGTGTGATGTAGGCGGTCGGCAACAATGGTCAAGATGAGGAATAAGGTATACTGTTAATTAATATAATCATTAGATAATGAAAAATTTTATTTATTGTAATT
This sequence comes from Schistocerca serialis cubense, assembly GCF_023864345.2. Taxonomy (NCBI): domain Eukaryota; kingdom Metazoa; phylum Arthropoda; class Insecta; order Orthoptera; family Acrididae; genus Schistocerca; species Schistocerca serialis. Next base: position 1,146,288,892 of record NC_064639.1, on the reverse strand, counting down.
ATTCTCCAACAAGTCTCCCAATAATAATTTTTTTATTTCAAAAGCATTTTCTCAAAAATTTAATTTTTTTATTGAACTCAAGATTTCGTTGCACTTCCCATTTCATTCCACTTCTTTTGAAGAAAAATTCCACTAAAATCACAAAAAAAAAGAGAATATTATTATTTGCAATGCAGTTCCTCCAAGCGGTGCGCAACAACAAGAGCAGATATGTGACATCCATTTATTCTGAGGTAAGACTTTAATTCTGATTGTTTTACACAGGGCCAAAGACCGATATTTCGGTTTAATTGTATTTTCTTGTCACTGAACGGACTTTAAATTTTGTGAAGAATTTATATTTGAGTCAGATTGCGTATTTCACATTTTTTGTTGCCATTGTCAGGACATTTCATTGTGGGCATGTTACGCATAGAGCCATGTCCATCAGCATTTCTAATTAGTATCGTTATTATCTTTTAAAATTTTTGTGGGGAGGTTACAACGTGCGACATTCCATTTTGGAAATTGTGAGGGAATTCAATATTCTGATCACCACAGTGTCAAGAGGGTGCCGAGAGTAGCAGGTTTCAGGCATTACCTAGCGCCACGGGCAACGTATTGGCTTTATTTAACGAATGAGAACAGCAGAGTTTGCGCAGATGTGTCAGTACTGACAGACAAGCAATGCTAGGTGAAATAACTGCAGAAATCAGCGTGAAATGAACGAATAACGTGCGGCGAACTCTACCGTTAGTGGGGATATGGGAGCAGAGGATGGACGCGAGTGCCTTTGCCAACAGCACGACATCGCCTGCAGCGCCTCTCCCGGGCTCGTGACCACATCGGTTGGAGCCTGGACGACTGTATAACCTTGGGCCAGTCAGATGAGTCCCGATTTCAGTTGGTAACAGCTATGACAGGGTCGACAGTGGCGCAGACCCCACGAGGCTATGGACCCGAGTTATCACCCGGGCGCTGTGCAAGCTCGATGTGGCTCCACAATGGTGTGGGCTGTATTTCCGAGGGTTGGACCTTAAATAGCTGCAACTATTTATTCACAACCGATACAAAAGAGTTACCTATTTGCACCTGTTACTGTCCTTCGAAGTAGTCACCAGCGTTGTACAGAACCCGTTGCCAGCGATGTGTAAGGCGTAGTATACCGTTAGCAGAGTCTGTTCTGCTGATGGTGCGAATGGAGCGGTCTACTGCCTGTCGAATCTCTGGAGCAGTTCTGAAGCGTATCCCAGGAAGTGGCCCCTTCATCTTCGGAATCAAATCAAAGTCACAAGGACATACGTTCGAGGAGTACGGTGGATGGTGCAGTCCTTCCCAGTCCCATCGCCGAACAGAGCAGCCACAGCTTACGTTGTATGCGCCCGCTCATTGTCGTGCAAAATGATTGGTGGGTTGCGCAGAAAGTGTCGCCGCTTTTTTCGCAAAGCTGGTCACAGGTGATGCTCCCAAAACGAACATTAATACTGTGCTGTGACGGTCTGCCGTGGAGGAACGTAATGCGTTAGGATAACACCATCACAGTCGTACACGAGAATCACCATAACTTTCACCATACTGGGACTCTGACGCAATTTCGACTTTCGCGGCGACCCATAATGACGCCATTCGTTGGATTGGCGTTTCAGTTTTGGCTCGTACGATGTGGCCCATGTCTCATCCAGTGTTACGATACGGCGTAAGAAAGCCTCTCCTTCGCGCTCATAGCGCTCCAAGTGCGTCTGAGCAGCGTCGTAACGTATCCATTTCTGCATTTCCGGCAAGTCATGCGGAGCCAATCGTGATGAAAGCTTTCGCATGCTCAGGCGTTCCTTCAGGATGAGAAGCACAGTCGCGCGCGCTAATCCGGTTTCGTGGGCGACCTCACGAATCGTATGGTGTCGATCACTGCCCACTAAGGTGACAACAGCATGCACTTCTTCTTCAGGCTTGTGTGTGTGTGTGTGTGAAATCCTATGGGAGTCAACTGCTAAGGTCATCAGTCCCTGAGCTTACACACTACTTAACCTAAATTATCCTAAGGACAAACACACACATCCATGCCCGAGGCAGGACTCGAACCTCCGCCGGGACCAGCCGCACAGTCCATGACTGCAGCGCCTGAGACAGCGCGACTATTCCCGCGCGGCCTTCCCAGAGACGCTAGGACGACCTGCCCGATGCATGTCTGCCACAGTTTTCCGACCTTCGCTGAAGGTTTTTACTCAACGTGCCACTGTTCTGTACGGCAATGCCGATTCCCCGCACGCCTCTTGAAGACCCTGATGACACTGTCGTGCTGTACGACCTCTGGCACATTCAATCTTGATCCACCTCCGTTGTTCCTCTTTCGAAAGCGTAGTGACATCTTTACGTTAGACCGTTCGCTCACAAGTAACTGTGTTTCCCTCGATTGTGCGCACGCCGGCTGCGTGCTCAGAGGTAAGGTAGGTACGTCAACAACGTGTGCTATCAGCGACAATAGTAGAGTCCATTGCATAGTGTATGCACAACAGTGTTGCCACTATTTAAGTTCCAACGTATGTACATGGAATGGACTGGATCCTCTGGTCCAACTGAACTGATAATTGGCTACAGATACTTATGTTATGTTACATGGAGACCATCTATCTGCAGTCTTCATGGATTTCAGTTCCCAAACAACGATGTCATATCATCGGGCCACAATTGCTCCGATTACTGTGAAGAACAATCTGGATAGTTCGAGCGAATGATTTCGCCACCCAGATCTGCCGACATAATCGAGAAATTAGTTCGTGCACAACATTCTGCACTGTCTACAGTTTCGTAATTATGGGCGACTGTAGAGGCAGCATTTATCAATACTTCTGAAGGGCACTCGCAACAACTTTAGTCCATGCTTTGTCGAGTTGCTCCACTGCGCCGGGCCGAAGCAAGTCCATCGCGATATTAGGAGGTACCCCATGACTTATGTCACCTCATTGTATATTGTCCCTGTTCATTCCACCAGCGCTGTGCATTTGTACGGCCTATACTTCATCCCAGTCATGACTCGGACGTGCTGCCAGTCAGCTGTAACTTCATCGAGCTGCGCCATCAGCTAGGCAAAGCCACAGGTCTAAGAGCCATCTGCAAGTCCTGATGGTTCCAGGCTTCGAACTGGAACCACCGTGGCGAGGCCTCTCAGTGGGTGCCACTGCTTGATACTCCAACCAGTGTGCAATAGTCCTAGGTTCGACTCGGGTGCATCTGAAGCCCCCTGCCAGCAGCCTAGGTTGTGGGCAGAGTGCGTCAGTCGATACGTAAGCTCGCTCTGTTGCGAAGCTGACTTCAGGCTTGCGTCAGCAAGGCGCCGCCACTTGCCGTTGGTACGCCTTCTCGACATTCCGACACACTCGCTGCTGCCAGCCACAACCGTCGCCAACTGTATGTTACCGTGCAAGGCGGAGGATCGACAGATTGTTCAACTCCATCTTTGCCTAACTCACCGGAGCGTTTTTGCCTTCCGTAGTCCTTACCCAGCTTTCCATCAGACAGCAGGAATAAATATATCCCAAAGTGAAAATAATTTTTACGTGGTTCTTAAAAGTGCAGGACTTTTTCGAAATCTATTTCAATGAAAATAAACAAAATGTTTACGTTTTCCTTACAAGAGCAAGAACAAATAAAATCTTGGCCGAGTCATCTATTAAACAAGCAACGTAACATTGTGTGTGGGGGAAAGATGAGGATGTCACCTTACGAGTGCTTAAGCTCCACTTTTATCATCGATGAAGGAAGCGCATACACTAGATTCCCAATCAAGTGAACCATGCCTCATTGCACCGTCCATATATTTTCCGTGGCGTCCCCATGTTGATTATTGCACATACTGGTATGGTTCCTTTGAAAGGACACAGTCTATTTCGTCCCCCACGCTACCAGTATGGTTCCTTTAAAAAGGACACAATCTATTTCGTCTCCCACGCTTCTCTAGTCGAAGCCTGTGCTCCGTCTTTAACGTTCACGTCGCCATCCGGACGTTAAAACCCAATCTTCTTTCTTCCCTCCTTGTTCTGTATATATTTGCACCAAGTGTCGATAAAATTGTTCAGTCATTTTTTTGTGGAAGCCTCTACCTACACTCCTCCCATTCCTATGGGACTCATAGTCCAGCATATTTTCCTCACATTTTAACTGCCCATAGAGAATATTTTTATTTATTACCAGACAAATATCGGGCACACATGTCCATCATCAAGGTCATTTTATATACACAGTACTCCTTTCTTGGCACATCCCAAAGACGTTTGTCAATGACGTACATACAATTATCTCACCATATGCCAGTGGTAATCAGCAGATAGATTTGGAAGGTGTGTAACTGTTAATGAAGATGTGTAATTCATATTGTGTAACTGTCAAAACGCGATGTGTAAATGGTATCGCCATTGAAAGTTACAAACTATTCGAATCTGTATGCTGATTCCGCTGATGTATAGTATTTTAAAGTTGAATTAAAACAGTTTTGACCGAAATGAAATATTTATTGTCAATGGTAACCGGTTTAGGTCTAAATGTGACCATATCCAGGCCATATTACACTGGAATATGAGTACAGAATTGATTTAAAGGGCCATTTGATAACAATAGTAAGATATAAAAAATATGAAATATAACGAAAGTTAAAAGAAAGAAATTATACCCACGATGGGAGGTGGTGGCGGTGAACGGAGCGGATATACTGAATCCACGGACGTCAACTGTTCGATAGTAGCCAATGTATTGCTTAAGTATATGAAGCTCCGCCCATCGCATATCACATTATGTCAGTAGAGCCAATTACGTATGCAAAAAGCAAAATTGTTATTACAATAAGATACAAACAGAATAGTTATACAGAAAGATAGTAAAAAAAAGCAGAAATGGATACATCACAAAAATAGCTTCAATTGCAATCATTTTGTCAAAATGTAATATAAGTATGTATAACAGAGGCAGCCAATGATAATCGGTTGTGAGGATCTGCAGAACACTCGTAGATCGTATGGCAGCAAAGACAGAGCTTCAGTTACGCCATTGGTTCCCACGGAGATGGCATGGAAGTATCGATGTGCACCATCCAGCGCAAGACACTTTCAGAGCTCGGACAGAAACTGTCGTTAAAATATACCGGCATGTATGCAGGCAGGCATGTAGCAGTGCATGCCAGATGTTTCAAAATGCTTGTAAATTGTGGTACCAGCAAAATAAAGCCATGGGGCTGTCGTAGAAGTGTCGGTGTGCACGTTTCACCGGAAAGTGAATTCAGAATTGCGGCAGCGATTAGCTGTTAAGGAGTAGGAGTACTGGTATCCAGGTAAGAAAGATGTAGAAATGCAGATAGCACAGACGAATGTGACTAAATAACCAACAAGTAAAATAAGTGTGCAAAATATAAGTTACTTCAAAAGAAGCACTGCACCAGCAAGCTGTCGTAAAAATGACATGGACCCATCACGGCGGCCATAACTAAAGACTATAAGCAGTCAAAACTATAAAATAATTGTTTACAGTTACGTATCACATAGTAGTCAAGAAAAATTAAATAAAACTGTCATAAAACGTCACGGACCCATCAAAGCAACCAACAATAAAACACATAAGCAGTTGAAACTGTAAAACATACTGTGAAATAGTGGTTTACAGTAACGTAACACGAAGCGGCCGTGAAAAAATTCAATAAAATTTCTGTGTTATACGATCTGAAGATGGTTAAATTTTGACCGAAACGGGTTACCATTGGCAACAAATATTTATTACGGTCAAGACTGTTTTTAATTCAGTTTTAAAATAGTTTATCAAGACCGCTAATATTCTCCACAAGAAATGTTCTAAAAAATTACAATAAAGTAATTATATTACTTTACTGGCAAACTTCGTTGGTATATGCTAAGAAAACAGTACACATAAGATGCTGTCAATGATGGGCGTGTGCACTCTGTAACATTCTGGAAATAAATAAATAAAAATATCTCTTTTGGGCAGTTACGTCAACATACATACCACTTCCATTTCTACTCACAGAGACGATGGTAGTTTCTTATCTTCACAGTAATTGTTACAGGCGAGTATGTGAATACTGATGTACACGAAGGAAGAAAGGGGAAAAAGAATGGATTAAAACTAGTGACAAGAGAAATCACAAATCTCTATCAGTACAAATGTGAAGAAAAATAGGTTCATTAATAGCAACTGTCTTGATTGATAATTTTGCCCTGTTTTTTAAAAACACATGCATAAGAAGTAGTATAAACTTAAGAAAGTCTCCAAAGAAAACTAACTTTAAAAGGAATATTAGAGGAAAGAATCGTGGGAAATACGAAAGCACTAAGAATTAAGGAAATTAGTACTTCAAGAAGCAATACTGAAACATCTTATTATGCACAGAATCGTAAAAGGTAATACAGAAACACTGTTGTTTCATATTTATGTAGTGGTATGCCTAATTTTCGCTTTTTCTTCATGTGTGGAACCTCCGTAAAGCGAAATTTTAAAACGCTATGAAATTTCCAGACGCCCCTTTTAAAACAGGGAACCACTATTTTGGTGATTGCCTTTTCCTTTATCGCGAATGACTTGTATTAATGTAGCATTACTTTACTTGAAAGAGTTTTCATCAAAATTGGATGACACAAATTACGTGTTTAAGATCAAAATAATGCGTATTAGTAATTGGACGACTGTGTCTTTCAGAAGTTACTAGTTCTCGTCATGGTTATTAGTACTTGAAGAGAACGTTGCGCGGGCAAGTGCCATTGGCTATGAAGTGATGCGCCGTTCCAATGAGAAGCAGCAGCCCGGCAAACGCGATGAGTTTGGTGGGTTGCCTACCGTATGGATGCTAGGGGAGACGCCATATTGTTGGGTAAAAGAGATTTCGACGAGCGTCTTTGTACTAGTCGGACACTCAGAACTGATTCTCGTGAAAGGGCTTAGCTCAGTAGAGTTTTATCACTGAAAAAAAAAAAAAAAAATCGAGCTCAAACGTCACGACGCGTCATTCAGTTTAGATCTGGTCGAGTAGATAGAACGAGGCGAAATCGATAGAACAGTCGGAAGTCAATAAATTTTAGTTATAAATATCGGGCGTGAACTCTATCGGAGAAAGCTAAGCATTAGCAGGCGAATACACCTGTGGAGTTAGCTCGATGTTAATCCAGGCGATGGGCGGTGATCAACGTTCGCAAAAAATAAACTTCAACGTGAGCTCAATTTTAATTTCAGAATATATGTTTTCACACGGTGTTTTTCAAAGAAATCTAGACTTCTTTATTTTAGAGCATTCAGGGTGTATGCATAACAACGCCATGGATATTGAACGGGAGAGCAAATTGGCCGTTTTTCAAGAGAGAACTACTTTACAGAAATGCTACAGACTGCACTGTGGCGCATCGAAGATTGACAATGGTGACGTTGTATCCTAATTAGTTACGTAATTCAGTAGCCATCAGCGTGTAGCGGACAAATAAGTAGTATGCACTGATCGGGTACCCCTCCACAAAGACAAGTAACAGAATGTATAACTAATGAGGATGCCAAACACAATCGGAAGAAGTTTCGATGCCACCATTCTCAAGCCTCGACACCACACAGTCCCAAAAAATGTATTTCTGAACACGATTTACCTCTTGAAAAATGACCAATTGGTCATTCCGCACGGGATACGAAACATTTTTGGTGCACCTCGTATATGAGAGCGGCTACAGGCTTCCTTACTTGCAAAACTTTGCTAATAAATACTGAGGCTACATTATTTATTGGTTGTTGAGTGATGTCTGATTAAATTCCTTCGTCACTCGCTGGGGGCTGGTGCGATATCCGCCGGACCGTATATGAGCTCGTTCTGAGTGGATTACCATCGATTACTGCAAGATGACCCAGGACAAGTGCTGTCAGTCATGTGGCACGTGGGATGCTACGAGCATTTGCCAAAGTTGAGTATTACTACAAGTGGGTGTGTCATTCTCTATAGATTTGCGAGCGTGAGAAGCACGTCGCTCGTATTTGATGGAAGACGGCCATGGAACCTTGTCTGTTACATGTGTCTACTGAATTCAGAAGGAAAGTGGGATTAGTGAGCTACAGTCATCGGCGCTTGTTGGACATATTTGGTGAGCACCTTAGCGTGCAGGCTGCACAAACATTTTTCACACCTATCATCTGGGGGTCTGTAAACTGTGTGTGTTTTCTTGTTGTCGCTTTGAGTTAACCCCGATTTTATTTAAAGAGTTTACCGGTTTCTACTTGACGGACTAAAATTGTCGCTAAAAGTGTATATGCCACAGTTATTCGCGACGGGTTGTCTAGTTACTGTCTACTGGGTTTGAGCCCTGTTTGTAATTTAAGAATATTATATGTAATTTATTTGGTACTCTGGATTTATGTAAGTTCAATTTTACTACCTGCTGTTTCAGTACATACCATGTGGGGCCTGTTGGTCACATTTTATTTATAGATTATTTTGTAGGACTACTCTATCACAACTTAAAACCAAGCTACGGACGTTGGTACATTCTCTCTTCGCTGATATTTGAATTCGACGTAATTCCATGTATGGCTGTTTGTTTATAATGTCTGACTCTTCAAGGAGACAACCGCAACCTATTTACGAGAGTTCTGATATACATAAAGTTGCTCGTTGCCTGTTGTTACCTGGTCTACTTACAGGTGTTGACTGATGCATTGAGTAAATGTTTGTTGATGATATATTATTATGGAACATTGTTAATTGAAATGTTTTCTGTCTGTTCCAGTAGTACCTGAACTCATACTGTGCTTTATTGAATTTGTTTTGAGACGGAACCATCTGGTGAGGTGAAGCTTTGCAGAAGGTTAAGATCTGAAATCTCTAATATTGATCACATTTGAAACAAAAAACGTTTATTGCCGTTTCTTTTGAACTGTGGCAATTATTCATCTGACCGTGTCAAATTCCCCTTGTGCCAAAAGAAAAAAATCATAATAACTGTTTGCACAACTGGCTGAATAAAATTAGTTTGTCTGTGCTGTTTGATGTGTTATGTTTTCTGTGGCCTATCACCTTACTGCTCCCAGCGCCTCGCTTGCTACCGTTTTCATATGGAAGTATTTTATTACGTTAACCTGTCACATGGTTCAAATGGCTCTGAGCACTATGGGACTTAACATCTGTGGTCATCAGTCCCCTAGAGCTTAGAACTACTTAAACCTAACCTAAGGACATCACACACATCCATGCCCGAGGCAGGATTCGAACCTGCGACCGTAGCAGTCTCGCGGTGCCGGACTGAGCGCCAAGAACCGCGAGACCACCGCGGCCGGCCTTGTCACATGGCATGCATCGAAATCGTCCTAGTGTTGGGTGGATATGCATAGAAAGACGTTTAGGGAGAAGTATTCTCCATAGAGAATGAAACGCATGTCCTTGATGTGCACAGGCATCTACGTTGTTCTCTCGGAGAGAAGCCCTATCAAAGACTATGACTCAGTCGTATATATGCTGCCATGTGTAGAAATCATTAATTCCTCGATTTCTCTGATAATATTATGTTGAAAACTCGGCATGTAACCAAAATATGTGATTCTTTATTTCCTTCATGCTGTAGTAGTAGAGGCCGCACAACGCCGTAGCAATTAGAATGTAGTAAAAAATACCATCTTTATTTCAATTGATGTGTCTTCACTAGCGGACTTGGTTTCAGAATGTGATCATACAATTTTCGAGCCCATTCGCATATTTGTGTCAGATCTTTGTGGAAATACGAATCAATCATAAAGAGCTCAACACGATAGTAGGGATGCACATGATTATGGAATGAATACATTTTGAGACTGGTTGGTTCAGTAAAGTCATTTCTGTTGCTGCATAGGTGGTGTCATCCTTGATCTTGTGTGTGCCACCTCCAAGGAATATACTGTGGTAAGTGGAATGCTACTACAGCTTTCTATTTTAGGACAACCGAAAATAATACGGAGCTAACCGATCAAAAGTTAGTAAAAACTGTGAGATACGGAACGCTTCCGAATCCAAAATTGTCAGCTATTATCAAAAAACTAATGTATAACATTTACATTAAAAAAATAAACATTATGGAAAAGTCTACAACATTTAAAGCAGAACAGATTCCAAATTATTTATTTAGATGTGAGTAATGTAACCCAAAAGCGCACCTCATTACTGTACTAATTAAAATGTGTTTAGCAAAGAGGTGAAGCTAAAATGTCAAAAGGATGACTGATGATTACGGGTAAAACTTTTGTAGTATTTTCGGACTACCTGTTTAAGTGACCCCTAGGCCATTGTTGCATGGTTGAAAGTGAGAACCACCTAGCGAGGACTGAACGAATAGTCTGCACTAAGATAGCACTACAGAAGCAGAGTTACATAAATTTGTCCAATCTCAGTCATTTCTTCGCCACATCACGTAATAACTCGACGAAAGAAGCTCTATCAATGGGAAAGTGCTTGTGGGGAAAGCATTTTAGATTATAGCTGAAGATACAGAGCTTGACACAGAGCATGCAGAAATGTATAACATCAACGTAGCTAAAGGACTAGTAGATTTAAGTTATCGGAGTCATCAGAGCCAGAGACTTCAACAGCTCTGACGTCACAAAGGGTGACAGGCGCTAAATGCAGACACATCCTACTGTATCAATCAGGAGGAGATCACGTTTCACAGCCGTTGGCCTCCTCCAGGACGCCGATATGTAACTTGAAGAGATAACCACTGGTTCAGACAATCGAAAAGATCCGGAAAGAGCATAAACCACACTGTGAAAATTTCCATTATCTGTTGTTCTAGGTAGTAGGCGTAAAAATAGCTGCAGTCATACAAGAGGATTATAAATAGTCTGAAAAGATTGTAAGGATGTTGCGGGGCAGGTTGTGGTGAGAAACAAGTGTTAAGAAAAAAATTCGGTACATTGCGCCTTCATCGAGTCATTTAGCATTGTAGTTAGTCAGTCAGGTTGGCGCACATGCAAATTCAAGCAGCCTGCCAGAGGCAGTGTCAGTAAATACGTTCTGCGTTTGGTTTCTTCAAATCCAACAGACGTAGCTTTTGCTCACCTAGCTTAAATTTATTACTTCCGAAAAAGGCGCACTTTAACTGCTAACGAGCACTTCAGCAAGTGGTTACTGCATTATTGCACTTTAGCGCTTGCAACAGCTGGAATTTGCATGCACAACGACGTAATTAGCTAACTTCAGTACTAGAAAACTCAGAAACAGTGCGAAGTATCGAATTTTTTCCTGAACTGTTATTTCTCAGAACAGCCTTCCTTGCACCACACAAATTTTCAAACTGTTTCTGACCACCCCGTATGGATGCGCAAGTAAGGCTTTGCCGTGGCTTGAGTCGTGCCAAGACACTTAATCCAGAAGCGTCCGTAGTAGTGCAGATGATTGCAGAAGTGGTGCAGCGAGCATCTATGTATATAGGAAGACTCGACGCACAATCTGTGGTAGCCACTGGCTACACAGTCAAATGAAATGTGGAAAAACTGTAGGTTTTAGTTTTCTATGATGTGTATATAACATAGTGTGTATTAGAATTAACTCAGTAAACAAAGGAACAAGTAGAAATATTACCTGTTTCTTTATTTTCTGAATTCATTCTAATACACACTATGTTATACATTAAGTGTACCAAGTGTGATTGATTCCTCTTGTATGTACACGATATTATTATCCCTTGTGTTTCAATTTGTACCATCTTCGGAATGTTAGCTGTTTTTTCTCTGCATCTAACAGTCTTCCCGGAAACACTTCACATAATTCACTACCTGACGTTTTCTGCACCGTCGTAGCGCTTGTCAGTATGGATTTCCCATTTGGCGTCCACGTGTCAGCATTTCAACATCTGACCTGTTCGCCAGGGGAAAATAAACATTAATGACGAGCTTGTGCCAAGCGTACTTGGAGGTATTAACCAACGTAAAAACATCCTACTCGTAGTAGCTGTAGCAATTAGTCTGCAAGTGAGGTAAATGCTGATGTAATATTGTTCAGTACACTGTCGTCCTCAGTGATCAGTAGAAATATCTACACTTATTCCACTAACACCCTCTATAGTTAGGACATACTACAGTCTTCTACAGAGCTATATGAATAAATATATAAATGGTCTAAGGACACCTACAAAAATGAAAAAAGTATTCAGCGTGATGTCGATGTTCAGCAGTGGTACGGTGATATTAGATTGAGTGGATTTGATGTCGCCTGATAAATGTCTTCGACATTCTAAGGGTGAAATCGACAGAGAGTGAGGGTGAGAGAGACAAGGAGAGGGTTGGAGTGGAGCAAAGAGACAGATCGAAATGGGAGCGGAGGTGGATAAGAAGAAAGAATAAATTCTGACAGCTGGAAAGATTCTTCAATGTGAAACGTGATGGGCATTCAAAAAGAAATATAATTTAGAAGAACTTTAAGGGGAATAAGGACTTTACTGCTCCGAGGAATTTATATAACATTTAAAACAAACCGAGAAACGCCACATTGTACACTGCCGCTTGCGTTACGGCAGCAAGAGCTTCTTCAGAATAAACGAGCTCTTTCATTTCACGCAAACTGGGCCTCTCAATCAACGTCAGAGGGGGCCATTCATTTGCTTTGTAAGCGGCCCGACTTTTTCGCTACGCACCGGCTACGCTACTTAAATAAAGAAGATAAATTACGCTCCACCACATACTAGCGTTGTGGTTCTTCCGCTCTCGGAGGCCGCGGAAACTAACATTCGTGCAGCAGCATGCACAATGTTTCCTGCTAAAGTTTTAGCTTACTACTGGTTTTTGTCTTATAATATATGGGTCCTTGTTCAATATTTTTGTTAACATACATGACGCACTACTGTAGATATTTTTTGCCTCTTTATACGGCTATATCGCACGCATTATGACGTTTCTGGAGAACTTGCGCAAAAACAATGTTCCGCAAACTGAGGCCTTGCGAAACAACTCTCTCTCTGTTCGTCCACAAGATTCGGAGCGCCGCAGCCAACGGATCAGCAGATTGTGTCCGTGTTCTTTGATTACCGTGTGGTACTCGATACAGTTCCGCACATGTGGTTTAGTATTAAAGATAATGCGGTAGCGTTCTCGCTTCCCACGCCCGGGTTCCCGGGTTCGATTCCCGGCGGGGTCAGGGATTTTCTCTGGCTCTTGATGGCTGGGTGTTGTGTGATGTCCTTAGGTTAGTTAGGTTTAAGTAGTTCTAAGTTTTACGGAACTGATGACCATAGATGTTAAGTCCCATAGTGCTCAGAGCCATTTGACCCATTAAAGATAAACAAATAGTGAGTAACAGATCAGGTTTGTGATGTACTCAGAACTTGCGAAATGACTACGGCGAGAAATTTCTTCATCGGCGCTAGCGATGCATAAAATGGACAAGTCTCTCATATCAGAAAGTTGTCCTAAGTCGCACCTCTGTAGCTGTTTCAGAGATTTGGTTCAACACTATCTAAATTCTGATTGAATCATTAATTAATATTTTTGTATGGCTCTCATTGTTGCCCTGAAAGATGGTAATGGAGGCCAGAATTATATTCTGTGAAATTATATTCTTTCTTAAAAATTTTCATCCCCTCCCCATTTCACACCCCTGTTGTTGTTGTTGTTGTTGTGGTCTTCAGTCCTGAGACTGGTTTGATGCAGCGCTCCCTGGTACTCTATCATGTGCAAGCTTATTCATCTCGTAGTACCTACTGCAGCCTACATCGTTATGAATCTGCTTAGTGTATTCATCTCTTGGTCTCCCTCTACGATTTTTACCCTCCACGCTGCCCTCCAATACTAAATTGGTGATCCCTCGATGTCTCAGAACATGTCCTACCAACCGATCCCTTCTTCTAGTCAAGTTGTGCAACAAGCTCCTCTTCTCCCCAATTCTACTCAATACCTCCTCATTAGTTATGTGATCTACCCATCTAATCTTCAGCATTCTTCTGTAGCACCACATTCTCTTCTTGCCCAAACTATTTATCGTCCTTGTTTCACTTCCATACATGGCTACACTCCATACAAATACTTTCAGAAACGACGCCCTGACATTTACATGTATGCTCGATGCTAACAAATTTCTCTTCTTCAGAAACGCTTTCCTTGCCATTGCCAGTCTACATTTTATATCCTCTCTGCTTCGACCATCATCATTTATTTTGCTCCCCAAGTAGCAAAACTCCTTTACTACTTTAAGTGTCTCATTTACTAATCTAATTCCCTCAGCATCACCCGACTTAATTCGACTACATTCCGTTATCCTCGTTTTGCTTTTATTGATTTTCATCTTATATCCTCCTTTCAAAACACTGTCCATTCCGTTCAACTGCTCTTCCAAGTCCTTTGCTGTCTCTGACAGAATTACAATGTCATCGGCGAACCTCAAAGTTTTTATTTCTTCTCCATGGATTTTAATACCTACTCCGAATTTTTCTTTTGTTTCCTTCACTGCTTGCTCAATATACAGATTGAATAACATCGGGGAGAGGCTACAACCCTGTCTCACTCCCTTCCCAACCACTGCTACCCTTTCATGCCCCTCGACTCTTATAACTGCCCTCTGGTTTCTGTACAAATTGTAAATAGCCTTTCGCTCCCTGTATTTTACCCCTGTCACCTTTAGAATTTGTAAGAGAGTATTCATTCAACATTGTTAAAAACTTTCTCTAAGCCTACCAATTCTAGAAACGTAGGTTTGCCTTTCCTTAATCTTTCTTCTAAGATAAGTCGTAAGGTCAGCATTGCCTCACATGTTCCAACATTTCTACGGAATCCGATCCGATCTTCCCCAAGGTCGGCTTACATCAGTTTTTCCATTCGTCTGTAAAGAATTCGCGTTAGTATTTTGCAGCTGTGACTTATTAAACTGATAGTTCGGTAATTTTCACATCTGTCAACACCTGCTTTATTTGGGATTGGAATTATTATATTCTTCTTGAAGTCTGAGGGTATTTCATCTGTCTCATACATCTTGCTCACCAGATGGTAGAGTTTTGTCAGGACTGGCTCTCCGAAGGCTGTCGGTAATTCTAATAGAACGTTGTCTACTCCTGGGGCCTTGTTTCGACTCAGGTCTTTCAGTGCCCTGTCAAACTCTTCACGCAGTATCGTATCTCCCATTTCATCTTCACCTACGTCCTCTTCCATTTCCATAATATTGTCCTTAAGTGCATCGCCCTAACGTGCTGGATTTCTAAAAGCAGTGAAACACTAATTTTTTAATTTCTAACAGAAAAACCAAATACAAAGATTCATAGATTTAGCTTTGAAAATGTTTTCACAATGAAATAATTTCATAAAACTTTTCATCCTGTATTTAAGTCCCTTAGGAGGCTGAATTAGGAAAAAGACTGGAACAAGAATTTTTTTAAAATTTCTAACCAGGAAATCAAATACCAGTTCTTATAGACGTTGCTTTAAAAATACTCTAATAGCTCTTTCATAATGATTTATATAATTATATCAGAAATCAAATAGCAATTTTCTTACCTTTGTCTTTAAAACTGCCGTAACAGCGCCATATTTTCAAAAAGCTTTTCTTAAACGACCCCTCTACAAATTTCAGGTTTCTGTCCTTAGTGGCTTGGGCTGAGCGATGATGAGTCAGTGAGTCAATTAGTCGGGGCATTCTCTTTCATACACACAGACGGGCGTTTCCCGGCGCACCTAATGGCTACGCCTGCTTTGGGTAGCTAGAAGGAGCTACTATAGACACATGAAGAGCAACTGGCAGAGACTTCGACCCCATCGGAGAAACAACCAGAAACCAGAAACTGACCCTCGTTCCATAAAGCAGAGATTTTTGATCGTTCAGAAAAAAATAGTGACTGAAAAACATGTTTCAAAGCGATCAAGAACTGCTGATAAAATAGTTCTTTATTATCTACAGCCTACCATCACTGGATCATGTTCAGGTATAACAAAATTGCTTGCAACAACGTGTGTGACAACTTCCTAATAGTGTTGTCAAATGAAATAAAACCCATCCTTTCATATAGGCTGTTGTAAATGAACAGACGATGGAAACCGGTAGTTAATAAGGGATTATTACGTGAGACTCTCATGCCGTTCCGAAGTAGAACATGTTTTCATATTCTTACGGGCCTTGGGACCGCAGTTGCAAATGATATGCTTTTGGTTATCATTTTGCGGAGCGGTTATACGAGGGCTATTCGTTTATTAAGCTCCAGTCGGTAGCAAAATAGAACCTACGATGAAACGATGAAGCTTTGCATTCATGTTTTCAGCACTGTCTCTGGTACGCCTTCGAAGGCGTCGCGTTGCTCCTTTCAGTTCCGAACGCGCAGTGAGCACGTGAAGATGCCTATGAAACAGTGTCTCCCGATAAGTGTGAGTACCTGCTGAGAAATTTCACGTGATTTCGTGTTCAACAAATGTTCAAATGTGTGAATTCCTAAGAGACCTAACTGCTGAGGTCATTAGTCCCTAGACTTACACACTACTTAAACGAATTTAAACTAACTTATCCTAAGAATAACACACACCCATGTCCGAGGGAGGACTCGAACTTCCGACGGTAGGGGCCGCGCAATCCGTGACAGGGCCCCTCAAACCGCGCGGTCACACAGGCGGCGAGTGATTTCATGCAGGTCACATAACACAACTGTCATACATTTCTTTTTTCGTGACAATTCCCGGTCGCACACTGCGGGGGCAGTGAACACGCTCCTGCAGCGTTTTCGAAGAGATGTGTTTGTTTAACCACCATACTGCCCAGGCTTGGCTCCCTCTGACTTTCATCTCTGCTCATATGAACCTGTAGCTACGAAATGAACATTTTCACCCAGACAACGAGCTGTAGGCCAGCGTAGAGGACTGGCGGAAAGCATTTACTATGACGAGGGTACAGCTGCTAGGTGTAGCAAGCTATTGCAAATAAAGGAGTGTCGATCTTCACTCTGGTTGCCATTTCGCGACGGATCGGATCTTAATAATCGAATAGCCCTGGACCTTTTAAATTATTATCAGGAACCTTCCCAATGATTCGAACTACTTCTCGCTTGGGACACAGTTTATTTTCCATGGGGAACAACTTTGCTTGTAGGAAATAGGTTGGCTGATGCTTCCTACTACTGGCCATTAAAATTGCTACACCACGAAGATGTAATACAGACGCGAAATTGAACCGACAGGATGAAGATGCTGTGATATGCAAATGATTAGCTTTTCAGAGCATTCACACAATGTTGTCGCCGGTGGCGACACCTACAACGTGCTGACTGACATGAGGGAAGTTTCCATCCGATTTCTCATACACAAATAGCAGTTGAACGGCGTTGTGATGCCTCGTGCAAGGAGGAGAAATGCGTACCATCACGTTTCCGACTGCCGGTCGGCGTGGCCGTGCGGTTCTAGGCGCTGCAGTCTGGAGCCGAGCGACCTCTACGGTCGCAGGTTCGAATCCTGCCTCGGGCATGGATGTGTGTGTTGTCCTTAGGTTAGTTAGGTTTAATTAGTTCTAAGTTCTAGGCGACTGATGACCTCAGCAGTTAAGTCGCATAGTGCTCAGAGCCATTTGAACCACGTTTCCGACTTTGATAAAGATCGAATTGTAGCCTATCGCGATTGCGGTTTATCGTATCGCGACATTGCTGCTCACGTTGGTCGAGATCCAATGACTGTTAGCGGAATACGGAATGGGTGGGTTCAGGAGGGTAATACGGAACGCCGTGCTGGATCCCAATAACCTCGTATCACTAGCAGTCGAGATGACAGGCATCTTATTCGCATGGTTGTAACGAACGGATCGTGCAGCCACGTCTCGATCCCTGAGTTAACAGGTGGGGCCGTTTGCATGGCCACAATCATCTGCACGAAGAGTTTGACGACGTTTGCAGCAGCATGCACTGTCAGCTCGGAGTCCATGGCTGCGGTTGCCCGTGACGCTGCATCACAGACAGGAGCGCCTGCGATGGTGTACTCAACGACGAACCTGGGTGCACGAATGGCAAAACATCATTTTTTCGGATGAATCCACGTGTTGTTTACAGCAACATGATGGTCGCATCCGTGTTTGACGACATCGTGGTGAACGCACATTGGAAGCGTGTATTCGTTATCGCCATACTGGCGTATCACACGGCATGATGGTATGGGATGCCATTGGTTACACGTCTCGCTCATCTCTTGTTCGCATTGACGGCATTTTGAACAGTGGACGTTACATTTCAGATGTGTTACGACTCGTGGCTCTACCCTTCATTCGATCCCTGCGAAACCCTACGTTTCAGCAGGATAATGCGCGACCGCATGTTGCAGGTCATGTACGGGCCTTTCTGGATACAGAAAATGTTCGACTGCTGCCCTGGCCAGCACATACTCCAGATCTCTCACCAACTGAAAACGTCTGGTCAATGGTGGCCGATCAACTGGCTCGTCAGAATGCGCCAGTCATTACTCTTGACGAAGTGTGGTATCGTGTTGAAGCTGCATGGGCAGCTGTACCTGTAAACGCCAACCAAGTTCTGTTTGACTCAATGCCCAGGCGTATCAAGGCCATTATTACGGCCAGAGGTGCTTATTCTGGGTACTGATTTCTTAGTATCTATGCACCCAAATTGCGTGAAAATGTAATCACATGTCAGTTCTAGTATAATATATTGAACCAATGAATACCCGTTTATCAGCTGCATTTCTTCTTGGTGTAGGAATTTTATTGGCCAGTAGTGTACATGCCTGTGAAGCACCAGGGCTAGGCACTCTGCGGCGGTTGTATGCAATGTGTGTTGCCTATCAGCCAGTCATCTGGTCCGCGTGAAAGGCGACTGGCCAAGCAACATTGAAGTTTCTCATTCGCTTCCAAAAAACATCTTTCTCCGCTTAGAGCACTCTTTCCTCCAGTTTACTTGTTGGAGATTTACCTATATATTTACTTTGGTAGGTCAGATGCTGCATACCTGGTTAGTGGACCCCGATAGTTAGATGAAATATCAGCATCCTAGGGCCAGCGAATACTGAAGGTTACACATGGCTACCGGGAAGAGTCAGCGAAAATTTGGCCTCGAAGAAAAGTTGTTCCCCACGTCGTTACCTATCACCAGTAAACTTACGTTGCAAAGACCTTAAAACAGCCTGAAACCCTGCGTACACCGGTGAGCAAAAGTAAACCACGATAGTAACTTTCTCGTGATGTGTCAGTGGCAAGTAACATACCTCTATGAAATTTGGACCATACAAAGAAATAACTGCTACAGTTTAACACACAATGTAACCGAAATAAAAACGCAATCAGAGGAACAGAAGTGACAGTTTTGCTCAAAAAAAAAAAAAAAAAAAAAAAAAAAAAAAAAAAAAAAAAAAAAATAATAATAATTACTCTGAAGTCACTGTGATTCGTGATGTTCCCCTGGATATTATAAAAAGCGGTCATTAATAGGATGTTAAAAATATATATCGGCTCAACCACTTGTTTATAGTGTAAAACACTAAGATTGACGCTTTTCGGAAGTCAAGCTTCCATCATCAGAATAATAAAAAGTAAAAGAACCTGTTAAAACTCGCTAAAATGCAACATGCACCAGGCACAATAAAACTGATAATAAAATTAAAACATCGTGGCTAACTCCCTTGTTGCAGCCGTGTAGCCACGATGTTTTAATTTCATTATCGATTTTATTGTGCCTGGTGCATGTTCCATTATAGCGAGTTTTAACAGGTTCTTTTACATTTTGTTATTCTGATGATGGAAGCTCGACTTCCGAAACGCGTCAATCTTAGTGTTTTACACTATAAACAAGTGGTTGAGCCGATATATATTTTTAACATTGACACTCACAACCACGACCTCTCATCCAGTATGGATAAAATTAAAGATTTATAGGATGTTGGGCCACAGCGGGAGATAATGCATTCTCTGTAACGTGCTCCTAAGCTGGCCACAAGTTTGCTATGGAGTTATAAAATCCGTGAGAAAACACTCTAGATCGCGATGGCACTTTATTAAAATGATCGGCTTTGGCCTGGGCTTAGACCATGTTCAGACAGAAACATCTGCTGAAGTTTACGATGCGTAGAAGAATCATTTGACCTCTGTCGCTGAGGTTTCAGCGACTGTGTCGACTGTTCGACGCATCGTCAACTTCAGCTGATGGTGCTGCCAGAAGATGGCCTAAGCCTACGCCAAAACCTGTCATTTTAATAAAGTACCATCGCGATCTAGACTGTTCTCTCACGGATTTTATATAGATTACAAGATCACTTCTTCCAGAAAATGTTACCAAAAAGTTTTGGTAAGAAGTTGTTGTGGTAAGGCGTTCCCTTCGTCCACCCGGGCGGTTGCAAACTTCTCGATGGTCGTAGGTGCATACGGACGTGCTTCCACTTGTGTTCTCAACGCATCCCACACCTCCTCGATGGCATTCGTCTGGGGTACGGGTAGACCAGTCCTTTCGCCAAATATTCTGTTCTTCCAAGAGCTCGACCCTCTGCGAAGTTCTATGGTCACGCATTCTCATCCACGAAAAGACGCACTTGGTGAAGGAATACAGCGTTACTAAAACTCTGGCTGTTGGGTGTACCGTGTTCGAAGATTTGGACTACAATACGCGCATGAATCATTATGCATTCCCACACTGTATCACCTGGACCACCGAAACGATCATGTTCGACAATGCTCGTGGGTGCATTACGTTTTCCCGCTCCTTGTCACATGGGGATACGTCCGTGATCGTTTTGGTGGTGAGGACGGTTACAGCGGCATGGGCGTATTGACATCCAAATCTTTGAAGCCGTTACCCTTTCTCCGCGTGTGTCTCTTCAGGGATGCCTTCGGCCCTGACTGCCTTGTTACGGCTGACAATACTCGACTGCATCCATTGTGGGGGAGCTCCCGTAACGACAGGATATTAGGTGAATGGACTGGCCGATCATCCGATTTACATCTCATCGAGGACGTATGGGATGCTTTGGAGAGAGGTATTGCAGCACGTCCACATGCGCGAAAGACCATCCAGCAGGTGTCAACCACACTGGTGAAGGAATGGAACGCGCTACTACAAGGCCAACATGGGTCACGTTGCAGAGCATGCATTACTGTCCGTCGTGATCACACTTTATTTTAGGAATCAATGTTGTAGCGTCGCAGGTATTACACGACTGCAGAGTTTTGCAGCAAGTTTTGTTACATTATGGCAAGCTGTTTTGGAAGTCTGCAGTATTGTAGCATTCGGCGGCGGCCATCTTGTGGCCTGCCGTGTGCGTCATAGCTACAACTGTCGCTAAAGTGGACCCTGAGAATGCTCACTGTGGCGCGTACTAAAATCACTTACTCACCTCACATAAGAAACTAAATAACTATGTTAAATATTATCTGTTTTATTCCAAATTTGGTACATGACCTTCTGTTATTCAGACGAAATTGATACCGCTACCTATAATAGTTTCGGAGATATAAAAAAACCATTAAAAAGTACTTAATCGACACTTAAGAAAGTAAATTCAGGTAGGAACAATAACAGTTTATATTTCTTTTGTTATATGAAAACAGTAATAGCACTCTCATTGTGCTGATTTATTTTATATAGAGTTTCAATTGTAAACTTCCGATAATTTTTCTTTCTTAATGAAAATAATTGTTTAAAAGTTAATATTTATATTTTGTGTTAGGATGACTGTAAATGAGAGTGAATGTGAGTGTGAATGTGGGAATACATCACATTTCAATTCTGTATTGTATTACTCCTTACGTAAATAGCTAGTGTTACGCCACAAGGGTGTCATGAAAACTGTAAATCCCCCTAACTGGCGGATGACGTATGTCTACGAGTGTTTGCTTTTGTAATAAGGCAGCCAGAAAGGTAATAAGAGGATAATCAATTCTAAAGTATATTTCAAGCACAGTTTTTCCTTACTTTTCGTTTGGTTTGGTTTGGTGGAACATGTTGTTAATATTTGCAGCATGAAATGACGTAAACGCATCTGTGAATGTTGATTGGAGTAAAACAGTTAAAGTGCGAATATTACCTTGAAAGATTGGTCTGATTGGCTGTTCGTTTTGATCAACCAATCAGAGTAAAGTCTTTCCCGGGCACTGGAATGAGCTATATGCCGTGAAAACAAAGGCATTCATGTAGTCGTGGACTAGCTGCCGGACGAGGTCACGTTAGACGTATCCGAAAAAGTTATTTGCAAAATGAAGAAGTGACTTATCTCGCGTTCAGTTTATATCGCGAAGCAAGAAGATGCATTTCCAGACAGTTCTGTGAAGTTTGACAAATTTGGGAGTGTTTGTTGTAGAGAAAAGTACATGTGAAGCTGTCAGCCTCTGGCGAGGATCTTCCTTTGAAGAATCCACTGAAAAGGGCCGAGTGTGAAACTCATTTTGTAGCAGAGTATTGACTGTATTAATCTCGTAATATTTCGGTTTGGGCTGAGTACATTTCTGGCTGTCTTGCGTGTGATATAAGCTGCATTAACTAGTAGTGGATGTGCTATCGACCTAAATGTGGGCTTCTTGACACAATAGCTAAAAGACAATAAACAAACATTAGTATCAGTAAGCGGGCATTTTCTGTTAAGCGTCCACTTATGCCCTTTATTATTAGTGTTTTGCAGGTTTATTTTGCTATCTGAGAAACGCGGACTGTGCAATAGTAAGTATGAACGATGGTTTTCTTCAACGCTGCTTTTAACACCGTCTGCATACTACCTACGAATGCAGAGCAACGGATGGTGAACGAACACTGTACTGAGGTAGGTGTACATCAATTTGCAGCTTGCTTCACTCAGTGCTAGCGAACTTTTAACACCACCACGTCGCAATGTCCTAACTTTTGTAGTGTCCAGTGGAACATCATGAATCACTGTGACCTCAGAGTAACTATTGTCTTTGAGTAAGTCATTTCTATTCGTCTCATTGCATATTCAGCTATGTTCTGTAGTATGCTGTAACAGTTCTTTCTATGTGTGGTTAGTGTCAAAGAGGTATACTACTTGCGAGTGACACATCACGTGAAAGTTATTTTGGTCCGTTGTTTTCCACATCAGTGTGTATAGATCCACACTACTGGCCATTAAAATTGCTACACCACGAAGATGACGTGCTACAGACGCGAAATTTAACCGACAGGAAGAAGATGCTGTGATATGCAAATGATTAGCTTTTCAGAGCATTCACACAAGGTTGTCGCCGGTGGCGACACCTACAACGTGCTGACATGAGGAAAGATTACAACCGATTTCTCATACACAAACAGCAGTTGACCGGCGTTGCCTGGTGAAACGTTGTGATGCCTCGTGTAAGGAGGAGAAATGCGTACCATCACGTTTCCGACTTTGATAAAGGTCGGATTGTAGCCTATCGCGATTGCGGTTTATCGTATCGCGACATTACTACTCGTGTTGGTCGAGATCCAATGACTGTTAGCAGAATATGGAATCAGTGGGTTCAGGAGGGTAATACGGAACGCCGTGCTGGATCCCGACGGCCTCGTATCACTAGCAGTCGAGATGACAGGCATCTTATCCGCATGGCTGTAACGGATCTTGCAGCCACGTCTCGATCCCTGAGTCAACAGATGGGGACGTTTGCAAGACAACGACCATCTGCACGAACAGCTCGACGACGTTTGCAGCAGCATGCAATGTCAGCTCGGAGACAATGGCTGCGGTTACCCTTGACACTGGATCACAGACAGGAGCTCCTGCGTTGGTGTACTCAACGACGAACCTGGGTGCACGAATGGCAAAACGTCGTTTTTTCGAATGAATACAGATTCTGTTTACAGCATCATTATGGTCGCATCCGTGTTTGGCGACATCGCGGTGAACGCACATTGGAAGCGTGCACCCGGGATGATGGTATGGGGTGCCATCGGTTACACGTCTGGGTCACCTCTTGTTCGCACTGACGGCACTTTGAACAGTGGACGTTACATTTCAGATGTGATACGACCCGTGGCTCTACCCTTCATTCGATCCCTGCGAAACCCTACATTTCAGTAGGATAATGCACGACCGCATGTTGCAGGTCCGGTGCGGGCCTTTCTGGATACAGGAAATGTTCGACTGCTGCCCTGGCCAGTACATTCTCCAGATCTCTCACCAATTAAAAACGTCTGGTCAATGGGGGCCTAGAAACTGGCTCGTCACAATACACCAGTCACTAATCTTGATGAACTGTGGTATCGTGTTGAAGCTGCATGGGCAGCTGTACCTGTGCACACCATCCAAGCTCTGTTTGACTCAATGCCCAGGCGTATCAAGGCCGTTATTACGGACAGAGGTGGTTGTTCTGGGTACTGATTTCTCAGGATATATGAATCCAAATTGGGTGAAAATGTAATTATATGTCAGTTCTAGTATAATATATTTGTTCAATGAATACGCGTTTATCATCTGCATTTCTTCTTGGTGTAGCAATTTTAATGGCCAGTAGTGTAGATACCGCTGAAGAGTTTGTGCGCACGTGAACTGTTGTGACAAGAATCTGCTTTCGGTAACGGCATAGAGTAAAAGAACTATTATCAACGATGTAAAGACACACACGAAAAAACGTTCCTGTAACATTTTTCTTGCCATCTGTTTTTTAAGTCGAGTAGAAACAGGAGGCACAGCTCAACAAGTAGCAGGGCAACCGTCACGGCGCTACACGGTGTTGTTTGAGGACCAGTTGGGCTCTGGCGTTTCCCTTTGGCCCCGAAAACAAGTGGTCTGATCGCGTTATTGCGCCGGTGCGGCGTGCGGCCTTGTTCAGAGCCGTGGAGCGCCTCTTAATAGTCAGCCGCAGGAGCGCACCTGGGCCCGCTCCAGTTAGGCGCGCTCGCTGCCTCCTGCGGATACCGCCCGGCGGTTTTAATCAAAGCGAGCACCGCCGCTCCCTGAACACTGTTACGTTCGGCCTTACTCCAGTCTTTATTAATGCCGTAATTACTTCTTAATTGGAATTAATTTAA
Source organism: Schistocerca serialis cubense (assembly GCF_023864345.2). Taxonomy (NCBI): domain Eukaryota; kingdom Metazoa; phylum Arthropoda; class Insecta; order Orthoptera; family Acrididae; genus Schistocerca; species Schistocerca serialis. The sequence goes on along the minus strand of NC_064639.1, from coordinate 1,146,264,023 downwards.
AACGTACATTTGCAGAGCAGAAAGAGGAGAGGGAAAGAGAGGGAGAGAGGGGGGGGGGGGGAAGGGGAGGTAATATTCTCCTATTTTACTGCGGCGTCCCCGTTGGAGCGAATTCATTCGCGGCTGGCGCTAGGACGACATTCCGAGGCGCAGTTCCGCGAGAAAGCTCGCCACCGGCTTCAGACCTGATGAGGTCTTGTACGAACAGCTCCGCGGAAACATTTGCAATTAAGGCGCTCCTTCTCTTTGGCGGAGGAGTTGAGAAGAAGCTGTGTCGTGCCGAGCGATTGGCGAACCGATGCCGGCATTCCCGGAGTAAAGCACATCGGATTAACTTTTGAAGAGTGCAAACGCGGGCGCGATCTCAGTTAACTCTTAACTACTCTCGCACCGGACCGCCCTTTGTACTGCATTAACAGTTGTAAACAGCAAAGACTGAACTGAATGATTTACGAAACTTCGTGAAAAGAGGGGGAAATGTCTTCTTTGGAGCTAATTCTTGACGCTGGGAATATATGCGGGAAAGATCAGAATTTGGGTACGTTGTGGTGAAAGGAAGCTGTACCTTCCGTAACATTACATCATCAGAAACTCTACGACGTTTACTTACGATTGCTTACTGCAGACAATTATCACTGCTAGTGATCTCTATACTACCTGGATGTAGATCTCTGTTCTCTGTGCAGATAACTTCCGCCGGCCAGCTAATAGTGATGCTTTGCACTGGCCACCTACATCTACATCTACATCTACATCCATACTCCGCAAGCCACCTGACGGTGTGTGGCGGAGGGTACCCTTGAGTAGCTCTATCGGTTCTCCCTTCTACTCCAGTCTCGTATTGTTCGTGGAAAGTGTACTGTCTGCCATCGGGTTCCCCTAAATGGCACGCAACACTGCATAACAGCCACGCTATGAGGGAAACAAACCAACAGCCAAACAGGCGAAGACATCAGGTAAACATGCCGAAGATTCCAGTCGATTAATATGAACCTTTCCTTGCAGAGGTCGCCGCGACATATCCGGCCACGGATTCCTACGCCGGGTTCCTATTGGCTCCAGCTCACTATATGGGCCCGACCGGTCGAAGGCAGACCAGTCTTCGTCCGCTGCTAATGGCAACCGCTATAGCAGAGTCTCCGAGAAGATATCACCGAAGCCGCTGTACTGCACCGCCGATCGAAGTACCAGCCGACCGAGAGGAACCACATCTCCAGCTAGATCGACGGACGTCTACATCTATTGTACAGCCAACTATTGTATTGTAGAAGAAGTTACGTTCAATAAACTGTTGGAGAACACAACAGAAAGAAAGATTGTCGGTATGCCTGTGTGTGGGCTCTAATCTCTCTGATCTTATACTCATGATCTTTTCGCGAGATATACGTAGGAGGGAGCAATATACTGCTTGACTCCTCGGTGAAGGCACGTTCGCGAAACTTCACCAAAAGCCCGTACCGAGCTACTGAGCATCTCTCTTGCAGAGTCTTCCACTGGAGTTTATCTATCATCTCCATAACGCTTTCGCGATTACTAAGTGATCCTTTAACGAAGCGCGGTGCTCTCCGTTGGAACTTCTCTATCTCTTCTATCAACCCTATCTGGTACGGATCCCACATTGGTCAGCAATATTCAAGCACTGGGCGAACAAATGTACTGTAACCTGCTTCCTTCGTTTTTGGACTGCATTTCCTTAGGATTCTTTCAATGAATCTGTCTGACATCTGGTTTACCGACGATTAATTTTATATGGTCATTCCATTTTAAATCAGTCCTAATGCCCACTCCCAGATCATTTATGGAATTAACTGCTTCCAGTTGCTGACCTGCTATATTGTAGCTAAATGATAAGGGATCTTTCTTGCTACGTATTTGCTGCACATTACACTTGTCTACATTGAGATTCAATTGCCATTCCCTGCACCATGCGTCAATTCGTTGCAGATCCTCCTGCATTTCACTACAATTTTGCATTGTTACAATCTCTCGACATACTACAGCATCATCCGCAAAAAGCCTCAGTGAACTTTCGATGTTATTCACAAGGTCATTTATGTATACTGTGAATAGCAACGGTCCTACGACACTCCCCTGCGGCACACCTGAAATCACTCTTACTTCGCAAGACCTCTCCCAATTGAGAATGACATGCTGCGTTCTGTTAACTCTTCACTCCAATGACACAATTGATCTGATAGTCCATATGCTATTACTTTGTTCATTAAACGACTGTGGGGAACTGTATCAAACGCCTTGCGGAAGTCAAGAAACACGGCATCTACCTGGGAACCTTGCTGTAATTAGGTAAAATGTTTCGATGTCTGTACGTCATTAACTGAAATAGGAAACAAACTGATCTGAAGGATCGCGTCAGGCCTTTGTAATACGACTTTGACCGCGAGGTGTCACCAGAGGCCGACCCGCCAGTATAAAATGAGGTCTGGTGTACTCCGTGGTCAGCGGAGAAGCAGTGACGGAATAGTGTGTCGGTCAGGAGAGCTCAGTGTCTCAGAATGTAGACTTGTCAATGGATGTCACTCAGCAACAGATCCATCAGGGAATTACATTCCTTCTACCGCTGCCAAGTCGACTGTTGGCGTTATGACTGTAAATTGGAAATTCGAAGAAGTAAAGACAGGTAAACCGAGAAACAGGCAGACTCCTGTACTACCGGTCAGGAACTGTCGACCATTGTACAGTGTGTCTGTAAAAAATCTCATGAAACTGGTTGAAGGAATCATTGATGATTGAACTGTTTGTAGCACATACAAGGATTCAGGTTAGCACGACTGTGCTTAGGAAGTTAAAAAGAATGTGGTAAAATCGTCGAGGAGCTTACTCATAAGGCACACATTTCTGTAGGGCAACGCTTGAGATGGTGTAAAGGGTGGCGCAGCTGGACAGCGAGATGACTGGAAACGATCGATTTGTACTGATGAATCACGGTATTCCCTGTGGCAGTCTGATGAAAGGGTTTAGGTTCGGTGAATACCAGGAGAATGTAAACTGCCCTCATGTGTAGTGCCAACAGTGAATTATGGAGCAAGTGTTGCTACGGTATGGATGTATTTTCTGTGGTTTACCCTTATTGCGCTTAACGAACCCCCAAAAGGTGAAAGTATGTGAACACATTTTGTAGCACTGTGTACTGGAAGAACAGTTCAGAGACAATACACTATTGTCACGATAGTGCACTCTGTCGTAACGCAGCATCTGTGAGGCAATGGTTTGTGGACAGTAACCTTAACGAAATGGACTGACCTGTGTGACGTTACGTCACATAAATATTGACATTTTTATCGGTTGTAAACCGCAGTTAAGGTATTTTATGAATACAATTAGTATAAAAGACACAGTTAATGTTCTTGAAACAACTGATATGCAGCGATAATTTAAGAGTAACATCTTTATTTAAAACATGTCTGTGAAAATAAAAAAGGATCGAAAAGACACGCGATTGTACGGCCGAGGAGGAAGGACGTACTTTATCGTACTGACACTGTTTTGTTTCGCGATACGGAAGGGAGCTATTGAGCGGCTACACATATTTTATGTAAGTTATTCGTATTCTGCTAAAATAAGCTAATTATTGTTATCACAAAATGAATTTCTTTGTAATAGTTCTCACCTCAAATGGTCGCAGCGTCTAATTATTTTTAATAAGCATTTTTTTCAGTAATTTGCGCTGCGGGAAGCTCATCTTCCGATGCAGCCTCTGGTCGGCCATTACGCGCCGAAGTATTAATTTATTTTTCAAAGTGTTAACAGTAACTGTAAATGCGAGAGATTTCGTTGTCAGAACATTTCTAAATTGCAACAGATAATTAATTTACGTTGAAGTTCATTTTTTAAATTATACAGATTCCATGAGGTCAGGAAGTTTTATCTTGGCCGCCCCACGGCAAGAATCGAAATTCTCTCGAGCCTTGTTTTGCAATCAATAAATAGAAATTAACAAAATTACATTCAGTTCAGTTAACGGCAACTATATTTTAGTCATCACACTCAATATCTTAAGTTGGTACATGAATAACAGCGGCCCTTCAAGAACCCGTTTCATATTTACTGATGCACGTAAGTAAAAGTAATAAGAAAAGATAATATCCCTGAGAGAAAGAATCATCCTCTAACAAAAGAAAAATTCACCTGATAAATAGAAAAACACTTGCCCCGACTCCCAACCTGATGCCTTCATTATCTTGCATGGTTTCGGCTCTCGAGGAAGATGAGCTGACTTTCCTCTGTATACATTGAGGCACCTCATAGAGTTCAAGCCGTCATAATGGAGAAGGGTTAACACGCGCTATATTAATGTCTACTAATGGGTGTCCGGATATTTTTGGTCAGATAGTGTACATAACCAAAATAACTGCTTTCTTTGCACACACATGCAAGGTTTCACACTCTCTCGTGGATATTTTCCTACAAATGGTAACAGCAAATTTAGTGTTCCATAAACATATATTCTGTTCTCTATCTTTACTGTTCATATCCTGAACAACTGTCACACTGATGTATATGTGTTGTCAAATAAACCACATCTTGCCGGATAATTATTTTGAAAACTCGATATTTAAACCCTGTAGAAGAAGACATCCTGTCGCATTTAGAGTGCGTGCCCCTATGACACTGAATTGCAACATAAATGCCAGTACGCAATACATTACTTACGATACCAAGCATGTAAAACTGTATTTCGTTTCAGACTGAATTGCAGGTTGCGTTCCTCATTTTAATATCAGTTTGTATTTATTTAGTAGGTTCTTTGCACATTCTTTTGTAAAACGACGTCAGCTTTGTTTAAGAGGCGTATGCATAGTTTAAAAGACACGATTCTACGGTTTACACATATTTAAACGTTCCAAAATGCCGCTCGCGAAAACGTGATTTTTCAAGGGGTCATATCTCGGGTTCTCCGTTAATCGAACAGATAAGGAGCCAATCGTTTTGGATAGCCCATGGTCCAGCTGCGGCGGCGCGGTTCTTTCCGTCCCTTTGCGACGAACCTGCACCTACCTGTGAACATTGTCTCAGCAGATCATCAGTAGGCAAGCCGAGAGAAACCTAATGTACTTCGACGTGAACAAGGCTGCAATTTAAGTCACTAATTACGTTTCGGGAGAAAGCTTTCACACAAATGAAAGGCTGGCAATTTTGTCCTCAGTTAATATATTCTGAAAAAGTATCACTGCCAAGCCCGTGCTAGTCTTAACACAGTCCCTCACAATCCCTTTCACTCACGTTAGCAAGTTTATGGTGTTGTATTTCCCGGAAACGTAATAGCTACAAAAATACTGATTGTTTTTGACTGATAATTCTCGCCAAATATTAAGTCTGTCGGTACCAAATGCAGTCACAGTTTTTAGCCACCGACCTGCTCAATACGCCACGCGGAATATATGTCTTTTCTCGTCACAAAATTCACTTAAAAATTCCTAAATTTCTACACACCCATCGGAATAATTATGCCGTCACTTTACACCACCTTTTATGTAAGAAACACTGCTAAATCCGGCAACTTATCGTTTCCATCGGAACTACTACACACACGTCCGAACTGTTTCATGGCTAGGCTCCCACTATTCTCTAGAATAAGTCTTCTCTACCAACAGAGAAAGGCGTGCGAAGAATACTGTTTTACCATTGGTCACTTTACTCAACAGCCAATAGCAAAACAACATTCTCTCGCGTCAGTCCGCGCTTTTCATCAATAATCAATCGAAATATAGTAAACCTTACGAGTCCGCAGCTCGTGGTCGTGCGATAGCGTTCTCGCTTCCCGCGCCCAGGTTCCCGGGTTCGATTACCGGCGGGGTCAGGGATTTTCTCTGCCTCGTGATGACTGGGTGTTGTGTGATGTGCTTAGGTTAGTTAGGTTTAAGTAGTTCTAAGTTCTAGGGGACTGATGACTATAGATGTTAAGTCCCATAATGCTCAGAGCCATTTTAGCAAACCTTACCACCGCACTTTTTATCGACGTAATTATCTAATATGCTGAAGTTTTGCTTATGCATAAAGTTATTCACTATTGTTATTTATACCTGAGTTAACTTTCCCTTTACCATAACCTTACTTTACAAATCTATTCTAGAAAAATCCCCTTTGTTCACATCCATACTTCTTCGAAATGTTCCCACACTAAAACCAGCTACATAACTCTTTAAACAATTATCTTCATATTAACCTTAAACCACAATCGTGCATTATTCATAGTGCTAAAACACATTTATAACATTTTACATACACAAAAGACATAGTATCACTTTATGAAAATACTAGAACAGTTTATGAAAAACATTCTATTACTCTAATGCACTCTAGTGGGCACAATCGAAACTAAAATCACAGTCCCCCTATCCAATATTGTCCTCTATCGGCTGATACATAAACTACGTGCGTGTCCAGTCTCGCGTCACCATCTGTCACTATCCAGCTCTGAGACACATCTCCCACTTAACCGCCTCCAAGGCAAGATCGTTATACGGCGCTACGCCTCACAGCGACCATTTGTACACCTATCGGAAGAACGGAAATACTACACGGGGTCAAAATTTAAATATTACACACTTCCTACAGCCCAGGCATATTCAGCAAATCGGTTAGTTAATTAAAATTAAGTGTGGTCTATGTTACGGCATAAAGTCAAGCACCGGCTCGCCAATCGGGAATGATAGAGAAGAGATGACTACGAGAAGACGTTAGCCAATCGCACGCTAACCCACCCCTTTCCAGGACGACAACGTGACAACAGCGCCCCTATGCGAAGAGGACATAAGAGCCACACCCGACTGGTCGCGGCTCAGTGGAAGAGTAGCTTCAAGATTATTGAGTTCTATAGCAGCATCGACACTAGTTATTTTGCTTGTACAATCTATGTAACATGGACTTGGGAACTATTTGTACTGATGAACATTGCTTATTTTGCATGCCGCCCTTTTCTTGTGAAACTTCTGTGTAATCGTCGAAATTAAGTATTGTCATTTGTCGTTTACTTTTTTGTAATAAAACTCATTAATACGATTTGTTTGAACGTTGTCTAGGGCTCCGTGAAAGCAGATTTTCGACACCCCACATTTGACGACTAGGCTGGATTTAATAGTCCAGGATCGGCCTTAGGCGGTGTATAAAAGCAACATTCGTTCATGTGCGGTTCCTGAGAAAATCTTGGAAAACTGTGATTTTTAGATACTGAAAGTACCAGTTGTGGGTATTACTTGCCACTTTCATAATTTCTAATCCTGGCAAATCATCAAGGTTTTTACCATATGTTCTTAAGATGGTATTCTCTGGAGAGCTTGAAACTTTTTTCTGTCATTATCCATTGCCGAGATCCAGAGGTTCACAGTTACTGTACTTATGTACGTAAATTGTGCACTTCGTATCTGAAGCAAGGCGTAAATGCAGATCTAACTGAGGTAGAGAACACATGCAATAGTTCTGGGATCATCGCAAGAGTTCTGAAGTCACCAAACTGATTTTAGTCACAATTTTTTCACCAATAAAACGCTATGGTGCACTGTCTGTATGGAATGGCTACTTCACGGTTATAAAGGTTATCTTGACCTGGAAATTATTTTCACAAATTTAGTTTATCGTACTTGCAAACGAAATACCGCGTTTTTTGATATACTGCGGGTGTGACCAACCAACAAAATTTAATTTTTATGTTCCATTTTTTTATATAGTACTTACTCTAAAATATTGTTATGTACATTTTCAAGCCTCGAGTTCACTTTTTCTGGCTTTTAACTCGCCAAACTTTTTAATGATATCGCTTTGAAATCTATTTTCGATTCGATTCTTACGATGGCCAGATTTGTCAGACTATCTTAGGCATGGCCGATCTTAAATAGCTTTTTATCATATACAATTTTGAAATTTTTTTTCGACTTCTGCTTTTGCCTTTTAGTATGTCATATTTTAAATTTAAGTCTTTTTTAAAGAAAGTATGTGATGTGAACTCTTTCTTTGCCTTTCTAAACTTACCGACAAATGCCTCCAGTCCTTAAAATTAATCTGATCATTAAACCCAGTGTTATTTATATTAAAAAGTTTACAGTGAGAGCAAAATGCCGAATCTGCAGATTTTGAATAAACAAGCCAATCACGAGGAAGAATTTCGTTACTTTGTAACTTCCTACTATAATATGTGCCGTTAAACGACTTATTGTTGCTATCGCCAGGATATGTAGATATTTTAATCTGAATTGGTCCATTTTCTTTTGAGAATAATCTTATTTTATCGGGTATTACTTGTGGCCAGAGGGCACAATCATTCGCAGGGACTTAGGAGGAGATGTTGAACATTTGTGTGTGTGACATATGTGTATGTGACATATGTTACACACATAATTGTCTGATTCCCTGCTGTTTCACACCGTTTGGCTCCAGAGACGATGTTGAATTTAACTTTGATATTCAGCTGTGTGAATTGATCGTAGATACCCAAATTATTGACAAGCTGCAGTACTCATTCTCGTGACCTGGTTGACACACTGAACAGGAATTAGTCATGTGCCTAAGAAATTTGGTTTGAAATTGCTCCAGATTTTTATGTACTATGCTTAAATGTGAATTTCCCTGTTTAATCGGCTTCAATCTCCTGATTACTTTACAGATATGTTAAATACTTGACATTAATCATGTACACAAGAAAAAAATTTAGAATATATTTAGAATTATATTTAAAGTTTGTTGAAAGTCGCGAAGTACTGCCATTATCAAAAACTGGACGAATATAGCCTGAGTATTATGCGCTTTGTTTTAGGTAAACCTAATTTTTCGTGTATTTCATCACTTATGACATTATATCTTCCGAAGGACATGGGGTACAAGTGTTCAGTTCTGAGGTACATTAAGTGGTATATGTGGATAATGTCTGCAAAGTATGTTCCGAATGGAGCCTGCGGTAAAGAAGTAGTAAATTAAAACGTCATGCCTAATGAGGCAGTTTCACTGCAGAAACAGCGAAAATGTAGTAAGCCATAAATTGTTTTCCTTTTATACTTTTGTGGCAAGCGTCAGCGATTAAATTTTACTAAACGTTTGATATTATTTGCAAAGTTCGTTACAATAAGCTAAGTGCTCTGATTTGCAAGTACTGGATGAATAGCATCTGTTTATTTGCGCGCAGTGCATTACGCTCCTTTTTCACCTTCCCAGCCGCTAACCCTTTAAGAGGTGACGGTTCTTACCCCATAGTGGTTATTTCCAGACAAAAAGTGAAGTGCGTACGAAGTTGGGTTAAAATAAATCCAATGATGTTACACACATGTACAAACATGCATACACACTGAGTGTTTCGAGTGCTGCAGTACAGGCTAAATACGTTGCAGGACGTTGAAACACCAAAGGTATCTTCATTAATCGGTGCGCTCTCCGAGCATAAGGAAAAAACAATAGCTCCACTTTCTTCCACCAGGTGAAAAATACGCACTGTAAGCATTCAGAATGTGGTACGAGTGCAGGAAAGTGGGAGAAACAATCAGACGCATGATAAGGGCGGTTCTGGCAAGTTACAACAGGTCTTCAGTATGATTTCCCGACTCAGCAACCTCGCCCAGAGAGCCAAACACCAGTGTATTGCAGTTGACCAATGAATATTGTTATTCTGTCATCGAGAGATATCCATGATCACACACGCACCATCCTCTCAGTAGAGGTCCCACGTTCGAATCTGGCGACTTGCAGTGGAGTCTCGTGCCTGTTTAACCTGATTACACCGCACAAGCTGCTAGCACTGCCGGCCACGTCGTGTTTCGTACGCATGGGACAGCTCAGGTGTCACTTGTTTTGCCCACAGGGTCTGCTTCTGAGGCACCTGCTAGTGCTGACGACGCGGTGGATCCGCCCTCACAGCAGGGTGAGTGTGTGGGTGGCTACGCGTTCGTGTCACTCGAGGTGGATGGCTTATGTGGAGACTGGCCGCCTGGCCTCGCCCATTCGCTCTGTGAGTGGACAGGTGCCTGCTGCCTCAGCAGGGTCCGAGCAGGCACATGGGAGGATGGGTTTACTGGTAACCTCCAGCGTTAGGCGTGTTAGGAGCCTCTTAGGTAGAGAGCGTTCAGGCCTGGAGAGAAAGCCAATGTGCACTCGGTATGTCTGTCGGGGGAACTCATCCGAGATGTGGAGTTGGCCTTGCTGGTGGCTATAGGGGGTGTAGCATTCAGTCGTCTGCAAGTTGTGGTTCAGGTCGGCACCAACGACGCCTGTCGCATGAGCTCTGAGGCGATCCTCAGTTCGTACATGCGGCTGCCAGAGGTGGTGAAGACCGCTGGCCCCGTTCGCAGTGGGCAAACATATCTCGAAATTTGCAGCATCGTTCCCAGAGTTGATCGGGGGTGCTTTGGTTTGGAGCCGAGTGGAGGGTCTCAACCAAGCTCTTCGTCGACTCTGTGACGGTGCTGGCTGCAGATTTCTGGACCTGCGTTACCGTGTGGGGATTTGTGGGACTCCTCTTGATAGGTCACTTGTGCACTACACAAATGAAACAGCTACTCGGATAGCATAGTACCTGTGGAGTACACATGTTTTTTTTTTAGGTTAGGCGGTAATTTGAGGTGCTCTGCTGAACTCTCACCTGTCGATTCACAGCAAGAGAAGTGAAACGGCGTTCAGAATAAAGACACTTAGACTGTCACAGTTTTATCAGTAAACTGTCGAAGTATTCCTAATAAAGTCCCCGAGTTTACTGCCCTCCAGGGAAGTTCTCAGGTTCTGATTATTCTTGAGACTAAGTGGAAAGCTCCGAGAAATTTAATAAGTCGTGGAACGTATATCGGAAATACAGACAGGAAGCCATAGGAGGGGGAGTTTTCGCCGGCCGCGGTGGTCTAGCGGCTCTAGGCGCTCAGTCCGGAACCGCGCGACTGCTACGGTCGCAGGTTCGAATCCTGCCTCGGGCATGGATGTGTGTGATGTCCTTAGGTTAGTTAGGTTTAAGTAGTTCTAAGTTCTAGGGGACTGATGACCACAGATGTTAAGTCCCATAGTGCTCAGAGCCAGTTGAACCAGGGGGAGTTTTCATGGCAGTCGACAAAAATATTGCCTCTATTGAGCTCGAAGTTGAGTGTGACAGTGGTCGTCTTGTCGCGTATAGGAGGTCTGATGAAACTAAGTTAATTGATGGACGTTTCCACTTGCCACCCTATTCCACTGTGTCAGTTTTAGAGTCATTCAAAAAAAGTCTACGGTCAGTAGTGCGTAAATATTCAGAACATGCATTACTAGCTGGAGGCGACTTTAACCTACCGAGCGTAGTCTGGAACGTTTATGGACTCATTGTAGACCGCATCCAGACAGACAGTCATGTCAAATACTTTTGAACATGTTTTCTGAAAATGGTCTTGAGCAGCTAGCTTGACAGCCCACACGCAATTGAAATATCTGAGACGTTGTAGCTTCAAATAGGCCAGACCTTATTGACAATCTCAGTATAGAAACGGGGATTAGCGTTCACGATGATTATGAAAATTAATAAATCAGTCAAGAGGACTAGGAGAGTGTCTCTGCTAAATAGAGCAGATAAGCAGTTATTAACATCTTACTTAGACAGTGAATTGGCATCAGTTAGTAGCAGTAAGATGGATGTAGAGGAATTGTAAGCAGATTGTAAATCGTGGCGTAAAGAGTTACGTGTCAAGTAAGTGGATAAAGGATGGAAAAGACCCACCATGGTTTAATACTGAAACGTGAGGAAGCAGAGGCTGTTGCACTCTAGGTTCAAAAGGGGACGCACAAACGACGACAAGCGAAGGTTAGTAGATATTCGTGCGTCTGTGTAAAGATGTATGCTCGAAGCATACAACAACTACCACCGGCACACCTTACCGAAGGATCTGTCAGAGAACCCGAGAAAATTCTAGTCGTATGTAAAATCGCTAAGGGGGTCTAAGGCTTCCATTTAGTCCCTTGTTGACTAGTCTGGGGTCGTAGTTGTCAGTAGCGAGCCAGTGGGTGTGTTGGACCTTTCATCGAGCTACGGACCCCCTTGAAGATGTCTCCCGCAGTCGGAGACGAAACGTTGGGAATCGACACAGAATTCATCAACCGACCACGGTATAACAGCCCGGATAATTATAATGGTTCAAGAAATCGTTCACGCAGGAGAACCGTACAAACATACCGTCATTTGACCATCGGACAGACTTCGGTATGGACGACATAGAAATAAGCTTACCTGGCGCAGAGGAGCAATTTTAAAATTTGAAAACAAATGAATCACCAGATCTGGAGGGAATCCCAATTAGATTTTACAGACAGTACTCCACGGCATTGGCCGCTTCCTTAGCTTGCATTTATCTGAATCTCTCACCCAGTACAAAGTCCCAAGAGACTGGTAAACAGAGCAGGTGACTCCAATAAATAAGATAGGTAAAAGAACGGACCTGCAAAATTACAGACCAACATGCCTAACTTTTGTTTGCTGCAGAATCGTTGAACACATATTCTCAGTTCGAATATGATATCTTTCTTGACACTAAAAAGCTTATGTCCACGAATCAGCAAAGTTTTCGAAAGCTTCGCTTGTGCGAAACTCAGCTTCCCATATTCTCACATGATATACTAATGACTATGGATGAAGGGTAATAGGCAGATTCCATATTTCTAGATTTCCGGAAAGCATTTGACACGGTGTCCCATTGGAGGCTGGTAACGAAGGTACAAGCATATGGAATAAGTTCACAGATATGTGAGTGGCTCGAAGACTTCTTAAATAATAGAACCCAGTACGTTGTCCTCGACGCCGAGTGTTCATCAGGGACAAGGCTATCCTCAGGAGTGGCGCAGGCAAGTATGATAGGACCGCTGAAGTTGTCTGTAAACATAAATGATTTGCCGGACAGGGTGGGCAGCAGTTTGCGATTGTTCGCTGATGATGCCGAGGTGTACGATAACATCTCGAAGTTGAGTGACTGTAGTAAGGTACAAGACAGTGAGATAAAAGACGACTGAGTCAAAATTTACCGTTGCTGTGATGAATGGCAGCTAGCCCGAAATGTAGAAAAATGTAAGTTAATGCAGATGGGTAGGAAGAACAAAGCCTGTAATGTTCGGATACGGTATTACTAATGTCCAGCTTGACACAATCAGGTCATTTAAATATCTGGAGCCGAGCGGTCTAAGGTGCTGGAGTCATAGAGTGTGCGGCTGGTCCCGGCGGAGGTTCGAGTCCTCCCTCGGGCATGGGTGTGTGTGTTTGTCTTTAGGACAATTTAGGTTAAGTAGTGTGTAAGCTTAGGGGCTGATGACCTTAGCAGTTAAGTCTCATAAGATTTCACACATTTAAATATCTGGGCGTAACACTGCAAAACGATATGAGGTGAAAACAACATATGAGAACTATAATAGGGAAGGCAAAAGGTCGACTTCGGTTTTTTGGGAGAATGTTAGGAAACAGTGGTTCACCTGTATAGGAGACTACATATAGGACGCTGGTGCGACCTATTCTTGAGTTACTGCTCGAGTGTCTGGGATTAGTACCAGATCGTATTGAAGGAAGACATCGGAGAAATTAAAAGGAGGGCTGCTAGATTTGTTACCGGTAGGTTCTAACAAAACGTAAGTGTTACGGAAATGCTTCGGGAACTGAAATGGGAATACCTGAAGGCAAGGCAGCGTCCTTTTTGGGAAACACTATTGAGAAAAATTAGAGGACCGGCATTTGAAGACGACTGCCGAACGATTCTGCTGCCGCCTAAGCTCATCTCGCGTGAGAACCACGAAGAAATGATACGAGAAATCAAGGCTCATAAGGAGGCGTAGAGACAGTCGTTTTTCCCTCACTTTATTTCCGAGTGAAACAGAAGGGGAAACGACAAGTAGTAGTACAGGGTACCCTCCGCCACGCACCTTGCTGTGGCTTGCAGAGTATCTGTGTAGATGAAGATGTAGACAAAGGGGAAAGTCACGGCATTGTAGCTTATATTGGGCCATCATTTGGTGCACATTCTGAGTATTGGAGGGAGAGACATTTTCCGTGACACAGTTCGAGCACTGGCTGCAGAATCTGAGCCACGTGCTGCACAGTCATAGCTCCAGCATGGGGTTGGCCCGCCTCCCTCTCCCTGCTGCACCGCCTGTCACCTGTTTCTTCATTTTCTCGATCTAATCTTTATTTCTTGATTAAAATCTTTAGTCCATTTATTGGCATGGGGCTTCTTCGCAGCTGTTTCTGTGACGATATTCGCACAATCCCGCGCTACTACTGCGCCGTTTTGATAAAACAACTTTACCGACAGTGCGCGTTCTTTCTTGTGAATAGTCATTGCATTTCACACGGAAAATTTCAAACCTTCTTAACTCTTTACACCAATAGCCACTTCACAGCACGCATCACCAAGCGATAAACATCATAGTGACGTAAAAAAGGAGATATTTCATATTGTGATTGCCTACAGTGCGATATTTTCATGTGCTGCCAGAAGAATGAAACTACTATTTTTTTAGCATACTCCATAAGGGCACTGACTAAGGGAGTGGATTAGAGTAGAAACTTTTTTTGACTCTAATTTTTATTGGCTTAGACTCTTCCTTTGAGAGTCTATTTTTAAGATTCAGTCATATAAAATGTACCATAGATCTTAAAGTATGTTAAAAATAAGATTTACTGCACGAGAGTCTGGTGCATCCCAGTGGTCCAATGCCATCTATGTAACACTACAATATTTACCAATGGAATGAAGGTCGTGATAGTATCGTATAATAACATAGAGGGCATTAGTATCAACTGAAATACTACTCTCAACAAGATTTCTCGCCGTATCATCATTCGTTTATGGTAAACATTCTGAATGAAACTACTTGTGCTGCGCCTGCTTAACTTTTCATTTCGCTTGTTTTTATGTGAGGTAAAACACGAGTGCTTGAAAATGACGGACTTATCTGTACGGATAGGAAAGGTACAAAAAGTAGTTCCAGTCGTGCAAAAAACGCTTCTATTTGTAAGCAGAAGCCAGTTAATCAATATAATTTCATCAAAATGAGAGTGTTTCGACATCAGCGAAAAAGAGACCAACTGTATGGTGCTGGCATTTCCGATTAAAGTTTTGTTAAATTTCAATAGTAGATATCACGATTTGAAACTTTAAACACTTGTTTTTTCAAAACAATATTTTTCAAGTTGGTGGAAGCTATAACGCGTGAAATACACCCGCAATTATATTAAACATTTTTGTAATTTGAGAATCAACGTTTATTCTACTGTAGCACGTAGGATTTTTGCGTCACATTTAATTTCGATTTTTGGTAGACGTTTTTTCATCAACTTTTTTAAATTGACTTTTATTTTAGGGTACCATCATTTTGTTAGAAGCACTAGCACTCCGTCTTCAGGCCACAAGTGGCCCATGGGGACCATCCGACCGCCGTGTCATCCTCAGAGGAGGATGCGGTTAGGAGGGGCGTGTAGTCAGCACATCGCTCTCCTGGTCGTTATGATGGTTTCCTGTGACCAGGCGAGGAGCTCCTCAATTGACATCACGAGGCTGAATGCACCCTGAAAAGTGACAACAACGCATGGCGGCCGGGTGGTCACCCATGAAAGTGCCAGCCACGTCCGACAGCGCTTAACTTCGGTGACCTGACGGTCACCGGTGTATCCACTGCGGCAAGGCCGTTTCCGATTTTGTTAAACGAATTTTGCAAAAAATATTTCTACATATTACGTTAGGCAATATCACCAGTTTCAAAGTGGTTTTTGAAATTTTGTTCTTGGTTGAAAATTGTGGCGTTTGGAGCTCCTTCTGTAAATATCGTGTAGTGTCGCCTGCGTGCGATATCTGTACTTAAAGAAAATACAAATTACATTATTAAGGGTGTACGCCAAAGACCGTAGGTCAGTTCTGTAATTTGTTATTTTACTGAAAAAAATTCTTGGATATCGGTTCCGAAATCGAGCATTATCCTCGTCTATCCCGTTACTGAATGTATCTGTGGTGTTTAAGCATCCTTGGATGTATACATCCCGCACTACAGCATTCGGAATACACAGATTAATTATAACCACCCGGTACATGTATAAATGAATGTATATGTCTCACATGCGTCTAAGGCCTAGGATGGAAACGTTGAAATCCCAAGATGAAATGAAGACAGTTTAATTGAAGTCGGATCCAAAATTTCTTTCCTCTAACTTGCTCCATTGACTGGAAAGATTACTACATATTCCGATATAGGGAAACCACGTGAGAACCTCTTGCTTTACACGTACAGGTAGTAGGTAACCCGGAGTTGCCTCCAACTAATTCTCAACGATGCTATTTCCCTCTTGCCTCCCCTCTCACTCCACTCTACCCCCTTTCTCTTTCTCCCAGAGTGAGCGTGAGCGTGTGTGTGTGTGTGTGAGTGTGTGTGTGTCATTCCCTCCGGCATGACCTTCCCCTTGCTCACTGCCGCTGAACTTTATTATCTCCCGCTGTGCACATTCAGCGGAGCGGCTGCAGTCGTTCTCCATAACCTGCCCGCGCCCCGTGGACTCACACCCACGGCGGTCCCGCTTTGCCGCCCCCCAGCCACCGCGCCGTCACTGCGCAGATTAAAGCCGGTGATTAACCGGGGTCGTCCGCGCCACGCCGCGCAGACACCGCTCATAATATTTTCAGATCGATTCCTCGTTAGCGCGGATACCCAGCGACCGCCGGGCCGGGTCTGGCTGCCCCAGTGTACCACCCCCGCCACTGCGGCTGCGTTCCCACCCTACGCACCAGCCACCCACTAACCCCCTCAACCTCCTGCCCTCCCCACGCCCCTCCTCTGCGGCCTAACTGGGTGCTCAGTTGAGCCGCTGGAACAATGAGCCTATTATGTAAATCTAATTTAACTGTGAGGCGGACCGAATGGGAACTGTGAAATGGCTCTGGCCGAAATACAATGCCACCGCGGGCGCGGTCGCTTCCCCCACTGACACCATTATACGTCAAGCGAGCGACCCAGCTGGGAAGCGTGCAGCGTGCTCTGGTCGAGTCTGCACTGCGCCGCGGGACTGCCTACCGAGGCAGGGGAAAAATAGTGGCAAAAAGGATTTCGTTTGTTCTGCTTACTGATCACTTAATCCTTTGACCAGTCCTGCGATCGTAAAAGTTTATCTGGGAGAGCGTATAAAAGAGATCCATAACGGCGCTCGTGAACAGGAGGTCATCACTTAAATTTACGACCCTTCTCGGGCGTACACTCGCGCACACACACTCAGGCTGACGGAAATGGGAAATGCTAACACCACGATCACCTCGACTGAATATTACCAAACTGTCATTAAACTAATGCATACGGGGTATTCCTACAGTTTTCTGAATGATATTAGTTGCAACATCAAGTTTACTGTGAGAAAGTGACAGAAATTCAAATATTTTTGGATAACCAGATACTTAGAAAACTGAACTTTAGGGCACAAAATCTACAGGAAACCGACTCGCACGGGTCGGTATCTTCACGGACATTCCAGTCGCCATCCCAAGCAGAAAATAGATCGAAACATTGGCGTATCTGGCTAAAACTAACTTTTAGACACAGTACTTCGAGGACGAGCTCGATCATTTAAGAACTGCCTTCAGATGAAATGGCTACTCTGTCAAAGAGAAAAACTGGGCACGACACCATAAATGATCTGGAGCTTCCAATTAAAAAGGAACCAACTAACGGGAAAGTTTTATTCCCATTTGGAGAAACGGTCGCAGATCGCATCAGCAGAGTAATCAGAATTCAGGTATTGACACTCTCTTTAAACTAACAAGCAAGGTGCGTAAATATTTGAACACTGCAAAGGACTGACGTCCGTCGCTAGCCATAGCAGAAAAAGTCCCTCCAGATACAGCTAGTGTTAGTTCTTATCACAGCACAGATAACAGCGCACGAGGCTGCTCAGCCTTGTCCTCCGGTCCGATCGTTACTACTGTCGCATGTCACATTTTTTATCGCTCTCTTGTTCGGTACACATTTGACGACTCCGTTTCTGGAGGTCTGTTTGAATTTGTTCGCGAAACGGCCTGATGAACTAACTTCAACGCTAATTAACTCGGAAGCGGCGCAACATATCAACTTTCCTTGACAGTTACACTACTGGCCATTAAAATTGCTACACCACGAAGATTACGTGCCACAGACGCGAAATTTAACCGACAGGAAGAAGATGCTGCGATATGCAAATGATTAGCTTTTCAGAGTATTCACACAAGGTTGGCGCCGCTGGCAACACCTACAACGTGCTGACATCAGGGAAGTTTCCAACCAATTTCTCATACAGAAACAGCAGTTGACCTGCGTTGCCTCCTGTAAGGAGGAGAAATGCCTACCATCACGTTTCCGATTTTGATAAAGGTCGGATTGTAGCCTATCGAGATTGTGGTTTATGGTATCGCGACATTGCTGCTCGCGGTTGTCGAGATCCAATGACTGTTAGCAGAATATGGAATCGGTGGTTTCAGGAGCGTGATACGGAACGCCGTGCTGGATCCCAACGCCCTCGTATCACTAGAAGTCGAGATGACAGGCATCTTATCCGCATGGCTGTAGCGGATCGTGCAGCCACGTCTCGATCCCTGAGTCAACAGATGGGGACGTTTGCAAGACAGCAACCATCTGCACGAACAGTTCGACGACGTTTGCAGCAGCAGGGACCATCTGGCGGAGACCATGGCTGCGATTACCCTTGACGCTGCATCACAGACAGAAGCGCCTGCGATGGTGTACTCAACGACGAACCAGGGTGCATGAATGGCAAAATGTCATTTTTTCGGGTGAATCCAGGTTCTGTTTACAGCATCATGATGGTCGCATCCGTGTTTGTCGACATCGGAGTGAACGCACATTGGAAGCGTGTATTCGTCATCGCCATACTGGCGTACCACCCGGCGTGATGGTATGGGGTGCCATTGGTTACACGCTTCGTTCACCTCTTGTTCACATTGACGGCACGTTCAACAGTGGACGTTACATTTCAGATGTGTTACGACCTGTGGCTCTACACTTCATTCGATCCCTGCGAAACTCTGCATTTCAGCAGGATAATGCACGACCGCATGATGCAGGTCCTGTACGGGCCTTTCTGGATACAGAAAATGCTCGACTGCTGCCCTGGCCAGCACATTCTCCAGATCTCTCACCAATTGTAAACGTCTGGTCAATGGTAGCCGAGCTACTGGCTCGTCACAATACGCCAGTCACTACTCTTGATGAACTATGGTATCGTGTTGAAGCTGCATGGGCAGCTTTACCTCTACATGCCATCCAAACTCTGTTTGACTCAATGCCCAGGCGTATCAAGGCCGCTATTACGGCCAGAGGTGGTTGTTCTGGGTATTGATTTCTCAGGATCTATGCACCCAAATTGCGTGAAAATGTAATCATATGCATTTCTTTATGGTGTAGCAATTTTAACAGCCAGTACTGTATTTCTTAGCGCAACCTATCCTGAAACACACTTACTAGCTTTTCAGACTATTTCAGACCACTCTGTATAAAATCCTTTGCATGTGCTCCCAAGGGTACACCGAACCACAAAAAGAAACGTTAACACTAGCCCTAAGTAACACAAGAGCAATTGTCGTACGGGAAAGGAGATAATCGGAAGTAGCAAATCGTACACTGGAACCTGGGACCACCTAATTCATTTCTCTGATACCGTGGTTTTATCAAGAGCTATTCATTACTGCGCTAGGATGTAGAGAGAGGGCATAGAGATTCAGAAACACAAATACAACTTTAACAGAAAATAAGGAGAACTGAAAGCTGACAAGCTGTGAGCCTTATTAGTAAACAAAGTTCCATGACGTAAGTCAGCGTGACTCCGCAATCTTACGCAAAGGTCTCATGACGTCATAAACTGATCGTTCGGTGGACACATATAAAGAACTCGGCTTGCTCAGTTTGTTTGAGACTGTAACTGTTTTCTGAGTTGTCATAGCCTCTGAGGATGTCTCCAGTATTGGAAGACAAAACTTTAGACAGGAATTACTCCTTGGACCACGGCGCAACCCCCATTAAACATATGTCAACAGAAAAGGCTGTGCAACATGCTGATTATAATTTCATATTTATGTGAGTTTATTTTCAGTACGGAGACCACCCATTCCTTCTGATAAAGAATGGTGTGAGGACATGATGGCTGCTTGGTGTGCTGAATGTCCAGAGGATGTGCACGTGCAATTCATTGTGGGGATGGCGAAATACAGGTTTTCGCCTATATCGGTTCTTTTCGTCGCTAGGTTAACAGGAGTGTAAACCGCCCAGAATAACTTGTTTCTGTTTTATTCGCTTTACTTCCAGTAATAAACATGGACTTCAAACAAAGATTGAAAAATTTTAACGAAGTTCAAGGATTTATAACTGAGGCCAAACAAATACCGAGAAATACCAGTCACTCAGAACTAAAATACCGGTATCATTTTAAACTGGCCCGTTTTTCGCATCTGAGCTCATCCACGTATTCTGGACTTTGAAGAAGATCGAATCATTGGCATAAGGCACATGACAGCTTCATTCTGAGAGATCGCACAGACATTTGACTGGAGTACAATGGTTGCAGAACGAATGGTGGTGAGGCGAAACAAAATCTGGACAATAGCGTGGCAACAAAAGCGGGTGCGGGTTTTTCCAGAAGGGCTGCGCCACGATAAGGTCGCAGATCTTTTCGACTGGTTCTGGCCAAGAGACGGATAACAACAAATGAAATCCGAAAAGGATTACTGGAAGCTGGACTGAGGTCCTTTACTGTATTTCATGTGTTTTTGTGTTAGTGTTGAGTTCAGCGCTGAAGCCTTAGGCCTAATTTTACTTTATTTTCCAGCCCTGCACATTTCATGACGCAAGAAGCACGTCAAAACAATGCACCACAAACGTTTGTTTACTTTCTCCTGCGTAAATGCATATTGTATATGAGTTTCCTTCGTGTGGCATTGCGTAATGACGTGTACATGCGTTTAGCTTGGGAACTCAAATAAACATTAATGGTGCAATATTTTATCATGTTTTAAGAAATTTGAAGCGCTGCAAGCCAAACGAAGTTATGCAAGAAATAAAAGAGCGGCAAACGCAATAATATTCTAAATATACGCTGTCAGAAGAAACTTCCACATCCAGGTGAAATCCGACGAAAATAGCTATCATAGATGATGTTTTAAACGAATAAAACGAAACGCATATGTAAAATAAAAATGCATTTTTTAGAAGTTGCGAGGATGGATCTGAAATACTTTAATCATTTTAAAGGGCCTGCGGACACTGTAGCCATATAAATGGAGGAGTGCAGCCAGCTATTCCTCTGATTAAGAGTGCTACTTGGAAAGTAGGGTACGATGGATTGCAAAATGGAAACCACAGACAAAATCAAAAATGTTTTATTTGCAACAGTTTGCTACACCTTCCAGCTACTTCTCTACATAGTTCTCACTCCCACTTAGACATTTGTCGCACCGTTGTACCAACTTTCCGACACCCTCGTCGTAGAAGGCAGTCGTCTGTATTTTCCGCTACTTCTCTACGTTGGCCTGTGATTTGTGCAGCAGAGCCGCTGTGGCCGAGTGGTTCTAGGCGCTTCAGTCCGGAACCGTGCTGCTGCTACGGTCGGAGGTTCATATCCTGCCTCAGGCATGGATGTTTGTGATGTCCTTAGGTTAGTTAGGTTTAAGTAGTTCTAAGTCTAGGGGACTGATGACCTCAGATGTCCCATAGTGCTTAGAGCCATTTGAACCTTTTTTTGTGGTTTGTGCAAAAATATTGTCTTCATAATCAACGGTTTACGCGAGCCGAGGTGAACATCAGACGAAGCCAAGTCCAGATTGTACAGTGGGTATTAAGCAGACCCCATCGAAAAAGCTGCACGGGTGTCCTCATCGCCCGTGCAGTATGCGGCCGAGAATTGTCCAGAAGAAGGAAATTCATGACAGATACGTTATTTAGAAGTGCATGAACTCGGGCGAAACTTCACAGCAGTCGCCCACACATGGGACGAGGCTCTTTACGTGCTCATTGTGCGCTCAGAACTGAAAAGTGCGACGCGATGCTATCGACAAACATACTATAGACACTGCCCAACACACCTGTACAAAGATTCATCGGATTTTCACTGTCGTTTCCATTTCGCGACCTATCGGATCTTACTCTCCTGACAGCCCTTGTATATCAGGTACTCACAAACACTCGTTATGTAAACTCCTAGAATAAATCGTAAAGAAGTCAAATCCGTGGACTTTGTTGACTAAGCATGTGGTCCGCCTCAACATATTCACCATGGCATGAGAGCTGTGCTGAGATGGTCAGGGATGGAGGATCCTGCAAAATGTGCTGGCATGCAATCAGCGGCACAAACCGCTTCATGCGGTGCTAGCCTGAGAGGGCCACCAGAGACACCACAGCCAGAATCTTTGTGTACAGGACGTATCTTGGTAGTGGTCGCCTAAGGCGCTAGTCTGAAAATTGTATACAGTGCGTAACATAATTAGTAGCGAAACTGACACGAACGAAGGTGTACGAGAGAAAAGGGCGCTAAATGATAAGACTCCTGTGTCGAAACGTGGTCCTGAATCGGCCCTATATACAGAAGCGTGGCTTCTTCGTAAACTGACAGCACGTTGCCGACCTGTAACAATGCATTGTTAAGGCCACCTAACTGTAGCACTAAACCATTTTCGTTAGTCACAGATTGACAAGTGGAAAGCTGATCTGTGAAGCAGGTTGCAAACAAAGAACATCGTACAAAACAAGTGACTGTTTCTTGTAAACACTGAATGCGAGTAGCCAACATCACAGGAGAAAATTGTTGGACACATTAATATAACAGTGGAAGTTAAAAATATCGTCGGTTGTATTTTCCCCATTAATGAACTTATTATTTATTCATCAACATGTCATTTTGATATTGTACATGTCAGCTTAATACTATAGTGAAACATAATAAAAATTATCAATAAAGCATAGTTAAATGTCAGTTCATTCATACATAGAGGGATATAATTACTTACCAGTCTACTTTCAGAATGATATATACATAGAGTAAAATATATTTTCTTCAGATACATACTTACAAACGAGTTAGCTAATAATGACAACCCTAATATTTCACAATTAATTCAGATTTCATCTGTAGTTCATGTAGCGGCCGGAGTGGCCGTGCGGTTCTAGGCGCTACAGTCTGGAACCGAGCGACCGCTACGGTCGCAGGTTCGAATCTTGCCTCGGGCATGGATGTGTGTGATGTCCTTAGGTTAGTTAGGTTTAATTAGTTCTAAGTTCTAGTCGGCTGATGACCTCAGAAGTTAAGTCGCATAGTGCTCAGATCCATTTGAACCATTTTCAGTTCATGTACACACTACACAAGCATACACTGTTTGATTTAACCATGATAATACCCTGTATTCTTCTACTTTCTTCATTCTTACTTATTTGACGTAAAAGTAAACTTTATTGAAGATGAAGAAATTGTTGTTGATCTTATAAAGACTGTGGCAGTTTAATATTATCCAGCACAGTAACTGAGCACATGACTCTGATGATAAGTATTGTTCCATTGAAATGTGATGTAGAATAATGAAGATGTTTTATTAGTTACATATATTTGATATTTACCAACTCATCGTTCTTTAAATAATAATTAAGTATATAGTATGTCATATTTAATATTTCTGTTTTCCAGAAACAGCGAAAAATTAAAAGAAACTACTGCACTGTATTAAGAAAAGTTATTAAAAAATACAGATGGATGTGCACTATGTCTGAGATTAGCACCTCTGATAATAAAATGGAAACAATTTGGAATGTTGTTAAAAGGTAAGTAGGGCAACCAAGAGTACAGAAAGATTGTATTTCTATCAGACTGAGTAAAAATGTGTTAACAAAAAGTCAGAAGTAGGAAACATTTTTAATAATTATTTTAAGTGTTGTAAAGAAAAAAGGATCCAGCTATTCATCACAAAATGCAAGGCAGTATATGGTAGGGGCAATACCTATGCAATTTGTTAAAACTAAAATGTAACCCACCTCTCCTGCTGAAGTTAGGAAAATAGTGAAAGCTCGCATGTAACTGATGGTATTTCCAACAGAGTACTAAAAGCTTGTTCACAACAGATAAGTAGGATTCTCAGCCACATATGTAGTAGCTCACTGAAACAGGAAATTTTTCCAGGTAGACTGGATTATACTATTGTTAAATCATTGCATAAAAACAGGGATGGGTCCGATGCTAACAGCTACCACTCAATCTCACTTCTGACAGCTTTATCCAAAATTCTAGAAACAGTAATATATTCAAGAGTAGCTTCACATATTTGTAAAAATGAAGTACTAAAATAATGTCAGTTTGGTTGTCAGAAAGGCTTTTAACAGAATATGCTAATGTACTTTCACTGATCAAATAGAAAATGCTCTGAATAACCAAACATCACCCACTGGGATATTTTGTGATCTCTCAAAGGGTTCTGACTGTGTGAATCTTCTAGCTAAGCTTACGTATTGTGGTATGAGCGGGACATTACACAAATGGTTTAATTTATATTTCACTGGAATAATGCAGAAGGTTGAAATTACCAGAATAGATATTTTACAAAAATCAGAAGAGTGCTCTAACTGCAAAGGTATCAAGAATGGTTTTCCACAGGGTTCAGTCTTGGGTCCCTTCTTGTTCTTAACATGTATTAATGATTTGCCATACTATATTCATGAATAAGCAAAGCTGGGTGCTTTTTCCGATGATATAAGTATAATCATCACACCCAACAAATAAAAATCGTCTGACGAAATTGTAAATAATGTCGTTCAGAAAATTACTAGGTGGTTCTATGCAAGTGGACTCTCACTAAATTTTGAGAAAACACAGTACATAAATTCTGTACAGCAAATGACATAACACCATTGATAAATATAGACTCTGAACAGTAATGTGTTGTTAAGGCAGAATGTTCTAAATTTCTAGGTGTGTACAATGATGAGAAATTGAACTGGAAGAAACACATTGATGATCTGCTGAAACGGGTTCAGCTACCTATGCTATTGTGGTTATTGTAAATTTTGGTGATAAACATACAAATAAATTAGCATACTATGCCTATTTTCATTCACTACTTTCATATGGCATCATATATTGGGTTAATTCATTATTAAGAGAAAAAATATTCATTGCACAAAAGTATGTAGTCAGAATAATAGCTGGAGCCTACCCAAGATTACCCTGCAAACATTTATTTAAGGAACTCGAGATATTCACAGTGTCTTTGCTATACATATATTCACTTGTGAAATTTGTTATTAATAACCGAGCCCAATCTAAAAATAATAGCGAAGTGCATAGCTGCAACACTAAAAGAAAGGGTTATCTTCAAAGAAAGGTGTGCATTATGTTGCCATAAAAATCTTCAGTCCTTTGCCAAATAGAATTAAAAATCTGACCGACAACCAATCAACATTTAAAAACAAATTAAAAGAATTTCTGAATGACAACTTCTTCTACTCAATATTGATGAATTTTTAGACTGAAGTAGTAACTTTACAAAAAAAAATATGTAAAGAAAACGTACGTTAAACTGACACATTCGACGTTATTGCTAAATGTCATATTCATGATCTATGGAACAAGTATTAATGCAACGTAAAAATATTGGGTTTATTAAGTCTGCAAAGTCATTGGACACGAATAGTAAACTTTGATTCAGTGGTGGAAAATAATGTTTCGAGTTTTTGGTTTGTATTTCTCTTGCCAAGTGTAGTGTTTGGGTCTTGTTCCAAGACTGAGAATAGAGCTTCTAATACAATAACTATTAATGTTTTCTAATTGTGTGTAATGGGTCGGTAAATGTACTTATTCTGTGCAGTTAAAATCACAAACATATCTTACGACGAGGCATTTGTGCATAATGGGATGGAAAATGTAGATAGTCAGAGCAGTTAGAAGCCCCAACTACTCAAGCATATTTTACGATGAGCCATATTATTGCTTTTAGTTACTAATCTTGTGCCCATATTTGCCATTTCAAAACAATATTTATATTTTCTTTTTTTTTGCATCTGGTTCACAAAAAGTGATTCATAGTTAAGCACATAATTTACATAGCAACTGTGTGTAACATCGAGGATCTTAGTGCTAGAAACTGATGAGACTATTAAGGCAAGAAAATGCTAATGGTATTTTCTTTCTCAAGTAACACTCTTGTCACTCTCCCTGTCATTGGTAATTTTATATTCATACTTAATTTTTGTGTTTATTAAACAACCTATGCAGTTGCCAACTGCGTTCAAATGACAGTATTATTTTTTCCTCCTTAAACTGAAACGCATGTTTTCTTGTGTAACTTCAAAACTGATAGCTTCCAGGAATACTTTTCTGTGTAAAGTTTTGCCTCCCAAGTAACCTTTATATTCTCGAGAATGATTCAGTACAAAACGTGTCACACTCTGTCCAGTGCGAACAGAGTGACCTGAAGTAGCTATGTACAACAAACATTGGATGTACCCGGAAAAGTGTGGAAATGGAATCCATTTCAGGCACGTGCTGCGAAATTAAAACTCAGTGGACTGGGACTCTTTGCATACCGGATTATTCAGAGACGGAGGGTTTCTCATTAACAGAAGTATTACAGAACTTTTATTATTAAATCCCTGTTGGAGAAGAACGTCGCTCGTGTGGCAAAATTTATTACCGATGTAAAAAGTAGTATTTCACTTTTTTACTGCGGAACATCACATTCCGTATTTCTGTTCAAATCTGCGCTCAAGAATAAAAAGCAGTTTCGTCGAAATGACCTCTCAACCGACGGAAATGTGCTACGAATTTTAAAAGAAATCCATCGTGAACAGTCACAGAAACAGGTGCCAGTGTTCTGTTGCCCATTTATCACCACACAGGGGACACATGCAGAGTAATTAAAGCCGTCCTCCTGCTTTCTACAAAGACAACAAAAACGACACAGTGTCGTTTTGCTGCACAATCGAGAACTTTATGACTTTTTAATCACGGTAAATATCTTCATCTTTCTGACTCTAATCAGAAAAATGGAAATACTTTTCGACGAAACTAGTGAAATATGAATCTCATGGATTGCATGTTGCAGTCGTTCAGTATTAACGGTATAAATCTGCACTGAAATGTTAGGCTGGTGTGCAAGTTCGTTGAGTGTTTGTTTTGCGTGTTGTTATTCCGGTTGTTATGAGTTTTTTTATCGATTGTCGTTTTTGATTTGTAATTCAATGTTGCTGTTCGAGATTACGTATTGTAATTTCGTCATTTCCATCCTGAATCACTACTGGTGACGAGAAACGATGCCCTTAAGGTAGCTTAGGGAAAAGAAAGGAATTGTTGACCCCAGCTATTCCTCTCATTAAGAGGTCTGATCGGAAAGTAGGGTCCGTTAGGTTGCCAAATGGAAACCACAGAAAAAATCAAAAATGTTTTATCTCAAACAGTTCGCTACTCCTTCCAGCTACTTCTCTACATAATTGTCACTCTGACTTAGACATTTGTCGCACCGTTGTACCAATTTTCCGACACCGACGAGAAGTTAGAGTTCAGAACACTGAACACAAAAACGGAATTGCAGATGTGAAATACCCACTTATAGAAACGAACAGCGACACCGTTCTATTGCAGGCAGAGGTTGTGTTGTAGGATCCTGCCTGTACTGATTCATGTGACACTCCTCAATATTGCGTGGCTAATGGACTGAGCGAATGCTCATGTTTCACATAACTGTAACCCACTACCTGTCTCAGTGTTTTTTTAGGTGCTCACTCCTACCATTACACTTTACAGTCCATTGCGAACTAGCACCTGAATTACCTACTTAGCACAGGTTTAAGTTGCCCTCGCAAATCACAGTCTCTAATCTGTGCTAAATACTGCGTATATATCCTGCCCCTAAATACACGCTCTAATTGCAGTGTTCACACTGTAATGTTTAACACTGATTATATTGTTTTGTTGATTATTTTTATACTGCCAGTAACGATAAGTCTAGCGCCCCAATATTGCGATCCCTCTGTAATCCAGTGGGTACTCGGATGGATTAAATATTTCCGCAGTAAATTGCTTGATGACTCGAATAAAACTTTAAGCATTTTATATGCACTGATAAAAAAACCTCCTAACTTTCGTGTGACTGTTTCACGATGTGGCTGGTTGTTGAAACATGAGTCGAGCTTGTAATAAATAATTTACAAGCAATGTTACTTCTTCACACGTATCGCCATCATTGACACATCTCTATCAGTAACCGGTAGTTGCAACACGGAAACTCACTACACTTCTTTGTGCAGCAAACGCTCGCTTCTAATTTAGGGGAGTTTTTCGGTACAACACAGAATATTGACTCCCGACTGTTTCTTACTAAAAAATAATTGGATTTGAAGGCGTTCCCTGCGCTATCGATGCTGCAAGACACAGTGCGTTTATGCAGTTATTTCTTATAAGCCACTGTCATACGTGAAGTTTCCCTGCTTGCGTGTTTCATGAAGTGGAGAAATATCGAGCCAAGAGAAGAAGAACAAATATTTTACTGTACACAATGATGAATTTTAACGGCAGGAATAAAAAAAGTAAGCTGTAGCACATCGCTAAAAACTTTCTTACGCCGAAACTATTCCTAGCTAAAACAATGTTATCTTGACAACTCTTTAGCAGTCACCCACAAGGGTCGAGCTTTCGTGTAGATTTACACAGTAAATAAAGTCAGTAATGTGCTGGGTCTTCTTAGACCTGACAGTTTCAATCGATCGAGGAGCCACACCTGTTACGATACTAGACAAGTCTTCTGTGGCTCTTGCTGTGACAAGCTAGTCAAACTTGTTAGTGTGAGAGCTTTGATCCTCAGCTGATCACTTTGTTAACCATAGACCGCATATTATTGAAAGCGATTGTCAGATGAAATGTTCGTTTGGCATTTATTTAGACACCATTTGTCATTTGATAATAAAAAAGAATAAATCAATTGTTATTTAGACCACAACTCCTCCCTGTGTTCCGATTTGCATTACCTTTGCCGTTTTATTAAAGCCATGGATTTGTCAAAAGATCAAGGTGCAGTCATAATGAAATTGAATATACTCATTAACATTTCTTGGTATTTTGATTAAGATGCAAGAATATTATTTTTATTTTTATTCAAGGTATTAATTTTCAATGGCTCCCCGTCAGTCAGATCCTTTTCTTTTACACACCAAGCAACAGCCTGCAATTGTTGACCTAAACAACCACCATCTTACAATTGGCAACCGCTCCCAGTACCTTACAGTTATCAACCACTGCCAGAATCTTGCTATTGGTAAACCACGGAAACTTGCAAACAGCATTAGAAACTGAGGTCTGTCTTTAAATGTTGGGAGATGTCATGTACTCGCGTGAGACAATGTTATAAGAACCACACAGATTTTGAAAGGGACGTCAATGTACGTCTCCAATTTGCTAGCTGTCGTGAAATATCCAGATTCGTGCGGCATCCAGAAGTTACAGCGACCCGCGCGGAGTGGCAGCGCGGTCCGAGACGCCATTTCACGGATTATGCGGCCCCTCGGCCCCTCGGGCATGGGTGTGTGTGTGTTGTTCTTAGCATAAGTTAGTTTAAGTAGTGTGTAAGTCTAGAGACCAATGACCTCAGCAGTTTGGTCCCTTAGGAATTCACACACATTTGAACATTTTTTACATTTGAACATTTTTTAGTTAGAATGGCCCGACGTTGGACTGCATTGGAACGTGAAGATAGGCGCACTCGTTACCAAGATTCTCGTCGACTACGTATGAGTACCGCAAGGTTGGATCGTTGTATCCTGCACGAAGCACATCGCAGTCCCTTCACATCTGTACTTGCCAACCCAGAACAAATGATGGACTCCCTGCCACATTCTGTGTCATCTTGGACTGCTGGTCGGAGACTAACAGCACCCAGAGTAGGGAATTACCGTCCCATGCATGGGCTGCCGTTCACAAAATGAACAGCTGTCTCTGGAGTAGTGAAGCCTCCCGTATGGGTGGATTCCTGGTGAATGGTGTCCCATTGTGTTCAGCAATGAATCGCAGTGCAGCATACCCAGGACGACCAACGTCAGCAGCTGTGACGGTGACCTGAGCAGATTTCTCATCCTTCCAAAGCTTTGGAAAGGCACAACTGTGTCACTCCTTGTATCCTGGTGTTGAGAGCCATCGGGTATGACTTCAGCTCGAGCCTGGTAGTCATTGAGAGAGCTCTGATAGCACAGATACATCCCTAACACCTTGACTTCTCATGTGTTACGAGCTTTGGGATTTTTCAACAGGACAATGCTCATCCATATATGGCACGTTTCTCTATGAACTTTCTGGGTGATATTGAGGTATTCCCGTGGCCAACAAGATCCCCACTTCTGTCCTCGATGGAACACGTGTGGCACAAGCACGGATGTCTACTCCGTCCCTGTGCTAGGATCCATGACACAAAGGACGAATTACAAGAGTAGTGGGGCAATTTGCCTCTGGAGAGACATACATACTCCCAAACTTTAAATTATTAATTTGTAATTTGACTTGATTTTGTAATTATTAAAATAACATCACATACTCTCTCAATCCATAAATACGTTTCCTTCTCACCTCAGGGCCTCAATAGTCCTCTCTGGTGGCCATTCTAGCCGACACAGAGAATTGCAGCTGTGATCATTTATGCACCAGTCTATGCTGTGTATTTCTGCGAATTTGTAGTGATATCCTAGGGGTCTTCTGGGTGCTTCACATTTTTTGTTAGGTAGTGAAACTGGCGGCTGCTGGTGGTCGCTGCTTCCGTGCGGGTCAGTGTTCAAGCTCCGCGTCCTATCGTTATGACTGAACAACTTCTCCTTCATATCGCTGCCCGCCAGAACAGATGTAGATGAAAACTTGGTGGAGGTACAAGGTGCATCCTCCACCTCTTCCCACGCTAGCAGCATGATGCACGAAGTAACTGGGCAAGGGAATATTTGGGCCAGTGCCACCGAGTGCTCTACACTGACGTGTGAAGGTTTTGTCTGACGCCTGATGAAGAAAAATTATGCATGTGTCAGACAACACCTCCATGGGCTCAAATTGGAAATGGTGAAGTCCGTTTTAGGCTATTATCATATACAGATAAAGGACGTCGAGTGTCTTTTCAAGACTGTGAAATACTGGGACGAAACCCTTCAAGTTGTGTGTTTTAATGTCAGGCCTCACTCCCGTCTTGATCCTAGCACATGGGGCCCACTGAGATATTCACATAGGAGTTTTTCTGGTACTCTCTTTGTGTGTGTGTTGTGAGGTACTCTTCTTCCCACATACGAGTAGAATATCACGATAATTTACTACTATCTTTCTCTGAAATAGGCTTTACAGTGGAAAGAGATGATTCTGAAAAAGGGCTATGTAGTATATGGTAACCTATAAGGAATTTACGTTCTCTGCTGGTAGTCTAACTGTGCCAATAATCAAGGGCACCCATACGACAGTCTGTAGGGGGGTGTATACGTGATGGTATCAATATTTTGGAAGACGAACGATGACTTTTAAGTAGCCATACAAAAGTTCCATTTCCGATCCTGTTAAAATCCTGCGTAATACTGTTTTTTAAATCATTTTATTGAAGGAAGAACACCTGTTTGAACAAATTTATTAACGTTATCTGAGAGCTTGGGGGGCGCCCCCGGGTATAGGCGCCCTTGCCAACGCTCACACCTTTTCGGATGCAAAAGGGATGGAGATGGTTTATATTCAGTACACACACTATGGAACTTCGTCACAGTTGTTCAAGGAGTAATTATAACCTTTTAATTACGTTGAAGGTAACTAATTAGGGTTCTGACTGCTGGTAAATATTGATACCCTCATGCTAAAGTACCACAAGACTCCGCTAGAAGAGCTAAAACAATATCGCGCAGACCATTGGTGAGCAAAGTATTGTGCCGTAAATCGTCCTCCGCATCCGAAGGAGAACAAAACTGCAACAGTACATGCTCTGTTCGTGTAAAACAAAGCAGTAACCACATGACTCAGTGCTTGTTGGGGCAGATGCGTCCAGAGTGGTCAATCAATCAGAATGACGAAGAACTACGTGTCGGACCACTACTCTGTGAAGCACGATATTAGAAAGAGAAGTGAATCTCGAAGACCGACGTACCACAGTGGAGCTGTAGTAAAAAAAAAAAAAAAAAAAAAAAATAAGAACCATCAGAAACGGATTTGCGTGTACCTGGCATCGGTAAGCACTGTATCCATAGTTTATTAGTACTGTCACTGTGGCCGGCCGCTGTGGCCGAGCGGTTCTAGGCGCTTCAATGCGGAACCGAGCGGCTGCTAGGTTTGCAGGTTCGAATCCTGCCTCGGGTATGGATGTGTGTGATGTCCTTAGGTTACTTAGGTTTTTTCCCTGTGTATACAGCTAGTGAAATGCGTGTATTCGTAAAAGTACACGTTTCATTGTATTGAGTTGAAGCATCGACAATGGCAGTAATTTCTCGTCCGGTCCTGGGCTGAAATGGGTATGCAACGTTTCTTTAGAATGTTCCTCTTACGTACTGAAACCGTACGTAAAAATAAAAGAGACTGCAATATTACACACGGTAAACAATGAAAAACAACAAGGCTGACGACGAAGTCACTACGACTAGAATTTTAGAATGTAGAACGCTCCGATCAAGTGGACAGGGCGCAGATTCGTGGCTGAGTCGGCTACTTGCTGGTCACTGTTGGCTTAGCGGAAGCGTTTGGCGGGCAGCCGGCCCTGCAGGCGCCTGACGTAGCGATGACGCAGCCGGGGCGCGAGCGACTGCGGCCGCGGCAGCACGCCGCTAAGTGAATATCGATAATGGAAATTAGTTGGCAGCTGCGGCGGCCGCGGCGGCTGCAGCTCCGTAATCTGTGTGGTCCTCCCGGAATGGGGCCACCGGAACCCCTCTTGCTGCCGCGCCGGGGCCGTAAATTTCCGACCGGTATCAGCGTCAGCACGGCTCGTTTCAGACCGGATGGGGCTATTGTTTGTGATAGAGCATACAGCTTACCTCCGTAGTCTTAACATTTCGGGTTCCCTAAACGACGCCATCGGCTAATATAAAACTGAAAGACGAACCCGCCTTCCCCCTCTCCCTCCTCCCTTACTGTTGGGTGACGTACGGTTTTTACGCTTTAGTTCGATGTCCTACCTGTAATTTTCTCCCACTGCGGGAGATACTGCCAGATAATTAATTGTTTTAAAATTCCGACGTCAATAAATTTTGAAAGCAAATACGAGAAGTAATCGTAAATATTAAGTTACAAGATAATTTTTAATCTAGGGCAGCCACAGCTAGTAATTATACATAATTGATTGACCATTCATAGAGTATAACACGGATGTTAACGTACAGATCTTAAAAATTTTATAACATAAAACTGAACGAAAAGTGCAGTAGCGTACAACAGCTGTATCTATTGACGTACAGGGTGATTATAACTAAAGTTAATCTTTCAAAACGGTATAGAAATAACACCACTGGTCAGAATGAAGCCAAATTGCAACGGAGTATTATCGGAGAACGGGCAAAACGTATGGCAGAAGAAAAAAAAATAGTGTGAAAATTGATCAATAAGTAGCGCTGTGTGCGTCATGATATGTAAATGAAAACACCTGTCACGCGCACGACCCACTGGAGTTGGTATAAACACGCCGGGTACACGGCTTTTCCTCCTTCCGCGCGTGCGACGTTCGCCATGACTGCCTCAATGCAGGATCGCGCTGTACTTGTAAAGCTGTAGTACAAGAATGATGACTGGGCCTACGACGCTCTGCTCAAGTTCCGGGCACTGAAGAATTTGAAAAAAAAAAAAAAGCGTGGATCTGGAGAAAATGATTCGGAAATTCGAAAACACGGGTTGTTTTGGCGTGGAACCTGACGGAGGAAACGGATTGATTCGACGTCAGCGGAAGCAATGGCCACAGCAATGCAGGAGGAGACGAGTGGTGGGGTGCAAACGTGCATGGAGAATTGCCCGAAAGTTGGACATATCTGTGAGCACGGTGCGTAAAATCCTACGAAACATTCTTCTTTGCTATCCATTCAAAATTATCCTTGTGCACGAGTTGCTTCCTGTTGACCTCTCAGTAAGACAGACCTTTGCTTAGAATTTCTTGCTCGCATGAAAGTGGGCAATGATTGACTGTGGAAGGTTTTGTGGACAGACGAAGCCCACTTCCATGTGACAGGATATGTCGATACACAGAATTGTCGAATATGGGAAACGGAAAATCCACACGCAAATTAACCAATACCACTTCATCCTGAAAAAGTCACTGTGTGGTGCGGGCTTAAGGCATCATTTATCATATGGTCATATTTTTTCGAAGAGACAGGTGCTTCCGGTCCTGTAACCTGTACCGTCACTGGTAAGCGCTATGAGTGTGTTTTGCGCAACCACGTCATTCCAGCTCTCCAAGAGCGCGGATGTGTGGATGGGACCAATTTTATGCAAGATGGCGCATCTCCACACTTTGAAAATCCAGTTAAGCAGCTGCTGAAGCGCCATTTCGGAAGTGCTAGAATTATGAGCCGCCATTCCCCTGGAGCCTCGCCGTCCCGATCACCCGATTTTAACCGTGTGACTTCTGGCTGTGGGGCTATATGAAAGATATAGTGTTCACTGTTCCGACTGCAAGCTTAGCTGCATTTAAGGCACGCATTCTGAACGTGACCCCGGAAACACTTCGATCAGATGTGGAACATGCTGTTTCTCGATTTCAACTGGTTGCACAAAACGGTGGACAGCCTATAGAACATGTTTTGCGCCAGTCACATGGAAATTAATAATCCGATATTACCAGAATGAGATTTTCACTCTGCAGCGGAGTGTGCACTGATATGAAACTTCCTGGCAGATTAAAACTGTGTGCCGGACCGAGACTCGAAATCGGGCCCTTTGCCTTTGGCGGGCAAGTGCTCTACCAACTGAGCTACCCAAACACGACTCACGGCCCGTCCTCACAGCTTTACTTCTGCCAGTACCTGGCCTCCTACCTTCCGGCACACAGTTTTAATCTGCCAGGAAGTTTCATATCAGCGCACACTCCGCTGCAGAGTGAAGATCTCATTCTGGAAACATTCCCCAGGCTGTGGCGAAGCCATGTCTCCGCAATATCCTTTCTTTCAGGAGTGCTAGTTCTGCATGGTTCGCAGGAGAGCTTCTGTAAAGTTTGGAAGGTAGGAAAGAGGTACTGGCAGAAGTAAAGCTGTGAGGACGGGGCGTGAGTCGTGCTTGGGTAGCTCAGTTGGTAGAGCACTTGCCCGCTTAAGGCAAAAGTCCCCAGTTCGAGTCTCGGTCCGGCACACTGTTTTAATCTGCCAGGAAGTTTCAATCCGATATGATTTTGATTGATGCTTTTTATGTGGTTTTTGGGCTCAGGACAATTAAAAACCGATTCTTCCCATCCAATGTGATATGACCTTGCCGTTATACTGATACTAACAGTATCACACCTGTACACCCATGCACACTGAGTTGTACACTTTAGGCATTGTATATGATTCATTCGTTATTTTTAGTCGACCATTATTAAATAATGATTCTTACATTGTGTAACTATTGTTTTTTCTGCTATACGGTTTCCCATTCTCCCACAATATTCCGTTGCAATTTGACGTCGTTCTGACCAGTGGTGTCATTTCTACAGCGGTTTGAAAGTTTAACTTTAATTATAATCACCCTGTAGATTAGATACTCACAGAAATGTTTTCTGAATTTATAAGTTACATCTTCTGTGTATACTTGTACAGAAATTTTTACAAATTAATACTTTGATAATGGGGAAATGATTTTATCTGTAACATTTTCAAAGTACTGAGCGAATAGATTTAAATAAGGAAGAAAATATTCAGTACCAGGTTAGGAAATTAGGTTTGGATCACACACGCGGCGCACAAGGCTATGAGTCGTCCAGTATGTTGCTGGAGGGTGTGTGTGGCTGCCGCCCCGGTAGTGAGACGGTTAAGGAACTCGAACTAATGCTGACCCGGGTTAGTTTGATTTCCTCAACTGTCTCAGGAGCCGAACGGCAGTCACCACACGCTCTCCGGCAAGACACTGGGCACCTCGTACTTTGTGTTGTCAGCCACTACCATTACTGTTCTATTGGTGACAAGCACACATAAGCGTGTCAGCTTCCCGTAAGATTGACCTTCAACATAATATTCCCGCTTTCGTTCATTGTTTGCCCTCCAAAACGTGTTCAACATAATTTTATTCAGTGTACTTTTACATATTAATTTTATTAGCTTTCATCATTAACTTGTTTTTTTGTTCTTTAGTCACTCCCTGACTCAGTATGTTCCTGAATAACATTTACGAGGGGCATCGTCCTTTGCTTGATATAGGTCCACAGGAACATATTTTAATTCTTCAAGTGACAAATAGTTCTTGGTGATTCTAACACAGGTCAGTCCCGTTTTTGTCACTTGTCCCACGTTACGTGGGACTGTCACATTCTTTTTTATTTTAGTTATCGCTTCACTGTGTTTTAGTCAGGGATAAGTTTCTGATTCCTAATCCCTGGACATTCATCATTGATTATGGTTTTACCAGTTGAAGAAAGCTGGGAACTTGGTATAGCCACGCCAGCAGTTACTCTGCGGCATTATGTAATAGCTCTTTATACTATATAGCATAGCATTGTAAGTAACCACCTTTGGTATAAAATTAGAAATCTTATTTTATTATATACGACTAGGCCCGTTATTTGTGGGTGTATGTTATCTTGACCAGATGCTTAATATTTTGTTCCTTATTAAAATCTATTCACTCAGTGCCTTGAAAATATCTTAGATAACTTAATTTCCCCATCTTTAAAGTATTAATATGTAAAAATTTCTCTACAGAAATACATCAGAGGGTGCAACTAAAAAGTTGTGAAACCGGTTATTTGAGTCTCTATTGCAGATCAATAAATTGAGCTACTGCGGGCTGTTGGAGTTTCATACAGTTTTCTGTTTTAAAAATTTATATACTTGTTTGTGAACACCTGTGTTATACTGTATAAATGATCATTCAATTACGTATTAAATCATAATATAGAAAATAGCAACTTATGATAGTCCTTCTCTACATATTCACCCTTCATAGCGACCCATTTTCCCAAAACGATGGATGATTTGGTGGAGATCTGGCTTTCGGAAGTCTTCATATTAGCTTTTCAGCGTGTGTTCCACCTCCAAAGTCCCCTCGTCTTTATTGTTGAAATGCATGTCTCAGAATGATTTCTTAACCAAGGAAAGAGAAAGAAGTCACTATTAGGAGCCTTGTCAGGAGAACACGGGGGCTAAGGCAAAATTTGATAAGAAACGAAACAGCATATTTGATTGTGTTTCTGCGAAATGAGCAGGGGCGTTTTTGTGGAGTAAAATCACCCACTGGGACAGCTTCCCGCTTCTTGACTGAGATTTCGGTAGTACGCTCGTCTGACGGTTCGCCTCTCAAGAGCGTATCTGTTGGTAGTACACATTGGCAGTCCCCAAACAACAGCGTCATCGTTCCCGATGATGGCTGGTTCTTCACCTCATTGGGCTGTAGTGAATCCATGTGATTCCACTATTTGCTTTGCTCCTTCGTCTGGAGGCTATAGTTATACATTCAATACTCGTCCACGGTGAATAGCCAGCTAAGGAAGTCGTCTCGATTGCCCTTGTGAGGCCTCAAAGTAGTTCAGAGTCACACTATATATACATTTTTTTAAAAAAAATGTGTCACGTATATCAAAATAACAGAATAGTGTAATTGCATAGGTTCAAATGGTTCTGAGCACTATGGGACTTAACGTCTGAGGTCATCAGTCCCCTAGAACTTAGAACTACTTAAATTTAACTAACCTAAGGACAACACACACATCCATGCCCGAGGCAGGATTCGAACCTGCGACCGTAGCAGTCGCTCGGTTCCAAACTGAAGCGCCTAGAACCGCTCGGCCACTTCGGCCGGCTGTAATTGCATAGGATTCCGCGGCCACAGACAGTTAACAGGAAAGTTTTCTGAGTGTACTACCTCGTCACATCTTAAATACGTCGCTGATAAAACGAACGTTTCGGCCACGGTTACAGTGGCTTTCTTCTTGTCTACCCAGAATGTTTCCGGTTATACCTAGAAGAACACCACCGTAACCGTCGCCGAAACGTTGGTTGCATCGGAGATATTTATTTACGGCATGGCGCGGTATGATATGCAGAAGACTTACATGTTAAATGAACAGCACTTTGATAGTTTAATCCATTTTGCTGTGGGATGTCTTACGGGATGAGGTAAGGAACCGGTCAGAACTACCTAAATCAGATTTTTAAACGGGTACGACGACAGTGCCATCTGCTAGTGGGTAGAGGAAACAACATTCGGCTAATGAGGCCTGAGAAGAGTACTACTTAAAAAGCAGTCGTAGGTTGCAGAGTGTTCTTTATTTACTTAAGAAAGACGCGTTTCGCCCGGACAGAGTATTATGAGGTTGTCTGAAAATATAAGGTGACGACGATAGTACAATAAATCCTGTGCGGTCCTATTCTTCTGCTTTGTCAGCCTCAGCTCACAGGCGTCACTGGATGCGGATATGGAGGGGCATGTGGTCAGCACACAGCTCTGCAGGCCGTATGTCAGTTTCCGAGACCTGAGCCGCTACTTCTCAATCAAGTAGCTCCTCAGTTTGCCTCACAAGGGCTGAGTGCGTTCCCCTTGCCAACAGCTCTCGGCAGGCCGGATGATCACCCCAGTGCGAGCCCAGTACGACAGTGCTTAACTACGGTGATCTGACGGGAACATGTGTTACCACTGTGGCAAGGCCGTTGGCATAAACAGAATGAAATCGTTGTTCCCAGAATGAGATTTTCACTCTGCAGCGGAGTGTGCGCTGATATGAAACTTCCTGGCAGATTAAAACTGTGTGCCCGACCGAGACTCGAACTCGGGACCTTTGCCTTTCGCGGGCAAGTGCTCTACCAACTGAGCTACCGAAGCACGACTCACGCCCGGTACTCACAGCTTTACCTCTGCCAGTACCTCGTCTCCTACCTTCCAAACTTTACAGAAGCTCTCCTGCGAACCTTCCAGAACTCATTCTGGAAACATCCCCCAGGCTGTGGCTAAGCCATGTCTCCGCAATATCCTTTCTTTCAGGAGTGCTAGTTCTGCAAGGTTCGCAGGAGAGCTTCTGTAAAGTTTGGAAGGTAGGAGACGAGGTACTGGCAGAAGTAAAGCTGTGAGTACCGGGCGTGAGTCGTGCTTCGGTAGCTCAGTTGGTAGAGCACTTGCCCGCGAAAGTCAAAGGGTTCGAGTCTCGGTCGGGCACACAGTTTTAATCTGAAATCGTTGTTATTTGGCTTCAGTTGTTATATTGGAGTTTGAATATGAGGAGAATAAGGTGTTACTCCCTGTGGGTTGTGGAACAAATCAGTAAAGTGCGCAACACAATTAAAGGCTGACTTCTTTGAAAGCCCGCAATCGTCTCGTATTGCGATGCAGAAGTTTTAAATTGGGCTCAACAGTGGCTACAGCCTACCTCTGTAATGATGCAGAAGCATAATGACCTGCAACATCGCCCTAGGGCTCGACAATGCTTCAGACAGCAAGTTGTCGTCACATTTGAACAAGAGCCGGAGGTCAGGAGTTCGTACGAAGTGGGTTGATAACGTTACGTTGGCACCAAATTTCGCTACAATTCTGCCACCGTGGATATGTCACGCGGTGAGAAGGTCGTCATTCCCCCTCTTATAAATATTTAACGCTTTCTTTTGACGCCTCCTCGATGAAATCATGCGGATTTCTTATGGGTGGCCAAGGAAAAAAATCCAGACACATGGACGCTCAAAATCGACCCTAAACGGCTTCAGGAGGTGGCATAAAGGGAGTCAATGAAACCACCCCTTCCACTGGGACGTTTTTTTCCCACACATTTGGCGGTCGGAAACGAGAGTTCACAGTCCAATGCGCAACAGGATGACAGTCTTGACAACATTCAATGCGGCTGACACTTTTTGTTGAATTTATCTTCACACTTAGGCTAGAGGCTGCGAAGCTGTTGGTATCCAGTGACTAATCGCTGTATCTTTGCTGTGACATATGGTTATTTAATTTACAAGATCAAAAGAACTTTATCTGTGTAGTTCATTGGCAGTTTCCTTAGGTAAATGTAATGTTCCTGAGCGAGAGATGGCGTAACTCGGCAAATAAAAGGAATTGTGTAACAACGTTTCTGAAATTAAAATTATACACAGTCAGATATGATAGGAATCTAAAAGGGAAAGAAAATAAAATCAACATGAAAATGCTTGGCAAAGAACGTGAAGCACCCAGAATGTGGTCTTATTTCAGTGGTTACAAAATCGAGTCTTATTTACAAAGAATTTGCCAATATGAGTCCAGTTATGTGTATGATGACGCATCCATGCTGGCCTGGATTAATGCACTGATTCGGTTGAGAAGTGCGTCACAGACCTATTGCATCCACTCTTGAGGCAATCTGACCGATAACTGCTGTAATTGGTTCTCCGTATCCCAACGCTGGGACGGAGTTACAATGTCCGAGCTGGTCGCACACACGTTGTACTGGGGACAGATCTAGGTACCTTGTTGGCCACTGAAGTACCTCGGCATCTTGCAGACGTTTCATAGAGACACGTGCCATATAAGGACGAGCATTGTTGAAGGATGGCACCACGATACTGTCGCTTTGGAAGTAACACATGAACATTGTGAACGACCTTGAAGAAAATGACTTATTGAGCCGGCCCGAGTGGCCGAGCGGTTCTAGGAGCTTCAGTCTGGAACAGCGCGACCGCTACGGTCGCAGGTTCGAATCCTGCCTCGGGCATGGGTGTGTGTGCTGTCCTTAGGTTAGTTAGGTTTAAGTAGTTCTAAGTTCTAGGGGACTGATGACCTCAGCTGTTAAGTCCCATAGTGCTCAGAGCCATTTGAACAATTTTTTGACTTATTGATACATAACCAAAACAGATTCAGAAAATATCGTTCTTGTGCAACACAGCTAGCTCTTTATTCCCATGAAGTAGTGAGTGCTGTCGACAAGGGATCTCAGATCGATTCCATATTCCTAGATTTCCATAAGGCTTTTGATACAGTTCCTCACAAGCGACTATTAATCGAATTGCGTCCATATGGAATATCGCCTTAGTTGTGAGACTGGATTCGTGATTTCCTCTCAGATAGGTCACAGTTCGTAGTGTTGGACGGTAAATCATCGTGTAGAACAGAAGTGATATCTGGCGTTCTGGTGTTGCTGATTTATATCAGTGATAATCTGAGCAGCCCTCTTAGATTGTTTATAGATGACGCTGTAATTTACGGTCTAGTAAAATCATCAGACGATCAATTCCAATTACAAAATGATCTAGAGAGAATTTCTGTATGGTGCGAAAAGTGGCAATTAGCACTAAACAAAGAAAAGTGTGAGGTCATCCACATGGGTACTAAAAGAAATCCGATAAATTTTGGGTATACGATAAATCGCACAAATCTAAGGGCTGTCAGTTCGACTAAATACCTAGGAATCAGACATGACCTGAAGTTATATTCGATGCTCTCCCCTCCCCCCTCCCCTCTATCCCACCGCCACCCCATGAGGCCAAGAGTAACATTGCTGAGCCTCTCACAATAGAATGAGGGGACCTCTCCCAATTTCGGCGTCATACTCGCTGACTTTGGACATCTGGGAAGGCACAGAACAGCGATTCATCTGAACACATTGTGACGCTATACTTCAGCATCCCATGCTTCCCCATCACGGCATCACACCTGTCACAGCCCATTATAATGGTAACTCTCTAGTGCGGCTGCTGTTAGACTCTCGCCAATGGTGCGGGAAGCCACAGAATTACAAGAAGACCGTTTACTTGTCGGATATCAGGTGCTGGTGTGAATGGTTTACGATATGCTTGGTGTCGTAGTCATACGTGGTCGAAAGGAACCTGAACGGGTATGCCTGCCCTCACCTTCCCACTGTGTCCAGCATTGGGACACTGTCACATCTGAATGCCCCAGAGTCTGAATTTTGCCCGATTCGACCGTCCAGCCAAATGAGGTCCGTTTCAGCGTTTGTCAGGTGCTGAAAAAGATGTCTTATGTGAGTACACAGCATCTCTGTGTCCTTCACAGAGACCTCTTGGCATCTCACGCGCCCTACATACCCTCCCAGGCCTGGTACCAACACTAAACACGAACATACCCAATGCGCACTGTTGGCCATTCTACCCGTCACAGAGAATTGCAACTCCAATTCGACCATGCCTTTTGAATACTTCATGTTTTTGTCACGCAGTGTATTATTCTACGTGAAATAAGTATGTCAAAGAAACGGGCTAGCAGCGATTTGTTGATAAAACAATACAAGGATCCATTTCAAAGAATAATGTAAACTTCACATGAGAAGGGTGGCTGAGATTATAAACTGGGAATATTCGTGATGACAATGAAGTATTTCTGACAACAGTCTACCAAAAGTCCAATAAGAATAATTTTGAACAAAGTCGTTATTACGCTGGTGTGCTGGAAAGTAATGTCTCCGTATTATTTATATGAAACCTCTTAAAACTTTTTAAATAAAACAGACGCTATTAACATTCTTCATCTTTATTGTTCATATCTACATATTTCTTTCTCATCACAGTCACCCTGGTGACGAACTCGTTTCTCAACGAGAGAACAGTTTGTTGATACCGTCACTGTAGAATGTACGACTTCGTTGACGGAGCTACGCCTCCTCGGCTTGCATACCTTCGTCACTATCAAAGTGAAGTCGTCGAAGACGTTCTTTATGTTTTGGAAACAGGTGAAAATCGGTTGGGGCCAAGTCGGGAATGCATGGAGGATTTTCGATGGGAGTGAACCCAAAACCCAAGGCGACGGATTGTTGGAGATGTCGCAGCTCTCGTGTGTGGTCGGCTTTGTCATACTGAGGGAGAAGGTGCTCCGTGTGTGGACGAGCTGGTCAAATTCGAAACGCGATTACAGTAAGCTGTTTCTCATGCACCGACATAGTTACGTCAACATCGTCATATTACACAACAATTCAGAGCGCTGTAGTGGCAGAGGGCTGCAAATACGAAGACACTAAGAACGAAAAATGTAGAATATTACTAACCTTTGTGTTATTCAGAAATCTTTAAGAATTTTCACGTAAAAAATTAGGACGCTTTACTTTTCAGCACGCTCTTGTACATATGTGAATAAAGAATTGTAACTCCGTTAGTGTATATTTTCCACATTCTGTAGCACATGAAATAAGATATTTGTACCGCAAAGACGGTAATATAATATATCAAACTTTGTAATCTCTTAGTTAATCAAATATTAATATACAGAGTGGTCCAAAAAATGTATCCACTGTTTAAAAGTCCATAACTTGCAAACTAATTGACGTAGTTGTTTCATTTTTGGTGAAAGTGTAGCTTAAAGTCCAACTTAAAGATATCCCTGTAAGTGTTCGAAATGTAACTAAGAACAAAATACTGACTCTCTGGCGACTGTTATCTGACAAAACAAAACAACGCAATACAACGCTTGTGTGGCGATTGCAGGAATTACAAACTATTACACTATCAAAGATGAGACCACTCCGTCAATTAGTTTGCCAGTTATGGACTTTTAAACAGTGGGTACATTTTTTGGACCCCTCTATATGTAATTCAGCGCTTGCATTAAAATTACGCCTATAATCCTGTGCGATATATTTTATTTCGGATGAGTCACGCGACCGAGAACTAAAGCCCAATAGGGCGAATCCTTACCACTGACGCTGGTTCAATATCCTGACAGTTAAGTCTTACTATAATGCAAAGATTAAAGCGTACAGAAATCTTGCTGGTAGTAACAGTCTGACACAGCGGCAACATCTCTGCTGCTGCCACAGTTCAACGAGATTTTTGTGTGTACGTGAGCAGTTTCGGAGCTCAGTAGGCCACGACGTTTATAATCTTCAAATTTTCGCGCAAGATTTGGAAACTGATCAACGGCTGATTTCCGACTATCGCTTCGGTTCTGATACGCCAGTCTCTAGCACCAGTGTCTCCTGTTTCTCGCGACTTGTCACAGAGCGAGGATGTGCCTCTTCGTTCTTCGTCACTCAACACTTATTTGACCACAATGGAAAAGTCTGCCCGAGTTATATATCTGTACGTTGTCTCCGTTCACTTGCACCAATTCATCGTGGACTGTTGCAACTTTTTCTCCTTTCCGTGGAAGACTAATTAGTGC
Source organism: Schistocerca serialis cubense (assembly GCF_023864345.2). Classification (NCBI taxonomy): domain Eukaryota; kingdom Metazoa; phylum Arthropoda; class Insecta; order Orthoptera; family Acrididae; genus Schistocerca; species Schistocerca serialis. Next base: position 1,146,219,868 of record NC_064639.1, on the reverse strand, counting down.
GCGATGCCCGTATCAGTGGATCGTGCTATTTGTTTTGGCTGTGCTACGGTACTGAGGCGGGCGGATTTAGTGCGTGCCAGAACTGCTGACATGTTCCTGCGAGCAAACAAAAAGTTAATTACGTAACTTTGTGAGTAACCCCCATAAGGGAGATCGGGGCGGAATGGACTACCTGGGCAGAACAGTCTCGGTGGTCTAATTTCGTCTTGAGCGCGCTCCAACTGACAACTATTTTTCAAACTACTGTCAGTTGCTGTTCAGTAAGATTATCACAGCTGCCGCGAGCCAGTTACATAGTCTGTGCCTATAAAAGTGACGGAATTTGCTAGTCTGCTATAGCTTATTGGACCATTTCCAACTGAGGTAGGACTGTCATAATTTTTTTCCTTCACAATCAACGTTCAGTCCACCTAAATCAGCGTGTTCTTAGCTATTTTTATGTACAATGCAGTTGGAAAAAAAATGTTCACGGTGGTTACTGAATGTTTCTTTGGGACGGAATGGTCTATTGGTATAGTTCGTTCCGACCTGGGCATCTTTTATTCTTCATTTGACGAATTCTACCACATGTGCTTTTCTCGTTTTCAGGTGGTACGTAGTAAGTACGGAAAACGGAGAGACAAAATTGGCGTAGAAAGCACATAGAACAAGCTGTTGAATCGCTAATTAACGAAACGACGACTCACGAAAAGAACATGGAAACAATATGTCGTGCCTTTGACAACTTCTAAGCTATACGTAAAAAATAAAAAGAACCATTCCCTATCAATAACTAAGAAAATCTGTGAAAACACCAATGTATTTTTAATAAGGAGAGAGAGTCAGAACTCATTAAATGTCTTAAGGATTTACAAAAGCGGCTTTGTTGTATGACTATGAAAGTACAGAGCAAAACGATACGGATGCCCGCATCCACTGGAAAATGAAACGCAAATGGACTGGGTGCTTGGACTTCTGGCTCGTCGTGCTGACTTCAGTTTCAGGGCACCAGAAACCTCATCAGCAGCGCGTTCTGTAGAATTCAAAGTTGCAGTAGGACGGGCTTTAGCAGATTGACTAACGTTATAGACAAAAATAAAATAGCTGGAAAAAAATTTACGACTGAGACAAAAGCGATATAACTGTCGCATTGAAAGAGAGCTCAAAAATTATTGCAAATAAAGGAAGCGCCAAGTTAGGGTGTTTGCATCTTCAGAACGTGGAAATACTGTGACAACTGAAATTTGTTGTTCCGTGGGTGGAAGATTCATGTCTCCGATGTTGATCTGTCCTACGAAAAGGAAACAACCAGAGGTGAGGTTGAGCCGAAGCTCATGAATCTGTTTGGATGACAAGTGAAATATTCTTACCCTGGTTCCACAATTCATCGAACTTTCTAAATCAAAGAAAGAAAATCCTGTTCTGCTATTCCTTGATGGGCATCCCTCTCACACCAAAATCGATCGAAGCAACAGTGTTGTTTTGCTGTGGTTTCCGCCACACTGCTCGCATAAACTTCTGCCCCTGGATGTAGCATTTACGAAATCCCTGAGCTCCCATTATGGAGACGAAGTGAGAAGCCGGTTAAGATCAAGGCCAGGGAAATTTGTAACTTTCTACATCTACATGTACAACTACATACATACTCCGCTAGCCACCAAGCGATGTGTGGCGGAGGGCACCTTTCGCGCCAAAGTCAAATTTCCCCCTCCCCTCTGTTCCACTCGCGGATCGCGCGAGGGAAAAACGACTGTCTGCACGCCTCAGTACGAGCTTTAATTTCCCTTATCTTCCCTTATCTTTGTGGCAAATTCCATCCTTGTTTGGTGAAGCTTTTGTGTATGCTGAGAACATGAGAAGTGCCACGAAAGGATTCGACAAAACCGGTATTTGTGAATTTGAACGTCTTCTCAGACGATGATTTTCCACCAGCTGCGACGACTGATATTCTGATGGCGGCAGCAGTGACTACCACTGAAAACACTTTCGTCAATCGTTCAGCAAGTCTGAACACTACTACTCCCATTGACTCCTCAAATCCACCTCCTGAACTCCTAAAAGCTAATTCCAGTGCCAAATTACGAGCTACTCATTTGGAACATAGACTTTAGTGCTCTTTGATGCATGATATCCCCAGTGAGTACATTAGTAACTCCATTGGGTCTAGCTTCCCTTCTTTCCGCCCAGCAAATGCTACACCAATATCCAAGTCACACAAGGGCAGAAATCAGTAACAAGTAAGAGAGGTAAAACCGCTAGACTCGCATCATCTCCCTACAAGAATTAGCTACAAGAAGCGGTCAAAAATTTCCTGGCAGTTAAATACTCCAAAGAGAATACAGCAAAGATCAGGCTGCTAGCTCGAGACGAGAAGAAAAAAGTAACAGCAAAAAAGGAAAAGGACTTCAATTGAAGAAGAGGAACACAAAACAGAAAGAAATTGACTTTACAGGAAATGAAACACCAGAGGACGACGAAGATGTATATATTGCAAGGAATTGTATTCCACTTCAGCTAAGGGCTGGATTGCATGTCAGAAGTGCAAGCAGTGGCCCATAACTCGTGTTCTGGCATGGGTGGTGAGGACCGTGAAGCCCAGCTTATTTTTTTTTAAGACGTGTCAACGAAGAAATTAAAAAACAAGGAAAATAAATTGATCCATTTCGCACAGTTTATGTTTATGTTATCTTTTGTCACCTTCATTTCCAAACTGTGTAACTGTGGTGTGCGTACTGTAAGACATTCGGTACACACAGCATCAGATTATTTGACGTGTCGCTCTAACGAAGTAGGCGAGTGTCAGCAATATGTCTCGTGGTCTTATTGTGGCGTGTTTATCTTCTGCCGTTAGGTCAGACGATAGAAATGCTATTTGCACGCTTAGAGTAACAGATTGACGGTGACCAACTTTAAACAGAACTTGATTAATTTTCACACACATTTATTAAAATAATAACAAGCATAAAAATAACTTAACTTGGTTCTGGATGCTATTTACAATTGACAATCTGAAGTTCCTTTGGTCTTGGTACGTTAATCTTATTCTCACATATCTCTGATACTTGACAAAGTGTCTATACATTTCTCTTCATGGCTATGTACAGGAATATGATAACCTTATTAGGCGCAGACTGAAACTTGACTATAGACTAATGCAGACTGACCAATCGGAGGTCCGTACACTCGTTATAATACCTCGAACGTTCAGGTATCACTGCGCTAGTGTGATCCGCGAGGAGAAAAGGTTCTACGTTAGCAGCAATCTCATAGGCTGCATTACATATTAATACGCGAATCGGCGGAAGCAGAATTTGGTCCGTCTCTAAGACAGCGCCATCTCGTAGCGCGGAGATGGACGAGCACTGCGCCTGCGCTGTTGTGTTTAGTGGGTCGCGCTCTAGTGGGAAAGTTGCGTACGCGTTGACTACGCGGAACTATGTACACAACAGTAACAAAAATGTTTAACTAAACTGTTCCTAATTTTTCTATATTTTTTCGTCATTGAGATCTCGAAAATTTGCTTCAAACGTTAGGAGATCCGTTCCGCCCCACTATCCCCTACTTCCAAATGCAGAGAACAATTGAAAAATAAATCTAAAATCCTCTTAAGTTATTTAGACAAGAGCATTGCAGTTTACAGCGCCTGATTATGATCGCAACCACCATCTTTAATGAGACGATGAAGGAAAGCTGTACATCGGGCATGCACCCATAACGACGCAGCAACTGTGACGGAATCTTACGCTATCTAACGTCCTCGAAACTCACAGCCCAACTGTGTGAACTACCGCTTGCGATTCGGCTCCGTATAAACTCACATTGCTACTGAAGTGCGCCCCGTTTGGTAGTCGTTAGCCCATATAGCTCTGACGTTCTCTAGGTTGGTTGGTTGGTTTGGGGAAGGAGACCAGACAGCGAGGTCATCGGTCTCATCGGATTAGGGAAGGACGGGGAAGAAAGTCGGCCGTGCCCTTTGAAAGGAACCATCCCGGCATTTGCCTGGAGCGATTTAGGGAAATCACGGAAAACCTAAATCAGGATGGCCGGACGCGGGATTGAACCGTCGTCCTCCCGAATGACGTTCTCTAAATGCGATGGATAATGTTTCCAGACGTGGGATTCTATGTTCAGTTCGTTCATCAAGTCACTCTCTACAGTACATCGAAATTTTAGCGTCACCCTTTCCTTACACCAAGTTGAAAAAATAGAAGGGCTACCATTACTCTCTGAAATTACAAAATAGACATTGTAGATAGTTGTCCTTTTGTAATACGTTATGTTTAGAAATGACTGAATTCTTAGAGGTGTTTCAGATGCTACGATCCCTAAGTGAATGTACCCTTCTTCAAATAAACGGGACGTATTCGCCGCTCACTGAGTCAGTGTCACACCACATTAACAGGTTCATCATTCTATAGACCATCTGGAAACCCTGAAGACCCACTACTTATAAATCTACTGTAACTGTCGACTGGGAATTTATAGAAGACGAAATACATGTTGTGCATCCGATATGCCTCGATTAAGGCAGCTTAGTGAGGTGGCATTGATTGCATCAGAAAACGAAAAACCTCTCAGCTGCATGCAGCTTTCCTGTGTCAGTAGGAAAAAAACATTCACAATCACAGATGATATTGGTCATTAAAGTGCGCGACTTTATTGGTAATGGAGTAAAATGATTCCTAAGCAATGTTCTTTTTCTTTAAGCGTGCTGAAAACATTCTGTACCCAACTTTCATTATTGCTGTGGAATATTTCACTGCTCTTGACAGAGTTGACAACCTCCAAAGTACAAGCTGCACACGTCTCATTCAATGTATTCTCAGTTTCACTCCTGCTGTGATAACCCAGTGCAGGATGAGGAGGATATGGCGTTTGTTATCACCTGATATAGCAGTCACCTTCCATATCTGGGAATGTTGTTAGCGACGTTGCGTGGAAATAGTAGAAATGAAATTTCCTAGATAAATGTTCGACGCAAAGAAAGTCGAATTTAGGTTTTAAGGCTGAGAAACTGCGGCACTGTATACTGCCATACACTGAAAGGGGGCAACGAGATAGTTCAGAAATATATTCTAGACCAAATGTAAGTTTTCAACACCTAAAAAAACTTATTGGTGTACGGGGGAGAAACAGCCCACGTTATGAAACGCTGCACACAGTTTCGTTTTACAAGAACGGTCATGACCGCATATTCTTGCAATATCACGGATGTTTCATATTTTTAGCGTGGATTACAACGTCTCAAAGCAGAACGCGGAGTTATGAAAGAAAATGGTGCGCCGCAGGCGTGTTGGGTGGAGTGGTAAAGGGGGGCGGGGAGGAGGAGGTGATTCTGTACGGAATTGCGCCGCTGTTTCATTAACACGGGGGCTTTATTCTCCAAGAGCTGCCTGCGAGGAAAGGTGCGGGAGGAACCGCAGAGAGGAATTTTGAGTCTCAAAAAGGAAAGGAAAAGAAATCCCTTTACGCGGGAAGTTTATTTGAAAAAGGAAACGGCATAATTATACGGAATCTCCGTCTTGTACATACACGAATGCACTTATCACGCAAATATTTGTTATGATTATTTACATGTTTTAGTTTGCCACCATTCCCACATAAACATTGCGCATGTGCTTCTGCAACTTCTTTTGTTAAAGCAAAGAAATTATTCCATGTCCATGTTATACCTAACAATTGAACCTCCCCAGCGCACCCCCCTCAGATTTAGTTATAAGTTGGCACAGTGGATAGGCCTTGAAAAACTGAACACAGATCAATCGAGAAAACAGGAAGAAGTTGTGTGGAACTATGAAAAAATAAGCAAAATATACAAAGTGAGTAGTCCATGGGCAACATATGCAACTTCAAGGAGAAGGTGAGCTGAGTAGCGACGTGGTCCCGTGGTTAGCGTGAGCAGCTGCGGAACGAGTTGTCCTTGGTTCAAGTCTTCCCTCGAGGGAAAAGTTTAATTTTTTCATTTTCAGATTATTATTATCTGTCCGTTCGTCCGTCCGATGCGATCACTTTTTTGGGAGTGATTATCACATCCACAAGAAAACCTAAATCGGGCAAGGTAGAAGAATCATTTTACCCATTCGCCAAGTGTACAGGTTAGGTGGGTCGACAACATATTCCTGTGACGCAGATGCCGTCACCAGTGTTGTATAGAATATATCAGACGTGTTTTCCTGTGGAGGAATCGGTTGACCTATGACCTTGCAATCAAATGATTTCGGTTGCCATTGGAGAGGCACGTCCTTTCGTCTACTAATCGCACGGTTTTGCGGTGCGGTCGCAAAATACAGACACTAAACTTATTACAGTGAACAGAGACGTCAATGAACGAACGGACAGATAATAACTTTGCGAAAATAAACTTTTCACTCGAGGGGAGACTTGAACGAAGGACCTCTCGTTCCGCAGCTGCTCACGCTAACCACGGGACCACGGCGCTCCTGAACTCACCTTCTCCTTGAAGTTGCCTATCTTGCGCATGGACTACTCACTTTGTATATTTTGCTTATTTTTTCGTAGTTCCACACAACTTCTTCCTGTTTTCTCGATTGATCTATGTTCAGTTTTTCAAAGCCTATCCACTGTGCCAACTTATAACTAAATCTGAGGGGGGTGCGATGGGGAGGTTCCCTTGTAAGAAACACAATAACAGGAGCGTAAGAGTGTTATTTGAAATCGTTCGGTGAGTAATAAACACGACTGCATATTGATTCATAATTTGAGAAACGAAGACCAGGAAATATCGTCCACTTTATGTGTTTTGTTCGAAATCGTCGGACTTATATGAGTAGGTCTACTCAGATTTTCTTGGAAAGGGGCACAATTTTTTGGAACATATTATTCGTCTTATGTACAGCATACGAACTGTCAGTTACCGCCAAGATCACAGAGTTGCACACAGGAAGAGAAAAGCTTACATTTCATTCCTCATTAATATGAGATACAGACAACCAACACCATACCTGTTCTTTTTAGTACTTCCCTTCTTTCTGGTATTTCCAGTCTGTTTTTCAGTATTACGCATTCACATGCAGATAAGCATTCCTGTTTCACTGCCGTTTTGTATTTTAACTTCAAGGCAAACTATTTTTGTGTGGATGTTATTCTTTCTATTTTGCAGTTTTCCCATCTAGCGTATTCTTTCTTCTGTAGCTGACTTTTCTGGACTGTTCCTTTTACTTGTTTTTTTTCCTCTTATTTTAGTTTCAGCGTTAGCTCAGTCTAAAATCTGAATTAAATTGCAAGATAGTTTTCTCTATTTAGCCATGGCGCCATTAAGTTAGTAGACTGTTCTGTCTGGCGCTACTAGCTCAAGGGTAGTATCTACTATCCCTACTCTCAACATCTATGAGGAAGAGTTGGTACCTGTGGGTGTGTCCTCAGAAGCTCTTTGTTTAACGATATATATACGGGTTCGCTGGCACGAGGAGGAGCGTGGCTTCCGGCTTTCCTTCTCAGCCGATGACCATCTCCTTAACCTTAACTCCCACCAACTTAACTCCCACCACTCCACTATCTTTGTTTCCACTGACCTCCAAAACGCCTACGACCGTATCTGGCATCCCAGGCTCCTCTTCAAACTCCAGACCTATGCTCTCCCTATGAATTTCGTCCGTCTCGTTGCTTCCTTCCTCTCCTGTTCTCCCTCCTATGTCATTATCCACAGTTCCAACTCCCGTACCTTCTATCCCTCTGCTGGCGTGCCCCAAGGCTCTGTCCTTTCCCCTCTCCTCTATCTTCTGTACACCGCTGATAAGCCCAAACCTCCTTCGTCTGTTCATCTCCTCCAATTTGCTGATGACAGTGGTGGTTCCTCTGTATCTACCCCTCAAGGACACAGGTGATCATCATAGACCGCACCACCCACTCCTTCCGTCTCCATGATTTCTACCTAACCATTTATGGCCATCCTATCCACCTTACTTCTACCCTCATATACCTTGGCCTCACCCTCGACCACCACCTCACCTGGACTCCCCATCTCCTTACAATTCAACACAAAGCTCACAACGGACTACATCCTCTGAAACTCCTGTCTGGCCGGACAGGGAGAATGCATCCTTCCATCATCCTTCACACCTACAACTCCTTGATCCGCCCCATCCTTTGTTATGCCAGTGTTGGTTGGAATTCCGCCCCTCGCAGGTTCTATAAAGCCCTCCAAATCCTCGAAGTCCATTCACTCTGCCTCACCTTCTCTATCCGGCTTCTGTCCCCCACGCACATTCTCTACGACTTCATCCCCTTTCCCCACCTTCTCCTTTTTCTTGAACACATCCACACCCCGTATATTGTCCACCACCTTGACCTTCCCTGCCCCCTGGTGTCCCCATTCCCCTCCACCCCCAGCCCATTGCCAAGCCTTTACCATTGTGTCCCGCCCTCTGTCCATATCCACACCCTCCACTTCCTGCCAGCCGAAGTCACCGTGCGGTTAAAGGCGCTGCAGTCTGGAACCGCAAGACCGCTACGGTCGCAGGTTCGAATCCTGCCTCGGGCATGGATATTTGTGATGTCCTTAGGTTAGTTAGGTTTAACTAGTTCTAAGTTCTAGGGGACTAATGACCTCAGCAGTTGAGTCACATAGTGCTCAGAGCCATTTGAACCGTTTTTGAACCTCCACTTCCTTTCCCACCACAACTTCCAGCAGCTACCAGTTCTGAATGATGAGCTTCGCCCTGCTGTCTACCCTTCCTACCAAGTCTAACCCCACCTTCCTCCTGCATCCTCGTCAAGGCTCCCTCTCCTCCCCCTCCCTCTCCTGTGCTCCCCTTCAGTGTCTCTGCACTCTCTCCTGACTGTCTTCCCTCTTCATATCCCGCCCTGCTCATCTCCTGCCTCTAGGTTCAGCCCCCATTCCCCCTTTTCATCTTTCTCCCGCCCTCATCCCCCTCCCCTCTTTTCCCCCCTCTCTGACCTCCAACCCCTTGGCAGGTACCTACCAGCAGTTTTTATTCTTTGTGAGTGTTCCATCATTTGCAGTGGTCTTGTTTTTTAAGTGTCTCACTCTGTGTGAATTTTATACTGTGGCCAACTTTTAACTTGTGTTTGACTCCAATGATATTAAATGTGCTATGAATTGCCAGCTGTATTCTCTTAACTTTATGTCAACTTTCTAATTGTCCCCGAATGTCCCCGTATTAGTGCATATTTTAACTCCCATCATCTCCATTTACTGTATTTTTAAGTCCCCCTTTCTACCCTCATTTTTTATGTAAGAGTTCCCCTTGTATTTTTGTTAAAGCCATTTGGCTGAAGAGTGGTGGGCTGTGCCACTGCCAGCTCTCCCCTGCCCATATAGGAGAGGCAAATGAAATAACAATAAAGGAAAAAGAAACCGAGGAGGAGGCACCAAGTTTGGGGATTTGTAGTAGCGTCGTGAAAAGGGGCAGTCACGAGGTCCGAGTGGCCAAAGCCATGAGCTACGCAAGAAGGGCCTGCACAGAGGAAGGATACCAGAGTACTTCACCAGCGTCAGAGTCAACTACAAGCAGCAGGCTGACATCTGGTTGGTTGGTTGCGAACGTTTTGTTGGATGACTGCTCGTGGCTTGGGTGCCCCCTTCTACCTGGCTGTATCGGGCTCTGACATGAATTTTGTGTAACATGCTGCTGCTTCTTATATTGATAGAAACATCAAAACTGTCAGAAAATGGCTCTGATCACTACGGGACTTAACATCTGAGCCGGCCGGAGTGGCCGTCTGGTTCTAGATGCTACAATCTGGAGCCGAGCGACCGCTACGGTCGCAGGTTCGAATCCTGCCTTGGGCATGGCTGTGTGTGATGTCCTTAGGTTAGTGAGATTTAATTAGTTCTAAGTTCTAGGCGACTGATGACCTCAGAAGTTAAGTCGCATAGTGCTCAGATCCATTTGAACCGTTTGAACTTAACATCTGAGGTCATCAGTCCCCTAGAACTTAGAACTACTTAAACCTAACTAACCTAAGGATATCACACACATCCAGGCCCGTGGCAGGATTCATATCTGCGACCGTAACAGCAGCGAGGTGTCAGATTGAAGCGCCTAGAACCACTCGGGCACAGCGGCTGGCTCGAAACTGTCACTAGCAGCAAATGTAAAACACTTACTGCAATTGCCACAGCACTGCTGCAGAGAAAAATTATTACTGAACTATAAAGCTTCAGTTCTGAGATAATGGGAAGTTGGGGCGAGGAGATGGGACAGTCTCCTGTCTGATTCCCTTATTTTGAAAATAATTTATTGTCCTACATTAATATAAAGAGGAAATTATTGGTTTTAAATCAAGTTGCAGTTGATTCCCACCATTATGTAAGCCACACTGTCTGTCCTTAGTTTTTTATTTTCACTGTAATTTCTTCAAGTTACTCCATTTGTTTTTTAATTAGTAACTCCTTGGAACAGGTGTGATGAGCCAAGTCTAAGGCAGGTGAAGCCAAGGGAATGTCTTTCACGACTTGATCCATAGTGAGAGAAGCACTACGAAGTAAACTGAAAGATACAGACAACTGTATTGAGCACTTTTACTGGTTTTTCTGCTATGAGTTTAAGAGGGTTATACCACGATCATTATATGGATTTATTCAAACTCATAACACACAGACGGACTGTACACATAATTGTTTCTGGGAAGTCTGTCTTACTGTGTTTCTCTTGTTGACAATATTTGCTTACTTCAAATTACGGAAAGTATGGGTGATGTAAATGTGATAATTACATAAAAGCAGCAGTTGACTGCAGAGTACAGTGCAACCGGCTGCTACAAAAAAGCCTAAAGCACATCGTCTGAACCTTATTTAAATAAATGCTCCGAAACGCATCGAGGGTATATTATTAACATTGATTGTTAAGATTTTCTGTGTATCTCATTTGATATTCGTATCAGTAGCAGTTATGCCTAACCTAAAACGCTAGCAGTTAAAATGAAGCACTGCAATGTTCCAACCGACCATCGGATTACCTACTTCCGTTCCACGTATCTCATTTCCTAATGCAATCCTCGCTTCTGACGCAGTGTTACCACGTCCGAATCTTCGTAGTGTTAACAGTGACTGTGGCCAGCGCGTGTAAATCATAGTAATACGTTTGTGTTGTGGATAGCGGTGTTGAAACAATGGAGAAAGGGTGACAAATCCCACGCACACCAGTGTGTGGTTTGGATTCTAGTCCATGACCTTAGCACATCTGCACTCTCATTTCCGGCCAAATACAGGCGATGAAAACTACTACTATCACCTGTATTCGAACTACTTAGGCGCACGAGGAATCTTGCGTTGTGGATCTCTGGTACGGAAAAATTGAACCTGATGGTTTCTTCCATTTAATGGGAGTGTTACATCCACTTCATGCACGGATAACCTGACTGTGAAAGTGGTGTACACTCACAAATCCTTACAAGGCAGATACAACAGCATCCAAAATTCGTCTCGTGTGATGACCAAGAATTTGAACTCAGAGGATATTGGATGTTTATGGAAGCGTTCCAACAGCATTTCTTCCCTCACCATCCACGTACGAAACACTGTTTTTCTTGAGGGGTGGGGTGAGGAGGGATGGCAGGAACAATGGTTCTCGTACACTATATTCATTGTGCCACATACTGCACGCCATCTTATGGAGGTTAGACGCACCTTCAGATGCAGATTTGTAGAACTCCTGGTGGTAATATGGTTTGTCTTTTACACATGCCGCACTAAGCTGTACTAATAAGGAAACTCCTGATTGCACCTCCCTCAGATTTAGTGGTAAAATGTGCCAGCGGATGTCTCGTCAACAACTGAACACTCATCAAGCATGAATACAGGAAGAAAGTAAACTGAACTGTGAAAGAAAGGAGCAAAATAGAAACAGTGAGCGATCCAAGCAGAAGTTGTGCAACATCGAGCGAACTGCATGAACAACGGCTTCGTAGTTGTGTGGTCACGGTATTGGACTGTAAAGTGGGACATACGTGTTCGAATCTTCCTCGTGCCCCGAACATCTGTGGTTCACGTTAAGAAATGGGCCGTGCAGGAAACCAGCTTGAAATTAAGCCCTACACGGGAATATCGGGGAAATACGTGAGCACACGACACGTACAGCTGCAAGCGTAATTCAATGAAAAACTGATGTAAGTAAAATCCGAACACCACCAGAGAACTGTTTTTAATATAAGAAGCTAACCAAAATCTATAAACATATTTCTTTGCAAACCAGTAAGCATGTTTTACACCAATATAACGAAACACGTATGTTGACGTACACGTGGAATATTTAACAGTTCCGAAGAGAAGTTTTATACATCTGTAACATTACAGTGAGCTTTCAAATGAGGTCATTTCCATACACGACATCACACGACTCCATACTGCAGCTCTCACGCACCAGAAATTGGACGATTCGAGGTGGACACTACTCGATGGACCTCCTTACGGGCCATACCCGTCGCCCTGCGATTTTCATCTCTCTGGACCACTCGAGACCGTAGAGGTCAAGAGACGTGAGGATGACGCAGCATTAGAACACTTAGTGGACATTGGCTTGTGACACAACCCCACTCTTTTTGTAAGGATGACTACAGAAAGCTGCCAAAACGCTGTGGTCTCTGCATTTCTAAATCAGAAGATTTCGTAGAACACTTATGTAGACTTGGTTATGTTTTAACACCAGATAAAAAAGATTATAAGCAGATATAAATATTTGATCCCTTCTCGTAATAAAACCAGTTTTTAGTTTTCATAATAGTGATAATAATTCCCTCACTAAAATTACGCCATTTCTCTTCGAATGGCCGGCCGCGGTGGCCTAGCGGTTCTAGGCGCTCAGTCCGGAACCGCGCTACTGTTACGGTCGCAGGTTCGAATCCTGCATTGGTCATGGATGTGTGTGATGTCCTTAGGTTAGTTAGGTTTAAGTAGTTTTAAGTTGTAGGGGACTGATGACCACAGATGTTAAGTCCCATAGTGCTCAGAGCCATTTGAACCATTTTTTTCTTCGAATGTGTGCTGATATGCAAATAAAATGGACGAAAACATGTTTCGTAGCGCTTTGTGTCGAATGCTGAAATGGTGGTCAGCCGCGCTAAGACCAATTCGGAGATCGTATTCAGCTCTTGTTTGCGCTGAGTGACGTTATTACTCCCGGAACTACGAATGCTAAGGGTCAGTGTTTGCTTTGAAACTGCGGGTAGCATATTGTACAAGCGCAAGCGCATTATACAGATCCCACTATCGTAATGGCGCCATAGCTGAGAAAAAAATGGTACTGTGCACGGAATGGTAAATCACTGACCTGTGTTCGATTCCTGCTGGTACCAACTTTTCTTTCCTTTATATTATTCCTTACAATGTTCAACTAATGATTAAAACTTTAATTATATTTAAACAGTTCACTTTATATATGTAAAATTAATACATAAAACTTAGTTATACTTTCTGTAGCGTAAGTCAAAAGGCTATAAGCTAGATGGTGGTAAAAAAAGCGACTAAGTGAGGAACTTCAGAATGAAAGCTTTTTTTGTACATGATCTGCTACAGTGCTAGGACGTGGCTCACCAATTTGGTTATGTAACATTGAAAATTTCGGAGAACTTGTAAAATACTTTGCTCAGCTTCTTATTCGTCCAGAATCAGTTCCTAATCTCGAATACTCAAACACTCATGAAAATGTAGAAGAAGATTTACTTCCCGCTATCAAAGAAATTGAAGAAATTATTTATTTATTTATTTCGAGTCAAAAACATTACAACAATATTTACAATATATACAATATAACAAATCAGGTCAAATCATAAAAGAACAAACTAAACGGTACTAGCCCAAAATTGTGCAACGGCAGCAGCATTGTCTGAAACATCAACAAGCTCTTGTGTGGAACATGATACAGGACATCTAGGACAGTTAATTAAATGTTTGGTTGTCTGTTCTTCTCCGCAGTCACACAAGGTGGAAGATTCCTTCATGAAGCCCCATTTAAACAGATTGCATTATAGGTTTCACTATGAAGAAATTATTAAAAACTTAGAAAGCTAATGGAGAAGAGCAAGTGTATAACACAACCAACCAGTTGCAATAAATGGTGGTTTTCAGTTAGCCTTAAACATGGTTCCAACGGATTTAAACCCCTCTTCTTCAGGACAAGAAAGAAACTTCAAGTTAGCAATCAGTCAGTTAGTAAAGCGATGTAACATTTCCACACGAAATGTGTCGCCAACGATCTGTGCATCCATTTGTTAAAGTTAAGACCCCAAAAATCAAGGGCTTGTCTCATTAGTAAAACCAATCACATATCACCATGTTAAGAGCTACATGCCGACTCAACTTTACTAACTCACAGACGATTTGCTAATTTGAAATTTGTTTCTTGTCCTTCTGAAGAAGACGGGTTTAATCCGTTGAAACCATAATGAATGCTAATTGAAAACAACTGTTTATTGGAACTGGTTGGCTATCTTATTCACCTGCTATTCTGTAACCGTAGCTGAAGTGCGGCCATGTTAAAAAAAAGTTGTGGGGAAGGCTTTTAGAGGAGAACTTTTGAAATGGCTCTAGATAAGAAATTAGCTAAAATTAATATTTGAGAAACTCTGGAAGCAGAAAAACGCGGAGGAGAGTAAGTAAGGCAATACACAAGTTATTAAAAACTACAGAGGGACGTTTTTGCGGCATGTGCCATATAACATATTTTCCAAGATTGTACTAAACAGGGTACAAAAACACTTGAGAGTAATTTATGCGAATATCAGTGTAGTTTTAGGAAGGGAAGATCATGTTCTGAACAAATATTTAATCTGAAATCAATCGTTTGCCACACATTAATGAGTTAAAAAGATGTTTGTTGATTTTCAAAAGCCCACTAACTCCGTTGTCAGAATCTATAGATAAAATAAATTTATGTGAGTAAAAGCATATTGATGCCCGTATCAATTTCCTTGAATATTTCGTCTGAGTTGGCCGTAAGAAAAGGTAAAATACTCTCTAAAAGTTTGTGCACTCAGCATGAGGTACTAAGGAGCAACAAATTTCGGAACGTCGTGATAGAGTGGCAATTTACGGGCCTAGAGTCAATTTCCACTGCTACCTTCTTACGTCTTATTTTATTCCTTGCAATGTTAAACGATTAAGTATTAAATTTAAATGTATTTAAGCAGTTCAGTTTACATACGTAAAATTAACAAGTGTTCTCATAAATCAAGATTCTATCGGTCACCACATTGTAGAAAACCAGTACAATTTTGCAAGAGGCCTCACTGCTATTGAGATGTGCTGAATCTGTGTTAGGGAAGTTATTCCGAGAAGCATGTTAGACTGACCTATCTCGGCTGCCGTATTGCGCAGTTTTCTGCTTCCTGCGTGCTGGGCGAAGCGTGGGACGAGCATGAGTGGAGAGCATTGCCGAGGCGCGGGCCGCGAGCAATCGATGTCCCAGACGCCAGAGCGGCCTGCACCGCGCTGATAACGACGCAACTTTCCGGATTAAATCTTGACCCAATACTTCGCGCTTCACTCACTCTGCAACGCGAACGGCGGCAGGAAAGAAAAAAGGCAGGCGGGCGTGACAAGAAACTAAGTGCGAACTCCAGAGTCACCACAAGTTGGTTGGCAGGCACAGTAACTGAAGCTTTTCACTTCTTTCCGCGAGGCGACGTCCATATGACGCTCATTAAAAACTGAATTTCAGACCCTTGGGAACAGTACTTGTGAATACGACTCCTGTGGTTGTCCTGCTCGATACCGAACAATACTGAATATATCTCATATCTCGGCAGTGAATGTGTAATGCTAACGTATTTCATCTTCATACATCATCTACCATTAACGAAAGACCTCAAACACCGTTCGAATCGGCCTCGGAAGGCCCAGCGGTACCGATCGACCGCCGTGTCATCCTCAGACGATAGGCCTCATTAGATGCGGACATGGAGAGGGATGTGGTCAGCACGACGCTATCCGGGCCATCGTCAGTTTTCATGACCGGTGCCTCTGCCTCTCCATCAGGTTGCTCCCCAATTGGATTCAGAAGGGTTCAGTGTGCCCCACTTGCGAATATCGTTTGGCAGGCCCTGACGGTCACCCACCCAAGTGCAAGCCAAGCCCAGCAGCGCAGTGTTTCCACTGCGCCAAGGCCGTTGGCATACAACAGTTATTCTGGAAAGTGTGGCTATGAGCTTTCCACCGTAGCAAAGTTGTCTGCATGTTTGGATTTCAGACGGAGGACGGTAGTTTGAAATGGTTCGTAGGTGTAAATACCAGTTTTGTGGTGGTTGTGGGGTCAGAAATTCAGCCAGAACTGATACAGCCATCGCAACAGCATCTCCGTGGCGTGCAGTGGCCCTGGGTGGCGGAAGTCGCCTTCGCAAAACTCATTGGAACCACAGCGTCAGTGCAATGGAGAGAGTGTAGCTACGCCAGGTGTTCCAGCCGCAGCAGAGTGCAGGTCGTATAGCCCATGGAGGGTACGATGGCCGATGCAAAGTGACCAGTTTTCCTCCAAAACGCTGGCGATTTCATTCATTTGTTCAGAAGGAAGATTTGGCTGCAGGTGTCTATCTGTCACCAATCTCGAGAAAACTGATCTGATGTAGGACATTCGTGTGTTATCGTGTCGCGCCAGCAATAAAGCCAGGGTGAAATATGCACAACATTCCTCATATTTCATAAATGGTTTGAGATATTGAAATTAGACTTTTCAAATAATACTATGCACAGTCTTTTGCGATATGGAAAATGGGAATGAGCGTTGAGTCATTGGTCGGAAGGCCCCTTACGGGGCAGGTCCGGCGCCTTGGTGCGGGTCTTATTACATTCGACGCTTCATTGGGCGACCTGCGCGCCGGATGGGGATGAAATGATGATGCTTAGGACAACACAACACTCAGTCCCTGAGCGGGGAAAATCCACGACAAAGCCGGGAATTGAACCCGGGCCCGTAGGACGGCAATCTGTCACACTGACCACTCAGCTACTGGGGCGGCCTGCGATATGAAATGCCATAGGTTTTGGAACAACGTAAGTGAAGACGTTTATTTTGTACCGAGAATGCGCTTTTACACAAGATAATGACCCTGCTTTGCCTCAGTTCCCCAATAAACTTAGTAAACCACTATTTCAGAATTATTTTGCAACTGCATCTCCACAACATGTTAGTGTGGTGATACTGTGTAAACTCCGCTGCATTTTGGCGAAAGAAGCAAATTTTAACATGGCAACCAGAGAAATGTGTAGGTTTTACTCAAAATTCCCACTCATGATCTTCTCTGTAAGTTACAAATGGTTAACGGACCAGTCGAAAATAAATCGCTGCATTTTCGGCAAATTTATTTTTAGACACTAACGTAAGCTGAGGCGACAGTAGATCTTTTTGAATGGCCATCATGCCAGTTCCCCTCCAGCGCTCGGGATTTCCCCTACAGTGTCTGCCGTTAACCCCCCACCCCCACTACCGCTCCCCCCACGTGCGCCCTGCTGTCTGCTCATCTAGCGGCCATGGCATTCTGCGCGAACTAGCAATAGTCCAGCTGCGAGATACACCCAGGCACGGAGAAAACTGTGGATCTCTAGGATACATCCAGGAATCGTCATGTCTAAATATGTACTGCACACACAGTCACCCTGCTGACGAAGACATTTCTCCCAATGAGAGATCACTTTGTTTGTATCGTCACTGTAATAGTCGACCACAATATTATTTCACCTGGGAGTGTGGTCACGTCGGTAGGCTTATCGAGGGTTAGCTTGTACGAGGCATGTTTTTTTAAGTAAGTATCGTTTTGCCACACCGCGGCCGCAGTGCTGCGGTCGGCGTTCTGCGCATGCGCACTGGGTACCTACATCTGTTGTCTACGCACTGTCGCCATTACAGCCTGATTCTTCCTTGTTTACGTTGTGTACTTAGTGTTTGAGATGCCTGCGATAATCGTGAGTCCCGCCGACTGCGAAGTACGGGCTCTTATAAGATTTCTTAGTGCTAAAGGCCTAAAAGCGATCGATATTCGTCGTGAGATCTGTGCAGCTTACGAAGAAAACATTATGAGTGATGGAATGGTAAGAAAGTGGGTGAGAGCATTTAAAGATGGCCGCACAAATGTGCATGATGAGCAACGGAGTGGGCGTCCTTCGGTCGTTAATGAAAATTTGGTGCGGGAAGTGGATAATAAGGTGAGAGAAAACAGATGCTTTACGATTTCCTCCTTGCGGGATGACTTTCCTAATGTTTCTCACAGTGTTTTGTATGGCATTGTGACCGAGCACTTGAATTACCGAAAATGGTGCGTATGTTGGGTGTCGAAAATGTTGACGGATGTGCACAAAACCAAATGTTTACACAGTGCATTGACTTTCCTTGAGCGGTACCACAACGACGGTGATGATTTCTTAAACCAAATTGTTTCGGGCGATGAGACAATCAATACAGCAGCTTACTGTAAGACATTGCACAATCTGCGCCGTTCATTTCAGAACAAAAGACGTGGCAAGTTGAGCAAGGGCATCTTTTTGCTGCAAGACAATGCCCGTCAGCATGTGGCGAATCAGACCAAACATCTCATCACATCTTTTCGATGGGGAACTCTAGATCATCCTCTGTACAACCCCGATCTTGCGCCCAGTGACTACCATCTGTTCCTGCACTTGAAGAAACCCCTGGGCGGTCAGCGCCTTCAAGACGATGACGAAGTCGAAACAGTGGTGATGCAGTGGTTAACAAGTCAGGTGGCAGACTTCTATGAGGAGGGTATTCAAAAACTGGTACAACATTATGACAAGTGCCTCAATATTGACGCAAATTATGTAGAAAAGTAGATTAAGGTACAGGCTATCATGTAAAAATAAAATTATTGAGATATCTTAGCACGTCTTTTTTAAATTTCAAAACGGTACTTAGAAAACACGCCTCGTAATCGGGGTTGTTACTATATGCACAAAAGACCTGAAAGCATTGAAAATGCGATGCATTTTCGTTATTCACCGCTGTACATATTTACTGTAACATCAACGCATGTTTCCCATAACGGCCAAGTGCAGTAAAATCGTGGTTGAGTTACAGAATGTTTGACTTTGTTGATGGAGCCATAATCCCACCTCATCTTGCACCGCTTCATTACTCTCAAAGTGGAGTCTTTGAAGGTGTTCTTTAAGTTTTGGAAACAGATGAAAATCGGATGGGGCCAAGTCGGAACTGTATGAGGGACGATCGACGACAGAGAACAAAAGCGCGTCGGATGGTTGCAGATGTCGCAGTGCTCGTGTGTGGTCTGGTATTGTCATATTGAAGGAAAGGGTGCTCCATGTGTAGATGCACTCTGCGAATTTGAAACCACAGAGGGCTCCAAAAAATGTATCCACTGTTTAAAAGTCCGTAACTATCAAACTAATCGACAGAATTGTCTAATTTTTGGTGAAAGTGTAGCTTAAAGTCCAACTTAAAGATATCACTGTAGGTGTTCGAAATGGTCACCAATAACATCCACACAAACGATGCCGCCGAACTGCAGCACGAACTACTGACTGCAACTTGTTCAGTTGGATATTTGCACATGAATGTGCGATGGATTCTCGAAGTTCATCCAATGTGCGTGGCTTTTGTCGATAAACGACGTCCTTCAGTGTTCCCCACAGATGAAAGTCCAGAGGAGTTAGATCTGGGGAACGTGGTGGATACTCCACACCACCTCTACGGCCTATCCATCTTCCTGGTAGATTTCCGTCGATATACGCCCTAACACGATTTTGGTAGTGGGCTGCGGCACCATTTTGTTAAAAGTAAATTCTTCCCTCTCCAAACAAGTCTCGGATGGCAGGTAAAATGGATGTCTGAAGCTTCTGAAGGTACACCTCACCGGTAACTGTGCCGTCAAAGAAGAATGGCCCAATCAAGGCTCGGTAAGACAACCCACACCAAACATTTGCTCCTGTCAAATGCACGGCTTTGTCTACATGGACGTTCGGATTTTCGGCGGCCCAGTAGATGCAATTGTGGCGATTTGCTGTACCATTGAGTTTGAACTGTGCCTCATCAGACCACACAATCATCTCTACAAACTCTTCATCGTTGCGCACCATGTTAGTGAACCAATCAAAGTACTCCATTCTACGATCTGGGTCGTCCTTGTTCATTGCGTGTAACAATCGTGGGATGCAGCACTTCCACTATGCTGTCTTCAAAATTCGCCGAACACTTGAGCGACTCACTCCAGTTTCACGGGCACACTGTCTCACAGACTTCTGTGGTGAGCGAGTGAATTGTTGTAACACACGACGGGAGTTAGCTGGATTGATTACTGTTACAGGTCGTCCAGATCGTTGTTTGTGTACATCTTTAACACAGCCTTCAGCTTCAAAAATTGTCTCGAATGCGACGAATCGTTAAACGTGTCGGTGACTCTGTCTGATACTCATTCCGCCATACTTAAAATACCACTTCAAAACCGACTTCCTTTCATCGAATGTAAGCCTTGCGCCAGCCACGTTTACTCGAGTAACTAGGTGCAACTAAGAACAAAACACTGACTATCTGGCGACTGTTATCTGACAAAACTAAACAACGCAATATAACGCTTGTGTGGCGAATGCCGGAACTACAAACTATTACACTACAGAAGATTGGAAAAGAAAATTTAGCAGCTCTGAGAAGAGGATAAGTTTGGTTTAGGAAAGGTCAACCAGTCCTGAGGCAGTTAATGATGGAAACAAGAATGGAAAAAAATCAAGACAGGTTCATGGGATTTTTCGACCTAGAAAAAAGCGTTAGACAACGTAAAATGATACAAGATGTTCGAAATTCTGAGAGAAACAGAGGTAACCTATAGGGAAATAAAGTAATATACAATGTTCACGCCGCTCGTGGTAGCCGTGCGGTGTGAGGCGTTTTGTCACGGTCCGCGCGGCTCCCTCTGTCGGAGGTTCGAGTCCTACCTCGGGCATGGTTGTGTGTCTTGTCCTTAGTGTAAGTCAGTTTAAGTTAGATTGAGTATTCCGCATGCTTAGCGACCGATGACCTTAGCAGTTTGGTCCCATAGGAGCTTACCACAAATTTCCTAAACAATGTTTCCAAGAGGGAAAAATAAGAATGGAAGATGAAGCACGAAGTGTTCAGATTAAAAAGGTGTAAGACAGAGATGTAGTATTTCCCCCCTACTGTTTAATCTATACATCAAAGACGCAATGGCGGAAATAAAGCAAAGGTTCAAGAGATGGATTAAAATTCAAGGTGAAAGGATATCAGTGGTAAGATTCGCAGATAACACTGCTATCCTCAGTAAAAGCGAACAATAATTAAAGGATCTGATGAATGGAATTAAAAGTCTAATGTGTATTGATAATGAGAAGCAGCAGAAACGAGGACAGCGAGAAACTTAACATCAGAAATTCTGAGCGCGAAGTAGAAGAAGTTAAGAAATTCTGCTACCCAGGCAGCAAAATAATCCATGTTGGACGTAGCAAGAAGGACTTAAAAAGCTGACATGCAGTCATAAAAGAGCATTAACGGCCAAAAAAAAGTGTAGTAGTACCAAACACAGTGGTTACTCTGAGGAACAAAATTTTTGAGAATGTACCTTTGAAGCACAGCACAATATGCTAGTGAAACATGTACTGTGAGAAAAGAGGAATAGAGTCGAAGCATTTGAGATGTGGTGCTATAGAAGAAAGTTGAAAACTAGGTGGTCTGAAGAGACAAGGATTGAAGACGTTTTCCGCAGAATCGAAGAGGAAAGGAATGTATGGAAAACACTGACAAGAAGAGGCAGGATGATACGACAAAGGTTAAGGCATCAGGAAATAGCTTCCATTCTACGAGAGAGAGAATTGTAGAGGGCAGGATGGACGAGGAAAGGAATGTATGCAAAATACTGACAAGAAGAAGAGGCAGGATGATACGACAAATGTTAAGACAGTAGAGGGTAAAAACTGTAGAGGAAGACGGAAATTGCAATATATTCAACAAATAATTAAATAACTGAAGACGCAGGATGCAAATACACGACAAGAGATTGCAAATTCACGACAAGAGATAAATTTTTGGCGAACCGTATCAAACCAGTCAGAAGAGAGAGAGAGAGAGAGGGGGGGGGGGGGGGGAGGGAAGGTGGGAGAAAGAGCGAGAGAGGGAGATGGAAGAGACCAAAATGGCTCTGGGCACTATGGGTCTTAACTTCTGAGTTCATCAATCCCGTAGAACTTAGAACTAGTTAAACCTAACTAAGGACATCACACACATCCATGCCCGAGGCAGGATTCGAACCTGCGACCGTAGCGGTCGCGCAATTCCAGACTGTAGCGCCTAGAACCGCTCGGCCACTCCGGCCGGCTGAAGAGAGATAGACAGAGCGATGAGCAACATGTTAAGTCACAGGTTCGTTTGATAACTGCAAAATCGTTACGATAATGCTCAGTTACTTTCAGTGGCAAATGCTGCAAGAGAGCGATGATGCATCTTTGAGATTGTTAAGAATCTGGGAGTGCATCTGCCAAGATGAGTAGAGCGACAGATTACGTCATCCCACATACGTCTCGTGAAATGACCAGTAGGTCATACGGAGACGTTCCGCTCGCCGTTCGCGTTTGGCAGATAACTGTAAGGTGGCTTGTAGAATATAGATACAGAAGTCAGAGGAAAGCCACAGCAGATCGCTTCCACTGCAAGCTGTGAGTAAGAGAGCAGTGCGACTGCTGAGTGATGCAAGGCAGAGAGAGAGAGTAAAGACATCGAAACCGAGCGTACGGGTTCAGTGCAGTCGTATTTACTAGATACGCTGACAATTTGCTGCCGCGTTAGCGTCCAGGGGTCAATCCCGCAGTGCAGCATTGCGCCCACTGCTGCATCTGTAGTTACGAACATCGGTGGTCCTGCCAGCAATAGCGCGCTATTGCTGACTCGCGCCTGTTAACAGCCGTGAGAAACGGCGTTACAGATGCGAGTTACGCGTCCGGCAGCCTCGGCTATTTGCACTCTCCCGCTAGCCGGAATTCAGACTATTACATCAGCGGCGGGAAACTGAATCAGCGAAGGTGCAACCGACCACTCTGCGTCAGGCAGCGATACAGTAGGTTGTTGGCACTGAACACGGTTCTGCATGCAAGTGGGACAACAGCAGTATCTGTGTGGTTACTGCGCCGATATCGGCAATCAGTGTGCAGCTGGTTTCTCTGATGTAGCTATTTCTGGTATACATTAATTGAATAAGCATCGGTGCTTGGTAGCACACGCTAATATTCACAAAGCAAAACAATCCCAATGTTCTGGAACTATATTTAATGTGACATCTTTAAAATCGACCCTGGATGCAATGAGGCAATCATGCACTAATGAACTACAGTTTCGAACTATTTTCAAACTGTCATAACTCAACTAAAAATATAGATAGAATTGTCATCTTAAATTGATTTTAAAGAGAACAACGGAAGCAGGTGCCTGTACCGGTTCAATATCCGAGACGCTTATAACTACTGCGTACGTATGTAAATAGGGTGTTTAAGTTTTTATGTTGGTAACGCCATGCAGCGCTCTATATGAAAATCACTGACTGTGCTGTGTGCAGTCTGTGGCTGGTTTGCATTGTTGGAATTTGCTATTGTAGTGTTGGGCAGTTGGCTGTTAACAGCGCGTAGCGACGCGCAGTTGGAGGTGAGCCGCCAGCGGTGGTGGATGTGGGGAGAGAGATGGCGTAGTTTTGAGAGCGGATGATCTGGACGTGTGTCCATCAGAGACAGTAAATTTGTAAGACTGGATGTCATGAACTGAGATTATATATATATATATATATATATATATATATATATATATATATAAAATGACTTTTGAACACTATTAAGGTAAATACATTGTTTGTTCTCTATCAAAATCTTCAATTTGTTAACTATGCCTATCAGTAGTTAGTGCCTTCAGTAGTTAGAATATTTTATTCAGCTGGCAGTATTGGCGCACGCTGTATTCCAGTAGTTTGTGTAATGAAGATTTTTGTTAGGTAAGTGATTCATGAAAGGTTTAGGTTATTGTTAGTCAGGGCCATTCTTTTGTAGGGATTTTTGAAAGTCAGATTGCGTTGCGCTAAAAATATTGCGTGTCAGTTTAAGCACAGTCATTTATAATTTTTCTAAATTATGCACTGTTTTTGGTTTTACTGATAGTAGATCTGTCAATAAACACTATCATATCAGAGAGACAGCTCATATGAGTTAGCCAGTTTTTTAATAAATAAATTAATTTTTTATTGAACTATGAGAATTACAAGGTCTTATAACCTTTAATTCACATGCCAATCAATTTGCTTCCTTCCTTTGAACTTATAATAATAATAATAAAAAATAATAATAATGACAACAATAACAAAGAAGAAAGAATACGAAGATAGACCAAAGTAAAATTTGTATGTGTTGCATTCTCTGTATGTTGTCAGAACAGTCTTCCCTTTTATTCTTTTTCTTTTTAAACTTAAAATGATTTATCGAACTTCTTACTCCGTTAGGTGATGATGTTACTGATAAATTCGTTTTTTCCTTTCTTAACCAGTCTCGAGATTCACAGGTAGGTAATTGTGCACTGACGGTCCATATATGTTTCCTAGATGAGGTTTAAGTCTCCATTCTTGCTACAACAAATAGTGGATAAATTCCTCTATATCGGTGACCTTGAGTTTGGTGAAGAATTATATCGAGTGTCCAACAAGCCAGGCAAAAGTATAGAGCCAGGGAAAACATTCTAATCTGGTCGCTAAACTTGGTCGAGGTTTATTGCGTTAACGGCGATTCCCCTGATAACAGAGGGATTTTTTTCTGACTCGCTTCTAAATATTTGTCGTTTCCTTGCATAGAGGTATGTGTTCCATGTTCGCTTTAACACTACGAATACTGTAGAGGTGCGTTTGATTTTATATTTCTTAGCAAGACTTGGGTGGCTTTCGGTGATAAGATCTATCCACAGCTCTTATATCTGTGTGTACAATCTTAGACAAGGCACTTCTCCAAACAAACATTCTATCTACAATTATTTCATCCATTGACCTTACGGTCTATGATTCATCTGTTAGTGGGACATTCAGCTGTCTCCGGACGGTGGACTAAGAAGACAAAGCAGATTTGTGAAAAAAGAGCAGTTGTCGAACATCCAGAAGTTTTGTGTGTCTGTGTGTTTGTGTTTGTGTGTATGTGTGCGTACGTGTTTGTATGCGTGTGTGTGTGTGTGTGTGTGTGTGTGCGTGTGCGTACGTGCGTATGAGCGTGCGCAAGTGCGTTTTGATTTGAAAGCTATGCGATGTGATAGTGGTATTATAGTCACCGAAGAGGCAAAGGGCTCTGGAATTACCAGCAAGATTCGAGAAGCGTACTACTACAAGTAGTCCACTGATGGTGTGACTTATACACTGACGGAAAAAAATCGCAATACCAAAAAATAAGTAACATAGAATAATGAAAGTTCAGGAAAATATTTGTCTATGTAACAAATTTAAGTGATTCACATTACACGATCAGAGGTTAAATGCAAGACAAGTCATTGGAAATGTGAAATGGTTGTACATTAATAACAGGTGTAGCCGCCAGAATGTTGAATGCAAGAACGCAAAGGTGCATCCATTATGTTGTACAGGTGTCGGATGTCAGTTTGTGGGATGGAGTTCCATGACTGTTGCACTTGGTCAGTCGATACGAGGACGGTTAGTGCTGGTTGTGGATGACTGTGGAATTCTCGTCTGATGATGTCCAGCATGTGCTCGATTGGATACAGATCTTTTGATCGAGCAGGTCAAGGCAACATTTCTAGACTCTGTAGAGCATGTTGGGTTACAGCAGCGAAATGTGGGCGAGAATTGTCCTATTGGAAAACACCTCTAGGAATGCTGCTCATGAATAGGAACATAATAGGTTGAATCACCGGGTTCACATACAAATTTGCAGTCAGGATGCGTGGAATAACCAGGAGACTGCTCCAGCTGTCGCACGAAATTGTGTATAGCACGAAGCCAGATTGGTTGCAGGTCATCAGCTGGCTTGCTCGTAACCAAGATTGGCTTTCACTGACATCGAGGCAGAAACAGCTTCCATTAGAAAACACAACAGGCCTGCACCCTGGCCTCCAATGAGCTCTCGTTTGCCCCAATTGAAGTCGCAAATTACGTTGGTTTGGGGTCCTTGGATGGAACGCTGCATTGCTTCTGACTCAGAACTATCCTTGAAGTAACCGATTTGTAACAGTTCGTTGTGTCACTGTGGTGCCGAGTGCTGCTCAAATTGCTGCTGCATTTGCAGTACGATGCGCCACAGCCATACGATGAATACGACGGTCTTCCCTCTTGGTAGCGCCACGTGGTCATCTGAAGCCATGTCTTCTTGCGACCGTACGTTCTCGAGACCACCGCTGCCTGCAGTCATGTACAGTCGCTACATTCCTGCCAAGTATTTCTCCAGTATCGCAGAAGGAACATGCAGCTTCTCATTTCGCTACCTCGTTCGAACTCAGTGAGGTGTTGCCAATGACGTCTTTGTCGCTTTAAAGGCATTCTTGACTAACATCAACTCACCACGTCCAGGTGACTAACACTCCCGCCCGTTACGGAGTGTGTTTAACCCTGTGGCGCATAGCGTCTACTACAGTGGACAGCTGTTAATGGTCGCTTCTTTGGCGTTTCCAATCAGTGCTGAGGCGGCAAATGCACACAGTTCACTGCAGTTGGCACTCTCTAGTGGTGTCATGTCCTGGATGCATTTGCAGCCTCATGACTGATTGAAAACGCCAGAGAACTGACCATTAAAAGTTGTCCACTGCAGTGAAGTTCAAGCACCACAGGGTTAAAGCAAAAATGATCTCCATCCTCATAGTGGCGCTACTACCGCCAATCTTACACGACTGGCGCGAAATCTGAATAGACATTGTATTTCAAATGTACAGGGCTATTACAAATGATTGAAGCGATTTCATAAATTCACTGTAGCTCCATTCATTGACATATGGTCACGACACACTACAGATACGTAGAAAAACTCATAAAGTTTTGTTCGGCTGAAGCCGCACTTCAGGTTTCTGCCGCCAGAGCGCTCGAGAGCGCAGTGAGACAAAATGGCGACAGGAGCCGAGAAAGCGTATGTCGTGCTTGAAATGCACTCACATCAGTCACTCATAACAGTGCAACGACACTTCAGGACGAAGTTCAACAAAGATCCGCCAACTGCTAACTCCATTCGGCGATGGTATGCGCAGTTTAAAGCTTCTGGATGCCTCTGTATAGGGAAAATCAACGGGTCGGCCTGCAGTGAACGAAGAAACGGTTGAACGCGTGCGGGCAAGTTTCACGCGTAGCCCGCGCAAGTCGACGAATAAAGCAAGCAGGGAGCTAAACGTACCACAGCCGACGGTTTGGAAAATCTTACGGAAAAGGCTAAAGCAGAAGCCTTACCGTTTACAATTGCTACAGGCCCTGACACCCGATGACAAAGTCAAACGCTTTGAATTTTCGGCGCGGTTGCAACAGCTCATGGAAGAGGATGCGTTCAGTGCGAAACTTGTTTTCAGTGATGAAGCAACATTTTTTCTTAATGGTGAAGTGAACAGACACAATGTGCGAATCTGGGCTGTAGAGAATCCTCACGCATTCGTGCAGTAAATTCGCAATTCACCAAAAGTTAACGTGTTTTGTGCAATCTCACGGTTTAAAGTTTACGGCCCCTTTTTCTTCTGCGAAAAAACGTTACAGGACACGTGTATCTGGACATGCTGGAAAATTGGCTCATGCCACAACTGGAGACCGACAGCGCCGACTTAATCTTTCAACAGGATGGTGCTCCACCGCACTTCCATCATGATGTTCGGCATTTCTTAAACAGGAGACTGGAAAACCGATGGATCGGTCGTGGTGGAGATCATGATCAGCAATTCATGTCATGGCCTCCACGCTCTCTCGACTTAACTCCATGCGATTTCTTTCTGTGGGGTTATGTGAAAGATTCAGTGTTTAAACCTCCTCTACCAAGAAGCGTGCCAGAACTGCGAACTTGCATGAACGATGCTTTCGAACTCATTGATGGGGACATGCTGCGCAGAGTGTGGGAGGAACTTGATTATCGGCTTGATGTCTGCCGGATCACTAAAGGGGCACATATCGAACATTTGTGAATGCCTAAAAAAACTTTTGGAGTTTTTGTATGTGTGTGCAAAGCATTGTGAAAATATCTCAAATAATAAAGTTATTGTAGAGCTGTGAAATTGCTTCAATCATTTGTAATAACCCTGTATTTATGTCGTACCACTAATTCGTGGTGGTTCAATTTTTTTTTCTCATCAGTGTACTTGCTGACCTGTAGGTAAATGACGTACGACAATCATCAAGCTACTGAGATGTCATTGGCTTTTTCTTAAATGCAGTCTAGTTCCTGCCTCCCCTTTCTGCCCTCCGTAATTCAGATGAGATAAAAACTCGTGCCTGTCAAGGGAGTAGAACAAAATTCCTTCGTTTTATTAACTGCCCTCCCCATCTGTGGTCTGGAAGTAGATGAAATTTAGTTTATTCTCTAGTCCTTGGGTAAAATATTGCTTGCTACTAAAAGGAAAGAACGAAGATTACGGTTAATATCCGTCGAAGTATGGGTCATTACAGTCTGTACTGGTCACGATATGACCAGAAATCGAGCGAGGTAACTTCAGAAAGAAGTGGCAAAACCAGATATGAGTTGCGGAATCTGTGGTAATCGTAAATTTGATAGATCTGACAGGGATTTCAGCCCCTATTCTCCGTAAACAAATTCGATATCTTATACACTTTGTCAGCGCGCTCATTTATTTCATGACGCGTCACAGCTGTAGTACACATTTTTGGCGACTAGTTTCGAACCAGTTGGTTCATTCTCAAGCCTGTCCTACTGAGGCTGCACAGATATTACCTGATCTTTACAACAAACATCAATATCGCAATACATGTTCGAAGATGACTGTTACAATCAACATGTGCGTACTTAGTAAGTCAGAATAAATCAGTCGGTAGTCATTCGTTCCTTCAATATGCTGTTTTCGATTGTGTTAATTTACCGCAATTCTTTCATTTATATAGCATATTTTAAATTCTTTTCTTACGGAACCTATAGAAAATTTCACTGTTATTCAAAATTTCTAATTAGCCAACATTCTTTTTGAGTCTTCTTTTCTTGTTCTACGTGACTGTATATTATTTGTAAGTAATGGAATAGATAATACTTTGTCGAAGAAGTTTTTTGCCTGTTGTATTATTTACTTCTCACTAACTAAATAACAGGGGTCACTTTCTGCATTTTTATGCTATATTTATTGACAGACTTGCGCGTAATAATCACTTTAATGATCAGTTTCGGATTCTTATAAGCTGCATGCAGATTCATTTCCAGGGTATGGTGTTGCTGGTCCTTCAGGTTGTGGGTTGAGGCGTATCCCCATCACTTGGAAAATTTCAGCGTGCAAGATATCCACGAGTAAAACTTCCTATCAAGATGTGAATCAAACGGAATAGACCCAACAAACGAAAAAAAATATACGAATTTTTGTACATGACTCATTCAAAGCATCACAATTAAGAAAACAGAAGTATTCAGGGAAATCCGTCGAACAATATAACGATGTACACTTAATAGCACTTACAGAAGCAATAAAGAAAAATAACCGAGCAGAGGGAATAGATGATTA
This sequence comes from Schistocerca serialis cubense, assembly GCF_023864345.2. Taxonomy (NCBI): domain Eukaryota; kingdom Metazoa; phylum Arthropoda; class Insecta; order Orthoptera; family Acrididae; genus Schistocerca; species Schistocerca serialis. Next base: position 1,146,190,295 of record NC_064639.1, on the reverse strand, counting down.
TGCTCATATTTACAGTAAAGCGAACAGAGAGTGCTGGGCAAAGAGGCATCTGTTGCTCTACAGGGAAAATGAGAACTCTGCATAAAGAAATACGAGTGTGTGAATGAATGTCCGATGCGTGAAGATATGAAGTTAATAGGCTACGACGTAGCGATCATTGCAGCATAAGAAACCACAGGTAATACTGCTGCCGTTGGTAAGAATAATTTTCTTGATTTGACAAATCTGTTACATGGAACTGGAAATAGGAATGGGTCGTGTCTTTCAGGTGATTTTAATGGACGAGTGGGTAAGCAGGACGCTAGCAGGGCTGTAGGAAAATTTTGGAATGACATTGTGAATGACAATGGAGAGAGGCTGGTAGAAATGTGTAAACAGTACTGTCTTAAGAGATTACACTTTTTCTAACACAAAGAGAGGCACACATACATACGAATACAGCCTATAGCGAAGATACGTTCTATATGTCATTATGCTATAGGGAAAGAAAAGAATTAAGCTAAGGTGGAGGACTGCAGTAGGGCTGTTTTTGGCCGGCCGCGGTGGCCGAGCGGTTCTAGGGGCTCCAGTCTGGAACCGCGCGACCGCTACGGTCGCAGATTCGAATCCTGCCTCGGGCATGGATGTGTGTGTTGTCCTTAGGTTCAAATGGTTCAAATGGCTCTGAGCACTATGGGACTTAACATCTGTGGTCATCAGTCCCTTAGAACTTAGAACTACTTAAACCTAACTAATCTAAGGACATCACACACATCCATGCCCGAGGGAGGATTCGAACCTGCGGCCGTAGCAGTCGCGCGGTTCCGGACTGCGCGCCTAGAACCGCTAGACCACCGCGGCCGGAGTTGTCCTTAGGTTGGTTATGTTTAAGTAGTTCTAGGTTCTAGGGGACTGATTACGTCAGAAGTTAAGTCCCATAGTGCTCAGAGCCATCTGAACCATTTTTTCGAACTGTTCGGGAAATCTCGGTTTCTGCTCTATCTTTTCATCGGCCTACGATATAGTGACTTTTGTTGGTACTATCACAACGATATTTCTTAGCGTTTTTTCGTTTGCCCAACCCTAGATTTCAGAGTCTACTGGGAAGAAGAACGTGGATCTATTTCCTGCTATGATGTGCACTTTGGCTCCCCTTTCAAAAAATCCGTAGGTGCCTAAAAAAATTTAAGGAGAATGGAGAGACACTGGACCAATATCCATATCTAAATCTACATGACTGCTCTGCAATTCACATTTAGTGTCTGGCAGAGGGTTCATCGAACCACTATCGCTTTATTTCTCTACCGTTCCTCTCTCGAACTGCGAGCGAGAAAAACGAACACTTAAATCTTTCCGTGCCAGCTCTGATTTCTCTTATTCTATTACAATGGCCGCTTCTCTCCAAGTAGGGGGCTGTCAACAGAGTATTTTCGCATTTGGAGGAGAAAGAAGAAGCTCGAAATTTCGTCAAAGGGCATCGCCGCAACGGAAACATCTTCTCTTTAATGATTGCCACTCCGATTTGCGTGTCATATCCGTGGCGCTCTCTCCCCTATTCCACAACAACACAAAACGAGCTGCGCTTCTTTAAACTTTTACGGTGTGCTCCCATATGGTAAGGATCCCACATCGCACAGCACTTGTCTAGCAGAGGACAGACAAGAGGCGCAGTGTGTGCAGTCTCTTTAGTAGACCTGTTGCAGCTTATGTTATCCCAACAAAACGCAATCTTTGATTCTCCTTCCCCAACACATTCATTTAGGGTCAGTTGCTACTATTCGCACTATACAAATATCTTCTTTAAATCATTTTGCTGTTTGTTTTGATCTTATGATGACTTAACTTGACGATAATTGACAGAACTGTATGAAAAGAATCTGAAATGTCTGCTCAAATTGTCCCCTAAATCATTTATACAGATTAGAAACAGGAGAGGGCTTATAATACTTCCTTTGGAGAAGCCATATATCACTTTTGTTTTTCTCGATGACTTTCCGTCAATAAGTTACGTTTACTTCACTATCTTTCAGTTATCTTAGATTGAGTGAGAAGCTACATCAGACTGATGATACGACAGTGGAAGTAGTGTATATGGCAATTGTGAGAGCTATTTACCAAGCTGCCAATGAAAGTCTCCGAGCACTTGAGAACACGTATGGCAAATTTAAAAGTGGTTGGTGTAATGGTCATATTGAAGCAAAGTGAAATACAAAAAGGAGACCTATGACAAATGGCTGGGGAGCAATTACACTGATGGTAGAAGTAGGTATGTAAGACTGAGAAGAACGGCAAAGAAAGTAATATTTACAGTAAAAAATTCTTTCTGGAAACTTAAATGTGAAGAAATTCGTTGCATAGTGAGTCAAAAGCCCAAAGCAGCATGGAAGATGGTAAGTAACTACAAACAAATGACAGATAGTATAAATGTGCTCCTAATAGACCTAGACGGATGGAAGACATACCATAAGGAACTGTTTAAGAGAGATCAATACTAATTTCACGACATATTCCGCTTTCTAGACAACGAACATGACATAAAAATACAGGAGATAGGAACAGTGGAGGTACAGGCTACAGTTAAACGATTCAGAAGTCCAAAGCAACAGGACCTGGAACTGTTTATGCAAATGTGGAGTTGTTGAAGGCCGGGACAAATGTGTTATTTGAGCTTCTCGAGAAACTATTTAATCTCTTTCCTAGTGGAGGGGAAATTACTGTCGAGTTTAAAGAATGGTATATCACAAACTTTTTTTAAAAAGGGACGAAAGGGTGATTGCTCAAATTATCGAAGCATCACAGCTCTCAATTCTATATTAAGACTATGTGCTTAGATTCTTAGAAATTAGAAGAAAATCCCTAAAAACTAGAACTGAAAAAAGAAAATGAAAAAGCAGGAGAACAGAGTGACTTCCGGGCAGGTTGACCTTGTACTGGTAATATCTGTAGGTTTAGCTAGTTACTGACTAGAGAGTGACACATAACCTGGAAACACAATTGGTTTTCATGGACTTGCGTAATGTGTATGACAGTGTACCACTTTCTACGATATGGGAAGCAATGAACTGGCAGAACATTCAAAATTTTGTTTCGGTACAAGCTGTTAGAAACCTATAGTCGAATAATACCTGTTGTGTTAATGTTGGGAAGTTACTATCACAGTGTCTGATAATACTGATTCCTAAGACATTATTTGTTGTAAACTCTTCCGCTTTATATGTTCTGTGACTTGTAAGTAAAAATTTATGTTAGAACGCAACTCGCTCCCTACTATTATCATTTACGACGCAAAAATTGGTGCCGAAACCGGGGAGGGTTTCCGCGATTGCTATTGTGACACCACGATTTGACAAACTGCGCAACGCTCAAAAAAGAGCAAACGAAAAGAATGGAAACTAATACAAGAGGTGCCGACTCGATGGAGCAGCTCGTACTACATGCTCAAAAGAATTTTGGAAGTAGGAACTGAGCTTGCTTTTGCTATCAATGAAAGTTGAAAAGCACCGCGTTCCCTCACAGCAGAAAATTCCTTAGCTATACAAGAGATATTAGGCCTTCTTGAATCTTTTTAAGTAGCAACAACAGCAATCTCAGAGGAGTCATACGTCACTGCGTCCTTAATTATACTTCTCATATGAGGTATTTCTGCCAATTTGTCAGACTTGGAAAGCACCTTAACTACTAATAAAGCACGAAGTGTTCTGGATTCCTAAATTAAATCAGTCAGCGAAAGACTGAAACCATTTAACACACGTACTGTTAACATGCTTGCAACATTATTAGATACTAGGTTTAAAAAACTTGGTTTCAGGATATTTCAAGAGGCAGACAAAACGGCGCAATTACTTCAGAAAGAGTATCCTGATATAGTCTCACCAACATCAAGAATAATACCTGAAACAGAAGCATCCACGAGCAGTGCTAATACGTCTACTGGTACATCTACCAGTTTGAAATCGGGTGATCTACTTTCTTTGCCTAATCAGCAACGGCGAAACGTCGATGTCGTTACACCAGTCAGTGATTCCATATTTTGAAAAACCTGTAATAGACAAATGTAATAGTGTGTTGAGTGAATTACAACTAAATATTTGTGTTGTCCAGCGACTTTAGCTCCTGCAGACAGGGTTTTCTCCAAGGCAGGAGAAATAATTAATGAAAAACGAAACTGACTGAAGGAGAACCGTTTAAATACCTTACTTTTTATAACACAAAATTTTCTTATCTTGTATTGTTATCTTTAATCAACATAAATTCTTAGCAAGCTATTTTTTATTTGTTATATTCCACGGAACAATCGATAGTCACTCGACATTTCGATACCTTTTAAGGACAATATCGATAATAGCGTTTGTGTCAGCTATCGATGTTTAAGTAATACTACTCTACCTAGTGTAGACATGTTCCCAGAATGAGATTTTCACTCTGCAGCGGAGTGTGCGCTGATGTGAAACTTCCTGGCAGATTAAAACTGTGTGCCGGACCGAGATTCGAACTCGGGACCTTTGCCTTTCGCGGGCAAGTGCTCTACCAATTTTAATTTTTTGTTTTTTTGTTTTTTGTAATCTCATTTTGTTCGTTATTGTTCGTTTCAATAGTTAGTGGCGGACGTCACCTGACGCCCGTTGAAGTTCGTTATTGATCCATTCACTCAGTTTTTTTTATTACAGAGGGCAGCTAACCCGCTGACCGAACACGCTGAGCTACCGTGCCGGCATCCAATTGAGCTACCTAAGCACGACTCACGCCCCGTCCTCACAGCTTTCATATCAGCGCTCACTCCGCTGCAGAGTGAAAATCTCATTCTGGAAAGATCCCCCAGGCTGTGGCTAAGCCATGTCTCCGCCATATCCTTTCTTTCAGGAGTGCTAGTTCTGCAAGGTTCGCAGGAGAGCTTCTGTTTGGTAGGTTTGGAAAGTAGGAGACGAGGTACTGGCAGAAGTAAACCTGTGAGGACGAGGCGTGAGTCGTGCTTGGGTAGCTCAGTTGGTAGAGCACTTGCCCGCGAAAGGCAAAGGTCCCGAGTTCGAGTCTCGGTCCGGCACACAGTTTTAATTTGTAGACATGTTGGCCTGGCCTGGTCGATTGCCAGACCTTTCTCCAGTCGAGCACATATGTGACGTCATCGAACGACAACTCCAGCATTAACCGTCCCTGTACTGACTAACCAAGTGCAAAAGGCATGGAACTCCATAACGCAAACTGACATTCGGCACCTGTACATCACAACTCATATAAGTTTTGCATGCTTGCATTCAAAAGTCTGGCGGTTACACCCGTTATTAATGTACGAGAAATTCGCACATACCGCTTACTTAAATCGGTGAATTTGTAACGTTATTTACTTACAAATGTTACGTTGTTGTTGTTGTTGTTGCGGTCTTCAGTCCTGAGACTGGTTTGATGCAGCTCTCCATGCTACTCTATCCTGTGCAAGCTTCTTCATCTCTCAGTACCTATTGCAGCCTACTTCCTTCTGAATCTGCTTAGTGTATTCATCTCTTGGTCTCCCTCTACGATTTTTACCCTTCACGCTGCCCTCCAGTGCTAAATTTGCGGTCCCTTGATGCCTCAGAACATGTTCTACCAACCGGTTCCTTCTTCGTGTCAAGTTGTGCCACAAACTCCTCTTCTCCCCAATTCTATTCAATACCTCCTCATTAGTTATGTGATATACCCATCAAATCTTCAGCATTCTTCTGTAGCACCACATTTCGAAAGCTACTATTCTCTTCTTGTCCAAACTATTTATCATGCATGTTTCACTTCCACACAAGGCTACACTCCATACAAATACTTTCAGAAACGACTTCCTGACACTTAAATCTATACTCGATGTTAACAAATTTCTCTTCTTCAGAAACACTTTCCTTGCCATTGCCAGTCTACATTTTATATCCTCTCCACTTCGACCATCTTGAGTTATTTTGCTCCCCAAATAGCAAAACTCCTTTACTATTTTAAGTGTCTCATTTCCTGATCTAATTCCCTCAACATCACCCGACTTAATTCGTCCTGACACTTAAATCTATACTCGATGTTAACAAATTTCTCTTCTTCAGAAACGCTTTCCTTGCCATTGCCAGTCTACATTTTATATCTTCTCTACTTTGACCATCATCAGTTATTTTGCTCCCCAAATAGGAAAACTCCTTTACTACTTTAAGTGTCTCATTTCCTAATCTAATTCCCTCAGCATCACCCGACTTAATTCGACTACATTCCATTATCCTTGTTTTGCTTTGGTTGATGTTCATCTTATACCCTCCTTTCAAGATACTGTCCATTCCGTTCAACTGCTCTTCCAGGTCCTTTGCTGTCTCTGACAGAATTACAATGTCTGTATGTTACGTACATAGATATATTCGTAAAATTTAATAAATCGACATTAGCTGTTTCTTGGTTACTGGTGTTTCTTTTTTTCGTCAGTGTAGTGCATTTCAAGCTGTTGAATTTTGCTCCTGTTTTGTTTAGGGGAGCATCTGAAATTGTACTCATGATAGTAGAAGTACATTTGTTTTTATATTATTTTTCCCAGTTATTTGTAACATTCAAATTAGATACCTCGTAGAAACATAATACGCAGAAAGTGTCCGTGTTCCCACCAGCTATCGCCTTTTCAGATCTGGGATGAACTGTTGCAGGAGTGAAGCAGCCTACTCAGACAGCGGATCCTGCGTCTTAGAGGCACTTGGCTCGTCCTGTAACTTGACACTACCGGCTCGTGACGCAGGTGATCCCGGCTGCGGCTGGCGCACTTGTCAGATCAGCAGGGCTGGAGGTTTGGGGGAGGAGGGAGGGAGGGAGGGAGGGAGTAATCTGCGAGCCGGTCTCGGCGAGTGAATGGCCAGGTCTGGAAGGAGGGCAAGAGTAGAGGGTGAGAGAGCGCCCCGGAATTACGGGTGAGTCGGCGGAGACTTGCACAAGTGGCCGCGATAATGCGGGGGCGCTGGCCCGGTCTGCGAGTCAGCCAAGCGGCGAGACGTGATAAGGCCCACTTCGCCAGCCGGCCCGCCAGGCCGCGCAAGTTGCCAACGGCGGGGCTGCAGCCCGGGAACAGCTCCCAGGCGACGGCCGCCGCTGTCTGGAGCGGCCCGCTACCTCACACTCATGTCTCGTATTAGCGCCGAAGACCAATTTACCGGGATTCGCAGAGATTTGGAGTGACTACCATGGGTGTATAATACTACGGGTATATAGTAAATTTTCTTGAGACCGAGAAACTTATGTCCACGAATCAACAAGAGTTTAGAAAGCAACGCTCGTACGAAACTCAGTTTGCCCCTTTCTGACATGATGTAGTGCGAACAATGGATGAAGGATAACAAACACTTTCCATTTTTCCAGATTTCCGGAAACCAACCGATACGGTGTCCCATTGCAGGCTATTAACGAAAGTACTATAACACCCCCCTGCTTCTCGGGATTTGCGAAATTACAAGTTAACAATGACCGTGAATTATGAATTTTGACCCGTGTCGGGATAAGGGATCCGAATCCGAAATAAATAATGATTATTTCGCGGGAAACAGGAGACGTTATAACTTGATCGTCATTGAATGAGTAATTTCATTCAATAACGATCGGTAAATGAAATAATGGAAATAATTTGGAAATAAATTTTGCGAGTGGAAATTTTGCGGAAGAAATGATTAAGTTGTAAAAGCAATTCAAAATCGCTCGCCAGCTCAACTGATGAGCGATAGTACTGTTAAGTACGTGAATAATTGTGTCAAAAATAAAGTTTACCTGTTTGTAGCGCAGCAGGTGGAACGGCAACTGTTACGTAAGTGCTGTGTCTGGCTCTGTAGTCATATAAAACAATGTCATAACAATCTAACTACACTTAAACATTAATGGTTAACTTTCAATAAGTATTTTGATAATTATTTTGTTCATAATTTGTCAGCTAAGTGCAATGCTGACAACACAGACAATTATCTATCGAGATTTTGAATAATGGACTGTCATTCTGTCTTTAAAATTACGTACTTTGCACAGTTTAATCTACTGATAATGAAATATATTGCCAGTAATTGATTAACTATGTCTTGAATGATGATAATTCATTAATGAGGCTATTGTCAGGTGGAATAAGCTTTATAGTTTCATTAAATATCCTTGAACTAACTTCAGCTGAATATGCATTGAAATAAATCGTAAAAATCAAATTTATTACTTCAGTCTATTATTAAATTACTACGGTTGGCGTAAGCTTATTAAGTGCAACAATTAAGTACGATAACCAATCGTTCAAAACAGTCTGAAATTTACTCTTCACCGTCTATGCAAATAATTTGATAATTACCATATTTTCTCTTGATAATGGCGTGACACACGCGCTTCAATAAGGTAAGGATCGGAAGGAAGTTACTTGGTGTTATTGTCGGGTGGAATGTAACTGCAACACTTCGACTATAAAGTGCTTGTTGTTAATTGTTCAACTTCAGAGAAAAGCGCAGTCACTAGCAAGCCTTCTACAATTTTATCCTACGAAAATTACGTAGATCTTACTTCCCTCGTTGTCGGTGGATCGACGGAAGTCCACGGCGGCGACACGATGTGGCAGCGGGCTTTTACTGTTGCGACTCGGGCCCACAGTGCGCTTCACATTTAAGCCCTCGTTTCTTCAGCACCATGCCCATTAATCCATAATAACTTGCCCGGCCATGCTTCCAGATATACCGACCATTACTTTCTCGTCGTACTTAGATCCACACACTAGCCGTTAGATGTAACACAGCTAGGACTAGCAGCACTCGACTGTACGTCTTACTCCAAGCACGGCGTCACTGCTACTACTGCCCGCTGGCGCGCTCCCGCGCCTACCGGCACGACAAAACAATCTCTCCGACTTTAACTAAATATGCCCTGACTTGCCAGTGTTAAATATTAAGTAATTTAAACATAGTATTTACAATACATATATATACTAGACAATACATCGTATACAAACAGTTTCATTTGTTAAGTAAGCGAAAAAATTCATAGCAAGGACAGCGTTGTAGCGTCACAGGACGTCCATGTGGAACAGATTCCCAGATGCGTGAGAGGCTCGAAGACTTCTCAAGTTATAGACTCCAGTGCGTTATCCTCGACGGCGAGCGTTCATCAGAGACGAGGGTGTCGTCAGGGTACCCCAGGGAAGAGTGGTAGGACCACTGTTCCTCTACACTGAAGCGCCAAAGAAACTGGTATACAGAGGTATGTAATCAGGCAGAGTGCGGCGCTGCGATCTGCAGCGCCTATATAAGACAACAAATGTCTCGCGCAGTTGCTAGATCGGTTACTGCTGTTACAATGGCAGGTTATCAACATTTAAGTGAGCTTGGACGTGGTGTTATAGTCGGCGCACGAGCGATGGGACGCAGCATCTCCGAGATAGTGATGAAGTGCGGATTTTCCCGTACGACCGTTTCACGAGTGTACCGCAAATATCAAGAATCCGGTAAAACATCAAATCTCCGATATCGCTGCGGCCGGAAAAATATCCTGCAAGAACGGGACCAACGACAACTGAAGGGAATCGTTCAATGTGTCAAAAGTGCAACTTTTCCACAAATTATTTCAGATTGAATGCCGGACCATCAACAAGTGTCAGCGTGCGAACCATCACCGAAACATCATAGATATGGGCTTTAGGAGCCGAAGACCCACTCTTGTACCCTTGATGACTGCACGACACAAAGCTTTGCGCCTCGCTGGGGCCCGTCAACACCGCCATTGGGCTGTTGATGATTGGACACCAGTTGCCTGGTCGGACGTGTCTCGTTTCAAATTGTATCGGGCAGATGGACGTGTACGGGTATGGACGGAACCTCTTGAATCCATGGACCCTGCATGTCAGCAGGGGTCTGTTCAAGCTGTTGCAGGTTCTGTAATGATGTGGGGCGTTTGCAGTTGGAGTGATATGGAACCATTAACACGTCTAGATGCGACTGTGACAGGTTACACATCCTGCCTGATCACCTGCACCCATTCATGTCCATTTTGCATTCCGACGGACTTGCGCAATTCCATAGCAGCACGGTGCGACACCCCACACGTTCGGAATTGCTACAGAGTGGAACGGAACTGATACAGAGTGGATCCAGGAACACTCTTCTGAGTTTACACACCTTCGCTGGCCACCAAACTCTCCAGAGTCGAATATTATTGAGCACATCTGGGATGCCTTGCAACGTGCTGTTCAGAAAAGTTCTCCATCCATCCCCTCCTACTCTTACAGGTTTGTGGATAGCCCTGCAGGATTCATGGCGTCAATTTCCTCCTGCATTACTTCAGACATTAGTCGAGTCCATGCCACTATATATATATATATATATATATATATATATATATATATATATATATATATATATATATCCAAAGAAACTGGTACATGCAACAGCCAAGATCGCATAAAAGTAAAAAGTAAAAGTTCTCCCCTTGTAGTTTTCTCATCAAGTACTGTTCATATTTTACTTCGCTCATTTATTTAATGTAAACTGGTATACAGCCACTGCTTTGATTATAATGTTAATGTTAAAATGCAGTACCATCACACTCTCAAACTGTAGGTTCCCTCAAACGCCTCAATTTTCCTACATTTACTAATTTCTGTTTATCTTATTGATATTGCTTAAGTTCCTCGTGTATTCTGTATTTACATTGACAACTGTCTCTTCTTTTTTAATTGGTTGTGTATCACTCTCCATGTTTCATACCTCTTGATGCAGCCTTATCTAGTACTAATTTTACTATTTCATTGCAAAGATGTTACTCACTGTATGTTTATACTTCACTCTAGATGTGTTACTTCTCTTCCAATGTTGTCTGCTAACATTTAACTTCTTTGGTGATCATAGTAAATGTCTGAAGATGGCCTTGTAAGCCGAAAACCGGTTAGCAATAAAAATAATATTGTAGAACAAAAGCAAACTGGTGCTTTTCATTTATTATTATAATGTTGTTCTACCAAGAACCGACGGAAGATTCTGTTAATATAAAATATTTCTTTACTTAAGACAACTGATTTCAACAGACAGCATGAGGTTCAGCGTAAGACCTGAGGATGACAGCAAAGTCTACTGAAACCAATTGTCTTAAATAAAGAAATATTTTATGCGATCTTGGTTGTTGAATGGTTTTTCACGATTGTACTGCCACCAACTTACATTGCGCTAAGGACCACTGAAAAGGCTGCTGCCCCTCTTCAGGAACCACACGTTTCTCTGGCCTCTCAACAGATACCACTCCGTTGTGGTTGCACCTACGGTACGGCCATCTGTATCACTGAGGCACGCAAGCCTCCCCACCAACGGCAAGGTCCATGGTTCATGGGGAGGCTAGTTTTCATAGTAACTAGAAAATCGAATGAAAATTACTCAAGTAGTTTTGGACCCTAGCGAGTTCACACAAACAGACAGCCAGTGTTTTAAAGAACAGTTTTATTGCATTCTGTTACACTCCCTAGATTACCTGCAATCAGTTTTTGACAAATATTTTCAGTGTACAGACATGACGGTTTTATACTTTTGTTATTACTATAGACACAAGGCTTCAATATGTTGACAAGAAAAAACTGAATCCTAATTTGATACACATTACCAAGTAAAACAATTAAAAAATAAATAAAATATATCTTTTTAACGAATTCAACGTCCTTTCCGAAAAGAGCTCCCTTGCCGTTTCCCGTAGCAATGCCAACCAGCAGTTGTCACCTAGACATACGTTAGACGAAAGCATCGGTTTTTTTTTGGCGCCTCCGACGTCCAAAACCGCCGCAGCATTTGCCTGCTGATAGCTGACAACGCCTGATAAGAACGTTTTAATTTCCGACGACGATTTCCGCGGCGTGGCTTTTCGCAGGAACCTACTTGCCGTCCGTGCTCCCCTCCCCCCCCCCCCCCCCCTAACTCACCGTTATGGCCCAGCGCTCCTTCTTCCATTCAGACGACGCTACTGAATACGGCGGGAGGTAGGAAAATGTGGCGGCGCTGGGAAACCTCGCGTTCCCCTCCTATCGGAACTCGCTACCAGCCGGCACTTTGCGCGGGATGCGCGCAGCGGGAACGGAGCAGTTGGCGAGTGGAGAGAAGGCTCGGGACGAAGCGAACCGCAAATCATTTTGAATAGGGGCGCCAAGTTTAGAGCCACTGCAGACGCCAGTTTCACGGAAATAGCGTAAACTTTTCGCCACGTCAGATTTTATCTCCGGAGCTCTCTCGTTTTAATTTCACGAGCTAGGCGAATAGTTCTCAGGGCGAGTGTTCTCGGCGCTTTTTCACGACGGTGAGTTGAGGTTCTGCTGAATGGGAAGAAAGTGGAGAGTTATTAACAAGGTGATAACTTGTACGCCAGAGTGCAAGCCAGTGAAGTGTTACGATTAAAGCGAAACCTTACTCCGAGCAATTTCTTCGGAGACGACCTAATCAATAGGCGGACTTTCTGACCGACTACAATTTTACAGCCTGAGAAACTTTTCTGTCACGGTCCTTTAAAGACTGCGACAAAAAAAAAGAAAAATAATCGTTAGGTTCGAAGCCCATTGTGAGTTCAGCGACATATAACATAGATTTTCTGCGTATTTATTTCGTCACATCAGCTGCTGTTACGAGGCTGAGTTTATCGTTTTCTAAATAATTCTGCCACAGGGAAAGGGAGAACTATATCCAGTAGCTGGTGTATTCCACAGATCATATGTGCCTACAAAAAGGGTAACAGCAGTAATCCACAAATCTACTGTAAATATGTAAGCGTAGGCTTCCGGTGCCGTTGTCACTGTCAACAAAAATCTTTAGGGTGTGTGACGGAATTGTCAGTACGTAAAATTCTCCGACGTTTCGGCCACCGTTGCAAATGTCCGAAACGTCGGAGAATTTTACGTATTGAAAACGCTGCCACCTACCGGAGAAGGATGTAATTGATACCGTCCATTATCTTTGACGTTGTTTTCTTGTAGAATCTAGCAACATATTCCAATGTCAGTGAGGTATCCGAAACGGAATGAGATCCTCCATGTCAGCCATTATGAGAACCAAAAAATCCGCTGTGCGACATTCAATTTCCGCTTTTCTTCGATGACATACTCAATGATATGGATATGGTAGAGAGGGATGTGCGTATTTCTTCCATTTGGAAGTGAATTTAACACACAAACGCTTATTAACAAAAGTACAACCGTGTGGAGCCGCAAACGAAATTTATGGCTGCACTGAGAATTCCTTATCGGGAGGAAGCAAAGTGCCGTCTTGGATGGACAGTCACCGACAGATGTGGCGGTAACTACAGGCGTGCCCCAGGGAAGTGTACTGGGACCGTTGCTTTTATGTCCATGGCGTGGGAGACAAACTCAGACTACATTCAGATGGTGCAGCTCTTTGTAACAAAATGTTACCTGAAAAAAAAGGCTGAACAAATATTCAGTAATATTCTGGTATATTTTCCAACAAGTCTAGATTGCTTTCAGTGTTCAGAAATGTGAAATTATGCACTTAAAAACAAATGTTGCACCTTATGACTACAATAACAAATTCTTAACCTGTAATCAATCAACCTATACGAAATAGGACTTATGAGGGATACTGGTCTTCTGCAGAGAAGGGGAAAAAGAAGCATGAATGATCACCCGTTTATTTAAGCACTTGGGGGAGCGTCAGGGAGATGCAGGAAAACCTTGACCGGCAAAAGTTTCAAGATAGACGCCGATTATCCAACAGTCACAATTAAGTAAGTAATCTAGGAATGTAGCACAAGCCTCCATGCTTTGCTCTCCTGACTAATTACAGAGGCGATTAAGCAGCCACTGTTCCCACTCATCAAACGAGAAGAAGCAGTAATTTACGGTACAATCGGAATTACCCTCTACCACGTACTTCACGCTAGTTTGCGAAGTGTAAATGTTATTGCAGATGGGGATGTCACAGGGTAATTGAGATTTCATCACCGGATCTCCGAATTAGGGAAATGCTGCTGCGAATACAAGCAAACTTTCGTACTGAGTGTGCTTCGAACTCAGTGTGATTCGTTCCGTGAGAGGTGAAGCCAAGTGGGGCATGACAAAAGAGGATCGTTCGTAGAGGTACCGATTTACGGGGAGGGGGTGGGGGGGAGGGTGGGCGTGGCGAGGGACTTTGTTCCACCCTCCCCCCCCCCCAATATTTAGAAGTTTTGGCTTTGCCCCCCCCCCCATTTTTTACAGGGAAATCTATTAAACTTGCATGTGTTGTTGCAAAATAGTGTGTAAAGATTAAGTACGAGAAAAATGCCGATTACGTGAGCAATTGAGAGTTCATCTCTGCTACTGCTCTAACCTCTGTACATGAGGAGCTGTCGTGACGGGATTTCCCCTGCATCTGTACTAACTGCATATTTTTTTACTTGGTCGCTATGCTTACGATCAGCTCTAGAGCATTGTGTGCTCGGACAAGCTCAGCCTCCTTCTCCCGTGGCAGCCAGCTTACAATTTATAAAAGAAACAAACTCGTAATTGGTTAATGTGCCTCAGAAGCGACACGAAAGTTGATGTCGAAACGCTGTAAGGACCACCAACTGGTAAAGACTCCTTGCTAATTCTTGTAAATAATACTGACGATCACAAGGAACGACACCGCACACGAATCAACAATAATCACACCTTGGCTGCTTATTGCTACGGCGCACGGTACTGCCTCGTAGCTAATGTTGACGCGACGGTAAACATTCCGAACTTTCACCGATCAGAGAGGGGCAAAATAAAAGTGTCCGATTGGTAGTCTAAATCTCTTATCGTCTGAGGCATGTACAGTAACAGGGTACACAGTGGACAGCGTTAGTGGTCTGTTAGTCTTACTGTGACTCCGTCGCTTTATTAATCAGGCTTTCGTCCCTTATTGGCCATTTTCAAATGGACGCGTTTACAATTAGGAATAAAAGTGCTAAATTGCCAAGTGTTAGTAATGGTGAACCTAGACCTAATGTCAGCGATAGTGTGTGTGAAAACGAAGACAAAAGTATTGACGAAAATGTAGTAGTAATAGGAAAAAAAAACATCGCAACTATCATCTGTCATGAAGCCAGCAATTTGCATGGATCGATTACAGTAAGGTAAAAGATGTAATTTTTGAAAAATTTGCAAACAAACATTTGAACAGAATCGTTTTCAGTTTTCTCATCAAATGGAAAAAGTTTTCATGGAAACTGGCTTTTTGAAGTGGAAGAAAGTGGTAAAAGAGCTGAAGGCAAGGCACTCCGTCTTCAGGCCACAAGTGGCCCATCGGGACCATCCGACCGCCATGTCATCCTCAGCTGAGGATGCGGATAGGAGTGGCGTGTGATCAGCACACCACTCTCCCGGTCGTTATGATGGTTTTCTTTGACCGGAGCCGCTACTGTTCGGTCAAGTAGCTCCTCAATTGGCATCACGAGGCTGAGTGCACCCAAAAGAATGCCAACAGCGCATTGCGGCCCGTATGGTCACCCATCAAAGTGCCGGCAACGCCCGACAGCGTTTAACTTCTGACGGGAACCGGTGTATCCACTGCGGCAAGGGCGTTGCCCCAAAAAGAGTTGAAAACTTTTGAAAAATCAGGCTGCCACACAGAAGCTGTACTGAAATTAAAATCCTTAAAATCGAATGTCAATCTATTTCGCCAGATTTCAAAAGAAAGACTGACACAAATGAAAGAAAATCCAGTTTTTTGCTAAAAATCATATTCTCCATTCGTTAGTTAGCAGTGCAGGGGCCTCCAATACGAAGACATACTGGTGAAACACCTACATTTGCCAATAGTTTGTAACACCTTCGATGTGAAGATAATCAGCCATTTTCAATTTTTAAATGGTTCAAATGGCTCTGAGCCCTATGGGACTTAACATCTCAGGTCATCAGCCCCCTAGAACTTATAACTACTTAAACCTAGCTAACCTAAGGACATCAAACACATCCATGCCCGAGGCAGGATTCGAACCTGTGACCGTAGCGGTCGCGCGGTTCCAGACTAAAGCGCCTAGAACCGCTCGGCCACCAGCGGCCGGCAGCCATTTTCAATGTGACTTTTAAACGGACATCCCATGATGTACAAAATGAAGTCTTGACTATTGTTAAGTCATACATTTCTTAGAAAATTGTTGGATGTTATCAAAAGTTCGGAGCATTTTGCAATCATGGCAGATGAAACAAAAGACATAGCCACCCAAGGGCAATTTACTGTGAGTACAAGATTTATTGGTTCTTTGTTAGAGCTAGAAGAATGTTTTCTAGCGGTTTACTGTGCACAAAGTACAACAGCTAAGGCTCTGCTTGATTCTATTATCGATATTTTAAGACGGTTTGATTTACCTGCATATAATTGCAGAGACTAGGGGTATGATGGTTCAGCTAACATGGCCGGATTATATAATGGCGTCCAGGCCAAATTTATGGAAACTGAGGGCAGAGCTGTATTTGTGCACTGCCTTGCATACTCTTTTAACCTGACACTAAAAGACACTGAGAAAGTCATCGTGGAATGTCGAAATTCAAAGAATGTTGTGAAGGGTTTAGTACATTTTGTTAGTTTTTCATCTAAAATATTAGATCCTTTTGTTCACTTAAAGGCAGATGCTGTCGTCAAGTTTCTTGTTGGTAATAACAAACATTGATATTATATTTTATCTTTCTACAAATCAGGTATAGACAAGGAACGCTTGCTACTCCGTCGAAGCATGTTTCATGAAATTACCCTCAGCAGTGATTCTGCAAGCATTAGTTCATTGGATGAAATGGTGAAATACCCAAAAAGGGAAAAACACGGACTTGAATTACTGCCGGAGTCTGTGACATTCATACTGGCGCTTCCAATAACATCCCTTACCGCAAAACGATCATTTTCTTGCCTGCGAAGAGTGAAAACATACTTTCGGTCTGTAATGCGGCAGGATCGTCTTAATACCACTGCCCTGCTCAACGCACATGTAGATTAATCGATGAACCTTGACCTGGATGCCACATGTAACGAGTTCATATGCATGAATGATCTGAGGAGTGCATTTGTGACCAAAAATAAAGCTATACCTCTTCAGATTTATTTACTTGTAAAATTGCTGATCTACTTCATGGAACATAAATAAATGTCTGCACCATTTGGTAGTGCTACTAATGTGTTTACATGCAAATATTTGGTTGGCGCGGACGAACCGATAGCTGCGGAACGAACTGTCAAAAATATGTGTGAGGATTGCTAAGGGACCAAACTGCTGAGGTCATCGGTCCCTAGACATACACACAACTTAAACTAACGTATTCTAAGAACAGCACACACACATGCCTGAGGGAGGACTCGAACCTCCGGCGGTTGTGATGATGCAGTCCGTGACATGGCGCCTCAAACCGCGCGGCCACTCAGCTCTGCCGAACGAACTGTAGACTCTGACCCGTGACATAGCTGTGTTGTGTTGTTCGACGTTATGGTGACACGGGGTAAGTGAATCTCGTTTGTAGATGGCATTTTGTTGTATTTAGTGGCAACTTCTTGTGCTGGATGTTTATGTTTCGAATTAGTTATTAGTCATTTAACATTGTTAGCTCGGCGTGTAATATTGTAGTTGGAATTGTTTTTGCCGGTTCGCTAGTGAGTTACTTCGAATTTCCATATTGTAGCTAGTGGATTTGTGCTTGTATTTGGAGTTATTAGTGCCGTGTGTTTCTTTTTTGTCAGTTATGAATATGAGAATAAATTTACTAGGAGGTTATTGTACGCGGCTGTGGTAAAAGATATGTTGTCGACTACAAGTTCTTGCAGTTATATGGATTGCTTACACGTAAAGTGTCGTGTGTTGCGAGGGAATAAGGTATGTGTGTTTACGTTTGTAGTTTTGTTAGTATATCGAAATAATGAACTGACGAAATGAATGTTACCGTTTTCGGTATCTTGCGTTTCATTTGAGCTATATCGGTCAGGCTAAATTTGCTATTTTTCGAATTGTGCGTACGTTACTGGAATCGCGATCTACGTTTGCGCTATATAGGGTAAGCTAAATTTATGGTACTAATTATTTTGCTTTCTTTGGTTGTCGATAACTGAAAATTTTGTGTGCTCGATTTTTGGGTTAATATTTATTTTGGGATCGTGCTGTTATTAGTATTGTATTTTTAGTTTGCCCCGCCCAAACCCTTCTGCTTTCAGCGGTTTTCCGTTGGTTTCATTTTTTTTCTTTGCTGGTATTAAATATTTCACTTGATTTTTATGTTTGTTCGCGGGTGCTATAGGTGGTGTCATTGTCACCAAGTTGTCTATGTTTGAAATAAGTGTGTCCGCCACCCACTTGATGAAGTCAAGGATTAAAGCAGATGGGTGGTATGGCAGATTTTGGTTTTGCTGTTGTAAGCATTCATAACATGATAAAATACAGTCCACAACCAAAAAAACGAAGTTATCTGCCACATGGAGTACCTTACAAAGTGTCTCTTTCCCCCAATAATAATTTCAAGTCGGCGCGTCCGGTCGTAGTGATTTTGTAAAAATAAGTGACTGTTATCCAGTTAATTGTTTAATTTAAACTTGCTTCAATGTGAATGAAGTACTGACCGCGACAAGCTGATCCTCTTCAAACAAGGCAGAAAAGTGCATAATATAACTGAAAATAAGAAATATTCCATGCATCCTATGTTTTACGTTGTACGTACCTATCTAAAACGATGAATTGCTGTATCTTGTGTAATGAAGACGAGGTGCCATTGTCTTTGAAATATTATCATTTGTATTGATTTCATGTGCCGATTCTCTTGTGTTTATATTTCAAACCCGTTTATCCGAAATAT
The DNA here is from genome assembly GCF_023864345.2 of Schistocerca serialis cubense. Classification (NCBI taxonomy): domain Eukaryota; kingdom Metazoa; phylum Arthropoda; class Insecta; order Orthoptera; family Acrididae; genus Schistocerca; species Schistocerca serialis. The sequence goes on along the minus strand of NC_064639.1, from coordinate 1,146,171,559 downwards.
GTTAGAATGGAGAGGGCAGTAACCACCGGCCGATACATATCCGTAGCTTTTGTAGAAGTACCGTTGCCTCTAGGGCATTGTATAAATGAATCAGTTTTGTACGTTTTTATGAGCTGTGTAAAACTTTATAATATAATGTTTTCCTGATGTCAATTAAGCGAAAAATAAACTACTTGAGATTATATGAAGTTAAAAATCATGGTATTTTCTATTTCTACACGCATTTGATGTTAGGAAGGGATGACACACAAGGATACGGTTGATGTAGATTACAGTAAGAGGTGCTAGCCCTAACCTAATAACTTGGTTTAAAGTACAAATACTGGCTCGTATTTCAGAGATTTTAACGACCAGTCAACTCCGAAGCCTTTATACAATGCATGTAAAATGAGCCTAGCACGTATGAGTAAAACGTACTAGCGTTGACCACGGAAGACGCAAATCACGATGATGGGTCGGTGAATTCGAAACTTGTTCCTGATCAAAGCGTGTGGAAGAAGTTAACCATTAGATAACCTCTTTCGGTCGCTGATGCTATGTTAGTAATATTTAGTGTTTACTGTCTGGTCTACAGAGGCATCCAGAATCACCAATAAGGAAACATAACTAGCTCAGATACTGGATACGAAATACAGAAACATGAACAACTTTCTAGGATGGTTCGTTTCATTTATCTGCCGTCTGACAGGTCAATAAGCCTCACTGAAATACTTCAATTAAACGTAGACATAACGACTGAAAGTTGGGTGACAGTTGATCCGACATCTACACTCACGTCTAAAAAGGCGATATTGTTATATAGATACAACAGTAGCGTATTAATCAGTGTCATTTATATCTTCTGGTAAACCTTCCGGGATGTAAGGTCGTGGTCCACGAAACTCTTCAGCTCCTAACGTTTCATCCAGATCTGCGCTGGACATCTTCAGAGGAGTGTTTCTCCTCCGGTGAGTCTTGCCGACTGACGCGTCGGACGTCTGAGAGCGACTTATATATCGTAGAAAGTGGGTGTGACCAGAGTTACACGTGATATGCAGAGATAATCTTTGTCAGAGATAAAACTTAACTGTCGATCGTAATCTCGTCACGGATAAAACTGTCTAGCAATTCTGTAGTGCTACTGTCCAAATATCACTAAGTTTCATGGTCTCTTCTTTCCGATAGTTAAGTTTTATCTCTGACAAAGATTATCTCTGCATATCACGTGTAACTCTGGTCACGCCTACTTTCTACGATATATAAGTCGCTCTCAGACGTCCGACGCGTCAGTCGGCAAGACTCACCGGAGGAGATACACCCCTCTGAAGATGTCCAGCGCAGCTCTGGACGAAACGTTAGGAGCTGAAGAGTTTCATGGACCACGACCTTGCATCCCGGAAGGTTTACCAGAAGATATGTCATCCGGTCGTGAAAGCTTTCATACTATGAGTGTAATTTATCTTTGTAGTATGAGAAATCCGCCCTGCTGAAGCTCAATGGGTATAAAATATCAGTACCAATACAATTCATTACTGTCACTATGTTCGCTTTCTACGTTGGTCGATACTGAGAACAATAGCGCTGAAACAGCTGTTTAATGTGGCAATGACAGAATTTCCATTTCAAAATAATCTGAAAATGTAAATAATAAATATATCATGTGTTAGGAGTATTTATTCTCAGGCGTAAAGTATTTTTACCAACAGTATTTTATACGAAACATGAATCAGATTTTCAATTGTCAGAGGAAGATAACCTCCTATATACGAAAGAAACGCGAGTGACAATCATATTATGATCAGAAGGGCGTATTATTATCCTAAACTGCAGAGTTGTATAACACCATTATTTAACAAGTATTAAATAGTTTGTGATTGCCAAAGAATGAGCTTTCTTATAATGATAGCAAACTAATGTCCCAGTAGCGTGTAGGCCAGGACTTCTAATTGGATTTGTATGACAAATAAAATCGATACTGTCCTGACTGTGTGTACAAGAATCTGCAACATGCTTACGTCTTTTAATACCACACATTTATTATTGCTGTTCCCATCAATTTTTTTTTTGTGGTTTTAGGGCGCACAACCTCAACGGTCATTAGCGCCCAGACTACGTTAGGAATGCACCGCGAGTCACAAGTTTAAAACAGCAACGAAACGGAAAACATGATAAAAGACAGACTGACAGACAGAGGATTAAAAAAAAAACAGCACAATCAAATGTCCTTAGAGAGGGTTGTCAAGTTGATAAAATGAAGAACGCGAGCAGCTGCTCGTGGGTCATCCGCTAAAATGGCATCTAGAGTACATGGCAGGCCAAGATCAAGACGCAGTGTGTTAAAATCCGGACAGGACGTTAAAATGTGGCGGACCGTCAGCAATTGCCCACATGGGCAGAACGGCGCCGGCGCAGCCGTCAGCAGATGGCGATGGCTTAACCGGCAGTGTCCAATTCGTAACCGGGCCAAAACTACCTCCTCCCGCCGAGAAGGGCGTGAGGAGGACGTCCAAGCCGCGGGAAGAGGTTTCAAGGCCCGAAGCTTGTTGTCGGTAAGTGCAGCCCAATCGGCATGCCACAGCGATAAAATGCGCCGACAAATGACCCTGCTACAATCTGACGAAGGGACACAACAAGAAACTGTCCGAGGCTGGAGGACCGCAGCCTTGGCCACGGCATCTGCAGCTTCGTTCCCAGGGATACCGACATGGCCAGGAACCCACATAAAGCTAACTGGAGAACCGACGTCCACCAGCTGCTGAAGAGAGCGTTGGATCCGGTGTACGAAAGGGTGAACCGGGTACGGATCACTGAGGCTCTGGATGGCGCTCAGGGAATAGGAGCAGATAAAATATGCAGAATGTCGGTGGCGGCAGATGTAAAGAACAGCCTGGTAGAGGGCAAAGAGCTCAGCTGTGAAGACCGAACAATGGCCATGGAGCCGGTATTTGAAACTTTGTGCCCCGACAATAAAGGAACACCCGACCCCGTCATTGGCCTTAGAGCCATCTGTATAAACGAAGGTCATATTAATGAACTTCGAACGAAATTCGACAAAACGGGAGTGGTAGACTGATCCGGGGGTAACCTTCTTTGGGAGCGAGCTGAGGTCAAGGTGAACGCGGACCTGAGCCTGGAGCCAAGGTGGCGTGTGGCTCTCGCCCACTCGAAAGGTTGCATGGAGTGAAAAATTAAGGTGTTGAAGGAGGCGACGAAAGCGAACTCCAGGGGGTAACAGGGCAGAGACATACAACCCGTATTGACGGTCGAGAGAGTCGTCAAAAAAGGAACGATAAGACGGGTGGTCGGGCATTGACAGTAGCCGACAGGCATACCGACAAAGCAGTATATCGCGCCGGTAGGTGAGTGGCAATTCGCCAGCGTCAGCATGAAGACTCTCTACGGGACTAGTATAAAACGCTCCGATCGCAAGTCGTAAACCCCGATGTTGTATGGAGTTGAGGCGGCGTAAGATGGATGGCCGTGCAGAGGAGTATACGAAGCTCCCATAATCCAGCTTGGAGCGGACGATCGACCGATATAGACGAAGCAGGACGGTTCGATCCGCTCCCCACGAGATACCACTGAGAACACGGAGGACATTTAAAGAACGGGTACAACGGGCAGCCAAATATGACACATGTGGAGACCAGCTAAGTTTCCTGTCAAATATAAGACCTAAAAATTTGGTTGTCTCCACGATTGGGAGAGCAACGGGACCGAGTCGTAAGGACGGTGGGAGAAACTCTTTGTAGCGCCAGCAGTTAATACAGACCGTCTTCTCGGCAGAAAAACGGAAGCCATTGGCGACACTCCAGGAGTAAAGACGGTCAAGAGAACGCTGAAGACAGCGCTCCAGGAAACACGTACGCTGCGCGCTGCAATAGATGGTAAAATCGTCCACGAAAAGGGAGCCTGATACATCAGCTTGGAGGCAATCCATTATTGGATTGATCGCTATGGCGAAGAGAGCGACGCTCAAAACTGAGCCCTGTGGCACCCCACTCTCCTAGCGAAAGGTGTCTGACAGGACAGAACCCACACATACCCTGAACTGTCGATCCATTAAAAAGGAACGAATAAAAAGAGGGAGGCGACCGCGAAGGCCCCATGTATGCACAGTGCGGAGAATGCCCGCCCTCCAACAGGTGTCGTGAGCCTTCTCCAAATCAAAGAACACAGCCGCGGTCGGGCGCTTCCGCAAGAAGTTATTCATAATGAAGGTCGACAAAGTAACCAGATGGTCAACAGCAGAGCGGCGCCTACGAAATCCACATTGTACATTGGTAAGTAGGCGTCGAGACTCGAGCAGCCAAACCAAACGGGAGTTAACCATTCGCTCCATCACTTTACAGACACAGCTGGTAAGCGAGATGGGTCGATAACTGGAAGGCAAGTGCTTGTCCTTCCCCGGCTTAGGGATCGGGACAACAATAGACTCGCGCCAGCATGCGGGAACATGTCCCTCAATGCAGATGCGATTATAAGTACGAAGAAGGAAACCTTTACCCGCAGGAGAAAGGTTCTTCAGCATCTGAATATGAATAGAATCAGGCCCTGGAGCGGAGGACCGTGAGCGGCCAAGTGCGTTTTCGAGTTCCCTCATGGTGAATGGGGCATTATAACTTTCACGATTCCAGGAGCGGAAGTTAGGTGGCCTAGCCTCCTCTGCCTGTTTGCGGGGGAGGAAGGCAGGGTGGTAATGAGCGGAGCTCGAAGCCTCTGCGAAAAAGCGGCCAAAGGCATTGGAGACAGCCTCAGGGGCCACAAGGACGTCATTCGCGACCGTCAAGGCAGAAACTGGTGAGTGGATCTTAGTGCCAGATAGCCGGCGCAGGCTACCCCAGACAACAGAAGAAGGAGTAAAACTGTTGAAGGTGCTTGTGAAAGCAGCCCAGCTGGCTTTCTTGCTGTCTTTAATAATACGACGACACTGTGCACGTAATCGTTTATAATTGATACAATTCGCCACTGTAGGGTGGCGTTTAAAGGTGCGTAAAGCACGTCGACGAGCACGTAAAGCGTCTCTACATGCTGCGGTTCACCAGGGGACCGGTACGCGACGTGGAGAAGAAGTAGGGTGAGGGATGGAATATTCAGCAGCAGTGAGAATGACTTCCGTGAGGTGTGCGACCTGACGATCGCAGCTTTTGAAGGTTTGATCCTGAAAGGTCGCCCTGGAAGAGAAGAGCCCCTAGTCTGCTTTGGAGATGGTCCAACTAGATGAGCACGGAGAGGGGGTATGCTGCAGGAGATGGATAACACACGGGAAGTGGTCGCTCGAATACGTATCAGAAAGTGCATACCACTCAAACCGGCGTGCAAGTTGGGGAGTACATATAGAGAGGTCTAAATGGGAATAGGTGTGAGATGTGTCCGAAAGAAAAGTAGGGGCGCCAGTATTGAGGCAGACAAGATTGAGCTGGTTGAAAAGGTCTGCTAACAGGGAGCCCCTCGGGCAGGATGCTGGAGAGCCCCAAAGGGGATGGTGGGCATTGAAGTCTCCAGTTAACAAAAATGGTGCAGGTAGCTGAGCAATAAGTTGCATCATGTCTGCCCTGGTAACGGCAGACGACGATGGAGTGTAAACGGTACAAATGGAAAATGTAAAAGTGGGGAGAGTAATTCGGATGGCAACTGCCTGCAGGCCGGTGTGCAACATGATGGGATCGTAGTAAAAATCATCCCGGACCAGCAACATAACCCCTCCATGGGCCGGGATACCTACCACAGGGGGTAGGTCAAAACGCACAGAGGTGTAGTGTGCCAAGGAAATTTGATCGCATGGGCGTAGCTTCGTTTCCTGGAGGGCTACGACGAGCGGACGGTGCAAGCGGAGCAGCAACTTCAAGTCCTCTCGGTTGGAGCGAATGCTGCGAATATTCCAGTGAATAAGTGCCATCGTGAGAAGAAAAGGAAGATGAAAGAAAGGGTCACCTCGAAGGCCGCTGAGGGCCTGGCTTCGAGCGAGCACTGCCGCCGCTATTAGTAGACGGACAGTCATCGTCCATTGGTTCTATAGGTTCATCGGCCATCTTGGTAAGATGGCGGGGAGGGGGAGCTTCCTCCGCCGGTGAACGGCCAGATGTTCGGCTACCAGGGGTGCGGCCAGGCGAAACGGATGACGGCCTGGGGCGGCAACCGCTGGGTGGCGCAGGAGAAGAAATGCGCCGTGGCGGAGAAGGAGAACTGTGCTTCCCATGAGCCTTCTTGGAAGGTCGTTCGGTGGAAGTACCGGTCGATGGCTGGGAGGTCGAGGTACGTAGGAAGTGTGCACGGGACGGTTCCTTCTTGAAGGCCCGTGCATCTGACTTCTGGGTCTTCGTCTTAGCAGAAGCTGATGAAGGGGCTGGTGTCTGTGGGGTGATGGGAGGAAGAGGAGACGTCGACCGCGCGATCTTAGCACTGGCCGAACGGACGACCGTGGTGCTGAAGGTCAGATCGCATGTCTGGGTTGCCACCTCCCTGGTAGTCCGAGGAGAGGCGAGGACAGTACTGTATTTCCCCGCTGGGAGCAGCCAACAGCTTGCGAGCAGCCGAGGTGGACACTTTCTCTTTGACCCGAATTTCTTGGATACAGCGTTCTTCCTTATAGACGGGACAGTCGCGGGAGGATGCTGCATGGTCACCCTGACAGTTCACACAACGAGGAGACGGAGGTGGACAGTCACCCTCATGGGCATCCTTGCCACAAGTGACACATTTAGCCGCATTGGAACAAGACTGTCGAGTGTGATTGAAACGCTGACACTGGTAGCAGCGCGTAGGTGTCGGGACATAGGGGCGAACAGAAATAACCTCGTAGCCCGCTTTGATGCGCGACGGCAGCTTAACACTATCGAAGGTCAAGAAAAGTGTCCAGGTCGGTACAAGGTCATTGTTGACCTTTTTCATGACCCTATGGACAGCCGTCACGCCCTGCTCAGCGAGGAAAGATTGAATCTCCTCGTCAGTCAATCCGTCGAGGGATCTAGTATAGACCACACCACGAGACGAATTCAAAGTTCGGTGAGCCTCCACCCCGACAGGGAACGTGTACAAGAGTGTGGCCCGAAGCAGTTTTTGTGCCTGAAAGGCGCTTTCAGTTTCCAGTAATAAGGTACCGTTACGCAACCTGGTACAAGATTTGACAGATCCGGCTATGGCATCTACGCCCTTCTGGATAACGAAAGGGTTGACAGAGGAAAAATCCTTTCCGTCCTCAGATCGAGAAACGACGAGGAACTGTGGGGCAGGCGGTAGTACTTTTGTCACTGGTGGCTGGTCAAGTTTCCGTTTTTGGGCAGAAGTCGAGAGAGATGGAGTGAAATCCATTGCGGAGGAATCCCCCATGATTTCCAGCGTCTCCGATGGCACGATCCTTCCTTGTGGGGACCCTCTCAGAGGGCACTCCCGCCTTAGGTGAATGTTTACACCTCAGGTCACACCTCCCGAGAAACAGACGGAGGGACCAATCGGCATGGTCAGGAGGTATCAGCTCAGGCAATCACCCCTCCCTGGGCCTGGCCTTTACCAGGGGGTACGTGCGTGCCTTACATGTCTACCCAGGGCGGGGAATTACGCGTTACCCCGTCACCGGCTACGCGTGCGAACGCGTGGGTCGGCCTTCAGGCGCGCACAGGGGGGAAGGAAGAAGAGGAAAAAGAGAGGGAGAGAGAGGACAAACTGTTTCAAACACCGAGGCGGAGACCAGAGAAGGCAAGGAGAAGACAAGGGAAAGAGTAAGGAAGACAGTGAGATGGAGAAGAGCAAAGAAAGGAACCAACCAAAGGAAGGAAGAAACGAGAAGTGAAAAAGCAAAATGACCGCAAATAGAGGTCGTGGAATCGTCCGTCTCTGGACGCAGGCGCTAATTACCCCCTTGAGGGGGAGGGACTCCTTTTAGTCGCCTCTTACGACAGGCAGGAGTACCTCGGGCCTATTCTAATCCCCGGACCCGCAGGGGGAGTTCCCATCAATGTTTATTTTTATTTGTATTGCAATTATTTTTATCCACCAGTCTGAGGTGGTCTGAGAAAGGTACAAACTGTGAAGTCAAAGACATTCTCGTTACGAGCTTACACATTTGCGTTATGCAAGCGTGTAGGCACTTTATTCCTGATAGAATACGCACACAAGTAAGAAGAGTACAATACAAGGTCATTTAAAATTCGAAGTAGTGTTAGACGTCGTGGCTTTTTCCATTCTAAACTGCGAAAACATTTACTGCTGCTCCTCCTCCTACTGTCTAATTCTGAGATTATATTACCTTTACCCCTGGTACAATCCCAAACATTATCTACAGTTACAACGTGATATACGTTTCCTTAAATGCTAAAGCATAGGTCATGTTATTTATGGTCCATGTACTAAGCCCTAGATTGTGAGCTTCTGCAATTACAGTGGTTGATCACCACAAGAAGACTAATAGCAAAATTATTCATTAAGGCAATTAAATACATTCACCGTATTTAGTAACTAGAAGACACTACATTAGCAAGGAAATTAGCTGTCAGTACTTTATTGAGATAGTATGTAAATATGCAGTTCATAAAGAAGACAGAGTTTAACATAAATGGCACATTTGTCTCTTTTTCTCCGACAAAGGGATATATATAGTGTCGCCTCACATATCCTTAGACCATTTTTATCACCTGAAAATGGCGTAAAAAGATGTAGGGGACAGGGAAAAAAGCTTTCTTAAAAGGAGAATTTGGAAAACAATGCAAAAAAATTCATTCTATCAGTCACTTTTACGAGGGATTGCAAGCTCTATAAGAGGCACACTTGATTTTTACTGATAACGAATGCTGTCTAGATACCACGGGGAGCCTTTCAGAAGAAGCGTGAAGCAGAAATGTGCACGTAAAGATATTTTGTTTCTGGTTGTAGATAACGGTGTAATCGATCGAAACGCATCGTGGATGTTGATAAAAAAGTGGCTTATACAGAGAACTACTTGTTATACACAATTGCATCTAAAAAAGCAGTCCGAAATAAAGCGAAACTCCTTTCTGGCTTCAATCGAATAAAAGGGCTCAGAATGTCTTAGAAATGCCGTAACACCATGGGATGACTCTCTCTCTCTCTCTGTCTGTCTTCCTCCCTCCTCACACACACACACACACACACACACACACACACACACATACAAACACACACACACACACACACATACAAACACACACACACACACACACACACACACACACACACATACAAACACACACACACACTCACACACACATACAAACACACACACACACACACACACACACACATACAAACACACACACACACACACACACACACACACACACGCACACACACACACTCACACCTGTCCGCAGCTCCTGGGCTAGTGGAGGCTAGCGTTGCTGCCTTTGGATCACGGGGTCCCGGGTTCGATTCCCGACCGGGTTGGCGATTTTCTCCGCCAGGGGACTGGTTGTTTGTGTTGTCCTCATCATTTCATCATCATCATCATCATCATTCGTGACAGTGGCTGAACTGGATTGTATAAAAACTGGACTGTGTAAAAATTGGCACTTTGTACGGGCGCTGATGAACCCGCAGTTGAGCGTCCCACAAACCAAACTTCATCACCACATACATTCGTAGAACATATTTATCACGAACACGACGCAATTACAAACCCACAAATGTTTTACTCATAATTCTCACGTTTGTCCGGTTAAATGATCTCAGATATATTTTACGAAACAGAAAACTCCTAGCAAATGTGATCTGTATATAAGGGAACACTCAGAGCATCGCGATAAAAAGAGCGATATGTAGAAAAAATAAACTGGAATTCAAAACTATCATTCTATTAAGCACGCTGGCCAATAAGCACACGAAGATGCAGACAAAGCACATAATTACAGTTCGCATTTCGCTCACTTCTGAAAGCCGTTTGATCGAGTGATACCTAAGGCAAATTGTGTTCCACATTTTGCTGCTAGCAGCGGGCTGCCAAGTGTTGAGTGTTCCACGTGGTCAGTGATAAGCCCTGCGTCTAATGCATCAATCATTTGTCACGTCTCACATTATTGCATTACGCATCAATCTCTGCTACGCCCTAACATGCTGGCAGAGCCATAAATCTCTGTGTGCCCTGCGCTAATTAACCGCAAGCTGTGAATTATTTGCAACATTACGGCCCGGAGTCTCCTTCAGCGTCGGAACACCGGCGTCTCGATACGTATGTTGCCAATAATAATATGTTTTGTCACAGTCGGTATCTGATTTAATTTCATGAATTGGCCCACAAATAATTTACATGTTGTTAGAGTTCGTGGGAGAAGCTACATTCGAGTTCTACTCTAAACTGAGCTACACTTTATACTAGTTTCGTGCACTACAATCACGATAAGAGATTATGACACAGTTCTTGTATCGTAGCTTCTTTCAAATTCAATCCCGAAAATATTACATCTTTGTAAAGGTTTTTAGAGACCCCTCCCAATCACAAAATTTGTTGACTTACTTAAATTTTTCAACGAAGCAAAATGTTTCGAGATATACACCTCACGTTTTAGCCAGAATGACAATAAAAAAATATTTAACTGAAGTACTCATAGATATTAAACTGGTGCTGTACAGTTATCGCATGTTCAGTGGTCATCCTGTAGGGAAAGAGAAACGTAACCCAATAAGAGAGAAATTCAGTTCGTAAGTTGGTCTGATGTTCACTTCTTTTTAGAATAATAACTTCCTTTGTTCTTGCCGGGCGTTGTGGCCGAGCGGTTCTAGGCACGTCAGTCCGGAACCGCGCTCCTGCTACGGTCGCAGGTTCGAATCCTGCCTCGGGCATGGATGTGTGTACTGTCCCTAGGTTAGTTAGGTTTAACTATTTCTAAGCCTAGGGGACTTGTGACCTGAGATGTTAAGCCCCATAGTACTCAGAGCCAACAGAACCAACTTTGTTCTTATGAAATGGCTGTCTTCTTGCAGTCAGACACTTCCATTCCTATGGGTTTTGGACCATGTTCACCACTGTTCATAAACTTGCAAAAGACACTTAAAACACGACATTTATGAACAGTCATTGAGGAGACGTAATGAGTTCAGTTATTATGCATGAGGAAGGTGCTAAATGTTACCCAAAATCCTACCCCCCTCCATCCCCCCTCCACCCATCTTCTTGCGTTTGTGAAGCATATAGGTTCAGTTTCTTGCACGACTGGGTCACATCGTCATTCTCAGAATTGTAAGTGGCTAAAAGGTTCATTAAACCAAATGTATTTGATAGTGATAGTTTGTCGTACGACCAGCAGAGCATGCGTCCCAATATTTTTGTTCAAAATGCGTATGTTATTAATACCTCTCTAGTTGACGAGAGTGCATAGTTGAAATCAAGAACAGCTACTAAATTTTCGTACCAGTCTTGTTGGATAAGATTATTTGTCGGTAACTATGATGAGGGAAAAAGAATCGAAACACCAAGAAGGAGTTGTGCGATGTAAACGAAAGTTGGTAGACGTGTTTGTCCATCTGAATTCCTACCACTGCACCAGGAATTTTGTCATCCGCCATAGCAACGATTGCGATCAAGAAGACCAGCAAGTGCTACCGCAGGACAACTCATCGCGGATAGTTTTGATCTAAATGAAAGCTGGGAGCATGAATGGACAACAAAAACATTGGGAACAAGAGCCCATCACCTTGATCCCATAAAGAAGCCAAAAGGTTTTGACCCACCGAGGAACCTCTGGTGCCGCCTCAACTGGTTAAGGACTGGACATGGTTGTTGTAGCTACTTCAGCTACAAATGGGGCTGGATCAGTTCACCAATATGTGAATGTAATCAAGAAGAGCAGAGAATTGAACATTGCTCACGTCCGTAGGTATAACCTAAATTACCGTACACGTGACCCCTGGGTGGTGCTAAACGAGCAACAGTGTCATAGGTGATATACAATATGTCCAGCTATAGACGAGAAACTCCTAGTTCGTATTATGCAGCTTAATATTGAAGGCACAAGCTCTGCCAAATGTGAGCTGTCATATAATCTGTGGTAACAATGTGACCTTGTGGAGTAGCCGTGGGGCCCATACAGTTCCCCGAAAAGACTGCCCAAATAACCACCGAACCCTTCCACGGTTCACTCTTGGCACGTAGACGTGGCAAGAAGTTGGAAAGAGTGTGAAACAACACTCATCCGATCGACAGAATGACGTTCTTCCACCGCTCCATATCCAGGTTTTATGGCTTCTGGATTACCTTTCCTGTTACGGGCATTTGCATCACTGATGTGTTGCTTAGCAATTCCTGATCGCCCTGTAATTTCCAGTTTCTGGAGTTCCCTTCGTGTTGTTTTGGTGCTGACAGGATTCACACGTGTGACATTGTTCTGCAGTGACTTTTGCAGCTGTCTTCCTCTTATTTTTCGTCATAATCCTCTTCAATGACCACCCATCAATCGAAACATACTTTCGTCCGTGTTTCGACTTCCGCTTTCCCTGTATGCCTAATAAGTCTTGGCTGGGGTTCTCTTGAAACATGAAACACTTGGGCTCCATTAATTACCGAAGCATCCATCGTGGAACACCAAAAATTTGTCCACATTCGTATTCACATAACTCCTACACAATTCACTCACAACTACACAGAACACAGTTCTCAACCCAATTGACACGTGGTAAAGAATAACAGCTAAACTTGCTGGCCTGGCTGGCATCTACCACACATTTCTGTTCCTGTGTGGATTTCTCACGGTGTTTCCATATTTGTATTCAATCCCAGTAAAAATTTCTCTCTACCGCCGGATACGAAAATTAGGAGTCATAGTTACAAGGCTCTCAAATAACAGCAGAGTTCTGTAAAAGAAGGACACTCCCAGATTTAAGGCTAAGGTGCTAGAACAGCTATACAATAGTCCGCCTTTTAATGAAAGATACAGAGAGGAGAAATGAAACAGTTTGAAGACTACACTTTAATCATCGGTACATTAAGATGATCTGAAATTTATACTCTCTTGAACAAAACGGATAATGATAATATACTGTCGTGCGGTTTTCTCCAAGTTATAACTAACAATATGGCGGATTTCCTGACGTAACATTTATTGTTTATAGTCACCGAATTACGACGCCCACTTAATTTTTTTCTAATTAAATTATACACTTTTTTCTATGGCATTTGATCTTCGGCACTTGATCAAATAGTATGACAGCGCCTCAAACTACTGCCCTGCAACAATAATTAAAGAGAACAGGTTCCACAAACGACTGTCCTCTACACCAGATGTGGTTAATGTATTTGTTATCACGGCTTTCTTACCAAGTGCTCAAAATTTGACCTTGAAGATTGTTACAAGCTACAAAGTAATTTTGGAGACAGTGTTACACGTGGAATTTCATCTGGAGTTCACGGCATATGCATTTCATGCCTTTGTGAGTTGTCAGTGTTCCCTAATTTCAATTTTCGTCAAGATGAAGTATAGAAGTGTGAAGTTTTTTTAAGCGTTTAGCCAGACCATATTGCATTCCATGGACGAACGCTCCATTGTTTTCCAAATAGGTTCCGGAGAAGGTCTGTCATTAAACGTGCGGAATGCATCCGTCATGTTGGTACCACTCTGATTGCTTTATGTCCAGCGGAATGTCTTCCAATACCTGCAGCAGCAGCATATCTTAGGAACTCGATGTACTAGAAAAATTTATATTCCCAAGAGTGTAACAGGGACCAATGACGCGGATGTTAAGAAACGTACCAAGCATTGAGAGACCAAGGGCGTTGTTTTTATCCACTTCTTTGAGTCAGCGTGGATTTTAAACTGTCCAATAGCTCACATTGCGAAGATTGACTTATCCATGGTCTGTAAAAAATGTTTTCTCCTTAAATAAAATTTTGCATAGAGATGCGGAATCACTTTAGATTTTTCCTAGATAACGTTCGGAGAATTGTAACCAATTGTGGATGTCATTGCTGTGAAGTTGCAGATATAGCGAAATTTGAAGAGGATGAAATGCTATGGAATCTAGTGTTTGCAGAACATTCTTTTCGTTGATCCTTCTCGTACTTCCAAGATGCCACTTAGAGACGTTGGCATTGTGCGGTATTGCTGCTATAACGTTAGTTTCATTTTGTTTTCATCAGCTGCTCTTCTTTTTCCTTGGCGTATTTTACTCTCCATACTTGCAGCAGACCTTTTTTTTTTTTTTTTTTTTTTTTATAAAATACAGATCGTGAGTACTTGCATGATCTGGATACTCTTCAGGATTCAACCGCACCCCTACTTTAATACTTTGGCTGCATTCGCCAAAAACGATATTCATTCTTACGATTGTCATTCGACGGTCGGAAAAGTCTGAACAGCTTTAAGAGAAAACGTTCTAATTGCTGCAACAGCAGAACACAGATTGATGAGCTTAAAGCGCACAGGTAAGGGCAAGAACCATACCAGAGTTATCTCTGTTGATCTACCGAGGATACGAGACAGCGGCTGGTCAGATATTGCTGTTTGGTGATTTTTCCTTGCTAAATATCTGTGTTACATGTTAGCTTACATTTCCTATAGCAGGGCAGACGTTTGTAGGACCTCTTCTCCCGACGGTGGGACGGTAATTTGCTGTGATTTTATCTTCATACTACTAGATCAAGTCCCATAAATGTTACGTCGTTTAAGTTCTGTTAGAAGCTTCTTTCAAATTCCACAGAAAAAATTATTAATTCTGTTAGAAACAAACGAAGTCGGTGTCGTAATTTGCCGACTGCAGGCGATAAAAAAACGTGTGAACAATAGGAAATTCGCGATATTGTCCTCTATAATTTGGCAAAAACCGCACCTCGATATATGTATACATTCTGGACGTATTTGAGGTGACTTAGCTGCTTCATCCTGCATGTTGGCGTGGATCGTACCGCTCCTGTCATATCCCGCATCTCGGCGTCCATAATAGTCTACTTTGTGTGTCTTCAATTGTCAAGTTTGTATTAGTCATACTAGTCTCTATCCCTGGAACCAGTCCTGTTTCTCGGTCTACATTCAAACATATCCTTTACTGTCAAGCGTCCAAACCAGAAAAGTTGTCTGCATTCTGTTTCGCCCATTACGGTATCTTTCTGTTCCTTGTATATCCTCATATGTTCTATTTCTCAAACGGCAGATTCTTGACGCTCGTCTTCGCAACGCAATTTCAACAGCTTTGATCTTCCTGCGGTTCTTCTCTTTAACTGCCCAGCTCTCCGAACCATAGATGGAAATTGGCTTAATAATGGCTTTATATATTTTAACTTTTGTTCTCAATCCGATGTTTGTGCCCACGAAAGCTAGTTCAATTAACAGAAATAGCAGCCCCCTGTCGCAAAAAAGGAGTCTATTATGTCATAGCCTAATGTGAGAGTTTTATTTCTGATAAAGAGCCGGCCGGGGTGGTCGAGCGGTTCTAGGCGCTACATTCTTTAACCGCGCGACCGCTGCGGTCGCAGGTTCGAATCCTGCCTCGGGCATGGATGTGTGTGATATCCTTAGGTTAGTTAGGTTTAAGTAGTTCTAAGTTACAGAGGACTGATGACCTCAGAAGTTAAGTCCCATGGTACTCAGAGCCATTTTTTTCTGATAAAGACACTCATAGCAATACCGAAATCTCGGTCAAAAGAAAATCTGTGTCAAAAGACTCCTTTTGCGACCAAGGGCTGCTATTGTTGTTAGTTTTACTTTGTATACGGTCGTTGACCACGCAAGAATGTCCAAAGCTTGAAAGGGAGTTCCGTTTCGAAATTACTCACCATCCTTAGATTAATCTGTTCCTCTAGTCTCTTCACATGTTCCACCTTTATTCATTGTACTCCCTAGGTATTTATATGTTTCACAAATACAGATGGTTAATTGTCTCGTATTTCAATGATAGCGTTACTATTGATGGCGTTCCTGTGGTTTGCGATGAATTGGAAAGAATGAAAATAAACACTGATGCTCTAACAGGCTCAAAAAGAAAGAATACATGAAATGAAAGAGTTCGCCACTATATGTGATTTATTCTAGACAAAAAATGCTACCGTTCTTACCTACCCATCGGAAATGAAGTAACCCTGGATATACATCTGCCGCAGTGGAGCCTATGACGAAATTAAGTTTTGTTAACTGGGTTACATTACCTGTTCTATCGTCTTCTGCTCGTGAGATCCCGCCACTGTCCTAGGTTGTGGTCAACGTAATTTATGGTACTGTACAGAGATCGCGCTGCCATACCAAAGCCTGTAAGGCTAATGATACCACACACATCAACGAAGTCTCACAACGACTTATGGTGGACGCTCCTGAAAACCAAGCTTCCCGTATCGGCTCTGCAAGGTCCTAACGGTGAGGTCAGTATAGCGTCGGGCGTGCCAGATGTCGCGAAGTTCGAGACCTCAGCTACAGCAGTCAACATCATAACGTAGGGTCAACGAGTCGTTAAAGTTTCAGATAAACTTGTAGTGTTTTTAATGTTGAACATTGTACCTCAAGTGAACCGTTTGTGGATTGGTGCATCAAGAGATGCTTTTTTAGTCAGTGGCAGCTATAAATTATACCGTACTCCTGATCCAAGACGTATGTCAAGAGTTCAGTAAATCTTCTATTCATTTATGTAATGAAGTGAATTAATATTTCATGCGTTCTCGTTTGATGTGCCACCTCACCCAGCAACCAAACAACCCAAGCTGTGGCTGGACGCAAGTGGTTTCGCCTCGTCACAACGTAACTAATTCTTGAAATCATTAATAGCTCCCAAATGATTAATACAGTATGCATACTTATTCCCAACTCACCACTTCTCAAAATCTTAAGGCAGGCAGGAAGTGTGGCTTGTCTCTATTGTACTCCGTAGTACTACAGCTGCTTTCAAAGCGAAATTCAGGAGCTGCCTCTTTTTCTTAAATTAGGAATTACTCGCGTAGAAAAACTAAGAGTATATCGAGATAATGACTTATTCCGCTTGTTACTGTCTTGTCTTTATTGCCACTTTCTGGGAAAGGAAGTCAGAGGGCGGATAAAATGCCAATTATTTCATCTCTTGCGACAGCGTCAAGTAACGGAAATTATGAATGCTCCTACAGCTAGGATCTGGAAGCTGTATCGATTTAAGAAGGACCTCTGGACATAATTATGTTATGATTTGATACTTCCCGTCCCGCTTACAGCACTAGGGTCTCGAATGGCTATAATCGACGCCATAGTGGACACTGTAAACCTGAATTCCAACTCTACATATTAATATTGTAGTAACTGTCCCAACAAGGTTAAAAATTATGCTTGCAATTATTTCTTTGCATCATGAAGAGGGGGTAAACTAAGAAGCGCTCAGATTGTTTCTTTACAAAAGGTCTCTAATTTCCTTATTAAATATCTTAATGCAGCTATTCACAGAACAATTACAACTTTTCTTCTATCGCATGCTGCTTTATTAACGTAATACTTTTATCAGACTTTTGTTTTGAATGGGAAACACTTCAGTGCAAACACTATGTGTTACGTTTTCTTCCGATATTTTTCGATATGAAGTTTTAGTAGACGATGGAGCTTGGCGCGGGTTCAACCATTGCTGCTACGAAACTTTTCATTGTAATGGTGTGCCGTGCAATAATGCTTACTGTGTAGCAGTTGTGTGCACTAGTTTGTAGTACAGGGATCTCTCGGCAGAAGCGTTACTCCTCCAATCAAGCTAACAGGAAATTAGAGGACTAAAGTGCTTGAAGTATTTACACTGTTCATTGTACGACAGTAAAAGTGAGTGCGTACAAATAAGCCTTGTCATTCGTGGTGAGCAGTATTCTCAAATCTGAAAACATTGTTACTAGACGAACTACTCAGTTACTTGTTCAACTGTTCATATTCGTGATAAACGTAGAACGCACAAATATGTATATTGAAAAGTAATATTGAAAATATATTTATGTGGCTACATGTAAGGAATTGTTTTCTGTAAGAATGACTATTTTCTAACGAATAATTCCAGGTAAGCTGCAATATTTTACTTATTACAAGCTTGATTTCGGCTATGGTCCTGGCGGAGGTTCGAGTCTTCCCTCGGGCATGGGTGTTTGTTTTTGTCCTTAGGATAATTTAGGTTAAGTAGTACGTAAGCTTAGGGACCTTAGCACTTCAGTCCCATAAGATTTCATACACATTTGAACATTTTTTGATTTCGGTTATAGCACCATTCTCAAGTAAACCAGTAGATTTTTACATTTGGTGAGTCTACTTACGTTTGTAACAGTTGTACACAAAGGTCAGTTTACACATCTACTTACATCTACTTGGAATGAATGTTCATACAACACCAGTGAGTAAACAGTCGACTGTCTCTCTGTTGTTAGATTGTTATTATCAATTAATTTCTAATTGTATACAATATTTTCGTGAAGTACTTCTGACAGCTGGACTGACAGTTTATTCTCGTTGATACTTTATGCTTACAGTGTAATCTTTACTAATCGGTGATGTTAGTTGTGTTTCATTTTTATTATAATTTTGTTGTGATTTGTATCTATTACTATCTCCTCTTTTTCGTTTACTGTGTTTTTGTCTGTTTTCGTTTCCCAAAATATCAATAAAGTTTTCTAGATAATTTTTATGTTGAGATCAGTTTATTCACTAACGATACCGTTTCATGTGATTTTTGTGTAAGTACGTATTTCTAGTTCTTCAATATGTTCACGGTATATTATTTCAGTGTTCTGAGGAATTTATAATGATTTTTCGATATGTTCTGCTTTGTAATTTTAGTTTTTGAGATACAGATGGAACGCTGAATTGATTGCCGTCGCAATGTCTGTTCTTTCAGCCTAATGCTTTATTTCAAAAATTTGCCCGATATGGAATTTTGCGCAGTCGTTACATGAAATTTTGTGTTTGTCTGAGTCGCAAAAGCAAGGATTTTGGTTTTTCTCGATCGAATTTTTGCTTTTAGATTGTTATTTGTTCGGAAAGCTAGTTTTAAGGTTGGTTTGTTTAATGTTTGATTCATTCGATATTTGTCCAGAGTATGTTACTTTTCGTTTAGTTTTATTTGTTAATTTTAAATCTTTATGTGTGGTTTGATTTTTAGGTTTTGTGTATTTTTCATACAGTTCTTGAATATATTAGGTTTGACATTTATCAAGAACCCACCAACTAGCATCCAAAACTAAAATTTACAATGCAAACGGAAACAAACAGATCCATAAACATTCTTGACCTTAAAATCAGCAGTGATAACGATCATCACTTTTCTTTTTCTTTAATCTATACAAAACCAACTACCACAGACCGCATAATCAATAGTTCTTGTTATTCCAAACCGCAAAAAAAGCCTATTTCAACTCAATGAGCAACAGAGTAATCAGTTTACCTTCAGAACACCAGGCGATGAAAAATGAACGTAGAATACCCCAATATATAGCCCAAGAAAGTAATTTTTACCTCGGGGTGGTTACCAAACTGTAAGAAAGCGCACTATACTTGAAATGGAAACCATACACAAATAAAATTAACAAGAGAAATCAAAACTGAGCAAAAAGCAACCTTCTTATTGACAGTATACTTGAGACAAATATCAAACAAAATGAACCAAATCTTAAGTAAAACAATAAAAATGTTAGTTTTCCGAGAAACGACAAGCTGAAAACGAAAATTCGATCCGGGAAATCCAAAATCCCAGTTTTTGTCAACCCAGATACACACAGAACTTCCTGAAACGACTGCACAAAATTCCATATCGGGCAAGTGGGTCGAAATTTTTTGGATTAGACTCAAATAACACACAGGGAATTATGACACTAATCACTCACGCTTCTTCCTTCCATGGCAGAAACCAAAACCACAAACGCAACATATCGAAAATACATTATGAGTTAGGGTCAAGACGAATGTTCGAATGAGTCGTCGGCTTTGGCCAGTGACCAAGTGACGTAATGCGAATGGCTGCTGCCACGCCACCATTTGGTGCATATGTCTACAGTTTTCTGTTAGTTGGTGAAGCAAACGAATTTGAAAGCAAAAAAATAAATCTAGTTTTGGTGATGCATTGAGCTATAGTTTAGCCCTAGGTACAGGTTAGGCTGGAAAGTAACAGTTTCACTGTGACTTGTCGAAACCTACGAATGTGATACTAAAAGAAAAACACCTGGTTGTGGTTACAAACTGATCTGTACCTTAGCCCGTTTGAAAAATCCCCAATAACATCACTTTATAGTCGCCATATTGTTTACGGCGTTCGTCGCTTTTTTTTCCTATGTCACTGACCAAAGACGACGACTCCTATCGAACATTCGTCTGTATCAGAAGTTTTACGCAGAACACAAAAAAGCTATTGAACATTCGTCTGTATAAAACGTTCCACACAGAACGCTAAAAGAACATTCCATGAACATAATGGAAGAATTACATATATATACAAGCACTAAAAGGTATCCAAACGAATTCCTTAATGAAGAAACCGATCTCAAACAAAAAAAAATATCTAGATAATTTTTATGACATTTTGGGAAACTGGATCTGATAAAAACAGTATACAAAAAGCAAAAGACATCATAGATACAAATCATAATAAAATTATAATGTCAGTGAAACAGACAACATCACTGCCTAGCAAACATTACATTGTAAACGAGAATAAACTGTCAATCCAGCTATCAAAAGTATTTCACGAAAATATTGTATACAAATGGAAATGACGTGGTTAAACAACTTAACAACAAATACAGTCGACTGTTCACTCACTGGTGGAATATGGGAATGTAGGTGGCAGTGTGAATTTGGCCTTAATTTCCAACGAACACATCATGCACTTTACGGTAACTCTGTACCATAGGAATAATTTTGTGAAGAATGCCATTATGCAATACACAACTACGTCGGTATATTTTATTAGACTCGATCGATTTCGTTCTAGGATCAGACCATCATCGGATCCAAAAACCATCTCAGCTACGGATTTGTGTCATTGGAATAACAGTTATCGGATGTACATTATTTCGTCATTGGTATTAGCTGCACATAGAGCACATAGTTTACATCTAACCTTATTACACAAATGCATAGATTATTTTGTACCCGATGTAGGTCTGCTCCTAAGCTGAAATTGACTATCTCCCAAAGAAATACGCCATTATAGCTGTGTATTGCATAGTGCAATTCTTAACATTTGTTAAAGCTGTAGAACAACATCTCCATAAAATATTTCTAACGAATTTTTTGTTTCAGTTATTTACAAGGTATAGTAATAAATTTTTATTTATCAGCTTGAAAACAAAAAATTACTCATTAATTTTTGTTTATTAGGAGGCAATGACTACAGTACTGCTGCACATTGACGTCAACGTAGCACACTATCATAGCAGAAAGATAGTTCAGCCGATTCGCACTTGATGGATGGAATGAGTCATTTTGTGCTCAAACCACTAGCGATGAGCTGGGATGCTGCTACGCCACGATTTCTATCTTTACTATGACAGACATGTACCAGCAACCAAACAAAGAAATAACTTTATTTTTTCGAGGTTATAGTGAAAATTTTCCCCATGTAATCGCCAAGAAAAACTTTAGCACAGGGGCAGTTTATGTTTTATCCACCACGGGGAGAAACTTTCAGACAAGAACAGTTTTTACTAACGCCGACGGTTTCAATTAAGATGCGTGCAAGAATGGAGGGGCTGAAGGGGTGGAATGAGCGTCCAAATTAAATACGAGGCCTATTCTGAAAGTAAGGAACCATCGGTCGCGAAATCAAAATCACAGTGAAAGATCTAATGGAGCTTTGCACTGATGGCATGTCTCTAGGATGGCCGTAGACAGTGTGACGTTAGTCATCTGAGTTCTGAGGGCACAGTGAACGCCTAAAAATGCCTAGAAAATAGTGTCTCCCCTCATGTATAGGCGCCTGCCGAGAGATTTCGCCTGATGTCATGCAACCCCACATAACATAACTGTCATGCCGTTCCTTCTTCATGACAGTCCTCGGCCGCAAAGTGCAGGGGAAATGAGGACGCTCCTGTAGCGTTTTCGATGGGAAGTGTTTGATCAGCCCGGACTTAGCTCCCCCCGCTTTGCATCCTTCTTCAAATGAACGGCTGGCTATGAAGGCAACATTTTGGCACGGACAACGAGCTTCAGTCTAGCGTAAAAATTGCCTTTTGTGCGAGGTTATTGGAAAACTGGTACAACGCTACGGCAGATGTCGAAATCGGAGCGGTGACTATGTAAAGAAGTAGCTGGAAGTTGTAGCTAACTGTGACAAATAAAACATTACTGATTTTCATTGTGATTTCTACTTCGCGACCGATCATTCCTTACTTTCCGAATACACCTCATACAAAAAAGAAAAAAAATAAATGATTTTTCCTTGGTGGGGAGAAGTCATAATATACTTAATGAATGAAATCATTGCCACCATTTGACTGTAAGTTTTTGTTATTTGTTAATTCGCTACCGCGGTTATGGCTGTAGAGACATTTCAAGCGCAATGGTGAAAAGTCCAGCGGTCGCATCGCCACTTCTGATACTGCCTTGATATTCACCCAAATATAAAAGCTTTCAAAAAGATTCACCATTCCACAACGGTGGTTTCCGACAGACATGCTACCCCACACACCATTCTTTATTCTCTGGTGGATGTCTATCGGCGTTTGTCATTCGGCATGCAGGGAAAGAATAACAGCAGGTATGTCACGTTTGGAAGCATTTGATAAGAACGTCGCCACAGTTCACGTGTCCGCATTTATCGCACGCGCATCCGAAAGACACGAATGCCACACTAATCCTTTGCCTACACGTCGATGCTTATAGATCGGCATCGGAGTCGCGATACGTCCTATATACGCTGAAGCAATGCCCTCAAACGGAAACTTTTTGATAGCCCTCTATCTTATGATAAAATTTTATCCCACGTAGTCGTCAAGAAACACACGAACACAAAGGGATTTTATGTTTTATCCATCACTGTAAAAACTTATAGAGAAGAATATTTCGTTAGTTTATGCTAACTCCGGAGGTTTTGAATATGATGAATGCAAGAGGGGACGGTTGAAAGAGTGGAATGAGGGTCTAAAGTATGTACAAAAATAAAAAACAAATAATGTTTTCCTTGGTTTGGGCAGCAGTTTAATACAGTTGCTGAATGAAATCATTGCTGTCATTTTTCTGTACGTTGTCATTATCTATTTTTTTTGGATATAGCGATTTCGGCTTTAGAGCTATTTTCGAGTGCATTGGTTAAAACTCTAGCGTTCGTTTCACCACTTCTGATGTCGGCTTGATACTCAGACACATGTAAATTTAGGAATCACATCATTAGTCCTATACTTCTTGTTGAATCTAATACATTCCGATTTAATTAATTCTGTGTTCGTTCGTTGGTATCGAAGTAAAGTAAACAGCGGGAATGGTTTCATTAAAAAATAAATGTTTAAAAAAGGCAATACTTCAGTGCGTAAGAGGATTGCTCGTCAAGGACAATGGTCCGAGATAGACTCCCTGTCTGTCTCTCATTTTTTATCTGGTAATTATTTAAAAAAAGCATTTCTAAACGTTTTATTTATTTATTTACTTATTTTAGGATCCCAGGATACGAAATTATTATAATACTGTTAGAGCACTAACAACATACACAAAGATATTAGTAATGTACAAAGAATCAGTTACAGACGAAACTCAGTAAAAGAGAGACAGGAAATAATAAAAATAAAAACAAAGCGATTAATGTGCACAATAAGGATAATGCTAAATTCCAGAAACGAGAAAACAAAAAGCAAGATAATTCTCTTCACATTCTGTGGAAGCCCCACTATTTGGTGTTGTTGACTGCTGATTCGTGAGCTGTCTCAGGATCATTGAACAAAATGAGATTTCATACGATCAGATATATCCTGAGAAACATTAAGAAGAATCTTAGCGGCAGATTCTTCCACCAACAGGACAAAAAGGGGCAACGATTTTTCCAAAGCTAGCCATTAGAATATTATAAATGGGGGTGCACGCAAATTAGATAAAAAATGTTGAAGATTTTTACCATCATTTAGTTCTGCTGCGTGTTAGAAATTATGTTTCTAATTGTTAGAGTTTAATTCTTACCGAAAATGGTGTAAAAGCCGTCTTGTTTCAACTTATGTGTAGCGCCACGCCTCCTTCTCTACGCATCTCAGTTCTTGTTTGCGATGTTTTATTTTGTCCTGCGGTCAGATAAGCGTTTGAAGAGCGTAAAAGGCAGTGAGCCAGTTTACGACGCGTTATCTTTCCCTGCCGTTAGTTATTTTTCCCTGAAGTTTTCCATTTGAATGATCTGCCCAAAGACAAAGTTTTGCTCATCTACTATTGTTAAAATTGCCTCATATGATGCTTGTCTGGTGTTCAGTCACGATAACACTGGGAGAATGAACACACTTACGAGATTACGATTTGATGCAAGTTGCTTCACTGAAAACCTATTGAAGAGGATTGATGATATCTGAAACGTCACTGAAGGGTATTACCAAAAGGGTACGCCGCAAAGGCTTACAATGAAAGAAAAACGCTGAATGAAATCCAAGAAGACCAAATGTACGATTATGGCCAACATTAAGGTTCTTATTTATGTCTTAAATCCTAATAGAATCTCCTTTTTGCATTTCCTCAACTTACATTTTTCAAGGTGTAGGTTGCAGTAGGTACTGGGAGATGAAGAACCTTGCACAGGATAGAGTAGCATGGAGAGCAGCATCAAACCAGTCTTTGGACTGAAGACCCCAACAACAACAAGGACCATTTTCTGCTGAACCATTGCAGATAAAAAAAGCTGAAATCACTTATAAATACTTTGTAAATACTGTAACAAAACTTTCTGTGGTACGAAATTTTTCAAAATGCATTATTGCCAAATTAATTTAAAATTTTGAGAAATAAAAATTGCTGTGAACCAACCACATAAATTTAAAAACTAAGAATAATAGTAGAAAACTGGTACACAGATTTTCTTGTCTAATCAGTAAGAATAATCTATGACATTGTGAGAGTGATAGGCAAAGTAATCTTTGAGAAAATGTTTTTCATGTGGAAATATTTGTTGAGAAAATATCCACCAACGCCATGATAAATATAATTGCCAAAAAAAAAAAAAAAAACATTGCAGGCTATAGAGACTACCCTAATGACAACACTGTACTCCCTCCTCAGTAATCTGAACAAGAGTGATAGGCAAAGTAATCATTGAGAAAATGTTCCTCATGTGTTAATATTTGTTGAGAAAATATCCAGCACCGACATTATCAGTTTCCTTGTAAAAAAAAATTAAAAAAAAGAAACAAACATTGTAGCCTATAGAGACTACCCTGATGACAACACTGTACTCCCCCCCCCCCCTCACTAATCTGAACAAGAGTGATAGGCAAAGTAATCTTTGAAAAAATGTTCCTTATGTGGTAATATTTGGTGAGAAAAATCCATCATCGTCAGGATCAATTTAACTGTCAAAAAAATTGAAAAATTGCAGACTATAGGGAATACTTTCAGTGACAGCACTGAGAGTGATAGGCAAAGGAATCTTTGAGAAAATGTTCCTCACGTTCCAATATTTGTTGAGAAAATATCCAGCATCGTCATTATCAATTTACTTGTCAAAAAAAAAAAAATGAAAACATTGCACGCTATTAAGAATACCATAATGACAACACTGTACTCCCGCCTCAGTAATCTGAACAAGAGTGATAGGCAAAGAAATATTTGAGAAAATGTTCCCCATGTGGTAATATTTATTGAGAATACATGCAGCATCGTCATGATCAATTTAACTGTCAAAAAAAATTGAAAAATTGCAGACTATAGGGAATACTTTAAATGACAGCACTGAGAGTGATAGGCAAAGTAATCTTTGAGAAAATGTTCCTCATGTGCTAATATTTGTTGAGAAAATATCCAGCATCGTCATTATCAATTTACTTGTCAAAAAAAAAAAAAAGAAAATATTGCACGCTATTAAGAATACCATAATGACAACACTGTACTCCCGCCTCAGTAATCTGAACAAGAGTGATAGGCAAAGAAATATTTGAGAAAATGTTCCCCAT
This sequence comes from Schistocerca serialis cubense, assembly GCF_023864345.2. Taxonomy (NCBI): domain Eukaryota; kingdom Metazoa; phylum Arthropoda; class Insecta; order Orthoptera; family Acrididae; genus Schistocerca; species Schistocerca serialis. The sequence continues at coordinate 1,146,145,599 of NC_064639.1, read as the reverse complement.
GTGGTAATATTTATTGAGAATACATGCAGCATCGTCATGATCAATTTAACTGTCAAAAAAAATTGAAAAATTGCAGACTATAGGGAATACTTTAAATGACAGCACTGAGAGTGATAGGCAAAGTAATCTTTGAGAAAATGTTCCTCATGTGCTAATATTTGTTGAGAAAATATCCAGCATCGTCATTATCAATTTACTTGTCAAAAAAAAAAAAAAAATGAAAACAGTGCACGCTATTAAGAATACCATAATGACAACACTGTACTCCCGCCTCAGTAATCTGAACAAGAGTGATAGGCAAAGAAATATTTGAGAAAATATTCCCCATGTGGTAATATTTATTGAGAATACATCCAGCATCGTCATGATCAATTTAACTGTCAAAAAAAATTGAAAAATTGCAGACTATAGGGAATACTTTAAATGACAGCACTGAGAGTGATAGGCAAAGTAATCTTTGAGAAAATGTTCCTCATGTGCTAATATTTGTTGAGAAAATATCCAGCATCGTCATCATCAATTTACTTGTAAAAAAAAAAAAAAAAAATGAAAACATTGCACGCTATTAAGAATACCATAATGACAACACTGTACTCCCGCCTCAGTAATCTGAACAAGAGTGATAGGCAAAGAAATATTTGAGAAAATGTTCCCCATGTGGTAATATTTATTGAGAATACATCCAGCATCGTCATGATCAATTTAACTGTCAAAAAAAATTGAAAAATTGCAGACTATAGGGAATACTTTAAATGACAGCACTGAGAGTGATAGGCAAAGAAATCTTTGAGAAAATGTTCCTCACGTTCCAATATTTGTTGAGAAAATATCCAGCATCGTCATTATCAATTTACTTGTCAAAAAAAAAAAAATGAAAACATTGCACGCTATTAAGAATACCATAATGACAACACTGTACTCCCGCCTCAGTAATCTGAACAAGAGTGATAGGCAAAGAAATATTTGAGAAAATGTTCCCCATGTGGTAATATTTATTGAGAATACATGCAGCATCGTCATGATCAATTTAACTGTCAAAAAAAATTGAAAAATTGCAGACTATAGGGAATACTTTAAATGACAGCACTGAGAGTGATAGGCAAAGTAATCTTTGAGAAAATGTTCCTCATGTGCTAATATTTGTTGAGAATATTATCAATTTACTTGTCAAAAAATAAATAAATAGATAAAAATGAAAACATTACACGCTATTAAGCATACCATAATGAGAAAAATGTACTCCCCCCCCCCCCCTAATAATCGCAACAAGAAAACATGTTATTCTTTTTTGTGTCCATTGAATGATAATGCATGTTGCTTATGGATAGTAAATACCAATCCGTACGCGTTTGCAAAATGCGGAGTGCGCCACGCGGTTAGAAGTGTGCCGATGCGGAAGCCACGTGCTGCCTGGCCGACGTAGCCTCGTCCCCACTAATTAGCGAGTCAGCGGCCTAATCAGAGGCAGCTTTCCTGCGGTGCTGGGTTCCGGTTACCTGCCACCCAGCGGCCGTGCGCGACGCGAATCTCGCATGACCTGTGCCGGCGCTTTGACGCGCCCGTAGCACGTCAGGACCACGAGCCGGGTGGGTCGCATCTCTAAAGGGTTTACTTGCCCAAACATCTGCGGTGGGATTGCTTCATAAGTGTAGCGGCTCCGTGTACACTAGGTCTGCTCTACCAGTTTCAGTTTACGCATTGCTATCCAGAGAAACGTAGATAAGTAGAGGACGCAAGTCTGTCACTACGAAATAAAACTGCAGATCTGGTGCCTGCATTGGATGGTTCAGTACATTGAAGTTCTAATCCTTCAGTGGCCGCGCGACGGGAATTAAAAGAGTCTGTACGCGGAAGGTTAGTGGGAGCTAGACACATGAGACTTTCCATTTTGCAAATCGTCAGGGAATTCAATATTCCGAGGTCCTCAGCGCCAAGAGAGTGCCCAGAATATTAGCAGTAAATTTTCAGAGTGTTCGGAATAAAGTTCCTGAATTTACTGCCCTCCAGGAAGCGTGTGGCCCTCAAATTATTCTCGGGACTGAGAACTGGCTGAACCCTGAGATAGGAAGTTCTGAAATATTTAGTGAGGGTTGGAACGTGTATCGGAAAGACAGATTAAACACCGTAGGAGGTGGTGTCTACATTGCAGTTGACAAAAATATTGTGTCTACTGAGATCGAAGTAGAGTGTGATTGTGTAGTTATCTGGACACGTTTAACAGGGCTAGGCGAAATAAAGGTAATTGTGGAGTGTTGTTGCTGGCCACCAGGTTCCACCGTGACAGTTCTAGAATCATTCAAAGGGAGTCTACATTCTGTATCGCAGAAGTACCCGGATCATGCTATATTAGTCGGAGGCGACTTCAACCTACCTAGTATAGACCGGGATGTCTATGGATTCATTACAGGTGGTACAGACAAGCCGTCGTGTGTATTACTTTTGACCACATTATCCGACAACTGTCTTGAGCAGCTAAATCGACAGCCAACGCGTAATGGAAATATTTCAGATCTGGTAGCCACGAACAGACCAAACCTCATCGACGGTGTCAGTGTTGAGACAGGGATTAATGATCAAGATGTTGTCATTTCGACTATGGTTACGATAGTTAACAAGTTTCTGAAGCTCTCTCTCTTGAATAAATCATCCCATTTCTCTGAAACTGTAATCATATGTTTGTTTGTGCTTGTACATCACATATACCTATTTCAGTCGAAGTATTATAATTCTTGAAACATCCTGGCAGATTAAAACTGTGTGCCGGACCTAGATTCGAACTCGGGACCTGTGCCTTTCACGAGCAAGTACTCTACCAACTGAGCTACCCAAGCAGGACTCACGATCCGTCCTCACAGCTTTCATATCAGCGCGCACTCCGCTGCAGAGTGAAAATCTCATTCTAGAAACATCCCCTACGCTGTGGCTAAGCCATGTCTCCGCAATATCCTGTCTTCCAGGAGTGCTAGTTCTGCAAGGTTCGCAGGAGAGCTTCTGTGAAGTTTGGAAGGTAGGAGACGAGGTACTGGTGGAATTAAAGCTGTGAGGACGGGGCGTGAGTCGTGGTTGAGTAGTTCAGTTGGTAGAGCACTTGCCCGCGAAAGGCAAAGGTCCAGCGTTCGAGTCTCAGTCTGGCACAATGTTTTAATCTGCCAGGAAGTTTCACATCAGCGCACACTCCGCTGTAGAGTGAAAATTTCATTCTGTTATTATTCTTCTTGGTGTGTGTTTTTTGTCTTTAACTATGTACAAGCGTGCTTGCGTGTGTGTGTGTGTGTGTAAATAAATATGTCATATAACATGGTTTTCATTATACAGGGTGAGTCACCTAACATTACCGCTGGATATATTTCGTAAACCAAATCAAATACTGACGAATCGATTCCACAGACCGAACGTGAGGAGAGGGACTAGTGTAATTGGTTAATACTAACCATAAAAATATGCACGGAAGTATGTTTTTTAACGCAAACCTACGTTTTTTTAAATGGAACCCCGTTAGTTTTGTTAGCAAATCTGAACATATAAACAAATACGTAATCAGTGCTGTTTGTTGCATTGTAAAATGTTAATTACATCCGGAGATATTGTAACCTAAACTTGACGCTTGAGTACCACTCCTCCGCTGTTCGATCGTGTGTATCGGAGAGCACTGAATTACGTAGGGATCCAAAGGGAACGGTGATGGACCTTAGGTACAGAAGAGACTGGAACAGCACATTACGTCCACATGCTAACACCTTTTTATTGGTCTTTTTCACTGACGCACATGTAAATTACCATGAGGGGTGAGGTACACGTACACACGTGGTTTCCGTTTTCAATTACAGAGGCCAATAGATGTTCAATGTGGTGGCCATCATTTGCTGCACACAACTGCCATCTCTGGGGTAATAAATGTCGTACACGCCGCAGTACATCTGGTGTAATGTCGCCGCAGGCTGCCACAATACGTTGTTTCATATCCTCTGGGGTTGTAGGCACATCACGGTACACATTCTCCTTTAACGTACCCCACAGAAAGAAGTTCAGAGGTGTAAGATCAGGAGAACGGGCTGGCCAATTTATGCGTCCTCCGCGTCCCATGTAACGCCCGTCGAACATCCTGTCAAGGGTCAGCCTAGTGTTAATTGCGGAATGTGCAGGTGCACCATCATGCTGATAGCACATACGTCGACGCGTTTCCAGTGGGACATTTTCGAGCAACGTTGGCAGATCATTCTGTAGAAACGCGATGTATGTTGCAGCTGTTTGGGCCCCTGCAATGAAGTGAGGACCAATGAGGTGGTCGCCAATGATTCCGCACCATACATTTACAGTCCACGGTCGCTGTCGCTCTACCTGTCTGAGCCAGCGAGGATTCTCCACGGCCCAGTAATGCATGTTCCGTAGATTCACTGCCCCGTGGTTTATGAAACCCGCTTCATCGATAAACAGGTAGAACTGCAACGCATTCTCTGTTAATGCCCGTTGACAGAATTGCACTCGATGATTAAAGTCATCACCATGTAATTGCTGATGTAGCAACACAGGAAACGGCTGAAAGCGGTGACGATGCAGTATGCGCATGACACTACTTTGACTCAGTCCACCGGCTCTCGCAATGTCCCGTGTACTCATGTGTGGGTTCATGGCAACAGCAGCTAACACACCAACTGCACCCGCTTCTCCTGTGACGGGCCTGTTACGGACCCGTTTGCGTGCTACGACCATACCTGTTGCATACAGTTGGCGGTAGATGTTTGCAATGTGCGGAGACGAATGCAGAATAACAATAGCAGCAAGCGCTACATGCGGACACTGCGACAGCTAGACCAAACCACAACAGTGCACTACAGCCACACTCGTAAACACGGTCGTCATCGTAAACATGTCCCTGCAGATGCGGCTCGTCGACCGTGGCCCGTGTTTGTTACAACACGCAACTGAACGTCGGAGGTATCAAGCGTCAACTTAAGGTTACAATATCTCCGGATGTAATTAACATTTTACAATGCAACAAACGGCACTGATTACGTATTTGTTTATATGTTCAGATGTGCTAAGAAAACTAACGGGGTTCCATTTAAAAAAACGTAGGTTTGTGTTAAAAAACATACTTCCGTTCGTTTTTGTATTGTTTGTATTAAACAATTAGACTAGCCTCTCTCCTCACGTTCGGTCTGTGGAATCGATTCGTCAGTATTTGATGTGGTTTACGAGATATATCCAGCGGTAATGTTAGGTGACTCACCCTGTATATCTTCAATCTTGTCAACCACTAACAGCACAGGCACTTGCAGTTTGTAAAATACTAGCAGCTGACCTTTCAGCAGCAGATTCTCGTAACTATCATCTGTATGATGTTATAATACAGTTAGGACGTTGGTAGTTGAAATGCCTGCGCTACCAGGACAGAGCAGATTAGGTTGCGCAAAGAGGCCAAAATGAGTTCCTGTCAGTTACACTCAACATACAAACTTTATTTGTCCACGCACAATACTACACAAGGATTAAAAACACTCAAAGTTTTAATCGATCTCCTATGATTAAGTTTAGATCGGCTGAAGGCCATATTCAAAATCCAAGGCGCAAGGCTTAAGCAAGAAATTAAAATACAAGGTTCTTCTGAAGGTTTAACGTCTTAAGCCCAATTTTTTTTAAAATCTTGAATCCAAAAAGGCTGAAGACTTTAGCAATTTAATTTTAATGGATCTTGGCTGAAGGTTGACTATTAATCAATAATTTAACGGCTTAGGCCTAGAAAGAAGAATTTTAATTTCAAAGGCAGAAGGCTTTATCTTAAAACATTTCATGTTCAAAACAGTAACATTAATTAAAGTGATATTAAAACTCGTCTGAAGGCCACACATCAAAACAATAATTTAACGGCTTAAGGCCTTAAAAGATATCCTGTGAAATTAAAACTCGGCTGAAGGCCACACGCCAATCAAATAACTAAAAGTCAAAGAGAGAAGTTACTATGTAACAGACACGGAACGGCTCTCAGGAGTTTCCAAGGGTTGGCCTGGGATACTAAGACTAACGCCTGTTTAGGTGAGACAGGCAGCCCGTCCAACGACTACTTAATCTGAAGGCAACCGAACCGACAGACAGCCAACGAACCAACCAACTACCTGAGTTCGGTGAGGCGAAGAGACCAGTAACACTCGCCTTCAAATATTGGTGTGTTAATAAGCCAAGGCACAGTAAATACTGAGATACACGAACATCGCCACGGTTGTGGAACTACACGCCATGGCGGACAGCATCAACACGGTAAGAAAACACTCACTCGCTGCTCTGTCGCAACCGACCAACTGGCTACTGCAGTACGCAGACAGCGTTCCGGCATGTAAAGCATTGCTCAGTGGAAGTGTCACAGCGTGCACAGTGTTTCACGAAACACTGCCACAAGAAACTCGATCACTCGTAAAACGAATCACTGATGAACGACTGGAAGAAATCACAGGCGGACACACACACACACACACACAAAACCGAAGGACGGTCGGTGATGAAACACACGTCGTCTGACCAGACGACTGACCAACAACCAACCAAGGAAGTTGCCACTGAGACCATGTGTCTCAGTAGCGGTCGGGCGAGTCTGACTATCTGGGCACACTGGCTCAGACCCAACCACACAGAGGTAACTCATGCCGATTGGCCACGACGTCTCCGCACAAGAAGGAACCTAGCCACTTCCAGCAAGATGACCCTGTAACGAGGCCCACAAACGGTCAAAAGATCAAACACACGTCGCCCAAAGAGGCGACCAACTGAACGACCGACCAGCGGTCGATCCCGCTGCCATCTCCGTCCATCGGACAGTTCATCCTGTGTCGCGAGAGATCGGCGAGTACTGGTTGTCCGCGCCTCCTCCCTAGCGCTATGGCCGGCCGGGGTGGCCGAGGGGTTCTAGGCGCTACAGTCTGGACCCGCGCGACCGCAACGGTCGCAGGTCGAATCCTTCCTCGGGCATGGATGTGTGTGATGTCCTTAGGTTAGTTAGGTTTAAGTAGTTCTAAGTTCTAGGGGACTGATGACCTCAGATGTTAAGTCCCACACTGCTCGGAGCCATTTGAAAAAAATCCTCCCTAGCGCTCCGTCCCCGACTGCTGCTACGTCCCGACTGCACTTCAGCAGCGTTCCAACCCCACGACTGCCAGGTGCGATCTCACCTTCACGATACACAACGACCGGGAAGTAACAGCGTCCAGCAAAGATAATACGGCAGGGCTAATAGCGATACGCGTGGCTGCTGCCACTCATGGGCAGGCAAGACAGCAATTCAGTGACACCAGTAATTGAAATTAAAATGACGTGTCAGCCGTACGTTAAAAAACAGGATGTTAAATATTAGATGTCACGAATATGAGCAACGCACGGCTCAGTAGTATTGGTTTTACAATTTGAAAACTGGAAGGACAACAAACTCAGAATATGGTAAATTTGGCAATTTGGTAGGACGATAAAACGGTAATTGGTATAACTAGCAGGATAAACCAAAATACAGATGCAGTGGCCAAAAAAAGAATTGGTGGGTGTGTAAATACGTCAATTCTTGTCGGAAGTCGGTAAATTGGCTGTATGATTTGTATACTGGTAGGATGCTGTCTGGAAATTGGTAAAATTGTTTGTGAAATTGACAGTCTGGGAGGACACCAAATTCGGAAATTGGTAAACGGTATCTAGAATTTGCAAATCTGGAAAATGGTAAAACAGGTTGTAAAATTTGGAATTTGGTAAGACACAAAATGGGGCTGGTAAAATTGCCAGTTTGACAGGACGCTAAAGCGGAAACTGGTGAAACTGGCAGGATAAAACTAAATGCAGATGTAGCAGCAAAAAAAGAATTGTTGGATGTCGAAATAGGTCCATTCATACATATACGCGTTTATATTAAAATATTACAGTGCTGTGTATTAATGACAACAGTCCGTATGCAGTGTACTGTATTGCTTTTTTTTTCTTTCTTTCTTTCCATCAGTCCTCTGACTGGTTTGATGCGGACCGCCACGAATTATTTGCTGGTTGTATTCCAATCTCTGTCTTGCTCTACAGTTTTTGCCCTCTATACAGCTCCCTCTGGTACCACGGAAATCATTCCCTCATGTCTTAACAGATCTCCTATTATCGTGTCCCTTCTCCTTGAGCCGGCCGGTGTGGCCGAGCGGTTCTAGGCGCTTCAGTCTGGAACCGCACGACTGAATCCTGCGTCGGACATGGATGTGTGTGATGACCTTAGGTTAGTTAGGTTTAAGTAGTTCTACTTTATAGGGGACTGATGACCTCAGAAGTTAAGTCCCATAGTGCTCAGAGCCATTTGAATCATTTGAAACTTCTCCTTGTCCGTGTTTTCCACATATTCCTTTCTTCTCCGATTCTGCTTAGAACCCCCTCATTACAACCTTATCAGTCCACCTAATTTTCAAGTTTCGTCTGTAGCACCACATATCAAATCCTTAGATTTCTTCTGTTCCGGTTTTCCCACAGTCCATTTTTCGCTACCATGCAATGCTGTACACCAGACGTACATTCTCAGAAATTTCTTCCTCAAATTAAGGTCGATATTTGATATTAGTAGACTTCTCTTGCCCTTTTTGTCATAGCTAGTCTGCTTTTGATGTTCTTCTTGCTCCGTCCGTCATTGGTTATTTTATTGTCTAGGTAGCAGAATTCGAGAACTTGATCGACTTCCTGAACATCAATCCTGATGTTAAGTTTCTCGCTGTTGTCATTTCTACTACTTCTCAATACCTTCGTATTTCTCCGATTTACTCTCAATCCATACTGTGTACTCATTAGACATTTCATTCCCTTCAGCAGATCATGTAATTCGTCTTCATTTTCACTCAGGATAGCAATGTCATCAGCGAATCGTATCATTGATATTCTTTCAATTTTAATCCCACTCCTGAACATTTCTTTTATTTCCATCGTTGCTTCCTCGATGTACAGATTGAACAGTATGGGCGGAAGACTACATTCCTTTCTTAACCCATTTTAATACGAGCATTTCTTTCTTGTTCGTCCACTCTTATTATTCCCTCTTGGTTGTTGTACATATTGTATATGACCCGTCTCTCCCTACAGCTTACCCTTACTTTTTTAGGATTTCGAACATCTTGCACAATTTTATATTGTCGAACGCTTTTTCCAGGTCGACAAAGCCTATGAACGTGTCTTGATCATTTTTAGTCTTGCTTCCATTATTAACCGCAACGTCAGAATTGCCTCTTTCGTGCCTTTACTTTTCCTAAAGCCAAACTGATCGTCATCTAGTGCATCCTCAATTTTCTGCATTGATAGGAAGAGCTAAAACATGACGAGGTGAGAAACATTGACACTGCCGTGTGTGTTTGACGTCAGAGCGCATTCCGCAAGAAATGGTTGTAAATATTAACGTATGATACTTTACATGATGCTGTGTGTGTGAATTGTACAAAAAAATGTTAGTCCTCTGGGCGAACTGTGTGTGACTGAACCTAAAAGATGGGAGCCAGCATTATTGCATTAATGCCTGTAATAATCAGCAGTTGGACGTTTTCTGCAAGCACTTAACAAATATCGAGAGTGTTTAATACATTTATGTTAAATATTTGGATACTGTGAATACGAAAAAAAAATGATTCAAATGGCTCTGAGCACTACGGGACTTAGCTTCCAAGGTCATCAGTCCCCTAGAACTTAGAACTACTTAAACGTAACTAACCTAAGGACATCACACACATCCATGCCCGAGGCGGGATTCGGACCTGCGACCGTAGCGGTCACGCGGTTCTAGACTGTTGCGCCTAGATCCGCTCGGCCACCAGGCCGGCTGTGAATACGAGCTAGCTTGATTATCTTAAAGTATTTGTTCGACGTAATATTTCTGTCGAGTCTGGAATGGATAACAGTGGTTGGTGCAGCTACTCTTCCAGTGTGCGGCGCTTGGAGGCGTTCCCTCGTCTCATCGTTATTTTAGCAAATGTGTGCTCGTGGTTGGGGGAATCACCATGATCCAAAACTTTGTAACTACACACAACTTTTGTTGTTGTAAGTATTGTGTTACTGTGCGAGGATATAATATTAGTGCATGAAAATGTTGTGTAAAATAGTCAGGTGGCGACCATGCTTTGTAGTGCTTACAGCAGTGGGTCGACTCTTTGGTGGGTAGTAAAATTTTGTCTTTCTTCCTTTCTAGTGCACAGTGCAGCGGAGGCAATGCCCCTAACCGTGTCAAGACAGCCATGCAATTACTCAGACGGTGATATCTTAACGCCAAGTAGCAAATTGTACCTTTTTTTACGCTTGTATTGTGGTCTATTCCATCACTTTTCACCGTTTGTCACACTTGGCATCGTAACTTGATTTTCGGTCCACAGTGCAGTATTACATTATCTAAAAAAATGTCATTAGCAAATTACTGTATTCTTCGTATGTTTAGGATAAATATTGTAGCTATAAATTGAAAATTAACACACGAAACCGATCAGTCGTATGTTGCAAGACGTGATAACACCTCCTGTAAAGGAGAGTCTTGATTCCCTTGTTAAATAATTAAAGCTATAGACAGATAGACAACTGTTTGCGTTTGATACACTGGTTCTTTTTTTTAAGACCAATGTAATAACAATGCCTGACGATATTGCGGTTAAAAAGTGTTTCTCCTGTTGTTTTAATATAACACTTGCGTAGTGGCGTAGGAGCTGATTTACTCTCGACAGTAAACAGACTGTTCGTCCTGACAAGATGGGGCTTGCAAAAGTATCTAGACAATATTTTTAGTAATGTCCGACTCAGTAGAAATAATGTGTGCAGGGACACCAAAACTGCAAGCTGCCTAGTGGAAATGTGTGTCGAACAAATGCTCTATCCTACGAGACAGCTACCACATATTCAGAGCACCAGAATATTTCATGGAAATGCGTTACACAGTCTTAACATTTGTGGACTGCTTACATAAAATGTTCCGTACCTTGCTGCTAGACACGAAATTCATTAGTTAGGCAAATACTGGCTGTCATTTTTAGGTCACGAACCATTCGTCTAGAGGACTAACATATTTGTGGAATTCACACTCACAGCTGGCACGTTCGCATCGGTATATCGTGGAGAAGCCAGCGGCGGTGCCTAGAGTTCTTTGTGGTGCGGCGACAGCACGCTGTTTCTGGATGGGCTATCCTTACAAGAGAACCTCCCCATCGCACCCCCCTCAGATTTAGTTATAAGTTGTCACAGTGGATAGGCCTTGAAAAACTGAACACAGATAAATCGAGAAAACAGGAAGAAGTTGTGTGGAACTATGAAAAAATAACCAAAATATACAAACTGAGTAGTCCATACGCAACATAGGCAACATCAAGGAGAGTGTAAGCTCAGGAGCGCCGTGGTCCCGTGGTTAGCGTGAGCAGGTGCGAAGCGAGTGGTCCTTGGTTCAAGTCTTCCCTCGAGTGAAAAGGTTATTTTCTTTCTTTTCGCAAAGTTATGATCTGTCCGTTCGTTCACTGACGTCTCTGTTCATTGTAATAACTTTAGTGTCTGTGCTTTGCGACCGCACCGCAAAACCGTGCGATTAGTAGACGGAAGGACGTGCCTCTCCAATGGGAACTGAAAACATGTGATCGCAAGGTCATAGGTCAACCGATTACTCCACAGGTAAACACGTCTGATATATTCTATACGACACTGGTGACGGCATGTGCGTCACACGACAGGAATATGTTGTCGACCCACCTAACTTGTACACTTGGCGAATCGGTAAAAAGATTCTTCTACCCTGCCCGATTTAGGTTTTCTTGTGGCTGTGATAATCACTCCCAAAAAAGTGATGAAAACATAAGAGTTTGTTACATAAACTTCAACAAAGGAATGCAACAGTTTCACAGTGGCAATGTTTTCCCTGTGCTCTGTCAAAACATGTTTTAAACGTTTTCAAATTTTTCCGTGTGTAGACCGTCAAATCCTGCATAGGTCCAAGCAAATCTGAACATGTCCTGGAATTTTGGAGAGCGAAGTTGATTATGTGTGAGTGCCTGAACTTTGATAATTGTCTGAAAATAAAAAATTAAACTTTTTACTCGAGGGAAGACTTGAACCAAGGACCGGTCGTTCCGCAGCTGCTCACGCTAACCACGGGACCACGGCGCTCTTGGGCTCACAGTATCCTTAATGTTGCCTATGTTACGCATGAACTACTCAGTTTGTATATTTTGCTTATTTTTTCATAGTTCCACACAACTTCTTCCTGTTTTCTCGATTGATCTGTGTTCAATTTTTCAAGGCCTATCCACTGTGCCAACTTATAACTAAATCTGAGGTGGGTGCGGTGGGGAGGTTCCCTTGTTAGATGCCGAGAGAGCGCGATAGTTAAGCCTGAGGTGGCTCAGTAAACTTTCCCACCGTAACGATTGGTTGTATTCATGTCGGGAGCAGCATTTCCGTTGCGAAACATCCGTGCTTCGCCGGGTTTACTGCTCTGTACCAGCACTGGAGATGCCACGAACGAAATCGCGTTGCCTCTGGCTACCCTCCACGTAGCTCCCTTGAAAACATGATGCCCTTCCATATCAAAACTCTCCACCGTCCAGGACAACCTTCACCTGCTCCTGCTTCTAGGGTCTAAACTACCACCGCCCGCCCAGGACCCAGGTTCAATTGGCTGTATTCATGTCGGATGTACACCCGGAACATATCGTTATCTGGATACAATATTTCGTCGGTCCACCTAGCCGCCATCTACAGGTGTGTAGGCTGTCGCACTAACTCGGCGAGTACTTGTGAAAACATATCATTGTGCGACACATAGGTTACGAGATATGAGTTCATAAAAACTGAGACGCGTGAAAAATTGCCATCGTGCTTAGGGGTTTTAATTTATTACTTCTTTACCATTCGCAAAACAATTCGCAAACAGTTCCCACGTACATCGCTGCCTGATCCTGTAAAATTATATCACTGTATTACACAGAGTTCAGGAGCTATGACATCATAAATATTGAGCTGCTTGAAAACAAAAATGCAGGGCGAAATTTACTGGAGATACAGGTGAAATACGCGTACAAATATGTGTGAAGAATGTTAAACATACACTACTGGCCATTAAAATTGCTACACCACGAAGATGACGTGCTACAGACGCGAAATTTAACTGACAGGAAAAAGGTGCTGTGATATGCAAATGATTAGCATTTCAGAGCATTCACACAAGGTTGGCGCCGGTGACGACACCCACAGCGTGCTGACATGAGGAAAGTTTCCAACCGATTTTTCATACACAAACAGCAGTTGACCGGCGTTGCCTGGTGAAATGTTGTTGTGATGCCTCGTGTAAGGCGGAGAAATGCGTACCATCACATTTCCGACTTTAATAAAGGTCGGATTGTAGCCTATCGCGATTGCGGTTTATCGTATCGCGACATTGCTGCTCTCGTTGGTCGAGATCCAATGACTGTTAGCACAATAGGGAATCGGTGGGTTCAGGAGGGTAATACGGAACGCCGTGCTGGATCCCAACGGCCTCGTATCACTAGCAGTCGAGATGACAGGCATCTTATCCGCATGGCTGTAACGGATCGTGCATTCACGTCTCAATGCCTGAATCAACAGATGCGGACGTTTGCAAGACAGCAACCATCTGCACGAACAGTTCGACGACGTTTGCATTAGCATGGGCTACTAGCTCGGAGACCATGGCTGCGGTTACCCTTGACGCTGCATCACAGACAGGAGCGCCTGCGATGGTGTACTCAACGACGAACCTGGATGCACGAATGGCAAAACGTCATTTTTTCGTATGAATCCAGGTTCTGTTTACAGCAACATGATGGTCGCATCCGTGTTTGGCGGATGCACGAATGGCAAAACGTCATTTTTTCGTATGAATCCAGGTTCTGTTTACAGCATCATGATGGTCGCATCCGTGTTTGGCGGATGCACGAATGGCAAAACGTCATTTTTTCGTATGAATCCAGGTTCTGTTTACAGCATCATGATGGTCGCATCCGTGTTTGGCAACATCGCGGTGAACGCACATTGGAAGCGCGTATTCATCATCATCATATTGGCGTGATGGTATGGGGTGCCATTGGTTACACGTCTCGGTCACTTCTTGTTCGCATTGACGGCACTTTGAACAGTGGACGTTACATTTGAGATGTGTTACGACCCGTGGCTCTACCCTTCATTCGATCCCTGCTAATGGGAAACCCTACATTTCAGCAGGATAATGCACGACCACATGTTGCAGGTCCTATATGGACCTTTCTGGATACAGAAAATGTTCGACTGCTGCCCTGGCCAGCACATTTTCCAGATCTCTCACCAACTGAAAACGTCTGGTCAATGGTGGCCGAGCAACTGGCTCGTCACAATACGCCAGTGACTACTCTTGACGAATTGTGGTATCGTGTTGAGGCTTCATGGGAGCTCTACCTGTACACGTCATCCAAGCTCTGTTTGACTCAATGCCCTGGCGTATCAAGGCCACCTCTGGCAGTAATATACTGCCAGAGGTGGTTGTTCTGGGTACTGATTTCTCAGGAACTATGCACCCAAATTGCGTGAAAATGTAATCACATGTCAATTCTAGTATAATAAATTTGTCGAATGAATACCCGTTTATCATCTGCCTTTCTTCGTGGTGTAGCAATTTTAATGGCCAGTAGTGTATTTCATATAGCCGTACGTTGACAAAGCTATGGGTGCAAAGCTTCGCCAAAAATCCTGTATAGAATTGAACCCTACTTGTTACACTTATTGCTTACTATCTGGAAACATATATTGTGGGGGTAACAACCAGCAACTTCCTATTGGGATGGGGTTGATAACATGGAGAGAGAAGTGGGGAGGCGAGATAAGCACAAGGAGTGGGGGGAGACGCACATGGACACAGATAGGTGGAGAAGGACATGCACGGAAAGATTGGGAGCAGTAGATGGACAAAGAAAGAAGAGTGTAGGAGGTGGAGGAGGGGTGGTTGAGGAGGAAAGAGCGGGCAGAGGAGGGTGATAGAGGGGAGGGGGAAAGAGCTACTCAGATGGGGAAGAAGATGGACAGAGGGAGGAGGAGAACATGGAGAGAGAGAGAGAGAGAGAGAGAGAGAGGGAGGTGAGAAGCAGATGGAGAGAGAGCGGCAGGATAGAGACTGGCAGAGGTAGGTGAAGGAGGAGATGGAGTAATAGAAGGCTGGAATAAATAAATACCCAGCCAACGCCAGGTACTAAACTATTTTTTTAAATGAGACACCAAACGCATTAGATGAGTTCCATTTAAGCAGCAAAGTAACTGACGATGGCCGAAGTAGAGAGAATATAAAATGTAGACTTGGTAACTGTGAGAAAAACGTTTCTGAAAACATGAAAGTTGTTGACATCGGTTGTGAATATAAGTGCTGGGAAGTTTTTGTGAAAGTATTTGTTGTGTATTTGCATGAAAGTGGAATGCTGATGTTAAACAGTACAGGCACGGGGATATTGTAGTAGACAGGCCGACGATGACAATGGTTTAAATATTTCGTGGTTGTTTCGCGGTGTGGGTGATTGTAGGGTTGTGCTGGCTTCCCCTGTTGCTGCGCATAGTGGAGTTGCAGCGACGCACCGTATCACTTACGGGCTACTGCAAACGCCACTTGTAATGCGATTACGGCTGCAGTTTGCGGAGCCAAATGGGCGCCCATTCCGCCGGTTTAAGTGGGTCAGTGGCGCTGGCAACGATGACACAGGCCCCTGACAGCTCGCAACGCGCAACACAGCGCAGTAATTACTTTGTCATAGAGCGACGTTTCAAGTAGAAAACACTGTAGCGTCGTTTTCATTTACCCAAGGGAAATTTTTCGTATAATGCCAACAGCAAACTTGCACTGTATCGGCGTATTTTCGAGAGTACTATGTACGATGTTGCCGATTATCGGAATGATGTTATTTAGTCTCCAGCGTAATAACGGGTACGAAGCGCACTCCCAGGCTTGTCTGCCCTCATCTTTGCACAGCTACTGCAAATCACATTCACTTAATCTGATTGCTGTATCCATGTCTCGATACACCTCATTAGTTTTTACCTCCACCCTCTCCCCCGTGCACCCTCAGATACTTCCGTCCATTAATGCATCGACCATTCATTGATAAATCTGTCCTTTTGTTTAGCCACGTTGGACCATAAATTTCTCCCCAGTTCGATTCAGTACCTTCTCATGTTGACCGATGTATCCAACTAACCATCGGCATTTTTCTTGAACACAACATTTCAAAATCTTGTATCGCCTCTTGCCTGCGCTGGTTATTGTCCACGTTTCACTCCCATATAAGGCTGCAATCCAGACAAATACTTTCAGAAATTCCTTCCTAACCTCTAGATTTATGTTTAACGACAATATTCCGTATAAAAGCTTTTCTTACCATTTCTATCCTAAATTTTTAAAGGTCATTACCTAAGTAAAATACGTTTTGATGCGATGAACTGTGAAATTCAAGCCCACCCTGTGATGTTACAAAATAGAAGTGATGTTGCTATTCAATGGAAAGTTGGAAATTGAGATTTAACTAACTGTTTTATCAATCACAATTGGCGTAAGAATCATGGATTGACCATTGTCATAGAATATTGCATTATGAGATGTGAATAGTTTTTACTTGCGGTTTCGCGTGGCTTGAGGCAGTCACAACTAGCGTGCTATTGATTAAGAAGTTGCGTTATCGTCTTTCTAATTACTTCATGATCGTAGATACGATCATACCCGGTTGTGAAGTTATTGTTATGACAAAAAAATTTCCTAAGGGACCAGAAAGTTCTTAAGGGCGCAAAAACAACTGTAACATCACACAAAAGAGAAATTCAATATTAAAGCTGATGCAAGAAGACGATAAAACAGTTTTCTTTTTATCAATGTAACACGCACATTGGACTGCTGATCTTGGAGTCTGTAATATTAGCAAAATGCATAATTAAAATGAAAATAATACTGAGGAGATAATAGAAATGAGCACTGCTAAATGATTCAGTATTCCCAGAACAAATATTTATTATAACTAAAACATATATCGTACCTTAAGCTTAATACTACAATGACGGTAGATTTTTATGTCCATATCATGTCCATTGAGCGCTCTTTTATATAGCCATTGTCCTCTTGAGTCGCTCGTGCTTCGTCACGGTAAGTTACAACAGTTCTTCTTCCTACACTTCACTCAAAACTTAGACGGAACACGTTTTTATTTATTTAGTAGAAATAATTAGATCAGACCGCCAAAAATCTGCGTCCGTCTTACTCGAGAAAAGCAGTAAAAGTCTTTTTAGCGCTCAAGGCTTCATTTGTTCTCCAGCGAACAAAATAGTGAAGGATCGCATATCCATCCGTACTTTTCTGTTTATATTGCCGCCCAAAGACGACGAATTACATTATCTAGAAAATTCCACCGTCGCCATGCGACGCCTTATTATATATTAATCATTCTTTATAAACAAGTATTTGCCTTCTGGCTGAATTTGCTGTTTTAATTAAGCCAAAAATAGCGAATATCACAACCCTCATCGCCGTTTAATGGACTGAAGTATAATGAGTAATAGGCTGCACGCAGAATGTCATGTTTTCTCAAGTAGCATGTAAGTGACATTTTATTAACACAAGGATAAAGGTTCAAAAGAGTGTAAAAATGGTGGTTCAAATGGCTCTGAGCACTACGGGACTTAACTTCTGAGGTCATCAGTCCCATAGAACTTAGAACTACTTAAACCTAACTAACCTAAGGACATCACACACATCCATGCCCGAGGCAGGATCCGAACCTTTGACCGTAGCGGTCGCGCGGTTCCAGATTGTAGCGCCTAGAACCGCTCGGTCAGTCCAGCCGGCATCAACAGAGCGTAGATTCCGATTGATACATCTTAAATGGATCTTCGTGATCAGATATGAATGTGGGGAAGCCAGAGTCTGTCGAGACGTGGCTCGTGACTAAGTCGTGTCGCAGGTGATCACAACAGTCCGTTGCGACGTAGGTCGTGACGATAACTGCTGTGGCAGATACAGGTAGACATAGAAGAATAGCAGTTCCGTGGATACTGAATCTGGGGAAGGCCATCACCAGAGGGGGCGAAGACTCAGAGGCTGACGACTGGCGGATCGACACGGATGCTGCTACGTATCTTCTACGGATGGCCGTCGAGGTACAGGTCCGGGGAAGGCTAGCGTCGAATGAGGCGAATACCCCAAGAGTGACGACTGATGGACCGGTGAAGTGCCGCGGACGTGAGCTGCTATAGATGGGCCTCTGGCACGACCAGCGTAAGCCGGTCCCTGAACCAGATGCAGCAGCCAAGGGGGGAAAAAACCCAGTAAACCAATGGAGTCATTCAAGATGAGGAAAGTTTGCTTCAGGGTGCCATGAAGAGCATAGTGTGCAGCCAACTGTAGGTGGTGGCTCATGTCAGTGCCAACCATGTGTGTCGTTTTGAATCGGAAGAGATTCTCTATCGTTTCGGACGACTGGTTGAAGTGGTTAAAGCTGCCAGTCTGGCTTGCGAGATAAAGGCAGAGCTCACCATCTGTAATACTGCCGACAGAACCGATTGTAGGGTTTTGGGTATAGTTCCTAGTGAAGGATCTGAATTAGAGACTCAAACGGATCTGCGACCGTGTAGGCTGCAGATTCCTCGACTTGCGCCATCGGGTCGTGGGTTCTGCTAAATAGGTCACGGGTCCACTACACAAAGGAAGCAGTTACACGGGTAGTAGGGGTTGTGTGGAGGGGACGGGGACGTTTTCTGGGTTTGAGGGTCTCGGGCACGTGCAGAAAGGGCTTCAAAGAGTGCATGAATAACTCAAGACGAGGGTACACATATCAAAAATCTATATTGTAGTTGTAAACTGTCGTAGCTGTGTTGGAAAAGAAGCAGAGCACAGAACGCTATTAGAAAGCATATAATCTCAAATCTTTAGAGTACAGAAGGTTGCTAAAGCAGGAAATAAGTTCAGCTGACATTTTCACAAAAGACGTAATCGTGTTCAGAAAGGATAGATTAAATACAATTGATGGTGGAATGATTATTGCTGTCAGAAGTAGTTTACCTTGTAATGAAATTGTAGTGGATAGTTCTTGTGAGCTCGTAGTTTGGGTAGAAGTTATACTTGACAACCGGAATAAATCAATAATTGTTTCCTATTGCCGACCCCCTTACTCAGATGATACAGTTGTTGAACAGTTCAAAGAAAACTTGAGTCTTATATCAAATAGGTATCCAGTTATAGTTGGTGGGTTTTTAATCCACCCTGAACATGGCGGCGGTAGGTATAAAACGTCGTCTGAAATTGTACTGAATGCTTTCTCAGAAAATTATTTTGAACAGTTAGTTCAAGAGCTGACTGGAAGTGTAAATCGTTGCGAGAACATTCTTTGCCTCTTAGCAACAAATAATCCTGAGCTAATTGGGAGCATCATGACGGATACATGGATTAGTCACCACTTGGTTGTTGTAGCGGGAATGAATGTCGTAAAATTCGAACCCACCGAAAATAAACGCTAAGTACATCTATTTAAAAAAAGCAGATAAAAATTCGTTTGACATCTCTCTGGGAGACAGTCTCCTTTCCTTCCGATCTCACTATGTAAGCGTAGACCGGATGTGGTATGAATTCAACGAAATATTATCGATGGCAATTGAGAGAAATATATCAAATGATTTAATAATAGATGATACTGATCCCCAGCGTTACACGAAAAGTATCATAACACTGCTGCAAAAGCTACGAAAAAGGCATGCCAAATTTAAAAACATGCAAAAATCTCCAAGACTGGCGAAGTTGTACAGATTTTCGAAACTTATCCCGTACTTCAGTACAATATGTTTTTAAAAAGTTTTCACATCGAAACTCAATACCGAAATCTCGCAGAAAACCCGAAGAGATTCTCGTCATAAGTGAAGTAGCCAACGGCGAGAGACAATCAACATCGTCTCTACGCAACAGCAGTTGTGATGTCACTGATGACAGCGATACTATTTCGTAAAGCATAGTTATTAGTCATGGTTTTTCGAAACTCGTTCAGCAAAGAAGACGAAGTAAATATCCTGGAATTTGAATGTACAACAACTGCCAACATGAGTAACTTAGATACGAGATGGTAAAAAAAAAAGAAACCGGACAATTTTTTGGTTGGAAAAGCTACTATAGTGCCGCGTGCTGCCGCTAGGAGCGCATAGAGCGAACATTTCAGAATCACTAAGTGAAATGTTGTCGCTGAAGACGGTTGGGGCTATTTTAGGCAGAGATTACAGTGAAAACTTTTTTCTGTGATTTTCGTTTTTGCAACGGCTGATTTTCGTGAACAATATGCGGCGGTGAAATTCCGCTTTTTGCTCATAAGAAGTGGAAAAATCTCTTTAAATGTTAAAACTGATGTACAAAGACGATGCTTTGGGGGATAACTCAAGTATTTGAGTGGTTTACCGCTTCAAATTCATGCAAAGTTCGTCAGATGATATCAAACATTAGAACAATGCTGATTTGTTTTTTCGGCGTAAGAGAGTTTTTCTGACAGAGTTTGTTTCTCTGGGTCAGAGAGTTAACCAGGCGTTATGCTTGGAAGTTTTGAAAATATTGCGCAAAAGCGTGCAGTGGAAGCGGCCTCATGTGTGGCAGATGGGTGACTGGTTTTTCCATCATGACAATGCTCCTACTTAGACAGCACTGTCTGTACAATAATTCTTGAACGGAAATGGTATGACCCCTGTTCCTCAACCCATTCTGCCCCCCCTCCCCCGCCGCACTCATCCGACAGTACCCCGTGCGACCTTTCTTTTTTGTTCCCGAGAATGAAAAGAGACATGAAAGAAAAGCATTTTGTTTTGCTGGTGTTACAAAGGTGAAGGAAAACCATCGCAGAAGATGAATTTGAACAATGTTTTGAAAAATGGAATAAAAGATTAGACAAGTGTACTAGCGCAAGTGGAGAGTACTTTGGAGGGGATTGAACGTTTGTGCTTTAAATGTGAATAAAATTTTTTAAAAATGTTCGCTTTCTTTTGGGTACCCTTTCGTATCCTCGATGTACCGAAGAAGCTTCAGTTACTTAATAAGGGTAAGACCTCCGGTTCACATTGTATATCTGTCAGGTTCCTTTCAGAGCTTGCTGATACGATAGATCCATACCTGGCTATCATACGCAGCCGCTCACACGTTTCGCAATCCGCACCTAAAGACCGGAAAATTGCACAAGTCGCACCAGTATGCAAGAAAGAAGCCGGAAATAATCTGTTGAATTACAGACCCATATCACTAACGTCGATTTCCTATCAAAACACTGTGATTTACCTCGAAGGAAATAATCTGTTGACAAATAGTAACACTTATTCAGAAAATATCATTTCTGTGAAACAGAACTAGCTCTTTATTCCCATCAAGTAGTAAGTGCTATCGAAAGGAAATGTCAGATTCATTCCATGTTTTTAGATTTCCATGAGGTTGATGACACTGTTCCCAACGAGCGACCTCTAATCGTACTGTGTACTATGTACTATGGAATACCGCTTCAGTTGTAGGACTGGATTCGTGAGTTCGTCTCAGAAACGTCATAGCTCGTAGCAACTGCCTGATAGTCATGGAGTAAAACAGAAGCAATGTCTGGCGTTCCTCAGGGAAGTGTTTTAGTTTCTCTGCTGTTCCTGGTCAACATAAAGGACATAGGAATCAATCTGAGGAACTCTCTTCCATTGACTGTGAATCATCAGAACCAACTGCAAAGTGGTTTAGACAAGATATCTGTATGGTGCGAAAACTGGGAATTTACTCTAAATAATGAAAAGTATGAAGTCATCCAAATACGATATATTTCAATTACACAATAAATCACACAAATCTTCAGCCTATAAACTCAACAAAATACTTAGCAATTACTAATACGAATAACTTAAATTGGAACGATCACGTGGAGAACGTGGGAAAAAGAAATCAATGAATATGATTTATTGGTACAACATTTTGAAAAAACAACTGGTCTAGTAAAGAGACTGTTTACCCTACCCTTTCCCGCACTCTTCTGGAGTACTGCAGTGTGCTGCGGGATCCACTTCAGATGGAACTGACAGAGGACATCGAAATGTTCGAGGAAGGGTAGCTTGTTTTGTTGTTGTTGTTGATGTGGTCTTCAGTCCAGAGACTGGATTGATGCAGCTCTCCATGCTACTCTATCCTGTGCAAGCTTCTTCATCTCCCAGTACCTACTGCAACCTACATCCTTCTGAACCTGCTTAGTGTATTCATCTCTTGGTCTCCCTCTACGATTTTTACCCTCCACGCTGCCCTCCAATACTAAACTGGTGATCCCTTAATGCCCCAGAACATGTCCTACCAACCGATCCCTTCTTGTAGTCAAGTTATGCCACAAACTTCTCCCCAATTCTATTCAATACCTCCTCATTAGTTATGTGATCTACCCATCTAATCTTCAGCATTCTTCTGTAGCACCACATTTCAAAAGATTCTATTCTCTTCTTGCCCAAAATATTTATCGTCCATGTTTCACTTCTATACATACCTACACTCCATACAAACACTTTCAGAAACGACTTCCTGACGCTTAAATCTATACTCGATGTTAACAAATTTCTCTTCTTCAGAAATGCTTTCCTTGCCATTGCCAGTATACATTTTATATCCTCTCTACTTGGACCATCATCAGTTATTTTGCTCTCCTAATAGCAAAAATCCTTTACTACTTTAAGTGTCTCATTTCGTAATCTAATTCCCTCAACATCACCCGACTTAATTCGACTACATTCCATTACCCTCGTTTTGCTTTTGTTGATGTTCATCTTATATCCTCCTTTCAAGACACTATCCATTCCGTTCAACTGTTCTTCCAAGTCCTTGGCTGTCTCTGACAGAATTATAATGTCATCGGCGAACCTCAAATTTTTTATTTCTTCTCCTTGGATTTTAATACCTACTCCGAATTTTTCTTTTGTTTCCTTCACTGCTTGCTCAATATACAGATTGAATAACATCGGGGAGAGGCTACAACCCTTTCTCACTCCATTCCCAACCACTGCTTCCCTTTGATGTCCCTCGACTCTTACAACTGCCATCTGGTTTCTGTAGAAATTGTAAATAGCTCTTCGCTCCCTTTATTTTACCCCTGCCAGCTTCAGAATTTGAAAGAGAGTATTCAAGTCAACATTGTCAAAAGCTTTCTTTAAGTCTACAAATGCTAGGAACGCAGGTTTGCCTTTCCTTAATCTTTCTTCTAAGATAAGTCGTTGGGTCAGTATTGTCTCACGTGTTCCGATATTTCTACGGAATCCAAACTGATCTTCCCCGATGTCGGCTTCTACCAGTTTTTCCATTCGTCTGTAAAGAATTCGCGTTAGTATTTTGCATCCGTGACTTATTAAATTGATAGTTCGGTAATTTTTAAATCTGTCAACACCTGCTTTCTTTGGGATTGGAATTATTATATTCTTCTTAAAGTCTGAGGGTATTTCGCCTGTCTCATACATCTTGCTCACCAAATGGTAGAGTTTCGTCTGGACTGGCTCTCCCAAGGCTGTCAGTAGTTCTAATGGAATGTTGTCTACTCCCGGGGCTTTGTCTTGTATTACCGCGAAATATGGGAGAGTGCGGTACGGACATACTGCGTGGATGGAGGAGGCAATCACTCAAACAAAGGCATTTTTCGTTGCGGCAGGATCGTTCCGTGAAATTCCAATCACCATCATTCTCCACCAATTGCGAAAATTTTCTGTTGGCGCCTACCTACATGATAAATTAAGAGAAATCAGAGCTGGCACAGAAAAATTTACGCACTCGCCTTTCCCGACTGCCGTTAGAGATTGGAACGGTAGAGAAATAACTTGTAGGTGATTCAGTGAGCCCTCTGCCAGGTACTTCCTTGTGTACTTGTGAACTACAAAGTAACCATGTAGATGTAGATGAAAGCGTGAGCTCGTGCGCGTGTTTGGCGCCTCTGGTGGTGCCTTTGAGAGGTTGGCGTATCAACAGGCGTGCTTATGTTTGTCGGTTGTAGGACGCCAAACACGGGGCGTACTTGCGTTCCTCGGTGCGTGTAGTCTCCGGTGGGGCAGCGCCTGCAGGACGACTACCCGCTGGTCGCATGTGTTGTGCTTGAGGCAGAAGTGACTGGCGTATATGCCAAAGAGACCTCTAGTCGTTGTTGCCACTTTGCTATTGAAAGTGAGCACGAACCGTTTATTTGTTCGATTTTAAAATAAAAGATCACGTTATGTTTGAGGATCGTAGCCTAATTTACGAATTTAAGAAAAGTCTGTCCTATGAAAATGTACGTACAGCCGACGTTTATGGAAATGTGTTGAAGGAGGGTTCATTACGAAAAATGATGCATCAAGTTCAATGGCAGAGGAATTAATTTTTATGATGAGCAATCCGGCAGACCTCCAGTTGTCACTGACGAATTCAACTCAAGGAATGAAGAAGGACTTCAGCGGATAGATCTGTCACAGTTGATGGACAGAACTTGTGCTTTCCTGAAATTTTTCTATGAGTTCGTTTTCAAATTGCGGGTGGTGATTTGAACTTTAGAAAAATGTACACCAAGTGGGTCCCTCGATTTCTGACAGACGAACAACGAGTTAGAGCTGCACCAACTTTTCTCACTCCGTACGATAAGGATGGCGACGAGTAATTGAATCACAATTACCTGTTACTTGAGACGGGTTTGGCATAAAAATCCAGAAACAAAGGAGCAGTGGAATAACATCATTGACGATCCCCAACAAACCAAAGCTATACAAATACTGAAGACCGAAGAGGTCACGGCCACAGTGTTTTGGAACTGGACGGGCTTCTTACCCATCGACTTTATGCCTAGAGGAGAGAACATTGCAGTAGCCTAGTGCCAGATCCTCTACGACTACGCTGAGCCGTTCAAAACAAATGGTTTGTTTGGTTGTCCGGCAACATCGTGTTTCTTCACAATAATGCTTACACGCATTTGCTGTGGTTACGCACGGATTTCCTTCGGCAGTTTAAATAGGAAGTACTTGGAATTCTGGACTTGACCCAAAGTGATTACCGTTTCGTTCCAAGCTTCAAGGATTTTTTGGGTGAAATGCACTGTGGAAATGGTAAGGAACTGTAAGATAAATAATGACAGGTTCGACAACCTGACGGCAATTCAGCATGTAGAAGATATAAGCAAGCATGCGGAGCTTTACAACAACTTAAAGGGCTAATACGTATAAAAATAGCTAAGATGTCAAAACATGTAGTAAAATAAATTTCCTTTCATTACCTTGATTAAAGGTAAACGGTGTTTATTTTTAAAAAGACTCTTGTAGACCCCCCTTTACGTCCTCCAACAACGCTTGAACTAGTTCGACTGAACTTCACTACTCTCGTCTCACCTTTATCTATAATGATTTTATAACTTCTTTTCAATACGCTTTCAATACAATTTCGCTTCAGTGATCTTCCAAATCCTTTGCCTTTTATGGCAGAACTAAAGTTTTTATTTCTTCTCCCTCCTTTTCGAGATGTCTCTTAAAGTTCCTTTACTGCTTGCTCAGTATACAGACTGTACTTTATTAAATGTAAGCTATAGCCCTGATTAACTCCGTTGGAACAGAAAGTGCCCTAAAACTTTGAATTTAGTGCATGTCCGACACGATACGAACACAGGCGTCTATCACAGTTATGTCCTGAGAAAAATATTGTGGCTGTGAAATTCGCTGCGTTGTCTCGTAATACATACATTTCAACTCTGATACTCACTAACTCCAATATTGCCTGAAATGTTAAAATATTTACACTAAAATCTGGTCATTTTCTGAATGAATTTTTTCATCCTGAAAATATTTGTATGCTAGGCAGTGAATCATGCATAATGTTTTAAACATCACGAGTCAATAAAGGCCTGTTAAGAGAATGTGATATGATGCTTGTTATAAAGTAGAACGACTGTATCATTTCAAGACAAGTGCAGTAAATGACAGTTATGCGTTACAAGAGGTGAAAACTATGCGTACTGTCAGTAACACCTGGCTCGTCATTCACTCTACCTTGTTGTTGTGCAAAAGACATAACATTTTCTGAAACTGTGAATTTTGGTGCGTATGGTATTTCATGATATCATTTGGCGTTACATGTATGTATAGCAGTCCTTGTTTGTCTCCAAGAATGAAGGAACCACAAACCCAGAAACACCTTAGTCACTCCTCAGTAGGATTTATATCGAACAGCTCTTTCTTTAAAATGAGTGTCAAAATATTTTGTGTGCTATACACCATCTACGAATTACCTCAAGTGTATCCCTTAGCCAGATACTTAAGTGTTCGTAACGCGGGAGTTTCGGCCTTATATACCGATCCAAAGCCTACTGAAGATCGGTTGCTGATGCAGTATCCAAGTATATCTGGGCTATAGGTTGGATATTGTGAAAACGGACTGGGTATGGACTGAGCTTCCACAGTAAGCGCGATGTAGCCCAAATTATGCAGCCAAGTGAGCTGCCACCTTGGTAAGACACTACGCTCTTATTTGAGATGATAAAGGTTTATATCCACATATTGACATCTAGATTTACGTTTCCCGTGATATCGCCAAATCGTATGAGGTAAATATCGGTACGTTCATTTGGAACAGAGAGTTTGTCTTCAGCACAAAATAAAACCCTTAACTTCCTTTTTTCAGATCTTGCAGTTCATGAGCTACGAGCCTAGCACTTACATTGTTACTATAATCCTACTGCAACTGTGTGACATTGCTACAGCCAACATCTAGTAAAATTTGAGTGTTGTTTCTAACCTTGTTTTACGTTTGGGCATTGTATCACAAACATGTTAATATTTTGCTCTGTTTTTTCAACGTCCCTCACGCAAACGGTTACACACACTAAATGCTTAGAAAAAGCAGCTTACTTTAGAATTTACTTTCACTGTCTAACTTCGGAATCAGCTTTTATTCTCGTGTTATTAATGAAGAAACGATATATGAAACACAAGTTCCAAGTTGTTTGTTGGTAGTCCTGCTTGTGGGAAGCGACGCTTAGACATCCTGCCTTTTGTCGTGCTGTACAGAGATAGCTTTGTCCCTTCCTTCTACAGCCCACCGACAAAGTCAAAGAGAAGACGCAAGGTAGAGCTCTTGTGAGAGACCACGATAACAACCTACGATCCTCTGATGCAGCGGAGATCAACACATCTGCAGAGATTAACTCTGTTCCATTGGACTATTCTGTGTTTAAGCAATCTGCCAAATTTTGTCTCTGTGTGATGGTCTTTTCGCTCGTAAAATTGTCTTGTGGCTGCTTAGATTTTAGATGCAGGCGTGAATCTTTACGTAATTGTTGAGTAATATTTTGTTATTTTGTTCCATTTTTACCGTTTATTAACCTTGGTAATTAAACTGGGAAGTTACTGTCCTATTTTCAGCTTCTTGCAGAAAAAAATTGTATTTCTGAACACAACTTAATCCCCTATTGTCAATAAAGGCTCTTCTTTTAATGTGTTTAGTTGGTTGTTATTTCTCGTGCGCAAGGTGATTATGCTAAGCTGTTCACATCAAACAACTCGGAAACCGTTTAAGATATCGTAATTCCGTTTTTACCCACATGAGTTGTGAGACAATTCCCGCTATGTCACGTATAGTCAGTTTTCATAGCTGTATTAGTAAGAGAGATATCGGTATCAATTTCGATTTTTCAAATAGAAGTATAGTAAACTTTGCTAACAGCACCGTAATTCTAAAAGAGGCAAGTTCAAAGGCGTTTCCCTCGTCACCATCTCATAGCTACTTTACTTGTAATTACTATATTTAAGATGTGTCTGTTATGAACATGAAATTGACTGCTCTCTTCTGCAGAAGTTCGAGTTTTCTTACAGCTGAAGATTCGTTTAACATCCGGTATTCATCCTGGGAACAATGAGAGGTAGACGTTACCAACACCACGCTTCAGCTTTACCTGGACAGTTTACAGCACCAAATCTTCGAGTGGAGGTAGTCTTGCTGCGAGGACGCCATGATATGCTCTGTCCTGCCCGGCGCCCATACATTTTTCACCGTGAACTGTGCACTTCACTGCGAGAAGAATTTGAGAATTTTAAAATTTTCTAATCTGTTGGATGATAACATATTTATTTGAAGATGATATTCTGCAACGGGCCAAGAATATGAGCTATTAAGATTTGCGTTCAAAACATTCCCACAAATCAGTCAGTCCCAGTATGCAACAGTCACCTACCTCAATAGTGATTTTCTTTGTTATGCCATGGAAATTTTGTACGGCATGTCATACATCGTGAGTTTTCAGTTCTGCAAGGCAGCAAAACGTTATGTCACACAGTCTACGGAAACCAGTATGTATTGTTCTGAGGTTACTTTTCGCAAGCTCGCAAACAACACGTCGCGAGAACATAAAATTTATTCCTCTTCACGCGTTGACGATACAGAGATTTCGTTGAGCTGCTTCGTGTAAAAGTAACATACTGGATTCAAAATGCACTCAAACCTTCAGTACTGACCCAAGGGTAACAGCTTTGGAAACAGCACTCTTTCTCTAGGCACTTCCTCCAGGCTTCGATATGAGCCATACCTCAGAAATTCGTCGAACGGATGTGGCGTACTTCTTCTTTTACGTAATCGTCGCCTATTGTCAACAAGAACCAGAAAGTCTACCACGTTGATGCTCTTTACGAATCGAACACGCAGCTGCCTGTTCTGGCGGTAGGTCATATTCGAAGGTTCTTTCTATAAACAAGAAGCTTCGACTTTAATTACTGACTAAACCACTTGTCAAACAAAGAAGAAGTAACGGAAATTTCCGTTTGCTAATTATCGACACTTTTATCAGGCAAAGCTTCTATACGGATCGAAAGTCACATGATAGACTAGCTGCTTATCTGAAGCCGCACTCTTTAGTAAGTGACTAGTTTCGAGTGAAAACTACGTTTTCTGATTCGGTACATTATTACTGATATACTCAAAATTAGTACATCTCTCTTATACATGATTGCTTCTTAGCGTTTTTGTAGTGCATTTTTTTGTATACATCGGCGTCATCTGTAAGATTGTGTAATGTTGACGCTGGTTATTATTAGTTACCAGTGTAAACATAGCTGCTTAGCATATAAAGTGTTTCTTCTTGCATATTTCAAGCTAAGGTCAATGTTTAGACAAATTACATATCTCTTTTTAAGCAGTAAGAACAAACTGAGGTTTCTAATATCGTCGTAAAATATGATACGTGGGCATATAACTGCAACTAAAAGTATTGCTACTATTAATACTGTAGGTACCTCCAACAACATCTTGGGTGTCAGACATGGGAACTTTGTTTTAATCAGAGTCACATACCGAAAATTATTCGTTCATGTCCGTTTTGTATCCGAAACATTTCCTCTACACATTCCAACCAGTGTATTTCTACGACTAGTGGATATCGTTACTTTCAACGATGCTGGGAGTTTTGGACGTCAGCTGTGAAGTGCTTTCTCTTGGGGAACAAGAGCTATTCTCTTAATACCTGTTTACACAGCTGTCTTTATTGTTTTAATTTATTTGCAATAGACTGTGACACAACAACGTCTTTATCTCTACAAGACATACTGTTATCAAGTTAGAGGATACTGGGGTAAATTGAAAGAATGTACGAGGAGGGATTAAAAAGTAAAGGCAATTTTTGCTTTTCTTAAAGAATCTTCTTTTATTCATCAACATCAACTTTATCCCCTTGAAACGCTCAGATATGGTAGACTTGTGTCATTCCTTTTTCCAATCTTGGAAGTACTTCTGAAAATCACTTTTCGTTATGATGTTCAGCTCCTTCAGCGATTCTCTATTTATCTCATTACAACTACTTCTTTTCATGGTTCTCTTCAGCTTCGGAAATAGAAAGAAGTAGCAGGGGGCTATGTCCGGCGAATACGACTGTTGAGGCATCATAACGGCTTTGTTTTTTTGCCAAAAAATCACGAACATTGAAGTGTGAGCGTGAGCATTATCCTGTCGCCATTTCCACCATTGGTTCTGCCACAGTTCTGGTCGTTTTCTTCGGACTGCTTCTCGCAAACGGTGCATAACGTCCGGGTAGTATTTCTTATTGACCATACGACCATAAGGCAGAATGTCATGATGCGTCATTATATTGTAATCGAAGAAAACAGTGATGAGATCCTTCACACATGATCGAACTTATCGAATGTTCCGGTCTTGGCTCTTCAGGCAGTTTCCATTGGGACGATTGGGTCTTGGTTTGGGCATCATAGCTCTATACCTATGGGCAGTCACCTGATAAAACCTTCTGTAGACGTTCGGTTCGTTTCCGACTTCATTAAACAATTCGTGAGCGATGTCTACGCAATGTCGTTTTTGCTCCAAATTTAACAATTTCGGAACAAACTTTGCTGCTAAAGGTTTCATGCCTAAAACATGCAAAAAATTGCTTGTCATGAGCCAAAAGATGTGACAACATCATCAGCATCCTCTCCGATGGTGATTCGGCAGTTTTCTAGAACAATTTTCTTTACTTCTTCCACATTTCGTCAGTAACTGGTGTGCTAGCGCGACCAGGGCGGTTGTCAACTTCAACGTCTTCTCGACCCGTTTTGAAACGTTTATACCGTTCGCAAACTCTTGTCATACTCAGTAGATTCGCCAAAAGCCACAGTCAACATTTCGAATACAGTGCTGCACTTTATTCTATTATTCAAGCAGAACTTAGCGCAAATTCTTTGCGATATCTTTCTCGAAAGTGAAAATTCGTCGAGCACTGAAAAACACATATAACCTTCTCGACCGTGCGGTCTAACGCACGGCTCTCCGGGCGGGAAGGAGCGCCAGGTCCCCGGAACGGATCCGCCCGGCGGATTTGTGTCGATGTCCGGTGAAATGGCCAGTCTGTGGATGGTTTTTAGGCGGTTTTCCATCTGCCTCGGCGAATGTGGGCTGGTTCCTCTTATTACGCCTTAGTTACAGTATGTCGGCGACTGCTGCGCAAACAAGTTCTCCACGTACGCTTACACCACCATTGCTCTACCACGCAAACATAGGGATTACACTCGTTTGGTGTGAGACGTTCCTTGGGGGGTCCACCGGGGGCCGAACCGCACCATAAGCCTGGGTTCGGTGTGGGGCGGCGTAGGGGTGAAGTGGACTGCGGTAGTCGTCGTGGGGTTGTGGACCACTGCGGCTGCGGCGGGGACGGTGCCTCTCCGTCGTTTCTAGGCCCCCGGTTAACATACAATACAATACAATACCTTCTCGACTGTCAACCATAGAGGTAATGTTCAAAAGAGCTGAAAATGCAAACATACATCGGGAGCGTGGGTACTAACAAAATGAATAAATTTTCATAATCGGATATATAACGCTGCGAAAATACCTTTGGATCGCACCTCGTTTGTGTGTTACTATACAACATCCACCGCAGTGCTAAAGCGCCTGAAGGTGAAACCGTAGTTCCTTCGAACGCTATCGCAAATAAATTGAAACAGCAGACACAGATGAGTGGAAAAGGAGTAGGAGCATAAACCAGTTTCCAAAGAACGAGATCTTGTGTACCCAGAGCAACACAGAGACCACTGCCACACAAAGCGGGAACAATACTGTGGCACTTCTCAGCAGCAAAAGTGC
This sequence comes from Schistocerca serialis cubense, assembly GCF_023864345.2. Lineage (NCBI taxonomy): Eukaryota > Metazoa > Arthropoda > Insecta > Orthoptera > Acrididae > Schistocerca > Schistocerca serialis. The sequence goes on along the minus strand of NC_064639.1, from coordinate 1,146,114,044 downwards.
AGTAGAAGCCGCACAACGAAGCGCGACCCTGCAATTTCACGTTTCCACTGAGAACGCCGAGTCAGCGCCGGGGAATCCCCTCTAATTCCGGCGCCAGCGCCGCGTGTGCTGGTGCCGCGATACGGCCGGCAGGGCGACCGCCGCGCCGCAGCGCACCCTGCCGGCCGGCACGTTAATTAAAACGAGCCGCGGGGGCGGAGGTGAAGGCGGCGTCGCGGGCCGCGCAGAGTCCGGCCCCCGGCTTCGGTAAGAAGCGGCGGGCCGCCTGCCGCCATGCATATTCAAGGAGGCGCGGCGGATTCAATCTGCGCCCTGGCGGCCAGTTTACGACGGCGCCGCCCCCGGGCGCCCGTTTACGTCCGCCGCAGACGCCGGCGCCGCCTCTCAATAATGCACGGCGCGCGCCCCCGGCTGCCCCTGCGTTACGGGCTTCACTGGCTCCATGTAGGGGGTGGGGGGGAGGGGGCTTAGGGGGACGCCGAAAGGCACGCCCTTCCTACTGCGCCGCACAGCTTCCTGCAAAGGTTACTCATACGAGGCTGGCCGGCGGGTACTTATGAGAAGGGTGACGAGTACTTTATAAAAGTTCGAAATTTCCTTAACTTTAGTAGCGGAGAGTGTTTCATCTCGGTAGTCTTGTCAGACTTACACCCGTAATCAGCAATAGAATTTTATTACGATTTTTTATTCCATTTCTAAATTGTGGCATTCACTTTTTATGTACTGCAGTCTTTGTTTTTTTTTTTTAAATTACAAAAACTACTCGTGAAACTTAAGGATTTTCCAAATGTAAAATCATCTTGCAAGGCACAACATGGTCATGTACCCAGGAACAAATATTCTACTGAAATTTAAAAGCATTGCTATCTGGAAAATCTTTTCCATACTCCATTTAATAATCTGTCTGTTAGCCGCGCGGGATTAGCCGAGCGGTGTAGGGCGCTGCAGTCATGGACTGTGCGGCTGGTCCCGGCCGAGGTTAGAGTCCTCCCTCGGGCACGGGTGTGCGTGTTTGTCCTTAGGACAATTTAGGTTAAGTAATGTGTAAGCTTAGGGACTGATGACCTTAGCAGTTAAGTCCCATAAGATTTCACACCCAATCTGTCTGTTACGTTATTACTCTACTACGCACCTACAACTAGTAAATGAAATCAACCCTTAAGTAGAAGTTTTATCAGATACCACCTACAAGTTAAATTCTGAAATGAAAGCTATCTGAAACTAACATGCGGGTCTACAAACAAATAAAATGTGATGAGGTGATGTGGTGGTGGCCCTCAGCTACTTACCCTCCGACTCTGAGTTGAAATATTAAAAGACCTGGCTGTTTCTTTGTCTAGCGGCTGGGATACCTAGTTGCTGCATTACAAGCCAAAAACTGCTGAGTCTACAGTATACAATGTGAATAGACACGTGAATCGAATGGTCAAGGTTCCTATTACTCGGCAATTGCGAATGTAACGAAGAGATTTTGCAATTAAATAAAATCTGCAGGTACTATCTTAGCGACTTTAAATGATGAGTACGATAGTAGAAGTACCTTTTAGAATACTGTTTATTACTGGAAAACACTTATTGGTGTCGATGGTCCAGCTATTAAATAAAATATAACCTGAATAACAGGGAAACAATAGATTCCTACTTCATGTAATTAGTTATGAACAACAGCATAGCTCGTGAGATATTCACTTCTAAACACATACTACGCCTTCACTGCAGAAGCCACGGAATCTCACAAGTGCACAAGTCGGCACTGAAATATTTTTATCCCCCGCAACCACACGCAAACTGTTCCAGTCTCCACGTCTTTCCTGCGACGCCGCATCGCTCCTTCGCGTCCAGCACCCTCTGTCCAGGACTCTCCCGTGACCTCTCCTGTACCATCCAGAACTGCCTTGTCCTCCCTCAAAACGATCCTCCTTCCCCACTTTCATACTGTCTCCCCATGTGTCCTTTTTCGAAAGATCACTGTGATTGGCTACAGGGCTCCCACCCTGTCTCCACGCCAACGTACACACGCAATACAATGAAACACATTCGAAATACTAGATTTACATTATATAACTAAAAATTAAATAAATATTCGTACCGCTGGACCATAAACACGCTCTAACACACATTATTAAATACATAAACAAATCAAATAAACATATATCAGAAAGGAATAGAAACAAAAGGTAGGCCAGTAGCCTAATGTCTCTGTGCTTTCTAAACACAGTAAGTATTTAACCAATTTCTTCATGAATAGTATATATCGGATATAAACAAAGACATAGACGAATAAATATACTTATAAGCATGCTGCTACCGTTCTCTCGTGTAACTGTGGAGTACTTATGGCCTGACGCGATCGAAAGTAATCACCATCTTTGACCTTCAATAACTCATGTACTGTTCAAGTTACATGCCTGTAATTTATACCAATTTAGGCCTACACCAATAGCTTTCTAAAGAAATGTCGATCGACAAAATCGGATGAACCATTTAGATTTTGGAAATTTGTTGCTGGGTGTTACTTGTATAATTTATCATCAGATACTAAAATTTAAACTAATAAAGATATTGGAAATTACACCATCAGAGTCGTCGTGCAAATGTTTCTACATCTACATCTACATCTATATTTATACTCCGCAGGCCACCCAACGGTGTGTGGCGGAGGGCACTTTACGTGGTTCGCGGGAAGAACAACTGTCTGAAAGCCTCCGTGCGTGCTCTAATCTCTCTAATTTTACATTCGTGATCTCCTCGGGAGGTATAAGTGGGGGGAAGCAATATATTCGATACCTCATCCAGAAACGCACCCTCTCGAAACCTGGCGAGCAAGCTACACCGCGAGGCAGAGCGCCTCTCTTGCAGAGTCTGCCACTTGAGTTTGTTAAACATCTCCGTAACGCTATCACGGTTACCAAATAACCCTGTGACGAAACGCGCCGCTCTTCTTTGGATCTTCTCTATCTCCTCCGTCAGACCGATCTGGTACGGATCCCACACTGATGAGCAATACTCAAGTATAGGTCGAAAGAGTGTTTTGTAAGCCACCTCCTTTGTTGATGGACTACATTTTCTAAGGACTCTCCCAATGAATCTTAACCTGGTACCCGCCTTACCAACAATTAATTTTATATGATCACTTCACTTCAAATCGTTCCGCACGCATGCTCCCAGATATTTTACAGAAGTAACTGCTACCAGTGTTTGTTCCGCTATCATATAATCATACAATAAAGGATCCTTCTTTCTATGTATTCGCAATACATTACATTTGTCTATGTTAAGGGTCAGTTGCCACTCCCTGCACCAAGTGCCTATCCTCTGCAGATCTTCCTGCATTTCGCTACAATTTTCTAATGCTGCAACTTCTCTGTATACTACAGCATCATCCGCGAAAAGCCGCTTGGAACTTCCGACACTATCTACTAGGTCATTTATATATATTGTGAAAAGCAATGGTCCCATAACACTCCCCTGTGGCACGCCAGAGGATACTTTAACGTCTGTAGACGTCTCTCCATTGATAACAACATGCTGTGTTCTGTTTGCTAAAAACTCTTCAATCCAGCCACACAGCTGGTCTGATATTCCGTAGGCTCTTACTTTGTTTATCAGGCGACAGTGCGGAACTGTATCGAACGCCTTCCGGAAGTCAAGAAAAATAGCATCTACCTGGGAGCCTGTATCTAATATTTTCTGGGTCTCATGAACAAATAAAGCGAGTTGGGTCTCACACGATCGCTGTTTCCGGAATCCATGTTGATTCCTACATATTAGATTCTGGGTTTCCAAAAACGACATGATACTCGAGCAAAAAACATGTTCTAAAAGTCTACAACAGATCGACGTCAGAGAAATAGGTCTATAGTTTTGCGCATCTGCTCGACGACCCTTCTTGAAGACTGGGACTACCTGTGCTCTGTTCCAATCATTTGGAACCTTCCGTTCCTCTAGAGACTTGCAGTACACGGCTGTTAGAAGGAGGGCAAGTTCTTTCGCGTACTCTGTGTAGAATCGAATTGGTATCCCGTCAGGTCCAGTGGACTTTCCTCTGTTGAGTGATTCCAGTTGCTTTTCTATTCCTTGGACTTCTTTTTGAGCTATCATCATTCATCTGGCTACTATACAATCTGCGAAATGTCTGCCATGATGGTTTCACAAAGTTCGCCATCTTTGGCTCTCCCGGCATGTCTCTTTCATCGACACAGCGTCATCATGGAATTCCCAGCCACGCCACGCCTGGACCCCGGCTAACGTTCGGCACCATATGGTCCAGCTGTAGTGCGGCACCACGCGGTTGCTAACGAGCCACGGCTTTGACGAGCGTCCTGTGCGGCTGCCCCAACTCCGAACATGGAATATTTCCAGGGCGCCACTACTCGCCCGTTACCTCACAAACACAAATTCACATTTCCGAGACAGGTTGAATTGTTTGAACTCTAAAGCCACTCAATTCATTTATAAATAGAACCTTTTGTCTGATATAAGATACTACCAAAAAGTTTCCCTTCAAAGGCTGTGCAGTTGAGAATCGGTTTGCCAACCATGCAAAATCGCCGTGAGGATTGAGGTAACCATCCCACCGACTCATCAGGCGAAGGATATACTTTTCGTAAAAGACCGTGCTGCATGAAGAAGTCCTAACTGTCCGCTGCACATCCTCGTCCGACATGAATCGTCGACCCTCCAACACCTCTTTAAAGGACTGAAGGCGTGATAATCGCATTGGTGCGATCAGGACCAGAGTGCGGAAGCTCGAGTGTCTCCCACTTGATACGGCCTATCTTCTGCGTAGACAACATTCTGAGTAGACAACATTCCATTAGAACTACTGATGGCCTCGGGAGAGCCAGTCATGACAAAACTCTACCATCTGGTGAGCACGATGTATGAGACAGGCGAAATACCCCCAGACTTCAAGAAGAATATAATAATTCCAAGGGATCACCAATTTAGAATTGGAGGGCAGCGTGGAGGGTAAAAATCGTAGAGGGAGACCAAGAGATGAATACACTAAGCAGATTCAGAAGGATGTAGGTTGCAGTAGGTACTGAGAGATGGAAAAGCTTGCACAGGATAGAGTAGCATGGAGAGCTGCATCAAACCAGTCTCAGGACTGAAGACTACAACAGCAACAACAACAACAAATCATAATTAATATCGAAAACTGGCTCGTGTGAAATATGCTATATTTGATGCAAAAACATTTGGTAAACATGCATCCACAAAAGAGCAGTTTTCGGAAAAATTGAGAACGCGTCGTTACGAACCATGACTTCAGTATGCCACATGCCAAGCGGTGTAGCCCCGCTCTGAGGCGCCTTGCCACGGTTCGATCGGCTCCCCCCATCGGAGGTTCGAGTCCTTCCTCGGGCATGGGTGTGTGTGTTGTTCGAAACGTAAGTTAGTTTAAGTTACATTAAGTAATGTGTAAGCCTAGGAACCGATGACCTCAGCAGTTTGGTCAGTAACTTACCACCACCACTTCAGTATAAAACATTGTTCTAGTTATTACAAATGTAACTGAAAAGTGAACTTTTCGATTGAGTCCTCATGTAACGGGGCTTAAATTTCACTCATGAGCCGCATCTGGGGGGCGTGTTTAATGCAAGACGGCGAACCAGCACTTGTTGCTAATGTAGGACGACACCTAAAGGACTGATATGCTCCAAGATGGGTAGGCTGAGCAGGGACTCGATATGTAAGATCAGCTGATCTCCGTCCTCTGGGCTCATCTCAGAAGAGATGTGTACAGCTCTGCCGTTTATGCAGTTGACGAACAGGGGCAGCGAAATGTACAGTGTATTAAGCTTTATCAGATGATTCGGGGTGTTTCAAACGATTTGTAACTAGCTGCAGAGAAAAGTGAAGTATTGCCAACGAAGCTCCTTCTACAAGCTTTTCTTGTTCATAGACTCAGTGTTTTACCTGAGACTATTGCTCCTATTCTGTTGGTTCGATGTTGAAAATTTCTGTTGTCTTCGTTCAAATGGCTCTGAGCACAATGGGACTTAACATCTGAGGTCATCAGTCCCCTAGAATGTAGAACTACGTAAACCTAACTAACTTAAGGACATCACACACATCCATGTTCGAGGCAGGATTCGAAACTGCGACCGTGGCGGTCGCGCGGTTCCAGACTGAAGCGGCTAGAACCGCTCGGCCACCATGGCCGGCTGTTGTCTTCGTATGTCTTCTAACTCTTCCTCTTCTTTCGCTTTATCTGCTTGTTTTTCTTTACTCCTAGGATAGACAATGCTGCCTTCTCCAGCTTCAGAACATGACTTATCCGGTAGCTTCTTTCCTCAGCCCTATAGTATAACATACTCTCCTTCACCTTTCTCTCAACTTGCGTCTCCAGTAATTTCTGTGGTTTAAGATTTTTGTCCCAATTCATTCGAAATTCCTCTCTCATGTTTTCATTTGCAGTTTTATTTGAATGGATAATTACTTTTACCGTTCTTAAGAACTTCATATCAGCAGTTTGTATCTTGTTTTGATCAGTTTTCATCAATGTCTTTGTTTCAGATCTGTTGAAAAAAAGCAGGCGTAGTCATTACTTTGAAGAATACGTCACTCTTCCAGAATGAGATTTTCACTCTGCAGCGGAGTGTGAGCTGATGGGAAACTTTCTGGCAGATTAAAACTGTGTGCCGGACCGAGACTCGAACTCGGGACTTTGCCTTTCGCGGGCAAGTGCTGTACCATCTGAGCTACCCAAGCACGACTCACGGCCTGTCCTCACAGCTTTACTTCTGGCAGTACCTCGTCATTCTTGTTTCTTTCCGTTTCTGATGTAATGGGTAACTCGTTTTAAAATCCTTTTCATATCTAAAACTGACATACGTTGGCAAGTAATTAAAAATATTGGTATAGTTTTCTTTACGGAAATTTTAATTCCCCGTAAGTTCTGTGACACACATTGCCGAAAGAAAAGTCAGTGCACCTGGAAAGACGACGTCGATTTTGATCCGGTGACGGCGTATACCACTTGGGGTTAGTGGGTGCAATGATAGTGGTTTCAACAGCGTCCGACAACAGACAACGTAGTGGGACAGCTACTAGAGCTGTGTATATCCTTTAATAGGGATTGCTCACACCCAAAAGATCAATGTGGTTGCAAACGTTGAAGCAAGCAGGTAACCATGCGACGGCGACGTACTGGTGCTTCTTACAGCCAATTGAGAGAGTTTGAGACGGGGCAAACTGTGTCCTTCCGAGAAGGCACGTGGTCCTTTCGGATAGCTGCCACACAGGTTGGACGTGCTGCGTTAACTGTGTGACGATGTTGGTATCAGTGGTCACGTGAACATGTACAGTCGTGGACAAAACAAGCGAGATCCCTCGCCTTTTCATTATGCTGATCCGCACAGCTTTACAGTCTGCTACACAGCATAACAGGCAAGGCGACGAAGTGCTACCAACATACTATGCACAGGCGTGAAATTGAAAAACTATCCGAACTTTGTCAGACTGTTTTCAGTCACGTGTAAGACTACATTAATGCTGGTTAGTGTGTTAAACATAACACGTAAATATAAGATATAAATGAAAGAAGAAACGCTAATTAGTATGAACTGTATTAATAAAAATGAATGTCATCTTATCGAGATAACCTAACTGTTTTAGTAAGACAAAGTACCCCAGATCGTTACGATTAGCAAAACATTATGCGCGTTCGGCCGCGAAACGGTCTGTGTCATCGTTCAGACCAGTCATACTGGATCCTAACATAGATGCTCACTTTTTTACACCACCAAGGGACCGTATACCGCAGGAAGTGCGATACATTTCGCTTATTAAGACTACTCGAGGCAAACGGGTTTTAAGAGTTGGGTAGACAGATTGACGGTCAAGAAAGTGAGACTAGTAGGGTTCAATTTTTCCGATTTAGGTGACGAAATCCTAAGACCGAAATAGCTACGACAGTTACTGAAGATGAGGGCCGCATAAGTAATTCCCTCTAGTCTTTATTCGAAATGTTCTGGTTGCAGTCGATACATCAGCATATTAATCGTAGCTACGCTTTCGAACCCGTTTACAGGAATGCAAACAAAGTCCATTTGCCTATACACGTGATAATTCAGATCCCAGTATTAATGCCAATGCGTTTTAGAAGTGCGAGCATTCCCATTGCTAGCTATCTTAAGAAACACTTCCGCTAATGAACGTATTCGCGCTGTGGCGGGTCTAATGGAGAATTCGAAACATTGTAGAATACGTTTGGCAGCTATGTCGCCGTTTATTTCCTGGGGTGGTGCAGAATTATCCTACTAATTTTACTCGCTAGTAACAGTATTTTGTTATTTCGATAAACATTCCGAATGATTGTGACATGAGCGGTGGCATAAACGTAGAAAATTCATGTTTTTGAGTCCAGAAAGCTCTGTGCAACAGAAACTGCAAATCATATTGCATTTTCATTGCGAAATTGCTGGCTTATTCGTGTCTGGGGTAATAATAGAGGGCTGTTTGCCTGGGTTCTCTGCTAGTGTAGTGAAAGGTGTTTGCTACTGCAACGGAAGTCTGGTTTGTTTTCTGCTCTAATCTCGAAGGAGGCAGATAGACTATCATTAAAGCAATTTTAAGAAATTCTCGCGCCCCCAATTCGATTTATTGCTACCTTTATTCTGTACTGGCTCTCTGTGGATGTCAATATGAAACTCTTGTAGAATTTCATACTTGTTACTGCCTACAGACAAACATGTGATTCCTGAAGAGGGGCAGCAGCCTTTTCAATAGTTGCAGGGGCAAGAGTCTGGATGATTGACTGATGTGGCCTTGTAACATTAACCAAAACGACCTTGCTGTGCTGGTGCTGCGAAAGGCTGAAAGCAAGGGGAAACTACAGCCGCAAGTTTTCCCGAGGGCAAGCAGCTTTACTGTATGATTAAATGATGATGGCGTCCTCTTGGGTAAAATATTCCGGAGGTAAAATAGTCCCCCATTCGGATCTCCGGGCGGGGACTACTCAAGAGGACGTCGTTATCAGGAGAAAGAAAACTGGCGTTCTACGGATCGGAGCGTGGAATGTCAGATCCCTTAATCGGGCAGGTAGGTTAGAAAATTTAAAAAGGGAAATGGATAGGTTAAAGTTGGATACAGTGGGAACTAGTGAAGATCGGTGGCAGGAGGAGCAAGACTTCTGGTCAGTTGATTACAGGGTTATAAATACAAAATCATATATGGGTAATGCAGGAATAGGTTTAATAATGAATAAAAAATAGGAGTGCGGGTTAGTTACTACAAACAGCATAGTGAACGCATTATTGTGGCCAAGATAGACACAAAGCCCAAGCCTACTACAGTAGTACAAGTTTATATGCCAACTAGCTCTGCAGATGATGATGAAATGTATGACGAGATAAAAGAAGTTATTCAGGTAGTGAAGGGAGACGAAAATTTAATAGTCATGGGTGACTGGAATTCGAGTGTAGGAAAAGGGAGAGAAGGAAACGTAGTTGGTGAATATGGATTGGGGGGAAGAAATGAAAGAGGAAGCCGCCTGGTAGAATTTTGCACAGAGCATAACTTAATCATAGCTAACACTTGGTTCAAGAATCATAAAAGAAGGTTGTATACATGGAAGAATCCTGGAGATACTAAAAGGTATCAGATAGATTATATAATGGTAAGACAGAGATTTAGGAACCAGGTTTTAAATTGTAAGACATTTACAGGGGCAGATGTGGATTCTGACCACAATCTATTAGTTATGAACTGCAAATTGAAACTGAAGAAACTGCAAAAAGGTGGGAATTTAAGGAGATTGGACCTCGATAAACTGAAAGAACCAGAGGTTGTAGAGAGTTTCAGGGAGAGCATAAGGGAACAATTGACAGGAATGGGGGAAAGAAATACAGTAGAACAGTAGAAAAAGAATGGGTAGCTCTGAGGGATGAAGTAGTGAAGGCAGCAGACGATCAAATAGGTAAAAAGACGATGGCTAATAGAAATCCTTGGGTAACAGAAGAAATATTGAATTTAATTGATGAAAGGAGAAAATATAAAAATGCAGTAAATGAAGCAGGCAAAAAGGAATAGAAACGTCTCAAAAATGAGATCGACAGGAAGTGCAAAATGGCTAAGCAGGGATGGCTAGAGGACAAATGTAAGGATGTAGAGGCTTGTCTCACGAGGGGTAAGATAGATACTGCCTACAGGAAAATAAAGAGACCTTTGGAGAGAAGAGAACCAATTGTATGAATATCAAGAGCTCAGATGGCAACCCAGTTCTAAGCATAGAAGGGAAGGCAGAAAGGTGGAAGGAGTATATAGAGGGTTTATACAAGGGCGATGTACTTGAGGACAATATTATGGAAATAGAAGAGGATGTAGATGAAGACGAAATGGGAGATAAGATACTGCGTGAAGAGTTTGACAGAGCACTGAAAGACCTGAGTCGAAACAAGGCCCCGGGAGTAGACAACATTCCATTAGAACTACTGATGGCCTTGGGAGAGCCAGTCATGACAAAACTCTACCATCTGGTGAGCAAGATGTATGAGACAGGCGAAATACCCTCAGACTTCAAGAAGAATATAATAATTCCAATCCCAAAGAAAGCAGGTGTTGACAGATGTGAAAATTAACGAACTATCAGTTTAATAAGTCACAGCTGCAAAATACTAACACGAATTCTTTACAGACGAATGGAAAATCTAGTAGAAGCGGACATCGGGGAAGATCAGTATGGATTCCGTAGAAATGTTGGAACACGTGAGGCAATACTAACCTTACGACTTATCTTAGAAGAAAGATTAAGAAAAGGTAAACCTACGTTTCTAGCATTTGTAGACTTAGAGAAAGCTTTTGAAAATGTTGACTGGAATACTCTCTTTCAAATTCTAAAGGTGGCAGGGGTAAAATACAGGGAGCGAAAAGCTATTTGCAATTTGAACAGAAACCAGATGGCAGTTATAAGAGTCGAGGGGCATGAAAGGCAAGCAGTGGTTGGGAAGGGAGTGAGACAGGGTTGTAGCCTCTCCCCCATGTTATTCAATCTGTATATTGAGCAAGCAGTAAAGGAAACAAAAGAAAAATTCGGAGTAGGTATTAAAATTCATGGAGAAGAAATAAAAAAATTGAGGTTCGCCGATGACATTGTAATTCTGTCAGAGACAGCAAAGGACCCTGACGGGTGATTGTTGTCTTACTGTGACGCTTCAGGAAACGGAAGTTTCAGCCCAAGGCAACGCTGTCGTCGTAGAATGAATGACTTCGTGTTCCCGTTTGTGTAATTTCGACTCCAGAAAATGGACGAGTTACTTTACCCCGAGCACCTACGCTGTGTGCTACGAGGGAATTTCGGAAAAGAAAGCTACACATTATTACGGCATGCAAAGTAGTTTCTGTCGAATGCTGTACAACGTTTCAAAGTGAAATACGAGGGCGTGCTGAAAACTGATGCCTCCGAATATTTGATGTGAAATATTTAAAGACTTTACAGTGACTGTATCAACAAACTGGTCTCTCGTTGGGAGAAATGTATTCTTCGCCTTGAGAAATAAAGCCAGCCGCGTTGGTCTCGCGGTTCTAGGCGCTCAGTCCGGAGCCGCGCGACTGCTACGGTCGCAGGTTCGAATCCTGCCTCGGGCATGGATGTGTGTAATGTCCTTAGGTTAGTTAGGTTTAAGTAGTTCTAAGTTCTAGGTGACTGATGACCACAGATGTTAAGTCCCATAGTGCTTAGAGCCATTTGAATCATTTGAAATAAATACGCAGACAGAAAGAATAAAGATGAAAAGAGTTGATAACGTTTTTTTTATTTAAAAAGCTTTAAGAGTTTTCACACAAATATTTCAGAGGCAAAATTTTTCAGCAAGCCCTCTTAGATACGTGATACTATTTTTCGATATAATAGTGCGAACTTTACACTAATCGTCCAATTCCTCACGGCAGAAATCTGGTCTTTGACCACAAAGTCATTCGGATACCGCTGTGCAAACGTCCTCGTTATTGGAAAACCGCTTGTCATCCAAATATTCTTTCAGCTTGCAGAAAAGAGTGAAATCGCATTTTCTCCAGAAGGCTCGTACTGTCCCAAGGGCTTCAGCTTTGGAGTACGTTTCCAGTTGCCCCGTACTTCAATCGCTCACTGCGCTAGACTTGTTAACCACACCCCAGCAGAGCTGAATCAGCGTGAAACCCTGGTCATATACTCTCTCTTTTGTCAAAAGTGCTATTGTTGCCCAATGATAGCGTGGGACGGTGTATGTAACTCATTCTCTGAAGTTCCTACGTCGTACAAGAAAGTCAAAGTCATTTCGGTGTAACATTTATAACAGCCGCTTCTTTACGTAAATGGTACGCTGGATTCCTTTTCGAACAAGTTTTGAAGATGGTGAACGGATTACCAAATGAAAATGCACGGTGTCAATTCAAAAATATGTGCTTCTGTTTCTATCTTTGTAACAAACGAAGTTACAAGAAAAGGATAGATTGCTACTCACTCTATAGATAACACACTGAATTGCTGACAGGCACAACAGAAACACTGTCACACAGTGATCTTTCGGCCAAAGCTTTCGTCAGAAAGGAAAACACAAAAGGAAAACACACACACATAAATGAGCACTAGCAGACATACCTCACGGACATCTGACCATTCTCTGCAGGTGCTCTGGGGAGGTATTCTGGTGAGAGCGGATGGAGACAGCAGTCTTATGTGCGTGAGGCGCACTGCTTCTGTGAATATGAAAAAGGTTCTGGCCGAACGCTCAGTGTGTAACAGTCTTTTTGTTGTGCCTGTCTGCAACTCAATGTGTTATCTTTAGGACGGGTAGGAATCTATCCTGTACATACTATTGTGATATTTCAGCGTGAACTTTGCATTGCCGAATTCTTCTCGGCAACGTTTCGACAAGTTTCCTAATCGTAACCTTTACGTGACCACTTCACCTGAAGATGATGTGTAGGAAACTTGTCGATGCCTTGTCGCAGAATGTCTTGACTGGGCTGTTAACCTGGGAAGAGCTCATCATCGAAATTCACCTAGAAAGCCTGCAACTCATATGGATTTTCGATTTAAGTCAGTCATACTGGTTAATTTCCCCCTCGTAGCTAAGCAACAGTCGTATGCTACATTTTTCAGTTTGCGTCCGGACAAAAAAAATATTCTTGGCGATCAAGATAAATGAGAAACCCAATATATATATATACATCATACTCCACAAGCAACCTAATGGTGTGTGGTGAAGGGTACTTTCTTTCGGTACCACTATCTGATCCCTACAACCCTGTTCCATTCGCGATTAGTGCGTGGGAAGAATGACTGTCGATAAGCCTCTGTACTGGCTCTAATTTCTCGAATTTTCTCCTCGTGGTCAACAAGCGAGATGTATGTGGGGGTAAGTAGTATGTTGTCTGACTCCTCCGGGAATGTGCAGTCCCGAAATTGTAACGTCTGCCAGTGGACTTTGTTTACCATCTCCATAACGCTCTCTCGCCAGCTAAACCATTCAGTGGCGAAACGCGCCGCTCTTCGTTGGATCTTCTCTATCTCCTGTATAATTCCTGCTTGATAGGGATCTCAGATGGATGAACAATACTCAAGAATCGGGCGGACAAGCGCCTTATAAGCCACTTCTTTCGTAAATGAGTTACATTTCCTTAAGATTCTTCCTATGAATTTGAGTTTGGTGTCTGCTTTTCCCTCTATCTGGTATTTATGTTGATTCCACTTAAGGTCGCTCTGGATATTTACGCCAAGATATTTTACGGCAGACGCTGTCTCCAGCTGTTTGTCATCAATAGTGTAACTGTACAGCACTGGATTTCTTTTCCTATGTATGCGCAATATGCTACATTTATTTACGTTCAGGGTCAACTGCCAGAGTTTGCACCTATCATCAATTCTCTGCAGGTCGTTCTGCAAATTCTTACTATCTTCTGTCGTTGCTACTTTGGTATGAACAACTGCATCATCCGCGAATAGCCTTAAAAAGTATCCGACGCTTTCAGTTAGATCATTTATATACGAGGGTCACTCCAAAAGAATTGCACACTATTTTTGTAAAAATACAGCTTTCATTCTGCATGTGTGAAAGTTTTACAGTGTGTAGTTGCATCCTTCGCGCTTGTTTTCAGACTTCCCGTGAGCGCGTGAGTGGCGCAGTCACAAGATGGCTGCTATACTTGATGTTCGTCAAAAGCAACGTGCTGTCATAGAATTCCTGTGCTGTGAAAACGAGACAGTGAGAAACATCCACAAGAAGTTGCAAAAGGTGTATGGAGATGTTGCTGTCGATCGCAGTACACGTTAGTCGATGGGCAAGCACGTTACGTGATGAAAGCAGGCATGGAAATATTGAGGATTGTCCTCGCAGCGCAGGCCTCGTACTGCACACACTCCAGACAATGTGCAGAGAGTTAAAGGATTGGTGACTGCTGACAGACGCATCACAGTGAACGAATTGTCACGCTACGTTGGGATAGGGGAAGGAAATGTTCACAGAATACTGAAAGTGTTGGCGTTAAAACAGGTTTGTGCCAGGTGGGTTCCCAGAATGTTGACAGTGGCTCAGAAAGAAACAAGAAAAACGGTATGCAGCGAACTTTTGGAACAGTAGGAGAATGGTGGGGATGAATTCCTTGGAAGATTTGTGACAGGTGATGAAACATGGTTCCATCATTATCCACCAGAGACGAAGAGGCAATCAATTGAGTGGCATGCAAATTCACCCAAGAAAAAAATTCAAAACCACGCCTTCTGCCGGAAAAGTTAAGGCTACGGTGTTGAAGGACTCTTGCTTGTGGACATCATCCCAAGTGGAACCACAATAAATTCTGATGCACATGTGACGACTGTGAAGAAACTTCAAGTTCGACTGAGTCGTGTTCGAGCACATCGACAAAAGCAGTATGTTTTGGTGTTGCACGACAATGCACGGCCACATGTCAGTCAAAAAACCATGGAAGCGATCACAAAACTCGGAAGCACAACACTGAAACACCCGCCTTACAGTCCTGACCTGGCCCCATGAGACTGTCATCTCTTTGGGAAACTGAAGGACTCTCTTCGTGGAACAAGGTTTGAAGATGATGACTCCCTTGTGCACGTTGCCAAACAGTGGCTCCAAGAGGTTGGTCCAGAATTTTACCATGCGGGTGTACAGGCGCTTGTTCCAAGACGGCGTAAGGCAGTTGAGAGGGATGGAAATTATGTGGAGGAATCAAAATATTGTTCCTAAAGGATGTATCTACACACTGTAAAACTTTCAAACATGTAGAATAAAAGATAGATTTTGTGAAGGCATTGCTAATTACGAATATAAAATTTTTTTTCGTGATTTTCTTTAGATTTCTCTTCTTTTTCTTTTGTTCATATGGGCATTTCTAATTGTGATTATGTAACATTCTACTGTGGTTTTTAAATGTAAAGATGTAATTGTGAGTATTTCGTTTGCCAATGGATAAATATGTTTCTTGCTTTGTACCTGTGGTAAAGTTTCTAATGTTCTCTTTTGGAATATTATTAATTGTGAAAAATGCAGTCAATAACATTTATAAAGATTTATGTAATTTACGATAACGATATAACATCTATAGACATGGGACAGCTATAGTGATATCGATAGTCGAAAGGTTGTTGTGTAGTAGAGGGGATGGTGGATGGTGTGTCTGTGAAGCGTGCGCGGAAAAATAGTGCTGTGTTTTATGAAAAGCATACGTAATTGTATGGACAGTGACACCGAACTATCAGATTGTTAATTCTCTTTACCACTGCGGTGTGTAATGCCGTCGCCAGCGAACTTTAAGAGCAAATAAACTGGACTGTGAAAGTGCCGCTAACAATACTTTGTTGTGGCCGACACGAACAGTGCTTTTATGCGAATGAACTTTGCTGGTATTGGTTTTGGGTGGTGGGACTGTTGTCTGTCACATTCTATCAAGCCGTGAAAGTTAAGACTTTAATTAACTGTGCAATATAAATGACTTTCAGTGACGTTGTCGAAGTTTGAAATGCGAGAACAGAGTGGACATTGTTAACTGTGTGCTTCACACAGAAGAACAATTCTATGAACTGTGTATTTGTGGCTAAGACTATATGAATGTGACGAACTGTGTAATTATGGACTATAGCGTCACGGACAGTGCATAAAGTGTAAAAACGAGCGATATCTACGTAATGTACTTTGAAAGAGAGGACAAGTCAACAACGGTCCTATACTGTCGTCTTGTGGTTTGTTAATCACCACGGGGTTAATGATACAGCTGTGCCGGAACTTTATTTGCGTTTCGCCGGAGAAGATTAACCAGCGGAACTGTCTGTATCCTGCTGTCATCATCGTAACCCGCCGACATCGTGCTGCCCAACGCAACGCTTCGTATGCAACAAAAAGTTAAGAGATTTCGCCGAATGCTATCCCCTGACCTAGAAACTTTCTTTCTCTATTAAATATATGAGAATTACAGACTCTATTGAAATAAATTCCTTGTTTAGTTTATGTTTGCTTTCTGCTAACGAAAATAAAATTAAAATCAGTGAATTAAAAGTTGCTGGTAATCATTGTTGAAACACCAGTACATATAAACTTCTTCGTCTCATTAGAACTAATTCTCTTGCATGTCAAAATTATTGTAGTTATTTTATGTAGTTTTATGTATTGTTACGAGACTAGATATATGACAGTGACTAATAAGAGTATTTTGTCGCGAAATATGGAGTCGCGCGAAAATTACGGCAATCGCCATAATTGCTTGCTTTCTGACCAATAACGTAAAAGCTGCTATTCCCGTATTGGTGCATTTCCTGACGTGAGCGTGAATTACAAATGTCAGCTGTCAAATCACGTAGGGACTGTTTACCCAGTAATAAAAGTTTTTGATATTGTATTGCTACGAGTCGTAGTATTAAGAGACACTAGTTATACTCAAAAGTGGGTAGACGTATGGTGAACCCCCCCCCCCCCCCCCCCCCCAAGTGTTCATGCAATTATTAACAGTACTGTGTGTGATTCACGAAATGTTGTCACTTTTTCTAATTCCTTTCAGACATTGTCTTAGATGTCTTTGAAGTTTCAGAGAATATACACACAATTTTGTCGCTTGAGGTTAATTTCAGAGCAGTTTCTCGTGAATATTAGAGTTTTCAGTTCATAAACAAAGTGGAATCGCGACCAGTTGAGAAGTATAACAAAGAGTGTGGTTTTCCAACTAGAATTTTGGATGAATTCACAGTTCAGATTTTGATAATTATTTTTTCTGTGGATTGAGGTCATCACAATTTTCAAAAAATATTGTGCATTTCTTTTGGAGTGACGCTTGTGTATTGTAAACAGCAATAGTCCTAACACAGTTCCCTGTGGTACTCTGGATATTACCTTTACATCTGTCGATTTAGTTCCGTTAAGAGCGACGTGTTGAGTTCGATTTTTTGGAGAACATGATCTCTGCTGAGACACTCCCCCGCCTCACCATCCTTAGGATCTGCCCCTGCTAAAGTGCGCGTCATTTACGACAGTGGCCTAGTTTAGGTTCGTTCTGCGCATCTGACGTCACAAAACAGAGTCAGCCAATGAACAGAGAACGACGTTGTCAGATCTCGACTGCAGTGCAGAACACGGGCGAGTGTCTTCAGTTTTAGAAACGTTCTGTCATAAGTAAAGTAATTGAACAAAAGCAGTGTCTTGATAGCAGACTTTCTATAAAGGAAAGTTTGGAAAAAGTATTCTTTATACCAACTGCTTCATATTCTATTTATTAATTAAACTAAACAAGCAATAAGCCTCCTAATTCAGGCGACAGCAAGGAAATTCATTCTCACTAACCGCTTTTTGGCAATTAAGAACAGCGGTAATTGTTTATTTCCTATTGTACTTCGACGAAACGTGAGTAATTCATAGTCATACCATCAGTGTTTGTCGGTATTTTGCGTGATTGTTTAAAATCCTCCAAGAACTCTGTTCACTGACGAGCTGCGTTAGCGTAATGGTTAAGGTTTTAGGCTGCTAAGCAAAAGGTCCTGAGTTCAAACCTTGTCCGAGGCTTGACATTTTCTTTATTTAAAAACAATATTGAAGTGTCTTACTTCATGAATTTTATTCGTTTGAATGTAATTTTTTGAAATTTCTACTGGCAACTAAAATCGACCATACGGAAATTGTACGCTGTGGACTTTTACCTCTGCAAGCTCTTCAAAATTTCGTGCAATGGTTTACCACATTTAATGCTGCATAATAACTGCATTGAACTTCGAAACAAAATTAAGTTATTTATGGGGGGAAGGTATCAGTCAAGAAGATGTGTAAAAATCAAATTTTTGGGCCAAATAGTTGTTGTGAAATCGAATGATAAGTGTGTCAAAGCAGTCGGAACACCATGTGTCTGCACAGGCGAGCAGTGCAGTGAAAACAAAATCGCGCACAGCTGAGAATGCGGGGAGCACGTCTCTGTAGCAGCGAAAGGGTTAATGCGCCGTGGTGGCTTTACTTCATAAACTGCGCGCTCCCCCCTAAACGTAAGTTTGCGAACTATACTATACTATACATGGCGCTGGTTCTCTTGGCGTGTGCAACTGGCAACATAGCAATCTCCCGCGTCTGGGCCGGCATGCGCGAGCCGCCAAGATAAAAGAATTGAACTATACTTGTACATCATGGCGAACTGAATGAGTTGCAACCAGGCAATAGCGCTACTCGTGCGTGTGTGTGACGATCGCGGGTAAAACCTCTCTCTCACTCCGCCACGACTCCCCGCTACGCTACCGGTCCTTGTGTGGGATTATGGGATTACTGGGAACAAAGTCGCGGAGGTAGACGTAAAGGAGCGCCTCTTTAAGGGCGCCGGCGACCGGCCTTGTCTGGGAGATCAGCCGGCGGCAGGCGGCGGCTCAGACTCTGCGGCCGAGAAGCGAGAAGCGAGCGTCGGGCCGGCCGGCCGCAACGCCGCCGGAATTAATCAGCGCCACAAACACAGCGCCGCCTCCACCACCACCCCCACCCCCACCCCCACCCCCACCACCGGCCCCTCCTCCCCCCACCTCCTCCTCCTTCCCCACCGCCACTCGGCGCCACCTCCACCATCTTCCACTACTCCTGCCTCCTTCCCCTCTGACGACTCATTATTTCCCGGGCGCCGTCATCCTCCATCCTATTCCGCTTTCTTCTTTCTCTGTTTTCATCCCTCTCGTTCCCTTCTTCTTGCTTCCTCGCCCTTCCCCTCTGACACTGTCCTACCTCTGCAGCAGTTATAGGGAGTCGCAAAGCTCTTCCGCGTAGAGACAGATGTGTTTTACACCGTTCCGTGATACCTCCAGCTCCGTCCCAATGGACGGTGCTTAAATCTGTCTCTAGGGACGACCAAATAGAATGCTCTCATTTCGTCCACTTAGCGTTTTTTCCCCCCTCCCTCCCCGCCACTCCTCCCTGTCTGCCACTGCAGCACTGGTGACTAACGATCTCCTCTCATATTTCCGACAAGTGAAGGTGCTTTTTGTGACACACGTCGGTTTGCTCCGACACACGTCTGAGTGGTGCACAGATTTAAAGGACCAAATTTCACGTAGCTCTAGACTTGATTTTGGAAAGAAAAATAATGGGCAACTGTTGGCGCAAATTTTCCAGCCAAACTCATAAGCTAACTCCATTACCAGCGTATTCCTTTAATCAACAAGGAATCGATTCAGATACTGTCACACTTCAGTACTGTATCAACGAACACTACAAATATCGTAACACCATATCTCAGCTATGTAACTGAAATAGATATTGCCTCAATGCAAACCTTAATTAATGCTACCAATATTTGGCGAGTTCTGTCAATGTTACCGCCATTCCACGATGAGGAAACTGCAACCAAGCTTCCAGAATGATCGGTGAAAAAAAAAAGTTACGTGGATATAACGCTCGGAAACGCATTACGAGTAGTAGCAAGGTTTTAATTACCGCTACGCAAAAGTAAACTTACGTAATTAATTTTTTGTTTGCAAGTATAACTCAGCAACCCTGATTATCCATTCGCAAGTGTCCTGGGAGGACGGCTTACACTTCCAGATGGTATGTCATTCAGCGGTCGGAGCATGTGTCATAAATACCTATATTTAATGTATTTTTATTTCGTGATTTCTTATTAGATCTACAAAAGAATCATATCAGTAGATTTGATTCGATGTCTACTAGATTGGTGAAGGAAAACAGCATACTTCCATTCTGTTTGTTTCGTTGGCCCCTGGTCACTGTTCATCTGGATAACAAAAATAAAAGAAAACAACAACAGATTCCTCACCCTGAGTATGAAAATGGAAACACAAGGCTGTCGTTACTACCCTAGTGAAAATGGGTAATGGTAAACCATGTCTGTAATTCCGTTTATGCAGTATTTGTGTCAGTTCAAAATGTTCAAATGTGTGTGAAATCTTACGGGACTTAACTGCTTAGATGATCAGTCCCTAAGCTTACACACTACTTAACCTAAATTATCCTAAGGACAAACACACACACCCATGCCCAAGGGAGGACTTGAACCTCCGCCGGGACCAGCCACACAGTCCATGACTGCAGCACCTTAGACCGCTCGGCTAATCCCGCGCGGCTTGTGTTACTTGTACATCTACTTTCAAAGCTAAAATACAGTGTCAGATTTTACGGATTCATTCTTGACCTCAAAACATATCAAGAAGTTCATACCAACATAAATCCGTAAATCCTTCGAAAGGAAGGTATAAAAGAAATTATCTGTAGTGACTCCTGGTTTTATAATGTACCTCAACTGCGCAGTTTTACTCATATGTATAAAGTTGGTTGTTGCATTTGTTTTGTTTTGCCTGAGGGTCATTGAAACAAAGGCGGTTTTCTTTGCGGCGAGATCTGTTTACGAAATTTCAGTCACCAACTTTCTCTTCTGAATACGAAAATATTTTGTTGACACCTACATACGTTGGGAGAAATGATCATAATAATAAAATAAGAGAAATCAAAGCTCGGACGGAAAGATTTCGGTGCGCCTTTTTCCCACGCGTCATTCGAGAGTGGAATGGTAGAGTGGTATGAAAATGGTTCGATGAACACTCTGTCAGGCACTTAAGTGTGAAATGCAGAGTATCCACGTAGATGTAGATGTAGAAGCATCCTTCATTCCGTTTCGGAGTAACTTCCATCACAAAATATCACACTAATGTAGTCATTGTCTGAAATGACTTATATGGGGTCGCACTACGTCGACTTTGAGCTGAAAGTTACCATGGGAGGCACTTATATCGTACCAAAGTATCTGACATCTTTCCGTACTAAAGCCCTTGAAACATCTGTAGAGACATTTTTGGTCCTAGTACTGAAGTCAAGATTTCCGCTCTTTCTTGAGAAAAGGAAATATTAGTAACAACAGATTATATTTTTAAATTGTTTTCAGACTATTGAGATCTGTGATGAGGTGACTCCAGGATCTTCTACAGGGTGAACTCAAAATCCACTGATAAGTTTGTAAGATCCTGTACAATAATCACATAATTGTTCTGACAAGATTCTGCATCCTGACAATATATTCCTGTGAGTTGCGTTTCCAAATAATGTGGCAAAGAATAGCATCACCCTGTTTTTAATTTCTTTTTGTCGTCAGTCTTCTGGCTGATTTCATAGACCAAAACGACTTCCTCTCCTGTCCCAACCTTTTCATCCCAGAGGAGCGTTTACACCCAAGGTCAATTATTTATTGGATATATTTCTCCCTCTCCCTCTCCATGGAAATTTATCCTCTCTAAGGATAATGAAATTATTCCCTGATGTGTTAAGATACAACATGTGAACAAAAGTATTCGGACACCTCCAAAACATACGCTTTTCACATTAGGTGCATTGTGCTGCCACCTACTGCCAGGTACTCCATATCAGCGACCTCAGTAGTCATTCGATATCGTGAGAGAGCAGAATGGGGCGCTCTGTGGAACCCACGGACTTCGAACGTGGTCAGGATGTTTTGTGCCACTTGTGTAAACGTGTGTACGCAAAATTTCGACAATCCTAAACAACGCTAGGTCCACTGTTTCCGATGTGACAGTGAGTGGAAACCAGAAGGGGAACGTACAGCAGAAGAGCGTACAGACCGACCTCGTAAGTTGACCGACAGACACCGCCGACAGTTGAGGAGGGTCGTAATGTGTAATAGACTGACAGCTATCCAGATCATGACACAGGAATTCCAAACTGCATCAGGATCCACTGCAAGTATTATGACAGTTACGCAGGGGGTGAGTTAACTTGGATTTCATAATAGAGCGGCTGCGTATAAGCCACAAATCACGCCGGTAAAAGCAAACTGACATCTCGCTTGGTGTAAGGAGCGTAAACATTGGACGACTGAACAGTGCAGAGACGTTGTGTGGAGTGACGAATCACGGTACACAATGTGGCGATCCAATGGCAGGGTGTGGGTATGCAGAATGCCCGTGAACGTCATCTGCCAGCGTGTGCAGTGCCAACAGTAAAATTCGGAGACGGTGGTGTTATGGTGTGGTCATGATTTTCATGGAAGGCGCTTGCACCCCTTACCCCTTGTTTCTTAGCGTGGCACTATCACAACACAAGCCTACATTGATGTTTTAAGGACCTTCTTGCTTCCCACTGTTGAAGAGCAATTCGGGGATGGCGACTGCATCTTTCAACACGATCGAGCACCTGCTCATAATGCACGGCCTGTGGCGGTGTGGTTACACGACAGTAACATCCCTGAAATGGACTGGCCTGCACAGAGTTCTGACCTGAATCCTATAGAACTCCTTTAGGATGTTTTGGAATGCCGACTTCATGCCAGGCCTCACCGGCCAACATCGATACCTTTCCTCAGTGCAACAATCCGTGAAGAATGGATTGCCATTCCCCAAGAAACCTTCCAGCACCTGATTGAACGTATCCCTGCGAGAGTGGAAGCTGTCATCAAGGTTAAGGGTGGGCCAACATAATACTGAATTCCAGCATTACCAATGGAGGGCGCCACCAACTTGTAAGTCATTTTCAGCCAGGTGTCCGGATAATTTTGATCACACAGTGTATGTCCTACCGTCCTATGGCTTTCTCTTGTCAGGGCTATCCTTATGTTTCTATCTTCGCTGATTATGCACAGAACCTGTTGCCCACATAGTTTTCAGCTTATTTCTATAGCTTTACATCTCAAACTCTTCTATTTACTCATATTTTGGTTTTCACACAGTCCATGGTTCATTTCTCCGCAATGCTGTGGTCCAAATATACATTATCAAACATTTCTTTCTCAAATTAAGGTCGACATTCGATATTAGTAGATTTCTTTTGGTGAGGGATGCCGTTTTTACCTGTGCTAGTCTGCTTTTTATGTCCTTCTTGTTTCGTCAATCATTTGTTAGTTTGCTTCCAAGACAACTGTATTTCTTCACTTCATCTACCTGGTGATCACAAATTTTATTGTTAAATTTGTCACTGATCTCATTTCTGCTGCTCATTATTTTCATCATTTTCGATTTACCCTCAATCCCTATTCTGTACCCATGTTACTATTGAATCCATCCAGGGTGTTGTTGTTGTGAAAACAATATACAATAGGTCTTATAATTCCTCTTCGTTTTTACTGGGGACAGCAACGTCCCTGACGTTCCTTTACCTTAATTTGTAAACATCTGAACATTTCTTTTATTTCTGTCATTGCTTTCCGATGTATAAAGTGAACAGTAGAGTTGAAATACGGTACCCCGTCTTACACCCTTCAACTCTAATCATTTCGTTCTTGGCCTTTCGAGCTTATTGTCCCCTACAGCTTATTCCTATTTGTTTCAGTACATCGATCACTTACGTATTGTATATTTCCCATCTTTCCCTATAGCTGCCGCCTATATTTCTGAGAATTTTGAACAATTTGCACCATTTTACATGGTCTAGGGCTTTTTCTAGGCCAATAAATCCTATGAAAGTGTCTTGAGGTTTCATCATCAAGCGTAACTTCAGAACTGCCTCTCTGGTGCTTTTACATTTCCTAAGGCCAAAGTGATTGTCATGTAACAGTTCCTTAGTTTTCTGTACCCTATTCTGTACATTATTATTAATCACATCATCTTACGTATTTTAAGTGTTGCTGAAGTAAGGCGTTTCGTTAATTCTAGGACTTGGGCTTTCCAATTAAGTAAGTTTTGTTTCATTGTCTGAGTAAAAAATGTTACAGCTTCTAAAGTTATTTGAGAAGTATTTAATTGTATATTTCCTTTATTCTCACATTAGAGATACTTATTGCTTGAGAACGTTACGGAGAAAGACTGTTGTAACCACTGATGGATAGTTTGCAGATATTCCGGAAGAGCACTTTAAGTACTCCATCTGCTCGCTGGTAGAATATCAAATTAAGTGCATTGACCAGAAAGGAAAATGCACCGAGTACAGTGTAAAGATTTCTTTAGTAAGTTACCCTCGCAGAGAGAGAAAAGAAAAAAACGATTGATGTAAGAAATATACGGTGTACCAGAAGAACCAAAAATAATAGCATGATACACATTGACAGGAGTCCCTGTTGTGCCCATGTTGGCATGTTTTGTATAATGTATGTGTCAAACTTACCATATGGCCACAGAGTTATAACTTAGTAGAATGTAGAACAATTTTTCCGTAAGATCTCTGGCACCAAGGGATCAAGAATATATTTTGGAGCAGCACAGCATGGCGGAAACCAAAGTGGTGAAGTACATTCTTTGGTGGGGCAGTTGACAGATGTGAGAAAGCGACATGTGAAGTATTGCTAGCGATGTATTACTTCTTCTCTTTCATTCTTACAGGTCGTCTTTCGTACTCAGATGTATTATTGGAATTTAGCTATGGCTATTACTTGGGTTGGTCGTATATTAACATTTCGTGGAATATATTTAATTTTTGACTGGACAAAACATCTTAGTGCAACATGTGGATGTCTATACAGTACTCTGCAGGGCCTTGAATAAATTGAGAATAACTGCCTGATTTTAATGTCCCAACTGGGTTCTTTTTATTTGTGTCAGCGAAATCAAGACTTCAACAACCAACGGTGGCACTCCATCCATCGAGACAACCGGTTCTTCTCAAAACTGGATTCTCTGTGAAGCAACGTTCCTGCATACGCACAGAGCATTTAGCTTTCGGCGTACATTACGATTTTCAGGAATGGTTAAGACGATACTTTGGAAAATTGATAGGATCAGAATGGAAAACCATTACTGACGGATGTAGCTGACAAGCAGACATTAAACTGTTATCCCACACTAAAAAAATTAAATTAGTCAAACAAAAGTTGACTTAAGGGGAGTTAGAATCGGAATTTTTTTTCACATTTTCGGATTTTTATCTCATTACAAAATTTGCAATTTTCCGAATAAACTCACATGGGAAGTATTTTATTTTATTTTTTTAAATATAGGCCATACCGGTTGAAAGTGTATTACTTCAAAATCTAATAAAATCGGTAATTTTGTATATCGAAGGCTGTGGATAGCTGTGTTATAAAGGTTAAATTACGTGCCTGCATTGGTAGCACTGTCATAAACAGAATCGTATCGTTTCATAATATAAACACGCTTTGTATGTCGAAGAGCTAACGTTTTTCGAAGGAAAGTTAAGTATGATGCCAAAACGATGTGTTTTTAAGGAACGTAGGTTTCATGGTAATAAATTTTCGAATAAAGGGAAGTATTGTGGTGTGTAAAGTCACAGACAAAGAAATACAGGAAAACTCTTCAGTATCTAGAGAAACACCCATATGTGCTTCGAAGATTAAAATAAAATGTTGTGATATACAGTTTTCTCAAAATGAAAGTGACATAAATGGTAGGTTAGGTTATATTCTGATATATTTACACATCCTAAAGGGTATTAGGTGAATACGTGTGTTGTAAAATCTGTAGAGGGACAGTTAGTTCATATGAAGGTTGTGAAAACTGTGAAGTATCAAATGGACTAGCCAGGAAACATATAATTAATTGTGCCAGTTGTAAATATACTCATTCATTTCGGAAT
The DNA here is from genome assembly GCF_023864345.2 of Schistocerca serialis cubense. NCBI lineage: Eukaryota > Metazoa > Arthropoda > Insecta > Orthoptera > Acrididae > Schistocerca > Schistocerca serialis. The sequence continues at coordinate 1,146,088,113 of NC_064639.1, read as the reverse complement.
TCTGGTGAGTGTAAAGCTAATTATTTTGAAGTAAATGTTAGGTGGTTTTATGGCTTGAGAGCTATTGGCAAAGGACACACTGCAGCAGAAACAATGTGTTCCATGATGAATATGCCACGCCCACCTTGTAAAATCGACAAGTTTTCAGGATTTATTGGAGCTGCTGTGGAATCTGTTGCATGTGACTCAATGAAGGGTGCTGCAAACGAAGCTGTTGAAATAAATTATGGTATGACTGACGTACCAGTAGCTTTTGAAGGCACTTGGCAAAAGCGCAGCTACAGTTCTAAGAATTCTGTTGCTACGGTGACCAGTGTGGATACTAGAAAGGTAATAGATTTCCAGATTTTAACCAATCATTGTCATAAGTGTAAATCAGGGAATGAAGAAGGGCGTATCTGTGACAGAAATTAAGGAACAAGTGGTGATATGGAGGCCTCTGCAGCTATTGAAATTTTTAGTCGGTCTGTGAATGAAAGGGAAGTGTGTTACATTAAGTACTTAGGTGATGGGGGCTCAAAAGCACATAGTAGTGTAGTAGCCGCTCACCCTTATGGTGAGAAGCTTATCACAAAACTGGAATGAGTTGGGCATGTCCAGAAGAGGATGGGCACCAGGTTGAGGAAGTTGAAACAAAGTTTGAGACACAAGAAGCTTTCTGATGATAAACCCATAAAGAGACAGGCTGACAGACAACATGATTGATGAACTACAACAGTATTATGGGATGGCCATAAGAAATAATATTGAGAATTTGTTGAAAATAAATCAGGCAGTATGGGCTACCTTCTTCCACAGACTGTCAACCGATGAAAAACCAGTACACCACCTTTGCGCCCCTGGAGCTGATTCATGGTGCAGTTACCTCAATGCCCAGCACTCAAACAATTCATATAGCCATAAACATTCCATCCCAGCAGCAGTCATGGATATCATACAATGTATTTACAGAGACCTAGCAAGTCCCGAATTACTGAAGAAGTGTCTGCATGATCACACTCAAAATCTCAACGAGTCGTTCAGTAATCTTATATGGACTCGCATACTAAAAAATGCTTTTGCTGGAATGAAGACACTAAAGTGGGGGTCAATGATGCTGTTATTGCTTTTAATGATGGTAGCATTGGTAGGGTGAAAGTGCTACAGCATATCGGAATTAATCCTGGAGCAAATTGCAACAGAGAACGTGAACGGATGGACAAAGTTCGCATTGATTAAGAAGAGAATGCAGCACGTTTGGCCACTAAGGAGTCCAGAAAGAAGAAAAGAAGAAAAAACTTGGAAAAAGATTAAGAGGATGATATACAGTATGGTGCAGGGTGCTTCTGAGACTAAAAATAAAAAATTAAGCACATATTTAGTGAGTTAGAGTCTTTTGAAACCTTAGAAGCCGTTCCTAAATATTTACATTTTCTGTAGCATTTTCCCTAAATCTCAGAAACCACTTCGAGTAGAGTATTAAAATTTTCAGGGGGTACCAACATACGTATCCTGAGTCTACTGAACTGAAAGTAGAGCGTAATGTTATCTATAATTAAAATTATTTAGGATAGCGTACAAAAAAAGTACGCAAAACTTTAACAGTGAAATTCCGAAAGCAGTGGCTGAAATGCAATTATTTGAGTTCAGTACACTCAGAACATACAGTTTCATGTCGTGTAAAAGTTTCATGTCAATGGCTACAGTGGTTCCTGAAATACAGGGAAGACAAGTCACTAAATTTAACGTTGTTGGGATAGGTCGTCCCAGCCCCCCTTAACGAATAAGTTGTAATAGTTTGTAAAGAGAATATCTGTAACTCGATCCAACACAATAATGATTATTCGTTTCATTAAAAAAAAACTGTGCGGTATAGTGCAGCAGTACGGAATACAAAAAGGCAACAATGCGTGTACGTGCCATTGTGGGAGTTGAGAAAATAAATCTCAGTGCTACAATGCGGAGAAGTGTTTTTCCCATCTTTTCCTCCCTCGCTGTGCATCCCAGTAACGAATGTTGATTGGACCACATTGTCCGTGGCATATTTATTACGCAGACACCCTCGTGCGAGCAGGTCAGTTTTTGTGTGCGTACTCCCATTGTGGGACGGGGCAGAAATTTGTGAGTGCGGGGAGTGGACAAAAAGAGAAGGGCTAGGCGCGCACACAGCTGCCTGTGGCGGCAGCGGGAGAGCGGGTCGGAGCTTCTAACGAGCAACGCGGGCCGGTATCCGTGCCCCTGCGGCGTTCGACCTGCCTTCCGCGCTGAATAATGCGGGCCCGCACAGCCGACACCGCCCCTCCCGGGTCCCGAGGGATAGCGTATGACGCTATCCCTAACTGTGACGAAGTGGCTGTAGGGAAGAAGGAGCAGCGCCCCGCTGGTTGGTCAGCAATTTCGCCTAGCCGTCTAACATTTGCGGACGAAGAAATACGTGACGTGACCGCTAATTGGAAACGACGGTGCTCCACTAAATCGAAATATTGGAATATGAGACGTGTCGTGCATGTGAAACCAGATTTTTTGTTGTAACTGCAGGACAAAGAGTTCATTTATCAGTCTTCTGCATACAAACTGGAGTTTTACGGTTGTGTATTTCAGTCTTGTTTCCGTTATAGTCAACTCTTCTACGCTCCAACTCCCATCCTTTGGGTCACTGCTTTTCATCATATATCATTTATTTCATAATTTTTCTTTCATTTAGATTCCGTCCAGTATAATACACCACTTCAATTAACATCTTTTGGTTTTTTGTGACTGATGTTCTGACTATATATCTCCTTTCCCTTCTAGTTGATTATTGAATGGCATCTCTCCTTAAATGTGGAGAAATGAGAAAGAGGCAAAGCCAAAGAACGAAATAACTTTAGGTTTACAGCATTTGCGATTAACTTATAAAGCCTTTCAGATGCACTGAATAATTAGGTCACGAAACTTTATTAAAAGACGTATTCAAAAAGCGCAGTATCGCCACAATTCATATCATTGGTCTTGACTGTCCAACGTTTTAGACTTTGAAGCGGCTGCACACACATACACACACACACACACACACACACACACACACACACACGAAGAGACAGGGGGCGGGGGAGGGGGAGGGGAGGAAGAGGAGAAGCACGAAAGACACAATTCGAACAACGCGAAAGTAAATTTGAATTTTGAATGATGTCGCACCCACATATAACTTATATTTTTTTCAACCAATGCATGTACAAGATTCGCAAGCTATTAAACGACGCAACATGTAGAACATGTGCTCAAGTTCACAGTATGAATTTCTACTACGTTGCAGATTAATAGTTTTATTTATAATAAATAAAAATTTCTGGTTTGCTTTTGATTTACCTAAATGAAAACGTTTATGCACAGTGATTTAAGTATTTGCAACAGTTTTCAAAATATTCTCTTCAATTTTTATTTACAGAATATATTCAAATGGACTCAGAAAACGATGTAATTAATATGTAAAGGTCTTAAAACCAGCACTTATATCTTAGCAAAGAAGGGACCCGCAAAAAAGTGCAAGACAAATTGGTTCATCTTTCTAGTGTTTTGATGTGGCCCCACCTTATAAAGGCACATTTGCATGCCGAGCGTGAGTTTCCTCGGAAACGCGAAATATTAATTAAATAAATAATCAGTGACAAATAAATAAAGCCTATGGCACACAACTGCAGCGCTGTGTCGCTGATAAAACAAAAGCACAAAGAAAATATTCAAGCAAGATTACATATGAAGACTACAATCTATGACAGGTAACTTAGTTTTAAATTTACAATATTTGTTATAACACAATACAACTTAGATTGTTGAATGTTCTTAGTTACATAGTATTGTTTTGAAATACTTCAAAGAAAAATGTCCGTATTTTTCAGGTGCGTTGACCTATACACATCGTGTCGTTATTACAGTTCATATTCATCCGCTGGACAATAATTTTTTACAGGTTAGTATCGTCGTGGTAAAGTTTTTTGATCACAGTAACATCGTTGTATAACAACGTGATTAATACATAAGTGTGTCCATTTCTCATTTCCATTATAGTCGTAGTGATGCAGTTCGTTGTGAGTAAAAGCATTACCTATTACAGATCAGACGTGACCCGTCGAGTAATTGGTCCACATGCAGTTCGTTTTTTACATTCCGTGGAAGCTTAGACAAAGTGTCTGCAATGGTGTTGTCCTTACCTCTTATGTTTGATTAAGAAAAGGGGAGCTCTGGTTGAAGTGGTGCGAGAAGCACGTATTTTATTATTGTCTGGCACACCGCCATGTTTCATGTTATAGAAGAATACTGCGAGTTGCAACCACACTAGGCACTCGATTCTGTAAAGAATTTATATTTATAAAAGTAAGTAGGATTATGAACTGTAGGCTTATTCATTGAATATATCTGATTTAACTAACTGTGTAACTTTTTTTATGTTTAGTAGACAATCACCTCTGTACGACGTATTGGCATGGCTGGCAAATTATTGTAATATTGAGATTTAGATTATGAGTCCGCACCTACCGCAGCAGTCTTTGGAAACGATTTAATTACGAAGTCCGATTATTCAGTTTTATTTTACGGTCAACTACGAGTAACATTGCCTTTACGAAAAAGCCATTGTCAAGCGTCTGTTAACGAATAATCAAACGTCCACGTTCCAGATAAGCAAACACAATTGCAATCACAATCACCATCATACAGATAGAATAATCAATATCAAAATAACAATATATTTTTATTTACTTATTTTATTTATTTTATAACCTCTCTTCTCATGGACTGCTAATATGAATGTTACATGTCCACTATATCGAAGATGCTGTACCATCTATTGTATTTCTCCGTCCTGCAACTTTTCTCTTTCAAGCTTCCTTACAGTGACAACTTAACTTTTTCTAAATATCACAGTAAGTGTCCACTAACCTATTGCTTTTTGTAAAGCATCTCCTCAAACTCCTTTCCTAAGCTGTTATTTATGATTTTTCTTCTTTAGGGCCAGCAGCGTAAAATATGTCTGAGAACGACATGATTGTTAGAGAAGACACATCAAATAGCTGCTTATAATAAGTAATCTTGATTTGCGACAGGCTGTTTAGGCTTAATCGCCATTGTCAAGTACCTGCAATTACAATTTTGGTGAGAACAGTTATGGATGCCAATGTCATTCATATACAGTAGATGTCTTGTACTCACTTATAGACTGATGTGACGTCCATACTGTGTCGTTAATGGACTGTTTTGTAACTGTCACCGCTTTAATAAGATCGTAAACGATGTCAAGATGTTGAAATTAAATGTTAATTAGCATGTGGCAGCAGTTTGACGGGTCCACCCTTACGACGCTATATGTTTACAAAGATTGTGAACAGGGGTATTATTTGACTAACTAAAATTTGTTAGGATTGTCTTTGGTTACTTCCGAATTATCCACTTTCGTGTTCTAGCAGTTCAATAAACATTTTAAGGTAGTGTGTATGTCTAAATTCTGTATGTTCGTTTAATATTTTTGAGGGTATTTTCTCGTGTACATATAGCGCCGTAAGAGTCGAACTGTCAAACTGTTGTCACGTCGTAATTAACATTTAATTTTAATATCATGACATCATTTACGATTTTAATAACACGGTTACAGTTAAAAAACCGTCCAATAACGGCGCAATGTGGACTTCACATCAGTCTAGACGTGCGTACAAGACAGCTACTTTAATATGAATGACATTGACATCCATATCTGTTCTCGCCAAAATTGTAATTGCAGGTACTTGAAAATGACGATTAGGCCGAAATAGTCTGTCATAAATAAATATTACTTATTATAGGCAGCTATTTGGTGCATCTACTCTAGCAATCATGGTGTTATTTATGACTGCTCACTTTGTACTTAATCTGCCCATTACCGTGTAACGTGACGCACTTTCTTCGTAACCCCGTTTTGAACTGTTTTATTTTACCGCCTATATGGACATGAATTAATAAGTCACCATAAGAAATGAATTCCAGCCATCTTTATTTGTGACCATCATACTTTTCGGTATCTCTACACTTTAGTATGGAGACAGTTCTTCAAAGAATCCAAAGCCGCTTAATTTTCCATGTCTTTGTGCAAATGAGCACATCTTCCTTTCTTTTACTGGCTGCTATGTCGACGGCACATTATACTCTAACAATTCTTCATTCAGTCTAACCAAAAATATTACATTTCGGGTGATGTATAGAACATAAATGTAGAATCTCACAAGATTATGTGCTCAAATGAAAACGGGAGTTCGATAACAACAAAGGAAATACGTTTTATAAAAGAACAAATGGTCCGTTTGATCCTGCAGACATTTACAGTCACATGAATTTTAGGTTTGCGCGGCCGATATCGGTGTCAACGTCAATTGAAATCCTTCTGGGTTGCTACCACCTCATCAACATAGTAACTTGAAATACTAAAAAAGCTCGAGTGTGTTGCAGCGACCTACCCTGCGACACAGACTGTCTACATCTTGAGGAAAGCGATCCAGTGTGACAAGTACCTCAACGGTTTCACGTGATGTTGTGGAATTATACATAGAAAGATTTTGATGAAATGAACAGTTATAGCTTACACCCATATTTTCTAACAATTTCTTACACCCTGCACCATTTTACATTGTAAAGTGATTTTACTATATCGATATATCCTATGAGCATACTTTGATTTTCCTTCAGTCTTACTTCTATTATCAAGCGTGACGTCAGAACTGCCTCTCTGGTGCCTTTACCATTTTTAAAGCCAGACCAATCGGCATCCTCAGTTTTTTTCCGTTCTATTCTTGTCAACTACTTGTATGCATGAACTGTTAAAGCCGATTGTGAGGTAATTCTCGGCTCTTAACTGCCTTTGCTGTCTTCAAAATTGTGTGGCTGATATTTTTCCGAAAATCTGATGGTCCTTCACCAGTTTGATGTATTCTATACACCAACTTGAAAAGTCATTTAGTTGTAATTTCTCGCAATGATTCTTGAAATTCCGGCAGAATATTATCTGTCCCTCCTGTCTTTACTGGTATTATGTCTTCCAGAGCACTTACTTGATCGCTATGCCTTCCGTATCGACTCCAATTTCTTTTTCTATGAAATCATGAGACAAGCTCTCTCCCTCATACAGATCTTCAGTATACTCTTTCCACCCATCTGCTCTTTCCTCTGCCTTCAAGAGTGGAATTCCCATTGTACTCTTGACATTACCACCCTTGTTGGTTCGCACTGTACAAAGCAAAATTTAAAGCGGTAAAACATGAATATTACTGTTAAACTCCATTTCCTTTCCCGAGTCCAAATATTCTGATGAACTGTAGAAGAAGTGGATTATCAGCTACGCTTTTACTTTCTTTAACGTTTGATAATTTCTAATTTCCAGCCGCCTGTCTACGAGCAACGTGATATAAACATTTGCGATGTGATGTGATGAGGTCCATATTCCGAAGACCGTAGGGAACGATTTCTGAACCCTAGACGGCGACACATATACTAAATAGAAATTATTTTCGTTTCTAATACTGTGACTAGAAATTACACAGTTCATCCTAAATTCACTCTTATAATGAACTGCAAATTTCACTAGGGAGTAAATGCCACGTGAGTGTATGAATCCCAACATCTGTCGAAAGGGATATGCAAAATGTGTGGTTAACAATCTTAAAAAAATATTCTTACTACATACTTCTGTAGCATAAACGCTGTTTTGACCTTAGCTTTACTTTGTCAGGTGATTATACTGTAGGTTATGCATTCGTGGAAAGTGTGAAAAGTAGGCTAATAACACAGTTTCCAAGTCAAACGACTAACAGTAATTTCTAACTGAAAATACATGAACATTCTGCAGCTCATAGTACAGACCTTGGCATGCAGAATTAAGATTTTTGGTTAACTTATAAAGGTGATGGCACCGTCACAGTTAGTTATCCATTGGGATGAATAGGAAACTCATACAACTTCTGCTACTTCCAGTCTTCTTCTTCTTCATCTTCCTTAGCACTTGTCCCACATGCTTTCAGGGCCCGCTGTTTTGGCTCTCTGTCACCATTTTATACGTTCTTGTGCCTGATCAGGGTGCAGACCTGGGATCTTGAGATCTTCGTGCAGGTTATCAATCCGTAGCTGCCCGAATCGTCGTACTGGCTGTCTCCCATTTGCTCTCAAACTAAAACCAGAATTTTTCAATGTTGCGTTTGGTCTAAGAACATGGTCATACTATAGTAGACGGCTTTCTCTCATATTGTCTTCTACTGATGATACTCCATATGACTTACGAACTTCCTCTTTTGTAACAGGATCGTGCAGCGTTAAGCCAGATGTCCACCTGAGAATATTTGTTTCCATGACAGAAAAACTTTTTTCTCTTCTTTTTGTAAGATTACAGGTTAAACAGTTTAACTATAGAGATTAACATATTCCTCGAAGAGTGTTTCTATAAATGTTGTATAACCTTTAGACGCTTCGTGAAGAATGTACGTCGAAGCCACGGGGATGCCGTCCCACTGAAGTGATAATGTCAGAAATTACGTAACAGTTCCATTTGTGAACAGGTCAATAAACAGCCAACTGGCTAGACCACTGCACTCACCTAGCCTGAGATATCTGGACTTCTTTCAGGGGTCTTCTCAAGTAACATGCATATGAAACAATCATTGACCCAACCGACGATTTCGTCACAAGAATTTTGTTTACTGTTGATATCATTCAGTGTTTGTAGCGAGTCTTCCAACGTACGTAGCATTCAATGTTCCGATGTTGGGTTGCTGGTGGTGAAACGAACGTTCGAGCGGTCCTACAAAGTTAAGAAGCAACACCGCTAAGCACACAATAACATAACTGTTAATTTGATTGGAAATGAGGTTCAACAGTGGGATTAAAAATCAGGGTGAAATGATATCGGCGATAAGATTCGTTGACGAGATCCTCAGTGGAAGTGAAGAATTACAGCATCTGGTGAGCAGAATGAACAGTCTGATGGATGCAGAATATGGACTGTGAATAAACCTATAGAACTCGCAAGTAATGAGAAGTAGCAGAAATGAGAATTGCAAAAACTTATCAAAGCTGGTGGTTGCGAAGTAGACGATGTTAAAGAGTTCTGGCACATTAGAAGCAAAATGGGCGGATGAAGCAAGGAGAAAATGAAAAGCACACTCAGACGCCATTACAGACGAAGAGAAATCTAATCGTATCAAAGATAGGTCTTAGTTTGAGGAAAAAAATTGTGGGAATGTACTTTTGGAGCACAACATTACATGGCAGTGAATCATGGACAGTGGGAAAAGTGAAACAGAAGAAAACTGAAGCGCCTGACAGGTGGAGCTACAGAAGAATGTTGAAAATCAGGTGGACTGATAACGAATGAGGGCGTTCTTCGTAGCATCGACGAAGAAAGGAAAACCCTGACAGGAAGAAGGGATAGAATGGTAGGACATGTATTGAAGTGTTTTGGAACATCGTCCAGGAAAAGAGCGACCTATTAATATTAATGTTTATTTAGTAAACACAGTTGTGGTCGCATTTAAGTTTTTATTTTCATTTTAAAATGACCGGTTTCGATATTATAAAGAGATCATCGTCAGATCAGCATTTTTTTTTTACTGTAGGGGTCGCTGGTAGTGGTCTCCATGCCAGCGACTCCTGCTGTCATCAACGAATGTAGATCTGATAGTGATATCTTTAGAAGACCAAACCGGTCGTCTTAACATGAAAATTAAAATCTTAAATGCGACCACTACTGTGTTTACTAAATAATTCATGAATTAAAGCATTAGGGAGAAACCTTCAGGGTATTAGAGAGAACTGTAGAGGGTAAAAACTGGGAAAGACAGAAACTGGTGCTAGAGCTACTTTGAGATGACTGTGCTCGGACCGTCAGTTTTTATTTTTGTGCATCTATTACCCTGTAAATATCTACACGACGTTGTAAATTTCGACGGTATGTGTTATGCGTCTTGTTTCGAACGAAACGTATTCCATTTACTCATCAATGGACTCGCTGTTGAAAATAGTAATGACAGATTTATTATTTGCCCTCATCTTGCTTTCTGTTGGCTACCAATAGCTTTTGTCTCTTTATTTCGGGCAGTCTGAACTGCATATCTACTGTGATAAACAAAAGCATTTATTCGTTTACCGATGAAGGGTTGACCGAAATGTACATAATCTATGGATTGACCGAATGCATTGGACGAGCCTGTGCGGCTGGTCCCGGCGGAGGTTCGAGTCCTCCCACGGGCATGGGTGTGTGTGTTTGTCCTTAGGTATAATTTAGGTTAAGTAGTGTGTAAGCTTGGGGACTTATGACCGTAGCAGTTAAGTCCCATAAGATTTCACACACATATGAACTTTCTTTTTTCCAAACATTGAACGAACGACATAACCGCACGAAGCTGCTGTGTTCTCGCAGCGACGGTGACCGAATCAGGGCACTTTCGCAGCTGAGGGTTTGCACCACTCTGTGCATTCTCTTGTACTATTTGGCAATTTCATATTGCAGGCTTTGTGACTGTTTATTAAGGTATTTCCACATGAACAAAGGTTTCTTTCTGCCTAGGCTAACCACTGTACGAAAGACGCCTGCCTTCTAAAACCGGCGCCAGCGGGCCTTACGTTCCTATATTCTCCTGGTGTCGTCTACGTCCTTTAATTATTCGGACGGACAATTTTGTCACAGATCTAGCGCCGTCACCAGGGAATTTGTGCGATGCGCTGACCGGTGTCCGGGCACTCGGCCAAGCGCAGTGGTGGAAATCACGCCAGTTACACTTCCCTCCGACCACGGCCGCGTCCAGCCGCGTCTTTTTGCGCGTTCGTCGCAAAATGCGACTGGCGATTTGTTACGGGAGGGCACGGTCCGTCCTGCAAAAAGCGTCAGCTCGAGCGCCGGCGGCGGCGCAGAGATTTATGCGGGGTGGGGGAAGGGGGGGGGGCAAAGGATGAGGGGCGACTGGGGGGGGGTGGGGTGGAAGTGGAGAGACGTGGATTATGCGCGGTTCGGCGGCCGCGGCGCGAAATACGCGTGGCCCTGCGGTTGCCGCCACTGTGTCACTGCTGGATACCCGGCGGACCCCCTCCCCTGTGGTGAGCTGCCGGACTTCCACGCGCTTGTAATCTGTGGGAGCTGTGTGTCAGAACCAGTGATCTCTACCTAAGCCGGATGTAGAACTGCAGCTGAGCTCCCAAACTAAACGTCCTCTCACTTCTTCTATTTTTTATTTACGAGGGGAGTCCAGTAAATAATGCAACACAGATTTCTTTCTTTTGTCGGCCAGTGTCGGTTGAGAAAATGCGGAATTTGTTGTGAGACATCATGGAGTATTCCCACTTCAGCCCCCATAGTTTCACGTAGTGCCGATAGGTGGCCGCGCTGTATGTAGTTTTCAAAACGGCGTCTGTAAAGGAGATACGTTTGTAGCAGACAGCTGTCAATAGGCACTTGAGGTATGTCTACGAGACCCGGCAATGAACAAAAGCACGGTGAGTCGTTGGGCGATGCGTTTATCATGACCGTAACAAGATCGTGCACACCTGTCTGAATTCCCGAGTGCTGGTCCGCCGGACACAGCTTTGACTCCTGCGGTGTTGGAACCTGAGGATACTCTCATTCGTGGCTGTCGACGAATCATAATCACATTGCAACATGACTGGACGTCTCTGTTGGAGGTGCTTACACACCCGTCCACCAGTTGGGGTGCTCAAAGGTGTGTTTTTTAATTATTGGAGAAATCAGTGATTACAATATCATATTTGAAATTAATTACAACGGTCTAGCTCACAAGGCACGAGTATTACAAGGTAACCAGTTTCGATCGTCACATGATCATCTTCAGACCTATAACCATCTTGATGTACAATGGCTGTGAATGGAAGCAGGACCATGAGAATGACAATAGTTAACTGCTCAGTCGTCATTCAGCGGTTTCCTACCAATTCATAGCCATTGTCCATTAATATGATTGTACGTCTAAAGATGATCATGTGATGGTCGAAACCGGTCACCTTTTAATAAACGTGCTTTGCGATCTCGACCGTTGTAATTAATTTCAAAGATGAGTGCCGGCAAGATGCCTTGCCGCCTAATAGACCTTACACATGAATGTAGGACCATCTGTGCGGGATTGCTTGCGCGTACGGTGAGAATGCGGAGGTAATTTATGCAGAAAAACGCTGGCTCCGACGTTGACCAGCACAGTGGTACCATGCGGGCTTACATGCTTCCCCAGTAAGATGGTGTAAGGCCGTCGTACAGAACAGAGATTATGTTCACAAGTAGAATTTCGTAGCGAAAAGAGTGGGGAACGAATTAAAACAATCCGCTTTCATAAAGAATACGTGTTACTTTATTTACTGAACGCCCTTTCATACTTGTGCAAATAACTGTTATTCTCAGTACATGCATTGTACACAAGATGCTGGAAAGAAAATCTTCTTTTATCCTGGTTTTATTGCAATTTTAATTTTTTAGATTAAATCAAAAATTCTCCTTTTCGATAAGCCCGCAGCACATTTTAGGCCGAAGAACGTCGTACTATAACTTATTCCAAGTTTTTGCTTTTGACGGTTTATTGATTCGTTATATGTATATTGAGGCGAGCTCTTTTCGGGGTTTTTCCGATTCTCAGGTGAGTCTATAATGATGGTACATTTTTTTCGTAAAAACGTGCAATAAAAGTATGTTACTTACATGTATGATACAAAATTGTATAGCTTACATACATGTCAGTAGTCATTTAAGTCTCAGATGTTATGACGTCTTCTATGTATTGCATCGTGGAGCGTGTTTCTGATTATCTCTCAGTGCTGTTCGTCACGTTTATAATAGCATTTGTATGAGAATGAAATTTTCATTCTGCAGTGGAGTATGCGCTGATATGAAACTTCCTGGCAGATTAAAAGTATGTGCTAGACCCAGACTAGAAGTCCGGACGTTCTCCTTTCTCGAGCAAGTGTTCTACCGCCTGAGCTACGAAAGGACGACTCAGGATTCTTCCTCACAGCTTCACTTGTGCCAATACTTCGTCTCCTACCTTCCAGACTTAACAGAAGCTCTCCAGCGAACTTGCAGAGCTAGCTCTTCTGGAAGAAAGGATATTTCGGAGACAAGAGAGCAGGAGAGGTTCTGTGGAAGGTAGGAGGCGAGCTACTGGCGCAAGTAAAGCTGTGAGGACGCGTAGTGACTCGTGCAGAATGAAACTTTCATTCTGAAACATACTCCAGGCTGTGGCTAAGCCATGCCTCCGCGATATCCTTTCTTCCAGGGGTGGTCGTTCTGCAAGATTCGCAGTAGGACTCTGTGAAGTTTGCAAAGTAGGAGACGAGGTACTGGCGCAAACAAAGCTGTGAGGACGGCCCGGGAGCCTTACTTCGGTAGCTCAGCCGGTAGAACACTTGCCGGCGAAAAGAAAACGTCCCGTGTTCGAATCTCGGTCCGGCACAAAGTTTTAATCTGCCTGGAAGTTTCAGAATTTATATGACTATTATAAACGTGACTAATAGCACTGAGAGACAATCAAACACACGCTCCAGCATGCAATATGTGACATGCGTCGTAACGTCTGAGTCGTAAATCATGTAACTACTAACAGATAAGTAAGCTGCATAATTCTTATTATACTCTAGAAGTAAATAACTTACTTTTATCGTACACTTTTACGAAAAATTGTACCATCATTACAGGCTCACTTGACAGTGGCAAAAATGTCGACTCTGTGGAATTTCTGTTCCTCAATAGTCTGCAAATAGTATTATCAATGTGAAATGGCTCGCAGGTGTTCTAAAAGTTTGCGTCCCAGCTTGGAATTTGTCTAATTTGATGTACAAATGGTTCAAATGGCTCTGAGCACTATGCGACTTAACTTCTGAGGTCATCAGTCGCCTAGAACTTAGAACTAATTAAACCTAACTAACCTAAGGACATCACACACATCCATGCCCCAGGCAGGATTCGAACCTGCGACCGTAGCGGTCACGCGGTTCCAGACTGAAGCGCCTTTAACCGCACGGCCACACCTGCCGGCTCTAATTTGATGTACTAAACCGCCTAGTAGTGGCATCGAGTCTAGCCGGCACATTGACCCTGGTTGTAAACCCAGCGGGTGGATTCGATCCTGGGCCAGCGCTCATACCCATCCTGAAAATGACGCTTAACACACACGGCTGTCCGGGCGTATAAATAAGTTGGATACCACATAATGAAGATAACGTTATTTAAGAAATTACATATACTCTACACTTATAATTCATATACACAACTAACTTCCTGCCCTCGGCCAAGCCCATGTACGCATACGTACGTTTTAGACTCATTTAATACATTTAACACATACACTATGTGATTAAAAGTATCCAGACACCCCCAAAAATATACGTTTTTCATATTAGCTGCATTGTGCTGCCATCCACAGCCAGGTACTCTATATCAGCGACCTCAATAGCCGTTAGACATCGTGAGAGGGCAGAATGGGGTTCTCCGCGGGACTCACGGACTTCGAAAGTGGTCAGGTGATACGGTATCACTTGTGTCATACATCTGTACGCGAGATTTCCACACTCCTAAACATCCGTAGGTCCACTATTTCCGATGTGATAGTGCAGGGGAAACGTGAAGTGACACGTACAGCTCTAAAGCGAACGGGCCGACCTCGTCTGTTGACTGGCAGAGACTACCGACAGTTGGAATTATCATTCGTGCATTGGATTTTTCGTGAGGGTACAAAGGAGCTCCACCATTTTAGCCCAAGAAAAAATGTAAATGTTGTTTGAAACTGTTGGTTGTGGTCGGTCAAGTTGCTTGTGGGAAAGGATGTTCTTCCTATGCGCACATTGACCCCTTTCTTTGCAGATAAGTTAGAATTACGTTGTATGTGTATTTGAGGAGTGAAAGTGGAAAACGTACTAACTTAAAATTCTTTCACGAATCTCGTTTTCAGTGTTATTGCGCTCGCGGTACACTGTTGCATTTCCCTTGCCTTGTTCCAAGTGTTAAATCATGCAAGAATTGTTTCTCATAAATATTCGACGGGATTCAGGTCGGGCGATCTGAGTTGACAAATCATTCGCTCGAATTGTTCAGAATGTTCTTCAAACCAAACGCGAACATTTCTGGCCCGGTGACAATTCCATCGTTGTCTGAGAGCATGAAATCCATGTACGGCTGCAAATGGTCTCTAAGTAGACGAACATAACCATTTCCAGTCAGTGATCGGTTCTACTGGACTAGAGAACCCAGTCCATTCTATGTACATAGAGTCCACACCATTATGGAGCCACCAACAGCTTGCACAATGTCTTGTCGACAGCTTGGATCCATGGCTTACTGCAGTGTGCGCCAAGCCCGAGTCCTATCATCAGCTCTTACTAACTGAAATCGGGACTAATCTGACCAGGCGATGGTTTTCCAGTCGTCTATGGACCAACCGATGTCTTCAGGAGAGAATTTGCAGGTGATGTAATGCTGTTGGCAAAAGCAGTCGTGTCGATGGTCTGCTACAATAGCCCATTAATGCCAAATTTCACTGCACTGTTCTTTTTTTTGGGGGGGGGGGGGAGGGTGGTCATCAGTCTTCTGACGGGTTTGATGCGGCCCACCACGAATTCCTCTCCTGTGCCAACCTCTTCATCTCAGAGTAGCACTTGCAGCCTACGTCATCAATTACAGGGCTATTACTAATGATTGAAGCGATTTCATAAATTCACTGTAGCTCCATTCATTGACATATGGTCACGACACACTACAGATACGTAGAAAAACTCATAAAGTTTTGTTCGGCTGAAGCCACACTTTACGTTTCTGCCGCCAGAGCGCTCGAGAGCGCAGTGAGACAAAATGGCAACAGGAGCCGAGAAAGCGTATGTCGTGCTTGAAATGCATTCACATCAGTCAGTCATAACGGTGCAACGACACTTCAGGACGAAGTTCAACAAAGATCCACCAACTGCTAACTCCATTCGGCGATGGTATGCGTAGTTTAAAGCTTCTGGATGCCTCTGTAAGGGGAAATCAACGGTTCGGCCCGCAGTGAGCAAAGAAACGGTTGAACGCGTGCGGGCAAGTTTCACGCGTAGCCCGCGGAAGTCGACGAATAAAGCAAGCAGGGAGCTAAACGTACCACAGCCGACGGTTTGGAAAATCTTACGGAAAAGGCTAAAGCAGAAGCCTTACCGTTTACAATTGCTACAAGCCCTGACACCCGATGACAAAGTCAAACGCTTTGAATTTTCGGCGCGGTTGCAACAGCTCATGGAAGAGGATGCGCTCGGTGCGAAACTTGTTTTCAGTGATGAAGCAACATTTTTTCTTAATGGTGAAGTGAACAGACACAATGTGCGAATATGGGCGGTAGAGAATCCTCACTGATTCGTGCAGCAAATTCGCAATTCACCAAAAGTTAACGTGTTTTGTGCAATCTCACGGTTTAAAGTTTACGGCCCCTTTTTCTTCTGCGAAAAAAACGTTACAGGACACGTGTATCTGGACATGCTGGAAAATTGGCTCATGCCACAACTGGAGACCGACTGCGCCGACTTCATCTTTCAACAGGATGGTGCTCCACCGCACTTCCGTCATGATGTTCGGCATTTCTTAAACAGGAGATTGGAAAACCGATGGATCGGTCTTGGTGGAGATCATGATCAGCAATTCATGTCATGGCCTCCACGCTCTCCCGACTTAACCCCATGCGATTTCTTTCTGTGGGGTTATGTGAAAGATTCAGTGTTTAAACCTCCTCTACCAAGAAACGTGCCAGAACTGCGAGCTCGCATCAACGATGCTTTCGAACTCATTGATGGGGACATGCTGCGCCGCGTGTGGGAGGAACTTGATTATCGGCTTGATGTCTGCCGAATCACTAAAGGGGCACATATCGAAATTTTGTGGATGACTAAAAAAACTTTTTGAGTTTTTGTATGCGTGTACAAAGCATTGTGAAAATATCTCAAATAATAAAGTTATTGTAGAGCTGTGAAATAGCTTCAATCATTTGTAATAACCCTGTATTTCCTGGATGTATTCCAATTCCTGTCTTCCTGTATAGTATTTGCCCTCTACAGCTCCCTCTAGTTCCGCGGAAGTCATTCTCTCATGTCTTAACACACCCTGTCCCTTCTCCGGTCCGTTCTCATCCTGTCCCTTCTCCTTAGCGGTGTTTTCCACATACTCATTTCCTCTCCGATTCTGCGCAGAACCTCCTCTTTCCATAACAGCCAACCTAATTTTGAACATTCATCAGCAGGACCACATCTCAAATGCTTTTATTCTCTTCTGTTCCGGTTTTCCAACAGTGGATGTTTCACTACTATACAATGGTGTAAACCAGACGTACATACTTAGAAATTTCTTCCTCAAAATAAGGCCTATGTATGATGCCAGTAGACTTCTCTACGCCAGAAACGCTCTTTTTGCCATTGCTAGCCTGCTTTTTATGTCCTCCTTGCTCCGTCCGTCATTGGTTATTTTACTGCCTAGGTAGCAGAATTCCTTAACTTCATCTACTTTCTTGACCATCAATCCTGATGTTAAGTTTCTCGCTGTTCTGATTTCTGCTACTTCTCAATTCTTTCGTCTTTCTTCGATTTACTCTTAATTCATATTCTGTACTCATTAGATTGTTCAAGCCGTTCAGCAGAAATTTTGATGAGATGCTTATTTGATCTTAAGTCCTTCAAAGCTCTTTAAAATTCTGATTCTAATAATGGATCCCCTATCCCTTCTAAATAGACTCCTGTCTCTTCATCTATCACATCAAACAAACCTTCCTCCTCGTAGAGGCTTTCAATGTATTCTTTCCACCTATCTGCTCTCTCCTCTGCATTTAACAGTCGGATTCCTGTTGCACTCTTAATGTCATCACCCTCACTTGTAATGTCACGGAAGATTGATATGACTTTCCTGTATTTGAGTCTGTCCTCCGACAGTCATTTCTTTTTAGATTTGTTCACATTTTTCATGCAGCCGTTTCGTCTTCCTATTTATTTCATTCCTCAAAGACTTGTGTTTCTGTATTCCTGAGTTCCTGGAACATTTTTCTACTTCCTCCTTTCATATATCAACTTCAGTATTTCCTGTGTTACCCGCGGTTTCTTCGCAGTTACCTTCTTTGTAGCTATGTTTTTCTTTCCAGCTTCTATAATCGTCCCTTTTAGAGATATTCATTCCTCTTCAACGGTACTGCCTGCTGAGCTATTCCTAATTGCTGTATCTGTAGTCTTAGAGAACTTCAAGCATATCGCGTCATTCCCTAATGCTCCCGTATTCCACTTCTTTGCGTACTGATTCTTCCTAACGTCTTAAACATCAGTCTACTGTTCATCACTACCATATTGTGATCTAAGTCTATATCTGCTCCCGGGTACGCCTTACAATCCAGGATCTGCTTTCGAAATCTCTGTCTGACCATAATTTAGTCAAATTGAAATCTTCCATATCATCTGGCTTTTTCCAAGTGTACCTCCTACTCTTTGTGATTCTTAAACAGAGTATGGGCTATTACTACCTGAAATTTACTACAGAGCTCAATTAGTCTTTCTCCTCTCTCATTTATTGCCCCAAGCCCATATGCTCCTGTAACCTTTTCTTCTACTCCTTTCCTTACAACTGCATTCCAGTATCCCATGACTATTAGATTTTCGTCTTCCTTCAGGTACTGTATTACCCTTTCAGTATGCTCATATATTTTCTCAATCTCTTCGTCTTCTGCTTACGACGCCGGCATGTATACCTGAGCTATCGTTGTCGATGTTAGTTTGCCGTTAATTCTGATAGCAACAACCCTATCACAGATCTGTTCACAGTAACACACTCTCTGCCCTACTATTCATAACGAATCCTACACCTGTTATACCATTTTCTGCTGGTGTTGATATTACCCTATGCTCATCTGACCAGAAATCTTTATCTTATTCCCACTTCACTTCACTGTCCCTTACTATATCGAGATTGAGCCTTTGCATTTTCCTTATCAGATTTTCTAGTTTCCCTACGACGTTTAAGCTTCTGACATTCCACGCCTCGACTCGTGGAAAGCTATCCTTTCTTTGATTATTCAGTCTTTTGCTCATCGTCACCTCCACCTTTTCAGTCCCCTCTCGTAGATCCGAATGGGGGACTAGTCCGGAATCTTTTGCCAAGGAAGAGTTCATCATGACACTTTTTCAATTACAGGCAACATGTTCTTTGGATAAACTTTACGTGTCTTTAACGCAGTGGTCTGCATTGCCTTCTGCATCCTAATGCCGTTGACCATTGCTGATTCTGCGCCTTTAGGGACAGTTTCCCACCCCTAGGACAAGAGAGTGTCCTCAACTTCTGTCCGTCCCTCAGCCTTTTTTGACAAGACCGTTGGCAGAATGAAGGTTACTTCTTATGTTGGGAGTATTCAGCCGCCAAGTTTGAATATTGATCAAAATTTGAGCAGTGTCGGGTGTAGAACCCGGGATCGAAGGCGTTTTGGTTACTAATCAAAGACGCAAAACGACGCCCATCCCCACCCCCACCTTTTTTTTTCTTTTTTGCCGGCACGGTAACTCAGCGTGTTCGGTCAGAGGACTGCGTTCTCTCTGTAATAAGAAAACTGAGTCAAGGAATCAATGATCATCTTAAAGGGAAGTCTTGTAACATTCGCCCAGAAGAAACACAACGAACTTTATGGACCAAATGAAGGAAAAAAAAACCTCTAGACCACAGGTGCCGTGTCCTCACGGATACGTTTGTCGTACCTCTCATATTGATTTCTGCGGTTATTTCACGCAGTCTCGCTTGTCTGTTAGCACTGACAACTCTACGCAAACGCCGCTGATCCCGTTCATTAAGTGAAGGCCGTATGTCATTGCGTTGTCCATGGTGAGAGGTAATATCTGATATCTGATATTCTCGGTACAGTCTTGAGGCTGTGTACCTCGGATTATTGTATTCCCTAACGAATTACAAACTGGAATGTCCCATGTGTCTAGCTCCAACTACCATTCTGCGTTCAGAGTCTGTTACTTCCGTGGTACGGCCATAACTTTTTGACATGTATCACCAGATTACAAATGGCAACTCCGCCAGTGCACCACCCTTTTATACCTTATGTACGCGATACTATCGCCATCTGTATGTGTACGTATCGCTACCCCATGACTCCGTCACCTCTGTGTAAAGGTCCACAGAATTACAAGCGAATCAAACATACACTATAAGGTCCATTATCTAGAATAATCATACATTATCTACGCAGAAGAAATGCCTTTAGTGTCAACTCATGACAGTGGTTAACTGGTCATGGTTGTCATCTCTATGGCTGTATAAGTTCCATGTTCATCAGCCACTTTAAACGCCACTCTTCAATATTACTAGCGACGTCAATACAGCACGACAGACTTACTTTGGTTCAGTATATATACATTGTGAAGAAAAATTCACGCACTCGGATTTCGCGGCACAATTTGTCACATACTAGCAGTACAAAAACGTCTTTTACAAAATTTCGTCCAGCACATGTTTTCAGAAGTAAATGGACGTTAAAGATTGGTGATCTGGCAACACTGTAATCACATGTATGGTAACTACCTCTGTCAGTATATAGGAGTAACGTTGTGCAGTTGGTGCTGCAGACAGCGTTTTGGATGAGCATGCAGGAAGTGGAGGGTTGCATTCTGGGTCGAGCCAAGTTTGCTTTTATCTGCCAGTTTCATTCTGCCATATAATACTGTAGTATACACCGATTCTTAAGCCACACGTATCCGACTTTTACATGGTACAGTTTTTTTAACGGCAAACATAACAAATGCGTGGTCAGGCAAGTGAGAAATACACAACTGAGATAAATGACCTGTTGTAGGACAAAATAACAAAAAACAACAACATCAATTTCGTGATGCTAAAGATAGTTGGCGCAGTTAAATAACTAAACATCTATCAGTCATTTATACTACTTGCAATACGTCCGCTCAGATGTAATGCATTAGCACATAATGTCAGTAATAATTTCGATATTCATGACCGCATAATTTTTTACAAAAGAATACGTTGTCCTCAGAGCAGATGCTTAAAGCGAACTCTCTGCACGTCCAAACACTGTGCGACCCGCTGGATCGTACAGCTGTGGACTCTCTGCTACAAGGCTGCGCCCACAGACACAAGAGCAGCTAGAAAACTCTGTACCAGTTCTTCTACAAGTGTCGAAGGACACGTGGTGCTTCAAGCGTCCCCATAGCGAGAAATCCAGGGGATTTAGGCCAGATGAGCGCGGAGGGATACAACTGGGCCACCCCGTCCCAGCCATTTTCCCTGGAAGTGTTCTGTATATTTACTGTCGTAATTCAAAAGTATGGAAGTGCACCATCATGTTGGGATCATAACCCCTGACGAACATGAAGTGGGACACCTTCGAGGGCGTAGGGTAAATATTTTGAGAGAAATGCTTGATACCTTCGTGCAAGCAACCGCTCACCTAACAAATAGGGACCCAAGCTCATATTTCCCGATTTCCGGCCCAGACGTTCATTCCAAAGCGAACCTGACACCCACGGCCGCGGGCGACGTGCGGTTTAAGGTCACACCCACAGCAATGGTGGACACTGTGCATGTTGAAAACACCCTGCATTCGATCATGTTACAGTGTTTATGAAGTTGTTGTTGGCTTCCTGTTGTTGGAACCATTCACAGAATTTCTTCTGCAGACAGCGGTCTGCAGGATGCAGGTATTGCGTTAAAAAACAGTCATAGGAGTGCAGCCTAGGTTCTGCAGCACGTCAATCACCGTTCATTGCGAGACACGCAGCTCCCTTACTTCACTACTTGTCCTTCGCTGGGGTTCTTGGTGTATGACTTCCAGAATACCTTCGTCAGTGTCTGGAGTACGGCGAGTCCGTGGACAACTGTCACATGATGGTGGCAGGAGAGCACCTCTCCTCCGAAGGCGAAGGTGGAGATAACGAGAAATATTTTTATATGGATGACCAGCATGTCTAGCAGCTTATTCACGAGCGGCAACACGTTCTCAAATGCACCAAGGAACAGAACTGTATCCAGATATTCATCGCCTGTATTTTCCATACATCTGTCACACTTTTTTAGAATAACACAAGAAGGAAATATGATATATGTACGAATGTACATGGTGTCGTCACGGGCGCGTTGCTCCGCTAGCTAGCGGTCACCTTCTGGTGAACAGCGCATACAGTATACACACGTCGTGCGTGACTCATCCAGAGATTGTAATGTTCGTTTTCGAATAACACTTTTTTCCTAACGATAATGGACGTGATGCATCCACATTTCCATCGATAGTAACAATAGTAATAACAACACATGGAATTCTTACTAAACAGCATGCGCGTATGAGTCTTACAAGGGGAGGCCGCCAATTGTGAAATTCAGATTCGATTCGTACTGCGCATAATAAAAGCTCATGGCCTGAGGTGTAGTGTGGCAAAGCACCAACATGCACTTCTCAGCCGTTGTCGAGAAAATCGACAATTAAAAGAAACCGTTGCGGTGAAATACTCTCTACGATTAATACTTTTCTACAGCGTCGTGGCGCAGCAGTAACCGCTCGGGTTCGTAATCCGAAGGTCGCCGGATCGAATCTCGCGCCATTCAACTTTTTTTTATTATTTGTTTTTTGTAATACAAATGTACACACACACACACACACACACACACACACACACACACACACACACACACAAAGGCTGTCCTGGGACGCATTCGTATACGGCACGATATTCAATCACGATGTCTGGACGAGTCTTGCCACTTGTTTTCGTATGCCTCCAAGAGTGTCCACAGGTACGTTTGGACCCAGAGTACAGAAGACAGTCGACGAATACGCCAAGAAGTATACCAACGTTATTATTACATCCTTCAAATCCGGTAAACTAACAACGGGTTTGTTCATGGACTTCTTGCGTAATGCTTTGCAACCATATGTACAAAAGAAAGAATTTCTCCTTCTGATCGACTCTTGGGATGGGCAAACGAACCCGGCATTATACTATGAGATGTTCCAGGACGATAAGGTCATTCCTCCAAAGTGCACTCTTCTCGTCCAACAGTGTGACGTGTATTTTCACCGGCAGGTAAAAAATTTGATCAAGTGCCTTGAAAATTGTGCTTTTTTGATCGAGCGAAACCGTGACATCAACTCCAGAGACGATTGTATAAAAATCCAATCCATCGTCCACCACCAATTGTCTTCTCCGATTTTAGCCGATATGATACGATACGCGTGGTATGCATCAAACCTGACGAACGATGGAACAATTTTTCAGAAAGTCGATCAGGTGTGTTTCCCAACAGATAATTTAAAAAACAATTGATCTTGTAAAAACGCATCGTTTATCAGATGTGCTCGATGTCGTGCTGTTTTCTGCTTTCCATGTTTCTATCACTCTGGTTCGTGCGATTCTCCAGCCACTTCTGGTCACTAATTGTTAACTATGTGCGAGTGGATACCGAACTTTTCGATAGATTGTATCCACTTGAATACTATTTGTGATATTGTGTTTTATTTCAAGTATTATTTTTCCACGACAAACGACTTTCAACAACTTATTATATGCATAATTGTTGCAACTGATTGCCGGGAATTATATATATATATATATATATATATATATATATATATATATATATATATATATATGCGTGTGTGTGTACATTTGAATTACAAAAAAACAAATAATAAAAGAACTTGCATGCCGCGAAATTCGATCCGGCGACCTTCGGATCACGAACCCGAGCGCTTACCGCTGCGCCACGACACTGTGGGAAATTAGTAATCGTAGAGAGTATTTCACCGCAACGGTTTCTTTTAACTGTCGATTTTCTCGACAACGGCTGAGAAGTGCATCTTGGTGCTTTGCCACATTACACCTTTGGCCATGAGCTTTTATTATGCGCAGTATGAAGCGAATCTGAATTCCACAATTGGCGGCCTCCCCTTGTTAGTGTTAAAAGGCATAATTAGCGTTTCCATGGTGATAATATATGTAAATTGTAACCGTTGCTAGCCCTAACGCTGACGTAAGGTCCTAATGAAATATAATGAACCTGAATGTGGCAAGAATAATAGTTGGTACTAATCGATACAAGCGTTGGGGGAGGGTACACAGAAAACAGGATTGTCATCTGGTACATGAAGTGCTGCTAAACAATTCGCGTCCACGACGTGCAAAAGGCTTGTGTAAAAGCTCACCAATGAAAACAACTATCCTTCAGTTCGTGTGTTCGTAGTATGTAAGTGCAAATGTTTTGTAGAAGACCCACTCTAATCGCTGTATGGCGATTAAGACAACAGATACCGTACCACGCAAGCTACATTTAGCAAATAAAAGAAGATACGCCTCGACCTAGAATCGAATCCTCGACAACTCAGCATGCTAACCCAAAACGCTAGCCACTGCAGAAACAGCAGATAGTTACCGTACGTGTTATTACAGTGTTCCCAGATTGTCAGTCGTTAACGTCCATTTACTGCAGGAAATATGCACACAACGAAACTTTCTGACAGACAATTCTGTATTGCTATTGCGTTAGGAATCGCACTGCGAAGTCCGAGTGCGCGAATACTTGTGCAGCATTTATATCCAACCAGTTATCCGATAAACGTATCTGGAGACTTTCGATATCACAGGAGATTCACAGAATCAAATTCAAATGGCTCTAAGCACTATGGGACTTAACATCTGAGGTCATCAGTTCTCTAGACTTAGAACTACCTAAACCTAACTAACCCAAGGACATCACACACATCCATGCCCGACGTAGGATGAGCGGTTCCGGACTGAAGCGCCTAGAGCCACTCGCCCACAGCGGCCGGCTTCACAGAATCACATGTTCTCTCATATCAATTTTCACTATTTTCGCATGATGAATTAATATTACAGAAGGGTTCAATCGATTGAGTCTGGCTCAACAGATCTAGTAGATAGAAGGGAGAACCGATAGAGGTACTCAAGGTACCCTCCGCAACACACCGTCAGGTGGCTTGCGCAGTATGGATGTAGATGTAGATTATTTTAAAAAAAAAGACACTTGTCTACTGTATTTAAGTTTTGCTTTTCTGTAGTTGAGTAAGATAATGCCGCAGTATAGGTAATTTTGCAGTATTGTGTTATAAGCTAGCTGTGATGATTCCATTCAGTTTAGTGTTTCCTAGTTTTGGCAACAGATGGCACAACAATTTATTCTCGAGCAGCGTTACAGCTGCGTTCTCCCGTGGTGAAGCTACTGTTGTGTGGCGCATTTCTCAGTGGAAGCGGAGTGGTGGTTTTCTTCATACTTGTAAATCCATGTTAGGTCTGCAATAAGCAAGGAACGTACATTTTAATTATACGGAGTAGGTATTACGAGACATACAATGTACGAGCGACGCGAAATGGAACATCGCACCTCTATTTGTGAAATATGTGACGACAGGAAACTGACGATGTCAACGCTTAGATTTGCGACAATCGGTCTCCGTTTTGGGTTACTCGTTTGTACGATTGTCGTAACGTTACTCTTTCATCATTTCTACACCTTCCTGCAAAACATTTATAGCGGAATGTTATTGGAGGTAAGTATTTCACACACATAACTGCCGTGAACAAAAAAAGAAAAATCCATAACGGAATTTCTCTAGGAACTCCATTCCACAGAGAGAAGATGTGAAGCAGTGACGGGAGATCGGTCGAGTTAAGAGTACTCACTGTCTCGGTACTCCGGACAGAGTAAGTGCAGATCTGCACAGCCGGTCAGCATGACTCGAGTTCGATTTCGCGACTTAACGGTACTTCCTCCACGGCTGAGCTTATCAAGTAGACAGCAATCCTAATTGCAACCTACAGTTGCTAATAGCTGACTCCACATGAATTTACTTCTGATTTACTTCTGGGATTCTGTAACGAATTCTCTTACACGATCACTGTACCACAAGTCAGCGAATTAGCAACCTGTTAGGACGACCAGCTCACACGCAGTAGACGAAAGTGAACTGCAGCCATTTGACAGGCTCCCTCATCAACTTCGCCAACTAATTATTCATGGAAACTCACTGTACTTATCGTCTATTTGAGTATCGACGTATTTTCGTAACAAAGACTGGATTTATTGTTGTTAAATGAACATACCTCATTGTGATATTACATCTCGCTATCATTTCAGTAATTAACAACCAAATTTGAATGTCCTGCAATTAATCACATTAATGGGGGAGATTATTCAATATATTGTAAATTATCTAAAGGGGTCAACTCATGTTGTTGTTGTTGTTGTTGTTGTGGTCTTCAGTCCTGAGACTGGTTTGATGCAGCTCTCCATGCCACTCTATCCTGTGCAAGCTGCTTCATCTCCCAGTACCTACTGCAACCTACATCCTTCTGAATCTGCTTAGTGTATTCATCTCTTGGTCTCCCTTTACGATTTTTACCCTCCACGCTGCCCTCCAATACTAAATTGGTGATCCCTTGATGCCTCAGAACATGTCCTACCAACCGATCCCTTCTTCTGGTCAAGTTGTGCCACAAACTTCTCTTCTCCCCAATCCTATTCAATACTTCCTCATTAGTTATGTGATCTACCCATCTAATCTTCAGCATTCTTCTGTAGCACCACATTTCGAAAGCTTCTATTCTCTTCTTGTCCAAACTAGTTATCGTCCATGTTTCACTTCCATACATGGCTACACTCCATACAAATACTTTCAGAAACAACTTCCTTACACTTAAATATATACTCGATGTCAGTAAATTTCTCTTCTTCAGAAACGCTTTCCTTGCCATTGCCAGTCTACATTTTCTTTCCTCTCTACTTCGACCATCGTCAGTTATTTTGCTCCCCAAATAGCAAAACTCCTTTACTACTTTAAGTGTCTCATTTTCTAATCGAATTCCCTCAGCATCACCCGACTTAATTCGACTACAGTCCATTATCCTCGTTTTGCTTTTGTTGACGTTCATGTTATATCCTCCTTTCAAGACACTGTCTATTCCGTTCAGCTGCTCTTCCAAGTCTTTTGCTGTCTCTGACAGAATTACAATGTCATCGGCGAACCTCAAAGTTGTTATTTCTTCTCCATGGATTTTAATACCTACTCCGAATTTTTCTTTTGTTTCCTTTATTGCTTGCTCAATATACAGATTGAATAACGTCGGGGAGGGGCTACAACCCTGTCTTACTCCCTTCCCAACCACTGCTTCCCTTTCATGTCCCTCGACTCTTATAACTGCCATCTGGTTTCTGTACAAATTGTAAATAGCCTTTTGCTGCCTGTATTTTACCCCTGCCACCTTTAGAATTTGAAAGAGAGTATTCATTCAACATTGTCAAAAGCTTTCTCTAAGTCTACGAATGCTAGAAACGTGCATTTGCCTTTCCTTAATCTTTCTTCTAAGGTAAGTCGTAAGGTCAGTATTGCCTCACGTGTTCCAGTATTTCTACGGAATCCAAACTGATCTTCCCCGAGGTCGGCTTCAACTAGTTTTTCCATTCGTCTGTAAAGAATTCGTGTTAGTATTTTGCAATTGTGGCTTATTAAACTGATTGTTCGGTAATTTTCACATCTGTCAACACCTGCTTTCTTTGGGATTGGAATTATTATATGCTTCTTGAAGTCCGAGTGTATTTCGCCTGTCTCATACATCTTGCTCACCAGATGGTAGAGTTTTGTCAGGACTGGCTCTCCCAAGGCCGTCAGAAGTTCCAATGGAATGTTGTCTATTCCGGGGGCCTTGTTTCGACTCAGGTCTTTCAGTGCTCTGTCAAACTCTTCACGCAGTATCGTATCTCCCATTTCATCTTCATCAATATCCTCTTCCATTTGCATAATATTGTCCTCAAGTACATCGCCCTTGAATAGACCCTCTATATACTCCTTCCACCTTTCTGCTTTCCCTTCTTTGCTTAGAACTGGGTTTCCATCTGAGCTCTTGATGTTAATACAAGTGGTTCTCTTATCTCCTACGGCGTCTTTAATTTTCCTGTAGGCAGTATCCATCTTACCCCTAGTGAGATAAGCCTCTACATCCTTAAATTTGTGCTCTAGCCATCCCTGCTTAGCCATTTTGCACTTCCTGTCGATCTCATTTGGGTCAACTTATAAATTTTCGTTAAAGTCAGGGCCAAATATATTGTTTTCTAGTCAGACATCCGTGCACAGGATAGAGCGCGTGACAATTCCTGAGGGTAGTGTTTATCTGCACAACGTTGGGACACAGGTTTTACTGAAATCAGGGGATTAGTTTCACTTCGCTAACAGGCATCCTTCCAAAATCTCGACTGATTATTAGTTGGGCCTTATACCAGATGTTTTCGTAGCCTCAATTTACAATCATTCAGGTCGGATACACTAGTTTGAAAATCCAAGTTTCATTGTTAGTGCTAAATGTTTTCACCCCCACGACTTCAAGAAGTGCGGAGGGCCACAGAGCAGCCACCTCACTCGCCGGTGCTACGGTTTGTCCTCGTTTGCGACGGCGGCGCGCGGTGTGGGCGTGGTCGGAGGCTGCGGCCAAGTTTGGCGGCGCTGGCCTCTCCTTGTGGCCCTACCGGAGTTGCTGCTCGGCTCGTAACTCTGCGGCGACTCCCGGCTCACGGCTCGCCCCGCCTCTTGCTTCTCTCTTACGACCCGCAACACGCCCTCTTGTCCCGCACACGACCAGGCGGCAGCAAAAGTTGTGATCTGGGCACTGAGAGCGTGCTCAGGGCAGCTTCGCTAAGAATTTAGCTACTTGCTTGTGATAGTTGCGTTGGCCTGCTGCACACACTCACACACACGCAGACGCACGCGCACTCACGTGCACACACACACACACACACACACACACACACACACACACAAAACCACGAAAATACCTTTGTACAGCGTTATTACAAATGATTGAAACGATTTCATAAATTCACTGTAGCTCCATTCATTGACACATGGTCACGACACACTACAGATACGTGGAAAAACTCATCAAGTTTTGTTCGGCTGAAGCCGCACTTCAGGTTTCTGCCGCCAGAGCGCTCGAGAGCGCAGTGAGACAAAATGGCGACAGGAGCCGAGAAAGCGTATGTCGTGCTTGAAATGCACTCACATCAGTCAGTCATAACAGTGCAACGACACTTCAGGACGAAGTTCGACAAAGATCCACCAACTGCTAACTCCATTCGGCGATGGTATGCGCAGTTTAAAGCTTCTGGATGCCTCTGTAGGGGGATATCAACGGGTCGGCCTGCAGTGAGCGAAGAAACGGTTGAACGCGTGCGGGCAAGTTTCATGCGTAGCCCGCGCAAGTCGACGAATAAAGCAAGCAGGGAGCTAAACGTGCCACAGCCGACGGTTTGGATAATCTTACGGAAAAGGCTAAAGCAGAAGCATTTCTTAAACAGGAGATTGGAGGACCGATGGATCGGTCGTGGTGGAGATCATGATCAACAATTCATGTCATGGCCTCCACGCTCTCCCGACTTAACCCCATGCGATTTCTTTCTGTGGGGTTATGTGAAAGATTCAGTGTTTAAACCTCCTCTACCAAGAAACGTGCCAGAACTGCGAGCTCGCATCAACGATGCTTTCGAACTCATTGATGGGGACATGCTGCGCCGAGTGTGGGAGGAACTTGATTATCGGCTTCATGTCTGCCGAATCACTAAAGGGGCACATATCGAACATTTGTGAATGCCTAAAAAAACTTTTTGAGTTTTTGTATGTGTGTGCAAAGCATTGTGAAAATATCTGAAGTAATAAAGTTATTGTAGAGCTGTGAAATCGCTTCAATCATTTGTGTATAACCATGTAGTTTTACTGACAACAGCGGTCTTCTGAATGTTGCTCTATTCATCCATGAAATCCAGAAGGTAGTGTAAAGCAGCATTTAGGTTGAAACAAGAGTTTTTTTGATTTCCCAAAAGGCATTCCGTAGTACTGTGTGCGAGCATAACGAATATTGGGTCAGCTGTACTGGCAAATGGAAATCAGCTCCTCGTTCCTGTGGGAGTTAACAGTTACATGTGAAAATAAGTTCCTGCATTCTTCCGAGAGTGTGCTGTAGCGTCGTTACTGCTCAAGGTGGTGTTCGCTGCAGGGTCTCGACTTGACCCTAATGTACGTTATTGATTAATACATTGTAGGTTACGCCTTACAGTAGATCACCCAGATGTAGAAATCGATTATTGCAGTAGATATTGTAGGATATCTCGGAGAGACCACGTAAAAAATATTAAGATTACGCAAATGACCCGGTCTCAAAATATCATCACAGAATAAAAAAAAAAACTAAAGCTCGCCAGGTATGGACATATAATGCAACTTACAGATGAGATCGTCAAACAAGACTTTGATGTAGTATCTTCACGGAAGAAAGAGAAGAAAGAAGCTGAAGGTTGCCTGGTTATATCTGGTAAAGGAGGCCATGATGAGAAACATAAAAAGACGAGGGAGCATGGAAAAATAGAAACAGATGACGACAGATACGGAGATGCAGTGACAACTATAGGAAAGACGATTCTATTACCGGACATGGGCAAAATCACTGGAAACACAGTCCTTAAACATATGGAAATTATCGTCTGGATTGATTTAAAGTAAATCACATGAAACTAGTTGTATGAACGGCATATTGCACAGTTAGGAAATGTAAGTCATCCACGAACGAGAAATTCAAAAACTCTCCTTCGAGCGATTCTTGACGACTGCTCGTCAAACTCCTTACCAAATAAAGCAGAGAAGATCGGAAAACGAGTGGCGCATTTTTTCATGACTTTGTAGAAATCTCTAAAGATTCAGGTAGATAATCAGACCTAATGGCAGATCTTACAAGAAACCAACTGTACCACCTGGAAAAGTTTAATATAACAATTCCGATATGTACGGTCGAAGAAAGGTCAGTCAGCATGTCCCTTCATCCTATATTCATCCTCACAATCACCAAGAGGGTAAAGTTAAAGAAATACGTTCTTCCAATGTACCAATAGGTAATGAACAGCCCGACGAGGCCTGCGGTACACACCGTAAGCTATTTTAGGCACTACATATGTAGATGTAGTAAGTTAAATGATATCTGTCGTTTCATATTGATTTCTAATTTTTTTATAATAATGAGTGAAGAACATTTACAACAATATTCAGCAGCAGTGGCTGTTCTTATACGGGGTGTTCAAAAGGCCTCTCCGCAGTGCCGTATGATTGTTAGCCGCGCGTGGCGTATGCCGCAGTGAATATACCGAAATGAAACTCAGTGAAACGCAAGTTATTAATTTATTGAATATTCATTTTTACTTACAAATTTTTGCATTACATGTTGAAAGTTTCCTCCCTGTTGTTGACTACACAATTCAATTCGTCTAATCATGTTTCCAAACACAACCTGTAACATTTCTTGTTTAACAGAAGCAGTTAAAGTGGATATTGCAGTTTTCAATTCATCGATGGATTTTGGACAGTTCTTATAGACAGTTGCTTTCGCTGCACCCCAGAAGAAAAAGTAAGGTGGTGTTAGGTCAGGCGATCGTAGATGCCAAAGTCCCTGTGAAATATGCGATCACCAAAAACATCAGCAAGCAGTGACATTGAAAGGCGAGTTGTATGCACGGTTGCACCATCTTGTTGAAAATAACCAACAATCATAGGGCACTGCGGGGAGACTTTTTGAACACCCCGTACTTTGGTGTGCAAAACTTGAGGACGAAAACCACTTTCGTGTCGTGTCGCACGCCTCGCTCAAACTTGGGTCGTATGTAGATAGAACTGCTACAGTATAGTAACATGGCAATGTATAGTCTGCAAAGTGCTGCCACTTCACTTTTATGGGTGACAGTGGCCGACGGCATCGAACGTCACAAGTAGAGGTCTCCTAGAACGCTAGGGTGTTCGCCGTATGGGCTGTCCATTGCCCAGTCTTTAATCCCATCGAACACGTTTGGAATGCGTTGGGGAGCCGTACTACAGCAGGTCCAGATACATCAACGACCATCCACCAGTTGCAGCCTTGCTGGTGAAAGAATGAAACTCCCTACTGCAAGAATTCCTTGGGAAGCTTGCGGCCAGCATGCGAGCACGTTTCAGAGCATGGCTCTGTGGTGATCATACACCCTATTAAGAACAATGTCCCGTCTTTTGGACCGTTCAGGAGGCCATCACGAATCACACTGACTTCAAAAAAAGAAAGGAAGAGATCTGGTTTTTCGCCCCGTCGACACAGAGGTCATTAGAGACTGAACACAAGGTCGAATTGTTTCACGGATGGGGAAGGAAATCGGCCGTTCCCTTTCGTAGGAACCATCCCGGTAAATGCCTGGGTCTTTTAGAGAAGTCACGAAAACGTAAAACTGAGTCGCCGGACGTTGATTTGAACCGATCCTCCCGAATGCGAGTCCAGTGTATGGTGACTTCAGAGTAATTATTGTCACTGAATAAAAGCGTCGTTCCCGTGCGTCTAATTACGTATTTCTTTCTTTTAGTTACCTTAAGTAATATACTGTAGAAATTGTATGTTTCGAACGTGCGTTACTTGACGGTAGCACTGATATGTTGTATTTCGATTTATCAATCGTCAGTCTCACTGAGATACTTCGGACAATCGCAAGAGGGCGCGACCGCCAATGTAGAGGGGCTTTTTGAGGCATGTGCAAGCCCAGAGTGTGGAGTCGGATAGCAGCAACCTGGACTAAGCAAGCACGGGGCTCGTGTGCGGTGCCCAACTTGTGCGCCCGGCGTGGCGTGTGCCAGAGGCACCTGACGAATCAATTTTGGCAACATGTGGCTCCCGGATGAGAAACGTCCGGACGACAGTAGTCAAACTCGACCCATCCTTTAATGACAAAGTCCGGAACTACTGTACTCATTGTTGTTACTACAGACTGGGGCAAATAAAACAGAAGTTTCAAAGTACAAAGAAACAGAGCAGAGGAAAGAAAATACAGTACTAACCTGTCTATGATGTTGAAAGTGACCGCCTTTCACGTGTTGGCTCCTTTTGGCATCTGGCCAGCAAGTGGCTGAAGACGTATAGAAGCTGGACTATTAGAATTGCTGCAGACTCATCCTAAATGTTCTGGTGCAGTTCTTGATAACTATGAGGTCGTTGCGATACACCCTAGAATTGAGGGCTCCCCACACAAATTAACCGCACACTGACAGATCAGCTGAGCAGGGTGGCCGGCTGGGGTCGCTATCAGACTGACTGCCAACAACTCCGTCAGGCGTACTCGCATTCGGGAGGACGACGGTTCAATCCCGTCTCCGGCCATCCTGATTTAGGTTTTCCGTGATTTCCGTAAATCGCTTCAGGCAAATGCCGGGATGGTTCCTTTGAAAGGGCACGGCCGATTTCCTTCCCCATCCTTCCCTCACCCGAGCTTGCGTTCCGTCTCTAACGACCTCGTTGACGGGACGTCAAACACTAATCTCCTCCTCCTCCCTCCTCCGTCAGGCGTGAAGATTGCGTAAATGTGCTCCAATGATCGGCCGTCTATGTGGGCGGCTGCCCCAACCTTTTGGAAGTAACTGCAGGTCTTTTCCTCCTCCGTTAATCCTGCCACAAACGATTTAAAAAAGTTCGCAATGTAATACGCCGAAGTCACCGTCTGATGAAGGAAGATGGGACCAATAATGTGTCCTGCAGACACTGCACACGAAATCCCAACCTTCTGACCATGCAATGATGTCTTGTGGAAGTTATGCGGATTCTACTCTGTCCGGGACCTGTGATTCTGTTAGTTGGCGTAACCACCCAGATGAAACCAGGCTTCATCAGACATAAAGAACAGATCCATGTCCAAACCATTCATTGTTACCTCAGTGAGCAGCCACTCATAAACCAGGAGAAACATCTGCTGGTTTTAATGCATGCCCAGGTCCAGGTGGAGTATTCGCCCGCGCGTTCGACAAGATACGCCGGTCACATGCGAGGGGCGTCGGACTGATTTTGTAGGGCTCTGAAGCATTTTCTGCTGAACTCCAGCCACATTTTCTGATGGGCGGGCACATTTCGGACGTTTTTGACTTGTTCAAAACAGATCCTTTCTGACGCCATTTTCATTTTAATTTACGTTTCCTGGGGATCCGTCCTATTTTTGGCGACAAGCTTCCCACATATGGCAGGAAAGCCATGGATTGTAAGTTACCTTGTGCGCTTCAGCATTCCTTATGCCCACCGATAGTTTCATTCGTAATGGTTCAAATGGCTCTGAGCACTATGGGACTTAACATCTGAGGTCATCAGTCCCCCAGAACTTAGAACTACTTAAACCTAACTAACATAAGGTCATCAGACACATCCATGCACGAGGCAGGATTCGAATCTGCGACCGTAGCAGTCGCGCGGTTCAAGACTGAAGCGCCTAGAACCACTCGGACACCGCGGCCGGAGTCTGGAACTGCGCGGCCGCTACGGTCGCAGGTTCGAATCCTACCTCGGGCATGGATGTGTGTGATGTCCTTAGGTTAGCTAGGTTTAAGTAGTTCTAAGTTCTAGGGGACTGATGACCTCAGAAGTTGAGTCCCATAGTGCACAGAGCCATTTGAACCATTTGAACAAACACCGTGGCCGGCCATTCGTAATGCCTTAAGCATCTGCTGGATTCAAAAACTCTGTTCAAGTGTAGAAGTTCGTCCTCCAGAGTGCTCACGTCAGCGGTGATATATGCTGCGTGTATCAGAATTCTGAGAACACTGTTAGTCTGGGAAGAATAGTGGCAACTATTTGCACATAAATCTAAATACGTGTGAATCGGTTTCTGATATACTGCATGGCCCCGAGTGCCATAATCTTTTGATTGTACCAAAATATCCAAAAATGGACGGCATTCCTCTTTCTCGATCTGCATTGTAAACTGGATGTGACTATGGATGCAATTCAGATGGTCAAAGAATTTGTAATTTGTTTTCACCATGGGGCCCACACGACAAACTTGTCATCAACATATCTCCAAAACACTGTAGGCTACAAGTTAATTAATAACGATAGCGGTTTCAGATTGGATAAATCCTGCAATTCGGAACTTTCTGTAAGAAACTTACGAAGACGTCGCCACAGTATAGCTCGCAACGGCGCAGCGATATGGCTACGTGGGTCGACTGTGCAGCCATAGACGTAATTCACGCACGTGTTGTACGTCTTTGCCCCAGATCATCGTCTCTGGGGCCTTGTGTATCTGTGGCCGCACGTGCAGTGCCGCGGTCCTCGAGTTTAAAAGGACGCACCGAATGCTGGAGCGTCAATGGAGATAGTATCGAAGACAGTGCTGCCAAAGCAGATTGACTAAACACAGCCTTCCGAAATACCTTCACAAAAGAAGCCGAATTAAATGTTCCAGGATTCGAATCGAGAGCAGCTACCAACATGAGTGACGTAGAAGTAAATATCCTCGGAGTAGTGAGGCAACTCAAATCACTTAATAAAGGCAAGTCTTCTGGTACAGACTGTATACCAATTACGTTTCTTTCGGAGTATGCTTATGCATTAGCTCCATACTTGACAATCATATACAACCGTTCGCTCGACGAAAGATCCGTACCCAAAGACTGGAAAGTTGCACATGTCACACCAATATTCAAGAAAGGTAGTAGGAGTAATCCGCTAAATTACAGGTCCATATCGTTAACGTCGATATGCAGCAGGACTTGAGAACATATATTGTGTTCGAACATTATGAATTACCTCGAAAGCCGCGCGGGATTAGCCGAGCGGTCTCAGGCGCTGCAGTCATGGACTGTGCGACTGGTTCCTCGGGCGTGTGTGTGTTTGTCCTTAGGATAATTTAGATTAAGTAGTGTGTAAGCCTAGGGACTGATGATCTTTGCAGTTAAGTCCCATAAGATTTCACACACATTTTAACATTTTTTGAATTACCTCGAAGGAAACGTCTATTGACACACAGTCAACATGGGTTTAGAAAACATCGTTCCTGTGAAACACAAGTAGCTCTTTATTCACATGAAGTGCTGAGTGCTATTGACAAGGGATTTAAGATCGATTCCGTATTCCTGGATTTCCGGAAGGCTTTTGACACTGTACCGCACAAGCAGCTCGTAGTGAAATTGCGTGCTTATGGAACATCGTTTGCTATGTGACCGGATTTGTGATTTCCTGTCAGAGAGGTCACAGTTCGTAGTAATTGACGGAAAGTCATCGAGTAAAACAGAAGTGATTTCTGGCGTTCCCCAAGGTAGTGTTATAGGCCCTTTGCTGTTCCTTGTCTATGTAAACGATTTGGGAGACAATCTGAGCAGCCGTCTTCGGTTGTTTGCAGATGACGCTATCGTTTATCGAGTAGTAAAGTCATCAGAAGATAGAAACAAACAGCAAAACGA
The DNA here is from genome assembly GCF_023864345.2 of Schistocerca serialis cubense. Classification (NCBI taxonomy): domain Eukaryota; kingdom Metazoa; phylum Arthropoda; class Insecta; order Orthoptera; family Acrididae; genus Schistocerca; species Schistocerca serialis. The sequence continues at coordinate 1,146,051,874 of NC_064639.1, read as the reverse complement.
TTTAGAAAAGGTATTTGTAAGCTGCGAAAATTGGTAGTTGACCCTAAATAACGAAAAGTGTGAGGTCATCCACATGAGTGCTAAAAGGAACTCAAACTTCGGTTACACGATAAATCAGTCTAATCTAAAAGCTGTAAATTCGACTGAATAGGTATTACAATTACGAACAACTTAAATTGGAAAGAACAGAGGAAAGGTTGTGGGGAAGGCTAACCAAATGCTTCGCTTTATTGGCAACACACTTAGAAAATGTAACAGATCTACTAAGGAGACTACCTACACTACGCTTGTCCGTCCTCTTTTAGAATACTGCTGCGCGGTATGGGATCCTTACCAGGTAGGACTGACGGAGTACATCGAAAAAGTTCAAAGAAAGGCAGGACGGTTTGTATTATCGCGAAATATGGGAGAGAGTGTCACAGAATTGATATAGTATTTAGGCTGGAAATCATTAAAAGAAAGGAGTTTTTCGCTGCGACGGAATCTTCTCACGAAATTCCAATCACCAACTTTCTCCTCCGAATGCGAAAACATTTTGTTAACACCGACCTACATAGGGCGGAGCGATCACCACTATAGAATAAGGGAAATCAGAGCTCATACGGAATGAAAAAATGTGTTCATTCTTTCCACGCGCTATACGAGATTGGAATAACAGAGAATTGTGAAGGTGGTTCGATGAACCCTCTGCCAGGCACTTCTGTCATCGGTTCTGACCTATTACAAATATTATATGTATGCTGATGACCTTCAGTTGTATCTAAGTGCGAAACTAAGCAATCTTAAGAAAGCTATTGAAAATTTCAATACTGACCTCGATGGACTATAAAAGTGGGCACAGGACATAGGACTAAAACTTAACCCATCTAAAATCCAAGCGGTACTTGTTGGTCACTTGTTAGCCCAAAACTTCGGGAATCCGTACCATCTCTTATCATAAATGGAGCAAATATTAACTTCTGTCCCTTGCAAAGAGTTTGGGAGTAATAATAGATGAAAATCTAAATTGGACAGAGCACGTAACTGCAGTGTGCAAAAAAGCATTAGCATCCATTGATGTCCTAAAAAAAATATAAAAAAACTCTTCTCTTTCGATCTGAAAAAGAAATTAGTACAAACGATTATACTCCCAATCATTGACTACGGCGATATTATCCCACAAGGCCTCTCTCAGGAAAATTCGCGACGTCTGGAACTGGTCATGAATGCCTGCGTGCAATATATCTGTGACGTTCGACTTTTTTTTATCACATTTCACCAGCATATGCAAAATTGTCCTGGCTGCGTGCGGATAAACGCAGAGATTTCCATACACTCTGTCTCATCTACTGCCTTATAAATGCACACTGTCCCTCATATCGCTCCTCGTCCTTAACGCTTATGTCGGAACAGCACGACAGAAACACACGTTCCCATCATAATAAAATCCTCTCTGTTCCACTGCATCGCTCAGTCACCTCCTCCAAGTCCTTTACAGTAGCGAGTACCCGACTCTGCAATAACATCCGTCGTTATGTTAGAGAACTTAAAAACATGTCCGGCTTCAAAAAACAGTCAATGACGTATCTACTTAAGCAACAGTAATGCCTTCCTCTGTACATGAATGCACTTCAGCTCATTACTTCTTTCTCCCTCCTTAAATCTCCCTTCCCCAAAACTCGCTACACTAGTAAACATCTACTTTACACACCAAGATATTAATGTACATCTGCACAAATCTTTCTTTACTATTGCCAATTTTTCTCATGTTTATCATTATTATTTGATTTTTTTACTGTTATTATTATTGCTTTTATCATAATATGTATGTATAGCACCTGTTGTAAAAATACTGACTGCGTTTGCTTTATTAGGTCTTAGTCATTACTCTTAATTCATATTATCACTAAAGTAATCTAATTTTCTTATTGAAACTATTGTCAAGATGTAACTCTGATGTGTGAAATGATGCATGTGTGGAACACTGGCCCTAATCTGATCAGATTAAATAAATAAATAAATTTGATTTGCAGAGTGTCCATGTAGATATATATGTAAATGTGTTGTGTACATAGTTCCGCGTAGTCAGCGCGTACACAACTTTCCCAATAGAGCGCGCCCCGCTAAGCACAACAGCGCAGGCGCAGCGCTCGTCCGTCTCCGCACTACGAGATGGTGCTGTCTTAGAGACGGACCAAATTCTGTTTCCGCCGATCCGCGTATTAATATGTAATGCAGCCAATGAGAGTGCTGCTAAGGTAGAATCTTTTCTCCTCGCGGATCACACTCGCGCAGTGATACCTGAACGCACGAGGTATTATGACGAGTGTACAGACCTCCGATTAGTCAGTCTGCATTAGTCTGCATTGGTCTGCATTTGTCTGTACCAGTCTATAGCCAAGTTTCAGTCTGCGCCTAATAAGATTACCATATTCCTGTACATAGCCATGGAGATAAATGAATAGACACTTTGTCAAGTATCAGAGATATGTGAGAATAAGATTAACGTACCAAGACCAAAGGAACTTCAGATTGTCAATTGTAAATAGCATCCAGAACCAAGTAGAGTTATTTTTATGCTGGTTATTATTTTAATAAATGTGTTTGAAAATTAATCAAGTTCTGTTTGAAGTAGGTCACCGTCAATCTGCTACTCTAAGCGTGCAAATGGCATTTCTATCGTCTGACCTAACGGCAGAAGATAAACACGCGACGATAAGACCACGAGACATATTGCTGACACTCGCCTACTACGGTAGAGCGACAAGTCAAATAATCTGATGCTGTGTGTACCGAAGGTCTTACAGTACGCACACCACAAGATGTAGATGTCAGTCATGCGGCCCTAAGTTCTCCCAGCTCAGACTTCGCCACGCGCAGCCGTAGAACGGAAAAAGAAACGGTGGGTTTCGATGGGGGTGGCCACGCGGCTATCGGCGATCGACATCCATTACGGGCTGCAAACACGGGCGTCAGCGGCGCCCAGGGAAAATAGCCGCGCGCGCGCTATCGGTGGGGATCGTGGAACGAGGGGAGAGCGTGCGTGCGGGCCAGTCACGGCAGCGCAGCACGCGAGCGCCGGCCAATCAGCGCGCGACCTCGTAAATATTTGATGCGCGCCGCGCCGCGCCGCGCAGGCAACGACCGCCGTGGGCCGCGCGACAGCTGCTGCGCGGCTGTACGGCTGTCGGTGTGCGCCAGACACTGTGTGCGCCTGCCCATAACGAGTGGCGCGGGCGTTCGCCAGCGTCGTTAGCTCTGGGAATAGCTGCTGACGAGTACGCAGTATTGGCAGCGAACGGAAATGTTGTGGCACATCTGTTACACGAAATGGACACGTCAAATCAAATGCAGTGTCTGGTAATGTGCCAGATCAAATAAGGGACTTTCAAAAGCCTTATGGAATAGTTAATAAGGGAAATGCGCCTAATGTCATGTGGCGTAACTCGTGAGTCACGTGTCGCTAAACACACTCCTGGGGGGGGGGGGGGAAATTTAGAAAGGATTGTTGCATACCCTTAGAGGTATTGGGGCAACGGACTTGCCGCAGTGGATACACCGATTCGCGTCAGATCAACTAAGTTAAGCGCTGTCGGGCGTGGCCGGCACTTGGCTGGGTGACCATCCTGGCCAATATGTGATGGTGATATTGCCATGTTTCGGGGTTCACTCCGCCACGGGATGCCAATTGACGAGCTACTCGACCGAATTGTAGCGGCTCCGGTCAAAGAAAACCACCGTAACGACCGGGAGAGTGGTGTGCTGACCACACGCCGCTCCTGTCCGCATCCTCAACTGAGGATGACACGGCGGTCGGATGGTCCCGATGGGCCACTTCTGGCCTGATGACGGAGTGGTTAGAAGTTATCAGTTCACTGAAGACAGCAACAGTGCATAAGGAGAACATTGAGTCGTTCCATTTACAGATCAGTACCACAAGTGGTAGTGAGCACCAGATAACGACTCATGCCGAAGCGCCCACACTTGTATGTGGTATAGCCTCCGTAGGCGGCAATGCAGTCCCTGACTCTGTCATCCAGTCAGTCGTACTGATAGTGAATACTTTCGTGGGATACGTTATACCACATCTACTAGACTTGTTCTTGTAGCTCTGCAACAGCTGTTGGTTGACGAGTCGCATGAGTCACTTCTCGTCCCATTAGATTCCACAAGTGTCGACTGGACACAAGACCGAGATCTTAATGGGCAGGGAAGTTGCGCCACGACTTTCAGACGGCGTTAAATTTCACGAACAGCGTACGGACGAGCATTATTGTGTAAGAACAACACATCACTTTACTGCTGGAAGAACGGGAAAAAGAATGGGTCTGCAGTATTCTGCATGTACCGGCTGCTGCTTGACGTCCCCTCCAGAAACACCAAACGTGAACGAGAATTGCAGCTTGTTGCACAGTAAGGTCTGGGGTGGGTGGGGCCAGTGAGTCGTGAACGAACTGATTCTATGAAACAGAACTCACCAGATCCACATCATAAACACAAACTGTAGTATCATTGCCACAGATGCTACTACAACGCCGCGCCAACACAAGGTTGGCAGCCCGTCGTCTGCCGTGCAGAGCGCAGTCTAGCGGGCTGTGCAGCTCGACGGAACTGGAGTGTGCCTCGTCCACTTCTTAGCTAGATCTCAACCTAGGCAGACGCACTTTCGTATTCGGCCCTCAACCAGTTCTGTAATATTTGCATTGATTCTCTGAGGAGGGCCCATCACGCTTAGTCCCTGAGAATATGTTGTATTAGTTATTAGCCGTAGCTACAGTCCTACAAACTACTGAAGATAAGTAATTTCATTGTACTATGTGTTTCTTGAATAATAATCGTTCTGTCTAACAGTGTGCCGTACCGCATATGATTGGAACCTGGAGTCTTTCAGCCCCTATCAACTCTGCCTCCTACTTGTTTGCATTTAGTAACGAGCTGAAAACACCCACTCCTTTTGTGCCTCTAAAGCAGGGCCGGCCAAACGCTGCACAGAGTGCAGACGTGCGGAAGTGCTCCACAAGTGCGCACGTGTGCGACAGCGAGCGACAGCGACATCTGTTATTAGACATGTGTCCCAAATGAACGGCGGCGGCTCCACTTCCCTGTTTATGTGGTACAAGCAAGAGCGCAACATACCCAGTCTCGTTTACCCTTGGTAACCGCAACCTTAACAGAGAAGTACTAAGAAATGGCAGGTACTGTGAAAAAGCAAAGGACGGGGGATCTATGTTCTCAGTCGTTTAAAAATGACTGGGAACTGCAATTCTTTTTTGTAGCCGTTGGTGAAAACTCACAATGTTTGCTGTGCCGCCGAATAATAGGCGGCCAGCGTAAGTTTTCAATTGAAAGACACTACAATACATATCACAAAGACGAGTGTAGTGTACTCAACAGTGAAGAACGGCAAGCAAAATTAAATGTCCTTAAGAAAATGGATGAGACACATCAACTCGATTGTCATTTCTCATGACCAGTGATAAACGTGTTTGGATTTATTCCTTTCATAATTAAAAATTATTGTTTACTAATTGTGCATTATTGCCTCATTCTTCTCCATGTTACATTATTATCAGGAAAGTTGGTCATTAAACTGATTGTTCCAATTTATACTTACATTTAGGTTTTTTTTTAATGTGTGAAGGGCTACGCTCAGCTGAAGTCGATAAAGCATAACATTCATCTAATTTTCGGTTATTATGCAGATTCCAGACGTAACTGATGAAAGGTATAGGAATAATGGTATTGAAATAACAGGTGATCATCGAGAGGTCTGCGGTTATCATTCTGTTCAGAGGTCAGTGAGACAGAAATTATGTGGGTGTAACTGAGGGCACCGAGAATTAGTTATACGAAAACTTGCATTAGTTCAATGTTATCTGAAATCATGAATAAGTGCTCTCTTTCTTAAATACTAGATCAAAAACATTACGCGTGTTTACATGCTGCATTACTAAAACCCCCCGGTTGTTAACTGTATTACTTGTCTTACTTTGTTACACTGTTAACATAAAAGTAGACGTCTCAATGAGTAGACTGTGACAGTATTTTAAATGTTTAATACGCGAAATACCTTCCCATGGTTGGCTTGCAAGCTGTAGAAAGAACACTAGAATGCGCCGGTACAGAGTATCCCAGCAAGTGGATAAAGTGACACCTGTGCATAGAAACGCACTACTTGAACGCTGATGGCTGCGGCGTGCACGCTGTAACCCGGAAGTTGCACATGTGCAGGAGCACCGCACGCGTGCAGAATTTCTGGCCGGCCCTGCTCTAAACAGTGAGACCCAATACAAACGACCATCACTTGTGTGCAAGCCATCCATCTTCCAAGTGATCCTCTGACGGCACCAGTCGAGTTGTGCACGTCGATGCTGCAGCGTGAGTGGAAGATGGACTGGAAGAGTGTGTGCCCGTAGTGCCACTGGTGCGCAACAGTTCATGTTGACACGTCTGGGCTCACAATCCCTCTCACCTGTGCTGTGCTAGCTGTACGATCTGCCACTGCTACCCTTACAGTATGACGATCCTGGCGAGAGTCTGTACTGTATGGACATCTAGAATCTTGCCTGTGTGATTGGCAATGACCACAGATACCAACATCGTTTCACAACTGACACAGCACGTCCAACTTACGTTGCAGTCCTCTGAATCGGCTATCCAGCCACAATTTGACCCAATTTAAACTTACTCAGCTGCCTGTAGGAAGCACGGATAGGTGTCCGTCGCATGGTTGCCTGCTTACGTCACATCTTTGTACCACACTGAGGCTTCTGGCTGCGAGTATTCTCTGTTAAAGTGTAGACACAGATGGCGCTCTTGTAGCTATGCCACTACGCTCTCAGTGGCGGGCCACGCTGAAACCATTATCAGTACATCTACTATCCCCCCCTTCCCCCGCCCCCCGTCGGCATAGGCCATCATCTGAACAAAATCGACGTTGTCTTTCTAGGTGTACTACTTTTTTCCGACAGTGTAATTATTGCTGTTGTTTTAGCCGAAATTTTGTGGATGGATAAGCAGAGTTTGTTAAGTCTTGAGTATTGAACTCGTTTGATTCGCCGTTGCTGGAAAGTCGTGAGAAAGGTACATTGCAAACTTAGGACGTAGGGTGACAGAGAAGTGGATTTCCTGGACGTTTCCTGAATTCCCTCAAGAAGGACATAACAGCTGAGAATACTGGCGCAGGTAACGATCCAGCCAGGCCGTGGTACCGCACCACACCTTCTCAGAGCTGTGCGAAAGGCTACTGGGGATAAATAGAAATGGCTTTGGTCTTTTATAGAAGCATGGGCAGAGAAAGAGCCACTACTATACTGCCGTAGACCAGTGTGTGACCTACCTGCATTTTGCGCCCAGACGAATTTTTAGCCAATCGGGGTGAAAGCTCATCCAATACCAATTCCTAGTCAGTTTAAGAGCATATTAGAAGCACCTCTGGAGAAAATTCTGCTGACTTCTCTTGCATTTATGAACGTGAGGAGAAATTATCGGCTGTCACGATGGCAAAACATGAGATTCCTCCCCTCGACCAGTAGCGAAGAAGAGTGGTCAGGAACAGACAGAGTAGAGTTCACCATTTGGGGGACGTTACATCGTGAACATATCGCGAGATCTTCAGCCCAGCCTGCCGCTTCTTTCCCTGTTCTATTTGCCAAAGTGTCAGGTTTTGCATTTGCGGTGCCTTTCTTCTGAGCAGCTCGCAACTTCTGTGTTTATTGCACGACGTCAGCTTCCTTTTTATGGTAGATATCTTGTACCTGGAACGAGCCGGCCAGACTTCGAAAGATCATTAACTTTTCGAGTAGCAGTCTTCCACAGAGCATTCAGGTGCGTTCAGCACTTATTCAGTGCACGGAATGTATACAGGAATTTTATCTCAACAATGGGTAGTTTGTTCCTGCATATAATTCCATGTGCAGTAATTTCATTGTCGATGACATGGTGAACTGTCATCATAGTTTTCCTTGATCTGTGAGTCATTTAATTTTCTGAATCAGTCAGTTAACGAGTAACTTTAACGAATACAAACGTTTCTGTCTACTAAAAAAATTTGGTGAGTTGACCCATTTCTCTGAATAAGTATCATCGTGCGGCTCTACAAGCCTGTGCATTCAATGTGTCGGCCTTCCAGGTCCCATTATCTCGAACATTTCTTGATTTGCCAGGAGGGATAATAATTTTCATTTCTTTTGATTGCGAATTTTTTGGGGTTTAGTTATTGGTAATTAAACTCTACCTGCTATCGAAGTGAGCAGCGTGAGTGGATATTATTGTCAGCGTCATTCGGTGTTGTAAGCCTACAAGGTATGTAACAGCTGCTAGAATTAATCGCGTTATGAGTTCGATAGTGTGGCAGGCAGAATGCGCCTACTCTTGCCGAATCCCAGAAGGCTCACACGAATACCGAAGTATTACACATAAAAAGCACACAACATTACAGTCTCACCGAACTGTCGTCAAATGCCTTTTCTGTACGTAACATAAGCAGCCTGTGAGCAGACCAGCAGAAATTTGTCTGTCTACACACTCGTCGAACCACATCACGACTATTTTTCGATGGCATCACTCTAATAGCAGACGGGAAAATTGAACAAACTTTCGGTTCCATATCTGATTTCCCGTGTCCTGTAACGTGGTATTTCCTTCCCATTAGGTGGGAGTCTACAAAATGTTTTTGGATTGGAGTTGAAGGTAGATATTGAAACATCTCGCCGCAACGAAAACCGCCTTTCTTTTGTTGATTTCCATCTCAGCTCGTATATCATATTCGTGATTCTCTCTCCCCTATTTCACAGTAAGACAAAACGAACTGCCCTTCGTTGAACCGCTTAAAATGTCTTCCGTCAAATAAGCCTGGTAACGATCTCATATCGCAAAGCATAACCCAGAAAAGGACGGAAAAAGGAATCGCAGGCACGCTCTTTAGTAGATTTCTTGCGTCTTCTAAAGGTTCTGCCAGTAAAACTTGCTCGTTTTTGATTCGTCTTCACCCTATGTTCTGTATGATGGTTCGATTTTAAGTTGGTCAAAATTGTTATCGCTAGGCATTTAGTTCAATCGACGACTTTAAAAGTTCTGTAATTTATCGTGCAACCGAAATCAAATGAATTTTTTTAGAGGAGAAAATGACATTCAACTGTGAAAAGGGGTACAAAAAATGTAGCTCATAGGCAAAAACAGTGGATATAACATCCATATAATGCAAAGAATGAACCACAAAATCAAAACACAGCTAAAGAAAAACTAAAATAAGCAGAGGACACACGCCCAACAAAACTTTGCAAACAACATAGACACTGAAGTAGACACAAATACACAGAACGGGAACATTCACGACATAACAAAAATAAATGGCACACCTTAACACACAAACGCAAATAAATCAAGTCAGAGAATGGTAAATATTTTGATGAATCAAAGATTATACCTTCCGCACAAAACAACAGACAATTCCAGACACATTTATATACTACAATAGAAAAACCTGACAAATACCATGAGGGTGGTATACACGAACTATAATGTTACGATTGCGAATAAGTCTGTCTGGGGATGACAGGCACGAACTTTAGTACTAGATACAAAGAACACATAAGGAACTGGAAGTATCAAAGTAGCCAATCTATCTCTTCTGCACACCTGATAAAGCATAAGCATTAACCACTTAACATGAAACAGGATATGAAAACTATTTGAATGGACGACTACAACAGAAAACTTCTAACGTTGCAGAAAAACTCAGAAACCTCGCATTCGGGAGGACGACGGTTCAAACCCGCGTCCGGCCCTTCTGTTTTAGGTTTTCTGTGATTTCCCAGAATCGCTTGAGGCAAAGGACGGGATGGTTCCTCTGAAAGGGCACGGCCGACTTCCTTCCCCATCCTTCGCTAATCCGATGGGACCGATGACCTCGCTGCTTGGTCCCCTCCCCCAAACCAACCAACCAACCAACCAACCGACCAACTAAAAACAAAAAAATGATATAGAGCATAACCAGAGTAAATAGTGACTTTATCTGGGGAGACGATCTATAATCGCTTCAAGCGATTTTTTTGTCCCCTCGCTTGACGTTTCGCTCGCCGCTGGGTGGAGAGCATTGAGAGCGCAAAGTATGAAGGGACGAGACACAGACCATCTGGGGAGAGTGCAGCTCTGGACGGTTAAAGAGAATGTGACAGTTGGGAGACATTTTAAATCAACTTCCAATCTCCACTCTTACCTTAAGTTTGAAAAATGTGTGTGAAATCTTATGGGACTTAACTGCTAAGGTCATCAGTCCCTAAGCTTACACACTACTTAACCTAAACTATCCCAAGGACAAACACACACACCCATGCCCGAGGGAGGTCTCGAACCTCCGCCGGGACCAGCCGCACGGTCCATGAGTGCAGCGCCTTAGACCGCTATTTTCTTTCCATTTTGTTCGTTGTTGATCGTTATGTTTGGTCATTTCTGACGTCACATGACATCCGTTCAAGTTCGTTGTTGATCCTTTCACTCAGATCTTTTATTACAGAGACAAACCAACGCTCTGACCGAACAAGCTGAGCTACCGTGCCGGCGACCACTCGGCTAATCCGGCGCGGCGCAAACAGATCATAACCTAACTAATCAATATATTCAATTAAATATTACCGCTGGCCAGACAACAGATGTAACCATATACGCAGAAGGTATAAAGGGAAGAACTGTCACATCACTAAGTTAAATTGCCATCTCTTGTTTCTTCCATTACGTACACCTTCAATAAATTTAAAAAGCATCCAAAAATATTATTTATCTCATTTATTATCATTATCTAAGTTAGCAACAACTTTAAACATAATTGTGTTTACCCATTTGTATTTACATATATGTTTTTTTATTTTTTTTATCCTTTTGTAAAATTTCTCTACAAAAAATTACTAGTAATAAAACTGAATTTGTATAATATAACATATGAAGACGAAATGGAATGGGATATAAGATACTGCGTGAAAAGTTTGACAGAGCACTGAAAGACCTGAGTCGAAACAAGGCCCCGGGAGTAGACAACATTCCATTAGAACTACTGATGGCCTTGGGAGAGCCAGTCCTGACAAAACTCTACCATCTGGTGAGACAGGCGAAATACCCTAGACTTCAAGAAGAATATAATAATTCCAATCCCAAAGAAAGCTGGTGTTGACAGATGTGAAAATTACCGAACTATCAGTTTAATAAGCCACAGCTGCAAAATACTAACGCGAATTCTTTACAGACGAATGGAAAAACTGGTAGAAGCGGACCTCGGGGAAGATCAGTTTAGATTCCGTAGAAATGTTGGAACACGTGAGGCAATACTAACCTTACGACTTATCTTAGAAGAAAGATTAAGAAAAGGCAAACCTACGTTTCTAGCATTTGTAGACTTAGAGAAAGCTTTTGACAATGTTAACTGGAATACTCTCTTTCAAATTCTAAAGGTGGCAGGGGTAAAATACAGGGAGCGAAAGGCTATTTACAATTTGTACAGAAACCAGATGGCAGTTATAAGGGTCGAGGGGCATGAAAGGGAAGTAGTGGTTGGGAAGGGAGTGAGACAGGGTTGTAGCCTATCACCAATGTTTTTCAATTTGTATATTGAGCAAGCAGTAAAGGAAACAAAAGAAAAATTCGGAGTAGGTATTAAAATTCATGGAGAAGAAGTAAAAACTTTGAGGTTCGCCGATGACATTGTAATTCTGTCAGAGACAGCAAAGGACTTGGAAGAGCAGTTGAACGGAATGGACAGGAGGATATACGGTGAACATCAACAAAAGCAAAACGAGTATAATGGAATGTAGTCAAATTAAATCGGGTGATGCTGAGGGAATTAGATTAGGAAATGAGACACTTAAAGTAGTAATGGAGTTTTGCTATTTAGGGAGTAAAATAACTGATGATGGTCGAAGTAGAGAGGATATAAAATGTAGACTGGCAATGGCAAGGAAATCGTTTCTGAAGAAGAGAAATTTGTTAACTTCGAGTATAGATTTAAGTGTCAGGAAGTCGTTTCTGAAAGTATTTGTATGGAGTGTAGCCATGTATGGAAGTGAAACATGGACGATAACTAGTTTGGACAAGAAGAGAATAGAGGCTTTCGAAATGTGGTGCTACAGATGAATGCTGAAGATAAGGTGGGTAGATCTTGTAACTAATGAGTTGGTATTGAATAGGATTGGGGAGAAGAGAAGTTTGTGGCACAACTTGACTAGAAGAAGGGATCGGTTGGTAGGACATGTTTTGAGGCATCAAGGGATCACAAATTTAGCATTGGAGGGCAGCGTGGAGGGTAAAAATCGTAGAGGGAGACCAAGAGATGAATACACTAAGCAGATTCAGAAGGATGTAGGTTGCAGTAGGTACTGGGAGATGAAGAAGCTTGCACAGGATAGAGCAGCATGGAGAGCTGCATCAAACCAGTCTCAGGACTGAAGACCACAACAACAACAACAACATGTAAAATCACACAATGTACAATGTGCTATATAACAACAGACAGCCGGGCTTTACCTGAAAAATAAATAAAGTAAGTAGGTTGGGAGATCGAGCAGCTTGCTGTGCTCTCCTAGATTATTGGTTTAGCGGCGGGTACTAGATGGCGTGGCTTGGAAATGTGTCCTAATGATGGTGACAGACAGCAATCAACGTCGAGCATTGTGTGTGGATGCATATGTAACGACGGCTGTGTTGGCAGTGTGATGTCTGAAGTGTGTATCAGCGGAAGTGCACGTTTAAGAATGTGAAGTGTTATTTAACCGTCTTACACGGACTTGGCTCACACGGGCTTGTATTGGGATACACCGTCCAGTATGGAACTAAGGTCCACGTTGCATCGAGTTGCGTCGGCCCTTCTAACCGCACTGGGCGGTGGAATTGGGTGGCTCGCAAAGTATAGTGTACTGTGGATGCTATGCTTCTTTAGTTGGCTTCACGCTGTAAGGTGTTTTGCCTGATGAAGGCAAACCTCACTATGCAGTTATAAGAGTGAGCATCTGCTAGTCTATGAAATAAACTCTTTTCCTTGCCAGTAGTTTGATTGTTTGAGTGGAATCTCGTCCATTGTTCAACTCTCATTGACGTTTATTAGTTTTAAGTATGTATCTTTTCTTGTTTGTTACGTTTACCAGCTAATATGTTGACCAAATGTACAAAAATGGTTTTGCTACTAAATGTTGTTTTTAAGATTTATTTAAATTGTCTTTTTGTGGTTTAGATTTTACAGTGTGTTTTAAGCGGTACTATGGTATATCAAAAGAGACTGTAATCTAATTATTGTAAGTATGAATTATTGGTTCATTAATTCACGGCAGTGAACGTTCGTAAACTGTTTTGGTACTGGACGGTTACAGTTATGTTCGATTTCTTAGGAGAAAATTAACAGCTGCATCGTTATTGCGACACCATTTAGGAAAAGCCGTGTTTTTTAAATTCAAAGCTGTATTTTAAAGAAATATAATGGTTCTGGTTGTGCCCAAGACATTCTTTAATTAACAACTGCTAGAATTTAGGTCGATTATTTTTTTAATTCTGGTGGGCTTCACAATAATTGTGTTTTAGTGGTTATAGTATGTTCGTTTCTTGTTTTACAAGTCACCTGCACCATTCTGTAATCAAATTGCTAGTGCAAGCGGCCGCAGATGGTTGAACAGTGTTTCAATTAATGATGCTTTTAGTTACGGCTATTTAGTTAATGTAAAACCTTTGCAATAAAGGGTTGTGAGTTTAAAAATATTTACCTTTAGGATACGTTCCTAGTACTCCAGAATTTGAACGTAACTTATCCTTTTCCTTGTGTTTATGACTGCCCTAATGCTGTGTTTTATTTGTTTGAAATGTAATCCTAAATTAATAGAGAATACAGATACACAGCTTGGTCTCAAGGAAGTCTCAAAATTTCCATATTCAGCCGGGGCGGGGGACGATATGGTGGGAAGGGGAGGGGGGACGGCCAATTTATATACCACGACAGACATTAAAATAATTAAATAACTGCGACTCCCTCCACTCAGAATTCGACCTTTTTCCTAACGCTGAACGTACCACATACAATAATACACGCTCACATCTAACAAACGAATATCAACCCATATACAGACGCAACAGGACAATCAGAAGAGGAATGCGCAACACACAGCTACAGCTGGCAACACTACATAGAGCGAACAAACAGAACTAACACAGTGAAAGAATGAAGGTGATATGTCCAGTCGAATTGTGCTCGAAAATGTGAACATCGGACATCCTGGCGTTAGGAGGTCAACTAAGTGCAATCCCAGGGTGATAAAAAAGAATAATAAGATCACGAAATCGTAAGTAGAACCATGAGTTAAACTTTACGAATCTTACACTCCAAAATATTGATTGTTACTTAAAAACGAGAGAGTAACAAAAACTATAATACAGCAGCATAAATCAAATTTTCATGCAAAGCATTTATTGTGTACATGAAACAAATAAGTATTAGCTTTACAGGCCACTAAAGATACTTCATAAAAATTGAAAAGCGTATGGCGTGAAACAGTCTTCCACTTAGTTGCAAGACGGACCGCATATAAAAGAGTCTTATTAGTGTATACAAGCCCAGCCTACGTGTAGGAACAATTTTTTTTCTGATGTGAGACTAGTGTGTCGAATGCATTTTCATAACTCCGTCCACAGGCGTTGTAAATACCATTAAACTTGAAAGAGGTCTGATCCGCGATCAAAGGATTTCATCACTACAACATCGTGTCGGATAATCAATTGACATAACTAACATCTGGGTCCTAAGTCACTTGGCCACTTTGGTTGCTCACACTGATTAGGAGAGATGTCGACCAGTACATTCCACACTGTGTGCATTTAGTGAACAAGATGACGCGTGCGCCTTCTCCCGCACAACCTAACTAGGCGCAAATTGAGACGCATATAGCGCGTGTGGCGCGACGCAGCGCAGCGCGCGTTTTTGTAACATCCCAGGTTCAAGTGGGACCGCGCAAACTGCGACGCGACGCGACTGGGACGCTACACGCGGCTTCCCCAGGTCGCGCGGCGTTGTGGTTGAGGCACAGTTTCTCGCGCGTGCCTCTCTAGCACCGTGCGAAATATGAGGCGGGGAGCGGAAGAGTAGCCCGGCCATATGCTCACATCCGAACGGCGCATATGAGGGTGGTACTATTCCCCATACGACAAATTTTGCCTTACTGTATACTAAATTTGATTGCTTTTGGGTAGTGTTTCGTTTTTCGACATTTAAACGCTCCAGCTTTCTTCGTAAGTACATTATACTTTTCTGTTATTTATATCTTTATAGTTTTGTTTTGTTTTGTTTTTCTTCCGTCAATAAAAATGCAGATTTCAGTAACTGATGAGCCATTGGGCGCTGGAATTGAATCATATGCCTCCGCGATGTTTTCAGATCGCAACAACGGGCAGTGGGTAGTGAACAAGGAAGCAAGGAATATTATAAAATGATGTGATTAAGAATCAAGGCAGGCAAATAAAACAAGGTTATCTTCTCGCTGCCTAGTACCGGGTTATTACAAATGATTGAAGCGATTTCACAGCTCTACTATAACTTTATTATTTGAGATATTTTCACAATGCTTTGCACACACATACAAAAACTCAAAAAGTTTTTTTAGGCATTCACAAATGTTCGATATGTGCCCCTTTAGTGATTCGGCAGACATCAAGCCGATAATCACGTTCCTCCCACACTCGGTGCAGCATGTCCCCATCAATGAGTTCGAAAGCATCGTTGATGCGAGCTCGCAGTTCTGGCACGTTTCTTGGTAGAGGAGGTTTAAACACTGAATCTTTCACATAACCCCACAGAAAGAAATCGCATGGGGTTAAGTCGGGAGAGCGTGGAGGCCATGACATAAATTGCTGATCATAACCTCCACCACGACCGATCCATCGGTTTTCCGATCTCCTGTTTAAGAAATTCCGAACATCATGATGGAAGTGCGGTGGAGCACCATCCTGTTGAAAGATGAAGTCGGCGCTGTCGGTCTCCTGTTGTGGCATGAGCCAATTTTCCAGCATGTCCAGACACACGTGTCCTGTAACGTTTTTTTCGCAGAAGAAAAAGGGGCTGTAAACTTTAAACCGCAAGATTGCACAAAACACGTGAACTTTTGGTGAATTGCGAATTTGCTGCACGAATGCGTGAGGATTCTCTACCGCCCAGATTCGCCCATTGTGTCTGTTCACTTCACCATTAAGAAAAAATGTTGCTTCATCACTGAAAACAAGTTTCGCACTGAACGCATCCTCTTCCATGAGCTGTTGCAACCGCGCCGAAAATTCAAAGCGTTTGACTTTGTCATCGGGTGTCAGGGCTTGTAGCAATTGTAAACGGTAAGGCTTCTGCTTTAGCCTTTTCCGTAAGATTTTCCAAACCGTCGGCTGTGGTACGTTTAGCTCCCTGCTTGCTTTATTCGTCGACTTCCGCGGGCTACACGTGAAACTTGCCCGCACGCGTTCGACCGTTTCTTCGCTCACTGCAGGCCGACCCGTTGATTTCCCCTTACAGAGGCACCCAGAAGCTTTAAACTGCGCATACCATCGCCGAATGGAGTTAGCAGTTGGTGGATCTTTGTCGAAATTCGTCCTGAAGTGTCGTTGCTCTGTTATGACTGACTGATGTGAGTGCATTTCAAGCACGACATACGCTTTCTCGGCTCCTGTCGCCATTTTGTCTCACTGCGCTCTCGAGCGCTCTGGCGGCAGAAACCTGAAGTGCGGCTTCAGCCGAACAAAACTTTATGAGTTTCTCTACGTATCTGTAGTGTGTCGTGACCATATGTCAATGAATGGAGCTACAGTGAATTTATGAAATCGTTTCAATCATTTGTAATGGCCCTGTATGCTGGCGTATCTGTAAGACCTGTTACAAAAATTTAGATAGGGATAATCTCCACAGATGTGGTCCCTTTGTGGTCCTGGTAAAAAGCGTCAAAGAAGTATAGAAGTCTCACTGTGGCTCTGAGCACTATGAGACTTAACTTCTGAGGTCATCAGTCCCCTAGAACTTGGAACTACTTAAACCTAACTAACCTAAGGACATCACACACATCCATGCCCGAGGCAGGATTCGAACCTGCGACCGTAGCAGTCTCGCGGTTCCGGACTGAAGCGCCTAGAACCGCTCGGCCACTGCGGCCGGCAAGTCTCACTGTGATTACTCTGATACGGATGTAATAATGTAATAGATACACTGTATTACTTGCATGTGAACATCACATTTCTACTGCAAGCTAGAAACAGTCGAAAAGCAGTCACAAACAACAATGTTTTAATTGGTTCGCAGTGATAAAAGAAAACATTTCAATTGTTGCATGGACATTATCAGCATTAATAAACTAATTATACAACAACAGGCTACACAAATGAAGAAAATGGTCGGTATTATTACGAAAGTAGGAATATCCTAAAAGAGTGTTATGATTAGATATATTTAATTTGTTGAAATGTACAGATGACGAAGGCAGATCTACGTTCATGACAATATTTTTCGAACTCCAACTTACAAGGCACACATGGCTAGCTTCTGCATTCCTGTCGCTCGCATTATCCTCGGCTGCTGACAATACACTGACCATTGTGTTGTCCGACCGATCAGTCGTATTTTTTTCTAAATAAGTATATTATTCGCGATCACACACTGTCAGTTTGTCAAGCCGTAGGTGAGTGACCAGTATCTGGCATGTGCCTGTCATTACGCCTGAAGGAACGCTCGTCATTATTTTAATACCGCTCAGAACAAGAGAAGGATAAAATCCTTTGGTAAGTTTCCATTCCAGTCGCTCAGTGTTAAAAATACAATGGGTTGTGGGGATGCCACAAAAATTCCAACAGAATTGGCAATCTATTTTTGTGTGAGTTGTTAGCCTTTTCTCATTCGAAGAAGCATCACCGTTTGTGAGTAACGGCCACATTTCTCTTGATGACTGGTTTAATTGTACTTCCTTTGTCATAGTGTAATTTGTCAAACTTATCTCACACTAGCTATTGAGACAGAATTCCGAAACGGAGTGCCTCATTAAACAAGTAATTGGCAATCACAGAGCTCCAAAGCTTACGAAAAACCTCATAGTGTCGGTTTGGAGTAACATAAAAGAAAAAATTTCGTATTTATTTTCATTCTAGGAAGGTCTTGTTTCGCTAGCTGTCGATAACTCTTAAAAAATTACAGTCACTGGAGTGAAATAAATAAAAAGGGAAGTATAAGTACTGATACATAGATAAGAAAGTTCCGTGTGTTTAAGAATTGGCAAAACACTCTCCTCCTTGTGTGCTATCATTCGCCAAACTTTCGTTTCGATGTCTCGAGCTGTTTAGGAGATATGAGAGATGTTGCGAGTATTTCATTCTCGCGGGCGTGAGATCGGAAGTGAGCCCGCTACATGGGATCCATTTTCTCGAGATCGGAGGCAGATATAGACCTCCTCCCAAGTCTAAACAAAAATTCAGCATGTTAGCTAAATTTCATACGCACCAACATATGGTGTAATACTCACCAAACGCAAAATCATAGCGACCCCTAATTTTCGTTGCATACTTTTTGAGTTTTGGGTAGTGCCTTACTAAAATGTGTACATCACAATAAGAATGGTCTTTAGCGAGTTAAGGGGCACTTCGCCACGAAGCTGAGATATAACGCTACAAGTATGGCAAAAATCATATATTTCCAGTGAATAGTGTCTGTAAAATCGTTTGAGAAAGATAACAGGTTGCGTGCGCTTCGGTTCTGTCAGCGCAGAGAGACGCCAGTCGGTGCCTGCGAGTTATGGTGTACGCGTCGCAATAAGGGCTGGACCCGCGCCACTCGTGCGGCACGTGTGTGTCGCGCTGTAGTGTCGTGTCACGTCACACGAGCTACACGCGTCTCAATTTGCGCCTAGCCTAACGCTGGCTTAAATGGTACAATGCAGACACTTCTTTCTCGAGAACCGCGGCCAGTTCTCTGATGCTTGAGTGACCTTGTTTCTCGTAAGTTTTTATTCACAGTAACAAAAATCTTAGAAATAAGATGTCGCTTGTGGCGAAACTTTCTCCGTACACTCGTTCCCATTTCCGCATAGTACATCCAACTGCACCAGATCTTAAAGGCATTTCTGGCAGGTCTTGAAGCCAGAGTGCGCCACGTTATAAGTCTAATCTTGAACTGTAAACAGCGCAAATTGCTCTGCAGAGAGGTCACAGCCGTCTGTGTGCTGTATCTCAGGTTGCTCATTCAACACCGCATTCCAACGAAATAGTCGTTTTCCAGCGTTGCTTCCGTAACTCAAGATAATTTTCGGTCATCTAACATGTGGACATCTGGCACAATTCTTACACCGAAGATCTGGGATACTTTTCATCCGTCTGCCATGTAATTCGCCTGCTAATACTTAACGTCGTACATGTTTTTGTTGTGGTCTTCAGTCCTGAGACTGGTTTGATGCAGCTCTCCATGCTACCCTATCCTGTGCAAACTTCTTCATCTCCTACTCCCTACTGCAACCTACATCCTTCTGAATCTGTTTAGTGTATTCATCTCTTGGCCTCCCTCTACGATTTTTACCCTCCACGCTATACTAAATTGGTGATCCCTTGATGCCTCAGAATATGCCCCACCAACCGATCCCATCTCCTAGTCAAGTTGTGCCACAAATTTCTCTTCTCTCCATTTCTATTCAATACCTCTTCATTAGTTATGTGATCTACCCATCTAATCTTCAGCATTCTTCTGTGGCACCACATTTCGAGAGCTTCTATTCTCTTCTTGTCTAAACTATTTATCGTCCACGTTTCACTTCCATACATGGCTACACTCCATACAAATACTTTCAGAAACGACTTCCTGACACTTAAATATATACTCGATGTCAGTAAATTTCTCTTCTTCAGAAACGCTTTCCTTGCCATTGCCAGTCTACATTTTCTTTCCTCTCTACTTCGACCATCGTCAGTTATTTTGCTCCCCAAATAGCAAAACTCCTTTACTACTTTAAGTGTTTCATTTCCTAATCCAATTCCCTCAGCATCCCCATTATTTAATTAGACTACGTTCGATTATTCTAGTTTTGCTTTTGTTGATGTTCATCTTATATCCTCCACGTCGTACATAAAAACTACAAAATTATTGTCCATACACCTGAGATGCTTATTTTTTAGGTGTAAATTGTGAACTGGTATTGTTTCATACGAAGAGGTTCTTATTTCGGAGACAATAAACTAAGTGTTGAAGTACTTCATGAAGAGTGCCATTTGCCCGCAGCTTCGTTTGTTGCTGTTAAACTTGATACATTAATGAAGACTAATGATTCATTCTAGCCTTAGCAAAGTCTGGCTCGCAGAATCTTATTCTGTCTCATGACGGGCTAACTGACTATTAGACTTACAATTAGATTTTTTTCCTATGTTCCTGCTGTTAATACTGCAACACGCTCGAAGTATTCAGCATGCTACTTTTATAGGGGATAGAACGGTAGTTCGTAGGCTCTGGGAATATTCCTGCAGCCGTGAATCATCTTTATCAACTATGAAGCAGCGCTTCTCTGGTGAAATATTAAAGCCCTTAGCGTATAATCTGCATGCACCACTTACAAGGCAGCCCGAGTGGCTAATGCAATGATTTATAGATATAAGATTAACGTCTCTTGGCGTCTAGGATACCGGAAAGCTCTCCGGCGCCTTTATCGATTATTTGTGAAGGGCCCTTCATTATGGCTAATCAGCCAAGAGGTCAGAGCGCCCTTCAGTCGGAGGAAAAGTTAAAAGCGAGCTCGGGGGTCTCTCTGAGGCAGGCGACGGGCAGCCCACCGCAGGGCGATCGTACAGTTTTTGGTTCAGTTTATAATTTTTGGAGTCAGCAATAACACCATTTACCATTGTGCATCCTGAAATTTTTCCGACTTACTTAGAACTAGATAACGTTTCGGAAAGGCTACCGATCGTTGTTTACTACCAAGCAAGATATTTAAATTAGCAGCCTATCAGTCATCCCGTGCGTCGACGAGAAATGACATAAGCTGCCCAGGTAGCACTCTTTATTAGCGTGCATTTTAAGCATCCGAATTTTCCTTTCAGTATGTTGGCTCCGTTTCGTCTAACAAGTCCAGAATTCTCAGTATACCTATCAAGAAAGTCGCTTACGCACCCGCCCTATAATACTCCAAACATTCTGAGACCGGTAAAGTATGATTTACTGCCGATAAAGGCTGGAGTTCATAAAAGAAGTGCTCAGCGTGATGTATCTAATGTTGGACACACCTTACGCACCGTGTGGAAGAGAATCCTAGACACTACATTCGCCTATTGAAATCAATCAAATTTGTTAATGCTGAACGTTGCATCTCGCCCGAACATTGATTGAAACATAAGAAAACAACACTTAGGGCCATAGCAACTTTGCTTGGGGATTACTTTACTTCAGAATTCAGGGACGCAAGCAAGGTGGAAAACCTCAGTAACGGTGATCAGATGGATCAAGTATGAATACTATTAATTGTTGTTGTTGTTGTGGTCTTCAGTCCTGAGACTGGTTTGATGCAGCTCTCGATGCTACTCTATACTGTGCAAGCTTCTTCATCTCCCAGTACCTACTGCAACCTACATCCTTCTGAATCTCCCTCTACGATTTTTACCCTCCACGCTGCCCTCCAATGCTAAATTTGTGATCCCTTGATGCCTCAAAACATGTCCTACCAACCGATCCCTTCTTCTAGTCAAGTTGTGCCACAAACTTCTCTTCTCCCCAATCCTATTCAGCACCTCCTCATTAGTTACGTGATCTACCCACCTTATCTTCAGCATTCTTCTGTAGCACCACATTTCGAAAGCTTCTATTCTCTTCTTGTCCAAACTAGTTATCGTCCATGTTTCACTTCCATACATGGCTACACTGCATACAAATACTTTCAGAAACGACTTCCTGACACTTAAATCTATACTCGATGTTAACAAATTTCTCTTCTTCAGAAACGATTTCCTTGCCATTGCCAGTCTACATTTTATATCCTCTCTACTTCGACCATCATCAGTTATTTTACTCCCTAAATAGCAAAACTCCTTTACTACTTTAAGTGTCTCATTTCCTAATCTAATTCCCTCAGCATCACCAGATTTAATTTGACTACATTCCATTATCCTCGTTTTGCTTTTGTTGATGTTCATCTTATATCCTCCTTTCAAGACACTGTCCATTCCGTTCAACTGCTCTTCCAATATTAATTGTTATATCTTCCTAAATCCCCAGAAGCTCCTTAGACAACGTAACGCTCGTTCCGGTATCCTGGTCACAGTAACTGCTCCCTATTATTGCCACCACTTATCGTCCAGACATGATCAAGTGTGGTATTGTCGCACAGAAAGTATAAAGGTCCTGAGATATACTAATGTTATAAAAGCCGAGGTATCTCTGTTACGCTTCCACGAGTAAATCGCTGAACTGATTTTGGACATGGAACTAGCTTGGGTATGGAACTAGCTTGAACCCTGAGAAAGGCCATAGGCTACTTTAGAAAGTTGTATCTTTTTGAGTATTATTAAGATACTGACTCGATGCTCGGCGATTCTTTGAGTCTAAAGATTATTCTGTGACGGTGCAAATACAATTTTATTGTGCGCGTGGTTTATGATATGAGTTCCTACACCTACTGGCATAGCTGGAAAGTTTTGGCTGCAGAGGTTTGGTCGAGATACGACAGTGGAATCGGACAGTAAGTCCTAGATCCATATTTAAAACTATTACTACAAGCCTCGGAAACTTAAGAGGGATTTAGCGGGTGGTTCTAACACGGGTCGAGTTGCGAAAGTTCCTCGAATCCAACAAACGTCAGAGCAATCTCATGTCCGCCGGAACTTGGATGCAGAATGTCAGGAGACCTGAAGAGCTGAAGACAGTAGGACAGTCACGAGCCCGTCTCATCTTAGATGCTGAGCGTCAGGCGTCTCTCGCAGCTTCCAAGACTCTTGAAGGGGTAGGAGGAGACCAGTGTTCAACGTCCCGTCGACAACGAAGCCATTAGAGACGGAGCACAAGCTCGGATTAGGGAGGGATGGGGAAGGAAGTCGGCCGTGCCCTTTCAAAGCAACCATCCCGGCATTTGCCTGAAGCGATCTAGGGAAATCACGGGAAACCTAAATCAGGATGGCCGGAGACGGGATTGAACCGTCGTCCTCCGGAATGCGAGTCCAGTGTGCTAACCACTGCGCCATCTCGCTCGGTAAGGTGCTTGAAGAGCCGGCCGGAGTGGCCGAGCGGTTCTGGGCGCTACAGTCTGGTGCCGAGCGACCGCTACGCTCGCAGGTTCGAATCCTGCCTCGGGTATGGATGTGTATGCTGTCCTTAGGTTGGTTAGGTTTAAGTGGTTCTAAGCTCTAGGGGACTGAGGACCTCAGAAGTTAAGTCGCACAGTGCTCAGAGCCATTTGAACCATTTGAACGCTTGAAGACGCACAGCCACGGCGTCATTTAAAGGCTGCAGAACAAATTCGTACCTTTACGCGTGGGATATGAGAAGCTTTTGATCTATTAACTGACTATGTTAATCACGGATCGAAAATACAGGCACTGTAATGCATTAAAATGGAAGGAGGAAGCGGTTGGAATATGTTGCTTTTGGTGGCAAATCCTCACACCCAGTTCTAGATGAGGAATCCTAGAAACTCTACTTCTACAAGAATTTAACGAATCGAGGCATCTTTAATTATAATTAGAAAACGTAATGCATGCTTTCAAATTCGACATACAGCAAAATAATAGAAAAAATTAGTTATGTTTATGTATATTTGCAGGGATCGATATTCAGCCACCAAATAATTGTTAAAATTAATGGTGAAAACTTCATCTGTCATTTATTTTGCACAATTCGCTACTAGTTTCGGTCGATGACCATTATCCTGCCGTTTGTGCCAGCTAAGCTTGATAATGACGTTCAGCAGAAGTGAATCACAACCGCTCTGTTGTATCCGATATGCGCATTTGTTCTGCTTGCACACGTAACAGCACAGATGCGTGGGTTTCATAATTCCTTACATTTTATCTTCCCTAAATTCAGTTGCACCTTTGATATTGTGAGGATGGTCTCCCGCTGTTCTGTCTATTGGGTTACAGATCTGGCAACACTCCGCGACAGTTTACGCGGAAGTCACATTTAAACGAATAGATGTTTGTATTCCATTTTGCACTAGCAAGCAATGCTGGAAAGCGTGTAGTCTCAGGTTTCTGTATAAGTGACAATTACATGGGTAGCTAACTGACTTCATAAGAGAAATAGTGATCGCCAACTGACATGGGTTCGTTTCCACAGCGCCTATAAACAGTATCCTGCAAAAAGAACATAAGGACGATATGGACTCGGAAGGCCCAACGATGCGGAACGACCGCTGTGTCATCCTCAGCAGACATGTGTCATTGGATGCCAATGTCGAGGGGTATGTGGTCAGCAAGCTGCTCTCTTGGCCATTGGCAACTTTCGTGACCGGAGCCACTGCTTCTGAATCAAGTAGCTCCTCAATTGGCCTCGAATGGGCTGATTCCATCCTGCTTCATGTGTCGCTGTGGCCGAGTGGTTCTAGGCGCTTCAGTCCAGAACCGCGCTGCTGCTACGGTCGCAGGTTCGAATCCTGCCTCGGACATGGATGTGTGTGATGTCCTTAGGTTAATTAGGTTTAAGTAGTTCTAAGTCTAGGGGACTGACGACCTTAGATGATTAGTCCCATAGTGCTTAGAGCCCTTTGAACCATTTTTGCTTCCTAACTGCTCTCGGAAGAACTGAACGGTCACCCATCCAAGTGTAGAGCCAAGTCCGACAGCGCTTAACTTCGGTGATCTGACGGGAACTACAGTTACTTCTGCCGCAAGGCTGTTGGCTATGTAATGGACTGGAAAGGTAAAATTATTCGTAAATCGTTTTGAAAAGTTCATTTTTCAGTCAATGTTAGAGAGAACCATTTTACCCTTCCTAATACGGATCGTTGGTTTCTCTCCATACTGTAGTCGTTTATTAAGCAACTTGTATATGTGGCGAGGTATAAATAAGTGGAAACTGAAAATCGGAAATCTTTCCAATAACATTCAAGCACGCATGTCTGAAGGAGCAGACATTGTAAAAATTGTTATTATATACTACACGGACGAAAATGATGATACTACTAACATTGAAACCTGTTGCGGGAATCCAGGTAAAGTTGCGAGCACTATGGGCCGTAGAAGCTGTGGCATATAAAAGTTTGGAGCAGTCCTGACAACGTACACGGAAGACCGAGATGCTTAAGGCGATCGCCCCCGATAAGCAGCAAATCCGGGTTAGAATACCGGTCCGGCACAAAGTTTAATGTGTCAACAATAGGTACCCTTTCTATACCTAATGCAGCTGATGTCAAAATTATTCGCGATTGTGACTAATATATCGGAGTAATGGTTCCGGGCTCTGGGTTCTTGGCCTCCAGTAATCAAGGAAGTAACTAACAAGCCACGACGCTAGGGAATATAGAGTAAGCCCTTCGACAACTCAATAAATATAACATTTTTGTTTCTGATACCTTCCCGAAGCTTTCCTCAGTTTTGCTTGCCATTGGTACCTAACCAATAACGACGACGTTATCTGAGAACGTGAGACAGTTTTCTTCTGGGAAAACGCCGGAGAGCACACTTCAATATGTGGACGCTTTCGAGACTGTGGACACACGAACACAGTTGAAGAGAATCTCAGCAAAGGAGTCGAAACTTAAAATTGCTCATGACGGGGCAACGTGTTGCCCTATTTATACAAATGACTTTACTTTCATTGCCTGTTTGTATTGTACTGGAAACACTGACAGACAAATCTCTCAAACAACTTGTCAAACATTCCAAAAGCGATAGAAATGTGTCAGGCTACCTGGAAACACGGCTGTCTGGAAACACTCAGATAACTATTTTCTTGAATATCGCTAGTGAGAGAGCGTACAGTGACCACTGCACTCTTAGAGGGACATTCACCATCGGAGACAAAAAAATTATCAAAAAATTCAGGAAAATATCTTCGTTTATTACCAGTCGCCACCGACATACTTGAAACAAAGATCGAATACATTTAATTCAAATTCGACAAACACAGTAAAAAGAAAACATAAACTGGTAAGAGACCAGGAAAGAAGTGACCGTTGTATTGCCTGAATGTCTTTCGTGGTACCGTACGGTGCCAACACTCGCATTTATGGTACGAGAGAAGGTAAGTGATGTTGACATAATCTAACAGATTGGGAATAAACCTAAATTTTCCACCAGTGGGATTAAGCTTTGAAACTGTCATCATATACGCGCGTAATTAGTGCACGACTTGCTGTTAAGGCTTCATATTTCGCAAGCCTACTGAAACATGACGATACTGTTTGCCGTGGCTTCCAGACACGCAATACAAAACTTAGCCATGCCGGTAGAAAAAGTTGCAGCGTGCACAAATGAAGTTTCCAAGTAGATTTGTGAGAATATCTCTTTTTGATTACCAGAAAGGTGAAGGTAAAAAAAGAAACATTTTTGGTTAGGGACATGCGACAGTACTTACGTGGACGGTGAGTTGGAGAGTTATCAGATTAAATCTAATATAAAAACACTTTAGTCCAGGACGTTTCCAGTCGACGAGGGAAAGAGCAAGAAGAGAAAACAGTTAGTGTTCTTACTCCAACACTTGTTTATATCAGTGGTCGGAAAGGAAACATATAGTGTTGTTAATGCCAGTGGGATTTCGATAAGGCAGCGACTAGAACGAACTGATGGAGGTAACTTCAACAAAGAAGATATTCGCAAACTGTTACATTTCCTGCATGAAGTTGCCTTTCAAATAAGAAAATCTCGACGCGTGTATTATCCTCATCACACTGATCAATAGTCAGTTATTTAAATATTGTTAAATGCGTCGTTACATCAGCCGGAAATGTTGCTATTTCCTGTTTGTCGTCACCTAGTGATTACTGAGCCTCTCGTAAACAAAGTGCCTGAAAAAAAAAATGCAATACCTTCAAACACAAGTCTATTTTATTGGCAAGTAGTGTGACAGGTAGTCCATCATTCCATGAGCATATGACGACAAATTCAGACCTAATGAATATGGGGACCAAACAGTGGCATCTGTACATCGATTACGTCTCTCTGTTGTGGGTTGGCAGGAGAGCCACCACCGGGTATGAGAGGAAGCCGAAAGGCACGCGTTTTAGCTCACGCAGGCTGGCGTGAGGTCTGGAACAGGACGAGGAAATTAGACTTTAGAAAAACGGACGTAGCTGGTGGAATACTTAACTTTAATCCATAAATGATGTGCGTCGCTCTTGACGGTACATGATTACAGTATCAATAGTAACTGATAATGGCGCCTTGCTAGGTCGTAGCAAATGACGTAGCTGAAGGCTATGCTAACTATCGTCTCGGCAAATGAGAGCGTATTTTGTCAGTGAACCATCGCTAGCAAAGTCGGTTGTACAACTGAGCGAGTGCTAGGAAGTCTCTCTAGACCTGCCGTGTGGCGGCGCTCGGTCTGCAATCACTGATAGTGGCGACACGCGGGTCCGACGTATACTTACGGACCGCGGCCGATTTAAAGGCTACCACCCAGCAAGTGTGGTGTCTGGCGGTGACACCACACTCTCCCTCCCTTCTCTGCCGGCTACGCAGTTATACAGGATGGTCCATTGATAGAGACCGGGCCAAATATCTCACGAAATAAGCGTCAAACGAAAAAACTACAAAGAACGAAACTTATCTAGCTTGAAGGGGGAAACCAGATGGCGCTATTGTTGGCCCGCTAGATGGCGCTGCCATATGTCAAACGGATATCAACTGCGTTTTTTTTAAAAATAGGAACCCCCATTTTTTATTACATATTCGTGCAGTACGTAAAGAAATATGAATGTTTTAGTTGGACCACTTTCTTCGCCTTGTGATAGATGGCGCTGTAATAGTCACAAACATATGGCTCACAATGTTAGACGAACAGTTGGTAACAGGTAGGTTTTTTTTAATTAAAATACAGAACGTAGGTACGTTTGAACATTTCATTTCGGTTGTTAGAATGTGATACATGTACCTTTGTGAACGTATAATTTCTGAGAACGCATGCTGTTACCGCGTGATTACCTGTAAATACCACGTTAATGCAATAAATGCTCAAAATCATGTCTGTCAACCTCATTGCATTTGGCAATACGCGTAACGACATTTTTCTCGTATGCAGACAATCGTAATGGTGCAGAATGAATGCTGCAATGGATTGTACCAAGCATCTTGCACCATTTGTTGTAATTAGGCTATGGTTCCTGCAGGCTCTGGAGAACGATTAAGTTCTCGCTGCACCATGGGCCATACATCCTCATCTGGTGAGAGATCTGGTGACCCAGCAGGCCAGGGCCGTTGGTATACACCAATAAAAACACGTTGTGTTGCAGCAGCCGTGTATGTACGTACATTGTCTTGCTGGAAACGCACATAAACCTCCCGTCGAAGAAACAGCAGTCGCACGGGGATAACAACCTGCGCACTGTACAATGCACTGGTTACTTCCACTGCGGAACCATCGGATGTGAGCGCGAATTGTAACTGACGCCTCCCGCCTCCGCAAACCATGAAGCCTGGGATGGGATCTGTGTGTCGTTTGCTAATACCTTCCGCAATCACCAGGTCAACAGTGTATAAGCGTACGTCCATCACTAGCTTAGAGACAGAGCCTGATCTTTTCACTGAAGACAACAATCTACTTTCACGACACCAGAGTTGCCGTGATTGGAGGTGTCGCGGTGTCATTAATACGGCTGACTAGAGCCACATGCGATTTTAGTCCTTCTGCAAGCAGGCGGTTGCCAGCGGTCTTTGGTGACACATCAGACGCTACATGTGCCACATTTCTTCTTTGGATGATGTTCAGTCGGTCACCACTGCTCTCACAACGCGTCGATCTTCTGTACGTCAGCACTGCTTGAACGTCCGGGACCTGGACTGTTGAGGGAAAGTCCCACAGACCGCTGCTAAAACAGCGAAACAGCGTCGATGTGTTTTGCCCAACACGTGAAGCAACCCATCGATACGTCCATCCAGGCTCCCATAGTCCCACAATGTAGTCTTTTCAAATGGCTGTGGTCTTTCACCAGGAGTACGTGCCCGTCTGTGGGGTATGGTTGTACCCTAGAATGAATGTAGCACACACTGTTCTCCTCTAAACGCAGCACAGTTACTGCCTGCAGAGTCAAAACATAGGGTAGGTAGGCCTCTAGAGGGCCATCTGATTCTCGATGAGCGTGACAAATGAATCACTAACACTAATCGCAGAGTACGCACGTATTACACCACGCTGCCACTGAACACAGTTCTTGAGTGTGTGGCACACTTTTGCGACTGTGTGAGACACCGAGAATCGTGCCTCTACTGAGCCATCATACCGCGCAGTGGTTACATCACAAGCCACGTCTACATTTGACAGACTACGCTGAAACTTTCTGGTAAATTAAAACTGTGTGCCAAATAGCGGCTCAACTCGGAATCATGCTTCACACGTGACCAGTGATTTTACCGATCGAGTGAGTAAGTTGTTGGCAGAGTGTGGAGAGGGCATAGGGGTTGGGTAGGGGATCTACATCTACATCTACATCTATACTCCGCGAGCCACCTTACGGTGTGTGGCGGAGGGTACTTATTGTACCACTATCTGATCCCCCCTTCCCTGTTCCATTCACGAATTGTGCGTGGGAAGAACGACTGCTTGTAAGTCTCCGTATTTGCTCTAATTTCTCGGATCTTTTCGTTGTGATCATTACGCGAGATATATGTGGGCGGTAGTAATATGTTGCCCATCTCTTCCCGGAATGTGCTCTCTCGTAATTTCGATAATAAACCTCTCCGTATTGCGTAACGCCTTTCTTGAAGTGTCCGCCACTGGAGCTTGTTCAGCATCTCCGTAACGCTCTCGCGCTGACTAAATGTCCCCATGACGAATCGCGCTGCTTTTCGCCGGATCATGTCTATCTCTTCTATTAATCCAACCTGGTAAGGGTCCCATACTGATGAGCAATACTCAAGAATCGGACGAACAAGCGTTTTGTAAGCTACTTCTTTCGTCGATGAGTCACATTTTCTTAGAATTCTTCCTATGAATCTCAACCTGGCGCCTGCTTTTCCCACTATTTGTTTTATGTGATCATTCCACTTCAGATCGCTCCGGATAGTAACTCCTAAGTATTTTACGGTCGTTACCGCTTCCAATGATTTACCACCTATGGCATAATCGTACTGGAATGGATTTCTGCCCCTATGTATGCGCATTATATTACATTTATCTACGTTTAGGGAAAGCTGCCAGCTGTCGCACCATGCATTAATCCTCTGCAGGTCCTCCTGGAGTACGTACGAGTCTTCTGATGTTGCTACTTTCTTGTAGACAACCGTGCCATCTGCAAATAGCCTCACGGAGCTACCGATGTTGTCAACTAAGTCATTTATGTATATTGTAAACAATAAAGGTCCTATCACGCTTCCCTGCGGTACTCCCGAAATTACCTCTACATCTGCAGATTTTGAACCGTTAAGAATGACATGTTGTGTTCTTTCTTCTAGGAAATCCTGAATCCAATCACAAACCTGGTCCGATATTCCGTAAGCTCGTATTTTTTCCACTAAACGTAAGTGCGGAACCGTATCAAATGCCTTCCTGAAGTCCAGGAATACGGCATCAATTTGCTCGCCAGTGTCTACGGCACTGTGAATTTCTTGGGCAAATAGGGCGAGCTGAGTTTCACATGATCTCTGTTTGCGGAATCCATGTTGGTTATGATGAAGGAGATTTGTATTATCTAAGAACGTCATAATACGAGAACACAAAACATGTTCCATTATTCTACAACAGATTGACGTAAGCGAAATAGGCCTATAATTATTCGCATCTGATTTATGACCCTTCTTGAAAATGGGAACGACCTGCGCTTTCTTCCAGTCGCTAGGTACTTTACGTTCTTCCAGCGATCTACGATAAATTGCTGATAGAAAGGGGGCAAGTTCTTTAGCATAATCACTGTAGAATCTTAAGGGTATCTCGTCTGGTCCGGATGCTTTTCCGCTACTAAGTGATAGCAGTTGTTTTTCAATTCCGATATCGTTTATTTCAATATTTTCCATTTTGGCGTCCGTGCGACGGCTGAAGTCAGGGACCGTGTTACGATTTTCCGCAGTGAAACAGTTTCGGAACACTGAATTCAGTATTTCTGTCTTTCTTCGGTCGTCCTCTGTTTCGGTGCCATCGTGGTCAACGAGTGACTGAATAGGGGATTTAGATCCGCTTACCGATTTTACATATGACCAAAACTTTTTAGGGTTCTTGTTTAGATTGTTTGCCAATGTTTTATGTTCGAATTCGTTGAATGCTTCTCTCATTGCTCTCTTTACGCTCTTTTTCGCTTCGTTCAGCTTTTCCTTATCAGCTATGATTCGACTACTCTTAAACCTATGATGAAGCTTTCTTTGTTTCCGTAGTACCTTTCGTACATGATTGTTATACCACGGTGGATCTTTCCCCTCGCTTTGGACCTTAGTCGGTACGAACTTATCTAAGGCGTACTGGACGATGTTTCTGAATTTTTTCCATTTTTGTTCCACATCCTCTTCCTCCGAAATGAACGTTTGATGGTGGTCACTCAGATATTCTGCGATTTGTGCCCTATCACTCTTGTTAAGCAAGTATATTTTCCCTCCTTTCTTGGAATTTCTTATTACACTTGCAGTCATTGATGCAACCACTGACTTATGATCACTGATACCCTCTTCTACATTCACGGAGTCGAAAAGTTCCGGTCTATTTGTTGCTATGAGGTCTAAAACGTTAGCTTCACGAGTTGGTTCTCTAACTATCTGCTCGAAGTAATTCTCGGACAAGGCAGTCAGGATAATGTCACAAGAGTCTCTGTCCCTGGCTCCAGTTCTGATTGTGTGACTATCCCATTCTATACCTGGTAGATTGAAGTCTCCCCCTATTACAATAGTATGATCACGAAACTTCTTCACGACGTTCTGCAGGTTCTCTCTGAGGCGCTCAACTACTACGGTTGCTGATGCAGGTGGTCTATAGAAGCATCCGACTATCATATCTGACCCACCTTTGATACTTAACTTAACCCAGATTATTTCACATTCGCATTCGCTAATAACTTCACTGGATATTATTGAATTCTTTACTGCTATAAATACTCCTCCACCATTGGCGTTTATCCTATCCTTGCGGTATATATTCCATTCTGTGTCTAGGATTTCGTTACTGTTCACTTCCGGTTTTAACCAACTTTCCGTTCCTAATACTATATGCGCACTATTTCCTTCAATAAGAGATACTAATTCAGGAACCTTGCCCTGGATACTCCTGCAGTTTACCAATATTACGTTAACTTTTCCTGTTTTTGGTCTCTGAGGACGGACGTTCTTTATCAACGATGATAATGTCCTCTCTGGTAAGCCGTCAGGTATTTTATCGTTTCGCCCAAGGGGGGGTCCCTCTAACCTAAAAAACCCCCGTGTGCACGCGTGGAGTTGGAGGGGTGTTGTGTTCATTTGGTAATACTACTGCACTGTTCCACGTTAGCGTGTTAAAACTGCTAGGAAGTTCCAAAGAGAGAGAGAGAGAGAGAGAGAGAGAGAGAGAGAGAGAGTCATTCTGGAGACTCTGAACTGTCGACGATCGACTCGTGGCGCCGTACGAAATTCATACGCTATGTTGCTCGCCTACCTATATGTAAGGCATACTAACGTAAGCATAAAACCGGCAAACGAGCTGCAGTCGTTCTTGGACGCAGATACCTAATAGGTTGGAACAGACTGATGCACAGTTCGTCAGTTAAATTTGGAACCTGATATGCCGGTTCACCATAAACTTCGAAATGTTGGTAGCGCAAATGGGTCAAATGGCTCTGAGCACTATGGGACTCAACTGCTGAAGTCATCAGTCCCCTAGATCTCAGAACTACTTAAACCTAACTAACCTAAGGACATCATACACATCCATGCCCGAGGCAGGATTCGAACCTGCGACCCTAGCGGTCGCGCGGTTCCAGACTGAAGCGCCTAGAACCGCTCGGTCACACCGGCCGACAAAATCTGGGTAGAGAATTAATTATTTGCAAGAACGTGTGAACCCAATGTATGCGATATGATGATCCATAACAGCATTCAATGGAGATGTAAAAACGCACGTAATATGGATTAGGAGACTGTTCTCAGACGCCATGAAGACTTAGCATTCCTAACATCTTCACAATGCATTTTAAAAATGCACATCATTTTGTAAGCATTGTTTTGTCATCGCATTTTCTTTTCTTATTCCCTTCTGCAAGTGATCCTTCATCCAGTTTACCTTAGAAACTTTGCGTTCTGCCTTACGGCAGGTCTTGTCATGGGGGAACCCTTATCAGAGAGGTCCACCACATGAGCGTCTATGGAAGTGATTCCATTGGTGGTTTCCCGTTGCCTTCCACTGATGATGATCAAATGATGATGAGGACAACACAACACCCGGTCCCTGGGCAGAGAAAATCTCCGACGGAGCCGGGAATCGAAACCGGGCCCCTTGGCGTGACAGACCGCTTCGATGATTACTCAGTTATCGGGGCGGACTTTGTCTGACAAAAGAAAATATAATGTTTTAGAGAAAGCGGGATCGCCAAAATTACCTAAAGCTTTTTTCGCATGGCTTACCACAACGGGTTACGTTGATTACTAGTTTGGATAGCACACCTGATCAATTTTCAGGTCTATTTCGAACCAAGTAACGTGTGCTACAGTCAGCATGCATTTTTTTTATTTTTTTATTTTTTTTATTTGGCCTTTGAGTGTGTACTCAATTTAGCCATCGGCAACACAGTGACAATGTACACATAACTGAATAAACAAATACAGAAATGCATATTTACAAGAATAAAAAGCTTAACTGTTACAGTTTTGTACTTAATGTTTTAAAAATTGAATTGAATTGAAAAATAATTAAAAATGTCTTGGCTTACAATTCACACCAATTCTGAAATATCTTCATCAGCAAGACATATTTATAATTGACGTACACCATTAAAACCTACAGATTGTGACCAGTACTCTTGATGAAGTTAACGATCACTTTATATAGACGAACGTCTTTAGTACACAAAAGAGAAGAAGCTGATTGAGGAAGATGGTAGCCCATACTCAGCAATATCTTCAAAAAGACCAACCGTTCATGGTCAAATTTGGGGCACATAAATAAGATGTGGTTGACATCAGCTTCCGACTCAGGATCACACTCACATGCTGGTGAACTGTAAACGTTGATCCGATGTAGATTCAAAAATGGTTCAAATGGCTCTGAGCACTATGGGACTCAACTGCTGAGGTCATTAGTCCCCTAGAACTTAGAACTAGTTAAACCTAACTAACCTAAGGACATCACAAACATCCATGCCCGAGGCAGGATTCGAACCTGCGACCGTAGCGGTCTTGCGGTTCCAGACTGCAGCGCCTTTAACCGCACGGCCACTTCGGCCGGCCTCCGATGTAGGTGCTGTGGGAAAGAGGCGTGATTGAAGCGGAGTCTTATGATGGTAGAAACCGTGGATCGGTCCAGATGTGTCCTCATGAAGCACGGCTGTGAAGGAATCCGAGGTTGTAGCACTGCGTAATAACCGCCTTTTGTCTGTTGAGAAACGTTCCACATTTCCTGCCATTGTTGTCTTGCGTGATCCTTGACTGCACGTAAGTAGTCGGTATAAGGAAGCTGCAGATCCAGGACGGTGCCTGCCGTTGCCGCTTGTTTGGCTAATGCATCGACTTCATCATTATAGACGATACCAGAGTGGGAAGGTACCCACAACAAATGGATCGTCCGGCCCGTGCGTGGGCTGCGAATATATTCAGATATCACATCCAAGATATAACTGTTGGTCGTTTTGTTCCATCGACTGTACTGAATGTTTTTAAGAACGCTTTGCGAGTCAGATACTATCAATATCCTGTGGAAGTAAGTGCTAGAGACAAACTTGAGTGCTTCCAAAACTGCCACTGTCTCCGCCGTAAAAATAGAAGTGCTCGTAGGCAGTTTGAAGGTTTTGCGGATCTGGATCTGAGGGCAGATAAAAGCGCATCCTGTACACTCTTCTTGCGGAATTTTGGAGCCATCAGTATACACACAGAGAAAACTCGGCCATTGTGCTTGAACGAGACGATTGAAGCCAACGTTGACATTCGTACTGTCCAGCCAGGTCGTACTTAAATAATGGACTGGGATCTGAGAGCAGAGCGTTTGAAGATCATATTCAAAAACAGGTAGATGCGCTGAACGCCGTACAGAATGTATGACAGGTGACCAAGTGTGAAAGCTGGCACAAACGGCTGGCAGTTTATTCCTTCTGTGGGATGCAATCCACAGTCGATAAATGCAGTCTCTACTTTGATAGACGGAACTGTCCATAATGGCCATGCCTTGAATGTAGAATTTGTCCGATAACATTTGGCGCCTAATGCTCAAGGGCATCTCCCCTGCTTCTATTAAAAGAGCGTTGGAGGAGCGTCGATCGCATGGCTCCAAGTCAGGTACGAATGGCTCTATATTGAAGAGTATCTAATTTGGAGAGATGAATCTTTGACGCAGTGTGGTAGAATTGACAGCCATAGTCTAATCGAGATCGAATCATCCCTCGGTACATGGTGAGTAAAACACTCTGGTGCGCTCCCCACCAGACACGAGTGAGTGATCTGATTACATTTAAACCTTCTTCACACTTGGTAACGGTGGATCGGATGTGGGGCGCCCAGCTTAACCGAGAGTCAAAAATCATCCCCAGAAATGAAACATCAAAGTCGAACCTGAGGAAGGACAGTAGACTTGTGGCGACAAGGTTGCTAGAGGTGGTCGTCAACGTTGGTTTGGAGTTGGTAGAAAGGGAAGTCATAGGGGAAAGTACTAAAAAAAAAAAAAAAAACCGACTGCTCACGCTGGTGGATACAATGTATGAGTCTGGCAGGGTATACCATTTGACTTTCGGAAAAATATCACCCACACAATTCCGAAGACTGCAAGAGCTGACAAGAATTATATCACAATCAGCTTAAAAGCTCATGCATCCAAGTTGCAGACAAGAATAATATACAAAAGAATGGAAAAGAAAATTGAAGATATGTTAAATAACGATCACTTGGGCTTTAGAAAAGGTAAAGGCGCCAGAGATGCAATTCTGGCGATATGGCTGATAATGAAAGCAAGACTAAAGAAAAATCAAGACACTTTTATAGGATTTTACGACCTGGAAAAAGTGTTCGACAATGTAAAAATTGTAAGACGTTAAAAATTCTGAGAAAAAAAGGGGTTAGCTATAAGGACAAACGGGTAATATACAATATGCACAAGAGCCAAGAGGGAATAATGAGAGTAGACGACCATGAACGAAGTGCTCCGATTGAAAAGGGTGTAAAACAGGAATGTAGTCTTTCGCCCCTACTGTACAACGAAGAAGCAATGATGGAAATAAAAAAAAAAGTTCGGGAGTGGAATTAAAATTCAACGTGAAAGAATATTAACGATTTGATTCGTTGATGACATTGCTATACTGAGAATTACATGATCTACTGAATGGAACGAGCAGTCTAATGAGTGCAGAATATGCATTGGGAGTAAATCGAAGGAAGACGAAAGTAATGAGAAGTAGCTGAAATGAGAAAAGCGAGAAATTTAACATGAGGATTGATTGCCACGAAGTAGATGAAGGAACTCTGCTACCTCGGTAGCCAAATAACCAGTGACATTACATTTCATTCAAGCTATAGTTCCAAATGCCTACGGTTAGGCTCATGCTTCGGCAAAAAAACATGACCTCCTAAGGTCGTAAATGCTCGAAGGCACGTGACGGTTATTTCTGTTCGCCGGCCCTCAAAGTACACACATTTTCTGCCAGAGAAATAGCCTCGCAATTTTTTTCCTCAAAACATCAATTTCAATGGTTTCGGCATAGTTCTGTTATATTCTGTGTACGGTAGCAGCTAGAAAATACCGAGGGTCACATGGACTGCTTCGCAGTCAGATCTAGTTGAGTTGTCAGAGACCTGTTGAGTACTTATTCGCCGTTGTTCAAGTTCATACGTTGAGAAGTTAATACAGAGTTATAATAGGTGACATGTTCTCATGAGAGATGCCACAATTGCACACTTTGTAAGAAAACGTATTTCACCAGTCTCACTTGGAAATTCTCACAGCCGGCCAAAGTGGCCGAGCGGTTCTAGGCGCTACAGTTTGGAACCGCGCGACCGCTACGGTCGCAGGTTCGAATCCTGCCTCGGGCATGGATGTGTGTGATGTCCTTAGGTTTGTTAGGTTTAAGTAGTTCTAAGTTCTAGGGGACTCATGACCACAGCAGTTAAGTCCCATAGTGCTCAGAGCCATTTGAACCATTTGAAATTCTCACAAATAATTTGTGACAGTTTGCTACTGAGACTGTTAAAATATTTAATCAAGAATATTCTTCATTCGTTCTCAAGCGATTCCAACCTCCATGAACAGCATAAATTTCTGTTTGTGGGACATCCATAAAACTTATAGATACCGCTCGTAATTGAAACTTACGCTCCGGTTGAACAAAAATTTTATTACTGAAGTCTTACAGAACCTCGTAGTTTCGGGTTCTCAGGTCCATCCGCAGGAGCAACTGAAATCATTACAAAGAGCACGTGTCCATGCCATAAAGAAAGCGGCAGCTTGTCCCGTCTACCAACGGCACGATGAGTCCCTTGGGCTTACTACGAGTAATTTTCGTGTTAATTTGCGTGCTGCCTAGCAGTGACAGCGCTGTGCAAACTTGGCATTAGTTGGCTCTCCACTGTAGGCCCTCGCTGGCGCTTGCAACATATGATTGACATACGTCAGGCGCATTTGAAAGGCGGTTTTAGCTTTGGCACTTCCCCATAATCCCTCTGGATGAGCTACTCATAGCAGGTGTGCTGCCTTTTAAGTTGGACATGTACACATTGCACTGAGTTTAGGTTGCACCTGAATTAGGCGTTGAGGCCTTGAAACAGGGCTGTGCACGACTTCAGTAATTAAAATTTAGTACCGTTGTTTCGGTTAGGAATAATTCCATGAATAGGCCCGAAGTAACAACAATGACTCCAGCACCCATTTTTAATGCGACATTGGACTTAATATGGCTAGCAGACACTCTTTTACAAACTGAAGACACTTCGTATCCTGAGAGAAACATCTCAGTTGTTATGCAACGTATTTGACTTCTTAGACCAACAAAGCTCTCTTGACACGACCACCAATCAGATTCGGCTCAGTCGCATTGTTGGCCTCGACTTTGACTTCAACTTCACAGCCAGAATTCAACCATATTTGTTTGTTTTGAGTCGCCATACGCACATAAATTTGCAAAATACAGTTAATAAAAAACTAAAACTAAACTCCTCCCGAACGCGGGTCATGAAAGCCCAACGGTACTGACCGGCTGCCGTGTCATCCTAAGTTCATAGGAGTCACTGGATGCGAATATGGAGGGGCACGTGGTCAGCACACCGCTCTCCCTACCGTATGTCAGTTTCCGAGAACAGAACCGCTACTTCTCAGTCAAGTACACTACACACCATTTAACTGCTACACCACGAAGATGACGTGCTATAGACGCGAAATTTAACCGACAGGAAGAAGATGCTGTGATATGCAAATGATTAGCTTTCCACAGCATTCAGACAAGGTTGGCGCCGTTGGCGACACCTACAATTTGCTGACATGAGGTAAGTTTCCAACTGATTCCTCACACACAAACAGCTGTTGACCGGCGT
Organism: Schistocerca serialis cubense; assembly: GCF_023864345.2. Classification (NCBI taxonomy): domain Eukaryota; kingdom Metazoa; phylum Arthropoda; class Insecta; order Orthoptera; family Acrididae; genus Schistocerca; species Schistocerca serialis. The sequence goes on along the minus strand of NC_064639.1, from coordinate 1,146,013,120 downwards.
TTCCTGGAGAAACGTTGTTGTGATGCCTCGTGTAAGGAGGAGAAATGCGTACTTTGATAAAGGTCGGATTGTCGACTATCGCGATTGCGGTTTATCGTATAGCGACATTGCTGGTTTCGTTGGTCGAGATCCAATGACTGTTAGCACGATATGGAATCGGTGGGTTCAGGAGGGTAATACGGAACGCCGTGCTGGATCCCAACGGCCTCGTATCACTACCAGTCGAGATGACAGGCATCTTATCCGCATGGCTGTAACGGATCATGCAGCCACGTCTCGATCCCTGAGTCAACAGTTGGGGACGTTTCCAAGACAACAACCATCTGTACGAACAGTTCGACGACGTTTGCATCAGCATGGACAATCAGCTCGGAGACCATGGCTGCGGTTACTCTTGACGCTGCATCACAAACAGGAGCGCTCGCGATGGTGCACTCAACGACGAACCTGGGTGCACGAATGGCAAAACGTCATTTTTTTTCGGATGAATCCGGGTTCTGTTTACAACATCATTTTGGTCGCATCCGTGTTTGGCCACATCGCGGTGAACGCACATTGGAAGCGTGCATTGGTCATCGCCATTCTGGCGTATCAACCGGCGTGATGGTATGGGGTGCCATTGGTTACACGTCTCGGTCACCTCTTGTTCGCACTGACGGAACTTTGAACAGTGGACGTTACATTTCAGATGTGTTACGACCCGTGGCTCTACCCTCCATTCGATCCCTGCGAAACCCTACATTGCAGCAGGATAATGGACGACCGCATGTTGCAGGCCCTGTACGGGCCTTTCCGGATACAGAAAATGTTCAACTGCTGCCCGGGCCAGCACATTCTCCAGATCTCTCACCAATTGAAAACGTCTGGTCAATGGTGGCCGAGCAACTGGCTCGTCACAACACGCCAGTCACTACTCTTGATGAACTGTGGTATCGTGTTGAAGTTGCATTGGCAGCTGCACCTGTACACGCCATCCAAGCTCTGTTTGACTCAATTCGCGGGCGTATCAAGGCCGTTATTACGGCCAGAGGTGGTTGTTCTGGGTACTGATTTCTCAGGATCTATGCACCCAAATTGCGTGAAAATGTAATGACATGCTAGTTCTAGTATAGTATATTTGGTCAATGAATACCCGTTTATCATCTGCATTTATTCTTGGTGTAGCAATTTTAATGACCAGTAGTGTAGCTCCTCAGTTTTGCCGCACGAGAGCTGAGTGCAGCCCGCTTGCCAACTCGACAGACCGGATGGTTACCCATCCAAGTGCTAGCCTAGCCCGACAGCGCTTAACTTCGGTGATCTGACGGGAACTGGTGTTATCACTGCGGCAAGGCCGTTGGCAAAATACGGGTAATAACAGTAAGTAAAAGAGAGTTCGTTGTCAAGTGTCGTAGCGCAATGCACTAGACCAGGGGTCTCCAAACTATGGCCCGCGGACCGAAACCGTTGGCAAACCGGCCCGGGTTATCTGGCCGGACATCCCCGGTATCCGGCCCGCCAAATATTTGAGGTGGTACCTGTACTGCCGACAATTGAGTTTTGAGGCCTATCGCGAACAATACGATAGATGTGTTTCAGAGACTCATACATTTCTAATCGTTCCCATTCTGTAAACTTGGTGTAATTCGAGAATGCTTTGTCTCATAATGACGTTTTATATTGTATTCTTTGAAGACTGATATTGTTTCATTGCAAATAATACACATTGGTTTGTTGCTTGACTCCACCACGAAATATTGACATCCCCATTGCTCTTTAAAAATTCTACATTTACTGTCAACTTTTCGTTTCTTTTCCATATTTGTACAGAACTTCACAAAAGATTGTAACCTGAAAATAAAATTATGCTATTTAGTACTAATAAAACTAGGGAGTAGTCTGCCTAAACAAAATGCAATGAATTTATTTTTAAGGTACTTTAATTACTAAATTAAATACAATTACACTGTAGTTCCACTAAAAATACAGTGAAAAAAATACTCAAGTCATGCTATACGTATTTAGATTTTCAGATTTTCCTTGTCTCTTCGAATTCAGATTTTGAATTGTCGCACACTTCGTCGTCTCACCTACTAGTACAGCGCATAAAACACTAAAAAAACTCGTGAGACACTCGCAACATCGACACAATCACGCAACAGAACTATCAAATATATGCTCTGGCTCTGCTACTCGCTACAAGACTACATAACTAAAGTTATTGTTGCGCCGCTTGAAATAACAATGCGTTGACATACTCTACCTCTGTTACGTCTTGCAGTAATAGTGTTGCTAGCAATGATTTTAAGATTTCGTTAACTTTGCAGGACGCTTTCGTGAAGAATGTGCAGTGATACACTTTATTGTCAGTGAAATTCGCCAGAATAAAATACGCCAGAATTTCGGTCAGGTGCGTCCACCAATCAAAATTATGTAATTAAATAAAAATCGTAGTTCGTTTCAGTGCTAGCTATTGCGACAACCTTAGATTTTTGCGATTTCATGTTTCCTTTAGCCTTACATTACGGTGATCGTGGAGTGCTAGGGTGCTTTAATCCCACTAGGTAGATCTTGGCCCTTTTGACTTCGTGGAGGAGTCAATGTGGCCCGCGGACTGAAAAGTTTGGAGAGCCCTGCACTAGAGTGTCGGCCTACCTGCTGCCCGTGCTCGTACTCGACGCCGGCCACGGTGCAGACGGCGGACTGGCTGCGGTTGGCCGCTGCCGGCGCCTCAGCGTCCAGAGACACGGCCGCCACGGCCGCCTCCTCAGCCTCCGGAGGCGGCGCCGCCGCTGTCGTCGGCGCTGCAACACAGTGATGGTGGGTTGTCTGACGAGACTCTGAATGTTTACCTTTATTCTAATAATCTAACTGTTATCCATGATGCTCCATTCTAAACTGAAGCGCCAAAGAAACTGGCGTAGACACGCGTATTCAAATAGAGAGATACGCAAACAGGCACGATACAGCACTGCGGTCGGCAACGCCTATGTAAGACAACAAGTGTCTGGCACAGTTGTTAAATCGGTTACTGCCGCTACAGTGACAGGTTATCAAGATTTAAGTGAGTTCGAACGTGGTGCTACAGTTGGCGCGCGAGCGACGGCACACGGTATCTCCGAGGTAGCGATGAAGAAGAACTGGCGGCGCTAGTGCCCTATATGTGGTCTCCTTTACAGCTGAACCACAGTTTCCCAAAAGTATTCCCGCTGTGGTCTAAAGGTAGTGTCTTTGATTACTCATCAAAACGACCTCGATCTCGGTTTCGAACGCCGCCACCGCTTAAATTTTGAATAAAAATAGTCGGCAACGGCGGCCGAAGACTTCCGGCATAATAACTCTACCTCCTTCTGCCAACTGCGCTGTTAAGGGGGGCGGAAGAGCGGACAGGGGTTCAGGGCACTCACTTGCCACTGGGGCGGGAAACTGTCCCACAAAGGTAGAACAATGAGCAGTGATCAACAGCATGAGGATGCAGAAGCCAATGAAAAGCACTACATTAAACAAATGGCTCTGAGCACTATGGGACTTAACATCTTAGGTCATCAGTCCCCTAGAACTTAGAACTACTTAAACCTAACTAACCTAAGGACATCACACACACCCATGCCCGAGGCAGGATTCGAACCTGCGACCGTAGCAGTTGCGCGGTTCCGCACTACATTAAACATACATAACGTTTATCCACTTTAAGGCTAGCGTTCCACGCGTCGCGGCTTTAAAAGTCAGAAATTTGAACGTGGTAGGGAAGCTAGAAAATCTGAAAAGGGAAATGCTCTCAATCTACAGGGCTATTACAAATGCTTGAAGCGATTTCATAAATTCACTGTAGCTCCATTCATTGACATATGGTCACGACACACTACAGATACGTAGAAAAATTCATAAAGTTTCTTTCGGCTGAAGCCGCACTTCAGGTTTCTGCCGCCAGAGCGCTCGAGAGCGCAGTGCGACAAAATGGCGACAGGAGCCGAGAAAGCGTATGTCGTGCTTGAAATGCACTCACATCAGTCAGTCATAACAGTGCAACGACACTTCAGGACGAGGTTCAACAAAGATCCACCAACTGCTAACTCCATTTGGCCATGGTATGCGCAGTTTAAAGCTTCTGGATGCCTCACGGTTTAAAGTTTACGGCCCGTTTTTCTTCTGCGAAAAAAACGTTACAGGACACGTGTATCTAGACATGCTGGAAAATTGGCGCATGCCACAACTGGAGACCGACAGCGCCGACTTCATCTTTCAACAGGATGGTGCTCCACCGCACTTCCATCATTATGTTCGGCATTTCTTAAACATGAGATTGGAAAACCGATGGATCGGTCGTGGTGGAGATCATGATCAGCAATTCATGTCATGGCCTCCACGCTCTCCCGACTTAACCCCATGCGATTTCTTTCTGTGGGGTTATGTGAAAGATTCAGTGTTTAAAACTCCTGTACCAAGAAACGTGCCAGAACTGCGAGCTCGCATCAACGATGCTTTCGAATTCATTGATGGGGACATGCTGCGCTGAGTGTGGGAGGAACTTCATTATCGGCTTTATGTCTGCCAAATCACTAAAGGGGCACATATCGAACATTTGTGAATGCCTAAAATAACTTTTTGAGTTTTTGTGTGTGTGTGCAAGGCATTCTGAAAATATCTCAAATAATAAAGTTATTGTAGAGCTGTGAAATCGCTTCAATCATTTGTAATAACCCTGTATATATAGTGGAGATCAGAGAAGTGAAGTGGAAGGAAGACAATTATTTCTGGTCAGTTGAGTATAGGGTAGTATCAACAGCAGCGGAAACGGTATAACATGAGTAGGACTCGTTATGAACAGGAAGGTATGACAGAGAGTGTGTTATTGTGATCAGTTCAGTGATAGGGTTGTTGTCAGCAGAATCAACGGCAAACCAACCCCGACAATAGCAGTTCAGGTACACACGTTGTTATACCAAGCTGATTCATTACGTAAAGGGAGAACAAAATCTGATAGTCACGCTGGACTGGAATACGACTGTAGAGGAAGGAATACAAGAAAGTATTATGAGAGAATATAGTGATAGTACTAAGAATGGGAGGGGAGAAAGATCAACTGAGTCCTGCAATAAATTTCAACTGGTAATACCGAATACTATATTCAACTATCGGAAGAGGAGGAGATATATTTCAAAAATGCCCGGAAATGTAGGAAGATTTCAGTCAGATTGCATTATGTCATGCAAAGAAATCAGATACTAGATTGTAAGGCGTACCCAGGAGCAGATAGAGACTCAGATCACAATTTAGTAGTGACGAATAGTAGACTGAAGAGATTAGTCAGAAAAACCAATGAGCAAAGAAGTGGGACAAGATTGCATTAAGAAATGACGAGCCACGCTTAAAGTTCTCTGGGGCTGTAGGTACTGCTATAACGGTTTAGTTGAAGAGGAATGCAGCTCGTGGTATAGCGGTTAGGGATGATATCACGGGTTTCCAGGTTCGATTCCCAGCAGGGCTGGCGATTTTCACTGCCCAGGGACTGGGTGTTTGTGTTGTATTCATCATTCTATCATCCTTCGTGAAAGTGACAAGACTGCACTGTGTACAGATTGGGAATTTGCACGGGCGCTGATGAAAGCGCAGTTGAGCGCCCCACAAAGCAACCATCATCATCTCACTAATGCACATCTCTAAAATTGTCAATCACATAAGTTGGAAACAAAAATTAAAACAAGAAACTGAAACTCTGCAAGGCTACGTTTATTTTGCCACAAAAAGTGACAGTAAAGTAGAGACAATATAAAGAATACAGAACGTAAACAACTACACCGTGCATAACGGTACATAAAAATGTTCTTCGTTTTTTACAACTTGACGGATTTGTACACACATTCCGACAACTGCTTAATGCGCTCAGTTGTTGGGTGTGACAACCTCTGGCAGTAACATACGCCTGACAAACGACGGGGCGTGTTGTGAATTTTGTCATCAATCTCATGTTGACGCAATAACGCCCAGTCTGCCTGCAGCGCTGCTCGCAAGTCTTGCAGAGTGGATGCTGACGTGATGCAACCCGCATCCTAGACGTGTTCCGTGGGATTCCAATCGAGAGAGCGAGCAGGCCACGCCGTGCGTGCAGTACCTTCCGTTTCCAGGAAAACATCGACCACCTGTGCTCTTTGAGGTCGAGCACTGTCGTCCAGGAATACGAAGTCTCGGCCCACAGCACCTCACAACAACCGCACTTGAGGTCACAAGGTCTCGTCACGATACATGACAATAGTTAAACCTTGCCCATTTAACCATATAATTTCATGAAGAGGTGTTCGAATGGTCAGTATGGTCCCTGAACACGCCATTGGGGATCAACCTCGATCTTAGTGTCCGTCCACAATGGTTGGGTCCCGAAATCGTGTACACGTTCCCTCCAGATGCGAATCTGTCGAGAATCACTGTCCAGACCAAATCGGGACTCATCTGTGGAAAGAACGAGACTCAACGTGTTCGATACAGTCCCCCACAGTCGTTTAATGAACAAAGTAAGAGCATATGGACTATCATACCAATTTTGTGATTGGATTGAAGAGTTCCTAGATAACAGAACGCAGCATGTCATTCTCAATGGAGAGAGGTCTTCCGAAGTAAGAGTGATTTCAGGTGTGCCGCAGGGGAGTGTCGTAGGACTGTTGCTATTCACAATATACATAAATGACCTGGTGGACGACATCGGAAGTTCACTGAGGCTTTTTGCAGATGATGCTGTGGTGTATCGAGAGGTTGTAACAATGGAAAATTGTACTGAAATGCAGGAGGATCTGCAGCGAATTGACGCATGGTGCAGGGAATGGCAATTGAATCTCAATGTAGACAAGTGTAATGTGCTGCGAATACATAGAAAGAAAGATCCCTTATCATTTAGCTACGATACAGCAGGTCAGCAACTGGAAGCAGTTAATTCCATAAATTATCTGGGAGTACGCATTAGGAGTGATTTAAAATGGAATGATCATATAAAGTTGATCGTTGGGCAAGCAGATGCCAGATTGAGATTCATTGGAAGAATCCTAAGGAAATGCAATCCGAAAACAAAGGAAGTAGGTTACAGTACGCTTGTTCACCCACTGCTTGAATACTGCTCAGCGGTGTGGGATCCGTACCAGATAGGGTTGATAGAAGAGATAGAGAATATCCAAGGGAGAGCAGCGCGCTTCGTTACAGGATCATTTAGTAATCGCGAAAGCCTTACGGAGATGATAGATAGACTCCAGTGGAAGACTCTGCAGGAGAGACGCTCAGTAGCTCGGTACGGGCTTTTGTCAAAGTTTCGAGAACGTACCTTCACCAAAGAGTCAAGCAGTATATTGCTCCCTCGTACGTATATCTCGCGAAGAGACCATGAGGATAAAATCAGAGAGATTAGAGCCCACACAGAAGCATACCGACAATCCTTCTTTCCACGAACAATACGAGACTGGAATAGAAGGGAGAACCGATAGAGGTACTCAAGGTACCCTCCGCCACACACCGCCAGGTGGCTTGCGGAGTATGGATGTGGATGTAGAAGAACATTGGCCCACTTTTCGACCGTCCAGGTGGCATGTTCACCGCTCCAGTCTAGACGTCCCCTCCTGTGAAGGCGTGTCAGAGGAACACATACAGCAGCCTTCTGTACGCCAATTGTCTCTACAGAACATGCCCAGTGGATGCTGCGAGGTCAGATGCCAGTTGCTGTGCAGTACTAAGGCGGTACCGTCGCGCCCTTACAGCCAAATAAGATTCCCTCTTCCTGGTGTTACACGTGTTCGGCCCCGCACTGGTCTTCGGGATACAGTTTCGATCTGTTTAAACTGTCGCCACAGTCGAAAAACGACAGAACGACTCACATTAAGTCACCTGGTCGCATCACTTTGCCACTGTTTTGCTTCCATTCTTCCCATGGCCCTCCACCGCAGAGAGCCTCTGACTGTGTACACAGCGATTGTGAATGTGGGACTATCCGTTTGCTAGGTGCCCTGACGTCATCGTTTTCATGGTTGTCCGTTGACCAGATGTCACCTTCCGTGTAGGACACGATCGTACGAACATCTGTTGACAGTTTGTATGATCATATCTTCAATTAGACTCACGATGAGGACATTGTAGTTCGTTGCTTTAATTTTATTCACCAGTGTAGGTACAAAAAAAGTAACTGCGAAGAATCCAACTACAACAGAAGAAATACTTTGACTAATCGATGAAAGAAATGTTCAGGGAAATTAAGGAATACAGAAATAAAAGTCACTTAGAAATGAAATAAATAGGAAGGGCAGAAAACTAAGCAGAAATGGCTGCAGTGAAAATGATTGTCACAAGGACTGACTCAACATACAGAAAAGTCGAAATAACATTCCGTGAAATGAAAAGCAAGGGTGGTATAACATTAAGAGAGCAGTGGAAACTCCACTGGTAAATGCAGAGGAGAGAGCGGGCCGGTGGCAAGAGTACACTGAAGGCTTCTATGACGGGGAACAATTGTCTGGTGTCATAAAAGAAGAAACACGAGTTGATTTAGAAGAGATAGTCGATCCAGTATTAGAATCAGAATTTAAAACAGCTTTGGAAGACTTAACGATCGAATAGGGAAGAAGGTATAGATAACATTCCGTTAGAACTTCTAAAATCAATGGAAGAAGCAATTAAAAAAGGCTATTCACCTTGGTGCGTAGAATTTATAAGTCTAACGATATATCATCTGACTTTCGGAAAAGCATCATCCACACAAATCCGAAGATTGCAAGAGCCGACATGTGCGAGAATTATTGCACAATGAGCTTAACATCGAATGCATTCACGCTGCTGACAATAATAATATACAGAAGGATGAATATGAAAAGAGATGATGGTTAGATGACGATCAGTGTGGCTTCAAGAATGGTAATGGTAACAGAGAGTCAGTTCTGACGTTGCGGTTCATAATGGAAGCAAGACTAAACAAAAGACAAGACACGTTCATAGGATTTGTCGACCTGGAAAAAGGGTTCGACAGTGTCAAGTGGTGAAAGATGTTCGAAATTCTGAGAAAAATAGGGATAAGCTATAAGGAAAGACGGGTAAATATAATATGTATAAGAACCAAAAGAGGACAATAAGAGTGGATAACCAAGAACGAAGTGTTCAGGGTAAAAAGGGTGTAAGGCAGAAACATAGTCTTTCGCCCCTACCGTTAAAATTATACATCGAAGAAGCAACTGCGGAAAAAAAGAAACGTTCAAGAGCGGAATTAAAATTCAAAGTCAGAGGATACCAATGATATGATTCGCTGATGACATTACTATCCTGAGTGGAAGTGGAGAACAGTTACATGTCTGATAAATGGAATGAACAATCTAATGAATACAGGATATGGACTGAGAGTAAATCAAAGAAAGACGAAAGTAATGAGAACTAGTAGAAATGAGAACAGCGAGACACTTATAACACGAGGATTGATGGTCACGAAGTATATGAAGTTAAGGAATTCTGCTACCTAGGCAGCAAAATAACCAATGGCGGACGGAGCAAGGAGGACATCAAAAGCCGATTAGCACTGGCAAAAAACGGGATTCCTGGCCCAGAGAAGTCAACTAAACATTGGCCGTAATTTGAGGAAGAAATTTCTGAGAATATACGTTTTGAACACAGCTCTGTATGGTAGTGAAACATAGACTGAGGGAAAACCGGAACAGAAGAGAAGCGAAGCATTTGAAATATGGTGATACAGACGAATGTTGAAAATTAGGTGGACTGATAAGGTAACGAATGAGGAGGTTCTGCGCAGAATCGGAGAAATGGAAAGAAATATGTGAAAACACTGACAAGAAGAAGAGACAGCATGATAGGACATCTCTTAAGAAATGATGGTTCTAAAGGGAGCTGTGGAGGGCAAAAACTGTAGAGGAAGACAGAGATTGGAATATATCCAGGAAGTACTTGAGGACGCACGTTGCAAACGTTACTCTGAAACGAAGAATTTGGTGCAGGAGAGGAGATCGTTTCGGGCTGCATAAAAGCATCAAATGAATCACAAGACTGAGGACCAAAGAAAAGAGTAAGTTCTCAGATGCTCGTACAATTTCGTATCGCTTTGTAACATTACGCCCATTTATTTATTTCAACGACATGACTGAGTCGAGCAGCACGCTAGTAATGCTGTATTCGAAACGTTATGGGTTGTTTTTCCTACTTACCTGCATTAACTTAATTTTCTCTTTACTTAGAGTTAACTGCCATTCATCACAGCAACCAGAAATTTTGCCTAGGTCATCTTGAATTCTCCTTTACTCCACGACGACATCTTCCCATACATCACAGAACCATCAGCAAACAGGCGCAGTGCTATTAAAAACGTGAGCAGTGCTATTACATCTCTCTCCTCTCAGGAGGGACATGTACATGATGTGACCGTAGTATGTCGTAAGGCGGCCTTATCACTTTACCTCTGGCCTGTAGTGGCGCCACGGAAAAATATTTCTCTGACAGACATTTCGGATATTTAGCTGCTGTTTGGAAGTAATATTTACGTACAAGTCTTAGAACATTGCCCAACATGTGTACCAGTACCATAGAGGATTCAAAGGTGCTGTTAAGCATATACAAAGAATGGTGTTCCGAATGATCACACATTTCTTTGGCTCAGAAGAGAGGACCACAGAAATATTGAAAAATCCTGGATTGGTGGAATCTTGAAGACAGATGCCAATTATCCCACGAAAGTCTACTTATATAATTTGAAGAACCAATAGTAAGAGACCAATCTATAGATATCCTTGAGCCGCCTATGTACCACACCGTTTGGGACAGTGAAGGCAAAATTAGACTAATTACACTATACACAGAGGCACTTATGCAGTAATTATTCCCATCCTCCATACGTGATGCGAACGGGAGTAAACCTAACATGCTTTTTTATCACGTCAGAGTGATTTTCAATGTATGTATTTAGGTGCTGATGTAGATGTGTAATAAATCCCGAGCTGGCATTGATTTTGTGTCGGCGACATACGTATCACTTCATTTAAAAATCTTGGACGTTTGGTGCTCCGCATTATGACCTGCACTTAAAATGTTTATTTTCCAAACCGGTATTCAGGTATACAACCCATGATGAGAGCAGTTTATTGCGTGTTTGGCATATTGTGGTACATTTACAACGTACATACGCGTCAGTTGTAAATTACTAGGATGTTCAGCTTGAAGTGCATATAAAAACCAAACCACCATATGGCTACCTAGAGACCAACTAACTGCGTTCTAGGTATCCACATGGTTGTTTGCATTATAGATGCACACCAAGTGTACATCCTAAAGAATTTGCAACTGGCACGCACATCGTTGTTACAGAGATACATAACACGCCGCTGACGATGGATTATAAACACTGATACTGGTTTGCCAAATAAACATATCAAGTGCAGCTCATGGTGTTTACATAAACTTTAATAAGTGCCATTTCATTTTCCCATGTGGATGTAGAGCTTTTCAGCTGAAGGCAATTTGACTTTCATGTGGTCGACAGCTTAATTAGTGTACTGCGGTGAAGTTATCTTGAACAATGATAAGTTATTGATCTTCAGTCCAGGCAGTCAGATGTATTTTCCTTCTGAACTTAATAAACAGTACAAATTTTAGTGACTTCAACTACCATTACTCCAGTTGTAAATGTTTCACAAAAGTCACTCATATATTGGCATAATTCCTAACTTTTCACAGTCCGTCTTGATTATCAATTAACTTCATCGCATCCAAGGACGGAATGAAATAATGTTTCCCAGATCAATCCCGAATAAGCCCCTTTCACCCGCCCTAAACTTCATCATTAGAATTTCGGCTACTTTCGTGCCACCCTAAAATATTACTGGCTCCACAACAAGCCGGAAATTGTTGTTCAAAACTTTTACATATCAATTAATTGTAACAGAATTGTCATAAGAAATGCATGAAGAGATTTGTTGTTTGATCCATATCTGTGGCGAATATTTAAGTTTTATTATCCAAGTATTTCGTTTCGCCACTTTCGCGAGATGCGAGTTACTATAGTAAAATCGGTGAAAGACGATCTCTGATAGTTCATGTTGACTCTTGAGGACTGCATCGCCCCTTTGCCTCAACATGTCACATGACACAATTTCGTGTTCGTCACTCATAGTCTACTCTTGTTTTCGTTTGCTGCCGTTTGCACAGTGCTATACTGTAGCTCCGATCAAACGTCCCACTCTGACCACTGTCCTCATTGTATCGCTACCGTAACGCCTACGGCAGAGGTGACGCCTGTGCATGTTGTCTGCGGAAATGGCCACTGGATGCTCCTCAGCTCCAACCCTGCTGGCATTCGTTACTCTTAAGACTTCAAAACGCTCTAACAAAACAATGAAATAGCATTTCGTGACGACAGCCATTACAGCAAGTAGATTCAAATAAGCTATAAATCCTGACCACCAGTAACTAAAATTTCAGTAAATTAGCAAGCTACTGATGGTAGAGGAACACGTCTGGCCGAGAAACCCAAAGTAAGATGGCGTGCTGGAAACTACTGCCTCCGAATGTTTTATATGAAAATTCTTACCGCTCTTTAAATAAATCAGTTTTTTAACATGCTGCATCTTTAATATTCATCTACACATATTTATTTCTCAACACAGTTGCTCTGGTCACGAACCCACTTCCCCCATGAGAGACCAAATGTTAATATCGACTCTAAAGGATGTTTGTTGGACTTTACTGACGGAACTACAACCTCGCTTCTGCTTGCACAAGTTCATCACCGTCGAAGTGTAGTCCTCGAAGGTGTTCTTTAAGTTTTGGAATCAGATGAATGTCGGAAGGGTCCAATTCGGGACTGTACGGAGTAACATCGATGACAGTCAACACAAAGCGACGGACTGTTGCAGATGTCGCCGCACTTGTGTGCGGTCTTTCATACTTCTATGAATTTCAATGGGAGGCACATTTTTGGAGGTCAGAAACTCGATTACAGCACTATGGACCGACATAGTTACATTTCAGTCCGCCATGTTGCATGCTGCAGTTCAAAGCCCTCTAGCATCAGAGGGTTGGAACTTGCGCCATCAAAGCGGGAAATTCGACCGAGTAATATGCCTGACACGTAATACATCAGCCGGTATAGAGAACGGAATGAAAAATTCGGAGGCAATACTTTTCAGCACGCCTCCGTAGCAAGAATTTGTGTGTTGCAATAGCAAGTGAGCCGAATACTGTAATTTGTTCCCCAAACACGGCTGCTTTCAGACCATCAAAAGTTGAAAGATGTTTGCTTCTCACTGTGTTAATTTTCTTCGCAATCCTCAGGCTAAAGTTATGAGGAACTGAAATTTTCTGTACGTGATACGTCTTTAAAAGAATGTAAACAGGAATCTGTGAACCTTCTTCATTGAACTGAGTGACGTAAAATGTTTATACGTGAATGACGAGGTAGATCTGAATATAGAGGAAACATACAAGAGATAAACTCTCGTTGCAAAAATTGGTGTTTATTCTTCGAATCGCAGCGTGCATCTGATGGCTGTTTTGTAAGTAAAGCTTTGGCAGCGTGTATATGTACAAATTCGTAAAAACTTTAGGACCTTCCAAAACAGTAATCTATTCCAATAAAGTATGAGTTTGTGGGACGAAAATATTGTACACAATTTATGGAAACATTCCCTTGAATTGGTGTGGGGCAAATAAAATAAGTAGGTACGCTGTATGCAATATCACACACATTAGGAGAAGAATAGAAAGTGAAAACGTGGAAAACGAGCACTGTCACGAGGATAGGATATCTGGATGCACATGTTTCTGGCGTTTGGAAACCTGTCCACTAGTATAAAGGTCAGCCGCATAATTTTATGAACTGAATCCGTTCGTTAACCCCTCACAAACTGCATTTACAGGCCAAAGGGGAGCAGCGAAGTTTGAGTGAGCAAAGAGAATTCGCAATGAGGCAGCTGTGTGCTGTGCGAGTGGCGTTGTAATTAGCAGATGTTACGCTTAATCAACATTTTATGAGTGTTTATTTCAACCGTCGAGATCACAAGAAGGTTCGTCGTTTGAGTTTAAATTAACATTTCGGTGGGACCACGGTATGCATATTTGAGAGGTCATGCAGCGTTTCGATATGCTGGTTCCGAATAGCCTCTCAGAGCATTATAACGACAGCAAAATTGAAAGGTTTCTACGTCAGTGAATAATGAACGTACATGCCGTATCACAAGTATAACATACTTTTAATGATGGACTTATTTCTGTATTATACAATAAGAATTAAAACTTCCACGGTAAAACAATGGATGGCCCAGGAAGGACAGTAGTCGTTTGGGCGTTATGCGTAGTTGCTTGAAGTATTCAGTTATCTGTGGAAACAACATATACGAGCACATAACAGATCTGATTTTTTTTGTTAACAGTGCTGTGTTAATGATGATTTTCGTCAGGTAAGTCCCGCACTCTGACACGTTAAGACCCAAGTGTCATTGAATAGAAGATCTGGTTCAGGTGACAAACTGAATATTAAATTAGATTTAACTACAGCAAACAGAAATACTTCAGTGTCTACTCTGATCTTTACAGTTAGTTTCATGTTCCATAGGTTGTTTGGACGATTCTTCCATCGAAATGATGTGCAACGAGTCGGTTTACAGAAATTATTGTGAATATTTTTTTTTTTTTTTTTTGCAAATAATGATGAAGTTTTGTTGCTGTTTACTGAAGTCCTTTTGAGCCTATGAAAGGTTTAATAATGGGTAACACAGCGTTGTAGATGTGGATATCATTGTTCTTCTCAAATTGTGATTGGTTATTTATGACGAATGCCGTTAGCTAATAGATGTATTGTGAAGGTGCAGCTAAAATCCCTAACTCCTAGAATAGGTACCTACATGGCAACTGCCAACGAACATCACTTGTCATTTTTACTGGTCCCCTTTGTGAAATCAATACTTTCTTTCTAAGTAGTGAGTTACTCCAGGAAATTGTTCCATAAAACATTGAGTGAAAATATGCAAAACATATCAGGAGGTCGATCTGTTTGTTTCCAAGAATAGCAATTATACTAAGAACGAAATTAGCTAAAATTAACTGCTTGAGAAGCTCAGTAATAAGCTTCTTCTAATTCAAGTTTCCATCAACATTCACATTTGGAACAATACATCCTGTTCCCTGACTCCTGCTCATGCGCTATATCTACGCTCATGGTATGACTATTTCTTGGAAGGAACTGAATCTGAACTCTGCACTTTCAGAGAATCGCTTAATAATTCTTTGAAAAACACAGTTAACAATCACTTTGTCGCTTTCTCTCTAACGGGATTTATTACAATGTCAGTATCATCTGCCGAAAGTACTAATTCTCCTTGTTCGTGTACGTGGAAGTTCATTTACATATATAAGAAATAGAAGAGGAATTATAATTGAAGCCTGTTGGGCTCCCTTTGTGATTTCTCCCCACTCAAGAAAATGTTCTGCCCCTCCAACATTGTTCGAGTTGTTCAGCACAACGTTTTACATTCTGTTTGTTAAGTATGATTCAAACACGTTTTGTGCAAAGCCATCGATTCTAAGAAATTAGCATGATCTGCATAATCATCACCTTGGGAAGATCCCAAAAACTGCCAGCTGGCAATATTTTGTTACTGAAGATTTGTAATATTTGATAATTGGGTGTGTAAATAGCATTCTCAGTCCGGCAATTCTTGTAGAATCGAAACTGTGATCTGCTGAGTAAATGGTTTCTACTTAAATGTGAGACTGCTCTTGAGTACGTTTATTTTTTGAATATCTTAGAAAAAATATGTTCGTAAGGAAACTGGAGGATAATTATTTACGTCTTTCTTGATATCTTTGTTTTGAAGAGATTCAATAATCGCATATTTTAATCTATCTGCAATAATTCGTCGTGCCAGTGATGCATTACACACATGACCATAGACGAAATATTTCGTCAAATTAATAAGTTAGAACAGCTTTTAAATTCCATTAATACCGCATGAACTTTTGTTTTATAGAATTTTTATAACCCTATGAATTTCAGTGGAGGATGTTGAAGCTGCTTCGAGTTCCTTCATGTTTTTACTTTATCACGTAAATTTGATGTGGACTCAAAAGACAAGGTTCATAGTTGAACCGTCACATACGGTGGTGGTCTTACGAGGTAACTCTCAATGCCTAATATGTTTCCTTCAATTACTTTAAGAAGTACCCTGAATTCGGTGGTTCGGCACGCTTTGTACATTGTAGATTAATTGTCAGAAATAATTGGACTTACGGTGCGTTATTACAACAGAAAATTTATATCATTACGTCGTGTGACTGATTCGTGTATCATAACTATAGATAAAAAAAATATTTTGGACACGGCATAAGATTTTCTTGTGCTTTTTCGGTTGTCCGGCAACATAACTAGGGCTGTAGAAAATTCGTTTGGCTTTAGCTTTTGACCGAGAGTAACACAGTCTGTTCAGGTACGCTGAGTATATGATTATTTCCTTAGAAAAAATGAGTATCCGACATGAGAAAGATATTTTACATTTTTGTTAGAAGTTGAGTTGCGTTCACCTTCGGGCTAGCAGCAACTGAAGAGGTCCGCAAGACCGGACGGTGCAAATGCTCATTCACGTTTGAAAGAATACGAGTATAAAGCCTCCACTCACCATCGAGCCAATGACATTTAACAGCAGTGTGTGTGCACGCACGCACACACTCACACACACACACACACACACACACACACACACACACACACACACACATTCAAAACTAATTTAAATTTTTCAGTGGGACTATTGTTAAAACCCTTCCAGAAATAGATTAGAATGGTTCCAGCCTCTCGATTCCAACGAAGGTTTTTAGGAGGTTCCTCTCGATTGTCAGAGGACTACCGGAATTGGAAATCTACTCCCAAAAATTTCCACTTGAAAATGTCACTCGCAGCCTACTGGAATGCTTGGATGGAAAATAGTACAAAGTTCTACATTAGCCTACTGATATCGCATGAATAGGGAAAGGAAGAAAAATTGAAATTAACATCTATCGTTCACCTCCACGCCTCTGATACCGATTTTGAGTAATCAAGCTTAGAATTTGGAGAGATGTTGTTTCCTTGAATTCAGTATTCTGTTATGATTTTGTTGTGCTCCTTGTCGTCCGTAAAAAAAACAGAAATATTGAGTTGCGAATGTCAATAAACATATTCCCGCTTCTGACAAACACATTATCAGCTGAGCAGTGATGGCGTCGTAATACGTATGTATTGAATCTGAACGTGCACTGCGTGGGAAACCTGGTGCTGCCGGTTCAAGGAGGTTAGAAATGTACAGTCGTCGACAAATCTAGCGAGACCCCTCGCCTTTTCGTTATGCTGATCCGCACAGCTTTAAAGTCTGCTACACAGCATACAAGGCAAGGAGACGAAGTGCTACCAACATACTATGCACAGGAGTGAAATTGAAAAACCATCCGAACTTTGTCAGACAGTTTTCAGTCACGTGTAAGACTATATTAATGCTGGTTAGTGTGTTAAACAACATGTAAATATAAGATATAAATGAAAGAAGAAACGCTAATTAGTGTGAACTGTACTAATAAAAGTGAATTTCAGCTTATCGAGATAACACAACTGTTTTAGTAAGACAAAGTACCCCAGATCGTTACGAATTAGGAAAATATTATGCGCATTCGGCCGCGAAACGGTCTGTGTCAACGTTCAGACCAGTCATACCGGATTACCGTTGCTGACCTAACATGAAAGTGTGCAGATTTAGTAAAAAATTCAGTTAAAATCATTCAGTTCCACACTTAAGTCAAGTCATTTATTGACAGAAGCGGAAAAAGTAGGCAGTAACAACTCTGAAATTCTAAAAGATTTTCATATTTACATCCACAGGGCGCCGGTACATAATAAAGGCAACAATAAAACGTATTGTGGGGACGAGAATTCCTTACAAATGCTTTACTGGCAGTCTCTCTGCCTCCATCGAAATTAGAACCGAAAACAAACCAGACCTCCCTTGCAGTAGGAAACACCATTCACTACGCTAGCAGACAACCCAGGAAAGCAGCCCCCTATTATTACCCCACACATGAATAAGCAGGCAATTTCGCACTGAAAATGGCAAAATGATCCGCAGCTTCTGTTGCATAGAGCTTTCTGTACTCAAAAACATGAATTTTCTACCTTTATGTCACCGCTTATGTGACAATCATTCGGGCTGTTTGTCGAAATAACAAAATACTGTTATTAGCGAGTAAATTTAGTAGGATAATTCTGCACCACCCCAGGAAACAAACGGCTACATAGCTGACAAACGTATTCTACAATGTTTCGAATTCTCCATTAGACTCGCCACAGGCAGAAAACGTTCATTACCCGAAGTGTTTCTTAAGCTAGCTAGCAATGGGAATGCTCGCACTTTTGAAACGCGGTGGCATTAATACTGGGATCTGAATTACCACATGTATAGGCAAATGGATTTTATTTGCTTTTCTGTAAACGTTATTTCGACCGAAAGCGTAGCTACGGTTAATATGCTGATGTATCGACTGCAACTAGAACATTTCGGATGAATAGTAGGGGGAATTATTTATGCGGCCTTCATCTTCATTAACTGCTGTAGCTATTTTCTTCGTTAGGATTTCGTCACCTAAATCGGTAAAAATGGAGCCCTACTAGTCTCACTTTCTTGACCGTCTGTCTGTCTACCCAACCCTTAAAACCCGTTTACCTCGAGAACAGGTAGACATAATTAGCGGAAATGTATCGCACTTCCTGCGGTATACGGTCCCTTGGTGGTGTAAAAAATTCATTTTTATTAGTACAGTTCATACTAATTAGCGTCTCTTCTTTCATTTATATCTTATATTTACGTGTTGTTTAACACACTAACCAGCATTAATATAGTCTAACACGTGACTGAAAACTGTCGGACAAAGTTCGGACAGTTTTTCAGTCTCACTTCTGTGCATAGTATGTTGGTAGCACTTCGTCTCCTTGCCTTGTATGCTGTGTAGCAGACTTTAAATCTGTGCGGATCAGCATAACGAAAAGGCGAGGGTTGTCGCTCGTTTTGTCCACGACTGTACAAGCTTGGATTGTGAAGAAACAGACTGTCGGTCTACCTGAAGCTGTTCGAACCTGACAGTATCAGTAACATTTCTGAAGTTTTATTCCAAGTAGTATTAAAGTGATCGGGAAAATGTTGAACACTCTTAACAATTAATTACATTTGCCAGTCCGAAAAAAGAATGCAGACAAAACGAATTTTAATTGTAATAAATCATTCTGATGTGAAGAGCGACTGTGAACGAAATTCTCCTGAAATCAGAGCCAGAAACTGATTCGCTGCGTTGGTTACTCGCTTCGGAAGCCTCTGCGGGATTTCTCCTTCAACTGCGGCGACGGGAGAAGTACTCCGACGGACCTCATTAATTCAATTTTAATGAAAAGCGCTGGTGCGGAGGAAAAGGGCAATTTCTCTGGGACAAAATGGAAAACAATCGTAATGTATTCCAGACCTTTTCAGAGCAGCTGTGCCCCAGCGCATACCACAAGAATCCGGTATTCTCATAGGTCCTAATTTCGTTAGACCTTAGTAAGAATCAATATTACACAACTAAATAGATCTATGCTATGCATAAAAGTTTCCAAATATATGTAAAGCATACTAGTTTCAGTTCCAGTTATGATTTATTAAATACCAGAAGGTGATTTAGCAACAGCTCAGCCTATTCTAGGAAAGTGAGCACGAATACTCGTTGACGCTAACAAAGAAGGTTAATTTAATCGTCTCACGTAAAAACAGATTTTCCGTTAATCCGTTTATGTCTAGATTCTGCTAGACTGAACAAGACTGCATATTCTTCTTTGATACGTCTCCCTTAAGAGTCCGAGTTGCCTTCCAAGCCGTCGATAGTCCGCAAATGCTTCAGTACACGATATAACGAAATTTCTACGGATTTTAGTTTGGAATTTTCCCATGACTAACTTATCTCTCAAAGATTCTCACCTGTAATTACGCATTCTATTAACCCACTTCAACAGTCAAACGCTTCACGACAAAGAATGACTTTTTGATCACATTCCAACAATACTACGTAAACGAACATTCAGGAATATTATATCACAAATTCGTGGACAGAAAGTGCCGAACGTATTCACGTCTTACATTCTTATTATTTTATTTTTTCTCCGTGCACAGTTGATGAGAATATGATACATTGCAGTTACGATTGTGCAATCTAACCTGCTGAAACGTACTTCTCTTTGATATGCCAACATTTCCCTTCCCTCTTTTTGGCAATGTTTCGTTGTGTATTCTCTGCACGTAGTGTAAGTGAGCTGTTTAGGTTTTTATGTTGGTAACACCATGTAGCGCTCTGTATGAAAATCACTGACTGTGCTGTGTGCAGTCTGTGACTGGTTGGCATTGTTGAAATATTTGCTATTGTAGTGTTGGACAGTTGGATGTGAACAGCGCGTAGCGTTGCACAGATGGAGATGAACCGCCAGCAGTGGATGTGGGGAAAGAGATGACAGAATTTTGAGAGCGGACGATTTGGACGTGTGTCCATCAGAAAGAGTAAATTTGATATGAGTTTTGAATATTATTAAGATAAATACATTGCTTGTTCTCTATCAAAATCTTTCATTTGCTAACCATGCCTATCAGTAGTTAGTGCCTTCCGTAGTTACAATCTTTCATTTAGGTGGCAGTATTGGCGCTCGCTCTGTTGCAGTAGTTCGAGTAACGAAGATTTTTGTGAGGTGAGTGATTCATGAAAGATATAGGTTATTGTTAGTCAGGGCCATTCTTTTGTAGGGATTATTGAAAGTCAGATTGCGTTGCGTTAAAAATATTGTGTATCAGTTTAGTTCAAAATGGTTCAAATGGCTCTGAGCACTATGGGACTTAACAGCTGAGGTCATTAGTCCCCTAGAACTTAGAACTACTTAAACCTAACTAACCTAAGGACATCACACACATCCATGCCCGAGGCAGGATTCGAATCTGCGACCGTAGCGGTCGCGCGGTTCCAGACTGAAGCGCCTAGAACCGCTCGGCCACTCCGGCCAGCATCAGTTTAGTGTTGATCAGAATAAGTAAAGAGCGAAATGTCTGACTACGTTCAGTTCTGCTCAGCTGTTTGAAAATAAAATAACGTAAGAGGTTTACCAGCACAGTCATTTATAAATTTTCCTAAGGGGAGGTTTCAGTGGTTCCCGCACTCGTTTCAGTAATCAAAAATTTTTCTTCTAACGTCCGCGTGTTTTATTGTTGCCTATGTTCACATTCATTATTCTCAAAAATTTTCAGCCTGCACTTCTTTTTATACCTTGCTTGTTCTCTAGAATTTCATCATTTTATCGTCCTCGATTTAATACTCTCATATTATCAATTTAGGTTACGCCACGCTGGTGTAGCCACGCTTTTATGTCCCTCGCCGTCTGTATCATCAGTTGTTTTTTCATTCCTTTAGCTGCGCTAACTAGTTAAGAAGGTATGTGTGCAGGCTCTTTTCCTGTGAATGTCAGAGTGTTGGCATATAAACAGATCATAGATACAGTGTCTGCAAATTGAATTGTTCGTCACCGTTAAGACAAAAATCGCCCGTGTGGAATACGGAATATGTAGCAGTCCAACTTACGGGGAGACTGATGACCTGAGTAATGGGACAGTGTACCTCCTCTTCAGATACGGTATCTCAGATTTTTTGCAGCAGGCACCAGCGAATTACTAAAAATATAGAGCGTGGAAACCACAAGGAAAGACAAACATAGAAATCTGTAGTACAGAGTGATGAATAATTTGTATTTTGTGAGTTTGCAAGGGTTCAGAGACAGGCGCAATCGTTAGCGACCAATTCAACGAAGACAAATACCCTCATGAGTAGTAGAATTAGGTATGGTAGCTAAGCTTAAAACAGATCACTTTTTTCGCTTTAAAGTGCTGGGTTGATTCAAGTGGCGGGTGTCTTCAAACTATCTTACAACAAAGTGATCAGCATACTGCAAAAACGCCGTCACTGAACAATGGAAAGAAACCTGGGTTTAAGTCATGCCGATGGCATGAATATATACAATTGTTGCTAGATGGACAACGTTCAGGCACATGAAAGAGCTGTTCTTGAATGGAGATGTCTTCCGCACGGACATTGGGGTGTTTCCCCATGTCCTACGTCACCTGTCCTAAATACACTGCCTGACAACATAAATGAAAGGGAGAAGGAAACGAAATGAAACTTTTCGGGTTGTGAGGGTATATGATATTATTGCAGTCATTACAAAATCGAGTCAGATTTGCAAAGAATTTGGCAGTAAGAATCCACTTATCAGTTTAATGTTTCAACCTTTCTGACCTAGGGAAATGCACTGAATCGTTTGGGAAGCGTGTCATAAATCAATTTTATCCTCTCCCAAGGCACGTTGACCCTCAACCGTTGTAACTGGTCCTTGAGTTCATGGATACTGGCACAGGTATGGAGTTGACGTCCGAATTGATGCCACACATGTTCTACCGGGGACAGATCTGGAGATTCTGCCGGGTACGGCAATACCTCCACATCACACATCGCAGACACACATGTCATTTGTGAACAAACATTGTCCTGCTGAGAAATGGTGCGACGATACCATCAGATGAGACGCAACACATACCGACGCAATATGTCCATTAGATATCGTTGTACCTTCAGAATTCCCTCAGTAACTAACAGCCGTGACTTGAAGCCATATCCGATGGCTCCCCACTCTGTGACGCCGGGGGCAGCACCACCGTGCCTCTCCAAATAATTGTAAGAATTGAACTTGTCCACCAGGTCGCCGCCATATTCTCCGACGATGGTCCTCCGGGGTTGTCAGAGCCACAATTTAACGCTGAGCACAGTGAGTCGCCATTCGTGACCGGCCGACGCTTCACGGTCGCGGCACAACTCCCAACAGAGCGGTTTGTGTTGCCGTGTTAACGGCGACCTATACTTGGTATGGAAATTCCCTAGTCCACCTGCTGCTAGCCTCTGGTCCAGGATGACCCATCCCAGAGCAATAGGCCTCATTACTTGGCAGCCGTAGAAGTGAAGGGAGGCTACGATGTGCTTGATGTACAATGCGGCGAGCCTGCCTTGTGATGGTCAGGTGGTTCGACTGGAGCCTTAACGACAGGATGCTGCTCTCACATTAAAATGCAACCAACATCTGCCCGGTGTCACATCCGGATAGCTCCCCAAAAGCTATTTACTGCGCGATTCGACCAGCCGGCCAAATGGAGACCGACAGTGAAGCCCTTTCAAACGCTTTGTCACTACGTGTCCTTCACAGTGATCACTCAACATCTGAAATTATTCGCGCCCCTTATATACCCTACCAAAACCTCGTAACAGCATAAACATAAACAACACCAAAGGACTCTGTTGGCCGTTCTACCTGTCACATAGAAATGCAGCTCCAGTGGTTTACATACCCCCCGATGGTGTGTATTTGTATGAAGTTAAATTGACATCCGACCATGTGTTCTGCGTGCCTCAGTTGTATTTGTCTGGCAGTGTATAACTGAGAATTATGACGTTATTGACTCATACGTGGAAAATGGTTACGACAGTTCCCTAGTCAGAACGGCGTTGTTCACCAGAAGTATGTGGAGCCTGGAACTCCGGTTTTTGCACCTTGAAAGGAATCTGAGCTTCAGAGGGGGCGATGGAGTGGAAAGCGACCACAGGAAGCTGCTCCAGCGCGCAGAGCCAAACCACAAGAGCGGAGGTCGTGGCACTGGGAGTGGATACCTGACGCTCCTCTGCGAGAGAAAGTCCATCCTACATAGTGTCAGCTTCACACCTCTTGAACTCTTACGCGCCTAGAGTTATTCAAGCAAGTGGATATTTTCACATGGTGGAGAAAATTAGAGTATTGTTGCGTCACAGGATATCCTGCAGAATATCGTATCTGTTTAACAGGAAAGAAACAGTATCAGTAGAAAAGTGTGATGTGTTAAACTACCAGTCCTCATCTCATCTAATTACATAGGGTTCGATATAACGGTCTTAACTTTTTCAATGTTTTTATTCATGACCTTTCAGCAGTGATATTATCAGATGTTTATTGTTTACAGATGATTAAAAGTTGTCATAAATTGTAAATTAACCATAATTTAGAAAGATCTGGTCACTGTCTATACATTTAGAATAAGAAAAGGCACTTTGGTATGTGCACTTCAGAACCTGCAAGAGGTTTCCATCCAATGTACGCATAAAATAAAAGGACATGCAGACAGAAGAGGTTGGCAGTGATCAAGTATTGAGATTAAAACTTGACAGGAAATTCGATTGTGCGGAGCTTACAGCAGAACTGCTAGAAAGTCTACAAAAGTCTTCATCTGCAAAGTCGATGTTGTCAGATATTGTTCTTATAAAATTGAAAGAGCTAGAATGTTTTCCTTTCGGTCATTCTATAATTTCATTCTTTATCATATTTTGGGATAACTCAATATGTCTAGCTTACGTTTTCTGAGTCCAGTGCGAACTATTTTCAGTGTGAATCCAAGGACATCTTTCAGAATTCATTTTAAGGAACTGGGTGTAAAACTAGTCAATTTATTTAACAATGGTGTTATAGTCCACTGATGACTTGTTTAGCAGAACTATAACAAGTATTCCCTATGAAACAAAATAACACACTGCATTTTCAATGATTAATGTCAAATGTAACGATAATTTCATATATTTTGTATGTTCTTAAATCCATCACTTTAAATTTTTGATTCAAGTACAAATGAAATTTAATGCATCCTATAAATCTGTTGTAATATTTCATATAGTTTTACTTGTATACAGTTTACACGTAAAGAATATTATTTCTGTTTTTAAGTGTACATGAAGTTTATAATTGTACATGTATAGTTTTATTTGTATACAGTTTACATGTAAAGAATATTATTTCTGTTTTTAAGTGTACATGAAGTTTATAATTTTACCAGTATTCATGTAAGAGTGAATGTGTGCATGCGTGACAGTAGCCTTGTATTGAATTACTTTAGCGAAACAGTGGCAAGCAAAGAGGTAGCATTCTGGGTGTTGGTTACCGGTAGTGCAAGCAGGTAGTCATTCTAGTGTACATCAGTATTACATGAACATACAGACGAAATAGTGCAGCGTCCTCAAGCAATTATTCAGTAATAGTACAACATAATATTACATTACTCTCCTATTTCGACCGTTGTTTTATTTGATAACGACAGTGACAGGAACAGCAAAAGAGGTTCAGTGGTAATTCAATGTCGTTTCGTCCAGCTTTCTTCATATTATTTGGCCCTGTTGTTATTTAGGCAGACAGTAAATGCATATAATTTCAAGTAAGTACATCTACTTATTCTACTTTTTTTAATCATTTTACAACTCTGATCTATGTGTTTCCTTTTGACTTGCCTCTGATACTAGTGATCGTGGATACGATCTAAAGTGGATGTCCAGCTGAGGGAGACAATGCGAATAATCTCGGGAACACTCAGGGCCACCCCCTGTGCATGGCTTCCTGTACTAGCGAACATAGAGCCTCCAGAAATCAGGCGATCACAGCTAGCCCTAAAAACCTACAGGAAAATTATAGACAATCCGGACCTCCCTATTCCAGCAAGATCTGACACCGACAAACAGGCTTAAATCCAGATCACCCTTTTGGAAAATCGGTGAAGAACTACAAGCCTTTGAGCCGAGAACGGCCTGGAACGAAGTATGGTCGGCAAGTGAATTTAAGAACAAAAATTTAGTACACGATCCGAACAAGAAGATTGATGGCTTCAACCTACCAAGAAGAGTGTAGACAGCTCTAAACCGGGTGAGAACGAGTATTGGGAGATGTAAACACCTGATGAACAAGTGGGGCCTGGCAGACAGCGCTGTATGTGAGTGCGGTGAAATACAGACAATGGACCATCTACTCGTGTGCAAAGTGTATGGCTATGGTGGTGAACTCATGGACATACATAGACTCAGTGACTCAGTCATAGAGTGGCTCAAAAACATATCTAATATAGTGTAGAATCATATTGTTTTCTTTTTTAGTATGTAGTGATAAGGATATTGTAAATTATGCCTCTGTGATGCCGAACGAGTAAATAAAGTGGGATACGAGCCCTCCCTCGGGCATGTGTGTGTGTGTTTGTCCTTAGGATAATTTAGGTTAAGTAGGGACTGATGACCTTAGGAGTTAAGTCCCATAAGATTTCACACACATTTTTGAACATTTTTTTTAACCTTCCCTAAGAACGGGAACTCACAATCATCTAGTGATTACCGACGAATTAGCATCTTGCCTGCCGTATCCAAGGCTCTGGAGTATATTTTTCACGTCAAAATTACTTAATTATTACGAAAATACAGCTAAGTTGACGTATACCAGTCTAGTTTTCGTAAACACATGAAATATACTCGCAACTGCGAATATGGATCACAATCAGCTGTATATTGGATTGACAGCAATGAAAATTTGTGCCGCACCGGGACTCGAACGTAGATATCCCGCTTTACGCGGGCGGTCGCCTGACAAACTTCGGCTATCCGTGCACGAATCACGGCCAGACGCAAACATCCACATGTCATCGGCCATGTGTCACAACCTGTACTCGTGCTTTATGTATACTCTCGCACGACACAATGTTCCTTCGGAAATGCATGAATATCTGAAGGAACATTGCATCGTATTTCTTAATAAACAGGCACTGCTGTTTCGTATTTCGTAAACACCGTAGCACGCACATTGGGTTGAGTAACGGAACTGATGACCTGAAATACGTGACGAAAAATCGTCAGGCCACAGTACTAATACCATCGCTACCAGATTACAGTATAGCATTCGATAGCCTCAAGTTTGACATACCGCTCGGAAAAAGGCGGCTGTTAAAATTTTCAGATAGTATGCTGAAGTGGTTTCAACTGTCCTTGAAAAGTAAACAGCAAGGTGTAGTCTGGGGGAATGAAGAGTCATCGTGAAAGCTTGCTCTCTCAAGAGTGACACCAGAGTTAATCTTGTTTTCTTCGAATGTAAACGGTATCTCGTCGGTTCTCTCCTGTAAATATCGCTTCTATGACGAAGACCTCCAGCTTCATCTAAGCTGGAGACTTGAGATATTAATAACGTGACCGTCCAGATTAACGATGATCTCTCTTTAGTTTAAGATAAGAACAATACCTGGCACTCAAATGAAACGCGTAAGAGTCCCATGTAATCCTAGTATACCACTAGAAATAAATATGTGCAGAATCCACGCACAGATGCCTCTTGCTCTTCTCGACGGTATTCCAATATCGTATCAAAAACTGTGAAGTACTTGGATGTAACCTCAGTTGAGCGTCTAAACTGGGCAAAGAATTCTGTCACCACGAACAGGAAGACTACCACTTGGCTCCAGACCTTCAAAAAGTTTCGGAACTTATTTCCACAGGATGTGGAGGATAAAATTGAACTATCATTTGTGCAAGCGAGTACAAATGGTAGTGATCTTCTCCAACAGGACACGAGTAATGATAACACTAGACTGTTAATACTCACTAACCATGAATGCTTGTGCGAGTTAAGTCTTCAATATCTCTCTATTTGACGATTTTGGTCCCTCATACGACCAGGTATACTGATTGGGACTCATCCCAGTACCTGCAACTGTCTTCTCATCGCAATATAAACACAGGTCAAAAAATAACAGGTCAGAACGCTGTTGCAAAAGCAACTAAAAGGTATGCCAAGCTTAAAAGAACCCAAAATCTTAAACGCTTGGTGAGTTCTGCTGAAATTTGAAACTTAGTGGGAACTTCCATGCGAGATGCTTTTAATATTTTCCACAACGAAACTCCGTCTCGGAATCCGTCAGAAAATTATGGTCATACGTAAAGCACTCCAGCGCCGAGACACAATCAATTCATTCGGGAACAGCATTATTCAAATACGCGTCAGGTCACCCAGGTTAAAAGGTTTTTCGTGATTTCCCTAAATCGTTTCAGGGAAATGCCGGGATAGTTTCTTTGAAAGAAGACGGCCGACTTCATCCCCATCCTCGAATCATTTCGAGCTTGCGCTATGCCTCTGATGGCCTCATTGTCTACGGGACGTTAAAAAATAATTTTATTTTTACTTACCTTTATTCCTTCACTTCGTGACAGCAGTCGCAACGTTGACGGTGACGGTATCAGTAAAGCGGAGTTCCAAAAACAGTTTTTCGAAATTCCTTCATCAAAGAAGACGATGTACATATTCCAGAATTAAAACCACGGCTTCCAACATGAGTAGCTTAGAAATAGATATACTTTGGCGTAGCGAGGTATCTTAAATGATCTAATAAAAGCAAGTCTTCTGATTTAGTTTGTCGGACTTAGGTGTCTTTCAGGATATGATGATATAACAGCACCATATGTAGCATTCATATACAAACGCTCGCACGACGGAAGATCCTTACTTAAAGACTGGAATGTTGCACAGGTCACATCAATGATTAAGAAAGAAAGCAGGAGTAACACCCTGAATTACAGTCACCTATCACTGACGTCAATTTGCAGTAGCGGTATGGAAAATATACTGTCCTCAAACATTAAAAAAAATGGCACTATGGGTCTTAACGTCTGAGGTCATCAGTCCCCTAGAACTTAGAACTACTTGAACCTAACTAACCTAAGGACATCACACACATCCATGCCCGAGGCAGGATTCGAACCTGTGACCGTAGCGGTCGCGCGGATCCAGACCGAAGCGCCTAGAACCGCTCGGCTACGCTCGAACATCATGAATGGCACGCCAGAAAGGGCACAGTTCGTTGTAATCGACGGAAATTCATCGAGGAAAACAGAGGTGATATTTGGTGTTCCCAAGAAAGTGTTATACGTCCTCCTTTGTTCGTAATCTACCTGCATATACACGAATTAGGAGACAATCTTAGCAGCACTCTTAGACTGTCAGGAGATAGTGCCGTTATCCACCGTTTAGTAAAATTATCAGCAGATCATAAACAATTACAAAATGATTTAGACCAGAGATCTACGTAGTGCAATAAGTTGCTGTTGTTCCTAAATAACGAAAGTATGGTGTCATTCACATAAAAACGAAAAGTAATCTGCTAAATGTCGGTTACATGATAAATCACACAAATCTAAACGCTTTAAATTCAAGTGAATACCTAGGGATTAGAAAATGGTGTGGGGAAGGTAAACCAAAGACTGTGTTTTATTGGCAGAATACTCAGAAGGAGCAACAGGTCTACTAAAGGGATTGCCCACACTACCCATGTCCGTCCTCTTTTGCAATACTAATGTGCGGTGTGGCATCCGTACCAGATACGATTGACGTAGGACATGGAAAAAGTTCAAAGGAAGGCAGTTGGATTTCTGTTATCGCGAAATATGGTAGAGGGTGTCTTGGATATGATGCACGAGTTGGGATGGCAATAATTAAAACGAAGGTGCTTTTCTTTGTCACGCGATCTTTTTATGAAATTTAAGGCACCAACTTTATCCTACAAATGCGCCCATCTACGTAGGGAAAATGACCATGGTATTAAAATAAGAGAAATTAGAGCTTGCACGGAAGGACGTAAGAGTTCGATTTTCCTGCTTGCTTTTCCAAAAAGGAATGGTAGTGTAATAGTTTGGTTCGATGAACCCTATGCTTGCCACTTAACTGTGAATTGCAGAGTAGGCATGTAGATGATCTAGATAGTGTCTTAGCTATTCACATCCATAAAACAGAAATGTTCACAACCTCCTCCTCTGTTGCTGCTGTCCGTCTCTGGAACACGTTACTATGCATTCTGCGCGAAATCTAGTACACTGTCGCTCTTTAGCAGAGTCCTTTTATAGCCGGCCGCAGTGGCCGAGCGGTTCTAGGCGCTTCAGTCTCGAACCGCTCGACCGCTACGGTCGCAGGCTCGAATCCTGCCTTGGGCATGGATCTGTGTGATGTCCTTAGGTTAGTTAGGTTTAAGTAGTTCTAAGTCCTAGGGGACTGATGACCTCAGATGTTAAGTCCCATAGTGCTCAGAGGCATTTGAACCAATCCTTCCATCACATAACTTTTCACCAAACTTAACGTTTATGGCCGGTTTACCCTCTGTCAAACAACAAAACAAATGTTTCCGTTTTTCCTGTCAAGTTACTATTTTTTCCTCCCATCTTCATTAATTGTGTTCTTATTTCTCTGTTTCTTCCACTTCTTTTTACACGTCTAGTTCCGTGGGACGAAACTGAGAAGCAAATCTCCAAGGTCATGAAGCTTGTCAGTACATGAAATTACAACATAAAAGTAATAGCAGATAAAATAAAATGTTTATGAACCCAAAAAAAGACAATCCGTAATAAGTTTATGTAAAGGCAAGCAACAATATAACACAAGAAGCAACTTATGTTTTCAAGAAGAAAAGGAGCGACCCATGACGAAACTCTTGAGTTTCGATTCAAAAGCCCGTGGATTACTACCAAGATTTTCAAATTCTTGTGTTAGCTTACTGAAAATGGATGCAGCAGTATACTTTCTGCACAAGAGTCAAGGAAGTGTGATCCAAGTTGATTTCTGCTTAGTATTAGTTGAATGAGTGCTGCTAATTCTAGGAAATAAGTTGATATTGTTACGAAGAAACGACAGTAAAGAATATATATATTGAGAGGCCAATGTCAGAACACCCAGGCCAATGAACAGTGGTCGACAACAGGCTCGCGAACTGACACAACTTATTGCCCGAACCTCCCGTTTCTGAGCCAAGGACGGGAAGAGTTACCTCAGACTATAACGTCATACGTCGTAAGTGAATGAAAATAAGCAAAGCGAACTACTTTTCGTGTCGAACAATTACTTACTTCAAATACCGTTCGAATAGAATAAATGGCAGCATTAAGTCTTTGAACAAGATCCCGAACGTGGGCTTTCGAGGAAAGTTTACTATTAGAACACCCAGAAATTTGAACCGTTCATTTTCACTAATCATATGCCAGTTTTGGGACATTAAAATGTCGGGTTCTTGTGGATTGTGTGTTAGAACCTGTAAAAACTGAGTCTTACTGTGATTTAGCGTCAGCCATAAATTTATATCGTGAAGTGCTTTATTTGAAACAGTGCCAATGTTGCACACAACTTCCTTTACTGCCAAGCTTGTGTCATCAGCAAACAGAAACATTTTAGATCACCTGCAATACTGTTGTTGTTGTTGTTGTGGTCTTCAGTCCTGAGACTGGTTTGATGCAGCTCTCCATGCTACTCTATCCTGTGCAAGCTTCTTCATCTCCCAGTACCTACTGCAACCTACATCCTTCTGAATCTGCTTAGTGTATTCATCTCTTGGTCTCCCCCTACGATTTTTACCCTCCACGCTGCCTTCCAATACTAAATTGGTGATCCCTTGATGCCTCAGAACATGTCCTACCAACCGATCCCTTCTTCTGGTCAAGTTGTACCACAAACTTCTCTTCTCCCCAATCCTATTCAATACTTCCTCATTAGTTATGTGATCTACCCATCTAATCTTCAGCATTCTTCTGTAGCACCACATTTCGAAAGCTTCTATTCTCTTCTTGTCCAAACTACTTACCGTCCATGTTTCACTTCCATACATGGCTACACTTCATACAAAACCTGCAATACTAGAGAGCTTTATTATTTATAAAAATAAGGAACATGAGTGGCCCCAGTTGTGTCCTTGGGGCACCTCCCATTTGACCGTACCCCACTCAGACCCTACATCATAGCCATACTCAAATGTCTTGCCCTTGCTTTAAATATACTTTACTGTAATTTGTATTCACTGTTGTAATTGTCATGTCCGGAGGTAACATGTGCTTTTATACATTATAGTAATTTCTAAATGTATTCTGTGTTAGATCATACGTTTGTATCGATAGAGCGGCATTCAATAACGCTGACGCGGCAGTTGCTTTTCCTGTTGGTGTGGTGAGAGAGCACGTGTCACGGAAACGACGATTGGAAGGCGGTGCGCGAATGCGAAAGGAGCGGTTGGTTGTTGGAGAACGTCGGAAAATGACGTCTTGAGAGCAGCCGCTGCCACGTGATCGCTACCACGCCCATGTTGACGTTGACGGATATGGACAGAGAGCGAGGCTAATAGCCTGGAAACCGCGAGAGTTTTGCTCAAGCGTCCCGGGAGGGCACGGCATGTTGTTGCTGGCCTGGAAGATCTTCGTGTGGGGGAGCAAGTACCGCATCGCGCTACGAATCTGTGGTGGGTGCCTTCATCCACACAATCTTTTCGGGGGGGGGGGGGGTCATTGATCGTGCATCGGCTTAATTTCGGTTGTTCGTAGAAGCTTATTCTTCGACCGAGGTACTAAACTGTACTATTTGTGCCTTGGCACTCCTCATGGAATTAAATGTTAATACCTGACCTGCTAACGCATCAGTGCGTCTGTTTACATAAATGATATGTGAATACTGAACTGCAGGCATATGTCCTGTCACATGCGCGTTTTAATGTGAGCGGGTCGTGTTTCTGTTACGGTTTTACACCTTCCTAATATCCCGTAGGGCCACCGCGAGCACGCAAAAATGTCGCAACACGACGTGGTATGGACTCGACTAATGTCTAAAAGCCTGTAGAAGAAATTGACACCATGAATCATGCAGGCCCGTCCATAAATCCGTAAAAGTACGTGGAGGTGGAGATTTCTTCCGATAAGCACGTTGCAAGGCATCCAGAATATGCTCAATAATGTTCATGTCTGGGGAGTTTGGCAGTCAGCGGAAGTGTTTAAACTCAGAAGAGTGCTCCCGAAACCACTCTGTAGCAATTCTGGGCGTGTGGGGTGTCGCATTGTCCTGCTGGAAGTCCATCGGAATGCACAATGGCCATGAATGGATGCAGGTGATCAGACAGTATGTCACCTGTCAGAGTCGTATCTAGATGTGTCAGGGATCCCATATCACTCCATCTGCACACGCCCCACACCATTACAGAGCCTCCACCAGCTTAAACAGTCCCCTGGTGACATGCAGGGTCCAAGAATTCTTGAGGATGTCTCCATACCCGTACACGTCCATTTGAAACGAGATTCGTCCGACCAAGCAACATCTTTCCAGTAATCAACAGTCCTGTGTCGGTGTTGGCGGGCTCAGGCGAGATGTAAAGCTTTGTGTCGTGGAGTCATTAAGGGTACACTAGTGGGCCTTCGGCTCCGGAAGCTCATATCGATGATGTTTCGTTGAATGGTTCGCACGCTGACACTTGTTGATGACACAGCATTGAAATCTGCAGCAATTTGCAGAAGGGGTGCTCTTCTGTCCCGTTCAACGATGCTCTTCAGTCGTCGTTGGTCCTGTTCTTGCGGGATATTTTTCTGGCCGCAGCGATGTCGGAGCTCCCAGCTTCAGGCAGTGTTGGCTTCAGTCACACAGCTTGAGGCTGTTGCCAATGGGCATCACTGTGGGGGTGCGGATGGGGGTTTGTCGGGGACGGCCAGCTCGTCCCACGCATCCCCCGATCGGACTACGACTGTGGTTGCGCGGGATACTGCCCGCATTGAGGCTGATCCCTCACCTGTGGTAGAGTGGGAGGTCGTCTCAAGGTATGGCAGGGGGCGAAAGACATTCCGGAGGGCTGAACGGAAGGCCTCTCCAGTTTGTCTGACGAACCGGTTTCAGGCTCTGTCTCAGGCTGATACTGATATTCGACCTGACATGGCTGCTTGTCCTGTTCCAGAGGTTGCCCCTCAGTTTGCAAGATCCGGGCGGTCGCAGAGGGTGGGCTTACTGGTAGTTGGGAGCTCCAACGTCAGGCGCATAATAGGGCCCCTTAGGGAAATGGCAGCAAGAGAGGGGAAGAAAACCAATGTGCACTCCGTGTGCCTACCGGGGGGAGTCATTCCAGATGTGGAAAGGGTCCTTCCGGATGCCATGAAGGGTACAGGGTGCACCCATCTTCAGGTGGTCGCTCATGTCGGCACCAATGATGTGTGTCGCTATGGATCGGAGGAAATCCTCTCTGGCATCCGGCGGCTATCTGATTTGGTGAAGACTGCCAGTCTCGCTAGCGGGATGAAAGCAGAGCTCACCATCTGCAGCATCGTCGACAGGACTGACTGCGGACCTTTGGTACAGAGCCGAGTGGAGGGTCTGAATCAGAGGCTGAAACGGTTCTGCGACCGTGTGGGCTGCAGATTCCTCGACTTGCGCCATAGGGTGGTGGGGTTTCGGGTTCCGCTGGATAGGTCAGGAGTCCACTACACGCAACAAGCGGCTACACGGGTAGCAGGGGTTGTGTGGCGTGGGCTGGGCGGTTTTTTTAGGTTAGATGGCCTTGTACAAGTACAGAAAGGGCAACAGCCTCAACGGGTGCGGGGCAAAGTCAGGACATGCGGGGACCAAGCAGGAATCGGTATTGTAATTGTCAACTGTCGAAGCTGCGTTGGTAAAGTACCAGAACTTCAAGCGCTGATAGAAAGCACCGAAGCTTGTTTAGCAAGAGTAATAGAAGGCAGATTTCAGACTACCTAACAGATCAAAACGAAAATTTCTGTTCCGACACTGACAATGTTGAGTGTTTATGGAAAAAGTTCAAGGCAATCGTAAAATGCGTTTTAGACAGGTACGTGCCGAGTAAAACTGTGAGGGACGGGAAAAACCCACCGAGGTACAACAACAAAGTTAGGAAACTACTGCGAAAACAAAGAGAGCTCCACTCCAAGTTTAAACGCAGCCAAAACCTCTCAGACAAACAGAAGCTAAACGATGTCAACGTTAGCGTAAGGAGGGCTATGCGTGAAGCGTTCATTGAATTCGAAAGTAAAATTCTATGTACCGACTTGACAGAAAATCCTAGGAAGTTCTGGTCTTACGTTAAATCAGTAAGTGGCTCGAAACAGCATATCCAGACACTACGGGATGATGATGGCATTGAAACAGAGGATGACACGCGTAAAGCCGAAATACTAAACACCTTTTTCCAAAGCTGTTTCACAGAGGAAGACCGCACTGCAGTTCCTTCTATAAATCCTCGCACAAACGAAAAAATGGCTGACATCGAAATAAGTGTCCAAGGAATAGAAAAGCAACTGGAATCACTCAACAGAGGAAAGTCCACTGGACCTGACGGGATACCAATTCGATTCTACACAGAGTACGCGAAAGAACTTGCCCCCCTTCTAACAGCCGTGTACCGCAAGTCTCTAGAGGAACGGAGGGTTCCAAATGATTGGAAAAGAGCACAGATAGTCCTAGTCTTCAAGAAGGGTCGCCGAGCAGATGCGCAAAACTATAGACCCATATCTCTTACGTCGATCTGTTGTAGAATTTTAGAACATGTTTTTTGCTCGCGTATCATGTCATTTCTGGAAACCCAGAATCTACTATGTAGGAATCAACATGGATTCCGGAAACAGCGATCGTGTGAGACCCAACTCGCTTTATTTGTTCATGAGACCCAGAAAATATTAGATACAGACTCCCAGGTAGATGCTATTTTTCTTGACTTCCGGAAGGCGTTCGATACAGTTCCGCACTGTCGCCTGATAAACAAAGTAAGAGCCTACGGAATATCAGACCAGCTGTGTGGCTGGATTGAAGAGTTTTTAGCAAACAGAACCCAGCATGTTGTTATCAATGGAGAGACGTCTACAGACGTTAAAGTAACCTCTGGCGTGCCACAGGGGAGTGTTATGGGACCATTGCTTTTCACAATATATATAAATGACCTAGTAGATAGTGTCGGAAGTTCCATGCGGCTTTTCGCGGATGATGCTGTAGTATACAGAGAAGTTGCAGCATTAGAAAATTGTAGCGAAATGCAGGAAGATCTGCAGCGGATAGACACTTGGTGCAGGGAGTGTCAACTGACCCTTAACATAGACAAATGTAATGTATTGCTAATACATAGAAAGAAGGATCCTGTATTGTATGATTATATGATAGCGGAACAAACACTGGTAGCAGTTATTTCTGTAAAATATCTGGGAGTATGCGTGCGGAACGATTTGAAGTGGAATGATCATATAAAATTAATTGTTGGTAAGGCGGGTACCAGGTTGAGATTCATTGGGAGAGTGCTTAGAAAATGTAGTCCATCAACAAAGGAGGTGGCTTACAAAACACTCATTCGACCTATACTTGAGTATTGCTCATCAGTGTGGGATCCGTACCAGATCGGTCTGACGGAGGAGATAGAGAAGATCCAAAGAAGAGTGGCGCGTTTCGTCACAGGGTTATTTGGTAACCGTGATAGCGTTACGGAGATGTTTAATAAACTCAAGTGGCAGACTCTGCAAGAGAGGCGCTCTGCATCGCGGTGTAGCTTGCTCGCCAGGTTTCGAGAGGTTGCGTTTCTGGATGAGGTATCGAATATATTGCTTCCCCCTACTTATACCTCCCGAGGAGATCACGAATGTAAAATTAGAGAGATTAGAGCGCGCACGGAGGCTTTCCGGCAGTCGTTCTTGCCGCGAACCATACGCGACTGGAACAGGAAAGGGAGGTAATGACAGTGGCACGTAAAGTGCCCTCCGCCACACACCGTTGGGTGGCTTGCGGCGTATAAATGTAGATGTAGATGTAGATATGATGTTTTTCCGAATTCTTGATATTCACGATGCACCCGTGAAACGTTCGTAGGGGACAATCCCCACGTCATCGCTACCTCGGAGATGCTGTGCCCCATCACTCGTACTCTGACTAATAACACCACGTTCAAACTCACTTAAGTCTTGATAACCTGCCATTGTAGCAGCAGTAACCGATATAATAGATAATAGTTGTCTTATATAAGCGTTGCCGTATCCTGCCTGTTTACCTACCTCTGTATTTAAATACGCATGCCTATGCCAGTTTCTTTGGCGTTTCAGTGTATCAGTTCGCAGTGAGTTTTGTGGATTTTGTTAAGGAGTCAAAGTTAGGCTGGCAAGCGACCTGTTTGGACCAGTGGATTTTGTACCAATATAAATGTTCCTGAATGTGTTCTAACGGTCAAGCGCCACTGGTCAAGCGCTTGTATTGTAAGCAACTCAACGTGGAAAAAAATTGGCTCTCCCCTTTGTTAAAAGTTTTCTGTTATAAGATGTTTTTTGAACCGAAATTTTTATGCTTATGTCATGTTTACATTGTAATGTTCTAGTAACAGCCTGCTTTGAGATTTTTATTAATGCCTTGCTTGTATTCTAATCGTCAAGTGTTGTAGTGTTTGGCCGGGTTTAGTTAAAAATAGCTTACGCTTTTGGTGGTGCACCATTGTTCTTGAATTTGCGTGGTGTGGCATACTAACCGTTACCCAGGTAAATTGAAATAATTCAGTAATACGTGAAAATCTCTTTGTTTCCTGGTGCTTTTACAGCATTCAAGTTGTTTAGTGAAATGAACTATCTTCCCCTGTAAACACATAGGACCGCCACTCGTTTGAAAATGCTTAAGTAATTAGTGAGTTTTTTCTTTTTTGAGTACATGTGATTTTAAGAAACTTTGACTGTTGCTGGAAACTCCCTGCTTTATAATTCTGTGAAAGTGTGAAAGCTGTCAGTCGTAATTTAAACAGTACCTTTGTAGTTGGGTTGTTATTTACGGTAAAATTTTAAAGGCTAGTAGCCATTGCTGTCTTCAGTATTTTCTTGAAGATTTCAATTATAAAATATCAGCTGACATTGCTTCTGTTCTCCAAGTACCTACGTGTTGTACGTGGAGTTGGTGTTAGCGAAAAAAATCGTTTACTGTTATTTGATAAGTGTTGCCCAGTAGATTCGCACACCCAGAGCCTTGTGTCCTACCGAATGTATCACCGAAAAGACCTGACATTTCATGATATGTTACTTACAACATGCTTATCATAATGTACGTAATGTGAAATATGTATAATGCCTTGTTAGGTATAAGAGAAGACCTGAGGCCCTAATTTTGCCAGGTTAAAATAAACAAATGGGACAAGCAGACGTTTATCTCCTGCATCGAAAAACGTACGACCAATAGTAGATGAAAATCGAAATCAGTTTTCTACCCGCTGAACGTCATCAACATTCTCTCGCACCCTACAAAAGTGTTGAAAGAACATCACTTTGAATCTGAAAGATGAATCTTTTACATATGATCGTAATTCAGTTTCCTGATTACAGCAGTGCTATTCTGCAAGGTGTTTCTAAGAAAAGCTCCTGAGTATTTGAGATGGTCAAGAACGACCCCGTACGACGTATATGTGACGTTCATCATACTGATCAAATTTACCATATTATTCTCATCTATACGTGCCGTTTCCTTTACGATCTTGTCCACGCATATAGCGCTTCCTATTTCTCCTCCATCTTGACACTTATCTGAACACTGTGAGAATACATGTTCTGAGTATGATAGTAATTATTTCAATGACAGTTCATGTTAATGTCTCTAACTGTTCCTGAACTTCCAGTATTCGTACCCACTCATCAGAGGTTCTAATTATTTCGTAGGGAAGCTAGTGGAAAATGCTGTCACTCAACTAACGTCGAAGTAATAGTTCCTATGCTGGCATCTTCAGCTCATTGAAAACTGAGTAGTTAAAGTAAATGGTGTCGAATCGTTTGCACTGAAAACGTTGGAACAATTGATATGAGAAGACGAGTATCTTAGATTAAACCGCATATAATTACACGAAACACAAACATGATTTTATTACACAGGAATAAAATGTTTAAATAAATTGTGTTAAGATCGTATGAAACTTACATAATAGGTGTGCTATGGAATAATCATTTTACGGGACACACTGATGGATCACGAAAGGTGAATGTAGTTTTAAGGAGCACGGTGAGTAAGAGAAAGAGCAAGCAGAAGTGAAAATTTTGACACACGGAAGAACGGCCGAATGTATCCACATAGGAGTATGGCTAGAACTCTGTACCAGAAACACGTGATTGACATGCGTAGTTACAGAGACCTTTCTTGTGTGACTCTAAAGGTCAGCTGTTACGTCAAACTCATTCACTTCAAACGAAGTGACAACGTGAAAGCAAATAACAAAATTGCTTGTCAAGCTCAAAGAACGCAACAACAGCATGTCCTCTCAAAGGGACAGTACAATAAGTCTCTAGGAAAGAGGTTTGTTGTACCATGATATTTCAGCCCGAATGCTGAATTCTATTTCTAGTGAAATTCGCCTTTAAAAGTAATTTGAACGGAACGTCATTAGAATTTGTACCTATTTTTATATACATTTTCCTAAACTGACTATACAGTGCGTGGTGTCAGGTACCTTGCACTTATACTAGTGATTTCCGCTTATACACACAGTAAAAAAAAAGAAAAGCACTTCGGAGCAATTGTCTGAATGTGACGGAAATCGGCAGATGTGATGTACAGGTACAGACAAACAAATGATTATAATTTCAGAAAAATTGGGTGATTTAGTCTAGCGAAACGACTTCACAAACTGAGCAACTCAGTAAGGCGTTGGTCCAACTCTGGCCCTTATGCAACCATATATTCGGCTTGATTGATGGAGTTGTTGGATGTCCTCCTGAGTGATATCGTGACAAATTCTGTCCGACTGGCGAGTTAGATCGTCGAAATCCTGACCCGGTTGGAGGTCGTGCCCATAACATTCCGAACGTTGTCAGTTGGAGAGAGATCCGACGACTTTGCTGCCCTGAGAACGGTTTGGAAAGCACGAAGAAAGGGGTCGAAACTCTCACCGTCGGGCGGGCATTATTTTGCTGAAATGTAAGGCTACGGTGACTTGCCATGAAGGGCATCGAAACAGAGTGTAGAAAACATCATCGACGTACCAGGGATGACAACCAAATAGGCGCTGCTGCGAATTGAAATGACACCCTAGACCATCACTCCCGGTCGCTGGGCCATATGGCGGCATTCAGTGAGGATGATCTCCCCCTGTGGCTGCGGCGTCTCCACACACGCCAGGCAGAAACCTAACAACAACGAATCTATGAGCTTTTATCGACATCAAGATGCATTAATACGGCTTGTCGTGGCCTGGGAAGAAAGCGCGAACGAGGCGCAGCCCTCTACAAGGAGCCAACTCCCAGCACCGTCGGCCGGCCGCTGTGACCGAGCGGTTCTAGGCGCTTCAGCCCGGAACCGCGCGACTGCTACGGTCGCAGGTTCGAATCCTGCCTCGGGCATGGACGTGTGTGATGTCTTTACGTTGCTTAGGTTTAAGTAGTTCTAAGTCTAGGGGATTGATGACCTCAGATGTTAATTCCCGTAGTGCTCAGAGCCATTTGAACCATTTAAACCTATTTTTGTCGTTTTAGAGCTCACTAACTTCCAGTTCTGACATTCTAGTGGGAATGATAAGCAGAAATATTTAAACTGGGTCTAAAGAACACATATGAAGCTGGAAATATGAAAACTGCCATTCTGCCTTCGCCGACACCTAATAAAGTATGTACATGAACCATATAATACGAGGTGCGGCTAGAAAAAAACCGGACTGATGCTGGAAAAAACATTTATTTACAATTATTTACAATTTCATGTTATCTCCTTCAATGTACTCTCCTCCTCGGTCTCTGCACCGCTCCATACGAATTTTCCACTGTTCATAGCAATGCTGCAGATCATTTTCGGTAAGTCCATACATTACTTCCGTCGCTTTTTCTTTTACTGCTTCAACAGTCTCAAATCTAGTTCCTTTCAAAGCTGACTTGACTTTAGGGAAAAGAAAAAAGTCACAGGGGTCCAAATCAGGCGAGAAGGGTGGATGATCTAAGATGGGAATGTTGTGTTTTGCCAAAAACGTCTTCACTGACAACGCACTGTGAGCTGGGGCATTGTCTTGGTGAAGGATCCATGACTTTTTTCTCCACAAATCGTTCCGTTTTCTCCGTACTCGCTCACGTAGGGTAGCCAGGACGCTAATGTAGTAATGCTGATTCACTGTTTGTAGCTCTGGTACCCAATCAATGTGCACAATCCCTTTGATGTCAAAAAAAAACAATCATCATTGCCTTGAATTTCGATTTTGACATTCGTGCTTTTTTTTTTGTCGTGGAGAACCAGGAGTTTTCCAATGCATCGATTTTCTAAGAAGGTGGGATCACTTTCAATGTTTTCTAGGATGTCAGAACAAATCATTTTTCGGCGTTCCTTCTGTTCAATTGTGAGACACTTTGGAACCATTTTTGAACACACTTTGTTCATGTTGAAACTTTCATGAAGAACCTGCCTAACACTTTCCTTGTCAACTCCTGTTAACCCAGACACTGCTCTGATTGTTAAACGGCGATCTTGTCTAACAAGTTTACCGATTTTTCAATGTTTGCATCAGTTTTTGCTGACAATGGTCTGCCAGTGCGAGTGTCATCACTGGTGTCTTCGCGGCCATCTTTAAATCGTTTAAACCACTCAAACACTTGTGTTCGCGATAAACAATCATCGCCGTACACTTGTTGTAACATTACAAACGTTTCACTTGCAGATTTTCCTAGTTTGAAACAAAATTTGATGTTAACACGCTGTTCTTTCTGTACACTCAACATTTTCCGACGCACAGACAAAACGTCAACTACTTAAAACAGACGCCACGGGCAGACTGAGTGCAGGAGGCAGATGAAACTCGAGCAGTAGGCGGAGCGAGAGTCACGTGACAGGCCACGCGACTTTCAGCCTTACTGCATTCGTTTTATTGTTTCACCAGTACTAGTCCGGTTTTTTTCTAGCCACACCTCGTATACAACAGGATATGGAACTTCTTAGGATGAACAATCACAAGAGAAAATTCCTAACATTATAGGAAAAGTCACACATACAAACAGAAACTGCTATGAAGAAGAAAGTAAATGATAACTGATTGATCACGTTAGCCACTCATTGATTATGTTAGCCCCTAAAACAATAGCAAACACAGATATAAAATGTAATCAGACAAGATAATAACTTAATACAAAAAAGGCATATTCGCACACACATGCATGCACATAGACACACATTTAACAAACAAAATAATTTTAAGCTACATACGGACACCACAACACAAATAACAGACGAAACAAAAATATAGACTGACAGTTGGCAACACAACACGCAGTAAGCGCGCCAAATAAAAACAAAGTTAATAGTGAAAACCGGACGTGAAGTCGAAATGTGTTCGAAAAATGCCGAAAATCGGACGTCCTGGGTACACTCACCAGCTATGTAGAATTTCAGGACGGCATATATTCACCAATAAGGTGAAAAAGCGTGAGTAAAAACAGAGATTTAACCTCACGAAACTTGTGCTACAAAAGTTGCTTCTTACCTCACAACTAAAGAATAACAAAAACTGTAGTGTAATAGCGCATCTTGAATATGCACTTCTTATATAAAAAACTTGCATTTATTATCAGCAATTGAAGATGTTTCACAAATAAAACGAAACGAATGTGAACTACGAGCAGCATATCATTCAGTTACATTTAATAAACCACATCTAAAAAGAATATTGAAACAACTAAGGAAAGGCGGAAAACACAAAAAAAGACGAGAAGTGGACTAGTTTGTATTGAAGAACAGAAGTCATATCTGTATCTATATT
Organism: Schistocerca serialis cubense; assembly: GCF_023864345.2. Taxonomy (NCBI): domain Eukaryota; kingdom Metazoa; phylum Arthropoda; class Insecta; order Orthoptera; family Acrididae; genus Schistocerca; species Schistocerca serialis. The sequence continues at coordinate 1,145,970,716 of NC_064639.1, read as the reverse complement.
AATACTCTACATGCCACAGTTAAGTGCGTGGCAGAAGGTACTTCCTACAGACCACGATTAGGGATTGTTTTTGTTACACTCACTTAACGAGCGCAGGAAGAATGACTAGTTCAGTACCCTTTCGGTTCGCGCTAACTAGCCGTATCGGTTCTTTGCGGTCCATACGGCATAGACATATGAGGGGCTATAGAGGACTTCTACATTCCAGACTTACTACTGCTTCTTGAAACTTTGTAGGTGAGCTTTCACTGGATCTTCCAGTCTTTGTTACTTCAAGTTTTCCAGTATTTCCGTGACGCACTCCCGGGGATCAAACAAGCCTGTGCCAAGCCGTCCACTCCTCCTTAATCTGCACCATGCAACATCTTTGTCATACGATGGTGTATTGTTGCATAGACTTCCACCAATTCAGCAAGGATTGTTGCAGCGTAATCGCGCTTCAGATGGAGGAAATTCTGAAACAGTCTAGCACAGCGCCGTCGCGCAACTGTTCCACTACGTGCAGAGTACCCACATACGAGGTGGATATCAGTCAACTCTTCATAGGTAAACGTATCCAGACTGTTGTATTTAACTACCGGAAAACCACCTCGTCGTACTGTCACAGATTTATGGACAGGCCTGGAGGATTCGTGGTGTAAATTCCCTCAAGCACTACTCAGAGATTAGTCGAATCCATGTCACGTCGTGTTGCGGCACTTCTGCTTGCCCGCAGGGATCCTACACGATATTAGGCAGGTATACCAGTTTCCTTGGGTCTTCAGTGTAAAAATGTATGTGCGTATGTATGTGTTTGTGCATATTCCACATATTCTCATGAACCACTGTACCGATTTCAACCAAACTTGGTACTCATATACCTTATGGCTGGGTGACAATCTCGGTGGGTGTAACAACAACCTACCTATCAAAGGGGCTGGGATGGGGGTGAAAAAGTATCGTAGACCGCTACGCGTGAATACCCTGACTTTATTCGTCCAGTATTTGGAAAATCACATAGTGACTTAAAACAGACTTTACACATAATTTCACATCTCTAACAATTTTTTTCTAGCTCACAACCCCTGCAAAATTATGAAAGAAAAAATGTTTATCACTACGTTTCCTCAGTTACTGCGTCTCCGCTGTTCATACAGGAAAAGTACTGCATGAGGCATGGCGTTATGATTTATTGCTTCTTTATTACTTATCGTATTGCGACATGTTTTACAAACAGTATCACATATAATACTAAATGAAAATGCAGAACTACACACATCAAAAAGTTTTACATCATCTCGGTTCCGAGAGTTCCGGAAGCTGTAAAGAAAATTGGAATAGACATCAACACAAACATTGTTTCCGCCCTTCTTATTGCTCTTGGAAACCACACATTGCATGTTTTACCACTATACAGCGAGACCTTCAGAGGTGGTGGTCCAGCTTTCTGTACGCACCGGGACCTCTAATACCCAGTAGCACTTCCTCTTGCACTGATGCATGCCTGTATTCATCGTGGCATACTATCCACATGTTTATCAAGGCACTGTCGGTCCAGATCGTCCCACTCCTCAATGGTGATTCGGTTTAGATCCCTCAGAGTGGTTAGTGGGTCACGTCGCCTATAAACAGCCCTTTTCAATCCATCCCAGGCATGTTATGTAGGGTTCATGTCTGGACAACATGCTGGCCACTCTAGCCGAGCAATGTTATCCTGAAGGAAGTCATTCACAAGATGTGCACGATGAGGGCGCGAATTGTCGTCCATGAAGACGAATGCCTCGCCAATATGGTGCCGTTATGGTTGCACTATCGGTCGGAGGATGGCATTCACGTATCGTAAAGCCATTACGGCGCCTTCCGTGACCGCCAACGGCTTTCGTTGGCCCCACATAATGCCACTCCGAAACAGCAGGGAACCTCCACCTTGCTGCACTCGCTGTACAGCGTGTCTAAGGCGTTCAGCCTGACAGGGTTGCCCTCAAACACGTCTCCGAAAATTGCCTGGTTGAAGCCATATGCGACACTCATCGATGACGAGAACGTGATGCCAATCCTGAGCAGTCCATTCGGCATGTTGTTGGGCCCATCTGTACCGGGCCGTATGGTGTCGTGGTTGCAAAGATGGACGTCGGGAGTGAAGATACGCATCATGCAGCCTATTGCGCACAGTTTGAGTCGTAACACGAAGTCCTGTGGCTGCACGAAAAGCATTATTCAACATGGTTGTGTTGCTGGCAGCGTTCCCCGAGCCATAATTCGTAGGTAGAAGTCATCCACTGTTGTAGTACCCCTTGGGCGGCCTGAGCGAGGCATGTCATCGACAGTTCCTGTCTCTCTGTGCCTCCTCCATGTCCGAACAACATCGCCTTTGTTCACTCCAAGACGCCGCGACACTTCCCTTATTGAGAGCCCTTCCTGGCACAAAGTACGAATGCGGACGCGATCTAACCGCGTTATTGACCGTCTAGGCATTGTTGAACTACAGACAGCACGATCCGTGTACCTCCCTCCTGGTGGAATGAGTGGAAATGATCGGTTGTCGGATCCCCTCCGTCTATTAGTCGCTGCTCATGCATGGTTGTTTACATCTTTGGGCGGGTTTAGTGATATCTCTGAACAGTCAAAGGGACTGTGTCTGTAATAAAAATGTTCACTGCCAACGTCTACCTTCAAGATTTCTGGGAACCAGGGTTATGCAAAACTTTTTTTGGTGTGTGTATAACATTCTACGACACTTAGTTGATGAGATACTACGCCATGAACAATGAGATGCGTGAACAACTGTGCATGACCTATAGAGCCATGACGGCTCGTTTCACCTTCCCCTACCAACAGCTTCTAGTTAGCAATATAATAAAGAATAGCCTCTAATCAACTACTAAAGATTTCTAGAAAGTGGAAAATGTGTTGTCACAGAGACTCACTTGTCATCTCTCTAACACATTCGCCTTAACCTTTACTGACGTAATCGACAGGGTTGAGTCGAAACAAAAGGTTGCAGTGACAGTAGCGGTGAAACGCGACGTTCAGCAGGTACTCGTATTTATTTACAGATGCGAGTCCCCGCCCATACCACCAACGTCTCGACGACGACATATGTCCTGAACTATGTCTCGTGCAATGATATAATTTCCTAGGCATATGCCCCAGGTGGCGCAGATTACTCTCTTGTGCTGCTATCGCTGCCCCGGCCAGGCTTCAAAAGCGGCGTCTGGGGGCCTTCGAACAGCGCAGTGCAGGCAGTTTAGGTGTGGTCTTCCCGCCGTGTGGAGGTGGTGCCTGCCGTGCAGTGCTTGGAGCAACGGACACGCTTTGCGGAGCGGCACGACGTCTTTTACGGATCGTCGTTCACTCTTCTTCGTCAGGACTGGGCAGAAGCCAAAATATTTGGTTCACCTGTGCCGTGAATATCTGGTTACTCCGCTTTGTGCACCGATTTCCCTACCCGCAAGATATTTTTCAGCAGATGTAAGCGTTTCTATTCATTGAATCGTCATGCACGCCTATTTTATTTCACTCAATGTGATTCTAGGCCCAATTTAGAGACCTGTTTGCTCTGTGTGATTTTGAACTGACTTGTGCAATCTGTTGGACAACGTTTTCTCTAAAGCATTTGCCATGGTTTTATGACTATGTAAGGTGCCGTACTAATTATATCATGGACATGAATTATCTAGTTTGTTTAAAATTTGTGTGGTTTTTTTTTGTGACTTATGCGGGAGAAAGAACTGTTTCTGAATTTTAATGTTTGTTTTCTCTGTTTTAGATGCTGGTGCGCTCTCTTCTATTACTCTTATCCAGCTCTTTAAGTTTTGTTTATTATGAGCTCCAGCTAATAGTAAGACATTATCGACCTGTTGTTGTATTCTTTTCTGGAACAATTTACAACTTCCTTTGAGTAGTTCTCTTTTATTCCTTGCATTTCTAGCGAACCTTATTTCCTAGGGCTTGTGACCTTATTCGGAAAAGGCTCAGTAAATGCAGTCGTGGGTAAACAATGACTTTCACTTGTAGCGTAATTCATTGAGGCATGAATGCCCAGTGTTTGTTAACTACACCTATTAAATTGAAAGGAGAGCTTTCCGTGTTGGCGGCTTCTTGCCGCGTGTCCTCACTTAGTTGTGGTCGTGTGGACAGCTCTCGAGCATTTGCTTTCGAAGCTTGCTACTTGTTTGTAGTGGCGCATTCCGACTGACTGTGCTCATGCTATCTCATGCTATCTGACTTGCACTGTAAATGAAGTTTTGCTCTCGGCCAAAAGGCCTTTAATTACCTGGCTTCACACACGAAATTATCCTTTTAATGTTATTGTTTTGTTTAGTACATACTGTCCCCTTGTTCTAAATCTTATTGTAAAGTGCTTGGTGTAAGCCTTTAAGGTAATCCGTAAAGGCCAATTGTTATCGCCTGTTAACTACTTAACGTTTATCTTTTGGGAGTCTGTGTAATGTCTTGGATTTGAGTTCGCTTTAAGAAATATGTATAGAACTCAGTTTTAATTATTTTTATTGGCTGCTTTATTAAATTATTTTTTGTAATGTAAATTCTTTTGAAAGCTAATAGTGTGAAGGCCTTATTTCCTTGAATTTTCTTTGAGGTCGTTAGTATTGTAATTCAATGACTGTGTCATCCAACATTTTGATTGCCTTCATGTCTGTAAGCTGAACATGGCAAATGTACTTGGAATTTTCCTACCTGTTCCCCTTAAAGCGGACCTCATGTTAATTAAATAAACAAATACATAAAGGTTTCTTGTCAAAAGGATAAATGATAGTAGTCCTTCCATGTCATTTCCGCGATCTTAGTAGTTCCCGTTTTCAGCTTAAATTTATTACTTCGTTGTTACTAATTCTTTCCATAACACATATTGCAGACAATGTCCGCATATGCCGCTCAGTGTACCTACAAAATTATATCATTGCACGAGACATAGTTCAGGAGATATGTCGTCGTCGAGACGCTGGCGGTATGAGAGAGGACGCGCAGCTGTAAATAAATACGAGTACCTGCTGAACGTCGCGTAGATTAGATTAGATTAGATTAATACTTGTTCCATAGATCATGAATACGACACGTCGTATGATGTGGAACGTGTCAGGTTAATAAAAGATGTCTGTATAAGATATTACATTACACAAAATTTGCATGACACTAATGTTCAAGTTTTTTTCCCTTATTTTATATCTAAAAATTCAGCCAATGAGTAGAAGGAGTTGTCATCTAGAAATTCTTTTAATTTATTTTTAAATGTTAGTTGGCTATCTGTCAGGCTTTTGATGCTGTTTGGTAGGTGACCAAAGACTTTTGTGGCAGCATAATGTACCCCTTTCTGTGCCAAAGTCATATTTAACCCTGAAGATCATCCTTTCTCCTGGTGTTATAGCTATGCACACTATTACTTTTGAACTGGGTTGGACTATTAACAACAAATTTCATAACTGAATATATACACTGTGAGGTTACTGTGAGGATCCCTAGATCGTTAAATAGATGTCTGCAGGATGACCGAGGGTGGGCTCCAGCAATTATTCTGATTACACGTCTTTGAGCAATGAATACTTTTCTACTCAACGATGAATTACCCCAGAATATGATGCCATACGAAAGCAGTGAATGAAAGTAGGCATAGTAAGCTACTTTACTGAGATTCTTACCACCAAAATTTGCAATAACCCTAACAGCATACGTAGCTGAACTTAGACGTTTCAGCAGACCATCAATGTGTTGCTTCCGGTTTAACCTCTCATCAATGGACACACCTAAAAATTTTGAAAATTCTACCTCAGCTACAGACTTCTGTTCAAAGTCTATATTTATTACTGGAGTTGTGCCATTTACTGTACGGAACTGTATATACTGTGTTTTATCAAAATTTAAAGAGAGTCCGTTTGCTGAGAACCACTTAATAATTTGGTGAAAAACATCATTTACAATTACATCACTTAGTTCTTGGTTTTTGGATGTTATTCCTATACTTCTATCATCAGCAAAAAGAACTAACTTTGCATATTCGTCAGTGTGGAATGGTAAGTCATTAATGTATATCAAGAACAGTAAAGGACCTAAGACCGTACCCTGTGGGACCCCGTACTTGATAGCCCCCCCCATCCCCCCCCCCCCCCCAAGTTTGAGGCGTTTCTCCGCTAGTGTCACTGCAACCTTTTGTTTCGACTCAACCTTGTCGATTACGTCAGTAAAGGTTGAAGCGAATGTGTTAGAGATATGGCAACTGAGTCTCTCTGACAACACATTTTCCACTTTGTAGAAATCTTTGGTAGTTGATTAGAGGCTATTCTTTATTATATTACTCACCTCATCTCTTAGCAAGGAACAAGATCATAGGCATGTTCCCTCTTTCCAGACGTATGGAGTCAGTATATCAAGCGCAGTGCGGCTGAACGCAGCAGTGGTGGCGCGTCTGAGTGAATAGCGGGGCGGCTCTCGTGAAATGAGTAGCGGGGCCGGGCGGCTTGAGTATCACGGGCTTTCTCATTAAGCGCCGCCTGTCGGGGAACTGGAAGGCAGCCAAAAGTGCAATTTGGAGGGGGCGGGATCCGCCGCGTGCCCTGCGCAAGACGCGTCACACGCTGCGGGCCGAGGGGGGAACTAATTAAAGGGCGAGGCCTGGGCGGGAGGTGGGAACTTCTTGACGGACGGACCGCGGGGGCTGCTGCGAGGACGGCCCTCACTCCATCGTCTGGGTGGGAGCTCCGGTCTGTCTGTGGCGTCCAAGAAAGACCGACCCAATTCAATCAACAGTAGTTACAAATTATAGGGTCACACGAAAAGTGCTGAAAATTAATACATAGTCTTACCGTTACCTCCAAGAAGGACTTTTTTTGCCTGCCACTGAAAGACTGCGTTTCGAGCTAAAAAATGCATTACATTTTCACTATGTTTCCCATTTTCTGGTTGTAGTGTCATTTTAGCTACGAGGGTCACTCCAAAAGAAATGCAAGCTATTTCTTTAAAAATACAATTTTCATTCTGCATGTGTGAAAGTTTTACAGTGTGCAGTTACATCCTTCGCGCTTGTTTTGAAACTTAGTGCAACCGGTTCCCGTGAGTGGCGCCGTCACAGCATGTCTTCGAGATGGCTGCTACACTCGACGTTCGTCAGAAGCAAAGTGAAGTCATAGAATTCCTGTGCTGAGAAAACGAGACAGTGGGAAACATCCACAAGAGGTTGAAAAAGGTGTATGGAGATGCTGCTCTCGATCGCAGTACAGGCGAGCAGGTTACGTGATGAAAGCGAACACGGCATTATTGAGGGTTGTCCTCGCAGCGGCAGGCCTCGTACTGCGCACACTCCAGACAATGTGCAGAGAGTTAACGAATTGGTGACTGCTGACAGACGCATCACAGTGAACGAATTGTCACGCTACGTTGGGATAGGGGAAGGAAGTGTTTGCAGAGTACTGGTAGTGTTGGCGTTAGAAAAGGTTTGTGCGAGGTGGGTTCCCAGGATGTTGACAGTGGCTCACAAAATGGTTCAAATGGCTCTGAGCACTATGAGACTTAACTTCTGAGGCCATCAGTCCCCTAGAAGTTAGAACCACTTAAACCTAACTAACCTATGGACATCACACACATCCATTCCCGAGGCAGGATTCGAACCGGCGACCGTAGCGGTCACGCGGTTCCAGACTGTAGCGCCTAGAACCGCTCGACCACTTCGGCCGGCTACAGTGGCTCACAAAGAAACAAGAAAAACGGTATTCAGCGAACTTTTTGAACAGTACGAGAATGGTGGAGATGAATTTCTTGGAAGAATTGTGATAGGTGATGAAACATTGCTCCATCATTTTTCACCAGAGACGAAGAGGCAATCAGTGGAGTGGCATCATGTAAATTCACCCAAGAAGAAAAAAAATTCAAAACCACACCTTCTGCTGGAAAAGTTATGGCTACGGTGTTTTTCGATTCCGAAGGACTCTTGCTTGTGGACATCATGCCAAGTGGAACCACCATAAATTCTCATGTACATGTGATGACACTGAAGAAACTTGAAGCTCGACTCAGTCGTGTTCGACCACATCGGTAAAAGCAGGATGTTTTGCTTTTGCACGACAATGCACGGCCACATGTCAGTCAAAAAACCATGGAAGCGATCACAAAACTCGGATGGACGACACTGAAACACCCGCCTTAAAGTCCTGACATGGCTCCATGTGACTGTCATCTCTTTGGGAAACTGAAAGACTCTCTTCGTGGAACAAGGTTTGAAGATGATGACTCCCTTGTGCACGCTGCCAAACAGTGGCTCCAACAGGTTGGTCCAGAATTTTACCGTGCTGGTATACAGGTGCTGGTTCCAAGATGGCGTAAGTCAGTTGAGAGGGATGGGAATTATGTGGAGAAATGAAAATATTGTTCCTAAAGGATGTATCTACACACTCTAAAACTTTAAAACACGTAGAATTAAAGATGAATTTGAAAAAAAAATAGTGTTTATTTCTTTTGGAGTGACTCTCGTACATAAAATATGCCAAATTCTTTCACATAAAGTATATTTCGACATAATTTACGTGGTTCTGGAGACATGCAATGTGTCTACAGTATTGAAGTATTTTAACTATATTAGAAATGCTTCCACGGTACAAATTCCTTTACATGTGGCATAGCTGAAATAGATGGGTGCCACAGCTGGTGAACAGCGTGGGTGTCCTGTAGTTCAATTTGCATAACGGGCATTAAATAACAAATGCAACTCGTTTCCTTTATGGGGGCAATTTCGGTTGAAAAAATGTGCAATTTGTTGTGGGATACGATGGAACATTCCCACTTCGGCCTCTACAGTTTCATGAAGTTCCGATGGATGCCGGCGCTAGACGTCGCCTTCAAAATGGCGTCTGCAAGGGAGGTCCAGAGAGCTGTCAATGAGTTTCTTTTGGAGGAAACCAGAGCGCTGTAGATATTGACAGGCCCTTGCAGAATGTCTACGGAGACCTGGCAGTGAACAAAAGCACGGTGAGTCTTTGGGCGAGGCGTCTGTCATTGAAAATGTAGCAGGCAGTACAGTCTACCTTCTTCCACAGACTATCATCTGATGAAAAACCAGTACACCACCTTTGCCCTCCTGGACCTGATTCATGGTGCAAATACCACAATGCCCAGTACCCAAACAGTTCATACAGCCATAAACATTCCATCCCAGCAGCAGTCATGGATATCATAAAACCTATTTACAGAGACCTCGAAAATCCTGAACTACTGAAGAAGTGTCTACATGGTCAGACTCAAACTCCCAATAAGTCGTTCAATAATCTTACACGGACTCGCTTACCAAAAAACGTTTTTGCTGGAATGAAGACACTAATGTGTGTGTGTGTGTGTGTGTGTGTGTGTGTGTGTGTGTGTGTGTGTGTGTGGGGATGGGGGGGGGTCAGTGATGCTGTTATTGCTTTTAATGATGGAAACGTTGGTAGGGTGAAAGTGCTACAGCATATGGGAATTGATCCTGAAGAAAACTTCATGAGAGAACTTGAATGGATGGACAAGGTTCGCGCTGATAAAGCAGAGTATGCAGCACAATTGGCCACTAAGGAGTCCAGAGAAAAGAAAAGAACAAAAAAACTTGGAAAAAGATCAAGAGAATGATATACAGTATGGTGCAGGGTGCTTCTGAGTGACTAAAAATAAATAAAAACTAAGCACATATTGAGTTACAGTGTTTTAAAACTTTATAAGCCGTTCCTCAAAAATTTGCATTTTCTGTTGCATTTTTCCCTAAATCTCAGAAACCACAACAAGTAGAGTATTAAAATTTTCAGGGAGTAATAACATACATATCCTGAGTTTACTGAACTAAAGAAGTACACGATATTTTAATCATGTAATTAAAAATTGTATTTCCGAAAGCAGTGTGTAGGGAAGCAGCCTACTCACGCCGTAATAAATTCACATCAATCTTTCCATTGTGTGCCAGCCAGTCCGCTCTAACTAGCTCTGACGTCATAAATGTTGCGCAATACTTTAAAAATCAAGTAAATAACCTAAAATGTTTCTAGCATGTCAGGAGTAATACTAAATTAATATGTGTTGAATATCAGTTCGATAACTTTAACCATTTTCGAAATTTGGATGTTTTTCTGTAAAAATCACTGGCGCAACAGAAAAGAGCTAGAGACTTAAAAATTTATATTTAGATTCCTTTTTCATAATTATTTAATAGAAACAGTCTTCTGGATCTCACAAATTAAGATTTTAGTTGAAATTCATGATTTTCTGGTTTTTGTCTTAAAAATTAAGGAAGCAAGATAGATTAAGTAGGCTAATAAATAAGGCTAGGATGTTTATATTTAAGTAGAATGGAGATCCGCTATAACCATAAAGATGTGAGAAGTTTCATTTGAATAACTACAAAACTATAGCGATAGCGTATCTCCAAAGGGCAAGTTCAGAGCTCGTCTACTGCGTGAAGTGTAATTAAATTAACTCTCTCGCCCAAAATATTTAACTTAGCCACGTCAAACTTTTATTATGATTACTTACCTGTGTGTTGAATGCACATTTAAACTGAGAGCTTTATCGGCCACGAGCAAAAGAAGCTATGATTAATTCAATAACTTAATGTGGTGCATTACTAGCCCAGCGGCTTGCTGGGAGAGACGATTTGATCAGGCGTTCCCTTAGCCGTCCGCACCGCGGCTTTATATATAAGAACGCGGCGCGCGGAAGCAAGGCCCCAGTTCTCTCCAGACGCTGAATAGCACACAATCTGTGTCGGGAGTCGCGTCGCGTCGCGTCGCGTCGGTATAATTGCTATAAACAGCCTCGGATGCCGTATTAAGTTACTCGGGATACGCGTGACCATGAAATCATTTTCGAGTGAAGTGTTAATTCTGGGATGACTTTAATGATCGATCTTCAGTTTGCGTATGTCGTATTTTCACGTGCCGTCGCGGGACAGACATTCTACCATTATTAGCGTGGCGTTTGATGAACATTATCATCAAATTATGGCGAGCATTCACTTAAACATTTAATTTGGACAGTTATAGTTGCATCAGTGCATTAGACTCTGAACTGCTCTGTTAGTTAGATTGTGTGGATTCTTTTTTTTTATCTGTGACTTTCAGAATATACTGAACTATTTTTAGAAAATCGTTTTGATTATGAATCCCAGACAATCTCCTAATTTCTCAGAGCTATAAGCTGTAGCTATAAGTGTATTTCTCATATGAAGTGGGCACTAGGAATTCTAATTACAGGCTTCACGTTTTGCTAATCACTTTCTGGTTGCCATAATTGTAGTTAGAGAGCCAGTGTTGAGAACGGCAAAACAACAACATAAATAATAGGAACACTTATATAACAATTAATTCCACCCGCCGCCCCACATGTGGTTAAAACGGCAAGGAATGCACCTTTCTACATTCAAACATTTATACAACAGTAAAAATTCCACCCGCCGCCCCACAAGTGGCTGAAATGCAATTACTGTAGTTCAGTAGAATCAGAACATACAGTTTAATGTCCTGTAAAAGTTTCATGTCAATGGCTTCAGTGGTTCCTAAAATCAGGGAAACCAAGCCACTAAATTTAACATTGTCAGGATAGGGCGTTCGAACTCCCCTTGAATTAATATGCAGAAATTCAAGAAACTAAACTATCAAAGTACACAGATAATATTATAAATTCACTCCATGTTAGGAACTCGTAAAAGTCACAAGATCGGTTACTTCCCTGTTGCTGCGTCTGTCTCTGCCGGCTGCTGCTGCCTGACGTAAGTGGCCTGCACGTATCTATGTACATTTCCACAGAGAAAACACGGCTTTCTGCAAACTAGCTTATACACACTGCAACGTAGTTAGATATCCTGGACAACACCCGGAAATATAAGTAATTAAGTAATAACTTTTAACTTTTCCAAAACAGAAATCTCAGAATCAATTGAAGTGACGATAAATGTCACTTTGCGCAAAGAAGTAACTGAACAGGTCCGTTTTTTATTACTGATGTAATCATTAAAATGATTAACTAGCTACCAAGCTGTAGCTGATATCATTAATCTATGAGACTAACATTTCTATCAACCTTGTAGACGATCTTTCTTTCAGTTATCTCGCGTGACTCGGAGGTTCAATCCTTATGGTGAATACTTTAATTTCCGTAACTGCAACAGGGCTGAGGTGGGCCGACGAGGAGGCTGCAGTGGTGGGTAGTTTACACGGTGAGGCATAGTTCATAATTACCAAACTGTGCTGAAATGCCCTAGTATTACCCCTAAGCCTTTCTACAGCGTATGAAACTAGTTCCAAAATGAATTTTCACTACAGAGCGGAGAGTGTACTGACTTGAAACTTCCTGGCAGTTTAAAGCTTTATGCTGGGACCTTTGCCTTTCGTGGGAAAGTAATCTACCAGCTGAGCAATCCAAGCACAACTAACGAACCGCTCTCCCAGCTTACCTTGATAAACTTCACAGAAGTTCTCCTATAAACCTTGCGGGACCAACGTCCCTGGCAGAAGGGATTTTACAGAGACATGACTTAGCTACAGGTTGTGTTATTGTACCCAGGATGAATTTTCACTCTGCACCGGAGTGTGCACTGATTTGAAACTTCCTGGTGGGATAACACTGTGGATCAGACCGGGACTCTAACCGGAGAGCTCGAGGACATACCCGTTAAAGGCCTCCGTTCAGTTCCCGCTCCGGCAACCAGTTTTGATCTAAAAGGATGTTTCATATGAAATTCTTGAACGAGACGTGATGTTTGACAATATTCCTAGGTGATATTTAAAAGAGCACGCCAAATAAATTTTTGTCCCAAAAAAAAAAAAAAAAAAAAAAAAAAAAAAAAAAAAAAAAAAAAAAAAAAATGTAAGAAGCAAATGTTTAGCTACAAGCAGCATTATTGACTTTGCTGTAACTTCATCCGTTACGAAGAAATGAATGTCATGACGTCCTTTACAAATAGCACCCTATGTATTTAATTCGGTAATCCACTTCCTCCACGCACGAGGTGTTCAAAAATGTACCACATTCACCACATTCATGTAAAGATGACATTATTAAAAAAGTAAGATTAAATTGACTTAGAGCCTCCTGCATTATCACCCCAAAATCTGGAGGAAATCACATGTGATTTATGTCTTAAAACCTGGAAAATCGGTAGCTAAGCCAAGAAACTTCAGACCAATATTCTTGTTATGCCATCGTCTCAAAATCTTGGATAAAATTTTGCTGAATCGTTTAATTCATGTCGTAGAACTAGCTCTAAAACAGGAGGAAACAGGTTTCACATGAAGAGATCAGGAAAAATTGTACAGCTCACTCCTCCATGGTCTCGCTGTTGAATGAGAATGACTTTGAAAAAAAAATGGCTCTGAGCACTATGGGACTTAACTGCTGTGGTCATCAGTCCCCTAGATCTTAGGACTGCTTAAACCTAACTTACCTAAGGGCATCACACACATCCATGCCTGAGGCAGGATTCGAACCTGCGACCGTAGCGGTCACGCGGTTCCAGACTGTAGCGCCTAGAACCGCACGGCCACTCTGGCCGGCTGACTTTGAAACTTGGAGGAATTATAGGACTAGCTTTTATCGAAATGACAACTATTTATCACACTGTCAGTCTCCGTGCATTGTCACAGAAGATTTACGGGATAACGAAACATTATGGTTTCAATGAAATTTAAAGTAGACTCCAAAACAGGAAATTTTATGCGAGCTTCCATGGTCGGCGCAGTCGATGGAGATGTCAAAGAAATGGCTTACCACAAGGCAGTCTTATTTCACCAAATTACTCCAACAATTAACTTCGTCGAAACCCAGCTAAAACACAACTGTGTGTCTTTCATCTGAAGCACAGTCAGGCAAAGTATACAATTAGTAAATAATACCCATCCAAAATATAAGAGTGTATCCGTGGATCGTACTATGACGTACATGCAGCAATGTGGCAATTCGAGAATGAAGGATGAACCCAAAAATATCGTCCTTGGTGAGGTCACTGGTAGAAAGTGCGGCTCTCCATCACAAAGCCTGAGAACGACAACATTAATAACATGTTACAGTTCTGTAGTGTATGCTTATCCAGTCTTGTACAAATACACACACTCAAACAGAGTTGAAAAAGTGTTAAACGAAACGTGTAAGCTTATTACAAACTGTTTGAAACTCTACCATCAGATGACCTTCGTGAAGTAGTTGCCAACATATCAGGCTCATTAGGAAAACAATCCATTAACGTGGCCATATTCCGGCAGCCTAAAGGTTGAGATCCAGAAAAAGTTTACTCAAGAAACTTCAGTCTTGCAGTCAACAGCAGCTACAGCAAGGAAACAACTATGGATTTCTCGACTTGAGAGTAACTCTATCTGGGCTCTACCTTTGGAAATCCTCCCACCTGAGTCTAACCAAAACTGGATCAGGTAGAGGTCACTCAACCGTCTTAGGTCTGGAGTTGGAAGATCTAGAGCTGGCACTTCCTGTGGATAACACCGAATGTGACCACGCAGAGCTTGTTAGACTGACAACTATACCCTGCATCCTTCTCAGTAGATCTTCAGCTTGCGACTCCAAGTGTAGCTGCAAGATTTTGGTTTAGGGTAGTGTATCTTGATAAATCTTTCTTTCACTTGTGTTAATGGTAGTTATCACGTACTGTTTTTGTTTTTGACTCAAAAACAGAACGTAATTTAGGTGCCTAGAGTGATCAGAGTATGTTTTCTTTGTTTTCATTTGTGTATTGCCACCTACAGTAAGTAACACGTTATCTTACTCTGTGTACCTGCGCTGTATGCTTGTAGAGGATAGCCAAAGTCAGCTGTGTTACATTTTTATAATGTCATGTTTTCACGAATACAGTTTTGACCACATGTTGGGGAGATGGAGTGGGTTACCAAATAAAATACAGGGCGCTGTTTTAAAAAGACGCACTGCTGTTCATGTCTTCGTAAAGAGCAAAGTTACAAGGAAAGAAATCACGCAATTTAATGTCCCTCTGGTAGATAAACGACGTTTACACAATACAAGATGTGTTTTGATTGTGGCTATAAAGTTATTTTGTGTGGTCAAGACAAATGGTAACACACATTCTCTCCACAAAGAACGATAGTTTCAAGTAAATAAATGAGCAACTTATGTGATACTAATGGCATTATTACCTATGTCAGTGCCACTAAAGTGGAGATGCTAAACATTGTTTCTCAATAGTTTTTCATGTAAGAAGACAATGTAAATATCCGAGAATTTGCATCAATATCTACTGCCAAGATGAGTGTCATGGAAGTATATATCCTCGGCGTAGCGAAGCAGCTTAACTAACTCTCTAAAGGCAAAACCTTGTGATACACATTGTACTAGTTAGGTTCCGTTCGGACTACGCTGATACAACAGCTCCACACTTATCATGTATAACTTCTCGCTCGATGATGGATCCACACCTAAAGACTGGAAAGTTGCACAGTTGAAACCAGTGCTCAAGAAAGGAAATAGCAGTAATCCGATGTATTACATATCTTTGACGTCGATTTTTAGTAGGATTTTGGAACCCATGCTGTGTTCGAACATCATAAACTGACTCGAAGCGGTCTATTCACAAGTAGCACGGATTCAGGAAATATCGTTCTTGTGAAACACAGCGGCTTCATTATTTGCATCAAGAAATGAATGATAACGACACGGAATCTCAAATGGATTCAAATATTAATATGTTTCCAGAAGGCTTTTGACACTGTTCCTCCCAAGTAGCTTCTAACCAAATTGCGGGCCTGTCGAGTATCATTGCAATTGGGCGACTAGATTCGTGACTTTCTGTCGTAGAGGTCGCTGTTTGTAGTACCTGACTGAAAGATCGAAAATAGAAGTGAGGTTAGGCGATCGCCAAGGAAGTGTTACAGGGATTCTGATATTCCAATATATGCTACGAGGGGGAGTAGGAAAATAAGTTTCCCCTCTCGACTGTGGGCGGAGTTGCGTGATATGGGCGAAAGACGACACGGCTGGTGAAGGCGCACGTGCAAGACACCGATACACCATTGGGTAGAGGTCGGCCGCGATCACGCAAGTGGTGCTGTCGCAGTGCCTGCGCAAAGTGGAGGCCAGCCGCTCGGTCTTTTCCCGGAGCTAAGGAGAGACGGTGCGTTTTGGAGTCGTGGTCAAAGGCGGAAGTGAGAGCTGTTATCCGCTATCAATGGACACGTGGAGTATCAGGCACGAAAATTCATATCCGCTTTGTTGAGGTGTATGGGTCAGGTGTGATGTCGAGGCAAATGGTGATCAGTGATGGACGTCAGCAAGTGCAGGACATACCGAGACCTGGACGGACGCGCACGGCCACTACAGATGCAAATGTCAGGAAGGTGGATGACATGATTAAAGCGAACCGGCGTATCACCATCGTCGGAGTAGCGGCAGAACTTGACATCATATATGAGCGAGCTCACAAGATCATCCACGACATTCTTAGATGCACGAAGGTATCAGCACTCTGGGTGCCACACCACCTGACCCCGACACACAAGGAACAAAGCTTGGCGTTCAGCCTGGAACAGTCTGTTTCGGATTGTGACGGTAGATGAAAAGTGGGTCCACCATTACACGCCCGAATCGAAGGCCACATCCAGGGAGTAGAAACATCCGTCAACACCTGTCCGAAAGGAGTTCAAAAGCACTCCGTCTGCAGGTAAAGTGCTACTCATCGTTTTCTGCATCGTTTTCTGCTGGACTTTCTGGAGGATGCAACCATCAGTGCTGCGCGGTACTGTGTCGAAACTGAAAGAGGTGATCCGGAAAAAGCGGCCTGGCCTTCTCAGATCTGGCGGCCTGCTGTTGGATGGCAATGCGAGATCACACACGGCGACGGCAACGCAAAACCATTTTGCTACTCTTGGTTGGGAGCGCCTTTCACCATCCGTCTTACAGTCCGGATGTCGCACCAAGCGACTTCCATCTGTTTCCTGCTTTGAAGAAGACTCGCGCGGAAGGCAGTTTGGGAGCAATGCTGACGTCAAACAAGCCGTTCAACGCTTCTTCCGTATCCAACGCCCTGATTTTTTTCCTGAAAGGCTTTTTGAAACTTATAAAGCGGTATAGCAAATGTCTCAATGTACTTGAAAATTGTGTAGAAAAATAATGATATGTCTTATCTTTAATATCTCATTCTCTTTTTATTTCCTTTCACACACAACTCTGACCACAGTCGACGGGGAAAATTTATTTTCCAACTCCCCCACATATATCAATAACTTAAGAGAGAATGTGAGCAGCTAACTTAGATTTGTTTGCAAATGATGGTATCATCTACCATCTAGTCAAGTCATCGGAAGAGCAAAATCAGTTGCAAAATGATTTAGACAAGATATCTGTATGGTGCGGAAAGTGGTAACTGACTCTAAATAAAGAAAAGCGTGAGGTCATTCACAAGGTTACCAAAAGGATTCTATTATATTTCAGCGAATCACATTGAGGCGTTACTTTCGTTTTGCCTCAGGTTACAATAGGAAGTAATCATGTTTTCTATATCGAGATATAAGTTTTTCTTTGATTGCTAGCAGCTTCAATACTTCGCTGGTAGAAAGGAATATTGGACGCATTTGTTTATTTCTTTTCATCATTTCACAAAGAGGTCACACGCCGTTTATATGTATACTCCTTGTTCCATCCTGTATGAGTGTGCATGGGTATGAATGGAAGTCAAAATGTAGCGGGAGCATGGGCCAAAGGGAACAGTTTAAGGGAATAGCAGTCATTGCCAACATTACAAGGATAACGGCATTTAGGCCAGAGCAGCAGGCAAAGATGAAAACAGGCACGAGGGTAGGTTACAAAGTTGGTGCGGGGGTGGGGTGAGTCTCCCTACCACCGCGTCTGAATAGGAACGTTGGTCGGATTTTGGCGCGTGGAGAGCACTGTGGGGCCAGTCATGAGACGGACCGGACGCGGGGGCACAGCAGCTCGCAGCTTTGGTGAGATAGAAATGAGGTAATATGGCTAAAAATTCACGACAGGGTATGCTCATAGCACGCATTCAACCTACCTTCATCGGTACAGGTTACGGTTTTAGTTTATTTGCAATAGTTTTCTCTAAAATGCGTTTGTGAAATTTTGCTTTGTGGTAGTGAGCATGCAGCAGGAAGCATCAGTTCATGTAGCTATTTCCCGATTTATAAGCTTCAGTTTTAGCTCAATGAGTGCAGATTGCGTATCGAATGGTTGATCGAGAAATTTCTGTCGCGAAATTTAATTATTTTTGGTGTTTGTGAGTTCAGTTCGCACTTCATTTTGGCGCCAGTAGTACATCATTTTTGCCCAGAATCTTTTCTCTGATAGAGGTTATCTACCTTCAGCAGTGGCCCACCTTAAATTTCTAGTGGTGTAATTCATGCATGACGATAAGTGAGTCTTAAAGAATGAATGACGATTTTCCCACTAAAGACGATGTGGCCCACTTATCTATTTTTTGTGTTATTATGAAATTATGTGTCATATATTTTTTGTGTTATTATGAAATTATGTGTCATATATGAAATTATTCGTGTAGTGTTTTAGTTTTGTCATTGTCCTACCCATGAGAGGTAACGCTGATTCAGACATAAGTTTTGTAACTAAACAAAAATTGTAATGTGTCGGCTTCTAAAGTTTTCATCAAAGTAGAAAATAAATCTATTAAATGAGAGTCAGTATTTCAGTTAAGAAATATTCCCCCAGTCACCTGACACATGAAATGGGTAGGATGTATCTGATTCAGTTCGATTTTCTAAAGTTAATGAAAGACAGAAATAATCTGCAATGTGAATTTAGATAGGCTACCAGCTGCTATAGTGACGGCTTTGAGTTCAACCACCCCAGGACGTGTTATCTTACAGAAACTCGCACAAGTTTCCGTTGCGCACATTTCAAAAATAATTACTTTGTTTATCAGGTTATTCAAATAAGGGTCACAATATAGACACCATTTCTTATGGGCCTGGTATATTAGCAGCCAGGACGCAAAGTCGAGTACAATTCTCTGTGGTAACGCGAGGAGATGGTCACACAGAGTCAATATATATACAGGGTGTTACAAAAAGGTACGGCCAAACTTTCAGGAAACATTCCTCACACACAAATAAAGAAAAGATGTTATGTGGAGATGTGTCCGGAAACGCTTAATTTCCATGTTAGAGCTCATTTTAGTTTCGTCCACCTACGCTCAATGGAGCACGTTATCATGATTTCATACGGGATACTCTACCTGTGCTGCTAGAACATGTGCCTTTACAAGTACGACACAACATGTGGTTCATACACGATGGAGCTCCTGCACATTTCAGTCGAAGTGTTCGTACGCTTCTCAACAACAGATTCGGTGACCGATGGATTGGTAGAGGCGCACCAATTCCGTGGCCTCCACGCTCTCCTGACCTCAACCCTCTTGACTTTCATTTATGGGGGCATTTGAAAGCTCTTGTCTACGCAACCCCGGTACCAAATGTAGAGACTCTTCGTGCTCGTATTGTGGACGGCTGTGATACAATACGCCATTCTCCAGGGCTGCATCAGCGCATCAGGGATTCCATGCGACGGAGGGTGGATGCATGTATCCTCGCTAACGGAGGACATTTTGAACATTTCCTGTAACAAAGTGTTTGAAGTCACGCTGGTACGTTCTGTTGGTGTGTGTTTCCATTCCATGATTAATGTGATTTGAAGAGAAGTAATAAAATGAGCTCTAAGATGGAAAGTAAGCGTTTCCGGACACATGTCCACATAAAATATTTTCTTTCTTTGTGTGTGAGGAAAGTTTCCTGAATGTTTGGTCGTACCTTTTTGTAACACACTGTATATATAAAGAACCAGCATACAGCCAACGATCAGTCCTATAGCAACATAAATCTAAAGGCATCCTGTGGTAAGTCATGTAGATGTAGATGTAATGCAACGTCTAACATATCGCACAATGCACTGCAGATCTGGGCGCATGTGTATACAGAACAAATGAGTGCGTGCTAACATTAACGCGGTTGCCAACCCCATTGTGAAAATTCATGCTGGTCCGTCAACATTTTTCGAGTGTACTTTCGACACGCTTCTGTACAGCAAGGTCAAACGCCGAGTACAGCATCTGTCGCGGAGATGAGGTCAAGGTACGCCCCACGCACCGGAGAGGGCCCAACACTTGCCGGCCACGCAATAATGAAATCGGCTGACGCAGCAATCAGTGCCGGCCAGCTGAAGCCTGATTGGGACCACCCTCCGTCCCCACCCCGCCTCTTGCCCCTCCTCCTGGTCCACGCCCGTCCTAAACCTCCCCTCTCCCCCTCCCCTCCCCCTCCCCCACTGCTTCCCTCCCCAAACGCTCCCTAATCCAGATGGCAGAGCCGGCGTCCTCGTGCCTATTACGCGGACGACGACAAAGGCGAAATTGTCAATCGTGTTCGACGAAAGTCATCAGTGAAAGCCAATCGGCAGCCTATTTCGCGACTGACTTGCAGCGCATCCACTCTGCGAAATGCGCCGGCGATGAGGGGTCCTGTCGGCACTTTGTGGCAGGACGTTCCTTGATGCACGTCCATTGAGAAGCGGCCGAGTATGCCAAGTGGTCCGGTGAGCAACGATCTGCTTATCCATCCAAGAACGAGGCAGCAACTGAGCGTGGCACTTCGCACAGGTGTAAGATCACGAAGAACTCTGAATTTGTGAAACGCACTATAGTTCCAAAAATGATTACACAGGGCACCGAGCAGCGTGCGTACTAACGGAGGCGTTACAATAATTATTTTTTGTGTACTAGTACGCCATGACAATTTTCAGACGAATATATATTATCGTAAGCAGCAATGGAAAATATAAACTAAGAAAGCATAATAATTATGTGGGCTGTCATGCTTTTGATATCTCCAGAAACGATTATGGAAATAGGTTTCCTCAGTTTTTTGGAAGCCATTACTTCCTGCTTACTTTTCTTGTCTAATTATGTTCCAGCACGTCTGTGCCACCATCAGTATCTAATTTCGTTACACGTGTGAAAGAAGAAAGTATTTTATGTTGCAAGTGAATAATTATTTTTAAACTTTTGACGTGTCTACTACAATTTTTGTTTGTTACGTTAATTACTGCTGGGTTGTGTTTTGGAGAGCGTTCATGATATTTTTAGCAAAAATGGTCGGAAAATTAACAAAAATCATTTCCGCTGTAATTTATAGAGCGACAATGTTTCACGGGTACATACAACTATTGCCGACGTCTGAGCCCTGATGTGGATACGTACACTATTCCTCGTCGCAAGGAGGCATAAAAACATTGCACTTATTAGTCCTGTCAACGGCAACCCTAGTTCGTTAGCAATAAATTCAGTCACACATTGTTTATTCTCATGCTCCATGCGAACATCCGACGAAGCAGTGATTCATATGCATGTGATACTCGTAGCCTGAAGAAATGCTTTGGAGATTGTGGAATATCATGACGGACGTTCACAATGCTTCTATTACTTTTAACATTACAGATACAACTAGGGATAGCTTAGTCCACTTGCAGATAGACTCCCTTGTATGTAGTTGTTTTTTACAACGCTATGCACTAAAGCAACGGATGAATACATCACTCGTAAAATAATTCGATTTTTCAAATTCAGTAACGCGGGCACTCTACCATTCGACATACCCGAAGAATTTCCTTTTGATGTTGGCACACCTGCAGGAGCTCTTTCATAAAGTCGTATAGCACTGCATGATTTCTATTTATACTTCGTTCTACTTGGCTATTCTTTAAAGCGAGAAATATAAATTGTGAACAGCTGTGAATTGGATTTTACACCATTCCTGGTGTAATTTTTTTACAAGCATTGGCGCACAATAATGCTCTTGCAGTTGCGTTCGTGCAACTACGAGGAAGTACGTGTGTTCCTCAGGATTTTCGCTTTATTGATGTATAACATCGTTAGTTAATTGTATTCTTTGGACTTTGTGTTCTGTTTGTCATAAAAAATAGGCATTTCTGCAAATAAATTTGGTAATATGCAGAAAATAAAGTGCCAAACAAGGCAATATCTCCAAAATATGCAAGCAGATGAGAGTTCCTGACGTGAACGAACGTCGGACATAAAATATCATCACTGATAGTGTTTTACATGGACAAGACGAATTTTGTGTCTCGTCAAGAAATGTATACGGTTTCAAAACAGTGGGGGACTGGGAAGAAAACAACAGTGCCAGACGTGGGAATACATGCATAATGAGCAAGCAGACAGCATTTCCTGATGAAAATCACCAAGGGTGACATTTGATATCAATAACTTGAAAGAAGTTTGGTAAGAAATAATTATTAAAATAGAAATTAATTTTGTTGTAACACGCTTTTAAAGCGGATTAAAACAAATAACGGATTCTTAGGCACACTCAAATGGTCCTGAAATAGCTATGACCGTACTTCTAAGATTTAAAATGAAAAACGTGAACGTTTGAAACTCATGACCGATACCTCAATGGTTCGCCTCCTAACAATTGTCTACAGCACGCACTCCATTTTTCTGCTCGAGGAAATCCGCATTCAGAGGGCTACGCGGGAGTCAGGTTAAGTTCTTGGCAGAGTCACCTAAGTAACGCAGGTCTGTTGGCAAGGAATTAGAGCAAAGAGCAGTCCGTAATGTTAGGGACAGGGGTGAGGGGCTGTTAGGCGTAGGAAAGAGACGATCCTCCTATAGGAGACAACCTTGATGAAAAACGGGAAAGCACACTGTACAAAACTTGGAGAGAGCGACTGAAGGCAACCAACTGGGGGGCGACAGCTCCGTAAGAAAAACAGGTGTTCAGGACACCTGAAGGATGCAGGCCCATCACATAGCAACCCTGGTTACAGGTCGGTACCCTGTACAGCGGGAATTATAACATTACTCACAAAAATCAAGTACAAAGAAGGGCTGATCTTTTCATGACGACCAAAGAGAGGAGAATGCTTAATAATAACCACATTTCATGTGGGTATTTTCAAACGTATTAGAAAAATTTTGAAAACAGCTACATAAAATGTTAGAGGAATGAGCACTAACAACAGCTAAAGAGGGAGTTTAACACTGCAAAAAATTGATGTTATTGTAATATCGCAAGCAAGAGAGTCCTCATAAATTAATGGTTGTATTAAGCTACGCAATGGAGTCAGTAGAACTGGAAGAGGAAAACTGGATTTGCGGTTATGGTCAAAATATGAACAGCAAATGGTTGTAATCATATAAGTTCGAAGGACTAATACATTTAAGGTTGAAGATATTTGGTCGGCTGATGAATGTAATTGGTGTATTTGCACAAGAGAAGGGGAAGAGACAAAAATGCATGGAATCTACGAATGCATGCAGATTACAATTAAAGGAATACGTGAAGCAGAATACAAACACATTATAAAAATAGACACATGTATTTGTCTAAATTCCACATCTCCTCCTAAACACAGGGACAAATTTCAAATAAACGTCCACGCAACAACTGCCCTGGGCGTAAGAACCCTCTATCAAGAACTTTCTATCACAGTTCAGGAGACATGACAGGAGAGATGTCATCATAAATACTACGATGCGTGAAAAACTGCCACATTTTGCATGAGTTTAAATGCGTTACTTCTTTGCTACTAACCTAGTCGTAAAACATTAATGAAAGGTGGAAGGAATTAGTCAGAACAATACAAGGAGCTGCTGGCGAAGCTTTAGGGAAAAGAATGAAATATAGAAGCAAAATGTGACTCCCAATCTGGAACCGAGAGCTAGCAGATATCACAAATTAAAAACAAAAGGCATACATGAAACACGTGCCATCAAGGAAACATGAAAACTACGATGGAGCCGACCGGAGTGACCAAGCGGTTCTAGGCGCTTCAGTCTGGAACCGCGCGACCGCTACGGTCGCAGGTTCGAATCCTGCCTCGGACATGGATGTGTGTGTGATGTCCTTAGGTTAGTTAGGTTTAAGTAGTTCTGAGTTCTAGGGGACTGATGACCCCAGAAGTTAAGTCCCATAGTGCTCAGAGCCATTTGAACCATTTGGAACTACGAGGATTGTTGTTCATTTTTGGAACACAACCTACGACCAGCTTAGAGACAGATGTGATGACACTTTCTGCAGGACATGACCATCAGTTTGCAGGACAATGGTCAAGCACGTACAATGCAAGCTGTTACTAGTTTGTGTGACTGAGG
Source organism: Schistocerca serialis cubense (assembly GCF_023864345.2). Classification (NCBI taxonomy): domain Eukaryota; kingdom Metazoa; phylum Arthropoda; class Insecta; order Orthoptera; family Acrididae; genus Schistocerca; species Schistocerca serialis. Next base: position 1,145,946,616 of record NC_064639.1, on the reverse strand, counting down.
GGGCTGCTAAGTGCTATACCACCTACTGCACTCCCCTGGCTTAAGCCCTCGTAAGTTCAGCTCGATTTCTAATCTGAAGGAAACACATCACGGCATTCGCTTCAGAACTGCTACAAATTCGTCCGGCAATAGACCACGCCGCTCGAACTGTCAACACAACTGGCACTGCTAAGAGTATCCTACGACTTCCACATCGCTGGCAACGGGTTATACGCAATGCTGGTGACTACTTTGAAGGTCAGTAAAACTTTGAAACACGTTTATATTTTGTACGAACTGTAACTAAATAGTTGACACTATTAAAGTTCCAACCCTCGTATATCGAATATAAGCGACACATAGCAGTGGTCAGAAGAAAAACAAGAAAAAATGAAACAACAAAGCTGGGAAAGTTTTCTGAGTGAAATGGAGCGTATTGTGTATGGGAAATAAGTTAAACCTCTTAAGATCCTAAAACAATTAAATAAACATAGCTGGGTTATTTCCAAAGTTTATGGAGCGGTGTTGAGGAAAATGTGAAAACTGCAGTTAGTGAAGAACATGTTGATGTTATAGCAACGGAAACATTAAAGTCTGAGTTAAAGACATTCAAAACGAAAAAAATCCCCAAGGGAAGAAAACCCCAACTTGAAATTGTTTAAATAAGCTTCAGAATCATTAACGTTGGTAAAAACTTACAGCAACATACCAGACATACTGCAGTTGTTATCAAATGGTTCAGATGGCTCTGAGCACTATGGTACTTAACATCTGAGGTCCACAGTCCCCTAGAACTTAGAACTACTTATACATAACTAACCTAAGGACACCACACACATCTATGACCGAGGCAGTATTCGAACCTGTGACCGTAGCTGTCGCGCGGTTTCAGACTGAAGCGCCTAGAAGCGCTAGGCCACTGCGGCCGGCAACAGTTGTTATCCCATTATTGAAAACAGGGGGCTGTAAGATGTGTGGCAGTTATTGAGATATTAGTCAATTAAACTGTGAGTTCAAGATATACGCAAAATTAATAACAACAGACTAAAGATATTTTCGAGAACTTTCTTTAAAGAAGAACAGAATGGGTTTCGGATGGGAAGATCTTGCTTGGACAGTGTTTTTCCAGGCTGCTAAATTATTGAAAAACAAAGAGAATGGAATCATGCCACCTACAAAGCTTTTGTCGACAGTAAGAAAACTTGAGATAAATTATGGGAAATTTTAGAAACGAACGGTATACCTCCGCATCTAATACGTGTAATTCAAAGTACTTACGTACACAAGAAAATCAAAATAGAAAGGGAAGTCCATTTGCGACAGCCATCTCTCAAGGAGCCAGATCAGAGTGTCGACTACCACCCACGTTATTTACATTATAGACAGAAGAATTCATAACGACATGGCAGAATAAAGTAGCGTACCATTATAATCTTAGTACAATTCTGTTTGCAGTTGATCAAATAACGTTAATGGACTCGAAAGACAAATTAGGCAGAACAGTTTCGTATTTGTACCATGTGGCAAATGTCTATAATATGACAATATCTGAGATATGCTTTGTATGGTAAGGACCATTTAAGATCAAAATTAATAATACACAACAAACCAAGAGAACAAAATAAATACTTTTGAATACCTGCATCTTCATCTGTGTAAGAGAGTGCACATGAATTGCACACATTACCCCCTATGCTTCTCTTTGTTGATTTCCTTAACTTCCCCCCCCCCCCCCCCCCCCGCCTTTCACTGTCAGCAGCTGTCCCCATCGACTCGCATAACTACTGGAACACATTCCGATTCAATTCACAAAACACGTCGGTCTTGCAGGGCAGGCGAGACATCAGGTGTTACCAAACATTTTCACCCACACCCATCTACATCTACATATATACTCCGCTAGCCACCAAGCGGTGTGTGGCGGAGGGCAGAATTCGTGGCAAAGTCATATTTTCCCGCGTCTGTTCCACTCGCGGATCGAGTCTGAACGCCTCAGTACGTGCTCTTATTTCCCTTATCTTTGAATGATGATCATTACGCGATTTGAAAATTGGTGGTAATAATATATGCTCTACATCCTAGGTGAAGATTGGATTTCGGAGTTTAGTGAGCAGCCCCTTCTGTTTAGCGCGTCGTCTATCTGCAAGTGTGTCCCACTTCAAACTTTCTATAAGATTTGTAACATTCTCGCCATGGCTAAATGTACCAGTCACGACTCTTACCGCTCTTCTTTGGACCTTCTCAATCTCTTGAATCAGACCCAACTGGTAAGGGTCTCATACAGACGAACAATAGTCTAAGACTGGGCGAACTAAAGTATTGTAAGCAATTTCCTTTGTAGGCATCGCTTCAGGATTCTACCAATATACCGCATTCTAGGTTTTGCCTTACGCGTTACTTGTGTAATCTGATCGTTCCATTTGAGATCATTTCGAATAGTCACACCCAGATACTTGGACGCTACCGCTTCCAAAGACTGGGCATTTGTTTTGTACTCGTACATCAGTGGGGATTTTCGCCTTGTTATACGCAGTAGGTTACACTTACTAATATTGAGAGATAACTGGCAGTCATTACACCACGCATTTATTTTCTGCAACTCCTCATTGATTTGTTCACAAGTTTCGTGTGATACTACTTTCCTGTAGACTACAGCATAATCGGCAAACAGTCTAATGCCACTGTCAATACCATCAACCAGATCGTTTATGTAAATCGTAAAAAGCAGAGGACCTATTACGCTGCCCTGAGGCACACCTGAAGTTACTCTTGTTTCTGTTGAAGTTACCCCGTTCAGGGTGACATACTGCTCCCTGTCTGTTGGAAAACAGACTGATAAGAAAGTGAGCTAATATTGCTTTGTCACCCAGTTCTGAACTCTGCTTGAAATTTGAAGTAAAAAGCAGAGGACCTATTACGCTGCCCTGTGGCACACTTGAAGTTACTCTTGTTTCTGTTGAAGTTACCCCGTTCAGGGCGACATACTGCTCCCTGTCTGTTGGAAAACAGACTGATAAGAAAGTGAGCTAATATTGCTTTGTCACCCAGTTCTGAACTCTGCTTGAAATTTAAAGTAAAAAGCAGAGGACCTATTACGCTGCCCTGTGGCACACTTGAAGTTACTCTTGTTTCTGTTGAAGTTACCCCGTTCAGGACGACATACTGCTAACTGTCTGTTTGAAAACAGACTGATAAGTGAGCTAATATTGCTTTGTCACCCAGTTCTAAACTCTGCTTGAAATTTGAAGTCTGTAGCTCACTAGGAAGTTAGTTTAAAAGCTGTTAAATTTTTACCGAACAGATAGACAGGAAAGGGGCATAATAAAAATACGATAACGATATGTAGTTCCCCAAAGCAGCACGTATTGATTTAAAATATCTTTACTAATTTTAAAGCTACAGCGAACACTATGGTCACACTAGTGCAGACGATACAAGTAAGTAGGTCAGCAGCGGCGCGTGTCGGGTGTGAGTGACGCTCGCGCGGTCCCCAGCTGGCTGTGTCCCGCCGACTGGAAGTCGCCCGCCAGCTAATCGCGCCAGGCAGCCGCCCTATCTCCCGGAGGCCCTCCTGCAGCCGTGTTTTGTTTCGGCCCGCCTGTGATGAGCCCCGGCCGCGAGTCCTGCGCCGGAAGGACCCTCCTCCCTCCAGCCACCCTACACCACCCCACCCCCTCCACCCACTCGACGCACCCTGCCGCCCTCTTCTCCCGCTATCAGGCACGCTGGCCCTCTGACAGCCTGAATAGGTGGCGCCGGCCCACAAAGACTGGCCCGGTCTGCTGGCGCCAGCTCAGCTCGCCAGCTCCCTCTATTTGTTCCTGACAGGCCGACTCAGCGAAACCGCGTTTAATTTCCGCGTCCAAATCGGGGCGCCTGAGTACGCCCACGGCACATTGTTTTTCGTCTTTTTCTTTTTTTAAATTTAGGTAGTGCCTTTCCCCGTCGTTTTGAGCTCTGTGAAAAGATCCCACCATAAAGTCTGTTTATGTTCCATAACACTTTTTCTCACCAATAGCATTATCTGGAAGTTTTCGTTGTAGTGCCGTTTCAGAACGTGAAGATGGTATATAATATACGAGGGTCGTTTGAAAAATCCCTGAAAAAATAAAAACTACTTACCTTGAAACGTCTCCTTAGAAAAATTACTGAATTACTGTGCTGATAAACCTCTTACGTTATTTGATTTTCAAACAGCTGAGCTAAACTGAACGTACTCAGACATTTCTCTCTTTACTTATTCTGATCATCACTAAACTGACATACAATATTTTTAGCGCAACGCAATCTGACTTTCAATAATCCCTACAAAAGAATGGCCCTGACTAACAGTAACCTATACCTTTTATGAATCAGTTACCTCACATAAATCTTCGTTACTCGAACTACTGCAATACAGCGAGCGCCACTACTGCCAGCAAAGTAAAAGATTCTAACTACTGAAGGCACTAACTGCTGATAGGCATAGTTAGCAAATGAAAGATTTTGATAAAGAACAAACAATCTATTTACCTTAATAATGTTCAAAAGTCATCATATATATGTATCAGTTCATGATATCCAATATTACAAATTTACTGTTTGTGATGGACACACGTCCAAATCGTCCGCTCTCAAAATTCTGCCATCTCTCTCCCCGCATCAACCACAGCTGGCGGCTCACCTCCAACTGCGCAACGCTACGCGCTGTTCACATCCAACTACCCAACACCACAATAGTGACTATTCCAACAATGCCAACCAGCCACAGACTTCACACAGCACAGTCAGTGATTTTCATATAGAGCGCTACGTGGCGTTACCAACATAAAAACCTAAACAGCCTACTTACAACGTGTTGGGGGTAACCCTTTTTTATTTTTTTTACATAGTCTCCATTTAGACTTATACACTTCGTCCAACGCAGTTATAATTTGTTGATCCCTTCCGAATAACAGGAATTGTTCAAGCCTGAAAAATAGCTATTACTTTTTGTAATCACCTACTCGTTTGGCTCTGAGCACTATGGGACTTAACATCTGTGGTCATCAGTCCCCTAGAACTTAGAACTACTTAAACCTAATTAGCCTAAGGACATCACACACCCATGCCCGAGGCAGGATTCGAACCTGCGACCGTAGCGGTCACGCGGTTCCAGACTGAAGCGCCTTTAACCGCACGGCCACACCGGCCGGCTACTCGTTTGTATAACATCTTTGTCCCTTAGACATTTCTCCAAAATGGGGAGCAAACAGTAGTCTGAGGGAGCCAAATCTGGAGAATAGGGGCGGCGGTGGGGGGGTGGGGGGTGGGGGGGTGTTGTCGAACACAACTGCTGAGGTGTGTGCTGGTGCATGGTCATGATGGAAAAGGACTTTTTTGCGGTCCAATCGCCGGCCGTTTTCTTGCAGCTCGGTTTTCAAACGGTCGAATAACTATGAATATAGCCGGCCGCGGTGGTCTAGCGGTTCTAGGCGCGCAGTCCGGAACCGCGCGACTGCTACGGTCGCAGGTTCGAATCCTGCCTCGGGCACGGATGTGTGTGATGTCCTTAGGTTAGTTAGGTTTAAGCAGTTCTAAGTTCTAGGGGACTGATGACCTCAGATGTTAAGTCCCATAGTGCTCAGAGCCAACTATGAATAACATCCACCTGTAATAGTTTTACCCTTTTCGAGATAGTCGATGAGGATTATCCCTTGCGAATCCCAAAAGACAGTCGCCATAACCTTTCTGGCCGAAGAAATGGTCTTCGCCTTGGTAACTCATAGTTTTGATTGCTGTTTGGTCTCAGGAGTATAGTAATGTATCCATGTTTCATCCACAGTGACGAAATGACGCTTAAAATCCTGCGGATTCTTCCTGAACAGCTCCAAACCACCCTTGCAACACTTCACACGATTCCGTTTTTGGTCAAGCGTGAGCAATCGCGGAACCCATCTTGCGGATAGCTTTCTCATCTCAAAATGTTTATGCAAAATATTATGTACCCGTTCATTCGAGATGCCCACAGCACGAGCAACCTCCCGCGCCTTAACTCTTCTGTCATCCATCACCATATTATGGATTTTATCAATGATTTCTGGAGTCGTAACCTCCACAGGGCGTCCAGAACGTTCAGCATCATTTGTGCCCATATGGCCACTCCAAAAATTTTGAAACCACTTATAAACTGTTCTAATCGAAGGTGCAGAGTCACCATAATGTTTATCAAGCTTCTCTTTAGTCTCCTGAGGTGTTTTTCCTTTCATAAATTAATGTTTAATCACCACACAGAATTCTTTTTCGTCCATTTTTTGACAATCAATCGTCTTCCTCGATTCACACGAATGCCAAACGCAAAGAAATAGACCAATATGGCTGAAACTTGGTGTGCGTTCTTTCCAAAGATGCTACTAACTAAGCATGACCTCGATATGGGCCGGTGATGCCATCTGTCGGACTTTTCAAACGCGAGTCCTAAGGGTAATCAAATAGTTTCCGCTCGAAGGATACACTAACTCCTTACATACATGTCGGTGCTTATACACCTGCACTGGAGTTACGCTGGATTGCATAAACGCTGCAGCAACGCCCCCAAATGGAATTTCTTTGATCTCCCCGTACAACCATACAAATTATTATAAAAGCTGACGTACATATACTTGTACGTATGTTTCTATGTTCCATATCCCCTCCTAAAACACTGAACGGTACACGTATCATTTACTGTCTGGCAATCATTGCTGTGGGTGAAAACATCACCTCCCTACGAAAGGGGTGGGAATGTAGGAGAAAAAAAGCAGTTCGAATTCCCATACTTTAGTCATCCAGTATTTGAGAATTTGAGCACTTACAGGCTTTGCAACAAACTTTACACATAATGTCATAACATTACGAAACATTTTCTCGGTGATGACAGCAAAATTATGAAAGTAAAAGAAGTTTATCGCTTACTATATTTCCACTTTTCATGCAGTAAACGTGCCCCATGAGATATGACAGGCAGTATTCACATACTGCTCAGTGTAACACAAGGATTATATCATTGTGCGGCACATAGTTCACGTGATGTGATGTAATTAAACCTGAGATACGAAAAAAATTGTCGCATTATGCAATGCGTTTAAATTTATTATTTCGTAATTACTGACTCTACTCACAACAATTTATGTAGACAGAATCCCCATCTTCCGCTGAATGTACCTACAAAAATATATCATTATACGACACACAGTTCAGAAGATAAGACGTCAAATACTGAGATGAGTGGAAAACTGCTGCATCATGATTGACGTTTTAGTTTATTACATCTCTACTACAAACTCTTTTCGCAACACATTTCGCAGACAGTAGCCACATGTAGAACTGGATGTACATGGAAAATTATTTTGCTGTACAGCATATAGTTCAGGAGATATGGGAAAATGAAGCTGCAGAGCGAATGTCGTTAGTGATGCAAGTGAAATGTGGACAAACAAGTGTGAAACATGTTAGTTAAATGTGAAAGATATTTGACATGTGCATACTCAGGCAAAGGAAACGGTAAGAAGCTCATCCTAGATCCATGGAACGATTTAAACCATGTTTGACACACATATTAGCTACAATCTGTGAAGAAATGATGTGGGATTACGGACCACCGGCATCCTCTGTGATAACGAACAGAGAGAATATGAGATGGACGAACAGCTATGTGGAAGGAATAAATGGACACAGACATGGGAGAAGGAGGAGAAGGACAAAGAGAAGGAGAGGGGAAGTGGACAGAGAGAAGAGACAAGAGAGATCGAGAGAGAAAGGAAAGATGAGGAGATGGACAGAGACAGTGAAAGGAAGAGGTAGGCGGAGCAAGGGGAAGGAGGAGAAGGTGGAGGAGATGGACAAAGAAAGGGAGGTGTTGGAGATAGACAGAGAAAGGGTGTCGAGGAGTTGGACAGAGAGGGGATGAAAGAGGAGATGGACAGATGGTGCTGGGATGAGGAGATGAAATAATAGAAGGCTGGAATAAATACATCCCCACGCAACGACAGGTACTACCTGCACTATAAAAGCTACACTACCATGAAATTAATGGTTCAGCATATATTTTCTTCACTTGTACACCGAGGTGACGTAAATCGTGGGATAACGATGTTGCTGTTGTTGTTGTGGTCTTCAGTGCTGAGACTGGTTTGATGTAGCTCTCCATGCTACTCTATCCTGTGCAAGCTTCTTAATCTCCCAGTACCTACCGCAACCTACATCCTTCTGAATCTGCTTAGTATATTCATCTCTTGGTCTCCCTCTACGATTTTTACCCTCCACGCTGCCCTCCAATACTAAATTGTTGATCCCTTGATGCCTCAGAACATGTCCAACCAACTGATCCCTTCTTTTAGTCAAGTTGTCCCGCAAACTTCTCTTCTCCCCAATCCTATTCAATACTTCCTCATTAGCATTCTTCTGTAGCATCACATTTCGAAAGCTTCTATTCTCTTCTTGTCTAAAGTATTTATCGTCCACGTTTCACTTCCATACATGGCTACACTCCATACAAATACTTTCAGAATCGACTTCCTGACACTTAAATCTATACTCGATGTTAACAAATTTCTCTTCTTCAAAAACGCTTTCCTTGCCATTGCCAATCTACATTTTATATCCTCTCTACTTCAACCATTATCAGTTACTTTGCTCCCCAAATACCAAAACTACTTTACTACTTTAAGCGTCTCATTTCCTAATCTAATTCCCTCAGCATCACCCGACTTAATTCGACTACATTCCATTATCCTCGTTTTTCTTTTGTTGATGTTCATCTTATATTCTTCTTTCAAGGCATTGTCCATTCCGTTCAACTGCTCTTCCAAGTCCTTTGCTGTCTCTGACAGAATTACAATGTCATCGGCGAACCTCAAAGTTTTTATTTCTTCTCTATGGCTTTCAATACCTACTCCGAATTTTTCTTTTGTTTCCTTCACTGCTTGCTCAATATACAGATTGAATAACATCGGGGAGAGGCTAGAACCCTGTCTCACTCCCTTTCCAACCAAATGGCTCAAATGGCTCTGAGCACTATGCGACTTAACTTCTGAGGTCATCAGTCGCCCAGAACTTAGAACTAATTAAACCTAACTAACCTAAGGACGTCACACACATCCATGCCCGAGGCAGGATTATAACCTGCGACTGTAACGGTCGCTCGGCTCCAGACTGTAGCGCCTAGAACCGCACGGCCACTCCGGCTGGCCCTTCCCAAACACTGCTTCCCTTTCTTGTCCCTCGACTCTTATAACTGCTATCTGGTTTCTGTACGATAACATGGCAGTTAATACGCAGGGTATAAAAGGACAGAGCATTGGATGAGCTGTAATTTGTACTCAAGTTCTTTGCTTCAAAACGTTTCCGACGGGAATTAACTGACTTCGAACGCAGAATGGTTGTTAAAGCAAGACGCATGGGACAGTCCATTCCGTAAATCTTGGGGAATTCAGTATTCCGAGATCTACAGTCAAGAGTATGCCGGGAATACCTAATTTCGGGCAGTACCCCTCACCACGGACAAGGCAAACCCCAACGGCCTCCACTTAACGACTGAGAGCAGCGGCATTTGCTTAGAACTGTCAGTGTTAACATACAAGCAACGCTGCGTGAAATAACCAGAAATCAATGTGGGACGAACGACGAACGAATCCGTTATGGCAGTGCAGTGAAATGTGGCGTTAATGGTCTATGGCAGCAGACGATCTACGCGAGGGTCTTTCCTGGCAGCACGACATGGCCTCCAGATCCTCTCCTGGGCTCTTGACCACATTGGTTGGGCACTAGACGGCTGGGAAACCAGGGTCTGGTCTGGAGAGTCCTGATTTCAGTTGGGAAAGAAGTGATGGTACTGTTCCAGTGTAGCGCAGACCAAAGGGACGGTGCAAGCTGCTGGTGGTGCTGCAAAGGTGTGGACTGTGTTTAGCTGGGAAGGGTGGATTCCTCTGCTCCAATTGAGCCGATGATTGACTGTTAATGGTTATATTCGGCTACATATAGATCAGCTGCACCTATTAACGGACTTACAACGATAGAATTTGTAAGGACAACAATGCGCCATGGCACAGGAGGACAGTTGTTCGTGATTGATTTGAAGAACAGTCTGAACAGTTCGAATGAACGATTTGGCCACCCACAACGCCTGACATGAATCCCATCGAACATTCATGGGATATAATCGAGGGGTCAGTCAGTGCACAAAACCGTGCACCAGCAGCACTTCCGCTTACCACGGGCGGTCGCCTTATCACTCACCGGCCTGAACACGACTCACGTCCAGGCCCAAACATCCACACGTCTTCAACCATTTGTATACAACCTGTACTCGTACATTCATTATCTATATTCCCTTACAGGGGAGACATTTTATTTGGACGTCGCTCGTCCGCTATCGGCTGATAGATACGATACTGTAGACACATGGTTAATGTTGTACGAAAGTTTTAATGTGGTTGTGAGTCGTGGTCGGATAGCCAAATGGTTGCCGGCACGATAGCTCAGCGTGTTCGGTCAGAGAGCAAGCTGGTCTCTGTAATAAAAAAACTGAGTAAAGCGATCAGCAACGACTTCAACGGATGTCCGCTACGACCAAACACAACGAACAATACGGAACAAAGAATTATAAAAATTTAAAAAAATGGTAAGGCGATCGCTTTTGATAAGCGGGAAATCCGGCTTCAATTCCCGGTCTGGCACAAATTTTCTTTGTTCTTATTCCATTGTACAGCCGACGGTTGTCAATCTTTGCAACTGCGAGTAAATTTTATGTATTTCATAAGGGCTGTAGTCGCCGCACGAAGGAACATTGGATCATAAGTCAGAATAACGCAGACACTGCAATATCGTACTTATAATCTATGACCCATGGCGTATCACAATTGCCTAGTTGCCTGTTTTGGATAGCGACATTTTGTCATGCACCCTGTAATACAAGCACGACAGGACGAGAACATTTACAAACCTAGATCTACTGTGTGGCTAAATGATTATGGCATCCTCTTGGGTGAAACATTCCGGAGCTAAAATAGTCCCCCATTCGGATCTTCGGGTGGAGACTACTCAGGTGTATGTCGTCATCAGGAGAAACGTAATTGGCGTCATCAGGAGAAACAAAACTGGCGTTCTGCGGATGGGAGCGTGGATTGTTAGATCCATTACAAAATTTAAAAAGGCAAATTAATAGGTCGAATTTAGATAGACTGGGAATTAGTGAAGATCAGGGTCAGGTGAATATAGGTTTATTAACCACAAAATCAAACAGGGGTAATGCAGGAGTGGGTTTAATAATGAATAAGAAAGTAGGAATGCGGGTAAGCTACTATGAGCACCATAGCCACCGCTTTATCATAGCCAAGATAGACACGAAGCCCACACCCACCACGGTAGTACAACTTTTTATGCCAAATATCTCCACAGATGATGAAAAAATTGAAGAATTATGTGGTGAGTCAAAAGAAATTGTTAAGATAGTTAAGAGAGTTGAAAATTTAGTTGTGATGGGAGATTGGAATTAGGTAGTAGGAAAAAGAAGAGAAGGAAAAATAGTAGCTGAATATTGACTAACGGAAAGGAACGAAAGAGGAAGCGCCTTGCTAGAATTTTTCACGGGGCATAATGTACGAGTAGTAATGCTTAACACATGGTAAAAGAACCGTGAAAAAAGTATTGTATGTCAAGATCCTGGAAACACTGGAAGGCTTCAGTTTCATTGTATAACAGTAAAACAGAGATTTCGGAAAAAAGATTTTAAATTGCAAGACATTTCCAGCGGCAGATGTGCATTCTGACCACAATTTATTGGTTATGAGTTGTAAGTTGAAACTAAAGAAATCACAGAAATGTGTAAAATTAAGGAGACAAGATCTGGATAAGTTGAGAGTTTCAGGAAAAGTATTAGGCAACGCTTGACTAGAACACAGTAGAAGACAAATGGGTAGCTTTAAGACATGAAATAGTGAAGGCAGCAGAGGATACCTGAATATATCCTCATTTCGAATATAATAAAATTTCTTGAGACTGAGAATCTTATGTCCACGAATCAGCATGGTTTTGGAAAGCATTGTTCGTGCGAAAGTCAGCTTGCCGTTTCTCACGTGATATATTGCGAACTGTGGAAGAAGGGCAACAGCCAGATTCCACATTTCTAGATTTCCGGAAAGCATTTGACACGGTGCCCCACTGCAAGCTCGTAACGAAGGTACGAGCATATGGAATGAGATCCCTAGTATGTTGTCCTCGACGGCGAAAGTTCATCAGGGACAAGGATATAATCAGGGCTGCCCCAGGGAAGTGTGATAGGAATGCTGTTTTTCTCTCTATATATGAATGGGAAATCTGCGGTTGTTTGCTGATTGTGCCGTGGTGTGCGGTACGATGCCGAAGTTGACTGGCTGTAGGAAAGTACAAGACGACTCAGACGAAATTTCTAGTTGGTGTGATGAATGGCAGCAAGCTCTAAATGTGGAAAAATGTAAGTTAATGTAGATGAGAAAAAATCTGTAATGTTCGGTTACAGTGTTCCTAGTGTCGTGCTTGACACAGTCAACTCTTTTAAATGACTGGTCGTAACGTTGCAGAGCGATACGAAATGGACCGAGCGCGTGAGGACTGTGGTAGGAAAAGCGAATGGTCGACTTTAGTTTGTTGGAAGAATTATGGGAAAGAGTGGTTCATCTGTAAAGGAGACCAGACATAAGATGATTGTGCGCCCGGTTCTTCAGTACTGCTCGACTGTTTGGGGTGCGTACCACGTCGGATTAAAGGAAGAAATCGAAGCAATTCAGAGGCGGATTGCTAGATTTGTTACTGGTAGGTTCGAACAACACGCAAGTGTTTTGGAAACTCGAGTGGGAATCATTGGAGGAAAGGCGACATTCTTTTCGAGTAACATTACTGAGAAAATTTAGAGAACCGGAATTTGAAGCTGACTGCCTAATGATGTACAGCTGCCAACATGTATTGCGCGTAAGGACAGCGAAGATAAGATTCGAGAAATTAGGGCCCATGCAGAGGCATATAGATTGTCGTTTTTACATCGCTACATCTGCTAGTGGACCAGGAGGGGAAATGTCTTGGTAGTGGTACATGGTACTATCTGCTACGCACAGTACGGTGGCTTGGGGATTATCTACGTAGATGTAGATCAAGTACGTCGAAAGACAAGATCAGGTACAAACCCTTCGATAACACAGGATGTATTGCGCTTAACTGGAACAGGAGGAAATTCAAAAATGCAGCAAATGAAGGAAGCAAAGTGGAATACAAACGTCTAAAAATGAGATTGACAGGAAGTGCAACAAAATGGCTAAGGAGGAAAGGCTAAAGAGCTAACGTAAGGATTTAGAAGCGTCTTTCACTAGGGGAAAGATAGGTGGAGCTCACAGGAAAATTAAAGAGGCCTTTTGAAAAAAGAGAAGTATCTACATGAATATCAAGTGCTTATATGAAGAAAAGAGTCCTAAGCATCGAAGGGAAAGGTGAAGGAGTACAGGGCCTCTAAAAGATAGGATCTATAAAAGGTAGATGAGCTTGAAGGCAACATTACAGAAACAGTAGAGGACGTAGAGATGAGATGGGAAATTTGATACTGGGAGAAGAATTTGATACAACACTGAAAGATCTAAGTCAAAAGAAATCCTCAGGAGTGGACGGCATTCCGTCAGAACTATTGATAGCCGTGGAGAGTCAACCATGACAAATTCTTCCATCTGATGTTCAAGATGTATGAGACAGATGAAGTACCCTCAAACTTCAAGATAATGTAGTAATTACAATTCCAAAGATAGCAGGTGTGAAAGGCGTGAATATTACCTAATTATCAGTTTAATAAATCATGGCTACAAAGAAGTAACTCGAATTCCTTGCAGAAGAATGAGAAAACTGGTTGAAGCTGACCTTGGGGACGATCAGTTATGATTCTTGAGGATGCAGGAACACGAGAGGAAATACTGACCCGTCAGCTTATCTTAGAAGACAGGTAAAGATAAGGGAAACATAGATGTATAGCATTTGTAGACACAGAGAAAGCTTTTAACAGTGTTAACTGGAACACTCTCTTTGAAATTCCGAAGGTAGTAGGGGTAAAATACAGAGAGCGAAAGGCGACGTACAACTTTTACAGAAACAATATAAGTGTTAAGGGATATGAAAGGATCACAATGGTTGAAGAAGGAATGATACAGCATTGTAGTCTATTCCCCGATGTTATTCAAACTGCACGTTGAGCAACCAGTAAAGAAAACCAAAGATAAATTTGGAGTAGAAATTCAAGTTCAAGGAGAAGAAATAATAGCTGTTTGGTACGCCGATGGCCCTGTAATTCTCTCAAAGAAAGAAAAAGACTTGGAAGAACAGTTGAACGAATGGACAGCTTCTTAAAATGAGAATATGAAATGAACGTCAACACTGTCTAAACAAGTGTAATGGAATATAGTCGAATTAAATCAGGTGATTGGATTAGGAAATGAGACACTGGAAGTGATAGGTGAGTTTTGCTATTTGGGGAGCGAAATAACTGATGATGGCCGAAGTAGAGAGGATATAAAGTAGACTGGCAATGGCAAGAAAAGCTTTTCTGAAGAAGAGAAATTTGTTAACGTCTGCTACAGATTTGAATGTGAGGAAGTCTTTTCTAACCATGTATGGAAGTGAAACACGGATGATAAACACTTTAGACAAGAAGAGAATAGAAGCTTTTAAAAAATGGTGCTATTGAAGAATGCTTAAGGATAAATAGGTAGATAACGTAACTAACGAGGAGATATTGAGCAGAACTGGGAAGACAAGAAATTTGTGGCAAAACTTTACTAAAAGAAGGGATAAATTGATAGGACGCATTCTGAGGCATCAAGGGATCACCAGTTTAGTATTGAAGGGAAGGCTGTGTGTGAAGTCGTGGATTTGACAAGTTATTTTTAATTCCAATTTATAGCGTAAGTTAGTTATCTAAACGACGTGATTTGCAACTGTACATAAATTTAGTCACTGCATTAATGGGATCCGAACGATTTTCAGATTGTATATTCTATGTTTAATTTTTTTTTAAATAATCGCAGAGGTGGTATAGAAGTTAAGAGCTGACGATATATTTGAGAACAGAGGAAGCACAGAATGTTTAGGGGGTCTTGCTGTGCTTCGAGGGCTTAAAATTTCGCGCGGCCTACGATCCACTTGTGGTAATGTGGTGTGCAGAAAGTTGGACATTGTTATTTCAATGCAACATTTTGTGACTCTGGAAGTGTCTCATAGTGTGTTAGTATGAACACTTGAATTGAACTTTGTGTTATCAACCCAATGAAGTGTTTAGAAGTGGAAATTACCTTGTAACACCACAATAGGTGTTGTTACATGACTAAATGAGTGCCAAAACAAATCTCCGTACTACCTGACATACAAAATTGTAAAATTAAATCAGTCTTCATGCAACTAATTAATCTCTGCTCCAAGAACTGCATCCCTGTAAAAACAATATGAGTCGATACATTTCTTTTCAGTCTTATGTGCAGGTCCTGTGTCCTGATTTCCATTTCTCATCCTTCCTGAAAGTGTGTGGTCAAGTGTGAATGAATTGAATGAAGTAGCAGACGAACCAGAGAAGTGGTGGGTTTCTTAAACTTCTACCAACCTAAACGGTGTCGGTAGAAAGCAGAGAGCAGGAACTGGAAGACTTGGCCAAAGATGAGCATAGTTAAAACATTTACGTTGCAGAGGTTTGTCATGGGCCTCCCCCACCATCTCTGGCGGTTCGGACAAAGCTCCGCGCGACGTTTACAGAGGGTTGTTTGGAGGACAGGTAAGCGACCCGACGTTCCTTCAGAACGTCTGTGTCGAACGAAGGACAAAGAGGTATTTGAATGTGTTAATAGTTTCTAATGTCATCAATACTTTTCCTAGTTGTTTTTGTATTATTTAGGTTCTGGTTACAATTTTTGGTTCAGTTAATCAGTGGGATTATAAGATGATTTCCCTTAGGCGCGACCACGCGGTCTATGGACTCAACTCATAGCCCAAGCCTTAACAGTCTCAGCTTGCGGTATTATTTTATTTGTGGTGGACTTTTAAATTAACAGTAAAATTGTATCGAGCGTACATTTGGCAAAGAATGAGACGATTTAATTCGAAGCGCTTCACGCAAGGCTATGCAGCCACCCAAAATCCTGCTCGATGCCAACCACAAGGTACATACAAAACTTCTTACAAAAATGCTATCAACATTTTGTTTGGCATGTGTATTTAGTGCACGTGAGTGAGTGTGTTTCTAAACTGAGCAGTGACCACGTGCTCTCGGATATCCCCACCCCACAGGACTCGGCAGCCTAAGGTGGACGTGAGGCCATAGGCTCGTTTATAAAAATGTATCAACAATGTTTTGTCTATGTATTAAATACAAAAGACTACTGTTAACATGCGAAAACTTAGCCAAAATAAACATTTCATCATTTGAAGCTATTTCCGTGTTCGTTTAATATATTGTTTCCTATACGGCCAAAAAAAAAAAAAAAAAAAAAAAATTGTGTCACTTTTGTTTAATTGATAACCATGCTACTAAAGTATGTAGTTCTTGGTACGAGAGTAGCTAACGGGATGTAGTGTTCTCTGACTGCGCCATAGTATATTACTGCGTTATCCGTTGCGATCTTTTCAAATTCAATCTGTTAAGGGATTGTTTCCTAAATTTTAGATGGGCCTAAACCTATATTCAAACAACGGGCAAAGTTAATCAGAGAACCTACCGTCCAGTTACAACCTTAGACTAATGAATTAGTTTACTGAACGAGCCGCTGGCACATAGTAAAAGTTACCTGTGTGCACTTTGCTTGCTCGAACTGCAATGCTACTACAATGAAGACCACGCTTGAACTCTTACGGCAATTGGCGAAATGCCGCGAGTAACGAGGTTAAAGGGCAGGGAGTACTACATCGTCAGCGTGTGGACAATTTAAGGGTTTTGGTCTATCGGTAGGCGTGCTAGGGTAGTCCGTACAGTTGCGATGATCACTGTGTCTGGCTGGCGCAGTGGTCAGCACTTCAGCCTTGTAAACAAGAGACCCAGGTTCGAATCCCGCACAAATTTTCAACTTTCCCCTTTGGTTATAATCAAATGCCCACTGACAGCTAAGGTCACTAATCCCACTGTGTCTTGAAAATGGGAATAATCCCTTAGCACAAAGAGGTACCCTGACACCAGACTTAAATTCAGTGTTGAATTTATTCAGAGAGAAAAAAAGTTACCTAAAATGGTGGTCTTATAATCCTGATAATATTCACGATAATTAGATAGGTTTTGTAGTAGTACACCATTTTGTGCGAGTAGAGAATACAGAGGCAACCTCAACTGCGTTCGAGCGTTATCGTTCAGTACACCCATTCGTTAATCTAAGAAAATCCCACTTCTAACCGGTTCCTTAGATTTCATAACTCAGGTTTCAATACAACTGTTCACACTGATACATTATGAGCCATTCCATAATCGCAAACTGTAACTCTGAAATAACGAAGTCCAATTTTTTGCACTCCACGTTGCCACAAGCAGCCCATAGGCAGCATGTTATTTCAACCCCCTGAAGGACAGCTAATGAAAGACCCCCTAAACATACTCTGTTTCCTCCGCCTTCAACTATATCGCGTAACTGATACTGTAGTCATGTCAACTATTAGCTTCTATATCATCATGGTTATTATTTACCAAATTTAAACATATTTGCATATACAGTTTGATCGTTTAGTATTTATTTAATATTGCATATTTATATGTATTTCATATTCATTCACAGTTCCTTAGACTAGCTTACTACTATTTGAAGAATTTAAGGACACAAGGCAGCAGTACACAACTGGACCCCTCTGTTAGCAGACGAGCCACTAAATTTATGAAATGGTAGTGTAATAATTTTTCTTTAATTTACGTCTATGGTCACAATCATTTTGTTTAACATATTACCGGTTTCGGTCTTTAATGACCATCATCAGAACTGTTTCATAAAAACAAAGTCCTAATGTACTGCAGCCATAGTGGCATCGTCAAATGTTAAATGCGGAACCAACACCAGCATCGTCAAATACATATAAATCACATAACATGCACATCACATAGACGTAAATTAAAGGAAACTCATTTCATATACGGATCACTGTGCTATTTCGCGACGGTGTCGCAGCTCGTGAAAATGGTAGTGTGTTTTTCCACATGTTGTTAAGTATCAGCAACCGCATCGTCTGACAAAAGTATTGTCACTTTTTCCCTTCCGCGTTGTCGTCTGTCAGGGGGTGGTGTCCCTTTGGCATAGCCAATGGTTCTCCCTTCACGGGAATAAGCTCCGGCTTGTTAAGCCTCTCCCGGCGCCTTGGACGACCTCGCGTCGGCCCTCCCGCCGGGAGGAGATTATTTTAACTCGGCTGCGTATTGGGCACTGCCTTTTTAGCCACCCCCCATGAACCATGGACCTTGCCGTTGGTGGGGAGGCTTGCGTGCCTCAGCGATACAGATAGCCGTACCGTAGGTGCAACCACAACGGAGGGGTATCTGTTGAGAGGCCAGACAAACGTGTGGTTCCTGAAGAGGGGCAGCAGCCTTTTCAGTAGTTGCAAGGGCAACAGTCTGGATGATTGACTGATCTGGCCTTGTAACAATAACCAAAACGGCCTTGCTGTGCTGGTACTGCGAACGGCTGAAAGCAATGGGAAACTACAGCCGTAATTTTTCCCGAGGGCATGCAGCTTTACTGTATGATTACATGATGATGGCGTCCTCTTGGGTAAAATATTCCGGAGGTAAAATAGTCCCCCATTCGGATCTCCGGGCGGGGACTACTCAAGAGGATGTCGTTATCAGGAGAAAGAAAACTGGCGTTCTACGGATCGGAGAGTGGAATGTCCGATCCCTTAATCGGGCAGGTAGGTTAGAAAATTTAAAAAGGGAAATGGATAGGTTGAAGTTAGATATAGTGGGAATTAGTGAAGTTCGGTGGCAGGAGGAACAAGACTTCTGGTCAGGTGACTACAGGGTTATAAACACAAAATCAAATAGGGGTAATGCAGGAGTAGGTTTAATAATGAATAGGAAAATAGGAATGCGGGTAAGCTACTACAAACAGCATAGTGAACGCATTATTGTGGCCAAGATAGATACGAAGCCCACACCTACTACAGTAGTACAAGTTTATATGCCAACTAGCTCTGCAGATGACGAAGAAATTGAAGAAATGTATGATGAAATAAAAGAAATTATTCAGATTGTGAAGGGAGACGAAAATTTAATAGTCATGGGTGACTGGAATTCGAGTGTAGGAAAAGGGAGAGAAGGAAACATAGTAGGTGAATATGGATGGGGGGACAGAAATGAAAGAGGAAGCTGCCTGGTAGAATTTTGCACAGAGCACAACATAATCATAGCTAACACTTGGTTTAAGAATCATGAAAGAAGGTTGTATACATGGAAGAACCCTGGAGATACTAAAAGGTATCAGATAGATTACATAATGGTAAGACAGAGATTTAGGAACCAGGTTTTAAATTGTAAGACATTTCCAGGGGCAGATGTGGACTCTGACCACAATCTATTGGTTATGACCTGTAGATTAAAACTGAAGAAACTGCAAAAAGGTGGGAATTTAAGGAGATGTGACCTGGATAAACTAAAAGAACCAGAGGTTGTACAGAGATTCAGGGAGAGCATAAGGGAGCAATTGACAGGAATGGGGGAAATAAATACAGTAGAAGAAGAATGGGTAGCTTTGAGGGATGAAGTAGTGAAGGCAGCAGAGGATCAAGTAGGTAAAAAGACGAGGGCTAGTAGAAATCCTTGGGTAACAGAAGAAATATTGAATTTAATTGATGAAAGGAGAAAATATAAAAATGCAGTAAGTGAAACAGGCAAAAAGGAATACAAACGTCTCAAAAATGAGATCGACAGGAAGTGCAAAATGGCTAAGCAGGGATGGCTAGAGGACAAATGTAAGGATGTAGAGGCCTATCTCACTGGGGGTAAGATAGATACCGCCTACAGGAAAATTAAAGAGACCTTTGGAGATAAGAGAACCACTTGTATGAATATCAAGAGCTCAGATGGAAACCCAGTTCTAAGCAAAGAAGGGAAAGCAGAAAGGTGGAAGGAGTATATAGAGGGTCTATACAAGGGCGATGTACTTGAGGACAATATTATGGAAATGGAAGAGGATGTAGATGAAGATGAAATGGGAGATATGATACTGCGTGAAGAGTTTGACAGAGCACTGAAAGACCTGAGTCGAAACAAGGCCCCCGGAGTAGACAATATTCCATTGGAACTACTGACGGCCTTGGGAGAGCCAGTCCTGACAAAACTCTACCATCTGGTGAGCAAGATGTATGAAACAGGCGAAATACCCTCAGACTTCAAGAAGAATATAATAATTCCAATCCCAAAGAAAGCAGGTGTTGACAGGTGTGAAAATTACCGAACTATCAGCTTAATAAGTCACAGCTGCAAAATACTAACACGAATTCTTTACAGACGAATGGAAAAACTAGTAGAAGCCAACCTCGGGGAAGATCAGTTTGGATTCCGTAGAAACACTGGAACACGTGAGGCAATACTGACCTTACGACTTATCTTAGAAGAAAGATTAAGGAAAGGCAAACCTACGTTTCTAGCATTTGTAGACTTAGAGAAAGCTTTTGACAATGTTGACTGGAATACTCTCTTCCCAATTCTAAAGGTGGCAGGGGTAAAATACAGGGAGCGAAAGGCTATTTACAATTTGTACAGAAACCAGATGGCAGTTATAAGAGTCGAGGGACATGAAAGGGAAGCAGTGGTTGGGAAGGGAGTAAGACAGGGTTGTAGCCTCTCCCCGATGTTGTTCAATCTGTATATTGAGCAAGCAGTAAAGGAAACAAAAGAAAAATTCGGAGTAGGTATTAAAATTCATGGAGAAGAAATAAAAACTTTGAGGTTCGCCGATGACATTGTAATTCTGTCAGAGACAGCAAAGGACTTGGAAGAGCAGTTGAATGGAATGGACAGTGTCTTGAAAGGAGGATATAAGATGAACATCAACAAAAGCAAAACAAGGATAATGGAATGTAGTCTAATTAAGTCAAGTGATGCTGAGGGAATTAGATTAAGAAATGAGGCACTTAAAGTAGTAAAGGAGTTTTGCTATTTTGGGAGCAAAATAACTGATGATGGTCGAAGTAGAGAGGATATAAAATGTAGGCTGGCAATGGCAAGGAAAGCGTTTCTGAAGAAGAGAAATTTGTTAACATCCAGTATTGATT
The DNA here is from genome assembly GCF_023864345.2 of Schistocerca serialis cubense. Lineage (NCBI taxonomy): Eukaryota > Metazoa > Arthropoda > Insecta > Orthoptera > Acrididae > Schistocerca > Schistocerca serialis. Next base: position 1,145,925,403 of record NC_064639.1, on the reverse strand, counting down.
TAAGTGTCAGGAAGTCATTTCTGAAAGTATTCGTATGGAGTGTAGCCATGTATGGAAGTGAAACATGGACAATAAATAGTTTGGACAAGAAGAGAATAGAAGCTTTTGAAATGTGGTGCTACAGAAGAATGCTGAAGATTAGATGGGTAGATCACATAACTAATGAGGAAGTATTGAATAGGATTGGGGAGAAGAGAAGTTTGTGGCACAACTTGACCAGAAGAAGGGATCGGTTGGTAGGACATGTTCTGAGGCATCAAGGGATCACCAATTTAGTATTGGAGGGCAGCGTGGAGGGTAAAAATCGTAGAGGGAGAGCAAGAGATGAATACACTAAGCAGATTCAGAAGGATGTAGGTTGCAGTAGGTACTGGGAGATGAAGCAGCTTGCACAGGATAGAGTAGCATGGAGAGCTGCATCAAACCAGTCTCAGGACTGAAGACCACAACAACAACATTTGTTGAATGGCGCTGCCGCACCACTTTGCACGCATTGCTCCCAGATATTAACTGTCCGCCACTACGTGCTGGAATGCCCTTTGTTTTACTAATTTACATTCCATCTTGGGTTTGCCATCTGATTTATCAGCTGTTTTAGCAAATGACACGCAGGCTGTCGCCCGCGTTTTACTTTTTATCCGTCGAAGCAATATGGCGAAGGCCATTTAATTTTTAGTTTTGTATCTCCATTTTTGTATGGTGTCTTTTTTAGCCCTTTTTCCATGTGCCTTGTTTAGATGTCTCCAAATGGTTAAAATGGCTCTGAGCACTATGGGACTTAACATCTGAGGTCATCAGTCCCCTAGAACTTAGAACTACTTAAACCTAACTAACCTAAGGACATCACACACGTCCATGCCCGAGGCAGGATTCGAACCTGCGACTGTAGCGGTCGCGCGGTTCCAGACTGTAGCGCCTAGAACCGCTCGGCCACCTAGGGGCGGTTAGATGTCTCCTATTCTTTCCATTGGGACTGACATACAGTCGTTTCCCTTGTCTCTCTGTTAGCGTTCTATAGTTTTGACTTGGGTGCGTATGACCTCAGTTGTTTTTACGCCCTAAAACAAAACAAACAACTTTTTTCCTTGCTTTTCTCAATGCCTGATATGAATTATTTTGGTAACTTCTGCAGAGATACCACTGTGTACATCGATTTATAGGTTCTAGCAATATTATCAACTTAAGACACCTTTTTCAGTGACCAAAATAGAGTTTATGTATTGTTTGCATATTTCTTCCGGCTATAAAACTGTCCACAGTGCGTGCTTGAAAACAGAGGAAATGATATCTAGAGCAGGTATTGAGAAGCAAACCAGTGTAGCGCTGCCGGCAACTTGGCGACGCAGGCAGCACTGCGGCGTCCCTCCGGTTTCCCGCAGCCTCTCGGCCATAGCTGTTTCCGGGCGACCGCGCGCCCTTTGGATTTCGCCGGAACTCAGACCGTTGTCGGCATCTGTGAGGCAGAACGGGCTCTTGTGTTCGGCGGCGGCTAACTCTAGCGGGGAACGCCGGTAAATTCACCTGCCTTGTAAGGTATGTTATCCCCCCTTCCCCCATTCCCACCTCCCCCTGCGGCTGTTATCGAGCTAATGGTCGCGCTTCCCGAGCGTGGCTAGCTGGCGGGCAAACGCCAGCTCGCACGTGAGTACCTCGAACCGAACGTCTGCACTCATTTCTGCCGCTTGTTCTCCGATTCCGTGAGTTTGACTACGTTATTAGATCAATTTCCTTTTAATTTCTCTTACACCATAGTCTCAAGGGAGCTAACGTCGTAAACTGTATAGTTCATTTTATAAATGAGAATCATGCTAAATAACCACATAAGCTTTTTATTACATAGTTTCTACTTACGGCTTTGTATTAGAGTTGTGGTGATTCGTGAATGAGTCGTTCATTTGAACGACTCTAAGCAAAGAATCGTAAGAATCGAATCGTGATACGGACGAATCGTCGTTCAAAAGAATCGTAACAACGATTGCGTGTTTTCGAGACGTGTCGATTCCAAGTTCCAACGATTCATCGATTCTTAGTACGCTATACTTCGAAGGCAACTTCCGAATCGTGCCGAGTCGTGCCGAATGATTACGACTGCCAGATGGCAGTCAAGTGGAGGATGTGTGTGAACAAAGGAAGCTCGGAACGAACAAACGAAGTTGTTGTTGTGGTCTTCAGTCCTGAGACTGGTTTGATGCAGCTCTCCATGCTACTCTATCCTGTGCAAGCTGCTTCATCTCCCAGTACCTACTGCAACCTACATCCTTCTGAATCTGCTTAGTGTATTCATCTCTTGGTCTCCCTCTACGATTTTTACCCTCCACGCTGCCCTCCAATGCTAAATTTGTGATCCCTTGACGCCTCAGGACATGTCCTACCAACCGATCCCTTCTTCTAGTCAAGTTGGGCTACAAACTTCTCTTCTCACCAATCCTATTCAATATCTCCTCGTTAGTTACGTGATCTACCCACCTAATCTTCAACATTCTTCTGTAGCACCACATTTCGAAATCTTCTGTTCTCTTCTTGTCCAAACTATTTATTGTACATGTTTCACTTCCATACATGGCTACACTCCATACAAATACTTTCAGAAACGACTTCCTGACACTTAAATCTATACTCGTTGTTAACAAATTTCTCTTCTTCAGAAACGCTTTCCTTGCCATTGCGAGTCTACACTTTATATCTTCTCTACTTCGACCATCATCAGTTATTTTGCTCCCCAAATACCAAAACTCCTTGACACCTTTAACTGTCTCATTTCCTAATCTAATTCCCTCAGCATCACCCGACTTAATTCGACTACATTCCATTATCCTCGTTTTACTTTTGTTGATGTTCATAGTATATCATCCTTTCAAGCCACCGTCCATTCCGTTCAACTGCTCTTCCAAGTCCTTTGTTGTCTCTGACAGAATTACAATGTCATCGGCGAACCTCAAAGTTTTTATTCCTTCTTCCTGGATTTTAATACCTACGCCAAATTTTTCTTTTGTTTCCTTTACTGCTTACTCAATATACAGATTGAATAACATTGGGGAGAGGCTACAACCCTGTCTCACTCCCTTCCCAACCACTGCTTCCCTTTCATGTCCCTCGACTCTCATAACTGCCATCTGGTTTCTGTACAAATTGTAAATAGCCTTTCGCTCCCTGTATTTTACCCCTGCCACCTTTAGAATTGGGAAGAGAGTATTCCAGTCAACATTGTCAAAAGCTTTCTCTAAGTCTACAAATGCTAGAAACGTAGGTTTGCCTTTCCTTAATCTTTCTTCTAAGATAAGTCGTAAGGTCAGGATTGCCTCAAGTGTTCCAACATTTCTACGGAATCGAAACTGATCTTCCCCGAGGTCGTCTTCTACCAGTTTTTCCATTCGTCTGTAAAGAATTCGCGTTAGTATTTTGCAGCTGTGGCTTATTAAACTGATAGTTCGGTAATTTTCACATCTGTCAACACCTGCTTTCTTTGGGATTGGAATTATTATATTCTTCTTGAAGTCTGAGGGTATTTCGCCTGTCTCGTACATCTTCCTCACCAGATGGTAGAGTTTTGTCAGGACTGGCTCTCCCAAGGCCGTCAGTAGTTCTAATGGAGTGTTGTCTACTCCCGGGACCTTGTTTCGACTCAGGTCTTTCAGTGCTCTGTCAAATTCCTCACGGAGTATCGTATCTCCCATTTCATCTACATCCTCTTCCATTTCCATAACATTGTCCTCAAGTTCATCGCCCTTGTATAGACCCTCTATATACTCCTTCCACCTTTCTGCTTTCGCCTTTTTGCTTAGAACTGGGTGAAGTTCGTGGGCCGTAATATTACCCGTGAAAACCAACCTGACACTTGGCGGTGGCTGACGGGAACGAGCGTAAAGGCATTTCCCATTTACTATCGCTACCATCAGCCACCGCGCCGACGTCAGCTTAGTTTGCGCGAGTAATACACGAACTAGTGATGACAGAAACAATATACAGCGGGTACACAGCTCCCAATACACACGATTAAAATCAATAAATCCAAGTCTGATGAATAAATACGTACCTCTTGTTTGTTGCAGATGCAATGCAAAACACACACACCTTCTTTACGCACCAGTGCTGCCACTAAATGGCTGTCGCACTCGACCAATATTACAGAGCCTAAAGAGAGAGAATATAGGCTCTCTAGCCAATACCTTTCTTGGCAGATCACCGTGTAATACCGTCTTTAAACAAAAGTTTTTTAATTAATGATGTCAAGTTCGAGTTTTCGAATGTTATCGTGTTCAGATTCATATTAAATTTTATTGAAGTAATGTCGCTGTATACGATTGAATCCTACTGATTAGAAGTATGTCGTCTTCTCACGTAAATAGTAGTGACAGCGGCAAGTACTCAGACGAATTAAAAGCAAAATACCTATGCTTTGTATTTAGAAGAAAAGAAAGTTAAGCTAAATTTTACTGTGTGGGAGGGCTGTCAGCTGCGTTATGAATTACAAGGGTGATGTGGACTTGGAAAGACATCTTATCACAGAGAAACATAGGATGATATGAGCCAAACTACGGCTGCCTCACTGCTAGATTTTGTTACTATAAAACAGACGTATGTAGTTACATACGTTCAAGCCACACAACCAAACTGGCGTACCACGTAATTTTGCACCGCCTCTCGCACAAATCGACTCCTCTTTCCTGTCATACTGAAATGAAACAATAGATGCAATCAAATCAAACGTGACCTTTCATCAATTAAGGCATTACACGTATAAATCGAGAATCACACTTGTAACGTCATATGCATGTTTACTCATAAATAAACTATTTCTGGCATATCTTATCATGACACAGTTCGATTCTAACCCGACTGACAATTTCAGACATGTCCTACCATCTGTGAGTAAGATGTAAAACTTTTTGCATTCCGTAAGAATCGTGCCATCGCAGACTAGAATGAATCGTGAAAGAATCGTGAACGAATCGTAGGAATCGATTCGCAATTTGAAATTGAATCGTAGGAATCGAATCGGGAAAAAGAACCGTGTTGCCCAACTCTACTTTGCATTATCCTATATTACGGCAGTTGCATAACGCAAAGCCTCTACGCCTCTCTTCACACCAAAGTTTTGATTGAAAAGGTACCATATAACTTTGCTCTGCAGTTGTTCGTAGTTTCCCACAATGTGATTTTAAAGATATTTGGTTTCAAGATACACAGAATGCAGTCCTGAAGTGCCACACATAACATACATCAAATATACTAACATCATTTCGAATTTTTGTAAAAATTACCATATTCAGCAGTTCAATTCATTCTATGTGGAAGAACTGATTAATGTCAGTGTTAACCAAAATATTTCCAGTCTTAAAATTTCGAGGTAAATAATTTTTCTAGATTAATTTCTATATGGCTGCAGGTGACATACTGAAAGAAAAGCAAGTATAGCGCAAAACATGAAAAACTGGGAAAACCATAGCATGGTATAAATGTACAACCCTTTGTTTGCTTTTCATATCTGTAAACACTTTATAAAATACTAAAATTTGTATGTGTACAAGTAGAATTAAAATAAAAGCCCACTGATGATTGTGAAATTTCAGCGAAACATACCTGTGCAAAGAAGAAAAATATAAAATTGTGTTTCGCTCAAGGCGGACTCCTCCAAAAATAAGCAAACACGGTCAGCACAGCTTCAAACTCAAGATGATGAAAAATCGTATACTCATCAGAAACATTGAAATCGCTTCCTTAAGAGCGACATAAAATCTAAAGAGCGTTGAAATCACAACAAAGAGTCGAATCCTACAAAATTATCACAATGTTTGAACCTTATCTATCAATTAAGTTATTAACATTTACATGTGAAAATGTTTTAACACTAACAATAGCTACAGACACACTACAAGTATATACGATACCTGATCTGTTACCACTTGAGACTAGCAATAAAACGAGCATACCTGACTTACTGATAAACAGAGCATCTGTTTATTATAAATGTAAAGCATCTATTGTTATTAGTGTATGCCAAAACAGAGTTCTCCATCTACACGATAATGTTAGCCACTGCATGAATTATTGACACAACTGTTTTCAATTGTGTACGCTTATTTAACGAAAAATTTGCTGATTAATATTTGTAAAGAGGACATCTGAGTAACGTCGCATGGAATCGGCAAGAGAAAATGAAGTAGCACGTTTGACTAGCGATTGTCGTTCTGGTTTGTGCATTGTTCAAAACGAACTAAAACATTGATTACATGGTAATATGTGAATAAAATGAAATGATATTCAAGTGCATTTGTAAATATATACGTATATATATGAAATATATGGAACGTGTAAAATGTTTGTGTAAACGAGTGATAGACAGTGATATCTTTTTGACCAAGGTACTTAGATACGTGACAAGTTGAGACAGGAGCAAGGATTGCATGACTTGGGGCTGTTTACTGTTTGGAACTCGTTGATTAAGGACAGGAAGCCGTTGTGGGTCCAGTAAATTCGACGTGTTTTAAGTGATACCGTGGTGTATAGCTCGCTTGGGCTTAGACGTCTCAGTGCATTAGTTTGCTGCTTTCAAAGTGCTTAATCACAGAGAGAAAGTAGAGACATCTGTGAGTTTTAAAAATTGGGACATTGCGAATAGTCTTGAGTCAGCTGTTTCAATGTTAGGAAATCGCTCATTTGTTTCACTCTGTATATTATTCGCCTGTGTAAGGCCACAATTCTTAATAAACTTTTTCTTTAAGATAAATAAAGTGAAAGTGAGTCGTGATTCTGTAGTCAGGGCACATTTCTGTCGTGAGGGACGATACTTGCATACTGTACTTTTTACCTCATAATTCACATTTATTTGTTTCATAAGTATTCCTTGATAGTCCATTAGGCCGGCCTATCATTTATTAAGAAATTTCAAAGGCGCAGTGCGACGATTCATAACCGAGCCCTTACGTCAAGAAACACGCAATTAAAATGATGTTTGATAATGTATACAGCCTCCGGTGGTTATATAACAGATAATTAGTTATCTGGCAATTAATTTTACTTCATTCATCGGTTACCATAAGCCACCCGGTACAACTAAAATTTTTTGATCTCGTCATTGATTAAAACAGTTTTAGGATAGGTACGTTGTAATCTCTTACAGCTTTCTTTTTAACTCAACAGTTTACTTTCTTGTGCGTCTTCTAGTTTTCACAGTATAGTGATCGATCTGTTAAACTCTGGGAATGCAGCTGCATAACTTCCTTTTCTTCTTTTCCTAATATTTCGGCCGTACACCTCTCGGCTTTCCTCAGAGTCAGCTGACCGACTGAATCTGTGGTACTCGTTCCGCCATTTTAGACCACTTTAGCAGAGCCTGTTGTAAATACCAGCCTTGCTGGGCGTTAATTCTTCTTTGATGGAGCCTAAAAGTGCTACTGTCTCTGAGAGGGTGAAAAATCACTAACTTTGTTGAGTGGTGGGGTTTCAACCTATTCTTAACGACAGGTTTCCCATATGTGGCAGGTAAGTCAAGGATATAAATCTTTCTGTGTTTTTCTTACAATGACGGAACGAGTGCAGTACCTTTAGTCTGTCGGCTCACTGAGAAAGATATATGGCCAAAATATTACAAGAAGAAAAAGTTTATGCCAGGGCAGTCCCGAAATTAAGATCTATGTTCTTTGGTAAACGCGCTTCCGCATCAGTCTGTCTCCCAATACGTTTGTTTTCCTAAACTTCCTTATAATTCCCAGTGTGCATATTCAAATAACTCACTGTCCTCTCTTCAGACTGTGGATTTTTTACGTTAACAGTGCTTGTCTCTCTGCCATAAGTCAAAAGTTGTATTAGATACTGGCTATAAACTTCCTCTTTCAAATACAGCGCAAGCCGAACTTTGAATTCTCTGTTTCATTTACCTAAAGTATTTTAGGTTTTTTTTTTAACATTTGTCTTTTTTCAAATTTCCTGTCTAGCTGTGTCTCCAACTTTCCTAGATACAATATAATTATGGCCTAATCATATGAAATTTTTAATATGAATATTTTTCTTTTCAATTTGTAAACTATAACTTACTTTTACCATATTATGTTTGACAATCAATCCCACATACAAACTTGCTCCTATTACGTTTATCTGCGACAGAAGCAAACACTACAGCTACGCGGTCCAAATGATGGTAATTCAGCTGTGTAGTCTAGATAAAACTATAGCAACTCCTGATTCAATATTTTACCTGTCAATGAACTACAGTGCACTAATGTACAAACCAAACCTGTCCTCAAAACAGAAATATGAAATTTGTACGAGAAATCTTCCCTGCCGTCTGATGGTACGCTAACTCAGAAGCCAGTTACGGTAAAATAAATCACTCATTAAAAAAGTGACCGGTGGCAGTTTTTCTTAAGGGATAGAATATTTAAATGCGAATCCTTGAAAGAAAGATGGCGTAGTTCTCGCTGAAATCTATTGTAAAAATTTAGCTGACTTGTTTTCGAAGAATATTGTGCGCCATATACTGCTACAAACGTGTATATTGCGTAGGGATCAAAGGAAAAGATAAGATACGTTAGGACACGTACGGAGGGATGTGGGGGTGTCATTTTTTCTGCACTTGATATGCAAATGGAGCTGTAGAAAAATTGCTAAAATTAGTTCCACATAACCCTGCTATCCATTGTCCAGTGACTTGGGAAGTTTTACGCAGCTACAGATGTGGAAAATAATTTTAATGTTGACGTCTAAACATTTACTAAGAGTGTGCCTGATCAGGCTACGACGATACCCATAGCATCGTAATGGAGAAGATTCGCTACACTTCAGAGGATTGTTATTTTACTCAGAGACCTAGCGTGCAAAACGTTTCGAGTTACCACAGTCACGAAATTATACACTCCCTTCTATAAGCCAAGGTGCAGCACAGAATTAGGTTGTTGTTCTTGTGCACACCAGCCATCTACCGATAAAGCGTGGGGGGGGGGGGAGGGGTCGATGGGCGGGGGACGGAAGGGGGTGTTACTTTGGGCTGTGGAGCCACGCAGCAGGAACAGCACGTGCACGTTGCGTGACCTCAGAAAGGCCGCACTGCACGGGGGAATTTAAGCACGTGGCACGTCCAGCCCACCCCCAGTCTCGGAAGTTGGTACCACTGACTAACGGCGCCAGGTGGGCCGCGGGAATCCCCGACAACGGTTGCCACAACACAGGCAGCTCTGCCACTCCCGCTCTGGCGCCGAAGCTGTCATTTACACGTTCCTTCTTCCGGCTAGCAGGGCAGCTTACCGCTCACTAATTTAGATACGGCGCACTCTTCTCTTTGAGAGAACCTTTTGTTCAATTTAGAGGCCTCAAATAATTGATCTGGACTGATCGATTCGTTTATAGGTACCACTGACAAGGGGGAGACCTCAGATGCGGCCAATCGAAATGGTTCAAAAACCGCTCTGAGCGCTATGGGACTTTAACATCTGAGGTCATCAGTCCCCTAGAACTTAGAACTACTTAAACCTAACGAACCCAAGGACATCACACTCATCCATGCCCGAGGCAGGATTCGAACCTGCGACAGTAGCGGTCGCGCGGTTCCAGACTGTAGCGCCTAGAACCGCTCGGCCAGCCCGGCCGGCCGGCCAATCGATTCGGCTCATATTTGGCAGGTCGCCTACGAACTACCTAATACGGACGACTCTAAGATCTTTCACTCAGTACTCGCCCATTCTCATCCCATTTTTGAGAAAGTCAACCCTTGAATCCATGACGCACAGTCGACTAAAAATTGACACAATCGATAAATAATTAAATACTAGCCGTTTTTCATAATTTATCGGGTCCATAACCACATATTTACCCAAATAACGGGGAAAGAAACTGTTAAGACTACCGCTTACATAACCATAATGTAAAAGGTGATCAACGGAAGGAGGAGCAGGAGGAGATTAGTGTTTAACGTCCCGTCGCCAGCGAGGTCATTAGAGAAGGAGCACAACGTCGGATTAGTGTAGGACGGGGAAGGAAATCGGCCATGCCCTTTCAAAGGAACCACCCGGGCATTTTCCTGGAGTGATTTAGGGAAATCACGGAAAACCTAAAGCAGGATGGCCGGGTGCGGGATTGAACCGTCGTCCTCCTGAACGCGAGTCCAGTGTGCTAACCTTCAACGGAAGCATCACTGGCGTAGCGATTGAGGCACCTGGCTGGTAAACAGAGAACATGTTAGATTTCCAAATGCTTTCTGCAGTTATTTTTTTAATTTGTATTTTTTTCCGTGTCGTGACTGGTAGCATTGGAGGGTTAATAAGTTAAGTAAATCCACAAGGAATAGTAACAAGGTGGGTGACGAAATTTTGTCAAACGACTTCCATGAGTAAAAAATAACACTTTTAATCCTAGTAGCTTTATGACGACTCTCTCAGTCACTCTGTTACACGCCCTCAGTTTCCTCTGAACAACTTGAGAATGGCATTTGCTATACAGGGTGTTCGGAAATTACCGTTACGAACTTCAACGACCTGTAGAGGCGAGTGAGTACATGATATTTTGAATAAGAACCCATGTCCGGAGACGCACCGTTTCCATTCTATGACAGTTTCTGTTCAGATGTTCAACTCATCCACTTCTTCTTGAGGAACTGAATTAGGCATGGCGCTGAACAAATAGCACTTAAGCACATTTTGTGTATTACCACTTATACATTATGCGTTTACAGTTTTACAAAACAAAAAATAACCTAGCATTCTGTACGTACGGAACGGTACGGAAGCATTGCAATAACGGCTCTAAATGCCGTTCACGAATGTTGTTACAGACATTGTACGTACGGAGCGTGTTCTGGTACACACTCTCCATCTCACCCAGAACTCGTGCCAGCAGATGTATACAGGAGTCTCGTAATGCCGGACGTTAAAGAGGCATAAGGCGACCGTCAGGCGTAGTGCCCTTCATCCTGTCTGCCCTACTGCACAACAAGACCGGTAACTCGCAGACTTGTCTCTTTCCCTCAGCAGACGTGGGCGCGTTACACAATCTGAAATGTAACCGTCGTAGAACGGAAACGGTACATTTCCTGACATGAGCTCCTATTCAAATTATTATGTATTTACTCCCATCTACAATTACTAGAAGTTTGTAACGGGAATATCCAAACACCCCGCGCAACAAACGAAACAAATATACTCACGACAATAAGAACATCTATTGAATGCAGTCTTAGCGCAACTACATCGTTCCTGCGGAGATTCGACGGAAAACTCACTTGATTTACATTAAAAAAGTTTTTTTTTCTGGAGTTAATGTTGATACATACCACGCATACGGTAACGTGCCCTAAAAAATCAGAGCTGAACATTAGTCTTGAATTATGCTATGAACTACTACTGCATGCCGGCCGGGGTGGCCGAGCGGTTCTAAGCGCTACAGTCTGGAACCGCGCAACCGCTACGGTCGCAGTTTCGAATCCTGCCTCGGGCATGGATGAGTGTGATGTCCTTAGGTTAGTTAGGTTTAAGTAGATCTAAGTTTTAGGGGACTGATGACCTCAGATGTTAAGTCACATAGTGCTCAGAGCCATTTGAACCATTTTTTATTGTTGCATCCGCGTGGCTATGACGTTATTAAAACTCCTAAGCAAACCGATAACGGGAAATAGGAATGGACATCTCTAAAAAGGGCCATTACACAAGTTGGAAAGAAAAATATATGTACAAAGAAGGTAAACGCGAAGAAATCATGGGCACGAGAAGAAATACTTCAGTTGATCAATTACAGAAGGAAGTACAAAAATGTTACAGAAAATTCAGGAATACAGAAACACAAGTTGCTGAGGAAGGAAACTGATAGGAAGCGCAGGGAAGCTAAGACGAAAAGGCTGCATGAAAAATGTGAAAAAATCGAAAAAGAAATGATTGTAGGAAGAACTGACTCAGCATGCAGGAAAGCCACAACAACTTGCGGTGACATTAAAAGCAAGGATGGTAACATTAAGAGTAAAACGGGAATTCCACTGTTACATGCAGAGGAGAGAGCGGGTAGGAGGTGGAGATTTGTCTTATGTGATAGAATAAGAAACAGGAGTCAGTTTAGAAGAGGTAGGGGATCCTGTATTAGAATCAACATTTAAAAAAGCTGTGGAGCGTTTCAGATCAAATAATGGAGAAGGGATAGATGACATTCCATCAAAATTTCTAAAATCACTGGGGGAAGTGGCAACAAAACGACTGTTCACGGTGGTGTGTAGAATGTATGAGTCAGGCAACATACCATCTGATTTTCGGAAAAGCATCATCCACACAATTCCGAAGACGGCAAGAGCTGACAAGTGCGAGAATTATCGCACAATCAGCTTAACAGCTCATGCATCCAAGTTGCTTACAAGAATAGTATACAGAAGAATGGAAAAGAAAGTTGAGGATACGTTAGATGACGATCAGTTTGGCTTTAGGAAAGGTAAAGGCACCAGAGAGACAGCTCTGACGTTGCTGTTGATAATAGAAGGAAGACTAAAAGAAAAATCAAGGCACGTTCAAAGATTTGTCAACCTGGAAAAAGTGTTTGACAATGCAAAATGGCGCAAGATGTTCGAAATTCTGAGTAAAATAGAGGTAATCCATAGGGAAGACGGATAATACATGGTGTGCACAAGAGCCAAGAGGGAATAATAAGAGTGGACGACGAAGAACGAAGTGCTCGCCTTAAAAAGGATGTAAGACACCGATATAGTCTTTACATCGAAGAAGCTTCCGGAGTGGAATTAAAATGCGAGGTGAAAGGATATCAATGATAATATTCTTTGGAGACATTGCTATGGTCAGTGGGAGTGAAGAAGAATTACATGATCTGCTGAATGGTATGAACAGTCTAATAAGTACGGAATATGGACTGAGAGTAAATCGAAGAAAGACGAAAGTAATGAGAAGTAGTAGAAATGAGAACAGCGAGAAATTTAACATCAGGATTGGTGGTCACGAAGTAGATGAAGGTCTTAATTTGAGGATGAAATTTATGAGAATGTTCGTTTGGTGCATTGTGTGGTAGTGAAACCTAGACTGTGGGAAAACTGGTACAGAAGGGAATCGGAGCATTTGAGATGTGGTGCTACATACGAATCTTGAAAATAAGGTGGACTGATAAGGTAAGGAAAGAGGAGGTTCTGCTCAGAATCGGAGAGGGAAAGAATATGTGGCAAACACGTGTCTCCAGGAAATTCACCAGACCCGTCATTCTGCTAGACGTCAGTTTCCAAGAGATAAATTTTAGGACAGTCACACAGTCCGTCAGTGAAATATCAGCGAATCAACGTGAGGCTGTACTTCTTTCATGGGAAGACCACCACTGGAAGGCGGCACACAGTTTGCCTGTGCCTCCCAGATATCTGAGGCAGCATGTTGTGGGAGCGAAAGTTAAACCTGCAATCAGGAAAACGGTATCATTTGCAAAACGTAGTGTAAGACAGGAATCACCTCTACTACCAGGAAATTGCTGTTTCTGGCCTCCTGCGTGTCTGAAACCGTCTAATCGTGACGAACCCAGATCAATAGTTACTGCAACGCAGCACGAGTAAAACCTGTAGAAAGTATTACACACAACCAAAAAAAGTTTTGCATCAGCCCGTTTCCCAGAACTCCTGAAGACAGACGTTGACTGTGGAAATTGTATCACAGACAAAGTCTCATAGACTGTTCAGAGATGTCACTTAACCCTTCCCAATGATGTTAAAAACCATGCATGAGCAACACCTATTAGACGGAGGGTGTCCGACAGCCTGTCAGTTCCAGTCAGTCCACCAGGAAGGAGGTACACGGCTAGTGTTGTCTGTATTTCAACCATGCGTAGACGGTCAATACCGCGGTTCGACTGCGTCCGCATTGTTACTTTGCACCAGGAAGGGATCTCAACAAGAGAAGTGTCGAGGCGTCTCGGAGTGATCCAAAGTGATAGTGTTCGGACATGGAGGAGATACAGAGAGACAGGAACTGTCGATGACATGCCTCGCTCAGGCAGTGGATGACCGCTACCTACGGATTATGGCTCGGAGGAACCCTGACAGCAACGCCACCATGTTGAATAACGCTTTTCGTGCAGTCACAGAACGTTGTGTTGTGACTCAAATTGTGCGCAATAGGCTGCATGATGCGCAATTTCACTCCCGACGTCCATGGCGAGGTCCATCTTTGCAACCACGACACCATGCAGCGCGGTACAGATAGGCCCAACAACATGTCGAATGGATCGCTCAGGATTGGCATTACATTCTCTTCACCGATGAGTATCGCATATGCCTTCAACCGACAATTGTGGCAGACGCCTTAGACACACTGCCCAGCGAGTGCAGCAAGGTGGAGGTTCCCTGCTGTTTTGGGGTGGCATTATGTGGGACCAACATACGCCGCTAGTGGTCATGGAAGGCGCCGTAACGGCTGTACGATATGTGAATGCCATCCTCCGACCGATACTGCAACCATATCGGCAGCGTATTGGCGAGGAATTCGTGTTCATGGACGACAATTCGCGCCCCCATGGTGCACATCTTGCGAATGACTTCCTTTACGATAAGACATCGCTCGACTAGAGTGGCCAGCATGTTCTCCAGACATGAACCCTATCGAGCATGCCTGGGATGGATTAAAAAGGGCTGTTTATGGACGACGTGACCCATCAACCAGTCTGAGAGATCTACGCCTAATGGCCGTTGAGGAGTGGGACAATCTGCACCAACAGTGCCTTGATGAACTTCTGGATAGTATGCCACGATGAACAGAGGCATGCATGACTGCCAGAGGACATCCTGCTGGGCATTAGAGGTACCGGTGTTTACAGCAATCTGCACCACCACCTATGAAGGTCTCGCTGTATGGCTATAAAACTTGCGTTGTGTGGTTTTCATGAGCAATAAAAAGGGCGCAAATGATGTTTATGTTGATCTCTATTCCAATTTTCTGTACAGGTTCCGGAACTCTTGGAACCGAGATGATGCAAAACTTTTTCTAATGTGTGTATATTAACAGTGTTATTATAGACGAGCGGTAAGTCCTACAATGTGGCGGATCCATCAGATCTGGAACAGTTTTGTGGATTACAATGTCACGCTTGCAGTTATATGGGACGATCAAAAGGTTTCTGTTTCAGGGCGTTGCTGCAGCGTATATCCGACGTAGCGCGACTCCGATGCGGGAATATAAGCACCGACGTTTAGGCAACGGATTAGGTGGCAATCGTGTCTTGCCGACGTGCGTGCGGTAAATGCCGAAATGTGAACTATGAGGAAGTTATTTGTAAATACCTCCGAACAGGTTCAGCGTTCTGTTGTTTTTCGCGACTGCCGAAGCCCCGGTGAAAGAAGAATGTGTCTGGGGAAACACGTCTGTCTCGAAAATCGCAGATGCGAAGTAGTGCGGCGAGTTCCGCGCTAGTCGCGATTCGACTCAAGACGCCTCATCAATACTTGTGTCTTCATCACTGGGGAACGTTACTGCGCACCGCTGGAGAAATTGTGGCGTTCATTAAGGCGAAATGTCTGGGAAAACTGCGACAATGGAAACGTACGTCCCCACATCGTGAACATCGTAACGCAGTGGCTGCGCCAACTCAAGTGCGACTCACTCAATCACGCGCCCTATGTTCCTGATCTCCCAACATGCGATTAGCAAGCGGTCGGTCTGTAGGGAAGCAGCCTACTCACGCTGTAGTAAATTCACATCAGTTTCCATTGTGTGCCAGCCAGTCTGCTGTAACTAGCTCTGACGTCATAAATGTTGCGCAATACTTTAAAAATCAAGCAAAGAACCTAAAACTTTTCTAGCATGTCAGAAATAATACTAAATTAATGTGTGTTAAATATCAGTTCGATAACTTCAGTCATTTTCGAAATTTGGGCGTTTTTCTGAAAAAATCATTGGCGCAACACAAAAGAGCTAGAGACTTCAAAATTTATATTTAGATTCATCTTTCATAATGATTTAATAAAAATAGTACTTTGGATTTCACAAATTAAGATTTTAGTGGAAATTCATGATTTTGTGGTTTTCGTCTCAAAACTGAAGGAAGCAAGATAGATTAAGTAGGCTAATAAATAAGGCTAGGATGTTTAGATTTAAATAGGTTGGAGGTCCGCTATGACTATGAAGATGTGTAAAGTTTCCTTTTAGTACCTATAAAATTATAGCGATAGCGGATCTCAAAAGGGCCAGTTCAGAGCTCATCTACTGCGTGCAGTGTAATTTAATTAATTCTCTCGCCCAGAATATTTAACTTAGCCACGTCAAAATTTTATTATCAATACTTACCTGCGTGCTGAATGCACGTTTAAATTAAGAGCTTCTTCGGCCATCAGCAAAAGAAGCTATAAATTATTATGTAACTTGAAGTGGTGCGTTACTAGCCCAGCGGCTAGTCGAGAGAGCCGAAAAGATCAGGCGTTCCCTTCGCCGTCCGCACCGCGGTTTTCTATATAAGGACGCTGCGCGAGGAAGTAAGGCCCCAGTTCTCTCCAGACGCTGAATGACACGCCATCTGTGTCGGGAGTCGCGTCGCATCAGTGTCACTGCTACAAACAGCCTCGGGTGCCGTATTAAGTTACTAGAGATACGCGGAACCATGAAAACATTTTATGTGAAGTGTTAATTCTGGAATGATTTTTCATTATCTAGCTTCAGTTTGCGTATTGTCGTATTTTCACGTGCCGTCGCGGGACAGACATTCTACCAAATATTTAGCGTGGCGTTTGATGAAATATTTTCATCAAATTATGGCGAGCATTCTTTGTGACATTTAATTCGGACTTTTATAGTTGCATCAGCGCATTAGACTCTGAACTGCTCTGTTAGTTAGGTTGTAGGGATACTTGTGTTTTTTATCAGTGAATTTCAGAATATACTCAACTATTTTGGAAAACCGTTTTTGATTAGAAATCCCGGACAATCTCCTAATTCCTCAGAGCTATAAGTTGCAGCTATAATTGTATCTCAAATGAAGTGGGCACTAGGATCTCTATTACTGGTTCCATGTTTTATTAAATCACTTTCTGGGTGCCACAAAGTTAATAGAGAGCCAGTGTTGAGAACGGCGAAAGACAGCATTAACAACATTCTAAAAGCCAGAAACTGATTCAACTTGCAAGTGTTGATCCAGCAATCAGATTTTAGTTTATTTTCTACAGACTTATCCGCCGCCCCACATATGGTGCATCGGCCGGAAATGTTACAACATTCAAACAAGGATACAACAGTAGATTTAATATTACAAACTCACCCGCCGCCCCACATATGGTGCATCGGCCGGGAAATCAACTAAGTGAAAGTGATTTTTAACTATTCGGATTCGCGAATGAAATGCGACACGCAACTGAGTATAGAACAGTGAATGTGTTACGTGTGCATGTGGACGACGCAATTGGATTAACAACGCATCTGGATTGACGGAGCTGGCACTGAGTCTAGCGGTGCTGCCGGCATCGCGAGAAGCCAGTCTCGCCGCACCGCAGTCGTCCGCTGGAGCAGCCGGCGCAGAGCCTGCAATTGCGGGCCACGCAAACACACAACAGCCGTCGGAGAGCCGTCTGCAGTTCAACGTGCCACGTCGCATCAGGAATCCTGGTACGCCGCGCCGGCAACGCCATACGTCGTGCAGAAGGAACTAAGTTAAGTGAAAAGCTGTTAAAAATTTTACTAACCTGCACTAAAAGACTGTCGGCGATGGAACCGTCAAAAGAAGCTGAGGTTAAACTTAAATCAGAACCAATGTCTGTTGAGGGAACTGTAAATCCAGACAACGGTTCGAGTGTAAATATGCATGAAAGTAGTAATGTTAAAGAGAAATATGAAGTATTGTCTCCTGACCGTAGTGTAAAATGGGGCAATGATTCAATAATAGAGACCCCTGTAGTAAAGCAGAAAGTAGAAATTGTAAATTTATTGGATGTTAGTTTCTCTGATGAATTAAAAATGAAACAGTCATCAGAGATGGTGAGTTTAAGAAGGAGCAGTTAGATATGACTAATCAATCAGAAGTTTCATTTAGTTTTGATGATTCTGGTGTTGGAGCTAGTTTTTCGTCACCTGAGTGTGATAAAAAGCCAGCCAGTGAGCAACCCAAAGATGCTGGGGCTGTTGATCTAAATGTTATATTACAAGCAATAGCTGCCAGTAATGCACAAATGACAGCTGAATTAAAGTCTGAAATAAGTGAACAGGTCAAAAGCAGTAATGGTGAATTAAAGTCTGAAATTGTGGCCAGCCAAACAAATTTTAATAAACGATTGGAGGTAATGGACGATACCTTCAAGGCTGGTTGCAATAAGTTGAAAGAGGATCTAGATAGTTTGAATTATAAAATTGATTACAATCATGAAGATATTAAGAAAAAGGTTGCTCAACAGTTTTCTGAAATGTATAAAACAGTTAAATCCGAAGTTGCTGAGATTCGCAAAGACTTCCAAATGGAAGCTGGAGCACAAGTTAACAGAAAAGATCGAGGCGGAATCTGAACTGTGCTCAGATAGATTTAAAGATGTTAATATTAAAGTCAACATATGTCAAGCAGAAGTAGAAGCAATCAAAACTGACACTACTCTTATTGTACAAAGAGTAGATAATGTTGAAATGAAAGTAGAAAATATCAGTACTAACATTGCTAACATTGAAAGTAAAGTAGCTTCAGTAACTTCTGGTAATGGTATTATACAACAAGTTGTAGCTGCAAACGCCGCTTTTATCGGGTGTCGGCAGTTCTTGCGGTTCGATCCAGACAAAAATATCCATCCGCTAGATTTCTGGAACGATTTTGAAGATGTGATTCCACCAACTTGGTCTGAACGAGAGAAAATCTCGTTTATTAGAAGCCATTTAGCAGGTGACGCCATGCGTTGGTCAGCTGATGTTATGTTGAAGTGTAAAACATTAGCGGAGTTTAAAACAGCTTTCATTAATGAGTATTGGTCTAGTAATAAGCAAAATGAAGTGTTGAGAGAATTTTGGAGTGGAAAACGCTTCAATGCAGGCAAGGAATCTATTAAAGAGTTTGCTAGGTCATGGATTTCACGTTTGTCACATTTGGCGGAAAAGCTAAAACCAGAAATGATTATACTAGGTCTTGAAGCCAAACTGCCATGGTATTGGCAAACTAGAATTATATCAGCCCCTAGAGACAATCTGGATCGTTTCATTGAGTATTTGGAACGTGTAGAACGTGTTGCTGCCAATGAGGAGCAAGCACGTAATAACAGAAATGCCAATAACAATAATAGTAATTTTAGGAACGAGCAAAATGGCAATGTAAACATCAGGACAGTAGGTGTTCACCATCCTAAGAGAGGTAGGAATTGGAGAAATAATTATCAGAACCAACAATGGCATCCAAATGGCAGTAATGTTGTGCCAAATAAAAATATGCATGTAAACAACAGTACGGAAAGTAATGCTGTGCCAGTCAACTATAATGAAAATAAAGGAAACAGTAGTAGGCCGAGGCAGGAAAACTAGTTCCCGTCTATGAGGACACTGGCGCTCACCAGGCGGTTACTTTTCCTATGCCAGTAGTTAAGAGAATTGGTAAGACAGATCAGAATACTCAAACTGAATATGTGGATGAAGAGTCGGTAGCACCTAAGGATACAACAGAAATATTAGATCACTCACAGTATTTGATAGATACCGTGATAGAGACGCTTTCTAAGTGGGAAGAGAATGAGAAAGCGCAGCAGTGTAACAGTAGGGAAGAGCTACAAAATACTGAATTGTCAGGTGAAGAAGCAGAAGAAATTCATGCTTATATTTACGATGAGGATGATGTGCTCTTATCTAAAGTGCCTGTGCAGGATGTTGATAATGTACTAATAGATTTAGGACAAGAGATAAGTGGGAATGTAGAGGGTAGGCTGTTTGGGGTCGATGAACACAGTAGCTGTGACCAGTTGTCACTTGAGAAGGAAACCGACGATAATGGTGAAAGTTGTTTAGCTGTAACTAGTGTTATGCCCGGTCTGGAGGCGCAGAATCGCTCAGACTACAGTAATTTGGGTCATGTTCAGCAAACTAAATGTAATGAAGTCGTGCGGTGTTTCGATTTAAAATTAATAGACCGACTGGAAAAGGCAGCGGAAAATGTAATTCAGGAAACCCCTACACACTGTGACCTAAATGTAATGAAGACAGATGTCGATCACTTTAGTTGGAGACAAATCCAAAAGGAACTACTAGATGAATTTGAGAAACCACCTGTACAACCTAGAATAAGCCACCCTATAATAATAGTGAATATGTTGGGTATCAATGTACGTTGTCTCTTAGACAGTGGAAGTGAGGTGAGTGCAATATCTCAGTCCTTCTTTGACGCATTACCTGGTAAAGACAAGCTTACAGTAATGAGAGTATCAGGACTAAGAATAATTGGTGCTACTGGCAAGGTGTCAAAAACGGTAAAGCAAGAAGCTTTACTGCCCTTTAACATTAATGGAAATTTAATTGATCATGCATGTTTAATTGTAAACAATCTCAGTATTGAGGTTTTAATTGGCATAGATTTCTTGTCAAAATATCAGAGTGTTGTTGACTTTGAAAGAAGCCAGTTAAAAATGGTCTTGCCAATAACCGGAGTAATTACAGTACCTTTTAGTGATAAACATGTGGTAACTGATGATGGAACTTGGGAGCTGCCTATACGAGTTCTGAAAAATAGGAGGTATTGGGACGAGGATGTTAATCTTGGTACAAGTAAGCTAAACACAGAAGAAGAAGAAGAAGCAATTATTTTAGACAAAATAGAAGCTAAATTGCAGGAAATCGATAAGATTTCAGCCAATCAGAAGGAAGAACTGAGACAGGTTCTAAAAAGGCATCATAAAGTATTTTCAGATCGACGTGGCGTGGTCAAAGGTTATGAATGAATGCTGTAGGGAGGAGGTTGTTCTGTAACCTCTACACAGTGTGGCAGCTGTGCAGTCCCAGCTGTGTGAGATCTTCTTTCCCTTTCAGGTCTCACTCATTCTTCATCTTTCCTATCTACAAAAATTTCGACATCTTCTTACAACGCATAAAATTTTCCGTTATGGTTACCAAGCCAACAATAAACCAATGAATGCTGTAGGGAGGAGGTTGTTCTGTAACCTCTACACAGTGTGGCAGCTGTGCAGTCCCAGCTGTGTGAGATCTTCTTTCCATTTCAGGTCTCACTCATTCTTCCTCTTTCGTGTCCTCAAAAATTTCGACCTCTTCTTTCCAGACATGAAAATTTTCTGTCATGGCTAACATGCCATGAGTTACGTAACCATTGTATCCACCGATTAGTGAAAAAAAAAATACCTAATGTGACAAACCTAATAGTGACAAACAATAGAGAAGTATGACGTAATTAATTATGTATTTGAGTAAAAATTATGTATAGTACCCTGCTAATATAGTAAGTACAAAATGTTGTTGTATTGGAAATGGTCCACCAACAGTAATTTAAAAAGATATATGAATTCATGTACAAGCAGGATCTGAAGTGGTAGTGAAACCTAGTGTATACATTAGAGCTAACTAAGAAATAGTAAAAGAGATTGCTTAGTGTTATGAAAAGTATGCAGATAAGTTGTAAGATTAAACTCACCTGGTGTAGCAAGGAAAGGCAGTGTAATAGAATTGAGCAGTGTTTGCGGTTGAGACGTGAAGGACACGTCCCTGAAGTATTTATAAGGTTGGAGCTGGCCATTATTTTAGTGTAGTGTATGACAGGATACACCTACACGTATTGAGGTTATGAGTTGGAGGCGTGAATGCGACCATAGGTACCCTTATGTTAGATGAGACAGAGCAGCTCATGGTGTCCTATAGGTTTAAGGAATTTAGCATTACGCTCGTCCATAATTACTTGATGCACTTTAGTGGTAGGTCTGAGAGAGACTACCTGAGGTTTCAGCGTCCGATCGAGTGGAAATGGATTGCCACGTGAGCAAACTAATCAGCTGCAGTACACTATGGATATGAAATAAATGTGCTATCCTATGCTTTAAATTATAATAGAGTGAGTGTTAAATAAGTACATACACTAGCAAAATAAATAAATAACATACTGACAGACGTGAAACATTATTTTAGCTCAGCATAAGTACACTTCAAAGTAAGTAAGTACCTAATTGCAGATGTGGAACTGACAACAGCAGAGGACCAATAAGTGGATTTTGTAGTCAACTAAACGTAGTGTGTTTTGAACACTCACAACTGTACTATTACCAAAAGTTACTCATATGTTCAAAGAAGCTGAGAAAACAACCACTAATCATACTCATACTATCTCTAAGAATAAAGTAATCAAAGATGAGTCAGTTAAGTGCTTAAAATACAAATGTATCAGGAATGTACCGAGCATTGGTTCAGTGTTCCGACCCAGAAATAATAAATTCAGATTAAATATGATTCATGATTGTATGCCTTAAGCATTAATTTTCTCTAGTACGTGACTAACGGCGTTTTGAGCCATTTGTTTACCGATTTTATGACAATTAAGTAACCACGAGAGTAATATTGAAAAAGTTCTGTTAACTTTGTTTCAGCAACATAAAATGTATATATCCCCATTTCATTGTGACCCACCCTTAGATGTTAAGTGAACAGAGGCTGAGGCACTCTTTTTGTTTGTTCTACAGGACAAACCAGATAATGGCAGCCTGGTAGCTGCGTGAAAGCGTGGAGTGACTTGGACACAACTCACAGTGACCCCTCCCCTTTCCCCCATGTAATTTAGAGTGATCGAGAAGGACGCACACCATAGCAACTTCCCCTCCTCTACCCTTGTGAATGGAAGTGTAGGACGCCAGCCAAAGCGGCTACAACCACGTGTGTAAAAATTATTTGTGAACTTTTCTTTCAGGTTTAGAAAAGACTGCTAAGAGATAATCATCTGTTTATGTATCATGTTATTTTCTTTTAATTTGTGTATGTATTTAATGTATTTAATGGATCTAAGATTTTCATAATTTTTCAGTTTGTATTTGTTTGTTTGTCTAAGGCAATATGTATGCCAAAATATTTCATTGACTTTGCTTAAAATTTTGAGTAATAACATTGGTTAAAAGGCAGTGAACATGCCCAGAATTTAAATAATTAATGTAGGTAATCAGTTTTCTTTAATGTTTCTACAGGTTTATATTTCAATTTTGATTTTTCATAGGGAGTTAAACTGTACTCTTGCTTCCCTTTTTGTAATTAAATTTTTTTTTCATTCATTAACATCCATAAATAAAAAATTTAAGTAGAGGGTGATGTAGGGAAGCAGCCTACTCACGCTGTAGTAAATTCACATCAGTTTCCATTGTGTGCCAGCCAGTCTGCTGTAACTAGCTCTGACATCATAAATGTTGCGCAATACTTTAAAAATCAAGCAAAGAACCTAAAACTTTTCTAGCATGTCAGAAACAATACTAAATTAATGTGTGTTAAATATCAGTTCGATAACTTCAGTCATTTTCGAAATTTGGGCGTTTTTCTGAAAAAATCATTGGCGCAACAGAAAAGAGCTAGAGACTTCAAAATTTATATTTAGATTCATCTTTCATAATGATTTAATAAAAATAGTACTTTGGATTTCACAAATTAAGATTTTAGTGGAAATTCATGATTTTGTGGTTTTCGTCTCAAAACTGAAGGAAGCAAGATAGATTAAGTAGGCTAATAAATAAGGCTAGGATGTTTAGATTTAAATAGGTTGGAGGTCCGCTATGACTATGAAGATGTGTAAAGTTTCCTTTTAGTACCTATAAAATTATAGCGATAGCGGATCTCAAAAGGGCCAGTTCAGAGCTCATCTACTGCGTGCAGTGTAATTTAATTAATTCTCTCGCCCAGAATATTTAACTTAGCCACGTCAAAATTTTATTATCAATACTTACCTGCGTGCTGAATGCACGTTTAAATTAAGAGCTTCTTCGGCCATCAGCAAAAGAAGCTATAAATTATTATGTAACTTGAAGTGGTGCGTTACTAGCCCAGTGGCTAGTCGAGAGAGCCGAAAAGATCAGGCGTTCCCTTCGCCGTCCGCACCGCGGTTTTCTATATAAGGACGCTGCGCGAGGAAGTAAGGCCCCAGTTCTCTCCAGACGCTGAATGACACGCCATCTGTGTTGGGAGTCGCGTCGCATCAGTGTCACTGCTACAAACAGCCTCGGGTGCCGTATTAAGTTACTAGAGATACGCGGAACCATGAAAACATTTTATGTGAAGTGTTAATTCTGGAATGATTTTTCATTATCTAGCTTCAGTTTGCGTATTGTCGTATTTTCACGTGCCGTCGCGGGACAGACATTCTACCAAATATTTAGCGTGGCGTTTGATGAAATATTTTCATACTTGTGTTTTTTATCAGTGAATTTCAGAATATACTCAACTATTTTGGAAAACCGTTTTTGATTAGAAATCCCGGACAATCTCCTAATTCCTCAGAGCTATAAGTTGCAGCTATAATTGTATCTCAAATGAAGTGGGCACTAGGATCTCTATTACTGGTTCCATGTTTTATTAAATCACTTTCTGGGTGCCACAAAGTTAATAGAGAGCCAGTGTTGAGAACGGCGAAAGACAGCATTAACAACATTCTAAAAGCCAGAAACTGATTCAACTTGCAAGTGTTGATCCAGCAATCAGATTTTAGTTTATTTTCTACAGACTTATCCGCCGCCCCACATATGGTGCATCGGCCGGAAATGTTACAACATTCAAACAAGGATACAACAGTAGATTTAATATTACAAACTCACCCGACGCCCCACAGGTCCTTTAATAAAGGGCACCAAAGGTCGATGATTTCAGTCGGACGAGGATGTTCAGGAAGCTACGGACTTTTTCTCGGAGCAGGACACGGTATTTTACCGTACAGATTTCTTCAAGCTAGTGCGTACATAGATGATTGCTTTACCACTTAATGTGTTTTTGCCTGACTGGCATACCGATTCTGGACTGTACAGACTTCGAAATGATACTTTTTGATTGCACCTTACACTTTACTCAAACACTTACAACATCGAACATTTCTTAGAAGAGAAAAATCATTCGTTTATGCATACGGTCACTTGGTACGTTGATTATAAATACTGTAATGAATCATGTGTTAATTGATTGACGGAAAAATGATCATATGCCATTGTTAGTCAGGACTCCCCTCCTGGGAAAGTTCTGCAGCCGAGTTGTAAGTCTTTTCACGTTCTGTAACTTGCCTGTGGATGATGATGAAATGACGATGAGGACAACATGTCACCCAGACCTCGGGTGGAGAAAATCTCCTAGCCTACCAGGGATCGAAACCAGGCACGCTGCATGGCAATCAGACGGACTGATCGCTCAGATAAGGGGACGGACAAAAAATGAAAGCAGGAATATAACTAGAGCAACATGCAAATTTTGAGTCTGTTTGTCTTTCACGAAACATCTCTTTTGTCTTTAATAAAAGTGTGGAATGTATTCTTCGAATACAGTAAAACTTTTACAGCTGTCACTAGCCACCTAAACGAATCCTATGAAAATACTTTTGGAGAAACATCGTAAGCAATACCCATAAACGAGAAAAAAACCTAATCTTATGCACAAAGCTTCTTTTTATTTTCGAATACATCACCTTTAGGTTTTAAAGCTCCGAAATCAGCACTGATCTACTTGAATTTAGACACGTAACCAAAACCTATTTTATCTAGAGTATCTCTTGCTTTGTAAAGGATGTTATTTTCACTATGAAAACAGACAAACAAACAAATGAGTAAAATGTAAAAAACAGTCTGCTTTAGGTTACCTACTGCTCGGCAGTGTATAGGAAACCAGGGATATTTTCTGAGTGGGTATTTTATCTTGAGGGACACGTGGTCTCCAGTGGCTCGGCACAGAGTGATAGCATTTAGTTTGATTTCTTGCTACCGTTTTTCACAGAAGAAGCTGTTTAAATGTCGACAGTACGTACCCGCTGTCTTGTCTGGAATCTAACTTGTTACTTTGAAAGGTTGCACGTGCAATTCTTAACTAACGATTCTGTCAACACATGCAGTATTTATATTAGCAACAAGTTTCAAACGCTTCAGGTTCATTTTCCAACCTAGCCTACTGAGACTGCTCTGACAGTGCCTGATCTTAATACTTAACATCAAAGTGGCAAATTATGAGGTCATCAGTCACCTAGAACTTGGAACTACTTAAAGCTAACTAACCTAAGGACATAAAACACATCCATGCCCGAGGAAGGATTCGAACCTGCGACCGTTGCGGTCGCGAGGTTCCAGACTGAAGGGCCTCGAACCGCTGGGCATAGAACCATAGAATAGTGGCACAACCACGCTATGCTGGGCTGTTCCTGCAACCATGTCACGTCACAACACCATGGCACCAGAACCCCTGCCAATTCTTGTGGACAGATTAAGACACCAAGAAAGAAACATAGAGAAGTGCCTTAAACGTTAGCGATACATCCATCTGACGCGGATAAGAAAATCGTCTGTCGCAGAGCAGCGGCTACGTCGTAATGCAGGTATACACTGCCGAAAAAAGAAAAGAAATAGTACTCCTTGAAAGACGATGTCGATTCAGAATCTATGACGGTATATACCACCAGGGGGATAGTAGATATTGTTGTTGTCGTTGTTGTTGTTGTTGTGGTCATTCCTGAGACTGGTTTGATGCAGCTCTCCATGCTACTCTATCTTGTGCAAGCTTCTTCATCTCCCAGTACCTACTGCAGCCTACATCCTTCTGAATCTGCTTAGTGCATTCATCTCTTGGTCTCCCTCTACGATTTTGACCCTCCACGTTGCCCTCCAGTACTAAATTGGTGATCCCTTGATGCATCAGAACATGTCCTACCAACCGAACCCTTCTTCAAGTTGTGCCACAAACTCTCTTCCCTCCAATTCTATTCAATACCTCCTCATCAGTTACGTGATCTACCCATCTAATCTTCAGCATTTTTCTCTAGCACCACTTTTCGAAAACTTCTATTCTCTTCTTGTCTAAACTATTTATCGTACGTGTTTCACTTCCATACATGGCTACAGTCCATACAAATACTTTCGGAAACGACTTCCTGACACTTAAATCTATACTCGATGTTAACAAATTTCTCTTCTTCAGAAACGCTTCCCTTGCCACTGCCAGTCTACATTTTATATCCTCTCTACTTCGGCCATCATCAGTTATTTTGCTCCCCGAATAGCAAAAATCCTTTACTACTTTAAGTGTATCATATCCTAATCTAATTCCCTCAGCATCACCCTACTTAATTCGATTACATTCCATTATCCTTGTTTTGCTTTTGTTGATGTTCATCTTATACCCTCCTTTCAAGACACTGTCCATTCCGTTCAACTGCTCATCCAAGTGCTTTGCTGTCTCTGACAGAATTACAATGTCATCGGCGAACCTCAAAGTTTTTATTTCTTCTCCATGGATCGTCGTATAGTAAGGGCGGCAAGATGACGCAAGATGACGCAGTTCTTAATGGGTTATTAGCAGCGGTACTACCGGCATGCACACTTCTAAACCCGTCTTATACTCACGGCTCGACTGAAGATGGAATGGCGCGCCGGGATCTTCAGCGACGAATGGTGTTATGCCGGAGCCAAGGTATCCCCTGAGGGCCGACAACCCATATTACAGCACAGAGGACGGGGTCGTCTATCTCCAAGGCGTACCAAGAGTACCATGGTAAACACTGGCTATTTACATACAAGATAATAGAAACAGACATTCCGAGCACTACTTCCTGCAGGGGGAGCTCGAGCTACGGCCTGTAGGAAGTATTACTACACCAAAACCTGATTGGCTGGATACAGCTATTTAGGGGCTAGAACCAGCCCCTAACTGAAGTCACTCCGAATGCCGAACTAGTGGACTTCGACCGCTGACGATAACGTATTCGTCTCTGAATTGGACATTAACTAGTGTGCGTGTCTGTTACCACGTACCTTTGTGGAAAATTAGAAGTGAAATTTAGTTTGCCTCAATTAGGAGACTTTTATTGACATCGTTATTGTTACCATTCTTTTGTTGTTCATCGTCAACCTTGTAAACTTACAGAAATAAAAGTTGTGTTTGTGGAAAAATGCGAATTGTCAGTCACAACAAAAGGAGATTCTTCCTACACGTGGTCGTTCATGCTTGCGATGTAGACGTGGTGCCCGCTGTCTAGTAGAGAGTATTCGTCCAAGACACACCCCAGTCCTTGTGGTCTGTGGTGCGATAAGCTACAGCTCTCGTTCACCTTTGCTGGTTCTGGAGGGGATGCTAACCAGCGATCGTTACATGCAGAATGTTGTTAGACCTGCGCTTTTGCCATTCGTGCAACAGGAAGGTGATGTGGTTCCAACAGGATAATGCTCTCTCATACACTGGCCGTGAAATCGTGCTCTGCGAGATGTGAAACAACTTCCTTGGTCAACACGATCTCCGGATTTGTCTCCAATCGACCACATGTGGAATATGATAGGACTAGAAGCGACTGGTGCGACTCGTCAACCAACAAGTCTACAGACCTACGTGAACAGGTCTAGCAGGCGTGGCATAACGCACCCCAGGACAATGTTCGCCATCTGTGCGACCGACTGGATGCCAACGTTAGCACCTGCGTTGCCACCCGTGGAGGCTACACCACGTACTAAAATGGATGCTTCAGCATGGGTCGATACCTGGTACCTCAGAAACCCTTGGGCTATTTATATGTAAAAGTAATCATTTCATGTACTCCATATGCACTGTTGCACTCAATCTTGAGAGAATTGGAGACCTCTAACGAATGTACTACTTTTTTTCCCCAGCAGCATAATATAAAAATAGATGTAAGTCGTATGTATGTGTTTATGTTCCACATCACTTTCTAAACCAGAGGACAGATTTGGTACACATATTTCTTAATATCTGAAAATCATCGCTAAGGGGGTAAGACTTGCCTACCTACCGAAGAAGGGGGGAAAAGGGGGGGGGGGGAGAAGTGTGAAGAAGCCATTCAGGCCACCGCGACAATACACATTCTTTCGTCATCCAGTATATAAGAATGAGAGCACTTAGAGAATTGAAACAAATTTTACACATAATTTCCAACATTTACGAAACGTTTTCTAGCTGACGACCTCAGAAAAATGATGAAAGGAAAAAAGTTCATCGCTTACTACTTTTTCAGTTTAATGCAGTAAAACGGCCACGTGAAGCCTGACGTTTCAATTTCTTACTTCTTTACCACTAGATGTATTCGCGACATATTTTACAGACGGTGTTCACTTATCCGACTGGGTGTACCAGAAAAATTATATTGTTGTACGACACATAGTTCACGAGATTTGACGTCATGAACACAGAGGTACTTGAGAAACTGCTGCACCGTGCATGCCGTTGTAACATATTACTTCTTTACCCGGTAACAACACATTTCACAGAAAGCAACTACATATACCACAGGATGTAACTACAAAATTATAGTTAAGGAGAAACAACGTCATACACATTAAGCTGCATGAAAATGAATCTGCAGAGCGGAAGTCACTAGAGATGCATGTAAAATATTTGTCAAAATACACGTGAAATACGTTAAATATATTTCAAATATATTTGACACTTGCATATGTGGTCAAAGCCACGGGTAAAAAGCTGATTCTAAGCAATGGAACACTTTCATTCACATTTGGTGCACATATTAGTTTCAATAGGAAGGAAATAGTGTTGGTTAAGAAGCATCACCCTACTACAGGCGGACACGTAGCGAGGGAGAAGGAGGAGATGGCCACAGATGGACAGAGGGAGGGGGTAGAAGGAGATAAGGGTAGATGAGGAGATGGACAAAGAGAGGGAGAGGAGGGGATGAACAAAGAGAGTGGGGTGCTGGACATAGACAGAGGGTGAAGGGCAGAGGGACAGAAAGCGCAGGAACAGATGGACAGAGAATGGGGGTGGAGGAGGTGAAGAGAGAAAGGTGTTGGAGGAGATGGATAAAGAGGAATTGAAGGAGAAGATAGACAGAGAGGGGAAAAGGAGGAACAGACTAACAGAAGACTGGGATAATTGCATAACCAGGCAACGCTGGGTACTCAGCTAGTCATGAAATAAGATACAAGCTTCGTATTCCGAAACAGCGTGTTTAATAAATCTGTAGAAATAGAGAGTGTCTCTGCTTAAATCAAAACGTGTGGTCCAACACTTCATTCCTTATGCTTTACATTTTGTTTCTAAGAGTACAAAATGTCAAAGGAATATACATTTTACGCAGCGTCTAAGCACGGGAAACCCAAATTGCTGCAAATGGCTCGCACGTTTAGGTACCAGAGTAAGGGGTCTGCAGTTAGTCACTGATGTTACGTAGAGACAGGCAGGGAGGAAAATCTGCTGTGTCGAAAAGAAATATATCTTCAGTTTCGTTTCGAACTGATAAAAGTCTTATGTCTTCTCGTCTAATTCCCGTTTCCAACATGCAACCAAACATCAAGTATGCCTCCCATGTGGCATAATGTAGGAACCCTCACCAGAGATAATAATCTCTGATATAGGTATAGTACGGTAGGCAAGAATTTCACGGGTTTCAAAGGATTCCAAACCAGGCCTCCCTGCACTGTTACAGGCAACGAAAGCAACAGTTATCCAGCCATTACCCAAACTCGAAGAAGATGAAGTTTTCATTAGAGAAAAATTTAATTTCGCGCCACAAAACAAAGTAGGCCCATTTAAAAGAACAAATTGAGCAGTTTTACCTACTCCGCGAACTTCGTTCTTTTTTCCCTTCGAGGAAGATGCGGAAGCACCAAGAGTACCGTCCACATTTACAAGTGTCTTGTAGACAAGCAATCGTCGGCGACGACGAT
This sequence comes from Schistocerca serialis cubense, assembly GCF_023864345.2. Classification (NCBI taxonomy): domain Eukaryota; kingdom Metazoa; phylum Arthropoda; class Insecta; order Orthoptera; family Acrididae; genus Schistocerca; species Schistocerca serialis. Next base: position 1,145,894,664 of record NC_064639.1, on the reverse strand, counting down.
AACAACGTCTACGAACCATTGTAAGAAGCAGTGCCTCAGTGGCTATTCACTCACACAATTTCTTGCAGCGAAATGGTAAAGGTATTCTATACCCAAACAGTGTGCATTCTTCCGGTTTTACGAACCTGTGCGAACTAATAGAATAGTGGGGGGTAGCTGTTTTGATGCTGCTATTGTTGAAAATTCATGGTTTGACCGCAGGGGTGATATACTGGCGGAATCCTTGGTCTGCCTCTGTAGCATCCATGACAACATCAGGATCACGATGAAGGTTGAAAAAGACGATACTTTGGCATTCCTTGACGTACTTATTCGCTGAAAGCTCAGTGGACGCGTGAGCCACAATATACACAGGAACACCACTCAGACGGCTACATATCTGCAATCTTCAACCAACACTTCCCGGCCCGAAAACGCACTGTTCTAACGATATCCGCCCATCGAGGGAGCAGCCTCCGATGCCGCCATCTTGCAACAAGAACTGAAACATGTACGGAAAATCTTCCGTGATGATAGGTACAACACCAAACATACATCGCTAGCAATTTCAGAACGTAGCCACAAGCAGAACGACGGAGAAGAAAGTATAAAACTTTCGTTTTAGCGATTCTTCGATTCAGTGACAGGGAAGGTTAGCTGTCTGCGGAAGACATGTAATACTGAGTCGCCTTCAGGCCTCCAGCTAAAATACACCACGTAATGAGGGTTGTGAAAGATTACCTTGGCCTCAGAACTCCCCGCGTAACAGAATGCCGTGTCAGTGCGGCAACTGTTTAGTCAAGCAAGCTGTACAACGGTGGTGGCCAAGATTTCGACTCGCGGGACGTGCGCTGGCGCAAATACCACAAAGCTGTAAATTGCCAACGAGCCGCATTTAAATCGCAGTGCAGTCGGAAAGCATACAACTTGATTTTGTATTTCATATTTCACAACATTATAGTTCACAAACAAAACAAGTTTTTAATATTATGTAATTATTTTAGGCGCGTTCACGACATAATATAGCCTAATTTTTATACTGTACAGGCTGTCGCCATATGGACATATGTAGACAATTTCACATATTTTCGCACTCATGTTGCAAAGTAATCGTGACTTATTTAGTTGCATAATTGAAGAAAAGGTCTTTGACACAAATACATCGATCGAAATATTGCAGCACATTTGCAGCTTCATTATGCACACATGGAAACTCTACCTGAGGATACCAATGTAGATACTCTGGGCGGTTTTAAAGTAAAATAATTTACCGTTAAAACGGGAATTACCTTGCAGCTCAATCAGTCACATCTGTACATGCACAGGGGCGCTTTCAACTGTAACGGCAAACGGTCTCAAAAACAGAACTAAGAGTGACAGCGTCCTCAAAACGTTTAGGAAACTATCCTTGTAATTCTTTCAAGGTCACAATGAATTCTTGAAACATCACCTTTTCTTTAACAACATTGAGCTTAGGGAATGGACTGTATTCGGAAAACGTGTCTCTTCTACGATGCGATTTTCTTTTTCTACGCATTCCTTTCAAATCAGAAAGACGTTATTGTGGGCAGTGTGCAGTCAAGTTCACTTAAAATGGGAGAACTGCAATCCATTCCGAATATTCTGATTTTCGTTCCTGCTCTCCTTTTTTCTTCATGAATTCAACAATGTCCAGTTTTGAACCCAAAATTCGTTCCAGACATGCCCCTTGACGTAATTTGCAGCAATATATGAAGTCTCCATACTGTTCCTTCAGTTTCACCGAAAACCGTTGCAACTAACAAAGCTATTCATACCACCAACATCTTCACGTGCTGCGTGCCTGCAGATTCAGCGCAAAGTGCTTTTTGATGTACTGAGCAATGAATCATGTCTACCGATCGTTGAAATTTTTTGCTCTTTCATTATCAATTAAATCTTTATATTCTTTCTGTCTGGTATTGTAATATCGCTTCATAGCAAATTTGCAGTGCCTGCCGCTTATGCAACTGCACAGTACATACAGAGAATTCTGATCCCTCTCATGTGTCACTCCCACTAATTTTTAAAGGTTTGCGAGGGGAGACCGCTAGACTACCCTTTTGGAGTAAACAGCCACTGGACCTGTGGACGTCCCATCAACAAATAGCTAAGGGTAAACAGCGCTGATACCTCGGTTCTGCTGGAATGAAGGGAGTTGCACAAACCGAAAAATGCCACACTGCAATAATAGATTAAATGTGGCACTGTACTGGGTACTTCCGGGAAGGAACGAGCCAAGCCGAGACACGAAGAGCGTTGATCGATGCACGGTCCGCACACACGCTCCTCGTCGAGACCCACGAGGAAGACAGGCCGTGGCACGTACGTCACAGCACGTGACGTGACTGCACGTCTTACGAGTGCCAGCAGCAGTCTCCTGCGGGGTGCGTTGTAACCTCTCGTAACATATCGGGTCTTTTTTGGAACTAAAATTTATTCGAACTATCCATGAACAATTCCCATATTTCATATAAAATCACGAATTCTCGTGTTAAGTCAGAAAAATTAAATAAAAACTAATAAGAGCCAATGGATTAGAGTATTATATGCAAAGTAGCAAGGGGCTTTATTCAACGAATTTCTAGCAAACGTCCCTTTTGTTTCATAACTATTATATAAACGCAACGCACGTATTGTTAACGCCTTTGCGTCTGTTGGACTGTAGCGTCTGAGTGTCTTCAGCATCTGGGAGTCTTTGTGACCGAGACTGTAGTGTGCAAGCTCTTAGTGTTGTAGTTCTGGACATTCGCGACTCTTAGATCATGCGCCACTGCGTGAAATAGTTAACCTCATCGGAAGCCAAGCTGGTTACAAGCAAATTTCTTTGACTTTCACTTACAGGCCCTGTTTGGACATACAGGGTGTTTCACTAAATGTGTTTGCCACTGTAAGTTACGAAGTAATAGGCGACGGGAATATTTATTGCGGTAGGTCACCATTAGAAGCGTTACACTGTCTGCGGAGCTATGAACATAGTTTATTGTGTTATTATCCAGAGAGTTACTGCAAAGAGATACAATTATCTGAATGGAGCAATAGTTGTTTCTATCATGCACTGGAATCAGTAACACCAGCTGTGTATACATCAATTTAAATTACAATCCTATCACTTTTAGTTTGGGAGCTACAACCCTTCAAAGTTTCAGGGGCAGATACCACACAAGCTGCGCATAACGCAATGCACCTTCTAAGTGTGGTGCGGCCTAGTTGTAACGTCGCCGGTGTCACATTTACTGAAACACCCTGTGTATTACTGATGTTAAGTAAGGCTACACATCGTAGTGAATCATATCAAATAAATTGCGTTAAATGAACCGTCTGATTTCTGAAGGAATTAATTATATGTATATGTGCTACGCAAAATCATATTGAAACACGAATCGGCCGCCTAGTAACCATTTATGAGCATCTCTGACGGCAACCGCTAAACAACACAGCTATCTGATGGTAATAATTTGTATTTAAGCTTATTGATCAACAAATATTGACTGCAATGACAGACAGTGTCGTATCGCCTCGTTTTCACGCATCTCGACTGCGTGAAAAACAATAGCTGGGCATAGAAAAAGGTCGTTACACCTTCGTTGATCGTGGAAGAGCCAGTAGGCAGCAATAGGAGGCGTGACAGATTGTAACTGTTGCAGACGAGTTTAATAATTCTTGACTATGCCTTTCATGCACGCAACTTATCGATAGATCACGACAAAGCTACAAACTTTTGTAGGTACCTTTGCAATTAAATACTGATTTTCCGTGGGCCGTGCATTAGCCGAGCGTTCCCGTAGTGTGACGAACTAACCTACTAGTGTGACGTCACAAGGTCACAAGATTGTTGCAGAACCCGTATATCTCGTTGGACCTGCGCCGTGTGAACTTGGGCACGTTTTGGCCGGCCCTGCTATGGAACAATGCCTGTTTTAGCATAAAGTTTGTCTGCTACTAAGGTGGTTAGGTAACGATATAGCTGAAAGAAAAACTGTTGCCGTGTGTCCTTATTGCAGGAAACCACAGAAGATTACTGGGAGCAGGCTGAAATTAGGAAGCGGGCTGACAGCATTCCACGGCAGACTGGAATGCGTGAAGAAGGATCGCACGCTTGCGAGGAGCAGCGGTGCCCGGGGAAGTCCGCGAGGCGCGCGCTGATCCAGAGGAATGACCACCGCCAAGTGTCATTTCGCGGCGCGGCGCTGAAGAATGCAATAACGGGCCACGAAGGGCCGGCCCACCGGCCGAGCAGGGCAAGGGCACAGTGGAGCGGAGGGACCATGTTAATTTTTTGCTGCGTGACAGGCCGCGGCTCGCATTCCGGCCATAGCTGCGCAGATGGCCGCGGGTGATGGATGGATGGCGCCCACGCAAGCGGGCCGTCGACGTCGCGGTCACCGCTGCCCAGAGCACAGGCTCTTCTGCTCGGCCCATTTCGGCCCACGCTCTGGCAGCTGCGTGATGGATCCGCGGAGGACAAGTGGCCGGGCTTGCTCTGGACTTGCTTTTGCTCCGAGAGAGTCGGGTAGAAACCACAAGTCAGGAACCTAAATCTGGTATGTAAGGAGGGGCAGCTTCGCACTGGTAACATTGTTCTCGGGATTCTAGCCGCGTCAATTAAAATGCCAGATAGCTTGGTGAGATACTCCCTGTCCATTGTGAAGTGAGATGACTCCTGGTGGGCTGCTGACACGGCCTCACGTGTTCTAGCTGTCGACTGTGACGTCACTGGTGCCCACGGCATTCCCATATAGTGACGTACATTGACTCCGGGAGCGCTAGATCCCAAGTTGCCCTGAACTGTAGGCCGTCCCCTCCCTTGAGAGCACGTTGTTAACCATTTTTATTTCAGTGGTTTCTTCAGTTACACTGCCCAGGAGTCGTCATTGTGTCGGAACCTGGAGAGGTAGCTGAAAACAGGACAATTACCTCCTACTGTGCATCTACTCCAAAAACTGGTGTGTCAGCCTACACCTGCTAAAAGCCTGAACAAGGAAGACAACAAGCAACTACTGATAGGTTACTGTGAGTCGAGGAGAGGGAGGAGGAGGAGGAGGAGGAGGAGGAGGAGGAAGAGGTGAAGGATATTAGTACTTTACGTCCCGTCGACAACGAGGACATTAGAGACCGACCACAAGCTCGGACTACGGAGGGATGTAGAATGAAAGCGCCCCCGCCCTGGATGGAAGCAAAATTCGTGCAGAAACTGTAGAGCGAAACACAGCTTCTCCCCTTTCTCACATGATGTTCTGCGAACCATGGATGAAGAGCAACAGGCAGATACCACATTTCTAGATTTCCAGAAAGCTTTTGACACGGTGTCTCACTGTAGACTATTCACGAAGGTACGAGTGTGTGGAATAGATTCCCAGATATGTGAATGGCTCAAAGACTTCTTAAGGATTAGAACGTAGCATGTTGTCTTCCTTCTACAGCCAGTGTTCACTAGTGACACCGCTATCAACAGGAGTGCCCCAGGGAAGCGTGAAAGGTTCGCTATTATTTTCTACGTATGTAAGTTATCTGGCGGGAACGATGGGCAAAAATTTGTTGTTTTTTGCCGATCATGCTGTGGTGTGCGGGAACATGAAGTTTAGTGGCTGTACGAGCAAATAAGATGACTCAGACTAAATTTCTAGCTGGTCTAATGAATGAAAGCTAGCTCTAGATGTAGAAAAATGTAAGTTAATGGGGAATGAGTAGCTTTAAATGCGAACATCTTAGGTTAGGCTTTACCGTGACTGTTATTGACATTAAATGAAACAACAAGTTTACTGTTACCAGCCACTGTTTATTTATTTCCACGACGCGTTTCAAAGGTTTAAACCTCCATCAGCAGGTGGATTTACATTTGTTAATATGACATAGTTTCCGAATCCATATTTGTTTACAAAATGTGATAGTATACATGTGATGTGTTACGACTGTGAAAGGAACCTGTGACCACTGGAGGTACTTTATTTTACTTATTTTATGTTTACCGTTAGATACACGTTTAATTTTTTTGTCAAAAGAAACCCAAAACCATGTTTTGAAATAGTGTTTTATTTCTCCACTAGACAGTGACACAAGTTCCTCCGAAAAATCGTAACACAACACACACACACACACAAATGTCATATTAACAAATGTAAATCCACCTGATGGTGGAGGTTTAAACTTTTGAAACGCGTCATGGAGATAAATAAACAGTGACTGGTAATAATAAACTTGTTATTTCATTTAATGGGAATGAGAAGGGTAACCAAAACTCATAAGCAGTAGTAGTGCCACGCTTGACGCAGTCACGTCGGTTAAATATCTGAGTGTAACGATATGTGAGTCTAACATTGCAAAGCAATATGAAATGAAATGTGCATGAATGGATTGTAGTGGGCAAGGCGAATGGTCGACTTACTGGGAGGATTTTAGGGAAGTGTGTTTCATTGTAAAGGACGTCGCATATAGGACACTCGTGCGACCAGTTATTGGGTACTGTTAGAGTGTGTCGGATACACAGCAGGTCGGATTAAAGGATAACATCGAGGAAATTCAGAGACGGACTGCTAGATTCGTTATCGGCAGACTCGTGCAACACGCAGCTGTTACGGAGATGCTTCGGGATCTCAAATGGCAGTCCCTGGAGAAAAACCAGTTCTCTTCAAGGAACACTATTCAGAAAATTTAGAGACCCGCCATTTGAAGCTGACTGCAGAACGGTCGTATCGTCACCAAAGTACATTTCGTGTGAGGACCACGAAGATAAGAGAAACTGGGGCTCATACGGAACATATAGACGTCATTTTTTACTCGCTCTCTTTGAGATTGGAACAGGAAAGGAAATAGCTAATAGTGGTACAGAGTACCCTCTGCCACACAGCTTACGGTGGCTTTCCGAGTATGTGTATGGACGTAGATGAAGTGTTACAGAAAGACCATATGAGGCACTCTACGGAGCTGCGTTTATCATCTTCTTCTACGACGCCGGAACAGAGGTGCCTCTCCAGTATTGTCGGCTACCGCCGACTCTGAAGATTCGACTACACTCCCTCGGTCTCTGGAACTCTCAGTATAAGTACCTAAGTGCCGTGCGCTTCCTGCTGCCATCCCAAAGTTCACATCCGCTTTTCTCCTCGAGATAGTTCCGCTGCACTCTTCGCTCATCCTCGTGATCCCCGCTACTTCTCGTCTGCGTCTACGTTCTCGATGGCTGCCGGCGCCCAGTAAGCGACACGCGGGCGGCCTAAGACTAATATTTACCAACAATCTGGACGCGTCCGCTGTCTCTAGAGCGGCCCGGCCTGCCGGCGCCCCTGAACGCACACCGTGTTGCAAGCTACAGCTCAGCTGCTTGTCTTTTATTCTCACAAAGTTTGCCCAAGCTTGCTCTTGTTCCCCATATGCGACGAGTCAGAACCTCGAAAGTTTCAAGTTTACACAAAAAAAAAAGGTTCAAATGGCTCTGAGTACTATGGGACTTAACATCTGAGGTCATCAGTCCCCTAGAACGTAGAACTACTTAAACCTAACTAACCTAAGGACATCACACACATCCATGCCCGAGGCAGGATTCGAACCTGCGACCTTAGCAGTCACGCGGTTCTGGACTGAAGCGCCTAGAACCGCTCGGCCACCGCGGCCGGCACGTTTACACACCCTTCTCTTTCCCATTATCTGCTTAAGTGTGTTCTTCTAGTAATAAAACGTTTTAGTGACTCATACTCACTCACTTAACATTCTTGCTTATAAAGGTGTGACATAGAGTCACTTAGGACGCTAGCGACCTTTCTAGTAAATACGCATATAGCTGTAGTTAAGCTGGATGGGTCACATAAAAGCTCATGCAGGAAGTGAAGAATAACTTTATTGATCACAAAGGTGTTTCGGAATTATTTCCATCGGCGTAAAACCAATTGCGTTACCATTCGTGCACGTAACCTGAGATGGCAGTCCGTCTACTCATGTTGCATGCAGGACTGGTAACGCTCTCTCCTTGAGCTAGCTTTGCACCTCGATTTCTCAAAATGGAAGTAATTCCGAAGCGCATATCGAATACCTTATGATCAATAAAGTCATCTTCGCCTGTTGTATGATTTTTTATGCTACCTAGCCAGCTTAAGTACAGATCTAGCATATATTTTACATTCTGGTTTCAAAACATTTACTCCCCTATAATTTTCACCCCTGTTTCTAGCGCATTTTTTGTACACAGGTGTAACTTGGGCATGTGACCAGGATATTCTGTTTTATATTAATCAGAAGCACGTACAGGATCATTTATTCAGCCCAATATTATGGATACAAGAAAACATCAAGCGGAATATGAGCAACATATTTACAATGGAATTGAAAGAGTACGATTCGTACGAGAAACTGTTACCGGTAACACAATGAGATAAAATCAGCTTGTGTTTTGAGCGAAATCGAGACAAATATGGAAGACTTTAAATCAGCTAATAAGAAACAGATAACCATGAAGCGTTTCAAGTGGTCTGACAGCGAACCAAGATCGTGTTACCGGAAGTCGCTGTATGAGTTCCACCACCGAGGTATCCTTCAGCGCTCTTTATGAGTTGCCGCAAGCAGAGATCCAGAGAAGACTCGCAGAAGACACAGTGAAGACCAGACGATCCTCGAAAGTCTGTCATCGATTCTTGCGCCACAATCCTCAGTTAGTAGAAGCAGCTACTCAGAACCAAGGATAGTATTCAGCGAAACATACCACTTTGAATCTAATAGAAGGCGTTAAGTATTTTTTACTTGCTTTTATGAGCTTCGATTACATGTCAGTATTGTAAATAGGTCTGAATTTTAACGCATGCGACACTTTATCTTTGTACATGTTGTCTTCTTTGTTCTTTGGCCTCTTTCTTCCGCAGTTGCACATATACAGTTTGTATAGATTAACTGCCGAATTTAGTTAGCTCAGTGAAACTGCTGTGTGCAAATGCAGTCGCTCAACACATACACAGGGAAGACAAAGAAGAATGGAATGAGAACCGTGAATAATGAAAAGAATAAAAACTTTTTATAATAATAAGTAAAGCATGCGGACTGTGAATAATCAAAACGAACAAAATTGAAATAAAAAATCCATATGTCATTCAAGATGGTTTTAAAAAAATCGAAACGCGTCTGCTCTTAATAAGACATTCGTTAAAGACGGCAATTAACCTACAAAACTATGTCTTTGTGTTTGTAGTATAAAAAAGTACCCCGTATCCACTGCCTACAACTGCAGATACAATTATAGTCATACGACGTATGATGGGTTACTTAGGAGGAGCTAACTGGAGACTAGTATTCTACACCTACATCTAGAGACAAACTCCGCAAATCACCGTATGGTGGACGTAGAGGGTGTCAGTCTTTTCCCTTCCGAATCCACTCGCAAATGGAGCGAGGGAGAACGACCATCCATATGCTTGCGTACGAGTCCTAATATCTCTTATCTTGTCTTCACGATCCTTAGAATCGTACTGCAGTCAGCTGAAAATGCCTTTTTTCTATGTTTTCTCAGAAGTGTTTCGCGAGAAGGTCATCTTCCCTCCACGGATACCAATACGAGTTTACGAAGAATTTCACGAGTTATCAGCAAACAGTCGCAAACTGCAGGTCACCCTATCCATCAGACTGCAAGAAGTGTTCTGTCACACCTCTCTGGGATACCCCTGACGATACCGTTGTCTCTGATGAGCACTCGCCGTGAAGTGTTCTGTCACACCTCTCTGGGACACCCCTAACGATATCGTTGTCTCTGATGAGGAAGACGTTCTGATCTCTATCGTTGAGCCTGAAATGTAACCACGGACGCTACGAAGAATCATATGCAATGGCATCGAAGAAATTGGACTGCTCCTGCCGCAAATGTGGAGAAGAAAAAGATCTTCATGGAAACAAGCGACGGTCCCCGAATGTGGGATGTAGTGGACCATTCAGTGTGAAAAAAATAGTGTACATCAACATTATTCAGATTATAGTCGAATTACATTCAGATTCTGGAAATCAGACAGTACCTAGCTCTCCCACCGCAGAGAGAAGAAACCTTAAAGGAATATTATTTTATTAACAATGTTGTGTGTTTTCATAGCTGCTACATATCGGGTTAGTGCGAGATAACACGAAACTAGCCAGTGTTGTTCAAGTTCATAATGGCATACTCGCTATGCAGATTCGTGACCGGCATGCGTGTGACTTGAATATGTTCAAATGGTTTTTATTTATATTGTCTTGACTGCAAAAATTAATAAGAAGGATGGCCAGTTTAAATTGTTTAGCAACAACGTGTATCGAAAACCGACACACACGGATCACCCTGCACAAACTATCAAACCACCACCCGAGCCAGAAAAGAGGCATGATTAATATGCTCGTAATGCGGGCAGCCGCAGCCGCAGCACCTCAGACGAGAAATGCAACACCTGGAAAGTGTTCTGAGGAGCAATGGGTACTCCACAAATTATATTAGAAGTGTAACAGAGCCAAACACTCGGCGAAGTAAGGAACCAGAAAAAGAAATGTCGGGTACGGCCCTTCTGCCATACATTCCCAGAGTGACGGACAGAATCGGCCGTGTATTACGCAAACACGACGTAAAGACGATTTTCAAACCGACAAGGAAGATTAAAGAGCGTCTTAGATCGGCAAAGGAGAAAAGGGACCCACTTGCAATGTCGGGAATATACCGTTTACTATGCACATGCGGACAAGTTTACGTCGGAATGACTGGACGATCAGTCAACACCAGGATCAAAGAACATATGCGACATTGCAGGTTGGGGCAGATGGAGAAATCGGCCATAGCAGAGCACGCACTGAGTGAGAGCGACCACGAAATAAAATTCGCTGACGCGGAAGTTCTGGCTGTAGAGAAGCACTATCACACCCCTTGTTCAGAGAAGCTGTAGAAATACAAAAACACGAGAACAGCTTCAACAAGAAAGAGGAAAGCCTTAAGGTAAACCGATCCTGGCTTCCCGTACTGCAGCGAACGACCATCGCAGGTAGCAAGAGGAGAACCGCACCGGAAATGACCGCGGAGAAGCCCTCGGACGTTGGCGCGCCAGCTACATATAGTCTGCGGCCGCGAGCTCGGCTCCAGTTCATCACCGGCAATGGAGGGTCAAGCTTTGACAATGCCAGCCAGTCCTGCTGGCGAAACGTCCGTAAAATCATCAGATGAACGTCGGCCGATGAACCCGAGACGCAAACCAATAGGCAGTTTGACAACAAGTGGCCACGAAAGCCTTAACACTTTTGAACAGCCATTAAGTTTGTTACAGAATAAAGAGTCTGCATCAGTACCATTAAGCTTGCGACGGAGCACATATCATCATCAGATCCAATAATCTTGTTTTAGTACTGGTGACAACGTACAGAGTTTCACGTATCGGAGTAAAGATCAGAGCATACTTGTATGATGTGACCATTATAGTGACGTGTTACTCCACAACAAGCTTAACGGTACTGATGGTGGCTGCTTAGCAGTTGAAACTTCGTGAATATTATATAATGTGCTCCATAGAGAATGTCTAGTTTTAAGAAATTTGAATATGTGGTGCTATGATTTTGTAAGAGAATTAAAATATTTTTTTTACATACAATGTGATTCAGCTGCCCCTAGCTCAGGGAGTTACGCAGCTTGCGATGCCTTCAAATACCACGTGCAAGATTTGTACATTCTCTTGCTCGTTGCACCCAAACTATTATTTATTTATTGACTTATTTAACCTGGCAAGACTAGGGCCATCAGGCCCTCTCTTACATCTAACCAGGCATTCTACTTATTTTACATTCATATGCTTTAGTAGGCATGTTAAACTACTTCTAGTACAAAAAGTGAAATAAACAATTAGAAAGGTACACCTGGAAAAATACATACACATAGAGTTTATATTCGTAGATCATAAGTACTGTTATAATTAGACATTATTGAAGAGACAGATTTTAGATAGGAATGCTGGCAGCAGGGAGTATGAGGGAGACTCATGGTGAAGGGAGGAGAGGAATAGAGAGACATGATGAAACATAATTAAGGAAATATAAAGGAAAAGAAGATTGCGTGGCTAATAGAGACAGATGAAGAGGAAGGCACCTCAGGAGCAAGATAGGAGACGCTAGCTTTGCTATTTGACAGATGAGAGGATTGGCCTTGTACATTGATTTTGTGGAGAACTTTATGAGGTTGTAGGTTGTAGGTAATGCTTCAACTTCTTCTTAAAAGCAGCAGGAGATTGAATTTTGCGCAAGGTATGGGGCAGTTTGTCCCAGAGGCGAACAGCGGCAACTGAGAAGGAGTTTGCAAAAGTTTTTATTTTGCGAGTGGGCACAGTTAGGATACCAAATGAGAGTGACCTCGTGTTTAGATTATGATGGCATGACAGGTACTGAAGCAAGGTACTGGGCTGCTTGCGCGACGAGGAGTCGGTGAAGTAGACATAGAGTGTGGTAGTCACGCAATTTGTCCGGCCGCAGCCACCGTAGCTCGGAGTATGAAGCACTAACATGATCATATCGGCGAATGTCGCAGATGTAACGCACACAGGCATTCATGGTTAGCTCTAGCCGTCTTTTGTTTTCACTACTCATGCCTTGCTGAATCACATCACAATAGTGGAGGTTCGGTAGAACGAGTGCTTGCACGAGCTGGCGTTTCAAGTCCTGTGGAAATATGTTCCGAAACTTTTTGAGAGCATAGAGACAAGCAGACGTCTTTCGGCACACTGCGACTGTATTCTCCGCCCAGTTGTGATGCTCATCCAAAGTTACACCCAAGTCCTTCACTGTTTTCTGATATGGTATTGGAGTACCGTCGAGCAGAATAGGAGGTAGCCGTTCGCGGAAATCTGAGCTTATTAACTTCTGATGGGCTATTAAGATTACCTGCGTCTTTTTTGCATTTAGTTTAAGCCCCAGGTTTTTCGCCCATGTCACTACTGAAGACGATCATCATTCATCTGAGCGATTGCAGTGTTTACATCTTCAGGTCTGACGCTTAGGTAGAGCTGGAGGTCGTCGGCATAGAAATGATATTTACAGGAGGACAGAACCGACGACATATCGTTGACATATAAAGAAAACAAAAGTGGTCCTAAGACTGATCCTTGTGGCACTCCCGAGGAAACATGTTTCCAGGAAGGTTTTTCATTTACGCAGACAACACATTGCTGTCTGTTTTTTAAGTAGCCTTCAAACCATCTCATTGCACTATCAGAGAAATTAAGCTGTTGCATTTTTCTGAGCAATATATCAAAGTTAACAGTGTCAAAAGCTTTGCTGAGGTCCAGTAGCGTCAATATTGTTGCCTTTCGATTGTCGATGGCATATTTCAGGTCATCAGTTACTTTAATTAGGGCAGTGTTTGTGCTGTGATGTTTACGGAAACCGGATTGAAATTTGTCATATAGGCTGAATTCATGCAAGTGTTCAGTGATTTGGTCATGAACAATATATTCAAGTGCTTTGGAAACAGCAGGCAGTATGCTAATTGGTCGGTAATCACTAGGCAGTTGCGGGTTTTCGAACTTAAGGATGGGTAGAATTATGCTTCTTTTCCATGCAGTGGGGTATATTCCGTTCACGAGGGAAAAATTAAATATGTCAGTTAAGACAGGTACTAAGATATCGGCAACATTCTTAATCATGGTTATACCGATACTGTCGTTGCCTATTGCATCAGAAGAGATTCTCGTTATTGCTTTTCTTGCCGTATTTGTAGTTACATGTTTTAGATGGAAGGTATCGTTGTTAGTAATACTGTGTGGGGATTCTTGTGGACGGTAATTATCAGCCGTGCGGGTATTCAGAGGTGCAGAGAAGAATTCATTTAATTCGTTAGCTGACACATGAAACGTAGTTTCCGATTTTGCCTTTCCGACCCCCAAGCTACGGAGATTCTTCCATAGAGTCGTGGGCGTCAGATCGCTGCATACAAGGGAGCGAGCGTGCCTGATTTTAGCACTGCGAATGCATTGTTTCACTCTGTTCCGTAGCTTTCTATATTCTTCGAAACGCTCGGGTTTCGGATCTGCCTTGAAACGCCTGTGGGTAGCACCCCTGTTAGTCATCATTTGACGTAATTCAGCTGTCAGCCATGGAGCAGGAGATTTTCTTACACGGATTGTGCGCACAGGTGCATGTTTGTCATAGAGGGCAGTGAGTTTATCACCAAGTTCATTAATTTTGTCGTCGATTGTAGGTTCTCTGATTATTTGATGCCATGAGATTTCTGAGCAATCGGCTGTTAGAGCGTCAAGGTCAATACGTTTCATGTTCCTACAAGTTATGTAACGCAATTTGATTCTTGGGGGCTGCACGGGGTAGGCCAGGAATATTACATCATGTGCTGAGAGGCCAGGGGCCGATGTTTGACCAACATCTCTTACTTTGTCAGTCTGTTTCGTTGCGAGTACGTCTATAAGAGTATTAGTCATACAGAAAAAAATTAACTTTACATTTTCGTAGGAAATTTAATGTTGTTACATCGTGTGTAGGGAAACTTTTTGGCTTGAGGCCATGGTTTTCAGGCTCTTCAAGAAAAACATGTTTGATGGTCACTTTTGTACGTTTCTCTTGAATGATTCGAAAACTGCGACCTCTAGCGGAAACGAATCCCAGCAAGAAAGTTAACTGGATTAAATTTCCTACAAAAAGAACCTGTTCATTTTTGCTACAGGACTGACAGTTTGCATGCAGCGAGTGAGAGAATTTGAAATTCTTGTGCATGGTGCCGGCCGGAGTGGCCGAGCGGTTCTAGGCGCTGCAGTCGCAGGTTCGAATCGTGCCTCGGGCATGAATGTGGGTGATGTCCTTAGCTTAGTTAGGTTTAAGTAGTTCTAAGTTCTAGGGGACTGATGACCTCAGAAGTTAAGTCCCATAGTGCTCAGAGCCATTTGAACCATTTTTTTTTTTTTTGAACTTGTGCATGATATTTGAAGGCGTTGGTGGTTCCATAAAACCAAGTAGCGGTGGCAACTATATCACCCTGTATTGTACGAGTGCCTGTGAGGTTGTAAAAATCAGAGCAATAATTTTAAAAAATCCTAGTCTTTGTTCGTATGACAGCTCATGATCGAATTCCTGAAGGCGGGGGATTAATTTATCGAAACTGGCAGCCTTAATAAGGAATATTACGGCGGAGGCGATTTTCAGTTACTGGTATTACTTCATTTTCCGAGTATGCGTCCTGTGCGCGTATCAGCAGTAGTTTTGAACAAAGCTGTTTGCAGTAAATACGTACAACCCAGTTCCAAATCAAGTGAACACCACTGTCAACACAACGAAACGTCCACAGAGCCATGGCATCTGTGTCTACGTTTGCGTTCTCCCGAGCGGTCTGCATTTCAGGAACGATTTTCGCTGTGTGACGAACAGTATGGACAAGGAAGGGAAACAAAAACGTGTCTCTAGTGAGGTAGAGCGAGGACAAAAAGAGAGAGAAAGGGAGAGAGAGAGAGAGAGAGAGAGAGAGAGAGACAGGAAGATAATTCCGCTAGATTTATGCGAGTCGTGAAACGGCGAACGGATTTTTGATGGCATTAGGCAGCTGCGCTCGCTGCTCGTTAGCGTGGGACGGGCAGCGCAGTATAAACAGAGAGGCGGCTCTTGCCGGAGCGGGGTATCTGGCGGCGTCGGCCGGCGTTGCGCATCAATCACGCCGACAGACGGCGGATAACGCATCCCGGGAGCCGCTGTCACGGCAGACTCCGGCCGCCGAACAGAAAAACGAAGCGCGGTTGCGGTTGCGCGAGTCACGCTTCGCCCCCGCTCGGCTTTTCGGCGTGTAGCGAGCGGGCCGCAACCATCGCCGCACTGGCTGTCAGCGGTCGGAGAGTCAATTTCCAGGACAAGTGAATGAACGAGGGAAGAACGTGTTGGTCAGTCTGGTTGGTTGCACTTGTTAACTGACGCGTACGGCGCGCGAAGGAGTATAAAACTGCGCAGATGCCAGCAGGACTTCCGCACTGAGGGTTTGGTACAAACTTCATTACATATATACACTGAAGAGGCAAAGAAAGTGGTACACTTGCCTAATCTCGTGTGAGGCCACCGTTAGCACGCCGAAGTACCACAACACGATTTGACATGGACTTTACAAATATCTGGGCAGTGGCCTTGCCTCAGTGGATACACCGATTCCCGTCAGATCACCGAAGTTAAGCGCCGTCGGGCGTGGCCGGCACTTGGATTGGTGACCATCCGGATCTACATGCGCTGTTGCCATTTTCGGGGTGCACTCAGCCTCGTGATGCCAATTGAGGAGCTACTCGACCGAACTCTAGCGGCTCCGGAGAAAGAAAACCATCATAACGACCGGGAGAGAGGTGTGCTGACCACACGACCCTCCTATCCTCAACTGAGGATGACACGGCGGTCGGATGGTGCCGATGGGCCACTTGTAGCCTGGAGACGGAGTGCTTATTACAAATATCTGAAGTAGTTCCGGAGGGAATTGACACCATGAATCTTCCAGGTCTGTCCATAAAATCGTAACAGTACGAGTGGGTTGAAATCTCTTCTGAACAGATTGTTGCAAAGCATCCCAGATATGGTCAATAATATTCATGTCTGAGGAGTTTGGTGGCCAGCTTAAGTGTTCAAACTGAGGAACGTGTTCCTGGAGCCACTCTGTGGCTCTATTGTACTGCCGGAATTGCCCAAGTCCGTTGGAAAGCACATTGGACATGAATAAATGCAGGTGATAGGCCAGGATGCTTACGCACGTGTCACCTGTCAGAGTCGTATCCAGGCGTATCACGGGTCCCATATCACTCCAACTCCACACGCCCCACACCATTACAGAGCCTTCACCAGCTTGAACAGTTCCTTGCTGACATTCAGGGTCGATGGATTTATGAGATTGTCCCGATACCCCTACACGTCCATCCGGTCGATACAGTTTGAAGGTCGTCCGACCAGGCAACATAATTGTAGTCATCAAAAGTCCAATGTCGGTGTTGACGGCCCCAGGCGAGGCGTAAGCACGAGTGGGCCTTCGGCTCCGGAAGTCCATATCGATGATGTTTCGTTGAATGGTTCGCACACTGACACTTGCTGATCGCCCAGCATTGAAATCTGCAGCAATCTGCGGAAGGGTTGCCCTGTTGTCGCGTTGAACGATTCTCTTCAGTCGGCGTTGATTCCGTTCTTGCCGGATCTTTTACCGGCCACAGCGATGTCGGAGATTCGGTGTTTCCCCCACTTCATCGCTACCTCGGAAATGCTGTGTCCCATCGCTCGTGCGCCGACTGTAACAACACGTTCAAACTCACTTAAATCTTGATAACCTGCCATTCTAGTAGCAGTAAGCGACATGAGAACTGCGCCAGACACTTGTTGTCTTATATTGGCGTGCCGACCGCATCGCCGTATTTTGCCCTGTTTAAATATCTCTGTATCTGAATACGCATGCCTATACCAGTTTATCTGGCGCTTCAGTGTAGATGGTTCAAATGAGTCTAAGCACTATGGGACTTAACATCTGAGGACATCAGTCCCCTATAACTTAGAACTACTTAAACCTAACTTACCTAAGTACATCACACACATCAATGCCCGAGGCAGGATTTGAACCTGCGACCGTAGCGGTCGCCCGGTTCCAGACTGAAGCGCGTAGATACGCTCGGCCACATCGGCCGGCCGCCACTAGCCGATATTGCGCTTCTTCAGAATCCTGCCACGCAAGCGATACACACTGCAGGTGTAACATGCTCCGTACCACGGCAGCTAACAATGTACCAGGTGGTTATAATTAAACTTTCTTATTTAACACGTTATAACACGGAAACTAATTACCGTACGAGGACCAAACTTGTACACGGGGAACAGAAATAATGCAGAATCATTTCATTTGAAACACTTTTAATGCGCTCCTACGGTACTTCATACCATTACATACCGGTACCATTTCTGCTACGGAAGGGGCTCAATATGGCGCGCATCAGTGTCCAGAAGAGCCTGAAAGCGCAGGATTGCATTCTGCACAGCAGGATGAAGCATGTCGGTAGGTATGCTCACTACCTCTCTTGATATGATGGACTTCAGCACATGTGTGAATGTTTCCTTGGTAAACGCGGTCCTTCAAGTAGCTGTACAACCAGAAATCACATGGAGTGAGCCGGCCGATGTGGCCGAGCGGTTCTAGGCGCTTCAGTCTGGAGCTGCGCGACCGCTTAGGTCGCAGGTTCGAATCCGACCTCGGGCATGGATGTGTCTGATAGCCTTAGGTTAGCTACATTTAAGTAGTGCTAAGTTCTAGGGGACTGATGACCTCAGATGTTAAGTCCCATAGTGCTCAGATCCATTTGAACCATCTGAACAGAGAATGAGATCAGGTGATCGTGCTGGCCAAGCATTTGGAAACGATCACCTGATAATTCGATGATTTCCAAATGTGTTTCGGAGAAGCAGCGAACTTCACGAGGGATGTATGATGGGACCCCATCTTGCATGAAAACTGTTTTGTTCAACCTGTCTCTCTCCCGTAGGGCGGATATGATATGCTGGCGAAGCATACGCAGTAACGCTGACCAGCCACACTGCACGTCCCTGAGCGCCAACCTGTTCAAAAACGAATGGGCCAATGGTGACCGTAGGCGTGAAGCCATGCCATTAGGTGGCACGTTCACCATCAAAGACGGCTATGAGAACCGGAAAATAACCGGCGTCGCCTTTATAGACTTGACAGCCGCATATGACACCGTCAACTTACGTCTGCTAATGAAGAAGCTGTATGCCATTACCAGGGACTTTAAATTCACATCTACAGTTAGAAGTCTGTTAGAGAACCGTAGGTTCTCTGTGGAATTCCAAGAGATGCATAGCAGGTGGCGGGCCCAGAAAAATGGTCTCCCTGAAGGCAGCGTGCTGGCACCCTTAGTTTTTAACATATACACCAACGATCAACCACTGTCAGCTGGTACGGAAAACTATATCTACGCCGATGACCGTGCTATGGCCGTACAGGGTGACTTCTTTGAGGATGTTGAGACAAAGCTCACGGATGCGCTAGACATGCTCTGTCAGTACTACGCCGACAATCAACTCAAGCCGAACCCTAGCAAAACACAAGTTTGCGCCTTCCATCTCCGTAACAAGCAGGCATCCCGTAAGCTGCGTGTCTTCTGGAAGGACACACTCCTCGAACACTGCGTCAACCCCAAATACCTAGGAGTAACCCTAGACAGGGCTCTGACGTATAAACAGCACTGTATTAACACCAAAATGAAGGTGAGCGGCAGAAATAATATTCTTCGGACGATAACGAACTCCTCCTGGGGCGCAAAGCCAGAGGTAGTGAGGACCACAGCACTGGCAGTTTGCTTCCCAGCAGGCGAATATGCAAGCAGTGTCTGGTACAACTCTACCCACGCTAAACAGGTCGACATTGCTCTGAACGAGACCTGCAGGCTCGTCACTGGATGTCTGAAACCGACGCCAACAGACAAGCTCTACCATCTTGCTGGGATTGCACCTCCTGCAGTGCGAAGAGAAGCGGCAGCCTATAGTGAAAGAGAGAGGGCTGAGATGGCAGAGAGCCACCCCCTCCACAAAACTCAGCCAGCCACCAAACGCTTGAAATCTAGACGCAGTTTTCTCAGAGCAACCGAAGATTTTAGCGACCAACCTGGATCTAGGGTGGAGAGATGGAAGCGGTCGGGAGAAGGGCACTGGATGGAACCAAAGGAAGAATTGTCACCAGGTTACGATGAGGACTGGGTGGTCTGGAGATCACTAAACAGGCTACGCACCAACACTGCACGGTCAAGAGATAACCTTCTGAAGTGGGGATGTTCTACTACATCTAACCTCTGCGACTGTGGAGAGGTGCAGACGACCCAGCACATGTATAACTGTCCTGAACGTCCTTCACACTGCACTTTAGACGATCTGATGTTGGCAACCCCAAATGCTGTCGACGTAGCCCGCTTATGGGCCAAATGCCTATAACATTTTGTTTCTGTGCACACATATTTGTATATATATTTTATATATATTTTCATATGCCTGTAATTAATTTTTTTTCTGTGTGCTATTCATTTTTTTATATTCCTGTATCCATGGTGCTTCTGACACGAATAAAAAAAACCATCAAAGGAACTTTATGCAAAGTGACTGGAGGTGAAGATCTCCGCACACGGCATTTCTCACCTCGCCCGCCAGAGAAAAATGAGCTTCGTCTGCCCATAGGATGGTCGAAGGCCAGACGTCGTCAACTTCAATCCTTGCAAGAAAGTGGAGGGCGAAATCAACACGTCGTTGCGCGTCCTGTGCTGCAAGCTGCTGTACGATGTGGGTCTTGTACAGATACCATTTGAGAATAGTTCGACGCACCTTCCGTACAGTGGACTATGGGATGTTTAACTGTCGTGACACAGCACGCGCACTGCCTGACAATCGGAAACTGCTCGCAGCGTTGTCTGCCATAGGAACAGCGATTTCACCAACCACCTGTGGTGCAACCGGTCGTTGGCCTCTTCCCGGAGCGACGTGCAGTTCTCCTGATGATTCGAACTTCTTCGTGATGCTTCGCACAGCTGGTGGAGAAAGAAGAGCCTTCCGTAATCCTTTCAGCCGGCGTTATTCTCGAAGTGCAGCTGCAACATCACTGTTGTTTTAATAATAGAACTTCACCAGTAATGCCCAGCTCCTTTTGTCCAAGCTCGTGTTGAGACGTCAACAAGTGCACTGCGACTGGCCAGGTGTGTGAGACTATTAATCAGGATGACTGATCACAGCATGGAACTGTGCGTTGGCGCTGTGACACATGGAAATCATGCACCCCATACTCTGGACGTTAATGCTACCAAGTTCGGTACTAGTACAGTAATTAGTTTCCGTGTTATAACGTGCTAAATAGGTAAAGTTTACTTATAATAAGCACCAGGTGTATATGTGCGGAGTTGGTCGATAAAAGTACACTACTGGCCATTAAAATTGCTACACCACGAAGATGACGTCCTACAGATACGAAATGTAACCTACAGGAAGAAGATGCTGTGATATGCAAATGATCAGCTTTTCAGAGCATTCACACAAGGTTGGCGCCGGCGGCGACACCTACAACGTGCTGACATGAGGAAAGTTTCCAACCGATTTCTCATACACAAACAGCAGTTGACCGGCGTTGCCTGGTGAAACGTGGTTGTGATGCCTCTTGTGAGGAGGAGACATGCGTACCATCACGTTTCCGACTTTGATAAAGGTCGGATTGTAGCCTACCGCGATTGCCGTATATCGTATAGCGACATTGCTGCTCGTATTCGTCGAGATCCAATGGCTGTTAGAAGAATATGGAATCGGTGGGTTCAGGAGGGTAATACGGAACGCCGTGCTGGATCCCAACGGCCTCGTATTACTACCAGTCGAGATGACAGGAATCTTATCCGCATGGCTGTAACGGATCGTGCAGCCACGTCTCGATCCCTGAGTCAACAGATGGGGACGTGTACAAGACAACAACCATCTGCACGAACAGTTCGACGACGTTTGCATCAGCATGGACTATCAGCTCGGAGACCATGGCTGCGGTTACCCTTGACGCTGCATCACAGACAGGAGTGCCTGCGATGGTGTACTCGACGACGAACCTGGGTGCACGAATGGCAAAACGTCATTTTTTCGGATGAATCCAGGTTCTGTTTACAGCATCATGATAGTCGCATCCGTGTTTGGCGACACCGCGGTGAACGCACATTGGAAGCGTGTACTCGACATCACCATACTGCCGTATCACCCGGCGTGATAGTACGGGGTGCCATTGGTTACACGTCTCGGTCACCTCTTTTTGGCATTGACGGCACTTTGAACAGTGGACGTTAGATATCAGATGTGTTAGGACCCGTGACTCTACCCTTTATTCGATCCCTACGAAATCCTACATTTCAGCAGGATAATGCACGACCGCATGTTGCAAGTCTTGTACAGTCCTTTCTGGATACAGAAAATGTTCGACTGCTGCCTGACCAGCACATTCTCCAGATCTCTCACCCATTGAAAACGTCTGGTCAATGGTGGCCGAGCAACTGGCTCGTCACAATACACCAGTCACTACTCTTGATGAACTGTGGTATCGTGTTGAAGCTGCATGGGCAGCTCTACCTGTACACGCCATCCAAGCTCTGTTTGACTCAATGTCCAGGCGTATCAAGGCCGTTATTACGGCCAGAGGTGGTTGTTCTGGGTACTGATTTCTGAGGATCTATGCACCCAAAGTGCGTGAAAATGTAATCACATGTCAGTTCCAGTACAATATATTTGTCCAATGAATACCGGTTTGTCATCTGCATTTCTTCTTGGTATAGTACTTTTAATGGCCAGTAGTGTAATATAAACTTCATTATCCTTATTAACTTCGCTACTGTTGCCTAAATGGAAAATCCTTGACACACTCAGCACTGGTGGCAGACGTGTCCACCTCGTAAAAATTGCATAGACCCTTCCGTCTGCGGTGTAATTTGTCTAATCTTGCCTCCGCGGTCCTAATGTCAGCTGCATATAGCGTGGGGTAGTTGGCCTCTATCTTCAAGTGTCTGCCAGTTCAGTTTTTCCGGTGTCTCCGCTACGCTCACCCACGAGCCAGACAGACCTGTGTACCTCCAATATTCCCTGTTAGTCCTCTCTGGCGTGCGTCCATCACACATTAGCAATAAGCCACTACGGTTTGAATGAGTGTTTTGTAAGCAGTCTCTTTTGTGCACTGACTGCACTTTCCCAATATGCTGCTTTACCTGCAACTAAACCTATGTGATCATTTTAAAAGAAAAAGAATGAAATTAAAAGAAAAGCCGACGCTCCTCGAAGGAATTATTCAAATAGGACGAAAATCGGTAGACGTGGTGTACATGAACAGACAAATAAATGAATACAATTGGATGATTTATTCAAGGGTAAGGGTGTCACAAACTGAGCAAGTCAATAACGCACTGGTCCACCTATGGCAATTATGCAAGCAGTTATTCGGCTTGGCGTTGATTGACGAAGTTGCTGGATGGTCTCCTGAGGAATATCGTGTCAGATGGTGTCCATTTGGAGCATTATATCGTCAAAAGGCCGAGACGTTAGAGGACTACGCCCTTAATGCTCGAAACGTTCTTAATTGGGGAGAAAGCAACCTTGCTGGACAAGGTAGGGTCTAGCAAGCACAAAGACAAGCGGCAGATAGTCTCGCCACGAGCCAGGGGCCACCCCCTCGCTGAAATGTAATTCCACTACGGCTTCCCATGAGGAGCAACAATATGGAGCGTAGAATATCGTTGACGTACCGCTGTGTGCTGAGACTGCCGCAGATTTCGACCAAAGCGGTCCTGCTATGAAATGAAATGGCGCCCCAGGCCATCACTCCTGCTTGTCAGGCCGTATGGCGAACAACGATCAGGTTGGTATCCAGCCGCTATCCAGGGCGTCTCCAGACACGTCTTCGGCTTGGAATCTCATTGCCTGCAATATGTCTTCAGTGATAAGTCCCGCTTCGAACTGAGCCCAGATTACAGCGAATAAAACTTACTATAATGACAAAACATGGATAACGCGTTATTCACTTGCTCAGTTTGTGAAGCTCTTTATCTTGAAAAAATCATCCAAATTTTCTGCAATCGTAATATTTTGTTTTCGTTTACATCGTCTCATGACAGTTGTTACACACATGCATTTGTTGATTTTTAACTGTCTCTCCTCGATACTATTGTCGCAGGATAGTACGTTAACTCCTGTTTTGAAGTGAACGATTATTGATTTATGAACGTTTAAAGCAAGTTGTCAGTCTTAGCACCACTTTGAAAACTTGTCAAGACCTGATGAATTGCGCAAGTTGGGCAGCCATACTGGATATTTTTTTAGATATGCTGTAAAACAGTTCATTCGAAAGGCGCAAGCTGCGTCTTTGCTTCAGGGTGTGTCCTATGTAATCAACAGATCAGTCAAGTCGTGTTATAAATTTTTATGATGTTAGGATGCTGATAATTATGGATAATTACATGTAATGCTTTTACGAATTTTAGCGGAGGCTATGCAGGTAATATTAACACTTTAAATACCTGGCTGCTGTAATATATGGATAACGTACAAAATGGCATGGTTTTAGATGGTTTAAATTGATCGGGACGGCAAGTTCAGCTAAAGTGCAATTTTTCTGTTGAACGTATTGAAGACGTTGTGGCGAAACATGCCCTGTATCGTGTGTGAGATACAGAGGCGAGCGAGTGTACCATGTCACCACAACGCATCTGTGCGTAGCACACAAGTATGGAACCATTATTTAAGAATGAAATTAAAAATTAAAGTTGCTTTTCCAAACTTTGTCAGCATGTGCTGTAGTATATTAATTTTTAACTGTCAAATCACAAATTGATCAGATGAATATTTCTCCCTAAATACATCGTTTGAAGAAAAAAATAAGTAGCGCTAAATAATAAGGTCAGGGACCAAAAAACTGGTCATAATGTGCAGATGTAAGTCAAAATTAACTGGTACAGGTCTCAACATGATTAAAGCAATATTTTGGTCAGAATCCACGTTTTTGAGAAAAATTGAAGGCGCTAAATATTAGACGTACAAATACGAACATTTGTATGAAGCTTCAGTTCAACATAAAAATAATAACTACGTGACCCCACTGAGCCACCTCTAATAGTTTTCGAATAATTTACTGAAAACTAAATTTGGAACAAAAGTCCGCATTTGTAGTAGATTAAGTATCTGTTATATTAATACTAGAAAGTTCTGATTACAGCACGTGATGATACCTGTTAAATAATAAAGCTAAAACAAGTTTCAAGGTCTGGATGTAAATAATAACAAACACAATGTCTCTTAAATTTGTATTTCAGAGATAATTTTCTACTGTTAGTTCCATTCTAAAAATTCTAGATGGCTAAGTTTAAATACAGGCGAGCTAAAAAAAATTCTGTGATTTTAACCAACAGAACTAAATTCATACAAAAATTACGAAAATTCAAAATTAATACACAACACTGTTATAAAATATTATGGGTCTGAAAAAGCGGCCGTTTAGAGGATACTACCAAAGCCCATAGAGCGGATGACAGCAGGTGTTCCCTTGGCCGTCCGCTGCGCCCGCATATTAATACGGCCTGAGAGGCAAGGTTTCACTTCACTTTGCACACAGCCACCGTACGATCGGCGTCAGTCAAACGCCGGAGTACCTGCTGCCTCGGATGACGTCAGAGACAGGTTGTTACTAAACGTATGCTTTCAGTAATAATAGAAAGTGAACTCGAGAGGACTGTAAACCATCGTGGATAGCTTAGATTTCGTGGAAGTGTCTGTTAGTGTGCTGCCCATAATCTTAACAAACCTCGTGGCAAGTGGTGACAATTATTTTCCACTTTTGGGGCGAGTATTTTTATCAGAAGGCAGGGCGAAGGACAGTTTAATAGGAACTTACAATATAGGTCGCTTAGAATAGAGGGATTAACATAGAGAATATTACAATGTTGTGCGTGTGATACTTTATCAAATACACCTATAATTAGAAAATATCTTCACTTATAATCATACTCCTGATCCCGCGGAGCTAATAGAGAATAGAAATATTTGTTTCAGTGGGCTTAACAGGAATGTTGACTTGCAGTCTGGAAACTATAGTCAGTATGTTTTCTATCGTTTTCTGGCTGACCAAAGAAACAGTTTCGAGGCCCTCGTAAAAGACGGCAAACAATATTCTAATATTTCCTCCTATTACTTTTGATTGAATATTAAATTTATTATTAACATACCACCCCACAACGTGTACATCAAATGACAAGAAAAGGCAAAATTTATGTTTGCAATGACTATAAAAGTAATTAAATTTGACGGATTATGACGAGTCGGTAGCCTTTGACTATATTCGTTGGGGCTTGTAAATATATCACACGTGGATTAGCTTCCTGCATCTTCTGCACTCAGATTCATCTCTCCATCGGCGTAATGTAGAGAGCGTTACGGTATAACGCCATCCATGTGCTGTCGGTACTTTCAACATGGTTCTTTTTGAATAGTTGATAGGTGTGAAGCACCACTTGTCAGTAATGTATTATGAAAATAACTAGCCATTGGTGGAACGACGACACGCGGCCACACAAGGAAGTGGTCCTAGCTTCTAGGACCTCAGTTTCATTGTATTCCATGGATACCTCTGTTACTCTTCAAAGAGCAAGAGCGATGGCGATCTAGTACGACCACTTTACTGTTTCCTCATAAGGATAATTTTATAGTCGGTAACAATACCCATCTCCCGCTATTAGGAATATTCAGGAGTCACCATTCCTGAACATTCCTAATAATAGGAACTCGGTATGATGTACAAGCATGCGGATACTAGCGTGGCGCGACCTCCATCCACCGTAAAAGTCATATAACTTTCCGTATTTCTTATCTTCTTTCGAGAGGAGGGAGTTGGAAATGTCTGTCATTTCACATACATTTACTTTTACATGGTTGTCCTACATTATTTGACGTAACTACCCACGTGGATTCTTCTACGACACAGCTGATTTGGTTCCTCATCTTTATCCATTCGAAGCTAATGATTCCGACATAGACGAGATGGTTTCGTCCAGCTTCCATTTTGAGAATATTTCAGTACTGCATCACGCTATACTCATATGAGTCAGTTAGAATGTTTGATTCGATTGAGAATCAATTCCCAAACGCAACGTTTATTCTGCAGCATAATGGCGAATAAGAGAACCTTCCTGTCATGGACATAGTTTTCCTGACAGTGGTTCGAACTTAGTACATTTCCCCGTGGAGCGAAGAAGCCGTAATTCAGATATGAACAAACAATTTAATGAACACAAGAAGTCAGAAAACGATGATGTAATGTGTAGCAGAATTTCACGTTTCTTCTAGTATTCAGTCTTTGTGGTAAAACCTACAAACAATACCGGAATATGTGAGAAGATCGTCTTACAGAACTAAGAGACTGGCATCTAGCAACGTTTAAAAGCAGATACTTGTGAGTTACGCAAATTAATGTAATACCTTCATTATTCTGCCCCTTCTTTGTCCAGAAATGCGAAATAATTAAATAAAATACAGAGAAGCAAAAATACTCCATTTCCGCGGCACGGCACTGTCGAGGTGACGAAGTAAACTAGATGATGGCTAAAGTGGAAGCATTGAATAAGAAAACCCACAGACAAAACTTTTAGACAAAGTGACACAAACGTCTTGAGAACTGCGTTGACAGGAACAATCTAATTCGACAAGAACGATGTGGTTGAGACAAGTCTTTCTCATATAGCGCTATGAATCGTGAAGGGGAAATATAAGAAGCCAAGAAGAGCCTGGAGGAGTTGTCCCCCCAGGGAACCTCGCCGGCGGCAGTGAGGAGGCCATATTCCCGTGAGGGCGGAACTTTTATTCTGTTCGCTAGAAGCAGCTACGTCGTTTCCCCGAAGTACCTTGCGGACAAATAATTTATTATATGAAGGAGCGACCTGTGCTGCTCGTTGGTCGCTGCTCTTCTTTTTGCCATTGATCCGCGCCGACACTTGTAGCTATGAATACCAAAGCGGATAACACAATACACTTTCAGTTTGCGAATGTGACCCGCAGCAGTCGTCTGTTTTCCTCGTACATCGAGGCTGTTTCGTCATCGCATTGTGTTTGATGACTTATACTTCACAACACTACAGTGTTCCACATTATTTTTGTCTTTTGTTTCATTCAGCAGTCATGTCTGATTTAGGTCATGGAGCACGCAGATGCTTATCGCAGTAGTGGTTACAGCTCGACGTGTGCATTAACGATGCGTTGGGATAAACTACATGACAATAACGTAGTTCGGTTACATATTCAGAGCATTCTCTTGTCCTTAGGGAGGGAAACTGTCCCTAAAAGGCGGAAAATCAGGAAACATCAACGGCATGAGGATTCAGAGGACAATGGAAACCACTGCTTTAAAGACACATAATGTGTACCCATAGGTCATCTGGCCCGTAGCTGAAAAAGTGTCATGAGGACCTCCCCATTGGCAAAAGACTCCGAATTACTCCTGACTTCGGATCTGCAGGAGGGGACTGCCAAGGAGGAGGTGACCATGAGAAAAGACAGAGTAACCAACGAAAGGATAACATCCCTCGAGTCGGAGCGTGCAATGTCACAAGTTTTAACATGGTAGGGAAACTAGAAAATCTGAAAAATGAAATCCTAATGCTCAATCTAGGTAAAATATGGTGATCCGTGATTTGAAATGTAAAGAAAACAAGGATTTCTGATCAGACGAGTGTAAAAAGCAGTAAAAAATGCTATAACGGGAGTAGGGTTTCTATGAATAGGAAGATAGCTCAGAAAGTGAGTTACTGCGAGCAGTACTGTGATAGGGTCCTTCTCATCAGAACACATAGCAAACCATCCCCGAAATCAATACTTCAGGTATACAAGTTGTAAATAGAGGATGAAGAGATAGAGAATGCATATGAGGACATTGACGAGATATCGTTAAGATTGTAGTAAGATTACATAATCGTCAGGCATTCCGAAAACAGATACTGCATTATAAGGCGTACCCAGGAGCAGATGTAGACTCAGATCACAATTTAGTAATGATTAAGAGCACGATAAAGTTTAATATAATATTCAGGAAGAATCAAGACGCAAAAATGTGCGATACAGAAGTACTATGAAATGAAAAGATACGCTTGAAGTTCTCTCGGGATATATATGTTACGATACGGAATAGGTCAGTAACCAGTTAAATTGAAGAGGAATAGAAATTCTAAAAAGGGCAATTACAGATGTTGGACAGAAATACATAGATACAAGGAAGGTAACTGCAAAAAAACGATCGGTAGCAGTAGATACACTTCAGTTGAAGTACACAGATTTTCAGGGAAGCTCAGGAATATAGAAATACAAGTCGCTTATGAATGAAAAAAATTAAGTGCAGCAAGCCAAGGCGAAATGGCTGCTTGAAGAATGTAAGAAGCAGAAAAAGAAATGATTGTCAGAAGGACTGACTCAACATGTAGAAAAGTCTCAACAACCTTAGGTGAAATTAAAAGCAAGGTCAATGAGAATCCCACTGATAAATGTAAAGGAGAGAGTGAACAGGTGGAAAGAGTATATTGAAAGCCTCTATGAAGCGGACGACTTGGCTAACGACGTGATAGAAGAAAAATGAGGAGTCGATAGGCAAGATACAGGGCACCCAGTGTTACACCAGAATTTAAAAGAGATTTGGACGACTCAAGAGCAAATAAGACAGAAGGGATACATAACATTACATTAGAATTTACATTAAACTTCATCATAATTTCTAAAATCATTTGGAGGAAGTGGCACCTAATCGGCTATACACGTTGTCGTATAGTATGTATGAGGCTATCGATAAACAACTCGACTTATGGAAGAAAACGTTATCCACAAAATTCCGAAGCTTGCAAGGGCCGACAAGTGCGAGAAGTACCGTACAGTCAGCTCAGTAGCTCATGCATCCTATTTTCTGACAAAAATAATGTACTGAAGAATGGAAAAGAGAATTAAAAACCTGTTAGATTGCGATCAGTTTGGCTTTAGGAAAGGCAAAGGCATCAGAGAAGCAGTTCTGACGCTATACTTCCTGGTGGAAGCAAGACTGAATAAAAATCGTGAGACGCTCATCGGATTTGTCGACCGGAAAAAAGTGTTCGACAATGTAAAATGGTGCTAGATGTTCTAAATTCTAAGAAAAACAGGGTATCTGTAGAGAAAGACGGGTGATTTACAAGAACCAAGAGGGAACAGTAAGACCCAGAACTAAGGGCCAGGAAGATAGGACATTTGTTTAAACATCAGGGACTAAATTCCATGTTCTTGAGGCAACTATGGAGAGTAAACACCATAGAAGATGGGAGAGACTGGAATACTTCCAGCAAATAATTGAGGACGTATGTTGCAAGTGCTACTCTGAGACGAAAACGTTGCCAGAGGAGAGGAGCACTCTTTGAGTGGCAAAAAAGAATGGAACATTAAGTCTTTCTTAGGGCGAAAACATTACGCAGATATCCAGCCTGTAGTATCGCCACAGTAAGGGCACACTTCCATTATCACAGAAAGGGAAGTCCCACTGTTGTTAGGATAAGGTTTAACCATGGCAGTTTACCTTAACATTTCAACAGAATTCATGTATTAAATTCCGCCAACTGAGATAATAGTTTGATGGGAGATTTTCATTTTACGACAGTCGTTCAGCGAACAACGGTTCACAGTTTTTTTTTGTTTTTTGAGAATACATTTTCTTGATTACTACCTCTACATCTAATCTACATCTATACTACTTAATCCACCGTATGGCGTGTTGCGGGACGTACCACCTACCACTACTTGTAATTTGCTTTCCTGTTCGACTCGAAGATAGAACGAAGGAAAAACGACTGTTTATATGTCTCCGCATGAGCCCTAATTTTTGGTATCTTATCTTCGTGGTCCTTACGCGAAATGTACGTTGGAAGCAACAGAATCGTTCTGCAATCAGCTTCAAATGGCGGTTCTCTAAATTTTCTCAACTGCGTTCCCTGAAAAGAACGGCGCCTTCCATCCAGGGATTTCCATTTGAGTTCCCGAAGCATCTCTGTAACACTTGCGTATTGTGCGAACCTACCACTAACAAATCTAGCAGCCCGCCTCTGAACACTGCTACTGTGTCTTCCTTTATCCGCCCTGGTATGGATCACAAACATTTGATCGTATTAGTGTCCTATATGTGATCTTTACAAATGAACAACACTTTCCTAGACCTCTCCCAATAAACCGAAATCGAACATTCTCCCCTTATTACTACAATCCTCATATGATCGTTCCATTTCTTACCGCTTTGCAACGTTTCGGCAAGATATTTAAACGACGTGACTATATCAAGCAGCAGAATATTAATTCTGCATCCGAATAATACGGGTTCGTTTTTCCTACTCGTCCGCAATAACTAAGATTTTTCTACATTTAGAGCTGGCTCCCATTCATAGCACCCTCTAGTTTGTCACTGAACTAATGGATGAACTTAAATGCAACACATCCATGAGAATGACATCATCACTATCTCGAAAGACTGCTAGCAGAGGGAGCTGACTTGAATTGCTTCTGTTATGGTACCTGTAAGTATCGCCAGTCCCCTGACTGCTTTTTTATTTCCATCTCAAAATGATGCACCTAGGGTTCGTCAACTGTAAAGATCCGTGACGTGGACGCCTCTCCATTGGCCTCAAACTGCTCTTATAGTTAAGGTGAAACGGCATCATTTTGAAATCTTGTTATTTGCTGTGAGCGTCTGTGGAACACACCGTGGGCACACCTCTGAATATCCTAGATCTCAATCATTGCACACGCCCTCCCAGTGGTCACCGATAGTCCAATACTGAGTTGCGATGCGCCGATCTGCAAGAATATTGGCATCCATTCGAGTCACCATGTCGGGAGTAGTGACTGTGGCAGGCGTCCCTAATGTGGCCGATCACGGAGTTTCGTTTTCGCACCATCTGTCATTTTAACTCTCTTTACCCATGCTCCAACAAACCTCCTATCTCCTGCATCATTACCAAGCATCCTTTGGGGAGTCTATAACGTCTCAGAAGGCTCGCAACACATATCATGACGATGGATAAAGGCTTTCAAGGGTCAATAGTGATCGCGGCGCTGTTCCATCGGGCGCGGTAGCAGGGGCACATCATGCACTTCATCTCGGTCGCTATGCTCCACAGCACTAAAATGCTACGTTCCCCGACACTCAGTCAAAGGTACAAGGCAATAGTAGTTACATAGAAACTACTGTTAGTAAATTTGTCAATCCTAGCCTCGCCATTGACATTTCAGTCGTACTGGAGACGCCACTGATTGTCTAGATCCTTGTTCTGAAAAAAAATTATTTTAAGCGCAGTGACAACAATGTGCTGTTATGGTTTCGGACGTCATTTTCCATCTGAGAGAAGTGCTGTAATTTACACCAACCACTGAGAAAAACCTCACTGTCAATCAGCTGTCAGTGAAAATGAAATTTTTATCATTCTGGTTTTGTTATGTTCGTATTTAGAACTTACACAAATCAAAGTGTTATGCTTGCTGCTCACTTTGCTTGTGATAACTCTTATAGCCTATGCCACAATGAAAGCGCATAGCCGAAATTTGTACCTAGGATAACGCTTGTAAGTTACTGACCTGAACTCAAGGTTATCTGGATGCACTGAACTTTAACAGTGAACTTACTGACAAAATTATGCTCTGAAAT
Organism: Schistocerca serialis cubense; assembly: GCF_023864345.2. NCBI lineage: Eukaryota > Metazoa > Arthropoda > Insecta > Orthoptera > Acrididae > Schistocerca > Schistocerca serialis. The sequence goes on along the minus strand of NC_064639.1, from coordinate 1,145,862,500 downwards.
TGAAACTTTTTTTTTTTTTTACTGGGCCTGTTAAAATGTACAGCGGACGTTACCTGTTCCCTGTCTGTCTTGCTTCTCGTAGAATCGTACGGTGAAGAACGTACCTGGTGCGATAAAAATGAACACATTTTGATTTCCAATGGCAGTCTGTGTAGCGTTGTATGTTGCAAACGTGTGTAATCGAAAGTTTGGGGAGTCATGGCAGGAAAGGTACGGAAAATTATTCGCTTGGATACTAGAAACCGCTAAAGATCTATAAATCACAACACCGTAAGTCAAATTAGAAAAAATAGTGTGGGTTGTACTTACAGACAGTATACATACACATGTGGCCAAATTGTGAGGCGTACCAAGTGTGATCACATATTAGTGAAAGTCTCATGCAATCATACGCTAATTAGAAATGTAAAATGCACTGAGAGAGTATAAATATCTATAAGGAAAAACGTCGGGATGCAAGGACGTCCTTGTGGGTCTCAATACGCATTGAATTATTAGATGACAAATACATATGGTGAGATTCAAGTGCAAGAACCACGAAACTCAACTAATCGAAATTTCGCGGCCATAATACGTCCAGAATGTGGCTCTTATCTCGAATGATAGTTAACGCAAAGAGTGGAGATGATTACGGAAAATACAAGCCCCACAAAACATAGCAACATACTGCCAAGTGCTTGCTATAATTGGCTTATGACAAGACTGTAGCGACAGTAAAGTCGTACTTCCAAAAGCCTGACATTCACTCAATACATGTCCAAGAAAAATGAAATCTTTTGTCTGTAGTTCAACTGCACGAACCGCTTTTAAGGCGACTTTAAAAGGACTGGCTTGAAAACTAATTTTATAGTTTGAAACTGGTGCCCAGCATAATATAACACAACTGAGACAGAATTATAATAAAGAATATGCAAGGGCTGGAACTTTAATAGTGGCAGCTATTTATTTACACCTCGTACAAAATAGATCGTGTTTCAAAGTTTTACTGACCTTCAAAGTAGTCACAAGTATTGTGTATCACCCGTTGCCAGCAATGTGGAAGTCGTAGGATACTCTAGGCAGTGCCAGCTGTGTTGACAGTTCGAGCGGCGCGGTCTAATGGCCAGCGAATTTGTAGCAGTTGTGAAGTGAATGCCGTGAAGTGCTTCCTTCAGTGTATAAATCGAGCTGAACGTAAGCCCCGAGGGCTTAAGTCAGGGGAGTGTGGTAGGTGGTATAGCACTTAGCAGACCCATCAGTCAAACAAATGGTTCAAATGGCTCAGAGCACTATGGGACTTAACATCTGAGGTCATCAGTCCCCTAGAATTTAGAACTACTTAAACCTAACTAACCTATGGACATCACACACATCCATGCCTGAGGCAGGATTCGAACCTGCGACAGGAGCGGACGCGCGGTTCCAGACTGAAGCGCCTAGAATCGCTCGGCCACACCGGCCGGCAGTCAAACAAATCAGTAACAGCTTGCGCTGTATCTGCTTGAGCATTTTCCTGCAAAACAATGGTCAGGTCCTGCAGAATGTGTAACCACTTCTTTCTCTATACTGTTCATTTTTAGAACACAAACTACGATCAGCTTAGAGACAGAAGTGATTACACTTTCTGCAGGACATGCCCTTCCTTTTGCAGGACAATGCCCAAGCACGTACAGAGCAAGCTGTTACTGAATGGTTTGAATGACAGGTCTGATAAGTGAGTTCAACTCGATTTCTAAACTGAAGGAAACACTTCACGGAATTCGCTTCAGAACTGCTACAAATTCGTCGGGCAATAGACCGCACCGCTCGAACTGTCAACACAACTGGCACTGCTAAGAGTATCCTACGACTTCCATATTGCACGCAACGGGTTATACACAATGCTGGTGACTACTTTGAAGGTCAGTAAAACTTTGAAACCCGTATTTACTTTCTACGAGCTGTAAACAAGTAGTTGCCACTATTAAAGTTCCAACCCTCGTATACTATCTACGTTACTGGTTCTGCCTGACTTTGTGTCAGAAATGCGTAATAACAAAGGTTTCTGCTACCACCTCCACAGATCGCACCATGGTCCAGCTGACATGCTGCCAACCAGTTTTCTTTGTCTCAAGCTCTAAACACAAATGTCCGCTCAAACAAAGAGTGCTATCTACGTTTCCAATAACGGAGTTCCCGTCTCATGTCTTGCCGAACTTCAGCAGAGAAAACAAAAGTACCCCCCACCTGGCCTGGGCCTCAAAGACTTTCCTGCGTCAGGTATACCTCAGGTATATCGACAGTGTCAGGTAATCTTTGCTTCAACAAATACTTCGTGTGCTGGGGGTTGAAACAGTGCTGACAGCATGATGGAAATTAGGATGATAAGATTTGTTGCCGGATATACAGGCTACTCAGCCAACTTTCAAAGCACAGAGTTTGCCTTGTTGTTGTTGTTGTGGTCTTCAGTCTTGAGACTGGTTTGATGCAGCTCTCCATGCTACTCTATCCTGTGCAAGCTCCTTCATCTCCCAGCACCTACTGCAACCTACATCTTTCTGAATCTGCTTAGTGTATTCATCTCTTGGTCTCCCTCTACTATTTTTACCTTCCACACTGCCCTCCAATGCTAAATATGTGATCCCTTGATGCCTCAGAACATGTCCTACCAACCGATCCCTTCTTCTAGTCAAGTTGTGCCACAAATTTCTCTTCTCCCCAATCCTATTCAATAACTCCTCATTAGTTACGTGATCTACCCACCTAATCTTCAACATTCTTTTGTAGCACCACATTTCGAAAGCTTCTATTCTCTTCTTTGCCTTATCATCTGAAGAATGCTTATGACGGACAAAATTTCCGACATCATACTGGAGTATTTGTGTCTCGGCTGAAAATAAGCTATATTCAAAACAAAAAAAATATTTAAGTTATGTTCTTGATCAAACGTCTCTGCCATCAGGGTTAAATTACACTATATAACATTTCAACAGGGCTCTGACCCAGTAGCAACACGGAATCCTGATAAAGGCCACTTATACACTTCTGGCCATTAAAATTGCTACACCAAGACGAAATGCAGATGTTAAACGGATATTCATTGGACAAATAGATTATACTAGAACTGACATGTGATTACATTTTCATGCAATTTGGGTGCATAGATCCTGAGAAATCAGTACCCAGAACAACTACCTCTGACCGTAAGAACGGGCTTGATACTCCTGGGCCTTGAGACAAACAGAGCTTGGATGGCGTGTACAGGTACAGCTGCCCATGCAGCTTCAACACGATACCACAGTTTATCAAGAGTAGTGACTGGCGGATTGTGACGAGCCAGTTGCTCGGCCACTATCGACCAGACGTTTTCAATTGGTGAGAGATCTGGAGAATATGCAGGCCAGGGCAGCAGTCCAACATTTTCTGTATCCAGAAAGGACCGTACAGGACCTGCAGCATGCGGTCGTGCATTGTCCTGCTGAAATGTGGGGTTTCGCAGGGATCGAATGAAGGGTAGAGCCACGGGTCGTACCACATCTGAAAAGTAACATCCATTGTTCAAAGTGCCGCCAATGCGAACAAGAGGTGACCGAGACGTGTAACCAATGGCACCCCATACCATCACGCGGGGCGATACGCCAGTATGGCGATGGCGAATACACGCTTCCAATGTGCGTTCACCGCGATGTCACCGAACACGGATGCGACCATCATGATGCTGTAAACAGAACCTCGATTCATCCGAAAAAAATGACGTTTTGCCATTCGTGCACCCAGGTTCGTCGTTGAGTACACCATCGGAGGCGCTCCTGTCTGTGATGCAGCGTCAAGGGTAACCGCAGCCACGGTCTCCGAACTGATAGGCCATGCTGCTGCAAACGTCGTCGAACTGTTCGTGCAAACCGTTGTTGTCTTGCAAACGTCCCCATCTTTTGACTCTGGGATCGAGACGTGGCTGCACGATCCGTTACAGCCATGCGGATAAAATGCCTGTCATCTCGACTGCTAGTGATACGAAGCCGTTGGGATCCAGCACGGCGTTCCGTATTACCCTCCTGAACCCACCGATTCCATATTCTGCTAACAGTCATTGGATCTCGACCAGCGCGAGCAGCAGCGTCACGATACGATAAACCGCAATCGCGATAGGCTAAAATCCGACCTTTATCAAAGTCGGAAAGGTGATGGTACGCATTTCTCCTCCTTACACGAGGCATCACAGCAACATTTCATCAGGCAACGCCGGTCAACTGCTGTTTGTGTATGAGAAATCGGTTGGAAACTTTCCTCATGTCAGCACGTTGTAGTGTAGCCACCGGCGCCAACCATGTGTGAATGCTCTGAAATGCTAATCGTTTCCATATCTCAGCATCTTCTTCCTGTCAGTTAAATTTCGCGTCTGTAGCCCATCATCTTCGTGGTGTAGCAATTTTAATGGCCAGTAGTTAGTAGAGGCCAAAACATTAGTCTATAAACAACAAGTCAGCGATGTCCTTTACACGGAAACATTTCACTGAACTTCAGGCACGTTTCAGGGGTATTTATGTTTTTAGCAGTGGGTGAAATTGATCCCTGATAAATACGCAATGCATCTGCATCTGGCCGTATGACATTCTGGCCTTCGACATGACGAGACACAGCACCCTATTACGAAGATCTTCGCTGTCGTCTGTCAGAAGGCCGATGACGGAGTAGAGGACATTCCCAAAGAGCTCCGGAGTGCTTTTTGTAGAGCCTCCTCTCTCCTTGGAGAGGTACAAGCACCTTCGGCAGGCAATCTGCATAAAACGCGAGCGCTCTGTCAGCCGAGTGCTCCAGGGCCGTCCTTCTGTTGCCTCATTCACTCCGACCGCCCACGGGCGCTGCACTCTCAGAGCGAACAGCAGGCTATTCTCTGGTGGGCATTACACAGATCTCTGGACACGGCTAATTCTTGTCACAGATAATGTAGCAAAATGGCAAGAACACTGCTGACGCCACAATCTCTCTGCGATAATGTCTCTTTTAATGTCGTGTATTGTTTGCTCTTAACTGAAATAAAACGGTATTTATTGTGTTCAGTAGTCTTCTGTACTGATATTTCACGAGAATTTGGCGCTGAAACCTGAGATGGGGACAGAATTTTTTTTGTGAGAAAGCAGTACGGAAGAGGTTTTAACACAATACTTACAAGGGAACCTCCCCATCGCACCCCCCTCAGATTTAGTTATAAGTTGGCACAGTGGATAGGCCTTGAAAAACTGAACACAGATCAATCGAGAAAACAGGAAGAAGTTGTGTGGAACTATGAAAAAACTAAGCAAAATATACAAACTGAGTAGTCCATGTGCAAGATAGGCAACATGTAGGAGTACGCCGGATCAGGAGCGCCGTGATTCCGTGGTTGGCGTGAGCAACTGCGGAACGAGAGGTTCTTGGTTCAAATCTTCCCTAGAGTGAAAAATTTACTTTCTTTATTTTTGCAAAGTTATGATCTGTCCGTTCATTCATTGACGTCTCTGTTCAGTGTAATAAGTTTAGTGTCTGTGTTTTGCGACTGCACCGCAAAACCGTGCGATTAATAGCCGAAAGGACGTGCCTGTCCAATGGAAACCGAAAACATTTGATTGCAAGGTCATGGGTCAACCGATTCCTCCACAGGAAAACACGTCTGATACATTCTATACGACACTGGTGACGGCATGTGCGTCACATGACAGGAATATGTCGTCGACCCACCTAACTTGTACACTTGGTGAATGGGTAAAAAGATTCTTCTACCTTGTCCAATTTAGGTTTTCTTGTGGATGTGATAATCACTCCCAAAAAAGTGTGAAAACATAAGAGTTTGTCACATAAACTGCAACAAATGAATGCAACAGTTTCACAGTCGCACAGTTTTCCCTGTGCTCTGTCAAAACATATGTTTTTAATCCTGCATATGTCCAAGCAAATCTGAACATGTCCTGGAATTTTGGAGAGCGGAGTTGATTATATGTGAGTGCCTGAACTTTGATAATTGTCTGAAAATAAAAAATTAAAATTTTCTCCCGAGGTAAAACTTGAACCAAGGACCTACCGTTCCACAGCTACACACACTAACCACAGGACCACGGCGCTCATGGGTTTATATCCACCTGGATGTTACCTATCTTACACATGGACTACTCAGTTTGTATATTTTGCTTATTTTTTCATAGTTCCACACAACTTCTTCCTGTTTTCTCGATTGATCTGTGTTCAGTTTTTCAAAGCCTATCCACTGTACCAACTTATAACTAATTCTGAGGGGGGTGCGATGGGGAGGTTCCCTTGTTAGAGCAACGAATGCAGATTCACAACAATAACAAAGCCGCGATGTCAGAGAGGTTCCATCGTTCTTGTCATTCTTCACGATCGTCCCTGGCACTGCCTGAACAAGTAGAGTAGTTTAATCAGCGCTTCTAGATTGAGTTTTGGAAACTCCCTCGTAGCAGATAAAAAAATTTCCCAAAATGATAACACTTCAAGCAGCTTTTCCCTAAATATCTTAAGCCTACATATTCCTTTGAAATATTATTTGTTATCAGGCTTGACACCTTGAAGAGCTGGAATTATTTGTTCAGGGCGCTATGTCAAACAAGTGTAGTACATAAACTAAAACTTTTAACATGTAAATAAAACCAATAGCCTGAATCGAAAAATAAAAAATAGTCTGCTCTAGGGCACCATCTTTGCTTTAGTCTTGCTTTATTATTGTTCTATTGATTTACCATTACTGCACCACTTACATCTCCAGAATGAAATTTTCACTCTGCAGCGGAGTGTGCGCTGATATCAAACTTCCTGGCAGATTAAAACTGTGTATCGAACCGAGACTCGAATTCGGGACCCTTGCATTTCGCGGGAAAGTACTCAGCTTTCTGAGCTACCCAAGCAGGACTCACGCCCCGTCCTCACAGCTTTACTTCTGCCGGTACGGCTTTTCCTACCTTCCAAACTACACAGAAGCTCTCCTGCGAACTTTGCAGAAATAGAACTCCTGGAAGAAAGGATGTTGCGGAGCCATGGCTTAGCCACAGTGGGGCGTGTTTACAGAATGAAAGTTTATAAGGTAGGAGGCGAGGTACTGGCGGAAGTTAGACTGTAAGGAGGGGACATAAGTCGTGTTTGGGTAGCTGAGGCAGTAGAGCACTTGCCCACGAGAGGCAAAGGTCCCGAGTTCAAGTCTCGTCCAGCATACCGTTTTAATCTGCCAGGAAGTTTCACTTAGATCTCACTTAACAACTCGAGAGCCCTCATCGACTAAACTATTGTGAACGTATAAATATCTGGGCCTGTGTTTTCTACTTACACATCCCGAAGGCTCTTCGCCGCCGATCTGATATCACCTAGCATTTAATTTTAAAAATTTGGAACAGCATGTATTCATAGGACATATGTTATAGTCTAAAACCCATCAAATACAAGTTTTTACTTAAACAACTGAATTCAAAATGGCGTCTCCCCAGAAATGTATAATACCACGAAAGCCGATAGATATCCCACACGATTTTAAATTTGCACGTACATGTCATAGTGATGTCACGGAGAAATATCACCCCGGCGAGCCCAACGCCCCCTGCGGAAGGAAACCTGTATCGATTGATCTGAAGAAAGTGACGGCTAGTTAATATCTAGAAAACCAGTTATTTCTTATCTGAACTAAGATACCAGCGACGGCATTTCTAGTAAGACTAGGCACATCAAATACTTCCCATATTTCCGGGATAGCAATATTTTTTCCCAAACATTTCCCCACGGTTTCCATTTCCCCAAAAATACCCTCCACCCAAAAAATCCGGAGTCGCTGAGGTCAAGCGTCATGTCAAGAAATTTCGGGCTTTGCATGAGCTTTCGATTGACGCCCAATATAGTCACCCACGTTGGTACTACACTCCTGGAAATGGAAAAAAGAACACATTGACACCGGTGTGTCAGACCCACCATACTTGCTCCGGACACTGCGAGAGGGCTGTACAAGCAATGATCACACGCACGGCACAGCGGACACACCAGGATCTGCGGTGTTGGCTGTCGAATGGCGCTAGCTGCGCAGTATTTGTGCACCGCCGCCGTCAGTGTCAGCCAATTTACCGTGGCATACGGAGCTCCATCGCAGTCTTTAACACTGGTAGCATGCCGCGACAGCGTGGACGTGAACCGTATGTGCAGTTGACGGACTTTGAGCGAGGGCGTGTAGTGGGCATGCGGGAGGCCGGGTGGACGTACCGCCGAATTGCTCAACACGTGGGGCATGAGGTCTCCACAGTACATCGATGTTGTCGCCAGTGGTCGGCGGAAGGTGCACGTGCCCGTCGACCTGGGACCGGACCGCAGCGACGCACGGATGCACACCAAGACCGTAGGATCCTACACAGTGCCATAGGGGACCGCACCGCCACTTCCCACCAAATTAGGGACACTGTTGCTCCTGGGGTATCGGTGAGAACCATTCGCAACCGTCTCCTTGAAGCTGGGCTACGGTCCCGCACACCGTTAGGCCGTCGTCCGCTCACGCCCCAACATCGTGCAGCCCGCCTCCAGTGGTGTCGCGACAGGCGTGAATGGAGGGACGAATGGAGACGTGTCGTCTTCAGCGATGAGAGTCGCTTCTGCCTTGGTGCCAGTGATGGTCGTATGCGTGTCTGGCGCCGTGCAGGTGAGCGCCACAATCAGGACTGCATACGACCGAGGCACACAGGGCCAACACCCGGCATCATGGTGTGGGGAGCGATCTCCTACACTGGCCGTACACCACTGGTGATCGTCGAGGGGACACTGAATAGTTCACGGTACATCCAAACCGTCATCGAACCCATCGTTCTACCATTCCTAGACCGGCAAGGGAACTTGCTGTTCCAACAGGACAATGCACGTCCGCATGTATCCCGTGCCACCCAACGTGCTCTAGAAGGTGTAAGTCAACTACCCTGGCCAGCAAGATCTCCGGATCTGTCCCCCATTGAGCATGTTTGGGACTGGATGAAGCGTCGTCTCACGCGGTCTGCACGTCCAGCACGAACGCTGGTCCAACTGAGGCGCCAGGTGGAAATGGCATGGCAAGCCGTTCCACAGGACTACATCCAGCATCTCTACGATTGTCTCCATGGGAGAATAGCAGCCTGCATTGCTGCGAAAGGTGGATATACACTGTACTAGTGCCGACATTGTGCATGCTCTGTTGCCTGTGTCTATGTGCCTGTGGTTCTGTCAGTGTGATCATGTGATGTATCTGACCCCAGGAATGTGTCAATAAAGTTTCCCCTTCCTGGGACAATGAATTCACTGTGTTCTTATTTCAATTTCCAGGAGTGTATATGCGTGACGTGTCTTGTGTTATTAATGTAGTATGGATTTTAATAAAAAATCTTACACAAAGTGTAATGCCTTCGAGGATGCAGTTCATATGATTAAACAGCAACTAAGGAATACATAAAATATCGCAATCGTTATTCAATCCAAGTCTCAAGTCTGATGGTACCATTTTCACGACGGGTGCTGCCACTGTAACGTATTCTCGCGATTACAGTTACTTTCAGTTCAATACAATTTATTGCGTTTATTATTCATTTTATGTCCAATTAATTTGCTTTGTTGTTTCAGCTGCATGTTATCATTATGTTTCCAAGAAGATTAAAAGCTGAAAACTTTAACCACTTGCAGTAGCATGTGAATTGGGATCGAAATGCTCATTTGCAACGCGCTTTTTAAATCGTTATAGTCAAATGACATGCGGTTCTTCGTGGAGCTCTCGATACCGTATCGACCACAGATCTTTCACAAAGAAATTTGATACTGAAACCCAGCCACGTGGTCTCAGGCGACTTGCCACTGTTCGCGGGGCTGCCCCGCTATCCTTTTCGGAAGTTAATTAAAGTAGTGTGTAAGCCTACGGACCGATGACCTCAGCAGTTTGGTCCCATAGGAACTTACCACCACTGAAATCCAGTATCGAACCGTGGGAGCAGAAAAGGATTCAACACAACATTCGAAGCAACGAATTATTTCGGTTGGAGCGAAGAATTCTGGGTACGCTGAATGGATAACGTTACGAACACTTTGCGCTGAAGAGGTCGTGAAGATATTTATGGACTGTAGGTAGTGGCCTGGCACGGAAGTCATCTGCAGTTTGGTCGCTCAGTATTCAGTTAATACCTACATGCCGCTACTGCGGTTTTTCTTCTTCATTCGTTCTTGCGTACACCGCTTAGGACATGTAGCCAGAAGAGTATCGCTTGTCGCTGCGTTGTAAATACCACGTACCTGTACTGCTGATGTGTACTGCTTTCCGTTATCGGAATACTGTTGGAACTAAAGCGAAGGATTTATTGACTTATGAAAGAGTGCAAGCAAAGAGTAACGAAATTCCCACCGCTTTTCTGCAACTTCAATACTGCAGCGCCGCCAAGCGGCTGGCATGTATAAAAACAATGCGAAACCAGACTATATCGTTTATACGAGGGGCGTTCAGAAAGTAAGCTCCGATCGGTCGCGAAATGGAAACGACTATGAAAATTCGATAAAGCTTTGCACAGATGTGTTGGGTAGTGTCTCTAGTATAACCCCAGTTAGCATCACGTCGCTCTTCTCATTTCTGACCTCGCAGTGAGTGCGTAAAGATGTCTAGAAAATAGTGTCTGCCGCCAAGTACTAGGGCCTGGTGAGAAATTTCGCCTGAAGCTATGCAGCTAACATTACATAACTGTCGTGCTGTTTCTTCTTCAAGACAATTCTCAGCCGCATTCTGCAGGGGCAATGAAGATGCTCCTGCATCGTTTTCAAATGGAAATGTGAGATTACCCACAATACAGTCCGCAATTGTCTCCCCCTGAGTTTCATCTCTGGTCACATGAACCGCTGTCTTTGAAGACAACATTTTGACACAGACAACGAGGTGTAGGCCAGCGTGGAGAATTGGCGGAAAGCACTGGCGGCTGCCTTCTATGATGAGGCTATTGAAAAGTTGGTACAACGCTATGACAAAAGTCTAAGTCAGAACGGCGACTACGTAGAGAAGTAGCTGAAAGGTGTAGCTAATTGTTACAAGTAAAACATTTCTGATGTTCACTGTGGTTTCAATTTGGCAATCAATCGGAGCTTACTTTCTGAACAGGCCTCGTATAGAGTGGAGAAGCACATTCAAAATGTAGATGAGGTCGCCTTTCGGAGTTTGTGGTGGCGCTGTAAACGGGTTTTATAACTGAGATGAAGTAAAATAATTTTACAATGAAATGAACACCCTTAGCTGCTTACAGGCGTTGAGATACGTCAACGGGGACAGATGAAAATGTGTGCCCCGACCGGGACTCGAACCCGGGATCTCGTGCTTACATGGCAGACGCTCTATCCATCTGAGCAGGGATTTATCACTGGCACGCCTCCCGCGAAACCCTCTTTCTCAACGTATTGTCCCGCACTACATTCGTAGTGCCCCCGCCCATTATACTCATTACTCGCGGCGCGTTGCCGATTCCCGTAGGAGTTCGGGCACTGTTTGTGTATTCACACAGAAGAAGAAGATGGTCAATGGCCGTTGAGCCTTAACTATATATATATATATATATATATATATATATATAATTTTCCCATTTTTACGCATTATGGTATCGATAACAGTCTTCCTTCAAAGCGAATTGACATATTTGTATAAGAAGTCAAAATCAGGATAGGAGTGAGGCACGTTAACTGTTACTACTGATTACAATTACGTCCAAGAAAAATTTGCGAGGATCCGTGGCAGACTGAAAAGATCCAATCTGGTCAGGTGCGTATAAGAGAGTAACATCTGAAGCACCAATAGCAAGATGCGTTGACGACAAAAACAAAATCCAAATGGTAGTTAGCACAGTGTCATTTGGTCCGTGTGTCCCAAAGGAAAAAGAGAAACTTTTGGATATTGTAGCAACTGTTACTCAGTTCAGCATGAGATGTTTGAAGACTGAAGAAAGCAGCAGCTACAGCACTCCTTTGTGATCCTCCCAAAAGATATGCGTATGTTGAGATCAACGACGGATCGAGCAGTGTACAAGCAAAATTTTTGGGTGCAGTCTCCCCTTAAATGTGACACACAAACATAACTTTACAAGAACTGCTACTAACGTGTAATGTGGGACCACGTTGGAAGCGGCTGCCGCGATGTATGACGGAAACGCTAAACACTCGGTCGACAGCTTATTTTAAGTTACCAATGAGTGAACTGACGACGCGTTTTGTAGTTCCAGATTTACACTCAGGTCATAATTCAGCCACAGTCAATTGATGCGCAGTGTGTCCGAGAAAAAGGGAGCCAACAAACTACGGCAGAATCATAACTATCTTCATACAAACAACTCTAGCTGACGCATTATGAACCGATGAGCAGTATTGACTGGCACTAAGTTACACGGGTTATGGGTGACGCTGGTAGATTCCAACAACAAAAAAATGATAGGAGGAAAAGATAAAAGCAAATAAAAAATTCAGTGAGGTGATGAGGATGACGTGGCAAAGGATTAGAAATAAAAAATATAGTTTAACTAATTAAATGAATAGAAACATCAATCAAAGTCATTTTGATAAAGCTTTAAAAATGAAAAAATCATGGCGTCTTACTAGATTTGAACATTTGAACGACCGTCTGTGCGTCTGGAATGTTCGTGGACCAAAATCGCGACGTTACACCAGCACTTTACACTACAGTGTCGCATGTATGACTGGTCAGAACCAGTTGCAACGGTGATTTGCTGCCTTCCAAAATTTCGATCTCATGCAGTGTCCTGTGAAGCTTATCTAACGTAGGCTGATCTCTGTGATGAGAGTAGATGTATATGTGAAGCCTAATGTCGTCTTGTGGAAAAGGATACAGTACTATTTCGCTAGTGCTGTGTATAAAACTTGTGTATTTCTTTACCATCGTTATGAGTGTGTTGTTTTTGACGTGGTTATCATGTCTCACGAGACGCCAAGTAAAATGATTCGCCAGTAATCTACCCTACCTGTTCTGAAATTTTGAATGTTGTTGTGAAGAAAATGAACTGAGAAAGGGCAGATGACAACTGACTGATGGAGGGGACAAGGATCAGTGTAAATAGTGGTAGTCGTTCCGTCGTTAATAAAGTGATGCGTGACCGTGAGAAGGCAATAAAGTATTTCAATGCCAGTATTGGCTTTATAAAAAAATGACTCTTCAAAATAATACCGGACTTGGTAGAAAAAGGCTAAGTGAAAGCAAGTACTAACGTTGATCTTGTGATACAAAGTAAAAGTTGCTACAGTGGTTGCTGATCAATGGCATCACCATATTAAGACGACCGACTTTACTATCGTTTTCCAACAACTTTTACTACAGAAATAATTAGAAAATAAGTTAGAACAAGGAGATGTTTAAAGCAGTAATTGATTAACAATTACATCTCATTAAACCTGTTATTATCATAAAATATACAACAAAGAATGATATCACTTTCTGCCTAAGGAACAGTCAGAAGGAGCGCCAAAGGAAAACAGAGCAGCAGATACTGTGGCTCCAGCATTTTTCCTTTGAACAAAATGCGAATGAAAAGTTAACACAGAGTACTTTTACACTACAGATACGTATAATCATATTTCCTATGAGCTTGGGAAGCTGTCAAATGTCAACATTAGTCTGTAATGTTTTCTTACAAGATCCAGAATTATATATCCAAACACATGGAACAAGAAATAAAGCCAGACAGGAAACTGGAAATGAACTGAGCATTTGCTGTCACAGTCTGGCAACGTCGAGTATATTGGACTTGACGTTGAGGCCTCTGATTGGAGGAAACCAGCTCCAGCGTGTGAAGTGTCAACCAACAAGTAACTTTAATCTGACTACAGTTACGGCGTTGTTTCGCCCATGGAAGAACTGCACCTTTATGTGACACAGTCAGAAAGCCCCTTATGACTGCGTCACAGGTCCCTTTACAATGTTCGGTCTGGAACTGGTTAAGATGTACCTGCAGTTACAGACAGTACCAATTCCTATCGGATGTGAAACTTTTTAACTGACTCTCGGTCGGGAGTCAGAACAAGACTGCGGAACCTGACTGCGACACTGAGAGATGCCCTAGAGCTGCCTGAACTGATGCGTCAGAGACTTGGAAACATTTCGGCTGATCTGGACTTAGCCGCTGGCAAGGGTCTCTGATTCCGTCATTGATCGATCCTGCAGCCACTTCAGTCACCACTTGCTACATTATTGTGGGATTGTGCTGCAGCCGCGAGACGAGATGTACGGAAATTATAGTCGCTTTTTTGCAATCTGACTACTTCCAGCTTCGATCTGAAGACTTGCATTTTTACAGTACTGAATAGTTTGCTTTCAGCTTTGCCCACAGGTGTGACGTAATCCTTCATGTAGTGCTACCACATTTTACGGACTGTAAGAAGCAGTTTTTTCTTCGAAAAATTGCATCCGAAATTCAGGTGCGTCTTATACTCGAAGTTAACATAAAAATGTCCAGTGTTTGATTTAAAATTCACGCCAGTCTTAAAAATGATGGTATACTCGAATCTACGGTAAACCTATTTGTATCTGGCAACATTGGGTTCAACTGGCAGCAGCAGTGCACGCTGTCCATGGCAGTGATGACAATCTTATACAGGGTGATTCATGAAGATATCCAAATATTTTAACATGTTATTCTACAACTAGAACTAAAAAAGAGGTCATACAAGCATAGGTTACAAAGTTAATAGTTACAGAGTTACGGCTAATAAAGGATTTTGCCTGAGATTTAGGAACTTCGCTAACAGGAAGCCATCGCAAACTGTACAAGGTTAAAGTAAAGCACGATTTCCATTTATTTTGTTGTTATTGGTCTTGTGAATCTAATAAAACATGTCCCAGACATGAATCTGCAGTAGTTTTCCAGAACATCCAGAGAGGCAAAGATTATTATAAAAGTAAATTTGTTTACTTTCCATTAAGAATGTAGAAACGTTTATGTCATTGTTGCCAACCGTTAGTGAGTTGTTGCAGTCGTTTCCTAACCTTGAAAAGAGTTAGTTTTCTGTATTGTCCAGTGACAGAACATAATAAACTTCATTTTTTCCGGTATAAGATGAATTCATGTGTGCTATGTTATCAATAAAAGCATGTTATCTGACAACATAGAGTTTCAGTTAATGTTATTACCATCACTTTTCGAAAATTTAATCCTCTGCAACTTCTGTTGAAAACTTCATACAATTGTCTGGAATTTAAAAAACAGATTGGACCAAGTAGTTACTAAATTAAACATTTTAAGAAATTACCTCTTTGCTTGTCTGGATGTTTTGACTGCAGATACACATCTGGGACATGTTTTATTAGATTCACCATATCAATAACAACAAAATAAATGGAAATAGTGCTTTACTTTAACCTTGTACAGTTTTGCAATGGCTTCATATTAGCGAAGTTGCTGAATTTCAGGTAAAATCTTCTATTAGCATGTTTATATCAAATTTTTTCCTATAGTTTTTCTTGTAGAATAGCACACTAAAATATTTGCATACCTTCGTGGGTCGCCTTGTATATGAAGATGACAAGGACACCAACGAAGAGGAAGAAGAAGAAGAACTAGAAGGAAGTTCGGATGACGATTTTCAGGTATTTTGAATGTTAGTTCTGGTTCATAAACTAAGATTTTTTTAGCCCGGCTTTGCAATCTAACAATAAAAATAATATTTTAAAAAAATCTTAAAAATTAAGGTGAGTCTTTCTGTAGCGTCTTATTGTCCGTAAAATACGGGCTACCCGGCCGCTGTGACCGAGCGGTTCTAGGCGCTTGAGTCCGGAACCGCGCGACTGCTATGGTCACAGGTTCGAATCAGGCCTCGGGCATGGATGTGTGTGATGTCCTTAGATCAGTTTGGTTTAAGTAGTTCTAAGTTATAGGGGACTGATGACCTCAGATATTAAGTCCCATAGTGCTTACATCCATTTGAACCATTTTATGGACGACGTGACCCACCGACTACTCTGAGGGATCTACCCCGAATCGCCATTGAGGAGTGGGACAATCTGGAACAACAGTGCCTTGATGAACTTGTGGATAGTATGCCACGACAAATAGAGGTATGCATCAGTGCCATTTGAACCATATGAACCATATTTGAACGATATGATCACGGTCAATTTCTATTAATTTTATGACAACCACTAGGCAACCTATCATTCCATCTTCAGGCACAAGTGGCCCATCGGGACCATCGGACTGCCGTGTCATCCTCGGTGGAGGGTGCGGATAGGAGGGGCGTGGGGCAGCATTCTGCTCTCCCGGTCGTTACGATGGTATTCTTCACCGAAGCCGCTACTAACCGGTCGACTAGCTCCTCAATTGACATCACGAGGCTGAGTGCACCTCGAAAAATGGCAACAGCGCATGGCGGCCCATCCAAGTGCCGACCACACCAGACAGCGCTTAACTTCGGCGATCTCACAGGAAGCGGTGTATCCGCTGCGGCAAGGCCATTGCCACTATGCAACCTATGATTATAAGAAATTTTCTTTCATTATTGGCATATTTAACCCCTACCCTCTACGCCAGATACACCAGGGATTTAATGTTGCCACGTGTTGGCATATATTTATCCATGGTTGTATCTTGTTAATGCTGTCATTGTTTGCCACTTACTTTGTAATCGTTTTCATTGTAATAAATCAAAGTCTTATAAACCCTCGTTTTGATTTAATAGTCGTACGTTTTCTCTATTTTACAGTTCTAAAGAGTACATTTGCATACGTTTATCGACGCCTACGATAATACTTCTGCAGTTTCAACCCCACCCCCCAGCACATATTTATCGGCGCCTGCAATGGTTCATCTCACTAGCCCCATAGGGTCCTACTGAGCGAGGTGGCTCAGTGGTTAGCACACTGGACTCGCATTCGGGAGGACAACGGTTCAATCCCGTCTCCAGCCATCTTGATTTAGGTTTTCCGTGATTTCCCTATATCGTTTCAGGCAAATGCCGGGATGGTTCCTTTGAAAGGGCACGGCTGATTTCCTTCCCTATCTTCCCTAACCCGAGCTTGTGCTCCGTCTCTAATGAACTCGTTGTCGACGGGACGTTAAACACTAACCTCCTCCTCCTCCGTAGGTTCCTACCTATAAAACCCATCGTCCATTCACATCTGGTACTAGTTCCTCATCACCTACAGTGGTCCAAAGCGACCAGTGTGCTGGTTCGAGGTTGTGCCTACCGCTTCGTTCGGTGAGCTCGTGTGTCTCCCGTCCTCCCTGTCGCGCAGTGTGTGTCTCACGTGCACCAGCGGGCCGTGGCCTGACTCGGCCCTGCCGGTCCCACCTCCTCGCATTGATCCCGGACCGGCGGCGGCGGCTGTGGTGCTGCTGCCAGTGGGGGCGGCGCGCCCGGCACCCACTGCCGCTGACAGCGCCGCCGCGCCGCGCTGATGGATGCGTCGCGCGGCCCGTGCGGACGTGCGCCGCCGACCGCAGCCCCCACACCCCCACTCCAGCGCCGCCCCCCGTATCGGAAAGTGGCGGTACGGCCGCGTGACCGGAATATGCTGCTCAGTGGAATATGTGCCGAATACTGGAAAAGGCAGTAGCTGGGTGTACCCTGTTTCGTGGTACTACGTGGTACCGTAGAGCAATTTAGACCGATTAATTTTTTGACAAACACGCTAAACACGTGGCGTATTCGAAAAACAGATGACCTTCTGTCATGTACAGGATGTTTCACGGTGTCCATATTCTGGTGTGTGTGTGTGTGTGTGTGTGTGTGTGTGTGTGTGTGTGGTTTGAGGTTTTCGGGCGCTAAACAGCATGGTCATCAGCGTCCAAACGTATAGAAACAGGAACACATGCGGTGAAGGGACGAAGACGGACAGCGAACAAGGAGAACGGCTAAAAGATACAGACCTGACGCAGTCTCACATACAGAGACAAAACAAGAGGAGAAGAAACGCACTAAAAAAGGAAAGGAAACACAAGGAAAAGAGAACAGAAATCGAAGTGAAACAAGTAGGTAATCGTGACTGGCGGATCTCTTACCTAAAACCTGGGTGAGCCAGTCACCCAGCAGCACATTAAAATCCTCTCCCTAAAATTCGAGGCAACAAAATGGATAGGTCACAAAACCGTAAAACCTTAACCACAGTCGTTGCGTCGTCTTGCAAAATAGAGGGCAAATACGGTGGCAAGAAAACCGCCGCCCTCTGGTCAGAGAATAAAAGTCAAGTAAAATGTGGCGTACAGTAATCTGGACGCCACGAGCACTGCAGATTGGGGGGGTCCTCCCGCCGGAGTAAAAAGCCGTGCGTTAAGGGACTGTGCCCGATGCGGAGGCGATTGAGGGGAACCTCATCCCGCCTGCATGACTGGTACGACGTACGCCATGGTCTCGTGGTGGCCTTGACCAGACGCAGATTATTTTCACTGACTGCCAGCCACTCCTCTTCCCATTGACGCATAACACGAAAAGCAAAAGGGAGGTAACAGCATGGAGTGGGACGACACATTCAACAACGTTAGGGAGGGAACATGCATCTTTGGCAGCTACATCCGCCAGTTCGTTTCCCCTAATACCCACGTGCCCCAGCACCCAGCAGTAAGAAACCTCCTTCCCTTGCCGTTGCAGGTGGAGTAGGGCATCATGGATGTTCTGGACGACCGTATCCGCTGGGTACAAGTGTTGCATGATCTGAAGGGCACTCACGGAGTCAGAACAGATGAGAAACTTAAGACTGGGAACACATCTCATCTGCTCCAATGCCCGCAAGATCGCAAAAAATTCGGCATCAAAGATGGTAAACGCTGCAGGGGCTGTAACTTGACGACTCGATCAGGGAAACCAACAGCACAACCAACAGAGTCCCCCTGTTTAGAGCCATCCGTAAATATGGGTACATGGTCGGGATGCTGGTTTAAAATATCGTAAAATAAGGACGTGTCCATATTCATGGATATGACAGGAACGAATAGTATATGACAGGCTTCGTATGGACATCTGAACATTTCCTAATGTTTCCGAGAAAGGACGCATTTAATGTACATTATTATCTGTTTTCTATGTTATACGTGTCATGTACGGCGGTACTGGCCATCCGTCCTGGAACACGTTGTACAATAAAGAGCCAATGAAACTCGTACTCTTGCCTTATGTAGTGTAGGATCTCCGCGAGCACGCAGAAGTTCCGCAGCATGATGGGACATGCACTCAACTAATGTCTGAACTCTTCGTACATCCATAGTTGAAATGGAGGACAGTGGGACGTTAGCTGTTATAAATTTATATTAAAAATGAAGAAATTAGTTGCTATCTCACCACTGACTTCTAGTATCAGCTGCACGCAGTAGACGTCAACAAGTGTATGAGCCTGAAGATAACGTTGTTACAACGTTGAAACTACTTGCCAAAATAAACTCAACACCTTAAATACAGCTGGGGGAATTTCTTAATTTTTAATATATGTCTGAATTAGTGCTGGAGGGAATTGACACCATGACTCCTGCAGCGATCTCCATAATTCCGTAAGAGTACGACGGGGTGGAGATCTATCCTGAACAGCACGTTGCAAGGCATCCCAGATATGCTCAATAATGTTCATGTCTGGGGAGTTCGGTAGCCAGCGGAAGTGTTTAAACTCCAACGAGTGTTCCTGGAGCCACACTGTAGCAATTCTGGATCTGTGGCGTGTCTCAATGTCCTGTTGAAATAGCCCAAGTCCGTCGAAATGCACAATGGACATGAATGGATGTAGGTGATAAGGCAGGATGATTACGTACGTGTCACCCATCAGAGTTCGTATCTACAGCCGCGCGGGTTTAGCTGAGCGGTCTAGGGTGCTGAAGTCATGGACTGTGCAGCTGGTCCCGGTGGAGGTTCGAGTCCTCCCTCGGGCACGGGTGTGTGTGTTTGTCCTTAGGACAATTTAGGTTAAGTAGTGTGTAAGCTTAGGGACTGATGACCTTAGCAGTTAAGTCCCATAAGATTTCACATATATTTGAACATTTTTTTTCGTATTTAGATGTTTCAGTGGTCCCACATCACTCCAACTGCACGCGCCCCGCACCATTGCAGAGCCTCCACCAGCTTGAAGAGTCCACTGCTGACATACAGGGTCCATGGATTCATGACGTTGTCTCCATACCAACACACGTCCACCTGATCGATATACATCTACATCTACATGGCTACTGTGCAATTCACACTTAAGTGCCTGGCAGAGGGTTCATCGAACCATTTTCATACTGCTTCTCTACCATTTCACTCTCGAATGGCGCGTGGGAAAAAGGAACACCTAAATCTTTCCCTTCGAGCTCTGATTTCTCTTATTTTATTATGATGATCATTTCTCCCTACGAAGGTGGGTGTCAAAAAAATATTTTCGCATTCGGAAGAGAAAGTTCGTGATTGGAATTTCGTAAATAGATCTCGCCGCAAAGAAAACCGCCTTTCTTTCAGTGACTGGCAATCCAACTCGCTATCATATCAGTGACACTCTCACCCCTATTGCGCGATAACACGAAACTGGCTGCCCTTCTTTGCACTTTTTCGATGTCCTCCGTCAATGCTAACTGGTAAGGATCCCACACCGTGCAGCAATATTCCAGCGGAGGACAGACAAGTGTAATGTAGGCTGTCTCTTTAGTGGGTTTGTCGCATCTTCTAAGTGTTCTGCCAACAAAGTGCAGTCTTTGTTTCGCTCTCCCCACAGAGCTATGTATGTGGTCTTTCCATTTTAAGTTGATTGTAATTGCAAATCCTAGGTATTTAGTCGAATTGACAGCCTTAGATTTGTGCGATTTATCGTATACCCAAAATCTATCGTATTTCTTTTAGTACCCATGTGGATGACCTCGTACTTTTCTTTGTTTAGTGCCAATTGCCACTTTTCGCACCGTATAGAAACTCTCTCTAGATAATTTTGTAATTAGATTTGATCGTCACATGATTACGATTTTACTAGATGGTATATTACAACATCATCTGCAAACAATCTTAGGGGGCTGCTCAGATTATCACCTAGATCATTTATGTAAATCGGGAACAGCAGAGGGCCCATGACACTACCTTGCGGAACGCCACATATCACTTCTGTTCTACTCAATGATTTGAAACGAGACTCGTCCGAGTAGGCAACATGTTTCCAGTCATCAACAGTCCAATGTCGGTGTTGACGGGCCCAGACAAGGCTAAACCTTTGTGTCCTGCAGTCATCAAAGGTACACGAACGGGTCTTTGGCTCCGAAAGCGGATATCGTTGATGTTTCGTTGGTTCGCACTCTGACACTTGTTGATGGCCCAACATTTCAATCTCTAGCAATTTGCGGAAGGGTTGCACTTCTGTCACTTTGAAAGATTCTGTTCTGCCGTCGTTGGTCCCCTTCTCGCAGGATCTTTTTCCGGCCGCAGCGATGTCGCAGATTCGGTGTTTTCCTTGATTCCTGATATTCATGGTAGACTTGTGACATGGTCGTACGGGAAAATCTCCTCTGTATCACTACCTCTAAGATCCTGTGTCCCATGGTTCGTGCGCCGACTATAACACCACGTCCAAATTCATTTAAATTTCTGTCAACCTGCTACTGAAGCAGCAATAACGGATCTAACAACTGCGGCAGGCACTTGCTGTCTTATACAATCGTTCCCGAACGCAGCCCGTATTCTCCCTGCTCACGTGTCTCTTTACTTGAAAATGCATGCCTATACCAGTTTTTTTGGCACTTCAGTGTATATACGAGGGCTAATCGGAAAGTAAGGCACGATGTGTTGCGAAACGGAAACTACAGTGAAGATTCGATGTAGCTTTGCACAGATGTGTTGCGTAATGTGTCTAGTATGCCTGTCGATAACGTCAGTTCGCTCTATTCACATCTGGGCGCACAGTGAGGGGTTAAGATGACTACATAAATGGTGTCTCCCGCCAAGAATGAGAGGCTAGTGAGAGATGGCGACTGAGATAATGCAGCACACATATCGTAACTGCCATGCGTTTCCTCATAAAAGTTTATCTGCCGCACTCTGCACAAGCAATGAAGATGCTCCTGCAGCGTTTACGATGGGAAGTGTTTGATCACCCACACTACAGCTCGTAACTGGCTTTCCCTGCGTTTCGTCTCTGCTCACGTGACTCGTTGGATATGAAGACAACATTTTGTCACAGACAACGAGCTGCTGGCCAGCGTAAGAACTAGCTGAAAGCACAGGCGGCTGCCTTATACGACAATGTTATTGGGAAGTTTTACAACACTAGGACAAATTTCTAAGTCGGAGCGGTGACTATGTAGAAATGTAAGTGGAAGATGTGGTTAATTGTTACAAACAAAACATTTTTGATTTTCACAGTGGTTTCTATTCCATGACCGGCCGGACTTTACTTTACGAACAGTGCTCGCATACAAAATGCACAGGCAATTTCAAAATGAATATACAGGATTTAAGAGTTTGTAGCATTTACTACATTCAACTTACAACCATAAACAATACATCAAATGAAAGAGGAAATAAAATAGTTTTGTTTGTGTACCTCTGCGATAAAGGGAAGACCCAGCAGCGATTGAAGAACCTGTTGAGCGGGTGAGAGTCTTCCACGTGTAGACCCAAGAAATCGTTTCGAAATGCTAGTCGTGAATTAACAATTGAGGTGACGTCTGTATGGAGACTTTTTAAGGAGACGCTTACAGCTACCTCCTTCTCGTCTGCAGTTGTTACAAACTCTAGGCCCTACACACTACGGTTAAGTTCCACCTTTGCAGACGAAATGTTGGTCCATAATGATGCAGTGGTGAATCGACATTTCGCTTAGCTGGAAATGTGAACACGCACAATATTGGCATCTGGAAGTGAGCAAATCCCCACGAGATCGTACAGTTGAAATGTTTTTTGTGTCATATCCCAACGGAAAGTTTATGGGCCTTTATTTTTCGGTGAAGCAACAGTAACTGTTGTTTCCTGTCTTTATGTGCTACAACTACGGCTCTTTTATCAATTAGAAGAAGCTGAACTACATAACTTTATTTCGGAGCAGGCTGGTGCGCCACCTCACTGTCATAACTCAGTACGCGATTGATTAAACAACGTTGTACCCTACCGCTGGACTGCCGCTAGAGGCCAGATCACCCAGCTTGTTTTGTATAATCACCACGGCCACATTCCTCCTGACTCCACAACCAGCTAATATACCCGACTTTAGAAACAGCAGTGTTTCAACAATTACTCCAGGCACGCTCATGAAGGTTTGGGAAGAACTCGCCTATAGACTCGAAGTCTATAGGCTGACACTGAAACCTTGTAAGAATACCTCTCCATGTCTATTTTTCATTTGACGTATTATTTATAATTGCAAGCAGAACATAAAAAGTGCTATAATGTCCAAAAATTCATATCGAAACACACTGTTGGTTGGTTCGTTTGGGGAAGGAGACCAGACAGCGTGGTCATCGGTCTCATCAGATTAGGGAAGGATGGGGAAGGAAGTCGGCCGTGCCCTTTCAGAGGAACCATCCCGGCATTTGCCTGGACTGATTTAGGGAAATCACGGAAAACCTAAATCAGAATGCCCGGACGCGGGATTGAACCGTCGTCCTTCCGAAACACACTGTGTTTTGTGTTGTATTACTTCTGCCAGTACCTCGTCCCCTACCTTCCAAACTATACAGAAGCTCTCCTGCGAATGTAGGGGACGAGGTACTGGCGGAAGTAAAGTTGTGAGGACGGGGCGTGCTTGGGTAGCTCAGTTGTTAGAGCACTTGCCCGCAAAAGGCAAAGGTACCGAGTTCTTGTCTAGGTCCGGCACACAGTTTTAATCTGCCAGGAAGTTTCAAACAAATAAAAGTTTATTTTCACCAACTTCAACTGCCCCTACACAACATTCAAATATCTGTTCAGCGCAGTGCCGTCATACGGCTATGGACTCAAATGTAATACTGTTTTTTACGTACATGGCCACTCCCCCACGCCACAAGATACTCTTTCAATAACAGCCAGCTAATCTGTATCCTGCAAAAGGAAGCCTCTGAATTGTCACATCATTTAAGTGGTGCTCTGATATACCAACCATTTCAGAGTCAACGTCTGTAAGCAGTTGACTAACCTTATCTGTAATATCTCTTAAATTTTGATGAAATATGCTAATTCCTTCTCTAGTTGAAACATGGTATCCTCTGAAAGTGATTCCTTTGTTAAAGTGAATTCCTTTAAGCAGGTATACCTATCAACTGACTTCAAACTGTAAATGATGCACCTCTAACGCCAACTACTACAGGAATTGTTCCATAAAAACACGGGAGAACTGCCGGATATCAGTAACGTCCTGTCACGATATTTCGGCGCAGAGTCTTCTGGCCATCTTCAGGTGAGTTCCACTTTAGTAGTACTGGCGAGTACGCGCTGAGCTCCGCTATTTAAAGCCATACTGAGGTGACATTGCGCATGCGCTGCTCAGCGTGCGCGTTCATAACGGCTCCGGGCGCTGCGCCTCGCGCCCTCTACTGTGAAAGCCTGGTGTATCGGTATCAGGTCGATTTTCATCTTTATGCAGATAACTACGTCGACTACGAAGTTTCTCTATAACAGGATTCCAAACAGAGTTTAGCTGATAAGCGCTATCGCCATTGATGAGAGTCTCGTTGTCAGACAATCTTATTTCCACAGATTCATTGATAATCGAGCTCCAAAAGTTTGATGTATGGGCCAAAATTTTTGTGTCGTAATTCATGCAATGGTCTGTGGAAATACAATGTTTGGCCATTGCGGACTTGGTGGGTTGGAGAAGGCGAGTATGTCGTTGGTGTTCCACAATGCGTTCGGCGCAGAGTCTTCTGGCCATCTTCAGGTGAGTTCCACTTTAGTAGTACTGGCGAGTACGCGCTGAGCTCCGCTATTTAAAGCCATACTGAGGTGTTGTTTGCCCTATATATGATTTGCCGCATTCACACGGAATTTTGTAAACACCTGATTTACGCAGGCCCAGGTCGTCTTTAACGAATCCCACCAGTGACGAAATTCTGGGAGGAGGGCGAAAGATTTTCTCAGTTATCTGCCTATCTGTGAAGAAATATCCCAATAAATGGTAGATAAGCAGTCGACCTGAAGGCCTCTTCCTCTTCCTTGTTCCGTCGTTTGTAGGTCTTCATCACTCTGTTCACTTGCCTAGGTGAAAAGCCACTCTTCAGAAATACTTTTTGCAGGTGTTCCAGTTCCGCTTGAAGACTGTCGGCTTCAGAGATGGTATGGGCACGGTGGATCATGGTTTTGAGAACGCCCATTGTTTGTGCTGGATGGTGGCAACTAGTAGCTTGTAGATACAGGTCTGTATGAGTGGGCTTTCTGTACGCCGAGTGACCAAGTGTGCAATCACTCTTCCGTCGCACCAAGACGTCTAAAAATGACTGACAACCATCTCTCTCTATCTCAATGGTAAACTTCATGTTTTCATGTATGGAGTTTATGTGACGTAAAAAATCTTGGAGGCGGTCAAGACCATGAGGCCACACTATAAAAGTGTCGTCAACGTACCGCCAAAATACTGTCGGTTTAAAAGTGGCAGAGTCGAGTGCTCTCTCCTCAAAATCTTCCATAAAAAGTTGGCCACCAGGGGAGACAAAGGACTCCCAATGGCGACACCGTCAGATTGTTCGTAGAATTAATTGTTAAATATAAAATATGTAGAGGAGACAGTGTGCTCAAACAACGTTGTAATGTCTGCATCAAACATATTGCCAATGAGGTGTCGTGAGTCCACCAGAGGTACCTTTGTGAAAAGTGAAACCACATCAAGACTGACCAATAAGTCGTTACTTTGCGGTTGTAGTGACTGAAGTCGGCTGATAAAATCACCAGAATTCTTTATGTGATGTGCACACTTACCTATCATTGGTTTGAGCAAAGATGCCAAGAATTTTGCTAGGTCGTAGGTGGCAGCTCCAATGTTACTCACAATTGGACGTAATGGCACATTTTCCTTCTGAATCTTAGGCAGTCCAGATAGCCTAGGTGGAACTGAACTGTTTGGTTTCAGTCTCTTGATGAGCTCCTTCGGTAGATAACTATTTGATAAAAGTTCTGCTGTTTTTCGCACCACTCGGCTCGTGGGATCCTTATCGATTTTGCGATACGTTGAGTCACATAATAAAACATTGATCTTATTAATATAGACATCCCTTGGTATGAGGACAGTAGCGTTTCCTTTGTCAGATTTTAGGACTACTGTATCCACATCTGCTCGTAAGTTACGGAGGGCTATCCTCTCCATGGGCGAGATGTTACTCTTCATTGGTGCACCTCTGGTCAACACACGGGAAGACTCTCAACGAACTTCCTCCGCTTCATCTGTATGAAGACGGCGTACAGCTTCTTCGATGGCACTGATGGAATCCACTAGTGTGGCAGCAAAATTCAGTCCTTTTGCTAGCACAGACACAGTCGCGTCATATAAAGTTTTCTCTGTCAAATTAACAACATATCGTCGAGTTGGAACTTCCTGCTGCATCTGTGTAGAAAGTCTGTCAATCTTGGCAGTTTGCCTCGTCACGGCTTTATCATGGGTCCTGGCCTGCACCTCAATAGGTATGGGAAGGGGAGGCTCCCGGGTTCGATTCCCGGCGGGGTCAGGGATTTTCTCTGCCTCGTGATGGCTGGGTGTTGTGTGTTGTCCTTAGGTTAGTTAGGTTTAAGTAGTTCTAAGTTCTAGGGGACTGATGACCATAGATGTTAAGTCCCATAGTGCTCAGAGCCATTTGAACCATTTGAAGGGGAGGCTGGCAAAGCTTATAGGTGACAGTGTAGTGGGTGGTGGTGGGATAACTCATGGAAAAATTCCTGTAGCAGTTGGTGTTAGAGGTGCACCATATCCTTGTTGACCTTCACAATAAATACTACTGAATACGTCTATCGCCTACTACACTTCAACTAAGAATGTATCAGATTGTGTAGAGGCAAAGACTGTGCCACAACAGGACCAAAGATTGTTCAACGGTAACATGAACTGCTCTCTCTCTGAAGCGCACGTTTATAACTTACGAAAATGAAAATGACATTCCCACCTTAAAACGTAAGAAAGTCTTGTTTGACACGGGAAGCCAACCAACGTTATCTGTCGACAATGTTGGTCGCAGGATAGACGTGATCAGCAGTATTTATTTGGGCCGACTTCAGCTACACATTGCAAAAACCAAGTTGCAGATAACTGGCAGAATACGAGAGAAAATCCACCTGATTACTGTTGGGAGAGACACGCAGTAGATACAGAGTGTCGCAGGAGAAACAGTCAATATTCAGGGATTTGAAAATAACGGTCGCTCGAAACAAAAAAGTCGAATAAAAGGGCCCCAAACGCGTTGCTTAACAGCTGTGAGCACTTTCTCATCTTCACTATTGTGAAACACATCCCTCCTAACGCAAGTTCTTTGTTATTACGAACTGGTACAGAATGCAGTAACAAATAGAAAAACAACAGCACAACGTTCTATTATTGTGAAACAGAAGAACGTCTAATAAAATCTGCTGGCTATCACATTCCGCCAGCTCTTGTGCGGCATCGCTAAACAAGGTGTACAACATGGTATCCTCTCAAACAAAGGCATGTTTCTGTTCTACGTCTTCGGAAATCACACACTCTCTGAAAAACTCCAGGTTGGTCACGGAGGCACCGATGACGTTGTCCTGTAATGTTTATACATCGTTAATGGGGCTCACATACACCATTGATTTCAAGTCCCGACAACCAAAATTCCAAAGGGTTAAGACCGGGTTAACGAGATGGCCAATGAGATTGTAGTAGAAGACATGTGTCTCACAATAGGGAAGACGAGCTGGTGCTCATGGCTTTTAAGGTATGCATTTTACAGCCCACGTGTGGTGCAAATTTTTGTCTACTTTTGGTCTCTACCACCACCTCTCACAATATGAAGTACATTTTTAACACTCTTCTACGTTTCTAAGCCACCCACAAAAAAATCATTACATTACATTATTAGATGAAAATGTGGCCCTACACTGATGTGTGACTATGACTTTTAAAAAATAGATCCTAGGCAGCCGATCTGGTCTCTTCATCGCCAAAAAGGAAGTTCGTGCAATCTGCAGACCACTGTGTGTAGGATGCTAGCGGTGACTCTAGCTTGATTGTTTCACTAATACTAACGAATGGTATACAAAATACTCTGTTCTAATTCAAGTGGTTAGCCACCATTTATTTTTAGTAACGTGTACTACGATACATATACAAAAGATTGTTTGTAATATATGTCTGAAATAGAGTTCATATGACACGATGTTTATCTCGAGCTGCTAAAAATGAGAATGTTGTCCTACGCTAGACTAGTAATTTCAATAGTAACACTAGTAAATCCGATACTGCTAATGTCGACATTTAGTGACCAAAAACTAAGTTTCAGAGTATCGTGAGATCTGCAGACAACCGCCTGTATAAAACACGTATTGTGAAGTGTAAAAAACCCTGCAACGCTCCTTTGTGGCATTCAGAATTACGGTCATGTCTGAACATCTTGCCTCTCGTAAGAAAGATGTGTCGCAACCTATTCACTGTGAAGTTCGTAATCCATTCACAAATCTGCTTCGATATTTCATAAGCTTACATTTTGTTTAATAACAGTGCGCAGCCGTATCGGATGCACCCTGTAAGTTAACAAACACCTCATCAGCCTCGGCGACGTTGCCTACGGAACTGTGGATCTTATAGACGAGCAGAAGGAAAACTTTCACAGGATCCATGTTTGTGGAATCCATGTTGATTCTCACAGAGGAGGCCTTCGAACTTCGAACTGTGTTCGTAAATCGTGTTCTATAATTTTATAAAAGATGTCGTTCGCGACATCTTCGGCTTACTCTAAGCTCTCTCAAGTAATTCACAGATCAGTTTTATTTACGTGTTAGATTCAATACAGATATTAATAGTCTACATTCTGCCCAGTCGCACTGTTGTTTTTGTGATATGACAAACGCGTATGTGCTGATGACTAATCACTCTCGGTTTCGCTGGAAGGGAAGGGTGAGTCGTCAATGAGTCAGGGGAAACGAGACGGTGGAGTTCCTTGCATCAGCTTGCGGCTTACGAAGAAAATCTTCCTTTGAGGATGGAAACTTTCATGTATTACGCAGTCAAGATGTCTTATTCAAAAGTTGTACCTTGAAATATATAACGAAGTAACACAAGACATGTCGACGATCTATGGAAAAGGCGATATATTTGCAGTTGTGAGAGACAGGTTTTGCCTCAAATTTTCTGTAGATAATATTTATTAAAGACAAGGTCAACTCTTATCGTTAACCAATCTTTTCCCAAAGTTGCCTTTATAGATTATCCGTTCTCATCCACTACAATGGCTCCACTAGCTAAAAATAATGTATCACATTATGTGGTTTTAGTACCTCATATCCACGTGCACTGGGAATGATCAGACCACGTGACGTTTCCCCATGTTTCGAGCACTGAACCATGGTGTACTTGCTTTCATAAAAATCTCTGCGCTTTATAGAACGCGTTGTCATAAGTACATGTCTGAGGCAGTCGTTCTGTTCCCAATAATGAGGAGGCCATGCTGCTTCTATTTTACAATCCAGGACCAAATTGCCGAGTGATCTATTTTCATTGCGGACTCTCGATTTACTGTTACATTCTGCAAAAATTGAAAGAAGTCACTAATCTCGCAACAACTGCTGACTAAAAGCGGCAGTTTTTCTCTCGTGGAGGTTCTCGCGGTACACCCTTTATACGCTTGGACAGAAAAAAAAGATGCACGCACCAGAAAGGAATTTTCCAAATATGATCCAAATAGGAGAGAAATCTGTAGCTGTGATGTGCATGTGCACACAAACAAATGATCACAATTTTAGAAACATTGGATGATTTAAGCCGGTCAGTGTGGCCGAGCGGTTCTAGGTGATTCAGTCTGGAACCGGGTGACTGCTACGGTCACAGGTTCGAATCCTGCCTCGGGCATGGATCTGTGTGTTGTCCTTCGGTTGGTTAGCTTTAAGTAGTTCTAAGTTCTAGGGGACTGATTTCCTCAGATGTTAAGTCCAATAGTGCTCAGATCCATTTGAGCCATTTTCGATGATTTATTGAAGAGAAAGAGCTTCACAAATTGAGCATGTCGTTAACGCGTCTGTCCATCTCTGGTCCTCATGGAAGCAGTTATTCAGCTTGACATTGATTGAAAGAGTTACTGGGCGTCTTCCAGCGGAATATCGTGACAAATTCTGTCCAATTGGTGCGCTAGATCGTCAAAATCCTGAGATCGTTTGAGGGTCGTGCCCACGATGCTCGGAACGTTCTCAATACAGGAGAGATCCGGAGACCTGTCTGGCTAAGATAGGGTTTGGCAAACACGAAGACAAGTAGTAGAAGCTCTCGCCGTGTGCGGACGGTCATTATCTTGCGAAGTGTGAGACCAGAATGGCTTGCCCTGTAGGGCAGCAAAAGGGGGCGTAGAATACGGTGGACGTACCGCTGTACTGTAGGGATTTCGCGGATGACAGCCAAAGGGCTCCTGGCTGTTGGGCTGTTTTATGGGTGACAGTCCGGTTGACATCCCGCCATTCTCCAGGACGTCTTCAGGCACGTCTTCGCTGGTCGTCACTGAAGACGGTTCTATTCCAGCCAATGAGATTGCAGGCCGAAGACGTCTGGAGACACCCCAGACGACGGTGGGATACCAACCTGACTGTCGGCCGCAATCCGCCCGACAGTCAGGACTGATGGTGTGCGGTACCATTTCTTTCCACATCAGGGGCCATTTCGTTGTCAACCGCGGCACATTGACGGCTCAGCGATACGTCGATATCCTACGCCCCGCTTGCATTTTAGGAAGTTATTTCTCGTCTGCACATGGGGAGAATTTTTACTGCTGTCTTCGTGACTGTCAAACCCTGTCTTGGCCAGTGAGGTAGTCTGATGTCTCGCCAACTGAGGACATGTGGATCATCAAGCGCAGGACCCTTCAACCTTCTTGGAATTTTGACGATCTAACACGCCAATTGAATATAATTTCGTGTGATATCCCACAGGAGGACGGCGAATGACTCTATCAATCATTGCCAAGCCGAATAACTGCTTGCGTAAGGGACAGAGGTTGACCAACGCGCTACCGACATGATCAATTTGTGAAGCTCTTTCTCTTGAAAAAAATCAATCAATTTTTCTGAAACTGTTATCATTTATTTGTCTGCCCATGCACCCTAATCCACCGATATCCGTCCCATTTGGATAATTCCTTCGTTGTGCGACAGCTTTATTTTCTTATTTTACTCTCTTTTATTCTTTTTCTTTTTGTCTTAGAGTGTAAAATCATCACATAGGATCAGTAGTAGGTAAATCAGCTTGCACGATTCCGTTCATTGGCATGGTATTGGCAAAATGCAGTCACTGCACAAAGGAGACTGCTCACAAAACATTCATGCGACCTATAGCAGTTTATTGCTAATGTGTGATTTTTGTCTTAATGTGTATATAGAAGAATAAGAAAGGAAGTTGAGGAGCTGTTAGAGGAGATACAATTTGGTTTTCAGGTAGGTTGAATTCACCAGACCGGCATTTCTCAGATTGCGCTTGATAATGGAAAGAATAATGAAGAAACATCACGACATTTCAAAATAATTTACCTACGTAGAAAAAGTGTTCGACAGTGTGGAATGGTGAAAGATGTTGCAAATAGTAACAAGCGAAGAGAGAAAAATAAGAACGAAGAACCAAGGTCGAAATGTTCCGATTAAAAAGATGTGAGACGTGGATGCCGTCTTTTGGCCGTAATCTCAAATGGAATGAACAGTCTAATGAGTATAGAATATGAATTAAGATTATACCGAAGAAAGAGGAAACAACTGAGGCGTAGCGCAAATGAGATAAAGAGTATAGCTGGTAACCGCGGAGTTGATGTATTTAAGGAATTCTGCTTGCTTGGCAGCGAAGTAAAATACGGCGGATGCCGCAAGACAGACATCAAAAGTAGACAAGCACTGCCCAAATGAGGTCTACTGGTATCAACCACGTGCTTTTAACCAGAGAAAGAAATTTCTGACATCGTGTGTCTAGAGCTCAGCGTTGCACGGCGGTGAATCATGAATCATCGGGAAAACCGTAAAAGAAGAGAAACCAAGCGTCGGGGATGGGATGAAACCGAAGGCTGTTGATACGTTACATAAGGAATGAAGGTAAAGTAAGGAATGAAGAGTTTCTTCATAGAATCGGCGAAAGAAGAAACTTATGGCGAACATAACAAGGAGAAGGGACTGCATGAAAAGGTATCAAGGAATAAGTTACAAGGTAACTATTAGAGGGATTCGAAGAGGATGAAAAGTGTAGAGAAAAACAGAGATCGTTATAAATCCAGTTGGTACATTGACGGACAAAACGCAACACCAAAAAATAATTAATGTAGGGTACCGAAACTCCGGAAATACATTAGTCTAGGCAACGTATTTAAGTTACTAAAATTGAAAGATCGCTGGTTAATGTAAGCGCGAGATGTTGGAACATTAATAACCACGGTGACCGCCAAAATGTAAAATGCAAGCATGCAATCGTACATGCATTGTATTGTACAAGTGCTTGATGTCAGTTTGTAGGATGGAGTTTCATTCCGGTTGCACTGATTCGGTCAGTACAGGGACGGTTACTGCTGTTTGCGGATGACCCTGGAGCTGCCGTCGGATGGTGTCCCAAATGTGCTCGATTGCATATAGATCTGGTTATCGAGTAGGCCAAGGAAGCATTTCGACGATCTGTAGAGCATGTTGTGGGCGAGCGGCATCCTGCTGGAAAGCACCCCCTGGAATCTGTTCTTGAATGTCACTACAACAGGTCGAATCACCGGACTGACTTAAAGTTTTGCAGCCAGGGTGCGTGGGATAACCACGAAAGTGCTGTCACGCGAAATCGCAGCGCAGACCATAGCTCCGGGTGTGGGTCCGGTGTGTCTAGCACGCCAACAGGTTGGTTTCAGGCTCTCAACTCGCCTTCTTTTTAAACAGCACACTGCCCTCACTGACATCGAGGCAGAATCAGCTTTCGTCAGACAACAAAACAGATCCTGGCCTTCAACGAGCTCTCGCTTGACATTACTGAAGTCGCAAATGGCGTTGATTTGTGATCAGTGGATTGCACGCTACAGGGAGATTGTCTTGGAGCTGTCCTTGAAGTCACCGATTTGTAACAGTTCGTTGTGTCACTGTGGTGCCCGCTGCTCCTAAAATTACTGCTGCAGATGCAGTACGTGCGTCCGAGCTATACGCCGGACACGGTGGCCTTCGCTGCCGATACCGCCACGTGGCTGTCCGAGTCCGATGTTCTTGCGACCACTCCTGCCACCAATTACGTGTAGTGGCTACGGTCCTACCGAGTCTGTCTGTATTGACACAGAATGAACATCCAGCTTCGCGTAGCCTTATTACGTGACCTCGTTCAAACTCAGTGAGGCGTTGATAATGGCGTCTTTGTCGCATTTAAGGCAGCCTTAAGTAACATCAACCACTAGCGCCACTCTTATGCGACTGACGCGAAATTTGAGCAGACATCGTCCGTCAGTAGAAACACGCCTACTAACTTTCATCTATGTCGCACAGTTCACGATTTGTTTTCGTCGGTATAACTGAGGACGTTGGATGTATTTGCCGCTCTGAGATGGGAAGGCTGCCACAGGAGAGCAATACGTGGCGCGCGACATCAAAGAAGTAAGAAGACTGAAGACTCAATAGTTGTACAATTTTGGGAAACGTATTATGTTCGAGTATAATGACTTTTCTGGAGACTAGAAATCTACTCTGTAGGAGTCAACATGGGTTTCGAAAAAGACGGTCGTGTGAAACCCAGCTCGCGCTATTCGTCCACGAGACTCAGAGGGCCATAGACACGGGTTCACAGGTAGATGCCGTATTTCTTGACTTCTGCAAGGCGTTCGATACAGTTCCCCACAGTCGTTTAATGAACAAAGTAAGAGCACATGGACTATCAGACCAATTGTGTGATTGGATTGAGGAGTTCCTAGATAACAGAACGCAGCACGTCATTCTCAATGGAGAGAAGTCTTCCGAAGTAAGAGTGATTTCAGGTGTGCCACAGGGGAGTGTCATGGGACCGTTGCTGTTCACAATATACATAAATGACCTTGTGGATGACATCGGAAGTTCACTGAGGCTTTTTGCAGATGATGCTGTGTTATATCGAGAGGTTGTAACAATGGAAAAT
Source organism: Schistocerca serialis cubense (assembly GCF_023864345.2). Lineage (NCBI taxonomy): Eukaryota > Metazoa > Arthropoda > Insecta > Orthoptera > Acrididae > Schistocerca > Schistocerca serialis. Next base: position 1,145,828,386 of record NC_064639.1, on the reverse strand, counting down.
TGTACTGAAATGCAGGAGGATCTGCAGCAAATTGACGCATGGTGCACGGAATGGCAATTGAATCTCAATGTAGACAAGTGTAATGGGCTGCGAATACATAGAAAGAAATATCCCTTATCATTTAGCTACAATATAGCAGGTCAGCAACTGGAAGCAGTTAATTCCATAAATTATCTGGGAGTACGCATTAGGGGTCATTTAAAATGGAGTGGTGATATAAAGTTGATCGTCGGTAAAGCAGATGCCAGACTGAGATTCATTGGAAGAATCCTAAGGAAATGCAATTCGAAAACAAAGGAAGTAGGTTACAGTACGCTTGTTCGCCCACTGCTTGAATACTGCTCAGCGGTGTGGGATCCGTACCAGATAGCGTTGATAGAAGAGATAGAGAAGATCCAACGGAGAGCAGCGCGCTTCGTTACAGGATCATTTAGTAATCGCGAAAGCGTTACGGAGATGACAGACAAACTCCACTGGAAGACTCTGCAGGAGAGACGCTCAGTATCTCGGTACGGGCTTTTGTCAAAGTTTCGAGAACATACCTTCACCGAAGAGTCCAGTAGTATATTGCTCCCTCCTACGTATATCTCGCGAAGAGACCATGAGGATAAAGTCAGAGAGATTAGAGCCCGCACAGAAGCATGCAGACAATCCTTCTTTCCACGAGCAATACGAGACTGGAATAGAAGGGAGAACCGATAGAGGTACTCAGGGTACCCTCCGCCACACACCGTCAGGTGGCTTGCGGAGTATGGATGTAGATGTAGATGTCGACACGCCGGAAGTCCAGTGAATGTCCGGTACATGAATGTCCAGTGCCTGTTCCGTCTCGGAGTGTACCTATGAGGCGCACAGGTGAGCATGGCATGGCTACGACGAAATGCCCTGATATTCCTGGTGTTGTTCAACTTGCGCACGATAGTCGGCTGACAATATCCCAGTCACGTGACTAGGTGTATGGCGCCTTTTCACTACGCGGCGGGAAGGTCCGCCGCCGACACTGCAGCTGTCCCTAATTCAATCGCTCACGGGTGTTACGATTAAAGCGTCTCGTGTTCGGACAGTACGATTTTGCTGGCCACCATATCGACTGCAGCAGATGAGAGTCACAGATGCGAGGCGTGCTGCGTGCTGCGGCTGCAGCGGCGCATAACAATAGGCGTGGGCGCAGCGAGCATTGATCCCCGCTCCGCTCTGCGCCACGGACCCTCCTCTCTCTCTCTGTCTCTGTCTCTCTCTCTCTCTCTCTCTCAGCCGCTGCGGCTCCACCGGCGGTCTGCGCACAAACGTGGAGGCGAAGAAGAGGAGGCAACATCCAGCTGTCGGAAGTTACACAGCAAAATTTAAGGCCGAGATTGATAAAGTAACGTATTAACTACTCACTGAAACCGAATGAGCGTGCGGGAGCGTGTCGACAGGGCCAGAACGTAAGCGTGACTATAGCGCCAAGTACAGCAGACACCGCAATATGACGCAGCTGAAGGAACGGGGAAAGAGAGCTGGTGTCAGTCAGCGAGCAGTTACCGTGCTCTGTGGCGGTGCTCTCCATCATTGCAACATGGCCTGTAGACAACATCTGGATGGCTTCTGAGGAGATAGAATCACCGGGAAAGGTGAAAGATTCAAATAGCTCTGAGCACTATGGGACTTAACATCTGTGGTCATCAGTCCCCTAGAACGGAGAACTACGTAAACCTAACTAACCTAAGGACATCACACACATCCATGCCCGAGGCAGGATTCGAACCTGCGACCGTAGCAGTCGCGCGGTTCCGGACTGAGCGCCTTAACCGCGAGACCACCGCAGCCGGCAAAGGTGAAAGATATGTGACGAGTGTAGCCCAGGAGTATAGTATTGCTGGCAGCTATGTTTCACACGCGTGGAAGAATCGCGAACCACAGGCATTGCTACTCGAAGGAGATGAGATGGTCGACCACGGTCAGTTACAGCTTGAGTTGTAAAACTAGCAGAGCTAGCGTAGACTACAGTAGTTTACCGAGTAGCTTTCACCGGTTAAGTTTGCATCGGCATTACTTCTAAGTTAGGTGTGTTGCATACCTATCGGGCGTTAGGTCATAACGATTTCTTTCTTCAGCTAAGCGATCAGTGTCTTACGAAATTCCCCAAAAAACCGGATATGGTGAACCGCCAAGAAACTGAGTAAGCATGTATAAAGGGCTAGGTAATCTACGGAACGTTTTTGTTTTACATAGTTGTCCTTCCGTCTGTTGCTTAAAAATATGGGGTATTTATAGCAAAATAGAAAATTTCCGTCTTTAATTCAGATTTTATTCGAAAATTGGTGATTTGTAACGTGAAACAGAGGGATATTGTAGTAAAAATAAAGGAAACAATACAGATTTATCACATAGCGCCACTAAACGCAATTTCCTCAACAAAAAGGTAAAATAGGAAAGAAAACACAAAAATATGGCAGGTATCTCTTGAATACTTCGTCGAACTTACATAAGCTATGTTTCTGTTATTCATAAACAACATTCGCATTTTATCAGTAATAACAAATTTTTGCTCTTCATCATGACGAAGAACGTTCTATTGAGTGTAAAATAATAACAGTAATGATATAAAATTTTATGTCCATGGCGTAAGTTGTACTTACATCAAAAGTAATTGCTTTGGTTACATAAAAGTGCAGAAATTAGGCGATCGACAGGATAAGTGCAATTTATATATGTAAAGATGTAAAATACACAATGGACTAATGCTAAATGTGCAAAACAATCAAACGAACATAAAACAAAGAGGACTTGTCAGTTTCCGGCTTCTCTCTTTCACATTCATTTACGTTTCTTTCCTTATCAGTACTACCAGCAATCTTCCCATTTACTGCGTCATTCATGCAGTATACCAAAACTACTAAAACCGTGGTTCTGGTATAGCGCAACTCGAACTGCAGCAGCAGATGACAGCTTCATTGCGCAACAGGCAAGAAGGAACCGACAACGAACAGCGTGTGCAATTCCAACCACATTTAACAGTAATTTAAGGCACGCAATCTCACGTTTTTCAGTGGCACGGTGACCGCATGGTGGTTTCTCTCTTCGTCCAACGAGCAGCATATTGTGTTCCGTTGGCACATCGGCGCACCGTTTGCGACGCTGGCAAGAGCAGTGCTGGTTCGACGAAGAGTCAGGTCGCGTTCTCTTCTCGCATGAGACCAGATTCAGTCCGAGTATTAGTTGTGGAAGTATCGTCATACGGTGAGCAATGGGAAAACGTAATACACCCGGCAACATTGCCGAACCTGGCCGTTTTCGTGGTTCAGATGTTATGGTGTGAAGTAACATAATGTTGCGCGGGCGCACTGAGCTCCACAAATCTTCAAACAATGTACATTCACAGGTCAACGTTATTGTGACTGTGTGCACCTTCACCATGTCCATCTTTCCACGGGTACATTTGGCTCTGGTTTCAGTTTTACAGATGAGAATTCGTGCCAGCAGGTTGAGAAGTTGTAGGAACCGAGGATATTCGTTGAATGGAGTGACCTACCCGTACCACCGACTAAAATCCCATCGAGCATGGGTGGGATGCATTGGGGAGATGTACTGCAAAATGTCTACATGCGCCAACGAACGTTCAACAGTTGTTAGTCGTCCTGGTGCTTAGCATCTGTTGGCCAGTGTGAGGGTACAGTACAGATGATGCTTTGCTGTCTGTGGTGATCACACAGCTTTTGAAGAACCATATCCTGCCTTCTGTAATGTCCACAGGACTATCATAAATGGCGGTATTTCTATAAAAGTTCCATTTGTGTTCGTCTCGCAGCGTATCTCTGTCAATTACCTTCTGTGCTATGCTGTAGCAATCCTTTGTGTGTAAGGACCCAGTTCCATTCAGCTATGTTAGTAGTGTTAGTGTAGTTTAGTGGTTCGACTTGGTCATCATTCTTGTCACTTGCAAGTGTAGGCTTTTGCGACCATTGTAACAGTCAGTAAAATTCTTCTGAGTGTGTGACCACATGGTAAATTTGTAAAATTCTCCAATTTTCGGCCACTGTTACAAATGGCTATCGCCAGGGTCTTATTCCCTTTAGCAATAACACCCATAGGATGGCCATTTACAGCAGTTGCCGGAACGCCAGGGAATTTTAAACATTGACGTTGCAGCCTTATACCCAGGAGAATTTTATTGTCTCTTCCCACTTATTTGACGCTGCCAGTCACGAGTTTATCTCCGCTGTCAATTTCTTACTCTCTTAGTAACACTAACATCAACTGCTGTCAATAATTTGTTGGATGTAGTTCAAGGTCATTGCCAACGACCTTGCCGAAGTGGTAACGCCGGTTCCCGTCAGATCACCGACGTTAAGCGCTATCGGGCTGGGCTAGCACTGGGGGATGGGTGACCATCCGGTCTGCCGAACGCTGTTGGCAAGTGAGCTGCACTCAGCGCTTGTGAGGCCAACTGAGGAGCTACTTGACTGAGAAGTAGCGGCTCTGGTCTCGTGTATTGACTCACGGCCGGAAGAGCGGTGTGCTGACCACATGCCTCTCCGTACCCGCATCAAGTCACACCTATGGGTAGGACGACAACGCGGCCGGTCGGTACCTTTGGGCCCTCCGAGGCCTGTTCGGACGCAGTTTAGGTTTTAGTTCAAACACATTCTCCCGTTACAATTTTTCTGTAACTCCCTCTAGTGCCACTGCAGGTGTTCCCAACTTGTAACGTATTTTCCACACTCTTGTTCTTTTTATACACAAAGTTTTCCATATATCCCTTTCCTCCTCGGTACTGCAGAGAATCTCCTCTTTTGTAATTAGTCCACCTCGGATACAAAATATCTAATAAACCGGTACGGAGGTTTCAGTTTGAAACAGTGCTGGGGCCTGACGGTCAGTTTTGAGGGACCTCATTGGCCATCTCACCAACGAGAGCTGGAAAACGCTGGATGTGTCTTTTACGGAATGCAAGTGCGGGCTGTGAAAATAAAAACGATATAGCATGTGCCAGGCGCAGAACTTAGATATAAATAGAAGCGCAACACAAACAAGGCATTCTGGCTTGAGTTCATTGAAGGGTACGCGTCGACCAAACTCGCAGAATCTGAAGAACACAACGGGGACGGGCTTTGAGACACTGTGCGTAAAATGCAATAAAAAGCTACGGTATGCACTCTAAAGCTCACGACTAAGATACTTTGTACGTTTTCATTGACAGATGTTGTGCGGTTTAATACACTATTAGAAAAGAAACTGCAATACCAAGAAATAGATGGACGACATAAACGAAAGTTGGTAGGCGTCTTTCTACCTCTGAATGATGATGTCTATACAGATTTTGACCACTCGTTTAGGAGTGGCTGTAGCAGCGCCCCAAAGAGAATGCAAATCACGTTTACTTTATACCCTGTGGTGGTCGTGAGCCTTAGTTACTTTTGAGACTAGACGTAGTATTTAGGCGCGCTAATCAGCTGCCCCGTATTGGTACGAGGTGAGACGAATTTGTTGTGTGGCTGAATGCTGGTGCACCCACGGCTCATGACGCGCTGAAGGAGGTCCGGCTAGGTGACCGGTACGTGCAAGTCCAGGTACCAAGACGAGCAGCGCGTCCAGAAATGGGTAAATCGCAAAGCTGGGAATCTGTACGCCTGTTACTCACGTGGCCTTTGTGCAGGACAGGCATCAAAAGTAGGGGAGTGTCAGATAAGGTGAAAGAAGGCTACGCACAGCTCTTTCAGAATCTGTAACAATTTACAGACAACTGTTAAAGCTAATCTGAATACAACTACTGTCTCAGACCCCCAGTGACAAAGCAAAATTTCAATGCCTTTGAAACTGCAGAAGTTAGTATTTCATAGTGAATAAATATTTTCGCAATGAACCTCTGAATTAATAGCTTTTAAACGCTCCATGCAGTTTCAACACAAGATATTTCAGAGGGTAGCATTGCACTATAACTATAGTCCTGAAATCTTCGTTTTTGTATCTATTTTATTTATTCGTTTATTACGGTTTTCCTACCTTTTTATTACGCAAATGTTTGTCAGAATATCGTTTTCACCTCAGTCACACAGCAAATGAATACAGCACGAATATCTCATATTTTGTCATACTTGGGTATTTATTTAATGAACAGTTTACTATTTTGCCAGTCCCGTTATTCGAATACCGATTGCAAGTGCTATTTAAAAACTGTGCTAGTTTAAAAGTGGTCAGTCGCACGTGTTAGCGAAGAACAAAGTTAAAAAGAAAACCGAAAAACGCTTCTGTCAAGGAGCAGAAGCCCGGAAATTGGCCCTACGACTATATCCAGCTAATCCAAACAGAGCAGTGCATAGCCCAAGTACCTAAGGCAGGAGCAATACCAGGCAAAGCAGCAACAGGTTCGCTCGTGTGGACTGTTGATTAGCTAGAGCCAGTACACTAGCAGTAACCATTAGGTACCGCCGTAAGTTGTTAATCTAGAATGCCTTTAAGGTGACAAACGCGCCGTCATAGACGCCTCACTCAGTTTGAGCAAGATCGTATAAAACGGCTAAGAGAAGGTGTACGTTCCTTCTGCGATACTGCAGAAAGACTTGGCAGGAATGTAGCCACTGTACATGTTTGCTGGCATCGGTGGACACGAGAATGTGCAGTCGCAAGAAGACCGTGTTCCGGACGGCTACTTAACCGAGAAGGAAGACATTGTATTCGGCGTGTGGATCTGACACATCGTACTGCATCTGCAGCGACATAACGAACTGTTACAAACAGGTTACTTGAAGGACATCTGTGAGCCAAACGCCCTTTAGCGTGTATTCCTCTGACCCCACTTGCGACTTCAGTGGTATCAAGCGAGAGTGGAGGTCTGTTGTGTTTCCTGAGGAAAATTGGTTCTGCTTCGGTATCAGTAATGGCTTTGTGTGGTTAGGAGGAGGTGAGTTGGGGTCCCTGCAACCAACCTGACTGCATGCTACATGCTGGACCTATACCTGGAGTTGAGATCTGGGGTGCGATTTCATATGACACCAGGAGCACTCTCGTGGCTGTACCATGCAGCCTGACGGCAAAAAATTCACGTCAGTCTGGTGATTCGACCTGTTATGCTGCCCCGTTCGTGAGCAGCATTCCAAGGAGTGTTTCCTAACAGGATAACGCTCGCCCACATACCAGTGTTGTAACCCAACATGCTCTACAAAATGTCGACATGTTGCCTTGGCCTACTCGATCACAAGACCTGACTCCAATCGAGCACATGAGGGACATCACCGCACGACAACTCCAGAGTCATCCACAAAGAGCGTTACCAATCCCTGTTCTGACCGACTGAGCGCAACAGTCATGGAACTCCATCCCAAAAACTGACATGGAGCAACTGAACATCACAACGTTTGCACGTTTACACGCTTGCATTCAACATTCTGGCGGTTACACCGTTTATTAATGTGCCAGCAGTCCACATTTGCAATGTCTTATCTCACGCTTACATTAACCTGTGATCTTGTAATGTTAATCACTTAAATATCTTATCTAGGAAAATCTGTTCCAGAAATTTAGTTACTCTGAATTTAATATTATTTTTGCTTTTGGTGGTGAGATTGTTTTCCATCAGTGTATTTTATGGAAACGTCTTACTTCGGCGAAAGGATCCTCTGCAGAAAATAATTTATTAATAATAAAGTATCGGCTTTTCACGTGCACATATCGCGCGCATTTATTAAAGAATTTGGAATTACTGCCCTGCGCTACATTTACAGTAACATACAGACACAGGTGCAATGCATATGTCAAACAAGTCGCGGAGTTTCCTCTCTATCGACACTAATAAATACATATTCGCAGGATTAGCCGAGCGGTTTAAGGCGCTGCAGTCATTGACTGTGCGGCTGGTCCCGGCGGAAGTTCGAGTCCTCCCTTGGGCATGGGTGTGTGTGTTTGTCCTTAGGATAATTTAGGTTAAGTAGTGTGTAAGCTTAGGGACTGATGACCTTAGCAGTTAAATCCCATAAGATTACACACACAATTGAATTTTTTTAACATATGCAAATGCACTTAGCTTTATCATTTTCTTTTTTGGGACGTGTCGTCGCAGAATTAAATTAAAAATAGTTTCCATTCCCTGTTTCTGACCAAGGAGGTCGGAACGCCACCCTCTTTGCAAGGCAAATGCCAGAAATGGAAAGCGTAGATTCACAAGAACTTTTATCCTCAGTCAGTTTTTCCTTGAAGAGAATACATTCAAAGGGACTGTCAGGCGTGCCGTGACGTCTGCTCGTTCTCGAGACCTCTTCTTATTTCCTGCGTTGGAAGAGTGCAACTGTATGGAAACCACTGTTTTCATGCGAGACGAGGCAACGCACGTCGCTCGCGCAGTGAATGGTCTGCTTAGTGCAACCTTCAACGAACGCGTTTTCTCACAGAGGTTTTCCAGATGAGTGACCTACAAGATCACCTGCTCTGAATCCATGTGACTTTTGGCTCACGGGATATCTGAAAGATAACGTTTACCGGGTACACGTTCGCCCTCTAAGTGATCTGAAGGACAGAGTACAGGAAAGCGTCGCTCAGATACAGCCTGAATTAGTGCGAGTAATTGTGGAAATACCCTCAGAGTTCAAGAAGAATATAATAATTCCAATCCCAAAGAAAGCAGGTGTTGACAGATGTGAAAATTACCGAACAATCAGTTTAATAAGCCACAGCTGCAAAATACTAACGCGAATTCTTTACAGACGAATAGAAAAACTGGGAGAAGCCGACCTCGGGGGAAGATCATTTTGGATTCCGTAGAAATATTGGAACACGTGAGGCAATACTGACCCTACGACTTATCTCAGAAGCAAGATTAAGAAAAGGCAAACCTACGTTTCTCCCATTTGTAGACTTAGAGAAAGCTTTTGACAATGTTGACTGGAATACTCTCTTTCAAATTCTAAAGGTGGCAGTGGTAAAATACAGGGAGCGAAAGGCCATTTACAATTTGTACAGAAACCAGATGGCAGTTATAAGAGTCGAGGGACATGAAAGGGAAGCAGTGGTTGGGAAGGGAGTGAGACAGGGTTGTAGCCTCTACCCGATGTTATTCAATCTGTAAATTGAGCAAGCAGTAAAGGAAACAAAAGAAAAATTCGGTGTAGGTATTAAAGTCCATGGAAAAGAAATAAAAAGAAGGATGCTGGAGATTAGATGAGTAGATCACATAACTAATGATGAAGTATTCAATGGAATTGGGGAGAAGAGGAGTATGTGGCACAACTTAACAAAAAGAAGGGACCGGTTAGTAGGACATGTTCTGAGGCATCAAGGGATCACAAATTTAGCATTGGAGGGCAGTGTGGAAGGTAAAACTAGTAGAGGGAGACCAAGATATGAATACACTAAGCAGATTCAGAAGGATGTGGGTTGCAGTAGGTACTGGGAGAAGAAGAAGCTTGCACAGGATAGGGTAGCATGGAGAGCTGCATCAAACCAGTCTCAGGACTGAAGACAACAACAACAACATAAATTGTGGATGATTTCTTTTTACGGCAGCAGCAACTCTTCGACATCTCCGGTGCTCATATTGAAGGAACTCTTGTAAGTAACAGTTGATAATGAAATCAGCTGTATGCTTTCTCACTTCTGTCCACGTCCTGTTCAATACGTATTCTATACATCTTTCTTCCATTCACAGCTCCAGATTTGCACCTGCTGGTCAAAACTGTAACTAATATTTTTCCAGCGTAAACCGGTTCCGCATTAACGCATTAACATATCTACCACGTTTCGCTGTCATACGATAATTACAGTCGAAACTGGAGCTTTGTGAGCCGGCGGGGGTAGCCGAGCGGTTCTAGGCGCTATAGTCTGGAACCGCGCGACCGCTACGGTCGCAGGTTCGAATCCTGCCTCGGGTATGGATGTGTGTGATGTCCTTAGGTTAGTTAGGTTTAAGTGGTTCGAAGTTCTAGGGGACTGATGACCTCAGAAGTTAAGTCCCATAGTGCTGAGAGCCTTTTTTTTTTTTTTTTTTTTTTTTTTTTTTTAAGCTTCGTGAATAGCTGCACTTCAATTGCAGCCACTCAGTATGTGAATGACGATGTACGATAGTGCTCCTGAAGATAATGTCATTCAATATTCTAATATTGAAACATACTATAACTTCTCGTCACAAACTGAAGACGCCTGATGCCAACTGAAACCGATCACTATTAGCATGGGGATATCAAAATCCTGCATTGCGTCCCACTGATGGCATATTTCCGTGGCAGTTGTAGGAACTAGACCAAGGCAAGGAAAAATATCGTGGAACGTTAAAGAACAGGTTCGATAGCCTCCAGTGCTGACGCTCTCAAATCCCATCATGTGGAGATAGACGTTTTTCTTTTCTAGACAAAATACTATCTTCTTTTAAGCAACCAACATTCAAATGTGTTTTCTGAAATGCACTGCGTAATGTTTCTTTATTTACAGACACTAGGTAACTTACTCCTATATGCGTTGTCCGGTTGTGCTGAAATGGAAATTATCTTTATATCCAAGCACGAAGAACATTTCACGACTCAATGAAGTTTGTTACATTCTGTTGCCTTCACAATTTTTTAAATATTCAGCAATCTACTTGCCCATTACGACAAAGAAGAGGAATTTATAGAATGGTGTCTGTACGTAACAACTATTACTTCTGGATGTATTATTCTGATTGTTGACAGTGGATTTTTCCCGTCACGCGTGAGGGTTTGATAAAAAAGTATTGGTTGAGCTATGCAGTGCTCGTGAAGATGATATCATTCAATAAAACGTCTCAATGATAGCGTTTGCTTCTAATATTGAAACATACTATTGCTCCTCCTCAAGAACTGAAGATGCCTTATTCGAACCGAAACCGATTACTTTTATGAAATATTACGTGTTTATTCTAGAAAACATTCTGTTTAAAAATTCCGAAAATAACGATTTTTGTCTCGATGACTAAAATATATCTCAAAATTTCGTCTCCACCCTGAAGTATTTAAACCAAACATAGACAGTTAACGCAGTTCTCTACACGTAGAGTTATATTTCCGTACTTTTCGCTCAAATGTTTGAGCGGAGCGGAAACAAGAGTCCCTAGAAAACACAATGGATTTCTGTCCTAAATTTCATAGCCGAACAACACTGTGTAAGGATATCAAACTGTGTGATACCTAGCCCTGAAAAAAAGTCTTAACTTCTGTAAAATAATCAGGGTGATTAAGACAATCTAAATTAATAATTCGAGGGAAAATTGAAGTATTTTGCTAACAGCAGCTGCTAGATATGAAAATGAAGTGTCAAAATGTCATGTCTTCAAGGCCTAGCTGTACTGCACAAAAGAAGCCTTTTGACGAAAAAACTGTGGAATTCTTCCCTTCACGTTGAAAAATAAAATGAACATGAAATCAAAGTACTAACTGAAACTTCTGTGCCGACCGAGTTGGTCAAGCGGTTCTAGACGCTACAGTCTGGAACCGCGCGACCGCAAGGGTCGCAGGTTCGAATCCTGCATCGGGCATGGATCTTAGGTTAGTTAGGTTTAATTATTTCTAAATTCTAGGGGACTGATGACCTCAGCAGTTAGGTCCCACAGTGCTCAGAGCCATTTGAGCCATTTTTTGAAACTTCTCTGCTCTTTCTTGATCTGTAAATCAAATACCTATACCTTGTTGTGAGACTTCTCATCTCCCCTATTTTATTATTATGATCGTTTTTCCCCGGGTAGGTAGGTGTCAACAAAATATTTTCGAATTCGGAGAAGAAGGTTGGTGATAGAAATTTCGTTCGAAGCTTCCGCCGCAACGAAAAACGCCTTTGTCTTCATGATGTCCACCCCAAGTCATGTATTCTGTCGGTGACACTCTCTGCCCTATTTCTCTATAGTACAAAACGTGCTGCTCTTCCTTGAAAAAAAAAAATGTTCAAATGTGTATGAATTTGTAAGGGGCCAACTGCTGACGTCATGAGTCCCTATACGTACACACTAATTAAACTAACTGAAACCAACTTATGTTAAGAACAACACACACACATACCCTACGGAGGACTCGAACCTCCGGCCGGAGAGGCCGCGCAATCAGTAACATGGCGCTGCTAACTGAACGGCAACTCCGCGCGGCTCTTCTTTGAACTTTCTAGATGTACTCTGTCAGTCCTATCTGGTTAGGATCCCGCAGCGCCAGCAGTACTCCTAGAGAGGGCGGACAAGCGTGGTGTAGGCAGTCTCTTTAGGAGATCTGTTGCATTTTCTAAGTGTTCTGCCAATAAAACGCAGTGTTTGATTCACCTGCCCCACAATATTTTCTGTGTGTTCTTTCCAATTTAAGTTGTTCATAATTGTAATACCTAGGTATTTGGTTGAATTTACGGCCTTCAGCTTGACTGATTTATCGTATAACCGAAGTTTAACGGATTCCTTTTAACACTCATGTTGATGATATCATACTTTTCATAATTTAGTGTCATTGCCAATTTTCGCACCATACAGATATCATATCTAAATCGTTTTGTAATTTGTTTTCATCTTCTGATTACTTTAGTAGACGATAAACGACAACATCATCTGCAAACAACTTAAGACGGCTGCGCAGATTCTCTCTTAATTCGTTTCTGTAGATAAGAAACAGTAGAGGGCCTACAACACTATCTTGGGGAACGCCAGAAATCACTTCTGTTTTGCACGATGACTTTCCGTCAATAGCTGAGTGGTCAGCGCGGCGGTCTGTCACGCCAAGGGGCGCGGGTTCGATTCCCGGGTGGTTCGTAGATTTTCTCGGCTCACGGACTGGGTGTTGTGTTGCCCTCATTATCATTTCGTCATCATCAGTGGAAGGCAACAGGAAACCACCTCTGGAGTCACTTCCCTAGACGCTCATGCGGTGGACCTCTCTGACGAGGCTTACCCCATGACAAGACCTGCCGTAAGGCAGAACACAAAGTTTTTTTCCGTCAGTTACTACGAACTGTGACCTCTCGCACAGGAAATCACGAATCCAGTCAAATAACTGACATAATATTCCTTAAGCACGCAATTTGACTACAAGCCGCTTGTTAGGGATAGTGTTAAAAGCCTTCTAGAAATCTATAAAATGGAATCAATTTGAAATCCCTTTTCAGTAGCAGTCAAAGCTTCGTGTGAGTAAAGAGCTGGTTGTGTTTCACAAGAACGATATTTTCCAAATCCATGCTGACTGTTTCAATAGACCGTACCCTCCGAGGTAATTCATTATTTCACCACCTGCGAAATAGTCGCGAATATGAACAGTTAGGCAGTACTGTCAGATTTTAAAAGTCTGCTACATATTTTTTATCTAATGTGTTTTTATCAGATTATGTTTCTTACGTAATTGATGACTACATCGAAGCACACAGTAGCGACACCTTGAAGGATGCAGGCAAACAGATTTCTGGCAGCTACTGCACTTCAATAGGTTTTGTACAGTAACGCCAGGTGCAAAATTACTGTATGGACGATGTGGCCTATTTTCACCATATTTTAGATCTATGTGACTATGGTGAGTTGAGTATATTTATATACTCTGACGATGCCATTACGGCCTTCTCACATTAGGACAAGGTGTAGAACAGGTACGCTTTACCTTATTTTATCTGTGCATTTCCCAGGTTGTATGATAGTATATTGTGATATGAAATGCTGTATTGTGTTGGAAGATAGACTGCCCACTAGGTGTATATATTTTTTATGTTGTAGATCTGAAGATGGGCATTACTGGCTGAAACCGGTCACCGTCAAAGGAATACATATTATGAACAAAGACTGAAATAAAAATAAAACATTTGTAATTCATAATGTTCGAACACAATATATTTTCCAGAATCCCGCTGGATTTCTTGAAAACTAAAACTAAGGAATAAAGTAGACTGGAGAAACATTTGTCGAACCTCAGTTGTTGTATCTGATTTCGAGAATCAATCGTCACATGTCCAATCTCTTTTATTTCTTACTTTTAGAACATTTCACGAAGCATTTGGCCATTTTCAATTTTTTTTCCAATTAAAACAGAAATGTTTGCTACTACAATACTCCGAGACTGCGGTATTTCGAATCACTACGTTTTCCACACGACAGCAGCAAACTTCCACACAGATGAGAGTCCACGTGTGGTACCCATTTAGAACCCCCTCCACTCTCACTCCCCATGCCCTGTGCCCTGCTCCTTACCCCCCCCCCCCCCTCTCCCCGTCAACATTTCACATATCACTTGTTACATTATGGATAATCCTTGTATATCCTTGAAATTATCATATTCTGTGTGATTTCTTAACAGTTATTTGCAATCTAATGAACAATTCGTGTGGGCTATGTAATCCAAGAAAACACTAAGGAAATTGACTATAACTCTAAATAACGTGCAGGTTTAAAATGAGATGTAGGAACTGTAAGTGCGCTCTCAGATCTGTGGAGTGGATATTACTGAAGATTTCCTATACCTCTTCTATAGTGAAACAAGTCTATCAACGTAGAGCGACGCTGAGACGATTCGTCTTTTTGGGGATTCAAAGCGCGTCCCTTTAAAGTAGAATTAATGTTCGTGGAACACGATTACAGCGACGGAGAGAAGCAGCAGAGCTGAAAACAATGTGCCACGCCCTTCCCTTTGGGACTGAAGCGAACTCAATATTCGATGCGCCCTCTTCCGTCTGAGCTCAGAGTTATGAAATAACTGAATTAAATTCTTGGAGGGTTGCAGCGAGCGAGGGAATTTTCAGCGGCGCGCGACACACAGCACGTTATGGCTGCCTGTGTATTTTACTACCAGTCAGGGAAGCGAGGTTACGAACGTTGGAACGGTCATTCTAAAGGGTTACATTCTCGCCAGCTACAAACACAACTCAGGGTACCTATCAAATATTAGGTTAGACAAACGTAATACATGTACATCGAAATGTTTTTCCTTTTCCCAGGTATCCTACGCCTACAGGTTTCGCGGTCGAAGTTAATTTCTGATTGCTGACTGCGTTACTTTGCAAAAATAAACCAGATTTCGCCTACCGTTGCAAGTGGTGTTCGTCAGGTATGGGACATGCAAGAAAAGAATCAACCTTCCGTATTGCAAAAAAATACCTCCATTTTTAAACTCTTACATTTTTATACATTTTACTCGTGTTTAAGCCTTTGCAGCAAGATTACCAGTAACAAAAGAGCACTCATCATTAATTACACGATATGGAACTACCATATGTTAGTGACACTCCGCTATATAACGTATATCATAAATGCATGCACTTGAAAGTATACGAGTCAGGAAGCAAAATGGTATAAGTAAACATGAAATTTAAAGCACTTGCCTTAAGAACTGTGAGCAATTGTTCAATAGAAGAGATGTGTTTCACAGCAGCGAAGATGAACAATTGCACACAGCCCTTAAAGAATGCACTTTAGAGCCTATGTTTAGTGAACACTTTATCTTGTTTTTGGCACCTACCACCACGTCTAGAATATGTAAAGCAAAGAGCATGCAGTAAAAAAGATTTGTTTCATAGCATCGGAGATGAAGAAGTGCTCATAAGTCTTTAGGTATGTATTTCAGAGTCTATGATTACTCAGACTTCTTTGCTTCTAGTATCGTGTACCTTCAACAACATCCATTTACGTCATTGATTACGTAGCACCCCGTATAAAATCTTGGAGCTTTTGGTCTTTTTTTTTTTTTTTGTTTCTTTGTTTTTTCGGTCGTTACGATGTGTCGATAATAGCAAGAGCCCTCCTGATTCTCAGATAATGTATATCTTTCACATATTACTATACATAACTTAGATGTTACGAAATAATTAATGTCTTTATTTTTATTTAGTCTAGTTTTAGTCACAATATGGGAAAATTTGCCGGAAAGCGATGATATAATTTAAATAAAAACGTGAGCCAGGCTGAATTTTGCTCATAAAATAAGCGACCCTAGTTCTTCACACCCGTTACGAGTTTTATGACACCCTTGCTTGGGGATGCAGAGACAAGGAGAAACGTTAGTATACTGTGTGACTCATGAGGAAAGGAACATGCTCTTAGAGGAGACCGTATTAGTGATTCTGAAGAAAAAAGCCTTATTAAAATATGAACTGTTTTTAAAGTTTTCGAGAAAACTGACGAAAATAGTGGGGAACAGGACTAATGCAGATGATAGTAAATGATACATTGTGATCAAATGTTTTATTTAATTGTGTATACTTCCTCACGAAAGATTTCAAAAAGTCCACTGTCAACTACAACGCATTTTTCAGCCGCTGAATTACTGATCTGAGTTCATTAGTACGGTTCTTAATTTGAGAACACGCGTGTAAAATACGACCCAGAAGTTCTTTTTTTATCCTGCCTGCGCTTATAGGATTCTCTCTTAAGCAAACGTCTCAAATAACAATCTAATCTTTGGTTGTATTGGAATCTGATTACTGGTAAATAAGGACATGCTACTGACCCAGTGATTTTCAAACAGCGGTACGTCGGATACGGATAAGAAAAGGGCACCTGTTTATTTAAGTTGTTTGTTCGTAATAACCAGTACTGTAATCCATCAAAGTAAGTAGACCCCACCTTTTGTCCTGACTCACCATGCCTGAGTGGCACTGCCTTAGTATTATGTGGAATATTCTGATGAAACTCAGTTGCAACAACGCCCGAAACGATAGTTAATTTTTCTACAACGGCCAACAATGCAGAAGAACTTTATGCATATTAAGAGCTATCTTGATGCGTTGCTGCTATCCCTCATATCTAATACATATTGCATTTTTTTATATTTGTATGCCAACTATACTTAAAACTCTCGATAGTTTGATTTATACTCTCTGTATTGGCAGGAAAACTCTCCTTAAAATTGCTATCAGGGAAAAAGTACGATCTAAGTCTACCTAAAACTGTAGAGAAACCAGAGTAAAACCCCTAGAACAGCAAGAATGGGAGGGAGAGACTGAAAAGTAACCAAGAGAGGGTTGTAGCCTAATCCCCCTTTTGTTATGCAGTCTGTACATAGAGTAAAGGAAATCAAAATGAAATTTTGGCTACAAACTGTAGTTCAAGGAGAATAAATACAAGCTTTAAGGTTTTCCGATATCATTACTGGTGCATCAAAGACCGCAGATTATGTGGATGAGCAGTTGAAGGGTGTGGATAACGTCTTGAAAACAGGTGTAAGATAAACTTAATATAAAGTAAGAGAAGGGTAATAGCATGTAATCCAAGGAACTCAAGTGATGATTGAATCAGAATAGTAAAACCAAGAGAGCTTTGATATTTGGGAAAAACAGAGTTAAAGATGGCGGAATTGCAAATTGAGATAAGCAATAAAAGCAACTATGAGAATGAGTATAGTTATCTGCGAACATAAAGTACTAGAAAATCTGTTCTGAGAATATTTTCCGTAGTGAGGCCTCATATCGCAGTGATACACTGACTTTAAACTGTAGTTTAATGCCCTCTCGACAAGAGGCCATTAGAAGTACAGAACAGACTATGATGGTGGAAGGAAATCGGCCATTTTAAGGGAACTCTTAAGGCATTTGCCTTTAGCGATACAGCGAAACCAAAGAAAATTTACAATTTACATCTGAATGGCCGAACGATGATTTGAACCTCCACTCTACCGACACCGAATCCATTGAGTTACCACTACTAACCCTAACTCGATGGGCGAAAACAGAACAGACAAGAAGGCAAAAAAGATGGTTTTGAAACTTGGTGTAATGGAAAAATCCCGAAGGTTAAAATGGTAATGAACAGGTAGTCTACAGAACTGAACCGTACGGAAAAGAACTACATGACACAATCTGACTGAAAGAAGAATGAGTTGATACAATAATTTATGGAGATTTTGTCAGCAGGTAAAAATTGTAGGGGGAGACCAAGGCTTCAGTACAGCAAAAAGATTAAAGTGGATGTGTGTCACCGTAGACACGGAAAGCTAAAGAGACTTACACAGAGAGACTGGTGTGGAGAGGTACATCAGACTAGTCTGCGGGCTGAAAACGACAATATAGTCGATGAACTCACAATTTTTCTTTCCACTGAAGTACCACCTGGAAACCTTATCCGGTCTTCCGCTTACGAATATCATCTTCTAGCAAGAGATTTCCTTACTCTGTTCTCCTTCTTTTCAATCCTTATACATTCTGTACTTAGGTGACGCGGGGTTTAGATATAATTTTACACTTCCTTAGTAAATAATTGCCTTATCAAGAGGCTGGTGGAACAATGTATAGACTCAGAGATTATTATCTCTCGTTGATTGTCAACGGACGACAATACAGTCAGAAATTTTTTCCTGCAGTTTTATATTGTCAGTTATCTCAGCTGTAGATAAAACGTAGTATCATCACCGAATTCAAGTAGCACTCTAACTCCATTTGTGAGCGATAAACTGCGGGCACAGGGACCAATAAATAACATTAGAATTATATATTAATACCTTCAGCTGCTGACGGGCGTTGATATGTATCAACGGGGACAGGTGAAAATGTGTGCTCCGACCGGGACTCGAACCTGGGATCTCCTTCTTTCATGGCAGACGCTCTATCCATCCTTTTTTCCTCCACTTTTTTTTTTTTTTTTTTTACAAGGAACAGGGTAAATGAACAAAATATCTTTATTGGTACAAGTTTAAATACAACACAAATGCCATCCTTCCGGTGGAAATAACACGAGACATTACACTCGTACAAGGCGAGCAATTTTTTTATTAACACGGTGTAGGAAAAAATGAATAATAACACTGATGTAAAGTAAGAGCTGTGAAGCAATAGACAGTGGAGTGGGGGTAAAACCAGCGTGTTCTGGTATAGTGCATAAAAGAAAGGAGGCGCGTGTCCATGCGCCTACTACACTGTGGGTTACAATGTAGAAAGTAGCACGGTGAGTCTCAGATATCAGCAGGGGGGGGGGGGGGGGGGGAGTGCTGTCGGCGTGTGGCACCATCCAACTGAGCGGGGCTGACGTGAAGATCGCATGTAGGTAATTGGCGAAGAAGACGCGGTAGCGCGGTCGGTGCTCGACTTCACTGTGGGCGGTTTGTAAGTACTGCCAGAAATCAAGGCGTGATTTGTCGCCATCATTATACATGTAGGTGATCGTCCATCCCTTGACCCATACAATCGCATGATTTTTGGTGGCGGGGAAATAAGTATCCTCAGGATGGATAAAAGTCCATGGGTCAATCGAGTCCGGCGGAACGCGGAGGTAACAAGCAACGAACTGTCGGCCAAGTTTCCAGACGTCACTGGTGGGAGCACAAGTCAGTTGGTGGACATCGTCATCCATGAGGTGGCAAATTGAACAAAGTGAAGAGTTCGTTAGTCCGATGGCGTGAAGACGTTGATTTGTGGTGAATTTTCCACTTGCAGTGGGGTGTAAAAATCCTTATGTCGAGGAGAACGCATGGTCTTTAAGTGTGGTTCAAATGGCTCTGAGCACTATGGGACTTAACATCTGAGGTCATCAGTCCCCTAGAGCTTAGAACTACTTAAACCTAACTAACCTAAGGACATCACATACATCCATGCCCGAGGCACGATTCGAACCTGCTTCCGTAGCGGTCGCGCTGTTCCAGACTGAAGCGCCTAGAACCGCTCGGCCACATCGGCCGGCCGTTAAGTGTGTGTGAGCATAACTGAAGTCGACGCTGAAATCAGAAATGTGCGTCAGTTGGTGCTTGATGTGTCCGACTGGTACTGGTGGTGTTACGGTCGCGGGCACAAGAATTTCCAGCAAGCTGTGCATAAGGGAGTTGCCCCGTCCATCTGAGCCACCGAGTTCACAGAGGGTAGTGCGACTGCAGGGACTATCTCGCACACGCACCCCGCTACACCCACATTCCTAGTGTCCCTACCCAACATACTCATTACTCGTTTAAGGCATTCTTACCAAGTCCCGTAAGAGTTCGGGTAATATGTGTGCATCTGCACAAAAGAAGAAGGTCATGGCCAGTATATATACTTATATGTCCGAAAGAACAGACACCATATTCATATAAGTATACAATAAATAAAACTTCGTTAGAGTTGAAGTGCATCAGTAATGTTCACAAACTCGGCATCTTAGTCCGCCACCTCCAAATTGGTATTTAATCTCACAAAAGTGACAAAGAAGTAAATCTACAAACGATTGTTTGAAATAATTCTAAAACCGGGACAGCTTCACTATGTCGAGGAACGCTATAGAAAAATTTTAGTCTCATTTGAGCATCCAAAATAATTCAAAGTCTACCTACAATTGTACGTTATTTCCAACTGTAAGTTCATGATGCGCAACTCACAGCAAAAGCTGTCAGTCCTGTTACATTAATCGGAGAGTTTACTAATTTAAGTAATCACAGTTTAAATTCTGGTTGTGGCATTTAAGGACTTACACAATTTCGCAAAGTCCAGCTGACGTCCCGCAGCAGTGTTCCGAAAGAGGACGGACAAGCATAGTGTAGGCAGTCTTTTTAGTAGATCTGTTACATTTTCTGAGCGTTCTACTAATGAAACCCATTGTTTGGCTTGCCTTCCCCACAATATTTTCTGTGTGTTCTGTACAATTTCAGCTACGGCCTTTAGATTTGAAAGATCGTGGAAACATGAGGCATAGAGCTACTTTCGCATTTATAATGTTAGTATGGACAAATAAGATACTGCAATGACTGGTCGGTTTGCTGAAGATCACCAAATTTCAACAAAATTGGTTCAGTGGTTTAATCAAGAAAACGTAACAGAGTTACTTTTGCGTTTATAATCTTAGAATAGATGAATAAAGTAATGTAATAGCTGGTTGGTTGGCTGAGGAACACTCTAGAAAAGATTTTCATTGTTAATGTCACGAATGAGTTTTTTTGAGCTACCCGGGTATCCGCGTGTGTTAAGTCGCCGCTTCTGAGATGGTGAGATGCGCCGGCGTGTTAGCAAGAGGGCCGATATTCTGGCCAGACAGGTCGTGTATTTCAGGTGGTTGGCCACATCCGTCCACGTGGATAACGTTTTAGTACCCAAGTCCAGCCTCACTGCACTCAAACAGTTGGGGTACAGACAAAAGTCCCGACGTAGTGCGTGATCCTTCGCTGATCCGGTAGAAAGGTGCAGGAAAAAGAAAACGAAGAATGTCCTAAATCACTTTACGACATGTGACTAAAATATTAACATCCGAATTAGTCTGTAATGACAACAGCAGTAGCAGGCTAGTTCTCTCCCTATCGTGCAAGCTCAGCATTCCAGCAGTCATCTGCTTAAGTGACTGAAACAGTGGCTCTCTGTTCTTGCGTTTCCGCTGTGTCTTCTGTCTGACTACCCAAGATCAACCGCTTCCCTCGCGTCACATATTCACGTCGGTTCGACGGTCATTCGCGTTATCGAGCGAAGGAAACCGAGTGGACTAGTCCAGTGAAATATGGTAAAGTCCCACCTGACGATATCCTACATAACTTCAGGATTAGAATCAGGACCCGATGGAACGAAGATATCCATCTGTCTTACGAAATTAAAGGGAGCCACTATGCCGAAGTGGTACAAAAATTTCAGGTACTGACAAGGGCACGACTTCGATTCAACTACGTAAGATTTCGCCAACATCTCTACCCTCTCAACATGATAACATCTCCCTCATATGAATGTGCCACTGAAGAAGTTGTTAGTCACATTTTCTTCGACTGCGACAGAAGATATCAAGAAACTACGAAACGAAGGCAGTGTCTAATGCCTTCTGGCAATGCTTTACCAACGAATCCTCAAACACTTTCAGTGACGGAAGACTTAAAGTGTACTAACTTCTACGCTATTTTATAGCAGGACAAATAAGTATACAGGAGATCTGTCCATCCATATTAATGAATTTATTTTAATTTTTTGAAATCACTGATTTAATTTCAGATTAAAGACACGGATAATTGTTATTTTTTAACAGTTCAGACTGTTCCGTATTTAAATGTTAATCGTACCAAGTTGGTAGTAAGGGAGTCGTCGAATTAATAAAATTACTTTTATCGAATAAAATTTATTCAATAATAAATACAGAAACAGAAATTTAGTTTATAATATTTTTCATCACTATTATCATTACGTACTTTGTGCCATGAACAAATTTTAAAAAAGTAGCGTCTTCGACCATCACGAAAGCAAGAAAACACTCGAGAAATGAAAAGCTATTTAGGAGAAAGGGAAGCTTTCTCTATCCATGTCTCGTATCTCTCTCTCTCTCTCTCTCTCTCTCTCTCTCTCTCTCTCTGTCTCTCTATGCTCAAACACACCAAATACGTCTAATAAGAATAAATCTTCCGTATTTCGAACATGGCAGTTCAACAGCAACCGTCAGGCGACAGCATGTGTAATAGACAGTCAGCCAGTTGCAATAAATGGTGCTTTTCAAATAATCTTCACCATGGTTTGGACGGGTTTAATCCCGTCTTCCTCAGAAGAACAAGACACTTCGCACTTGCAACCAATCAGTGAACCTGTCTCCAAATGAGATGTGTCGGCAACGGTCTGTATATCCATATGTAAAAGTTAAGGCTCATAGAATCAAGGGCTTGTCACATGAGTAAAAGCAATCTCTTGAAATAACAAACCATGTCAACAGCTCCATGCCAATAAATCTTCTTCTTTTTCTTGTGCCTTGGTCCCCTATCGGTGAAGGGACTTTATGGTTGTTTACACATTTGGTATGGTTTGTTTTATGGGTGGACGGAAGCCCTTGTTGTCGCCACCACATTAGCCCCATGATGGTACGTGTGCACCCCAAATGTTTGTGTGTAGCGTTATTCATATGAAAGTAGGCGAAAGTTTTCTAAATTCTTGTGAGTCGTGTAAACGAGGCGGGAAATGGTATCAGCCCGGTATTCACCTGGTCAGATGTGGGAAACCGCCTAAAAACCACATCACCCCCATGATGGTACGTGTGCACCCCAAATGTTTGTGTGTAGCGTTATTCATATGAAAGTAGGCGAAAGTTTTCTAAATTCTTGTGAGTCGTGTAAACGAGGCGGGAAATGGTATCAGCCCGGTATTCACCTGGTCAGATGTGGGAAACCGCCTAAAAACCACATCCATGCTGGCTGGCACGCCGACTCTCGACGTTAATCCACCGGGAGGATGCGATCCGGGCCGCTTCACCTCATCGTTCCGGAATTGGCGATGTAACGCGCACAGCTATGAGGGCGGGTACTTTTATGAAAAGAGTTGGAATACTAATCTGCATTATAAAAAAGGTCTGTTAGTGAGTCAAGTTTACATTGCAGGAATCTTTCATATTGTTCAGATTTTTCTAAAAAAATCACTTCACCTATTCCAGTATTTTCTGTATAGAATATTCCGTTCAGTAAGAATCGAGCGCAGACGGATAGGAACAGCAGCTAAATTTAGGCTGCGCCTTTGGGTATCTTGGCATCCCCTTGGCATTTAGCTTTCCGCGGCGCGTCCCCATGAGAGCTGAGGGAAATGGTCGATAGCGCAGGTTGCAGATTGCCGGTCGGCGTGGCGCGGCGCAGCGCCGGCAGGATTTATCGAGAGGGCCGAGACGCACCCCGCCATGTCTTGTTCGCCGTTGTAGTTGCGGGCGGAGCGGATGAGTCACGAGAGCTTTCGCCCTGATTGAGGAGACTGCGGGCGCCACGGGCAGAGTCCCCAGCTTCCGCGGCCCTCCTTCCAATTCCGGTTTGCTCCCCACCCCGTGTCCCTCCCCCGTCTCGCTCATTTTCTACGAATGCGTTGTGTATCCGTGGAACGACGACGATCGGTTTTCACACACTTGGGCATTATTTCATTAAGTCTCTTGTGGCTGTGCGAAAACTTCATGATATGATAACCAGCTACTGGCATTTCGGCCACTATTGCTGGCTACTTGCTGATTTGTGGTTGCTGCTATCGCTGCTACCTTCATCCTACAGGCTGAACCAGAGCGCCATCGACAGAGTTTCAGAGGTTCAACGTGGACAAAAACAAAACAAAAAAATAAAAATAAAAATAAAAGATTTCTGTCAAACATGGGCTCATAAAGTAAGTGCAGCAACTCTGGAAGTTTCAACAGTTACGATTCACCCACTGAAGGGGAAACAAAGTCTCTAAGTGCGATTAAAATCACTTGATAGTTGACATCTGTCACTTGCCGCTACAGTGTTGCCACGTCGGCTGCTGGCTACCGCTCGGTGATAGGTCACACACAAAGGCACAGGGTCATTTCACAAACTCTGTTAATGTGCAACACGGAGCAATTAAGGAAGCGGCCGCTGTGGGATATGGCTTGAATGGGTGATGCTCTGTTGACAGTTTCAGAGGTTCATTGTGGACACAAACAAAAACAAAAACAAAAGATTTCTATCAAAGATGGTCTCTTAAAGTAAGCGCTGCAGCTCTGGAAGTTTGACCGGTTACGATTCACCCACTGAAGAGGTAACAAAGTCTCTAAGTGCGATTAAAATTACTTGATAGTTGACATCTGTCATTTGTTGCTACAGTGTTGCCACGTCAGCTGCCGGCTGCCGCTCTTGACAGGTGACACACAAAGGTACAGGGTCACTTCACAAACTCTGTTAATGTGCAACGCGGAGCAATCAAGGAAGCGGCCGTCGTGGGGTATGGCTCGAATGGGTGATGCTCTGTTGACAGTTTCAGAGGTTCATTGTGGACACAAACAAAAACAAAAAAACAAAAAAAGATTTCTATCAAAGATGGACTCTTAAAGTAAGTGTTGCAGCTCTGGAAGTTTGACCAGTTACGATTGACCCACTGAAGGGGTAACAAAGTCTCTAAGTCCGATCAAAATTACTCGATATCTGACGTCTGTCATTTGCCGCTACAGTGTTGCCACGTCGGCTACCGGCGACTGCTCGGTGATAGGTGACACACGAAGGCACTGGGTCACTTCACAAACTCTGTTAATGAGTAATGCAGAGAAATCAAGGAAGCGGCCGCTGTGGTGTATGACTGGAATGGGCGATGCTCTGTTGACAGCAGATTTTAAGTGACCGATCACTGAACAGAAGGAGACGATTGGTTTTGCAGCCCTAAACTTAAATTCATGTCCTAGTCTACCGCAACCTCATGATGATGAAACACAAACGTAATGTTTCGAGGAATGCTTACGTGACACAGTTAACATTACACAGAATGTTGGTCAGATGCTGAGATGCAATTTCAAGACAGCTCGGATAGCCCCTGCAATGGTGTTCGAATACAGGAGGAACCAAGTGGGACGAAGCGTGAATGGGAATTTGGAATGAGGAGGGAGGCGAGCTGTGGTAGTCTGTGCAGTGGTGTGAAGCCACTTTGCCAGGGTGGGTTCGAGATTAGTGCATCTGCCTAGTGAGAAGAAGGCCTGGATCCGAATCCCAGCCTTGGTACAAATATTCATTCGTCGCTTCAGTCTGCTTGTATACGACAAGGCCTCTGTAACCATATAGTTTGATTTGACATGGAAGGAAATTTGGTGTTTCAGTAAAGTACAGGAAAAAGATGTGTCATCTCCAAATAGAAGACTTATTTTGCCTATCACTAATAGGAAACTACGTACATAGTAAATAAATACTATCCCTGAAACTTAGGAGATGACTGTCTTTGTAAAGAAAATACGCGAAGAACATATATACACTACTGGCCATTAAAATTGCTACACCAAGAAGAAATGTAGATGATGAACAGGTATTCATTCGACAATAATAATATACTAGAACTGACATGTGACTACATTTTCACGCAATTTGGGTGCATAGATCAGTACCCAAAACAACCACCTCTGGCCTTAATAACGGCCGTGATACGCCTGGGACATTGAGTCAAACAGAGCTTGGATGGCGTGTACAGGTGCAGCTGCCTATGCAGCTTCAACACGGTACCACAGTTCATGAAGAGTAGTGACTGGCGTATTGTGACGAGCCAGTTACTCGGCCACCAATGACCAGATGTTTTCAATTGGTGAGAGATCTGGAGAATGTGCTGGCCAAGGCAGCAGTCGAACATTTTCTGTATCCAGAAAGGCCCGTACAGGACCTGCAACATGTGGTCGTGCATTATCCTGCTGAAATGTAGGGTTTCGCACGGATCGAATGAAGGGTAGAGCCACTGGTCGTAACACATCTGAAATGTAACGTCCACTGTTCGAAGTCCCGTTAGTGCGAACAAGAGGTGACCGAGAGGGGCAACCAATGGCGGTCCATACTATCACGCCGGGTGATACGCCAGTATGACGATGACGAATACACGCTTCCAATGTGCGTTCACCGCGATGTCGCCAAACATGGACGCGACCATCATGATGCTGTAAACAGAACCTGGATTCATCCGAAAAAATGACGTCTTGCCATTCGTGCACCCAGGTTCTTCATTGAGTACACCATCGCAGGCGCTCCTGTGTGTGATACAGCGTCAATGGTAGCCGCAGCAAAGGTCTCCGAGCTGATAGTCCATGCTGCTGCAAACGTCGTCGAACTGTTCGTGCAGATGGTTGTTGTCTTGCAAACGTCCCCATCTGATAACTCAGGGGTCGAGACGTGGCTGCACGATCCGTTACAGCCATGCGGATAAGATGCCTGTCATCTCGACTGCTAGTGATACGAGGCCGTTGGGATCCAGCACGGCATTCCGTATTACCCTCCTGAACCCACCGATTACATATTCTGCTAACAGTCATTGGATCTCGACCAACGCGAGCAGCAATGTCGCGATACGATAAGCCGCAGTTGCGATAGGCTACAATCCGACCTTTATCAAAGTCGTAAAGGTGATGGTACTCATTTCTCCTCCTTACACGAGGCATAACAACAACGTTTCACCAGGCAACGCCGGTCAGCTGATATTTGTGTATGAGAAATCGGTTGCAAACTTTCCTCATGTCAGCCAGCACGTTGTAGGTGTCGCCACCTTGTGTGAATGCTCGGAAAAGCTAATCATTTGCATATCACAGTATCTTCTTCCTGTTGATTAACTTTCGCGTCTGTATCACGTCATCTTCGTGGTGTAGCAATTTTAATGGCCAGTAGCGTATTAACGCATTTCACTTGCAGCAGTAGGTTGCTGGCGCGTTCTTGATTTAATTGGCTACGGCGATTTGCTAGTAACGTGCCACCTTCACTAAATAAACGTTCGCTAGGCGCTTTTCTTGCTGGGATACATAAAATGCATCACACAATTGCGCCCTAGCCTGATAAACACATTTCATGTTTGCGTCCTAGTTTAACTGCTGCGGAGGGTTTGTTATTCTTCCAGCTCTTGAAAAGATTTCTCTTTCGAAGTGGCAACGAAAGCGCACTCGAAGGCTCTCTGTTAATAAACGAAAGAGAGAGAAGAACTGATGTGAAAATATTGAAGGCATACCCGCAAAATGTGTGTTTCAGTGAAGCCTAGTGTCTTAAGGGTGGAGACGGTTGACTTAATGTAAATTATGAAATGGAATATTTTTAATTAAAACCCTTCTTAATCCCTAGACCGCAATTACTCTACACACACAATTAAAACATGGTAACTAGAAAGGAACCGAAACTTGTTGTCGTTCTTTAATTGTCTGAGGGAAAAAATGCGATCTAGCCATTAGAAAGTTTTTAAATTAACTTTTTCTATTTCATAAGTGTGTGTTTTACATTGATGAAGTATTATATGAACTATTATATTTCCGCGTTCAATAAGACACTAAACCAAATCGATTACCTTCACCATTGGATGTTGTACCTCCGTAACGTGCTTACGTTTGTCGCACAGAGCTAAGAATTGCCTTCTTTTCATTTGTATTAAGCACATTCTGGTCACAGAAACACGGCAAAAGGAACGTAGAAATTTCTGTTTTGTTGTAATTACAAAAGTCAGGCTTGATACTTAATCCCTCGTAATTCCTGTTAAAAATACATATCTCATAGTATACATCAGTAACACTGTTTCGTTGCAAATCCATGTTTTCCTCGTATTAAAATGAGACAATCTTTTGACTACATTAATTAATACTTACTGGCAGATTAAAACTGTGTGCCGTACCGAGACTCGAACTCGAGATCTTTGCCATTCGCGGGCAAGTGCTCTACCACCTTTTTGTTTCTTGGTTGAACTCATTTTGTTCTATATTGTTCGGTGCGGACGTGTGATTACACCCGTTCAGGTCCTTCGTTGACCCGTTCACTCTGTTTTTTTTTTATTACAAAGGGCAGCTAACCCTCTGACCGAACACGCTGAGATGTCGTGCGGGCGACCATCAGAGCTCCTTAAACACGACTCAAGATCCGTTCTGAAAGGTTCGCAGAAGAGCTTTTTTGAAGTTTGGAAGGTAGGAGTCGAGGTACTGGCGGAGTTGAAGCTGAGAGAACGCGTCGTGAGTCGTACTAGGCTAGCTCAGATGTTGCCGGCACGGTAGCTCAGCACGTTCGTCAGAGGGTTAGCTGTCCTCTGTAATAAAAAAAACTCAGTCAACGGCCCAACACTGAACTTGAACGCGTGTCATGGGACATCCACACCGAACAAACGCAACGAACGCTATCGAACAAAATGAGATTATAAAAAAAAAAAAAAAAAAAAATAGGTGATAGAGCACTTGCCCGCGAAAGGAAAAGTCCCGACTTCGAGTCTCGGTCTGGCACACAGTTTCAATCTGTCAGGAAGTTTCATATCAGCGCACACTCCGCTGCAGAGTGGAAATCTCATTCTGCACACATTAATGAAATTCACTTCATTCTCATTACCATTGACACTACACATGTGTTAAAGATTGTGAAACCAAAGAACTGACGAACTGGACTATAAGACGTTTTTTGTCTTCTAATTCACCTGCGGCTGCTTTAAACGGTTTCTCTAAGTCTAAAATTGTTCCTACAAGCTCATTACCATATCCCTATAACCTGTAATAGTATTTCTTTTCCGTCGTTGAAGCAGCAACTTCGCTATACTGAGCGGCTAAGGATTCTAGGACACTGTACAAGTAGTTCCAAAACATCCTCAGTTCTTGTTTCAAAGACGATTTCAAAAATGAGCCGAGGGCACTCTTCTTCATGTACTGTAAAATGCATTATGCAGTAATTACAGTTTCTGCGATGTTCGGGGCATGATTTAACAAAATGCTACCTTCATAGAAAATGTGGCGAAATATTTTAATTATATAATGAGAAGCACAAGGAAGCGTCTCATGATTTTTCAGGGTTTTTGCTATACTGACAACGTTCACAGAGATAAAAACAAAATTATATAACATGTCCTACAAAATATTCAGTCACCCATCCTTTATTCTATTTCTTTCATAATACACACATCACAAAAAGTTATGCATCACCTCAGTTCTGAGAGTTCGGGAATCTGTACAGAAAAGTGGAATAGAAACCAACACAAAAATCATTTCCGCCCTTTTTATTGCTCATGAAACCCATAACTGCATATTACACCACCCCACAGCGAGGCATTCACAGGTGGTGGGCCAGATTGCTGTACACATCGGTACCCCTAAGTAGCACGTCCTCGTGCATTGGTACATGCCTGTATTCGTCGTGGCATACCATCTACAAGTTCATCAAGGCACTGTTGGTCCAGACTGTCTCACTCCTCAACGGCGATTCGGCGCTGATCCCTCATAGCGGTTGGTGGGTCACGTCGTCCACAAACAGCCCTTTTCAATCTATCACAGGCATGTTCGATAGGAGTCATGTCTGGAGAATATGCTGGACACTCCAGAAGAGAGATGTCGTTGTCCTGAAGGAAGTCATTCACAAGATGTGCACGATGGGGGCGCAAATTGTTGTCCATGAAGACGAATGCCTCGCCAATATACTGCCGATATGGTTGCTCTATCGGTTGGAGGATGGCATTCACGTATCGTACAGCCGTTACGGAGCCTTCCGTGACCACCAGCGGCGTATGACGGCCCCTCATAACGCCACCCCAAAACGGCACGGAACCTCCACCTTGATGCACTCGCTGGGCAGTGTGTCTAAGGCGTCTGCCACGATCGTCTGTTGAAGGCATATGCGATACTCTTCGGTGAAGAGAATGTAATGTCAATTCTGAACAATCCATTCAGCATGTTGTTGGGCCCATCTGTAACGCGCTGCATGGTGTCGTAGTTGCAAAGATGGACCTCGGCATGAACGTCGGTAGTGAAAATGGTTCAAATGGCTCTGAGCACTATGGGACTTAACATCTGAGGACATCAGTCCCCTAGAACTTAGAACTACTTAAACGCAACTAACCTAAGGGCGTCACACACATCCATGCCCGAGGCAAGATTCGAACCTGCGACAAAAGCGGTCGCGTGGTTCCAGACTGAAGAGTCGGGAGTGAAGTTGCGCATCATGCAGCCTATTGCGCTCTGTTTGAATCGTAACACGACGTACTGTGGCTGCACGACAAGCTTTATTCAACATGTGGCGTTGCTGTCAGGATTCCTCCGAGTCATTCGAGTCATAATCCGTAGATAGCGGTCATCCACTGCAGTAGTAGCCCTTGGGCGGCCTGTGCGAGGCATGTCATTGACAGTTCCTGTCTCCTTTGTTTCCCCTCGATGTCCAAACAACATCGCTTTGGTTCACTCCGAGACGTCTGGACACTCCCTTTCGTGAGATTCCTTTTTGGCACAAAGTAACAATGTGGACAGGATTGAACCGCGGTATTGACCGTCTAGGCATGGCTGAACTACAAACAACACGTGTCGTGTACCTCCTTCCTTACCGGCTGTCGGATCCTCTCCGTCTAATAGGCCCTGCTCATTCATGGTTGTCTACATCTTTGGGCGGGTTTAGTGACATCTCTGAACAGTCAAAGGGACTGTGTCCGTGATACAACATCCACAGTCAACGTCTATCTTCAGGAGAACTGGGAACCGGGGTGATGCAAAACTTTTTTTGATGTGTGTATTTACCCGTTTTCTTTTGTTGTGTATAAAACACTATTCACAAGAGATCAAACTGCGTTTATGTGACGTGTTCTAAGCGTCAAATAATGCACTTGACTGTACGTATCAGACCACTTATCAGCTGTCACAGCACATGTTTTTTCAATTTCTGAATAACAGAATGCATTACCTTGTTTGTAACTGCATCAGCCCGCTCTTTGATATATTTACTTATAGTCGAGGAACGTGACACGTCATCTCAAACGCTGACTTCTCCATAATGTGCAGATAGATGTATCAGTTCTTGACCATGTTCTTTAAAACTCCGTCAAAAACAGAAAGAAAAGGTCTCATGTGTATAGCACAGATTCCAAGATATTTACTGCCTGTAAGCCTTAAGGAGATGAGCCAGTGAGGCTCTTCCTGTAAATTAATCGTTGAGGACTGAGAACACAATAATGTAGAGCAGTTTACGCACAATACCTATCCATCAGACAATTTTTTTTCGTTTGTAAGCAACAGAAATTTCATACATCGCTTTTTTAACCCTCTTATTTCTTCGCTGTGTACACATTGGTTTCAGTCTTACTTCTTACAGCACTGGCTACCTCACGCAAACCACGAATGAGAAGCCGATGCTGACTGTAGCCGCATACCGATAAAGATGCCTATAACGTGTCTGAAGTCACCTAGGATTTGACCATGGTTCCTACGCTCCGCCACATCAACTAGTGCGGGCAGCCTATTCGCTTAGGCTATGCTCAGCGGATCAGGCAATTTGTGCTCTATTACTCGGTCATGCAGGAGCTATAAAGACTTGTTCAGTAGAAATGATACTTTTCATAGTAGCGAAGATGAATAAGTGTTCAGACTTTTTCTTTGTTTTCGCCTATACTACCACGTGTACAACTTTGCCAGTGGAGTTGTAGTGCACGTTGTACAGTGTCATCGTACCTCAAACAAATATATACATTTTTTTACTAATCGCTCCGTTACGTGTTTTTGTCATGATCACCAGATTGCGCGCACAGAATAGCCGCACAAAAATGCACATGACTTTTTTATACAGCTGGGGAGATCGAAAAGCATATTTGATGACTTATTTACCGAGGTATTAAATCACATGTTTTTAATAAGTCTTTCAGTAGCGGAGAAAAGGAAACAGCTGCAGGTTACATAACATAAAACGCAATCAAGGAAGAGAAAAGCACAGAAAGCTATTTTCCATACCTTAGAAGTGCTGTATAGAACCAATTATAGAAGCAATTATGAATGTCTACCCTGGTCTCCTCTGACGTCAGAGCGAGATATCGTCGCCTCAGCTGTTAACAGTAAACAGTTCAGCTATTATACAGGTTGGAGGAAAACAGCGTGATAATAAGATCAGAGCAGTTAGGAGGAACTCGAAACAGAGCAAAAGTTTCCAGATAATCAGACGGAAATTCCCCATTGTGGAGCTGCAGCCATATAACGACAACCATTTCTACATGCATATCTAGACTCCCCAAGCGACCTTACGGTGTTTGACGGCAGGTACTATGTGCGCTACTGTCACTTTTCCTCTCTCCTGTTGTAGTCGCAAATGGGCCATGGGCAGAACGATTGTCGAAAAGACTCTGTGTGAGCTCGGATATCTCTAATTTTACCTTCATGGATTTTTCGTGAAAAAATATGAATTGAAGAAAAGCTTGGAAACACAGCGAGAAACCTATGCTTAAACGTAAATGAAGTTGCTAGGAGAGCCTGCAGATTCCGCTGTAGCATGTCACCTGTGCAATGTGCTCAATACGTTGTGTCATTCATGGCCAGAATAGTGTTCTGTGTAATTACGAGCGCATTATGTGCGAGGTAGGAAATTTCTAACGTGGGAAATTGTTGGTGCTCGTGTGGTTTCTGCTTCAGTAACCAAGGTAACCGAGGAATTTGGTGTTTTAAGAGGCACAGTAGCGAAGATTTATGACGCACACAGGGAGAACGGGAAAACATCATCCGCTAAGTCACAACATGGAAGAAAGCGTGTGCTGAGTGCACCTGACACACAATCACTGAAGAGGATTGTGACAGAAAATAATGGGACGACAGCTGCAAAAGTCACTGTAGAACTCAATGACACACTTGCGGACCCTGTCAGCAAAGCACTAAGGGGTCTCCAGAAGCAAGAAACTGCACGGCGAGCTGGAATTCCAAAGCTACTTATCAGTGATGCAAATTCCCGTAGAGCTAAAAAGTGGTGCCGAAACCGTAAAGCCTGGAGTGTGGAGCAGTGGAATAATGTCATTTGATCGGATGAGGCTCGTATTACACTGTTTCCAACTTCTGACCTTGTTTACACTTCAAGTGAAACATGGCTTGCATTCGTTGATGATTTGAACAGCGTTCCGTGGTATTTCACAGGTCCCATACTTACTCTACGTGGTCGCTTTACTGCCCTGCCAAGGATTACTTGACCATTTTGGCTGATCAGATCCATCCCACAGTACAATGTTTGTTCCCCGGTGATGATACTCTGTTCCAAGACCACAGGGCACTTATACATACAGCTCCCACAGTCCCGGACTGTTGTGGATTGGCAAGACAGCCAACCCACTATGAGAGGAAGCCGAAAGGCACGCGTTTAGCTCACGCAGGCTGGCGTGAGGTCTGAAACAGGTCAAGGAAATTAAACTAGCAAAAAACGTACGTAGCTGCTGGAATACTTAACTTTAATCCATTAATGTTGAACGTAGCTCTTGTCTGTACATTCTTACAGCATCAATAGCAACTGATAATGGCGCCTTGCTAGGTCGTAGCAAATAACGTAGCTGAAGGCTATGCTAACTATCGTCTCGGCAAATGAGAGCGTAATTTGTCAGTGAACCATCGCTAGCAAAGTCGGCTGTACAACTGGGGCGAGTGCTAGGAAGTCTCTCTAGACCTGCCGTGTGGCGGCGCTCGGTCTGCAATCACTGATAGTGGCGACACGCGGGTCCGACGTATACTAACGGACCGCGGCCGATTTAAAGGCTACCACCTAGCAAGTGTGGTGTCTGCCGGTGATACCACACGGACTTTTTTTGTGAGCCACGAGGATCAATTGTCGTATCTCCTTTGGTCACCACGGTCCCCAACCCTTGAGGTATACTTTGGAGAGAAAGGTGCTCGGTCGTTCAGCTGTATCATCATTTCCCGATCTGTTTTGCAGGAAGAAAGGAATAAAATTCCCTTGAAAACCATACAGGATCAGTATTTATCCAAAGGAGATGATTGGGAATTGGTTTGAATTTGAACGGTTTTCCTACTCTATATCAAAGTGTTGTGTTATGAATTTGGGGTTCCCATATTTTTGTCCATCCCTTGTACGTAAGACTAAGTAATATACTGTTCATTTAACTACGGACGCTTTCGGAATTGTAATAGTAAAGCACATCATGATGCAGAACGCCTTTCTTGCAGAGTCAGCCAATGGAGTTGTCTGGACATCTCATTGACCCTTTAGAATTTCCTAAACGAATCTGTAGCGAAAGTCACTGATCCTCTTTGGATCTTCTCTGTTTTCTCTATCAATCGTGTCTGGTAGGGATCCCCGAATGACGAGCAATATTTGTGTATTGAAATTCATGGTGAAAACCTTCAGCTGTCTTTTATTTTGCACAGTGCTATTAGATCGGTTTCGGCTTAATAGTGACATCTGGGGAAGCTCTGAATCACGTCAGATGCGAATTTTCACTGGTGCTATCTGCAGAAAGCTGGACTACGCTAAAGGTATCGTAACGCCGTGCTCAGCATAACGCCGCATCAGCCTAGTTGAAAGGTGTACGTGTTAGAAAAACTGCTTATGAAAGGTGTACGTATCAGGAGAAATATTTATGAAAGATTTATATATAATTAGAAATTCCAGTATTTTCAGTATATTTGACAGTTTATTTGGAATGTTTAACATTTTGAACATCTTTGCACGTGAGTGGTACGTATGTTTGGCTACCAATGACAGTAATATTACTGAATGGAGCTTAGATGAGCAAAGGAGTCAAAAGCAGTTGTCGGTAAGAGAGAGAGAGGGAGAGTGTGTTGAAGGTACTCATGCTGCGCTGTGGAGTGATGGGTATGGCTGATAAAAGAACATCTTAGTGCTCCGCGAAAGCAATGTAGACAGTTTTATCGTTCAAAGATAACTATTTTCAACTGTCTTACGCTGCCGTCATCTAACTTTATGGAATTTTTTTTATAAACATGGCAATTTAGTAACATTTGCCACAAGATCAGATGATTGCAGCATAAGACTCCTGAAACTGGTGGCCTTGGAACAACAGAAGTGTCAGCACTGCGATCGCGGCGTGCGAAGTGTGTTCGTTTTCAGAGAGTGTTGTGTTACAGCCGAGTGAGAACCTTGGATGGACCTTGGATGGCGGATGAGACGCACACAGATCATTATTTGAGATGTTCCACGATGAGCAATTGAGGATAGAGGATGTTTTGATGTGACTATGTAGAGACGCGATTCATTTGAAGAAAAAAGATAAATTTATTTTGCTCCAAGTGCTAGTTTAGTAATTAATGTAGTGTAAAGATTTCATTGTGTTTAACAATATCCATGTATTAGTATCCAGGGGCAATTATCAGTCACGTGTTCAGTATTAAGTGGAAGAACCCACCAAGGTTAACTTAAAATTATTTCATTAGGAATTTAATAGAGGAGACATTACGTAATTTACAAAAGTTTCTGTTAAAGGCAAAGAGCATGGTGTACGACAACGCTGAAAAATAGAATGCCGAGAAACAGTAAAATTTAGTTCGAGTTTTTTCTGTGTTGTTGGAAGGTTTCAATCTAACGGCAAAATACGCTCTTATTTAATTATGAAACATTTCACTGAAGCTTATCCTCTCTGTTTAAATAGTAAATATGTTTCGTAAAAGGGCTGAACTGTCACACGTTGTACCATTGCGTGAACAGTGTTTATCATTTTTGAAAAAAGGCAAAAAGGAAGAATTTGTGAATGCAGGTTGTTAAAAGAACAAATAAGGCAAACTGCCGCGCAGTGATTCACTTTAGCTCATGATTTTTTCAGTAGACACAGAGACAGGCCCAAGTTATCGATTGCCAAGGGAAGAAACAACTCTAGGGCCTAAACGAACTTTTTGTGAGAAAATTAAGAATCGTTTTAATAGCCAAAATTTCATATGAATTCTATTATTGTGAGTGTTACTGATAATCATTTTTTGCATTAATTTACGGACAGTCGGATGCAGTTTACACTACCTAATATCACACACACCAAAAGTAATTTGTACAACTACGTCATTGTTTAAAAGTAGCGTGTGAAAGGCAATTCTAGATCAGACATCGTAATCGGAATTGAAAAATACTTGTTTTCACATTTCTAGCGTGAGATTTCGTCACATTAAGTTCCGAGTTAACTAGTTTTACCTTGTAAATTGGTTTCATAGTCAGACAAAGCGGCGCTGCTAAGCACACCTAAGCACGTTCGCTCACAATGCACACTTCCGCTCGCTCGACCTGATTGGCTGTCTTTTTAGATTATTAGCTGTGTTGCATTTCCACCCTACTTTTACGTGGAAAGCTTTGCTTCGTTCGATTTCTGGTATCTTGCTGCATCTTGTTATGTTATCATACTGATTAACTCCATCCGGTAGAAGTCTACAGGCTGTATTGGCCATTTACAATATACGATGTTCCGGAGTGGTTATGCTACAATATTTCCCTCTTACGTACATTCCACGTACTCGACATTTCGGTTCCTTTGGTAGAGCCTTCTTCCGCGTGCCTGTTAGTTGTAACTAGAACATCGTATCTTCATAAATTATCTGGAATTTCAAGTGATAATTAACATTTAGCATTAATCAAGGCACATTTACAGTAAAACGGACTTGACCTTTATTTGAACGATGTTTGAAAATCAATGGAGGAAATCATAGCCTCATCTATCTCAGGACAAAACAAGGCTCTTGATAAAATGCCATCAGAGGTATCGAAATATCGCAGTCTGTAGAGTAACTAGAATTGAAAACTGACGAAGTGTAGTTATCTCAGCTATTGTGGCTATTCTTCATGGTAATCTATTTGAAGAAATATTTCGAACCAGTGAACCTGAACGGTTCCTTTGGTAGAGCCTTCTTCCGCGTGCCTGTTAGTTGTAACTAGAACATCGTATCTTCATAAATTATCTGAAATTTCAAGTGATTATTAACATTTAGCATTAATCAAGGCACATTTACAGTAAAACGGACTTGACCTTTATTTGAACGATGTTTGAAAATCAATGGAGGAAATCATAGCCTCATCTATCTCAGGACAAAACAAGGCTCTTGATAAAATGCCATCAGAGGTATCGAAATATCGCAGTCTGTAGAGTAACTAGAATTGAAAACTGACGAAGTGTAGTTATCTCAGCTATTGTGGCTATTCTTCATGGTAATCTATTTGAAGAAATATTTCGAACCAGTGAACCTGTGAAAATCTGAATTGCTATATGCGTATCCTCTGAATTGTATCCCGCACCAGGGCACGAAACATTAGTCAGAAAACTACGTCCAAAAGCATGGCGTCAACTACGGAAAGGATGCCACGTTAACTACTTAAACATCGAGCTCGCATTGTGAGGACGACCAAAAAAAAAAAAAAAAAAGCAGAAGAAGTTAGGCACTAGCACTTTACAACTCTCAGTCAGCAGTCATCGTCAGAGTTGCCTACATGCAAAAGGCAAGGATTTCGAACATCATATATTTTTGTGACGCACTTAACCGGATTTACATCATATACTTTCTGATATTGATATTAGGTAATTTCAAGTCTGTAAAATAGTTTATGTGTATGTGTTATAAATGTTTGATCCTGATGTATACCAGTACACAACAATGACATTGTACCTCATCTACTTCATGGATTTATTGTCAGCATGCACTTCATTATCAGAAAGAGCTGCTTCTATTGTCGCTGGCCGAAGTGGCCGTGCGGTTAAAGGCGCTGCAGTCTGGGACCGCAAGACCGCTACGGTCGCAGGTTCGAATCCTGCCTCGGGCACGGATGTTTGTGATGTCCTTAGGTTAGTTAGGTTTAACTAGTTCTAAGTTCTAGGGGACTAATGACCTCAGCAGTTGAGTCCCATAGTGCTCAGAGCCATTTGCTTCTATTGTCTCTCTCTTTTAGCAAAACGGGTATTGTAATATACGGAGGGGTGTTGAAAATCGATATCTCGGAACATTTTATGTAAAAATTGGTAAAGCTTGTTAAATAAAACATACGTGTTTAACAGTCCACGTCTTTATTCTTCATGTCTGCATATTTGCAGACCTCTGCCGCTGGAAGGCTCCGAAATGTAGCGTGTGTAACGGGGCGGCGTGTAGCGCAGCTATGTCGGCGCGCGAGGAACGGCGTACTGTAACTGAGTTCGTAGAGTTCATCCACTGCATGAAAATGGCAGACCACTCACGAGCGCTGCGACATCTCGAACAACTGGTCAACTAGGATTCTCTGCCACAGATTATCCTCCGTACAGCTATGAATTGGCCCCATCAGAGTTCCATCTGTTTCCAAAACATCAAAAACGCCTTACAGGACTTTGATAGTGATGACACTGTGCACCCAGAGGCGATGTTGTGCCTCCATCAGCAAAGTCAAACGTTCTACAGTGACGGAATCGAAAAACTGGTGTCTCGTTGGAGGAAATGTGCTCGCCGCCAGGGAGACGATGTCGAGAAATAAACACGTAGACAGGAAAAATAAAGACATAGAATGTTTATAAAATTCGTGTGATTTAAAAATTTTGATGGGTGTTTACACAAAAACATTAGGAGGCATTAATTTTCATCACGTACTTGCTTATTTCCAAGAGGCTTTTCCAAAAGTGGCAGTCCAAAAGCAAGGTATCTCTTATTTTGGATAAGTCTGTTCTCCGGACGAATGTCCAACATAATTTAACTTTGATTATTTATGTTTTTAATATACACT
Source organism: Schistocerca serialis cubense (assembly GCF_023864345.2). NCBI lineage: Eukaryota > Metazoa > Arthropoda > Insecta > Orthoptera > Acrididae > Schistocerca > Schistocerca serialis. The sequence continues at coordinate 1,145,789,738 of NC_064639.1, read as the reverse complement.
GAAGCGCCAAAGAAGTAGGTATAGGCATGCCTCTTCAAATACAGAGATATGTAAAGATGCAGAATACGACGTTGCGGTCGGCAACGCCTATAAAAGACAACAAGATCATGGCACAGTTGTTAGATCGGATACTGCTGTCACAATGGTAGGTTATCAAGATTTAAGATGTAGTTGGCGCATGAACGATGGGACACAGCATCTCCGAGGTAGCGATGAAGTGGTGATCTTCCCGTGCGACCATTTCACGAATCTACCGTGAATATCACAAATGTGGTAAAATATCATACCTCCAACATCACTGTCGCCGGAAGAAAATCCAGGAAGAACGGGACAACGACGACTGAAGAGAATAGTTCAACGTGACGGAAGTGCAACCCTTCCGCAAACGGCTGGAGATTTAAAAAAAAATGGTTCAAATGATTCTGAACACTATGGGACGTTAACATCTGAGGTCATCAGTCCCCTAGAACTTAGCACTACTTAAACCTAACTAACCTAAAGACATCACACACATCCATGACCGAGGCAGGATTCGAACCTGCGACCGTAGCGGTCGTGCGGTTCCAGACTGAAGGGGCTAAAACCGCTCGGCCACACTGGCCGGCTGCAGATTTCAATGCTGGGCCATGAGGAAGTGTCAACGTGCGAACTATTCAACGAAACATCATCGATATGGGCATTCGGAGCCGAAGACCCACTCGTGTACCATTGGTGACTGCACGACACAAAGCTTTGCGCTTCCCTGGGTCCGTCAACACTTTCACTGGACTATTGATGTCTGGAAACATGTTGCCTGGTCAGACGAGTCTCGTTTCAAATTGTATCGAGCAGATGGACGTGTACGGGTATGGATACAACCTCGTGAATCTGCGGACCTGCGCGTCAGCAGGGGACTGTTAAAGTTGATGGAGGCTTTGGAATTACGTGGGACGTGTGAAGTTGGAGTGATATGGGACCCCTGATACGTCTAGATACGACTGTTAATGGTACACGAGCGTAAGTACCCTGTCTGATCACCTGCATTCATTCATGTCCATTGTGTGTTCGGACGGACTTGGGCAATTCCAGCAGGACAATGTGACACTCCACACGTTCATAATTGCTCTTCCGAGCAGTTTAAACTCTTAATTTAAACTCTTCCGCTGGGCATACATTCCCCAGACCCTAAAGTTATTGAGCATATCTGGGATGCCTTGCAACACGTTGTTCAGAAGATATCTCCACCCTCTTATACTCTTACGGATATATGGGCAACCCTGCAGTATTCATGGTGTCAGTTCCCTCTAGCACTACTTGAGACATCAGTCGAGCCAGTGCTACGTCGCGTTCCGGCACTTCTGCGTGCTCGCGGTGGCCCTTTACCCAGGTATCCAGTTTCTCTCTCTTCAGTGTAATGTTCTGTTCATGTAATGATTACTTCTGTAACAGACCGGCAAGATGAACAGTGGCTTATGCCGCATTGGGTACCAAAATGTAGCATTTCTTGGTTTGTTACGACTGCTATGGAGAGGTGGAAGACCTGTTCTCCTAGCTGTCAGGGTGGCCGGAGCTCCTCCACCAGGTTCGATGGTCTAACAACGGCTAAGGATGTCTGTCGTACGTGAAAGTGACTGCAGGAAGAAATACTGAGTCCTTGTAGACGGTTGATTATTCCAACAAGGTACAGCAGTTAAAATTGCGCGCTTTCGTCAAGAATCGCAGCCCTTGGTCGATCCACAGTGCGTATGTTCCAGGGGCGTGGTCAGGAGTCGAACTCAGTACACTCGGTGGCGAGAAGTGGTGTCACGAAGACGCCTGTAGCTGGTGTCCGAGTAGTGGCAAGACCCAGCATGGCCAGCGTACGTCGGCAGGCTGAGTCAGATGCGGCGGCCCAGGCTGCGTCAGATGCGGCGGCCTTGCAGGTGCGGTACTGGCAGTTCCGCTGTCTGAGGCTCGGTTACTGGGAGGGCATCGTTTCGATCCTCACCCCATCTGGCGGCGGAATGAAGCGGGAATAACACAGGCTGGCCTCGCGTCAGCAGGCAACACGCAGTGGACGCCGATTCGAAGCCGGTCTGTGTCGACTTGCTCAGTCAGGTCAGACGATATGATTATATACAAGTTGTGGCAGGTCTTGCTCCGGCTGAGACCGTGAACACGGCCCACTAAGAACCGTCTAACTGTCTCGAAACGCTGTTGTTCCAGCGATGGACGGAGGTGGTGGTGTGGGGTAAATGCTGAGCTTCTGGTGTCAGCAAGCGTTGGGATGTCGCCATTTTCCCCCGGCTTGTGCTCTCGCTGCTACTCTCCACTCTTCCTCGAGCAATTCGGTCCATCGAATTTTCGAGTGGTGAAAATCTGGATGTAACAGACCACGTCATGTTTTACAAGCCACAGAACAGTAGTGTTTTAGAGCTAGGTAAACGCACATTCTAAGAACGAAGTGTAATCAAATAATTAAAACTTCTGGGCTAAGAGGCCGTGGTCCAATAGTAGCACCTTCAGTGGCAAGCCTACACGCTATGATGTAATCCAATAACTTTTAAAATTCGTGGTGAAATCTTCGCCTGTCCTTTAATTTTCACAGTTCGCTACTAGTTTCAGTCTAATGACCATTATCAAGCTAAGCGGGCATAAAGGCAGAAAAGTAGTACCATAATCTGAACAATAAAGCATCAAGTATTTTGAAGATATCCGTGGTTGTTGCATAATAAAAATTTATGCAGTTATTCTCGCTACTACAAATAAGAGTTTAAACTGCGATGCCATGTGTCAAGCAACTATCATAGAGAGTCACCAACTTCATGATTTGAGCAACGTCATTGAACCGTGGTAAAAATTGGTGTTTTGAAGAGCGCGCCGCAGCACGTAGTGTGAAGCAGTCGCCCTCCGTTTCTGGCGGTGGCGCCGCTGTGGCAGTCGCAACTTTGGTGTCTCCCTCTGGTGGGAAAGGGGAAAGGTTGCATATTCCCATGCATTTAAGGGGCGCTATCAGCTGGCTAGGACTCCCAAAAGTGTAAAGCCCGACGCCCTCCAACCACTCCTGAACTCACCGTCCCTGTCCGTCCCCTGGACGCCCCCACCCCTTCGTCCCCCCCCCCCCCACCGCTGAGGACATCATCAGGTTCCTTACCATCGTCCTCCAGAATGTTCATCCCTTTCAGCGCCCCCACACCCTCCAGCAGATCTCCCTTGCCGCCCGTTCCATATTCCAACTCAAGATGTACGCCACCTACTCCAACAACCAGGCCCATTTCACCTTCTCCCGTCTTGACACCCTCGTCTAAATCCCGATCATGGCGCGACAGCAACGTATCCTTTTCAACAACATCCGCTCCCTACCCGCCAACAGGAACCTCTTCCTGCACACCCTTGCCACCCACCGCGTGGATGCCTTCCTCCTTAATGAAACCTTCCTCCAACCCCACCACACCATTCACACTTCGCCCTACCTACTCCACCGCTCCGATAATCCCCTCCCAATTGCGCGTGGCGGAGTTGCCATTGGTCACCACCGCCAGATCCCCGTTCGGCTCCAACCTCTCCTTCCCGACCCCACCGAACACCTGATCCTTAGTCTCTTCTTCCCCGGCCTTACCGTTACCTGCGCCACCATCTATGTCCGTCCCAACGCTCCTATTCCCTTCGACTTCCTCTCCCACGTCGATCGTACCTTTTCCTCCTACGTGATCGCCGCCGACCTCAACATCCATAGTCGTTCCGCCGCCCAGTTACGGCGGTGGCATCGGTTCCTCTCCTCCCTTCAAGGCGACCTCATTCCCATCCACCAGCACACCCGTCCCGAATCCAACTCCACTCCTGATGTTATCCTATCCTCCCCCAACCTCCTTGGCCGCATAACGGTGGATGTCCTGGAGCCTATTGGTAGCGACCATCTCCCTGTCCTCCTCACCATTTCAGACGGTCGTCGCCCTCGCCCCGACCCTCGTACGAATCCTCCCCCTAAGTATGTCCACGACTATTCCCGAGCCGACTGGAATGCCTACCGGGATACCCTTTCCACCCAGGTCGCTAGCCACCCTCTCACCTACCACCACCCTGACGATGTCACCCATGCCGCCTCCTTTCTCCAGCAGACCTTGTCTGAGGCCGTGGAGGCCCACGTTCCTACTGTCGCCATCCACCCCCACCGTCCTACCTTCCCCCTACAGGCCGTTCTCCTCCTCCGTGAATCCCATCGTCTCTACCGTGCCTTCCTCCGCACGCGTGACCCGGACACACTATGACGCCACCGGCAACTCCAGCGACACATTCGTAATTTGCTCGCGGCTAAGAAACGCCGGGACTGGCGACAGACATGCACCCGTTTAAATGCAACCCTACCAATCAACTCGTCCAAGTTCTGGTCGGCCTTCCGTCGCCTTACCGGAACTAAACCCTCCCCCTACTATCCTCTTCTCCACGATGATCACCTCTTCCCTGACACCCTTAGTAAGGCCAATCACTTTGCCTCCTACCTCTCCGATGTTTTCTCCATCCCCGACGATCCCCAGTTTGATTACTCCCTCTTCCCGGATATCCGCGATCGAACTGACACCTCTGTCCCTCCCCTCGCTCCTGGTTTCCAGTACTTGGACAACATTACACACACGGAACTCAATGCCCCTATCACTACACAGGATCTCATTGATACACTCCGCACAAAACGCAACACCGCTCCTGGTCACGATCGTGCCACCTACCGTCACCTTCGTGAAGCTCCTGTCTCTTTCCTCTCCACCCTGGCCAGGCTCTACAATGTAGTCCTGTCCACCGGTTACTACCCCGACCTGTGGAAAACCTCCCGTATCCTCATGTTCCTTAAACCTGGCAAACCGCCGTCCGCCGTCTCCTCCTACCGTCCCATCAGCCTTACCTCGGTCTTCAGCAAGGTCCTGGAATCTATCCTCACCTGCCGCATCCACCAGCATCTCCGCCAGCACCGCCTCCTTCCCATCACCCAGTGTGGCTTTCGGCCATCCTTCTCTTCCGACGATCTTCTCCTTCACCTCACTCATCTCCTTTCCGAACAGCTTAATTCCCGTCGCTCCGCAATCTTCCTCTCCCTTGACCTCGAACGCGCTTATGACCGCGTCTGGCATTCCGGTCTCCTCTTCAAGCTCCAAACCTTTGCCCTTCCCATTAACTACGTCCATCTGATCGGTTCCTTTCTCTCCCGCCGTCCTTCCTATGTCACCACCCATAACACAGATTCCTACACCTTTTTCCCCTCCGCTGGTGTGCCCCAAGGCTCCGTCCTCTCCCCCCTTCTGTACCTTTTGTACACGGCGGACATGCCGCCGCCGTCGCCCCCCGTCCACCTCCTCCAGTTTGCCGATGACACCGCCTTCCTCGCCCTTGCCCCCACCCTGCAACGCTCCCAACGCCTTCTCCAATCCCATCTTGACCGGTTCACCGCTTGGTGCAACCAGTGGTTGCTCAAGGTCAATCCCTCCAAAACCCAGGCGATCATTGTAGGCAAAACCACCCCTTCCTTCCGCCTCCTTGATTTCTATCTCACCGTCTATGGCCGTCCTATCGCCCTCACTCCCACCCTTAAGTACCTTGGCGTCACCCTCGACCGTCGCCTCTCCTGGACTCCCCATCTCCAGACGATCCAAGCCAAGGCACGTTCCCGACTCCGTCTCCTCAAGCTCCTTTCCGGCCGCACGTGGGGTCTGGACCCCTCCACAATCCTCACAACCTATAAATCCCTCATCCGCCCTATCCTTTGTTACGCCCATCCAGCCTGGATCTCCGCCCCCCCTACCTTCTATAAATCCCTCCAAATCCTTGAATGCCATGCTCTCCGCCTTGCCTATCGCATCCGTCTCCCCTCCCCCACGCGGATCCTGTATGATCTCATCCCCTTCCCCCACCTCCTCCTTTTCCTTGAAAGGATACGGATCCTGTACACCTCCCATAAACTTCATCCTCCTCACCCGCTCGTGTCCCCGATCCTCTCCCACCCTCGCCCGCTGCCGCGCCTGTATTCCCACGTCCCACCCGGTCTCCATCTCTCCACCCTCCTTACCCTTTCCCAAGGTGGCTTCCGCCAGCTCCCTCTCCCTGATGATGTCCTCCTCCCCTGCATCTACCCCTCCTATCAACTTTGATCCTCCCCCCCACCTCCTGTGTCCTTTCCTTCAGGCACCCTCCCTCCCCCCTTTCCCTTCCCTTCTCTTTCCTTTCCCCCCCTCCCTCCTACCCTCTCCTCCGGGCTTCCCTCCCCCTTCCTCCCTCCCCCTCTCTCCTTTGCCCATGGCATCTCTGCTCTCCCCTCTCCCATTTCCCCTTCCTCCTCCTCCACCTCCTCTCTTGGCAGGTCCCCGGACTCGTACACGCTGAGTGGACATTCGCGCGCCGGAGATCATCGCCATCAGTGTCTCGTGAGTGTCGTCATGTTTAGTGTTCAGTGTTCCCGTCATCCTCCATCGTTCACCTGTGCCATCGCCATCTTCAGTGTTAGTGCGTCGTGACAACAGTTTGTAGTGAATTATCGTCGAGTGTGAACGGCTCCGTGTTTGTCTTTATGTGTCTACTGTTTTATTACCCACCGTTATGTCACATTTCTGTATTCTTTCTGTTCTTTCTTTATCTCCTCTACGGCTGAAGAGCGGCGTACCATGCTGCTGACAGCCTGCCTGTTTGTACGGGTTTGAAAATAACAATAAAGAAAAAAAAAAAAAAACTGGCTAGGCGGCGAGTCTGGTCAGTTGGTCAGTCCGGTCAGTGTGGGGCAGTCAGTGTCTGTCTGTCGTCCGGAGTGCTAGTATGTGTTAAGCCGCCAGTCTGCTCGAGTTTGCTCCGGCAATGGTCATTGACGGTTGGATCGATCGGTTGGTCGGTCGCGCACTGGGACACAAGATGACTTGTCCGACTTCAGCGTCGGCGCATGTGAGGTCGCCACGTCAGTGCAGTGGGCCGCGCCGTATAGCGAGGGGTAGTGGCTTCGCGGCCGACACGAGAGCAACAGGAGTCAACCCACGACATGGTCTGGCCGGGGCGAGCTGCGACACCGTGAGACGGGAGCTCGGCGCGCCTTCCTGCGTCCGTAGAAGCGGCTGGGTCGGGAGAGCGTTTTGGGCGTTCTGTGCCAGGTCTTCGCCAGACGTCGCAGTTTATTAGAAGTTAAGTGACTCGTAATATGTTGATCCATTTACTTGTTAAATTCTACTTGTTTTATTAGTCAGTCTCTCGTCCCCAGCTTGCTCGTCTGTCCCCGTCCGTATTTTTTGGCAGCTAGTGTCTGTCTGTTGGTCTGTCGTACGTTAATAGCTGTCTCTGTCATGTCTGTCGGATTCGGTGTGTTAACGAATTTATTGCTTGAAGTGTAACGGCCGAATTCCTGAAATATGTTTTTATCTTGCCTATCATTTTGAGAGGCTGTATATGTGTAATGTAGAGTATGTTTAGCCAGCCTTGTATATTTTATGTAAGACTGCATTTCGTGGGTTTTTATTTAAATGGTCATTTTACCTTCCACCGTAAGAGGTTTTTTTTTTTTTTTTTTTTTTTTTTTAAAAAAATCACGTTGCACCTTCAGTGGCAAGTTAATATTTTAATGTTAGTGTTTTGTACCATTTCCATCTCTCCTTCGGGGGCATAGTTTATGTGCTTGTGTGAGTTGTTAAAATATTTTTAGTTTAAAGTAATCTGGTGTGTTGCAGACTTGCACCTGTGTAGTCTTTCAGAGGTTGTTGTGAGCGGTCGTGACTACGGCCGTGTCAAAAGGGAGCGGCAAGGTTATCAGCCCGAAAGCTCATATTGTCAAAAATTTGTTCTTTCTGCCTCTGAATAAAATGTAATTTTATGTTTAGAAGGTGCTTTATGATTATTATTTTTAATCTGTTTCAAAAAAAAGGCTTTTAGGAATAAAATTTCCATTTGTTGAAAGAAATTTGATTTGTTTGATCAGTTACCCACTGGCAACTACTTCCACGCTCACATAGTGCGGTTAAAGGTGTTAATGTTCTTGATGAATCGGTAGTAAATAAATTCTTAGTAAAAGGTTTAGAAAGTAAATTCACGGTTCATTTATGACGATAAGATGTAATATCTGTACCTAGATGCTGCATCTTCTGACGAAATGTCGTAATGGGTGTTGGGGCGTCAGATAACTCCGTGACTAATGCATTTCAGAGTCCTCGAGTAAGGGCTGCTCTTGGAAGTTGCCAGCAGGCGAGTCCCTCAATAGCTGCTACTGCTTCCCCCGGCGCCACGCAACCTACACCGGAGGGAGTACAAGGGTGGGAAGGTTAGACAGGGAGAAGGCCGAGGCAAGGGGGAGGGACGAGGCATCAGAAGCACAGGATGAACGCATGCACGCCGCGCTTCCCACGACAAATTGAAATAGCTCCGATGCGTCAGAGACAGAGCACACAACAGACTGATGCTGTCCGAGTCTGCGAACACTGCTCAAGGGGGTGCGGAGGGGTGGTGGGTGGGAGGGGGGGGTGGGGAGAGGAAGGACACTACGTCTGAAGGGAGGCGCTGGGGTGGAGCATATTCTGCGAGTCGTAATTCACGTCGCCCCAGGCACTGCGGCCCCCAGCGTCCATCTACAGAGGGGGCTGTTGCAGGGGGTGGGATAACGCGTACAACTGACGTACCGCTTTGTGCGGCGCGCCCCCTCGGCATGAGACTACACCGGCGATGTAGCTTGGTAGGTTTCACGAGAGTTCCACGAGTCGCCTCGGTAGGGCTAACAACAAACAGACAAGAAGCGAGCAAACTGCCACGGCGCACCAGACGCCGTCACAGTGCTGCTTGTCATTAGAATGATTTGAGAGCTCCGCGAGAGCCAAACAGTACTTCTCAGTGACAGTCAGTATCATAACAAAAAAGTTGTGGGCTGTTGTATCGAAGATAGTTTTGTAGTCATTAGTCTTCCGAGTGATTTGATACTGATCACACTTTTTCCTCTTTTGCGCTAACTGTCTCTACATATCAACTACACTATATATCTTCTAAAATATGTTTTGCGTACCATAGTTGTGGCCTGCCTTTGTTCTTCCATCCAAAACCGGATTAACTACTCCTGGCTGCCGTAACAGGTGTCCAATGATCTCTCCCTTCTCGTAGAATTTGCAGGTGACGCTTCCGATGCGATTTCTGAATGTGTAGGAGTAGCAGCCCATCCTTCCTCAAGCACAGAGCCAGAGAAGGTAGTGATGATGGACGCTTGCGTCTAGAGCAAAGTCGACATTTTAACTCATTCCAAAGATGTTCCATTCGTTCAGTTCGGGGATTTGGGCAGGAAAGCCCATTTCGTAAACTGTCCACAACCCATCGCTTCACAGGTGGTGGTTTACGACGGGGGATTTGTCAGTTCTCCGACTTTTTCTCCAATTTGCGCAGAAAATAATGCTATAAAATTTCAGCATGGGAATCACACAGCCAAACGGTTGCAGATAATTGTTTGATTTATTGACCTAGGTTTCGACAACTCTAAGGATGTCTTCATCAGAATGAAGTTCTAAGAATTCCAATAAAATAATACATAGAAAATTAAGTTTGACAAAATTGTTAACCAAGATGACAATTGTCATTGCAAAATAAGGTTGCTTAGGTAAAACTGAATACACTAAGCAGATTCAGAAGGATGTAGGTTGCAGTAAGTACTGGGAGATGAACAAGCTTGCACAGGATAGAGTAGCTTGGGGAGCTGCATCAAACCAGTCTCAGGACTGAAGACAACAACAACAACAGGTAAAACTGCATTGGGAGAAGACAGTGGTCAAAGTTTCGAGCAGATATGCTCAAACCAAAAGTTAGAATTAAACACTTTCAAGCCTTTGGCAAGTATTCCCCGCTAGGAACAACGTCGGAATGATCAGCCCACTGACCTGCACTGCTGCCTCGTAAACAATACAAGTAGCGCCGCCTATCGGGAGCGGACAGTGGAATGTGCCCATTTGAGACATCATAACAGAAATAATTAAATCAAATAATAGTTAATTATAAAAACAAAATACGAAGGAAGAAAGCTTAGTGTACTTTTGAAAATACAAAAACTTGGAGAAAATGAAGTATAACAGAGCCGTCCATTTCCCCCTTTCCATTCTCTACGTCCATTTCCTCCCACTCCCCTGTCCATCTCCTCTTCCCCGCCCTCTCTCTGGCCTTGAGCCTTATTTATTGCTAACCCAAATTCAGATTCTGTTGTAGTATTCTAATTATAAGTCTATCGTAAATACAGCTTTCGTGTTTGCTGACGATGTCCACTACCTTTATCTATTACACTATCTAATTGTTTGTGGAAGTTTGCTAAAGAATAAACATAACTAGGCTACCTCTTCCATTCGATTACACGAGAGTGAGAAGTTCAGAATTGAGATAGCACTTGAGCTAGGAGTCTTACTTCGTCCTATCCACTTTCTGTAGTCTTCGAAGAGGTCTTCAGATCCCTAAACTGAGGCGAAGGAATACGCTTAAACGGATTTTATCTGAAGCATCTTTAGTTCGGTTTGTTTGATTTGTATCCAGAAGAATTTCACCATAAGAAGAAGGAACTGAAATAACTATGACGGAAAGTCTGCAGGTTAGAGTAACACGAAAATAGTATATAATCTATATGCCATTAGGAGAATAATTGAAGAAACAACTGACGAATGTTTATACTTACGACAGCTGAAAACGACAAGCGGATCGGCACTGAAACCGTTTCAGTAACAGAATGCTTTGGTGAGGGTTAAATCCCACAGTTGCATTAAACGGAATACTTGCAACAATAGTACATATACTGCCACCACTAACTTTTGGAAGCGAAACATGGACGTTAACTGTCCAAAAACCTCAAAAATTGGGTTTTTTCCAGCGAGTACTGCAAAAGATCCCGTAGTCGGGCAGGTAGGTTAGAAAATTTTAAAAGGGAAAAGGATAGGTTAACGTTAGGCATAGTGAGAATTAGTGAAGCTCGGCGGCAGAAGGCACAGGACTTCTCGTCAGCTAAATACAGGTTCATATGTACAAAATCAACCAGGGGTAATGCAGGTGTAGGTTTACTAATGAATGCATAGTGAATGCATTGGGTAGCCAAGGTAAACACGAAGTCCACACCCACCACAGTAGTACAAGTTTAAATGCCAACTAACTCCGCAGATGATGAAGAAATTTAAGAAATGTATGATGAGATAAAATAAATTACTCAGATAGTGAGGGGAGCCGAAAATTTAATAGTCATGGGGGACTGCAATTCGATAGTAGGAAAAGGAAGACAAGAAAATGTAGTTGGTGAATATGGAATGGGGGTAAGGAATCAAAGACGAAGCCGCCTGGTAAAATTTTGCACAGAGCATAACTTAATCGTAGCAAACATTTGGTTTAAGAATCCTGAAATAATTTTGTATACGTCTAATAGACCTGGTGAGAACGGTAGGTTTCAGATTGATTATATAATAGTGAGACAGAGATTTAGGAGACAGGTTTTAAATTGTAAGACATTTCCAGGGGCAGATGTGTACTCTTACCACAATTTATTGGTTATGAACTGTAGATGAAAACTAAAAACAAGAGAAAAAACGTACGAAATTAAGTAGATAAGACCTGGATGAATTGAATGAACCAGAGGTTGTAGAGGATTTTAGAGGGAGCATTCCTGTGGATTGACAAGAACAGGGGAATAAAGTAGAAGAAGGATGGGGAGCTTTGAGAAATGAAATAGTGAAGGCAGCAGAGAATCAAGTAGGTAAAAAGACGAGGGCTAGTAGAAGCCCGTAGGTAACACAAGAGATATTGAATTTAACTGGTGAAAGGAGAACATACAAAAATACAGTAAATGAAGGAGGCGAAAGTGAATACAAACGTCTCAAAAATGAAATCGACAGGGAATGCAAAATGGCTCAGCAGGAATGGCTAGAGGACAAATGTAAGGATGTACAAACATGTATCACTAGGGTTAAGATAGCGGTCGTCTACAGGAAAATCAAAGAGACCATTGGAGAAAAGAGAACCATCTGTTGAATATCAAAGCTAAGATGGAAACCAGTCCTAAGAAAAGAGGGGAAAGCAGAAAGGTGGAAGGAGTATATAGAGGATCTATACAAGGAGATACATTTGAGGGCAATATTATGAAAGTGGAGGAGGATATAGAGGAAGATGAAATGGGAGAGTAATTTAATACAGAGACAAAGCCCCAGGAGTAGAAAACATTCCGTTACAACTACTGATAGTCTTGGGGGAGCCAGCCATGAAGAAACTCTCCCATCTGGTGCGCAAGACGTATGAGACAGGCGAAATACCCTCAGACTTCAGGAAGAATATAATTATTCTAATTCCAAAGAAAACAGGTGGTGACAGGTGTGAAAATTGCTTATCTATTAGTTTAATAGCGCACGGCTGCAAAATACTATCACGAATTCTTTACAAACGAAGGGAAACACTCGTAAAAGCTGACCTTGAATTGGCAGGCATACGAGGGGTTCGAAAGGGAAGCAGTAGTTGAGAAGGGAGTGAGAAAGGATTGTAGCCTATCACCGATGTTATTCAATTCGTATATTGAGCAGGCAGTAAAGGAAACAAAAACATTTGGAGGAAGAATTAAAATCTACGGCAAATAAATAAATATTTGGAGGTTTTACGATGACATTGTAATTCTGTCAGAGACAGCAAAAGACTTGGAAGAACAGTTGAACGGAATGGACTGTGTCTTGAAAGGATGTAAGATGAACATCGGCAAAAGCAAAACGAGGATAATGGAATGTAGTCGTATTAAATTAGGTGGTGATGAGGGAATCAGATTAGGAAATGGGACACTTCAAGTAGTAGATGAGTTTTGCAAAATAACAGATAATAGTCGGAGTGGAGAGAATACAGAATGTAGGCTGGCAATAGCTGGGAAAGTGTTTCTGAAGAAGAAAATTTGTTAACATCGAGTATTGATTTAAGTGTCAGGCAGTCTTTGCTGAAAGTATTTGTATGGAGTGTAGCCATATATGGAAGTGAAACATGGTCGATAAATAGTTTAGACAAGAAGAGAATAGAAGCGTTTGAAATGTGATGTTACAGGAGGGTACTGAAGGTTAGATGGGTAGATCACATAACTAGTGAGGAAGCACTGAACAGAATTGGAAAGAAAGGAATTTGTGGCACAACTTGACTGGAGGAAGGGATCGGTTGGTGGGACACACACTGAGGCATCAAGGGATCACGAATTTAGTACTGATGAGAAGCGTGGAGAGTAAAAATCATAGAGGAAGAACAAGAGATAAATGCAGTAAGCAAATGTAGAAGTATGTAGCTTGCAGTAGCTACTCTGAGACGAAGATGCTTGCACAGGATAGAGTAGCATGGAGAGCTGCATCAAACCAGTCTTTGGACTGAGAACAACAATAACAACAATGGAAAAATGCGTGATAGGCATAACAAGAAGGCACAGAAAAACCGGCAAAATGGTAAAAGAAAAAACAGATGTGTCATTGAGATTCTGTATTAGATTTCTCGTGACTTGATAAGGCCTAGAGAACGCCTTAACGGAAGGCGGATTGGCGGCTTAAAGAAACAAGGAGCACAAACTTGTATGCGGAAACTAAAGTTCGTAATGTCCTGTCAAATCTGGAATGGTCTTATACACAGATGAGGATGAAATATGGCAGGTGTTGATGATGATGATCATGATGATGACTAGGACGACTTTGCAAACCGTAGAGAGCTGTAGTTAATGTTGTCATTGTTTATAACCTCCGCTCTAGCGTACGTAGCAAGTAAGGTAATAACATACGGTAAGTGCTTGGTTCAGTGGTACCATTCTGAGACATTTTCAAAAATGGAGGTCGTTAGGCAGCAGATGCAGAAGTGAGTGAGGGAAATTTGGCAAAGACCATATAGGACACTCACTATAAGAATAAATGCGCGGAACGTACGACAGTTTCCATCGATCGGAGTGGCCGAAAATACTAGAAGTTCTGATTCTAGTAACTGATCGGATTCAAATGTTCAGTCAGTTATGTCTTGGATCAACATAGTTTTGGAACTAAACAGAATAGACAGTAATAAGAAATGCTAACTTCTCGATTTAAAATATATCACCGCAGTGCATGCACGTAAGTGAGTGAAATTCAGATAAGCAAGTAATTACTCCAGAAATATGAAACCGTTTACGACTACTGAATGTGAAAAAGTCGTTACGGCATTAAGGAATTCGCTTTGCATCATATGGTGAACACATTACATTACATTTGTTTATGTTTGCAGGAAAAATCTCAAGCAACGAAAAGCCTCCCGTAACAAGAAAAGAGCGCTGATCGGTCATAATAATGAGAACACAAAGAATTGACGCATAGGGTTAAAGACTGATATCTAAAAACCTGTTATTGCAGGGTCATAGGAAATATCCTAAAAAAACTCAGAACGCAACAAGTTTTTCCCATATGTCGTAGACTGCAAATTCTAAATGCATGTGAACGAATGGATTCTTCTTTCCAAATTTCGTAAAGGCATTCCACACGGTCCCATGCCGCAGATTGAAGGTAAAGATCGATGATACGATGTATCCTGACAAATGTGTAATTCGAAGAATCGAGGCCTTTATAGTAAACGAAGAATGTATAATATGTACACCAATGAGGTCCATGTTCTCAATATACTCTTAGTTTGGCTGTGAAAATTCGGCAAAAATTACAAATTGACTTTTTAATTACCGTGATTACTTTCAAGCAATTAAATCTTCCAGTGTGATACCCCGTTTGTCCATTTCCAACAGTTCATTTGACTACGAATATTCCGACAGAAAGGTCCGCCGCTCGTGGTCTCGCGGTAGCGTTCTCGCTTCCCGAGCACGGGGTCCCGGGTTCGATTCCCGGCGGGGTCAGGGATTTTCACCTGCCTCGAGATGACTGGGTGTTTGTGTTGTCCTCATCATTTCATCATCATCCTGGAAAGTGGCGAAATTGGACTGAGCAAAGATTGGATACTTGTACGGGCGCTGATAACCACGCGGTTGAGCGCCCCACAAACCAATCATCATCATCATCATCATCATCCGACAGAAACTTGCGGTGTAATTTGTAGGGAGTTCAAATATTCGACCCAAAACCAAAATACATACTTTATTTAATTTACGTCTATGATCACAAACTTTTTGTTAACAGATTACCGGTTTCGGTCTTTAATGACCATAATCAGATCTGTTTCATAAAAACTTTGTTTTTGTTTGTATGAAACAGATCCGATGATGGTCATTAAAGACCAAAACCAGTAATCTGTTAACAAAAAGTTTGTGACCATAGACGTAAATTAAAGGAAACTTATTACATATACGGGTCACTGTTTTTTCGCGACGATGTCGCAGCTTGTGCAAAATACATACTTGCACTTTTTAGATTATGATGCCAGAGTAACTACTTGAAATTATTGACCCATATTTATTGTTAAACGAAAAGTAGGTTCAAGAGATGTAATATTAGTAGAAACATTCTTAAGTATCTTATCAGGTAAACGCTGGAAGAACTTTGGGCAACTATCTGATATTGTTAAAAGTGACAGTTTTATTGGACAACAACTTACAGCCTTCTTCCCAATGAACATATTTTATGTTGAGTACTCGTTGCAAATTGTGGATATTCTGAGAGATATGGTACGAAAAATAATGAGGTGGTGTCCCATACAAACAATGCTCTACAAGTTAAATTGCACGTGAAATAAATAACATGGTTTATACTTACTTGCCCTATCATGTCCGTCTTGTTAGATATTACACCAATTTGTGAAATGTTTCCCGCCGGTAACACAGCAATTTATCGTCTCATCAACACGTTAGATTGACATTAAGCACGCTTAAAAAGGTTTCCCGCAAATTAACTCCGTTAATTATACCCGATAAAATTGTTTCGCCAATATCATTACATAATAAGAAAATCCTTTTAAATATTCAATTACTTCGGTCTCACTTGTTATAATACTTCAAATTAATTTCACAGGAGAGGAGTCTGGAAAGTTTGTAAGACTTGTTTAGACGGGAGACAATTACGACAATGATTGCAGTTGATTCATTCGAAAGCTAACATTTTCTTACACAGATAGGGCAGCCTTATTATACTATGTACTATGATTGTAGCAATAACTCCACTAAAATTTCTGCTTTCATATAGTTAATGTAAATCTGCACACACGATGTGCTTCTTAGTTTAATGCACATTTTAAAGAATATTTTGCAAGCGATAAAAATAATGTTGTTATTTGCACCCATTCTTTTCAGCTGCTACGGCTGTTTTGTATATCTTGTTGATGAGAATAGCTATTTGTCGTCTTTTGCAAGTCAAACTATGTAAAACAGTTAGGTGAAAGATTATTCGTCAGAAACAATATTACAAATACAATTGCAAGAGAAGATTAACAGTTTTATCTGCAAGGTAAACTACATATTTAGTAGAAGAGTGGATAACTGATTTTATTCAGCCACTCTAGTGGTAAAATAATCAAGCATATAGCCAATCACGTGTCCTAAAACTTTTCAAGTAAGACCGAGAGAAATGTTAATTTAATGGATCATCAACGGTTATTGAAACTGAGACATGATTTATTAACAAGAAGTCTTTACTCATTCCAATATGCATTGAGAAATCCCGTGCTTCTGCGGCAAAAGTGTGTGTAGTGGAAAACAGGAGTGTAATGATTTAATGTGTTTGTTACTATAGCTGGTTACGATCTGATTCCAAACACTGATGTAGGCAATGCCTGCGGTTCTGTCCAGCACCAGGACAAGAAGGGGTCATCCTGTAAACTTCTCGTTAGCTATTTTTCGGCAGATGACTTGTCATAAGTTCCAGGCTGTTCACTAGAACAAAGGTAATGTCAGTTCTGAGACGTCGTTAAAAGTAGCGCGAGAATCGGCGTCCGACCTTAGTAGACGGAAAACAAAATTTCAGCTCCATTCCGAGAACATCGTGTTTCTGAAATTATTTTACGGAGAAAAAATGCAGCATCATGAAGACTTCGTGTACGCTAGGAGTCTAACGCCTCAGCCCATTGGCTAGCACACCCACAAAGGACGGAGCGATGAGAGAAAGCCATTAGAAAGGAGAGCAAATCTTAAAATCGTGCTCTTCTGTTACAGTCTTCACTAGGATCACTTGGCACACAGAGTGGTTACAGGAGTCAAGTTGCTCCTCCTTCGAGATTATAGCTTTGCCAGGTCTTCACTGCTGCTTAAAGCATCGTAAGTCTGTCCATCGTGATGGTTGTAAATTTGTCGCACTTAGCCAGTAACGCGATGCTACGTGTCGTGTTTACCAGATGCACTTGGCGTCAAACATGCAGACGTGGCAGGAAGGGAACCCGTTTCCACGGAAGCAGTTATTCAACACAGGATTATACAGCCAAGCGGTTGCAAATAACTGGTAGGTACACTGAGCTGCTAGGTTTCGGTACCTACTAAGGGTGTCTTCATCAGAATGCACTTCTCAAAGGCTGGAACGTTTTATTTTGTCTTTGACTTGAGCATAGATGCTATAATTTATGACCTTTGCTTTTTCACAATGTAATTTTACGGTTTATCAAAATTTTATTCTTATGAAGACACACTTAGTAGATGCCGAAACCTAGGTCAATGTACGTAACAGTTATTTGCAACCGGTTGGCTGTATAATCCTATGTTGAAACTAGTATACGATTGATGAGTAACAGCCATCTTTAAAACTGTAAGTAGTTATTGTTATGGAACGGCTTGCTCGCACGCAGCATCTACACAGATTCGTTACAGGGTCCGATAGAGTTCCGCAACAACTACGGCAGAAACAGATAGCAACACACTTAAGCAATAATTTAACTGGAGTATAAAGATCACGCTTGGCAATATAGTTCAGTGCTCATTTTCACTGATCCGCCCTAAACACTGGTGCAGTTCTAAATCCACTGAACGATGACTATCATTTTATAATGTCTAGCTTCGGTGTTCTACTCAAGATGAGTCCTGGGCACTATGATATAACTTGTAAGTAGGCTGTTAAGGTTTTTATGTTGGTAACGTCATGTAGCGCTCTATATGAAAATCACTGACTGTGCTGTGAACAGTCTGTGGCTGGTTTGCATTGTTGGAATTTGCTATTGTAGTGTTGGGCAGTTGGCTGTTAACAGCGCGTAGCGTTGCGCATCACGTTTCCGACTTTAATAAAAGTCGGATTGTAGGCTATCGCGATTGCGGTTTATCGTATCGCCACATAGCTGCTCGCGTTGATCGAGATCCAATGACTCTCAGCAGAATATGGAATCGGTGGGTTCAGGAGGGTAATACGGAACGCCGTGCTGAATCCAAACGGCCTCGTATCACTAGCAGTCGAGATGACAGTCAACTTATCCGCAGGGCTGTAACGGATCGTGCAGCCACGTCTCGATCCATGAGTCAACAGATGTGGACGTTTGCAAGACAACAACCATCTCCACGAACAGTTCGACGACGTTTGCAGCAGCATGGACTATCAACTCGGAGACCATGGCTGCGGTTACCATCGGCGCTGCATCACAGGCAGGAGCGCCTGCGATGGTGTACTCAATGGCGAACCTGCGTGCACGAATGGAAAAACGTCATTTTTTCGGATGAATCCGGGTTCTGCTTACAGCATCGTGATGGTCGCATCCGTGTTTGGCGACATCGCGGTGAACGCACATTGTAAGCGTGTATTCGTCATCGCCATACTGGCGTATCACCCGGCGTGATGGTATGAGGTGCCATTGGTTACACGTCTCGGTCACTTCTTGTTCGCATTGACGGCACTTCGAAGAGTGGACGTTACATTTCAGATGTGTTACGACCCGTGGCTCTACCCTTCATTAGATCCCTGCGAAACCCTACATTTCAGCAGGATAATGCACGACCGCATGTTGCAGGTCCTGTAGGCGCCTTTCTGATACAGAAAATGTTTGACTGCTGCTCTGGCCAGCACACTCTCCAGATCTCTCACCAACTGAAAACGTCTGGCCAATGTAGGCCGAGCAACTGACTCGTCACAATACGCCAGTCACTATTCTTGATGAACTGTGGTATCGTTTTGAAGCTGCATGGGCAGCTGTACCTGTACATCCAAGCTCTGTTTGACTCAATGCCGAGGCGTAACAAAGCCGTTATTACGGCCAGAGGTGGTTGTTCTGGGTACCGCTTTCTCAGGATCTATGCACCCGAA
The DNA here is from genome assembly GCF_023864345.2 of Schistocerca serialis cubense. NCBI lineage: Eukaryota > Metazoa > Arthropoda > Insecta > Orthoptera > Acrididae > Schistocerca > Schistocerca serialis. Next base: position 1,145,770,644 of record NC_064639.1, on the reverse strand, counting down.
CTGTGTGAAAATGTAACCAAGTGTCAGCTCTAGTACAATATATTTGTCCAATGAATACCCGTTTATCATTTGCATTTCTTCTTGGTGTAGCATCTTTAATGACCAGTAGTGTATTTTTTCGGAGGAGAGAGTGTACCGCCAAGCCATGTGTTGCCGTTATGTTTCCGGTTCGTACTGAGAAACTCATGTTTCATCGCCTGTGAAGATGTTTGACAAAATTTGCCATGATCAGCCTCGTAACGAACGGGCAGTTCCGTACAGATGTTCTTTCGTTGCTGTTTAGTCGGGGGGGGGGGGGTGGGGGGGGTGGGAAGGGGGGGAGGGGGGGAGGGGGGGGCAGCCGGCATTCGCCTTTGAGTACCCCAACCGGTGAATCAGTGAATCACGACTACCAACAAAGGCGTCGAACTGTGCAGCGAGGTATTTGATTGTGATCAGTCGATCACCTCGAATGAGAGTGTCTGCACGTTCTAGCATTGCAGGAGTCACAGCTGTACGCCGCCAGTCGGCACGCAGGAGATGGGACAGATCTGTGCGACGTTATTGCGATGATGTCCGATGCCGAAGCGGGGATATTCCGTGATTCCACGCTTTTTTTAACCGAAATTGGCTAACAAAACAAAGTGTTGTGTTACTTACTGAACGCCACTCGTACGTATAGTCGTAATACGTTGTATGAAGGAAAACATTGGTTTCCCGACCTACGTTTATTGAGATTATTTACTTGTTTCACCGTCCGCACTCGAGACTTTCGTTTGTACCTACAGCAGTGAAACATGCCGCATGACACCTCTCGGCTCCGGTCACTACATACCGCGAGTCTCGGCTAGTCCGACACACAGTAATCGTCAGCCTCCCACTGTGACAAGAACTTGCAGTACCATGTGTGTCTCTAATACTACCAGATCAAACGCCCTGAAAGCAATTTTCTCTATGAGAGTAACCGATCGATATTTATTATTGTTCTGTGATACTCAAGATGTCCTTCGATTTGCGCTTATTTCCCATCTTTCAAAATATGTACTTGCAAGCGTTAATATTTCATTGACTGATACATATACAGGGCGTTACAAAAAGGTACGGCCAAACTTTCAGGAAACATTCCTCCCACACAAAGAAAGAAAATATGTTATGTGGACATGTGTCCGGAAACGCTTACTTTCCATGTTAGAGTTCATTTTATTACTCCTCTTCAAATCACATTAGTCATGGAATGGAAACACACAGCAACAGAACGTACCAGCGTGACTTCAAACACTTTGTTACAGGAAATGTTCAAAATGTCCTCCGTTAGCGAGGATACATGCATCTACCCCCCGTCCCATGGAATCCCTTATGCGCTGATGCAGCCCTGGAGAATGGCGTAATGTATCACAGCCGTCCACTATACGAGCACGGAGAGTCTCTACATTTGGTACCGGGGTTGCGTTGACAAGAGCTTTCAAAGGCCCCCATAAATGAAAGTCAAGAGGGTTGAGGTCAGGAGAACGTGGAGGCCATCGGTCACCGAATCTGTTGTTGAGAAGCGTACGAACACTTCGACCGAAATGTGCAGGAGCTCCATCGTGCATGAACCACATGTTGTGTCGTACATGTAAAGGCACATGTTCTAGCAGCACAGGTAGAGTATTCCATATGAAATCGTGATAACGTGCTCCATTGAGCGTAGGTGGAAGAACATGGGGCCCAATCAAGACATCACCAACAATGCCTGCCCAAACGTTCACAGAAAATCTGTGTCGATGATGTGATTGCACAATTGCGTGCAGATTCTCGTCAGCCCACACATGTTGATTGTGGAAATTTACAATTTGATCACGTTGGAATGAAGCCTCATCCGTAAAGAGAACATTTGCACTGAAATGAGGATTGACACATTGTTGGATGAACCATTCGCAGAAGTGTACCAGTGGAGGTCAATCAGCTGCTGATAGTGCCTGCACACGCTGTACATGGTACGGAAACAACTGGTTCTCCCGTAGCACTCTCCATACAGTGACATGGTCAACGTTACCTTGTACAGCAGCAACTTCTCTGACGCTGACATTATGGTTATCGTCAAGTGCACGAAGAATTGCCTCGTCCATTGCAGGTGTCCTTGTCGTTCTAGGTCTTCCCCAGTCGCGAGTCATAGGCTGGAATGTTCCGTGCTCCATAAGACGCCGATCAATTGCTTCGAACGTCTTCCTGTCGGGACACCTTCGTTCTGGAAACCTGTCTCGATACAAACATACCGCGCCACGGCTATTGCCCCGTGCTAATCCATACATCGAATGGACATCTGCCAACTCCGCATTTGTAAACATTGCACTGACTGCAAAGCCACGTTCGTGATGATCACTAACCTGTTGATGCTACGTACTGATGTACTTGATGCTAGTACTGTAGAGCAAGGAGTCGCATGGCCACACAAGCGCCGAAGTCAACATTACCTTCCTTCAATTGGGCCAACTGGCGGTGAATCGAGGAAGTACAGTACATACTGACGAAACTAAAATGAGCTCTGACATGGAAATTAAGCGTTTCCGGACACATGTCCACATAACATCTTTTCTTTATTTGTGTGTGAGGAATGTTTCCTGATAGTTTGGCCGTACCTTTTTGTATCACCCTGTATATAGACAGTAACAGCAGTCCCATGACATTTCACTGGGGCACTCCTGATGATAGATGTGTCTCTGATGAACACTTGCTATCTAGGACAAAATAATTGGTGGTATTACTTAAGAAATCTCAGAGCCACTCACATGGATGGGAACCTATTCCATATCCTCATGTCTTCGTTAACAGTCTGCAGTGGGGCAGATTATCAAATGCTTTCCGGAAATCTAAGAATATAGAGTGTACCTGTTGCCCTTCATCCTTAACAGTAAATCATGTGAAAAAGAAGGAAAAAGTTTCGCACGAGCAATGCTTTCTAATACCGTGCTGATTCGTCGGAGTAAGACTTTCAATCTCGAGGAAATTTATTATACTCGAACTCAGAATGTGTTCTAGAATTCTGCAGCAAACTGATGTAAAGGGTATTGGTCTGTAATTTTGCTGGTCCGTTCCTTTAGCCTTTCTATATAGAGGAATCACTGCGCTCCTTCGTTAACCATATGGGACTTTGAGCTCGGCGAGAGTTTCGCGATAAGTGCAATCTAAGTAAGGCGACATAATTGTTTTCAACACTTTTAGTTGTTCCTCTACGCCAGGGACGTCATTAGTATGCCATCCTTACGGGACACTTTACTCGTTAGTATAACAGGAAGATCGTGATCTTGAAACAAACTTGTTTCATATATGCCCTTCGAATCGTCAAATGGTGTCGCTGTTGAGCAGCTGCCTCGAGAAAATGTTGTGGGATACACAAAATGTGATTCGACGGCCTTTCGAGAATCACATATTGAACATAACCCGTTGGAAAAGCCTGAAGAGTCACAATGTGTTACATTAAGTTAAAATCACTGTGTTGTTGGACCGCGTCATATTTCTTCAAACAATCGTCTTTTCGACACCTCTGCTGGGGTCTTCTTCGGGATCTTGTGGTGTCCATTGTAGATTGAGTGCTCATTATACAGTGGACACCACAATAACCTGAAGAAGATTCCACCAAGGGAGACGAAACGTCGATTATTTGAAAGAATATGAAGCGGCCTAACAACCCAGAAGATTTTAACTTAAGTGACAACGGCCACGAAAGCCTGAGAACATAACTTGTAACACGTTTTGTAGAAGTTGGTCCGGACGAAGGATAATTATGCAGTGACCAGCACTGAAATTCGACTGCAGCGGAACTCTACTTGGCAGTGACGAAGGGAGCAAGCGTCACTGCAGGGCGGAACATTCCGTTGGCCTGGGTGGGCATTTCTGTCCGCGTAATGAGTCTCGCCCGTTAGCACGTCGTCGTGTTGTTCCTCTTGTTGTTGTTGTTGTTGTTGTTGCTGTTGTAGCCGCGTTACCGCAGCAAGTTAGGCTCGGAAGCAGTTGGTGGCCGGGCTGTCTAAGCGTCAGGGCGTCCGACGGAATCGCCCTTGTTCTTTGGGCATACCAGAATAGCAACAACAGCAGTTGCTGGAGTAGCTTTAAAAGATGTATGGCTACGAATGAGTTACGTCATCAGCACCTCGGTGTTTCTCCAGTTATTTATCTGTAGTAGAAAATATTGATTCATTTATTTGTTACTCCAGGCAAATGAAACTCGAACTGTGTTCCACGGGACTTGACTGGCCCTGTGGTGGACTTTACAGTAGAATGTTGCGTAAACCAGTTTGACACAAATATCGTGAATATATAAGAATGATGTAAATGCAAAACATGCAGACTTATATGTATGTAATATTGTGTGTGATATTTGTTGTTAAATGTTATGTGCCGGCCGGGGTGGCCGAGCGGTTCTAGGCGCTACGGTCTGGAACCGCGTGACCGCTACGGTCTCAGGTTCGAATCCTGCTTCGGGCATGGATGTGTGTGATGTCCTTAGGTTAGCTAGGTTTAAGTAGTTCTAAGTTCTAGGGGACTGATGACCTCAGAAGTTAAGTCCCATAGGGCTTAGAGCCATTTGAACCATTTTTTAAATGTTACGTTTTGAGAAATTGATATAGTAATGTAAAATCAGTGGAGGAGAGATGTGATGAGAGTACGGCAGCTGAAGGTAGGAACGTTGGTTAGCGTACGAGTAAGATTGTCTTTCTTGCTGCTTGGACTGAACTTCGAATATCTAAAAATTCTACATGTTTTTGTGGCTCAGTCTAGTTAAACGAAAAAGTAGAGGGAAGGCACACGTTTTCGGTGTATGGTACATGGGAAGTGGATACACATCCAGATCTACTTTTCCTCTTTGTCCCTATCCGGATCCTCTCCTCGTTCTCTCTGTCCACCTCCTCCTTTCCTCTTTCTATTATTCATTTCCCCCCCACCCCTCTGTCCACCTCTCCTCCCCCTCCTCCCTTTTCTCACCTTTTGTTTATTGCTGTTACAAATTCAGATTCTGTATTAGTATTCTAATCATAAATCGGTAAGTCAAAAATATAGTTTTCCTATTTACTAACAGTGTTTGATATTTTGTGGCTTTCCAAATGTTCACTATAATATCGTATGAAAATCTGGAGTGAATCGGTCAACAACTTTTAGAGACTTTTAGTAATAACTTTTACATATCATACTTATTAAAAAGAGATTATAAAAACACACGCATATTCGAATGCAAAGTTGTGTCAAAATTTTCCAGCAATTGATGAAGAATATACGGAGATTTAAGATTTTGAACAGATCAACATTTATATTTTTATATAGATTACGCCTATAAGTAGCACACACACGCACACACACACACACACATGCACACACACACACACACACACACACACACACACACACACACACACACACACACATATATATATATATATATATATATATATATATATATATATATATGTTGTTGTTGTTGCTGTGGTCTTCAGTCCTGAGACTGGTTTGATGCAGCTCTCAATGCTACTCTATCCTGTGCAAGCTTCTTCATCTCCCAGTACCTACTGCAACCTACATCCTTCTGAATCTGCTTAGTGTATTGGTCTCCCTCTACGATTTTTACCCTTCACACTGCCCTCCAATGCTAAATTTGTGATCCCTTGATGCCTCAAAACATGTCCTACCAACCGATCCCTTCTTCTAGTCAAGTTGTGCCACAAACTTCTCTTCTCCCCAATCCTATTCAATACCTCCTCATTAGTTACGTGATCTACCCACCTTATCTTCAGCATTCTTCTGTAGCACCACATTTCGAAAGCTTCTATTCTCTTCTTGTCCAAACTGGTTATCGTCCATGTTTCACTTCCATACATGGCTACACTCCATACAAATACTTTCAGAAACGACTTCCTGACACTTAAATCTATACTCGATGTTAACAAATTTCTCTTCTTCAGAAACGATTTCCTTGCCATTGCCAGTCTACATTTTATATCCTCTCTACTTCGACCATCATCAGTTATTTTACTCCCTAAATAGCAAAACTCCTTTACTACTTTAAGTGTCTCATTTCCTAATCTAATTCCCTCAGCATCACCCGATTTAATTTGACTACATTCCATTATCCTTGTTTTGCTTTTGTTGATGTTCATCTTATATCCTCCTTTCAAGACACTGTCCATTCCGTTCAACTGCTCTTCCAAATCCTTTGCTGTCTCTGACAGAACTACAATATCATCGGCGAACCTCAAAGTTTTTACTTCTTCTCCATGAATTTTAATACCTACTCCGAATTTTTCTTTTGTTACCTTTACTGCTTGCTCAATATACAGATTGAATAACATCGGGGAGAGGCTACAAGCCTGTCTCACTCCTTTCCCAACCACTGCTTCCCTTTCATGCCCCTCGACTCTTATAACTGCCATCTGGTTTCTGTACAAATTGTAAATAGCCTTTCGCTCCCTGTATTTTACCCCTGCCACGTTCAGAATTTGAAAGAGAGTATTCCAGTTAACGTTGTCAAAAGCTTTCTCTAAATCTACAAATGCTAGAAACGTAGGTTTGCCTTTTCTTAATCTTTCTTCTAAGATAAGTCGTAAGGTTAGTATTGCCGCACGTGTTCCAACATTTCTACGGAATCCAAACTGATCTTCCCCGAGGTCCGCTTCTACCAGTCTTTCCATTCGTTTATAAAGAATTCGCGTTAGTATTTTGCAGCTGTGACTTATTAAACTGATAGTTCGGTAATTTTCACATCTGTCGACACCTGCTTTCTTTGGTATTGGAATTATTATATTCTTCTTGAAGTCTGTGGGTATTTCGCCTGTCTCATACATCTTGCTCACCAGATGGTAGAGTTTTGTCATGACTGGCTCTCCCAAGGCCATCAGTAGTTATAATGGAGTGTTGTCTACTCCCGGGGCCTTGTTTCGACTCAGGTCTTTCAGTGCTCTGTCAAACTCTTCACGCAGTATCTTATCTCCCATTTCATCTTCACCTACATCCTCTTCCATTTTCATAATATTGTCCTCAAGTACATCGCCCTTGTATAAACCCTCTATATACTCCTTCCACCTTTCTGCCTTCCCTTCTTTGCTTAGAACTGGGTTGCCATCTGAGCTCTTGATATTCATACAAGTGGTTTTCTTATCTCCAAAGGTCTCTTTAATTTTCCTGTAGGCAGTATCTATCTTACCCCTAGTGAGACAAGCCTCTACATCCTTACATTTGTCCTCTAGCCATCCCTGCTTAGCCATTTTGCACTTTCTGTCGATCTCATTTTTGAGACGTTTGTATTCCCTTTTGCCTGCTTCATTTACTGCATTTTTATATTTTCTCCTTTCATCAATTAAATTCAATATTTCTTCTGTTACCCAAGGATTTCTACTAGCCCTCGTCTTTTTACCTACTTGATCCTCTGCTGCCTTCACTACTTCATGCCTCAGAGCTACCCATTCTTCTTCTACTGTATTTCTTTCCCTCATTCCTGTCAATTGTTCCCTTATGCTCTCCCTGAAACTTTGTACAACCTCTGGGTCTTTCAGTTTATCCAGGTCCCATCTCCTTAAATTCCCACCTTTTTGCAGTTTCTTCAGTTTCAATCTGCAGTTCATAACCAATAGATTGTGGTCAGAATCCACATCTGCCCCTGGAAATGTCTTACAATTTAAAACCTGGTTCCTAAGTCTCTGTCTTACCATTATATAATCTATCTGATACCTATTAGTATCTCCAGGATTCTTCCAGGTATACAACCTTCTTTTATGATTCTTGAACCAAGTGTTAGCTATGATTAAGTTATGCTCTGTGCAAAATTCTACAGGGCGGCTTCCTCTTTCATTTCTTCCCCCCAATCCATATTCACCTACTATGTTTCCTTCTCTCCCTTTTCCTACTGACGAATTCCAGTCACTATGACTATTAAATTTTCGTCTCCCTTCACTACCTGAATAATTTGTTTTATCTCGTCATACATTTCATCAATTTCTTCATCATCTGCAGAGCTAGTTGGCATATAAACTAGTACTACTGTAGTAGGCATGGGCTTTGTGTCTATCTTGACCACAATAGTGCGTTCACTATGCTGTTTGTAGTAGCTAACCCGCACTCCTATTTTCTTATTCATTATTAAACGTACTCCTGCATTACCCCTATTTGATTTTGTATTTATAACCCTGTAATCACCTGACCAAAAGTCTTGTTCCTCCTGCCACCGAACTTCACTAATTCCCACTATATCTAACTTTAACCTATCCATTTCCCTTTTTAAATTTTGTAACCTACCTGCCCGATTAAGGGATCTGACATTCCACGCTCCGATCCGTAGAACGCCAGTTTTCTTTCTCCTGATAACGACGTCCTCTTGAGTAGTCCCCGCCCGGAGATCCGAATGGGAGACTATTTTACCTCCGGAATATTTTACCCAAGAGGACGCCATCATCATTTAATCATACATCATATATATATATATATATATATATATATATATATATATATATATATATATATATATAGTAGGGCCCCTGCGAACATGCAACAGTGCCGCACCACGACGTAGCATGGACTCCTCGACTAGTATCTGAAGTAGTGCTGGAGGGAACTGACACCACGAATCCTGCAGGGCTGTCCAAAAATCAGTGATAGTACGAGTGGGTGGAGATATCTTCTGAACAGCACGTCGCAAGGCATCACAGATATACTCAATAATGTTCATACCTGGGAAATTTGGTGGCCAAAGTATGTGTTTAAACTCAGAAGAGAGTTTCTGGAGCCACTCTGTAGCAATTCTGGTCGCGTGGGGTGTCGCATTGCCCTGCTGTAATTGTCCAAGTCCGTTAGAATGCTCAATGGACACGAATGGATGCAGGTGATCAGACTGGATCCTTACGTACGTGTCACCCGTCAGAGTTCGTATCTAGACGTATCAGCGGTCTCACATCACTCCAACTGCAAACGACCCACACCATTACAGAGCCTCCAATAGCTTGAACAGTCCCCTGCTGACATGCAGCATCCATGGATTCATTAGGTTGTCTCCATACCCGTACAAGTCCATCCGCTCGATACAATTAGAAACGAGACTCGTCCTGCCAGGCAACATAACTCCAGTTATCGAGAGTCCAGTGTCGGTGTTGACGGGCCCAGGCGAGCCGTGAAGCTTTGTGTCGTGCAGTCATCAACGGTACAAGAGTGGACCTCCATCCTCGAAAGCCCATATCGATGATGATCGTTGAATGGTTCGCACGCTGACACCTGTTGATAGCCCGGCACTAAAATCTGGAGCAATTTGCGGATGGGTTGCACTTCTGTCACGTTCAACGATTCTCTTCAGTCGTCGTTGGTTCCGATCTTGCAGTACCTTTTCCCGGCCGCAGCAATTTTGGAGATTTAATGTTTTACCGGATTCCCGATATTCATGGTACAGTTGTGAAATGGTCGTACGGGAATGTCCACACTTCATCGCTAACTCGGAGATGCTGTGTCCCATCGCTGGTGCGAAGACCATAACAAGACGTTCAAACACACTTAAATGTTGATAACCTGTCATTGTATCAGGCGATAACCGAGCTAACAACTGCGGCCGGACACTTGTTGTCCGGTACGGGCGTGCGCGACAGCAGCGCCGTATTCCGCCTGTTTACATATCTCTGTATTTGAATACGCATGCCTTCGGCTCCTCAGTGCATCTGAAATGGCAGCACAGTACAAGAGTTCAAAAACTCGATAATTAACGAAATAAATTCATATTGATTCTCTAAATTGTAAAAATCTATGACCATAAAGGCAAAAATATAAATGAAGAAAGACATACAGCTATGTGTAGGTACGCAAGCTGAAAGAACATAATTAAAAAATCTGATGAGAGAAAAGATGAATTATCACGTCAAAAGTAAAATAAAATAAACTAAAATTCAAGAAAAAAACTCTTTGGGTCATGTTACGCAGCAAAAATTCAAAGGATATTCCTAGGATCCATACAAAATTAAAATACCAGACTATGCATCCGTCACACAGAGAAACTGTGAGCTTGAAATCCATGCCAAAATAAATGATTGTATCGGCTCAACGAAAGAAAAGATTATTCTCGTTAGTGCCCCATTTTAGTACGCACGTAAACAGCGTAATGGTACCCATCAGCAGGCAAAAAAAATCACATCTACTGTAATTCATATTCACAAGCTATTTCTATAAAAATATTCAGAAAACAATGAACGTTCTACGGGGAATGTGTTTTGATACGTGGATCACTGGAACCGTTTGGGCTATTGCCACTTTCCTATCATCATTGTACATTCGGTGCACATGTAAACATCTAAAAATATCATTGAAGGGGATTGAGAGGGGGCACAGCATCCGGCGTCGTGAAGGTATGAAGGCCCATCAGGAGAGGTTCAGATATTCATCCTGAGATATCGGCGTTCGATCAAGCGCCGATGGAAATCTGGTATTTCTCCAGGTTCGTCCGCGGTTAGCAGTAGCTTCAGCCTGCGGACTCCACCTTATGAATGGCCCATGTCGCCGGCCATTTGATAGACCGGTCCCTAATTAGTCTAGTACGCCATTCGTTATGTATTAACGGGGTCAGTAAACCATGAAGAAAAAAAAGTACTCCAGCAGTGATTGAGTAGCGCTGCTGTACGTCGGTAGCGCACACGAGAAGGGGAAAGTCGGATAAAAATTTCTGCTGCAGTACTTTTTGTTCTTCCCATTTTACAGTCCCTGTTAATGAATATTGATTAAACGAATATCGCGCTAGACTAGTTTCGGCCCTCGTTATCGAGTGAGTACGGGAAATTCCACTTTTAAAATAACTTAGTTTGTAACGGAAAGCAAACAAACGCTTTCCGTTGACACTGAGCTACGCATTAGAGACGTGACGAGCGGTCCTTCTTTGGGATGACTCCAGCTACACATGACAAAAACGAAATCCGCGGAGCAGACCTCCAACGCACTTCACTGTTCGCAGAGACGCAGTTGGATGATGGAGATAACATCTTCAGAAACTTTTTACGAAATGCAGAGAGATTTTTAGATCGTCAGTGTCTGTTACAAAGACTGACAATGGATACTGATAACAGTCAATGGAAACAGAAGCTTCAGTAATCTGCGACTTAATTTACCGAGCGACTTTAAGTAGAATCACCACGTAAATCTTCCAATTTGGAGTGCAGACATCACACATTTATTGAATGAATCCTGATGAATTACGATTCAGTATAGATGGAGACGTAGAAACAAGAGTGTTTTAGCTCCTAGTAGTACCATGGAAGTGATTTCCTGACGTGTTAGCAGATTTCCTGTTTTCCAGTTCCTTCTACTTGTCGGTGTTTTCCATATATTACTTTACTCGCCGATTCTGCGGAGAACCTCCTTATTCCTCCTTATCAGCCCAGATATTTTCGTCGTTCTTCTGTAGTATCACACGTCAAGTGCTTCTATAGTTTTCTGTCCCGGTTTTCCCACAGTCTGTATTTCAAATGCTTCGATTATCTTCCAGTTTTCCCAACAGTCCATATCGTACTGCCATACAATGCTGACCTCCAAACGTACATTCTCAGAAATTTCTTCCTCGAATTTAGGTCTATGTTTGGTAATAGTAGAATTATCCTGGCCCGGAATGGCTGCCTAGGTATTTCTTGTCTTCTTCTACTCCGTGCTCACCAATTGTGTAGTAAAGTTATGTGCTGTACTCATTCCTGCTACTTTTCATTATTTTCGTCTTTCTCCGATTCGACATGGGGACCCTCCATACTGTAAATCACGCATTTTGATGCGCTTCAAATATGTTGTAGAGACACTTACGCTGAGTACCTGGCTATCCGGTGTTTTAGCGACGTGCTTTGGTTTTTGAGAAAATCGAGTTTGAAGTTCATTGCGCGCTTTGTATATCAGTAACATTACATATATTTCCAGCAACTCAGCGTAGCGCGACGCTAAAGGTTCATGGCTACCGCGCTGGTGGAACCGTGTCCAAATCCTGCTCGTGTAGCCTACTGTTTTTTTCAAAGTTGACCGAGTTTTTCAATTTTATTTCAAATAACATCAACAAACAGTGTAAGGTGTGCGAAATCATAAAGATATATTCAGTTATTAATTTTTTTAAATATTCATTCCGTTTGTGCTTCGCATCATATTCTCCCAATTCATCTTCATCTTTCAAATCTATCAATTCACCATCAATAATGATCTGTCTTTCGGCCAAGAGATCCTGTATTGCGATTCATTTCTCATCGCCAATTGCAACGGAATTGACAGAGATCACGCTAGGCAATGTATTACTTACGAGATTCAAATCGCGGAGTAGATTTTCGACGTATTAAATGGCATTTGTGATTTCTCCTTTTGATTCTTCGTTCAACTCGTCTACTTATGCATCTTCTTCTGGCTGCACATCTGCAGGAACACTTGGATCTTCCATTTCACAGAATTTTTGCAACACACGGCACAAAAGACGTTTTGCGAGCAACTGACGCTGTAGTTAGATGCGAACATAAAGGAATGCAACTCGCATCCCCATTGGCCTAGGAGGTGGGGTTCCCGTTACGGCTAACGATATTCACGGGAGAGGGGACGATAATGGGCGGAGATAGATTTCAGGAAATACAAGAAGCGACCGTTGAACGAACATTTGGAACTCCAACTGCAAACCACCAACGGAATGAATATTTGAAAAAATTTATAACTGAATATATCTTTATAATTTCGCACACCTTACACTGTTTTTTTGATATTCTGTGAAATGAAATTGAAAAATTGGGTCGATTTTGAAAAAAAAAATACGAGTAGGATTCGACCCATTACCGCTGCGCTACGCTGGCTTGCTCGGAATACAAGTAATGTTACGGGTCTACAAAGCGCGCAATGAACTTCAAAAACGATTTTCTCAAAAACCAAGGCCCGTCGCTAAAAAACCGGATAGCCAGGTATTCAAGGTAAGTGCCTCTACCACGTATTTGAAGCGCATCAAAATCCGTGATTTACAGTATGGAGTGTCCCCATGTCAGTCCATATTCCATACCCATTACTGTTCATTACATTCAAGAGATCCTCTAATAACCCGTCACTTTCAGTAACGATAACTATCAAAGCAGCAAATCTTGTCGTTGGTACCCTTCACTTTCAATTTTAATCCCACTCTTGAACCTTTGTTGCATTGCTGTCACTGCTTCTTCGATGTATAAGTTGTATACATGGAAAAGTAGGAACGAAAGACTACATCCCTTTCTTACAGCCTATTTAATCCGAATACGTCGTTCTTGGTCTTCTACTATTATTGTTCCCTCTTTGTTCTTGTGCGTATTGTATACTACCAGTCTTTCTCTACAGCTTACCGCTATTTTTCTCAGAATTTCGAACACCTTGCACCATTTTACATCGTCGAACGATCTTTCCAGGTCGACAAGTCCTACGAAAGTGCCTCGGGCATGGATGTGTGCGATGTCCTTAGGTTAGTTAGGTTTAAGTAGTTCTAAGTTCTAGGGGACTGATGACCTCAGCAGTTAAGTCCCATAGTGCTCAGAGCCATTTGAACCATTTTCCTACGAAAGTGTTTCAGTAAACAAGAATGTTAGCGTTTGTTTTGAATCACATTAGTCATTTACAACGAAAGAGTAAAGCAGAGTGCATCTCCACGCGCTGGCACAGCGTGGATCCCCCTATTCCGTCTGGGCTGTCTACACGCAAATGGAGATCAGTGATGCAAGACGGCTTTCAGAACTGTGCCCCGGTAATAATTTAACTGTAGCTGGAACCGTGGGCCGCTCAGTCAATAAGATGCCCTGGTGTCCAATAAAGCAGAGTTCCTGGAAAAGGCACATCGGCCGTCGCGTAGGTCGTGCATAAAACATGCCAGCCGGAGTGCTACGCGGCTTTCAGGGCTAACAGAATGAACCGGGTGTCTCGCCGAGTGCCACCGCCGCTGCGGCGGTCTCGCTGCCCTGGCGATGACGTCACGCAAAGTGGCGCGCGGCTACTCGGGGCACTGCTGCGGACGACCGCCGAACGACGCCGCCGGGGTGCGTCGACTTCGGCTAACGAGGGCAACGGCTGCGGCCGGGATCAGCGCGCGTCGCCGACCACAGGTATCCGGGCCCCGGCGGCGCACGTTACAAGGGTGGTGCAGCGTTTGTAGGGAGCAGCAGTTAAACCCCTGTTCCTCCGCAGCTCGTGGACACGCAAACAGAGAGATCAATAAATTGTTTTAGAAGTCGGGAAACGGCAGTCAAAGTTCCGCATGGTCAATAACATCTTCCTCACTGGCTGTTAAAATACTTTTATGAAAAAGTCACTACCGGTTCTGCATCGGTGGTGATGCATCTTCAGGTGACAGGTTTTTATTTTATATTTTTAAACATTAATGGCGCGTGTAATGCTATTGTAAATATAATACTGCCATTAATCTGTATATTTTAAAATTTTTTTGTTCTGTAATAATTTTGAAAAATTAAGCAAATTCTATAACGATAGTAAACTTTTGTTAAGTGTAGTTTATCTGTTTAAAATAACCTCTTTGACGTAGGTGCAATAAATGTATTAAAACATATTTTGTAAATAATTATGTAGTATTTCAAGTACAACTGAAATTAATTATGTCAATTTTGTATGTATACGCTGTCATGCAGTTGTAGATGGTTCATACTTAGGGTTTTTGTAAGCAGAAGTGTAAATTGAAAAAGTGTAGGGATCATAGGTAGAGCGGAACTCCGTTCTGTGGTGGAATGGAAAAAGTTGGTGGGGCGCGCGAGTGAGAATTGGCGCGCAAGTGGCTCCGACAGTCGGTAGCTGGCCTGCAAGTGGTGAACACGCATTACGTTGGTCAAGCACTAGAGGCCCCGAATTTACCTGCCAGCCTGGGTTTTGGCCTCGGATATGTTCTACCTGATTGGCGCAGTATGGCAATAATAGAGAATGTGGTTTTCGCGGGAGGCGTGCCAGAGATACATCCCTGCAGTCGCGCTATCCTCTGTGTCCTCGGTGGCTCAGATGGATAGAGCGTCTACCATGTAAGCAAGAGATCCCGGGTTCGAGTTCCGGTAGGAGCACACATTTTCATCTGTCGCCGTTGCCGTATGTCAACGCCTGTAAGCAGCTAAGGGTGTTCATTTCATTGTAATTTCAATAAATTAATAGCTCAGATATTTGCAATTTTATCGTCGCCACCAAGAGGAAGACAGAGCTAATGTACATCAAGAGCCGTACCTGCGCAATGTTACTACGCAGCACCGCCTCACGCCACCTTCGACATCAGTAACAGGCAAAGTACTTTATTTAGAAGTGTATCACAGTATGAACCATCCATCTGCAATCAGTGGAATATAAATGTTAAATGTACCTTTGTGTTTAACCGTAATTTTCCTGTTTCATTTACCTCAGTAGGGTCCTTACCTAATCGAATTTATTCCGAGTATCCTGATGTTTATCGACGCTTGAACAATAGTAAATTACTGGAAAGAGTACTGTTTTGGTAGTAAATTCTGAAAATCATTATTAAATACTGAAGTTTGCACGTATCAGTTTAAGGGCCACCGCTTTGCGTGACCATGAGGATAAGTTTTCAATAATATTTCTGAAAGCAAAGTAACATAATTGGTTAACTGCAACAATCTTAACAGTAATTGTTCATATTGCTTCTCAATGTCAAAGAAAGCCAGACAAATGTTGGTGTTAGTAAAACGTTAACAAATAACAGTCCTAAAGATATGAAATTTAGTCGTGTTAAATAATAGTTTTGGTCATATGAATGATAGCTATAAGTCTAATATTTTTTTGTATCCTTGTTGAAACATATGTATGCCTTCTTTAAATAATTTGTGAAGTGTAGTGATAAATTCCATAAGTAACAGAAAGTGGGATTAATAGTACTTACTGCCAAGCGACCGTAGTAGACGGAAATTAAGTGGTTGTGTTTAAATTACGTAGCAAGTGAAAGCAGTTATTTTTTCGGTGTCGAAAATTGACTTCATCTTTTTGTGTAGACACTGTGCCCGATTTGGGCTGGCGGCCGTTTTATTAAGCGAAACAGTTTATTGTTATAACAGGCTTTGTCTGATAAAAGGTTTCTTAAAGTAATTATTCTCACTGCTTTTCCCACAAACTGTATGAGTCGGAGAAAAATAGTTCGATACTTTACCATTAGGTTGAACACGGTTAGAATCTCTCTCCAAAAGTCGAAGGTTTTGGAGTGTTAGTGCTACGTGATTTTGTGGTGGTGTTCCTGCCGCTACTTACTGCGCACTTCTGACATTCCGAATCGCGGATGTTCCGTCTTTACAGTGGTGGAACTTAAACGTGTTGATACCGTATTGACGAGAACACGAAAGTACCTTTGCACGCCGGAAAGTGAATGTTAGAACCAACGATGGGACTTGACACCGAGCATTCACATTGCCACGCCATGGCAGTTGAAAAAAATAAAAGGAAGAAATCTGTCACCTGAAGATGCATCTCCACTGATGCGGAACCGATAGTGACTGTTTAGTAACAGTATGTTAACAGTCAATGCGAAAGCTTCTATTCACGAAAGATGCAGCGAAAGATGTAGCGATCAAGCCAGCAGTTTTAGATGAAAAGACGCTGTGGAACCGTGCTCCTCGTTTTTTATGATTTTGATCGACAATTTTGAGAGGTAGAAATGAAACTATAGGGCTTATCTGTGGAACTATCGTGTATCAGGGCTAAATGTTTAGATATCGGTCGGCTGGAGTGGCCGTGCGGTTCTGGGCGCTACAGTCTGGAACCGAGCGACCGCTACGGTCGCAGGTTCGAATCCTGCCTCGGGCATGGATGTGTGTGATGTCCTTAGGTTAGTTAGGTTTAATTCGTTTTAAGTTCTAGGCGACTGATGACCTCAGAAGTTAAGTCGCATAGTGCTCAGAGCCATTTTTTGTTTAGGTATCACTCGAAAATATAAAGTTACATAGTTATAATTTTTACTGTCGATAAATTTCTGCAGTCCCGGTACATACGGAAATATCCACGCAATAGTACTCTACCAGGCGGCTATACCAGTAAAAAAAAAAAGGCATAGTCAGTTGACGGAGTACCGTGGGCTGATACGTGTGAATGGGGAAAGCGCCTCAACAATCTGCACTGACAAGGTCATCACTCAGCAAAAAAGCTTTTTTGTAATTTCTTATATCTATGTTACGCGAAGCTCAGTACTCAAATACCAGTCTTTCAAAGCAATCGACTCCAAAAGTTCTTGAGAAATTCGTCTTTGTAGTTTTCCGAGCATCGTTAGCGCCTTAAAGTAAGAGCTATACCCAATATTTGTAACTGTTACAACATATACATGTGTATGTGTATAAGTTGTAACAGGTATAGGTGGAGATATTCTTATATGTGGTACTTTATATGTACACACATCAGTCTGGTGTTTGATTTTTCGCTGTATGCAACGGTCTTGCTTCAAATACGTCACATAATTTACTACCTGATATTTTCTGAACGGTCTTAGAGACACTACTATATGGATTACACCTGTCAGTATAGAGCAACCCTTCTGCGTCCATTCACCCAGATTTTCGTACCTGACCTGCTGCCCAAGGCAGCTTGCCACACGTGCATGGAGTCACTACACAACGTAGAAACATATGACTTGTAATAACTGTAGGGCTAATTATTAGTTTGTAAATGACGTAAATATTGATGTAATGTTGTTCAGTGCACCATTCGCATTACCAATAGCAATAGCTGCATTTATAACTGAAGCGTGGCTTTGTTATAAAATCCTCACGTGCCACCTATGGGTCTTCGATTCGTGGTCAATAAATTTTTTAAAACAAAGCTGCACATCCTATGATCACAACTCAAATCTTTTGAGCTCTGGTTGTACACTCAGTAAACGAGCGTTCTACTACTGAGCCATGTGTTACATCGCAAACACTACCTTGCTTTGGGGTATTAAGAAACTCGGAAAACTTCAAAGTCCATTTCCTCGAGAATTTTTGAGGGTTGCCTCTAACTTCTATGAGTGACTGATATTTGATTTCTGAACTTTACCATAATATCAAAAATTACAAAACTCCGATTGCGATGCGGCTCCTCGTGAGTCGGTGGAAGTGTACGCCGACAATGCACCATCATAAGCGAGTCCAAATGACTTCTTTATCCGTCTAATCACCATGGACGCATTTGGGGTGTCATTCCGAGACAAAGGAGCAATGCGAGCACTCAAAACGTGTTGATCCACGAACGCCGAAGAAGGTGACGTTCCAACCATCACAGGCCAAAGCATCGGTTCGCAGGCTGTGTTATTTGCGCATGCTACCTAAATCTCCCGACGAACATGTGGGAGCTTGTCATCTATCCTTGAATGAAGAAACCATTGCATGACGGGAATTTCCATAATGACGGCGATGTGATGTGCTACGTTTACTTTACAGTTAAATTACACACATCTCCACCTGTATTCCAAATGCGTTACATTGAAGGCTGGATTTGTAGAGGAATAACACAATGGCCATGTCTAATGGTCGCAAGTTGATTTTATGGTGGCTGACTGAAATTTTGATTTCTTACGTAGAACGGGCGGTTACAGTACTCTCTTCGTGGCTTTCTACAACATATACGTTTGAAAGATCCGGTCCCTCGTAATTTTGCACTTTCCTGCTCACCATCTGCCAAAAGCCCGAATAATCACCTTTTGCTGGGCGGACACCGCGAGACGTGCAGGGAGAGATTGAATGAGGTTCTGGAAGGTGCCGGGAAAGATATGGAGCCATACCGACTCCAGTGCTGCGCCCAGCTGCGCAAGGTTTCTCGTTTGAGGTTCCATGGTGCGAACAGCCGGATCGATGTATTCCCATAGATTCTCGACTAGGTTTAAATCCGGGGGAGTTTGGTGGCCAGGGGAGAACAATAAACTCATCCTGGTGCTCTTCAAACCGTGCGTGTACATTGCGAGCTGTGTGACACGTTGCATTGTCCTGCTGGTAGATGCCATCGTGCCGAGGGAGAATAAACTGCGTATAGGGGAGGACATGGCGCCAACAATAAATGCGTACTTGTGTTGATCCATTGTGCCTTCTAAAATGACGGAATAACTCAGGGAATTTCACGAAAACATTCCACAGACCATAAAGCTTTCGGCGTGTTTGCTTCCAAACGTTTCACACTGTACTCGCCAAGGATCATCTGCCCGATGGAGCACAAGACGTGATTCATCTAAAAAGATCACCTGTCGTTACTCAACGGATGTCCAGTTGCGGTAATCGCACCCAAATTCCAGCCTTCGTCGCTGATGAACAGCAGTCAGCATTGGTGCATGACCCAGGTGTCAGCTGCGGAGGGCAATACTCAGCTACATTCACTGAACGGTCGTTGAAGAGACACTGTTTGTTGCCTCTTGGTTACACAACTCCTTGGCCGTCCTTTAACCTGTCATCTACGGCCCGTGGTGCACAATGGCTGCCTCGGCACAAGTTTTGGATAGCGCAGTTCTGTCATGCACTGTATACTTGAACCACGGCGGCACTCAAACAGTTTAAAAACTCAGCCATCGCCGAAATGCTTCCACCCTTGGCCGGAGAATGCTCATGATCACGTACGTCAGATAGATCACTTTACGACAACGACTGAACTGTTTTCCGCGTCCCCCCGATATACCATCCACTGCCAGTGTTGCCACCTGTCGTCTTTGAATGGTTATTGTACGTTGGCGTCGAACATTCGCAGTGGTCACGTTAATGTGACTGGACCGTGTATCTCAACAGCTAGAAATTTCTTGTAGTGAAGTTGAAACTTGTTATTAAACTTCTCTCTGTATGTTCTTTCCACCTTTCATTCACTTCTCGTTACCGTATCATACATAAGATGCTTATGTGCAAATTTTTCTAACGACTATTGCTTCCTGTCTCACAACCAGTCACGAACTGTAAACAGCAGCTAAGTCAAAGGAGGAAACAATGACGGTGACACGACAAACAGTTTGTTCGCTTTGAAATTTAAACAGTTTACCAACTCGTTGCTTAACCACATTGCTCATTCAAGAGCCCTTACCGACAGAAATATTTGTTTTACGACCATTCGTTCTTCACCCCAAAATGCTCTGATTACTGTCTGTGCCGGCCGCGGTGGTCTCGCGGTTCTAGGCGCTCAGTCCGGAACTGCGCGACTGCTACGGTCGCAGGTTCGAATCCTGCCTCGGGCATGGATGTGTGTGTTCTAAGTTCTAGGGGACTGATGACCTAAGATGTTAAGTCCCATAGTGCTCAGAACCATTTGAACCATTACTGTCTGTATAATGCTGATCCTAATGGGTTAGAGACCCTTCATATTTTGCTCTCGGCTACGACATTCACTACGAGTTCAAATTATAGCATGATGTTTTTTGAGATTCGTACGATATCATCTTTAGGCACTCATTAGGTAAGATACTATGTATGTCGATGTGAGACAAATGTGACCACCAGTTACAAAAAATAATAGCGATCCTGATGCTTGCTGGTTCTTGTTCCATAATGCATAGATGCTTCAATCATTTATAGTTTCTTGCGACAGTTTTAACGTGTAGGTCTGCGAATACTCAAAAGGTACTTTACAAATCCCTGAAACTGGAATCCTGTGATTCCAAAACTTATTCACAGTATAATATGAACTTCCTCGTAAATAACACATCAACGAAATAATATATTTCCCACAATAAATAAACAGGCAACTGACAAAATGATATAAATTTATTCTGCTGAGAGCGGAAAATGCATTGCGATGAACGTTTATACAATCTGAAACTGTATACTGGTGTTTGAAACCCGTCCACTGTCATCCACTGAATGTGTACTATACAATCAGGGAACTACACAAGGAGACCAAATAGACACTTAAATTCCAAATACTGCTTTTGTCACCCAAGGAGTATCTCAACAATGTCCTCACAGGCAAAACGTAGTTCTCTGCTAATACGATGGCACGTTTCTGTGTTTATATAGAACTGCGGTATCCATGAAAAACCTGAGTGGGTATCCTTTTGGGTCGTTTATTTCACAATTTTTCTGACATCTCACATCTGTCATTTTGTCACCAATAGTGCAATATTTCTGAGCGCCTGAGTTACAACCATGTGCGGGCCTGTTGACAGTAAGTTACGCTGACCAGTGGTTGGGAAGTAGAATGGAGGCCAAAGGGCCGTCGAACTGCTGGAAAGAGTAAACGCTGCAGTTTGCATGGCTCAAGTTACAGGCAGAAGGGACCCACTAACCTACCTAGGTGTACATGATTCAGAGCAGTGCGTTAGCAAAACAGAGGCGCACAGCTGCGTATAAATAGGCACCAGTTCACTAACAAGGCATTCAAATGTGGCAGCTCTACTGGACAGCGGGGCATGTCACATCACCAGCTACACGCAGCAGCAGATAGGGTGCCAGCGTTGCAGTCCACGGAATGTCGCTGGTTCGACCCTCTGAGCCCAATGCGGGGTCCATAGCCAGCCAGCGGTGGGCCACTTGACAGCTCGCTACCGTGAGTAGTCTTGTTGGCTCCCAACACACACCAGAGGCATCCTGAGGCAAGGGCCGCATGTTTTGGCTGTCGGATCGCAGGCACTTGTTGTCGCCATGATCCTAACCACGACACCAAAGAAGCACTCAGTGGGCTACCCTGCAGTTTCCCACGAACGGCGCTGAGACAACAGGGACAAAGACAGCTGAGTCGACTACTGGCACAGCCTGACGTCGTCACATTTCCGCGGCCGCACAAGGCCGACAGGCAGCAGGGCATTGCACTGGTCACTGAAGCAGCCATTCTGTGGCAAGCTATTTTGCAGACAGCGAAGTGGTGTCCTCAGCATTGCGGGACTTGGTAAAGCAGACTGAGAGGAATGGGGGCACTGTAGCTGGAAATAATAAATCACTTGGGAAACTCGGACGAGTTTTAATACGGCGCATCCTGACAGTTTCCATCCTTGTCGAACATCCCCTCAACAAAAATGGTTCAAATGGCTCTGAGGACTATGGGACTTAAAATCTGAGGTCATCAGTCCCCTAGAACTTTGAACTACTTAAACCGAACTAACCTAAGGACATCACACACAGCCATGCCCCAGGCAGGATTCGAACCTGCGACCGTAGCGGTCGCGCGGTTCCAGACTGAAGCGACTAGAACCCCTCGGCCACACGGGTCGGCCATCCCCTCTACAGTATGTAAGTCGCTAAACAAATGTCTGCCGAAGATTCCGAAACAAAAGCCGACACGCAGTTATCGTAAGGTCGTATTTTGATCCATCAGTGACTGTAAAGAACTGTTCCAAATACCTTCCAGATGTCAAAGAAGACGGTGCAAACTTGAGTGTCAGTACCAAGAGCCCGCTGTATCTTAAGGAAGAACTGGAGAATTGAAAGTTCCTTGCAGATCAAAACTGTGTGTCTGATCAGGACTCGAACCTGACAGCTTTGCCTTTCAGCTGAGATATACAGGCACAGCTCACAGCATTGCTTCCACCGGGACCTCAACTCCTCCCTTACAATCTTCACAGAAGTCCTACTACATCCCTTGCAGGACTTGCACTCCTGGAAGAAAAGTTATTACGGAGGGATTGCTTAATCCTAACCTGGGGGATTGTTACCAGAATGAACGAGCGAAAACTCCAGTGCAGAGAGAAAGTTCATTCTGGAGAGCGAACTGGGATGCACAATAACTATTTTCGCGGGGCCCATGTTTCTATACAGGAGATACTTGTTGTCCAAAAAAGGTCAAAATACGCGAGTATAGAACATATTCCGTAGTTCTAAAACAGGCTGATGTCAGTAAGATTGTCGTGCAATTATCCGTATCTCAGACAACCGATTCTGAAAGATGGTTCGATCTACCTCTTTTTACCAATACCAATACCGGGTAGCTATAATTAAACTGCAGTTACTCACGGAGTTCCAGTGTGGGCTGTAATTATCGTATGGCAGTGTAGCTTGGTAGATACACTAATGTGTTAATGTGGAACTGATTTACCTTGGAAAAAATTAGTTCCAATTTTGGCCTCCAGGTTCAAATCTGATGCCATACAGCATCTCGGCGACGTCTTTGGTGTTCATCTTGAGCAAACTGTGTAATAAAATAAAAATTATCTCTTTCTCACTTGTTTGGCATTATCTGCTGATGTCCCGTTCCTAATCGTTTCATACGAAAACTTTTCTATACACCTTTCTTGCATTCACAGCGACAGATTTGCACCTAGTGGCCAAAGTTGGAAATAATTCTTTCCCAGCATAAACTGATTCCACATTAACGCTTTATAATATCTACCAAGTTTTGCTGCCACTCGACAGTTACAGTCCACACTGCACCTCTGCGAGCAGCTGAAAGTTAATTATAACGGCCTGGTATTTTGTATTCAAGTATGTTTTGCAGAATCGATACTGCTGATTCTAAAGTAAGCAATGCTGATCATACAGTTGCATCCTGTACCCATCTCCCAGCGCAATCGCATTAGTTATTTTCGTGGCGTCTCGTTCAAATTGGATCCCAGACAGACGCAACTGGGGCTTCCAGGCTGATGAAATCCAGCACAGCTCTGAACAGAAACAAGCGCATTTCATTCGGGAGCCTCCCTCGGGCGGAGTTCATTATGGCGACGGCAGAGGCTGCGTCATCTGCCGGGCATACGTTGTCTGAATACGATCGCAGCCCGGCTGAAAGGGTTGGGGGGGGGGGGGGGGAGATGTTGAGTGCGGCGCCCCTTTCGCGAGGGTGGTCTGGCAGGGCGGAGCACCACAGCCGGGGAGCTGGCGCACGTCTGGTGGGAGACGCCGTTGCATCTCATCTACTAAGACTACACTGCGCAGTCCCTACCGAGACTACGTCTAAGTCTGTAGGTTCTTCGAACTCGTTTCTCACCAGGGGATATTTACCACAGAATTTCTGAAACGCTAAACAAATACAAGATCGGTAGTCTTACAGTCGCACTCCGAGTAAATCAACGAGACACACCAGATTAGCCTTTAATATGCCTAGAGTGGGCGTACCAGCTTAGATTGAATATGTCTAGTGTGGCAGGTATAACGGGAACACCCTACATTCATACCCTACAAGCTGGAACTGTTGCAAGGTTACAAAGCCCTGATGAAATCCAATGCCTTGAATTACGTGAACCTATTAAAACTTTTAAATAAAACGTTATTACTTTCTATATCTTTGTTCTTCTGGTCTACATTTTTGCGGTCATTTGGCGCTGGAGGGCTCCGAATTGTAACGTAAAACTACACTACTGGCCATTAAAATTGCTACACCACGAAGATGACGTGCTACAGACGCGAAACTTCACCGACAGGAAGAAGATGCTGTCATATGCAAATGATTACCTTTTCACAGCATTCACACAAGGTTGGCGTCGGTGGCGACACCTACAACGTGCTGACACGAGGACAGTTTCCAACCGATTTCTCATACACAAGCAGCAGTTGACCGGCGTTCCCTAGTGAAACGTTGTTGTGATGCCTCGTGTAAGGAGGAGAAATGCGTACCATCACGTTTTCGACTTTGATAAAGGTCGGATTGTAGCCTATCGCGATTGCGGTTTATCGTATAGCAACATTGCTGCTCGCGTTGGTCGAGATCCAATGACTGTTAGCAGAATATGGAATCGGTGGGTTCAGGAGGATAATGCGGAACGCCGTGCTGGATCCCAACGGCCTCGTATCACTAGCAGTCGAGATGACAGGCATCTTGTCCGCATGGCTGTAACGGATCGTGCCACCGCGCCTCGATTCCTGAGTCAACAGATGGAGACAAGAACCATCTGCCGGAAGAGTTCGACGACGTTTGCAGCAGCATGGACTATCAGCTCGGAGACCATGGCTGCGGTTACCCTTGACGCTGCATCACAAAAAAATGTTTAAATGCGTGTGAAATCTTATGGGACTTAACTGCTAAGGTCATCAGTCCCTAAGCTTACACACTACTTAACCTAAATCATCCGAAGGACAAACACACACACTCATGCCCGAGGGAGGACTCGAACCTCCGCAGCGCCCAAGACGGCTCGGCTAACCCCGCGCAGCGCTGCATCACAGACAGAAGCTCCTGCGATGGTGTACTCAACGACGCACCTGGGTGCACGAATGGCAAAACGTCATTTCTTCGAATGAATCCAGGTTCTGTTTACAGCATCATGACGGTCGCAGCTGTGTTTGGCGAGACCGTGGTGAACGCACACTGGAAGCGTGTATTCGTCATCGCCATACTGACGTATCACCCGGCGTGATGGTATTGGATGCCATTGGTTACACGTCTCGGTCACCTCTTGTTCGCATTGACTGCACTTTGAACAGTGGACGTTCCATTTCAGATGTGTTACGACCCGTGACTCTACCCTTCATTCGATCCCTGCGAAACCCTCCATTTCAGCAGGATAATGCACGATCGCATGTTGCAGGTCCTGTACGGGCCTTTCTGGACACAGAAAATGTTCGACTGCTGCTCTCGCCAGCACATTCTCCAAATCTCTCTCCAATTGAAAACATCTGGCTCGTCACAACACGCCAGCCACTATTCTGGATGAACTGTGGTATCGTGTTGAAGCTGCATTGGCAGCTGTACCTCTACACGCCATGGAAGCTCTGTATGACTCAATGCCCAGGCATATCAAGGCCGTTATTACGGCCAGAGGTGGTTGTTCTGGGTACTGATTTCTCAGGATCCATGCACACAAATTGCGTGACGATGTAATCATATGTCAGTTCTAGTATAATATATTTGTCCTATGAATACCCTTTTATCATCTGCATTTCTTCTTGGTGTAGCAATTTTAATGGCCAATAGTGTATGACCGCGTGTGAGAAACGGTGTGGTTAATCGAATTTCGAATTTGAAGAGTCCATCCATACAAGCTGCACGCTCTCCTTCAGGATGACAATACCGGACCACGCACGAGTACCGCGACATTCTGTAACAATCCGACGCCTTGGGTTCATTGCTATCGATGATCCTCCATACGGTTCCGACTTGCTCCTGTCCGATTTTTACCGTTTCCAAAACTTAAAGATAATTTTTGAGGACTTCACTTTGATAGTGATGAATCGCTGCAAGGAGAGATGAGGCTGACGATGCATCAACAAAGCTAAACATTCTATAGTGACGGTATCAACAAAATGATCTCTTGTTCACAGAAATATTTTCGTTGCGAGGGAGATTGTGTTTAGAAGTAGATATGTAGACATGAAGAATAAAGATGTAAGTTGTGAATAGCCTGTGTTTTATTCAAAAACCTTTAAGATTTCACATAAAACATTATTCTGTTGTGAGGGCAGCGCTATTCATTAAAGGAAAGATCAATTTGTATATTGTGTTTACTTTTCTTTTTTTGAGTTCTTTTGCCTCCCACTTAGGCAAAAATATGAAAGTCCGGTGACCTTTCATAACAAAGAAACGAGGTCATTTCTGCTGAGCCTACGATAATTTGTCAACCGTCGTCTAGAATGTACAGGGGTCCCATCAGTCTGGAAGAACAAATCCTTGTAGCCAAAGGAATCTCCTTCAGTAAAGCTGACAGCTCGTTTTCAAGAGATTTGGGGCCTTGCGCTATGATGCGGTAACACAATAGGCCGAATAAACTGATTACCATACCATACAACAGATTTTTGCAGAGAAGAGTCCTTGCAAATGTGTCTCCAAAAAGAATTTTTTTTCCGAAGCACCGATGTGGGCTACGAGTGTTATCGATACTGTCAGGAATGAAAGTGGCTTCATCAGTAAACATTATTAATGAAATTACTCGGCGATCTGCAATTAGCTAACGACAAAATTCCGATCGTCTGTCTTCGTCTCCTGGAAGTTGGTGAACCCGCTGTAAATGGTTAGTCTAGAGGGCGTTCATATGCAGTGTCCACCATATTCCTATGTGTGGAACACGGATACGCATAGAAATTCTGGTGTGTTTGTTGAAGGGCTACTTCTACCAACAGAATATTGTGTTCTACTTCAGCCACACACTGTTCGTATAGATGAGACACGACTTTTAGTACTGCGCTAGTATGTTGAGAAAACAGTAATAAATATTCTTTCGTCAGGTACTCTGTAGTTAGGACATCATCCACCGTATTCGCTGCAAGCCGCTCCGTTTGTTACTAAACCCGTACTCAAATGTCTTATCGCAATATTTATCATTTGCGAACATGTGCGGCATGTTATGTTGATAAGTATTACTTTAGATCCGAGTAATTACAACTGAATAATACAAATTTTTCGTGCCATATATGTTTCGCCTTTGTTACTTGCAAGAGATCTTCAGTGGCAAATTTCGTTGACGCTATTCTACGTGTATTCTTCATCCCGTTTCGCAGCTGTTCTTTTCTGCTTACTGCCGAACCAAATTTTGTTCGCACATTGGCTACAGAAGATACCTTGCAAAAAATAGATGCGAAAAATTTGTTGTTCTGTTGTGAGTGGACGAATCCAGTGTAATAATTATCAACGTGGTATTACATGCAACCGGAAACAACAGGACAGCAAATAAACGATTTTCTTTATTTTCTTTTATTTACTATCTTTCGGAACTTGCTCTTACAGCCATATCATCACTGGAAGCGTTACACTACAGTTTGGTTTGATGATTCAGAGTATACATTAGTTTAAGTCGTAATGTCGTACGAAGCTACATAGGGTTAACAAAGGACAGATCACAACAAAACTATGGCATGTTCAGTTTATACTTTACAAAAGCTCAATAAATCACAATCGTATTTGAAAAATTTTTAAGCTCAATACAAAAATGCCAGTAAATAAATCCATAGGAACTCGCGAAATGCTTACCTCTGTAATCAGTTGTACTTCCTTATCAATAAACTGGACATCTTATGTACGGAATGCTTTATTCGAATTTATACCATCGCCTCTTAAAAAATATACTGTATCTCCATAAACGCCCTACACATCCGATATTCGCGCTTTTCTTGATGTTGACTCCGTGCCGAATACACTGTCTGGAGTAAAATATCCAGAGAGCTCTTAATGGACGTTAATATAGGGTGTTTCCAACAGCTTGAACTTCGCTGCGTACACTTTCAATGAAGTCTCTAAATGTCTGTGGAGGAGTGGCAGTCCGTTCTTCCTCAAGCGCCGAAACTAGTGAAGGTAATGATGCGAAACACTGGGGTCCGGAGCGAAGTCGACGTTTTAACCTTATGCCAAAGCTGTTCCATTTGGATCAGGCCGAGATTCAGGGCAGGACAGTTCATTTCAGGGATGTTATAGTTGCTACTCCACTAACAAAACAATATTTACCCCCTCTTTTTACACTGATCGGTCCGCCTCTCGTGAAATCTAGTGTCCAGTTCGCCATTCCCTAGGGGTGCATAGATTCTTTTCATCAGACTGAGTATTCGCTGACAGAGGGCGCGCGCAAATTCGCGGCGGGTATATAAGTCTTGCACAAAGAACACAGCGTACAGCTATATGATAATCTACAATGAGACACGACCGGTTTCGTGGCCTATAGCGGCATACTTACTTGTACGTTTAAACTGGAAAAATCTGAATGGCTAAACATATGGTTCAGTGGACCCTCGACATAATATTACAATGACAAAAACCGTATAATGACAATCACTAATCAAAATCAGTAGTTTAAGTCATTAAAGACGTCAATATGGGAAAGAAGGGAACCAGGCCTTCGCTGGCAAAATGGCATTACACGCCAAATGCAGGTGTTGTTATTGTTGTGGTCTTCAGTCCAAAGACTGTGCGAGCCTCTTGATCTCCCAGTACCTACTGCAACCTACATCCTTCTGAATCTCCTTAGTATATTGATCTCTTGGCCTCCCGCTACGATTTTTAACCACCACGCTTTCCTTCAGTAGTATATTGGTGATCCCTTGATGCATGACAACGTGTCCTACCAACCGGTCCCTCCTTTTAGTCAAGTTGTTCCAAAAATTTCTCTTCTCCTCAGTTCTATTCAGTACCTCCTCATTAATTACATGATCTCCGCATATAATCCCCAGCAGTCTTCTCTAGCACCACATCTTGGAAGTTCCTATTCTTTTCTTGTCTAAACTCTTTATCTTCCATGTTTCACTTCCATATATTAATACACTCCCTTGATGCATGACAACGTGTCCTACCAACCGGTCCCTCCTTTTAGTCAATTTGTTCCAAAAATTTCTCTTCTCCTCAGTTCTATTCAGTACCTCCTCATTAATTACATGATCTCCCCATATAATCCCCAGCAGTCTTCTCTAGCACCACATCTTGGAAGTTCCTATTCTTTTCTTGTCTAAACTCTTTATCTTCCATGTTTCACTTCCATATATTAATACACTCCCTTGATGCATGACAACGTGTCCTACCAACCGGTCCCTCCTTTTAGTCAATTTGTTCCAAAAATTTCTCTTCTCCTCAGTTCTATTCAGTACCTCCTCATTAATTACATGATCTCCCCATATAATCCCCAGCAGTCTTCTCTAGCACCACATCTCGGAAGTTCCTATTCTTTTCTTGTCTAAACTCTTTATCTTCCATGTTTCACTTCCATATATTGATACACTCCGTATAAAGACTTTGCGAAAGGACTTACTGACACTTAAATCTATGCTCGTTGTTAACAAACTTCTCTTCCTCAGAAACGCTTATCTCGCCGTTGCCAGTTTACATTTTATATTCTCCGTACTTCGGGCATCATCAGATATTTCACTTCCCAAATAGAAAAATTAATCTACTAATTTAAGTGTCTGATTTCCTAATGTAATTCCCTCAGCATCATCCGATTTGTTTCGGCGACATTCCATTATCCTCGTCTTCCTTTTGCTGTTGTTCATCTTACACTGAAGAGTCAAGGAAACTGGTACACATGCCTAATATCATGTAAGACCCCCGCGAACACGCCGAACTGCCGCAGCACGACGTGGCATGGACGTGACTTATGACTGAAATAGTGCTGAAGGGGACTGACGCCATGAATCCAGCATGGCTGTCCATAAATGCGTAAGAGTACTACCGGGTGGAGATCTCTTTTGAACAGCACGTTGCAAGGCATCCCAGATATGCTCAATAATGTTAATATCTCGGGAATTTCATGGACAGCGGAAGTGTTCAAACTCCGAAGAGTGTTCCTGGATCCACTCTGTAGCAATTCTGGACGTGTGGCGTGTGGCATTGTCCTGCTGGAGCAGCGCAGGTCCGTAGGAATGCACAATGGACAGGATCAGACAGGATGCTTACGTATGTGCAACCTGTCAGAATCGTAAATAGACGTATCAGGGATCCGTATCACTCAAACTGGGCACGCTCCACAACATTACAGAGCCTCCATCAGCTTTAACAGTCCCCACCTGACATGCAGGTTCCATGGATTCATGAAGTTGTCTCCATATCCGTACACGTCCATCCGCTTGATCAAAGGAGACTTGTCCGACCAGGAAACATGTTTCAAGTGATCAACAGTACAATGTTGGTGTTTACGGGCCCAGGCGAGGCGTAAAACTTTGTGTCGTACAGTCATCAAGGGTAGAAGAGTGGGTCTTCGGCTCCGAAAGCCCATATCGATCATGTTTCGTTGAATGGTTCGCACGCTGACACTTGTGATATACTTAGAAGGAGAGATAGCATTGGTCGTATTTTTTCGTTTTATTAACCGCAAAATCGATTTTCGGTCACTTAGTGACCATCCTCAGTGCTGTAATATACAATTTAAATTGGTAGGCACTGGTGTCAACAAGCGTTATGTGATCGTGGTGCACAGGACACTCCATGGAGTCGCCAATCAACGTGCTAATGTCCCAGTATTGAAATCTGCAGCACTTCTGTCACATTGAACGGTCCACTTCTGTCGTCGTTGGTCCTTCTCCTGCACGACGTTTTTCCGGCCGCAGCGATGTCGGAGATTTGATGTTTTACCGGAGTCCTAATATTCACGGTACACTTCTGAAATGGTCATACGGACCATTCATCGCTACCTTGGAGATGCTGTGTTCCAACGCTCGTGCGCCGACTATAACACGACTTTCAAACTCACTTAAATCTTGATAACCCGTCATTATAGCAGCAGTAACCAATGTAAGAACTGCGCCAGATTCATGAAGTTGATGATTAGTTCGCCGTGAGCTCATCGGCAGCCCTGGGAAAGATCACGCGTAGTCAGTTTGATAGCAGGTTGAGTGAACCTCGAGCCGTCGTGAAGTGATTGAAGAGAGGAAGGAATCCCTTATCTACCCTGGGATTGAATTTTGAATCTCTGTGGTGGCACCCTAGTGCTCAACACTGAGAGCACAACAGTCATTTTATACGGATAACATTTACACAAATGCACCGAGTGATCAAAAAGTCAGTATAAATTTGAAAACCATATAAACCACGGAATAATGTAGATAGAGAGGTAAAAATTGACACACTTGCTTGGAATGACATGGGGTTTTATTAGAACCAAAAAAAAAAAAAAAAAAAAAACAAAGTTCACAAAATGTCAGACAAATGGCGCTGGACAGCAAAACGTCAGTGGCTGCACATGACAATCGTGTATAAAAGGAGCTGTAATGAGAGATAGGATCAGATGCGCCAGCAGTCGCAGCATGTTGACGTTACCTGAAAAGGCGCTTTTAGTGAAGCTGTATTATCAGAATGGGGAATGTGCTAGTTCAGAGTTACGATCCTATCGCCATAGGAATGGGATTCGAACGGGTAAAGGTCCGTTGACGAATGCAGCTGTGGTGAGAATGATTTCGAAGTTCGAAGCCACGGGTTGCTTAGACGATAGACCCCGTAGTGGCCGACCGAGCACAAGGCGTAATGCTGCTGAGACAGTTCAGGAAGAAATGGAGACTGTAGCGGGTTCGACTATGCACGTGGAAGTCAGCGCTCGTGCAGTCGTACGTCGCACCGGCATACTATACACTACTGTTTGGTTGGCATTTAGGCTTACCCTCCGATGCTATCCGTACAAACTCCATCAACGATTTAGTGAAGCGGAGGGCATTTGGGGTGTGGCCGTTTTAAAAGATGGCAGATGATGACGATTGGTTGAGTAACGTGTTGTGGACCGACGAAGCTCATTTCACGCTTCGAGGGTCTGTCAACGCCCACAACTGCAGAATTTGGGCTACCGAAAATCCTAGAACTGTCGTGGAAACTTCATTGCACGACGAGAAAGTCACGATATGGGTTGGATTTACCACATCTACCGTTATCGGGCCTTTTTTCTATGAAGAAATGCGTGATTCTGGTTTTGTAACTACCGTGACGGGTGAGAGGTACGCCGATATGTTACAGAATCGCACCATCCCCAGCCTGGCTGATACACACCTGCTGGAACGTACGACGTTTATGCAGGATGGCGCTCCACCCCATATTGCTAGACGCGTGAAAGATCTCTTGCGCGCGTCGTTTGGTGATGATCGTGTGCTCAGCCGCTACTTTCGTCATGCTTGGCCTCCCACGTCCCCAGACCTCAGTCCGTGCGATTAGTGGCTTTGGGGTTACCTGAAGTCGCAAGTGTATCGTGATCGACCGACATCTCTAGGGATGCTGAAAGACAAAATCCGACGCCAATGCCTCACCATAACACCGGACATGCTTTACAGAGCTGTTCACAACATTATTCCTCGCCTACAGCCATTGTTGTGGAATGATGGTGGACATATTGAACATTTCCTGTAAAGAACATCATCTTTGCTTTGTCTTACTTTGTTATACTAATCATTGCTATTGTGATCAGATGAAGCGCCTTGTGTTGGACATTTTTTGATCTTCTGTATTTTTTTGGTTCTAATAAAACCCCATTGCATTCCAAGTATGTGTTGGAATTTGTACCTCTCTATCTACATTATTCCGTGATTTATTCAGTTTTCAAAATTATACTGACTTCTTGATCACCGGTACAAGAAAAGTCTTCCTCGCCCACCGGGTTATTCGGTTTATTTATACAGGATGTTACAAAAAGGTACGGCCAAACTTTCAGAAAACGTTCCTCACACACAAATAAAGAAAAGATATTGTGTGGACATGTGTCCGTAAACGCTTAATTTCCATGTTAGAGCTCATTTTAGTTTCGTCAGTGTGTACTGTACTTCCTCGAATCATCGCCAGTTGGCGCAATTGAAGAAAGGTAATGTTGACTTTGGTGCTTGTGTTGACATGCGAATGGTTCATCCAACAATGTGTCAATCCTCATTTCAGTCCAAATGTTCTCTTTACGGATGAGGCTTCATTCCAACGTGATCAAATTGTAAATTTTCACAATCAACATGTGTGGGCTGACGAGAATCCGCACGCAATTGTGCAATCACGTCATCAACACAGATTTTCTGTGAATGTTTGGGCAGGCATTGTTGGTAATGTCTTTATTGGCCCCATGTTCTTCCACCTACGCTCAATGGAGCACGTTACCATGATTTCATACGGGATACTGTACTTGTGCTGCTAGAACATGTGCCTTTACAAGTACGACACAACATGTGGTTCATGCACGATGGAGCTCCTGCACGTTTCAGTCGGAGTGTTTGTACGCTTCTCAACGACAGATTCGGTGACCGATGGATAGGTAGAGGCTGACCAATTCCATGGCCTCCACGCTCTCCTGACCTGAACCCTCTTGACTTTCATTTATGGGGGCATTTGAAAGCTCTTGTCTACGCGACCCCGGTACCAAATGTAGAGACTCTCCGTGCTCGTATTGTGGACGGCTGTGATACAATACGCCATTCTCCAGGGATGCATCAGTGCATCAGGGATTCCATGCGACGGAGGGTGGATACATGTATCCTCACTAACGGAGGACATTCTGAACATTTCCTGTAACAAAGTGTTTGTAGTCGCGCTGGTACGTTCTGTTGCTGTGTGTTTCCATTCCATGATTAATGTGATTTGAAGAGGAGTAATAAAATGAGCTCTAACATGGAAAGTAAGCGTTTCCGGACACATGTCCACATAACAAATTTCCTTTCTTTGTGTGTGAGGAATGTTTCTTGTAAGTTTAGCCGTACGTTTTTGTAACACCCTGTATACACCGTAGAAAGTTAAGTGCAGATCGTTTTCATTGTGTCTACGTTACGGACCCTTATCGCACGTAATTTAGTAACTAGACTGTAGTGCCGTTTCAGCTTCTAGTAATTAGCGAAATTATGGTGTCGGTCCCCGCAGAGACAACAAACATTGAGATCCAATTCTGGAGAGAGCTGCTCTAATCCGTCAGTCGCCGGCAACTGCGCCTGAGAAACTTGGCCGTGTTCTCGCCTTGCCAGAGAGACGCACGCCGCCCGCGGAACGGCGCGTAACTCGATTCCACAAGTTCCCGGTACAGCGCGGCGGCTGCGGCGGCGCAGCGAGACCGGGCCGTGGCGGCGGGCAGCTGTTTACACACAGGGGGTCGCCGCGTATCGCGGGCCAGGCGAGCGAGGGTGCGGCATGGAGGAGGGGCTCTGGAACATCGCGCGCTCGTGTTTGTCCGAGGACCCACGTCAAATGTCAACACGGCGCAGCTGTCAGACGCGCCCGCACATATTCTTCCGTCCCCTCGACGGTCGGAAGTCTCCGTGGTTCCACAAAGTAACTCAAGCAGTGGCAGTTCTCCACAACATATTTTAGCAGTCTACATCTACATCTACATACATACTCCGCAGTCCTCCATACGGTGCGTGGCGGAGGGTTCCTCGTACCACAACTAGCCTCTTCTCTCCCTGTTCCACTCCCAAACAGAACGAGGGAAAAATGACTGCCTATATGCCTCTGTACGAGCCCTAATCTCTCTTATCTTATCTTTGTGGTCTTCCCGCGAAATTTAAGTTGGCGGCAGTAAAATTGTACTGCAGTCAGCCTCAAATGCTGGTTCTCTAGATTTCCTCAGTAGCGATTCACGAAAAGAATGCCTCCTTTCCTCTAGAGACTCCCACCCGAGTTCCTGAAGCATTTCCGTAACACTCGCGTGATGATCAAACCTACCAGTAACAAATCTAGCAGCCCGCCTCTGAATTACTTCTATGTCCTCCCTCAATCCGACCTGATAGGGATCCCAAACGCTTGAGCAGTACTCAAGAATAGGTCGTATTAGTGTTTTATAAGCGGTCTCCTTTACAGATGATCCACATCTTCCCAAAATTCTACCAATGAACCGAAGACGACTGTCCGCCTTCCCCACAACTGCCATTACATGCTTGTCCCACTTCATATCGCTCTGCAATGTTAGGCCCAAATATTTAATCGACGTGACTGTGTCAAGCGCTACACTACTAATGGAGTATTCAAACATTACGGGATTCTTTTTCCTACTCATCTGCATTAATTTACATTTATCTATATTTAGAGGTAGCTGCCATTCTTTACACCAATCACAAATCCTGTCCAAGTCATCTTGTATCTTCCTATAGTCACTCAACGACGACACCTTCCCGTACACCACAGCATCATCAGCAAACAGCCGCACATTGCTATCTACCCTATCGAAAAGATCATTTATGTAGATAGAAAACAACAGCGGACCTACCACACTTCCATGGGGCACTCCAGATGATACCCTCACCTCCGATGAACACTCACCATCGAGGACAACGTACTGGGTTCTATTACTTACTATGAACTCATTAACAGCTTGCGACTCACGTGTTAGGTTTAGAGAATATTCAAATTTATTCAATTGTAGGTCCTCAGTTAGTATTCAGTTACATGAGCCAGCTCATTCAGTAACTGCCTTCTCCAATAACTTAAAAATTTTGCATAGGTGAGGAAAGAGACAGACCCTCGCCATGTTATATAACGTACTTGGTTAGTTACAGGGTGTCAATTATCGAAAACTATGAAAAAGAACTTAAATCAGTTACAAGTTACGGCGTGCACACACTTTGTTCGACATTTCAACATCACTACAGACATTCAGATTTCGGTTACGACATGTTAGGTACTATCTTAGAATACAGATTGAGGAAAGCCAAACCTACGTTTCTAGCATTTGTAGACTTAGAGAAAGCTTTTGACAATGTTGACTGGAATACTCTCTTTCAAATTCTAAAGGTGGCAGGGGTAAAATACAGGTAGCGAAATGCTATTTGCAATTTGTACAGAAACCGGATGGCAATTATAAGAGTCGAGGGGCATGAAAGGGAAGCAGTGGTTGGGATGGGAGTGAGACAGGGCTGTAGCCTGACCCCGATGTTATTCAATCTGTATATTGAGCAAACAGTAAAGGAAACAAGAGAAAAGTTCGCAGAAGGTGTTAAAATCCATGGAGAAGAAATAAAAACGCTGAGGTTCGCCGATGACATCGTAATTCTGTCAGAGACAGCAAAGGACTTGGAAGAGCAGTTGAACGGAATGGACAGTGTCTTGAAAGCAGGATATAAGATGAACATCAACAAAGCAAAACGAGGATAATTGAATGTAGTCGAATTAAGGAGGGTGATGCTGAAGGAATTAGATTAGGAAATGAGACACTTAAAGTAGTAAATGTGTTTTGCTACTTGGGGAGCAAAATAACTGATGATGGTCGAAGCAGAGAGGATATAAAATGTAGACTGGCAATGGAAAGGAAAGCGTTTCTGAAGAAGAGAAATTTGTTAACATCGAGTATAGATTTAAGTGTCAGGAAGTGGTTTCTGAAAGTATTTGTGTGGAGTGTAGCCATGTATGGAAGTGAATCATGGACGATAATTAGTTTGGACAAGAAGAGAATAGAAGCTTTCGAAATGTGGTCCTACAGAAGAATGCTGAAGATTAGATGGGTAGATCACATAACTAATGAGGAAGTATTGAATAGGATTGGGGAGATGAGAAGTTTGTGGCACAACTTGAGAAGAAGAAGGGATCGGTTGGTAGGACATATTCTGAGGCATTAAGGGATCAAAAATTTAGCATTGGAGGGCAGCGTGGAGGGTAAAAATCGTAGAGGGAGACCAAGAGATGAATACACTAAGCAGATTCAGAAGGATGTAGGTTGCAGTAAGTACTGGGAGATGAAGAAGCTTGCACAGGATAGAGTAGCACGGAGAGCTGCATCAAACCAGTCTCAGGACTGAAGACCAGAACAACAACAACATGAAAAAGAACTTAAATAAGTTACAAGTTACGCAGTGGACACATTTTGCTCGACATTTCAACATCACTACAGAGATTCTGATTTCGGTTACGACATGTTAGATACGCTTGACATTATTGGTGATGATGTGGTGCAGACGAATAGCGAAATTCTGCGTGATCTGCTGGAGTATCGGAACATCGATGCAGTCGATGACCTCCTGAATGGCTGCTTTCGGCTCAGCTATGGTTTCGAGGTTATTGCTGTACACCTGGTCTTGAAAAAAGCCCCAAAAAAAGGAGTCGCACATGTTCAGGTCCGGTGAAAAAGGTGGCCATTCGAGGCCCATGCCAGTGGCCTCTGAGTACCCCAGAGCTAGAATGCGGTCTCCAAAGTGCTCCTCCAGGACATCATTCTCCTGCTTCGAAGGGGCCGATTTCCGTCTTGTATGAACCACATTTTGTCGAAATCACAATTTGGCTTATGGGGATGCAATCATCTTCCAAGACATTCGCGTACCATTCGGTAGTCACCATGTCATCAAGGAATATCTCACCCATTAATCCGTGACTGGACATTGCACGCCCCAAAGTCGCCCGTTTAGGGTGAAGAGACTTCTCTATCGCGTTGTGGCATCTCCGTTCCCCAAACGCGCCGGTTTTGCTTATTGAAGAACCGATCCAAATGAAAGTGGGCTTCGTCGTCAAACCAAATCATGCATGCGCATACTAAATCCGATCACGCCCCGTTACCAACTGTCCATTTTGAACGTCCTAACACAAACCATTCAGAAGTTATGACGGTTTTATTTCATATAGTTCAATAACTGTCATCCTGTGTATAGTTAGACTGATTGATGGTAAATTATTGTATTACACAGTCTGATTCATTATAACGTGAATTAAAACTGTGATTTTATTACAAAACATATCTGGGCTTGCCACATCAACCGACCTACCAGTTAATTGTTGTAAATATTTGCTTGTAAAGAAAAAAAAAACTATTAGTGAACAGGCATCATTTCAGGAAATATTAATGAAATTTTGATTACCTTGATAATTCTTGTTTAATTTTATAGGAGACTCAACTTGGATAATACTCTTAAATGTACTAAAAAGTCATACATGTGTGAGCTAAGCTGGCCTGGAAGAGCCTAGATAGCGAAAAGGGTAAATAGCGAGTGAGTTACTGAACATCAGGGATAGTTTTTATGCAGTATGTTTCATGATTAAATCTTCAAAAGGGAAGCACTTGACCAAACGCATAATTAACACAAAAACCTCAACATTCCGCTGAGTATCGGTACTGGATTTTGCCAGTAAAACGGACTGAAAACCTTACATCAGTAGCACGATCTTTTGAAATCGGTAGTACCGTGGAAAAGATGGATTACACACACACACACATATTAAGACTAACCATTCATCACAGAGATAGAAGTTGTTCAATAATTTAACAAAGGAAACAAGATCTAAATCGTGTTAGTGAGAGACTGCCCTCGATGCCCGAGACTGCAATGGCGAACAATGAATACGAACTACGCACTGTGAAGAATTCTTGCAAAGGTAGGACCTACCGAAAATCAATAGTAACCACTATGGCTACACACTACAAAGCCAAAATGCAAAAAAATATCTCGACGAAAGGGTCCACGAAACCAAACAATAAAACCCAAGGATTTACTTAAGCAAGGAAAGTGGTTCAAATGCTAGCAAAGAATATTAAAGCACAATCTCATGAAGAATACACATGGTAACAGCTACCTATCATGCGCAAACAAATACTTACTCAAATCTGTACAAACACAGTAGCCTTTTCTTTCTTAAGATGACTAGCGAATGTTAAAACCAAATGTACTGCTCATAATCAGTTACAAAACAGATTCAGGCATCCAGTCACGCTCACACATCCACGTGACTTCATGCACGACAACCACAAAGTTATAGATGGCATAGAAAACACTGCCAAAAATTCCAAAAATCGTGAAATTATTCTCAATTCCTGACTACACAAGTGGTCTGTAGTTATTCTATAATAGCTGAAACCTATTAAGAAATGAATTGAGGACTCAGTCAAACTGAAACCTACACGTTAACAAAATTACAACACTTAGGACTAAAATTAGATGTTACCTCTTCGACGATTCCCAGAGCATTGAGGCTGCTCGCTGCTGACCCTCAGTCCCTAGTGCGGATTGGAAGCCGGTGGACAGACAATGTGCATATACTGTCTGTGCCATCTTAACGAAAACGACGGGTTTTGGCTCGTCGGTGTCTCTCTGACCCGGTAGGGTTCCCCTTTGCTATACACAAAACTTGGCTAAGCTGTCCCTACCTGTACTTACATTCAGAGAAATTTACGCTATGTCCAAAGACATATAGACACTAGCAGTCAACAGACACGCTTCCAAGCACACAGTCAAAGGCACGGAATAAGGAAAGGATGGGGTGACAACGCTGCTATTGAAAGGTATGTGCTAAGGTCTGATCATGGTAGCTCCAGAAAATAGTCGGTAGTTGCCAACCGCAAGGTGGAACGAGTATAATATCTTTGAGTAGGAGGATCTTTGATGGTTAAGAGAGCCCGGTGCGCGCAGTATAAAACCGGGGAGTCGCAGGTAGGCGCCCAGAGGAAGCAGATGGGTGCTGGCAGCTTTAAGGGAGGAGTCGCAGCTAGGTGCCCGGAGGAATCAGGCGTGTGGTGACAGCGTTAAGGTAGGTCGCTGCCCCTGACCAAACTTTAACACGTAAACGAGAGAGGATATACAATCATTTCAAATTGGTTTTTGTTAGATAATGTTCAGAGTTAGGATTTGTATGCCCTAGGTTTGACGCAGTAAGCGTTTCGTAAATTTTTTTGTGATTCGTGCTACGAAACTGTTTGAAATAGTAGGTTTTGTGTATGACTTAAAAATTTAACAATATATATATTGAGATCAACAATGTGTTTAAATCTAACAGCCTGAATCATAATCCACATCCTTTGCTTTTGTTTAATATGAATGTTGAATATGAAAATGAGTAGTAAACTAACGTTACCCACTAATGAAAGAACCAGTAAACATCAGGGCCAAAAGTTAATTTTCCAGTACCATCTTAGTGCCAGTGCACAAACGGCATTATTCTCTTAGACTTGATTGCTGAGTCAAATACATGTTGCACTTCTGGCAAAATGGAGGAGTGGAAGAAACAAGTTCACAGACGCAGTCAGATACAGGTTTGCTGAATAATTGATTTAGAACAATCTTATCACTGGTACTTTCACAGAATAAAAGGATATAATTTTGGTTGGATACTTTCAATATGTCATGACTGCTTTCCTGTACCAAATTAAACTCTTATTAAGTGTCTGGCTAACGTAAAAGATGATTTAGATATAAAATGTAGTTCAGGTAAGGCTACTTACAATTTGTACAAAAACCAAATAACAGTTAAAAGAGTCAAGGGGCATGGAAGGAAGCAGTGGTTGAGAAGGGAGTGAGACAGGATTGTAGCCTATCCCTGATATTATTCAGTCTGCATATTGAGCAAGCAGTAAAGGAAAGAAAAGAAAAATTTGGAGTAGGAACTAAAGT
The DNA here is from genome assembly GCF_023864345.2 of Schistocerca serialis cubense. Classification (NCBI taxonomy): domain Eukaryota; kingdom Metazoa; phylum Arthropoda; class Insecta; order Orthoptera; family Acrididae; genus Schistocerca; species Schistocerca serialis. The sequence goes on along the minus strand of NC_064639.1, from coordinate 1,145,730,199 downwards.
CCAGGGGCAACAAATAAAACTTGGAGGGTGCAGATGATATTGTAATTCCGTCAGAGACAACGAAAGACTTTGAAGATCAGCTGAACGGAATGGAGATTGTCTTGAAGGGAGGATATACACTGAAGCGCCAAAGAAACTGGTTTAGGCATGCATATTAAAATATAGAGATATGTAAACAGGCAGAACACGGCGCTGCGGTCGGCAACGCCCATATAAATCTACTCCCTCTTCAGTGTAATGCGATGACCCGGGTAGGAACAGCACTATCTCTATGAATTTCCAATAACGGGAGATTACTTAATTAATTCTGCCTGAAACCACCACTTTACAGATTTCTTTAAAGTGCCATTGCTTTTCGCATCGATCCACCGATGCTATTGCAAGACAGAGACCTCTGGTGCTACACTGGGGTACTCCTATGAATGTAATGCATTGTTTCAGTCATTCATAGCGATCAAAGCAACAGTCAGCGCGGACTGTAGAAGACTGTGACATGTGGTTTCTTTGGTAATGAAGACGCCGAGGAAATTATTTACAGCGGAAGTACATACATTACATACATGTAAAGGTATCGTAACGTAAATTTGAGTTATTACGATTGCTTTTGTGAGTGATTTCGAAATGAAACCATTGCATCAGTATATACCATCAATACTAATTTATTAAATTTCTAGCTAATCTTGGCTTGTTATTTAGTACAGTTTGCTTTAGTGATTATGAGTTCATAGAAGACTCGAGACGTGTCTATGAAAAATGCGAAATTGCCTTCAGATATTGAGCTAGCCGATAACTCCTGGCGTTTTTTTATTGTCTATGTTTCCACCAAAATAAACTGTAAATGAACAACAAATTAAATCAATAACATACTCTCCGTTGTTGGTTACAACTTCTTCCCAAGCATCAACAAGCTGTTAAATGTAGAAATCTCCTGGTTTCCATTCAAAGAAATAGTCCAATGAGGCCGTCAGTCCCAAAACCTTATTGAACGAACCCCACGCCATGCATTCGAGAGGGCTCGAAACAGATGGAAATCCTAAGGCGCCAAGGCGGAATAATACGTCACAGACAAGCGTTTGAAAAGCTTCATTGGCGATGTGAGTGTGCTGTCGTGTTGCAGAAGAATGCAATGCCACCGATCAAGATGGTTTTTCGTGCAGATAGCATTGATGAGTCGTATTTGTTGCATGTAGAGTTCCGCGTTCACAGTTTGATTTCGATGAGGCAATTCGTGGTGGTCATGCAAGCCTTTAAGGTCAAAATTGCCGTCTCTGAGTCTGGTAAAACCAATTCTGAGCCGTCCTAAAAGACATCACTTATTCACATTACAAATCTCTCGAGCAACTTTTGTGGATTTGGTATCTCGATCAAAAGCAGAAGCTATCGAAAATGCTCATTTGTGTTGGCTTTACACTGCTGAAACCAACAATATCAGCTCAATTTGTTTTGTATAACACATAATTCTCCATCGAATAACATAAAATGAATTCCTAAAATATTTTATTTTTCACGGAAAACTTTCACTTCAAAAAAATTACACCAGGACTCCCGTGCCAACCCAAATATCAGATGAAACGACGGGTGGTTTGAAACTGTATGCCCCAGTGGTTCCGAAGTGAAACTGCATCTTTAAAGCAACTGATTGTTTACTTTTTGCCGGTTTCATCTTGTATTCGTTGCTTACTACGATAACAAAGGTAAATTTTGTGAAAAATAATCAATTTATCTTTCGAAGTGAAACCACCTAATTAAAATAACCGACTGTTTATTTTTACCTATTTCTTCTTGTTTCTGTTGCTTACTGTGTTGATAAAGGGCAATTTTGCGAAAACTTTTATTGTTGAGAGTCAAAGTGTTAAAACAATGGACTGGGTGTGGAATTTCGGAAACTAATCTGGTTGTGCAGGAATCTGAAGATCTAACGCAAGTCATGACCGATTTTAAAAGACATGGAAGAGATGACTTGGGAAGTGTTTAGCTGAACGGAATTGATTTCGAGACTGTGGAAAAGCGATTCAGTGTAACACAGCGTTAATAAAATGGTGGACTGCCCTCTCATTAAACGAGAGCAAGGGAATTTAGATTGCGGATCTGGAATGTGAGACAGGAAGAAAACAGATTAGAAGAAGGACCAAGTGAAAAGTATCAACTGTGACAGAGATGCATTGAACGGTGTTCGCCTATAGTACCCTGAATTGTGGTAAAGGACAATGGAAGACGCAGACGATTAGTAATTACGAATACGGTAGCGACAGACTATCATTAGAAACGAATAGCAAACGCCATTCGTAAGTCTGTGACGAGAGATTGAATAAACGTACACGTGCCGAAAAGCAGATTGGAGTAGGGCATCACACATTGTCATGATGAGTTTCATCTGCATCTTCTTCTTCTTCTTTACTTTAAGTATAAGGCGAATTGCATGTTACGTACTCCGTCTCTTTCTTAAATCTTTCCTTATATTCTAATTCGTTTTACAACCTTATCTTGTTCAATCTTCCACGCTTCCTAGAACCTAATTTCTTGAGCCTGTATACTACTTTCTTAGTGTCTTCGTGCACCCAAACTTCAGTTACATAACGAAGTGTTGGAACTGCTGTGTTTTGTAACACTACAGCTGGCTTTCTTTCTTGGCTTCATTTTGCTGATTTTTTACAATTGTTGCACATATGAAAGTAGATTTATTTGATTTTTGGTCCCTGTCACTGTTGCACTTACATGAGTTATCGCAACCTACGTATTTAAAATATTTAACTTTTTACAGGATTTTATTGTTTATTAATTGTTTATTAATACCGTTACTTTCCTTTTATCTAGAGACAGTTTAGGTTGCATTCCCAGACTGCTGCAGCTTAGGGGTAGACCCATCCGAAGGTAATCTTCATTTCGCACATTCAGCGTTCAGTCATCTGCATATAGGACTGCGATTAGCCTAATGTCACGGTCTAAAAATACTACTTTTTATACACAATTTCCCATTTACTAGGCTCTTTATGTATTTTATACCGAAAAGTGTCGGGGAAATAAAGCATCCTAATCTTACCTCTTTGTTTTGCATTTTGATTAACAATTTCGGCATTTGTCAACACATTCTTGATAGCATCTACAAAATCCGGATGACTCCGTTCTATCATTTTATTCCATAGAATTTCTCTGTTCGCATTGTCAAATGCCTTTTCCAAATCTATAAAAGCAAAATGTATTTCCCTAAATAATTCTTGTCTCTTTTTTTATGTCGTTTTGCAGTGAGAATCCTCAATTCACGGTGATCCCTTTCTGAAACCCAACTGTTCTTCACAGATCATGGGCAGAATCCAAGAAGCTTCCACCTATGTAGTTGCTGAATTTGTTATTACCATCTTTAAAGCCAAACATTATTGGGTTGGTTCATAAGTTTCTCAGCGTTTTTCGTAAGCTTAATAAACACCACAGATACACATAACAGAGACATTAGACACCAATAATATATTCTCCTTCACTATTTACAACAGTCTGCCAACGCTGAGGTAACTTTTCAGTTCCACGACTGCAGAAATCACTTGTCGAACCACGTTCGCAGCGGATTTTCACCCCGAAAGGAAGTTCCTTGAAGGCTGTTTGACAGAGGAAAAAGAAGGTGAAAATCTGAGGGTGCAAGATTAGGTGAATAAGGGGGGTGCGGAGTTATTTCCCAATCCAGCTCCTGTGTAGTGTTTTCTGTCAATCTTGCTGAATGCGGGCAGGCGTTATTGTGGAGTAGCATCATTTCATGCAGTATTCCTGCTCGTTCTTCTTCGGCTGCATTTGCTGGACGACTCAGTTATCGACAGTTAGTGTCAGCAGTGATGGCTACACATCTGGGAAGCCATTGTTACTACAACACAGCGTCACTGTTCCACAGGATGCTTATCATTATTGTTTGTGCATGCGTGCAGATCTTTGTACGGAGAATTGCTGCTTGTCTTGGCTAAGCCGTTCGTTTCCTTTCGTTATTTTAGCATAACCATTGCTCGTCACCAGTAACGATACACGGTTGGAATGATGGGTGTCGTTCACGAGTCAATCGACGACGAACAAACAGAGATGCACGTATGGCTACCCACTGATATTTGTGATTTTGGCTTGGAGCATGCGGTACTCATGCACCCGACTTTTGAACCTTCTCCATTGCGAGCACATATCACACATTGTTGGAATGCGAAATGAAAGCAGCTGTGGAAAGGTCAATGGGAGATTATTTTAACGAATTTTAAACCAATATTTTATGTGCAGATTCTAAAAGTAACCCCCAAAAATTATGGTCGTACGTAAAATCTATGAACGCTACAAATAATTCAATACCTCCTCCTGTTGACAGTACGGGTAATGAAATGGATGATGATAAACAGAAAACCTAAATTCTAAAACTAGCTTTCAAAAACTCGCTTACGGTAGAGGAGCGCAGCACCATACCCCCTTTCAATTATCGAAGAAACGCAAGGATGGCTGACATAGCGTTTAGTGTATCTGGGATTGTAAAACAGTTAAGATCCTTAGACGCCAGGAAGGCATCTGGCCCAGACGCTATCCCCGTAAGATTTTATGTTGACTATGCTACAAATATAGCACCATTCTTATCCATCATCTATCAGAGATCATAGGAACAGCGGGAAGTTTCACAGGACTGGAGGAAGGCCCAGGTCATAGCAATCTATAAAAAGGGGAGAAAATCGGATGCACATAATTACCGGTCAATTTCATTGACGTCGATTTGTTGTAGAATCATGGAAGATATTTTGTGTTCAGACATAATGACCTTTCTAAACTCTGAGAAGCTCATCTGCAGAAACGAGCACGGTTTTAGGAAACAGCGGTAATGCGAGACTCAGCTGGCCCTCTTTGTGCATGATATACAACAGGCTCTGGATACCGGCTCCCAGGTTGATGCCATATTTCTCGACTTTCGAAAGGCGTTCGACTCAGTTACGCACAGTCACTTGCTCCCTAAAGTGCGCGCTTACGGTCTATCCGATGACATATGCGGCTGGATAGAAAGTTTTCTAACAGACAGACAGCAGTACGTCGTCCTGAATGGGGTAACTTCAACAGAAACAAGAGTAACTTCAGGTGTGCCTCAGGGCAGCGTAATAGGTCCTCTGCTTTTAACGATTTACATAAACGATCTGGTTGATGGTATTGACAGCGGCATTAGACTGTCTGCCGATGATGCTGTAGTCTACAGGAAAGTAGTATCACACGAAAGTTGTGAACAAATCATTGAGGATTTGCAGAAAATAAATGCATGGTGTAACGACTGGCAGTTATCTCTCAATATTAGTAATTGTAGCCTACTGCGTATAACAAGGCGAAAATCCCCATTAATGAACGAGTACAAAATAAATGATCAGTCTTTGGAAGCGGTAACATCCGTCAAGTATCTGGGTGTGACTATTCGAAATGACCTCAAATGGAATGATCAGATTACACAAGTAACGGGTAAGGCGAACTCTAGATTGCGGTTTATTGGTAGAATCCTGAAGCGATGCAGTCCTTCAACAAAGTAAATAGCTTACAATACGTTAGTTCGTCCAGTCTTAGAGTACTTGTCCGTATGGGACCCTTACCAGTTGGGTCTGATTCAAGAAATTGTGAAGGTCCAAAGAAGAGCGGTACATTTAGCCATCGCGAGAGCGTTACAAATGTCATATAAAGTTTGAAGTGGGACACACTGGCAGATAGATGACGCGCTAAACGGAAAGGGCTGCTCAGAACATTCCGAATTCCGATCTTCGCCGAGGATGTAGAGCATATATTGTTACCTCCAACTTTCAAATAGCGCAATGATCACCGTTCAGAGATAAGGAAAATTAGAGCTCGTTCTGAGGCGTTCAGACAGTCGTTTTCTCCTCGCGCGATTCGCGAGTGGAACTTGTAACACCATTATCGATAGTAAGTAGGTTATGCTATGTAATTATGTGTATGTAACTTTGAAGTGATTGTTCTGTACTAGTTAAGATCTTTGAATTGTCGGAGGGAAGTGGAAGTTAATGATGTATGTACTATAAAGATTTAATAATGTTTAAAAATAACGAAACTTTATAAAATATGTATGCTAGTAAAAGAGAAATTGCGGTTTGAATACTAGTTCATACTTAGGAAAAGGTGTAGGGAACGCACTCCGCTGTGGAAGGGGCTTGACGCGTGGAAAAGGTGGAGCTGGCGATCCCCGGCGGCAAGAGAGAAAGCACATTACGGACTTAGTGGCTAGACGTTGTACTGTTAACAACGCGGATGCCAAGTGAGGCATTTGGAAGCCAATTTGTGTTGAAATTACCTCGGATGTGGTTTTGGCTGGCGTATGGTGTTCTTGTTATCATGGAATGGTATGGCTCTGAAATGAAGGAAATACGCCGCCAAGAAGAATTTAAAAAGAGCATTCAACTCCAAGAGCATGGGACTACTTAACCGCCACGTGCTTGAAACCACTACTGTGCGACTGCTCCAAAATTGCAAGAACTCAGATATACATCACAGTATGGACCAGTATATGGATGCGAGTGTTTTTTTTTTTTCAATAATAATCCCAGTGACATAAAACTGTGTTTGCACCTTAAAATTTGTACTAATCGTAAACCAATGCAGGGTCCTCGCCTTAACGTACAGAAAACCAAGCATTCTGTTTCTGAAAAATATAATGGTTTGTTGTTGCACTGAAGGTTCTAAGGTTCAGTGCCAAAATATTTGAATGTGTTTTTCAAAGTTACCTGCTTCACATGTGGTGAGAAAGGCACGTATATTTGACTATGGTGCAAAGTAACTTGCATTCATTAGTATTATGAACTATTTTCTGAAAATGGTTGAGCTTGATATTTGAATAACTTGTGTTAAAGCAATAAAACAAACTATAGCAAGTGAGGCTAAAAATTTAATGTTATTAAATTGCAATTGGTGTCCGAAATAATTACAGAGTTTGCATGTAGAGAAAGTAACAGTTTATGGGTCCCCACAGCAATCTCTTCTCAAATTGAAAGTCAATTGGGTTTTTCTTTGCTATTAAAATAAATCTGTGACACTGTTAATAATGAAAGCATAGTAAGTATAGGTGTAGGATTATTTAATTTAATTTGTGGTATGCATGTGTCAGCTGAAATCAGAACTCTTTCCATGCCCAATTTCGGTTCAGTATGTCTTTAGCCACATCTTAATGTTGAGTTAGTACTGAATCAATTAATGCTTGCAATAGCAACTTTCATTACTATGAATGAAGTATTATTTAGTTCTCTATGTTTGCTGGTTTGTGTAAAAGCTATCTACTGCTAACCACTACGTAGTTCGTTTGTTAGTTGTCTGTTTACACTGCACTATTTAAAAGGAACATTAACGAAAGTAGCTTCAGCAATCCATGTTAATTTTTCTTTAAATTTGATGTTTCAAAGTATTATGCCTAACTAGGCTGGAGACCGTCGATTATTTCATTTGTGTGCATTTTATTACTTTCATTACCTCTAAAACTCAGTCTCTCAGTCTTTCTATTACCTGGCATAGAAATGAAAATACTGTTCGATACCGTCTGCCCATTAGGTTAAAACACGGCCAGACTTCAAAAATCTTCCCAGAGGGTAACGCTAGATTGCAATAGAGCTTTATACTTGACACGAACGTGCAGTAATAGTGTTACAAACTGGGGGGGGGGGGGGAGGGGGAATATGACTTTGGCGCGAATAGTGCCCTCCGCCACACACCACTTGGTTGCTAGCGGGGGTATATGTGTAGATGTAGAATGTTCCCAGTTCATCACATTTGCCAGTTGTCGAGTACACTGACGTGGATCGTTATGGATTGATGCGTTCAAAAGATCCTCATCAAACCCCGAAGGTCCTTCTGACCGTTGAGAGTCACCTATGTCAAAACGATCCTGCTTGAAAAGAGAAAAACATTTTCTTGCCATGCTCCGTCCAATGGCATTACTACTGTGGTGTCACCGCCAGACACCACACTTGCTAGGTGGTAGCCTTTAAATCGGCCGCGGTCCGTTAGTATACGTCGGACCCGCGTGTCGCCACTGTCAGTGACCGAGCGCCGCCACACGGCAGGTCTAGTCTAGAGAGACTTCCTAGCACTCGCCCCAGTTGTACAGCCGACTTTGCTAGCGATGCTACACTGACAAATACGCTCTCATTTGCCGAGACGATAGTTAGCATAGCCTTCAGCTACGTCGTTTGCTACGACCTAGCAAGGCGCCATTATCAATTGCTATTTACCTTGTGATGCATGTACCGTCAGACCGATGTTCACCAATTATGGATTAAAGTTAAGTATTCCAGAAGCTACGTACTATTTTTGCTACTATAAAGACCTTGTCCTGTTCCAGACCTCACGCCATTCTGCGTGAGCTTAAACGCGTGCCTTTCGGCTACCTGTCATAGTGGATTGGCTGTCTTGCCAGTCCACAACAACTACACGAGGCGCAAATGTTTCTGACTGCCTCCGCTTCTGTCAGCCATCTATTGAACTCAAACAGAGGAATGCGTCGGAAACGTTTCTCTGCTTGGCGCTCCACTTTCTCGCATCCACAGCTGTACTCACTATCTCCAAATGACAAGATGACAATACGTAAGCTCAACAGTGAGCTACAAATAAATAATGACAATAGATAAATATACCTTTAGCGATCTGAATAGAAACACGCAAACTTTTGCACCAACCGAATCCTTTGGGGTTTGACCAGAGCTTTGGCACCTCGCGACTTTCTCACTTCCATATTTATTTATTTTATTGTTCAGCTAATTGAATCTATACAAGGTGTAGCCTCTTTAAGTTATTAAATTCGTTTTAAGAGATGTTTCCATGCAGCTTTGTCCGCTGCTGTCTTCTGCCAGTTGACGCCCGCCACTTTCCTGAGTTCCTTATCCCAGCGATCAAATGGTCTTCGTTTTTTCCTGGAACTCCACTCTAAAACTGATTTTGTCCATCTTCCATCCTTCGTTCGTGCAGTATGTCCTGCCCACTGCCATTTTAGAGGCTTAACCCGTTCTATAATATCTTTTACTCCTGTTATTGCTCGTATGTCTTCACTTTCCTGTCTATCTTTCTTAGTGAGACCTAACATTGACCTTTCCAAAGCTCTCTGAGCAGTTCTGAGTTTCCTTTTGAAAAATTCATTTAAAGTCCAAGTTTCGCGCGCGTACGTTAAAACCGGTAGGACACGCTGATCAAAAACTGTTTTCTTTAAGTAGATTGGCATGTTAGATTTGAAAACTGTTGCATTCCTTCCGTAAGCTCCCCAACCCAGTTTATTTAGACAAAAAAATTTCAGGTTTCAAATCCCCTTTTGTGTCAGTTAATTGCCCCAGATAAGCGTATTCTGCAACATTGTTTAGGATTATGCCGTTCAGTGTTACTTTGTCCTTCAGCTACCAACTTATTATGCATAACCTTAGTTTTAGAGTGGTTTAATTTAAGTCCAACTTCCTGACAACGATCTGTTAAGTCTTTCATAGAACACTGCATTTCCATCTTGCTGTTAGCTAGGACCACTATATACTTAGCAAATCTCAGTTTGCTGAGCCTTTTACCATTTATCCTTATTCCTCTGTTGTTCGAATAATTCTGGACATAGCCATCTTGAGAACTGCTGTAAATAACTTCGAGGATACAGGCTCGCTCTGTTTCACTCCTTTTCCAATGAGAAACTCGCATTTGTTTTTTCCTATGTTGAAATATGCTACAGACGTGTGGTAAATGTTGCACAATATGTTTATATACAGGGTGGTCGGAAATTCCCGTTAAAAACTTCTAGGATTTGTAGTGGGGAGCGAGTACATAATATTTTGAACAGGAACCCATGTTCAGAAACGAACCATTTCCGTGCTACAATCATTGGAAAACGTGTTGCTAATGCGACCATTTTTACAAGTAGTTGACTGGGCGTGATCCAGTAAATCACTTGTTTTACAGCTCCACTCATTAATAGACATTGAGACAGCTCGTGTACTTGGTGACGGGTTCTCATCAACGTTATGCACTAACTCCTCTTCCAGTTCGGACGTGTGGGGCCTCCCTGGAGCGCTACAGTCACGCCTGCTGCTGGTGAAGATACCCTTTCTAGAAACCGCTGCGTGACTGTGGCGAAAAGGGTACGCGATGTAGTCTGAAGTTGTGGAGAACTGTCTTGATAAAGGCGACGCGCAGATTTTCCATTGCCGTGAGCTTCGGAATTCAGGAAGATCATGTCGGCGATTTCTGCAAACTTTTACTTAACCATGTTGCTCCAACAAATGGCTCCGATCACTATGGGACTTAACATCTGAGGTCATCAGTACCCTAGAACTTACAACTACTTAAACCTAACTAACCTAAGGACATCACACACATCCATGCCCGTGCCAGAATTCGAACCTGCGACCGTAGCGGTCGCGCGGTTCCAGACTGAAGGGCGTAGAACCTCTCGGCCAATTCGGCCGGCTGTTGCTCCAACATTGACAGACGCGTGAATGAGGCTCAGCCATGTCAGTGAGGTAGGGTAGAATGTCAAATGACATCAGCCGATCAGACGTAAGCACCCATCACTATGACTGACCTGTTGACAACTTACCTAGCAAACATGTTTTCAAACGGCTGTAGCACGAAAACGGTACGTTTCCGCACATGTGTTCCTGTTACAAATATTATGTACTCACTCCACACTACAAGTCCTAGAAGTTTGTTACGGGAATTTCCGACCACCCTGTATTTTGTTTCCACTCCTTGCTTGGCCAGTGATTGTATGACTGCAGTGTGGCTGACAGAATCAAAGGCTTTTTCGAAGTCAATGAAGGCTATGCATAGCGACATTTCATACTCATTTTCTCGACTAATTACCCTACGCAATGTGTTTATATGCTCAATTATACTGAAACCATTGCGGAATCAAGCTTTTTCTATGGGCTGTGCAGTCTCCACTACCATTTCAATGCGATATATCGGGTTGTATACCTGGAAGAATCCTGGAGATACTAAAAGGTATAAGATAGATTATATAATGGTAAGACAGAGATTTAGGAACCAGGTTTTAAATTGTAAGACATTTCCAGGGGCAGATATGGATTCTGACCACAATCTCTTTGTTATGAACTGCAGATTGAAACTGAAGAAACTGCAAAAAGGTGGGAATTTAAGGAGATGGGACCTGGATAAACTGAAAGAACGAGAGGTTGTAGAGAGTTTCAGGGAGAGCATAAGGGAACAATTGACAGGAATGGGGGAAAGAAATACAGTAGAAGAAGAATGGGTAGCTCTGAGGGATGAAGTAGTGAAGGCAGCAGAGGATCAAGTAGGTAAAAAGACGAGGGGTAATAGAAATCCTTGGGTAACAGAAGAAATATTGAATTCAATTGATGACAGGAGGTAATATAAAAACGCAGTAAATGAAGCAGGCAAAAAGGAATACAAACGTCTCAAAAATGAGATCGACAGGAAGTGCAAAATGGCTAAGTAGGGATGGCTAGAGGACAAATGTAAGGATGTAGAGGCTTGCCTCACTAGGGGTAAGATAGATACTGCCTACATGAAAATTAAAGAGACCTTTGGAGAGAAGAGAACCACTTGTATGAATATCAAGAGCTCAGATGGCAACCCAGTTCTAAGCAAAGAAGGGAAGGCAGAAAGGTGGAAGGAGTATATAGAGGGTCTATACAAGGGCGATGTTCTTGAGAACAATATTATGGAAATGGAAGAGGATGCAGATGAAGACGAAATGGGAGATATGATACTGCGTGAAGAGTTTGACAGAGCACTGAAAGACCTGAGTCGAAATAAGGCCCCGGGAGTAGACAACTCTCCATTAGAACTACTGATGGCCTTAGGAGAGCCAGTCCTGACAAAACTCTACCATCTGGTGAGCAAGATGTATGAGACATGTGAAATACCCTCAGACTTCAAGAAGAATGTAATAATTCCAATCCCAAAGAAAGCAGGTGTTGACAGATGTAAAATTACCGAACTATCAGTTTAATAAGTCACAGCTGCAAAATACTAACGCGAATTCTTTACAGACGAATGGAAAAACTGGTACAAGCGGACCTCGGGGAAGATCAGTTTGGATTCCGTAGAAATGTTGGAACACGTGAGGCAATACTAACCTTACGATTTATCTTAGAAGAAAGATTAAGAAAAGGCAAACCTACGTTTCTAGCATTTGTAGACTTAGAGAAAGTTTTTGACAATGTTGACTGGAATACTCTCTTTCACATTCTAAAGGTGGCAGGGGTAAAATACAGGGAGCGAAAGGCTATTTACAATTTGTACAGAAACGAGATGGCAGTTATAAGAGTCGAGGGGCATGAAAGGGAAGCAGTGGTTGGGAAAGGAGTGAGACAGGCTTGTAGCCTCTCCCCGATGTTATTCAATCTGTATATTGAGCAAGCAGTAAAGGAAACAAAAGAAAAACTCGGAGTAGGTATTAAAATTCATGGGGAAGAAGTAAAAACTTTGAGGTTCGCCGATGACATTGTAATTCTGTCAGAGACAGCAAACGACTTGGAAGAGCAGCTGAACGGAATGGACAGCGTCTTGAAAGGAGGATATAAGATGAAGATCAACAAAAGCAAAACAAGGATAATGGAATGTAGTCAAATTAAATCGGGTGATGCTGAGGGAATTAGATTAGGAAATGAGACACTTAAAATAGTAAATGAGTTTTGCTATTTAGGGAGTAAAATAACTGATGATAGTCGAAGTAGAGAGGATATAAAATGTAGACTGGCAATGGCAAGGAAATCGCTTCTGAAGAAGAGAAATTTGTTAACATCGAGTATAGATTTAAGTGTCAGGAAGTCGTTTCTGAAAGTATTTCTATGGAGTGTAGCCATGTATGGAAGTGAAACATGGACCTTAACTAGTATGGACAAGAAGAGAATAGAAGCTTTCGAAATGTGGTGCTACAGAAGAATGCTGAAGATGAGGTGGGTAGATCACATAACCAATGAGGAGGTATTGAATAGGATTGGGGAGAAGAGAAGTTTGTGGCACAACTAGACTGGAAGAAGGGATCGGTTGGTAGGACATGTTTTGAGGCATCAAGGGATCACAAATTTAGCATTGGAGGGCAGCGTGGAGGGTAAAAATCGTAGAGGGAGACCAAGAGATGAATACACTAAGCAGATTCAGAAGGATGTAGGTTGCAGTAGGTACTGGGAGATGAAGAAGCTTGCACAGGATAGAGTAGCATGGAGAGCTGCATCAAACCAGTCTCGGGAATGAAGACCACAACAACAACATATCGGGACTTTAGAGAACACTTAATATATAACAGAAAGTAAGCTAATGGGGCGGTAGCTCTTCAGATTGTGGATACTTCCCTACTCATGTAGTAAGATTATGCTTGCTTTGCTCCAGCAGGTTGGGATGCTGTCATTCTGTATACACGAGGTAAAGACTTTAGCCACATGTTTCTCTGCTTCCTCCCCTACAAGCTGGAGTATGTCAATTATCAGACCATCATGACCCCCTGCTTTGTCATTCTGCATCTCATTTATACCTTTTCTTATCTCTTCTGGGAAGATTTTGGGGACTTCATCATCATCTGCGTTTTCCTAGTGGTTCATGTGTTCTTTCATATAATTTACTAAAGAAATTCTTTATATGCTTTAGAATTTCTTCCTTTTCCCTTGCCGGCCGCGGTGACCGAGCGGTTGTAGGCGCTACAGTCTGGTACCACGCGACCGCTACGGTCGCAGGTTCGAATCCTGCTTCGGCCATGGATGTGCGTGATGTCATTACGTTAGTTAGATTTAAGTAGTTCTAAGCTCTAGGGGACTGATGACCTCAGAAGTTAAGTCCCATAGTGCTCAGAGTCATTTAAACCATTTGAACCTTTTCCATTATGCGCCCATATCACTTCCACATTAATACCACTCAAATCCGCGTTTCCTATCTTTGTAGCTTTTGGAGCCTCCGTCAATATTCTCATATAAATGTCATGCATATCTTCGTGTCATTGAATTTAGGTAATGTCTGAATGACACTGTCACGTACTATAAATTTTTATAGTGATCTACCCATTCCTCCTGTCTTATACTGTTTGCACGTATACGGTCCTGTTATTGTCTAATTAGAAGCGATTATTTGCTTCCATGTAAATCATGCTCTGTATTATATTTCTAAATTAACACTACTATTTCATCTACATCTACATCTACATGGATACTCTGCAAATCACATTTAAGTGCCTGGCAGAGGGTTCATCGAACCACCTTCACAATTCTCTATTATTCCAATCTCGTATAGTGCGCGGAAAGAATGAACACCTATATCTTTTCGTACGAGCTCTGATTTCCCTTATTGTATCGTGGTGATCGTTTATCCCTACGTAGGTCGGTGTCAACAAAATATTTTCGCATTCGGAGGAGAAAGTTGGTGATTGGAATTTCTTGAGGAGATTCCGTCGCAAAGAAAAACGCTTTTTTTTTAATGATGTACAGCCCAAATCCTGTATCATTTCAGTGACACTCTTTACCATATTTCGCGATAATACAAAACGTGCTGCCTTTCTTTGAACTTTTTCGATGTACTCCGTGAGTCCTACCTGGTAAGGAACCCACACCGAGCAGCAGTATTCTAAAAGAGGGCGGACAAGCGTAGTGTAGGCAGTCTCCTTAATAGGTCTGTTGCATTTTCTAACTGTCCTGCCAATAAAACGCAGTCTTTGGTTAGACTTGCCCGCAACACTTTCTATGTGTTCCTTCCAATTTGCGTTGTTCGTGATTGTTATACCTAGGTATTTAGTTGAATTTACGGCTTTTAGGTTAGACTAATTTATCGTCTAACCGAAGTTTAATGAGTTCCTTTTAGCACTCATGTGGATGACTTCACACTTTTCGTTATTCAGGTTCAACTGCCACTTTTAGCACCATGCATATATTTTTTTCTAAATCGTTTTGCAGTTTGTTTTGATCTTCTGATGACTTTATTAGTCGATAAATGACAGCGTCATCTGCAAACAACCTAAGACGGCTGCTCAGATTGTCTCCCAAATCGTTTATACAGATAAGGAACAGCAAAGGGCCTATAGCACTACCTTGAGGAACGCCAGAAATCACTTCTGCTTCCTAGAAGTCTTTCAGTCAGTTACTATGAACTGTGACCTCTCTGACATTAAATCACAAATCCAGTCACATAACTGAGACGTTATTCCATAAGCACGCAATTTCCCTACGAGCCGCTTGTGTGGTACTGTGTCAAAAGCCTTTCGGAAATCCGGAAATACAGAATCGATCTGAAATTCCTCGTCAGTAGCACTCAACACTTCATGTGAATAAAGAGCTAGTTGTGTTTCACAGGAACGATGTTGTCTAAACCCTTGTTGACTGTGTGTCAATAGACCGTTTCCTTCGAGGTAGTTCATAATGTTCGAACACAATATATGTTCTAAAATCCTGCTGCAAATCAACGTTAACTATATGAGCCTGTAATTTAGTGGATTACTTCTACCATTCTGACACTTCTGTTGCTACAGAAATTTGAGGCTTTACAAAAGAACGAAATTAACGTCCTTACAGTGTAGGACGTTGAAACCTTCGTTTCATGCGGATTTATTCACAATATTGCAACAATAAATTCGACATCTTAGCCAACCACCACCTTTCGTGATCTACCACAAGATGTAGAGGTCATTGCAGCATCAGAGAGGTCACTGCCAAAGCAGACGCAGCATGAAGATACGTCTTTGCAGGTCCATTTCATTTCTAGAGAGAGCAATACAATTCAGAAAAGTACGATTCCACATTTTTATAACGGAGACCAGAGAGAATTACAAAAGGGATTTCGACCCATCTAGGGGTCGATATGAACGAGTAGGAAATTACAATAGATTGTATAACGTGGGACTTCTCTTTGAACCTAAAAAATTAATTAAGCTCCACCACGTCATAACATACAACAACAATTCATGAATTGTATCAGCATTTAAACATTTGATGAAATTTTATGATGCGACTATTCTTAATTAACTGATTACTCGCAGGCAGTTCCTCTCTTCAAACACCATATTAATTAACGGGCAGGGAGACGAGTTATAGAATATATATAATACAGAATAATCTCTTAAGATTTTGTCGTTATTTGAATTACATGTAGAACGGACTGTTGTTCGGCTTGGTAACAAAACTTACCATACATTTAGCACTGAATACATTTTAGTTTATGAGTAATTGTTATAATTAATGTATCTTCTCCTGATAGCCGATGGAGAAGGAGAAAGTGGGAGTATAAACGATTGTGCCACGCTTTCTTCCTACGGTAGTAGTCAGTATTTAAATAGTAACTGACTGAGAATTCCGCGTGGTTCAGATGTTTGATTTGAGGAATGAAGTTACGCGAGAGGTGATTTTTGCCCAAGATCACACGGGGATTAACAGTGAAACAAACAACTTTGAACGATCCGGTAAGTACCAGTGGAGACGTCTTGCTGTGATAATACTTCAGTTCTATTTAAAACACAGGCAAACGATTTAGTCACTGGCTTACAAGTCCACATTTCTTCCATTATAAAGGAAACGCAGTAACCTAGCAGCAGGAGATCCGCCTTACTATGAATGACGTTGTTACGTTACTGCTAAACCGAGTAAACTACGCTGCAGTTCTTTGCGGCCTACTGCATATGTAGTAAAATACGGGAAACTTTCTTAGAGTTCTTAAATGATAACGTACGTAGGACCGAATTTTAAGCTTAGACGTTTACTCAGAGCCTCACCTGTTCAAATGAATATGGACGCGCTTTCTGTAGTCCTCTGCGGTGAAGCAGTCGTTGGCAGAGATACGGTACAAGAGTTTGTGACCAATTCCTACATTCGTTGCATTTTTAATTTTTTTTATTTTAGATGGAGACGTGGAGGGGCGATTTACGCAAGTTACAGAGCACATTTTTGTGCCTCAAGTTTCGTCTATTGCTGCTTGATACACCCACCAAGTCTGCGAAGGTAGCTACTCGATTCTCCAACGCTAAAGGTTAAAAAAAACGAATTAAGTCCATACTTCTATCGCTCTGCTGAAGGAAACGATTTCGGTAGCTGAACGACTATTACACAAATTTAATTCGAATTTTTAGCGTATGAGCTTCAATGAGAAATTTCCGTAGCCTTTAAGGATGTTCTGGCTGTAGGCGACGAAACTTCCGGCTAGATCCCTGGATTACTGTCTAACTCGACAACTATGGAGACTCGTCCGTAATTAACAAACTTCGGTACATTCACGTACAGAAAACCTGTCGGACTCGGATAAACAATATATCTCCGAACACAGAAGACGTAATATAACCATAGCTGAATTTTACTTAATTTCTGAATAGCTGCAGGGAAATGAATCAAAATGTTAAGTAGCAGTTGACATATTACCTTCTCATTCCATGGTATTGACGTAATTACGCCAATTTGTACTCAAGATTTTAAGTGCAGTCACCAAAATTTTGCATTGATGTGCCAATGCGTAGATAATTGAATAAAGAAAGCTGATAATCTATTGTTTGTTAACCTTGTTCTGAACAGGTAAAAGCTGTTGCAAGACATCGGGCTACTAGTGTTTCGTGTTCAGCTGTTGCAAACCGAAACGAATTGAACATCCACATACAGGATGCTCAGAAACAGTCTAAAAAGCTAGTGAGGGTGTTTCAGGGTAGGTTGGGCCGAGAAATAACTGTTCAGAAAAGAATTGGTACGTAGCACCGTTTCCAGGTTGCAGGCGAAAATTCAAGCGGTCCTCCAGAGTCGATGTCACCTAACGTGATCTTCCTTTGGCTTCCGAAACCAAGCAACAGAGAGATATAAAAATTGGGCATGGGACTGTAGTAAGGAACGAACCCGAGCCAAAGGCTTAAAAGTCTCGTACACTATTACGTAAACTATGAGAACAACGCCCCCCCCCCCCTCCTCGATGTACCATGCACCTTGCCGTGGGTGGGGAGGCTTGCGTGCCTCACCGATACAGATGGCCGTACAGTAGGTGCAACCACAACGGAGTGGTGTCTGTTGAGAGGCCAGATAAACGTGTGGTTCCTGAAGAGGGGCAGCAGCCTTTTCAGTAGTTGCTGGGGCAACAGTGTAGATGATAGACTAATCTGGCCTTGTAACATTAACCAAAAGGCCTTGCTGTACTGGTACTGCTAACGGCTGAAAGCAACGGCAAACTACAGCCGTAATTTTTTCCCAGAGCATGCAGCTTTACTGTCTGGTTAAATGATGATGGCGTCCTCATGCGTAAAATATTCCGGAGGTAAATTAGTCCTCCATTCGGATCTCCGGGCGGGGACTACTCAAGAGGACGTCCCTATCAGGAGAAAGAAAACTGGCGTTCTACGGATCGGAGCGTGGAATGTCAGATCCCTTAATCGGGCAGGTAGGTTAGAAAATTTAAAAAGGGAAATGGATAAAGTTAGATATAGTGGGAATTAGTGAAGTTCGGTGGCAGGAGGAACAAGACTTCCAGTGAGGTGAATACAGGGTTATAAATACAAAATAAAATCGGGGTGATGCAGGAGTAGGTATAATAGCGAATAAAAAAATAGGATCGCGGGTAAGCTACCACGAACTGCATAGTGGACGCATTATTGTAGCCGAGAAGCTCATGCCTAACAGTGTAGTACAAGTATATGTGCCAACTAGCTCCGCAAATGACGAACAGAATGAAGAAATGTATGATGAGGTAAAAGAAATTATTCAGACAGTGAAGGGAGTCGAAACTTTAATGATCGTGGGAGACTGGAATTACATAGTAGGAAAAGCAAGAGAAGGAAGATTAGTAGGTGAATATGGACTGGGGGTAAGGAATGAAAGGGGAAGAAGCCTGGTAGAATTTTGCACAAAGGATAAGTTAATCATAGTTAATACCTAGTTTAAGAATCATGAAAGAAACTGTATACATGGAAGAGGCTTGAAGACATTGGAAGGTTTCAGATATTTTATGTAATGGTAAGACGGAGATTTAGGAACTAGATTTTAAATTGTAAGACATTTCCAGGGGCAGGTGTGGACTCTGAACACAGTCTATTGGTTATTAACTGTAGATTAAAACTGAAGAAACAGGAAAAAGAGTCCGCATTTAAGGAAATGGGACCTGGATAAACTGAAAGAACCAGAGGTTGTAGAGAGTTTCAGAGAGAGCGTTAGGGAACGATTGACAAGAACGGCAGAAAGAAATGTAGTAGAAGAAGAACAGTTAGCTTTTAGAGGTCAAATTGTGAAGGCAGCAGAGGATCAAGTAGGTAAAAAGAAGAGGGCTAGTGGAAATCTTTGAGTAACAGAAAAGATATTGAAATTAACGGATCAAAGGAGAAAATAAAAATGCAGTAAATGAAGCAGGCAAAAGGGAATACTAACGTCTCAAAAATGAGATCGACAGCATGTGCAAAATGGCTTAGCAGGGATGGTTAGAGGACGAATGTAAGAATGTAGAAGCTTATATCGCTAGGGGTAAGATAGATACTGCCTATAGGAGAATTAAACAGACCTTTTGAGAATAGAGAACCACCTCTATGAATATCAAGAGCTCAGATGGAAAACCAGTTATAAGCAAAGAAGGGACGGCAGAAAGGTGGAAGGAATACATAGAGGGCCTATATAAGGGCAATGTACTTGAGGGAAATATTATGCAGGTGGAACAGGACGTAGATGAAGATGAAACGGGAGATATGATACTGCGTGAAGAGTTTGACAGAGCACTGAAAGACTTGAGTCGAAACAAGGCCCCTGGAGTAGACAACATTCCATTGGAACTACTGATAGCCAACCATGACCAAACTCTACCATCTGGTGAGCAAGATGTATGAGACAGGCGATATACCCTCAGACTTCAAGAAGAATGTAATAATTCCAATCCGAAAGAGAGAAGGTGTTGACGGGCGTGAAAATTACCGAACTATCAGTTTAATAAGTCACGGCTGCAAAATACTAACGCGAATTCTTTGCAGACGAATGGAGAAAATGGTAGAAGGTTACCTCGGGGAAGATGAGTTTGGATTCCGTAGAAATATTGGAACACGTGAGGCAATACTGACCCTACGACTTATCTTTTAAGATAAATTAAGCAAACCCACACTTCTAACATTTGTAGACTTAGAGAAAGCTTTTGACAGTGTTGACTGCAATACTCTCTTTCAAATGCTGAAGGTGCCAGGTGTCAATACAGGGAGCGAGAGGCTATTTACGATATGTACAGAAACCACAGATGGCATGAAAGGGAAGCAGTGATTGGGAAGAGAGTGAGGCAGTGTTGTAACGATCCTCGATGTTATTCAATCTATATATTGAGGTTTCAGTAAATAAAACAAAAGAAAAATTCGGAGCAGGAATTAAAATCCATGGACGAGAAATGAAAATTTGAGGTTTACCGATGACGTTGTAGTTGTGTCAGAGACATCAAAGAGCCAGGAAGAGCAGTTGAACGCAATGGACAGTGTCTGGAAAGGAGGATATAAGATGAACATCAACAAAAGCAAAACGAGGATAATGGAATGTAGCCGAATTACATCAGGTGGTGCTGAGGAAATTAGGTTAGGAAATGAGATACTTAAAGTAGTAGAAGAGTTTTGGCAATTGGAGGGCAAAATGATGATGGTCGAAGTAGAAAAGATATAAAATATAGACTGGATATGGCAAGGAAAGCGTTTCTGCAGAAAAGAAGATTGTTAATATCGAGATAGATTTGTCAGGAAGTCGTTTCTGAAAGTATTTGTATGGTGTGTAGCCATGTATGGAAGTGGAACATGGACGTTAAATAGTTTGGACAAGAAGAGAGTAGAAGCTTTCGAAATGGGGTGCTACAGAAGAATGCTGAAGATTAGATGGGTAGATCACATAACTAATGAGGAGGTATTGAATAGAACTGGTTAGAAGAGAAGTTTGTGGCACAACTTGACTAGAAGAAGGGATCGGATGGTAGGACATGTTCTGAGGCATCAAGCGATCACAAGTTTAACATTGGAGGGAAGCGTGGAGGGTAAAAATCGTAGAGGGAGACCAAGAGATGAATGTGCTAAGTAGACTGAGAAGGATGTAGGTTGCAGGAGGTATTTGGAGATGAAGAAGCTTGCATATGATAGAGTAGCACAAAGAGCTGCATCAATCCAGTCTCTGGACTGAAGACGACAACCAAAAGGACATGAGAACAACTGTCAGTAACTGTATGAGAGGAGCCGATTGAATCTGAGAGCGCAACGGCCTATTTGGCTAATTTCAGTGCTAATTAATCCAGAGACAGCGCAACCTTTCGAACTTTTTCATTAACAATTGTTTCTCAACACAGCCTACACTGTAACTTTCTTATAAGCTTTTCACGCTATTTCTGGCCAACCTGAACAAGCGGAGCAGAGCCGAGTAGCGCAAATGGTGGATCAATCTAGCGACGATAGGGGGCGAAAATAGGGAAATTCATAAGGACTATGGTAAGCGGAAGGTTATTACTACCCAGCATCTGGGAACGACGAAGCTGGTAGGCTGTTTGAATGTTACAGTCGTGAGCACAGAAGGTGGGAAAGGTCGTGGGTTGCCCGTTCTCTGCAGTAGAATAGGCGGAGAACTAATATAACGCCAGCGTACAATGCTGGTCCGGGCGCAAGTGTTACACTGCGTATTCTCATGCTGACCCAACACCATCGCCAATTATGTTTTCAGTGAGCGCACGAGATCGCCGAGACTGGACCGCACCAATGGGAACGTGTCGACTCGTCGGATGAGTGACGTTTCTTGGTATACGAGGTCGGTGGTCGTGTATGTATACGACGCAGTCCTCTCAAACGTCCGCTCGACCCACGGAAGCAGGTCGTGGGGGCAGTGTAATTCCATGGGGGACGTTGACACGGACCTCCATGGGACCTGTGGCAGTAATCAAAGGCGCCATTAGTACAAACGCCTACACTCCCAATCACTGAATACAGCTATATTATCCTACAAGGCCTCTCTCAGGAAAATTCGCGACGTCTGGAACTGGTCATGAATGCCTGCGTCCGATATCTCTGTGACGTTCGACTTTTTGATCACATTTCACCAGCATATGCAAAATTGTCCTGGCTGCGTGCAGACAAACGCAGAGATTTCCATACACTCTGTCTCATCTACTGCCTTATAAATGTACACTGTCCCTCATATCTCTCCTCGTCCTTAACGCTTATGTCGGAACAACATGACAGAAACACACCTTCCCATCATAATAAAATTCTCTCTGTTCCACTGCATCGCTCAGTCACCTTCTCCAAGTCCTTTACAGTAGCGGGAACCCGACTCTGGAATAACATCCGTCGTTATGTTAAAGAACTTAAAAACATGTCCGGCTTCAAAAAACAGTCAATGACGTTTCTACTTAAGCAACAGTAATGCCTTCCTCTGTACATGAATGCACTTCACCTCATTACTTCTTTCTCCCTCCTTAAATCTCCCTTCCCCAAAACTCGCTACACTAGTAAACATCTACTTTACACACCGAGATATTAATGTACATCTGCACAAATCTTCATTACTATTGCCAATTTTTCTCATGTTTATCATTACTATTCGATCTTTTTACTGTTATTATTATTGATTTTATCATAACTTGTATGTGTAGCACCTGTTGTAAAAATACTGCCAGCATTTTCTTTATTAGGTCTTAGTCATTATTCTTTATTCATATTGTCACTAGAGTAATCTAATTTTCTTATTTAAACCATTATCATGATGTGTGAAATGCTGCATGTGTGGAACACTGGTCCCATGTAACAGAGGGCCTGATGGCCCTAATCTGATCAGGTTAAATAAATAAATAAATAAATGATGGCTGCGGACTACATGAACACAACTGCAGGGCGCTTGGATCGCTATATTCTTGATGACTTCGTGACGGTGATGTTATCTTCAACACTTGTGTTGCAGTAGCCAGTGTCGTTCAGCAGTGCATACAGCATCGTGGTAGTGAACTTATCTGCGCTAGCAATTTCACCTTACGTTAACCTGCTGAAACACATGCTGGACACTATCGGGCAACACCTCCGCGCCTATAAAGCAGAACTTACCGAAATTGCGTGATCACTGCATAGACGTATGGTGTCATATACCTCCATAGACCTACGAAGGACTTTTCGAATCCATGCCACGCACGAACTATGTTCCAAAGGTAGACCAACAAGTAATTAAGATCGTGTATTGGCTTCTGTCTCGGGTTCTTCGGCCGACGTTCATCTAATGATTTTTCTGACGTTTCGCCAGCACGAGTGGCTGGCATTGTCAAAGCTTCACCCTCCATTGCCGGTGGTGAACTGGAGGCGAGCTCGCGGCCGCGGACTATATGTACCTGGCGCGCCAACGTCCGAGGGCTTCTCCGCGGTCATTTCCGATGCGGTTCTCCTCTTGCTACCTGCGACGGTCGTTCGCTGCAATACGGGCAGCCAGGATTCGTTTACCTTAAGGCTTTCCTCTTTCTTGTTGAAACTGTTCGCGTGTTTTTGGATTTCTACAGCTTCTCTGAACAAGCGCGTGTGATAGTGCTTCTCTACAGCCAGAACTTCCGTGTCGGCGAATTTTATTACGTGGTCGGTCTCATTCAGTGCGTGCTCTGCCACGGCCGATTTCTCCACCTGCCCCAACCTGCAATGTCGCTTATGCTCCTTGATCCTGGTGTTAATGGATCGTCCAGTCATTCCGACATAAACTTTTCTGCATGTACATGGTATGCGGTATATTCCCGACATTGCAAGTGGGTCTCTTTTCTCCTTCGCCGATCTAAGACACTCTTTGATCTTCCTTGTCGGTTTGAAAATCGTCTGTACGCCATGTTTGCGCAATATACGGCCGATTCTGTCCGTCACTCTGGGACTGTATGGCAGAAAGGCCGTACCCGACATTTCTTTTTCTGGTTCCTTACTTCGCCAAGTGTTTGGCTCTGTTACACTTCTAATATAATTTTTGGAGTACCCATTGCTCCTCAGACAGTTTCCAGGTGTTGCATTTCTCGTTTGAGGTGTTGCGGCTCACATATTCGTCCTGCTCTCGTTACGAGCGTACTAATCATGCCTCTTTTCTGGCTCGGGTGGTGGTTTGACAGTTTGTGCAGGTACCGGTCCGTGTGTGTCGGTTTTCGATACACGCTGTGTCCCAGGGTTTCGCCGTCCCTCGCTACCGGCATATCTCGAAAAGGCAGTTTCTTGTCCTTTTCTACTTCCATGGTAAATGTTATGTTGGCATGGAGGCTGTTCAAGTGTCTTAGGCAGTCACCGAGGACTGATGACCATAGATGTTAAGTCCCATAGTGCTCAGAGCCATTTGAACCATTTTTTTGTAGAAATACAAAAACACGCTAACAGTTTGAACAAGAAATGGAAAGCCTTAAGGTAAACGGATTGTGGCTTCCCGTACTGCAGCGAGCGTCCGTCGCAGGTAGCAAGAGGAGAACCGCACCGGAAATGACCGCGGAGAAGCCCTCGGACGTTGGCACGCCAGGTACATATAGTCTGCGCCCGCGAGCTCGGCTCCAGTTCACCACCGGCAATGGAGGGTGAAGCTTTGACAATGCCAGCCACTCGCGCTGGCGAAACGTCAGAAAAATCATTAGATGAACGTCGGCCGAAGAACCCGAGACAGAAGCCAATAGGCAGTTTGCCAACAAGTGGCCACGAAAGCCTCAACAATTTTGAATTAAGATCGTGGTCATAATGTTTTGGCTTATCAGTGTATCTTCATTAATCTTCTGTGTAGTGCTTGGTAGAGGATACTTCGTACAAGTATTAGAGATGTTCTATTCTATTCCAGTCTCATGCTATGATAAAAATTGTCTAATGATCCTGAAAGCGCTTTTAGCGTTTTTCCTAAGGTACCCATGGTCTGAGAGTAGCGTTTTTGATTAGAAATCCTCGGCCCCGGTTTGAGCTCCGCCACCGCTTAAATTTTGAATAAAATAATTATCATTGACGGCCAAAGACCTCCAGCATAAGAAGCACCTTTAATTAGGCAACAACCTTGTCAAAGAGGGCAGAGGCGGACAGAGTTTCAGGGCCCTCTCTTGCACTTCAGATGGGAAACTGCCCCTGAAGGCAGAAGAACCAGCAATGATCAACAGCAAGGGGATGCAAAAATCAATGAAAACCACTGCATTAAATAAAAATCAACTATACCAACAGGACATGTTGTCTTTAACTGAAAAAGTACCGTGATGATCTCTCCATTTGCAAAAGGTTTCGGACAAGTCCCCCATTCGGATTTCCGGGAGTGAACTGCCAACGGAGAGATTCAAATGGCTCTGAGAACCATGGGACTTAACTTCTGAGGTCATCAGTTCCCTAGAAATTAGAACTACTTAAACCCCTACTAACCTCAGGATATCACACAAATGCATGCCCGAGGCAGGATTCGAACTTGCGACCGTAGCGGTCACGCGGTTCCAGACTGAACCGCCTAGAACCGGTCGGCTACACCGGTCGACCAAGGGGGAGGTGATCATGAGAAAACGATTGAATAACCAATCGAAGGGAAAAAATTCTACGAGTCGGGGCGTGCAATGTCAGAAGTCTGAACATGGTATGGTAGCTAGAAAATCTGAAAAGGTAAATGCCAAAGCTCAGTCTGCATATAGTGGCGTCAGTTAAGTGAAATGGAAAGAAGTCAACGAATTTCTGGTTTGACGACTATAGGGTAATATCGACAGCAACAGAACATGGTATGACGGGAGAAGGACTCGTTACGAATACGAAGGCAGGGTAAAGAGTGTGTTACTGTGAACTGTTCAGTAATAGGGTTGTTCTCAACAGAATTGACAGAAAATCAACACCGGCAACTATAATTAAGGTATACATGGTGACGTCGTAAGCCGAAGGTGAGGAGAAAGAGAAAGTATATGGGGATATTCAATGGGGGAACACAGTACATAAATGCAGATAAGAATATTGTAGCCATGAGGGCTGTAATGCGGTAGTAGGGAAAGGAGCAGAAGAAACGGTTACTGGAGAGTATGGGCTTCGTAATAGCAATGAGAGAGGAGAAATACTGATTGAGTTGTACAATAAATTTTAGCTAGTAATAGCTCAAAGAAGTGGGATACGGTAGTACCAACGAATGAAGAGAGACGTTTGAAGTTCTCTGCTGCTATAGATACTGCGATAACGAATGGATGACTGGGCAGTTCCGTTGAAGGGGAATGGACATCTCTAAAAGGGGCAGTTACAGAAGTTGGAAAGAAAACAGAGGTACAAAGAAGGTAGCTGCGGAGAAACTATGGGTAACAGAAGAAATACTTCAGTTATTTATGAAAGGAGGAAGTACAAATATGTTCAGAGCAGTTCAGGATTACAAATATACGAGTATCTTTGAAGTGAAATAAATAGCAAGTGCAGAGAAGCTAAGGTGAAATGGCTGTGTGAGAAATGTGAGGAAATCGAAAAAGGACGATTGTTGGAAGTAATGACTGAGCATATAGAACAGTCGAACCAACCTTCGGTAAAATTAAAAGCAATGACGTTAACATTAAGAGTGCTATTAGAATTCCACTGTTAAATGCGGAGGACAGAGCGGGTATGTGAAAAGACATTGAAGGTCTGTGTGAGGTGGAAGGCTTGTCTGATTACGTGATTCATTTAGAAGAGATAGGGGATTCAATACTAGAAACAGAATTTAAAAGAACTCTGGAAAACTTAAGATCAAATAAGGCAGAAGGGATAGGGCTACGAGTGCACTGGGTTCTGTCCGCCACTCACGCCCCCCCCCCCCCCCCCCTAATTCCCATCCCGACACGATGTGTATCTCCACTGACAGTTCTGCCATCTGTCCTCTGTGAGTGGTTATAGCACGTTGGAGCCGAACATAAGCGATGGTGACGTTAATGCGAACGGACTGCGTGTGTGAGTGTCGTTGCTTGTGGTGTTTGCCTATTCCGCGCAGTTCGAGAGTGGACTAAAAGAGAAACAGTGTGAAGGTGGTTACATGAACCCTCTGCCAGGCACTTAAGCGTGATTTGCAGAGCAGCCATGTCGCTGTATATTTATAGCGGCAAATCGCGTAGTGGGAAACCGAGAGGTCGCGGGATCGAATCTTGCTCGGACTACAGATTCCTGACTCTTCGTTTTAACCGATCCATCAACTCTCAGCACTGTCAGGAGCCACCAGAAACAACGCTTGGTTCAGATTGCTTGTTAAACTGTAGGTTACTTTTCGCCGTTTGGATTACAGGGAGGTAGGTTAGGGACATGCAGGTCGACAAAGTGGCGTTCACTAGAAAGGATTGCGCCATACCATTGAACCACACGAAATTATTATTATTATTATTACCTATATACATAACTTAGTTCGTGTTGAACCCTCAGAGCACGAGTCCTATTCGCGCTTGTCTGTTTTTGATAATGTTCCATACACGAGATATAAAACGGAAAAATCATAAAAATCGCACAGTCTTCTTCAAATACAGTTTCTCTAAGTGACGCATCAGAAATTCGCAAGAGCAAAGGAGTCTTTAAGATTCCATTTCAATTCCGTGGCAATAAGTTACACTTTCATATGGGCAGTGACTTGCGTTAAGAAGGAAGTCTGCTGTGGCTAAGCCATGTCTCCGTTGTATCCTTTCTTCAAGAAGTGCTAGTTCTGCTTGGTTCGCAGAAGAGCTTCTGTGAAGTTTGGAAAGTAGGAGACGAGGTACTGGCGGAAGTAAAGTTGTGAGGACGGGGCGTGAGTCGTGCTTGGGTAGCTCAGGCGGTAGAGAACTTGCCGGCGAAAGGCAAAGGTCCCCAGTTCGAGTCTCGGTCCGGCACACGGTTTTAATCTGCTGCACGATAGCTTACAGCCATGAGGATAATGTGCTTGTCATGTCGAGTGCTAGTGATACGAGGCCGTTGGGATCCAACACGGCTTTCCGTATTACACTCCTGAACCCACCGATTCCATATTCTGCCAACAGTCATTGGATCTCGAGCAACGCGAGCAACAATGTCACGATATGATTAACCGCAATCGCGATAGGCTACAATACGACCTTTATCAAAGTCGGAGACGGCATGGTACGCATTTCTCCCACTTACACGAGGCATCACAACATCGTTTCACCAGGGAACGCTGGTCAACTACCGTTTGTGAATGAGAAATCGGAAACTTTCCTCATGTTAGCACGTTGTAGGTGTCGCCACCGGCGCCAAGTTTGTGTGAATGCTCTGAAAAGGTAATCATTTGTGTATCACAGCATCTTCTTCCTGTCGGTTAAATTTCGCGTCTCTAGCACGTGATTTTGTTGTGTAGCAATTTTAATGGCGAGTAATGTAGTTCTTTTAGGTAGGCAGCCGAAAAATATTTCGTTACGAAGTTAATATGGCTAAAGTCTTCTGTTGATATCATATTTTGGAGTTGAAACAAAGCTTTTGAAAATAGAATACTGTGTCAGCTTGACTTGATTTTTATATTGAAAGAATGCAGTCTCATGCAGAAGATGAAAGGAACCTCTCAAACAAAATGAGGTAACCTTGCGGGAGCAAGTTATGGCGTATCCGAAATTGGAAAAAAGGACCTGTGGAAGGAGAGTCTCCGGGGGCGCTCCAGGCCGGCGGCTGCGGCGTCCTACGCCGTCGAGTGTGTTGCTGGTGCGACACCTTACGGCGCCTCCCTCATCGACGTCTCCCAGCCGCACGCGTAACTTAGAGGTGAGGCGAGCGGCGGCTGCGGGAAGTGAGAGAGGAAGCGTTCGATGGCTGATCCGGGAGGGGGGGGGGGTGTCGCCGCAGGAAATATCGCCGTAATAAAGCTGAGAGGCCCGGCTGAGTTGTGGCTGCGCGCCGTGCGGACGGCGGCTACACCGGTTTAGGAGCCGCGCGGCGATCCATCAGCCGCCGGTGCGGCGCCGTCTACCGGGAGCACCTGCGCAGACACCTGCCGGAGAGGGAAGCGGCTGTGTCCCTGTTTACTGGAGTTACAGGCTTACTGATCTTGATGGCTTGCACGGTGTCTCCTGTGTACGAACTTCTCATGCTTCCATTCCACATCATGGCGGTTGCACCTGTTATTAATGTAACTGCGTTTCACGTTTGCAGTACCTTTTTTCGCGCTAACGTTAACTTGTGACCTTGCAATGTTAATCATTTAAATAAATAATACAGACGAATGTAACACCAAAATTTAATTACTCTACATTAATTAATTTTTCGTGTTGCGAATTTTTTCCGTCATTTTACGTAGGAAAAATGCCTCAGAAATTTGTGGTGGTTGTTTCAAGGTGAAGACACTATCAGAGAATATAAAAGAACGGAATATACACTGATACCGACAAAATGATGGAGTGAAGTTTTTCCAGAGCTGCACTCATATGTCGAAGAATCGCTTAATTATGATCTAGGAAAATGCAACCATGTTACGCGGTTAATTAGAACTTGCAGTCAGGGTATAAATTCACTAAGTAAAATTCGATAAAGGTAGAGTAAGCTTTAGATTGCAAGATTTCAGTGACGATTGCTGCCGAAAGTTTCCCGTAAATACATTTCTATAACTGCTTTCGACTACTGAGTTAATGATAAACTTATAGCATTTTATTGCTCCTTTCCTTTACAGGTTTCGGTCATATCGTTGATCCTTAGGCGACTACTATGCGCTTACTTGTCGAGGTAATAGTTGCTGTAGCAAAGCAGCTTATATCACTTAATAAAGGCAAGGCCTCCGGTCCAGATTGTATACCAGCCAGGTTTCTTTCAGAGTATGCTGATACAATAGCTCCATATTTAGAAATTGTATACAACAGCTCGGCCACAGAAAGATCCGTACCTAAAGACTGGAAAATTGCTCAAGTCACACCAATACCCAGAAAGGGAAGTAGGAGTAATCCGCTGAATTACAGGCCCATATCACTAACGTCGATTTGCAGTAGGGTTTTGGAACATACACGGTATTCGAACATTATGAAGTACCTCGAGGAAAACGATTTATTGACACATAGTCAACACGGTTTCAGAAAATATCGTTCTTGTGAAACACAGCTAGCTCTTTATACTCAAGAAGTAATGAGTGCTATCGACAGGCGATGTCAAATTGATTCCATGTTTTTAGATTTCCAGGAGGGGTTCGACACCTTTCCTCACAAGCGTCTTCTAACCAAACTAGGTGCCTATGGAATATCGCCTCAGTTGTGCGACTGGATTCGTGATTTACTGTCAGAAAGGTCACAGTTGGTATTAATAGACGGAAAGTGATCGAGTAAAACAGAAGTAATATCCGGCGTTCCCCAAGGAAGTGTTATAGGACCTCTATTGTTTCTGCTATACATTAATGACATAGGAGACAATCTCAGTAGCCGTCTTAAATTGTTTGCAGATGAGGCTGTCATTTACCGTCTTGTAAAATCATTAGGCGACCAAAATGATTTAGATAAGACGTCTGTATGGTGCGAAAAGTGGCAGTTGACCCTGAATAAAGAAAAGTGTGAAGTTATTCACATGAGTACTAAAAGAAAGCCGCTTAATTTCGATTACGCGATAAGTCACACAAATCTGAAGGCTGTAAATTCAACTAAATACGTAGGGATTACAATTACAAATACCCTAAATTGGAACGATCACACAGATAATGTTGTGGGTATAGCAAACCAAAGACTGCGATTCATTGGCAACAGGTCTACTAAAGAGACTCCTTACATCACGCTTGTCCGTCCTATTCTGGAGTATTGCTGTGCGGTGGGGGATCCGCATCAGTTGGGACGCATGACATTGAAAAAGTACAAAGAAGGGCAGCTCGTTACGTATTATCGCGAAATAGGGGAGATAGTGTCATAGACATGATACGTGAATTGGAGTGGCAATCATTAAAACAAAGGCTTTTTTCGCTGCGACGGGATCTTTTCATGAAATTTCAATCACAATTTTTCTCCCACTATTGCGAAAACATTCTGTTGGCACCCAACTGCACAGGGTGAAATGATCATCACGATATAATAAGAAAATCAGGGCTCGCACAGAAAAATTTAAGTGCTCGTTTTTCCCGCGCGCCGTTCGAGAGTGGAACGGTTTAGACACCGCTTGAAGGTGGAACGGTAGAGAGACAGCTTGAAAGTGGTTCATTGAACCCTCTTCCAGGCACTTTAATGTGAATTGAGGAGTATTCATGTAGATGTAGATGTAGATGTTGTTGTCAGTGTGATGATATGAATGAAAATATGTAGGTTATTTCCGAAACACGCTATTTTCTATGTAGCGCGAAATAGGTCGTCGCTTACCACCATAGTGTACTTTTTTATCACGTATGTTTAACGTGCGTGGGTCACCATTAATGCTTCGATGGTAAACAGCCTGTTTGATTCTGTTCCTGTCAACGTATGAATAAGATCGGCGTTCTGTTTATCTGTAGCTGAGGCTCTGTAACCCTTCCAGTGGTGATTTAAAGAACCGTCACGTAATGTTTTCGGATTGACCTTTCTCGCTTTTCGTCGCTGAGAATTGCGAAGTAAGGTGAAAGGGAAATATGATTTAGTGTGCCTACGTACCATTAATATGCAGCTGAGATTCCTCAAAGATTCACGAAAAACTAAACTTCGTTGAACCCATGCATCAGTTCAAATATTACGCGTTTTTGACTGGTTCAACAAATTGTACTCCTTAAAATGAACAGACGTTGAGTGGTGTGTCACTCGTTCTATACCGGGCGTCGTCATTTGTGAAATGTACATATTGAGATTAATGGTTATCTCAACTCCAACAATGGACTAACAATGGAATTAGACTATTCATCGTGAAAGCAACGCAACATATAAGGGGAGATCAAGATGTATCCAACGAAGGCCGTGCAGTCCAGGATCGATATGCCAATCAGGCAAAATCGCCATGAGCACTGAGGGAATCACACCACTGATGCACCAGGTTGAATCGCTAGGGTCGCAGGTTCGAATCCTGCCTCGGGCATGAATGTGTGTGATGTCCTTAGGTTAGCTAGGTTTAAGTAGTTCTAAGTTCTAGGGGACTGATGACCTTAGAAGTTAAGTCCCATAGTCCTCAGAGTCATTTGAACCATTTTATCTATAGCGCGGGTGCCCGAGTGTCTTCTGCTTGACGTAGCTTCTGCGTTACGACATTTGCGACATGGGGCGTGTGTTATCTTGAATCAGCAGCACCCCTTGTGACAGTTTTCTGCAACTCTCGTTTTCGACAGACACACTGTATCCTACACACTATTCATTCTTCAATGGGTGTCTACCGGTGTTTGTCCTTCGACATACAAGAAAAGAATAACAGCACGTAGGTCTCGTTTCGCCATATGTAATAATAAGGTCTCTGCATTTACGGCCCGCACCTTGGCAAGACACTAATATCACATTAATCACTTACCTGTATATCGGTATTCATATACTGCCGAAGAAGGTAGTACACTTGGGAAAAGTTTTGATCCAATCACGGTTTGTGCCACCAGGGGTATAGTAGTAGTCGTATAGCTATCAGTGCTCATGTCGTTCCAACCTTTAACAAGGAATGCTCACAGCCAGAATATTCAGTGTGGTGCAGATTTCTGAAGCATGCAGGCAACTATGACACGAAGACGCACTCGTGCTTTCTACAGCCAACTGAGCGAGTTTGAAAGACGTCAGATTGAGTGGCGGGGCGGTCCTTTCGGAGAGTAGCCACACAGGTTGGACGTGGTTCGGCAGTTGCGCAGTAGTCATGTGAACACCTCACAGCCGTAGCCTAGATTCTTGAAGTCCACACAGCAAAGGCGCCCTCCCCCTTCCCCTCCCCTATAATCATCGTATTGAAAGGACAACATTGGCAGATAATACAGGTACCACAGTACAGATAAAGAGGGTTTGTGAGGCTAGACGCGTCAGACTGTTGCGAACCGATTGTTAGCTGTGTGACTACAGGTACGAATACCTCCAGCTCGAATTTCACTGACGCCATAGCATCGGCGTGCACGGTTCCACTGGCGCCCTCTCAGAGGGTCGCTTGGGAGATGGAATGGCGCGCTGTGGTCTTCGGCGATGAAAGCATTTTGTGCCCGCACGCAAGTGATGATGGTTTGCGCGTACTACGTAGACCAGGTGAGCGCTGTCTCGTAGAGTGCAATCACTGGCTTCACCCCAGTCTTTGCAGTCTTGTTTGTGGTAAGTTACAACTCACATTCACATTTGGTGTTCCTGTAGGGGACGATGGCCAGCGCTCGGTACGTTCAGAACGTTGTTATACCAGTCCGTTTGCTGTTCTTGCAACATGAACTAGATGATCCAACAGGCTAATACTCACTCACACACTGCTCCTGAGACTGAACGTGCTCGGCAAGACGTGCAGCAACTTTCCTGGCCAACACGATCTCCTCCGGACTTCTTTCCAGCCGAGCACATGGGTGATGTGACGAGACGAGAAGTGATTGAAGCAACTCGCCAACCAACAACTCTTACAGAACTACGTGAACAGTAGGCCTGGCATTGTGTGTCCCAGAACCGTATTCGCCATCTGTACGACTGACTGGCAAAGTTATCGCGTACATTGCCGTCCGTGGAGGGTACACCACGCACCAATGTTGGTGTTTCAGCTTGGGTCGAGGCCTGGTACATCAGAACGGTTGTGCTGCTGATCTGTAAATGTAATCATCCATACGTACTCTTGCAACAATAAATCCTGAGCGACCTGGAAATCTCTATAGGGGTGCACTATATTTTTTCCGGCAGGTTAGACCCTACCCGCATCGGAATCACGCTAGGAAGATATAAACCGCAACAACACCCTCAAACGGAAATTTTTTGATTGCCCGTTACACAGTCTTTCTTAGTAGGTACGTGTAGGAATTCTACAACTTACACGGAGGAAATTGCAATACCTGTTCTGTTACAAAGAATAGTGACGTGTTTCGGATCACTTGCGAAGAAGCATGCTGAAGTTAAAGTGGTTATGGACATCTAATGTAAAACTGTTATCTTACGCACTTAATGGTAACTTCAGTGTGAAAACAAGAGAAATATTGCAGAGTACAAATAATTATAACAATAAGGTGCATGAATCATCACAAAAATTGTACATAATCATTACTTTAAAAGGAACAAGCGTCTCGAACACAACTACGAGCTCGAGAGCAGACTTAGTACTTACTAGCAAAGGAACGAAAACCCAGTGCATCGGCTTTGGGAGCATTACTCAAATTACTGGTTAGTCTCATTCATAGGTCAGGATGCGCGGAAATTAAATTGCATTATTTAAATTTTAAAGTCTGTTTCCAGGAGCACGCAGTGGATATCTCTTCCCTTTTTTCACCTTTTACGTTTAATGTGTACGCTATTACCGTCTCAGGCTGTAGTGTAATTATCTTCTTGTTCGCCACTTGACTAAGAAACGGTCACTGTAAACTTGTAGCGCATTCAGATTGAAATGGCGGGTTCTTGTCTAACTTTCTGCCGAACTCTTGCGTACTGAATACGCCTTTCTCGTTTTAATGTTTCTCAAATGGTTCGGCAAAACCGTTAAGGGACTATAACAGATGAACTGAGACCTAGCAGTCTCTTTAATTGAACTCAGTTACACTCACACGAATTAAGTTACGACTGCCAACGATACCTGTTTCCTGTAGCAGCTAAGTTCTGAAACTTTGCACTTAATTAGAACCGCACATGGTTCAGCGCTAATCCAGTGTGTTTCATAACCTTACCTTGCTTGAGTGTCCAGGAACAGTTAACTCATCTTGTAAGGAGTAGCAGAGAGGAAAGTAGTGGCGCCAACCAAGGGGAAAATATTCATACTGGGTTATAAAGCTGGGTGTGTTAGTTGCATGGGATGTTAGGAAAAAAGTTAAGAGGCACAGTAAAACCAGTCAAAAAGTTGTTGAGATAAAAAATTACAGAAAGTAGTAGCATCCATGGAAGGCCCTTGAAACACAGTATGCTACATGTCCATTTTTTTCTAAAAGGCCACGTACCACACTAAAACTCCACTAAAATAAACACCTCCTAAATTAATTCCTAGCTACAAATGAGAGTAAAATTACGGTTAATGTCAGTGATTGCCATACAAGCTACCAAATTTCCGTAGTAATTTCTTATTCTGAGAATTTGTTTAATGTACAGTGGCGGATCCTATAGACTGTATGTTGAGCAGAGGCCAGCAGAATAGGGGAGAGCGAGTCAGTGACCAGACACTGAGAGGAGAGGGGGGAGGGGGTGCAGTCTTCTTCAAAGGAAAAGCAACGGGAGGAGAAGCCATGTAGGAGTTGGGATACGTATACTGCGTGGAGCCCAACCTCCGCTTGGGAGCCACTGTCCGTTTTTGTGCCATAAACGACGGAGAGCTATTTTGCACTGTTTTTAACGTGGGGAGTCCGTCTGCGTCAAGGAGAAGTGTTGCGAGCTGACAGCGACAGGTAGCACAGTACAGCAGTGTCCTGCATCCAGCAGGAAGCCCATTTTCTTGGAACCGCTACCTTTGGATAATATAAATAAATTCTGGAGTGGGAGAACCGAACTCGCTTGTGTGTATCCGGACAAGGCCTCGTTGGCTGAAACGCGAAACAGGACAGGTGATAGGAGTCAAACGTTCGTTTCTGAGCTCCAGCGCTAGAAACCCCAACGATTGGTAAATTATGTTAAAACTGGGTATGGAAGGAAGACTGTTACGTTCTTCATATAAATGTAGTTGGTCGGCATTAGGAAGAATCACTGTCATTGTTGATCACAATCATACACAAAAGTCACTCTCAAAAAGATAAACTCCTGCTCCTTGCTGGGGGAACTCTCTGGAGACGGACATTGATTCTGTGCTCTCAGAGGGAAGCAGGCTTCACAGAAGAGTATGTCGATATCTCATCTGTAACCTGACAAGTGTCCATAAAAAAACTGGAACAGATAAATTAATAAAACATCCGAAAAACATTGATACTTGCGTCCATCTATCTTGCCGTGCTGGCAGATAAATCAATGGAGAGTACACACATTACGTGATGAAATGTAATACGAAATTCACCACTAGGTATTACGAGGTCAGGACCTCCCAGAATAAAAGGAGGCAGTGATATTCTGTTGTCAATATAGAGGCATTAACAGAAACGTGGGCAGGTATGGAGAGCTGTTTGAATTCGAACGTGGACTACTCATCAGACGTGATCTGGGTAACAAATGCATCAGGGAAATTTGATCCCTTCTAAAGTTGCCCTTGTCTGCTGTTGGTGATGACACTGCGAAGTTGAAAGCCGAAGAAACAATCACAATTAGACAAAGTCT
This sequence comes from Schistocerca serialis cubense, assembly GCF_023864345.2. Lineage (NCBI taxonomy): Eukaryota > Metazoa > Arthropoda > Insecta > Orthoptera > Acrididae > Schistocerca > Schistocerca serialis. Next base: position 1,145,694,109 of record NC_064639.1, on the reverse strand, counting down.
AGGCAGACTTGACGAATAGACGGACAGGGGCCGTCGAGTATCCTCGCGGGTAGTTTAAAAAAATCGCACTAAACCAGCGGAAGAAATCACTCCTGAATTTTAAAATGCTACCATCAGTCCAGTTATCACAATGGCTGTGCGCAGCGAGTTAATATCACTGGGGCACAGTGGTCGATCACCCACACATTTAGTCAACGCAAAGTGGCTCTTGAGGTGTAGTAAGGTGTGAAGCCACTGGCTAGTGGACAGAAACGATTACTTCAGAAGGACGAATCACGATATACCTTGTGGTAATGCGGTGGGAGTGTTTGGGTCCGGCAAATACCTAGAGAACGATGCCTGGCACCATGTGTGGTGTCAACTGTGAAGCACGGAGGAGACAGTGTTAAGTAAGGGAGTGTTTCTCGAGATTAGATCGTGGTCCGCTGATTGTGCTTAAGAAAACGTTAAATGTCGAAGAATATGAACACTTTTAAAATATTGTGTACTGAGTACTGTAGAGGAACAGTTCGGCGACGATGACTGTATCAGCATGAGAAACCACCTTTTACAACACAGCAGCGGTAAGACAAAGGTCTGTGTGGAGTGTCCTGCCCCGAACTGAACGCAATGGAATACCATTGTGGTGAGACAGTAGAGCGAAAAACCAGTGCAAAGTTACAAACTATTACATTTTATTCATTCTATGACTATTTTCGGGCCGAAACTCATTTTCAAATCATCCTAACATTGTCGAAAATGGCATTTCCGAAGATGTCAAGAATGTGCAATGAACATGTACAGTGCATGAGTTCAAACATCGGCTTCGCTCCAGACTCCATTGTCCAATTTCACTACCTTCTTTGGTTTCGGCTCCTGAGGGAAAATGGACAGCTGTTCCTACACACATACTCAGACACCTCACTTAAAATGTCCCCAACAAAGTTGAATCCGTTAGTAAAGCGAAGATTGGACGCAGCCCATAAAATGTCCACTGAAAGGCGTCCAATGCTTTTTATCATACAGTGTGTGCCTCGGTATTAAGCACATTTTTTTCTCTTAACCGTTTACCATGTCCAGCCGAATTTGTAATGTTCATAATATGAGGGAGTAATTACAGAGTGTTCAAAGATAAGTCCTCCTCTCCTTGTAACTCGAGATAATCAGCAAGCTCGAGTTTAGAGCCATCCCGAACAATGACCAACAACATGATTTGTTATAGAGCAGTACAGTGTTCGAAGGCATGTGGCCCCGTACACTAATATTGCAGAGGCGACATTGTAACAACCACGTTTAACCACTCTCCCGTACTTGTTAATGCACACTCAGGCAAAGTTATGGCATTCCAATTCAGACCTTAGACAGATGCTATGCGCAAGAGACTGCTTCTGACCAGGAACGCCAAGACACGGGCCTCAGTAGCTCCTGATTTTATTCCATGGAAACTGTATGCTGTGAAACTGAATGTTAGCAATGCACTGAGGATTGCATTTCCAGCGGGAAGAACTGTGAGCAGTAGTTCGTGTCGCCGTAGGTGGTCTATCACAGGACATCGAACGCTTTTTCGATTCCAAGAAGAGACGCCTGTAACAAGGAAGAGGTCTGTGGTGCAATGGGACATGGTAGCGGTCTAATAACAGCAGACTATCACGGTATTAAGTAATAACATTGTTATCTGAAAGCCGACAAGCATCTGAGATCGTAGATCCGAATTTGACACCATTCAGATTTTCTTCTCTGTCATTTTCATCGTGTACTGAGCTGACAGATTTTTAAGGTACCCATGACAGGGAACCGTGCGACTGCTACGGTCGCAGGTTCGAATCCTGCCTCGGGCATGGATGTGTTCGATGTCCTTAGGTTAGTTAGGTTTACGTAGTTCTAAGTTCTAGGGGACTGATGACCTCCGATGTTAAGTCCCATAGTGCTCAGAGCCATTTGAACCATACACATGACTATCAGTTTTTAAAGATTTGGACAAGTTTCAGAATGGAATAAGTTAACAAGCGAAATAGCAGAGAGCTGTTACAGTATATGTCCGTATTATAATATGAACTGGACTAAAATATCTCTAAGAACATTGTGAGATATAGCCTGGTGCCAGATAGGAGAAATAAAGGCTGTTTACCGCCAAGTTAATTTTGTTGAAGACTTCACAACTAGTTCCGAAGTTATAAGTGCAAAATCCATAACGATTAACAATGGATACCCGGGAACGAAAGCGATATACGGTGCTGGGAATATTTTATGTCGCTTCAGCGAAAGGTTTAGAGCAATAGTAAACAACAGGATTATAGAATATAAAGGTCATTGTGAACAGAAACCGACGAACTAGCCGGCGTTAAACGGAACTGATCGTATCTCCGGTTTTAATGATATTCATGCGCTCTTCGGAACTAGTAATTAGTATTGACGTTTATTCGGGAGAACAGTTCGTATAATCGAGCGCGGTAATTGCTTCGACCATAAACAGAAAAGCTTTAGAATGAGCGGTGGATGAGCACTGATTTTGTGAGCGTTTACGCAGTGTTAAAAAGACGGTGTACGCTACAGGTGCAGCGCTGATTTCATACAGTTATGGCGCAATTACTGCTGAGTACGGCGAAGCACTGTGTGACGTCAAAGCTTTCATCCAAAGATGTGTTATATTAGATGATTTGCTACGATACTGGGCCACAATGTATCGAGCATGGGAGGAAGGTGTGTACTCCAGTACGACTGTTGACGGCTAAATAATATGCGCATTATACAGGAAGTAATGTATACAACAGGAAGCAATGTGACCAGTTGAAATTATGCAAGACTAGGCATACTGTTATAAATTTTAATGCTTCGATGTATTCTTTGTCACATAAAAATCTTAGATCTGTGGCACAGTCAGAGAGCCTCTTTGAAGTTTGGAACATGCACGTGAAACAGAGGGAGACTGGTGACTTCCGTCAGTCCGAGGCGTGTGCTCATATTGATTTTGGGCTTCACTCCTAATGGTAAGCTGGGATCGCATGCCCAGAACAATTTCTAAAATGTCGTTGATGTACGTTTCCCAGATGGCTTCGATGCAATTATCTCCGACGAAATGTAGGTGGAGACATCAAACATCATCTACGACACCTACGGCTGTACTATGAACTCACTTTGAAGTATGTGACAGACGGCTGCTGCACCAATAGAAAACTCATAAACATTTTGACTTAAGTGTCTTAACCATTGCACTGTACCATGTATTAAGGTTTCTTTTGGCTCCTTTCATGGATGGAGCGTGGGAAAAAGACGTTTACTCCTGTACGATATCTATGGTACCGATTGCTTGATTACTGAATAATATGTGGAGTCCTACGCCCACTGCAGGTTACTGGAGTTTTCTACGATGTTTCTAGCGAGATGTACCTTGTCCCCCTTATAAAGGTTGCCACAGATTTCAACTAACGTGTAACATGGACAAACAAGCATCTGACAATCTGAATGAGTGCTTCTAGTCCGACTTGATTTGGATCCTATACACTTCACCCTTTGTGTCCCAACAGGACGGGAAAAAATAAAAATAAAAATTATATTTTTAAAATTATTCACACAATTAACCAATATTGTCATGGTAAGCAAAAAATGAAAGAAGAAATTGGCGATGAGTAAACAATAAATTGTTTTAAGGTGGTTGCACGTCAGCTTACAAACATAAAATTTTTCGGAAAATAGTCTTTATCATCTTAGAAAGCAACGAATATAACATGAAACAGGCAAACGGTACACTATCAGTTGTTTTAAAGTGGCTTCACTTTAGAACCACTGGGATATGTAGTTTTGCATCACCCATCATTTCAAGCGATATACTTGAAAGCAGATTCGCATTTTCCCTAAGCTAGAAGCGACATCTCAAAACTTCCATGAACACATAACGCCCAACAGAAATTATAGTCCTAAATAACAAGAAAAATTGGTCTAAAATTTAATGAACTTTACATCACAACTACATAATGACCCAGTGGTTTCATTTTGAAAATACTCACGAAGGCAGTAGTACAAACTCAGTATTACGTTATAACAACTTAGATATAGATAATTTCACTGATATCCTCAGTAGGGATACTACAAAAAAGCCCCATGTCGTAATATCCTACAAGCACGTTGTACAATCTCCGTGCCGACTGTTGCTTCAACGCTATAAGTGACTGCTACAACGCATTTAATACGTAGAAGTACCTCATTGTGCCCTGTCTTGCGGTATCAGCGGTGATTTCATGCGAATGGCACTGGTACTCAAAAACAATTATTAAAATGGTGATTTCCGGCAGAAACCACTGGGGTTCAAAAGGTTAAACAATATTTAAGTGTGATATGTGCAACTGTTGTGTACAAAATGTCTTGTGGACGAACTGCAGTTTTCGCAAATCTTGCCGATGAATCTAAGCCTGTCGTTTATTTTACCTACAGCTGAGCTTATATGGATGTTCCGCTTCACATTTTTAATGCTGTCAACTGCCAAGTATTAGTATGACACGAATGAATCTGGGAACGATTCATTAATCCAACAGTTAAACAATATTAAATTTTTATGTATATTTTCTACGTTAACGGTTAGCTGCTAGTATTTGCTCCAGGTTGATATTTCGTCGAGATCTAACTGGATACTACTACAATTGGTAGCAGACAGAAGTTTCTGATAGATAACTACATCATCTGTGGAAAGTTGATTTTAAGATTACAGTTAATACCCTCCGCTGTGTCGTTAATGTATAACATGAACACTGATACTGATATTATACTCCCGTGAGGCACGTTTCTTACACCACTGTTACAGTTTGTGACATCCTGGTGTATATTTGATACAGTAGTTTATTTTAGCTCGTGTCACCACTACACTATCCACCATGTACTTTTGAATCTGACGTATACTTTAAACCTGTACTGCCACTATGATGTGCACATACTGTCTGTTTTTGTATTCACTTCTCTCCATATGGCTAACCATTTAATTTCTTTTTCATGCTATATACTTTTCAAGCTTAGCTAGAGTAATGTAAAGGTTATAAGAGTCAATTACCTGCATAATTTTAAAAACTGCAATATGCTAGAGAAACTACATATTGGCCTTTTGGGATGCATGTTGTTTTCATAAAGATTATTAAAAGCAAAATTTAACAGGCAACGTGCTATCCTGTTCCAGAATTTCCTGAAGTCTCAAGAAAAAGACGCCTGCGGCACCAACGAAGATGAACAAATTTTTTACGAGTTTACCGTCTTAACTACTGCACGGCTCACATGGTTGTCAGTGCGTTGTTTGTCCTTCTGTTAGTTGCTGATTCTGTCTCTTGTACGGTATGTAGAAATGGCGCGGAATAAGCTAATTTATACGTCATTAAGTTAATTTGCTTTAAAGTACGGTTGCGCGATAGCTAGAAAATAGCAGAATATTGAGTTCTGTAACAGAATTAAGCGTCTAATAACTTTCTAAATAAAAGGTCTTCTATGCAGTAGAAGCCGTTCCTCAGGAGAAACACTGTTATATTTCTTTCAGACATAACGTAGTTGTCTGACAGTCATTTAACAGAATATAGTAAGCGATGAAAATGTTTTGGTAGCATTATGCAATCCTTAAATGAAGAGCGAGGAAGCTAAGGTATACAGATTCTGTAGGTGTGGACGTTCTTCTAGACTACAACGTAAATAAACTTTATGAGAGAAAGTATGTACTGTGCTACTAATAAGTAAATCTTTAACGGTTGTGCCGGCCGGAGTGGCCGTGCGGTTCTGGGCGCTGCAGTCTGGTCGCAGGTTCGAATCCTGCCTCGGGCATGGATGTGTGTGATGTTCTTAGGTTAGTTAGGTTTAAGTAGTTCTAAGTTCTAGGCGACTGATGACCTCAGAAGTTAAGTCGCATAGTGCTCAGAGCCATTTTAACGGTTGCCTGCGATACAATCGTGGTGAACGCCACATATTATTCCAGCAGTATTCTTCTGCGCGATTAAATTTTTCTTTCTCAAAGACAGGTTACTCAAGAACGTAATTCTATGACATTCTTGATTGATATGAAACAGAAAAATTCTCGTCGAATTGTACATCCAAAATTTCTGAAGTTTATCTTACTTTCCACTCACGGCCATACTAATATTTCATGACTGAATATATAACTGTTTATGTCCACAATTGAATACGTCACGTTGTTTTTGTAGCTGCTGTGGTCTTAAGTCAGAAGAAAACTTTAATTCAGCCACCAATTCTAGTCTATCCTCTGCAAACCTGTACATCTCTGTATAACTGCCGTAACATCCATTCATTGCTGTGCTCAAGCCTTGATCTCCATCTAAAACTTTAAAGTTTTAACCACTCTCGCCCCTCCCCCTCCCTCCGACACACGTCACCCGCCAATACCAAACTGAAGCTTCCGATAATTCTACTTCTTTACAAGGCTACACTCTAAACATATACCTTCAAGAAGGGACATCATAACTTTAAAACATTTTCGAAATCTATGAAAAACGATCTCCACGTCCAAGATTTGAAGGCCTAAGGGATGTCTACCGGCCCCCGTGTCATCCAATGCCCTGTAGAGTCTTGTGGATGTGGCATGAAGGGGCCTGGTCGGTGTACCGAGTGAAGCAAAGCCATATTGTAAAAATAAGTGTTCCTGAATTCAGTGAATGAATAAATTGTTTTTACAAAATGAACACTGAAATGATTTCCATCGGAATTTACTTTCTCTATAAAGGGTTTGAATAAATATATATATATATTAATCTTACTGAAAAATGCCCTTAGCGATGCATGAAACAGCTGAGAAATGATGGTAACTGCCACATGAGTACAATTCTTTCACACGTTATTGGAAATACAGTCGACATAGGCATTACTTTTTATTCTTGACAGACTAATGTTTAATATTTTTTAACCTAATCAGTGTTGATATTTGTCGTGTAAATTGGGATCGAGTTGCGTAATTGCCTTCATAAGTGAAAGCTATCTGGTGTTTCAGAATAAATGTCTGTAATTCTTGAGTAGACACGACATAATTTCGAAGATGACGTCTGTCATGTAAAGTAGACCTACATTTCTTTTTGATTTAAATAATGACAAACTGAACGAATTACTTATTTTTTACGCTTTGCACAACAGAAATGTATTCTCATTTTCAAGTGCATTTGTTTACATCATTTTATTGTGATGTTTGCGTGTGTGATTTTCTGCTTCTCTTGGACTGCAGTTGTCATTTTTGTGTTGTACTGCAATCAAAAAATCGGACGAAAGAAATCTTGGAATATATGTTAATGTTAGAGACAGTGTTTTTGTTTGTCTTCTCACATGTATTGTGCCTCCTCCGCAATACGGAATATCACACCCACGTAAATTGTCACTAACACTGTTTGTTCCTGTAATTAAAACATGCTATAGAGATCTTTTTCATTATTTAAATCATTAATGAAGCAGTTGCAGAATTTACAAAAGCATCTATTGCGGTGAACGAAATTAAGAAATTATATTTCTTGCGCTGTTCGAACAGGATCAAAAACAGCTTTCAATGACCTGTCAAGAACCTGCTGTTTTTTATTTGTAATTTAAGGGGTACAATTGACTGCTTCCTCTGAAAGCCTATGTAAAGACAAAAACAGACGTTAAAACTCCACACATTGTATTTAGTGAAAAGATGCTCGTGAACGTCAAGGCGGAAGAACTATGGCAGGTCTTGAAAGACGGGTATTCTGTGTGCCTAGTCGTGAAGGAAGACGCTTGCCCCACTGAATTTATACCCGTTGTAGCTTGCAGCGTAAGGAGGCGAGTGCGCATGCATTTTAAAAACATTATTTGCATAACATAAATTTTTATACACCTCAGTTTGGGCCCACAGCTGCGGGTGCAACTCGTAAGTTCAGCAACTCGTATAAAAGACAGTGAAGACATTTTTAGTTTTTTAGATTTCAGTGTACATTTCCTTTCCGTTTCGTCTTTCTTCGTAATTGTAAATACGTATGTAGAACACGTCAGCAGGGCAATGCTGGAAATTTGAATAGGGGAAGTTGTATATACATTTTGATTAAATTGAATGTGGTCCAGCTGGAACTTTACTTTACGGAAATTTGTTGCTTACTCTTTATTGAGAATCTCAGGAACTCTATGTATGCAATCTATGGATTGAGTGCCACAGCAATAAAACTAAAATATTTGCTTAGTTGCACAGTACAGACTTGTTAAAGAGGTAGTTACCTTCTGTGGCAATTCGCTTAGTTATTCCTAATGAAGCACCAGAATGAGTTCGTCATTAGCGAGGGGAAGGACAAGCACGAAGATCGATCGGTGCAGCTGGGGTTCTCCGGGTTCTCGCAAGCCTCCCGGTAACCACTGTACAGCAGGAAGTGAAATGCTGGGCTGATGATGTCAGACGTTATTATGAGGCTTGGATTATGCTTCGTAATTGTTATTACTATACTAGCTACTTAGAAACATTCAAATCAAGTATGTATGCCTATATTTCTTTGTAATCATTTCATCCGTACATCCTTCCAACACTTTTCATATTCTAATCTTACTCTGCATCCATAGCGTTTCCTCACCGCTGCTCCTTCCACCTCTAATGTCGCACTCACCAATATGTCATTCCTTTTGGCAATGAATTTCGACAATTTATTCCTTCTGTCATATGTTATATCGCATAGTATTTGACTACATCTCTACCCGCGCCCGGGTTCCCGGGTTCGATTCCCGGCGGGGTCAGGGATTTTCTCTGCCTCGTGATGGCTGGGTGTTGTGTGATGTCCTTAGGTTAGTTAGGTTTAAGTAGTTCTAAGTTCTAGGGGACTGATGACCTTAGAAGTTAAGTCCCATAGTGCTCAGAGCCATTTGAACCATTTGACTACATCTAAACGAGTACTACGTACGTACCTGCCAAGTACTTGAACGAAATTATTCTGGTATGTTTCAAAACGTCATAAATTACACACCCGATTCAACCAGCTGTATGTAATTTTGGATGTAGATCTCTGAAAGTAGCCTCTTTAGTGCAATACTGTACGCTCTGAAAGTCCATTCACCATAACTTTTATTTGAACAATAGATAGAGAATTCATTTATTTCGCATATGGCTTACCGAATTATATTTTACAAGTACATACACTACACTGGTACAAGATAAGATAAAATAATGCGAAATATTGAAAGGACGCATACGGACAAAAATTTGAACGAAAGAATATAAATATGCGATGTCCATGACAAGTACAGCTTTCAGGCGCTTCCGGAGGCGCACGCGAATGTAGTAATTGCTATGGCACTTTGAACTTTTTCGATGTCATCCATCAGTCCCACCTGATGAGAATCCTACACCGCATAGCAGTATTCCAAAAAACGGCGGACAATCGTATTGTAAGCAGTCTCTTTAATAGACCTGTTACATTTTCTAAGTGTTCTGCCGATAAATCACGATCTCTCGTTTGCTTACCCCACAACATTATGTATGAGATCGTTCCAATTTTGGTTATTTGTAATTGTAGTCCCTTTAGATTTGTATGATTCATGGTGTAACAGAAATGCAATTCAGTTAGAAGTTGTATGAAGGAATGGTGTCAAAATCTTCTGGAAATCTACAAATATCGAATCAGTTTGACATATCCTGTCGGTAGCACTCGTTACTTCGTGAGAGCAAGGAGCTAGTTGTGTTTCGAACGAACGATATTCTCAGAATCTGTGTTGGCTGTTTGTATATAAATCGTTTTCTCCTACGTCATTCATAATGTCGGAGCACAGCATGTGTTCCAAAATCCTACTGCAAAGCGACGTTAATGGTATCGGTTTGTATTCAGCGGATTACTCTTCTTTCCTTTCTTGGGCACTGGAGTGACTTGTGCAACTTTCCAGTCTCTGGGTATGGGTCTTCCTACGAGCGAGTGGTTGCATATGACTGCTACTGGAGCTATTGTTATCGGCGTACTCTGAAGAGAACTTGACCTGTATGCGACCGGAAGCCTTGCCCTTCTTAAATGTTTTAAGCTAATTCGCTACACCAAGGATCTGCCTCCAAGTTACTCATGTTGGCAGTTGTTCTTGATTCGAATTCTCGAATATTTACCTCGTCTTCTTTAGTGACTGAATTTCAGAAAACCCTGTTTAGTAAGTCTGCTTTAGTAGTGGTGTCATCAATAACAGCAATTTTGTTATCATGCAAAATGAAGAAATTGATTAGGTCTTGCCGCTGGTGTACATCACAAACTAATGCTTCAACTGACCTGCTATCGTAGTTCAAATCGACTACAAGAAAGGAAACGAATCTGTAAGTTTAGGGCCGGCCGCTGTGGCCGAACAGTCCTACGCGGTTCCGTCTGGAACCGCGCTGCTGCTACGGCCGCAGGTTCGAATCCTGCCTCGGGCATGGATGTGTGTGATGTCCTTAGGTTAGTTACGTTTACGTAAATCTAAGTCTAGGGGACTGATGACCTCAGACGTTAGGTCCCATAGTGCTTAGAGCCTTTTTTTGTATGTTTTGGCAGCACAGCACAGGATAATAGAAACGTGTCCATTATTGTTAAAACAAAAGTAGAAGCTATGCCCGTTGGAATTTTATCCTAGTATCCTGCTAAGAAATTTTCGAAATTGTTTTATGTCTACTCATTTAATATGTTCCATATTAAAATTATATAGTCTTTGTGAGTCCGATTATTTATTAAAGTACTCTATCGATAACTTCGAAGAATCTAGGACTCTATTTGTATGCCCTTGAAAGTTCTAATTTATTTAGATGGAAGTTGTTTCTGGTTTCATGTCTTTCAGAACGGATAATTACACCATAACAATGCGAAACTATTCAGAATCTGAAATTTTTCCTGTTACCGGCAAGTTGAAGACCGCGTTTTGCCGCATGTTTTTGAAGATGCGTTTGGCATAGTTTCTCATAAGAGATGACCTGTTTCAAATTTCCTCTCTGCTCTTTAGCTTAAACTCGTTGTTTTCGTGCATTTTTGTTTATTTTGTAGGCGCTTTATTTACTGTCTAGAGTACGTTTTCACCACCGTCTTTGGTATGGATAGGAACTGTGAATGCTGTGATCACATGCGAGCTGAGTCCGTACTTAAAAGACTGGAAAGTTGCAAAAGTCACACCAAAAACGGAAACAGTAGGAGTTCACTGAATCACGGACCTGTATCAGTAATGTCTATTTACAGTAGGGTTTTGGAACGTGTACTGTATTCGAATATTATGAATTACCTCGAAGAAAGGATTTATTGACAAATAATCAACACGAATTCAGAGAACATCGATTTTCTGAAACACAACTAGCTCTTTATTCTCATGAAGTAATGGGTGCTACAGACAGGAGAAGTCAAACTGATCCAATATTTTTAGATTTCCAGATGGTTTCGACACCGTTCCTCACAAGCATCTTCTAAACGAATTCCGTTCCAAAGGAGAATCGCCTCATTTGTGCGACTGAAATCGTGATTTCCTGTCAGAGAGATTGTTCGTAGTAACTGGCGGAAAATCATCGAGTAAAACAGAAGTAAGAACTGGCGTTTCTCAAAAAAGCATTACAGGCTCTCTGCTCTTCCTGATCTACATAAGCCTCATGATGACTGGGTGTTGTGTGATGTCCTTAGGTTAGTTAGGTTTAAGTAGTTCTAAGTTCTAGGGGACTGATGACCATAGATGTTAAGTCCCATAGTGCTCAGAGCCATGTGAACCATTTTGATCTACATAAACTACATAAACGACGATCTGAGCAGCCCTCTGAGATTATTTGTCAACGATGCTGTCACTTACCGTCTTGTAAAGTCATCAGACGATCAAAACCAATCACAGAACGATTTAGACGAGATAGCTGTGTGGGGCAAAAAGTGACAATTGATTTCAATAATGAAAAGTGTAAAGACGTCCACATGAGCACTAAAATAAATCTGCTAACTTCCTGTTACACGATAAATCACACAAATCTAAAAGCTGTAAATTCAAGTAAGTATTTAGGGATTACAGTTACGAATAACTTAAGCTGGAAAGATCACATAGATAATTTTGTGGGTACAGCAAAACAAAGACGGCAATTTGTTGGCAGAATACCTAGAAAGTGCTACACGTCTACTAAAAAGACTGTTAACACCATGCTTGTTCTCCCTCTTCTAGAGTATTACTGTGCAGCATGTGATCCGCATCAGATGTGATTGATGGAGTACATGGAAAAAGGCAAAGTTTTGTATTATCAAGCAATGGGAGAGAATGTGCCACGGACATGACATGAATTGGGGAGCCAATCACTAAAACAAAGTCGTTTTTCTTTGCCGTAGGATCTTGTAGTGAAATCACCAACTGTCTTCTACTTATGCGAAAATATTCTCTCAGCACCCAACTACACAGGAAGAAATGATCATAATAACGTAAGAGATATCAGAGCTCGCACAGAAAGATGTGACTGATCGTTTTTCCCCTTCGCCATTCGAGATTGGAAAGGTTGAGAAGCAGCTTGAAGCGTGGTTCGATTAACACTATGCCTGGTACTTTACTGTGATTTGCAGAGTACTCTCGTAGATTTAGATGTAAGAAATAAAACATGTCGACTACAAGCAAAATCGATCAAACTATTCTCTCATCCAACACAGTTACTAGTTCTAACAACTAACAGTTACGTTAACAGTTCTCGATATCTCAGAGTTTCTAAAAGCTGTCTACTGCGTAAAGGCAGCTATTCAAAAACTTATTTAGGGTAAAGGAAAGTTTGCTTTAATTACGGTGGCTTCCTCTTTTCATAATTTACATAGAGGTGTATTCAAAGCACCGTGACAAAAGTTTGTGCCAAGTTCTTCCCAAAATTTATTCGAGAAGCAGCCCGAAACTGTGACGCTTATGTTCACTACGAAAGCGACATAAACTGTCATGTCGACTTTTGACGTTTCGGTAGTGCGCGCTTCGCGGTTGAAAGCCGACAACAACACTGATTGCTGTCAGGGGTCTTTTGCCTTTCGGAGTGTGGAGAGGCGAATTGCGATAGGAAAAGCTTTTCCATGTTCTAGCCGTCTACAGAAACCCTGGACCCCGTCAACGAATTCAGTATTTAGGAGTGGGACATCACGTCTCTGTGTTTGTGAGTTCCATATTGGTGGTTTCGTTATTCGTTAGCATCAGTATCCGTGTATTTTTATTATCGTGGGACCACAATTACTGTCTGCATCTGTGATACCGTCAAGAGCGTTTAAAATAGTGAACATTATTTCCAGGACTGATGAAGGCTTCAAGAAGTAATAAGTCTGACGTGTGGGAAGTTTTTGTGCACGACAAGGACCAGGTTGGTCGACTCACTTCAGTGTCTTGCAGCTTGCGTCGTAAGGAATTAACATATTTTGGAAACACTTAAAGTTTAGAGAAACACTTACAGCTTATCATCACACATACAACTAGAGCAGAGAAACTGTTCAAGTCACGAGAACAAATGTGGACAGTTCTGGCGAAGGGCAAGAGGTAACAAAAGGCGTGTGAGTGCCTCAAGAAAACATTACCGGAAATTTGAGTGAAACAACAACACGTGATCAAAAACTTTTACTCAGCAAGAAATCTCGGCAGTGAAAACATTGTGCAGTCAGTGCGGAAATAAATCTTAAAGAAAAGAAGGATGTTGATTCTGCAGCGACAAAAATGCTTGTAAGAGATCTTAAACCATTATCCGTTATTGAAAATGAAGAGTTCCGTGAGTTGGTGTACAAACCTACTCAAAATACAAAATGCCTTCGCGGAAAAAGCTCACTGAAGTTCTATGAATATTGCAAGAACAACGTGTTGTCAAAGATGAATGAAGCGAATTTTGTGGGTATAAAGGCAGACACATGAATTTCTGATTGCACTAAATCATATAAGGCAACAACATCCCATTTCATATATTAAGATGCTGTGTGCTCGTATCACATTTCAACCAAGAAGGTTGTATGTTGGTAAACTTATTTACGCTGCTGAATACGACATTCAATGAGTGAGGTATTCAGAACAAAATCGTGACTGTTGTTAGTAACAACGCAGAAAATATGAAAAATCCTGTTAATGAGCATTTGAGAAAATACCACCCTCTTAATCTAGCCCATGCACTTATTTCAACTGTGAACGAGGCAATGGAAAGAAATATTTTTTCCAACATACTGAAAAAATGTCGGGGCATTGTTATGTATTTTAAGCAAAGTACTCTGGTTTCAGGAAAACTGAAGACAGTTCAAGTGAAGATAGGCTACCACATTCTAAAAGTAAAGCAGGATTGTCCAACAAGATGGAACTCTATTCTTACTATGGCAGAGAAAAAGGTTGCAATAAAAAGGCCCTATTTGAATTGTGAGAAACTGTTTAATGACAGCTCCAGACTTCCTAAAGGCAAAAAGTGGAAAATACTAGAAAACAGTGTTCCCATACTGGAGTCATTTGACTCACAGACTACGTACATGTCAGACGAAACTTACATCACACGCTCACTAATTCCGCCACTAATGCGTGGCTTACAAAAAAACAGTGAAATCGATACACCCAGCAGGGAATGTGTTCAGCAGCTCCAGCAAATCGTTCTAATAGCTCAAATGGGACTTAACTTCTGAGGTCATCAGTCCCCTACAACTTAGAACTACTTAAACCTAACTAACCTACGGAAATCACACACATCCATGCCCGAGGAAGGTTTCGAACCTGCGGTCGCGTGCTCCAGACTGTAGCGCCTAAAACCGCTCTTCTACCTCGGCCGGCCCAGCAGATCGTCGAGACGCCATTGGCAGAAAACTGGAAAACCTCAAAACCAACAGAGCTGTAGCGAAAGGAACATTGTTAGGCGCCAGATTTAAAAACGCAAGTTCTGATACAGAAGAAAATGCTATTAACGCAGAGCGATGGATCACAGAAAAACTTACAGCGATAATAACTTCGGTGAGAAACCAGTTTGAAAACACATGACGGGCTGAAGTTCCAACAACACCTCCAGTCGTCCCAGTTACGTCGACGGAAACGAATACAAAACCGTGAACTGAAAAGCGAGATCTAATATGCGAGAACCATAAAACGAGAACTCAGAAACGAGATCTGAGAAGCAAAACCCAAAAACCAATAACTTAGAAGCGAGAACTAAGAGACGAAAACTGTGAATCGAAAAGTCAGAAACGAGAAACCGGTCGCGGAGGCCGAGCGGTTCTAGGAGCTTCAGTCCGGAACCACGTGACTGCTACGGTCGCAGGTTCGAATTCTACCTCGGGCATGGATGTGTGTGATGTACTTAGCCTCGTTAGGTTTACGTAGTTCTAAGTTCTAGGGGACTGGTGACCTCATATGTTAAGTCCCATACTCCTCAGAGCCATTGAACCATTCGAGAACTGAGAAGCGAGACCCGAAAACAGAGAACCGCAAAAAATCGAAAACTTTTGTGTGGTGATCGTCATACAAACATTTTAAACACAAGTTGTTGTTGTGTTTGGACAAAATAACGCAGATGAAAATTTAAACGAGAAAACAGATTAAAAACGAAACGTTATTCAAGCGAATATGGAACTAGTAGTAATGAATGCAACAACATAGACGAATATATAAAATGATAAAATAGCAGAAATTAAATTGAAGTTAATACGTAAATATTATTAACATCATATGAACGAATATTCCAATGCAAAATGGAATGATAAGAAGAAAGGGGAGGGGTAAATAAATTTAATTTAATGTTTAAAATGATGCAACAGTGGCTTAGAAGTAAAAAATAGATTTGAACCAATTAATTGAATAAAAATAATGATCAAAGTTATTTCGATAAAGATTTAAAAGTTATTTCGATAAAGATTTAAAAGTTATTTCGATAATGATTCAAAAGGCATTTCGATATAGATTTGAAAAATAATTATAAAACCAATCGGGATTTGCACCCACATCCTTGATCATGAATCAGGCACTGTTTAATCTACTTCGTAGCAATTTACCAGTTGACTATGAAATTTGTTTCATCAACACTAAGTCTAGCTAAGTGTCACATTGCCTGTCATTGCACCAGTAGTAGGAGTACGAGGGTGGTTTAAAAAGTTCTCAGAACGGAATAGGAAAAATTACTTACATCACTGAAAGTAGATCAATGCACTTGGTCCAACGATGTTCCAACGCTTTGATACCATCTCGAAAATGAGTTCCCTCAAGGCCTGCAAAACAGTTGTCAACTCCGGCTATCATTTCTTCTTTTGAAGTGAATCTTCGTCCACCAAGAAAAATTTTCAGTTTTGGGAAGAGATTGAAGTCTGACGGAGTCATATTAGGTGAATAAGGTGGGTGTGGCAACAGTTCATTCCTTAGTTCGTGTAATTTTGCCACTGCGACGGTACATGTGTGCGGGCGCGCATTGTCTTGATGGAAAATGACTTTCTACCTTGCTCAACCTCGCTTTTTTTCGTGTATCTTTTGTTGCAATTTGTGAAGGAGGTTACCACAGTATTCTCCAGTAATTGTTTGCCCAATTGGGAGATAATCTACAAACAGAATCCCTGTCCATTCTCATGCGTTTTTAATCCAGCGTCAAGAGTCAGATAATTTTTAGATAATTTTTTCATTTCTAACTCTTTAGTTAAAACGTGATACACCCTTTCAAATGATACCTGGCAAGAGTGATGAATTTCATGCACGTTCAATCGGCGATCCTCCAAGACCATTTTGTGCACTCTTGCTATGATTTTTGGAGTAGTGACACATCTTGGCCGACCACTGCGTGGATCATCCTCTATGCTCTCCCGACCAAATTAAACTCATTGGTCCACTTGGCGCTAGTTGAATGTGAAGGAGCAGAGTCCCCCAGTGTATTCTGGAAATCGACAGCAATGTCCTTTGCTTTCATACCTTCCTTTACGAAGTACTTAATCACTGCTCGAATCTAGACTTTTTTTCCATCTTTGCAAATCACTAAGCGGGAACAACAACAGAGACACGTCACCCGCCACAGATCTGTTCCAAGAGCACTAACGTGGCACGTGTTTACAGGCAACAGTCCAATGAATATCACGTGAAAAAATCGTTGTGCCAGCGCTGACCTCTCGCTGTGATTCCGAGAACTTTTCAAACCACGCTCGTATAAATGTTTCGTCAACAATTTTATAACACAAAAATGGGAGATGTGTAAATCGAGAACTCACGTCTGTTCTGGAGAACAAAGAGAACTGTTTGGAATCGATAACTTTCCAGTACTCGTTGCTCTGTTTGCCAGTATCTAATCTGGAGTGACTCGGTAAAGAACTTTTCGAGAGGTTTGGAACCTTTGTATGTTAGTACTCATTAGTCTCTCACTTGGTCAGTTTTATCCGCACTGCCACCTCATTTACAGTTGCCTTAAAATAAGTGGAAAAAAGGTACAGCAATTGTATTCTGTCTTCTCCTGGGGGATGCTGAACTAAGCGGACCCAAAGAGAGGCCTGCTCACCTTTTTATAACAGATTAGCTTAATAAATAAATGGTGAGTCCAAAAGTGTGTTGGCGGTTAGTAAACTTTTGCATTATTTTGCATGTAGGTTGATGAGACACTGAGAAAGAGAGTACCCAACAAAGCAACGAGAAGATTTCTTCCGAGAGTTCCACTGAAGATTATGGGAGACAGAGTAAATATCATATAGTAATAAATCATAACACCACGTTAACTGCCAGGAAATACAATTACATTACTGAGGAGAAAACAATATTGCTAACACATTAATTTGTTATGAATGCTACTGCGCGACAATCTCATGTGATTATACTATTTCGTTAATAAAGGGAACATTAAGCAATATTTAGATACACTATTATCGACTGTGTTGCTGCAGAAGCTCCCCATCGAATTACTCTCAGCTGTATATGCAAGTTGCAATCTCTTCGAAAGTACTTCATGATACTAATTGCTTTACTTTTTAGATGCAAGGACAGTTATGTGGATCCCTGTTTCCTATTTATCTTGGAAAGTGGCGTTTTACATGTCAGTAGAATAGTCAGTTAAAAACCAAACTCAAGGGCAATTAAAATTTACAAACCCGCCCGGGTTTAAAATAGAAGTATTGTGCGCATCAACGATTAAATTTACGGATTGCAGTATTTCCATCTGAACCTAATTAAGAGAGGTTTGGTTTGATACTAAGTATGCTTCTGCTTTTTAAGCACGGAAACATTTTGCAAATGTCGTTACGAGCCTATGTTCCATCAATTTCTCTTTCAGCTGAATTACTTTGAACATTATATCAATTAAGGAAGAAAATTCGTGGCAGAACAAAACTTCTACAGCTTCGTATTGCGTAAAGTCAATGGGGTGGGTACTGTTTTGCATTAAATGGCTGCGGTGTTAATTAACAGTATTAATGCTAGCGACCTCAGTTAGAGGGAAAGCGGAAGCTTCCATTACCGACGTAACTGCTGCCTCATTTGAAGCCTGTGCAGGGCAGTTACTGCTGTAAATGATGTGAGTGTTCGACGCAGCGCGTCTTGTAATGGTATAATGTCACGAAACAATGTGAAGTTAGATTATGCCGCCGTTGTGTTTAGTTTACATCTCCTGATGGCAGCCACTTAACTCAAATGAAGACGATGGAATTAATTTGCCAACTAAATGGGATCACTGACACAAGGCCTGGCTGACGAAGACGAGAGGTGGTCGTATGCGACAATACACACTACGACGGATTCTGTGAATGTGGTTCTCAAGTGGCCTTAGTATGTTCTGTTTACTGTAAGTGATAGTTGAACGTATTGATTTCAATTCCTGTGTCAATCTTGTGCAATGTTAGCAGATAGTAAGGAATTTTCGTCGTCCTTGGAGTATACAGGGACGGAAGCACGATTTGTACAATTTTTAAGAAAGTTAACTGCACATGCGTGCTAGAAACTTCGTCTGAAAGGCATTTCTTCCAGTTGCTGCTTTCGGCGATAGTTCATGTTTCCGCATTTGGTGAGAACGCTAACTGCTCGTGCTCTGCGAGATTCTACGTCTAATTTTCAGTGTCACTTGAATACACCATTGAATATTTCGTATTTTCCAATAAACAACGTCCCCAGATCGTATTGCTTTAATTATTCTGTTTTTGATTCAAAATTAATAATGCTGTAGCCAGGTACATATGATTCACAGTGACCTAAGAATCGTTTTGCAAATGATTTGTCTTAGGTCTCCCGACTTAAACAAGATGATGTTCGTCATAGAGTAACCATAAGTGGAGTACGGTATACGAAGTTAGCCTACTGGAGACATTTCAACTGCACGGAGAAGAGCACTGTGTCTTTAACGAAGTAAACATGTCTGATATATGTTCCTAAGTGGATCAAAACAGTTTATACGATTGCCTGTGAATTTCAGATGTCTTTCTGCATTTAAGGTTAATAAAGTGGAAGTCTAAACGATACAGCTTTGTGTGTGACGTTTCAAGAAAGTTGATAAATATACTTGACATGAATAACGGGGACGAAAGGGGTGGAAGGGAAAAGGGGTGGGAAAGAGAAAAGTAACTTCCAGCCGCATGCAGTATTGCGGCAATGCAACAGCAAGAGCTGAAACTTTGTGACGGACCAGTATTCGAACACGGATGCTCTGGTTCTCTGGAACGGTTGACGTAGCCGTCTCGGCAACCGTTAGGGAGTAGAACGTCCTTGTTCGGATCCTGGTCCGGCACAGATTTTCAACTCTCGCCGTTGCATTGCCGCAATTCCCAATGCAAAAGGAGCTAATTATTTCCTTCCCATCTCTTTCCCATCCCGTTTCCTTTCCATCTTTTCACCCTAGTTATTCATGTATACATCCAGATACTTCATCGCGAGTGGTGTCAGTTCTCTCTGACATGTCTGACAGAACAGACACCACTCATATCTATAAAAAAAAACCTTGGCCTAATGCTACCATATTGACTCTGCAAAATTTCCATGGCTGTGGGATATGACGACTAAATATTCATCTGAATTTGCCCTTTATTTCGCCGTCTTGTCTGCATATTTATTTTCCTGATGACTAGTTTCGGTGAATATGTAATCATCTTCAGAACTAAGTAGTTAAACAGCCCGTCATATCCGTAAGGAACTACATTGTGAAATATAATTAAAGGATCCCTTTTCCGAAACTCCGTAACTGTCTCCCATTGCGAGGCAAAAGCTTGAAATTTGGCTCAGAGGTGCCTACAACTTTCCTATAGTGGTGCAAAGCGTGGCGCCCTGCGCCGTTATCCTCGGGATCGACAACCCTCCAAACAGAAAGGTGTCATCATAGACTGATCAGTCAGAACATTATAACCACCTGCCTAACAGTCGCTATGTCCAACTTTAGCACGGATATCAGCGGTGACAAGTAGTAGGGTGGAAGCAATGAGGCCTTGGCCGTGCACTGGGTGTTTGTGTTGTCCTCATCATTTCATCGTCATCATCATCATCATCATCATCATCATTCGTGACAGTGGCTAGATTGGACTATGTAAAAATTGGACTGTGTAATCATTAGAACTTTGTACGGGCGCTGATGGCCGCGCAATTGGGTGCCCCACAGACCAAACATCATCATCAATGAGGCCTTGGTAGGTCGCTGGAGGGAGTTGGCACCACATCTGCACACACAACTTAGTAATTCTCTCAAATTCCGGGTAGAGGGGCGATGAACTGTGACGCCACGTACAGTCACACCCCGGATGTGTTCCATCGGGTTCAGATCTGGTGAGCTGGCGGCCAGTACATCAACTGCAACTCGCCACTGTGTTCCTCGAAGCACTACCGGCCTTGCGACATGGCGCATTATCTTTCTGAAAAATGCCACTGCCTTCGGGAAACATGATCCACGTGAAGGTGCATACGTACTCCGCAACCAATGTACGACAGTCCTTTGCGGTCATGGTGCTTTGCACGAGCTCCACTGGACCCACGGGTGCTCACGCGAACGTTCCAAAAAGCACAATGGAGCCTCCGCCAGCTTGTCTCCGTCGTACTGTACAGGTGTAAAGGAGCTGTTGCCCTGGAAGAAGACGGACTTGCGCGCTCCCATCAGTATGATGAAGAAGGTATCGGAATTTACCAGATCATGCAGTACTCTGTCAATGCGCCAACGTCCAGTGCTGATTGTCACATACCCATTTCATAATTGCCGATGTCGTGGTGTTAACACAGGCACATGCATCGTTAGGAGTGTTCGGTGCAGCATGTGTTCTGTTGAGTGGTACTTAAGTAAATAAATTAGTTAAATCAAAGTGAACTAGAAATTAGAATATAAATGAAAAACTTGGTTTTGTTTAGAGAGTTACATACTCGCAAACAGCGGGCAGAACAGCAGAACAGGAGAGACAATGACCGTGAAGTCAGCAAGTTCCACATAAGCGGGCGCTGTCGATTCAGCCGTCAGGGTATCGCCCGACCGGCTCACGTGTTTCTCAGTTGTCGCATGTGAGCAAATGCCCTCGCCTACATCCCAAGAGCCAATGACCGACGTTAAGAAGACTCTTCGAGAAGCTTTTCAACGTGACAGAAGAGGCAATGACCGGCTCACGTGTTTCTCAGTCGTCACATGGGATCAAAGGCCCTCGCCTACATTCCAAGAGCCAATGACCGACGTTAAGAAGATTCTTCGAGGAGCTTCTCAACGTGACAGAAGAGGCAATGACCGTAAAGTCGTTCACCTCCAGTAAATTGAAGTGAATAAACACGCGAGACGCAGTGGGCCAGACAGGTGAAGACGGAGATGAAGACGGAGACGGAGACGGAGAGATGAAGACGGAGACGGAGACGGAGACGAAGACGGAGACGGTGACGGAGACGAAGACGAGAGACGAAGGAAGAAAAGAAGAGTAGCAGTAGTTTTCAGTCAGTTTCGGTGCTGAAGACCGTCATGCAAGAAGAGTCTGCACCATGCACAGACGAACCAAGTCCGCCGCTGTAATGGAATAGCAAGCAGCAGCCGCGGCGCCAGAAGACAGAAGTTAAAAGGTATTTGAAATCTGGTTTTTACATACCCGGGTGACTCGTGAGGACGGGTAGGAGACGGCCTCACATCAGTAGTCACCTGTGAGCTGGGATGAAGACCAGACAGCCGAAGACTCGCAAGCGGGAGTCCGTGGTTCGAGTCCGCCACACTGGCCTTCCCCCGCCGCGCCGCTCCGCTGGCCGACGCAGAACACACGCGGCCGCTTAGAGAAGAGAAACACTGGGACGCGACAGCCAAGGTATCATCCGATGCACGATTTCGTTCGCAATAATTAAACGGGCCACCTCGCGCTGCGCGTCTCCAGTCAACTGGGCGAGAAGGCGACACGAGATACACAACGCTACGCGTAATCAGACGCCGCCGCCGCCGCCGCCGCCGCCGCCGCTGCCGCAGCAGAAGACTTCACAAACGACACAGCTGCCGCTCTCCGAACCAGAACATCCCGTAAGATACAGTTGTACAAATCTTCAATAAAAGTTATCTTATGTAAAAATGATGTTTCATTCGACCTCATACCCGAGCCAAGGAAGAACCCACCCTGCTCACATGTTGTTAAGAGAGAAAAGTTAATTTATTTAATATTTTCACCCTGACAGAATGCTTTAGAATGCTCATCCTGACAATTGACAGCATCCAAAGAGAATTGAGTGACAGAAGTGTCACATTTAGTAACACAACTGTTACAGTTCTGATACCCTTGTACTCTACTCAGCACTGAAGTCTGATGTTATATCCGCCACAGTTCGACACCTGTCCTGTTTTACAAGTCTGCCCAGCCTACGACGACTGACTTCTTTAGTGAGTGTTGACCGCGCAACCCCACGACGTCTGCACGTTGTTTCACCTTGGCTTCGCTACGAGTTAAAGACACTCACTCAGCACTCCTCGAACACTCAAATCGTGCAGTTGCCGAAACGCTCGTGCCGAACCTCCGGACCATCACAATCTGCCCTCAGTCAAACTCAGAGAGATCGCGTGCCTTCCCCCTTTTACAAACGTACAGCACGTTCACCGATACTGCATTCAGCGTGCGTGTGTCTGACTAGCAGTCATTCCTCGCCGGGCGACGCTGCTGTAGCCTGGATGGGTTTTTATTGACAGTAGGTCGGTGATCATGTTGTTCTGGGTGGTCAGTGAATGCGAGAAAAAATGCCAGCGTCCGAAGGTTCATAAGAGATGTAAGGCGGTTTAATGGAAGCGGAGTGGGGGGGGGGGGGGGGCGCACCGAATTTAACCACAATTCCGCCCATCACTACCGTGGACGTCTCACTCGGTAGGAAGGTCATCAAAACCTCTCACCCACATTTCACCCCTTCTACTGACAGCTCTGCGATGGAGGTCGGAACTGTGACACCTAGCATGTAAATCATACGGTGCCGAGGAAAACATTTCAGACACACCGCCGCTCAGGATGGACATGAGAAGCCCTCAGGAGGTGGTAGAAAGTGCGACATCGAGTCCACGCATTCCCTTGAGCCGTTGATTCCCACATACTTCGCGGCCGAAAATGGCAGCTCGCAATGCGATGAGCAGCAGGGTGGCGATCTTGACAAGCTTTGACACTGCTGTCATCTCGAATGTTTCAGCCCTTCTCTAAGAACATTGTCAGGCCGCATACCACTGAACTCGATCGAATTGCTTTGGAGTGCAGTGCGACCGCAATTTTTTCTCTTGTATCCAGATTGGAACGATTTTGCTGGTTCTCAACTGGTTCATCGACAAACCTCTTCGAGCCAGGCTTTGAGCGCATACTAAAAAGTATTGCCTCCGAATTTTTTATATGAAAGCTGTAGAAGCTTTTACAATGAAAGCTGGAGGACCAGGAGTGAATAAAAGAAGTTGGCTTCCCTCCGTAATTGGATATGCGTAGACTCGAACGAGTTAACTTCTGCAAGTGTTTCGTATACGAAGTCTTTCCTGGAATCCATGAATATTCTTTTTTGGCAGTCGTGCAGAATTTTCTCCAGTGTTTATTCCGATCTTTCGCAGTCGCAACGCAGAATGTTTGTCATTTTTGTTAGATCCACCACCCCATCTCTACCTGCACCACTATGAAAGCGAAGTCCTCCAGCGTATTCTGTACGTTTTGGCAACATATGAAAATCGGATGGGTCCAAGTCGAGACCGTATAGAGGACGATCGGTAACGTTGAAACCAAGGCGTCGGAATGTTACAGATGTCGCAGCACTCTTGTGTGTGGTCTGGCACTGTTATGCTCCATGTTTGCACGAACTCATCGAATTCTAAACTTAATTACAGCACGCTGTTTCTCAGGCACGACACAGTTACTTAACACATCGCCATGTTACACGCTGCAATACGGAGCATTCTGACGACAGAGGGCCTTAAATGTGTAGACATGGGATATGAGGTCATCCGGTTACGTTTTGCGTCACTAGAAAAAGGGCCAAAACACAACATTAACACAGACATATCACACAAAACAATAGAAAACCTCATAACGGAATCAGAACACATTATACAGGAACAAGAAACACTGAGCATACCAAATTTTAATGCAGACTTGACAAGAGAATTAGTAGCTGCAGAAATAACAAGGAAAATCAGAACACACAAATCCTCAACTATCTCCAATAATAAAATATCAGAGGAAATCACAGCCAGCAAACTTAAACAAAAATTAAAAGAGAACAATGCCATAGTAGCAAGAGCAGACAAAGGGAATATTATTGTAATTATGGATGAAAAGGAATACATAAAGAAAACACTAGATTTTCTCAAGGACAACAACATCACAAAACTCATCAGCGACCCAACAGCAAGATACCAGAACAACATACAACGGACACTGAAAAACATCAATAATACATTCTCAAAGGCCAGATAAAGAGGATGACACAGAAAAATCGAAAAGCACCCACCCTAAATGCCCTACCAAAGGTTCACAAGGATAACATCCCATTAAGACCCGTCATTAACTTCCGACATGCTCCATCTTACCACCTAGCCCAACAAATATACACACTACTGAAGAAACTGTACACGTTTGATAACAACAGCAAACTGGAAAACTCAAAAGAGTTAATAGACACAGTCAAGAACATATACATACGAGACACAGCAACCCTCATATCATTTGATGGCACATGAATGTGCACTTGCATTCCAATAAATGAAACAATAAACATCACCACACAAAGATTAAAGCAACAAGGAACATACCAGACACACAAATCAATGAAATAACAAACATACTCAAGACCATAACATCACAAAATTATTTTGTATTCAACAAAGAATTTTATTCTCAACACGAAGGACTACCAATGGGATCACCAATCCGTGGCCTCCTAGCTAACATATTCATGAACAACCTGGAGAACATGATCTTCAGACACATAATAAAACCAAAGAACTACAAAGTTATATACTGGTACCGTTATGTCGATGACATAATATGCCTGACTGATGAACCACATACACACATAGAACAGCTACACAATGAAATAAACAACTTACACCCAAAAATTAATTTCACGTTAGAAACAGAAACTAGCAACACACTACACTTTCTAGATCTCACTATACAAAAAACAAATAACACACACAACTTCACAATATTCAGAAAGCCAACAACCACAAGCACCACCATTCACAACCTATCAAACCACCCACTGACACATAAGCACGCAAACTTCAGATTCATGCTCCACAGATTAAACAGAACACCCATGAACAAACAGAACTGCACACAAGAACTAAACACAATAAAACAAATAGCAGTAGAAAATTGTTACACTACCCATATGGTAGACAAGTTAAATCAAAAAATATGCAAACAGTGCAAAAATGAACACACCACACACACACACACAAATTCTTACCCAGCACAGAACAACACAAAACACAAACAATGACCACACACAAGATACAACATAGCAACAACACACACACAAAACGAAATGGCACATACTCACCCACAATAACAAGATTGTTCACAGAATAGGCAACATATTAAAGAAACAGGGACTCCAAATAGGATACAGGACGGGGAACACAACTCAGAAAAAGATCAGAACACAAGAAACACCCATGGATAAATTTAACAGGTCAGGAATATATGAACTCACATGCAACACTTGCCAGTCAGTATACATAGGACAAACATGCAGAAATTTCAAAACAAGATATTCGGAACATCTCAGAGCTTTAAAAAGCAACAGCTCCCATAGCACATTTGCTGACCACCTTGTAGCCAACAACCACCACCCAACCACAATAGAAACAGACTTAAGAATACTAAAACCCAACCACAGCCTACACAGCAAACTGACCATTGAGGAAAACATCCATATACAGAAGGCAATAGCGGAAGGAAAACAGGTCTTAAACGAATACACCACACTCTGCAAGGGCACACTATTTAACACATTAAAGGAGCTTAACAAATAAAAACAGCACAAAAAAATAAAGTCTACACACCAGTACACGCACGCACGCATGTACACAGCACACACACACACCCACACATACACACACACACACACACACACACACACACACGCACACACGAAAAATAAATACACTCGAATCTGCAAAGACGTACCATTTGCACACAAATAGGAATACCATATAAAAGACAACACACACAGCTAAGAAACACAAAGAAAACACATACACAGATGCGCACACACACACACACACACACACACACACACACACACACACACACACACACATAAAGATAAAATGCATATAAAATTCAAATTTGGTGCCAAACTCTCTGGTGAACAAATGAACACTGACTGTGCTGGGACACATAACAAACCACAATCACACTGTGTTCCGGTGTAGTGAAAAGCGTTTTACTACGTTATTTGTTGAAAATACTTGTTATACCTACGTATGCATCACAACATCTCAACATGGTGCGGAGAATGGAAGTGCTTGCGACACGAAATCGTAAGTAAATACGAAAATTGGCGCGAAAACATCGCGAAAAACTAAATTACACTCTAGAAGATAGGTTAACTCTCAGCAAAAAAACTTTCTCATCAACATCATTTGGTTGCAGATGACAAGATACCTGTAATAAGTAACACAAAAATGGTCCAGAAAATTCATGCTCACCAAATGTACAGGTATTTACGCAAATAAACGATCTGTTGTTTGAACTAAAAATGCACATAACTTTATAATCCTGTAACAAAAATGTTCACATTGCAGAATAAATAAAAACGAAAACCCACTGATGATGGCACAGTGGTGCCGAAACATGATTGGGTACTGAGAAAAACGGTATTTTGCGTAACTGGCGGACCTCAAAGCCCAAACATTTTAATTGCAAACACGGCCAATACAAGGAGCTGCAAATCAGAAGATGGGTATATGTGTGAACACGAAGAATAAAGATTTACAGTGTTTGTAAGGCCTTAAGAGATTCACGTAATAAATTCGGAGGTATTTGCAGCACGCCATCGTACTACTTGATGTGCATGAAGAGATGATAATCTTTGGGTGCCAAATCAGGGCTGTAAGGAAGGCGATCAGAACTTTCCATTTTAAGTCTCGCAGTTTGGTCGCAGAGCGGGTGTTATCGTACCGGAAAATCGCCCCAGAGCTCAACATGCCACGAGGTTTGTTTCGGATGGCCCTTCCGAAGTTTGTTAGTGTGTTACGGTGGGTTTCAGCGTTACTTGTGGCATTTCTCTCCAAGAACTCCACTAGCAAAATTCTTCTTGTGTCTCAAAAGACGCCATGCATTTCCTGCTGGAAAGTGTTTCACTCCACTTTTAAAGCAGTAAGGCCCCACTGCATTGCCTGAAGTTTTGTTGCTGCTTTCACGTACAGCGCCGAATTCTCATCATCCTGAAGTCTAGTCGAGAAAAATGTCGCCTTCTCTTTTCTTAACGCACAAGAAGGACAGTGTTGCCGTTATACACCGATTCATTGTTCAAAAAATGGTTCAAATGACTCTGAGCACTATGGGACTCAACTTCTCAGGTCATTAGTCCCCTAGAACTTAGAACTAGTTAAACCTAACTAACCTAATGATATCACACACATCCATGCCCGAGGCAGGATTCGAACCTGCGACCGTAGCGGCCTCGCGGTTCCAGACTGCAGCGCCTAGAACCGCACGGCCACTTCGGCCGGCGATTCATTGTTCTTCAGAAAGTTTAGGCACCCCTCTGGCCGTAATTTCGGGTGGCCCAAATCTTCGGTAAGTACTTTGTACAGAAGAGTACGACTAATCAGCTGATAATGAACACAAAGCCCCGAGATGGTGAATTTCTGTAGCCCCTTCGTCAACCAAAGGAATCACATTACTCAGTCAATTGTTTTCCTCTTCATCAAGGACACTGGTTCGCCCATTTTGGGACATAAGGCACCAGTGTCTTACACAACCTTCACACATTACGTTTGTCTCGCAAACTTCACAACATTTTTGATGGATTTCACTAGATTTACATTTTTTTCCCGGAAGAAACGTATTACGGAACGTACTTCACAGCTGGCGGGACTTGTAACCGCAGCACACATTTTGAAAGCACGTCGCTCAGCGTTCTGGTTCAATGCGGATTCCACCGCAAGAGCGGCGCCACGATGCCCACTATTAC
Source organism: Schistocerca serialis cubense (assembly GCF_023864345.2). Classification (NCBI taxonomy): domain Eukaryota; kingdom Metazoa; phylum Arthropoda; class Insecta; order Orthoptera; family Acrididae; genus Schistocerca; species Schistocerca serialis. The sequence goes on along the minus strand of NC_064639.1, from coordinate 1,145,665,690 downwards.
CAATGCTATATGAAAACGGAAGTTAATATATGAATAGCCCCCCTATATCGGCGTAAACTCGCATAGTTTGTTTTTCAAAATAAAAGCTTTGTACTGCAATGTGTAAGATTAAAATTGCCCCGCATTATTATCCTCATCTACGTAATAGTCCTGCGCCACGCGGGGTAGCCGCGCGATCCGAGGCGCCATCCCACAGTTCGCGCGGCTAGCCCCGTCGGAGATTCGAGTCCTCCCTCGGGCATGGTTTTGTGTGTTGTCCTTAGCGTAAGACAGTTTAAGCTAGATTAAGAAGTGTGTAGACCTAGGGACCGATGTTCTCAGCATTTTGGTCCCATAGGACCTTACCACAAATTCCCAAATTTCTACACTGTGCCATCATGTAGTCACAATGCGGATGCCGAGACTAACACATCACGTGGCGCGTCTGTAATATAGCGCGCTTTTTTAAAAACTACATCATTAGTATACGTCCTCATTACGACTGAAACTATCTGAAATAGTTATCTAATAGTGACAAGGTCACGAATCCGGAAAAATTCCTCAAATTTAACTCCTCCATTGCAGTCATAAGCTCAGATATCAAAATTAATGTAATTCACCAACTGAAATGCAGATCCACAACCTGCAGAGGTAAAATAGAAACATCAGTGATTATTGTGAGGACGAGTAAAGAACCGACACTGAAAAATGTGTATGCTGATATCGTAAGAGCACTGGCACGAAATCGTGGAACATCGTTGTCTACACTTACAAGAAACACAAACTACAGAACTGTAATGCTGCTTAGGAAATAAAATTTCTGGAACTGAATTACTGTTGACAGAGCCATATCAGTGGACCAGAGACCCAGTTTCTAACACGGTTGAATTCGTGCTGCGGAAATCACAGGGTTGAAAGTTCTGTCGCTGAACGTAGGATTATATTCACCCTACAATTCACACAATGCTCGTTTGGTAACACTGCTAATAAGACAGATTCGTAATAATAATTTACTGGTAACAATCGTCACAAGAATAACGAGCCATTACAAAACTGTGATGACTCACATTTCTTACAATACTTTTTCCCTATGAACAAAATACATCCGAAGCAATACCAGAAAGGTAAATTATGACCTCAAAGGTAATTTCTGGACGCGTAACCGTGTACGGGTGTCTTGCTGACTGCAACAGATGAGAATTGGGACAGATGTTAAAATTCAATCGTTCTAGTTGTAACACCAATATCGATTGCAAGTAATTTATACTGTGTAATTAGGTGTATGTGACTATAAAGTGTTTGTTCTTTTCTAATGAAGGTCATTGAATTATCAGAGGGAAAGTTGAAGTTTGTATTATATGTATTATGAAAACTAAAATAATGTTTAAAAGTAATGAAACTTCAAAAGATATGTATGATCAGAAAGAGAAATTGTACTTTGAAAACTGGTTGATGCTTAGGGATCTTGTATTGTATAGCACAAAAGGTGTAGAAAACCCCTCCACTATGGAAGTTACCTGGCGCGCGTTAAAAGGTGGTTTTGGCGGTCGATCTGGGCAGCTACGGGGTGAGCACTCTACGCAGTCAGTGGCTAGCCGTTGTACGGTTAACATCGAGTTAACGGTGCCAAATGAGGCAGTTGAAAGCTAATTTATATTGAAATTGCCTCTGATGTGGCTTTGGCTGTCGTATGGTGCTCATGTTGTTATGGAATAGCTCTAAAACGAGGCTAATACGTCGCCAAGAAGAATTTATAAAGAGCATTCAACAGCAAGAGTGTGAGAACAAATAGCCGCCACGTGCTTGCCACCACTATTGCGCCACTGCTCCGCCTGCTTGAGGTACTCTGATATATATCACAGTATGGACAAGTATGTTTGCCTGAGTGGTTTTCAATAACAATTCCAGTGATATAAAAATGTGTGTGAACGTTAAAATTGTCCTGATCATGAAACCAATGCAGGGTCCCATCCTAAATCTGCAGATGACCGAGTATCCTGTTTCTGAATAACTATTGATTTGTTTCTGCATTACATGTGCCAAAGTTCAGTGCCAAAGTGTATAAATGTTGCTAGTTAAATTACCTGCTTCACAGGTAGTGAGCAAGGCACACAAATTGAACTTCTGTGAAAGTAATTTCGCTTTGATTATTACTATGAACTATTTTCTGAAGTTAATTGAACTTAATATTTGAATTACTTGCCCTGAAGTATGAACATATAAACTATTTCAAGTGGGGTTAGAAAGCAATATTGGCAAAATTGCATTTTGTTTTTGAAATAGTCACAGCATTGGCCTGTAAGACAGTTTCAGTTAATGGACCCCTACTATATTCTTTTCTATTATAAGAAAGATATACTAAATACTGCTTTGCAAAGAAATTTGAAGCATTTCCATAAAAGTGTGAGTATAAAAAAGTGTCTGTGTAATGTTATATAAGTTCATTTGTGGTGTCTGTATGTTAGTTAAACCAGGATTCTGGTCGTGCCCAATTTTAGTCTGGTGAGGTCTTTAGTAACATCTTATTGCTCATTTAGCTATTGATTGCAACAGTAACTATTATTACTATGAGTGAAATAACTTTTAAAATTCCCATGATTGCTGATTTGTGTGAATAGTAACTACTGCTACCCACTACACAGTTCGTCCGGTAGTCGTGTTTATTCATTGCACTATTCAAAAGGAGTATTAATGAAAGTCAATTTGGTAGCTCATATTAAATTTTCTTGAAACATAATGTTTCAAATTATGATGCTTAATTAGGCTGACGACCGTTTATTGTTTCATTTGTATAAATGTCAATACTAGTATTACCTCCAAAGTAGAGTCTTTCAGTTTTCTATTATTTGCCACTTATACGAAATTAATATTTCGATATCCTCCGTCCATTAGGTTTACACACGGTCAAATAAATACAAAAATCCTCGCAGAGGGTAAAGCTAGTCTGCAGGTGAGTGTTATACTTGGCGCAAACTTGCAGCTCACGCGTTATATAGCCATGTGGACATGAAATAAAGGGGAATTTGCACTAGGTTTCCTTTTTGTTCTCTCCTGGCTTTTTGGTTCAGGGCCATGCTATGATCAATACATCTCCGCACTTATCGATGTTTGAATACTACATATTTATAATTACGTAAAAATTCTATTGTTTTATACTAGAATTAAGAAGTAAACAAACAAAACAAATTTAACTCATAACAAGCGGAGTAGAGATTTCCGTTGTCAAATGGTTCAAATGGCTCTGAGCACTATGGGACTTAACTTCTGAGGTCATCAGTCCCCTAGAACTTAGAACTACTTAAACCTAACCAACCTAAGGACATCACACACACCTATGCCCGAGGCATGATTCGAACCTGTGACCGTAGCGGTCGCGCGGTTCCAGACTGAAGCGCCTAGAACCGCTCGGCCACACCGACCGGCATTTCCGTTCTTAAGTACCACATTGCCACAGTGGTATTGCCCCACAACACACACAGAGATAGCTAGCGCAGTGGTAATACATTGGATAGCACGAAGCAAGGCCCCACCCCTATAATTTCGGGCGAAACAGTCGGGACCGACCGATCGCCGTGTCATCGTCAGCCAAAGGCGCCATGTGGATGTGGTATGGAGGGGCGTGGTGCCAGCACACTGCTCTCCCGGCCGTTGTCGGCTTTACAGACCACGGCGCCGCTACTTCTCATTAAAGTAACTCCTCACTTGGCATCAAGAGACTGAATGGACCCAATTCTAGTTCTACCACCAAGAAAAAATCCGTGGCAGTACCGGGAATTGAATAAGGGTCCTGGGTGTGGCGGTGAGCCACTCTGACCATTCATTTGTGGATTTGTGGAGGCAGACACACCAGCTTGAAATAAGCTTGGTCATGTCGAGCCCACTGCTGACACTACTGGTAATGACTGATGAGAGCCACCTCAGCTATAGTGGTGCACATTTATTGTATTATGAACGGTTTCGTTTCTCTGAGCAACTCGGAAACCTGAGGATTATCAAGGAAACACAACGGTCGCAATACAAATGTGCAATAATGGACCTGAGATTGCTCTAGTTAGACATTAACAACCAGCTTGAGGCTTCCCATGATTTTCCTAAATCGCTTTAGACGAATTCCAGGTATGTTATTTTGAAAGGACCTGGTCGACCTACTTTACCATCCCTCTCCTATACAAGCTCGTACTCCTTGCCGCATCCCACATTTTTGCTGTATCAGGTGTAATAAAAACAGGTCAGGTTCAGATCGAAAAGAAGGTAATGGAATGATCCAGCGTACAAAATTAGCAAATTTTCGTTAAGTACAGTACGTCAAAAAGGAAATCACAGAGCACGCGTCTGGGTCTGGGATGCTATACGTAACTTATCTGGTGAGCCTATAAATAGAGGACTAATAGCGAAAGCGGGTCTTACCTTTTCAAAATATAGTTCGTCGTGTTTATCCTCTTAGGCTGCGCTACTTATACGGACTGCTCGGAGTATACGCACCCGGAGCTGAAATAGTGTTTAAACTCGTCTGCAGCTCGTTGCGTGGTTCATTATTGCTTAAAGCAAAAAAGTTAATCTCAATTCATTCACAGGTTCCAGGTTTGCCTGTACGTGTTTACATGTATCCTCCTAAATACACGAGACATTTGTGCAGAATGTTGTCCATCAGTTTAGTTGAAAATACTGACCCGGAGATCACAAAATTGTGCTTCTGGATTTCATTGTTATGTAGCAATTAATTAAGAAACCTGAGGAATCCGAAAAGAAGCTTCAAAAGCAATGATACAGCAGTAAAAAGTTTTCGTTGGCAGATGAATAACATTTTCGTCATGTGAAGATGGCCATGATTTTTATTATGTGAAATAATTTTTACTCCCAAGTACATTCAAATTTTTGTGCTTTAGTTTACTATTTTAACCTGTATAAAACGGTCACATTCGGACAGACTGGAAACACAGGTGGATCACCATTATTGTTTAGTACTCCTAACCGAGCTGCAGTTGATGGTTTGATACGTTCGAAACAGTAATCTGAAATACATAGATTTTAAAATTACTGCTAACCGTGTGAATTGTATATGAGATGATGTTATGTCAAGCAAAGACTGCAAGATATATGAGATGAGTTGTTCAATACGTTGATTAGTTTGGCACGAGGATATCAAAAGTTTCCAGTTATAAAACGCCTTTCGCATTATCAGTATTGGAGCTTATGGCCCATCTGTATTTATTTTAGAAGTGTGATGTTCACATTAGAGAATACACATACTATTGCGTGAAATGTCCTCAGTCAATGGTGTGCCACCATATCTAATAGAATGTGTGATCTGATCCATTTCAGGTTTCCTAAAGATATTATTTTCACTTAGTGGTTTCTCCTCATACATATATCGGTTCTAGAAAGAATTAAACATTGTGTGTGTGTGTGTTTGTGTGTGTGTGCACTTCGTCTCGAGTTACAGACTAAGAAAGAATGCAAAAAAGTTTCTAAAACTGATGATTATCTCCCTTCTAAACTGGGAAGGTACATTTGGCTTTCTATTAAGTGAGCAGCGGTGTTTCAGTACAGCAACAACTTCTCTTCTAAAAGCGAGACGAGTAAATTCACTTTCCTAAAAATTATCCACTAAATGGTCATATAAGTTTAATTTCAATATCCCACTAACCACCACAAGGACGGTTTACACAAATAAAATTAATAGTTTTGTTTTCAACAAAAACGTTACTCCCGTCTATTATATTAATTTACAATCTTACAATTTGAATACTTTAATTCGGTGGTTGTGGAAACTTAGTTCCACGGCATTTTAGAATCCACATTATCGCGTAAGTGCAAGTGGCACATTTTAGGACGTCAATTCTCTTTTTCAACAATTATACACTAAGAAAGTCGTGGACAGGATACCGATTTGGTAAGAAACGATTTCTAGACGACTAATGTCATACTGGTCATAATTTCATGTCCGTCCATGGTAGCTGAGTGGTCAGTTCGACAGAATGTCAATTCTAAGGGCCCGAGTTCGATTCCCGGCTGGGTCGGAGATTTTCTCCGCTCAGCGACTGGGTGTTGTGTTGTTCTAATCCATTTCATCACCATCGACGCGCAAGTCGCCGAAGTGGCGTCACATTGAAAGACTTGCACCAGGCGAACGGTCTACCCGACGGGAGACCCTAGTCACACATTTATTTTATCGTAATTTCATTATAATTTTCAAGCAGCAGTACGGTGAAAAACATAGAAATGACGTAGCATTATTTTCGATGCTCGGTACCGATTTCGAAAGGTAACGCTTATATTATTTCGGCTGCATATTATGCCTTCAGTTGTTAACATTTCACAGCAGGTCTTCCAAAATCATGGACCTCGATTGGATATACGCCCTCGGGAATTAAAAGCAGTAAACGTAAGAGCCGTTTCAATAAATGAATGGGACACAAAATGTTTCACAATGTATATTTTGCGGTTAAAAGCGGTTAAAAGGAAAACGAAGAGTACGACATATAAAGAGATTAAAGATGCTATAAAGAGATGTAAGACGTCGCTTTTGCCGCCTATCATTGTTTTAAAACTTTTAAAAACGTACCTGACTGTTTCGTACTAAATTATTGCCCTATAACAGAAGGAAATATTCCACGAGACATCGATAAACCCAGACGTCATGAAAGCACTCGCAGATGAAAGTACCCGTAAACTGTGCCACTACAAATCGGCGCAGTGACGTTTTGTTTGCTAGCTGCTTTTCTCTTTTAAAATTCATGAAATGTCGGAGGGTGTGTGTTTCGGCTAAGCGTTTAAGCGATTTGTTCACACCGCTATTCAGTAGCTGCGCGCCTGGCGGAATTCATTTTGTTCGTTTCACGGTTGGAGTAACATTTGTGCGTTTGACTAAATCGAGCGCGTGGACGATCCACATGTCGTAATTACAGTGCGTCGCTATTTGTTCGCTTGCCGATGCAATTTATTCACATCGTACAACTAATTATCGGCCGGTGGCCTCGGATTTCGATAGCAGTGCGGAATGGCTATTCGATAAATATTAATCGCTCAAAATTAATCATGTGTTCATAAATTATTTTAAATATGCCCACAAATAATTTATGCCGTCATTGCGAGGAATTAAAACTGAAGTTAAATATTTATTAATACTAGAAACGACGTTTTAGTTGCAGAAAACAAGGCAGAAAATGATTTTTCCATAAAGTTTAATCCCTGTTTTTGCTTATAAATTTGTCTCTTGGATCAAGTATACTGTTATGACAAAACTGTAGCAATTCAGAACTAATGGTTCATGCGTCGTCAAATTAATACGTCAGTGTCAAGCACCGAGTAACAACACGGAAACGAGAAGTTACATCTTCATATTCTTTGAGAAATGGGAAACTAGGAACCAAGTACGGCACATTAGACCATAAAGAAAGGTACCCAATAACTTCTTACGGAAGTACGGAACAGAAAGTGTCATAAATATACAGGATTTCGGATAATTAATAACTAACAGCAGTAAATAACAGTATCAGTATCTGAAAAGGTCCAGTACAAGACATGGTAAAATTCTAAAAACATTTATTTTATCGAAACAAATATATAAACCCGGTTCCCAGAGTTCCTCATTAGAGTAAGGTAATACAACACCCGCCGTTTTGGGGAATGATAAGATAAGCAAGAAACACTACGAGAAAGAACTTGCCCCCCTTCTAACAGCCGTGTACCGCAAGTCTCTAGAGGAACGGAAGGTTCCAAATGATTGGAAAAGAGCACAGGTAGTCCCTGTCTTCAAGAAGGGTCGTCGAGCAGATGTGCAAAACTGTAGACCTGTATCTCCGACGTCGATCTGTTGTAGAATTTTAGAACATGTTTTTTGCTCGAGTATCATGTCGTTATTGGAAATCCAGAATCTACTCTGTAGGAATCAACATGGATTTCGGAAACAGCGATCGTTTGAGACCCAACTCGCCTTATTTGTTCATGAGACCCAGAAAATATTAGATACAGGCTCCCAGGTAGATGCTATTTTCCTTGACTTCCGGAAGGCGTTCGATACAGTTCCGCACCGTCGCCTGATAAACAAAGTAAGAGTCTACGGAATATCAGACCAGCTGTGTGGCTGGATTGAAGAGTTTTTAGCAAACAGAACACACCATGTTGTTATCAATGGAGAGACGTCTGCAGACGTTAAAGTAACCTCTGGCGTGCCACAGGGGAGTGTTATGGGACCATTGCTTTTCACAATATATATAAATGACCTAGTAGATAGTGTCGGAAGTTCCATGTGGCTTTTAGCGGATGATGCTGTAGTATACAGAGAAGTTGCAGCATTAGAAAAATGTAGCGAAATGCAGGAAGATCTGCAGCGGATAGGCACTTGGTGCAGGGAGTGGCAACTGATCCTTAACATAGACAAATGTAATGTATTGCGAATACATAGAAAGAAGGATCCTTTATTGTGTGATTATATGATTGCGGAACAAACACTGGTAGCAATTACTTCTGTAAAATATCTGGGAGTATGCGTGCGGAACGATTTGAAGTGGAATGATCATATAAAATTAGTTGTTGGTTAGGCGGGTACCAGGTTGAGATTCATTGGGAGAGTCCTTAGAAAATGTAGTCCATCAACAAAGGAGGTGGCTTACAAAACACTCGTTCGACCTATGCTAGAGTATTGCTCGTCAGTGTGGGATCCGTACCAGATCGGGTTGACGGAGGAGATAGAGAAGATCCAAAGAAGAGCGGCGCGTTTCGTCACAGGGTTATTTGGTAACCGTGATAGCGTTACGGAGATGTTCAGCAAACTCAAGTGGCAGACTCTGCAAGAGAGGCGCTCTGCATCGCGGTGTGGCTTGCTCGCCAGGTTTCGAGACGGAACGTTTCTGGAAGAGGTATCGAATATATTGCTTCCACCTACTTATAACTTCCGAGGAGATCACGAATGTAAAATTAGAGAGATTCGAGCGCGCACGGAGGCTTTCAGGCAGTCGTTCTTCCCGCTAACCATACGCGACTGGAACAGGAAAGGGAGGTAATGACAGTGGCACGTAAAGTGCCCTCCGCCACACACCGTTGGGTGGCTTGCGGAGTATAAATGTAGATGTAGATGTAAAACTTCACTATGAAAACGCTTTCTCGGTGAAGACGATTTCCCCTCCCAATCCATGATTCTGTTTTTGCGCCTAGCATCAGAGGTTAAATCAGTTTTATTACTAGTAATATAGGCGAGATATCTGAATTTTTCAGGACGTTTGCGTAACTACAGAGACGGGAATCGGGTGTTAGAAGGTCAGGACTACCACAGCTCTTAAACTATCGGCTTCTACGTATATATGCCGCAAGTTACTATACAGGGCATAGTGGAGGATACTTCGTAACAATAAAGACCATTTTCTGTCTACTCCAATCGTACATTTATCGAGGGGAAAGTAAGTGTATAGACACAATTGAACAAGCCCTGATCTTTCTTATTTTTTTGTGAGGATGGAGGTGGCTCAAGTGAACGGCAAGGATGATGCTTCAAATTCTGATGGTTACAGAAAGTATGATTTGTGACAGATTAACGAAAGCCACGTAAGAATCACTGAATGCATTTCGTTGAAGAATAGGAGAGCTGTCAGAGGCTAGTTTCACGGAAATGTCAAGGAAGTCTGCTGAGCAACAAGAAGCATTTAATAGAAATTAAAACGGTTGGAGATTAGTACGAGGGAGCAGAAAGGGTCCTACTCTAGAGGAGTAAAAGAGTTCAGAGAGATGAAGGAAGAAATGAAGGAACAACAGAAAGACAGTGTTTGTGAATTAAAGGAACAGAATAAGAATTTACGAGATTGGTTCACAGCTGTTTGGGAAGTGCCTGTGGCTATAACTAAAGTCCTTGCAATACACTTGAGGCATTAGTTCAGGGATGAAAATCAGCCAAAGTTCATCACAGTCAGTTAACAATTAATAATGCATTAAAACATTAAAAGAGATTCATGTGGATGATGAGGAAGAATAAAGTAAATGTAGTTGCACGCTTTGACGATCGAAGCCAGTAGCAACAACAATAGTTAGGTATCAAAAACTTAGGGAAGGGTCTGGAATCTTTCAAAGGTAATTCAGAAAGTGAACTAATAATAAGCAAGGGAGTACTGAGTGAAAATTCGGAGAAGATAAATGAAATAGTTCATGTCGTGACTCAGTTACCTGTTAATAATGATTTAATATTACGCAGTACCAGAAAGTCAGGAAATTCAAAAGAGGCCATGTCCTTGCTAAAGTTTACAGGAGGTACGTTTATAGTTCTAGATAAGTGTCAAATCATAGCTTACCCTCGTTTCTGTGAGAATACGGAGAACAGCCATGTTGCATTCGTATTTAATGGATTACGTAATACGATGTTTGAGGAGCTATGTGTTAAACCAAACTGAAAGGAGGTCAGTTGAGAGTGGATCACAGTTGTAAGACACATAGTATTTTTTGATCCAAAGGTAGTAAGTGTAAAGTGTACAATAATACTTACTTATATTGATATTTAAATATTTTTGGTGAGTGATCTTTCTCTAATTGTATGATATTTATGTCAGGAACGACGTCAATTAGTTTTCCGTGATAGGATAGGATAGTATCTGAAAAACTTAGCGCTGTACTCATGGTGTGTTCACTTTGATTTTTGTTCTTGCAAGAATGTCGATTGTAAACAAATATTGTCTGACTTAACTGTCAATAATATTAATCAGTTAAGTGGATTGAATCGTGATTTTTCTCGATATTTGGAGAGTACGTTAAGGGAAACATTGAATCTCATGTGTTGTGCAACTGTTAAATTGTAGTCAATCCTTTAGCATGGATGTTTTATCTGCTGACAGTAGTTTACTTTTATGTTTTTAAAGCTGATTTGTCTTATTTCAGATGCCCTGAGGATGTTCGAAAATAATCTTGTAGTTCAGTATTTTTTATATTTTAACCAGAATAAAAATTTAGTTGGTTTACGAAAAAGATTTTTTGAAGCAAGATGTGAAATGACATATTTCATTTGGCTGATGAAGTTTCCATAAGTGAAGGTTGGTGTTCGTAGAGTAGATTCAGTCTATACTTATTCATGCAGGTGTGCAGAATCTAACACTGGGTCTTGGCAGTGGCCTTTTATTGCTGTGTTTTGGTCTGTGTGAGGCTCAGAGTTATGTAGAGAATATTTGGCTTATGCTATTGTTAATTGTACGGACGATTTACGCAAGGCAGAATATCAGTATGCCCTCAGTTATTGTTATTTATGGACATGTATTAGATGGGTACACAACGCAGAGTTGTGGTAATACTATTTCGTCGTTGTGTGGTCTGTTTCTACTCTTCGTAGCGTCTAGTAAGGATACTACTTTCAGTCAATGTTGGTACTCCAGAAACAGAAAATAAAGATGATTTGATGAGTCTCAGGGAAGGATTTTTTTGCCACTGAGATCCTGTGAAGAGGTTGTTCAGTGATGTTTTGGGGTTTTGTCATTATAAGTGAATTCTAGAAACTGTGGTGTCTGTTTTCTTGCAAACTGGTAAGACTTGAGCCGTATAGTTCATTGGTTCCCTTCAGGTGGAGATACTTGTAGAGCTACTTTCCTCTTGGGGTTGCAATGAATGGAAATGGGTGATTATCAAGGAAAAATTAACCGGTGTTTGCAATTATTCTGAAATTTGTTGTGGTTAGTAAGTGAATGTTGGATGTTAGTAAGCATTTTCACATACATAGGTCACTGAAATGAGAACACTGGAGGTGTTGATGGAGATATTGTTTTTCTGTTTGCTGAATGAAAAGAGCTGCGGGATGAGGTATTGTTATTTGCTGAAGCATGAGAATAGCCATTTTCTGTTGCAGTAAGAAGAAAAGAAAACAATGAAAGCCTAGTAATGAGAAACACTTCTGTTTTCATGGTTGGTCATGAGTAGATATCTACCTAATTTAACCCTGTATGAATAGAATGACATTAATAAATGTTTTATCTACAGAATGTTACAAATCATACCGTCAATCTTTTCAAGTGTTAACTAAGATGAAACAATGCCAATGTTTGTGACCAGAATTTTGCAGAACATTAGAAAATGTTTCCTGTTTAATGTTGACTATAATTTGCTTGTAGACAAGAGAATGGACGAAGCTGGGGTGATGAGAAAAGATATAACGAGTTAGGAAAGTGAGCAACAAACCACTTTAAAGCAAAAATGTGTGGAGAGGAGAGAAGAGGAGTGAAGGCGTGCAGTGTTTTTATGGGTACTATATTATGCACCGTTTGTGACGTTGCCGAGAGTATAGGGTCTGGACCGGCGGGAAATGCCCGAATGAGAGCAGTCTGAAAGGTGATTCTTTATATAACCTGATATGGTGAGAGGTGAAAACAGGTGGTGCACCCAGTTATACTGTCGGACATGATAGTATTGTAGGTCCAGGTATAATGTTGTGGAGAGGCGTGATGTTGCATGGGCGTACAGATCTCCAAATCTTTGAACAGGGTACCCCTCACCGGTCTTCGTAGTTGTGAGAGTGCACTGAATCCTGATGTGCGTCTTTTAGGGAATGCATACGGTCTATACGTCATTTTTGTGAGTGCCAATGCACTACTGAATTAGCTACGAAGGTGAAGGAGCTCTTCGTTCCAGATTACATTCGCTCGAATGGAGTGGCCAGCGCGTTCGCCAGAGTCAAATGCCATCTCGCACCTGTGGGACGACGTTTGGGTGACGTTTTGCAGCATGTCCAATTACACCAGGGAACATCCGGCAGTTGTCAGCCGCGCTCTTGGATGCTCGAGGGTTGGAACGCCCTACCACAAGAACTCCCTGCCAACCTCGTCACCACGGTGGGAACACGATGCAGAGCATGCATTGCTGTCTGTGATGACAACACACCCTAATATGTACCATGTTACGCATTTTGCAATGGTCATAGGACCAACGTTAATCGCGGTTCCTTCGGTGTAATTACTGTCTTTGAAGAAACGTGTCATTTGGCCGGCCGGGGTGGCCGAGCGGTTCTAGGCGCTACAGTCTGGAACCGCGCGACCGCTACGGTCGCAGGTTCGAATCCTGCCTCGGGCATGGATGTGTGTGTGACGTCCTTAGGTTAGTTAGGTTTAAGTAGTTCTAAGTTCTAGGGGACTGATGACCTCAGAAGTCCAGTCCCATAGTGCTCAGAGCCATTTGAACCATTTAGCCAAACGTGTCATTTCTGTTCGTTCAAAAATGGCCGGCTCTGTTCGTTCCATGCATACTTCTGTCACTTACGTTCTGTAGTATACTAGTAGTTCTTTCCTTGTATGGTCCGAGTTACACGAGCTGTGATACATGGCAGTGAAACATTACGTGAAAGTTACATTCGTTCTTAAGATTAGCCCGCCATGGTGGGGTGATCAGGAAGCTTTCGTCCGAAGGCCGTGCAGTCCAGGACTGGTATGCCAATCAGCCAAACTCATCGCAATCATCGAGACACTCATCCCATTGACGCACCAGGTTGAAGATATCCGTTTAGTACAACACTGTGTCCTCCTGCATGAAGAAGTCCATAACCGGCTGCTGCATTTCGTCATTCGACAGGTGTAGTCGACCCTTCAAAGCCTTTTTTAAGGGCCCGAAGGCACTTTAAACGCATGGGGCGAGATCAGGACTAATCAAATCATCAACAATGCGCTTGCTGTTGTCAGTAATGGACGACGCTGGCTTTCCTTGTTGACTGGCATCTTGCATTGAATCGCGAGGAGCACGGAATTTGTCTCACCATTCCGTAACTGTGGTTATCGAGAACACGCTGCCCCATAAACATTCTCCATTCTCGAATGGTTGTCTACCGGTATTTGTTCATCAGATGTCCGCCTGCTTAGCTGGATGGTAACATGCTTGCCTCCCGTGCAAGTTGGCCCAGGTTCGACTGCCGTCCAAGCTGGAGATTTTCTCCGCTCGTGGACTGGGTGTTGCGTTGTCCTCCTCATCATTTCATCCTCATCACCGGCGCGAAAGTCTCCCAATGTGGCGTCGAATGAAATAAGACTTGCACTTGGCGGCCGAACTTCCCCGAATACGGACCTCCCGGACAACGATGTCATTCGCTCATTTCATTCTGTCCATCAGCAGCCAGGAGAATAATAACAGCACGTTGGTCTTGTTCGGCCATAGTTCACGTTTCCAGGCATACCGTATGGGCGTTGGACAGGCACTAATGCCACACTAATCCCTTGCATACATGTACCTGCTTATATACCTGCATCGGAGTTGATGAAGCAACGCCCTCAAATCGGAACTTTTTGATTGCAACTTACATAATACTTTTGAATAATTCATTTATTGCTCGTACTGTCTTTACAGCTCCTTCGGGCTTTACTTGATACTTCCATTATGAGAGAACTGCACTACTTCTGTTTTATCAGCGTAAGTTGGAAAGCCATTTATACATTACTGGCCATTAAAATTGCTGCTCGAAGAAGAAATGCAGATGATAAACGGGTATTCATTGCACAAATATGTTATACTAGAACTGACATGCGATTACATTTTCGCGCAATTTGGGTACATAAATCCTGAGAAATCATTACCCAGAACAACCACCTCTGGCCGTAATAACGGCCTTGATACGCCTTCATACGCCTTGATACGCTTTGATACGCCTTGATACGCCTGGGCATTGAGTCAAACAGAGCTTGGTTGGCGTGTACAGGTAGAGCTGCCCATGCAGCTTCAACACGATACCACAGTTCGTCAAGAGTAGTGACTGGCGTATTGTGACGAGCCAGTTGCTCGGCCACCATTGACCAGACATTTCCAATTGGTGAGAGATCTAGAGAATGTGCTGGCCAGGGCAGCAGTCGAACATTTTCTGTATACAGAAAGGCCCGTACAGGACCTGCAACATGCGGTCGTGCATTATCCTGCTGAAATGTAGGGTATCGCAGGGATCGAATGAAGGGTAGAGCCACGGGTCGTAACACATCTGAAATGCGTTACGGAGATGCTGAACAAGCTCCAGTGGCGGACACTTCAAGAAAGGCGTTACGCAATACGGAGAGGTTTATTATCGAAATTACGAGAGAGCACATTCCGGGAAGAGATGGGCAACATATTACTACCGCCCACATATATCTCGCGTAATGATCACAACGAAAAGATCCGAGAAATTAGAGCAAATACGGAGACTTACAAGCAGTCGTTCTTTCCACGCACAATTCGTGAATGGAACAGGGAAGGGGGGATCAGATAGTGGTACAATAAGTACCCTCCGCCACACACCGTAAGGTGGCTCGCGGAGTATAGATGTAGATGTAGATGTAGAATGGAAAGTCCACTGTTCAAAATGCCGTCAATGCGAACAAGAGGTGACCGAGACGTGTGACCAATGGCACCCCATACCATCACGCCGGTTGATACGCCAGTATGCCGATGACGAATACACTCTTCCAATGTACATTCACCGCGATGTCGCCAAACACGGATGCGACCATCATGATGATCTAAACAGAACCTGGATTCATCCGAAAAAATGACGTTTTGCCATTCGTGCATCCAGGTTCGTCGTTGAGTACACCATCACAGGCGCTCCTATCTGTGGTGCAGCGTCAAGGGTAACTGCAGCAATGGTCTCCGAGCTGATAGCCCATGCTGCTGCAAACGTCGTCGAACTGTTCGTGCAAACGTCTCCATCAGTTGATTCAGTGATCGGGACGTGGCTGCCCGATCCGTTACAGCCATGCGGATAAGATGCCTGTCATCTCGACTGCTAGTGATACGAGGCCGTTGGGATCCAGCACGGCGTTCCGTATTACCCTCCTGAACCCACCGATTGCATATTCTGACAACAGTCATTGGATCTCGACCAAAGCGAGCAGCAATGTCGCGATACGCTAAGCCGCAATCGTGATAGCCTACAATCCGACCTTTATCAAAGTCGTAAACGTGATGATACGCATTTCTGCTCCTTGCACGAGGCATCACAACAACGTTTCATCAGGCAACGCCGGTCAACTGCTGTTAGTGTATGAGAAATCGGTTGGAAACTTTCCTCATGTCAGCACGTTGTAGGTGTCGCCACCGGCGCCAACCTTTTGTGAATGCTCTGAAAAGCTAATCATTTGCATATCACAGCATCTTCTTCCTGTCGGTTAAATTTTGCGTCTGTAGCACGTCATGTTCGTGGTGTAGCAATTTTAATGGCCAGTAGTGTATATGGCAAAAACAGGATAGGTCTGTGAATTGAACGCTGTGGAACGTCATTGCTAATTTATCGCTACGCAGAAAAAGATTGAGCTAACACGATCTTCTGTTTTGCATGAGCTAAATGTAAAGTTAACGACTTCATTATACTACGAAAGCCATAACTTTTACGCTCATCTAAGTGTGTGTTGTCATACGCACAGTTAAACGCCTTCGACAGAGTCATCAACATCAGCTGTATCATACGAGAGTGGACCGTAATCAGACGCTCGCCTTCTGGCGTTTTCTACGGTATAGGTGGCCGTGGATGGCGGTATAGCAGGATACGTGCTTGCTGCCGCACCGCAGGCGCCACCTGGTGGTAATTGGCCCCCAACCGCCATCAGTGGGGCGCAAGTTGTCCGGGAAGCAGTGGGTGGGGGGGCAGGGGGGCAGAGTAGGAGGGTACGCAGCTCCGGCCGGCAGGCCGCCGCCCCGAGTCGCCAAGACAGCGCCAGATCGATAGTTCGAGGCAATGGCCCGCTGCGACTCCGGTCCTCACGCTTTGACTCCCGCCCTGCGTTGCGACATCTGTGTCACAGATCTGTCGGGCCGGCACAAGAATCATCAGGTAGCACGTAGCAGCGCCTGGCAACAGAAGGCAGGTCACCTGGCCAACGTCACAAGCCGCCGACTCCAGGCCACGTCCCTAGAAATCTTCCACAAGGGAAGTCCGAGGAACGTGTCCTAAAGTCGGCGACGTTGAAACCCGCGTGCTTTCCAGGATATGTGGATGACACGTTTTCTTTTGATCTCGTGGTAGTGAGAATTTTCAAAGCGTTATGGAAGATCTTAACACAGTCGACCAGAGTATTCGTTTCACTTTTATTTTGAGTCCTTAGTGTTCTGTCTGGTTTCATACGGCCAGCCACGAATTTATCTCCTGTGCCTACATCTTCTGCTCAGAACAGTTCTTACAACCTACGTCCTCAATTATCTGCTGGGTGTATCCCAATCTCTGATCAAAAATGTTCAAATGTATGTGAAATCTTATGGGACTTAACTACTAAGGTCATCAGTCCCTAAGCTTACACACTACTTAACCTAAATTATCCTAAGGACAAACACACACACTCATGCCCGAGGAAGGACTCGAACCTCCGCCGGGACCAGCCGCACAGTCCATGACTCCAACGCCTTAGACTGGTCGGCTAATCCCGCGCGGCCCTAATCTATTTCTCTACAGCCCCTCTAGTAGATGCATCGCAGTCTCTGTCTTCCTCTACAGTTTTTATCCTCTATTTCTCCCTGTAGTACCAAGAGGTTACTCTCTGATATCTTAAAAGATATCCAGTCATCCAGTCCCTTTTTCTTGTCTGCGCTTTCCTCATATCCCATTCCTCGCCAATTCTGCTGAAAACCTCCTCATCCATTACCTTATCAGTCCACCTAATTTTCAACATTCTTCTGTAACACTGCTTCTCAAATACATCGATTCTTTTTCTTTCCGGTTGTCCCAAAATCCATGTCTCACTGCCATACAATGCTGAGTGTGCTCCAGATGCAAATTTTCAGAAATTTCTTTCTCAACTTAACACCTGTGTTTGATACTAATACATTTCTTTTGCCCAGGAATGCCCTATGGCCAGTAGCAGTTTGCTTTTTATCTCAGCCTTGCTCCGACCGCCGTAGGTTAGTCTGCTGCCCACGTTGCAGAATTCTTTAACTTCATTTACTTCGTGATCCCCAGTTGCGATGTTATGTTTGGTGCTGTTCTCATTTCTGCTTCTTCTCATTACTTTCTTCTTTCTTCGATTTATTACACTACTGACGATTAACATTGCTACACCACCAAGATGACGTGCTACAGACGTGAAATTTAACCGACAGGAAGAAGATGCTGCGATTTGCAAATGATTAGCTTTTCAGAGCATTCACACAAGGTTGGCGCCGGTGGTGACACCTACAACGTGCTGACATGAGGAAACTTTCCAGCCGATTTCTCATACACAAACGGCAGTTGACCGGCGTTGCCTGGTGAAACGTTGTTGTGATGTCTCTTATAAGGAGGAGAAATGCGTACCATCACGTTTTCGACTTTGATAAAGGTCGGATTGTAGGCTATCGCGATTGCGGTTTATCGTATTGCGACATTGCTGCTTGCGTTGGTCGAGATCCAGTGACTGTTAGCAGAATATGGAATCGGTGGGTTCAGGAGGGTAATACGGAACGCCGTGACAGATCGCAACGGCCTCGTATCACTAGCAGTCGAGATGACAGGTATCTTATCCGCACGGCTGTAACGGATCGTGCAGCCACGTCTCGATCCCTCACTCAACAGATGGGGACGTTTGCAAGACAAAAACCATCTGCACGAACAGTTCGACTACGTTTGCAGCAGCATGGGCTATCAGCTCGGAGACCATGGCTGCGGTTACCCTTGACACTGCATCACAGACAGGAGCGCCAGCGATGGTGTACTCAATGACGAACCTGGGTGCACGAATGGCAAAACGTCATTTTTTCGGATGAATCCGGGTTCTGTTTACAGCATCATGATGGTCGCATCCATGTTTGGCGACATCGCGGTGAACGCATATTGGAAGCGTGTAATCGTCATCACCATACTGTCGTATCACTTGCCGTTATGGTATGGGGGTACCATTGGTTACACGTCTCGGTCACCTCTTGTTCGCGCTGACGGCACTTTGAACAGTGGACGTTACATTTCAGATGTGTTACCACCCCTTCTCTACCCTTCATTCTATCCCTGCAAAACCCTACATTTCAGTAGCATAATCCACGACCGCATGTTGCAGGTCCTGTGCAGAAAATGTTCGACTGCTACCCTGGCCAGCACATTCACCAGATCTTTCACCAATTGAAATCGTCTGGTCAATGGTGGCCGAGTAACTGGCTCGTAACACTACGCCAGCCACTACTCTTGATGATCTGCGAAATAAAATGAAATGTCGTGTGACGAGGGCCTCCCGTTGGGTAGACCGCTACCTGGTGCAAGTCTTTCGATTTGACGGCACTTCGGCGACCTAGAGTCGATGGGGATGAAAGGATGATGATTACTACCACACAACACCCAGACCCTGAGCAGAGAAAATCTCCGACCCAGTCGGGAATCGAACCTGGGGCCTTAGGATTGACAGTCTGTCGCGCTGATGACTCAGCTAGCGGGGGCGGACTGATGAACTGTGATATCGTGTTGAAGCTGCATGGGCAGCTGTACCTGTATACGCCATCCAAGCTCTGTTTGACTCAATGCCCAGGCGTATCAAGGCCGTTATTACAGCCAGAGGTGGTTGTTCTGGGTACTGATTTCTCAGTATCTATGCACCCAAATTGCGTCAAAATGTAATCACTTGTCACTTCTAGTATAATATATTTGTCCAATGAATACCCGTCTATCATCTGCGTTTCGTGTTGGTGTAACAGTAGGGTATCAATCTGCATTCTGTATTCATTAGACTTTCATTGCATTCCACCTTCACTACGATGTTGGAAAAAGATGACTTCTCCTCTTCCTTGTTAGCTGATCGGGAGGAGGATGGGTGGTACACTGGGGAATGCAACTGAAATTGAAATTTATACGTTTAGGTGTACTTCTTATAGCGACGTATGAAAAATGAAAATTTGTAACGGACCAGGTCTTGAATCCCGATTTCCCACCTTATCACTTTGGATATCCGAACATGCTCCCTGGACCAACCCAGACCGCCACAAATTTTCATTTCGTACTTTGAGTAGTTGAATTTAAGGAATACATTTCAACATTTGAAACTTCACAATAAAGGATGGCAGCCAAAAACAGTTGCAGGATAGAATTTTTTTTATTAAAATTCTTGACCAAGGTTTCGGTACATATAAATATACCTTCATCAGAAGTAAAACTTCTAAAATTACATCATGCACTGGAGAATAATAAAACAATTATGCCAAAAGGCGTCGTCAGTAATTAAAATATCATCTCCATTTGTACAACATGTGTAATGGACACAGGATCAAAGCGAACAGTTTAACAATGTTACTTCGCCTATGAACTGTTGAGACACTCGTGTTGTTGCATTTGCCCATGGCGGGTAACAGTTCGTCTGCGTAAAAGGCGAGCAGGCTGTATTCGAGGCCGGTTTCTCGCACACCTCCCTGTAGCTACAAGGATGTTATTGATTGGAGAAATGAAACCAATTTTTCACAATCCTAAGACTGCTTCTCATCGGCATGACTGATGGCAGTGGTAAGTATGGTGAACTTTGCTGACTGGCATCCAAGATTTCTCAACGTCTCTATATAAACTGAATAGCAAAAGGAATCGGCGTGACATTACGAAAAAAAGCTTGTGTACTCGAATACGTTCTTTGCTTTGCCCAACGCAAAGACATTTAATTAATGACAGAGCTATTTCATCTCCAGCAACCATGCGTCAGCTTAACAGGACGTCGCGATGCGGATGATTAAAAAACGCATTCCGCTTGGAGGGAGTATTTGAGGCAGTTAATCATACGGCGAACATCGCGTACCGTGGACCGCTGCCAGCAAACACCACAGGGGAAATACAGGGTATAGGGCGGGCCGCCCGGCTCCCTAATGGCGTGCGGAAAATTAAATAGATTTCGCAAAGCGGAGAGCGTAGGATTTCAGAAAGGGGCGGCTCTCCTTAGGCCAATACATCTTTTTGACGTCAAAAAGATTTGCAAGACACGTGTCATTAGCGTGTGGTGTAAGGATTTACTGCAGTACAGGGTATACTACTTTAGGTGGAATGTGGAATATGAATCAAGGAAAAGGCTGATTGCTCTCAGAATGAATTTACACGCTGCACTGAGTGTATGCTGATTTCGTGGTAGATTAAAATTGTGCCGAACCGCGACTGGGTGGAGATTTCAATTTACCAGATATAGACTGGGACACTCAGATGTTTAGGACGGGTGGTAGGGACAGAGCATCGAGTGACATTATACTGAGTGCACTATCCGAAAATTACCTCGAGCAATTAAACAGAGAACCGACTCGTGGAGATAACATCTTGGACCTACTGATAACAAACAGACCCGAACTTTTCGACTCTGTATGTACAGAACAGGGAATCAGTGATCATAAGGCCGTTGCAGCATCCCTGAATATGGAAGTTAATAGGAATATAAAAAAAGGGAGGAAGGTTTATCTGTTTAGCAAGAGTAATAGAAGGCAGATTTCAGACTACCTAACAGATCAAAACGAAAATTTCTGTTCCGACACTGACAATGTTGAGTGTTTATGGAAAAAGTTCAAGGCAATCGTAAAATGCGTTTTAGAGAGGTACGTGCCGAGTAAAACTGTGAGGGACGGGAAAAACCCACCATGGTACAACAACAAAGTTAGGAAACTACTGCGAAAGCAAAGAGAGCTCCACTCCAAGTTTAAACGCAGCCAAAACCTCTCAGACAAACAGAAGCTAAACGATGTCAAAGTTAGCGTAAGGAGGGCTATGCGTGAAGCGTTCATTGAATTCGAAAGTGAAATTCTATGTACCGACTTGACAGAAAATCCTAGGAAGTTCTGGTCTTACGTTAAATCAGTAAGTGGCTCGAAACAGCATATCCAGACACTACGGGATGATGATGGCATTGAAACAGAGGATGACACGCGTAAAGCTGAAATACTAAACACCTTTTTCCAAAGCTGTTTCACAGAGGAAGACCGCACTGCAGTTCCTTCTCTAAATCCTCGCACAAACGAAAAAATGGCTGACATCGAAATAAGTGTCCAAGGAATAGAAAAGCAACTGGAATCACTCAATAGAGGAAAGTCCACTGGACCTGACGGGATACCAATTCGATTCTACACAGAGTACGCGAAAGAACTTGCCCCCCCTCTAACAGCCGTGTACCGCAAGTCTCTAGAGGAACGGAGGGTTCCAAATGATTGGAAAAGAGCACAGATAGTCCCAGTCTTCAAGAAGGGTCGTCGAGCAGATGCGGTAGACCTATATCTCTTACGTCGATCTCTTGTAGAATTTTAGAACATGTTTTTTGCTCGCGTATCATGTCATTTCTGGAAACCCAGAATCTACTATGTAGGAATCAACATGGATTCCGGAAACAGCGATCGTGTGAGACCCAGCTCGCCTTATTTGTTCATGAGACCCAGAAAATATTAGATACAGGCTCCCAGGTACATGCTATCTTTCTTGACTTCCGGAAGGCGTTTGATACAGTTCCGCACTGTCGCCTGATAAACAAAGTAAGAGCCTACGGAATATCAGACCAGCTGTGTGGCTGGATTGAAGAGTTTTTAGCAAACAGAACACAGCATGTTGTTATCAATGGAGAGACGTCTACAGACGTTAAAGTAACCTCTGGCGTGCCACAGGGGAGTGTTATGGGACCATTGCTTTTCACAATATATATAAATGACTTAGTAGATAGTGTCGGAAGCTCCATGCCGCTTTTCGCGGATGATACTGTAGTATACAGAGAAGTTGCAGCATTAGAAAATTGAAGCGAAATGCAGGAAGATCTGCAGCGGATAGGCACTTGGTGCAGGGAGTGGCAACTGATCCTTAACATAGACAAATGTAATGTATTGCAAATACATAGAAAGAAGGATCCTTTATTGTATGATTATATGATAGCGGAACAAACACTGGTAGCAGTTACTTCTGTAAAATATCTGGGAGTATGCGTGCGGAACGATTTGAAGTGGAATGATCATATAAAATTAATTGTTGGTAAGGCGGGTACCAGATTGAGATTCATTGGGAGAGTCCTTAGAAAATGTAGTCCATCAACAAAGGAGGTGGCTTACAAAGCACTCGTTCGGCCTATACTTGAGTATTGCTCATCAGTGTGGGATCCGTACCAGATCGGGTTGACGGAGGAGATAGAAAAGATCCAAAGAAGAGCGGCGCGTTTCGTCACAGGGTTATTTGGTAACCGTGATAGCGTTACGGAGATGTTTAGCAAATTCAAGTGGCAGACTCTGCAAGAGAAGCGCTCTGCATCGCGGTGTAGCTTGCTCGTCAGGTTTCGAGAGGGTGCGTTTCTGGATGAGGTATCGAATATATTGCTTCCCCCTACTTATACCTCCCGAGGAGATCACGAATGTAAAATTAGAGAGATTAGAGCGCGCACGGAGGCTTTCAGACAGTCGTTCTTCCCGCGAACCATACGCGACTGGAACAGGAAAGGGAGGTAATGACAGTGGCACGTAAAGTGCCCTCCGCCACACACCGTTGGGTGGCTTGCGGAGTATCAATGTAGATGTAGATGTAGACTGTACTCTGTGAGATGGTCATGTCATTTTGGTTTTTGTATGTTATCGATGTGCACCTCAGAGAGAGAGAGAGCAAGTTACGTTACTGTTAAACAGTCTTTGCTCTTGTCGTGGCACAGTCGTTGCCTCTGCTCAGTCTGGTGTATCCTTAGTTGAAGTGTGGTATTTAATAGTGCTGTGTTGACTTGTGATTTGTATCTGTTAGATGAAGAAAGATTTATTGTAAAGAACAGCAAGCATGAATATGACGTATATACTGGAAAGCGTCTTCAGGCCACGAATGGCCTACCGGGACCATCCGGCCGCCGTGTCATCCTCCGAGGAGGATGCGGATAGGAGGGGCGTGGAGTGAGCACACCGCTCTCCCGGTCGTTGTGATGGTATTCTTGACCGAAGCCGCTACTATCCGGTCGAGTAGCTCCTCAGTTGGCATCACGAGGCTGAGTGCACCCCGAAAACTGGCAACAGCGCACGGGGGCTGGATGGTCACCCATCCAAGTGCCGGCCACGCCAAACAGCGCTTAACTTCGGTGATCTCAAGGGACCCGGTGTATCCATTGCGGCAAGGCCGTTGCGTTATATATTGGAAAGCGAAGGGAATATAAATTTTGAGTGATATTATTACGTTTTGAAGAGCAGGAGTTTGAGGTAAGACTGCAGCACTGCCCACGTAATTTGTAGAAATAATTATTGGTAGCTAGCTAATGTTGTTCACTCGCTCAGAGCTGAGAGAAAGGCCACCCCCACTTTCCTGAGTCATGCATTAACATATTAAATGGGTAAGCTGTTTGATTTTTATGGAAATTCTCTGTTGATATTGTACCCTCTTTAAATCACTGTTGACTTTGTTAAGTATAGTATTGTTCAGACCTATGTTACGTGTGAAGATCTTTGAAAACATGTATGTATGTATGTATTGAACTGAGTACCTAGAAACGACGGAGAGGCTTCGTCCCCGCCGTAGCCCTCGGTGGTACACAATCCCACAACAGGCTACAGCATTCCACTCACCCCACCGCTGCTCCACACCGAATCCAGGGTTACTGTGCGGTTCGGCCCCCAGTGGACTCCCTCGGGAACGTCTCACACCAGACGAGTGTAGCCCCAATATCAGACCAGCTGTGTGGCTGGATTGAAGAGTTTTTAGCAAACAGAACACACCATGTTGTTATCAATGGAGAGACGTCTGCAGACGTTAAAGTAACCTCTGGCGTGCCACAGGGGAGTGTTATGGGACCATTGCTTTTCACAATATATATAAATGACTTAGTAGATAGTGTCGGAAGCTCCATGCCGCTTTTCGCGGATGATACTGTAGTATACAGAGAAGTTGCAGCATTAGAAAATTGAAGCGAAATGCAGGAAGATCTGCAGCGGATAGGCACTTGGTGCAGGGAGTGGCAACTGATCCTTAACATAGACAAATGTAATGTATTGCAAATACATAGAAAGAAGGATCCTTTATTGTATGATTATATGATAGCGGAACAAACACTGGTAGCAGTTACTTCTGTAAAATATCTGGGAGTATGCGTGCGGAACGATTTGAAGTGGAATGATCATATAAAATTAATTGTTGGTAAGGCGGGTACCAGATTGAGATTCATTGGGAGAGTCCTTAGAAAATGTAGTCCATCAACAAAGGAGGTGGCTTACAAAGCACTCGTTCGGCCTATACTTGAGTATTGCTCATCAGTGTGGGATCCGTACCAGATCGGGTTGACGGAGGAGATAGAAAAGATCCAAAGAAGAGCGGCGCGTTTCGTCACAGGGTTATTTGGTAACCGTGATAGCGTTACGGAGATGTTTAGCAAATTCAAGTGGCAGACTCTGCAAGAGAAGCGCTCTGCATCGCGGTGTAGCTTGCTCGTCAGGTTTCGAGAGGGTGCGTTTCTGGATGAGGTATCGAATATATTGCTTCCCCCTACTTATACCTCCCGAGGAGATCACGAATGTAAAATTAGAGAGATTAGAGCGCGCACGGAGGCTTTCAGACAGTCGTTCTTCCCGCGAACCATACGCGACTGGAACAGGAAAGGGAGGTAATGACAGTGGCACGTAAAGTGCCCTCCGCCACACACCGTTGGGTGGCTTGCGGAGTATCAATGTAGATGTAGATGTAGACTGTACTCTGTGAGATGGTCATGTCATTTTGGTTTTTGTGTGTTATCGATGTGCACCTCAGAGAGAGAGAGAGCAAGTTACGTTACTGTTAAACAGTCTTTGCTCTTGTCGTGGCACAGTCGTTGCCTCTGCTCAGTCTGGTGTATCCTTAGTTGAAGTGTGGTATTTAATAGTGCTGTGTTGACTTGTGATTTGTATCTGTTAGATGAAGAAAGATTTATTGTAAAGAACAGCAAGCATGAATATGACGTATATACTGGAAAGCGTCTTCAGGCCACGAATGGCCTACCGGGACCATCCGGCCGCCGTGTCATCCTCCGAGGAGGATGCGGATAGGAGGGGCGTGGAGTGAGCACACCGCTCTCCCGGTCGTTGTGATGGTATTCTTGACCGAAGCCGCTACTATCCGGTCGAGTAGCTCCTCAGTTGGCATCACGAGGCTGAGTGCACCCCGAAAACTGGCAACAGCGCACGGGGGCTGGATGGTCACCCATCCAAGTGCCGGCCACGCCAAACAGCGCTTAACTTCGGTGATCTCAAGGGACCCGGTGTATCCATTGCGGCAAGGCCGTTGCGTTATATATTGGAAAGCGAAGGGAATATAAATTTTGAGTGATATTATTACGTTTTGAAGAGCAGGAGTTTGAGGTAAGACTGCAGCACTGCCCACGTAATTTGTAGAAATAATTATTGGTAGCTAGCTAATGTTGTTCACTCGCTCAGAGCTGAGAGAAAGGCCACCCCCACTTTCCTGAGTCATGCATTAACATATTAAATGGGTAAGCTGTTTGATTTTTATGGAAATTCTCTGTTGATATTGTACCCTCTTTAAATCACTGTTGACTTTGTTAAGTATAGTATTGTTCAGACCTATGTTACGTGTGAAGATCTTTGAAAACATGTACGTATGTATGTATTGAACTGAGTACCTAGAAACGACGGAGAGGCTTCGTCCCCGCCGTAGCCCTCGGTGGTACACAATCCCACAACAGGCTACAGCATTCCACTCACCCCACCGCTGCTCCACACCGAATCCAGGGTTACTGTGCGGTTCGGCCCCCAGTGGACTCCCTCGGGAACGTCTCACACCAGACGAGTGTAGCCCCAATATCAGACCAGCTGTGTGGCTGGATTGAAGAGTTTTTAGCAAACAGAACACACCATGTTGTTATCAATGGAGAGACGTCTGCAGACGTTAAAGTAACCTCTGGCGTGCCACAGGGGAGTGTTATGGGACCATTGCTTTTCACAATATATATAAATGACTTAGTAGATAGTGTCGGAAGCTCCATGCCGCTTTTCGCGGATGATACTGTAGTATACAGAGAAGTTGCAGCATTAGAAAATTGAAGCGAAATGCAGGAAGATCTGCAGCGGATAGGCACTTGGTGCAGGGAGTGGCAACTGATCCTTAACATAGACAAATGTAATGTATTGCAAATACATAGAAAGAAGGATCCTTTATTGTATGATTATATGATAGCGGAACAAACACTGGTAGCAGTTACTTCTGTAAAATATCTGGGAGTATGCGTGCGGAACGATTTGAAGTGGAATGATCATATAAAATTAATTGTTGGTAAGGCGGGTACCAGATTGAGATTCATTGGGAGAGTCCTTAGAAAATGTAGTCCATCAACAAAGGAGGTGGCTTACAAAGCACTCGTTCGGCCTATACTTGAGTATTGCTCATCAGTGTGGGATCCGTACCAGATCGGGTTGACGGAGGAGATAGAAAAGATCCAAAGAAGAGCGGCGCGTTTCGTCACAGGGTTATTTGGTAACCGTGATAGCGTTACGGAGATGTTTAGCAAATTCAAGTGGCAGACTCTGCAAGAGAAGCGCTCTGCATCGCGGTGTAGCTTGCTCGTCAGGTTTCGAGAGGGTGCGTTTCTGGATGAGGTATCGAATATATTGCTTCCCCCTACTTATACCTCCCGAGGAGATCACGAATGTAAAATTAGAGAGATTAGAGCGCGCACGGAGGCTTTCAGACAGTCGTTCTTCCCGCGAACCATACGCGACTGGAACAGGAAAGGGAGGTAATGACAGTGGCACGTAAAGTGCCCTCCGCCACACACCGTTGGGTGGCTTGCGGAGTATCAATGTAGATGTAGATGTAGACTGTACTCTGTGAGATGGTCATGTCATTTTGGTTTTTGTGTGTTATCGATGTGCACCTCAGAGAGAGAGAGAGCAAGTTACGTTACTGTTAAACAGTCTTTGCTCTTGTCGTGGCACAGTCGTTGCCTCTGCTCAGTCTGGTGTATCCTTAGTTGAAGTGTGGTATTTAATAGTGCTGTGTTGACTTGTGATTTGTATCTGTTAGATGAAGAAAGATTTATTGTAAAGAACAGCAAGCATGAATATGACGTATATACTGGAAAGCGTCTTCAGGCCACGAATGGCCTACCGGGACCATCCGGCCGCCGTGTCATCCTCCGAGGAGGATGCGGATAGGAGGGGCGTGGAGTGAGCACACCGCTCTCCCGGTCGTTGTGATGGTATTCTTGACCGAAGCCGCTACTATCCGGTCGAGTAGCTCCTCAGTTGGCATCACGAGGCTGAGTGCACCCCGAAAACTGGCAACAGCGCACGGGGGCTGGATGGTCACCCATCCAAGTGCCGGCCACGCCAAACAGCGCTTAACTTCGGTGATCTCAAGGGACCCGGTGTATCCATTGCGGCAAGGCCGTTGCGTTATATATTGGAAAGCGAAGGGAATATAAATTTTGAGTGATATTATTACGTTTTGAAGAGCAGGAGTTTGAGGTAAGACTGCAGCACTGCCCACGTAATTTGTAGAAATAATTATTGGTAGCTAGCTAATGTTGTTCACTCGCTCAGAGCTGAGAGAAAGGCCACCCCCACTTTCCTGAGTCATGCATTAACATATTAAATGGGTAAGCTGTTTGATTTTTATGGAAATTCTCTGTTGATATTGTACCCTCTTTAAATCACTGTTGACTTTGTTAAGTATAGTATTGTTCAGACCTATGTTACGTGTGAAGATCTTTGAAAACATGTATGTATGTATGTATGTATGTATTGAACTGAGTACCTAGAAACGACGGAGAGGCTTCGTCCCCGCCGTAGCCCTCGGTGGTACACAATCCCACAACAGGCTACAGCATTCCACTCACCCCACCGCTGCTCCACACCGAATCCAGGGTTACTGTGCGGTTCGGCCCCCAGTGGACTCCCTCGGGAACGTCTCACACCAGACGAGTGTAGCCCCAATGTTTGCGTGGTAGAGTAATTATGGTGTATGCGTACGTGGAGACAACGTTGGCGCAGCGATCGCCGACATAGTGTAACTGAGGCGGAATAAGGGGAACCAGCCCGCATTCGCCGAGGAAGATGGAAAACCGCCTTAAAAACCATACACAGGCTGGCCGGCACACCGAACCTCGACACTAATCCGCCGGGCGGATTCGTGCTGGGGACCGGCACGCCTTTCCGCTCGGGAAGCGGTGCTTTAGACCGCACGGCTAGTCAGGTGGGCGTTTGAATACATACTTCATTCTAAAATCGTTGTCTTGGAATATAATTTCATAGGAATTAACCTACGCATTACGACATGTGGTATGCAACAGTTGGAAATTTTATTTAGAAATGGAAATCTAGCTAGCATGTGCCTGCTTGCTATTTGCTGTTGTGTTTTCGAGAGACGCGAGGCAAATGGAAATTTTGAGTAGGGCCAGATAACTGTTTTACTTCAGTTGCGCATTTAATATAAGACAAGTTGCATTCAGATCAGTTACGTTTCAGTCCGAACTAGGTTCTGTTTAGTCATAGACTAATACACGAGTTTAAATTGGATAACAGTTTTTGGGTACATAGTTTTGGTAATAGATAGAATTTCATAGAGTAGGAGATAAAGTCGGGCTAAATTCTATACAGAAACAAAATACAGTGGAGAGTCTACAAATCGAATCTGGTACTTTTGCCTTTCGCCGTCAAGAACTGAACTACCCGAACAGGACATATGACTTGCCCTCACAGCTTAACATTTTCCCGCCCCTGTGAGGATGGGTCCTGCGTAGTGCTTGGATAGCTCTGTCGGTAGGGTACTTGGCTGCGAAAGACAGAGGTCCCAGGTTCGAGTCCCGTCTGGCATACAGTTTGAATCTTCCAGAAAGCTACAAACTGGTTGCTGAACGCATGGATTTATATTTATGAGCATCTAGTAACAATATAGCAATGTACTCCTCGTATCTCATTTCTATTACTCTACCGATTTTAAAGGACGATCTTAAACAAATTGTTGTCTACAAAATATTGTATCTGAATCAGTTTCTTATTCGAATAACATAACGAGATGAATGTAGTGAAACTAATGAAAAACAAAATCCATTCACGGCACTAGACAGTTGAGAACGTTCGAACAATCCACGGGTGTACTGCCGGTCCATAGTGTCAGCACACCCGTGGACTATTCGAGCAAGAAATACGCCGGGAGAAACTGAAGAATCACACCATATACCTCTACGGGGAGGAGATATATCGCAGCATGAAGAGAGACACTATGGACCGGCAGTACATCCATGGATTGTTCGAGCAAGAAATACGTCGGGAGAAACTGAAGAATCACAGTTGAGAACGTGTTTGTTTATTGAGCGATCTCCAGCGATTAAACTGTGATTTCAGTCTGCCAGCGATAAATTCAAGCCACTGTCGTACGGTGTCATGCTTCAGATATGATCACCGCTTTCAGTATTTCGGACAAGCTATTGTGATCTATATGTCAGGAACCGAAGAAATATTCGCAGATAATACTCACGATCTATTATAGAAGTTCCTACTTATATCAGAGAGTCGAGCACGAATTATACGTAGATAAGTTTTGTTTTGGCAGTTACAATACGATTACACAAGAGCGCTGAATGCAAGTGGAAATTCGCCTTTCCAGCTATACCGTCTATCCTTTATAAGAGTCGTCCGGGGCAATTTCTCTGGTGTTTCGGAAGATATCTGCAGTTTCGTTTTTGCGACGTGTAGCTGGAGCCACCGGGAACAAATACTGCTCATCACATCTTTCATGCGACGCCCATTGTCGATGCAACCCATCGATTTGTTTCCCGTTACGAAGGAAGCTATTATTTAAACTGAATTTTACGTGCCCATTCGATAGAGAGACCCCAAATTAGTCTAGTACGATATTCGTTTTATCAGTGTGTATTAACAGGGAGAGTGAAACACGAAGAATAGCCAGTACTTCAGCAGCGGCTGAGTAAGGCCCCTGAGCCGCACTGTCTGCTACCATCATGCACCGGCGCTACTCGCTCGGTGCTGGAGTACTTGCTATTCTTCGTGTTAAAATGTCTTTGTTACTATGAACTGATAAAACGAACATCGTTCTTCACTAATTTCTGACTGCTCTATCGAATTAGGACATAAAATTCCGCATTAAAAACAGTTTAGTTCGCAATGGAAAACAAACCGTCGCTCTCTATCGACTTTGGGCGTCGCATGGAAGACGTGATGAGTCGTATTTGTTTGGGTGACTCCAGCTATACCATCGCAAAACCAAAATTGCAAATATCTGCCGAAACACTAGAAAAAATGCGGTTGACAGCTCTCAGGAGAGGAACCCTGTATAGGCTAAGTGCAGAAAAATGGGGAGGGCTTGCCTGGCTGGCTGAGATACACAAATGAATGAGCATCTGACTATACGTGGTGTCTTGTCGATATAACAAGTAGTTGCACACTGTGCATCCGAACTCGACGGACAAAATTTCGGAAGTTGTTCGGATAAGTGTTTTGGTACGAGAAACCTACTCTAGTGTTCGATAGTGATTTTATTGTAATTATGATTTATTCGGTTTGTTATTACAGTTACGCCTTTTCCGCCGTAAATATCGTCATAACAGTGAAAAACCCTTTAATATGCAGTAAGGAGAGCGTACAACGCAGAAAGGGGAGTATCGGTAATGCAAGAACCCTCAGATACAAAGCTACTGTGTTCTGCTCAGACAACTTACGGGAATGCAACCGGGTGACGTCGTCTGTGATGTGGTTTTCGTCGCTTCGGGAACAAATCAACATAGTGTCGTTGCGTTCCTCTGCCAGTGCATTCACTGAACAAACACACGAGTTGCATGTCACCCAACTCTTCATCAGTGAGCCTGCCGATACCGCTGCGTATTAACGTTAAGCACAACTAACGCTCCCGGAACCATAAGCCCAAGACAGAACCGAGCGGAACTGAATGCAAGATTGAGGACTTTAGTCTTCAACGGGAACTACTTTTCAAACAATACCGACAGCGCAATACATCGCCATTTGCACTGTTGTGCAAGTATATCCAGTGCAATACGGACACAAAAATAAACGAGAGTAAGAAATCAAATTACGAAGGTAAGTCAATTATCATGCGCAATTTAGTTATATTTTTGTATATTTTGTTACTACTGTAGTTTTACGTTTATGACGCGAGCTTTGTTTATTTGTTGTTATATCTTCCCAATTTTCAAGCTGCTAGGTTAGTTTCGTTATCGCTGCCGTGCTGTTAATCATGGCTGTTCCACTGTCTATGAGCAACGTTGAGTTATTCGTTTTTTGTAGTCGGAAGGCGTATCAGGCGCAGAAATTCGTAGAAGACTTTCGATGCAGTACGGGAACAGTGTTATGTCGCAATGGAGTGTCTACCAACGGATTGAAAAGTTCCGAATTGGTCGCACAAGTGTTACGCACGATGAAGGAGGCAGACGACCGTTTACCGCCACAAATGAAGAAACCATTGAGTGTTCAAGCGAAATGATTCTCTTGGACAGACGATTAACTATTGACGAAGTGGCACATCGTTTGAAAATTAGTCACGATTCTGCCTACGATATCATCCACAGCAGACTTGGGTTTCATAAAGTTTGTGCAAGATGGGTCCCAAAACAACGCACACAGTTGCATAAACAAACGCGCTTGGACATCTGCAAAAAGCATTTGGATCGCTGTGGTAACGATGGGGACAACTTCTTAGACAGGATCATTACTGGTGACGAAACATAGATCCATCATTACGAGCCGGAGAATAAACGGCAGAATATGGAATGGAAACATCCAAATTCGCCGTGCAAGAAAAAGTTCAAGACCCAACCGTCCGCAGGAAACTGACGCTTGCGGTTTTTTGGTACTCACAAGTTCCAGTAATGGAACACACTAATAAGTAGTGTAGCAATGAGAGGATTACTGCTAGGCTAAAGCCAGCAAACGCCGGGGATTGCTGTCAAAAAGTGTTGTGTAGTTGCAAGACAATGCCCGTCCGCATACTGCTGCCCACACTGCCGAAACGCTCCAGAAACTCAAATTTGAATTACTGGATCATCCTCCATATAGTCCCGATCTTGTCCCTTTTGACTATCACTTGTTTTGTCCACTCAAACAGGCATTAAGAGGCCGTCGATTTTCCTCGGACGAAGCAGTGAAAAAAGCGGTGCATTCCTGGCTCGCAGCTCAACCGAGAACCTTCTTTTATGAGGACATCAGGAAGCTTTTACAACGATGGACCAAGTGCGTTGAAACGCAAGGAGACTATGTCGAAAAATGATGTTCTTGTAAGTTTCCTACTTGATTACAATAAAATTTTATAACCATTTTGCGGATAATAATTGACTTACCCTCGTAATTCATTTACTGACAAATAACATGAGACCATATACTCAGAAAATATTTACGAATGGACTTTTAATTTTTCTTCGGTGGAGTTCGGATTCATCAGGCATGAATGAATTATAAAAAAAAAAATATTATTTTTGGCAGTATCCCTGTTATCATATTTTGTTTTTTCGGTGAGCTACAGTTTGTGTCTAGAAACGTTCTTTTTTAATGAAGTAGTTAAGAAAGTTAAAAACAAGCGAGCCAAGTGATAAAAATTTACAAGGGAAGAAGAAGCAAACGTATCAACACAATGAGCGATACGTGAGCGAGGCTCCGTACCAACTGTTGAAAACCGAGAGATACTTAGTCCAGAGAGACTTACCTATAGAAAAAAGGGGATCACCACAACAGTTTAAAAAAATAGGATGTCCACGTCCACTGTAACGGGATTACGGACTATGATTTGGCTATTCTTACGTCGACAGACATATTCGTTACCGTAACATTTATTCTTTACCATTACCTAACAGGAATGTCACAAATTTAACAAAATATCCAGAAACACAGTATTTTAAATCTGGGTCGAGCAAGCTTTGTGAAGACACTTCGATAAAGTATGAGACGAATATGCGGGAGATGAAATACGAAGAAGTTGTTTGAATTAGTATTTTGAATAACAGTTAGTAATAACGAAATGTTTGTAGAAAATCTGTTAGTTAGCTTATCGGAAACATGTTACATAAGTTCTGACAGCTCCTCGTCACTCTGGCTTTGGAAAATCATCTATTAATATTCATTTCCAAACTACGAAACGAATTAAGCGCTGATCTCAACGCTAGTCTGTACTATTTCACCATAGTTAGTGGCACTATCACAGAATATCGCAGAATTTAACATAAATTACTTTTGCAGATAACTCTGAAAACAAGAACATATTTCATGCCAGCAATTCTAATCTACTTTTTTATTGTTCTACGCTACATTATTAAGTACAACGGCAAGTATAGGTGCCATAAGCTCATGAGACTTAGATGATTCCAAATAGTCACATTCAGAAGTTTTAGTCGTTCAAAGCAATTGTCGATCTTAGTCAAGTTCTTGTGTGCACGTCATTCCCAGACTTGTTTTAACAGTATGAGATAATTTGTACGTTATCAAATCGCATGAGCCTATAAAGAAACACTGCTATCAGTGAAAGTTGCATCCATGTGCTGTCGTGATTAGGATTGTTGGATAATACATCATGTACAGATACTAAATAATGTTACTGGGTCACCAGTTCAAACATCTCTTGCGGCTGTAGAACGTTCAGCGCGAACGAGTGTATGTGTCTTGGTGTTGTGTACAGTAAGTGTACAAATAGCGTAAAGCGCGTTTTGTGTCGAAGAATTTTTAGTTTGCATGATAACTATTCAAAAATTAAAAATACCATAATGGTATTAAATACTGCCGATCTGAGAATTTTATTAAGATAAGTTTTCATGTGATGATGTGAGACAGTCGTAAAAATGTGTATTTTTCTCGGTGGGTCCATCGCTCAGAGGGCAACACACTCGTAGGTGGGGAATATGAGCAAAACACAACGGTTGTGATCTTTTCGGACAAAAGGGCGAAGGAAAAACGTTATGCCATTATTCTGGAGCTATTTAAGGAATTACACAAAGTGAAAATGGATGAGCAGATCAAAATCCGAGCCCTAAAGGGTTTGGCAACGTTTATTGTAAAAGGATGGGAATCACAAACAGCCGTTGTATGTTTAAGGTACCGTTCTGATAATCACCTCCGGTTTTCTTGGGTTACCGAGGGTAATGTAAATCATCATATTGGGCGAATATGGAGTTGAAACCCTTATCGGAGTTTCTTGTCTTAATCAGTCTCTGGTGAACAAATGAACACTGACTGTGCTGGGACACATAACAAACCACAATCACACTGTGTTCTGGTGTAGTGAAAAGCGTTTTACTACGATATTTGCGAAAAATACTTGTTATAGATACGTGTGCATCACAACATCTCAGCATGATGCGGATAATAGAAGTGCTTGCCACACGAAAAACGTAAGTAAATACGAAAGTAGGTGCGAAAACATCGCAAAACTAAATTACACTCTAGGAGATAGGTCAACTTTCTGCAAAGAAAAAAAAGAAAAAAAGAAAAAAAAACACTTTTTCATCAACATCGTTTGGTTGCAGATGACAAGCTACCTGTAATAATTAACACAAAAGTGGTCCAGAAATTTCATGCTCGCCAAATGTAAAGTTATTTACCAAAACAAGCGATCTGTTATTTGAACTAAAACTGCACATAATTTTATAATCATGTATCAAAAATGTTCGCATTGCAGAATAAATAAAAACGAAAACTCACTGATGAGGGCACAGCGGTGCCGAAACATGTTTGGGTACTGAGAAGAACGATGTTTTGCGTAACTGGCGGAACTCAAATCCCAAAAATTTTAACTGCGAACACGGCCAATACAAGGAGCTGCAAATCAAAAGATGGATAGTACAACAATACGCTATGGAAAGTGTAATTTAAACTTGCTAATGAACGGTAGCGATATTTTTCGGTTCTTGTTAGAGCAGTAGTTCGGTCATGAGTTACTAATGATAGGTCTCCTACTTGTTGTCATACTCAGTATTGAAGCGATGATAACAGTCAATGCACTGCTTTTGGATCATTTCGTGTACTTCATTGTTTCGATTGACTTGGATTGCCACAAGAGGACATTGTACTTTTCGAGATCGGTTATGAGAATTAAGAGTCACCGACAATACACCTGAATTGGTTATCAGATGAAATTACATTTAGTTCAGAGAGTATTTGTGAGGAGATGACAGAGATTTATGTCTACGAAGATAAGAAAGTGATACTCACCGGCTAGCCCGTAGCTGAAGAACGCTGCTGAAGAGGCGAGAAGCAGGTAGGCGACGCCGGAGAAAGCCATGGGCAACTGTGGCGGTGGCTGTGGCGACGGCGAGAGGCGGGTGACTGGCGTCGCGGTGGCAGGCGGCAGGCGTCGGTCGCTGGAGGCGGCGTCGGTCGCTGGAGGCGGCGGCTAGCGTCGTGCCATGCCACGCGGGACCAGGGCGAGCTGCGTCGGAGCTGCAGGCGGCGGCGGTCGCGTCTGCAGCCACAGGTGTACTGCCGGCGGCGGTGGAGGCGGCGGGGGTGGAGGCGGCGGGCCGTCGCGGCGCACGCCGGCGCGGCCGCGCGCATGCGTGCTCCGTGCCGCCTCCCCCCACCTCCTGAGGCGACGGGATCGGCGTTCCAGCTCGAATACCGACACCGGCAGTGCCCACTCAGCGGTGCCTCAACAGCACAAGGAGTGCTCGCACCGCTGTGGTGATTATACATTACGGAGTGGAAGTGTATTTCGGAGCATCGAACCAAACTGGGCACTTAGACTGCACTCGAGTTCGCTGGCTATCTACAGGTACAAGATAAGAGGAATTACTGCCTCACATCATCAATATTACACTACTGGCCATTAAAATTGCTACACCAAGAAGAAATGCAAATGATAAATGGGTATTCATTGGACAAATATATTATACTAGAACTAACACGTGATTACATTTTCACGCAATTTGGATGCATTGATCCTGCGAAATCAGTATCCAGAACAACCACCTCTGGTCGCAATAACGGCCTTGATACGCCTGGGTAATGAGTCAAACACAGCTTGGATGGCGTGTACAGGTACAGCTGTCCATGCAGCTTCAACACGATACCACAGTTCATCAAGAGTAGTGACTCGCGTTTTGTCACCCGCCAGTTGCTCGGCCACCATTGACCAGACGTTTTCAGTTGGTGAGAGATCTGGAGAATGTGCTGGGCAGGGCACCAGTCGAACATTTTCTGTATCTAGAAAGGCCCAAACAAGACTTGCAACAAGCGGTCGTGCATTATCCTGCTGAAATGTAGGGTTTTGCCGGGATCGAATCAAGGGTAGAGCCACGGGTCGTAACTCATCTGAAATGTAACGTTCACTGTCCAAAGTGCCGTCAATGCGAGCAAGAGGTGACCGAGACGTGTAACCAATGGCATCCCATACCATCACGCCAGGTGATACACCAGAATGGCGATGACGAGTACACGCTTCCAATGTGCGTTCACCGCGATGTCGCCAAAGACGGATGCGACCATCATGATGCTACAAAAAACCTGGATTCATCCGAAAAAATGACGTTTTGCCATTCGTCCACCCAGGTTCGTCGTTGAGTACACCATCACAGGCGCTCCTGTCTGTGATGCAGCGTCAAGGGTAACCGCAGCCATGGTCTCCGAGCTGATAGTCCATGCTGCTGCAAACGTCGTCGAACTGTTCGTGCAGATTGTTGTTGTCATGCAAACGTCCCCATCTGTTGACTTAGGGATCGAGACGTGGCTGTACGATCCGTTACAGCCATGCGGATATGATTCCTGTCATCTCGACTGCTAGTGATACGAGGCCGTTGGGACTCAGCACGGCGTTCCGTATTACCTTCCTGAACCCACCGATTCCAAATTCTGTTAACAGTCATTGGATCTCGACCAAAGCGAGCAGCAATGTCGCGATACGATAAACCGCAATCGCGATAGGCTACAATCCGACCTTTATCAAAGCCGGAAACGTGATGGTACGCATTTCTCCTCCTTACACGAGGTGTCACAGCAACGTTTCACCAGGCGACGCACGTCGACTGCTGTTTTTGTATCAGAAATCGATTGGAAACTTTCCTCATGTCAGCACGTTGTAGGTGTTGCCCACGGTGTGAATCTTGTGAGAATGCTCTGAAAAGCTAATGATTTGCATCTCACAGCATCTTCTTCCTGTCGGTTAAATTTCGCGTCTGTAGCATGTAATCTTCGTGGTGTAGCTATTTTAATGGCCAGTAGTGTATATGGAAAAATCTGAGAGGTGGCATGAGCCCCCTCTCATATTTCTATCTTACGATTCTCCTCTCTATTTGCATGCGGTGGAAAGTTGCTATTCCTTCACACGCGGACTTCCCACGCAGCGTCTCTCGTCATCCGGGTGGTCCGGTGACAGGCGGGCTCTGCTGTTCTGGAGAGGGTTAAGCCGACGGCTGTGAGGAAGTCGAGTGAATGCTTTGCAGACGCCAACATTGTCAAAAGACACGCCCGGAGGGGTCTGAAGTAGCGGCTGGGCTAGAGGTTCCGTTACTTCGCAGAATCTTAGCGAAAACACTTTCTGGCGGGCTACCAGCGAGGCGTGGGAATGACTTGTGTACCCAGGCAGTTGTGGCGGGAAAATTCCCGCGCTTTCTGCAAAATAGTAACTGTGATTGGCTTGCTCAGGGCATAGCTCCGTGACGTAGCAAAATCAGCGCAGAAATTCGCGCCAAGAATCTCCATTGGTGGAATGGTAGTGCTCCGGCAATGGAGTGGAATTTTCCGCCGGTTTTCGAGTTGCTGATTGGAACGTTTAACCACGGCCACTGTCGTGGGACGGGAATGTTGTGTGTTCGGCCTGTACGGGTGCTCTAGGTAGTCGGCTCTCGCCTTTCGGTCGAGGACGTCGATGCAACCAGCCATCGCCTGCGGTACGCCAGATCGTGTTCTTGCAGTTAAGAAGACAGTTTGGTAATGTATGTCCGCAGTACCGGCAGATAGGGATTTTCCTAGGTGATAATCAGAGCTCAGCAGATCGCGCCTGTTCGTCTTTTTCTAACTTTGTTCTGTCTTGAGCAGCAGCAATTAATGTTGGGTTGGCTGTATGTTTTCTCTTAAGATTTGGGTTCCAAGGAATTGGCTCCACATACCACTTCGTCATAATCCTCACAATCTAGTTTAGGGACAACTTCACATTCACAGCATTTGTTTGAGTATCCAATTTGAGTCAGTTTGGTGTATTGTAAAGGTTTCAAGTGTTTTTGTTTATTATTTTGTGTTTAGTCTTAATAAATCATATTGTTATTTTGGACAAAACTTTCATTCTGTTAATCGGTAGAGCAACCCTATCATTTCTCACCATATTAATGAAACCTTCGTTTATTTAACTTATTTATCAAATTAAATTATTGCAGGTGCCAAACTCTCTTCTACTCCACTGGCAGGGTTGATTAGAGTCAGTTCGCGTATTTTTTTATCCTTGTGCAACAGCAAAAGTCGGAGTTAGAGTAGGGGGGGCTTAGAGCATCATTTACATATGTGGATTCTAGAAGAATTTAGTGTTAAATACACTTCTAGCCCCGGCACCTCGCAAATCCAAATAGAAGAAGGGCTATTGTTGTAGGCCAAATGTTGTCAACAAAGAAGAACTTGCATGGTGACAGAGACTGACAAAACGGAATAGTGCGGACTGCTCCGTTCTATTCAAAAAACTGACAACCTCCGTCCTTCCTCCGAAGGTTAATTCTCAGTATCACAGCCTCCCATAGGTCTAGCCATACTGAAGCAGTGTGTGTAGCATGTTTACTGACTGTATACGGCCCATCCATTTTAGAGAAGCCACAGAGATGAATAAAAACGCTATGAGCAGTTCTCACTGCGAGATTGAATGCCGCATGGTTGCGCTACGGACTCGTGAGACATAAGCATATAAGCGGAGTAAAGAGGGCGGTGAAGCACTGTAGCGACTACACTGACGTGACAAAGGTTTTGGGACAGCGATATGCGTGTACACAGACGGCGGAAGTATCGTGTACAACAGGTATAAATTGACGTGGCTGTCATTTGTGCCCAGGTAATTCAGGTCAAAAGGTTTCCGGTGTGATTGTGACCGCACGGCGGGAATTAACAGTCTTTGAATGCGGAACTGCAGTGGAAGCTAGCTGCATGGAACGTTCTCTATCAGGTGGTACCTCTGACCAATGACAACGCAGTGGCCGATAGCCTTCACTTAACCATCGAGAACAGCGGTGTTTGGGTAGGGTTGTCGTTGCTAAAAGTCAAACAACTCTGTGTGGACGTACGACGTTGGACAGTGTGGCAAAATTTTGGATAATGGGCAGTGATAGCAGACGACCGACGCGAGTGCCTTTGCTAACAGCGCGACACTGAGTGCAGTGCCTCTCTGGACTCGTAACCACATGTTTGATCTTAGGCGACAGGAAAACCGTTCCAAATGTTCAAATGTGTGTGAAATCTTATGGGACTTAACTGCTGAGGTCATCAGTCCCTAAGCTTACACACAACGTAACCTAAATTATCCTAAGTACATACACACACACCCATGCCCGGGGGAGGACTCGAACCTCAGCCGGGACCAGCCGCACAGGAAAACCGTAACCTGGTCAGATGAGTTCCAGTTTCAGTTGGTAAGAGACGGTGGTTGGGTTCGAGTGTGGCGTAGATCCCACAAAGCCATGAACCCAACTTGTCAACAAGCACTGTGCAAGCTGGTGATGGCCCCATTATGGTATAGGATGAATCAAATGGACTGGGTCCTCTGATCCAGCTGAACCGATCGTTGAGTGAAAATGGTTATGTTCGGCTACTTGGAGACCATTTGCCGCTATTCATGGACTTCATGTTCACAAACAACGACGGAATGTTTATGGAAGACAACGCGCCACGTCACCAGGCCACAATTGTTCGCGATTGGTTTGAACAACATTGTGGACAGTTCGAGCGAATGTTTTGGCCACCCAGATCAGCCGACATGCTACATAATCGAAAGGTCAGTTCGTGCACAAAATCCTTCACCGTTAGCCCTTTCGCAATTATGGACAGCTACATAGATAACAAGACTCATTATATCTGCATTTGACTTCCATCAGCTTGTTGAGCCCTTACCACGTCGAATTGCCGCGCTACGCTGGGAAAAAGAAGGTCTGACACGATGTTGGGAGATATCTCATGACTTCTGCCGCCTCATCGTATACCGAGTGCGAAATGGATCTCCACTGACACGAGCATTCCGTCTGCGGAGACGGTGATTGATTTATTAGTAGGTTTTATTCTTTTAGTTTCAACACAATCAGTTTCGGCCTACAATGACCATCTCAAAATGATACGATAAAGGAAAGAAAAGCTTATGTTAAGACCTGAGACAGGTACAATTGTTTTCACTGGGTCTACTTGTTAGCTTCGTAAAGCGCTATTAACACACATGACATTCGTACACATGGGTGGCATTTCGTGACAAGTGTTCATGCGTTGTGAATTAAACATAAAATCGGAAAACAGGGAAGTGTATATACACAACCAAATGTACTTCCAGTCTCCTACTTTTTCCACTGGTTTAGAGCGACCTCTATAAGATAATCTTCAATCGTAAAAACCATAAAATATGACGAATACTGCAACAATATTTCAACCCGTTATCACGAAATATGAAAGTGAAATACAGGTCGTTGAAACATTTAAACGAAGAGACAGAGTAGCAGCTGTCCTTATGGTACATTTTTCGTCAAGGGTTGCTATTCTGTCTCTTCTATTGTATAGACCTCACTACGTTTTAAATTGGTTTTACTGTGTGAACGACCTAAGACACATTTTCGAAAATAAACAACGCTGGGCCCGGATAGTACTTCGATTGGTGACCGTTCGGGGTAAACAGGGTGCCGTTGGCTTTCAGGGCACACAAGTCGCCGAAATGGCGTCCAATTGAAAGACTTGCGCCACGACGTTGTGCTGTTCGACATTCGTCTATTTATTTATCGGAGTCCGAAAGCGCTGCACTTCTGGCTGCTAGATGCTTAGGAGGAGTGGGAAAAACAGGCCTCTTAAAACTGACGTAGATATTCTAGTTCTGAATAACCGGTATTTTTCGGTATTTGTTTGGTCTCGGTTGTTACAGATGTTTTCATTTAACCGGGTAAAAAAAAATCAGTTAGCCATTTCAGCAGTCCTAAGACTTTTCGTTTTTGAATAAACCTTTTTTGACGAAGGAGTAATATTCATTCGTAAAATTCGCGTTGCTTTGAAACACTGTGTTAGTACAGAAAATGGAAAATGGGAGCAGTGCTTTTTTAATAATAACGCCGAGAGAACGAGAAACTAACACATCGCATAAGAACTGGTACAGAATTGCTGAGACAATAATGTTGCTGTTACCATGTGTCACGGCCTATTAGATGGAACGCGTGTACATGCATTGGTAAAGATTTGCTCCATCCAGTCTGTACTGTAGTTTCTCATTGTCGTCGTCGGACATTAGTTGTATTGCAGAATGCCACCGTCTCTAGCCTGGAAGTTTTTACGAAGTGTGGCACCACTGAATTACAGTACTCCATTTGCTTTAAATGATTAAAAAAAGTGGAGTAGCCACAACGTATTCGTGACATAACGTGAGGATTAAACTTTAAATTTAACAATTCATTTATACTTTGCAATAAAAATACAAAACATCTGGTATGCTGCCTGTGCATTAATACGCCTGCAGCCCTTGTAAACGGACAAATTAAGACGAAAAATAGGTTTTTAACCTTTGTTATCACCATTTTTCGCTGACTGTTCGTAATGTCCAAGTAGTGGTGTCATCGGCGATTACAACATGACTTTTGAGCAAGGTTCACAAAATTAGAATCAAGAGGACAATACTGATGATTTCTCGCAATAGTTAACCGTTTAAAACACATTTACAGACATCAACAGAGTGTGGTCGGGCTGTTTTCTTTTATTTGCCTACTGAATTTCGTATTTTGTTTCTGTTTATCTTGAAATTGAGGGAGTCAAAATTTTTTAATGTTTGTTCGATTTTTAAGTTTATCGGAGGAAACAATAGGAACAAAAACCCTTAAATCGATTAGATTAGAGAAGGCAAACTTCTCTGCCAAGCTTGCTAATAATAACTTTCACTCTTGATTACCGGTTTCGGTAATGGGTGATGTCATTTTCATATCTGATAAACATTTATACGGTATATAAACAGTTGAAGATACAGTAGCAGGTAAACTATAAGACTAACTTGTTTAGAATCTGACTTAATTGATTTCTGCCAATAATTTTGTAAGCATTTGCTTATATTTACTTTCATCCAGGCTCGTGCTAGCAGGTTCTAGTGTAATCATATTAATTATTTTAAAAAAGAATATACATGTAACATTAGTGACACCTGTCGGTCCAATTCTCAACGTCTATTTGTTATTGGCCACGCCTCCCAGTCGAAGGGTGCACTGGCTGCAATGATGTGCTCTGTTGTGAGTGACATAAGACACGTGTGTACAATGTTACTCATAATCCGTCTAGATTGCAAAAATATTTATTCACATGACCGGTTTCGGTTCCTCTAGAACCATGTGATGCAGCATGTGAATTTGCTGTGCGTGGACGGGTTACTCCTGTAGCCGAAATTGCAGATCTCAAGATGGTTCTCGTGTCACCAAAACTATCATATCAATAAACATTTTTGCAGTCAAGACGGATTATAAGTA
Organism: Schistocerca serialis cubense; assembly: GCF_023864345.2. Lineage (NCBI taxonomy): Eukaryota > Metazoa > Arthropoda > Insecta > Orthoptera > Acrididae > Schistocerca > Schistocerca serialis. The sequence goes on along the minus strand of NC_064639.1, from coordinate 1,145,622,293 downwards.
ACATTGTGTAACCAGTGATTGCGGTATCATATCAGACATTATGTCTGTTTTTGCAACCACATGTGTGTGATAAATAACTACGTATATGGTTATTTTAATTTCGACATGCCGATGCATCAGTCTTCTAGTCTGTTACATACGTGCCAATTTCCGAGAGAGGGTACTCTTGCTCCTGTTTTAACAAATATGCAATAACCTGTCTGTCGAGGTAGGTAGTATTTTTTGGTTTTTCTTTTATATGTTACTTGATACTGTGTATTGCACCTAATTGGTATGTATAGGAAGTGGTACAAATATGGAATACCAGTTTCTTTTGTTTTCTTAGATAAATTTCTCGATTTTTCGCATTAAGCAAACAAACTATCTGCAGTACATACTTTGGGATGTATTTTTTTCGTATATTTTCGAATACATAATATGTCAGGAACATTTCTAAATTAGACTTAACACAAAGTTTGACATTTTTAGCTTTTCAGATTGTGGGGTACAAATACGGAATAGTCTATTCGTATCAAGTTTATTAAAGTGAAGACAAACAATGGAAAATCTAATAATTTATTCTCAAAGAAAATGTATCTGAGCAAAAGAGACAAGCGGCATCTTCGTTATCGGGTACACTGATGTACGAAACGACACTGAAGATGGAAAAACCGTCTCTTACACCAGAAACATCATCCTCAAAATCAGACGATTCTTGATTCCGAGGCTTTGGAGGCCTTCGATTCTTTGTGTCCGGCTCAGTTGTGATGTCGTCGACACTTCAAAAGACTGTTGAAAGACCTGCTATTCTTCCCCTGGTGCCTGACCACTTCTTAATTTGTGGAACGGGTGAGAGTTACCAAGCTGTAATTTCAGATACGGCGGAAGATGTTTCTGCCTCGACTCCAAAATTAGCTTATCCACTTTTAGAAGCCACAGCTCCTGCAGATGGTTCACTGACGGAATCACTGAATTACATCTTAAATTATTCATTCATTGCTGGCATTGGAAATCTGCAATCCGTGAAAATATGAGAGTTTAACGGATATGTTCCTGTCACCCTAAACCCATTTACTGCTATCTCCACTGTCTGGCACTTGAGGTAGGCCTTCCCAAACAGTTCGGCGATGGCCATACTTATAACCGGACGTGCATTTTCCCTCAATCGCACGCGTACCGGCTCAGAATAATAGGCTTTCAAATGACTCAACAAAGTTGTATCCAACGGTTGCATGTTGATGAAGGCATGAGGGGCATACAGATGACGCTGACATAGTGTTCGCGTGAGAGATGTATAACATCCAGATTTCCAGAACCAGAAAACGCGATGATTCTGCTGTTGGCTTCACCTTTCTGAGGAAATGATGAACCCAACAAGTGAAGAGCTGGTTTTGAATTCATCCAGAAGGATAGCATACAAGGATTGACCCAGTTGGGGCATCTCTGATTAGCTGACTGCTGCGGCTCTTACGAGGGATTAACATCATGGGCGGCACAAAATTTCTTGTACCACTCGTGGAGATGTCAAGGGTCACAAGTCATCCATGCTCTGCTGAAGACATGGTTGCCACTAGTCTCTTTCCCTCTCTTGCATCGACTTGGGGAACTAGGCTGTGCGCAATGCTTAGACCAGTTTCGTCGGCATTATATATTTTGTGGGTTGAAAAGCTGTTTCCCTCCAACTCGTGTGAAAGCAGAGGAAAAATATTGTCACATTTTTTCTTGTGAAACCTAGAGATCTGTTAAATGAGGGTGTTTTGGACTTTCGAATCGAAATATCCCTTTTGTCGCGCTTGTAGAAAAGGCGTAAACACTCTCCTTCAGTCCGTTCACCAAAAACTAATTCTGCTTGTTACTGGCTTTAGTAAACTGAAGTACCAACTGTTGGAGGGACTGTAAAATCACGGACTATAAATTTCACTCCTTAATCGATTTTGTTTGCTTTGTGACCAATATTTCAATCTGAATAATTTTTCAAAATCCCCACGTGTTCTGCAACATTCACCCGCTTCCGATGCACGCAATGAAACTTCTCCACTAGTCTTTGACGCTGTAATCTGTATTTCATCTTGTTCCTTCCACGAAGGAAGTACATTTCTGATACGTTTTATGAACACCATTGGGTGTATAGAAATTTTATAGTTTGAAAGAATTTGAAACTGCTTAGCTTTAAAAATACTGTGTTCAACCACTGAGGATGAAATAGTTCACTTGCAATCATAATATCGATCTTCAAGATCCGACTCATCGCTACTTCTACCGTTACTATGATCGCTCTCTCGCCACATTCGCTTCCTAGCGGGAGACTAATTGCTAGAATATGGTTCCGGATATCTTTCAAATTGGTTTTGCCTTTTAGGACTACCTTCAACTCTTGTCAAACGATTAGTTACGTATTCCTGACACGTAGTCATCTCGGATAAAACTTCCTTCTTAATAAGACTGAATTCTGCTTCCATTTGTTCCACGTTGTCTACCTCCTCGCTACGCGGTGCATTTGGTTTATTCTGCTGAGAAGTTTTCTCGATAGCGTTCTGAGCCTGCGTGTGAACTTCTCCCGCCTTTGCTTCTAACCATTGTGACAAATCCTCCTCTATCTTAATCGTCTGTTTACTAAGATAGTCATCAAGAAACTCATGACCTGAGATTTTTAAATCTTCTAATTGGTTATCTGTCTGTTCAGCTATTTCAGTCTGTTCTTTATTTATTGCCTCCACATTGCTCTCTAATTTGGAGGTCGAAGTTTGGAATGTTTCTCTCATTTAATTTGAAGATTTTACATTCAATATTAATTTATATATCTGGGTAGATAAGTATTAATCCCTTTTCCTAGAGCGCAATTCTAGGTCCTTAAGAATCTTTAATACGTCTTTCTTAAATGATTGGTCTTGATGATCTCGTTGTTTCTGTAATTCTCACATCTTCTCCCGAAAACCTTTTTCCGCAAGTTGTCGTCGTTTCTCTTGTTCTAAAATTTCCTATCTAAAGACTTTATCTCTAAGATATTCGGTAGAAATTCAAACAGCTTATTGATACAGATAACTCCAAATGGCATACTGACAACACTGGTAGGATTACTTTCCCACAAGTACTTACAGTTTCAACCTCGCCACTTTCGGTATGGTAATTACTCCTCACCAAACTAGTTTTACTCATATTTGACATGTCAGGTTCCAACAAATCTTCTGTCGTATTAACATCTAAATTTTTCCACACGGTTTTCATCCCCTCTCGTATCTTCTCTCCCCAAAGTCCCTAGATTTGTACCTAGATCTGATCTTAAATGGTATCTCTGTTTCACTGATCTACATCTACATAACACTCCGCAAGCCACCTAATGGCGTGTGGCGGAGGGATATCAATATACGCTCTCAGACTAATACCAAAATAATAATACACAATAAATAAAATATAACTCTAATTACTGATACAGTTCCTGCGTCACGGACTTGCCTGATTTATCCACGCAATTAAAATTAAAAGGAAGCAAAATTAGGTACTGTTCAACCAGTAATAAAACGTCCGCGCCGCAGTAAAACAAGTCAGTTACTTCCTACCTTCCCTATAGCTTCAGATTTCTTGTAGTTCCCGGAGGTAGGCGCATTGCAGATGCAATCTTCCGTCCCCTATCAGCTCGGTCATTGCGTGTGCGTCGTGGTTTGTCGTAGTTGAGACTATGAAACATATAATTGGAAGTTTTCAGTCACTGTTCGTTACACAATCACAATAATTATATTTCATCACTGTTTATTTTGTAATAATTGTTTTCATACCTTTTTCCGAGCCACGTGTTAGTCGCTAGGTGTAGCCGCCCTCAGTCGATCTGCCGTCGTTACTTCTCTGACTTAAGATATTGATGTTGGTATATACTGTATACCCCAGACTTTTCGTTATACCTAAATATCAGATGGAGCATCCACAAACATCTTCACTGTAACGGGTTATAGTAATAATTAATGTTGACTTTTTGCACAGTCGATCACCCTTCATTTGTTGCTGCGTTATTGAAGACAAGATAGTTAATAACGTCTTTGGATGTTAGTTATTATTTCAACCTCCTATTTCCGACGTTCCTACTTATCCGTACTGTTTTTGATTTTGTTTTATTTCCGTCCGATTGGAAATGAAATGTTAAGTAGCTTTTAAGTTACAGTTTACGCTTCGTAATATTTCATAATCCAGAGATACACTTTGCAGCTTGCCTATAATTATCGTGGGCTAACATACACGTTATTGTGGAAATAACTTTAGTTTTTTATCAACAACATTTAATAATAATAATTGATTATGAATGATTGCTTTTTGCATATAGTGAAAGGGAGGCTTAATCTTACAATTAGTCTCAACAATTACGGCAACTAAAATGTCAGTGATTTTTACAGTTGACCACTCAAAGATATTATAGCAAGGACTATCGTCCATTACTATACTTCGATGCAGTCATTCAAACTTTTCGTACACTTTTATTTTCACAAAGCTTAGAGTCGAATTCCGTTGTTCAATTCAAATTAACGTTCCTTCGTATAGTCCACAGACACTGTTATCGGTTATTCGGCATGTAATAGAATTTAATACGAAGCGCTACTTTCTCGCACACACATATTCTTAATCCGTGACCTTGCGGCAAAAGTCTGTACCGTGTGAATTAACTATAGTCAAATTTCTTCCAATTTAAGAAAAGTGCCCTGACCCATTATGTAGCATATCACACAAAAAGGACATATCGACTCGAAAACGGACAGTATCCTCATTTAATAGATCTCCAGGTTACACACGCGAAAATGTGGCAATAATTTTCTCTCTGCTTTCACACGAGATGGAGGAAAACAGCTTCCCAACTACAACCGCTCTTTTAATTGAGAACAATATTGTCAGGCTTATTCTCGTATAGGGGAGAGGTGATCGATAATATCGGAAATAATTAATAGCACTGAAAAAGTTTTAATTAAAATTATCGATATATAATCTCTCATCAGAATAACGCCCGCAGCAAAGTAGCGCTTCAGGGATATCAAAGAGGGTTTAACGCGGCTACTTTTGTTTCTAAATACTACTATATAAACCATGCGCCGGTATTGTTAGTTCTCTTGTTTTGTTTCCTACTCTATGAATACGTATACGTAGTTGCAGCGAGCGATATAGCTTGTATTTCCGTGTGGTATGTTACGTAATGGGTCGGTGCACTTTTGTTAAATTGGAAGAAAATTGACTGTAGTTAATTTACACGGGATAGACTTTTGCCCTAAGGTCACGGACTAAGAATATCTGAGATATTGTGTGCGCTTAGTATTAAATTCTATTACATGGTGAATAACCGATAACAGTATTTGTGGGCTATACGAAGAGATGTTAAATTGAATTACACAACAGAATTCGACACTTAGCTTTGTGAGAATAAAAGCGTAATAAGTTTCAATGACTGTATCGAAGTATTGTAATGGACGATAGTCCTTGCTATAACATCTTTGCGTGACGAACTATAAAAATCACTGACATTTTAGTTGTCGTAATTGTTGAGAGTGATTGTAGGATCAAACCTCCATTTCTCTATAAGAAAAACGCAATAATCCAGCATCATTTAATTATTATTAAATGTTTTGAGGGAGAACTGAAGTTATTTCCACAATGGCGTATGTATTAGTCCACGATAATTATAGGCAAGATGCAAACTGTATCTCTGGTTTATGAAATATTGCGAAGCGTAAACTGTAAATTCTGTCCGATTGGAAATGAAATGTTGAATAGGTTTTGAGTATATACCTATAAATGAACCAGTTTGTAAAAGTACTGTACAAATATGAATATTAGGATACAAATATGGAATACTAGTATGCTATATTAGTGATGCAGCCATTTCGAAATAGAGAAAATAAAATAAAATCGAAAATTAATTTTAAATCGGCAACAAACACTCCATTTTACAGTTTAATATATTAACTAAGAGTCTGTTTAGAAAATATATTAATAATTTCTTTATTATGATAAGATTGAAACTGAAAACCATCTACCTGTAATAATCATTCCTCCTAGTGAATTCGTTAAAAGAGTTTCACCCACTCACAATGGCTGCCAACTGCAATATGAATACGTCCCAAAACAGTCTAAAGTTGGTGGAAGTAGTTTCTAAGGCACTCACCAAAGTACAGTAATCAGAAGGCGAGAAGCCAAAGTATTTCATATTATTACCCCTATTCCACAATATTACCTCTTCCTATAGTTACACTGGATACTTTCCAGATCTGAAGATGGTAACATTGTTTACCGAAACTGGTCATCGAGCATAAAGGTTATTGTTAGTGAACTTGGCAAAGAAGTTTGCCTTCTCTAAAATATTACCACAGATCGATACTTGCGGCTCAAAATGACTGAACAAAATTAAATCGATTGTTTCAGGGACCGATTACTTCGAGCGGTTTTAATATTCCGTTAGACTGACGTTAAAAAAAAAACGACATAATCGGAAACCGGTTGTTTCAGCGATAACCGTCATCCCTAATGTTTGCACCAGTCCACTTAAGTTTAAGAGGAGAAAATCGACAACGAGGTCATTAGAGGCGGAGCGTAAGCTGGGATTTGGGAAGGACGGGATAGGAAATCGGCCGTGCCCTTTCAAACGAACCATCCCGACAGTAAGTTTAGGCCGCGCGGAGAGGCCGCGGAGGTTAGAGGCGCCATGTCACTGATTGCGCTGCCTCTCTTGCCGGAGATTCGAGTCCTCCCTCTAGCATGGTTTTGTGTGTGTTGTTCTTATCATAAGTTAGTTTAAGTAGTGTGTACGTCTAGAGACCGATGAACTCAGCACTTTGGTGCCTTACGAATTCACACACATTTGAGCATTTTTTGATTAAGTTTAGAACAAACAACACGGAACGGGCGACAAGAAGAGTTCCTGACTGCTGCCCTTCCGGTTGCGAGAGGTGTTTACGTTAGCTGGGTTGGCTAAGTGGCTCAAATGGCTCTGAGCACTATGGGACTTAACATCTATGGTCATCAGTCCCCTAGAACTTAGAACTACTTAAACCTAACTAACCTAAGGACAGCACACAACACCCAGCCATCACGAGGCAGAGAAAATCCCTGACCCCGCCGGGAATCGAACCCGGGAACCCGGGCGTGGGAAGCGAGAACGCTACCGCACGACCACGAGATGCGGGCCGTTAGCTGGGCAGATGGTTAGGAAATGCAGACGCAGCCCAGACGAGGCGGTACGGCAGTCGTTGGCAGGTAGGTTCCATCATCAGCTGCAGGGAGCAGCGACTACCTCAGCTACTGAAATCATCGCTAATATTAAAATATGCATTAGTTGCAAACTCGATTTGCTCATTGAGGAGTTTATCCGGTTCCTTGCGTTTCGTGGCGTAAATCCCCAGATCTTATAAAATATCCAATCGTTTACATTTTCCAGCATGTCTAACCGTTTACGTTTTTCAACATTATGTAAACTTGTTAATTATTCGTCAGTACTACCAACATTATAACCCTCCTTTTGCATATGTAATCCTAATGCTTTATTGCTGGCGTAGGTACGTTCTTTGAGTCTCAAACTAAAGGATGCACTTGTCAGGCCGATATCACTTTTATCGCAGTCATCGCATAATGATTTTTAGACCCCACACTTCCCATATTTATTACTCCTATGAGAAAAGTTACGACGTACTCGCGTTTTGGTGTTATCTGATATCCTGAACGCAATTATACGTAGCTTTCACCGGCATCTGTGCTGAGTTTTGTCTCTTGTTTGCTTTGGTACCTCATGGTGAGTACTTGTCCTTATCAGATGTCATCTTTATATTTAGTTTATTTCTCTTCTTTACGTTCTTCTCAATTTTCTTGTATATGGTGTTCAGGGCAACCTGTCTTAATACACTCCTGGAAATTGAAATAAGAACACCGTGAATTCATTGTCCCAGGAAGGGGAAACTTTATTGACACATTCCTGGGGTCAGATACATCACATGATCACACTGACAGAACCACAGGCACATAGACACAGGCAACAGAGTATGCACAATGTCGGCACTAGTACAGTGTATATCAACCTTTCGCAGCAATGCAGGCTGCTATTCTCCCATGGAGACGATCGTAGAGATGCTGGATGTAGTCCTGTGGAACGGCTTGCCATGCCATTTCCACCTGGCGCCTCAGTTGGACCAGCGTTCGTGCTGGACGTGCAGACCGCGTGAGACGACGCTTCATCCAGTCCCAAACATGCTCAATGGGGGACAGATCCGGAGATCTTGCTGGCCAGGGTAGTTGACTTACACCTTCTAGAGCACGTTGGGTGGCACGGGATACATGCGGACGTGCATTGTCCTGTTGGAACAGCAAGTTCCCTTGCCGGTCTAGGAATGGTAGAACGATGGGTTCGATGACGGTTTGGATGTACCGTGCACTATTCAGTGTCCCCTCGACGATCACCAGTGGTGTACGGCCAGTGTAGGAGATCGCTCCCCACACCATGATGCCGGGTGTTGGCCCTGTGTGCCTCGGTCGTATGCAGTCCTGATTGTGGCGCTCACCTGCACGGCGCCAAACACGCATACGACCATCATTGGCACCAAGGCAGAAGCGACTCTCATCGCTGAAGACGACACGTCTCCATTCGTCCCTCCATTCACGCCTGTCGCGACACCACTGGAGGCGGGCTGCACGATGTTGGGGCGTGAGCGGAAGACGGCCTAACGGTGTGCGGGACCGTAGCCCAGCTTCATGGAGACGGTTGCGAATGGTCCTCGCCGATACCCCAGGAGCAACAGTGTCCCTAATTTGCTGGGAAGTGGCGGTGCGGTCCCCTACGGCACTGCGTAGGATCCTACGGTCTTGGCGTGCATCCGTGCGTCGCTGCGGTCCGGTCCCAGGTCGACGGGCACGTGCACCTTCCGCCGACCACTGGCGACAACATCGATGTACTGTGGAGACCTCACGCCAGACGTGTTGAGCAATTCGGCGGTACGTCCACCCGGCCTCCCGCATGCCCACTATACGCCCTCGCTCAAAGTCCGTCAACTGCACATACGGTTCACGTCCACGCTGTCGCGGCATGCTACCAGTGTTAAAGACTGCGATGGAACTCCGTATGCCACGGCAAACTGGCTGACACTGACGGCGGCGGTGCACAAATGCTGCGCAGCTAGCGCCATTCGACGGCCAACACCGCGGTTCCTGGTGTGTCCGCTGTGCCGTGCGTGTGATCATTGCTTGTACAGCCCTCTCGCAGTGTCCGGAGAAAGTATGGTGGGTCTGACACACCGGTGTCAATGTGTTCTTTTTTCTATTTCCAAGAGTGTATGTCTAGTTCTTTGTTTACTTCCGTTTTGCGTAGGGTAAGCGATATTTTTCTATTTATCGTATAATAGAACTATGCTTGCTTCTGATGTAGAGGATGACTGGAATGGATGTCGATAATCATGTCCGTATGATTGAAATGCATGTCTGACATTTTTGTTTTATATTGTCAAGTCTAAAATTTAATCTCTCCATCGACTTCACGCTCCGTCGTGAATTTGATCTTGGCATGTATGCTACTCTTGTTTCTTGGCTAAGTTCTCTATTTGTGTTTTGTTTCCTTTATAAAGAACAACTGAGCCCTAGACGTACCTTTTGTAAAATACCGTGTTAGTAACCATTTCAGGATTTGCTTTGAAAATTTCCTCGCTAAGTAATAAAGATATATGCAATGGTTCCTACTAAGCAGTTTCCTGTGGCAAGTCCGTGGCTTTGCCTGTACCATTTAAAGTTGAAATTTAAAAAGTTATAAAGTAAAACAAACTGTAAGGTTCAAGCAAATTTCGGGCTCGCAGTCGGTCATGGTTCACTTCATTGCACCCTATTTCGACAGGGCACCTGCCAGTCAGCTTCAGGTGATCCATCGAAGACTGATGAACACTTGCACCATTCCGCCCTTTATAGTGTCCTGCGAGTATTCCGCGCACTCGTCAATATTCAAGTTGACAGATGGACCAAACTTCATGGAGGCAGAGATTGACAAAACAAACTGTAATGTTTCTATCAGTTCCACTAATTCAGCTAGGCCTCAGTGTTTCTTACGTAGCAGATTTATTTTTACAAATTCTAAGACTTCGTAAATGTCGAAATTTGTATATAGATCCTTGGTACCGTTTGAAGCGAAAGTATCACCATCAGGTATCTCAATATCTTTCATTTCCTGAGTGAAGGTCGCACTGCCTGTAATATAATAGGATTCTTTTCTCTAGTATGCAATCTGAAGATGGTCAGTGTAAGTCGAAACCCGTTATGACTGTGTCATAAAAAAAGTGATTGTGCAAAACAATAATATTAATAATGATAATAACTCCGCCATAACCGGTCCCAAGCCCAGTTGAAAAAAGAGGAGGGGGAGGAGTAAGACCTCGTTAAAAAACCTTAGTTCACCTGGCCCGGGTGATAGTATCTCGTGAGGGTCCCTTGCCAGGGACACGGTGAAGACCTCAATGGCAGTGAAGGCGGAGAAGATGGGCTTCGGTACGGCGGAGCTGGCGGAAGAGGCAACCTTGCCTTTTGGGTTACTATAAAAGCTATCGTCCAAGGCTATTTGGACAAAGGTCACAACGGTTCCACAGGTTAGTGGCGGTACCCCTACAGAGTCTGTTCCACATGTGGCGGCTGATCTACAAAACTCAGAAGTGGAACTGTGAGCTTAACCAGACTGAAATCTCAATTTCAGTCACAAACCCAGTCCAAATAAATCAACGTGGATACAGCACCTTCAAAGACAAATTCCCCAAGTGGGTCAAATCCCACGGTTGAAAAACCGCAAGTGGTCCATTCGGATTCCGGGGAGACCACAGAAGTGTGCATGGAGGTAAATCGGAGTGCCTCAAAAACAAAATCAAGAATTTGCCTAATGACATTTAATGTAAATTCTCTCTTAAAAATTGGAAAACTTAAAACATTCTGGACAAATCCAGAGAACGTAAAATCAAAATTATTGCATTTCAGGAATCACGATTAACAGATACAAATATTTTTGATTCAGAAGGATACAGGATATACAAAGGGAAACACGGAAAACGAGCCATGGCAAATTGTCTACAATTTGGAACTGGGTTTATAGTAGATAAATCAATACTTGATTCAGTCACGACTTTCAAATCTTACTCTCCACGATGACAATAAAATCGGCTAATAAGATATTCACTCTAATCAACGGACATGCACCAACTAACATCACTATCAAAAACAAAGTAGAAGAAGTAGAAGAATTCTGGAACCAATTAGATAATATTCTCCAGAGAATCTCAACTAATCTTGCCAAAATCCTTATGGGCGATTTCAATGCACCAATTGGTAAAGAAAAGACATATCGATAATGAGTAGGTAAATGGTCAGGACCTACACAGACCAACCGGAATCTGCAGAAACCACGGCCTATTTTTCAAAACGACATTTTTCTAGAAAAGAGCCTCGAAAACAAAAACTTGGAAGTCACCTAATTAATTACTAGGTGAATATCAGTTGGATCATGTAATGATCTCTCGCGTAAATACAATAGAAATAATGAAAATTAAAGTCCTTAACGAACTAGACCTAGATTCGGACCATTACCCAACAAAATTCTCCCTAGATGTCATTCCAGAAAAAAGAAAATTCACTAAGAAATCTCCACACAGTAAATATGATGTACAAAAGACTAATGGTAATGAACAATTTACAAAAGAAACACAAAATTTAAAACCACAAAATTGGCAAAAACTGCAAGTAGGACTTTTAAAAGCAGCTGTAGCACCGCAAACAAGAACACGTAAACACCCATGGTGGGCAGATGAGTGTCATCAACTGATAAATCTCAGACAGCAGGCGTGGCAAAATTGGTTGTGCAGCAAAAATCAAAAGTCCTTGAAAGATCTCAAAGATAACAAGAAAACAGTCACAAAAGTAATACGAACATTCCGTAAACAACACGAAGACAAAAAATTGCAAGACATAAAAGATGATTTAAAGAAAAACAATTACCGAAATTAACAAAGCACTCTCCTCCATCGCTCCAATTCAGAAATGAACATGGCGAAATTGCCCATAACTACACCGAAAACTGTGAAATTCTTACAAAATACTTTTCTAAATTACTGAACTGTGGAAAGCCTGCAGAAAAAATTGAGTTCCGTCGTACACAACGAAACCCAGACTCAAAGCCACCAAGTTTACAAGAGATTAAAGAGATAATTCTGTCATTGACAAATAACAAAGCATCAGGAGAAGACCAAATCATCGCAGAATTATAGAAAAATGGAGGAGAAACTCTTATTGCAAAACTCAAAGAAATTATGGATGAAATCTGAAACACTGAAAAAATTCCCACAAGTTGGAAGACGAGAAACACACATCCCCTGTACAAAAAAGGAAGTAAAACAGACTCCAACAAGTATCGAGGAATCTCTTTATTGTCAATAACATATAAAATTCTGTCTGAAGTACTCTAAACCGAGCAGAACCTCAGCTGGATTCAGAACTAAGCGAATACCAAGGTGGACTCAGAAAATGTCGATCATGCGTAGAACAAATCCTTAACTTGAAAAACTCGATGAAATATTTGCATAGTACTTCAAACTAAAGTTATGTCATATACGACTTTAAAAAAGCATATGACAGTATAGACCGAAAATACCTTTTTCAAGTGTTAGCAGTTAGCAGAATTTGGACTAGATCAAAAGACAACAAACATCAAAAAAGAAACACTCACGGAGACCAAATTCAAAGTAAAATTTACGGGAGAATAGACATAGGAGTACGACAAGGGGATGTACTGTCCCCAGTGCTCTTCAACTGTGCTCTTGAAAAAGTTGTTTGAGAATGAAGAAAAGTAGGAGCACCAGCACACAGACTGGGAACAAAACGTAAGGGCATAGAATTAGACTGTTTAGCACTTGCTGACGACATGGCACTGATCGCACAAGACATTACCGATGCACAGAAACAGCTACAATTATTACAAGAGCAGGCAGCGAAAATAGGATTAGGAATTTCATTTTAAAAAACAATATTTATGACTGACATCAAAGATGCACCTTTGATCTCAAGATTTATAATAGCTATATCTCTCGAGTAAAAGAATTTAAATATTTAGGTGAATGGGTTGCAGAAAATTGTAATGAAAAGAAATCTGTCAGATCAAGAGTCCAGAAAATGGAGACGGCCTTTCAGTTAACAAAAACGTTTACAACAAAAAGAGTCCCTCGTAGAAGTGCAAAATACGACACTACACAACAGTAATTAAACCCGAAGCTCTCTACGCACCTGAGACACTAAATCTTCAATACAGAACACTAAAAGCGGTCTTACAAGTGAAAGAACGTAAAATAATGCGGAAAATCTTAGGTCCAAGGACTAAAGCTGGTGTGCATTGTCCAAAACGCAATGCAGAAATATATAAAAATATCTCCAAAATAATTGACACAATGCGCATGATAAGAATCCAGTTCATGGGGCATTTAGAAACAATGGACTCAACAGGTTAACGCACAAAATCCATACATTTTTAAAGAACAAAGCTACAAGATCGAACTGGTACAAACAGACGGAAAAAGACCTGAGAGAATTAGGGTCTCGAAATCTACATGACAGAAATGAAATCAGAAAAACCACAAACAAACGGGGTTTTGAGGAAAAAGAGAGAAAAATTAACCGACATACGTGGTCTGCGCAACGAAAACTAGCCCATTCGTTGCGTATGAAGGAATACTGCGCGAAAAAGAAGGCCAACAAATGTTGAATACGCGTGGTCCTAAGTGATCCATCCGCGAATAATAATAATAATAATAATAATGACAAAAACAGCTGATAAGCGAATTTCACAAAGAGCATGTAGTGACTATCCAGCGTGTGGGTAACGGCTGTAACGGCAAAGCTGGTCGACTAGTTCCTGCCTGCTGCGGCTAACATCTACAGGAAGTTGTTCAAGGACGATATCAGCACAAATAGACGACGGATTTTTGGACTTCCACTCCTCGTCACAGAACGTGGTGGATGGATGCTTGCCTGCTCTGTAAAGGAGGACAGATGGCGATTTGTGGTGCTTCTACAGGCACCGTTCAGTACCCATTGGTGAACATGGGGCTCCGCAGTGGACATCCCTTGTGTGCTAGTTTGTCGAAAACTGGCATTCTGAGTCCATGGCTGTGTACCAGATATAGATTTACTCTTCCATAGAAGATAACAGCAACCACACCCTTTTTATAATCCTATTTACTTATTTAAATAACGCCGTAACCTGTGTGTCCCCATGCTAACACAGCGACATCATCATTTACAACTGAAGTGGACACAAGACCGTAAAGAATTTACCATGGATTAACGGAAATGTGTCACTTGGTCCAATTATCCAAGTTGTGTCCTCATAGGCCATCGTCCAGGTGAGCGGCTGCTCGAAACAAGCTACGCGCTACGGACGCAAATCGGCGTGGTGGCAGTGATACGCCACGGGGTACATTTACCTCATCTTACATGAGACGTGAGGTATTAATCCAAACCATCATTACAGCTGTGGACTACGTGAAAATTATTGCGATCCACCTTCTCCCATTCATCCTTGATGTCGTCCCCGATGGGGATGTGGTCTTCCAGTTGCGTGACTATTCGCGTTAGAAGACCTGAACAGCGCTACACTCCGTTGGAGAACGTGTCTTGTCCACCAAATTCGCTCGACCTGAAACCGGCAGAACACTTCTGCAACGCTATACAGTTGTAGGGGAAGGAGTAGAAGAAAAGGTTACAGGAGAATATGGTCTTGGGACAAGGATTGAGTGAGGAGAAAGACTAATTGTGTTCTGTAATATATTTCAGCTAGTAATAGCGAATACTCTGTTCAAGAATCACAAGAGGAGGAGGTATACTAGGAAAAGACGGCGTGATACGAGAACATTTCAGTTAGATTACATCATGGTCAGAGAAGGACTCCGAAATCAGATACTGGATTGTAAGGCGTACTCGGGGGAGGATATAAACTCAGGTCACAAAGTAGTAGTGATGCGGTGACGAAGAGTAGCCTGTAGTTTTAGAGATTAGTCAGAAACAATCAGTACGCAAAGAAGTGGATGCGGAAGTATTAAGGAATGACAAGAACGCTTGAAATTCTCTAAGGTTATAGTTACAGCAATAAGAAATATCTCAGTATGCGTAGAGTTGAAGAGGAATGGACGTCTCCAAAAAGAGCAGTGACAGAAGTTGGAGAGAAAACCGTAAGTACAAGGTAACTGCGAAGAAACCATGTACAACAGAAAAATACTTCAGTTGATCGATGAAAGAAGGAAGTACAAAACGTTCATAGATATTCAGGAATACAGAAATAGAAGTAAGTCGTTGAGTAATGAAATAAATAGGAAGTGGTGCAGGGAAACTAAGACGAAATGGCTGCAGGAAAGCCGGCCGAAGTGGCCGTGCGGTTAAAGGCGCTGCAGTCTGGAACCGCAAAACCGCTACGGTCGAATCCTGCCTCGGGCATGGATGTTTGTGATGTCCTTAGGTTAGTTAGGTTTAACTAGTTCTAGGTTCTAGGGGACTAATGACCTCAGCAGTTGAGACCCATAGTGATCAGAGCCATTTGAGCTGCAGGAAATATGTGAAGACATCGAAAAGGAAATGATTGTCGGAAGGACAAATTCAGCATACTGGAAAGTCGAAACAATCTTCAGTAATTTTAAAAAGCAAGGGTGGTAACATTATGAGTGCAACGGGGATTCAACTGTTAAATGCAGAGGACAGAGCGGATAGGTGGAAAGAATACACTGAAAGCCTCTACGAGGGGGAAGATTTGTCTGATGTGGTAGAAGAAAAAAACAGGAGTCGATTTAGAAGAGATAGGAGAAGCAGAATTAGAATCAGAATTTAAAAGAGCTCTGGACGACTTAAGTTCAAATATGGCAGGAGGCATAGATAACGTCCCATGAGAATTTCTAAAATCATAGGGGGAACCGCAACAACACGACTGTTCACGTTAGTGTGTAGAATGTAGTCTGGCGACATACCATCTGACTATCGGAAAAATATCATCCACACAATTCCGAAGACGGCAAGAGCTGACAAGTGCGAGAATTATCGCACAATCAGCGTAACAGCTCTTGCATCCACGTTGCTTACAAGAATAATATAGAGAGGATTGGAAAAGAAAATTGAGCATGAATAAGATGACGATCAGTTTGGCTTTAGGAAAAGTAAAGGTACTAGAGACGCAATTATGACGTAGCGGTTAATAATGGAAGCAAGACTAAAGAAAGATCAAGGCACGTTCATACGATTAGTCCATCTGCAAAAAGTGTTGGACAATGTAAAATGGTGCAAGATATTCGAAATTCTGAAAAAAGTAGGGGTAAGCTACAGGGAGTGACAGGTCATATACAATATGTAGGCCTACAACAGCCAAGAGGGAATAATAAGAGTGGACGACCAAGAACGAAGTGCTCGTATTAAAAAGGGTGTAAAACAGGGATGTAGCCTTTCTCCCCTACTTTTCTATCTATACACTGAGGAAGCAATGTTCAGGAGTGGAGTTAAAATCCAAGGTGAAAGGATATCAGTGATACGATACGCTGATGATATTGCTATCCTGAGTGGAAGTGAAGAAGAATTACATGATCTGCTGAGTGGAATGAACAGTCCTATGAGTACACAGTAAGCATAGAGAGCACCTCGAAGAAATACGAAAGTAATGAGAAGTAGTAGAAATGAGAACAGCGAAAAACTTAACATCAGGATTGATGGTCACGATGTAGATGAAGTTAAGGACTTCTGCTACCTAGGCAGTAAAATAACCGATGACGGACAGAGCAAGGAGGACATCAAAAGCAGACTAGCTATGGTAAAAAACGGCAGTCCGAGAGAAGTCTACTAACATCAAATAACGGCCTTAATTTGGGGAAGAAATTTTTGAGAATGTACGTCTGGAGTACAGCATTCTATGGAAATGAAACATGGACAGTGGGAAAACCGGAACAGTAGAGAATCATTTGAGACGTGGTGCTACAGGCGAATGTTGAAAATTAGGTGGACTGATAAGGTAAGGAATGAGGAAGTTCTACACAGAATAGGAGAGGAAAGGAATATGTGGAAAACGCTGATAAGGAGAAGGGACAGGATGATAGGACATCTGTTAAGGCATAGGGAATGACTTGCATGGTACTAGAGGGAGCTGTAGAGGGCAGAAACTGTGGAGGAAGAGAGAGATTGGAATACATCCAGCAGATAATTGAAGACGTAGGTTGCATGTGCTACATCTACATCTACATCTACATCTACATCTATACTCCGCGAGCCACCTTACGGTGTGTGGCGGAGGGTACTTATTGTACCACTATCTGATCCCCCCTTCCCTGTTCCATTCACGAATTGTGCGTGGGAAGAACGACTGCTTGTAAGTCTCCGTATTTGCTCTAATTTCTCGGATCTTTTCGTTGTGATCATTACGCAAGATATATGTGGGCGGTAGTAATATGTTGCCCATCTCTTCCCGGAATGTGCTCTCTCGTAATTTCGATAATAAACCTCTCCGTATTGCGTAACGCCTTTCTTGAAGTGTCCGCCACTGGAGCTTGTTCAGCATCTCCGTAACGCTCTCGCGCTGACTAAATGTCCCCATGACGAATCGCGCTGCTTTTCGCTGGATCATGTCTATCTCTTCTATTAATCCAACCTGGTAAGGGTCCCATACTGATGAGCAATACTCAAGAATCGGACGAACAAGCGTTTTGTAAGCTACTTCTTTCGTCGATGAGTCACATTTTCTTAGAATTCTTCCTATGAATCTCAACCTGGCGCCTGCTTTTCCCACTATTTGTTTTATGTGATCATTCCACTTCAGATCGCTCCGGATAGTAACTCCTAAGT
Source organism: Schistocerca serialis cubense (assembly GCF_023864345.2). NCBI lineage: Eukaryota > Metazoa > Arthropoda > Insecta > Orthoptera > Acrididae > Schistocerca > Schistocerca serialis. The sequence continues at coordinate 1,145,604,479 of NC_064639.1, read as the reverse complement.
ATTTTACGGTCGTTACCGCTTCCAATGATTTACCACCTATGGCATAATCGTACTGGAATGGATTTCTGCCCCTATGTATGCGCATTATATTACATTTATCTACGTTTAGGGAAAGCTGCCAGCTGTCGCACCATGCATTAATCCTCTGCAGGTCCTCCTGGAGTACGTACGAGTCTTCTGATGTTGCTACTTTCTTGTAGACAACCGTGTCATCTGCAAATAGCCTCACGGAGCTACCGATGTTGTCAACTAAGTCATTTATGTATATTGTAAACAATAAAGGACCTATCACGCTTCCCTGCGGTACTCCCGAAATTACCTCTACATCTGCAGATTTTGAACCGTTAAGAATGACATGTTGTGTTCTTTCTTCTAGGAAATCCTGAATCCAATCACAAACCTGGTCCGATATTCCGTAAGCTCGTATTTTTTTCACTAAACGTAAGTGCGGAATCGTATCAAATGCCTTCCTGAAGTCCAGGAATACGGCATCAATCTGCTCGCCAGTGTCTACGGCACTGTGAATTTCTTGGGCAAATAGGGCGAGCTGAGCTTCACATGATCTCTGTTTGCGGAATCCATGTTGGTTATGATGAAGGAGATTTGTATTATCTAAGAACGTCATAATACGAGAACACAAAACATGTTCCATTATTCTACAACAGATTGACGTAAGCGAAATAGGCCTATAATTATTCGCATCTGATTTATGACCCTTCTTGAAAATGGGAACGACCTGCGCTTTCTTCCCGTCGCTAGGTACTTTACGTTCTTCCAGCGATCTACGATAAATTGCTGATAGAAAGGGGGATACGCTGAGATGAAGAGGTTAGCACAGGAGATGAATTCGTGGCGGGCCTCATCAAACCAGTAAGACGACTGATGAAAAAAAAGAAAAGAAAGGACCATGTCCTGCAGTGTAAGGAACTTGGTAACAGTCTGCTGAACGTCCTTGTCCGACAGAATCACCGACCATTCGAGGCCTTCTTTAAGAGGCCGAAGGCGAGATAATGGTAAGTGGAGAGATCGCGATCATAGGGCATGTGCTCAAATGTTTCCTACTCGACTTGGCGTAACTTCTGCTTTAAGACCTGTCCGTAATCATGAAATTGGGATACCATTCCTCAGCTGTGGTTTTCGACAGACACGCTGGCCCATACACATTCTTTATTCTTCAGTGCATGTCTACTCATGTTTGTACTTCGGCAGCCAAGAAAGAAATATGTGTTCGTCGTGTTTGGACGCATTTCACAATAACGTAACCTTAGTTGCCGTTTCCGCGTTTCCCGCACTTTCCTCGGAAAGACACGAATGCCACACCAATCCCTTGCCTGCATGTTGGTGCTTTTATACCTCCTTCGGAGTCGTGCTACGTAGCAGATAACCTGCAGCAACGGCCTCAAACGATAACTTTCCGATCAATCTTTTAGAAAGAAGAATTACTTGTTTTATGTAACGTTAGAGTAAATTTTAATCGTACGAAGATACAGTTAAAGTACATATAGCCTAAGAAAGGTATTACAGTAAAATTGAAAACTTAATAGTTACTGATCCTTGAAATCAAAAGTCATTCTCACACTATGGAATAGCAATCTGATATTTATACAGGATGCTCGAAAACAATCTGAAAAGTTTATAAGAATGTTGCAGGGCAGGTTACGCTGCGAAATAACTGTTAAGAAAAAAATTCGATACGTCACACGGTTTCCGAGTTAATTAGCGTTAAAGTTAGCCAATCGTCCGCTGTGCTTGCCAAGTCGGTGTTGCCAAGCGTATTCTTGGATTGTTTGCCTTAAACCGAACAAGAGGGCGATACAGAAGTGGGACATGTGACGGTGGTAAGGATCGAACCCGCGCAAAAGGCAGAGCAGTTTAGTGCCCTATCATGTGAACCAGGGGTAGTCAAACTGGTCCCCAACGTCCAACAATAGACGTTTCAGCTTTCATGGTGGGTGGTACCCGGTACGCACATTAAAACATTTTGATGAGGTTTTCGTAAAATTTTGACAGAGTATTTGATAAGTAATTATGATTTTGAAGTACTTGTAGGTTCGCAGTTTTGTTTCGCACATGATGCAGGCTCCTTAGAATCAGATAGCCTGCTTGCGTTGACCTCGACCAACGAGGAATTAGCCCCCTGGAGAATATTTGTGATTATCACATGCTTCATGACTGCTCCATTAGCTGAAGTTTCGTCTTTGGCTACCGCATTTGCTGTAGCATGGTTACAACTGAGTTGGTTACTCCCAGAGGATGTAACCAGGTCGTCCCAATGGGACCAGACGCCTTTTGTGACCGCTCCACTGGAGTACAGACGCCACTCTGTTGTGAGAAGGTTCATCCGCTTTGGCAGGCAAAGACAAGCAAGAAAACAACGTGGGTCAGCTCTGGAAACAGTATCGGGGAAAAACAGCTAGACTATGTGGCAATCCGTGAAAAGAATCACAGAGCGATTATGAACACGAAAGTGAGGAAAAATAGCAGGATAAAATCAGATCACTACCTTGTCGAAATAAAATGCCAATGGTTATCCAACACAGCAAGGAAACGCAGGACCATAAACACTTACAGAAACGACCGAGATCTTCTGAAAAAACACAGAGCAGAATATGCAAAGAGAATGGTAGTTCATAGTGATTGGAAGAGAGTCAGAGATTATGGTGGATGGAGAGGCAGTGCGACTGGCTACTAACAACGAGAAGAGGAAGCATGAGTGGTGGACGGATGAATGTGAAGATGCAGTTGAGACCAGGAGGAAAGCATGGATGAAATAGCAATCCTGTAAAAAGCAAGAAGGCTAGTTGAGCTTCCAGAATTCGAGAAAAATTGCTAGCAAAACGATCAGAAATGCCAAGAGAAGTAGGTGGAATAAAAAAGTTGAAGAAACAGCCACAGCCTTCAAGAAACACAAATCACGGGTCTTTTTCAGAGAAATGACGAGGCGAATTAAAAGCTTCGAGGGAAAAGAATGCTTTGTAAAACGACAAGGTTGCACAATAAAAATTGGCGAGAAAGGGCTATGCGAGGAAATGGGTAGAATTTGCTGAATACAGAAGCACAGACAGTAAAGTGGACATACTTACGCTCTAGGAACGAAAGTCAGGATAATCTAGACAATGCACCCACCATGCCAGAAGTAACAGAGGCAATTAGAAACCTCAAAAACAACAAAGCATCGGGCAATGATGGTATCAGTGCTGAAGAAATCAAGTGGGATGGGTCTGAAATAGAAAGCAATATGTACAATATAATAATGGATATCTGGAGAAATAAGAAAACATCCATAGACTGGAAAGAAGTCTTTATAATACCACTACTCAAGAAAGGGGACAAAAAAGTCTTGGATAACTACAGGGGCATCTCTCTCTTAAACATAGGGTACAAGGTTTTGTGGAGAATCTTGCTAAACAGAGTTGAACAACAACTGGGGCCGACAATAGGAGAGTACCAGCGTGGCTTTAAAAAAAGGGAGGAACTTTACAGAACAAGAAATGATAACATAGCACAGATACGGGGAAGGAAAGAAGACAATAGTGACGTTTCTGGACTCCCAAAAGGCCTACGATTCAGTTGACAGAAGTACTCTACTTGATGTGTTAGAAGATAGAGGACTGGACGCTACAACACACGAAATAATAAACGAAACGTTAAGCGACACTGCTGCCAGGATCAGACATCGAAATACACTGTCAGACAGCTTCTAAATAAAAACAGGAGTCCAGCAAGGGGATGGACTCTCGCCAATTTTATTTAACCTGGTTCTGGACGAAGTAGTGAGACAGTGGAGACAGTTAAATAGTAACATGAAGATGGAAGGCGTACAAATAGGGTACAAGGTAAAACACAATGCAACAGTGGACTGCATGGCATTCGCAGATGACATGGCACTCTTAAATGACACAGAAGAAGAGGCAAAGACAGCACTAAAAAATCTAGCCTAAACAGGAGAAAATGTCGGACTGAAGATTGCATATAAGAAGACCAAGACATTGAATACTGAATCTGACTGGAAGATAGATGGCCAAGTGGTTGAGAAAGTCAACAGTTTTCGTTATTTGGCGGAGAAGACAACTGGTGGCATACAGAGCAACATAGTGCAGTAGACAAGGCACAGCTTTTGCAGAAGCTTCGGTATGCGGTGAAAACAACATATGGCAAGAAAAATTTGTCACGGAATGCAAATTGCGACATTACACAGCAACTGTAAGAAATGCTGCTGGCAGGAGAGCTTATATACAGTTGGAGAAAGAGGAGCGGAAAATTTGAGAGACATATGGGACGCCAAAAAACACGAGGATATCCGGATACCAGAACACGACAGGAACTTTATGAAAATACTGAACCCATATCGAGCGAGGTACGGAAGAGGAGGTTACGACTTGATGGGTGCATCATGAGGCTGGACGAGGACAGATTGACTAAGAAGATATGGAATGCGACATGTAATACGGGAAATAACTGGGTGAAAGAAGTCAGAGATGACTGGAAGGCTGTAGGAATAAAAGAAAGGAATCTGCAGGCAGTAGTACAGGAGAGGGAGAAGTATAAAGTGTGGGTGGGTGGTCACAAGTGGACGGACACCAAAAATCAAAGTTGTCTTAACAGAAGAAGAAAGAAACAGAAGAATCGAGAGCATAAAAAAAAGGTATTGGGAAAAAAGAAGACGTGCGAAACAAGCCACACGTGATCCTGAAGAGCCCTAACGAAGCAGGAAAAGAAGACGTAATTATCATTGTATGCTCCAACCTGCTGCAATTCTGCTTTATACATCTTGTAAAGTTGCTGCCTTACCTTAAAAACCACCATTACTGTGGAAACGGTAAGCGGAGAGAAAATTTTTACTTTTATCAGAGATGCAAAAGTGGGCGCCAGAGAACAAGAACAACTGACTCTTATTCTTATGGTATATGGCTGGCAACGTGAATCTGCGCTTTCAGCGGCCTGTTTAGCTAACTCGGAAACGGCGCAACGTATTGAATCTTTCACGTAACAAATATTTCTCAGCACAGCCTACCCTGCGGCACCCTTACAAGCTTTTTAGACTCTTTCTAATCAACTTGTAAATGGAAACGATAATGCTATTGTTCTAAAAGCAATAAAAATACAACGGGTGGATCGACAGCATTGGCATCGACGTTCCATTGAGCTACGGCTACGTGATTACTCTGCTACTTACAATAAAGTGCATGCTACAGGGTTCAATGAACCACCTTCAACCTCTGTCTCTACCGTTCCACTCTCGAACGGCGCGCGGGAAAAACGAGCACTTAAATTTTTCTGTGCAAGCCCTGATTTCTCTTATTCCATCGTGATGATAATTTCTCCCTATGTAGGTGGGTGCCAAAGGAATGTTTTCGCAAACGGAGGAGAAAACTGGTAATTGAAATTTCATGAGAAGATCCCTTCGCAACGGGAAACGTCTTTGTTTTAGTGATTGCCACTCCAATCCACGTATCATGTCTGTGGCACTCTCTCCCCTTCTTCGTGATGATACAAGACGAGCTGCCCTTCTTTGTACTTTTTCGATGTCATCCGTCAGTCCCATCTGATGCGGATCTCACACCGCACAGCAGTACTCCAGAATAGGGCGGACAAGCGTGGTGTAATCAGTCTCTTTAGTAAACCTGTTTCACCTTTTAAGTGTTCTGCCAATGAATCGCAGCCTTTGGTTGACTCTACCCACAATATTATCTATGTGATCGTCCGAATTTAGGGTATCGCGTAATCGAAATTCAGCGGATTTCTTTTAGTACTCATGTGAATGACTTCATACTTTTCTTTATTTTCTTTGGTACTCCTCATATCACCATATGGAGTATGAGAGAGGTAAATATAATACAAGAACTACCCCCCATTTCCCGCATCCTCCTTTATGATCACATCGGAATTTAATTTATTCCCCGCGGTCATTACGAGAGACAGAAATTAGAAAAAGAAATTCTATCTTGGCTTGCAGTGCAACGTGGAATCTCGAAATAAGAAGAGGGCTCTCTGCAATTAACATCGCCTCTCGTATAGCTACTGGTCAGCAAACTCACAGCAACAGGAAGACTGTTAAATAACGAAACATTAATATAAATTGGTAGCCTTCCACTGCAAGCGCCAATTTCAATAAGATATTTCTGAGCATTAGGCCGACATTAAAAAATTAAAAAAATAAAACCGACGTTTCGGCTGTCTTTGGAGGGGTTCTCCTCAGGATGCTGAACTATCAGATTGTGGAAATGGTGTTCCCCATATCAAGTTGTCCCGGGAGTAATGATCAGTATTCAGCGATACGACAGTAACGACCAATCCAAGCAAATAGTCTTAAACATGAGCTATAAAATGTGTACCTTAACAATTCCAAGCTCATGTTCATCTTCGCTAGTGTCAAACACGTACTTCAATTGGGTAGGTGCTGATAACTAATAAGGCATGCGCTTTAGACTTCATGTTTTCAAGGAAAATTTTTCTTTATTTAGTCCATACCACCACTTCTCAAAGTATGGAAACCAAAAACCTTGCAGTAGAAGAGATTTGCCTCGCACTATGAAAAATGGATATGCTTTCACACCTCTAAATGTATGCATTTTAGAGCCCATGTTTACCAGACATTTTGCCTGTTTTTGTGTGTGTGGGGGGTGGGGTGGATGATGATTGTTCCTGTCCTGAATATAGGCTAGCGCTCCTCGGACACCCTGTATATCATCTCATTTCAGATGTAAACTGACTGGTAAGACTGCGTATTAAAAACCTCGGTCTGAATGTATTGAATATACACTACTGGCCAATAAAATTGCTAAACCAAGAATAAATGCAGATGATAAACGGGTGTTCATTGGACCAATATATTATACTAGAACTGACATTTTCACACAATTTGGGTGCATAGATCCTGAGAAATCAGTACCCAGAACAACCACCTCTGGCCGCAATAACGGCCCTGATACGCCTGGGCATTGAGTCAAACAGAGCTTGGATGGCGTGTACAGGTACAGCCGCCCATGCAGCTTCAACACGATACCACAGTGCATCAAGAGTAGTGACTGGCGTATTGTCACGAGCCAGTTGCTCGGCCACCATTGACCAGACGTTTTCAATTGGTGAGAGATCTGGAGATTGTGCTGGCCAGGCCAGCCGTCGAACATTTTCTGTATCCAGAAAGGCCCGTACAGGACCTGCAACATGCGGTCGTGAATTATCCTGCTGAAATGTAGGGTTTCGCAGGGATCGAATGAAGGGTAGAGACACGGGTCGTAACACATCTGAAATGTAACGTCCACTGTTCAAAGTGCCGTCAATGCGAACAAGAGGTAACCGAGAAGTGTAACCAATGGCGCCCCATAACACCACGTCGGGTGATACGCCCGTATGGCGACGACGAATACACGGCTCCAACGTGCGTTCACCGCGATGTCGCCAAACACAGATGCGACCATCATGATGCTGTAAACAGAACCTGGATTCATCCGAAAAAATGACGTTTTGCCATTCGTGCACCCAGGTTCGTCGTTGAGTACAGCATCGCAAGCGCTCCTGTTGGTGATGCAGCGTCAATGGTAATCGCAGCCATGGTCTCCGAGGTGATAGTCCATGCTGCTGCAAACGTCGTCGAACACTTCGTGCAGATGGTTGTTGTCTTGCAAACGTACCCATCTGTTGACTCAGGGATCGAGACGTGGCTGCACGATCCGTTAAAGCCATGTGGATAAGATGCCTGTCATCTCGACTGCTAGTGATACGAGGCCATTGGGATCCAGCACGGCGTTTCGTATTACCCTCCTGAACCCACCGATTCCACATTCTGCTAACAGTCATTGGATATCGACCAAAGCGAGCAGCAATGCCGCGATACGATAAGCCGCAATCGTGATAGGCTACAATCCGTCCTTTATCAAAGTCGGAAACGTGATGGTACGCATTTCTCCTCCTTATACGAAGCATTACAAGAACGTTTCACCAGGCAACGCCGGTGAACTGCTGTTTGTGTATGAGAAATCGGTTCGAAACTTTCCTCATATCAGCACGTTGTAGGTGTCGCCATCGGCGCCAAGCTTTTGTGAATGCTCTGAAAAGCTAATCAACTGCATATCACAGCATCTTCTTTCTCTCGGTTAAATTGCGCGTCTGTAGCACGTCATCTTCGTGGTGCATCAATTTTAACGGCCAGTAGCGTATTTGGAGTCATCAAGAGTGTGGACACGTCGATCATCGCAATATTCAACAAAATATGTTCATAATACTTGAGAAGTAACATGACAAAATTCCGCTTTCACGGTATCATAAGTAGAGAGACTTTTCCGTAGATATAACCGCATAATTATATAATTGTTTATCGTCTCTGAAATGAACCTCAATATAGAATGAAATAAAGTGTTGAAAGTCTGATGAACCTTATCTGAAATATTAAGGATAAATTAGTAGCAGCGAATCTGCTGGGGCCGACTGTGATAAGGAATGGTAATTACGCTCAGCACGAATCAATGTGTTTTACAATAGCAACATTTCTGAAATACTACAGTGAGATCATACACTTCCCTGGTTTATGGCTGCCGTCATAGTTTCCGGTGACTAAGCAGCTATGTATGTTGTTGTTGTTGTCGTCTTCAGTCCTGAGACTGGTTTGATGCAGCTGTCCATGCTACTCTATCCTATGCAAGCTTCTTCATCTCCCAGTACCTACTGCAACCTACATCCTTCTGAATCTGCTTAGTGTACTGATCTCTTGGTCTCCCTCTACGATTTTTACCCTCCACGCTGCCGTCCAATGCTACATTTGTGATCCCTTGATGCCTGAAAACATGTCCTACCAACCGATCCCTCCTTCTAGTCAAGTTGTGCCACAAACTTCTCTTCTCCCCAATCCTATTCAATACCTCCTCATTAGTTACGTGATCTACCCACCTTATCTTCATCATTCTTCTGTAGCACCACATTTCGAAAGCTTCTATTCTCTTCTTGTCCAAACTGGTTATCGTCCATGTTTCACTTCCATAGATGGCTACACTCCATACAAATACTTTCAGAAACGACTTCCTGACACTTAAATCTATACTCGATGTTAACAAATTTCTCTTCTTCAGACACGATATCCTTGCCATTGCCAGTCTACATTTTATATCCTCTCTACTTCGACCATCATCAGTTATTTTACTCCCTAAATAGCAAAACTCCTTTACTACTTTAAGTGTCTCATTTCCTAATCTAATCCCCTCAGCATCACCCGATTTAATTTGACTACATTCCATTATCCTCGTTTTGCTTTTGTTGATGTTCATCTTATATCCTCCTTTCAAGACACTGTCCATTCCGTTCAACTGCTCTTCCAAGTCCTTTGCTGTCTCTGACAGAATTACAATGTCATCGGCGAACCTCAAAGTTTTTACTTCTTCTCCATGAATTTTAATACCTACTCCGAATTTTTCTTTTGTTTCCTTTACTGCTTGCTCAATATACAGATTGAATAACATCGGGGAGAGGCTACAACCCTGTCTCACTCCTTTCCCAACCACTGCTTCTCTTTCATGCCCCTCGACTCTTATAACTGCCATCTGGTTTCTGTACAAATTGTAAATAGCCTTTCGCTCCCTGTATTTTACCCCTGTCACCTTCAGAATTTGAAAGAGAGTATTCCAGTTAACGTTGTCAAAAGCTTTCTCTAAGTCTACAAATGCTAGAAACGTAGGTTTGCCTTTTCTTAATCTTTCTTCTAAGATAAGTCGTAAGGTTAGAATTGCCTCACGTGTTCCAACATTTCTACGGAATCCAAACTGATCTTCCCCGAGGTCCTCTTCTACCAGTTTTTCCATTCGTCTGTAAAGAATTCGCGTTAGTATTTTGCAGCCGTGACTTATTAAACTGATAGTTCGGTAATTTTCACATCTGTCAACACCTGCTTTTTTTGGGATTGGAATTATTATATTCTTCTTGACGTCTGTGGGTATTTCGCCTGTCTCATACATCTTGCTCACCAGATGGTAGAGTTTTGTCATGACTGTCTCTCCCAAGGCCATCAGTAGTTCTAATGGAATGTTGTCTACTCCCGGGGCCTTGTTTCGACTCAGGTCTTTCAGTGCTCTGTCAAACTCTTCACGCAGTATCTTATCTCCCATTTCATCTTCATCTACATCCTCTTCCATTTCCATAATATTGTCCTCAAGTACATCGCCCTTGTATAAAACCTCTATATACTCCTTCCACCTTTCTGCCTTCCCTTCTTTGCTTAGAACTGGGTTGCCATCTGAGCTCTTGATATTCATACAAGTGGCTCTCTTCTGTCCAAAGGTCTCTTTAATTTTCCTGTAGGCAGTATCTATCTTACCCCTAGTGAGACAAGCCTCTACATCCTTACATTTGTCCTCTATCCATTCCTGCTTAGCCATTTTGCACTTCCTGTCGATCTCATTTTTGAGACGTTTGTATTCCTTTTTGCCTGCTTCATTTACTGCATTTTTATATTTTCTCCTTTCATCAATTAAATTCAATATTTCCTCTGTTACCCAAGGATTTCTATTAGCCCTTGTCTTTTTACCTACTTGATCCTCTGCTGCCTTCACTACTTCATCCCTCAGAGCTACCCATTCTTCTTCTACTGTATTTCTTTCCCCCATTCCTGTCAATTGTTCCCTTATGCTCTCCCTGAAACTCTCTACAACCTCTGGTTCTTTCAGTTTATCCAGGTCCCATCTCCTTAAATTCCCGCCTTTTTTCAGTTTCTTCAGTTTCAATCTGCAGTTCATAAGCAATAGATTGTGGTCAGAATCCACATCTGCCCCTGGAAATGTCTTACAATTTAAAACCTGGTTCCTCAATCTCTGTCTTACCATTATGTAATCTATCTGATACCTTTTAGTATCTCCAGGATTCTTCCAGGTATACAACCTTCTTTCATGATTCTTGAACCAAGTGTTAGCTATGATTAAGTAATGCTCTGTGCAAAATTCTACAAGGCGGGTTACCTTTTAATTCTTCCCCCCAATCCATATCCACCTACTATGTTTCCTTCTCTCCCTTTTCCTACTGACGAATTCCAGTCACCCATGACTATTAAATTTTCGTCTCCCTTCACTACCTGAATAATTTCTTTTATCTCGTCGTACATTTCATCAATTTCTTCATCATCTGCAGAGCTAGTTGGTATATAAACTTGTACTACTGTAGTAGGCATGGGCTTTGTGTCTATCTTGGCCACAATAATGCGTTCACTATGCTGTTTGTAGTAGCTAACCCGCACTCCTATTTTTTTATTCATTATTAAACCTACTCCTGCATTACCCCTATTTGATTTTGTATTTATAACCCTGTAATCACCTGACCAAAAGTCTTGTTCCTCCTGCCACCGAATTTCACTAATTCCCACTATATCTAACTTTAACCTATCCATTTCCCTTTTTAAATTTTCTAACCTACCTGCCCGATTAAGGGATCTGACATTCCACGCTCCGATCCGTAGAATGCCAGTTTGCTTTCTCCTGATGACGACGTCCTCTTGAGTAGTCCCCGCCCGGAGATCGGATTGGGGGACTATTTTACCTCCGAAATATTTTACCCAAGAGGACGCCATCATCATTTAATCATACAGTAAAGCTGCATGTCCTCGGGAAAAATTACGGCTGTAGTTTCCCCTTGCTTTCAGCCGTTCGCAGTACCAGCACAGAAAGGCCGTTTTGGTTAATGTTACAAGGCCAGATCAGTCAATCATCCAGACTGTTGCCCCTGCAACTACTGAGAAGGCTGCTGCCCCTCTTCAGGAACCACATGTTTGTCTGGCCTCTCAACAGATACCCCTCCGTTGTGGTTGCACCTACTTTACGGCCCTCTGTATCGCTGAGGCACGCAAGCCTCCCCACCAACGGCAAGGTCCATGGTTCATGGGGGGAAGAAGCAGCTATGTAATAACAGAGTAAAAGTATACAGAGTTGAGAGTTCGTAGCGCACCTTGTTTAAGCAAAACCAAGGTATTTTCCATAACACCCGAAAAAAAATTAAAGAAGAACGAAATTCGTTAGTTTTTGTTGAATTTTATTAACAACATACTTTTTAAAGATGTTCTGATGTGCAAGTAGGACCTAGAACCTAAAATTCGTTTCAGCACACTCTTGGCACTATCAGCGCACTGAATAGTATGTACTACCGACTTCAAGGCAACACAAAAAAATTAAAAAGATGGAAATATTGCTCACTTTTATTGATTTTTACCCTCAACATGTTTTTGAAAGAGGTATTGAAGTGTAAGTAAAGCCTTGAACCTTGAAATATTGAAGGCAGACATTAAATGGGGAAGTGGATATCAGCTACTGAGACTGAAATGTAAACCAAAAATTTTAATAGATGTGTGCAATCTAGTTAGATAATTCATTAAAAACAAAAAATGTTCTTTTTTGAGAATATTAAAGCGTAAAGTAACTAGCTAGATTATAATATTTGCAAAATGTGGAAATAATGTATCCCCCCCCACACACACACACGTTGGTAATGCGAGAGTTTAAATAGATTAATTGCATGTTACGTGTTCTCAGGATCCTAAGCTTGGAATTTTGCAAGACCGTCCATTTTTCGATTCTAGAGCCGTAGTATACATCTCTTTGTCGAATGAAGCTGAATTTCAGTCCCCTTCCTATCGATGCCATCTCCGCACAGCCATCAATCTCTGTCCATCGGCCAGGCCGTGTCTGCACCTGCACGCCCACTGTGAAGGCCGTACAGTCCGCTCCCTGTTATCAGGCAGATTCTCGATCTCTGCGCAAATAGATGAATCGTTGCAGAAAGGTTTACATCCCTACTACGACAATCGTTCTATCAAAGTTGTTATTCTGATTCCAGTACAAACTGTATTTCGATTATAGCCGTATTTCAGGCACTTTAGAAAGCATTGCCTTCAGGACACCATAGAATAAATCACGGAACACTTGGTAAAATGTAGTTCTGTGCATTTTACTGTATATCATTTCTGGTAAGCTGATATTTCTTCGTTTCACATAGTTCTTTCAGCATTTTTGTGCATTCTGTCCTCTCGTTTCCTTGCGGTTTAAAGAAATTAAGTGCTACATATAATTAAAATGATTTAAGACGATGCACCAGTTTCTTGAATACACCAAGTAGTGAGCCAAATGGTCTACGTAGTATCACTTTTCTAGAGAAATTACCGTTTCGGTATAGGATGTGAAGCCGTCGTCATGGGTCTGAGCCTCTCCGTTAGTCTTAGTCGTTCTCTATCTCCTTCAGTATTGTTCTAACGTTTATATCGCTTATTACTGACGATACTTAACATCCTAGACAGACGACCACAGAAGTTAAGTCCCATAGTGCTCAGGGCCATTAGAACTTAACATCCTTCATAACTTGTTTTGGATACTCTGATCCCTACAGTATCTCCGTCTACTGGTTATTTCAGCGTTAGTTTAACTTTTCTCGTGTATTACTAATCGACTGTGCCAGCAGACTTGCATAGGTATTTTGATGCAAAGTTATTGTAGTTTTAATTCGATGTTCTGCAATGATGATGATATTTTTGGTGAAATATGTTTAGTATATATGCAACAGATTAGATTTTATATCCTATACCGTCAAACAGAAAAAAAAATATCAATTATTTCTCATATTTATCTGCGGTTTTGTAAATACTTTTGACACTCCTGATAGATACTAGAAGGCAGCACCAACGTCAATAATGTCACGAAGACATAGATTTCCAGTAGACTCACTACTTCTCTGTAATATAGTCTGTTACAACTATAGGTAAGCTCTTAGGGCAAAATATTAGTGACCTACAAGAAAAAAATGACGCTGATATCATGTAAAACCGCCTGTACCGTTCATAACGGCCTCAGTTAGCGAGAAACGGAGTCCAGAACTTCCCGTAGGTATGCCACATTATAAGAGAGCCACGTTCCTTTATTCAGAGATATTTTTCTTGCACAGGTCGAGGATAGGACAAGAACCGATGGTCAAGTGCTGAGTGCGCCAGCGAGTGACATTGTTGGAGACGCAGTTGAGTTAGTAAATGATCATCGTAGTGGCGTAGTGGAAGGAGAAATATCGTACCGGCTGAGTGGGTTGACCTCCAGCAAATATTAGAAATGTACGGAATGGTGAAAAAGTATTGTTTTTTCCTCGAAAAGTGATTATGAGCAGGGAGTGCCAACGTTAGGTGTAGCCTACGTGTCTAATGCTGCGTTGGCCAGAGGTTACAACAGCGTGTGACGATATTGCATTACGTCGGACCTGTGTTGTGTAGCGGAAATACATACCTTTATTTCATGGATTCTTATCGCGTCCTTGGTTAATGTAAAACCCATTTTCATTGATTACAGCAGTATTGAGCAGCCAAAATCCGATTTAAACATCTCGCATATCGATCAAAACCGGTTAGTGCTTATCCATTAGATTAGGTCTAGAGTTGTAAAACTACCGCAGACTGTCATAAGTAAGCGTAGACAGCTGTAGTTCTCCCAATAGACTTAGTCAGCTGATATCCTACCCAAGTTACCTATACGTTAGGTGTGTTGCGTACCTATCTGGCGTTACCTCATTTCGATCGGTTGTTTGTGTATGCGATCGATGTCTCACTATGTTTCCCCAGAAACCGGGAGAGGTAAATGGTCTACAGCGTATTGAGGATACATAGATGGCCGCGTGTCCTACGGAACATTTTTGTACCGCACAGATATGTTCCTGTCTGTTACTTGAACATAAACGGTGTTAATAGCAAAACTGAAATTGATGATGTTAAATTCAGGTTTTATTCGAAAACTGTTGAATTGTAATGTGAAACAGAGGGGTGCTCTAGCAAAATTATGTAGCGCTAGAAAATGCAGTGTCAAGAAGTCTTATTTGATGGTGTATGCGTAGAATGTAGCGCTCTGTGGAAGTGAAACAAGGACGAGAAACAGTATAGACAAGAAGAGACTAGAAGCTTATGAAATGTGGTGTTACAGAAGAATACTGAAGATTAGACGGGTAGACTGCATAACTATTGAAGACGCAATGAAGAGAATCGAGGAGACAAGAAATTTTTGGCATAACATGACTAAAAGAAGGGATCAGTTGACAGGACATATTCTGAGACCTCAAGAGTTCACCAATGCACTACTGGAGGGAAGTGAGGGGAATTAAAACCACAGAGCGTGACTGAGAGATGAATACAGTACGATGATTCAGAAGCTTGTAGGTTGCAAAATTGATTTGGAGTGAAGAGGGTTGCACAAGGAGAGCTGCATCAAACCAATCTTCAGACCAAGACCACAACTACAACAACATCCAAAACCAAACACTAACGTCAACATTCATTATATCACACAAAATATTCAAGAAGGCGTATATCATAAATTAATAAATTTATAAAGCTGTAATTCTCAATAAACTGTGCATCTGGATTGCTGCTGTTTGCTACAGTCACTGTACAGCTATGTGAACCTGTACACTTAAGATGCAATACTACGAAGCAAAATTTTAAAATAATTAACAATACTGTTTATTACTCCCTGCAGTAATGCAAAAGCAAATTTCATTTATCTGAAGAAGACTGTGGAACAACGGTAACTGTAGCGCCAGCAGATCGTCTGCCGTCACCGTGTATTGACACAAGCACAAGGCGCGATTTTTGATGTCCGTGCGGATGCTGGCTCGCACCGCATGTTTTGAGTATCTACGTCACACCGTGGGGCAGTGGTCCTTGGTGCGCTAGCACATTGTTGTCTGTCGTGGTGGTCGTAGTCCGCCAGTCGGCCACTCGGTGCAGCTGTGGTACTCAGTCGTTTGCAGGCCCGCTGCTACCAGACCCTGCTGCTGTATTAGTTTGGAGTTTCACCAATAGCTCTCGAGGTCGTCGTTTAATGTTCTCAGTATTATCACTTCGCTTGGTGTGGTATAGCTCATCTGCAATGTCCAAATCCCTTGAACAGGTCTAGTGGCGTGTAAAATTACTTTGCCACTTCCTACTCTTTGTCTCGATGTCTCCATCTGCGTCCGTTACGTAATTTAATAATAGCGTCGTTTTCAGAACTGGCATACGCATTACAGTTTATGGGCCTACATGCAGCTATCGATTTTAGTCACTCAAATTGCCATGTCAAGTATAAAATGACTAGAAAACACTTCCCTGATAAGTTCTTTACGAATATTTGACCTGCTTAGTAGCAATAATGTCCACACGTGCCTTCCTTTAGTACCTGAACTTCACAATTTTATACATGCAATATCATGTTCGGACGTCACGACACTGCTCTTTGATACTATTTATATCATTTGATATTTTGAAAACAGTTTTTACTCACGATGTACGAGATATTATTTCGCAGTGCAGTCCATACAGAAGTGTTCTTTCCCTCGGTTTATGGATTACAAAATTATGTTGTGTCACACTGTCCACAGCCGGCCGCGGTGGCCGAGCGGTTCTAGGCGCTTCAGCCCGGAATCGCGCGACTGCTACGGTCGCAGGTTCGAATCCTGCCTCGGACATGGATGTGTGTGATGTCCTTAGGTTAGTTAGGTTTCAGTAGTTCTAAGTTCTAGGAGACTGATGACCTCAGATGTTAAGTCCCATAGTCCTCAGAGCCATTTTTCAACACTGTCCACAGTTTAATATTCGTTATTATTTGATCCAGAAAACAGGTCCTAGGCGCAGTAGCCAAGATGAAACATTACTGTCCGTGT
Organism: Schistocerca serialis cubense; assembly: GCF_023864345.2. Classification (NCBI taxonomy): domain Eukaryota; kingdom Metazoa; phylum Arthropoda; class Insecta; order Orthoptera; family Acrididae; genus Schistocerca; species Schistocerca serialis. Next base: position 1,145,587,844 of record NC_064639.1, on the reverse strand, counting down.
CACAACAAGATGATACACCCCGCAATTAAATTTCAGTATTGTTAGCCGTGAAATTTGTAACAGGTTGACGGCCGCTGTGACCGAGCTGCTCTAGGCGCTTCAGTCCGTGACCGCTCTGCTGCTACGGTCGCACGTTCGAATCCTGCCTCGGGCATGGATGTGTGTGATGTCCTTAGGTTAGTTAGCTTTACGTAGTTCTAAGTTCTAAGGGACTAATGACCTCAGATGTTAAGCCCCATAGTGCTCAGAGCCATTTGAACCATTTTTGTAACAGCTTAACCTCTATCTTCATGATCATGATCAAATGCAGGCCTGTTGAGTTGGCTGTTAGACAAGCATGAACGCTCAAGATCGCTCGCCGCCTCAACAGTGATCGCACGTGTTAAAATTTGGCTGTAGGGCGTCATTACGTAGCTCAGGGGAAGTGCAAATTGAAACTGTTAGCAGAGGAATGACAACATGTTAAGTTCTCCACATTGTCACACGCAAGCATATATACTTCATGTCGCAGAGCGTAAAGTGCACAGTAGCTCTTTTAAAATCTATGGAAAACAGCAATATGGCCGTTTAGACATTTCAAAACGAAAATCAGACGAACCAGTATCAATTTGTAACACATCAGTGCAGGATGCCTAGATATACATGGAACTTACAGACTTGCAGTTTTAAAGGCAGTTGTGTTTTTAGCATGTGAATAAAACAGTCACAAAATAAATGTTAATGTCAAACTTTAGTTCATCACGTAAATTCTGCGCTTTTATATACCAAAGAAGTTACTTTTGGTGCAGTTTACATGCACAAAATAAGAAACATGTATAATTATTGTTGTTATTTTGTAGTCAATGGAACTTTCTTCATCATTATAATAGGCAAGAGCCTCCTGTTATTCCTGATAAGTGCGTAAGTTGTTTATGAATAAAAGAAATAGGTTTCACATAAACTCGACAAAATATTGAACTGAAGTTTGGTACGTTTTTGCTAACTTCTCACATCCATCACTGCTGGCTGTTGACCTCCAACTGCCCAACAGAACATCCATGACTGCTGGCGACTAACTTCCAACTGCCCGACACAACTGGCGATTAACTTCCAACAACGTGTCCAACCTGCCACAGAGTTTCTTACAAAGAAAGTGCAGTCAGAGATCCAATGCAAGGCCTAACACAGCGCTGCCAACACAGAAGCAGCCTGCATATACTGCTAATGGGATTTTACTGCAATATATTGATTTACTTGAAAAGACATATTTTATATAAAGTAGATTCTGAGAGATTACTGATGACAGAGTACTCGGTTTGTTTGACAGCTACAATATTATACTACGACATTACTAATGAGTGACACAGTTTTCATTATTATTTTTGTTCTGCCCTTGTTTCATGTGTGCACTGTTTTCTGCGTTCTTCTGGAAAGTAAAATCTATTTTGGTAATGACTTTTGTGACATATCAACAATGAGATTTTTGTAGCACAACTATACGTTATAGTACAGTACTTTCTTGGTCAAGGTAATGTATGTAACAACTACGACATCTATACGCATAGCAATTCTACTTTTGTGTATGACAAGGTAACTACATTGATTTCTGGAGAACTTTGCTTATGAATGACGACGCACATTTTAGCGCTATATGACACGCATTTGGGTGATTATCCTTCATACTTGGAATATTTTTAGAAATATTTTAGAACTACTATGGTACAGAGAATGTTTTCGGCGACGCATTTTATTTCGTTGTTGTTATCTGTAACATCTGAGAGCATAATGACATTATCCCTCAGGGTTGTACACGCTTACTTTGTGTACCATATGTGTGGCAAGCACAAGGAGCCCTAGGTAATACGGTATTTGCTTATACAACTTTACACATTGGTACCATATTTCTCTAACACAGAATTATCTCATCATTTAACTGAGAGATACAAACATTTCTTTTACTACGCCTGTGACAATTATTTACGTAATTACACAGTCAGATTACTTCACACTGATAAAATTGTACTTTGTCTTCAATTTGGGAACTTTTCACATTTGATTTAGGAACCACTGTGATAATACGAGAGATTTGAGTGATGTATTTTGTGTGGGACCATGATTTTTGAAGTACATTTGAGGTAGATGACTCTACTCAAGCGAGCAGAGAGACTTTATTTAGCGGGTTTGAGATTATTGAAGGAAGCTACGACGATTTTGAGATATGGTGGATCTGTTATAAGATGTTATTGTAGAATCATACATGAAGAGTTATGAGATGTGAATATATATGTGAATGTGAGTACCACAATGCCGGCGGAAATTTTTGGACACTGTTATTCATGAGATTTCGTTTCTAAACACTTCTAACGTAAATTTTCAAACTGTGAAATTTTTTATTGGTATCAAGCTGTCATTGTAGTGGAGATGGCTGTCGTAAATACTTTGGTAAAGTGTGTATGTGACTTTGACGTAACCCTGCGCTGGGCTGTATGCTACTTGCTTTGAAATATACTTATTGTTGTGTGGACTTTTAACTTTGCTTGTGCTGCTTCAGCTGCTGTGAAGCAACCCTCACTTTTGCAAGCGCTCACATGGTTGTAGAAAAGAGAGGCTGTTGACCAAGTTATTGACATTTCTTTGCAGAATGCATCACAAACATGACATGCTATTACTTGGAAACTTATGATTACACTGTAGAGCTACTTACAGAAATGTTTATGAAGTGATGAGAAATATTTTTACATCTACAAGTATCTTTCTGCGAGAGTTGAGAGAACTTTTACTGACTTATGAAATGCTATATGGCTATTGAATGACATTTTCATGTTTGCCTTGTACATATTTGTTTATTTTGTTTGATATCTAGTTTCTAGGTGCGAAGATGTAAATAGACATTACCCTATCTGCATTGCTATCTTTATTATAATATTTTTTCTGCTTGTGGCTCGTCATGTTTAGGTATAAGTTATTGCGTTTGATTCTACTATTTGCCAGGCATTGTCCTACTGAATTTTACTTTGTACTACTCCTATAAGCCAGTTTTACCACTGACGTATTTTTCTTGTTTGCTGCATATTGCCGTATATTAGTTGTGATGTTGCATTTGCTTTGTTAATTTAGATTACTGCTGTTTGCTTTGCCAATTTGCGTTTTTTTCATTGCTGTTTGTGTTAACTGTTTTGCGCTGCTACATTGCCTTGTCCTCTAGTTTATGTATCAGAACTCAGTAGATTTAAGTTAGATTAAGAGGGTGTAGGCTACATAAAAGAATGCGTTGTTATGAATTGGGAAGAAATGTATTGAGACGCTATAAAAAAAGTTTGACCAAAGAGTATTGTATATTGAGGAATAGTTATTTTGAAAGGGGAAATGAAATGAGCTTTAGGTAGGATTTTCTTGGAAACAAATGATGAGGGAAGATAATGGAAAACTAATTATGAGGTAAGAAATATATGAAGGTAAATACAGAAGCATGCTTAGATAGGGCTTTTCTTTGTGGGTCAAATGTTGAAATAAGAAGGAAAGATCTGTGTGAAAACGAAGTTTTGATTGGAAATGTAGTATCACAAGTACTGCAGTACCAAATGTTACACTGAAAACAAATCCAGTCCTTTCCTTTCGTTTTATTCCGGTATGTGTTTATGTATACCCTTGTGTATCTGTGTTCTACTTGTCTCCGTGTATTTACCTGATAAGATTAGTTGAATTTTTCTGTTATAGTACTAAGCTGCATTTACTATGATGAGGAATACTGTTATCCTCGAATCTAATATATTCTTTTCCTTGGACAGATGTTTAGACATTATTTATTGTGTTCTATTTTCTTGTAATGCTCAGGTGTCAAGTTAATATTTCAGTGGATATTCTCATTTTTCATTTATTTACTTACGTCACAATTCCTGGAATACTCATGTATATGCTTATTTCTATTCCTCTGTAAAGCCTGTATTACTATAAATATTATCTGTATTATCACGTTCTTTAATTATGTTTTCTGTACGTTTGTAATTGTATTCTTATGCTGTAAAATTGTACATTGTATAGACAGCAGTTCCTCAAATTAAGTAAGTAGTACGGATTCATTTTCCTGCACACATTTCTGTTGGTCATACTGTCTGTGTAAAATCTCAAATACTGAATGACTGTGTTAGTGTTTGGACGTGTGTTGATAATTCAGCAAGGGACTGGTTAACAGCAATCCTCATTCTTTGGCCGGCCGCGGTGGTCTCGCGGTTAAGGCGCTCAGACCGGAACCGCGCGACTGCTACGGTCGCAGGTTCGAATCCTGCCTGGGGCATGGATGTGTGTGATGTCCTTAGGTTAGTTAGGTTTAAGTAGTTCTAAGTTCTAGGGGACTGATGACCACAGATGTTAAGTCCCATAGTGCTCAGAGCCATTTGAACCATTTGAACCTCATTCTTTGGAGATTGCAAAGAAATTGTGAGTGAACAAGTGGTGGTTTATGGACTTGCTTCATTATCCACAAGACTCTTCAGTTGTGATTGTGCACCCACACAGTCGCAATGGATTGCTGCTGGCCATCTCTACAATGACTAGAGTGGATCTGTACCCTTGGTGGCCCACTACTACCATAATCTCTACAAGGACTACAGTGGGTCAGCACCCTTGGTGGCACACTACTACCATAATCTCTACAAGAAATACTGTGGGTCTGCTCTGTGGTGACTTACTAATTCTACCAGTAATCTTCAAGACTTCGACTGACTCTGCTGTCGGCTTACTCCATTGTGGCCCATTGCCAATATTCATGTCAAGAGTCAGCACTGTTTTTCCGTTGGGAGGAGAACACTTCTTCAAGACTACTTGCATGTGCATTTTGTTTTACTGCTCAGACTTCGTGCATAAGACTGTCATAGACTATTACTTCCATATATGATTAGGACTTTGTTTAGAGACTGTGAGGACAATATTTGCTTTTGACCAACGGTGCGTTAATAACTGTGTACATTTGATCTATTTGATATTGTTAATATAAGAAATTTTAACAAATTGATCGTGGCCACTGCCCACAATAATTAGTAAAATGTTTTTTGGGGAGCAGGGGGTGCTATGTAAGTGGGATGCTTCTGTATTGGCAGCGCTATGTAACGCTTTGCATTCGATCTCTGACTGCGCTTCCTTTGTAAGAAACTCTGTGGCTGGTTGGACTCGTTGTTGGAACTTAATCGCCAGTACTGTTAGACAGTTGTAAGTTAGTCGTCAGCAGTCATGGAAGTACTGTTGGGCAGGAGGAGGTGAACAGCCAGCAGTGATGGATTTTAAATGTGAGAAGTTAGCATTGATGGAGGGTAGACGTCTCAAGTGTTAGTGTAGGCTAAAGATCTGGAAGTATCCGACTTGGAGATTGAAAATTATTGATGATTATATACCTTTGTACTGGATGTAAATGACGATTTATATTCGTGTTTGAACTGGATGTCACATCATTAAGGTAAAAAATACATTATTTTGTTTGCAACAAAATATTTCCTTTGCTAACTACATGCCTATTAGTAGTTAGTGACTTTAGTAGTTAGAATCTTTTATTTAGCTGGCAGTATTGACGTTTGCTGTACTGCAGTAGTTCGCGTAATGAAGATTTTTGTGAGGTAAGTGCTTAATGAAGTGTATCAGTTATTGTTAAGATTTCTTTTTAGTCAGGGCCATTCTTTTTAATTAATAATTTGAAGTCATGTTGTAATGTTATTGAGCAGTCAGATCGCGTTGCGCTAGAATATTGTGGGTCAGTGTTGACGTGATAAGAAAAAAGTATGTTTGTGTTGGGGCTTATGGGCGCTCAACGTCGAGGTCGTCAGCGCCAAGAAAAAGTAAAGAGAAAGTAGGCTCAGTACGTTCAGTTTCACTCAGCTGTTTCAGAATCACATAATGTAGAAGTTTAATCTTCTCAGTCATTCAGCAATTTAAGCGCAGATTCACACATTTAAATAAAGAAGTTTCCACATCAGACAAATCTTTCCCATCATGGAGGTCTTCAATGTACTCTTTCCAACGACCCGCTCTATCCTCTGCATTTAACAGTGAAATTCCCGCTGCACTATCAATGTTACCACCCTTGCTTTTAATTTCACTGAAGGTTGTTTTGACTTTCCTATATGCTGAGTCAGTCCTTCCGACAATCATTTCTTTTTCAATTTCTTCACATGTCTCATGTAACCATTTCATCTTAGCTTCCATGCACTTCCTGATTATTTCATTCCATGGTAACTTGTATTTCTGCGTTAGAGTATTCCCCTGAATATTTTTGTACTTCCTCCATTCAAGGATCAACTACAGTATTTCTTATGTTACCCTTTGTTTCTTCACATTTATCTTCTTCGTACCTATGTTTTCCTTTCCTTCTTCTCTGATTGCCCTTTTTAGAGATATCCATTCTTCTTCAACTGTACTTTCTGCTATGCTATTCCGTATTGTTATATTTATGGCCTTTGAGAATGTCAAAGGAATCACGTCATTCCTAAGTACTTTCGTATCCCACTTCTGTGTGTACTGATTCCTCCTGACTAATCTCTTAAACTTCAGCCTGACCTTCATCACTAATAAATTTTGATCTGAGTGTATACCTTCTCCTGGACACGCCTTAAAATCTAATATCCAATTTCGGAATCTCTACCTAACCATGACGTAATCTGACTGAAATCTTCCCGCATCGCCCGGCCATTTTCAAGTATACCTGTTCCTCTTGTGGTTTCGAACAGAGTATTCGCTGCATCAAACCAGTCTCTGGACTGAAAACTACAACAACAACAGCTGAAATTTATTACAGGACTCAGTTAGTCTTTCTCCTCTCTCATTCCTTGTGCTAAGCCTATTTTGTCTTGTCTTGTCTTGTGACAGCCAGAGCGAGAGCACCAGCAGCAGCGAGTACTGTTTGTATAAAGCGTTTATTTTGCATTTTGTTTACGACCTTCCACTAAGGAAGGGATTCTATTTGTGTTTATCTGCTCTGCATAGTAACTAACAGTTCTTGATAAAACTTTACGTAGTTTTCGTGTTAGATTTCTTAGTGTTTTCTTGATCGTTTAGAACAGAAAGCGCCCTAAAACCGTCTTTTGTTTGTTTCGCGGCCGTTAGCCACTAGTCACTTGAATCAGCAGTTGTCTTGTGACAGCCAGAGCGAGAGCACCAGCAGCAGCGAGTACTGTTTGTATAAAGCGTTTATTTTGCATTTTGTTTACGACCTTCCACTAAGGAAGGGATTCTATTTGTGTTTATCTGCTCTGCATAGTAACTAACAGTTCTTGATACAACTTTACGTAGTTTTCGTGTTAGATTTCTTAGTGTTTCCTTGATCGTTTAGAACAGAAAGCGCCCTAAAACCGTCTTTTGTTTGTTTCGCGGCCGTTAGCCACTAGTCACTTGAATCAGCAGTTGTCTTGTGACAGCCAGAGCGAGAGCACCAGCAGCAGCGAGTACTGTTTGTATAAAGCGTTTATTTTGCATTTTGTTTACGACCTTCCACTAAGGAAGGGATTCTATTTGTGTTTATCTGCTCTGCATAGTAACTAACAGTTCTTGATAAAACTTTACGTAGTTTTCGTGTTAGATTTCTTAGTGTTTTCTTGATCGTTTAGAACAGAAAGCGCCCTAAAACCGTCTTTTGTTTGTTTCGCGGCCGTTAGCCACTAGTCACTTGAATCAGCAGTTGTCTTGTGACAGCCAGAGCGAGAGCACCAGCAGCAGCGAGTACTGTTTGTATAAAGCGTTTTTGTACTTATTTGCTGCGCTTAGCTTTTAAATAGTTTTTCTGGGAAAACCTAGCGTAGTTTTCGCGTCTCGTATTTCAGTGAGTGTTTCTTGATTATCAGAGTAGCTCATCAGAAGATTATCTTGGGAATTTGTCACCGTATAGAGTAGGGTAAACATAGTCATGTGTAGGGACTGTGGTTGTTGTGAGCGGACGCAAGGAGAATTGGCCACTCTTCGGGGGCAGGTGGAGGCTTTGTCTGTTAGGCTCATCGAGCTCGAGGCGCAGGCGTCGGCTCGTAGTGGCGTTGGGGCAACTGTGGTGAGACCTATGCCTACTTCGGTGGCCTTGGAATCGCATGGAACCCCTGATGTCGCTGCGTCTTCCGGCAGTGAGCATCTTACCGGTCAGCCATCACTCCAGGGTGAATGGCGGACAGTAGTGGGCTCGCGCGTGCCTGGCCGAAAGGCGAAGGTGGGATCTGGCCGCGTGGCAGCTGCCTTACCCCTTTCCAACAGGTACGGGGTGCTTCCTAGTGGTGATGACATCGTTTCCGAGCCACCACAGGATGCCTCGCCTGTTGGGCCAGTGGCCGATTCTCCGGCAAGGTCCCGACAGTCACAGAGGGCGGGCCTATTAGTTATAGGGAGCTCCAACGTTAGGCGGGTTATGGAGCCCCTCAGGAAAATAGCGGGTAGGTCGGGGAAGAATGCCAGTGTGCACTCGGTGTGCTTGCCGGGGGGTCTCGTCCGTAATGTGGAGGAGGCCCTTCCGGCAGCTATTGAACGCACTGGGTGTGACCGGCTGCAGATAGTAGCACATGTCGGAACGAATGACGCCTGCCGCTTGGGTTCTGAGGCCATCCTTGGTTCCTTCCGGCGGCTGGCTGATTTGGTGAAGACAACCAGCATCGCACGCGGAGTGCAAGCTGAGCTTAATATCTGCAGCATAGTGCCCAGAGTCGATCGCGGTCCTCTGGTTTGGAGCCGTGTGGAGGGTCTAAACCAGAGGCTCAGACGACTCTGCGACTATAATGGTTGCAAATTCATCGACCTCCGTTATTGGGTGGAGAACTGTAGGGCCCCCCTAGACAGGTCAGGCGTGCACTACACACCGGAAGCAGCTACTAGGGTAGCAGAGTACGTGTGGCGTGCACACGGGGGTTTTTTAGGTTAGAGGGACCCCCCCTTGGGCGAAACGATAAAATACCTGACGGCTTACCAGAGAGGACATTATCATCGTTGATAAAGAACGTCCGTCCTCAGAGACCAAAAACAGGAAAAGTTAACGTAATATTGGTAAACTGCAGGAGTATCCAGGGCAAGGTTCCTGAATTAGTATCTCTTATTGAAGGAAATAGTGCGCATATAGTATTAGGAACGGAAAGTTGGTTAAAACCGGAAGTGAACAGTAACGAAATCCTAGACACAGAATGGAATATATACCGCAAGGATAGGATAAACGCCAATGGTGGAGGAGTATTTATAGCAGTAAAGAATTCAATAATATCCAGTGAAGTTATTAGCGAATGCGAATGTGAAATAATCTGGGTTAAGTTAAGTATCAAAGGTGGGTCAGATATGATAGTCGGATGCTTCTATAGACCACCTGCATCAGCAACCGTAGTAGTTGAGCGCCTCAGAGAGAACCTGCAGAACGTCGTGAAGAAGTTTCGTGATCATACTATTGTAATAGGGGGAGACTTCAATCTACCAGGTATAGAATGGGATAGTCACACAATCAGAACTGGAGCCAGGGACAGAGACTCTTGTGACATTATCCTGACTGCCTTGTCCGAGAATTACTTCGAGCAGATAGTTAGAGAACCAACTCGTGAAGCTAACGTTTTAGACCTCATAGCAACAAATAGACCGGAACTTTTCGACTCCGTGAATGTAGAAGAGGGTATCAGTGATCATAAGTCAGTGGTTGCATCAATGACTACAAGTGTAATAAGAAATGCCAAGAAAGGAAGGAAAATATATTTGCTTAACAAGAGTGATAGGGCACAAATCGCAGAATATCTGAGTGACCACCATCAAACGTTCATTTCTGAGGAAGAGGATGTGGAACAAAAATGGAAAAAAATTCAGAAACATCGTCCAGTACGCCTTAGATAAGTTCGTACCGACTAAGGTCCAAAGCGAGGGGAAAGATCCACCGTGGTATAACAATCATGTACGAAAGGTACTACGGAAACAAAGAAAGCTTCATCATAGGTTTAAGAGTAGTCGAATCATAGCTGATAAGGAAAAGCTGAACGAAGCGAAAAAGAGCGTAAAGAGAGCAATGAGAGAAGCATTCAACGAATTCGAACATAAAACATTGGCAAACAATCTAAACAAGAACCCTAAAAAGTTTTGGTCATATGTAAAATCGGTAAGCGGATCTAAATCCCCTATTCAGTCACTCGTTGACCACGATGGCACCGAAACAGAGGACGACCGAAGAAAGGCAGAAATACTGAATTCAGTGTTCCGAAACTGTTTCACTGCGGAAAATCGTAACACGGTCCCTGACTTCAGCCGTCGCACGGACGCCAAAATGGAAAATATTGAAATAAACGATATCGGAATTGAAAAACAACTGCTATCACTTAGTAGCGGAAAAGCATCGGGACCAGACGAGATACCCTTAAGATTCTACAGTGATTATGCTAAAGAACTTGCCCCCTTTCTATCAGCAATTTATCGTAGATCGCTGGAAGAACGTAAAGTACCTAGCGACGGGAAGAAAGCGCAGGTCGTTCCCATTTTCAAGAAGGGTCATAAATCAGATGCGAATAATTATAGGCCTATTTCGCTTACGTCAATCTGTTGTAGAATAATGGAACATGTTTTGTGTTCTCGTATTATGACGTTCTTAGATAATACAAATCTCCTTCATCATAACCAACATGGATTCCGCAAACAGAGATCATGTGAAACTCAGCTCGCCCTATTTGCCCAAGAAATTCACAGTGCCGTAGACACTGGCGAGCAGATTGATGCCGTATTCCTGGACTTCAGGAAGGCATTTGATACGGTTCCGCACTTACGTTTAGTGAAAAAAATACGAGCTTACGGAATATCGGACCAGGTTTGTGATTGGATTCAGGATTTCCTAGAAGAAAGAACACAACATGTCATTCTCAACGGTTCAAAATCTGCAGATGTAGAGGTAATTTCGGGAGTACCGCAGGGAAGCGTGATAGGACCTTTATTGTTTACAATATACATAAATGACTTAGTTGACAACATCGGTAGCTCCGTGAGGCTATTTGCAGATGACACGGTTGTCTACAAGAAAGTAGCAACATCAGAAGACTCGTACGTACTCCAGGAGGACCTGCAGAGGATTAATGCATGGTGCGACAGCTGGCAGCTTTCCCTAAACGTAGATAAATGTAATATAATGCGCATACATAGGGGCAGAAATCCATTCCAGTACGATTATGCCATAGGTGGTAAATCATTGGAAGCGGTAACGACCGTAAAATACTTAGGAGTTACTATCCGGAGCGATCTGAAGTGGAATGATCACATAAAACAAATAGTGGGAAAAGCAGGCGCCAGGTTGAGATTCATAGGAAGAATTCTAAGAAAATGTGACTCATCGACGAAAGAAGTAGCTTACAAAACGCTTGTTCGTCCGATTCTTGAGTATTGCTCATCAGTATGGGACCCTTACCAGGTTGGATTAATAGAAGAGATAGACAAGATCCAGCGAAAAGCAGCGCGATTCGTCATGGGGACATTTAGTCAGCGCGAGAGCGTTACGGAGATGCTGAACAAGCTCCAGTGGCGGACACTTCAAGAAAGGCGTTACGCAATACGGAGAGGTTTATTATCGAAATTACGAGAGAGCACATTCCGGGAAGAGATGGGCAACATATTACTACCGCCCACATATATCTCGCGTAATGATCACAACGAAAAGATCCGAGAAATTAGAGCAAATACGGAGACTTACAAGCAGTCGTTCTTCCCACGCACAATTCGTGAATGGAACAGGGAAGGGGGGATCAGATAGTGGTACAATAAGTACCCTCCGCCACACACCGTAAGGTGGCTCGCGGAGTATAGATGTAGATGTAGATGTAGATTTTCTCCTCTAACCTTTTCCTCTACTGCATCCCACACTACCGCATTCAGTCCCCCGTGACTATTAGGTTCTCATTTCCCTTTACATAATGTAATACGCTTTCAGTATCCTCATATACTCTATCTCTTCATCTTCGGCTAGCGACGTTGGCATGCATACCTGATCTGTTGTTGCCAGTGTTGGTTTGCTGTCGATTGTGATGAGAACAGCAGTATCACTGAGTTGTTCGCAGCAGCCCACTCTCTGCCCTACCTTCCTATTCGTTACGTCCCTTAGTAGTTCACACACATTTGAGCATTTCTCATTCATACCAAGCATTCTTACTAACACTCAGTATCTATATCATACCATCAACCTTCCGATAAGAAATCTCGTCGAAGCCAGTTTACTTAATGTCAAATATTCACATAGTATTCGATGATTAATTATGCTCGTCAAAATATTACGCACTTGCCTATTTATTAGCAATCTAGTGTTTCTAAGTAAAGTCCGCATAATTGCCAAGCGGTGTTACGAAGTGTAGCAGGAAAAACGGTTATCTCTGTAGCTAACAAAATTCTCATAAACTATCTCCCATATCAGATAACAGCAGTAATGAACCTTCCACACTGGCCTCTATCACACTGTTCATAAGCAAAGAAAAAAAATACATTGTTGAACATGTTGCAGCAACATTCAGAGCCGCTGGAGACATAGCCTCAGTCTATGAGTAGTAGATCACAACTCCACGATACAAATCTGGATCTTCCACTAAATCATATTCTCTAAAAACGCCAGAAAAATTTCAGCTGATATTCTATTTATGTTTTTATGTAGTACGGATGAAACCTTCAGCTGCGTTTGCCAGTACAACTTTTTTAGTAATCGATTTAGGTGTTTTATTACACCATAGTTATTCCCTTCTTTGATAGAGAAACCTAATGATGGTGTAACGGAAAGCTGAAATCGACTGTTATAAAAATAAGACCTATAAAAGCAGCTGACGGTGTCGCACCTTCTAGATAAAAAAGTAATAACAGCTGTCGTCTCATGATTCATTGGAAGTTGTATGTACGGAGATGTCTTTACGTGTCTCAAGGACAGAAATGAATTTATTACTTACTCGAGTTCTTCTGTGATAGGTATACAATGTCATACTAGTGAATCAGGTAGGTACTCTGTGTAAGATATGAAACATGTATGTTTCTACATCTCATAAACTATTTAAGTTATAAAACTGAAATTGAAACGGTGAACAATTGCTGTTTGAAACGTCTTATGAAGTTGGATAACTGCCAGTGAACTGAAATAGACATAAGCTTAATTATAGCCTATTGTATGGTTTAGCAACTCGGTTTGCTCTCACACGTTGCAGAGTTCTAGTTGACGTAAGCATAGCGTTTAGACCTGTTGAATGTGTTCGCACTGAGCAGTGAACTTCCTACGAGACTAAATACCGTTTGCTCGCTGCCTAAAACATTCAGTTAGTCGCATGTTTTCTTCCTCGCAAGCTGTTCGTCTTCGAATCGGACAAGGGGCTAAATTATGTATTCCTCAAATTAGCAGACTTAAAGTGATTAAAACTTCTCGTTACTCCCTTCCCATACGCTGTTCATGCTGATTAGATCGTTTTAGAATTCTTTCAGTTTCTTTGTCTGAACGTCCCTAGACAGTAGTTACGCAATATGCGGAATATATTTTGTCAGTCGCCACGTTTTCTTTTCCGGAAGCATTACATGTCCTACTCGGGCAGTGTCGATAGTATTAGTATGCCTCCAGTTCCTCAGGTCCTTACTCCCAGATACGTTTTCTTTCTTTCGTGAAGGGTGTCATCAGTCTTCTGGCAGATTTTACGTAGCCCACCATGAACTTCTCTTCTAGGCCAATCTCTTCATCTCAGAGTAGCACTTGCACTCAGCACCTTCAGCTGTTGGATGTACTCCAATCTCAACCTTCCCCTACACATTCTATCCTGTCGGCCCTCTATTGCCATGGAAGGTATCGCCTGATGTCTTGACACGTATCCTATAATTTTGTTCCTTCTTGTTAATGTTTTCCATCCATTCCTCTCCTCGCCAGTTCTGAGGATAACTTCTTCATTTCTTATCCATACACCTAACTTTAAGCATCCTCCTATAGCGCCACATCTCAAACGATTCGATTCTTTTTTTTCTATTTTCCCACTTTCGCTGAGCCACTTCCACGCAGCGGTGTGCTCCAGACGTACATTCTCAAAAATTTCTTCCGTGAAACGAAGTCCTACGTCTGATACTAATAGATTTCTTTCTACGAGAAATGCCCGCGATAGTCTGCTTCTTAAATTCTACGAGAGTCTTCCATCGTGCGTCAATTTCCTTCCTGTGTAATACAATTCTTTCACTTCGTTTACTTAGAGTCCCAGTTTTGATGAGAGTTTACCGCCTATCATTTATGCTACTTCTCATTAGTCTGAAGCCGGTTTACTCTTGAGCCATAGCATATGCGCTGTGGATTGTTCATTCCGTTCAACAGGTCCTGTAATTCTTCTTTAGTGTCACTGAGGATATCAGTCAGTGAATGTTATCGTTCATATTCTTTTGCCCTGAATTTTAATCCCACTCTTGAGTGTTTCTTCTATTTACATCATTTCTTCTTCGATGAATAGAGTAAACAGTAGGCGGGAAAAAATAATACTTTAGCTTACACCATCTCCAGTCCATTTTCTCCTTTTAGTATTTCATTCTTATTTTTCCCTCTTGGTTCTTGATATATTGTATATTTACCTTCCTTACATAAAGCAGTAGGTACTGGGAGATGAAGAAGCTTGCACAGGATAGAGTAGCATGGAGAGCTGCATCAAACCAGTCTCAGGACTGAAGACCACAACAACAACAACATAAAGCATACAGCTATATTCTAAGAATTCGAATGTTTTGCACCATTTTGCATCGTCCTTCTGTGGTTGTCAAGCGCAACGTCAGAACTGCCTTTCTGGTGCCTTTAACTTTCTGAAAATCAAACTGATCATCCAATAGATCGTCAGTTCTTGTTTACTATTCTTGTCAGCAATGTGCACGCATACGCTGTTAAGCTACTGACAACAGTTCTCCCAATTATCTGCCTTGTTATCTTCGGGAATGTGTGTATGTTACTTTTCCGAAAGTCTGATGGTATGTCTCCAGACTTATGGATTTTACAAACTACCCTACATAGTGATTCGGATGGCACTTTTCCTAATGATTTTATAAATACAAAAGGACTGTTATCTGTGCCGTCTGCCTTATTTCATTTCAATCTTTCAAACGCCCTATCAAAATCTGACTCCAATTTCTTCTATGTTGACTCCTATTTCAATACACAGCTCCTTTTCTTGTAGAGTCTCTCCACCTACCAGCTCTCCGCTCGAGGTTTACAGAGGAATTACTATTGTGCTCTTAATATTGGTGCTTCTTCCACCAGTTTGTTTTGGCTTTTCTATACGTTTAATCAATCCCTTCAACAATCGCTTCGTTAGTACTATGAGTTCAAATGCAGTGGGCGAGCTGTGGATGATACGAGTGGCTTGTACAGGAACACTGTGTCTCTGACATCAAACAATTTGACTTACTCAAGTTTTTTCAATAATTTCAGGCTGATTGTGACGTTAAACTGTGATATAAACTGAACGGAGAGATTAGTTCTATTATACATTGTCTCGTTATACCTCCTACTCATGTGAATTCACGTTGATGATAATTTAGTAGAGTTTCTAATTGTGTTGCCAGTCGTCATGTAGCAGAAAAGAAACAAAGCCATGCTACTTGATATTTTCAGAGAAAAACCAGGAAACATGGGATGTGAAATTCTTTTTACAGATACATTCGTACAGAGTTTGTGCGCAACAAACGAAGCAAAACAAAGTAAAGACTTTCGGTAAGGGAACAACAGAGCAACGAATACTTTGTAACGGGAGTGTTTCTCAACAACACCGAATACACACCATACAAATTTAGTTGCTACTTTTTAAGCTCCGAGAGCACAGGAGCAGGACTCCAGGACTCATCTCACACATGCGGTACCTCTAATAGAATGATCTCCTCTATGACAACTACAATGGATGCCGTAAACATCGATCACGTGAAACTCAACTCCTTCTCTTGCACAACAACCGGAAATCCGTGGATCGTACGACACCTACGCTTATTGTCAAAGGTACAATCGTATGGTCCATCAAGCGAAATTTGTAAATGACTGGAGGATGTCTTAGTAGGAAAGACACAGCCTTTTATCTTGGATGGAGAATCATGACAGAGTTAGAAGTGAGTTTTGGTATATAACAGAGAAGTATGTTGGGATAATTGCGGTTTAGTTAGTGGACTAGCAGACAATGATAAAAGTAACCTTACACTTTTGGCTGATGATGAAATTATCTACAGTGAAATGTTGTGAAATATTGTCTGATGAAACCCGCGCAGATATCCAGTGCGACCTTGATAAGATTTCAAAGTGGCGGAAGGATTGGCAGCTTGATTCAAATATTCACAAACGTAAAACTGTGCCTCTCATAACACGTAAAAATGTAAAATCCTATGGTTACAGTATCAATGAGTCACAGTATGAATCCGGCAACTCATATAATACCTAGGTATAAGAGATAATATCCACCGCATGGTTTTCCTCTGGCAGCATTCCCCTGAAACTGGTTACCGTATTTTACGGACTACAAGACGCTACGGACTATATGACGCACCTTAATTTTTAAGCAATTTTTTGAAAATAACATCTTTACCAGTTTTGTTATTAGACTACAAAACCAGACTAGACACCTTTGAAAGCCCTTTAAATCGTCATCTGACCTTCGTCCACCTCCTCCTTCTTCTTCTTCCGTATCTTCTTCTTCTTCCTCCTCTTCGTCGTCATCGTTGTTCTCTTCATATATAAGATGGTCTTAACTGCCGTGAACAGAATTACTACTGACGCACTTCTTGGAAGATTTAACAATAATGTCCTCTCTCTCTCTAGACCACAACCGTTTATCCACTGACACACTTGTTTGATTGTAGGTAGTTTTAAAGCTTCGTTGGGCGTGAATTTATGTTAGGTTTCATCCATTTGTTCCATTCCTATCTCAATGATTTATTTATGGAGACATCAAGACACTGCAAATATGAAGCAAGTCCTCGCGGAATAACAGCAAGCTCTGTATTTCCCTGCCTCAGTTTCTCTTAAACAGAATTTTTCAACTGAGTACTGAACTGAGCTAACACAAGAAGAGGATTCTTCTTCAATAAAGCACAGTTCCTTCTCTCCGACGTTCCTTTCGTCCAATAATTTCATACCAGCTTCTTCCATCCAACCCCTTGTCACGTACGTGAACAACACCTGCGGTCAATAGAACGACAAACCAGCCCAATTTGCAAATATTTTACTTTTCCTTCGATGACTAGTTCCGGCCACAGACCATTTTCAGATCAACATAACAAAGTCTAAAATAGCATTTCCGAAGATGACAACAAAATGTGTAATGTACATTCACAGTGCATACAGATTACACGTTTTGTTGACATCTTTGGAAACGCCATTTTCGAATTTGTTACGTTGATTTGAAAATGGATCTCGGCCCGAAAGTAGTCATCGAATGAAAAATAAATTATTTGCAACTAGGGAAGGTTTTTCGTTCTTTTTGATTAACAGAAGTTGCTCGCCCAAGTTACTCCAGCATGCTGGAAGTTCGTAAACGTCTGGCGGTGTTTCAGAAGGTTTTGGAATTGTTTTGCGCTTTGAAGATGATCGTTGAATTAAGTTTAGTACCGTCAACACAACATGAAAAGACAACAGTGTAGTGCATTTTTCATGCCTACTTATATTTTAGTGACGGTCTTAGCACCTTTCATGGCAACAGTTCGTTGTTCGGCACATCAAATGTCAGAGGAGTTTCGTTCATGCTTAGTTCGACAATGGTTTTCTTTCGACGTTGAACGATAAATCGACGGAAAGATAATATTTTCTCTTCATACTATTGTGGTATTTTCTGAGATATTTTGGTTTTGGTTCATATTCTAGGTCTGTGACACTTCATAAACCTGTAGCACCAACCAACTTTACCTTTAAAGTCTGTTACGTTCCACGGTAGCGCTAGCTTATGAGCGTGCATTTGAATCAGTTTTGTAGTAATTCCAGTACCGTTGTGACGATGTCCTTGAAAGCATTTTAGTAGGTCATCTATTAGTTTCGACATTTTTGCATTCAGTCCTCTCTTTGCACATTTAGTCTTCCTTACTTTTCGATTTTTTTTACTAGTCCGCCAAACGCAAATAGATTTTTATGTTGGTGGGATGCCCTAATGCCACTCAACTGCTGTTTCCATGATCTTCTGCATATACTATTACTTTTAATTTATGGCCCGCTTCATAAGAATACTTTTCATTTTTTTCATTACGTGACTAGCCCCTATAAACGCTTTTTTAATTAAGAACAATATTATCAGGCTCATTTTCATATAGGGGAGAGGTGATCGATAGTATCGGTAATAGTTAATAGCATTGAAAAGTTTTAATTAAAATTATCGATATATAATCTCTCATCAGCTCTCTTGTCTTGTTTTCTGCGGCTTGCGATATAGCGGGCATTTCCGTCTGATATGCTACGGAAGGGATCAGGGAACTTTTCTTAAACTGCAAGAAAATGGGCTCTAGTTAGTTTATACGGCACAGACTTTTGCCGTAAGGTCATAGACTAAAAACAGCAGAGGAATTGTGTGCGCGTGGGAAAGTAGTGCTCAATATTAAATTCTATTACAAGCCGAATAACTGATAAAAGGAACTGTGGATTACACGAAGGGATGTTGAATTGAATATAAGAACGGACTGGACCCTTAGTTATGTGGAAATAAAACAGTACGAAGTTTGAACGACTATATCGAAGTATAGTAATAGACTATAGTCCTTGATATAATAGCTTTGAGTGACGAACTATAAAAAATCACTGACATTTTAGTTGCCGTAATTGCTGAGAGTAATTGTAGGATCAACCCTCCTTTTCTCACTATACAAAACGCAATCATTCATGATCATTTTATTATTATTGAGTGTTGTTAATAAACAACTAAAGTGATTTCCATAGCATCTTACATATTGGAGAATAAAAACTAACATCGAAAGACGTTACTAACTATATTGTCTTCGGTAACGCAGCAACAAATGGAGGGTGTTGGAGTTGTAACGCTGCGCTTTGTGCACACACGATACTCTTTAAAGCCTGTACTATGGTAAGTTGACAGGCTTCACCTTATGAGAAAGTATTTTTGTATAGATATTGACCGCGTGTACCTGAATGGAGGCAAATCAGACTTACACCCACTCTGTAGTAACAATGATACGTCAAGCAAGTTCGAAATGCAACCGCACGTCAGGACGGACAAGAAACACCACAGAAGATGCTACCAATTTGTTAATAATACGGTCGCCAGCCTAATTATGCATTAACTGAGATTTTTCCCTGTACAAGTTGATGTACGTTCATGCAAAACCACACGTAATAACACTGCATAATATGGTAAATTTTAGAACCAGAAAATCTACTGAACTGATAATTTCACTTTCTGTGCTAATATCGATAAACCATAAATACATAACATTACACTATAATATTTACTACAAAACTTCGTACTGTCTATTGATCTGATTAAAATCGGGCATAGGTTACCCTAGAAATAGCACTTTCGAAACACATACACAATGTCAGTTTTGATAATGGTAAAACACTGATAAATTTTCGTTTCTATTTTGGCTTTGACCTTGCTGGTCAAATCAGTTTAGAACACTTCAGAATTCAAATGAATAAAAAAGGGGGGGGGGGGGACCCTGAAACTGTTATGATCACTGTATTAAAACAATTAATTACTGAGATCATTATGTGCTCAAGATTTCCAATATATTAGTTACTACTCTTTTCATTGTATTTCCTGCTCATTTAAATACCATTATATCTGTCTTGAAATAATTAAACTTCATTACTAAATCAATATCAAAATTATCTTCCAACTTTGTCAGACCTTTGTTATTCCTCAATTAGTTCATTAACAAAATAGTTCTTTAAACATCATTCTAACATAGGTAGGTCTGCAGGTAATTATTATTAACACAAACTTTAAGTCTTCATTTCGGGACACTCGGATTGCACAACATTTGGAAAGGACCCTGTCTAGGTTAGTTGTGAGGATAATTAAATGATAGGACAGTTCTGGTAAAATTTAAGTTGTTACTGAACAGTATGGAATAAAAGTAACACTGGTCCACACGAATACAATACTAAAAGTTTCAACCTGTTTGTATCGATGCGGCGGTTGGCGGGCGGCGAGATGGCGAGGCACAGAGCACACATACAACCACAGCAATGGCTCTTGATGTATCGGCACTTTACTTCTTCATAGCGTCGCAATACTTTTCCATTTAGTGCCTAGGGAATTTTGCCATGCTCTATAGGCGTCGGAACGGCATATCCGAGGCTCAATGAAACCACGTCTTCCAGGAGAGCCTCCTCGATCCAGAACGTGTTGCTCAGACCGATGCCCAACTCCGACTACTACTGCTGAGCCCGTTATGCCGTGCAGTGCCCGTGTGCATTTTCCCGCGCTCACCTGCCATCCACCTTTTACCGCTCCCCTACAGACAGGGTATTCACCCGAGGTTTTGCATTCTACATACCCTAATACATTGCCTACGTATGGACCAGACGCACAATTACAACTTTGACATCTTACAATAGTTTCAACGATTGTTCCATTTCAATTCTGTTATAGTATTGCTTGAAATTTGACATAAACATTAATATTCACATCGAAATTTGTTTACAGTTTCCTTAACATAATGACATGAAACAAAAAAAAAAAAGAAATGAAATCGGAACATCGATTACACTAATTTATCGAAAAATCAGAAAAAAAATATTATTTGTACAATAGTACAGCGTTGTTGTTCCTACAGAGTGAGCCAAAATGTTAACATTAATTATTATGAAAACCCGAAATTTATTTTGCCCTTACAGTGAAGATGTTTGTGGCTGCTGCATCTAATGTATAGATCTAACCAAATGCAGAGCATATACAGTAAAAATGGCTCTGAGCACTATGGGACTCAACTGCTGAGGTCATTAGTCCCCTAGAACTTAGAACTAGTTAAACCTAACTAACCTAAGGACATCACAAACATCCATGCCCGAGGCAGGATTCGAACCTGCGACCGTAGCGGTCTTGCGGTTCCAGACTGCAGCGCCTTTAGCCGCACGGCCACTTCGGCCGGCAGCATATACAGTAGATAACAACATTATATTTACGTCAAGCAGGTCAACTGAAGGCGGCTACACCTCTAACAAATACATTGCGCTATTATCGATAGCACAAATCGCTTTCAGTTCAAGATCACTGGCACCATAGGCGGCAATAACGCATCACAGTCTGCACGGTGTTCTGGGTTTGTGATGGCTGGACGGGAGGAGGACAGTGTTAGCAAACTTGTGAATCCCCTCAACTCATGTTCGTCGCATCGGTGCATTGCTGCTACCAGTTGAATCTAATGTTGCCAGATAGAAATAAGTTTCCCGCGGCATCGAATATATGGCCATTTTTAAGACTGGTTGGAATTTTAAACCAAACACTGGAATTTTTATGTTAGTTCCTAGTATAAGACGCATCTGAATTTTGGAGGCAGTTTTTTGAAGAAAAAAGTGCGTCTAATAGTCCGTAAAATACGATAAGCTCTGGACTGACAGCAGCAGTTCCTGTGAAGTATGGAACCGACTGCCGTTGGTAGGGCGTAGCACTCGTCTCCATTCCCTGCCGCTTAGGAGCTTTTAACGAACTCTGTAGGGAAAAAAATACGACGATTACATTGGTAAAGCAGGTGGCAGTCTTCGGCTCATTGGCAGAATACTCTGATAACGCTATCATTCTACAAAGGAGATTGATTAGAAATCACTCGTCCTCAAGTGTGTGGGACATGTGCGAAATAGAATTAAAAGGAGATATTCGTTCGCAGAATGGTGCAGCACACATTGTGACAGGATTGTTTGACCCGTGGGGTGGAGTGTCACAAAGAAGAAACTGACCTGACAAACACTTTAAGATAAAAGCAAGGTTTCCAAGAGGGCCTCCTTACCCAGCTTAAAGAACAAGCATGAGATGAAGAATCTAGGAATATACGGGGTGAAAAGTATTTAAAACGACAAACTCTGGGAGGTTGTAGGGGACATGAAAACAAATATTTTCCCCTAATGTCATTTTTTTCTATAAAGAGTATTTAAACTGCTAGAGGAAGCTTTCTCTGGAGGCAAATTAATTAAACCAACAAACACCTTTCCATTTTTTTTATGACCAAGAGACAACACATTAACACAACCCAATTTCAATTACAGTAGATTTTCAAAAAATTCTCCATTGACACGTAAACAAATATTACCCAGTCGGATCATGTTCTGTCTGACACGGTCAAAAATCCCAGGAGTATCCTGAATCGTTCCTGCTGCTGCTACTATCTGGGCCAACACATCCTCTTCTGATGCAACAGGAGTAGCGTAAACAAGGTTGCGCATCTCTCCCCACACAAAAAAGTCCAGAGAGGAGATATCTGGGGATCGAGCAGGCCATGGTACAGGACCACCTCTGCCTATCCACGTTTCTAGGAACCGTCGGTCCAGGAATCGACGCACACGACGACTGAAATGTGCCGGCGCCCCGTCATGTTGGAACGACATGCGTTGTCTTGTAGGGAGCGGGACGTCTTCCAGCAATTCTGGGAATGCTCTGGCGAGAAAGTTGTAATAGTGCCCGGCATTTAATCGCCTAGGTAGCAGATACGGCCCAATTAAACAGTCCCTAACATCACCGACCCACCATTAACGAAGAACCTCACTTGATGAGCGCTAGTAACTGTGGCAAACACGCAAATTGTGCATGTTGAGGATTCCATCACGCCCGAACGTTGCTTCATCGGTAAACAACACAGGGGATGGAAATGTAGGATGCATTTCACACTGTTCCCGGAACCACTGCGAAAACTGTGCTCTGGGTGGATAATCAACTGGTTCCAGGTTGTGGACACGCTATAATTGAAATGGACGTAACAATTGCTCTGGAAGGACTGTTCTTACATTCGTCTGATTGGTTCCCATGTTACGTGCAATTGCACGAGTGCTGATTGAAGGAACCCGCTCCACATGCTGCAAGACAGCTTCCTCAAATATCAGCGTTCTTACCGTGCGACGGCGTCCCTGTTCAGGTAATCTGCTAAACGACCCGGTCTCACGCAGACGTTGGTACACAGCAGGAAAGGTCGTATGATGCGGGATACGGCGATTAGAATTTGTTGTTGATAAACCTGCTGTGCAGCTCGTCCGTTGTGGTGCGCTACGTACTACGCACCAATCACATCAGTTTACTCACTCCAGGTGTATCTCTCCATTAGTAAACAGAGACAATGCAGTAGTACACTGGTGGACAACAGAAGAGTGTAATACGCCCTCTAACAACTGAAGATCCTAATACGGCCTCCATCGGCTTAAATAATCCTCATAGGAAAAAATGACGTTAGGGAAAATATTTGTTTTGATGTCCGCTACAACCCCCCAGAGTTTGTCGGTTTAAATACTTTTCACCATATATAAGAGCCACCTACGGTTAGCTCACGTAGAGATGGGGAGGATAATATTAGCTTAAACAGCACAGAGGTATTTAAACATTCATTCTTCCTGCGCTCCAAATACGAATGGGACGCGTACAGTAGGAAGTACTACCAGCCATGTTCTTCACAGTGGTTTTACAGAACATAAACTTAAGTGTAGATATACAGAGTGTTACAAAAAGGTACGGCCAAACTTTCAGGAAACATTCCTCACACACAAAGAAAGAAAATATGTTATGTGGACATGTGTCCGGAAACGCTTACTTTCCATGTTAGAGTTCATTTTATTACTTCTCTTCAAATCACATTAATCATGGAATGGAAACACCCAGCAACAGAACGTACCAGCGTGACTTCAAACACTTTGTTACAGTAAATGTTCAAAATGTCCTCCGTTAGCGAGGATATATGCGTCCACCCTCCGTAGCACGGAATCCCTGATGCGCTGATGCAGCCCTGGAGAATGGCGTATTGTATCACAGCCGTCCACAATACGAGCACGAAGAGTCTCTACATTTGGTACCGGGGTTGCGTAGACAAGAGCTTTCAAATACCCCCATAAATGAAAGTCAAGAGGGTTGAGGTCAGGAGAGCGTCGAGGCCATGGAATTAGTCCGCCTCTACCAATCCATCGGTCACCGAATCTGTTGTTGAGAAGCGTACGAACACTTCGACTGAAATGTGCAGGAGCTCCATCGTGCATGAACTACATGTTGTGTCGTACTTGTAGAGGCACACGTTCTAGCAGCACAGGTAGAGTATCCCGTATGAAATCATGATAACGTGCTCCATTGAGCGTAGGTGGAAGAACATGGGGCCCAACCGAGACATCACCAACAATTCCTGGCCAAACGTTCACAGAAAATCTGTGTTGATGACGTGATTGCACAATTGCGTGCGGATTCTCGTCAGCCCACACATGTTGATTGTGAAAATTTACAATTTGATCACGTTGGAATGAAGCCTCATCCGTAAAGAGAACATTTGCACTGAAATGAGGATTGACACATTGTTGGATGAACCATTCGCAGAAGTGTAACCGTGGAGGCCAATCAGCTGCTGATAGTGCCTGGCACGCTGTACACGGTACGGAAACAACAGGTTCTCCCGTAGCAGTCTCCGTACAGTGACGTGGTCAACGTTACCTTGTACAGCAGCAACTTCTCTGACGCTGACATTAGGGTTATCGTCAACTGCACGAAGAATTGCCTCGTCCATTGCAGGTGTCCTCGTCGTTCTAGGTCTTCCCCAGTCGCGAGTCATAGGCTGGAATGTTCCGTGCTCCCTAAGACGCCGATCAATTGCTTCGAACGTCTTCCTGTCGGGACACCTTCGTTCTGGAAACCTGTCTCGATACAAACGTACCGCGCCACGGCTATTGCCCCGTCCTAATCCATACATGGAATGAGCATCTGACAACTCCGCATTTGTAAACATTGAACTGACTGCAAAACCACGTTCGTGATGAACACTAACCTGTTGATGCTACGTACTGATGTGCTTGATGCTAGCACTGTAGAGCAATGAGTCGCATGTCAACACAAGCACCGAAGTCAACATTACCTTCCTTCAATTAGGCCAAAATTGTTCAAATGGCTCTGAGCACTATGGGACTTAACATCTGTGGTCATCAGTCCCCTAGAACTTAGAACTACTTAAACCTAACTAACCTAAGGACATCACACACATCCATGCCCGAGGCAGGATTCGAACCTGCGACCGTAGCAGTCACGCGGTTCCGGACTGTAGCGCCTAGAACCGCTAGGCCACCGCGGCCGGTCTCAATTGGGCCTACTGGCGGTGAATCGAGTAAGTACAGTACATACTGACGAAACTAAAATGAGCTCTAACATTGAAATTAAGCGTTTCCGGACACATGTCCACATATAATCTTTTCTTTATTTGTGTGTGAGTAATGTTTCCTGAAAGTTTAGCCGCACCTTTTTGTGACACCCTGTATACACAGGCACTGAGTACTGCCTGCTCACGTGTGGTAACGTGCTTCTAGGCCACGTGACAGGGGGAGAGTAATCAATTCCCACCCTAGTTTTCTGTCGGCAAAGTACTCCTCGAGAGACTCTCAACAAGCGGAGGCATTATGCAGATGCGGTGACTCACGGATGCCTCGAAGCAATAAAAGGAGACGGCAAATATTGCTCGTCACGGCCGCCAGATTGCTCCCCGGCGTTCATCTGGGATTATTTAATCAGTGCGGCACGCGGGACACGCTCGTGGATCCCCTAGTTAGTACTGGCAGGCAGGCCGGCGGGGACTCCCGGCGCTGGAGCCGATATGAGCCCCGGGGACTCCCCCTGGCGCCGGCTGCTGCCTCTCCGGCAAATACGCTGGCCAATAACGGCCGGCCTCGTCGCCGGCGCGGTTTATTACGTACTGCCCGGACCCCCACCGCACCTGCCCACCACGGGGCGCTGGCGTCCCAAGGATCCGCAAGAGGGGCTCCATGGTTGTAAGAGAGTAGTGTCCCTCACAGCGGAGTAATGAGTTAAGTCTATACACTGAGGAAGTAGACTAATGGCCATTAGAATTTTAACGCCATGAAAGCTGCATGTGACAATTGCCCATATTTACAGGGCCTTTGCTAGGTGTTTTGCTGCCAGGACGGAAAAAATGATGCCCCGGTTATTTTTACTACAATCGGTCTCCTCGACATGATCCCGACTTCCATCACCACAACCAACATCGAACGGTACAGCAGTTGTAAAGAAACTGGTTCTCTACTTCTGAAAGGAAACCTGCTTTAAGGAATAAAACATGACCTATACAAGGAATTTGACTAGCCCTGTTAGTCATCGACGAAAAAAAATTGGTATAGTCTTTGTCAAAACATGCAGAATCTTATGTGGAGCCAATAAGACGTCAATTTTATTCTAAATATGGTATGCCAATGTATACATAATAAATAAATAAATTAGGTAATTCAGTACAATTATTATATAGATGCGATAAATCACTTTAACGGGGGCCAAATGAACAATTAAAGTCAATATAATTCCAGTAAAGCTGCAAAAGTACAAAAAAAAAAAATTATTGCAGGGGCCTATGTAGACATCGCGCATCTGCTAGATGCCCACGAAATACGTAATTTTGTTTTGAAGCTGACAGCCAAAGAGAAAATAGGTGCAAAAATACTGTTGGTCAGTTTTCAAGCAGTAATGGCGGACAGCTTCAGCTGGTAATATACTTAATTTTATGGTAGCTAATTGTACTGCATAAATAAATAAATATGTACTCCCTCCAAAAGAAGTTACACACAAACATTAAAATAAAGTTATGATGAGCAGCAAAATGTTTGAGAAGAATTTTGGAAGAAAATTATTAATTGAACTTTAATTTCCCGTGTTTTCAACATTGTCAACAAGACGAAATAATGGAAAGAATATTTATTGGAACTAAACAAAATTGACCTTGATATTGTGACAGTATTTTTAAAATAGATAATTTAACTGCAATTGTCTTTAATTTTGAAATGAGAGAGAACGTAAATATTTTCTTTTAATGTCTTAACTGTTGCTGCAGGCAGTGCGATGACGTCAGCGGTGGTCCGCGCAGACGATGTGTGAAGTCAATCCTGGTTCGTGGCGTGAAGATAATGATGGATCCTCCTGTTTCAATAATATTCCAGTTACAGCGGCGGTCCACGTCTCCGTTGTAGTCGAATCAGCTGGCAGCACTGGCGCGATAATAATAGTTCCAGTGTACGCGTTGTCGTTACGCGCGACGTTTCATTATTAAAAGTTTATTAATCAAGCGGTGTGGGTAGGTCGGAATTAAGCAATGTCTTTAGTATTTACGATGTATAGCCGGTTAATGCCAATACTTAGCACAGTTCGTTCACCGCGTTGTCACAGGGAAACAGTCACATGTGTTTATCACTATAACAAAAACGGTTCAAATGGCTCTGAGCACTATGGGACTTAACATCTGTGGTCATCTGTCCCCTAGAACTTAGAGCTACTTAAACCTAACTAACCTAAGGACAACACATCACTATAACAGTCCGTTAAACATCAGTTCAATTTACGTCGTCGTCTTAAAGACAGTTTGGATGATATAATAAATGGTGTCTTGTTCACGGCTAATTGTCATAACTTCACACAGTATGTAAAATCGTCACCGCAAACACTCGATATTCTTTTCAGGTTTTACTGTTCACTTAATAATGCACAATCTCCTATTAACACAGCGGACTCACTGTAATTAATTGTTCCTCCGCTTATCACCGTCTTTCACGCCGAACTTTGTAACGTTTCTCCATCCGCGAACCGGCCACGATACCACAACAACTCGCACGCTCTCTATCGATAGTCGTTCGCTCTCTCTCTGACGCAGTACTTTTCCTAGCCTAACCAAAGATTTACAAAGCATATAAACCAGAACATTCATATTAGTACAATACAAAGTATAAAACAGTAGCGAAATGAATGAATAAACAATGTGACATATTAACAAATAAAGAACAGTTGAAATAAATGATACATAAGTACTATGACATGGCAATGCACAAAAGAAAAAAAAATATTATCGGCTTTCGGGGAAAGCAATGTCTTTATACAGTGCAGATCTTCTGTTATACTTTTAATCATTAAACTAAGGTAATTAAACAAACTCAACTATATTCTTCAATTTTCATGCTTTATCATCAATTCCTTTAAACCTGATTGAGGACAACAAATGATCTAAAATTCGTATTTTCTGTCCTCAGTTTTTGAAGCTCTCACAATAGCTGTCCGTTTTAAACTAGATCTCAACTGAATATACCGGTGAGACCGAATGTGGCATCAGTGACTCGTTTTATATAATTAGAAAAAAGTAGACAAAGGTGTGGAACTACTTTCTGGTGAGAACGAATTTTTCCTTGAACTTGGAAATCCTGCTCTGCTGTTGAGAGACATGCCGAAGCATCAATTTAGGTAGTCTAGATAATCGTGGTGTTATTTCTTTTCTATTTTAATTGAAATATTTTTAGAATGAGGAATAAATCTCTTCCTTTTCGATATTCATTTTCGTCGAAGTAAGTAGACTTGTTAAGTAACTGTTTCTTACGCTTTCCAAACTTTCGGTGTTTCAATTTTTCCTCTTTTCCATTTTTTCTCATCATTTCTTTAATTTTTTTCTCTGTCTGATCTGAAATTAATTTTTTTCCCTCCATTTGCCGCCCATTAAATTTCGCCGCCCTATGCTGTCACCTAGCCTTGCCTAACGGTAGAAACGGCCCTGCATATGTATCAAGTGTACCAGATGCATGGAGCAGTTCTGTAACAGGTGTACAGTAAAATCACGTCGTTCAGTCCAAAGACGGGCAAATCAAGGCAGGCCGACTGCCGTGTCATCCTCAGGCAACGTCATCGTAGATGTCTGGTATGGAGTGCGTGGAGTCAACAGACCCCTCTTCCGGCAGTCGATATTGCGCTGTCCGTCACGTCACGTCAGTTCGCTGAGTCCTGTTCCGAGCGATGGAAGTGAGGCTGTGATGCAACAAGTTGGAGCACAGTATCCGAATTAAGGAACTAACAAGAATAAAGTTGTGTGGTAAAGTGCTGATAAGTGAAACAACGTTTCAAAACATCGACATTAATCTGTTAGCCAAAATATGTACAAGTAAACACATCAAACGATTTTTATAACAGATTAAATAGAACCTGTTGACATTATCTATTTTTTTTGGGGGGGGGGGAGGGGGGAATCATTCATCATCTGACTGATTTTTGTGGCCCAAAACCGCTAATTCGTGTTGTTTGACAACCTTTCCATCTCAGAGCAGCAATTGAAACTTATCTCTTAAATTTTTTTGGGGTATATTCCAATCTCTGTCTTCCGTTACAGTTGTTACCATGTACAGCTGCCTCTAGTAGAACGGCTGTTATTTCCCCTGATGTATTAAAACATTTGAACGTGTCCTATAATCCTGTACTTTCTTCTTGTCAGTGTTTTCCATATATTTCTTTCCTCGCCGATACTGCGTAGAACCTCCTGATTCCTTACTATATCGGTTCACCTAATTTTCTACATTCTTCTGTAGCGTCACATCTCCTAATTCTTCTTGTGGTGTCACCGCCAGACACCACACTTGCTAGGTGGTAGCCTTTAAATCGGCC
This sequence comes from Schistocerca serialis cubense, assembly GCF_023864345.2. Classification (NCBI taxonomy): domain Eukaryota; kingdom Metazoa; phylum Arthropoda; class Insecta; order Orthoptera; family Acrididae; genus Schistocerca; species Schistocerca serialis. Next base: position 1,145,558,352 of record NC_064639.1, on the reverse strand, counting down.
GCGGTCCGTTAGTATACGTCGGACCCGCGTGTCGCCACTATCAGTGATTGCAGACCGAGCGCCGCCACACGGCAGGTCCAGAGAGACTTCCGAGCACTCGCCCCAGTTGTACAGCCGACTTTGCTAGCAATGGTTCACTGACAAAATACGCTCTCATTTGCCGAGACGATAGTTAGCATAGCCTTCAGCTACGTCATTTGCTACGACCAAGCAAGGCGCCATTGTTCAGTTACTATTGATATTGTAAATAATGTACAGACAAGAGCTACGTTCAACATTAATGGATTAAAGTTAAGTATTCCACCAAGTACCACCTTTTTTCTGAAGTCTAAATACCTTGTCCTGTTCCAGACCTCACGCCAGCCTGCGTGAGCTTAAACGCGTGCCTTTCGGCTTCCTCCAAACTCCGTGGTTTGGCTCCTGCCAATCCTCAACACTTCTATCCTCTTCTGTTCAGGTTTTCCAACAGTACATCTTTCACTACAATAGTAAGTAGCCTGTTTATATGTTGGCAGCGCGATAGACTGCATTAATAACTCTGACAACACTGTGCGCACTCTGTAAGAGATTCTGTGGCTGGTTGGACTCGCAGATGGAAGTTAACAGTCAGCGGTGATGGCAGTCGGACGTGAATCGTCAGCAGTGATGGCAGTTGGAGGTGAACAGCCAGCGGTGATGAAAGTTGGGAGTGAGTAGCCAGCAGTGATGGAAGTTAGAGGTCAATAATTAACACTATTGGAGGTTCGCAGTATTAGCGCGAGCAGACGATCTGGACGTGTGTCCGTCATGGAAGAGTAATTTGTCGAAGATTATACAATTTTTGGAACTGAATGTCATGCACGATTATATAATTTTTGAACTGGTTGTCACATTCTTAAGGTAAATACATTGCTTGCTCTGCAACAAAATCATTCCTTTGCTAACCACAAGCCTATTAGTAGTTAGAGCCTTCTGTAATTAAAATCTTTTATTTAGCTGGCTGTATTGGCGCTCGCTCTATGGGAGTAGCTCGTGTAATGAAGATTTTTTGTGACGTAAGTGACTTATGATATGTATTGGTTATTGTTAGGATTTCCTCTAATTCAGGGCCGTTTTGTATTAATTATTTGAAGTCCAGTTATTAATTTTAAAGCAGTCAGATCACGTTATCCTTTAATATTGTGATTAATTAATGAATAGTAAAACTTTGAGTTCTGTTTGTCAGGGAAAATTCTGTTGGTCAGTTTTGAGATGATAAAGAATAATAAGAAGATATTGGGCACAGTACGTTCAACTTCACTCAGCCGTTTCAGAATTAAATAAAGAAGTTTCACAATACATTTCCTTGCTCCGAATGCAGAATCTCAGAAATTTCTCACTTGAGGCCTATGTTTCACACGCTTAGACTTCTTTTGGCCAGTAATGCCTTTTGACAGAGCTAGTCTGCATTTTATTTCCTCCTTGCTCCATCGATCACGGATCATTTTGATTGCTACGTAACAGAATCCCTTAACTTCAACTACTTCGTGATCACCAAACCTGGTGTTAAGTTTCTCATTTTTCTCATTTCTGCTACTTCACATTACTTTCATCTTTCTTTGATCTACTCCTATTTCATATTTTCTACCCTTTGGACTGTTCACTCCATACAACAGATCCTGAAATTCTTCCTCACTTTCACTGAGGATAGCTATGACGTCAGTGAATCTTGTCAGTGATATCCTTTCATCTTGAAAATAATTCCACTCTTGAACCTTTCATTTATTTCCGTCATTGCTTCTTCAATGTATATACTGAACAGTTGCAGCGAAAGATCACATTAGTGTCTTAAACGCTTGTTAATCTGAGCCCTTCATTCTTGGTATTCAATCTTTTGCTTCCCTATTGGTACTTGTACAGACTGTATATGACCCATCTTTGCCTACAGCTTACGCCTACGTTCTCAGAATACATCTTCCACTATTTTACAGTGTCGACCTTTTCCCACGTCAGCAAATCCTATGAAATGTGTCTTGCGTTTTCTTCAGGCTTGATTCCATTATCAACTGTAATGTGAGAACTGCCTCTTTGGTGCCTCTACCTTTCCTAAGGCCAAACTGATCGTCATATAACAGATACTAAATTTCCTTTTCCATTCTTTTGCATATTACTTTATCAACCACTTGGATTGTGAGATTATCCTCGCACTTGTTGGCTCTTCCTATCGTTGTTTTTGTGTTGATGAGGTTTTTTCGAAAATTTGCTGGTATATCGCCAGTCTCATACGTTCTACACACGAACAGTCGTCTTGTTGCCAGTTACACTAATATTTTTTAGAATTTCCTGTGGAATGTTATCCACTTCTTCTGCCTTATTTGACCTTCAGTTGTCCTAAGCTCTTTTTAATTCTGATTCTAATACTTAATCTTCTATCTCTTCCCTGGTGACTCCTGTTTCTTCATGTATCACGACATTAGACTAGTTTTCACCCTCATAGATGCCTTCAATCTACTTCTCTCTCTATCTGCTTCCGTCATGGACTGTGCGGCTGGTCCCGGCGGAGGTTCGTGTCCTCCCTCGGGCATGAGTGTGTGTGTATGTCCTTAGGATACCTTAGGTTAAGTGGTGCGTAAGCTTCGGGACTGATGGCCTTAGCAGTTAAGTCCCATAAGATTTCACACACATTGGAACATTTTTTTCTATCTGCTTCCCTCTCTGCGTTAAACAGTGGACTTACCATTGCCATCTTAATGTCATTGCCCTTGATTTTACTTTCACTGAAGGTTATTTTGGCCATTATATATGCTGAGACAGTCCCTCCAACAATCATGTTTTTTTTTTATTCGTTCACATTTTTCATGGAGCCATTTCGCTTTTGTTTCCCTGCACTTCTCATTTATTTAATTCAAATTTTACTTTTATTTCTATATTTCCCTGAACATTTCTCCACTTCCTTCTTTCGACGATTAGCTGTAGTATTTCTTCTCTTGTCCATTGTTTCTTCGCTGTTCCCTTCCTTCTACCTATTCAACTTCTGTGACTGCCGTTTTTAGAGATGCCCATTCCTCTTCAATTGAACTGTCTGCTGAACTATTCCTTATCGTAGTATCTATAGTCTCAGAGAAGTTCTTGCTCATCGCTTCATTTCTTAGTACTTCCGTGGCCACAGATTGTTCCTAACTAGTCTCTTAAACTTCAGCCTACATTTCATAATGACTAAAGTGTGATGTGAGTCAATATCTGCTCCTGGGTACATCTTACAGTTCAATACCTGTTTTCGGAATCTCTGTCTGGCCATAATGTAATCTAATTGAAACCTCCCCTTATCTCCAGGCCTTTTCCAAGTATACAACCTCGTTTTGTGTTTCTTGAACCGAGTTTTCGCTATTAATAACTGAAATCTATTTCAGAACTCAGTTAGTGTGTCTCCTCTTTCGTTCCTGTTACCAAACTCATATTCTCTCTTAACTCTTTCTTCCTCTCTTTCCACTAAGTGCACATTCCAACTCACATTAGTACTAAATCACCCACTAAGAATCTTCATACTTTTTCCATCTCATTGTCCTGTGCTTGCGACTTCGACCTGTGTTCCTGAACTATTGTTCTCGGCGTCGGTTTGCTGCCTTATCACTGAACTGTTCACAGTAACTCACTCTCTGCCCTACCATTTTGTTCATAATGAATCCTACTCCTGTTATACCGTATACACATTGAGCTTTTACGTTTCACTTCACAGATTTTCTAGCTTCTCTGCCACATGCAAACTTCTGCTATTCCACGCACCAACTCGTAGAACGTTATGCTCTCGTCGGTTGGCAGAAAATCCTAAGAAATTTTGGTCTTATGTCAAAGCGGTAGGTGAATCAAAACAAAATGTCCAGACACTCTGAAACAGAGGATGACAGACTGAAGGCCGAAATACTAAATGTCTTTTTCCAAAGTTGTTTCACAGAGGAAGATTGCACTGTAGTTCCTTCTCTAGATTGTCGCATAGATGACAAAATGGTAGATATCGAAATAGACGACAGAGGGATAGAGAAACAATTAAAATCGCTCAAAAGAGGAAAGGCCTCTGGACCTGATGGGATACCAATTCAATTTTACACAGAGTACGCGAAGGAACTTGCCCCCCTTCTCGCAGCGGTGTACCGTAGGTCTCTAGAAGAGCGTAGCGTTCCAAAGGATTGGAAAAGGGCACAGGTCATCCCCGTTTTCAAGAAGGGACGTCGAGCAGATGTGCAGAACTATAGACCTATATCTCTAACGTCGATCAGTTGTAGAATTTTGGAACACGTATTGTGTTCGAGTATAATGACTTTTCTGGAGACTAGAAATCTACTCTGTAGGAATCAGCATGGGTTTCGAAAAAGACGGTAATGTGAAACCCAGCTCGCGCTATTCGTCCACGAGACTCAGAGGGCCATAGACACGGGTTCACAGGTAGATGCCGTGTTTCTTGACTTCCGCAAGGCGTTCGATACAGTTCCCCACAGTCGTTTAATGAACGAAGTAAGAGCATATGGACTATCAGACCAATTGTGTGATTGGATTGAGGAGCTCCTACATAACAGGACGCAGCATGTCATTCTCAATAGAGAGAAGTCTTCCGAAGTAGGAGTGAGTTCAGGTTTGCCGCAGGGGAGTGTCATAGGACCGTTGCTATTCACAATATACATAAATGATCTTGTGGATGACATCGGAAGTTCACTGAGGCTTTTTGCAGATGATGCTGTGGTGTATCGAGAGGTTGTAACAATGGAAAATTGTACTGAAATGCAGGAGGATCTGCAGCGAATTGACGCATGGTGCAGGGAATGGCAATTGAATCTCAATGTAGACAAGTTTAATGTGCTGCGAATACACAGAAAGATAGATCATTTATCATTTAGCTACAAAATAGCAGGTCAGCAACTGGAAGCAGTTAATACCATAAATTATCTGGGAGTACGCATTAGGAGTGATTTAAAATGGAATGATCATATAATGTTGATCGTCGGTAAAGCAGATGCCAGACTGAGATTCATTGGAAGAATCCTAAGGAAATGCAATCCAAAAACAAAGGAAGTAGGTTACAGTACGCTTGTTCGCCCACTGCTTGAATACTGCTCAGCAGTGTGGGATCCGTACCAGATAGGGTTGATAGAAGATATAGAGAAGATCCAACGGAGAGCAGCGCGCTTCGTTACAGGATCATTTAGTAATCGCGAAAGCGTTACGGAGATGATAGATAAACTCCAGTGGAAGACTCTGCAGGAGAGACGCTCAGTAGCTCGGTACGGGCTTTTGTCAAAGTTTCGAGAACATACCTTCACCGAAGAGTCAAGCAGTATATTGCTCCCTCCTACGTATATCTCGCGAAGAGACCATGAGGATAAAATCAGAGAGATTAGAGCCCACACAGAGGCATACCGACAATCCTTCTTTCCACGAACAATACGAGACTGGAATAGAAGGGAGAACCGATAGAGGTACTCAAGGTACCCTCTGCCACACACCGTCAGGTGGCTTGCGGAGTATGGATGTAGATGTAGATGTAGATGTAGGTTATTCAACCTTTTTCTCATGGCACATCCAGGAGATTCGAATAGGGTCTAGTCCGGGAATTTTTGCCGATGGCACTTTTTCAGTTAGAAGCCACATGTCCTCTGGTTATCACATTATGTCTTTAATGAGGGCCTTAAGCAGTTGATCACTGGTGATTAATCCACATTTTAGGGGCCGTTCCCCACATCATGGGCAAGAGAGAGAGCCCTGAAGCTCTGTGCGTTCCACCGCCCTGTATGACAAGGCCGTTGACACAACGAGGACGACTTCTGATGCCGGAAGTCTTTGGCCTCTATAATTGATAGTTCTTTTACTCAATGTTTAAGCCGTCTCCAAGTTCGAACACGAGACTAGATGGTTTCGCTTACTAGTCAAAGCCGCTAGGCCTAGATCACGAAGCTAACGACGACGTAAACAACTGGATTTTCTGACTTTCTTACTTACAATATTATTTAACGAAAACTGCTTCATAAACTTTTGCTCTTATGTATCTGCAGTGTGGGAATCGGCTATGTTCTGTTGCTGTAAAACCTGAATAATTTTTCCCTTTCAGGCGTCTGAGCTCTATTGTGAAACAACACTAAATGGAAAAAGTATCTAAGGCGTTATGGAACATCTACAGTTTTCTACGGAAACAAAGCATCATCTTAAACTGAAAATTGAGAAGAGGGGAAAAGCACAAATTCCACTAATGTAACTTTAGTGTGGGCGTCAAGTATAGGTTGATTTCGGGTGTTAGCAGACGACGACGACGTCAAAACTTTCTTCCCGAGAAACCCTGACGTGACATTACGCAACGCAATGGTCTGTTGATTGCATGTGTGAATTCGTCTACTTGGAAAGGATAGTGAATTGTGACGCGAAGCGACAGTCAGTGCGAAATAGTCTCTAGCAGAAGTGGTACAGCCACTACTCGGTCAAGAAGCTCGCCAACTGGCTGATCGAGGCCACGTGCATCACGTCCTAGTTGTTCCACCAAGAAAAAAAAATTGTGGCAGTACATGAAATCGAATTCGGGTCCTCCTCATGGCAGTCAGTCATGCTGACCACTCAGCTTTGGGGAGGGGGGGGGGGGCAGCAACAAGTTTATAGGGTTCCCAGAAATACATTTATCTGCAATAATAATGGCGAAAGTAACTTTCACATGATGCATCACTGCCTAGTAAGAAAGCTGGATAAAACTTGGAGGCCCGCATCTCGTGGTCGTGCGGTAGCGTTCTCGCTTCTCACGCCCGGGTTCCCGGGTTCGATTCCCGGCGGGGTCAGGGATTTTCTCTGCCTCGTGATGGCTGGGTGTTGTGTGCTGTCCTTAGGTTAGTTAGGTTTAAGTAGTTCTAAGTTCTAGGGGACTTATGACCACAGCATTTGAGTCCCAAAGTGCTCAGAGCCATTTGAACCATTTAAAACTTGGACCATGCAAAGAAAAAACTACCGCAATATAGTACAGCACAGTACAGAAGCTAATTGAACAAATACACAGCGAAACGAAAAGAAATGAGTGACTGAAAGGCAGCAATCACACTGAAGTCACCAATGTTCATGATGGCTTCTTGGACAATACAAGATGCGGAACGTGGTTCTTAGTATGGCGTGTGATCGCAGTGCACGGCAGCGTATGCTCTGCGACGTGCTGCACACAGGGCTGGAAAATGAGTTGTTCTGGGGCATTCTATTCCTCCGCAGCGTGGTTAACATCTTCTGGATGGTCGATGGTGCATGTAGACGAGCTCCAATACGTCTCAGCAACGCACGCAATACTTTCTCTATGGGACTCAAGTTGAGGCAGACTTGTCCATTCGGTGAATATTTTTTCGTTGCGTGATCTCCTCCGCTTGCGTAGTGCGACGCGTTCGCGCCGTGTCATCGGTAAAGACGAAGCCGGGGCCTAATGCACGCCTCAAATGACGCAACTGGGGAAAGAGTACAGTGGAGCAACAGCTTTGACTGGTGAGCCACCGTGTTCAGAGGTCTGGAGGTCTGTGCGTCCGTGCAACATTACGCCTCCCCACGCCACAACAAGTGGAGCATCAAAGTGGTCACGATCGATAATGCTGGGTTGGGTTGTTTGGAGGAAGAGACCAAACAGCGAGGTCATCGGTCTCATCGGATTAGGGAAGGAAGTCGGCCGTGCCCTGTCAAAGGGACCATCCCGGCATTTGCCTGGAACGATTTAGGGAAATCGCGGAAAACCTAAATCAGGTTGGCCGGACGCGGGATTGAACCGTCGTCCTCCCGAATGCGAGTCCAGTCGATAATGCTCGTAAATCGTAAAATGGCATGGCGAAGTTAAAACATGTGGTGAATTGTATTCCAGACTTGGATCCCCTGCCCAATGGCCGCTAGGCTGGGCCTCCTCTCGCCATTTCGGGAGGGAATGAAAGATAAGTTGTTGTTGTTGTCGTCTTCAGTCCTGAGACTGGTTTGATGCAGCTCTCCATGCTACTCTATCCTGTGCAAGCTTCTTCATCTCCCAGTACCTACTGCAACCTACATCCTTCTGAATCTGCCTAGTGTATTCATCTCTTGGTCTCCCTCTACGATTTTTACCCTCCACGCTGCCCTCCAATGCTAAATTTGTGATCCCTTGATGCCTCAAAACGTGTCCTACCAACCGATCCCTTCTTCTAGTCAAGCTGTGCCACAAACTTCTCTTCTCCCCAATCCTATTCAATACTTCCTCATTAGTTATGTGATCTACCCATCTAATCTTCAGCATTCTTCTGTAGCACCACATTTCGAAGGCTTCTATTCTCTTCTTGTCCAAACTAGTTATCGTCCATGTTTCACTTCCATACATGGCAACACTCCATACAAATACTTTCAGAAACGACTTCCTGACACTTAAATCTATACTCGATGTTAACAAATTTCTCTTCTTCAGAAACGATTTCCTTGCCATTGCCAGTCTACATTTTATATCCTCTCTACTTCGACCATCATCAGTTATTTTACTCCCTAAATAGCAAAACTCCTTTAGTACTTTAAGTGTCTCATTTCCTAATCTAATTCCCTCAGCATCACCCGACTTAATTTGACTACATTCCATTATCCTCGTTTTGTTTTTGTTGATGTTCATAAGATAAGCAAAAAAATTAAAAAAAGAAAAATCAAGAAAGAACGATGTTGGGCACCACCCTCAGATCAATCGCGGGCGCATACGACCGGCGGGTAGCGGTGTTACACCCACGCCACAGACCAAGCGTAGGAAAACGTGCAACTGAAACAACGCCTTTGCCCGCTGCACACTATTTCCATCGATTTAACGTCGGAAATTTTAACGTGAGATCGCCTGGGCCGGTGGTCCGAAGCACCAGTCACAGAGCAAAGCCTCGAAAAGGAGAGGGACAGGCAGACGCCACGGTCTCACTAGCGACACAAACTGGCAGCGAAATTTCAGCTGCCGTACCCACGCCTTACTGTAGAAACCAAACAAGCCGTGCTGATCCCATCAGTGTACATGCATTTGGAGACATTCACACATTTACAAATCAGAGGGTTCATCCATGGTTAGAAATACGGATAAGGCGGAATATATGAATCTGATTTTCGAACATAATTAAAAAATATAGAAATTAATCAGCTCGGCTTCCAACGTGATTTTTCACCCTGATATGATTACGTAAGAAAAATACTCACACAGAAGAAAACACTCTGCTGAACTCACTGTAATTACATTAGTCATAACAGCATGAAAGGTAAACCAGCTGTCGCCTTTGATCAGTAATTTGTCAAAAATTAATTCAGGACTGCTCATGTCATTACAGAGGTGACGTGTAGGTCTATTTTGTCAGCCTATACTAGCGAGAAAGTCTTGTGACAGTCAAACGTATAGTTCCTACATAAAACAACAGCGAGAATAATTATATATATTGACATCCTGGGTTGTCGGGTCTTCTGCCGGATATGATCGTCGTACTTGCACGATATTTCGGTCACGTAGCTCGTAACCTTCATCAGGTGCGACCTGAGACTGCTCCTCGAGTGGACCTGGTCCAGTATTTATGCCTATGGCCTTCCCCCTCCACCAACGGCGCCTGCAGCCGTTGGTGGAGGGGGAAGGCCATAGGCATAAATACTGGACCAGGTCCACTCGAGGAGCAGTCTCAGGTCGCACCTGATGAAGGTTACGAGCTACGTGACCGAAATATCGTGCAAGTACGACGCTGATATCCAGCAGAACACCCAACAACCCAAGATGTCTTTAGGTCGCCGGGAAAGCCTGAAGAGTTACATTATATATATTATTTATTTAATTTGATCTGATTCTGATTAGGCTCATCAGGTCCTCTGCTATATCGGACCATAGTTTCACACACAGTATCTGTTACATCTTAGTTACCTAAAAATAACAATTTTAATATTATAACTAGTATTAAAATGATAATAAGTGACTGAAGTGGCAGCGTCGGTAAATTACACTGACTATGAGTTAATGAAGTTAATACTGGTATTACACGTACTGCTGCAACTGCAGCCACTAATGGTGATGATATTGTACTACTACAAATAATAATAATAATAATAATAATAATAATAATAATAATAACAATAATTGAGTGGCGACTCCATACCGTGTTGTGTGCACCACGACCAAATAGTGGGTCGAATTGGAAGGAAAATCAGCATTGGCCGTATAATGTGATCGCTCTAAGCTTGTGGTTATAGCTTGATACCAGTGCCTACCAATTTTAATTGTATATTACAGCACTGAGGATGGTCATTAAGTGACCGAAAATCGATTTTGCTGACAATAAAACAACAAAATACGGCCAATGCTGATTTTCCTTCCAATAATAATAATAATAATAATAATAATAATAATAATAACACAACTAATTGAAATATCCATACCCAATACAGCAAATATACAGAAGAAAACAGGAGAAAAAATTGAAAAATACATCCAACTGGCTGAGGAAGTAAAGGACATGTGGCATCAGGATAAAGTTGACATTATACCACTTATACTTTCAACTACAGGAGTCATACCACGCAATATCCACCAGTACATCAATGCAATACAGCTACATCCAAACTTATATATACAACTTCAGAAATCAGTAATTATTGATACATGTTCAATTACCCGAAAGTTCCTAAACGCAATGTAACATATACCGTACAGTTAAAAGGAAGTGACGCTTGTTCAAGGTCCGCATCACTTTCATTCCGAACCAGACCTAAGGTCTGAGAAAGGAAAGACAATAATAATAATAAATCCCGTGGAGGCCCGGGAAAAGAATAGGCCTCCGGTATGTTCTGCCAGTCGTAAAAGGCGACGAAAAGAACAAACCACTAATAGGGCTAACCCCCCTTTTAGTGTGATTAGTTGGTTCAGGATAGAACTAAAGAAGCCTCGGACAAGCACCGTCATGGTCGGGGACGACGCTTGAACCCTATGCCCGCCCACAATGATAACGACACTGCTAGCCAACTGGAAAATGATTCAAATCCAAATAGAGGTGTTTTGCAGGATATGCTTCCTGCAACCACCCTAGAAGGAAAAGAAAGACAGAGGATGAGATGGTCAGATGAAGTTAATCGACATCTCATGTTCTGTTATTACCAAGCAACAAACCTAGGAACCAACACAACTGGATACAGATCGCAAGTATACACAACATTTATTACTAGATACCCAGAATTAAAATTTTTAACAGAACAACGACTAGCTGATCAGATCCGTGTAATAATCAAAAATAACAGGATACCCCAGTCAGAATTAGAAAACATCAAACAACAAGTACAACAAATACTGGAACAAAATAGTGTGTGATCAGGAGAAGAAGAAAATACAGTAATGGACTCAAACATCCCAAAGCAAACAAACAAAGAACAACACGCATCAATTAAACAGTCAGAGGAAAACGAAATCTTAAGACAGCCACCAGAACAAGCACAAATAGAACACAAAGTGACACACATGTTAGATATAGAAAAAAAAAATTCAGCTGACATATATAGAATACAAAGACACAAATATAGACATTAGACCATTCTTGCATAGACCGCCAAATAATCCACAAGTCGAAACAACAATAAAAACTATCAACACAATCATACACAACAAAATAAATGAAAACACAACTATGGAAGAGTTACAACTTCTGGTTTATGTAGGAGCACTCACTACACCAAATATACGCTCTAAGCAGAGATCAGAACCAACCAACACACAGAAGAAACCCACAAAACCAGCATGGCAACACAGGCTACAGATCAGAATAGAAAAACTGAGAAAAGACATCGGACAGCTAACACAACTTATAAGAAATGAAATGTCAGAAAAAAAAAAACGAAAAAGCTTAGGTAAAGTCTCACAACAAGAAGTGATAGAGCAATTAGATGAAAAGAAGCAGAAATTACAAGCATTGGCCAAACGACTCAGAAGATACAAGAAAAGTGAAAATAGAAGGAAACAAAACCAAACATTCAACACAAACCAAAAGAAATTTTACCAGACAATAGATAACACACACATTAAAATAGACAATCCACCAAACATAACAGACATGGAACACTTCTGGAGCAACATATGGTCAAACCCGGTACAACATAACAGGCATGCACGGTGGATACAAGCAGAAACAGATACGTACAAGATGATACCACAAATGCCTGAAGTGATAATTTTGCAACATGAAGTCACCCAAGCAATTAATTCTACTCACAATTGGAAAGCCCCTGGAAAAGATAAAATAGCAAATTTCTGGCTAAAGAAATTCACCTCAACACATTCACATCTAACTAAACTATTTAACAGTTACATTGCAGACCCATACACATTCCCTGATACACTTACACATGGAATAACTTATCTGAAACCTAAAGATCAAGCAGACACAGCAAACCCAGTTAAATATCGCCCCATAACATGCCTACCAACAATCTACAAAATATTAACTTCAGTCATTACACAGAAAATAATGACACATACAACACAGAACAAAATTATAAATGAAGAACAAAAAGGCTGTTGCAAAGGAGCACAAGGATGTAAAGAGCAACTGATAATAGATGCAGAGGTGACATATCAAGCTAAAACTAAACAAAAGTCGCTACATTATGCACACATTGATTACCAAAAAGCTTTTGATAGTGTACCCCACTCATGGTTACTACAAATATTGGAAATATACAAAGTAGATCCTAAAGTGATACAGTTCCTAAACATAGTAATGAAAAATTGGAAAACCACACTTAATATCCAAACAAATTCAAATAATATCACATCACAGCCAATACAGATTAAGCATGGAATATACCAAGGAGACTCATTAAGTCCTTTCTGGTTCTGCCTTGCTCTGAACCCACTATCCAACATGTTAAATAATACGAATTATGGATACAATATTACTGGAACATACCCACACAAAATCACAAATCTGCTATACATGGATGATCTAAAACTACTGGCAGCAACAAATCAACAACTCAACCAATTACTAAAGATAACAGAAGTATTCAGCAATGATATAAATATGGCTTTTGGAACAGACAAATGTAAGGAAAATAGCACAGTCAAGGGAAAACACACTAAACAAGAAGATTACGTATTGGATAACCACAGCGACTGCATAGAAGCGATGGAAAAAACAGATGCCTATAAATATCTAGGACACAGACAAAAAATAGGAATAGATAATACAAATATTAAAGAAGAACTAAAACAAAAATATAGAAAAAGACTAACAAAAATACTGAAAACAGAATTGACAGCAAGAAACTAGACAAAAGCTATAAATACTTGTGCTATACCAATATTGACCTACTCATTTGGAGTAGTGAAATGGAGTAACACAGACCTAGAAGCACTCAATACACTTACACGATCACAGTGCCACAAATATAGAATACATGACATACATTCAGCAACTGAAAGATCCACATTAAGCAGAAAGGAAGGAGGAAGGGGATTTATCGACATAAAAAACCTACATTATGGAGAGGTAGACAATTTAAGAAAATTCTTTATAGAACGAGCAGAAACTATCAAAATACACAAAGCAATCACTCATATAAATACATCGGCTACACCACTGGAATTTCCTAACCACTTCTACAACCCTTTGGATCACATAACATCAACAGATACGAAGAAAGTAAATTGGAAAAAGAAAACACTACATGGCAAGCACCCGTATCATCTAACACAGCCACACATCGATCAAGACGCATCCAACACATGGCTAAGAAAAGGAAATATATACAGTGAGATGAACGGATTCATGATTGCAATGCAGGATCAAACAATAAACACCAGATACTACAGCAAGCATATTATTAAAGATCCCAATACCACAACAGATAAATGGAGACTTTGCAAACAACAAATAGAAACAGTAGATCACATCACAAGTGGATGTACAATACTAGCAAATACAGAATACCCCAGAAGACATGACAATGTAGCAAAAATAATACATCAACAGCTTATCTTACAACATAAACTTATAAAACAACATGTTCCCACATACAAGTATGCACCACAAAATGTACTGGAGAACGATGAATACAAATTATACTGGAACAGAACCATTATAACAGATAAAACAACACCACTTAACAAACCTGACATCATACTCACCAATAAAAAGAAGAAATTAACACAACTAATCGAAATATCCATACCCAATACAACAAATACACAAAAGAAAACAGGAGAAATAATTGAAAAATACATCCAACTGGCTGAGGAAGTCAAGGACATGTGGCATCAGGATAAAGTTGACATTATACCAATTATACTATCAACTACAGGAGTCATACCACACAATATCCACCAGTACATCAATGCAATACAGCTACATCCAAACTTATACATACAACTACAGAAATCTGTAATTATTGACACTTGTTCAATTACCCGAAAGTTCCTAAATGCAATGTAACATATACCATACAGTTAAAAGAAAGTCGCGCTTGATCAAGGTCCACGTCACCTTCCATTTTTAACCAGACATAACGTCTGAGACAAGAAAGAAATAATAATAATAATAATAATAATAATGACAATAATTGTGAGATTATTAACAATAATGGTAGTGGCAGATACAAGAAGTGTTTATACGTCTACAAAATACATCTTTTCCGAATGGCGAATTTAAGGGAAGATTATACCTTCGTAGGGGGCAAAACATAAAAAAATTTTTTTGCTTATAAACATTCCTTGGAGAGTATTTTACTAGAGAAATATGTTTTCTAAGGGTATTTTAGACATTAAATCCTTTAAATATTCATTTACTTTAAGGGCATCACATGTTGCCACGACCCCTTTTCCTTCTGACACCTTCTTGAACTTCAAAACATAATTTGCTGATTTGTCAAAATATTTCGTGCTCATAGTTGGTACCCTGTTCGTGTGCTACATTCACTTGCGCCTCGTCCTTCCAGAACCCAAGTGAATCATTTAACAGTGTCATATGGTGTAGAATTTTTAAATCAGTATTTGTAGGTAAAGATACGTTGCATATGATGCAGTTATTTCATTTAATGATGGCAATGTGGGGAGAGTTAGGCTGCTCCAAAAGTTAGGCATACAACCTGGGGTAAATAAAGCGATGCCATGTTCCTATGTGGATGCTGTCCGTGTGAAGAAAGGAAATTATGAACTGACTATGATAGCTAGGAAGGCAAGAATGCACTCAAGGTATGCTAAGAGACCCACGGAGAATGAAGAAAATTCATACGACACAGGATATGGTGCAGGGATGTTCTAAGGTCAGTAACAATCTATGTTCATCTTTAAAGCCGGATTCCAGAGATTTTATTATTAAGTGGAGGAGTAGTGGAATACTGGTTCAAAAACGGTACAAATGGCTCTAAGGTCATCAGTCCCCAAGAACTTAGAACTACTTAAACCTAACTAATCTAAGGACATCACACATATACATGCCCAAACCAGCATTCGAACCTGCAACCGTAGCGGTCGCGCGGTTCGAGACTGTGGCTCCTAGAACCACTCGCCCACTTAGGCCGGCTGGAATACTGGAATACGAATTTCAGTATTTCTGCTTTCGCTTCACTATCCGTAATTTCAGCTCTGGAGTCATCCATGAATGTCTGGGACCTACCCTTTGTACCACTAACTGGTTTAAATCTTGTGATCTTCAGTCCGAAGAGTGGTTTGATACAACTTTCCACACAAGTCTATCCTGTGCGAGCCTCTTCATCTTTGCATACCTACTGAAAGCTACATCCACTTGAACCGGGTAACTGTAGTCATTCCTTGGTCTTCCTCCACAATTCTGACTCTCCCTTATTTACTCAGTTGTCAAATTTACTGCCCCTTGATGCCTCAGGGTGCATCCTGTCATTTCATCCATTCTTTCAGTTAAGTTATGCAAAAAAAAAAAAGTTTTATTAAAGACTTTAGATAAGTTTGCCGTTGAAGGTCTCTTGCATGACCCCTTTGACACTCATCTACATTTAGTTTAGCATATTCCCATCGATAGTCACATGCTTCATTTTGCACATATTGTGTAGTAATCACTTTCTCTTTAGAAGTTTATTTACGAAAATTTTATACCAGGCATCCTCCCTCCCATGAATAATTATTCTATTCGGTACATATCAGTCCAGCGCTTGATAACCTGTACTAGGATTGAGTCACCGTCCCAATACATGTTTCTGCACAGAGATACATGTTTATAGTTAATCCTTCAAGACACTGCAGCCTCTTTGCTTAGTTTACTGAAGATATAAATCACTCATTTTTTGCTTCCCTTTGTACACTGGTATCACACTTTCTGTAGCTGCTATAGGTGTGTACATAGTTAAAGAGGTGAGGTCTACGTGTTGTCAATTCACATATGACACACAGCGGACCATTGAAATTTCAGTACCCTGAAGGCGGCACATATCGAATGCCAAATCGTACAACATAGGGGACACAGAGGGATTCTGGACAAAGTTGAAACTGATATTAAATCACTATCTGGTTCGAGTAAGTGGACTGCGGACGGAACAAACCCACCGTGGTTTAATAATTAAATTCATAAAATGCTGGGGAAACAGAGATTTTTGGCACTCTCGGTTCAAAATATACCACGTACATGTCAACTGACAAAAAATAACAGAAATTCTTGTGTGTATTAAAAGGCTAAAGTATACAACAACTTCCATCATCGTACATTGGCAAAAGATCTTGACGAAAACCCGAGAAATTCTAGAACTGGGCCAAATCGCTAAACAGAACGAAAGCTTTCATAGCCAGGCGTCCAACAATCTGGTGCAGCAGTAGAATACCACAAAATTACAGTTAAGGTTTAAATTTCGCCTTTAAAAGCAGTTTATACATGGGGATCATACAGACATCGCAAAGTTTTAAACATGGCTGCTTGATTCAGTGGCCGTTTATAAATTAAAGTTGAAACAAATGAGCCCTCGGTCATATTTTTTAGTCTTATTAACCAGGTTTTAACACTTCTAAGAGTGCCTTCATCAGGCTTTAAATGTTTAATGTGGCCTACAACATAATTAAAATTTATGGGAAAAGAATTTTTTTTCTCTAAAGGTGTAAGTACTGACTAACAGTGCAAGACAGAGACAGTACTTACATGGGCTTACATGGACTTTAGTCACATTTTTTTAATTTTATACGTCACATGTAAGTACTGTCTCTGTATTGTATTGTTAGTCGGTACTTACACTTTTGTATAAAAATTTTCTTTTCCCATACATTTTTAATTATGTTATAGGCCACTTTAAGCATTTAAATTCTGATGAAGGCACTCTTAGAAGTGTTGAAACCTGGTTAATAAGACCAAAAATTCAGATCGAGAGCTCAATTGTTTCAATTTCATACAGACATGCCGCGCTTGATGTACGTATCGGCTCTTGAAGAGAGTACTTAGTAATAGGCATGCCTGCCAATGCGAAACAACTCAAGGAGTTGAAAAGAAATAAGTCGCCAGGTCGGAATGGATCCCAATTCGGTTCTACAGAGAGTGCTTAATGGCATTCATCTGAAACTTAGCTTGCGTTTATCAGGGATCTTTTGCCCAGAGTAAAGTTGTAAGCGATTAGAAAAACGGGCCACGGGATTACATACCAATATCCTTAACATCGTTTTATTGCTGAATTCTTGAGCTTGTTCTACTTTCGAATGTAATAAATTTCCTTGAGACTGAGAAACTTCAGACCACAAATCACCATGGATTTCGAAGTCATCGCTTATGTGAAGTTCGGCTTGGCTTTTCTCGCACGATATCGTGCGAACCATGGATGAAGGGTAACAGGCAGATCCCGTAATACTAGATTTTTCGAAAGGATGTGAGTCATTGCCCCAAAGCAGACTGTCAGCGAAGATGTGAGTTTACGGAATGGGTCCTCAGTATGTGAGTGGTTCGATTACTTTTCATGTAATAAATTCCGTTACGTTTTCCTGCTTGATTAGTGTTTATAAGGGACAAAGGTATTGTCAGGTGTGCCTCATGGACGTGTGATAGGCGAGCTCTTGATTATAATATACACTAATGGAAAAAATGGCAACACCTGCAGATAAATAATGTGGGGTAATGAAATTCGGGAATACATTTGTCTGGGAAACATATTTAATTGATTAACATTGGAAGATCATAGCTGAAACCTACAATTGTGGATAAAGGGATGTAAGGCGAAAGGTTAGGATCCACGTACCACCACGTGCAATTTCCTGGTACTACCTTACTGACAAAAGTACCTCTGAAACAGTTAATTATGACACAGACTGAGTAAGCTATTCGACCTCGATAACAGGGAAATAAAACAGGTCGGGCTTGATTAATAAGAGTTTCAGCTAAACCAAACTATGAAATAGCTCTTAATTTAGTTAAAAGGAAACAGGCAGGCCTTCAATAATAACAGCTTCGGGTAAATAAGGCTACCAAATGGAAAACAGGTAGGTCATCATGACTGCTTCAGTTACCTAACCGAGTGTTTGAATTTCCTCCTCACAATTGGTGCACCAGACCGCTTACACGCAAGGAGCACAAAACTACACCAAATAAGAAGGCCAAGAAAGGTTACAAGGTGAGGAACGGCTTTCCAACCTCCTTTTCGTTGGGTACAGACCTGCAAAAGAATTATTAACGCAGCAAGGTAATTACACGAAACGGTACACCCTCGCCAATGTAAGACAACGCCCTTACAACGACGGCGAACCGCCCGGAAGAAAACTAGGCTGCCAAATCCAAGTACATAGCCTCAGCAATTGCAAATTTTGAGACCCAGGCACCTCCTATGGCAATATAATTAACAGAGCGATGGCTCGAAGGTATCTCGAAACCGGCACCCAGCCTTATTACAAGAGAAAGGTACTTGTACTGTGTTCGAAGACGTTTGACATGGAGTCCGGCTAAAAACCAGCCAAGCATGTAGGGCAATGCGTGACGACGGGGGAGGGGGGAGGGGGGGGGGAGGATGGAATACGTTATCGCTCCGGCTCAGGAAACATCGCCTCACACTTTTTAAGATAGCCTGTTAACAAACAACCAAGGCCAATATCGACTCAGAAAACGCAAACAACAGCCACAATTTAAGTAAACGACTGGTGGAGAAATTTATCAGCTAAGAACTAGCAATGATCGCAACAGACCTATAGGTATGAATAAGAATATAATAGGTAAGCCCTCAAAATCCAAAATTTAACTTAGGTTTACGAATCGAGGCTGAAGCTTGCCGGTTCCAAAGCGGACCCAGAGTTGAGCACAGCGAAACTGTCTTCAACTCTCTCATCGGTGTGCCACGTCCCAGAGCTGGATGGCCAGGCTACCTAAGTACGGAGACGGCACTCGACGTCAGCAACGAATTCAAATCGGCCCACAAATGTGCCCAGCAAGCGCTCTCCGGACTCCGTGCCCAAGACGCTTGGCGCAAGTGCTCACCTCACGCGCCGGGAGGACCTCTCACACCGTCCTCCTCGCTGCAGTACCACTCCTCAACTCCCAACTCCTACGCCAGAAGACGCCCCGTTCCCAGCAACAACCTCGAGCAAAGACTTTAGTGGCCTCAAACCAGAAGGAAATCACACGACAGACCGAGCTAATGGCGCCAGGAATTCGAAAGGCGACGCCAGCTACCCCGCCACGGCTCAACAAGTTAATGTGAGCTCGAGATAAGGCACTGCAAATGTGAAATGCTGGTATATTAATAATAGCTATAACCGCCAGAATGTTCAGTGCAGACATGTAAATGTGCATACTCTGTAACTTCCTGGCAGATTAAAACTGTGTACCCGACCGAGACTCGAACTCGGGGCATTTGCCTTTCGCGGGCAAGTGCTCTACCACCTGAGCTACCGAAGCACGACTCACGCCCGGTACTCACAGCTTTACTTCTGCCAGTACCTCGTCTCCTACCTTCCAAACTTTACAGAAGCTCTCCTGCGAACCTTGCAGAACTAGCACTCCTGAAAGAAAGGATATTGGGGAGACATGGCTTAGCCACAAACTGGGGGATGTTTCCAGGATGAGATTTTCACTCTGCAGCGGAGTGTGCGCTGATATGAAACTTCCTGTCAGATTAAAACTGTGTGCCCGACCGAGACCCGAACTCAGCACCTTTGTCTTTCGCGGGCAAGTGCTCTACCAACTGAGCTACCGAAGCTCTCCTGCGAACCTTGCAGAACTAGCACTCCTGAAAGAAAGGATATTGCGGAGACATGGCTTAGCCACAGCCCGGGGGATCTTTCCAGAATGAGATTTTCACTCTGCAGCGGAGTGTGCGCTGATATGAAACTTCCTGGCAGATTAAAACTGTATGCCCGACCGAGACTCGAACTCGGGACATTTGCCTTTCGCGGGCAAGCGCTCTACCAACTGAGCTACCTGTAAAGTTTGGAAGGTAGGAGACGAGGTACTGGCAGAAGTAAAGCTGTGAGTACCGGGCGTGAGTCGTGCTTCGGTAGCTCAGTTGGTAGAGCACTTGCCCGCGAAAGGCAATGGTCCCGAGTTCGAGTCTCGGTCGGGCACACACTTTTAATCTGCCAGGAAGTTTCATATCAGCGCACACTCCGCTGCAGAGTGAAAATCTCATTCTAGTTGAAGTTAGTTTAATTAGTGTATAGGCCTAGGGACGAAGACCTCAGCAGTTTGGTCCCATAGTCCTTAGCACAAATTTCCAATTTCCAAAATGTGCAGTCAGGGTGCTTAGGATAAACACGAGACTTCTCCTGCCGTCATTTAAAATCGCACCCAAGCCAATAACTCAAGGTCTAGGCGCTATGTGTCCAACACGCAGGCAGTTTGGTTGCAGGTCCTTTGATCTTCTCCTAACAAACACACGGCCATCACTGGCACCATGGCAGAACCAGCTATCATCAGAAAGCACAATAGCCTGTGACCCTGCCCTCTAATGAGAGCTTACTTCACACCATAGACGTCGCAAACAGCGGTAGCTTGGGGTCAGTGGAATGAACGCTACATAACGTCTGGCTCGGAGGTGTCCTTGACGTAACTGACTCGTAACAGTTCGTCGGGGTGCGAACTGCTGCTTAGCTTTCTGCTGCAGGTATAGTACGATACTCCAGAGCCATATGCAGAACCCGATCGTCTTCCCTCTTGGTAGAGCCACGTGGCTGTCTGGAAACCCGTCTTCTTGCGACCGTGCATTCCCGTGACCACCACTGCCAGCCATCATGCACAGTGGCTACGTTTCTGCCAAGACCTTCTGCGGTACTGCAGAAGGAACATCAAATTCTCGTAGCCCTATTACACGACCTCGTTCAGAGTCAGTGTGATGTTGATAATGGGGTCTTCGTCGCCTTAAAGACATTCTCGAGCAACATCAACTCATAACGTCCAATCTCAAAGTTAAATGACGTTCAAGACCGTTACAGCGTGCGTTTAAAGCAAACCTCATTTCCATCCTCATAATTGCCCAAATAGCGCCATTTTCTAGCAGCTGACGCGAAATGTTAATGGGCATCATTTTTAGATGTAGATCCACGTCTACCAACTTTTGTTTATTTCGTACATCTTCTTCTTGGTGTTGCGATTTTTCTTCCGTCAGTGTACATAGCGTGATGCATAGGGTAAGCAGGAATTTGTGACTCTGCGATTGTTTGCTGATGACGCTGTAGTCTACAGGAAGGTGTTGTTCAGTGACTGTGGAAGGATGCAGGATGTGGGATGTGTTACAAAGAATGTCTGCTTGGTGTGATGAACGGCATCTTGCTCTAAATGTAGAAAAAATGTAATGAGTAGGAGAAACAATCCTACAATAGTGAATTTAATATTAATGTTGTGCTCTTTCACACACACTCAAGTCTATTAACAAAGCAATATGAAATGGAAAAAGGACGTAAGGTTGGTAGTTGGGAGAATTCTAAGGACGTTAAGCTCATTTATAACTGAGATCTCATATACAAGACTTGTGCAACACATTCGTGAGGACTTGTTGAGTGTTTGGGTTCACAACAGGGTCAGATTGTGTTCAAAATGTTCAAATGTGTGTGGATTCCTAAGGAACCAAACTTCTGAGGCCCTAGGTCACTAGACTTACACACTACATAAACTAACTTATGCCAAGAACAACACACACACCCATCCCCGAGGAAGGGCTCTATCCTCCGGCGGGAGGTGCTGCGGATTTTTACAGTAATGAAGTTACATAAAATGTGAAGGAATACTGGGGACCAGAATGTTCAATTGTGTGTGAAATCCTATGGGACTTAACTGCTAAGGTCATCAGTCCCTAAGCTTACACTCTACTTAACCTAAATTATCCTAGGGACAAACACGCACATCCATGCCCGAGGGAGGACTCGAACCTCCCCCAGGACCAGCCGCACAGTCCATGACTGCAACCCCCTAGACCGCTCGGCTAATCCCGCGCGGCTGGGGACCAGAAGTCGCATGTGTGTTACATTCTACTGCATATGTCTCAGTAGTATAGTGCTGTGATGCAATTGGGTCGGCGGAGCACTGAATTATACGACACGGAGGTGAACACGGTGTCACCGACCAGTGGAGGACGTGACAAGAAGCAGCTCCCTGGTCAGTAGGGTGGCAGCATCGAGGGCAGTAATGGGGTCAGTTGCGTCATCCGAGCAACACCAGAATATTCCACCGACCTACTGGGGAGGCTCAAATGGATTCAAATGGCTCTAAGCACTATGGGACTTAACATCTGAGGTCATAAGTACCCTAGACTGAGAACTAATTAAACCTAATTAACCTAAGGACATCACACACATTCATGCCCGAGGCAGGATTCGAACCTGCGACCGCAGCAGCAGCTCGGTTCCCGACTGAAGCACCTAGAACCGCCTGATCACAGCGGACGGTTACTGGGGAAATAATTGTGTTCTGCCTTACGACAGGTCTTGTCATGGGGTAAGCCTCGTCAGAGAGGTCCACCGCATGAGCGACTAGGGAAGTGATTCCAGTGGTGGTTTCCCGTAGCTTTCCACTGATGGTGATGATGAAATGATGATGAGGACAACACAACACCCAGTCCCTGAGCGGAGAAAATCTCCGACCCAGCCGGAAATCGAACTCGGGCCCCTTGGCGTGACAGACCGCCGCGCTGATCACTCAGCTATGGGGGCGGACCGTTACTGTGGAGGAATAACCATAAACATCAGCGGTAGAAAGCCGTATTTAGCGACCGGCAGCCAGCTCGTCATCATTGACCATTGTGAGACGTTGAAATGACGCAGAGGCTTTATCAGTCAGCCTTGCCTCGAGCTCGGAGTTGTCACTGTCATTGCAGTCATCGGAATAGTCACTCTCGCAATACAGGTCGTCACCTAGAAGGCGCCAAAGCGACGCCGCCGCTGTAGTCATCACCCTTACAATCGTCAACGCCATCAGCAGGTAGCCGCCTGTAATGGCAGTCATCGGCTGGCGTGCGTTGTGGTAACTCACTGTCGCCGTAGTCTGGGATGCTGCCTCCACACACGCTGTGACCGTGGCCGGAGCCGGGGGTGGTCGCTAACCTGGGGCGCCGACCTGTCCCACTGTCGTTAACGCCACGCCCACAGCCGCTGTCACAACAGGGGCCGCCGCGGTAGGACCCAGCAAGGCAACAGCGCCGCTGCAAAGGCAGAGCAGCTTCAGTCGCAGCAGCGAGCGCACGTGTGAGCGTCCGCCAGCCTCGTTCGTCACCGCCGAGAATAGTTAAAAGTGAAAGCATGACTCACCTTGACGGCCAACAACCAACGTATTCGGCTGATCAATAAATGTTGCTGTACTGTCATCTGGTGCTATCCATGGACACACCCCCACCATCCTCTTCCCCACGACCAGCATAGGCCCCACGTTCGAATCCGGCGACAGGCTCTGGTGTCCCGTAAGTGATTACAGATTGATCAACACGCGGGTATTGCAGAAATGCTGTGTGAAACCAAATGGGAATCCCTAGGAAAAAGGTGACTGTTTTCGCGAAACGCTTTAGAAAAACTTTAGAGAACCCAAATTTGGCTGCAGAATGATTATACTGCCACCATCGTACATCTCACATAACGACCTCGAAAACAAGATAGGAGAAATTAGGTGTCCTACTGTAACGGGACATCCTCCTCTAGCATTACTTTTCCTCAACAGTAGTTGTCGGTACCACTATTATTTTTCGAATTTTGGACGGGTCAGTATTATCTTTTCTGAAAACTTTCATATAATTTTACACACATTATGTTACATTTCAAGCTAAAATTTATAAAAAGGAGTTATTTTATAATATATTTTAGTTTCAATGTTATAGTCGATACTTCCCAGTTCAGACTCTGCGGTTCAATTTTTTAGAAACATTTGACATTACGAATTATTGGCACACTTAAAAATTCTATTCATAACTATGCAACGCTGTACTATTTATTTCTGGACTCATTTGTGAAATAATAATCAGAATTAATAATGTAACGATAACAAGCACAAATTCATTCGTCAAGAAGAATTGTAAACCCTTTGAAATAGTGTTATTTCCCCAGGCTGAAGGAGTAATAAACATTCCGTCGATGTGATCGGACGTCATTTTTGTGCGAACAGTGTAATTTCGGCTTTGTTAATGTGAAAAAAACAAAATACTTTGTGATATACTGAAACGTGAGAAAATATATATTTACGTAAAAAAAATGCTGCAACAGAATCTTCAGATTTATTAAGTTCAAACCAACTGTGAGGACCTGATGTGACAATTTAAGCTTCAAGTTTCAGACCCCTAGACAAGAAGAACTGGAGCCATCTCAACATAAGATAAGTAAACTAGAACGTTTATTGTAATCTTCGCCCCTCTCAAATCTTCGTAAAAGACTTTAACGTGGACAGTAGATGGAATTAGAAGGAGGGGAGGAGATTACACTACAGAGGCTCCATTTACGAATGGGCCAGGAAATGGAACCAGTAATAGTGGTTGAGGCACCCTCTGTCAGGCACTGTATGGCAGCCTGCGGGTTGTAAGGCAATCAGGAAGTTTTAGTTTGAGGACAATGCTGTAGCATATATGCTATGCACCCTGATTCTGATGCGAGTATGTAGCCGCTGATTTATAGACAAGGGATTAGCATGGCATTCCTGTCTTTCTAACATGTGTGCTGTAAATGCGGAAACGTCAACTCTGACTTCCCAAGCAATAATCCTGACATGCAGGGGCCGCTGTTATGGTTTAACGGACGTGGCATGTTAATTTTAAGGGGTGGTCAGATGCCCTCTCTGTCGCCACCCTGTACCCCCTGGGACGGAATCAATGTGCCCCAGCTGTCTGCGTCTAGTGTAAGCCACGGAATAGTGCGAAAGTTTTTCAAATGTCTGTGAGTCGTGTAACTTAGGCGGAACGTGGGGACCAGCCCGGTATTCACCCAGCAGGATGTGGAAAACCGCCTAAAAACCACATCCAAGCTGTCTGGCACACTGGTCCTCGTCGTTAATCCGCCGGGCGGATTCGATCCGGGGCCGACGTAGCCACCCGAGTCCAGGTAGCAGCGCATTAGTGCCCTCGGCTACCCTGGTAGGTAAATGCGGAAACGTCAACTATGGCGCCATTATTCCTAGATATGTCCAAACACAACCAACGTGCACTTATTGGTTTCTTGGCTGCCGAAGGACGAACACCGGTTGACACCCGACTGAGAATCTTTTGAAAACCACAGTTGTAGAATGGTGTGACATGGAGTGTTGATGCTTCACGATAACGCACGTCCCTTTTCCCCATATCGCAAATGACATAATGCATAAGTTAGCCAACTCATGTGGGAAACACTGGATCATCTGCACTATAGTCCTCTACCTGTGGTATTAGGATACCTTCACTTACTTAAGAAAAGTCTCGAAGTCCGACGATTCCTGTCGTATGGGCATGTGCAGTAGGCATGAAGCAGGGTGCAGTTTTACTACTCGGGTATCTTCAGTCTGGTAAGTCAGTGAGATGAGTGCCACAGTGCTCACATCGATTTTGCCTAGTTGGCACACCGATTCCGGACTGTGTGGGCTCCATACCGAAACTTTTTAATCACCCCTTATATGCTAACGAATTTGGGATATGATATAATATTGGGGTGAAACTGGAACCCTCATATTTATCTTTATGAGTTGGTAACACTGTTTTCTGTTCGTTAGACAACGAAGACGGCTGGCAACCTCAGTATCGCCATGAGGTTTGATAGCGTCAGATGCGTTATTTTTGAGCAAAATGAATTTTCCTATTTTTGTGGTTGCGTACCTTACTTTTGTGAATTTTGTATTCAGTAGTGAACTGATGCCGTCGTATTACAAACTGAAATTAGTAATACAGTGGATAATACTTCGAACAGGCTTTATGAACAGATGCCATGTTAAACGATTCTTCACCTTGTTAATGCAAAAGGAATTTTACAGACAAGGTACAGTTTGGGTAAATCTGGATAAAAGCAATGAGGTAAAACCGGAACTACCTGATATTACTCCACGACTTCGTTACATATAACTTACATATGTGAGATAAGAAGTATGTGCTTCTAACGGCACGCTACTTGTGTATACACGTTACAATAAGTACAATTTAGTAATTACATTCAAAATTTGCAATTATTTTATGTCAATTTTGTCGCTAATTATTTGGTTAATTATCCCTTAATGAAGATGTATATTTACATTTAAGGTGGGGCAATTTATACAGTGCAGGCTCAACAGGTGTGGCTCAACACATATCAGGGAAGAATGGCGATCCACTACCAAAGAGGTCGGTTGTTCAGATTTGCATATGCTGGAACAGCAACAATGCAAAATGACTTATCTGGATTGAAAAGAGGTGGGTATTTTCTCGCTTAATGCGTTTCGCGAAGAGGAATGTACACCATCAGGTACAAGAGAAAGAATAATGCCAGATTCCCAGAATACAACAGAGCCTGTTACCACTTCTTCTCCACACCTTGATCCCTCGACTGAAGGGCAATCACAGACTTCATTCACTGTATCACCAGAGAGTCTAAAGCCAGTTCCTCACTACCAGAGACCATCATAAACCAGATGAAGATGAAAATGCGCAATGATCACGCAGTCTCCTTGCAAAAATGAACTCAAAGCCATTCCCGGTGTGTTAAAAAAGTTGTTGGCCGTGAAAAAAGAGAGTCTGAAGATGTGTGAGGCAAACAGACCTCCTAAAGATGAGAAAGGAACTTGTCTTCTTTCCTAAGAGACCTACCCGGCATCAAGGAAATTAGGTGACTGGCTGAAGTATTCAATGTTCCGGCGTGAAGTCAATCGCCGGTACGCCAGTCGGGAACTTTAGAGGCGAGAGGGTTGTGAGACGCCGTCAGCCAACTGCACGCTGATCGACCCCTCTCCAGGAGGACAACGCGTCAGCAGCGGCGTCTGGGCGAAGAGAACGTAAGCGCTGCACCCGACTGGCCGCAGCCAGTTCTACAGAAGCGTCAAGAGCAGCGACCTGCATAGAAGCATCAACTGCATTACTTCACTTGTATTAGAATTGTTATACTGAAGAGCTTTCTTATTTTGTCTGTGGCCCATTGCTTGCGACACGTCTGTATTTCTCAAAGTATTGTCATTTTCATTTCGTAAAAGAACTCTTCAATACGATTTGCTTAAATTGTTCTTTACCGATCCGAGGAGCAGGTTCTCTAGACACCGCAACTCTGACAACTAGGCAGGATCCAACATTTACAGTGAGAGACGTGGGCCCATGAGGATTGTGCAGGTTGGACTGAAGATGGTTTGCATGAATATCGCCGTGTCCCACGCAGCAGAGGGAAAGTATTACACTGCCCGTTTGTGCCCTACAGAGCACCTGCTTTAACCGCAAGGTGTAGGGTATAACAGTATATTCCACAGTACTGAGTTAAATTACATATAATTTAAACCATCAAAATAAGTACGCATAGTTGAAATACATTGTTCAAGCCTTGTTTATTTTTCAGTACAGTAAATTTGAAGCCCAACAATGAAAACTGTCATTGTTATCTCGATTTCTCCATTGCTACCCGACTGTACGGCAACTTCCTCTATGTAGGTACATACTGATCATATCTTCTGGTAAACCTTCCGGGATGTAAGGTCGTGGTCCATGAAACTCTTCAGCTCCAAACGTTTCGTCCAGAGCTGCGCTGGACATCTTCAGAGGGGTGTTTCTCCTCCGGTGAGTCTTGCCGAAACACCCCTCTGAAGATGTCCAGCGCAGCTCTGGACGAAACGTTAGGAGCTGAAGAATTTCATGGACCACGACCTTACATCCCGGAAGGGTTACCAGAAGATATGTCATCCGGTCGTGAAAGCTTTCATACATACTAATCAGCCTGAACATTATGACCACCTGCCTGATGGCCGATATGTTCACCTTCGGCGCGGATAAAACCGGCGACGCGTCATTGCATGGGATCAATGAGGTCTTTGTACTCGTTGAAGGGAATTGGTACCACATTTGTACAAAGTCATCTAACTCCAGTAAATTCCAGAGAGGAGACCGATAAGCTCTAAGGCCACGTTCAGTCACATGCCAGATGTCTTGGATCGGTTTCAGATCTGGGGAGTTGGGGAGGGGGGGGGGCATCAACTGGAACTCAGCACTGTATTCCTCGGACCACTCCATCACACTCCTCGCCTTGTGACATGGCGCATTATCTTGGTGAAAAACGTCAATGCTATCGGGAAATATGACTTCTATGAAGGGCTGTACATGGTCTGATGATCACGTGGCCATTTCAGTCCTAGTTGCCGATGTCGTGGGGTTAACGTTGGCACATACACCAATCGTCGGTGCCGATGCCCATTGTTAGTAGTGTTCGGTGCACTGTGTGTTCAGACACACTTGTTCTCTGTTCAGCATTATGGTCTGATGTTAGTTCTGCCACATTTCGCCACCTGTCCTGTTTCACCTGTGCCCTAGACTACAACTTCCGGCATCTGTAATGACCCAAGATGTCTGGACATGGACTCATATCGAGATGAAGACACACACCACAGCACTCCTCGAACACCCGATAAGTCGTGAAGTTTCCAAAAACTAGTGCAGAGACTCCAGTCCATAAAAATCTCCCCCCGAAGAAATTCAGACGTAACACGCGCCTTCCCCATCCAAACACGGACAGTACACTCGCTGATACTACATGCACTGTGCGTGTGTCTGTCTAGCAGTCATTCCTCGCCATGTGACGCTGCCTGCGGATCGATGGGCTCGTACCTATGGTACGCTGGTGGTCACAATGTGTTGAATGATCAGTGTAAGCAGGCACATGGATAGCATTTCAACGCAATCACGCGCAACAGCATTCAGTTAATCATTACAATACTGTTGGCTGTTTATGAGAACATAGTATTTTGCCTCAAGTACGAAGGAGAAACGTCTTCCACTACTTCTCGCAATGAGAATGCATCCTATCGAGGCACTTCATACTGTCATTCGAATTTAGAATCCGTGGACGTCTCAGCGGCATGCAGGATGTCAGTAGATTCACGCGCCTAACGCCCAAAAGCGCAAACATTTTATTCGCTCTGCTGTATTGGATCGTACATCCATGTCACCTACCGTGACTCAGTAAATGGACATCTTGGTAGCATAACAAGTGTCCATACGGCAAAGCAAGGACATTTGGACAAGCATGGACTGGCATCACGGCGACCACTGTTGTGACTTCCGTTGATGCTGCAACGAATAGAGGCGCTCCATCGTTGGTGCGATCCTCGACAACATTCGGCGCAAGAATGACACCACGTCGTTTCTTGAGACGAGTCCTGCTTCTACATGCAGCATCATGAAGGACGAATCCGTTTATGGAGGCTCCGAAAAGAACGAACATTGCCAGATTGGGTTCGTCATCGCCATATGGGACCATCACCTGGCGTGAAGGAGTGGGGAGCCCTCAGGAACATAGAACGATGATTGGTGATTCGCAGAGCTGAAAATTTGAACTGTGGACCTTGTATTTCTGACAGCTTATGCCAGTGGTTTTATACTGTTCAAATGGTTCAAATGGCTCTAAGCGCTATGGGACTTAACATCTGAGGTCATCAGTCCCACAGACTTAGATCTACGTAAACCTAACAAACCTAAGGATATCATACGCGTCCATGCCCGAGGCAGGATTCGAACCTGCGACCGTAGCAGCCACGTGGTTCCGGACTGAAGCGCCTAGAACCGCTCGGACACAGCGGCCGGCGCTGTGTCCTGCCTTCAGGGTCTCCATGCCGTTATCATTGAACAATACTAGACTGCATGCTTCCATGTCGTCACGACCGACCTCGTTACGAACGGTCCTCGACTGTTGGCCTGGCCTGCACGTTTGCACAGGTCTCTCACCAGCTGAAAACATCTGGCACTCCATCATTCGTCAGGCCCTACGGTTGTTGAACTCTTTCACGCAGTTGAAGGAGCATTGAATGACGTAATCATCATCCATCAACCTAGAGTTCGAGCCGGCCGAAGTGGCCGTGCGGTTAAAGGCGCTGCAGTCGGGAACCGCAAGACCGCTACGTTCGCAGGTTCGAATCCTTAGGTTAGTTGGTTTAACTAGTTCTAAGTTCTAGGGGACTAATGACCTCAGCAGTTGAGTCCCATAGTGCTCAGAGCCATTTCAACCATTTGAACCTAGAGTTCGAGTCGATGAGCAGTAGGGTTAGAGCCGTTATTGCTGCTATAGGTGGCATGTCTGTGCACTGAAATTTCCTCCCTATGTACCTCCTATGCACCTACAATTTTAACCGAGTGTTCTTCGTATTTTACTATAGACTCACAATAAGTAAAATTTCTTTCTTTGCTGTTCTTCCTGGTTTTGCAACAATTTCAATGGCCACCAGCGTATTTCTGCCATGAGTTCACTTCCGACCAAGATCATGGGCTTATCCCTTGAGATAGCTTGTTTCCTCAAAAAACTGACAGACAAAAAAAGGGGAAAAATAATAAATTTTGGCGCTCGCGCACATGTGTGTGTGTGTGTGTGTGTGTGTGTGTGTGTGTGTTGTTTATAGTGTGACAAGAGCAGCCTTCAAGTGTTGGGAGAGACAGACGGACGGTCGTGTGCCTGGTGTTATCTCCCTCAGGACAATAACGCGCCCTATACAAGCCACACCGGGAATGCTACGTACGCGCCTGTAAGCACGCTACCTGCACACATTACTCCCCCACACATTACGACGCGTCAGCCGCATGCGGTGCTGCATCCGTGCCCCTGCACCCGTCGCCCGTTGCTGTATTTTGACAACACGTCCGCCGCGTCTCGGCTTCAATGTGTTAAACTGCTATTGCTAAATGTGGTGGGGTGGAGGAGAGAAGGGCTGAGATGCAGAGAGAGGGAGAGAGTGGGGAGGGAGGACCAGGAATAGAAGGGCAGATGAGATCATCCGCTCGATGTAGAGGACAGATAAAGGGGGTGGGGGACAGACAGGAAGGCTTGCTTCCTAAGTGTTCCCTTTTTACTCCCCACCACGTCACTCCCTCTTCACTGTACTACGGTTCTTTCACGTCACGCGCGCCATTCTTTTCATGAATACATTTCGGAGAAGAGTGTTTTATAAATTCAGACTGCGTAAACCAATCATATCAGTCGATATTCAAATTTATGAATTTCATTTCGGCAGTGGCTCAATCGATTTTCATTGTCTGTTTGGTGAAACTGCCGCTCACAAGCATCAAAATGAAAAAAAAGGGCAGAAACGCTGTCTGAATACAGAAAAGCTACTTCCTTGACAATGTCTAGAAACTTTCCATATCGAGGACAACGTACATTTTTTTCTATATTTACTCAACATATGTAAAATCACACACGTTAGCTTCGAATGTGGTCTAAAACGTAGTTTGTAAAAATAAAACGCAGAAAATATCTGTGGTGATTCTGCACTAAATTAATAAAACTTCGACGAAAAAACTGCTGCACTTCGTCAAGATAGATACCTCACAACCGAAGTCTGTATTTTACAGACGAAAAGTCTAGCTTGGATATATTACAACACATTTTATCTTGTCAAAACTTTTGAAACAAGTTGAAATAAGTAAGATCTCATACAACAACCTAAAATGTACTACAGCAATATAAGTAATACACAACGATTATGAGAAAGGAATAAAACATAGAGAAAGTCATCTGTCACTACCTATCTTAATACTGGGACACTGGACGAGATTTTCGTAAACTACGTGGAAATTTTCTTAACACCCACCATTTTTTTTTCATTTTTACTGGAACAGCCCCTGATATGGGTTGGGGGAATGCATTATTAGGGAGGAGAGATTTTAATGATTCATAAAAACCACTTCAACTGCATTATTACATATTTATTGTGTTACGACCCGTTTCGTTTCTTTCAAATGGTTAAAATGGTTCAAATGGCTCTGAGCACAATGGGACGTAACTTCTGAGATCATCAGTCCCCTAAAACTTAGAAATACTTAAACCTAACTAACCTAAGGACATCACACACATCTATGCCCGAGGCAGGATTCGAACCTGCGACCGTAGCGGTCTCGCGGTTCCAGACTGTAGTGTCTAGAACCGATCGGCCACTCCGGCCGGCTTCGTCTCTTTGAATATCTTCAGGTTGCAGAGTTGTGCTGCTGTCACTGCATAAACGGGTTTCTTATATTATGTACCGTCAAAGACCAAATCCACGAAATAGGACAGTAAACATCGTGCTGAGCGCTCGGCGGTGGTATGGCGAGCAGACAGGGCATATTGCGTACGGTACGCATGATTTCTCTGAATCGGTAAATCCGGTGGAAGTTTCTCAATTAATCTTACATCTTGTCTCCTTCACTAAGCGAAACGTGTGAACCTTTTCCATAACCAAACTAATCGTCATTTAACAGATCACCAGTGTTATTTTTTTCGCTCTAATATACAGGGTGTCCCAGCTATCTTGTCCACCCAAAATATCTCTGGAACAATAACAGCTATTGGAAAACGACTTTCACCGGTATCAACGTAGGGCTGGGGCCCATGAATGTACATATTTGGAAACATTCTGAAACGAAAGCAAATGTATTTTTTAACACAAACTTATGTTTTTTTAAATGGACCTCCATTATTTTTTCTTCAGCAATCAATAGCATGACAAAGCACATACACAATGGCGTTGATTGCATCGCAATATTCCCATTACATCCCGAGATATTGAGACGCGAAGTTGACGCTTGAAACACCCGACAAGCGCTGCTAGCGCACGTCCTGAGGCTCAGGCGTGAACCCCATGCTGCCCGTAATCGCGATGTTACTGACATGCGTAATCACGCTTCCATACTTATCAAGAGGTCCGAAACGAATAATACGGTCTGCTGCCATCCTGCATTAACGTCGTACATTCCAGCAGGTACTTATCTCATAGGCTAGGGGTGATGCGGTTCTGTAACATGACAGGCACAATGGGTCATATAACGCATTAGATAAACCTTATTTTGGGTGTGCAGGATAAATAAGACAACCTGACAGCTGTACACCGATCGGTACTGGTTCATATTGTGTACGTAGACACGTAAAACGTGCAAGAGGGAAACCATTATGTGCTTTTTTGAGAGTTGATGGCAGCAGACCGTATTAATTGTTTCGGACCTCTTGATAAGTATTGAGGTGTGATTACACATGTCAATCACATCGCGATTACGGGCAGCATGGGGTTCACGCCTGAGCCTCAGGACGTGCGCCAGCAGCGCATTTCGGGTGTTTCAAGCGTCAACCTCGCGTCTCAATATCTCGGGATGTAATGGGAATATTGCGATGCAATCAACGCCATTGTGTATGTGCTTTGTCATGCTATGGATTGCTGAAGAAAAAATATAGGAGGTCCATTTAAAAAAACATAAGTTTGTGTTAAAAAACACATATTCTTTCGTTTCAGAATGTTTACAAATATGTAGATTCATGGGGCCCAGCCCTACATTGATACCGGTGAAAGTCGTTTTCCAATAGCTGTTATTGTTCCAGAGATATTTTGGGTGGACAAGATAGCTGGGACACACTGTATATGTTTCTAGTCAGCAAATTGTACACATTACCTGCTAAGCTGATTGTGCGATAATCCTCAGAAATATCTTAATTGTGTGCGTGATTTCCTCCCGATAGTCTACGGTACGTCAACAATTTAATAGATTCCAAACACGATCCGTAATCATCGTTTCGGTTTAATTACCCTAATTGATTTTATAAATTCCGAAGGATTGTTATTTATTTTTTCTGCCTTTCTTAATCTCGGAGCGCTGCGTCCCTAGGAAGTGTGGTACAGCTTGCTCCGCCTCAGCACTGTCCCCGAGGGTGCGGCTTTCAGTGCAGGGAACGGGTGAAAGTCCGGTGGCTTAAGATCGTCACTGCAGTTCGAGTCATCCAATATCTCCCATCCGATGCTCCTGTGTCAGCATTACTGTGTGTATGTCGTCCACCAGCACAACACCTGCACTCAAGAGCTCTGGTCTCTTTTGCTTAATGGCCGACCAGAGTTTGTTGATGGTGTCGTGGTAGCACGACTCACTGATGGTGCCTCAGTCACCTCGGGCATGCCGGTCTTCTGCTGTTCTCACCCCTTCAGCGTTCAGCGCATGTGCCATTCCTCCATCGCTGCTGCCTCTTCCGTCACAGGACTGGCAACGGCTGTTGATTTATATGACGTTTGTTTATGTCGTCTGGTGTATCACCCTATCCTTCAAAAACAATGACTAAACTACTTTCCGAATGTCCCTGTCTGTGTGTGCCCACTTTCTATGAGTGTCGCTTCCAGGTGAACGTCTTGCTGCGGTATTTATTATTTCAGCATCGACAGCCTTAGAGGGCACATCATCATTTCTCAGTACTTCAGCATTCCTCTTCCTTCCACAGTGAGTCTTTTGGACGATTCTCTCAAACTTCAACCTACTCTTCATACTATTAAATAGTAATCTGAGCCTGAACCTGTTTCTGAGTAACCCTTAAATGCAATATCTAGTGTCGGAATCTGTCTCTCTAATATGTAATTCACACGATCCTTGTAAGGAGTTGCAAGTCCAGCTGTAATTACTAAACGAAAAACGTTCGTGAATCAGACGCTTGTGGTATCATTTTTGGTACCTACTCCGCCCCAACACGCAGTTCCAGAAATGAAAGCGTGAAAATAATCACAATTTGTATTATTTGCTAGACACGTAACACCACGCTCCCCCTCTAACAGCCAACTTAATGAACTCACTACCTGATATTCAAAAATCTGCACTTTTAAACAGTTAATAAGTAATTTGTAAATTTACGCTATGTTTAATTGTTTTGAATTTTCGCTCAGATACTGCGCCGCTGGGGCTCTGGAATTTAACGAACTTGACTGCACAGCACGCCACGCGGAACTGACACCCATGGAAAGTAAGTCTCAGTTCTTACTAAAATACTCGACATATCCGTAGGTGTCACCTACGGCTAGTCACATCCCTTTATGGATTAATCTGATTCTCCAAAGAGCAATATAACACAATCTTAATAAAAGTGATTAGTTTCCAGGCTGTACGACATCGAGTCACGAAAGCTCGCCACGGAATTCCAGAGACGAAGACGAGGAATCAATTCCCTGTATGAAAGGGAGCGAAAGATATCTTCTCTGATTGGCCGGACAGACTACTAAACTACAGCCAATCAGCCCACTATTGCAACTCATACTACCCGATAATCTCCCCCATTCTGACCATTTCCAGTTCCCAACGCAATTTACACACAAACTCCATATTAATCAATCCCAGTAAAAATAACCACATATTTACCCACCTGAACGAAC
This sequence comes from Schistocerca serialis cubense, assembly GCF_023864345.2. Classification (NCBI taxonomy): domain Eukaryota; kingdom Metazoa; phylum Arthropoda; class Insecta; order Orthoptera; family Acrididae; genus Schistocerca; species Schistocerca serialis. The sequence goes on along the minus strand of NC_064639.1, from coordinate 1,145,522,728 downwards.
GAACCAAACATTAGCTTACAAAAGTAGCTTGAGCATCACACACAAGCCAACATATGGACCTTTTCGACCGAAGAAATTTATAAAAATATACATTTCATAAAATTTTAAAATTATGCTGTGGCGTTGTATTTATGTCGGCTCGATGGTGATGGTTGTCCCAGTCTGGTTGACATGGAACAGTGTCCGTCGATCGCTTGGTTGATTGGTTTCAGACACTGTCTCTCTTAGACTGGTCTCAGCGTATCGATGGAGCAGCACTCCGGAATGTGTAAGCAGCCCTTGTTTAAATTCGAAGCACTGTTGTTCGAAGTCTGTCGGTCTTCTTTACTTCGAACCCACAGCGACTGCACCACTCGGTACCGCAACAATTAACCAAATATGCTTCGTGTGTTCGCGACAGTCTGATAAGCTTACGAGAACTTAATAACTGTAGTTCTTATGCCCGGTTTGCGAATGAGTGTTCAAACGCAGATAATAGGATATCTTGAATTATAAAGTCCATCACTGAAGCCGATGCCACATCATAGTTCTGCGAGGATGTTGATTTATTAATTACTATAGCGTCGTCAAGGCGTCGCTACGGTGTTAATTTTTAGCCACGTACTACTTATTACAATCTTCAGAAAGACTCACGAAGTAGTTAGGCTATATTTTTTTTTATTGCAACGAAAAGCTCATATTAACATTGAATCAATAACAACAGAACTATTAGATATAATCAAAGAATGAACAATCGGTCCCTGGTGCGCGCCGCCACGGAATAATGAAATCCTTCACTGTGCGTCTGCGGATGTTCTGCTGGCGACTCCCACACAGCCCCCCTCCGATAGAGCGGAGCTCCGGGAATGTAGGGGTATTTATATTTCATCCGACGCCCAGCTCTTGTGTGTACTGACGGCATTGGTTGAACTTCTTCAGCTTCTGTTGCTGGTAGTGACGGTACCGCTTCCTCTTGTGGTGTTGAGGTGGTGTCATCCGGGTCCAGTGGTGTGGAAGGTGGCACTTGGTGCCTGACCTCTGTGTCCTCTTCAGTCGGTAACATATGTGCAGGTTTGAGCCGTCCCAATGATACCACTTGACTCTATCCATTTAGATCTATCTGCACGGTATGTTCATCCTGTGAGAGCACTCTGTAAGGTCCAGAATATGGAGGCTGCAGCGGTGACTTGACAGCGTCCGTCCGTATCATCACATGTGTACATGAGCGTACATCTTTGTGCACGAACGTATTTACCGCTCCGTGTCTCGAGACAGGAGATGGGCGAAGTCTGGCCATATGCTCGCGTACCATTTGCAATGTAAACAGCAATTCGGTCTGTCGTGCCCCTTCTTTATCGGCGAAGAATTCTGCAGGCAGTCGTATGGGTTCACCATAAACCAATCCGTTTTCAATGCTGTGCGTAGGCCAAACAAAACTAGTGGTAACTCTGACGATCAAGATTGTGCATGGCACATTAATGCAGATTTTAATGTTCTATGCCAGCGTTCCACCATCCTATTGCTTGCTGGGTGGTACGCTGTAGTGCGATGATGTAGGAACCCGCAGAGGTTGGCCAATTCTGAGAACAGCGTCGATTCAAATTGACGCCCCTGGTCTGTGCTGACAAGTAAAGGGCAGCCGAAACGTCCGATCCGAGATGAAAGAAATACGCGTGCCACCGTTTCTGCTGAAATATCCGATAACGGAATCGCCTCTGCCCATCTGGTGAAGCGGTCCACCGCAGTGAGGAGATAACGGTATCCTTCCGACGGCAAAAGCGGTCCCGCGATGTCCAGGTGCTCATGTATGAAACGTTGTGTGGTGAGTGGGAAGTTTCCTACCGCTTAGTAAACGTGTCGTCCCACCTTGGCCCTCTGACAGTCCAGGCACGTTCTTGCCCAGTTACGGCAGTCTCTGTTTATACCGGGCCACTCGAATCTGTCTGTCATTAGTTTGACACTGGCGTTTATTCCCGGATGAGCCAGTTCATGGATGCTATGAAATAATTGTCGTCGTAATCTCTCAGGTACGAACGGTCTCGGTTTTCCTTGCGATACGTCACACCAAACTCGGAAGTGTTCACCCGTAGGTTGTATTTGCTGCAAGCGTAACCCGGACATACTATCACGAGAGAATTTAGCAAGTTGCTGGTCGGTTTCCCGTGCTGCAGCTATTTCCTTGTAGTCAATAGTCTGAGAGATTGTTTCCAACCTAGACAGGAAATCTGCCACGACGTTCTCAGCTCCTTTTATGTGCTGCAGGTCTGTCGAAAACTGGTCGATAAACTCGAGTTGTCTAAATTGTCGTGGTGGGAAACCATTCTTGTTCTTACTGAAGGCGAAGGTAATTGGCTTGTGGTCTGTGAAAACAGTGAATGATTTGCCTTCTACTTGAGGTCGGAAACGTCTGATGGCTTCATAAATTGCCAATAGCTCCCTATCATACGCACTCCATTTTGCTTGTGATGATATAAGCTTGCGGGAGAAGAAGCCTAGGGGCTGCCAATTGTTTCCCACCTTCTGGTGTGGAGCTGCACCTATTGCCTGCTGGCTCGCATCCACAAAAATTGCCAGTCGAGCTTGAGGAACTGGATGTGCCAACATTATTGCCTGACGTAGACAGGTTTTGATCTTGTCGAATGCCATCTGCATCTCTGATGTCCGCAGAAAAGGCCGTTTGCCTACTGCATCCTTGCCGACTAGTACTGACGTCAAAGGTGCTTGAATGGCCGCCGCATTAGGCAGATGTTGTCTGCAGAAGTTAACTGCTCCAAGAAACCGGCGTAGTTGGCGATAGTCGATGGGGCGAGTCATCTCTTCGATAAGGTAGAGTTTGTCTTGCAGTGGACTGATACCGGCTGCTGTCACTGAGTAGCCGGCCGGAGTGGCCGAGCGGTTCTAGGCGCTACAGACTGGAATCACGCGAGCGCTACGGTCGCAGGTTCGAATCCTGCTTCGAGCATGGATGTGTATGATGTCCTTAGGTTAGTTAGGTTTAAGTAGTTCCAAGTTCTAGGGGACTGAAGTTAAGTCCCATAGTACTCAGAGCCATTTGAACCATTTTTTTGTCACTGAGTAGCCCAAGAATGGCACCTGACGTCGTCGGAGTAAACACTTTGATTCATTGACCGAAATGCCACATGCCTCAATACGTTGGTAAACAGTCCTCAGATGTAGTTCGTGCAATTCCTCAGACAACGAAAAAACCAAGATGTCGTCGAGGTACGCGAAGCAATGTGGTAAACCTTTGAGCATTTCGTCAATGAAACGCTGCCAAGTTTGTGCCGCAATTTTTAAGCCGAACGGCGTACAGAGGTATTCGAATGAATCGAATGGTGTCGTGACAGCCGTCTTCGGTAAATCAGCAGGTGCGACCGGTCTCTGGTGATACGCTTTTTTGCAGTCAGTGACACTAAAAATGGTCGCGCCTGCAAGTGCGTGCGTAAAATCCCTGATATGTGGTTTCGGATAACGATCGGGAATGGTACGACTACTTAGTGCCCTGTAATCTCAGCATGGTCTCCAAGTCCCATCTTTCTTTTTTACGAGGTGAAGTGGCGATGACCGCGGACTGTCGGATCTACGGACGATTCCCGAGCGTAATAATTCTTCGAACTCTGCCTTCGCTGCAGCAAAACGATCCGGAGCTACCCGGCGTGGGCATTGAGACACTGGTTGACCGGGTGTAGTCCTGATGTGATGTACCGTATTGTGCTTTATTGTCTGCCCACCAGACATTGATTCGCAGTTTGCTACTTGTCTGCACACAGACGTGGACATAGGGCTTCGTCCTAGGGTGCCTCCAATGCACTGTGTCCCCCGTCGAATGCTCACTGAGCTAATAGACACCTCACGTGCATAATGAAACAAGAAATCTGCACCCAATATTGAGTCTGACACATCGGCAATTACGAAAGTCTATGGTAAACTTTCACGGAACCCGAGGTCTACATCTATCTGACGTTTTCCATAAGTCGCTATCGACGTCTGGTTTGCCGCTGTGAGTTTCGACTCAGATGGAGGGAGCTTCACATCACAGTTTCTAACAGGCAATGCACTAACGTCCCAACCTGAGTCGACTATGTAAGCACGGCCGGACTTAACGTCTGTAACAAACAGCCGATGGGACGGGGAAGGTAAGGAAGAAAGGTTACTCACCCGTAACTGCCCCTCGTCGATCTCACCTCGTAAGAGTAGGCGCTGGTGCTCCGAACTCGCGACCGGCGGCGCCTAACGCCCCCCCGCTATCTTTGTGGCTGTCTTGCCTCCGAGCAACGTCGATATCTGCTGCTTCAATCCGCCAACTTGTTTTCGTAGGTCATCCAGTTGCTGAGAAGCGTCCGGCTGTTGGCGTCGTTGTATCGCCGCCGTTTCCTGTGAGTCTGACTGTTGTGTCCGAACACCGTCGACGTATACGCTGCGTCTAACGAGGTGTAGACCTTGTCGGATAATGAGATCAACGACGAGATATCTTGTGCGTCTGAGAGCGCCACAGCCGTTCTAGCTGCCTCTGGCAACTGCACACCCCATACACCTTGCAGTGTTGTATCTGGCAACTCGGTGTCGTTGACTGAACTTCGCAGGTGCCGCCAAAATTCCGAAGGTGACTTATCTCCTCTCTTTTCGCCGTGCAATACTTGCTGGATACGTTGTTCCACCGGCCGACGTAGTCGCTCAGTGAGTAACTGCTTAAAACGCGTATACTTTTGCGTGGCGGGCGGGCGAAGTATTATATCTGCGCTGATCGTTGCTGTTTTATTAGCAAGCGCACTAACGGCGATCATAAATTTTGTCTCTTCGTATACAATGCCATGCTGCTGGAAAGTCAGATCAAGCATTCCATGCCACAGTTCAGGTTTATCAGGTATGAACTGCGGTGGGTATAATTTCATCTTGCTACTGATCTCTGTTGAAAGGCCGTTACATGATTCAACACAGCGTTTTCTTGTTCTTCAATGTCGCGTCGTAATTCCTCAATGTTCTTTAGCTAAACGTCGCGCCGATCCGTAACACTCTGTGTGCCGCGCGGACTCGCCGATCTCCTGGTGGACGAAATTGAACTGGGCTGCCTTTGTTCGTCTACAACGAAACTCTTTATACGGGGTCACCACTTTAGCCACGTGCTACTTATTACAATCTTTAGAAAGACTCACGAAGTAGTTAGGCATAATATTTTATTTTTTTATTGCAACGGAAAGCTCATATTAACATTGAATCAATAACAACAGAACTATTATATATAATCAAAGAATAAACAATCTGTCGCTGGTGCGCGCCGATACAGAATAATGCTATCCTTCACTGTGCGTGTACGGATGTTCTGCTGGCGACTCCCACAAATTCAACAACTTATACGACGTAATTCCAGAGATAAAATACTCTTCTGACAACATACAGAAAGCGTCGTATTTCGGTGTAAACTTGCTGTTCAATGTTAATAAAATCACTAAACCACCTTTAACTTCTGCGTTCTCTCAATTACACGGTAAATTTCCATTAAACGTCGTAGCCGACACGAAGCATTAAGGCTATATTGGAGCTTTCTGAACTTCGTAATTATTTAAACCTGCACTGAAAACACACCGATCTGTCATTGAGAGTCTTGAATCTATTTGCATCAGCGATTCTGACATTGACTACAGCTTCCGACAATACGGGGTAACTGTAATTTCTTCGTGATCACGCGTAGCTGTTTCCTACTCAAGGCTATTAATAGAGTTTATTGGTATATTGCTGTGCCCTTCGATGTTCGTGACAATCACAGAACACGAAGGCTAAGTCCCAGCGTTAATCAGGTATCACACGATTTAGTTTTCTTTCACATATAATAACTGCTCCGTTGTCTGGCTAAACTGAAAATGTTATTTTCCTTCAGTTCCAATTTCTGACTAGTACGTCAAGTCGACACTGGAAAACTTTTAAAACTTCAAATCGGTTTGAAACAATCTAGTAGCGTTCAATAGGCTTACTACTATTGCAACGCCTACAAGAGAGACTGAATTAGCATCTCCATTGCAGTGTTACATTCTAGTCGCAGCGAACTTACAGCTCGATGCGGCTACAACTCTCTTCTAGGCTAAATGTTATCTCTGATCTATTTATGGTCTGGGCTTTAATCTTCGTAAAGAATATATTATGAATTATTTATTTAAAGTTTCAGGCTACGTATCATCTGATAGTATTTCATTTAGTCCTATCTTTATAATAAACGTTGTTGTTGTGGTCTTCAGTCCTGAGACTGGTTCGATGCAGCTCTCCATGCTACTCTATCCTGTGCAAGCTTCTTCATCTCCCAGTACCTACTGCAGCCTACATCCTTCTGAATCTGCTTAGTGTATTCATCTCTTGGTCTCCTTCTAAGATTTTTACCCTCCATGCTGTCCTCCAATACTAAATTGGTGATCCCTCGATGTCTCAGAACATGTCCTACCAGCCGATCCCTTCTTGTAGTCAAGTTGTGCCACAAGCTCCTCTTCTCCCCAATTCTATTCAATACCTCCTCATTAGTTATGTGATCTACCCATCTAATCATCAGCATTCTTCTGTAGCACCACATTTCGAAAGCTTCTATTCCCTTCTTGTCTAAACTATTTATTGTCCACGTTTCACTTCCATACATGGCTACACTCCATACAAATACTTTCAGAAACGACTTCCTGACATTTAAATCTATACTCAATGTTAACAAACTTTTCTTCTTCGACTTCCTGACATTTAAATCTATACTCAATGTTAACAAACTTTTCTTCTTCAGAAGCGCTTACCTTGCCATTGCCAGTCTATATTTTATATCCTCTCTACTTCGACCATCATCAGTTATTTTGCTCCCCAAATAGCAAAACTCCTTTACTACTTTAAGTGTCTCATTTCCTAATCTAATTCCCTCAGCATCACACGACTTAATTCGACTACATTCCATTATCCTCGTTTTGCTTTTGTTGATGTTCATCTTATACCCTCCTTTCAAGACACTGTCCATTCCGTTCAACTACTCTTCCAAGTCCTTTGCTGTCTCTGAGAGAATTACAATGTCATCGGCGAACCTAAAAATTTTTATTTCTTCTCCATGAATTTTAATACCTGCTCCGAATTTTTCTTTTGTTTCCTTTATTGCTTGCTCAATATACAGATTAAATAACATCAGAGAGAGACTACAACCCTGTCTCACTCCCTTCCCAACCACTGCTTCCCTTTCATACCCCTCGACTCATATGACTGCCATCTGCTTTATGTACAATAGCCTTTCGCTCCCTGTATTTTAACCCTGCCACCTTTAGAATTTGAAAGAGAGTATTCCAATCAACATTGTCAAAAGCTTTCTCTAAGTCTACAAATGCTAGAACCGTAGGTTTGCCTTTCCTTAATCTTTCTTCTAAGATACGTTGGAGGATCAATATTGCCTCACGTGTTCCAACATTTCTACGGAATCCAAACTGATCTTTCCCGAGGTCGGCTTCTATCGGTTTTTCCATTCGTCTGTAAAGAATTCGGGATAGTATTTTGCAGCAGTGACTTATTAAACTGATAGTTCGGTAATTTTCACATCTGTCAACACCCGATTTCTTTGCGATCGGAATTATTATATTCTTCTTGAAGTCTGAGGGTATTTCGCCTGTCTCATACATCTTGCTCACCAGATGGTAGAGTTTTGTCAGGACTGGCTCTCCTAAGACTGTCAGTAGTTCTAATGGAATGTTGTCTACTCAGGGGGCCTTGTTTCGACTCAGGTCTTTCAGTACTTTGTCAAACTCTTCACGCAGTATGATTTCTCCCATTTCATCTTCATCTACATCCTCTTCTATTTCCATAATGTTGTTCTCAAGAACATCGCCCTTGTATAGACCCTCTATATACTCCTTCCACCTTTCTGCTTTTCCTTCTTTGCTTAGATCTGTGTTTCCATCAAAGCTCTTGATATTCACGAAAGTGGTTCTCCTTTTTCCAAAGGTCTCTTTAATTATCTTGTAGGCAGTATCTATCTTACCCCTAGTGAGATAAGCCTCTACATCCTTACATTTGTCCTCTAACCATCCCAGCTTAGCCATTTTGCACTACCTGTGGATATCATTTTTGAGACGTTTGTATTCCTTTTTGCCTGCTTCATGTAGCGTATTTTTATATTTTCTCCTTTCATCAATGAAATTCAACATATCTTCTGTTACCCAAGGGCTTCTACTAGCCCTCGTCTTTTTACCTATTTGATCCTCTGACGGCTTCACTATTTCATCCCTCAGAGCTACCCATTCTTCATCTACTGTATTTCTTTCCCCCATTCCTGTCATGAAACTGTGTACAACCTCTGGTACTTTCAGTTTATCCAGGTCCCATCTCCTTAAATTCCCACCTTTTCGCAGTTTAATCTACAGTTCATATCCAATAGATTGTGGTCGGAGTCCACATCTGCCCCAGGAAATGTTTTACAATTTAAAACCTGGTTCCTAAATCTCTGTCTTACCATTATATAATCCATCTGATACCTTTTAGTATCTCCAGGGTTCTTCCATGTATACAACCTTCTTTCATGATTCTCGAACCAAGTGTTAGCTATGATTAATTTATGCTCTGCGCAAAATTCTACCAGGCGACTTCCTCTTTCATTTCTTAGCCCCAATCCATATCCACCTACTATGTTTCCTACTCTCGCTTTTCCTACTCTCGAATTCAAGTCAACCACGACAATTAAATTTTCGTCTCCCTTCACTACCTGAATAATTTCTTTTATCTCATCATACATGTTATCAATTTCTTCGCCATCTGCAGAGCTAGTTGGCATATGAACTTGTACTACTGTAGTAGGCATGGGCTTCGTGTCTATCTTGGCCACAATAATGCGTTCACTATGCTGTTTGTAGTAGCTTACCCGCACTCCCATTTTTTTATTCATTATTAAACCTACTCCTGCATTACCCCTATTTTATTTTGTATTTATAACCCTGTGTTCACTTGACCAAAAGTCTTGTTCCTCCTGCCACCGAACTTCAGTAATTGCCACTATATCAACTCTCACCTATCCATTTCCCTTTTTAAGTTTTCTAACCTACCTGCCCGATTAAGGGATCTGACATTCCACGATCCGATCCGTAGAAGGCCAGTTTTCTTCCTCCTGATAACGACATCCTCTTGAGTAGTCCCCACCTGGAGATCCGAATGGAGAACTATTTTATCTCCGGAGTAATTCACCCAATAGGACGCCATCATCATTTAATCATACAGTAAAGCTGCATGCCCTCGGGTTAAATTACAGCTGTAGTTTCCCCTTGCTTTCAGCCATTCGCAGTACCAGAACAGCAAGGCCATTTTGGTTAGTGTTACAAGGCCAGATCAGTCAATCATCCAGACTGTTGCCCCTGCAACTACTGAAAAGGCTGCTTCCCGTCTTCAGGAACCACACGTTTGTCTGGCCTCTCAACAGATACCCTTCCGTTGTGGTTGCACCTACGGTATGGCTATCTGTATCGTTGAGGCAGGCAAGCCTCCCCACCAACGGCAGTGTCAATGGTTCATGTTAGTTACACGGTATTCCTGTTAGTCAAACTTGCAATAGTGTTAATTTAGTTATCAGTAGCTTCTGTCAATCTCAGGATAACAAATTTTGCTTTTTCTTTTACTACCAAAGTGCTTTCATTAGAGTTTCCATATTTGGGGTTTTACAATGCCCAAGACTTCCGGCATAAGAAGTTGCTCTCATTCTACCAAAGGGCTTGCCAAAGAGGGCGGACGAGCGGACAGAGTTTCAGGGGGTTCCCTTGTCCCAGGGGTGGTAAACTGACCCTAAGGGTGGAAGAATCAACAATGATCAACGGCATGAGGATGTAGAAGGCAATCGAAACCACAGCGTTAAAGACACGTAACGCGTATCCACAGGACATGTGGCTTGTAATTCAAAAAGTGTCACGATGATCTCTCCATTGGCAACAGATTCTTAAATATCTCCCTATCCGGATCTCAAGGTGAGGACTACAAAGAGGGAGGTGACCATGAAAAAAAGATTGAATAATCAATGGAAGGATAACGTTCTACCAGTCGGGGAAACTAGAAACTCTGAAATGGGAAACGCAAGGGCACAATCTAGCTATAGTAGGGGGCAGCGAAGTGAAATTGGTAGAAGGCAAGGATTTCTGGTCATATGAGTATAGAGTAATATCAACAGCAATAGCAAATGCTCATAACGGGAGTAGGATACGTTATGAATATGAAGGTAGTGCAGAGAATGCGTTACTGTTAACAGTTCAGTGACAGGGTTGTTCTTATCAGCATCGACAACAAACGAACTCCGACGACGACAGTTCAGGTATAAATGTCGACGTCGCAAGCTGAAGATGAAGAGATAGAGAAAGTGCATTAGGATACTGAAAGGGTAGTACGGTATGTAAAGGGGGATGAAAATCTAATAGTTATAGGGGATGTGAAAGGAGTTGTAGGCGAAGGAGTAGAAGAAAAGGTTAGAGGAGAATATGAGCTTGGGACAAAAAATGAGAGAGGAGAAAGACTAACTGAGTTCTGTAACAAGTTTCAGACAGTAGTAGCGAATACAATGTTCAATAATCACAAGAGGAGGTGGTATACTTGGAGAAGGCCGGGTGATACGGGGAGATTTCAGTTAGGTTACATCATCGACAGACAGGGATTCCGAAATCAGATACTGGATTGTAAGAAGTAACCAGGAACAGATGTAGGCTCACATCACAATATAGTAGTGATCAAGATTAGGCTGAACTTTAAGACATTATTCAACAAGAATCAGTACGCAAAGAAGTGGGACCTGGAAGTACTAAGGAACGACGAGATAGGCTTGAAGTTCTCTAAGGCTGTAGATAAATCTTTAAGGAATAGCTCAATAGGTAGTACAGTTGAAGAGGAATGGACATCTCTAAAAATGGCCATCATAGACGTTGGAAAGAAAAACATAGCTACAAAGAAGGTAACTGTAAAGAAACCATGGGTAGGAGAAAATAATTCAGTTGATCGATGCAAGGAATAAGTCAATGGAAATGGAAATGCCATGTGGCTATGGCCTCCAGTCTGGTAGACTGTTCACCTGGTGCAAGTCTTTCGAGTTGACGCCACTTCGGCGACTTGTGTGTCGATGGGGATGAAATGATGATGATAAGGACAACACAATACCCCATCCCTGAGCGGAGAAAATCTCCGACCCAGCTGGGAATCAAACCCGGGCCATTAGGTATAACATTCCATCTCGCTGGCCACTCAGTTACCAGAGGCGGACACGAAGTCAATAATGTTCCTGGGAACTCAGGAATACAGAAATACAAGCTGCTGAGAATTGAAATGAACAGGAAGTACAGGGAAGCTAAGACGACATGGTTCCATGAAAAATGTGAAGAAATTGAAAAAGAAATGGTTGTCAGAAAGACGGACTCAGGATACAGGAAGTCAAAACAAGCTTCAGTGGCATTAAAAACAAGGGCTATAACATTAAGAGTGCGTCCGCCCCTCGTAGGTGAGTCGTCAGCGCGACGGAATGTCATACCTAACGGTCCGGTTCGATCCCCGGCTAGGTCGGAGATTCTCTCCGCTCAGGGACTGGGGATTGTGTTGTCTTTGTCATCATCATTTCATCCCCATCGACACGCAAGTCGCTGAAGTGTCGTCAACTCGAAAGACCTGTACCAAATGAACTGTGTACCCGACGGGAGACAGTAGCCACACAGCATTTCCATTTCCATTAAGAGTGCAACGTGAATTCCGCTTTTAAATGCATAGGTGAGAGCGGATAGGTGGGAAGAATACAATGAAAAAGTCTATATGGGGAAGATTTGTCTAATGTGAGAAAAGAAGAAACAGAAGACGATGTAGAAGATATAGGGGGTTCGGTATAAGAATCAGACTTTAGAAGAACTTTGGAGGATTTAAGATCACATAATACAGAAAAGTTAGATTACTTTCCATCAGAATTTCTAAAGTCATTGGGAAAGTGGCAACAAAACGACTATTCACGCTAGTGTATAGATTGTATGAGTCTGGCGACATACCATCTGATTTTTGGGAAAATATCACCACACAATTCCGAAGAATCCAAGAGCTAACAAGTGCAAGAATTATCACACAATCAGCTTAACAGCTTATGTATCCAAGTTGCTGACAAGGGTAATATACAGAAGAATGGAAAAGGAAATTGAGGATGTGCTAGATGACGATCTGTTTGGCTTTAGGAAAGGTAAAGGCACGAAAGAGGCAATTCTGACGTTGCGGTTGATAATGGAAGCAAGATTTAAAAAAAATTCATAGAATTTGTCGGCTTGGAGAAAGCGTTCGACAATGTAAAATGGTGCAGGATGTTCGAAACTCTGAGAAAAATAAGGGTAAGCTATAGGGAGAGACGGGTAATATACAATATGTACAAGAGCCAAGTGTGAATAATAAGAGTGCTCGGAGTAAAATGGGAGTAAGACGGGGTGTAGTCTTTCTGTTCAGTCTATACGTCGAAGAAGCAATGATGGAAATAAAAGTAAAGTTCAGAAGCGAAATTAAAATTCAAGGTGAAAGAATATCAGTGATATGATTCGCTGATGACATCGGCATCTGAGTGAAAGTTAAGAACAATCATGTGATCTCCTGAATGGAATGAACAATATAATGAGTACAGAATATGGACTGAGAGTAAAACGAAGAAAGATGAAAGTAATGAGATGTGGCAGAAATGAGAAGAGCAAGAAACTTAACATTAGGATTGATGGTCAGGAAGTAGATGAAGCTAAGGGATTCTGCTACCTGGGCAGTAAAATAACCAATGACAAAGGGAGCAAGGACATCAAAAGCAGACTAGCAATGGCAAAAAGGGCATTCCTGACCAAGAGAGGACTACTAGTATCAAACATTGACCTGAATTTCGGGAAGGAATTTCTGAGAATGTACGTCTGGAGTAGAGCATCGTATCATAATGAAACATGTACTGTGGGGAAAACCGGAACAGAAGAGAATATAAGCATTTGAGATCTGGTGTTAGAGATGAATGTTGAAAGCTAGGTTGACTGATAAGGTAAGAAATGAGAAAGTTCTGCACAAAATCGGAGAAGAAAGGAATATGTGGAAAACACTGATAAGGAGAAGAGACAAGATGACATAACGTATGTTAAGACAAGAGGGAATGCTTCCATGTCACTAGAGAGAGTTGTAGAGGCGAAGAACTAATACATCCAGCAAATAATTGAGGACATAGTTTGCAAGTGTTACTCTGAGATAAAGAGGTTGGCAGAGGAGAGGAATTCGTGGCGGGCCGCATCAAACTGGTCACAAGACTGTTGAAACTTTAAAAAGTATCACTCATGAGCAAACAGAATCCTCTAACAGAGTCCAGTTTATTCACACAAATGTGTATATGCCTACACTGTATTCAGCAGAAGTGGATGATTAGTGATAGTATGTAACAAAATGAAATGAACAGCAAAAATTACCGACACTCATTACTGGGTACATCTTATTGGACACATAAGTTTGCCAAAATGATCATCTCAAAAGCATGTATATGCATCTCAGCTTAAGCAAATGAATGGTTACGCATAACATTGTAAGAATGTTTAGTACCAAGTAACATAATTGGGAAATACCATGTAAAATTTATACTATGACATGCACTGAGTAGAACGTATGGGCTATTACAGAGTCAGTAATGGAAGAAGCAAGGTATCAGAGTAGCATTCAGACCAAAAGACAAGAATGTTTTTTAACATCTGTCAACCAATATAAAATGCAAGGCACACAGGCAAACAAATGGCACCTGCGATAAAATGTATGAACCACTACCGTGTATATCATGTAATTCATGACAGAATATATGATGTTATCAAAATACAAAATGAACTAAAATACTTTAGGAGTCAGCTCAATGTAAATACAAAATACCGAGGGAAGATGACATTGAAAAGTGAAAATGAATTCGTATGAACCCGAAGTGTTCGAAGAAAGAGTATGGGGCCATATGAAAGTGAGAATATCGAAATATTTAAACTGTGCAAAAATTAACACTATACTTTAAAAATGGGAAAGACTACGACGATACATACTCAACATTCACTTCAGCACACGCTATAGGCAACATAAGCATGCTAAAACATCGTTCTCAGAAAGATGTATATGAATTTTACACGAGGGATGACCAGAAAGTAAGTTCCGATCAGTCGCGAAACGGAAACGACTACGAAAATTCAATAAAGCTTTGCACAGATGTGTTAGGCAGTGTCTCTAGTATGACCCTAGATAGCATCACGTCCCTCTTCTCATTTCTGAGCTCACAGTGAGCGCGTAAAGATGTCTTGAAAATGGTGTCTCCCGCCAAGTATGAGGGCCTCGTAAGAAATTTCGCCTGCAGCTATGCAGCCAACATTACATAACTATCGTGCAGTTTCTTCTTCAAGACAATTCTAAGCCGCATTCTGCAGGGGCAATGAAGATGCTCCTGCATCGTTTTCAATTGGAAGTGTTTGATTACCCACAATACAGCCCGTAATTATCTCCCTATGTGTTTCATCTCTGCTCACGTAAACCGCTGGCTAGGAAGACAACATTCTGGGACAGACAACGAGCTGTAGGCCAGCGTAGAGAATTGGCGGAAAGCACTGGCGGCTGTCTTCTATGATGAGGGTATTGAAAAGTTGGTACAACGCTACGACAGTTGTCTAAGTCAGACCGGTGACTTCGCAGAGAAGTAGCTGGAAGCTGTAGCTAACTGTTACAAATAAAGCATTTCTGATTTTCACTGTGATTTTCATTTCGCGATCAATCGGAACTTACTTTCTGGACAGCTGTCATATTATATGGAATACGTGGTAACACATCACATCATCTGAAGAAAGATATATGGTAACCAAATAGCAAATATAGGAAAAGCACAAGTAAAAACCATTCCATCAGGTACGCAGGTAAAAATATGAGGTAATAGAAATTACTTGTTATCAGTAAACAAGGCATCAATTGAAGCAGCAGTCAGTAATTAATATATATATATATATATATATATATATATATATATATATATATATATATATATATATATATATATATATTGAGAGGTGGCATGAGCCCCCTCTCATATTTCTATCTTACTCTGAGTAATTCGATTTTCCTCTCTAATTGCATGCGGTGAAAAGTTGCTATTCCTTCCCATGCGGACTTCCCACGCAGCGTCTCTTGTCACCCGGGTGGTCCGGTGACAGGTGGGTTCTGCTGAGATTGACAGGGTTAAGCCGATGCAGGAGTGAGGGAGTCGAATGGATGCTTTCCAGACGCCGACATTGTCATAAGAGCGGGAGCGACACGCCCACAGGGGCCTGAAGGAGCGGCTGGGCTAGAGATTCCGTTACTTCGCAGATACTTATTGAAAACACTTTCTGGCGGGCTACCAGCGAGGCGTGGGAATGACTTGTGTTCACAGGCAGTCTTGGCGGGCAAATTCCCGCGTTTTCTGCAAAATCGTAACTGTGATTGGCTTGCTCAGAGCATAGCTCTGTGACATAGCAAAATCGGCGCAGAAATTGGCGCCAAGAATCTCCATTGGTGGAATGGTAGTGCTTCGGCAATAGAGTGGAATTTTCCGCCGGTTTTCGAATTGCTAATTGGAACGTTTAACCACAGCCACTGTCGTGGGGGCGGGAGATGTTCTGTGTTTGTCTTGTACAGGTGCTCTTGAGGGAGTCAGCTCTCGCCTTTCGGTCAGAGTAGGTTACAAGACTGAGCTCTCGCTGCTCTGGACAGCTTGCCTTCCATTGTCTGTCTAATGTACTTTCATTTAATTGTAACTGTTTGACAGAGTTGCTGAAGTTTTGACTTCAAAGTAACTTTACGAGCACTTTCCGAACGTTCTGCGTACAAGTGGCCAATGTTGTCCGTCTTGAGCAGTTTTGGCTAAAGATGACTGTATCAGAGTTACTGTGTGACTTCGCTTGTTACAATCAATCACTGTACTGTCAGTGAGTGTGTGGCGGGCCTTCTTCGTCTCCATCACAGGCGCATTTGTATTGCTCGGAAGCCTTTATTCTGAAACAACCAGACCAGGATAATTTGTTTCGGGCTATACTAACGACATTGTCATCACCATGACGGGTCGTCGAAGCAACCACCCATCGCCTCCAGTACGACAGATCGTGTTCTTGCAGTTAAGAAGACAGCTTGGTAATGTACACTCCTGGAAATTGAAATAAGAACACCGTGAATTCATTGTCCCAGGAAGGGGAAACTTTATTGACACATTCCTGGGGTCAGATACATCACATGATCACACTGACAGAACCACAGGCACATAGACACAGGCAACAGAGCATGCACAATGTCGGCACTAGTACAGTGTATATCCACCTTTCGCAGCAATGCAGGCTGCTATTCTCCCATGGAGACGATCGTAGAGATGCTGGATGTAGTCCTGTGGAACGGCTTGCCATGCCATTTCCACCTGGCGCCTCAGTTGGACCAGCGTTCGTGCTGGACGTGCAGACCGCGTGAGACGACGCTTCATCCAGTCCCAAACATGCTCAATGGGGGACAGATCCGGAGATCTTGCTGGCCAGGGTAGTTGACTTACACCTTCTAGAGCACGTTGGGTGGCACGGGATACATGCGGACGTGCATTGTCCTGTTGGAACAGCAAGTTCCCTTGCCGGTCTAGGAATGGTAGAACGATGGGTTCGATGATGGTTTGGATGTACCGTGCACTATTCAGTGTCCCCTCGACGATCACCAGTGGTGTACGGCGGTGCGGTCCCCTACGGCACTGCGTAGGGTCCTACGGTCTTGGCGTGCATCCGTGCGTCGCAGCGGTCCGGTCCCAGGTCGACGGGCACGTGCACCTTCCGCCGACCACTGGCGACAACATCGATGTACTGTGGAGACCTCACGCCCCACGTGTTGAGCAATTCGGCGGTACGTCCACCCAGCCTCCCGCATGCCCACTATACGCCCTCGCCCAAAGTCCGTCAACTGCACATACGGTTCACGTCCACGCTGTCGCGGCATGCTACCAGTGTTAAAGACTGCGATGGAGCTCCGTATGCCACGGCAAACTGGCTGACACTGACGGCGGCGGTGCACAAATGCTGCGCAGCTAGCGCCATTCGACGGCCAACACCGCGGTTCCTGGTGTGTCCGCTGTGCCGTGCGTGTGATCATTGCTTGTACAGCCCTCTCGCAGTGTCCGGAGCAAGTATGGTGGGTCTGACACACCGGTGTCAATGTGTTCTTATTTCCATTTCCAGGAGTGTATGTCTGCAGCACCGACAGATTAGGGAATTTTGCTAGGTGATAATCAGAGCTCAGCAGAGAGCGCCTGTTCGTCTTTTCTAACTTTTTTCTGTCTTGGGTGTTCATTGTCTGAGTTCTCACTACTGTAGCAGCAATTAATGTTGGGCTGGCTGGGTGTTTCTCTTTAAGATATGAGTTGCAAGGTATTGGCTCCACATACCACTTTTTCATAAATGTCACAATCTAGTTTACGGACAACTGCATTTTCACAGCACTTATTTATCCAATTTGATGTATTTTAAATGTTTCATGTGTTTTGTTTATTATTTTGAGTTTAGTCATAGTAAATCAAATTGTTATTTTGACAGAACTTTCATTCTGTTAATCGGTAGTGCAACCATTTCATTTCTCACTACATTAATGAAACTTTCCTTTATCTAATTAATTTCTATCAAACGAAATTACTGCAGGTGCCAAACTCTTTGCTACTTCACTTGCAGGGTCGATTACAGTCAGTTCGCATTTCTTTTTAATCCATGTGCAACAGCGAAAGTCGGAGTTATAAAAGGAGGGGGAGCATAGAGCATCATTTACATATGAGAATTCTAGAAGAATTTAGTGTTAAATACACTGCTAGACCTGGCAACTCGCAATAAATATATATATATATATATATATATATACTAAAAATAGGTCTTAAAAGTGAAAAAAAACTTTTAACACCTATCAGCAGATATAAAATAAAAGTAAGGGCTGCAAGTAAACAACAACTGCAGTAAAAATTGTAGAGGTCACTCTTGTTGTTGTTGTGGTCTTCAGTCCTGAGGCTGATTTGATGCAGCTCTCCGTGCTACTCTATCCTGTGCAAGCTTCTTCATCTCCCAGTACCTGCTGCAACCTACATCCTACTGAATCTGCTTAGTGTATTCATCTCATGGTCTCCCTCTACGATTTTTACCCTCCATGCTGCCCTCCAATGCTAAATTTGTGATCCCTTGATGCCTCAAAAGATGCCCTACCAACCGATCCCTTCTTCTAGTCAAGTTGTGCCACAAAATTCTCTTCTCCCCAATCCTATTCAATACCTCCTCATTAGTTACGTGATCTACCCACCTTAACTTCAGCATTCTTCTGTAACACCACATTTCGAAAGCTTCTATTCTCTTCTTGTCCAAACTATTTATCGTCCATGTTTCACTTCCATACATGGCTACACTCCATACGAATACTTTCAGAAACGACTTCCTAACACTTAAATCAATACTGGATGTTAACAAATTTCTCTTCTTCTGAAACGCTTTCCTTGCCATTGGCAGCCTACATTTTATATCCTCTATACTTCGACCATCATCAGTTATTTTGCTCCCCAAATAGCAAAACTCCTTTACTACTTTAAGTGCCTCATTTCCTAATCAAATTCCGTCAGCATCACCCGACTTAATTAGACGACATTCCATTATCCTTGTTTTGCTTCTGTTGATGTTCATCTTATATCCTCCTTTCAAGTCACTGTCCATTCCATTCAACTGCTCTTCCAAGTCCTTTGCTGTCTCTGACAGAATTACAATGTCATCGGCGAACCTCAAAGTTTTTATTTCTTCACCATGAATTTTAATACCTACTCCGAATTTTTCTTTTGTTTCCTTTACTGCTTGCTCAATATACAGATTGAACAACATCGGGGAGAGGCTACAACCCTGTCTTACTCCCTTCGCAACCACTGCTTCCCTTTCATGACCCTCGACTCTTATATCTGCCATCTGGTTTCTGTACAAATTGTAAATAGCCTTTCGCTCCCTGTATTTTACCCCTGCCACCTTTAGAATTTGAAAGAGAGTATTCCAGTCAACATTGTCAAAAGCTTTCTCTAAGTCAACAAATGCTAGAAACGTAGGTTTGCCTTTCCTTAATCTATGTTCTAAGGTAAGTCGTAGGGTCAGTATTGCCTCACGTGTTCCAGTGTTTCTACGGAATCCAAACTGATCTTCCCCGAGGTTGGCTTCTACTAGTTTTTCCATTCGTCTGTAAAGAATTCGTGTTAGTATTTTGCAGCTGTGACTTATTACACTGATAGTTCGGTAATTTTCACATCTGTCAACACCTCCTTTCTTTGGGATTGGAATTATTATATTCTTCTTGAAGTCTGAGGGTATTTCGCCTATTTCATACATCTTGCTCACCAGATGGTAGAGTTTTGTCAGGACTGGCTCTCCCAAGGCCGTCAGTAGTTCCAATGGAATATTGTCTACTCCGGGGGCCTTGTTTCGGCTCAGGTCTTTCAGTGCTCTGTCAAACTCTTCACGCAGTATGATATCTCCCATTTCATCTTCATCTACATCCTCTTCCATTTCCATAATATTGTCCCCAAGTACATCGCCCTTGTATAGGCCCTCTATATACTCCTTCCATCTTTCTGCTTTCCCTTCTTTGCTTAGAACTGGGTTTCCATTTGAGCTCTTGATATTCATACAAGTCGTTCTCTTACCTCCAAAGGACTCTTTAATTTTCCTGTAGGCAGTATCTATCTTACCACTTGTGAGATAGGCCTCTACATCCTTACATTTGTCCTCTAGCCATCCCTGCTTAGCCATTTTGCACTTCCTGTCGATCACATTTTTGAGACGCTTGTATTCCTTTTTGCCTGCTTCATTTACTGCATTTTTATATTTTCTCCTTTCATCAATTAAATTCAATATTTCTTCCGTTACCCAAAGATTTCTACTAGCCCTCGTCTTTTTACCTACTTGATCCTCTGCTGCATTCACTATTTCCTCCCTCAAAGCTACCCCTTCTTCTTCTACTGTATTTATTTCCCCCATTCCTGTCAATTGCTCCCTTATGGTCTCCCTGAATCTCTGTAAAACCTCTGGTTCTTTTAGTTTATCCAGGTCCCATCTCCTTAAATTCCCACCTTTTTGCAGTTTCTTCAGTTTTAATCTACAGGTCATAACCAATAGATTGTGTTCAGAGTCCACATCTGCCCCTGGAAATGTCTTACAATTTAAAACCTGGTTCATAAATCTCTGTCTCACTTTATATAATCTATCTGATACCTTTTAGTATCTCCAGGGTTCTTCCATGTATACAACCTTCTTTCATGATTCTTAAACCAAGTGTTAGATATGATTACGTTGTGCTCTGTGCAAAATTCTACCAGGCGGCTTCCTCTTTCATTTCGTAGCCCCAATCCATATTCACCTACTATGTTTCCTTCTCTCCCTTTTCCTACACTCGAATTCCAGTCACCCATGACTATTCAATTTTCGTCTCCCTTTACAATCTGAATAATTTCTTTTATTTCATCATACATTTCTTCAATTTCTTCGTCATCTGCAGAGCTAGTTGGCATATAAACTTCTACTACTGTAGTAGGTGTGGGCTTCGTATCTATCTTGGCCACAATAATGCGTTCACTATGCTGTTTGTAGTAGCTTACCCGCATTCCTACTTTCCTATTCATTATTAAACCTCCTCCTGCATTACCCCTATTTGATTTTGTGTTTATAACCCTGTAGTCACCTGACCAAAAGTCTTGTTTCTCCTGCCACCGAACTTCACTAATTCCCACTATATCTAACTTCAATCTATCCATTTCCCTTTTTAAATTATCTAACCTACCTGCCCGATTAAGGGATCTGACATTCCACGCTCCGATCCGTAGAACGCCAGTTTTATTTCTCCTGATAACGACATCCTCTTGAGTAGTCCCCACCCAGAGGTCCGAATTTGGGACTATTTTACCTCCAGAATATTTTACCCAAGAGGACGCCATCATCATGTAATCATACAGTAAAGCTACATGCCCTCGGGAAAAATTACGGCTGTAGTTTCCCTTTGCTTTCAGCTGTTCGCAGTACCAGCACAGCAAGGCCGTTTTGGTTGTTGTTACAAGGCCAGATCAGTCAATCATCCAGACTGTTGCCCTTGCAACTACTGAAGAAGCTGCTGCCCCTCTTCAGGAACCACACGTTTGTCTGGCCTCTCAACAGATACCCCTCCGTTGTGGTTGCACCTACGGTACGGCTATCTGTATCGCTGAGGCACGCAAGCCTCCCCACCAACGGCAAGGTCCATGGTTCATGGGGGGGGGGGAGGTCACTAGCGAGTACAATATGTAATCCCACGACTGAAATGAAGCGTGTTCAGATTACAGTCTACTACGGAGGACGTTTTCCTCTATATTTTAACAGTTTAATATGTGCGATTCTTCTCGATTTCACCCATAAAAGGCCAATATTTGTGTAATGGATGAACCGTTGTATAAACATTACTGAAAGAAGAGCGTTACAAGACGCAGTTGTAGAATTTGGCACCCCTTCGGAAAGGCAATAGTTGGTCTACACAAGCAAGATCCCCTGCTCCACTACACCCAGCCTGCACTGCCGTGGTCGGCCTCCAGCGCCCGCAGTCGCAGCGCCCGCCCGGGTGCGCTCTGGCGCGCCGCCAGCCCGCTGAGCGATGATAAACGCGCCCTATCTGCGGCACAACTCGCGCCGATAACCCGCGTCAACGTTTTAGGCTTTTACGCGCCATTTAGCCCAGAATTAGCGTCGCTCCTCGCGACTACTGATTCCGCCGCGACCAAGGCTCCTCTGCAGCCAGCAGAGCAGGCGACCAAAACTGTGGGCACTGATGAGCCATACAGGCGCCGGCCAAGTCGACGATCACAAAGCGCTTTGTTACCGAACTTCCGTGCGAGGTCTTCAGAAGGATGGCGTCAGAAATATTTGTTATCTACAACTACCATAGACTTATAGTAGGTCAGTTATAACCTTCACTTGCAGTACAGCGTAATACGAGGGAGTGATAGAAAATATTGAATCCGAATTTTTTACGTGAAAACTCTTAAAGCTTCTTAAGTAAAACAAACGTTAGTAACACGTACACATTTATTCTTTACGTCTAGATATTTATTTCTCAGCATAGTTACCTTGGCTACGAACACATTTTTCCCAACTGTAACAGCGACTCTGTAATATTGTACATATAAGTAATTCTTCCCATCTGATTTTTCGATAAATTTGTGTAACTGATGTTCTGATTTCAATTTTTTTTTTGTTTCATGCCATTGTGTGAAGAAAACTGTAAACAAGTTTCAATGTGGATATTAATGTTTATGTCAAATGTCAAGTAATATTGTAATAGAATTGAAATGTAACAAATGTTGGAACTGTTGTAAGATGTTTAAAATTGTAACTGTGCATCTGGTCCATACGTAGGCAATGTGTTACGATATGTAGAATGCAAAACGTCGGATGGATACCCGGGCTGTCAGGGAGCGGTAAAAGGTGGATGGCAGGCGATCGCGGGAAAATGCGTGCGGGCACTGCACGGCACAACGGGCTCAGTAGTAGTTGGAGTTTGCCACTGGTTTGAGAAACACCTTCTGGAGCGAGGAGGCTCTCCTGGAAGACATAGCTTCACTGAGCCTCGGGTATACCATTCCAACGCCCACACAGCATGGCAAAATTCCATAGGCACTAAATGGAAAAGTATTGTGACGCTAAGAAGAATTAAAGTGCCGATACACCAAGAGCCATATCTGTGGTTGTATGTGTGCTCTGCCTGCCTGCCAACCGCCGCATCGATACTAGCAGGTTGAAACTTTTAGTACTGTATTCGTGTGGATCAGAGAGTAGACTGTGTTTGTTTGGTGCAATAATAACCTAAATTTTACCACAACATTTCCATAATTTAATTATCCTCACAACTAACCTAGACAGGGGCCTTTCCAAATGTTGTGCAATCCAAGTGGCCCGAAATGAAAATTAAAATTTGTGTTAATAATAATTATTTGCAGAACTAGCTACATTAGAATGGTGTATAAAGAAATGTTTTGTTAATGAACCAGTAAATGAATAGTGAAGGTCTAACGAAGTCGAAAGATGACTTCAGTATTGATATAGTTAAGAAGTTTATTATTTCGAGATAATTTAAAGTCATATAAATGAGCAGTAAATAAGATGAAAAGAGTAGTAACTTATATACTGGAAATCTTGAATCAATAATAAATTCAGTAATCATTTTTTTTTAAATACAGCGATCATAACAGTTTCAGGGTCCTCCCCTCATTGATTTGAATTTTGAAGTGTTGTAAATTGGTTTGACCATTACAAGTTAAAGTCAATATAAAAGTAGAAATTTATCAGTGTTTTATCTTTATCAAAATTGAAATTTTGTGTGTGGCATGAAAGTACAATTTGTAGGGTAACCTATGTCCGATTTTAGTCAGATGAATAGACAGTATAAAGTTTTGTAGTAAACATTATAGTGTAGTGTTATGTATTCATGATTTTCCATATCAGTACAGAACGTGAAACTATCAGTTCAATAGATTTCTGGTTCTAAAATTCTACTTTATAATGCAGTGTTACAACTTCTTGTTTTGCATGAATATATACCAACTTGTACGGGGAAGAATCTCAGTTAATGCCTAATTAGGCTGGCGACCGTATTATTGTCACATTGGTAGCATCTTCTGGTTTGCTTTTGGTCCGTCCTAACGTGTGATTGCATTTCGGGCTTACTTGACGTATCATTGTTATTAAAGAGTGGATGTAAGTCTGATTTGCCACCATTTAGGCACACGTGCTCGATATCTATACGAAAATCCTTTCTCATAAGGTGAATCCCGCTCACTTACCATAGCACAGGCTTTAACGAGTTGCCTCTAGTTTATTTACTGAAACTATATTTGTAACCAATTATGGTATTCAGATGCAGTATAATGTTACCCTTCGTAGGGATTTTTGCAGATTTGACTGTGAAATGCCTAAAGGGTTTTTGCTTATCGGACATGAAACTAAATTTACGAAAACGCACGGAAAGTAGCAGTTCTAATTTAGAAACTGTTTTAACTACTCAAACTTACTCAAATGAAATAGAATACGGTCGCCGGCCTAATTAGGCATAGAAATGTGAAACATTTCTTTTTAAAAAAAAGGAGACAGTTTTAATGGAAAAACGCAGCCTATCCTTCCTTCATATGAAAGTGCAATGAACCCAGTCAGAAGCAAAAGAAAATCATGTAGTGGGTAAAAGCAGTAGCAGAAAGATATTCACGTTGTCACAAATAGAAAAGACACTGTTACACTCATCAACATTAAATACTTTGGCAAAACCGAATAACTTCATCAACACTACAAATGCAAGTCTCTGCTAAACTGAAAATTTGGCATGGGCCTAGACTTATT
Source organism: Schistocerca serialis cubense (assembly GCF_023864345.2). Taxonomy (NCBI): domain Eukaryota; kingdom Metazoa; phylum Arthropoda; class Insecta; order Orthoptera; family Acrididae; genus Schistocerca; species Schistocerca serialis. The sequence continues at coordinate 1,145,498,366 of NC_064639.1, read as the reverse complement.
TCATCACATATTTTCTATGCAGCACAAATTTAAATAAAATTCGCAACCAGTAAGGTTCATACTATTCTTTAAAGGCAAAGAAGTAACTGTTTCCATGGATAATGGCATTCATAGTAACTTTACCTTCAGTGAGAATAAAATAGTAAGTGGGTGGCCATAAATTGATATTACACCTTTTAACACCCAATGTACACAAAACTGAACATAAATTTCAAAAGCAGTTGGAACTTTCTAGAATCAAGTAACTTTGTGCATTTTGAGCAACTTTCAATGAGGGGTCCCCTTATCTTTGACTACTATAGTACAGTACACTAAACACACTTTCAGGAACAATATAAAGAATGCCAACTTAGGAAAACAGTTCTTTGAAAACTGACTCACCTTGCGTGCATTTTTAACAGATTCTAAAGTCAATACATTCACTGGGTACTCCTTTTCAAACCAATCATTAAGAACATTTAATTTAAACTGACCTCAAAGTTATTTGTTGTCTATTAGTTATCATCATAGTTCTTTACCTTTGAATCTAGAAGTTAAGCAAGTAATTTAAGGTGTCATGAAACTTTAAAATAAAGAAGTTCAATTACTGGGAGGTTTTCACAAAAGCTTCACTTACTTCCTCCTCAACTTTACCAAAATATACAGTAATTTTTGATAGCCTTTTTCACTCAGTTTCAAACAAAATTAATCAAAAAAGTGTCTTTCTTTTGATAATTATTTGTCACACTCTGGATACTCGGAAATCCTGGTTCAAAAGGGAGAGGATCCTGATAGGTGTTGTGATAGGGAAAACGATCAAGGTAGGTACATAAATTTTGGTACGAGTTAACTTGTATTTGTGCAAACTAAATGTGATGATCCATCATTTTACAAATCTATGATTCTTCCTCTCTGTTGCAGTGATTGCGCAATATTGATGGCGAGTATATGATGGCAGATGGACTTGCAGCTGTAATTGATGTGCTCTGTTATTTTCTTCATGGCGTCGATCATAAGATTTTATAATAGTTTCGGGCCACACAGCAACATATTCAATCCATTCATCCACCCGAGGCTTTGGCGTAACAAACCCAGGCACCAAAAGCCTCACTCGGCACCTGCACAGTGCACCTTCCAACCGCTAGCTGCCAACTGTATGGTACCTAGTCTCCGACTGACTCTCATGTCCACCTTTTCACTCGCACCAATCACGTTTTGTGCGCGCTAAGTAATTTTCGTTGCAGAGGGGAAGTACACCAGGTTTCAACTTGATATAAGCCTAAAGTTCTAAGTGTGGATCTTCAGTTACAAAGTAGCAATTAAACATTTTTAAGCAAACATTACATTTACCCATATTAACAAAGCAATACAAAATTATTTAACCAAAGTCATCCATTTCCAAATACAATCAAAGCAACTAGTCAGTAAAGAGAAAATATAGTACAACGTATCAAGAAAACATGTTAAAAAAATTCACTTTATGCAAAGCCTAATCAATCAGAAGGAAAAAAATTACATAAAATCTTACTATAGTGTTACAGAGTGAAAATCTGATGGGGCCAGGTCGGGAGTGAATAAAGGATGATACATAGCAGGGAACCCAAGGCATCGGATTGTTGCAGCTTTCGCAGCGCTAATGCGTGATCTGACATTGTCGTGCTGAAGGAAAGAGTGCTCCATGTGAAGGCGACCTCTTTGAATTCGCACCGACATAGTTACACGCTGCCATGTTACACACTACAATTCGGGGCCCTCTAGAAGCAATCGACTGCAAATATGTAGACATGAAGAATAAAGATGTAGAATGTAAATAACATTTGTTTCATTTGAAAAGCCTTCAATATTTTCACGTAAAAAGTTCGGATGCATTACTTTTCAGCACGCTCTCGTATTTGAGAAGTTTGATTAATCTGACACTGATTAGTTCGCGAAGATCATCTTTCAGTTTAAAAAATTCTGTGTGTGTGTGTGAACCACGGAATATGTGTTAAGTCTGCAGTAGGATGCTGGTGGGAATGTGTAAAATCGACAACTACCAAATCTGTATAAAAAGTCACCCTTTCCTTCTTGCATTTCTTAATGTAGGAACAGGCCATTTAGTCTGAGATACTCGTCGATTTATGAAGACCTCGTTTCATTAAATTTCTTGAGTTTCTGGCCGCGTCGTATCTGATACAGCTATCTACGTTTCGGCTGCTATTGCTGCCCACTCTCATCAGGGCGATGAAAGAAAATACAGAAATGCATCTCAGTCATGGAAGCTTAGCCTCTTATTCTTTCTCTCCAGCAAACAGATAGCTGATAGGAAGAATAGTGTGCTGGAAAATTTTTCCAGTTTACTTATTCAAAAGGAAACTGACCCTGATGACAACATCAAGACTATCTTTTACGATGCACATCCAAATCTCTGTTCAAGAGCGTTATTTCTACCTGAAAGAGGAAAGAAAGTATTGTTTTACATTGTTAGTTGAGAGATTCCCTTGGGTGGGTTCATCCGCATAATCAGAAAGGATATTCTTCCTCCGCTCCTAACAGCCCCTCTCCTGCGGCGTGTGAGAGCTGCATCTTAAGAGTGCTTGTTGAGCGTATTTGACTATGATAGATACTTTTCTTCTGTGGTGACAAGTTTGTGTTCCACCATGAGCGGAAAGGGAAAGAATGAAACCTGGTGCTGATAAGTATTCTACACCTTCGGAGTACCACCAAGTAAGCCACCTAGCTTAACACCCCGTCTGGTGGACGAACACCATCGTTTATGTCACATTCTGTCATTTGATGAGACACTGCGGAGAGAACTGGAATTTTTTTCCAGGTCCTTACCCAATTACAGCTCGTGCTCCTCCTATAGCAACTTAGTCCGTGAACGGATGTTAAAGTGTATTCCCTCATGATTTTCCTTGATCCTCAAACGTCTGTAGCGCTATTATTATCATTGTCTTACTGTGAAAATGATTATATGATGGAATAGACTGCTCATAAAATATCCGATCAACGGCGACAGAATGGAGAACTGGACAAGGATGAGGGAAATAGCCAGTAATGTCCTTCACCTGGAACCACTCCTGCAAAATGCGTTACCTGAAACGGCGGAAAATTTACATGTAGATGACCGGACGGGATCCGAGCCTCCGTCCTCCCAAATGAGAGCCTTTATCACTGTGCAATCTCGCTTGGTGGCAATATCATACAAACATTCTCATTTCTGGACGGTTTAACGGTCACCTTTATGCAGTAAAAAATCCCATGGAGGATTCTCCCGTTTGCCTCAGAGTCCTGGTGGGATAATCGAACGCGACGTAGTATGAAACTTGGCTTACCTGGCGAGGCAACGCATTGCAATCCCTCCGTGATTCAATCAATGTGTTGCGTTCACATTCCAGTAAACTGTGTGTTAGTACACGCCTGAATGAGATGCTTTCTCCATCATTATTCTCCGCAGAAGTTTGTGTAACGGACTGCTGTGTTATGAGCTCTAGATCGCGAATAAGAGTCTGACATTCACGTTCTTCAGTTACAACAGAGTACCAGTTATTCCAACAAATTCGGCATAGAGTTGGTCGTTAACTGATTTTTCGAGTAACATAGCACTTAAAGCCGAGAGGCAATAAGTTTCAGGTAAGTACATGTTGCTGTGGACGTGCAATACACTTTATTTTGGAGATGCAGACATAGAGTAAAAAGTCTGCTGTCACACTTGCTCAGATCTTTGCACTTTATTAGTTGTTGCAGGACAGAGATTGCTAATTTATTTGTGTCGCAGGAATGAAGTGTGGTGCATACATGTGTACAATGCGTTGCCGTATGAACTCTATTGTAAGGATTTTGGTTTAAATTTTGTTTAAGTATAATTATTGTTAAACCTACTTTCTATTATTCCGTTGCACTATCAGAAAGTTCTTGCAATTACGAAACTTTAAAACAAATTTAGACTCACTGAATTTATTCGCGTATGGGTCACGTTTCGTATAAAGTGGTATGTTTCAGGCATTAAAGCTAGCCTCATAATTTCTTATGAATTCACAGGTGAAAGTAAACAAATTGTTGGGAGTCTTTTCAGGTTGTAGTGATATGCTCATCTGAAGGAAGGACCTATTGCTGTAGCGTCCTTGTCGGTGGCCCAAACTCCTGATGACGTATAGGCATTATCCTTCAAGTTAATGGCTTTATAAAGTTGTCGATCTGTCACAAGCGAAAGTTGAGACATTAGTTTATCTATGTAAATGGCAGTTGAGCTCCTTCGCTGTGAATACTTGAAGGAATACAGGAAGATGTCTCCTTTGGAATAGCATTATCTATTGAAAAATGTTGAACCAATTGTAAATGGAGTCATTGTGCAAAAAATACATGATATCCCTACTTTTTTGTGAAAAATGCTGTATAACTATACTTAACATTCAATAGCATTATCATTCTCTCTTGCCAATCAGTCATTATTCCACCAGGTAGACTATCATTTATGTTAGTTTTTAATATACCAGATTTAAATTACTGGCCATCCGTAATGAAACACCAAGGAGGACCGGAGATATCAGAGCCAAACTGATTTGGGACATAATACATCATTGAAGTGAGGATGATGATGAAAACAGTATTGAGTGTTGCGGCCATGTTGGCTATAGCCGCTGCTACACGCTTCGGCTTTCAATCGATGGGCCTTTGGAAATGTTGTTGGGTTATAGCAGTCCATGCAGTATCCACGTATTGCCATAGTTGCTATGATGTATACCAGGCCACTCGTTCCGCATTCATCGACCAGACTTTTTCTATATGCGAGAAATCAGGAGAACAAGGAGACCAAGGCAGCAATGCAGTCCGATGGGCGACGAAGAAGCTTAGAACATTGCTTGTCACGTGTGATCGTTCATTACCCTGTTGCAATGTGCCATGCGCACGCGTAGTGGTGCAAGGAGGCGAGTGAAATCGGTCCCATCAGTCCGTCGTTCCCTCCTGCATCCAGCGATTACAGATCCGCGTCGCACTTGTTTGGTTCCGCCCGACACGATCACCGATTTCTCTGAAGGATGATTTTCAATCCCTACAGTCAACTATTCTCCCTCAGTCTAACTCTGAAACGTGTTGGAGTGATGCTCGCTGTCGTCTAAGTGGCATAAAAAACACAAAACAACTGCATGAAAGAACAATTTTAGTACGTCCACACGCGTGCAGTTGGCACTATAGGTGCCCACGATTAGCACCTGCGCTGAAATGCTAATCATGTGCAGCTCTAGTCGCTACAAACGCATGCTGTAAATTTTACCTGATTTGGATGTTTACTTCATGGTTTTGCACTTTTGATGGCCAGCAAAGTATATCACAAAAAGGTAAAATACGTACCTTTGCAATTACTTAATGCTATCCATCACGGTACACTCACTGTATATTAAGCAGTGCTAATCTTACAGAAGCATGTATTAGGTTTTAAGTTCACCCATAGTGTCTGTAGAAGGATAACTGACATCAGAAGTATTTTGGGAATGTATAAGAATTTTATAACCTGACTTTAGATGTAATTTCCAATATAAATAAACGCATTAGTAGGTCAAACGGAGAAAGTTGCGCTGATTCATTGAAACTATAAGTGCTTGTGTTATGGATATAACGGCGCAGAAAAGAGCTTATAGTAAAAAGGTAAAAAAATGGCCCTGAGCACTACGGGACTTAACATCTATGGTCATCAGTCCCCTAGAACTTAGAACTACTTAAACCGAACTAACCTAAGGACATCACACACATCAATGCCCGAGGCAGGATTCGAACCTGCGACCGTAGCAGTCGCGCGGTTCCGGACTGAGCGCCTAGAACCGCTAGACCATCGCGGCCGGCAGTAAAAAGGTAAATGCAAATTAGTATTAATGAAATACACACACACACACACACACATATAAAGGGTGTTACAAAAAGGTACGGCCAAACTTTTAGGAAACATTCCTCACACACAAAGAAAGAAAATATGTTATGTGGACATGTGTCCGAAATCGCTTACTTCCCATGTTAGAGCTCATTTCATTACTTCTCTTCAAATCACATTAATTATAGAATGGAAACACACAGCAACAGAACGTACCAGCGTGACTTCAAACACTTTGTTACAGGAAATGTTCAAAATGTCCTCCGTTAGCGAGGATACATGCATCCACCCTCCGTCGCATGGAATCCCTGATGCGCTGATGCAGCCCTGGAGAATGGCGTATTGTATCATAGCCGTCCATAATACGAGCACGAAGAGTCTCTACATTTGGTACCGGGGTTGCGTAGACAAGAGCTTTCAAATGCCTCCAAAAATGAAAGTCAAGAGGGTTGAGGTCAGGAGAGCGTGGAGGCCATGGAATTGGTCCGCCTCTACCAATCTATCGGTCACCGAATCTGTTGTTGAGAAGCGTACGAACACTTCGATTGAAATGTGCAGGAGCTCCATCGTGAATGAGCCACATGTTGTGTCGTACTTGTATAGGGGCATGTTCTAGCAGCACAGGTAGAGTATCCCGTATGAAATCATGATAACACGCTCCATTGAGCGTAGGTGGAAGAAACTAAAATGAGCTCTAAAATGGAAATTAAGCGTTTCCGGGACACATGTCCACATAACATCTTTTCTTTATTTGAGTGTGAGGAATGTTTCCTGAAAGCTTGGCCGTACCTTTTTGCATAGATAGAGGGTAGTCCACTGATAGTGACCAGGCCACGTATCTCACGAAATAAGGGTCAAACGAGAAACCTACAAAGAACGAAACTCGTCTAGCTTGAAGGGGGAAACCAGATGGCGCTATCGTTGGCCCACTAGATTGCGCTGCCACAGGTCAACCGGATATCAACAGCGTTTTTTTTTTCTTGAATAGGAGCCCCCATTTTTTTAAAACATATTAGTGTAGTGCGTAAAGAAATATGAATGTTTTAATTGGACCACTTTGTTCTCTTTGTGATAGATGGCGCTGTAATAGTCACGAACGTGTAAGTACGTGACATCACGTGACATTCCACCAGTGCGGACAGTATTTGCTTCGTGATACATTACCCGTGTTAAAATGGACCGTTTACCAATTGCCGAAGGGGTCGATATCGTGTTAATGTATGGCTATTGTGATCTAAATGCCCAACGGGGGTGTGCTATGCATGATGCTCGGTATCCTGGACGACATCATCCAAGTTTCCGGCCCGTTCCCCGGATAGTTTGATTATTTAAGGAAACAGGTAGTGTTCAGCCACATGTGAAACGTCAACCACGACCTTGTAATTTTTCCTCCTAGCTACGTGATTATGTAGCTCTCAATTCGTTCGAGCAGTCAGTCATTCATAATATGAAACACAGTCATAGCTCATTCACTCAAAATGACTCAGAAATTTTACTTGTTAGAATGAAATCAGGCGATGATTCTTCTTCTCTGGAGGCTCGTGCTTTGCGGCAGTCTGCTAATCTGTCCAAATAAAATGCCTCGTAATTTTGTAGTGTTGTGTAATCAGTCGGGAAACCTCAGATCAAGCGGATATTTGGCTTTGATGAAGTTTAACCTTCCGAAGAAGTAATGGAGCTCTTGGATTATTAAATGCAGGTTCGTATCTAGTCTTTCGGAAGTTCCCTTCTGATTAACAACTACGCAATATATCGATGAATATCATTAATTCTCAAATGTCAAATACACACCTTTTGTATGAAGGAGCAATATATATATATTTCCCTTTCAATCGCACAGTTTCGTATCAGTTATCTTCTGTCATAAATCTCAATATTCAGATTACAATTCTTCAAACCAAGCTCAGGCTAATCGGCACGAAGACAATCTCGGAAGCTTTTTTTCTCACAACCACCAGAGAGAGAGTACCACAAAGAATAATTATGCGCTCATGGCATAGCTATTGTATGAAGCTATTTTACGCATGGATTCTGCGAATATGAAGATAGAAAATTAGTAAACGTCATTCAAGGATAGAATTGTATCAGAATAATGCATCGAATATAAAGAGATATTACAACCTGCAACAAATGATGATGCCCAAGTAGGTGTTTTAGTTGCTGTCGCGGCTAATCTGCACATTAGCGGCAGACAAATTGCGCGAGTATCGGGAATCTCAAAAACGTCCGTGTTGAGAATGCTACATCAACATCGATTGCACCCGTACCATATTTCTATGCACCAGGAATTGTATGGTGACGGCTTTGAACGTCGTGTACAGTTCTACCACTGGGCACAAGAGAAATTATGCGACGAAGCAGATTTTTGCACGCGTTCTATTTAGCGATGAAGCGTCATTCACCAACAGCGGTAACGTAAACCTGCATAATATACACTGTTGGGCAACGGAAAATCCACGATGGCTGCGACAAGTGGAACATCAGCGACCTTGACGGGTTAATGTATGGTGCGGCATTATGGGAGGAAGGCAATCTATATGGTGCCATGTATGCTGATTTCCTGCGTAATGTTCTACCGATGTTACTACAAGATGTTTCACTACATGACAGAATGCCGATGTACTTCCAACATGATGGATGTCCGACACAGAGCTCGCGTGAGGTTGAAGCGGTATTGAATAGCATATTTCATGAAAGGTGGATTGGTCGTCGAAGCACCATACCATGGCCCGCACGTTAACCGGATCTGACGTCCCCGGATTTGTTTCTGTGCGGAAAGTTGATGGATACTTACTATCGTGATCCACCGATATATATTTCAAATACCACGTATATATATACCAAATATATGAAAATGTGGTAGCTAAATGAATCATTATTCGGCACAGAGCAGCTGCAGCGTTCAAAATACCGTCGATAAACGGAATGCTGACGAAGATATAAATGTATTACACCACATGAAGATGAGGAAAAGTCTGAAACGCTTCTTGACATATGCAAAGTTACGCGAAAAGAGGATGATTGCTACATTTCTTCATACGGATTCGATATCATCAAATGGTAACGCGGCGGAAACCGCCGAAACAGTCAGCCTAGCGCCAGAGCAACCTCAAAACGGAGCGTGGTCCGGGAAAGTTTGATAATGCCAACTGGAACGCCTCCGCTTAACAAATGTTTCGGTTTACCGGTATTCCGATAATCGGCGTAATGGTGTATTCGCCCGTACGTCTACAGGCAGTTTCCGTCTAGGAGCTTAGTTCATTATACGGAACGAAACATTCTAAGAAGTGCGGCGGGCATAGTTTATGCGGTGTGCGTGAAGGCCGTGCTGTTGACAGGTCGCGTGGTGGCGTCATGAGCCGGTACTTCATTACTGGTGCGCCGGCGATGCCGCGCAGTTAATTTTCCGGCCGGACGGCGTGCGGGCAGCCGCCCACCAGGCGCAGTGCATGGACGACGTGGCGGCCTGGCCACTTAATTACACCGCCCCGCGTCGCCGTGCACGTGAATGGGCAGTGGCATGCCGGCCGATCTACGTAAATGGCCATCACGTTCTCCGGAAGCTTCAGCTACTCTGAGTGACGGGAGATTCGCCACGCTGCGGCCAGATACCGTACTTTCGATATCGTGCTTGTGGCGTTAGCAGTAACCTACCTACCAGTTCAGCGTAGTCTCAGAAACACCGTCTGAGATCTTACAGGCGTGAATTAAGCAACCTAACTGTACTGCAGTCAATCATGTGATGTAGGGGAACAGTAAGGTTACTAACACAATTACAGGGTGAAACTTCCTGGCAGATTAAAACTGTGTGCCCGACCGAGACTCGAACTCGGGACCTTTGCCTTTCGCGGGCAGAAGTAAAGCTGTGAGTACCGGGCGTGAGTCGTGCTTCGGTAGCTCAGATGGTAGAGCACTTGCCCGCCAAAGGCAAAGGTCCCGAGTTCGAGTCTCGGTCGGGCACACAGTTTTAATCTGCCAGGAAGTTTCATATCAGCACACACTCCGCTGCAGAGTGAAAATCTCATTCTGACAATTACAGGGTGTTACAAAAAGGTACGGCCATACTTTCAGGAAACATTCCTCACACACAAAAAAAAGTAAAGATGCTATGTGGACATGTGTCCGGAAACGCATAATTTCCATGTTAGAGCTCATTTTAGTTCCGTCAGTATGTACTGTACTTCCTCGATTCACCGCCAGTTGGCCCAATTGAAGGAAGGTAATGTTGTATTGACATGCGACTCATTGCTCTACAGTACTAGCATCAAGCACATCAGTACGTAGTATCAACAGGTTTGTGTTCATCACGAACGTGGTGGATTGGTAGAGGCGGACCAATTCCAGGGCCTCCACTCTCTCCTGGGCTCAACCCTCTTGACTTTCAGTTATGGGGGTACTTGAAAGATCTTGTCTACGCAACCCCGGTACCAAATGTAGAGACTCTTCGTGCTCGTATTGTGGATGGCTGTGATACAATACGCCATTCTCCAGGGCTGCATCAGCGCATCAGCGATTCCATGCGACGGAGGGTGGATGCATGTATACTCGCTAATGGAGGACATTTTGAACATTTCCTGTGTGGTGTCACCGCCAGACACCACACTTGCTAGGTGGTACCCTTTAAATCGGTCGCGGTCCGGTAGTATACGTCGGACCCGCGTGTCGCCACTGTCAGTGACAGCAGACCGAGCGCCACCACACGGCAGGTCTAGAGAGACTTACTGGCACTCGCCCAGTTGTATAGCCGCCTTTGCAAGGAAAGGTTCACTGACAACTACGCTCTCATTTGCCGAGACGATAGTTAGCATAGCCTTCAGCTACATTTGCTACGACCTAGCAAGGCGCCATCACCAAGTTATATTGAGATGATAATACTGTATCAACAAGACCAATGTTATACAATTATGGATTCCAGTTAAGTATTCCAGAAGCTACGTACTTTTCCTTAAAGCATTCATTACGTATTCTGTTTCAGACCTCACGCCAGCCTGTGTGAGTTTAAGCGCGTGCCTTTCGGCTTCCTCTCATTGTGTCTAGGCTGTCTTGTCTAGACACAACATCCTGTAACAAAGTTTTTGAAGTCATGCTGGTACGTTCTGTTGCTGTGTGTTTCCATTCCATGATTAATGTGATTTGAAGAGAAGTAATAAAATGAGCTCTAACATGGAAGGTAAGCGTTTCCGGACACATGTCCACATAACATATTTTCTTTCTTTGTGTGTGAAGAATGTTTCCTGAACGTTTGGTCGTACCTTTTCGTAACACCCTGTATACCTCGCAGACCAACTTTCCACATTAATGGAAATATACATTACCCACCAAAGATTTTAATATGCACTGTTCACGATTCAACTTACAACAGTATGAGGATGGCATAGAGAAAATGTCAATTGGCGTGAACTGTACTACATGCTTGGATATTGCATGTGAGGTATTATTTTTGCGCAGCCGTGTCAAGCAGACAGAACAGATGTCTGCATCCTGTTTGAAGAGGAATTTTACACAGCGTTAGTCACTGTTGGGAAAGCTCAACAATAAGGCAAGTTAAATGGAGGGGAGAGCGAGAGATAACGAGGGCGATTTAGTGTGTATAACGAACCCCTACCCTCGAAAATTTCCTCCCTTCATACCCACTCTGTGTTACCGCAGATGATGCGTCACTGATCACATTTGTACTAAGACTGCAGTATACGCAAGGTGCCTAGTTGCTTCCACCACCCTCAGTTCTGTAGGGGTTGATCAACCTGCAGCATTGTACAGTTGTGCCCTGGGCATAAAATTGCTCTTAGTCGTACGTCCGTTATCTTCAGGCTGCAATAAACTATTAGCGAGGAACTGGTACAGTAAAAATTATTATATTTTGATTTTTTTTTTAGCGGGATGTAAGTAATTATTTTATTAGCAGCACAGTTGTAGTCAATTTTAGGAGTCACGAAAAGTTTCCATTCTTCACACTTTCAAAGAGAATAAAAAAAAAATAATGAAGTGTCTGTTCGCGTAATGAATGTAAAACTGGGTTTCAGTTGCATGTCCAAATAGATATGGGTAATTTAACTCTTAACCAATACCGACCAAGGCATACAACATGTCTGGCGTCTCAAACTGCCGATCGAGCTCTTACATATCGAAACCAAAGGCTGCTAATTAATAATTAACTGATACCGATCGCTTCAGACAACATGTGTGTCCTCCGATACTAACGGACCAGAACTAATATTAGAGCCCAACAACTCCCCTCCCCCCCCTCCCCCCATCGAACCTAGGCGCAACCCGAAGGTCTCCGAAGTGATTCGCCTGCCTTTTCGTTAAGTAACTGTTTATTATTCTGTTGGTAGTTAAAACTTTGAAAATAATGGAATTCAACTTGCTACTCAGAAACTCTTTTACATGAAAGGCAAGTAAATTCACTGCTTAGTGTTTCTAAGATTAACAACAGGAATTTATCAGTCTGGCGCGCTACTTTCTAATGCAGCAGTCAACTGCGGAGGAGGACCACAATTTAGGAGGCCTTTCTCACGATACACCATCTGTCACCGTTACCTCACACCACATTACGTCACCTTCCCACTGCTGCCTTCTCAACTGCTCTAAGAAGAGCTTCTGGTAACTAAATATGATGACTGTAAAGCCAGAAATATTTGAACATGATGTCAAGTGAAATTAACTCCTTGATAAAAGTATTTTTATTCTAATACATTTAACTGCAGTAAACTGTGGCCTTTGTCTTTATAACGATTATAAATTTCTTTCGTTTTTTAAACATCTTGAAATATCACAACAAATAAGAGTCGTGCTAAGCTTGACCTTGTGTATTTAATCTGGAACACGTATGTGATAAATATAATTGTGTATACCAGAGTTTTCCAAACTGGGAAACGTCGAGTAGTAGCAACAAGGCTGTCATGATCATTGGAAATAATTTGAAATCGGTTGCGAAAGGCTGTTAAAATGATAAATTGCATTAAGAGCCGTCCTCTCAGGTCAAGACTTTTTTTTTTTTTTTTTTTTTTTTTTTTTTTTTGCTCATCAGTCTACTGACTGGTTTGATGCAGCCCGCCAGGAATTCCTTTCCTGTGCTAACCTCTTCATCTCGGAGTAGCACTTGCAACCTACGTCCTCAATTATTTGCTTGGCGTATTCCAATATCTGTCTTCCTCTACAGTTTTTGCCCTCTACAGCTCCCTCTAGTACCATGGAAGTCATTCCCTCATGTCTTAGCAGATGTCCTATCATCCTGTCCCTTCTCCTTATTAGTGTTTTCCACATATTCCTTTCTTCTCCGAATCTGCGTAGAACCTCCTCATTCGTTACCTTATCATTCCACCCTATTTTCAACATTAGTCTATAGCACCACATCTCAAATGCTTCGATTCTCTTCTGTTCCGGTTTTCCCACAGTCCATGTTTCACTACCATACAATGCTGTACTCCAGACGGACATCCTCAGAAATTTCTTCCTCAAATTAAGGCCGGTATTTGATATTAGTAGACTTCTCTTGCCCAGAAATACCTTTTTTGCCATAGCGAGTCTGATTTTGATGTCCTCCTTGCTCAGTCCGTCATTGGTTATTTTACTGCCCAGGTAGCAGAATTCCTTAACTTCATTGACTTCGTGACCATCAATCCTGATGTTAAGTTTCTCGCTGTTCTCATTTCTACTACTTATCATTACCTTCGTCTTTCTCCGATTTACTCTCAAACCATACTGTGTGCTCATTAGACTGTTCACTCCGTTCAGCAGATCATTTAATTCTTCTTCACTTTCACTCAGGATAGCAATGTCATCAGCGAATCGTATCATTGATATCCTTTCACCTTGTATTTTAATTCCACTCCTGAACCTTTCTTTTGTTTCCATCATTGCTTCCTCGATGTACAGATTGAAGAGTGGGGGCGAAAGGCTACAGCCTTGTCTTACACCCTTCTTAATACGAGCACTTCGTTCTTGATCGTCCACTCTTATTTATCCGTCTTGGTTGTTGTACATATTGTATATGACCCGTCCCTCCTACTTTTTTCAGAATCTCGAACAGCTTGCACCATTTTATATTGTCGAACGCTTTTTCCAGGTCGATAAATCCTATGAAAGTGTCTTGATTTTTCTTTAGCCTTGCTTCCATTATTAGCCGTAACGTCAAATTGCCTCTCTCGTCCCTTTACTTTTCCTAAAGCCAAACTGATCGTCACCTAGCGCATTCTCAATTTTCTTTTCCATTCTTCTGTATATTATTCTTGTAAGGAGCTTCGATGCATGAGCTGTTAAGCTGATTGTGCGATAATTCTCGCACTTGTCAGCTCTTGCCGTCTTCGGAATTGTGTGGATGATGCTTTTCCGAAAGTCAGACGGTATGTCACCAGACTCATATATTCTACACATCAACGTGAATAGTCGTTTTTTTTGCCACTTCCCCCAATGATTTTTGAAATTCTGGTGGAATGTTATCTATCTCTTCTGCCTTATTTGACCGTAAGCCCTCCAAAGCTCTTTTAAATTCCGATTCTAATACTGGATCCCCTATCTCTTCTAAATCGACTCCTGTTTCTTCTTCTATCACATCAGACAAATCTTCACCCTCATAGAGGCTTTCAATGTATTCTTTCCACCTATCTGCTCTCTCCTCTGCATTTAACAGTGGAATTCCTGTTGCACTGTTAATGGTACCACCGTTGCTTTTAATGTCATCAAAGGTTGTTTTGACTTTCCTGTATGCTGAGTTTGTCATTCCGACAATCATATCTTTTTCGATGTCTTCACATTTTTCCTGCAGCCATTTCGTCTCAGCTTCCCTGCACTTCCTATTTATTTCATTCCTCAGCGACTTGTATCTCTGTATTCCTGATTTTCCCGGAACATGTTTGTACTTCCTCCTTTCATCAATCAACTGAAGTATTTCTTCTGTTACCCATGGTTTCTTCGCAGCTACCTTCTTTGTACCTATGTTTTCCTTCCCAACTTCTGTGATGGCCCTTTTTAGAGATGTCCATTCCTCTTCAACTGTACTGCCTACTGCACTATTCCTTGTTGCTGTATCTATAGCGTTAGAGAACTTCAAACGTATCTCGTCATTCCTTAGTACTTCCGTATCCCACTTCTTTGCGTATTGATTCTTCTTGACTAATGTCTTGAACTTCAGCCTACTCTTCATCTCTACTATATTGTGATCTGAGTCTATATCTGCTCCTGGGTACGCCTTGCAGTCCAGTATCTGATTTCGGAATCTCTGTCTGACCATGATGAAATCTAATTGAAATCTTCCCGTATCTCCCATCCTTTTCCAAGTATACCTCTTCCTCTTGTGATTCTTGAACAGGATATTCGCTGTTACTAGCTGAAACTTGTTACAGAACCCAATTAGTCTTTCTCCTCTTTCATTCCTTGTCCCTAGCCCATATTCTCCTGTAACCTTTTCTTCTACTCCTTCCCCTACAACTGCATTCCAGTCGCCCATGACTATTAGATTTTCTTCCCCCTTTACATACTGCATTACCCTTTCAATATCCTCATATACTTTCTCTATCTGTTGATCTTCAGCTTGCGACGTCGGCATGTATACCTGAACTATCGTTGTCGGTGTTGGTCTGCTGTCGATTCTGATTAGAACAACCCGGTCACTGAACTGTTCACAGTAACACACCCTCTGCCCTACCTTCGTATCCATAACGAATCCTACATCTGTTATACCATTTTCTGCTGCTATTAATATTACCCGATACTCATCTGACCAGAAATCCTTGTCTTCCTTCCACTTCACTTCACTGACCCCTACTATATCTAGATTGAGCCTTTGCATTTCCCTTTTCAGATTTTCTAGTTTCCCTACCACGTTCAAGCTTCTGACATTCCACGCCCCGACTCGTAGAACGTTATCCTTTCGTTGATTATTCAATTTTTCTCATGGTAACCTCCCCCTAGGCAGTCCCCTCCCGGAGATCCGAACGGGGGACTATTCCGGAATCTTTTGCCAATGGAGAGATGATCATGACACTTCTTCAATTACAGGCCACATGTCCTGTGGATACACGTTACGTGTCTTTAATGCAGTGGTTTCCATTGCCTTCTGCATCCTCATGTCGTTGATCATTGCTGATTCTTCCGCCTTTAGGGGCAATTTCCCACCCCTAGGACAAGAGAGTGCCCTGAACCTCTATCCGCTCGTCCGCCCTCTTTGACAAGGCCGTTGGCAGAATGAGGCTGACTTCTCATGCCGGAAGTCTTCGGCCGCCAATGCTGATTATTTATCAAAACTTAGGCAGTGGCGGGGATCGAACCCGTGACCGAAGACGTTTGATTATGAAACAAAGACGCTACCCCCTTTTATATATATATATATATATATATATATTTATTTATTTATTTATTTGCACCAAACAAGGTTTGAACTCAGAACCTTTCGCTTAGCAACCATACACTTTTTTTTTTTTTTTGGGAACAAAAAAAAAATTTCTTTTTTTTTTTTTTTTTTTCAAAGCCAAACACAAATTTCTTTTTCCTTTAAGAACAAATTGGGAGGAGTAAATATACTGGTTTCTCCTTCCAGTAAACAAAAATGAGTCTCTTTCGCTTGTCGGCGAAGAAGCAATCTTTTGGAACAAAAAAAGTTTCTCAAAGCCAAAATCAAATTTCTTTTTCCTTTAAGAACAAATTGTGAGGAACAAATAAGGAAAAGTATTTTTTTTTTTTTGAAAGATAACAAAGACTCCGATTACACTGGTTTCTCCTTCCAGTAAACAAAAATGTCTCCTTCGTCTTGTTGGCGAAGAAGCAATCCTTTGGAACAAAAAAAAGTTTCTCAAAGCCAAAATCAAATTTCTTTTTCCTTTAAGAACAAACTATGAGGAAGAAATAAGGAAAAGCTTTTTAAGTCGTCATGCGACTTGTAGTTAAAATCTAGTTCTTACAGGAGCTCCTGAAGTGTATCCGCCTACAGCATGCCAGTTCGTCCAAACGTGTCTTCTCATGGCGTAGGCGTGAGTTCTAGGTAGCAGATCTATTCAGTTCGGTTCGTTTTATACAGTTTTCAGCTTCTCAGGGCTTGGATGTGCCAGCTACTAGGTGGGTCATCGAAAGTGCTCCGTAAGGAATTAGAAAAATATTGTTTATAGCGTGGGTTGCGTATCAGGACGCAGTGTCGTTCGTTGAGATAAGTCCAATATCCTAGCGTAGACTTGTCGCCAGAAGTAAAAAGATAGCGGATCGTGTGGCCACAGATCCAATTCACAGAGTTAGTTTTGGCGGAGGGGTAGAAAGTCTTACCGGGGTACAAAAGCATGTGGACGTCGATCTGAGCCGGTGTCTGGCGAGTAAGAAACGCCAAAATTCGCCGCGCAAGTGTCCAGACGTCTAGCGCTGTGCCACAGTGGAACCGGTGGACATCCGTGTCATCCACGCCACAGTGGGTGCAGAGGGATGAATCGGCGAGATGGATGCGGCGCAGACGATCTCGGTTAACTTGTTTGCCATTCACGGTGATGTATCACGCTGATTGGACGTCTGATTCGAGAAAACGCGCATGGATCGCCTTCCATATGTGTCGCCACACGTAGTGTGGATACTTACGTTCGATGGGGTTGGACGGGCGGCACTGTTGTAACAATTCGGATACTGTTTTCGTGAGGTACAAACGTGTAAGTGGTAAGGACCGGTAGATATAACTGAACTCCAGGAAAAATCGCTGGATGCAATAAAAGGGGGTTGGAATGGTCGATATCAGTACTGGGGCGGACAAGGAGGCCGGTGCAAAGTTGTGAAGCAGGAGGCTAGTAAGGCTCTGCGGGCAACGATGCCAAAGTTTGAGTCGGGAGCTGACGTATAGTGCCTTGACACGAGTCGGCACGTGGATGAGTCCCACCCCGCCACGGTCTCGTGGCAGTGCAAGGGATTCATACTGCACCTTGAATAACATCCCCGAGCTGACGAAGGAGCCGAAAGCCATCAACAGTCGTCGCGCCATGAGATTTGGGACTGGTAGTACTTGAGCCACGTGTGGTATACGGGAAGCATGATACACGTTCACGTATTGCGCGCGTTGGATAACGTCGAGAGCTCGTAGCCGGTGATCTGCGAGATTTGCTCTGATTGTCTGTAGCAAGCGTCTACCATTGATAGCCGCTGAGCGGCGCAGGTCTGCTGTGAAATCAAGTCCAAGACACCGTATGGTGGCGGCGACACTAAGGGGGGCAGCGCATCTCTCCGGCAAGCCCTCACCAATGAGCAGGACCTTGGATTTCGACACGTTGAGGCAGCTCCCCGACGCTTCGCCCTAAGTCGCCACCCATGTCAGTGCTGCTCGTACTTCATCTTCACTGCGCAGATATAGTACTATGTCGTCTGCGTAGGCTGTACAACAACAACGGTGGCCTTGCACAGCCATGCCTTCCAAACGTTGGCGCATGCCCTGGAGCAGGGGTTCCAAGGCGAAAGCATACAAAATCGTGGAAAGAGGGCATCCTTGCCGTACAGATCGTGCGATGACCAGGGACGGTGTAAGACGACCATTGTACATGATTTTAGAGGTTGCACTACGCAACAGGCGCATAACCACTGTTACAATACCGCCAGGAAAACCCATATGCTGAAGAACTGTCCGTAAAGAGAAGTGGTCAACACGGTCGAAAGCCTGGCTAAAGTCCAGTGAAGCCAAGGCGCCAGGGAGGCGCTGATGATGCGCTAATGCTATCATGTCTCTGTAACGGCAAAGGGCCGTACGGATGTTATTGTCGCCTCCTAGGGAAGTCTGGTCGCAGGATGTGAATATTTTCATGTCGCTGTTGAGCAAAGTAATTGGTCGATAGTCCTGGACCCTCGATAACCCGCGCGGTTTATGTACGGGGATAATAATTCCTTCTAGAAAGGCGCTCGGGACCACTGTCCTCGGTGACATCAGCTCTTGTGCGATTGCCGTATACGTGGAAGCCAACAAATACTGAAAACTTTTATAAAATTCGATGGGTATACCGTCAGGTCCAGGAGACCTGTTATCGGAACCCGCCTTGATAGCATCTACCACTTCATCTGTGGTTACGTCGTCTTGGTCATGCACTGCATCCTCCGGAAGAGTGTTCGTAGTGAGCTGAGCGACTTCTGTGATCAGTGCTGCAGAATGCGGTACGGCTGCGTATAGCCCGGCAAAATGAGCATGGAGAGCACGACCGATGCTTTGTTGGGTGTCGTGCCGGCGCCCTTCCACATCAGTGAGGACTTGGATCAGAGCTCGTCGTCGTCGTTGTCTTTCCTGAAGGAGGTGGTACATCGACGGACGTTCTTGAGGGATTCGATTAGAAGCTCGAGAACGGACTACAGTGCCTTCCAAGTTACGCCGCATGATCAAGGAGCTCTGCGCCTTCGTGCGATGGACCATCGACTGCCGGGCTGGCGAGAAAGGCATCGTCGCACAGTCACGTAGAATGGTGTAGTAGAAGTGCAGGGTATTAGTCTGCCACGCCTTTAATTCCTTCCCAAAACTCATCAGAGTCTTCTTGAGGGTCGGCTTTGCACAGGAGAGCCACCATGATAAGGTGGAGTCATAGGCTTCTCGACGATGGTGGCAGCGTGCCCACGCTTCTTCGACCATACAGCGACAGTCTGAGGAGGTCAGGTGAGCGATATTGAGTTTCCACAGACCACGACTATGCCACACTTGCTGTCGGGCGAGAGTGACGTCACAGAGGTATGCATCATGGTCTGAAAAGGCCAAGGGCCAGACTTCCGCATGACGTGTGCCATCAGCAATGGAGCGGGTAACGTAGATGTGATCTATGCGGCTTGACGAGTGAGAGGTGTAGAATGTACAGCCCGGTTGAATTCCGTGGAGCTTCTTCCATGTGTCAACACGTCGGAGACGGTCGATGACCACTGAGAGAGATGCACAAGGGGAATGTCGCGGGAGTTGGTCCGCGGGCACTTGTGTCGAGTTAAAATCCCCACCGAGTACCAAATCGTCCTGCGGACCGGTGAAGAGGGGTGTGACGCTTTCGGCAAAAAAAGTTTGTCGGTCATGACGGCGGCCAGTGCCGGACGGAGCGTAGATATTGATAATACGCACGCCGAACAGTGTGAGGGCCATACCCCGCGCAGTGGGGAGGTAGATGACGTCCTGTGCAGGGAGTCCGTCGCGTAGCAGGATGGCGACGCCGCTACCGGTATCGGATGCGGGGGAAACATGGGCGTTGCATCCGGTGGGAACTAGGAAGTCAGCCACAAACACCTCTTGCAAGAGCGCTATATCCACATCCGCAGAGTAAATAGTGTCTCTGAACATGGCCAGTTTATGGGGGGCGCGAATGGTGGCAAGATTGATCGTGGCGATACGATATTGCTGTGTGCGGTCATCCTCAGTATTTGCAGAACGTGCGGTAGAAGTAGCCGGCAGGTTGAGACCCGCCGGTGGTCCCGCAGTGGTGATAATTACTGGCGGGGCGCCAGCCCCAGTGTCGCCGAGGTGGACTCCTGTGCAGACACGCTGGCAGTCTGTTCCGCTTCTTCTTCAACGTCATCGGCCCAGGAAGCTGACGACGTGGACATGTGACGGTCACGTACTTCCGGAACGGGTGTTGTGGATTCCGCAACATGAGTGGCAGGGGGATCGCCGTCATCATTCGTTGACAAAGGCGAGGTCACGTCCCTGGCTGGGAGAGTAGGCGTCACAGGAGGGGCTCCTGTTGCTGCCACATCGCGTGACTGGACGCAATGTGGGAAATCACCGTCAGACATCAGGTCAACATCTCGTGGGGCCGTCTGAGAAAGGGCGTCAACGGAAGGCGTTCGTCGTCGTTTCCTGTGTTTGCGAGGCGACCGCTGTTTTCTGATGTGGCCTTCTGAATCAGAATGTGGTCGCCCGTCGTCTGACGCCGAACCCGTCTGGACAAAGGCAGACGTCGGCACGACACCGAGGTCGACGTCCATGGTTCCAACAGGAACATCGGTTTCGGTCTGCAAACCGGACGGTCCTGAAGCGAGCACTGGAGGCGACGCCGTGCTTGTGTCCTCGGCGCGTTGTGCTGCGGCGGGTGGCGTTGACGATGCTGCTGGCGCTATCGAGATTGGTACGACGGGGTCCTGTGCAACCTTGGCGTAGGTGATGGGTAAGGACGTGACCGTCGAAGCCTGGGTCTCTTCACGTAACGGCGTCTGTATTAAACGGCGGTGTAAGCATTCGGAACGTACATGTCCCTCTTGGCCACATCCTGCGCACGTTCGTGGCTGTTCATCATACATGACGATGGCCCTCACACCGCCAATCAGCAGGTACGATGGGACATGTTTCGTCAGCTCAATTTTTATTTGCCTGACGCCATTTAATACGGGGTAGGTCGTAAATGTTTGCCACTTCTCCGCGACTTGACCCAAGACGGTGCCATATGGTTGGAAAGCGGCAATGACCACATCCTGAGGCACCTCGAACGGGAGTTCAAACACCCGCAATGTCCGGAGACCGAATCCAGCATGGGCGACTGTCACAGCACCCATATGTCCATCAGAGTGTTTAAATTTCAGTCCGGTGGCATGACGGTGAATTATGTCATTGCAAATTTCCTCTATCGACATCTTGATGTAGACAACACTTCCAGTGATGGAAAAATGTATGCCGATTACATCCTGGGGGTTCAAACGTAGATCCTCACGTATGAACTGTTCGACTTCGAAAGCTCTGGGTCGTGGATGTTCGGCCTGAAACGTTACTTTGATCGTTGCACGGCGGTACGAGTGCGCCATGTTGAACGTTAGTACTGGACGCGATAGACACAAACACCGCGACGCGGAAGTAAACACCGCCAAGAGCGGAGCGTCACGCGGCGCGCGGAGCAGCTCCGCACGCTAGCACGGCTGCGAGCCGACTGACCCTTAGGCCATGTGTCTTATCGCTCAAATGTTTGAAGAATTAGGAAAACAGCTTTGTAGCCTCCCCCTACATACCGAAGGCGCTGACTATAAAGGGGAAGAATGCTTAGTCGGGTGTAAGAAGTGTTAAGGATGCAGCGGTATAGCTGTTTGAACAAGAAAACAAAACCGAATTATTGAATGCATTGAAATACGAGCTCTGGAGCACAAAAATAGCTTTCCTTTCTGATATACTGAAAGTGCTCGACAAGAAATGATTATGTTGTTCTACTGACATTCTAATTTATAATTCGTAACAAAATTGATTCATCTCTATTTAGTGCAATTAAAGAGAGGTTGATGGATAAGAAAAACATTCAGTACTTGATGACGGGGAGGAACTGGCAGAATGGAAGAACACACGCACTTTAAACCTTAATTCCAAGAATCAGATTTATGCAACATTTTTATTTCCTTTCAGCAGGATTACGCTGACTTACGTAAAAGAGTGCTGTTCACTGTGCTGCAGTTATATACAATGTATTCGTTTCTAGGTGTATTTCCTATTATGACTGATACAAAAGCAGTTAAACGTGGAAGTATGAGAAATTTACATCAGGATATGTGTGTTAATTTTTCATACATCTGAGCTAATATAAGACAGATTTGTAATGCTCATCAAGCCCATACGACTCATTGTATTTGTTGTAACAGTGACCGGAACAGTCACGGGGTTGTAGTAACGGAAAACGTAGCGGGACCCGCGGAGCGACCTGCGAACAACAACACAATAGAGAGGACGGGCACGACCAACAAAAGACCTTACGACAACAACAAGTACGACACAACAGAGTCCACTCGTAAACAAAACACGAAATAAAATATGCTGTCTAAGGCGAGGAGACATGTCAAGAGACGTACGCAATGTTAGACTGAGTGACTGAGTTTTTTTTCTTTTATTTATAGTGATTTCATTCCCCTGCCCCATATGGGCAGGGGAGGGCTGTCCATGGCACAATCCGCCGCTCTTCAGTCGAGTAATATGACAACTAAAACAAGAATAAAATGCTACATATATAAGGCGATAAAAAAGGGGAACATAAAACAGAGTAAGGGGAGATAAGGGAGGTAAAAATACACTGACAGGGAGACGTTCATGGGGGACAATTAAAAAAGTCACCATAATGTTAAAAAAACACAGTTGGCGATTCTTAAAACACAAAGAAGGCACTGAATGCACATGCACAGGTTAAAAGTCGGCCACAGTATTAAAAACACTCCAGAACAACACTTAAAACCCACTTGGAGCACACACCGTGAAGTATAAGACTGCCAGGTGGGACCTGCCGAGGGAGAGGTCAGAGAGGATGGAAAAGGAGGGGAGACCAAGGGGCAGCAGGGGAGGCGGCGGGATGAAGAGAGTAGTGGCGTCAGCAGGTACATGAAGAGGCAGGAGACTGGCGGGGCAGGAGATGAAGAAGGAAGACAAGGCAGGAGGGAGTGCAGAAACACTGAAACGGAGCACAAGAGAGGGGGGAGTAGGAGGGGGAAGCCACTCAGGAGAAGGGAGGGGGAGGAGAGGGAGCCCTGAGGAAGAGGCAGGAAGATGGGGTTAGAGTTGGTAGGAAGGGTAGATGTCAGGGTGAAGCTCATCATCTGGGAGGGGTAGATGGTGGAAGTTGCGTTGGGAAAGGAGGCAAAGGGTGTGGAGTTGGAGAGGGGGTGGGACACAGCGGTAAAGGCGTGGCAACGGGTTGGATATGGAGAGAAAGGGAGGCACCAGGGGGTGAGGGGAATAAACGTGGCAGACAATATATAGTGAGTGGATGTGTTCAAGGAAAAGGAGAAGGTGGAGGAAGGGGATGAGGTCATAGAGAATGTCAGTGGGGGACGAAAGGCAGATGCGGAAGGCGAGGTGGAGCGCATAGCATTCGCGAATTTGGAGGGCTTTATAGAACCGGGGAAGGGTGGAAATCCAAACATACGCTGGCATAGAGAGAAAATGGGGCAGATCAAGGATTTGTAGATGTCAAGGATGGTGGAAGGATGCAGACCCCACCTCCAGCTGGACAGGAGCTTCAGGAGGTGGAGTCTATCGTGAGCTTTGTTTTGGATGGTAAGGAGATGGGGAGTCCAGGTGAGGCGGCGGTCGAGGGTGAGGCCAAGGTATTTGAGAGTAGGAGTTAGGTGGATAGGATGGCCATAAATGGTGAGGTAGAAATCATGGAGACGGAAGGAGTGGATGGTGCGGCCTATGATGATCGCCTGGGTCTTGGAGGGGTTGATATGGACGGACCACTGGTTGCACCAAGTGGTGAATTGGTCAAGGTGGGTTTGGAGGGTACGTTGCGGCCGTTGAAGGATAGGATAAAGGGCTAGGATGGCGGTGTCATCAGGAAATTGAAGAAGATGAAGTTGGGGGAGGTTTGGTGCATATCAGCAGTGTACAGGAGATAGAGGAGAGGGGAAAGGACAGAGCCTTGGGGCACGTCGGAAGAGGGACAGAAAGTACAGGAGTTGGAATTGTGCATAGTCGCAGAGAAGGGACGATGGGAGAGGAAGGAATCAACGAGATGGACGAAGTTGATGGGGAGAGCATAGGTCTGGGGTGTGAAGAGGAGCCTGAGATGCCAGACACGGTCATAAGCGATCTGGAGGTGAAGGGAAACAAAGATAGCGGGGCGACGGGAGTTAAGTTGGAGGGAAAGAAGACTGGTAAGGTTAAGGAGCTGGTCATCAGCGGAGAAGCCACATTGGGTAAGGGGAAGGAGGTTGTGCTGGTTAAGGTGGTGGTGAATACATTGAGAGAGGATAGCCTCGAAGACCTTACTGAACACGGAGGTGAGGCAGATGGGATGATAGGAAGAGGTATCAGAGAGGGGTTTGTTAGGTTTAGGGAACAGCAGGACATGGTAAGTCTTCCACAGGTTGGAATAAAATCCAGTGGAGAGTAGGACATTGTACAGGGTAGCAAGGACAGTCAGGAAGGATTGGGGAGATTCCTTGAGGTGGTGGTAGGTGACAGCATCATGACCAGGGGCGGTGTTGAGTTTGGAGCGGAGGACAAGTGTGATCTCTTGTGCGGTGATTGGAGTGTTGATGTCTGAGGGGGGTAATCGATCCAAGTACTGGAAGCTGGGGGCGAGCGGGGGGCAGAGGTGTCAGCGCAGTCAAGGACGGTGGGGAAGAGGGAGTAATCAAAATGGGGATTGTCAGGAATGAAGAAGACCTCGGAGAGGTGGGAAGCAAAATGGTTAGCCTTACTGAAATTGACAGGAAAAGGTCGATCGTCATGGAGGATTGGGTAATGCAGGATGGGATGGCTACCAGTAAGGCAGTGGAAGGCTGACCAGTACTTGGAGGAGTTTACAGGGAGGGTGGTGTTGAGGCGTGTGCATGTCTGACGCCAGTCCAGGCGTTTCTTTGCTGTAAGGAGGTTCCGGATGCGTCGCTGTAATTGCCGGTGGTGGGTGAGTGTATCCCAGTCACGGGTGTGGAGGAAGGATCGGTAGAGACTGTGGGATTGGGGCAGAAGAAGGATGGCCTGTGGAGGAAGCGTAGGGCAGTGAGGGTGAATGAGTTTGGTAGGGACATGAGCCTCCACAGCGTCAGTGGTGCTCCTCTGAAGGAAGGAAGAAGCGTGGGTGACGTCAGCAGGGTGGTGAAAGGTGAGGGGGTGGCTTTCGACCTGTAAGGCAATGGAGTCCCGGTAGGCATCCGAATCGGCACAGTGGTCGTCATGGATAGACTTTGGAAGGGCAGCTGCGCGGGTGGCTGCAGGGGTGGGACGGGCAGAGGAAATGGTGAGAAGGAAAGGGAGATGGTCGCTACCAACGGGATCGAGGACGTCAACGGTGATGCGTCCAAGGAGGTTGGGGCAAGCGAGGATAACATCGGGGGTGGATTTACTTTCAGGACGGGTGTGCTATGGGAGAGGAACAAGGTCACCATGGAGGGCTGGCTGAGCGAGAAGCAGGGACGTCGCTATTGGCCGCTGCAACCACGTGTTCCACTGTGCCGCCCTCACGCTAGATGCGGGCCAGGAGGCTCGCGCCGCCACAGCTTACGGCGCTATGGTGCAGAGACCTGTAGGGGTCTTCGACGTCCATGACGTCTGGTGGGGACTCAAATTCCGCTGCGCCCGGTACCAGAGCATTCGTTATAATGTTGAAAAGTTATGAATCTGTGACAAGTTGTTTCACATATAATTATGAAGTACTTAGAAATGAAATATAAATATTAATATTCCAGAAAAATAATTTTCTGTTAGGTCACTTTACTTTTTTATATTTTATAACTTATATTTCTTGTTTTTAATGACTGAATGTACGCCTGCAATATTTTCGACTACACCTGATCCTAATTTTTTCATGTTTGGGTTAGTTGATCTTAAATGCATGGATTGTAATGCACTTAAGAACTTAGTTATTTTACTCCGTGTTAGAGAGCTTTAATGACATATTTTGAATCGCTGCTTATCATGTCATCAGTTTACCTATTTCTTTGCTTTCTGTAGGGATACCTCAGTGTATTTTCGGTTTCATGTGATTGCGAAGATTTTCATAAATGCATCTTAATTTACTTGTTTCACATAGATTTTGTATTCCGTAAATAGGTTCTACGCAGGTCTTGCACCAGTTTTGCTGCTCTGTACGCGGGGTTTGGATCCTGCTCTGTCATAATAAGATTAGTGTGCGCGCCAAACGGATGTTATGTGCTGTGTGCAACTCATACAGCGTTCTTTAGCGAGGTGTCCCATTCTGTGTTGCTATACGGGGTCCGCTGCTGTGGGCAAGGCAACAAGCGATAGTTTTAAAATTATTCCGCCACTTTCTTGTACCTTATTGGCGATATACTATGGGTTTTCTTTTAACTAGGTCCACTTTCCATTTCATATGTTCTCATGACGGATGGGTTACATATACAATTACTTTGGCGGCAGTTTTCTACTTTATATCGCTTTATGGCGGATTGGTTACATATCATTCCACTTTTGCGTACGTTTCTACTACTTTTAGTTTATTTTATCTGGGTAGTCGTACGAGACACGACCATGCCTCTTTCTCTAGTTGTTTCTAACAGATCATTTTCTTGTTTTATAATCTGAGAATGCCCCAGAAAGGCGAAACGCGTTATTGGTATTAAACTGTTTTTATTCTGAAATAATTAATATACCCTTAAAGCAGAACACGCGGAATGGTCGCGCGGTTAGAGGCGCCATGCACGAATTGCGTGGCCCCTCCCGCCGTAGATTCGCGTCCTCTCTCGGACGTGGGGGTGTGTTTTGTCCTTAGCGTAAGTTACTTGAAGTAGTGTGTAAGTCTAGGGACCGATGACCTTAGAAGTTTGGTCCCTTAGGAATTCACACACATTTGAACATTTTAAAGCATTGTAACTTCCTGGCAGGTTAAAACTGTGTGCCGGACCGGTCCGGCACACAGTTCTAATCTGCCACGAAGTTTCATATCAGCGCACACTCCGCTGCAGAGTTAAAATCTTATTCTGGAAACATCCCCTAGGCTGTCGCTAAGCCATGTCTCCGCAGTATCCTTTCTTTCAGGAGTGCTAGTTCTGCAAGGTTCACAGGAGAGCTTCTGTAAAGTTTGGAAGGTAGGAGACGAGATACTGGCAGAAGTGAAGCTGTGAGGACGGGGCCTGAGTCGTGCTTGGGTAGCTCAGATGGTAGAGCACTTGCCCGCGAAAGGCAAAGGTCCTGTGTTCGAGTCTCGGTCCGGCACACAGTTTTAATCTGCCAGGAAGTTTCATATCAATGCACACTCCGCTGCAGAGTGAAAATCTCATTCTGGATTTTAAAGCATTATTTGTTACAACAGAATCCCTGTCTTTAAAGTTACTGATACGGTGTCTATTGAAATTATGTATTTTAGGAAGGTGTCGCCATGAGCAAAAAGTATGGAAAACTCGGGTGTATATAATAGCTATTGAAGTTGAAGAAGCCGGCCAGTGTGGCCGAGTGGTTCTAGGCGCTTCAGTCTGGAGCCGCGCGACCGCTATGGTCGCAGGTTCGAATCCTGCCTCGGGCATGGATGTGTGTCATGTCCTTAGGTTAGTTAGGTTTAAGTAGATCTAAGTCTAGGGGACTGATCACCTCAGATGTTAAGCCCCATAGTTCTCAGAGCCATTTGAACCATTTGAAGTTGAAGATTACCCCTTCAGCTGTATGTCTTTTTTTTTTTTACTTTATTGTTATTTTAAAACCTGTACAACAGGCAGTCTGTCAGCAGCATTCTACGCTGCTCTTCAGCCAGAGAATACACAATGAGAGAAAAAAACAGGAAGAATATACAGAAGTTACAGAATGGTGGGCAATAAAACAGTAGACACATAAAAACAAACACGGAGCCGTTCACACTCGACGATAATCCACACTGCAAACTGTTGATACTACGCACAAACACTGAAGATGACGATGGCACAGGTGAACGATGGAGTGCGACGGTGAACACTGAACACAAAAACACGACGGCACACACGAGACACTAATGGCCATGATCTCCGGCGCGCGAAAGTCCACGTAGCGTGTTCGAGTCCGGGGACGTGCCAAGAGAGGATGAGGAAGGAGGGGGAGAGGGAGAGGGGAGAGCAGAGATGCCATAGGCAAGGAAGATAGGGGGAAAGGGGGAAGGGGGTGGGAGAGCCCAGGGGAAGAGGGATGGAGGAAGAGGGATGGGGGGAAAAGGCGAGAGAAGGGAGGGAGGGTGACTAAAGGAAAGGATGCCAGAAGTGGGGGGGCGGCGGATCAAAGTTGATAGGAGGAGTAGATGGAGGGGAGGAGGACATCATCAGGGAGGGGGAGCTGGAGGAAGCCACCTTAGGAGAGGGTAAAGAGGGTGGAGAGATGGAGATCGGGTGGGACGTGGGAATACAGGCACGGCAGTGGGCGGGGGTGGGAGAGGATGGGCGAGGCAAGTGGGTGAGGAGGATCAAGTTTGTGGGAGGTGTACAGGATCCGTATCCTTTCAAGGAAAAGGAGGAGGTGGGGGAACGGAACGAGATCGTACATGATCCGCGTGGGGGAGAGGAGACGGATGAGATAGGCGAGGCGGAGAGCATGGCATTCAAGGACTTGAAGGGATTTATAAAAGGGAGGGGGGGCAGAGATCGAGGCCAGATGGGCGGAAGAGGAATTTATAGGTGTGGAGGATGGTGGAAGGGCCCAGACCCCACGTACGGCCGGAAAGGAGCTTGAGGAGACAGAGTCGGGAGCGTGCCTTGGCTTGGATTGTCCGGAGATGGGGAGTCCAGGAGAGGCGACGGTCGAGGGTGACGCCAAGGTACTTAAGGGTGGGAGTGAGGGCGATAGGACGGCCATAGATGGTGAGATAGAAATCAAGGAGGCGGAAGGAAGGGGTGGTTTTGCCTACAAGGATCGCCTGGGTTTTGGAAGGATTGACCTTGAGCAACCACTGGTTGCGCCAAGCGGTGAACCGGTCAAGATGGGATTGGAGAAGGTGTTGGGAGCGCTGGAGGGTGGGGGCAATGGCAAGGAAGACGGTGTCTTCAGTTGTATGTCCTAAGAGAGGCCTCTATAAGTAAAAAAAATGGTACAAATGGCTCTGAGCACGATGGGACTCAACTTCTGAGGTCATTAGTCCCCTAGAACTTAGAACTAGTTAAACCTAACTAACCTAAGGACATCACAAACATCCATGCCCGAGGCAGGATTCGAACCTGCGACCGTAGCGGTCTTGCGGTTCCAGACTGCAGCGCCTTTAACCGCTCGGTCACTTCGGCCGGCCTCTATAAGTCACTCATGCACATATATTAAAAAGGAACCGAATTATAAAGGAGAGCACGCACGCATATAAGAAGGCCCTGTACCGCTCTCTGTATGTTGTATGTAAAGATGAGTAGTTAGTGCGTTAAAACAAAACAGTTACAAAGATAAAAACAATTTATATTCACTAAACTAGAAGTAATTTGAAATAAAATCCCGCACTTCACGTCTCGAACAAATTTTTCAGTTTTGTATACCGGTGTGCATCTTTGGCGAGTTTTCCACGAGAGCGAGTTGTTTTCTGTGGCTCGGAATCACCTTAGCGCGCACTTCAAATACGCTGATTGTCTGGTCTCGTTGTCGCTGGACAGGTTCCATCGGCCAGTGTAAACATCGCAATGGTGTAACGGTTTCAGCCTATATGATAGTAAGTGTCTATAAAATGTCTTTATAAAGTTAATTAATGCTAAGTATCTGAAAATGGTTTTGTTTATTTTGCAGTCTGTCTGGCTCCCTCGTGTGATGCCCGAATATTTCAGGTTCCTCCAGTATGCTACGAAATGTATGCGTTACGTGAATGTGCTGTTCTATATTTTATGTCTTGTGCTTTGCACGGTTTCTGTCTGTACCGAACGCTGTTTACTATTTGCCCTTACGTGTCCCCTTAACCGAGTGTGGAAGCTGTGGCCTTTTTGTTCTATGTAAGACTTACCACACCCTACACAATCAATTTCATGTACCGCTAACCATCTGCATAGTCGCCGATCTTGTGTCTCAGTCTCATTTTAATGGAAGAAATTCTACGCTGGCAAACAGTAGAGCATCTAAAACAATTCAGCCCACAACTGAGGTGGCTGAAGAAGTAATAAATGGCTTAGATAGAGATGGTACTGATGACTGGTCACGCGGTGTTTAATTGCCTCAAAAGGAGACGAAGAAGAAGAAGCAGTAAGCACCCAACAGTTAGCAATCAATCTGTATCATCTCGCACAAGCGAAATGAGATACACACTTAGGTACATAACAACGTGTTGCCCGCATTGCATCTAAAAATGCACTTTTAAGTAGCCGGCATTAAATGATGGTCAAGCTTTCCCTGTGATACTGACAGCGCCATTCGGTGCGCGAGGTACGATCTGAGCTTGTGTTCCAAGCCATAAAGCCATCCTTAACTGCGATGTCCCCGATAACAATAAAGTCACCTGCGGTCCGTGCTTTTACGACGTCGTTCCAGGCGGTGCGAATTGCGGAACTCTGGTTTCTTGCCGGCGTTACGGTCAGCGATATTCTTTCACTCGGAATTAGTTCGATCATGATATCGATAGCTCATAAAGACGGACGTTGGCTAACGTCAGCAAGAAGAGTCGCAGTGGCCAGGTGACACCTTCTGACGTCTGTGTGAAAGGAACGGGAGACGAAGGTGCAACTTTAATTTGTTTCGTTTCATAGCACTCTCAGCATAAAATTAAATCGCTTCTTTAGATACAGAAATGTTCATGAAGTCAAATTAATACCCTTGATTCAATTAATTACCTGGAGAGCTAGTAACAGATCGGTAAGTTTTTCTTATGATTCACTATGTCACCATACGTAATTTTTCTTTGAATACTGAGCAATCAGTCCTTGAACTCTTCCAGACCTCAAAAAAGTTAGATGTACGGATATTCATCACACACCTAATACCAGAAACGGTTAAAAGGAGAAAACCGTGATACTTATGAATTATAAGTGAGGCTGTGATAAGGGAGCATCATCTCTCATCCAGCAACAGGTTACAAGTTCTCATTTCAAATATGCATTGCGTTGAAGGGTACAAGATAATGTATGGTGAAACCGCGTGTTAGCGAAAGAAAAATGAAATTTGGCTAAAGCTTTCAACTCAGAGAACGATTTGCTTTCTGGAATCACGGTATCTTGAATAGCGATTATCTATTTTTCATATTCTCTCTTTATTCGACAGTCAGTTATAAATTAATTTCATTGCCCAATATCAAAGTGTATCAAAAGTTCGTACTGCAGTGTTGGAAAAATCTGACTTCATTCACTAAATGTGTCACAAACTATTTTATATGGGGCACTTTTACTTTACCTGTCGCTCACTATAGTGTTGACGATACTCTCTGAATAGTAAATTTTGACTAGGGGCGACAGCTATACCAATGACCTTTCAACGTTGTTCCTCTGATGATGCGGCTTAATAAACAACAATTTTACCAATTGTAAGTGGAGTTCTTCCTAACATCACACTAAATGTTTACTGCTGCACTGTCAAACTTTGCGGTTTAATCTTCTGAGTTTTTTATAATTCTTAGATTATTTGTATTCTCTATACCTCTTAAGCTTATATTCCTAAATGATTACATTTCTTATCTACTTTCGTATACAAAGTGTTCAGAAATTTCATTGCTCAAACTGTCGGATATGATTACGAAGTAATAACAAATACAGAGTGCAAAAATGTACACATTCTTTGGTAGCTAATATCTTTGGAACAAATGACATCGTTGCAATTTTGCACAGTAGCGTAGTCCATTGTTTTATCAATAGATCTTTTCCAGCAGACGGCAGTGCAGCAATAAGTGAAGTAAGATTATCGTTTGAGCAAAGCAGGGCCACATTGAAATGGTAATAGAATTACAAGAACTCGACGGAGGTACAACGCCAATGGCGTAATGTGCACGGAACTTAGCCACCAGTATGTACAACAATTTATCGTGTTCTGGTTAAATTTGAGGCCGATGGTACTCTTCATGCTGTGCATAAGGAAAGTGCTGGCTGACCAAAAACATCAACAAGTCCATCTTCCAGAGCTGCTGTGTTGCAACATTTTACGAGGTCACCACTAGAATCTGTGATGCAAGTTACAGGTTAAAGCGGGGTAAACCGGTCAAGCGTACAACAAACTGTGAAGGCTGCAAAGAGGAAAGTGTACATTCCAATATCGCTGAACGCTATGAACTAGGGCGACCCGAAGCGCAGGATCGAGTAATGCGAGTGGTTTGAAGGCAAGCTTCGCAAGGAAGAACGGTTTGCAGGGATAGTTATCTCGTCTGGCAGGACGCAATTCAAGCTGAACGGAACTGTAAACCGCCACAAGTGTTTGTACTGGGCTCCTGAAAATCCTCATGTTCATTTGGACAAACATATAAACCTACTAGTTGTTAATGGGTGGCCGGCCGAAGTGGCCGTGCGGTTAAAGGCGCTGCAGTCTGGAACCGCAAGACCGCTACGGTCGCAGGTTCGAATCCTGCCTCGGGCATGGATGTTTGTGATGTCCTTAGGTTAGTTAGGTTTAACTAGTTCTAAGTTCTAGGGGACTGATGACCTCAGCAGTTGAGTCCCATAGTGCTCAGAGCCATTTGAACCATTTTTTTGTTAATGGGTGGCGCGGTCTGTCATCGCGCGCTTTGATTCGTCCATTCTTCTTTGAAAGTACCGTAACTCGTGAGGTGTAGCTTCACATGCTACAAACACTGATTTTACCTGCCATCCTAGGAGTGTTTTGAAATGAAAGACTTTACATACAACAAGATGGCGTTCCGTCTGACTGCCACAGAGATGTCAGAGCCTACTTGGGTGAAAATCTACCTGGAGCGGTCGAAGAGGAACTGTTGATTACCCACCACGGTCTCTACACCTTACACCTCTTGACTTCTACCTATGAGTGACTTTGAAAAGTGAAGTTTATCAACAGAAGTAAGCTACACTGAACGAACTGTGGAAAACCACAAGGCATCCTGTGTGGTTATCACAATGGCAACACTGACGGACGTAGTTTGGGCAACAGTTCAGCTGCATCGACGTTGTTTAACAGTTAAGGAGGCGTCTATTTGAACACATAAAATACCTTCATCCCGTGCAAAAGTTGTAACAGTATGTTATTTTGTTCCATTAACATTAACTATCAAAGAGTGTCTACATTTTTAAGGCCCTCTCTGTATATTTCGTTGAGGATCCAAGTGTCGAAAGCGCATATTGAGGGAATGTGCATAAATACACCCTTGGCGAATGAGACAAACAATCAAACGTCGTTCCTCCTAAGTTAATTTGAGTTAAATAACGAGAAGTTCTGATGTTCGCATTGAGCCAGTAAAAAGTAGTTCTCAATCTAGGGGACTGATGACCTCAGATGTTAAGTCCCATAGTGCTTGGAGCTATGTGAAGCATATCCCGGTTGACTCAGCGGAGGATTTAGTTGCAAGACTTCTAGCAGCGGCCACAAGCGCACAGAACACACCATAAGTTTTCCACCGAATAGGGAGCGCCCTGCTACGTCGACACTAGCTCTGCACTGAAGTTAACGGTGCTCATTTTGGAGACGTATTCAAATATTCTCAGAAAAAATAAGTGACTAGAACACAATAAGAAATTTATCACTCTCATTAACAGCCAATTGCATCCTGAATACTCTGTACTCACTCAGTATGCATTTATGACAGTTGGGTGCTTAATAAAATATATTTTTTGTTGTCTGGATCATTACATCTGACAGTTTCAGCACTGAATTTTTAAACACTCTGTACGTGTCAAACGTCCACTTACGATATTTTAATGTAGAGCTAAACAGTCAGGGAGATAAAAAGAAACTAATGCAAAAACTGTAAAAACCACCCTAAAAAAATTCACAAGGTTTCAAATGCTTATATATACTTAGGTGACAAGTCATGGGATAGCAATGTGCACATATACAAATGGCTTTAGTATCGGGTGCACAAGGTAAAAGGGCAGCGCACTAGCGGAGCTATCACTTTTACCCAGATGATTCATCTGAAAAGGTGTCCGACGTAATTATGGTCTCACGACGAGGATAAACAGACTTTTAACAAGAATTGTAGTTGGAATTAGCGACTTGGTACATTCCATTTCGGAAATCGTTAGCAAATTCAATATTCAGTGATCCACGGTGTCAAAAGTGTGCCGATGATAGCAAATTTCAGGCATTGTCTCTCACCATAGACAAGACAGTGGCCAACCGTCTTCATTTAACGACAAGAGTAGCGGCGTGTGCGTAGAGTTGTCAGTGCTAACAGACAAGCAGCACTATGTGAAGTGACGACAGAAATCACTGTGTATGCGAACGTATCCATTTGGACAGTGTGGAGAAATATAGCGTTAAGGGGTTATGGAGGCAGATGATAGACGCGAGTGCCTCTTGTCATCACCTGCAGCACCTCTGCTGGGCCCGTGTTCATATTGGTTGGACAACAGACCACTGACCTTGGTCTGGCCAGATGAATCCCGATTTCCATTGGTAAGGGCTGATTGCTGGGTTCGAGAATGGCGAAGACCCTCCGAAGGCATGGATCCAACTTGTCAACAAGGCTCTGTGCAAGCCGTTGATGGATCCATAAACGTTTGGGCTGTATTTACACGGACTTAACTTGGTTCTCTGGTCAAAATGATCCGATCATTGGCTGTAAATAGTTATGTTCGGCTACTTGTTGACCATTTTCAGCCATTCGTGGACTTCATGTTCCCAAACAAAGATGGAATTTTTATGGATGACAGTTTGCCATGTCACCTCGTCACAATGGTTCGTGATTGGTTTGGAGAACATTGAGGACATTTCGAGCAAATTGTTTGGCCATCCACGTCGCCCGACATGAATCCCACTGAACATTTATGGGACATAATCGAGGGTTCTACTCGTCTGTGTTGGAGTATATGCTTAATCTTCGAATGGTCGCAAGTGACACAAAGTGAAGCATGAAGTGATCAGGAGCACTCAGGGTAACATAAGGAGTGATGATAATCATTATACGGCACCCAACAGTATTTTATTCGAAGCCATCTCTCGTAAGTGTAAACATGAGTATGAAGGAATTCTACGCATTTGTGTTTTAATCCTTACTACAGAAGGTCCTTGAAGAGGACTGTGATAAAAATTAGGAGGACAGCAGTTGAAAAAGTCACTGCGGATGTCGGTGTCGCGCTCTCGATCCAAATCAGCAGTAAAACAACACGAACAGGACTCCACAAGCAGGAAATTGCAGGGTAAACTGGAATTGCAAAACCATCCATCAGTGATGCCATTGCCCATAACAGGAAAATGTGCGGGCGAAGCAATGAAACCTGACTATGGAGCAATGGAAGAATGTCATTTGGTCGAATGAGTATTGTTTCATCTGTTTCCAGCTTTGGCCGAGCTTATGTCCCATGACTGAAATATGGTGGAGGTTCGCATTCACTGGGACAGCGATATGGTGGTAATCCACGCATCCCAGGACTACACTGCGAGGTCGCATTATTGACAAGGATTACGTATCAATCATTTTGGCTGATCAGGTACACACAGTAGTACAACGTTTGTTGTTTAGTGGGGATGCTGTGTTCCAAGACTATAGGGCTCTAGTTGGCGCAGCTCGCATCGTCCAGAGCTGATCTGTGAGCACGAGGACGAACTGTCGCGTCCCCTCTGGCCACGAAGTACACCGGATCTCAATATTATTGAGCTCTGAGGTCTACATCGAACAGAAGAGGGGATTATCGCTATCCACCCCATCAACGTTACCTGGACTTCGTACAATTTTGCAGGAATAATGGTATAAAATTACCATGGGAAACATGCAGAACGTTATTTCATTCATTCCGAGACGACTGGGAGCTGTTTTGAATATTGAAGTTTCCCTACACAATATTAGGCATGGTAATGTGTTGTGTTATTTTGTCTAAAACTGACATGGTGAGACCGTGACTGTGTACAATTAATGTAAGTTAATTCTTACAAAAAAGAAAAAAGGAACCAGCTGCTATTAATACTGCTATTTATTTAGGTAAATAGCTCCGTTACCGACTTCGAACTGGCAAGTTCATCATCAGACGGCTGTTCACATGATTTTCAAGATACACTTTACATTATCGTCCGTTTTCGATTTTTATTATTCCACTGTGGCGAAGTATTTTTGGTGTGTTGCTGCCCTACGGTAGAAAACAGTGTTAGAAGCGTCCTATATGAAAATAATTAACCTTCAAACGATGAAATACATCGTAAATAAATGTGTGAGGTTAAGTGGTTATGATAGTTACGTCGAAAATTCCGTGCGATTTTGTTGCGAAGTTGCAGGATTGTGTTTTTCGAATATTCCTAAATACATCCAGCACTTATGTAATTTGTACATCACCATATTGTGCAAAGCACCACACACACACACACACACACACACACACACACACACACACACACCAAAAAGAATTTGCCACGTGTGATGTTATCACAAAGATTGCAGATTTACAAAAACAAGAGTATCAGAGACGTTCTCTCTCAGAGACACTGAATTCTATCAACTCCAAACTTTCTAACAGTAAAGCTCTAATAGTGAAGGCAGACAAAGGTAACATTTGTAATGTTTGAAAATGAATATGTTGACAAAACCACGGAATTTTCAGTTGTAATAACATAATCGAATTAGACTTTGATCCCACTTCTAAATTACAAGCCATACTTAAGAAAACTCTTAAGAACTGTAATTTCCTCCTAAGCAAATGTGAAGTACGTCACTGCTTTGCTATGAACCCCACAGCCCCTCGCCTTAGGTCACAGCCCAAGATACATAAACAGCACTGCCTAATCATGCCTATTGTTAACTGTAGGAACAGCCCTTCATACAGATTAAATAACAAACTGCTAGCTCTTCTAAATACCCATTATACTTTTGAAACCAACTACTCTATTAGGAACACATTTGAGCTCATTGACAAAATTAAGGATGTGCACATTCCACCGACAGCCAGATTTGCATCGCTTGACGTTGTAAATCTCTATACGAACATCCCTTTACAGGAGACTATAAATATAATCAAGAACAATCTGCTTAAACACAAGAAACTGGGGAATGGCAGAAATCTATGAGTTCATTGAGTTACTGACATTGGTGCTATCATACAATTACTTCAGGTTTAATAACAAAATTTACAAACAGAATGATGGGTTGGCAATGTGTAGCAGCCTAACAGAGAAGTTAGCAGACATCTACATAAACCACTTAGAACACACATTTTTCGGAACTAACAGTCACATCAACAGCAGAATCATCTACTATAAAAGGTATGTAGATGATACAATTATTGTTTTTGATGGCACTAATGCCAAGCTGAGCAGCATGCACAGTAACATCAAATTTACTGTTGGGCATGAATCCAATAACAGCATCAATTTCTTAGATTTAAAAATTTCCAGCTAAAACCAGAAACATCATTTTGAAATTTACAGAAAGCAAACAGCCACAGATGTGTGCATCAACAGCTCATCAAGCCATCCAAACCAACATAAGATGGCATACTTCAGGTCCATGCTTAATCGCCTGCATAAATTTCCACTGGAACCAGTTGAACAACAGAAAGAAACCGATATCATGAAAGCCATAGCTCTAAACAATGGATATAACCCACACATGATTGATAAATTATGACAAAAAATCCAAAAAACAGCAAACAACAAAGCTCCACACCACACACCTATGAAGTCAACACAAAAGTTTGCAGAAAGCAGCTGAAAATATGTCTCACTTCCTTTTCTACGGAACATATCGCATAAAATAAGTAATCTCTTCAAAAACACAAACTTAAGTATAAGCTTCCAAACTTCAGCAGCTAACCACTCATAACATAAAGAATAACAACCCCCTTACAAAAAATCAGGTAAATATAAACTCAGATGCCAAAATTGCCCTTCCTTCTATATTGGACAGACTGGGAGAAACTTTGAGATTCGATTAAAAGAACTTTTAGATGCCATACGTCTGAACAATCCTTCAAAATCTGCATTTGCAATGAACACAACTCTCAGTAAACATGGAGTAAAAAACATCGAAGACCACATTCAAATATTGCATCATGTTGAGAAAGGTAGGCTCATGAATCTGCCTGAAGGGATAGAAATATATACACATAAAAGCAAATCACCACATCATATTCTTCATGAACAGACGGAGCTAGCCAATGCAACCTTTCTACAAAACTTCACTCACCTATTATCCTGTCCAAAACATAAATAAACACCACTCCTTTTAACACCAACATCCTATCAATAATCCAAATAAAGTATTACATCATAGCATGGCTGCCTGCTCAATCACACATTACTGTAACTGTAAAATTGATTCAAAAATAAAAGTGGTGTGCCATACTACATTAATATAATTACTGCTGTCACATTACTCATGTATCTCATGCATATGTTGTCACCTGTTTATTGCACTGTATTTACACAATACCATATAAGTAACATTCATACAACTGGCCACCACATTTTCCCAATTTATTTGTAATTAATGCTCACTGAATATGGTATTCTTTGTAATATAAATTCTTGTAATGCTATCTTGATTCTTGGAAAAAAAACTACTGCTACTATAATTGATTCCAAATTTCTGTGCACCATAGATAGATGTTAATACAATTGTTACTGTCATATTATTCATTTTATCTCACTTCTATGTTGCTCCCTGTATATACCACAGTGTTTACATAATACCATGTAAGCAGCATTAACACAAGCGGGTTATTACATTTGTCAACTTCATTTGTAATATGATATGCTCAGAATGTAAGGTTTATCTTTGTGTTTTAATTTTCATTAAGTTCTGTTATTCTTTGAAAACAGTCATCTTGTGAAATCAAAGCAACCCGTATATTGTGATGTCTCTGAGAGAGAACGTCTCTGACACTGTTGTTTTTGTAAATCTGCAATTTTTGTGATAACTTCACATGTGGCAAATTCTTTTTGGTGTGTGTGTGTGTGTGTGTGTGTGTGTGTGTGTGTGTGTGTGTGTGTGTGTGTGGTGCTTTGCACAATATGGTGATGTACAAATTACATAAGTGCTGGATATATTTAGGAATATTCGAAAAATACAATCCTGTAACTTCACAACAAAATTGCGCGGAATTTTCGACGTAAGTACTATAACCACTTAACCTCACATATTTATTTACGCTGTATTTCATCGTTTGGAGGTTAGTTATTTTCATATAGGACGCTTCTAACTCTGTTTTTGTACCGTAGGGAAACAACACACCAAAAATACTTCGCCACAGTGGAATAATAGAAATCGAAAACGGACGATAATGTAAAGTGTATATTGAAAATCATGTGAAGAGCCGTCTGATGATGAACTTGCCAGTTTGAAACCGGTAACGGAGTTATTTACCTAAATAAATAGCAGTGTTAATAGTGGCTGGTTGCTGTTTTCCTTTTTCTAATAATTATCCTACATTAATGTGTTGTGTGTTTCCATACTTTAGCTCATCCCTGATAGATCCCTGCTTTTTTCCTGCCACATGAGACTGTAAACTCCGATCGCTAGGCGTACAGACATATAATGGTAATACATTTCCTTAAATTAAAACTGAAACGTTCGGAATGGTATGCAACATACTACATAGTACTTGCTTCGATATCAAAATGACAAAGATTACGGCACAATGTAGCTACTAACACCGTCCATAACTCATATACACTCATTTTCAGAAAAAAAAACAGAACATCTTGAGCGACAAAAGATGGGACATACATATTCACAAGACATGTACAGAAGTATGATCTGCAGAAATGGTTAGCATTTTAGTCACCTCGGTTCAGCTTGTGTCCTGTTGCCTAGTAGGCACCGGGTCTTCCATCGGCCCTGATTACTTGTGCCGTGGTGGCATAGGCACTTGTGAGGCGCGAATGGTGTCCTGTGGTTTAGCCATCTATGCTGCATTCACTTGGTTCCAAAGTTCATCAGTGGTGGCGGCATTGGGTCACAACACTGCACCCGTCGTTTCACCATATCTCACAGATTTTCGATAGGGGGCCAAGTCTGATAATCAGGCGGGCAAGGACAAAATCCTGACAGCCTGTGACACCATGAAGGCAAGTGTTACTGCAGAAACATGTGGTCATGCGTTGTCTTGCTGAAAAATGGCTCCTGGGATGTTGTGCAGAAAGGGCATAGCTACAGGTCCCAGGATGTCATTCACGTAGGTTATAGTGGCTACAGCGCCCTCGACAAGCACCAACTGTGATATGTGGTTGTACCAATAGCACCCCACACCGTAAGTCCCTGAGTTGGCGTGTATGTTTCGTGCGAATGCAGTTACTGTGAAGTCGTTCCCGCTGTCGCCGGCAAACCAAAATGTGGCCATCATTTTCAACAAGTAGAACATGGATTCACCAAAAAAAAAAGAAAACTAACTGATGCCATTCCTGTCCTCAGCAACGTCATTCCTCACACCACTGCCGTCTAGCATGTTTCTTCACATTCGTCAAAGGTAGGCCGAGAAGTGGAAGACGCGTACATACATAAGCCATGCAGTAATGAACGGCGACCGACTATCACCCCTGAGAGTGTACGATTCGTTACATTGTTCCACTGTTCCTTCGTCAGAGCTGAGGAGAACGCAGATCTGTCAAGCCAATATCATTCGCATGTGGTGTCGATCTGGGGGGTGGAGGGCGGGGGAGGGGGGGAGGTTGACTGACCGATCACGGCCTTCCATTGTAACGTTTCCTGGCAACACTCACGCTATTAATAAACCAAAATTTGATTGTACTATATACGCCGCTATGAAGCAATTTGTATATACTGTAATTATTTAACAAAAAATATTATTTAATTTTGTGTAAAGGACATTCGATGTTATTGTAATATTTTCTATAGTAATATTCTCGATGTATTTATGATTGTAATATTTCTATACCCATAATGTAATTGCGAAATGTGTCAATATCTGCGATAACAAAAATGTAAAATTCAGCCACAGAGGAAAATAATGTTGTAAGATTACAAAGAGATGTTAATGGTCAGCAGTAGTATAAAAAGCACCACGTAGTATGTGTTCTTTGTCGTCTTCCTCGAGAGCTGAGAGTGAGAGGAAGCTGTGACGTAGCATTTTATGAATGGGTAGACTTCTTCTGTCTGTATCTAGATTTAGCCGCCATTAGAGGAGAAATTACAAACTAATGTAAGTTGAATTATTGTTGTGGTCTAAATACATTATAATTTAACAAAAGTGTGTATTACTAATGTAAATTAGCTTGCGCATGTCATATATAATATTTCTTTAAAGAATTTTCAGCATTTTTAGCGGTGTTGCTGGGCTGTGCCGCGACCGAACGATTTGCAGCGGCGGCACATTCAAAAAAATTGTTCCGCTAAGAAAAACTAACCAAAC
Organism: Schistocerca serialis cubense; assembly: GCF_023864345.2. Classification (NCBI taxonomy): domain Eukaryota; kingdom Metazoa; phylum Arthropoda; class Insecta; order Orthoptera; family Acrididae; genus Schistocerca; species Schistocerca serialis. The sequence goes on along the minus strand of NC_064639.1, from coordinate 1,145,456,836 downwards.
CCGTAAATCGGGAGCAGATAAAAATTAGCAGTGAATTAAGAAAATGTTTTTCTTTTACAGCGAGCCTGAGACTGACGGAATTTATTACTAGTTTCACATTTGTGCATTCGTAGGCGGATGCTTAACGTTGAAATTTAACAATTTTGGTTCTTTAAAATAACTTAAATGTATAGTGAAGTGTGTTTTATCAATGATAATTAAACGTCAGCTAGGCATATTTAACCATTTTCTGCTAATAGAGACAGTCTTGTGTTCCATAGCTAACGCCGGGAAAGAATTCAGTAAATATTAAAAAAAAAAACCACTACACTTAGATAATGTGTGCCAAGGCCGAATTATGTAAAGGATTTAATTCTCAACTAAATATTCTTAATCAAATAATACGAATTCACGTAATTTGAAATGTACTTAACTCTGTGTAAGTGAATTTTTATTACCACACGTAAATAAGAGGTTCTACAACAAAAGTTCGTACGTACAGAAGGAAAGAAAGGCAAATTAACTAAAAACAAATTTAAAAAAGGTAACTGATTATTTTTTTAATGTAATTTCATTAAACCATGAACCATTCTGCACGCACCTGTTGCACTGCCGAAACACTTCGTCCGACATGAGCAGCAATTTCCCAGATGGAAGAAGCACAGCCGGCCTGTGTGGACGAGCGGTTGTAGGCGCTTCAGTCTGGAACCGAGCGACCGCCACTATCGCAGGTTCGAATCCTGCTTCGGGCCAGGATGTGTGTCATGTCTTTAGGTTAGTTAGGTTTAAGTAGTTCTAAGTTCTAGGCGACTGATGACCTCAGATATGAAGTCCCATAGGGCTCAGAGCCATTTGAACCATTTTTGGAAGCATCACATGCTGTCATGTCAATAACGTTATCTCTTTCAAGCTGACTGATTTGGCGGTACGCTTCGAGCTTACGTCTGCGTGGCATCCAGCACGTCTGCTGAAGTCACACTTATCCATTATCTTCATTTCATCGGGACGACGAGCGGCGCAGGCGCATTTTACCTTTATGTTCGCGATGTCGATGTTGACCTTGAACCCGAGGGCCGACATGGTTCAAATAATAATCTTTCTGCAGAACATGTTCTGTGAATGCCAACGTCCTATCTCTAGACGCTCAAGGTGTTCACTTTCTTTCTGAACATGAGTGTGTTAGGAAAGATTATTGTGCGAGTTTCGCATTCATAAATAATTTTAATGTTGTCTGTTTCAGATAAGACCTCGTGTAAGAAGCAGAAGTGACATTAGGACCATTCTCAACGCTATGTATGATCTCAGTAATTGCACCTGACTATCGCCTGAAGGGATAAGCATATTATTCGCTTTGCCGTCGCCGGCCGCTGTGGCCGAGTGGTTATAGGCGCTTAAGTCAAAAACCAAGCGGCTGCTACAGTCGCAGGTTCGAATCCTGCCACGGGCATGGATGTGTGTGATGTCCTTAGGTTGCTTAGGTTTACGTAGTTCTAAGTCTAGGGGACTGATGACCTCAGATGTTAAGTCCCATAGCGCTTAGAGTCATTTGAAGCTTTGCCGTTCAGGACCACCCAGCCGCATCACACATCTAGAAACAGGAAACGGGTTTGATTGCAGCAAGACAAGTATCCACATGGACAGTGGAATAATGTCTAGAACACAACGGACAGCCGGCATGGCAGCAATGCAAAGAGAGAAGTGCCGCTAGCGGCGTGTACAACGAGATCGTTGACACAGAGTAGTCGAACCCCGTCATCTTTTTAGACGAGCGATACATTCGTATAGCATTACTACGGACGCATTCAGGTGTGGATATTGCGTGCATCGCACTTTGCGAAACTGCATTCACTATCTTCATCATCATTATCATTATCATCTGATGTGTCCAGCACCCGTTGTAATGTCATGGGTTGCCAGTGGGTACATATCACCATCATCTCTGGTACGCATAGCTGGTAATCTGGACACCTGACGTGTTAAGGCCGGTGTCTTCGTCGTATGTTCGAGGTCTCTGTGACATCTTTCACGAAGGTAACTTGGAAGTTGCTTGTCACAACGACTCCTTAGGGAATTATTCTTTCTTGCAGACATTCCAAGCTGCAAGGATACTACAAAGGTGGAGAACAGATGGTATCATAGTCTATGAGGAGCTTACGAGGGATATCTGAAGTGAAACACTCCTCCAATTGTAGGATTAACCAATGAGACGTGAGCGCGGCCACATATTTCGCTGTGTGCTTGCTGCTTGATCGGTGCAAAGGCAGTCGTGTCGAGTTGAGTCTGGTCTGCGTCTTCCTTTCGGGGTTTCCGGGTGTTGCGACTGTGCTACGGATGAGTAATGTGCCAAGTTGCTTTGAAGTATTTTCTGTTGTTCATTCTCAGATCAAGTGTTACAAATGGATGCTGAGATTCCATCTCGCATCGCGCGGCTTCGTATGATGTTGTCTGCTACATCTTCAGATCCTTAATGTGTATGTACCTACGCTTAGACTTTCATTCGTTGTTCTGTGAGGTGGTTACTATTAGAGTCAGATGGTAAAAAGTCGTGTTTCTAGTAGTCCATCTGAATAAGAGGGCTGTTCAATTCATCCCACTCTAATTTAGTAAACTATTTCCAGCATTTTCCAGTTAATATGGAATTGTTCTTGATGTTTTTTGTGATACATTATAGCAAGTGTTGCTTGTACTGTCGATTGCTGCATTATTGTACCAATGCTTATCATTTGGATGAAGTAATTATCAACTGAATCATGACTTACGATGTTTATTCCAGATTCCTGCCATTGATAAATCCATGCTCGTGGTATCATATGCATGTTGCAGTCTCCATCATTCTACAGTATTAATCGTTACACGATCGCTTCCTCCAGTAGAGAGTCTAGTCAAAGTGAGCCACTATTACAATCAGCAGAACGCCTTTGAAATTTAATTGCATTCTTTACAGGTCAGAAGTCAAATAGAGAAAGTCGACTGTATGTAATATTATGTACAACGTGACTGCAGTGCATCTGTAGATATCCGTTTTGAAAATATAAAAAAGTTTGACTGACTGACTCAGCCACGCAGGCTCGTAGCGCATTACTAGCATACCAGATGGGTTATCTGCACGTTCTCGAAATCAGATTATGAGCTTATTACATATCTCTGCGATCAGAAAATTCATTTAAATATTTATTTATTCTGCCTGGTGCGCAAAGTAAGCTGTCACTACCCTTCAGTACGTTCTCTTCCTTTTTAAACCACAATAAGCGTTACTAATCATTTTTTGGACCTAAAGTATACGTGAAAAAGTGAATTTATTCAGGACATGTTTCTGAAGATATATTCGCATCTATTCGAACGGGACGTGAGAAGGGGTCAGCTTAAAAAAGTTAAGAACACGCGTTGGCGTGCTGTCAAGACCTGCAAACCTCGATACTGCAGCCCCGCCCGGCACGTTCTCCAGACCTCTCACCCATTGGAAATGCCCGGTCGTGGGTTACCGAGAGTGGTATGCGCCCACTCGCCAGCCACCACAAATTGATTAGCGCTGGCTCAGAGTGCAAGCAGCATGGAACGATGTACACGCATATGTAATCCAAGCTTAGTTCGAATGGATGCCCATCCGGGTCACAGCCGTTGTAGCTGCTCTGACTACTCAATGTCGCAAACTGTGTGGGCCCGTATCAAGTAGACTAATAATTTAACTATCTATTCTTCGTACTGTACAGTACAACTACAATAAGCAACATTTGATTATTTCGGGTCCTTCTTGGTGTTGAAATTTTAATGGGTAGCTGTGTGAAACGAAATGAACTGAAGGAAAAACTTGTTTCTTTTTTTAAAAAAATGGCTCTGAGCACTATGGGACTTAACTTCTGTGGTCATCAGTCCCCTAGAACTTAGAACTACTTAAACTTAACTAACCTAAGGACATCACAAACATCCATGCCCGAGGCAGGATTCCAGACTGTAGCGCCTAGAACCGCTCGGCCACTCTGGCCGGCTTTATTTTTTTAATTCTGAGGGATACAGAACTGCATTTACTAGACTAGGTCATTACCTGGCGGATCGAGCTATTCAGTCATTGGGGTTATATTTTTTTTTTTGTATACCAAAAAGAGCTTGGCAAAGACTCGACTGTAGCTTCAACGAGATTGCAGCATTTGCAGCCCATTCGTTACAAAAATATGGAGAACATACCAGCTAGATTAACTATTGTGGCATATGCTTCAGTTACGTACGAACGCTTGGTTACGTGAACCTTGTTTCACGTGTAAGTCATGTAAGTCGGGTTTGCAGTTGAGCATGCAGCACTTATGTTCGACATAGATAGTACTTACTTCATGTAACATGTATGTTTTCCTATTGTAATGTAACATCTGCGACCCTATGTTTTCTGATTCATCAGTAACTGAATAATTGTTGTCATTTCCTGTACAATTATTTAACAAGAATTGATTTGTGGACGTAATTGTGAAAACTTTGTTCTTTTAAACTGTAGATATGTTAAAATGTTACGTGTAAAACTGGAACATGTACAGGTTACGTCGATTATTCAGATGTAAACCTCGGAGGAAAGTCCCTTCACAACGAAACTACGTAAGTGGGAAAGTAAAAATGTCGTGTGGCGCGAAGTGCAGTGAGAAGTGTTTGTAAGAGAAGTGGTCGGTGGCTGTCTCGCAAACGGTAAAGGTTTTGAGTGCCAAAGGGGTCAAGGATAGCAGTAAGAATGAAATAATCGTGCCTCTGTTGTGGATGTTTATTGACTGCTAGGTGTTGTCATTTATTGGCTTGCTCTGAATCATAAAATTTCGGTACCAAGAAGACAATTTCCTGAACTGTTTTACATCAAGTGCCATAATGTAACATGATGACGTCATACTAACACCACTGAAGATCGCTAGCGGCACCACCTTCACTGCAGGTATGGTTTCGTATTGTACTTATTTCCATCGACCAGGAATTTCCTTAACGTGCGAATAGTAAGCAATTTAAGTCCAACTTTGTGTTAAGAGCACTAATTTTATCCTAAATCATTCACCTTGGTATGTTCTTATTTCTGGTGCTAAAATGATTCGAAGTATCCATCCAATTTTTAATCTACTACAGAATCATTACCATTGCAAAAGTTTTCGTGAAATTAAAATTTTTCCAAATGTCTAAATAATCTTTGTATGAAAGTCTCCACCTGTTCAGTAAAAGTTTCCCAAATAACAATTGCTAAGAAAAGAAGCTAATTGCGTTATTCATTTTTCTATCTAATTTAAAGCTCTGTTCAATACTGAAGTAGTGGAATAGAGTTGTGATTATCAGAGATACTGATATGTCATTGCGATTTACAGGACAACACAACTATTCTGTTCTTTGCAGGATCTTAACAGTGCCTTTATTGTGATATTCCCATGTATATATGCATCTGTACTATGCCTGGCCAGAAGTACATGTACTAAACTCAATTAACAGACAGTTTCTGGACCGTCAATTTATGTCAAGCCAGTACTTCAGTAATTCCTGACAGTGAAAACTGTGTTGTTATAAACATAACTTCCTACAACTTAATCAGACCTTAACAGAATCCGGGCTCGCATGTTTTAATTGAGTTCTACATCTTGCAAATACTTATATACTCCACTTGAAAACATTCCGTAATCATACTGGTTACAGTAACACTTTTATGATCAATTCTGCATTACTGTCTTTGAAAAGTAAAATGTTAATGCTACCTCCTGTACAACTTAGCTGTGCTTCTCCCGTATTGCGTAGTAATGCGTAATGAACATTGATTATCCTGCTTTAAAACAGAGAGTGTGTGTTAATGAAACATTGTTTCCAAGAGATGTTAAGCTTTCATCTGTGTTGCTCATGAATAGTTACTTCACAAATATTTGGAAGATAGTGCTATTGTTTCGCGTCTGGTTTATAAAACTATTATGTCTCCATTCTCGTCGTCAAATATGTGGAGTCTAGGAATCAAACGTACTCGGTTCTCCAGACAAAACAACTCAAGCAAATCGTATTAATGAGTTTTATTATAAAATGACAAGATACAATACTTAACTTCGCAATTACACAGATGTATCGCAACTAAAGGGCGACATTCGAGATATTAAATCTTCTCCAGTACAAACAATTCCAAGTCTGTGCTACATAGAGCGTACAAGCGAAGTAACAAGTGTTGACGCTTCTATCCAAGTCGCTTGTCTTGAAGCTGCCATCTCTTCTCTATCGTTCCCGACTGGGGTGCTGGTACTTGACTTTATGCCGTAACGAAAACATATTTCAGGAACAAGTGAAATTACATACAGCAGTTAGACTTCTTAATCAACATTGTATTTACTTGGAATCCCTTTGCCTAATTAGGTCGGCGACGGTTTAATATACACACCTACAGTTTCACTTTACAAGGCGGATAACATTGAGTCAATCTCAGTTGACTTAACTACTGCCCCATGTCAAAACATAATTCTACTTCATGTCTCGTTATAGTTTCACTAAAGTAGTTCAGTACCAGATCACTGTTTCTGCTGTACCCATATGCGGTCAGCCTGACTCTGCTTTTGTCTACGACAGGCGACGAAAGGCACACGTTTAGATATAAATGAGTATATGTACAAATGTGAGACACAGTGCCATACATTTATATAACCACTGGGAAATATAAATCGTTTCCTGGTTTCCACTAAATCGTTCTGCGTCAAGATATTTAGTCCGTCTGCAGAAAGGAGACAGAAGTGAAATACGTGGGATAGCAGAAAGGATGGGTGAGTTGCACGAAAAAATTAAATACACAGTGGAATTGGAAGAAGAAGGAAGTATAAGTTTTTTATACCTTAGGTTAACTAAAAGAAATGGAGGACATAAAATTAGCATATTTAGGAAGGCAACGGCCACTGACACTATTATAAATGCGATGTCCTGTCATCCCAGTAAGCATAAACGGGTATACTTCAGAGCTATGTTAAGTCCGCAGCTCGTGGTCGTGCGGTAGCGTTCTCGCTTCCCGCGCCCGGGTTCGCGGGTTCGGGGTTCGATTCCCTGCGGGGTCAGGGATTTTCTCTGCCTCGTGATGACTGGGTGTGGTGTGATGTCCTTAGGTTAGTTAGGTTTAAGTAGTTCTAAGTTCTAGGGGACTGATGACCATAGATGTTAAGTCCCATAGTGCTCAGAGCCATCAGAGCTATGCTTAACAGGATGTTGAAACTGCCGCTTACCCCTGATGACGAGATAGAGGAATTAAGCGTGATTAAACAAGTAGCCAGGGCAAACGGATATAAAGATCGTGACGTAATGAAACTTTGTTATAAACTAAAATAAAAAATATGTGACAGGAAGAAGCCAATAAAACCAGAGGGCAAGGAGTTTGTGGTTATGTCATACAATGGTGCGTTTTCAGACAGAATTGCGCAGGTCTTCGGAAAAACGAAAATATAAAATTGGGTTTCAAACGAAAGGTACAGCTGGTTGTAAGCTACGGCACAACGTTGGCACCGACAGCAATAAATGTATGGGATCTGGCGTTTATAAGATAAATTTTTACATCGGTCAGACAGGAAGAATTTTCCAGACTCGTTTTAGAGAACATACATATAATCAAAATGAGAGTGCTTTCGGTAGACATTTGGGTACAGAAAGACATTCCGTAGGACGCACAGATAGTAATACGAAAGTGTTGCATAGGGTGCCAAAGGGTCAGCTAATGAACCTGCTCGAAGAAATGGAGATTTAAGCGCACAGGAAACAACAACCGGAATTACTGCTGAATGAACAGAACGAGTTTAACCTGAATGCTTACTTTGAAATATTCAGAGACCTACTAGTTTGAGTTGCGTGGAGCATCCCAGCGGATTGGCTTGTGCCGGCCGGTCGCGGCGAGAGGCTCGGTGAGCTCAAACACAGGAAAACAAGAAAGTCATGCAGAGAAGTCACGACATATTCGCCATCGATGCAGCACTCTAATATAATATCGACTATCAATTTTCTTTTTAATTAAGGGTGACTAAGTTATTAATTGTATTATGATTTCTTTCACTGTTAACTGATCTTAGGAGAGAAGATTTTGTGATTTTTTATGTTTGTTTTTTATTTTATACTTTTTATACTGACATTCGTAAAAGTGGTATGTTACCTAACCGGCTAAAGGCTGTATTATGTGTTATTTGTCCTGTTTATGGATTTCAAGTATGGGTCTAATTTCACATATAGTATATCAGTATGTATTTTTAATGACAGAAGCTCGTTTAGCCAAGAGGGAACAAAATTTCTAACTAAAGACAATGCAAACCGCATTTTAATCTTTATATTGGCGCACCGGTTTACCATGTACTCTGGCTAAAGTGCCCTCTGCTGGCATTAGGTTTTTGTATAAATACAGACGCAATCTGAGCATTAGCACGCACATCTTTAACTTGACGATGATTTATGTCAGAATATTTTAACGGTATGTATGACTGCCAAATGTCGCTATAAATATTTTATATTTTATTTTTCATGCATCACTAAGACTTATATAGATTTAATCTTAATTAATTGAACCTGGTCGCTTACATAATATTTTTATTTATAACAGACCTGAAGATGGCGATAAGTCGAAACCGGTCATAAAGTGTAAAGAAATCTATGTTATCAAGACGGACTTGTGAAAATAAAAGTGCTGTAAATAAAATGATCGCGGACTCATACACAGACTTTATGTCTTCAATTGATAACTGTCCATTCCATTCAGCAGATCATGTAATTCTTCTTCACTTTTAGTCAGGATGGCAGTTTCATCAGCGAATCGTATTATTGATATCCTTTTAATTCCACTCCGGCTCCTTTCTTTCATTTACATCACTGATTTTTCGATGTACAGATTGAACAGCAGGGGCTACAGGCTTGCCTCTTTTATTCCGAGCAGTTCGTTCTTGGTTGTCCACTCTCATTATTCCATCATTGTCCTTGTACGTATTTTATACTACCCGTCTCTCTCTATAACTTACCACTATTTTTCTCAGAAATTCGAACATATTGCACCATTTTACACTGACGAATGGTTTTTCCAGGTCGACAAATCCTACGGAAGTGTCTTGATTTTTCTTTAGTGTTCCTTCTATTATCAACCGCAACGACAGAATTTTACCTTTCCTAAAGCCAAACTGATCGTCATCTAACATATCCTCAATTTTCTTTTCCATGCTTCTGTATATTATTCTTGTCAGAAACTTGGATGCTTGAGCCGTTTAGCTGATTGAGCGATAACTCTTGCTCTTGTCAGCATTCGCAACCTTCGGAATTGTGTGGATGATATTTTTCCGAAAGTCAGATGGTATTTCCCCAGGCTTATACATTCTACACACCAATGTGAGTAGTCGTTTTGTTGCCATTTCCCGCGATGATTTTAGAAATTCGGATAGAATGTTATCTACCCCTTATGCCTTATTTGATCTTAAGTCCTCCAAGGCTCTCCTAAATTACACTCCTGGAAATTGAAATAAGAACACCGTGTATTCATTGTCCCAGGAAGGGGAAACTTTATTGACACATTCCTGGGGTCAGATACATCACATGATCACACTGACAGAACCACAGGCACATAGACACAGGTAACAGAGCATGCACAATGTCGGCACTAGTACAGTGTATATCCACCTTTCGCAGCAATGCAGGCTGCTATTCTCCCATGGAGATGATCGTAGAGATGCTGGATGTAGTCCTGTGGAACGGCTTGCCATGCCATTTCCACCTGGCGCCTCAGTTGGACCAGCGTTCGTGCTGGACGTGCAGACCGCGTGAGACGACGCTTGATCCAGTCCCAAACATGCTCAATGGGGGACAGATCCGGAGATCTTGCTGGCCAGGGTAGTTGACTTACATCTTCTAGAGCACGTTGGGTGGCACGGGATACATGCGGACGTGCATTGTCCTGTTGGAACAGCAAGTTCCCTTGCCGGTCTAGGAATGGTAGAACGATGGGTTCGATGACGGTTTGGATGTACCGTGCACTATTCAGTGTCCCCTCGAGGATCACCAGTGGTGTACGGCCAGTGTAGGAGATCGCTCCCCACACCATGATGCCGGGTGTTGGCGCTGTGTGCCTCGGTCGTATGCAGTCCTGATTGTGGCGCTCACCTGCACGGCGCCAAACACGCATACGACCATCATTGGCACCAAGGCAGAAGCGACTCTCATCGCTGAAGACGACACGTCTCCATTCGTCCCTCCATTCACGCCTGTCGCGACACCACTGGAGGCGGGCTGCACGATGTTGGGGCGTGAGCGGAAGACGGCCTAATGGTGTGCGGGACCGTAGCCCAGCTTCATGGAGACGGTTGCGAATGGTCCTCGCCGATACCCCAGGAGCAACAGTGTCCCTAATTTGCTGGGAAGTGGCGGTGCGGTCCCCTACGGCACTGCGTAGGATCCTACGGTCTTGGCGTGCATCCGTGCGTCGCTGCGGTCCGGTCCCAGGTCGACGGGCACGTGCACCTTCCGCCGACCACTGGCGACAACATCGATGTACTGTGGAGACCTCACGCCCCACGTGTTGAGCAATTCGGCGGTACGTCCACCCGGCCTCCCGCATGCCCACTATACGCCCTCGCTCAAAGTCCGTCAACTGCACATACGGTTCACGTCCACGCTGTCGCGGCATGCTACCAGTGTTAAAGACTGCGATGGAGATCCGTATGCCACGGCAAACTGGCTGACACTGACGGCGGCGGTGCACAAATGCTGCGCAGCTAGCGCCATTCGACGGCCAACACCGCGGTTTCTGGTGTGTCCGCTGTGCCGTGCGTGTGATCATTGCTTGTACAGCCCTCTCGCAGTGTCCGGAGCAAGTATGGTGGGTCTGACACACCGGTGTCAATGTGTTCTTTTTTCCATTTCCAGGAGTGTATAATTCTGGATCCCATATCTCTTCTAAATGGACCCCTGTTTCTTCTTCTGTCACATCAAACAAATCTTCGCCCTCATAGAGGCCTTCAATATGCTCCTTCCATCTATCTGCTCTCTCCTCTGCATTTTACTGTGGAATTCCCATTGCGCTCTTAATGTTAGCAACATTGCTTTCAATTTCACCGAAGGTTTTTGTGAGTTTCCTACAAGCTGAGTCAGTCCTTCCGACAGTCATTGCTTTTTCCATTTCTTCACATTTTTCATGCTGCCATTTCGCCTTAGCTTCCCTGCACATCGTATTAATTTCATTCTTCAGTGATTGGAATATCCGTATTTCTAAATTTCCCTGAACATTTTTGTACTTCCTTCTTTCATAGATCAACTGAAGTGTTTCTTCTGTTACCCATGGTTTCTTCCCATTTACCTTCATTGCAACTTCTGTGATCGCCCTTTTCAGAGATGTCCATTCCTCGTCGCCTGTACTGACTACTGAGGTATCTATCTATAGCCTTAGAGAACTTCCAGCGTGTCTCGCCATTCCGTAGTATTTCCGCATCCCACTTCTTTGCGTATTGATTCTTCCTGACTTGTCTCTGAAACGTTCAGCTACTGTTCATCACTACTACAGTGGGATCTCAGTCTATATCTATTCCTGGGTATGCTTTGCAATCCAGTATCTGATTTCAGAATCTCTGCCTCACCATGATATAATCTAACTGAAATCTTCCCGTATCACCCGAACTTCTCAAGTATGCCTCCTCCTCTTGTGATTCTTGAACATATTATTTGCTATTTCTAACTGAAATTTACCACAGAACTCAATTAATCTTTCTTCTCTCTCATTCCTTGTCCCAAGCCCCTATTCTCCTGTAACCTTTTCTTCTACTCTTTTCCCTACAACTGCTTTCCAGTTCCCCATGACTATTAGACTCTCATCACCTTTTGCATATTGTAATATCCATTCAGTATCCTTCTCTTCCTCTGCAACCTGCGGCGTCGACTTGTATACCTGAACTATCGCTGTCGGTGTTGGTTTGCTGTCGATTCTGATAAAAAAAGTAACACTCTCTCTGCCCTACCTTCCTATCATTTTCTGCTGCTGTTTATATTACCTTATACTCATCTGACCAGAAATCCTTGTATTCTTTCCATTTCACTTCACTACCCCCTACTATGCTTACATTGAGCCTTTGCATTTCCCTTTGCAGAAATTGTAGCTTCCCTACCACATTCAGCCTTCTGACATTCCACACTTCGACTCGTAGAATGTTATCCTTTCGTTGATTATTGAATCTTTTGCTCATGGTAACCTCCGCGTAGGCAGTCCCCTCCCGGAGATCCGAATGGAGGACTATTCCAGATTCTTATACCAATGGAGAGATCGTCATGACACTTTTCAGTTACTAGCCATATGTCCTGTGGATACAAGTTCTGTGTCTTTAACGCAGTGCTTTCCATTGCCTTCTGCATCTTCATGCCGCTGATCATTGCTGATTCTTCCACCTATAGGGGCAGTATGTCATCTATATAGATATTCAAAAATGTTTCTGAAACGTGAAAGCCTTGTTTTACTCCTTAATTTGTTTGTATTTCAGGTGTTATCGACTTACCCGTTTCAGTTCTAATACTGGTGACAAATAAAAATTTTTGCTCCTCGGATCAGATGTTTAGGGACTCCTTTCTCTCCATTACTGCTTGTCTGTGTGAATTATGTCAAATGCGTTTTTATAATAAACAAATGCTACGTGTGTTTTCAGGTTAAATTCTCATCTATTTAGTAGTATATCTTCAGTTCGAAACGTTCATCTGTGCTCGTTTCTCCATTAAAATTATCCGAGATATTTCGAAGTATAGATTTAAGTGTCAGGAAGTCGTTTCTGAGAGTATTTGTATGGAGTGTAGCCATGTATGGAAGTGAAACATGGACGATAAGTATATCGGACAAGAAGAGAATAGAAGATTTCGAAAAGTGGTGCTACAGAAGAATGCTGAAGATTAGATGGGTAGATCACATAACTATTGAGAAGGTATTGAATAGAATTGGGGAGAAGAGGAGTTTGTGGCACAATTTGACCAGAAGAAGGGATCGGTTGGTAGGACATGTTCTGAGACATCAAGGGATCACCAATTTAGTACTGGAGGCCAGTGTGGAGGGTAAAAATCGAGAGGGAGACCAAGAAATGAATACACTAAGCAGATTCAGAAGGATGTAGGCTGCAGTACGTACTGGGAGATGAAGCAATTTGCACAGGATAGAGTAGCATGGAGAGCTACATCAAACCAGTCTCAGGACTGAAGATCACAACAACAACAACATTTCGAAGCCTTTCGTGTGTTGTGTTCTAGATTTTGTAACCATTATTCAGAATAATGTTGTTGCAGATTTCCTAATCATTATTCGGAATACTTACACCTTTGTAGTAAGATGTATTTCTTCTTTCGCCTTTCTTGTTGTTGTTGTGGTATGTAGGTCTCCATGCTACTACGTTTCGCGCAGGCCTCTTCATCTCCCAGTAACTACTGCAAACTACTAAAATATATATACTGTATTCATCTATTGGCGTCCTTATGTAATTTTTATCCCTACACTTCCCCACAACATTTCGTTGGTGATACTTGTATATCTCAGAATGTCCTACCAAACCATTCGTTCTTTTCGTAAGCTGTGCTACAAATATGTTTTCTCCCTAACCCTATTCAGTACCCTCCTCATTAGTTACATAGTTTTACTCATCTAATCATCAGCATTCTTCTGAATCATCACATTTCAAAAGCTTCTATTCTCTTCTTGTCAGACTTGTTTATCGTCCATATTTCACTTCGACACTTAAATCAGGATTCGATGTTAACAAAATTCTTTTCTTCAGAAAGCTTTTCTTGCATACCCAGCCTACAAATAATATTCTCTCTGCTTCGGCCATCATCAGTTATTTTACGTCGCAAATAGGAGAACTCATCGTCTGCTGTTAGTGTCTTATTTCCCAATCCAATTCCCTCGACATCGCCCGATTTAATTCGACTGCATTCCATTACCATTGTCATTCTTTTGGTGTTTAACGTCCCGTCGCCAACGAGTTGATTAGAGACGGAGCACACGGTCGGGTTAAGGACTAATGTGGAAGGAAACCGGCCGTGGCCTTTGAAAGGGCCAGTATTTGCCTGATGCGAGTTACGGAAATCAAGGAAAATCTAAATCAGGCTGGCCGGACGCCGGTTTGAACCGTCGCCCAGAATGCGATTCCAGTGGATGTTAGTATTACATTCTCCTTATCCGTTCTCCACTTCCAATTCCTTTGCTGATTCTGACGGAATTGCTGCGTCATTGCCAAATCTCAAAGCTTTTGTTTCTTCTCCCGGACCTTTAATTCCCTCACCAAACATTCCTTTGGTTTGATTTCCGCTTGCCAAATGGAAATATTGCATATAATCGGGGTAGGCTACAATTCTGTCTCAGTTACTTCTCAATCACTGAGTCTCTTTCATGTCCCGCGGCCGTTTGCTTTCCTTATGAGTTGTAAGTAACCTTTCGCTCGCTGTATTTTACACCTACTACCTTCAGATTTCCAAAGAGTATATTCCAGTCTAAATTGTTGAAGACTTAGAGAAAGCGTACAAATGCTACAAAAGTAGGTCTGCCTTTGTTTAACCTATTTTCTAAGAGAAGTCGTTGGATTTGTATTGTTTTGCGTGTACCTACATTTCTCCAGAATGCAAACAGATCTTCCCCGGATTCTGCAAGATTCTCCATTCTTCTGTAAATAATTCAATCCGTGTCAGTATAGATCAACAATAATTTATTATAGTGCTAGATGGGTACTATTCACAACTGTCAGCACCTGGTTACTTTGGAATCTGAGGGATTCTCGCTTGTCTTATACATCTTGTATGCCAGGTGGAATAGTTTTGTCACTGCAGTGTTGCACTCCTTTCAGAGTTAAAAAATTAAAGGTTTCTGAAATGTGTGGCGATAATTTGGCAACTTGCAAAATTGGACAACATAGTACAATAGAACAGACGTGACATGAAGGCAACCCACTTTGAAGACGACTGCCGTGCGCTTAAACTGCACGCTGCAGTACAGCGTATTGAAATTTTTGCAATATTTACTATTCGCAGTACATTTTGGAACTTAGTCTCTTATTAACTCAGTAACTTTCTATTCAATTAAGCTAGTGAGTAGGTTGATGGGAATAATTGTTCGGAAACAGAAACCGACGAGACTCGCGTGATTTTTTTCTATATGGTATTTCGTACATACAGAAAAATGATCGACTTAAATATCTCAGGTATTTCTGGCTCCTAATAGAAGAGCAATTAAGAACACCAACAGTGTCTGATCGTTCATGGCCGAACAATAAGCCGCCTACCTAACCTGCCTTGTCACTGGAACGTACACACATCACAATATAAACGGAATAAATTATTTGGAGACATGGTGGTTTGTTTCAATGATGGATCTAACGTAATAGACAGATTTAAATAACCTTCGTTGATCAAATATATTTATGACTACCAAACTTACATCTGTTCAGGTTGAACTCCTGAGAAATGAAGTTGTTTCATTCTAATTTTGCAGTGGCTTTGAATCCACGAACATCACAAATTGTGGAAGTTCTGCTATATTAAATGCAGTTTTTGAACGCTTCGCAAGTATGTTTAACACAAAGTGGTTTTTTACTGATTACACATCATTTTTAAATTGCATTACATCATTAATAATTTGAGTAAAAATTAGGGCGAAATAAATAAACAATAATAATATTAAATACTTTATCAAGGCCGGGTCTCCCAAAGATATCAGTAGTTCTGAAGGACTATCGCATTCCCTAGGAACCTTTTTTCTACTTAGCTCTTTCAGTGCTCTGTCAAACTCTTCGTGCAGTCTCCCATCTCATCTTCATCTACACCCCTTCCCTTACTATAATATTGCCTTTAAGTCCATTTGTCGTGTACAACCCTTCTATGTACTCCTTCCACCTTTGAACTTTCCCTCTTGCCCAGTGTTGCTTTTCCAAATGAGCTCTTCATTTCATACAGATTCTTACCTTTTCTCCAAATTACTCTTCCATTTCCTGTTGGCAGCAGCTTTCTTTCCACTAGTTATATATGCTTCCATAGCCTTGAATTTGCTCTCTAGCCATTCCTGCTTAGCCGTTATGCACTTTTCAGTGTCATTTTTTAGTCGTCTATATTCACTTTTACCTGCTCCAGTTTTATATTTTCCCTTTTCATCAGTTAAATTAAATATTTTCTATGCCATCCAAGGATTTCTAATAGGGCTTGCCTTTTTGCTTATTTGATCGTCTGCTGCCTTCACTACTTCATTTCTCAAACCATTGCATTCATCATATACCGTATTCCTTGCCACAGTTTCAGAGAATGGTTGCCTCATGCCCTCTCTGAAACGTGCAACGAACTCTGGTTCTTTCATTTTATCCCTGTCCCACCATCTTAACATCCTACCTTTTTGCGATTTCAACACTTTTAATCCAGTGTTCATAACCGATGATTAAACAATATTTTGTGGTCAGAGTGCATCTCTGTCCCGGGAAGTGTCTTACAGATTAAAATTTAACCGTTAGCCTAGACAGCAATTTACGGTTCGTATTTGTGTTGCTGACGCACTGTTTCAACTGCAAGTCAGAGTTTAATTCCCAACCGTACTGAAGAAACTATCTTTGGATATTCATTTAAACACTGTAGGTCACTGTCAGTTCATTCGCAGTCATTATCCTGACCTACACATTAATTACGTTCACCTGACAATTTCAAACTTCAGCCCTATCGCGACACAAGTAAAAACCAGAATAGTCATATATGCCAATGTCGCGAATGAGCATCACTCTCAGACGCCACTATCCAAATAAAAATTTGAGAAAAAAAAGGACGAAAGGGAATTTAATTAGACAAGCTTCTTCCCTTAGCTGTACCTTTACACATCGACTGCATAACCCTCTGTTTCAGATGTACCAAGAGTTTATGCCGAAGGCAGCACTACCTCATACTGGTTTGGTCTACATAGTCTGATAAGACAGAAATGTATGATAACTGCCTACAGCGAGACTGAATGCTTACCTAGTAGTGTTGTAGACATGCTCTTCGGTAAGGATACACGGTGAACCGTAACACCACCGACAAACTTTCTTGCCTGTGCCTGAAGCATTCCATACATTATGCCACAGTTTTAATATGCGATCTTTTACTGCCTTTTTCGAATCGGCCTCAGTTCCAAGCTCTTGTCACGGTTCACGCGGCTCCCACCGTCGGAGGTTCGAGTCCCCCTTCGGGCATGGGTTTGTGTGGTGTCACCGCCAGACACTTGCTAGGTGGTAGCCTTTAAATCGGCCGCGGTCCGTAGTATACGTCGGACCCGCATGCTTCCACTGTCAGTGATTGCAGACCGAGCGCCGCCACACGGCAGGTCTAGAGAGACTTCCTAGCACTCGCACTTTGCTAGCGATGGTTCACTGACAAAATACGCTCTCATTTGCCGAGACGATAGTTAGCATAGCCTTCAGCTACGTCATTTGCTACGACCTAGCAAAGCGCCATTACCAGTTACTATTGATGATGGAAAACATGTACCGTCAAGAGCGATGTTCACCATTTACGGATTAAAGTTAAGTATTCCAACAGCTACGTCCTTTTTTGCTAATGTCTAACTTCCTTGACCTGTTCCAGACCTCACGCCAGCCTGCGTGAGCTAAAACGCGTGCCTTTCGGCTTCCTCTCATAGTGGATTGGCTCTCTTGCCAATCCACAACATTTGGCGACGAGGCCAATTCGCGTTTGTAACTTTACTGCCCTGATTTACTTGTGTAATGGCTTCGCCACAATCTCCAGATGTACTGTCCGAATTTTATCGCTTACAGAACCAGCAGTCGCAGGCCTTACTGGATGCCCTTGGACAGCTCGTCCAGGGTCAACGTGCGATGCAAAACGATGCGGCAGCCGCCGCTCCACCGCTCACGCAGCCACAACACGCAGTTGCACCAACTTTTCGTCCTTTTGATGCTGCACTGGAAAGCTGGACGGAGTGGTCACGCCAATTTGGATTCCATCTCGCCGCCTACAGAATTCAAGTTAACGAGCGGCAGCCTTTCTTATTATCTTCCGTCGGAGTGACGTTGCACGAGACAGTCGCTCTTGTCGTCAGCAGGACAATAAACTTTTTGTAGATTTGAACATTAACGGCAAGGTGATACCGTTCCAGCTCGATACCGGAGCTGCAGGCTCACTGATCAATCACGACACGTACAAACAGCTGGGCACACCTCCGTTGCGTGCCGCAAATGTTAAGTTAAGTAGTTATTCAGAACAAGCGATCCCTGTGTTAGGACAGCGCAGCCTTCTTTCAACATACAAAGGACAAACAAAACTTGTGTCATTTTACGTCCTTCGTTCTTCTTCTGCAGTGAATTGTTTGGTTTCGATTTATTTCAGTTGTTTAACTTGTCTATAGTCAATCAGGTCCTATCAGTGAACCAGACTGTGCCTTCAGACAATGTTTCTCCTCTATGAGACGAATTTGCAGACATTTTTGCACCGGGCCTTGGTTGCGCTAAGAACTACAAAGCACATTTGGAACTGAAAGTCAACGCGCAACCGAAATTTTTCAGAGCGCGCAATGTTCCCCACGTATTGCGTGATGAGGTCGCAAGAACATTACACGATTTGGAATCACAAGGTGTAATTGAACGTGTGCAGGCTTCTCTCTGGGCATCACCCTTAGTAATTTTGCAAAAACCTTCCGGAAAATTGAGACTTTGTGTGGACTTCAAGGCAACAGTGAATCCACAACTAGTGACTGAAACTTTTCCTTTACCCCGCCCGGAAGATCTTTTTGACAACCTGTGCCCTAGTAAATATTTTTCGAAGTTGGTCCTAGCAGATGCGTACTTCCAAATACCGGTGGACGAAGAATCACAGCGCGTTTTGGTGGTTAACACGCATCTTGGTTTGTATCGATTCAAACGACTGCCATTCGGGTGTGCATCCGCCCCTGCATTGTTTCAGCAATATCTACAAACCGTTTGTGCGTCGGTCCCTACTGCAGCAACTATCTGGACGATATTGTGATCTCCGGAAAGACGGAAGAAGAACATTTAGCCAATCTCAGAACATTATTTCAGGTCTTGCGACAAAATGGTCTTCGTTTGCGGAAGGACAAGTGTGTGTTTTTTGCTCGTGACTTACCCTACCTGGGACATGTACTCAATGCCCAAGGCATACATCCCAGTCCAGAGCACCCCCGTGCCATACAAGACTTGCCTTCGCCGCAGAATTTGAAGCAGCTACAGAGTGTGCTGGGAAAAATTAACTATTATCTTCGCTATGTTGCACAGGCCTCTTCCATTTCAGCTCCGATTCATCGCTTCCGCCGTAAAGGTGTTCCGTTCGTCTGGACGACGGAATGCGAACGCGCCTTTCGCCAGTTGAAATCGGCGTTGCTTTCCAATATTTGCCTTACGCCATTCGATCTACGGAAGCCTCTTTTGTTGATGGTGGATGCATCGGATTTCGGGATCGGTGCTGTGCTTGCGCACAAAGATGGTTCGCACGATCGCCCTATTGCTTTTGGGTCCAAATTGCTCTCGTCTGCGCAAAGAAATTATCCACAGATCGAGAAAGAAGCGTTGGCTCTCGTATTTGGTGTTACAAAGCTTCATGATTTCTTGTATGGTCGTCACTTTACCATCATCAAAGACCACAAACCTTTGACATCGCTTTTTCATCCGTCAAAGCCTGTACCTCCACATACAGCGCAGAAATTCATTCGCTGGTCTATTTTCCTCTCGCAGTACCGCTACGATATCTTGTATCGGTCCACTGCTAAGCACGGAAACGCCGATGCGTTGTCCCGTTTGCCTGTTGCTGAGGATAGAGCATTCGATTCCTCCGAACTTGCTTGCATGTTCATTGATTCGGAAACCGATGACGTGGTCGACTCGTTTCCGATTGATTTTCGTCGTGTAGCTACAGCCACAGCTGCCGACCCTGTCCTGGCTACCGTTCTGCGTTTCGTTGCTACTCAATGGCCATGGTCAAAGTCACGGATCGGGGATCCGTTGGTTCGCCGATTTTTTGCTTACAAGGAGAGACTTTTTGTACGACGTCGTGTTTTGCTGTTGCGTTCTGATAATGATCAGTCCAGGGTCGTGGTCCCACGTTCGTTAGTCCTCTGTCTTACAGCTTCTCCACCAAGGACATTGGGGTATAGTGAGAACGAAACAACTTGCTCGTCAGCACTGTACTTGGTTCGGAATCGATGCCGCGATTACGAATATGTGCTCTTCTTGCATGGTGTGTGCCGAACAATAATCAGCACCACCGCGGAAATTCTTTGCATGGCCAAGAGCCACTTCCCCTTGGCAACGCTTACACATCGATTTTGCTGGTCCATTCTGGAATGCTCGATGGTTGGTTGTGGTAGATTCATTCAGTAATTTTCCTTTTGTTGTCCGGATGTCTTCCACGACGTCATCTGCCACCATCCAAGCGTTATCCGCTATCTTTTGCATTGAAGGTCTTCCACAGACTATTGTTTCCGACAATGGCCCACAATTCATGTCCGCAGAATTTCAGTCATTCTGCAAGGCCAATGGTATTCAACATCTGACGTCCGCGCCGTTTTCGCCACAGTCAAACGGTGCATCTGTACGTTTGGTCAGGACCTTCAAGTCACAGATGTTGAAGTTGAAAGAGTCTCATTCTCGGTAGGACACGTTATTGCTCTTTTTGTTCTCGTATCGCTCTCAGCCCCACGCTGGTCGCTCGTCCTCATCGCACCTTGATGTCTTTGCTACATCCGCCGCATCAGGTTCCTGTGCAGCGGCAGGCTCCTGCTTTTGCCTCAGGTGACGTTGTCTACTACCGCAACTATCGAGGTTCACGGCGTTGGCTCGAAGGGCGCATTCTTCGCTGCCTCGGCCGCGCTATGTATCTGGTTTTGGGGGCCTCTGGTGAGGTGCGTCGGCATCTCAATCAGCTGCGCCTCTGTCGTCGCACGGGATCTGCCGCTCCCCGTCTGCTTTCAGCGACGGTGCCGTCCGGTCACCGCCCTGGGGACCCATCTACTGGCTCGTCTCAGCCCCAAGTGTTCCCGACGCTGCATTCCATTTTGCTCCATCGCGACGCGCCGCCGCCGCCGCCACCTGTTCTCCCGCCGGCGACGCCAGCAGTGGACGCGTCGCTGCAAACGCCGGGCGCCTCCCTTGGTCACGCACCGCCGATCGCTTCCCGTGACCAGTTGTCTTCCGACATGGAACTCTTGCCTGCTCCGGACCATATGTCGTCTTCGCCCGTCGGGTGCCCCGGCCCGATGGAGGTCGACCCTTCGGCCCCTCCTGTCTCTCTACGCGCGCATACACCGCATGTTGGCGTGCGCCCTGGACTAGGTTTTCAGGCGTTTCCTAGCTCCCCTCGGTCCGAATGGCAGGGTGCGGGTGGCACAGCCTCGCCTGCAGTTAGGCTCCCCACTTCGTTGCATACGTCAACATGGGGTCCTCCCCACGGTGGGCGGAAGCCTTATGCCACAACCGTCCGCCGATTTGCGGGGGAGGAATGTGGTGTCAAAGCCAGACACCACACTTGCTAGGTGGTAGCCTTTAAATCGGCCGCGATCCGTAGTATACGTCGGACCCGCATGTCGCCACTATCAGTGATTGCAGACCGAGCGCCGCCACACGGCAGGTCTAGAGAGACTTCCTAGCACTCGTCCAGTTGTACAGCCGACTTTGCTAGCGATGATTCACTGACAAAATACGCTCTCATTTGCCGAGACGATAGTTAGCATAGTCTTCAGCTACGTCATTTGCTACGACCTAGGAAAGCGCCATTACCAGTTACTATTGATGCTGTAAAACATGTACCGTCAAGAGCGATGTTGACCATTTACGGATTAAAGTTAAGTATTCCAACAGCTACGTCCTTTTTTGCTAAAGTCTAACATCCTTGTCCTGTTCCAGACCTCACGTCAGCCTGCGCGAGCTAAAACGCATGCCTTTCGGCTTCCTCTCATAGTGGGTTGGCTGTCTTGCCAATCCACAACAGTTTGTGTGCTGTCCTTAGCGTAAGTTAGATTAAGTAGTGCGTCAGCCTAGGGAACGATGACCTCACCAGTTTGGTCTCATAGTCCCTACCACAGTTTTTCAATCTTCAGTTCCAAGCACCCTGCGTACTTTCGTTTCATTATCTTTCTGTAACCAGTAAAAGGTTACCATTTTCCTAATTTCCAGGTCCAGTGGGCATGTTTCTAGAATTACTAACAATGCATCATTCGGGCTAGTACAGTACGCGCCTGTTAATCTTAGTAGCACGCCTCGTTGAACTCTTCTCACCACTGAGGTCAGCTTCACCAACTCCAATCTATGATCCCAACTAATGCTAATACAGATTGGTGGTATACTAAGATTGTCTTCAAGGGAAGCCATAATTGCCTATCTCCGACCATTATAATTTTATTAACCAGGTTTGTATCTTTTCAGCGTACTTCTTCTACATGACCTGCAAAGTTACGACTTTCGTACATAAATACCCCTAGATATCTAGTTATTGCGCTTCTCCTAATCGCTACACCGTTTGATTTTGTTTTAGAGTTTCTGATTAGGTTCTCTTTCAGCAGGAAGTACGTTTCTTTACGAGGTGATAGTGACAATTTAACACTCCGACAGCAGCCCTCAATTTCATGGAGGACCGTAATACGTCCGTCTTCTATAATTCTTCTGGAGTGACCACTTACAACGAACAGCACGTCATGTGCGAGGATAAGGCACCACCGCACTCGTCCCTAAATGTCTGTCAATTTCTAGAGGATAGGTGGATTGGATGAGGTGCTCCAATACGATGACCTCTACGATACCCTGACCTCACAACACTAGGCCGTGGACTTTTGTAAAGGACCTGGTGTACAGAACCAACATTAGAGACCTACGTGACCTGAAGGCAAGCATTCGCAACGCATTTGAACATGGGGATTTGAATCTTACATGGACAGGAATGGAATTCCGACTAGGCATCATCCGTGTGACTAAGGGTGCAGACATTTGTATGAGTGAGGAAACAAAACATTATCAACTTCCTACCACATGCTGAAAACCATTTGTTAATATACACACTACTGGCCATTAAAATTGCTGCACCAAGAAGAAATGCAGATGATAAAAGGGTAATCATTGGACAAATATATTATACTAGAACTGACATGTGATTACATTTTCACGCAATTTGGGTGCATAGACCCTGAGAAATCAGTACCCAGAACAACCACCTCTGGCCGTATTAACGACCTTGATACCTCTGGGCATTGAGTCAAAAAGAGCTTGGATGCCGTGTACAGGTACAGCTGCCCATGCAGCTTCAACACGATACCACAGTTCATCAAGAGTAGTGACTGGCGTATTGTGACGGGCCAGTTGCTCGGCCACCATTAACCAGACGTTTTCAATTGGTCAGAGATCTGGAGAATGTGCTGGCGAGGGCAGCAGTCGAACATTTTCTGAATCCAGAAAGGCCCATACAGGACCTGCAACGTGCGGTCGTGCATTATCCTGCTGAAACGTAGGGTTTCGCAGGGATCGAATGAAGGGTAGAGCCACGGGTCGTAACACATCTGAAACGTAACGTCCACTGTTCAAAGTGCCGTCAATGCGACCAAGAGGTGACCGAGACATGTAACCAATGGCACCCCATCCCAACACGCCGAGTGATACGCCAGTATGGCGATGAAGAATACACCCTTCCGATGTGCGTTCACGGCGATGTCGCCAAACACGGATGCGACCATCATGATGTTGTAAACAGAACCTGGATTCATCCGTGCACCCAGGTTCATCGTTGAGTACACCATCGCCGGCGCTCCTGTCTGTGATGCAGCGACAAGGGTAGCCGCAGCCATGGTCTCCGAGCTGATAGTCCATGCTGCTGCAAACGTCGTCGAACTGTTCGTGCAGATCGTTGTTGTCTTGCAAACGTCCCCGTCTGTTGACTCAGGGATCGAGACGTGGCTGCACGATCCGTTACAGCCATGCGGATAAGATGCCTGGTAGTGATACGAGGCCTTTGGGATCCAGCACGGAGTTCCGTATTACCCTCCTGAACCCACCGATTCCATATTCTGCTAACAGTCATTGGATCTCGACCAACGCGAGCAGCAATGTCGCGGTACGATAAACTGCAATCGCGCTAGGCTACTATCCGACCTTTATCAAAGTCGGAAACGTGATGGTACCCATTTCTCCTCGTTACACGAGGCATCACAACAACGTTTCACCAGGTAACGCCGGTCAGCTGCTGTTTGTGTATGAGAAATCGGTTGGAAACTTTCCTCATGTCAGCAAGTTTTAGGTGTCGCCACCGGCGCCAAACTCGTGTGAATGCTCTGAAAAGCTAATCATTTGCATATCACAGCATCTTTTTCCTGTCGGTTAAATTTCGCGTCTGTAGCACGTCATCTGCGTGGTGTAGCAATTATAATGGCCAGTAGTGTATATACCACAGATGGCTGAGTGAGGAATAAGAATATTCCCAGCTCTCCCAGTTGTGGGTGGGAGTGGCCGCAGTGCAGATATCTCAGTGGCTGTAGCAGCTCTGTAGCTGTCAGCCGTGTGAGGATACGACAGCGGAGTGGCTCGCCAGATACTGCAGGCAAACACGCCGCCCGCCTGTTTGCGCGTGTCTCTCCCGGCCACAGGTCGCAGTGTCCCTCCTATCAGTAGTCCGCATGACTGTTGCCCAGAGTGCAGTTCGTGTCCTTACGGCCTCAAACAGCCAGCCTAAAGCCGAACGTCGAAAGAATGCAGCTCTTCAAACTAGTTACTTAAACGCTGGGAGTTCGCTTCCTCGACCGCTAACGAGATGCCAATCGATTGCCAGAATGTTGTATGTCACAGTTCCGTAGCAATCGAACTACCCTCCTAAAACGAAAACAGTGTATAGAAATATTAAGTCAAATGCTATGAGAGAGGAGGAATATGTGGAAGGCTGGTTACCAGCATGGAGGCCACTTTGAAAGCCACCATCTTGGATGCAACTAGTAATTTTCAAATTGTAACGAGATCACTTGACTCTTACCATTCAGATGGTGAATCATTGGTATCTTTTAATTTGAGCATATGTTTGTTCATTCACGAGCTGCCTCGATAGCAAGGCTAATTCTAGTAACCAGACGGGCAGACTATACGTTGTGCGTGACACGTTTTCCAGTAAGTTGTAAGGTTCTTGTTACTTACTGAACGATGCAAGGATAGTGGTTGATGTTGCATCATTCGTTACCGATTCCCATCGTCCAATTTTCGGCTTGTCTGAGCAGAGCCACTTTCTAGGAAATTTCCCATGAATTTACGACCACTGCACTGAGAGTAATGAGCAGTCTGCCTGGGTAGCATTCGTTGAAATTCTCTTCGATACTGTCTAAATGCGTTAAGCTTGTGTTAAGCCCATCAGCATTCACATCGCCTGTAAGGAAGAAACATGAGTCATGATTCGAAAATGAATAGATCCATCCTCAAATGATACATAACATTTCTTTTTTAGGATGCTGTTAATCTGTTTGACATGCCAACGGCATGAGGATGCAGAAGGCAAAGGAAACCACTGCTTTAAAGACACAAAAAATATATCCGCAGGAGATGTGGCTTGTAACTGATAACGTGCGATGATAAATTCTCCATTTGCCAAAGATCGCCGGCCGGGGTGGCCGAGCGGTTCTAGGTGCGTCAAGCTGGAACCGCGTGACCGGCACGGTGGCAGGTTCGAATCCTGCCTCGGGCATGGGTGTGTGTGTGATGTCCTTAGGTTAGTTAGGTTTAATTAGTTCTAGGGGACTGATGACCTCAGATGTTAAGCCCCATAGTGTTCAGAGCCATTTGAACTACTTTTTTGAACCCGACTAGATTATTTTTCTCCAGAAATTCTATTATCTTTTATCTAAAACTTTCTAGAAACTTACTGTTTGGATGTGGCAACATTCCTCTGACTTCAAACTCCCTTGTTACTTTTTCAGTTTTTTTCTGAAAAACAAGATTTTTCGCAGACTTTTCAGTGGTGCAGTTCTGAGGAATTAAGCCCAAAATGTGATTTGTCTTGGCAGCTGAATACATTTAAGTTTTATTTTTCATTTCTATGATCAGCTGGTTGTAACTCCAACAGTTAAAATAATGAGGCATCAAAATCGTCAACTGTTCCAATACTTTTAATAGTCATACCTTCAGCCTGTTTCTTCCTTCGTTTTTCACAGCATTGCTTAATCTCTTGAACCAATTTGCTGAATTTAACGTCTGATATTCCAGCAGACCATAAACTTGTGTATTCAGATCTATCTTATCAGTCTCTGCTGTATTCTGTTAAGTGTTGTTTCTGCAAAATGTAGTCTGCATGATGACCAAACGTCTGTTTTGATTTTGTCATATGTTCTAACCATTTCGAAATGCACTGAATATATATTTTTTCATTCTATATGGTTCTTACTGCAAAATGGTTACAACATGTCGCTTGTAAAAAATCACAACGCTGCTGAAAGACGAAATGGTCTGGGAGCACCTTCATGTATTCGCAGAGCGCCTCATAGCTTAAGAAGTTATTATGCATCTAAGGAAAATTATTTTACAGCATTTAGTCCTTTAAGATCTTCGTATGTATTCAATGACATAAAGAATAATTAATGTACTCAACACTGCAAGGATTTAAACAAAGTAACTGCTGATACGTCCCCATTGTCGTTACAATTAAACTTTTTGCAACTTGGGCCAGTGTAGACAGAAAATTATTTACAGTATGGGAATTATGTACAGACTGTGTACTGCAGCATTTGCGTTGTTAGTACTGTTAGTGCCATGACTTGCCGTCAGGCGCCGACACTGGTACGGCTACGTAGCGCTGAAACACAAACATCAGTGTTTTACAGCTGCAGTCAGCCACCACAGGTCTGGACAAGGTGAGCAGGGCTTTACTCGTAAAGATGTTTTATCAAAACAACAGAAAAAGTGTTGCTACTCTTCGCGAGTATCTGCGCATTAAAGGTATACGGAGAGTTCCTCTTTCCGCACAGCGGTAAAAGAACATGATTCGCAAGTTGTAATTAACTACAGAGTTGGGAATAATTTATGGGAGATGCGGACGCTCAAGTACGCCAAAAACTTTTGAAGTTACTGTTGCCATGGCTGAGAATGCTGGACGCAATGTGGGATCTTCAAGCCGTGCATGAGCTACGTCACGACAGCTGAAGGTTACATGGTCCTAAGCTCTTACGAGCAGCAGTAGAGCAATGTCTAGTGTTGTTTCAGTCTGTCGTGGATGCATATTGTCATCACAATGAGCAATGTTTCTAACCTACAGCGTAAACTTGGTACACAATTCAACAAATATTACTTTCTAATGTGGAAATTAAAATGTGTTTTTTTTTCACTGGTTTATTCGTTATTCCTCTTCTGCATCTCATTACAAATGTTTCCACAAAGTTTAATTACCGTACATCACACATTTTTCATGGGAGCTCTCATGTAGAGAGAGTTCAATTATAACAACCATATACTGGGTGATTATAATTAAAGTTAAATTTTCAAACCGCTGTGGAAATAACACCACTGGTCAGAATGACGCCAAATTGCAACGGATTACTATCGGAAAAAGAGGAAAACGTAAGGCAGAAGCCAAATAAATAGTTACAAAATGTAGCAATAGATGGTGCTGTAAGCATTACAATTGAGTGGTGGTCGACTACAAACGACAAACGAATCATACAACAGTGTATAAGGTCTACGTTTGACGTTAAACAAATTGTACTACTCAGTGTGCCTGGGTGTACAGATGTAATACTGTGCGTTTCGTAAGCTCATCCACCACGGCACGGTCATATCACGTCGGACAGGAAAAATCAGTTTTTAATTGTCCTGAGGCCAAAAACCACATAAAAACCATCAATCACATCTGTTTTTAATCGTCCTGAGACCAAAAACCGCATAAAAAGCATGAATCAAAATCAAAACGGATTATTAATTTCCGTGTGACTGGTGCAAATCGTGTCCAATATGCCGTCCATCACGTTCTGCAACAAGCTGAAATCGAGAAACAGTATGTTCCACAAGTGATCGAAGTGTTTCAGGGGTCACGTTCAGAATGTGATGGGAAATGCGTGTCTTCAATGCAGCTAAGTTTGCAATCGGAACACTAAACACAACATCTTTCAGGTAGGCCCGCAGCCAGAAGACACACGGATTAAGATCAGGTGATTGGGACAGCCAGGCTACAGGGAAATGGCGGCTAATAATTCTAACCTACAGGAAAATTAAAGAGACCTTTGGAGAAAAGAGAACCACTTGTATGAATATTAAGAGCTCAGATGGACACCCAGTTCTAACCAAAGAAGGGAAAGCAGAAAGGTGGAGGGAGTATGCAGGGTGTTACAAAAAGGTACGGCCAAACTTTCAGGAAACATTCCTCACACACAAATAAAGAAAATATGTTATGTGGACATATGTTCGGAAACACTTAATTTCCATGTTAAAGCTCATTTTAGTTTCGTCAGTATGTACTGTACTTCCTCGATTCACCGCCATGATTTCATACGGGATACTCTACCTGTGCTGCTAGAACATGTGCCTTTACAAGTACGACACAACATGTGGTTCATGCACGATGGAGCTCCTGCACATTTCAGTCGAAGTGTTCGTACGCTTCTCAACAACAGATACGGTGACCGATGGATTGGTAGAGGCGGACCAATCCCATGGCCTCCACGCTCTCATGACCTCAACCCTCTTGACTTTCATTTATGGGGGCATTTGAAAGCTCCTGTCTATGCAACCCCGGTACCAAATGTAGAGACTCTACGTGCTCGTATTGTGGACGGCTGTAATACAATACGCTATTCTCCAGGGCTGCATCAGCGCATCAGGGATTCCATGCGACGTAGGGTGGATGCATGTATCCTCGCTAACAAAGTGTTTGAAGTCACGCTGGTACGTTCTGTTGATGTGTGTTTCCATTCCATGATTAATGTGATTTGAAGAGAAGTAATAAAATGAGCTCTAACATGGAAAGTAAGCGCTTCCGGACACATAACGTATTTTCTTTCTTTGTGTGTGAGGAATGTTTCCTGAAAGTTTGGCCGTACCTTTTTGTAACTGCCTGTATAGAGGGTCTATCCAAGGGCTATGCACTTGCGGACAATTTTATGGAAATGGAAGAGGATGTAGATGAAGATGAAATGGGAGTTATGATACTGCGTGAAGAGTTTGACAGAGCACTGGAAGACTTCAAACTTCAAGAAGAATATAATAATTCCAATCCCAAAGAAAGTTGGTGCTGACAGATGTGAAAATTACCGAACAATCAGTCGAATAAGTCACGGATGCAAAATACTAACGCGAATTCTCTACAGGCGAATGGAAAAACTGGTAGAAGCCGACCTCGGGGAAGATCAGTTTGGATTCCGTAGAAATATTGGAACACGTGAGGCAATACTAACCCTACGACTTATCATAGAAGCTAGATTAAGGAAAGGCAAACCTACGTTTCTAGCATTTGTAGACTTAGAGAAAGCTTTTGACAATGTTGAATGGAATACTCTCTTTCAAATTCTGAAGGTGGCGGGGGTAAAATATAGGGAGCGAAAGGCTACTTACAATTTGTACAGAAACCAGATGGCAGTTATAAGAGTCGAGGGGCATGAAAGAGAAGCAGTGGTTGGGAAGGGAGTGAGACAGGGTTGTAGCCTATCCACGATCATATTCAATCTGTATATTGAGCAAGCAGTAAAGGAAACAAAAGAAAAATTCGGAGTAGCTATTAAAATCCATGGATAAGAAATAAAAACGTTGAGGTTCGCCAATGACATTGTAATTCTGTCAGAGACAGCAAAGGACTTGGAAGAGCAGTTGAACGGAATGGACAGTGTTATCAAAGGAGGGTATGAGATGAACATCAACAAAAGCAAAACGAGGATAATGGAATGTAGTCGAATTAAGTCGGGCGATGCTGAGGGAATTAGATTAGGAAGTGAAACACTTAAAGTAGTAAAGGAGGTTTGCTGTTTGGGGAGCAAAATAACTGATGATGGTCGAAGTAGAGAGGATATAAAATGTAGACTGGCAATGGGAAGGAAAGCGTTTCTGAAGAAGAGAAATTTGTTAACATCGAGTATAGATTTAAGTGTCAGGAAGTCGTTTCTGAAAGTAATTGTATGGAGCGTAGCCACGTATGGAAATGAAACATGGACGATAACTAGTTTGGACAAGAAGAGAATAGAAGCTTTCGAAATGTGGTGCTACAGAAGAATTCTGAAGATTAGATGGGTAGATCACATAACTAATGAGGAGGTATTGAATAGGATTGGGGAGAAGAGAAGTTTGTGGGACAACTTGAAGAAGAAGGGATCGGTTGGTGGGACATGTTCTGAGGCATTAAGGGATCACCAATTTGGTATTGGAGGGCAGCGTAGAGGGTAAAAATCGTAGAGGGAGACCAAGAGATGAATACACTAAACAGATTCAGAAGGATGTAGGTTGCAGTAGGTACTGGGAGATGAAGAAGCTTGTATATGATAGAGTAGCATGGAGAGCTGCATCAAACCAGTCTCAGGACTGAAGACCACAACAACAACAACAACAACAATGCTAGCATTTCCGAAATGTCGCTTCAGCAGCTGCTCATCTGGATTTGCAATGTGCAGAGGTGCACCATCTTGTATAAAAATGATCCCATCCACATATCCACGCTGTTGGAGAGCTGCAATGGCGTGGTTGCCCAAAAGACACTCAGTGCTTACCAGTGGCGGTAAAGGTAACACGACTGGCAGCACCTGTCGCTTCGAAAATGTATGGCTCTGTGATATATGATGCTCTAAACCCGCACCACACAGTTACCTTTTCAGGATGAAGTGATACTCGTTGATTTGCGTGTGGATTTTCCGTTTCCCATTTACGACAATTCTGTGTATTGACATGTCCTGTCAGACGGAAGTGGGCTTCGTCTGTCCACAACATTTTCCACGGCCAGTCATTGTACACTTCCATGCAAGAAAGAAATTCTAAAGCAATGGTCTCTCTTGGTGGCAGGTCAACAGGAGGCAACTCGTACACGTGGGTAATTTTGATTGTATAGCAAAGAAGGATGTTTCGTAGGATTCTACGCATCGCGCTCACAGGTATGTCCAATGTTCGGGCAATTCTCCGTGCGCTACACGTTGGCACACCACCACTCGTATCCTCCTGCACTGCTGTGGGCACTGCTTCACTGACGTCGAATCAATTCGTTTCCTCCCTCTACCAGATTGCACACTAAAATAACGTTCCTTTTCAAATTTCCGAATGATTTTCTCGTCCCACGGCAGCCATCAGACCAACGCCTTTTTTCAAACACTTCAGTGTCCTAAACTTCTGCAGAGCGACGTGTGCACAGTCATCATTTTTGTAATACTGCTTTCCAAGCAGAGCGCGACCCTGCATTGAGACAGTCATGGCGAACGTCGCAGACGCGAAAGGCGGAATAGTCGTTTAGGCTGCGTCTGTATACGAACTTCAATGGGTTGTGCTCGTGACAGGTGTTTTTATTTACATATTCTGACACATACAGCTCCATCTATTAATCAATTGTCACACACCTTTTTTCTTCTGCCATACGTTTTCCTCCTTCTCCGATAATGTTCCGTTGCAATTTGACGTCATTCCGACTAGTGGTGTTATTTCTGTAGCGTTTTGAAAGTTTAACTTAAATTATAATCACCCTGTGTAACAAGTATCAATCTACTCCATTCCGGGGCGATAATCTGTCTTGGAATCCCAAACTAATTTCTTCGTAGCGTAGTTCTATGCAGTTATGTTCCATAGGGCAATAATGCTTCAAAAGTGCTTTATAAAAACTGTGGATGTAAGTTCTTTGTTTCACTTGATTAGCAAACTGTAAATGCTTTGAAGAAACTACAAAATTCACAGAAAATTTTTGCCTTCTAACCGAAATGACACCGTATTGGAACTAGGTGTTCCTGAAAGAAATAAATACTCTCTTTTCAGTCGTGTTAGCAAATATAAAATGGGGAGCCCCAATTTTAAGATTCGTGGTGTTAAATATAGTTAAAATATGAAGCATTTGGTACTTCTGGTAACTTGGCAGACTGATAGTGTGGTGCAAACGTTTGAAAGGAATATCATAATTGCATAATTGTCTGACAGGCAGACACACACACACACACACACACACACACACACACACACACACACACACTCACACACACGCACACACACCACTAACAACTGATTGAGTTTCCAGTGCCCTTTACTCCCTACGTGTTCCTTGCTAGAATAAGGGGGAAACATGTACCGACCATTTTTATCAGTAGGTTTGAAGAGAAATTGTGCTACAGGCATTGCTTTGTAATTCTAATTTACACTATTATGGGCAAACTCTTGCGTTCAGGTGGCACGTTCTAGGATCCTTACTCTGTCAGGTCATGAATGATGGTCTGCTGAATGGTTACAAGGTGTCATCAAACCGAATTTAGGTTTGAACACCGTAGTGCTTTACTAAGTGCAAACGTATTTCGTCAAAAACTGATATTTTGAGACCTTGGGTGCATACAAAATACTGGCCGGTTCTTTCAAAGAAAAAGCCAGCAACCAACCACTATTAATAAAGCTATTTACTTAAGGACATCGCACCGTCGGGTTCGAACCGAGAAGTTCAACTTCAGACGGCTATTACCAAGATGCGTATTTATTTTGCTGCACTTTATTGCTATATGTGGTGAACGATTCTAGGGGTGCACTGCTATTAGAAACAATGTTAGAAATGATGTATCTTAACATAACTATCCTTCTCAACTGTAGAACACAATAAACAAGTATTTAAGATTGATCAGTAGTAGTAGTAGTAGTAGTAGTAGTCGAGAATCCCGCGTAATTTTGTTGCAATGTTGTTGTTTTGTGTTCACGAAATACTCTAATGTACTCGTATACGCAGCACTTATATGAATTGTATATAGCCACATTGGGGTAAGCACCACACCCAACCTAGATTTGATCCTGTTCGAACTGGTATGAGATTGCCTTCCTCCGACCACTGAACCGACTTACCCGGCTGATTATAGGGGATCTACAACGTGGACTCAGAATTATGGAGCGACTCGGCATTTTACACTTTTATCAAACGTTGCCAGAGGTGAAAGGCGAGGTCGAATCCCACACATTTGGTTTATTAGTCCGAATACGTAACCAACTGGCCACCCACCGAGTCGTCATTATATGAACCAAAAGGCTCAGAAGAGAACGGGTGAGAGCCAGCCTGCCGGCCTCTCATTTGCTCCTCTCTTCCCACCCCTACACCAACCCCTCGCCGTCCCCCCCCCCCCCCCTCTCACCCCCCTTCGCTCGTTTTACGCTGTATCGTAAAAGACAGCTGTGGCCCAAACGACGCTCTCAGCTTTAAGTCCCGCTTTGAATGTGTACTTAGCGCCAGATTTGAAGTTCCACTGCATATTATCTTCCCACCCAGAAAGTAGATGAAGGCTTCGTCGGAGCTGTTTATCGCATTACGTTATTTATTTCTGAATTAAGTGCGGACACCTTATCTGGAATTAATAGGAAGTGCTTTCTTGTGAGCATCGTCGCCTAATACGCCAGAATGAAAGCCGAGGAGGCACGGCAGAATGCACTTCTCGAAAACGGCGTGCTTTTCGTAATCGCCCAGATGGTTGCGAGCGCTCAAAGCGGCTTCCGGCGCACGTTTGCTGCAAAGCACAAAAAGACATTATTCCCATTAAGCGCCGGCACTCGCTGTTGTAGCAAGAAATTCTTTTGAAAGAAACGTGAGAAGCTGTTCTTGATAGCTGATGATGAGAAGTGCTGTGAGTGCTTGTGAAATTCGCGAGGAAAACAGAAAGAAACACTCATACTACCCTTGAAGAAATTGGTGATTATTACAATATGTTCAAATCATACAGCTGAACACGCTTCGTATCCATTCCCTGTGTCCTTAGAGTGGTATTCCACTGTGTATTCTCTCATAATTACCTGAGACGATTAAAGAAGGATGTGTAACATCCTGTACAAAATTTCATGACTACAGAACCCATGCCTGTCGTTTTAGCACCAATAACTGCAGGATGGCCATCCAGTGTCCTTGCATAGCTATAAATATCATCCTTACCATTTCAGTCTCCACCAACGATTAAGTGGTACGGATTTGTATGCGTCGCATTGAATTCTGCCAATGGACTCAATTTCAGATTCAGAGGAGTAACACATTGATTATTTTTATTTTATTTACTGACGAGGCTACATTCACAAGCCATGGAAATTATCATTTGTATAACATGCATTATTGTGCGACTGAAAATCCATCTTGACTGTGGCAAGTTGCACACCGAAAACCGTGATCGGCGAATGTGTGGTGTCGGATTCTGGAGGACAGAATTATAGACCCCTATTACATCGAAGGAAATCTTAATGGTAGAAAGTAACCACATTACTACAAGAAACATAAGGTCTGTTATTGGAAGAAATACCTTTAGGAACAAGGAATAGAATGTGGTATCAGCACGATGGGTGTCCGGCACATTGTTCGCTGGTAGTTAGAAATGAACTGCAGAGACAATTCCCAAATCGTTGGCTTCGACGCGGAGTAGATGTGTCGTGGCCGGGTCGTTCGCCAGACTAGAGGCGTCTGGATTTTTCTTGTGGGGATTCGTAAAAGACATTGTTTATAAAGACGTTCCAAATACACCTGAAGATATCGAGAGAGAACTGTCAGAGCACGTGCTTCGGTAAGTGCCGATGTGATGAGGAATACCACTCAATCCATGATAAGAAGATTGCAGCACTGCATTGATACCAATGGTCATCACTTCGAACACCTTCTGTAAATAGGCGTTCATGCCACCTTTGTAACCTCCGGTAACCTTCGAAGACCTTACTGACACACATCATTGGATTCGTCTCGATAGTCACCATCAGAAAATAAGTACCAAACTATAGCACCCAATTAAAAAAAATGTTGACCTTCATATCTCTGAAGCGATGCCACCCAGCAACAAAAAAACCAACGTCATATTAGGGGCCCCGTTGTACCATGCAACTTCTGTCCCACACAACTCTTCAGCTCCTATCATACTTTTGGAGCTATTCTTGGTGGCAATAATTAGTGATTCACCCTGTATAAAAAATGTTATATTCCCTGTCTCTTAATACATTTCAGGAGAAAACAGGCAAATGTGGAAACAAATATCATTTACTGTACCATATGTTGGGGGTTGTTTAGT
Source organism: Schistocerca serialis cubense (assembly GCF_023864345.2). Taxonomy (NCBI): domain Eukaryota; kingdom Metazoa; phylum Arthropoda; class Insecta; order Orthoptera; family Acrididae; genus Schistocerca; species Schistocerca serialis. The sequence continues at coordinate 1,145,421,753 of NC_064639.1, read as the reverse complement.
ACAAGACACGTGATATACACAGTACAAAAACGGGTACAGTGAAACACAGATTGGCAGGGCCTTCAAGAGGAGACAGGCTGACAAAGTTCAGGAAGAGGAAGAGGAAGTTAACAAGAGACTCGCCTTTCTTCCATATTTGGGGCCCACATCAGCCAAAATCGGGAGGCTATTAAGAAAATCTAACATAAATACCGTCTTCCGACCACCGCCGAAGACGAAAGAGCTGCTGGGCTCAGTTAAAGACCCACTCAAACTAAACACACCTGGTATATACAACATTGCCTGCGAATGTGGTGTGCAGTACATTGGTCAAACGCAGCGCTGCATCTCAAAAAGGTGCGAGGAACACATCAGGCATGTTCGACTTGGACAGATAGAGAAATCTGCTATAGCTGAACATAGCATCAAAGAAAACCACACCTTTGACTTCGAAAACACCAGGGTGCTATGCCGAGCCGGGAGCTATTGGGATAGCGTCATTAAAGAATCAATAGAAATACGGGTCCACGAGAACCTTGTGAACAGGGACGAAGGCTATCAACTGAGCGCGGCCTGGAATCCAGCATTAGCCGCAATACGCCAGGAACGCAACAAGAACCGTCCAGCTCACGAGACGCAATGAGAATGCTCTGACGGAGACACGAACGGCGCACCCGCTTCCCCCTCCACCTCGCCCGCCGGCTCCGCTGGACCCAGCCTCCCGCGGCCAGGTGGTGGGGGGCACACCGCAGGTATAAAGGGACCGGCATCCGCAAAGTCTCGGCACTTCGCCAGAAGATGATGAGTATGTCACTCGTCGAAACGTCGCTGTTTGAAGACACCGCCACCCGGCTGGAAGCCCGAGAACTCTTCGCCAGTACAATACATGTTCAATGTTCAGTTCAGAAAAAGTATATACTAGTAATTAAAGCTAAATTAATATTATTGTTGTTGTTGTTGTTGTGGTCTTCAGTCCAGAGACTGGTTTGATGCAGCTCTCCATGCTACTCTATCCTGTGCAAGCTTCTTCATCTCCCAGTACCTACTGCAACCTACTTCCTTCTGAATCTGTTTAGTGTATTCATCTCTTGGTCTCCCTCTACGATTTTTACCCTCCACGCTGCCCTCCAGTACTAAATTGGTGATCCCTTCGTGCCTCAGAATATGACCTACCAACCGATCCCTTCTTCTAGTCGTGCCACAAATTTCTCTTCTCCCCAATTCTATTCAATACCTTCTCATTAGTTATATTATTAATATTACATTAATAAATTAATTAATTAATAATGATAATTAATATTAAACACTTAAGAAATAGATAAATAGTAAATAAAATTAAAATGACAAAACGAAAATATGTTGGCGTACTTTCAACACACACGAGAGTTTATTCGAAGTCACTTTCTATAATCCTCTTCCAATCGGTATGAATGGAATCACCACCATTTTCTTGCGTTGTATCTCTTGAAGAATGTCCTTCCTGGGCAACACTCGTGATGCTGTATCATTGTGTTGCGCATTTTTCAGTCCTTCTCGTCCCCTTCTTTGACCATGTCATCTTTCTCCACTCCCTCTTCTTACACCCACGGCAACTGCTGTCTGGTAATGGAATACATCGTTACAGAACTCATGATGAAATAGAGGGCTGTAGTTCTTCATCTCCTGAAGATTTTTCCATTTCTCAGATTTTGTTTCGAACTCGTCTTGATGCAAAGGCTGCAGAAGCGCTGTCGATGGAGGACCAACATAGGGCCTCCTACAGTCCGCTTCTACAAACTCACGGCCACAGTTGAATGAATGCATCGTTAGAGGAATTTCACTGCTGATTCAGATCCACCTGGTATTTTTCCGTTGTATTTTGTTTCCTTCTGTGTCTATAGCAAATTTATCCTTTGCTATGACATCTATGGCTTTCATTGGAAGAGAGTTTTCTGTTTTCATTTCCGCTACGAAAAACTTTCTGCTAGCCTGCTTAATGCTTCCATCCCGTCTTTTGGAACAAATATATGTTTGAAGTGCTTCTTTGCCTTATCAGAGAGACCGAAGTCCGTATCACATTCCGTATATGCAAGGTCAAGTTCAAGGGACTTACAGTATGTTGTGTCAATACACTGATTTTTCCTCAAGATGCACAAGCGCTATTTAAAAATATAGCCTACTTAAACATACATTAAATATTAAGTCCTCTTGAAAGCCAACGCATTAAGCTATTGCTGCACTTTGAAAAAAATACATACCCGGACCTCCATTAGAGATTGCAGCAACTCTCCTTGTCTACCATTTCACTTACACTCGTTGACTTCCAAATACGGTTCAGGCAATTTCTTAGAGCTTAAACGGCATCGTCACAGAGTGCGGGAGTGCGCAGGAAATCACTTTTACTCAATTTATTCGAGAAAATTCCACATTTTAGCTTTCGAAATGCGCATTTACATGATTTTCTTCTTGAATGTCACTTGTACCTCTTGTACTCCCTGTCCTTTATTACGTCACGCTGCGCGCTCTCGCGAGAGGCGGCTGTCAGTACTGTGGCGGGGTGGGCAACTGTATTACAGTATGCTTATACTGTGCAGCAATCATAAATTGATGAACTGCGTCTGTATTAGGAATGATTGCTGCACATACTTATTGTTTCGGTGGCTCCCCACAGACAATAATCCAATGGACTGAAGTTAGGGGAATATGTGAGGCTTGGATCCATTCATTGAGTAGATGTCATCCAATGCGTCTCAAGTAACGTGCTGGAGTCAGATCATGCTTAGCCCACAAGATCCCTCTGATGTGCTGCGGTACGTCTTGTGGTAGCACAGAAAAATGATCTGAATAAATTTCCTTGTAGACTTGTGCCACTTGCTGACGGAACATGAGAATCAGTGATTATTTCAATATGTAGATTCGTCATAAGCTGCTGCTTACGTGTAGCAAAATTATACCTTGAGAATAATCGACTAGAAGTTAAATTTTAATAAGTAGCTACAAACATGACAGAAAAAGATCCTGACCAAGAGGGACTGGAGATGGATTTCACAGCTTGTGACCAAAGTCTCTTGCAAACCTGATAGGAACTGCTGCAGGCAGTGATGAAGGTTCATCCCAAACTGTTTGCGAGAGAATGCTAACTGCATGCAATGTACATTTGGAATTGGTCACCTCACGAGGGACTATTGGTCACACAGCCACATAAAGCTGCACTTCTTCAGTGAACACGATATCATCAAATGTCGAGAGCTGCTGACTGGCAGAACGTAATGTGGTCTGACGAATCTCATTTTTACCTATTTTCTAATGATGGACATCATCAGGTGTGTCAAAGGCCAAATGAAACAGTTCATTCTGAAAGTGTTCAAGGTCAGAGTCCAGCCAGAACTGAGTCTGTGATGTTTTGGGGATGTTTCTCCTATCTTGAATTGGGCCCACTCACTAAGGTGACTACTGCCATGAGTCAGCATGTTTATTCAAAAGTTCTGTTTTTCATATCATGAATTGGGCCCACTCACTGAGGTGACAACTACCATAAATCAACATGTGAATTTAAAAATTATTAATGATAAGATGTTGCCTTTCCGGCAACATCTGTATGATGGGTATGCTGTTGACACCCCAGTTTGTCAAGATGAGAACAGCAGAGTTCATCGGACGGGAAGAATATGTGACTGGTTTTCTGAACGGTCCCCCACCCTATTACATCTTGATTGGTCTGGAAAATTGTCAGACCTGAACCTCACAGAAAATCTGTGTGATATGTCGGAACAGCTGGTAGATCGCCGACATCAGTGATCCTACAATCATATCCTCAGCAAGTGGACTAACCCTGATGCAGCATTTCTGCACAACCTTGGGGCTTTACTTCCCAACCGAATCCAAATGGTTATGAAGTCCAGGTGTGGAATTACATGGCGTTAAATGATGCTTGTAATCACTTATGTAGGGTGACTAATTTTCTGTCTGATGAGGTTATAATTGCTTCAGTTATTGACGGCTGCTACTTATTTTTCGCTTTGCAACGACTTGGAACCTTCCGGTAATCAGTTGCATGGAGGCAACTAGATATATGATTGGCAAAAGTGTGTTACCTTAATAATTGCAAGCCTTTCTTGAATTTCGAAAAATGTTATTAATTTATGTATCATCAAAAATCAAATCAGATATTTGAACTAGGATGAGGATGAGCTTAATCAAAGCATTCAAATGAATATCTGTGATCTCTGTGACCCATGATCCTTTTTATGTCTTTCTTTTGTATATGAGTGTTTTTGCTTTGCTCATGTTTTGTTGTGCCATGTGTATCTCATTTCTTTTTTGTATAGTATGTAGTGCTGAGTAAAGTAGAATGTCCGAGTTTTTCTAATGTAAAGTGATCTTGTAAAGTGTTAAGTAATAAGTCCATCATTGTTTTCCATATAACAAAATAATTGGTGGATCCACATGCAATAGAAATCTGGATAATTGATGAATCTGACCTTGTAATATCAACCAATACGGCCTTGGTGAACTGGTATTGTGAACAGATGAAAGCACAGAAGAAACTACAGCCGTAATTTTTCCCGAGTGCATGCAGCTCTACTGTATGGTAAAATGATTATGGCATCCTCCCCTTGGGCAAAGTATTTCGGAGGTAAAATAGTACCCACAGGATATCCGGGTGGGGACTATTCAAGAGGAGACACAAACTGTGTTCAAAGGATCAGAGCGTGAAGTATCGGATTCCTAAATCTGACAGGTATGTTAGAAAATTTAAAAAAGGAAATGGATAGGTTGAAGGTATATATACAGGATGGCGCAAATAAAAGTGTCACGGAGAACGGAGTTCGACGGTACAATGAAACACGGCAGAGGAAAGGAAGTACAATACTAACTTGACTATAGCATGATGTTGAAAGTGACTACCATTCATCTCTTGGCCTTTCTGTGCCCTGGTCAGCCAGTTGCTGAAGGCGGGTCGAAGCTGGACTGTTGGAAGTGCTACAGTCTGACCCGAAATGTTCTGCTGCAGTTCTTGAAGACTATGAATGTTGTTGCGATACAGCTTAGACCTGAGGGTTCCGCACGCAGAGTAATCACACTCTGACCGATCAGGCGACCTGGGTGGCCCACTAGGGCTGCGACCGGACTGACCTCTGCTAACACTTCGGTCAGGCGTGAAGACTATGTAAATGAGATCCAAAGTGCGGCCGGTGTGTGGGCAGTTGCTCCGTTCTGTTGAAAGCGACTGCAGGTCTTTTCCTCCTCCGTTAATGCTGCCACAGAGTCAAGTCTTAATCGAACCCACCTGTCCGGCCCACTTTTATTTTCCTCACACTATAGTGAAGATTATGAGTTCGGTGGCAGGAGGGAAAAGACTTCCGGTCAAGTGAATGCAGCGCTATACACACTAAGTGAAATAGGAGTAATGCAGGAGTGGCTTTAATAATGGACAAGAAAATAGGAATGTGGGTAAGCTAATTTGAACAGCATAGTAAACATATTATCGTAGCAAAAATAGACACGAATCCCACATCTATAACATTAGTACACGTTCATATGCCAGCCAGCTCCGCAAATGATGAAGACATTGAAGAAATGTGTGATGAGATAAAATAAATTTTTCGGATAGTTAAAGGAGACGGAAATTTAATTTTAATGTGGGGCTGGAATTCTATAGTAGGAAAAGGATGAGAAGATAAAATAGTGGGTGAAAGGGAGGAAAGGAATGAAAGAGGAAGTCGCCTGGTAGAGTTTTGCACAGAGCATAATTTAATTATCGCTGACACTTGCTTTAAGAATCATGAACGGAGGTACTACATGGAAGATACCTGCTGATACCGAAAGGTTTCAGACTGATTATATAATGGTCAGTCAGAAATTTTGTAGTCAGATTCTAAATTATAAGACATTTCCAGGTGCAGATGTGGACTCTGACCATAATTTATTGGTTATGAACTGTAGATTAAAATTGAAGAACTGCAAAAAGGTAGGAAATTAAGGATTTGGGACCAGGGTAAGTTGAAAGAACTAGAAACTTCCTGGGAGATTAAAACTGGGTTCCGGACCGAGACTCGTGCTTGGGACCTTTGCCTTTCGGGGTAAGTGCTCTGCGTAGTTTTATTCCCTTCTTTGATTTCGTTTTGTTCGTTGCATTTGTTCGAGGTGTACGTCCCGTGACATCTGTTCAAATTCAGCGCTTATCAAGTCAGTGAGTTTCTTTTTTTTTTTTTTTTTTTTTTTTTTTTTTGTAGACATGGCAGCCCTCTGGCCGAACACGCTGAGCTACCGTGCCAGCACTAACTGAGCTACCCAAGTATGACTCACGACCCCCTCTTCACAGCTTTAGCTCCGCCAGTATCTCGTCTTTCACCCTCCAAACCTCATATAAGCTCTCCCGCGAAACTTGTAGAACATCCCTCAGTCTATGGCTAAGCCATGTCCCCGCAATATCCTTTCTTCCAGGAGTGCTAGTTCTGAAAGTTTCCCAGGTCAGCTTCTTTGAGGTCTGGAAGATAGGAGATGACGAGGTACTGACGGGAGTAAAGTTGTGAGGACAGGTTGGTGCTTTGGTAGCTCAGTTGGTAGAGGGCTTGTCCGCGAAAGGCAAAGGTTTAGAGTCGGAGTCTCGATCCGGAACACAATTTCAATCTGCCCGGAAGTTTCATGTATGTTCTCACTATGCTGCAGAGAGAAAATTTGATTCTGAAAGAACTAGAGATTGTTGACAGTTAGACAACGGTTGACTGGAATAGGGGAAAGGAATACAGAAGAAGACGAATGGGTGACCTTAAAAAATGAAGTACTGAAGACACTTGAGGACTAAATAGGTAGAAAGACAAGACCTAGTGGAAATCCTTAAATAATACAGGAGACATTGAATTTATTCGATGGAAGAAGACAACGTAATGCAACAAATGAACCAAGGGAAATGGGTGGTGTGTGAGTGTGTGTTTGAGGTTTACGGGCGCTAAACAGCGGGGTCATCAGCGCCCAAACGCAGAAAAACAGGAACACATGCAGTGAAGGGACTAAGACGAACAGCGAACAAGGGGAACAGCTAAAAGACACAGACCTGACGCAGTTCCAAATCCTCACATACAGAGGCAAAACAAGAGGAGAAGGAGTGCACTAAAAAGGGAAAGGAAACACAAGGAAGGGAGGACAGAAACCGAAGGGAAACAAGGAGATATTCGTGACTGGCGGACCTCTTACCTAAAATCTGGGTGAGCCAGTCATCCAGCAGCACATTAAAACCCTCTCCCTAAAATCCGTGGCAACAAATTCGACAGGACACAAAACCGTAAAACCTTAACCACAGACGATGCGTCGTCTTTCAAAGTAGAGGGCAAATCCGGTGGCAAAGATACCACCGCCCTCTGGTCAAAGAATAAAAGACAGTCAAGTAAAATGTGGCGGACAGTAATCTGGACGCCACAAGCACTGCAGATTGGGGGATCCTCCCGCCGGAGTAAAAAACCATGTGTGAAGGGACTGTGCTCGATGCGGAGGCGAGTGAGGAGAACCTCATCCCGCCTGCATGACTGGTAGGACGTACGCCATTGCCGCGTGGTGGCCTTGATCAGACGCAGCTTATTTTCACCGACTGCCAGCCACTCCTCTTCCCACTGACGCATAACGCGAAAACCCAGGAGGGAGGTAACAGCATGGAGGGGGACGGCACATTCAACAATGTGAGGGAGGGAACATGCATCTTTGGCAGCCACATCCGCCAGCTCGTTTCCCCTAATACCCACGTGCCCCGGCACCCAGCAGAAGGAAACCTCCTTCCCCTGCCGCTGCAGGTGGATAGGGCATCATGGATGTTCTGGACGACCGTATCCGCTGGATACAAGTGTTGCATGGTCTGAAGGGCACTCAGGGAGTCAGAACAGGTGAGGAACTCACGACTGGGGACACATCTCATCTGCTCCAATGCCCGCAAGATCGCAAACAATTCGGCATCAAAGATGGTAAACGCCGCAGGAAGCCGTAACTTGACGACTCGATCAGGGAAAACAACAGCACAACCAACAGAGTCCCCCTGTTTAGAGCCATCCGTAAATACTGGTACATGGTCGGGATGCTGGTTTAAAATATCGGAAAATAAGGAGGTAAAAACAAACGCAGGAGTGCAGCTCCTCCGGTACTCCGACAAGTCTAAAAGGACGCTGGGCCTCTGGAGCAACCAGGGAGGCAGGCGAGTAAAACCTTGTCGTTGGGGGGCCACACGCTCCACACCAAGGGACTCAAGCAAATGCTTGGCACGAATCCCAAATGGTCTCGTTGCCCTGGGACGACTGGAAAAGAGACGTTCCATAGGCGGTCGGGCAACGGCAGGGTACGCAGGGGAGGTAGGACAGGCAAGGAATTGACACACCCGTCGCACCATGAGGAGTTTCCGCCGGATGGCGAGCGGCGGTTCCCCTGCCTCAGCACACAGGCTGGGGATGGGACTAGTACGGAAGGCACCAGTGGCCAGCCTGATACCCTCATGGTGTACTGCGTCCAGAATCTTCAGATACGATGGCCTTGCTGACCCATATACGGTGCAACCATAGTCAAGACGCGATCGGACGAAAGCCCTATAAAACTGCAGCAGACGCGCCCGATCTGCTCCCCAGGACCGATGGCTCAGACACTTCAAAATATTCAGTGCCTTCAGGGCCCGCACCTTGAGGTCTTTAAGGTGAGGCAACCACGACAACTTGGAATCAAAAGTGAGGCCCAGGAACCGCACAGTGTCGCTAAAAGGAAGAATGGTGTCCCTCAGACGCAATTCAGGGGAGGTAAAAAGACGTCGAGAACGATTAAAATGAACACACACACATTTGTCTGCAGAAAAGGTAAAACCCGTCTTCGCAGTCCATGCCTCTAAGCGCTTTATTGTAAGCTGCAACTGCCGACTAGCAGTGACAAGACTGGAGGAAGAACAGGAAACGGCAAAATCGTCCACAAACAAGGAGCATTGGGCAGGACTCCGGATAGTGGACGTGATACTATTAATGGCGACGGCAAAGAGGGTGACACTTAAAACGCTTCCCTGAGGAACACCATTCTCCTGCACATACAAATCAGATAGCACATTACCAACCCTATATCGAAAGTGGCGGTGGGAAAGAAAGGACCGAATGAAGATGGGGAGACGGCCACGAAAGCCCCACTCATGGAGTTGATTGAGGATATGGCGGCGCCAAGTAGTGTCATACGCCTTATGAATGTCAAAGAAGACACCGAGACAATGCTGGTTACGCAGGAAGGCCTGCTGGATGGCCGCCTCAAGCAGGGTCAAGTTGTCTATAGTGGAACGACATCTCCGAAAGCCACACTGAGAGGGGCTAAGGAGCTGCCTGGTCTCGAGCAGCTAAACCAGGCGACGATTGACCATGCGTTCCAACGTCTTCCCGACACAGCTCGTCAAAGCAATACTTCGATAACTACTGGGATGCGTTCGGTCCTTCCCTGGTTTGAGGAGGGGTATCAAAATCGCCTCCCTCCACGAGTCAGGGTACGTGCCTCATAACCATATCATATTAAAACAATTCAGGAGAACTTCCTTGGAAGGCAGTAACAAGTGCTGCAGCATGCTATACCGGATTTGATCATGACCAGGTGCAGTATCATGAGCCACAGACAGCGCCGAATCCAGTTCCCACATTGTGAAGGGGCAGTTGTAGGGTTCAGAATTAGGAGACCGGAAGTCCAAGTGACCCCTCTCGATGGCAGTGCGGTAGCGGCAGAAATCTGGATCACAGTTAATAGTGGCGGTAGATTCCGCAAAATGCATGGCCAGTGTCTGGCCAATGTCTCTCGGCGCCGTGAGGAGACTTCCCTGATGCAGCAATGCCGTGACAGGTAGCTGGCCGAGTTTCCCGGAAATCCTCCTGATGGCTTCCCATACTTTCGTAGAACTAGTGGAGCGGGAGATGGAGTTGAAGAACGATTGCCATGACCGTCGTTTGCTCTCTTTAATCACTCGCCGCGCCTTGTCCCTTGCCACCCGAAAGGCCGCAAGATTGTCAGCTGAGGGACGGCACTTGGAGCGCCGCAGAGCTGCACGGCGGGCTCGGATAGCTGAGCGGCACTCAGTGGTCCACCAAGGGACAGGACGCCTCTTGGGATGACCGGATGACCGTGGGACTGACAATGCAGCAGCATGGGAGATCACGGCTGTAACATGGTCTACCCATTCGTGGACGCTGGCAAGGTGTTCCAAAACAGCCAGTTGGCTGAAAAGTGTCCAGTCAGCCCTGCAGAGGTGCCACTGGGGCGGTACCGGAAATGCCATAGCCTCATCCAGGAGGCGAATCCAAAGGGGGAAGTGGTCACTAGAATGGAGGTCAGCAGCAACCTCCCACAGAGCAGAATCCGCGAGTGCTGGAGAGCGAAAGGAAAGGTCAATAGCTGATGACGACCCAGAAGCAGTACAGAAATGAGTGGGAGCACCAGAGTTGAGGATGCACAGTTCTTCAGACATCATGAGGCTTTCCAGAATGCGACCCCTGGGGCAAGTAGTCGAAGAGCCCCATAAGACATTATGAGCATTGAAGTCCCCCAGAAGAAGAAATGGGCGGGGAAGTTGGCTAATAAGGTCTGTGAGAGCCTCAGAGTCTATCGCATCCTGAGGGGGTAAGTAAAGTGAACAGACTGTGAGCCTCCGACCCACAAGAAGGTCAACTGCAACTGCTTGCAAGTCTGTAACGAGAGGGAGCTCAGATGAGGGGTGCATGTCACGGACAAAAACCGCAACACCACCCTTTGCCCTTTCCCCCGTCAGATCATCTTTCCGATAGACGGTATGGCCCCGTAAAGAAGGAGCATCAGTGGCCCGAAAATGTGTCTCTTGGAGACATAAGCACAAACGGAACTCACGTACAAGGAGTTGTAATTCGGCCACATGCGTCCTGAACCCATTCAGGTTCCACTGTAATATGGGAGCCAGTGATCAGGGTGGCTGAACTTTCACCCTGCCTCTGTGTTTTGGAGGAGAGCCCGTACTGGCCGGAGATTTATTCCTGGGGCGAGAAGATCGCTCCCGGTCGACATCAATGTCCATCAGCTCCGATGACGACCCACGGGAGATGTCAGACAGTACGATGACCTCGTCATCCGACCGACCCTGACCAGTCTCCTCAGGTGGCAAAATCTTCACCTTCGGCGTCTTTGTCTTAGGGGGCTTAGAATGCAGAGCCTTGTCAGCAGTTGGAGCTTTACTCGCCTGGGCAGAAGGCGCCATAGGGGAAGAGGCAGGAAGTACCCCAATGTCAGCAACCACGGCCTTGTCCGACGTTGCGGGGAGAGCCGCAGGTTGCAAAACAACCGCAGCAGCACAAGTGCACTGGCAAACGCAGGTATTAGTGCTAACACTAGCAACCTCCGTTTGCGTAGCAACAGTGGCCATTTGTATTGGTTTTTTCAGGGCGGAAGCGAAAGATGTCGTAAACACAGGAGGTTGCGTGGCCTTAAAGAGCTTCTTGGCCTCACCATAGGGGATGCGCTTAGATGTTTTTATCTCCTGTATCTTCCGTTCCTCGAGATAGATGGGGCAGACCCGGCTCCAGACAGGGTGACTCCCAAAGCAATTCACGCACTTCACAGGCGATGAACAATCAGCTCCTTCATGGGCAGGCTGACCACATTTACCACAAGTGGCTATCCCATTGCACCCCAATGTAGTATGCCCAAAGCGCTGACATTGAAAACAGCGCATTGGGCTGGGGAAATATGGCCGTACTGGCAAACGTAAGAATCCCGCTTTAACATGCTCTGGAAGTCTCGGGCAACTGAACGTGAGAATAAACGAGTCGGATTTTACTAGGTCCCCATCGACTCGCTTCATAATATTCTGCACGTCAACAATACCTTCGCCAGCCCACTCAGATTTCAACTCGTCTGTGGAGATATCCACCACGTCCCTACATGTCACAACACCCTTACTATAGTTGAGTGTGGAGTGGAGCTCGGTCTCGATAGCGTACTCTCCGAGACTGGGTGCTTTCCGAAGAGAAGCGACTTGGCGGGAACTAGAAGTCTCAACTAAGAGAGTACCATTGCGCAGTCGCTTAACAGATTTCAGTGTACCTGCAATTCCCTCAAGACCCTTGTGGATGTAAAAGGGAGAAACCCTCTCAAAGCTACCCTCCTTCCGTTTAATAACCAAAAACACATTCTGATTTTCAGCATGTGCTCTGTTACGACAGTCTGATAAATCTCTAGCAACACCAGTAGCTGGAGGACTCGCAGCACGAAGTCGCTTTTTCGATTGGGTGTGTTTTCCTACCAGTGGCCCACCCAATCCACTGGTAGGGGGAAACGTAGAGGTCGAAGGGTCCATTGCGGTCCCACGAGCAGCTAGGGATTAAAGGTCCGCTCAGACAGAGCCCCGCGTGCCTGAGCAAGCTTTATACAACTTGGGTGCGGCAGGTGCCCCAGAGGTTGCCCGCTTGCGACTGTTCCACCCCAACAGCCATGCATCTTACAGGCGGGGAGCACACCGTAAGATTGAGGGGTTTTTATAGAGGTTGACCTTCCTCACAATCCAGGCGGTCAAGCCAAGGTTACCATTCCCTGCAGCACACAACATTCCACCGCCGCACCATACGGTGGTCGCTGAAGCATGTCCGGGGGTTACGGTGACAGGAGACTGGCGGTGCTGACGAGTCCCTAGTTCAGGACCCCGGGGTCGCCAAGCCCGTACTCAGCAAATGAACGCTGAGCCCCTGGGGGCAAGGGAAATGGGATACAAAAGTCTAAAAGTGAGATTGACAGGATGTGCAAAGTATCTAACCAGGAATGGTTGGAGGAAAAATGTAAGGACTTCGAAGCATATTTCACTAGTGGAATAATAGATACTACCTGTAGGAAAATGAAAGAGTGCTTTGGAGAAAAGGGAGGAAGAAACTGAATGAATATCAAGTGCTGAGTTATTTAATCCGAAATCCGAAGGCAGTATTATAGAAATGGACGAGGACATAGATGAAAATGTGATGGAAGGTATGATACTGCGACAGAATTGAAAGACCTAGCCGACATTCATCAGAACTTCTGATAGCCTTGGAAGAGACGGTAGTGACAAAACTCTTCCCGCTGATGTGCAATATGTATGAGACAGGCGAAATATCCTCGGGGGGGGGGGGGGGGGCGAGGGAGGGGGGGAATATAATACTTCCAATTCCAAAGAAAGCAGTTGCTGACAGGTGCGCAAGTTACCGAAATATCAGTTTAATAAGCCTTGGTTGCAAAATTCTAACAGTAATTCTTTACAGAAGAATGGGAAAACTGGTAGAAGTCGAATTTGAAGAAGATTATTTTTGATTCAGAAGAAATATAGGAACACACGAGGCAATACTCAGCCTACGAATTACGTTAGAAGATAGGTAAATGATAGGCAAACTTATGTTTATTGCGTTTGTACTCGTAGAGAAAGCTTTTGCCAATGTTGACTGGAATACTCTATTTGAAATTATGAGGGCAGCGGGGCTAAAATACAGGTAGCGAAACCCTATTTACAACTTGTACAGAAAACAGACGGCAGTTATAAGAGTAGAGGGGCAGAAAGGGAAGCACTGGTTGAGAATGGAGTTAGTGTTGTAGCCTATCCCCCAAGTTATTTAATCTGCACGTTGAACAAGCAGTAAAATAAAACAAAGAAAGACTTGTGGTAGAAATTAAAGTTCACGGGGAAGAAATAAAAACTCTGAGGTTTACCGATGATATTGCAGTTCTGTCAGGGACAACAAGGGACTTGGAAGAGCAGTTGAACGGAATGGACAGTGTCTTGAAACGAGGATATAAGACGAACAGCAACAAAAGCAAAACGAGGATAGTGGAATGTAGTCGATTTACATCAGGTGATGCTGAGAAAATTAGATTAGGAAACGAGACACTTAAAGCAGTAGATGGTTTGTGGTATTGGGACAAGATAAGTGATGATGGTCGAAGTAGAGAGGATATAAAATGTAGACTGGCAATGGCAACAAAAGTGTTTCCGAGGACGAGCAATTTGTTGGCATCTAATATAGATTTAAATGTTAGGAATTCCTTTCTAAAAATATTTGTCTGGAGTGTAGCCGCTTATGGAAGTGAAACACCGATTATGAACAGTTTAGACAAGAGGGCAATAGAAGCTATTGAAATGTGGTGGTACAGAAGAGTGCTGCAGCTTAAATTGGCAAATCATAAAAGGAGAAGGTATAGAATAGAATTGAGGCGCAACGGCTGAGAAAAGTGATAGGTTAATATGATGCATTCTGAGACATCAAGAGAACAGAAATTTAGTACTAGAAGAAAGTGTTCAGGGTAAAAATCATAGGGGGAGACCAATAGATTAATACGGTAAGCAGATTCAGGAGGATGTAGCATGCAGTAGTTACTCAGAGATGAAAAGGCTCGCGCAGACTAGAGTAGCTTGAAGAGCAGCATCAAACCAGTCCTCAGACTGAAGATCACAACAACATCCACAACAACATGACCTAGTTCAATAGTTTTCTATAAACATAAAAAAATTGTTCATATGTCTCTTAGCACTATGGGACTGAGGTCATCAGTCACCTAGAACTTAGAACTACTTAAACCTAACTAACCTAAGGACATCACACACATCCGTGCCCGAGGCAGGATTCGAACCTGCGAGTGTAGCGGTCGCGCGGTTTCTGACTGAAGCGCCTAGAACCGCTCGGCCGCAACGGCCGGCTATAAACATAAAAAAGCGCAGTTTTGTATTATAGAATGTAATTTTTAACATTTATTAGTGAGCCATGGCTGGCTCATGCTACGCGCTGGATTAAACGTTCGTTGCGATTCTGTGTTTAGTCACCCGCGGTTATTGCGATTATGCTGTTATCCTCTCATTCCGTGGGTGGCAGCAGCGGTGTGTATCGATATTCGCACCTTGGACTATCTTGGCTCATCGACCCTGGACACGAAAGTTGAGTTTTGATTTAATTTACCAGCAAGTCAAGACTGTTCACATTGTGTCGTTTGGAGTTCGTTGTCGGATGTTGGGATATTCCCGCGAGCAACAACATGGGTTTCAAGTTGGAAATTTCTAGCCACCCTCCGGTGGAGTTTCAGTGTATTTGATTATCTGAATTGAAGTGCACCAGCGGAATCTTCTGCCTTGTGGTCGTTAACGTTCCGGTTACCTGCCCTGGCCGTTGATGTAAGTTTCAGGCAGTGTGGTTTCCTCATCGTGTTGTTGCTGTCCAGTGCGGTGAGTAGTATGACAGCTCCATGTATGAATGGTTGTGGGCACCGATATCTTCCACGTTGTTCCGTTGAACTCCCTGTCGTGCCCTGGTCGGGTGAAGTGGAAGTTATCTTGTCGGTGGGTCCGTTGACTGTCGGTCGGTTGGGTTGTCGTCCGATCGTGAATGGTTGGCCCGACTGCCTGTCTCACCTAAGCGAGCGTTAGTGTTTGAATTCCAGGCCGACCCTCGAACATCTGAGCACCCTTGTGTGCACTGCTTTTTTTTTTAAATTTGTTAGTGTTGTTTGTACTCGAATGAATTTTATCCATAGTGGATGCTGCCGAACTCTGTTTGTTTGTACTTGTATGGCTTCTAGCCGATTTTTAAAAAAATTAAGGTTTGCTCTTAAGGCCTTCAGCGTAGTTCAAAGAACTGTTTCACGTAAGGCCTTTGGCATTTAAAAAAATTTAAATGTTGATGAATTTTAAGTGTTGGGCCTTCAGCCGATTTTGAGTTGTTTTGCTCTTAAGGACTTCAGCCTAAATGAAAGAACTGTTTCAATTAAAGCCTTTGGTATTTAAAAAATTAATGTTGTGGAGTATTAAGTGTTAGACCTTCAGCGGTTTTGAATTTAACCTGCTTACTCTTGAAGTGTCTGATTCTTTGGGCCTTCAGCATAACTATGGAACTGTTTTAAGATCTGGCTTTGGCTTATAAATTTCTCTTTTGGTTCAGTTTTGGCTAATTAAGAACTGTTTTGCGTAAGGTCTTTATTTTTTTTAAAAAAAAAAGTTTAATGCTGTTTAGCTTTAAGTGTTGGGCTTTCAGCCGATTTTGATTTCAAATTGTTTGCTCTGAAAATCTCAGGTTCTTTGGGCCTTCAGCCTAAATAAACTACTGTTGTAAGATAAGGCTTGCCTTTTAAATTTCTGATTATGCTTGCGTTTTAAGTTATTGGACTTCAGCCGTTTTTAAATTAAAGTGGCTTTCAGCCAGTAGTTAAGTCCCGAGATTAAAGCTGTGTGTTTAAAAACATGTTTGGGGGGCTCTGGTAATGTTTGATCAAATAATAATGTTATATGTTCAAGTGTAACTGACAGCACCTTGTTTTGGCCCCTTTCCACAATTTAAACTACCTTTACTGCCCTGCGGGTTAAGCTGGACGTATCAGTTAGGATTGTTTGGTGTGGAGGGGGGGGGGGGGGGAGTCTATTGCATTAATGTCCTTAGTTTTCTTTTCGCTCTACTGTATTCAATTACAGCGTTTACTGGACAAGCCCGTGATTCAGTAACACATGCTAATGTTTGGAAAGAGAAACGCAACAGTTTAGGGAGTGGGACTAAAATACTGCCTTTCCCAGCAAGGCTGAAGATGCAATCGTCGAGTTTCATTACCAGAAGCTGCTGCTCTTAAAAAAGAGCCGTCCTAAACGACTGACTCGCAAGTATTCGCGCGGCGGCGGTCTGGATTTCTCCGCGGGGCGACTATATCAGGATAACATTTCTTCTTGCGTCCGCAGTTTGCGAACGTGCGGTCCTTTTATAGTCCAATAAAACTGCCTAAACGCCGGGCGGCTAGGCTGCGCCATTTCCACGGCGCACCCGGCGGCAGCAGCTGCGGTTGCGGCTGTGGATGGTTTTTCGGGACGCCGGCGGACGTCAGCTGTTTGCGGCCGTCACGAGCAATAACCGCGCACCGGATAAATTACTTATGCAGATGCGGCGCGCCCACTGCGCAGGCGCAAGCCCGGCCGCCCGCCGCTTGCTTTATTAATATAGTTGTCGCGGCCCTCATGTTTATTCTGCCGGAGGGAAGGAGTGGCGTTGTGGGGGCGAGCAGAAGTACTCGTTGCAGGAGCTGCGCTTTAGCCCAGAGGTCCCCGCGTAAAGTACTACGCAGCGGAGGGTTGTTGCAGATGATGCTGGGTGAAATTATAGCTATAACTGGAGCTGTTAGCTCAGCTTAAGTGGGCTACATACACTACATCTGGTGAAAGGCGCTCATAATGAAGTGTGTAGCAGCAGCAAAGATCAACACGGATTTAGGAGGTATCTCACATAAGAAAATCAGCTTGTAGTCTTTTACCACTATATCCGGCAAAACACGAGTGAGGATTCCATATTCCGAGGTTACCAGAAAACATTTGACGCAGTGACACTCTGCAGACTGTTACTCAGATATGTGAGTGGCTCGAAGATTCTTTGAGTAACAGAACCCAGTAGGTTGCCCTCAACGGCGAATGTTCATGGAGAGAAAGGGATCGTAGGGAGTGCCCCAGTGAACTCTCATAGCACGACAACGACATTGTACTTATAAGTAAATTTTTTTCTTCTGATTTTTCGATAAACTTGTGTAATTGATGTTCTGATTTCATTTCTTTTTTGTTTAATGTCACTGTGTTAAGAAAACTGTATACAAGTTTCAATGTGAATATTAATGTTTATGTCAAATGTCAAGCAATATTGTAATAGAATTGAAATGTAACAAATGTTGAGACTGTTGTAAAATGTTTAAAATTGTAACTGTGCGTCTGGTCCATACGTAGGCAATGTGTTAGGATATGTAGAATGCAAAACCTCGGGTGAATACCCGGTCTGTCAGGGAGCGGTAAAAGTTGGATGGTAGGCGAGCGCGGGAAAATGCACGCGGGCACTGCACGGCACAACGGGCTCAGTAGTAGTTGGAGTTTGGCACTGGTCTGAGCAACACCTTCTGGAGCGAGGAGGCTCTTCTGGAAGACGTAGTTTCACAGAGCCTCGGATATGCCGTTCCAACGCCCACACAGCATGGCAAAATTCCATAGGCACTAAATGGAAAAGTATTGCGACGCTAAGAAGAATTAAAGTGCCGATACGTCTAGAGCCATAGCTGTGGTTGGTTGTGTGCTCTGTGCCTCGCCATCTCGCCGCTCGCCAACCGCCGCATCGATACAAGCAGGTTGAAACATTTAGTACTCTATTAGTATGGACCATAGAGTGAACTGTTCAATGATAACCTAAATTTTACCAGAACTTTCCCCTCATTTAATTATCCTCACAACTGACCTAGACAGGGTCCTTTCCAAATGTTGTGCAATCCGAGTGTCCCGAAATGAAAAATTTAAATTTTGTGTTAATAATAATTACTTGCAGATCTAGCTATGTTAGAATAGTGTTTAAAGAACTGTTTTGTTAATGAACCAGTAAATGAATAACGAAGGTCTAACGAAGTTGAAAGATAACTTTAATATTGATAAAGAAATGAAGTTTAATTATTTCGAGACAGATATGAAGGTATTTAAATGAGCAGTAAATAAGATGAAAAGAGTAGTAACTTATATACTAGAAATCTTGAACGCGTAATAAATTTAGTAATCAATTGTTTTAATACAGTGATCATAACAGTTTCAGGGACCCCCCCCTTTTTTATTCATTTGAATTCTGAAGTGTTCTAAATTGGTTTGACCAGTAAAAGTTAAAGTCAATATAAAAGTCAAAATTTATCAGTGTTTTATCTTTATCATAATTGACATTTTGTGTGTGGCTCTAAAGTGCTATTTCTAGGGTAACCTATGCCCGATTTTAATCAGATTAATAGACAGTAGAAAGTTTTGTTGTAAACATTATAGTGTAGTGTTATGTACTCATGATTTTCCATATCAGTACAGAACGTGAAACTATCAGTTCAATAGATTTTCTGGTTCTAAAATTCTACTATATTATGCAGTGTTACTACTTGTTGTTTTGCATGAATATATGCCAACTTGTACAGGGAAGAAACTCAGTTAATGCCTAATTAGGCTGGCGACCGTATTATTATTAAATTGGTAGCATTTTCAATGTTGTTTTTGGTCCATCTTGACGTGTAATTGCATTTTGAACTTACTTGACGGATCATTGTTATTACAGAATGGGTGTAAGTCTGATTTGCCACCATTCAGGTACACGCGGTCGATATATATATATATATACATAAATCCTTTCTCATAAGGTGAACCCCGCTCACTTTCCATAGTACAGGCTTTAACGAGTATTGTGTGCCCCACGCGCACGTTACAGGAGACCTGCGACTGTTTGATGGTAATGCTGTTGTGTACGGGAACGTGTCGTCGCTGATTGACTGTCGGAGGATATAAGATGACTTGCACAGAATTTCTATTTGGTGTGATGAAATGATCGAGTGGAATTATTGGCTTGTACACCTAATGTCCTAGGACAGATGAGATAGATAACAATCCACTGGAATTTGTAAAATAATTGATGGAAGGGGCAACAAAACCACTATTGACGTTGGTGCTTAGTGTGTATGAAGCTGGTGATATACCATCAGACTTTCGGGAAAACGACATTCACACAATTTCGAAGATTGCAAGAGCTGACAAGTGCGAGAATTATCGCACAATCATCTTAACAGTTCATGCTTCCAAACTTCTGACAGTATGTAGAAGAATGGAAAAGAAAACTGTGGGCCTGTTAGCTACCAATCAGTTTGACTTTAGGAAAGGTGAAGGCACCAGAGAGACAGTTTGACGTTGGCGGTGATAATGGAAGCAAGACTGAAGAAAATTCAAGTCATGTTCATAGCCTTTGTAGACCTGCAAAAAGCGTTGGGCAATGTAAAATGGTGCGAGATGTTTGAAATTCTGAGAAAAGTAGTGCTCACTGCAGTAACATACAATATATACAAGAACATACAATATATACAAGAACCAAGAGGGAACAAAAAGAGTGGGAGACGAAACACGAAATGCTCGGATTAAAAATGATATAAGACAGGGACGTTGTCTTTCGTCCCTACTGTTCAATCTTTACGTCAAAGAAGCAGTTATGAAACTGAAAGAAAGATTCAAGAGTTGAATTAAAATTCGAGAAGAAAGGGTGTCAGTGATAATTTTCACTGATGACTTAGCTAACCTCACTGAAAGTGAAGAACTGTAGGATCTGCTGAAGGGAATGAACAGTCCAATGAATAAACAATATGGATTGTGGCAGACTAGCACTGACAAAATGGGCATTTCTGGCCAAGAGAAGTCTACTAGTATCAAACTCAGCTCTTAATGTGAGGAAGAAATATCTGAGAATCTTAGTTTGGACACATAATTGTATGGTAGTGAACTATGGACTGTGGGAAAACCAGAACAGGAGAATCGAAGAATTTGTGACATGGTGCTGCAGAGAAATGTTTAAAATTAGATGGACTTATAAGGTGGGGAATGAGGAGGTTATCCGCAGAATCAGAGAGGAAAGGAATACGTGGAAAACATTGGCAAGAAGGAGGACAGGATGATAAGACATCTGTTAAGACGACAGGGAACTACTTCCGTGGTATTGGAGGGAGCCATAGAAGGAAGAAACTGTAGCGAAAGACCAAATCTGGAATATATCCAACAAATAAGTGAGGACGTAGGTTGAAATTGCTACTCTGAGATGAATAGTTTAGCACCGGAGAGGAATTCGTGGCGTTCCACATCAAGCCAGTCAAGAGAGGAATTCGTGGCGTTCCACATCAAGCCAGTCAAGAAACTGATGACACGATAAAAAACAAAAATGAAAAAGGATCTAATCTGGCGATGTTCGGCTGCCTAGTGCAAATCTGTTTCTTTAACGTCAATTCGGCCACCTGCACATTATGAATGACCCCCTGTCCTAAATATGTAAGTATGTAAGTAACAAGAGATGATAAGAAAAACGCTCCTCCAATATGCAAATGCACTATCAGTGGTAAGCTGCTTAAATATCTAGTCGTAATGTTGGAAAACGACAAGCAATGTAACGAGCAGGTTTATAGAGAGATCGTTAGGAAAATACAATTCATCTATAAAATAGAGCGCTTACAGAACACTTTTGCGATCCATTCTTGAGTACTGTTCGAGTGCTTGTGATCGCCGTTAGGAAGACATTGAATCGATTCAGAGGCGCTCTTCTATATCTGTTACTGATTCTTTCGATCAACATCAGAATATTACAGAAAATCAATCTGAACTCATATTGGAGTTCCTGGAGATTTTCTTTCTCCGAAACACAACTAAGAAGGTTTGTAGAATGGGCATTTTCGACAGAATGCAGAATGGTCCTACTGCTTCCAGCATACATCCCATGTAACGACCACAAAGACAAGAAGAGAAGTCCGTAGGGAAGCATACAGTAATCATTTTTCCCTCCCTGTATTTGCGAGTGGAACAGGAAAGGTAACGACTAACAGTAGAAAAAGGTACTATTTTTCTTGTATTGCATGGTGTCTTGCGGATTATGCATGTAGTTATAGATTTTGCGATAAGTTCCAGATCTTAGAGAAAGTAATAAACCAAGTATAACGGGTATAAGTGTACATATTTCTATTGGTGACTGAGGATGGTCTACTGAACAACATTGCATCACTTTTTGCTTCATTTGCAAACTAACGATTTCGCTATTAGGAGCAGTATGTTTTTAGGTTGGTTATTACTTCCAAGCATGAGGGGCAAGATTAAACCACTGATGCTTATTTTCCCCTGCGCAGCAAGTCGAATGTTAAAAATATGGACACATGGAAGCAAAAAGGCTAGTCTATGCCGACAGGCGTAGTACACTAAGTGGTGGAGTTACAATCGTGCAGAAAACATCAGATCGCAATGTTTTTGCTGTGTTAGGTATGTTGCATACGTGACAGGCGTTACCTCATAACGATCGCTTTCTCTGTGTATGCGATCAGTGTGTTACTATATTTCCCCAAAAGCCGGAAGCAGTGAACCATCTAAAAACTGAGTGAGGATGTGTAAAGTGTTGGGTGATCTACAGAACATTCTTGCTCTACATAATTATCCTCCCGTCTGTTACTTTTAAGTAAACAGGATTTATAGCAAAAAATGTGAATGCTTATTTCAGGTTTAATTCGAAAATTTTTAATTTGTAATGTCAAATAGATGCATGGAAGTAAGGGAAACAATAAAAATTATCATATACCGCTGAAAAACACCATTTCCCAACGAAAAATTAAAATATTAAAATATCGCAAAACAAAAATATATCGAACATTATATCACTACTTCATGATCTAACATGGAATATGTTTCTGTTATTCACAAACAAGAAACTTCCTGGCAGATTGAAACTGTGTGCCCGACCGAGACTCGAACTCGGGACGTTTGCCTTTCGTGGGCAAGTGCTCTACCAACTGAGCTACCGAATCACGACTCACGCCCGGTACTCACAGCTTTACTTCTGCCAGTATCTCGTCTCCTACCTTCCAAACTTTACAGAAGCTCTCCTGCGAGTTTGGAAGGTAGGAGACGAGATACAGGCAGAAGTAAAGCTGTGAGTATCGGGCGTGAGTTGTGCGTCGGTAGCTCAGTTTGGTAGAGCACTTGCCCGCGAAAGGCAAAGGTCCCGAGTTCGAGTTTCGGTCGGGCACACAGTTTTAATCTGCCAGGAAGTTTCATATCAGCGCACACTCCGCTGCAGAGTGAAAACCTCATTCTGGATTCACAAACAACTTTTTATCATTCATAACAGGAAATTGTTGCCTCGATCATGATGAAGAAAGTTTTATTGAGTACAAAACAACAACAATTATTATAAAGATTTCTTATGTTTGGTACAAAATAACAACAATTATATAGGTTTCATATGTCTGTGTGTGCATGAGTAAACTGTACCTGCAGCGAAAGTAATTGCTTTGGTTACATTAAAGCGCAGAAGCTACGCGATCAACTATATATAAAATGCAATTTGTGTTCTTTAAGCATATAAAATACACACTGGGCTAACACTGAACGATGTGAAGTTTTAATTATGTGCAAAACAAACAAAAAACCAAGGAGAATTCACTGATTCGCAGTTTCTCTCTTAGAGAATTCGTTTGTGTTTCTGTCTCTACCAATGCTACCAATACTACCGAATCCCACTATTTACTATATCGTTATGTAGCTCAACTCTGATTGTGATATGTAGCTCAACTCTGATAGTGAGGATATAAATTCTGGTATCGACACTAGTATCAAATCACATAAATCATTAACTTTCAAAATTAACATCGGTCTTCCGGTAATTTGCAGTGTCTCCAGCAGTGCTGCAGCGCGACTAATATTCGAGTACAATGCAGAACTGGCTGATGGCTGCTGTTCGCGCAACAGGAGGATGCCTGCCGCTAAGAATGGCCGTGGAACACGCGACACGTGCCTCTGAATAACGTCATGCAGCAGTGTTCATTTACGGTTTCATGTGTGCATGTGATAAATGTTTTGTTCATAGAAGAGGGCTGAGGACGAGCACCCTTATAACGTGTATGCTTCACGTGGATCAATGATTTACATGAAAATGTTGGTGAACCTTATACAAAGACGAAGAATGAAATTGATAATTATAAAAAAATGCTTATACCAATTCTTAAGGTTCTATTGAACATGAAAGATAGATGTGACATTCTATGTTTTGTTGCGTTCAGTCTGTGGTTGATGTCTAATCCATAACGGTTGCAGAGAATTTATATAATTTTGCTTAGTAAGAAATGAATTCATAAGAAACGGTACAAAACTGAAATAGAAGAAAATGCGCTTGGCGCCAGAAATGTCGATTGAATGTCATAAAATTATGAAACGAAAGCAAAACAGTGATCGTTTTGTGTCCAATAATTGAGATGTTGACTGGAATACTCTCTTTCAAATTCTGAAGGTGGCAGGGGTAAAATACAGGGAGCGAAAGGTTATTTACAATTTGTACAGAAAAGCAGATGGCAGTTATAAGAGTCGAGTGGCATGAAAGGGAAGCAGTGGTTGGGAAGGGAGTGACATAGGGTTGTAGCCTCTCCCAGATGTTATTCAATCTGTATATTGAGCAAGCAGTGAAAGAAACAAAAGAAAAATTTGGAGTATGTATTAAAATATAAGGAGAAGGATTAAAAACTTTGAGGTTCGCCGATGATATTGCAATTCTGTCAGAGACAGCAAAGGACTTGAAAGAGCAGTTCAACGGAATGGATAGTGTCTTGAAAGGAGGATATAAGATGAACATCAACAAAAGCAAAACGAGGATAATGGAATGTAGTCGAATTAAGTCAGGGGATGCTGAGGGAATTAGATTAGGAAATGAGACTCTTAAAGTAGTAAAGGAGTTTTGCTATTTGGGGAGCAAGGTAACTGTTGATGGTCGAAGTAGAGAGGATATAAAATGTAGACTGGCAATTGCAAGGAAAGCGTTTCTGAAGAAGAGAAATTTGTTAACATCGAGTGCAGATTTAAGTGACAGGACGTCGTTTCTGAAAGTATTTGTATGGAGTGTAGCCATGTATGGAAGCGAAACGTGGAAGATAAATAGTTTGGACAAGAAGAGAATAAAGCTTTCGATCTGTGGTGCTACAGAAGAATGCTGAAGATTAGATGATTAGATCACATAACTAATGAGGAGGTATTGAATAGAATTGGGGAGAAGAGGAGTTTGTGGCACAACTTGACAAGAAGAAGGGACCGGTTGGTAGGACATGTTCTGAGGCATCAAGGGATCACCAATTTAGTATTGGAGGGCAGCGTGGAGGGTAAAACTCCAAGAGATGAATACATTAAGCAGATTCAGAAGGATGTAGGTTGCAGTAGTTACTGAGAGATGAAGAAGCTTGCACAGGATGGAGTAGCATGGAGAGCTGCATCAAACCAGTCTCAGGACTGAAGACCACAACAACAACAATTGAGGTTCTCAACGACAATCCACAATCAATAACAGGCAGATTTACTGCTGCTTACTATATTTATACGTATGTCCCACACGTGCTTGGCTCCACTTCTAGCAAGAGAATTTCACAGATTATAGACTTCCTTCCTCACCTAGTCTTTCTACTACCTAACATTTCTCACTTTAGATGTTCAGATCACTTTCAGGATACGTCTGTAGAACCTATGAATGGATATCAGCTACGTGAAGAAAACTTGGAAGACCACCCAGAAGATGGATGCAAGATGATAAAGGTGCGATAAATTCAAGGGATTAAGACTTGACAGATAACAATGACAGTCTGACTGGTTTGATGCTGTACATCACGAATTCCTCTCCTGCGCCGAACCTCTTTATTCCAGAGTAGCACTTGGACAGAACGTCGTCTATTACTTACGAGTTGTCTTCCAGTCCCTGCCTTCCCTGCAATTTTTACCGTGAACATTTTCGTCTAGTACCATGGAGGTTAACATATGGATTATCGTTCTGTCCGTTCTTCTTGTCGGTATTTTCCATATTTTTCTTTCCTAGTTGACTCTATGGAGAACCATATCTTATCTGTCCACCTAATTTTCAACATTCTTTTATAGCACCACACGTCAAACGCTTCGATCTTCTTCTGTTCCGGTTTTCCCACTGTTGTTGGTGTGTCATGAGCTGTTTTGCTTCCACAGTAGCGGAATTCCTTAACTTAGTTCTGATTCTGATGTTAAGTTTCTCGCTATTCTTATTTCTGGTACTTCCCATGAGTTTTTGTCTTTTTCCGATTTGCACTCAATCCATATTCTCCACTCATTAAATCATTCCATTCAAAATATCCTGCACCTCTTCTTCTCTATCAATAAGCGTGTCATCAGCGATTCTTTCCACTTTGAGTTTTAATCCTCTCTTGTCTCTTTCTTTTTATTATATAGATTGAATGGAAGGGGCGAACGACTGCGTTCCTATCTTACACCGTTTATAATTCGAAACTTCGTTCTCGATCTTCCAACCTTATTGTTACCTCTTCCTTTTGCACACATTGTGTATTACTCGTCTTTCCCTGTAGCTTATTCCTATTTCTCTCAGAATTTCTAACATCTTGCACCATTTTAGGTTTTCAAACGCCTTTTCTTCAGGTCGATCTTATGAGCGTGCCTTGTTGTATCTTCAACAGTGCTTCCATTATCAAGCGTAAAGTCAGAAGTATCTGTCTGCTAACCTTACCTGTCCCGAGCAAAGCTGATCGTTATCTAAAAGACCATCAGTTATCATTTCTATTCTTCTTTTGGAGACTTCTTGTCAGGAGCTTGGATCGCTTGGTTGTCGTTCTCCCCAATGATTCTAGAAATTCCAATGGAATATTATCTAACCCTTCTGCTTTATTTAATCTCAAGTTTTCCGAAGTTCTTTTAAATTCTGAGTGAATTAAGTGTGTAAGTTCGCAAACCTCTTGTTGACCCCTGTTCACTAGTCTGGGTATTTTGACATTGGCCTCTTTATATATATATATATATATATATATATATATATATATATATATATATATATATATATATAAAGAGCTGATTATGATATATATATATATATATACGCATTCCTTATTAATAATATCAGCTTATTCCCAAAAGTAAGCAGCTTTCATTCAATTAATGCACGGCAAAAACCAAACTTGCATTTGGATGGAACTTCCTTCACTGTGCAGCATACTTCTACATCCATTTTCAATAAACTACCATAAGAATTCAAAAATCTTTGCAGTAATCCACGCGCTTTCAAATCGAAACCAAAAAGTTTCCTCATGGGTCACTCCTTGTATTTTGTCGAGGAGTTCCTTGGAACATTAAGCTGATTGTTATGTTGTATTGTTGATTGTGTTTACTTGAACATACGGTTTGATTCTTTTGGGCTCATAAACAGTTTATTTATATCTGTTACTACTTTTATGTTGTAGTTTCCACCTAATTATCAACATTCTTCTATAGCATCATACCTCCAACGCTTCGATCCTCTTTCTGAAAGCAACCAGTTTCAGCATTTCATTGTGCCATCTTCAAGTCCCATACGCTCCTATCCAAATAAACGAACTTGTCGTGTAGCACTATCAATCATTGGATATTGTGAATTCCAATCGTTATACAATTGCTTCATTCAAAGACGTCTTTGTATGAATCAATTGTATAAAGATTTGGAGTCACAAATCCAGTGATTTATGGTGGCATAGGACCTTTATCTTCCATTGTCAGGCAGAAATGCTTCCCTGCAGTTGCTGTCAAGTCTTCGTATGTATACTGATTTGAATCCATGATATCCAGTTATTTATGGTGCTACACGACAAGTTCGTTCATATGGATGGAAGGATATGAGGCATGGAGGTGGCAAAATGAAATGCCAGAACTGGTTACTTTCAGAATAAAATGTAATAATATCTTAAATAGTATGGCTGGTGGTGAATTTTACATTGACAATTTTCACAATATTGTTGCACATTTTAGCCTTTTTCCCACACCTTCATCTACATATGCCCCTCTTATTTCTATATTTGCCCACCACCCCTCTCCACTTTAGACACATACCCAACACCTCCTCTGTTGATCTCTTTTCCCCCTCTGCCTGTCATTTCACAGGTTTTCCTTCTTAAGCCTGCCTCCACCAACCCTCTCCCTCTTTCACCTTCCTCCACACATCTCCCTTTTCCACTTGCTCACTACTAATCGTCATCTTTCACATGCCTTCTACACCCTGTACTACTCGACCATCCCCTACTCTGTATACCTCCTCCTCCATTTCTCTGTCCTACTCCTCCTCTTCCTCCTCCCTCCCTCTGTCCACTTCCTCTTCCTTCCTCTCTTTGTCGATTTCCTGCTCTACATCTGTCCATCTGTTGCCTCCAACCTCTGTCTATCCCACTACTCCTCCTCCATCTCTCTGTCGCTCCTCCCCTCTCTTTGTTAATGTTTCCCCCTCCTCTACCCATATTTTACTCTCCGTGCCTTTCCATTCCCTCCTCCTCTCTTTCCCTCTCTCTGCTCAGCCATGCCCGTCCACACATATACCCACTGAACTGCATCTGATGCTACCCGCACAACATTTCAGTCATGGAGGGTAATCAAGATGTCGGGCATTGTCAACCCTTTTCACTTCCACCCCCACCACTGTGTTAGTTAGGTGATTATTACCCCAACTGTGCTTCAGTCTAGACAGTAAGTGTTACGAGTAACATATCTGATGGAAATTGACCCAGTCCTGGATTTGAATCCTGCCACTGCTTATATCCCGAACGAAAATCATCAACAGTGGCAGCCGATGTCTTCTGGCATAAGAAGTCATCCTAATCCAGACAACTGCCTTGTCAAAGAGGATGGAGGAGCGGACAGAGGTCCAGGGCACTTGATTAACCACAGCCGGCCGTGGTGGTCGAGTGGTTCTAGGCTCTCAGTCCGGAACCGCGCGACTGCTATGGTCGCAGGTTCGAATCCTGCTTCGGGCATGGATGTGTGTTATTTCCTTAGGTTAGCTCCGTTTAAGTAGTTCTAAGTTATAGGGGACTGATGACCTCCGATGTTAAGTCCCACAGTGCTCAGAGCCATTTGAACCATTTTGATTAACCACATGAGGATGCACAAGGCACTGGAAACCACCGCACCAAATACACATAACCTGTATTCACAGGATATGAGGTCTGTAATAAATAAAGCGTCATGATGCTCTCTCCATTGGCAAAAGATTCATGTCTAGTCCCCTCCCCCCATCAGATCTCCTGGACTGCCAAGGGGAGGTGGCCTTAACAAAAAGACTGAATAATCAACGAAAGGATAACTTGCTACGAAATGGGCTGAGGAATGTCAGAAGTTTGAACGTGGTACAGAAGCTGAAATACATAAAAAGTGAAATGCTAAGGTTCAATCGAAATGTAGGGAGGGGGTTACTAGAATGAAATTTAAAGAAGACGACAAGGATTTCTGGTCACATGAGTATACGGTAATATCAGCAGCAGCTGAAAATGGTATAATCGTGGTAGGATTTTTCATACATAGGAAGTTAGGGCAAAGAGCGAGTTGCTGTGAACTGTTCACTGATTGAATTGTTCTCATCAGAATCGACGGAAAACCAACACCGGCAACGATAGACGTACATGTCGACGCCGTACAGTGGTAGAGAAAGTATAGTAGGATATTGAATGAGTAATTCATTGTGTAAAGGGAGATGAAAATCTAATAATCATGAGTAATTGGAATGTGGTTGCAGGAGACGACGTGGAAGAAAGGGTTACGGAAGACTATGGGGTTGGTACTAAGAATGAGAGAGGAGAAAGGCTAATGGAGTTCTGCAATAAATTTCAGCTAGCAATAGCTAATAGCCTGTTCAAGGACTACAAAAGGAGGAAGTGCACTTGGAAAAGGTAGGGAGATATGGGAAGATACCAGATTACATCACGGTCGGGCAGAGATTTCGAAATCAGATACTGAATTGTAAGGCATACCCAGTAGCTGATATAGACTCAGAACAAAATTTAGTATTAATGAAGAGTAGGCGGGAGTCTAAGAGACTACACAGGAACAATCAATGCGCAAAGAAATGCAAAATTATCGATAAGGAATAGCTCAGGAGGCAGTTCAGTTGAAGGGGAAAGAAGATCTCTAAAAAGGACAATCACAGAAGCTGGAAATAAAAACGTAGATACCAAGAATGTGACTGCGAAGAACCACGGCTAACAGAAGAAATACTGCAGATGATCGATGAAAGAGGAAAGTGCAACAATGTACAGGGAAATTCAGGAACACAGAGACACGAGTCACGTAGGAATGAAACAAATCGAAAGTGCAGGGAAGCTAAGGCGAATGGTAGCATAAAAAATGTCAACAAATCAAAGGAAAAATGATTCTCTGAAGGATTGACTCAGTATACAAAAAAGTGAAAACTGCCTTCGGTGAAATAAAAAGCAACGCCGGTAACATTAAAAGCGAAGTAGGAGTCTCACTATTAAATGCAGAGGAGAGAGCGGATAGGTGAAAAGAATACATTGAAAGTTACTATGAAGGCGGAGATTTAGTTGATGACATGATAGAAGACACAGGAGTCGATTTAGAAGAGATAGAGGATCCAACATTAGAAGCAGCATTTAAAAGAGCTCTGGAAGACTTAACGTCAAATAAGGGAGAAGGAAGAGATAACATATCATTAGAATTTCTAAAATCATTGGGGGACGTGGCAGCAAAACGACTTTTCACGTTCGTGTGTAGAACGTATGAGTCTGGCGATATAGCACTAGATTTTATGAAAAAAAAATATCATCCACATATTTACCAAGATTTTGAGAGTTGGAAAGAGCGAGAATTATCGCATAATTTGCTTAACAGCTCATGCATCCAAGTTGTTGACAAGAAAAAAATACAGAAGAATGGAAAAGAAAGTTGATGATGTATCAGATGACGAGCAATTTGGCTTCAAGAGAGGTAAAGGCACCGGGGAGGTAATTGCTGTATATAATAGAAGTAAGAGTAAAGAAGGTGCTATGGATAATGGAAGCAAGATTTCAAAAAAATGAAGAAACGTTCATAGGATTTGTCGACCTGGAAAAAGCGTTCAAATGAGCCAGGTTGTGCAACATGTACGAGATTCTGAGATACTTTATGTACGGATATGGTGTAGGAAGACGGGCAATATACAATGTCTACAAGAGCCAATAGGGAACAATAAGTGTGGAAGACCAAGAATGAAGTGCGCATATTAATAATGGTGTAGGACGGTAATCTAGTCTTTCTTCCCTACTATTCAATCTGCACATAGCAAAGCAATGAGTGACATAAAAAGAAGGTTCAGGAGCGGAGTTAAAATGCGAGGTGAAAGGATGTCAGCGATAAAATTTTCTGACGACGTTACTGTCCTAAGAGAAAGTGGAGAATAATTACAGAATCTGCTAAATGGAATGAACAGTCGAATGAGTACTAAATATGGATTTAGTGTAGATCGAAGAAAGAAGAAAGTAATGAGAAGTAGCAGAAATGGGTATACCAAGAAACTTACAACCAGGAGTTAAGGAATTCTGCTGCCTGGCAGCAAAATAACCCATGATGGACTGAGTGAGGAGGATATAAACAGCAGACAAGCACTGCAAAAAATGGCATTCCTAGCCAAGAGAAGTCTACTAGCGTCAAACATAGGCCTTAGTTTGTGGAAGAAATTTCTGAGAATGAATGTTTGAAGCACAGCACTAAATGGTACAGAAAAATGGACTGTGGGACAATCGGACAAAAATAGAATCGAAGCACTTGAGGTGTGACCTACAGAATGCAATGCAACTTAATAGTTGCGTGGGTTGATAAGGTAAGTGCGAACTAACATCCCAAAGATGTCCGAGCTCACATGCGGTTCCTCTTCGTTGAAATGCCACAACTCAAACTCGTCTACGGTTTGAACCACACGTGTCGCATTTCACGCCCTAAATTAGAGCCTTGTGACCTTGTGGTTAAATTGCCTGGCTGATGGCAAGTTGGCGAAACTATATGAAACAAAGTTAATGTAACACATAATACCAGTAATAATAATATCTGGAATTAAATTAACGACCAATAAATGATGTAGGCCACACAGTTGCGATTTGGTTAGAATAATGTTTATTCAGAAAGAAAACTAGTAGTGAAAGTGGTGGTATTTAGATTTACTATCACACTCGAGCGCATATGCATTTGATACAGTTCGACCATTCACAATCTCATCGCGAAACACAAGCCCAATACTCCACCTCGATATTTACACGAAAAGTTAGAGTTCACACCATGCGCGCGGCTACTCACCGCTCAGAGCTAAGTCCTGCGATACCACACAACGCGAAATATTCCAAGTCGTTTTACTTCCAAGCTGCCTAAAGATCGACTGTCCGCTTTCGCGTCCCAATCCCAATTCTACTCTGCCCCTCCCCGGCCGTGTTTCCCGTGCGCCGAATATCACTCCACTGACTAGGGCAGTTCCCTTTCCTGAAGCCGTCCATCTGATTAGCTACACCTTATTCTACATTATTTTACATTATAACATATTTAAATAATCAAAGCTTGACCACTTTCACGTTCTAAATACAGTAGCAAAAATATCCATTACGCAATAAACGTAAAATTCTTTTACATAAATCCAATACAATTTCCTTCATAACTTTGAATATCACGGCCATTAGCCTTGGGCCAATGTGCTTTCTGATAAATAAATAAAAAACGGAAGAACTATCATGCACTAAACTTTACAACAATTATTCTATTACTTCATGATTCAATAAGTAGTCATGCTGTCATCGTTCAATGTGTGAGGAGGAAATGGTGATCTGATGTTTAACTGGAAAAACTGATTATTTAAATTTAGTATTTATTTTAAACAAATAAAGTTACAGAGTTGATATTTACAACATTTGACATTTTAATAATGAGATTCTATATGAAATGTCGACCGTTAAGATCGACCAAAGCATTCAGATTTTAGAATCCAGGTCTCTGTTACAAAACTAGTTAATTTCAGTTTAGCAGTAAATCCTAAACTATTATAGATATGATCAATAATCAAGTTTTATTGGGATCATCATGAAATTTTATGAAGAATGGTAGATTAAAATTACTGTGGCTTCATTACCTCCATTGCTTCAGAAATAAACAGTTTTCATAAATGTTTCCCTTTACGGCTAATCTTAGTTCCAACATTTTTAAGACTGCCACGTCTCTGCAAAATACTAAAGAGAATTCTGTACAGACGAATGGAAAAACTGGTAGAAGCTGACCTCGGGGAAGATCACTTAGGATTCCGTAGAAATATGGGAACACGTGAGGCAATACTGACCCTACGACTTATCTTAGAAGAAAGATTAAGGAAAGGCAAACCTACGTTTCTAGCATTTGTAGACTTGGAGAAACCTTTTGACAATGTTGACTGGAATAATCTCTTTCAAATTGTGAAGGTGGCAGGGGTAAAATACAGGGAGCGAAAGGCTATTTACAATTTGTACAGAAACCAGATGGAGTCGAGGGACATGAAAGGGAATCAGTGGTTGGGAAGGGAGTGAGACAGGGTTGTAGCCTCTCCCGGATGCAGCTACAGTTTCTTCAGTTGCCTGTCTCGCTTTCGGTATTAGTTCTAGCGTTATGTGCGCTGAGGCGTCTCACTGCGGTTCAGGCCGCAATCTGTTGTCCGTTCTTGCTGGACGTCCACGACATGTGGCTACGGTGTGATGAACCCTTATATACACTACTGACCAATAAAATTGCTACACCAAGAAGAAATGCAGATGATAAACGGGTATTCATTGGAAAAAAAAGGGTGTTACAAAAAGGTACGGTCAAACTTTCAGGAAACATTCCTCACACACAAATAAAGAAAAGATCTTATGTGGACATGTGTCTGGAAACGCTTAATTTCCATGTTAGAGCTCATTTTAGTTTTGTCAGTATGTACTGTACTTCCTCGATTCACCGCCAGTTGGCCCAATTGAAGGAAGGTAATGTTGACTTCGGTGCTTGTGTTGACATGCGACTCATTGCTCTACAGTTCTAGCATCAAGCACATCAGTACGTAGCATCAACAGGTTAGTGTTCATCACGAACGTGGTTTTGCAGTCAGTGCTATGTTTACAAATGCGGAGTTGGCAGATGCCCATTTGATGTATGGATTAGCACGGGGCAATAGCCGTGGCGCGGTACGTTTGTATCGAGACAGATTTCCAGAACGAAGGTGTCCCGACAGCAAGACGTTCGAAGCAATTGATCGGCGTCTTAGGGAGCACGGAACATTCCAGCCTACGACTCGCGACTGGGGAAGACCTAGAACGACGAGGACACCTGCAGTTGACGATAACCCTAATGTCAGCGTCAGAGAAGTTGCTGCTGTACAAGGTAACGTTGACCACGTCACTGTATGGAGAGTGCTACGGGAGAACCAGTTGTTTCCGTACCACGTACAGCGCGTGCAGGCACTGTCAGCAGCTGATTGGACTCCACGGGTACGCTTCTGCGAATGGTTCATCCAACAATATGTCAATCCTCATTTTAGTGCAAATGTTCTCTTTACTGATGAGGCTTCATTCCAACGTGATCAAATTGTAAATTTTCACAATCAACATGTGTGGGCTGACGAGAATCTGCTCGCAATTATGCAATCACGTCATCAAGACAGATTTTCTGTGAACGTTTGGGCAGGCATAGTTGGTGATGTCTTTATTGGGCCCCATGTTCCTCCATCTACGCTCAATAGGGCACGTTATCATGATTTCATACGGGGTACTCTACCTGTGCTGCTAGATCATGTGCCTTTACAAGTACGACACAAAATGTGGTTCCTGCACGATGGAGCTCCTGCACATTTCAGTCGAAGTGTTCGTACGCTTCTCAACAACAGATTCTGTGCGGTCGTGCATTATCCTGCTGAAATGTAGCGTTTCGCAGGAACCGAATGAAGGGTAGAGCCACGGTTGGCAACACATCTGAAATCTAACGTCCACTGTTCAAAGTGCCGACAATGCGAACAAGAGGTGACCGAGATGTGTAACCAATGGCACCCCATACCATCATGCCGGGTGATACTCCAGTATGGCGATGACGAATACACACTTCCAATGTGCGTCCACCGCGATGTCGCCAAACACGGATGTGACCATCATGGTGCTGTAAACAGAACCTGGATTCATCCGAAAAAAATGTCGTTTTGCCATTCGTGCACCCAGGTTCGTCGTCGAGTGCAACATCGCAGGCGCTGCTGTCTGTGATGCAGCGTCAAGTGTAACAGCAGCCATGGTCTCCGAGCTGATAGTCCATGCTGCTGCAAACGTCGTCGAACTGTTCGTGCAGATGGCTGTTGTCTTGCGAACGTCCCCATCTGTTGACTCAGGGATCGAGACGTGGCTGCACAATCCGTTACAGCCATGCGGATAAGATGCCTGTCATCTCGATTGCTGGTGATACGAGGCCGTTGGAATCCAGCTCGGCGTTCCGTATTACCCTCCTGAACCCACCGATTCCATATTCTGATAACAGTCATTGGATCTCGACCAACGCGAGCAGCCATGTCGCGATACGATAAACCGCAATCGCAATAGGCTACAATCCGACCTTTATCAAAGTCGGAAGCGTGATGGTACGCATTTCTCCTCCTTACACGAGGCATCAGAGCAATGTTTCACCAGGCCACTCCGGTCAACTGCTGTTTGTGTATGAGATATCGGTTGGAAACTTTCCTCGTGTCAGTACATTGTAGGGGTCGCCACCGGCGCCAACCTTGTGTGAACGCTCTGCAAAGCTAATCATTTGCATATCGCAGCATCTTGTTCCTGTCGGTTAAATTTCGCGTCTGTAGCACGTCATCTTCGTGGTGTAGCAGTTTTAATGGCCAGTAGTGTAGTAAATTACTTTTGAGGTCCCAGTAATTGGTATTCTACCACATTTACGCATTCGTTTTACATTCTTAAGTCAATACCACATGTCTGGCCGTCCGCAGCTGTTTCGTATGTTACATAAAGCTGGCAATGTACTTTTATTTGTTGATACATTCGTGGCCATTTCGGTTAACGTCTCAGTACGCGGCATGGTACTGGTTGACTCAAAGAACCTCTAAGTGCCCCACCCGCACAGGGTCTTGCACGCTACATTACAAATATGCAATATGTGTAAGTGACCGTCCTTTATTGTGTGTCATCAGTCTTCCGTCTGGTTTGGTGCGACCGCCACGAATTCCTCTCGTGTGCCAACATCTTCATCTCAGAGTAGTATTTGCAACATACGTCCTCAACTATTTGCTGGATGTATTCCAAACTGTCTGTAGAGTTTTTACCATCTTCAGCTCCTTCTAATACCATGTACGTCATTCCGTATTTCTTAACAGATGTCCTAAGATTCTGTCCCTTCTTCTTGTCAGTTTTTCCCTGTTTACTTCGCCGATTCTGCAGAGAACCTTACGTGAGTTAACGAGAATTTTGCTCTCATTTAAGAATATGGCCGAAAGAGTCAGCCTAAAGGAATTGTGAAACGAACCCTGTCGTCCAGGACCGCGTGCCACAAAGAGCGCAGATTCGCCACGAGATGGGGGAATTCACTGGAATCTATCGTGCTGTAGTGTGAGAGTGAAACAGACGAGAACCTACGTCGTAGGTAAACCCCGTAGAAGCAAATTGTCGCTAGAGAGACGTTGTTGTTGTTGTGGTCTTCAGTCCTGAGACTGGTTTGATGCAGCTCTCCATGCTACTCTATCCTGTGCAAGCTTCTTCATCTCCCAATACGTACTGCAGCCTACATCCCTCTGAATCTGTTTAGTGTATTCATCTCTTGGTCTCCATCTACGATTTTTACCCTCCACGCTGCCCTCCAATACTAAATTGGTGATCCCTTGATGCCTCAGAACATGTCCTACCAACCGATCCCTTCTTCTTGTCAAGTTGTGCCACAAACTCCTCTTCTCCCCAATCCTATTCAATACTTCCTCATTAGTTACGTGATCTACCCATCTAGTCTTCAGCATTCTTCTGTAGCACCAAATTTCAAAGGCTGCCATTCACTTCTTGTCCAAACTATTTATCGTCCATGTTTCACTTCCATACATGGCTACACTCCATACAAATACTTTCAGAAACGACTTCCTGACACTTAAATCTATACTCGATGTTAACAAATTTCTCTTCTTCAGAAACGATTTCCTTGCCATTGCCAGTCTACATTTTATATCCTCTCTACTTCGACCATCATCAGATACTTTGCTCCCCAAATAGCAAAACTCCTTTACTACTTTAAGTGTCTCATTTCATAATCTAATTCCCTAAGCATCGCCCGACTTAATTCGACTACATTCCATTATCCTCGTTTTGCTTTTTTTAATGTTCATCTTCTGTCCTCCTTTCAAGACACTGTCCATTACGTTCAACTGCGCTTCCAAGTCCTTTGCTGTCTCTGACAGAACTACAATGTCATCGGCGAACCTCAAAGTTTTTATTTCTTCTCCATGGATTTTAATACCCACTCCGAATTTTTCTTTTGTTTCCTTTACTGCTTGCCCACGTTTTCTCTCAAACGCCACCCGCTACTAAAAACGATAGAAAAATATTACTTAATGCATGTCTTTATTTAAGGTAGCCGTCGTACAGAACAAAAAATAAAAGAAAAACATTGCAATGTAATTTTACTGCCAAGACATAAAAACTATAAAAATCTATAATAAAACTGTCAAGAAATAAAAGTAATAAAACTATAGTAAAACAAATAAAAGGGATCAAACCGACATATGGCAAATTGTACATAATGGTGGAAGATATGCAAATATGCACAGTAGTTCACATAAAGAATACAAGGCTATGGATGCAGATAGTTTAACCATGGTATAAGGTAACCTGCATCATCATTGTGTAAACTGAGTACATTACGTAAAACCCAGTAAAAGGCTGCATCTGCCTTTGAAAAAATTATGTGATACCTCCTAGCAGACACAACACGCAATCTCCAAGGTAAGTGAACGAGATGTTACAGATACAATTTACGCGAAGAGGACACCGCTGTAGTGGACACCGCTTTATGACTTGGAAGAGCAGTTGAACGGAATGGACAGTGTCTTGATAGGAGCATTTGAACGGAATGAACAGTGTCTTGATAGGAGAATATAAGATGAACATCCACAACAGCAAAACGAGGGTATGAGATGTAGTCGAATTAAACTTAGGTGATGCTAAGGGAATTAGATTAGGAAATGAGACGCTTAAAGTAGTATATGGGTTTTGCTACTTGGGGAGCAAAGTAAGTGATACCGGTCGAAGTAGAGAGGATATAAAATGTAGACTGGTTATGACAAGGGAAGCGTTTCTGAAGAAGAGAAATTTGTTAACATCGAGTATAGATTTAAGTGTCAGGAAGTCATTTCTGAAATTATTTGTATGGAGTGTAGACATGTATGGAAGTGAAACATGGACGACAAATAGTTTGGACAAGAAGAGAATAGAAGCTTTAGAAATTTGGTGCTGCAGAAGAATGCTGAAGATTAGCTGGTTAGACCGCGTAACTAATGAAGAGGTACTGCATAGAGGTGGGGAGAAAAATAATTTGCGTCACAACTTGACTAGAGGAAGGGATCGGTTGGTAAGACACGTTCTGAGGCATCAAGGGATCATCAATTTAGTATTGTACGAAAGCATGAAGGGTGAAAATCGTAAAGGGAGACCAAGGCATGAATACACTAAACAGATTCAGAAGGATATAGGTTGCAGTAGTTACTCGGAGATGTAGAAGCTTGCACTGGATAGAGCACCATGGAGAGCTGCATTAAACCAGTCCCTGGACTGAAGACCACAACAACAACAAATAGTGGCTATCGTCCCTTTATGTTGAAATTCAGTTTTCTCATGACTCTACTATCTGGCGGTTGCAACTTGCAGTTCATGAATTGTAAATCCTCCATGTTGTTAAGAACCTATCCTTTTGATCGTGCAAAGATACTTAAGATTTATAAGTCGTCTTTCATATGCAATCTGTGGATACTGAGTGCCAAATGCACCAAGAAAGCTGCCTTAGGATAATGAGTGGCTGCATATTCCATGAACCTAGTTCGAAAATTTCTCCCCATCTGCCCGGTTATCTTACACTCATTTAATATTGTAAATGCCAACATTATTATATGGGCAAAACACGCACATCATGACGGACCCAACGACGCCCTGTTGGTTTTAGGAACAAAATAGGTAGGATAACACTCATAGGTGGTCAAGAAGAGCTGTTGTAGACGGAAGAGCCAAAGAAACTGGTATAGGCATGCTTATTGAAATACTGAGATATCTAACTAGGCAGAATAAGGCGCTGCGGTCGGCAACGCCTATGTAAGAAATAATGGTTCAAATGGCTCTGAGCACTATGGGACTTAACAAAAAATTGTTCAAATGGCTCTCAGCACTATGTGACTTAACTTCTGAGGTCATCAGTCCCCTAGAACTTAGAACTACTTAAACCTAAGCTAAGAACGTCACACACATCCATGCCCGAGGCAAGATTCGAACATGCGACCATAGCGGCCTATATAAGACAACAAGTGTCTGGCGCAGTTGTTAGATCGGTTACTGATGCTAAAACGGCAGGTGATCAAGATATAAATGAGTTTGAACGTGGTGTTATAGTCGGCGCACGAGCGATGGGACACAGCATCCCAGAGGTAGCGATGAAGTGGGGATCTTCCCTTACGGCCATTTCACGAGTGTATCGTGAACATCAGGAATCCGGTAAAACATCAAATCGCTGACATCGCTGAGGCCGGAAAAATGCCCTGCAACAAGGGACTAACGACTACTGAAGAGAATCGTTCAACGTGACAGAAATGA
The DNA here is from genome assembly GCF_023864345.2 of Schistocerca serialis cubense. Classification (NCBI taxonomy): domain Eukaryota; kingdom Metazoa; phylum Arthropoda; class Insecta; order Orthoptera; family Acrididae; genus Schistocerca; species Schistocerca serialis. Next base: position 1,145,382,672 of record NC_064639.1, on the reverse strand, counting down.
AACCCATCTGCAAATTGGTGCAGATTTCAATTCTGGGCAATTAACAAGTGTCGGCGTGCGAACCATTCTACATCTACATCTACATCTACATCCATACTCCGCAAGCCACCTGACGGTGTGTGGCGGAGGGTACCTTGAGTACCTCTATCGGTTCTCCCTTCTATTCCATTCTCGTATTGTTCGTGGAAAGAAGGATTGTCGGTATGCCTCTGTGTGGGCTCTAATCTCTCTGATTTTATCCTCATGGTCTCTTCGCGAGATATACGTAGGAGGGAGCAATATACTGCTTGACTCTTCGGTGAAGGTATGTTCTCGAAACTTTGACAAAAGCCCGTACCGAGCTACTGAGCGTCTCTCCTGCAGAGTCTTCCACTGGAGTTTATCTATCATCTCCGTAACGCTTTCGCGATTACTAAATGATCCTGTAACGAAGCGCGCTGCTCTCCGTTAGATCTTCTCTATATCTTCTATCAACCCTATCTGGTACGGATCCCACACTGCTGAGCAGTATTCAAGCAGTGGGCGAACAAGCGTACTGTAACCTACTTCAACGAAACATCATCGATATGGGCTTTCGGAGCCAAAGGCGCACTCGTGTACCTACATCTACATCTACATCTACATTTATACTCCGCAAGCCACCCAACGGTGTGTGGCGGAGGGCACTTTACGTGCCACTGTCATTACCTCCCTTTCCTGTTCCAGTCGCGTATGGTTCGCGGGAAGAACGACTGTCTGAAAGCCTCCGTGCGCGCTCGAATCTCTCTACTTTTTCCATTCGTGATCTCCTCGGGAGGTATAAGTAGGGGGAAGCAATATATTCGATACGTCATCCAGAAACGCACCCTCTCTAAACCTGGCGACCAAGTTACACCGCGATGCAGAGCGCCTCTCTGCAGAGTCTGCCACTTGAGTTTATTAAACATCTCCGTAACGCTATCACGGTTACCAAATAACCCTGTGACGAAACGCGCCGCTCTTCTTTGGATCTTCTCTATCTCCTCCGTCAAACCGATCTGGTACGGATCCCACACTGATGGGCAATACTCAAGTATAGGTCGAACGAGTGTTTTGTAAGCCACCTCCTTTGTTGATGGACTACATTTTCTAAGCACTCTCCCAATGAATCTCAACCTGGTACCCGCCTTACCAACAATTAATTTTATATGATCATTCCACTTCAAATCGTTCCGCACGCATACTCCCAGATATTTTACAGAAGTAACTGCTACCAGTGTTTGTTCCGCTATCATATAATCATACAATAAAGGATCCTTCTTTCTATGTATTCGCAATACATTACATTTGTCTATGTTAAGGGACAGTTGCCACTCCCTGCACCAAGTGCCTATCCGCTGCAGATCTTCCTGCATTTCGCTACAATTTTCTAATGCTGCAACGTCTCTGTATACTACAGCATCATCCGCGAAATGCCGCATGGAACTTCCGACACTATCTACTAGGTCATTTATATATATTGTGAAAAGCAGTGGTCCCATAACACTCCCCTGTGGCACGCCAGAGGTTACTTTAACGTCTGTAGACGTCTCTCCATTGACTGCACGACACAAAGCTTTACGCCTGGCCTAGGTCGGGCGAGTCTCATTTGAAATTGTGTAGAGCGGATGCACGTGTAGGGGTGTAGAGACAACCTCAGGAATCCATGGACCGTGCATGTCAGCAGAGGCCTGTTCACGCTGGTGGAGGCTCTGTAATGGTGGGGGGCGTGTGTAGTTGGAATGATAAGGGATCCCTGTTACGTCTAGATACGACTATGACTGGTGGCACGTACGTAAGCATCCTGTCTGATCACCTGCATCCGTTCATGTCCATTGCGTATTCCGACGGACTTGGGCAGAATGGGTCTAGGGATACTCTTCTGAGTTTAAACACTTCCGCTGGCCACCAAATTCCCGAGACATGAACATTATTGAACGTGCTGTTCAGGAGAGATTCCCACCGTCTCGAATACGGATTTATGGACAGACCTGCGGCATTCATGGTGTCAATTCCCTCCAGCACTACTTCAGACATTAATCGAGTCAATGCCGCGTCGTGTCGCGGCACTTCTGCGTGCTCGCGGAGGGCTTACACGATATTAGGCAGGTGCACCAGTATCTTTGGCTCTTCAGTGTATATGCAACTAGCTACCGAGCAGCGTCCCCTGTTAAACTGCGCCCGCTCTGTCTCTCCACTACGAGATCAGTACTCAGTGTAAGGCCAGCACAGTGCGGCCGGAAGCGGACTGCGGCCAGTGGCGGCTCGCATATAATCGCGAGGGGCGGAAATTGGCCGCCGCGAATGCCAGCCCACGCGGCGCCTCTGCTGTGGCCAATGTCCGGCCGCGGACTATAGCCGGGAGCGGACGCATTCTGGGCCGTTGACCAGGGCGACAGCGCGACCCACTACAGCGGCTATTCGCTCTCAAATGGGTCCCACAGTCGAACTGCAAAATACGGGCAAGGGCCGCCACGCAGTTTGACGGGTCGCCACCCAGCAACACTTCCTGCGGGAGTCGTTCAGTTCAAGCACGCTGCAGAACATCAAAATGCAGATATAACCATAAACAGGGTGACACGTGCTACGGATTACAAGAGCAAATCGGCGATCCGGATCCTATTGCTACGCTGCCCATCAGAATATGTACCAATTTTAGCACAGACATCACTGCACAGTTGAAACATGTGTAGTTGTCATTATCATCTCAGAAAATTCAGGCTGCAATTTGGTGTTAATCCTTGTCTACGTATTCACTCTTTAATGCGGCACATTTTTCCCAACAGTGGATGGCTTGGAGGATATCTTCCACTTCGATATCGCAGGTTCGAATTCTGTCTCTGGCATGGATGTGTGTGATGTCCTTAGGTTGGTCAGGTATAAGTAGTTCTAAGTCTAGGGGACTGATGACCTCAGATGTATCCCATAGTGCTTTGAGCCATTTTTTGAACCACTTCGAAAATCACCTAGTCATGATCACACACATGGCTGCCATCCATTGATTTTCATCCGTGATCGCCCTTTCAGGAAAATGCAGGGCTCGGGAAGTGGAGCAGGAGATGAGGAAAAATTTGACAGCCAAAAGTAGATATAGATATCTGTATATAGTGCAAAATGAGCTGAATCGATGCCTTGGACGTAATCTTGTCAAAGGATTCCTGCAAAGAGCAGAATATTTATGTGTTTGCGTCCTGATATTACTCTGACACCACGTTTAACTTCCAGTTTCCGTTCTTGCTCTTCCCTCTTCGATCTTGTACATATTGTATATTACCCGTCTTTCCCTATAGCGTACCCCTATTTTTCTCAGAATTTCCAACATATTTTATCATTTTACTCTGTGGCATACATTTACAGGTCGACAAATGCCATGACTGTGTCATGACAGTTGTTCAGTTTTTGCTTCGAGTGTCAACCGCAACGTCAGAAATGCCACTGTGGTATCTTTACCTTTCCTAAAGCCAAACTGACCCTCATCCCACACATCTTCAATTTTTTTCCCAACACTTCTCCACTTTATTTTTATAAGCAACTTGGTTGCAGGAGCTGTTAATCTGATTACACGATAGTTCTCACAATTATCTGACTTGCTATATTCAGAGACCTAGGATTGATATTTTTTCGAAAGTCGGATAGTACGACGCAAATCTCATACACCGAAAAGAATAGTTGTTTTTTAGTCTCATCCCAAAAGATTTTAGAAAATCCCTTCTGCCTAATTTGATCTTAAGTCATCCAGAGCTCTTTTAAATTCTGATTCGAATATTGGATTGACTACCCCTTCCCTGTCGACTACTGTTTCTTCTTCTATTACGTCAACAGACAGGTTCTCTGTCTCATTGAGGCTTTCAATGTACTTTTTCCACCTTGGAAGTATAATGTGTAACATTCCTACTTAAACTCGTGTTTGCGTCTGGTTGGTATCTGTTAAACGTATAAAACTTGTTCTTATACTAAAATACGTAGATCGCAGAACAGGGTAACAGAACAGTGTTAAAACTAAATTTTGAATGGAAGTTAGCTGTGAGTATTTTAATAAGAAATACCGACGTTTTAGGTGCAGAAATATGTCATTTAAGGCTTCATTGTATCTGCAACATGTGGGAAATCTTACATATAATACAATATTATTTATGCTCCAATTTTCACAGAGATCTTGCATATATTATGATAAGCATGCAAGCTGTTTGCATTTAAGCAAGTTATACAGGCCATTAAGATGAGGCAATATTTAATTTGAAGCTTCACTGCGCATACTACGTGTGAGCAAGCTTACATTTAACGACATTTTAATATTGCGCCAATTTTTGTATGTATCTGGCATACATTACGATAAGAATGCAAGATATGTACAGTCGTGCTCAAAAGTATCCGAACGACCTGAATTGCATTTCACCTGATTCACATGCAACCAACATAACGCAGCTGTCTAGCAGGTCCTCTAATCGCTCCTCGGTACAGTCGTTTGACTATTGAAAATGGTTCCAACAAGTCACCACTGGAAAACACTGCTCTGTATCGCAATAACTCTACCTGTAAAGTAATACCAAGGTACTACAAATACCACGGAACACCTTGTCACAGATACGACTATCATTAAGGCTTGTAATCTCACATTTATTACAATAAATGACATATCTGAAATGTTATGACTCTCATTATTACGTCAGATAGGTAATGAACGTTGTAAGTGCGTCATATTCATGATTTCCTCTCAAAGTAACATACCGTACTTATTATTAAACAAAAAATGACATTAAAAATTTAAGTTATTCATGAGCAGCTTGTTGAGAATGTATATTAACTTGAAGTGACACGAAGAACCGTCTAGTTCTGCATATGGATTCAAACCCAGGTCATGAAGACTAAGCAAAGATTTCGTTACTGACGGAAACTTACAGTCACTCCTGACTAGGCCTACAGAGAGTGACATATTTCGATTTTAGACAGTATCAGTTAGCAAATATCAACTTTAAATTACATAATGTAAGCATTTTTAACGGACGCGAATTCCTTCTTAACGAACTGCGAGAGAAGTTAAATATTGCTTCTTCACAAGTAGCTTACTTGAAATGCCGTCAGGTAAAGCTTTGTGGTTGACAGGGATTCGAATTCAGAGCCTAATAGGATTGTTATCGAAGCACAATCAACTGTGACATATCGAATTTTCTCGGCAGTAGGTAGATGTTTTAACTGAAATGACGAGACGACACATTAAGTTTTTCCTTCCCAGGACTACAACTGGCACCTATTGTTGCTATATTCTAGAGAAAACGAACGTTAAATATAGGTTTGTTACACCAGCAGCAACATGTAAGCATGTTTGAACTACAAATAATATGACGAAGAGTTAAGTACTGACTGGGAATCGAACCCCGCACATAGCGTTCTTGACTGCACACAAAGAGACGTCAGCTACCGAATTTTTCTCCACCACCAGCTCGGAATAACATCCTTTAACTGTCAGTGATCTCGCAAATAGTTCTGTGTCTCATTGGAGTCAAAAACGTCAAATATCGTTAGTGTTGACAACGAATGAAAATGCATTAAAAATCAAAATTTTTATCTACCAGCAGATAGGTGTTCTCATGCTGCTGCTTGATAATACATAATGAAAAATTTAGTGCCGTGCAGAATTCGAAACCAATCACGCGCAATATGTGGGGATGTTGACGAACCTGCAGTTTTGAACAAACAACAAATTGTAGTCGAGCTGTATTGTCACGAAGGGGAACAAATTCCGCGTTAAGGGCGGTTGAGTTGCATTCCCAGGTCATAATAATTTTATCGACATACAGAAGCTCAAATAAAAGATAGAATAAGTGTCCTGTGACCCTACATAGCGTTGGTTTTGTCACTAGAAATAAATAACTAGTATAAGAAAGGGTACAAGTGATAGAGTTTCTACATGTCGCCACTCGTGACTTTATCTTGGTTCAGCCTAACTTCTAATTGCTAGCGAAGGAATATCATGTTTAACGTGAATGTCAGACCACAATGCCATTATACCTTCTTCATTTGGCGTAGCCAGAAGACAATAGAATCTGTCTCTCCTTATCAAAATTCATCAGCAGAAGTTGGAATCGAACCTAGACCGTAAGTATATGAACCTTTCATCAATCCAACAGACCACCAAATCCTCTTCTCTGGGACTCATTTTTCTGTAATAACAACGTTGCACCACACTGGATTATATGACACACAGGCTCCCTGTAGTAGTTTGCAGCATGTTCAGTACATTCATTTACTTGGTTGACTAAATCGCCATGAACTAGATGTTTCAATAAAACTGAGCATCTGTACACAAGCGTGCCTCTATGAGCATGAATTAGTAAAATACTACTCACTTAGATTTAGATTGGGTCTGTGTTTGATTGGTATGCTGAGTCATACTCAAGTGCTATGCAAATGTGGCATTTCATAAAGAAAGTTATGTATTCCTAGAAACCCAACATTTGCTTGTCAGCAGCGGAAAGATGCGTTACCTGTTGCGCAGCATTGGAAATGACAGAGAAGAATCAAGTGAACTTTGAAGCTTAATTCCGTGCACACCAGGAAGTAACTCGTCGATCACAGAGTTGCCAAACATATCTTGCGTTGTGCCAAATGTCAGTTACGTTACCAGCAGGAAGAAGACGAACCGATGTGATCCTACAGCGGGCTGGGAAGCGACCATACCTGACGCTGCTGCTACGGCCTGGAATACGTAATCCGTCTGATTCACATTTCTGTAACTGGGTTTAGGGACTCGAGCGTAGTTACTAATAATACTCAGAACTGACTGCAAACCAAGCATCATAAATCAATAACTCTCATAGTTGTTTTTATATTTCTTTCGTAAGTGTACTCGAATATAAGAAACTCATTGACGGACGTTTTCGTGCCTCGCCGATAGTCGAGCACAACAGACAAAAAAAGATAAAAAGGAATGTGTGTGTGTCTGTGTGTGTGTGTGTGTGTGTGTGTGTGTGTGTGTGTGTGTGTGTGTGTGTGAGAGAGAGAGAGAGAGAGAGAGAGAGAAATAAATAAAACAAGAATGAGAGAGAGAGAGTAAAAAATTGTTGTAAACAAATTGAATCATGGCATATAAAGAAATCTTTCATTAGAATGACACGTTCCACATTACTGCGAAATGTCGTATTCATGATCTATGGAACAAGTATTAATCTAATCATATCATTATGCTGACTAGCCATGAAGAGGCATGAATTACCGAAATTTTCGCCAATATCAGTAACCAAGTCTAAACACGAAAATGAAAGACGACAGTTTTTGTAATATACCTGGACTCCTATCAACCCCTTTCGTACCTGTTAACTAACCCCCAAAGATTTCTGATATACCTCCATTCAGAAGTAACAAAGTGTGCACGCATTTAAAGATGAAGCACATGATGTGAAGTTCTGTGACGGAGATACGAACCCAACACGTAATCGGATTGTTAACTAAGTAAAATCAAATGTTGCGTATGGGTTTTCTTACCAGCTGCTAGATGTTTGAATCTAAAATAAGGATACAAATTTTTGTGCCTGAGTGACAATCGAACCGCACACCTACCGTCCTTCTTTATCATCCACGAATATAGCTTAAGTATCAATTGCTTACTCACCAACAGTAAGATGTGTGCGTGTTTGACCAGTAATGCGATTGTTAACAACACATGAACAGACATTAAAAATGCACTTCAATTTTCAGTAGCAGGCTGGTGTGCACGTGATAGGGCTTGAAATGAAATTATGAATAGTTTTGTACTGGATCAGGATTCGGACCCACATACTTACCTTTGGAGGAGACCTAGAGAAGATTGCAGTCTTGGGAAAAGGAACGAAATGATTGAACTATACTGTTCCGAGAGATTCAGATCCTCGAAAGAGGAGATACAAATTCGGATCACAATCCAGCACCAAATTTTTCAACGTCGCTAGTTCAATCAAGTACAAGTAAAATAATAGCCCTGTTCCTTCAAATGACTATCGGTTCATCAAATAAAATAAAATTTTCTAATGTAAGTAATTTTACTAGCCACAGTATTTCTGTTTACCATGACTTCCGCCTATGTCATTTCCCAACGAAAACCGGCTCTGTTCAGTTGGTAATGAAGGAACGTGATGTTTAATGCAGATTATGGATTACAGCGTCTTTCTCTTGAGGTTACCAGAGGTAAAGTAAATCTGTTTGTGCCTTTTGAAAGTAAATGTCTGAACCCAGCCATTGCACCTGTGATAGTTCGTTCCACCAGACCATAGTGGCCACATTTCCCAGCCCCAGGAGTGTGCTGTAACGGATGATGTGCTTAGCTTACAAAATTAGTCACGGTGGAAAAAATGCGAGTATATTAAATGGTTCAGTAGAAACAAGCTTCTGACGTGAAGATTATGCTATTCTCATGTCAGCAAGATGTAAAGACTCTTCTAGGCATCATAGCCTCGATGTGAATCCATTTTGAAATTTTCACTGATTCAGCAAATTCCTTAGTTCGAGAAAATCCACTGTGAAGTGTGAAGTTACCGGATAATTTGATTATTACCGTCATTATTACTTTCATTTTTTTCCTACCGCTGGTGGAACACATATGCTTGAAGATCATTTAATGCCTTTTGGTCATTATAGAAATAGTTGCCCAAGAAGAGGTTCTTTCCCTGTCTACGGAATCCTTTTCATGTTAATATCAAACATCAGCAATTACTCGTAGATTACATTAAAACTAAAGTAATTGATGAAGACTTTACTTGATAACAAAAACACGCTGCCTTTCTTCGTTTACTTGCGTCTAGAAATGGCTGTCGAATACTGCCAAACCAGAAGCCAAGGGATCTTACTGCCTTCCGATATACATCGCTGTCGGTTCTTCCATATGATTTGGTCATCGTGACCTGTTTCAAGTTGTGTATGACAGAGGATGTTTTAGAAAATCAGTTGTTTTCCTTTGCAATAAACAGAAAGATTTTCATTCTAAGCTATCCAAGTTCAAAATTTTCTCAATATTACTTCAAATTTATTATACACTTTTATAATGTAGGAAATTGCAAAACCTGCATCCGACTCATTGACCTTACGCTTAGTCGCTGACCATAAATTCTAGCTCAGAGTGACGAGTGACACCATTTTAAATAACCTAATGTAGCGAAGACTGTTTGCGAGTGCTCTTTCTCACCAGAAAATACGCAATTCACTCATTGGGCTCCAATAGTACACTTTAACAGTAATTTCTGTGTGTATGCAGTGCATACGGATAGTAGAATTTAGTGGTGCTCTCTCTTCCACTTCTGTGTACAATATGCCTGACCTAAATGGGCTCTTCGTCATTACAGGTCCTGGGCAGTGCAACATCATACTGACAATAGTAATGTGCTTATACTGAAAACCTCCCTGTTCGTTTTTGTGGTGTCACCGCCAGACACCACACTTGCTAGGTGGTAGCCTTTAAATCGGCCGCGGTCCATTAGTATACGTCGGACCCGCGTGTCGCCACTGTCAGTCATAGTAGACCGAGCGCCGCCACACGGCAGGTCTAGAGAGACTTCCTAGCACTCGCCCCAGTTGTACAGCCGACGTTGCTAGCCATGGTTCACTGACAAATACGCTCTCATTTGCCGAGACGATAGTTAGCATAGCCTTCAGCTACGTCATTTGCTACGACCTAGCAAGCCGCCATTAACTATATTGAGATTGTTATTTATCTTGGGATGCTTGTACCGTCAGACCGATGTTCTACAATTATGATTAAAGTTAAGTGTACTTTATTTGCTACTAAAAATTCCCTTAACTGTTCCAGACCTCACGCCAGTCTGCGTGAGCTTAAGTATTGTTCCTGTAGCTGTGGGAATCATTGGCTGAAAACGAGTTTAACTCCAATGGGTACAGTACTGCTAAATATTCAAAATGATTGTCAACCTAAGTCTGAGTTCATCCATAAACTGAGGCGTATTTATAATATTGAAGCTAGACTGTGTATCCTTGTCTTCCTTGAGTGAGCATTGGAAGGCAGTTACACACACGTATACAATACTACGAACACTTCGAACGCTGTAGTCAACGTTGCTCTCATAAACTAATTTTTTTTAATTGTTCTGCGTCTTAATCGTGCAATATGTGTTGTAGCTAGAGTCTTGGACAAAAAAATTGACCGCCGTGTCGTTCACGTAAGGTGCTCCCCTCAGAATTCTATTTCCGGCAATACGCTCGAGCTGGCAACATTGTAGATTGTGGCACTTCCTGGAGGTGTGGCACTTCCTGGAGGAAGTCTTGACTGCAGTCTGAATACATCACTCTTGACTACGACCGTAGTCTTGATGTAAAACGCGAGACTAGCTAATACGACGTCTGGTAACCGAAATCACACTTCGATAAAACTTTTATCGCCCCTTCCCTCCCGGTGCTGAAGCTATGAGTGTATTTCACGCGAATCTACAAAATATTTCGCTTTCTGTCACATTGGTAATAACAGTTTGGTTCAGCAATATTTTAGCGTGATATTTCTTGGTCGACCATCTGCCTCTGAACACCGTATGTGTCTGAGTTCTCTGGGACACGTTTGCTGCCTACCGGCAGTGGCTGGGGCACTGTGCTGCCTCACCTTCTGCCGACATCCTCTGCTCCACTCCTCACTCTCGACGGTGTGAAATGCATTTATGTTTTTGAGTGGTGACCCATAAAATCTGTCTACTATTTCTGTCTCACACTCGATAGCAACAGAGGCACAAAACCGTTTATATTTGGTAGGTATTTTATTGCACAAGTATGCAATACATCATTGTGGCACAGAATTAATTTCATTGTTTCTGATCCAGTGAGCTATAATTAAAGTGCCACATTCTGTTGTTTTTTCTTTCTCATGACATTCTTCAAGCAATCTATTTTTGTCATGGATTCATATGTATTAGTCAAGGCACAGAGAGTAAATGCAATGTAATGTGTGTGTGTGTTTTTTTTTATTTGATTCCGTATGGTAAATAGATGCGAGACATTGTGTCAATACCTTTCAGAACCTGCTCTATAGCTACTCAGGAAAATTACTTGTTTGGAGGTCCATACGTTAATTAATGGAGAACTGAACGCTGTTCAAAAGTGATATTTAAAATATTCAATAGGATTTAAGGCGACAAAATTTCCCATATTTGAAACTACCCAGAGAATAGTAAGTTGCTAGAGCCACTGTTAGAAAATGTCTGCAAAGAGTTCTTAATTGCTACTGTGGAAATTTAGCACAGAGGAGCCGGCCGGAGTGGCCGTGCGGTTCTAGGCGCTACAGTCTGGAACCGAGCGACTGCTACGGTCGCAGGTTCGAATCCTGCCTCGGGCATGGATGTGTGTGATGTCCTTAGGTTAGTTAGGTTGAATTAGTTCTAAGGTCTAGGCGTCTGATGACCTCAGAAGTTAAGTCGCATAGTGCTCAGAGTCATTTGAACCATTTGTACGACTAAAATTACCGATTCTGTCCGGCAGTCATAACGCTATACAGTACACTGTATCGCGGTACTCGGGATTAGGACTTTTGTGGAATTCTGCATATGCAGTGATTAATCAAAAAATAAATACTGAATATTTCAATATTATTTACTCTGTTCTGCAATATTATTTGCTCTGTTAAATATTGTGGGGTAGCATGAGACTCTGAAATAACCCAGTAGCATGATAACATATGTACGGACATCGGATATTCCGAAGTACGCACGAAATAATGTATAATATACACAGCGCGCGACTCACTGCCTTCTAACAGATAGTTCGCATGAGCGCTGCTATTATGGTGAGAAAATATGCGAGCTTTTACGCTAAATGTAATGATTAATCTCAGGGGCTACTGGTCATTTACGTACTAATTTTCGCAAAGAAATTGAGATATTTTTGTGTTTATTAAACGGAATATTTGTCTGTATTTACTATTCGTTATCTGCAAGGCAAAAACTGAGGAGATTCTCATCTGCCGTTAAGCGGCCAATCTTAAACAGACTGAACTCATTCAGTACGAAAGCATTAATGAATGGAATTTGTCTTTATTTTACTAGCTTTGAGACTATTAAAAGATCAAAATAGAGAAGTCTACCACATTTATATTTAATATTACAGACTGAATTTCTAACTAAAAAATATCGTCAGCGTAATGGCGGACCAAATGCTGCTAGGGAAAGAGAGCTCTCCGCAATACTAAGTTCTGAAATAGGGTTATTAATTACAATTAATGGTGGCTATTATGGGAGGTACTCACTACTTCTATAAGCAACACTTTCTAATAACAATTGGACATATATTCTGATAACTTACAGACAGACTTACTTTAAATATCAGACTGTGATACAATGGCGGCATTCCGCTAGACGAAACAAGCTAGGAAAACAAAATCTAACCCAAAAAATTCTCTCTGTTCTTGTTCAACTACATTACACAGATACGATAAACAAAAGGCTATTTGTTAAGCTCATCGCTGTTTGCGAGCCGTACAAATAATAAACTACACTTTTAATGTTTGATATTCATAGCGCACACGCACGCAGTCTTTCAATAATTTATAGTTCACAAGTTAATATTTTTTAACACACAAAACACCCATTTAATTTTTATCTAAATCTCAATTTATGTGACGTTCCGTCACAAATGCATGTTTCTTTATTGTTCTACACTGAAGCGCCAGACAAACTGGTATAGATATGCGTATTCCAACACACAGGTATGTAAACAAGAGGAATATGGCGCTGCGGTCGGCAACGCCTGTATAAGACATCAAGCGTCTGGGTTGTTGTTAGATTGGTTACTGCTGCTGTAATGGCAGGTTATCAAGTTTTAAGGGGAGCCGGAGGTGGTCAAATCCAAAAAAATTACGATTTATTTTTATTTTTTTTTTGCTACCGAAAATTAATTGGAACATTCCTCTTTAATTTAAACTTTGAATTTTTGTTCTACTCGCCCTAGAAGTGAAGTTATTACGATTTTCCCCCACGCCTGCAGAGGAAATGGGCGGCCGCTGAATGCATCTAACACCCTCTCGTGACTTCCTGGCGAACTGCTTGGAATTTTCTTGGCCTGTTACGCATACAGCGCCTTATATTACGCATACAGCGAGTGTGCAAGGGTTGGCTACATTGTTTTCTGTGACAAATGAAGCGCTAAGAGCGCGGAACATCGTCCCTTTGCTGTTTACCATTTCGAATTAGTTCAGTGTTGCGCCTGTTGTTGGTAGTATTATACTTCTTGTGTAAAGCGTTGTTCTGGTTACGATGCCACGTTTTAGTAACTGTGTATATTAGAAGAGGAAGAACGTAGGGAAAAGAAAATTAACACTAATACCAAGTTGCGATACTACAATTACTGAATCAGTGCGTTCTTCTGCTAAGCAACACATGGCCGACCATAGCCCTGTGACATCTTCTAGCAAATACTACCTTGGGGATGGTGACTCCAAAGATTTCAAGACTATAGAGGAACTGAAACCATATGGAAATGAATTTGTAGTTGAAAAGTTGGAATGCATTGGGCATGTGCAAAACCGTATGGGTGCACAGCTTCGAAGGCTCAGGTAAGCTCAGTGATGGAAAGACAATGGGAGGGAGAGGCAGGCATACTGATGAGGTGATTGAACGTCTACAGAGATACTATGGGTATGCTATAAGGCAAAATACTAGTAATGTTAGTGACATGCGAAAAGCATTGTGGGCACTGTTCCTTCATACTGCCTCTTCCAATGAATACCCTCAACACAGCCTGTGCCCAAAAGATTCCTGGTGCAAATATAATGCAAGAAAGGACTATGATCACAAACATGGTTTGCCAGCAGCTGTGATAAATGCAATAAAACCAATTTTTCATGACTTAGCACAGCCAGAATTATTACACGGAAAGACGCAGAATCCTAATGAGAGCGTAAACAATTTGACTTGGAAAGTGATTCCTAAAAGGGCGTTTGTAAGCATAAAAACACTGCACTTTGGCATTTACGATGCAATAGCAACCTACAACCAAGGGAACAGTGTGAAGCGTGAAGTTCTGAAGGCATTAGGATTTACAGCTGGGGTGAACACTGTACGAGCACTAAGAAATATTGGCAGAGAAAGGATAAGAGGAGCAGATAGAAGAGAAAGGCACATGAAGTATGATGGAACAACAAGCCAGAAAAGAAGACAGAAGAGGAAGCTTTGGGAGGATGAAGAAGAAGACCATGAAAATCCATCCTATAGTGCAGGAATGTATTGAGAAACTCTGATAGCCATTTCCTGTAAATTAGAAGTTTTCGAATATAAGGAACATTTTCTCAAAATCCACTCAAGCTAGAGAGATGAAATTTTTATACAGCACTCCTAGTGGTAAAACTTACATTGTAACACAGCCATTTGGCAATGTGTTCAGTAGTTTCATTTCAGTTTAATTATAAAGCAATTATTTGTAAAAAAAATTGGGTCATTAATAAAAAAAATAATTGGAAGGAAACTAGAAAAGATACTCCAAAATCCCTCTGTCATAACTGCAATACTAAACCACTCTATATGTAAAAAAAATTCCAATTTTTCTGTTTGGTAGTTTATTCATAAATGTTCCTCAAACTTACTGATTTTAACATGGGCAGCGTAGACACCTCCGGCTCGCCTTAAGTGAGTTAGAAAATGGTGTTATAGTCGGCGCACGAAGGCTGAGGCACACCGAGATAGAGATCAAGTGTGGACTTTCCCGTACGAGCATTTGACGAGTGTACCATGAATATCAGGATCCGGTAAAACATCAAATATCCGACATCGCTGCGGCAGCAAAAATATCCTGCAAGAACGGGAGCAACGGCGATTGAAGGGAATCGATCAACGTGACAGAAGTGCAACCCTCCTGCAGATTGCTGGAGATTTGAATGCTGGGCCATCAACAAGTGTCAGCCTGCGAACCCTTCAACAAAACATAACCGATATTAACTTTCGGAGGCGAAGGTCCACTCGTGTACTCATGATGACTGCCAGAAATAAAGCTTTACGCCTCGCCTGTGCCCGTCAACACCAACATTGGACTATTGATGACTGGAAACGTATTTCCTGGTCGGACGAGTCCCATTTCAAATTGTATCGAGCAGATAGACGTGTACGGTTATGGAGACAACCTCATGAATCCATGGACCATGCATGTCAGCAGGGACTGTTCAAGCTGGTGGAGGCTCTGTAATGGTGAGGGGCGAGTGCAGGTGGAGTGATATAGGACCCTTGATATGTCTAGATACGACTCTGACAGGTGACACGTACTTAAGCATCCTGTCTGATCACCTTCATCCATTCATGTCCATTGTACATTCCGACGGACTTGGATAATTCCAGCAGCACAATTCGACCCTCCTCACGTCCGGAATTGCTACAGAGCCACTCCAGGATCACTCTTCTGAGTTTAAACACTTCCGCTGGCCCCCAGGCTCCGCAGATATGAGCATACCTGGGATGTCTTGCAACGTGCTGTTCAGAATCGACCTCCACCCCCTCGTACTCTTACGGACTTAATGGGCAACCCTGCAGGATTCATGGTGTCAGTTCCCTCCAGCACTACTTCAGACATTAGTCGAGCACATGCCACGTCGTGTTGCGGCACTTCTGCGTGCTCACGGGGGCCTTAGGCGAAATTAGCCTGGTATACGACTTTCTTTGGCTCTTCAGTGTAAAATCATATGGCATCGAAGGTATTAGAAGACAAAATATTCCAGTGAACAATGAATACAGCATGTACATTGCCGTACATGCAATAGTAGGCTATTGTGTTTCTAAAAACAGACATAATGTCTTATGGGATAACAGCAATCAGTGATTTTATAATGTTACTTAAAATCCGTCATGATTGCAAATTTTTTATTCATATGACCGGTTTCGGTTCATTCAGAACCATCTTCAGATCTGATATTTCAGTTACAGGAGTAACCCGTCCAAATCCAGCAACTTTCAGATGCTACGTACTGATGTGACGTAGCATGTGAAAGTTGCTGGATTTGGACGGGTTACTCCTGCAACTGAAATATCAGATCTGAAGATGGTTCTGAATGAACCGAAACCGGTCATATGAATAAAAAATTTGCAATCATGACGGATTGTAAGTAACGTTACTGTGTTTGTGGTGCTCTTCATTGAGTGCAGTATACATCAGCCTCTGTGTGTGTCGTGACTTTAACGTACACACTGATTTGTCACTATATATTCTGTCTTCCATGTCTGTTGTTTTGTTTAGCCTGTATTATTAATTTACTGTGTGGCACGTGTATCCTGACAGGAAACATATTGTCTTGTTTTTTGCAGTCAAAATAAAAATCTTTGAACAATTACACAAGTACATGAGTGGTAATCAGGTCTCTGGGATGCTTAGCATGAGAACATCAACAGCTTCAGTCATAAAAGAACAACTCCTCAATTTTAAACTTTATGTCTATCATTGAGAATGATGATGTGACCTCTTCGAGAAAAGTGATGAAAACAGGATAAAGAAAAGACAGTGAATAGTCCTTATTAAAGTGGTTATTATAACAGTGAGCAGTGGTTGATTGTTTGCTAGAAAGGAAAACTTTTAGCCTAGAAAACAGACAGTTCTTCATTTAAAGCGAGCGATGGCTGGCTATGGATTTTTACGCAGGGCAAGGTAGTAGTGATCTGCATTCAAGTGGTGAAGAATTATCAGCAGACTCAAAAGCAGCAGTAAATGTTACTGAAAAATTCAAAATTGAAGCAATATCTCACGATTGTGAATTTTTATACAACAGAGGTGAGACAAGCCATATTTGAAAGATTCCTCTGAAACAATGTAAGCTTCAGAGAAAGTAGTGCTGCTGGCTACAAGATTAGAAAAGACCTTGTCTGCTAACTCTACAGGAAACCACGAAGTACCCCTTCTGTTGACAGGAATATCTAAGAACCACTGGTTTCCCAAAAACAATTAGAAAACCTCAGAACTGTTACAATAATCAACCTGGATGAGTGCTACTTTATTTTGCGAATGGTTCTGTTCCATTTCCATTCTTGAATCAAAAAATTATCAAAAGGCATAGAGAAAGAAAGCAGTAAGGTGATAGTAATTCTGCACTGTTGATGCAGAAGATGGACGTATCAAAACACTCTCCCTGCCACCAAAGGTGGCAAGTGGACCAATCGGTTATCGAAACTATGAGGCGATATTACAGAAGAAATTTTTGAGAAAGCGTTTGATAGAAGATGGAAATGGGGAAGGAATTGCGGCTCATCATAAAAAAACCGAAATTAAAAGACTGCTCTTACGCTGTGGAGGAAATAAGGAATTCGGTGAACCTAACCTCATTAAAAAGAGCTTGAAATAAACAGAAATGCATTTGAACGAAAAGTGATGTACAAAAGGCAGAGCTGAAAAGAAGAAATGTGAAATGCAAGAAGAAAGGGAAGAGATAGAAGACGAAATATCACTTGAGCAATAAGAATGGTCCTTTTGAAAATTCCTGAACGTTTCGACTGCAGTGCAGGGGATATAGGTGAGTTACATTTTTGTGGTTCCTCGAACTCTGGATTCCAAATTCTCATTGACGATTACACCATTAAAAGTGTGAGAGAAGAAAATGATGCCCAGGAGAATGACATTTTCACTGAAACAGAAGCGGGACCATCAGCTGGTGAGCCATTTGACTGACTTGACACTGCGCTAACATGGATAGCGGGGCTGCGTGTGACCGCACGCAGTTGCTCGCCGTCAATCAGATGCGAGGCTTGGCTGCACAAAAACGGTTAAAGACAGCAGAACAACTGAGTCAGACCGGTATGTTCAAGAGCTGACGCTGTATTGCAAGTACGGTACTCTACAAAACCTAAAAAACATTGATTTGTAATCATTAAATTATTATTACAATGGTATGTATACACAAAATTAACATTTTTTTAAAAAAAAAAGAATTGAACAATTCCCATGGTTTATCCAATTTTCTGGATACCTGATTATCCAGATCAGATCCGGTCCCGAGTCATCTGGGTCATAAGAGTTCTATACCTCAACTAGATTCAAATTATTATTTGCAATAATTGTTATCGATTACATTTTCCTGCTGGAATTTTCCCTTCATTCTCCTCTTCCCCATGACATATGCTTTAAGGTTAACAATCACGGCGAAAAATGTGTGGAAAATAGTTCTGATGTAAACACACCGTCAATCCAATTAAACACCACACTTTTTTGTACGGTCTTAAAACTCTTTCCGCATTGAGACTGTGTTGCACAATCAGAATGAAAAATGCACCTGTTGTAACACATGAAATGAAATGAAATGAGCGTGTGGCATCACTGGCTGGGAGGCCCCGTTCAGGGAAGTTCGGCCGCCAAGTGCGCGTCTTACTACATTCGGCGCCGCACTGGGCGACTTGCGCGCCGAGGATGAGTATGAAATGATGATGCGGACAACACAACAACCAGTCCACGAGCGGAGAAAAACTCCAACCCGGCCGCGAATCGAACCCGGGCCCGCTTTCTTGGGTGGCAACCACATTACCACCCAGCTAAAAAGGCGGACAGTGTAGCACAAAAAAGCTAACATCCCCTGGAGAGAGTTTGTGATGTAAAACAAGGGAACTAGCTTTTCGCGATATTGGGCAGCTTCAAAGACTTTTAATTCAAAACATCTTGTACTTGTCATTATTAGTATCCGAGTCGTGTAATACAAAGCTACTGCCTACAGGAAAATTAAAGAGACCTTTGGAGAGAAGAGAACCACTTGTATGAATATCAAGAGCTCAGATGGCAACCCAGTTCTAAGCAAAGAAGGGAAGGCAGAAAGGTGGAAGGAGTATATAGAGGGTTCATACAAGGGCGATGTACTTGAGGACAATATTATGGAAATCGAAGAGGATGTAGATGAAGACGAAATGGGAGATAAGATACTGCGTGAAGAGTTTGACAGAGCACTGAAAGACCTGAGTCGAAACAAGGCCCCGGGAGTAGACAGCATTCCATTAGAACTACTGATGGCCTTGGGAGAGCTAGTCATGACAAAACTCTACCATCTGGTGAGCAAGATGTATGAGACAGGCGAAATACCCTCAGACTTTAAGAAGAATATAATAATTCCAATCCCAAAGAAAGCAGGTGTTGACAGATGTGAAAATTACCGAACTATCAGTTTAATAAGTCACAGCTGCAAAATACTAACGCGAATTCTTTACAGATGAATGGAAAAACTGGTAGAAGCGGACCTCGGGGAAGATCAGTTTTGATTCCGTAGAAATGTTGGAACACGTGAGGCAATACTAACCTTACGACTTATCATAGAGGAAAGATTAAGAAAAGGCAAACCTATGTTTCTAGCATTTGTAGACTTAGAGAAAGCTTTTGACAATGTTAACTGGAATACTCTCTTTCAAATTCTAAAGGTGGCAGGTATAAAATACAGGGAGCGAAAGGCTATTTACAATTTGTACAGAAATCAGATGGTAGTTATAAGAGTCGAGGGGCATGAAAGGGAAGCAGTGGTTGGGAAAGGAGTGAGACAGGGTTGTAGCCTCTCCCCGATGATATTCAATCTGTATATTGAGCAAGCAGTAAAGGAAACAAGAGAAAAATTCGGAGTAGGTATTAAAATTCATGGAGAAGAAGTAAAAACTTTGAGGTTCGCCGATGACATTGTAATTATGTCAGAGACAGCAAAGGACTTGGAAGAGCAGTTGAACGGAATGGACAGTGTCTTGAAAGGAGGATATAAGATGAACATCAACAAAAGCAAAACGAGGATAATGGAATGTAGTCAAATTAAATCGGGTGATGCTGGGGGAATTAGATTAGGAAATGAGACACTTAAAGTAGTAAAGGAGTTTTGCTATTTGGGGTGTAAAATAACTGATGATGGTCGAAGTAGAGATGATATAAAATGTAGACTGACAACGGCAAGGAAATCGTTTCTGAAGAAGAGAAATTTGTTAACATCGAATATAGATTTAAGTGTCAGGAAGTCGTTTCTGAAAGTATTTCTATGGAGTGTAGCCATGTATGGAAGTGAAACATGAACGATAACTAGTTTGGACAAGAAGAGAATAGAAGCTTTCGAAATGTGGTGCTACAGAAGAATGCTGAAGTTAAGGTGGGTAGATCACGTAGCTAATGAGGAGGTATTGAATAGGATTGGGGAGAAGAGAAGTTTGTGGCACAACTTGACTAGAAGAAGGGATCGGTTGGTAGGGCATCTTTTGAGGCATCAAGGGATCACAAATTTAGCATTGGAGGGCAGAATGGAGGGTAAAAATCGTAGAGGGAGACCAAGAGATGAATACACTAAGCAGATTCAGAAGGATGTAGGTTGCAGTAGGTACTGGGAGATGAAGAAGCTTTCACAGGATAGAGTAGCATGGAGAGCTGCATAAAACCAGTCTCAGGACTGAAGACCACAACAAGAACAACATTCTCGTAAAAGTAGCATGACACACGATGTCATGTCGTATAACATGACATACGCCATCATGTCATCCAACACATCACGACATTTGTCATGCCATGCAATACGACACAATGTGTTATTAAAGTATAGGATGCATGATTCCCCAATGTGGTATAGTTCCTACTAGAGATGCAGTCCCAATCTTGGATATTTCTGTTGTAGGTGCCTCCGCCCCCCCCCTCTCCGCCCCCCCCCCCTCCCCCCACCCCACCGAACCCCTTGTAGAAGCACATAAATTCGTCTCTATTTGTTCTTGGACGGGCAATTGAACGTATCTGGTACTATATTGAAAATGTCTTATTAGGTGAGCTCCGTAATAGTAAAACGAGGCTAATGGAATGTAGCCATATTAAACCTGGTAATGTTCAGGGAATTAGATTCAGAAACGACGCACTAAAAGTCGACATAAAAGTTTCTGGATATGTTACCGCGTCATATTGTATACAACTACTGCTGGAGAAAACCTATTAAAATAACGTCCCCTCTCTTTCTTCCTTAAGTTATCAATGAAATGAACTATCTTTTTAAAAACATGACGTAATGGCATGCGCAGTGATCAGTGATATCAAAATATAAGGGACATTGCATAGCGAGAACGCCCTAGTAGTCCCAGAGGATGGACGCTGCAACCGTGGCCGAAACGTTGGTTTTCTCCAGGTTGATTATACAATATGACGCCGTACCACACCCAGAAAACTTTTATGTCGAGGCCGGCCGCTCTGGTCGAGCGGTTTTAGGCGCTTCAGTCCGGAACCACGCCGCTGCTACTGTCACAGGTTCGAATCCTGCCTCGGGCATGGATGTATATGATGTCCTTAGGTTAGTTAGGTTTAAGTAGTTCTAAGTCTAGGGGACTGATGACCTCAATTGTTAAGTCCCATAGTGCTCAGAGCCATTTGAACCATTTTTTTTAAGTCCCATAGTGCTTAGAGCCATTTGAACCATTTTTTTTTATGTCGACTGACTGTGGCCGCGGAAGCATACGCAATTATAAGAGGCACTAAAAGTTATCGATGAAGTTTGTTATTTCGGCAGCAAAATAACTGACCAGGGCTGAAGTAAAGAGGATGTGAAATACACGGTGGCATTAGAAAAAAATGCGATTTTTAAAATGAGGAAAACATTGACATCGATTATAGATTTGAGTGCAAGAGAATATTTTCTGAGTGTAATTGTTTTGAATGTGGCCATATACGGAATTGAAACGTTCATGATTAACAGTTCAGACAAGAAGAAAATGGAAACTTTTGAAATTTGGTGCTACAGAAGAATGCTGAAGATTAGGTGGATAGATTGAATAACTAATAAGGAAGTATTGATCGGAAATAAAATAAATTTATTACCGGGCTTGACTAAACGAAGGGATTCGTTAATGGGACTCATTGTGAGGCATCAAGAATTGTTCAGCATAATAGAGGAAGGAAGCTTAAATGTGTGTGGGAGGGGGGTGGGGAGGGCGGCGGAAGGGGGTAAACAGAGACAAGGACTGGGTTATAGTAAGCAGGTACAGATGCTACTGGCCATTAAAATTGCTACACCAAGAAGAAATGCTGATGATAAACGGGTATTCATTGGACAAATATATTATACTAAGACTGACACGTGATTACTTTTTCACGCAATTTCGGTTCATAGATCCTGAGAAATCAGTACCCCGAACAACCACCTCTGGCCGTAATAACGGCCTTGATACGTCTGGGCATTGAGTCAAACAGAGCTTGGATGGCGTGTACACGTACAACAGCCCATGCAGCTTCAGCACGATACCACAGTTCATCAAGAGTAGTGACTATCGTATTGTTACGAGCCAGTTGCTCGGCCACCATTGACTAGACGTTTCCAATTGGTGAGAGATCTGGAGAATGTGCTGGCCAGGGCAGCAGTCAAACATTTTCTGTATCCAGAAAGGCCCGTACCGCTCCTGGAACATGCGGTCGTGCATTATCCTGCTGAAATGTAGGATCTCGCAGGGATCGAATGAAGGGTGCAGACACGGCTCGTAACACATCTGAAATGTAACGTCCATTGTTCGAAGTGCCGTCAATGCGAACAAGACGTGACTGAGACGTGTAACCAATGGCACCCCATACCATCACGCCGGGTGACACGCCAGTCTGACGATGACGAATACACACTTCCAATGTGCGTTCACCGCGATGTCGCCAAACACGGATGCGACCCTCATGATGCTGTAAACAGAACCTGAATTCATCCGAAAAAATGACGTTTTGCCATTCTTGCACCTAGGTTCGTCGTTTAGTACACCATCGCAGGCGCTCCTGTCTGTGATGCAGCGTGAAGGGTAACCACAGCCACGGTCTCCGAGCTGATAGTCCATGCTGCTGCAAGCGTCGTCGAACTGTTCGTGCAGATGGTTGTTGTCTTGCAAACGTCCCCATTTATTGACTCAGGGATCGAGACGTGGCTGCACGATCCGTTACGGCCATACGGATAAGATGCCTGTCATCTCGACTGCTAGTGATACGAGGCCGTTGGGATCCAGCACGGCGTTCCGTATTACCCTCCTGAACCCACCGATTCCATATTCTGCTAACAGTCATTGGATCTCGACCAACGCGATACGATAAACCGCAATCGCGATAGGCCACAATCCGACCTTTATCAAAGTCGGAAACGTGACGGTACGCATTTCTCCTCCTTACACGAGGCATCACAACAATGTTTCACCAGGCAACGCCGGTCAACTGCTGTTTGTGTATGAGAAATCGGTTGGAAACTTTCCTCATGTCAGCACGTTGTAGGTGTCGCCGCCGACGCCAAACAACCTTGTGTGAATGCTCTGATAAGCTAATAATTTGCATATCACTGCATCTTGTTCCTGTCGGTTAAATTTCGCGTCTGCTGCACGTGATCTTTGTGGTGTAGGAATTTTAATGGCCAGTAGTGTAGTTTTCAGTAGTTATGAAAAGACGAAGAGGCTTGCTGAGGACAGACCAGTTAGAAGAGGTGCAGGAAACCAGGTTTCGGACTGAAGACCACAACAACATGTTGACGCATTTGGAGGTGAGGAAGGCAGTGCTTTAGCAGCTCAGTGGCTGGTAAAGTAGTGTTGCAGAAAACTCACTCTTTCGTCCCTCCCCGCTATCCCACCCGTTGTTGTGGCTCCCTTCGAGCACTTTTTTTTTTTGTTCCGGGAGAGTCGTACGGGGAGCAAAGAACGCAGAAGGGAGCAGCTCGGCCAGCGTTTGTCTTTTACGCGCCTCCGCACATGGCGTTAAACAGCGAGCAGAGGAAAAGACGGTCCGCTTGGATTTCAGCTTTACGGCGAAACGAATCTGCGACCGTGCGGAAGTCGGGGGGATTAAAGCCGTCTCGGATGAATGGGGGGTGTGTGGAGAGTGGCCAGGGCCAGGATTGCGAGGTCGCGATATTCCTACCGGCGGGTGCCGGGGCTCAGGACTTTGGAGTGGGGGGGGGGGAGGGGGGAGGCTCGGACAATGACCCACGAGGCGACCCCTCTGGCCAATACGCCGCCCTAATTCTGCGGACCGCTGGAGTTCTTTAGGCGCCCCTGCGCCGAGGCCCCTGCGTCAGCGCGTGTCTGAATAGAAAGTGAGCCACGGTGCGTGAACCTCACGTGAGAATACGGAAGTGGCTCGGCATTGCAGAGGTGGCGGTATTCGTGGTAGGGATGGGAAAAGCAGACCGGTTACAAATGATACCGGTATTTTGTTTCAGAATAACCTGTATTTCGCGGTATTTGTTTGGTCTCGGTAACAACAGATGTTTTTTTTTATGTTTTACTATTAATCATGTCCGCAGCTCGTGGTCGTGCGGTAGCGTTCTCGCTTCCCGCGCCCGGGTTCCCAGGTTCGATTCCCGGCGGGGTCAGGGACTTTCTCTGCCTCGTGATGGCTGGGTGTTGTGTGCTGTCCTTAGGTTAGGTAGGTTTAAGTAGTTCTAAGTTCTAGGGGACTGATGACCATAGATGTTAAGTCCCATAGTGCTCATAGCCATTTGAACATTTTTTTTTTTCTTTTTTCATGAACGGTATTAAATGCCCACAATATGAGTGTTAGTTACAGCGGGCACGTGGGGAGAAGTTTTCAAATTAGGTTCAGGAATATGGAGCGAGTCGTTATCTTACGACAGCTATAGTGGTGCATTTGTCACTCAGTATCCACAGCTTGCACGTGAAAGACGACTTGAACCAGCCAACTAATAACCAAGAAAAAAAAATCGAGATACCAAATAGCCATAGCAGCGCTGCTAAAATTTTTCGTTTTCAAATGAAACCTTTTTAATAAGTGAGTAGCTTTTACTGTTCAACTTTGTATTGTTCTGAAATATTGCGTTATTGTTCTAAATTCGGAAAGCAATCAGTGCTATTTTAATAAGGATGCCGATAGAACAAACACGTGGCATCACAACTGCTACTGCATTTCTGAGACGATAAGGTCCCATTTACCGTGTGTCGCGGCTTTAGGTAGGCATGTACGTGAGCGGTGCAGTGTCCAAGACTTGAGTCCACCTGGTCTGTACGGCAGTTCCTCGCTGTCGTCGGCGGACATCCTTTTCTCTCATGATATCTTGAGAACCATGGGTGAAGGGTATCAGACGAATGCCATATTCTTTTACTTCCAGAAAGTGTTTGACTCGGTGCCCCACTGTAGACTCCTAATTAAGGTACGAGCATATGGGATTGGTTCCCAAATATTTGAGTGCCTCGAAGACATCTTAAGCAATAGAACCTAGTACGTTGTCCTTGATGGTGTGTGTATGTCAGAGGTGAGGATATCATCTGGAGTGTCCCAGGGAAGTGTGGTAGGTCCGCTGTTGTTTTCTATCAAACATAAGTGATCTTTTTGATAGGGTGGATAGCAATGTGCGGCTGTTTGCTGATGATGCTGTGGTGTACGGGAAGGTGTCGTCGTTGAGTGACTGTAGGAGGATACAAGATGACTTCGACAGGATTTGCGACTGGTGTAAAGAATGGCAGCTACCTCTAAATATAGATAAATGTAAATTAATGCAGATGAATAGGAAAAAGAATCATGTAGTGTTTGAACACTCCATTAGTTGTGTAGCGCTTGACACAGCCACGTCGATTAAATATTTGGGTGTAACATTGCAAAGCGATATGAAGTGGGACAAGCATGTAATGGCAGTTGTGGGAAAGGCAGATAGTCGTCTTCGGTTCATTGGTAGAATTATGGGAAGATGTGGTTCATCTGTAAAGGAGACCGCTTGTAAAACACTAATACGACCTATTCTTGAGTACTGCTCGAGCGTTTGGGATCCCTATCAGGTCGGATTGAGGGAGGACATAGAAGCAATTCAGAGGCGGGTTGCTAGATTTGTTACTGGTAGGTTTGATCATCACGCGAGTGTTACGGAAATGCTTCAGGAACTCGGGTGGGAGTCTCTGGAGGAAAGGAGGCGTTCTTTTCGTGAATCGCTAGTGAGCAAAGTTAGAGAACCAGCATTCGAAGCTGACTGCAGTACAATTTTATTGCCGCCAACTTATATTTCGAGGAAAGACCACAAAGGTAAGATAAGAGAGATTAGGGCTCGTACAGAGGCATATAGGCAGTCATTTTTCCCTCGTTCTGTTTGGGAGTGGAAAGGGAGAGAAGATGCTAGTTGTGGTACGAGGTACCCTCCGCCACCCACCGTATGGTGGATTGCGGAGTATGTACGTAGATATGTAGATATTCCATTGTGGTACCAGCACTGGTCTGGAAGTACTTTTTCGAAGTGACGTAGCAATGAAAACACTGCCTCATTTGCTTCAAAAAATTAAATATTTGTCTGCCATTTCCAATAAATAATAGAAAACGAAGGAAATAGCAACAATAATAAACTGAAAACTTAACGATTCATTCATAATATGCAATCAAAATGGAAAGTAGGTGATCTGCTGCCTGTGTCAACGTAAAATGACTTTATCTGCTTATAGCATTTGAAAAAGGACAGCTTAACACGAGAAACAGTTCTTCAACCCCAATATTCACCCTTCAGCACTGACTACTCCTAATTTCCAAGTAGTGTTATCACGCCCAAGTACAACTTGATTTTCGAGCAGAGTCTTAAAAAATTTGGATCAATAGAAAAATATTGGCGATTTTTTTGTAGTATTCAAACACTTATCACGTTTCGAGGATACCAGCGAACAGTAGATGGGCTTATTTTTCTTTCATTTGCCTAATTTAGTATTCTAATTATGTGTTTCTTGAAACTGAGGGAGTCAAAATTTTTTACTCTTTGTTCGATTTCTACGTTTATAAAAAACGGAAAATCAGTTATTTCAGAAACTGGTTACTTTGAGCGGTTTAACAGTTAGCTTGGTGCGAAAAGAAAAAAAAACGATATAGCCGAAAATCGGTTGTTTCAGCGATAAGCACACTGCTTAGTTCGTGGTAATGCCAGATGTTAGATTTCCCAACACACCGTCGATATGCAGGGCAGATGTCATTGTATTTCATTTAATTTGTACGAATGGAAAGCGTTCTAAGTGCGATTTTTTCAAAAAAATTCTATTGTGTTCGTAGAAATCTGTTGTATGTCTCTAGACTTGTTCCAAGTGTCATATCAAGGAGAAAATGTTGCAAGCGTTTATTACTATAACGTGTGTGGTCATTGTGCCAAACATGCTTCGCTAAGGAGTTCTCTCAGCTAAAGCTACGAACTCATTTCGTGTAATTCCCAAGCGTACAACAGGCCTTTTTTATTTTAAAGGAGCTGCTGAACATCGTTGTCAATGCAGGAATGTAAGATCTCCAAATGCAGAATTATCAAAGTGTTTCATACTCATCCATCTCTTGTAGGTATTGAAAATTCTCACTTTGAAAAAGAAGATTAGGAAACTGTCAGTGTATTGAAAACAAGAAACCCATGGTATACTTGGATGCCATGCCGTACTGTATCTTAAAGACCAACCACGAAATAGAAAGACCAATTAACTACGAACGTTTTTATTCCTCAACAAAACAGAGAGCTTTACAATATGCATCGAAATATCGGATCGCAAGAATGGACTTGTGTAAGTAACAGAGGTCAGTACTGAGAGGTTTTTTTCACGAATTTAAGTTTATTGTTCTTTTGTAAAGAAAAAGTGAAAGGAATGAGAAATGGTTCTTGTTAACCACAGCTGTACTGATTAAAATATTTTTTCTGAATTTCTGTAGTTGTAATATCACAAATGAAACGTAATGTCTCTATTAATAGTAGGTGGAACTAAAACTTACTTATTGGCACTTAGAGCAAGTCAGTTACCTGGAATGGCACTTAGAACGTTCTTGTTGACTACAGTTCTATCAGTTATAATATTTCTGCTGAGTTTCTGTATTTGTATTATCACAAATACGACGTAGTGCCTCTGCATTAATGGTAGTTTGAATAAATACTTAGTTATTGGCACCCAGAACCAGTAAATTTCCGTTAATGGCACTTAGAACATTCTTAAATGAAATATTGATTTTCCATTTTGCCGCATTGTGTTTTGTAATGGTGAGCTGCGCAGCATAATTCTTTGATATCAGAATAGCTTCTCAATTTTTCGGATACAAATAACTTATGTACAAACATAGATATAATCTTTTCTTGATTCTCCAAGAAAATTCTAGATTTGGCAATGGTAAAGTTTTCCACTTCTACTCTTCATTTAGTTCACGTTGTTGTTGTTGTTGTTGTGGTCTTCAGTCCAAATACTGGTTTGATGCAGCTCTCTGTGGTGTCGATAGCTAAGATGCCACGGCGTAGCTGACAGTTAAGTTGGCACTACGACAGACAACGACGACAGTCCCCTCTAGCAGGCGCAGATCAGCTCTACGAACTCCGCTAGAGATTCTACCCATTCGATGAAGAGCAGAAAGCCGGGACAATTCACTTCAGCTTTGCTCTACATACGACGAGTCTCAGCATCGCACCCCATTGCAAGTTATGTAACCATTTATTAACTTGTTTTTTTGCACCAGTAAACCACTCTTACTTACGTACAGTACCGACGTATTTTTCCTGCTCCTGCTCCTGCCCACGAGCCGCCTTCCAGGCGGGATACAAAACTCTCCATGCTACTCTATCCTGTGAAAGCTTCTTCATCTCCCAGTACCTACTGCAACCTACATCCCTCTGAATTTGCTTATTGTATTCATATCTTGGTCTCCCTGTGCGATTTTTAACCCCTAGACTGCCCTCCAATACTAAATTTGTGATCCCTTAATGCCTCAGAGCATGTCCTACCAACCAATCCCTTCTTCTAGTCAAGTTGTGCCACGAACTCCTCTTCTCCCCAGTCCTATTCAGTACTTATGTGATCTACGCATCTAATCTTCAGCATTCTTCTGTGGCACCGCATTTCGAAAGCTTCTATTCTCTTCTTGTCCAAACTATTTATCGTCCATGTTTCACTTCCATACATGGGTACACTCCATACAAATACTTTCAGAAACGACTTCCTCACACTTAAATCTAAACTCGATGTTAACAAATTTCTCTTCTTCAGAAACGCTTTCCTCGCCATTGCCAGTTTACATTTTATATCCTCTCTACTTCGACCATCATCAGTTATTTTGCTCCCCAAATAGCAAAACTCCTTTACTACTTTAAGTGTCTCATTTCCTAATCTAATTCCCGCAGCATCACCTGATTTAATTCGACTACATTCCATTATCCTCGTTTTTCTTTTGTTGATGTTCATCTGATATCCACCTTTAAAGACACTGTCCATTCCGTTCGACTGCTCTTCCAGGTCCTTTGTTGCCTCTGACAGAATTGCAATGTCATTGGCAAACCTCAAAGTTTTTATTTCTTCTCCATGGATTTGAATTCCTACTCCGAATTTTTCTTTTGTTTCCTTTACTGCTTGTTTAATATGCAGATTGAACAACATCGTGGATAGGCTACATCCCTGTGTCACTCCCTTCACAACCACTGCTTCTCCTTCATGCCCCTCGACTGTTATAAATTTAGTTCATATAGTTCTTTAGGCCCCTTTTCCTAAATGAGTATTCGATTCTCTTAAACGGATTATTTAACTTGTTGTTCCCATTTCATTAATTTAGACAATAGCTTACGTTTTACGGATAATAAGTCTATCGTCATAAAAGTGAAATAACATTTTTATGTCACTATCAGCTTATGTCCTATATACTTTTAAACTGACCAAGTGACCAAGCTATTGCCATTCTGTTTCTACTAAATGGGAGTAGAGAAATCACTATTCAAGGTTCTTATTATTCTACTTAATTACTGACTAGCTGGAACTGCTCGCAGGTCCAGATACTGACACACAGATTAACGAATTTAACTGAACGTCCAGTGCTGCTACTCTCGGGAGAGGTATACGAAAATAACTACGCGTTGATCAGAGACGCTTATTTTTCCACCTGCTCTGCATATGACGTGATATTGAACGATTGAAACCATAAAAGGAAGCCTAAACGTATAACTTCATCTTCAAAATTAATGCATTTTCGGGTAAGCAATCAGAAATAAATTACATATAAACTTGTTACAGTATTTAGACGTTAAAGGAAACTCTAACAAGACATTTTGCGTAATATTTACCGGGAATAAAAACAAGATCAACTGAAGATGACACATAGTTGTCGAAACATGTTGTGGTAAGGACCAAAAAAAATGGAAGAAAAAGTATCTTGCAGAGGTCATAGTCTTAAGTTATCCAAGTTTATATGTTGATAATTTTAAACAAAATTAATATTTTAAAAAGGTGATACCATTAATTTTACGACGAAAAATTGGGCATTGTGGCTGTGGGGTCCCCGATACTACGAGTACGAATAAATCGCCACTAATTACAATCTCTAGCTTCCCGTATGGTTTTGGACCTCTACAGCTCTGATACTACCATATACGTAATTCCATGATGTCTTTAACACATGCCTTATCGTACTGTCCATCTACTTGTTTTTTTTTCTAAATATTCCCTTCCACGCTACTTCTCCGAGGATACTCATTTCCTATCGCTCCACTTAGCTGTCAGCATTCTTCTGTAAGACCGCATCTCATGCACATCCACTCTCTTCATTTTAGGTTTTCCCATAGTCCATGATTCAGTTCGATACAACACTTTAAGACAGACGTATAGTCTCAGAAACGTTTTTCTTATATTTGCCTCTAACAAACGTCTTTTTGGTACCATGTTTTGGCTGTGCTAAGCTGCTTCTTACATCCTCCTGGCTTTGCTAGTCAGGTGCAAATTTTATTTCCAAATGGTTCAAATGGCTCTGAGCACTATGGGACTCAACTGCTGAGGTCATTAGTCCCCTAGAACTTAGAACTAGTTAAACCTAACTAACCTAAGGACATCACAAACATCCATGCCCGAGGCAGGATTCGAACCTGCGACCGTAGCGGTCTTGCGGTTCCAGACTGCAGCGCCCTTAACCGCACGGCCACTTCGGCCGGCTTTATTTCCAAGGAACCGAATTTCTTTCATTTCGTCCCCCATTGTAATGTTGATTTTTCGCGGTTTCCCACTCCACGGGAAGAATTATGTCGCTCCCCCGCGCTCTTTGACAAGGGATTTCTCAGAATAAAGGCGA
This sequence comes from Schistocerca serialis cubense, assembly GCF_023864345.2. Taxonomy (NCBI): domain Eukaryota; kingdom Metazoa; phylum Arthropoda; class Insecta; order Orthoptera; family Acrididae; genus Schistocerca; species Schistocerca serialis. Next base: position 1,145,351,769 of record NC_064639.1, on the reverse strand, counting down.
TTCCTTATACCGGAAGTCTTCGGTCTTCATTGCAGAGGACAGCAATGTCATCACGGACTTAAACCATTTATATTCTGTCACAAGGAATATTAATTTCATTCCTGAATTTTTCTTTTAATTTCGCCACTACGTTTTCGATTTACAAGCTCGTTCTGTGTTACCAACTCTGTCTTACAATCTTTTTAATTCTAGCCTGTGTTTCTTGGTATTCAGTTCTTCTCGTTCCTTCTTGGCTCTAGTATTGTACTGTTGATTCTTCCTCTATCCCTATAGTTTCATGTGATAATTTCAAATTTGTAGCGTGAGGTTTAGATGGAGTGCGGTTTCGGCGGGGTGTTACTGACAAACACAGAAAACTCTATTATAAACAAAAGATTCCTTGTGACCCGAATAAACTTGAAGAGGGGTTGAACAACTAAAAATATCTTCTTGAAATAATAATGAGAATTAATACAACACAATTCACTGTGGCCTCACATTGGCAAATCAAATAACGATGTAACATTCTACAGTATACGGCATTTGGCCTTTAGTTACGACAATGCTAACTTGTAATACTAGTAAATATTCACGTATAATAGAAAATTGAGTAAAATCGCTGCTAACTACTTCTTGCTTTGCTGCAGATAACTGCCCCCAATCACCAAAACACCAGTTATCAATATGCTACACAACTGTCCGCCCTTACGTCTAAGTGATCACCACGTACATACATAAAGAATTCTTTTATACATGCGAGTATAGCAGTACACAATACACATGAATGAATCACCGGTTCAACAACAAGAACCGTACAGAATCAACATAAATACCACGTAGTGCAGAATACTTTATATTGCAATTAACTTCTGCACGATCATGCTCTCTGAACTTAGAGATATGAACCGGCTTGCTTTATACCACATTATTCACTTTAGGACGCCCCTAAATCAGTACGCAATACTCACTTATCATGGCCCCAAGTGCAAGCCGTAACTCGATGTTCACAACTTCCGGCCGAAGCGAGATAACATTGACCTCAGTTAATGAAATTCTGGATATAATATTGCGACTTGAAAATAAGAGCACCAGGATACCAATACTAACTTATAAGCACTGTTACTGCGCTTTTTGCAATACGCAAAGCCATTCCTCTCCCTGCTGCCATACGGTGTGTGCGACCGCAGTAAGTGGAACCCACTCCAACAGGTTGTTGTCCACACGCCAGCGCCACTCGTGTTGACCATGTCTGTCCGGAGTCGACGAACATTCCAACTCAGTGAGGGTCTTGAACTTGGCTTCCAGCAGAACTGCTTTCTTCGGTGCCTCTCGTCGTAATGTGTAACAGGCAGACATCTACCCAGGCCATCACTCAGGAATTCCAAACTGCATCAGGATCCATTGCAAGTACTATGACAGTTAGTTGGGAGGTGAGAACTTGGATTTCATGGTCGGGCGGCTGCTCATAAGCCACACATCACGCCGGTAAATGCCAAAAGACGCCTCCCCTGGTGCTAGGAGCGTAAATATTGGACGACGTAACAGCGGAAAATGTTGTGTGGAGAGGGGGTACAATATGGCGATCCGATGGCAAGCTGTGGGTATGGCGAATGTCCTGTGCACGTCATCTGGCAGCGTGTGTAGTGCCAACAGTAAAATTCGGTGGCTGTGGTGTTATGGTGTGGTCGTGTTTTTCATGGTTGGGAGCTTGCACCCCTTGTTGTTTTGCGTGACACTATCACAGCACATGCGTACATTGATGTTTTAAGCACATTCTTGCTTCCCACTGTTGAAGAGCAATTCGGGGATGGCGATTGCACATTTGACCACGATCGAGCACCTGTTGATAATGTAGGGCTTGTGGCGGAGCGGTTAAGCGACAATAACGTCCCTGTAATGGACTGGCCTACACAGAGTCCTGACCTGAATCCTATTGAACACCTTTGGGATGTTTTGGAACGCCAACTTCGTGCCAGGCCACACCGACCGACACCGATACCGCTCCTCACTGCAGCACTCCGTGAAGAATGGGCTGCCATTCCCCAAGAAACCTTCCAGCAGATGATTTAACGTATGCCTGAGAGAGTGTCAATTGTCATCATGGCTAAAGATGGGCCAACACCATACTGAATTTCAGCATTACCGATGGAGTGCGCCACGAAGTTGTAAGTCATTTTCAGCCAGGTGTCTGGATACTTTGAATCACACAGTGTACATTGACTGACCCAAGACGTGATGCACTGAGAATGATAGGAAGGTACGAAGTGACAGTTCACAGATTGACAGGGTATGCGATGATATTCCAGTGATTACAATGTCGAGTGAAATTGACAAAGAACTCAGCAATATGATCCTACTTACCATCATGCGGTTCTCTCTCTCTGGCCTGCATGCACACGCTGGTTCAGTTGGGAAAGGTGTCATACAGCCGTTGTATCTCTGCTGCTGAGGCAAGCTCGCCCACACCTGTTGTAACTAGTTCTTGAGATCCTGTACACTGGCACAGGTACAGAGATTACGTCCGAGCCGACCATGGCCACCTAGCCCGCTAAACACAATGCCAGCCCATTCATGGGTAATCCACGCTTTCCAATCATAGCACCGTTGCAAACTCAGCAATTTGCGCTGAGGTTTTAACGACAGCTTTTGCACGTGACGATCGTGTCACATAGAGTGCTGGTACACTCCAAACATTGGTGCCGGAAGACAGAGTAAGTTACAGGGAGATCACCACATGTTTTTGGGTGGCAGGCGTAGTTTTGAAGGGGTTACAGTGTGGCTGGTGCCCAATACGACAGTCATCGCTTTCACTAATCAGACGTGGTGGACAGAAACTTTGACTATTAAGCCTGCCCTGGCGTCCCCATGATGCCCAAAACGGGACCACTGTGACATTCTTTTTCTTCTTTCATCATGGTCTAGGTCATAGACTTGTTGTGTCTTCTAAGTACCAGCCGTACTTTTCTTGGTCTACCTACTGATCGTGTACCTAAAGTTTTAAATTTTAAAGATTGTTTGGTAGTCTCGAATCTGACATTCTTTGTGTACCAAATATCCAAAGCTCTGCTCCTATGTCTCGTTTCGTAGTTTACTTAATCTTGTACCACCCTCAACTCCTCTTAGGGATTCAATTTCTGCCACTTGGTATCTACTTTCTGCCTTTTCAGTAGTTGTCCACGTTTCGCTTCCAAAAGCAATGTGGGGTGTCTATTACTTTATAAAACTTTATTTTTGTGTCTTTTCTCGATTTATTTCTGAATGTTCTCTTGATTGTTTCTTATATAATTCGATATTGCTAGAGTTTGTTTTCAGTATCGATTTCACTCTGGTAGCTCATAATATTTCCAAGGTAACTCAAGTGACCAACTTGTACAGTGGGTGTGTTTCTTATTATGCTCTCAGTTCTCGGCAGTTTTGTCCCTTTGGAAGTCACCGTTTTTTACTGCGGAATTCATATTTTTATATTGTATTCTTCAGAAATCTAGTTCAGTCTATAGATGGACCTCGTATTAAAAAATATTTATGTTGTAATCTCAATCCCGGGTCACTTTGTTGTTTCCATGTTTCAATCGCATCATCAAAGCATTTACTGAAAAGTGTGGGTGACACTCTTGTCAAACCCCTTCGTTTATTGCTATCTTCTGATACCGCATGGTTAGTCTTTATTCAAACTTTTGTACGTTTACATAGGATTTCTATCAACTTGATTAGCTACGGACGATATCCATTCCTGTGTAATATGTTCCATAATATCTTCCCGTCTACATGGTCGAAATGGGCTTTCCCTAATCCTATAAAGGCGATGTATGTTTCTCTATTGAACTCTCTTTGTTTTTCTGAGATTTATTTAAGTATGAAAACATTATCAGTGCAGGATCTTGCTTTTATGAAACCATTTTGTTATTCAGATAATAAATTTCGGCGATAATTTGCACACCTTGATTTATTACTCGGCGTAAAGCTTATAAGCTGCGTCCGCTAATGCTATTCCATGAAAATTGTTGCATTCATTTACTTTTCCTTTTTTAAAGATATGTGAAGCTGTCCATCGTTTTGGGATTTGATGTCTTTGCCAACACATATTACGTAAATCAAGAAGTTTAAGTTGTAATAATGATCCCCAGTGTTTACGTAAGTCGGCATTTATGCCGTTGGAGCCTGCTGCTTTCTGGTTTCATTACTTTTTTTTTTTTAAGGGTCGTGTTTATTTCTTGGATCATTTAGAGATAGGCGTCATATGGTTCATCCGTTGTAAGGGGTCTTCCCCTACAGCTAGGTGTTTATTGCACCAGAGCTGTTTATAATGTGCACTCCATTTTTATTCTGATTCATATTTAACTTTATCTCTTTTTCTGTTTAATTTCAACGCTTCATCCTGTAAGATACGGACTGCCTTCCATGGCTGTCATGTTCAACTCTGCTCACAAATTTACTCCAGGATTCTTTATTCGGTTTGTTGACAGTGATTTGTACTTTATTTTTTTTATCTTTATATTCTTGTTTCGCAGATTGTGTTTTCCTCTGTGATATATGTGACAAGGTCGTTTTCTTTCCTAGACTGCTTTTGCGATGTCTTCGCTCCATACTCTGAGTTCCTTCTTCTTTTCTGATTCTCTTTTCCTACTGACTCCTTTGCGGTCTGTTCAATACACTTTTTTTAATATTTACTTATTCGATTCCCAAACTTATGTCTGTCTGAATTGGACAAAGATTTGCTGTAGATATTTTATGCTCTCATCCTGTAATAGGTACACTGCAAAACCTTCTTCCTTCTTGTCTCAACTCTGTTTTTTTCCATCCAGAGAGCATAGCTATTTTTGCTACTGGTATGTAGAGATCCTATGAAATGTCGCAACCTCTGAAAACACAAACACCCTGAACTTGCATTCATATTTTAATGTTTGCCATCGCATAATCTGTTGCTGATCTGTGTCCTCGCCCTCTAAAGAAAAGAAAAGTAGTACTTCTCAGTCCATTACTTGAGGAAAAATATATAAAAGGTAGTCCATTATCATTTATCTGAATACTGAATAACTGGACCAGACGGCCAAAAGCATAACGCTGTCTCAGACGAGTACGCAGCTTCTCCATGTCCTTCACAGTGATCAGTCAACATCCGTCACTATTCACTCCCTTTTTTAAATACTACAAGGCGTGGTAACAATACTAAACATCAACACTGTGCCCTGGCTGCCGTTTTATGAGTCACAGAGAATTGCATCTCCAGCTATTTACAAACTTGCCGTTGGTGTGTAAGCGTGCGAAGTTACATTGTTAACCGACCATATCCCCTGGTTGCTTCACCTTTTACGTCAGTCAGTGTATGTTGCATTTTGTTAAATCTTGTATACACTACTGGGAAAAAATGCACTACCCCCAAGCACAACGGCACTTCATTGACAGGTGATGTAGCAGGTCTTTCATCACTGTAAAACTATATGAACAGAAATTCAGATCTAATGAAACACAGTAAAGTGCGTCCAGGCAGTCGTATTCTCACATGCATACTATCAGAAAGGAGCCGAATGACATCAGCCTATAAGTTCTCCCAAGAATCTTGCTCCTTTTGCTGCAAATCGATAATGAACCGAGCAGGCCAGGGCAGGCAGCTTACACCGCGAAGAGCACGTTACGTGACAGCAGGAGACAACATCTTGTGCAATTCTGCGGGCGCTAGTTACTCTGTATTAACACCAAATATGACCCAAGTTACAACTCATGGCGCAAACACAATGAAGTCTTGGATGGGACCTCCGTGTTGTGGGCGAACGCGCTCTGGAATAGACAGCTCACCAGGCCAATGCCAGACACGTGAACGAACATCACTGGCATACAGATAGAAACCGTTCTCATCACTGACGACAGCAAAGCGCCATTCCAATCTCCAGTCGACTCTTCCACGACATCAAAGTAGCTGTGCTTGGTGGCGTGATGTGTCAGTGGTAGCCTGCCCAGAGGCACACGTGATCTTAGTCCTGCTAGAAACACAAGTTTCACAACTATCCCTGATGACAGCAGGTGCAACATGTGGCCTGATACCATTCCTGGATGATATTTGGTCGGTCGTTGCTGCTCGCCAAGTGCTTCGTCCTTAACGTGCATCTGTACTACGCATACATCCAGAACCCGGTGTGCGGATGTAAGAATGTTCGACAGACCAGTGCTAAACACCGACACACAACCGACATATTGCGACGAGCATATACAGTTGTCCATCGGTACTTCCACCCCTCCAGGCCCACAATTCAGTCCCCATCGAATGAGTGAAGCTGTTCAACAGTAGTACTCGGCAGTGGGACATGGCTGTACCCTAGAATGAAAGTTATAAACGTTGTCCACCTCTAAACGAAGCACATTTAGTACCTCATCATCATCTCCTTCGAAGGATTAAGCGTTGTAATCACCTGTTCCGGTCTCTATCACCTATTCATCCACCTGTTGCGAGGTCTAACAAGTTCTCTCTTTCCAGCCGGCCGGTAACTCATTATCTTTTTCAGCACTCTGTTTTAAGTTATTCATCAACATGATCTTCTCTTCCATCTTTTCATCAACATAAAAGATTACTAAATCTGACATTATTGTTTCATTCTTTTTTCATCCACTTTATCACAGCGTATTACATATCTCACGAACTTCGTCTCTGCTGCTCGTATAAGTAATTTTTCTTTTTTCGTTACTGTCCATGATTCGGAACCATAGAAGAGAAGGTATAGGCATAACTTTATATAATTTCATTTGTGTCTCTTTTCTTGTTTTTTCCCCCAAAGTTCTTCCAATTGTTCCTCAGATAGCGTGATATTTATTAACCTTCTTCTCAATGTCTTTGTCACAGTTAAAACTAATATAACATGCTGAAAAATTGAAGTGGACACTCGTTCCAAAATTGTCTCATTTATTATTACCTCCGATTTTACTGCTTTACTTTAAAGCCATTATCTTCTACTAACAGTTATAACTAAATGGTAAACAATTACGTTGTTGCTCAAATCTACCTAGTGAAGTTTGTAAGTTGTTTTCTATTTCTTGTATAATTATCTCATCATCAGCATATATTGTATGGGACGCTAGATCCTGTTTTAATTCCCAAGTGTAGTTCATCTTTCCACGTCGTCAATATATATATTACATAAAGTGACTATAGACTGCAACCCTTGTCGAAGATATTCATTTATTAAAATTTCATCAGAAATTTTCGAACCTGAACTTATAAATATTTTTGTATTTACATACGGACTCATTACAATGTTAATAACATGTTTAGGGAAACTTTTTATTTCCAATAATTGTCTCAGAAGGGATCTTTTTACGGTATCAAAGACTTTCTCAAAATCTATAAATGCTAAACGTGTTTCTAAGCCGATTTTCTCGACGTTTCTCAATAATCTGTCTTACCATCTTTATTACCGGTACACGAACGTCCTTGATTGTTCCCCTCAGATTATTGTATCAGTTTAAGAATTTTCCCATAAATTTTATATCCTGCATTTAGTAAACTTATTCCTCTATAATTTCCTATGTCTTTCCTATTTCCTACTTTACGTGTAGAATTTAGCTGTGTTCGAGTCTTCAGGTACAGAATAGTTTTTCCAACATATATTTAAAAAATGGAGGAAGCAAGGCCGCAAAATGGTTCCCCCCACATTTGATTAATTCAGCATTAATGCCACCTAGGTCAGTAGTTTTCATGTTTTTGTAATATTTAAGGCTGCTTTTAATTCTCTTATGTCTATTTGATCTACATAACTATTGTCAATTTTTATAGAATAACTTTCTTCACTATCTTCATCACATCACAAATTTTTGTCACAGTATAGATTTTGATCTTCTGTTATTATATTAGTGTTTGTAGCAGCTTCCACTGCAGTATTGTTATGGTTCTTAAGTTTGAATGCTATACTCTGTCTTCCATGAATGTCTTGTTCAGTATTAGCAATGAATCTCTCCCAGAATTCGATATGGTATCGTTTTATTAAATAGTTTGCTTTATGTTTTTTTCTGATTATATATTTCCAGGGTTCAATTTGTTCATGTGTGTAAAAATGTATTATCAGGATTTGATTTTTGTTTCTCTATTCCGTATTTTGAGACCCCTTTTCCGGTTTGATACTTTACTTTTCCTTACTACCGGTACCTCACTGGCTACTTTCTTCTTCAATATTGTCTTTGGTTCCAACCATCTGCAATTCCTGAGTGAGTCTTTGTCGATGTAAGTTCCCTATGCGATGTACCATCTGACATTCGGTTAAATATCATCCATACAATTCCGAAGACCCCAAGAGCTGACAAGTGCGAGAATTATCGCACTGTCAACTTTTAACATTTTTAACTGTTCGGATAATAAGTTGCCGTCTCTTTATCTAAGAATAGATGACGAATGCAGCTAGCCGCTATCTCTGTGTAATGTCTTGTCTGTATAGACGTGTATCTGTTGCCCTTAAGATCCCTTCACCTTCACACATAAATCTATACAGAAAAGTAAGGCCCTCCCAGTTCTTGGCTGATCCGTGATAAGACAGGCGAAAAATTAGACTAATGGGGGATTATTAGTATTATCTCTATGTTCATTCACTCTCTCTCTTTCTCTCCTTTATCTATGTACGGTTTTTAATATAGTATTTCATTACGTGAAATCATCCAAATAAAATCTTTGGTGAAGTCTTTCGTCTTGGTAATCAGCGGCTGGCTTGCTGTAAGAGATCTTTACATTTATTATTACTGTCAAACACTGCAGTCAGTCAAGAGAATCAATCGTTTGGACAATTTGTTCCTTTTACGAAAGATTACGAATTCCAGTTGTGTACGAAGCCTTTTTGGACGATTTAACACAGACTCAGTGATTGCAAGCTCTCTTCGACACAGCTGAAACTTCCTCACTAATTACAGAGCCAACGTGATCAACAAATGATTCTGAAAAAAACTCATCAGTTCATTCACTCCAGAACAAAAAAGGCACAAACCTTATTTATGGAGAAAAACGTGTATTAAATCCATCTCCATTACATGTCCAGATCTCCGGTGATTCCACGCCTTAATTATTTTCCTTTTACAATCTCTTACTCTTCAAAACAAACCGCTAGCGGCACAAATGTTGATTGGCTCGCTTTAGCGAGAAAAAAAGCAGAATATGTATCTCTCAGAAACACGTCAATCCCTCAACAGATACTCCAGAAGCTGTCCTATACCCTCTAACAACCATGGAGAATGCATATATGCATCTTTGTTATTTCAAAGAATAAACGCACTAGAAAATACTTTGGCGTCGACGAGCTGTCGCTGCATATATTACGAGAAAATCAGATCAGATAACTTTTCCAAAGTGAATGAATGTGGATGGTTTGACTGAAAATGATTAATTGGTGCGTGGTAGAGGGTATTTGCTTTGGGACATTACAAATTTAACAGATTATGCATCAAAGTTGCTAACAGGAACAATGGAAAAGAAAATTGAGGATGCGCTAGATGACGATCAGGTTGGCTTTAGGAAAGGCAATTCTGACTTTGCGATTGGTAATGGAAGCAAGACTAAACAAAAATCAAGACACATCAAAAAGATTTGTAGATGTGTAAAAAGCGTTCGACAATGTCAAATGCTGCAAGATATTCGAAATTCTAAGAAAAATATAGCTAAGCTTTAGGGAAAGGTGGGTAATATGCAATATATAAGAGAGCTAAGAGGGTAAAATAATAGAGGAAGACAAGAATGAAGGTTTCGTATTAGAAAGAGTCTAATACTAGGGTTTTGACTTTCGCCCCTACTGTTCATTGTATTCGTCGAGGAATCAATGAAGGCAATAAGAGAAAGGTTCAAAGTAAACCCTACCAATCATAAGTTTCGCTGGTGACACTGGTGTCTTCGTTGAAATTGAAGAAGAATTACAGGATCTGGTGAATGGAATGAACAGTATAATGAGTACAGAATATGGACTGAGACTAAATCGAAGAAGAAAGTAATGAGAAGTAGCGGAAATGAGGACAACGATGGACTTAATATCAAGACTGGCGATCACGAAGTAGATGAAGTTGAAAAATTCTGAAACTTGCTGGCAGATTAGAACTGTGTGCGAGCCGAGACTGGAACTGCCAGGAACTTTCAAATCAGAGCACACTCCACTGCAGAGTGGAAATTTCATTTTTGAGAAATTCTGATTCCTAGGCAGCAAAAACCCATAACGGACAGAGTGAGTAGGACATAAAAAGCAGATTAATGCTGACGTAAAGGGCGCTCCTGGCCAAGAGAAGTGAACTAGTATCAAGAACAGGCTGCAGTTTGAGGAATAATTTTCTGAAATTGCACGTCTGGAGGACAGCATTGTAAGGCAGTAAAAGATGAATTGCGGTAAAAGCGGAAAAGAAAAGAATGGAAGATTTTTGATGTGGTGATAGACAAGAATGTTGAAAATTATGTACACTGATAACATAAGAAATGAAGTGGCCCTCCATAGAATCGATGAGGAAAGGAATACATGAAAACCACTGGCAGGAAGAAAGCTTCCATAGTGACAGAGGGAGCTGAAGTGAGTAAAAACTCTAGAGGAAGATAGAGACTGGAATAGATCCAGCAGATAATAGAGAGCGTAGGTAGCAAGCGCTACTCTGAGATGAGAAGGTTGGCCCAGGAGAGAAATGCGTGGCGGGCCAAACCAAACGATTTAGAAAACTGATGACTCAAAAAACAGAACAAACGGTTCTAACCACAGATAGGTGCCTCGGGAACTCTACGACATGCAAACGGGCCTTCATCAGTCGTATACAGACAGAACTTACTCTTATCACTAACGACAAGACAGCGCTGTTCCACTCAGGAATCGAGCCAGGACATCAGGGAGGCAGTGTTTGGCGGTTTCGTGGTGACTATTGTAGCCCAAGTCCGCCCAGTTGGCCGTGCGGGATGGAGTGCCGGTCCCAGCATGAATCCGCCCGGCAGATTAGTGTCGAGGTCTGGTGAGCCGGCCAGCCTGCGGATGGCTTTTAGGTGGTTTTCCATTTGCCTCGGCGAATGCGGGCTTGTTCCCCTTATTCCACCTCAGCTACACTATGTCGGCGATTGCTGCGCAAAAAATTTCTCCACGTACGCGTACACCACCATTACTCTACCGCGCGAACATAGGGGTTACTTTCGTCTGGTGTGAGACGTTCCCTGGGGGGTCTACCGGGGGCCGAATCGCACAATAACCCTGGGTTCAGTGTGGGGCGGTGGAGGGGTGAAGTGGACTGCGACAGTCGTCGTGGGGTTGAGGACCACTGCGGCTGCGGCGGGGACAGAGCCTCTCCGTCGTTTCTAGGTCCCCGGTTAACATAACATAACATAACACTGTAGCCAAGCCAGAGGCACATGTGGTTTTAGTTGTACTGCAAGGAGACGGTTCCCAATGACCCTAGGTGGCGCAGCAGTGTAATATGTGCCCCGATTTAGTTCCTAGATGGTGTTCGCTCGACCACTTCTGGAATCACAATGCATGAATCTTTACGTGTGCCTATACTACGCATACGTCCAGAACCCGGTCTACGGGTGAGCGAACGTCCCAGAGACCACTGGTGAAAGCATCTGTAGCTTTCTGTCAATGTGTCCATTCACCTTACTGCGGTCCCAAAATGAGGCTCTATTCAAATCTCTGAAGCTGTTCAGTAGGAGCAGGTACTCGCCGGTGGGGCACGGTTGTAGCCTGACATGAATGTTTCTGAGCCGTGGCAGGACTTGTACTTTGGTTAGGCACTATCGGTTCCCTCTGGCAGAAGTTGGTATTAGGAGCCTGGGCCGGCTCAGGATATAGCGGGCAGTAGGGAGTGGAAAGGGGCAACAATGTTGGGCACGGCAAGCGGAAGTGCGCGTATTAGTGAGACGTTGGAGAGACGACAGCGAGCACGGTGTGCCGAGGTGGAAGCGTGCCGGGCCCATAATTCAGAGGTCCTTGGATCTAAATCACGCTCTGCTACCATTGGCACATCATTTCTAATTTTTGACCCATACAGTGACCATTTCATTTCAACATATTTATTTGCATCATAGATAAATCATTAAGAGAACTACGATCTTAAATCAGATAATAATTTCTTTAATAAACGCCATTCAGGCAAACGTTACAAACTGCTTGTTATATAAAACCACAAATGAATTAATCTCTTTAACAACATTTAAAAACCCGCCACTCAGGCCAAGTAAATCATTTAAAATAAAGTTTATATCAGTTAACCAGGAAATCAATTATTATTTTCACACAGATCGGAAACCGCCTCTCCCGGGCGAGATATTACTAAACAACTTTACAAGACAGTTTGATCAGTAATAACCCAATAATTTCCTCATCAAAATTGACATACGCCACTAACTCTGAATTGCACCACAATTTCAGAAAACGGCTTCAGTTAAGACACATTCTTCTATAACTCCTTCAAAATTCTTAAGACAAATATTTAAAACATTTAACCCGGGCAACCTTGCAGAGCCATCACAAGTTTTAGAAAACTGCAGCTTGCACAATAACTGAGGTGCGAGATTGTGAGGCCGCTACTTCGCCACGAACGTTGCAGCCGACTGAGTACTTATCTTCGAATTAAGATGTAGACTCCGTTTGTACTTCCACCCCGTTCAGAACACCGAAATCGGAAGCGAACAGCACACGCGAGCTCAGGCGAAGTCCACCGCCCATACGCCCGCTAGTAATTTAAAAGGGGAGGCTCTGCACTTCGGTGGCCCACTGCTTCCGATCTCTGAAACATAAATCAGAAGCGACAACAGGGAACCTTCCTTAACCTTAATACTCAAACTTATAGAGAAAACTATTTAGATGAAATTGACAAAAACTGATTTCATTTCTTTAAGCAGAACCACGTACACGAATGATGCAAACGGCTCTGGCTCATTAAAAACCAAGCATCGCATGGAGCGCCTCATGTGGGCCTGTAAGGTACCACACGGCAATCTTTAGACACGGGATATAGATCGTTCGGTAAGGCTGCGCACACGTATCAATGTTTTAGACATTTGCCAGCTGAAATAAGAAAAATACTATTAAGGGGCGAAGCACATACTTAATAAGAGGCATGAAATATCACATCACAGTCCTTGCAACCCTTTGCTGCCTCAATAGCAATCATCATCATATTTTACTAATAGTTGGTAGGACTTGAATTACCTAACTTGATGCCAGCTGCTGGATCGATGTAGCGAAGACACCAGAGGTTGCTTAATCCGATAGTAATGGCGTGTCCCTTCACGGAAGAGAGCACATTCATAGCTTCACCAGGTTGTCAGGAAGCCAAAGTGCCGGCCGGCTGTTACTGACCCCAGAACGATCAAACGCTAACTGCCGCCCGTACTCGGGCACACCGTGGTGGCTGCCGTGAGCAACGTCACGCTAATACGCGCACTTCCGCTTGCCGTGCCCAACTTTCTTGCCCCTTTCCACTCCCTACTGCCCGCTATATCCTGAGCCGGCCCAGGCTCCAAATACCAACTTCTGCCAGAGGGAACCGATGGTGCCTAACCAACGATAGCCCTGGAACTAGTCCCGCCAGCCACAGCTCAGTTTCAAACACTATTCACTTCTAAACTGAGAACAGGTACGGCATGCGAAGTCAAAAACAGAGGGTCCACAGATAGACCTACCGAGCGCCTTCTGGTGACCGTGAAAAGCCCTCAGAATGCACGTATTATTGCCAAGTTCAAAAATGGTTCAAATGGCTCTGAGCACTTTCGGACTTAACATCTATGGTCATCAGTCCCCTAGAACTTAGAACTACTTAAACCAATTTACCTAAAGACAGCACACAACACCCAGTCATCACGAGGCAGAGAAAATCCCTGACCCCGCCGGGAATCGAACCCGGGAACCCGGGCGCGGGACCACGAGCTGCAGACTATTGCCAAGTGCCGCTGAATACAGTCTTGGAGAGTGTTTTTCTTTTCTTTTTTTTCCTTCAGTGTATTTGTGTAGCTTCTGAAGAAGTCATTCACAGTAAGAGGCGAAAAGCACACCGTCTTCAGGCCACGAGTGGCCTACCATGACCATATGACCGCCGTGTCACCCGCAGCAGAGGATATGGATAGGAGGGGCGTGGGGTCAGCACACCGCTGTCCAGGTCGTTATGATGGTGTTCTTGGCCGAAGCCGTTACAATTCGGTCGAGTAGCTCCTCAATTGGCATCACGAGGCTGAGTGCACACCGAAAAATAGCGACAGCGCATGGCGGCTGGATGCTCACCCGTCCAAGTTCCGACCACGCCCAACAGCGCTTAACTTCGGTGATCTCACGGGAACCGGTGTATCCACTGCGACAAGGCCGTTGCCGCAAGAGACGAAAACGGGACAGGAAATGTTCCAGAGACAACAACAAGAAATCGCAGTAAGCCAGTTGTCAGCAAGCCTGCATAATCCTTGCGTGGTAACCTTCGTCTTCGTGGTTCTTAAGCCCTTCGGGACGAGTGCTCCAGCACGGTGGCAGGAGGCTGCGGCAGCGGGAGATATCCCTGGACGGTGGCGGCGGCGGCGGCGGCGGCGGTGTGTCGGCACGCGGTGTCGGCAGGTAGCGGCCGGGCGCGGCCCGCGAGGAATGCGTCCGCCCCCGCCGCCCCCGCCGCCTCCACCACCCTGGGAGCGCCAGACGCGCGCCGCCTCCCGCTGCACCACCGATCGCCTCCCGCGCCACGCCACGCCGCGCCAAGCCGAGCCGCGCCACTCCGCGCCATTCCGATATGGATTTCGCAGCTCTGTGCATCGATCCCCGAGGCCTGGCCTCGCCAGTCCGTACCTGCGGCAGGCACGCAGCGTCTGCGTGACGCCGGCCCGCCTCCTCTGCGGCACAACTGTCTCAGCCGCCGTCCGCTCGTCTGCGGCGGTTCTCCTAACCCTGCCGTAACCTTCGGGTCGATATGACCCGAAAAAGAGGTTGTTGTATCATAACAGTATTAAACACTCCCGCACAGAACCTAGTGACGCCAATATAGATGGGACTTATTATACGTCTTGACTAAGTTTTAAAAATGACCGGTTTCGGTTCGACATGAGCCATCCTCAGATCTACAGGGTGTTACAAAAAGGTACGGCCAAACTTTCAGGAAACATTCCCCACACACAAATAAAGAAAAGATCTTGTGTGGACATGTGTCCGGAAACGCTTAATTTCCATGTTAGAGCTCATTTTAGTTTCGTCAGTATGTACTATGCTTCCTCGATTCACCGCCAGTTGGCCCAATTGAAGGAAGGTAATGTTGACTTCGGTGCTTGTGTTGACATGCGACTCATTGCTCTACAGTTCTAGCATCAAGCACATCAGTACGTAGCATCAACAGGTTAGTGTTCATCACGAACGTGGCTTTGCAGTCAGTGCAATGTTTACAAATGCGGAGTTGGCAGATGCCCATTCGATGTATGGATTAGCACGGTGCAATAGCCGTGGCGCGGTACGTTTGTATCGAGACAGATTTCCAGAACGGTGTCCCTACAGCAAGACGTTCGAAGCAATTGATCGGCGTCTTAGGGAGCACGGAACATTCCAGCCTATGACTCGCGACTGGGGAAGACCTAGAACGACGGGGACACCTCCAATGGACGAGGCAATTCTTCGTGCACTTGACGATAACCCTAACGTCAGCGTCAGAGAAGTTGCTGCTGTACAAGGTAACGTTGACCATGTCACTGTATGGAGAGTGCTACGGGAGAACCAGTTGATTCCGTACCGTGTACAGCGTGTGTAGGCACTATCAGCAGCTGATTGGCCTCCATGGGTACACTACTGCGAATGGTTCATCCAACGATGTGTCAATCCTCATTTCAGTGCAAATTTTCTCTTTACGGATGAGGCTCCATTCCAACGTGATCAAATTGTAAATTTTCACAATCAACATGTGTGGGCTGACGAGAATCCGCACGCAATTGTGCAATCACGTCATCACGACAGATTTTCTGTGAACGTTTGCGCAGGCATTGTTGGTGATGTCTTGATTGGGCCCCATGTTCCTCCACCTACGCTCAATGGAGCACGTTATCATGATTTCATACGGGGTACTCTACCTGTGCTGCTAGAACATGTGCCTTTACTAGTACGACACAACATGTGGTTCCTGCACGATGGAGCTCCTGCACATTTCAGTCGAAGTGTTCGTACGCATCTCAACAACAGATTCTGTGACCGATGGATTGATAGAGGCGGACCAATTCCATGGCCTCCACGCTCTCCTGACCTCAACCCTCTTGACTTTCATTTATGGGGGCATTTGAAAGCTCTTGTCTACGCAACCCCGGTACCAAATATAGAGACTCTTCGTGCTCGTATTGTGGACGGCTGTGATACAATACGCCATTCTCCAGGGCTGCATCAGCGCATCAGGGATTCCATGCGACGGAGGGTGGATGCATGGATCCTCGCTAGCGGAGGACGTTTTGAACATTTCCTGTAACAAAGTGTTTGACGTCACGCTGGTACGTTCTGTTGCTGTGTGTTTCCATTATGTAATAAAATGAGCTCTAACATGGAAAGCAAGCGTTTCCGGACACATGTCGACATAACATATTATCTTTCTTTGTGTGTGAGGAATGTTTCCTGAAAGTTTGGCCGTACCTTTTTGTAACACCTTGTGTAGACAACGGATCGGAAACAACGGGCTGCCTGGACTAGAATTGGAGACATACATATCCGTATAACGAAAGAACTCGACCTTTCAAGTTGTTGGGTAACTCAGTCTCAATATCATTTAAGGGGGAGCACACGAGAAAAAAAAATAACATTTAGGCTGCGATACAGAGCTATCCGTGAATACGATAAACATGTGTAAGGGAAAAAGAGGAGAAGATGACGGGAAAAGAGAAGTGAAATAAATTAGTAATACTTCCTGCGCCATTCTCCACTTTGTCACGCCGTCCGAACAACGTTCATTCTATCATTGACCATTAGAAGGGGAACGTAGGATCTTTCAGTCTTCGTTGGCACGTTTCGTTGAGATTCCAGCTCCCAGGCGGGTTGGCGAATATACCAAGGTGGCCCGAAAACGTCGATGTAGGCGAAGGGTGTGGCGGTGTACTTGGAGGCGTGTCCAGAAGTCCGCCGGATTTTGTCTTCCTGGAACATGCCACTGTTTCATGTGATGGCATGCCACTTAGACGATGGAACGCAAGTCGTGTCAGGATATACCAGCATGGTAGGAGATACGTAATGTGGGGGTACACCGATGTAGAAAGCCACAATCTTCTGTACGAGGATTCAGACAACTGCTGCCGCCCCACACTCAAAACGATGTAAATCTGTATCTTCGACGTTGCACTTGAGGCACACCAGCTCGATGCGATGCAGTTTGTGTCTTGTAGTATACTTTCCGTTCACGAGAAGTTACCACGTCGCGGTGGTGTCAGTGGTGTTGTGTGGTTGGTGGGTCATTTTCCACCCGCTTGAGCTATCCTGCTGTCCTTTCTCGCACTACTAACGTAGCTCAGAGACGTGATCCTCACCATTTCATGAACAACGCTGCCACCTACCGCACGTGTAACAGTGACAGCCAGCACCTATCCCGACATGTTGACCAACTTCGCGGTGCCATGTATGCCTCCCGACTCATTTTCCAACAAAATGATTCCCGGTAGCCCTATTATGGGATCATGGTGATGTTACCATATTTCTGCGTGGGACCTTTCCTGAGCCTTCGTTCGGAAGGAAGGAAGGGGGTACCATTGCCTCGTCCCCCAACTTTCCCAATCTGACTTCACTGGGTTTCAGTGCGTGGCAGTTCATCTAGGACATTGTTTACACAACAAGCGTTCTAGATCTGATAGATCTGAGACAACGGATCTGCGACACATTAGCAGACATAATTGTGGTGTCACCGCCAGACACCACACTTGCTAGGTGGTAGTTTTAAATCGGCCGCGGTCCATTAGTATACGCCGGACCCGCGTGTCGCCACTGTCAGTAATCGCAGACCGAGCGCCACCATAAGACAGGTCTCGAGATACGGACTAGCACTCGCCCCAGTTGTACGGACGACTTTGCTAGCGACTACACGGACGACGACTCGCTCATTTGCAGAGCAGCTAGTTAGCATAGCCTTCAGCTAAGTCAATGGCTACGACCTAGCAAGGCGCCATTAGCATTACATTGCATTTATCTAGAGAGAGTCTCACTTGTATCATCAAGAACGCTGTATACAAATGATGGATTAAAGTTAAGTATTCCAGCAGCTACGTACTTTTCTTTATAGCATTCATTACGTATCATGTTTCAGATCTCACGCCACCTTGCGTGAGTTAGCGCGTGCATCTTGGCCGCCTCTTTCTATTAGTGTACGTAGTGTTGGCAAGTCTGCCGACACTACAATAATACCTGCCATTACTATGAGCAAGTTGGCGACAAGTGGCTGCGATAAACGTTTTTCTTTCAATGACGCCGCCACATTTCGCGTATCGTATCCGTGGAACTCTCTCCCCTAATACAAATGTTATTTTACAGTACCATTATCCAACATCAAATGCGCCAGAACGTTCCTTATTGTTTCAATTACAAGAGAAAACCGTCCAACTACAAGAAAAATTTACATGCGGCTTCATGTAATAAAACAGTGGTTTTGCAGAAACGACGTTATTAATAAACCTCCTAATGCTATTGCTAACAAGAGATGCCTCATATATTTGTTACATTTGAGTAAAGGATATCCACCCACGCCTAATTAATAACAATTTTTGTACTTTTCGTGAAAATGTTGTTCTTGAAGGTACTTAATTAAAAACTTGTGGTATGCGGACGTTATAAGGCGACTGCTGTGGGTTAGTGTGCCATCCTGAAAATTAGAAATGAATGTACTATCTTCAAAATGCCTTGTGATGTGGACACAGGTTGTCGACAGTTGTGGAAAGGAAAATTTCCAGTTTTCCATTGCCATATGGAGGCTGGTATGCTGACTTGCGTACAAGAAGTGTATACAGTTTCGTGGTGTTTTCTGTACGTTTCGGAAACCTTCCTCGAACTGTACAACACTCTCCATCTTTACTTAAATGAAGGTAGAGACACCGGGTGGATTTTAACGTACCCTGGAGCAAGCTATAAGCTGCTAGCTCACGCGAAGGCTGTTAGCGCTCTTTCTGCTGCTGATGGATTAGCTCGCTCACTCCTCGTTCACTACAAGTGTGCGTCTAGTCGAAATGATCATAGTCTCGATGTTTGTCATATGTCATATATCCAGTGGATATCTGAAATGCAAATAAAAACCTTGATCCGTTGCGCAATTGTGAAGAGTACCTCAAAATTATGAGTGCACGTATGTAATGTATTGCGAACACATAGAAAGAAGGATCCTTTATTGTATGATTATATGATAGCGGAACAAACACTGGTAGCAGTTACTTCTGTAAAATATCTGGGAGTATGCATGCGGAACGATTTGAAGTGGAATGATCATATAAAATTAATTGTTGGTAAGGCGGGTACCAGGTTGAGATTCATTGGGAGAGTGCTTAGAAAATGTAGTCCATCAACGAAGGAGGTGGCTTACAAAACACTCGTTCGACCTATACTTGAGTATTGCTCATCAGTGTGGGATCCGTACCAGATCGGTTTGACGGAGGAGATATAGAAGATCCAAAGAAGAGCGGCGTGTTTCGTCACAGGGTTATCTGGTAACCGTGATAGCATTACGGAGATGTTTAATAAACTCATGTGGCAGACTCTGCGAGAGAGGCGCTCTGCATTGCGGTGTAGCTTGCTCGCCAGGTTTCGAGAGGGTGCGTTTCTGGATGAGGTATCGAATATATTGCTTCCCCCTACTTATACCTCCCGAGGAGATCACGAATGTAAAATTAGAGAGATTAGAGCGCGCACGGAGGCTTTCAGACAGTCGTTCTTCCCGCGAACCATACGCGACTGGAACAGGAAAGGGAGGTAATGACAGTGGCACGTAAAGTGCCCTCCGCCACACACCGTTGGGTGGCTTGCGGAGTATAAATGTAGATGTAGATGTAGATGTAGATGATCAAATGGTTCAAATGGCTGTGAGCACTGTGGGACTTAACTTCTGAGGTCATCAGTCCTCTAGAACTCAGAACTACTTAAACCTAACTAACCTAAGGACATCACACACATCTGTGCCCGAGGCAGGATTCGAACCTGCGACCGTAGCGGTCGCGCAGTTCCTAACGCCTAGAACCGCTCAGCCACCCAGGCCGGCGTAGAAGATCAAATTATTTTTTTGAAAATTAAAAGTTTGTAGTCGTATTACAAGTTAAAATTCACCCCAAGTTTCTATTTAGATTCATGTAGAAGATACATTTCAGCGAAATCGAGTGAACCATTTCTGAAACACCTTGTACGGTGGTGTCTTCCGGGGATTACCCCAGATAAGGTCTCACAGGCTGATAATGCAAAACGACCTTTTTTTTTTTTTTTTAGTACAATATATCTTGAGGAATTGAGGAATGCTTGTTACTGATAGTGGTTGTGCCGTCGCCTATTCGATAGTAGCTAAAACAAGCAGCAGATCACTTGTAAAACAGTTGCGCAACCTATCCTGCAATATTGATGAGGTACATGCAACTCTTTCGGAATAACAAGGGATATTGGACGTATACAAGTGATGCTGAAAAAACCAGAACTTTCAAACGCTTGAAGACAGACACACATCATCATCTGAAATTTTAAGATCTAGTCACTAAGTTTCAAGAACCAGTTTCAAACCAAAAATCTTTGAATATACTGCTACTACCAATGACTCGCTCCCATGTGATTCGATGAAGAAAGGTCATATTAATTATAGGACGCACAGAGGCGTTTCAGCAATCATTCTTCACCCCTTCCGTGTATGAACAGAAAGAAGCGCTATTAATAGGTACAATTGGAAGTACTCTCTGCCACGCACTTCTTAGTGGTTTGCAAAGAATAGACGTAGAGGTATCAGTATGTAGATGTACTGCTGGAGATGTAAAACATACGATGCGTTCGATCTCTATGAGCGTCGAAGTCTCACATCCATAGCTGTTGCAGCTGCTGCAGTAATAAATACTCTGGTGTGTAAAATGTAAGAACGAAAGAAACTTTCTCATGATGTTTCACTGCTAGGTAACACAGCTCGACGAATCTTGAATTGTACATTGAAAGAACTGCTACAGTGTAGTACAGAGGGTAACTGAAAGATACCCACAATGATACGAACAGAAATGACGCTCTTAGGCAACTCACGGTGATTTATGATGTTCTTCTGGACATTACGAAAGGCCGGTAATGGTTTCTAATGGGGTGCGTGATTACCAGTTATGCCGGCTCTGCAACGTGCTCCCATGCTGGCGGCCAAGTTGGTAAGGATTTCTGGTAAGTTCTTGAGATATAGTGTTCCAATCCTCTACCAGCACGGTTGACAAAGGTTTTATGGTCGTTCGTGCATGTGAACGCACTGCGATACGTCTCCCCAATGCTTCAGACAAGTGCCCGTGGAATTTAAGGAGGGAGAACGGGCAGACCAGTCTATTCGCCGAATATCATCTTCTTCCGAGAGCTGCCCCACCTGCACTGCTCGATGCGGGAGCGCATTGACATCTATAAAATGAAGTCATGGCCGAATGTACCCGTGAAAACATGCAGATAAGGAAGGAATACAGTGTCAGAAAAACGTTGAGTAGTGGTTGTACCATGTTCAAAATTTGCAGGCCAGTACGTCCATGCAACGTTACGCCTGCCCACACCATAACACCAGGATCACCAAGTCGACCATGTCCGACAATGCACATGGGTGCAATACGTGTGACCCCCTCTGACCATACGAGGATGCATCCACAGTCACCACTCTAAACGAATCAGCGCTCCTCCGAGTGCAGCACGTGATCCGCTTCTTCGTTGGACCGGTCTCCCTGCCACTGGGACTATCGAAGACAGCATCGCCGATGTACAGGTGTTCAGCCTACACACGCTGTATAAAATTCTCATCAGTCTTTCCATTGTGTGCCAGCCTAGTCCGCTGTAATTAGCTCTGACGTCATAAATGCTGCGCAATACTTTAAAAATCAAGTAAATAACCTAAAATGTTTCTAGCATGTCAGGTGTAATACTAAATTAATATGTGTTGAATATCAGTTCGTTAACTTTAACCATTTTCGAAATTTGGACGTTTTTCTGTAAAAATCATTGGCGCAACAGAAAAGAGCTAGAGATTTAAAAATTTATATTCAGATTCCTTTTTCATAATAATTTAATAGAAACAGTACTTTGGATCTCACAAATTAAGATTATTGTTGAAATTCATAATTTTCTGGGTTTTGTCTTAAAAATTAAAGAAGCAAGATATTTTAAGTAGGCTAATAAATAAGGCTAGGATGTTTATATTTAAGTAGATTGGAGATCCGCTATAATCATAAAGATGTGAGAAGTTTCATTTGAATAACTATAAAACTATAGCGTTAGCGTATCTCCAAAGGGCAAGCTCAGAGCTCGTCTACTGCGTGCAGTGTAATTAAATTAAAAATTAATTCTCTCGCCCAAAATATTTTACTTAGCCACGTCACACTGTTATTATGATTACTTATTTGTGTGCTGAATGCGCATTTAAATTGAGAGCTTCATCTGCCATCTGCAAAAGAAGCTATGATTTATTCAATAACTTAATGTGGTGCATTACTAGCCCAGCGGCTAGTCGGGAGAGCCGATTTGATCAGGCGTTCCCTTAGCCATCAGCACCGCGGCTTTATATATAAGAACGGTGCGCGAGGAAGCAAGGCCCCAGTTCTCTCCAGACGCTGAATAGCACGCCATCTGCGTCGGGAGTCGCGTCGCGTCGGTATCATTGCTATAAACAGCCTCCGATGCCGTAATAAGTTACTCGGGATACGCGTAACCATGAAATCGTTTTCGAGTGGAGTGTTAATTCTGGGATGACTTTAATTATCTATCTTCAGTTTGCGTACGTCGTAATTTCGCGTGCCGTCGCGGGACAGACGTTCTACCATTATTTAGCGTAGCGTTTGATGAACCTAATCATCAAATTACGGCGAGCATTCATTTAAATATTTAATTTGGACAGTCATAGTGGCATCAGCGCATTAGACTCTGAACTGCTCTGTTAGTTAGATTGTGTGGATTCTTTTTTTTTTTTTTCATCTGTGACTTTCAGAATATAGAGAAAGTTTTTATTTCACGATCGTTTTTTATTATAAATCCCAGACAATCTGCTAATTCCTCAGAGCTATAAGCTGTAGCTATAAGCGTATTTCTCAGATGAAGTGGGCACTAGGAATTCTAATTACAGGCTTCACGTTTTGCTAATCACTTTCTGGTTGCCAATATTGTAGTTAGAGAGCCAGTGTTGAGAACGGCAAACAACAGCATAAATAATAGGAACTGGTTTTACATTCTACAAACCAAACATTTATATAAACAACATAAAATTGATTAAATTCCACCCGCCGCCCCTCATATGGTGCATCGGCCGGGAAATGAAGTGTTTCAACATTCAAACATTTATACAACAGTAAATTTTCTAACCGCTGCCCCACAAACGGAACACAACAAACTGATCGCTGGACCAAGAGATCAGCCCCATACAGTCGCTGTGTCACTGAGGAGCTAGAGATTGCGTGCTTTCCCGTACTGTTAAATGTGGTTGCAATTGTACCCGCTGTTTGACGTGTGTCCCTTCTTGCCTTTTGCACAATGCAGCGGCCATCTGCTTCTGTAGTTGACTGGCGTCGATCGCTTCCTCTTCTTCGGACGTCAGTACCTGTGGCTGTACGTGAAACAACTCTGGGTGCGGTACCAAAGTCCTGTGCTCCAATTAAAAAAAATAAAAGATTACTGTCTTCTGAACTTACATGTTAATGCACAATTTTTACCTTTATTGTTATTTTAATACCTTACAAATGGTAGGCCGCCAGCGGCCTGTTGGCGCCACACTTCGGCCACAGAATAACAGATAGAAAACATGGAGACAGAAAAACAGACATACATGAATGGTAAAAACAGGAGACATACATAAGAAATGAAATGAGTGCGTACGCGGAAGGCACTGGTTGTACAAGTAAGTTCAGCAGTGCACACAAACGCTGACAAACAGTTTCACACGTGAACAGAGGAGCACACTGAAGAAGAACACTGACGCACGTAGGTGAAGAGCACACTGTAGCGGATTGGTGACGATCTTCGACGCACTGAACACAGTGATGGGGATGGGGGGATTGGGGGGGGGGCTGCCACTGGATGCAGGGAACGGGCAGGGAGGGGGGAAGGAGGGGGAGAAGTAGCCAATGGGAGATAGGAAGGGAGAGGGGAGGGGACAGGGGTGGCGAGAGAGGGGTGGGAGTGGGAGGGAGAAAGAAGGGGGACGAGGGAGACCAGGAGCCCTGGAGGAAAAGGGGAAGGAAGAGAAGGGGAGGATTAGATCTGATAGGAGGGCTGTATGGAGGGAACGAGCACATCATCAGGATGGCGGAGTTGGCGGAAGCCACCTCGGGCAAGGGCATGGAGAGTGTGAAGATGGAGAGCAGGTGCGTCAGCGGGTTGGGGTGGGAGAGGATGGGAGGGACAAGTGCACATTATACTGGAAATGGTTTTAAGCTCGATGCAGTCCATTGTGGAAATGTGTTATCGGAAGGTCCACAGGGTGCAGGGGGTTGTCTTGTTCGTCCAGATGCAGTTGAATCATGGTGTTGATTGGAGCCCATCCATTTGTTGTTATTAAACATGTGACTGTTCGATTCCGGCGCCAGCAGCCTAGCGCCTAGCGGCGCCTTCGGCATCCTGAGAGGGCGCCCCAGGATCGGTCGCACTCCTGCTGCTGACAGCCTGAGGCCAGAACGTTCCGGACGTGGACGACGTAAACTTCTCGGTGCAACAGAGATGGCTGACGAAGAGTGGCTACCAGTCTTTGTCCTGGTGATCCGTTCGATCGGGGCATATGGTCGAGTGAGCATGAAGGGTTTTACGAAGGAGGGACACTAGAACTGCTGCACACCGCCACTCGCCAAATTGTCGACTCTGAGTAAAGTTAAACAGACACATGAAAAAAGGTGATGCTGGACGAGATGGCAGTTTGCAACTGTTGTAGTGAATAATGAAGTAATAATGAATCAGTTGCACAAAAGAAATTTAGTTTTTTTACCGGTTGTAGTGAGTGCTTTGATCGTGCGCATCGTGGTTACTGTAGTGAGTCCATGTGGTTTTGGAAAGGCATGCTTACCTTTCCAAGAATCATACACTCCTGGAAATGGAAAAAAGAACACATTGACACCGGTGTGTCAGACCCACCATACTTGCTCCGGACACTGCGAGAGGGCTGTACAAGCAATGATCACATGCACGGCACAGCGGACACACCAGGAACCGCGGTGTTGGCCGTCGAATGGCGCTAGCTGCGCAACATTTGTGCACCGCCGCCGTCAGTGTCAGCCAGTTTGCCGTGGCATACGGAGCTCCATCGCAGTCTTTAACACTGGTAGCATGCCGCGACAGCGTGGACGTGAACCGTATGTGCAGTTGACGGACTTTGAGCGAGGGCGTATAGTGGGCATGCGGGAGGCCGGGTGGACGTACCGCCGAATTGCTCAACACGTGGGGCGTGAGGTCTCCACAGTACATCGATGTTGTCACCAGTGGTCGGCGGAAGGTGCACGTGCCCGTCGACCTGGGCCCGGACCGCAGCGACGCACGGATGCACGCCAAGACCGTAGGATCCTACGCAGTGCCGTAGGGGACCGCACCGCCACTTCCCAGCAAATTAGGGACACTGTTGCTCCTGGGGTATCGGCGAGGACCATTCGCAACCGTCTCCATGAAGCTGGGCTACGGTCCCGCACACCATTAGTCCGTCTTCCGCTCACGCCCCAACATCGTGCAGGCCGCCTCCAGTGGTGTCGCGACAGGCGTGAATGGAGGGACGAATGGAGACGTGTCGTCTTCAGCGATGAGAGTCGCTTCTGCCTTGGTGCCAATGATGGTCGTATGCGTGTTTGGCGCCGTGCAGGTGAGCGCCACAATCAGGACTGCATACGACCGAGGCACACAGGGCCAACACCCGGCATCATGGTGTGGGGAGCGATCTCCTACACTGGCCGTACACCACTGGTGATCGTCGAGGGGACACTGAATAGTGCACGGTACATCCAAACCGTCATCGAACCCATCGTTCTACCATTCCTAGACCGGCAAGGGAACTTGCTGTTCCAACAGGACAATGCACGTCCGCATGTATCCCGTGCCACCCAACGTGCTCTAGAAGGTGTAAGTCAACTACCCTGGCCAGCAAGATCTCCAGATCTGTCCCCCATTGAGCATGTTTGGGACTGGATGAAGCGTCGTCTCACGCGGTCTGCACGTCCAGCACGAACGCTGGTCCAACTGAGGCGCCAGGTGGAAATGGGATGGCAAGCCGTTCCACAGGACTACATCCAGCATCTCTACGATCGTCTCCATGGGAGAATAGCAGCCTGCATTGCTGCGAAAGGTGGATATACACTGTACTAGTGCCGACATTGTGCATGCTCTGTTGCCTGTGTCTATGTGCCTGTGGTTTTGTCAGTGTGATCATGTGATGTATCTGACCCCAGGAATGTGTCAATAAAGTTTCCCCTTCCTGGGACAATGAATTAACGGTGTTCTTATTTCAATTTCCAGGAGTGTATTTGTTTCATTGTGTGCTACTCATTTGAGTACTGCATATCCTTTTATTTATCTGAATATTATTAAAAAAAGGTGTCGTTCATATTTTGGGAGCAGGCCTGTATAAGGGCAATGTTACCGTGTGAGCTATGAACTCAATGTAGTAATGGACGTTTATGTTGTATAAGGATTACGTGTGGTAATTTTACTATTATTTTTTTCTGAAATGCAGGACGGTCAAACTTTTCATTTAATTGTTAGTAAGATCTGTGCGATTTCTGTCTCCTGTATTACTTGATGGGAACTCTTTTTTATGTAAACGTTATCTGTGGGTGCTGTAAAATTGTTTGTTTTGAATGCAGGAAGGTGAATCTAGTACATAACTCAAAGATGTTTTGGTTTATTCTAAGCACGCTTTTGTCATGCTGATTCATTAGCTGCTGTCTTAATACTACTCGTTGCTTATAAAGTGGGAATGAAAGTTTAAAAAATGGTTCAAATGGCTCTGAACACTATGGGACTTAACTTCTGAGGCCATCAGTCCCCTAGATCTTAGAACTACTTAAACGTAACTAACCTAAGGATATCACACACATCCATGCCCGAGGCAGAATTTGAACATGCGACCGTAGCGGTCGCGCGGTTCCAGACTGTAGCGCCTAGAACCGCTCGGCCACCACGGCCGGCATGAAAGTTTAAATGTTACTTGTCCCCTGTTTATTGATCTTAAAAGTCTTATTTAAAAAGCTTTATTTGTTCAGCGTTCAGAATATTCTATTATAAAAATTATTTTATCGATTTTATTGTAGGATTAACTGGGGGTTTACCTCTTGAATCACTTTCCTCCTTAAATATTTTCCTGCAACAAAAGGAAGGAACTTTGTTTATTGCGATGTTATTAAGCACGCCTGTAAACCCCAGCACCACCATCCCATTGCTATGTTGCAAAACAGTTTGTTGATCGTCCTGATTATCGAAATTCTATATTTCCTCGTTATTCGAGCTTCCCGATGATTCTTCCGCGTATGAAGTCATCCAAATGTTGTCTATGGGCCACCGTAGTGCACCCTAACTGCTCGCTGATTGATACTGCCTTTTCCCCTTTCCTTCAAGTGCCTCGCGTTACAGGGACAGCCCCGTCTGGCGTTGTAGTCGTGTTAACGTCACGCCCTGTGAAGTCCATCTTTCTGTGAATAACTAGCTTACCCCTGGCAACATCCTTGGGCAATTTTATTCGTTTTCACTGAGTTGTTAATACGTCATATTACCTATCTCGACCTTAAGTTTTGCAGGGCATTGTACTGTGTCATTATACTCTCTACTCAGCTTCACTAATCACGAAACTGTTCTTATTTCGAATTCTTGCCGCATGTCTCGCTTTAATCGCAAGCATAAGACACTACCAATAAGAAAACGCGGGTATTATTTATTTGATCTTCGTACATTAATGACTTTTCCCTCCGTTTATGTATGCTTTGCATCTCTAAGACGACGACCACCCTACTGACTTTTGAAGAACATTAACTTGCCAAACCATTCCGTTTCCTATTAAAAAACATATCACAGTGGTGACATACACTCACTGTTCGGGAAGGATGCAGTAACTTCTATTCAAAAGAAGATATGTGGTGACAGACATGAATTTTACCAAACTATCTGTTTAATAAGTCATGCTTGCAACTTATTGCTGACACAGTTCCTCTAGAAGATCAATTTTGCAGCCGCATAAAAGTAGGAACATGCAAGACCACACGGACTCTGCAAATTATCAGCAGACAGCCTGATGAAGGATAAACCTACGTTTACAGCATTTGCAGATTAGGCGAAAACTTTTGGCAATGTTGACTAGAACATACCCTTCAAAATTCTGATATTAGAAGAAGTAAAACATAATATGTTTATGTCGTAACACAAAGAGTGAAAAAGTTATCTACAATTTATACCAACAACAGACAGCACTTACAGGTGTCGAAGGACTCGAAGGGGAAGCAGTAGTTGAGAGGCGTACATCGAGCAAGTAGTTCAAATGGCTCTGAGCACTATGGGACTTAACTGCTGTGGTCATAAGTCCCCTAGAACTTAGAACTACTTAAACCTAACTAACCTAAGGACATCACACACATCCATGCCCGAGGCAGGATTCGAACCTGCGACCGTAGCGGTCGTGCGGTTCCATACTGTAGCGCCTTTAACCGCTCGGCCACTCCGGCCGGCGAGCAAGTAGTGAATGGAATTTGGAGAAAAGGTTCATGGCGTATAAATGAAAACTATGCGGTTAGCTAATGACATTGCAGTTCCGTCACAGGCGGCAAAGTACTTGCAAGAGTAGTGGAACGGTGTAGAGAGTGTCTAGGAAAGAGGTTATAATACCAAAATCAACGAAAGTAAAACAGAGGTAATGCAATATAGTCGAATGAAATCAGGCGATGCTGAGGGAATTTCATTAGGAACGAGACTCTAAAAAGAGTAAATTAGTTTTGCCATTTGAGTGGCAAAGGAACTGGGGATGGTTCAAATGGCTCTGAGCACTATGAGCTTAACATCTGTGGTCATCAGTCCTCTATAACTTAGAACTACTTAAGCCTAACTAACCTAAGGACATCACACACATCCATGCCCAAGGCAGAATTCGAACCTGCGACCGTAGCGGTCACGCGGTTCCAGACTAAAGCGCTTAGAACCGCTCGGCCACTCCGGCCGGCTCGAGAGGATACAAGATGGAGCAATGCAAACAGCAAGAACAGCGTTCTCACAATAAGACATTTGTTAACATCAAATATAAGTTTCTGTATTAGGATGGCTGGATTGCAGCCTGGAACGGAAGTGAAACGTAGACAACTAGCAGTTAAAGCAGGAGGGTGGTGGAAGGCTTTAGAATGTGGTGCTGCAGAAGAATACTGAACATTAGATGGGTAGATCAACAAATCTGAAGCTATTGTATCGACTTGGGGAGAAAAGTAATTTATACCACGACTTGACTACGAGAATGGATCGGTTGATATGGTACACCTTGAGCCATTGAAGAACAGTGAGTTTGGTAATGTTGGAATGAGTGGTGGTTAGAATTCGTAGGATGATTCACAACCGCAGGCATGTTTCAACGGATGTCGTTTATTGTAGCTACCCAGAGAATAGACAAGCATAGAGAGTCGCATCAAACCAGTGTTCGGACAGAATATCAAAACAAAAATGCATGTATGCAGGAACAATTCTCTTCGTATGCCAACGAGAAAAAGTTGGTGTCGAATGTGGCCCTTGCGGGACACATCTCTAAGCATTTAGTGATCGAATCCTTCAGACAGATGAATGTAGCAGAAAACCACTGACTTCGTTACTATAACGAGGACATGGGGAGGAATTTGACATTGCTTCCTGCCTGAAAAACGACATATACGTAGTCCCTGGGGTAAAAGTGATTCGATTGTTATTTGAGGGCATAAAACACACGAATTATTGTAAATCACAACAATTTTAAATTTAAATTCCACAGTCAGTCATGGGCTACCCGGTAATATCATGTGGCTGCTCTTTTGCCCCGCGTAGTGCAACAACTCGACGAAGCATGTATTAATCAGATCTCTCGAAGTCCCCTCCAGGAATAATTAGCCATGTTTCCTCTACAGCCGTCCTTAGCTGCGAAAGTGTTGCCGGTGCTGGATCTTACGCAAAATTGACCTCTCGATTATAGCCCTTAAATATTCCACGGGATTCATGTCGGGCGATCTGGGTGGACGAGTCGTTCACTCGAACTGTCCAGAATGTTCTTCGAACCAGTCACGAACGGTCGTGGCCTGGTGACATGGCGCATCATTGTTTGGGAACATGAAGTCCCAGAACGACTACAAATGGTCGCAAAGTAGCTGGACATCCATCTCCCGTCAATGATCTGTTCATCTGGACCAGAGGAATGATTCCATTCCATGTAACCAGTCCACACCGTTATGGATCCACTATTAGCTTGCACAGTGCCTTGTTGACACTTGGGTTCATGGCTTTGTGGCTGCGTGGGGTCTGCATCACACTCGAACCCTACCATCAGCTCTTACGAACTGAAATCGGAACTCATGTGGCGAGGCCACGGTCTTCCTGTCGTCTAGATTCCAACCGATATGGTCACGAGTGCAGGAGAGGCCCTGCAGGCGATGTGGTGCTGTTAGCAAAGGCACTCGCGTTGCTCGTCTGCTGCCATTGCTCATTAACCCTACATTTTGCCAAACTGTCTTAATGGATACTTTCATCTTACGACCCACATTGATTTTTGCACTCATTTCAGGCAGTGTTGCTTGTCTTTTACCATTGACAACTGTACGCAAGCCCAACCGCTCTCGGTCAATCAGTGAAGGCAGTCGGTCACCGTGGCTAGAGGAAATGCCTGATATTTAGTATTCTCGGTGCACTCTTGATACTGTAGATCTCGTGATATTGAATGGCCTAACGGTTAACGAAATGGAACGTCCCATGCGTCTAGCTCCAACTACGTACCGCGTTCATGCGTGCGGCCATAATCACGTCGGAAACCTTTCCACATGACTCACCTGAGCTGAAAAGACAGCTCTGTCAATCCACTGCCCTTTTGTACCTTGAGTGCACGCGATAATAGAGCCGTCAGTATATGTGCACGTAGCGATCGTGATGTGAATTTTGTCAGCTCAGTGTACTTGCTCACTGTGGTGTCACCGCCAGACACCACACTTGCTAGGTGGTAGCCTTTAAATCGTCCGCGGTCCGTTAGTATACGTCGGACCCGCGTGTCGCCACTATCAGTGATTGCAGACCAAACGCCGCCACATGGCAGGTCTAGAGAGACTTCCTAGCACCCGCCCCAGTTGTACAACCGACTTCGCTAGTGATGGTTCACTGACAAAATACGCTCTCATTTGCCGAGTCGATAGTTGGCATAGCCTTCAGCTACGTCATTTGCTACGACCTAGCAAGGCGCCATGTTCAGTTACTATTGATATTGTGAATAATGTACAGTTAAGAGCGACGTTCACCATTTATGGATTAAAGTTAAGTATTCCACCAGCTACGTCCGTTTTTTCTAAAATATAATTTCTTTGTCCTGTTCCAGACCTAACGCCAGCCTGCGTGAGCTAAACGCGTGCCTTTCGGCTTCCTCTAATAACACGGTGTTGGCTCTCCTGCCAACCCACAACATTGGCGACGAGGCAACACTGAGTTCTTAAGTATACTGCCCTGATTTACTTGTGTAATGGCTTCGCCACCATTTCCGGATGTACTGTCCGAATTTTATCGCTTACAAAATCAGCAGACGCAGGCCCTACTGCATGCCCTTGGACAGCTCGTCCAGGTTCAACGTGCAATGCAAAACGATGCGGCAGCCGCCGCTTCAACGCTAACGCAGCCACAACACGCAGTTTCACCAAGTTTTCGTCCTTTTGATGCTGCACTGGAAAGCTGGACGGAGTGGTCACGCCAATTTGGATTCCATCTCGCCGCCTACAGAATTCAAGGTAACGAGCGGCAGCCTTTTTTGTGGTCCTCAGTAGGGGTGACCATGTACCATGTGATAGTCAAATTATTTCCCAGACGCGATGTAGCAGCTCTGTCCTACGATGAAATTTTGTCTGCATTAGATACATATTTCAAAGAATCAGTCAGTGTAGTTGCCAAATCGTATATCTTCTTTCGTACAAAACGTACGGCAGGTCAGACTAATCGGGAGTGTGTTGCAACCTTGCAAGGTCTTACTAGAGATTGTGCTTTTGAGTGTCAATGTGGACTCCCTTATTCCGATACTATGGTACGTGATGCAATTGCACAGAACGTTTCTGATAAGGGAACAGATTTTGAAACTAGTCAATCCCTCCCTTCAACAAGTGATGGGCATATTGGATCGGCAGGACACACTTGACTTTGCTCAGGAATCATTTGAAACTTCGCCACCCATGTGTTAGGTTAACCGGCCCACCGGGCAAGCTGCACGGAACAGTAAACAGTCCTCACGCCCGGCCGCACCGCTGCCGCCAGGCTCTCAGCCACATGTACCGCGCCGGCAAGCAAATGCAGTGCTAAAATCATGCATGCGGTGTGCTACTAGACATTCGTGTGAGAATTGCCTGTCACGCCAAGATATTTACTTTTACTGTAATAAAAAAGGACATGTTCAAAGTGTTTGCCAGAAAAAGTTCAGATCGGAAACTCAAAATCATTCCAGGCCCTTTGCTTCGCGCCGGAACCGGAATCGAACCAAGGATACTCAGGTTCGCCCATGGAAATTCATGTAGTTCATTCCACTCCACCCAGTGCCACTCTCTCTAACAGTGACTGTGTTCATCCCACAAATCGTGTGCGTCGACATCGCAGGAACTCCCGTCAAGTCGCAAGTGATTCTTTACCAGTGTCAGTTCACGGTGCACGAGACAGTCGCTCTTGTCGTCAGAAGGACAATAAACTTTTTGTGGACTTGGACATCAACGGCAAAGTGATACCATTCCAGCTCGATACTGGGGCTGCAGTTTCACTGATCAATAAAGACACTTACAAACTGCTAGGCATACCTCCGTTGCGTGCCACAACTGTTAAGGTAACTACCTATTCAGGTCACAAGATCCCTGTGTTAGGAAAGTGCAGCCTTCTTGCAACATACAAGGGACAAACAAAACTTGTGTCATTTTACGCCCTTCGTTCTTCTTCTGCAGTGAAATTGTTTGGTTTCTATTTATTTCAGTTGTTTAATTCGTCTATAGTAAATCAGGTCCTATCAGTGAACCAGACCGTGCCTTCCGACGGTGTTTCTCGTCTATGTGAAGAATTTGCAGACATTTTTGCACCAAGCCTTGGTTGCGCTAAGAACTACAAAGCACATTTGGAACTGAAAGTAAACAGAAATTTTTCAGAGCGCGCAATGTTCCCCACGCATTGCGTGATGAGGTCGCCAAAACATTACACGATTTGGAATCACAAGGTGTAATTGGACGTGTGCAGGCTTCTCTCTGGACATCACCCTTAGTAATTTTGCCAAAACCTTCCGGAATATTGAGACTTTGTGTGGACTTCAAGGCAACAGTGAATCCACAACTAGTGACTGCAACTTTTCCTTTACCCTGCCCGGAGAATCTTTTTGACAAACTGTGCCCGGGTAAATATTTTTCGAAGTTGGACCTAGCAGATGCGTACTTGCAAATACCAGTGGACGAAGAATCCCAGTGCGTTTTGGTAGTTAACACGCATCTTGGTTTGTATCGATTCAAACGACTGCCATTCGGGTGTGCATCCGCCCCTGCATTGTTTCAGCAATATCTACAAACTGTTTGTGCGTTGGTCCCTGTTGTGACTTGGCAAGACAGCCAAGCCACTAGGAGACAGCGGAAAGACACGCGTTTAAGCTCACGCAGGCTGGCGTGAGGTGTGGAACAGTTAAAGGAATTGAGTCTAGTAAAAAAAAAGTACGGAGCTTCTGGAATACTTAACTTTAATCCATAATTGGTGAACATTGGTCTGACGGTACATGCATCACAAGATAAATAGCAAATGATAATGGCGCCTTGCTAGGTCGTAGCAATTGACGTAGCTGAAGGCTATGCTAACTATCGTCTCGGCAAATGAGAGCGTAATTTGTCAGTGAACCATCGCTAGCAAAGTCGGCTGTACAACTGGGGCGAGTGCTAGGAAGTCTCTCTAGACCTGCCGTGTGGCGGCGCTTGGTCTGCAATCACTGATAGTGGCGACACGCGGGTCCGACGTATACTAACGGACCGCGGGCGATTTAAAGGCTACCACCTAGCAAGTGTGGTGTCTGGCGGTGTCATCACAGTCCCTACTGCAGCAAACTATCTGGACGATATTGTGATCTCCGGAAAGACAGAAGAAGAACATTTAGCCAATCTCAGAATATTGTTTCAGGTCTTGCGACAAAATGGTCTTCGCTTGCGGAAGGACAAATGTGTGTGTTTTGCTCGTGACTTACCCTACCTGGGACATGTACTCAATGCCCAAGGCACACATCCCAGTCCCGAGCACATCCGTGCCATACAAGACTTGCCTTCGCCGCAGAATTTGAAGCAGCTACAGAGTGTGCTGGGAAAAATTAACTATTATCATCACTATGTTCCATAGGCCTCTTCCATTTCAGCTCCGCTTCATCGCTTCCGCCGTAAAGGTGTTCCGTTCGTCTGGACGACGGAATGCGAACGCGCCTTTCGCCAGTTCAAATCGGCGTTGCTTTCCAATACTTGCCTTACGCCATTCGATCCCTGGAAGCCTCTTTTGTTGATGGTTGATGCATCGGATTTCGGGATCGGTGCTGTGCTTGCGCACAAAGATGGTTCGCACGATCGCCCTATTGCCTTTGGGTCCAAATTGCTCTCGTCTGCGCAAAGAAATTATTCACAGATCGAGAATGAAGCATTGGCTCTCGTATTTGGTGTTACTAAGTTTCATGATTTCTTGTATGGTCGTCACTTTACCATCATCACAGACCACAAACCTTTGACATCGCTTTTTCATCCGACCAAGCCTGTACCTCCCCATACAGCGCAGATATTCATTCACTGGTCTATTTTGCCCTCGCAGTAACGCTACGATATCTTGTATCGGTCCACTGCTAAGCATGGAAACGCCGATGCGTTATCCCGTTTGCCTGTTGCTGAGGATGGAGCATTCGACTCCTCCGAACTTGCCTGCATGTTCATTGATTCGGAAACCGATGACGTGGTCGAATCGTTTCCGATTGATTTTCGTCGTGTAGCTACAGCCACAGCTGCCGACCCTGACCTTGCTACCGTTCTGAGTTTTGTTGCTATGCAATGGCCCTTCTCAAAGTCACGGATCGGGGATCCGTTGGTTCGCCGATTTTTTGCTCACCAGGAGAGACTTTATGTACGACGTGGTGTTTTTCTGTTGCGTTCTGATAATGATCAGTCCAGGGTAGTGGTCCGACGTTCGTTACAGTCCTCTGTCTTACAGCTTCTCCACCAAGGACATTGGGGTATAATGAGAACGAAACAACTTGCTCGTCAGCACTGTACTTGGTTCGGAATCGATGCCGCGATTACGAATATGTGGTCATCTTGCATGGTGTGTGCCGAACAACAATCAACACCACCGCGGAAATTCTTTGCATGGCCAAAAGCCACTTCCCCTTGGCAACACTTATACATCGATTTTGCTGGTCCATTCTGGAATGCTCGATGGTTGGTTGTGGTAGATTCATTCAGTAATTTTCATTTTGTCGTCCGGATGTCTTCCACGACGTCATCTGCCACCATCAAAGCGTTATCTGCTATCTTTTGCATTGAAGGTCTTCCACAGACTATTGTTTCCGACAGTGGCCCACAATTCAAGTCCGCAGAATTTCAGTCATTCTGCAAGGCCAATGGTATTCAACATCCGACGTACGCGCCGTTTTCGCCACAGTCAAACGGTGCCACTGAACGATTGGTCAGGACTTTCAAGTCACAGATGTTGAAGTTGAAAGAGTCGCATTCTCGGGAGGACGCGTTATTGCTCTTTTTGTCCACGTATCACTCTCAGCCCCACGATGGTCGCTCGCCGGCTGAGTTGCTCCACGGTTGCCCTCATCGAACCTTGATGTCTTTGCTACATCCGCCGCATCAGGTTCCTGTGCAGTGGCAGACACCTGCTTTTCCCCCAGGCGACGTTGTCTACTATCGTCACTATCGGGGTTCACGGCATTGGCTCGCAGGGTGCATTCTTCGCTGCCTCGTCCGCGCTATGTATTTGGTTTTGGGGGCCTCTGGTGAGGTGCATCGGCATCTCAATCAGCTGCCCCTCTGTCGTCGCACGGGTTCTGCCGCTCACCGTCTGCTTTCAGCGACGGTGCGGTCCGGTCAGCGCCCT
Source organism: Schistocerca serialis cubense (assembly GCF_023864345.2). Taxonomy (NCBI): domain Eukaryota; kingdom Metazoa; phylum Arthropoda; class Insecta; order Orthoptera; family Acrididae; genus Schistocerca; species Schistocerca serialis. The sequence goes on along the minus strand of NC_064639.1, from coordinate 1,145,315,416 downwards.
GGGGACCCATCTACTGGCTCGCCTCAGCCCCAGGTGTTACCGACGCTGCCTTCCCTTTTGCCCCATGGCGACGCGCCGCCGCCGCCGCCGCCTGTTCTCCCGCCGGCGACGCCCGCAATGGACGCGTCGCTGCAACCGCCCGGCGCCTCCCTGGGTCACGCGCTGCCGATCGCTTCCCGTGACCAGTTGTGTTCCGACATGGAACTCTTGCCCGCTCCGGACCATATGTCGTCTTCGCCCGTCGGGTGCCCCAGCCCTATGGAGGTCGACCCTTCGGCCCCTCCTGTCTCTCTGCGGCCGCATACACCGCATGTTGGCGTGCACCCTGGACCAGGTTTTCAGGCGTTTCCTAGCTCCCCGCGGTCTGAATGGCAGGGTGCGGGTGGCACAGCCTCGCCTGCAGTTAGGCTCCCCACTTCGTTGCATACGTCAACATGGGGTCCTCCCCACGGCGGGCGGAAGCCTTATGCCACAACCGTCCGCCGATTTGCGGGGGAGGAATGTGGTGTCACCGCCAGACACCACACTTGCTAGGTGGTAGCCTTTTAATCGGCCGCGGTCCGTTAGTATACGTCGGACCCGCATGTCGCCACTATCAGTGATTGCAGACCGAGCGCCGCCACACGGCAGGTCTAGAGAGAGTTCCTAGCACTCGCCCCAGTTGTACAACCGACTTTGGTAGCGATGGTTCACTGACTCCATATGAGATGATTATTAAATCTGGCCCTTAAGGGGGGAATAAAGTCTAGTTGCCGGAAGAACTGGAGATGGGCATTGATGAAAACAAACGTAGCAATATTCTGGATATGCAAGGTAATAACAACGAAATGAGATTTCTTAACACCTCTGTAGAATTATTTTAAGACAGATACATAATAATAAATTTGCTGTACCTCTTTTACGAAGAAGGTAGACGGTGGCGATTGTAGACTTAGGAAATGAGGAAAATATAGGCGAACAATAGAACAGTATTTTGGTTCAGCCAGTAGCTGCTCTTACACAGTACTACAGCGGACGTGGCAGTTCACGACAACCTCTTGTCTCAACTCGACATTACTGGAGCCTACAGCAGGTGAGCAGGGCGCGACCTGGTGCAGTGTACGGTGTGAAATGGGTCGTCCACTGACAGGAGTCGTCGATTTTAATGTAAGACGATGACTCACAGTCCGATGTAGACGTTGCGTTTTAGCTTTTTCACCTCATGGGCTAGGTTGTACAACTTGATGATAAGAGCGTTGTCCCTCGAAACGTGATGTTGAGTTGAATGACGGACTGAAATTATGGTTGAAGGCCAACATTTTTCTGTAAGTACAATCGTACTGAATTCATGATAATTTTTGTTTGTTTGGTGAGAATACTGTCGTTGGAGTTAATTAAAATCTGTGGTTTGTCGAGGTTAAAATACGTTATAAAAACATCATAAAATTTTCATAATTTATAGGTTGCACAACTTCCAAATCCAAGACGTTGTTATAGGTCTGTCGCCGCCGAGGCTTGCTACCTCTATGTGATCACTGTTTTCCTTTAGTGCCGCGAACTGAACAGTTCTCTGCTAACGGCAGCTTCACCGATGTGAGACGCACCACACATGGTTCAGATGTCCCTCCCCATACTCTGACCTGGGCCCATTTGAGTACTGTACAACTTCATGGACTTGTTATGCAGTTTCTTTTTCAACAATAAGTTTGTGTTGGGCACACATATTTTATCCATAGTCGTTTTCCCAGCCAGACCCCTATCACCAGTCCTGCGACAATCCAGTGTATCCTATTTTCTTGAAGTGAAAAGCACAACAACACAGTTAACACTGGGGAGCTGTGAAGTACGTAATTATTTAGTGAGCATAAGCTTTGAAATACTCCACGTAATTTTCATAAAAGGATTGTTAAAGTACCGAGTGATCAAAAAAGTCAGTATAAATTTGAAAACTTAATAAACCACGGAATAATGTAGACAGAGAGGAAAAAATTGACACACATGCTTGGAATGACATGGGGTTTTATTAGAACAAAAAAAAAAAAAACAAAGTTCACAAAATGTTCGACAGATGGCGCTGGACAGCAAAACGTCAGTGACTGCGCATGACAATCGTGTATAAAAGGAGCTGTAATGAGAGAGAGAATCAGATGCGCCAGCAGTCGCAGCATGTTGACGTTACCTGAAAAGGCGCTTTTAGTGAAGCTGTATTATCAGAATGGGGAATGTGCTAGTTCAGCATTACGATCCTATCACCATAGGAAGGGGTTCGAACGGGTAAAGGTCCGTTGACAAATGCAGCTGTGGCGAGAATGATTTCGAAGTTCGAAGCCACGGGTTGTTTGGACGATAGACCCCTTAGTGGCCGACTGAGCACAAGGCGTAATGCTGCTGTGAGAGTCCAGGAAGAAATGGAGAATGTAGCGGGTTCGTCTATGCACGGGGAAGTCAGCGCTCGTGCAGTCGCACGTCGCACCGGCATTCCATACCCTACTGTTTGCTTGGCACTTAGGCGTACCCTCCGATGCAGTCCGTACAAAATCCATCGGCATCATGAACTGTTACCTGGCGATTTAGTGAAGCGGAGGGCATTTGCGGTGTAGGCGTTTCAAAAGATGGCGAAGATGACGATTGGTTGAGTAACGTGTTGTGGACCGACGAAGCTCATTTCACGCTCCGAGGGTCTGTCAACGCCCACAACTGCAGAATATGGGCTACCGAAAATCCTAGAACTGTAGTGGAAACTCCATTGCACGACGAGAAAGTCACGGTATGGGTTGGATTTACCACATCTACCATTATCGGGCCTTTTTTCTTCGAGGAAATGCGTGATTCTGGTTTTGTAACTGCTACCGTGACGGGTGAGAGGTACGCCGATATGTTACAGAATCGCATCATCCCCAGCCTGGAACGTACGATGTTTATGCAGGATGGCGCTCCACCCCATATTGCTACGCGCCTGAAAGATCTCTTGCACGCGTCGTTTGGTGATGATCGTGTGCTCAGTCGCCACTTTCGTCATGCTTGGCCTCCCAGGTCAGCAGACCTCAGTCCGTGCGATTATTGGCTTTGGGGTTACCTGAAGTCGCAAGTGTATCGTGATCGACTGACTTCTCTAGGGATGCTGAAAGACAACATCCATCGCCAATGCCTCACCATAAATCCGGACATGCTTTACAGTGCTGTTCGCAACATTATTCCTCGACTACAGGTACTGTTGAGGAATGATGGAGGACATATTGAGCATTTCCTGTAAGGACATCATCTTTGCTTTGTCTTACTTTGTTATGCTAATTATTGCTATTCTGATCAGATGAAGCGCCATTTCTCGGACATTTTTTGAACTTTTGTATTTTTTTGGTTCTTATAAAACCCCATGTCATTCCAAGCATGTGTATCAATTTGTACCCCTCTACCTACATTATTCTATGATTTATTCAGTTTTCAAATTTATAATCACTTTTTGATCACCTGGTACAATTACCATGAGCTGATTTTAAATATTAAGTTTAAATATTGTTTTTATTGAAATAACAATGTTTATAACTTCATGTGTTACGTAGTTAACAGTGTTTCTCAGATTATTTCGTGACTAGAGTGTCCAGTGTTGATTTGAGTCCATCGATAGATTCGTTGATGGGTCCTCGTGCTACTAGTTGAGCCAAATTTAAATTGCATATCACAATAACAGTAATCAAGAAGTGCAGCTTTCATTCTGATAACTTGCGTCCACTGTAGTAAGCAAATAGCTACAAATATTCAAAGTATACAGTATTGAGGTATCACATGTCCCAAATGAGCTAAATAGTACTAGGAAGTGAATGCTACTTGCGAATATAAATAATAATAATATAAAAGATATACTTGCTTGAAAACTAATTCACTGAAGTAGTTTCCAATAACTAAACTGGCGAAAGAACCCCTTTTCCAACATAATGGTGCCGCACCATTAGTATTCACTTACCTGTAATGATAATTAGCTTCTTATTGTAATGTACAGATAGTAAATGTTATTGAGGGTCAGTTGTTGCCTAAACGTTTTAATACTCGTCTTATGTAGTCCACTTCAAATCTCTGGTACATTATTTGCTGAATAACCCTATTGTCTTGTATCTTATCAGCGAAACAGTGTTTCAGTATCAAATAAAGTCAGTCCCAATAGTTCAATTTCTTTATGGACCATGCTAGAACTTGGTACAACTTTTTCTAATTAGGCTGGTGACCATTTTCTTTTACGTAATTGTGGTTTACTTTATTACTAATAGAACATTAGTTCGATTCCTGTTTGTCCTGCTGCTGCTTCCCATGCTACTGCTTTCCATCACATGATCACGGTCAGATGTATATCCTTTCACAGGAGTAACATTTTCGGTGCACTGCTAACTTCGAAGTAGACGGTAGTGTTACAATCTTGGCGTAATATGTTTGCAATGTTTTCGGGGCTGTAGAGGTTCTTTCAGTCATGTCCAGATTTGTTCAAAGAGCGAGTTCTGTTCCATGTTCTCGGAACAATATTGGTATTTCAGTTGGCCATCCGTTAAATTATAGTATGATATTTATTACTTTCTCACTCTTCTGATATTGCTCAGAGGATTCTATTGTGTATGGAATTTCCTTTTATTCTGTTTCTCACTTTTTCATCAAATAATACTGCAAGTGGTTCATAAAAGCACACATGTAATCTTGTTGTTGACACTGTTTACTGAATTAATGAACAATAATAAGGAGTTATTATGAGCTACTTTCAATGTATTCACATACTACAGTTATTCATAAAATTAACTCGAGTCCTAAGCTGTTCCCTAGGGCACTTAAATTTTTCATGAGACAGTATTTGAACTGACTACCAGTTACAAAGTACATTTTACCTTCAGCGGAATTATTATTCAAAAAACAGCTGTCATTACCAGAAATAATAATTAGCACAGCCAGTAAAGTAAGTTAGTGTGGGAGAGACTTAATGCTGTTCCGGACTATTTTCGACATGACTGTCACATGACATGTTCCTTATGTTCCTCAGGTGCTATGCTTGCAACCTGAGGTTTCACATCTACACTGCAAGTGTTCTGACTATAAGGAAGGTCACCGTCGCCCTTATTATTAGTACCACGAAGTTAGAGGGTATAATCATAGCGTTACCTTGATGCAAATATTTTTTTAATGTTTCCTACTTCTGAATGTTTCACTTAAACCGAGGCAAGATAGCGTTAGTGATTATTATTGGGCATAAATCGCGTACAAAGGGGGAAATTTTGAGGTAGCTATATTATGCACACAGTTTAAGTTTGTCCACCCCCGGTAGCTGAGTGCTCAGCGCGACAGGATGTCAATCCTAAGGAACCAGGTTCGATTCCCGGCTGGATCGGAGATTTTCTCCACTTGGAGACTGGGTGTGCTCCCTGCCGCCGTTGGATAAGCAGCTGAGCAGCAAGTCGTATACTCCTAGCTCGCTCATTTGTTACATAGTTTAATTCTTAATTTCTTTGCGTGTTTTTGGTACTTGCATTGTTTAATTCATAAATTTCGGGCGTATTATAGTATTTGAGAGTTGTAGCATCGCGTTTTAGTACCTGAATAGTGTAAATTCGCGTAGTCGTTTGTCTACTGTTTTTGTTTTGAACGGCCAGTGTCGGTTGATCACAGTCAGTGTGCTCCCTGCCGCCGTTGGATAAGCAGCTGAGCAGCAAGTCGTATACTCCTAGCTCACTCATTTGTTACATAGTTTAATTCTTAATTTCTTTGCGTGTTTTTGGTACTTGCATTGTTTAATTCATAAATTTCGGGCGTATTATAGTATTTGAGAGTGTAGCATCGCGTTTTAGTACCTGAATAGTGTAATTTCGCTTAGTCTCCTTCCGCCGCCGAGCAGTGTCAGCAGTGCGCAAGTAGCAGCATTACTGCATTTACTAGGCAATCTTGTATTTTAATAACCGTTTAAATTTTGTCGATTTGTCTGCGCTCTCTGTAGATTAGTTCAGACGTTCTTTGCAAAACAGTTTTTAGCATGGATAGGGACTGCAACTGCTGTGTTCGGATGCAGGCTGAGTTGGCATCCCTTCGCTCCCAGCTTCAGGCAGTGTTGGCTTCGGTCACACAGCTTGAGGTTGTTGCCAATGGGCATCACTGTGGGGGTCCGGATGGGGGTTTGTCGGGGACGGCCAGCTCGTCCCACGCATCCCCTGATCGGACTACGACTGTGGTTGCCCGGGATACTGCCCGCATTGAGGCTGATCCCTCACCTGTGGTAGAGTGGGAGGTCGTTTCAAGGTGTGGCAGGGGGCGAAAGACATTCCGGAGGGCTGAACGGAAAGCCTCTCCAGTTTGTCTGACGAACCGGTTTCAGGCTCTGTCCCAGGCTGATACTGATCTTCGGCCTGACACGGCTGCTTGTCCTGTTCCAGAGGTTGCCCCTCAGTCTGCAAGATCCGGGCAGTTGCAGAGGGTGGGCTTACTGGTAGTTGGGAGCTCCAACGTCAGGCGCGTAATGGGGCCCCTTAGGGAAATGGCAGCAAGAGAGGGGAAGAAAACCAATGTGCACTCCGTGTGCATACCGGAGGGAGTCATTCTAGATGTGGAAAGGGTCCTTCCGGATGCCATGAAGGGTACAGGGTGCACCCATCTGCAGGTGGTCGCTCATGTCGGCACCAATGATGTGTGTCGCTATGGATCGGAGGAAATCCTCTCTGGCTTCCGGCGGCTATCTGATTTGGTGAAGACTGCCAGTCTCGCTAGCGGGATGAAAGCAGAGCTCACCATCTGCAGCATCGTCGACAGGACTGACTGCGGACCTTTGGTACAGAGCCGAGTTGAGGGTCTGAATCAGAGGCTGAGACTGTTCTGCGACCGTGTGGGCTGCAGATTCCTCGACTTGCGCCATAGGGTGGTGGGGTTTCGGGTTCCGCTGGATAGATCAGGAGTCCACTGCACGCAACAAGCGGCTACACGGGTAGCAGGGGTTGTGTGGCGTGGGCTGGGCGGTTTTTTAGGTTAGATGGCCTTGGGCAAGTACAGAAAGGGGAACAGCCTCAACGGGTGCGGGGCAAAGTCAGGACATGCGGGGACCAAGCAGCAATCGGTATTGTAATTGTCAACTGTGGAAGCTGCGTTGGTAAAGTATCGGAACTTCAAGCGCTGATAGAAAGCACCGAAGCTGAAATCGTTATAGGTACAGAAAGCTGGCTGAAGCCAGAGATAAATTCTGCCGAAATTTTTACAATGGTACAGACGGTGTTTAGAAAGGATAGATTGCATGCAACCGGTGGTGGAGTGTTCGTCGCTGTTAGTAGTAGTTTATCCTGTAGTGAAGTAGAAGTGGATAGTTCCTGTGAATTATTATGGGTGGAGGTTACACTCAACAACCGAGCTAGGTTAATAATTGGCTCCTTTTACCGACCTCCCGACTCAGCAGCATTAGTGGCAGAACAACTGAGAGAAAATTTGGAATACATTTCGCATAAATTTTCTCAGCATGTTATACTCTTAGGTGGAGATTTCATTTTACCGGATATAGACTGGGACACTCAGATGTTTAGGACAGGTGCTAGGGACAGAGCATCGAGTGACATTGTACTGAGTGCACTATCCGAAAATCACCTCGAGCAATTAAACAGAGAACCGACTCATGGAGATAACATCTTGGACCTACTGATAACAAACAGACCAGAACTTTTCGACTCTGTATGTGCAGAACAGGGAATCAGTGATCATAAGGCCGTTGTAACATCTCTGAATATGGAAGTTAATAGGAATATAAAAAAAGGGAGGAAGGTTTATCTGTTTAGCAAGAGTAATAGAAGGCAGATTTCAGACTACCTAACAGATCAAAACGAAAATTTCTGTTCCGACACTGACAATGTTGAGTGTTTATGGAAAAAGTTCAAGGCAATCGTAAAATGCGTTTTAGACAGGTACGTGCCGAGTAAAACTGTGAGGGACGGGAAAAACCCACCGTGGTACAACAACAAAGTTAGGAAACTACTGCGAAAGCAAAGAGAGCTCCACTCCAAGTTTAAACGCAGCCAAATCCTCTCAGACAAACGGAAGCTAAACGATGTCAAAGTTAGCGTAAGGAGGGCTGTGCGTGAAGCGTTCATTGAATTCGAAAGTAAAATTCTATGTACCGACTTGACAGAAAATCCTAGGAAGTTCTGGTCTTACGTTAAATCAGTAAGTGGCTCGAAACAGCATATCCAGACACTACGGGATGATGATGGCATTGAAACAGAGGATGACACGCGTAAAGCTGAAATACTAAACACCTTTTTCCAAAGCTGTTTCACAGAGGAAGACCGCACTGCAGTTCCTTCTCTAAATCCTCGCCGAAACGAAAAAATTGCTGACATCGAAATAAGTGTCCAAGGAATAGAAAAGCAACTGGAATCACTCAATAGAGGAAAGTCCACTGGACCTGACGGGATACCAATTCGATTCTACACAGAGTACGCAAAAGAACTTGCCCCCCTTCTAACAGCCGTGTACCGCAAGTCTCTAGAGGAACGGAGGGTTCCAAATGATTGGAAAAGAGCACAGATAGTCCCAGTCTTCAAGAAGGGTCGTCGAGCAGATGCGCAAAACTATAGAACTATATCTCTTACGTCGATCTCTTGTAGAATTTTAGAACATGTTTTTTGCTCGCGTATCATGTCATTTCTGGAAACCCAGAATCTACTATGTAGGAATCAACATGGATTCCGGAAACAGCGATCGTGTGAGACCCAACTCGCTTTATTTGTTCATGAGACCCAGAAAATATTAGACACAGGCTCCCAGGTAGATGCTATTTTTCTTGACTTCCGGAAGGCGTTCGATACATTTCCGCACTGTCGCCTGATAAACAAAGTAAGAGGCTACGGAATATCAGACCAGCTGTGTGGCTGGATTGAAGAGTTTTTAGCAAACAGAACACAGCATGTTGTCATCAATGGAGAGACGTCAACAGACGTTAAAGTAACCTCTGGCGTGCCACAGGCGAGTGTTACGGGACCATTGATTTTCACAATATATATAAATGACTTAGTAGATAGTGTCGGAAGTTCCATGCGGCTTTTCGCGGATGATGCTGTAGTATACAGAGAAGTTGCAGCATTAGAAAATTGTAGCGAAATGCAGGAAGATCTGCAGCGGATAGGCACTTGGTGCAGGGAGTGGCAACTGACCCTTAACATAGACAAATGTAATGTATTGCGAATACATAGAAAGAAGGATCCTTTATTGTATGATTATATGATAGCGGAACAAACACTGGTAGCAGTTACTTCTGTAAAATATCTGGGAGTATGCGTGCGGAACGATTTGAAGTGGAATGATCATATAAAATTAATTGTTGGTAAGGCGGGTACCAGGTTGAGATTCATTGGGAGAGTGCTTAGAAAATGTAGTCCATCAACAAAGGAGGTGGCTTACAAAACACTCGTTCGACCTATACTTGAGTATTGCTCATCAGTGTGGGATCCGTACCAGATCGGTCTGACGGAGGAGATAGAGAAGATCCAAAGAAGAGCGGCGCGTTTCGTCACAGGGTTATTTGGTAACCGTGATAGCGTTACGGAGACGTTAAACAAACTCAAGTGGCAGACTCTGCAAGAGAGGCGCTCTGCATCGCGGTGTAGCTTGCTCGCCAGGTTTCGAGAGGGTGCGTTTCTGGATGAGGTATCGAATATATTGCTTCCCCCTACTTATACCTCCCGAGGAGATCACGAATGTAAAATTAGAGAGATTAGAGCGCGCACGGAGGCTTTCAGACAGTCGTTCTTCCCGTGAACCATACGCGACTGGAACAGGAAAGGGAGGTAATGACAGTGGCACGTAAAGTGCCCTCCGCCACACACCGTTGGGTGGCTTGCGGAGTATCAATGTAGATGTAGATGTAGATGTAGGTGCTGTGTTGTCCTAATCAACATCATTTCATCCCCATCGACGCTCAAGTCGCCAAAGTGGCGTCAAATCGAAAGACTTGCACCAGGCGAACGGTCTACCCGACGGGAGGCCTTAGTCACACGTCATTTTATTTATTAGTTTAAGTTCAAAATAGAAAGAGAGGGTTTCCAAGTTTCAGATAATCAATAAACTGTAGTGTGTGATCATCAATCCTAACGTCGATGAAACTCTCCATTATTGTCGCTTGCTAGCTCTCTTCGTCGTTTCAGCCCGACTGTTGCGTCCCACAACATCTGCAGTCTGACCAAGGCACTCACATCTAGGGCTGCACCTACTATTACTCTCTTCCATCATCACCTAAACTAATGTTTTCAATAGCAACACTTGTAATATGTACTTAGCCATTCAATATTTTCGATTTCTTATGCGATTAGTAGACATATTTTTCTTTATCCGTTCTACGATTTTATTTCCCTCTCGACATTCAACAGACTCCTGTAACGTCATACCTCGAAGGCCTTATAATAGTATCATTTTCGAATTCCTCAATGATCATGTCTCATATCAACGCAGAACTGAGCTTCAAACCTATCTTTTTCTGTTGCTAGCAGCTGTTTATTTCTACACAAAGCACTTTAGGATTTGCCCAGACCCTGTCTTGAGCTCCTACTGTTTTCTCAGGATATTTGTTCTAAGGACCTGTGGGGCGTGTTTTGATGCTGATAAAACAAGACTAATTATTACTCGATTTATTGATCAATAAACATCTCGTAGCTGTGGTCCCAGCGACGACCTGTTTCCGCATAGGCCATAGTGGTATCTTCTGTCATAAGTGGCAGACTGAAGGCTACCGAAGGTCGCTACATCGCCCGAAGCATCGGCCAGCGACTCGTGGTGTGGTAATGGCGGGTCGCTTGCATGCTGATCGGTAGGTACTTTCCATGCAGCAGGTGGCATCGAAGAACGGGTGACCGTGGTGCATGTGTAACTGATTCACACGTCATCTCGAGAGTGTTCAGCCCCTTTCTGGTCACTGCCCATCTTGTCCCATTAGATAGATCGAGGTACCCTTTGCCATGAAGTCCGAAGTCGTGATGTTCACTGATCCTGTCCCACCGATTAGGTACGCTCTCTGGTCTGTATGAAGCGGAAGTATCAGACCATATCGCCTCCTGAACTGGAATGGTGGTGGTGGACCCATGGACGAACCATCAATGGCAGATTCCGTTCTCGACTCCGGCGTCAGTTCTCTCTGAACCGCTGCCACTACACCAGGCAGTGAGAGAAGAGTGTATACGGTACAGCGTGACAATACTGGAACAATCTTACGCAAACCCTTACACCTCAATAATCAAAGAATCGAGTGCAAATGACATGAATGCCATCGATCCTATTGTTAGTCTGCCCGCTGGTCACAGCGTTTATACTAAATTTAGAAGTGGTTTTGGTGTGAGATGTCACTCGTAACAACCGAATTGGTCCCATCTATTAGGAGTGGTCAGTGGTTTCGGACTATATCTTAATAACTACTCCGTCAGGTCCTTGGTACGCGTTTCAAACCTTTCTAGTGCATCTTACTTAATTTTATGAGAACAACGAAGGCTTTCGTTGCAAAGACTTTTCTGCTGAGCTCGCTCGCGCTCAAACACAGAAGCGTAGATGTAGAGCTCGAACTATTGGCCGGGCGGAGTGGCCTACCGGTTCTAGGTGCTACGGTCGCAAGTTCGAATCCTGCCTCGGGCATGGATGTGTGTGATGTCCTTAGGTTAGTTAGGTTTAAGTAGTTCTACGTTCTAGGGAACTGATGACCTCAGCACTTAAGTCTCATAGTGCTCAGAGACATTTTTCGAACTCTTGGTGACCAACTATATACGGCAAAATGTTTACGCCTTTTGGCTGGAGTAAGTTGAGACACCCCTGCAATGAAGCAATACTGGACTATGGGCAGTTGTAAATGTTTATTCTCCTGTTCCTGTAGTGTCAGTGTGTTATATCTCTTTTTCCTTGCGCAAACTGTTCTACTCCTTCGAGGTGGCCCAGTGGTTAGCACACTGGACTCGCGTTCGGGAGGACGACGGTTCAATCCCGCGTCCGGCCATCCAGTTTCAGGTTTTCCGTGATTATCCTAAATCGCTCCAGGCAAATGCCGGGATGGTTCCTTCCCCGTCCATCCCTGACCCGATGAGACCAATGACCTAGGTGTCTGGTCTCCACCCCCAAAACAAGCCCAATCTTCTACTTATTAAACAGAAAAATATGCCCACTTCTTCAAGAGACTTACAAGCCTGCAACGTGACGACCCGTGACCACACCGTTGCAGGATCTTAGTTTAGGTTTAGCTGCGTATTATAGTGTGTAACCGAATCCACCAAATCCACCTCTGACCGATTCGAGTTTATATTTTAAATGTCCGAATCCGAATCGCGTGTAATCGAACCGTTGTTAACGTTTCGTAGCAGGGACAGGAATACCTTTTAACTGCGAAATTGACAATATTAAGCTCTATTACACGCTAATATTGCTTCACATGACGCTAATAATGTGCAGAATAATTTATGTATCCCTCCGGAAGCGAAAATATTGTGTTGGCCGCGCTTCGGAAAATGAATCAGATTAGCGGCTGGGTTTACAACACTCGGCGCGTCTGCCGCTACGTGCAGCGACTGCCTTACAAAAAAAAAGAACCTTCGTCCTTCCCCCAATGACTTTGTGGCGCTTCTCACAAAAATACAGCTTTTAGTTCGCCCAGTAGAGCATTTACATTAAAACTGCACTACATTACAATTACAACAATCTCAAAACCAAAAGTTGACACATTTTACCTAATAGAATACTGTTGTTAGCAATCCACCAATTTATGTTTAAAACTTCTCTCTAAAGTGAGGTGTGGAGGATGGGGTTCGATTTTCAAGATTGGCAGGCCACACTAGTTATTATACACACAGCAGTTTATATGGCCTTCCTGTATTTGGTTTTATCCACACCCCTATATCTAAGACCTTGCATCTACACTCCTGGAAATGGAAAAAAGAACACATTGACACCGGTGTGTCAGACCCACCATACTTGCTCCGGACACTGCGAGAGGGCTGTACAAGCAATGATCACACGCACGGCACAGCGGACACACCAGGAACCGCGGTGTTGGCCGTCGAATGGCGCTAGCTGCGCAGCATTTGTACACCGCCGCCGTCAGTGTCAGCCAGTTTGCCGTGGCATACGGAGCTCCATCGCAGTCTTTAACACTGGTAGCATGCCGCGACAGCGTGGACGTGAACCGTATGTGCAGTTGACGGACTTTGAGCGAGGGCGTATAGTGGGCATGCGGGAGGCCGGGTGGACGTACCGCCGAATTGCTCAACACGTGGGGCGTGAGGTCTCCACAGTACATCGATGTTGTCGCCAGTGGTCGGCGGAAGGTGCACGTGCCCGTCGACCTGGGACCGGACCGCAGCGACGCACGGATGCACGCCAATACCGTAGGATCCTACGCAGTGCCGTAGGGGACCGCACCGCCACTTCCCAGCAAATTAGGGACACTGTTGCTCCTGGGGTATCGGCGAGGACCATTCGCAACCGTCTCCATGAAGCTGGGCTACGGTCCCGCACACCGTTAGGCCGTCTTCCGCTCACGCCCCAACATCGTGCAGCCCGCCTCCAGTGGTGTCGCGACGGGCGTGAATGGAGGGACGAATGGAGACGTGTCGTCTTCAGCGATGAGAGTCGCTTCTGCCTTGGTGCCAATGATGGTCGTATGCGTGTTTGGCGCCGTGCAGGTGAGCGCCACAATCAGGACTGCATACGACCGAGGCACACAGGGCCAACACCCGGCATCATGGTGTGGGGAGCGATCTCCTACACTGGCCGTACACCACTGGTGATCGTCGAGGGGACACTGAATAGTGCACGGTTCATCCAAACCGTCATCGAACCCATCGTTCTAACATTCCTAGACCGGCAAGGGAACTTGCTGTTCCAACAGGACAATGCACGTCCGCATGTATCCCGTGCCACCCAACGTGCTCTAGAAGGTGTAAGTCAACTACCCTGGCCAGCAAGATCTCCGGATCTGTCCCCCATTGAGCATGTTTGGGACTGGATGAAGCGTCGTCTCACGCGGTCTGCACGTCCAGCACGAACGCTGGTCCAACTGAGGCGCCAGGTGGAAATGGCATGGCAAGCCGTTCCACAGGACTACATCCAGCATCTCTACGATCGTCTCCATGGGAGAATAGCAGCCTGCATTCCTGCGAAAGGTGGATATACACTGTACTAGTGCCGACATTGTGCATGCTCTGTTGCCTGTGTCTATGTGCCTGTGGTTCTGTCAGTGTGATCATGTGATGTATCTGACCCCAGGAATGTGTGAATAAAGTTTTCCCTTCCTGGGACAATGAATTCACGGTGTTCTTATTTCAATTTCCAGGAGTGTATGTACAGTTCATCAGTATATTTATAACTTACATTTACATCTATATTTTATTTTTCATAAAATTATCAGTTGTTTCACAAAATACTCTCTCCTTCCAAAGAATATTAATCACAGACATCATACTATTGCATACTGAAATATTTACTGTCCCATGCCGGCTTTATTCCTATCGATTCTACTCCAGAGATCATACCGTTTCGGCGCTCATGATGCGGGTAGGAGGTGGTGCGCGCGAGATCTAGTGAACGTGGGAACCGAGAAGCAGTTAGTAACAATGTTTGGTCTGTAGTGGACACAAGAGGGATGAAAACGTCCTGCCGGGTCGGCGCTCGCTGTATTGGGGTGCGTTTCGGGATGGACTGTGTAGCGAAGAAGTTTGGTGAAAGACATGCACATTTAAAGTTGCTTAGTCTATTTATCCATTTATGAATGTATTTGCCAAGCGCGTCATTTGTAAGCCAACTTTGCTACTATTCAGTTTGTCTTCAGTCTAGTTCTCGAGAGACTTAACATCCATAGCATTTTATCGTAATCGCATCATTATAATCCAATGAAATTTGTAATAACGTAAATTGTCTTCTGCCGTTTCACCTTTAACGATTGATCCCTATTATTGTACTGTTAATCATGGTAGAATAACCCCGTGCAAGTTGTATTGGCCTAAACCCGCTGCTGCCCTCTGATGTGTACCTAGTAAGCTGTTCGGAGAATTGATCTTTAATTCTAGTTCGTTCCTTTTACTGATTAAATCTGTATCAGAATTACTGCCTCAAATGTAAACTTGTGTCTGTTTAGATATATGGCAAACACTCATGTGGAAAAAAATTTTCACTATACTTATTGTTTGAATCAATTGTTTTATGAATAAAACCTTGTGAGTAACAAAAGGTGAATAATTCTCCCTCCCCCTAGGTCCAGTCTATCCACTTACTCCTTTATGGCCGTTTTATGAGGCGGCGATGTACCCCCGAATCAGTTACAGAGGTTTCCTTAACACTAACCTTTACTATAAGATCGATCATTTTACTTAGTCGAATTTCACTCGACACTGTTTAAATAAATACACATTTTTTGACATTGAAATTGGAATAAGTGTATCATCACAAGCGTCAGCTGGCACACGATTCAGTTCCTTAAGCATACAGCCCAGTTTCTATCCATTTAAGCCGACTTTCGTCGGCAAACCGTATCACGTAGATTGTTTCTTCCACATAAAAAGAATTATCACATGAACAACCGCATCTTATACATTTCCTGATAATTTTCTCTGTTGTATAATTACGTCAGAGCGTGAATTACCTTTGGATGCCTGTAGAATGTTACCACATTGCCCGACAATGAGAAAAAGTTATTCTAGTCCACATTATCATACCCAGTACACAAATACACAAAAGCGACACACGTTGAAGATGCAAAACATTATAAAAGCCTGTGTAACAGCGCACCGGTCCGCCTTTGATGTGCAAAAGAGCAGTGGTTCTGCATGGCATGAATTCAACAGCTCACTGGTACGACCCCGGAGGCATTTGGCACCATAGGTCTGTGCAAATGTCAAGCAATTTCCGGAACATTACGGGCCAGTCGTCAGTGGCCTCGAAGCTGGCGCCAGATAGTATCCTACATGTGTTCTGATAGACGAATGTTGTGGCCAAGACAGCAACATGAGTTCACTATCATGCTTTTCATACCACTTGTGACGGTAGGAACCCCAGTCACTAGATGAACAGGTCTAGTATGCAAGGATTGCTTTGTGGAGAGCGAGCACGTGACATGGTGCGCAATTCACAGAAGCGCGTGGCGCGCCCGCGCCAGATTTGCGAGTCGGTGGGATGCCTCCGTCGCCAGGCGGCCACGTGGCCCGCAGCTTGGGGCATTGTTTGGTTTTTCGCGCATTACGCGAAAACTATGTAACTTACGGTGAAGAGAGACGCGGCAGTGAGTTGTGGTCAGCAATATTTACCTTCTGAAAGATCGATCTTCATTTTAAGTCACGAGAAACAAAAGTTATAGTAACCTCAAAATCGGTCAATATCACGAATACTGAAAGATTAATAAAAATAGTAAATAACAACTTACAGGGATGAGCGAGCGCTCATTAAGAACGCCTCGTCATAGCGGATAGAGTGCCGTAGTCATATGTTAAGGTCCATAAATAATTAAGCTCGTTAAGGGCAATAAACAAAGTTCGATGGGAAATTGTTTATAAAATACTCGTACTATAGAAAATTCATGACGTAAATAACGGCACTGTATAATACACTCCTGGAAATGGAAAAAAGAACACATTGACACCGGTGTGTCAGACCCACCATACTTGCTCCGGACACTGCGAGAGGGCTGTACAAGCAATGATCACACGCACGGCACAGCGGACACACCAGGAACCGCGGTGTTGGCCGTCGAATGGCGCTAGCTGCGCAGCATTTGTGCACCGCCGCCGTCAGTGTCAGCCAGTTTGCCGTGGCATACGGAGCTCCATCGCAGTCTTTAACACTGGTAGCATGCCGCGACAGCGTGGACGTGAACCGTATGTGCAGTTGACGGACTTTGAGCGAGGGCGTATAGTGGGCATGCGGGAGGCCGGGTGGACGTACCGCCGAATTGCTCAACACGTGGGGCGTGAGGTCTCCACAGTACATCGATGTTGTCGCCAGTGGTCGGCGGAAGGTGCACGTGCCCGTCGACCTGGGACCGGACCGCAGCGACGCACGGATGCACGCCAAGACCGTAGGATCCTACGCAGTGCCGTAGGGGACCGCACCGCCACTTCCCAGCAAATTAGGGACACTGTTGCTCCTGGGGTATCGGCGAGGACCATTCGCAACCGTCTCCATGAAGCTGGGCTACGGTCCCGCACACCGTTAGGCCGTCTTCCGCTCACGCCCCAACATCGTGCAGCCCGCCTCCAGTGGTGTCGCGACAGGCGTGAATGGAGGGATGAATGGAGACGTGTCGTCTTCAGCGATGAGAGTCGCTTCTGCCTTGGTGCCAATGATGGTCGTATGCGTGTTTGGCGCCGTGCAGGTGAGCGCCACAATCAGGACTGCATACGACCGAGGCACACAGGGCCAACACCCGGCATCATGGTGTGGGGAGCGATCTCCTACACTGGCCGTACACCACTGGTGATCGTCGAGGGGACACTGAATAGTGCACGGTACATCCAAACCGTCATCGAACCCATCGTTCTAACATTCCTAGACCGGCAAGGGAACTTGCTGTTCCAACAGGACAATGCACGTCCGCATGTATCCCGTGCCACCCAACGTGCTCTAGAAGGTGTAAGTCAACTACCCTGGCCAGCAAGATCTCCGGATCTGTCCCCCATTGAGCGTGTTTGGGACTGGATGAAGCGTCGTCTCACGCGGTCTGCACGTCCAGCACGAACGCTGGTCCAACTGAGGCGCCAGGTGGAAATGGCATGGCAAGCCGTTCCACAGGACTACATCCAGCATCTCTACGATCGTCTCCATGGGAGAATAGCAGCCTGCATTGCTGCGAAAGGTGGATATACACTGTACTAGTGCCGACATTGTGCATGCTCTGTTGCCTGTGCCTATGTACCTGTGGTTCTGTCAGTGTGATCATGTGATGTATCTGACCCCAGGAATCTGTCAATAAAGTTTCCCCTTCCTGGGACAATGAATTCACGGTGTTCTTATTTCAATTTCCAGGAGTGTATTTTTGGTGGCATCACACGTCTTTTAAACTAGTTAAGATATACTATACACTTAACTTGCAATAGTTTTCATTGTTTGCAATTTATTATTAACATTTATGGACCATAATTAATTAATTATTAAAGATATCAAGATTTTGAGCAGTGCAATGTGTAGATCGCTAAATATTACGTCTAAAAGCTATATGCAGCCGGCCGTGGTGGGCGAGCGGTTCTAGGCGCCTCAGTCCGGAACCGCGCGACCGCTACGGTCGCAGGTTCGAATCCTGTCTCGGGAATGGATGTGTGTGACGTCCTTAGGTCCCATAGTGGTCAGAGCCATTTCAGCCATAAAACTTTGCAGCAAAGATTTAAACAAACAAATTTGCGGTAAGAGGCAAAATTTTGCAAAAACTAAAACTTGATTTATGGGAGATAGAATAATCCTAGAAATTAATGCAACATAGTAAATAAGATGTATTTTTTAGCGTGGTTCCGATGGTGTCTTTATTTCTGTTGAGGAACGTATGTGTCAAAATTTGTAATCTTAACTGGTGAGATTGGTACTTGGATCACCAGGGGGGTAGACATCCGAGCCTATATAACCGAGTGGCCATCTTGGCCAGGGGCCAGTCGTTGCGCAGCCGTCGGTCAGTCATTTGGCGGGTGGGTGGCGAGCGAGCCCCACTTATGGGTGGCCCATGTGGTCGTTTGAGTAAGAATTTTTCTGGCAAATTTATTCCGACAATGAGCGTTGTTTAACAGTACAAGTGTGCAAGCATATATTTGTTGAACTGGAAGAGCTACGATTATTTGTGTGAATACGAATTACGAGATATACATCAGGGTAAGGGAACATGTGGCGATCCGTGATTTCGCGCCAAAACTGTTAGAACAAAGAGGACAGTGGGACTCGTGGTTCTGTTCGAGTTGATTGAGTAACTTTCGATTGTAGCAGCCTACATTACTGCTATTGGGGGCTTGGAGTCAAATTATTATTAAAGTAAAACTGTGAACCGTCTCACCAGTGCTAATTTCGTTGTTTGAAAGAAAAGGACGACGCCAATAAATAGTGATGATAAAAACTTAATTGAAATGCGTCGTGAAAATTGATTTCGCTATAATAATCGCCTAATTTTTGTTCCCTAGCATAAACTGCACTCATGTGTGAGTGAATATTATTTAAAATGGTTCAAATGGCTCTGAGCACTATGGGACTCAACTGCTGTGGTCATAAGTCCCCTAGAACTTAGAACTACTTAAACCTAACTAACCTAACGACATCACACACATCCATGCCCGAGGCAGGATTCGAACCTGCGACCGTAGCGGTCGTGCGGTTCCAGACCGTAGCGCCTTTAACCGCTCGGCCACTTCGGCCGGCGAATATTATTTTATAAACTTTAACTAATGCGCGTATGTGGAACAGTATACTAATGCACCAAGTGTGGAAATCATCCCCTTAGACTTACGTGAGAGCCAAAATTTGCACTAACATTTTTAACGAACATTTGTATCTGCACATTCGTGTGAACTCTTCAACCGCACTATTTTCCGCCCCTTCGCTCACTGTAGCACGCTTCTGGACTTGTGAAACCAACAGTTATCCTGCTGGAAGATTCCATCGCTACTGGGAATACGAGAAACTTGAAAATGTAGTGTAGCGATAGCTGTCATGGCGATTTGGTTACTATCTGTGGTCTCATGGAAGGCCAGAGGGATGCCTTCCATAGCAAACTGCTGGCCCCACCGCCCTGCATCAATACTGCTGGGCATTTCGAGCAGCCATCTGCGTGGATCGAAATGTATCTGGACGTGGTGCATTCAGCTGGTGTAACAAGACTCGCGTTTCATCCGATCAGGCGACCGTCTCCATTTGTTCACTCTGCAATCCACTGTAATCGTAATTAACGATGTTATTGGGTCGACATGGGAACACATAGTTGTCGTCTGTGGCGGAGCCTCATACTGAATAAGTTGCGGCGAACACCACTGTTCTCCAAAGTACGTAGCATGCACCAGCACCCTATTGTCAGATGTTCCACCGGTTGTCGCCTATACAGGTTTACACAGGAGGCAAGCTTCAGACCTCCATATTGTGTGAATTATAGTGGATATCCAGCACTTTGATGCCTAGTTGCGATTTCACCGCCCTTCAACCAGTTTTCACACATTTAAACGACGGCAGCATGCAAAAAGCAGAACTGCTTCACCATTTCTGAGATACATGTTCCTTGGCACCGGCCCATAACGATCTGGCCTTTGTCAAGGTCATTTATGTCTGTAGATTTTGCCCTTGCTGTTTATAGAATTCGTCTCGCTCCGTTCAAATGGTTCAATTGGCTCTGAGCAAAATGGGACTTAACATCTATAATCACCAGTCCCCTAGAACTTAGAACTACTTAAACTGAAGTAAACTAAGGACATCACACAAATCCATGCCCGAGGCAGCATTCGAACCTGCGTCG
This sequence comes from Schistocerca serialis cubense, assembly GCF_023864345.2. NCBI lineage: Eukaryota > Metazoa > Arthropoda > Insecta > Orthoptera > Acrididae > Schistocerca > Schistocerca serialis. Next base: position 1,145,295,006 of record NC_064639.1, on the reverse strand, counting down.
TAGCAGTCGCGCGGTTTCAGACTGAAGCGCCTAGAACCTGTCGGCCACAGCGGCAGGCTTCTGCTCTATAGAAACAGTCTGAAAAGCTTTTAAGGGTGTTGCAAGGCAGATCGAGCTGATAAATAATTGTCGAGGAAAAAAATCTATACGTTGAGCCATTTACCAGCTAATTAACATTGAAGCTAGCCAATTAAGCCTTCCAGAGAAGGTGTCGCTAGACGTGTTCTTCGTTTGGTTTTCTAAAGCCCAGTAAGAGCGATACAAAAACTAGACATGGGGCGATAATAAGGATCGAACCCGAGACAAAGGCTGAGCAGGCTCGTCTACACTTTTTCTTGTTGGCCGCTTGAATATGCGCGCGCAATGGCCTGATGCCTAATTCAATGCTAATTAAACTGGAAACGGCGCAACGTATAGAGTACTTTTAAATAATTATTTCTCAGCATAAAGTACCGTGAAACACCATTACAAGCTTTTCAGACTGTTTCAGATCACACTACACCGGGAGATCAAAAAGTCAGTATAAATTTGAAACCTGAATAAATGACGGAATAATGTAAATAGAGAGGTAAAAATTGACAGGCATGCTTGGAATGACATAGGGTTTTATTAGAACGAAAAAAATACAAAAGTTCAGAAAATGTTCAACAGATGGTGCTTCATCTGATCAGAATAGCAATAATTAGCATAAAAATGTAAGACAAAGCAAAGTTGATGTTCTTTACAGGAAATGCTCAATATGTCCTCCATCATTCCTCAACAGTAGTTGTTGTCGAGGAATAATATTGTGAACAGCACTGTAAAGTATGTCCGGAGCTATGGTGAGGCGTTGGCGTAGGATGTTGTCTTTCAGCATCCCTAGAGATGTCGGTCGATCACGATAAACTTGCGACTTCAGGTAACCCCAAAGCCAATAATCGCACGGACTGAGATCTGGGGACCTGGGAGGCCAAGCATGACGAAAGTGGCGGCTGAGCACACGATCATCACCAAACGACGCACGCAAGAGATCTTTCACGAGCCTAGCAATACTTTTTTTGGTTCTAATAAAACCCCGCGTCATTCCAAGCATGTGTGTCAATTTTTACCTCTCTATCTATATTATTCCGTGGTTTATTAAGTTTTCAAATTTATACTGACTTTTTGATCACCCGGTATGTTGATTAAGTTTTCTCGTAAACTTTTCTTACCCTCTCCGAAAGAAGTCTAGTTCTAACATACTTTCAATGTTTCCTTCAATTTCTCGAGTATTCGTGTAGCTGTATTTCTGACGCGTTCATAATGCTAGAGGGAGAATCCATCGTGACAGTTGCAGTCACACGATTCGGTATTAAATGGAGGACTGCAACGAAGCTGCAGTTTGACGTATAAAGTAATTTACGTTTCTGGGTCTGCTGTAATCTCTGCGTGTTTCTGACGGGAGAAACTTGTTCCATTTTTGCTACCCCTTTTCCTCTCATTACCGCCCGGTAAGAATTTCTCTGAAGACGTCATCTTGGTGCTCGTGCAAGTGAGTTTCTCACCGTGTCAAGAAATATTCTCCGGAGGATTAAATGTTAAATTTTAATCAGGCGCGAGGCGTCGTCCCCGTCAGGTGCACCGAGACTCGCAGCAAATACCCCGGGACGGCCGTCTACGTCCTCGCTTGCGCCCGTTCTCACCCCGGTCCCCGCTGCCTCTGACGCTGACGTACTCCATTAGCGTCGTTTGTGTTGCGTCGCGGCGGCTGCACCGGCGCACCGAGTAATTCCGCGACTCCGCCTGCAATAAGAAATGCTCGAGATGCCTTACCACTTCATTCTAACTCTCCAGTACGGTAATGAAGACTGCACGATGATTTTTCCTCTCGTGCAGCTTTACTCGCACAAAGGCTACGTGGAAAGTCTTTTAGTTAGCACATTACCTTCATCTTTCCACTTCTAAACATTGAATGGAAATATTTTTCACTGCCACGGGTAATGCATATATCCGTATACACACGTGTTTCAGAAAATCGTACGTTTCTAAAATGCAATCTGTAAGATATCCATGACTAAGGAATTTATTGCTAGCGCACTCGAGCAGGTGTAACTTCCTGGATTGCTCAGACGTATACAGTGCGTGTGCACTCTATTCCATTTCTTAAGGGGGGTAGGACGTCAAACGGGCCGACTTGGAGCAGGAGAGGCACCACAGGACATTTTAATTTCCACTGTATCTACTTTTACAAATAAATTCATAAAACTTTGTCAGTATGACCAGGAAGGATTCAAAATTCACACTCATAGCACTGGAAGTTCGAAAACATAACGAAGTAATTTTTTTTACATGTGAAATTTCATCATTTTTTTCACTTACTAATGGCAGCATTTGTTGCTATAGGTACACTTTTCTTCACAAGTAAAAGAGATGGTTCGATGAATTTTGCACAGCATACAAACCATACTTATAGGTGTATGAAACCCTAGAATTTTCCAAATCTATTAAAAACTGTGGTAAAAATTGATGTAATTAACTACAAAATTTGTGTTTTTTCTAAACATGAAGTTTAAAATACAACAGATCATTCCTTTTTTCATAAATTAAATAAATTCTAGAGTTTCATACACCTGTAAGTATGGTATGTATGCTGTGCAAAATTCATCGAAGAACCTCTCTAACTTATGAAGAAAAGTGTACCTATAGCAACAAATGCAGCCATTAGTGAGTGAAAAAATGATGAAATTTCACACGTAAAAAAATTATTTTGTTACGTTTTGTAACTTCCCCTTAGAAAATTTAATGAATTACTGTGCTGATAAACACCTACCTTATTTGATTTTCAAACAGCTAAGCAAAACTGAACGTACTCAGACATTCACTAAAGTGACACACAATATTTTTAGCGCAACCCAATCTGACTTTAAAAAATCCCTACAAAAGAATGGACCTGACTAACAATAACCTATACCTTTCATGAATTCTTACCTCACAAAAATCTTCGTTACTCGAAATACTGCAATACAGCGAGCGCCAATACTGCCAGCTAAATAAAAGATTCTAACTACTGAAGGGACTAACTACTGATAGGCATAGTTAGCAAATGAAAGATTTGGGAGAAAACAATGTATTTGCCTTAATAGCGTTCAAAAGTCATGATATATATATATCAGTTCATGACATCCAGTCTTACAAATTTACTGTCTCTGTCCAGATCATCCGCTCTCAAAACTCCGCCATCTCACTCCCCACATCCAACCCTGCTGGCGGCTCACCTCCAACTGTGCAACGCTACGCGCTGTTAACATCCAGCTGCCCAACACTACAATAGCAAACTGTAGTGACTTGGCAAGACAGCCAAGCCACTAGGAGGTGAAGCCGAAAGCCACGCGTTTAAGCTCACGCAGGCTGGTGTGAGGTCTGGAACAGTTAAAGGATTTGAGTCTAGCAAATAAAGTACGTAACTGTTGGAATTCTTAACTTTAATCCATAATTGGTTAACATCGGTCTGACGGTGCATGCATCACAAGATAAATAGCAAATGATAATGGCGCCTTGCTAGGTCGTAGCAAATGACGTAGCTGAAGGCTATGCTAACTATCGTCTCGGCAAATGAGAGCGTATTTTGTCAGTGAACCATCGCTAGCAAAGTCGGCTGTACAACTGGGGCGAGTGCTAGGAAGGCTCTTTAGACCTGCCGTGTGGCGGCGCTCGGCCTGCAATCACTGACAGTGGCGACACGCGGGTCCGACGTATACTAATGGACCGCGGCCGATTTAAAGGCTACCACCTAGCAAGTGTGGTGTCTGGCGGTGACACCACACAAACAACAATGCAAATCAGCCACGGACTGCACACAGCACAACCAGTGATTTTCATACAGAGTGCTACGTGGCGTTACCAGTAAAAAAACCTAAACAGCCTACTTACAGTTTTACAACTTCCACTGCAATGAGTGTGAATCCTGAATGCTTCCTGGTGATGCTGACAAAGTTTTATGAGTTTATCTGTAAAAGTATAGACAGTGGAAATTAAATTGTCCTGTGATGCCTCTCCTGCTCCAAGTCGGCCCGTTTGACGTCCTACCCCCCTTAATATGTTGTGTACTCAGTGCATGTGGACCCTACTTCATTTCTTAATATTTTCTGTACTTATATCATTTATCAATTATATATATACTTTGTGACTTGTGACTGTAGACTTAGTAAACTAAATATGTTACAGAAAAATTCGTTGCACATGGCAAGTCCAACTGACCTCACCGTCGCTGCCAAATTTTTACCACTCCCAGTGGAGTGTTATGTAAGAGATCCATGACTAAGGAATTTACTGCTGGCGCACTCGAGCAGATGTAATTTCGATGGACTGCTCACGCGCTGCCTGTGATATGTAAGCTACAGTATAATCGCAGACCAGAGAGCAGTGTCGGCAGTCGGCAGTCGGGCGGTTGGGTGAGGTCGCTCTTAGAGAGCAGTTCTCTAGTTGTACAGCTCACAGAGAGCACTTATGTCCTGTATGGATGGAATTACCATGCCCGGTAGCGGAGAACGATGGCGGTGCCTGAGAGATGTAGTATAAGGTTAAAAAAAAAAAAAAAAAAAAATTGCCGCGCCAATATGTAATTTGTAGCATTGTGACAAGTCATTTTGTACAGTTGTTATATCAAAGTCACATCTAAATATTTTTCAATAATAATCTTTCTTATAAAGGCAACTTTTGACAGTCATTCATCTGAATTTAAAGTTTTTACTAATTCCTCCTTTCCATAGTCATGTGAATTATCATAAATAAAATCAATAGTTTTTCATAGATAACAAAATCTAGTGGCCAGCACTGCACTGGGCTGCGCCAGAAAAATTTCTTATAGGAGCAGATATATACGTGTTATCCGGCGACTTAATTAAGTTAAGAATTTTCAGTTTATTCAGAATGACTTTTCAGGGCCATAACGCAGCACTACTAACGTCCAAAACTTAGCAGTTTAAATTCACAGTCACTTAATTATTGAATGGTTACATAAGAGTCACATTTTCTTTGAGAGGGTAGTCACATTATTATTGCGAGGTTACGGAGATAAATAATCTGTTGGGAAGGTAACAACTCTAATAATAATATTTTTAAAAAAAGACAAACGACGCATCCGAATGCAACGGAAATTGGTAGTGCACGTACAAGCAAAGGAATTATTCCTAGTTGAGAAATACTGGATGATTTGTTCAAGAAAAAGAACTTCACAAGCTAAGCAAGCGAATAACGGGTCGGCTCTCCTCTGGCCCTTACGGTGTTACTCGGCTTGGCATTCACCTGACGGCACTGACTGACAGTGTCGGAATGGCGCGTTAGATCGTCGAAATCCTGAGCTGCTGGGGGGGCCCTGTCCATCACGCTTCAAACGTTTTTAAGACTGAAATATTCACTCTGCAACGGAGTGTGCCCTGATGTGAAACTTCCTGGCAGAATAAAACGGTGTGCCGGACCGAGACAGTTTTAATCTGTCAGGAAGTTTCATATCAGCGCACACTCCGCTGCAGAGTGAATATCTCATTCTGGAAACATGCCCCAGGCTGTGGCTAAGCCATGTCTCCGCAATATCCTTTCTTTCAGGAGTGATAGTTCTGCAAGGTTCGCAGGACAGCTTCTGTAAAGTTTGGAAGGTAGGAGACGAGGTACTGGCAGAAGTAAAGTTGTGAGGACGGGGCGTGAGTCGTGCTTGGGTATCTCAGATGGTAGAGCACTTGCCCGCGGAGGCGAAGGTCCCGAGTTCGAGTCTCGGTCCGGCAAACAGTTTTAATCTGCCGGGACGTTTAAGGCGCTTTCAATTAGGGGAGAGCTCCTGCGACCTTGCTGACCAAGGAAGGGTTTGGCAAGCACGAAGACAAACGGTAGAAACCCTCGCCGTGTGCAGTCTGGCATTGTCATCGTCAAAAGTACGCCCAGGATGGCTTGCCATGAAGGGCGACAAAAGTGGGAGCAGAATATCTTCTAAATACCGCTGTGCTTTGAGGGTGCCCGGGTGACAACCGGAGTCACGGTAAGAAATTAAATGGTACCCCAGACCATCACGCTTGGTTGTCAGAGTGTATGGCTGATGACGGTCAGCGTGGTACCCCACCGCTGTTGGGGCGTCTCCAGATACGTCCACGGCCTGGAATCCCATTGGAATAGAATTGTCTTCACTGAACAGTACCGCTTCGAACTGACCCCCGATGACTAGCCGAGAGTAATGAGATACAAACCTCACTGCCTCCGGAAATGATGGCCTGGGGTACCATTTCTTTTTATAGTGGACCTCTTTGGTGCCCGTTCGCGGCACCCTTCTTGTGTAAGGGCCAGAGGTAGACCAACACGTTATTGACTTACTCAATTTGTGAACCTCTTTATCCTGAATAAATCATTCAATTTTTTCTGAAATCTAATCGTTTGTTTGTACGTGTATATCATATCTACCGATTCCCATCGCATTCGGATGAAGTTGTGCGTCGATTTTTGTCTTACAACGTGATTTCCATAAAAGACGTTGCATCTTTTTGACATTCGGAACCACTAACAAATCATTATTTTCGAAGTGTCGTCTAGCAGGTGGTCAGATTCACGATCCGCCGCCATACGGAGCAGCTGTACATGATGGATGGTTTTCAGTACCACGAAAGTTTTCTCTTCTTAAAGGTTATGTTCTACATGACATGTCCCTTCTCTTCTTGTCTCTTGCTAATATTGGCATATCTGAAGAGCTAGTAGCACATCTAATAACCTTGAGAATCTCTTCTGTAAAATTCCAAGTTTCTTCTCAAAGTTTAGAGTTTTCAAAAAGAGTGATCAGTTTCTCTCCTACGTGAACGAATACTGAAATTCGTCGTCACCCTGAACTTACCTACACAGCTATATTCCCGACATACTGCCGGCTGGAATAGCAACCAACACTGAGAAGAGTATTTGTTTTAGTCTACTGTCGTATTTTTTTTATTTTGTCTGCTTGCTGCTGGTTTTGGTACGCAGTACCATCCTCAGGCCATCCTGTTAAATATATATATATATATATATATATATATATATATATATATATATATATATATATATATAAAGCACATGTTAAAATATACTACTGGCCAGTAAAAATGATACACCACGAAGATGACGTGCTATAGACGCGCAATTTAGCCCACAGGAAGAAGATGCTGTGATATGCAAATGATTAGCTTTTCAGAGCATTCACACAAGGTTGGCGCCGGTCGCGACACCTACAACGTGCTGACATGAGGAAAGTTTCCAGCCGATTTCTCATACACAAACAGCAGTTGAGCGGCGTTGCCTGGTGAAACGTTGTTGTGATGCCTCGTGTAAGGAGGAGAAATGCGTAGCATCACGTTTCCGACTTTGATAAAGGTCGGACTGTAGCGTATTGCGATTGCGGTTCATCGTATCGCGACATTTCTGCTCGCGTTGGTGGAGATCCAATGACTGTTAGCAGAATATGGGTTCGGTGGGTTCAGGAGGGTAATACGGAACGCCATGCTGGATCCCAACGGCCTCTTATTACTAGCTGTCGAGATGACAGGCATCTTATCCGCATGGATGTAACAGATCGTGCAGCCACTTCTCAATCCCTGAGTCAGCAGATGGGGACGTTTGAAAGACAACAACCATCTGCTCGAACAGTTCGACGACGTTTGCAGCAGCATGGGCTATCAGCTCGGAGACCATGGCTGCGGTTACCCTTGACGCTGCATCACAGACAGGAGTGCCTGCGATGGAGTACTCAATGAAGAACCTGGGTGCACTAATGCAAAACGTCTCCTTTTCGGATGAATCCAGGTTCTGTTTACAGCATCATGATGGTCGCATCCGTGTTTGGCAACATCGCGGTGAATGTACATTGGACGCGTGTATTCGTCATCGCCATACTGGCGTATCACCCGGGGTGATGGTATGGGATGCCATTGGTTACACGTCTCGGTCACCTTTTGTTCGCACTGACGGCGCTTTGAACAGTGGACGTTACATTTCAAATGTGTTACGACCCGTGGCTCTACCCTTCATTCGATCCCTGCCAAACCCTACATTTCAGCAGGATGATGCACGACCGCATCATGCAGGCGCTGTACAGGCATTTCCGGATACAGAAAATGTTCTTCTGCTGCCCTGGCCAGCACATTCTCCATATCTCTCACGAATTGAAAACGTCTGGTCAATGGTGGCAGCGGAACTGGCTCGTCACAATACGCCAGTCACTACTCTTGATGAACTGTGGTATCGTGTTTAAGCTGCATGGACAGCTGTACCTGTACGCACCATCCAAGCTCTGTTTGACTCCATGCCCAGGCGTATCAAGGCCGTTATTACGGCCATAGGTTGTAAGTAGGCTGTTTATGTTTTCTTATTGGCAACGTTATGTAGCAGTCTGTGGCTGCTTTGCATTGTTGTAATACTCGCCATTGTAGTGTTATGCAGCTGGCTGTGAGCAGCGCGTAGCGTTGCGCAGTTGGAGGTGAGCCGCCAGCAGTGGTGGATGTGGGGAGAGAGATGGCGGAGTTTTGTAATTTGTCATGAACTGCTACATATATTATGACTATTAAGGTAAATACATTGTTTGTTCTCTATTAACATCTTTCATTTGCTAACTATCTCTATCAGTAGTTTGTGCCTTCCGTAGTTTGAATCTTTTATTTAGCTGGCAGTAGTGGCGCTCGCTGTATTGCAGTAGTTCGAGTAATGAAGATTTTTGTGAGGTAAGTGATTTCTGGAAGGTGTAGTTTAATGTTAGTCAGGGCCAGTCTTTTGTAGGGATTTTTGAAAGTCATATTTCGTTGTGTTAAAAATATTGTATGTCAGTTAAGCACAGTCTTGTATAATTGTTCAAAGGGGACGTTTCATATTTCGACCCTTAGCCGAGGATACCTCACTGGAATCTTCTGATTTTTTCGCGTAGTTTGTGTAATTAGTGTAGATTTTGTTTATTGCTAGCGCGTAATTGTAGAGAGAATCTCCTTTGTAGTTGCAGTCTTTCATTGTTGTACAGTAAAACAGTTGTGGCATGCATGTAGATTTGCATCAAGTATTTCGCTGTTGCGCTTGCAATTAACTAGATATTATTTTCAGTGCTATGTTAATATGTTCTCTTATTTTTGCTCTTCAAATTGTGTATTTCTGTGTTGTCGTGTGAAATATTGTGACAATAATGGCGTGTGAAAAACGTAATACTAGGCTTCAAAGTAAACTGAGAAATGACAGTGAAGACGAAAGCAGTGTGTTAGCGCCGCAGAGTAATGAATTAACTAATGTTCAAAGTAGTAATTTGGTAATTGTGCATAGGGAAATGGAGCGGGCTGCAAATAATGGTGTAGGCAGTGAAACAATTAGTGAACAGGGAAGCGTTATCTATCGATCGGTCGGCAACAGCTCACCTCAGGATTCCGAAATGACAGGACACAATCTTGCAAATACTGTAGATTCAGGTTTTGCGTCCTCACCGTTTTCTCAAATAAATCAAGACACATTTTCTGCTTTACTAAATGCGAATATTGCCGGTTCAAATGCACTGCCGAATAGCACTGAGGGACATGTTTCAGACACCAGTGCACTGTTATTACAGTTAATGCAACAAATGGGACAAAGGCTACAAAAGTTAGACACAACGCTTGAACAAAATCAGAAACAAATGGGACAAAATCTTCAAAAGTTAGACACAATGGAACAAAATCTTCAAAAGTTAGACGCAATGGAACAAAATCTTCAAAAGTTAGACACAATGGAACAAAATCAGAGACAAACACAGCAACAGCTTCAAAAGTTAGACTCATTGGAACAAACTCTTGAACAAACGCTTGAAGATTTAACTACTGAGTTACATAACATTGAATCGAAATGTCAAAAAGTCTGTAATGACGTAAAAACTCAAATTTGTGAGCATTTTCAACCTATTTTTTCGCGGCATGAAAATGCATTATGGAATCACGAAGCAGCCATAAAAGAACTGCAAATTATTGTTCATGAAAATCATGAGACCTTGCAAGCTAAAATTGCTCAGTTGCGTCTACCGATTCGGTTACGGAACTTGCAAAAACTCAGGAAAACTTAAAGGACACAGTAGAAAGACACATGGAGGAAATTAGTACTTTATCAGAAAAGTAGTTGAACTTTCGGATCAGCTAAATAATTTATCTACGAAGGTAGATGATAATCTGAATGACACAAAACCGGTAGTCTTTAATGACACAGAAGAGTGCGAACAAATTAGGAAATTCAAACAAAATCTGAATCAAATTAATACGCAACACCAAAGAGAAATCCGCGAAGTACAAGATCAGCTGACACAGGTAGTACAAGAATTACGTATTTCAGAGGACACTCGCGCCTCAATACGGGAAGAGGGACATAGAAATACGGAACAGCCACAAAATAATAACACAGCGCATTTCGGAAATTATGAAAGAAATTGGCAAGGTGCACCGAATTTTGAAATGGAACCGCCGAAACGACGTAACAATGACCGATATGCGACTCGCCGACATGATGACTTTGGCTATAAGCTGTTCATTACTACACGTAAATTCAAAACATTTAAGAATTCTGGCAACGACATTCATCCACAAGCATGGCTCCATCAATTCTTTCATTGTTTTCCTCCCAACTGGTCGTTAGAGCACAGATTAGAATTTATGTGTGGCTATTTAGAGAATGAACCAGCTGTAAGCATGCGATCGGTCATTCACGATTGTTACAGTGAAGGAGAATTTTATCATGCCTTCCTCTCAGCATATTGGTCACAAGCTACACAAGACCGAGTAAAACATAGCATCATGATGATGAAACACTTTGAACAATCTGAATTTTCCAGTCTTGTGAAATATTTTGAAGACATGTTGCTTAAGAATCAGTACCTGTCAAACCCATACAGCCCCTCAGAACTCATCCGCATTTGCTTAATCAAATTGCCTGAACATTTACGACATATTATTTTAGCAGGACGTTGCAAAGATAACATTGAAGCTTTTCAGGGTCTGTTACAAGAATTGGAAATTGACACTGACAATCGGGGAACGCGGAAACAGGAGCACAACAATTACAGGTCACATCTGTCACAATTCTGCGATGGAAGAAATAATAACTGGACACGACAAGGCTATTCTCACAACACATATCGTGACCAAAACAGACACCACCCGTATGACAACCGTTGGCAGAGTAGTAATAATTACAGGGAAAGATCACCTCTCAGCGGTAGTGAATATCACAGAGACAATCAGAGAAACAGACAATTTGGGAACCAAAATAATTATTATCAAGGGAGTCAGAATAACTTTAGACGCAACGGTCCAGCGCGCAGTTACAATTCAGGGAGAAATTCTCCACCACATGACCGACAAACAAGAAACTATGTAAACTACCGACAAAACGATAGACGTGAATTTCATCAGAACTGGCGGGATTCTAACAGAGCTGGGCCCTCTCGGCAAGGCGAATTTGTATAAGTTAGGTCTCCTAATCCCAATAACGACGCGCGCCAACAAAGAGACAGACAATGACTCGCACAGCAGGCAGCCGCGTGCGCCAGCTGACTCAGAGAAAAATTACATAGACGCTAACCTTGAGTAAAATTTTAACATTCCTTACCGACGTATAAAACATGACAATTGCTTTTCAGTTGAAACTCTACACATTTCACATGTAAAACCGTTTATTGAAAGATAATCTGCTGTTTAACTTAGTCTTTGCCATAAAACTTTTCACTTCACATTTCTAGTATGCTTTGTCAGACTTAAGAAACTGTTAACATGCAACAATGTTGGAAGTTAAATATCCAGTTCAGAACCTAGGGAACATTTTTAAACAGAAATTACGAATGCATTGTTATAGTGAACAGACGTCACAGTGTTATTGTGTGTGTACATTCTTGCTTGTTAGTTGCACGATTACGTAACAACTATAAGGCTTACATACTTAGAACATTTACCAGTACTGCTAATGTGATTTTAATGCAACATTTTGGTTTACTTGAAAATACATTCTGGATTTAAAGTACTTTCAGTGAGATACCAGATGGCACAGTGGTTAGTTTATGTGACAGCTACACGATTTTATCACGACGCTACTAATGAGTGACAATTTACAATGTTGCTTTTGCAGTGTTTCTGTTTTATATCTGCACAGTTTTCTGTTTTATTCTGGAAAGTAAAACATGTTTTAGTAGTAACTTTTGTGGTATAGCTACAATGAGACTGCCTTTTCCGTAGCACAACAATACGTTACAGCACAGTACTTTCTTCATCATGGCAATAAGCGTAATAACTAAGATATCTATACATAAAGCATTTCACTTTTGTTTATCATGAGGTAAGTACATTGACTTCTGCAGAACTTAACTTTCGGAGGACGATAAGTACGACACTTCCACAGAATTATCTTACAGCAAGACGCACATTTAGCGCTACAGGACACGCATTTGAGTGATTAATTTTGTACTTAAAACATTTATTTTTAAACATATTTGAAGTACAATGATACAAAGGTTTTCAGTGATACATTTCATTTCATTGCTGTAATCTGTAACACCTGAGGGTATAATTACATTAATCCTCAGGGGGGTACACGCTTACTTTGTGTACCATGTGTTTGGCAAGCGCAAGGAGCCCTAGCTAATATGGTATTTGCTTATACAACTTTACACATCGGTACCATATTTCTCTAACACATAAATTGCACAGCTATCTGATCATTTAACTGAGAGATAAACATTTTTTTTTACTACATCCGTGACAGATGTTTACGTAATTACACAGTTGGATAACTTCACATTTATGAAATGTATTTTGTGTGTACTTTGTTAAATGCTCATATTTTTCGGAACCATTGTGATACTATGAGTGCTTTGAATGATGTATTTGGTAAGGGAGCATGATTTTAAAGTGCATTTGAGGTAGACGACACTTTTGACATGAGCAGAGAATTTTTTTAGGTTTTGAAATTATTGGAGGAAGCTACGACGATTTTGAGATTTGACTGAGGTGTTATGATGTTATTATTACGACGACGATGTGCATTATGCTGCTGAGGTATGTTTATGATTAATAGGCTGATGCTATATGAGTCATCTGATTAAGCCACGTAGCTGTTATGATGAAATATTGAAGAATTGTCGACGAATAAGGTAAGGAATAATGAGTAGTGTTTAGGGACTCTGGTTTGTGAAAATGTTGTTGGAAACCAAGATTCGTACTTTAAGAGTTATGAAATGTGTGTAAATGCGTGAATATATCACAATGCCGGTGAAAATTTTTTGGACACTGTTATATTTATAGGGTTTTGTTTCTACACATTTGCAACGCAAATTCTCGAGCCATGAAATTTTGTATATGAGACTGTCACAGTAGCGGAAACTGCTGTCGTAAATATTTCCGTAAGAAAGTTAAGTGACCACCTGCACGTAATGCGTCGTGGGCACGCAGCTGTGTCAGACGCCGGGAGAACAAGTCATTAGTGAGTGCCTCATCAGAAGCACAGGTAGAAAAAAAGACAGGTTAGGCCATTGTCCTCGCTATTGACATTTCCTTCTTGAAAGCATACTGTGGAGCTCGTAATTTATGATATTTACTAAAATGCCTAATGAAATGATTAGAAACATTTTACATCTATTGTCTTTGTAGTTAAGAGATTGATCATTTTGTTTAATATCTGGTTTCCAGCTGTGTTGCAGCATTGGTTTTATAAAATACACTTAAATTCATCTGCTAATGTGAACACTTTCTGTCAACAGATTTATTAAATAATTATTTTCTGATCCACATTCTTCGAAAAAGGAGCTCTTGGAATGGAGAGAACAATAAGAAGGGACTAATAACAGTAACTGCATCTATAATTTTCTTTTCAAGTACTTGGTAATTTCTTTTGTAGAATAATTTGTGGTGCACCACTTTAATTACATAGACATTAAGATGTGAATATACATTTCCCTTATCTGCATTGTTGTTTTTACTGTAATATTTTTTCTGCTTGAGCTATGTCATGTTTAGGTATAAGTTACTGCTGTTTGCCAGGCATAGTGTTACTGAATTTGACTTTGTGTTACTCTGCTAAGCCAGTTTTACTACACATTTATTTTTCTTGTTGCTGCACATTGGCTCATATTAGTTGTAATGTTGCATTGTTTGGTAATTTAGATTTACTGTAGCTTGCTTTGCAATTTTCCATTTTTTTGGTCATTGCTGTTTGTGTTACTTATTTTGTGCTGCTGCATTGCCTTGTCCCTTAGTTTAGCATCTGAGCTCAGTAGACGTAAGTTAGCTTAAGAGGGGGTAGCCTCTAAGAGAATGAGTTGCGATGAATTGGAAGAAATGCACTGAGAGGCTATATGAGAAATGTATAGAAAGCAGGTATAGATAGGACTTTTGGAAATAATGAAGAACGAAGGGAGATCTCCGAGAAGTAAAGAAAGTTTTGTTTGCAAAATACTGCAGTAAAACAAACCCTGTCCTTTCCTTGTATTATTCCGCTATATGTTTGTGTACCCTTGGGTATTTATGTTTTTCCTGTATTTATATGATTATCTGATAAGACTTATATTGTAGAATTTTTCTAGTACTAAGCTACATTCACTATGATGAGGAATACTGTTATCCTCAAATATAATTGGCATCAATAATATGTTATTTACCTTGTAAATATGCTTAGACATTATTTATTCTGTTTTGTTTTAATGCTCATGTGTAAAGTTGATGTTCCAAAAGTTATTCTGATATTTTATGTATGTATTCATGTCATAATTCCTGTAACATTGATGTAATTGTTTATTTTTATTCTTTTGTAAAGCCTGTGTTACTACAAATGTTCTCTGTATTGCTATGTTTTTAATGATGTTTTCTATATCTTTGTAATTGTATTCTCATGTTATGAAATTGTGATTGTCACCAGTTCATCATGTTATTAACTTGTAAGTTACATTTCACTGCACACGTTTCTGTTGGTCATAGTATATGGAGAATATGTGAGAAGCAGGGACTGATAGTGTTTACACGTGTGTTAATAATTCAGCAAGGGACTGGATAACAGCATTGCTGGTTCTAAGGACAATTCCAAAAACTTTGTGAGTGCACAAGTGGTGGTTATGGACTTGCTATATTATCCACAAGACTCTTCAATGGTGATTGTGCACCTGCACAGTCGCAGCAGATGGCTGCTAGCCATTTCTACAAGGACTACAGTGGGACTGCGTCTTTGCTGACTCACCAAAACCATTATTTCTACAAGGACTACAGTGGGTCTACACCTTTGCTGACTCACCAGTACCATTATTTCTACAAGGACTGCAGTGGGTCTGCACCTCTGGTGGCCCACCAATACCGTAATCTCTACCAGGACCACAGTGGGTCTGCTCTGTGATGACCTACCTACCAATATTCTTCAAAACTTCGAATGACTCTGTTGTGTGTTTGCTCTGTTGTGACCCATTACCTGTCTGCATGTCGAGAGTCAGCGCTGTCTTTCCGTTGGAAGGACAACACTACTTCTTCAAGACTGCATGGAAATCCACTACTTCTGTGTGCAATTTCTTTTACTAATGAGACTTTGTGAAGAAAGCCTGTAATTACTATTATGATGAATGATCAGGACTGTCTTTATGGATTGTGACAAAATTTTAGCTTTTGACCAACATTGTATCAATAAGTGTGTGCATTTGATTTCTTTGTTATTGTAATTATGAAAAATTTTTTCAAATCATTAGTGGCCAAAGCAATTTGTAAAATTTTTGTGGGGAGCATGGGGGCTATGTAAGTAGGCTGTTTATGTTTTCTTATTGGCAACGTTATGTAGCAGTCTGTGGCTGCTTTGCATTGTTGTAATACTCGCCATTGTAGTGTTAGGCAGCTGGCTGTGAACAGCGCGTAGCGTTGCGCAGTTGGAGGTGAGCCGCCAGCAGTGGTGGATGTGGGGAGAGAGATGGCGGAGTTCTGTAATTTGTCATGAACTGCTACATATATTATGACTATTAAGGTAAATACATTGTTTGTTCTCTATTAATATCTTTCATTTGCTAACTATCCCTATCAGTAGTTAGTGCCTTCCGTAGTTTGAATCTTTTATTTAGCTGGCAGTAGTGGCGCT
This sequence comes from Schistocerca serialis cubense, assembly GCF_023864345.2. NCBI lineage: Eukaryota > Metazoa > Arthropoda > Insecta > Orthoptera > Acrididae > Schistocerca > Schistocerca serialis. The sequence goes on along the minus strand of NC_064639.1, from coordinate 1,145,278,953 downwards.
CGCTGTATTGCAGTAGTTCGAGTAATGAAGATTTTTGTGAGGTAAGTGATTTCTGGAAGGTATAGTTTAATGTTAGTCAGGGCCAGTATTTTGTAGGGATTTTTGAAAGTCAGATTACGTTGCGCTAAAAATATTGTATGTCAGTTAAGCACAGTCTCGTATAATTGTTCAAAGGGGACGTTTCAAGGTGGTTGTTCTAGGTACTGATTTCTCAGCATCTATGCACCCAAATTGCGTGAATATGTAATCACATGTCAGTTCTAGTATAATATATTAGTCAAATGAATACCCGTTTATCATCTGCATTACTTCTTGGTATAGCAATTTTAATGGTCAGTAGTGCAATAATGTGAGAGACATTTGCAAAACACTTTCTCTCTGTAATAGCAAACGTAAGGTATTAAGGACAACCTTTAAATATATAGGTAGCCCCTTACTCCTTGCAAGCAGTCGTCACTTCGCTTCACAAGTAGGTGTATCAAATATTGAATGTAAAAGTCGATGCTGAGCTTTACATCAACGAAAATTGCGCCCAGCAGTGAGAACAGTGACCCCTATGTAACGAATTTCCTTCTTTTTCCTCATAAGAAATAATAACATTGTAAAAAAATGTAAAGAATAAAAATAGCAGAAATATGACATTTACGAATTAGTATAATGAAAGAAACCATAAAACATTCTCAACGTAATAAAACATTAAAAGCAATATATCACATCTTGATGTCTATGTTTACATTCAAAGCCTGTATACAGTTTATTTCACTGCAAGAATATCAGTGTGACCAAGAATCATCGACTGTCTTTTATTCTCTGACCAGAGGGCGGTGGTTTCTTTGCCACCGGATTTGCCCTCTGTTTTGCAAGATGACGCAACGACTGTAGTTAAGGTCTTACGGTTTTGTGTCCTGTCCAATTTGTTGCCTCGGATTTTAGGGAGAGGGTTTTAATGTGCTGCTGGGTGTCTGACTCACCCAGGTTTTAGGTCAGAGGTCAGCCAGTCGCGATTACCTCCTTGTTTCCCTTCGGTTTCTGTTCTCTTTTCCTTGTGTTTCCATTCCTTTTTAGTGTGTTCCTTCTCCTCTTGTTTTGCCTCCGTATGTGCGGATTTGGAAATGCGTCAGGTCTGTGTCTTTTAGCCGTTCTCCTTGTTCGCTGTTCGTCTTAGTCCCTTTACTGCATGTGTTCCTGTTTCTATGCGTTTGGGCGCTGATGACCACGCTGTTTAGCGCCCGTAAACCTCAAACACACACAACAAACACACACACACACACACACAGAATCAGTTAAGTATTGTACCAAAAATGGCATTATACACCGAAAAAATAAAATTATTTTTATTGAAAATATATCGAGCATCCAGGGGGAATGACGGTGCAGTGTGGCTAAGAATGAGCCTGCAGCTGTCAGATGAAAAACTTGGGCAGCGTTTCAAGTTTCCGGTTTACTCTGGCAATGTCCGCGTGTGCGCTGGAGCTCTCGGCTGGAGCTGGATCTCGCGCTTCCTCCACACCGTGTCGAAGCTCAACGACCCACCAAGGCCGTAAAGACCACTGCTTGAGTGTACTGTACATGTGTGAGAGTTTCCTTCGATGGGCATTCGCGTATCATGAGAAGGCCACAACACCAAATCGTAAAACATAGACGGTGGTGGATTGATAAGCTGCGGAACGGCCTGGAGGAATCTCGATGTGGCCGGCCGTGGTGGCCGAGCGGTTCTAGGCGCTTCAGTCTGGAACCGCGCGACAGCTACGGTCGCAGGTTCGAATCCTGCCTCGGGCATTGGTGTGTGTGATGTCCTTAGGTTAGTTAGGTTTAAGTAGTTCTAAGTTATAGGGGAATGATGAACGCCAGTGTTAAGTCCCATAGTGCTCAGACCCATTTCAATCTCGATTTGGTGCCGCCGAGAGCCGCAACATACACATGGCCACTGACTGGATAATCCGGAAACTGGAAATGGTGCCAAAGATCGTCAACTGTCATTTCCACAGTAATACTTGCCAAGCTGTACTGTCATTCATCTGATATTCAGTAAATAATAACTTTTATAATATTTATGGTACCGAAGAGATCGACCATTCAAATTTTAGTGTTTCTCAGTGTACATCAACTCAGCTATGCATATGTATTATATAGCAATTAACCTGTGCAACACATTTTAATTGAACTTTTAATTAAAACCAACATATCATTTAATCCTGAACTAGAAATGCACTCTGAGTTGACAAACCTGAATACACACCACAAACAATACTTAGTTTGCAAGATTTATGTTTTTAATTGCTCTTTTATATAACTCCTTATTTATTTACATATTTTTCCCCGTAATTCATAAACTAATACAGTTATTTCAATGCTTATTGCATCACTGCAACAAACAGGTAAATTCCTATAAGAACATTGTTTCATATTTACTCGTGTTGTAATAATTGATAGCACAGAGTTAATAAATTATTTTCAGTCTTGCTGAAACAATTTGCATTTGCTACATACTAACTTTTAGGTAAAATACAAAAAAGGGTAAGGTTTAGGTTTTTGGCATACATCTTAAGCCGTATTCACATCTTTTAATAATATTTATATGTAAAAAGTTGTAAATGAGACTGAAGATAGTATGAGGTCATTAAGTGATGTAAACTCACGGGTTTTCCACTGTGCGGAGAGCAGAAGTGATAAAAAACGTTTATCCAGCTCCAAACGCATCTTTAGAAACCACCGTCTCCCTCCTAAAACCCTTTACACTGACTGGAAAATGAGTCCTGATGATTATGTGCTTACCAGACATTATCTGAGGAAAACTGTTTTAACGTGTCAGGATGTCGTTCTGAAAGTTATATTTTTGTAGTTACTGTCGAAAATCAACACACTAGTTCAATAGAAGCCAGTCCTCTGATCAAAACACAAGAAAATATTTTGTTATTTTACAGGGAGAAATCAGTTGAAAGTAGAGGACCTACACGACGTCTTTTGGAGCCCTCTTGTTCTCGTTACCCTAGGAAAGTGTATATCGTGCCTGTACATAATCCCCGTTCTAAAGACATTACTCAAAGGAGCGTACTTAAACATGTTTTCCTTATATCCATTACATCCATGCACATTATGAAAATGTTTGTATGTACGTATGAATGTATGTATGTGTTTTCCACATCTCCCCCTAAACCACTGGGTGGATCTGAACCATACTTGGTACACGTATCACTTACTGTCTGGAAACGACCACAGTGGGGACGAAACGGGTGCGGCTCAAAATGAAACGCACCTCAAGAAGCGCAAATAGCCACTCTATATTCATCCAGCGTTTGGCAGTGAGAGCACTTAGTGACTTGCAACAAATTTCTCCCGTAATTTCAAACCACCACTCCATCTTCCTACATGATGAAAGGAAAAAAGTTTCACATGTGATTTCAAACCATTACGAGACTTAATCGCTGAACATCCCCCAGCCCCCAAAATGATGAAAAAGAAAAAAATGTTTCGTGCGTACTACTTGTACACTGTTCATCCCGTAAAACTGCCATGTCAGGCACGGCGTTTTAATTTATTACTGCTTTGCTTATTCTCAAAGCATATTGCGGAGAATATTCAAATAAACCAATGAACGTACCGGCAAAAATATTTTATCGCATGGCACATAGTTTGGGTGATACTACATCATAGCCAGTGAGCTGCTTGAAAACGAAAGTGAAGTGTAAAGTTCCTTAGAGATACAGGTGAAATATGGGCACAATTAGCTGTGAAATATGTCAAATATACGTGACTTGTGCGGACCTGGCAATGAACTGAGAAGTTACAATGCTCGCCTATGACTGCCTTATTGGGCTGCGAAAGGCTAGTATGCTGATCATTATAATGCACATTTCACATCCCTGTGCATGTTGTTGACCAACGTAGGCCTTGCAAGATTTGCATGGTACTCTGTAAACTCCAGCCTTCCGCAACCTCAGATCATTCTTTACCAATTCGGCAACACCGTAGGTCTTTGTAAGTGGCCGGGAGACTATTTTAACATAGTGTTTATTTACGATTTGCGCAATTTCGACGAAATGTGCGCGGGAACAGGGTTCGCTTCTAGGTACTGCGGGGGTTTTTCCTTGTGGGACGATTGGACCAGAGTGATGTGAGCTGAGTAGCTAAAAATGAAAGCTATCGGCTCCAAGGCCACACCGTCCACAAAGGCCAGGAGTGCAGTGCGCCGATCCCAAGCCTCGCGATACTGCATCTGTTGATAAATGACTGAGAATGTGGCGGCGCTCGGTCGAGTCTCGCATGGGCTAACAGCGATTGATAGTGGTGTTTCAATAATCGTTAGTATCAACACTGGAGTGAACAGCCTTGACATCGCATCATAACCCTTCATAGAACCAGAATAACTAATGTGCTAGTACACGTTTATTACAAATGATTGAAGCGATTTCACAGCTCTACAATAACTTTATTATTTGAGATATTTTCACAATGCTTTGCACACACATACAAAAACTCAAAAAGTTTTTTTAGGCATTCACAAATGTTCGATATGTGCCCCTTTAGCGATTCGGCAGACATCAAGCCGATAATCAAGTTCCTCCCACACTCGGCGCAGCATGTCCCCATCAATGAGTTCGAAAGCATCGTTGATGCGAGCTCGCAGATCTGGCACGTTTCTTGGTAGAGGAGGTTTCAACACTGAATCTTTCACATAACCCCACAGAAAGAAATCGCATGGGGTTAAGTCGGGAGAGCGTGGAGGCCATGACATGAATTGCTGATCACGATCTCCACCACGACCGATCCATCGGTTTTCCGATCTCCTGTTTAAGAAATGCCGAACATCATGATGGAAGTGCGGTGGAGCACCATCCTGTTGAAAGATGAAGTCGGCGCTGTCGGTCTCCAGTTGTGGCATGAGCCAATTTTCCAGCATGTCCAGATACACGTGTCCAGTAACGTTTTTTTCGCAGAAGGAAAAAGGGCCGTAAACTTTAAACTGTGAGATTGCACAAAACACGTTAACTTTTGGTGAATTGCGAATTTGCTGCACGAATGCGTGAGGATTCTCTACCGCCCAGACTCGCACATTGTGTCTGTTCACTTCACCATTAAGAAAAAATGTTGCTTCATCACTGAAAACAAGTTTCGCACTGAACGCATCCTCTTCCATGAGCTGTTGCAACCGCGCCGAAAATTCAAAGCGTTTGACTTTGTCATCGGGTGTCAGGGCTTCTGCTTTAGCCTTTTTCGTAAGATTTTCCAAACCGTCGGCTGTGGTACTTTTAGCTCCCTGCTTGCTTTATTCGTCGACTTCCGCGGGCTACGCGTGAAACTTGCCCGCACGCGTTCAACCGTTTCTTCGCTCACTGCAGGCCGACCCGTTGATTTCCCCTTACAGAGGCATCCAGAAGTTTTAAACTGCGCATACCATCGTCGAATGGAGTTAGCAGTTGGTGGATCTTTGTTGAACTTCGTCCTGAAGTGTCGTTGCACTGTTATGACTGACTGATGTGAGTGCATTTCAAGCACGACATACGCTTTCCCGGCTCCTGTCGCCATTTTGTCTCACTGCGCTCTCGAGCGCTCTGGCGGCAGAACCCTGAAGTGCGGCTTCAGCCGAACAAAACTTTATGAGTTTTTCTACGTATCTGTAGTGTGTCGTGACCATATGTCAATGAATGGAGCTACAGTGAGTTTATGAAATCGCTTCAATCATTTGTAATAGCCCTGTATATATGACTGAAGACAGTCCTCAAAATACATTCTCAATTACGTATGTTCTCTCAAAGTCAACAGAATAATGAACGATTAATCATCCCCATTACGGTCGGAGGAAGGCAATGGCAAACCACCTCCACTAGGACCTTGCCTAGTACAGCGGTGCGGGTCTCCCGCATCGTCCCCTACGCTCTGTTACGGAGTATGGGACTTCATCATCATCATCATTAATCGTTTGCTACGTAACCATAAACATTCATTATTAGCACAAATATAAGAGCAGTACAAGATTTGAATAACTAAATGTATAGTAAGTTCACACTTGAGACTCATTTATGGAATAAACCACCATATCGTCTTATCCACCTGTTTTATGCGCAGAAATTAACCGGCAGCAGTGTAGCGAGCGGCTTAGTGTCTCGGATATAAAGCAGATCTATCATGAACCAAGATTAAACACTCTTCTTAAAGCAGCCATATATCCGTGAGAAGTTAGTTACATTGCACTTCTGTGTTATATTTGAAACCACTCACTTTATCCACATTTAATGGTTGATCCCGTGCAGCTGAGGCAATTATACTTCAAAAACTATCGTAGTACCCTTTCTCTTCAACACCTTGCCTTCCAGTCATGATTTGTTGTCCACCCGTTTATATTAGGAAAAATTACTGTATTTGATTCAAAGCTTAACTATTACTATCAAAAATGTGATGTAGATAATTTTTTTTACTCTGAAAACTCTATGCAGGGTGTCTCAGTAATGGTACTATAAACTTCTGACGGAGGTGGGACATTGTAAGTGGGCTGTTGAGGTTTTTATGCTAGTAACGCCACGTAGCGCTCTGTATGAAAATCACTGACTGGGCTGTGTGTAGTCTGTGGCTGGTTCGCATTGTTGTAGTATTGCTGTTGTAGTGTTGGGCAGTTGGATGTGAACAGCGTGTAGCGTTGGGCAGTTGGAGGTGAGCCGCCATCAGTGGTGGATGTGGGGAGAGAGGTGGGGGAGTTTTTAGAGCGGATGATCTGGACGTGTGTCCATCAGAGAGAATAAATTTGTAAGATTGGATGTCATGAACTGAGATATATACAGGGTGAGTCACCTAACATTACCGCTGGATATATTTCGTAAACCACATCAAATACTGACGAATCGATTCCACAGACCTAACGTGAGGAGAGGGGCTAGTGTAATTGGTTAATACAAATCATAAAAAAATGCACGGAAGTATGATTTTTAACACAAACCTACGTTTTTTTGAATGGAACCCCGTTAGTTTTGTTAACACATCTGAACATATAAACAAATACGTAATCAATGCCGTTTTTTGCATTGTAAAATGTTAATTACATCCGGAGATATTGTAACCTAAAGTTGACGCTTGAGTACCACTCCTCCGCTGTTCGGTCGTGTGTATCGGAGAGCACCGAATTACGTAGGGATCCAAAGGGAACAGTGATGGACCTTAGGTACAGAAGAGACTGGAACAGCACATGACGGCCACATGCTAACACCTTTTTATTGGTCTTTTTCACCTGTTACTCAGGGCCATTCTTTTGTAAGGATTATTGAAAGTCAGATTGCGTTGCGCTAAAAAAATTTGTGTGTCAGTTTAGTTTTGATCAGAATAAGTAAAGAGAGAGATGTCTGAGTACGTTCAGTTCTGCTCAGCTGTCTGAAAATCAAATAACGTAAGAGGTTTACAAGCACAGTCATTCATAAATTTTTCTAAGGGGACGTTGCAACACATCTTACGGATTGTTAATTCCTTAGCAGCGCATGGCCTCAGGTGTTGTCGTACGCCAGTAAGTTGTGCTGTACGCGAGAGTACTGGAGGGGAACGGGTTTCTTCCCGGCTTGCTTGAAGATGATACAGCAAGTGTGAGGCACAGCATGTGATTCCAGCCTGATGGGGCGCCTACTCATTTGGGACTGGCTGTTCGTAGACATTTGAACAGGTTATTCCCCCATCGATGAATTGCGTTTGGTGGAACCCCCCCCCCCCCCCCTCCCAACCCCCCAAACTGCATTTGTCGAACCTTGATTTCTTTCGGTCGGGAGCCACGAAATCTCTCATGTATCGTGATCACGTGGGGTCTGAAATGGATCTCGTAGCAAGAATCGCCTGCGTAGCTGGTACGTTCAAAGAAACTCCCAGCGTAATTTATTTCAGTCCGTCCACAGTCAATGCTCTATCCGTGGCAGGCAAGCGTAGTGTCTGATGGCGCAGACTTCCGGACATTAGAGTTGTAAAGATGCCATACACCATGATACTCGCTATATCCAATAAATGTTTCAAATGAATCACACTCTCGTTTTCTTTCCGATCTTCGAGTACTGCCACCACTTACAGCAGACGTTTGCCTCCATGGCCTGCTATGTAATTTTCAATCCTTGAGATGTACCCCATCTCCTCTAGAAGTTTGTCAAAACATTAGCGGGACACCCAGTATATCTTCTTCTATATCAGTAACAGTTATTACAATTCCTTAAAGCAAGATCTTGAGAGAGATGCACTGTTTAATAAACTTGTAGCCAGTGTCACTGTTAACTACAATTTCACAACAGACACATCTAGAATTTACGACTAAATTTCATACGTAACAAACTCACATTTTCTTCCATTTGCGACTTCATGATTAAGCATATGAGCACTTGCAATGACAGTCTTCAAGCGTGGATAGGCTGCCTCCATTAAATTATTCTTTAGTCAGCCAAATCACACTAATACAACTCGGAGCCTACATCTTTAACATCGGTATGGCTCTTCACTGTCATCACTCATTGTAATTCGTCCTAATACCTCTTTATACAACTCATTTCCACTTCACACCCAATGTTCACACCTTTCCTAATTGCTTAGTACTCCGATGAGGTGCCAACTTCGTGCCGCAAGTGCCCCTTCTATTATTTTACATAAAACTCAGTTCACAAGTGCTTACAAATTTCTTCTCCTCAAGGACTAACTTTGCAACCATATAAACACGTTATGTGATTTACAAAATGAACATACAAAAGGGTACGTATTTTAACTCATCAGATTTACCCTGAGGTCCCATACAGATCAGTAAGCTCTACAACCACTAGCGCCTCCTGGCGACAGTCTCTGAGTCAAATGTATTATAACTGGCGCACATATGTACTTTCCTTCACTCGCACAGCCAGTAACCTGGAGACACATAAATGAATCACAGCTTGGGCCACAGATGGCGTGCGCATCTGTTTCAAATCCGATGTGATCCATCGACCATGCCAACTTACATAGACTAAACTACCGTGGAGAGCTGTATCAGCTCAGTTTTCAGCATGAAGACAACTTTCAGTTTTACATTCCCCAGCCAATATCAGCTGCATAATGACTTTGCATTCTCACCTCCCCCACTTCTTTCCCTCTTATCGGTCCGCCCCCCCTCCCCCCATGTGCGGTCGTGTCGGCTCTACAGTGCTGTTTTAAGTGAGTGTTCAGTGTTGTGCGTTCCCTGTCAGTGTAGCGAACAGCCACCATACTGTCGCTAGTTGCGTTTTTTATCTCGTGCGAACAGAGACCAGACTGTCACCGCGTTTTTAATTGTTCCTGTCTACTTACTGTGTGTCGTCATCCGCATCGTCAACGCCATGTTTTTTTACTTCGAGATCCGCAACTTTCCGCCATTTTACTGTTATTCACAAAATCACCGTTTTATCGCCTTTTTTTATATTGTTTGTTCTCTTACCACTCTGTATTTAGCTTTTCTCTCGGCTGTAGAGCGGCGTATTAAGCTGCTGGCAGCCCGCCTCTTCCCTGGTAGGGAGGGGAGGGGGGGGGGGGCGAATATCGAAAATCAATAAAGGAAAAAAATATTTTGCTTTTTCCATCCCACCCGATTCCTAGAAACATAAACAGAGCAAATTCAAGAGCAGGAATAACCGTCGGGTCGGTCCAATTTAGAGTTGCTTCCTACCAAACTACAGTTTGGCAATTTTGGTAGAATACATAAATGATGTAGTAAATGGTAGGATTACCAATGGTGCTCATAGCATTGGTAGGAAAAAAAAACATAAGCGAGTGTGTGAGAGAGGAACTGAGACCCGACGACTTGTCTTTGTCTTTTTTTTTCTACCCATCTAGAACCGAAAATCGTTCAGTGTTAGTCCATTGTGTATTTTACATCCTTACAAAGAATTAATTGCATTTTATAAGCAGCAAAAATTAATTGATCGCAAACCATCTACGATATTATGTAGCCAAAGCAATTACTTTCGATGCAAGAACAGTTTACATTCACAAACATAAAAAGTGCGTACAATTATTGTTGTTATTTTACAATCAGTAGAATGTTCTTCGACGTGACCAAAGCAAGAGTTTCCTGTTACTATTGGTAGCGCGAAAGCTGTTTACGTCTCTCATAAACATGTTTTACATAAACTCTACAAAGTATTGAAGCAATGTTTCTTATTTTTTGTTTTCAGTTTTTTTTTATTTTTACCTTTTCTAGGAAACTGAGTCCTCTAGCGCTATATAATATTGTCACGTAGAAGAAGGTGTAATTAGATGAATGACGAACACTAACTTCACTTAACGAAGGTTTATTCAGCACTTGCACATACAAGAGCACGGAGCGTAGTGCCTCCGGCCAGAACACATACAGTATATATACAGCTACAGAACCTTCCAGTACAATGATTCTTGACAATTGTGGATACTTCTAAAATGTTCTTGACCCGATTATACAAATTGAGATTCTACAGTTCAGGTGAGTTTCGAACTCATGTTCCTCCATGCAACTGTCTATTATTATAACCACTACACCACGGTGACTCTGCTACTGACATTCTTCTGCGACATTGCCCTCTCCTTAAGAACACAACATCTCGGTGTCACGTCGTCCTAGTCCGGGAACGAGTCATCGGTCCTGCATACGCCTACTCCCGATGACTGATGTTCGCATTGGCGGTGATCTTAGAACGTCCTTTGCCTCAACGCTTTTCGTCACCTTTCCGCTTGTTGCCTGTCGCTGGAGCTTCGTATTTACCCTGGATTGCAGGATCCTTATAGGGCTTCATTCGAAGGCCGTGGACCGTATCTCTGATCTTTCGTCGTCTTGTGTCGAGGTCGAAATCTTCAACTTCATAAGTAACATCAGACAGCTGTTTTACAACCTCATAAGGTCCTAAGTAGCGCCTGAGGAGCTTCTCAGACAGACCAACCTTCCGAACAGGAGTGAAGATCCAGACGAGGTCACCAGGCTGGTAGACAACAGGGTGGTGGCTCGCCTCATACCTTCGGCGATCGTTTTCTCGAGCCTGCAGCGTGCGGAGTCGAGCTAACTGCCGAGCTTCCTCAGGTCTGGTTAACACCTGGCCGATGTAGTCGTCGTCCACGTCATCTGGATGTAACGGAAACACAGTGTCCATCGTCGTAGTCGCTTCACGCCCATGCACCAGGAAAAATGGCGTGAATCCTGTGGTGTCTTGTTTGGCAGTGGCTGGAGAGGAAGCTCCCCAGCACGCCGATCAAGATCTCCATCGCCGTTTAGAAGCTCCAGCCGATCACCCAACAGCCGTAGCCTGGAAAACTAAAGGGTGCAATCTTCCTTGTAAGTGAGGCCGCCGAAGAGGAAAATCCTCCGCCGTCGATCACTACAAAAATGATAGGAAACTACGTCGATATCCTCATGGATCACCGACCAGCCCAAGCTCTTGTGGACTCTGGAGGATCATATTCAATCATTTCGGAGAAGTAGCGTCGCCAGTTGCAAAAAACCGTATTCGTCGACAACAAAACATCTCTGCTGAAGGTGTCTAATGGGAAATATGTAAAAACTACAGGAAAATGCAGCATTCGTGTGGGTATAAGTGGCCTTACACAACCCTCAGAATTCATCGTCTTAAAAGAGTGTAGTCATGACGTAATTCTCGAATGGGACTTTCTGATAGCTTCTCAGGCAATTATAGGTTGTGGTCGCTCGAAGATTATGCTACACAAGATGAGATACTGTGGACAGGAAGAAACACACCCGTGTGTGCTGGATGAAGTGATCTTTCCTGCAGTCAGCGCTAGAAAGGTAACTGTCATGTGTCATGCCATGCATCAACCCATGGATCTTGTAGTGAAATGTAAGAGAAGCATACCACTGAAGAATAACTTGGTCATCCCAGCCTCTGTCGTCTCCTTGAAGAACGGATTCGGTGAATTGTGGATAGTTAGCTGTTGCCGAGAACCGCAGATCCTTCCAAGACGCATGTGCGTAGCAAAAGCTGAGCCGTTAATTGCAGAACAACTGAGCGTCATAGAAACCTCCCATGCCGAGTCTGTGGGCGAAATTAAAGCTACCACCACGAGACAAGATCTTCTACCTCGACTATCACCAGGTCTGACTAAGGAACAACAGAAGAAGCTACTTGTCATTCTTCAAGAGTTCTCTGAATGCTTCAATCCACAGGTAAAGAACAAATTAGACAAATCGACGGTGAAGCACCGGATTAACACTGGAGACCATCAACCAGAGAGCATACTGGGTGTCAGCAACGGAACGTCGAGTAATTCGCGATGAGGTAGAGGAAATGATGAAGAATGACATCATTCAGCATTCGCAGAGCTCATGGTCGTCACCAGTGGTTCTCGTCAGGAAGAAGGGTGGCAGTGGCGCTTTTGTGTTGATAACAGGAAGCTTAATAAGATAACTAAAAAGGACGTTTACCCTCTTCCACGAATTGACGATACACTAGATTGTCTGAAGGGGGCTAAGTTTTTCTCAGCCATGGACATGTACTCGGGATACTGCCAAATCGAAGTAGAAGAGGCTGATCGTGAGAAAACTGCATTCATTACCCCTGAGGTCCTGTATGAGTTTAAGGTAATGCCGTTTGGTTTGTGTAATGCACCGGCAACTTTTGAACGGATGATGGACAATCTTCTAAGTCACCTGAAGTGAAAGATGTATGTTTGTTATTTAGATGACATTATAGTGTTCTCAGAGACATTTGAGGAACACATAAAAAGACTGAGGGCCGTTCGTAAGTGTCTCCAACAAGGTGGACTGAAACTTAATCCAAGAAAGTGTCTCCTTGGAGCAAAAGAACACCTTGTGTCAAACGAAGGTGTGCGGCCAGACCCAGAAAATGTGAGATCTGTAACGGAATTTCCTATTCCTAAAGGTATTAGAGATGTGAGAAGCTTCCTCGGATTATGTTCTTATTACCGCCGTTTTATCAAAGACTTTTGTATCAAAGCCAGGCCACTCCAAGAGTTGTTAAAAACCGATGCTAAATTTATCAGGGGTGGTTCTCAACAAGATTCTTTCAATGTGCTGCGAAAAGCTGTGATGGCTGACCCTGTACTTGGTCTGTATGATGAGACATCACCTACAGAACTACACACAGATGCCATCGGGTTTGGGATCGGTGCTGCTCTGGTGCAAATTTCGGTTCGAAAAAGGAAGTTTATAGCGTATGCTTCTAGGACACTTACAAAAGCTGAGAGTAGCTACCCAGCTACAGAAAGAGAATGTCTTGCTGTCATCTGGGCCATGTGCAAATTTCGACTGTATCTCTATGGAAGGCCATTCACAGTCGTTACAACCCATCCTTCACTTTGTTGGTTGATATGTCTTAAGGATTTAACAGGACGACTCGCCAGGTGGGCACTACGTCTTCAAGAGTATGATATTACCATAGTGTACATAAGTGGAAGAAAACACCAAGATGCCTACTGTCTCTCAAGAAACCCTGTGCAAAACCATCAAGTCTTTGATGAAGGTATACTCTCTAGCTGAGACAGACGATATCTCAAATTATGCTTGCTTTAAATCGGTCGGAGGATGTGAAAGGACAATTTAAGGTAGTTAAAGGATTACCAGTAATTCCTAAACATATGCGGTTAGATGTTCTACAGAAATTTCATGAAGCACCTGAGGCCGGACATTCAGGATTTATTAAGACATACGATAGGATCCGCAAGAGATTTTTCTGGCCAGGTTTATTTAGGAGTGTCCGTCACTATGTGTCACACTGTCGAGTGTACCAGAGGAGAAAGACAGTTCATCAGAAACCACCCGGCCGACTCATACCAATTCCATCAGCTGAAACGCCTTTCCAGTGTGTTGGGATTGACCTCCTCGGACGATTTAAAAAAAAAAAAATGATTCAAATGGCTCTGAGCACTATGGGACTTAACTTCCAAGGTCATCAGTCCCCTAGAACTTAGAACTACTTAAAACTAACTAACCTAAGGACATCACACACATCCATGCCCGAGGCAGGATTAGAACCTGCGACCGTAGCGGTCGCGCGGTTCCAGACTGAAGCGCCTAGAACCGCTCGGCCACTCCGGCCGGCTTCGGACGATTTCCAACGTCTGCTAGTGGCAACAGACGGATTATTGTTTTCACTGATTATCTATCACGCTATGCCATTACGAAAGCCGTGAAAACAGCCGAAACATTCGAGGTAGCCAAATTTATCGTAGAAGACATTGTATTAAAACACGGTGCCCCAAGGTCGTTAGTTACGGATCGAGGGAAAGTTTTTCAAACGAATGTTGTGACTGAGATAAACTATCGGTGCAACATTACTAATCACATGACGACTGCCTACCATCGGCAAACTAACGGGATTACTGAAGGCCTTAGTAAGACCTTGGCCGACATGCTATCAATGTTCGTCAATGTTGAGCAGAGCAACTGGGATGAGGTGCTATCTTTCGTGACGCTTGCGGCGATGGTGACCTACGTCGTCCTGAACCCACATCTTCTTGTTCATCTTCGTTGTCGCCGAGTTGGCGTCGGCTAAGATCGGTCTGCTGCCTCATGGCGCGGGCGTCATGAAATATCCGCCGCCTTTCTCGACAATAGCGCACCACATGTGCCTGTCGTCCACAATGGAAACATACTGGTTGGTTATCCTGGGTCCTCCAGACGTCAGTCTTCCTTGGTGCCCAAAGAGATTCCTCATGCGGCATTGTAGGAACGTAACTTCGCCTGAGTCTAGACTTTTTTACCGTTTTAAAGGGAAATGTAGGACGAGAGATTGGGTTCAATGTATGTTCCACTTCATCCCCTATGACCTCTTGAAGCGTCCCGGTTTTTTCCTCGCAGTGCAATCCAAGTGTCTTCTGAACTTCCTCTCTCACTATCTGACGAAGAACACTTGTGAAATCAGTTTCTTCCTCCATCACAGACATCGATAAGACGTTTGGAAGCAGTTCAAACTTTTTACGTATAATTCTCTCTTGATCCATTGCCTCGATATACTGGCACCATTTTATGAAGTCGTCTGCTGTCGAAACCTTCTTCAGGAGTAGGGCTTCATACATGTCCTCAGCAACACCCTTTAAATGAGATGTGCAACCTTATCTTCCTTCTTCATTCTAGGATCCACTACTTTACACTGCTCCAAGACGACTTGAATGTAGGATGCTGTAGTTTCTCCTGGATGCTGTGCTCTGCACTTTAATTTATCTTCTGCCTTGCACCTCTGTCTTTGTGTGTCGCCGAAATACTTGCGCAGTTCCGCCTGTAATACTTCCCAGCTTGTAAACTTCTCCTCGTTGTTCTCATACCATTGCTTGGCAGTGCCCTCCAAGCAGAAAAATACGCTAGCCAAACACACGTTGGCATCCCAATTGTTAAATTTGGCTATACGCTCATATGCCTTCAGCCACTTGTTTGTATCTTGGCCATCGTCACCAGAGAACCCGGAAGGATGTCCCATGTGGTGGCACACAGTTACTGTCATCGTAACGTCCTTCTCTTCTTCTGTCTCCGATGCAGTGCGATCTGTTGAATATGGCTCGAATTGGGGTTTCTCGCCACGTAAACGGCGGCTCGGTCGTGGCCTGATGGGAGCCACTGTGTCGTCGATAATGTGCGCCACCACAAGTTCCAATACCCAACGCCTCCACCAGAATAATGTCGCGTAGAAGAAGGAGTCATTAGATGAATGACGAACAGTAACTTGACTTAACGAAGGCTTATTCAGCACTTGCACATACAAAAGCGTGGAGCGAACTGCCTCCAGCCAGAACACATATGGTATACATACAGTTACAGAACGTTCCAGTACAATGATTCTTGACAAGTGTGGATACTTCTACAATGTACTCGAACCGAATAAAGAAATTAAAATTTCACGTTCAAGGTGATTTTTGAACTCACGACCCTCTATGCAACAGTCTAGTATCATAATCTCTAATCTACAGTGACTCTGCTACTCAGGTTCATATGCGACAACATATTTGGATTGCTTTTATTTATATTTTTGCTACAATTCCCTTCTCTTTCACGTTACAGATCGACAGTTTTCGAATAAAATTTGACTTAAGTATTGTCAGTTCCGGTTTTGTTGTAAACATTGTTTATTCGTAAGTACTAAACAGGAGTAAAATTATGGAGAAGATAAATGTTCTGTACGTTACACGTACCTTTATATATCTTCACTGACTTTCTAGACAGTACTCCGTTTCCGGTTTCTAGAGAAATCTACGCTACTGGCCATTAAAATTCCTACACCGCTAAGATGACGTGCTACAGACGCGAAATTCAACCGACAGGAAGATATGCAAATGATTAGCTTTTCAGAACATTCACACAAGGTTGGCGCCGGTGGCGACACCTACAACGTGCTGTCATGAAGAAATTTTCCAACCGATTTCTCATGCACAAGCAGCAGTTGACCGGCGTTGCCTGTTGAAACGTTGCTGTGATGCGTTGTGTAAGGAGGAGAAATGCGTACCATCACGTTTCCGACTTTGATAAAGGTCGGATTGTAGCCTATCGCGATTGCGGTTTATCGTATCGCTTGCGGTGGTTGAGATCCAATGACTGTTAGCAGAATATGGAATCGGTGGGTTCAGGAGGGTAATACGGAACGCCGTGCTGGATCCTAACGGCCTCGTATCGTTAGCAGTCTAGATGAAAGGCATCTTATCAGCATGGCTGTAACGGATCGTGCAGCCACGTCTCGAACCCTTTGAAAGACAACAACCGTCTGCACGAACAGTTCGACGACGTTTGCAGCAGCATGGACTATCAGCTCGGAGACCATGGCTGCGGTTACCCTTGACGCTGCATCATAGACAGGAGCGCCTGCGATGATGTACACAATGACGAACCTGGGTGCACGAATGGCAAAACGTCATTTTTTCGGATGAATCCAGGTTCTGTTTACAGCATCATGATGGTCGCATCCGTGTTTGGTGACACCACGGTGAACGCACATTGGAAGCGTGTATTCGTCATCGCCATACTGGCGTATCACCCGGCGTGATGGTATGGGATGCCATTGGTTACACGTCTCGGTCACCTCTTGTTCGCATTGATGGCACTTTGAACAGTGGACATTACATTTCAGATGCGTTACGACCCGTGGCTCTACCCTTCATTCGATCCCTACGAAACCCTACATTTCAGCAGTATAATGCACGACCGCATCTTGCAGGTCTTTCTGCATACAGAAAATATTCGACTGCTGCCCTGGCCAGCACATTCTCCAGATCTGTCACCAATTGAAAATGTCTGGTCAATGGTGGCCGAGCAGCTGGCTCGTCACAATACGCCAGTCACTACTCTTGATGAACTGTGGTATCGTGTTGAAGCTGCATGGGCAGCTGTACCTGTACGCGCCATTCAAGCTCTGTTTGACTCAATGCCCAGGCGTATGAAGGTCGTTATTACGGCCAGAGGTGGTTGTTCTGGGTACTGATTTCTCAGGATCTATGCACCGAAATTGCGTGAAAATGTAATCACATGGCAGTTCTAGTATAATATATTTGTCCAATGAGTACCCGTGTATCATCTGCATTTCTTCTTGTTGTAGCAATTTTAATGGCCAGTAGTGTAGCCTACGCCTTCTCGTGATATTCTACGGTAGCCTACGGTAGTTTTACACGTTTAGTCAAGTAGCTGGTGAAGAGCTGATGTGGGACAGTGTACCGTCGCACTCTGGTTTCCTGTGTGCCGACGAATTGTGCAAGAAAAGGCTGGCGCCTGGTTCCCCGTCACTGCCACTTCAGCCAATCTATGAATGAGTGCGGCGAAGCGAGTGCGGCTGAGAGGCGGTGGCGGGTGCTCGGGCGGTCCGTGCCGTGAATAATGCATGCTGGGAGCGGCGTCGCCCTGGGCGTGACGTAGCATGCGGGCGCCGGCGTCGCCGCCGCCGCACAGTATTTGCTTTAGGCGGCTCGGGCTCCCGCTCTAGGGCGGCGTGGCTAGGCCGGGCGTGTACTTGCCTGATGTAGCCGGCGGTGTGAAGCCTCTCCAAGACCCCCTCTCCTCGCTGGAAAGCTCTTGACAACACTAGTGACAAGCACATGTAGGAGTAGTACTCCATTCATATCTCTGTTCCTTATCGTAGCTATTAAACACATAACAACAGCATGATAGATAACTACACTCCTGGAAATGGAAAAAAGAACACATTGACACCGGTGTGTCAGACCAGACACTGCGAGAGGGCTGTACAAGCAATGATCACACGCACGGCACAGCGGACACACCAGGAACCGCGGTGTTGGCCGTCGAATGGCGCTAGCTGCGCAGCATTTGTGCACCGCCGCCGTCAGTGTCAGCCAGTTTGCCGTGGCATACGGAGCTCCATCGCAGTCTTTAACACTGGTAGCATACCGCGACAGCGTGGACGTGAACCGTATGTGCAGTTGACGGACTTTGAGCGAGGGCGTATAGTGGGCATGCGGGAGGCCGGGTGGACGTACCGCCGAATTGCTCAACACGTGGGGCGTGAGGTCTCCACAGTACATCGATGTTGTCGCCAGTGGTCGGCGGAAGGTGCACGTGCCCGTCGACCTGGGACCGGACCGCAGCGACCCACGGATGCACGCCAAGACCGTAGGATCCTACGCAGTGCCGTAGGGGACCGCACCGCCACTTCCCAGCAAATTAGGGACACTGTTGCTCCTGGGGTATCGGCGAGGACCATTCGCAACCGTCTCCATGAAGCTGGGCTACGGTCCCGCACACCGTTAGGCCGTCTTCCGCTCACGCCCCAACATCGTGCAGCCCGCCTCCAGTGGTGTCGCGACAGGCGTGAATGGAGGGACGAATGGAGACGTGTCGTCTTCAGCGATGAGAGTCGCTTCTGCCTTGGTGCCAATGATGGTCGTATGCGTGTTTGGCGCCGTGCAGGTGAGCGCCACAATCAGTACTGCATACGACCGAGGCACACAGGGCCAACACCCGGCATCATGGTGTGGGGAGCGATCTCCTACACTGGCCGTACACCACTGGTGATCGTCGAGGGGACACTGAATAGTGCACGGTACATCCAAACCGTCATCGAACCCATCGTTCTACCATTCCTAGACCGGCAAGGGAACTTGCTGTTCCAACAGGACAATGCACGTCCACATGTATCCCGTGTCACCCAACGTGCTCTAGAAGGTGTAAGTCAACTACCCTGGCCAGCAAGATCTCCGGATCTGTCCCCATTGAGCATGTTTGGGACTGGATGTAGCGTCGTCTCATGCGGTCTGCACGTCCAGCACGAACGCTGGTCCAACTGAGGCGCCGGGTGGAAATGGCATGGCAAGCCGTTCCACAGGACTACATCCAGCATCTATACGATCGTCTCCATGGGAGAATAGCAGCCTGCATTGCTGCGAAAGGTGGATATACACTGTACTAGTGCCGACATTGTGCATGCTCTGTTGCCTGTGTCTATGTGCCTGTGGTTCTGTCAGTGTGATCATGTGATGTATCTGACCCCAGGAATGTGTCAATAAAGTTTCCCCTTCCTGGGACAATGAATTCACGGTGTTCTTATTTCAATTTCCAGGAGTGTATTTAAGACAAAACTTACGCTAGAAAAAAAAAGAAAAAAAAAGAAATTTGCTCTCTCATATGAAATTCATGGGGAGTGACAAGTCACATGATGCGTTTCATGTTTTGAGAGCAGGGTCTCAGCTTCAGGTAGAACAAAGAACAATTTATTAAAAAAAAGATTAAAATACTGTACGACAAAAAAAAAAAATGTT
Organism: Schistocerca serialis cubense; assembly: GCF_023864345.2. Lineage (NCBI taxonomy): Eukaryota > Metazoa > Arthropoda > Insecta > Orthoptera > Acrididae > Schistocerca > Schistocerca serialis. Next base: position 1,145,259,303 of record NC_064639.1, on the reverse strand, counting down.
CCACGAAGAAATTGACCTTGTGGGACGGAATTCAGTATGTGTGATATACAGACAAACAAATGATGATAATTTCAGAAAAATTGTACGATTTATTCAAAAGAAAGTGCTTCACCAATTGAGGAAAACAATAACGTGTTGGACCAAATCTGGCCGTTATCCAAGGAACTATTCCGCTTGGCAATGATTGAGAGAGTTGTTGAATGTCCTTCTGGCGGATGCCGTGTCAAACTTTGCCTCATTTTAGTATTTGATCAACGAACTCCAGAGTCGGTTGGAGGGCCCTGCCCATGATGGCCCAGACTCAGCTGGGGAGAGACGCGGCTGCCTTGTTTGCCTCGGTTGAGCTTATCAGGCACGAACACAATCAGCAGAAACTCTCGCTTCGTGCGGGCGGGCGTTATCTTGTTGACATGTAAGCTTGCATTGAAGGGAAATGAAACGGAGCGTAGAATATCGTCGACGTGCCGCTGTGCTGTAACGGTATCGCGGATGACAACAAAAGGGATCCAGCTATGAACTGAAAACGAGCCATAAAGCATCACTTCGGTTACTGCGTCATATGGCGGGCGAGCCGTGGTCCAGGGGTAGCGTCTTTGATTAGTAATCAAAACGTCTGCGGTCCCGTGATCGAACTCCGTCGGTGCTTCAGTTCTGAATAAAAATCATCAGTAACGGCGGACGAAGACTTCCGGCACAGGAAGTCACCCTCATATTGCCAACGGCCTTGTCAAAGTTGGCGAAGGACTGGACAGAGGTTCAGGGTACTCACTTACACATAAGGTGGGAAACTGCCCCTAAAGACGGAAGAAACAACAACGAGAAGAATCTGGATGCAGAAGGCAGAAAAACCACAACATTAAAGAAAGGTTATGTCAAAGTTGGCGAAGGACTGGACAGAGGTTCAGGGTACTCACTTACACATACGGTGGGAAACTGCCCCTAAAGACGGAAGAAACAACAACCAGAAAAATCTGGATGCAGAAGGCAGAAAAACCACAATATTAAAGAAAGGTTATGTGTATCCGTGGGACATGTGGCCTGTTATTGAAAAAGAGTCATGATGATCTCTCCATTGGCAAAAAATACCGCAGTAGTCCCCCATTTGGGTCTCAGGGAGGGAACTGCCAAGAGGGATGTGATGTGAGGAAAAGATCGAATAACTAACGAAAGGATAACTTTCTACGAGTCGGGGTGTGGAATATCAGAAGTTTGAATCTGTTGGGAAAGCTAGAAAATCTGAAAAGGGATATACTAAGGCTCACGGGTGGTTAGTGAAGTGAAATGGAAAAAAGACAAGGATTTCTGGGCACATGAGTATAGGGTAATATCAGCTGCATAAAATGGAGTAAAGGGTGTAGGGTTCGTTATGAATAGGAAGGTAGGTCAGAGAGTATGTTACTGTGAACAGTTCAATGATGGTGTTGTTCTCATCAGAATCGACAGCAAACCAACATCGACAATGACAGTTCAGGTATATATCCCAACATCGCAAGCCGAAGATTAAGAGATAGAGAAAGTATGTGAGGATATTGAATGGATAATTCAGTACGTAAAGGATGATAGAAATGTCATGGGGATTGGAAAGCATTTGTAGGAGAAGGAGAAGAATGTACGTATACGGACGAATATGGACTTGGTAGTAGGAATGAGAGAGGAGAAAGATTAACTGAGTTTCCAAATAAATTTGAGCCAGTAGTAGCGAATAATCTGTTCAAGAATCACAAGAGGAGGTATGCTTGGAAAAGGGCGGGTGATATGGAGGATTTCAGTTACATTACATCATCGTCAGGGAGAGATTCCTAATTCAGAGATTGGTCTGAAAGGCGAACCAGCAGGTACACTCCGATCACAATTTGGTAGTGGTGAATAGTAGGCTGAAGTTCAAGACATTAGTCAGGAAGAACCAATACGCAAAGAAGTGGTATACGGAAGTTTTAAGGAAAGACGAGACACGCTTCAAGGTCCCTAAGGCTACAGATAAAGCAAAAGCAGTACAGTTGGGAAACAATGGACATCTCTCAAGAGGGCAATCACAGAAGTTGAAAGGACAGATGGGAACTGCGAAGAAGCCATGGGTAACAGAAGAAATATTCCAGTTGATCGACGAAGAAAGTAAGTACAAAAATGTTCCGGGAAAATCAGGAATACAGAAATGCTAGTCACTTAGAAATGAAACACATGGGAAGATCAGGGAAGCTAAGACGAAATGACCGCATGAGAAATGGGAAGATATCGAAAAAGAAATGATCGTCCGAAGCTCTGACTCAGCATATAGAAAAGTCAGAACGACCTTCGGTAAACTTAAAAGGAAGGGTAGTAATATTAAGAGTGCAATGGGTATTCCACTGCTAAATTCAGATTAGAGAACCGATAGGTGACGACACTTCATTGAGGACCTCTGTGGGGGACGACTTGTCTGATGATGTGATAGAAGAATAAGGATAGTCGATAGGGCGTCCAGTATTAAAATCAGAATTTAAAAGAGCTTTGGAAGATTTAGGATTTAATAAGGCAATAGGGATAGATAACATCCAATCGGACTTTTTAAAATCGTTGGAGCTAGGGAGAACAAAACGATTATTTAGTTGGTGTGTAGAATGTAAGGGGGTTCCAATATGCCATTTGACTTTCAGAAAAAAACATCATCCATGCAATTCCGAATATTACAAGAACTGTCAAGTGCGAGAACTATCGTACAATCAACAAAAGCTCATGCATCCAAGTTACTGACAAGAATAATATACAGAAGAAAGGAAAATAAAATTGATGATGAGTTAGATGACGATCAGTATAGGTTTAGGAAAGGTGAAGGCACCAGAGAGACAATTCTGTATTAGTAGTTAACAATTGAAGCAAGACTGAAGAAAAGTCAAGATATGTTCATAGGATTTGTCGAACTGTGAAAAGCATTCAACAATCTAAAATGGTACTAGGTGTATGGTAAGTTATAGGGAAATGTGGTGTCCTGCCCACTCGTCTCTTATAGGGTGCCTAGGTTTCTGCTTTCTTAGAGAGTTAAACAACAATTCAAGCAAATCACATTAATGATTTTTGTTATAATAAAGTAGACTGACAATACTTAACTTTGGTTCTGCAATGATGTGTCGCAAGCAATTGGCGATATGCAAGTAATCAATGCCCTTTGTTTTATTCTATGTCCTTGCCAGTTATAACACGAGGTCATATGGATCACTAATCACGGCTGTTCTAGTATCTCTCTTCTAGTGCATTGATTCTAGTCCAGGGCTGCTAGTGCCTCTGCTAGTACACGTCTTCTACTGCCTACTTTCTATTGTTCGACCGAGGCAACTTTTTTTTTTTTTTTTTTTAGTTGTGATTTCATTCCCCTGCTCCATATGGGCAGGGGAGGGCAGTCAGTGGACAATTCGCCGCTCTTCAGCTGAGTGGCATGACAAACGTAAAATAAGAATAAAATGTTACATATATAAGGTGATAAAGGGGAACTTAGAACGGAACAATGGGGGAAAATGGAGGTAAAAATTACACTAACACGGAGACGATCATGGAGGACAGTTAAAAAAAAAAAGTCACCAGAAAGTTAAAAAAACACAGTTGGCGGATCTTCAAAACTGAATGCACATGCACACGTTAAATGTCGGCCACAGTAGTAAAAACACTCCGGAACAATACACTTAAAACCCACTTGGAGCACACACGAAGAAGAATAAAACTGCCAGGCGGGACCTGCCGAGGGAGAGGGCAGATAGGATGGAAAAGGGGCAGCAGGGGAAGTGGCGGGATGAAGAGAGGAGGGGCATCAGTGGGTACACGAAGAGGCAGGTGACACGTTGGGTGGGAGATGAAGAGGCAGGAGGGAGTGCAGAGACACTGAAAGGAGGAACAAGAGAGGGAGGGGGAGTAGGAGGGGAAAGCCGCTCAGGAGAAGAGGGGGAGGGGGAGAAGAGGGAGCCCTGAGGAGGAGGCAGGAAGAAGGGGTTAGAGTTGGTAGGAAGGGTAGATGTGAGGGTGAAGCTCATCATCTGGGAGGGGTAGATGGTGGAAGTTGCATTGGGAAAGGAGATGGAGTGTGTGGAGATGGAGAGAGGGAGTAATCAAAATGGGGATCGTCAGGAATGGAGAAGACCTCGGATAGGTGGAAAGCAAAATGGTTAGCCTTACTGAGGTTGTCAGGAAAGGGTCGACCGTCATGGAGGATGGGGTAATGCGGGGTGGGATGGCTACCAGTAAGGCGGTGGAAGGCTGACCAGTACTTGGAGGAGTTGACAGGGGGGGTGGAGTTGAGGCATGTGCAAGTCTGGCGCCAGTCCCGGCATTTCTTTGCTGTAAGGAGGTTCCGGATATGTCGCTATAATTGCTGGTGGCGGGTGAGAGTATTCCGGTCACGAGTGCAGAGGAAGGAGGAGTAGAGCCTGCAGGATTCATGCAGAAGAAGGATGGCTTGTGGAGGAAGCGTAGGGTGGTGAGGGTGCATGAGTTTGGTAGGGACATGAGCCTCCACAGCGTCAATGATGGTCTTCTGAAGGAAGGAAGAGGCATGGGTGATCTCATCAGGGTGGTGAAAGGTGAGGGGGTCACTTTCGACCTGTAAGTCAATGGACTCCCGGTAGGCATCCCAACTGGCACAGTGGTAGTCATGGACAGACTTTGGAGGAGCACCTGGGCGGGTGGCTGCAGTGGCGGGATGGGTAGAGGAGATGGTGAGAAGGACAGGGAGATGGTCACTACCGACGGGATCGAGGACATCAACGGCGATGCGACCAAGGAGGATGGGGGAAGTGAGGATAACATCAGGGATGGAGTTACTTTCAGGACGAGTGTGCTGTGGGAGAGGAGCAAGGTCACCATGGAGGGTGGCAAGGAACTGATGCCACTGCCAAAGGGTAGCAGGATCACGGCTGTGGAGCCTTAGGTCAGTGGCGATCACATAGGTGTAGAAGGTATGGTCATCATGGGAAATGAAGTCAAATGGGAGAGGAGCTGCAGGACAGATATAGATAGTGGCACAGTTGATGGTGAGGGAGGGAAAAAATAGGCTGAGGAGAAGGTGTTCAGTGGGTCATTGAGGAGGGGTTGTGGCCAGACAGGGAGATGCCTGAGGTGGCCTATAGCGACCCCACCTCGAGCTAGGGGAAGGGGATTGTCTGTGCAGTGAAGGACATAGCGGGAGGTGTGGACAACATGGTGGGGTTGGAGGAAAGTTTCATTAAGGATGAAGGAGTCAACCTGGTGCTGGGAGAGGGTATGCATGAAGAGGTATTTGCTTGCAGGAAGGGAGCAAATGTTGAGGTAGAGGAGACGATACTGTTGACATGCCAGGAGGTTGAGGTGGGAAGGATGCGGGAAGGGGAGAGAGGGTCTTAAACGAGGGTGTCAAGGCAGGTGAAGGTAAAGTGGGCCTGGTTTTGGGAGTAGGTGGCGTAGGTGTTTAAGTGGAAAACAGAGAGGGCGGCAAGGGAAATCTGCTGGAGTGTGTGGGGGCACTGGAAGGGGTGGATGTTCTGCAGGACGATGGTGAGGAACCGGATGATGTCTTCTGCTGTAGGGGGAGGGTGGAGGGAATTGTTAGGGTGGATGGGTGGGTCGATGGGGCGAACAGGGCAGTGAGTCCAGGGTTGGTGGTAGGGGGCTTGGCTTTCCATTTGGAGAAATAGGTGGGGTGAGGTTCATTGCAGGTGTTGCAGGAAGGGGGCGGAGGCGAGGTTGGGACACTGTTTAGGGAAGTGGGAGGCTTTACAATGGGGGCAGGTGGGTGGGTTCTTGCAGTTGTGGGTGAGGTTATCGTTGTACAGAAGACAGTGCTGGCAGCGGTAGGATTGAGGAGGGGAACGGGACGGGTCAACAGGGTGGCAGCGGTTGAAAATCAGGGCTCCCTGCATGAGCAGATTGTTGATGGAGGAGGCGGACTCTGTAAATATACGCATGAGGAAAGTAGGGCCAGAGGTGTTGTAAATACGGTAGGCGGAGCGGACTTCCAGGGCAGTTTGGGCGTTCAGTTCTGCCAACACCTCAGCCTCTGTGACCACAGGGCTGAGTTTTGTAATGATGGCGGTGAGGATTGGCTGACGATGAGGTGGTCGGGGCTGACAAGGAGAGCAGGATGTAAGGAATGTGGTGAGCGATGCGTGGGGCACAAAGGTGATGCGGGGAAGGCGCCGGAGGAGATCAGTATGGAAGGACGGAGAGGGAGACTTGATGAGAACAGAGTCTCTGCGAGGGATAAGTTGGGTGACAGGTGCACTGGGGATGTACTTCTGGATTTCAAGGGTGAGGGTGTGGCCATCCAGGAATTTCAGATCAGGGTTGGCTAGGACGAAGGTATATAGGGAAGGGGCTCGAGAGAAGATAGGTGGGGTGGTATCCATAGCAGGGTCAGCGGGAGGGCAGTGGCTTTTTGGATGAGGGAGTAGAGGAGAGGTATGCACTGGGCCATTTGGAAGATTTTTTGGTGGGTGTTGCCTGGGAGGAGGGATTAGGGACTGAATGGATGGGGAGGTGTTGGGAGGCAGGGCCCTCCTGTGAGGCAGTAGCACTGGACGAGAGGGTGGGGCACTCTGTGGCGGCGACTGTGGCGTGGCGGGCAGTGTCTCGGGCAGGGGAGGCAGTGGTAATTTCGGGAGGGAGAGGGGGATAGTCGTCTCGGTGGGCGACAGGAGCGGGAGGGGGTGGGGGCAGGGGCAGGGGCAGGGGCAGGAGCAGCAGCAGGTGCAGGAGCAGGGGTAGGAGCAGGAGTGACATACAGGTGGGGATACAGGGGGGGGAGGAGATAGATGGGGAGGAGACTGTGAGGAGGGGAGGTGGATGAGACAGGTTAACCCCAGAGGAAGCACTCCATGATGTGACAGTGGGGGCAGGTGAAGGGGAGGTGTAGATGATGGTGGTAGTTGGGGTGTCCATGATTGCTGGCAGTCCCCACAGGCGACAGGAGACACCGAAGTACAAAGGGAATGAAAACAGGGGGTGGCGACGAGCACTGGTCGGCAGTGAGCACAGGGAGGCGGCGGTGGCGGCAGGCGGCGCTGGCAGCAGCAGTAGCAGTAGCGAACACCGAGAGACGGCGGCAACGGCCACAGCAGTAGCAGCGAGGACCGAGAGACGGCTACCAGGCGGCGGCGGCGACGGCGGAGAGCACCGAAAGAGGGCGAACAGGCGGCGGCGGCGGCGGGCACGGGCAGCAGGGACGGCATGCAGAGGGGCAACAACGCGACAGGCACGGAAGGGACTCTTCCATCTCGAAGATACACCCTGAGAGTAGCCCAGGCAGTGCGAGTCCTCGACGAGGAAGTGAGGGAATCCAACCCTCAAATGGACCGAGGCCAGCAGGAATGCCGCTTATATTCTCTTCAGCTAGAGGCCGCTCCTGCCGCGGTGCAGTCCTAGTCAGCAGGCTATTGGCTGATGTCTCACATCATTCTCCGCTCTTGCGTTTTTCATCTTTGTGCCTGCACTTGTCGTTATGCCTGAACAGGAAAGACTGGTGATAGTCAACATATACAAGAATCAAGAAGAAATCATAGGAGTGGAGGACGACGACCAAAGTGCTCGGATCAAAATGTGTGTAAAACAGTGATATAGCCTTTCTTCCTTACTGGCAATACAGCCGGTCCCTCGCAACGCCAGGGGGTTCCAGTGCTAGCCAGCCCAGCAGCCCATCAACCCAGCGACATGGTGGACGCATTCAGCCCATCGCAACCCACTGGCAGCGGCTCTTCCCCCCCCCCCCCCCCTGCTGTCGCCCAGCTGCCGGTGGCAGCAGAGTGGGGCTTCTATCCCAGCAGGCGCCTTCATTATCGCCATCGTCATTGTCTCCGTCTCTGTCTTTGTCTTCGTGAGTGACCCATCACTGTCTACATCCCTTGTTTGTCCATGTCTCCTGTCCTGTTTTTTCACTTCTTCCACTCATCCTCTTTACCAGGACTACCCCCATCACCACTGCAATCACCACAGCCATCACATACACTTCCCCATACACCGCCACCATCACGATTACATGGTGCGCCCAATCGTCCCCCCATTCCATCCCCCACTTCTAACCCTTCCCACTCCTGTGCCCTTTGTCACCCCATCCCCTGCTCCTTCCCCCCTAGTCTCCTCCTCTGATCCCTTCCCTCCACTTCCCCACACTGTTTTGACTGTATCTGCAGCCCCCACTAGGGTGGTGGCCTGGAGGGCCAGGGGCCACACCCCACTATCACCATCGCCATCTCCATCGACATCGCATCGCCACCACCATCATCAGCACCAGCCCCAACGCCGGGACCTGCCACCCCAATGCCATCTGCTAGTTGCTCCTGTCCCTCACACTTCTTTCTACCCTTCTGTCACTGTCAAGTGTCCCAGCGGCAGCCCTGCCTCCTCAGCCCCCAAAAAGTCCCAGCCCTTTCCTCCTCCCCCCTCTGGATGCCATAGACTTCTCCCAGCCTGCCCCATCTGCCCCCTCATCTTCCTCCTCATACAAATACCTCCTGTCCCATCCCAATCCCTCTCTCCTGGAGGCCCACAACCCCACACTGCTCCTCTGCCAACACTTCCCTGGAGCCCCTGTCTCCCTCCTCACACACCCTCCTATAGGGACTCCAACCTTATCACCTCCCCTAGCCCCGCCCTCCATTCCAACACCCTCTCATGAATCCCAATCACCCACTTTGGTCCCAATCCCTTGCTCACCCATGCTCCTTCACCTTCCTGCCCCGCCAACCCCAACCCCCGTATCGCCCGCTAAGCCTGACTGCTGTAATCACTCGGCTTAGTCCAGCAATCATGGAGGAGGAGGTGTTGGCAGAGTTAAAGGCGCACCCTTACATCGATGTACACGCTGTACGCCAGATGTACAATCCTGCTGGCCCCACCCATCTTATGTGGGTGATCTCTGAGCATGCACCCTCTATAGACCTTCTCCTAAAGGAGGGTGCCCTCCTGTTTCATTGCCACTACAAGGTTGACCCTTCCTGTTCCCCTCCACAATCCATCCACTGCCAGAGGTGTTCACACTACAACGCACACCTAACATCTCAGTGCCCGCACTCTAAACAGGCACACTTCCTCCAGCAGTATCCCAACCTCCAGTTCTCTCCTTCCTGTAACACCCACAACCTTCCTCACCCTACCTACTCCCAGAAGTGCAAGGCTCGACCCCCCCTCCACTCCTGAACTCACTGTCCCCATCTGCCCTCTGGATGCCCATACACCTCCTGGGAACTCCTTTTGTCCCTGCCCGACTGCCAAGGACATCACTAGGTTCGTTAACATCATTCTCCAAAATGTCCATCCTTTCCAGCGCCCCCACACCCTCCAGCAGATATCCCTTGCTGCCTGCTCCATTTTCCACCGAAATACCTATGCCACCTACTTCCATAACCAAACCCACTTCACCTTCTCCTGTCTCAACACTCTTGTCTAAGTTCCCATCATGGCATGACAGCGCTGTATCTTGTTCAACAACATCTGCTCCCTTCCTGTGAACAACAACCTCCACATGCATACCCTCACAACCCACTGTGTGGATGCTATCCTCCTGAACAAAACCTTTCTCCAGCCCCAACATCCTGTCTACACATCCCCCTACCTCCTTGACCGCTCTGATAGTAACCTCCTGATAGCCCATGGAACATCTGATCCTCAGTCTCTTCTTCCCTGGCCTTATCATTACCTGCACCACCATCTATGTCCGCTCCTCAGCCCCTGTTCCTTTTAACTTCCTTTCCCACATCGACTGTACCTTCTCCTCCTATGTGATCGCCACCAACCTCAACATCCATAGTCGTTCCGCCGTCCAGCTATGGCAGTGGCATCGGTTTGTCTCCAACCTCCAAGGAGCCCTCATTGCCATTCCCCAACACACCTGCTCTGAATCCAATGCCACTCCCAATGTCGTCCTGGCCTCCCCAACCTCCTTAGCTGCATAGCAGTGGACGTCCTCGACCGTATTGCAGTGACCATCTCCCTGTCCTCCTCACTGTATCAGATGGTCGTAGCCCCCATCCTGACCCTCACATCAACCCTTACCCAAAATCTGTCCATGAGAATTCCTGTGCCAACTGGAATGCCTACCAGAATATCCTCACCCCCTGGATTGATAGCCATCTACTCACCTACCACCACTCTGATGATGTTACCCATGCCACCTCCTTTCTCCAGCAGACCTTGTCTGAGGCCCTGGAGGACTACATCCTTACTGTCGTCATCCACCCGCACCATCCCACTTTCCCCCCATAGGCCATCATTCTCCTCCATGAATCCTGCAATCTATACCATGCCTTCTTTCACACACATGATCAGAACACACCATGAACAGCTCAACTCTCGTCGCTCCACCATCTTCCTCTCCATCGACCTTGAACATGCCTATGACTGTGTATGGCATTTCAGTCTCCTCTTCAAGCTCCAAACCTTCACCATCTGATCGCCTCCTTTCGTTCACAACGTCCTTCCTATGTCACCATCCATAACATGGATTCCTACACCTTCTACCCCTCCGCCAGAGTGCCCGAAGGTTCCATCCTCTCCCCCCTTCTCTACCTTCTTTACATGACAGTTGTGCCGTTGCCTTCACCTCCCTTAAACCTTCTCCAGTACGCTTATAACACCGCCTTCCTTGCCCTTGCCCCCACCCTGCAACACTCCCAACACCTTCTCCAATCCCATCTTGACTGGTTCACCACTTGGTGTAACCAGTGGCTGCCAAGTCAATCCTTCCAAGACCCAGGCGATCATTGTAGGCTAAACCACCACTTCCTTTCGTCTCTTCCATTTCTATCTCACTATCTATGGCCATCCTATCAGCCTCACACCCACCCTCAAGTACCTCACCCCACCTTTGACCGTCACCTCTCCTGAACCCTTCCATCTCTGAATGATCAAAGCCTAGGCACGCTGCCGACTTCGCCTCCTCATGCACCTTTCTGGCCGCACATGGGGTCTGGACCCCTCCACCGTCCTCCACACCTATAAATCCCTCATCCAACCTATCCTCTGCTATGACATCCCGCCTGGATCGTCGCCCCTCCTACCTTCTAGAAATCCCTTCAAATGCTGGAAGGCCATATTCTCCACCTCGCCTGTTACCCCTACCTCCCCTCCCCCAAGCGGATCCTCTATGACTTAATTCCGTTCCCACACCTCCTCCTTTGCCTCTAATGAACACAGATCCATTAAGCCTCCCGCAAACTTGGTCACCCTCACCCTCTTGTCTCTCCCATCCTTTCCCACCCCTATCTGCTGCCGTGCCTGTACTCCCACATCCCACCCGCTCTCCATCTCTCCACACTCCATGCCTTTGCCCGAGGTTGCTTCCACCATCTCCCCTTCCCTGATGATGCCCTCATCCCCTTCATCTACCTCTCCTATCAACTTTGATCCTCCCCTTGCTCCCACTGTGTTTTTCCTCCAGGGCACTATCTTTCCCTTCTCTCCCTCCTCTCTTCCTCCCTCCCTCCCTCCCCTTCCCTCTTCCCCCCTCACCCAGGCTTCCAAAAAACCCCCCTACCCTCTCCCCTCGCATCAACACCCTCCCCCTTTCCCTCCTACCCACAACTCTTCCCTTTGGCAGGTCCCCCAGCTTTATCACATGAACAGTGCATCTTCATGTGCTGGAGATCGTCGGCAGTGCTCGTGTGTGTCTTCGCGTCAGTGCTTCAGTGTCTCTCCGTTTGTGCTCCTCCGTTCACGTGTGTAAACTCTGTCTTCCCCGTTGTGTGCAGTGATGAACGTTTTTATCCAAACAGGCAGTACGATTCTTGTGGCGAAATTCGCCGTGAACTTCTACCGGTGTGTATACTGAATGCAGCATCGTGTCCAGCCATAGTGAAATCATGCCAAGAATTTGCCTCAGGTCGCGCCAGCGCGGGTGATGCCGACTGGGAAGTACTGATCTTCCACAGTACGAGTTCCATATTTTTGTCAAACTGAAAGGACGTCTGCGTTGTGGCCAGGGTAGGGGGGCCGGGCAGTTCTCAAATGGCTCTGTGAACAAGGGGCCGATTTCTATAGCCAAGTGACTCAAAAGTTCATAGAACACTGTTACCCTAATGCAATTTCCTAAAATTCTCCAGAAAATATCTCATAAAACCCTTTAAATTTTTTTCAGAATGAATGAAAGATATTCATCGCCGCACTAGCTGTATAAAGGCTCCTTTATTAGGCAACACCACCAGTTTCACACCCTTACAGGTCAATCTTCAGGTGATAATCTGTATTGAATACAAAAGTGTTTTTATAAAATGCTGTCAACATATAGTGTACGAGATAATGTACAATGCCACAACCGTTCGCAGCTCGTGGTCGTGCGGTAGCGTTCTCGCTTCCCACGCCCGGGTTCCCGGATTCGATTCCCGGCGGGGTCAGGGATTTTCTCTGCCTCGTGATGACTGGGTGTTGTGTGATGTCCTTAGGTTAGTTAGGGTTAAGTAGTTCTAAGTTCTAGGGGACTGATGACCATAGATGTTAAGTCCCATAGTGCTCAGAACCATTTGAACCAATGTCACAACGTTCAGGTTGTAAACCGAGTTGTTGCGCAACGCCTTAAAATGTCGATTATCGAATGGTAAATTTGAAAGGTATAGACCGTGAGGTGAACGTCGAAAAAGTCAAAACTCTTGCTCCAGTAAAGTTACTAGGGAACGAGAGCAAGTCACTGCGAATTGAAACATGTATGGCAGAATCATTAGTGTGGACACTAGTGCTCCAATAAATTTATTAGAGCACGAGTATCCATTACTAATCTTTCTGCCATATACGTTCTAATTTAGAGTGATTCTCTGTCGTTCCGCCGGCCTTGGTGGCCGAGCGGTTCTGGGCGCTTCATTCCGGAACCGCGCTGCTGCTACGGTCGCAGGTTCGAATCCTGCCTCGGGCATGGATGTGTGTGATGTCCTTAGGTTAGTTAGGTTTAAGTAGTTCTGAGTTCTAGGGGACTGATGACCTCAGAAGTTGACGTTCCATAAGTGTTTTCTTGGAGCACGAGTTTTGACTCCTCCGACGTTCACCTAAAGGTGTATAAATTTTAGTTTAGGATAATTCTCATTTATTATCCTGTGACAAGAAAATGTTGCTAGATCTCTCAAGACGATTATGTTGGCTATAGTATAAGTTTCAAATTCAGCCATTCGACCATCAATCTTTTAAGAATACATTGTCCGTTGTAGGCTCTATTGTGTTTTATTGTGCTTTGTTAAGAAGTTAACCAATTAAGCGGTTTAAATCTTGGCCGTTGTGACATCATACGTCATATCTAGCCTTATGAAGGTGTGACTAAAGACCAGTTCCTTTTTTTCTGTTATACACTTGTATTAACAACATTTTATGAAAACACTCTTTGCAATCAGTGCAGATTATCGCCTGAGATGTGCCTATAATGGTGTGAAACCGTTTACGTTGCCTAATACTGGGACCTCTATTCAGCTATTGTGGTCCCGAAGAATTTTCTTTAATTAAAAGAAAATTAAAAGCTTTTTTGAAATTTCCATTACTCGATGGAGAAATACATTCATGGTAGAGCCACCAATCAGGTTTGGCATAACTTTGAAATATAGAAAGGTCTTGATCACACATTTCTTTATTAAGAGTTACACGTTTCAAAATCTCATCATCAGACTGAAGCTATGGAATGAAGTGTACAACAAAATTAACGATATCAAACACTTACGTAAGTATTCCAGTAAACAGAAATTTCAGTTAATATCGTACTTATATTAAAATCAAATTTTAGTACAAAGCTCACGATAGTGAGGACATAGTCTGGATGCAATACAGATCTGATCTCATGAAGACATGTTTAACAGTGCAGTTCTCTATTCGAATAGAACCAGTGCCAAATTGACTGTGGTGGCTAAGATGTCAAAGACGAAGGCCATTAGGTAGCGTTAGAATTAACCACAGAAATCAAATCGAGGAGTAACTTCGCAAACTTCTATGCAATGCGATTAAGTAGATGCCACAACGCCGTGAACAACTTTACATAAATACATTTATGCCATTTTAGGAAGAAATATTTACGTAGTAAGAGCATGAAATGTGCGTCGTTAGATGACATTGTAAACAAAATAATCGGAACAGAAGACAACCAATAACTGGTATCGTACAATATAAACATAAAACTGATCAAGGTAGTAAATAAAATATAACTCACAAATTCTAGGTAATAATGGCTAATTTAAGCAACCTCAGAGCAATTGGTCAAATACGAGATGCATTTCGTAGAGTGCATACTGAAAAACTCCTGCTCATTAAGTAACCGATGTAACTGACAGATATGATGTGAATGTCTCACAGACTACTACGAAGGGTGACGTACATAATATCAAGTCCTTCGGCTTCGGCAACAAGCTCCTTCGTTTTCAAACGCTGTCCCAAAATACTGGAATTACTAGGATATGACTGCTCTCTGTATCGAATACTAAAATCTCTCCCCGCCATATCAATATAGAAATTACCGAAATCTCCACATTCCATCTTATATACATCTGGTTTACTAAAAGTGCTTCTTACTTTCTGTACTATGTCATGCCTTAATCGCATGTGTAAATTACCTCTCGCTTTAAACGCGACATTAATGTTAGCCTTTTTCAAAACTTTTGCGCTTTTGTCACAGGGCCCATTGTAGGTTAGACTTACAGAACGACATTTTTATCCCCTTTTTTGACTGTTGTCCACGATGTTCTCACCTCTACTTAATCGCAGCCCATAGAAGTTCGTAAAGTTTCTCTTTGACTTGCTTTCTGTGGGGTCACCGCCAGACACCACACTTGCTAGGTGGTAGCCTTTAAATCGGCCGCGGTCCGTTAGTATACGTCGGACCCGCGTGTCGCCACTGTCAGTGATTGCAGACCGAGCGCCTCCACACGGCAGGTCTAGAGAGACTTACTAGCACTCGCCTCAGTTGTACAGCCGACTTAGCCAGATATGGATCACTGACAAATACGCTCTCATTTGCCGAGACGATAGCTAGCATAGCCTTCAGCTACGTCATTTGCTACGACCTAGCAAGGCGCCATAGCATTTGATAATTAATATTGTGAAGCATGTACCGTAACGAGAGATGTTCTACAATTGTGGATTAAAGTTAAGTGTTATATCAACTACGTACTTTATTTGCTACTATTAATTCCCTTAACTGTTCCAGATCTCACGCCAGTTTGCGTGAGCTTAGAGGCGTGCATTTCGGCCTCCTCTAGCAACACAGTGTTGGCTCTTCTGCCAACACTACACTTTCTATGGTTAATTCTAGCACCACCTACTGGCCTTCGTTTACCTCCTTGATAGCTTAATCGTCGCACTGAGTCTTACACTGGTTCCATTCAAACAGACAACGGCGCTGTCAAATATGCCTGCACGAGATGAGATTTGTACTGCGTTCAGTCTCTGTACTCAGTTTCGTGAGCTTTGTACTAAAGTTCGATTGCAATCTGAGTACAATACTTATTTTCTTGTACACTTCATTCCACACCTTCTTATGATGAAATTTTGAAAAGCGTAACGCTTCATAAAGATCTGTGCGGTCAAGACCTTTCTATAATTCAAAGTTTTTTGAGAATATTTTGGAGAACTTTTGGAAATTTCCTTACAGTAACATTGTAGAATCTTATCTGTGGATGCCCTAACTACAAAACAGTGTGATTCGTACATTCCGACTGATGTTTACAGAGATGTTCTGACTATGTTGAGCCGGCCGCGGTGGTCTCGCGGTTAAGGCGCTCAGTCCGGAACCGCGCGACTGCTACGGTCGCAGGTTCGAATCCTGCCTCGGGCATGGATGTGTGTGGTGTCCTTAGGTTAGTTAGGTTTAAGTAGTTCTAAGTTCTAGGGGACTGATGACCACAGATGTTAAGTCCCATAGTGCTCAGAGCCATTTGAACCATTTGACTATGTTGAAACATACTGTCATGTTTCTCTGTCACTTTGACGTGCAGTGCAGCATTGAGTAAAACATAGTTGGCCTGTCATAGTAACGAGTAACTTATTTTTTGAAGTCCTCCTGTAATACGAGAAAGATTTAAACCGCATAATGCCCGAAATGTTGTGAAGACTTCGTGACGAACGGATACTTCGTTGAGCAAGCGCACGGTAAAACATGGCGTGACTGTGTGCGGCTGCATGCAGGACAGGAAGCCAAATAGATGAATGAGTGGTGCGTCACAGAAAAGAATGTTCGTTTTCAGTTTCGAACAAAATGCAGCAACGGCGCAGTGTATATCTCTGTAAATAGAACGCCAACCCTTGGTGGGTTACCTGCAAAACTAAGCTTTCTTGTCGTTCGTTAATTACAACGGCATTAGAACAGGCTGTCGGGAGCTAGCAGAAAGCACCGGCGGGCGCGTCGCTTAGCACTGCAAACAATGGCACCATTCCGTCAACCCCGCCGGGAAGGAGACGCGTGCGTGCGTGCGGGGGCTGCGGTGCACTCGGTAATAATGAAGGATAATCTCCCCTCTCACATCGCTGACAGGGGAAAACAAAAAGCCTCGGTAACGATTGCTGTGAGCTGAGCTAACAGAATGTTCGCTGCGAATGGCAGTCGGCGGGTTTTAGCGACGGAGTGTGTGCGGCTGGAGAGCCGGCAGGCCGACGACAGAAACGGCAACAAAACAATAGTGGTGGATCCCGAGTCCCGCGGGGCGGGCGGGGGTGGGGGGGGGGGGGGGGGGGGGGGAGCCGTCCCATTGTTCTCCGGCGGCGTCCCCCCTGCCTGCGGAGCGGGATATTGCGTGCACCTTAATGAGCCACAAACAACGGCCGTCATCAGGGTGTGACAAAACCTTTTCTTCGCAACATTTAGGCGGGCACTCTGCCCTGCTAAACATGACTGCTCCGTGTCCAGTGGATTCAGTTTTGCGTTCGTCTTTCCCGAGGCAACTTGCGACATCAGGCGGTAGCTTACAAAATCCCGTATCTCGCAGTGAAACTGCCGTGAACTGTAACTGAGGGCGAAGGTATTTATTCAAACGTACTGGCAGTAAATAACTCTCGGCTAGGTAACACCACACTCGAAAGAACGTTGACAACTGTTTCTTTTCTCCGTAGGTTACGAGTTGGAGGGTACGTTAATTGTATTAACTAACTGTACTGTATAGTTTATCATTTGCACAGAGGACACACAATATTACGAATACCTGGTTAATATCGCGTTGCTCCACCTATAGAACGAAATACAGCAGTGATTCTGCTTGGCGTGAATTCGACAGTTCCCCTGTAGCTTTCTACCTCGTCCGCCCGTAATGAGCGAGATGACGACGGGACGTCAAATCCAAATCTTTTTTGCTCTTTTTCCTTTATTAACTTTTAGAAGGTATAGGGAATCAGATATCTTCACACTATCATGCAGTTTCCTTAAATTATGAGCCGGTGGATTTTGGGCGTGGGGGTGGCGCCGGACATTGTTCCATACGTTTTGCATTCGTGGCGGGCCGCATCAAACCAGTCAGGAGACTGATGACTAAAAAGAAAAAAAAAAGAAAAGTTTTCCATTGGGTCGAGGTCAAGCCAGTTTGGTGGCCAACTTCGCGAACGTGTTCCTCAGATCAATTTTTGCACGATTCTGGCCTTGTGGCACGGACAGTCATGCTACAGGAAGATGCGATCGCTGTCGGGGAAGACATCAACCATGAATGGACGCAGTTGGCCCAGAAAAATTTTCACCTAGTCCACACCTGTCATGGTGCCTCAGGTTAACATCGCTGGTCCCGTGGAAGCTCCAGTGAATGTCCCCCACAGAATATTTCTACTTTCGCGTCCTGTGTCCCTGACGCTGTTCTGCCTGGAAGACGGCATATTCGGACACGAACATAGACCTCGTGAAGTAACAAACGCAATTCAGCCACCTAGTTGATGTGTTTACAGTGACCCACCATCCATTCTCGATAATGTTATGCCCACTGTCATCATAAATGACAATCTCATTTGGTCAGCATGGGAACTTGCACGGGTTATTTTCTGCGGAACTCCATCTTAAACAACATGCACTAAACGGTGTGCTCCGAAAGCCTTGGGTCTGCATTATTACTGTACCCTCACGTCACATCTGGCTCAAATCACCACGTATCCTACTTTACTGAGCGGCCACGCCACGGTCCTCCACGTTTCATGATAGTGTGAGGATGTCCAACATTTGTCTGCCATGTGCGATTTCATTGACCGTCAACCACTTTTCAAAGCTGCTCACGACAGCAGCCTGCGTGGAGCCTGTCACCCACGCCACTTTCAAGATTGTCGCC
Organism: Schistocerca serialis cubense; assembly: GCF_023864345.2. Lineage (NCBI taxonomy): Eukaryota > Metazoa > Arthropoda > Insecta > Orthoptera > Acrididae > Schistocerca > Schistocerca serialis. The sequence goes on along the minus strand of NC_064639.1, from coordinate 1,145,241,118 downwards.
CCAATCCTCGGGGCGATAACAATCTGCTGTTCGTCATTGTCGCATACCACAGTGCATTTCCACTTTCTCAACTCGTATCATCGTTGGTTTAATTCCCTGTGCGTCTCTGCTCCGCCTCTGTACTTTCCTTACCACGTCACGCTCTCGCCACTGGCAACGCCACCGAGTTGCAGTCAATCTCGCAGTGGCTGAGGGTCATAACGTTTTGTTTCGTTTGATGTGAAGTTTACAATCTTCACCCAGAATGAAACGTTCGAAGAGATTTCAGGATTGCAACCGGTCGTCGTAAACTTCATTTCACAATATTTCGATTGGGCACCTGCCACTCATCTTCAGATGAGGCGTCGAAGGCTGACGAAGACACTCACATTTGACGTCTGACGGTCTCTCTTGACCTTGCTTCGGCTCTCCGCCACGCCTTATACAGCGCGCTGTGAGTATTTTCCGCGCGTGAGTCAAGAGTCACGGTGACAGAAGAACCACACTGCCTGGCTGCAACACCCTCGCTGGTGGAACTGCAAACCTCAGCTGTCTTCGACATTGCCACTCGCCGTATTCATCAGAGTATTCTGACGTCTTCCTTTGTAACAAATCTCGGAGATGACGGGACTATCCGGATTATCCAGCTAGTAGCCGTTCTCACGGTCCATTAGATTTTCCGCGATGCGTATTTCAGCGTACTCTTTTATAGTGGAGTCCCAAAGACATGTTACTGTGCCCAGAATTAATGTTCTGTAGTACTCCATTGAATGTCCTTGAAGATACAATGTTCCACAGCTGCAGATATTCTGGGTTGCTGAAGGCGAGTTCAAGGTTTATGTTCCGTGCAGCGTTCTTCCACTGTGCATGTTATTTGTCCGATATAGGCCACACCAAATTGACAAGGTATGTTACAAATTCCTGCCTTCCTCAATGACAAATTACCCTTCACTGTTCACAGCAGGTACTAAATCTTTGATTGTGGGCGAAAAATTAAAATGGTTCAAATGGGTCTGAGCACTATGGGACTTAACTTCTGAGTCATCAATCCCATAGAACTTGTTGTTGTGGTCTTCAGTCCTGAGACTGGTTTGATGCTGCTCTCCGTGCTACTCTATCCTGTGCAAGCTTCTTCATCTCCCAGTACCTACTGCAGCCTACATCCTTCAGAATCTGCTTATTCATCTCTTGGTCTCCCTCTACGATTTTTACCCTCCACGCTCCCCTCCAGTACTAAATTGGTGATCCCTTGATGCCTCAAAACATGTCCTACCAACCGATCCCTTCTTCTAGTCAAGTTGTTCCACAAATTCGTCTTCTCCCCGATTCAATTTAGTACCTCCTCATTAGTTACGAGATATACCCATCTAATCTTCAGCATTCTTCTGTAGCACCACATTTCGAAAGCGTCTATTCTCTTCTTGTCTAAACTATTTATCGTCCACGTTTCACTTCCATACATGGCTACACTCCATACAAATACTTTCAGAAACGACTTCTTGACATTTAAATCTATACTCGATGTTAACAAATTTCTCCTCTTCAGAAACGCTTTCCTTGCCATTGCCAGTCTACATTTTATATCATCTCTACTTCGAGCATCATCAGTTATTTTGCTCCCCAAATAGCAAAACTCCTTTACTACCTTAAGTGTCTCATTTCCTAATCTAATTCCCTCACCATCGCCTGAATTAATTCGACTATATTCCATTATCCTCGTTTTGCTTTTGTTGATGCTCATCTTATACCCTCCTTTCAAGACACTGTCCATTCCGTTCAACTGCTCTTCCAAGTCCTTTACTATTTCTGACAGATTTACAATGTCATCGGCGAACCTCAAAGTTTTTACTTCTTCTCCATGAATTTTAATACCTGCTCCGAATTTTTCTTTTGTTTCCTTTACTGCTTGCTCAATATACAGATTGAATAGGATCGGGGAGAGGCTACAACCCTGTCTCACTCCCTTCCCAACCACTGCTTCCCTTTCATGTCCCTCGACTCTTATAACTGCCATCTGCTTTCTGTACAAATTGTAAATGGCCTTTCGCTCCCTGTATTTTACCCCTGCCACCTTCAGAATTTGAAAGAGAGTATTCCAGTCAACATTGTCAAAAGCTTTCTCTAAGTCTACAAATGCTAGAAACGTAGGTTTGCCTTTCCTTAATCTTTCTTCTAAGATAAGTCGTAGGGTCAGTATTGCCTCACGTGTTCCAACATTTCTATGGAATCCAAACTGATCTTCCCCGAGGTCGGCTTCTACCAGTTTTTCCATTCCTCTGTAAGGAATTCGCGTTAGTATTTTGCAGCTGTGACTTATTAAACTGATAGTTCGGTAATTTTCACATCTGTCAACACCTGCTTTCTTTGGGATTGGAAATATTATATTCTTCTTGAAGTCTGAGGGAATTTCGCCTGTGTCATACATCTTGCTCATCAGATGGTAGAGTTTCGTCAGGACTGGCTCAGTAGTTCTAATGAAATGTTGTCTACTCCCGGGGCCTTGTTTCGACTTAGGTCCCTCAGTGCTCTGTCCAACTCTTCACGCAGTATCATATCTCCCATTTCATCTTCATCTACATCCTCTTCCATTTCCATGATATTATCCTCAAGAACATCGCCCTTGTATAGACCCTCTATATACTCCTTCCACCTTTCTGCTTTCCCCACTTTGCTTATAACTGGTTTTCCATCTGAGCTCTTGATATTCATGCAAGTGGTTCTCTTTTCTCCATAGGTCTCTTTAATTTTCCTGTGGACAGTATCTATCTTATCCCTACTGAGATAAGCCTCTACATCCTTACATTTGTCCTCTAGCCATCCCTGCTTAGCCATATTGCATTTCCTGTCGTTCTAATTTTTGAGACGTTTGTATTCCTTTTTGCCTGCTTCACTTACTGCATTTTTGTATTTTTTCAATTCATCAATTAAATTCAGTATTCCTTCTGAAGAACTTAGAACTACTTAAACCTTACTAACCTAAGGACATCACACACATCCATGCCCGAGACAGGATTCGAACCTGCAACCGTAGCAGTCGCGCGGTTCCAGAATGTAGTGTCTAGAACCGCTAGGTGACTCCGGCTGGCGGCGAAAAATTACTTTCACCTGAAAATTGTTAAGGATTCTTGGTATTTTTGATGGAAATATTTCCAACGAAGGGAAGAAAATCTAGTGACTTTGTTGGCGCATTCTCCTCTTTATCCACTTTTCCGGTTCTTAATTTTAGCTGCGAATGCATGGTTAACTTGCCGGGAACAATATCCATTGTCTCTGAACACTGTGTGTAAATGTGCAATATATTTAAGCCAATTATCTGCATCTGATACAGTACGGGGTCTCTGTACCATCGTTTGAAGCACATTCAAGTATTGGGTATTTTGAAGAGTACAAGTACATATTAGTGTGAGGGCGCTGACGATAAACAGAATGTCCCAGACAGCCGTCGCTCTCCCGTCTAACCAAAACATCTAAGAATCTACATCTACATCTACATTTATACTCCGCAAGCAACCCAATGGTGTGTGGGGGAAGGCACTTTACGTGCCTCTGTCATTACCTCCCTTTCCTGTTCCAGTCGCGTATGGTTCGCGGGAAGAACGACTGTCGGAAAGCCTCCGTGCGCGCTCGAATCTCTCTAATTTTACATTCATGATCTCCTCGGAAGGTACAAGTAAGGGGAAGCGATATATTCGATACCTCATCCAGAAACGCACCCTCTCGAAACCTGGCGAGCAAGCTACACCGCGATGCAGAGCGCCTCTCTTGCAGAGTCTGCCACTTGAGTTTGCTAAACATCTCCGTAACACTATCACGCTTACCAAATAACCCTGTGACGAAACGCGCCGTTCTTCTTTGGATCTTCTCTATCTCCTCCGTCAATCCGATCTGGTACGGATCCCACACTGATGAGCAATACTCAAGTATAGGTCGAACGAGTGTTTTGTAAGCCACCACCTTTGTTGATGGACTACATTTTGTATGGACTCTCCCAATGAATCTCAACCTGGCACCCGCCTTACCAACAATTAATTTTATATGATCATTCCACTTCAAATCGTTCCGCACGCATACTCCCAGATATTTTACAGAAGTAACTGCTACCAGTGTTTGTTCTGCTATCATATAATCATACAATAAAGGATCCTTCTTTCTATATATTCGCAATACATTACTTTTGATTATGTTAAGGGTCAGTTGCCACTCCCTGTACCAAGTGCCTATCCGCTGCAGATCTTCCTGCATTTAGATACAATTTTCTAATGCTGCAACTTCTCTGTATACTACAGCATCATCTGCGAAAAGCCCCATGGAACTTCCGACACTATCTACTAGGTCATTTATATATATTGTGAAAAGCAATGGTCCCATAACACTCCCCTGTGGCTCACCAGAGGTTACTTTAACGTCTGTAGACGTCTCCCCATTGATAACAACATGCTGTGTTCTGTTTGCTAAAAACTCTTCAATCCAGCCACACAGCTGGCCTGATATTCCGTAGGCTCTTACTTTGTTTATCAGGCGACAGTGCGGAACTGTATCGAAAGCCTTCCAGAAGCCAAGGAAAATAGCATCTACCTGGGAGCCTGTATCTAATATTTTCTGGGTCTCATGAACAAATAAAGAGAGTTGGCTCTCACACGATCGCTGTTTCCGGAATCCATGCTGATTCCTACAGAGTAGATTCTGGGTTTCCAAAAACGACATGATACGCGAGCAAAAAACATGTTCTAAAATTCTACGACAGATCGACGTCAGAGATACAGGTCTATAGTTTTGCGCATCTGCTCGACGACCCTTCTTGAAGACTGGGACTACCTGTGCTCTTTTCCAATCATTTGGAACCTTCCGTTCCTCTAGAGACTTGCGGTACACGGCTGTTAGGAGGGGGGCAAGTTCCTTCGCGTACTCTGTGTAGAATCGAATTGGTATCCCGTCACTTCCAGTGGACTTTCCTCTGTTGAGTGATTCCAGTTGCTTTTCTATTCCTTGGACACTTATTTCGATGTCAGCCATTTTTTCGTTTGTGCGAGGATTTAGAGAAGGAACTGCAGTGCGGTCTTCCTCTGTGAAACAGCTTTGGAAAAAGGTGTTTAGTATTTCAGCTTTACGCGTGTCATCCTCTGTTTCAATGCCATCATCATCCCGGAGTGTCTGGATATGCTGTTTCGAGCCACTTACTGATTTAACGTAAGACCAGAACTTCCTGGGATTTTCTGTCAAGTCGGTACACAGAATTTTACTTTCGAATTCACTGAACGCTTCATGCATAGCCCTCCTTACGCTAACTTTGACATCGTTTAGCTTCTGTTTGTCTGAGAGGTTTTGGCTGCGTTTACACTTGGAGTGAAGCTCTCTTTGCTTTTGCAGTAGTTTCCTAACATTGTTGTTGAACCACGGTGGGTTTTTCCAGTCCCTCACAGTTTTACTCGGCACGTACCTGTCTAAAACGCATTTTACGATTGCCTTGAACTTTTCCCATAAACACTCAACATTGTCATTGTCGGAATAGAAATTTTCGTTTTGATCTGTTAGGTAGTCTGAAATCTGCCTTCTATTACCCTTGCTAAACATATAAACCTTCCTCCCTTTTTTTATATTCCTATTAACTTCCATATTCAAGGATGCTGCAACGGCCTTATGATCATTGATTCCCTGTTCTGCACTTACAGAGTCGAAAAGTTCGGGTCTGTTTGTTATCAGTAGGTCCAAGATGTTATCTCCACGAGTCGGTTCTCTGTTTAATTGCTCGAGGTTATTTTTCGGATAGTGCACTCAGTATAATGTGACTCGATGCTCTGTCCCTACCACCCGTCCTAAACATTTGAGTGTCCCAGTCTACATCTGGTAAATTGAAATCTCCATCTAAGACTATAACATGCTGAGAAAATTTATGTGAAATGTATTCCAAATTTTCTCTCAGTTGTTCTGCCACTAATGCTGCTGAGTCGGGAGGTCGGTAAAAGGAGCCAACTATTAACCTAGCTCGGTTGTTGAGTGTAACCTCCACCCATAATAATTCACAGGAACTATCCACTTCTACTTTACTACAGGATAAACTACTATGAATGTGAGACAAACATCTATCTCTAATGCCATAGCAAATCCAATGTTCTTATGAGCTGAGTTAAAATCATGTAAATGCTCCATTAAGTTATCTCCTTCGTGGGGCCACATTATAATAGTATCATCCGCGTACCTCCAGGAATCAGTTGATGTAAAAATGACAAAACATCAATTTTGGCCACGGAAACATATTATTTCGACTCCAGTATGAAAGAAACCGTTGAAGTAATCATTGCGGGAAAATCTAATGAACCGTGACAGAGGCTACCAGCTGGATAATGCGTGGAATCCAGTCGTCTCCGAAATTTGCTCCAGACGAAGACTCCAGAATACTCCGAAGACTGCAGCGGAAACGCCGAAGACAGCTGATGCTTGCAGCTCCACCAGCGAGGCCGCTGTCTCCCTGCCTTGTGGGCCTTCCGTCACCGCGACTCTTACGCATGCGCGGCAGTACTGTCTAAACATTATACAGGGTGGTCCATTGATCGTGACCGGGCAAAATATCTCACGAATAAGCGTGAAACGAAAAAACTACAAAGAACGAAACTCGTCTAGCTTGAAGGGGGAAACCAGATGGCGCTATGGTTGGCCCGCTAGATGGCGTTGCCATAGGACAAACGGATATCAACTACGTTTTCTAAAATAGCAACCCCCATTTTTTATTACTTATTCGTGTAGTGCCTAAAGAAATATGAATGTTTTAGTTGGACCACTTTTTTCACTTTGTGATAGATGGCGCTGTAATAGTCACAAACGTATAACTACGTCGTATCACTTAACATTCCGCCAGTGCGGACGGTATTTGCTTCGTGATACATTACCCGTGTTAAAATGGGTCGTTTACCAATTTCGGAAAAGGTCGATATCGTGTTGATATATGGCTGTTGTGATCAAAATGCCCAACGGGAGTGTGCTATGTATGCTGCTCGGTATCCTGGACGACATCATCCAAGTATCCGGACCGTTCGCCGGATAGTTACGTTATTTAAGGGAACAGGAAGTGTTCAGCCACATGTGAAACGTCAACGACGACCTGCAACAAATGATGATGAGCAAGTAGGTATTTTAGTTGCTGTCTCGGCTAATCCGCACATCAGTAGCATAAAAATTGCGCGAGAGTCGCAAATCTCAAAAACGTCTGTGTTGAGAGTGCTACATCAACATCAATTGCAGCCGTACCATGTTACTATACACCAGGAATTACATGCCAACAAGTTTCAACGCCGTGTACAGTTCAGCCACTGGGCACAAGAGAAATTACGGGACGATGACAGATTTTTTGCACGCGTTCTATTTAGCGACGAAGTGTCATTCACAAACAGCGGTAACGTAAACTGACATAATATGCACTATTGCGCATCGGAAAATCCCCGAAGGCTGCGACAAGTGGAACATCAGCGACCTTGGCGGGCTAATGTATGATGCGGCATTATGGAAGGAAGGACAATTGGCACCATTTCATCGATGGCAATCTAAATGGTGCAATGTATGCCGATTTCTTACGTAATGTTCTACCGATGTTACTACAAGATGTTTCACTGCATGACAGAATGGCGATGTACTTCAACATGACGGATGTCCGGCACATAGCCCGCGTGCGGTTGAAGCGGTATTGACTAGCATATTTCATGACAGGTGGATTGGTCGTCGAAGCACCATACCATGCCCCGCACGTTCACCGGATCTGACGTCCCCGGATTTGTTTCTGTGGGGGAAGTTGAAGGATATTTGCTAACGTGATCCACCGACAACGCCTGACAACATGCGTCAGCGCATTGTCAATTCATATGCGAACATTATGGAAGCTAAATACTCGCTGTCGAGAGGAATGTCGGTACACGTATTTCCAACTGCATGGAGGTTGACGGACATCATTTTGAGCATTTATTGCATTAATGTGGCATTTACAGGTAATCACGCTGTAACAGCATGCGTTCTCAGAAATGATACGTTCACAAAGGTACATGTATCACATTGGAACAACCGAAATAAAATCTTCAAACGTACCTAAGTTCTGTATTCTGTATTCTGTATTCAAAAAACCTACCTGTTACCAACTGTTCGTCTAAAATTGTGAGCCATATGTTTGTGACTATTATAGCGCCATCCATCACGAAGCGAAAAAAGTGGTCCAACTAAAACATTCATATTTCTTTACGTATTACACGAATATGTAATAAAAATGGGGGTTCCCCCCCCCCCCCCCCCCAAAAAAAACCAGTTGATATCCGTTTGACCAATGGCAGCGCCATGTAGCGGGCCAACCATAGCGCCATCTTGTTTCCCACTTCAAGCTAGACAAGTTTCGTTCTCTGTAGTTTTTTCGTTTCACGCTTATTTCGTGAGATATTTGGTCCGGTCACGATCACTGGACCACCCTGTACAAGTCGGAGAGGAGACGTCTTCGTCAGTCTTCGATCGCCCACCTGAAAAAGACTGCAGGTGTCCAGTCGGAATATCGTCGATGAAGTTTACGACGATCGGCTGTAATTCCAAAATCCCTTTGAACATGTTTTGCCTCGTCCACATCTACCTACTTACAAGTATTATAAATGCGGAAGTAACTCTGTCTGTTACCTTTTCACTAGTAAGCCACTGAAAAGATTTCTGTGAAATATATTGTGGAGATGGTTTGAATCCTGAAGAAGAACATAGGCTGCTTTAGTAGCCGTGTAGTAAAAGATGCTTATTGAATTGAAGAATATAATGTGAATTGGAGAGACATAATTACTCGCTGAAAAACCGAGTTACCCCTTATCTTTTCAACTTCACCATTTTTGCGAAAATGCTTTTATTGGTTTGTATGTTCTACAGTGTACTACTCAGCGTAATGAATGCAATGCTTACACAATCCTCAACGTGTTTAATCCTCGCTTCCACACTAATAAGACTAAATGCAAGAATAAATCAGTCTGTAGGGACTTCACAACTAAACTACTGAACCGATTTCGACGAAATTTGCTGCGGAGATAGCTTGAACCCTTAGAAGGAACGTAAGCTACTTCAGAAGATAAGAAATAAAAGAGTCTATCCCTAAGTGGATGAAGTAGAGAATGAAACATTTTCCTTCACATCAGTGAACAGAAATGTTTTGCTTAATGTACATGTCGTATTAAGTACAGCTACTTCAGGAGCGTAGATGGGTTGTACTGCTCATGCCACTCTGGATACACTGGTCAGAAGCGACGCTGTACATTTGCCTCGTTGTATGTTGTGGCAATTGTATGGGGGGCGGGAGGTTAGGGATGGGTGTGACGCAACCTTTCTTACTGGCGGAATAAAAGTTGAAAGAAGTTTTGAATCTGGTGAAAAGTATGCAGTGCGTTAAGATAGGTTTGCCTCGGGAAAGACACGTGACAAATGCGATGCCACAATGTGATTGTTACTTTAACAAACATCAAATAATCTCCAGCTAATTTATTATATTTCATAACCTTTAGAGGGTTACACATACCATTCCTCTTTTTTTCCCCCTCTTGATGTATTAGGCCCTAGGGGTTGTTGTATATCGCCAGTGTTCGAAAGCACTGACCGTGAAAATCATTATGACTTCCACACACAAAGTTGTAATAAGTGTAGCCTCGGATTTCGTAGTAAAGAATGCAAAGATTAGATTTTATATTTACATAATACTAAACCACACGACGTGATAAGCCGTTTTCCTCTCGAACATGTGCACGATCCTGGTACACTGACCTGTCATGTAATATAATTAATGTATTTTTTCCAAGCGATTCTACAAATAACTGCAAATTCATTTAACGGAAAAGAGGCTATAATTATTCACTAATAAATTAGAAATTACACACGCCACCCAACAGGTAACTCTGATCGCCTTGCAAGTGACAACAGACGTGAATTGCAAGAAGAGAAAGCCCTTGCTTCCCAAACACGTTTTTCAAAAAAATTGAAAAGTCCTTAGAATATATCCGTGACATACCTCGTGTAAACAGTTTGTGGGTGACATCCAATATTCATTCTCTTATACATGAAATTATGTTCCTTTTCCATCGCATAATTCTCATGCAGAGTAATACTTCATCACATGAGGAAAAAAAAAAACCAAAAATAGTTCATCTTTTACAACATACGTTTCAGGGGGGAAGCACACATTTTGAGCAATGTTTATCCGAACAATGATATACGTGAGAGCACCTGACCTTATTGCAGTCCGCACCTCGTGGTCGTGCGGTAGCGTTCTCGCTTCCCACGCTCGGGTTCCCGGGTTCGATTCCCGGCGGGGTCAGGGATTTTCTCTGCCTCGTGATGACTGGGTGTTGTGTGCTGTCCTTAGGTTAGTTAGGTTTAAGTAGTTCTAAGTTCTAGGGGACTGATGACCATAGATGTTAAGTCCCATAGTGCTCAGAGCCATTTAGAGCCTTATTGCATGAACAGTAGCTTATTTACTTTCTCACTCTTACTCATCATGACGAAGCTGTTGATATGCGGATACAGCTGCGGGTAACAGCCAGTCAGTATGACGTCAGTGAGGCAATTCCGAGGCCTGATTACTTAATCTGCCCTCTTAGTGGGCCCATTTATGTTACTTTCGACACTCAATGTGAGGAAACTGAATGAAAGTAAAGTCATATTAGCACCACATTACTGGGTCGCCGTAAGTGTGAGAACACAGGTACAATGTGTTACTACTTACATTAAAGTTTATTACATCCATGTTACTAACTCTTGAAGCAGAGAAGGGGAGTAGTATAACCGTCAGCACGTTTGAAATGTTGCTGCTAATACAATTAACAAACATAATTGTAGTTTTAATTTACCAGCAGGAACGAACTCCATCGTTGGTATGAGTCATCAATACGATGTACCACTCTGCCTGGACATCTTCAGAACACCAAAACAATTTTAGATTTGACTACCACAAAAAAATCTCCGTTAGCATTGAATTTTACATCCTCTTTTCTGCACTTTTTTTAAATCACCAGCCAATCGCCAGCCTGACCCTCCCCCCCCCCCCCCGCCACCCCCTCCAACGCCTACTTTTTCTCTTACTTTCCAGTATTTTTTCATATCAGATTTCAGCTATCTTGTGTTAGTCTTTTATCGATTTTAAGGCACTATCCCCCCCCCCCCCCCCGTTTTACTTTCCTTTTTGAGTAATTCGTCTACTGACTAGTTGCCGGTCGCGGTGGTCTAGCGGTTCTAGGCGCTCAGTCCGGAACCGCGGGACTGCTACGGTCGCAGATTCGAATCCTGCCTCGGGCATGGATGTGTGTGATGTCCTTAGGTTAGTTAGGTTTAAGTAGTTCTAAGTTCTAGGGGACTGATGACCTCAGATGTAAGTCCCATAGTGCTCAGAGCCATTTGAACCATTTCAACCATCTACTGACTAGTTTGATATGGCCCGCCACGAATTCCTCTCCTGTGCTCTGTGCCAACTTTTTCATCGCACAGTTGCACCTACGTACCCTGTTATTTGCTGGGTACATCCCAATCTCTGTCTTCCCATAGAGTTTTTATCCTCCCTCCGAAAAGAACCTCCTCATTGTATACCTTATCAGTACCCCTAATTTTCAACATTCCTTTGTAGAACCACATTTCAGATGCTTCCATTCTCTACCATTCCGGGTTTTCTACAGTCCACGTCTCACTGCTATACAACACTGTGTTCCAAAAGTACATTCTCAGAAATTTCTACCTCAAATTAAGAACTATGTTTCATGTTAGACGACTTCTTTTGGCCAGGAATGGCCTTTTTGCAGTTCTAGTCTGCTTTTTACGTCCTCGTTTCTTCGTCCGTATGCTTAATTAGCAGAATTCCTTAGCTTCGTCTATTTCGCGGTTTGTTTTCTACACATTTTTCATGCAGCAGTTTCGCATTAGCTTCCCTTAGCTTCCTATTTATTTCATTCGTAAGTGACTTGTACTTCTGTATTCCTGAATTTCCGTGAACATTTTTGTAGTTCCCACTTTTCTTGATCAGCTGAAGTATCTTCTATCGTCCATGATTTCATCGCAGTTACCTTCTTTATATCTATGTTTCTCTTTCTAACTTCGGTGATTGCCGTTTTTAGAGACGTCGATTCCCCCTCAACTGTACTGCTTAGTGAGCTATTCGTTATTGCTGTGTCTACGGCCTTAGAAAATTTCAAGCGTATCTCTTCATTTCTTAGTAGTTTAGTAACTCACTCCTTTGGGCATTGATTCTTCCTGAGTATTCTGTTATCCTTCAGCCGACCCTTTATCATTACTAAATTGTGATCTCAGTCTGTACCTGCTCCTGGGTACGTCTTACAGTCCTGTGTCTGATTTCGGAATCTCTGCCTGACGATCATGTTATCTAACTGAAATATTCCCGTATCTCCCGGCCTTTTCCAAATTATCTCCACCTCTCGTGACTTTTGAACAGAGTTTTCACTAACATCACCTGAAATTTATTACGGAACTAAATTAGTCTTTCTCATCTCTCCTTCCTGATACTAAGCACATATTCTCCCGTAACCCCTTCTGTCACTCCTTCCACTACTACTGTATTCCAGTACCTCATGACTATTAGATTTTCCTTTCCCTTTAAGTATTGAATTACCCGTTCGATATCCTCACACGCTTTATCTATCTCATCACCTTTTGCTTGCGACATCGGCATGTCTACCTGAACTATGATTGTTGGTGTTGGTTCGCTATTTATTCTGATGAGAATAACCCTGTCGCTGACCTGTTTACAGTAAGTCACTCTCTGTCCTTATTTCTTATTAATAACGTATCCTATTCCCACTATACAATTTTCCGCTGCTGTTGATATCACCCTACACTCGTCTGATCAGAAATCCTCGTCTTCTTTCCATTTCTCTTCACTGACCCCACTATATCTAAATGTAACCTCAATATTTCCCTTTTCAGTATTTCTGTCTTCCCTAGCGCATTCAAACGTTTGACATTCCACGTCCCGACTCGTAGAACGTTATCCTTTCGTCAGTTATCCAGTCTTCTTCTCATTGTCACCTCCCCCTTGGCAGTCCACCCTCTGAGATCCGAATGGGGACTACTCCGGAATCTTTTGCCACTGGAGAGATCACCATGACATTTTTTCAATTACAGGCCATATGTCCTGTGGATACGCAATATGTGTCTTCAATTCAGTGCTTTCCATTGCCTTCTGCATCCTCATGTCGTTCATCATTGCTCATTCTTCCGTCGTTTAGGGACAGTTTCACACCACAAGTACAAGACAATGCCCAGAAGTTCTGTCCGCTCTTCCGCCCTCTTTGACAAGGCCGTTGGCGGATTGAAGGTAACTTCTTGCGCCGAAATTCTTCGGGCGTCATTGTTGATGATTTTTATTCAAAATTGAAGCAGTGGCGGGGTTCGAACACAAGATCAGGGATGTTTGGATTACTAATCTAACACGTCTCCTCTTTTTGGCCATCTCTTTTTATTTATTTATTTTATTTTTTGGAGCATGAGAAGGTAATATATACTTTATTTATAAACTAACAATGCACTGAATCAGGATAACGTCAGAAAATACAGTGGGGAAAATTGACTGTTCCTTTTAAGCAGACGGAAGTTAGGGATGATGGGATATGAATGCATGTTGGCCGCCTCTGGCTCGATAGCAGCAACCAACCGAAAGAGAAAAAGAGGATAGCCAAGGAAGATCAGTAGTGTGACACACTAGAGGTAGTACGGGAGACCGGAATGGAAAACAAGGGCAGTGCGATATCAGGTGCTGTGCCCTTCGGCGGCTTGAAATAACGTGAGGGAAATGTTAGTAGTGCACTTTGAGAAAAATCAGGCCAACCAGCTGAGCGGGCAGTCGCACCAAATCCCACGGAGGTAATCGGCGAAATAGGGGCGGAAGCATGTACGTCGTTTAATCACCGCATGCTCATTCTGTAGGACGGTCCAAAGAGCGAGCCACGCCTCCATGAAGGTAGGGCACTGCCCATCCTTTGACTCAGACTATCGCACGAGTATTGGGTGTAGGGAAACATACGTCCTCTGGGCAAATGAAAGTGTACGGTTCGACAACGGACTGAGGGACATGGAGGAAACAAACGACAGTTTTCCATCTCAGTGTCCAGACTTAGTCACCAGGACTGATGCTGGAGGTACGGCTGATAGAGGTTGCGCTATACCGCCATCCATCTCGTTATAGATACTTGAGCTCAGCGTTGTTTCAATGTACGCCAGGTAGTAATTGAACGTTATAGGCTCTCTATAGTTCCTGATCTATATTAACGACATTGGAGACAATCTGAGTAGCCGTCTTAGATTGTTTGCAGATGACGCTGTCATTTACCGTCTTGTAAAGTCATCAGATGGTCAAAACGACTTGCAAAATGATCCTGAATGAGTACTAAAAGAAATCAGCTAAATTTCGATTACGCGATAAGTCACACAAATCTGAGGGCTGTAAATTCAACTAAATACTTAGGGATTACGACTACAAGTATCCTAAATTGGAACGATCACATAGATAATATTGTGGGTGGAGCAAACCAAAGACTGCGATTCATTGGCAGAACACTTAGAAGGTGCAACAGGTCTACTGAAGACACTGCTGCCACCACGCTTGTCCGCCCTGTTCTGGAGTAATGCTGTGCGCGAGATTCGATCCAGCGATCTTCGGATTACGAACCCGAGCGCTTACCGCTGCGCCACGACGCTGTAGAAAATTATTAATCGTAGAGAGTATTTCACCGCAACGGTTTCTTATAACTGTCGATTTTCTCGACAACGGCTGAGAAGTGCATCTTGGTGGTTCGTCACATTACACCTCTGGCCATGAGCTTTTATTATGCGCAGTATAAATCGAATCTGAATTTCCCAATTGGCGGCCTCCCCTTGTTAGTCCTCTTGTCTCGCAAATGACTCCACTGTTCGAAAGAGGGCTGCACTTCACTAATGAACAGTTTACGCTACGACGGTAAATGCCGACAGCGTATTTTCTGCGACTGGCTTACACCACGTCGGCGGCAGTCACAGGCCGGGGAAAAGCGAAACGTACGGCGAAAGGCGCGGCGGCTCGGCTGAAATATTCGCTCGCCGGGCTGTCACAGGGAGTATTGACAGCTTCCAGCGGAGCCGCTGGCAGCTAGCTAGTCCGGCGAGTTGTCGACACGAGGCGAGTGCTAAGTGCCGCCGTCGACGCCGAATGGGCGCTCCCCGGGGACTCCCCCCCACAGTGGGTGGGGATCCCGTCACCGGGCGCCAGCTAACGGCTGTGCCGCACGGCGCTCAGATCGGCCGTCGATAAAAGGAGGCGAGCAGCCGGCGCGGCCTGGCGTGACGTGTCGCGCGTCACGGCCGCCAACTGTACAGCCAGCCGCGTTTCTCCGGATCTCAGAACCAAGTTTTCCCATCAGCAGTCAGCACCGTGAAAGGGATTCTGGACAGCATTTACTCATAACTCTACTACCTGCAGTGCCCGGCGTTGCCCGAGATGTTTAATATCTAGCACACAAAGTGATTGGCCCTGTGCCCTATTGACACTCTATAGCGAATGCAAGCCGCGTGAGAAAATGCAATCGCTTTAAGTCGAAGGACATGCGAGGCGTGTTTTTTAAGTGAGTACCGTTCTGAAATTAAAAAAAGACCTGCTAAGATATTATAATAATTTTATTTTCACGTGAAAGTCTGTACCTTAATGTACTTTTCTACATAATTTCCGTCAATATTGAGGCACTTGTCGTAACGTTGTACCAGTTTTTGAATACCCTCCCCATAGAAGTCGGAGGCCTGACTTGTCAACCACTGCATCGCCACTGTTTTGACTTCGTCATCGTCTGGAAGAGGCTGACGCCCAGGTGTTCCTTCGAGTGCAGGAAGAGATGGTAGTGACTGGGCGCAAGATCTGGGCTGTACGGACGATTATCTAGAGTTTCTCATCGAAAATATGTGATGAGATCTTTGGTCTGATTCGCCACGTGCGGACGGGCGTTGTCTTGCAGCAAAACGATGCCCTTGCTCAACTTCCATGGACTGTTGCTTTGATTCTGGTGTGACGTAGGCCACCCATGTTTCATTGCCCGTAACAATTTGTGTTAAGAAATCATCACCGTCGTTGTGGCACCGCTCAAGGAAAGTCAATGCACTGTCTAAACGTTCGGTTTTGTGCACATCCGTCAACATTTTCGGTACCAAACGTATGCACAGTTTTCGGTAATTCAAGTGCTCGGTCACAGTGCCATACAAAGCACTTCGAGAAACATTAGGAAAGTCATCCCGCAAGGAGGAAATCGTAAAGCGTCTGTTTTCTCTCACCTTGTTGTCCATTTCCTGCACTAAACTTTCATTAACGACCGAAGGACGCCCACTCCGTTGTTCATAATGTACATTTGTGCGGCCATCTTTAAATGCTCTCACCCACTTTCTTAAGATTCCATCACTCATAATGTTTTCTCCCTAAACTGCACAGATCTCACGATGAATATCGATCGCTTTTAGGCCTGTAGCACTAAGAAATCTTATAACAGCCCGTAATTCACAGTCGGCTGGACTCACAATTATCGCAGGCATCTTTAACACAAAGTAAACAAGAAAGTATCAGACTGTAATGGCGTCAGTGCGTAGAATAAGGTACAGGCTTTCATGTAAAAATAAAGTTATTGAGATATCTTAGCAGTCCGCAGCTCGTGGTCGTGCGGTAGCGTTCTCACCTCCCGCGCCCGGGTTCCCGGGTTCGATTCCCGGCGGGGTCAGGGATTTTCTGTGCCTCGTGATGACTGGATGTTGTGTGATGTCCTTAGGTTAGTTAGGTTTAAGTAGTTCTAAGTTCTAGGGGACTGATGACCATAGCTGTTAAGTCCCATAGTGCTCAGAGCGATTTTGAAATATCTTAGCACGTCTTTTTTTAATTTCAAAACGGTACTTACTTGAAAAACACTCCCCGCATTTGATGCACTGGGTATCAAATAAGAAATAGCAATTTAAACGACTTAAAAACTTTCTGTTCCGGACAAAGTTGATTTGTTATTTGTTACACTGTTCCATAAACAGAACTTCGATATTTCTGTTAAACTTCGATAGGAACTACATGATCTTTTAGCATTTTTGATTCATTTCTTCAAGCAAATTTTCCAAAACTTTGTATTTTCCCGCTATGAAAAGATGGTTAGTAGCGTCATCTGTTGTTACATTTTACGATACGTATCTCACTGTGCTTTTGGAGAATTACTCTTCTATAGTTTCAGCTTAGTTCAAAATGGTTCAAATGGCTCTGAGCAGTACTGGACTTAACTTCCGAGAGTCATCAGTCCCCTAGAACTTAGAACTACTTAAACGTAACTGACCTAAGGACATCACACACATCCATGCCCGAGGCAGGATTCGAACCTGAAACCGTAGCGATCGCGCGTTCCAGACTGTAGCGCCTAGAACCGCACGGCCGCTCCGGCCGGCCTCAGCTTGGTTCTCAGTGTTTCAAGTACATCTACATCTACATTTATACTCCGCAAGCTAGCCGATGGTGTGTGGCGGAGGGCACTTTATGTGCCACTGTCATTACCTCCCTTTCCTGTTGCAGTCGCGTATGGTTCGCGGGAAGAACGACTGTCTGAAAGCCTCCGTGCGCGCTCGAATCTGTCTAATTTTACATTCGTGATCTCCTCGGGAGGTATAAGTAGGGGGAAGCAATATATTCGATACCTCATTCAGAAACACACTCTCTCGAAACCTGGACAGCAAGCTACACCGCGATGCAGAGCGCATCTCTTGCAGAGTCTGCCACTTGAGTAACGCTACCACGCTTACCAGATAACCCTGTGACGAAACGCGCCGCTCTTCTTCGGATCTTCTCTATCCCCTCTGTCAACCCGACCTGGCACGGATCCCACACTGATGAACAATACTCAAGTATAGGTCGAACGACTGCATTACAGCGTGACTCGAACAGTCTTCGTCACAGTTCGGGAGACCTCGGATTCTGGTGGATCTTTTGATCGGAAAGTGATCTACTGACTTTCGTTGGTACTACATGCACGATCTACGTTAGCGTTTGTATGGCACTGTAGATAGTAATAGTAAAAGTAACAGTATAACACGGGCAAAATGCAGTCATGTTTCTTTCAAATGTAGAACTTTCGCTCGCCATCCGATCTAGCAATGTATCGATGGTACCATATCCATGACGAGAAGGGCCGTTTCTGCAATAACTAAAATTGTAATGTTCTACGCCGTTAGTTTGTTTATTACTGCATCTAAAATATTTCGCCTTTTAACGTATCGCTAGCTACAAGGCACAGTGACAGTTATTCCCCATAATATTGTCACTAAAGAACAGCGATGTTATTCTGCCTGACCATTAGGCAAGACTAGACGGTCGCCTAGGCGAAAAGATTTTAGGGGCAAAGTCTGGAAAAAATAATTTCAAATCAAACAGCGAAAAATTGTGCAAATGCGGAGAAAAGAATGAAAAATGGTTAATCAAAACGCCAAATTGCATCCAAAAGCATACGAAACAGTTCCTTATTAAGACTTTACTTAAACACGTTGCCCCTACCTACGTCAGTACTCAAGCAGTCGCTGCTGAGTACGAAACGGAAAAAACATTACTTTCATCGTTCATTCATCTCTGTCGAGCACTGGAGTGGGGCACATGTGCTGGCCTGCACTCATGTTACGACTTCATACCACACCTCCCTCAACCCCTCTTTTTGTTTTTGTCTCTGCAGGTAATTTGTAAGGCGTGAGTTGTTTTGACTGGTTCTGTTGACGTTTTACCTGTACTACTATTTCCTGTGGATAACAGAGCGAGGTTTCGTACTTCTCTTTCAACATATATAAAAGGAGTAAAAGGTAACTGCAATTCATCACACCCACACATAAAGTATAAAAGATTTGTGTCGTTGGATGTTTGTGTTGGTGAAGAGAGAGAGAGAGAGAGAGAGAGAGAGAGAGAGAGAGAGAGAGAGAGAGAGAGAGAGAGGGGAGGGGGGGATATCGGGAAGACCGATGGCAGAGTAAAAGAAGGGACTTCATTTTTCAGTCCTCGCCTAGGGCGGCAAAACATCTAGCTACGGACGTTAAGACGGCTTTGGCCGCTGTAGTTTATTCTCACGATCGGAATTGCAGTCCATTTTCCACGATATTTTTCGTTTGTTTGGCATTTAATTATTCATTAATTTTCTTAATCGTCTTATGTGAATGTAGAAATTGGAAGCAAATCCCCCAAGAACTTTGAAGTACGTCGCTCAAGAACTTTTATACAACTTTAATAGCAACTTTTCTCTGTGCTGAAACGTTCATTAGGGGATCGTGTAGGAATCTGAAGTAAATTGACCAAGAAGAAAAAATGTTCAAATGTGTGTGAAATCTTATGGGACTTAACTGCTAAGGTCATCAGTCCCTAAGCTTACACACTACTTAACCTAAAGTATCCCAAGAACAAACACGCACACCCATGCCCGAGGGAAGACTCGAACCTCCGCCGGGACCAGCCGCACAGTCCATGACTGCAGCGCCTGAGACCGCTCGGCTAATCCCGCGCGGCGGCCAAGAAGATTTAGAGATTTTTGATAACAACCTTTCCCCTTTATATATTACGTATATAAATGTTTAAAGTCAGATTACGAAATCTTATCAAGACAGTGAGATCGGAACGAAACTGTGCATTTGTATGAGTTACATGCAGACGGACGCTCTTCTTAACATATACAGATCGTCACTGTGATACCATGCGCACAGTTTATAGCTAAAACTGTGATTAGAAACTTCGGAAGTTAATGTGATACCGTATTTGAGTAGCTATTTTCTTGTGTGATGCTCACGCCGATTTTGCCTGATTTTCGTACCTACACTAGGCTTCTGACGGACCCTTGTTCAGGAGTTGAGAGGTGCCGGGATTAGCAGTGTATTTAACACTAAATTCTTCTAGAATCTTCATATGGAAATGATGCTCTAAGCCCCTCCTTTCCAACTCCGACTTTTGCTGTTGCCTATGGATTAAGAAGAAACGCGAACTGACTGTAATCGACAACGCAAGTGGAGTAGAAAAGAGTTTGGCACCTGCAATAATTTAATTGGATAGATATTAAGGAAAGTTTCATTAATGTAGTGAGAAATGAAAGGGTTGCTCTACCGATTGACAGAATGAAATTCCTGTCCAAAATAACAATTTGATTTACTATCCTTGCAATAATTTAATTGGATAGTAATTAAGGAAAGTTTCATTAACATAGTGAGAAATGAAAGGGTTGCTCTACCGATTAACAAAATGAAAGTTCTGTCCAAAATAATAATTTTATTTATTATGACTAAACTCAAAATAATAAACAAAACACACGAAACATTTACAATACATCAAATTGGATACTCAAATAAATGCTGTGAAGGTGAAGTTGTCCATAAACTAGATTGTGACATTTATGACCAAGTGGTATGTGGAGCAAATTCCTTGCAACTCAAATTTCAAGAGAAACACCCAGCCAACCCAACATTAATTGCTGCTACAGTAGTGATAACTCAGACAATGAACACCCAAGACAGAACAAAGTTAGAAAAGACGAGCAGGCGCGGTCTGCTGAGCTCTGATTATCACCTAACAAAATTCCCTGATTTGCCGGTGCTGCGGACGTACATTACCAAGCTGTCTCCTTAACTGCAAGGACACGATCTGGCATACCGGAGGCGATGGCTGGTTGCTTCGACGTCCCGTCGTGGTGATGATAATGTCGTGAGTATAGCCCAAAACAAAATCTCCTGGTCTGGTTGTTGCAGACTAAAGAGTACCTAGCAACACAAATACGCCTTTGAGGGAGACGAAGAAGGCTCACTACACAATCACGCACGGGACAGTGAGTGATTTTAACAAGAGAAGTCACACAGTAACTCTGGTACAGTCAACTTTAGCCAAACCTGCTCAAGACGGACAACATAAGCCGCTTGTACGCAGAACGCTCAATTGGTAACTGTACTCGGAAAGTTATGTTGAAGTCGAAACTTCAGCAACTTCGTCAAACAGTTACAATTAAATGAAAGTATACTAGACAGCCAACGGAAGGTAGGCTGTCCAAAGCAGCGAGAGCTCAGTCTTGTAACCTACTCCGACCGAAAGGCGAGAGCCGACTCTCTCAAAAGCACTCGTACAAGCCAAACACAGAACATTGCCGTCCGCACAAAAACGTTCCAATCAGCAACTCGAAAACCGGCTGAAAATTCCCCTCTATTGCCAACGCAGTACTATTCGACCAATGGAGATACTTGGCGCCAATTTCTGCGCCGATTTTGCTACGTCACGGAGCTATTCCCTGAGAAAGCCAATCACACTTAGGATTTTGCATAAAATGCGGGAATTTGCCCGCCAAGACTGCCTGGGAACACATTCCCACACCTCACTGGTAGCCCACCAGAAAGTGTTTTCACTAAGTTTCTGCGAAGTAACGAAATCTCTAGCCCAGCCGCTCCGTCAGGCCCCTGTGGGCGTGTCGCCGCCGCTCTTATGAGAATGTCGGCGCCTGGAAAGCATCCACTCGACTCCCTCACATCGGTCGGCTTAATCCTTTCAAGATCAGCAGAACCCTCCTGTCACCGGACCACCCGGGTGACGAGAGATGCTGCATGAGGAGTCCGCATGTGAAGGAATAGCGACTTTTCACCACATGCAATTGGAGAGGAAAATCGAATTACTCAGAGAGAAATATGAGAGCGGGCTCATGCCACCTCTCAGAGATAAGAAATGAAATAATGAGACGCGTGAAAACATGCCACTTAAAACATGCATGACGCTTTAATTTATTACTTCCTTAGTACTAAATCGGCAACGGTCTTCCCACAGTGGATACACCTGTCCCCGTCAGATCACCGAAGTTAAACGCTGTCGAGCGTGGTCGCCACTTGGATGGGAGACCATCCGGGCCGCCATGCGCTGTTGCCATTTTACGGGATTCACTCAGCTTCGTGATGCCAATTGAGGACCTACTCGACCGAATAGTAGCGGCTCCGGTCAAAGAAAACCATCATAACGACCGGGAGAGCGGTGTGCTGACCACACGCCCCTCCTATCCGCATTCTTCCGATGGGGCACTTGTGGCCTGAAGACGGAGTGTTTACTACTAAATAGATTAATAACACATTTCGCAGACAGCAGCCCCATATACCACTGGATGTACCAGTAAAAATATATCATAGTACGGGAGATATGATGTCATAAACATTGAGATGCTTGAAAATAAAACTGCGGAGCGAAATTCGCTAGGGATTCAGGTGAGATAAGAGTTCAAATACGTGTGAAATATCTTAAATACGTGGTGAGGCCGGGCACAAAGTCGGCATTCCGAAACATCCCAAAAGTGCTGTGTAGGATTCAGGTCAGGTCTCTGTGCAGACCAGTCCATTACAAGGTTGTCGTCGTCGTGTAACCACTCCGCCACAGACCGTGGATTATGAACAGTTGCTCGATTGTGTTGAAATATGCAATCGCCATCCCCGAATTGCTCTTCAACAGTGTAGGCATGTGCTGTGATAGTGCCACGCAAAACAACAAGGGGTGCAAGCCCCCTCCAAGAAAAACACAACCACACCATAACACCACAGCCTTCGAATTTCGCTGTTGACACTACACACACGATGGCAGATGACGTTCACCGAACATTCCATATACCCACACCCTGCCATCGGATCGCCACATTGCGTACCGTGTTTCGTCACTCCACACAACGGTTTCCCACTGTTAAATAGTCCAATGTCTACGCTCCTTACACCAAGCGAGGCGTCGTTAGCATTTACCGGCGTGATGTGCAACTTATGAGCAGCTGCTCGACCATGAAATCCAAGTTTTCTCACCTCCCGCCAAACTGTCATGGTACTTGCAGTGGATCCTGATGCAGTTTGGAATTCCTGTGTGATGGTCTGAATCGATGTCTGTCTATTACACATTACGACTCTCTTCAGCTGTCGGCGGTCTCTACCAGTCAACAAACGAGGTCGACCTGCACGCTTTGTGGTGTACGTGTCCCTTCACGTTTCCCTTCACTATCACATCGGAGACAGTGGACCTAGGGATATTTATGAGTGTGGAGATCTCGCGTATAGACGTAATGATTCAAGTGACACCCAGTCACCTGACCACCTTCGGAGTCCGTGAGTTCCGCGGAACACCGCATTTTGCTCTCTCACGATGTCTGATGACTACTGACGTCACTGACGTGGAGTACCTCGTAGTAGGTGGCAGCACAATGCCTCTAATATGAAAAACGTATGCTTTTGGGGGTGTCCGAATACATAGCGTATGTTAACAGCCAGAATACGGCGCTACGGTCGGCAAAGCCTATATCAGGTATCAAGTATCTGGCGCAGTTCTTAGATCGGTTACTACTGCTGCAGTGGCGGGTTATCAAGATTTAAGTCAACGTGGTGCCATAGCTGGCGCACAATCGAAGGGACACAGCATCAAGAACGGGCTCGACGACGACTGAAGAGAATCGTTCAACGCAGCTGGAGTGCAACCCTTCCGCAAAGTGCTGCAGATTTCGATGCTGTTCAACGATATGGTCTTTCGAACCAAATGCTCACTCGTGTACCCTTGATAGTTGCAAGACACAATGCTCTACTCGTCGCCTGGGCCATTTAACAGAGACATTGGATTATTGATGACTAGAACCATGATACCAGGTCGGACGAGTCTCGTTTCATATTGTATTGAGCAGATGGACGTGTATGGGTATGGAGACAACCTCATGAATCCATGGACCCTGCATGTCAGCGAGAGACTGTTCAATCTGGTGGAGGCTGTGTAATGGTGTGGGTCGTGTGCATTTGGAGTGATATGAAACCCCTGATACGTCTAGATACGACTCTGACAGGTGGCACGTACGCAAATATTGTGTCTGATCACCTGCATCCATTCATGTCCATTGTGCATTCCGACTGACTTGGGCACTTCAAGCAGAACAATGGGACATTCCATACATCCAGAACATAGCAATTCTATAGAGTGACTACAGGTACGTTATTCTGAGTTCAAACACTTCCGCTGGCCACCAACCTCCCTAGACATGAACATTATGGAGCATATCTGTGATGCTTTGCAAGTGATGTTCAGAAGAGATCTCCATCCCGTCGTACTCTTATGGATTTATGCACAACACTGCAGGATCCATGATGTCTATTCCCTCCACTACTACGATATTGGTCGAGTCCATGCCACTTGGTGTTGCGGGACTTCTGCATGCTCGCGGGGGCTCTACACGCTATTAGGCATGGGTACCAGTTTTTTTGGCTGTTCATTGTATATTTCACAAATGCCTACACGGCAAGGACACAGACGAAAAGCACGTCCTTAACCTCTGGAACCATTTCAACCAAATGGGTTATACATGATAGTTATGATCTGGAAATAAATACTGTGGTGGTTAGAACCACCAATCTTGTGTTAAGGTGGGTGTGATAACTTGGAGAGAGAAGGAAAGAGGAGGAGACGGACAGTCAGAAAGAGGGAAGAAAGAGATGGACACAGATAAGTGGAGGAGGAGATGGAAAGAGAGAAGGGGAGAGTAAACAGACAGATGGACGTGAGAGGAGTAGATGGGCAGGCAAATGCGAGAGTAGGAGACGGAAAGAGACTGGGGGAAGGAAGACGTGGGTGGAGAGAGGGGAGGAGGAGTTGAACAGAGTGAGGTGAAGGAGGAAATGGACAGAGAAAGGGGTCGAGATGTATAGAGAGAGGGGAGGAGAAGGACAAAGAATGGAAAGAGGAGGTGGTGGACTGAAGGAGAAAGGAGGAGGAGATGAGCAGCGAGAGTGTGGATGTATGAGATGCACAGAAAGAGGGGGAGGATACGGTATTAGAGGTTGAAGTGAGGAGATGTATGGAGCAGATGGGCAGAGCAGTGAGGTGTAGGTGAACAGAGAGATGGAGGAGAAGAAATGGAAAGAGAGAGGTACGGGAGGAGATGGACAGTGAGAGGGGGAAGAGATAACAGACTATTTGAAGACTGGACTAAATAAGTACCCAGGCAAAACCGAAATTGATTTAAGTATAAAAATGGATCTATACAGGGTGTTACAAAAAGGTACGGCCAAACTTTCAGGAAACATTCCTCACACACAAATAAGGAAAAGATGTTATGTGGAAATGTGTCCGGAAACGCTTAATTTCCATGTTAGAGCTCATTTTAGTTTCGTCAGTATGTACTGCACTTGGAGCACGTTATCATGATTTCATACGGGATACTCTACCTGTGCTGCTAGAACATGTGCCTTTACAAGTACGACACAACATGTGGTTCATGCACGATGGATCTCCTGCACGTTTCAGTCGAAGTGTTCGTACGCTTCTCAACAACAGATTCGGTGACCGATGGATTGGTAGAGGCGGACCAATTCCATGGCCTTCACGCTCTCCTGACCTCAACCCTCCTGACTTTCATTTATGCGAGCATTTGAAAGCTCTTGTCTACGCAACTCCGGTACCAAATGTAGAGACTCTTCGTGCTCGTATTGTGGATGGCTGTGATACAATACGCCATTCTCCAGGTGACGGAGGGTGGATGCATGTATCCTCGCTAACGGAGGACATTTTGAACATTTCCTGTAACAAAGTGTTTGAAGTCACGCTGGTACGTTCTGTTGCTGTGTGTTTCCATTCCATGATTAATGTGATTTGAAGAGAAGTAATAAAATGAGCTCTAACATGGAAAGTAAGCGTTTCCGGACACATGTCCACATAACATATTTTCTTTCTTTGTGTGTGAGATATGTTTCCTGAAAGTTTGGCCGTACCTTTCTGTAACACCCTATATATGTATGTACGTTCCACATTCCTCTTAACCCACTGGACGAATTTTTACCAGACGTCGTATACATATCATCTACTGTGTAGGAAGATTCTCTGTGGTGGTAAGAACCACCTACTTATCAAAGGGCTTAGGGTGAAAAGGCAGTGTAATCCATAATCCGGGAATATCTATTTCATTCATCCGATATATGAGAATAAGGTCGCTCAGTGATTTGTGACATACTTTACACATTACTACAAAGTGTGATATCGTATTCAGTCGATACCACGCAGGAGCAGTCGTCCAGTTTCAGAGGTTATCACTGGAAGTTCCACGGCCGTCAGACAGTGGCTGTGACGAGCGACCAGTGTACCCCAACCATGAGTCGCACGAGAGTCACGTCCACTGAGCTCAAGCACCACGGGCGCCGTGGGTCGCGGGGATAGATTGATCGCTCGACGGCAGTTGTTCCAGTTTTTACTGAGTGATGGACGAGTTCTTGCTGAGGTTTCGTGTAGCCCCCAGTCTACATCAGGCTAGTATCGACATAGCGTAGTCGAGAATGTCTTCCTGAAGTAATATTTCAGGATTGGCTTCACGACTTATGTTTACGTCTTCACTGTGAACGTTTCAAGCGTTTCACTTGTCTTGGCTTTGTCAAGGAATTGTATCTTGAATTCATCAAGAAGTCATTGTATTGAAGTTAGGTATAATATAATAATTACTCAGAAATTGTTTTCTCTCATTCCTTTTATTCTGCCTTAGAACCCACGTAACGTATCGATGAGACACTAGTACTTTTCGCAAAGAGATCACCAGTTCGCGACAAAAATATTTACGTAAGCTTTTCTCACTGACAGAACCCACAATGTTGCGGAAGGAAAAAAGTTTTTGCTGTTCATGCAGTGAAAATGCCACATGCTTCATTACTACGAATTCTATTCGCTTCAGATTTAACAGAAAGCAACAACATATGCCATTGCAAATATCTCAAAGTTATATCAGTGTACGACATATAGTTCAGAAGATGCGACGTCATAAACGTTGAACTACGTTGAAAAGAAATTGCAGATCTAAGTCACTAGAAATACACGTGCAATGCATGTTAAAACTATGTAAAGTATTCGTGCCATGTGCGTACGAGGGCAAAGCAACGGATAAAGGGCTAATCCAAAACGCCTGAGACGATTTCAACCACATTTGGTGCACGTATTAGTTACGATCGGGAAAGAAATACTGTGAGGGTAAGAACCAACAGCCGCCCACTGGGTTTGGGCTGCTAAAATGGAGAGAGAAGGGAGGAGGAAGGGGACAGATAAAGAGAAGGAGGAGTTTGATAAAGATGGCGGGCAGGAGGAAATGGAATTAGAGGGAGGAGCAATTGTACAGAGACAGCGTGAGAAGCAGAGGGACAGTGAAAGGGTAGGAGATGGACAGATAGAGAGGTAGGAGAAGGCTAACAGAGAGTACTGGGTGGAGGAGGTTGAGAGAGACAGAGAGTTGGGGAAGGAGTAGGTAGACAGACAGAAGGGGAAAACAGAAATAAATACCTGGGCAACGCCGGATACTCGGCTAGTGACGTTTATTAAATATGAAAAGATAGGAACGTAGCGAATCAAGTCATTTATTGCCGGCTCTTATGAACAGTGTAACACGAAACAACGGGTGCTTACAGTTCATCGTTGGATGTGTGCTTTGCCAGCAGCTGTGTGGTCACGTGTCTATGAGCTGAGCAGACTAATCAGTAATG
Source organism: Schistocerca serialis cubense (assembly GCF_023864345.2). Lineage (NCBI taxonomy): Eukaryota > Metazoa > Arthropoda > Insecta > Orthoptera > Acrididae > Schistocerca > Schistocerca serialis. The sequence continues at coordinate 1,145,213,653 of NC_064639.1, read as the reverse complement.
GAAAACCACTGCATTAAAGTACATAAAGTGTATCCCTACCACATGTGATCTATAACTAAAAGTGTCGTGACGATCTCTCCATTGGCAAAACGTTCCAGATTAGCTCACCGTTCTGTTCTCTGGGAGAGAACCGATAATGGGAATGTGACCTTGAGAAAATACTGAACGACCAACGAAAGAGTCGGAATGTGGAATGCCAGAAGTCAAATTTTTGCAGGGAAGCTAGAAAACCTGAAAATGGAAATGCAAAGGCTCAGTGTAAATATAGTAGGGTTAATGAATCGAAATGGAATAAAGATAATGATTTATGGTCAGAATTATGTAGATTAATATCAACAGCACCAGAAATGATATAATAGTAATAGGGTTCATTATAAATAAGAACGTAGTGCAGAGAGAGAGAGAGAGAGTTACGGAGAACATTTCAGTGTTAGCGTTGTTCTCATCATATTCTATAGGAATCAACACACGACAACAATATTTCCGGGACACATACTGAAGTCACAAGCCGAAGATGAAGAAAGTATGTGACAATATTGAGCGAGCTATTCAGATTGTAAAGGGAGATGATAATCTAATAGACATGAAGGATTGGAATGCGGTTATAGGGAAGTAGTAGCAAAAGGGTTTGTAGTATGAATTGGACGGGAGAAAGACTAATGGAGTCCTGCAATACACTGCAGCTAGTAATATTGAATACACTGTTCAAAACACACAAGAAGATGAGGTATGCTTGGAAAAGGTCCAGAGATACAGGAAGATACCAGCTGGGTTACATCATGGTCAGATAGAGATCCTGAACTCAGCTGTTGGATTGTAAGTCGTACCGAGGAGAAGATACGAGTATAGACTCCGTTCGAAATGTAGTAATGGTGCACAGTAAACTGAAGTTTAAGAAAATCGCCTGAAAGACTCATTTTGGAAAGAAATGCAACATTGAATTACAGAAGATGATAAGATGTGTTTGAAGTTCTCTAAGGCGGATAATACTGAGGAATGAAAACCACAGTAGGCAGTTTGTTTGTATAGAAATGGATATCTCTGAAAATAACAGTTTGGACAGACAAATATAGGTACAAGGAAGGTATCTGCGAAGAAACCTTTGGTAACAGAACTAATACTTCAGTTGATTGACAAAAGAAGGAAGTACAAAAACATGAATACAACAATACAAGTCACTTAGGACTGGAATAAACACAAAGTGCGAGGAAGTCAAGGTGAAATGGCTGCAGCCAAAGCGTGAAGAAACCGACAAAGAGATAAGCATAGGAAGGACTGATTCAGCATATGGACTTGTCAAGACAATTTTGAAAGAAATTAAAAGAAAACGCATCAACATTAAAAGTGCAAGGATAATCCTACCGTTAAACGCGCACGAGAGATCATATACGCGGAAAGAGAAGACTGAAGAACTCTACGAGGGGGTGGGGGATGGGGATGGGGGGGAGTGGCTGAGAACGAAAAGGAGTCGCTCCACAAGAAAGATATTGCTAAGACTGCCCAAAAAGTAAAGTAGAAGGGACAGATAGCATTCCTTCAGAATCTCTAAAATCATTGGGCGAAATGTCAATTAAACCACTTACAACTTAATGTGTAAGATCTGTTAAGTCTGGAAATGTACCATCAAACTTTCGTAAAAATATCATCTACTCGTTCTTGAAGACTGTAAGTGCACATAAGTGAAGGAAACTGTTGCATGTACAGCTTAACAGCTCATGCATCCAAATTTCTTTCAAAGATAATATACAAAGGAAGCAAAAAGTAGAGGTTCTGTTAGGTGGTGATTGTTCTCCATTAAGAAAGGTAAAGGCGCTACAAAGACAGGTATGACGCTGTATTTGAGAACAGAGGCTAGAGATAAAATAATTAAAAACACGTTCATTGGATTTTTTGCACTGGAGTGAGCGTTGCCAAAGCAAAATGGAGGAAGATGTTCCATCGTGTCTTGTCATGTAGTTGGTGAGATCGAAACAACCAGAACAATCATATTACAACGAGAGCATTTGAGTGCAGGATTCCAAGTGAGGAAACAGACATGAGTGGGAACTTACCCGAGGCTGTCTTCGAGCGACACGGAGTTGGCGTCCAAATATTCTGGCTGCAGGCTACTTTGAAAACTAGAAACTACGTTCTTAAGCGGTTCTGACGGCGCACTACTTTACTGTTTGTGCAGTCGGCTTGCCAGTACTACCAGCAATTTACAGAATTGGTCGATCTAACACGCGAAACGTGCAACTCTGCACACCCTCGTGTCCCCAGTGTTTTGGAGTAACGACCTTATTGTCTAGCAGCAACAGCGATCAACTAAATGTTGTCACAGCTCTTCCTGATGTGGCTTTGCCACGGTTCGCGCGGTTCCACAGTCGGAGGTTCGAGTCCTCCCTCGGGCATGGGTGTGTGTGTTGTCCTTAGCGTAAGTTAGTTTACGTTAGATTACGTTGCGTATAAGCCTAGGGACCGATGACCTTAGCAGTTTGGTCCAATATATATTTCGTATGGCTAATAGAATACAGCAGTAAGTAAGTAGTAACACAAACAACGTATAAAAACAATGAATGGTCAATGTTACAGGCAACAAACAATTATTAGATCCAAAAAAGGAAGCGAAACACATAATACACAAAAATACATAGAAATTATAGTAATAGTATCTAGTAATAGGTTTTTCAGAAGGAGAAGAGTAGACCAGACTCATGGTTGTATGTCCAAGTCCCTCAGCCAACCAGAAGCATCTCCCTCCAGGAGGTGCAGCTCCTGCATTGTGCCAGAGAATCTCCTCGTAGGGCAGTCCATTGCGATATGATGTAGAGTTTGTGGATTCCCACAGTCGCAGTTGGGTGAGTCAGTCGGTCCCCATTTGTGCTTCCAGTAATTACATCTACCATAGCCTGTTCGGATAGGATTTAAAGTTGTCCAAGATTTTCTGGGAAGACCGAAGCCCTCAGGCCGTACGGCTGGGTCCGAGACTAAGTTAAGGTGATAAGGGTTAGACATATCCCATTCCCGACGCCAGGCTTCGTCGATATCATAATTGTCCTCGATCAGCTGTTGCCCTAATCTCCATGATGGCTTACGGGACTTGAGCCTGTGGCTGGGATTCTTGCAGTCTTCGTGTAAGGGTAGGTCACGGTTGTCAGCGCACTTTTGCCATTCCCTTTTCAGTGCAGATATTCGCCTTAGATGAGGTGGGGCTATGTTAGCCAGTACCGGGAGCCATTGGTGGGGCGTCGGTTTAATAGTGCCTGAGATGAGCCTCATGGTGTAGTTTAGCTGCGCGTCCACCGTTGCTGTATGAGTGCTGTTTAGCCAGACCGGAGCGCAGTATTCAGCCACCGAATATACTAGTGCAAGAGCAGATGTTCTGAGAACGGTGGCGCTTGCTCCCCAGCTACTTCCAGTGAGTTTGTGTAGGACATTATTTCTGGTTTTGATTTTTGCTGCGCATTTGTATAAGTGCTCCTTGTACGTCAGAGATCGGTCCAATGTAATTCCCAGATACTTTGGGAGGGGATTGTAGCTAAGCAGCTGGCCTCTGAACTCTACGTGGGGTGCATAGTTTGCCCGTCTGTTGTTGAGGTGGAAACAGGAGACTTGGGTTTTAGAAGTATTAGGTCTGAGCCTCCATGTTTCGAAATATTCATCCATTTTGATAAGGTCTTCCTCAATGATTCTTTCGGAATTGTGGAAGTCTTGATGTTGATATGTGAGAGCAATATCGTCTGCATAGATAAACTTCTTAGAAGATGTCTCTGGTAGGTCTGATGTATATATATTAAAAAGTAATGGAGCTAGCGCGGATCCTTGGGGCAGGCCATCATTTAACCTATATTTCTTGCTTATCTCTCCATCTAGGTGTACTTCAAAAATCTATTTGAAAGCACATTGTTGATTAGGGTAGCCGTTTTCTTGCAAGGAATAATGCGTTGGAGTTTAAGAATCATTGCCTCCCTCCACACTGTGTCATATGCTGACGATAGATCTATGAACACGGCGACTGTCTTTTTCTTCCTTTGAAATCCACTCTCAATATGTGTGGTAAAAGATAATACTTGATCACAGCAGCTCCGACCGGGTCTAAATCCGGCTTGTTCAATAGGAATGAAATTCTCAGCAATGGGTTTTATTCTGTTGAGAATAAGTCTCTCCAATAGTTTGTAGCATACACTTAGAAGAGCTATAGGTCTATAGTCCTCTGGGAGCTTTCCATCTTTGCCTGGCTTAAGAATGACGACGATCTTGGTTTGTTTAAATAGTGGTGGTAGTGTTTCCGATCGTTGGATGTCATTGTAAAACTGAGTCCAATGGGAACTTACCACAAATTTCCAAAAAAATTTCCTTATATGACTGGCAACGACAGTGTTTGATGTCTCCGTGTAACATCTTATGGATGGAGACTTCTATCTCGCGAGTGGGGACTGTTATCTCAGCTGTTTTTCAGATTTTCCATCTCTAACCTGAACCAGGTCATTGACTTCGTGGTTCTCAGAAGCTACGATCATGCTTGCTGCATATGCACATGTTTGTGAGTACAGTCCGAAACGATTCCACCAACTGCTGGCTGCGTCGTTGCACTGAGATCAATTTCTGCCCCTGTTTTTTTTTTTTTATTATTAATTCCCACATCTCTAATAGGGAGTGAGCAAGGCAAAAATAAACGGCAGAGATATTCGTAGAAGTTCAGTAGATGAGATGTGCCGTATCCCATCTCCTAACTGTAATTTAGTTGCATCTCCTGATATAACCAGAGTGTGGTTAGTTATTGTTACTCGCTACGCAAGGAATAATAAAGATCATCTCGTGACTAAATGTCTGCTTTCGGCCTTACACTATCTCTGCGTTTAAGCCACAGAAGGAGAGCCTTTGTGAATCATAAACGCATTCTTAGCAGAAGACGAAGACCTTCATCTACGTCCACATCTACATCTACATGACTACTCTGCAATTCACACTTATATGCCTGGCAGAGGGCGTTTCAACTACCTTCAAACTACGAGGGTTTGAGCTTAAATACTGGCAACTATTTATTTAGAAACGATAAAAATGAGTTACATGTTTGCACCTATCACTGTCCTTCAAAGTAGTCACCAGCGTTGTGAAGAACCCGTTGCCAGCGATGTGGAAGGTGTAGTATACCGTTAGCAGAGCCTGTTATGTTCGTGGTGCGAATGGAGCGGTCTACTGCCTGTCGAATCTCTGGAACAGTTCTGAACCGAAAGCCACGAAGTGGTTCCTTCATCTTCGTAATCAAATCCGAGTCACGAGGACTTAAGTCCGGGGAGTATGGTGGATGGTACAGTACTTCCCTGTCCCATCGACCGAACAGAGCAGCCACACCTTGCGCTGTATGCGCCCGCGCATTGTCGTGCAAAATGATGGGTGGGTTGCGCAGAAAGTGTCCCCGCTTCTTTCGCAAAGCTGGTCGCAGATGGCTTAAGTCCTTGTGACTTTGATTTTATTCCGAAGATGAAGGAACCACTTCGTGGCATTCGCTTCAGAACTGTTCCATGGATTCGACAGACAGTAGATCGCTCCATTCGCATCATCAACAGAACAGGCTCTGCTAACGGTATACAACGCCTTCCACATCGCTGGCAACGGGTTCTACACAGCGCTGGTTATAACGCTTATGTACGTACGTTCTGCCAAATGTGACCTTAACATACAATATAGCGTTACCCTCCGGGAGGAATTTTGAGACTGACCGTGTGTTAACCTAATGGATAGACAGTATCGAACATGAATTTCGTACTATGGCAATTAGTAGAAAGCAGAACGATTTTAATTTTGTAAGAAATGAAAGCAATAAAGTTCCCTCAAATGAAATAATAAACAATCTCCAGCCTAATGAGGCATAATAATGTGAAAACGTTAATTTCAGTGGATTTAAATATACTCTTGCAAAAGGGACTTTCATAAACTCATTGTTAGTAAAGTGCAATGAACACACACAACTATTAGGCAAAATGCACAGTGGATAGCAGCAGGTATTAATAGCATAGGTTATCGATCACAGAAATGTAAAAGAGACTTTACTCCTGTTAACTATAATTACTTCCTCAACCATTAATTAATTCAGTACAATATGTTCACAAAGACCTCGCGATATTAAGTGGCACCTGACAATAGTTCAAGTTTGACTAACACAAATGCAATAATGTAACACTGTAATAAGATATTTCACGTTCACTCTATTGTGGAAATGTTCCACATTTCAATAGCAAAAACCAAACTGAAAGTAACCTTTTTCTAGTAGCAAAGATTAAAGTGGGGGCCCTTAAACTGTCCCTTCCTTTATAAGCAACTATGAACAGATATCAGAAACAATTTGCATCACATAAATGCTGTGTTATAACCCCACTTAAGATTATTTACACTAGCAGTATTCTTATTTAGCTTCGGAAATAAATTCAAGGTAAAGTATAATTTCAAAAAGGTTTAGCATTATGTGCCTTTTTCATTACTTCGTAAGCAAGTGATTTTTATTATCAATATTTACTCTCTTTAGCACTAAACTTTGGCACAATCAAAGTAGTAGCAATTGAAAGCGAAATAAAGGTTTTTAACAAGTTTAAAATAATATAATTACTATTATAAACAGTCTTGATCACGATTTATTTAACAAGGTGACCGGTTTCGACCACTACTGTGGTCATCTTCAGACCATTGAGTAGGAACCTCTTTCTGTTGGAGAAACAGTGATTCTCCAACAGAAAGAGGTTCCTACTCAATGGTCTGAAGATGACCGCAGTAGTGGTCGAAACCGGTCACCTTGTTAAATAAATCGTGATCAAGACTGTTTTTAATAGTAATTATTTATAAGACATTGATTACTGCTGTTCGCGAAATGCATTCAAAAGTAATTAAAAATAATATGCCTCTCTATCTATGAAACAAAGAATTTAACTAGCAACTTTTATATACTTTAAAACCGAAACGTAGGCACATTTAAATAGAAACAAACTTGCATTTTGTAGAGAGTACATTGTGCTCATGTGGGAGCTATCTAGATGGTTGTAAAACAATAAACTGGTAGCCAATATCGCAGGAATTCTTTTTATTCCATGATTACCGGTTTCGGCGTAACTAAAACCGCCATCATCTGTTCTAGGGAGGACAGAAAACACATCGTAATCATGGAATAAAAAGCATTCCTGCGACCTTGGCTGCCAGTTTATTGTTTTACAACAAATTTGCATTTCATCATAAACAGGATACTCGGCCGTTAGCACTTATGGGATAGGACCCTGCTTGGTATCATGAAGAGGACAGTTTCAAAGTTCAAACACAAATTTTGCAACACTTGAATTATTATTGCAAAAGCACACACAAGCACACTGCTTCATATTGGCATACATATCTGTTTTCCAAAGTAGGTGAAGCAGTGGCACAATAGAAGTGGAAAGCATGTGGTGGCTATCAGGTCTCCTTATGGCGGTTTTAAGCTCTATTTAATTTTTCTTGGCGACGTATTCATCATCTTTCCAAATTCTAGAGCGCCATTCTACAGCCGGAACCACATTTGAGGGCATTCCATCGTAGATTTGGTTTCAGAATGCCCCACTTGGCACCTGCGGTGTTGACTATGCGACTTCTGGCCACTGACTGCCTAGCATGCTCTCTCTTTTACCGCGCAGATTGACCGCCACTTCCACCTTTCCTCTCGCGCCAAGCCCCTTCCGCAATGGAGGGGGTTCCATACGTCTTTTCTATTTCACGATACAAGATCCCTAAGTATGAACCAGTTTTCTACATACAATTTTGTTTTTACCGTTAAATATTTACAAGGTATGCATCTCACTTGTATGAATATCAAGAGCTCAGAGGGAAACACAGTTGTAAGAAAAGAAGGGAAAGCAGAAAGGTCTAAGGAGGTTTAGTTAGGTTTAAGTAGTTCTACGTTCTAGGGGACTGATGACCTCAGATGTTAAGTCCCATAGTGCTCAGAGCCATTTTTGAAACAAAAGAAAAACTCGGAGTAGGTATTAAAATCCATGGAGAAGAAAAAAAAAACTTTAAGGTTCGCCGATGACACTGTAATTCTGTCAGAGACAGCAAAGGACTTGGAAGAGCAGTTGAACGCAATGGACAGTGTCTTGAAAGGAGGGTGTAAGATGAACATCAACAAAAGCAAAACGAGGATAATGGAATGTAGTCGAGTTAACTCGGGTGATGCTGAGGGAATTAGATTAGGAAATGAGACACTTAAAGTAGTAAAGGAATTTTGCTATTTCGGGAGCAAAATAACTGATGATGGTTGAAGTAGAGAGAATATAAAATGTAGACTAGCAATGCAAGGAAAGCGTTTCTGAAGAAGAGAAATTTGTTAACATCGAGTACAAATTTAAGTGTCTGGAAGTCGTCTCTGAAAGCATTTGTATGGATTGTAGCCATGTATGGAAGTGAAACATGGACGATAAATAGTTGGGACAAGAAGAAAATAGAAGCTCTCAAAATGTGGTGCTACAGAAGAATGCTGAAGATTAGATGGGTAGATCACATAACTAATGAGGAGGTATTGAATACAATTGGGGAGACGATGAGTTTGTGGCACAACTTGAGTAGAAGAAGGTATCATTTGGTAGGGCATGTTCTTAGGCATCAAGGGATCACCAATCAAGTTTTGGGGACCAGCGTGGAGGGTAAAAATCGTAGAGGGAGACCAAGAGATGAATACACTACGCAGATTAAGGATGTAGGCTGCAGTACAGGATAGAGTAGCATGGAGAGCTGCATCAAACCAGTCTCAGGACTGAAGACCACAACAACAACAACAACATCAAAAATTTCCACCTCCCTCCAACAATTCAAAGATCTTAACTCATACGGAATGAACACTTCATAATAAAATTACACTGTACCAATTACTCACAGTCGGTAATGGTGTTACATGGTGACTACTTAGGACAGTAACAGGTGCAAACATATCACTCTTTTGTGTCGGTTGTGAAGTCAGCCCCGTTAACTGAGTGGTCAGCGCGGCGCAGTGCCACGCCAAGGGGCCAGGTACGATTCCTGGCTGGGGCAGGGGATTTTCTCCGCTCAGGGCCTCGTTGTTGTGTTGTCCCCATCTCCAATGCGCAAGTCACCCATTGTGGTATCGAATGCAATACGTAGTTGCCCTCGGCGGCCGAACTTCACCGAATGAGGGACTCCAGGCCCACAACGCCGTACGCTCATTTCCATCGGTTGTGAATAAATAGTTGCCACTATTTAAGTTCCATCCCTCGTATTTCTCTACCGTTGCACTCTCTAACAGCACGTGGGAAAAACAAACATTTCTGTACGAGCTCTGGTTTCTCTTATTTTATTCCGATGATCATTTCCCCCTTTTTAGGTTGTCGACAGTAAAATATTTTGTTGGTAATTGGAATTTTGTGAAAAGATCTCGTCGCAACAAAAAAAAAGCATTTATTTTAATGCCTCCCGACGCAACCCGCTTATCATATCCGTGAAACTCTCTTCTTTGAACTTTCTCGATGTTCTCCGTCAATCCCATCTGGTAAGGATCCTATACATCACAGCAGTGCTCTAGCAGAGGACGAATAAGCGTAGTGTAGGCAGTCTCTTTAGTAGACCTGTTGCATCTTCTAACAATTCTGCCAATAAAACGTAGTCTTAGCTTTGCCTTCCCCGGAAAAATTATCTTTGTGTATTTAGTCGAATAGACGGTGTGGATGATCTCACACTTTTCCTTATTAAAAGAGAAATGCCACTTTTCGCACCATTCAGATATAGCGTGTAAGTCATTGTGTAATTGGTTTTGATCTTCTGAGGACGGCATCATCTGAAACCAATCTAAGAGGGCTGCTCAGATTATCTCATGAATCGTAAATGTAAATTTGGAACAGCAGGGGGCCTATAATATTTCCTTGGGGAACGCTGGATATTATTCCTGTTTTACTCGATGATTTCCCGTCGATTTCTACGTACAGTAATCTTTCTGAGGGGAAATCACAGATCCACTCGCACAACTGAAGCGACACTCCGTAGGCACACAGTTTCATTAGAAGTCTCTTGCGAGGAACGGTGTCAAAAGCTCTCTGGAAATTTAGAAATATGGAATAAATTTGAGATAATCCATCGATAGCATTCATAACTTCGCGAGCATATAGAGCTAGTTGTGTTTCACAATAACGCTGCTTTCTGATTCCGTTCTGACTGTTTATTAATAGACAATTATCTTGGAGGTTTTGAAACTTGTGGTAAGGTCTTACGGGACAAAACTGCTAAGGGAATCAGTCCCTAAGCTGACACACTACCTAATATAACTTTAACTTAACGCTAAGGACGGCACACACACACACACACACACCCATACCCGGGGGAGGACTCGAACCTCCGACGGGGGGAGCCTAGTGACAAGAGGCCTCAGACTATCTTCGAGGTAATTCGTAATGTTCGAAAGCACTATGTGTTACAAAATCATACCGCAGATCGACTTCAGTGATATGGATCTATAATTCAACGGATTAGCTCAATTTCCTTTCTTGAGCACTGGTGTCACCTTTACAACTTCCCAGTCTTTTGGTACGGATCCTTCATACAACGAGCGGTTGCTCATGATTGCTAAGTACTGGGCTACGTCATCAGCGTACTCTGAAAGGAGCCTCCCTGGTATGCTATGTGGACCGGAAGAGTTGCCTTTATGAAGTGCTTGAAGCTACTTCGGCACACAGAGGATATCTACTGCTAAGTTACTCATTTTGGCCGTTGTTATCGATTCGAATTCTGGAATATTTGCTCCGTCTCATTTCGTGAAGGCACATCTGAAAACTATATTCAAAACCATGGATTTATAGGCGCTGTCATCGGCAATATTACCATTGGTATCACTCATTGAAGGTATTAATTGTGTACTTTACATACGATCAGAATCTCTGAGGATTTTCTATTAGATTTCTAGGCAGAATTTCAGTGTGGAAACTATTAAAAGCACCTCGCGCTGAAGTTCGCGCCAAGTTTAGAGCTTCAATAAAACATCGCCAGTCTTCAAGGTTTTGTGTTCTTTTAAATTTCGCACGCCTTTGTCGTTCCTTCTGCCACGGTGTTGTGATCAGCACCATCTTTTATTAATTTATTAGGTATAAATCTCTCAGTTGCCTCAGGCACTATTTCTCTGAATTGAAGCCGTATCTCGCCTACACTTACACTGTTAGTTGGGAAAGAGTGGTTGCTGTCTCGTAGGGAGGAAAGTGCTATTCACTCACATAAGCGATCTGTGGGAAGACGCTACGCCCTCGCCGGTCACGGCATCGCAATAGGGGTTTTCCTTTCGTAACAAGCAGCTTGTTTCGTCTTCAGCATCATCGGTGTGAGGTGGCTTGAAAAAAAGAGAGGCGTTCTCCATGTGCATGGCCGAGTGTCCACGGAGAGTCACGACAAAAACTTGAGACACACCCATTCTCTTGTCTAAAGGTGCTCTCTTGTAGGGCGTCACAATTTCAGCAGCAGAATGGGATCCGTAGATGCACGAACACAGTGTTGGCCCCAGGAGTGGAGCGAGGAGATCAACCCCGTGGTAGAACAGCCGCAAGTTTCAATAGGAAATTCTCTCAGGACATTGCATACCAAGCTGAGTTGGCGTCGGCACTGTCATGAACAAACATGTGCTATGTCTCTTGCTCTCTCTCTTGCCTTCTCTCTCTCTCTGTTCTCTAGCGTGGAGTGTTGTCAGCTTTTCAGATTTTGCTGGGAAGGAGATGTGTGACGACTATTTCGCCTCTTCCCACTGGCCACACCTCCAGAACCTCACGTAGAAGGAATTTAAGCGGTAGGCTCTCCCTTGTCTTACTGGTGGTGTTAGAACTTGATTCTTGTATACATCCTAAGGAGGTCTTAGAGATGTAGTACAAAAGATTATTCTGGTGCTAACCTGCGACAGGAACAGATTTATTAATTTCCGAGGAGATCAGCTTTCGATGGATGGTAAAGCTGATTTCAGATGTGGCACCAACTCTTCGTTAGGTAAGCAGTGCTTTGAAGGATAAGTCGTTAGGTCCGTTAAACCACTGTTGATTCTGAGACAACAGTCTCGAGCCACGTATGTTGTACAAAATACCTTCAGCACCTTCACTAAACCGAGCGTGGTGGTGCAATGGTTAGCACACTGGACTCGCATTCCGGAGTACGACGGTTCAAACCCGCGTCCGGCCCTCCTAATTTAGGTTTTGCATGATTTCCTTAATTCGCTTCAGGCAAATACCGGGATGGTTCCTTTGAAAGGGCACGGCCGACTTCCTTCCCCATCCTTCCCTAACCGGTGGGACAGACGGCCTCGCTGTTTGGTCCCCTTCCCTCAAATCAAGCAACGACAAAACCAAATTTTCGAATGGTCTACAGATTGGTTAATCGTGTCGATACGTCTATTTTCTAAGGACTCCTCACACAAATGCCATAGGGTTGGCAACGGTTCCCTATGCATGCATAATTAACCCTTACTTTGAAGTAATATAACCATCCATGCAATTGTGTTTGGAACTGCCGGAGTATACAGGAGTGACAGGGGAAGAAAACTAAGGCAAAAGATACTAAAGAACGTTACCTCCTGTCGATAAACGGGGCCACAAGGTTTCTATACCGGTTAAAATGGCTCTAAGCACTATGTGACTTAACATCTGAGGTCATCAGTCCCCTAGACTTAGAACTACTTAAACCTAAGTAACCTAAGGACATCACACACATCCACGCCCGAGGCAGGATTCGAATCTGCGACAGTAACAGCAGCGCGGTTCCGGACTGAAGTGCCTACAACCGCTTGGCCACAGCGGCCGGCTGACGACCAGGAAAAAGAAATCCTCCCCTTCACCCTCCTTCGTCTTCTGTACCCCCCCCCCCCTCCCCCCCCCGCACACACAAATGCATACACAAACAGATCACAGATACTTCAATTATTACACTCGAAGTTGGCAATAACATTCTATCTTTGGCAATAACATCTGATAATCGGCAACACAAACCAATACATTGCATCAGAACTAGTGTTCAGTTTATAGTGCCGTGAAATGTGGGAAAAAATGCAAATTGGCATTTATAAGAAGAAGAAGAACACCAAAAATGCAACAGGAGCGTAATATGTAGAAAATCGTCCATGCACCCTGTAGGTACAGTTCAAAATATTACTTCATAATAGCAAAAATCAACCACCAGAACTGTTTATAACCTATAAGTACAGTAACCAAAATGTAAATTAAGTAGCAAACATATGTACATATTCCAGGCCACTGAAGATAGCTTGCAGAAAACAAAGGCCAATCGTTTATGGCATGACACTGTGTTTCATTCAGTTGCTGTCAGACGGCCCATAAAGTGAAACATTATCAATATACCGTAAAGGGTGGAAGTATTTGCGAACCAGCTAAGTCTGTAAACTGTTAGCCTGCCGTCGTATTAAACTATACAGTGCACGGCAAAAAGGCACTATGCAGAACCGACGTCGAAGTAACTACGGTGCACAACGCGCAATAGATGACGTGGTTGAACAACAGCTGCAGAGACGTATAAGCGCTGTGTGCAGTTGTTGAGCATTTGACAGTCAAGATGAACCAATGGGCTGCCAAACTAGCAGCAGTGTCTCTTTAATGATCGAGCAGCGAACGTTGCTGTGTATGGGCCGCGGCAGCAGGCGCCTGGTTGCTGCGCCCACGCTGACAACGGTTCATCGACGACGAAGCCTGGAATCTGCAGGCTAATACCACAGCTGGACGTCCACTGAGTTAATCATGTTACTTGCTACGTAGGGCAGACGGCCTTTAGCGTGTACGACCCTACAACAATCGACGGAAGGGTCCAGGCCGGAAGAGGGAACTTTATGACTTGGAAAAAATTTTCTTGGTACTCATGAGTGTTGTTATTCTGGAAAGCGCAATGGCTCAGCACACGTTTCCGCGTACCAACTTGGAATCTGTGCGACCACCTCGATCGGACTGTTCGCTCCATGGATCCTCAACCGGGAAGCCTAACGCAGCTGGCAACGGCTCTGGAGTCGGCATGGCTCCACATCTCTATTTGTAACCACCAGAAGTACTAGCAGACAACGCTGTGGGGCATTATGCTAACTACTTAAGAACCATCTCATTGTATTATTTGCTCCTGTGAACGTGAACGCGTTATGCAGGTCTTGGAGTAACACGTGTCCATCTAGAAAGTAATGTACCAGGCCAATCCTCTCATCTGTCAAATAGCAAAGCTAGCGTCTTCTATCTTGCTCCTGAGATGCCTTCCCCTTCATCTATCTCTATTAGCCAGGCAATCTTCTTTTCCTTTATATTTCCTTAATTATGTGTCATCATGTCTATTCTTCTCCTCCCTTCACCATGAGTCTCCCTCATACTCCCTGCTGCCAGCACTCCTATCTAAAATTTGTCTCTTCAGTAATGTCTAATTATAACAGTACTTATGATCTACGAATATAAACTCTATATGTATGTATTTTTCCAGGTGTACCTTTCTAATTGTTTATTTCACTTTTTGTACTAGATGTAGTTTAACATGCCTACTAAAACGTATGAATGTAAAATAAGTAGAATGCCTGGTTAGATGTAAGAGAGGGCCTGATGGCCCTAATCTTGCCAGGTTAAATAAATCAATAAATAAAAATAAAATAATAAAAATAGAAAGTATTTACTCAGGTTAACGAAGGCGATGTTCGCCTGATCTACTCGACGATGCCCTTTAGTACACTCTCTAAAGGATCGTACTTATAAATACCAAATTAAGATCAGCCTGAAGATTCCTAAATAAGGTGCAACGCGCAGTTGATAAACAAAAAAAATCTAAAATTGCAACAAAGACTATTTTCAACTAATAGTGACTCTCTTCTTGTACGTCCTTGCTGCAAAAGGCTTTTGACCGATAGTTAAATTAATGTGGCTGGAGGGTGCACAATGTGTACAGATTCAAGAGCGAAAATTAGAATCGAAGACCAGGAACCTACCATTCGGATTCTGCAGTGTGTAGGACAGAGATGTAACATTTCGCCCCTGCTGTTCAGCACGTACAATGTGGAAACAATGTCGGAAATAAAAGAAAGATATAAGAGTAAGAGTAAAATTTAGGGACAAAGGATGTCAGTGACAAGATTTGCTGATGGCATTGCTACCTTCAGTGAAGACGAGAAAGATTTGGGGGGGCTTGTTCAACAGAATAGACAGTGTAACGGATTAAAAAAAAAGGTGGAAATTTAAGAAGATGGGACCTGGATAAACTGAAAGAACCAGAGGTTGTGCAGAGTTTCAGGGAGAGCATAAGGGAACAATTGACAGGAATGGGGGAAAGAAGTACAGTAGAAGAAGAATAGGTAGCTTTGAGGGATGAAGTAGTGAAGGCAGCAGAGGATCAAGTAGGTAAAAAGACGAGGGCTACTAGAACTCCTTGGGCAACAGAAGAAATATTGAACTTAATTGACGAAAGGAGAAAATATAAAAATGCAGTAAATGAACCAGGCAAAAAGGAATACAGACGTCTCAAAAATGAGATCGACAGGAAGTGCAAAATGGATAAGCAGGATGGCTAGAGGACAAATATAAGGATGTAGAGGCTTATCTCACTAGAGGTAAGATAGATACTGCCTACAGGAAAATTAAAGAGACCTTTGGAGAAAAGAGAGCCACTTGTATGAATATCAAGAGCTCAGATGGAAACCCAGTTCTAAGCAAAGAAGGGAAAGCAGAAAGGTGGAAGGAGTATATAGTCTATACAAGGGCGATGTGATTGAGGATAATATTATGGAAATGGAAGAGGATGTAGAGGAAGATGAAATGGGAGATACGATACTGCGTGAAGAGTTTGAGAGAGCACTGGAAGACCTGAGTCGAAACTAGGCCCCGGGAGTAGACAACATTCCATTAGAACTACTGACGGCCTTGGGAGAGCCAGTCCTGACAAAACTCTACCATCTGGTCAGCAAGATGTACGAGACAGGCGAAATACCATCAGACTTCGAGAAGAATATAATAATTCCAATCCCAAGGAAAGCAGGTGTTGACAGATGAGAAAATTAACGAACTATCAGTTTAATAAGTCCCAGCTGCAAAATACTAACGCGAATTCCTTGCAGGCGAATGGAAAAACTGCTAGAAGCTGACCTCAGGGAAGATCAGTTTGGATTCCGTAGGCAATACTGACCTTACGACTTATCTTACAAGAAAGATTAAGGAAAGGCAAACCTACGTTTCTAGCATTTGTAGACTTAGAGAAAGCTTTTGACAATGTTGACTGGAATACCCTCTTTCAAATTCCAAAGGTGTCAGCGGTAAAATACAGGGAGCGAAAGGCTATTTACAATTTGTACAGAAACCAGATGGCAGTTATAAGAGTCGAGGGGCATGGAAGGGAAGCAGTGGTTGGGAAAGGAGTGAGACAGGGTTGTAGCCTCTCCCCGATGTTATTCAATCTGTATATTGAGTAAGCAGTAAAGTAAACAAAAGAAAAATTCGGAGTAGGTATTAAAATCCATGGAAAAGGAATTAAACTTTTGAGGTTCGCCGATGACATTGTAATTCTGTCAGAGACAGCAAAGGACTTGCAAGAGCAGTTGAACGGAATTGACAGTCTCTTGAAAGGAGGATATAAGATAAACATCAACAAAAGCAAAACGAGGATAATGGAATGTAGTCGAATTAACTCGGGTGATGCTGAGGGAATTAGATTAAGAAATGAGACACTTAAAGTAGTAAAGAAATTTTGCTATTTGGGGAGCAAAATAACTGATGATTGTCGAAGTAGAGAGGATATAAAATGTAGACTGGCAATGGCAAGGAAAGTGTTTCTGAAGAAGAGAAATTTGTTAACATCGAGTATAGATTTAAGTGTCAGGAAGTCGTTTCTGAAAGTATTTGTATGGAGTGTAGCCGTGTATGGAAGTGAAACATGGACGATAAATAGTTGGGACAAGAAGGTGAATAGAAGCTTTCGAAATGTGGTGCTACAGAAGAATGCTGAAGATTAGATGGGTAGATCACATAACTAATGATGAAGTATTGAATAGAATTGTGGAGAAGAGGAGTATGTGGCACAACTTGACAAAAAGAATGGACCGGTTAGTAGGACATGTTCTGAGGCATCAAGGGATCACAAATTTAGCATTGGAGGGCAGCGTGGAGGGTAAAAATCATAGAGGGAGACCAAGAGATGAATACACTAAGCAGATTTAGAAGGATGTAGGTTGCAGTAAGTACTGGGAGACGAAGAAGCTTGCACAGGATAGAGTAGCATGGAGAGCTGCATCAAACCAGTCTCAGGACTGAAGACCACAACAACAACATCGGAAAAATCCCATGTATTCAGCGTAAACCGAAGAAACACAATGGTAATGAGGAGTAAAATTTACCAGATTATCAAATGTCAAAATTGGCACCACGAAGCACAGGAAGTGAAGACAATCTACTGCCGTGGAAACAAATTTACACGCAACGCACGAAGCAGTACGGACCTAGCAACCAAGATGAATACATATGTGGACAAAAGAAATCTACATCTAGATCCATACTCTGCAAGCCACCTGACGGTGTGTGGTGGAGGGTAGTTTGAGTACCTCTATCGCTTCTCCCTTCTATTCCAGTCTCGTTCGTGGCAAGAAAGATTGTCGGCATGCCTATGTGTGGGCTCTAATCCCTCTGATTTTATCCTCATGGTCTCTTCGCGACATATATGTAAGAGGGAGCAATGTACTGCTTGACCCCTCGGTAAAGATATGTTCTCGAAACTTCAACAAAAGCCCGTACCGAGCTACTCAGCGTCTCTCCTGCAGAGTCTTCCACTAGAGTTTATCTATAATCTCCGCAACGCTTTCGCGATTACTAAATGATCCTATAACGAAGCGCGCTGCTCTCCGTTGGATCTCCTCTATCTCTTCTATCAACCCTATCTGGTACGGATCCCACACTGGTGAGCAATATTCAAGCAGTGGGCGAACAAGCGTACTGTAACCTACTTCCTTTGTTTTTGGACCGCATTTCCTTAGGATTCTTCCAATGAATCTGTCTGGCATCTGCTTTACCGATGATCAACTTTATATGATCATTCCATTTTAAATCACTCCTAATGCCTACTCCCAGATAATTTAGGGAATTAACTGCTTCCAGTTGCTGACCTGCTATATTGTAGCTAAATGATAAGGGATCTTTCTTTCTATGTATTCGCAGACAACTTTACAACCCTCCGGCAGTGCATCCGGTATACTAATACATCCGGCCAGATCACAATCTAAAAAGCAGTTAATGAAAGTGCACATTAATCATAAATTTTCATGATAGCACCTGTAGCATCTGCTACCCCCGTCACATTCCCACCGCTTGCACAGTCGGTGACAGTAAGAAGTATGAGTATCAAATGTCCCGTGGTCTTCCAATGTCGGCACGGTAGCTCACCGTACTCTCTCAGAGTGCTGCCTACCCCCTGTAATAAAAAATAAATCTGAGCCAAATATTCTATGATGATCATGGAAGTGTGTCATGTGACTTCCGCCCACACCAAACGGTAAGAACAAAAAAGGAGGTAGCGTCTTTGACTAGTAATCAGGACGTCATCAGTCCCGGGTTCCAACATAGGCATTAGTAAAATTCTGAATAAAAATAATTAGCAATGGTGGCCAAAGACCTGCGACATGACAAACCACCCTCGTTCTACCAATGGCCTTGTCAAAGAGGGCGGAGGATCAGACAGAGGTTCAGGGCACTCTCATGTCCCTGGGGTGGGAACCTCCCCTAAATGTTGAAAGAATTAGCAATTATTAATGATACGAGGATGTAGAAGGCAGTGGAAACCACTGCATTAAAGACAGATAATATGTATTCCTAGGATATGTGGCCTGTAATTGAAAAGTGTCTTGATGATGTCTCCATTGGCGAAAGGTTGGATTAGTCTCCCATTCCGACCTCCGACAGCATACTGTCAAGGGAGAGGTGACCGTGAGATAAAGACTGAATAATCAACGTAAGGATAACGTTCTACGGCTCGGGGTGTGGAATGGTCTACGTTAGCAGGCACGGTTGTTACTGCCCTGCCCTATGTCGTTCTTCCATTAGTTGTGAGTTACTGCTTTTCGGGAAGTTTGAATCAGACGTAGTGTGGTAGGGATGAAAACTGTTTGAGCCTCCCCACATCCATAGTCGCTGGGCGCCCCGTACTGCTTTCCGGAAAAGTAACTTAGTGAAATCCCCGGGTGTGAGTATTATGGCGACAGTTTTAATTGTTTGGTTTAAATGGTGTTTCTTCTTGCCAGATGATGCCTCACATTATTACTGTCACCGACTGTGCAAGCGGTGGAAATGTGACGGGGGTCGCAGGTGCTACAGGTGCTGTCATGAAAATTTGTGATTAATGTGCACTTTTATTAATTACTTTTTAGATTGTGATCTGGCCGGATGTATTAGTATACCGGATGCACTTCCAGAGAGCTGTAAAGTTGTCTGTGTTGGCTCCGTTGGGTGTTGTGAGGCGACATCCCTTACCTAATTCTTGAAGCAAGATTGGGTCTACGAGTCATCTCGTACTGGTATCTGACTTGCTGATGTGTTTGTAGTTTTGGTTATGTTAATATGCTTATTCTTGGATATCGACAGTGTTTAAACTGTACTATCTTGAAATTCTTAGTTTAATCTGTTAATCGATCTTCGCCAAGGTTGTCGTAACTTACTCTGGACTGCTTGTTAAGCCAGCTATTTGCTGAAAGTGTTATCGTTCTAATTGACCGGTTTGTGTTGCTAGCATCTTCTTGTCGCATGAGTCTTATTTTACGGGCGCTTTGCTGAGTTGAAGAGGAACGAACATCTCTCAAAACGGAAATCATCGAAGTTGGAAACAGAAACGCAGGACGTTAACTGCGAAGAATCTATGAATAACAGAAAAAAATACTTCAGTTGGTCGACGAAAGAAGGAAGCTTAAAAATGTACAGGACATTCAGGACTATAGAAATACAAGTCACTTCGGATTGAAATAAATTAGAAATGCAGGAAAGCTAAGGTGAAATGGATGCATGAAAAATGTGATCAAAAAAGAAACGCTTGTCGGAAGGACGGACTCAGTATATAAAAAAATCAAAACAACCTTCGGAGAAATTAATAACAAGGACAGTAACATTAAGAACGCAACGAGAATTCCACTGTTAAGAGCAGAGGAGGGACCGGGTGGGTGGAGAGAGTACACCGAAGCGCTCTATGAAGGGGGAGAACTTGTCATATGACGTGATGAAGAAAAACGAGCCGTCCGAGAAGAGATAGGGGCAAGTTAAGGTCATATTTAGGAAAAGGGATAGCTAACATTCCACCGGAATTTCTAAAATTATTGGGTAAGTAGCAACGACTGTTCACATTGATGTGTAGAATGTATGAGGCTGGGGATATGTCATCAGGTATTCGGAAAAACATCAGCCACACAATTCCTAACACAGCAAGAGCTGTAAATTGAACGAATTACCGCAAAATCAGCTTCACATCTCATGCACCCAAGTTGCTGACAAGAATTATATACAGGAGAATGAAAAAAAAAATCAGGATCTGTTAAATGACGATGAGTTTGGCTTTAGGAAAGGTAAAGGCATTGCAGAGGCAGCTCTGACGTTGGGGTGGCATCGAAAACACAACTGAAGAAAAACCATGATATTTACATGGTGCAAGATGTTCGAAATTCTGGGAAAATGAGGGTAAACTATAGGTAAAGATGGGAATTATACTATATGTACAAGGACCAAAAGGGGACAGTAAGAGTGAACTACCAAGAACGAAGTGGTCGGAGTAAAAAGGGTGTAACACAGGTATGTAGTCTTTACCCCAACCGTTCAGTATGAACATCGGCCGGCCGGAGTGGCCGAGCGCCTACAGGCGCTACAGTTTGGAACCGCACGACCGCTACGGTCGCAGGTTCGAATCCTGCCTCGGGCATAGATGTGTGTGATGTCCTTAGGTTAGTTAGGTTTAAGTAGTTCTAAGTTCTAGGGGACTTATGACCACAGCAGTTGAGTCCCATAGTGCTCAGAGCCATTTGAACCATTTATGAACATCGAAGAAGCAATGATGGAAATAAAAGAAAGGTTCAGTAGTGGTATTAAAATTCAGGGTGAAAGGATATGAGTGACAAGATTCGCTGACGTCACTGCTGTCATGTGAAGGCGAAGAAGAATTACAGGATTTGTTGAATGGAATGAACAGCTCAGTGAGTACAGAATATGGATTACGACTAAATCGAAGAAATACGAAAGGAGTGAAAAGCAATAAAAATGAGAACAGTGCGAAAATTAACATCAGATAACGAAATAGAAGAAGGTAAGGAATCATGCAACCTAGGCAACAAAACAACACATGAACGACGGAGCAAGGACGACACAAAAGATAGGCTAGAACTGGCAACAAGGGCAAGAGAAATCTACTAGAATCAAACATAGGCCTCAATTTGAGAAAGAAATTTCTGAGAATGTACGTTAGGAGCACAGGATTGTGTGGTAGTGCAGCGTGGACTGCGGCGAAAATCGGAACAGAAGAGCGTTCGAGATGTGGCAGTGCAGAATAATGTAAAAAGCTTTGTGAAGTGATAAGAAATCGGCGAGAAAAGGACTCGTGAAAAATGTTGAAAAGATAAAGGGGCGTGATGATAGATCATGTGTCAACACACCAAGGCATAAATTTACGCCGGCCGTGGTGGCCAAGCGGTTCTGGCGCTACAGTATGGAACCGCGCGACCGCTACGGTCGCAGGTTCGAGTCCTGCCTTGGGCATGAATGTGTGTGATGTCCTTAGGTTAGTTAGGTTTAACTGGTTCTAAGTTCTAGGGGAATGATGACCTCAGAAGTTAAGCCCCATAGTGCTCAGAGCCATTTGAACCATTTTGAACCATAAATTTACCGTACTTGATAGACCTGTAGGAGATAAAACTCTAGGGGATGTCAGAGGTTGGAATACATCCGGGTGCCAGAGCTACTCTGAAGTGAAGACTCTAGTACAGGAGACAAATTTGTGGCGGGCCTTATCACAAGACTGATGGTCCACAAATGACTTCTTTGATTTAAGAAAATGGTTTTGTTCATTTCTACAAGTATGCTTTGTGATTTTTCAGTGACTCAGCCGCACTGTATATTGTTTTCTTCCTAGTTAAGAGACTTCTGCTACTATGTAGGTTTGATGCTATTTAGTGTCATACCTGTAGGCAATGTATTCGATCCTGCCCTTCTTAGAGACTGATGGCGCTGTTCGGTCACCAGCAAGAGATGACTTAGTCCTCTTCATTGTGGGTCATCCGCTCTGATGCCACCTACTCCAATCAGGGGCTCTCCCCACATTCGCCACCCAGCTACAGCCTAGGCCAGCTGGCATGATGGCCGTTGCCAGGAGTCTTGATGCCACAGGAAGACAGGCATCTACTCCTTGGCATACGTTGGGAGTTCACAGATCAGGCATAAGTAGTCCGATCCCTGTGTTGTCAGGGTACATGACGGTCCCACCACAACGGACTGGCTATCGTGCTGAATATTGGACGGAGAGAAATCCAATATTGTCATGGGAGTGAAAGAGGACAGGAGATAATGGAAGAAGATAACGTACCTCGGAAAGTGTCCTCGCCCAAATAGTTGAATTGCAGGTGGAGAGGTAAAGCCATGGCTAGATTCAGGAGATCGAATCTAAGGGCATTATGGACAACTCGTGTACCACGTAAGGCGTCCTTCCCCATATTGCCCGCACTTCACTAAAATTTTGAAAGTGGCACGTCAAACCATAGAATGGGACCTGAACTCATAGGGCCGAAAAGTGTGACTCCTTTTAGTCGCCTTTCACGACAGGCAGGAATATCTCGGGCCTATTCTAACCCCCACACCTGCAGGGGGATACTTGCATATATGGCTGATATTCGGTAGAAGTGGGGAAAAGTAGTCTCAACTTTTTTTCGGTAAAAGTATTTCAGATGTTTACATTCAAGGGAAGCATTCGAGCGTTCACGTTTCAGGAAACCATGCAAAACGTCATTGAATATCGTCGTATGGATATTTGAAGCCTGTTCGTAACACAGCTCATTGTACCGTGGTACGCATTCAAGGGAACCACGGCCCAAAACGAAGAAATCACAGTACCAAAATGCCCTTTTGCTGTGCTTAAAGGGTGAGATGTTGTTTTATTATGTCTTCTCCCTCATCTCCCTTGATTAATGTCACCGAGGACGGCGACATGGTGATAACAATTTAGCCTCCTAATCGAGAGGACTCAGGTTCATAAACGCCATCCGACCATCCAAATGTCGTCGTTTTCCACAAATTTGTCCGATTAGAGTTTATGTTGAGTCTGTAATGCCCTCCTCATCGAAAGGAAGTTCACCTCGAAACTTCCTTCGCTGCTGCTAATTGTGTTCAGAGAGTGGTATCCACTGTACGTCGCCATTTAGTGACACTCACTGTTGAGTAGGTACAGTCTGCCAATTGAAGAGACACCACCGCCCAAAGTAGCGAGAAAGCTGGCCGTACCTCAACATCATGTACGCCGCAAGAATGTAATGACATTTATGAAATGCTTATTATAGTAGTACGTGCGACACGTCAGTAAAGTATCACGGGATATAAATGATCGTAAAATAAGTATAAACAGAGTAACAGTAAGTGGAATGACAAACTCTAATCGAACAAATTTGCGGAAATACGACGACATTTGCTTTAATCGATTTGCGGATACTACTTACATCATAAATTTGGATGGTTGGATGGCGTTTCTGAATCTGAGTCCTCTCGATTAGGAGTCTAAATCGTGTTGAAGACGAAATATTTATAAACTTCCTTTAGCCTTAGTATCTTGCCCTACATTTTCCACTCAATGGCCGGCAAAACGGTATGCCAGGAACGTCTTTTTCTAAAACCGTAGATCGCATGTTCTTAAAAGCGTGCTTGTTTTGGTTCGTTTGATTTATAAGATATTTCTGCGGCTGCCTGTTGTTATTTGTTGTGTATGAGGCGGAACTACGGGCCTCATGGAAAAATGGTAAACCGGCTGAATCACGCAATTTGACTCTTAGTCTGATCACGAGGTGTGGCCATTAATTGCACGTGGTGATCACGTAGGCTGACATGAGGATCAATGAACTATACTTGACGGGATGTATCTGGAACATCTTAGGTGATTAGGAAGTTAGTAGACAGGATTACAATTAAATACTTATCTTTAATTCAGCATCAGCGGTGAACGTCGACCTTGACTTTGTGCAATCATATTTACAAGTGCAGTTATAGACTGAACTGCGAATACTTCTTTACATTTCTGATTGCTTCACACATGTAGGTCAATTATCAATGCATAAACTGTATGTGACGCCTGGCTAGGTCGTAGCTACTGACTTAGCTGAAGGCAATGCTAACCAGCGTCTCTGCAGATTAGATCTCTGAAGCTATAACGAGTGAACCATTCCTATTAACGTCGGCTGTACAACTGGCCAGTGCGCTAGCTCATCTCGTAAGACCAGCCGAGTGGCGGCGCTCGGTCTGCTAGCGTCGACAGTGGCGACTCGCGGGACCGATGTGTACTGACGGACCACGGCAGATTTGAAGCCTACAACCGAGCAAGTGCGGTGCCTTGCGGTGACACCACGTTATTGCTATAGGCATTTTTCTTTCCACGTAATACGCGTAACGTTTCATGGAGACTAATGATTTGTGCGTTTGTACGCTGTTCAAATGGCTCTGAGCACTATGGGACTTAACATCTATGATCATCAGTCCCCTAGAACATAGAACTACTTAAACCTAACTAACCTGAGAACATCACACAACACCCAGTCATCACGAGGCAGAGAAAATCCCTGACCCCGCCGGGAATCGAACCCAGGAACCCGGGCGTTTGTACGCTGTACTTGATTTTCCAACGCTTAAATAATTTTAGTTAATCTAGTTACTTCACATTCAAAAGATGTCTCAGTTGAAGATGGCGTAGTTTGGTCCGTTGTCCCTTGCTCAAGTACGGAACTGAATTCTTCTGTGTGTCGATTTTTGTGGATTGTGGAGTTTTTTTCTCAGGCTGTGAAGCATTATTTTCTGGCAATTAATACGCCCCCGAGCCAACCTGTAGCTCCTGAGCCCAACGTACTCTGGTATTTGTTGGATACATTTTAGTCCCTGTTTAGTCTTAAAAGTCCCCCAAGTAACACGAAGATAATCTCTGGTGTTTAACAAATGCCATATCGTCCAGTCTAGTCAGTGTTTCCATATGTTCTGCTCATCGACGATTCTGTGCAGAAGCTCCTCAATCCTTATCTTATCAGTCCACGTAATTTCAGCTCCATTCTGTAGCACCACATCTCTAATGTTTCGATTATCTTCTCTTTTGGTCTTCCCACCGGCCGTGATTCACTTCCATACTATAGTGTGCTTGGTACGCACATTCTCAGAAATTTCCTGCTCAAATCAAAGCCGACGCTTGATACTAGTAGATTTCTTTTGGCTGGAAACAACAACCTTGCCTCTGCTAGTCTGATCTTTATGTCCTCTTTGACTCGCTTCGTCTGTCATGTGTTATTTGACTTCCAAGGTGGAAGAAATGCCTAACTTCCTGTACATCATGGTTCCAAATTTTGGTTTTAAGTGGTTCACTAATCTAGTTTCTGCTATTTCTCATTACTTTTATCTGTTTTCGGTTTACTTTCCATGGCTTTTCTGTAATCATTACACTGTTCATTCCATTCAACAGAACCTGTAATTAATAAATAAAAGCACCAGTTTGCTTTAGGTCTACAATATTACTTTTATTGTGTTAATCGGTTTCGGCTTACAAGGCCATCTTCCGACATTTACTGAGTATTGTCACCAAAGAAGTTACAATGGTTTCAAACAACACTGGAAGAGAATTAACACGTCTAGACTGAAGCAGAAACATACAGTAAGTAACATCTTTGACAGTGTGGTGCTAATGCAATGAAAAAGTAAAACGTTGGACACTAAATAAATAACAATGCAGTAGTCAGGAAAACTTTTAACAAAGAACAGGAAGTGCATGCCTACATAACAGTTTCTATTAATATAAAACCTGTGATTCTACTTCACTTTCATTGAGGATCGCAATGTCACCAACAAAAGTCGCTATCGAAAACGTTTCATACTCAATTTTTATCTCATTCCTAAGACTTTCTTGTATATACGTCAATCTTTCTTCGATGGAATGATTGAAAAATAGGGGAGAACGGCTACATCCTGCGTTACACCCTTTTTAATCCGAGCACTCGGTTCTTGACCATCCATACATAATTATCTATCTTGCTTCTTGTACATAATGTATATTACCTGTCTTTAGTTACAGCTTTTACATATGTAATTATTCTCAGCCATAATGGCTATGTTTGTGAACCGTGACTGTGTGGGATAATTATATATTTGTAATTTCTGCTACCAGTCATTTAATGTTTAATCTAACAGAAAACAACGCGTTTCGAACACGTTCTGTTCATCTTCAGGCGATTATACACACATACATACATAGAGAAATGTTACTTAAGCCAGTTCTAACTCAATGGATTCAAGATGTGCCCATGTAAATAAATGACTACGAATCTGTCAGTACCAAGAATATAGATATAAAACCTCGATAATCCGCACTGACTCACGTGCTACAAGTCCGCCATCTTGTGTTACGTGCATAATGTTTACATGTATGTCGAAACAATTTGTACAGCGAATTACGTTGGAAATCAGTGACAAAATACAATGTGCAATAATGTAATGTTAATCAACAGCTCCGCCACTACACCAGTGATGCAAGTGAAGCTGCAAGGTGATGAATTAGCTATAACATCATAAACAGTCCACCACAAGGAAGAAAACCAGCAGAAGACGTCACTGACTTCGGTTTTTGGCAATCCACTGCCCCTCTACTGCTCCCCACCTGCCCACCCAAATGCCACACCAGCCGCTACAGTAACAAACAGTGGACGAAGAGGTCTAGATTAATCTAGTTTAATACTGTTTATTTTTAAGTAACTTTTCTGTATCTGTGTATAAATGGCTGAAGATGAAGAGAACATGTTCGAAACGCGTTGAATGACGTTAAGTTAAACGTAAAACAAAACAAAAAAATAAAAAAGTGACTGGTAGCAGAAATTCGAAATAAATAATTGTCACACATGTTCCTGAGAATTTTACAATGCGGAACGCTTTTACTAGGTCGCCAAAGCCTACAAACAGTGCCTCCATGCTTTTTCAGTCTTGCTTCCATTATCAAACACGACATTAGAGCTGCTTTTCTGATGCCTTTCCCCAATTTATAGCCAAACTGATCGTCATCTATAATATCCTCCGTTTTTCTTTTCAAGTTTCTTCACATTATTCATGTCAGCAGCTTTGAGGGGCTAGTTATTAAGCTGAGTGCGAGACAGTTCTTAAGCCGTCGGCACACGGACCGTGCATCCGAACGTTGAGCGTTGAGCGTGCCGAGTTTCTGACGTCACAGCGTGGAATAGCACGCTCGGGAGTCTTTCCGAACGTGCAGAGCAGTACCTGGCATGTCAGATATTTTCAGCGTGCGTCTGAGCGTTGACCAATGACATGGCACAACGCCACCTACGTCACACGCACGCCGTCTCCCTTCAGTACAGAGTTGTGACGCGCCATATTGTCATTCATTTCAAGCCTATACGTATATATGCCGTTCCGAGCACCAGAAAATTGAGACTCACTGCAAAACTCATTGTTAACTGTGTGATTCGTTCCAATAAAATAGTGAGAAACATCATATTCGCGGCAAAATAATTATTGTAACTTGCGTATAGTGAGAGTAGGCTATTTGAAGGCAGCGACACACTGAAGATCCACCCAAAGCGCATTGTTCTTGGTACAATGTGTTATAATTAAATTTCAGTTAGTAAAATATGTACGATTAAAGTTTTTAGCAAGAGGTAAGGTACTATCATTAGGTACAGTAGATGTGATGTTGGTATAGCGTAATGAATAGCATCATTGTATACTAATGAGGTTTTTTTGTTGGGGCGGTGGTTCGCGTCCTGACACGACAATCTTTTTTCCTAACATTCGCGTTTTTATTAGGTTCTGATACTTTATTATTAGTTTAATATGAGTATAGACAGTAATGTTTGATTTTATGTAACTAGAAGTTCACCTTTTTTTGAGGGGTGACTTTGTTCGATTGGCTTAATCTAAAGGACAGCTTACGCTACTTGTATAAAGGTATTTTTTCTCCTTCTTCTTTTACGCTTCGTAATTGACATGTTGCAAAGATTCTGCTACTGGGTACGAACAGTGATCAAGTAAGACTGACCTTGGGGTTTTACTAAAATGTGGGAATGATGAAATAATGTTTATCTTATGCGGAAAGTATTCCAATTTTGTAACGCGCTGCTTGGAATGGAACTTTCATAAGCCTGTGTCCTTATTGATTGGACATGGTACTTTCCTTTTCGTGGACGATGGAAGAAATGTGCATTTTAATATAGCTAACGTGGGAATTTTACGCGCCCGTTGAGTAAACAGTGTGATTAACGAACTAGAAACATCCACGCGTATACCACGTTGGGGCCCACGTACCGTATGCACAAGTCGCATAATTCCTGAGCGTTCAGCAGCACGTTGGACTTGGCACGCTCAACGTTAACGTTCGGCAGCACGGTCCGTGTGCCGACGGCTTTACACTTATCTACCGTTTCTGTCTTCGGGCTTTCGTCGACGATGTTTTGCCGAAAAGGTGATGGTATGACGCCTACTCAAACATCCTACAAATAGAAAGGAATAATCCTTTGGTTGGCACGTCCCCCAAGGTGTTTAGAAATGCCTGCTGTCTCATTTGACCTCACGTCTAAAGTACACTCCTGGAAATTGAAATAAGAACACCGTGAATTCATTGTCCCAGGAAGGGGAAACTTTATTGACACATTCCTGGGGTCAGATACATCACATGATCACACTGACAGAACCACAGGCACATAGACACAGGCAACAGAGCATGCACAATGTCGGCACTAGTACAGTGTATATCCACCTTTCGCAGCAATGCAGGCTGCTATTCTCCCATGGAGACGATCGTAGAGATGCTGGATGTAGTCCTGTGGAACGGCTTGCCATGCCATTTCCACCTGGCGCCTCAGTTGGACCAGCGTTCGTGCTGGACGTGCAGACCGCGTGAGACGACGCTTCATCCAGTCCCAAACATGCTCAATGGGGGACAGATCCGGAGATCTTGCTGGCCAGGGTACTTGACTTACACCTTCTAGAGCACGTTGGATGGCACGGGATACATGCGGACGTGCATTGTCCTGTTGGAACAGCAAGTTCCCTTGCCGGTCTAGGAATGGTAGAACGATGGGTTCGATGACGGTTTGGATGTACCGTGCACTATTCAGTGTCCCCTCGACGATCACCAGTGGTGTACGGCCAGTGTAGGAGATCGCTCCCCACACCATGATGCCGGGTGTTGGCCCTGTGTGCCTCGGTCGTATGCAGTCCTGATTGTGGCGCTCACCTGCACGGCGCCAAACACGCATACGACCATCATTGGCACCAAGGCAGAAGCGACTCTCATCGCTGAAGACGACACGTCTCCATTCGTCCCTCCATTCACGCCTGTCGCGACACCACTGGAGGCGGGCTGCACGATGTTGGGGCGTGAGCGGAAGACGGCCTAACGGTGTGCGGGACCGTAGCCCAGCTTCATGGAGACGGTTGCGAATGGTCCTCGCCGATACCCGAGGAGCAACAGTGTCCCTAATTTGCTGGGAAGTGGTGGTGCGGTACCCTACGGCGCTGCGTAGGATCCTACGGTCTTGGCGTGCATCCGTGCGTCGCTGCGGTCCGGTCCCAGGTCGACGGGCACGTGCACCTTCCGCCGACCACTGGCGACAACATCGATGTACTGTGGAGACCTCACGCCCCACGTGTTGAGCAATTCGGCGGTACGTCCACCCGGCCTCCCGCATGCCCACTATACGCCCTCGCTCAAAGTCCGTCAACTGCACATACGGTTCACGTCCACGCTGTCGCGGCATGCTACCAGTGTTAAAGACTGCGATGGAGCTCCGTATGCCACGGCAAACTGGCTGACACTGACGGCGGCGGTGCACAAATGGTGCGCAGCTAGCGCCATTCGACGGCCAACACCGCGGTTCCTGGTGTGTCCGCTGTGCCGTGCGTGTGATCATTGCTTGTACAGCCCTCTCGCAGTGTCCGGAGCAAGTATGGTGGGTCTGACACACCGGTGTCAATGTGTTCTTTTTTCCATTTCCAGGAGTGTATAATAAATGTAGTGTCTTCCTCCAATCGTTGATGCAGTGCATTGTGCTCTATGCGCTGAGGTTTGTAAGAAACCGTGTTACACACTAATGGAAACGCTGCTATCTGCGTACATCGTAGTTTTGTAGTGAAGCATACCGGCCGCAGTGCACGACAGACGGAGCGTCGCCACTGTGCGTGTCGGAGTGTGGTGGCGCTGTCAGCCGGAGTAATGCGCGCTGCAGCAGGCAGAGGGCGTCTCTGGCGCTCACCTGCGGCTTGCGTGCCGTTAATCCTCGGCGGGCGCGCCGGCGAACAGCTGCGGCCGCACACCTCGCCCCGGCGCTCCCGCCGCCGCCACCGCCGTTCCCGACGACGGGATCGATATCCGAAACCGATACTGCGCGCACCACTGCCGCCGAAACCAGCGGCCTGCGGACGCCCGTCTTGTTAACCTGACTCCCGCTGCCTGTTTACCGCCGCTGGTTCTGCCTCGGCGCTCTTCCAGCCACCCAGCCAGCGCTGAGGCGCGGCGCCTGGGTCTAGGACACCCAAACTGGACGAGAATTTCGTCAAACTGTAACTTTTCGGCGAATGCATTCTTAGACAGTTTCGTTGCATTAAACTACAAGTGCTAAGGACTAGGGGAGATTGGGGGAATTTGGCACAGAGGGTAATATTACGCACGTCAATAAGTCATCAAATGTGAGAATTACTCTTATGTAAAGTCTTCAGGCTTTCGTGGCCGTTGTCACTTAAGATCTTCTGGGTTGTTAGGTCGCTTCATATTTTCTCTACAATAATCGACGTTTCGACCCCTCTGCTGCGAACTTCTTGAGGATGTCTCGGTGTTCATTATTGCTATAACACTGTCAGCGAGCCGGCCGGGGTTGCCGAGCGGCTCTAGGCGCTACAGTCTGGAACCGCGCGGCCGCTACGGTCGCAGGTTCGAATCCTGCCTTTGTCATATATGTGTGTGACGTCCTTAGGTTAGTTAGGTTTAAGTAGTTCTAAGTTCTATGGGACTGATGACCATAGCTGTTAAGTCCCATAGTGCTCAGAGCCATTTGAACTGTCAGGGACCAGTATCGCATTCTCTTATAAAGGGCAGTTTTCCTGCGTTTGTGCTAGAGAAGTGGTATTGGTTACATTTTTGTGGCACCATTTGAGGGCCATCGTCATAGGCTCATGCAGAAGAAGGGGCCTTGTTGGCTAAACTCTTGTGGACACCATTGGTGGTCCATCGTCACTGTATAGAAAGGCAATATTCCACACTTCTAAAGTAAACTATGCAAATAAAACCCTTGTTAGACCAGTTCTCACTTACGCTTCGGAAATATGGCGCTTGACGGAAAATCGATGCAAGGCTGCTCGACGGATTTGAGAAGAAAGTTTTGAGGAGAATAATTGACCCTGTCTATGGGAGAGAACAATGGACGGAAAGCTACAATGTAGATCTGTATACTATATATGCCGATGCTCCTGTAACAAAAATCATACGTTCAGGAAGGATAAGATGGGCACGTCATGTGGCAAGAACGGAGGTGTCTGAGGTGATAAAGAAGATTCTGTTTGAAAATCCAGGAGGACAAAGAGGGCGAGGACGACCTCGAGCAAGATGGCTGGCTGGAGTGGAAGAAGATCGTCGTAAGCTTGGATGCACAAACTGGAGGAGGGTAGCACGTGACCGTCATGGATGGCGGAAGCTCGTTGGGAGGGCCAAGGTTCATCCTGGACTGTAGCGCCACAGAAAAAAAAAGTAACTACCTTGTTAAGTGTTTCGTTTAATAAACTTAATATTCAATACATATATTGTGGAATATAATATGTGTAAAATTAAATATTTTAAAACATCCCTTGCGCCAATTAACTCCAATTACTGAGTCATTTTACCCAGTATGTCGGGTAAAATGACGCAATGCAGTGATGTCGTACTTATTAGTTTTATTCTAAATCACATAGCTTTGTATTTATGTTTTTGAGATATGTTACAGTAAACAAAAGAGGCTAATGTCATACGAAATTTGGAGCCTCTATGTATTATAGAATGAAGGTCATAGTCAGAATGTCTTAGGTGACCCAAATTCCTCACTTTCCCCTACTCATGACGCAAGCATATACCGAACGTCTCTCCGAAATTGTTCATACTCGTAAGATTGAAATACACACTTTGATGTAACGATGCACCGCTCAAGCGATTTAGAACCTGATGAAAACCAGCTCAGCTGGCTGAGGTAAAGGACAAGAAGACTGCCCGTTCTGCATTCGAGTCACGCTTTCTATAAAATACTGTTGTAACGAATAAAATTAATGACTTTCATCATTGCGAACCATTCGCTGCGAGGCATGATTGAGATTGGGGAGGGTATTGTGCCGTACGTAGTATACTGAGATACAGCACAAGAAGAGTCTGGGGCGGTTCGTACCAGAAGTACCGTGGACGTCAGTCCGCAGCGGGAACATGGCCGCGCGCAAACCAGGCACGTTGTCCGCGAGAATCGTGCGCCCTGGAGCGGTAGCGCCATCAGGAAGAAAAACGCGGGCTTAAGTAGCCGTGCATGAGCGTAAGTTATCAGTTGCAAGTTGTAGGTCGGTCCGAGTCTTGCAAAGAATTTCCTGCAGGAATTCCGTCGTGTCTTCAAGTTTTCAAGTCACTGCGTGAGACAAAAACTGTGGGCGATCGATGGTGATTAGTCTTAATTAGAAATAGGATGCTGAATAAAAATATCGTGTGTGGACAGAGACCGCCTGCCTAGAGATGTAACTGTGTTGTGTTAATTTAGAATTGTTCTTCGAATAGTACATCGACACAATATTGGTTTTCTACCGACTTTAGTTCAAAGAACATTATTTAGTTTGGTTCATGGATGTGTAGTTAATGCAGGACAGATAGACGAAAGCTGCATACTACAACTGCTGTAACATTCATTAGCAAAATTGAGTAATATATGTTTCTGTCACTATTTTGTGTCACTTTCACTTTGCGTGTGTGCTGTCCTAGGAAGTATGCATCCATCCAATCAGGTCACCTTTATTTGCCTTTCTCAACATTTTCATCAAATTGGATGCTCTCCGTTCGCAACACCTTATACACTTTTCAGACTTTGGGCTTTAGCAAGCGGTGTAATAGAAGTTTAGTATATTTCTGTATTCCATTTTTGAACGATGGCACTCATTTTTTATGTTCTGTAGCCTTTGCATGAAATTGTAGAAAGTTATCTGGAAAATCGAGATTTTTCTAAATGAGAAAACACGTTCCAAGGCACAATACAAATATTCTGTTTCAATATAAAGGGGTTGCAATAAAAAACATCTTGTCAGTGTGTGGGGCGGCAGGTGGAATATTTGTTATTAAATGTAGTGTAGAATGTAGAAAAGATGCATTTCCCAGCCGATTAGCAACATATGTGGGGCGGCGGGTGGAGTACTTGTTATATAAAATGTTCCTATTATTTATTTAATGCTGTTGTTTGCCGTTCTCAACACTGGCTCTCTAACTACAATATTGGCAACCAGAAAGTTATTAGCAAAACGTGAAGCCTGTAATTAGAATTCCTAGTGCCCACTTCATTTGAGAAATACACTTATAGCTACAGCTTATAGCTCTGAGGAATTAGGAGCTTGTCTGGGATTCATAATCAAAAACGATTCTCTCTAAAATGTTCACTATATTCTGAAAGTCACAGACCAAAAAAGAATCCGCACAATCCAACTACCAGAGCAGTTCAGAGTCTAATGCGCTGATGCAACTACAACTGTTCAAATTAAAGGTTTAAGTGAATTCTCGCCATAATTTGATGATAATGCTCATCAAACGCCACGCTAAATAATGGTAGAATGTCTGTCCTGTGGCGGCACGTGAAAATACGACATACGCAAGCTAAAGATAGATCATTAAAGTCATCCCAGAATTAACACTTCACTCGAAAACGATTTCATGGTTACGAGTATCCCGAGTAACTTATTACGGCCTCCGAGGCTCTTTATAGCAATGATACCAACGCGACACGACTCCCGGCACAGATGGTGCGCTAATCAGCATCTGGAGAGAACTGGGGCCCTTTTTTCCTCATGCAGCGTTCTTATATTTAAAGCTGCGGTGTTAATGCCCATTGACAGAATTGCACTCGATTATTAAAGTCATCACCATGTAATTGCTTATGTTGCGACACATGAAATGGGTGAAAGCGGTGACGATGCAGTAAACGCATGACACTACTTTGACTCAGTCCACCGGCTCTCGCAATGTCCCGTGTACTCATGTTTGGGTTCATGGCAACAGCAGCTAACACACCAATTGCACCCGCTTCTCCTGTGACGGGCCTGTTACGGACCCGTTTGCGTGCTACGACCATACCTGTTGCATACATTTGGCGGTAGATGTTTTGCAATGTGCGGCACATTGGATGCTCTCTGTCCAGGTACCGTTCTGCATACACCCTGCAGGCTTCAGCTGCATTTCGTCGACACTCGCCATAGATGAGTATCATCTCTGCCTTTCCAGAGTTCGAATACACCATGGTCACAGTTCCTACAACACTACATTATCACAGACGTCTGGTAACACGGTGTACTACAGTTGGTCTGCGTGTGGAGACGAATGCAGAATAACAAAAGCAGCAAGCGCTACATGCGGACACTGCGACAGCTAGACCAAACCACAACAGTGCACTACAGCCACACTCGTAAACACGGTCGTCACCGTAAACGTGTCCCTGCAGATGCTGCTCGCCGACCGTGGCCCTTGTTTGTTACAACACGCAACTGAACGTCGGAGGTTTCAAGCGTCAACTTTAGGTTACAATATCTCCGGATGTAATTAACATTTTACAATGCAACAAACGACACTGATTACGTATTTGCTTATCTGTTCAGGTGTGCTAACAAACCTAACGTGGTTCCATTTAAAAAAAACGTAGGTTTGTGTTAAAAAACATACTTCCGTGCATTTTTGTATGGTTTGTATTAAACAATTACACTAACCCCTCTCCTCTAGTTCGGTCTGTGGAATCGGATCGTCAGTATTTGATGTGGTTTACGAAATATATCCAGCGGTAACGTTAGGTGACTCACCCTGTATATAAAGCCGCGGTGCGGACGGCTAACGGAACGCCTGATCAAATCCGCTCTCCCGACTAGCCGCTGGGCTAGTAATGCACCACTTTAAGTTATCGAATAAATCATTGCTTCCTTTGCTGATGGCCGATGAAGCTCTCAATTTAAATGTGCAATTAGCACACAGGTAAGTAATCCTAATAAAAGTCTGACGTGGCTAAGTCAAATATTTTGGGCGAGAGAATTAATTTAATTACACTACACGCAGTAGACGAGCTCTGAACTTGCCCTTTGGAGATACGCTATCGCTATAGTTTTATAGTTATTCAGTTGAAACTTCTCACATCCTTATGTTTATAGCGGTTCTCCCTTCTACTTAAATTTAAACATCCTAGCTTTATTTATTCGCCTACTTAATCTATCTTGCTTCCTTAATTTTTAAGACAAAAACCAGAAAATCATGAATTATAACTAAAATTTTAATTTGCCAGATCCAGAATACTGTTTCTACTAAATTATTATGAAAAAGGAGTCTAAATATAAGTTTTTAAGTTTCTAGTTCTTTTCTGTTGCGCCAATGATTTTTACAGAGAAACATCCAAGTTTCGAAAATGGTTAAAGTTATTCAACTGATATTCGACACATATTGATTTAGTATTACTCCTGACATGCTAGAAACGTTTCAGGTTATTTACTTGATCTTTAAAGTATTGCGCAACATTTATGACGTCAGAGCTAGTTACAGCGGATTGGCTGGCATACAATGGAAAGACTAATGTGAATTTTAAATGACGTGAGTAGGCTGTGTCCCTACATCACCCTCTACTAATTTTTTTTTGATGTAAATGGGAGAAAGAAAGAGAAAAAAAAGTAATTGCCAAAAGGGAAGCCAGAGTACATCTTAACTTCCTATGAAAATTAAAATTTAAATGTAAACATATAGAAATATTAAAAGAAAACTGATTACCTACTTCAATTATTTAAATTTCTGGCATGTTCACTGCCTCTTAAGCAACATTATCACTCAAAATTTAAGCAAATCAATGAAACATTTTGGCATACATATTGCCTTAGACAGACAAACACATAAAATATGTAAAATTATGAAAATCTTAAATACATTTTACATACACAAATTCAAAGAAAATAACACAGTTATTCATGATACATAAGCAGATAATTATATCTTAGCAGTCTTTTCTAAACCTGAAAGAAAATTTCACAAATCATGACAATTTCATTTTTACACACGTGGTTGTAACCGCTTTGGCTGGCTTTCTACACTTCCTTTCACAAGGGTAGAGGAGGGGAATTTGCTATGGTGTGCGTCCTTCACATTCACTCTAAATTACATGGGGAAAGGGGAGGGGTCACTGTGAGTTGTGTCCAAGTCACTCCACGCTTTCACACAGCTACCAGGCTGCCGTTATCTGGTTTGTCCTGTAGAACAAACAAAAAGAGTGCCTCAGACTCTGTTCACTTAATATCTAAGGGTGGGTCACAATGAAAAGGGGATATATACATTTTATCTTTAAATATGTTACTGGAACAAAATTAACAGAACTTTTTCATTTTTACTCTCACAGTTACTTAACTGTCATAAAATCGATAAACAAATGGCTCAAAACGCCATTATTCACGTAGTAGAGAAAATTTATGCTCAAGGCATACAATCAAAAATCCTATTTAATTTCAATTTATTATTTCTGGGCCGGAACACTGAACCAATGCTCGGTAGATTCCTGAGAAATCTGTATTTTATTTACTTAGCTGACTCATCTTTGATTGCCTTATTCTTACAGATAGTATGAGTATTTTTGATTAGTAGTTGTCTTCTCAGCTTCTTTGTACATGTGAGTAACGTGTGGTAATAGTACAGCTCTGAATGTTCAAAACACACTACGTTTCGAAATGGTTCAAATGGCTCTGAGCACTATGGGACTCAACTGCTGAGGTCATTAGCCCCCTAGAACTTAGAACTAGTTAAACCTAACTAACCTAAGGACATCACAAACATCCATGCCCCAGGCAGGATTCGAACCTGCGACCGTAGCGGTCTTGCGGTTCCAGACTGCAGCGCCTTTAGCCGCACGGCCACTTCGGCCGGCCACTACGTTTCGTTGACTACTAAATCCACTTATTGGTCCTCTGCTGCTGTGTCAGTTCCACATCTGCAATTATGCACTTCCTTACTTTGCTAGTGTATGAACTTATGTAATACTCACTCCATTAAAATTTAAAGCATAGGATAGCACATTTATTTCATATCTTTAGTGTATTGCAGCTGATCAGTTTGCTCACGTGGCAATCCATTTCCACTCGATTGGACGCTGAAACCACGGGTAGTCTCTCTCGACCTAACACTAAAGTGCATCAAGTAATTATGGACGAGCGTAATGCTAAATTCCTTAAACCTATAGGACACCATGAGCTGCTCTGTCTCATCTAACATAAGGGTACCTATGGTCGCATTCACGCCTCCAACTCATAACCTCTATACGTGTAGGTGTGTCCTGTCACACACTACACCAAATAACGGCCAGCTCGAACCTTATAAATATTTCAAGGACGTGTCCTTCACGTCTCAACCACAAACACTGTTCAATTCTATTACACTGCCATTCCTTGCTACACACGGTGAGTTCATTCTTACAACTTATCTGCATATTTTTCATAACATTAAGCAATCTCTTTTACTATTAATTAGTTAGCTCTACAGCATACAATAGGTTTCACTGCCACTTCAGATCCTGCTTGTACACGAAATCGTATATCTTTTTAAATTACTGTTGGTGGACCATTTCAAATAAAACAACACTTTGTACTTACAATATTACGAGGGTTCTATACATAATTGTTACTCAAATAAATTTGTATCTTAATTACGTCATACTTCTCTGTTGTTTATGTCACTGTAAGGTTTGTCACATTAGGTATTTTTTTCACTAATCGGTGGATAGAATGGTTACAGAACTCATGGCTTGATAGCCATGACGGAAAATTTTTGTATTGCAAAGAAGGAGTCGAAACTTTGGTGGATAGGAAAGATGAAGAATGAGTGAGCCCTGAAAAGGAAAGAAGATCTCACACAGCTGGGACTGCACCGCTGCCACACTGTGTAGAGTTTACAGAACAACCTCCTCCATACAGAGTTCATTAATTTATTATTGGCTTGATAACCATAACGGAAAAATTAATGTGTTGGAAAGAGGAGGTCGAAATTTTAGGTGGGTAGGAAAGTTCAAGAATGAGTGAGACCTGAAAAGGAAATTAGATCTCACACAGCTGGGACTGCACAGCTGCCACACTGTGTAGAGGTTACAGAACAACCTCCTCCCTACAGAATTCATTTACTACCTATGAACTTCTTTAGGTCGACCACGTTCCTGAGACCTAATAGCTTTTTACTCTTAGGGTACTCTAGCCTATATGCATTGGCATGTGGTTTTCCTATGATCCTGAAAGGTCCTTGGTATACGAACATGAATTTCTTTGATTCTGTATTTATTTTCTTTGATTTTTCCTTGGTTTTGACAAGGACTAACTGACCTATTTCAAAACTGGTGGGTACAGCTTTTGCGTCATGACGCTTCTTCCTTTCCAATTCTCTTTTTCTTATATTTGCCCTAGCATTTAACTTCTTCTCGTCTGTGCATATTTTCGTTAGAATAGGGAATTCTACCATATCTGCAATCACATTGTGCGGTTCTTGGCCAACATCAATTCGCAAGGCGCAAAACCAGTTGCATAATGCCTTAAGCTGTTAATTACATTCTCAAAATACT
Organism: Schistocerca serialis cubense; assembly: GCF_023864345.2. Taxonomy (NCBI): domain Eukaryota; kingdom Metazoa; phylum Arthropoda; class Insecta; order Orthoptera; family Acrididae; genus Schistocerca; species Schistocerca serialis. The sequence goes on along the minus strand of NC_064639.1, from coordinate 1,145,174,646 downwards.
TCATTTGGTCTGCCCAACTTGAGTGTTTCCGAGCACAATATGTCCTGCAAAGCCTATTCAATTCTCTCATAATACGTTCACTCAAGCCGGCCGCGGTGGTCTCGCGGTTCTAGTCGCGCAGTCCGGAACCGTGCGACTGCTACGGTCGCAGGTTCGAATCCTGCCTCGGGCATGGATGTGTGTGATGTCCTTTGGTTAGTTAGGTTTAAGTAGTTCTAAGTTCTAGGGGACTGATGACCACAGCAGTTGAGTCCCATAGTGCTCAGAGCCATTTGAACGTTCACTCATATTTCCTTGGGGGAAATACGCAGTTATTTTCAGATATTTCACTCTGGCCTTATCCAGACATTCTTTAAATCTATCAGAAGTAAATTGAGGCCCTTTGTCTGACAGCAAATTCTTCGGTACGCAAACGTTCATGAAGAAATCTTTTCCCAACTTTTCTACCAACGTTTTTGCATTTGCTCTTTTAATTGGGTATAGCTTAACATATTTACTAAATCCATCCACAACAGCAAAAACATGGGTGCACCCACCACTCGAAGCAGGAAGAGGGCCAAACAAATCACAAGCCAGTAATTCTAGCGTTTCAGTTGGCTCTACTGAATGCATATCCCCTTGTATTTTGGTGTTAGCAGAACGCACTTTACAAGATGCTAAACGCTTGGCAACACGGCGGTACATGTTGTCAAACAAAACCTTCTCCTTTAATTTGGCAATGCACTTCTTTGCACCGTAGTGCCCATACCTCAGGTGTACATAGTCGATTAGTAAGTCTACATGTTGTGAGGGAAAGCACAGCTTCCACTCAGAAACACCTACCTTTCTCCTACTAAACAGAATACCTTTATGCAGACGGTAGTATTGCGAAACCTTATGATAGTTCGCATCTCCCAAATAGCTCTTTACTAATTTCACCTGGTCATCTGCATTCTGCTCACGTTTTAAGTTCATAATCACCCTCTTTAATGCACCTTCTTCCTTTACTTCGTGCAACGCAAGCATTCGTATTTCACTTAGGTCTGTTGCTGTAATTCCCGCGTCATCACAGAGCTCCGCACTTCTAGATAACCCATCAGCTACCAAATTATCTTTCCCTTGAATATATCTGACCTCAAGGTCAAACTGCTGGAGATACGAAGACCATCTTACCAAACGAGCATTCCTCAACTTACAGGTCTTTAAAAAGGTCAACGCCTTATGGTCACTGTAAACAATTATCTTGTGACCTAATAGATACTGCTCAAATTTCTGTACCCCAAATACAATTGCCAATGCTTCCAGTTCTGAGATGCCATAATTTCTCTCTGCTGCCTGTAAAAATCGACTTGCGAAAGCTATAGTCTTGTGCACTTCTTGTTCGTTCTCTATTTCTACTTGGAATACCTCCACAGCTATACCATAGCCACTAGCATCAACAGACATACAGAATGGTTTTTCAAAATCAGGATGATGTAAAATAGGACTATTAATTAAAGATTGTTTAAGCACCTCGAACGCCTGTTGACATTCTGCTGTCCAAACCCAAGGGGTATTCTTTTTCAGCAGGAGGTGAAGACAGGGCGCATTAAAAGCCTGATCACTAACAAAACGCCTATAGAAGCCGAAAAGACCGAACATCGAACACAACTGCTTCTTGTTTCTGGGAGCCTCAAATTTTTCAATGACTGCTAGCTTGCCTGGGTCAGGCAGAATACCTTTTCCACTTATCATATATCCCAAGAAACCTATTTCCTCTTTAACGCACTCTGTCTTTTCAATCTTTAGTTTCATGCCACCTCTCTCAATAGCCTCTAACGCTTCCTCTAATAAAACTATGTGTTCTTCCGAGGTCGGAGTTGCTATTAACAGATCATCTACGTAGACTGTTATTTTATTAATTAAGGCTGGTCCTAAAACATGGTACATCACACGTACGAAGGCACAAACAGAGATATTAAGTCCGAAAGGTACCACACGGTATTGGTTACAAACTCCTTCGTACAAGAAAGCTGTGTACTTCCTTGAACTTTCCGCCAGTGGCAAATTCCAATATCCACACGTGATGTCCATAGAAGTTAAGAATTTTACTCCCCGGAATTTTTGCAATAACTCGTCCATGTTCTGCGGTCTATCACTTTCCCTAACCACTATTTCACTCAACCAACGAGCGTCCAAGACCAATCTGACACTCCCGTCTCTTTTTGGTACAACAACAAGAGGATTATTGTATTCACTGATCGCTTTTTCTATCACACCCCGCTCTAGCATTCTCTGTATCTCCTTTCGAACCGCCTCCTTCCTAGCTACATGTATTTGGTATGGCTTCCTGAAAAACACTTGGCCAGGTTTCACCTTTAATTGACATTCACAACCTTTGACCACGCCAGGTCGATTTGAAAATACCTTATGATGCCTTTTTAAAACCTGTCTCACTTCTTCTTTCTGATTAGCTGAAATTTTATCGATTTCCTGCAATTTAGCTTCTATTTTGTCCAAAATAATTGCTTCTTCTTCTTCTTCTGTGTTTAGCTTACTTTTACTAAGATTAACACCTTCGTCCCAATATCTCTTATTTTTCAGAACTCGTATAGGCAGCTCCCAAGTTTCATCATTAGTTACTACATGTTTATCAATAAAAGGTACCGTAATTACTCCGGTTATCGGCAACACCATTTTTAACTGGCTTCTTTGAAAGTCAACAACACTGATATTTTGACAAGAGATCTATGCCAATTAAAACCTCAATACTGAGATTATTTACAATTATGCATGGATGATCAATTACATTACCATTTATATCAAAGGGCGGCAAAGCTTCTTGCTTTACCGTTTTTGACACCTTGCCAGTAGCACAAATTATTCTTAGTCCTGATACCCTCATTACTGTAAGCTTGTCTTTACCAGGTAATGCATCAAAGAAGGACTGAGATATCGCACTCACCTCACTTCCACTGTCTAAGAGACAACGTACATTGATACCCAACATATTCACTATTATTATAGGGTGGCTTATTCTAGTTTGTACAGGTGGTTCCTCAAACTCATCCAACAGTTCCTTTTGGATTTGTCTCCAACTAAAGTGATCGACATCTGTCTTCATTACATTTAGATCAAAGTGTGTAGGGGTTTCCTCAATTACATTTCCAGCTGCCTTTTCCAGTCGGTCTATTAATTTTAAATCGAAACAATGCACGACTTCATTACGTTTAGTTTGCTGAACATGACCCAAATTACTGTAGTCTGAACGATTCTGCGCCTCCAGACCGGGAATAACACTAGTTAGAGCTGAACCACTTTCACTATTATCGTCGGGTTCCTTCTCAAGTGACAACTGATCACAGCTACTGGGTTCATCGACCCCCAACAGGCTATTATCTACATTCTCACTTACCTCCTGTCCTAAATCTATTAGTACAGTATCAACATCCTGCACAGGCACTTTAGATATGAGCACATCATCCTCATCGTAAATATAAGCATGAATTTCTTCTGCTTCTTCACCTGACAAAACAATATTTTGTAGCTCTTCCCTAGCGTTACACTTCTCTTTCTCTTCCCTCTTAGAAAGCGTCTCTAACATGGTATCTATCACATACTGTGAGTGATCTAATATTTCTGCTCTATCCTTAGATGCTACCGACCCCTCATCCTCATTTTCAGTTTGAGTATTCTGATCTGTCTTACCAATTACCGTAACTACTGGCTTAGGAAAAATAACAGCCTGGTGAGCGCCAGTGTCCTCATAGACGGGAACTAGTTTTCCTGCCTCGGCCTACTATTGTTTCCTTTATTTCCATTATAGTTAACTGGCACAGCATTGCTTTCCGCACTGTTGTTTACCTGCTTAATTTTGTTCGGAACAAAATTATTATCATTTGGATGCCATTGTTGGTTCTGATAATTATTTCTCCAATTCCTACCACTCTTAGGATGGCGAACACCTACTGTTCTGATGTTTACATTGCCATTCTGCTCGTTCTTAAAATTACTACTAGAGTTATTATCATTTTTGTTATTACGTGCTTGCTCTTAGTTGGCAGCAACACGCTTTACACGTTCCAAATATTCAATGAAACGATCCAGATTGTCTCTAGGGGCAGATATAATTCTAGTTTGCCAATACCAAGGCAGTTTGGCTTCAAGACCTAGTATTATCATAACGGTTTTAGCGTTTCGGCCAAATGTGACAAACGTGAGATCCATGACCTGGCAAACTCTTTAATAGATTCCTTGCCTACATTGAAGCGTTTTTCACTCCAAAATTCTCTCAACACTTCATTTTGCTTATTGCTAGACCAATACTCAATAATGAAAGCTGTTTTAAATTCCGCTAATGTTTTACACTTCAACATAACATCAGCTGACCAACGCATGGCGTCACCTGCTAAATGGCTTCCAATTAATGAGATTTTCTGCCGTTCAGACCACGTTGGTGGAATCACATCTTCAAAATAGTTCCAGAAATCTAGCGGGTGGATATTTTTATCTGGATCGAACCGCAAGAACTGCCGACACCCGATAAAAGCGGCGTTTGCAGCTACAACTTGATGCATACTACCATTACCAGAAGTTACTGAAGCTACTTTACTCTCAATGTTAGCAATGTTAGTACTAATATTTTCTACTCTCATTTCAACATTATCTACTCTTTGCACAATATGAGTAGTATCAGTTTTGATTGCATCTACTTCTGTTTGACATATGTTTACTTCTATATTAACATCTTTAAACCATATCTGAGCATAATTCAGGTTCCGCCTCGATCTTTTCTGTTAACTTGTGCTCAGCTTCGCATTTCTCATTTGGAAGCCTTTGCGAACCTCAGCAACTTCGTATTTTACTGTTTTATACATTTCAGAAAATTGTTGAGCAACCTTTTTCTTAATATCCTGATTGTAATCAATTTTATAATTCAAACTGTCCAGATCCTCTATCAACTTATTGCAACCAGCCTTGAAGGTATTGTCCATTACCTCCAATCGTTTATTAAAATTAGTTTGGCAGGCCACAATCTCATACTTTAATTCAGCATTACTGGCTGAAAATTTTGCATTACATGCAGCTATTGCTTGTAATATAACATTTAAATCAATAGCCCCAGTATCCTTGGGTTGGTCACTAGCTGGTTTTTTATCACACTCAGGTGACGAAAAACTAGCTCCAACACCAGAATCATCAAAACTAAATGAAACATCTGATTGATCAGTCATATCTAACTTATCCTTTTTAAATTCTACCACCTCTGATGACTGTTTCGTTTTTAACTCATCAGATAAACTATCATCCAATAAATCAACAATTTCTAATTTCTGCTTTACTACAGGAGTCACTATTATTGAATCATTACCCCTTTTCACACTACTGTCAGGAGACAATACTTCATATTTCACATTAACATTACTATTTTCATGCATATTTACACTTGAACCATTGTCTGGATTTACAGTTCCCTCAACAGACATAGGTTCTGATTTAAGTTTAACCTCGGTTTCTTCTGGCAGTTCCATCGCCGACAGTCTTTTAGTGCAGGTTAGTAACAATTTTAACAGATTTTCACTTAACTTAGTTCTTTCTGCACAACGTATGGGGTTGCCGGCGCGGCGTACCAGGATTACTGATGCGACGCGGCGCGTTGAACCGGAGACAGTACTTCGACGGCTACTGTGTGTTTGTGTGGCCCACAACTGCAGGCGCGGCTCCGATCGCTCCGACGGATGACCGCGGTGCGGCGAGACTGGCTTCTCGCGCTGCCGGCAGCGCCGCTAGACTCAGTGCCAGCTCCGTCAATCCAGATGCGTTGTTAATCCAATTGCGTCGTTCACATGCACACGTAACACTATCACTGTTCTATTACTCAGTTGCGTGTCGCATTTCACTCCCTAATCCGAATATTTAAAAATCAATTTCACTTTTACTCAGTTTCTTTCCCGGCCGATGCACCATATGTGGGGCGGCGGGCGAAATATTTGTTATTAAATGTAATGTAGAATGTAGAAAAGATGCATTTCCTGGCCGATGCACATATGTGGGGTGGCGAGTGGAGTTAATTGATATTATTAAATGCAGATTATAATGTAGAAAAGATACATTTCCCGGCCGATTAGCAACATATGTGGGGCGGCGGGTGGAGTAATTGTTATATAAAATGCTCCTATTATTTATTTAATGCTGTTGTTTGCCGCTCTCAACACTGGCTCTCTAACTACAATATTGGCAACCAGAAAGTTATTAGCAAAACGTGAAGCCTGTAATTAGAATTCCTAGTGCCCACTTCATCTGAGAAATACACTTATAGCTACAGCTTATAGCTCTGAGGAATTAGGAGATTGCCTGGGATTCATAATCAAAAATGATTCTCTCTAAAATGTTCACTATATTCTGAAAGTCACAGACCAAAAAAGAATCCACACAATCCAACTACCAGAGCAGTTCAGAGTCTAACGCGCTGATGCAACTATAACTGTTCAAATTAAAGGTTTAAGTGAATGCTCTCCACAATTTGATGATAATGTTCATCAAACGCCACGCTAAATAATGGTAGAATGTCTGTCCCGTGGCGGCACGTGAAAATACGACATACGCAAACTAAAGATAGATCATTAAAGTCATCCCAGAATTAACACTTCACTCGAAAACGATTTCATGGTTACGCGTATCCCGAGTAACTTATTACGGCATCCGAGGCTGTTTATAGCAATGATACCGACGCGACGCTACTCCCGGCTCAGATGGTGTGCTAATCAGCGTCTGGAGAGAACTGGGGACCTTGTTCCTCGTGCAGCGTTCTTATACGGGGTGAGTCACCTAACATTAACGGGTGGATATATTTCGTAAACCGCATCAAATACTGACGAATCGATTCCACAGACCGAACGTGAGGAGACGGGCTAGTGTAATAGGTTAATACAAACCATGCAAAAATGCACGGAAGTACGTTTTTTGACACAAACCTACATTTTTTAAATGGGACCCCATTAGTTTTGTTAGCACATCTGAACATATAAACAAATGCGTAATCAGTGCCATTTGTTGCATTGTAAAATGTTAATTACATCCGGAGATATTGTAACTAAAGTTCACGCTTGAGTACCACTCCTCCGGTGTTCGATCGTGTGTATCGGAGAGCACCGAATTACGTAGGGATCAAAAGGGAACGGTGATGGACATTAGGTACAGAAGAGACTGGAACAGCACATTACGTCCCCATGCTAACACCTTTTTATTGGTCTCTTTCACTGATGCACATGTTCATTACCATGAGGGGTGAGGTACACGTACACACGTGGTTTCCATTTTCAATTACGGAGTGGAGTAGAGTGTGTCCCGACATATCACCCCAATAGATGTTCAATGTGGTGGCCATCATTTGCTACACACAATTGCCATCTCTGGCGTAATGAATGTCGTACACGCCACAGTACATCTGATGTAATATCGCCGCAGGCTGCCACAATACGTTGTTTCATATACTCTGGGGTTGTAGGCACATCACGGTACACATTCTCCTTTAACGTTTGGGTTCATGGCAACAGCAGCTAACACACCAACTGCACCCGCTTCTCCTGTGACGGGCCTGTCACGGACCCGTTTGCGTGCTACGACCATACCTGTTGCATACAGTTGGCGGTAGATGTTTTGGAATGTGCAGCACGTTGGATGCTCTCTGTCCGGGTACCGTTCTGCACACACCCTGCAGGCTTCAGCTGCATTTCGTCGACACTCGCCATAGATGCATATCATCTCCGCCTTTTCAGAGTTCGAATACACCATGGTCACAGTTCCTACAACACTACATTATCACAGACGTCTGGTAACACAGTGTACTACACTTGGTCTGCGTGTGGAGACGAATGCAGAATAACAATAGCAGCAAGCGCTACATGCGGACACTGCGACAGCTAGACCAAACCACAACAGTGCACTACAGCCACACTCGTAAACACGGTCGTCACCGTAAACGTGTCCCTGCAGATGCTGCTCGCCGACCGTGGCCCGTGTTTGTTACAACACGCAACTGAACGTCGGAGGTTTCAAGCATCAACTTTAGGTTACAGAATCTCCGGATGTAATTAACATTTTACAATGCAACAAACGGCACTGATTACGTATTTGCTTATATGTTCACATGTGCTAACAAAACTAACGTGGTTCCATTTAAAAAAAACGTAGGTTTGTGTTAAAAAACATACTTCCGTGCATTTTTGTATGGTTTGTATTAAGCAATTACACTAACCCCTCTCCTCAAGTCCGGTCTATGGAATCGGTTCGTCAGTATTTGATGTAGTTTACGAAATATATCCAGCGGTAACGTTAGGTGACTCACCCTGTATATAAAGCCGCGGTACGGACGGCTAAGGGAACGCCTGATCAAATCCGCTCTCCCGACTAGCCGCTGGGCTAGTAATGCACCACTTTAAGTTATCGAATAAATCATTGCTTCCTTTGCTGATGGCCGATGAAGCTCTCAATTTAAATATGCAATTAGCACACAGGTAAGTATTCATAATAAAAGTCTGACGTGGCTAAGTCAAATATTTTGGGCGAGAGAATTAATTTAATTACACTACACGCAGTAGACGAGCTCTGAACTTGTCCTTTGGTGAACGCTATCGCTATAGTTTTATAGTTATTCATTTGAAACTTCTCACATCTTTATGATTATAGCGGGTCTCTCTTCTACTTAAATTTAAACATCCTAGCTTTATTTATTCGCCTACTTAATCTATCTTGCTTCCCTAATTTTTAAGACAAAAACCAGAAAATCGTGAATTTCAACTAAAATTTTAATTTGCGAGATCCAGAATACTGTTTCTACTAAATTATTATGAAAAAGGAATCTAAATATAAATTTTTAAGTTTCTAGTTCTTTTCTGTTGCGCCAATGGTTTTTACAGAGTTTTTCGAAGAGTGACGACAGCATAGATGACGTCGAGAACTTTGGAGACTCCATACATGATTCTACCGTAATGACAGATCCAACACATGTAGGTGGAGGAAATTTTATCTTTGGTAAATTTCGAGGAGAAAAAAGGAAATCATACAGATACAGATACGCCTGCACTATAGAAAAAATGCTGGAAAACGATGTGGAAGTTGCGTGACTAAAAGTCTGTACACAAGTACAAAGTATTTTTTAAGTTAAAATATTTCTTGTATTAATAAGTATAACGTGATTGGGAAATTACAAATTCCTTATGTTGCTACTGAAGTGCGAAATATGAAACGGAATCTACTTTGTTTTTAGCGACCTTGTCGATGTTTTTGAAAAATATAAGATAATGATTCTCTTTTGTGCTTATCTTATTTTCGTATTAGTGTCAACATATTCAATATTATTGTAAATAAATCGAAATAATCAGCAAACAATTGCAGTAAAGAAATTTAATTTCTTAAACGGTTTCGAGCACTTAGTGCCCTTCTTCAGAAGCCAGTACAGGAAAATAGACGACAAATGAGTAGGAGTTCGATAAGAATATTAAAATTAAGGATGAGAAGTTTAAAATATTTCAAGAAATTGTGTGTTAAAGATATTAAATATTTATTCTATCCGATTATTTGCAGGTGTCAGCAATAAGATGAAAACAGCATATTGTCATGGTCCTCAAAAATGTTAGAGGAATAAGTAATACAACAACGAATCCATTAACACAATGTGAACTTTGACGTGGTACAAAAATGGTATAAAGAAGAGAAATAACAAGTGCAGACATAATGCCGGAACTGGAGCTATTCAGCTAATGCCATCCATATCTTGAAATTGGTTTCTGGATGGGGATAAAAGTACGATAAAATACTAAAACCAAACGGTACAAAGCTATAGTTGTTATAAGCCATAAACAAAAATGAAAGCGCACATAAGCAGCGTAATAAGTACAGTAATATGAAAACCTAATGATGAATCAATTGAGTTAACATCAACAACAAGAGTGCAATGTACGGGACTTTAAGGAACTAGTCTTAAAACAGCTGTAGTGAAGTCAGTAGTATGCTAGTAGACAATCTGTCAACGAAAGTGAGAGGTGAATAATGAGGCTGGAACCTGTGACTGGAGTAAGTGAAGAGAAAATTCTCAATCATTGGCTAGTATTAAGTATTGGAAAGTGACTATAGAGGAAAAGGAGCGTGAGCACAATTACTGTTTATTATAATTAAACAATTAGTACTGGTATATATGCAGGTCGCAATTACGTTTCGTGAAAGAATTTTAAAAAAGTTGTTCAAATGGCTCTGAACACTATGGGACTTAACATCTGAGGTCATCAGTCCTCTAGAACTTACAAGTACTTAAACCTAACTAACCTAAGGACATCACACACATTCATGCCCGAGGCAGGATTCGAACCTGCGACCGTAGCTGTCGCGCGGTTCCAGACTGAAGCGCCTAGAACCAAATTTTTTTTAATCTCATTTTGTTCGTTTTCGTTCGTTGCATGTGCTCGGGACGGATGTCGCAAGACACCAGTTTCAGTTCGTCGTTGATCCATTAACCCAGTTTATTTTTATTATTATTACTACAGAGAGCAGCTACCCCTCTGACCGAACATGCTGAGCTACGGTGCCGGCTAACCGCTCGGCCACACCGGTCGGCTGAAAGAATTATATCTAGCGGCTTGTATACCAGTTGTATGATACTTTGAGTTTCAAACATGTCGCTGAACTAGTGCAGAAATGTCAACAGCGCGGCAGCATAAAAATATGGCTTCGCAAACAGCGGGAAAAATGCATCTAGGGGCGAAAAGCAATAACTGAATTAAACGGAGAAACAGTTCCTAGTTAGTAGCTAAAACGAAGGCTCAAAATAACTGCTTCTGACACAGTGGAATAACTAGTCCAGAAATGTATACGAAGTCCTAAGTATGCTTTGTGAAGTAATTAAAACTAGCGACATTCGGGTAAGATGCATGAAATACGTCTACTGATTTGACTGCATAACCGTGAACGACTGAAAGTGTTGTTAGCCGTAAACATTACATGTAACGATAGAGCAGAGAAGGAAAGAAGTGTCTATAGGTCACTGTTTGCATAGAGCTCATCATCTTTAGGAATAATAACTCACAACCTGTAGACTATAAATAGTTCAGTATCTGCAATAATAAAAGGTTAACTACATGGGAGGGAATATAAGCGGATGACAACTTAGAACTTAAATACTTCACTACTTAGCCGGCCGGTGTGGCCGTGCGGTTCTAGGCGCTTCAGTCTGGAACCGTGTGACCGCTACGGTCGCAGATTCGAATCCTGCCTCGGGCATGGATGTCTGTGATGTCCTTAGGTTAGTTAGGTTTAAGTAGTCCTAACTTCTAGGGGACTGATGACCACAGATGTTAAGTCCTATAGTGCTCAGAGCCACTTCACTACTTAGAACTATAGGTACCTAACAGCCTGTAACTATGGATGACCAACTTACTAAAATTCTGTGTCAAAGAGTTAAAAACCTAACTACATGTAACAAATGTATCAGCAGTAAAAGGTGTAGTTCAAGCAGTGAGCAGCTGTTTGAATGTGGCTATATGTACCTAAATAAGTGCAACAGTGTATGGCCAAGCTATAATGTATAAAGTACTACTGAACATTTACTGGATATAAATAACAAATTAGTGACCCATCTGAGAATAGTCACTTACTGCAAATTATTTAAACTAGCGTACTGATCGCAACGTACCGGCTGCAGTTTACTGAAAATAACTGCAAACAATTAGCTGTAGAAGTGACTGTAACTTACCAAATAATAGTATTCTTCCCATGAAATTTAACAGGTTTACAAAATTAAGTATCTACACCTAGGAAATCCAGTTATATACCAGAGACTGATTGTACGGTACTGCATTCGTAATGGCTCACTAACAAGAAAAATGGAGAGAGGGCCAATGTACAGGATGGTCGGATATTCCCGTTACAGACTTCTAGGATTTGTAGAGGGGAGTGAGTACGTAATATTTTGAATGGGAGCACATGTCCGGAAACGTCATCCAACGATACTACAGAGCGTCAAAGTTATAGACGCGGGTGTCTGTAAATGAACGTAGACATGGGGTGATTCCGTGATGATGTTAGAGACTTTCTAGGGTGATGGAGAACGATAAATGTATTAATTTGAAGTAAGGATGCTGGTACCGGAAACGAACGAGTCGAAAGTCATAAACGAAAACCGTTATGATATCTCTGACGGTTGAATACATGTACCGGTTCTTGTGTTGCGAAGAGTGTGGAGTTGGGAACTTTCAGTGGTCACAGTGTGGACAAAAACGAGAAAAAAATGTCCAATAAACGTGGACTCTAAAGTGCGTACCTTAACAGCTATGAACACTTGCTCAGTAGAGGAGATGTATTTCACATTAGCGAATATGAACGAATGGTCATAGCTGTTAAGGTACGCACTTTAGACCCCACGTTTATTGGACTTTTTCTTCGCTTTTGTCCACACTACCACCATGTAATGTTACCAACGCTACACTCTTCGCAACACAAGAACCGGTACATGTATTCAACCGTCAGAGATATCATAACGGTTTTCGTTTATGATTTTCGACTCGTTCGTTTCCGGTACCAGGATCCTTACTTCAAATTAATGCATTTATCGTTCTCCATCATCCTAGAAAGTCTCTAACATCATCACGGAATCAGCCCGTGTATACGTTCATTTACAGACACCCGCGTCTACAACTTTGACGCTCTGTAGTCTCGTTGGATGACGTTTCTGGACGTGAGTTCCTGTTCAAAATACGATGTACTCACTCCCCTCTACAATTCCTAGAAGTCTGGAACGGGAATTTCCGACCACCCTGTATATAAATTTCATGGGTAGAATGTGTCACTTGGTAAGCTACAGCCACTACTACAGTTACTTGTTTGCAATTAACCATATTTACAGGGTGTTACAAAAAGGTACGGCCAAACTTTCAGGAAACATTCCTGACACACAAAGAAAGAAAATATGTTATGTGGACATGTGTCCTCCGTTAGCGAGGATACATGCATCCACGCTCCGTCGCATGGAATCCCTGATGCGATGATGCATTCCTGGAGAATGGCGTATTGTATCACAGCCGTCCACAATACGAGCACAAAGAGTCTCTACATTTGGTACCGGGGTTGCGTAGACAAGAGATTTCAAATGCCCCCATAAATGAAAGTCAAGAGGGTTGAGGTCAGGAGAGCGTGGAGGCCATGGAATTGGTCCGACTCTACCAGTCCATCGGTCACCGAGTCTGTTGTTGAGAAGCGTGCGAACACTTCGACTGAAATGTGCAGGAGCTCCATCGTTCATGAACCACATACTGTGTCGTACTTCTAAAGGCACATGTTCTAGCAGCACAGGTAGAGTATCCCGTATGAAATCATGATAACGTGCTCCATTGAGCAGGTGGACGAAACTAAAATGAGCTCTAACATGGAAATTAAGCGTTTCCGGACACATGTCCACATAACATCTTTTCTTTATATGTGTGTGAGCAATGTTTTCTGGAAGTTTGGCCGTACCTTTCTGTAACACAGTCCAAAAATGGTGTAATATAAACAGTCGTTTAGAACAGCTTAAACTCTCCAATGTTTACAACTTTTTTTTCAGTCATTCTTATTCTTCCAAAAATACAGTCTATTTTTGTGATTTTTTTATCAGATTTGGGTCACTTTACGCTACTTCTACGTGTTTTAATCTGACAGTAGCGTTCCTATTCCTAAGCAGCACAGTGACTGCGAATTTCCGCCGTGACGTAGGAGCAGCCGGCGCGTGGTGCTGTCCTGCGAGTGACGTCAGAGGCGGTGGACCAGTGGGGCGCGGCGCAGAGCGGAGACCATGAGGTCCAAGTTGCGGCGCCGTTAGGGAAATGACGCGTGGCCACGCGCAGATTGCGCCCCGCCAACTTGTAATAGCCGCTCCATCAGGGGCGCACGCCGCGGCCACTTCGCTCCAGCCGAATGCCACCTGCAAAACGAGCTCCTTGTTGCCAGACCTCCTGTTGCGGTGGCTGTCAGCACACAAAGGACAGCGACTTTACACTTACACCGAAAACTTGCACCCCTTACGTTCTTCTGCGATAAAATGACTCATCATAATAGTAGTACTGGATGAAGTAAATACATTCCTGGCCATTAAAATTTCTTCGGCAGGTGGTGCGGCAAACATCGAATTTATAATTATTGTGCGTGTACAGTAAAATATGAAGAATACATACAATTTAGTACAGCTGCCTTTGACTCTGAAAGTAACAACGTGGCTGGGCACTGAATCGAACTGAGCATGGGTGACAGATATGGGCAATGACGTATTGCAGAATACGATGCACGCAATAAATTCATACACGATCCAACGAAAACAAAACCGTAAATCTAAAAACGTAATTCCTCTTATATTTTTCACTAACCGAATTCATATATATAGTACTGGCCATTAAAATTGCTACACCACGAAGGTGACGTGCTACAGACGCGAAATTTAACCGATAGGAAAAAGATGCTGTGATATGCAAATGATTAGCTTTTCAGAGCATTCACACAAGGTTGGCGCCGGTGGCGACATTTACAACACGCTGACATGAGAAAAGTTTCCAACCGATTTCTCATACACAAACAGCAGTTGACCGGCGTTGCCTGGTGAAACGTTGTTGTGACGCCTCGTATAAGGAGGAGACATGCGTACCATCACGTTCCCGACTTTGATAAACGTCGGATTGTAGCCTATCGCGATTGCAGTTTATCGTATCGCGACATTGCTGCTCGCGTTGGTCGAGATCCAATGACTGTTAGCACAATATGGAATCCGTGAGTTCAGGAGAGTGATACGGAACGCTGTGCTGGATCCCAACGGCCTCGTATCACTAGCAGTCTAGATGACAAGCATCTTATCCGAATGCCTGTAACGGATCGTGCAGCCTCGTCTCGATCCCTGAGTCAACAGATGGGGACGTTTGCAAGACAACAACCATCTGCACGAACAGTTCGACGACGCTTGCAGCAGCATAGACTATCAGCTCGGAGACCATGGCTGCGGATGCCCTTGACGCTGCATCAAAGACAGGAGCGCCGGCGATGGTGTACTCAACGAGGAACCTGGATGCACGAATGGCAAAACGTCATTTTTTAGGGTTAATCCAGGTTGTGTTTACAGCATCATGATGGTCGCATCCGTGTTTGGCGACATCGCGGTGAACGCACATTGGAAGCGTGTATTCGTCATCGCCAAACTGGCGTATCACCCGGCGTGATGGTATGGGGTGCCATTGGTTACACGTCTCGGTCACCTCTAGTCCGCACTGACGGCACTCTGAACAGTGGAGAACGTGAGGATAAGTAATGTCACCAATTTCTTTTATGCGAAGACTCTTAAGGCTTCTTAAATAAAACAAACTTTGTTATCATTCTGCGCCTTTATACTTCATGTCTACATATTTATTTCTCAACAGAGTCACCCTTTCGACGAACACATGCCTACAACCCGAAAGCAGTTTGTTGATAGCGTCCTTGTAGAATGTTTGACATTATTGACGGCATCACATCCTCGCCTCTCGTTGCACCGCTTCATCTCTGTAACAGTGAAGTTCTCGAAGGTGTTCTTTAGATTCAGAAAACAGATGAAAGGCTGATGTCGCCAGGTCGGAACTGAATGGAGAAAGACCGGTAACACTGAACCCAAATCGTCAGATTGGTGCAGATGACGCATCACTCGTGCGTCGTCTGGTGTTTCCATGCTGAAGCAGGAGGTGCTCCATGTGTGGACGAACTGTTCGGATTCGTAACTCTATTACAAGTCACTTTTTCTGATGCGCCGGCATGGTTACTTTACCCACGGCCATATTACACGCTACAATTCGGAGCCATCTAGCGGCAGAGTGCTGCATATACGTATGAATAACTAAAATGTAAAATGTTAGCAACGTTTTTATGTATGTAACTACAGACAACACAAGCCGTGTACTTCCTTCCTGATGGAATGACTGGAACTGATCGGCTGTCAGACCACCTCCGTCTAATAGGTGCTGATCATGCTTGGTTGTTTACGTGTTTGGCCGACGTTAGTGACGTCTCTGAATAGTCAAAGGGACTGCGTCGGTGATACAATACCCACAGTCAACGTCTATCGTTCAGGAGTTCTGGCAACCGGGGTGATGGAAAACTTTTTTGATGTGTGTATGACATTTATTCTGTATTTCACTCTTCTACGTGAAGCATCTTTTTCCAGTTCGTTCACCAGTATTGATAGTCATTTGTATTAAAAAACTGAAATAAGTCTAGGAGGAAATATCGACAACCCTCGATGACAAGACATTCCGTACCACATGGGCCTCAGCTTCGGTAAATCCAGATTAAATTCAACGAGCCGTATTGACTATCTGCGATCGCTTCATAACGTTCGTCAGCGTTCAATTTCAACGTTTAGTGCAATTCTTATACCAGTAATTATACTTTGTTTCCATAGTTATTTCGTTGTATACGAAGCATAAGGCAGTAACACAGTGACACCGGCACACTACGCATGATTCTTACTCATTAATTTTTATGCAATATTTGGCTTAATACAGTCATACTGTTAAAACTTTTTATAAGTGGTGTGGTAATTCACAGAACAAAGATCTATTTGCACATTTTTTATTGTCTGCTTCCGTGCTGAATCGACATCTCCTAGACTAAAATTGGAAATTTGTGGTAAGATCCAGTGGGATCAAACTGTTGAAGTCATCGGTCCCTAAACTTATACACTACTTAATATAACTTAAACTAATTTACGCCAAGGACAACACACACATCCTTGCCCGAGGGAGGACTCGAACCTCCGACGGAGGGAGCCGCGTGAACCGTGCAAGGGGCTCAAGAGCGTGTGTCTACCCCACGCGGCTCCTAGTCTTATCTGCCCTATATAAATATTAGTTTTCAGATAGACAACTCGTGTTCTTCACAGAAAAATTTTAAGGAAATAATGGTAGAAGGAGGAAAACACATGCCACTGGCACTTTTTTTTTTTTCATGGAAACTGTAGCCGTTTTTGGGATGTAGAAATTTCCGAGTTCTTTCGATGACTGAAATCATTCCGAACCTTAGTGTCAGAATCAAAACTGGAAAAATGAGTTTGCACTGACGTGACAAAAATCATGCGGTACCTTCTAATATCTTGTCGGACCTGCTTCCTCATCGTAGGGCAGCAATCGAAAGCGCGTCATTTTAAATCCTTTGCAGAAATATTAAGCCCTAGTGCCTCTAGAGCCATCCATAATTGCGAATGTGTTGCCGTTGCAAGATTTTGCTCATGAACTGACCTCTCGATTATGTCCGGTAACTGTGCTTCGTCGACGACTTAGGTCCATGGCTTCGCGGGCACTGTGTCACACTCTAACCCTACCATCAATTCTTATCAACTGAAATCGGGACTCGTCTGAGGAGACCACGATTTTTAGTCCTTATAGGGCGCAGGAGACTCGTTGCAGAGGTATCGCGCTGTTAGCAAAGCCACTCGCGTCAGTCGTCTGCTGATAGAACTCATAAACGACAGATTTAGTCGCACCGTCGTTACGAATACGTTCGTTGCACGTCCCACATTGATGTCAGCAGCTACTTCCCGCAGTGTAGCTTGTCTGTTGACACTGGCAACTTTATACAAACGCCGCTGCTCTCGGTAGTTACGCGAACGCCGTCGACCGTTATGTGGTCCTTGGTGGGTAGCAATGGCTAAAATTTTGTATTCATTAAACACTGTGGATCTGGGAATACTTAATTCTCTAATGATTTCCGAAATGGAATGTCCCAAACGTCTACCTCCAAGAACCATTCCGTGTACGGAGTCTGTTAATTCTCGTCGTGCGACCATATGTACGCCGGAAAGCTTTTGGCATGACTCACCTGAGTACAAATAACTGCCCTTTTGTACCTTGTGTACACCATACTACCTCCTTCTGTATATGTGCATATCGCTATTTTATGACTCGTTTGCCCCTTTGTGTAGACTCTTTCCTACGATACTTACCAAAATTGGTCCATGGTATACTTCTTTTTATTGTAATTCGGGTCGTAATAAGAGCGTTTGACATCTCTAAACGGTGGATAAGCACTTCACCGCTTAGCCAAGGTTCAGAATTAATGGCGGCAGCAAGCAATGCGTATTTCTCATATACGCAGCAAAGGGGCAGCTTTAATAACATGATTTTAATAACACGCCCGCCGAGCAACATGGAGCGGCGAGCTGAAGAGAACAAGTTGGGGAGGATGCGGTAGTGTAGGTGGGCCATGGAGGGGTATTGTGGGGGCGGTATAAGAGTTGCTCGGTGATTGTGCATTATGGTAATGCGCAGCAGCATCGACCAACTGGCCACTCTTCGCCATCTGGGGCATGAAGAGAGAGAGAGAGAAATGAAAGAGTGGGTTGGTGAATGGTGAGGGAGGAGGAAGTGGAGCGGAAAGAGAGAGGCGGAGACAGAGAGGAATGGAGAGCCGAACTGACGGCTAGTGAATCACAATAGAAAACGGCAGCGGCAGCTTCAGTCGCAGAGGTACAACGAGATATGACTGCGCCGCTTAAAGTAGATGAGTCACACAAAACAGGCACCAACCAAACGAGAGACACAACTCATAAAATACTGCCGTAGCTGTCTCTCAATTAAAATGTCCTCCCCTGTTCTGGAATTAAATAATGCGTGCACGAGTACAGAATGTGACGCAGCGACGACGACATACGGAAGTTCGTGTCTGTGTGCGTGTGGTGCACGGATAACCAAAGTGGTTACGGCGCCCGCTCGCGTAAAGTGGGAAATTCGGGTTCGAGTCCTGATTCGGTCATTCCCTTAAACAACTGATGGTTCTTCCTGTTCGTAACTGCGAATACATTCACTCTTTCAAGATCCAGTTTCACTGTCACTTGTCTGATGCAATTACATACAGCTCAGCTAGTATTTTGAAACAATATTCCTATAAATTGCACAATATATTAATAAAATGGTACCTTGCAGATTCCCTTTCCGTTTATTTATTATTACTGTGACTAGTTCTTAAGCAATAGTACTAGCGGCGATAATAAGAAGAAAATGACTTATTGATACGTAACCAACACGGATTCAGAAAATATCGTTCTTGTGCAACACAGCCAGCTCTTTATTCCCGCGAAGTAATGAGTGCTGTCGACAAGGGATCTCAGATCGATTCCATATTCCTAGATTTCCAGAAGGCTTTTGATACCGTTCCTCACAAGCGACTACTAATAAAATTGCGTGCTTATGGGGGGATCGTCTCAGTTGTGTGACTGGATTCGTGATTTCCTCTCAGAGCGGTCACAGTTCATAGTGATAGACGGTAAATCATCGAGTAGAACAGATGTGATATCTGGCGTTCCGCAAGTTAGTGTCATATGCCCTCTGCTGTTTCTGATTTACATAAATGGTCTAGGTGATAATCTGAGCAGCCCCCTCAGACTGTTAGCAGATGGCGGGAAAGAGTAACAAGAAGGAGGTGGCTGATGATGGGATACGTGTTAAGACATCAGAGAATGAATTCCATTATCGCTTCCTTCACCCCTCCCCCCCCCCCCCCCCCCCAAAAAAAAAAAAAAAAGACACATAAAAATGAACCACTTTTCATTTCTGAATGATTTACAACGAGTCAAGGTTACTAATGGAACAACAACCGGAGAATTGAACCATGTGTTCATTTTCTTGCAGGCGGTGTGATAGTCACCAAAATGAAATCAGTAGTATTAAGTAAAATCGGGTCAGAGGCTACCAAATGATATCGTCTATTTGCTGTACATCAATGACAGAACGGTGTTCAAAATACCAGCTAAATTTATGTGTGAATGTAATGAGTTTGTGTAAACAAATTCGTGTGATTCCACCGCGGCATTGACAAGTACATTTAAATGCTCTAAGTCAAACGCTAGAGTAATCTGACAAATGCACAGATTTAAAAATCAATTAATACGACATAAAGAAGAGATATTTTTTCTCAAAACCTACCTGCGGAGCCGAAAAATATATTCACTCTTTAATAGTCCACATATTTGGAAAAAATTAAATTAACAGCAGATTATTGAGCGGGAGCTCACAAGAAATGGCGGAAGCAACTGAATGCTATCAATAGAAGACAGAGCTGTAATAATGGTTGAATGAGGATATAAATTTAATCTGTATATGTCATAGAAGTTCAAGTAAAGAGCATAAAAGGGAAAATTTGGAGGTGTAGTTAGTTGCATCTTTTGTTCCCTGTTTCTAATAGGTGCGCGGACTGTTACTGAAATTTATTCTTTTCAGCCGAATACCGCAAGCTGTAAATTTGACACAGGAGTTCGTAGCTGGGAATGCCTACGATGTAATTAATATATGCTTCTCATATTCGCCTGACAAAGGAGTGAAACCACTCTATAACGTTGACCATTATCGACACTGTATCACACGTAAGTAACATGAATTTACAGTGTCACACGTGCCGTCCGCTGTGGCCGAGCGGTTGTAGGTAGTTCAGTCCGGAACTGCGCTGCTGCTGCGGTCGCAGGTTCGAATCCTGCCTCAGGCATGGATGTGTGTGATGTCCTCAGGTTAGTTGGGTTTAAGCAGTTCTAAGTCTAGGGGACTGATAACCTCAAATGTTAAGTCCCATAGTGCTTAGAGCCATTTGAAGCACAGCCACACGACCAGCTAGTAGCTTCTTTATGACACTCACCTGCAATCTGGTTGTGACTCATGCCAGTGTTCCAGTGTGGTACTGCGGTGTCTTGCAAACACATCAATTAGAAAAAGAAAATCACACAAAATTCTTGTAAGTACTTTTATAGATTTTGGGACGAAATATTTTTTGACGTGTGTGTGTACAACTGCCGTTTCCGTCTAAGAAACTATAAGCCGGTGACGTGGAGCTGCTTTATCCACTCTTTAGAAGAGATATCCTTTGCAAAAGCGGTAAAGTTGAATGACAGGTGTCTCTGCACACGCGTCTGTCGCTGTTGTACTCCTCCCCCTTTCGCACTGGCAAGTCACTCACAGCCGGGACGCGTGACGTCAAACGTAACTGACGATCAGACAGGGGCAAGGGGCTCCGCCGTGTTGAGCTGCTTTGCGTTGACACCCCTTTCCGTGCGGCGGGCATTGTTCTCCGGCAACCTATCGGGAATGCTGTTCAGAGGATCCCTTTGAACCAGTAGGCAAGCGGTGGAACGTCTCTCTGTTCCAAACCTTTGTTGCTGTCTCGCAGAAAGCGCGCTGATTGAAAGCAGCTCGAGAGAATACAGAGTAACACTATCTTAAATGCGTCAGTCGTATTGAAACACACGTTTTGTGTGGCCTTCACCAACTCATTCTTTGGCAAGATTTTAATTTAATCTGAAGTAGGTTTTGTAATATTGTTGTTGTAGTCTTCAGTCCGAAGACTGGTTTCATGCAGTTCTCAGAGCTACCCTATTGTGTGCAAGCTTCTTCATCCCCTAATAACTACTGCTACCTACGTCCTTTTGAATCTGCTTGCTGCATTAGTCTCTTACCCCCCCCCCCCCCCTTTCCACCCAGTTGCAATTATTATCCATCGAACATTCCT
The DNA here is from genome assembly GCF_023864345.2 of Schistocerca serialis cubense. NCBI lineage: Eukaryota > Metazoa > Arthropoda > Insecta > Orthoptera > Acrididae > Schistocerca > Schistocerca serialis. The sequence continues at coordinate 1,145,153,163 of NC_064639.1, read as the reverse complement.
CCATTTCTAAAGTGATAATATCTTGATGTGTCAGAATGTGTCCTGTTAAACGAACCCTTTTCTTAATCATGTTCTGTCACAAATTTCTTTCCTTTACAATTCCGCTCATCGCTTCCTCACCAGTTACGTGATCTAACCATCACGACCCTTCTATAGCACCACATTTCAAAAGCTGTTCGCTTCTTGTGCGAACTGGTCATCGTCCACGTTTCACTTCTGAACATGTTATCACACAAAATATCCCCGGAAATGACTTCTCACACTTAAAACATGCATTTAGTGTTAACAAATTCATGAACGACTTTCTTGCTATTGCCTGTCTACATTTTATTTCCTCTCTATTTCGGCCATCATAAGTCTTTTACTGCTTCGATAGGCCAACTCATCCTCTACCTTTAGTGTTTCATTTCCTACACTGATTTCCTCAGCATCGCCTGATTTTATTCGACTGCATTCCTTTGCCCTCGTTTTGCTTTTGTTGATGTTCATCTTATTTGTATTTCCTCTGTTCAAGACATTTTCAGCTGCTCTTCCAAGTCTTTTGCTGTCTGACAGAATTATAGTACCGTCGGCAACACTGTGAGTTTTTATTTCTTCTCCCTTAACTTTACTTCTCTTATTTGGCTTCCATTACCTTGCTCAATGTACGAGCTTTATTAAGTCGGGCAATAGGTTTTGTGTCTTCAAGTTGAAATTATAAATGTAGAATAAGTAGAATGTTTGAATGAGTGTGGAATTTCACACACACGCAAGAAAATGAAGTTGGCGTCTTCATTTACGTATGGGTGTATGATTTCTCGATCGTGTAGAACGAAAATCATTTGTACATTTGTCGAGGTCAACATTGCGACCATGTATGAACTACGGGTGATTCTTCATCTCCTGGTATCAATAAGTTTACTTCCACACCTGCAGCATTACAAAATTCAATGTTTCGTAGTATTATTCCAACCATACGGAAACGGATAACTTTTTCTTCTTTAATATTTATCAGAATTTTTGACGCTGCCCGTATTTTCTTAAATCTAACGACGTCCACGCAACTGCTACATCCAATAGTTTCTAAAATTGTATTCTCTAGCCTTGCTCAAGACTTATTTTTCTCTTCCACTGCTCCTTCCAGCTATTAGTTAACTATTTCTGGATGCCGTAACACATGTTCCGTTACCAAACGCTTCTTCTGGTAAGGTTTTCCATAAACGTTCCTCACCTAGCCTCTAAATTCATTTGGGCCGAAGTTCGAGAAAGTTTGTATGAAGAGCTCGTTCAGCGACATGACACCACATCACGTTATTATGGTGCAGCCCTTACGAGTCGATTGTTTCGTGTGCGGCATGGGTTGTTGAGTACCGCAGTGGCCGCGGAGATAGGCATGTGTAAGCAATTTGTACTTTATTTATTGACCTGTCGACTTGTTGTTGTTGTGGTCTTCAGTCCTGAGACTGGTTTGATGCAGCTCTCCATGCTACTCTATCCTGTGCAAGCTTCTTCATCTCCCAGTACCTACTGCAACCTACATCCTTCTGAATCTGCTTAGTGTATTCATCTCTTGGTCTCCGATTTTTACCCTCCACGCTGCCCTCCAATGCTAAATTTGTGATCCGTTGATGCCTCAGAACATGTCCTATCAACCGGTCCCTTCTTCTTGTCAAGTTGCGCCACAAACTCCTCTTCTCCCCAATTCTATTCAATACCTCCTCATTAGTTATGTGGTCCACTCATCTAATCTTCAGCATTCTTCTGTAGTACCACATTTCGAAAGCTTCTATTCTATTCTAGTCGAAAGTGTTTATCGTCCACGTTTCACTTCCATACATGGCTACACTGCATACAAATACTTTCAGAAACGACTTAATTTTTAATATACTTCGATAGCACAGCATTTCAAATGTTTCATTTTCAAACAACATACTCTTTCAGGAACTGTTTCCCCTCTTCCATATCAATATATGACACCAAGAGAACTGTATTTATTGAAGAAAACCTTTTTCATCTGAGCCAGTATACTTCACCGAGCGGGGTGGCGCAGTGGTTAGACACTGGACTCGCATTCGGGAGGACGACGGTTCAATCCCGCGTCCGGCCATCCTGATTTAGGTTTTCCGTGATTTCCCTAAATCACTCCAGGCAAATGCCGGGATGGTTCCTCTGAAAGGGCACGGCCGACTTCCTTCCCAATCCTTCCCTAATCCGATGAGACCGATGACCACGCTGTCTGGTCTCCTTCCCCAAACCAACCAACCAACCAGTATACTTCTATGTCTTATTTGCATTGGCCTTCTTGTGTAATCTTCCTTCGTATGTATAAGAATTCTTTCATTTCTTCCACTGCTATGTTATACCCATTTTTGATGTTAGATGAGTCATTATGCTTCTTTTCATTATTATTCATAACCCTCTACTTTACTGTATCCATAAGTCATATCCTACTGTATGTGTTGTCGATAAATTGAAGCAGGACAGCTCCCAATTTAACGTTCCTCAGGCCCAAGAGGCTACGGCATTTGTGAACATTAACTATGGAATCTGTTCCCTTTACATTTTTTACAAACCCTGCTTTCATTTCCACTATTGCTTCTTCGACGTACAGGTTCAACAACAGCACTGACTCTCTGCAACACAATTGCCCTCTTAACAGGTCTTATCTTCGTGATGTCACATTTATAAGCTACCAGTCTCTAAATCCATTTGGGCCGAAGCTCCAGGAAGTTTACATGAAGAACTCTTACAGTGAGATTACAGCACATCATGTTGTTGCGGTGCAGTCCTTCTTAGTCGAGTGTTCCGTGTGCGGGATGGGTTTTCCGAGTACTGCAGTGGCTGCGAAGACAGGAATGTGTGAGGAATTTGCACTTTATTTATTGGCCGACTCCTTCACACAGAAAAAGAGAGATAGCTGCCGTAACGCGGCTGTTTCCCAAAGGCCGTGTATAACGTCCTAACGGTGTATTGCTGATTCAGTGGCGCCAGTGAAACAGCAGCTGGCTATGAATGAGTCTTGCTCACGAAGTTCGAAGGCTGTTTTTAAGGTTCCGAACCTCATCCGGTAAAAACGGAACCCTCGTTGAATCACTTTGCTATCCGTCGGTCCGGCTGTCTGCCTGGCTGTCCGATTGTTAAGACCCTTCTTTTCTCGGGAACGGGTAGATGTATGAAGTTGAACTTCATGTCACATACTAAGGTGTACGGTCTTTTTGCGGCGTAGTAGATGTAAGCTTCTAAGTCAAAGCAATCAAAACATACAGTCATTTATGTAACGTATTTTGATACCTGAAAAACTCCCTCATCAAAACCTTCCCGGTAATCGAGAATCAGGACATTTGGCTAGAAGCCACATTTCACAGTATAAGTAAAGAAAAAAATCGGAAAATTGTTAGTTCGTAATTATATCACACAAAATATTTTTTTGTCATATATTATCCGTCGTTCTGTCTGACCGACTGTTAAGACCCCATTTTCTCAGGTACTGGTATACGTATCAAGTCCACCTTGGCGGTGTAAGAAATTGAAGCTTCTAAGGCAATGTAATCAAAAGGTGAGCCATTTATGTAACTTATTTTGAAACTCGAAAAACCCATACCTCAAAATCTCTAGGTTACTTCCCCATAACCTACAATTACGAAATGTAGCAAGAAGCAAGTTTTCCAGTGCACGTAAGGGGAAAGATCCGAAAATGGTTTAATTGTAAATAGATAACAAATATTTTTTCGCGATTCGTAATCTGTCAAAAATCTCATCTACGGTAATAACAGGCAAAGTGATTCATTAGGAAGGTTTGAATGCATAATTTACAAATATTGGCTGAGCTTCGATGAACATTTGACGAATTGAACGCATCTAAAATTGCCAGTTTGAGTAGCACGTTAATATACCTGGGAAATTAATACAATAAATAAGAAATTGAAATAGCAAATGCGAAAATCTCACAAAGAATTTAAACTTGAAACTTAAAATTAAAACATTCTTGAAAGCCTTGGGAATGCTCAGGACCAATATCACACCAGTATCGATACCGATAATACGCAAAAATCATCCTGATTCTCAATACCCTGTAAGAAAGAACTATCTATATACATACCTAAATTTTTACGGAAAGCTAATCGTATTTACCAGGATTTTTTCTTTCTAACTACAATCTCCGGCGGAATGGAAACCGCAGCGAAAATTAAAAAAAATGTTTCTGAGAATTAGCTACGACTTCCACCTACTTCGCTCATAGTCGCCGCTAATTAGAATAAGTCTCAGCGTGGTACCAAATTTCCATTAACCTCATCATAGGAGGCAGCAGCCTGAGATTTCGGGCAATTCCTTACCGTGGACTGGAGCTCGCTGACTGTGCCAAAATGCTGTCCTCATTGGCAGCGTTTCATGTGAGCAAATATACGAAAATCAGAGGAAGCGAAGTCTCGGATGTACGATGGACGATCAAACACTTCCCATTGAAAAGGCTACGAACGCTCAAGGGCGTCCTCATTGCCTCTACACAGTGTGGCTGAGAACTGCCATGAAGAAGGAAAGGAAAGACAATTATTTACGTGGGCCGCTTGAAATCAGGCGGAAGAAATCGAGTAACAGCACTTGGTGGGAGTTTCTATTTCCTGTATGCGTCTTTGCGTGCTCACTGTGCACTGTGAACTGAAAAGTGCGCCATGGCGCAATCGACGGCCATACTGGAGACAGTGCGAAACACATATGTGCAAACCTTCATCGGATTTACACTGTAGTTTTAATTTCGCGACCGATTGGAGGTTGGAAAAAAAAACAAGAAAAAAACTAGTGGTAGACGATGCAAGGTCAGGAAACAGGCGTATGCTATTTTGTCGAAAGCTGACGTTTTGAGACCGTTGTTGTGTAGAAAATACAAGTACTAGTAGAGTCTTAAAAAAAAAAAAAATAAAAAGCAGCACGAGCCACAAAGTCACAACTGATAATGCCATTCCTTCACATAAATGGCGCCGTAGCCAGTCTCGAACCGAAGGTTTCATCTTCAGACGGCTCTTCGTAAGATGCACGCCTGTTCAAGTTTACGTAAGTTTTTGGCCAAAAAAAAAAAAAAAAACATATTTAAACGTAACTATCATTCATAACAGTCATAGACGATCTAAAAATTTGTTTAAGACTCGATAATCGATTGTAGTTCTATTTCAGTTACGCGAAAATTCTGCATAATATTTGTTGGAATGTTGTCGGCTTGTATTCACAAGATGCTGTAGAGCAGGGCTTCCCAACCTTCTCAGCTGGTGGACCCCTTCTTCAGTCGAAAATCGATAGCGGACCCCTAGTCTGTTCCCAATGACCCCCCTTGCCCCCCCCCCTCCCCCCGAAGTATCAACAGTCTTCGGTTTAGAGATGAATGAAAACAACTTGAAGGTCAAAAATCGACTTCTGAAATACGTAGTGCACTGACAAAGCAAGTTTAGCATTTAATGATGCCTGGGGCCGCGAGTGCTGTGATTGGTCGACAAAGCTCGCACCGCGAATGCGTAAAAGGTTTCAGTGCATCTACCGCCGTAAGCCGGCGCACAAATGACCCCCGTATTGTTGTGAAACAGTCGATCAGAGAAGCCTTATTCCCCAGCACTAAACTGTGTATGCGTTCTCACTTAGGAACCGCAAAGGCTGTTTGGGAATACGACCTGAATTAAAAGTACACATTTTTTACACACACAAAATAAAGTGGTGATGAATTTGATTTTCACATTTTTATTCAATAATTTTATTATTTTACACGATTTGGTGAAGGGTGGCCCCGGACCCCCTAGAAAGAGCCGGCGGACCGCTAAGGGATCCGCTGACCACACGTTGGGCAGCCCTGCTGTAGAGTGTATGCACTGGCGACCACATCAGGGAAAGCGTGCAAGCACTCCAGCTTGAAATCAGAAGCCTCGAAGTCTGGCTGGAGTATCAGGTGATGGCTGCAACTCAGCAACCTTGCCCTGACAAATTCGTTTTGTTGCCCGTGCATGTCTGGGGTGGCTGTCGGCTGGTTCTAAGTGACCAGCAGCTCCGACCAGTAGACGACGATGCCGGAAAAGACCGGTGCGGTGACTGATGACTGACCAGGATACGGCGTTGGTCGAATGCGGGACGCAGACTGGTTTTGTAGGTTGAAACAGGACTATTCATAATGTCTCCGGCCATTTGTGGCACAAAGCAGCGTTGTTGCTTTCTATCTGCTTGGCGGCAGCTTGTGATAGCACTGCAGCAACGCCGATCTACAGGACTGTGGCTGCAGTTGACCTGCATGTGATTCGGCTGAAAGCGAAGGACTGACTGCAGCTCAGGTCATTTCAATGCCGCGTATCCATTCCACAACTTACAACATGATTTTAAATGTTTATTAGTTTTGAGTAGCCTACATACGGTGTTGTACTGGATACTCGGCGAATGTTCTTCTCGGTCAAGTAACCTACAAGGAAACGGTGCCTACCTGTCATCACCGATCTCGCCCAGATTTTGGTATATGCAGGGCTTAGCCAAAAATAAAAGTGGCGGAGGCGGGAGCTCCAAATGGCAGGTGTTTATAAAAAAAAAATAGCATTTTTGGCGCGCGATGGGTCAGGCATGAGCCGTTTATGTTAGCACAATTTCCTGGCAGCAGTTGACACAGCGCAAAGAATGCTCAACGGTAATATGGGGGTCGCGTGGTCATTTTCAGTTTTTACGTTCTGTTCATTGTAAATAAACCGAAGAAGTGTTCAATATATTGTATTTAGTAACGTTTTCATAAAAGGCTGAAAGTGAAAAAATGTTCAAATGTGTGTGAAATCTTATGGAACTTATGGAACATAACCTAAATTATCCTATTGTCAAACACACACACCCATGGCCGAGGGAGGACTCGAACCTCCGCCGGGACCTGCCGCACAGCCCATGACTGCAGCGCCCAAGACCGCTCGGCTAATCCCGCGCAGCGGTGTATGCTGAAAGTGAAAGGGAAAGACAAAATACAGGAAAGTTGTTATTAGTTCATCAAAATCTGAGTAACCCAAAACAGCCAAATGCGAAAATTGTTTCACTTATATGATGACAGCGGACTCGTCGGGACGAAAAACAAATCCAAAATGGTACGACAAGATCTTTTAAGATAAAGACGGCTACCTTTGTGCAGTATTAAAGTGGTGTACCCCAAATTCACTTCGCTAGTGCAAACCTGCGATGTCTGTTTTTGTCGTCGGGTAAGGAATTTCACCAGAAGACTTCAAAACTGGTATTATCTCATCGAGAGAGAAAAATAAATAACTTCCGGAGAAAACTGCATCAAAAACATTCCACTGTACATCACCAGCAATCCTCGCCAAAATTCGGCGACAGAACGCGTTACGCATGGTTTGCTGCCAAACTGTAAGATAAGAGGCAACGTTTTATGAATGTAAGCCAAATTTGTGTTTCTGTAAAAACTTTGAAACTAAACTAAAACAAAAAAAATGCGGCGTTTGTAACATCTGCTGAATGTCGAAAAGATTACTTCTTCCCTAGTCTTTACGACAAATTACACTGCCGCATGTGTAAATCATCAACCATTATCTCGAAAATAATAAAAGACCTGATTTTGTACACAAAGGTCTCGTATATGGCTTACAATACCTTTCTGGAAATTTAACGCGCTCTTTGTTGCGACTTGGCGAGACAGCCAAGCCACTACGAGGTAGCCGAAAGGCACGCGTTTAAGCTCACGCAGGATGGCGTGAGGTCTGGAACAGGACAAGGTCTTTATAGTAGCAAAAATAGTACGTAGCTTCTGGAACACTTAACTTTAATCCATAATTGGTGAACATCGGTCTGACGGTACATGCATCACAAGATAAATAGCAATTGATAATGGCGCCTTGCTAGGTCGTAGCAAATGACGTAGGTGAAGGCTATGCTAACTATCGTCTCGGCAAATGAGAGCGTATTTTGTCAGTGAACCATCGCTAGCAAAGTCGTCTGTACAACTGGGGCGAGTGCTAGGAAGTCTCTCTAGACCTGCCGTGTGGCGGCGCTCGGTCTGCAATCACTGACAGTGGCGACACGCGGGTCCGACGTATACTAACGGACCGCGGCCGGTTTAAAGGCTACCACCTAGCAAGTGTGGTGTCTGGCGGTGACACCACACTCTTCTCCGTTTCCTTTTGATGCCTTTGATGAAAATGTTAATAAACACAATATATTGAGCATTGTATCCGTTTATTTCCAGTGAAAGTATGTAAAAATACAAATTAAAAAATGTAGTATAATTCTCACTTAGAGACTCGGCCCCATGACCCTCGGATTTCCGGAGCGCCAACCACGCCCTGTCAACTACTCTAACATGAATGGCTTATACCTCGCCCGAGACGCATTAAAAGTGTTTTATTCTCTGAGCGCTTGGACATCTAGAGCTCCTACTTCTGTTACTTCCATGTCTCCACAAATCCCGCATACCAAAAATCTGGGCGCAATCGGAAATGACGGGCAGACGCGATCCCGTTGTAAGTGACTGGTTACTTATTCTCTGCCATGTGGTATAGTTACAAATGCTTTAACATGGATAATTACTCCTCCAGAACTTATAGCAACATTAATAAAAAATGCTGTAAAGATGAAAATCTGTTGCGCTTCATTATTGATACGGACAAGTTATAATACAGATAACACTATAGTCTTTTGCTAATCTGAGCGTTGATTGCTTAAAGGATTAGTTGATTCAACTACTTTACCGTTTAAGTTATTTAAATACAGTTTTCCGTTGTTAACTGCATCTCACATGAAACCCGATACATACCGTAGAAACACTTTTCTGGAGAACAGAAGATGCTTACTCATATTTTAGGACACCCCCTTGAGACAGTTGCTTTGCCTGTCACATATTGGGTCTGTGGAACTGTTCTGGCAACGTTTCCATCCTTTAACTGGACGTCCTGGGTCCCCACTTTCTTTGGTTTGCAATATGAGTCCACTTTTACGTGCCGATTGCTCTCTTACCCTGGCAAGCCATTGCTATACCTTGATTAGCTTCTCTGCATTCCCGTGCGGGATAGCTGCGCGGTCTGGGGCGCCATGTCACAGTTCGCGTGGCTCCTCCCGTCCGGGGTTCGAGTCCTCCCTCGCGCATGTGTGTGTGTGTGTGTGTGTGTGTGTGTGTGTGTGTGTGTGTTGTCCTTAGCGCGTAAGTAAGTTTGATGAAGTAGTGAGTAACCTTAGAGATCGATGACCACAGCAGTTTGGTCCCATAGTAACTTACCACAAATTTCCAAAACATTCTCTACATTCCACGGAGTGTCTGACATACTACTAGCGCGCGCTGCGATGCGGTAGCGCTAGCGGCGTCAGCGGTAGCTGTGAAGTGTGGTACACGCTTGTACAGGGAGCGGCCCGGGAACTTCCTTATCTGAAACGCGTGGCACACAGCGGCTGTTACTCATTGTTACGTGGGTTTCAGTGCGAGACTACATTTTTTTTTAAAGGTTTGTTTGTTAGCGGTCTTGCAGTGGGCAAGAGAAGAGCGAGCTTTCGCCGTTGCTGCCTACTTTTCAAATGGACGTCGGTCATCAGAACTCAGCGTACATTCAGGAAACAGTTGAACATCGCCCCTGCGGGTCGTGTTCCTGATGGAAAATCTTTTGTTATGGTGGTACACACCTTTATGGATACTATAATTGTGAAGAAAAAGAAACCAGGACCTTCAAGAACCACCAGAACGCCTGAAAGCATCGAGAGCGTAAGGATTTCAACTTTGAATTCCCCCAAGCAATCTGCACGCAAACATGCAGCTGCCCTTGCAGTTTCTGAACGCATAATGACACGATTTCTTCATGAAGAATTAAAAATTCATCCGTATAAACTGTCAGTGGTGCACACACTTCATCCACGTGATTTTGTTTCACCAAAAAATGCGCGTGAAGCCTCGATCGATGAGCTGCCTCATAACGCCTTAGTGTTCTTCAACAACGAGGCACATTTTCATTTGTCTGGCTGCGTGAATAAACGAAATATGCGGTCTGGAGTCGCACAAACCCCCGAGAACTTCATGAGCAGCCCCCTGCACACAGAACGTGAGACTTTTTCGCGTGAACTACCTACAGTTGGCATTATTGGCTCAGCGTTCTTCGAAGAGAACCATATGGCAGTGACGGTCATTTCTGAGTATGTTCAGATGATTGAACAGTTTTTTTTCATCCAGAACTTGAAATGGATTTGGGTGATGTCTGGATCCAACAAGATGGCTCCACACCTCACACGGCAGGAACATCGATGACCGTGTTGCGCGAACACTTCCCCGATCGTCTCATCTCTTTCAGGGGCGATCTCTAGTGGCCAGCACGCTCGCCAGGTTTAGCTCCATGCAACTTTTTCTTATGGAGCTGTCTCAAATACCTGGTGTGTAGCAGTAGCCAGCAGATCCTGGTTGAGCTACAGAACAATATTCGTGTAGCTATGGTCAACGTCGACAGAGACTTGGAAAAAGTAAACCGAAACTTCAAATTTCAAATCTCCAAACGCATTGAGCAGAACGGAGGCCACCTTCAAGATATCATTTTGAAACCTTAACGGAACAAAACTTTAGATGTTAGTCTTTGTAAAGAAAAAGAATTAAATTGGTGTTTCTAATACTTTCTGATTTATGATTTTTTTTTAAATATTTAAGTTCCCGCGGCGCACCCTGTATTTACGAGCACAGCGTTGGATAGGAGCACTCCGGCAACGGGGAAGAGCTGGTGTTAGGCAGGGCTGTGGGTTTCAATAGCTTGACTGTAATCTGGTGATAAGTTCTGAGGTGTTACTAAGCGAGTCGTTGTGTGTAGACCTCTAACGTTGTCGCTCGCTGTTTCTGGTTACTGCAGTTGCACACATTCAAGGTACAGGTTTTGCTTGATTTTTAGGCAAGAGTAATGGTTATTCAGTGATCGTTCGCTCTCTAATTTGTGTAGCTTCGCCGCTGTCAGCAAGACGGTTAACGGTGCCTTAAGGTGGTGAAAGACGACTAGAAAACGTTTACTTCAAGTTACAAGACGAAAGCGGCTACATAGCACGCCGCTCACATGGCGTTGCTTGGTGTTGCCGTTGTGGATTACTGTAAGGACAGGCTACGACAGCAGAGTGGATTGTTTAAGCCTATTAATTCCAAAGAGGTGTTATAACGAGTTGTAAAGTGACCGAAAAGATTGTTACTGAGTTAGTGGTCGCCGCTCAAGAGTGTGAGAAGCGTCGATTTGCTCTGTCTTGTTAGTGTTATCGGATTCATCAAAAAGGGAAGGACTGGTTGGCTGCTGGCTTGGTATGGACTAAAAACGTTGAGACATGGAGTGCGAAATATTGACGCATCCCTGTCGTGTGTTGTCACGTAGTCAGACTGTTCCTGACTGTTTAGGACAGTGTAAGATCAGTTTTATTGTTTGAAAATTGGTATTGGTTTTGTTAAGTTGATTTTAAAGGTGTCTGTAGTGTTAATTTTTAGCCTTTTGTGGAGATTCTTATTGCGGAACACGTTTGTGTGAAGTAGGGGGCTTCGCTTGTGTGGAATAGTGATATATTGCACCATAGCAGTTGGTTTCCTTACTTAAGGGTACTGATCTGGGTACGGTCGCACTGTCTTACCTGACTTGTTCTGCACAGCACCCTATGGTCAGTTACGCTAAAGCGTGTCCGGTGTTTGTCGTTGCTTCCGCGCCCACGTACAGTTGTAGTTAGGTTTATCGACATCTGTAGCTGATTTTGTGATTCTGTAGGCTTACTGCGCAGGCTGTGTGACAGTAACTTATTTTAATTTGAGAACAGTAGTTATGAACCTGGCCATCCCTAAGCCTTTTTAATGTTTAACAAGTTTTTAAAGTTTTGTTGCTCTGCTTCTTCTGCAATTTCAGTTGTCTGATTCATAAAATTAAGCACTGTTATTTGAGTTGTTGTCGTGTTGGGCAACACATATTTAGTCTGTGCCAATTCACTTACAGGACGAAAGTAATGATTGAAGTGATAGTTTCAGGGGTCCCTCCGCAGCCTGTTGCAGTTTCGGCCAGGGTCAAGTCTGACCAGCCTGTCCAGTGGGATGCCTCGCTGAGATTCGACCGAGGTCCAGAATTTCGCCAGCAGGACCGAGAGGGCGCCTTCTATCTTCCCCTTATCCAGCGGATGCCGGTCATCCTGTATAGAACGGCTCTGAGCACTATGGGACTTAACATCTGAGGTCATCAGTCCCCTAGAACTTAGAACTACTTAAAACTAACTAACCTAAGGACGGCACACAACACCCCATCCTGGATAGCTTGATTTTTTATTATTATTTAGAACTGTTTAAAGAAGAAGAGAGATTTCGTTCAATTCAGCTTCGACAATTAATACCCAGTCCTCCACTTCCATCAATACTGGGTCCATGTTTCTTCCATTCTTTCAGTACATTCCTTTCAGTTTCGTTTATGCTCTGCTGTTTTGTTATTTACTGCCAAAATATGCCGTTCTTGTGTAATGTTTCCAATAGCAATTCTGTCCAATTTATTGCATCATTAGACTAACCATAAAAATTTCATTCCAGCCACCTGAACATGGCTAGAATGTTCTCTTTGTAAATCAGGCTTCACTGCCATATAGTAGAATATATCGAGGTACAAAATTGTTAAGGCTTTCGTGGCCACTTGTTGAAAAATTGCCTGTTGGCTTCTGTCTCTCTTTCTTCGGCCGACGTTCATCTAATGATTTTACTCACTTTTCGTCAGCACGAGTGGCTGGCATTGTCAAAGCTTCACCCTTCATTGTCGGCGGTGAACTGGAGCCGAGCTCGCGGACGCAGACTATATGTACCTGGCGCGCCAACGACCGCGTGTGATAGTGCTTCTCTACAGCCAGAACTTCCATGTCGGCGAATTTTATTACGTGGTCCGTCTCACTCAGTGCGTGCTCTGCCACGGCCGATTTCTCCACCTGCCCCAACCTGCAATCAACACCAGGACCAAAGGACATAAGCTGTAGAGAAGCACTATCACACGCGCTTGTTTAGAGAAGCTGTAGAAATACAAAAACACGCGAACACTTTCAACAAGAAAGAGGAAAGCCTTAAGGTGAACGGATCCTGGCTTCCCGTACTGCAGCGAACGACCGTCGCAGGTAGCAAGAGGAGAACCGCACCGGAAATGGCCGCGGAGAAGCCCTCGGACGTTGGCGCGCCAGGTACATATAGTCTGCGGCCGCGAGCTCGGCTCCACCACCGGCAATGGAGGGTGAAGCTTTGACAATGCCAGCCACTCGTGCTGGCGAAACGTCAGAAAAATCATAAGATGAACGTCGGCCGAAGAATCCGAGACAGAAGCCAATAGGCAGTTATGTCAAGGTACTTTCAGAGTTTCATTTTGGTGACTCATAGTGTATTTTGTATGTTCTCTTTGTAGTGGCACTTAAACCCTGACATCTCTGTAATTTAATATCTACATCCCTACCTTTGTTGACAGTAATACACCTGCCTAGGTATCTGAAGTGCTGAAATTGTTCCAAAATCTGATGCTCAATTACGTATTCATACTGAATATTTCCCATGGAATGCCATTGTCGTAGATTTATGTAATACTGCCTCAAAATTATAAACCTTTCCCAATTTTAGAAACGTGTAAGCAGCGTAGCTTCGGTCACCTGTTTACCGGCAGAGGACATGTTAATGGGACAGTAAAGATTGTGTGAAAAAGTTCTTTAATTATTTCTCCATAGAAATCCATTAGAAACTAGCCACTGCAGAGAAAAATGACTTCGTCACCGACACCAGAATTTCCTGTCATCAACACGATAAAAAATTTACCGTAGACGTTGAATAATGATGTGACAACTTGTCTTGGGAATACATGCTGCATGTTCACAACATATCAGAATGAGGAATTTTCATAGAGCTCTCCACCTAGATGAACGTAAGCTCCGTTGAAATACATAGTCACTACCAGGACAATAATTACAGAAGCTAGTCACTGCCGGCCAGTGTGGCCGTGCGGTTCTAGGCGCTTCAGTCTGGAACCGCGTGACCGCTACGGTCGCAGGTTCGAAACCTGCCTCGGGCATGGATGTGTGTGATGTCCGTAGGTTAGTTAGGTTTAATTAGTTCTAAGTTCTAGGCGACTGATGACCTCAGAAGTTAAGTCGCATAGTGCTCAGAGCCATTTGAACCAAGCTAGTCACCACACTGCGCTTGGTATTGTATAGTGCGCGTTTTTATACCACGGTGCACAACAACTAATTTTTAAGTGTTTCATGCCTTTTCTTCGTTTTTCACTTTTAAAAGAACTACACCGAGATGTAACATTCAACAACGGGAAAAGCCGCGGGTTGTGACAATTTCTAGATATTGGTGAACGAGTTATCAAAGCCCTTTACCACATCAACAGGCTATAAAAAGGAAGAAAAATATTAGTTCATATTTCTTTTTCGCCCCTGTAATGGCTAGGACATCTATTAGTGGCTCTTACCTAAAGTGGACGTTGTGTGTGTGTGAATTCCTAAGACACCAAACTGCTGAGGTCATCGGTCCCTAGACTTACACAATACTTAGCCTAACTTAAATTAACTTTTGCTAAGAACAACACGCACACCCATGCCCGGGGCCGCACAATTAGTGACATGGCGCCTCTAACCGTGTGGGCACTCTGCGCGGCAAAGTGGACGTTGCACAAAAAGTGAAACAGGAATTTTTGTTTTTAAATTCATTCTGTCCTGTACAGTCATCAAAACACATTCTGCGCACATAAGTCTCCACAGAAGTTCACAATTACAGAAAAATCTTTCGCGTTAAAAACACAATGGATTGTGGAAGTGTTACTGAATCGATGTACGGACGCTAACTCACTGCACCTTCAACTAAAGTTGTAATTGTGAATTCTCGAAGAGGTTCAGCCACGATTTGTTTCTGTCAGGCAAAACGTCCCCTTTGACTTGTACTATAAACATGAATTTGCTTTTCGTAATAAGATAACTGTATGTATTACGATGTTTATGCTCTTTCTTTTTTATGTTTCCAGCTAAAGTATCTTCTCTGCACATTAAAGAACCTGTCCCGACTGATTGACTCACTGAATCACTAAGGACAGAAACTTAAAATTTCTATAGGTATTGATCTCATACTCTACGCGCCGTTTAAGAAAAGATTTTCGAAGTTCCACCCATAAGGGGTGAAAAAGGGGACGAAATTTGTGTTTGGTTTCTCTATTAGAAATAAAAAAAAATACACATGTCACTGAGTATGGAAATTCATCCCCTAAGGGGATACTGAAATGTTTCAATACAATATTTCAGTGTGAAAGCATTTTTAAAGCTAAATCTATGAAAACTGGTATTTGGTTTCTTGGTCAGATACGAAAAAATAATGTTTCGCTATTTTGGGAAATTCGAACCTAAGAGGTTGAAACAGGACCAGAATGATGCACTGACTCATCATCGGTCAGCCCAAACCGCTAAAGACGGAACCTGAAATTTGGGGGAGGGTGTGGATCGTATACTGAAGGAATCTTTTGAGAAGGGAGTTTCAAAATTCGATTTTAGAGCTTCAGTGTTTTTGGAAATTCAACCACTAAAGGATGAAAGAGAGGGTGCTAGATTTTAGTAAAATAATGCATTATTAAAGTACTACTGACCCATTTATAAAGCTGCATGTATGAAAATACGTATTTGACATCTGTGTTAGAAGTGAAAAGTACATGTACCACTGTTTTTGGTAATCCAACCACTAAGGGCGTAAAGTAGGGGACGAAAATTTTTATGGAGGTATTTCATTACGAAAGCATTTTGAAAATAAATCTCTGAAAATTTGTATTGGACTTCTCGCTTGGAAATAAAGAAAGTTCGTGTTTCAGTGGTTTTTTTGGAAATTCAATCCCTAAGGGGGTGAAATGGCAGATGAAAGCAGTTACGAAAGTATTTCGTTGTAGTCATATATTTTTAAAGCTAAACCTATGAAAATTTGTGTGTGACTTGTGAGGAGAAAGGGATGAAAATTTCTATGGAAATGTCACCAAAAGAAATCATAAGCCAGGATTAAGAAAGATCTCTGACTCTACCAACCAGAATCACTTTTTGGATAGAAGTAAATTCTGATAATGACATTCTTCTATGACCTTTATTAGCGTATAAAGTTTAGAAGACAATGGAGTTTGTGAACATAATAAAAATTCAATTAATGAAAAACTTCAAAATCTATGCAAGCCATACAGACTACGCGAGTGAAGCAATGGGCACTAAGCTTGTGTTGCATTAAAGTCAACTACACGGAGTGTTTGCGGCGCAGTCTTCGCGCTGTTGCTGGTGTTCTAGCAATGCAATTGCCTCGTTCGTGATGGGCTACGTCATACGATCAACTGGTTCGGCTAGCCATCTGCCGCATTCTCTCCTACTCACTAGTCGAGAGATATGTGATTTGGACAGCACCGAATAATAAAAAGCAATTATCATACAGGTGGCATGAACCGCAAGTCCCACAGCCTGCAAGCGAATGAAATGTTTCCGAAATCAGACACCTCTTTTATTCCAAGAACGTCAAAACAGAGACAGGGCCATTTCGGATAAAGCAACAAGAAACATAAAACCTACAAAGTAACGTAGGGGACATTGCACGTAAAATCTCAAATGATAACGTTCATTTCGAACAAGACAAACGTAGAATGTTTGTCGCTGAAGTTAAAAGACATCATAAATCCACCACGTATATCTAACAAGTCAAGCAGCAAAATTTTGATTTTGCGCCGTCATGATTTTAATACAAATTACTGGCTATTGAACATCCCAAGTACTTTGCAGTACCTGTGCACAGTATCACGATGGTTATCTGCATATATGACGGATCTAATGAGAACGACCGTTGCTAGATTGCATTCGTCATCTTCATATGGGACCAGTACCTGGCGTGATGTTATCGAACACTATTAGGTACACACACGATCACCGTTGTTTCACATAGGCGTTAATTTGGAGATCAGCTACTGCGTTGCTGGCAAGTTAAGGCCAGTGCCTGAGCTCTATTTTGAAAATCTCTCTGATGTTAGCTTTCAACGAGATAACACACGACCACGTGTTGCAAGTGCTGTCCTGACTTACTTCGAGGGTAAGGACAATTTGCGTTCGCAGAAATTTATTCACGTGGGAAGGTAGGGATGTGAGTAGGAATGGTGAGAGTCCAAAGTTACCAGTTTTGATAAAAACTTGTTGGTCAGTCAACTTCTAGACGTACCATTCGACAGAAATTAAATCTTATATGTGACACGAAAAATTTATTATATCCCAGATAACTGATGGTTATCAGTTCACTTCACTAATTGTATGGGAAATCTGATCAATAGATGTCTGTACAGATTTCAGGCGAGTGGAGGGAGGAAATGCACGCCTTTCCCCCCACCCCACCCCCCCTCCACTGCGGATTGCAGAAGCCTATGGCGAGGACCCATTGGAAACATCAGCTCGCCTGCCGCTGTGGCCAAGTGGTTCTAGGCGCTTCAGTCCGGAACCGCGCTGCTGCTGCGGTCACAGGTTCGAATCCTGGCTCGGGCATGGATGTGTGTGATGTTCTTAGGTTAGTTAGGTTTAAGTAGTTCTAAGTCTAAGGGACAGATCACCTCAGATGTTAAGTCCCATAGTGCTCAGAGCCATTTGAACCATTTGAAACATCAGCTCATACATCTCAGAGAGACCGGCGCGCCATCTCTTATGAGCTATTATAACTGAAGAAATGTGGCAGAGATTTGAAGCAGCATGAAATAATATCATGATGAGAATGTCATTCCAGAACTCTTTGAGCTGATTCCCGGCCAAGGCAGTGCCATTTTTCCTGTCAGCAGTACATTCGCATTCTTGGGTTCCTCCAAAACACTCACAAATTTAATAATTTACTCTTCCTTCTGTATCATATACGCACAAGAAATAAAATTTCATTAGTTACTGTATTTCCTGGTGTTATAAATTTAGTACTCACAGTTGTCATTGCACATTAGAAGCTCTGGAGGCGAACTTACCGACAGAGACCCGACAAGTCCCGAATAGTACACTCGACATAATACAGATACTGATTATCCTCGTGTAGTATCGTTACAACCAAAACCGCTCTGTAGCACAAGTTCCAATGCCAGAGTTACAAGTAAACAGTCCAAGCGTATTATAAGGGTAAACGTTTTTGCAGCTATCCGTTAACTGGAGCATCGAGAAGCCGCACAATTTTTCACGGTAAAATACAGCCGCTGCATGACCGTTACCTTCATCAGCAAACCACAGCTAGAGGTTTTTGACGAAATTTATGGCAGCGTAGTTAAGTATGTCTACCTACCCCTCATAGAAATACTTTTTCTCCTTCTTCTAGGCTTTCTGTTCTTTTTCTGGCACCTTTATAACTGATCTGCTGCGTGCTTGCCCTTCCACACTAGGAACATATGCTCTTTGCTGTTGTATCTCAAACGCTGCTCGTAGATACTACTGCAAAGTGCGTGTAAAAAAGTAGTGCAGAACAATCGGGAACACTAACCTTTACATCAACAGTCCGCAAGTCAGCTTAAGACGCACGGCCAAGGATTCTTCTCGTATCGCTGTCGCTTCCCTCCCTTTTCATTCCAGCCACGAATGCTACGTGGGAAGAACGATTGTTGGCGAGAGTCTGTATCATTTCGAATGTCTCTCATTTTACCTTCACATACTTCCCGCGACGTGTAAGTCGGAGGAAGCAATGAGTTCCTAGGAACGTATGCTCACTGATTTCTGTTAACAACACGAGTCTCGATGCGCAACGCTTCTGTTATAGCAACTGACTCTGAAATGGCATAAACATCTCTATGACGCTTTCGCGCTTATTAAAAGAATCCGTGACGAAAAGTGGTGCTGTTCTCTGCATCTTCTCCGTTTCCTCTACGAACCCGCCAGACTAAGGAGCAACACTCCAGTGAAACTTCCTGGCAAATTAAGATTGTGGGCGGACTGGGATCTTTGCATTTCGCCCTACCAACTGTGCTATCAGAACACGACATACGACCCGTCCTCATAGCCTTACTTCTGCCAGTGTCTCATCTCTTAGCACGCAAACTTCACATGAGTTCTCCTTGGTAACTTAAGGAACTACCACTCCTGGAGGCAACGATATTGTGAAGAAAATGGTTCAGTTGTCTCTGAGCACTATGGGACTTAACAGCTGTGGTCATCAGTCCCCTAGAACTTAGAACCTAACTAACCTAAGGACACCACACACATCCATGCCCGAGGCAGGATTCGAACCTGCGGCCATAGCGGTAACGCGGTTCCAGACTGTAGCGCCTAGAACCGCTCGGCCACTCCGGCTGGCGATATTGTGAAGACATGGCTTAGCCACTGGCTGCAGGATTGTTCGCAGAATGAATTTTCACTTTGCAGCGGAATGTGTATTGATATAAAACTACCTCCTAGATTAAAACTGTGTGCCGGAACTGCTCTCGGACCCGCGGACACCCAGCTGCAGAGTGAAAATTCTTTCTGGAAACTATCTCCAAGGCCATGGTTAAACCATGTCTCCGCAACGTTCTTTCTTCCAATAGTGCTAAACCCGCATATTATACAGGAGAAGTTCTCTTTTGTTTGAAAGCTAATAGAGGAGGTGCAGGCGGAACTAAAACTGTGAGGAGGGGTCGGGTTGGTTAACTTCCCTGCGAAAAGCACAGGTCCCGGGCTGGAGTCCAGATCGGGCAAAAATTTTAATCTGCCAGAAACTTTCATAACAGCGAACACTCCGTTACAGAGTGAAAATTTATTCTAGGAGACTCCAGCATTGGTTAGTCTAGGGTTTTGTAATCTCGTCCTTCGAAGGGAAGATTAAACTTCCTGAGAATTCTTCAAGCTAATCTTAGTGCGACATCTGGCTCTCCCACGATTAATCCCTGTGCGGTCGTTTCACTTGCTTTCGCTCCATACGCTTGCTCTCAGATATTTAATCGATGTCTGTTTTCCAGAGATTATTCAGCCAACGTGTTTTCAAACAATAGTGGGTCTGTTCATCTACTTATTCGTGATACGCTGCATTTATTTCGGTTGAGTGTCGACTACCCATCTCTGCAATACTTGTCTTTCCTCTTCAAGTCGTTTCCCATTTGATTACAACCGTCAAGCGTGCTGGTTCTCTATATACAACAACAGGTAATTCACCTTTTCACCTATTTGCAGTTCTACTCGACAAGCGTCACCGTTATTACTAAATAATTTGTTTAGTATTAACTGAAGCAAAAGGATCTGTAAAATGACTAACAGAAGTTCCTATTTGAATGGGACGGTCGTTTTCATAGCAGACGAAGTTAAATCAAAACTGTGTTTTGCGAAAAAAATAAAAGTGATTACTGTATACCTTTATAGGTACAACTGCCTCCATTAATGTCTGATATGAACAATAATTACTGCTCTGTGACATCTGTATTATTTTCATAGACGAGAGGGTGATTCTAACTGTTTGCGAGATAGAGGGTAACCGTACATTCAGTCCAACAATTAGCATGTGCGTGCACACTGGGGAACCAGCATTTGCAGACCACGCTCGTACTCCTATCAGCCCTTAGAGATTCCGCTGATGCTCGTAACACACTGACGGAAAAAAGGTTCTTCATGTGAAAGACGATGTATATTCAAATTCTACACCAGTCGCATAATACTGGCGCTGGTAGGGTCACTATGAGGATACAAATCAGCTTTGCATCAAATACATGCTGCAACAGTAGCGAGCGTTAGTTACCTTTGAGACTGGACGTGATGAGTTGATTTTAGTGGAAAATGCCTTTGAGGCGACAAAGACGCCATTATCAACACCTCTCTCAGCCTTAACGAGATCGTGAAATAGGACTGCGAGAAGGTGGATGCTCCTTCTGAGATGATGCAAAAGATGAGAAGACGACAGAGCTCCGGATGGCTACGTGGCGTTATCGAGGGAAGACCATCGTGATCAACGCGTGGCGCACCGTACTGACTCTTCAACAGCAATTTGAGCAGCGGATACCACCACAGTGACAGAACGTACTCCTAGATATCGGTTACTTTAAGGGTAAGGTTCCGAGCCAGACGCCGTATAACGTGCATTCCACTGACCCCAAACCACCGCCATTTGCGACATTATTGATGTCAACCCAAGCTCATTGCAGGGCAGGGTGGAGATCTCCTGTGTTTTCTAAATGTAGCTGGTTCTTCGTTGGTGTCAGTGATGACGCGTGTTGATTAGGAGGAGGGCAATTAAGGGCCTGGAACCAATCTGTCTGTGTACCAGACACACTCAACCTACACCTGGAGTTAAAGTCTAGGGTACAATTTCATATAACAGTAGGAATAATCTTGTGGTTATCCCACGCACTCAGACTGCAAATTCGTGCGTAAATTTGGTGATTGGACCTGCTGTGCTGCCATTCATGAACAGCATTCCATGGCGTGCTTTCTAACAGGATAACGCTCGCCCACATACCGCTATTGTAATCAAACTTGGTCTACAGCGCGTCGACATGTTGCGTTGATTTGTCCGATAACGAGATCTGTCTCCAGTCGAGCACGTTTGGGACAGCATTCCACGAAAACTCCAGCGTCATCCACACCCAGTATTAACCACCCCTGCATTGACCGCCTAAGTGCCAGATGCATGGAAATCCAGCCCAGAAACTGATACCTGGCACCTGTAAAACACAATGTATGCACATTTGCATGTTTAGATTGAACATTCTGGCGGTTACACCGGTTACTGATGTAGTACCATTTCAAATTTACAATGGCGTATGTCGCGCTTACATTAACCTGTCGTTTTGCAATAATCACTTAAATATGGTAGCTAGACAGTTGTATTGCCGGCCGAAGTGGCCGTGCGGTTAAAGGCACTGCAGTCTGGAACCGCAAGACCGCTACGGTCGCAGGTTCGAATCCTGCCTCGGGCATGGATGTTTGTGATGTCCTTAGGTTAGTTCGGTTTAACTAGTTCTAAGTTCTAGGGGACTAATGACCTCAGCAGTTGAGTCCCATAGTGCTCAGAGCCATTTGAACCATTTTGAACAGTTGTATTCCCGAAATTCCATTACTCTGCATTAATTATTGCTTGGAATTTGCGTTTTTTTCCGTCAGTGTGTTGTGCCTGCGTAGCATTAAGATGCGCACGACAGTAGAGAAATGACTACACGAGAGTCTCACGGAGCTGCTTTTTTATCCTTTGTATCATGTTCACTGATGAAGCACAGCATTATGACCATCTGCGTAACAGCTCGTTGGTTCACTTTTGGATTGCAGTCTAGGAAAGATTCGGCGTGGCATTCATTCGACAAGTTCTTGGTAAATCACAGGAGGCATGTGGCACAGGACACTCATGTCCAGTGAATTAAAGGTCAGCGGTTTGTGGACGCAGAGCTGGTGTACGATAGTGACTGTCCCAATAAGTTCCATGTGATTATCACGAGGTGAGTTTAGTGACCAATACAAAAACGTCAGTTCACTAGCATGTTCCTCAAATTACTGCGAGATGTTTCTGGCCTTGAAACACATGCAGGATCCTGCTGGAAGATGACTTCGATCACCATCGTGAAACATTTCAAGCATGAAGGGATGCTAATGGTCATGAATAATGTGAACGTAGACTGCATCCTTTGTGGTGCTGTCGATTGCTGCCACATTGCATCTCAGGTCCGTGTCCCTCACAGCCTAATAATGTACCCATCCCCCTACATCCGCCGGCCGCGGCGGTCTAGCGGTTCTAGGCGCTCAGTCCGGAACCGCGGGACTGCTACGATCGCAGGTTCGAATCCTGCCTCGGGCATGGATGTGTGTGATGTCATTAGGTTAGTTAGGTTTAAGTAGTTCTAAGTTCTAGGGGACTGATGATGTTAAGTGCCATAGTGCTCAGAGCCATTTGAACCCCTACATCCGCGGCACTATGCATGTATCGAAAAGCCCTTCGCTTGGATAGCGTCATATCCGAACTCGACCATCAACCTCGTGCAACAAGAAACGTGATTCATCCGGGCATATGACAGGTTTCCACTGATCCACGGTCCAGTCTCGATAGTACCTTGCCCGCTCGAATCGTGACTGAAGACTTGGCTGTTTCAGCATGGTCGTCGGCTCGGAAACCCATAACAGTGTGTACACCGAAAGTTTTGGGCCTGCACCAGCACTGTAGCCTGTTGTCAGATGTGCTACAGATCGCCGCCTCTCAAGCTTGACAGAGCAGACAAGCCTCCAGCCTACACCCACTGTTACGAGGCATTGGCATCGAACATCTTGTCGCCTACTCGTAGTTTCACCGTCCTCTAACCACTTTCCAGCTTCGCCGTTTCAGAGGCGTTTATTCCCAGATGTCGGGCCATAACAATCTGCCCTCTGCCAAAGTTGCTTACCTGAGTGGATCCTCCGATTTGTGACCCTTATCGTCGCTTATGTAATGCCCCTTTCGTTTCTGCTCCGCTTATACAGTACACTGAGGTGAAAGAAGTCATGCGATAGCGATATGTACATTTACAGATAGATGTAGTATCGCGTACATCACATATAAAAGTGTAGGGCATTGGCGGAGCTATCGTTTGTGCTCAGGCGATTCATGTGAACCGGTTTCCGTCGCGATTGTGGCCACAAGCCTGGAATTAACAGACTTTGGACGCGGAATGGCAGTTGCAGCTAGACGTCAGGAACCATCCATTTCAGAAATAGTTTGGGAATTCGATATTCCGCGTTGCACGATGTCAAGAGTGTGTCGAGAATATCAAATTGCAAGTATTACCTCTCACCACATCAACAACGTGGCCGACGGCCTTCTCGTAACTACCGAGGACAGTGCCGTTTCCGTAGAGTTGTCAGTGACAAAAGACAAGCAACACTGCGTGAACTAACAGCAGAAATCAACGTGGGACGTACGAGGAACATATCTGTTAGGACAGTGCCGCGAAATTCGCCGTTAATGGGCTATGGCAGCTTACGACCGAGACGAGTGCCTTTCCTAACAGCGCAACATCGCCTGCAGTGACTCTCCTGGGATCGTGGCCATGTTGGTTGGACCCCACTCGACTGTAAAGCAGTGGCCTGGTCAGATGAGTCCTTATTTCAGTTAAGAGCTGATTATAAGGTGAGAATGTGGCACAGGCCCCACGAAGACATGGACACAAGTTGTCATCAAGATACTGTGCAAACTGGTGGTGGTTCTGTAATGCTGTGTGCTATGATTACATGGATCATTGACTGGAAGTGGTTATATTCGGCCACTTCAAGACCATTAGCAGCCATTCATGGACGTGATGTTCCCAAACAACGATGGAATTTTTACGGGTAACAGTGCGCCATGTCTCGGGCAGAACTGTTGGCAGTTTGTTTGAAGAACTTTCTCGACAGTTCAGCTTAATTGATGGCCATCCTGGTAGCTCGACATAGCTCCCATCGAACATCCGAAATAGTTTCGCAATTATGGACGGTTGTAGAGTCAATATGGCTCAGCACCTCTGCACGGGACTTCTAATGACTTGTTGAGTCCATGGTCATAAATGTGTAATATGTAATGATTTTACAAATTTTCAAGAATTGAGGGAAAAGTCCCAAGTCCCGAAACGACGTCGTTGAAAGCTATAAGCGAAAATCTGGCAATTTACCACCTCTACTGCAACCTCTTTGCTTTCCATATTTTAGGAGGAGGTAGTGTGGACCAAAACAAGAAAGAATTCGCTAATAAACACTGACTCTAAGGTGCATACCTTAAGAGCTATGAGCACACGTTCAGTAAAAGAGACGTCTTTCAATGTAGCAAAGATGAACAAGTGCTCATAGATCATAAGGTATGCACTTCAGATTCCCTATTTACTGGACTTCTATTCTTTTTTTGATATATACTACCTCCCCGCAAAGTATGGAAAGGAAAGAGCTTGCAGCGCAAGAGGCCCACTGACAGAGGTAACAGATCGATTTTCCCATATTACTTTCACATACACTTCTACATCATACTCCGCAAGCAACCAAATGGTGTTTGGCGGAAAATAAATCTTGTATTATTGATTCCCCCTACCATGTTCCATTCGCAGATGAGGTGTGGGAATAATGATTGTTGGTAAGCTTCTGTATTGGCTCTAATTTCTCCAATTTTCTCATCGTGGTTACTACGCGAAATGTATATGAGGGTAAGTAATATCTAGTTAGACTATTCCTGGAAAGTACTCGATTCAGATTTTAATACTAAACCTCTTCATGATGCCCAACGTGTCTCTTCAGCTTGTTGAGTATCTCTGTAACACTCGCACTTAAAATTTTAAGTAGTTAAAGGTTTGGATCAGTGATTAGTGATGAATAACATTCATGTAACTACCCGAGGATCGGCAGTCCAGATGGCCAAAGGTCTACTTTCGGCACGAAAGATTGAGGGAATTTATGCAAATCACGTCAAATCCTAATGGGGACTAAATATTAATGTCATTACTAGTAAAACTGGAAGGTGTAATGTCAACGACAAAGCCAGTATATATATATATATATATATATATATATATATATCAACATGGTGAATAACGCTTCGATAGAAACAATAACAATATGTAAAGCAATTTAATTCGCAAAATGATCAGCGGGTGCTACGAAAATAAAAAAAAATGTGCCTAGCAGACGCATAAAGAGAGTGAAAGACTGTGTCAATATGCTCTTTTATCAGTTAAAAGTGTAAACAGAAAAGGTCTCTGAAATCTGAGTATCTTCAGGTTGGCATAGTAATTTGTTTCATTCTTTTAAAAAATTTGATGTTTAGTCAAGATTATGGCGGTGCAGCAAAGATGACTTCACGGAATAATATGAGTATTAATATCATGTGAAGCTAAAATGCGTTAAAGCTAGCAGTCACTGTAAACACTTAAGTGAGTGTGGACAAAACTAAATTTTTTTTTAGACACCAACCATAGTGACAGGTAGATAGTGTAAGTGAATGTTATACAACTGTGTACGCACTTGTTGTGAGCAATTGTACGCAGTTGCAATTTCTATAAAGGACTACATGAGTTTGCAGAACACTAAGAGTCCGAAACTTTGCTAGTCATGGACAAATAGGCTGCGTAATTCACAATGGAATTAAACAGAGAATACATCGTGTTCCGGAAACTGGATTAAAGGTTGCTCGGAAAATTAAATACACTACAGAACATTAAAACGAACATTCATGTGCGAATATCGGATGAATGTACCAGTAAATACTTCTCTTTTCTCACTAGCCATAAACATCTGTTCTGTGAATATTTAACATTAATGCTTGCGTGGGCTTATTTCATGTTCACGCGCCTGCAACGGACACGATGCTAAGACGGTGCAAGAGCAGAGGCGAATCAACTGATCGGAGAGCCAATGGCCGCCGCCCAACCATCGCCTGTCCGCGGAGTGAGGGGGGGGGGGGGGGGGGGGGGCGCTTGGGAGCTCCGTCAATTGCAGTATCGCCGCATCACCGCCTTCTTCACACCGGCGTTGCAACGGCTGAAAATCGGCGATAGACGACTTGTATGATGTGTGATGAGTGCACCTGTGTTGTGGTAACAAGCTTCTGTACTGTGGACTGACTGGTATGCATAAATAATTCTGTCCCAGCCATCCCAGGGTGCAATTGTACTGTACCTCCTGGGATGGTCATGAATTTGAAATGTATAAATTCCATGTAGTGATCCACTATAAGTGAAAAATGCTATTCACATACAAGTAGATTGTTTTTTTTTTTTTAATTTCCGTTTGTGTGATCATAATTTCCTATTTTCTCATGTTGTGTTCTTTGATGTGGTTCACTTGGGGAACATTCGATCAAAACGTCCTTAAGTATCAGCAAAATGTAGATTGGGATTTTTGGAGACACTGGATGATGTGGCCATACAGTCCGAAGACCTCGGGCTGGTTTTTAACTCGCGGTTATCCCATGCCCGCGAACATAAATAGGGTGTTTAACTCAATTCATTTTCCGGTGGGATTTGTTACTACCTTTCCAGACCGAAACATCTGCCACACGGGTAGAGAAGTATTGTTATTACCCTCCCTTAGAATTCGGCAAAGCACATATATTAATTACTATTGTGTGTAAACGATATTTGAAAAATTCATTGAAGAAACATATGTACAATGTTATGAAATTTGAAACTATAATCGAACAGCACTGTGGACTGACTGGTATGCATAAATAATTCTGTCCCAGCCATCCCAGGGTGCAATTGTACTGTGCCTCCTGGTGTGGTCATGATTTTGAAATTTATAAATTCCATGTAGTGTAATTATTGTATGAACAGCTGACGATTATGCCAAAGATTAAACAAATGCACTGTGTTGCAGTATATTCCATGGACATTCGAGATTCTGTGACTGAACTTTTTTTTGGTCTTCTTCTGTTCTTGAACTCTAAGAGGAAATAACGATTGTTTGAGTTTCATCTTGCTGTAACAGTCTATGTAAGTTGGAAACGAAACTAAAATAGAGCTGTTCATGACTGTAAATTTGTGTACGGTACGCAATAATTTGTAAATCTTGTAAGCCTAAACCTTGCTTGTCCTGAGTAGACGTGGCCTTACCAGAACATTGACCGCTGTTAGGCGCCGTACTAGAAAATAATTAGCTATTTTCTCGCAGCTCATCTTCGAGACGTGCCGCCAGTTAGGACACTAAACTTTCTTTCAGATTCCACGACCTATACTGCCGCCACGAATGATTTAATATATTTCACTTTCAGATTTTCTCAAGGTTGCGAGATAACATCCCAGGCAGAAACGCCTGGTCACAGGATTCTAGTTCTAGTATAAGATTTCATCAGCAAAAGATTATACTTGTTACCTTATATTGGTATTCGAGACGAAATCACGATTTGGAGTTACGGGTTTTACTACTTCACTTTGAACCGACCTACGAAATATTATTTGGTACTATAAGCACGTGAGTTTTAACTATACTTTTGATTTATATATATTGAGGAATGCCTGTGATAATTCAAGAGACAGACAATTATTTATAATCCCGTAATCGCCTGAGTACTGAGCTAGTTTGCTGATTGCTGATCCACGTCGGGCTAAATAAAATTACATTACATTGTTATAAGTATTATCAGAGTCATTTCTCTTCTGTTTTGACGTCACTTTATTAAACACTATCAAAGAATATATAAATTAAATTTAATTACATTACACTGGCCCTTAGGTGTGCTTATACCTTCGACGAATCCGGACTTAGATTTCAATATTTCCAATCTTTTGGTACAGAGAAGAGTCACTGTATATACCCTTCTGTGCTAAAAGTAACTTTCGTATGATGGGTCACTGTCAAGTAACAAAGGTGAATGAAATTTGGACCACACACAGAAATAAGTACTTTAGTAAAGTGCAGTACAGGAGTTAACTGAAAGAAAGACGCAATATGTCGAACAGAAACACACTAAAATAACCGTCGTTTATATTGGACCCCTGAATATTACAAAAGGTTGGACATGGCCTTAAACAAGGTGTGAGATCCTCATGGATAACAACACACAGTCCACTACGTGCTCACATACTGGCTACAAAGTGAGTAAGGAAGTCTCTGTGTACGGCATTCCATTCGCCCACCAGGGCGGGTGACAACTCCTAGATGACCGTTGGTGTATGTGGGTGTGATACAGTACTTCTCCCCAAAGCATCCCACACGCGTTCGATAGAATATAAGTCAGGGGAACGCCCACGCCAGTCCATTCACCGAATATCCTCTCGTTCCAAGAGCTGCTCCACCTGCCCTGTTCGTTACCGTTGCCCACAAAAATGAAGCCAGGGTGGAATGCATCTCTAAACAGAGGCACATGGGTAAGAATTTCAGTGTCATAATAACACTGACCAGTGAGTTTACCGTGTTCAAAGATATGGAGATCGGTAACAAATGCAGCATTATGCCTTCCTACACCGTAACACCTGCATCAACAAAACAGATAAAGTTTCACGATGCTCCTGGATGCATTATGTGCTCCAACGGCTAGCCATAGAGTAGGTCCAAAGCCACTACTTCCACTGCTGTCATCGTAAAAAAGCATGCGGCCTTTATCCTCGTCAGTCCAGGACCTTTGCTCTTGGCAGCATCGCAACCGGTGCCGCCAATGTGTGGGTGTCAGCAACCACACCCACGCAGTCGTCGTGTAACAATGGAGCGTGAGATTGCGTGCCTTCCAATCCTGTTAAATCTGCTTGTAATTGCACCCTTTATTTGACATAAGCCCCTTCTTGCCTGTTCCACAATGCAGTGGCCATCTGCTCCTGTAGTAGTGTGTGGTCCTTCGGGTAATGCTGTGAGCAACTCCAAACTCCTGGGCTAAACTCGTCACACTTCGTCTTTTCCGATGATTCCTCCCCATGTGAAGTAATCCAAATGTCTCCGGGTCATGAAAGACCATCACCACAGTGTACCGTAAATATTCGGTGATTGACGCATACTGTCTTTTTCCGTCCCCTCAACGGCCTCGCTGATCTCATTCCGTGTAACGTCCAACTCTGTGCGCGATTTGGAGACTGGCAACATGCTCTTGCTCATTCATTCGATTCCACCGAGTAGCTAATATGTTATGTTACTCCATCCATCGAGTAAGTTTTGCAGATAAATATACAGGGTGGGTCATAATGGCGTAAACGCATACAGTTGACAGTACAGGATACTAAAAGCAAAAAGGTCTCAGTAAACATGGGGTCGAAAATGCATACCTTAACAGCTACGAGCTATTTTTGATCTTCGATACTGTGAATCAAATCTCTTCTACTGCAAGCTCTTTGCTTTCCATATTTTGGGAAGTGATAATATGGACCAAAACAAGACAAAAATGTCCAGAAAACATGTGCTCTAAAATGCATGCCTTAAGAGCTATGAGCACTTGTTAATCTTTGGTGCTTTGAAACACAACTCTTCTAATGAGCAAGCGCTCATAACTTTTAAGGTATGCATTTTAGAGCACATGTTTACTGAACAATTTTTTCTTGTTTTGGTTCAAATGATCAATTCTCAAAATACGGAAAGCAAAGAGCTTAACAGTAGAAGAGAGTAGAGTCGAAGATAAGAAATTGCTCGTAGCTCTTAAGGTATACATTTTCGACCCTATGTTTACTGAGACACTTTTGCTTCTAGTATCGTGTACTTTCAACTGTATGCGTTTACGCCATTGATTATGATACACCCTGTATACAGGGTGAATCACGTAAAACTTGCACTACAAATATTGTAGAAATGAAAAGTGCTGTTGATGTGCGTTTTTCACAAAATGGGTAGATAGTCAGGGATTCGTATTGTGAGCCAACAAACAGGTTATAATAATACTTAAAAATTTATTTTTGTGCAAACATACACTTGTCTAACTGGAACAATGCTTATTGACATTAACAGACCAAAATCAGGGTAGATTAGAATGTCAGTGGCGGCTATTGCAAGATTCTACTGGGAGTGGTTTACGAGATATAATATTTTGAAAAGTTTCCACATCGACTCTTGTTGATGCCATTTAACATGCATAATTGCTAGGTACAGTGTTGTTATGCTTCCTTACAGTGTGTTGGTGTGTTCTTTGAGTGCATAGCGACTTGCTAGTCAGTTAGCTTGTGACAGTACGAACGGTTTTAAACAGACGATGGAAAATACCAATGCAGAAAAAGCTTACATGCTCATGGTGTATGGGAAGTGTAGGAGGAATGTAGTTCATTCTTGTACGGTGTATGCAGCAAGGTATCTCAATAGACGTCTTACGTGGAAGCGGTAGTGTAAGAACTAGACAATGTAACTGGAGGAAACAAGTGACGACAGAAGAGGGGGAAATTAATGTTCTTGCCGCTGTGGCATTTGATCTGTACGTTAGCTACCATATAAATACTTGGGCAAGTGTCATGTGTCAGGCAAGTGTTCTACACACCTTCCAGCGACATAATTTCCATCCCTATCAGATCTGTCTCCATCAAGAGCTGCATGGAAATGATGATGCGAATCGTGTCAATTTTCTGTAGATGGGTATTAAGACAGGATACGTCAGACGTATCATGTCTGCTGTTTAGTGATGAAGCCACATTTACCAATGTAGGCCAGGTAAACCGCCGAAATATGTTCTGATGATGGATTCGTCAGGTGGAACGCGTGCGTCCATGGAATGTAAACGTGTGGTGTGGGATAGTGGAGCATAGCCCACAGGCCCAGTTTCCATAGACGGAACACTGAACTTGCACAAGTATCGCAGCCTCTTAACAGACTACCCTCCACGGATGCTAGAATACGTTCCTCTGCACCTGTAATACCAACTGATGGCTGTCCAGCCCATAGTGCACAAAGTACTACAGCATGTCTTGAGGAATTCCTTCCAAATCCTTGGATTCGACGCAGAGGACTTGTACCTCGGTCAGTCCGTTGCCCGAAATGGACGCCTGTAGACATTTTCCTGTAGGGAAAGTCGAGGGACGCTTTCTACCAGGACATACCAACTACACCTGATGGTATACAATGACGTGTTATTCCAGCCTGCTCGGGTATCTCTACTGAAATGCGAGCACGTTTGCGGCAGTCGTATCATATCAGACTGGAGGCGTTCCCGCTGCGAATGGTCATTTTGAACGCAACCTTTGATGGTCAGTTGTCTCGTTGCTGGTCAGAATCAACACAACTAGTGTACGCACTTGTGTTGTTCTTTAGTGTGTGCTAACGGAGGCATCGTACGAGTGTCGGTGTGGGAACTTTTCAAAACACTTTATCACGTAACCGACTCGCCTTAGAAACCTGCAACAAACGCCTGTGACATTCTAATTTACCCTACTTTTAATTTGTTAATGTTAATAGGCATTTTCCACTTAGAAAGTGTATGTTCGGACAAAAATGCACTTCAAATGTGCTACTGCAACCTGTTGTTTGGCTAACAATACGAGCCGCTGACTACCAATTCATTCTGCGAAAACCGCACATCAATAGCACTTTCCATTACCGCAATATCTGCGGTGCGAGTTATAGGTGATTCACCCTGTATACTCCACTTATGACTTTCAAAGTCTCTCACAATGCTTCTCAGAAGTCTCCTTTGAAACACTGGCAACTTTTATTCATCCGTCCTCAATTTCTTAGTGCTACGCGTGCGTTCGATGTTAGTGATGCACAAGTTACTGCCAGTCTATTTTTAAGCTTTCTCCAGTTAATGTTTGCTCTGTGTGTGAGAGTAAAATTTACGCTATTACCTGCTGTTGGCACTGCCTTGATTTATGTTTCACAGCAATAAGGAATTTGGGAATTTTCAGTGCATTGTCGTAGATAGAATTTTCCTGCTTTTTTATCACTATGTGCAATATTTAGCGCAGATTTTAGTTCAGTGTCTCCATACAAACTAGGCACGTCTTTTGAGATCTGACTCCTTATCAAAAAAAAAAAAATGTTCAAATGGCTCTAAGCACTATGGGACTTAACATCCGAGTTCATCTGTCCCCTAGACTTAGAACCACTTAAATCTAACTAGCCTAAGGACATGACACACATCCATGTCCGAGGCAGGATTCGAACCTGCGACCGTAGCAACAGCGCGGTTCCAGACTGAAGCGCCTAGAAACGCTCGACCACAGCGGCCGGCACTCTTTATGACGGCAACGTTTTCTGCACTTCTAGTTCTGTGCGCTGGCGGTTTTGGAATCTTCGGAAAAAAGTTTTTAGTTTAATCTGAACTGTAATGGAGATGTCCCCTTTTGTAAGACCAGTTGGAACCATGAACAGTTTGGAACCAAGTACAGCTTCGCTCTAGGTCAGCAGTAAACACATGTCACCTACCCTAAATACACTACTGGCCATTAAAGTTGCTACACCAAGGAGAAATGCAGATGATAAACGAGTATTCATTGGACAAATGTATTATACTAGAACTGACATGTGATGACATTTTCACGCAATTTGGGTGCATAGAACCTGTAGCACGTCATCTTCGTGGTGTAGCAATTTCAATGGCCAGTAGTGTAGCTTAACGTGTTTTGGACATTACATATTAAATATGTACATATAAATATTGATGTACGTATGTATGTACCATATCTTCTCCGAAACCACTGGACCGATTCCAGTCAAAGTTGTTACAGATATCCCTTAGCATCAGGCAAGAATTACTGTGGGGCTAGGTACCACTTACAAACTACAGTTCAAGATACATAGCCACAAACATCTATATACGTGAAAAACTGCACGGTGCTTAAATTAATTTGTTCTGTGCTGCTAACTCTGTTCGCAATAAACTTCGCACACAGTACCCACATATGCCGCTGAATGTACCTCCATAAATATATAATTTTAGGACACATATTTAAGAGATATGACGTCATAAACAGAGTCATGAAAAAATTCCGCATCATGCATGAAATTTGTTACAATTATTCTTTACTATTAAGACGTTCCTAACGTCGAGTCAATTTAAGGAAATCCCTGACACCTATAAGCAGTTTTGACAGTGTATAACTGCGAAGTGCAAAAACTGTTGTAAGTGAAGACGATACCCGTCTATACGGGTATGAAGGGTCGTTGCCATAGCGACGTTTACAAAAGCGCGTTGTAGACACGCCAATCAGCTGCTCCCAGCGTACAGAAACTGTTCGATAATTTCAAACGTGTTTTCACAAATATATCTAAATGAAATTTTTTCAGTATTACTCTACAAACGCACTTAATTTTTTTGTTTTCATTTCTAATTGAAAGTTGGCAGAATGAATACCTGGACAATGCCGGTTTTATGAGCTACTACTGAAATAAAACTTCCATTCTGCAGCTCTATTTTTCTACCTCTCTCGCGTTAATTGCTCACTACTATGGCCAACTTTAAATGAATGCTGTGGAACTGCAGCTATAAAACACGTCCAGGTCAGTTTTTTGACTGCAGTTTCACTACTCGTATTGATTTATGCATTTCATCATTGATGAGAAGTAACCGCTGAGTTATATTAATGCCTGGTAACATGAGAGTTTTCGAAAATGTTGCTACAGAAAAGGTACGTCTGAACTTAAAATTTTCGATCGTACGTCAGATTTCCATCGCGGAATGTCTCCTTCAAAGTTGCTGGAAATTATATCCAAGTGGAGAGAAGAACGGAAAATGAGAATTAAACTCGTATTACCGAAGCGAGCTCACTGAGGGAAAGATTTCGAGAAGTTTCGGCACAGTTTTAATGAGAAGTTATTATTCACTTCGAAAGAGGCAGCGTTGGCGCCACTCAAGACATTAAAAATTAAGGATATCGTGCTTTCGCGAAAATGTTATTTTGGGTTTACAACGAACTCAGCATTCATTGAAACGATGGAGTTGCTCTTACAGGCGATACAACTGATCTACTAAAGAGTTTAACAACTTTCTCCGACTCCAGTTCCATTCCTTAGGTCGTATAAACTTGAAGGACACAGTCACGTTAAAAGGAATGAATACAAATAAGCTTTGGATTATTTTGTTAAATGATTTTCCTCTGCCAATCGCAGTAAGATAACAATTATTTTAAGCTTAATTCCTGCTTTTATATGCGGTTATATTCGTTTTATTAAGTACGAACCTGTAATATTTATAACATTCCCGACGTATCGAATGTTACCTGAAAATTCGAATCGGCTGCTGGATGTCATAACTTGACAAGTTACTGAGATTTGTCGGTTCGCCGGAAACTTCATGGAACAAGTAGGAACCTGTTAAAAGGAGAACCGTGGGGCCAAATCATTACTACTTTCCTTCAAGAAAGTACCCTCCCTATCTCGCAAAAATGTCTGAAAACATACAGTTAGGCCTATAATTTGACAATACGTACGTACATTTTTACTGTTACTCAATTCTTGTTCATTAATTTTAAGTTCATGAAGTTTATTAGTATTTACAATTCGTTTATTGACTTATTAATAGTGTCTGACATCAGTAATCAAAATAATTTTTATTCAGTTTCAAACAGATTCTCGGATGGAATAGGAATCTCTACATTACTGACTTAAAAATCGCTGTTATTTCATTGGACAGTATGCACATGAGAAGGATTGCTTTTTTTGCAATACGTTCAGTATTATCTTTGTTATACCCCACGCGTTAGCTTAGACTTTTAAATTTTAAAGCTGAAGATAGTTTGTTCGGTTGTTAAAAAAAGCTCTGGCAAAACACTGCACGCCATAAAGGTAACGTGTAAACGTAGAAAGCCGAGATGGTGGGGCACTATTACAGTTCATGTGCATTTGCGTCCAATTCATCGAATGTCCAGTTATGTCAGAAGTGTTCTTCACAAGCTTCGTATTTTGCCTTCCTGTATGATATCGGCACGTTGAGTTTCACATGGCTAACACCCTTCGTTGCAGCCATTTTTATTGCTATCACATCTTTTTTTGTCATGGCTTTAGTGACTCACCCCAGGTCCATTCGACTTACAACTTCATGATCACACTAGAGATGCTTATATTCCATTCTTTTAGCTTTTTCGCGATTACTTGAATAAAAAAGAAACTAACCTTGTCTGTTCTTTCTGGTATTTCTTCATGTTACTCATCTTCATTCGAAGTTAAAATTAACTTTATTATACGGTTCCGTTCTTAAAAAACTTCTAGTTCCTTCTTTTATTACTTTTTAGCCGTTCTCATTGCGACTAAACACAATGCTTTATTTGGGACAAATGTTTACAAGACTTCCATCTTCAATTCCGCATCCCAGAGGGATACCAGCTGTTCACCTTTTTTATTGTTAAGGAAAATCTTTTTTCACTTGCTTCTGTGTTTTGCTTCTTCTGTAGGATTACCAGAAGTTTTGATGTAGCCTGTACCAAAACATTACGTTATTCTACTCATATCATTTCCATCCTTTGTTTTTAAACTAAGTTTCGTCCTCATTCAATGCCACTGTTCTCATACCTTCTTTTTAACTCGAGCCAGCGGAATTATATCAGCTGCGAACCTGAATACTTAGTCTTCTACAGCCGGCCGAAGTGGCCGTGCGGTTAAAGGCGCTGCAGTCTGGAACCGCAAGACCGCTACGGTCGCAGGTTCGAATCCTGCCTCGGGCATGGATGTTTGTGATGTCCTTAGGTTAGTTAGGTTTAACTAGTTCTAAGTTCTAGGGGACTAATGACTTCAGCAGTTGAGTGCCATAGTGCTCAGAGCCATTTGAAGCATTTTTAGTCTTCTACACGGCATGCAAATTCGTGTTCCACATTTTCCTTTCATTTCCATCGTTGCTGCTTTGATGCACTTATTAAATGTCGTGATAACAACCAGGAGTGCTACCTTATGTCCATCGCGATACGAGTTTTCTGGTTTTCCACTTTGATCTTGTTGTCATTATTACCACTTACCTGTAAAGTTTTAATAAATAAACGACTCGATTATTTTTCGTAGACAATGCATATTGTTCTTGTAAATTACATAAGCACTCAATAAAACAGTCCAAATAAAAATGTAAATGTTGTTTGCTGAAAACCTTAAATCTCTGGAAGTTCCTAACCAGTTTCTTCGAAATTATAACACGGCGTTGATTGGAATAACGCCGTGTTTTAGTATAATTATTTTTAAAAATTCATGGACATTGGGCTGTTGATGACTGGAAACATGTTGCCTGGTCGGACGAGTCTCGTTTCAGATTCTGTCGAACGAATGGACGTGTACGGGTATGGATACATCGTGAATCCATGGACCTTGCATGTCGGCAGGGGGCTGTTCAAGCTGATGGAGGCTCTGTAATGGTGTGGGGCGTGTGCAGTTGGAGTGATATGAGACTCCTGATAGTCTAGATAAGACTGATAGGAGTCACGTTCGTAAGTATCATGTCTGATAATCTGCATCCATTCATGTCCATTCTACATTCCGACGGACTTGGGCAATTGCAGCAGGACAATGCGACACCCCACACGTGCAGAATTGCTATAGAGAGGCTGGGGCTCTACCAGCAGTCAGTCAGCGCTCATACATAGTGTCGCCGGCAAAACGACGGTTAATTCTGGACGAAGTGCAGAAGCTGCCGCAGGATGATAACACTAACAATTCAGAGTCCTTTGTCCTCTCCCGTGGTTCTTCTGAAACAGAATGTTGTCTGGCGCTCCTGTGTTGACTACCGACTGTAAAAAATCAGAGAAATGCTGCGCATTGATGACGGCCTACACTAAAAGAAAGGAGCATTCCGGTCCGAGCTGCCGGAAATGGCGGACAGGTGTAAGTGACATGTACTTGCTTTTGTGAATGAATCTGTGTGTGTGTTTCCTTTTCTGAAGAAGGCTTCGGCCGAAAGCGAAAGGTGTAACACTCTTTTCGTTGTGCCTGTGTCCATCTGAACGTGTCATTTTTGCTGTAAGCAGCAATGTATTTTTTGTTTTCTTCTTGTGTTGTTGAAATTCCAAAATTGAGTTTCCATTGTTTGAAAGCAGCAAAGTGCTTCTCAACAGTGAAGAAGCAGACAGGCCACTGGAAAATCGAGGTTGACCAGGAAAATACTGCCTTTGTAACACCCAGCGCATCTATGAGTTAAATTCTTGTTGTTTCGACTGTAACGCTCCAGCCAATTTCGAACGCATGATGGATAAACCTACTTCGACGTCTTAAATGGACGAAGTGATTTTGCTGTCTAAGTGAAATTATTGCTTTTTGAAGACATCTAGGAACAGCTAGGTCGCCCTACAACTGTGTCGAAATACACTCCTGGAAATGGAAAAAAGAACACATTGACACCGGTGTGTCAGACCCACCATACTTGCTCCGGACACTGCGAGAGGGCTGTACAAGCAATGATCACACGCACGGCACAGCGGACACACCAGGAACCGCGGTGTTGGCCGTCGAATGGCGCTAGCTGCGCAGCATTTGTGCACCGCCGCCGTCAGTGTCAGCCAGTTTGCCGTGGCATACGGAGCCCCATCGCAGTCTTTAACACTGGTAGCATGCCGCGACAGCGTGGACGTGAACCGTATGTGCAGTTGACGGACTTTGAGCGAGGGCGTATAGTGGGCATGCGGGAGGCCGGGTGGACGTACCGCCGAATTGCTCAACACGTGGGGCGTGAGGTCTCCACAGTACATCGATGTTGTCGCCAGTGGTCGGCGGAAGGTGCACGTGCCCGTCGACCTGGGACCGGACCGCAGCGACGCACGGATGCACGCCAAGACCGTAGGATCCTACGCAGTGCCGTAGGGGACCGCACCGCCACTTCCCAGCAAATTAGGGACACTGTTGCTCCTGGGGTATCGGCGAGGACCATTCGCAACCGTCTCCATGAAGCTGGGCTACGGTCCCGCACACCGTTAGGCCGTCTTCCGCTCACGCCCCAACATCGTGCAGCCTGCCTCCAGTGGTGTCGCGACAGGCGTGAATGGAGGGACGAATGGAGACGTGTCGTCTTCAGCGATGAGAGTCGCTTCTGCCTTGGTGCCAATGATGTTCGTATGCGTGTTTGGCGCCGTGCAGGTGAGCGCCACAATCAGGACTGCATACGACCATGGCACACAGGGCCAACACCCGGCATCATGGTGTGGGGAGCGATCTCCTACACTGGCCGTACACCACTGGTGATCGTCGAGGGGACACTGAATAGTGCACGGTACATCCAAACCGTCATCGAACCCATCGTTCTACCATTCCTAGACCGGCAAGGGAACTTGCTGTTCCAACAGGACAATGCACGTCCGCATGTATCCCGTGCCACCCAACGTGCTCTAGAAGGTGTAAGTCAACTACCCTGGCCAGCAAGATCTCCGGATCTGTCCCCCATTGAGCATGTTTGGGACTGGATGAAGCGTCGTCTCACGCGGTCTGCACGTCCAGCACGAACGCTGGTCCAACTGAGGCGCCAGGTGGAAATGGCATGGCAAGCTGTTCCACAGGACTACATCCAGCATCTCTACGATCGTCTCCATGGGAGAATAGCAGCCTGCATTGCTGCGAAAGGTGGATATACACTGTACTAGTGCCGACATTGTGCATGCTCTGTTGCCTGTGTCTATGTGCCTGTGGTTCTGTCAGTGTGATCATGTGATGTATCTGACCCCAGGAATGTGTCAATAAAGTTTCCCCTTCCTGGGACAATGAATTCACGGTGTTCTTATTTCAATTTCCAGGTGTGTATGTTGATGCTGCAGACTTCGGCCTCAGTCTGAAAAAGTGCCTCTTCGTCACCCAACAAACAGAACTGTAGGTGCATGAAGTGAGCGACGATGGGGGTCCACCCCGATGCAAAGAAAATAAGAATAGTCACAGATTTTACACTTCTTGGTATATTCATGAGATGAAATGTGTTTTTGGTATGCGCTCACACTACAGGTGTGTCATAAAGGACTTCTGTACCACGCCCCATTCCTTGCAAGAACTGCTGCAGGGAGATGCCTGGAACAAGTTGCGAAAGAGATGTTTCCGTGTCCTTAAGGAGGTGCTAACATCTTCAGCCCCAGGATAATACAACGTGGAGGGCGTGAAATGACTTCAAATTGTTTCTCGACGTTGTGGGATGGTGCAATTGTAGTGCTGATGAGATGAACTATTCTACAACCGACAAAGAGCGCAGATGTATGGACTATCAACAAGTTTCGGTCGCATTAATTTGGCAAACCATTCGCCGTTGTGACGAACCAGAATCCGCTATTCTGGCTGACTAGTCTAATGAATTCATCTGGTAGACTGGCAAGACGGGCACTAAGACTTCCAGAGTGTGAAGCCACAGTACTACACAAAAGTGGCCGCAGACGGCAGAAAGCCAAATGATTTTCAAGGAATTCTATGGCGGATGAACTTCTATGGTTTGTCGAAAAACATTAAATTTTCTCCAGGTAGCGGCACAAGTTTTACATCTAACCTAAAATCATTTATCATCTATTTCGCAAGTGGTGGCCTGTAAGAAGATGTTTATCAGTCTAGTTGTATGAATTAGACTGAAAATCCGTTCATTAAAGTTAATATTAATTATGTACAAAGTAATGTAAACTGAACACATCATTGTTACAAAAGAACCATTCAGAAGATCTCTCGAACAAGTAAGTAACTCTTTCGTCACTGTGTTAAATGACATTGTTTATGAACAGAGGGAATATCTAGCACTGATTAGTTGCATAGAAACTTTGAAGAAGGTGGTACCGATAAAAGGAGAATTCCAGTTCATGAACGGAGCGTTGCATAGCAGGGTCCACTATTACGGACGTGGAAATGCTCACTCTTTATTCTAGATATCGTGAAATATTTTTGCGCCTCTCTAACGTTAGTCACTTGGGATTCGAGAATACTCTAGGCACAATCTGACACAGGTATCACTGGTCACCTCTCTACCTATTCGTTAGACACTATGAGAGCTACAGGAAGCAGGCCACAGAAGAACAATACGCAGTTGCCTTCAGGGCGTCTGGTACCAATTCCGCCGGGAGCAGTGTCGAACTGCAACCGACCTCCTTGGGGCTACGTGAAGTAGCAAACGGGAATTGATGGATAGTAGTCTGCACTGACTTCTTGAACAGCTACACTGTCACCAAAACTCCGAAAGTCGCAGAGAAGACATCATCTTGTAGCATGGAACATCCTATGTGATGATCTCTGATGCTGGGAAAGTTTCCCAGTGGGGACTGAAGTGAGCAGTTACAATACGGACATAACTTAAGCAGAATGAGATTTTCACTCTGCAGTGGAGTGTACGCTGATATGAAACTTCCTCGTAGATTAAAACTGTGTGCTGGGCAGAGACTCGAACTCGACACCTTTGCCTTTCGCGGGCAAATGCTCTACCATCTGAGCTACCCAAGCACGACTCACGACCCGTCCTCACAGCTTCGCAGAAGAGCTTCTGTGAAGTTAGGAAAGTAGGAGACGAGGTACTGG
The DNA here is from genome assembly GCF_023864345.2 of Schistocerca serialis cubense. Classification (NCBI taxonomy): domain Eukaryota; kingdom Metazoa; phylum Arthropoda; class Insecta; order Orthoptera; family Acrididae; genus Schistocerca; species Schistocerca serialis. The sequence continues at coordinate 1,145,112,504 of NC_064639.1, read as the reverse complement.
CAGAATTGAAGCTGTGAAGACGGGTCGTGAGTCGTGCTTGGGTTGGGCTCCAAATATTGAAAATATCTCCCACAGATGACGGATCCTTAACCCAGCAACAACAACACTACGGGATATTAATCAGAGAAATCTGGAGAGGGCATCGAGAAGCACCAGGATGTTCCGGCTGCTGTTGTGGGTAAACTGCGGGGGCCAGACAACCAATAAAGAGCTTATTCCATGGGAATGTGCTGCTCTGAAGAGTGTACGAGAGTTAAAATTAGGCTTAGAAATCTCACATCAGTGCCACTTCCTCACCACGTGGCGGATATACTTACACAAGGTAGGCCAAGTAATAAATTCCCTATCTTTCGAAGTGTTCGACTGATTGCTAAACGCCCATCGAAAATAATGGAATGATTCTGATTGAAAAACTGGATCCACTATCGACAACAGTCTCTATTTCTATCACGTCATTAGACAAGTCTTCGTCCTCACAGAGACCTTTAATGTTCTCTTTCCTCCTATCCGTCCTTTCTCTGCATTTAACAGTGGAATAATCATTGCACTCTTAATGTTACCACCATTGCTTTTCATATCACAAAAGGCTGTTTTGACTTTTCTGTATGCTGAGTCCATCCTTCTGACACTCTTGTCTTTTTGCATTCATTCACATTTTTCATGCAGCCATTTCGTCTTACTTTTCCTGCACTTCCTGTTCATTTCATTTCTCAGTGACTTGTATTTCTGTATTCCAGAGTTTTCCTGAACATTTTTCTATTTCCTTTTTTCATTGGTCAATTGAAGCATTCCTTCCGTTACCCATGATTTCTTCTCAATTACCTTGTTTGCATCAAAATTTATCTTTCCAACTCTTGTGATTGCCCGTTATAGAGATGTTCGATCGTCTTCAACTGAACTACCTATTGAGCTACTCCTTATTGCAGTATCTGTAGCCTTAGAGAACTTCAAGCGTATCTCTTCATTCCCTGCTACTTCCTTAAGCCACTTCTCTGCGTGCTCACTCTTCCTGGCTAACCTCTTACGGCCTACTCTTCATCACTACTAAATTGTTATCTGAGTCTATATCTCCTCCTGGGTACGGGTTAAATCAGTGCCTGTTTTCGGAATCTCTGTCTGACCATGATGTGATATAACTCAAACATTCCCTTATCTGCCGGTCTTTCCCAAGAATAACACCTACTCTTGTGAGAGTATTCACTGCAACTAGCTAAAACTTACTACAGAATTCAATCAGAGTTTCTCCTCTGTAATTCTTAGTACCAAGCACGTATTGTCCCATAAAGATTTCTTCTGCTTTCCCTACAGGAGCATTCCAGTCCCCCTTAACTAATAGTTTTTATCTCCCTTTACGTGCTGAATTACCCTTTCAGTGTCTCCATGTACTCTCCCTATCTCTTCATCAAAGATGACGAAGTCGGCATGTGTCTCGGAACTATGGCTGTCGTTGTTGGTTTACTCTAGATTCTGATGAGAACAACCCTATCACAGAATTGTTCACAGTAACCTCTGTCTACCCTACCTTCCTATTCGTAAACATTCTTGCTCTCGTTATACTATTTTCTACTGCTGTTAATAGTACCCTATACTCATTTGGCCAGAAATCCTTTTCTTCTTTCCATTTAATTTTTCTGACCCCCATGGTATCTATATTGAGGCTTAAGATTTCCCTTCTCAGATTTTCTAGCTGCCCTACCACTTTCAAAAATGTCACATTGCACGCCCCGATTCCTAGAGCGCTACCCTTTTGCTTTTTATTTTACCTCTTTAGTCACCTTCCCTCGGCAGCGTCTCCCAGAAATCCGAATGATAGACTGAGCCATGGCGGAGTTGCTGTCGTTGCCTTTCGAATTACTGGAGCCACTAGTTCGACCTGTCGTGTGGTATCCCTCTGATATGAGGCCACTAAGGTCTTTGGTCGAGGTTGTTGGTGGGGAACGGGGCGTGTTGTGGTGCGGGCAGTTGGTGAATAGTAACGGAGCTAGGAGGACGGTGTGAGAGGTCCGCCCGGCGAGTTAGTTGAGCACTTCCGAAAGCGTCTTGGGCACGCAGTCCGGCGAGTGGTTGCTGGAGAAACCTGTGGGCCGATTTGAATCCACGACTGATTTCGAGTGCCGTCTTCATGCGTAGCCACGCCAGCCAGCTGTGGGACGTTTACACCGATGAGAGAGTTGAAACGAGTTTCGCTGGGCTGAATTCTGTGGCCCCTTTGGAACAGGCAAGCTCCAGCTTCGATTCTTCAACTAAACTTAAGTTTTGGATTTTGAGGTCTTAGCTGTTATTATTGAAGGCCTGCCTGTTCTCTATTTGGTCTTTACTGAAATGAAGCTGTTATTAAAGAAGGCGTGCCTGTATTCTATTCAGTAATTTTAGTTAAGCTATTGTTATTGATGGCTTGCCCGTTTTGCTCTTGGTAATTTTATTTAACTGAAGCTCTTATTATTGAAGCCTTCCCGTTTTCAATTTGGTCAGTTTTACTTAACCAAAACTTATTACAGGTGGCCTGCCTGTTTTCTATTTAGTAAATTTACTTATCTCAAGCAGTGGTTATTATTGAAGGTTTGTCGGTTTTCATTTGGTAATTTGCTTCACTGAAATTATTATTAATCATGGTCTTTCTGTTTTATTGCGATATTATTGAGATTTGATATCTTACTTCGTCTGTATTCTAATTATTTGAAGTTGTGGCTGCCAAAGGCCTACCTGTTTCAGAGGCATTTTTGTCAATAAGGTAGTAGCAGGAAATGACACATGTTGGTACATGGGCCCAAACCTTTCGCCTTACATCCCTTTGTAAATTATTGTAGGCTTCAGTTGGTAGCAGAGCGTGGTCGCGTCCTCTTGTTGGGGGGGGGGGGGGAGGGGGGTTGGACTTCTCTACCCTTTCTATGGGATTTGTCATTTCCTGTGATCATTTCCTTAGAGCGTAATGATCCGTTACTGTCTGTCATGCATTGCAGTAATTTATTCCTGTTAACGAAGTTATGATTTTCATAGCGGATATTTTTCCAGAAGTTTTGACTGTTTTTTTCAGACATTGTCTTACATCAAGTCAGTTCCAGTGGTATAATGAATTTTATGAACAACGTGATGGAGTAGCAATGAGTAATCCATTAGGCCCTGCGATTGCCAATCTTTATATGGAGAAATTTGAACAATCAGCCCTAGACAAAGCTAATAACAAACCATCTCGTTGGTATCGATATGTAGATGACACATTTGTGGTTTGGTCCCATGGGAGAAAGCCCATGGACGATTTCTTTGATTATCTAAATAAAATTCACCCAAAAATACAGTTTACCATGGAAATAGAAAAGCATAACAGCATATCTTTCTTGGATGTCTTAGTTATGAGACGGTCTGATAGAAGCTTGGAATATAAAGTTTTTCGGAAGGCAACACGTACGGACAGATATTTACATAAAAATTCTAATCATCATCCTTAACAAAAAAGAGGTGTCAAAAAAAGTCTTGTTGATCGAGCGGAACGGATATGTACACCTGAACATTTGGATGCTGAAGTGAAACATCTGAAGCAGGCTTTTGAAAAAAAACGGCTATTCAAGAAAAGAGATAAATAGAATTTTGCGTCCAAGGAACAGAAACCCAAAAGATAAGAATGAACCACAACGACAGAAAAATACAGTAGTTCTCCCTTTTATTAAAAAAGTAACAGATCGGATCGGTAAGATTTTACGAAAACATGACATGAAACCGATCTTTAAACCAACAAAGAAAATAAGTCAAGTACTACGATCTGTGAAGGATAAACGCCCTCCCCTGTCGACATGTGGTGTGTATACAATTCCATGTACCTGTGGCAAAGTTTACATTGGTACTACCAAAAGAAGCGTAAACACGCGACTGAAAGAGCATAAAAGTCTTTGTCGACTTGGAAAAATAGAAAAGTCAGCTGTAGCGGAACATGCTCTTCAACCAGGCAACCACCAAGTGAAGTTTTCGGATACCGAAGTTTTATCTACAACGTTAAATTACTATCCACGGCTATATAGAGAAGCTATCGAAACTTATAAATGTTGTGAATTGGCAGGAGTCAATTCACGGGGTTTGGAGGAAGCCGAAAGTCACGCGTTAAGCTCACGCAGACTGGCGTGAGGTCTGGAACAGTTAAGGGAATTTTTAGTAGCAAATAAAGTACGTAGCTGATGTAATAATTAACTTTAATCCATAACTGCAGATCATCGGGCTGACGGTACAGGCATCACAAGTTAAATATCTATTGATAATGGCGCCTTGCTAGGTCGTAGCAAATGACGTAGCTGAAGGCTATGCTAACTATCGTCTCGGCAAATGAGAGCGTAATTTGTCAGTCAACCATGGCTAGCAACGTCGGCTGTACAACTGGGGCGAGTGCTAGTACGTCTCTCTAGACCTGTCGTGTGGTGGCGCTCGGTCTGCTATCACTGACAGTGGCTACACGCGGGTCCGACGTAAACTAACGGACCGCGGCCGATTTAAAGGCTACCACCTAGCAAGTGTGGTGTCTGGCGGTGACACCACAATAAACATCAAGATAATTTTAATAGGAAAGAGGAGGCTATGAAACTTAGCGATATATGGACAGTGGCTCTACAAAATTGCTAACAATTTTATCTTTGACAAGGTGGTAATCGATAGTCAACCTTATCTTTGCTATGGATTATCACTGCTCATCACGTGTCACCTGAACCACGCCCCCTTTCTCACAATATATAAGTCGCTCTCAGACACCCGACCAGTCAGTCGGCAAGACTCAGCGGAGCAGCGCCTCTGAGGAAGTCCAGCGCAGTCCTGGACGAAACGTAAGGAGCAGAAAAGTTCTTGGACCACGACCTCACATCCCGGAAAGTATATCAACAGCCATGTCACCCGGTCGTGAAAGCCTTCATTCTACATTCCGCAGCGAAGTTGCTTGCTATGGATCCAAGATTCGGGCATCTAAAGAGGGAGCATTTGCAGTATTTATAACTGGTATTTGGAGTTAGGGAATTAGTATGAATCATCTTCCGTGTGCCACTGCTCTCAGAGATGTGTGGCCAATGGGCAAGAGTTGCCCATGATCTATCATCAAAATTATGCGTCTGGTTAACTTGCGCGTCAGGTATCTGGCCCCTGGTAAGGTCCTCAGGGTGTACCTTCATGAACTTAAGCCCATTAATTAACCTTCTTCTGTAGGCTGGACGGGGGTCCATTGTTTGGTGAGAGAGGCTCAGCCATGGCTGGGTTGCTGGCGTCGCCTTTTGAATTCCTGGCGCCACTAGCTCGATCTGTCGTGTGATATCCCTCTCATTTGAGGCCACTATGGTCTTTGCTCGAAGTTATTAATGTGGACGGGTCGGTTTATGGCGTAGGAGATGGGGAGTGGTAACGGAGCGAGGAGAACGATGTGAGAGATCTGCCAGGCTAGTAAGGCGAGCGTCTTGGGCACGCAGGAAGGCGAGTGGTTGCTGGGTATATCTGTGGGCTGATTTGAATCCATGACTGATTTCGAGTTCCGTCTTCATGCGTAGTCTGGCCAGCCACCTCCGGGACGTGCACGCCGATAAGAGATTTGAAGCCAGTTTCGCTGGGCCGATTCTGCGCCCCCTTTGGAACCGGCAAGTTTCAGCTTCAATTCGTCAACTAAAGTTAAGTTTTGGATTGTTATTATTTGAAGGCCTGCATGTTTTCTGTTTGGTTTATACTTAACTGAAGCTGTTATTAAAGAAGATCTGCCTCATTTCCATTTAGTAATTTTGCTTAACTCAAGCTGTTGTTTTTGAAGGTCTACCCGTTTGCATTTGGTAATTTTCTTAATTGAAACTCTTATTAAACAAGTCCTTCCTGTTTTATTGCCCTACTATTGAGATGCGATACCTTAATTATTCTGTATTGTAATTAACTGAAATTTTGATTGCCAAAGACCTACGTATTTTAGAGGTATTTATATCAATACAGATAGTAACAGGAAACGACATGTGGTGGTACCTAGGCCACAACCATTCGCCCTACATCCCTTTATCCATAATTGTTGTTTCCAGGGATTATTTAGGAATCGTTTATGAATGGAGAGATCATCATGACACTTTTTCAATTACAGGCACACGTTCTGGGGATACACATGATACGTGATTAAAGTAGTGGCTTCCATTGCCTTCTGCATGTTTATGCCGTCGATAATTGCTGATTCTTCTTTCATGGGTAGTTTCCCATCCCATCCCTGAACCTTTGTGCCCTTCTCCGCCCTCTTTAACAAGGCCTTTGTCAGAATGAGGGTGGCTTCGTATGACGGAAGTGTTCGGTCTGCAATGATGATCAATTTCATTCAAAATTTAACTATGGCAGGGTTCGAAAAAAAATGTTCAAATGCGTGTGAAATCTTATGGGACTTAACTGCTAAGGTCATCAGTCCCTAAGCTTACACACTACTTAACCTAAATTATCCTAAGGACAAACACACACACCCATGCCCGAGGGAGGATTCGTACCCCCGCCGGGACCAGATGCACAGTCCATGAATGCAGCGCCTGAGACCGCTCGGCAGGGTTCGAAGACCTACCACCAGGGGTGGCCTTAATCTTAAGTTAGTAATCCATAACTTGTTTGTGAGGACAACGGGAAAAGCGGCCAGAAGGCGCAGCATCGCCTCAGCCTGGGAATCACCACGATGATCTACTTTAAATTTACGATCTTGTGCAGTAACGGCGTTAGTAACACTCACTGGAATACAATGGCATTAATTCAGGTGCCCTTCCTCAGTGTGTCCTTGTCACGACCTCTAACATAAATCTGTCTGGCCTCCGCTTCTCTTATGAGGCTGAAATTTGAAATAGGAGCCCTTGAGAGAATAATAAATAACCAAGGCAGTGCTCACAATGCAGTCAACATCTAGCAAAATACTTGTGGACAATCGTCTTCATATGATGAAATTATTTTGCCATCACAAACGCTGAATGTGCACGCTACTGTTTACCTGGTCATCTAAAATTCAAATTGCTCTGAGCACTATGGGACTTAACATCTGAGGTCATCAGTCCCCTACAACTTAGAACTACTTAAACCTAACTAACCTAAGGACATCACACACATCCATGCCCGAGGCAGGATTCGAACCTGCGACCGTAGCGGTCTCGCAGTTCCAGACTGAATCGCCTAGAACCGCTCGGCCACTACGGCCGGCACCTGGTCATCTAACGGCAGTTCTTGCCCATCATAGTCCAACACTGCCGACTAACCCTGTCCCGCATTTAAGGTACCACTCATAATCTAAGACGGAAATACTGCTCAGCGAGTGCAAAATGACGTACGTGCTTTCATGGATAATGGTTATGCATAAGAACAGAAGAGACTGTTTAGAAACCTCTCTCAGTTTATTACGCCCTCTCAGTGGGAAACTAGCACAACGCCAGTCAGTGAGCGTGTGTTGTCAGCTGTTTTAAAATCTTCCGTGACCAAATGGGCAATTGTTAATAAAATGTCCAGGCTAATTACTTTGATAACAGTTGCTACTGTGTTGAATCACACTTCTGTCTTGCTTATGAATGAAGTTAGTTTTAAAGGCAGATTCTTGAATTGGATCTCTGATGCTGCGGTTTTGATGATTGAAGTGAATGATCTCAAAGCCTTCAGAAACGCTGTTGTGCTCAGCAGTGGTACCAGATTTATCAGCAAACAACATACCTGAACGATTTTCAAGTGGCATTCCCTCCACAAAGTTACTGACAACGTCTCTTTGAGTGACCTTTAAGCGAAATGTTGTGGAAGCGGTTATAATATTTTGGATATACTGGACAAGTGTCTTATCACGAGCTTCTGGCAGCAGTAATTCTAATTATCACGATAGCTTCTAACACTGCTGGACATGTTCCCGTAAACAAAACCCTTTCACATTAAAGCGGTCCCAGAGCATATAGGGGCAGCTATGGACGAGAATGGTGTAAGTAGGTCTCAGAGGTAAGTTGCATAGAAGGGTGACTGCATAATTAACCAGTTCCTCGTTGAAACATATGGGCTGGATATTTCCATGGCAGTGACCAGCTGGCCACTGAGTTCTGCTTGGGGTAGCTGCTTGGACGCTCTGCGATGCTGGCGCGGGGTCTCCAATGTGCACCGGTGACCTCGACAAGCTCGGCTTCCACGCCATAGACCTCTTAAGAACTATACGGGAAAATATACGGAAAAAGGTACAGAAAACTTTGCTGTTTTTATAGGTTTGGAAAAGGCTATTGACAGAGTTCAGTGGAATAAGCTGATAGATATTTTGAAGAGGAAAGGAGTCGATTGGACAAAGACGACTGATTCAGGTCTATATTTACACCAGGAAGTAAGGATAAGGATTGGAAATGAAATGTCAGAAGGAAGTAGCATTGAACGAAGTGTTAGACAAGGTGGTTGCCTTTCCACACAGTTGTTTAACGCATACCTTGAAGAGATTATTGCGAAAGACTTAGATGGGAAAAGAGGAATATGTATTGATGGAAAGAGAAAGTATAAGATTTGCTGATGACATAGTATTAGTGGCAGAAAGTGAGTGGATATTGAATAACATGTTGAAAGATCTGGATGAAACTTGTGTGGAATATGGGATGCAAACAAACACAGCAAAAACAAAGAGTATGGTCATCAGTACAAGACACAGAGTGCCCTGTATTAAAATAGGACAAGCTACCATCAGCCAAGTAAGTAAGTAAGTGCATTTAAATATCTTGGAAACAGTAACTGAAGACTTTAGACGTCATCAGGAGGTGAAAACTCGCACTGCCATAGCGAAGGAGGCATTCAACAGAAAGAGGAGACTCATGTGGCAAATTAGATAAAGGTATAAGGAAAAGGCTTGGCGAATGTTTTGTCTGGAGTGTGGCACTATATGGGGCACAAACATGGGCGCTGAGACGAGAAGATGATAAAAGGTTAGAAGCATTTGACATGTGTATGTGAAGGACAATGGAGAGGATAAGCTAGATGGAAAGAGTGAGTTCTGAAAGAGTATAGGAAATGGTTAGTGAGAGAAGATGTCTGCTGAAGATTATAAGAGAAAGCAAAAAGAACTGTTTGGGACAGAGAAGGGAGTGCTTGCTAGAGGATGCTTTGGAAGGACTGGTTTGTGGGAGAAGACAGAGGAAGAAGGAAATACAAGATGATAGACGACATAAAGGGAAGAGGAAATAATGCGGACCTGAAATGGATGGCAGAAGACCGGACAGCCTGAAGAACTACCACGTGGAAACCTGCCTTTTGGCAGAACACTGATGATGATGATGATGTAGCATTGTCCGTACTCAAGACATTTCTTATTTCGTCTGTCGCCCTTTGCTTTCGACACGTATGTTTAATACAAAATTAAGTATTTAAATCATTTCCTTTGTAATTTACTAATATGATTGTTGTCTAGCGACTCGAGAAAGCAGTTTTCCTAGGCACCCCATATTTGAAGAATAGGCAGGATACACCATTGGCGACGAGTTACAAAACAGAATCCAACGCCGACAGCCACTAGAGATTCTATGTTTTTCTTTCATAGGTTTTTGTATTTTGTTGGCGCCTCACTTCTTCATTGTCTTTCCTTTTCAGGTGTGTGTTTACTTCCTTTAACAGTGTCTCTTACAGTGTTTTCGCTAATCAGCGTTTCAGGTGGGCGTTGCGGAAATTTTCTTTGCTCTTGTACTAATTTTTATTGCTTACCTTGCATGTTCATTGCATTTATCTCTTCCAATATGAACAGCCCACCTATCCCACCCCTGCTCAGACGCCTTAGCTGCAAGCGATGGATGCAACGCAGATAATGCAGATGTTTCAGTTTCAGACCCAGCAAATATCGGCACTGCTAAACACGGTACAACAGCTCCTGACAGCTCAAGCCACCACTGTAGAACAACAAGCCATACCTTCAGCTCCTAGTGCCATTCCGCTGTTTCGACAGTTTAATGAACAACAAGAGGAATGACTTGAGTGGTTGCTACGGTCTTGTTCTCAATGTACCAGCTACTGTGAAACTCCATTATTATTTGTCCGCAGTAGGAAGTGGAGTGTTCCAACTCCGTCAGAAATTATTTCCTAACGCCACACCTAGTGAACTTTCCTATGATCAGGTTGTAGATTCGCTAAAAAACTATTGTGACTAACAAATGAATGTAGTAGCAGCAGCTAGGTATCAATTCTTTAATTGCAAGAAACGGTCAGAACAAACATATCACGATCGGGATACGACGAGGAAATGCAAATTCAAAAGTCGTTATTGTGCTCTATATTCAGATGTTATATTGTTTGATGTGGACGGATAGAATGTAACTGATCTCAGAGTTAGACAACAGATTTTGAAACAGTTCATTTCAGCGCTTAGTGCCAATACTAGATCAGTATGATTCCGGTGCCACGTCAGCCAATAAATTTGAGCAGCCATTAATAGGTCAGATCCACTTATCTCTTTCTTGCGACTGGCCCATTAGGCAGTGATAGCTTGCACGTGCCACTCTGCATAAACGGTTCTCCAAGTCGTGCAACCAGCTCTTTAAACAGGTGAACAGAATTAAGTCATGCCCTTGGTGCTATTCACAGCATAAAAGCCAAGCCTGCCATCCCGAAAAGCACAGTGTCACGCTTGAGGCACGTACAATCCGTATGTTTGCGACGGAACAAACATAAGAATTTTGCCTACTCACATAATTCTGGTCACAAGGCACATGTTATAAATGCAGTGTATTGAAAGCCTGCAACAGGCATTAGTAAAACCAGCAAGCGAACAGTTCCTTCTGTGCTGCGCCAGTCCAACAGACTTTTTGTATATTTCCTTATTAGTGGTGAGTTGGACACAGGTGCCTCTGTTACACTGCTGAATTGTAAAAGCTGTTAGGCTCCCCGCACCTGTCTAAAACTAGCATGCACCTGATGGCTTATAATGGACCCAGAAGACATTCCCATTCTCGGAAAATGTAGTTTGACTGCCGTACAAAAGCTATGACTTCCACTGTGATATAATCACGCGATTGTGAGAACATATTTGGCCTTGATTCGTTTGATTTGTTTGCCTTTCAAATTCAGGAAAATGTGTTGTCAGTGTCTGCTATCAATGCAAAAGACAGCTTACTGAAAGACTCTCTGGAACTTTTTTCTGAAGGGTTAGGCAAGGCTAACAACTTTGTTGCACATATAACTATGAAAGAATGTTAAGTCGAAATTTTGCCAAGCCAGAACCGTTACTATTGCATTATCGGACAAGGTCTCAGCTGAGCTTAATGAATTGCAAGATAGCGGAGCTATTGCGCCCATATAAGCTAGTCAGTCGGCAAGTCCATTCGTTTTGCTCCCCAAACCTTCACATCGCAATCGCCTCTGTGTTGACATTAAGTCTACAGTCAATTATCAAACTCTGATACTTATCCATTGCCACGCCCAGAGGATCTCATAGACAGATTTAGGCACTAGTCGCTACTTTTCGAAAACTGATTTGCCCGACGCATAGCTTCAAATAGTACTACATGAAGAATCTCAAAAACCATGACTTGTGAACACTCATTTGGGCTTGTTTAAATCTCTGCGTTTGCCTTTTGACATTGCTTCCGCACCAGACAATTTCGAATGGTATTTGGAACAGCTGACTGCTCAAGTACCAAACTGTTCAAACTATTTGGACGATATTATCGCAGCAGATCGTACACTTTAAGAACACATTGCAAATTTGGGTGTTTTGTTTCGTGTGGTATCTGATGTAGGACTAAAATGTAGATTGACAGTAGCCGATACCTTCTACATCTGGCTATGGGCCTCAGGAGGTTCATGCGTACCATTCTGGTCGTTCCCTGGGGGACGTTTCCGCCAGAGTGAAGGCCGGATGGCGCGGTACGACCGGAAGCCTAACGTCCCCTGCAGCCGCAGCTACAGGTACAGAGCAGCGTGCACGATCCTGCATCCCCTCCCGTTGTCGAGCTCCTTATACGACGATAGTCCATAACTTTGTTGGGGGGGGGGGGGGAGGAGAGGGAGGGGAGGAATATTCCCGCGTAAAGTCAAGCACCGGAACGCAAGGCGGTAGTGTGTCCAGATTTAGCGCCTGCAACTCTCGCTTCCCGCGAAGCAGACCGGTACAGCGGGCCCCGGACCGAGTAGGGGTCAGTCTGGCCGGTCGCCCCGGAAACACAGACGCTTCCCAGAGACCACCAGGAGGCGTCCACGGAGCCGCAAGAGGTTTCCTCTTTCCTTCCGCTTGACACGTGACTGCAAATAGAGCCAACCATATCCATGCGCCGAGCAGTATTTAAGCTTGCGCAGGAGCCTGGAGAGGTCCCCACCTCCGGACAATCCAAGATAAGGCACGCTCCCGACTTGGTCTCCTCAAGCTCCTCTCTGGCCGTACGTGGGGTCTGGACCCCTCCACTATCCTCCACACCTATAAATCCCTCATCCGCCCTATCCTTTGTTATGCCCATCCGGCTTGGATCTCCGCCCCCCCCCCCCCCCCCCTATCTTTTATAAATCCCTCCAAATCCTTGAACGTCATGCTCTCCGCCTCGCCTATCGCATCCGTCTCCCCTCCCCCACGCGGATCCTGTACGATCTCATCCCCTTCCCCCACCTCCTCCTTTTCCTTGAAAGGATACGGATCCTGTACACCTCCCGCAAACTCGATCCTCCTCACCCGCTCGTCTCCCCGATCCTCTCCCACCCCCGCCTGCTGCCGCGCCTGTATTCGCTCGTCCCACCCGGTCTCCATCTCTCCACCCTCCTTACCCTCTCCCAGGGTGGCTTCCGCCAGCTCCCCCTCCCTGATGATGCCCTCCTCCCCTCCATCTACCCCTCCTACCAACTTTGATCCTCCCACCCTCCTCCTGTGCCTGCTCCTCTGGTCACCCTCCCTCCCTTGTCTCCCTTTTCCCTCCCTCCTCCCTTTCTCCCCCCTCCTCCCCCGGACCTCCCCTTCCCTGTCCCTCTCCTCCTGCCCCGTCTCCTCAGCCATTGGCATCCTTTTCCTCCCCTCTCCCCCTCCTCACCCCTGTTCCCCTCTTGGCAGGTCCCCGGACTCGCACACGCTACGTGGACATTCGGGCGCCGGAGATCACCGCCATCAGTATTTCGTGTGTGCCGTCGTGTTTAGTGTTCAGTGTTCACCGTCACACTCCCTCGTTCACCAGTGCCATCGTCATCTTCAGTGTTCGTGCGTCGTCTCATCAGTCAGCAGTGTGGATTATCGACGAGTGTGAACGGCTCCGTGTTTGTCTCTATGTGTCTCCTGTTTTATTGCCCACCATTCTGTGACTTACGTGTCTTCTCACTGTTTTTGCTCCTTGTATATTCTATGGCTGAAGAGCAGCGTAGTGTGCTGCTGACAGCCTGCCTGTTGTACAGGCTTTAAAATAACAATAAAGTAAAAAAAACAAAAACCTGGAGAGGCAGTTCACGCCGAGCGAGCCCACTGGTGTCATCGTAGCCGCCGCGTCATCGTCCACCGGAGCCATCCTCGCAGGGCCTCTACTCGCCCTGGGACTCAGGTGACGGCAACGTGGACTCCACGCCGCTCTTCACAAGACGCCCGCGGCTTGGTTAGGTGAAGTTGTATGGTTACTACAGACAGTTTATGTTTGGAAGAATCTCTGATTTAGTTATTGGTAGGCTTGGAGGATCAGTCCTACCTCGCGAATATTATTTTGTAAATTTTGAAGAAAGACTGTCGTTTAAATAAAAGCGTAATAACTCACACTCTGAGATTTTCCTATCCGCGGACGGCGGATATATTAGCGGGAACGTTAGAGCAGAGGCGACTGTGAGACAGCGCCAGCCAATTGCACGCTGACTGCCCCTCTCCGGGACGGCAACGCTATGGTAGCGCCCTCTACGTGAAGATAACATAAGCGCTTCACCTCACTGGCCGCGGCCCAGTTCTACGAGTTCTACAGCAGCGAGTTCAAGAATACCATCAAGACTGGTTATTTCGCTTCTACTATGTAACATTGTCTATACTGAAGAGATTTCTTATTTTGTCTGTCGCTCTTTGCTTGTGACATCTGTATAACACAAAGTCAAGTATTGTAATCATTTCCCTTTAAAATAAAATTCACTATTAAGATTTGCTTGAATTGTTGTGTAGTGATACGAGAAAGCAGGTTTCCTAAGCACCCCATATTTGACGAATAGGCGGGATACAACACGTTGCGTCCGGCTTTTAGGAGCATTGCAGCAAGAACAACTCGTGCTCCCCTGTTTTCAGTGGTCCACTTTCAGGATGGCCTGCTGTGCCATGCCATCGTGACGTTGGGGTGGGGGCTTAATGCATAGAGCTGTTGCCCTACCATGACCTCGAACTGGTGTCACGGCACAGACCCTTAGTCCTATAAGACTGTGAAAATAAAGTTGTTGCAAAATGTTCAGTACTTACAGTTGGCAGCAGCGCGCTTGTTATACATATCTGCTGCTCGCAGTCATGTATTCTACATGACAACTGCCACTATCAAAGTGGAAATCTGCCTTCCCTCTTAATGCACGGGTCTCTGCAGTGGCCGCTGACCCTACTGGTTCGGGAAGCTAACCTGCCTCGGCTGCATTTCTGCATTGATGTTGGATTATTACAGTGGGAACATCTCGTGCTCTACTGCTATAAGAGCGCTAAAATATACCACTCATTCGCACTATTATGTCCATAGGAGGACAGTTCAAAAAGTTCCGAAACATTCCTAATTTCTTGTCAATGGTGTGTTGGAGTGAAGTGCACTTGGCATTCCTGCACACGCAAGGCTTTAACGCATAACAGTCGGAAGTTTGATTGTTGTATATCTGTTAGTACTTGTTCAAAACTGTATTGAGTAGAACATTTTGTCCCACAGTTTCAGAATTCCGAGATGGCAGAGTTAGAGGAGCAACGCGAATGCATTAAATTTTGCGTGAAACTCACGAAAAGCTTTACACAGCTGCGCGAGGCAGCTGCGTAGTCTCACGCGCCTTGACACGGTTTCCGTGGCTCCCGCGTCGGCGGTTCGAGTCCTTCCTCGGGCATGGGTGTGTGCGTTGTCCTTAGCGTAAGTTAGTTCGATTGAGTAGTGTGCAAGCCTAGGAACCGCTGACCTCAGCAGTTTGGCCCCATAGGAACTTACCACCACCACCTTTGCAGAGACACACCAAATGATGCAGAAGGGCTAGGGTGATGAGTGCTTAAGACGTGTTCCGTGTTACGAATGGTTCACATGGTTCAAAAATGGCCGGACGGAAGTTCACAAATACAACTTTCATTCAGGCCACCATTCTACGTCTACTGGCTACGCTCTTGTCAGGAACGTCAGCAAAATGGTGCGTGCCAATTGATGACTTACTCTCCTAGAGATTGCAGAAGTATGTAAAATTTCAATTGGATCATGTCATGAAATCCTGACACAACAGACGCAACATCTTGGAACGCATCGTGTTGCCGCCTTGATCATCCCACAGCTCATGAATTAATACCAGAAATCCAGAATGAGATTGTCACTCTGCAGCGGAGTGTGCGCTGATATGAAACTTCCTAGCAGATTAGTCGAACTCGGGTCCTTTGCCTTTCGCGGGCAAGTGCTCTACCATCTGAGCTACTGAAGCACGACTCACGCCTGGTATCAGCACACACTCCGCTGCAGAGTGAAAATCTCATTCTGGAAACATCCCCCCAGGCTGTGGCTAAGCCATGTCTCCGCAGTATCCTTTCTTTCAGGAGTGCTAGTTCTGCAAGTTTCGCAGGAGAGCTTCTGTAAAGTTTGGAAGGTAGGAGACGAGATACTGGCAGAAGTAAAGCTGTGAGTACCGGACGTTAGTCGTGTTTCGGTAGCTCAGATGGTAGAGTACTTGCCCGCGAAAGGCAAAGGTCCCGAGTTCGAGTCTCGGTCGGGCACACAGTTTTAATGTGCCAGGAAGTTTCAATACCAGAAATATCTTTTGGATCGCGCAAATGAGAACGAGATGTTCCTTAAAAGAATCTAACTGGTGATGAGACGTGGTTCTACGGTTATGATGTTGAGACCAAGGTTCAATATTCACAATGCCTCCGGAAAGGCCGTGTGAGCTGCCTACTGCAGTTCAATGTAATGGTATTACTGCGGTTGGAATTGGTACCAGATACGACAGAGATAAGTGGAGCAAGTAATTCCAACGACGGCATTTATTACAGTGGCGCAGGTGGTGACTAACAGATCAGCACAGACCTGCCCATTAATATATGCGTCTGTGGTCTACAGGTAGCGACTTTGATTAGTGATCAAAACGTTCTCGATCCCAGTTTCGAAACCCGCCACCGCTTACTTTTGATTAATAATTGGCACTGGCAGCGGCAGAGTTCCGGCGTAAGAAGCCAACCTCATTCTGGCAACAGTCTTGTCAATGATGACGGAGTAGCCGACATAGATTCAGGGCACTCTCTTGTCCTTGGGGTGGGAAACTGCCCCCTAAGGCGGAAGATTCAGCAATGAACAACGGCATGAGGATGCACATGGCAAAGGAAACCACTGCATTAAAGACACGTAACGTGTATCCACACGACATGTGGCCTGTAATTGAAGAAGTGTCATGATACCCTGTCCATTGCCAAAAGATTCCGGAACAGCCCCCATTCGGATATCGGGGATGGGACTGCCAAGGGAGCGGTAACTATGAGAAAAAATCCAGTAACCGACGAAAGGATAACGTTCTACGAGTCGAGGCTTGGGATGTCAGAACCTTCAAAGTGGTGGGGGAGCTAGAAAATGTGAAAAGAGAAATGCAAAGGCTCAATCTGGATACAGTGGGAGTCAGTGAAGTGAAGTGGAAAGAGACAAGTATTTCTGGTCACATGAGCATAGATTGGTATCAACAGCTGCAGAAAACAGCATAACAGGAATAGGATTCATTACGAATAGGAAGGCAAGGCAGGGAGTGTGTTACTGTGAACAGTGAAGTGATAGGGTTGTTCTTATCAGAGCCAACAACAAACCATCACCAACAACGATAGTTCAGGAATACATGCCTACATGGCGCGCTGCAGAGGAGGAGACCGAGAAGGTATATGAGGCTATTTAAAGGGTAATCAGTACATAAAGGGAGATGAAAATCGAATTGTCACGTGGGAGTGGAATGCAGTTGTAGGGCAAAGAAGTAGAAGAAAAGGCTGCAGGAGAATATGGGCTTGGGACAATGGGTGAGAGAGGAGAAAAACTAATTGAACTCTGTAATAAATTGCAGCTAGTAATAGCGAATACTCTTTCCAAGAATCACAAGAGGAGTAAGTATACTTGGAAAAGGCCGGGTGATACAGGAAGGTTTCAGTTAGATTACATCATGGTCAAACAGATTCCGAAATCAGGTAATGGATTGTAGGTCGTACACAGGAGCACATATAGACTCAGCTTACAATGTATTAGCGATGAATAGAAGGCTGAAGTTCAAGAGATTATTCAGGAATAATCAATATACAAAGAATTGGGATACAGAAGTACTAAGGACTGACGAAATACAGTTAAAGAGGAATGGACGTCTCTAAAAATGGCTATCACGGAAGTTAGAAAAGAGGTAATTGCGAAGAAATTATCAGTAACGGAAGAAATACTACAGTTGATCGATGAAGGAAGAAGTACAAAAATGTTCAGGGACATTCTGGACTACAAACATAAAACTCACTGAGTAATGAAATAAATAGGAAGTAAAGGGAAGTTAAGATGAAATGGTTCCATGAAAAATGTGAAAAAATCCAAAAAGAAATGATGGTTGGAAGGACTGACGCAGCGTACAGGAAAGTCAAAACACCCATCGGTGAAATTAAAAGCAGAGGTGGTGACATTAAGAGTGTCGCGGGAATTCCACTGTTAAATGCAGAGGAGAGAGCGGATTGGGGAAAGAGTACTTCGGAGGCCTCTATCAGGAGGAAGATATGTATTACGTGATAGAAGAAGAAACAGGAGTTGATTTAGAAGAGATAGGGGATCCAGTATTAGAATCAGAATTTAAGTGTTGTGTAGGGTTTAAGATCAAATAAGGCAGAAGGGTTAGATAGTACTCCATCAGAATTTTTAAAATCATTGGTGAAAGTAGCAACGAAACTATAATTCACATTGGTATGTAGAATGTATGAGTCTGGCGACATACCTAATGACTTTTGGAAAAATATAATCCACACAATCGAAGACTGCAAGAGCTGACAAGTGCGAGAATTATCTCATAATCAGCCTGACACCTCATGTATCGAAGTTGCTGACAAGAATAAGATATAGAAGAATGGAAAAGCAAATTGAGGATATTTTAAATGGTGACCAGTTTGATTTGAGGAAAGGTAAAGGCACCAGAGCCAAATCTGACGTTGTGGTTGATGAAGAAAGCAAAACTAGAGAAAAATCAAGACACATTCATAGGATTTGTCCAGATGGAAAAAGCGTTCGACGATGTAAAATGGTGCAAGATGTTCGAAATCCTGCATAAACAGGGGTAAGCTATTGAGAGAGAGAGAGAGGCAATGCACACTATGTACAAGACCCAAGAGGAAATAAGAGTGGACGATCACGAACGAGGTGCTCGGATTAAAAAGGGTGTGAGGTAGAGATGTAGTCTTTCCCCTTTACTGTTCCCCATCTGTACATAGAAGAAGGAATAATAGAAATAAAGAAAGATTCAGGAGTGGGATTAACATTCAAGGTGATACGATTCGCTGATGACATTGCTATCCTGAGTGAAAGTGAAGAAAAATTACATGATCTTCTGAAAGGAATGAATCGTATGATCAGTACTTGCATTAAGAATAAATCGAAGGAAGACGAAAGTAATGAGAAGTGGCAGAAATGGGAAGAGCGAGAAACTTAACATCAGGATTGATGATCACGAAGTAGATGAAGTTAAGAAATTCTGCTACTTAGGCAGCAAAACAACCAATGAAGGTCGGAGCAAGGAGGATATCAAAAGCAAACTAGCAATGGCAAAAAGGGCATTGCTGGCCAAGAGAAGTCTGGTAGTATCAAACATAGGCCTTAATTTGAGAAATAAATTTCTGAGAATGTACGTTCGGAGCACAACATTTTATGATAGTGAAACACGGACCGTGGGAAAACCAGAACATGAGAGAATCGAAGCATGTGAGATGTGGTGCCACAGACGAATGCTGAAATTTAGATGGAGTGATAAGGTAGGGAATGGGAGGTTCTGCACAGAATAGGAGAGGAAAGGAATACATATATGGAAAACACTGACAAAGAGAAGGGACAGGATGATAGGACATCTGTTAAGACATGAGTGAATGACTTCCATGGCATTACAAGAAGCTTATAAGGCAAAAAGTGTAGAGGAAGACAGAGATTGAAAGACTTCGAGCAAATAATTGAGGAAGTAGGTTGCAAGTGGTAATCTGAGATGAAGAGGTTGACTCAGGAGACGAATTCGTTGGGGGTGGGGGGGGGGTCATATCGAACGAGTCAGAAGACTGATGACTCTAAAAAATCTGTCTAGCCTTCACTAAGGAGTTTCTGTGATTTTTAACCCCTTAAAGACGTGACCAGATGTATGAGCACCATGGACATACTGCGAGGTAGCTTAGGATAGAAAATCTGGGACGATTGGCAACCGTTTCCAGCCACCTGACCAAATTTTCTCTTATACCATTTTTTTACGAACTTTAATTCTCCAATGGGTGGGTCCTCCTCCTTCAAAACTTCTATGGTCTTCGGCGGTGCTGGATCATCTCTCTGTTCAGCAGAATTGTTATTTAATTCTGCTATTTAATTTCATCCACGCTGCTGTGTTCAGGCAAAGGATTCCTTGATAGGCAGTAGGCGCTCTTGTGCTTACGTCCGTTTCTTGTATATCTTTTGGACGTTACATTTGTGAATCCTTGGTTCATGTCTTGCCAGTCGATGCGTAAAACTCTTCAGTCAGCTAACATAGGTGATGGTCAGTCACAACGGTAAATGTTTGCCAAGTAAATAGAGCCAGAATTTGTTGATGACAAATTGTAGGTACTCTCTCTTGGTTGTAGAGTAGTTCACTTCGGACGGAGACACAAGGTATCCCCTTTTAGCAACTTGCTGAATTTGCACAAAACTGCAACCATACCACAACCGATAGCGTTGGTATGAGGTTCTGTCTCGGTATTCTCGTTACACTATAGTAGGACTGAAGATGACGCTAACACCACCTAAAGGATAAGAAAATATCTTTCTTGCACCTCGTTCCAGGCAACTTTGGCTTCTCCCTGCAACAGTTCTTGCAAGGGGTGTGGCTTAGTACAGAAGTCCTTTATGAATCGCCAGTTGTATGAACACATTCTGAGAGCACTTCTCGCATCACGAATGTACCACTGAGTCTGGCCACCTGTGATATTTTCTCTGCATCAGAGCGACTCCGTCACCATTCACTATGTGCCGCTAGAGGTTTATTTCTTGGATGTCGAAGAGGCGCATTTTACGATTCAGGCTGAAGAGCACAATGTGAATGCTTTTCAACATGGTTGTCAGGCAGCTTAGATGTTTCTCAAATGTCTTCCAAGTAACCAAGACACATCATTTATTTATGACGTGGAAGCAGCTTGTGCATGAAGATGTCTGGATCGTTATTGTCGAAATGGCAGACAGAGAACATTGTTTCGTGGACCTTTTTCCGTGATATTACCAGCAGGCGTTTCAGTGGATGATATGCAAATTCCTTAGATCAGTTAGTCATTGAGTTACACTGCTCTGTAATTGCAGATCCCTGTCAGCATCGCCAGTGGTTTTCTTCTCTTCTCTCTGTAGCGCGGCGAAGGCTTCGAAAAACTGAGATCAAGGCTTGATAACGAAGGCGAAAAACGTTCTTAGAGAGCATGGCAGAGTTGTAAACTCGTTGAGGCCTAGAGTGGATTTAAGGAGGTGCACAGAACGACATTCGTAGGGCACCCTGAACCTCTTAGTGAAGGACGGTACCAAAGTGATTTTCTCTGAACGACACAGCATTCTGGAAAGAGGCCCTTTCTGGACATCAAAAGAAACTTATGCAGGTGCGGCCTCTCTTACCGTTGTGCGGGAAATGCCCACATAACCATGCTACCTATTGTCTTGTTCAAACTTTTCAGAATGCAGCAGTCCTATTCGCTTATTCTCTCTTTCTCAAGATTTCGCATGTTTTTGACTTGGGGCTCACATGCTAAGTTTGGTATTCGACTGTTTCAGACCATGTCATGGCGTGGGAGAAGACTGCTGCCTCCGTTTTCCTGCCTCTGAGCGATTAATATAATAATATTGAAATGGTAAAGAGTAGGAGATTGACGTATTTTCATTCGTCGGAACTCACAGTCTGTGTGGTCATTGGATGGCGAGTTTCCGCACTGGCATTAAGACAGTCAAGTTATGGAGCGTTCACGTAGAGGAACTTCCGTTTAGATTTTCGGAGAGAAAACAATGATAAGCTTTAGCAAAGTATCGGCTGATCAGAAAGTCAGTATAAATTTGAAAACGTAATAAACCACGGAATAATGTAGATAGAGAGGAAAAATTGACACACGTGCTTGGAATGACATGGGGCGTTGTTAGAACAAAAAAAAAAGAAACAATGTTCACAAAATGTCCGACAGATGGCGCTGGACAGCAAAACGTCAGTGACTGTGCATGACAATCGTGTATAAAAGGAGCTGTAATGTTACAGAATCGCATCATCCCCAGCCTGGCTGATAAACACCTGCCGGAACGTACGATGTTTATGCAGGATGGAGCTCCACCCCATATTCCTAGACGCGTGAAAGATCTCTTGCGCTTGTATTTTGGTGATGATCGTGTGCTCAGCCACCACTTTCGTCATGTTTGGCCTCCCAGGTCCCCAGACCTCAGTTCGAGCGATTATTGGCTTTGGGGTTACCTGAAGTCGCAAGTGTATCGTGATCGACCGACATCTCTAGGGATGCTGAAAGACAACATCCGACGCCTATGCCTCACCATAACTCCGAACATGTTTTACAGTGCTGTTCACAACATTATTCTTCGACAGCAGGTATTGTTGAGGAATGATGGTGGACATATTAAGAATTTCCTGTAAAGATAATCATCTTTGCTTTGTCTTACTTTGTTATGCTAATTATTGCTGTTCTGATCAGACGAAGCGCCATCAGTTGTACATTTTTTGAACATTTGTATTTTTTTGGTTCTAATAAAACCCCATGTCATTTCAAGCATGTGTTTCAATTTGTTCCTCTCTATCTACATTATTCCGTGATTTATTCAGTTTTCAAATTTATACTGACTTTTTGATCACACGGTATACACGTCATGTTACGCGGTTGCAGAGTTTAGGACAGGAGAGAGACTTTTTGAGAGATGGCTGATGAGACGACCCTCGCTGCCCCTAGTAAGCTGTCTCTGCTTGAGCATTGAGTACAGAGATAGAGCGGAAATCATATTCTCTTGCTACTGGTGTTTCCACCTTCCTTATTCAAGCTCCGCGTGTTTGTTAAGATGTGCTGTCGTTGCAATCGCTGTTGCCGTTCAGACGTGAAGTTGATCCGCTCCCTCCACGACCAGAGTATACACGTTTAAGGTCACGCATCTAGCTTGTTGCTCTCAATGCGCAATTTATTAATCTTATCCTGTTCACTCCTATCTTTCGGTGTACTTTATACATTTAACTAACAACTTATGCAGAATGAAACTACCTGGTCCGCTGCAGAGTGGAAATTCCATTCGGAGAACTTGCAGAGTCACTGACTGTGTCCGCGAATTATTGACGTAACTATGTTTCAGCCCCTCTACTCACTTGTGCCAAGATTATGCCTTAAAATTAGAATCCCTTGTCTGATTATTAATTTTTTAAACGTATCATTGGGTAATTTTCATGCGTAAGGCCTATAAATCTAATTATTGTAACGACCATTTGTTTCCGCTCATCGCTACAAGATCTACAAGATATCCATTAGTATATCCATGTGAGTGGTGTGGTACCCATTTACTTCCTGCTTAATTCTTTAAATAATATGTACCACTGCATCACAGTGTCTTCGTTTTAAATTAATTTCTGCATGATCATTTGGGGCGCCACCTTATTCTGTTGGGCATCAGAGTTTGCTAGTGTGCATCATAGGGGTCCGTACTCTACCACAACCGCCACCGCACATAAAGAGGCTGGAGAGACATGTTTGTATGTAATTTTCTAATGCTGAACGGACTCCTCTACATTGGAGGAACAGAATCTTCTATAAATCTGCATCACACAATTTAGAACTTTCTCATCGTCACTGAAATTAGCGTAGCACGTTTTCATCGTGCCTAAATCGTGCCACAACATTACGGATATTCGGTAATTGCGTTCAGGCACGCTAATGACGCACGATAAGATACCCAGGGAAGAAAAATGGTAGGAGTCTGTACCAAGAGATATGCACACCACGTGAATGTGGAAAAATCAATAACGCTTTCGTGGCGTTTCTTTGAATAGAGGCATGACAAAAAATGCATTGAAAAATAAATACGAATTCACAAAACAACTAACTCTGCTAGTGTTCAAGCTCGCTAGTTTCAAACGCTACTCTCATAAATGGGCACTAGGTTTCCGTGGGCAAAATCGAAACACTACTTGCATTTGTTCCCGCACTGAATTGCAGGACTCTGAAACGAGACATAAATTTGGAATGGTAGCGAATTTGCCCGATCGTAAAGTTTTCTACGACCACTAAAGCTTACAAGCGTTCAAGGAGTGAAACGCCACCAAGCGGTGGAGATACCGTAAAATTTAGAGGTACTCTGAACGGCGAAATATGCCACTTTATTATCGACACAGAACGTGTCTGCTACGCAATAATTCAGCTCTTTCGCCTTGGTGCACACCTCTGCAGGCTGCGTAACTATTTTATGTATTTCAGATGTATGGCGTGCAACTTAAGTCTCTTATTATTACTGCAACCAGCGTCCATTCCCACTAAACAAATATAAACTGAACAACAACTTTCCCATGTTGCGTATTTAGAGTAATTTGTAATAATGGAATTGATATAATTATATCACAATATTTATGAAGATGTGTGGTAATCCTGCATATTGCGATCAACATGAGATTGCATCTACATAATATAGCACTATCAAACATAAGGAACCATGACAAGCACCAACAGAGCTGTGAACACGAGTCTTTCGACTGCTGTAGCGATCTGCACCAGCTAAGCTACTGAAGAGCAGGTCGCTCTCCAAAGAGTGTAGATACTACATTAAGAACAGTAAGGAACGTATTTGACGACAGCTTAGGGGGGCTGTGGTAAATAAGCACTGGATGAAGAGTATGGCAAAAATCTGTAAGGGTGTGCAATTGAGAAAACAAGATTCACTAGCAACTGAATTCAAATCTTGGCCCAAGTTAATTTAAATTTATTGCAATCATTCTCGGTGATCACACACGCATACAAAAATAAAATTAACATGCATCTTAACTGGTCACACGACAAAGGCAGCAGTTAATCCAGGAGTGGTGTGGATTGTAATTCTAACGCTAGTGGTGTGTCAGGCATAGTACACCCCACGTAATTTTTTTAACTATTATGAATATTTCAAGACTCTAATTATTATGTTTAACCAGCTGCATGGTATTACTATGGATTGTTATTATTAATAATTTTTAATATAGTGGCAACAGTAAAATTGAATTTTATTTTTTATATGTTAGCCACATACCACTTACAAATATTGAGACATACAATGTTTTGTGTCGAAGCTATCGTACTGAAGTAACTGAATTCATTAATTTAAGAAAAAAGAAAATATAATAGAGGAAAACATGATAACTATTAACTATGTGACATATTTAGTTGGTACATATGTCTTATACGTAGACAGTACCACACACTCTCATTAGGCAAAAAACCTTTTTCATGATTCACCATCTAATTTCTCCATGCTCACACAATCATCACATAGTTAGTTACGTGCTCCATTGATAAATAGCACGGAAAAACCGTTATGATGTGGAACGTGTCAAATGCACAAGAAATGCGCACAGGAAACAATTATTTTTTCTTTTTTGTTGTTTACATTATAGTGTTATACCTAAATATTTGTATTATCTATCCTATTCCCTTAAATGGCACAAAATGCATATATTATATCTCCAGATTTATTTACTCATATTCAAGAATTCATCTATGGTATAAAAGGAGTTGTCGAGGAGGTATGATTTCAATTTGTTTTTGAAACTATTACTGCTGTCTGTCAGATATTTTATTTCATCTGGTAATTTATCAAAAAGTTTTACCCGTTTCTGTGCCAAAGAGAGGTTAAGTAAAGTATAGTGTAGGTCTTTCTTTCTTCTGGTATTGTAATGATGAATGCCCCTGTTGATTAAACTGGTCCATGTTGCTGAGAAAAAAATTTCATTGCTGAGTAAATGTACTGTGAAGCAGTTGTAAGAGTTCCTAACCTTTTAAACAGATGCCTACAAGATGTGCGTCTATGAATCCCACACATTATTCTAACTACTTTATTCTGAGCAGAGAATACCTTTTGCCTAAGTGTTATGTGAGAGGATTCGTAATTTCCTGTCAGAGAGGTCACAGTTCATTGTAATTGACGGAAAGTAAAAAAGATGTGATTTCTGGCGTTCATCGGGGTAGGTCATAGGCCCTTTGCTGTTCCTTATCTGTGTAAATGATTTGGGAGACAATCCGAGCAACCGTCTAAGGTTGTTTACAGATGACGCTGTTTTAAGTCATCAGAAGATCAAAAGAAATTGTAAAACGGTTTAGAAAAGATATATGTATGGTGCGAAATTTGGCAGTTGACCCTAATTAACGAATATTGTGAGGTCATGCACATTAGTGCTAAAAGGCATCCGTTAAACTTCTGTTACACGGTAAATAAGTCAAATCTATAGGCCGTAAATTCAATTACATACTAGGAATTACAATTACAAACAACTTAAATTCGAAGGAAAACATAGAAAATGTTGTGGGGAAGGGTAACCAAAGACAGCGTTTTATTGGCAGGAGACGTCAGAAATGTAACAGACCTACTAAGGAGACCGCCTATACTACGCTTGTCCGTCCTCTTTTAGAATACTGCTGCGCGGTATAGGATTCTTACCAGATAGGACTGACGGAGTACATCGAAGAAGTTCGAAGAAACGCAGCACGTTTTGTATTATCGCAAAATATGGGAGAGAGTGTCACTGAAACGATACAGGATTTGGGATGGACATCATTAAAACAAAAGGCGTTTTTCGCTGCGGAAGAATATTCTCACGAAATTCCAATCACCAACTTTCTCCTCCGAATGCGAAAACATATTTTTGACGCCGACCTACGTAGGGAGAAACAATCATCATTATAAAATACGGGACATCAGAGCTCGTACGGAAAGATATAGGTGTTCGTTCTTTCGGCGCTCTACACGAGATTGGAGTAATAGAGAAATGTGAAGGTTGTTCGATGATCCCTCTGCCAGGCACCTAGATGTGATTCATAGAGTATCCACGTAGAGGTATATGTAGATGTAGATGGATAGCGCTGTAGGATTTAAGGTGTCAGTTCCCTCCAACGCTACTTCATACTTTAGTCGAGTTCATGGCACGTGGCATTGCGGCTCTTCTAGGTGCTCGCAGGGGCCTTATACAACGTAGGCAGGTGTACCAGTTTCTTTCGCTTTTCAGTTAAGGATATCAAGTTCTTAACAGGATAGAGTACTTATGAAGTACCCCAAGGGAGTGTTTCTGGGCCGTTAATGTCGGTAGCAGAGATTCGTGAGGCTGTTCGTAGAACATTCTGTTGTCTACAAGAAGAGTTTAAAGCTACGTGAATTAACGAAATGCATTAACACCTGGAGAGAATCGACGATTTGTGCAGGGACCGGAATTTAACTCTGAATTTACACTAAAGTAATGTAACACTCGTGAATAGCAGGAGAGTCCTAGTACTGTTCGATTATACTATTTTAGATATCTCTCTGCAAACATTTAAAACATCTATGGATAATCATCCGGACCGGCGTGGAATGACCATGTTTATTCCATTCGCAACGTAACCATAGCGGGACTCAAGGATCGGCAGATATTCAAGCGGACGGCGCCAGCCTTGATAGTGGAATGTATAAAACTTCGTAGCTACCACTGCGCTTTCTTCCCTTTATCGGTAACCACCTAAAAAGCACAGACAGCACAAGGGAGGGTCTCTGCATTGTGCTACCACGCCGTGTACGAATTTTCACTTACCTTTGCACGAAAGCCTCATAAGTTGCTATTAGGAGTGGGTAGTTCATACCAAATTTTTGCTTATATCTTTTCAAGAGAAGATGTCGAAAGACAGAAAAAATTGTTTTTCCATTGTTCTGTGGTAGGCGCCATGAATGCATTGAGGCATTCGTACTGTACAAGTAGACACGATATGAAATATTAGTGGAAGATAGAAGTGCACTTCCAGTTTCCGTTACTGTTAGGGAGCTCTTTTGGGGCAGTTCAACAGACTCATTCTTGAAACTTCCTGGCAGATTAAAACTGTGTGCCCGACCGAGACTCGAACTCGGGACCTTTGCCTTTCGCGGGCAAGTGCTCTACCATCTGAGCTACCGAAGCAAGACTCACGCCCGGTACTCACAGCTTTACTTCTGCCTGTACCTCGTCTCCTAAAGTTTGGAAGGTAGGAGACGAGGTACTGGCAGAAGTAAAGCTGTGAGTACCGGGCGTGAGTCGTGCTTCGGTAGCTCAGATGGTAGAGCACTTGCCCGGGAAAGGCAAAGGTCCCGAGTTCGAGTCTCGGTCGGGCACACAGTTTTAATCTGCCAGGAAGTTTCATATCAGCGCACACTCCGCTGCAGAGTGAAAATCTCATTCTGGAAGCAGACTCATTCTTATACAATGAAGGCTTTCTCTCCCTGACGTTTCGTCCAAAGCTAGCTGGACATCTTCGGAGGTGCTCCTTGTTGTGCCGAGTCTTGTCAGCAAGACTCATCACAAGCAGGAACACCTTCGAAGATGTCCAGCTAGCTTTGGACGAAACTTCATTGATATAAGAGTTCCATAGACCACGACCATACAACCCTGAAGAATTCTCGGCAGCTGAGACTCATTCTTCTCCAGTTCCTGGACCAATCAGACTTGATGGGTGACATTTTGACGAAAAGATACCGACGGAGAAGAAAATCGGACCAAACGCGTGTCTGCAAAGTGTGCTTCGAAGTGAGTAAGAGACAAACTGGAAAAGAATGCCGGGAACAAATATCCTGGTTGTCTCCAAATTGTAACACAGCTCTTCGCATACCTGAGTGTTTCAAAAAATACCGCACGCTGCAAATTATGTGTAAGAACGATGCTGAAAAGTTTTATTTCGGAATACAAACGAAGTTCAATGACACTATTTGAGTATCTGCCTGTCTTCCTATCTCATAATCCCCCTTTTACGAATAGTTATAGCACGTTCAATTGTTTTAAATGACACGGCACATGTATGTTCCGCATTTTTTATTAGAATGATACGGTTGTCGGAAAACATGTTAAACACAGCCGTGCAGCTGCTCCAACCACGCTGATTAAGTCCCGTCTCTAATGTGTCAATTATGTACGGAGTATTCAAAAAGTCTCTCCGCATTGCCATATGATTGTCAGCCGCGCGTACCGTATGATGGTTCGCCTGCCTGGGTTACTTCCATTCATGTAGAGTCTCCCAACATTCCACTGTTTCGTTTATCTCAGCCAGAGTCAGTAGTATAGTTGAAGTGTGTCGTTACGTGAACGTTTAAGTTTAGTTCCTTTGTTCATTTGTTTCGTTTTTGTCACTGTTAAAATGCTGACCATTGGAGAGAGTGTGTTTTTAGTCGAACAAGTGTTCAAAGCTGGCGGTAAATTTACAGTTTCAGTTCGTCAAACATTTAATTCAGTTTTACCAGAGACAACACTACCACATCGCGATACTGTGCGAGATTTGATTAACAAGTTTCGAAGTACGGGTTCAATGACATGCACCGAGAAGTGGTCGTCCTAGAGTTTTGTCTGAGAATAAACTACTCAATATTTCCGATAAAATGTTCATCATTCCGAACAAGTCAGTAAGGAAACTCGCCCAGGAAATTGATGTTAGTGTCGGAACGGCCCACACAGCTGTAAGGAAAAAAAAGTGACAGTCGTGCAAGAACTGAAAAATACTGGTCATGGCAAGAGACTGCATTATTGTCAATGGTTCAAAAATTTCGTTCAACATAATGGAAGGGACATTCTTCATGTAACGTATTTAAATGATGAGGCTGGGTTTCATTTATCCGGGTACATGAACTCGCAAAATTCTCGTATGTGGAGTAATGCAAATCCATTGTGTATTCATGAGGAACCACTTTATTCTGTGAAAACAGGAGTTTAGATTGCAGTTTCTAGACGTCGGATTGTGGGTCCCATATTTTTCAACGAAACAATAAACTCACAACGATACTGCAGTAATATTGTGTACCGATTCATAGGAGAACTTGTGTTAAGTGAAATACTGAACTGTTATTTTCAATAATATGGTGCAACCGCGCATCCAGCTCGCGTTTCAGTGTCACTGCTTGCTGATGTTTTTGGTGATCGCATAATTTCACAGGGACTTTGACCTCCACGATCGCCTGACCTAACACCACCTGACTTTTTCTTCTGGGATGCAGCGAAAGCAACTGTTTATAAAAACTGTCCAAAATCGATCGATGAACTGAAAACTTCAATATCCACTTTCACTGCTTCTGTTACAGAAGAAATGTTACAGCTTGTGTTTGGAAACATGACTAGATGAATTGAATTGAGTATTCAACAACAGGGGGGACACTTTCAACATTTAATGTGAAAATTTGGAAGTAAAAATGAATATTCAATAAATTAGTAACTTGTATTTCACTGAGTTTCATTTCGGTATATTCACTTCGGCATACGGCACGCGCGGCTAACAATCATACGGCATTGCGGAGAAACTTTTTGAACACCCCGTAGTTACAGGAAAAGTAGGTTCCAGACTTATTTATTGGAATAAACGTAAGGAAGAATGATTTATCCACGAAAGAAGATTCGTTTGGTTGATACCCGAAAACTGATAGCCAGTCCGGCGCCCTTACAGGCCTGGGTTATTAAAAACATAGAGAATATAAAAAGAAGAGCTGCGGTTTCCCTCATGGGATCGCTTCGTAAGCACGAGAGAACTCCGATGGCAGACGCTACAAAAGAGGCGTTATACATCACGGATAGGTTTTCGGATGAAATTCCGAGCGGCCTTGTAAGCTGTTACTTCCTGCAGCATACCTCTCGCTAAGTGCCCATACCGCGAAAATTAAGAAATTACAGTTCATATGGAAGTCAGCCGCTACTCTTTCTTCCCACACACCATCCACAATGGAACAGGGAAAGCGGGCTGGGAATGATAGTGGAACCAAAAATTCCTCCGCCATACACTGTAAATTCGATAACGGGGTCTAGCTTTTTCCAGAGTCAAGAGAAAACAACAGTAGTGTAGCGGACGTCAGACGGAACAAAATATCGCGCACAACCATAGGTCAGGAAAGCATCGTTTTAAAGCTACCGCCATAAAACGACAGCTTATCCGGTAACCGAACGCGTTTTGGTGTATATAGTAGTGCATCCACAGGCCTCAACAATAACGCGCAACATCCCAAGAATTTTCGAGATGATGGGCCAGTCATTTCTTTGACTGGAAGTCGGAATTTGGAGCGTTTTCTGTAAAAAATGTGATTTGGGAAAATGAGTGTTTAAATATAATATCTGCTTTATATTTGGCACAGGGTGATCGGCGATCTACGGCTGTAATGTTCGATAGAGTGTCATTGTTGAGACACTGTAACAGGATACAAAGTGACTTAGATAAAGTTTATAGTTGGTGTATAAAGGTAATTTAATGTAGGTGAGTAGGACCAACAGTCTCGTAATTTTCGAGTACGGCATTATAGGGTGCTACTTTTCACAGTCGTGCCGACTGACTATCTTGGCGTAATGTTGCATACAATATGAAATGGAACGAGCGTGTAAGGATTCTAGTGGGGAAAGTGAATGGTCGATCTCGCTTATGGAGAGAGTTCAGGGGGAAAAATGGCTTCTAAGCACTATGGCACTTAACATCTGAGGTCATCAGTCCCATAGACTTAGAACTACTTAAACCTAACTAACCTAAGGACATCACACACATCCATGCCCGAGGCAGGATACGAACCTGCGACCGTAGCATCAGCGCGGTTCAGGACTGAAGCGCCTAGAACCGCTCGGCAACAGCGGCCGGATGAAAGTTTAGAAAAGTGTGGCTCATCTGTAAAGGGGTCCGCATATGGAACGCGAGTCCGACCCATTCATTAGTGCTCGTCGAGTGTTTGGGTTTCTCACCAGGTCGGATAAAAGGAAGACAGCAAAGGAGTTCACAGGCGGGCTCCTAGATTTGTCATCGGAGGGTTAATTAAACAAACGAGTAGTACGGAGATACTTCGGGAACGCAAGTGGGAATTCCCTGCAAGAAAGTCGACGTTCTTTCCGAGGAACGCTACTGAGAAAATTTAGAAAACCAGCGTTTGAAGTTGACTGCAGAACGATCTTGCTGCCGCTACCGTACCATGAACATAAGAATAACTAGGACTCTTACAGAGGCATATAAGCAGTCGTTTTTCCTTCTATTTGCTTGCGGATCAGGGAGGAAAATCTCTTGTAGCTGCACAAGGTACCCTCCGCCACGCACCGTGCGGTACCTAGTAGATTTGGATGTAATTTGTCGTAGATTATAATTACTAACTGTACTTGCAAAAAAACGTTTTTCATGTGCTCTCTGAGATAACCATCATTACAACATGTGACATTTAAATATTGAATACTACAGAACCACATATCGACTACCATACTGTAGTTCTGTTTCCGCGTTCCGCCCGTTATTTTACAACAATTTAATGGTATTGCGGTACTGTCAGAGTAGTTGATTTAACAGCTGTACCCAGTAAACATCGCAGAAAATCCGCATCGAACATAATCAGCCATGGATAAGAATGGTTTCAAGTTGGCCTAGCTTTGATTGTTCAGCTGACAGTATTTTGAGTTAATTTAAGAAGTAGCTGCACTTTTTGTCATGACATGGTTATCATTCGAAAGTTTGTTTAAATGCACACACTTCCGCACACACGTCGCTCACTGGCTGTCGTTTTATGGCCGTAGTTCCACAGCAGTGTATATCCAGCCTCTGTTTATCCTGAAAATTTTTCTCCATTCGACGTTTGCTACGCCGCTCTGACTTTATTAACGATTGTTTTAGCACCTCATAGATATACAATACTGGCCATTAAAATTGCT
Organism: Schistocerca serialis cubense; assembly: GCF_023864345.2. Classification (NCBI taxonomy): domain Eukaryota; kingdom Metazoa; phylum Arthropoda; class Insecta; order Orthoptera; family Acrididae; genus Schistocerca; species Schistocerca serialis. The sequence continues at coordinate 1,145,080,338 of NC_064639.1, read as the reverse complement.
ACATCAAGAAGAAAAAATGGTTCAAATGGCTCTGAGCACTATGGGACTTAACATCTGTGGTCATCAGTCCCCTATAACTTAGAACTACTTAAACCTAACTAACCTAAGGACATCACACACATCCATGCCCGAGGCAGGATTCGAACCTGCGACCGTAGCGGTCACGCGGTTCCAGACTGAAGCGCCTAGAACCGCACGGCCACACCGGCCGGCATCAAGAAGAAATGCAGATGATAAACGGGTATTCATTGGACAAATATATTATACTAGAACTGACATGTGATTACATTTTCACGCAATTTGGGCGCATAGATCCTGAGAAATAAGTACGCAGAACAACTACTTCTAGCCTAATAACGGCCTTGATACGCCTGGTCATTCAGTCAAACAGAGCTTGCATGGCGTGTACAGGTACAGCTGCCCATGCAGCTTCAACACGATACCACAGTTCATCAATAGTAGTGACTGGCGTATTGTGACGAGCCAGTTGCTCGGCCACCATTGACCAGACGTTTTCAATTGGTTAGAGATCTGGAGAATGTGCTGGCCAGGGTTGCAGTCGAACATTTTCTGTATCCAGAAAGGCCCGTACAGGACCTTCAACATGCGGTCTTTCATTATCCTACTGAAATGTAGGGATTCGCAGGGATAGAATGAAGGGTAGAGCCACGGGTCGTAACACATTTGAAATGTAACATCCACTGTTCAAAGTGCCGTCAATGCGAACAAGAGGCGACCGAGACGTGTAACCAATGGCACCCCATACCATCACGCCGGGTGATACGCCAGTATGGCGATGACGAATACACGCTTCCAATGCGCGTTCACCGCGATGTCGCCAAACACGGATGCGACCATCGTGATGCTGTAAACAGAACCGGGATTCATCCGAAAAAATGACGTTTTGCCATTCACGCACCCAGATGCGTCGTTGAGTACATCATCGCAGGCGCTCCTGCCTGTGATGCAGCGTCAAGGGTAACCGCAGCCATGGTCTCCGAGCTGATAGTCCATGCAGCTCCAAACGTCGTCGAACTGTTCGTGCAAATCGTTGTTGTCTTGCAAACGTCCCTACCTGTTGACTCAGGGATCGAGACGTGACTGCACGATCCGTTACAGCCATGCGGATAAGATGCCTGTCATTTCGACTGCTAGTGATTCGAGGCCGTTGGGATCCAGCACGGCGTTCCGTATTACCCTCCTGAACCCACCGATTCCATATTCTGCTAATAGTCATTTGATCTCGAACAACGCGAACAGCAATGTCGAGATACGATAAACTGCAATCGGGATAGGCTACAATACGACCTTTATCAAAGTCGGAAACGTGATGGTATGCGTTTCTCCTCCTTACACAAGGCATCACAACAAGGTTTCACCAGGCAACGCCGGTCAACTGTTTGTGCATGAGAAATAGGTTGGAAACTTTCCTCACGACAGCACGTTGTAGGTGTCGCCACCGGCGCCAACCCTGTGTAAATTTCGCGTCTGTAGCACGTCATCTTCTTGGTGTAGCAATTTTAATGTCCAGTAGTGTAGTAGTGCATATACAGTCCGCAACAATAACACGCAACATACCAAGAATTTTCGAGATGATGCGCAAGTCATTACTTTGACGATATTGGAAGTCCGAATTTGGAGTGTTTTCTGTAAAAAATGTGTTGTGAGAAAATGAGAGTGTTTATGTTTAATATCAGTTTTATATTTTGCCAAAGGGTGAGCAGCGGTCTCCAGCTGGTACGTTTCGTTGTTGAGGGACTGTAACAGGATACAAACTGACTTAGAAAAAGATTATAGTTAGTGTATAAAGGTAACTTAATGTAGATGAGTAGGACCAACAATTTAGTAATTTTCGAGTACGGCATTATAGTGTGCTACTTTTCACAGTCGTGCCGACTCAATATCTAGGCGTAACGATGCATAACAATCAGAGGCGGGCTCCTAGATTTGTTATCGGAGGGTTCAATCTAGTGGGGAAAGTGAATGGTCGACCTCGGCTGTACCCAGTAAACATCACAGAAAGTCCGCATCAAACGTAACCACCCATGGATTTCAAGTTTGCCTAGCTTTGATTGTTCAGCTGACAGTATTTTGAGTTAATTTAAAAAAATATCTGCACTTTTTGTCATGACATGTGTTATCTTTGGAAAGTTTGTTTAAATGCACACACTTCGCTGATTGGCTGTCGTTTTATGGCCGTAGTTTAAAACTTTTCTCCATTCGACGTTTCTTTCCTATGCCGCGCTGACTGTTTTTTTTTTTTTTTTTTTTTTTTTTTTTTTTTTTTTTTTTTTTTTTTTTTTTTTTTTTGCATCTCATAGATATACAGACGCAGGTGAAAATTCGGTACATATCGGAAGCTAATTGGGAGAGGAGGGGGAATTCCCTTAACACGCACTTTTAGATCGAAGCTACGATACTCCTGCAATAAGACCACAGCTTAGCGACTTTGGCCGTGAAGTTTCCGTGGATGGCCTCGCCCGGAGCCGTCCCGTGTCGCAACTCGGGGCTTTACGATTGCGTGCGGCCCGCCGCCGCAGGTACGGCTGAACACGCGACTCTCGAGACCTCAGGGGGATCCCCGCGCCACTAAATCTGAGCCCCCCGCACCAGTAGGCGACGCCGTAGCTCGCGCGGGTTACGACCCGAGCGCCGTCACTGCACGCCAGTCCGCAGTTACGGCGGCCTCCAGAGGAACTACACTACGGAATCCGTGTCGCAGTATTCCCGTTGCACCGCCCCCACCTACTATGCGACCACAGGGTAGGAATATCTATGGAGCGGGCACAGCGTGAAGGAGACCGAAGTTACTTGTTATAATTTTCTTCAATGAAATTTTGTACAAGAAAGTTGTAGAGCTACCTTAATGCGACATACCGCCATCGTTCTATACTCACCTTGAAAATATTTGTTTTTCCTTATGTTTAGCTTTTCCGCTCATGCACGTAGTAACATTTTACTCCACAGCGCTTCAACATATTGTACTGGGTTTGTTAGTTGCTACACACATCGTAGCCCATCAGCCGTTAATCGAATGTGTTAACTACTTTAGAATACGTTGTGGGAGTGAACAGTGATCAATGTGATACAAATATTTACTATCAAAAACAGTCTTGATCACAATTTATTTATTATGGTGACCAGTTTCGACCACTAGTGTGGTCATCTTCAGACCAATGAGTATGAACTTCCTTCTGGTGGGGGTGATTCAGCACCAGAAGGAGGTTCATACTCATTGTCTGAAGATGACCACAGTAGTGGTCGAAAACGGTCACCATAATAAATAAATTGTGATCAAGACTGTTCTTGATAGTAAATAGAATGTGTTAACGTTTTGTAATATTTATTGTTCTTTTCCTCTGCCTCGAAATGAGTAATTAGTACTATGAAAGAGATTTTTTTTTCGTGTTACGGGTGATTTGCACATTTGCTGCAATATTCATTCTGATGCACTACCGTAAGTTTTACTATCAAAGTTGCTGTTCTTACAAATGTAATGTTTATTAATGAGCCCATTCTCTACATGTAGTACACTGAAACATTTCTTTGTGTATCCAGGGCAGTGTCGTTGGCGCTCTGGGATACTTGCAGGCTTATCGACAAGTCCTGGCTTCCAAAAGCGAAGATGAATGCCGCAGAATGGGAAGCTATTCGTCCACTGAAGGATGACGCTGACACGATAGTTCTTCCAGCAGACAAGAAAAAAGCAATGGCGCTGTTACGCACCAATGACTAGCCGCTCGATGCTACATGACCCAGCGTACAGGAAACTGAAGAAGGATCCAACCTCGACAGTGACCAGAAAAACCCTGGCACTGCTGAGCAACTGAGAGTTACCAGAAGTACTGGGGAAACGGCTGTATCCATTGCTCCAACGACACCTCGACTATTTGGACTGCCCAAGATACACAAAGAAGACGCGCTTCTATGGCCATTCCTTGACACCATCAATTCGTACAACCACACACTGGTCAAACATCTGACGACATTCCTAAAACCCCATGTCGGACAGTGTTGTTATCAGATGAAGAAATCGTCATATTGCGAGAGTACTTAAGGAAATGCAATTATAAAGAGCTGACCTCCTAGTGAGCATCAACACTGCTCTTCACGAAAGTACCTCTGCAAGACTCCTTGGCTCTGTTGAATCATTTCCAGCCTCAAATAGTTGTCGTACATCCGACCTATGTATCTGCACGGTGAGTGTAGAAATGTGTTCAAATTAGCTTACCACTTAGTGCGCAAATGGACGAAACATATGAACTGTCTTCTCAGGGCAAACAGACATTGTAAATAATTATGACCCTGGCCCTGTAAGGTGGCTAATACCAGGCGCAGATTGTAACAAAAATCATGAGAAATGCTGCTGTTACGTACCTAGAACGCATGAAGTAATGAAAGTGAAAGTTTGGGGTTTATTCTAGAAAGACAACACAGCTATTTCCTTTTTTATTCCACATACAATTTATCAACTGTTGCTTTCAGGGGCCAAGTGATGTTCAATTACTTTTGCCACTCAATAACAAAATAATTAATTCTTGGACATATTGAAACGACGATTATTAAAATCGTTATCTCTACACATGAAATTTTTTTTATCACAAGAAAGAATGATTATTAAAAATCCTCATCAGCTTGTTTAAATCTACATTTTTGTAGCTGGTCAATGCGCTGAGTTGGTGGAGAATAAATTGACTTTTTGAACCAATGAAAAACTTCTCATGTACTCAATGTGAGGTTAGGTTAGTATCCTAGCTTTTGATTTTCAATGCTCAATGTGTACGCAAGTTGGAGTGAGTACAATCCAGACTCAGCATTGACTGTGGCCTAATGCGCGATGGTACGTTACCAGGCAGCATCTGCCACGGCGTTGTCTCCGTGCCGGATCTGAAATACTAATTTCCTACTCTGACCTAGACTGAATTGACTCAGTCATGTGCCGGCCTCTCTCGCCGAACGGTTCTAAGCACTCCAATGCGGAACCGCGTTGCTGCTATGCTCGCAGGTTCGAATCCTGCCTCGGGCATGGATGTGTGTGATGCCCTTAGGTTAGTTACATTTAAGTAGTTCTAAGTCTCGGGGACTGATGACCTCAGATGTTAAGTCTCATAGTGCTTAGAGCCATTTTTCGCTCAGTCGCAACTTTCCTGCATTCCGTAGAACGTTAATCCTTCCCTAGTCGAAATAATTGCTATTGCACACTTGCTATAGGTTGGAGCATGTAACGCCGGAAATGCATATCCTCCTATTTTCATCTATTAAACTATTATTTTTTTCCTTGTTTTGTTACCTCAAGATATGACATTTCTGTCTCTTTATATATTGTAATTGTTTTACTGTTTGTATATATATATTTATGCATTTATGTCGATATATAATTGGTTTGTTTCGTAAATATTATTTGTATTTTTACGCTGGGTCTTGCCTAGGGAAAACTGCTATCGAACGATTACATCGATGGGTCGTGTGAAGAATCAAAGTGTGTAGGATCTTTGGTAGTGTTAACTCTGCCGCGTGGAGCGCGGGCAGGGCAGTGAGAGTCTGGCTGGAGTAGCGAGTGGAGCAGGTGTGTTGTGTGACGCTCCCGCGAGTTGCCGCGCTTTCGGGGTTTGGCAGCATGTAATTGCGCTCGACTCGCGATTATAGTTTCTGACATAGTGTCGCGGACGGGAAGCATTAGCTGGCGCACATCAAGAGCCCGTTTCGCCTGGTGACCGTGTCGAGAAGAAGGCGCGCCAACATCCAGCTTCTGCAGCAGCGACGGCCGACAATGAGTGACTGTCGCCACCTCCTCGATCGACGGCTTCAAACCTTCAATCAACCAACAAGGAAGACTAAAAGCACGTAAAGTTTCAGAACTGTATGGCAGACCTCAGCTTTTCAAATTGTTCCATTTGCCTCGCAAAATTACAGCAACTTAGCATGAACCTTTGTTGCTCATTGTCCCAATTGCATTGCCAAGCAGGGTCCCTTCCTTTTCCGAAATGAGCCCGAGGGTCGTTGAAATTCAAACGCCAGCATCATTCGATTTCACTGCTTTGATTTCAAAGTTCAGCTGGCTACAATATTTAGATTGCACAAGCACAAATTAAGAGTGCGAGTTTTGTTACCGTATTTTAGTTACCTGTGACTGCAGCTCAGCTTGGTACGTACTAAATTTTACTATTGTTAATAGTTCAGAATCATTTAATTCAAGTTCAAAGTTAAATCTCTTGTTTCTAAATTGCGTAGAGTCAAGTTGCTTTTGAAATGATTGTTGAGGTAGTCCAAGACTAACCGTATTTTACTGGATTTCGATGTGCTTCAGAAAGAAAGCTCACTATTAACTTCAGTCACTAAATTAACTTTCGATTTTCCGGTTTTATTAATTCTTTTGCTGAATTAAGTCAGAGTGTAGCGAAATTTATTACTTCTGACAAACTTTCAGTTTTCACACTACACGTGTCAACCTTCAGTTGCCACGCTTCTAGTGTTAATTATATGTGTAATAACCTTTCTTTTTCAGTTACTATAGTAATTGTCCTTAGGACTGGCGACCGTGATTTCCCCCAAATCTCAAATATCTAATTACAGCTAGTTAATTGTTAACGTAACGGCCGCACATTTACTTTCTTTATTAACTTTACCCCTTTTCACAATTAATTTCCACCAGTTTCATTTGCATTTTCCTTTCATTTAGATGTAACCCTTTCCTCCCTCTTTACCGACAGATTAACTTCGGTGACAATTGCTTTTCCCAAATTTCCATTAGGTACACGCGGTTTAATTTTTCACTGTCATTAAGGTCGATATGTGAGGGGGAGGTTACAAGCATAGTGCACAACTTCTTTGCCCGCAAAAATTCCCGCAGGAATAATTAACTACCGCTTTGCTATCTGTCGCCACGATACGTATCGTCCTCACTTGGCAGAAAGCAAAGCTCTCAACGCCCTCGCTTATTTCCACACACTTGTGCGGCCCGCCGCGGGACGAGAGAGAGAGAGAGAGAGCAATAAGGTCTCAAATTGCTTTTATATAATGGGGATACATGAGATCAACTGCAATTACCTTTGTTTGATAAAATATAATTATTATTTTCTGCATACTGCATCGTCCTAAGCTCATGTAAAGTCCGTAAAATCCAGGTGTCTTACATAGTGAAACTCTTTAAACATCACCTATTTTAAGAGCATTGAACAGTTGTATGAAAAGGCAGATGGAGTGAGCATGGGATCCCCTCTTGCTTCAGGGATCGCAGATCGATACATGGAAGACTTTGAGGAGGTGGCCCTCCAAACTGCTCACGAAAAAGCGAAGCGCTTCTACCGCTATTTAGACAATACGTTTGTGATTTGGAACCGTGGCAGGTGGGCACTGAATGAGTTTCTCGACCACCTTAACATCATCTACGAAAACACCGCCTTCGCTGTGGAAATAGAGGAGAGTGGCTGTCTCCCATTTCTAGATCTACTAATAAGAAATATGGCAGATGGCACAGTAGGCCATTCAGTACATGAGGAGAAGACTCACACAGACCTGTACCTGCATGCAACAAGCTGCCACCATCCAGCGCAGCGGCCAACAGTACTGTTCAGCCTGGTACACAGGGCTCACGCCTTACAGACGAACTGCCGAACCCGAAGGAGATATTTCGCGGAAATGGGAACTGCGAAGCGCAGATCTGGAGGTGTTGAAGACGAGACAGGTTGCAGAAAATCTGGGAGACGAAGAGAAACTCTTTTTTCTTCCGTATTTGGGAACGCTGTCGGCGAAAACTGGGAAGATTCTGGAAAAATCTAACGTAAAAACCGTCTTACAACCACCACCAGAGACGAAAGAATGGCTTGATTCTGCGGAAGATTCACTTAAACTCAACATACGAGGAATTTGCAGCATCTCCTGCAAATGCTGTCCACAGTACACTGGACAAACGCAGCGGCGTACAGGGGAACAATTACTGAACTATATGAAATAAAATCGTCATAACATCTGAAGGGTTTGCGTTAGGACGCTCAGACTGTATTATAGGAATTAGTGTGCGCTGTATGGTTTGGTTTAGCAACGAAGCCCACTTTCCTTTGGATGGGTTCGTCAATAAGCAAAACTGGCGCATTTGGTAACTTCAATGGGTGGTGTGCAATGTCCCGTCACAGAATAATCGGTGCGATATTCCTCGATGGCCCTGTGACTACCGAACGGTACGTGAAGGTTCTGCAAGATGATTTTATCCCCATAATCCAAAGTGACCCTGATTTCGACAAGATGTGGTTCATGAAAAACGGATCTCGACCCCATCGAAACAGGGGAGTGTCTGATGTCCTGAAGGAGCACTTTCGGGACGGCATTGTGGCTCTGGGGTTTCCAGAGGCCACTGCTATGAGCCTCGATTGGCCGTCATGCTCTCTGGGTCGTAAGATATGCGAATCTTTCTTGTGGGGTCATATTAAAGACAAGGTGTACAGCATTACCCCAAAACGATTGCTGAGATGGAAACAGCCATTCAGGAGGTCATCGACAACGTCGATGTTCCGACACTTCAGCTGCTAATGCAGAATTTCGCTATTCGTCTGCGACACATCATCGCCAATGATGGCGGACTTATTGAACTTGTCATAACCTTAATCCGAATACCTGACTGACGTTTAAATGCTGAATGAAGTATGTGCACGCCGTAGCTTGTAACTAATTTACGTTTTTTTTTTCAATTACTTCATTAATTGTCAGCCTGTATTTATAAATGTTGGTAGGAACATATCTGGGATGTGTGACTGGGCAGACGCAGAAATCGGCGATAGCGTAACACAGCATCAAAAAAGACCACACATTTGAGTTCGAGACCTGACGAACCGCCGGCAATTGGGACGGCGTCATAAGAGAGTCCATCGAAATTCGGATTAATAGGAATCTTGTAAACAGAGACAAAGGAAACCAACGAAATGCGACATAGAATCCAGCAATATCGGCAGTTCGTTGAGAGTGCGCCTACTACCGTCCTTGCGAGACACGGCCGGAATGCTCTGACGAAGATGCGAACGGCGTACCTGCTACCCCCACCGCTGCGACCTCGCCCTCCACCTCACCCACTGGCTTTCTTTGTACCCAGCCTCCCAGAGCCACGTGGAGGAGGGGGGGGGGGGGGCACACGCAGATATAAGTAGGAAGGCATCCGAAAAAAATCTCGACATTTCGCCAAAAGATGTTGAGTGTGCCACTCGCCGAAAAATCACCGTTTTTGCCACTTACATACAGTGCCACCCGGCCGGTAACGTGACAACCTTACGTCATCAGTGCATGCTTCATTTTCTGTGCTGTCTCCTACTCTCATTTCGTACGAAGTGAGTGTATATGTAAATCTTCGTCCATAAAGGACAGAAAAAAGCCAATGTTTCATGTAGACTTTGACGAGATGTTGATTTTTTTGCACTAGTAAATGATGAGAAATTAATGACACTCGATTTTCAGACGGAGGGCACGTTATGATTTTTTTAATGAAAGATGTGAAGTCCACCACAGCTAGATTGTTATGTTAAGCATTATGGAAACAAGAAGATGAAGGTTATTGGACTGCAACGACAGAACCGAAATTTATTTTCGAGCATCAACTATACTAGACCTCGCATGTGTGTATGTGCGCACTCGCGCGCGTGTTTGTTTGTGTTTGTGTGTGTGTGTGTGTGTGTGTGTGTGTGTGTGTGTGTGTGTGTGTGTCTGTGTGTGTGTGTGTGTGGATGAACGTGCTGTTCTATAATGTTAAATTCTCGTGGGTGGAACAAAATCTAAAGAAAGACAGGAAGAGGAAGGATTGTCATTGGAAAAATGTAAGTAGAGGGTGCGTGCAAATATAACTTAGATTAGTTAATCATGAGTCATGTGTTTGTTTTTTCATGTGTGTCAATTATTGATATCTTAATTAGTCATGTGCCGGACAACGCCTCTGAATAGTGAGCACGGATTTTACGGTAGGGTCTGTGAAAGGTCTCACAAGTTACAGGGAAGAGCAGGAAATGGGAATGGCAAACAAAATTCAATTATTGAGTAGACGATGAGAGTGAAGGAGATGAATCTTATCAAAGCAGTAAATAAGGATGAACAAGTATGTAGCCAGTATCTCTTGTTTGTCCACGAATGGTTTCTGTTTAGCCGGCCGGTGTGGCCGTGCGGTTCTAGGCGCGTCAGTCCGGAACCGCGCGACCCCTACGGTCCCAGGTTCGAATCCTGCCTCGGGCATGGATGTGTGTGATGTCCTTAGGTTAGTTAGGTGTAAGGAGTTCTAAGTTCTAGGGGACTAATGACCACAGATGTTGAGTCCCATAGTGCTCACAGCCATTTTGATTTCTGTGTAGTGATGGCAGCTATTGAGGGTAGTTAACAGTTTGAACTAATTTATTGGAATCTGTGCGTGGTAGAATGTTACTGCATGCATTGAGGATTTGAAATGTAGATGGGGAAATTGTCTGTCGTTCATTCAAGATAATAATGTTGACTGCATGCTGTAGGGGACTAAAAGGTTATGGAATGGGAGAGAGACTGTGAAATAGATGTAAAATATGAGCTTATGAATGATATATGTGTGTGGATGATATGTGCTATTCTTTCTCTTTTACCACCTTATTGCCGCGCGGGATTAGCCGAGCGGTCTGAGGCGCTGCAGTCATGGACTGTGCGGTTGGTCCCGGCGGAGGTTCGAGTCCTCCCTCGGCCATGGGTGTGTGTGTTTGTCCTTATAATAATTTAGGTTAGATAGTGTGTAAGCTTAGGGACTGATGACCTTAGCAGTTAAGTCCCATAAGCTACCCGTGGTCTAGGGATGCCGGCACGGTAGCTCAGCGTGTTCGGTCACAGGGTTTAGGTACCCTCTGTAATAAAAAACTGAGTGAACGAATCAACGAACAACCTGCACGAGTGTCATAGGACGTCCGCTCCGAACAAAGTCAACGAACAATATAGAACAAAAAGAGATTTAAAAAAAAAAAGGTAGCGTCTTTGATTCATAATCAAAACGTCTTCCGTCCCGGGTTCGATCCCCGACACTGCCCGAATTTTGATAAATAATCAGCAATGGCGGCTGAAGACTTCCGACATAAGAAGTCAGCCTCATTCTGCCAACGGCCTTGTCAAAGAGGGCGGAGGAGCAGATAGAGGTTCAGGGCACTCTCTTGTCTTAGGGGTGGGAAATTGCCCCTAAAGGCGGAAGAATCAGCAAAGATCAACGACACGAGGATGCAGAAGGCAATGGAATCCACTGCATTAAGGACACGTAACGTGTACCCACAGGACATATGGCCTGTAATTGAAGAATGTCATGATGATCTCTACATTGGCAAAAGATTCCGGAATAGTCTCCCCTTCGTATCTCCGGGAGGGGACTGCCAAGGGGGAGGTTACCATGAGAAAAAGATTGAAGATGAAGAGATAGAGAAAGTGTATGAGGATATTGAAAGGGTAATGCAGTATGTAAAGGGGGACGAAAATCTAATAGTCATGGGCGACTGGAATGCAGTTGTATGGGAAGCAGTAGAAGAAAAGGTTACAGGAGAATATGGGCTTGGGACAAGGAATGAAAGAGGAGAAAGACTAATTGAGTTCTGTAACAAGTTTCAGCTAGTAATAGCGAATACCCTGTTCAAGAATCACAAGAGGAGGAGGTATACTTGGAAAAGGCCGGGAGATACGGGAACATTTCAATTAGATTACATCATGGTCAGACAGAGATTCCGACATCAGATACTGGATTGTACGGCGTACCAAGGAGCAGATATAGACTCAGATCACATTATAGTAGTGATGAAGAGTAGGCTGAAGTTCAAGACATTCGTCAGGAAGAATCAATACGCAAAGAAGTGTGATACGGAAGTACTAAGGAATAACGAGATACGTTTGAAGTTCTCTAACGCTATAGATACAGCAATAAGGAATAGTGCAGTAGGCAGTACAGTTGAAGAGGAATGGACATCTCTAAAAAGGGCCATCATAGAAGTTGGGAAGGAAAACATAGGTACAAAGAAGGTAGCTGCGAAGAAACCATGGGTAACAGAAGAAATACTTCAGTTGAGTGACGAAAGGAGGAAGTACAAACATGTTCCGGGAAAATCAGGAATACAGAAATACAAGTCGCTGAGGAATGAAATAATTAGGAAGTGCAGGGAAGCTAAGACGAAATGACTGCAGGAAAAATGTGAAGACATCGAAAAAGATATGATTGTCGGAAGGACAGACTCAGCATACAGGAAAGTCAAAACAACCTTTGCTGACATTAAAAGCAACGGTGGTAACATTAAGAGTGCAACGGGAATTCCACTGTTAAATGCAGAGGAGAGAGCAGATAGGTGGAAAGAATACACTGAAAGCCTCTATCAGGGTGAAGATTTGTCTTATGTGATATAAGAAAAACAGGAGTCGATTTAGAAGAGATAGGGGATCCAGTATTAAAATCGGAATTTAAAAGAACTATGGAGGACTTACTGTCAAATAAGGCAGAAGGGATAGATAACATTCCATCAGAATTTCTAAAATCATTGGGGGAAGTGGCAACAAAACGACTATTCACGTTGGTGTGTAGTATATATGAGTCTGGCGACATACCATCTGACTTTCGGATAAGCATCATCCGCACAATTCCGAAGACGGCAAGAGCTGACAAGTGCGAGAATTATCGCACAATCAGCTTAACAGCTCAGGCATTGAAGCTGCTTATAAGAATAATATACAGAAGAATGGAAAAGAAAATTGAGAATGCGCTAGTTGACGATCAGTTTGGCTTTAGGAAAAGTAAAGGGACGAGAGAGGCAAATTATGACGTTACGGCTAATAGTGGAAGCAAGGCTAAACAAAAATCAAGACACTTTCATAGGATTTGTCGACCTGGAAAAAGCGTTCGACAATATAAAATGGTGCAAGCTGTTCGAGATTCTGAAAAAAGTAGGGGTAAGCTATAGGGAGAGACGGGTCATATACAATATGTACAACAACCAAGAGGGAATAATAAGAGTGGACGATCAAGAACGAAGTGCTCGTATTAAGAAGGGTGTAAGACAAGGCTGTAGCCTTTCGCCCCTACTCTTCAATATGTACATCGAGGAAGCAATGATGGAAATAAAAGAAAGGTTCAGGAGTGGAACTAAAATACAAGGTGAAAGGATATCAATGATACGATTCGCTGATGACATTGCTATCCTGAGTGAAAGTGAAGAAGAATTAAATGATCTGCTGAACGGAAAGAACAGTCTAATGAGTACACAGTATGGTTTGAGAGTAAATCGGAGAAAGACGAAGGTAATGAGAAGTAGTAGAAATGAGAACAGCGAGAAACTTAACATCAGGATTGATGGTCACGAAGTCAATGAAGTTAAGGAATTCTGCTACCTAGGCAGTAAAATAACCAATGACGGACGGAGCAAGGAGGACATCAAAAGCAGACTCGCTATGGCAAAAAAGGCATTTCTGGCCAAGAGAAGTCTACTAATATCAAATACCGGCCTTAATTTGTGGAAGAAATTTCTGAGGATGTACGTCTGGAGTTCAGCATTGTATGGTAGTGAAACATGGACTGTGGGAAAACCGGAACAGAAGAGAATCGAAGCATTTGAGATGTGGGGCTATAGACGAATGTTGAAAATTAGGTGGACTGATAAGGTAAGGAATGAGGAGGTTCTACGCAGAATCGGAGAGGAAAGGAATATGTGGAAAACACTGATAAGGAGAAGGGACAGGATGATAGGACATCTGCTAAGACATGAGGGAATTACTTCCATGTAGAGGGCAAAAACTGTAGAGGAAGACAGATATAGGAATACGTCAAGCAAATAATTGAGGACGTCGGTTGCAAGTGCTACTCTGAGGTGAAGAGGATACGACAGGAAAGGAATTCGTGGCGGACCGCATCAAAGCAGTCAGTAGACTGATGACAGAAAAAAAAAAAATAGATTTGTTACACATTTGAACATTTTTTGAATCACCTTCTTACAATGGGTGTGACTCATGCTGCATACTCATCTAACTACTGTACGTATCTATAACATTCTTCCATGACTTTCATTTTTCAACTTAATGTATTATCACTGCAAATTAAAATAGGAACACGTAATCATTTAGAAAGCAAATGGGACATGTAGTGATAAAGAAGACTGGATTCTTGCATATTCTGGTATGTCTTATTGGTAATGTTTTGTTTCTACGTGTTATCTTTCACAAGGCGAAGCTGTGTAACACGAGACATCAGAAGGGGAAAGTTGAGAATGCCTCCCTCTCTGACTACCCGGGAGGTGGGCGGCTTTGCACGGCGACCAGACATCTAAGCGTGGTGCGAAGAACGGTCCAAGTGAAGCTTGCGACAGGGACAGTGAATGAATGGACCGCAGAGCAACAAGCAGCTCCGCTGAGAGGACACTTCCTTTGGAGACGCCTACGGCTGTCTGCTAGGACTGCCTGTTGCCTTCAACCGGATACCGCTAACCCTCGAGAGCCGGTATGTTATTGAAAGCCTGGCAATTGTAACAGGCCGGTCCAGAAACTGATGTTCAAACGAGAATTGCTGCTTCATGGCTCGTTGCAGAGCAGATGTCAAAGGCACATCTCAGAGGCACAACAACCTATTAGCCAGTGCCGCACATGACGACTCCTGCGGATACCTACCGTCTTGTCTTGGCATCCATATCAAACAGACTGTAAAGTATGGGCCTTTGTACTCAATACGAAACTGGAATGATACATGCAAAGTGATAAGAAGAGGCAGTGCCTGCACTGTGATGCTGACGTTGAGATATAACGATGGTCCATTCTTCTATTAGAGGACATAACCCGACGACGGGAAGAAGAAACATTCCCGGTGCCCGTCATGGGCGTTATTGAACAGAAAAAACAGCGGAATTCATGTCATGTGTGCCTGTCCACACATACACGCCGTTCCTACAAACTGCTGTCACTTCCTCGATGGCGGACCAGGAAAACTAGTTCGTGAAGATGGCGTGAGGTGCAATACGAAAGGCTGGGCAGACCTGTTATTGCAAATCAACTGTGCAATTAGACCGAGACACCACAACAAAATATTCTAAATCTGTTCTCAAGCTGCCTATTCACGAACGTGCCCTCACATTGACCAAACAGCACTCCCCCATCGCCTACTGTTAGGCAACAGTGAACTATGGAAGATCCATATAGTACGATCTACGCGTGAAAACGTTTGTATTTTGCAAGCAGGTCGTTAAAGTCAGTGCTTCTGCTTCGTTATCGCCTTCCTAATTGGCCTACTGGATTGCGATATAACTAAGCGTGACCCCATATGCCCAATGAAATTTTACAGTAGTAAGACTGTCATTACCAAAGGAAAATAACACCGATTAGTTGGAGCAAAGTGTACAACAGACCCTTCTGAAGGACGAATCTGATATGAGCCAAATCTAAACACTGACGATAATTTTGAAATGGGTGGAATATAGTGCAATCGCTCACAAACCACACAGAGGGGCATATGGTACCACGTACTATTTACTACAAAAATTTCTGATAATACAGAGAAAACAATGATTAGGTAAAAGGGGACGGTCGCCAGCCTGCTAGGGCACTGGATCTTCAGAATCGTAAGAAAGGTAATGACAATCACATTTAAGTAAATGATCACTGCAGTGGCAACAGAAGGCTGTAACACTTTTCCACAGCACGGCAATGCTGTAAAACTGGTCATAGCAAACACACAAAACTGGCCGTAAATAATTAATCAATTTTCTTATTCTTATGACACTAAGTGGTTCCATGGAAAGGAAAGGGGCCCTGCATGGTAATACCTTCGGAAAGCATTGACAACACAGGTGCCCAACAAGTTTTAGCTACTGCAAGTTATTCAAGCTAGTCATACTTTGTGAAAGAAATGTCACTGCGTAGACGTACCTTTATAATTTTTACTTAACGGTCTTACTATGTTTTAACTATAACGACTGAGAATGTAGCCGAAACAATGCTGAGCTGCCGTGGTGTTGCTGCTCCTGCTGGATGAGAACCCCGAGTCGTCTCCAGAGCCATGGATGATTGTATGACAGGCAATAGTTAGGATCGTGGCTTCCTCCAGCTGTCCACTCCTATCGTGCTCTCAATATTCGCGGATTAATGAATTAGGCGCGTTTACACTGGCTCGACGATAGTTGTACCCCGCATCTGCGGCAGCGCCCAACAAACACTTCCACACTCTATCATGACACAAGCTGCTCTGCCTACTATCTGCTCGAAATGCGAAAGGAACTCTCCATACGCAAAAATAAACAACGGCACAGCTACTGCCATTTCGTCATTGCTATCGATACATTTAAATAACGTTCCCTTGGCTATTACCCAGCAATTTACAATATTTTCATTATAATTACAATCAGTTATGTACAGTTACAAGTAAATATACTATTACATAAATTACGTATTAAGTATAGTTTCTGTCATACTGCTTAAGATTCAGAATCCTAAGTACAGTACAGGTCACCAACGGATATTAATCGGCGAAAATTTTAGATGGTGCATAAGGCATATTATCTGCATTTTTCGGTGTTACAATGTTTGTATTTGTGTTTTCTTTTCTTTTTTTGTTTTTGTAACGCGTGACGGTTGCGTTCTTTTCAGTAATATTTCTTGTTTATAACAAGGATTTGGTGACTTTTCAGGTGGCCTGTAAACAACCCTCGTATGGGTAGCCTCTTTAACATTGATTAAATAATTATTTATTTTTGTAATTGTAATTAATTATGACATGTACCATTAGCTTGTTTCGTATGCACTATGGATTGACATTATTTGCGTACACCAAGCACTTGAAATCATTCCCTTTGCACTTTAGTTTCATACGAGACTCCGATTACACATACATGTTTGACATTTTTTGATCGCCCACACTATAACCTGTAATTAACTTTTATTAAAATTTTCAGGTATATGCTCGTGACTTGCATTGTAATATAAATTCATGTGTATTTAGTGCATTTCTATTGGTACTTGACTGATTGGAATTCTTCTTATATAATAGAGGTTTCATATTATGCAGCTGTTCTGTGTGCGAAACTGAAGGCACTTACGCTGTTACATGCAGTGTATGTGTTTTGTAAATTTCTTATAGATACTTTTTTAACTTAATTGGTCACTTTGTTCTTGTGTATTTAACATACTTTACTTTCATTATTTCGGTTTATTAATGTGGGTATTCCGATTTATTTCCTTTTTAGTATTGTTTAGTGTCTTACGTATTTTCTTTTGATTTTATTAACCCATTTCTGTGCCATAGCAAAAATGTTGTGGGATATTACCACACTGTATATAAATTGGAAACTTATTTTAAAATATTTTGATAACATGAACTCATTTACATAAGTAAAAGGTTGTGCTAAGAAATGATATCTGACTTTTTATGTGAAAACACTTACCTCTTCAGTTAAACTAAAAGTTATAAATGGTCCACATCTTTATTCTCCATGTTATCGTATTTATGGCCATCTGCCACTAGATAGGCTCCGAACTGTAGCTTCACCATGACAGTCTGAAACGTAACAGTGCCTGAGAAACAGCATGCTGTAATCCAGTGTCAAGTTCGAAGAGTACGTTCACACATGGTACACCCTGTCCTTCGGTGTGACAATGCCAGGCCACACACGAGCGCTGCAGCATCGGCAACACTCCGAAGCCATGCGTCCTATGTCCCATTAGTAGGGACTTCTCAGATAGCTTACCCTGCGATGACAGTTTTCTTATCATATGACCTGCCATGTGGTAATAGTGACTAGTTCCGGTCTTTGAGAGAGATGTAATAAATGGGTAAAAAGTAAACAGATTTTCCTAGTTGGCACGGTATTTTTGATAGATCAAAGAACAAAAACGTGACTGTGAATGTGTTACTTACGTAGTCGGATAATGCTTAGGGAAGATGTATTTTGTGGGCATAGTTAAGGAAAGGTACGGCAGGAACTATTTTTGAATTATTTCGGAAGAATTGGTGTTACGATGATAGGAACGTCTACTATTTGAAAACTAAAAGGAATTACTATAGGTGTGGAGAGCTCAGAGCAAATAATTTGAAGATTAGTGTATTATTCTGCAGTCATTTCAATAGTATAAGTAGTTCATGGGGATACAGGAGCTGTAGTGTCGTAGATGTAGAGGAAGAGGCAATTAGCCCAAGAGTGATGGGGGGTTACCGCTAATCGCCTACATCTGTAGCTACTATTTTTTTAGGTGCTTTGTACCCATAGTGTTGCGAGAGTTCAAACTCGGAAATGACAGTGACGTGGAAGCCACTTCTCACTGGGACCTATGCTGCACTGTTAGGAAGTCTCGGTGCTATTTCAACAAGGCAGCTGGTGCTGCTCCGTCAGGATCGCAGTTCAGACCATACATATATGTACATATACATCTGTATAGTAAACTCCTGTGTAACTCGTTATACACGTACCTGATACTTGCTATAACCCGCGACCGAGCCACTGTGGTTGCTGAAGCATAAGACTAATTAACACTTTTAATTTGTTCCTACAGAACATGAGCT
Source organism: Schistocerca serialis cubense (assembly GCF_023864345.2). Taxonomy (NCBI): domain Eukaryota; kingdom Metazoa; phylum Arthropoda; class Insecta; order Orthoptera; family Acrididae; genus Schistocerca; species Schistocerca serialis. The sequence continues at coordinate 1,145,061,851 of NC_064639.1, read as the reverse complement.
CTGTTGCAGATAGCAAAAAATCCTGTAAATAAATGTTTATCAAGTGGTGTGTCTATATATGTATTCGTATCCTCGGTTTGTAGCTGTTGTGATTAGTCAAAATAAAAAAATCATAGATTATATTTTTTGGGTGCATCGAACAGTTGTTCATTGCACATTTCCCAATTGCATATGTGTTGGGAAGCAGATTGTGATTAAATTGAGAAAGGCTATGTTGTTGAAACAGTACGCAGAGATTCGGTATTCTTTCTATCAATAAGTGAGTCTGGCTATTTCCAAACAGACCATCCATAGAAAAATAATGACGAGTGTCTTTTATTTTCTGCTAAGGCTACATAATTGGACCAAAAAGGTATATTATGGGTTCAAACCGCTACAGATGAGCTGTTTACATAAGGAATATTGTTATTTTTGTTATAGCTTGAAAAAGGCACACATATAAATTAGTATTGCAGATAGTGTACAGGAAGGTGTAATGTACTTGTTATGAGATAACGAAAGTAAGGACATACAATGTGAACGATTGTTTAATGATTATAAAGTTACTTGAATTACATTTTAGTGATACCTTGTAACATAGTGGCAAGAAATACAGTGTGTATTTCGTGCACAAATTATTCTTCAGAATTAGTACGATAGTCACATTTAAAATTAAATGAAAGAAGTAAGGAACACCAATATAGCATGGATTTGCTACACATTTAAGACAAATTAAAAATTTGAATCTGTTGTAATCTGGGAAGGGTACATAAACCTGGAGCAAGTTTCACATAGAATCCCTTCATGACGTTCACATGACTCCAAATAAAAAAAAACCTTTGTTTGTTCATATTGTATAAAACAATTGGAATTATTATCACTTACGCAAGATGGAAACCAATGAACACATATTGATAATTTTACTACCATAACTTTTGTTGAGGAATATTATAAGTTCTGTGCCTTTAAGCGACTCATGAGATAATTGTCATAGAGATATTTAAATACTCCCTTTAATTAATTAACAAATAAAACTTGACATTTTAAGTGCTTCATTAGCACAATTGTATTAATTAACCTCAGTTTCATCAACAGAAAGTTGTCAGTTTTATAGTACCCTTAAAATCTGTGGCCTCTCGCATTTTGGGGGGGGGGGGGGGCGTTGTGAGGTATGTATGAGACGTGGGACTTAAGGAAAGCAGGGAAAGTGTGGACAGGGCCTAATCAGTTACCGTTGGTTGCTCAGAAAACACACACACTTTATTTTTAAAAAACAAAACTCTCAACAATCATTTTTAAAAGATTTTACTGCACTGGTGGCTGAAAGCCTTATTAGAAGTATTGCAAGTTATCGTCGGCTGAAGGCCACAAGCAATGTTACACACAATCAATGGTTGAAGGCCCGATTAAGAACGCTCAAAATTATTCGTCGGCTGAAGGCCAGAAGCAAGTTCAAAAATACACAACGGCTGAGGGCCTGAATTACCAATAAGGTGGAAAATTCCATGTTAAAAATACCAAAAACACTTTTAACAATCTTAATAACTGTAACAAGTTATAGTGACGGCTGAAGGCCTTATGAAGACATAATTGAAACTATTTGTCGGCTGAAAGCCACAAACAATGTTACAAACAATTGAGAGCTGAAAGCCAGCAGCAATTTCAGAATACCCAATTGCTGAAGGCTTGAATTACACGTGAGGAAGTCAGTTACACTTTAACAAATACTAAGATATTTTCTTCTTAACAAGCAAAAGGGTTTCAAGCTATATTAAAGGCTGAAGGCCTCACTAATACTAGATTGAAAATTATTTGTCGGCTGAAGGCCACAAACAATATTTCAAAAATTAATGGCTGAAGGCCTGATTAAGAAAGGCTGCAAAATTGTTGGGGGCTGATGGCCACAAGCAATTTTCAGAATACTCAAAGTTTAAAGGCCTAAATTACAAGTAAGGAAGGCAGTTGCATGTTAAAATAGTAAAACCTTTTTTAAAAAATCTTAAGGAACTGTAACAGGCTATAGTGACGGCTGCATGCCTTATTAAGAGAAAATTGAAAATAATTTGTCGGCTGGAGGCCACAATTAGTGTTACAAACAATTAACAGCTGAAAGCCGGAATTACAAGTGGGAAAGGTACAACATGTTAAAACATTAGTGTAAATTTTAAACAATTACGACAACTTGTCCAAGTAAGACAGAGTTATACATAGACAGTGCTCCCTCGATCGACCTGAGGAAGGTGACTACAGCTGTGTAGACAGTGAGGCACCCAAGGGGTAGCTTAAGCTCCGAACGACCGACTAACCAATCCGCCTAATGTCGGATCACCGGTACAACGATGGAATATTTTTAGGCAAGGGCGAAGAGGCGGACAGCACTATGTCTTCAGAAAAACACCCAAGGCCGAAGGAAACACTAGACCTCTTAAAAACGTATGCACAGTATAACTGAAGATGCTGTCGAACTACACGCCGTGTTAGACAGCATCAACACGACGAGGAAAGGTACACTGCCAGAAAAGTACGCTAACCGCCAGGGCAGGTAACTGGGATGTTAGCGACCACAAGGCAGAAAATACTGCTAGTTACACTTCACTAATAAGAATAATAATCCAAACTAACATCAAGGAGTAGAAGGCGGCTAATAGCTTCCACCAACCTGACAGACTCCATTTGTTGCAGTTGGTCTCACCGACCCTGGGAGCAGCAACTTGCAAACAACAGCGAGATCTCAAACAGTGGATGTTTCAGTAATGGATACGGTTCACTCAACATCAAATGTACTGGGTTCAGTCGTTGGCTATAGCTCCTTGATCCGACAATGCCTGCATGCCGCCAGCAGTCCCGACCTGCCCTCGCGCTCTGGACCTCCTCGCTGCTCTGTCCGAACCGGTGTCCATTCTTAACTCCTCACCAAACCAGTACGCAGACAGCGTTAAAATAACTGCTCATTCAAAACCACAATATAAACACGGATCCGGGAAAACAACTCCACCAACAACTCACAATACTAAAACCAGCCACTGTGAAACAACACGGACGAATTATTTATTTATTTTTTGGTCATCAGTCTACTGACTGGTTTGATGCGGCCCGCCGCGAATTCCTTTCCTGTGCTAACGTCTTCATCTCAGAGTAGCACTTGCAACCGACGTCCTCAATTATTTGCTTGACGTATTCCAATATCTGTCTTCCTCTACAGTTTTGCTCTCTACAGCTCCCTCTAGTACCATGGAAGTCATTCCCTCATGTCTTAGCAGATGTCCTATCATCCTGTCCCTTCTCCTTATCAGTGTTTTCCGCATATTCCTTTCCTCACCGATTCTGCGTAGAACCTCCTCATTCCTTACTTTATCAGTCAACCTAATTTTCTACATTCATCTATAACACCACATCTCAAATGCTTCGATTCTCTTCTATTCCGGTTTTCCCACAATCCATGTTTCACTACCATACAATGCTGTACTCCAGACGTACATCCTAAGAAATTTCTTCCTCAAATTAAGGCCGGTATTTGATATTAGTAGACTTCTCTTGGCCAGAAATGCCTTTTTTGCCATAGCGAGTCTGCTTTTGATGTCCTCCTTGCTCCGTCCGTCATTGGTTATTTTACTGCCTAGGTGGCAGAATTCCTTAACTTCATTGACTTCGTGACCATCAATCCTGATGTTAAGTTTCTCGCTGTTCTCATTTCTACTACTTCTCATTACCGTCGTCTTTCTCCGATATACTCTCAAACCATACTGTGTACTCATTAGACTGTTCATTCCGTTCAGCAGATCATTTAATTCTTCTTCACTTTCACTCTGGATAGCAATGTCATCAGCGATTCGTATCATTGATATCCTTTCATCTTGTATTTTAATTCCACTCCTGAACCTTTCTTTTATTTCCATCATTGCTTCCTCGATGTACATATTGAAGAGTAGGGGCGAAAGGCTACAGCCTTGTCTTACACCCTTCTTAATACGCGCACTTCGTTCTTGATCGTCCACTCTTATTATTCCCTCTTGGATGTTGTACATATTGCATATTACCCATCTCTCTCTATAGCTTACCCCTACTTTTTTCAGAATCTCGAGGAGCTTGCACCATTCTATATTGTCGAATGCTTTTTCCGGGTCGACAAATCCTATGAAAGTGTCTTGATTTTTGTTTAGCCTTGCTTCCATTATTAGCCGTAACGTTAGAATTGCCTCTCTCGTCCCTTTACTTTTCCTAAAGCCATACTGATCGTGAACTAGCGCATTCTCAATTTTCTTTTCCATTCTTGTGTATATTATTCTTGTAAGCAGCTTCTATGCATGAGCTGTTAAGCTGATTGTGCGACAATTCTCGCACTTGTCAGCTCTTGCCGTCTTCGGAATTTTGCGGATGATGTTTTCCGAAAGTCAGATGGTATATCGCCTGACTCATATAATCTACACACCAACGTGAATAGTTGTTTTGTTGCCACTTCCCCCAATAATTTTAGAAATTCTGATGGAATGTTATCTATCCCTTCTGCCTTATTTGACCGTAAGTCCTCCAAAGCTCTTTTAAATTCCGATTCTAATACTGGATCCCCTATCTTTTCTAAATCGACTCCTGTTTCTTCTTCTATCACATCAGACAAATCTTCACCCTCATAGAGGCTTTCGATGTATTCTTTCCACCTGTCTGCTCTCTCCTCTGCATTTAACAGTGGAGTTCCCGTTGCACTCTTAATGTAACCACCGTTGCTTTTAATGTCAGCAAAGGTTGTTTTGACTTTCGTGTATGCTGTGTCTGTCCTTCCGACAATCATATCTTTTTCGATGTCTTCACATTTTTCCGCAGCCATTTCGTCTTAGCTTTCCTGTACTTCCTATTTATTTCATTCCTCAGCGACTTGTATTTCTGTATTCCTGATTTTCCCGGAAATGTTTGTACTTCGTCCTTTCATCAATCAACTGAAGTATTTCTTCTGTTACCCATGGTTTCTTCGCAGCTACCTTCTTTGTACCTATGTTTTCCTTCCCAACTTCTATGATGGCCCTTTTTAGAGATGTACTGCCTACTGCGCTATTCCTTATTGCTGTATCTATAGCGTTAGAGAACTTCAAACGTATCTCGTTATTCCTTAGTATTTCCGAATCCCACTTCTTTGCATATTGATTCTTCCTGACTAATGTCTTGAACTTCAGCCTACTCTTCATCACTACTATATTGTGATCTGAGTCTATATCTGCTCCTGGGTACGCCTTACAATCCAGTATCTGATTTCGGAATCTCTGTGTGACCATGATGTAATCTAATTGAAATCTTCCCGTATCTCCCGGCCTTTTCCAAGTATACCTCCTCCTCTCGTGATTCTTGAACAGGGTATTCGCTATTACTAGCTGAAACTTGTTACAGAACTCAATTAGTCTTTCTCCTCTTTCATTCCTTGTCCCAAGCCCATATTCACGTGTAAACTTTTCTTCTACTCCTTCCCCTACAACTGCATTCCAGTCGCCCATGACTATTAGATTTTCGTCCCCCTTTACATACTGCATTACCCTTTCAATATACTCATACACTTTCTCTATCTGTTCATCTTCAGCTTGCTACGTCGGCATGTATACCTGAACTATCGTTTTCGGTGTTGGTCTGCTGTCGATTCTGATTAGAACAACCCGGTCACTGAACTGTCCACAGTAATACACCCTCTGCCCTACCTTCCTATTCATAACGAATCCTACACCATTTTCTGCTGCTGTTTATATTATCCGATACTCATCTGACCAGAAATCCTTGTCTTCCTTCCACTTCACTTCACTGATCCCTACTATATCTAGATTGATTTGCATTTCCCTTTTCAGATTTTCTAGTTTTCCTACTACGTTCAAGCTTCTGACATTCCAAGCCACGACTCGTAGAACGTTATCCTTTCGTTGATTATTCAATCTTTTTCTTATGGTAACCTCCCCCTTGGCAGTCCCCTTCCGGAGATCCGAATGGGGGACTATTCCGGAATGTTTTGCCAATGGAGAGATCATCATGACACTTCTTCAATTACAGGCCACATGTCCTGTGGATACACGTTACGTGTCATTAATGCAGTGGTTTCCATTGCCTTTTGCATCCTCATGTCGTTGATCATTGCTGATTCTTCCGCCTTTAGGGGCAATTTCCCACCCCTAGGACAAGAGAGTGCCCTGAACCTCTATCCGCTCCTCCGCCCTCTTTGACAAGGCCGTTGGCAGAATGAGGCTGACTTCTTATGTCGGAAGTCTTCGGCCGCCATTGCTGAATATTTATCAAAATTTAGGCAGTGGCGGGGATCGAACCCGGGACCGAAAACGTTCTGATTGTGAATCAAAGACGCTACCCCTTTTTTTTTTTTTTTTTTTTTTTTTTTTTTTTGTCCGTTCGCCGCCACTTCAGGTTCCGCCAACGAACAAAAATAAAATATGCCTCTGAACGTATAAAAAAAAAAAAAATATATATATATAAAAAGAAAGGAAAGGGTATAATACTTTATTAAAGTTTATTTGTTGTTCATTTTGTTCTTATTTTGTTCTTTTGTTCTTGTGTATTTATTTGGATTTGAAAGCAGGTCTCCTGCCCACGTGTTTTTTTTTTTTTTTTTTTTTTTTCAATGTGCAAACAGTCACAGGTAACCAAGCCTGGAAAAGTAAAACAGAATGAAGACGTCATCGAAGATATGAGACATAAATAGCATGAAAAGAAAGCTACCACGTCGTAGTGAGGCTTCCCAGCGACTGCGCCCACTGATGAAGATTGTTCAAAATATGGTCGTTTGCAGTTCGTTCTGACCTCATCTGCCACTGCCTGGAACATTCCAGCTACACGGCGGGCTGTGGAAGGCACTCCATAGGTAGTTTGCGAAGCACTGTCGGTATCTGGTATGCCCGGAAATAGCATGATGTCTTTCTTGCAAATAGAGCCAGAAGTCAAGGAAATCCTTGTGTCCGTCACGACAGAGGTAATGGACGGCATGTCCACGTATCCAGGTGACAGAGTTGGTTCGAGTCTTGGGGTAAAATGTCTCATCCGGAAACAATAACGTGCGTGCAGATATATGCTCCGGCCTAACTCGCAAGAGATAAGCCAGCATCTGCCGCACTAGGTGCCAAACCGGTTCCGCCTCTCCACAGCTGAGGCGGTGCTCGTCAGAATCTACTGTATTACAACCCACACAATTGGGAGATTCTGTCATGTGGATATTGTAGAGACGTTCTTGCGTCACGAGCTTCCCATTCACGACGACGTACCATTGAGAAACAACATCGGAATCAAGCATGGCATCGTGTACAGTCTTCCACACCACGCGCCACCGTACGTCAGGATATTTTAGTTCGACCACATTTAGGGGGCGGCGTTGCAGCATGTCATGATATAGGCGTCGAGTTGTGGCCATTTGTGGTGTCGTGAGCGCGACACTGCTATAACTTTGTTCTAAATAGAAACGTCCTATATAAAAGAGGGGCGCTGGGATGTCCTGTAGTGGCACCGGCGCTCTTAGTGAAGCAGGTCGTAGCGCCGTCAGAAGCAGACTCGTGAGGCTCGTAGGACAACGGCGCAGCAGACTTAAATGTGAGCTAACATAGAGGGCAATGGCCCTATCATGGACGTTAACTAGGCCGAGACCACCTTTTTCCTTGGGGAGGGTAAGAGATACGTATCTGATCTTCAGTAACATACCAGTGGTGACGAAGTATCCCAGCGCTGCCATAATGCTACGAGCCAAGGGCTTCGGAATGGGTAGCGTTTGGGCGACATGCGGTATGCGGGACGCAAGGTATACATTGGCATAATACGCCCGCTGAACGATGTTGAGGGATCGCAAGCGCTGATTTGCAAGTCCGGCCCTAATTTGGTTAAGAAGGCGTCGATAATTGAGCGTCGTCGCGCGTCGCATGTCGTTCATGAAATCTAAGCCCAAGCAGCGTACAGTATCACTGAAGCGTAAGGGGGCAATGTTTTCCTGCGGTAGCCCAATCCCGATGCTCAAGGCGACGGACTTGTCAACGTTGATTTGGCTACCAGAAGCTGTACCGTAGGTTGCAATCCAGTCCAAAGCCGCGGCCATATCGTCAGCTCCTCGTATGACGATCATCAAATCATCCGCATATGCGGTGCAGCGATAGATGGAGCCGCCGAACTGTATCCCAGTGAGCCTGTCTCGGAGACCACACAACAAGGGTTCTAAGGCCAACGCAAATAACAATGTTGATAATGGACATCCCTGTCGTACTGATCGGCGGATCGGCATGGGTGCCGTCAGTCTTCCATTGACAAGAACTCGAGAAGTTGCACCATGTAGTAGGCGTGTCAACACTGTGATAAAGGGGTCGGGGTATTCCATACGCCGTAGAACGGCCGTGAGGAAAGTGTGGCCCACACGGTCAAAAGCCTGGCTAAAGTCGATAGACGCGAGGGCTGCCGGCAAACGTCTCACCCGTGCAAGGGAGATGAGATCTCGGTAACGACATAACGCAGTTCTGATGTTGTTGGGTCCCCCCAAGGACGTCTGATCGCCGGACAAGACGTGCAATAGTGTGCCGCGAATACGTTCTGATAGCAGCCTCGAAAAGATCTTGAAGTCGCTGTTCAATAACGTTAAGGGACGATAGTCGCGGACATGATTCCGTCCCTTCGGCTTATGGATGGGGACAATCAGACCTTCCAAGAATGGTGCAGGCAATGTTATATCCGGGGACATCAATTCCTGGCAAATTTCAATCAAACACGGTAGCAACAGTTGTGTAAAGGCTCGATAGAACTCTAATGGTAACCCATCGATTCCTGGTGATTTATGGGGAGCACCTTTACCAATGGCGTCGAGCACTTCCTCTTCTGTCACTTCTCCCAGTAAATTCGGTACCATGTCTGGTGGAACTGTACCGTGGACATGTGCTGAAACGGTGTCTACCGTCGCCATATCAGGGAGCACTGCTGAATAAAGTTGAGCGTAATGCCCATAGAAGGCTTCTGCTATATCTGCTTGTTCTACCACATGTCGACCGTCATCGGTTATCATGTCGGTTACCAGTGCCCTGCGGCGCCTCCTGCGTTCTATGAGCACTTGGTGCATAGATGGCCTTTCTGATTGTATCATGTCTGGAGCACGCGACCGTATAACAGCGCCTTGTAAATGATGGCGTGCTAAGGAGACGAGCTGCGCTTTCGCGCGATTGACTATGATCTGCCTGCCAGGTGAGGGCTCCATAGCAAGACATTCCCGTAGGACGGTGTAATAAAAGTTTTCCGTGCTCCTCCTCCATGCCGCTGCTTCCCGGCCGTAAGCCATGAAGGTGCGTCTTAGAGCAGGCTTCACACATTCAATCCACCAACTGAGGGTCGATCGGTACCGACCACGACGCCGTAAGGACGCGGTCCACGACTCTTCGACAGCACCTTTACATGCCGGCTCGTCCAGATGGGCGACGTTCAGTTTCCAGGGGGGCCTACTGCGCCATACACGTGCAGGTTGGAGGGCAATGGTGCAAATATAGGCTGTGTGGTCGGTGAATGCAGTGGGCCAGAGCTCTGCTCCTCTCGTCGCCGTCGAAAGGGTGCTTGTGACGTAAATCCTGTCCAACCGACTTGATGAATGGCTTGTATAATGGGTGTAACCAGGAGCTGGGCCATGGATGTGGCGCCACGTGTCAATCAGGTGGAGGTCACGCACTAGCATTTCCAATTCCGCACACGGGACGTGATGTGGCTGCTGATCAGATGGAGATAATGTACAGTTAAAATCTCCTCCGATCACCATATCGTCTATGTGGCCCATAAATAGACGCGTAATATCTTCCGAAAAAAAGCGTGCCCGATCTCTCCGTCTCCCTGATCCGGAAGGGGCATATACATTGATGAGACGTACACCGTTGACAGTTACTGCCATGGCTCTTGCACTCGGTAAGTACAGTACGTCCGTAGCCGCCAAACCGTCCCGTAACAGAACAGCCACACCACAATCGGTAGAAGAGGCGTGGGAGATGTGGGCGGTATATCCGTAGAAGTCAGGGAAACTAGCGACACATACTTCCTGTAAGAGGGCCACGTCGATGTCCGCCGCATCAAGCATGCGTTGTAGCATTGTCAGTTTGTGTGGTGCCCTTATCGCGTTGATATTGATTGTGGCAAGGCGAAAGGTGTGCTGCCTAGCCTCTTCACCTAGGGTAGACGCCATGGCAATAAAAGCTAACCGCAAGAGATGCCGGACCCACCAAACCCGTTACAAATTATGAGTCGTTCACGCTAGTAGTGGCATCCCCAATGCCGCCCGCTCCCCTGTCACCCGTGCCCTCTTCAGGAAGTTCCTCAACATCGTCCGACCACAGTGGGTGCAACACGATGCTGTGTGGCTGATCGGCACCTAAATCTCTCTCACGTACGTCGTCTTTGGTAGAGGTAGACGGATCGCCATCCATCGACGCGACCTGCCGCGTTTGTGGTGCAAGAAGTAACTGGGCACTCGTAGTATGGGCAAGTGAACCGTCTACACCACTTAGATCCTCAGCAGGCGCAACATCCATGCCGTCTGATGATCTACATCTACATCTACATCTACATTGATACTCCGCAAGCCACCCAACGGTGTGTGGCGGAGGGCACTTTACGTGCCACTGTCATTACCTCCCTTTCCTGTTCCAGTCGCGTATGGTTCGCGGGAAGAACGACTGTCTGAAAGCCTCCGTGCGCGCTCTAATCTCTCTAATTTTACGTTCGTGATCTCCTCGGGAAGTATAAGTAGGGGGAAGCAATATATTCGATACCTCATCCAGAAACGCACCCTCTCGAAACCTGGCGAGCAAGCTACACCGCGATGCAGAGCGCCTCTCTTGCAGAGTCTGCCACTTTAGTTTATTAAACATCTCCGTAACGCTATCACGGTTACCAAATAACCCAGTGACGAAACGCGCCGCTCTTCTTTGGATCTTCTCTATCTCCTCCGTCAACCCGACCTGGTACGGATCCCACACTGATGAGCAATACTCAAGTATAGGTCGAACGAGTGTTTTGTAAGCCACCTCCTTTGTTGATGGACTACATTTTCTAAGCACTCTCCCAATGAATCTCAACCTGGTACCCGCCTTACCAACAATTAGTTTTATATGATCATTCCACTTCAAATCGTTCCGTACGCATACTCCCAGATATTTTACAGAAGTAACTGCTACCAGTGTTTGTTCCGCTATCATATAATCACACAATAAAGGATCCTTCTTTCTATGTATTCGCAATACATTACATTTGTCTATGTTAAGGGTCAGTTGCCACTCCCTGCACCAAGTGCCTATCCGCTGCAGATCTTCCTGTATTTCGCTACAATTTTCTAATGCAGCAACTTCTCTGTATACTACAGCATCATCCGCGAAAAGCCGCATGGAACTTCCGACACTATCTACTAAGTCATTTATATATATTGTGAAAAGCAATGGTCCCATAACACTCCCCTGTGGCACGCCAGAGGTTACTTTAACGTCTGTAGACGTCTCTCCATTGATAACAACATGCTGTGTTCTGTTTGCTAAAAACTCTTCAATCCAGCCACACAGCTGGTCTGATATTCCGTAGGCTCTTACTTTGTTTATCAGGCGACAGTGCGGAACTGTATCGAACGCCTTCCGGAAGTCAAGAAAAATAGCATCTACCTGGGAGCCTGTATCTAATATTTTCTGGGTCTCATGAACAAATAAGGCGAGTTGGGTCTCACACGATCGCTGTTTCCGGAATCCATGTTGATTCCTACATAGTAGATTCTGGGTTTCCAGAAATGACATGATACGCGAGCAAAAAACATGTTCTAAAATTCTACAAGAGATCGACGTAAGAGATATAGGTCTATAGTTTTGCGCATCTGCTCGACGACCCTTCTTGAAGACTGGGACTATCTGTGCTCTTTTCCAATCATTTGGAACCCTCCGTTCCTCTAGAGACTTGCGGTACACGGCTGTTAGAAGGGGGGCAAGTTCTTTCGCGTACTCTGTGTAGAATCGAATTGGTATCCCGTCAGGTCCAGTGGACTTTCCTCTATTGAGTGATTCCAGTTGCTTTTCTATTCCTTGGACACTTATTTCGATGTCAGCCATTTTTTCGTTTGTGCGAGGATTTAGAGAAGGAACTGCAGTGCGGTCTTCCTCTGTGAAACAACTTTGGAAAAAGGTGTTTAGTATTTCAGCTTTACGCGTGTCATCCTCTGTTTCAATGCCATCATCATCCCGTAGTGTCTGGATATGCTGTTTCGAGCCACTTACTGATTTAACGTAAGACCAGAACTTCCTAGGATTTTCTGCCAAGTCGGTACATAGAATTTTACTTTCGAATTCAATGAACGCTTCACGCATAGCCCTCCTTACGCTAACTTTGACATCGTTTAGCTTCTGTTTGTCTGAGAGGTTTTGGCTGCGTTTAAACTTGGAGTGGAGCTCTCTTTGCTTTCGCAGTAGTTTCCTAACTTTGCTGTTGTACCACGGTGGGTTTATCCCGTCCCTCACAGTTTTACTCGGCACGTACCTGTCTAAAACGCATTTTACGATTGCCTTGAACTTTTTCCATAAACACTCAACATTGTCAGTGTCGGAACAGAAATTTTCGTTTTGATCTGTTAGGTAGTCTGAAATCTGCCTTCTATTACTCTTGCTAAACAGATAAACCTTCCTCCCTTTTTTTATATTCCTATTAACTTCCATATTCAGGGATGCTGCAACGGCCTTATGATCACTGATTCCCTGTTCTGTACATACAGATTCGAAAAGTTCGGGTCTGTTTGTTATCAGTAGGTCCAATATGTTATCTCCACGAGTCGGTTCTCTGTTTAATTGCTCGAGGTAATTTTCGGATAGTGCACTCAGTATAATGTCACTCGATGCTCTGTCCCTACCACCCGTCCTAAACATCTGAGTGTCCCAGTCTATATCTGGTAAATTGAAGTCTCCACCTAAGACTATAACATGCTGAGAAAATTTATGTGAAATGTATTCCAAATTTTCTCTCAGTTGTTCTGCCACTAATGCTGCTGAGTCGGGAGGTCGGTAAAAGGAGCCAATTATTAACCTAGTTCGGTTGTTTAGTGTAACCTCCACCCATAATAATTCACAGGAACTATCCACTTCTACTTCACTACAGGATAAACTACTACTAACAGCGATGAACACTCCACCACCGGTTGCATGCAATCTATCCTTTCTAAACACCGTCTGTACCTTTGTAAAAATTTCGGCAGAACTTATCTCTGGCTTAAGCCAGCTTTCTGTACCTATAACGATATGTCACCTACTTGACCGGCTGTGTGTAGGAGGCAATCGTCAGAAGGGGTCCGCCGACGTCGCTTGCGTCGTCGGGGCGAACGTTGCTTTCGAACGTGGACATCCGTATCCGAATGTGGGAGGCAATCCAGCGTCGTATCACCTTCCGCTAGGAAAGCCGCGGTCGGGACAATGTTCGCGTCCACGTCCATCGCGTTCTGAATGTTATGTTGCGTCTGGAGTCCGTGGGACTGTTGCTGCTGTTGTTGCTGTGGAGTGGGCGACATATGGGTTGGCACCGAGGGTCCTTCCTCTTCCTCCCGTGGTACTTCTGGCGTCGATGGATGTGTCTGATCGCCCGTTTCGTTCTCAACTATGGTGCGCATCGTCGTCTGAGCGTACGTGAGGGGCAGGATGGTCGTCCCCGTCGGGGAAACGGAGTCTCCCACTGGTATCTGCGTAATTCTACGTTGTAAGCAGCTCGATCGAACATGGCCTTCCTGCCCACATCCGGAACAGGTACGCGGTTGACCGTCGTACATGATGATTGCACGACAGCCACCGATGTTCAAATAGGACGGCACATGTTTCTTGAGCTCAAGTTTAATTTGGCGCACACCATTGTAGACCTTATACGTCGAAAAAGTTTGCCACTTTTCTGCAACGTGGCTGATAACATTGCCATATGGTCGGAAGGCGTCCTTGACAACTTCCTCTGGGACCTCGAAGGGGAGCTCAAAAACTCTTACAGTCCTTAGGCCCATGCCAGCATGATCCACCGTCACTGCACCGATATGCCCGTCAGAATGTTTGAATCGGAGAGAGTTCGAGTATTTAGAAACCACTGTCGCGCAGACCTCTGCACTGGTCATTTTAACATAAACCACGCTCGCCGTTATAGAAAAATGTATTCCGACGACAGTCGCCGGATCTAAACGTAGATCGTCGCGTATGAACTGTTCTATTTCATAGGCTCGAGGACGCGCGTGATCTGGTTGGAAAGTAATTTTGATCGTATCGTGGCGCCATGTGTGTGCCATAATCGGACTGGACTTGGAACAAATACAACTCGCGCCGCGAGAAGGTAAACACAAGCAAGCGCTCACGGTCGCGCACGGCGAGGCGCAGCGGACGTCCTCGCCCCACCGCAACCGAAAGCAGACTGCCCCTAGACTACGGGTCTATTACGAATTATAAGTCGGCACAAACACAGAGAAGCCAGAAGCGGTCGGAAGAACAAATGCACGTCGTCCGCTGCCACGACTGACATAACGACTAACCAGCGGTCGTCCCGACTCAAGTCAGGCACGTGAAACATCCCAGTATAAATCGTGGACTGACAACTTATTGCCATGAGGTCACTTCGACTGGCGGGCACACACAGACATACACAGGTGAAAGTTGCACAACTCGAATATCACGGTCCATTCAGCTAAAACTCGCTGAATCCGATCCTTGACGTGGTCGTGCACTCTTGCCGACCAAATCTTTCCGTCGCACAGTGTACGTGTGTCGCCAGCGGTCGGGCGAGTACTGGCTGTCCGGACCTCACTGCTGCTCCGTCCCAGCTCCCCAAAGCTCGACACACGACGACCCGGAAATACAAGAGGCCGCTCCAAAGATGGTACCACAGTTGGCGCTATCGATAAGCGCTGCTGCTGCCGCTCACGGACAGACGAAGCGAGCAAACGTAGTGGCGCCAGTGAACCCACTAAGAAAACGAGACAACACTATCGCTATTACAAGATGCCAAGCTACGAACGGCATCCACGCGAGCCGCACACGGCTCAATTTAATATTTCAATATACACTCCTGGAAATGGAAAAAAAAAACACATTGACATCGGTGTGTCAGACCCACCATACTTGCTCCGGACACTGCGAGAGGGCTGTACAAGCAATTATCACACGCACGGCACAGCGGACACACCAGGAACCGCTGTGTTGGCCGTCGAATGGCGCTAGCTGCGCAGCATTTGTGCACCGCCGCCGTCAGTGTCAGCCAGTTTGCCGTGGCATACGGAGCTCCATCGCAGTCTTTAACACTGGTAGCATGCCGCGACAGCGTGGACGTGAACCGTATGTGCAGTTGACGGACTTTGAGCGAGGGCGTATAGTGGGCATGCGGGAGGCCGGGTGGACGTACCGCCGAATTGCTCAACACGTGGGGCGTGAGGTCTCCACAGTACATCGATGTTGTCGCCAGTGGTCGGCGGAAGTTGCACGTGCCCGTCGACCTGGGACCGGACCGCAGCGACGCACGGATGCACGCCAAGACCGTAGGATCCTACGCAGTGCCGTAGGGGACCGCACCGCCACTTCCCAGCAAATTAGGGACACTGTTGCTCCTGGGGTATCGGCGAGGACCATTCGCAAGCGTCTCCATGAAGCTGGGCTACGGTCCCGCACACCGTTAGGCCGTCTTCCGCACACGCCCCAACATCGTGCAGCCCGCCTCCAGTGGTGTCGCGACAGGCGTGAATGGAGGGACGAATGGAGACGTGTCGTCTTCAGCGATGAGAGTCGCTTCTGCCTTGGTGCCAATGATGGTCGTATGCGTGTTTGGCGCCGTGCAGGTGAGCGCCACAATCAGGACTGCATACGACCGAGGCACACAGGGCCAACACCCGGCATCATGGTGTGGGGAGCGATCTCCTACACTGGCCGTACACCACTGGTGATCGTCGAGGGGACACTGAATAGTGCACGGTACATCCAAACCGTCATCGAACCCATCGTTCTACCATTCCTAGACCGGCAAGGGAACTTGCTGTTCCAACAGGACAATGCACGTCCGCATGTATCCCGTGCCACCCAACGTGCTCTAGAAGGTGTAAGTCAACTACCCTGGCCAGCAAGATCTCCGGATCTGTCCCCCATTGAGCATGTTTGGGACTGGATGAAGCGTCGTCTCACACGGTCTGCACGTCCAGCACGAACGCTGGTCCAACTGAGGCGCCAGGTGGAAATGGCATGGCAAGCCGTTCCACAGGACTACATCCAGCATCTCTACGATCGTCTCCATGGGAGAATAGCAGCCTGCATTGCTGCGAAAGGTGGATATACACTGTACTAGTGCCGACATTGTGCATGCTCTGTTGCCTGTGTCTATGTGCCTGTGGTTCTGTCAGTGTGATCATGTGATGTATCTGACCCCAGGAATGTGTCAATAAAGTTTCCCCTTCCTGGGACAATGAATTCACGGTGTTCTTATTTCAATTTCCAGGAGTGTATTAACCAAAACGCTGCCGTCTTTCTCCTCCTGAGCGACGCCAGGTTAGTTCTTCGAACGTATGTTCTTCATTATTGATCGATGTATTAAAGAGATATGTATTTTTCTACTTCCTATGCGTCGAGCACACGAGTTACTGACAGTGCAGGCCTGTGCTTATCCAAGGACGACGCACGCGGCAGTACATGACACTAAAAAGAGTCAGACGTCGGCTAGCGCACGAGAGATGTCCGCGATCGCACCCTGAACAAAAACGATGCACTTTATTATGCTGAAGCGAAACGACTTTGTACGTAAAACATGTTCAGTCTTCTTCTATATTGTCCTGTAACGAGTTATCATCAATTCCTTATCGTATTAATATAAAATTACTGACTGCAATGTGAAGATAATTTCGTAAACGGAGCACGAGCGGGAGAAGTATTCGGTGGATGGAAACACATAACTTTCTGTTGGATCTTTATGTATCCGATAACGTACTGATGAATTATTCAACATTCGGAAGTCTACTAATTTGCTGTGATTACGAAAAGAGGAGTAACACTTAAAGTTAGTCGCCAGCCATTATAAAAATTATTACGAAAAATATAAGCAAATTATCGTGTCTGGCAAAGATGGTAATGAACTTCGTACGTTGCTACTTGATTTGATTAATCTGTTCCGGGCATTAGATGTCACTAGTCTTAGAAGTCACGAAATATCTTGCAGTTCTCTACTGAATGGTATCAAGAACATGGGCCAAGATGAAAGTTAACTGAAGTTCATATCATACAAAACATCAAGTGCAGGGGGAAGAGTAATAATTACGATGACTGTATTTTTGCTACTGAAACTACTAAACCAATGTTCTGGGACTGTGTTCCTGTTGCTAGTTACCTTCCACTGTAAAAAAGAAAAAATTAAAAAATTAATATTTCCTATCTAACGGCTTCGGGGAAAACCAAAACGTTGTTTTCATTATTGCGCATATTTATTGACCGATTTAAAAAATTAAAAAGGTTATTGTAATCCACTCATTAACAGATACAGTAGTTTGGTAATAGTTTAACATAATAAGACAGTTACTACGGTTAAAAACTGTGTCCTGAGGCAGTGTAACACAAGGCGCGCAAATACACGCATGGGCTTCATTTCTCCAGTATCTGATAGTGAGAGCACTTAGCAACTTTCAGCAAACTTCACATATAATTTCAAAACTTTTTTCTCGTTGAAACTATCCGCAAAATGATAAGAAGGAAAAAAAATATTTGTTACCACATTTGCACATTTTCGCTCTTCATGCTGTCCCAACTGAGCATCAGGCACGAATATACTATTCCTTTGTTACTAACTCTCTTCAAATCACATTGTGCAGACGACATCTATATGTGTAACACTTAATTTACTTGGGAAATTATACTATTAGACGACACATACATCACGAAATATGACGTCATAATCATTATAAGTGAGAAACTAACTCTTAACTTTGAAAATGGGCTACATTCATCCAATGTTTCATAATGAACCCCCTTGTGAAGTGCAACGAGCTTTAAATGGTGTCTTTAAGTGAGAAATAAAGTCGGGCAGGAAGTCTACGACCTTCACATAAATTTTAGAGGACGTATGTCTATGCTGAATAAGTGGCTAAAACTGATCTGGTCGGCTATAAAAAGATTAATCATTTTAACACGTTTCGGGGGCAGCTCAAAAAAGTCAAGCACTGGTGTGGAGTATGGAATCACATGTGTCACTCCTCACAATCATGAAATTGACCGAAGACGGACACATTTGAGTCTACACTTTGTATGAAGGCTATTCTATTTTACTTTCTGAAGATGTGCTACGACAGAAGCACGCCAATATAATAATCTTTTCGAAAACGCTACCTGTTCAGCACAGACATACGTTCTCTCAAGTTTAAGCATTAGTTCAAACCTTTCCAAAACTATTTTCTTGTTTATATACTGAAGTAATATATTTTACGTATTAATTCATTTGTAATTAGACGTTTGAAGGTTATTGTACTTTGGAGTTCGATTCCTTGATGAATCAAGGGCTAACAACTAAAGAACTGACGACAAAAATTAATGGACGGATAGGAGGCATATACACGTTGTCCTATTTCTGCTACTTTCTCAGTGTTTAGCAGTTGTATTTGAAGCGAGGATATCTCTAACGCGGAGTCCGCTACCGACACTTTTATTTGTGTGACATCACAAACGCCTGATACAAATCTGACATTTAGAATGTAAATTGGCAACATCAAATACGGCTACGCACAGGAACAATAGCAAGTAGGCAGCTATTTGATCAGGATCCCTAGCTAATACACCCGACAGAGCCATTCATGAAATGATGAATTGGCTGGCCCGCCGTTGGCAGCGTGCTGCGAAAATGCATATAACACAAAGACAGCCTTTCGTTAACAGCCAATCATACCAGATAATGAGTAATGTTCGAAGTGTTTGTAACGGATACAAAACTGGAAGTTAAACAAAGGCTGTGACTTGATAAATGAACTTTCTGTAATGCTGCTGATTTGCAGCTCCCATGTTTCGGATGACGATTGTACCACCAATTTCGAAACCCACTGGTTTTCTTGAGTCTTCAAAGGCGGTATCAGATTTAAGGTAATGTGTAATCTGCACTGGTCACTTATTTTTATCCCTTATAAACCATACAAGTTGCAGACCATGTATTTGTCAGCCGACATAATAGAATCTGGAATTCCCAAAATAGCGCCAATAAAGCGGGTTACTACGAAAAATTCAGGTCACACTGAACAATAGTTGCTAATTTGCTCCAGTTCTCACGTCTTCACAACTAGTTATTTTTCGGATCCATATAACTCTCGGAGCCAAAGGTGAACGGCCATGGATAATGTACAGCTCCTACAATACCAACAAAAAAGAGACTGACACAAGTACGGCTTATACACAGTCTGCTCATGGAGGAGTATTTCATAATAACGAAAGGTTCTAAACTACTGTAAGGAAACCCTGCACAGAACATAACGCAAGGAATATCAGCTTTATCACTTACAGTTTTTGTATCTATTGCAACAAGAATAAACTGCCCTTTCCCGTCGTCAATGAGGAAAGTAAGGATAACTCAATAATTTTTTGAATGGAAGTTATCCTTAACAAGGATGCTTAGACAATAATAACTAACAATCCCCTATCTCAGCCGGCCGAAGTGGCCGAGCGGTTCTAGGCGCTGCCGTCTGGAATCGCGCGACCACTACGGTCCCAGGTTCGAATCCTGCCTCGGGCATGGATGTGTGTGATGTCCTTAGGTTAGTTAGGCTTAAGTAGTTCTAGGTTCTAGGGGACTGATGACCTCAGATGTTAAGTCCCATAGTGCTCAGAGCCATTTGAGCCAATCCCTTACCTCATGGATTCCGATGGCAGAGTTAGTGAGTCTGCCATGCAAGTAAATAATATTTTGGATAATCTTAATTTATGGTCCACAGAGATAATAAAATACATTTTTATGTAAGCATAATCTAGGCTAGAAAACAAATATATAGATTATGTTGTGCTACAGAACAGAGTCACCTACAGTCACAATAGAGGTCTAGCATGTATAGGTATGTGGTATACACTAATTTAAAAGTTCGTTTCTCTCGCACGAAGATATAACCGCCAAAAATAGTTGCAGAACAGAAAAAAAAAATTAGCAGATTTATTGTGATTGTATATAAAATTTTCAAATAACATTGATCATTTACGTCTTCTGTACTTAAAATTTGATATGTCTTTGGAAAAATTTGCAGTGTGATACTAGCACAGCTTACCAAAGAAAACACAGAGAATTAAGATGATATAAGTAGATAAAAATTAATAAAGGGTAGAAACACCCTGTAAAACTGTCATAGTTGTAAGAAATGAACAGGAACTGCAAGAGAGGGGTGGGTGAAGGGCCCGGGGAATTGGAGCGGGGTGGGAATGGGGGATGGAGTGGGAGAAGAGGACGGGAGAGATAGAGGAACTAGAAATTACAACCTGTCCGTGATAGAACAATACCATTGGCACATATTTAGCAACACGTAAATTTCTTCGTAATTTGAAACAATTAATACGATCTAGCTCGGCGAAAAGTATGTATCATGGATACCAACAGGAAAGGCACGAAAATGCATATAAAGTGCATCGGCTATAGAAAGACAGTGATGTTACATAAAGTAACACTGGTGTTTAGTTCATAATGTTCTAGAACATATACAAGTGACGTATCTTTCGAGAACAGTAGATATGCAACGAAATTACGTACGAGGTGTGGCTAGAAAAAAATCGGACTAGTACTGGTGAAACAATAAAACGAATGCAATAAGGCTGAAACTCGCGTGGCCTGTCACGTGACTCTCGCTCCGCCTACTGCTCGAGTTTCATCTGCCTCCTGCACTCAGTCTGCCCGTGGTGTCTGTTTTAAGTAGTTGACGTTTTGTCTGTGCGTCGGAAAATGTTGAGTGTACAGAAAGAACAGCGTGTTAACATCAAATTTTGTTTCAAACTAGGAAAATCTGCAAGTGAAACGTTTGTAATGTTACAACAAGTGTACGGCGATGATTGTTTATCGCGAACACAAGTGTTTGAGTGGTTTAAACGATTTAAAGATGGCCGCGAAGACAACAGTGATGACACTCGCACTGGCAGACCATTGTCAGCAAAAACTGATGCAAACATTGAAAAAATCGGTGAACTTGTTCGACAAGATCGCCATTTAACAATCAGAGCAGTGTTTGAGTTAACAGGAGTTGACAAGGAACAAGTTTACCGATTTTTTCAATGTTTGCATCAGTTTTTGCTGACAATGGTCTGCCAGTGCGAGTGTCATCACTGGTGTCTTCGCGGCCATCTTTAAATCGTTTAAACCACTCAAACACTTGTGTTCGCGATAAACAATCATCGCCGTACACTTGTTGTAACATTACAAACGTTTCACTTGCAGATTTTCCTAGTTTGAAACAAAATTTGATGTTAACACGCTGTTCTTTCTGTACACTCAACATTTTCCGACGCACAGACAAAACGTCAACTACTTAAAACAGACACCACGGGCAGACTGAGTGCAGGAGGCAGATGAAACTCGAGCAGTAGGCGGAGCGAGAGTCACGTGACAGGCCACGCGACTTTCAGCCTTATTGCATTCGTTTTATTGTTTCACCAGTACTAGTACGGTTTTGTTCTAGCCACACCTCGTATGAATGAGCAATACTGTGTGACACAGAAGTGTGTAGCGCGATTAGGAGTGCCGTAAACATCATTTAATCAGATATAAATTTATGATCTTCCTTCCACAAAAATCAAGCTCCCATGCTGGTGACGTTGTACGGCGTTAGCCTTTACGTGAGCCTTAACAAAAGAGGCGTGAAAATGTATGTTCCCGGCTGGAATAGACATCTACCACCAGGGAAATAAACAGATATTCGGAGCTCAGGAGCTTCTGCGAATAAGAGCGTTGTTTGCATGCAAGATCTGTTTGTTACCAGAAAAGCGAACGCTGTCCGTATCTGTAACAGACATCGTGTCATCATCGAAGAGAACGGTAGTCAGTTCTTTGCTATACGGCTATGTAATCATATGCAGCCCGTGCTCAATGTCACATTCGTACGAAGTCATATAGAAGTCCATGTAGCACCCATTCTCATAGTGGCTCTTCTATTCACAGGGAGACAGACGGTGATAGATTTTTCTTTGTCATATTTCGTGGCAATTTCGAAAAGAATTAACACCTGTCAACAAATAGAGTCGATTATCCCGTACAAGCAGAAAAAAGCTTTTTTTTATTCACTACTTCTTAACTTCAAATTGAGCTTAACATTTTCCTGTTAATATATTTTCACTCTTCAAAATTCCTGTTCCTAAAGGAGTATAAGAACCTGAAACTTTCTTGCAGATTACAACTGTGTGTTTGAGCAGGACTCGAAACTGGGACCTTTGCGTTTCGCATGCAAGTGCTCTGCGGACTAAGGTATCCAAGCACAACCCACAAGCCGTCCTTACAGTTTTAATTGCGTCAGTACTCCATCTCCTGCCTTACAGACTTCACAGTTCTCCTGCCTGTTTTCCTTGAGTAGCAAACCCGGAAAAAGGAATATTGCGAGGTCACGGCCTAGCCACAGTCGGGAGCATTGTTTCTTGAAAGGCAAAAGTCGCAGGTTGGACTCCCGACCCGACAATGTTTTAATCTGCGAAGAAGTTTCCAATCAGGACACATTCCGCAGCTGTGTGAAAATTCGCTCTCGAGTATAAGATTCTAATTAAAATAAATCTTGTACAGCATTCAGAATGTACATAACTTACGGGTATAAGCTGTATGCAGATCTTTCACGGTATTCGTTTGCTAACACTGGTCAATCTGCTGAAGAGAATGAATTATTGTAGTTCGTACCACGAACGTATATTCACATGAGAGAGACAATTTGCTATATGAACCCAGTGACTATATGTGCTGCCAGCAATTTAATGCTCATGGTTCAAGCTCTACCCTTGCGACAATCAACTACCGGGTCTGCCGTATAAAGGGGGCTTCCTACTATCTGATACGTTCTCCCTCGGTTCCGACTAATTTGTTATTGTGCAACATCCCCGGCACTATTCGCCCCAATGACCTGCCGGTTATTATTTGTTGTCTACTTGCCCTCCTCATGGGGTTGAGTTCTGTGGCTACGAACGTTGGGGGCGTTCCCGCGGGCTTAGCTACGTGACATTACTTACTACCTGAGGATGCTGTTTTAACGCAGCCAAACCGGTTCTGTGAATAACCCGTCAGTTAACAACCGATTGCCGTTTTATCCAGGAACAATTTACCGTGATTTTTAACAACGAGTGTTATTAAGTCGTATGTACACTAAGTCTCGATATGATTTGGAAGAGAACCCCCCCCCCCCCCACACACACACACACATCACACACACACACACACACACACACAGAGAGAGAGAGAGAGAGAGAATTAAAAATAGCTATGGAATAGCTAGAGATGTGAAACAAAATCAATTTCGAAACGGAAGAGGTAACGGGTGAACGACTGGATGTTAGTGGACAAGCGGTTTCAGTAGTGTACAGGACCATTGGTGAAAATGACTCGTATTAATTTATTTTATTCGTTTATGTCTGTAATTATCGTTTGTTCTGCTGAAAGCCGTACGGAAAAATGTGCGGTTGCCTCCCTGAAAATAATGTAATTCTGATTCAGAACAAACAGCAACGAGATTAGTTACAGTTCCTACAAATGATGAAGAAATCAGTTCTCAGGTACCTGACGGCGAGTTTTAAAATATTCCTTAACAACTCCTAATAACTGTTCTGCAATGCTACAGAACGCGACGGACAATTTATCTCGTCTTGCCGCTGCAACTATGTGATCAGCAACATGCTAAAAGTATTTCAAAAGTAATCCTGCGATGCATGCAGAGTGCAGTGCATGGTCGTAATTGTAACAACAACTGCCATATTTTTATATAGAAATTGAATGATCAGGAGTGGTTTGGTCAGCCAGCTCTAAACGGTGTAAGACATGAAAGAAACCAATAGACTTTAATTTACTATATTCGCAAAATACGCAATATCTATACTCAACAAACACTTCTCTGGTCACAACAGAGATAACAAAAATCCTGAGTTAATATCCGGGTCCCCTCTGGTGGTACTACCACGATTATGGCAGGCTGCGACCTCTGATGTTGCACGGCCTCTCTCCAACTCAGGCTGCGTCCAACCACTTCAGACCCCTCTCAATGTGCACACCAGCAGAATCATTGGTCAACATTGATCATCTTTGAAAAGAAGTATTAACATCGAACTTTCATAACCCTCACATTCACTTCTAAGAATGTTGTGATTTTCGCCTAATATGCTGGCATGGAATAAACGCAAAATTATAACATTGTAAAATAATAAAATTGAGGATAATAGCATAAAATATTTTACGAAAGTGGTAAAATATATAAACATCATTAAAAAATTAAATATGTTATGTACATAAAAGGAAATTGATAATCGTCATGGAAAAATAATATACAAGTATCTTGTGTATGTAAGCATTCATCTCCACCTAACATTGTCAGTACTTCAATTGATAGGGCAACAAAATGTTATTTGTAGTTCTCCAAGAGCGTAAAAAATGTTTTTCAATTATGTAGATAGAAATATTACATGAACTATAAATAGTGTAACGAGAGAGAAAATAAACATCCAGCTATCATTGTGCAGTCTGCATGATACTGGCGGTGGTTCATTTGACAAGATAACAAAATGTAAATTGTAGTTCTTCAAGAGAGTAAAAATCGCCTGCAAATAGAAAATATAGTAAAGGAAAACATGTTTTAGGTTCAACAGACTCAGAGACACCCACACTATGTCCACTCACAACCACAAATAAACCTTAATATATTCCTTTGACACCACATAAGTTTGAGGTGTAAGCATACTCAGGGACTCATTACATACATTATTTCCACTGACTACCACATCAAAAGGTTAATATATTCTTTTGTCAACACCAATTTGAGGCATAAGCAGAGTCAGGGAATAGTTACATACGATAAGTCCACCGAGAACCGTACCAAACACTTTTAATGTGTCACTGCTTTTCGTGTTCAGATAGAGATACCATATACAAGTAGTAGTAACATTATAATGCACAAGTATACCTTGCTGATTAGCAAAGAATTCATGAAGACCATAAAGGCATTGCTGTTGTATCCCTTTGAGAAATCAGATTCTCAAAATTGAGATAGAAGATCAAAAGCTTCATGTATGACACAATAACAGAAACAAATCATTGTGAATAAATGAATAACAGTGAGTTATATACACTTGAATATAAAAGTCAACATTATTTGAATAGACACATAAGCTCAGTGCTCAGTAAATGGCTCAAAATACGTATGACTACAAGTAATTACATAAGTGTGGCACGTTTCTTGAAGTACAGTTGTAAATATAAAGCTTAGACCAACCACATAGTGGCAAACTTGTTCTATATAATTCCATTTTCTGATGGTACAGGACACAGCATACCATGAAGTACATGTTTTGGTCCAGAACATGCAAAATATGTGATGTAAATCATCATTGAATGACATACAGATTTGTCTAAAGACATTAATGGTGACATATTTGAAAAATGTTACAATTAATTGTAGATTCCAGAGTTGAGATATACATAGTAATTACATGTGATTTAAATAATCATACAACAGAAAATTAGCATTGTTTTAACATTCACACACAAAGTAAAATTACAAGTATACAACCAAAATATGAAGTTTGTAAAATCTAATTTTTGTGGCAGATATTTAAAAAATATATGTGAGTTTACATGACATTCCTTTTTATACAATATAAGTGACTTGAGCTCCAGTCAACGTAACTTAGTAAAGAATATCATTTCTTATAACTGCATATTCAATTTAGTTCTCATAACATATTGCACATTCAATGACAGAACAATGGTTCTGTGATTATCACAAGAACATCGTTATTATTACAACATAATCATTTTATTTTTAAAAGTCATGGTAATGTTTACATGTGGCAATCGAATAGAAAATAGTAAGTAGCATCATAAGGTCAATATCGTCAGATATTAAATATAACATTTAGAAGACATATCTTATAAAGCAACTAATAATGACATAACTTACTCGAAGATGCATCACAGAAAAGATTCGTCCTTGAACTGTTCAGTAGTAGGCGAGAGATATGGTTTATTAGCTGAAAACGAAGAAAAAACCTTCTTCTGAGCTTCAGTATTGCTTAATGTTATGAGAAAAAATCATCATCTTACAATCATTAACTTAAAGTGGTAAAATCGGGACTGCGCCACTGCTTTAGCAGAACCATAAGAGAAAGTCTGAAATAAAATTGTTTAAATAAAGGACGCTGAAGTATTGAAGTAACTTACTTTACACAATTATTTACAATATGCATAAAAATTCACCTGATCAACTTGCATCAAGGTGTAAAAATACTACCAGCTGAAAAGAAAAAGCTGCCAAAATGCATGATATATTTATGTAAATGTCACGGATCAATGTTTTTAACATGACTGGGCACTTCTGGAATGACTAGTTCTCTGCAGCATACCGCTGCAACATTTGCGTTGTTAGAATGTAACTCGCTCGTTACATACGTTACATTCCGATATGAAAATATTGTTTAGTTCATACAAATGCATGGAGTTCTGTGTTCTAGATTCATCTGTGTTCTTTTTATCAATTCCAGAACAGAGAAAAATTCAGTTGTGGTCATGTCACACACAAAAACAGTAGTAAGCAGAGAAACAAAATTTATCACTAAGATAATTTCATTTTATAACTTCGCAAAGCTGGAAAATTCATTTCACACATATCTTACATAATATGGCAATAGAGAAAAAATCTTTGTAAAACTCTCTATGCTCATTACTCGACAGATATATCTTCACATTCTTTCCTCCAAGTACATTAAAAGTTTAGCGTTTTTGGGAGTTTTCAGTGTATATGGTTGGTATCTCAAACTGTAAATCGTGTTCTTTTCATAATCAATAGCTCTTAACGTCATAATACATCTCATCAGTAGCAGCAAAACTTCAATAGTACTCTACTCTCAGAAATCTTTTCATGACATAATAAAACTCTTTCGAAAATATCACTATCACCTTCGAATAAAATGTGTACAAACAGAACCTTCGTGGATCTACTACAGCTGTGGGTTGTTTCCTTTAAAGAGTATATACTCCTTAACTTATCTTATTCCATAAACACTTGCAAAAAGACGCTTCCTCACTAAATCGTACATAATGCCTCTGTCTTCTTCAGAACTACATATTTCTTTAACCTTCAGCATAATATCCTACGAATCATAACCCACTTCACATAATATACCATAACTGCACCGTAATATACCATAGTTGCACCATGATAAACAATAGCAACATCATATGGCTCACAGGGCAATCCCAAAACTAAATTCCGTGTCATATTCCATAACTATATCGCATAAAATTCCCTAGATTCATCATGTGTATGCACACAACTCTGAAATTATCACTCTTCAAAATACTTCATAAACAGCAGAACAAGAATCAGTCAGAAATATTCCTAATTAAGCTGCTGCCTATCGGAAATATCTTTCTCAATTGAGAACCACTCATAAACACAAAATAAAGTCAGCTGTTATAGCTCTACAATTCATGACATACTTCACAAAACATCTCCCACAGAAAAAGTCATCTAATTCACTTTCCTCGATAATAACACAGTATTATGTCTGGTAAAGGTGAAGCAAAATGTTCATCGCAAGTTACCACACGACACAAGAAACTTCATTACATGTGCAAACTATCTTCTTGAAGGAAAAAATGATTATCTTGGAGCTTCAAAATCGAGTCTATCTGCTATCTCAAAGGTAAGTTGTGTACTCTCGAAATAAGATAACAGTGTTATATTTGAATCAGATACTTCACCAATAAACTCAGAATAATACTAGCTGAATACAAATTTTTCACAGATGGCTTACCATTCCATATTGCCATAGTGCAAGTGTAGATGCAAAAAAATTATCTAATTTCGCTGTATTATCACCTTTTCGGACTATGCTTAGCAAATTCAAAGTACTTTCCTTCACACAATACCTATCATAAATCTTCACTATTCATTAAAATTTCGTGTTAAGTAGATAGACTGTAAGAGATACATTAACGGATATACAGATTATTTGAAGAGTATGAAACAGTGCTGAAAGCTAAAGTAACAAAATGCACTGCAACAGCTGGGGCAACTGTAGTCGCCACTGCATGTGTTTGCCAAAATACAGTAAACCCCCTAGGTTACTATACTTTGCATACTTTGATGCTCGATATATGATAAAGACCTTTTGATATATGTGTGCGTTTGGTTTCAAGTTCCACAGTATTTGCATGTGAGATGCACCTTATGTGGAAACGACCTTCATACACCAAGAAAAACTTGCTGCTTAAAGACTTTCCTTTATGATATAAACGATGCAATTTGAGCAACACTTTCTGACCTACCTGTAAACTCTTGATGTTCACTCGTGGATATTGTTGATTCTTTCTTTTCTCTACATATTTCTTGATGTTTTCCTATACCAAATTATTTATTTCACAGTGTCTTGAACTATGTTGTATAGGTTAGATTACTAACTGTTTTATACGATCTGGTGGTGTTTTGTTCTAGTTCGTTAGTGATATATTGAAAATCAGATGTAAATTTCAGTTCCTGTATTGACGATAGAAATATTATCTCTAAAATTTACCTAATTCTTTCATAATGCGTTCTGAAGGGTTACAAGATGGCATAAAATGCGATATAAATGTTGGTTTAATTCCTCTACATCTCAGCGTTTTAGCCATTTATTAGATCGAAATTGGGGGCCATTATCAGAAAATACTTTTCCAAAATGCTCTACGTCTTTCAGAAAATCCTTTACGAATGCTGCAGAAACAGATTTGCAGTAGTTTTCCGTAAACGTGTGAATGACACAAATTTATGGGTAACTTCAACAGTTACAAAAACAAATGAATGACCATGTTTGGATCGCGTAACGGAGCTGAAAATGTCAACAGCAGTTAATTCTCTTAGTTTCACAGGAATGATTGGAAATAGTGATGTTTTGTGTATAACGGTAGGTGTTTTTGCCTTTTGAAACCGTTTACATTGTGCCAAGACGATTCGAACTGGCTTTTCCATATTGTTGAAGTAACATATATCACGTAATTTCTTAAAACATTTCTTAGCACCGAAGTGTGCGTAACTGAGATGTGTGTTCCAAATTAGTTTGTTGATGAGTTTGTCTGGGATGTACAGTACCCAAATAGGAGTGGTTGGACATCTGGATCTCAATAAAATATTGTTACGTACAAGGTAGAGCTGTCTTATACCAGTATTTTATTTATTTTTCCATTTTCGTTTACGTCTTTCCAGATGGGATCCTTCTTGTGTTCATGAGCAATATCACATAACGAAGATGAAATGAAGTTTTCAGAGGCTACTTTGTGCATAAAATATAAGAAACTAAAATTAATTTCTTTGCGATCTTCCTCGTTACTCTGGACCAAATCAAAAGATGCATGTGAAAGTCCATCACCAATAAAGTTATCCGAACACGGAACGTAAATCACAGTGAAACTGAATTCTTAAAGGAACAAAGCCCAACGTCTTAAACGATCATTATTTAGTTTAATGTCATAAGAAATTGAAAAATCGGTACGTAGCTTAGTGTATTTACGTTGTAGAAAGCAACGAAATTGACCAAATGCTGAAACTATGGCTAATACTTCGAGAACAGTGACAGAATAGTTGCGTTCAGTTTTCGTAAAGACTCGAGTGGTAAAAATAAAGTTTTCTGTGTAAGAATTCCATTTTCTTTAATTTCTTGAAACAAGTACGTAAAAGCTGTTAAATTTTTAAGAGACGTATGAAAATATGTGACGTTGCATTTCCGACAATAACAGAATTCTGGTTGAGAACAAATAGAAACGGAAATCAATTACGCCTCCTACTAATCGTAAAGAAATCAGTTCTCAAGTATCTGCCTTTGAGTTTTAAAATTTTCTCTAAAAACTCGTAACAACGTTTATACTTCCTTGCAAAGCTAACCAATGATCCTGCTATGGTGTGCATACACAATCTCTGCGTCTGAGATATTATTATTGCGATTAGTAACGAGCAAACAGTTGTTGACAGGAGTCTAAAGTGGTCCGTGGCAGCCTGGGATAGAGAGACACGCACGACATGAGAGGTCACATCCTACTGTCATCGTGCTAGGAGCGCCGGAGGAGACTTGGATGTTAATTGACGAATTTTGATAATTTTCCTTTTTGTTGCGCGTCCCAGTAAGTTCAACTGAACTTTGCTTACTGTTTCTTTAATATCTTTTCAGCCTGTATCTTCCGTTACAACTTTACCAACCAGCTCAACGCCTTACATAATCTCTTATATAAATTTACTTAGCCTACCAATTTTGTTTCGTTTTACAAGATCATTAATGACAGCCTCTGATTCACTACGGAACATATGAATGTAATGACGAGCTCATAAATAGAGAGAGGGGCTACAGAGGAAGCGGAACTTATGAAAACAAAGGACGGCGTACAATTATGATTAAAACACAGGTCGCCACTCACAATGGGGGGCGCGTCAGCAGAGACGAAGTGATGATGGTAATTATTACTGCCGCGTATTGAACGCTAGAACCAATAGCGCTACATGCATAACATTTGTAGTGAAAACAAGTCTGCAGACAATACCAGATACGATGGTACAGGATATTCAGCACAACGGGGAAGGGGAGGGGAGGTGAAATGGGGGGGGGGGGAGGGAAGGGAGGCGCGAGTGGGAGGGGAATGCGGTAATGCTGCTGCGACTGTTGGCTGTGTTCTGACTGACAATGAAAGCAAATGCGAGACGAGCAGCAGAGGATGCACGGAGCTCCGGCGTAAACCGGACCAGACAAAGGTTTTAATTAATATCAGGCGCAGCGCTTTAATTTTCCGCCGGCGTTTACAGATTTTTAATAACGGGAGTTGTAAAATAATGTCGGTCTCCTTCTTTTTGTCTGACGAACCGATTATTAAATCCGAAGGGCACCTTAATCATTCGGAGCAATTGTGGATCATGCCTAAAGAGCCACGTCAGCTAAACGAGCACTTCTATAACTCAGCGGGAACACACACATACACATACTCACACAGCCAAAAACAATGAGGTGGTTAAACGATTACTACCAGTTGTGTTAAAATATCATCTGACTCCTCTATTCAAATTTTGGTAAGGAAATATACGAGTGAAGTTCATCTCTCCTTCCTGCACTGACGTCTAATCGAGGCTGGAAGTCATGGATTAGCTCTGTGTAACTAATGAAGTGGCGTTAACATTTCTGGAATGTTGTATTAACTTTGTGTTTCTGTGATCTCTGTGTTCCGATTACGAAACATCCAGTTATTTTTTTTAATTTGAGACGGAGACGACGCATCGTACGAATAAAATGTTCTAGTTGAAAAGTTGATGTTAGTGAAGAGTACATCTGTCTTTGCTACAACTCGTCACCTCCTAACCAATCTCCTGCATGGGCCGGTCCAAATTTGTATTTTAAAATGAGAACCCTCCATTTTATTTTATATTTGGGTTTTAAGCCAAAAGGCGCTTAGGGTTCAATCAAACCATCGTTTCCCATTCGTCACAGATGGCGCTGTAACCGTCAGATATCAAGTGTGCCTGTCTCCCCAATCAAGCATCGACGCATCTGGTTCTACATTTCATTTACGATGTAAATGTAAATCCTTGTGGTTCAACAATTAACACTAATGTTCAAACGGTACTTGAGTTACGCAAATGTCAGGTACAATACAAATAACATGACTAGACATCGAAATTTCTGGCAAATAAGCTATCTTATGGTGAAGTAATTTTCTGTTTGCTACCGGGTTAATTGTGTGAGTCCCCAAGTCACCGGAATACTTGATTTCAGTAACCGCCTTCGAACCTCGACATCAGGGTGACTGATGTGTACGAGGGTCTTTCAATAAGTAATGCTCCACATTTTTTTTTTCGGAACATATTTATTGTTAAGGGTCAGAATTTGGTGACAATATGCATCAACATGTCATGTCCATATCCTATTTTTGTACGTAGTCTCCATCACGTTCTATGGCCGTACGCCAACGTTTTGGAAGAGCATATATTCCCCGCTGGTAATAGTTCTTGTCCTGTAGGCGTACTCATGTTTCCACTGCGTGACTGACACTATAGTCAGCCTCAGAGTGTGTTCCACGTAGATAATCTTTAAGCGGCCCAAAGAGTTAAAAGTCCGAAGGTGCCGAGTCTGCACTGTAGGGTGCATGGGGCAATGATGACCAACCCAACTCGGCGTTGTGTTCCCGGGTTCTCAGACTTGAGTGTTGGCGTGCATTATCGTGTTGGAGCAAGATTTCTGCTGGTTTCTGGTCGTATCGAGCACGTCGGAAACAGTTCTTGAGTTTAATCAGAGTCTTCACATAGGCCTATGAATTGATGGTTGACTCTCGTGGCATCACATCTAAGAGAATGACGCCATCACAATCCCAGTAGACTGTCACCATGAGTTTTCCAGCAGAGGGTGTTGTCTTGAATTTCTTCTTTTGTGGTGAATGTGGACGATGCCACTCCATGGACTGCCTTTTTGTTTCCGGCGCAAAGTGGTGCACCCAACTCTGGTCCCCCGTAATGAACCGTGACAGAAAGGCCTCTCCGTCGGCCTCAAAACGCTCCAACAATTCAGATGAAACGACCTTTCTTTGACTCTTGTGGTCCGCTGTGAGCATTCGTGGAACCAGTCGTGAGCACCTCTTTGAATATCCGAGAGTCTCGATCATTGCAGATGCACTTCCAATGCTGAGCGACAACTGCAGAGGCAATTGTCGAGTTGTGATGCGCCGGTCGGCACGATTAATGGCATCCACACGATCCAGTATGTCCGGAACAGTGCTTGTGATAGGACGTCCTGAGCGTGGCTGATCATGGAGCTCTGTTTCTGCGTTCCCTGAGGCTGTAACTTTCTTTACTCGTAGCCCAACTGTATTCCTATCAACTGGAGCATCGCCATACCCTGCACACAAACTTTTATGAATGTTCACCACGGTTTCATTTTCTGCATACAAGAATTCAATAATAGCACTCTGCTTGTAACGTGAGTCGTATGTAGATGCCATTTTGACGCTCTGCCATCTGCCAGAACAGTTCGAAACTTCACCGGCGCACAGAACAAACATCAACTATGAAGCACCAACGAGAACGTTTGTCTAGATGTATTAATGGCTCTTTAAAAAATCGTGGGGTGCTACCTACTGAACGATCGTCGTATTTCCATCCAGCCGCCGTAACACAAGCTACTGGCGGAATACGACAACCATTGTAATAAGGTAAAATGTCCATGAAGTGGTACTGAGAGATGCACCTGCCATGGATACTCACCGAAAGCGAGCTCCCCAATGGTGCGAGGGAAGGAGACATCGAAATCAAGGACGCTAATGGTGAGTGGCAAGGGGACTCACCGAAATCAAGCAGACCGATAAAAACAGAAACTTATTACATCTGCATCGTTGTTCCTGGCTACTTCTAAACGTAGTTTCTAATCATACACTGAAACGGTGAAATATACTGTACAATAAAATCATATTTGCAACACTAAAGCAAATTTCGAATAGAAATGTTTACATTCACATTGCAGTAGAGATGTAGAATCAGATACGTCTGTTATTAACTGCAAAAACAGACATGCTTGACATTTGTTGATTAGAGTGGAAAACAATGACTTTTCTGGCGAAGAATCCAAATATGCAATAAAAATTGGCGATGGAGGGTTCATTTAAAATAACAAAGTCTTCCCCGCCCGCACAGATGGTGTAATTAGGAAGGTGTAACACCGACAGATGTCCACTTTACTGACTTTTCAGTAAGACCATTTGTTATCGTACGATGTGTCGCTTTTGAGATATTTTGTAGTCCATGAAAGAACTTGCCGCCCTTCTAACAGCCGCATACCACAAGTCTCTAGAGGAACGGAAGGGTCCCAATGATTCGAAAAGAGCACAGGTAGTTCCAGTTTCCAAGAAGGGTCGCCGAGCAGATGCGCAAAGCTACAGGCCTATATCTCTGACATCGATCTGTTGTAGAATTTTAGAACATGTTTTTGGTCGCGTATCATGTCATTTCTGGAAACCCAGAATCTACTCTGTACGAATCAACATGGATTCCGGAAACAGCGATCGTGTGAGACCAAACTCGCTTTATTTGTTCATGAGACCCAGAAAATATTAGATATAGGCTCCCAGGTAGATGCCATTTTCCTTGACTTCCGGAAGGCGTTCGATACAGTTCCGCACTGTCGCCTGATAAACAAAGTAAGAGCCTACGGAATATCAGACCAGCTGTGTGGCTGGATTGAAGAGTTTTTAGCAAACAGAACACAGCATGTTTTCTCATTGGAGAGACGTCTACAGACGATAAAGTAACCTCTGGCGTGCCACAGAGGAGTGTTATGGGACCATTGCCTTCCACTATATATATAAATGACCTAGTAGATAG
The DNA here is from genome assembly GCF_023864345.2 of Schistocerca serialis cubense. Classification (NCBI taxonomy): domain Eukaryota; kingdom Metazoa; phylum Arthropoda; class Insecta; order Orthoptera; family Acrididae; genus Schistocerca; species Schistocerca serialis. The sequence continues at coordinate 1,145,027,365 of NC_064639.1, read as the reverse complement.
TGTTGGAAGTCCCATTAAGCTTTTCGCGGATGATGCTGTAGTATACAGAGAAGCTGCAGCATTAGAAAATTGCAGCGAAATGCAGGAAGATCTGCAGAGAATAGGCACTTGGTGCAGGGAGTGGGAACTGACCCTTAAGATAGACAAATGTAATGTATTGCGAATACATAGAAAGAAGGATAGCAGAGCAAATACTGGTAGCAGTTACTTCTGTAAAATATCTGGGAGTATGCGTACGGAACGATTTGAAATGGAATGATCATATAAAATTTATTATTGGTAAGGCGGGTGCTAGGTTGAGATTCATTGGGAGAGTCCATAGAAAATGTAGTCCATCAACAAAGAAGGTGGCTTACAAAACACTCGTTCGAGCTATACTTGAGTATTGCTCATCAGTGTGGGATCCGTACCAGGTCGGGTTGACAGAGGGCATAGAGAAGATCCAAAGAAGAGCGGCGCGTTTCGTCACAGGGTTACTGTGTAAGCGTGATAGCGTTACGGAGATGTTCAGCAAACTCAAGTGGCAGACTCTGCAAGAGAGGCGCTCTGCATCGCGGTGTAGCTTGCTCGCCAGGTTTCGAGAGGGTGCGTTTCTGGATGAGGTATCGAATATATTGCTTCCCCCTACTTATACCTCCCGAGGACATCACGAATGTAAAATTAGAGGGATTCGAGCGTGCACGGAAGCTTTCCGGCAGTCGTTCTTCACGCGAACCATACACGACTAAAACAGGAAAGTGAGGTAATGACAGTGGCACGTAAAGTGCCCTCCGCCACACACCGTTAGGTGGCTTGCGGAGTATAAATGTAGATGTAGATGTAGATGTAAAACAAATGCCCTGCATAGCAACGGTTAAAATGAGTTGGATGATATTTCTTGTACTCTGTCCAATCACATTAATGCGACCACCTATCAAAAGCCTGAATAACCAGCTCTCGCAGGGCGGACTGTCCCGAGACGTGGAGGGAGAGAGTTAGTGAAGTTCTGGAAGGAACCATAGAAATGTGGAGCCATGCCGATTCCAGTGCCGTCGCCAGCTGCGGTAGGTTTCTCAGCTGATGATCCACAGTTCGCACATCCCGACCGAGCTGGTCCCACAGATTATCGACTGGGTTGCTCTTCGAACAACGCACATACACTGTGAGGCGTTTGACACTTTGCATTGTCCTGCCGAGGAAAAACAAACTGCATTTAGGGGTGGAACTGATTCCAAACGATAGATGCGTACTTGTGTTGATCCATTGTCCCCTCCAAAATGACAATGTCACCACGAAAACTGTCTCCAGACCATAACGCTGCCTCCCCCAGCCTGGAATCATTTCGACGATTGCTGCGGGGTCGTATTCGCCAACGCCCCCCTGTCCGATGAAACATGTTGTTGTTGTGATCTTCAGTGCTGACACTGGTTTGATGCAGCTCTCCATGCTACTCTAACCTGTGCAAGCTTCTTCGTCTTCTACTACCTACTGCAACCTACATCCTTCTGAATCTGTTTAGCGTATTGCTCTCTTTGTCTCCCTCTACGATTTTTACCCTCTACGCCTCTCTCCAATACTAAATTGTTGATCCCTTGATGCCTCAGAACATGTCCTACCAACCGATCCCTTCTTCTAGTTAGATTGTGCCACAAACTTCTCTTCTCCCGAATCCTATTCAATACCTCCTCATTAGTTATATGATCAACCTATCTAATCTTCAGCATTCTTCTGTAGCACCACATTTCGAACGCTTCCATTCTCTTCTTGTCCAAACTAGTTATCGTCCATGTTTCACTTCCATACATGGCTACGCTCCATACAAATACTTTCAGAAACGAGTTCCTGACACTTACATCTCTACTCGATGTTAACAAATTTCTCAGAAACGCTCTCCTTGCCGTTGCCAGTCTACATTTTATATCCTCTCTACTTCGACCATCATCAGTTAGTTTGCTCGCCAAATAACAAAACTCCTTTACCACTTTAAGTGTCTCATTTTCTAATCTAATTCCCGCAGCATCACCCGACTTCATTCGACTGCATTCCATTATCCTCGTTTTGCTTTTGTTGATGTTCATCTTTTATCCTCCTTTCAGAACACTGTCCATTCTGTTCAACTGCTCTTCCAAGTCCTTTGCTGTCTCTGACAGAATTACAATGTCATCGGCGAACCTCAAAGTTTTTATTTCTTCTCCATTGATTTTAATACCTACTCCGAATTTTTCTTTTGTTTCATTCACTGCTTGCTCAATATACAGATCGAATAACATCGGAGAGAGGCTACAACCCTGTCTCACTCCCTTGCCAACCACTGCTTCCCTTTCATGCCCCTCGACTCTTATAACTGCCATCTGGTTAATATACAAATTGTAAATAGCCTTTCGCTCCCTGTATTTTATCCCTGCCACCTTCATAATTTGAAAGAGAGTATTCCAGTCAACATTGTCAAAAGCTTTCTCTAAGTCTACAAATGCTAGAAACGTAGGTTTGCCTTTCCTTAATCTAGCTTCTAAGATACGTCGTAGGGTCAGTATTGCCTTACGTGTTCCAGTATTTCTACGGAATCCAAACTGATTCTCCCCGAGGTCGGCTTGTACCAGTTTTTCCATTCGTCTGTAAAGAATTCGCGTTAGTATTTTGCAGCTGTGACTTATTAAACTGATTTTCGGTAATTACAAAACGTGAGAAGTCCACCAGTTGCCACTCAGTGGGCATCCAGTTGCGATATTAGCGTGAGAATTTCAGTCTTTGTCGCCGATTAACAACAGTCAGCATGAGTGCATAAATTAGGCGCCCGCTCCGGAAGCTGATACGCTGAGTGGTCGTTTGGGAAGGCACTATTGGTAACCCACTGGTTCATCCGGGTGGTCAGTTCTTGAACAGTTGCACATCTAATCGGCCGTACCTACCTCCGCAACCGTCGTTCACCCCTACCATCCATGGCCGGTGATACACCACAGTTCCTCGCCGATGGTTTTGGATAGCGCCATTTTGCCATCCACGGTATACTGCAACCACGCGTCACGTGAACTGCTTATAAAATTAACCGTTTCTTACGTGCTCCCACTCTTGGCCCCCAGTCCAATGATCATCACCTTTGTGCCATCAGATAAATCGCTCCTTTTCCGAGTTATGAAAATGATTGGACTGTTTGTGCGTACCCACGGCACGTTTTATATACCCTCCACTACTGATACTTCCACCTGCCATCTGTGGGTGGTTATTGCACCATGACGTCGAACGTAGATGGTTGTTACATTAATGTTGCCGGACCGTGTATAACAACGGCTAAAGTGGTGCAGTTGGATACATGTTCATCATGAAGACGTAGAAGAAAGGTCTACATTCTGTCACGAGAATGTTGAAATAAACGCCCTGTTTGATGTTCATGGGAAATCTGAATGAGTGGACACAAGTCATGCTACGGAACACATACCAATATATCGCAAAACCGTTTGAGAATAATAGAGTTCCTTGTGCTCTGTTGTTTGTGAACCAGTCATGAGCGTTTTAACAAGTGTGTGCCAATCATAAAGGCGTGAGTGTAGCTTCGATCATGTGAGCGACAGTTATCGCGAAATATTAGGTTTTAGGTAACCATTACAGTCCGAAAATTATGGATGTACGATACTGCAATGCCTCTGTTATTCTGACTACAATGGAAAATTCCTTTGGACATTCATGGCCAAAGGAATTTTGCATCGCAATTAGAATAACACAGGCACTGCAATATCGTATTTATCTGCCGACACGGGGCAAGCGGCTTTCAAGTACAAGAACTCTAGGGGAATATAGACTGTATACCAATTAGGTTCCTTTCTGAGTATGCTGATGCATTTGCTCCATACTTAACAATCGTATACAACCGTTCGCTCCACGAAAGATCCGTACCCAAAGACAGGAAAGTTGCATAGGTCACACCAATATTCAAGAAAGGTAGTAGGAGTAATCAACTAAATTACAGGCCCATATCGGTCACGTCGACATCCAGCAGGATTTTACAATATATATTGTGTTCGAGCATTATGAATTACCTCGAAGGAAATGGTCTATTGACACACACTCAACATGCGTTTAGAAAACAACGTTCCAGTGAAACACAACTAGCTCTTTATTCACATGAAGTGCTGAGTGCTATTGACAAGAGATTTCAGATCGATTCCGTATTCCTGGATTTCCGGAAGGCTTTTGACACAGTACTACACAAGCGGCTCGTAGTGAAACTGCGTGCTTACGGAATATCGTCTCAGTTATGTGACTCGATTTGCGATTTCCTGTCAGTTCGTAGTCATTGACGGAAAGTCTTCGAGTAAAACAGAAGTGATTTCTGGCGTTTCTCCGAGGTAGTGTTGTAGGCCCTTTGCTGTTCGTTATCTATATAAACGATTTGGGAGACAGAATGAGATTTTCACTCTGCAGCGGAGTGTGCGCTGATATGAAATTTCCTGGCAGATTAAAACTGTGTGCCCGACCGAGACTCAAACTCGGGACCTTCGCCTTTCGCGGGCAAGTGCTCTACCAACTGAGCTAAAAAGCCGTAAATTCATTTAAATACCTAGGTATTAAATTACGAACAACTTAATTTGGAAGGAATACATAGAAAATGTTGCGGGGAAAGCGAACCAAAGATTGAGTTTTATTGGTAGGACACTTAGAAAATGTAACAGATCTACTAAGGAGACTGCCTACACTACGCTTGTCCGTCCTCTTTTAGAATAGTGCTGTACGGTGTGGGATCCTTACCAGATAGGACTAACGGAGTACATCGAAAAAGTTCAAAGAAAGGCAGCACGTTTTGTTTTATTGCGAAATATATGTGAGAGAGTGTCACAGAAATAGTACAGGATTTGGGTTTGAAATCGTTAAAAGAAAGGCGTTTTTCGTTGCGACGGAATCTTCTCACGAAATTCCAAACACCAACTTTCTCCTTCGAATGTGAAAATATTTTGTTGGCACCGCCCTACATAGGGGGGAACTATCACCACGATAAAATAAGGGAAATCAGAACTGGTACGGAAAGATGTAGGTGTTCATTCTTTCTGCGCGCTGTACGAGATTGGAATAACAGTTGTGAAGGTGGTTCGATGAACCTTCAGCCAGACACTTAAATGTGATTTGCAGAGTATCCATGTAGATGCAGACGTATACATAATGGAAGAGCGAGTCCAGGTCGCAGACGCATGGTTGACGACGTACAGAAGTTTGGGCGTGGGTCGTACGAGAATAGCCAAATGGTGAGGCGACCGCTCACAACAAGCAGGAATTCCGGGATCGGGTCTCGGTCCAGCACAAATTTTCATTTTCGTCATTCTATTCTATAGCTGAGGGTTGTCCTCATTCGCAATTGCGAATTCTTTTAACGTATTATAGATAAAAGTCCCCATCAGACAGAGTGCAGCTTACAGACAGAATTACTTCCATCAGTAGACAGCGAGATGACTGACACGTGTAGCCGATCATAAGCGTCTGTAGGCCTACTTACAGGCAGCAACACAGCCTTAAACAACGCTGTTCCTGAGTGACAGATGACAAACGTTTGAGTTAGTATCAGGGTAACAGTGTTATTTGTTGACGGAATGTGACGGCGGAAGTCTGATAAGAGTGTTTTTACTGAAAGAACTTTATTGGCTCCAGAGGTACGCCACGCTTTCCTTTGCGCCAAACAGTTTTTGAATCTCATTTGGAATATCAGATTGTAACAATATAAATTTACATTTTTACTCTGGTACAGAACCGAGGAGAACTCAGCTTAGATCTTCCATTTAAATTCAATTACAGTGGAGCACAGGGGAAAAAAATAACTTCGATCAAGTCAGGTGCAGAGGGACTTGGCTAACCGCTCAGTAAAGTAGTCCCTCCGAGGAAAGCTGTTACCAGAGTCGTTTGATCTCCAGAACCGCCAGATTCATAAAAATCGGTTTATTTGTGCGCTTGACAGTATTATAAGACATATTCATTCGCAAATACTTCATTAAAATTCCATCTGCCAAAGAAAATACAATGAAATTAAATCTTTGCAAGACTTTCTGCAGCCATAAGGAGTATGATGAGTTCATTTTGTCTGTTCTCATGCGATAAGGCTGGCATTACACTGTTAAATATCTGTGGTACGTCTTCTATAAACGAAGCAATACGTTCTAACATCATTAAAGGTTATCAAGAAGGACGTTAGCACACTATCAAATATTGCATAAAATGTATTTTATGATTTTTTGAGCAAGTTATTTTTCAGCATAATACAGGCCTAACTCTGCAAGCTAATAAACAAAGCCAAAAAGTTTTAAGAAAATAAACGAATATTACTTCAGAAATAAATATATATTTATCAAAGCCGAATAGTATTAAAAGTACCTCATAGATCATCCGGGAGCTATGGGGCGCCAAATGAAAATAGTGACCTGTGATTTAGTAGAACTTCAGAAAATAAAGTGTACTACTTGATCCCAAAGCTGTTACTGTATTGAAAAATCACCGTGGAAAACTGTGACAGATACCATCATCCTTAGTTTTTCTGACTATTCTCAAATTACGCTTCATTCTAACTTTTTATACTTCTTTCATGAAAACGTATATTCGTACATTTGTATATGTTAAGTCTATAGTTGTTCTCGGATCAAATTTATACTGAGTACAGATATAATCGGAGCAGTTAAGTCATCAACTGAAAATAATTGGGAATTTTATTTCTGGCCTCAATCAAGGACGAAATGTAACGTGTGCCACACTTGTTTTGAACATATAATTCACTCATTCACATGGATCAGCACGTTTATCGGTAAAATTCAGATTAATTAATAGTCAATGTAGACCACTATGGGGAATAATCAAGGTATTTGTGACAGCATAAATGTATGTAAGAAAGTGTGGCTTCTTGAAACAAGTAGTACATCTATGGGCATTCTAGCCCATTTTGTTTATGTGTAGCATTACGGGTACTTTGCTATTACTGAGTGACCACGCCCACTTCCTAAGACACGGCCCTTTCCTAAGCCTCGCCCACTTACAAAGCCACGCACCCATCCTAAGCAATACTGTGTTCCCTTTCTCTACCTCCTTCCTTTTAACCAATCAGAGTCCAGTATTCTACCAGACATTAAAACGAAACAGCCACCCTCTTGGCATCATTTTTAACTAAGTCTTAAACCACGACACTGAGCCAGTCAGAGAGATTCTAAGCCTAAACGGAAATCTTTTGCTCTCCTCCTGAGAGCTGAGTATTTCAATAGGCACTAAAACGAAACAGTCAGTCTCTCTGTGCCCAATTTTCGTCTAATACTTTCATCGTCTTATTAAGGAACACTGTTTAGCAAATCACGGAGCCCTGCATTTTACTCACATATAAAACAAACCGCCAATTACAGAGACGTCTATATCATGACAATTGCTTGATGTCTGCACGTGATTGCCGAAAGCCAACTGTAGCAGGTGGAAGCGAGGAGAGCCAGTAGTAAAGTACTTCGAAATTACGAAACGAATTATAGTGATTCATTTGTTGAAAGATAAAACTTATTTGAACTTATTTATTTTTCTGGAATATACCATTCTGTAATTTCATCTTAATTAATTTAGAAAAAAGGATTCATCCAAGGTAGAGAAATATTGTGTAAAGTATATGGCCATCAGAAGCTCATTGCCTGAGTTTGGATCTGAGAAATGAGAAGAGAAACATTTCGCCCATTTACAACTGGAGGAGGGATTGCCGTCTGAAGATAATTGAGCCCAGGGACTAGCTCTGCTGACGGTCACTTGTATCCTCATGAGCTCTATAAACTTTTATTAAGTTTATGTAATAGTTACATTAAGGATATTGTGAGGAGCATTTATAGCATTTGTAGACTTAGGGAAAACGTTTGACCGAGTTGACTGGAACATTCTCTTTCAAATTCTGAAGATGAAAGGGTTGAAATACAGGGAGTGAAAGGCTATTTATAATTGGTAGAGAAACCAGGTGGCAGTTATAAGAGTCGAAGGGCATGAAAGGGAAGCAGTGGTTGGGCAGGGAGTGAGACAGAGCTGGAGCCGATCCCCTATGTCGTTCAATCTGTGTACTGAGTAAGCAGTAAAGGAAACAAAAGAAAAATTCGAAGTTGGAATTAAAATCCAGGGAGAAGAAATAAAAACCTTGAGGTTTGTCAATAACACTGTAATTCCGTCAGAGACAACAAAGGACTTGGAAGAGAAGTTGAACGGAATGGACAGCTCCTTGAAAGGAGGATATAAGATGAACATCAACAAAAGCAAAGTGAGGATATTGGAATGTAGTCGAATGAAGTCGGGTATGCTGAGGGAATTACATTGGAAATCGAGGCACATAAATTAGTAAATGAGTTTTCTATTTGGGCAGCGAAAACCTGATGATGGCCGAAGTAGAGAGAACATAAAATATAGACTTGCTATGGCAAGAAAAGGGTTTCTGAAGAATAGAAATTTGTTAACATCGAATATAGAATTGGAAGCCTTCTCTGAACATGTTGGTATTTAGTGTAGCCATGTCTGGAAGCGAAACATGGACAATAAACAGTTTAGACAAGAAGAGAATATCAGCTTTTGAAATGATAGAATGCTGAAGATCAGGTGTGTAGATTACGTAGCTGAATAGACTTGGTTTACAGGTGTCCCTAGAAAAACAGAATTATTTGAGTTTTCTGTCAAATATTAATCCGGCTGACACATAGTGGGACTAATATTAAAATATGATGGTATAATAAATGTAACAGTATACTTAATTCTCTGAAAATCAGTATGTCTGGCTGGTAACTATAGATAAGGTCTATGCAAACATTAACACCGACTTGGGTAAGAACTGAATTCAGTACATGTGAAAAAGAGTAATAATCTAAGTAAAATCTTACTATGTCATCAGACTCTTTTTGTGGATAAGAGTTGTACAAAGCTCCACACGTTACAAAATATTAACACGTGGAATTCAATTACTACATCCAAGAGATGGGTTACCATAAAACACATAATCCTAACCCTACCTCTTAAACATAATATATAAGTAGATTGTTCCAAGGGATACTTCTGTCATTAAATGAAGCAACAAGTTTACTGTTGCCAGTCACCGTTTTATCTACTTCCACGACGCGTTTCGAAGGTTTAAACCTCCATCATCGGGTGGATATACATTAGTTAGTATTACATTTGTGTGTGTGTTGTGTTACGAGTTTTGGAGGAACTTGTGGCACTGGCTCCAGTGGTCACAGGTTCCTTTTGCTGTCGTCACACATCACATGTATACTGCCACACTTGTAAACAAATATGGCGTCTGCATCAGTTTAGAAGACAGTATACTGACAAAATACAGGCTTTGTGGATAATTACGAGACATAAATGGCTACACAAAACAACCCACGAATTTCTAATATTAAAATTCTAACTTCTCAATTTACCTTGTATTACCTCAAAAGAGTAATAGTCCTTCAAAATGTGACACACTATGGTATACTTAGGAGTACACAGTAAGAGAGAGAGAGAGAGACAGTGAAGTATTACGAACAGATAAAAGTTGCTCAGTAATTTCAACTGAAAAAAACGGAGCTTAAACTAGACAGAGCATCTGATAAACCATCACTGTCTTAACTACATAATCGGAAGTTGCAAATACAGCCAAATAATAGTGAAAATCTCTGGAAAGCAAAAAGGAGAAGGTGTACCCATTTAGTTAAAAATCATTTTAAATTAGCTCATGGGATAATAGTCCGTATGCACATCACATATTTAAATATCAATTAATTTGTCATAACTGAGGCAAATGAAAATTAACAAGGTTGAAATGCGATCTGAATGGTTACTGGTTTGCACAACAAACAGTATAGCTCTCATAAATGGGTACTTAAAATCACTATTTTTCATACATTAGTGCTCAAAATCCAACACGATATTGTCCAGCTGCAAAATGAGGATTTAGTATGACCTTTATTATTTGTTGGGTGAACGCATCTAGTGTAAGGGCTTCCTAGTCATAATGCAGTTCCCACATAGACTCATTCATTGTAGAAAACACGTACTCCTTTAAATGCTTATCTAATTTACAGAAACACAAAATAAAGTCATCAATATTTATTGCCTTATTACATCACAGTTTTAAAAAGAACATAAAGCCCAAGTACTTGAGGAAACAGATCTGTGTCAAACCGTTAATATCGATTATCTTGTGCAAAAATATTGCCTGTTATCTCATCATAACCAGGGTACCACTGTAAATCCCTTTTTCAGGAAACACGTGGAAAATTACTAATTCCCATTATCTAAGAAGATAAAATATGGTAATAATGCAAGGAAGTATCAGGTGCAGTGCTCAGGATAATACACAGATTTAATGTTTTTCCGAATACTGTCACTCAACCACAATATTCTGCAAACATGTGCCAATAATTATTATTGAACTGCCCTCTACAACTAAGATTATAACGAGAAAAACTGGAAAACAACACCAGATCAGAACTTGTTTTATTATTAGTTGAAAATGGGTGAAGCTACAACCTTTTTTTTTCTCTAAAACGACGAGGTTCTATAAAATATCTATCTTCTCAACTGTTCATAGGATTTACTGTTTTTAGCCTAGCAGGAGACCTTCATATGGCATAAAATAAGCTGTAAAAGAAAGTTGTAGGCATGGAGAAATACACAGACAAAACTCAAGAAAAGATAACTAAAGTGTGTGTTTACAATGACAAAAAACTAACATCTTCGTCCTACTCATAAAACTTCACGTAAGAGTGGAGAAAGAGTGCAGTGAGTTTATAATTAGTTCGTAAAGACGGAAAGTTTCACAGATAGATCGTGGTTCAGTGTGACAGAAGCACCTGCACTGTTTGTAAATAAACTTCCGACTGACAGGAGAAGAGCACGTTGCTTGCAAGGTGGGGAAGAAGAAACGTGCATGTGTGACGTCGACAATTTTTAATGGTGCTTCTCTCTAGAGTAAAACAAGAAAAGAAAAGAAAACTTTGACTCTTTCCACATTCCAGAGGCTCCTGTGCAAGGGACCCATGGAAAACTGCAAATGGTATGTAGGTTGATGTAGGGGGGTATTATCTGCGGCGTAACATAATCTTGCGTGAGAGGAAAGAGCGGAGAGTGGTGAGGGGAAGGTGGCACTTTTAGCACCCAGCACAGCACACGTATTTTTCCTAAAACGAGCTTGAAATTATCATATGTATTTTAAAACATACTGGTGATATGATCCAGCGGTAAGATGCTAAGTGCGCGTAAAAGAAAAAAGAAAAAAGAAAGAAAGACTTCTGACAGTAGGTTAAACACGAAGTACGGAGCGATACCAAATTTGTACGTGAAAGGATCTTAACTTTTGTATGACAAAACTAAATGCAAGGCTACATAGAGAACAACACTTGAGAAGGCTCAGTTCAGATCATTGGTGCAGTACTTATTTTAAATTTAAAACAGGAATAGGGTGACAAAGTGTATCTCTGTGTTGAATTTCAGCAGTTCAGTTCAGTGGACATCAGAATTGAAAACGTGCAATTAATTTTAACTCTTAGTGACACATTAAAAGAAAATACCCGAAGTAGATGCTTCTGACGCTGCTGATGATAGTCGAAGTAGAGAGGATATAAAATGTAGACTGGCAATGGCAAGGAAAATGTTTGTGAAGAAGAGAAATTTGTTAACATCGAGTATCGACTGAAGTGTTAGGAAGCCTTTTCGGAAAGTATTTGTGTGCAGAGTAGCCCTGTATGGAAGTGAAACATGGACGATAAATATTTTAGACAGGAAAAGAATAGAAGCTTTCGAAATGTGGTGCTACAGAAGAATGCTGAAGATTAAATGGGTAGATCACGTAACTAATGAGGAGGTATTGAATAGAATTTGGGGGAAGAGGACTTTGCGGCACAACCTGACTAAAAAAAAGGGATAGGTTCGTAGGACACGTTCTGATGCATCATGGGATCACTAATTTAGTATTTGAGGGAAGCGTGGAGGGTAAGAGTCGTAGAGGGAGACCAAGAGATGAATACACTAAGCAGATTCAGAAGGATGTAGGTTGCAGTAGGTACTGGGAGATGAAGAAGCTTGCACATGATAGAGTAGCATGGAGAGCTGCATTAAACCTGTCTCAGGACTGAAGACCACAACAACAACAACAGCAAATGCTTTTGAACCAACAACGGATTTAGCTCATCTGCAAACGAGTGGAACATTAGTTACAACAATTAGCTGAAAATTTGAAATATAACGATCTACTGAGCAATAGAAAACGAACAGAATAGGCATTGCAAAAGAGGCTGTAGATTCCCTATTTGGCAATAAACGAAACACTTAACGAAGCAGGCTTTTAAAAAGTAGCGTGGAAAACAGATTTATTGAGGTAAACTTAATGCATTCTTTCGAAAGACAAAACTGAAACCTTCTCGTCAAATGAGATCTACAAGTGAAATACAATACAATACAACAAAATTCAACTACAAAGCTCTGTAATCCAGTCACATGACAAAGACCTATACAGTAGTCGGGAGAGAGTACCTTTAAACACCACAAAATCTTCGGAAATACTAAACGTTCCATGTAACAAAAACAGGCATGCACCTGTGCCATCCTTCTCGCATAAAATATTAACGATTACTTACAATCAGTTAATATTTATACTTTATATAATTCAGGTGATTATAAAGCAAAAGCTGTGCAATAGATGACTTATAAATGAAATGAAAATTAGACTTAAATACCGCAGACAGGGCGAAGAGGTGGAAGAGAAGTGGCTGCGTGGCTGGCTTATCGCAAGGCGACATCTGTGCCAGTTCAGGTATTTGTACCATGCGGCTTCTGTTTACAGCAATCGTTCACAGGTAAGAGAAGGTGCAACTTAACGACCCCAAAAGCATAGTTGTCTCAAATGGAAGCTCGTTACATAGTAGATTGAAACACGATTAACAGTTTTTCTCTGACGTCTGGGGCGACAGCATAATATAGACCATTTATCATCACTCTATCATCTACTCTGATACAATTAGCAACATAATTAGCATTCATTGTATCCGCCTCACCTTCCACAGCAAAACATTATCTGTAGAACAGAAACGTACCCTTAAAACAGCTGACACACGAACTCATGACTGCACATAATTACCTTCAACCACATGGATGACAGGACATCTTGCCTGCTAAAAAATAATCTCAATAAAACAACCTCATACATATCTTTATATCAACAAAATTTCTCTGCACTCTGGGGGATTACAGCTAAGCAACTACCACAAATGAAAAGCAGAAGGCACGGACAGAAAAGAATAAAAGGTCGCGAAAGAGAATGTAGAGAGGCGAGAAAGAAGAGAAAGAGGAGGCAGAAAAAGTTGAGCCCTTCGTACCGCAATTCGGTATGTCACACAGAATAGTATCGGTTTCGGCAAGACAAGTGCTAATCGTGTAATTACGATGGGGTATGCGCTTGTAATGATTCCATTACCGAAAACACAAGGAACCAAGAAATGCAGCGAGCACAGGACAATCAACCTCATTTCACATGCAGCCAAAGTGATGTTAAGAATAATTAATAAAAGACTTGTAAAAGTAATGGAGGAGAATCTTGGCGAGGAGCAGTTTGGCTTTAGACGGAATACGGGCACCAGAGATGCAATAGGGCTCCTACGAATCTTGGGAGACAGGTTTATTGAAAAAGGAAGAGACCTATATATGTGCTTCATCGATCTAGAAAAGGCATTTGACAGTGTGGTTTGGGACAAGCTGGCTACTATAATGAGGGAAAAGAGAGTGAACTGGAAAACCAGAAGACTTATAAACTCATTATATCTTAATCAAAAAGTTTCAGTTGAAGTGAGAGGAGAAAGTACAGACTGGATCAGACTAGGAAAAGGAGTTGGACGAGAATGCTGTTTATTACCTACTCTTTTCAACCTCTATTTGGAAAATATGATTGACCAATGCTCATCAGATGACAAAGGCGTAGAAATTGGAAGAAGAAGAGTAGGGTGTTTGAGGTTTGCTGATGACCTGGTCCTTCTAGCCACAGGGGAAAAATAATTACAGGATTTGGTGGACATCATTGCAACTAATTGGATTGAAAATTAACACAAATAAAACACAAAAGTATTGGCACTAGGAAGAAATAAGGAAATAAAAATTATGCTGACTGGAGAAATACTAGAACAGGTGCAAAATTTTAAGTATCTTGGAAGCAGGATAGACACCGACTGGAAGTGCACCACAGAAATTAAAACAAGGATAGCAATGGCAAAAGAGGAGTTTTATGAGAAAAGGAGAATCTTCTGCAGCGGTCTGGACAGAGAACTCTGAAAGAGACTCATAAAATGTCTTGTATGGAGTGTTCTTCTATATGGCGCTGAAACGTGGACTATGAGGAAAAAAGACAGAGAAAGGCTGGAGGCTTTTGAGATCTGGACATGGCGGAAGATGGAAAGAATAAGTTGGATGGACAGAGTAAAAAATGAAGAAGTATTGAGAAGAGTGGGAGAGAAAAGACAGTTACTAGATGTAATAAAGAGAAGAAAATGAAATTGGATTGGGCATATATTAAGAAAGAGTGACGGACTGATAAAAACAGTTTTAGAAGGTTATGTAGAAGGGAAAAGGAAGCGAGGAAGGAAGAGATTCCAGACACTGGATGACATGATGGACGGTACAACATACAGCAGCCTTAAGAAGGAAGCAATGGATCGCAGAAAATAGAGAGGCAAAGGACCTGCTAATATAGCAGATAACTGATGATGATGATCATGATGCGCTTGGGGCCTCGAGTCGTCTAGTACCAGTAGTAAACTATGGACAGTACCAAGATAGTCGGAATCCAATGGTTTGCTGCTTTTGTTACAAGACCTAAACTTTGATTTCGCGTCTGTGCTTTGTTTTGCGATAAAAACACACTTCCATCAAGTTACAAGGATTTACTGCTCCGACGATTTCGGAAACCTCGCATGCGAGGTATGCAGGCACGAGGGCTTACAGATTCCTTGAGGTGCTCACGTCTGTGGAGCAAGGAGTACGAGCCTACCTTCATCAGAGGGCGCAGACATGATAGTTATAGGGAAGATCGCCGAGCGGGGTAGTCGCGCCGTCTAAGGGCACTTTGCCACGGAAAACGCACCTCCCCCCTCCACCCATCGGTGGCGCGAGTCCTCCCTCGAGCGTGGGTCTGCGTGTTGTCCTTAGTATAAATTAGTTTAAGTTAGATTAAGTAATTTCTAAGACTAGGGGTCGATGACCTCAGCAGTTTGGCCCATAGGAGCTTCGGTTCCAGGCGCTACAGTCTGGAACTGCGCGACCACTACTGTCGCAGGTTCGAATCCCGTCTCGGGCATGGATGTGTGTAATATCCTTAGGTTAGTTAGGTTTAAGTACTATGTTCTAGGGGACTGATGATCTCAGAGGTTAAGTCCCATAGTGCTCAGAGCCATTTGAACCATATGACCTTACCACAAATAAAATAAAAATAGGGAAGATCAAAGAAAATAGAATGGATCACGAAATGAAAGGGAAATTGAAGTAAATTTCATGAACGGCTGGGAGACCCTGTGCCTGCCAAGTCCATTTAGCAAGCTGCAAATCTATTGAGATAAACTGAAAGCCCTCAAAAATATACCTCTTGAAACTTCTCATCACAACAACTAAGCATGAAATACACCACTGGCCATTAAAATTGCTACACCACGAAGATGACGTCCTACAGACGCGAAATTTAACCGACAGGAAGAAGATGCTGTGATGAGCAAATGATTAGCTTTTCAGAGCATTCACACAAGGTTTGCGCCAGTGGTGACACCTACAATAGGCTGACATGAAGAAAGTTCCAAACCGATTTCTCATACACAAACAGCAGTTGACCGGCGTTGCCTGGTGAAACGTTGTTGTGATGCCTCGTGTAAGGAGGAGAAATGCGTCCCATCACGTTTCCGACTTTGATAAAGGTCGGATTGTAGCCTATCGCGATTGCGGTTTATCGTATCGCGACATTGCTGCTGACGTTGGTCGAGATCCAATGACTGTTAGCAGAATGTGGAATCGGTGGGTTCAGAAGGGTAATACGGAACGCCGTGCTGGATCCCAACGGCCTCGTATCACTAGCAATCGAGATGACAGGCATCTTATCCGCATGGCTGTCGCGGATAGTGCAGCCACGTCTCGATTCCTGAGTCAACAGATGGACAATAACCATCTACACGAACAGTTCGACGACGTTTGCAGCAGGATGGACTATCAGCTCGGAGACCATGGCTGCGGTTACCCTTGACGCTGTATCCCAGACAGGAGCGCCTGTGATGGTGTACTCAACGACGAACCTGGGTGTACGAATGGCAAAACATCATATTTTCGGATGAATCCAGGTTCTGTTTACAGCATCATGATGGTCGCATCCGTGTTTGGCGACATCGCGGTGAACGCACATTGGAAGCGTGTATTCGTCATCGCCATACTGGCGTATCACCCGGCGTGATGGTATGGGGTGCCATTGGTTACACGTCTCAGTCACCTCTTGTTCGCATTGACGGCACTTTGAACAGTGGACGTTACATTTCAGATGTGTTACGACCCGTGGCTCTACCCATCCTTCGATCTCTGCGAAACCCTATAATTCAGCAGGATAATACAAGACCTGCATGTTGCAGGTCCTGTACGGGCCTTTCCGGATATAGAAAATGTTCGACTGCGGCCCTGGCCAGTACATTCTCCAGATCTCTCACCAATTAAAAAGGCCTGGTCAATGGTGGCCGAGCAACTGCTTCGTCACAATACGCCAGTCACTACTCCTGATGAACTGTGGTATCGTGTTGAAGCTGCATGGGCAGCTGTACCTGTACACGCCATCCAAGCTCTGTTTGACTCAATGGCCGGGCATGTCAAGGCCGTTATTACGGCCAGAGGTGGTTGTTCTCGGTACTGATTTCTCAGGACCTATGCACCCAACTTGCGTGAAAATGTAATCTTACGTGCTTATCTAGGAACAATTACACATTCAACAAACCTTCTACTAACTATGCTCATAAAAATTTAAAGTTCAAATGGCTGCAGTGCCTAAGTACACATCTACACTTTACTACAGTCATCACGTCGCGAAGCGCGGAATACCGCGGCGCCTGCAAGGCGGCAGCTAAGGGCCGTAAACATGCATGGGCGGCGGGACGGCGGAAGTACGCGCCCCGGGCGTTAAGGCCAGAACCCTAACGGAGATGGTAGAGGGGGGGCTGACCGGCTGTGACGTGGGGTGGCACGGCGGCAGGTGGGCCACGTGGCTGGTGGGCAGCAGCAGCAGAGCCCGCGACGCGGACGTTTTGGCTGTTGCGAGGCGGCAAGGCATCGTGGCCTGTTTTCAGATCGCCCTCACCAACGCGTGACAGAACCGATGTATATACTAGACAAGAGGCGGGCGTGCAAGGTGCAAGTTTGCAGAATCACATAATGTGAAAAACTAAATCCCATATGTAAAGGCCGGCGCTTGTGGCCGAGCGGTTCTAGGCGCGTCAGTCGGGAACCAGGATGCTCCTACGGTCGCAGGTTCGAATCCTGCCTCGGGCAGGGATGTGTGTGTTGTCCTTAGTTAGGTCTAGGGGACTGATCACCTCAGATGTTAAGTCCCATAGTGCTGACAGCCATTTGAACCATATCTAAAGTTACTAGTGTTTGCAGAATGGAAAGTAGTAACTTGACTCCACTAGCCGCATCTCTTTAAAATGGTCACAACGAAATAACGTAATTCGAAAGTGTTGCAAGGAAGATACAAATGAGGTAAACAAGACTAGTAAACTTAAAATATGCTTGATTAATGGCGGAAGGGAAGATTATTTGAATTTAAAGGGCCAGAGCGAACACATCAGCTAAGATGCGTAACAAAATTCAGTCAGATAAACAGGAAAACAAGCACAGTGAAACTGAGGAGGAATCTGATCATGAAAAAATGGGATGACACAAAAAAGAAGAATCGCAGGATCTAATCATGGAGATTATGGGTGAAGTGTAGGCAGTAAAGGAAAAGGATAATGAAGACAGTCATTATGTGTGGATGAGAAAGAGGATAAAGTTGACGACGAATACGCGTAAATTCGTAGAGAGACATCAGATTTAGTGACGTAGTTTCATTTATCACTGGTTACTACTGTTAAGAGAGAGAATAGTGAAAGCATTTCAGCTAGTATATGTCTAACTTCCAGATGTTCCAAAGGGTTTGAGAGAAGGGAAGTTGAGCACGATCTACAGGAGGAATCTGAAGTTATTAACAGTGAGGAAACGACTGGATAGCGAGTTATTAATTTATTAGTAAAGGATGAACAGGTAGCAGTTAGAAGGTGTAAATATTAAGAATAATAAATACTGGAAAGGTTGTTGTTGAACTGTTCCTGTGTTTCCAAATGAGTGGCTGCTTTTAAGTTATTACCTTCTGGCTAAGAGATAGGAGACAATCATCGAATTTATCTTGTGAGGTAATGGGCGAATTTTGGTGCCCTGAAAATATTCTAAGTTCGGAGTTGGCGTGGCCGCATGGGCCGCTCGGCCAGCCGGAGCCCGATAGCAAACACGTGGTGGCGAACGTTAGGCGGACAAGAGGGGCAGCCCCAGCGCACGGTCGGGCCGCGGAGCTGGGAATTCCATTGTGACGCTGTGTCGATGAAGGGGACACGATGGGAGTGCCAAAGATGGACGACCTTGTGAAACCTTAATGGCAGGCATTTCACAGTTTGTATAGAAGTTTATAGTAGCCAGATGAATCGTGATACCTCAAAAAGAAACATGTACATTACCAATGGTGTAATCATATTTTCAATATATTTATTAGATTAAAGTATAATATCTGACGATAAATTATACAAGTATCACCCAGCAACTAATTTTCCAAAGATAACGGTTCATCTTTTTTCGTCGGTCTACATGCCTTTAGAAAGCTATTAGTGTAAACCTAAATTGGTATGAATTACAGGCACGTAACTTAAATAATACATGAGTTATTGGAGGTCAAACTGGCCGATTACTATCGAACACGTCAGGCCATAAGTACTCCACAGTTACACGAAGAAACGGTAGCAGCATGCTTATGAATATATTTATTCATTTACGTCTTTGTTCATATCCGATATATACTATCCATGAAGAAATTGGTTAAATATTTACTGTGTTTTAGAAAGCACAGAAACATTATGCTACTGGCCAGCCTTTTGTTTCTATTCCTTTGATATATGTTGATTTAATTTGTTTCTGTATTTAATAACGTGTGTTAGACCGTGTTTATGGCCCAGTCGTAGGAATATTTATTTTATTTCAAGTTATTCAAATGAAAATTCAGTATTTTGTATGTGTTTCAATATGTTTGTGAGTGCACGTGGGCTTGGAGACATGGAGGGAGCGCTCTAGCCAATCACAGCGTTCGTTACTAAGAGAGACGTATGCAGGTTGGGCAGGAGCATCGTTTCCAGAGAGGACACGGGGGAGTTCTGGGGGGTGCGGCACAGGACATGGGAGGTGCTGGACGTGATGGCGCGACGGAGGGACAGTCGGAGGAAAGACTTGGACGTTGTTGTTGTCGTTGTGGTCTTCAGTCCTGAGACTGGTTGATGCAGCTCTCCATGCTACTCTATCCTGTGCAAGCTTCTTCATCTCCCAGTACCTACTGCAACCTACATCCTTCTGTATCTGTTTGGTGTATTCATCTCTAGGTCTCCCTCTACGATTTTTACCCTCCACGCTGCCCTCCAGTGCAAAATGTGCGATCCCTTGATGCCTCAGAACTTGCCCTACCAACCGGTCCCTTCTTCTTGTCAAGGTGTGCCACAAACTCCTCTTCTCCCCTGTTCTATTCAATACCTCCTCATTAGTTACGTCATCTACTTATCTAATCTTCAGCATTCTTCTGTAGCATCACATTTCGAAAGCTTCTATTCTCTTCTTGTCCAAACTAGTTATCGTCCAAGTGTCACTTCCTTACATGGCTACACTCCATACAAATACTTTCAGAAACGGCTTCCTGACACTTGAATCTATACTCGATGTTGACAAATTCCTCTTCTTCAGAAACGCTTTCCTTGCCATTGCCAGTCTACATTTTATATCCTCTCTACTTCGACCATCATCAGTTATTTTGCTCCCCAAATAGCAAAACTTCTTTACTACTTTAAGTGTCTCATTTCCTAATCTAATTCCCAATTCATTGGAGGGGTAGAGGAGCAGGAAAAACAAACGTATTTAAACCTAAAGCAAATTTATCTATAGATGCTTGCGTCGGCATTTAGTCAGGTTGTACGCACCCCAGTATAGTGCCTAATCACTTTCCTGAGTTATTCCACATTGTAGCAGTTGTGTCGCTCCCTCCCGATGATTCCAGAATTCTGTAGAGACTGGAAGAAAAAATATGTCTTGGCAGAGAAGCTAAATTTTCCAGTTTCTTAAGTGAGCTCTTACACCGGATACAAAGCCAGTAACAGAAATCAAACGCATTAAAAGAAACTATTGGAATACTCACATGAAGAAATGTAAGACACGTATCAGCCCCTACTGACTGCTGCTGTTGGCACTTCTGAGCAGCTTGCCACCAATACCTGTCTGATTTGGACTCCAGGCACAGGAAATGCAGTTTCCTGATCGTGTTTCAATTCGGGAACGCTCTCTGCTTCTACCGGATCACCTCTCCCTCGCGAACTCTGCCCTCATCAGCAGACCTTCCGTCCTCAAGCAATAAAGAGCGGAAGGCGATATCTGGTGTCTCAGCACCCCAACAAGAATTTAAATACCTGTGTGCATTTTTCGCTAACACTGGCACTTGACCTATGCTACTTACTTGTCTGTTTTGGGCTTAATATGCATAACACTCACATAATATGGATCGAATACGAAAATAAACATTATGGAGGGTTAGAGGCACTGAGAGCATAGCAAATTCATGATAACCACATCAGTAAACACTAAGCATATATTCATTATACTTCATTATACAAATAAATCAGATAGTACAGCGATGAACGTCATGGGGCTACACAGTACTTTAAAAAAAAAGAATGAAGAAAGTTGCGTAGGAATTGTCCATATGATAAATTAAAAAAGTTGGTGCAAATAATGATTTTGAAGAAATACTTGTGGTCACGCATGCTGGTAAATGTTTCGTTTATAATACGCGCATCACCGTTAATACGGCGTTTCCATCTAGGGGACACATGGCCGCAACACACTCAAACAAGTGCTAAGCAAAGTGTGTTGTGGGAATTTTCCGTATTGATCTATTAAAAGGAAGCTAATAAAAGTAATGGTTTTACAACAGAAGATGGAAAGAAGCAGACTGGTAAATGCTTGATAATGTTTCATGTGCACTGCCATTAAGCGTGAGTGACGTATCGTGGAGGCCATAGGGCTGCAAGAAATTCTAAAAGTCACTAATTAGAGAATGTACCAAAAATTATTTGGACAGTTTGCACTCACATTTGAATTTTAATAGTGATACCTCATTTGATTGTAATGTCAACATCATCATCAGGTGGGTTAAGATACATTTACATCGTCCAATTTGCAAGTGTCGCACGTGATTTCTGTTTGACAGACAAACTGATGGCAAACAGGCTGTGTGTCCTCTTGCACTAGTGGAGAGAATTCAACGTTATTTATAGAATTTATTCATTTTTATTTTTTTACATGCGTGTGGGAACTTTACTTACTGTCTAAGCAAATATACACTGAATCCCCAGAGAAACTGGTATAGGCATGTGTATTCAACTATCGAGATATAAGCAGGCAAAATGCGACGCTGCGCTCAACAACTCCAGTATGGGACAAGAGTCTGGCGCAGTTGTTAGACCGGCTACTGGTGCTGCAGTGGCAGGTTATCAACATTTAAGTGAGCTTGGACGTGGTGTTATAGTCGGCGCACGAGCGATGGGACACAGCATCGCCGAGGTAGTGATGAAGTGGGGATTTTCCCGTGACAACCATTTCACGATTCGACATTGAATATCAAGAATCCGGTAAAACATCATATCTCCGATATCGCTGAGGCCAACTGAAGAGAATCGTTCAACGTGATAGAAGTGTTACGGATTTATGGACAGCCCGGCAGGTTTCATGGCGTCAGTTCTTTCCGGCACTACTGCAGCATTAATCGAGTCCATACCACGTCGTGTTGTGACACTTCCGCACTCTCGCGGGGGCCCAACACGATATTTTTCTTTGGCTTTTCAGTGTATTTGCCTTGTATCACACTACACACTTTTCAGTGTTGCAATATTACAATACTTTGCAAGTCTAGCAGTTCAAATATGTTAGTTGGCAGAAAGTTTCTGGACAAATGGCGAGAGTTGCTTCATATATAAATGAATTCTTAGTTTCCAGAATGAGATTTTCACTCTGCAGCGGAGTGTGCGCTGATATGAAACTTCCTGGCAGATTAAAACTGTGTGCCCGACCGAGACTCGAACTCGGGACCTTTGCCTTTCGCGGGCAAGTGCTCTGCCACACAGTTTTAATCTGCCAGGAAGTTTCGAATTCTTAGTTGTTCATAATAGGACAGTATTGCGTAATTAATCATTTTCAAACAGTATTCCGTGGAAACTACAAGCACAAATGGTCCGTGTTACTACTATTTTCATTTTTCTGCTGTTGTTGTGGTGTTCAGTCCGAAGACTTCTACAGTGCAGCTCTCCACGCAAGTCTATCTGGTGCAAGCCCCTCCATGTCCACACAGCACCACGTGCCACACCCAGTTCAATCTGTTAACTGTATTCAAGCATTTTCTCCTTCTACAGTTTTTAACCCACATACGGTACCAGGTATAGTAGTCGCAGAAAACTCTATGCTTATCTAGTAAGATATTTTTGTATTTATTTCAGTTACAGCCACATTATTTTATCCCAAAGAGCAAAACTAGTCAACTGCTTGTAGCGTATCATTTCATGATCTAATTCCCCCATCATCACCTGATCTAATTCAGCTACAATCTATTATCACTGTATTACTTTTGTTGCCATTTATTTTATATACTCTCTTCAAGACATTAGCCAATCTGTTTAACTGCTCCCCCAACTCGTTTGCTGTCTCTGACAGAAATACAGTGGCACTGGCCAATCTCAAAGTTTTTTTGTTTCTTCTTCCGGAATTTTAATTCTCTTTCCACTAATTCTCTTTGTTTTTTTTATTGCTATCTCAGTGTACAGATAGAACAACACTGGGGAGGGTAGCAATGTTTCTTATTCCGACTAACCTTAAGTGACTGTTGCAGACGTCGGTGTGTGGGACCGGAACATGGTCCGAAATTGTTGTCCTCCAATTGCTACTGGTGCTGGACTGGAGCACTGCTGACATAAAATTTGTAGAGGTCACCCACTCCCGGGCTGGAAGTTCCTACTGTTTGTCAGTTTGAAGGCCGAGGAACCTATTTCGCATTTCCAGATGTAATATAACAGGATTAAATATTATTTCATTTATTTCGCTAAATACATCTCGTTGCCGTATCTTTGGCGTCGGATCGTGCCTTTGTAAGTCGGCGAGGAATCCTCTAAACCCAGTGGCTGGCTCCCGTGTCTCGCTGAATCAGCTCTGTGCTCAGACAGGTGAACTCTAGTAAGTGGGTGGCCACCTATGGTGTGGAAGACGTGCCCCATAGTAAGCTCTGCTCGAAGACGGCGGTGACCAGGGCACGTGTGTGTTGTGTCTCTAACACTTCGATCATAGATACTAGTAGACTGGCCTTGCTGTGCAGAAGCTATAGGGCTGGTGTGGCTCCAACATAAACCACGTGACTGTTGGCAAAACGTGGCGGGATTTCCAATGAGCGGTCTGCCAACCTGTGTTTGTATCGTATTTTACCCATATTTCTGAATTGACTGCCAAACGCTTCCAACAAAAATTACTTTTTTATTTGTGAAAAATTATGTCAGAACTACATTTGACCTGGATTTGTTCACAGTACCATTTATAAAATCTGACAAATATATCGAAGGCCCCTCTGGTGGGCAGCAGGACTAAATTACTATAAACTATCAGTTAAAGTAAAATGTCGTAAAAATTCTTTTAAACAGTAAGAGTGGGCTCGTGTCAAAACTTTAAATATTGGATTCGTCGCGTTTTGAGCTCTAGTCACTTATAAAAGAAAATGGGATTTGGGAATTATGTCAACTATAGGTCCCAAAATTATCGACTTTAGGAGCAGGTCTATTTTAGAGTATCAATTTTAGGTGCACTTCAAAGGTTCAGTTCCTACTATTTTTACAAAAGTTTAAACTATCAGTTTTAAGAAAAATGATATTTTAGATGAAAGGTGACACTCTGAAGTTTCAGAAAATAATTTTGGAACCTACATTTATTTAATAGTATTTGAAGGTAGAAAAAAATGCTCTTCATGTGTCGACTATAGGTGCTCTTACCTTTCTATAATCTCACTTGTATATACAAAAAGGCGCGTATGTGCAGATGGCTTAAAGTTTTTCCGTTTCAGGGCCTGTATCCAAAGCTGTCTTCGGTTTTCATCCTTACGGAACCTATGAGTAGGAACGAGAAACACTTATACTTACTTCTGTAACCGAATTATCACAGATACTTTCCAAAATGTAATATGAGTCTGACTTTACAGGCATCACTTTCAACACTTTAATTTACGTGATACTCTATTTCAAGTGTAAAAAACATAAAAGTCACTTCAGCGGATTTCAATAAACGTATCTGCATTATCATAGAAACACACGTGAAATGTAATGCCATTTCCCCCGACAAAACGCTGAGTACAGCCATAAGCGCAACACGAGACAACCATGTTTTGCCAACATTCACGTGACTTTAGCCCAGAGATGTTGGAGCCACGAAAATGACGTCAAGGCCAGTCTATTACATTTATGGTCGAAGCTCTAACACCACTATGGCAGAACTCTGTCCCTCGCAGGTCACAGGCCGTGTTGTCCCATCAGATAGACCGCGCTTCAGGTACCACGAGGTCATACTGATTGCTCATCTGATCCTGTCTCGCCAGTTCGGTAGGCCATCTGACCCAGGCGATGCTGGATTGTAGAGCAATTTGTGCCCCAGGCAGGGACGGTGTTGGTAGGCCCCTGGACAACCTATTAGAGGTGTCTGGTACTAGAGGCTGGCTTTTATCATCCATGGCTAAAGATGGGTGATCATCTCTTAATGCGGCAGAAGTATGACTCGTATTGGAAGAGTCTCATGCACTGGATGTTACAACGCAGTAATCAGATAATCAAGTGCGAACGACATGAAGGCCATTGACCTTATCGGTTGATTGACTCGAGTCTAGTGAGGTGGAGTATTTATAATGCCGAGCAGAGGCTCTGTTTATTGACATCATTCGCCATGATCGAATCGGCTCTGCTCTTTATCGGTCTGCTACATTTGTTAAACCAATTTATTTCAGTGTCTTAACTGCTCTGTCAGACCTCTGGTGCGTGTTGTTGCGTTATCCTTAGATTTTATTACCAATGTTACATGGCTAAGGGAGGCAGCTTGGTCTGCATTCGTCCTATCCTTTTTCACTGAGTTTAGTCACACTCACAAACAGAAGTGTGACCGACTAAAGGTGGTGTAATGTTTACGCCTAGCGGCTGGTCTCTGTTGATACTTCCGAGTGCATGAGCAATGCCGTTCTGTTCGGACTTATAAAATTTCACTCTGTCATTCCCTTACTTTCTTGATGCGTAACATTGTTACTGATTTTGTCTCAATCTTAGTGAGTGACGGAAATATGTTATTTTATAATAACTTTTTTTTTAGTATAACTGTAGTCATTTAAGCAGTATTCCAGAATAAGACGAGTTACTTTTAAGTGAAATCAGTTATGCTGCACATTACTTCATGCAGCTGATGAACCTATTCCTCGTATCCAATATCGATTATAAATACTGCACTCAATTGTAATTTTAAAAGCTAGCACATGTAATTAATACAAATTAGGTTCTCAAGTTGGATAGCATTATAAACCTATAAATCTATCACCATATGTAATAATTTCCAGGCAGGGACTAATCAGTTAATCGCTGCATTAAATAGCTTCCAATCATGGCTAATAAAATTGATCAGTACAATAGCTGTGGTGAATGTGTGCCCACGAACAAAAAACCAGAATACATAAAATTAAAACCACTATGTCGGACATAAAAAAATCGTTCTCTCTTATCTTGTAGTATTTATTTATTTATTTATTTATTTGGAGTCGGGGATTTTCTTTTCCATTTAAGAAGTAATTTCTTATTTGGGATTACTGCAGCACATCGTATTAATATGTGCATATCTTAGACTGTAACATCTATAAAGTCACGGAGCACTACAAAAAATTGCCTATCTTCTAATAGGCTGTTGTGCTGTTCCTTTGTCATTGGGGATTAACTGCATGGAACGATTACTTCCTCACGTCTACAGTTTAATTCCCTTTACTTCAAACCATAGTTTCCGCATGCCAGCAGTGCCCAATAAGAAATAACGCACATTTCAATACTCTAGAAATAATTTGCTCTAATTATTCTTAAGGTAATGAAGAATTTAACGATTTTAACAATAAGATACAGATGAGTTGCGTACCTTGTAATTAGTCGAGCTTTCTTTGTTTCTTATGCAGAGGCCCAACTTTCTGTGCCAAGATTTTTCTTATAATCCGCTGGGCTGTTTAAACAGCGCCCCTGAGTAAGTCTGGAAAAGAAAGAGTAAGTCGATGTAAGAATCGACACTCCAGGTCTTGCAGCTGGTCGATCCTCGTTAGCACTGCAGCCTTCTACGTTCCTTTTGAGCAACAAAACGGAGCGAGAGGAAAACGACAGTAGCAGTAATCTAAACTGACTATATTAGTTGAAGATTCGTAAGATCAAAAAATTACGCCAGCGATGAGAAATCCATTGTTTATGTCGAGCAGTAGACAGGTAAATATTTTATTGACTGTTACTTCTATTTTTTTATCATTATTTATTCAATGCCAAGGTACGAGAAAATCTCCTGTTATCGAGAAAACACTACAATTAATGGAATACTGAACAAAAATTACGTAGCAACAACACATAAAGGCAGAGTTAAGAAATGAAACCTAAATGAAACGTTCATAAGATTCTGTATGAAAACATGGAGGAACCGACCACATTCCTAGCAATAGTTTGTTGTAGGTTGGTTGTCGTATGACTGGAAATATGCGCTTGTCTTTCCAGACTATCTGAATGTTCGCAGGGCTGATTTGTAAAGGCAAAGACCTATCCAACTGGCTTAAATAAGCTCTAGAGAGTCATAAATCAACAGGCATCTCTAAGGAACTTGATATTTGTGTTCGTGAGTCGCAGAAAGCTGTAGATGGCGGAGATCTAGTAATCATTCAGTAATCATAACAGATTTGTACGGAATATGCTTTTTAGTGAAGGCTTTCTATAAAAAATTGACTAATTACATAATTTCTGGGGAAGATACATTATACCACGCTTCCTACCTGAAGGATGTTCTCTAGGACCGCTAATGTTAACTGTTTTCAACCAGATCAGTTATATTAGTTACAGAGATATTGGTATAAAGTACCGTATATGTCAGATTAATAGGGATGCGATTCACTTTCCGGAAGCCGATACGTGGATTACGAGAAATAGGACATACGATTTATGTGTTTTCAACAACAAACTTATTTATGCGTTATGCCGAAGATTCGGAAGAAATACTTGACTTTGGATCAAAGAAAAAGTATGTAGCACCGCCAGAAGAGCACTCTGAAAGGGGTGCACATTATAGTTATGAACTTCTTGCTCAGTCTGTACCTTTCTTTATGGAGAAAACATAAGTAATGTGAATAGAACAATACGTTATGGTTTTTATGGATTTGTAGTGTTTTATAAAAGAGTATTAGAACTTACTAAAATAACTTGAGAAGAATGTTGCTGAAACAGGACAATTCTCAATGAATAAAACACAAAGTCATTTAATATCGCTACCACTCTCTCCCATCTGAATACGCACATTCTCCTACCCAGTCATATCTGTTCAGACAGAATGTAGAATTCAGAAAGCCCTCAGTGTTAAAATGTGCCACTAAAATCCTAATTGTACCAAAGAGTAATGGAGAAAACAATGACTCAGGGAAGTATGACATGTTTTTCACTTACATAATAAATAAATAAAAACGATTTGCGAGTCACATTGAATATTCATTAAAACTTTCTCCCTAACAATCAAGTTAGCAAATCACTCCTTTCACAAATTCTTACATTTAGTACTATATTCAACAGACAATCTCCAAAAAACTGGGAAATCATACTGTGAAGCAAACACTCTTCTTTTGTCTTAACACTCATTGTGGGAGGAATGTAAGCCAGATGGTACAGGACAAATTAGGGTCAGGGTACCAGGTCGCAAGTAATGTGAAGCCAACCACTAGCCTTAACCAGGTGACAGAGGACATGGGGAACTTGTGTAAAGGCCTTGGCAAAGAGGATCAAGTTGTTAGAGTTGGTCGATCCGAAAGCCTGACTAAGAACAATAATTCCAGCATTGTGGATGAGCTGGATGAAATATGATTAGTAACCACACACACAAATGTGAGAAATGGGGAGGTCCTGCAGCGTCGTGACCAACGCTGGGTCAACACTGCTGTGAGATGTGTCAACACTGAGTTGAGCAGGTTGCTGCTAACTGAAATTAAATTTCACGTAAGTGCAGTGCCAGTTTCTACAATCAGGAGATGGTAATATGCTAGACATGATCAATACCTGTATAGGAGAGTGAAAGATACTTTGAGTGAGCTTCTTGGAGATAATATACGGGGGTCACCAGCACATGTAGCAAGATCCCTGTGGTTACTGGTGTCAGAGGGACTCATACATCAGGCTAGAATCAGAACCCAGGCATCCTATTTTGAAAGAAGTGGAAATAACAGAAGGGCCTCACAAAATGCTTAATTACGCACAGAAATATAAGGTTAACTTATTTCATCAAAATACTATAGGATGATACTAGAAGGTATCAGATAGATTATATAATGGTAAGACAGAGATTTAGGAACCAGGTTTTAAATTATAAGACATTTCCAGGGGCAGATGTGGACTCTGACACGATCTATTGGTTTTGAACTGTAGATTAAAACCGAAGAAACTACAAAAAAGTGGGAATTTAAGGAGATGTGACATGGATAAACTGAGTAAACCATAGGTTGTACAGAGTTTCAGGGACAGCATCAGGGAACAATTGACGGGAATGGGGCAAAAAATAAATACAGTAGAAGATGAATGGGTAGCTCTGAGGGATGAAATAGTGAAGGCAGCTGAGGATCAAGTAGGTAAAAAGACGAGGGCTAGTAGAAATCTTTGGGTATCAGAAGAAATATTGAATTCAATTGATGACAGGAGAAAATATAAAAACGCAGTAAATGAAGCAGGCAAAAAGGAATACAAACGTCACAAAAATGATATCGATGGGAAGTGCAAAATGGCTAAGCAGGGGTGGCAAGAGCACAAATTTTAGGATGTAGAGGCTTATCTCAATAGGGGTAAGATAGAAAAATTAAAGAGACTTTTGGAGAAAAGAGACCCACTTGTATCAATATCAAGAGCTCAGATGGAAACCCAGTTATAAGCAAAGAAGGGAAAGCAGAAAGGTGAAAGGAGTATATAGAGGACCTATACAAGGGCGATGTACTTGAGGACAATATTATGGAAATGGAAGAGGATGTACATGGAGATGAAATGGGAGATACGATACTGCGTGAAGAGTTTGACAGAGCACTGAAAGACCTGAGTCGAAACAAGGCCCTGGGAGAAGACAACATTCCATTGCAACTACTGACGGCCTTGGGAGAGCCAGTCCTGACAAAACTCTACCATCTGGTAAGCAAGATGTATGAGACAGGCGAAATACCCTCAGACTTCAAGAAAAATATAACAATTTCAATCCCAAAGAAAGCAGGTGTTGAAGGATGTGAAAATTACCGAACTATCAGTTTAATAAATCACAGCTGCAAAATACTAACGCGAATTATTTACAGACGAATGGAAAAACTGGTAGAAGCCGACCTCGGGGAAGATCAGTTTGGATTCCGTAGAAATGTTGGAACAAGTGAGGCAATACTGACCCTACAGCTTATCTTAGAAAATAGATTAAGGAAAGGCAAACCTACGTTTCTAGCTTTTGTAGAGTTAGAGAAAGCTTTTGACAATGTTGACTGGAACAGTCTCATTCAAATTCTAAAGGTGGGAGGGGTAAAATACAGGGAGCGAAAGGCTATTTACAATTTGTTCAGAAACAAAATGTCAGTTATATGAGTCGAGGGACATGAAAGGGAAGCAGCGGTAGGGAAGGGAGTGAGACAAGGTTGTAGCCACTCGCCGATGTTATTCAATCTGTATATTGAGCAAGCAGTAAAGGAAGCAAAAGAAAAATTCGGAGTAGGTATTAAAATCCATAGAGAAGAAATAAAAACTTTGAGGTTCGCCGATGACATTGTAATTCTGTCAGAGACAGCAAAGGACTTCGAAGAGCAGTTGAACGGAATGGACAGTGTCTGGAAAGGAGGATATAAGATGAACATCAACAAAAGCAAAACGAGGATAATGGAATGTAGTCGAATTAAGTCGAGTGATGCTGAGGGTATAGGATTAGGAAATGAGACACTTAAAGTAGTAAAGGAGTTTTGCTATTTGGGGAGCAAAATAACTGATGATGATCGAAGTAGGGAGGATATAAAATGTAGAGTGGCAATGGCAAGGAAAGCGTTTCTAAAGAAGAGATATTTG
Source organism: Schistocerca serialis cubense (assembly GCF_023864345.2). Classification (NCBI taxonomy): domain Eukaryota; kingdom Metazoa; phylum Arthropoda; class Insecta; order Orthoptera; family Acrididae; genus Schistocerca; species Schistocerca serialis. Next base: position 1,144,996,730 of record NC_064639.1, on the reverse strand, counting down.
TTAACATCAAGTATTGATTTAAGTGTCAGGAAGTCGTTTCTGAAAGTATTTGAATGGAGTGTAGCCTTGTATGGAAGTGAAACATGGACGATAAATAGTTTGGACAAGAAGAGAATAGAAGCTTTCGAAATGTGGTGCTACAGAAGAATGCTGAAGATTAGATGGGTAGATTACATAACTAATGAGGAGGTATTGAATAGAGTTAGGGAGAAGAGGAGTTTGTGGCACAACTTGACAGGAAGAAGAGACCTGTTGGTAGGACATGTTCTGAGACATCAAAGGATCACAAATTTAGCACTGGAGGGGAGCGTGGAGGGTAAAATCGTAGAGGGAGACCAAGAGATGAATACACTAAGCAGTTTCAGAAGGATGTAGGTTGCAATAAGTATTGGAAGATGAAGAAGCTTGCACAGGATAGAGTAGCATGGAGAGCTGCATCAAATCAGTCTCAGGACTGAAGACCACAACAACAACAACAACAACAACATCAGAGGATTGAGGAATAAGATGGAAGAACTCCTTGTATGTGTGGAAAATTTAGAAAGGCCTGAAAAAAATTCATCCCAGGCCAGTCTGAGCGCCAAATAACGACAGGGTTATTTAAGTTACATGTGAAATATTACACTGTTGCAGCATACTCATGCAGAAATAACATAGGAAAAGGAGAAGTTGTTACGCGTATTAAAACATAAAACGATTTCAAAAACATTGACACAAGTAGAGTTTGAAATGATCAGCACATAGAAGTGTATACTTGTCTATGGATGCTAAAAATAGTTCACTTTTAATTGTAAATGTATATAGATTCCCACTGTGAAATTTTGAACTTTTTGTCAGGAATCTAAATTCCTTACTGCACTATGTCTCAGACAGCTGCAAGTAGTTAATAGTCTGTGGTGACTTCAGTGTAAAGTTCCTAAAGGATTCTGTTAGCAAAAATGATCTGGAAACTTTATTTGGATCTTACAATTTGGTCTCTGTAATTAAATTTGCAGCACAGGTGGATAAAGACAGTGGTACCTCAACTGATAACGTTTCCCTTGATGCAGTTCCAAGTAAGAAAATAGCTGTTTATCCAGTAACAAATTCTCTTTCTTATTACGATGCACAGTTAAGGTACATCACATAGTGCCTAACAGTATGGATAGTCCCCTACATCTACATCTACATTTATACACCCCAAGCCACCCAACGGTGTGTGGCGGAGGGCACTTTACGTGCCACTATCATTACCTCCCTTTTCTATTCCAGTCGCGTATGGTTCGCGGGAAGAACGACTGTCTGAAAGCCTCCGTGCGCGCTCGAATCTCTCTAATTTTACATTCGTGATCTCCTCTGGAGGTATAAGTAGGGGGAAGCAATATATTCGATACCTCATCCAGAAACGCACCCTCCCGAAACCTGGCGAGCAAGCTACACCGCGATGCAGAGCGCCTCTCTTGCAGAGTCTGCCACTTGAGTTTGCTAAACATCTCCGTAACGCTATCCTGGTTACCAAATAACCCTGTGACGAAACGCGCCGCTCTTCTTTGGATCATCTCTATCTCCTCCGTCAACCCGATCTGATACGGATCCCACACTGATGAGCAATGAGTATAGTTCGAACGAGTGTTTTGTAAGCCACCTCCTTTGTTGATGGACTACATTTTCTAAGGACTCTCCCAATTAATCTCAACCTGGTACCCGTCTTACCAACAATTAATATGACCATTCCATTTCAAATCGTTCCGCACGCATATTCCCAGATATTTTACAGAAGTAACTGCTACCAGTGTTTGTTCCGCTATCATATAATCATACAATAAAGGATCCTTCTTTCTATGTATTCGCTATACATTACATTTGTGTATGTTAAGGGTCAGTTGCCACACCCTGCACCAAGTGCCTATCCGCTGCAGATCTTCCTGCATTTCGCTACAATTTTCTAATGCTGCAACTTCTCTGTATACTACAGCATCATCCGCGAAAAGCCGCATGGGACTTCCGACACTATCCACTAGGTCATTTGTATATATTGTGAAAAGCAATGGTCCCATAACACTCCCCTGTGGCACGCCAGAGGTTACCTTAACGTCTGTAGACGTCTCTCCATTGATAACAACATGCTGTGTTCTGTTTGCTAAAAACTCTTCAATCCAGCCATACAGTTGGTCTGATATTCCGGAGGCTCTTACTTTGATTATCAGGCGACAGTGCGGAACTGTATCGAACGCCTTCCGGAAGTCAAGGAAAATAGCATCTACCTGGGAGCCTGTATCTAATATTTTCTGGGAAATCACTTACAATAATTAATGATTCCAGGACAAATGTTTTTAAGAATTGTTTACAGGAGATGACATGGGACGTAATTTATAACGAACCAGATCCTAACATAAAATTTAATCTCTTCCATGATGAATTCATATCATTATTTGAAAACAGCTTTCTGCATAAGCTAACCAAAAAGACACTAACAACCATATAAAAACCATTGATCTTTAGAGGATTAAACCATCTTGTGGAAGGAAAAGCGAAATGTATCTTTTGGCAAGAATAAATAGGGATTCTGTAGTACTTGCACACTATAAAAACTATTGAGAATTGTTAAGAAAGGTTACTAAAAGTCAAAGAACATGCACATAATGTCAGTTATCAGTGCTTGCAACAACAGACTTAATACTATATGCAATACAGTTAAAGAAGAGAAACGACAGCCAGCCACAAAACAAAACATTATCGTCATTGGACTGAATGGCATGGTTGTAAGTGAAGAGTCACAGCTAACAAATGCATTAGTGATCATTAATGAAACATAGACAGCATAGGGATAAGCAGCTCAAGAGCAAAATCACAGTAGTATGTTGAAAATGTAACTTTCATCAAATTAAGTCACATGAACGTATCATCAGATTCGCTTTTTGGAATTATGAGACATAAATATTCTCTCAAAAATAAAAAGTCTTCTGGTTTTCATGGTATTTCCAATACAGAATCAAAAATTTGTCCTCATGTAATAAGCACTATCTTACATGAAATATGTAATGCATCACTAACTTGAGGCATTTCTCCAGAGATACTCAAATATTCCTTTGTTAAACTCCTCTTTAAGAAACATAATGAGAGAGATTTCAATAACTACCGACTTGTTTCACTGCTGACATCATTCTCAGAAATTTTTGACAAAATGATGTACTTCAGAATAGTATCCAATCTTGTGTCAGTAACAAATCACTGTTACAAGAATTAGGTAACAAAACAGCGCCAGTTCGTATTTTCTGTGACCTCTCTAAGGCACTTGAGTGTGTGAATCACTGGTTTGTCGTAGATAAGTTGATGTCTTAAGAGATTGGTGGTACAGCCAACCAATCTAATCAATCACAATGTGGAAAGTTGTACATAGTCATTCCAGCAATATAGCCCAGGGACATAATTCTGACTTAGGAGAAATCACATATGGGGTTCCCCAAGGTTCAATCTTAGGGCCACTACTGTTCCTCATATACTTTTTCCTATTAGATAAGTTCACTATCAACCAAGATAAAGAAATCTTTGAATTATATTCCCATATCTCTTCCAATACGCCAGGGTAGAGAATTTTGGAAGTTTCACTCTGTTAATCCTTTGTGTCTACTTATCCCATTTTGTGGTGTGGCTCCCAAACACTTCAGAATCATTCTGTGCTGATTTGCACAATTGGTTTGTAAGATACCTCATCCGACAGAGTGAGAGCATTTTCCCAGTGGCCAAATCGACGTCTGCCATCTGATTTACCTTTCACTGACTATGTGATCATTTCATTTCTGACCTAAACTAAATGTTACATCCTGGTATTTGTGTGAATTGACTCTTTACAGCTGTGGATCATTAATATTTGCCCGGCGGGGTCAGGGATTTTCTCTGCCTCGTGATGACTGGGTGTTGTGTGATGTCCTTAGGTTAGTTAGGTTTAAGTAGTTCTAAGTTCTAGGGGACTGATGACCATAGATGTTAAGTCCCATAGTGCTCAGAGCCATTTGAACCATTAATATTTAAGTCATAGGATACTATACTTTTCTTCATATGAAGCTTACAATTCAATTTTAGATCTGAAGATTTAAATTTAGTGTCTAATCTTTGCATCAATTTTAATATTATCAAAATCCTACAATATTTATTCAGCTTCTTTCCGACGATACTTCATTATACGATATTGCATTGCCTGTGTCATTCGAATTAAGCTGCAATGTTCCTTCGGACACATGGATATATAGATGTATGGAGGCTTGCGTATTGGCTGTGGGTCATAATCTGGTAGGCAACGGTAAGTCGACCGTTTGCGATAAGCAGGAAATCCGCGTTAGAGTCCCGGTCCGGCATAAATTTTTACTATCGTCATTCCAGCTGACGGTTGTCTGTATTCATAACTGAGAATACATCTCGTGTAACTTATAATTCATTATAGTTTACTGTATCATCGGTAGAAAGTTTGAGATTACTATCAATTTTTTCAACCATGCAGAAGTGCTGCAACACGACGTGGCATGGACTCGACCGATGTGTGAAGCAGTGCTGGAGGGAACTGACATCATGAATCTGTAAGAGTAGGAGGGGGTGGAGGTCTCTTCTGAACAGCACATTGCTGGCCATCCCACATATGCTCAATAATGTTCATGTGTCGAGAGTTTGGTGGCCAGTGGAAGTGTTTAAACACAGAAGAGTGCTCCTGAAGCCACTTTGTAGCCATTCTGGACATGTGGGGTGTCGCATTGTCCTGGTGGAATTGCCAAAGTCCGTCGTAACGCACAATGGGCATGAATGGATGCAGGTGGTTAGACAGGATGCTTACGTATGTGTCACCTGTCAGAATCGCATCTAAAAGTATCAAAAATTTCATATCACTCCAACTGCAATCCCCCCACATCATTGCAGAGCCTCCACCAGCTTGAACAGTCCCCTGGGTCCATAGATTCATGAGGTCATCTCCATACCCGTACACGTCCATTCACTCGATACAACCTAAAATGAGACTAGCCCAGCCAAGCAACATGTTTCCAATCATCAGCAGTCCAATGTCGGTGTTGACAGGTCCAGGCGAGCAGTAAAGCTTTGTGTTTTGCTGTTATGAAGGGTACACGAGTGGGCCTTCGGCTCCGAAATCCCATATCGATGATGTTGCGTTGAATATTTTGCACGCTGACATTTGCTGATGGCCCAGAATTGATATCTGCAGCAGTTTGCGGAAGGGTTAGACTTGTGTCACGTTGAACGATTCTCTTCAGTCGTCGTTGGTCTCGTTCATGCAGGATGTTTTCTCTGGTCGCTGGGATGTTGGAGATTCGATATTTTACCGGATTCCTGACATTCACGGTACACTCGTGAATGGAAAACCCATACTTCATCGCTACCTCAGAAATGCTGTGTCCCATCGCTAATGCGCTGACTATAACATCACATTCAAACTCACTTAAATCTTGATAACCTGTCATTGTAACAGCAGTAACCGATCTAACAACTGCGCCAGACACTTGTTGTCGTATAAAGGCATTGCCGACCGCAGTTCCATGTTCTGCCTGTTTACACATATCTGTATTTGAATACACATACCTGTATCAGTTCCTTTGGCGCTTCAGTGTATGTACACATGAGCAACAAGGCTCCCAAACCACTTTCACATGGCGTAACTGCAATTTTAAATCGGTCGATAATTCTCCATCCAAGACACCATTCTTGGTCGACATGCTCAATGTTTACTGAATCCATGCTGATTGACACACAGGAGATACTTTATTACGTTTGAACTCAAAATATGTTCTAATATGGATGTCAAAAATGTCAGGCCGTAATTTTGTGGATAACTTCTGCTGCCCTTCTTGCAGGCGGGTTTTAGCGTGTACAGTTCTCGTTCAAGGGAGCTACGGTACATCATGGTTAAAGCAGTGGCTAAATGTACCACAAATTTTGTAAGAAATTTGATACATTTACTTTTAGAAATGCCATCTGATTGTCAAGCACAATGACACTGACATCTATACGTTACTCACATTTGTTGTGGTAGTAGATTTACAATGGGGCAGTACTCTCCAAATTTCCTCTGCAAAGGAACAGCACGTGATTGCAATTAGAGTCCAGTTTATCTAATGGCATGGAACAGGTTGTTCCGACCCATTAGTTTCCCTAAAGGTACCTTGTGTTCCTAATTATCAGTGAAACATTAGTTATCTTCAACTTCTCGCTCTGGTACTGAGAGCTTCTGTTGACGAAATGGGCAGGAATGTCTTTATTTTCTTACTTCAAGATGTACACCCATTTCCTATCCGTTACGCAATGAGTGAGTGTTTTGGTTGTCCTTACGCCAGCAGAGCAGCTGTAGTGAAGATACAAATGTACCCGTTGGGTTTTGCTGCCAGCCTAATATTTGGGGTGAACAGCGAAAGACGCACCCATGGTGGCAGACTCTTCGGGGTTGGTAGGAGCCTCCTTCCGTCCCCCTCACGGATCAGGAGCACAACCGTTAGCTGCCGCTCACCCGTTTCTCGACATTCGGTTTCCGGATGGCAGAAAGGATGTACGGATCGTCTGCATGTCTCCATCAGGCTGAGTAAATCCCGACACCGATTAAGAGCACATGTGGAGCGCCCTGAGCATATGACGTTTTTAGTACATATTTTTTTCACACTTGACAGTTGGGCAGAGTCCCATAATAAATTGAACACTACTAGCCGTTAAAATTGCTACACCAAGAAGAAATGTAGATGATAAACGGGTATTCATTGGAAAAATACGTTATACTAGAACTGACGTGTGATTACATTTACATGCAATTTGGGTGCATAAATCCTGAGAAATCAGTGCCCAGAACAACCATGTTTGGCAGTAATAACGGCATTGATACGCCTGGACATTGAGTCAAACAGAGTTAGGATAGCGTGTACAGGTACAGCTGCCCATGCAGCTTCAACACGATACCACAGTTCATCAACAATAGTGACTGGCGTGTTGTGATGTTGTGACGAGCCAGTTGCTCGGCCACCGATAACTAGACGTTTTCAATTGGTGAGAGATATGGAGAACATGCTGGCCAAGGCAGCAGTCGAACATTTTCTGTATGCAGAAAGGCCCATACAGGACCTGCAACATGCGGTCGTACATTGTCCTGCTGAAATGTAGGGTTTCGCAGGAATCGAATGAAGGGTAGAGCCACGGGTCGTAACACATCTGAAATGTAACGTCCACTGTTCAAAGTGCCGTCAATGCGAACAAGAGGTGACCGAGACGTGTAACCAATGGCAACGCATACCATCACGCCGGGTGATACGCCAGTATGGCGATGACGAATACACGCTTCCAACACGCGTTCACCGCGATGTCGCCAAACACGGATGCGACCATCATGATGCTGTAAACAGAACCCGGATTCATCCGAAACAATGACGTTGTGCCAATCGTGCACCCAGGTTCGTCGTTGAGTAAACCATCGCAGGCGCTCATGTCTGTGATGCAGCGTCAAGGGTAACTGCAGCCATGGTCTACGAGCCGATAGTCCATGCTGCTGCAAACGTCGTCGAACTGTTCGTGCAGATGTTTGTTGTCTTGAAAACGTCCCCTTATGTTGACTCAGGGATCGAGACGTGGCTGCACGATCCGTTACAGCCATGCGGACAAGATGCCTGTCATCTCGACTGCTAGTGATACGAGGCCGTTGGGATCCGGCACGGCGATCCGTATTACCCTCCTGAACCCACCGATTCCATATTCTGCAACAGTCATTGGATCTCGACCAACGCGAGCAGCAATGTCGTGATACGATAAACCGCAATCGTGATAGGCTACAATCCGACCTTTATCAAAGTTGGAAACGTGATGGTACGCATTTCTCCTCCTTCACAACGACGTTTCACCAGGCAACGCCGGTCAACTGCTGTTTGTGTATGAGAAATCGGTTGGAAACTTTCCTCATGTCAACACGTTGTAGGTGTCGCCACCGGAGCCAACCTCGTGTGAATGCTCTGAAAAGCTAATCATTTGCATATCACAGCATCTTCTTCCTGTCGGTTAAATTTCGCGTCTGTAGCACGTCATCTTCGTGGCATAGAAATTTTAATAGCCAGTAGTGTAATTTTAATCAAGAACTAACCACAGACTGTTCCCGCTAGTAATTTTACTCACCTAACCTCACTTGATAATGCATTCGTAGACAGATTCATCCCTGAAATAACATTGAGTCAATAATTAAATCAGAATCCCACGTGGATATTTCTCGTGTCAGACTGCGCTGCAAGCGGTCCCATTCAGTCGATTCCTTTTGGTTGCCTCTTTCCTCTCTGTTCCGCTATGTGGATTGTCGGTTAGTTCAAGATTAAAGTAACTAATTAAGCAAATAAATGTTCGTGCTTTCCCATTATCATGTATCAATAAGCGCTGAATGAAAGGAGGTAACGACATCTTCAGCAAATATGAAAGCTCCAATGCTCCTCGTCAGGAAACGACCAATAAGAAATGTAGTAATCTGACGTACTTCAGTGATGCGTCTACACTCACGGCAGCTCTCTTGCGCCGTGGCTAGCCCTACAGTTTCCCCGATACATGTCTTGCCGCATTGGGAAGGGGATTTGGTAGACCACTGGCTTATTGAACCTAGCCACCTTATGTGGTGGGTAAAGTACACATTTGACACTGTGTCGCACAGAGATTCTCCTCACTTTTCTGAAAGTATTTCCGATAAACGGAATGCCCGGCAGTGATTTTTGTTTTTCTACCTATTTCTGCTCCTGTGTGCGTACAACCTGCCTAAGCCCAAGGCCTTATCTCCTTGCTGCTGAATCTTTTCCTTCGGAATGTTGTCTCCATGTGCTTCGAGTCATTTGGAAAGCTCTCTTGGAAGCAAGTGGATCGTGCCCTGTGATCAACTGTGCCTCAAACACCTTCACGCTGGACGGTGTAGTGAGTACTGGAGAAGGTGTATGTAAGCTATCTGTACACAATGCGACCGAGCTTGACACTTGTTTTCCACTTCAATAGCATGTTCAGAAACCGTAGGATGCCATGTATGGTAACCTGTATTTTGGGATGAAGCGAGTTGTGGCCAAACGACGAACAAATCATCTACATAACGATAGAAACAGGTTGGTTTTAGTTGTCCTTGCACCAACGAACAAATTCGCCACAACTAGCGACGCGAAGCGGCGTTACTCGTCTGTTCATCAAAATATGAGCTGAATTCGTTCATGATGATGCAGTCACAAGATAATGGCTAATTAAGATCTATTAAACCACGATTTGTTTGATAAAAAGAGGAAGCAGATATTCCACAACGAACTGACATTCACGGTAGTGGGTGGAACAGCAGAGGTACCTACAGCACGCATAGCTAGGAGCGAACCTATGACGGTGCATCGTGATTGTGGGAGAAGTGGGAGAATACATGCTGGCCGCAGTTGGTGTATAGAACGCCGGTCCCTGGATGGAAGGGGGAGGAGGGGGGGGGGGATAAAATAACTGCGCCATCCCTCAAATGGTCGGTCCATCAGCGCATCTGATGATGGCAACCTGGTCACTTGACGAAATATTGTGCCCGTTGGACACCTACATCCAGCCGTTAACCCATGAATTATTTCGTCAGATGTATTTTTGAAGGATGCCAGGGCACACGGGTACTATCGAAGGTAAAATGTCAGGTGTAGCAGCCAATGTGGCGTGTTGCAGTAGTCAGACAGCTTAGTGTGCCATTCCTCTACATGCTGTTGCGTCGCCGTTGAGGTACAGAGTCATGTGTCGATGGTAAGAAGAGTGGCGGAAAGTGGCAGGCAGTCAGAGGCGTCTCGTAAAGTCAACTACTCGACCGTAGCATACCTCTTTCCAGCCACACAGGTGGGATGAGGTATTTCTCACTTCGCATAGGACACAGCCCTTTGATGTACGCATGATGCATGGCTTCCTTCTCGGATGAGGAACCATCCATCGTGTGGTGCTTGTGACATACAGATCACAGTGCACCATTTTATACTCAGACAAAAGCGCAGCAGTTCCTTTGCCGACTGATTTTACCTCTATTTTAACTGGCAATGATACTAATGTGGTACATATTTTAAAGTTTTGTGAAATGTACGAGTTGTTCCTTAAAACCGTTGGCAGAAGTTTGAAATATTTATCGGTGTGACTCTTTCACTACTGTTTTTTTGTAAATGGTCACCCAGCCACAGATTCCTGTCTGTCTGTTTTAGTTTTGCATTTGCCTTACTTGTGCTCTAATTGGCAGTCTTAGAATATCTCGCCATTTTATGGCTAACTTAACAGGATGTGGGCTAGCGTGAATGAGCATGTGAGATATTTGACTGAGCGCGTGAGAGTTTTGCAGAGAGTGAGTGCGGTTACACATCAGATTGATTCTTATTTCTTTCAGCACATTTTCGACGTTTTCACGACTTTCTTTAGTACTCATTTTCTATCTGGCTCCAATAACATCGCCATTGGACGCCCCCTAGACCACAATCAGATACACACACACACCGAGATCGTCAGTAATAGTCGCTGTGTACCCATAGAGAATCGTAACGGGATCGTTTAGCTGGCGAGAGAGCGTTACGGAGATGCTACATACTCCACTGGCACACGTTACGGAGAGATTTCCCATTGAAATTCGCTTATTGACCACGAAGAAAAATTCTAGAAATTACAGCCAATACAGAGTGTTAACGACAATCGTTCTTCCCATGCACTATTCACGAGTGGAACAGGATTGGAGGGATCAGATAAACGTACCGAAAGTACCCTCCACCAAGCACCATTAGGTCGCTTGCAGAGTATGATGTGGACATAGATGAAGCATTAACCACGTACAGGTAACCGTTTCTAGAAGGAATAAACTGTCATATTGAAAAGCTAGTTCACCTTCAATACTTTTTCAGTCGCCGCTAGTAATAGAATGAAAACTGGCTGTTATGACAGGAGCAAGATATTTAAGAACCCTTCCTCCTGCAATCCCTTGATTAAAGAGGCAATAGTAATTGACGTCCAACGCTGTGTAGTTAACAAATACACGTGCCAGCATTTGAGTCACGTCCCAAGATAAAGCAGTGTGTCCCTGTCCGAAGAGTACGATGTGTGACGGCTGTAGCATGGGCACTGGAGATCGAAATTCGTAGCCAGGTGGCGTCACCCCATCACATACACAGCCCACCGCTGCAGAGTAAAGGAGGTTAAGGCCATTGTTTATAGGACGCCGACAGGAGCAGAGCAGCAGTCATGAGAAACACGTCTGTTGGCGGAAATATTGTGGAGAACTTACGACGTGACCCTGGTAGACACCCGGCAATTCTACAACTTAGACACGCGCCGGGAAAACTTCAGATCGAGATTTATGGTTTTGCCTGACGCCTACCCATCGCCATCCATCCCACTGGAGGGCAACCACCTACAAAGAGCTATTCTGGCCCTCCAAATCCTTCTGCATCGTGTACAAGCATGACCGCCACTTCCTTCTAAACCAGCAATTTCACCATTTTTGAGCGTAGCCACAGCACCTAACACTAAACTTGCTGCCCCGTGCCGGCTGCTGTGGCCAAGCGGTTCTAAGCTCTTCAGTCCGGAACCGCGCGACTGCTACGGTCGTAGGTTCGAATCTTGCCTCGGGCATGGATGTGTGTGATGTTCTTAGGTTAGCTAGGTTTAAGTAGTTCTAAGTTCTAGGGGACTGATGACCTCAGAAGTTAAGTCCCATAGTGATCAGAGCCATTTGAACCATTTGTTGCCTCGTTAGTTACGTGTTCCATCCTATTACAGACTGCTGAATCTCTCCACTGACATTATGCCGGCCGAGTAATTACAAAAACGGGTTACGAAGATAAATTTAAATCAAGACTTCGGCACATAGTTTGGTGTAAAAGAACGTGGTCGCTTCTCCTCTGCTAGTTAGCAAAACAATGATTCGAACTGATGTTGATGTTTGGTATGTGAGGCGCTCAACTGTGCGGTCATCAGCGTCTGTACAAAGTCCCAATGTGTACACAGTTTGATGTTTTTCTCAATCCAATCCAGCCACCGTCACGAATGATGATGATGATGATATAAGGGGGAGATTCGAACTGATGTTGATGTTTGGTTTGTGGGACGCTCAACTGTGCAGTCATCAGCGACCATAGAAAGTCACAATGTTTACACAGTTCGATGTTTTTCTGAATCCGATCAAGCCACCGTCAAGAATGATGATGATGATGATATAAGGGGGTTAGTCTGTGTTGTTGCCCCGAACGATGATTACACGAATATTTTGTCAGAATTTGTAAGCGGTGGATCCTTGAGGTACGGCAATACGCGAACACGAGAAATAAGTTTAAACAGTTTCCTTAACAAAGGTGGATTGTAAAACACGCATGCTACGCGCACCCATCATGACTGTTCTGACATCTTGACACTGGCTAATTACAATCGTATCGAAAGGCTCCATGGTGAGCTAAGAAAAGAGACACATTCGCGCCCGAGGCCGCGCTACTTAATGCTGCCCGCTGCGGACGGAGGCCAGTCGCGTACTCTGCATCGCAGTGCGGTAGGACGCGCATCTACTGACCAAGCAAATTGTCAGCATTCCAGACAGGTCGGCTGGCGAGCACGTGTTAATGCACTGTACGGCTGCACGCAATCCGTAGACCCTTACAATGATAAAATTATGAGGACAACATAAACACCTAGTCCCCGGGCAGACAAAAATCCCAACCCAGCCGGAAATCGAACCCGGGACCCCGTGATCCAAACGCAAGCAACGCTAGCCACTTTTCGCTGTTGATGGTTGTGTTTGGTCGTTGTGGACATCACATGACATCCGCTCAAGTTCGCTTGTCGATCCTTCCACTGTCTTTTTTTTTTTTTTTTAATTATAGAGGCCAACCAGCTCTCTGACCGAACACGCTGAGCTACCGCAAGTCACTAGAGCACGAGCTGCGGACAGAATTCGAGCTGACTAACCGCGACACAGCACTACCGCTATATCAACGACCCCTGTACGGAGACGGGCTGGAAGGAAATAGAGCTTAATTTTGAGAACACAGTTGGTGACGCACAGAAGTGACAAGTGAAGTCGTACGACGTAATTTCACACGTAAGATCCCTGTCAGGAAGACGGATCATCCGCGCGCGTAGATGCGTGCTAGGTGTGTAGGGTCCTGTTAGCCGCGCCATCCCGCGGTAATTACAACCCGAGATGGATCACGCACCATTATCACCGCCGTTCAGACAATAGGCCCCCAAATTTAATTTGCGAATACTTCCCCAACTCGGGACGAGGCGCCGGCTAGCGCAGCGGCTCCTCCTGCAGGAGTTTCGCGGCTGCCAGCTCCTGCCAGCTTCCTCCTTCCTCCTCCGCCTTTTGTCAGGAACGTCGTTTACGGCTCGAGCAGTGCCGCATAAAGAGCCAAGTTGGAGCGGCCGCCGCGTTTACTCATCTGCCAGAGAGGCGCTCCCGCTGTAACTTTCTGTATAACTCCGCGTCAATTTCGTTCGCGGCGGCGTTTCAGCCGCTGGCGCGAGAGCCGTTTACGTTCAAACGGGGAGCAATAACGGACTGTCCGCGCGAAACGAAGCCAGGAAAACAGAGGCGGTAGTTAACGCGCACTTGCTCTCTTGCGGTGCACAAGTGCAATATTTCTTCAGCTCTTGTCTAGAGAGATTTCCATCTTTCTACTGCCACAACGGTAACAGCCACTTCATATATTACTTGAACTCCGTAAACGCGGGATGGAGTAGGAGAAGCAAAGCATGGAAGGGCGAACCCAGAATAGCTGCGCCAATTGTCGTTTGAAGGGTTACATTTATCTATCCACCACATAATACCACGAGTAAATAAATACAAAAAACACAAATAATTATGAGCTACAGGGTTACGCTAGTTAGTTGCTTACAGCAACAATCGGCTTTAACAAACGATTTCACCTCAACAACCCGCAAAACACATTGCCTTAATAAATATGAAACAGTAAATAAAATAAAAAAAAACTTCTTTCCTTATGAAACACCGGCCGCTGTGGCCGACCAGTTCTAGTCGCTTCAGTCCGAAACTGCGCTGTTGCTACGGTAGCAGGTTCGAATCCTGCCTTGGGCATGGGCATGGACGTGTGTGATGTCCTTAGGTTAGTTAGGTTTAAGTGGTTCTAAGGCTAGTCATGACCTCAGATGTTAATTCTCATTGTGCTTAGAGCCATTTGAACCATTTTGAACTTGTAAAACAGAAGCTGATCACAGGGCGACACGAAAGATACATTTAACACCATTTAAAAAAATCACTTAAGCCCTTCAAAGGATTTTCGGAAAACCAGTTACATTTTTTTAATCAACCTGCACACACAAGAGGGCAAACACACTGCCAAATTCAGTATAAAATCTACTGAAAATTTTATCAAGTACCAAAACAGCAAAACAATAAGGTTGCCCACGCGTGAGGCAAGTACAATCCCAGTTCAGGCTCAAACCGGTAACTGCGTTTAAATGATTTAGAAATAATCAGTTAAAATAATAGTCAAGAGAGTGCCTTGTGCTTAAGCAAGATTAGAAACGACTTACCTATTCGAAATTCATGAGATGAGCAATCACGTATGTTTCAAAGGATATGTACAACTTTTAGTTCAACTTAAATAAGGTTTCGTAAGGCAGATCATTAAGTAATATAGCCACTATTTAAAATAAAATTTGTCAGTAGCCATGACGTACCATTGCTCTAAGGCAATGCCGGACGTGCCTCAAAGGCGCCCGACAAACACCAATGCTGTCCACAACAGCAGAAACGCCGCGCGGGATTAGCCGAGCGGTCTTAGGCGCTGCAAAAAAATGGTTCAAATGGCTCTGAGCACTACGGGACTTAACAAATGTGGTCTTCAGTCCCCTAGAACTTAGAACTACTGAAACCTAACTAACCTAAGGACATCACACACATCCATGCCCGAGGCAGGATTCGAACCAGCGATCGTAGCGGTCACGCGGTTCCAGACTGAAGCGCCTAGAACCGCACGGCCACACCGGCCGGCTTAAGCGCTGCAATCATGGACTGTGCGGCTGGTCCCGGCGGAGGTTCGAATCCTCCCTCGGGCATGGGTGTGTGTGTTTGTCCTTAGGATAGTTTAGGTTAGGTAGTGTGTAAGCTTAGGGACTGATGACCTTAGCAGTTAAGTCCCATAAGATTTCACACACATTTGAACATTTTTGAACAGCAAAAAGCTCCCACGGCCAGCAGCCGCTAAAAAACTGGCTGTGAAGCTCAGAAGACTGAGTAGGGCTGTTAACAAACACCACATAGGTGAAGCATAGGACAAACAAACAAGTTAAGCAAATAGTGATGACAACCTTCTCGAGAGATGCTCAGCATAAGGCTTCTTATCACCATACCACAAAATTTCAAAAAATTATCTTTAACATAATTTACAAAATGTCAAGAATGTGTAGTAGTGGTGATATAATTCTCTTGAACCATTTAGCGGAATAAAATTTGACACAGGAGAACTTAATACATGCCCAGAGAATAAGATCCGACAGTAATCAAACGGCAAGTCAAGGAATAGTTATGTAAAGAAGATGACAATCTTATCTCTACGAGACGGTAATTAATTATTAAATCCTACAAAACAGTGCTTCCTTCCGTGGTATTTAACATGCAAATCTACAACACGGTTTTTATACATACATTAAATACAGGAACTTTCTGTTAAAGCAAACAAAATATAAAATAAAAGATTAAATGCTAAATCCTTAAAAACACTTCAGATCACAATTCACTATGCAAAATTTTTTCCACGGCTTATTGCCAAACCACTTCCCCAAAATACTACGGCACAAGAAATCCATCACTCGGGAAATCTACCACTAACGTTAACCACTCAATTTAGTCTTTCACACTGCATGTAAGCAACACCAATACACTACAATCAAGCTCTCAGTGATACACAGAAATTCCCAATACAGGTACAATTCTATATACATCCAAACCTTCGACTGATAAGAAATATAAATAATCTGAAGCAATAGAACCTTAGCTCAAATAATTACGCTCAAACAAATATTTCAGTAACCCGATAAGTAAGGCGATAGGGGTGAGCGTATCTGAGTGTCAGAAATACTGACGACGTGCCAGATATCTGATAAACGTGGAAATTTCCAGTGCGGTTGCTAGCACACAGTCCTGGAGAGCATGGAATATCAAAGCCGGACAAATCAGCAGGCGCCGACAGAAGGACGCCGTACTCACCTCAGTGTCTTAACTTCGACTTCACCAGTTACGCCAAGTCTCGACATAACAAAGCTGACACCCAACTGAGCCACTATGTCCGGAAATTGCCCCTGACGGCCTTTACTCTGTTGTTACTCGCTGCCTGCCTCTTACTGGCTAATTAACGCTGCTCTGCCAGAGATGGCTCTGACTATGGGACCTAACATCTGAGGGCATCAGTCCCCTACAACTTAGAACTACTTAAACCTAACTAACTTAAGGGCATCACACAAATCCATGCCCGAGGCAGGATTCGAACCGGCGACCGTAGCAGTCGCGCGATTCCAGACTGAAGCGCCTAGAACAGCTCGGCCACCACGGCCGGCCCGCCAGAGATAACCAGTGAGAAGCTACATTTGATTTGCGCTGCCAGTAGTAGCAGCGCCAGTGAATAATGCTTGGATGAAGGCACGCAAAATCGATTGCTAGCCCATCGCGGTTCATTACTCTTCTTGATTTCAAAATATAACGAGTTTATGAAGGGTTTAGTGGTTTCTAACTGGATAACAACACACACACACACACATACACACATACACACACACACACACACACACACACACACACACACACACATAGAAAATGAAAGTGCCGTACTATGAACATCCTTCCTTTCTCCAGTATTTCCATGCTTGTTGGAAATACGGGATGAAAATTATATAAACCTCAAACTATGGGAAGTTGCACGGGACACCGAAACAAATATCTTTCTTTGTGTGATGTTTTCCTGTGAGTATCAAACGTCCCCTTTTGAAAAATTATATACGTGACTGTGCTTAAACTGACACACAATATTTTTAGCGCAACACAATCTGACATTCAATAATCCCTACAAAAGAATGGCTCCGACTAACATTAACCTATACCTTTCACAAATCACCTACCTCACAAAAATCTTCGTTACTCGAACTACTGCAACACAGCGAGCGCCACTACTGCCAGCTAAATAAAAGATTCAAACTACGGAAGGCACTAACTACTGATAGGCATAGTTAGCAAATGAAAGATTTTAATAGAGAACAAACAATGTATTTACCTTAATAGTGTTGAAAAATCATAATATACATAGCAGTTCATGACATCTAGTCTTACAAATTTCAAAACTCCGCCATTTCTCTCCCCACATCCACCACTGCTGGCGGCTCACCTCCAACTGCACAACGCTACGCGCTGTTCACATCCAGCTGCCCAACACTACAATGGCAGACAACAATGCAAACTAGCCACAGACTGCACACAGCACAGCCAGTGATTTTCATACAGAGCGCTACGTAACGTTGCCAATAAGAAAACATAAACAGGCTACTTACAAGTGTAATTTAAACCGGTAGAGGAAGTTTTTTCTAGATGGAAATGAATTAAACTGATAAAGTCTGGGAGTTAAAATTCATGGTGAAACATTCAGCTGTCATTTATTTGGCGCCATTCGCTACTAGTTTCGGTCAATGATCAGTATCAAGCTTATCTGGCATAAATGGCTATTTATGCCAGCTAAGACTCATAATGGTCACTGACCGAAATTGGTAGCGCATGGTGCAAAATAAATGATACCTGAAGGTTTTACCATGAATTACGAATTTTAACAATTATTTGGAGGATAAATATCCCTACCTGCAAACATACATATACTCTGCGAGGTTGCATGGCACAATGAAAACACTTTTTCTGATATTGAAATGCCTGGGTTAGCAGGACAGAGCAGATTAGGTTGTGGAAAGGGCCAAAATAAGTTCCTGTCAGTTGTACTCAACATAACTTCATTTTTCCACACGCAATATTACAACAAGGATGCAAAACACCCAAAACCTTAATCGACCTCCTTTGATTAACTTTATATCGGCTGAAATCCAAGACACAAGGATTAAGCAAAACTGAATTACAATTTTCTTCTGGAGGTTTCACCTAACAATATTTTCTAAATCTTCAATCTAATCGACTGAAGGCCTTAGCAATTTAATTATTCTGGAACAAGGCTGGAGATCGCCCTATTAAGCAACAAGAGGAATTTCAATCAAAAGGCAGAAGGCCTTATCTTAAAACATTTCATGCAAATTGGGCTGAAGGCCACATTCAAAATCATAACAATCTTATGCCATATGGTCAAGAGAAGAATATTAATTTCAGAGATATTAAAAGTAGGCTGTAGACCGCTCACCAACAAATAATTTAACGGCTTCAGCCCTAGAGGAAAAGTTCAATTTTAAAGGGCAGAAGGCTGCATCTTAAAAAATTTCATATAAAATAAGGAATACCAATCTCATGCCTTAAGGACAAGACAAGGACATGAATTTAAGACATATTAATACTCGGCTGAAAGCCACACATCAACCAAATATCTAAACCCCAAACAGGGAAACTAACACATAACACGCAAGGAACGTCGCTCAGAAGTTTCCAAGGGTAGGCCTGAGATTGTAACACTAACGCCCATTTAGGTGAGATACGCAGCCTGTCCAACAACTCCTTAATCTGGAGGCAACCGACCAATCAACCAAATCAGTTCCGCTCCACGCAATCAGCCAAACGACCACAAGATTTCAATACAACGACACACAGACTATTGGCGCACACAATGACCAACAACACCTCAGCTGTCGAACTACACGCCGCGCTGGACAGCACAATATGATGAGGAAAAACACTGCCTAAAATTACATCAACGGCCAGGGCAGGTAACCGGAACGTCAACAGCCAGAAGGCAGAAGATACCGCTGGTGAATTCCAATAAAAGGGAATAAATTAAGTTAAGTTAAACTCCACAGGAATACGGCTGGAATCTTAGCCGACTTGGATTCACACACTTTGTTGCTCACGGGAATGTCCCAAAGGCGACAACCAGGATCAAACGAAGAAATGTATACAGCTGAGGCTCGATAATAAGTTAAGTGAGGACTCAACTTTCATGTCGAAGATCGGTGGGTGACGAACTTCGTAGCGCTCATAAGCAGCATCCCACACTCCAACTTCTCGTGCACGCCGCCAGCGGTTCCAGCCTGACCCCACACGACAGGGCTTGCTTGCTACTCCATGCCAACTGACCGACTAGACTGCTGGTCCGTCCTCGACTGCTGCTCCGTCTCGGCTGCACTACTGGCGCCTCTCAACTCACCGTCTACCCGACACACGACGACCCTGAAATACTATCGGTCACTGCAGGGATGGTACGACAGGGCAATTATCGATATGTACTGCTGGTGCCACTCATGGGCAAGTAAGGCAGGACGTTAGTGACGCCAGTAAATGGAATAAGAAAACGAGGTGGCACTACCGTATCTACATCTACATCTCCATTTATACTCCGCAAGCCACCCAACGGTGTGTGGCGGAGGGCACTTTGCGTGCCACTGTCATTACCTCCCTTTCCTGTTCCAGTCGCGTGTGGTTCGCGGGAAGAACGACTGTCTGAAAGCCTCCGTGCGCGCTCTAATCTCTCTAATTTTACATTCGTGATCTCCTCGGGAGGTATAAGTAGGGGGAAGCAATATATTCGATACCTCATCCAGAAACGCACCCTCTCGAAACCTGGCGAGCAAGCTACACCGCGATGCAGAGCGCCTCTCTTGCAGAGTTTGCCACTTGAGTTTATTAAACATCTCCGTAACGCTATCACGGTTACCAAATAACCCTGTGACGAAACGCGCCGCTCTTCTTTGGATCTTCTCTATCTCCTCCGTCAAACCGATCTGGTACGGATCCCACACTGATGAGCAATACTCAAGTATAGGTCGAACGAGTGTTTTGGAAGCCACCTCCTTTGTTGATGGACTACATTTTCTAAGCACTCTCCCAATGAATCTCCGCCGGCCGCGGTGGTCTAGCGGTTCTGGCGCTGCAGTCCGGAACCGCGGGACTGCTACGGTCGCAGGTTCGAATCCTGCCTCGGGCATGGGTGTGTGTGATGTCCTTAGGTTAGTTAGGTTTAAGTAGTTCTAAGTTCTAGGGGACTTATGACCTAAGATGTTGAGTCCCATAGTGCTCAGAGCCATTTTTTGAACCAATGAATCTCAACCTGGTACCCGCCTTACCAACAATTAATTCTATATGATCATTCCACTTCAAATCGTTTCGCACGCATACTCCCAGATATTTTACAGAAGTAACTGCTACCAGTGTTTGTTCCGCTATCATATAATCATACAATAAAGGATCCTCCTTTCTATGTATTCGCAATACATTACATTTGTCTGTGTTAAGGGACAGTTGCCACTCCCTGCACCTAGTGCCTATCCGCTGCAGATCTTCCTGCATTTCGCTACAATTTTCTAATGCTGCAACTTCTCTGTATACTATAGCATCATCCGCGAAAAGCCGCATGGAACTTCCGACACTATCTACTAGGTCATTTATATATATTGTGAAAAGCAATGGTCCCATAACACTCCCCTGTGGCACGCCAGAGGTTACTTCAACGTCTGTAGACGTCTCTCCATTGATAACAACATGCTGTGTTCTGTTTGCTAAAAACTCTTCAATCCAGCCACACAGCTGGTCTGATATTCCGTAGGCTCTTACTTTGTTTATCAGGCGACAGTGCGGAACTGTATCGAACGCCTTCCGGAAGTCAAGAAAAATAGCATCTACCAGGGAGCCTGTATCTAATATTTTCTGGGTCTCATGAACAAATAAAGCGGATTGGGTCTCACACGATCGCTGTTTCCGGAATCCTTGTTGATTCCTACAGAGTAGATTCTGGGTTTCCAAATACGACATGATACGCGAGCAAAAAACATGTTCTAAAATTCTACAGCAGATCGACGTCAGAGATACAGGTCTATAGTTTTGCGCATCTGCTCGACGACCCTTCTTGAAGACTGGGACTACCTATGCTCTTTTCCAATCATTTGGAACCTTCCGTTCCTCTAGAGACTTGCGGTACACGGCTGTTAGAAGGGGGCAAGTTCTTTCGCGTACTCTGTGTAGAACCGAATTTGTATCCCGTCAGGTCCAGTGGACTTTCCTCTATTGAGTGATTCCAGTTGCTTTTCTATTCCTTGGACACTTATTTCGATGTCAGCCATTTTTTCGTTTGTGCGAGGATTTAGAGAAGGAACTGCAGTGCGGTCTTCCTCTGTGAAATAGCTTTGGAAAAAGGTGTTTAGTATTTCAGCTTTACGCGTGACATCCTCTGTTTCAATGCCATCATCATCCCGGAGTGTCTGGATATGCTGTTTCGAGCCACTTACTGATTTAACGTAAGACCAGAACTTCTTAGGATTTTCTGTCAAGTCGGTACATAGAATTTTACTTTCGAATTCACTGAACGCTTCACGCATAGCCCTCCTTACGCTAACTTTGACATCGTTTAGCTTCTGTTTGTCTGAGAGGTAATAGAGGTAATAGAAGATGACAAAAAATTAATGGGATGAACATGAGCCATGCTCGGCTCAGGTAAATGAAGTAATTGTATTTTGTTATTACTGTCTCTTTTTATGAGCAGGGTACCCCCCGTATGATGATGCTAGCTCGCGCGCTGCAGTTCACACCACAAACTACTGGAATTTACGGAGCCTTATACTGGCCAAGCTGCTTTTTTTTTTTTTTTCCTCCTATAGAGCAAGTCTGTGATCCAACGGGATGATGTGCATTTTCACGCATTCCTATGGCCAGCGATCTTCGTGTGAACTGACACGAACAGTTTCTCGGAAATGACAAGAAACCCCTCAACCTGTCACTAGGTTGCTATTTGCTTCACACCACAATCAAAACAGTAGTTTATTCGTGAATGTCGGTGTCACACCTCGTACTGATGTTGGTGCAGGGATGTCTAACCTCATAACACGAACTGTAAGTACCCTCGAATTATTGTTGATACGTATTAGTCGATTTACGAGTAGATGCTGTCTCTCTGTGATAACTGTGATCATTATGTTTGTCAACAGCTGGGCGCCACCTATAAAAGCGATAAAAAATACGACGACATGGATCCCGACGAATGCCCAGTTACATAACCGAGACGGTTGCTATAACAAAGCGCCAACTGAACGATACAATCGAACCAACGTGTTAGTTTCCAGCAGTTCTCCGTAGTAATACTGCTGCCTCGTCTGCATGTGGAATGGAAGTTTAATCATCTAATATTCGTTATGTGCTGAACAGCTCCATAAACGTCTTCACGGAGTGTCAATTCCTGTCACTGAATAGCACACCTGTGTCTAGGGTAGCCGGCACCCGATCAGGAGTTCGGTCAGAGGGTTAGCTGCCCTCTGTAATAAAAAAAAACTGAGTTAATGGATCAACGATGAATTTGAACAAGCGTCATAGAACGTCCCTCCCGAACAAATACAACGAACAATAACGAGCAAAATGAGGTCAGAAAACAAAGGTAGTGTCTTTTATTAGTAACCAAAATCTCCTCGGTCTCGAGTTTGAAACCGGAAACCGCTTTAATTTGATTAATAATCATCATTGGCCGCCAAACACTTTCGGCATAAGAAGTCATTCTCATTCTGCCAACGGCCTGTCAAAGAGGGTGCAGGACTGGACAGAGGTTCAGGGCACTCTCTTGTCCTAGGGGTGGGAAACTGCCCCTAAAGGCGGAAGAATCAGCAATGATCAACGGCGTGAGGATGCAGAAGGCAATGGAAACCACTACTTTAAAGACACATAACATGTACCCACAGAACATGTGGTCTGCAACTGAAAAAGTGTTATGATGATATCTCCATTGGCAAAAGATTCCAGGATAGTCCCCCATTCGGATGTCCCCCATTCGGATGTCCGGGAGCGGACTGCCAAGGGGGAGGTGACCATAGAAAAAAAGAAAAAAGGTCAGTTGCTGGAACGGCGTAGGGAAGCTAGAAAATCTGGAAAGGGGAATGCAAAGGCTCAGTCTAGATATAGTGGGGGTCAGTGAAGTGAAATGGAAAGAAGACAAGGATTTCTGGTCAAATGAGTATAATAAGGTAATATTAACAGCAGCGGAAAATGGTATAACGGGGTTAGGATTCGTTATGAATAGGAAGATAGGGCAGACCTGCTAAGGAGACTGCCTACAGTACGCTTGTCCGTCCTCTTTTAGAATACTGCTGAGCGGTGTGGGATCCTTACGAGGTATGACTGACGGAGTACATCGAAAAAGTTCAAAGAAGGGCTACACGTTTTGTATTATCGCGAAATATGGGAGAGAGTGTCACTGAAATTATACAGGATTTAGGCTGAACAACATTAAAAGAAGGGCGTTTTCCGTTGTGAATCACCAACTTTCTCCTCCGAATGCGAAAATATTTTGTTGACGTTGACCTACATGGGGAGAAACGATCACCACGATAAAATAAGGGAAATCAGAGCTCGTACGGAAAGATATAGTTGTTCGTTCTTTCCGCATGCTATACGAGATTGGAATAATAGAGAATTGTGAAGGTAGTTCGATGAACCCACTGCCAGACACCTAAATGTGATTTTCTATCCATGTAGATGTAGATGTAGATGTACACAACAATAGTTCAGGTATGGATGTCGACGTTGCACGCTGAAAACGTAGAGATAGGGAAAGTATACGAAGATACTGAAAGGGTAATAAAGTGCATAAAGAGAGATGAAAATCTAATAGTCATGAGGGACTGTAATCCAGTTATAGGGGTAGGAGCAGAAGAAGAAGTTCAAGAGAATATGGGCTTGGGACAAGGAACGAGAGAGGTGAAAGACTACTCGTAATTAATTTCTGTAATAAATTTCAGCTAGGAACAGTGAATACACTGTTCAAGAATAACAACAGGGGGGTATACCCGGGAAAAGGCCGGATCATACGGGAAGATTTCAGTTAGATATTACAAAATGGTCAGGCGGAGATTCCGAAATAAGATACCCAGGAGCAGATATAGACTCAGACACTAAGTAGTAGTGATGAAGAGTAGGCTGAAGCTTAAGAGATTTGTCAGGAAGAATCAATGAGGAAAGAGGAGGGATAAGGAATTACTGAGGAACGACGAGATACGTTGGAAGTTACGTGCGGTTGAAGGGAAATGGACATCTCTAAAAGGGGCAATCATAGATGCTGGAAAGAAAAACATTGGTACAAAGAGGGTAACTGCGAAGGAACCATGAGTAACAGAAGAAATACTTCAGCTGCTCAATGAAAGAAGGAAGTAGAATAATATTCAGGGAAATTCAGGAATACAGAAATACAAGTCGCTGAAGTACGAAATAAATAGGAAATGCAGGAAAGCTAAGACGAAATTGCTGTGTGAAAAATGTGAATAAATCGAAAAAGAAATGATTATCGGAAGGACTGACTCAGCATATAGGAAACTCAGAACAACATTCGGTGAAATTAAAAGCAAGGATGGCAACATTAAGAGTGCAAGGGGATTTCCACTCTTAAAAGCAGAGGAGTGAGCGAATAGGTGAAAGAGAATACTGAAAGACTCTATGAGGGGGAAGATTTATCTGATGTGATAGAAGAGGAGCAAGAGTCAATTCAGACGAGATAGGAGATCCAGTATTAGAATCAATGTTTAAGAAAGCTTTGAAGGACTTAAATCAATTAAGGCACAATGGATACATAACATTCCGTCAGAATTTCTTAAGTCGTCGGGGAAGTGGGAGAAAAACGACTATTGACGTTGGTGTCCAGAATCTGTGAGTCTGTCTACATATCATCCGACTTCCAGAAAAATATTACCCACACGATTCCGAAGACTGCAAAGAGTTGACAATTGCGAGAATTATGGCACAATCAGCTTATCGGCTCATGCATCCAAGTCGCTCAGAAGAATAATATACAGAACAATGGAAAATAGAATTTAGGATGTGTTAGACGTCGATCATTTTGCCTTTAGTAAAGGTAAGGGCAGCAGAGAGGCAATTCCGAAGTTGCGGTTGATAATGGATGCACGACTAAAGAAAAATCTAGACACGTTCATAGGATTTGTCAAGCTGGAAAAAACATTCGACATTATAAAATGAGAAAAGTAGGGATAAGCTATAGGGAGAGATGGGTAATATGCAATATGTGCAACAGCCAGGAGGGAATAATAAGTGTGGACTACCGAGAAGGAAGTGCTCGAACTAAAAAAGGTGTAAGAGAGGGATGTAGTGTTTCACCCCTAATGTTCAATATGCACATCTAAGAAGCAAAGATTGGAATAAAAGAAAGTTTCAGGAATGGGATTCAAGGTGGAAGAATATCAATGATACTGTTCGCTGATGACATTGCTATCCTGAGGGCAAGTGAAGAAGAATTACAGGATCTGTTGAATGGAGTGAACAGTCTGATGATTGCAGAATAAGGATTGAGAGTATATCGAAGAAAGACGAAAGTAATGAGAAGTAGGAGAAATGACAACAGCGAGAAACATAACATCAGAATTGATGGTCACGAAGTATGTGAACTACATTCACTCTGTTTCCCAGGCACAAAAATAACCAAAGACAAAAGGTGCAAGGAGGACATCAAAAGCAGACTAGCACTGGCAAAAAGTGCATCCCTGTCCAGGAGAAGTGTACTAGTATCAAACATAGGCCTTAATTTGAGGAAGAAATTTCCGAGAATGTTGTGTGGAGCGCAGCATTGTATGGTAGCGATACATAGAGTGTGGGAAAACCGAGACACAAGAGAATCAAAGCATTTGAGATGTGGTGCTACACACTAATGCTGAAAATTAGGTGGAGTGATAAGGTAAGCAATGAAGAAACAATATGTGGAAAACACTGATAAAGAGAAGGAACAGGATGATAGGACATCTGTTAAGACATTAGGGAATGACTTCCATGGTACAGAGGGAGCTGTAGGTGGCGGGGGCAAGAATTGTAGAGGAAGACATAGATTTGAGTACATTAAGACATGGGCTTCGTATGAGGTAACCATTCAGAAACTGAAGATTTGTGAATGAACGATAGTGAGATGTGCAGTGTGTCACAAAACGATACCGACAAACGAAGGAGGGTTGTAGAGGGCATCTTGGGGAACAAAATGAATCCGTGCCTGGAAACGCATTCAGCGACGCTACAGAGCGTTGAAGTTACAGGTGTCGGCTCTGACACTAGGCCACTCCTTCCGTAGCACTACGTTACTTAGTACATCTCGCAATAGCCCTTTGTTGTAATTGAGTCTCAGAGTCGCCAGTGGAGAAGATTGAGCTAGCTGCTGTGTAGATATGCCTTGTCTTTTCTGAACAGCCTGCTCTGTTGGCTCGGTGGATGATGGTTTTGAATACAGCAGTATGTTTTTCTCCCGGAATTCTCTAAAATCACCACTGTTTTTCGGTATACACGATGTAACAGAAAGATACCGACAGTGTCTAAATGGTGCTGTCTACACAGTAGCTTTCGCTGTCTACTCCGCTGGCGTTAGCGGCAGTCAATAGTGTTAACAGAGTAACCTCAGTGTTTCCGAGAATTCGGCGGTTTCATTTAATTTAAAGGAAAGGAAACATGAATGCAAAGCAAAGAGAAGGAAACGTGAGAGCATACACCGTGACAAATAACAGAATACAACTTTCGAGGAGTGAACATTACTATTTATTCATTGGTAAAATAAATTAAATAAAATTAGAGAAGATGTTCGAAATGCCTGCCTCCAGTATTGCAGCATACCTGACATCTGGATATCATTGACTGATTCGCTCATTTAAAGATACCGGGCATCTAAATCTACATGGATACTCTGCAAATCAAAGTGCCTGGCAGAGGGTTCATCGAAAAATGAGCACCTGTATCTCTCCGTGCGACCTCTGTATTTGCCTTACTTTATCGTGATGATCGTTTCTCCTTACGTAGGTCAGCGTGAATAAAATATTTCCGCATCCGGAGGGGGAAGCTGGTGATTGAAATTTCTTGAGAAGACTCCGCCGCAACGAAAAACACCTTTCTTCTAATGATGTCCAGCCCAAATCCTGCATCATGTCAGTGACACTCATTCCCCTATTTCTCGATAACACCGGCCGGAGTGGCCGAGCGGTTCTAGGCGCTAAAGTCTGGAACCGCGCGACCGCTACGGTCGCAGGTTCTAATCCTGCCTCGGGGATGGATGTGTGTGATGTCCTTGGGTTCGTTCTTAGTTGTAGGGGACTGGTGACCTCAGAAGTTAAGTCCCATACTGCTCAGAGCCATGAAGCCACAAGAGGACGTTCAGCTGGTTGAGGTCACGTGGTCGGGTCGGCCAAGTTACAGGGCCATCCAACGAAGTCCAAGCATCTGTCCGATCCGTATTCTGGAATGTAGAGAGTAGAGTGTGCGTAGCATCCCCTCCAGTAATTCCTGCAGCAGTCCTATCGCCTGTGAGTAGAGGAGGAAGCATGTAGGGGCCAATCAAATAATCGTGTACCATACCACTCCATAAATTTACGTGGAACTGTTCTTGGTACCTTGTTCATGGATGGCGTGGGTTTTTCTTCCGCCAAAACATGACGACCGTGAGCTACAGCCCCTCGAATTTTGCCGGTATCTTTTGTAGCATCCTGTGTAGAAATTACTAGCAGAGAAGGAATATAAACAATCAACACAAGAAGCAGGCTCATGCAGAAAACCTTACAACTGGAACGAAACTAAGATCGAGATTAGTAGGACATGAATGTAAGCGACTCGATACCAGACACACCTATTATTTAATAAATATCATTCGTCAAAGCGTATCGCTGAAATTATACGGCATATGGAAAATAGGTACTGAATTACAAAGGGGTGTTGTTGTCAAATAATTTATTTGAAAAATCTAAGGTCGACTTCGGCGTGTTTCAAAATGAGAAGGCAGTTCATCAACAAGGGGAATAAGATGAAAACTATATTCACCAGGAACAAGAAAAGAAAATGAGATGACAAAATCAAGGTATACTATTCCACTGCACCTCGAGCAACCATCCGCTTTCGAAATGAAAGGCCTCGTGGCAGGCTGGCATTTTGGGTCGCAGTAAGAAGGCAACAGGCATTAAAGCGGGGCGCGGTGTGGTGTTTTTTAATGAGCGCGCGTCCAGTGAAAAGGCGAGAGCTGCCGGGGTGAAATATTGCACGCTGTCGCAGAATAAAGTGCCGGCGGCGAGTCTGGGTTCAGTGGGCTGTGGGGGCGAGTGAGCCGTAGGGTGCCGGGGGTGGAGGTGGGGGCGGGGTGGAGGCGGGGGCGGCCGCTCCAGCCGGCCGACCACCTAGTCCAGGCTCCAGTGCCTCCGGGCTGCGCAGGAGAGCTTAGTCCCGCCGTCCTACTTAACGGCGCACAAAAAGCGACCATCTGATTATACAGCTGGAAATTCGCGGACTACTGTTGCAGCCGGTGGACAGCCCCCTCTGGAGGTGGAGTTTCAGTTCCTGGATTTATCTAGAAGAGCGAATATCATTTCTTCTTTTCAAAATATTTTTCTCTGCATGATGTTGGAAGATTTATCAGCTAATCAGCTCGTACAGCAAACAAATATTGAACGATACTTACTTGTCGATTGCATGCATATGTAACTACATTACTGGCCACTAAAATTGCAACACCACGAAGATGACGTGCTACAGACGCGAATTTTAACCGACAGGAAGAAGATGCTGTGATATGCAAATGATTAGCGTTTCAGAGCATTCACACAAGGCTGGTGCCGGTGGCGACACCTACAGCGTGCTGACATGAGGAAAGTTTCCAACCGATTTCTCATACACAGACAGCAATTGACCGGCGTTGCCTGGTGAAACGTTGTTGTGATGCCTCATGTAAGGAGGAGAAATGCGTACCATCACGTTTCCGACTTTGATAAAGGTCGGATTGTAGCCTATCGCGATTGCGGTTTATCGTATCGCGACATTTCTGCTCGCGTTGGTCGAGATCCAATGACTGTTAGCAGAATATGGAATCGGTGGGTAAAGGAAGGTAATACGGAACGCCGTGCTGGATCCCAACGGCATCGTATCACTAGCTGTCGAGATGACAGGCATCTTATCCGCATGGCTGTAACGGATCCTGCAGACACGTCTTGATCCCTGAGTCAGCAGATGGGGACGTTTGCAAGACAACAACCATCTGCACGAACAGTTCGACGACGTTTGCAGCATCATGGTCTATCAGCTCGGAGACCATGGCTGCGGTTACCCTTCACGCTGCCACACAGACAGGAGCCCCTGCGATGATTTAGTCAACGACGGACTTGGGTGCACGAATGGCAAAACGTCCTTTTTTCGGATGAATCGAGGCCCTGTTAACAGCATCATGATGGTCGCATCCGTGTTGGGCGACATCGCAGTGAACGCACATTGGAAGTGTGTATTCGTCACCGCCATAATGGTGTGTCACCCGGCGTGATCGTATGGGTTGCCATTGGTTACACGTCTTGGCCACCTCTTGTTCGGATTGACGGCACTTTGAACAGTGGACGCTACATTTGTGTTACGACCCGTGGCTCTACCCTTCATTCGATCCCTGCGAAACCCTACATTTCAGCGGGATAATCCACGACCGCATGTTGCAGGTCCTGTACGGCCCTTTCTGGAGACAGAAAATGTTCGACTGCTGCCCTGGCCAGCACTTTCTTCAAATCTCTCACCAACTGAAAACGTCCGGTCAATGGTGGCCGAGCAACTCGCTCGTACCAATACGTAAGTCACTAGTCTTGATGAACTGTGGTATCGTGTTGAAGCTGCATGGGCAGCTCTACATGTACACGCCATCCCAGCTCTGTTTGACTCAATGCCCAGGCGTATCAAGGCAGTTATTACGGCCAGAGGTGGTTGTTCAGGGTACTGATTTCTCAGGATCTATGCACCCAAACTGCGTGAAAATGTAATCACATGTCAGTTCTAGTATAATATATTTGGTGTAGCAATTTTAATGGCCAGTAGTGTAACAAGCAGTATAACACGACACGATTCAATGATGATTCAATGCTGGTCATTATAAGAGCAACACCAGAAACTATAGCAAAAAAGCGACGTTTTACTTGTTTGCGTATACTTTATAAGTAGGATCAATGAAACATTAAATTTTTATGTGATCTGGTCGTAAAAACGGACTAAAACGGCTCTTACTTGGCTGATAGCGGATAAGAGATCCAGTTACGTGATTCTATGCTTCTTCAACAATACGCCAGCGTTTTCCAGTCAGAAGGATTGGCCGTTGGTGACATGGCTGGCTGCCGCCAATCCATGACCAGATTTTTCGGTGTGTGTTAGATGTGGAAAACGTACGGGCCAGTGCAACTCCTAAGCACCCTCTCTATCGAGGTAAGTACGCTAAACGTGGGGAAATATGAGGTTCACGTTACCTTGCTGAAAAATAAAATCACGCACTTTCCCGTTCTTAAATCTTCAAAGGCGATTTCTGAGCGTTGAACACGCTTCGTAATCTTTCATTATTCGTACGCGGTCCAGTTACAGTAAAGTGATGATAGCCTGTGGTCGATGTCAACTTTCAACTATCGCAGATGGCAGATATCAGTACTGACAGGTATATAAAGCGTGTCGGGGGACGCTCGTAGCAGTGCAGTTATATAACGGAGCGATTTATCTGACGTCCATAACGGCATGATCACTGGCTTTCAGGTCAAGGGTGGAAGCATTTTCAAAACTGTTGAACTGTTGGCGTGCTACCCTGGTTAAAATATACCGTGCATGAGAAAATGGCGCTAGTTAAAACCTACGCCGGGGCAACTTTGGTGCAACACAAGCCAAGATAACAGGGGCTAACGACAGCTGCAGAGATGAGTATGGCGGAGCAGACGTGCAACTGTTGAGCGACAGCCAACCCACATGAATCAAGTGGCTGCCAGCAGTGTCTCCTCAACGACCATTCAGCGATCGACGCTGCGTATCGACCCCTCAGCAGGCACCTTGTTCATGCACCGATGCTGAATAATGTTAATCGGTGATGAAGGCTGGAATTTTCACGCCTGTACCGCAAGTGGACGTCCACTGACCCGCGACAGGTGTCCTTTTCGGATGAATCACGTTTTATGCCTTATCAGACTGAAAGAAAATTCGCTGTAAAAATCGTCGGAAGCGTCCAGGTCCGAGAATGGAGCGTTATAGTCTGGGGAATGTTTTCGTAGTATTTCCTGTGTGATTTCGTCATTCTTGAAGGCAATGGATCAACATAAGTACGCATCCATCCTTGGGGCCAATGTCCACCCCTATACACAGTTGGTTTTCCATGGCACGATGTTATCAAGTACCAAGACAATGCAAAGTGTAGTGGCATTCGCAGCGTAAGTGCGTGGTTTCGAAGAGAAGCAAGATGATGTAAGTTCTCAGGACTCTACGATCGGTATCATTTTTAAGAAAATAATTTTGGGTACCGGGCCGCTTCGTTATACATTAAACAGCCAGAACATTATGATCCCCAACCTATTATCGATATAAACCCATCCAGGCAACAGCGGCGTTACCTGACGAAGAATGACCGCTAGACAGACACGCGCACGATATACAGGGTTATTACAAATGATTTCACAGCTCTACAATAACTTTATTATTTGAGATATTATCACAATGCTTTGCACACACATACAAAAACTCAAAAAGTTTTTTTAGGCATTCACAAATGTTCGATATGTGCCCCTTTAGTGATTCGGCAGACATCAAGCCGATAATCAAATTCCTCCCACACTCGGCGCAGCATGTCCCCATCAATGAGTTCGAAAGCATCGTTGATTTGACCTCGCAGTTCTGGCACGTTTCTTGGTAGAGGAGGTTTAAACACTGAATCTTTCACATAACCCCACAGAAAGATATCGCATGGGGTTAAGTCGGGAGAGCGTGGAGGCCATGACATGAATTGCTGATCATGATCTCCACCACGACCGATCCATCGGTTTTGCAATCTCCTGTTTAAGAAACGCCGAACATCATGATGGAAGCGCGGTGGAGCACCATCCTGTTGAAAGATGAAGTCGGCGCTGTCGGTCTCCAGCTGTGGCATGAGCCAATTTTCCTGCATGTCCAGATACACGTGTCCTGTAACGTTTTTTTCGCAGAAGAAAAAGGGGCTATAAACTTTAAACCGTGAGACTGCACAAAACACGTTAACTTTTGGTGAATTGCGAATTTGCTGCACGAATGCGTGAGGATTCTCTACCGCCCAGATTCGCACATTGTGTCTGTTCACTTCACCATTAAGAAAAATTGTTGCTTCATCACTGAAAACAAGTTTCACACTGAACGCATCCTCTTCCACGAGCTGTTGCAACCGCGCCGAAAATTCAAAGCGTTTGACTTTGTCATCGGGTGTCAGGGCTTGTAGCAATTGTAAACGGTAAGGCTTCTGCTTTAGCCCTTTCCGTAAGATTTTCCAAACCGTCGGCTGTGGTACGTTTAGCTCCCTGCTTGCTTTATTCGTCAACTTCCGCGGGCTACGCGTGAAACTTGCCCGCACGCGTTCAACCGTTTCTTCGCTCACTGCAGGCCGACCCGTTGATTTCCCCCTACAGAGGCATCCAGAAGCTTTAAACTGAGCATACCATCGCTGAATGGAGTTAGCAGTTGGTGGATCTTTGTTGAAATTAGTCCTGAAGTGTCGTTGCACTGTTATGACTGACTGATGTGAGTGCATTTCAAGCACGACATACGCTTTCTCGGCTCCTGTCGCCATTTTGTCTCACTGCGCTCTCGAGCGCTCTGGCGGCAGAAACCTGAAGTGCGGCTTCAGTCGAACAAAACTTTATGAGTTTTTCTACGTATCTGTAGTGTGTCGTGACCATATGTCAATGAATGGAGCTACAGTGAATTTATGAAATCGCTTCAATCATTTGTAATAGCCCTGTATATAGTATTAGTGAGCGCAGTTTCCGTGTATACAGGGTGTTACAAAAAGGTACGGCCAAACTTTCAGGAAACATTCCTCACACACAAATAAAGAAAAGATGTTATGTGGACATGTTTCCGGAAACGCTTAATTTCCATGTTAGAGTTCATTTTAGTTTCGTCAGTATGTACTGTACTTCCTCGATTCACCGCCAGTTGGCCCAATTGAAGGAAGGTAATGTTGCAGTCACGTCATCAACACACATTTTCTGTGAACGTTTGGGCAGGCATTGTTATTGATGTCTTGATTGGGTCCCATCTTCTTCCACCTACGCTCAATGGAGCACGTTATCATGATTTCGTACGGCATACTCTGCCTGTGCTGCTAGAAGATGTGCCTTTACAACTACGACACAACATGTGGTTCATGCACGATGGAGCTCCTGCACATTTCAGTCGAAGTGTTCGTACGCTTCTCAACAGCAGGTTCGGTGACCGATGGATTGGTAGAGGCGGATCAGTTCCATGGCCTCCACGCTCTCCTGCCCTCTACCCTCTTGACTTTCATTTATGGGGGCATTTGAAAGCTCTTGTCTACGCAACCACGGTACCAAATGTAAAGACTCTTCGTGCTCGTATCGTGGACGGCTGTGATACAATACGCCATTCTCCAGGGCTGCATCAGCGCATCATGGATTCCATGCGACGGAAGGTGGATGCATATATCCTCGCTAACGGAGGACATTTTGAACATTTCCTGTAACAAAGTGTTTGAAGTCACGCTGGTACGTTCTGTTGCTGTGTGTTTCTATTCCGTGATTAATGTGATTTGAAGAGAAGTAATAAAATGAGCTCTAACATGGAAAGTAAGCGTTTCCGGACACATGTCCACATAAGATATTTTCTTTCTTTTTGTGTGAGGAATGTTTCCTGAAAGTTTGGCTGTACCTTTTTGTAACACCATGTAGAATGGGGAAGGCGAGCGATCTATCTGAGCCGTGCGGTTAAAGGCGCTGCAGTCTGGAACCGCAAGACCGCTACGGTCGCAAGTTCGAATCCTGCCTCGGGCATGGATGTTTGTGATGTCCATAGGTTAGTTAGGTTTAACTAGTGCTAAGTTCTAGGGGACTAATGACCTCAGAAGTTGAGTCCCATAGTGCTCAGAGCCATTTGAACCATTTGATCTATCCGAGTCTGACCGAGGGCAGATTACAACGGCCTTGAGGCTCGACACCAGCATTTCGGATGTTCGAGGAGTGTTGTGGTGGTCTTCAATATGGGGCGAAACCAAGGTGAAATCACGTCCAGACGTCCTGGTGGTTGGCGGCCATCCTTCATTACAGATGACGGACTTGGGATTTTGGGCAGACTGGTTAAAGAAGACAGGCGGCCAACTGTGGCGGAACTAGTGTCAGACTTACATGCTGGACACAGTACTTGTGTGTCTGAACCCACTGTGCATCGAACACTCCTAACGATGGCCCTCCGCAACTGAAAACCCACGAATGTGCCAATGTTAACACCACGACATCGGCAACTACGACCGAAATGGACACGTGACTATCGCCACTGGACGTCGTCGCTGAAGCATAGTGTTGCACGGTGTGATAAATCTCGATATATTCTTCATCATACCGATGGGAAAGCGCGAATCAGTTTCAGGTGAACAGCTCCTTGGCACTTGTACTGCGGAACGCAGACAAATGGTTCAAATGGCTCTGAGCACTATGGGACCCAATATATGAGGTCATCAGTCTCCTAGAACTTACAACTACTTAAACCTAACATAAGGACATAAAACACACCCATGCCCGAGGCAGGATTCGAACCTGCTACGGTAGCGGTCGCGCGTTTCCAGACTGAACCATATTTCGCAATTTTATACAACCACTCGCTCACAGAAATATCCGTACCTAAAGACTGGAAAATTGCTCAAGTCACACCAATAACCATAAAAGGAAGTAGGAGTAATCCGCTGAATTACAGGCCTATGTTACTAACGTCGATTTGCAGTAGGGTACGCGAACATATACTGTATTCGAACATTGTGAAGTACCTCGAACAAAACGATTTATTGACTCATAGTCAGCACGGATTCAGTAAATATCGTTCTTGTGAAACACAACTAGCTCTTTATACTCATGAAGTAATAAGTTCTATCGACAGGGGATGTCAAATTGATTCAATATTTTTAGATTTCCAGAAGGCTTTCGACACCGTTCCTCACAAGCGTCTTCTAACAAACTGCGTGCCTATGGAGTATCGCCTCAGTTGTGCGACTGGATTCGTGATTTCCTGCCAGAAAGATCACAGTTCATAGTAATAGAAAGAAAGTCATCGAGTACAACAGAAGTAGTATCCGGCGTTCCCCAAGGAAATGTTATAGGCCTCCATTGTTCCTCATCTACACTACTGGACATTAAAATCGCTACACCAAGAAGAAATGCACATGATAAACGGGTATTCATTGGACAAATACATCATACTAGAACTGACATGTGATTACATTTTCACGCAATTTGGGTGCATAGATCCTGAGAAATCAGTACCAAGAACAACCACCTCTGGCCGTAATAACGGCCTTGATACGCCTGGGCATTGAGTCAAACAGAGTTTGGATGGCATGTACAGGTACACCTGCCAATGCAGCTTCAACACGATGCCACAGTTCATCAAGAGTAGTGACTGGCGTGTTGTGACGAGCCAGTTGCTCGGCCACCATTGACCAGACGTTTTCAATTGGTGAGAGATCTGGAGAATGTGCTGGCCAGGGCATCTGTCGAACATTTTCTGTATCCAGAAAGGCCCGTACAGGACCTGCAACATGCGGTCGTGCATTATCCTGCTGAAATGTAGTGTTTCGCAGGGACTGAATGAAGGGTAGAGCCACGGGTCGTAACACAAATGTAACGTCCGCTGTTCAAAGTGCCGTCAATTCGAACAAGAGGTGACCGGGACGTGTAACCAATGGCAACCCATACCATCACGCCGGGTGATAGGCCAGTATGTGGATGACGAATACACGCTTCCAATGTGCGATCACCGCGATATCGCCTATCACGGATGCGACCATCATGTTGCTGTAAACAGAACGTGGATTCATCCGAAAAGTGACGTTTTGCCATTCGTGCACCCAGGTTCGTCGTTGCGTACACCATCGCAGGCGCTCATGTCTATGATGCAGCGTCGGGGGTAACCGCAGCCATGGTCTCCGAGCTGCTGTTGCAAACGTCGTCGAACTGTTTGTGCAGATGGTTGTTGTCTCGCAAACGTCCACATGTGTTGACTCAGGGATCGAGACGTGGCTGCACGATCCGTTACAGGCATGCGGGTAAGATGCCTGTCATCTCTACAGCTAGTGATCCGAGGCCGTTGGGAAAAACCGTAATCGCGATAGGCTACAATCCGACATTTATCAAAGTCGTGGTGGTACGCATTTCTCCTCCTTACACGAGGCATCACAGCAAAGATACACCAGGCAACGCTGGCCAACTGCTGTTTGTGTATGAGAAATCTCTTGGAAACTTTCCTCATGTCAGAACGTTGTAGGTGTCGCCACCGGCGCCAGCCTTGTGTGAATGCTCTGAAAAGCTAATCATATGCATATCACCCCCCCCCCCCCATGAACCATGGACCTTGCCGTTGGTGGGGAGGCTTGCGTGCCTCAGCGATACAGATAGCCGTACCGTAGGTGCAACCACAACGGAGGGGTATCTGTTGAGAGGCCAGACAAACGTGTGGTTCCTGAAGAGAGGCAGCAGCCTTTTCAGTAGTTGCAAGGGCAACAGTCTGGATGATTGACTGATCTGGCCTTGTAACAATAACCAAAACGGCCTTGCTGTGCTGGTACTGCGAACGGCTGAAAGCTAGGGGAAACTACAGCCGTAATTTTTCCCGAGGGCATGCAGCTTTACTGTATGATTACATGATGATGGCGTCCTCTTGGGTAAAATATTCCGGAGGTAAAATAGTCCCCCATTCGGATCTCCGGGCGGGGACTACTCAAGAGGATGTCGTTATCAGGAGAAAGAAAACTGGCGTTCTACGGATCGAAGAGTGGAATGTCAGATCCCTTAATCGGGCAGGTATGTTAGAAAATTTAAAAAGAGAAATGGATAGGTTAAAGTTAGATATAGTGGGAATTAGTGAAGTTCGGTGGCAGGAGGAACAAGACTTCTGGTCAGGTGACTACAGGGTTATAAACACAAAATCAAATAGGGGTAATGCAGGAGTAGGTTTAATAATGAATAGGAAAATAGGAATGCGGGTAAGCTACTACAAACAGCATAGTGAACGCATTATTGT
Organism: Schistocerca serialis cubense; assembly: GCF_023864345.2. NCBI lineage: Eukaryota > Metazoa > Arthropoda > Insecta > Orthoptera > Acrididae > Schistocerca > Schistocerca serialis. The sequence goes on along the minus strand of NC_064639.1, from coordinate 1,144,959,583 downwards.
GGCCAAGATAGATACGAAGCCCACACTTACTACAGTAGTACAAGTTTATATGCCAACTAGCTCTGCAGATGACGAAGAAATTGAAGAAATGTATGATGAAATAAAAGAAATTATTCAGATTGTGAAGGGAGACGAAAATTTAATAGTCATGGGTGACTGGAATTCGAGTGTAGGAAAAGGGAGAGAAGGAAACATAGTAGGTGAATATCGATTGGGGCTAAGAAATGAAAGAGGAAGCCGCCTGGTAGAATTTTGCACAGAGCATAACATAATCATAACTAACACTTGGTTTAAGAATCATGAAAGAAGGTTGTATACATGGAAGAACCCTGGAGATACTAAAAGGTATCAGATAGATTATATAATGGTAAGACAGAGTTTTAGGAACCAGGTTTTAAATTGTAAGACATTTCCAGGGGCAGATGTGGACTCTGACCACAATCTATTGGTTATGACCTGTAGATTAAAACTGAAGAAACTGCAAAAAGGTGGGAATTTAAGGAGATGGGACCTGGATAAACTAAAAGAACCAGAGGTTGTAGAGAGTTTCAGGGAGAGCATAAGGGAGCAATTGACAGGAATTGGGGAAATAAATACAGTAGAAGAAGAATGGGTAGCTTTGAGGGATGAAGTAGTGAAGGCAGCAGAGGATCAAGTAGGTAAAAAGACGAGGGCTAGTAGAAATCCTTGGGTAACAGAAGAAATATTGAATTTAATTGATGAAAGTAGAAAATATAAAAATGCAGTAAGTGAAGCAGGCAAAAAGGAATACAAACATCTCAAAAATGAGATAGACAGGAAGTGCAAAATGGCTAAGCAGGGATGGCTAGCGGACAAATGTAAGGATGTAGAGGCTTGTCTCACTAGGGGTAAGATAGATACCGCCTACAGGAAAATTAAAGAGACCTTTGGAGATAAGAGAACGATTTGTATGAATATCAAGAGCTCAGATGGAAACCCAGTTCTAAGCAAAGAAGGGAAAGCAGAAAGGTGGAAAGAGTATATAGAGGGTCTATACAAGGGCGATGTACTTGAGGACAATATTATGGAAATGGAAGAGGATGTAGATGAAGATGAAATGGGAGATAAGATACTGCGTGAAGAGTTTGACAGAGCACTGAAAGACCTGAGTCGAAACAAGGCCCCCGGAGTAGACAATATTCCATTGGAACTACTGACGGCCGTGGGAGAGCCAGTCCTGACAAAACTCTGCCATCTGGTGAGCAAGATGTATGAAGCAGGCGAAATACCCTCAGACTTCAAGAAGAATATAATAATTCCAATTCCAAAGAAAGCAGGTGTTGACAGATGTGAAAATTACCGAACTATCAGTTTAATAAGTCACAGCTGCAAAATACTAACACGAATTCTTTACAGACGAATGGAAAAACTAGTAGAAGCCAACGTCGGGGAAGATCAGTTTGGTTTCCGTAGAAACACTGGAACACGTGGGGCAATACTGACCTTACGACTTATCTTAGAAGAAAGATTAAGGAAAGGCAAACCTACGTTTCTAGCATTTGTAGACTTAGAGAAAGTAGACTTAGAGAAAGCTTTTGACAATGTTGACTGGAATATTCTCTTTCAAATTCTAAAGGTGGCAGGGGCAAAATACAGGGAGCGAAAGGCTATTTACAATTTGTACAGAAACCAGATGGCAGTTATAAGAGTCGAGGTACATGAAAGGGAAGCAGTGGTTGGGAAGGGAGTAAGACAGGGGTGTAGCCTCTCCCCGATGTTGTTCGATCTGTAGATTGAGCAAGCAGTGAAGGAAACAAAAGAAAAATTCGGAGTAGGTATTAAAATTCATGGAGAAGAAATAAAAACTTTGAGGTTCGCCGATGACATTGTAATTCTGTCAGAGACAGCAAAGGACTTGGAAGAGCAGTTGAATGGAATGGACAGTGTCTTCAAAGGATGATATAAGATGAACATCAACAAAAGCAAAACAAGGATAATGGCATGTAGTCGAATTAAGTCGGGTGATGCTGAGGGAATTAGATTAGGAAATGAGGCACATAAAGTAGTAAAGGAGTTTTGTTATTTGGGAAGCAAAATAACTGATGATGGTCGAAGTAGAGAGGATATAAAATGTAGGCTGGCAATGGCAAGGAAAGCGTTTCTGAAGAAGAGAAATTTGTTAACATCCAGTATTGATTTAAGTGTCAGGAAGTCATTTCTGAAAGTATTCGTATGGAGTGTAGCCATGTATGGAAGTGAAACGTGGACGATAAACAGTTTAGACAAGAAGAGAATAGAAGCTTTCGAAATGTGGTGTTACAGAAGAATGCTGAAGATTAGATGGGTAGATCACATAACTAATGAGGAAGTATTGAATAGGATTGGGGAGAAGAGAAGTTTGTGGCACAACTTGACCAGAAGAAGGGATCGGTTGGTAGGACATGTTCTGAGGCATCAAGGGATCATCAACTTAGTATTGGAGGGCAGCGTGGAGGGTAAAAATCGTAGAGGGAGACCAAGAGATGAATACACTAAGCAGATTCAGAAGGATGTAGGTTGCAGTAGGTACTGGGAGATGAAAAAGCTTGCACAGGATAGAGTAGCATGGTGAGCTGCATCAAACCAGTCTCAGGACTGAAGACCACAACAACAACAACATGCATATCACAGCATCTTCTTTCTGTCGGTTAAATTTAGCGTCTGTAGCACGTCATCTTCATGGTGTAGCAATTTTAATGGCCAGTAGTGTATAAGAACCTAATCATTTTTGCACAAATTTCCTATGTGATCTGTCATCTGGCTAAGGCTAGCACTTGGCTTCACAATGCTTGTGACTTGGTACTCTGCGCCTATTTTACCGTGCACTCTGTGACCTATACTCCTCCCATGACTACAGCCAACCGGTGAGACTCTTTTCTTCCTACTCTCTTTCGGTCCCGACCAACACTGAATTCCTGTGGTAGAAATTAACTGCACCCTACTATGACCTACAGCAGCATGAGGCACTTCCCTTCCTACTACAGGTAACAAATCAAATTTATTCGAAACCGTTAGCTCCAACGTAAATGAAGCATAACTTTTCTCCTTTCTCCCATTTTTTGTTACCTTTACCCCTTTCCCAAATTCTTTTTCCCCATTTCACCTGTCCAAATTTCGCGTGATCTGATTCAACTTCAAGGGTACAGATCTTTGCCTCCTGCTCAGCGATACTCTTGTCTTTTTTGCAGAAACTACAGTCCCAAGTGAGAGCCTCGTTAAGTTCCCATTCAGTTCCCCACTTCAGTCACCCCAGTGAAATTTCAACCCATAGTCTACACATACCACTCCCCCTTTGGCTGTCCAGAGGCAACATCCACGCTTATTGTGCATTGCAACACAAATTCCACTCTTAAAAATAGAATTAAGTCACTGAACACACTTTGCACTACACGAATTTTCGCTACTTATGAGCAGCATAAATTAGGCCTATAGGTTAGAGCCTCAGGTGTATCATATAACGTAACATCTTATTTATTTCCGCTGACAATAAGAACTTAGCACTTACGCAACCGTATCCGTTAAATATCTTTATCACAACAGCAAGTAACTTTATTGTACGCAAAATACACGTGAAAAACTAACTAGTCCAAAAGATTCTAAATCAAATTAACAGAAATATCAACTTAACAGTGAACGTACACGTTCAAATTAAAATGTTGGAGAGAAAAACAGAACAAGTAGGCGCGATTCTCTAAGTTAATTGTGCCAAAACGCAAACAAATGTTTTACTAGAACGCGGACTTACGACCTTTTGCGTCTTCTGGGCTAATGCATAAAAGATAGCGCAAAAAGTCGGATGTCTCGTCTGACCTAAGATAAAAGTGTGCTTGAGTCACGTGACATATGTTCTGTACAGTAATATCTAGTTCAAAATATAATACACACAAAATCCACGCACAATGAAAACAATTCCTGAATCTAAGGTGTGTTTCGTTTGAATTTCTTGGCGATAGACTTGCGTTTGTGCTGAGCATTTAGATTGTCACGCTAAAGTGTCCAGCAGTAGTCCACCAACATTGCTGCATTCCATCGATCCTGGTACCGTGTCTCTATCATCGAAATCTTCTGGTAAACGTTCACCATGTTCGTCACTGAGTCAACCTAGATTTTCGTCCATATATGATTGGAGGATATGAATTTTGAAGGACCCGTTAACACTCGGCTGATTGTAAGCACTGATGCATGGGTAGGCTAAACATTGGTGTGTATTTTCAAGAATTGCACGTAGTTCGTTCCCAATCAACTCTCAATCTGACGATCAGTACTTTATACTGCTGGCACTTGCACATCTTCAATCTTAAAATATGCAAGATTCCAACCTAAGCTAGACCTTGGCCTACACCACAGATCAGCCTGCCATCACACCCGAGATTTCATGGCGGTGGGGGCGGGGGGGGGGGGGCGGATAATATTTTGGGGTAGAGGGCGGCTCAGACAAGGAGAGAATGGAATTTTCATTATTTACCAGCAGTGTATTTCACATTAATTTATCCCTTTCAAATGGCATAAATGACTTCAGTGACATACTGTTCCAGTACTCATTTTGCACAGTTATATTACTAGTTATGGCTCTTTTAAGGTTCTTCAACAGTTGTCTACGAGCCTCACGATTATGTTTCCTAGATGTGGATACATGCATAAAGCAGCTGGCAATCGAAATAGAAACTGCTGGAAAATCGAGAAGAATACTAAGCTTTTCTATAGTTACGAATTACTAACAATATAATTCACAGTGTGCAACAGCTTATATTTCTGGTAATGAAAGAAACTGAGTGGGGGAGTTTCACATTTATCAATATACGATATCACAAACTTAATTAAAAAACTTAGAAACTAACCTTTCTTCTGACGAAGACAGTCTAAAAACAGTGACGCAATTTTTCCTCTTCTGCGTTCAGTGATATTTTGAATTGTCACTATATCAAGTGGCTGTCACAGATACCTGTGTACATAATACAGCGATTAGAATCCGTAGTCAGAACACGAACTTTTACTGTATCGTGTGAGCAGTTTCACACTTGTTCCATTAGTACAAAATTAGAGCCGAGAGAAGAACATATGTAAAACATACTACTGACTGTTTTGTTGAGATGAAATTCTGTTTGTGGACAAGTGTAACTTTCGTGTACGGTGATAAATCGTCAAAACAGCAGAAGTAGCAGAAGTCGCAGAAGTAACAGAAGTCGCAGAAATTGCCGAAGTCGTAGATGACGCATAAACAACATTAGTAGAATGCGTAGGGATACACGTTGCGAATCCGTGAACTACGATTTTAAGCTACCGCAAATCGCAACTGAGAATCGCAGTTACCGAAAATAGCGTTCACAGAAATCACAGTTTCAGAAAGTCACAGTTTAGCCCATTTCTACTTTCCTTACTGGGCTCGCTTGTGAACGGTCATGCAGACCCGGACGCTGAGTGGATTAGGGAATAACAGGCAGAGTGCTCTCTTCCGGCTGACATATAAGCTAGAATTTATTATACCGTCAAAGGACCACGGATCTTACTACGTGACATACTTTTAGACCTGATGTGTGAACCTGTTCCTGAGAAAAACTGCGGTGATAATAGACTGATTGATGAACAGACAGATAATCTGATAACAAATGACAAAATAACTTCTTTCGTGTGATATATTTACAAATTAAAAATTTTCGGATATTTTTTTTTCCTTTACTTATACAGTGAAACATTGCTTCTTGCCAAATTTTGTCATTCACCACCAGCGGGAAGTACCCTATAGATTTTGATGTGTACGTTCGCCAGCATCAAAATATGTGGCATAAATGGCCATATCTGTTGACTGAATTGACTTAGAAGCTAACGTTTACTATATAGGGTGTTTCAAAATGAACATACTGGTTTTAAGGCGTTGTAGCAATTATTACGTTCAACTTGCAATAGTAAGTGATACACCAAATGAAAGAGCAACTCAAACAGTTTTGTTTGTTTACCTGTGCGCAATGGGAAGAGAACGGAATGAAAAGAGTGACTGAAAAGTGTGTTGAACGAGTGGGAGTCTTTCGCGCTTAGCTCCAAGAAATATCCCTGTGGAAAGTTTATGTGCCTTTCTTTTTCGGTGAATGAACTGTAATTGATGTTTCTTGTCTTGGTGTGCTAAAGCTATGGTCCGTGCCTCAATGGGAAGAAGCTGAACAACATATTTTTATTTTGGTGCATGATGGTGGGCCGCCTCACTGGCATGACTCAGTTCGCGACTGGTTAAACGACGTTGTATCCGACCGGTGGATTGGGCGCAAGGGGCCGTTTGACACAGCATTTTATGCGTGACCTCCACGTTCACACACGATCTGACGTGATTATGTGAATGTGCCTCCGATAACAGCTAATCTATGCGACTTTAGGAACAGTGCTATTGCAACAGTTACTCCTGACACATTGATCAAGGTTTCGGAACAACTCGCCTATCGAGTCGATGTGTGACCGGTGTTCACACTGAATAATTGTAAGAAAAACTGTTTGTGCTTTCCTTTCATTTGGTGTATTATTTATAATTGCAAGGTGAATGTAATACGTGCTACAAAGCCTTAAAACGCGTATATTCGTTTTGAAACACCCTGCACTGTCAAGGTACCACTGACTTCAGTATGTGACATAAATTTCAACTTGATACTTCAATCCGTTTCTCAGAAAAAAAGGGGTCTCAACAGATGAACGGACGGACAGGCAGCTTGACAGCAAATAAGAAAAAAAATTTTTTTTCGAGTCATATATTAACAGATTAACCATTTTCGGATTTTTTTGTTTGATTTCACTGCGAAACCTCAACAGGAGGTACTCCGCAATTTTTGATGAGTCAGTTTGCGGGACTCAAAATATCTGACATAAATGGCCGTATATTTTGACTGTATTGACTTAGAAACTTCACTTTTTACATCGTCAGGGCACCGTGGACCTTAATATGTTACATTAATTTCAACTTGATACATCTACCCCTTACTGAGAAAAATAGCTTTGAACACTGGGACAGACAGCAAACTGATCTCATTAGGGTTCCATTCTCAATGGTTGGTTCACGGAACCCTAAAAATATAAGTATTCATTTTCAGTCATGTGTTCCTTACATTAAAGATTACATTAGATCAGATTTACTTTTATTCCAATTGATCCGTAGTGAGCAGGTCCTCCAGGATGTAGAGTGCGACTGCCTCATTGTCTGTATACTTTTAACTGTAATGGTTTGGGCGACCATGCATTTCATGACATTTAATGGCAAGCAGAATTTTGTCACTGTTGTTGTCTCCTTGTATATTATTTGTCAGACTTTTCCACATAATTTGTTTGTGCGGTTATAATACGTGCGTTTCCGTCCATCAAGAATTCAAGACTTCGCCTCTTTTCGCTATGTTACATTTACTATGCGTGTCTGTTATATTCACCAAACAAGCAAGCAGCCTTTACAGCTTTAGAAATTAATTAGAACACTCGATCTTCCCCTTTTGTGGACACACTGCAATGTTTTGAATGCCGATCACTGAAAACGAAGAGCGAAGCTATATTGCTGGAGTACAGTTTCTATCATCTGCAGACTTATTCCACTGATGAGCTGACACGGAACTTTCTAAGTGAAATGTGATTTACACGTGGTTCAGTTGCGCGACTGGAGTGTATTGCAACATGCTGTCCACGTGGCTGACCCTCCGTTGAAAAGTAGTGATATGCTTGTCTGCTTGTAGTCTGTTGGCAAGATGATGCTCCTAGGTGCATGACAGCGAGACTCACGCCACTTGTGAAGGCCATCATTTGCTATAAGCGCACTTGTGACAAAGTATGGCGAGGATCATAAAGCAATTTGTCTACACGTTCGTTGTGCAAGATTGCATTTTATTTTCTATGGCAGGCGACGATTTACTACTTAATCATTTGCAGGATGATATATCACTATTATGTGTGATCTATTTCGTAGTACAAATCAAGGTGGCCGAAAAATGGGTTTACCACTCACTGCGTCTGAATACAACATTGTTTATAACCAATATTACATATGCATCTACCTGTCTTCAGTCATCTTCCGAGCGATGTCCCGTAATGGTTCAGTCAGTTGATTCCTCTCAGAAGAAGAGGTGTACTTTTCTCCTTCCGGTCTCTCTAATTCAGGTTCCCCGTTCGTTTTTCCCCGGGGCGGAAACGACTGATTCCTTCAAACTTTTCTCCCCACCTCCGCTAATGATCCGTCTCTATCTCCGTGTTAACAATGAACACAAACTTTCCGTTTTAACATGGCTTGTGTAACTTATACAATGTCAATATCTGTTCAGTCTCCTAATTATGCAGTACCCGAAACAGTTACTTCATTTCGACATCGAACCAAGCCATTTACTGCCAGCGAGAACGAAACACCGTTACGTACCGGCTCCTAAAACCTGCGGAGGCGCCCCATTGGTCAACACTGCCTAGTTTTATTGCAGTACGTTTCGTCCCTCGCTCACATTTGCTTCCACGACACAAATATTTACAATCATTAAAGCATTTTGATTCCCATTGAAACACTAACCGACTACCCTCGGCAGTTGGAAGTTTTTCTGCGTTACTAATGGCAATATTTTCCATACCGCTGCTGCTTCGTTGGGAATATTCTAGTCCATTAATAATTTAACAGGGGAAAATATATTGCATATCCCAAAGATACCTCATTTAAAGAGGATTCTCTTGCAAATCATTGTGTCTTCGACAGCCAGCCATTGTTGATACCCAAGTTCGTAACGTTTGGATGTCCCTACTATAAAAGTAATTTGGCAGTCGAAACGCCTCGCTCCTTCAATAAACACTTGTGCTATATTAATTAATTAATAGTTCTACACAGATTGGAATACTTCACACTGAACAGGAGAGACAAATTAAAAAAAGAAAGGAAAATGCTAGGAATATGATTTTGTTTGCGAAACAAGGAAATGATTGAATCATGAGTAAAAGTTATTATTTCGCCAGGAAAAGGTTGGAGATTACGGGCGAATTAGTAAAAAGACAGGCAAAATATTACGGTATATTAAGGATGAAAAGTAATAAATTAACCAAGGAAATTTTAATGTTTAAGTCATAAAAACGTCTTATATTAGTAGCAAGAGAGAAAATGGTATCTTGTAATAATTGACGTCATCATCCAGATGATGTTGGATCATTATTTTCATCTAACCTACCTACCTAGCAACGAAACCGGCTCCCCAACAGAAAGAATTCTGACGTAGTAGGCTACCAGCCAATGCACGAAAAATATTTGGGAAGAAAGGAAGAAACTTTACCATGGTCTTGGGCTCAGATGCTTCGGCATGCTTTGTAAAGTGACGTTACAGTTACGAGAAAAACAACAAAACAAAAACGTTAGATTTATTGAAAAGCATCAAGTTTTCCATAACTTAGCACTGTTCCAGTGACCATAGACATCTAATGCTGCAGGATATGTCTCCAGAAATACCATTAAATGGCAAAACGTGCAACACATATGCCGTTGTTATCCACTTTGCAGCATACAATGTGTCTATTGCAACATGTAACACTGCATACAACTCGTATGCATCACGAACTACCCATTCAGTACGAGAACCACGAACTACGTAGCCATGCAGTGTATGTACAGTACACGTATTAATTGGTAACCGTTAATCTTCGTTACGCAGATGCCTCATAAATTGAGCAACTAAATAGATCAGCAAACACTGTTAGAAGCAACTTTGCGGCCGCGTCTCAAGTTTCAGTGCGTCCAAACGTTCGAGCTGTTCATCTTCAGACACGATTTGTTGTCTCTCCTCTTAGCCATGATTAACTGGGATGTCATATCACAGTTTATTGAGCACAGGTTGGTGACTAGCTTCTGAAAATAACAGAACGTTGACGAAGTACAACACAAATTCAAGACTCGAATATTTCACCACTTTGAGAATACAACAAAAATAATAAAAAATATAGGTACTGCAGCCTCAGAACATTTATCCTGTATGGAATATTTCCTTTTTTAAATTCTAATTGCTCCGTGTGAAATTATCGAACATGTGGGTCACTGGCACACTGGATTTGTGTTCGGGATGTGGTTGTCGGCTTCTAAGATGGGAAATTACAAAATTTTTGCAACTAATTGCTTGAATGTAATACCAATTTTAATGTATGTTTGTTCCATTCTTGCATCTGTCTTATCATACCTCTTGTGTGTATACCATTGGAACCACTGAACAAGCACTAAGGGACGGTAGAATAAATCGAGACAGACAGAAGAAAGCACGTAAAGTGATCATTATTTCAAAATTAGTCGCCATAACTGTTAACACATTTATCCCACTGTGAAACAAGACGGTCAGTCCCTTCAAGGACAAATGTTTGGCGTTGCTTATGGAACTATGATTTCACCGAAGCATGCTCCTATTCGTCCGAAGTAAACCGACGACCACGAGTGTGTTTGACCACTGCTCCAGAAATACGCCAAACACACCGGGGGAGGTCGGGACTGCATGGAGGATGTGAAAGGCCTTCCCAGTAGAACTTCTGCACCTTAATCGAAATATCGTTGGCATCATGTGAACCCGAATCCGAACCATTTTAAGTTGTATAATAATAAAAACTTTTATTAAATTATTCACTAGTGTGAGAATAATTATATTGTTCGACATGAGTTACAGGAAGATAATTACGTACCGTGTTTTTATATTTGTTGTACAATTGTTACATGTTTTACTGTCATCTGATGTCCTGGCTAGCGCTTTCAAGATATTGGGGCTGACATTTCCACTGAGGGTCCTTTCATAAACCAGGTGCTCAAACAAGCGCTTTCCCATTTTCGTTTCAGTACCTTATTTCCTTTATTTCCTTTATATTTCACTCTACAGTTGCCTAACGATCCCTGTGAAACTCTCTGCAGCCTTTGGTTCTTTCAATTTACACACCTTCCACACCCTCCGTTTCCTACATTTTTGCAGTTTCTTCAGTTTCCGTCTGCAGTTAATAACCAAAAATTATCGTTGAAAGCCGCATCTGACCTGAAAATGTCCTACGGTTCGAAATCCATGTATAATCGCTTAGACAGTGGTTTTGACGAATAGTTGTAATCTTCAGATGTGCTCAATTCACAAAAATTTTCGTACAGGTAAAAAAATAGTTATGTACTTCATAATGTTATTTAACATTTCAGTGAATGTACATCACATGTCACATAATAATAGACTGAAATTGGTACGAGTTACATGTTTTACTGTCATCTGATGTCCTGGCTAGCGCTTTCAAGATATTGGGGCTGACATTTCCACTGAGGGTCCTTTCATAAACCTGCGTTATTATGTATGGATATGGAAGAGATGCGAGTAAGAGGGGAAGGTGGCAAAACATAGGCGAAGAGGGAGAATAACAATGTACTCTGAACAAAAAAAACATAAATATATGGAAGCAAGTAAAACTGGTACTGTAAAAACATTAGCAACAACGCAAATCGAAATTAAAATCTTTTAAAAAGTAGAATGAGAAATTAAACTACATATGCACAGGTCTACGACTGTAGTATCCTAAAACCACAAAAACGTTTAGACTTTACACGCCTAATTTAGTATTGAAAGCTAAGTTTCTAACATGTGTGTCGATAATTCTTTCTCTTCATTGTTATTTCATACTCCACGCCTCATAGTAGGGAAAGACGGGTGGGGGGGGGGGGGGGGGTTGTGACGCTGGATGCTGTGAGCGTTACAGTATTTTGCTCTTCAATCAAGAGCTCCTTAAAAATATAACACAGACAAGATAAAAACTTTAGAACTCATTTCATTTCTTATATTACAAATCAATGGACGGAGAGCTAAAGAATACAAACATGTAAATTTTAAAAACACATCGCAGGATGACGAAATTCGTCTTAGAAAAACACTGAAGCACTGCAGTTTCACTTAAAATCTCAAGGACTGCACTGAGGGAGAAGTATTTCTCGAGAAAGGAGTTGTTCCATAGGGTTGAGGGGTGTGGGTAGAAAAGCTAGGGGTCTGTTAGGTAGAAAACTATGGAGCTGATAGAAGGTGTTGGGATGGGTATTCGGAAGACAGAAGGTGATACAGACAGAGGGCGATGAGGAGTTTGGTGTGTTAGTAAGGTGATGTTAAGAAGAGAACAGAGATGGGGAGGGATACAGAGGAACAAGAAGAGAGCAGCCCTGATGTGGAGTGGGACAGGAGGGGAAGAGTTCAGACTAGTAGGAGGGATAAATATCGGTGCGGATCTCATTGTCTGGGAGGGGGAGTAGGTTGAAGTTTGCGTTGGGATAGAATGTGAAAAGCGTGTAGATATAGGGACAGTGGGTGTTCCTGTTTGTAAACCTTTCGGGCTATAAGGTCGTAGACAAAGAAACTCTTCTGTTCCTGGCGTTTCGTCCAGAAATGCGCTGGACATGTTCACATGCGTAGCTGCTCCGTTGAGTCTTGCCGACTGACGGGTCGGACGTCTGAGGAAAACATGTACGGCAGAAAAATGGGCGTCGCCGGAGTTACACGGGATAACCGGAGGTGATCCTTGTCAAAGAGAAAACTTAACTACCGATTGTATCTTGTCAAACATAACAGACGTTTAGCGACTCTGCAGAGGTACTGTCTATATCTCGCTAAGTTTCATGGTCGCTTCTTTCCTATTAAAATTGTCCCTGTGTTTGTGTGCTTCAGTGCCTTCTCTTCACAGCCGTGGATAATAGTTAGTCGTCGCAGACGAAATTTTTATTTCAGAAAACTACACTTCGTGACTTCCCGATTGAAAAGCATGCTCCGCTATAGTCTGTCTTTTTGTCTCTATATCTTAGTCGGCTGTGACTTCTGTGTTCCTTTAGCCTTGTATTATGCTTCTCTTGATTGTTCCAATGTAAATTTTACCACACGAACACGGAATTTATATTCGACACATGCCGACAGCGGACAGTCCGCAGTGCTTGACCTATCTTCTTTGTTGGTCTAAGAACGGATCTAACCCCGTGTTTCTGCAGAATCTTCCCGATCATATGTACATTTTTTTAACAAACGGAAGAGAAACTATATTCTTTCATCGTTATTTTTCATACTTATCCTTCGGCCTTCCGATATTTGGTTGTAGGATTCTGTTGACTTCTTTTCCCGAGTAGCCATTTTTCTCGAAATTCTGCTTTAGATGTCTTGTTTCCTGTTCCAGGCAGTGCGATGTGCAAATCGTTTTGGCGCTCTTAATGAAACCACTCTTTTGTTGTGGATGGTGATTACAGTTCTTAAGTAAATAAGTGTCTGTGTGTGCTACTTTTGGAAAAACCGTATTTTCCCAATTTCCATCGGTCAGCCTCATAACCAAAACATCCGAGGAAGTTATTTTATTGTCATTTTCTACTTCCATGGTGAACTGCATTTTTGGATTCATTTTATCTAGAAAGCCAAAGATGTCGTCCACAGCTTTTAATGCACGTGGCCAGAGCACAAATGTGTCATCCACAAACCGATGCAAGCGAGATGGTTGGTATCGCACATAAAATCCCGTGTACGTTGCAACATTATGAAGATGTATCGGTAGATTCAGTAAAATTTTCTAGTTGATCTTTACAGTCTTTTCAAACTGTTCACACAATATTTCGACAGATAAGATTTGGAGACACCGCGTAAGTTCTACAGACGAAAAATATGGGATGGATTTTGCAGCTTATCGAAAATTATCTTCAATGTTGACATACAATCAAACCTGCAACCACGCAATTCTCAATAAAACAGAAATTTTTCTAACAGACAAAATGTGTATTACATGTAAGCAAACCTCTGAGCACTGACATCAAGGAAATAAAGACCTTAATTTCAATTACGAACAAAAAGATGAAAATTACAAGTTGTGGAATGTTTTTAAACAATTAATTAAATCAACTTTTGGAACTTTGCGTCTCATCCGAAAACTTAGGAAACAGAGATACTGAAATGCTTCCCACTTTTTGTCAGTTCTATCCCAAACAGAAAATAGCTACACTGGAAATATGAATATTCGTCGTAATTTTGAATTAAAAAACATCATTGATTCTCAAAACTATTCACACCAAAACTACTTTTATCGTTTATAAATCCTGGTAGGGAACATAAAACAGATGTAATCTATTCGTAAAAAAACACAAAATTGCGAAACACCTGTTTGCAATCAGAGTGGAAAATACGCAGAGATTAAATGAAGTATACCACAGTCAACACAATATAAAAATCAAATTCCAATAAATAATTACCAATAGTTACTGTAAGCACTATTCTCAACTTGCAAGTTTCACATTTTCCTAGTTTTTGTAAGGATATGAACCTGTCTCAAAAGCTTGTGAACAAAAATCAGAATAACAACTCCAGCCTAAACCTGGACCGTTCTACGAAGTCCTTGACGTTTCGATGCAGACGAAGCACTTGATTGTCGAAGATGGTAGAAAGTGGACGTGTTTTGAGGGTGGCTCTAATAATTGCTGTCATCACTAATACTTGTGAAAATTGTAACCAACAGTGAAACTGTATCAGAATTTGGAAGTTAACCTACTCGCTCTACACAAGTCCAAATTCAAATGATTTAGGGTAGAAGACGAGCACTAGAGTCTGGTCATACCCAAAAAGGTATAAGGACAGGTGGGTGAAGTGACGTTAGAACGTTTGGTAAAGTTTATATTGGAACAACCAAGGAAAGCGTGAACACACAGCTTAAGGAAAGTATCTGCCGACAAGGAAAATAGACAAATCGGTTGTAGCAGGGCATGATCTTTAGTTAGGACGTCAGCAAGTGAAGTTTGTGAAACAACTTTGCCTACTACGACGAAACTTAGCGACATATGGTCAGTAGCTGTACTCAATCGCTAAACAGTTTTTTTTCTTTGAGAAGATGACTATTGAAAGTTAAGTTTTATCTTTGATAATTATAATCTTTCCTTTATTATCTTTGCTTTCATGGGTAACTCCGACCACGTCCGTTTTTCTGCAGTACGTATGTCGCTCTCATACGTGCGACCCGTCAGTCGGCAAGACTCGACCAAGGAGCAAAGCCTCCGCAGATGTCTAGCGCAGATATGGACGAAACGTCAGGAACAGAAGAGTTTCGTGAAGCACGACCTTATGCCCCGAATGGTCTACCAGCAGCGGTGTTCATTCGGTCGTGAAAGCCTTCATTCTATCAACATTGGGACGTGTATGCAAAGGCGCAACAGCATACCAGGGTTGGCGGTCAGGGGACAGACAGTGGGATTAATGGAATCTATTTTTCATGTAGAACAGGAGGTGCAGAGATGTTGGATGTAGGTGAGGAGTGTTCTGGCGTAATCACAAACGCTGGAACGAAGAGGCGAAACGGAAGACCAAAGAAGACAGTGAAGAATCGGCGGCCAGTTGCCCGCGGAATCGGACCGTGCTTCGCCAGGCGCGCAACCTGCAGCAGTTGTACATAAACGCCGCTCATGCTAGCCTTGGCCACACAAGATCGCAGTCTGCAACGTGGTTAGTGCTCCGCTGTGCAGTTCCGTAGCAAGTAGTTCCTTGGACTTGGTGTATACAAAGAACTGTGTTATTTTCATGTCGCCTCTCGCTAGCTACATCTAATGTAGTAAGAATTAAGTATTGTCAATTTACTTTTCTGGAAATAAAACTACTAATGTTGTTTGGTTGAAGTTGTTCAATAGCATTCAAAGAAGACTGCATCCCGTAGGCACCCTATTAGCGACGAGAGCGCAAGACACCCCAAGGTGGGGTGAGAATTTGATGACGTGATAGATGAACTATGTGAGAGAAGATAATCAGATTTGTAAAGCGAGACTGAGAGCATAGCTTTGATGATGTCGAGTAACTAACGTAATTTTGATAGGACATATATCCACGCTACATTTGCATAGCATATGGTGGATCATCAGTGAGTTTTAGGTGTGGAGAACAGTGGAGGCGTCTAATCTCCAGCTTCAGCCAGCTGATAAATTTAGTAGTTTTAATCTATTGTAGGCTTTCTGTTCCTTTGTTAGATGCCAGCCAAGGTTTAACTCAAAATATTTTAGTGTATAGTCACTGGCTGGCACGGTCATTAATCTTAACGTAAAAGTCATAGAATTGTGGGTGGTTGGTCCTGTAATTATTGTCAAGGGTTTGGAGGGGTTACACCAGGAAGTAAACTAATTGTTGTTGTTGTGTTCTTCAGTCCTGAGACTGGTTTGATGCAGCTCTCCATGCTACTCTATCCTGTGCAAGCTTCTTCATCTCCCAGTACTTACTGCAACCTACATCCTTCTGAATCTGCTTAGTGTATTCATCTCTTGGTCTCCCTCTACGATTTTTACCCTCCACGCTGCCCTCCAATGCGAAATTCGTGATCCCTTGATGCCTCAGAATATGCCCTACCAACCGATCCCTTCTTGTAGTCAAGTTCTGCCACAAATTTATCTTCTTTCCAATTCTATTCAGTACCTCCTCATTAATTACGTGACCTACCCACCTAATCTTCAGAATTCTTCTGTAGCACCACATTTCGAAAGCTTCTATTCTCTTCTTGTCTAAACTATTTATTGTCCATGTTTCACTTCCGTACATCGCTACACTCCATACAAATACTTTCAGAAACGACTTCATGACACTTAAATCAATACTCGATGCTAACAAATTTCTCTTCTTCAGAAACGCTTTCCTTGCCATTGCAAGTCCACATTTTATATCCTCTCTACTTTGACCATCATCAGTTATTTTGCTCCCAAATAGCAAAACTCATCTACTACTTTAAGTGTCTCATTTCCTAAGCTAATTCCCTCAGCATCACCCGACTTAATTCGACTACATTCCATTATCCTCGTTTTGCTTTTGTTGATGTTCATCTTATATCCTCCTTTGAAGACACTGTTCATACCGTTCAACTGCTCTTCCAAGTCCTTTGCTGTCTCTGATAGAATTACAATGTAATCGGCGAACCTCAAAGTTTTTGTTTCTTCTCTATGGATTTTAATTCCTACTCCAAATTTTTCTTTTGTTTCCTTTACTGATTGCTCAGTATACAGATTGAATAACATGGGGGAGAGGCTACAACCCGGTCTCACTCCCTTCCCAACCACTGCTTCCCTTTCATGCCCCTCGACTCTTATAACTGCCATCTAGTTTCTGTACAAATTGTTAATAGTCTTTCGCTCTCTGTATTTTACCCCTGCCACTTTTAGAATTTGAGAGAGAGTATTCCAGTCAACATTGTCAAAAGCTTTCTCTCAGTCTACAAATCCTAGAACCGTAGGTTTGCCATTCCTTAATCTTTTTTCTGAGATAAGTCGTAAGGGTAGTATTGCCTCACGTGTTCCAACATTTCTACGGAATCCAAACTGATCTTCCCCGAGGTGGCTTCTACCACTTTTTCCATTAGTCCGTAAAGAATTCGCGCTAGTATTTTGCAGCTGTGACTTATTAAACTGATGGTTCGGTAATTTTCACATCTGTCAACACCTCCTTTCTTTGGGATTGGAATTATTATATTCTTCTTGAAGTCTGAGGGTATTTCTCCTGCCTCGTACATCTTGCTCACCAGATGGTAGAGTTTTGTCAGGACTGGCTCACCCACGGCTGTCTGTAGTTCTAATGGAATGTTGTCAACTCCAGGGGCCTTGTTTCGACTCAGGTCTTTCAGTGCTCTGTCAAACTCTTCACGCAGTATCGTATCTCCCATTTCATCTTCATCTACATCCTCTTCCATTTCCATAACATTGTCCTCAAGTACATCGCCCTTGTATAGACCCTCCATATACTCCTTCCACCTTTCTGCTTTCCCTTCTTTGCTTAGAACTGGGTTTCCATCTGAGCTCTTGATATTCATGCAGGTGGTTCTCTTCTCTCCAAAGGTCTCTTTAATTTTCCTGTAGGCAGTATCTATCTTACCTCTCGTGAGATAAGCCTCTACATCCTTACATTTGTCCTCTAGCCATCCCTGCTTAGCCATTTTGCAGTTCCTGTCACTCATTTTGGAGACGTTTGTATTCCTTTTTGCCTGCTTCATTTATTGCATTTTTATATTTTCTCCTTTCATCAATTAAATTCAATGTATCTTCTGTTACCCCAGGATTTCTACTAGCCCTCGTCTTTTTACCTGCTTGATCCTCTGTTTAGGGTCTTTAGTAATACTGAATCTTTTCTTGGGTTCATTTCTTGGATGTGAAGCCTTGGCAGGTACCTTTTGATTTCCAGGGTGAGGGATTCGTATTTGAGGAATTTTGTGTCTGTGTTGGAGAGGATGAAGAGGTAGATGATTGTGGCGGATGCTGGAGGAGGAGGATGTGTGAGCATATACTGTATGTCGTCAGATTCAATTTGTGGTTGTTAGGCGTGAAATGAGGGAGAAAAGGACGGTGTTTTGACCTTTTGTTGTTCCCTTAACAGCTTTTGAAGGCATGGATGATTGTAGGATAGGGTCTAACGAGGCTTGACAATGTTGAGGGTTATCTGGGAATCATATATGTCCTTCAGCAGGGCTTGCATTGGTTGGTGTGGCGAGGCTTGAGAAAGTGATGTCATCCATTGCAGCTGTTGTTCAGAGCGTTGTTACGTGTGTGGTAGTAGTGGCTGGTGAGTAGTGGCTGAAAGAGGAAAGGTAAGTGGGATGGAGAGAGAGACATGTGTTCCTGCTGTGGTGGGAGAGGGTACTGTAGGGAAGGGAGGATATATGGACGAGGGGTGGGTATCACAGACAGACAGCTGAAGAGACGATAATATACATAAAATTTAAAAACACCCAGCGATATGTTGAGATTGCTCTATGAAAAACAATGCACTTTCAGTTAAAATCTGAAGGACTTTTGCTGGGTGAGAAAAATTTCGGGAGGAAAGAATATGTACCTGCATTTGGTGGTAAAAAAATATAGGGGTTAAAATATAGGGGTCTGTTAAGCTGCAAAACTATGTAGATGAAAGGCAGAGGTACATGTAAATAGTGGGAATGCAGCAGGTATGAAAGACAGAAGGTGAGGAGTAGTTTCGTATGTGGGTAAGGTAATGTTAACAAGTGAATAGGGATTGGGAAGGATAAAGAGGGAAAAGGAGAGAGGAGCTTTGGTTTTGAATGGAATTGATGGGGAAGAGTTAAAGTTGCTAGGAGAGTTTAATATCAGGACGGATATTATTGTCCAGGAGAGTGAGTTGACTGAAGCTGTGTTGAGGTGGGATATGGGGAGTGTGTTGGTGTACAGACAATGAGATGTTGCGTAAAGGTTTATCAGACTAACAGTGTCGGTGGTCAGAGGGGAGATAATAGAGTTATTGGAATCAACTTTGTTGAAAGCACAGAAGATGCAGAGGTATTCGATGTGGCTGAGAAGGGGTGAGGATTTGATGAGATGGTAGATGATACATGGGGGCAAAGCTAGATTGTTGCAAATAGGAGGCGGAGTGCATGTAGTTCAAGTGTTTGGAAGAACTTAGAACTTTCGGGGGCCGATATCCATGACACATTTTCTATAACAGATGCGGGGGGGGGGGGGGGGGGTCAAATCAGGGTTTTGTAGCTGTTGAGAATAGGGGAGGGGAGAAATCCTCAAGTTCTGCTTGTTTTTTATTCTATTGTGGGGTTTCTGTTTGATGGTTAGTAGGTGAGATTTCCACATTAGTCAAAGGTTAGTCCAAGGAATTTTAATGTATTATTTATCTGTATAGGACTGTAGTAACTGATAAGATATAATTCATGGAGACAGGTTTTCGTCCTGTGATTATAGCTTGGGTTTTAGAGGGACTGACCATGGGTTGCACCAGGAGGGAAACTAATCAATGTGGATGCTCATAAAACACTCACATTTTTGTGACTAAATTATTAACAGAACCATGACGAAGTGCATTTTCTAAAAACATCATTAATAAACGAGAAATAAGCGGTCCGAGGCCACTACTAACAGAAATTTCAAACGTTATCCTTTTGATAAAAACAAATACCGTTGAAATCAGTTAACATGAAGTTGTAATAAAATGTAATGACATTAATAGCAATGCCCTCTACTGGTCCGTTCAGTAGTGTTGCATTGATGGTGCCGGCGCCGTCGCTGTATTTATTTCCGTGTTTTCGGTTGCATGCAGTACGTTCGGCGTGATCAGCTCATCCCTCATAGCCGCTGCGTCCATCAGACACCACTTCCTTCCAACTATGTCCTCGCACATTTTAACTGGAGTACCAGATCGCCCAAAACTCAGGCAGGAAACATTCTGACCATTCACCACGTTTACGTTTGCAGTTTCTTGCAGTGGTAACATTTGTGTGCTAATTTTCTTCAATTGTGATACATGTTTTGTAAAATGTACTTCATAATGATTCTGTTACTCTTTTAGTTGTATACCTGTATATCATTAGCAACTGATTTAGAAACTTAGGTTTGAACGCTAAATGTGGCGTGCAAAGTGTACACATTTTTGTGATTTCAGTATATGAAAGTCGCTGACAGCGTTCACATTTATTTTAATTTTTCATATCACTTTTTATAAACTTTTTAAAGTTTTTTAACGTTATTTTCCGTTCTTGACCTTGTTTGTAAATAACCAGTTTTACTCGACTGTAAGTACTCATGTTTTCTGTGGCCATACTACGCTGTCGTTGTCTCATTTCACTTATGTTTTACTTCCTCCTTTTCTCAACTCCCTCTCTTCTATATACTTATATAACAACACAGTACTCTACACTAATTTCAGTTTTTATCACGTGACGACATGACGCACATTTATTGAAATGACAAATGATTTTATGATACTCTAAGTGCCTAATTATATTTGTTTGCCTGTGCGAATCTTTTTGAGGATTAAGCACATCTGAAGGTGACAGCTATTTGCCAAAACCGGTAATGTGAATATTTTCTCACGTACATGTAGGTGATCGTTAACGTAATAAATTATTATACAATCGTTACAAAAGTCGCTCACTTCAGGTTGGCAATACGTCGATGTTTAAAAGCTAGTCTCGAAATCTCTGTCTTTGCATTCAATAATCAGTCTGAAACCTTTCAGTATCCCCATATTTCTTCCACGTATGCAAGCTTCCTTCACGATTCTTAACTCAGATGTTAGTTATGATTGAATTACGTTTAGCGCAAAATTCTACCAGGCAGCTTCCTCTTTCATTCCTTTCACCTAATCCATGTTCTCCTGGCCTTTCTCCTTCTCTTTCCTTTCCTTCTGCCGCAGTAGTCACCCATGACAATTATTTTTTAATGTCCTTTATATAATGAAACAATTTCCTTTATATCTTCAAAAGTCTTTTAGTCTCTTCATCTGCAGAGCTAGTTTGCATATAAACTTACGTGACTCTGTGGGGTGCTGGTTTCGTGTCTATCTTACCTATGATAACGGTGATGAAGGCGATCGTAGAACGTTCAACATTGAGATATCAGCACCCTAACTAAAATAACTGGAGACGAATTTTTTAAGTAAAAGAAGTATGTATCAATAAGAAAAATATAAAATGTAATGCTACATTCTCTTTCACTGACACGTTCACACAAAAGGCCAAAATACGTTTGCTCCAGTAATGTTATGGCTGAAATACGTACAGACAATAAACATCCAAACCTACGATAATGTTTTCACTATGCTGTTCACAGTAGCTTACTTACATTTCTATTTTCTTATTCATCATTAACCTTACTAACCTTACGACTTATCTTAGAAGAAAGATTAAGAAAAGGCAAACCTACGTTTCTAGCATTTGTAGACTTAGAGAAAGCTTTTGACAACGTTAACTGGAATACTCTCTTTCAAATTCTGAAGGTGGCAGGGGTAAAATACAAGGAGCGAAAGGCTATTTACAATTTGTACAGAAACCAGATGGCAGTTATAAGAGTCGAGGGGCATGAAAGGGAAGCAGTGGTTGGGAAAGGAGTGAGACAGGATTGTAGCCTCTCCCCGATGTTATTCAATCTTTATATTGAGCAAGCAGTAAAGGAAACAAAAGAAAAATTCGGAGTAGGTATTAAAATTCATGGAGAAGAAGTAAAAACTTTGAGGTTCGCCGATTACATTGTAATTCTGTCAGAGACAGCAAAGGACTTGGAAGAGCAGTTGAAAAGAATGGACAGTGTCTTGAAAGGAGGATATAAGATGAACACCAACAAAAGCAAAACGAGGATAATGGAAAGTAGTCAAATTAAATCGGGTGATGCTGAGGGGATTAGATTAGGAAATGAGACACTTAAAGTAGTAAAGGAGTTTTGCTATTTAGGGAGTAAAATAACTGATGGTGGTCGAAGTAGAGAGGATATTAAAATGTAGACTGGCAATGGCAAGGAAATCGTTTCTGAAGAAAAGAAATTTGTTAACATCTAGTATAGATTTAAGTGTCAGGAAGTCGTTTCTGAAAGTATTTGTATGGAGTGTAGCCATGTATGGATGTGAAACATGGACGATAACCAGTTTGGACAAGAAGAGAATAGAAGCTTTCGAAATGTGGTG
Organism: Schistocerca serialis cubense; assembly: GCF_023864345.2. NCBI lineage: Eukaryota > Metazoa > Arthropoda > Insecta > Orthoptera > Acrididae > Schistocerca > Schistocerca serialis. The sequence goes on along the minus strand of NC_064639.1, from coordinate 1,144,937,216 downwards.
CTACAGAAGAACGCTGAAGATAAGGTGGGTAGATCACGTAACTAATGAGGAGGTATTGAATAGGATTGGGGAGAAGAGAAGCTTGTGGTACAACTTGACTAGAAGAAGGGATCGGTTGGTAGGACATGTTTTGAGGCATCAAGGGATCACAAATTTAGCATTGGAGGGCAGCGTGGAGGGTAAAAATCGTAGAGGGAGACCAAGAGATCAATACACTAAGCAGATTCAGAAGGATGTAGGTTGCAGTAGGTACTGGGAGATGAAGAAGCTTGCACAGGATAGAGTAGCATGGAGAGCTGCATCAAACCAGTCTCAGGACTGAAGACCACAACAACAACAACATTCATCATTAGGCCTATTCCTCATAATAACCACGTACTGACCTGCCCAAAGATTCTGTTCTGCTTGTCACCCTAGTTCATTAGTGCCTACTATATCTAACTGGCTGGCCGATGTGGCTGAGCGGTTCTTGGCGCTACAGTCTGGATCCGAGCGACCGCTACGGTCGGAGGTTCAAATCCTGCCTCGGGCATGGATGTGTGTGATGTCCTTAGGTTAGTTAGGTTCAATTAGTTCAAAGTTCTCGGCGACTGATGACCTCAGAAGTTAAGTCGCATAGTGCTCAGAGCCATTTGAACCATTTATATCTTTCAACCTATCCTCCTCCATCTATAATTCTCTAATCTACAACTAAACTAAGGTATCTAACGTTTCACGTCACTACTGATAATATATCTGTCTTGTTTATCCTGATGACGACTTCTTTCTGAGCAGTCATCGTCAGTCATAACCATTGTAAATACCATGTGTGTTATGTTACCAATATACCAGACTACACATCGTGTATGCGAATTTCTTAATCAGAATGATGTATCTCTCTAATCTTTCATGATAGAACCAGAACTCACCTGTCGGATATGTTGATGATATAAACGGAATGAGTGAATGATAGCAGAGTACCTCTGTTACCACTACAAAGACTTTATGAGGATGCACTTCATCTCTTGCTATAATGAAGCTGTTTCCTGTCAATATATCCAACGCCTAAGTATAGAGGACGTAATGAATCAGTGTCAGTAGGTTTAACAGAGTGAATGCGGCAATGTCGTAACATTACAGTAGCTGCCTTAGGAGAAGCTTCAAATATATTTTATTGATGCAGCAACTATATCTGGTGAACGTACGCAGTTGTAAGCAATCGGTCCTAATAACATTTTCGAGTTAGGACATGACGTTGGCTATGATCCAGATATGCCCGAATGAAAATCATAAACTATCGTAGCTACAGATCTCTGAAATGGCTGACTGACAGTCCTCCATCACAGTTTTGATAAGAGCCGTAACTCGACTGAGTCCAGTTAAAATTTCCACAAGAGTAGAAAGTGAATCGAACTTCACAACTGAAGTTATTGGTTGTTGTATTGGAAATGGTTTACTGCTTGGATCACCCTATCGTACTTTAAACTCAGAGTGAGAGAGAGAGAGACAGACAGACAGACAGACAGATTTCAAAAATATTTACATCGCTGAGGTGTTAGAACTAATAACATTAATTACATCAGTTTTGGAACATTGAACCCAACAGATGAACATTCTACTTCCGGTACGCACTGTGTCCATTAGTTTCATTTTCTACAGTAGAAGCAACACTTAATTATTATCATATCAAATGAGATAAATACAACTGTGCATATTTCTTATGGACTGAATGGCGAAAGGATTGGGGAAAAATATCACTTTTGTACGAGTCACAATGTTGCTTGCACACTAATAGAACTTTTGTCATCGTTTGATTTTTCTCCACTTGCTGAATTTTCCGTCGTTGTTTGTCAGAACATAACACCAACATTAAAAATTAAAAACACTTCCTAATGCTCTGGAAAATTATACTTATTTTGGCACGAATTGGATTTCGGCTTCTACAGCCATCTTCAGCTGACATCTGAAGATAGCCTGAGAAGCAGAAAGCCTATTCGTGCCAAAATAAGTACAATTTTGCAGTCCATTAGGAAGTGTTTCTTAGTTTTAATATTTTCTCCAGTTAATCACAGTTACCAACATTCATCTGAAATTAACGCCTTTTGCTACATCCATTCTAATAATGCTATCTCTTTCTATAGAATCCTATTAACCGAGTAGGTAATCAATTCAAATTCTATCTTTGGTGAAAACGAAAGAATCAAATAAATCGCTAGGCACATAGAGATAAAAGTTACTGAAACTCTAGTAGCAATAGTTATGAAGTGTTTAGAGCAAGATACTATATAAGATTAAAGTTCTTGCAGCGGATCTGAAATATATCTTTCGAGTAGAAGTAGTGTCATACAAAAAATTAGTTGTAATGCTCAACAAACTACAATAATATTTATTTTCTTTAATTTCAGTTCAAAATAATTGCAGCTCATTATCTCGTAACAGAATCGCATGTCTTACAAGATTATAGTCTAAAGAACAAGCGAAAATTAGTTTCTCTTCCTCTGTTGAGTCAGGATCAGCGAGTAAAAGTATGACCATGATTTAAGCTAACCGGCCTGCATCTCAGGCGTGACAGACATAGGCTACTAGCCTATATACGTTACTTATTCTCTTTCATAAAACATCGTATTTTAAATAATGTTCCATTGAGACGCACCGAGGCCTCCAATAGAGACAGAAATTTTTGCTATTAAACATGCCTGTCACCATTCTGATCTTTCTCGCTTCTTGTTATAACTAGCTTCAAAATTTCTCATTTTTAAAATATTTCTTTGTCTTTATTTCGTACTCCACATTATAACGTAAGAGGGTTTTTTCTGGCAATATGTTAGTACCTATTATGCTTGGTATTATACTTCTTCGGTTCCACTCTTTGGCGGCATGGGTAGGAATAAAGTAACGGATATCTCTGGATTTACACAAAAAGATGATGGTCATTACTGACACCCAACAACTCGAGTCAATCAGACACAATACTGGTTCACAATTAAACAAAATAAAGTTAAATCAATAAAAAGTATTAAATGTTGTGAGAGGAACTTTAAGTATTGTAGACAGTTCTTTACAAGTATTGGTATAAATAGTAGAATTCAATCCTGTGGAAAGGAGCGACTCAGTACAGTTCAACCCACTATTCTATTTTATATGTTATTTACTTTGGTGAGTATAGAGAATTTTCTTTAACTTGTTGAATGGCATGGGACTTGAATAAGATTTCCTGGGTTGTCTTTTTTCCCCACCATTCGGCTGTGGCTTGTGGAAAATCCGGAGAAAACCAGAAGAAACCCCTTTCAATCTAATGCTGTAAGTAACTGGTATGGCAATTACGAAAGATTGTGTGTATACTTTTATTTATCGATGGGACCTACAATTGACATAGTTGTTCAGGATCAGATATTCAGTATCAAATTGTTTACTTATTATACAGGCTATTATTTTTACTTTTAATTGCAGATCATTCAGATGTACGAAAAATAAGCTGTATGCATAAAAATCTCACAACTGCAAGTCAAGGACAGTATTAATTGACATAAATTTTACAAGACAGAATGACGAGGCTGTTATACGTAATTTATCATCTTTCTGCCAGGAGCATGAAAATTCTTTCGTATGTGTGGAGCATTCTCTTGAGGCTATTCGGACTAAATGAAAGGAACCGTTGATAGCATACATCTTGAGGCATCAAAGAATAGTCAAGTTGGTAACAAAGGGAAGTGTGAGAGGCAAAAATTGGAGGACACCAAGGCTTGAATACAGTAAGCAAGCACAGATGGATGTAGGCTGCAGTACATAGTTAATCTGGGATGAAGAGGTTTGCAGAAGATAAACAAGCATGGAGAGGAGCATCAAACCAGTCTTCGGACTCAACTACTTAAAAGCAGCGCGGAATTAAATGTGAAAGAACAATAAAACACACAGTGTTCTGTTGTTATTTACTTAACTTGAGGGTGTTACTTTAAGGTGACTGCTGTCATTTGTACGAGTAGCTGCAGACTGTGTAATGTTCTGTGGCTCATATATAGTTGCTGTCCACGTAATCAAACAGGCTGAAAGGCAAAGAGCGCTTCACAGCTTGTAACATACCCCAAATTTATAAATCTAGGTATTTACAATGTCTCTGACATTTTAATATGAGAAGAACGTCTGAACACTGCTACTTGTGCAATAGATGTAATACATCTAGTTCCTTAAGCTCTCCAGAGATCGATAAAACAGAGGGGCACCGAGCATGTCCTGCGGTCCTTGACTTCCCGAGGGCACCGTAACACTTCTTCTAACTGTACAAATGCTGGTTTCATTTGTGCAGGTTTAAATATCTCAGAGTGTACATTACGGCGCAGAACGTAATAGTATGTATGTGTATGACCCCATGTGGCTACACTATTACTCAAGAAAGCAGCTGAAGTAAATCTGCTGCCTTTTACTTTCCTCGAAATGCATTACTGTAATTACCAATTAATCCTACACTTGAAAGGTATTACTTTCGAAAACGGCTTTCAAAAGCAGACTATTTAAAAAAGTTAATAACACATACTTGAGAATCACATTTTTCAAAGAAATCTGATACATGCAGATCAAATGTATTTATTTATTACCAACCAATATCTTCAAATACGTTTTCACACCTTCCCATATGAGCATAATTCCTACCTTTGGCGAAACGGTAACAAATAGCTAGATATTAATGAGAAAATAACTGAAAAGATTTATAATTAATTTGAATTACTTATAAATGCTGTAAGAGGAATGACATTTCTGGTTTTTGTTGCTTCATTTTACATCTGAGAGATACTGCACAGCCCTTTCGACTGCATGGGTCGCCTTCGCTTGGTATTTCAGCACTCCTGCGCTGGATAAATGTCAGATTGAGGCTTTGACATTACACAAAAACGTCAGATGACCTAGTAACATTCAGCCCTCTCTGTTTACGGTAATGGACAGTCCAAATACTGTCTGTCCGCTAAATGTCAGCCTATGCAGCAAATTTGTACCACTGCAGAAAGGATTTCATATTCGGTGTTTGCACGGATATTGAGCTACAGATGACACCTCATAAAAGAATGATGATAAAGTACTCTTCTCGCTGCAGTGACTTGCCTTATCTCTTGCAGAAATTTTACGTACTCTGTAGACGACTTCAGTTCTATCACCGACTAACGGATGATTTAAATCGAACAAATAATATCTAAAACTCTTTCTGACAACAATGATGAATACGCATAGGTGCTTCAGTTATTTAAGGAAAGTAAATATTTTACGCGTTACTTTGTTCACATTTGTTAATTGTTGTAAACATTCAGTTCATATCAACCATACCTATTGCTGAAATTTCTACATTCCGTTGAAAGTTCGACATCCAAATATTGATGTATAATTATACCTCCTGATGACCATCGGAAGCTGGTTCAGAGACGTTGGAGGTACCTCCACCAACACGAAGGGAACAAGAGTCGGAAATGACGCAAAAAAGAAACGTCTTAAGAATCACTGTAAGTTTTTTAGATACCCATCAAAATTAGTAACCTACGAGGGCTGTTAGCAAAGTATTGGGAGTGGCACAAGTGTGCAAGAACTGACTGCGTTTTTCTTAGTTGATCCATTATGGATCGTGGGACATAATACAACCTAGACCCACATATGTAACTTACGTATTCTGAGATGGTATCACATTTTCTGGTATTTTAATTTATTTAATTTTTATTTATATTAGTTAATTATTATTTTAAAAAATTCTTCCACTGTTCCACTGGACCTACGATTGTATGCAGTATATTTGATGTGTTGCATGGCCTATTACAACTGTGTGGTATGGTTTTATGAATAATAGCGTATACATGTGTTCATATATCATGATTTATTCGAGTAAAACAGTGAAAACTATTAAAAACAGCATGACATAGGCAGAAGCATATGTGCTCTAATGTTACACATAGTTTTAGTGATACACAATATGTCTTTTTGAGCCACTTTCATAGTTAACATGCTACCTGTCAATTGTTAACGTATGTTCTATATTTTTTATATACAGTACATTTCTTCTACTCATTGTACAGGGGCCTGAAGATGGCATCAATGTAATGACGAAACTGGTAGCGCATAGAAGTTCATAAAATAAAATAAATTTCTACAATACATACTGCTGTTGGTAAATTACTGCATCAAGAAGACTGCGTTTTTGGCTCCCTATGCGAGCAATAGAAAGGCACCCTTGACCAAAACTGAATTTGCTGTCGTTGCTAAAGAGTTGAAGTGATGTGTCGTTCCTTGTAGAGGTCGGAGCGAATGACCCCTACGGTGGAGAATGGAACTGGGCTGCCAAAGACCTTCAACTCTCTAATCTGTACGTGGTTGCAAAAGTCTGGTGAGTAGGTACGAGTTGTATGTCCGACGTCCAATCATGAAAACAATATTTTAAATATTCCTTTACTCCGTGTCAGGATACATCGATCAAGCAGGTGGTAGGCGTTGGTCAGCGCCTCCAAGACGCAGGCTGGTCTGGATTATGGACTGTTCGTATATGGGCACAAGAAGTCCTGTCGTGGCCCACGTAACGCGTCACTTCCCCATATAGGGGCGTTGTTACGTGGTCAACGCTCCAGTGATATAGCGCCGCATCATCTCCCAGGTATCTGAATGAAGTTGAAGATTTGGAAGTAATGGGAAAGGCTGGGTGGGGAAATCGTGACTTTCCAGCTCCACAGGGCATTGCGGTAATTCAATGGCGAAATTTGAAAATTTATGACGAACCGGGACTCGAAAGCTGATGCTCCACTTGTTTAGAACTGTTGCCTTAGCCGTTTGGGTACCCGGACACGCTTCACGTCTGACTCAAATTCTCACCATGTCGAATGCACCGTCCATCGTCCATGAACCCGCTAGCCTCATTCCCGAAGGATTTCTGATCGTACTAGTGCGTCTGGATTGAAGCTAACATTAAGAAGCCATCGCGCTCTTACAGGATTGCCTGTATGGGAGGGCTGTCTGTCCTGTCGCACGTGCCTGACTTAAGAAGCCACTCAGATATACAGGGTGGTCCACTGATCGTGAGCGGGCCAAATATCTCACGAAATAAGCGTCAAATGAAAAAACTACAAAGAACGAAACTCGTTTAGCTTGAAGGGGCAGACCAGATGGGGCTATGGTTGGCCCACTAGATGGCGCTGCCATAGGTCAAAGGGATATAAAGAAATGTGAATGATTTAGTGGGAACACTCTTTTCGCCATGTGGTAGATAGCGCTGTAATAGTCACAAACATATGGCTCACAATTTTAGACGAACAGTTGGTAACAGGTAGGTCTTTTAAATTAAAATACAGAACGTAGCTACATTTGAACATTTTATTTCGGTTGTTTCCAATGTGATACATGTACCTTTGTGAACTTATCATTTCTGAGAACACATGCTGTTACAGCGTGATTACCTGTAAATACCGCATTAATGCAATAAATGCTCAAAATAATGTCCGTCAACCTCAATGCATTTGGCAATACGTGCAACGACATTTCTCTCATCAGCGAATAGTTCGCCTTCCGTAATGTTCGCACTTGCATTGATAATGCGCTGACGCATGTTGTCAGGTGTTGGTTCACGATAGCAAATATCTTTCAACTTTCCCCACAGAAAGAAATCCGCGGACGTCAGATCCGGTGAACGTGCGAATCATGGTATGGTGCTTCGACGACCAATCCACCCGTCATGAAATATGCTAATCAGTACCGCTTCAACCGCACGCGAGCTATGTGCCGGACACCCATCATGTTAGAAGTACATCGCCATTCTGTCATGCAGTGAAACGTAGTAACATCGGTAAAATGGGGTCCAGTTATCCTTCCTCCCATAATGCCGCACCATACATTAACCCGCCAAGGTCGCTGATGTTCCACTTGTCGCAGCCATCGTAGATTTTCCGTTTCCCAACAGTGCATATTATGCCGGTTTACTTTACCGCTGTTGGTGAATGACGCTTCGTCACTAAATAGAACGCGTGCAAAAAACCTGTCATCGTCCTGTAATTTCTTGTTCCCAGTGGCACAACTGTACACGACGTTCAAAGTCGTCGCCATGCAATTCCTGGTGCATAGAAATATGTTACGCGTGCAATCGATGTTGATGTAGCATTCTCAACACCGAAGTTTTTGAGATTCCCGATCTCGCACAATTTGTCTGCTACTAATGTGCGGATTAGCCACGACAGTAGCTAAAACACCTACTTGGGCATCATCATTTGTTGCAGGTCGTGGTTGACGTTTCACATGTAGCTGAACACTTCCTGTTTCCTTAAATAACGTAACTATCCGGCGAACGGTCCGGACACTTGGATGATGTCGTCCAGGATACCGAGCAGCATACATAGCACACGCCCGTTGGGCATTTTGATCACAATAGCCATACATCAACACGATATCGACCTTTTCCGCAATTGCTAAACGGTCCATTTTAACACGGGTAATGTATCACGAAGCAAATACCGTCCGCATTGGCGGAATGTTGCGTGATACCACGTTTGTGACTATTACAGCGCCATCTATCACAAAGCGAAAAAAGCGGTCCAACCAAAATATTCATATTTCTTTACGTACTACACGATTATGTAATTAAATGGGGGTTCCTGTTTACAAAAGCGCAGTTGTTATCCATTTGACCTATGGCAGCGCCATCTAGCGGGCCAACCATAGCGCCATCTATCACAAAGCGAAAAAAGCGGTCCAACTAAAACATTCGTATTTCTTTACGTACTACACGATTATGTAATAAGAAATGGGGGTTCCTATTTTCGAAAACGCAGTTGATATCCGTTTGACCTATGGCAGCGCCATCTAGCGGGCCAACCACAGCGCCATCTGGTTTCCCCCTTCAAGCTAGACGAGTTTCGTTCTTTGTAGTGTTTTCGTTTGATGCTTATTTCGTGAGATATTTGGCCCGGTCACTATCAATGGACCACCCTATATACAGCACCCAGGAATACCGTCGGTGCTTCATTACGACACACTCCACAGAACGGGTTGCAATAACTGGAAAGATACTCGATTCCACGTGGGATGCGTCGAGACAAGCACAGTCGAACCACGGCCTCCAGCGAGGACAGTAGCGAGGACTTCTGCAACTTCAGCACAGTCTGAGTGCAGATTCTTGCGCACAAACACCTACAACTGAGGACTTTCTTGCCACCGTGGAATGACGGCAGTCTGTTCACTCGGTCGTGGTTGTCTTGCGGTAGGGTAAGCAGAGCCGTGGGGTAACATTGTCCAGTACGTTACGAAAATGGCCCAGAAAAAATTGTGATCAACTCTGCTTAGCGAATAAGGTATTGTAACTTTAAAAGGAGTTAAAAAAGGCCTATGCGTAAAAGACCCAAACGTTCTGTCTCGGGATATAAGGTAGATCGTTAATCCATTCATTTGACTCTATTGCCTCGGACATTAGTTCATTAGGTAAATGGAAGTGAGCGTTTGGCGTCATTGGCCGGGAGGCACCTTGCGGGGCTGGTCTTATTACATTCGACGCCACATTGGAAGACCTGGGCGCCAGATGGGGATGAAATGATGATGAAGGCAACATAGCACCCAGTCCCTCCGACCCAGCCGGGAATCGAACCTGGGCCCGTAGGAAGGCAATCTGCCACGCTGACCACTCAGCTGTCGGGGCGGAGAGTTCATTAGGTGAAAAGCCAGTAGAAGTGGGGGTAAATTATTGTTAATGGTTTCAAAAGAAGAAAGATATTCTATCCATCTACTCTGTTTGCCAGAAGAATATGTTCTAATGAAATGATTGAATTCTCTGAAGGTTCGGTCCACCAGATTATTTGCTCGGAGCCGGCCGTTGTGGCCGAGCGGTTCTAGGTGCTTCAGTCTGGACCCGCGCGACCGCTACGGTCACAGGTTCTAATCTTGCCTCGGGCATGGATGTGTGTGATGTCCTTAGGTTAGTTAGGTTTAAGTAGTTCTAGGTTCTAGAGGACTGAGAACCTCAGCTGTTAAGTCCCATAGTGCTCAGAGCCATTTGAACCATTTGGTCAGAGAAGAGTGTGATATCGGGATGTGATTAATGTCATGTGCTTCCATCGAATCTTTCCACTTCCCACTGGTGATGTATGATGCGTTATCAGACACAATGGTAGGCTAAAATATGTAGAGACTTCAGACCTAACAGGAAATAATTTAATGTGATTGGCAAAGAGGTCGTACAAAGCAATCAATTACTTCAGTCACCCTCAAACTCTTTACTTGCAAACCCAATAATATGCACTTTCACTTTTCCTTACACTACTACAGTCTGGGAAAGATATGCACCCAATCTTCAAGTCGATGCATCTGTCGCCAAACAGAAATCTTTAGTAATATCAGGATGATCGCAGCAACCGATAAGAGATTCACTAACACAAAATGCGACTCATACCTTCTTTTCTAAATAATAGCTCGGCCTACGCCCGAGTTAGCTTTTCGTAACGACTACACCTACTACTTTGCAATTCTGCACTGTAAAAACATGTAAACGTTTTTACCGGGTTGACTTGTTGAAAGAAACTTGTGTCCATAACTGACACGGACGCGGCAGTGCCTATTATCATCTGGACGCCCATACCACTTACCGAACCATCAGTGACAGCACAATTACGGGTTTCGTCTGACAGCTCCTGCTGTAAATCCTCGCCGTCATTGTACCGTAACATCGTACCTTCATTTAGTGCAGAGACCGTCTGACGAAGCCCTACAGACGTCGCGTAAAGTTTTACACCTGCTGTTGCGCTCTTATCTCGGCGTCTGCCACATTTACAATAAGCACGCAATGTGTTGGGATTTGGCTTTGTTGCGCATTTTGCTGCGGCGATTGCCGTTGCTGCTGAAGATTGCCATCGGGCAACGAAATAGCCGATACTTGGTTTACATGTTCTTGTCGTGGTGGTGGTACTGCGCTAGGATTCCATCCGCTCGATCCTGAGTTCTATCATGTGCCATTCGTTGTTCGGATATTTTTATTACGATTACTATTGTTATAGCCGTTGTCGTTCCTTCGTTTAGTGTTATTACCATTGCTACTACCGTTTTAATACATGCCGTTATTGTTGTGATAGTCCGCCCCAGTAGCTGAGTGGTCAGCGTGACGGATTGCCGTCCTCTGTGCCCGGGTTCGATTCCCGGCTGGGACGGAGGTTTTCTCCGCTCAGGGACTGGGTGTTGTGTTGTGTTCATCATCATTTCATCCCCATCCGGCGTGCAGGTCGCCCACTGTGGCGCCGAATGTAATAAGACCTGCGATATGGCGGCCGGACCTGCCCCGCGAGGGGCCTCCCGGCCGATGACGCCAAACGCTCATTTCCATTTCTATTGTTGTGATTATTATGGTACCTATTACCATCGCCACCGAATTGTGTGTACGATTCGGACAATGAATACCTGTGTCCTGTGGTCTAAAATCACCATTGCTTGGACAGTCATCATTCCGACGGTTAGCATGATCCCAGTTATTCTTATTATTGGTTTGAACCATTATTATCTCACGACTTCTTAGCATCTTCCTGTATTAAGTGAGTCCATCACAGATCAGAAACGTTCTACATCTATGTTGGGTATGTTCACCTATTTCTTTCTGATATTTATTGGCAAACGTACCAGTATTTCGCAAGGTTAATGTATTTCTCAAAATACCGTCTGAGGGTTCTTATCTTGGGATTTTACGATTCTGGACTGTAAATTGAGAGTTTCTTAGACGTTATTGTACGCAAGGTATCCAAAAACGTCACAACAAAGTTCTTTCAAATTCCGTGAATATATTACATGTTTCCGCAACGGTTAGAACCCGCAGCGACGCATCTCTCACTATATGCAATATTGCAAACCGTATCTTCTGACGTTCTATCCATGACCGTGGTAGTACACTTCTAAACTTCTTTCTAAAAACTACCGAGTGAATATTTTTCTTCCTGTCTTCATTAAATCTTTGAAAGTGCCTGTGTTTTATAACGCTTTCTTCTTGTATAAGATTTGTCACTGTAGTCACATTCGTAAGTACCTTCTGGTATTCATGCTTATATGACCTCATGTCATTTCCATCCATGGATTCGTAAACCGGTTGTGATAAAGGCGTGTTCCTATACTGCGATGCAGCCTTGGGTACATTCCTTTGTTCAACATTGTTCTCTGTTCAGGTCCTACTAATTGGCGCTGCCTATTACTGTGTTACGCTTGGAAAGTAGATTGTAATATACTTCGAATGTTGGCTAACACCTCACGCAAATCTTGGCAGGTAGCATTGTCTGCTTCCTGCCTGACTTCTTTTTCAGTACTGTCCTTCATTCTTGAATATATTTCTTCCAAGGTAGAAGTGACTTTTTTAATTCGCTCTTAGAGCTTACCATGTGCGAGCTGTATTTTACCTACATCGGTACATAGTTTTTCAACCTCTTGCGGTAAGCTCTTGCAGCGTTTCTGCCCGTATGTTACCTCAGGTCGCACCTTATCAAATTCTCCATTTAGAGCATCAGGTATAGCTTTATCTCTAGCGCCTAATACCATATTCAAGCGATTCTACATTGCTGCGTCTCGAGTATTTAGAGCTACATTTAATTGCCTAACTAACCCCTTCTCTCCTGTCTCGTCTCTTTTTTCTCTTTGCTCTTCCATAAGTTCGTATTTATTATCTCTTTCCTTTTCCATAAGTTCTATCTTCTTTATAAGTTGAGTCTGCCTCTCTTCGCCTTCTTGTTCGATTAAAGCATGCTTAGCTTCATGTTCTCGTTCAAGCCTAGCTTTCTTTCCTTCACGCTCTCTTTCCCTTATTTCTAACTTTTGGAATAAGAGCGAAACTATACCATGTTCTAGTTTTGACTGTGTCGAAAGGTCAGCTTCCGCCGCCCCGTTGCAGGCATGCTAGAAACATTATCCCCTTGGGCACAGTATACGTACTGCTGGTATCTCCTGCTTATCGCTCAGTAACAACAATAGCAATAGCAGTTTGGTCTATCTCGTACTTAGTTCCTTCCTCATTAGGAATTTCACCTGTTAACTGTGTGTTATCTGTTACGTTGTTCTTTTCGTGAACACCTTCCTGTCGATATCTGTGTGGTCGTCGTCGTGACTCCCTTCGACATCATTAAGTTCTCTATGCTTTGGTCTACCCACATCGTCAAATACGGAGAATGCGTCACACGTTATCACACAATAAATATACAACATAATATTAAACACAAATAAATGCACAGAAAATGCCAACAAAATCTCTTCTACTTCGAACGCTAGTTGCGCTTCGTTTATTTACTTTATAAGAATTTATAAAACTTTTAATTACGCACACCTCGTAGTACTGTTGGTAACCGATCTGAAAAGACGTACAAATGCACACTTACCTTTATCTGTGTCAGCTTCTGTTATATACGATGTCGTGTAATTTTTACGATAAGTCAATCCACATCGTTATTTGCACTCGTCAAAGCTCTCTTTCTTGGTTCGTCTCAGTGAAGATTGTGTAATATTGTACATGAAAGTGAAAATATGTCTTCATTAGCACAAAAAAAGTTACTATTGTTCATTCTTGCTCCAAAAATTGATGTTATTTCCAGAAACCACTTTAATATCAGATACAGTTATGACGCCACCAAAACTCTGAAGCTATTTCAATATTTTTGGCTATTCGTGGGCAAAAGCGCAAAACATTTGCTTAAATTGCTTCGTCGCACAAAGGAGTAATAAATTTCATTAGAGCATGAATTAATAAGATTCTCAGGCATTATACGCGAAAATGGATTCATTTCTATGTAACGGTGCGTTACACTGTTGCTAATATTCACGTTGCAACCAGCCTAGATTTTTAATTAATATTACGTCATAGCTATGATGCCGAATATGGTAAGCTGAACGTATTCGGCAGAATTTGTCCAGTACGACCAAAAGAAATTTTGTTATTAACATTACCTTTAATATTTGGTTGAGACATGTAAGACGTCGTGGTCTCCTGACCTTCATTGCATACATATTCCGCCCTCACAATCATATTCCACACATCAAGACGCTTCATTCGAACCCAGACTTGATAAGATAAAGTCAATGTTGTATGAATTCATGTAAACGATATGCAATTAACAAGTAAGCGGACCATGGTTGAAATACTCAAGGCTGGAGTACACACATACATTCCAGACACGATGGTCACAGAAGCTGTTAATTCGGAAGAGAAACCACACAATGGGACGCCGGTCCCTTCAGAGGATGATCCAGCCTATGTCGGCTGGTGACCGGCCATGTAGCAGACAGCGTGGGCCTGAGTGAAAGGGGGGAACAACCCCGTGTTCGGCTTAAAAGCAAATTCCGCTGCATTGTGTGGGTGCAGGCAGCCTATGCATTCTTTACTCATAGCACACAGTTTCAAAGATTTTCACAGGGAGACAGCAAATGCCAAACGCCAATGCTACAGGTTTCCAGATTGGTCACCTTAAACGAAACGTCATTCTGCCATTTTAGAAGAGCAATGCTGATTGGCAGACGATGTTTCTGACGCCTTGAGCTGAAGGAATAATGGAAGAGACCGAAAAATATACCCCTTCACATCTGGCGTGGAGAGGCACCGTTCCGTTGTCGCTCTTGGAGCGAGGAACAAGTCTCTCGTCAGTACTTCACTGGGAGAGCACCTCTGTCGAGAGTGAATCGAAGTGCTACTCTATATTGAGTCCTTGCGATTAAGCGTTGTTCACTGTGTTGGCCAACACACTTATTGTGCAGTGTGAATGGACAGAGTTATAGTTAAAGGCCTGCGAGCGAATTTTGAGTGGCATCGCAGTGGACTGGTTATCTGACCGGTGTACCATGCCAATAGTTAGACTGGAGGCGAATAAGAATCCTTGACTTCATCAAGGCATAGGGAGAGTTTGACTGGCGAAGGTGAGTCAAGATAGAACGAGAGTTATCTTATTTGTCAGCAGCAAGAGGCGCAGACAACACTCATCGCAGCTTACGGTATTGTGCGCTACAGCTATTGTGAGCCCCATATTTCCTCAACAACAGTACACTTCACTGCATTACACACACGACAGCCACGACCATACCTAGGAACATACTAAAGGATAATTATTCAAGTTGAGTAGGAGTGCCTCTCAGTCATTCTGCCAAGTCAACAACCATCTTAAACTTTGTATAGAAATTTCATTATCGAATCCTATCGTTGAGAGGTAACTTCACATTCCAAAAAGAACCAGGACATAACTTGTTCAATTCGTAACTAAAAGTGCCATTGTGATTGCTCAGAATTTTTGCAAAATGAATAATAACTTTCGTTAGTTTCATGTTTTTCTTACAGTATCTAGCACTACTGCAGTACTCAAGTATCTCACTATTTACGTAAGAAATTTTGTGAATTATTGTGCCATTTCCTTACAGTGGACGACTCCAGAAGATATTTATTGCTGAAAGTTTTTCAGGCATTTCTCTTTAGAACGTTAGGAGCGTCTGTCTGACTTCTGTAGTAGTGTGAGGGTGGAAATCGCATCTTGCAGGTGCCACAGGGTAAAAGGTACATCTCAGATTAATCTGTTGCTTAGGATAACAGAATAACAGATGAACCCCGTTCACTTCAGAAAATGGCGACCCTGCCAGCATAGGTAAAATAGGTAAGCTACCAGAATAGGAAAGTGTCATGATAGTTAGGTACTGCAGCTCGCAGCAGTAGCACTTTGAAGAACTTTCTTTCATGTATTAAATAGCTATTTGCAAAGATTGGGATCAGAATAGATAAAGGTAGTTAAGAAAGCAGAATTGTAGGGAAAAGGGCGTGTGTTATTGTGTTGGAAAATTTTTCATTTTGTACTATTTTTGTGTAGCTGTTAGGGCATAGAATTTTCAGGTGATAGGCACAGACGCAGAGACTCAGTGTGACGCAGCATCATATAAATTAGCATTAAGAAATAACATTTTTCTCCCTTTGCAAGCGCACAAGTAGAGATTGGAGACTGTAGCAGAGCAGACAGAACATTAGCCGAGAAGTCACGACATTGTTGTTGTTGTTGGTTCAACCAACTGGTAAGTGGTCGTACAGTTTTGTAGATAGGGTTGTGGTCTATTGAAAAACTTCCCATGTTAACGAGAGCACAAGCCAAAAGGTTACGTGAGAGACAGCAAGTAGACAAGATGGAGGAGAATCAACCAGATAGACAGCAAGCAAACGAGCTTATTGAGAATAAGACAGAAGGTGAACCTGCAAATAGGATAGACGGTGAATCAGAGAACAGGACAGTCGGGGAGCTGCAGAATCAGCAGGCTCAGTTAGACTGAGATAAAATTCAGACAGATCAGACAGATGGGAATCGAAGGGATGAGAATATGAAATTCCAGGTAGGGAACATTCTGAGCCAGAAATAGACAGCCCACGTAGGAAATGGCAAAGATTAGAAGCGAAACGAGCACAGGAAACGCGTTTGTTTGCTGCGTATTCAGGGACAGAATACGCGTCAATACAGTCAATGAACCGGCAGTTAGCTAACGTTCAAAGAGAAGTAGACAGTGAGGAAGAGGGGAAACATTTAGAATACGTCGAACCTATCGTACACATTCTAAATATGCCCCAACAGCAGACACAGAATTTTGCGGAGTTACGAGCGCCACGAAAAGGTTCCGTAACAGACGCAACTGTACCTGCAAAGACAAGACATACACAACAGAAAGGGCAGAATGCGGAGTTGTTTGCGCCACGTAATGGTTCAATGACAAACGCAACTAGTCCTCAACACAGACAGCACGGGATATTGCAGTTATCTAACTTAGAAGCGCCACAGCATAGCCCAGTACATGATGTAACTGACCGAGTAGAAAACAATAAATCGAGAATACATAGTGGAGCAGAAGCTAGTGTTACAGGACGGGACGCGATCATGGAGATGTTACAAAGAATGAACGCTAGTATGAAGAGACAGAATACAAAGATAACAAAACAGTATCAGGAATTGAAACAGGATAATCAGGAATTGAAACAGGACAATCAGGCTATTAAGACACAGATCCAACAAGTTAAAATCCAGATGGAAGAAGGGATCGCCAGAATTGATAGACAGATCACTCAGATAAACAAAGACGCGAAAGAATCTAGAGAAAGAATTCAGGTAATAACACAAGGTCAGCAGCAATACGCACTGACGTGGACAAGGTCCAATTGGACATCTTAAACGTTGAGAAAAAGGTGGAACGTTTTACGAAAAAAGCCACTCGAACAGCAATACAAATTTCGGAAGAACAAGCAATTCAAAGCAAGGTCGCAAAGGTTGCACTGAAAAAGTGCGATCAGTGGATTAATAAAATAGAACTTAAAAACAAAGATCAGTTTGAAAAGCTTCGAACAGAGTTGATACAAACTATCGAAGAAAATATCGAGACCGATTACACCTATAGCGAAACAGCTGACACGTCAAGCATTAATTCAGTACACGAACACTCGCTGTCTAAGAAAGTTCAAGTAGAGCCAAGGCTAGACGTAACACTGGAGCAGAAATCGAAACAGAAAACCCCGATTAAAGTAATACATGACATGCCACAGGACCAGGCACACTACCCAGAAAAACGGAACACATGCATTCAGCCGATACCAATCGAAAGACAGGCAACTGAACCAGTAAATCCAATTACACAACATAATAGCAGCACAGGTACTATACCACGAACGACGAGAGTAGAAACACGCGAACAACACTTTTGTTCACCAATGATACGATATGACGCAAATATGAGTCAGGAAATTGAGAATAGGCAGACAGGCAGTAGATTACCAAAGAATAACACGACGACACAAGCAATGGCAGATTGAGTCCATGAATCAGCCACAAATCGGATTTATGAGTAGATATGATACAGACCACTTCCTTACAGTTAGAAAATTTCAACATTTCAAGGAAGAAGGCGGTAGCTTGCATGCACGCACATTCATTGACCAGTTTCAAGTAGGCTTACAAAACCACTGGAGCATAGCTCACAAACTTGACTTCATTTGTGCACACATGTCAGGTACAGTAGCAGAGGTGATGCAAAAGATCGCGGCTACCTGTACGTCTTACCTACAATTCAGAACAGCATTTCTCGAAAGATATTGGTCCAAGGAGGCACAAAACAAAATTAAATACGAGTTACTTCAGATGACACAATATGAAAACTCAGGAGAGAAAAGCGTGGTAAAATTCTTTGCTACAGTGGGTAAAAACAATCAATGCCTAGACAAACCTTACAGTAACGGAGAGCTTATACGTCTGTGTAGAATGAAATTACCGGTAAAGTATCAACAGGCAACAGTAGGAAAAAATGAAAATATCGAAGAATTCAAAGAGGGTTTAAGGGAACTTTAATTTATGTTTAAAGAAGACGAGGTGAAAGGAAAAAGAAAGGAAAGGGAACAGCAAAAGGCGAGAACTAGGAACGAATATTCCAATAATAATAATAATAATAATCGTAATCCTAACACCAATAATTTCAGGCAATTTAACAGACAAGGACAGTGGCACAATGGAGACAATTGGTATAGAAACGATAACCAGAATAATTGGTACCGAAATAGGAACGTTAATGGATGCTCATACAGTGGCGGATATTGGTTTAGGAATCAAAATGCCAATGGTCAAGGGTACTTTGAAAGGGGTCACGATGTTAGAAACAGCAACTGGCGAGACCAGGGCGCGAATAATTATAGAGGAAATATGGTCCACAGAGGCAAGAACAACACAGCAAAGGGAAACCAGATGTAGAAGTTAGGCCACCGAATCCTGAAAAGCGAAAAGATTGAATTGAAAAATGCGGAAGAGGTTAGGCAAACTAACGTCCACCCTATCTTATACTAACCACTAAATAAAAGTTGAATTAATAGATCAACAAAATAACACATTAATTAAAAGAAAAAGAGACACAATACACACTAACAATATCTTGTAGTATCAAGTACACTACATCATGCTCACAAACAATAAATGATAGACAACAGTTAAAAGAATGAAGAAGTAGTAGGCCATAAAAATGATAGATATATGCTTTAATGAAATTGTCATATGAGAAATAAATAATAATTTTCTTCATTTTTTTATAAACATTGCATTATAGAGTCGAAATCTCTTGTTGTTTGTATAAAACAAAACATTGTAAAAAAAATTTCTACACATCAGAGGGACATCACCACCAACACCAATCACCAGCTCCCTTAACACCAGATGCTTCGAGATAGCGACGGAGAGGGTACAGACATGTTGAGAAAGCACTTAGGGCAATAACAACAACATGACGCCACACTGGAATTTCAGGCTGCAACCAGGTTGTACTTCAGGAGGACAATGTGCAGCATGGACATTTCATATGTCACTACACTGCTACACAACAGAAAAGTGTGGGGAGAATCACAATATGACGAGACGACAATAAAGGTACAAAAAATTACTAAGATCTACAAACTCATCAAGTAACAGTTGGAAATGTAGTCAGATCCTACAAATTCTATATCACTCCTACACTAAAATTCACATATTCCTAGCCCAAGAAGAACAGAAGAATGCAAGAAAGAAGAGAAGAACAGAAGATGCAACATGAGGAAGGGCCTATCCTACAAAGCAAATTGCTACAAACGTCTTTCCATGAACTTTGAGGCATAGCAACTACTAGAACCGCCTCTCCAAAAATAAACCTTGAATCGTCAAACAAATACAAGTGAACTGCAAACGGAATATTAAGTAGTACCAACCAATATTATCTATAAATAGATCCAGAAAATGAACAGTATTCTCCCTACCACATCATCAAATTGCCATACCGAACCAGGTGTGAAGTACCAAGACGTCACAGCACAATATAGGGTGATGATCGTCGGTAGTCAACTACAATCATCGAACTGCCACACCATCACAGGTGTGACAGCAAAGAAGTACCAAGACATCACTGTTTATGCAGTAAACCACAGTCTTCATCATCGGTTAAAAGTACCACTCCATGATGACAATGTCAACAAGTAAGACCCGGCATCACATGCTAGAGTGCTTCTCTCATGATTTGTGACACCCATACAAATGAGTCGACACCTTCCAGCATTTCAGTGGGGATCATCGAGCACAGAAACTGACACAGCAAAAAAGGAAAAAAAATCATAAAACACAAATGTAGATTTAAGGAAATGATATATTAGTAAAAGTACCTTTTTCCTTTCTTGTAAAAGTAATTATTTTTATTATGTATGTAAAATACAGAATTTATAGATACCTTAAACCTTTTGTAAAGAAACTTAGTTAGTATAGTTATATAATCTCACAAACTAATGGAAAGTCTATTTATTTCTTTTATACGTAATATTAGAAACGGATTTGTGCAGGATTTTTCTTCTTTAAGTAACATTCAAAAACACTTTTTGGGGGTAATAATATTAATACCGAGGATTAAATTAAGAGGAAACGCTACTTCATTCTTACAAAAAAAAAGACACATAAAGAAAAAGATAATGCCTTTATAAACAAATCAAAGTAACAAAACAGAGCTTTTGCGAACATTTACGCAAGCTTAACTAAAAAAAAGATATAACCACACTAAAACATGATACACTGTACGCTTACAAATTCAGAAAAATTAATATTGTGAAAACAAATTTTTGGAAATGACAAAGAAAAACAGAGACATGTACCAGCAATGACAAAGAATAACAACCTTTGTAAAGCATACATTTGCCTAACAACAAAACATAAATTGTAGAATTAAAAAAAAATTGAAACAATACCTATTAAGAAATCGTTAGAAAAAATTGTTAAGAATGGCTGAGAAAAGTTTATTGGAAAATCTAAAAGAGCAATTTTTGCCTGACTTTCTCAATGTTTTCCTCGGCATTGACAAACTTCAGACAACAATTTTGTCAGAAGGAGGGAGGTATATAAGACGTAGTGGTCTCCTGACCCTCATTGCTTACATATTCCGCCCTCACAATCATATTCCGCACATCAAGACGTTTCATTCGAACCAAAACTCGATAAGACAAAGTCAATGTTGCATGTATTCATGTAAACGATATGCAATTAACAAGTAAGCGCACCATGGTTGAAATACTCGAGGCTGGCGTACAAACATACATTCCAGACACGACAGTCACAGAAGCTTTTAGTTCGGGAGAGAAACAGCACAACGGGACGCCAGTCCCTTTAGAGGACGACCCAGCCTATGTTGGTCAGTAACCACCCGAGTAGCAGACAGCGTGGGCCCGAGTGAAAGGGGGGAACAACCCCGTGTTCGGCTTAAAAGCAAATTCTGCTACATTGTGTGGGAGCGGCCAGCCTATGCATTCTTTACACATAGCACACAGTTTCAGAGATTTTCACAGGGAGACAGCAAACGCCAAACGCCAATGCTACAGGTTTCCGGATAAGTCACCTTAAACGAAACGTCATTCTCCCGTTTTAGAAGAGCAATGCTGATTGGAAGACGATATTTCTGACGCCTTGAGCTGAAGGAATAATGGAAGAGACCGAAAAATATACCGCTTCACGTCTGGCGTGGAGAGGCACTGTTCCGTTGTCGCTCTTGGAGCGAGGAACAAGTCTCTCTTCAGTATTTCACTGGGAGAGCACCTCTGTCGAGAGTGAATCGAAGTGCTACTTTATATTGAGTCCTTGAGATTAAGCGTTGTTCACTGTGTTGTCTGACACACTTATTGTGCGGTGTAAACGGACAGAGTTATAGTTAAACGCCTGAGAGCGAATTTTGAGTGGCATCTCGGTGGACTGGTTATCTGACTGGTGTACCACGCAAATAGTTAAACTAGGGGTGAATAGGAATCCTTGACTTCATCAAGGCATAGGGAGAGTTTGACTGGCGAAGGTCAATGCAGATAGAACGACAGTTTGTAACCTTCCCCTCACCTATCGACCTTAATGACAATGAAAAATTAAACCAAATGTACCTAAAAGAAATTTGGGAAAAGCAATCGTCACCGAAGTTAATCTGTCGGTGAAGAGGGAGGCAAGGGTTACATCTAAATGAAAGGAAAAATGCAAATGAAACTTGTGGAAATTAATTTTGAATAGGGGTAACGTTAATAAAGAAAGTAAATGTGCGGCCGTTATTTTAACAATCAACTAGCAGTAATTAGATATTTGAGATTTGGAGGAAATTACGGTCGCCAGTCCTATGGACAATTACTATAGTAAGTGAAAAGGAAAGGTTATTACACATACACCGCTCCTCTTTCGTCAACAATTCCAAACTATGTGCACAGATTGGCACATTGCTCTGTTTATCGTCAAGTTTCTTTTCTAATTCCGACACTGTCGTAATTACTTGGCAAGTGGTTGTCGCAAGCGTTGCCACTTCCCTCTTTTTCTCTTCCCAGGTATTAGCCTGCTTCCTCACTTTAGTATCTACTTCGGACACTAAAGCCTTTAAAGTTTCCACCTTCTGTTGATCCTCTTTTTTCACTAATTGAATTTGTTCCGTCACCTTATTCTCGATGATCGGAGCAACTGCTTCCCCTACACTTTTCTCGATTCTGCTAATTTCGGAATTAAAACGAGTATTTATGCTCGCAATTTCCGCCTGATCGCCTATCATTTCCTGTTTAAGATTACCGATTTCGGTATTAATCACAACAATATCTTCTTTGGTTTTATCAACTTTTGTGTTAACAACTCCAACATTGTTGTTAACAACATTAATAGCTTTGTTCTGATTGTCTAGTTACCGTTCAATTTTTTCAGACTGAGCTTCTTGCTTGGAAGACTGAGCTTCTTGCTTGGCAGCCTGAGCCTTAATTTCTGCCGATTGACTCTTGATTTCGTTAATCAAAACATTCAATAAATCAGTTAAATTCCCGGAAACTACCGGTTTTACTTCCGTAGCGGGCTCATCTTTAATTGTCCCCCCGTATTCGTCATCAAGGGGTACAGATTTGATTTTCACTTCCAATACTGAAACATTTCCTAAAGTTTGGAATTCCATTTCTGCTCTTTGTTGCGTTTCGGCGGTCGCGTCTTTCATGCTAGCCGCCTGCCCCTGAACAATGGGCTCCGCAGTACGCGTTTCCCACTGTTCGGCCGATTGTTCCGTACCCAAGTCTACCAAATTCTGGTAATTGTTGCCTTCACTCATTTTACAAGTTTTCAACATTAATGACAAATCTCAAATCTAATTAGGATTCCTCCCACTACTTAATCTCGCTGACATAACAACCTGTTCGTAACCAATACTTTGTTACGAGATTTGCACAATGCAAAATTCGTGTCCAGAAGAACCTCAAATCCGAAGACTGTCCAGTCACCAGGTCGCCACGTGTAACCTCCCCCTCACTCATCGACCTTAATGACAGTGAAAAATTAAACTGCGTTTACCTAATGGAAATTTGGGAAAAGCAATCGTCACCGAAGTTAATCTGTCGGTAAAGAGGGAGGAAAGGGTTACATCTAAATGAAAGGAAAAATGCAAATGAAACTGGTGGAAATTAATTTTGAAAAGGGGTAAAGTTAATAAAGAAAGTAAATGTGCGGCCGTTACGTTAACAATTAGCTAGCGGTAATTAGATATTTGAGATTTGGAGGAAATTACGGTCGCCAGTCCTATGGACAATTACTATAGTAACTGAAAAATAATGGTTATTACACATATAATTAGCACTAGAAGCGTGGCAACTGAAGGTTGACACGTCTAGTGTGAAAACTGAAAGTTTGTCAGAAGTAATAAATTTCGCTACACTCCGACATAATTTAGCAAAGGAATTAATAAAACCGGAAAATTAGAAGTTAATTTAGTGACTGAAGTTAGTAGTGAGCTTTGTTTCTGAAGCACATCGAAATTCAGTAAAATACGGTTAGTCTGGGGCTACCCAAACAATCATTTCAATAGCTATTTGAATCTACGCAATTTAGAAATAAGAGATTTAACTTTGAACTTGAATTAAACGATTCTGAACAATTAACAATAGTAAAATTTAGTACGTACCAAGCTGGGCTGCAGTCACAGGTAAGCTAAAATACGGTAACAAAACTCGCACTCTTAATTTGTGCTTGTGTAATCTAAATGTTGTAGCCAGCTATGAATACCTTAACTGAACTTTGAAATTAAAGCAGTGAAATCGAATGATATTACTTTAATGCTAGGGTTTGAATTTCAGCGACACTCGGGTTCATTCCGGAAAAGGAAGGGACCCTGCTTGGTAATGCAATTGGGACAATGAGCATCAAACGTTCATGCTACGTTGTTGTAATTTAGTGAGAAAAATTTAACAGTTTGAAAAGCTGAGGTCTGCCATACAGTTCTAAAACTTTACGTGCTGCTAGTCTTCCTTGTTGGTTGATTGAAGGTTTGAAGTCGTAGACCGAGGAGGTGGCGACAGTCACTCACTGTCGGCCGTCGCTGTTGCAGAAGCTGGATGTTGGCGCGCCTTCTTCTCGACACGGTCTCCAGTCCAAATGGGGTCTTGATGTGTGCCAGCTAACGCTTCCCGTCCGCGACACCATGTAAGAAACTAACATAACAAGTCGAGCTCAATTACATGCTGCCAATCCCCGAAAGCGCGGCAACTCGCGGGGGCGTCACACAACACA
Organism: Schistocerca serialis cubense; assembly: GCF_023864345.2. NCBI lineage: Eukaryota > Metazoa > Arthropoda > Insecta > Orthoptera > Acrididae > Schistocerca > Schistocerca serialis. The sequence goes on along the minus strand of NC_064639.1, from coordinate 1,144,912,725 downwards.
CCTGCTCCACTGCCCTCCTCCAGCCACACCCCCTTTGCCCGCGCTCCACGCGACAGCGTTAACGCTACCAAAGATCCTAAACACTTTGGTTCTCCACACGACCTATCGATGTATTCGTTCGATAGCATAGTTTTCCCTAGGCCTGACCCAGCGTATAAATACAAATAATATTCACAAAACAAACCAATTATACATCGACCTAAATGCATATATATAAACAAATAGTAAAACAATTACAATATACAAAGACACAGAAATCTTCAGGTAACAAAATAAGGAAAAAAATTTGCAGTTCAATAGATGGAAATAGGAGGATATGCATTTCCGGCGTTACAAGTTACCTTATCTGTCAGCAGCAAGAGGCGCAGACAGCAGTCATCGCAGCTTATGGTATTGTGCGCTACAGCTATTGTGAGTCCCATATTTCCTCCACAACAGTACACTTCGCTGCATTACACACGCGACAGCCACGACCATACCTAGCAACATTCTAAAGGATAATTATTCAAGTTGAGTAGGCGCGCTTCTCAGTCATTCTGCCAAGTCAACAACCATCTTAAACTTTGTATAGAAACTTCATTTGCGAATCCTATCGTTGAGAGGTAACTTCACATTTCGAAAAGAACCAGGATATAACTTGTTCAATTCATAACTAAAAGTGCCATTGTTATTGCTCAGAATTTTTGCAAAATAAATAATAACTTTCGTTAGTTTCATGTTTTTCTTACAGTAACTAGCACTACTGCAGTACCCAAGTATCTCACTATTTACGTAAGAAATTTTGTGAATTATTGTGCCATTTCCTTACAGTGGACGACAGCAGAAGATATTTATTGCTGAAAGTTTTTCAGGCATTGCTCTTTAGAACGTTAGGAGCGTCTGTCTGACTTCTGTAGTAGTGTGAGGGTGGAAATTGCATCTTGCAGGTGCCACAGGGTAAAAGGTACATCTCAGATTAATCCGTTGCTTAGGATAACAGAATAACAGATCAACCCCGTTCACTTCAAAGAATGATTGAACTTTTTCATAAGTGTCTAGAAGAGCCGTAATTGACAAAATTAGTAAAGCCCACGGCAATAGCGGCCAATAATAAAAGACTGAAACTACGTAAAACTTTCTGAAATAACTCAGGTGATGGTCCTACATTACAAATAAAAGATGTTTTTTCTAATTAACAAATATACTCTTGTATTCCGTAAGTGCTTATGTAAATAATTCGTATAATTTTTATTAACAGAACTGTATGTTAATAAGCGCTTTTACAACCACGTTCGTCTAAGCCATCGGTAATCTTAAGAGAGTCAAGAGTCAGTCTTTGTTCGCTGGACAAAAGAAGAAAAGATTAGTAATTATTAATGTCTTTTGTAGTCATAATCAGAGATCAGACAGTAGTATGAAATTGTTCATCAGTGTCGTTGGTGACTTTTTATCACTCACTTCACACGATTTATTTCATTTACTCCAGTACTCACATTTTATCACATACTACTGTATTCTGAAAGCCTGGGGACAATATACTGCTCCTCGTAAACCACAATAATTAATGCTCGACGTCTCTTTGGGTACTCGATGTTTATGTGGGGTAATGATAGAATATTTCACATGGTGGTGAGTAACTGTATAATTTACTGCTCTCAGGCGTGTGTGTGTGTGTGTGTGTGTGTGTGTGTGAGAGAGAGAGAGAGAGAGAGAGAGAGAGAGAGATAGATAGTGGTTGTGTGGGTGTGTTGATGTATAACTGACGAAATAGTGTGTTGTAAGATGTACACTGTCTGCTTGAAGTTCTTCTTCCCGGCGAATGGAAAGTCTTTCCTCGGAGAATACACGTAGGAACTGATGTAACAGGCTGAGTTATACGGTATTATTTACGTACCTGTAGAATTTTAAAACAGCAGCGACTGTTCTGAGACGTTTTGCCACACAGCGTTCTCTGTCGTCGCAGATTGCCCACGTTTTCCCACGTTTCGTTGTCAGTCGTTCGTGGCTTCCTCTGTCGTTTGCCACGTATACAGTTCGCTTTTATTTTATAGTTGTGCTCTATTTACCGAGGCGACGACTTTCACAAGGTATTCACAGTATGAAAACAGACACTGGTGGATATTTCGTGCAGTCTGAAACAGCCTTCACCGTCAATATGCAAATACTATTCCGTTTTATGTGCATTTTTTAACATCCGCATTCTACAGTGGTATCATGTTCGTAATATCATGTAAAAAGTGAGTTTTTGTATCGCGGTATAAGGCAGCCAACCGACCGTCGATACAGTGCATAGGTTAAAATGTTTGTTTGTTTGTGAAATGGATATCTGCATTACGATTCGTTTTCCGTTTGAATTTTGTTTTGTTTTATTTCGCTCTTTTCAGTGCGGAATTGCGCCACGCTGTTTATATCGACACTGTATCTGGCAATTTTTGACTTACTTTTAACACCATTTTCCACAAAGGATTAGGTTAATTACTGCGGTGGGATTGGAATTACAAGGTAGATAGTTTCAAGTATCGCATTAGAAGGGTAATGTAGATCATTTTACCAATTATACGATGCAATACACATCACTATGAACTTATTCGCGGATATTATAAATACTCTGAGGATCCGCTTAGAAATAATTTGCAGGAATGTGTTACACTCCTAAGTGAGTAAGGTGTTTAAATCTAGCGCTTCTGCAGAGATGAAACGATGATGTCTAAACATCTGCATGTTCTGTCTCCGATACTTACAAACAACAAAACAGTATTGCAACATTCGAGTACTGTCTGTCATTTTTTTGCTGTTCTTTTAACATCCAGGTAATTACACGGAAACTGCGGATTACATCTACATCTACATCTACATAGATACTCTACAAGCCACCGTACGTTGATTGGCGGAGGGTACCCTGTACCTTATAATTTAGACTGGTGGGGAATATTGGTTTTAAATTTCAAATTAAAAAATCTTTGCCTTTTGTTTTTAGATTTTTTTAACAGTCTCGAACAACGAACTATATACGCCATTTTGATTCTTAGAAATAACTCCTAGGTCTAAAACTTACTTTGATTCTAAATATTTTCGATCAAAAATAACGGATCCAGAATGTACAACGTATTTCATAAACACAGCGAGCAGACATAACTGGTCAGCTCCAACTGTATACAGGCTTTGTGCTAATCTAAGATATTTACAGTCACTGTAATCGATGGCCTTGCTATCATTTAGTTCCTCTCTTACGCCAACAGACTGACTTGTCTAGATGCACATTACTAAAAATTGTTAAACGTAGAAACACATTTGGAACCGTATTTTTCTGGTTTCTGGTTGATCAACAGTCAGTCTTGCAACTCTGTTTCTATTTCAGTGCTGTAACTACTATTGTAAGTAACTTTTGCAGACAGTGGTTTTGAGCACGGAAATGCGTTCATATAATAAGCAGTGGAGTGTGTTGTACTTAGAATATGAATACCTAGCAAGACATAATTTTCTCTTCTTCTTCTTCTTTCGGTTGGTAATTCAGTCTACTGACTCATTTCAGAATCACATGAAGAAACGCGTTCTACAGACTAACATAAGCAGTTTCCGCCATTTGCTACAATTTTTCTTTCCTCTCTTTTTTTGCCGAATATGGAATCATGTTATGGGCAGCGTTTGTAAATATTTCTAATTTTGCGTATTTAAATGCTGTAGAATTTAAAGCTATATTGGCTATACTACTAATTGTTTAGTTACAGAGTTGTATGTGAGGTAAAGTCTACATATTTTTAAAATGGATCATACGGTATAACATGTGGATAATTAAGTCACACTTTCGCGGTCGTACACCACCTTGTATCTTGAAACAGAAGGAGATCTTTTAACGTGGAACATGTGATACTTGCAAAATAACAAAATTTCGTTAATTTCTTTAGAATTTTACTTGTGTTGAAAATGGAAATTGATGCTAGTCACAAATAGCCCCATTTGCAAAATGTCTGTACCTCGTAACTTGGTTTTTGGTTACACTTGTACTGAATTTAATTTCACTTATTTATTAATTATTGCTGTGTAGTAGAGCAATACTGACACAGTACTGAGAAGATTTTCTCGATTGCAATACGTATAAATCACAAAAGAATATTATTCCTTGTAAATACATAAAACTGCAACCACTCACATTATTGAATAGTTATTGATTATTCCATGAGTCGGATTTCGAACCTTTTCAGGTTTACAGATTGTGTAAATATATGTGAATTGATGTACCAGCTGGCTATGAGAATGGAAACTCACATATGGACACTAACAGAGAAAACGCCACGCATACTGTCGCACAAGTTCCATCTTATTGTCACAGAGCGAGCATCCAGCGTTATGCTAGAAATAGTGACATAACTTCCAAAAAACTATCTGAAGATAAACGTGAGAAGGTTCGAAAACTGGTCCATGGAATAATAAATAACTATTTCAAAACAGTGACTGATTGCAGTTTTTTGTATTTACATTAAATTAACAGCCACGAGTACTAAAATATTCGTAATGAATAAACTTATTTATACTTTGGTATTGAGAGCTGGCATACCGTTCCGGCTAGCGACATCCCATTCATTTTAGCGATGATGGAATGGATTAGTATATTAACAACAATTACATGCACCAATTGCACGTAGAATCTTAAGAAACGGTATGACAATGGCTGCAGGAGCAGTCACTCTCTCTCTCTCTCTCTCTCTCTCTCTCTCTCCCTGTGTGTGTGTGTGTGTGTGTGTGTGTGTGTGTGTGTGTGTGTGTGTGTGCGCGTGCTTTTTGTATTCTGAAGGGATTTCACGCATGCAATATAAAGTTGTGTAGAGGCAGACAATGGGCCATCAGCGCCGGGCGAGTGTTAGGGAGAGCAAACGGCCGTCATGGGGGCTTGTTCCCTTGGCTATGTAGGAGGCGATATCGTTGACAAATTGGGGCAGTGAACCCACACCTGAGGGAAAGCAGAGGAAGGGAACTTTGTGCATGCGACTGGACAGTTGCCGGTCAGTGGTATGCCATAGACTGCCAGGGCCGAGGAAAATACATCAAGGTGCAGTCGAGGTGCTAAAACCGCGACACCCACAGTTCCGTAAGTCTAACCTGCACCTTGACGTTAACAAGAAACGCTTGCGCTGTGGTGTGAGGGAATTCAGAGAAGTGCTGCAATGGGCGTGCGAAAGCAAGGGCTCTGGTCGCAGGTAACATCTTTACAAAGAGCACTGGAAACACCACCGACTGTGAGGTTATTGCGTCGCTGGCGGCCTACCAAGCCGATAGCGAGAGTCAATAAGAAGTTTTATTCCTTTTTGTTTCTCATTATGTGTAAATCGCGTTGGTGAGAAAAACACCCTGCGTCATTAGTAGACAGTCTGCGACATAGGTCCTTAATTTCACTTTTTTTACTGAGAAGGACATTGAAGAAGTCAGCTGGGAAAAATTAACAGTTAAATATTTCTTTACGAGCTCTGATTTCTCGTATTTTATTACGATGATAATTTCTCTGAATGTAGACTGGTAATAGTACAATTTTTCTCATTCAGACGAGAAATTTGGTGATGTAAATGTGAAAAGATCTCACGGCAACGAAAATCTACCTTTATTTTAATTATTGCCACTCCAACCCACTTCCATTTCCGTGACATTCAGCCCCCTATTTCGCGATGATGCAGAATGACCTGCCCTTTCTCTGAACTTTTTCGATGGCCTCCGTTAATGCTATCTGGCAAGGATCCCATACCGTACAGCAGTAATGTAGACAGTCTCTTTAGTAGATCCATTGCATCTTCTAATTTTAATAAAACGCAGTGTTTGGCTTAATTTTCACACAACACTATCTAAGTGATCATTCCAGTTTAAGTTGACCGTCATTTTAATTTTTAGCTGAATTGACAGTCTCCAAAGATCTTTTGATATTCACATGGATGAGCTCACACTTTTCCTTATTATGGCTTTGTTAGACAGAAAATGAAAGCATCAGCTATTAAAAAATTTAAGAGGACTGTTCAGGTAGTCCCTAAATTTTATATACAGATTGGGAACACTTCCTAGGGGAACACAGAATATCATTACTGTTTTACTCGATGATTTTCCGTCGATTAGTACATACTGTGACCCTTCTGACGGGAAACGACGAATACAGTCGCACAGCTGAAGCGATACTACACAGGGGCGCAATTTGGCAAGACGTCTCTTGTGAGCAACTGTGTGAAAAGCCCTATGAAAATCTAAAAATACGGAATCAATGTGAGATCCTCTATCGATAGACTCATTTTTTCGTGTGGATAAAGAGGTAGTTGTGTTTCACAAGAACTACATTTTCTGAATCCGTGCTATGCGTTAATAGACGTTTGCCTTCAAGGAAATTCATTATTTTCGAACACAGTAGATGGTCTAAAATCCAGCTGCAAAGAGACATCAGTGATATGGATATTTAATTCTTAGGATTACTTCGGTTTCTGGTCTTGAGTGCTGGTTTGACTTGATCAAATTTCTAGTCTTTTGGTATAGTTCCTTCGTCGAGCGAGTAGTGTGTAGTTGCTAAGTATGTCGCAATTGACTCAGCATAGTCTGAAATGAAGTACCCAGAACGTGAATATGTTCAGTCTATAGCTTTTCTCTCCGTCGTGTCATAATATTTCAGTTCATTACATACCGGCATGGTAGCTCATTAGAAGTCGAAATAGAAAAGAGAAGTTATATTGTATCTTGACTTTTACACTGCCGGCCAATAGACTGCTACAACACGGAGTCCTCGTACACTTAGCAACAAACTAGTCTGAATTGTATAACATACCGGGATATGCAAATGACATTTATTTATTTGCATCAGCATAAAATAAGTACGAGAGGTGTTCAGTAAGTAATGTGGCACACTTTTTTTCTGAAAACAGATTGGTTTTATTCAGGGGTCTAGTACACCATATTATTCCCCACTGTCTTAGCTACTAAATCCTATTTTTCAGCCTAATCTATGCTCAACGCGACGGTTTTATGGCATATAAAACTCTACTTGTCGACGTCGCACCTAAAGTCTTGCTATATCAATAACCTCCCCATCACCCACTTATTACTTTCCGTGGAGTGCACTCTTCATTGGGCCAAACGGACGGAAGCCGGAAGATGCGAGGTCCCGGATATAAGGTGGATGAGGAGAAGAGTCCAGTGAAGTTTTACGAGTTCTTCTCGGGTGCGAAGACTTGTGTGAGGCCTTGCGTTGTCATGGAGAAGGAGAATTTCGTTTGCATTTCTGCAGTTTACTGAGCGTATCAAAACGCACTTCAGAGTTGATCGTTGCGCCACGAGGGAGGGTATCAAACAGAACGACTTCTTAATAGTCCCAGAAGACGGTCGCCATGACGTTATCGCTGGAGAAGGAGAGAAGTGATGTGGCGCCTCTCCATGGATCGCTGCTTTGTTTCTCGTTAGAAGTGATGAACCCGTGTTTCATCGCCTGTGACGATGTTCGACTAAAAATTGTCACTGTCAACCTCGTAATGCGCGAGCAATTCTGCACAGATGGTCTTCCAGTGTCTTTTATGTTAGCCAGCAAGGAATCCAGCAGGCATACATCTTTCAGTACCCCAGCTGGTGGGCGAGTGTATCAGCACTACCAAGAAAGACATCCAGCTGTGCTGCGAGATGTTTAATTGTGATCTGCAGATCACCTCCAATGAGAGCGTCAGCACGCTCCATCACTGCAGGTGTCAGTTGTGTGCGCCCAGCTGTGCGCGATCTTCTCGCAATGATGCCAGACGCCTCTATCAACGACTCACCGTGATTTTGTTCACTGCCAGATCTCCGAAAACATCCTGCAAGCACCTAGCAATAACTGCGACGTTCTTGTTTTAGCGCAAAAGCAGCTCAATGGCAGCTCCCTGCATTGAACGTACCTCCGCTGCACACACCATTTTGAAGGCTACGTATAGCGCTGCCAACTACCGGAAATTCATGAAATAGGGGCTGAAGCGGGAATATTCCTCGATGCCTAGCAACAAATTCCGCATTTTTTCAACCGAAATTGGCCGAGAAAAAATATGTGTTGCATTACTTACTGAACGAGCATCGTAAAAATAACGCCATCTATATTATCTATGTACTCGTAAGTACACCCAGCGGGCGTCTTATACTGTAAACGCATTTCTAAGTTAGTTGTTTGTGTGAAGATCGTGTTCTGAATTGTGTAAGAAGACAGACACAAGAGGGTGACCCATCGATTTTGTGGGATCCGCAAATACCACACGGATATGGAATCAATTGGTTCATGAGAGCCATACTCAACTCTATGCAGGGGTCTCAGCGTCAACACTCAACTGACTCCTAGACACCACTTGGCAGCGACTACGATTAATGAAATTTGCCATTAAGTTGAAACAGAGTGCAATGATGTATCCACACATGTCATCCCAGCTCAGTGCGACTAGATGCCGATCCAGGTCATGAACAGTGTTACTACCAAGTTGCCAGTCTTGAGTGCTAAATTTTTGACACTGTAGTCCCAAAAATTACGTACAAATTCCATCATGTCTTTTACTGATGTACTTTTTAAGCAAAAGTTAAGTTTCGTTATATATCATGCTCCGTCACGTATTCGTATCGTTTTCATATTTCATAGACTAATGTTATGTAACTTCGTAATATACACTCACATTTTAAATATAGGCTATACTTACTCTGAGAAACATAATTAAAGGGTCTCTCTTTGCGATATAGATGTCTCACATATGGTACAAATGGTCTACAAACTTCCCTCGTAACGGTTGGAAAAACGTGGCAGCCTGTGACGTCACGTTCTGACTAGGTGAGGTTTCAAATATCATGGTATCGAAACGTGCGAAAGAAGGCCAGAGATCAGAAGTTCGTGTGAGATGTTACGTGGCTTAACGATGTAACAAATGGTTCAAATGGCTCTGAGCACTATGGGACTTAACTACTGAGGTCATCAGTCCCCTAGAACTTAGAACTACTTAAACCTAACTAACCTAAGGACATCACAAACATCCATGCCCGAGGCAGGATTCGAACCTGCGACCGTAGCGGTCACGCGGTTCCAAACTGACGCGCTTAGAACCGCACGGCCACACCGGCCGGCAATGATGTAACACTGGCATAAAATTTCACCACAATTCTGCCCAATGCCTCCGTGGACGTGTCATATGATGGGACGGTCTTCACATCACCCTCTTACTCACGTATCCCTTCTTTTGATGCCCGTGCGATGGAGGTCAGAACCATGACGCTCAACGTTGAAAGCGCATGGTTCTTTTTTATGGGTGGCTCAGGAAATTTCCAGACACACCGCTGCTCTGAATAGACAAGAAAAGTCGTCAATGAAACCACCCTTCAGGCGTCGTTTCTCACACACATTGCGGACACGCTGTGCAGAGAGCAACGAATCATCAGACGAGTCAACCCTTTGTAACAACAACAACGCTGTACTATTGTACACATAATAATTTTTTCTTTTGATTTTCGATAAATTAGTGTAATCGATGTTCTGATTTCATTTCTTTTTTGTTTCATGCCATTATGTTAAAGAAACTGTAAACAATTTTCGATGTGAATATTAATGTTTATGTCAAATTTCAAGCAATATTATAACAGAATTTAAATGTAAGAAACGTTGAAACTATTGTAAGATGTTAAAATTGTAATTGTGCGTCTGGTCCATACGTAGGCAATGTATTAGGATATGTAGAATGCAAAACCTCGGGTGAATACCCTGTCTGTAGGGGAGCGGTAAAAGGTGGATGGCAGGCGAGCGCGGGAAAATACACACGGCCACTGTACGGCATAACGGGCTCAGAAGTAGTTGTCGGAGTTGGGCATTGGTCTGAGCAACACGTTCTGGATCGAGGAGGCTCTCCTGGAACACGTAGTTTCATTGAGCCTCGGATATGCCGTTCCGACGCCTATACAGCATGGCAAAATTCCATAGGCACTAAATGGAAAAGTATTGCGACGCTAAGAAGAAGTAAAGTGCCGATACGTCAAGAGCCATTACTGTGGTTATATGTGTGCTCTGTGCCTCGCCCTCTCGCCGCCTGCCAACTGCCGTATCGATACGAACAGGTTGAACTTTTTAGTACTGTATTCGTATGGACCAGTGTTACTTTTATTCCATACTGTTCAATAACAACTTAAAATTTACCAGAACTGTCCTATCATTTAATTATCCTCACAACTAACCTAGACAGGGTCCTTTCCAAATGTTGTGCAATCCGAGTGTCCCGAGATGAAAAATTAAAGTTTGTGTTAATAATAATTACCTGCAGACCTAGCTATGTTAGAATGATGTTCAAAGAATTTTTTTGTTAATGAACCAATAGACGAATAACAAGGTCTGACAAAGTTGGATGATAATTTTGATATTGATTTAGTAATGAAGCTTAATTGTTTCGAGACAGATGTAATGGTATTTAAATGAGCAGGAAATAAGACAAAAAGAGTAGTAAATCATATATGGGAAATCTTGAGGGCATAATGATTTCAGTAATTAATTGTTTTAATACAGTGATCATAACAGTCTCAAGGTTTCCCCCCCCCCCTTTTTTTTATTCATTTGAACTCTGAAGTGTTCTAAACTGATTTGACCAGCAAAGTCAAAGCCAAAATAGAAACCCAAATTTATCAGTCTTTTACCTTTATCAAAATTGACATTGTGTGTGTGTTTCGAAAATGCTATTTCTAGGGTAACCTATGCCCGATTTTAATGAGATAAATAGACAGTACGAAGTTTTGTAGTAAATATTATAGTGTAATGTTATGTATTTATGGTTTATCCATATTAGTACAGAAAGTGAAATTATCAGTTCAGTAGATTTTCTGGTTCTAAAATTTACCATATTATGCAGTGTTATTACGTGTGGTTTCGCATGAAAGTACATTAACTTGTACAGGGAAGAAACTCAGTTAATGCCTAATTAGGCTGGCGACCGTATTATTAACAAATTGGTAGCATCTTCTGTGTTGTTTCTTGTCTGTACTGACGTGTAGTTGCATTTCGGACTTGCTTGACGTATCATTGTTTTTACAGAGTGGGTGTAAGTCTGATTTGCCTCCATTCAGGTACACGCGGTCAATTTCTATACAAAAATCCTTTCTCATAAGGTGAAGCCCATCCACTTACCATAGTACAGGCTTTAATGAGTATCGTGTGCACTAGCGCAATGTTACACCTTCTCTAACAACATCATGGACCTTAAACTACATTGAATGTGATCGAACCCTATTGGATTGTAGAACGAACGCAACTTTTTTCTATGGGGTTCAAGGTGGAACCACTGAAACATGTTCAAAATCATTCGATGAAATCTGCATGTGATCCAAAGTAGCAAAGGGTGTCCACGCTTTTTTAATCCTCACTCTCCAGTAGCGCAGTAAGAGGAGAGGGGGAAGGTGCGACACGGACCTATATATTAATAAAACGACAAAGGGTCACTCTAAGACCCACCAGCCCAGTTCAGCAGCACCCTCGGGGTCCCCTTGCACTTTTGTAGAGCATTTTAAAAATGTAGCTATGCAGAGAGAACCCTTTGAGAGTGTCCTAGGTTCCTGCAGGCAAGCAACGTCCTGACTCCCTCCGATCCCACATGCGCACTAGCATTGGCGAGAGCAGCTGCGTAACCTGCCTGCAGGCGCTTAGGTCTCCATCACGGGTTGTCTCCCTACAGGCATATTTTTTAAAGTGCTCAACGAAGGGAATGGTGGGCAGGTGGCAACGAGGGTGTCTGCGAAGTGGATGGTCTTAGCGTATCCCTCCTACCCCCCCCCCCCCCACCAATGATCACCCAATAGGAAAGTGAGAAGCAGGAGGGCTGAAAAAGCATAGGGACTCTTTGCTGCGTCGGATCACATTTATATTTCGTTTGATGAGTTTGAACGACTACTAGTTGTTCTTTTACTCCAGACCACTGTTGATTCTTGGCGGCGGTGCAACTGTTACGTTGTTTCTGTCGGCCAGCAGTTTGAAAACCGTGTGCTTCCAATGCCGGTCGCCACGATTCTGACCTGCGTCGCAGAGGCGTCAAGAGGTGGGGTGAAATGTGGGTGAAAAGGGATGTGACGACCTTTACATCGTGTCACACGTCCACGAAGGCGTTGAGCAGAACTGTCGTGAAGTCTGGTGCCAACGGTGCCAATTTGACATTATTAATATCGTATGTCTGGCCACTATTGCGCGCATGTCGACAAATTACTGCTTGAAGCGTCGTTGAGTCTCAATGTGACGTCACAGGGCGCCACGCTTTTGTAGAATTATAGAGGAAAGTTGTGAGCACCTTTGAGCCAAATTTCGAACTTCTACGTCGCAATGGGAGACAGTTAAGGGTATTCGAAAAAGTAACTCTTTAATAGTTTCGCTGAACGCAGTTCCTTAAAAAGCAAAACATTTTCGTTCTGCATTTATGTGTAAACTAAACTGGGTCTGTCGGTTTACACGTTGCTTGCCCATCTGCCCAACAATTAAAGAACTTATTAATGATTGTTGAAAAACGTTGTGACTGCGACTAACAATATAGCACACAGCGTTATATAAAATGAAAAACGCTTTAAGTGAAGACGTCCTTCGCGATGTTTGAGTCTCTGTTTTACAATACAGTAATTGGGTATTGATCTCATGTCTGGTTGATAGCTCAATCGTTCTCGGAAATTAATGGTGGGTTTTCGCTCTGGTTGTCATTATTTCTATTAATGATATGTCTACAACGAGTAGATTTACATTTCTCCTGGAGACCATTACATCCGTTTTTCATAAATGAGTCTCCTAATAGCTACATTCCATTTGGCTAGAGTGTTTAGTATTATAGTTATTGTTCCTAGTTAAGCAATCCTTGATTAATGTGCTAGACATATTTTCTTAGAAGAGTAGCTTGAAACAAATGCAGGATGACACTTTGGAAACCCACAGCGATTAAGATATAGTAATTTATCGTCTCTAATTACCCTGATATTGACGAGACGTTAAATTTCACACATCTCGTTTTATATAAACCCCGAAATGATCCTATCCTGTCCATTAATATTTTCGGCGTGGCGTACAATATTTCCTCTATAATTGTTTCTACGGCGTGTTCTAATCTTTTATTAATAACTTTCCTAGAAGTGAGCTCTAGACAAAATTAATTTTTACAAGTATTTCTTTAAAAGTCTTCCACTGATCTAGAGATGACGTCTTAGTCTATCAATCAAAGCATATTCGGTCTCTGCCGCTGATTAAATGTTGAATAAATATTGTCATCGATGGCGGCCGAAGACTTCCAGTACATGCAGAGACGCACTTTCTGCCAACGACAGTCACCAACGGCATGAGGACGCAGAAAGCGATATAAATAACACTGTACCAAGTACATACCGTGTGTGTCCATAGGAAATGTTTCCAGAATGAGATTTTCACTCTGCAGCGGAGTGTGCACTGATATGAATCTTCCTGGCAGGTTAAAACTGTGTGCCGGACCGAGATTCGAACTCGGGACCTTTGCCTTACGCAGGCAAGTGCTCTACCAACCGAGCTACCCAACCACGACTCAGTTGGTAGAGCACTTGCCTGTGTAAGGCAAAGGTCCCGAGCTCGAGTCTCGGTCCGGCACACAGTTTTAACCTGCCAGGAAGTTTAATATCAGCTCACACTCCGCTGCAGAGTGAAAATCTCATCCTGGAAATATCCCCCAGGCTGTGGCTAAGCTATGTTTACGCAATATCGTTTCTTTCAGGAGGGCTAGTCCTGCTTGGTTCGCAGGAGAGCATCTGTAAAGTTTGGAAGGTAGGAGACGAGGTACTGGTGGAAGTAAAGCTGTGAGGACGGGGCGGGAGTCGTGCTTGGGTACCTCAGTTGGTAGAGCACTTGCCCGCGAAAGGCAAAGGTCCCGATTTCGAGCGTCGGTCCGGCACACAGCTTTAATCTGCTAAGAAGTTTCATAGGAAATGTTGTCCGTAAATGATTAAAGTGGCGTAATGGTCTCTCCATTGGGAAAAGATGCCGGATCAATACCCCACTCGTACCTCTGGGAGGGGTGTGCCATGGGAGGTCACTATGAGAAGAACATGAATAATCAATGGAAGCTTAACATTCAACGAATCGGAGTTTACACTGTCAGAAATTTGAACGCGGTAGGGATGCTAAAAGATGTGAAAAGGGACGTGTAAAGACTCAGACTAGGTCGTGTGGTGGTCAGCGAATGAAAGAAAGAAGATAAGGCTTTCTATTCCCACGGTTATAAGATGAAAACACATGCGGCAGAGAATGGTGTAACGGAGATAGGACTGGTAATGAGTAGGAAAGTATGATAGTGGGTCGGTTACTGTGAACAGTTCAGTGATAGTTGTGGAAATCGGAAGTAGGATAATGTCATAGCAACAACTCCTTCCTAATTTGCCAGTATGGGCCTTTAAAATTCCGTACACAACCTCTGATTCATTCTGTCCCATTTCTAACATCCAGTCAAAGAATGGTTGTTCTTACCTTCTGTTAAGCACTTATAAAGACGGGAGAGAAATCAGTACATTTGATGTCAAAGGGCACTGCCCCATTAGTATTACATGCTCTGATGTAGCCCACCAGCAATGCTGCTTAATATTTGCTTTAATTTGTTGTGTAGCACGTGGAACATGATGATGATGCGAGATCGACAGCAGTAGTAATTACTTGGAATCAAGTAACAGCACCAGTCATACTTTACCATACCATAAATGGTCTCGGCCACCAAGGCCATTTTCAAGTGGCTGCCTGAACAATACTGAAAAACAAGGTATGGTGGTATAAGTTATATGAAAAAGAAAGTAACAGTGAACATTGTCAGATCAACCATGCTAAATAAATAATGTTGTGTAACTACTCACCCACAGTTAAGACTGTGACATATACCACAACTAGAAAAAGATCTGAATCAAGCCAAAATACTTAGTAGGAACTGATTTAAAATAATCACTCAATTAGAAAAACGTGCGACGGAAACTTTGAGTTGGTGTATAATAAGGCGTAGAAGATCCCAGACCAATTTGATATCATGTAAATAGGTAACATGTAGACATTAAACATGTGACCATATATATAAATAATAAAATGGGTTATTTGTGCTATGGCATCTCAAAGAATCAGGCTATTCGTAAGGGGTAAGTGAACGTGATCCAATAGCATTAGATCAACCATATTAAAATACGTATTTAAAGTATTCAGTGTAGGGGGAAATAGTTATATGTAATGATAGCATCCATAGCTAAAACAGAAATCAAAAGAATCGTGTAAATAGTAACGGGTGAGAAGCGGAGGGCGTTATTGCAAGTATCTAATCAAAAAGTAAAGATTACAGAAGAGCTATAATAGTTAACCGTTATTAACAGCCGGCCGGAGTGACCGAGCGGTTCTAGGCGTTTCAGTCTGGAACCGCTCGACCGCTACTGTCGCAGGTTCGAATCCTGCCTCGGGCTTGGATGTGTATGATGTCCTTAGGTTAGTTATGTTCAAGTAGTTCTGTGTTCTAGGGGACTGATGACCTAAGATGTTAAGTCCCATAGTGCTCATAGCCATTTGAACCATTTCTTATTAACATGAAGTTAAAAATGAAATATAACGTTGCGCAGTGATCGTCATGATTATACTGTATACATCAGATATTTTGCATATACTAATCAAATAAAAGAAAGAGGCTACGTAAACTCAGTACAAGAGACAATTTTTAAGAGAATAAATATATCATGAGCAGCTAAACGTACTTTCATAAACAAAAACATTGGGTAATGATATGTGGTTTAAAGGATGAAAGGACAATGTAGATGTACCATCTGTCGATACAGATTGAAGAAAAGTTTCAGAAACATAACCGTCGTTGTAACCTGTTGTATAGATGGCTGAAACACTAATTCAACAAAGTGAGTGCGTAGAGTCGGTCCAGACGTACGTAGAAACGTTGAGTTTAAGATGTAACCTGAAGTTTACTATACCTTTATTAGCAGTAACGATATTACTAATAAATTTAACAGCAAAATTAAGGATACGAAGTAGACGAAATAAAGGAGTTCTGCTACCTTGGAAGTAAAATACGGAATGGCGGACGAAACAAGGGGGACACAATAAGCAGGCTTGCACAAGAAAATGCGTGTTTCCACCCAAAGAAGTCTGTTAGTGTCAAACATAGAGTTTAATTTCGAGAAAATTTTCTGAGGCTATACGTATGGAACAAAGCAAATATGTGGTAAAGAATGAGGCATTGTGAGAAAATCGGAAAAAATAAAAATTGAAGCTACTGAGATACGGTGCCGTTGATGGATATTGAAAATTAGGTGGACTGATGAGATAATGAATGAGGATGTTCTGTGCAGAATCGGTGAAGAAGGGAAACACTGACAAGAACGAGGGCAGGATAATAATAAATTCCTTAAGGCGTCAGGGCTTAACCTCCGTCGCACTAGAAAACTGCAGGGGAAGACAGAGATTGTAATGCTTTAAATGATAATTGTGAACTTTGGGTGCTTGTATTACTCTAAGTTGAAGAGGCTGGTGAAAGAGAGATATTCGTGACGGCGAGCACCAAACCAGTCAGAACTCTTAAAAAATATTTCAATATTTGCAGTACAGTTATTTCGTAATTGGCACCGTTTGCTTTTGTTTAATATACATAGTGTGTCAGCTAAGAAATGTCACCGCACATATATCCTAAAAGAATAAATGTATCGAGGTTCGGTTTTCGCCAAGTTATAGTGGACAATATGGCGAACTTCCTGACGTTCGCAATTAATTTTTATCGTTCACTTTTGCCGAATTACGACATAGATTTCTTTTACTAATGAAACCATATATTTTTTTCTGCGGGGTTTGAAAGAAGCTTCTACGAAAACTTCAACGACACAACATGTACGGGGCTTGATCAAACAATATCAAAACAAGACCGGCGAAAACCACTTGCCCGTCGTTAGGAGAAGAGGTTCCGCAAACGTCTGCCTTATTACACAAAATTTAAGCAAACACGTAACGTAGGTATGATTCTTGTGTTTACCTCTGCGCTTGAAGCTTGAACTTCGCAAACATTATAAAAGAAGTTCTAGAAACTGGAAGCGTGGAGGATAATATACGCCGAGGGAAAAGAAGAGGAACTGATCAAAGAAATGAAACAAACATTTTAGCTGCAGTAACACACAACAAAATGTCATTAAAAGGCGTCTTGAGAGTACGAGAGGGAGCAACCAAACGAGTTTTCTGTGACAGTAGTTCCAATAGCATTTCGTGCTGTTCACATTTCGCTGCATCTGCTGCTTCATGGCAATGACAACCAAATGTGGTTGCGGTTCACCGAATGTTATAACGAAAAGTGCGAAGTGCCATGACATATCTACGTAAAATTGTGTTTGTGGAAGAAGCTTCGTTTACAGGCAATCTTCGCAATGTGCACAAATTGTCAGTACAAAATCCATGTTGACTCAAAGAAGTTAATAGGAACAACGCGCTTGGTCCACCAACATTTTGTGCATGTTTTTCAGGACCCATATATTGGTTCCAGTCTTATTTTTGGAATTTTAGATACACTCAAGTGTCTATACTTCGTAAGATATGCTGCTGCCGCCGAAACTGAAAGCCATTCCACTGGACATAATGCAGTCAGTTCGGTACTACCATGGCGTATGTCCCTCCTACTACGCACATGCAACGACAGACCTCTTAAGACAACATATGGAGACCACTGGTATTCCTTTATCGGTGCAGAAAACTAAAACAAGATGTGTATTACGGAACGCTGACGACTCCCGAAGAAATGAAGTGACTTATAACACAGGTCTGTGCTGCTGTTAACTCAAGATGAAATTTAGCGTGCAGTATTGTTTTTACAGAACCAATTTATAGTGTGTAGTAATGCTCAAAATTAACATTTTCAGCACCTGGTATCACGTCCGTGACAATAAGCGGACGAATTTTACCTGAGTTACGTGTTTCCTTACATATGGTATAAAACGGCAAGCTTTTCTGGAGCCTCATCTCCTGAAGGCGGGACAATAGTCCGCGCGCTGTTATCTTTATTCTAGTTTATCAAAGCCGATACAAGTTATGTGGTTGAAGTTTTCTTAGAAGCTTTTAGAAACTGCCGCAGGAAAATGTATATAGGTCCATTAGAAATAAAAAAAAGCCGGTTTCGTAATTCGACGAATACAAACGATAAGAATCGCTTTCCAACGACAGGAAGTTTGTCATACTGACGAAAACCGAGCGTCGATGTACAGGGCTATTACAAATGATTGAAGCGATTTCATAAATTCACTGTAGCTCCATTCATTGACATATGGTCACGACACACCACAGATACGTAGAAAAACTCATAAAGTTTTGTTCGGCTGAAGCCGCACTTCAGGTTTCTGCCGCCAGAGCGCTCGAGAGCGCAGTAAGACAAAATGGCGACAGGAGCCGAGAAAGCGTATGTCGTGCTTGAAATGCACTCATATCAGTCAATCATAACAGTGCAACGACACTTCAGGACGAAGTTCAACAAAGATCCACCAACTGCTAACTACATTCGGCGATGGTATGCCCAGTTTAAAGCTTCTGGATGCCTCTGTAAGGAAATCAACGGGTCGGCCTGCAGTGAGCGAAGAATCGGTTGAACGCGTGCGGGCAAGTTTCATGCGTAGCCCGCGGAAGTCGACGAATAAAGGAAGCAGGGAGCTAAACGTACCACAGCCTACGGTTTGGAAAATCTTACGGAAAAGGCTAAAGCAAAAGCATTTCTTAAACAGGAGATTGGAAAACCGATGGATCGGTCGTGGTGGAGATCATGATCAACAATTCATGTCATGGCCTCCACGCTCTCCCGACTTAACCCCATGCGATTTCTTTCTGTGGGGTTATGTGAAAGATTCAGTGTTTAAACCTCCTCTACCAAGAAACGTGCCAGAACTGCGAGGTCGAATCAACGATGCTTTCGAACTCATTGATGGGGACACGCTGCGCCGAGTGTGGGAGGAACTTGATTATCGGCTTGATGTCTGCCGAATCACTAAAGGGGGACATACCGAACATTTGTGAACGCCTAAAAAATCTTTTTGAGTTTTTGTATGTGTATGCAAAGCATTGTGAAAATATCTCAAATAATAAAGTTATTGTAGAGCTGTGAAATCGCTTCAATCATTTGTAATAACCCTGTATTTTTTCATTCTGGATATACACTGCCGGAAAAAATATTACACTCGGAAAGAGACGTCCGTTTTGATCCCACGGCATGTGCCACCCGAGGTATAGTAGATGTACTGATAATGATTTCAACGTCGTCCGTCAATAGATGGGGTAGTGGCATAGCAACGAAAGCGCCATCTCTCTCTACCCTTTCATAGGGAATGCTCAAGGCAGAAGACTCGGTGTGGCGCAGATGTGTAAAGCAAGTAGGCAACCACGCCAAACAGACGCATTCGTGCCTCCTACAACCAACTGAGCGAGGTTTAAAGGCGTCAAATTGTGACCTTCCAAGTGGCGCGATGGTCTTTTTGGAGAACTGCCACACAATTTGGAAGTGATGCGTCCGTTGTCCAACAATGTCAGTATCAGTGGTCACGTGAAAATTCTCACACCACTAGACGAGGTTCTCGACGTCCTTGCAAACGCAGTTGCCTGCCAGGATAGCCGTATTGTAAAGGCAGCAGTGGCAGATCCTACAGCCACCACAGCACAGATAGGGAGACTCGTGATCCCAGACGTGTCAACACGACCTGTGTCAAACCCATTATTATCAGTGGGACTGCTGATGGGCACACCTCTTGCCCATCTTCTACTCGACGTCGACGTGCTCGATTCGACTGTTGCCGTCAGAGGATCACCTGTAAGATGAAATGTCGTGCCGTTGTCTTCATCGATGAAAGAAAATTCTGCCTGCAAGTGATTGTCGTTTGCGCGTATGACGTAGACCTGGGGAGCGTTATCTCGCAGAGAGCATTCTCCAAGGCACATTGGCACTACCCCACGGCTTATAATCTGGGGGGCGATAAGCTGCAACTCTCGTTCACCGTTGGTGTTTCAGGAGGGAACGCTAACCAGTGCTCAGTTCGTGCAGAATTTTTACTAGACCGCTTCATTTGTCGTTCTTGCAACAGGACGATACGTTGTTCCATCAGGATAATGGTCGCCTAAACACTGCCCGTGAAACTCAGCGTACTCTGAAACAATGCAGGAATTTACATGACCAGGATGATCTCCGGGTTTGTATCCAATCGAGCACGTATGGGAAACAATAGGACCAGAACTGTCTCGTGCAACTCTTAAGCCAACAACTCTTAATAAACTATGTGAACAGGTGGAGCAGGCATGGCATAACGTACCCCAGGACAGTATTTGCCATCTGTATGATTGACTGGATGCTAGAGTCAACTCCTGCATTGCTGGCTTCTGGAGGCTACACAAAGTGCTCATATCGGTGTTTCAGCATGGGTCGATAACTGGTAAGAACGGCTTGTACTATTGATATGTAGCTGTAATCATTTCATGTACTCCATACGAACCTCAGCAACTATAAATTTTGAGTGAATTTTTTCGGCAGTGTGTTTTCGGTGGCCAGTCTTAGCTGCCTCAACGTGTATAGGAGGACACTTGGACTTTTTCGTGTTCAGACGTTCGTATTTCAGTGTCCTTACATTCTTTTGTTTGTTCTTTTGTGTGTCTTATCGTCTTTGGAATATATTTGTCCACGATATATATCTGCAGCTATGACCGCTCTTTCTTATAACGAAGTGTTCGACACAGTGAACTTCAGCATCAGAGAAGTGCCTAAACACGGATACAATTGTGTGTGGGTAATCGAGACATACTGGGTTCATTCAGCTGACTGAAGAGAAAGCTGGCTGGCTCTGAGCACTATGGGACTCAACTGCTGAGGTCATAAGTCCCCTAGAACTTAGAACTACTTAAACCTAGCTAACCCTAAGGACAACACACACATCCATGCCCGAGGCAGGATTCGAACCTGCGACCGTAGCGGTCGCGCGGTTCCAGACTGTAGCGCCAGAACCGCTCGGCCACCAGCGGCCGGCTGAAGAGAAGGGAAATAAACTATGTTACGACCCGTTGCGTGATGCACATTTCGTTTGTCGCTGCCGTTCGACGCAAATATCTGTTTGGAACAAGTTTCGTTTGTCCTGGCCGTTCAATACAAAGAATACTACTTCAGTGCTTTGTATAACCGCTCCGTAAGAGTAACACAAACTTCGCCAGAGTACTACCAAAATAACGACTCGTTTGAAACAAAGAATTCGCTGCAGTCAGGAACATTCTAGAAGTTTGGCCGTGACAGTAGCAGCACAACTATTCTGGGACCGCCGTCAGCTTCCAGCCAGCTAGGGACACTGCGAACGGCCTACAACGGGCCATCGGCCAAATACGAGCACAAAGACGATCGGAGATGGGGCACGTCGCTGGCGGAGAAATCAACAGGTCCGCTAATGAACTGAGCCGGCCAGATAAACAGTGGACGCCCTTAATTAAGCCGGCTGGCCTCGTCCGTCCTTTTTGTGTGCGCCCGCTCCCCTCCCCTCCCTCCACTCCTCCCCACCACTGTCACCCACTAAACCACCCCTAGCCCCACCCCCTCCACCTCGGCCCTCTCTGGCCCAGCCAATCCGCTTTGAGCGTCGTGCGGAGGAGGCCGACTGTGGGCGAAGCGCCACTTGGCGCCGGATAGCAACCCCACTCCCCAGTTTCTAAAAAGAATGCCTTCTCCGAGGGCTTTGGCCAAAGCCACCTTAATTCCTCGGATGAACTGCAATTCGAGTGGGTTTAATTATAGTCTTATCATTTGCAATGGATACTGCGCTTGTCTATACTTTCAAAACTTATCGTCTAACCTCCCATTGCGCGTACCAGTATTCGACTGTTTCTTCCAAAATTTTGGTCATGAACTAATACAGGAAACTGAATACTCATATTCGGAAACTAACTGTTTCCGTTCTACCTATCAAACTATGTGTTGTTAGCATATTTCATGCATCGCTAACTAAGAGAAATTTTGCAGGTAAATTGAAACCTGCATCACTATTTCACTATCACTATTTCGAGATAAACCTAAACCCATACCACTGATATAATTTTCTCAAAATCTTGAGCAGGTGGTGTAATCTAGAGTAGAAGCTCATCCAAGCAACAATAATATCTTTAGACATCCACAACACGTATGCTGAGTAATAATATGTTCACCAACCTGTGAAACACCCAAGAACATGGTCACAGTACTGTACGAAATACAAAATTGAAATAAAATACAGTGACAAACATGACCTGGAAGGTCAGAAATTAGGATGTAACGCTCATAAGAAGATCGAAATGTTATCTCAAATCCAGCACTAACTATGGTACATCTTACGAACACAGGAAACAATTTTAAATAGTATCTATCCAATCCTCAGTGATTCTGTGAGAAGCAGGCACTGATCAGTTCGAATAAAGATAATAAACTGGGTCGGGAGAGTCAATATCAGAATCACGTATGTTTACTTGTTTACTAACACCTTGACCGATAACCGTGGAATACAATTACATCACAAACGTGAGTAATATATGAAAAATCAAACACCATAATATCTTACAGCAAAACACATAGAATAATGAATATTTACGTTTTGTTTTTAGATACTAATATATTTAGACCATTTTGTAAAGGACTTTATGTCCACATGTTTTACTAAAAGTCTTCATTATCTTTCATTTCTTCGTGCATTATCCATACTTGCAATACCTTTGTATCCCATACTCATTCACTACGATGTTAGTGAAGATATGTGATTCTAATGTTGACTCTTCCAAGCCAGTTTATTGTCTTTAATTGAAATAATCAGAGTCACTATGTATTGGATCTGTACTGCCTGAAATTAATCATGTGTCTTGTGTTTTAGTATGATGCATAAGATGAATTTTAGATTTGTAAAACTGTTTTGACGTAAATCTTCTTACGAATGTTACATCCCAATTATTGAACTTGCTGGTCACATTTGTCACTTCATTTTATTTCATTTCTGTTTTGTACCTCATAGAGGACAGTAAGCATTGTCGTGAACTCAGACAGGATGGTGAATAAAATATAATACAAGTCTTCATTCACGCTATGTATTTCATAAATAATATACAAGCTGGTATCCATTAGGAATATACGTTTAAACAATAATATACTAGATAAATCACTGTTTGAATTTCAGAAGAGTTACTCAACTAAAAATTCCATTTACATGTTCGTGCACCAAGTTTTACAAAACCTAAGTAACAAAATGGCAATGGTTGGGTGTTTTGCGTGACTTATCTAAGATATTTGATATTTCAGATACAATATCCTCCTACACAATCTGAGGTTTTATGGATTTTATAACATAGCTAACCAGTGGATTTTGTCTTATCAAACCAAAAGAATGCAGAATGCTGTACCTAGTACTTTAACCAGTATAAGCAGCGGAGATCCTACTTGAGATATAATCTTAAGTCCAATATTGTTTCTCATATAAAATAATGACTTCCCATGTGATGTAAAACATGTATAATTAACTTTTTTCCAACTGACTTCAGAGGTGGCATGCAAATCTCTCAGTTTATCAACACTGTCAGTCGCATTAACATTCATATTTAAGGTCATGATCTCGATGATCCCCAGTACTACGTTTGGTATGTGGGGTTTATGACATGAGGAAACTTTGGGCAAAATGTTCATATAACTACATGTGTAGCCTGTAGAGAATGTGTACCCACGGGGCCATAGTGGAGGCGAGGGACAACAGCGAGAACGGTGGACTGCAGGCCATAAATGCTGTGACCAGTGACCTGGTTGTGCGGGTGATTCTGGGAAGCAGCGCTGTGTGCATTGTACCTGCAGAGGGACTTTGGGCCATGGCACTCCCCTCTTCCACCGGTCACTGTTTCACAAAACATTTTACCTGGTCAGGCGAAAGACCATTGCGAAGGTGACTTCTTAGTGGAAAGTGGGTGGACGAAGCCATTTAAGAGAGACTGCTGTAATCTGAGCTTTTGTGCAAACGTTGGGGCAGTCATAAGACTCCAAAAGTTGTCATCTTGGACGCTGGAACAATATAGATGAAGCAGCCGTCGCACATGTTTAGTGGAGGCAACATTGTAATTCCCCTGACACCAATAACTCATCAGGTTCTTTTAGCAACATACATTTCATGGGCATGACTATTTGAAAAGCGTAGCAGCCTTCTTTCAGAAATTGGAAATGGTAGACTTGGAAAGACTATATTTCTCTGTAAATGAGGGACTGTGGTCCTGACTATGAAGGTGCGCTAGGAGTACGAAATTTTGATGTGTTGTAAAAATCCATAAATGATGACATTGGAGCTTTTCGTCGTGCTATGATTATGGACTCTGTGACCGAGCGGTTCTAGGACCTTCAGTCTGGAACCACGCGCCCGGGACGGACGCAGGTTCGAATCCTGCCTCGAGCATGGATGTGTGTGATGTACTTATGTTAGTTATGTTCAAGTAGTTCTAAGTTCTAGGGGACTGATGACCTCGGATGTTAAGTCCCATAGTGCTCAGGGCCATTAGAAACATTTTTTACGATTATGGGAAAGGGGTGTGTGTGTGTGTGTGTGTGTGTGTAGGGTCCTTGAAAAACTCTTACGGATCAAAAATGACTCAAATGGTACTTCTAGTGTTAAAATACAAAGGCGAATCGGCCACATGTGGAATAGGCTGGTTTGGTTACATATGACGACCGTGTCAGGGCTTTTAACTCTTTTCTGGTGAAGAGGAGCTTGAATTCTGTGTGTGAGAAATTTGGTGATAAACGTCCATGACAATAACATGAAAAGTAGCGTAGAAGAGACGGTTTGTGACAGTACGACATCGTCTTTTGCAGTCCGTCTGAGTCCCTATGAGACAGGAAAAGAGATTTAGTAACTATGGCTATTTCTAACGGCAATCCAGAAATGGTGAATATCAAGATGGAGCAGAATAGCGATAACAGCGCTTGCTGATGACACATGCGCAATCGCAAAGAATGATGCTAATGGCCAACAGGAGTCATTACTGACTACTTGTCACGGTGGGATCGAGATTACGCAGTCATTAAGTGAATGAATATCGGTATTTAAGGCAATACGAAAATCGACTACAGTATCTCTTTAGCAGTATGATGATACGAAGCAAACGGTGGGGCCAGATTATCATCCACCTACCTCTCCATTAACAGAAATACTGGAAAACATGTTCAAGAACATGTTGACAATGAATCAAAACATGGGGGTGATGCAACCCAATATTACGACTCAGCTTCAATTAGTAGCAAAAAGAATCAGCTGGAAATCCAAAACACGAAAATAAAATTGAGACAAGAATTTCAAAGTCACACGTCAACCTAACAGGTAAATGGAATGAAATTTAGCCATTCTCAGTATGCAGTCAGTGGAAAATTGAACTCACTTCTTCTATTTAGTCGGTAAAAACTGACTTCACAGAAGTCCAAAACAAAGTAGATGATAGCAACAAAACATCTGATACTGAATTGCAAAGAATAGAAGAAAGCGTAAAGCCAAAAGTAGTAATCAAATTTCAGGAATTGGAAAGACTAAGAGTATAGACGAGACAAAAACAGGCGTTGTGGCACTTGAAAATACTGTTATGAAAGTACAAAACAGCGCAGATGGTGAACCCACTGAAATACGTAATGCAATCGAAGCATTGCGTATCGAGTTCCAAAGTAAAGCGAGTAGTACTCCTTTTATGGTATAAAAATGAGTTATTCCACAAAGAGAAAAAGTACAATCTGCAAACCAAACAAGGAGGTTGGCATACGGTCGATTTGATAAACATTTGCAAACGGGTGTCACCCAAGTACACGAAGAATAACGAAAAGATAAATTTGTCAACAGATGCGATGACAAGCACTGTTAACACGTGGAGTTTGAACCTGGATTCGTTGAACATGACGTTTTCCCAGTTCAAGTGAACGTTTTTAGGAGAGTTTCGGTAGGTGCAAAAACAGAATAAGTTGGGGCGAAAATTGATCGTAAGAGAAATGCCATGAAAGATTACTGTGAAAACTGGTTGACACAGTTAGACTTTCGACAGATAGGTGCTCAGAATCTGATGTCGTGTGGGACTTATGGAAGAGACTACCTAACGATTCGAAACACTATGTCAACACTAATCAAATTATGTTGTATGATTCTTGGACAAGGTCGAAGACAAAGATCGCTGGTGAGAAACAAGCGACCAGAGATCGTTCAGGAATGAAAACACATCTGAGAGAGGAGGTAGAAATGAATATGAAATAAATTGATGAGGGGACGCGGCAGAGGCCGTGGCAGAGGCAACTTCAGTAATAGTGAAGTGTAGAGAGAAAACCAACATCAGCACACATTTCTGGTCTGTTGGGCTCGGAAAAGCGAAATTAGTCCAATAAAAGTCAACAGCGAACCTATGATCAATTTGGAGGCACGAATAGGTAGGCCGAGCGTAGTTCTGTTGGAAATATGTTTTACAACCGAGACAAGGTAAAAGTATAAATCGGAGTACAGACACCAGGTGCAGTAGACCAGACAACAACCATACATGTAGGTGAAGTGGAAACTATTCAAACGGAAAAGGATCGAAAGAGAAAAGGAGAAGCAGAGAATTTGGATCAAAGAGAAAGTGTTTCGGAAGTATCAAAGGAGGGGCATGTTGTACGATTAGGGCAGACCGTCACAAAGCAGGTAACTTTCAACTGACAGAAGGACGATGATAATCCAAAACTTAAAGTGAAGGAGAACCATTCCGATTTTGAGAAATTTTCAGTAGAGGAGGAAGGTCATTACGAGGCCAGTGATTACGAAAGTGAGAGTGATATGGTACGGTGTCGATCAGTTGACCTCAACACTCTAGAATCTGATATTATTGTTGCTAAAGTCAATAATGTCCAACGACCAATCAGATCCATAGAGGATGAGGTGAAGGATTATATGTGTGATTCGCAAAGCAAGTTGTCAGAGGAAGATGAATGAGATCAAGAGATTTATTGATTAACCGAGCGAATCTCTGGCATAGGGTAGAGCGAAAGAAAGTGAGAAAGAGCTCCATCCAGAGACTGATGCAAGCCCAAAGAAGTAGTGATGACGAATTTATCTTTCCTCCAGGAGTAATTGATACTGTATGAAGTACTGCCCCGTGTGAAGTCAACAAAGCTAAGACAGGGTTAGATGGAGAAACCGAAGTTACCGTGTCTCCACTGGGACCAAACATATTTCTAGCTGCTGAAAGAGACAAAGATGAGGAGAAAGAAAGAGATGTGCGGTAGAACGCGCAGGTACTTAAAAACATAGAGGAAAGGAAAGGGAAAAAACCTCTTGATAAACAGACACATGTAAAGATAGGTGACACTCTTCGGTAGAATCTAGCTGTGGAAAGGGATTTGTTGTGCTAAAATGCGCAAAATATGCAAGAAAACCCTAGAACACAGACAATAATATCAATTGAAGTCTATGATCATGAATTATATGTTCTTTTGGACACTGAGGCACAGGTTAGTATTGTATCCAATGCGTTCTTTGAAGTAATCAAAGAACATCCAGACGTGGAGTGCATTCCTGTGCAAGGTGTAAAAGTAATGTCAGGAACTAGGAAAGTGAGGAAACCGAGGAGAGACTAGGAAAGTGAGGAAACCGTTAAGTATCAGATATTGGTCGTTTTTAAAATACAGCAGCAGCTACTTTCAAATGCCTTCCTGGTCTGCATGACCTGAGCCCAGAGATAATACTGGGCATAGATTAGTTAGATAAGCCAAAGAGACGATCAGTTGTCGACTGAACATAGAAGGGAAACTTTGTGGATTCCTCTGGAAGAGTCGAATACCTTAGAGGAAAGCCAATTAAGACAACTGGAAATCATCCAGTTAACGGCGACTGATGGCGTAGGATGCATCCTGGAAAATTATCATGTTCAAGACATGAGTAAGAATAAAAACGAACACTTAAACTTTATGAGGTTGGTGGATTTAACAGAGGGAATAAAGTCAAATCAGAACTATGAGTTATTTGGTTTGCTGATGGGTAACGGAAAAGTATTTTCTAATACACCAGGTACAGTAAAAGTTTACGAACATCGTTTAAATTCAATTAGGCATGAACCTTTAGCCAGCCGACCTTATGCCATTCCAGTACCCAAAAACCGGGAGTTGAGCGAGAGATCAGCTACGTAAAAGGCGCTGTAAACCACATGCCTGATGCTGTATTACGATTACCCAAAAATACAGAGATACCAAATAAATTCAAGATTAGCTGCTTGAAAGATGTGGAATGGGTGATGGATGTTTGCAGAAGTAGCAGGCACTTTCAAAATGTTGATGAAGCACTGAAATCGGTGAAGATCATATTTGACGGCGCCGTTGCCACTAACATTAAGGCTTCATACAAAATGTACAAGGGAGTATTGTATACGCAGAGGGCAGCCATCCCGTATGTTGGAGAATATGTTGGCCAGAGAAATCTGTAGAAGAAGTGATGGGTTATTTTCATTTGGCTTATGGTCATTGCGGAGCCAATAAGTGAACAGAGAAATTGTTAGAATGCAACGCTTTTAATAATCTGTCAAGGAGAGTGACACAAAGAAAAAATCGTGCGACATATGCCAAAAAGAAAAAGTGACAAATGCCACAAGCTGAGGTTCTATTCAAGTTATTACAGCTAACGATGTGTTGGATATATTGTCACTAATTATTGTCGTTCCGTTACCGAAAACCACTGATAATTTTTCATATATGTTGGTATCAAACTGTATTCATTACGGAAAGCAACAGCAAGATCGTGTACAATAGAATGGTTCTCGACTATTTTCCAAATCTAACAATGGCCCTCTATTTTGCCCAAATTTGTGAAACGATAATATGGCGAGCAAACAAATACAGGTTGCGCATATGGCCGCATACTACCTGTCAAGTAATCTAGAGGAGACACATATGAGAGGTATTGGCTGAATATGTTAATTTACTACCATGGAAACCACCAAGTATCGGAAAGTACACACCTGAATTTGGGCAGATAATGAATTCATTAATCCATGAAAATAAGGGCTTCACTCCTGAGGACATTTTGAAGCAAGAGAAACAAAGTATTTGGTGGTAAAATTGTTATAGATTCCCCCTTGTAAAGAGATGACAATGGACGAGACGAAAGAGTTGCTTAGAAGAAAGATGGCGAAATAAGCTGAGAGTAGGATTCATAAGCACACCGAAAACTCAAAGTTTTCAAAATTCGAAGAAGCGATTTGGTTCTTGTCTGATCTTACGAGAAATCGAGTAATATGAGTCATAACAACAGCAAATTTAAATTTATGTATAATGCTTCATACAGTAAACTAAATATACTACACACCAATGCTTATTGCTTATAATACATGATATCAAAAAAGAACTTCGGTATTCAGAATGTGGTCGATTTGAAAAGGTATGAGTCAAGGGTTTGAAGCGACAGCAGTCAAACATAAAATATAGTCTGGAAAGAAAAAAAGAGAAAGTAGTAGAAATTAAATATTGTAATTAATTAAAGTATTGCAGAATTATATTCAGTTATATATGTTAACATAATGAATAATGTGTGAAGTAATTTTCTCAGTTTCATGGAAAACAAATATTACATATACAGGGTGTTTCAAAAATGACCGGTATATTTGAAACGGCAATAAAAACTAAACGAGCAGCGATAGAAATACACCGTTTGTTGCAATATGCTTGGGACAACAGTACATTTTCAGGCAGACAAACTTTCGAAATTACAGTAGTTACAATTTTCAACAACAGATGGCGCTGTAAGTGATTTGAAAGATATAGAAGACAACGCATTCTGTGTGTGGGTGCGTCATTCTGTACGTCGTCTTTCTGCTGCAAGCGTGTGCTGTTCACAACGTGCAAGTGTGCTGTAGGCAACATGGTTTATTCCTTAGAACAGAGGATTTTTCTGGAGTTGGAATTCCACCGCCTAGAACACAGTGTTGTTGCAACAAGACGAAGTTTTCAACGGAGGTTTAATGTAACCAAAGGACCGAAAAGCGATACAATAAAGAATCTGTTTGAAAAATTTCAACGGACTGGGAACGTGACGGATGAACGTGCTGGAAAGGTAGGGCGACCGTGTACAGCAACCACAGAGGGCAACGCGCAGCTAGTGCAGCAGGTGATCCAACAGCAGCCTCGGGTTTCCGTTCGCCGTGTTGCAGCTGCGGTCCAAATGACGCCAACGCCCACATATCGTCTCATGCGCCAGAGTTTACACCTCTATCCATACGAAATTCAAATGCGGCAACCCCTCAGCGCCACTACCATTGCTGCACGAGAGACATTCGCTAACGATATAGTGCACAGGATTGATGACGGCGATATGCATGTGGGCAGCATTTGGTTTACTGACGAAGCTTATTTTTACCTGGACGGCTTCGTCAATAAACAGAACTGGCGCATATGGGGAACCGAAAAGCCCCATGTTGCAGTCCCATCGTCCCTGCATCCTCAAAAAGTACTGGTCTGGGCCGCCATTTCTTCCAAAGGAATCATTGGCCCATTTTTCAGATCCGAAACGATTACTGCATCACGCTATCTGGACATTCTTCATGAATTTGTGGCGGTACAAACTGCCTTAGACGACACTGCGAACACCTCGTGGTTTATGCAAGATGGTGCCCGGCCAAATCGCACGGCCGACGTCTTTAATTTCCTGAATGAATATTTAGATGATCGTGTGATTGCTTTGGGCTATCCGAAACATACAGGAGGCGGCGTGGATTGGCCTCCCTATTCGCCAGACATAAACCCCTGTGACTTCTTTCTGTGGGGACACTTGAAAGACCAGGTGTACCGCCAGAATCCAGAAACAATTGAACAGCTGAAGCAGTACATCGCATCTGCATGTGAAGCCATTCCGCCAGACACGTTGTCAAAGGTTTCGGGTAATTTCATTCAGATACTACGCCATATTATTGCTACGCATGGTGGATATGTGGAAAATATCGTACTATAGAGTTTCCCAGACCGCAGCGCCATCTGTTGTTGAAAATTGTAACTACTGTAATTTCGAAAGTTTGTCTGCCTGAAAATGTACTGTTGTCCCAAGCATATTGCAACAAACGGTGTATTTCTATCGCTGCTCGATTAGTTTTTATTGCCGTTTCAAATATACTGGTCATTTTTGAAACACCCTGTAGATATTGTAGAAAGGACTAAGCTTCTCCAATGGAGCCTTGGAAATGAAGTAAAATAATTATCAGTGATTTGCGACGAAGACTAACAGTGGAGCAATAACATGCAAATTATGTGGGGTGGGGAAGAAGCACTTAGTTCACCACAAATATAAAGAAACAGATGAAAATTAAGTGATCAAAAATGGGCTAGGAAGCGTTGGCCCCTTTATTGTTGTGTTTCAGTCAAATTTTCAAAGATGTTGAAGTTTTCGTGTATAGGAATAAGTACAAAAAAGTAACCCTAAATAAAAGTTGAGTCAATGGTGAATGTGCCAAAAGACATTTCTCAAAGAAAATGATAAACGGTTTATATTGTAAGAAATGTACATTATATATGTATGTAAGTTTAAGTTGAAAAGAAAAAGTTTTGTAGAATAGTCATAACTTCGTTAATACATGACATCTCCCTCAGGAAAAATTTGGTGTCAGTCACTTGCCAAAAATTTGGAAATTGGCTTCTGTTTTGGTAAAAACACCTCCGTTTTGAAAATGACATTATACACATTCTTGGTTAGTATGCTAGTCGTTTTTACATTTTGCTCTTTATAACGTTCATTTTTCACTGTACATATATGCACAATAATACATATGCACAGAATCATCAATGTAAACCATTGGTTCAATTTCCCTGGATTTTACAGATACATCGAAAAATTATTTTGAATCATTGGTTAAATAACTTTTCTTTTTCCACGTATGGTACGTAATATACACAACAAAAATAAAATATTTTTCTCTCTCCTTTTTTCAAGTTACATGCAGTATGTGCTTGAATGTTTTTTTATTTATTTTTCTTAACATTACATTTACATAATCACTCAAACACAGAACATTACAAATAAGCCTTAAAATAATTAATCTGAGAAGGAACACATTTCCTTACAAGATTCTTGTTTACATTTTCCTTACGTGATCCACAATAGCAATTTCTTACATACTGAGGGAGTTCTCCAGTACTTGAGCTCTGTGTGGAGCTAACATAGGCAATGAGGCTCTTTCTTCGTTGTGTTAAAACGTAATGGAGCCTTCATCTCGCTCCACTTCAACCCTTCCTCTATTTGATCGATGAGGCCATCTGCTACGAATATGTGTCATGTTCAACCCTTCACACGTGTTTGCTATGGTCGCACTAACTCAGCTACAACAACCACCGCACATGCCTTTCCGCATTTACTTAAGGTAATCACCAAAATAGATGCGGTATCTGAACAAACAACACATAAACATAAAGGAAAGTGTTACAACTCATAGGTAAGACCGAACAAATAATGATACCAAAGCATTTCTGAGTAATTACACTGCTTTCGTAAAGCTACTACCCTTTCTGTTTCTGCAATTTTATGATCTGCTACTTTAAGGTCGTCTCAATGTTGTGTTTCATATACCTGTAAAAGTTCTAACTTTAACTATTCTTCTTTTCCTGATTTATAATCCAGCAATCAATCTCTGCATTTAAAGCTGGCACTATGTCTTCACTAATCATATAAATTAATCCGGACAGCACACCTGTGTCCCATACCCTTTAATTTTCCATAAAAGGTTGGCTTCCCTGTACATTTGACCATTATGTTTGATGGCTTGCTGTCATTACACAAAATTGTGTTGCCTTTATCTTTTGGACTCAGTGGACTCTAAACACTACCATTTAGTTTCGGAAACTTCTTAATACAATCCTCGGGAATTTCTATAACCGGTTGCAACATTGTTGCTTCATACAATTCGTGATTATACGTGGGCATTAAAACAAACTTTTGCTTACAGATTTTGCGATGCGATCTGTCTATTTATGTAACAGTTGACCGTTACTCAAGTTTGCATAGTGCAACTTTGATTCACCAATTAACAAATAATCTTTCTTTGGTTGTACGTATATAAATAATGTGGGCTTCCCATCTACTTCAAAACGTGGAGGTAATACTCTGTACAAATTAGATAGCTCACTCTCTACTAATGAGACATTCAATACATAGCTTATATACAGGGTGAGTCACCTAACGTTACCGCTGGATATATTTCGTAAACCACATCAAATACTGACGAACCGATTCCACAGACCGAACGTGCGGAGAGGGGCTAGTGTAATTGTTTAATACAAACCACACAAAAATGCACGGTAGTATGTTTTTTAACACAAACCTACGTTTTTTAAATGGAACCGCGTTTGTTTTGTTAGCACATCTGAACATATAAACAAATAAGTAATCAGTGCCGTTTGTTGCATTGTAAAATGTTAATTACATCCGGAGATATTGTAACCTAAAGTTGACGCTTGAGTATCACTCCTCCGCTGTTCGATCGTGTGTATCGGAGAGCACCGAATTACGTAGCGATCCAAAGGGAACGGTGATGGACCTTAGGTACAGAAGAGACTGGAACAGCACATTACGTCCACATGATAACACCTTTTTATTGGTCTTTTTCACTGACGCACATGTACATTACCATGAGGGGTGAGGTACACGTACACACGTGGTTTCCGATTTCAATTACGGAGTGGAATAGAGTGTGTCCCGACATGTCAGGCCAATAGATGTTCAATGTGGTGGCCATCATTTGCTGCACACAATTGCAATCTCTGGCGTAATGAATGTCGTACACGCTGCAGTACATCTGGTGTAATGTTGCCGCAGGCTGCCACAATACGTTGTTTCACATCCTCTGGGGTTGTAAGCACATCACGGTACACATTCTCCTTTAACGCACCCCACAGAAAGAAGTCCAGAGGTGTAAGATCAGGAGAACGGGCTGGCGAATTTATGCGTCCTCCACGTCCTATGAAACACCCGTCGAACATCCTGTCAAGGGTCAGCCTAGTGTTAATTGCGGAATGTGCAGGTGCACTATCATGCTGATACCACATACGTCGACGCGTTTCCAGTGGGACATCTTCGAGCAACGTTGGCAGATCATTCTGTAGAAACGCGATGTATGTTGCAGCTGTTGAGTGGTACTCAAGCGTCAACTTTAGGTTACAATATCTCCGGATGTAATTAACATTTTACACTGCAACAAACGGCACTGGTTACGTATTTGTTTATACGTTCAGATGTGCTAACAAAACTAACGTGGTTCCATTTAAAAAAACGTAGGTTTGTGTTAAAAAACACACTTCCATGCATTTTTGTATGGTTTGTATTAAACAATTACACTAGCCCCTCTCCTCACGTTCGGTCTGTGGAATCGGTTTGTCAGTATTTGATGTGGTTCACGAAATATATCCAGCGGTAACGTTAAGAGACTCACCCTGTAAATGGCTAGCATAAGTGCATTAACACCGATATGGTTAACAACTTGTATCAGAGAAATTGGGAAGTTCTTGTCTTTAACATCATCTTGAATTAAACGTAATCATTTAACTATTTGAACCCGTTTGATTACATGAGGTGCCGGTATTCCATTCTGTGCATTTACTACGGCATAATTTAACATCTCCTCTTCTCTTTACAACACAGTGTAAATCGATACACGTGTGTTAACTGTTCACTAACGGTAGTGATCACAGCTAAGTACTATTAGAATATCCACTCACATACCTTTGGAGCTTTTCCATGTTTTTAACAATCATTTGCTCATTATGTGTAAGACTAGCTGCTGTATGGTTGAAACACATCAAAGCTGCGTTTACTGATGTTATTTGCTCTTTGGTCGACTTAAGAAATTGCCTCTGTTCATTTTCGGTTAAATCAATTTTAGATTTGAAATAGGGGGCATCCTGCTCATCTAACGTCTCAAACAATATTTTACTAATTTCACCGAAAACATTTCAGACGCCTCATTTCCTACGTGTCTTATTTATTGTTAATTGTCTAATTAGACATTACAATTCCCTGATATTTCGGAAATGCTATTCTAAAGCTTGCTCTACAGCTTTACACTGTTATTCGCTTATTCACAAGGTTGTTAACCTCTCTTTCAAATATCATACACATAAATGTAGAATTCTTCTGTCTCATCAGCTGTTCCCTGCAGTTCTTCCAGATTAATATAGCTAAAGATTCTCCACGACACACTGTAGATTTGTACTTTGCCAGTACTATCATAATATTAGCCCAGCGATGAAGGAAACTCCTCCATCTTACAGCCTTGAAATTATCAAAGGTTGTCAGCTGCTGCAATATATCTCAGCAGGTCTAACACGCCCATCAGTTTCCTCGCCTGAATTATAAAAAAATGTTCTGTTTCAGTACAACACCTTTAACCTGTTAGAATGCACCGTTAAACATTTTTTCTCTTAAAACGAATGACCACATTTGGGCCATTTGTCTGTACTACTGAGTACGGCCACTCCACTCCGTGTCTAGCTGCCCCTTCTAACACTTTCACTGTGCTATAGAACTTGGTCATCCGTTTTAAATTCTTTCGGATTCTGATCTCTATAGTATAGTCCTTGTTTTTCTCCTTAACGCTGTTTATTATCGTCACTGGTACTTCGGTGCATGTGTCTCTTTTCTCCTTTAATTCGAGTACATAATCAATGTATTTATAAGTAACACCTGCGGAATCTGTTTGCAATATACCCGGTTTCTTGCATGCTCAACGGAAAACTTAACTCATGCGACGCATAATTCGTGTTGCTATGGGGTGTGGTACCGTACACATACACCGCGAATGGAAGTCCAGTTTGACAGAGTCATGTTGACACAGTGTCTCAAGAATTCTGCTATATGTCGGTGTGATCTTTGCAATGGTCCATTCGATTGCTAATAGTAACAGGAGCTGTGCACCGTGTCAGTCACTAACAGTTTACTCACTCTCCTTAGCGCGTCAGTACCATTGTCGCTCAGTATTATTGAGGATAGTCCAAATTTGAAAATTATTGTTTCCACCACGACACGAACCACTGTACCTGCGTCCTGCTCTTCTATTGCTATAATAACCGTTCTTATATAACAGCCTGGGAGGTTAGCATATTTCTATTATTTTTGTCTGTTAGCATCAGGGGACCGACGATAGCAGTATCACACCTATCAAACCCCACTTCTGGTGTTGGTGTTATGACAAATGGCATTTTTGTCTTATTTTGTGTTATCTTGTCTTCTGAGAACTGACACGTTTTTTTGATATAGTCTTGAATATCCTTCTTCGTACCGTATCACTTTCGGTATTTCATAATTCGATCATAAGTCCTCTGGATCCGTTGATGACCACCTACGGGGGCATCATGGAATTCCTGCAAAGTTTCGGCCTTTTCTTGAGCAGCAACCTCCCGCTGTTCGTTTTCCTTGACTACCAGCCCTTCCTCACTTTTATTTGCCCATTTACCGGAATCAGCTTACTGTACCTCCATTATCCTCGACAATGCAACCTTCGACAATGCATCAGCAGCACAGTTTTTCTTGCCGCTTTTGTATACAATTTCTTCTTGCTAGGCAACCCACTCATACTTAACATCTTTCTTCAATAACTGACGTAGGGGTTTTGTCACTTTATGAAAGTCAGTCAGGAAGCGCCTATAATATTCAACTAACTCAAGGAACATTTTTAATGTTTTGTTGTATTTGGCTAGGAATATTCTGCCACTGCTTTTAACTTTCTTGGGTATGGCTTTGACCCATTCTCGGTTAAGACATGTCCCAGATATGTGACCTCTTTCCTTAAAAATTCATATTTATCCAACTGTAACTGTAATTGTGTTGCCTTAGCCTCTCTAAAGCCTCGCCCAAGCGATCAATGTGTTCGTCCAGAGATGGATCAAAAATTACTACAACGCCCAAGTAAATAAACATTTTTTCACCCTGCAAACCTATTAGAACTGAATTCATCAATTTTTGGAATGTAGAAGCTGCAGAACAGTGCCCCATTTGCAATCTTTCATACATATAATGGGCGTACTGTGTACTAAAAGCTGTAAGTTCTCGATCATTTTCATCTAATAACACTTGATAGTATCTCTTAGCCAAAGCAAGAGTTGAAATATACTTTGCCTTGCCTAATCTATCCAAAATATCATCGTTACGTGGGCGCGGGATGACTGAGTTGACAGTAATGTTATTTAGTTTTCTGTAATCAGATTCATCTATCTTTTTGGTAAGCATGATTAACGGGAAATCCCAGAAGTTTGTTTAAGGTCTATTACATCGTTCTCCATCATCCTCTCCGCTTCCTTCTGCACTTCTGGTATTCTGTAAGAACACGAGCAAATTAGTCGTCCCTCTGCTTAAGGAATCAGTTTTATTTGCTGCCGAATCGTGCCTGTATATTATGTCAACTTATGAAAGATATCAATACACGCAGAACATGCCTCTATTATGGACTGTTTTTGCGGAATTTTGATGATCTATCCGAAAGTTTTCCTTTAATAAACTGACTAAATTTTTTTCTCTCAGTCGAGACCTCGTCTACCTTGCGCACAGTCTGCCTCAGTCTTGGGTTAAATGGCGGAACTCGTTCCACCTTAACGTGAGACATCCTAGTAGAAACTGTCTCGTCTCGTGTATTTAACACGCTAATTAAACAAGAGATTTCTCGAACCCTCACAGCAATCCTCGTAGATACACACCTTCCTGCAACTGTTGTTTTTCAACAATGTATACTATTAGGCTAGTACGTGCAACCGTTATCCTCAAAATCCTCCCCTCACGACGACCTAACTTTATTCTAGATATCTGGGGTACCTCAGTTTCCACATCGTCCGTTTTCTGTCGGTGACACATATGCGTCCACCAGTACTTTGTTTACTTCCCCATCAGTTCGGCATAGTTTGTCTTATTGGCTCATCTGAACTACTCAGAGGACTGTGAACTCTGCTGTACTTACATTCTGCTGCTTGAAAATATGTTTGTGGTTTTCTGAGTTCCTGCACGTTCACCTCTATCTCCTCACACAATTTAATGGGCCTGTCACCGATTCATAGCGTTCCCTTTCCGTAATCAATTACTACACCATACTTCGTAAAGAAGTCTCTACCAATTAAAGCGGCTTAGGAAATATTCAGTTCCCTTCCTGCCAGATGAACTTGTGTTTCACTATTAATTCCTGATCTGTTCCAAGATCGTCCCATACATATGTATGGCCGGACTTGTAATACATTTAATCTTTCCACTTTCTTCAGGTCTATACCCGATCTGGTTCGCAGGTACTTCATACTGAACAAGCTAATCTGTGCCCAATTACCTAGAAGCAGCTTTAAGGGACTTTCTGTATTCTGTGGGCAATGCATTCTACAAACTTATGTTTACTTTCACAGTCGACTTTAAATATCTTCCAAATTCAGCATAAGGTGACTGTAATCTTGTGTTTCTTTCGTTTCCCCGCTTCTTGTTTTTCGTATACCACACCGCGTTCTCAGTGCAAGGACCTCTTGGTTGTAACAGCGAAGTAACTACCTACTGTGTGAATGATGGATGTAAGGAAAGCAGATGAAAATCTTAAGTCTGTACATAGTGGAAGTTTAATTTCAAATATTGTACATAATTTGATGATTCTTAACTGAGGGTCATCGAAATGAATAATTTACTTTAATTTTTGACAGTACTTGATTGCATTAGCCAAGTAACTAGCTACTGTGTGCATGATGGATTTAATGAAAGCAGATGTAAGTATTAAACCTGTGAATACTAGAAGTTTAATTTTAATTCATGTACATAATTTTACTGTTTATTGACTGAGGATCATTAAAATTAATGAAACTCAAATTTTTCTAATCAAAATATCCACGGGTGTGCTTCCGGTCTACAGTGTCCAAGTTTTTGTTATTACATTTTTGTAATGTGTTTATCTGACATGTTCCTCACCGAGGAGGATCCCCTCTTTTGTGGGTCTATGGAATGAATAATTAATCTAATCTAATCTAAGTAAACTGGAACTTTCGCATCTGGTTGGCTTTTGAGCGTCTGACTTTCGACACGCTTGAATCGATTCTGCTTTACGAATTATTTACTGGAGTCTGCAGTCTTGCTTTAAATGCCATGATTTGGCACAGTTTTATATTTTAAGTTACTTGTGCAATCCTTAGCCGTGTACGCTGCAGATCCTCATGACAAACGCTTAAGGGCAATCTTTCCCGTTTTGCCCCGATGACTTTCTACACCAAATCCTTGCTGGACATAATTCCCGACTCTTCCTTCTAAGCTACATCAATAGCCTCAGTTAGGGTGACGTTTTCACCTCTTCCACGCACAGTTGTCTGTATGCGCTCATCATAAATCCTCTGAACGAATACTGCTCTGCTTAATTTTACCACTAACGAAAAACTCCCCACCTGTTCTGATGCTGGCATCGCAAAATGGATAGCTTCACGAAATTTCTGTTGAAGTGAATCTGCTTTTCTGACCCAATCTGCAATCGACTCTTCTCTGATTGTCAACTAGAAAATATTTTACACATGTGGAAGTATACATTTAGCTTGTAACGCTACCGCCCTGCTCGGACGTACGTTAGCTCTATAAAGCCTGTACTGTAATAAGTTCAAGGGCTTCACCTTATAAACAAGGATTTTAGTACAAAAGTTGACCGCGTGTACCTAATAGAAGCAAGATCGGACTCATATTCAGTCAATAACTACAGTGATGCGTCAAGCAAATGTAAAGTATAATTACTCTTTAGCATAGACAAGAAGTACACACAGTAGATGTTACCCATAATTAATAATTCGGTCGCCAGCCTAGTTAGGCAATGAGTGAGTTTTTCCTTGTACAAGTGGGTGCATGTACAAGCATAGTAACTCGTAGTAATGAAGCGTTATATGGCAAAGTTTGAAACCGGAAAAATCAACTGAACTAAAGTTTTCTCCCTTTGTACTAATTTGGATGAACTACATTTACACAACACCACACAGTAATGATTACTACGAACTGCATTTTGTATGTTGAGCAGACTGAAATCGGGCATAGATTGCCCTAGCATCGACAATCTTGAAAGTACACACACAATATCACTATTAATGATGGAAAAACACTAATACACTTAGGATTAATATAGAATTTAGCTTTACTGGTCAAATCTGATCAACACATTTCAAGGTTTGAAAGAATGGACAAGAGAAGGGGGGGGGGGGGGCCTTGAAACTGTGATGGTCGTTATACTGAAATTATTAAGTACTGAAGGCAAATTAACACTCAAAATTATCAATCTCTGGATAACTACTTTTTTTGTCTCACTTCTGAATTATTTAACTGTCATTATTTCTGTCTCAAATTAATTAAATAACATCGCTAACTCAATTCAAAAAACTCTCTTCCAATTTAGTCATACTTTTGTTCTTTCTCAACATTTGCAATAACACATAGGATTTTAAACTTCTTTATAGCATAGATTAATCTGCCGATAATTTTCATAAATACTGACATTAAACTTTCAGTTCAGGATACTCGGGTTGCACAATACGAGGTAAGGATCCTGTCTAGGTCAGTGATCAGGATAAGTCATGGCTAATGCAATTCTGGTAAAAGTCACGTTATTATTGAACAGTTAGAAACATTTTCGACACTGGTCCACACAGATACACTTCTAAGGATGAAATAAATGTTTGACCTGTGCAAGTCGGTGCGGCGGTTGGCGGGCAGCGAGATAGCGGGCAGCACGGCACACATACAAGCACGGCTAAGGCTCACACAACATCGGCACTTTCCATCTTCTTAGCGTCGTAATCTTTCCAACTTTGTGCCTCAGAATATAGCCATGCCAAGTAGTCGTCGGAATCAGTTCATCCGAGGCTCAATGGAATCCACTTTTCCTGGGTAGCCTCCTCGGTACAGTACGTGTACTTCCGACCGATTCCCAACTCCGACTGTTGCTCGCCTCCGACTGTAATACTGTGCCCGTTGTGCCGAACCGCGCCAGTGTGCGTTTTCCCGCCTCGCCTGCCTCCACCTTTTCCCGCTCCCCTACAGGTAGGGTATTCACCACAGGTTTTCTACTACACATATCCTAATGCATTACCTACGTATGGACCAAGTGTATAAATTACAATTTTCACATCTTACAATAGTTTTAACATTAAATACACTTTCCTTTGATTACCACATTATTTGAAATCTAATATAAATAATAATATTCATTTCAAAAGTTGCTCACAGTCTCTTTAACATAACGATATGAACCGCAAAAAAAAATTGAAAACCTTGCTTACATTAATTTATCTAAATTCATAAAGAAAAAAATTATTATATGTACAGTTGTCGTTACAAGCTTTCATGCGTAATTTTCGAACAAGATTTTTCTTACTTCTGCCCACAATTCACGCATAAACAGATTACTTAGTGCAGCACCATGAATATGGATTTTTACGAACTCAACAATACTGGATGGTTGATCCACGCACTAGTTCAAAGGCTATGTCGACATGGTTTGTAATTCTATTTAATGTGGCTTTCCTACCATCAAAAGCCTGGGGTATGAGTTTAATGACATCGCTAATAGTAACGTTAGTTGTAGCTCTCCCCTGTTGGCAACTGCGATGTTAAGTGAGGCCATTACCTACTTTCGTTACAGATGGTCTGTGTAGAGGCGAAACGAGGCGAGGCGAGGGGATTCGAGGTAGCATCTTCTCTGAAGGTGATGCACTGCACTGTGCTGCACCAATGTGAGATGAGCGGGACGTGACCACGCGACGCCTGGGGTGTCGCAATGCCTTCAGTTGTGCCGTGTCGGGCTGTTGGCCGCTTTCGGCTGCTCGCCGGCCACCGCCGCTGCTGTTCTGCTGGACAGCCCTTCAGCCACTCTGTCTCGTTGTTACCCGGCCGTTACCCCGACCCCTGCGTTATTCTTTTTTTTTTTTATTTAGCCTTTGAGTGTGTACTCAGTTTAGCCATCGGCAACACATAGTGACAATGTGGACATAATTGAATAAACAAATACAGAAATTCATATATTTACAAGAATAAAAAGCTTAACTGTTACAGTTTTGTACATAATGTTTTAAAAATTGAATTGAATTGGAAATAATTAAAAGTGTCTTGGCTTACAATTCACACCAATTCTGAAATATCTTCATCAGCAAGACATATTTATAATTTACGTACACCATTAAAACCTACAGATTGTAACCAGTACTCTTGATGAAGTTAACTATCAGTTTATATAGACGAACGTCTTTAGTACACAAAAGAGAAGAAGCTGATTGCGGAAGATGGTAGCCCATACTCAGCAATGTCTTCAGAAAGACCAACCGTTCAGGGTCAAATTTGGGGCACATAAATTAGATGTGGTTGACATCAGCTTCCGACTCAGGATCACACTCACATGCTGGTGAACTGTAAACGTTGATCAGATGTAGATGTTGCGGGAAAGAGGCATGATTGAAGCGGAGTCTTATGATGGTAGAAATCGTGGATCGGTCTAGATGTGTCCTCATGAACCACGGCTGTGAAGGAATCCGAGGTTGTAGCACTGCGTAATAACCGCCTTTTGTCTGTTGAGAAACGTTCCACATTTCCTGCCATTGTTGTCTTGCGTGATCCTTGACTTCACGTAAGTAGTCTGTATAAGGAAGGTGTAGATCCAGGACGGTGCCTAAGGTTGCCGCTTGTTTGTCGTAAAGTCTTATGGACGGGGCTGCCCTGGCCGCGTCTTCGCTCATCTGGCGTCGACCTCCGGACCTCTGCTTATTTCTTCTGCCCTTCTCCTTTCGTCTGTTCTCACTGGAATGCAACTGCTGCTCCTAATGAGTCTCTAATCCGTCATTCCAGTCTTGACGTCGGACTCAGTACGTACGAAGTACGTATTTATCTCAAAAATCATTAAGGATACGCCACACCTGGTACCAGAAAACTGTTTTCTACGTCATGTCCTAATACAGGATAGAGGGAACACATGGGGTTACAGGTCCGTCTGCAGTTTCCGAGCGATTAGGAGCAAATGCAAAAGACAAACTTCCAGTGAAGACAGGTTGCTTGTTTGATGTAGCGCCTGCGCCAGCGAGAGTACCGGATTTTAAGACTCGATACGATGCTCGCAGCAGGAGACTCAAAGATGCTCGGGGATCTGATTAAAACTGTTTATTTACAACCAAAGTAACTATAACACTGAAGGCCAATTCTAAACATTAGAACAAACAACAAGTGTAACTGGTTACACAACAGATGTCAGTGTTGGAGACTGTGCAGTGAGCGTTGACAGAAGCTGTGAACACTAGCAGCGTTCTAAGTACAATCTATGGGAGTAGCAGTCCAAACGAGAAACGGACTTGTCAGACCTTACGAAGGCTGCCAACAAGCTGGTGTCCCATCTATACGACTGAGAACTCTATCTGAAATCAAAAAACATGTGGTTTCAAAGGACTGTGCTTCTCCCCCCCCCCCCCCCCCCTTCCTTGAGTGGGCCCACCAGTCCATCGGCACCTAACAGGCTTCGACCAATCTCACGAGTAGCTCAGCACATACAGAACGCCTCTGACAAGCCACATTCAGATTCCTCCTGTTCTTCTACTCGGTAGGCAGGGATGCATTGTAAGTAGGCTGTTTACGTTTTCTTATTGGCAACGTTACGCAGCGCTCTGTACGAAAATCACTGGCTGTGCTGTGTGCTGTCTGTGGCCAGTTTGCATTGTTGTCTGCCGTTGTAGTGTTGGGCAGTTGGATGTGAACAGCGCGTAGCATTGCGCAGTTGGAGGTGAGCCGCCAGCAGTGGTGGATCTGGGGAGAGAGATGGCGGAGTTTTGAAATTTGTA
This sequence comes from Schistocerca serialis cubense, assembly GCF_023864345.2. Lineage (NCBI taxonomy): Eukaryota > Metazoa > Arthropoda > Insecta > Orthoptera > Acrididae > Schistocerca > Schistocerca serialis. The sequence goes on along the minus strand of NC_064639.1, from coordinate 1,144,868,980 downwards.
AGACTGGATGACATGAACTGCTATATATATTATGACTATTAAGGTAAATACATTGTTTGTTCTCTATTAAAATCTTTCATTTGCTAACTATGCCTATCAGTAGTTAGTGCCTTCCGTAGTTTGAATCTTTTATTTAGCTGGCAGTAGTGGCGCTCTCTGTATTGCAGTAATTCGAGTAACGAAGATTTTTGTGAGGTAAGTGATTTGTGAAAGGTATAGGTTAATGTCAGTCAGGGCCATTCTTTTGTAGGATTATTGAAGGTCAGGTTGCGTTGCGCTAAAAAATGTTGTGTGTCAGTTTAAGCACAGTCATGTATAATTGTTCAAAGGGGACGTTTCATATGTCGACCCTTAGCCGAGGATACCTCACTGGAATCTTCTGATTTTTTCTTGTAGTTTGTGTAATTAGTGTAGATTTTGTTTATTGCTAGCGCGTAATTGTAGAGAGAATCTCCTTTGTAGTTGCAGTCTTTCATTGTTTTACATTAAAACAGGTGTGGCACGCATGTAAATTTGCACCAAGTATTTCGCAGCTGCGCTTGCAATTAACTAGATATTATTTTCAGTGTTATTTTAATGTGTTCTCTTATTTTTGCTCTTCAAATTGTGTTTTTATGTGTTGTCGTATGAAATATTGTGACAATAATGGAGTGTGAAAAACGTAATACTAGACTCCAAAGTAAACTGAGAAATGACAGTGAAGACGAAAGCAGTGTGTTAGCGCCACCATATAATGAATTAACTAATGTTCAAAGTAGTAATTTGGTAATTGTGCATAGGGAAATGGAGCGAGCTGCAAATAATGGTGTAGGCAGTGAAACAATTAGTGAACAGGGAAGCATTATCTATCGATCGGTCGGCACTAGCTCGCCTCAGGTTTCCGAAATGACAGGACACAATCTTGCAAATACTGTAGATTCAGGTTTTGCGTCCTCACTGTTTTCTCAAATAAATCAAGACACATTTTCTGCTTTTCAAAATGCGAATATTGCCGGTTCAAATGCACTGCCGAATAGAACTGAGGAACATGCTTCAGACACCAGTGCACTGTTATTACAGTTAATGCAACAAATGGGACAAAGGCTACAAAAGTTAGACACAACGCTTGAACAAAATCAGAAACAAATGGGACAAAATCTTCAAAAGTTAGACACAATTGAACAACACCAGAGACAAACAGAGCAACAGTTAGACACAATGGAACAAAATCTTGAAAAGTTAGACACAATGGAACAAAATCTTCGAAAGTTAGACACCACACTTGAACAAACACGTGAAGATTTAACTACTGAGTTACATAACATTGAATCGAAATGTCAAAAAGTCTGTAATGACGTAAAAACACAAATTTGTGAGCATTTCCAACCTATTTCTTCGCGTCATGAAAATGCATTACAGAATCACGAAGCAGCCATAAAAGAACTGCAAACTATTGTTCATGAAAATCACGACACGTTGCAAGCTAAAATTGACTCAGTTGCGTACTTGCAAAAACTCAGGAAAACTTAAAGGACACAGTAGATTCGATTTCAACACAAATGGACACTCTGAAACTTGGTTCAGAAAAACACACAGAGGAAATAATTTCACTAACGGATAAAGTAGCCGAACTTTCAGATCAGTTCACTAACTTATCTGCAAAGGTAGATGATGATCTGAATGACACAAGACCTGTTGTCATCACTGACACAGAAGTGTATGAACAAATTAAGAAATTCAAACAAAATCAGAATCAAATTAATACACAATACAAAAGAGAAATCCGGGAAATACAAGATCAGTTGGCACAAGTGATAAAAAAATTACATATTTCAGAGGACACTCGCGCTCCAACACGGGAAGAGGGACTTAGAAATACGGAAAAGCCACAAAATAATACCACAGGGCATTTTGGAAATTATGAAAGAAATTGGCAAGGTGCACCGAATTTTGAGATGGAACCGCCGACACGACGTAACAATGACCGATACGCTACTCGTCGACACGATGATTTTGACTATAAGCTGTTCATTACTACACGTAAATTCAAAACATTTAAGAATTCTGGCAACGACATTCATCCACAAGCGTGGCTCCATCAATTCTCTCATTTTTTTCCTCCCAACTGGTCATTAGAGCACAGACTAGAATTTATGTGTGGCTATTTAGAGAATGAACCAGCTGAAAGAATGCGATCGGTCATTCACGATTGCCACAGTGAAGTAGAATTTTACCATGCCTTCCTCTCAGCATATTGGTCTCAAGCCACACAAGACCGAGTAAAAAATAGCATCATGATGATGAAACACTTTGAACAATCTGAATTTTCCAGCCTTGTGAAATATTTTGAAGACATGTTGCACAAGAATCAGTACCTGTCAAACCCATACAGCCCCTCAGAACTCATCCGCATTTGCTTAATCAAATTACTTGAACATTTACGACATATTATTTTGGCAGGACGTTGCAAAGATAACACTGAAGCTTTTCAGGGACTGTTACAAGAATTGGAAATTGACACTGACAATCGCGGAACGCGAAAACAGGAACACAACAATTACAGGTCACATCCGTCACAATTCCACGATGACAGAAATAATACACAACAAGGCTATTCTTACAACATAAATCGTGACCAAAACAGGAGCACAACAATTACAGGTCACATCCGTCGCAATTCCGCGATGAAATAAATTATAACTGGACACGACGAGGCTATTCTCACAACACAAATCGTGACCAAAACAGACACCACCCGTATGACAACCACTGGCAGGGTAATAGTTACAGAGAAAGTTCGCATTTCCGTAGTAATGAATATGACAGAGACAATCATAGAAACAGACAATATGGTAACCAGAACTATTATTATCAAGGGAGACAGAATAATTTCAGACGCAACAGTTCAGCGCGCAGTTACGATTCAGGGAGAAATTCTCCACCACATGACCGACAAACAAGAAACTATGTAAACTACCGACAAAACGACAGACCTGAATTCCATCAGAACTGGTGAGCTTCAAACAGGGCTTCAAACAGGGCAGGGCCTCCTCTTCAGGGTGAATTTGTAAAAGTTAGGTCTCCTAATCCCAATAACGGCGCGCGCCAACAAAGAAACAATGACTTGCACCGCAGGCAGCCATGTGCGCCGGCTGGCTCAGATAAAAATAACATAAATGCTAACCTTGAGAAAAATTCCAGTATTCTTTACCGACGTATACCACACGATGATTCCGTTGAAGCTGGAGCTCTGCATAGTAGTAAGAGTAAAGGTTTACACCACATTTCACATGTAAAACCGTTTATTGAAAGATAATTTGCTTTTTAACTTTGTCTTTGCCATATACCTTTCATTTTACATTACTAGTATGCTTTGTCAGGCTTAAAATCTGTTAACATGCAACAATGTTTGAAGTTAAATATCCAGTCAAGAACCAAGAGAACTTATTTAAACAGAAATTACGAATGCATTGTTATTGTGAACAGACGACACAGTGTTATTGTGTGTGTACATTCTTGCTTGTTAGTTGCACGATTACGTAACGACTATAAGGCTCACACACTTAGAACATTTACCAGTACTGCTTATGAGATTTTAATGCAACATTTTGGTTTACTTGAAATTACATTCTGGATTTAAAGTACTTTCTGAGAGATACCAGATGACACAGTGGTTAGTTTATCTGACAGCTACACGATTATATCACGACGCTACTAATGTATGACACAATTTACATTGTTGCTTTTGCAGTGTATCTGTTTTTCTGAATTCTTCTGGAAAGTAAAACATGTTTTAGTAGTAACTTTTGTGTTATAGCTACAATGTGACAGCCTTTTTCGTAGTACAACAATACGTTACAGTATAGTACGTTCCTGATCACGGTAATGTACGTAATAACTACGATATCTAAACGCATAGCATTTCACTTTTCTTTATCTTGAGGTAAGTACATTGACTTCTGCAGAACTTAGTTTTCGGAGGACGATAACTACGACCCTTCCACAGAGATTATCTTACAGCAAGACGCACATTTAGCGCTAAAGGACACGTATTTGAGTGATTAATTTTGTACTTAAAACATTTATTTTTAAAGATATTTGAAGTACAATGATACAAAGGTTTTCCGTGATACATTTCATTCCATTGCTGTAATCTGTAACACCTGAGGGTATAATTAAATTAATCCTCAGGTGGGTACATGCTTACTTTGTGTGCCATGTGTTTGCCAAGCACAAGGAGCCCTAGCTAATATGGTATTTGCTTATACGACTTTACACATCGTTACCATATTTCTCTAACACAGAATTACACAGCTATCTGATCATTTAACTGAGAGAGACAAATATTTATTTTACTACATCAGTGACAGATGTTTACGTAATTACACAGTTGGATAACTTCAACCTTATGAAACTGTATTTTGTCTGTATTGTGTGAACTGTTCATATTTTTGTGATACTATGAGAGCTTTGAATGATGTATTTGGTATGGGATCATGATTTTTAAAGTACGTTTGAGGTAGATGACGCTATTGAAGTGAGCAGAGAATTGTTTTTCAGGTTTTTAAATTATTGCAGAAAGTTACGACGTTTTTGAGATTTGACTGAGGTGTTATGATGTTATTTTTACGACGACGATGTGTATTATGCTGTTGAGGTATGTTTATGAACAATAAGCAGATGCTATATGAGGAATCTGATTATGCTACGTATTAATTATGATGAAATATTGACGCGTCGACGCAAGATTGATGTGTCGACGAATATGTATATGTGTAATAAGGTTAGGAATAAGGAGTAGTGTTTAGGGACTCTGGTTTGTGAAAAAGGACGTTGGAAACCGAGAATCGTACGTTAAGAGTTATGAAATGTGTGTATATGCATGAATGTAATGCTGGCGAAAATTTTTTGGACACTGTTACATTTACAGGATTTTGTTTATATAGATTTGAAACGCAAATTCTCGACCTGGGAAGTTTTTATATGAGACTGTCACTGTAAGCAAACTGGTGTCGTAAATATTTCGGTAAGAAGGTTGAGTGACCACCTTCACGTAATGAATCGTGGGCACCCAGCTGCGCGACAGTCGTCTGAAAAAAAAGCCATTAGTGTGTGCCTTTCAAAGGCACAGGTGGAGAAAAAAAAAGGGGCCATTATCCTCACTCTTGACATTCCTTTGTAGAAAGCATCGCAAATATGACACGCTCAAACTTGAAAACATATGATAACACTGTGGAGCTCTTAATTTATGATACTTACTGAAATGCCTAATGAAATGACGAGAAATATGTTTATGTCTATACACCTGATTATGACTACTGTCTTTCTAGTTGAGAGATTTTTTTACCACCTTATGAAATGACATATGGCTAATGAATGATGTTTCATGCCTTCCTTTGTACATATTTGCTCATTTTCTTTAATATCTAGTTTCTAGCTGCACTGCAGCATTGGTTATTATAAAATTTAATAGATGTACTAATAGCACCACTTTCTGTCTACAGACCCAGTAAAGAATACGTTTATGATGTACTTTCTTAGAAAAGAGAGCACAAATAGACATTTCCCTTCACAGGAATCACATAAATAATTTTTAATGACTTGGTAACTTTCTTGCAGAGTAAGTTTTTGTGATGCATCACTTTAGTGTTAAGATGTGACATAGGTATTAAAAATGGCCATTTTTACTGTAATATTTTTTCTGCTTGAGCTATGTCATGTTTAGAAATAAGTTATTGCATTTGCTGCTGCTGTTTGCCAGGTATAGTGCTACTAAATTTCAGTTTGTATTACTCAGTTAAGCCAGATTTACTACTGATTTATTTTTCTTGTTGCTGCAGATTTGCTCATATTAGCGATAATGTTGCATTTGCTTTGCTAACTTATATATATATATATATATACTGCAGCTTGCTTAGCCAATTTGAATTTTTTGTCATTGCTGTTTGTGTTAATTGTTTTGTGCTGCTGCATTGCCTCGTCCCTTAGTTTAGCATCTGAGCTCAGTAGACTTAAGTTAGCTTAAGATGGGGTAGACCATATAAGAGAACAAGTTCTGATGAATTGGAAGAAATGCATTGAGAAGCTATAAGGAAATGGTTTGACCAAAAAAGTATTTTGAAAGAGGATATGAACAAAAAAAGTAGGTTTAGGGACAACAGGTTTAGGTAGGATTTTCTTGGAAATAAATGATGAGGTAAGATAATGGAAAATAAATAATGAGGTAAGAAATGTGTGAACATATAAATACAGAAAGCATGCTTGAATAGAATTTTTCTGGTGGAAACAAATGTTGAAATAAGAGGAAAGATATATGGAATGAAGTTTTGTGGTGGACTGCAGTACCAAATGTTACACTGAAAGCGAATCCTGTCCCTTCCATTGTGTTATCCCCCTATGTGTTTGTGTACTATTGTATATTGGTGTTTTTCCTGTCTTTATGTGTTTAGCTAATAAGAGTTATGTTGTAGAATTTTTCTGATAATATGTTATTTTCTTTGTAAAGATGTTTAGACATTATTTATTCTGTTCTGTTTTAATGCTCATGTGTGAAGTTGATGTTTCGAAAGTTATTCTGATCTTTTATGTAAGTACTCATGTCATAATTCCTGTAACACTGATGTATATGTTTATTTCTAATCTTTTCTAAAGCCTGTGTTACTACGAATGTTATCTGTATTGTTATGTTCTTTAATGATGTATTTTGTACCTTTGTAATTGTATTCTGATGTTATAAAATTGTAATTGACACCAGTTCATCATGTTATTAACTTGTAAGTTCCATTTGACTGCACACGTTTCTGTTGGTCGTAGTATATGGACAATATGTTAGAAGTAGGGACTGTTAGTGTTTGCACGTGTGTTAATAATGCAGCAAGGGAATGGAAAACAGCATTGCTGGTTCTAAGGACAATTCCAAAAACTGTGAGTGCACAAGTGGTGGTTATGGACTTGCTATATTGTCCGCAAGACTATTCGATGGTGATTGTGCACCTGCACAGTCGCAGCAGATGGCTGTTGGCCATCTCTACAAGGACTACAGTGGGTCTGCATCTTTGATGACCCACCAATACCACAATCTCTGCCAGGACTACAGTAGGTCTGCACCTCTGGTGGCCCACCAATACCGTAAAAGGACTACAGTGGTTCTACTCTGTGATGAGCTGCCTACCAGTATTCTTCAAAACTTCGAATGACTCTGCTGTGGGTTTGCTCTATTGTGACCCATTACTCGTCTGCATGTCGAGAGTCAGCACTGTCTTCCCATTGGAAGGACAACACTACTTCTTCAAGACTGCATGGAAATCCACTACTTCTGTGTGCATTTTCTTTTACTGCTCAGACTTTGAGAAAAACACTGCAATTTTAATGTGATGAATGATCAGGACTATCCTTATGGACTGTGAGAAAACTTTAGCTTTTGACAAAAATTGTATCAATAAGTGTGTGCATTTGATATCTTTGTTATTGTAATTATGAAAAATTTTATCAAATCATTATTGGCCACTGCACAAAACAATTTGTAAACTTTTTTGTGGGGAGCATGGGGGCTATGTAAGTAGGCTGTTTATGTTTTCTTATTGGCAACGTTACGTAGCGCTCTGTATGAAAATCACTGGCTGTGCTGTGTGCAGTCTGTGGCTAGTTTGCATTGTTGTCTTCCATTGTAGTGTTGGGCAGCTGGATGTGAACAGCACATAGCGTTGCGCAGTTGGAGGTGAGCCGCCAGCAGTGGTGGATGTGGGGAGAGAGATGGCGGAGTTTTGAAATTTGTAGGACTGGATGTCATGAACTGCTATATATATTATGACTATTAAGGTAAATACATTGTTTGTTCTCTATTAAAATCTTTCATTTGCTAAGTATGCCTATCAGTAGTTAGTGCCTTCCGTAGTTTGAATCTTTTATTTAGCTGGCAGTAGTGGCGCTCTCTGTATTGCAGTAGTTCGAGTAACGAAGATTTTTGTGAGGTAAGTGATTTGTGAAAGGTATAGGTTAATGTCAGTCAGGGCTATTCTTTTGTAGGGATTACTGAAAGTCAGATTGCGTTGCGCTAAAAAAATATTATGTGTCAGTTTAAGCACAGTCATGTATAATTGTTCAAAGGGGACGTTTCAGCATCTTAATATTAACAAATTCCCAGCGTTCAATTGAAAGCTGAACGTCACTGTCCTCCCTTTTATGGACAGCAACAATAGCGTTTTACGTCATTTGTCCCCGAAAATTGGCCTTTCGTGGGGGGGCACCGCTGTTGTAGTACTCTAACCTGTGTAAACCCACTGATACTGCTTTTTACGTCTGCTAACATGTGCCTTGTCGTGAGCATCTTCTGCTGTGACTGCAACTGCTGTGTTCGGACGCAGGATGAGTTGGCATCCCTTCACTCCCAGCTTCAGGCAGTGTTGGCTTCGGTCACACAGCTTGAGGCTGTTGCCAATGGGCATCACTGTGGGGGTCCAGATGGGGGTTTGTTGGGGACGGCCAGCTCGTCCCACGCATCCCCCGATCGGACTACGACTGTGGTTGCCCGGGATACTGCCCACATTGAGGCTGATCCCTCACCTGTGGTAGAGTGGGAGGTCGTCTCGAGGTGTGGCAGGGGGAGAAACACATTCCGGAGGGCTGAACAGAAGGCCTCTCCGGTTTGTCTGACCAACCAGTTTCAGGCTCTGTTTCAGGCTGATACTGATCTTCGACATGACATGGCTGCTTGTCCTGTTCCAGATGTTGCCCCTCAGTCTGCAAGATCCGTGCAGTCGCAGAGGGTGGGCTTGCTGGTACTTGGGAGCTCCAACGTCAGGCGTGTAATGGGGCCCCTTAGGGATATGGCAGCAAGAGAGAGGAAGAAAACCAATGTGAACTTCGTGTGCATACCGGGGGGAGTTATTCCAGATGTGGAAAGGGTCCTTCCAGATGCCATGAAGGGTACAGGGTGCACCCATCTGCATGTGGTCGCTCATGTCGGCACCAATGATGTGTGTCGCTATGGATCGGAGGAAATCCTCTCTGGCTTCCGGCGGCTATCTGATTTGGTGAAGACTGCCAATCTCGCTAGCGGGATGAAAGCAGAGCTCACCATCTGCAGCATCGTCGACAGGACTGACTGCGGACCTTTGATACAGAGCCGAGCGGAGGGTCTGAATCAGAGGCTGAGACGGTTCTGCGACCGTGTGGGCTGCAGATTCCTCGACTTGCGCCATAGGGTGGTGGGATTTCGGGTTCCGCTGGATAGGTCAGGAGTCCACTACACGCAACGAGCGGCTACACGGGTAGCAGAGGTTGTGTGTCGTGGGCTGGGCGGTTTCTTAGGTTAGATGGCCTTGGGCAAGTACAGAAAGGGCAACAGCCTCAACGAGTGCGGAACAAAGTCAGGACATACGGGGACCAAGCAGCAATCGGTATTGTAATTGTAAACTATCGAAGCTGCGTTGGTAAAGTACCGGAACTTCAAGCGCTGATAGAAGGCACCGAAGCTGAAATCGTTATAGGTACAGAAAGCTGGCTGAAGCAAGAGATAAAATCTTCCGAAATTTTTACAAAGGTACAGACGGTGTTTAGAAAGGATAGATTGCATGTTACCGGTGGTGGAGTGTTCGTCGCTGTTAGTAGTAGTTTAACCTGTAGTGAAGTAGAAGTGGATAGTTCCTGCGAATAATTATGCGTGGAGGTTACACTCAACAACCGAGCTAGGTTAATAATTGGCTCCTTTTACCGACCTCCCGACTCAGCAGCATTAGTGGCGGAACAACTGAGAGAAAATTTGGAATACATTTCACATAAATTTTCTCAGCATGTTATAGTCTTAGGTGGAGATTTCAATTTACCAGATATAGACTGGGACACTCAGATGTTTAGGACAGGTGGTAGGGACAGAGCATCGAGTGACATTATATTGAGTGCACTATCCGAAAATTACCTCGTGCAATTAAACAGAGAACCGACTCGTGGAGATAATATCTTGGACCTACTGATAACAAACAGACCCAAACTTTTCGACTCTGTATGTGCAGAACAGGGAATCAGTGATCATAAGGCCGTTGCAGCATACCTAGATATGGAAGTTAATAGGAATAAAAAAAAGGGAGGAAGGTTTATGTGTTTAGCAAGAGTAATAGAAGGCAGATTTCAGACTACCTAGCAGATCAAAACGAAAATTTCTGTTCCGCCACAGACAATGTTGAGTGTTTATGGAAAAAGATCAAGGCAATCGTAAAATGCGGTTTAGACAGGTACGTGCCGAGTAAAACTGTGAGGGACGGGAAAAACCCACCGTGGTACAACAACAAAGTTAGGAAACTACTGCGAAAACAAAGAGAGCTTCACTCCAAGTTTAAGCGCAGCCAAAACCTCTCAGACAAACAGAAGCTAAACGATGTCAAAGTTAGCGTAAGGAGGGCTATGCGTGAAGCGTTCAGTGAATTCGAAAGTAAAATTCTATGTACCGACTTGACAGAAAATCCTAGGAAGTTCTGGTCTTACGTTAAATCAGTAAGTGGCTCGAAACAGCATATCCAGACACTCCGGGATGATGATGGCATTGAAACAAAGGATGACACGCGTAAAGCTGAAATACTAAACACCTTTTTCCAAAGCTGTTTCACAGAGGAAGACCGCACTGCAGTTCCTTCTCTAAATCCTCGCACAAACGAAAAAATGGCTGACATCGAAATAAGTGTCCAAGGAATAGAAAAGCAACTGGAATCACTCAACAGAGGAAATTCCACTGGACCTGACGGGATACCAATTCGATTCTACACAGAGTACGCGAAAGAACTTGACCCCCCCCCCCCCCCCCCACCCTTCTCACAGCCGTGTACCGCAAGTCTCTAGTGGAACGGAAGGTTCCAAATGATTGGAAAAGAGCACAGGTAGTCCCAGTCTTCAAGAAGGGTCGTCGAGCAGATGCGCAAAACTATAAACCTATATCTCTGACGTCGATCTGTTGTAGAATTTTAGAACATGTTTTTTGCTCGAGTATCATGTCGTTTTTGGAAACCCAGAATCCACTATGTAGGAATCAACATGGATTCCGGAAACGGCGATCGTGTGAGACCCAACTCGCTTTATTTGTTCATGAAACCCAGAAAATATTAGATACGGGCTCCCAGGTAGATGCTATTTTTCTTGACTTCCGGAAGGCGTTCGATACAGTTCCGCACTGTCGCCTGATAAACAAAGTAAGAGCCTACGGAATATCAGACCAGCTGTGTGGCTGGATTGAAGAGTTTTTAACAAACAGAACACAGCATGTTGTTATCAATGGAGAGACGTCTACAGACGTTGAAGTAACCTCTGGCGTGCGACAGGGGAGTGTTATGGGACCATTGCTTTTCACAATATATATAAATGGTTCAAATGGCTCTGAGCACTATGGGACTTAACACCTGTGGTCATCAGTCCCCTAGAACTTAGAACTACTTAAACCTAACTAACCTAAGGACATCACACATATCCATGCCCGAGGCAGGATTCGAACCTGCGACCGTAGCGGTCACGCGGTTCCAGACTGAAGCGCCTAGAACCGCACGGCCACAACGGCCGGCTATATAAATAACCTAGTAGATAGTGTCGGAAGTTCCATGCGGCTTTTCGCGGATGATGCTGTAGTATACAGAGAAGTTGCAGCATTAGAAAATTGTAGCGAAATGCAGGAAGATCTGTAGCGGATAGGCACTTGGTGCGGGGAGTGGCAACTGACCCTTAACATAGACAAATGTAATGTATTGCGAATACATAGAAAGAAGGATCATCTATTGTATGATTATATGATAGCGGAACAAACACTGGAGCAGTTACTTCTGTAAAATATCTGGGGTTATGCGTGCGGAACGATTTGAAGTGGAATGATCATATAAAATTAGTTGTTGGTAAGGCGGGTACCAGGTTGAGATTCATTGGGAGAGTCCTTAGAAAATGTAGTCCATCAACAAAGGAGGTGGCTTACAAAACACTCGTTCGACATATACTTGAGTATTGCTCATCAGTGTGGGATCCGTACCAGATCGGGTTGACGGAGGAGATAGAGACGATCCAAAGAAGAGCGGCGCGTTTCGTCACAGGGTTATTTGGTAACCGTGATAGCGTTACGGAGATGTTTAACAAACTCAAGTGGCAGACTCTGCAAGAGAGGCGCTCTGCATCGCGGTGTAGCTTGCTCGCCAGGTTTCGAGAGGGTGCGTTTCTGGATGAGGTATCGAATATATTGCTTCCCCCTACTTATACCTCCCGAGGAGATCACGAATGTAAAATTACAGAGATTCGAGGGCGCACGGAGGCTTTCAGACGGTCGTTCTTCCCGCGAACCATACGCGACTGGAAGAGGAAAGGGAGGTAATGACAGTGGCATGTAAAGTGCCCTCCGACACACACCGTTGGGTGGCTTGTGGAGTACAAGATGTAGATGTAGATTATATCAACGGCTTGGCGGTGAACGGAGATACTAATTAACTCTCTGGTGTGAAACATCTCCCATGAGACAGCCGCCCCGAGTGTCTGCAGTTGTCAGGGTTCTAGCACTGCAGTTGAACTCCGGTAACCTACTTTCGCCTGCTCTCTGCATTATGTCTCTGATTTCCTATCTTGGAGTGCCCTTGCTGATTTCCAACAGCCTTAACCTTAACAACGTACAGGTCGTTATATCGTCAATATATGACACCGGGTCTCGTGGATTTCAGATTTCTACCTATAATATTTTAAGTTTTTATGCTTTAAACGAGCGTCTTACGTTACATAGTTGAGGCTGTATATAATATCCTAATAATACAAGGAAGTGATTCTTCATTGAGAGGAATTTATTATCTAACTTCATTACATAACTATCACTAAGACATATTCTGTGCCACCGATTCTATGGCATCATAACTCTATAAGTCTGCTTTAGTTTTTCCATAGCTCCTAACAGTAGTATTTTCAAGGAAACCATGACCGATTATTCGACGGACTTCATTGAGTGCCACTGCGTTTTCATTCACATTTAGGATAAATAAATAAATTGTAAGTAGGCTGTCTAGGTTCTTATACTATGTAAGTAGGCTGTTTAGGTTTTTATATTGGTAACGCCACGTACCGCTCTGTATGAAAATCACTGGCTGTGCTGTGTGCAGTCTGTGGCTGGTTTGCATTGTTGTTTGCTATTGTAGTGTTGGGCAGCTGGATGTGAACAGCGCGTATCGTTGCGCAGTTGGAGGTGAGCCGCCAGCAGTGGTGGATGTGGGGAGAGAGGTGGCGGAGTTTTGAGAGCGAATGATCTGGACGTGTGTCCATCAGAGACAGTAAATTTGTAAGACTAGATGCCATGAACTGATATGCATATTATGACTTTTGAACACTTTTAAGGTAAATACATTGTTTGTTCTCTATCATAGTCTTTCATTTGCTAACTATACCTATCAGTAGTTAGTGCCTTCAGTAGTTAGAATCTTTTATTTAGCTGGCAGTATTGGCGCTCGCTGTATTGCAGTAGTTCGAGTGACGAAGATATTTGTGAGGTAAAAATTCATGAGAGGTATAGGTTATTGTTAGCGAGGGGCATTCTTTTGTAGGGATTACTGAAAGTCAGATTGCGTTGCGCTAAAAATATTGTGTGTCACTTTAGTGAACGTCTGAGTACGTTCAGTTTTGCTCAGATGTTTGACAATCAAATAATGTAAGAGGTATATCAGCACAGAAATTGATTAACTTTTCTAAAGGGACGTTTCAAAATAAAACATAAAAATCTGCTTTCTTCCTATTATTTGCACTATTTTATTTTAGTGATATTCTATTGACATTTTTTTTTCTATTCGTTTCTTCCCATCTTGCGACGAGCTTGTCATCTCTACGTAGATACTACCCTTAATATTCTGTATAATTTGGTTATACTTTAAAAGGTTTGTTTGCTCCTATAAATGTGCCTCATGTTGCTTCTGTGATCGGCAAGTAGACCATTCCTTGTTGAAATATCAGATATTCCACTTATGTGTCCCTTCATTTAGTAGTGGTTTACATAGAGAGAGAGAGAGAGAGAGAGAGAGAGAGAGAGAGCGAGAGCGAGAGTGGCCATTGGTGAACTCACACGTGACTGGCTGATCAGTCGCGACGCCCTTTTTTGCCATGGATCTTTGTCGATTCCTATGTTCGCAGTGCGTTCTGGATTCGGTTTCTTGTTTTGAAGACTTCTGCAAAACTGTTTCAATCCACACCACATCTTGTCTACAGATTTATTGTGTTGGAGAAAAAAGATTTGAAGATTTCTGAGCAGTGTTATTCACAAAACATTTCGCCTCTCTGTCACAATGTCGCGTGTAGCTCAGTAAGTTGCATCCTGTGTGAAGCACTTTTTTTCGTTTTCCCCATATACATTACCTCGGTGTAGGAACGTGCCGAGATATTGTTTTCTTTTTCTCAGAGCACGATGCGGTGCTAGATACATTTATTTTTGTTGTGGTATAAAGTAAAACCACATTAAGAATGTATTAAAACAGTAAATACAAATAAATATATATAAAAAAAAGGGGTAGCGTCTATTAAAAAAAAAAGTAAGTAGCATTCGAGGTTATAAATTGTGCTATTGACAGTTCGATTCTCGCAGTCACTAAATTATTTTCATTTTTTATTTTATTTGAATTGAATTATCCTATCGGATTGAAATGTCAGTTACGAAATCCGGGATCATGGTATTTTTACGTCTAATTACTAATCGTATGAAAATGCGAGTATCCGTAATAACACCGGTTCCGTTTTCGAAAATCACCCGTAATCTAATCCGTTTACTGAGCTTTTTAGCATTTAAATATCAGTGCGCAAATATGTTTTCTGGATTTTTCCCATGTAAGACAGTTTATACATCCACCAGGAGAACGTCTAAAATAAATTAGCTGGGAAGCAGAAAACCTACATGGACATTAGAGACTTGTAATTTCAAAAAATGAATACCCAAGTAGCAAGCTATGTAACGCTTCAGAGTCTCTAAAATAATGCAGATGAAACCCTTTCTTTTACTGGTCGATTCCAATTTTTTTCCGGGACGTTGTAATAAATAGCTAGTATACTGCATCTCGTCACATTAATTTACTTCACATCAAATGTACAGTAGTAATATACTAAATAACAAGCTAGAGTTTCTGCTATAATGTTAGTGTCAAATCAATGTCTTGCGACAGTTGACAGGCGACAGTATTTCCTGAGCGAATTTTGGCAAAAATGACACCGACTTGTGCTTATTATTTATGGTCTATCGAGCACTGGCGATTTTGTCTGTGTATATAGGCTCTCTAGTTTTCCAGAATCTTCTTATCTCAGCTTTTATTAATAGTACGGGAGAGTGTTGCACCTTAGAGCACTTTACTGTCTTTTGCCTCTAGATCTCTGAAGTTTTTAAATGATGGCATTCACTTTCTAAGTGCAGCAGTCTTTTTCAAATAAGTACAAAAATTTCTCCGGAACATAATTTTGTTTTCAAATGGGAAATCATGCTCCAAGACACAAAATAGTCATGTACCTAGGAATAAATATTATACCGAAATTTAAAAGCGTTGCAGTCAAGTAAATCTTGTCTATATGATATTTTATCTTCTGTTCATCAAGTTAATAATCTAGTACACGACAATACAATCGGTAAGTTGAATCAAATTAAGGAGAAGTATTATCAAAAAGAGTTAAAAACACATTTTGAAACTGAAGGTATTGGAAACTAATGTAAATTTCAATTTTCATTATATGCAAACTTTTTAAGACATTGAACAAACTCAGTTAATTCGCAATTATCATATGTTTTATGATTAAAGGCCTCGTATTTCATGATACAAGATGGTACACGACCGACGAACTATGGTTGAACCGTGCACATGTTACGTAACTAGTTTCAAAAATATGCTGAATTTCACTTGCCATAAAAATCTGCAACTGAAGAATTAACATGATACTCCAAACAGCTTTAATATATTGAACTGCACTTAAATGTGTAGAACTCTAAATAGAAATTCCCACCAAACAATACCTCACGTCTAACAAAAACAAAACTGTAAAAAGTGGGGGAAACTGATTATGGCAGTTTCTAGTGCACATTCTTTTATGTGATCCTCGTCACTAGAGAGAAAAACCGACCACATAACATCATGTGTTTCGGTACTCTATCCTCCGAGTAAGAGAGTCTCCCCTTCATCTTGCTTTTTGCAATTTTTATCCGAGTATAACATTTATCATCCTTGTGCTCCAGCACAATGTAATTGTTTCGACATTCATTACCTGTGTGTGCTCAATTAGCGTTTCACTTCCGTGCAGAACTGTACCACACGTGTGCTTATCTTAGTTCCATATCAGTATTTGATTCCAATGCAGCTGTTCTACTGAAGAAAATTAGACCATGTTGTATCTGCTTTCTTAGATAATTTGTTTGTTTTAGGAGACACAGGTGAAACGTTTACCAAAAGCTAAAAATAGAGGACAGTAACAAGCTGGTAAGAAGCACTAGTGAAGTTAAGAAGGCAACATTAAGAATAGCAAAGAAAACTCTAGTAAAAGGAAAAGACTAAAGGAGGAAGAACACAAACGAGAACAGTACTTCGCTTAAAAAAAAAAAAGAAAGACACTGTGCAAGATGTTGCATTCAGAAAGATGCATCATTCATAGATACCTCCAGGTACACAGCTGCTTATAAATATACATTTTTTCGAAAAATGGATTTTATGACACCAATATACACTCTTTGCAAATGGTTTAAATGGCTCTGAGCACTATGGGACTTAACATCTAAGTTCATCAGTCCCCTAGAACTTAGAACTACTTAAACCTAACTAACCTAAGGACATCACACACATCCATGCTCCAGGCATGATTCGAACCTGCGACCGTAGCGGTCACGCGGTTCCAGACTGAAGCGTCTAGAACCGCACGGCCACACCGGCCGGCACTCTTTGCAAGAACCGTAGTTTAGCATTCATTCTGAGGTCCAAGTATTTTACGTAAGGTATTCGAGACCAAATCGCTGCTACCAGCGGTATTCAGTACGGAAAAGTGGGCTGCTGGAGGCGGCTAAAGGCTATATCTGCTTTCTTTTTGAGGAAAAATCTGTTCGGTATCACCTCACTTTCACTGCGGTCAAAATTCCCAATTATGATACTATTTGGTTGTGAAGCGTTACCCACTAGGCATAAATTTCTGTCTAGGCACCTGCTGCTTACAATCTACTTCTTCTCGATCGCTTGTTCGGAAGAAGTATAATACTAATGACATAATACGTATCCATGTTCATGGACATAAAATCTCCGTGGCATGGAGGTAATATCCCCGTGGCATTGTGTACGCAACTCTTTGCATGTTGAAATAAAAAAAATCTGAAAGCAATGAACTGCATCCAACCGAACACACTATTTTCCTCCTTTCTGCCCGGACGATTCTGGAAGTGGAACTCGTGCGTATGGCGGCGGCGCCCGCTGCCAGTGCAGCACACAATGCGCACGAAATTTAGCAACCGGCATCTGCGCCGAAGCTTTCAGCGTAATGTGAGCGGAGAGCCATTATTTAGGAGGCAGCTACTCATTGGTCCATTAGGCGGTGCCGCTCATCTGGAGCACCGCTAGCGCGCAGTTGGCAGCAATGTCCCCTGCCCCGCTCCATCCCTCCTTTCGCGCGGGCGGCAAGTTGCCGGTGGAGGTAAGAGGCGTTTCCCGCCGAGTCGATGGTCTGCCCCTGCAACGTATTGCGCCTGGACTTTGAAGACTCGGTAGCCGTCACTCCTCCCCCCCCCCCTCTCCCTCTCTCTCTCTCTGTCTGTCTTGCTGCCTTTGGTCCTTTCTGACTGAAAGTGCAGTTTGAAGCCTAAGCGTGCTGATAATACTGCCCAATTACTGCTGCAGAAGGAACTGGCTTTGGCCCTAAGCGACGTTTCACGGAATGGACACAGTTACTGTCAAGGCCATCCTGCTAGCAGTTGTTGAGGAACCAAGCTACTGTACTTCTAATGGACAAGAGCTCTACCTTAATAGTAATTACATGGTGCCACAGTCGCGTCATTAATACATAAAACAAATACACTTGATAGGATGTTGATGGAGGTTCAAACCGCCAAGGATGAGTTATTTGTTTTAATGAGTATTACAAAGTTTGTGATGAAGCAATATGGTAATCTTAATACCAGGATAACATCAGAATTAATCAAGGAGGGAGGAGAGAGCTTACACTTAGAGATATATAAACTGATCCAGTTGATATGGGAGAAGGACACACTGCCAGAAGAATGCAAATTGGCTGTAATATGCCCAGTATAAAAGAAGGGAAGCAAAATGGAATGTGGTAGCTGTGGTGTCACCGCCAGACACCACACTTGCTAGGTGGTAGCCTTTAAATCGGCCGCGGTCCGTTAGTATACGTCGGACCCGCGTGTCGCCACTGTCAGTGATTGCAGACGGAGCGCCGCCACATGGCAGGTCTAGAGAGACGTCCTAGCACTCGCCCAAGTTGTACAGCCGACTTTGCTAGGGATGGTTCACTGACAAATTACGTTCTCATTTGCCGAGACGATAGTTAGCATAGCCTTCAGCTACGTCATTTGCTACGACCTAGCAAGGCGCCATTATCAATTGCTATTTATCTTGTGATGCATGTACCGTCAGACCGATGTTCACCAATTTTGGATTAAGTTAAGTATTCCAGCAGCTATGTACCTTTTTTGCTAGTCTCAATTCCTTGTCATTTTCCAGACCTCACGCCATCCTGCGTGAGTTTAAACGCGCGCCTTTCGGCTCTCATAGTGGCTTGGCTGTCTTGCCAAGTCACAACAGTAACTACAGAGGAATCAGCTCGTTGAATGTAACATATAACGTGCTGTCCATCATTATCCTCAGAAAATTGCAACCATTCATAGAGAACAATGTACAGGAGCACCAAGCTGGCTTTCGACCAAATCGATTTTCACACTAAGACAATTGTCTGAAAAACATTGGGAATATGATAAAGATATCTACACCCTGTTCATCGGTTTCAACGTACATATGACGGTATCCACAGAATAGCCTATTCAATGCATTGAATGACTTCAGAATCCCTGAGAAGCTAGTGAGAATGGTGCAACCTTGTATGGAAGGATCAAAGGCAGCAGTACGTTTCCGAGGAGGCACATCAGAAACATTCGAGATTGAGACGGGCCTCAGACTAGGGGATGCTCTCTCATCTGTTCTGTTTAATGTCATCTTAGAGAAAGTAATAAAAGAATGTAGGCAACAGGAGTGGAATGGAGTACAGATGGACGGTAACTTCAATTGTCTCGCATATGCAGACGACATAATACTAGTTAGTGAATCAAATCACGAGTTGGAAGGAATGTACGAGAAAATGGACAGTTATGCACAGAAGATAGGGCTCAAAGTGAATCAAGACAAAATAGAGTTCATGCAATTAGGAAGAAGGCAAGAGCAGGAAGATGGCAGGAGGTTCAAGAGAGTACACTGGTTCAAATACTTGGGATCTTGGTTTACAACGGACAACAACATGAAAATGGACATCAAGGAGAGAATAGCAGTGGGAATGAAAAGCATGGATTCCCTTAGAGAGATGCTCGGCTCTAGATCGATCTCAGTGAACACTAAGATGAGAATCTACAACACAGTGATATGCCCAGCAGTAATGTTTGGTTCAGAAACACGGAGCATGACTAAGCGAAAGAAGGAAACAACTACACTCCTGGAAATGGAAAAAAGAACACATTGACACCGGTGTGTCAGACCCACCATACTTGCTCCGGACACTACGAGAGGGCTGTACAAGCAATGATCACACGCACGGCACAGCGGAAACACCAGGAACCGCGGTGTTGGCCGTCGAATGGCGCTAGCTGCGCAGCATTTGTGCACCGCCGCCGTCAGTGTCAGCCAGTTTGCCGTGGCATACGGAGCTCCATCGCAGTCTTTAACACTGGTAGCATGCCGCGACAGCGTGGACGTGAACCGTATGTGCAGTTGACGGACTTTGAGCGAGGGCGCATAGTGGGCATGCGGGAGGCCGGGTGGACGTACCGCCGAATTGCTCAACACGTGGGGCGTGAGGTCTCCACAGTACATCGATGTTGTCGCCAGTGGTCGGCGGAAGGTGCACGTGCCCGTCGACCTGAGACCGGACCGCAGCGACGCACGGATGCACGCCAAGACCGTAGGATCCTACGCAGTGCCGTAGGGGACTGCACCGCCACTTCCCAGCAAATTAGGGACACTGTTGCTCCTGGGGTGTCGGCGAGGACCATTCGCAACCGTCTCCATGAAGCTGGGCTACGGTCCTGCACACCGTTAGGCCGTCTTCCGCTCACGCCCCAACATCGTGCAGCCCGCCTCCAGTGGTGTCGCGACAGTCGTGAATGGAGGGACGAATGGAGACGTGTCGTCTTCAGCGATGAGAGTCGCTTCTGCCTTGGTGCCAATGATGGTCGTATGCGTGTTTGGCGCCGTGCAGGTGAGCGCCACAATCAGGACTGCATACGACCGAGGCACACAGGGCCAACACCCGGCATCATGGTGTGGGGAGCGATCTCCTACACTGGCCGTACACCACTGGTGATCGTCGAGGGGACACTGAATAGTGCACGGTACACCCAAACCGTCATCGAACCCATCGTTCTACCATTCCTAGACCGGCAAGGGAACTTGCTGTTCCAACAGGACAATGCACGTTCGCATGTATCCCGTGCCACCCAACGTGCTCTAGAAGGTGTAAGTCAACTACCCTGGCCAGCAAGATCTCCGGATCTGTCCCCCATTGAGCATGTTTGGGACTGGATGAAGCGTCGTCTCACGCGGTCTGCACGTCCAGCACGAACGCTGGTCCAACTGATGCGCCAGGTGGAAATGGCATGGCAAGCCGTTCCACAGGACTACATCCAGCATCTCTACGATCGTCTCCATGGGAGAATAGCAGCCTGCATTGCTGCGAAAGGTGGATATACGCTGTACTAGTGCCGACATTGTGCATGCTCTGTTGCCTGTGTCTATGTGCCTGTGGTTCTGTCAGTGTGATCATGTGATGTATCTGACCCCAGGAATGTGTCAATAAAGTTTCCCCTTCCTGGGACAATGAATTCACGGTGTTCTTATTTCAATTTCCAGGAGTGTATTAATATTTAAAAGAAGAGTAATGAGGAAGATATGGGGACCAGTTTTAGATAACGGAGAATGGAGGAGGAGGAAAAACAAGGAAATCTACCTTCTGATGCGACAACCAGTCACCCAACAGAAGATAAAGAGCTAAAGAATACAATGAATGGGCCATGTAGCCCGTATGCCAAATGGAAGACAGGCGAAGATGGCACTATCGGGGAAACCAAACACCTAACGCCCCACTGGACGATCAAGGCAGCGCTGGATGGACGACCTGGCGAAGGATCTAGCAGCCCTGGGGATTGAAGACACCTGGAGGAACCGGACACAAAACAGGAAGGAATGGAGACCGTTTGTGGAATCAGCACGTGATCTGCAGGGCCTGTGAACGCTGGATATCTATCTACCTACCTGGTATATTTAATCCATACATATTACAAAAATATATGCATATATCTGTGTACCTATGTATCTGTGTATGTTCCACACCTCATCCCTTTTCAACCAAACTTGGTTGACATATCCCTTACTGTCAGGCAACAATCAATGACAGGTAAGAACCACTACCTATTGTAATTCCGGAGACATGACGTCATTAACAATGAGATGCATGAAAAACTGCTGCATCATGGTTCAAATGGTTCGAATGGCACTGAGCACTATGGGACTCAACTTCTGAGGCCATCAGTCCCCTAGAACTTAGAACAACTTAAACCTAACTAACCTAAGGACATCACACACATCCATGCCCGAGGCAGGATTCGAACCTGCGACCGCAGCGGTCTCGCGGTGCCAGGCTGTAGCGCCTAGAACCGCACGGCCACTCCGGCAGGCGGCTGCATCATGCAAAAATTTTGTAGTTATTGCTTCTTTGCTACTAACTCCATTCGCAACTTACTTCGCAGACGGCATCCTCATACGCCGCTAAATATACCTACACAAATATATCATTGCACGATACATAGTTCATGAAATATGATGTCATAAACACTGAGACGCGTGAGAAAATGTTGCATCACGTATTTTTTAGCACTAAGACACCCTTACGTTGAGCCAATTTTAAGGAAATCCACGCCACCTGGCAGGAAGCTTTCAACTGCGAAGCTCGAACGCCTATGGACCCACCTATTATATCATTTTCCAAAATATTTCGAAAGTGGTGTACTCGAGGATTGCCACCGATCCGTTTAGTAATGGGATACTTCGTCAATCACAGCTTGGATTTCAAAAAGACTGCTCTACTGAGGGAGCTCTTTATACCCTGACTGAGCATGTAATAAAATTTTTAAATGACAAAAGTCACAAGACTTATCAAAGGGATTCAGTTGCGTCAGTCATTATATTTTATTGGAGAAAGTAAGCTTCTATGAGATACTTGGTTCAGCGCATGCAACGTTTAGTTCCTGTTGAAGAAGCCACACGCAGAATATTACACTGTTCTGTGTGCGTAATATAGATAGCGACGCCGTATTATCGTAGTAAGTGAAATTGCAAATGGCGTTCCGCAGCGTTCGATCATGGTCCCTTATTGCTCTTGCTCCTTGTTAATGATCTATTTCATTTCAGACAGGAAGCAAAATTAGTTCTTTTGCAGATAGTAACAATAACTGTCAAGCCGATCAAAGCTGCATTCGTAGAAAGAATTGTAAATAACGTTTTTTTAGAGAAAAATCTGAGAAGCAACTCAAGAGAAAGACATTGTCGCTGTGGAGGAAAGTATGAGATTGCGGTTGATAATGGAAGCAAGACGAAATAAAGATCAAGACACGTTCATAGGATTTGTCGACCTGGAAAAAGCGTTATGTAACATAAAATGCTGCAAGACGTTTGAAATTATGAGAATAAGAGCGAATAGAGAATAATATTGTAAGAGTGGGAGATCAAGAACAAACTGCTCGGATTAAAAAGGGTGTAAGACAAGAATGTAAGCTTTCGCTCCTATTGTTCACTCTAGAAGAAGCAATGACGGAAATAAAGAAAGATTTACGAGTGGAATTAAAATTCAAGGTGGAAGAATATCAATGATACGATTTGCTGAAGACATTGCTATCCTGAGTGAAACTGAAGAAGTATTACATTATCTGCTGAATGAAATGAACAGTCTAATGAGTACAGAATGTGGATTGACTAAATCGAAGAAAGGCGAGAGTAATGAGAAATTGCAAAAATGAGAACAGGGATAAACTTAACATAAGGATTGATAGTCACAAGATGAAATTAAGGCATTAAACTACCTAGGCAGCAAAATAACCAACAACTGACGGAGCAAGGAGGACACAGAAATCAGACTAGCACTTTCAGAAAGTTCATTCTTGGGCAAGAGAAGTCTACTAGTAACGAATATAGACTTTCCTTTGAGAAAACAATTTCTGAGAATGTACGTCAGTAGCATAGCATTGTATGGTAGCGAAACATAGATTGAGAAAACCGGAAAAAGGAATCTCGAAGCCTTGAGACGTGGTGCTGGAGAACATTAGGTGAAGTGATATGGAACGAGCAGGTTCTCCACAGAATTGGTGAGTAAAGGAATACATGTCAAACACTGGCAAGAAGAAGAGACAGGAGGGTAGAACGTCTGTTAAGACATCAGAGAATCACTTCTTTGGCACTAGACAGAACTGTAGGCGGTCAAAATTGTTCAGAATTTTTTACATTTGCGAAGAGTGATATTCAGTTACTAAAGAGTGTCAGAAGTTCAGTGATATACAAATAGAATCAATCTGAATTTAAACGATAACCCTTGAAAACGTTAAATCTGTACTTTTCGTGTTTAGATGTATGCTTCCATACTGGCAATATTTTGTGCACTTTTAAATACCTCAAAGGGCTTTGTAAAATTTTTGTGTAATATAAAATATTTCTGTATTTTTGTTGGGAAGATATTGTTATAAGCAAATGTCGAATCATCACTGCCTTTTTAATTTAACACATGCTGCCAACCACAGTTGTAGATAGTGCGATACTGAATAGCACAGTAGGCATTTTGGTTTAAGTGAAAGGCTCATCCGTGTATCAGAAGGACAAACTCAGAAATTGCACAGACAAATATATTTACAATGAAGAGATCTACGATGAAACGTTCGTTGGCAGAAATTGTAATATAGTTAATCGACGAAAGAAAGAAGTACAAATTTAGGGAAAAAAGCAGGAATATAAGTGAAGTAGGAACGAAGCGTTGGTTAGCAGAAGTTATAATATAGTTGATCGACGAAAGAAAGAAGTACAAGTTTGGGGAAAAAACAGGAATATAAGTCAAGTAGGAACGAAACAAGTTGGAAGTGCTAGGAAGCAACGACAACATAGATCAAGAAATGGAAGTCAATATAGAATTCAAATGAGACCCAGCATACGAATCAAAGCTCTACGAAGCTGAAACTATTGCGAAAAGTGGCTACCAAACTTATCACGTTGGCGTGTAGAATCCATGAGTGTAACAACTTACCATGAGGATTTTGCAAATGTATCACCTACATAACGTAGAAGATAGCAAGGGCAGTTAACAGCGAGAACTAAATCTCAGTCATTTTAAGAGCACAAGAAGCCAAGTTCTTGCCAAGTATAATATGTAGAAGAATAGACAAGAAATTAGACGATATCTTAGAAAGGGAAACTCACCAGAGAGTCAGGGTTGGCGTTGAAGCTGATAATGCAAGCAGGATGAGATATCAAAATGCGCTCATACGATCTGTCGACCCGGAAAAATAGTTGGGTAACGTAAAATGGTATTAAATTAAACTCCCTACATACAGGCTTCGGAAAGTCAAACCACTCCCATCGTCTCCATGCCAACCTCAGCATCACTGGATGCAGACATTGAGGGGCACTTGGTGATCTAACTGCTCTGCTGGCGTATGTCAGATTTTGTGACTCAAGCCGCTACTTCTGGACCAGGTAGCTCCTCAACTGGGTTCAACAGCGCTGAGTGCACCCCACTTGCGAACAGTGCTCGGCAGAGCCAGATGGTCCCCCATCCAACGTTGTCAGCGCTGAGCCGAGTGGCTCTAGGCGCTTCGGTCTGGAACCGCGCGACCGCTACGGTCGCAGGTTCGAATCCTGCCTCGGGAATGGATGTGTGCGATGTCCGTAGGTTAGTTAGGTTTAAGTAGTTCTAAGTTCTAGGGGAATGATGACCTTAGAAGTTAAGTCCCATAGTGCTCAGAGCCGTTTGAACTTTGACAGCGCTGATCTTTGGAGAGCTGACGGGAACTGGTGTTATCACTGCGGCAAGACCATCGGCGTAAAATGGTGCTAGATATTCGAAATTCTACGGAAAAGAAGTGTAAGCTGTAGGCCAGGAGGTAAAATAGAAAATATTCACGCCAACGAATGCGAAAAGGCAATAAAGGAAGATCGGGAACACAGTCCTCAGACTGGCTTAGCTACAACACAGGCATTAATCTTTCATCCTGCAATCAAAATTCAGAGTGAAAGGAATGTCGCACAGCAGATCCAATCCCGAGGTGCACATATAAATTTTGAAAAATTATTACTTGCCGCAGATGGCAGAAAACCCGATCCAGCTCATACTGTGTGTCACACTCAGTATCTGGAGCAAGCAAACAGTGGCAGTGTTGCAGAACTCATAACAAATTGCCACACCCAGCCTACCCATAATCAAGTGATGGAAATGGATCAGTAAGGGGCGCCAAATGCGTCATTCTGCGAGCAACACAATATGGAGGAACAACATGTAACATAAAAGGTCACCCACTCCACGGCTTCCCATTACTGATGGAAAATGTGGAGGGGGAAAAAGTCCACTGACATCTGTGGATAATGTGGGCGACTCATGTAGTCGCAGGAAGCAACGACCTTATATGGTTCATCTCTACCATCATTTCAGAAGTCTCAGTTACAGTGTCTGGTCACCCTGTCTGCATTTGTGACTCCAACGGAATGGCAGACTCTGTTTGGTCGCCTCCGACTGATGGATGGGCCTGGGCCTTCCATGGTGAAGGACTGTGCGAAGTCGGGAAAGGCACCGGAGTAAAACTCCCTGCCTGTACGTGGTACCGTCTCCACGGCTATACATTGCGTTGGCGAGTTGGTCCTGGGCGCCTGCCTTCACGACGCCCGCCGCCCATGACATGTTCTTGGTACACGCCTAAGTGCATGTCCGCCTTCGAGAGCACTGAGTTGGGCCATGCGAGCTGCTCTTGAAACACGGTACGGTTAAGCCTGAAAACTCCTGACTCAGCTACCTACACGACATCCTGTGCAACACCGAGTCCTGCGTTCATATTCATTGTCACCCGCGAGTGTCTCCGCGTAGTAAAATAATGAGGAAAAAAATGTGTTTCGGGAGTATGCCAGCTGCTGAGTACAGTCTCCTTCACCTGCAGCGCAACCATCTCACCTGTTCAGCCTCCACATCCTACATGAAATGTGACCTGAGGTTTGTTTGCGACAGGATATCAATTTCATAATGATATTGCCATCCTGAGGGAAAGAGTGGAGGAACGGCAAAATCTCTGGAACGGAATGAGGAGTGTAATGACTACAAAATATGAACTGTGTAGCACCACCACCTCACCCATTCAGCTTCCGCATTGACCTGACAGGTGGAGCTACAGAATATCAATTTGCTGTTGATATGGCCGTCCACAGAGAAAGCGCAGAGGAGCTGCAGGATCTCTAGAAGGGAATGAGCAATGTAACGATCACAAACTATGAACTGCGTAGCCCCACAGTCTCTCCTGCCTAGCCTCAAAATCCAATAACAATTTTGACCTGATGATTGCTACAAGATATCAAGTTGCTGATGATATTGCCATCCTTAGAGAAAGCGTGGAGGAACTGCAGGATATCTAGAAAGGGATGAGCAGTGTAATGAGCACAGACTATGAACTATGTAGTAACACCAACTCACTTGTCCAACCGCCACATCAAATAGAAATTTTGACCTCAGGGGTGATTGCTACAGGATATCAATTGCTGATATCATGGCCATCCTCAGAGATAGTGAGAAGGAACTGCAGGATCTCTAGAACGGAATGTGCAGTGCAATGACCACAAACTATGAACCACCACATCACCTGTTCAGCCACCACATCCAATAGAAATTCTGACCTGAGGGTTGATTGCTACAGAATATCAAGTTGCTGATGACATGGCAGTCCTCAGAGAAAGTGTGGAGGAACTGCGGAATCTTTAGAACGGATTGAGCAGTGTAATGACCACAAACTGTGAACTGTGAGTACACTGAAGAAAGACGACACTAATGAGGAGTAGCGGAAACGTGACTAACGACAAACTTAATATCAAAATTTCAGATCACGAAATACATCAAGTAAGGTAATGCTTCCACAATGCAAGTAAACACATGACAGACGAAGAAAGTATGACATGAGAAACAGCCTAGCACAGGCAAAGACGTCTACTGCTACCAATAACGGCATTAATTTGAGGAAGAAAATTCTGGGAAAGTATGTCTTGAGTACAGCATTGTATGAAACTTAATCTTGAACTGTGGGGAATCTAGCAAAGAGTACAATCGACGAGACTGAAATGTTTTGTTGATAATCGAGTGGTCTGGTAAGATAATAAGTGAGGAATTCTCCGTAGAATCAGAAAGAAGAGAAAAGGATAATACACAAGTGATAGGATAATCAGACAAGTGGTAAGACAGGAATAAATTCCTAGATCGAGCTTTAAAAGGTAAAACTGTTGGAGTAGACATAGACTGGAATATATCCAACAAGTACTTAAGGAAGTTGTGTGCAAATACCATTTTCGGATGAAGAGGTTGGCCAGGAGACGAATTTTTGGTGGGCCGCTTCAGATAAGTTAAGAAACCTTTGACAAATAAAGTTGCATGAAGAAAATAGTTAATTTGTTAATGGGAGCTAAAATGGTCCGAACCACGTCAGATAATTTTGATCGTATTTTTATAAATTACCTCGTAAATCAGACCTTCTTAAGGCCACAGCAGATTTTCGTTACCATTGACACTACTTCAAATCAGTCTCCACGTTAAAAAGACGTTAATGTGCAGGGAGGAGACCCCCGAAGAGGGATCATTGCCGATAAAATTTTTCTACATAATTTTTTCCATTCATAATATACGGCCGTGCATGGAGAGCTGCATCAAACCAGTCTCAGGACTGAAGACCACAACAACAACAACAATATACGGCCGTAGCCGGCTTGGGCATTCTGTGGTGGAAGGTGCTGGCCGGAAGACCGTGGTCGGCACATTCCTGCCACGTGCTCCTCGGTCCGGCTCCAGTCCCACGGGTCGGTCGCGCTGACGAGGGTACGCTACTAGCCAGGCGCGTTGGCGGAATCAACCCTCCAATCAGAGACTAGTCCTGTGATGACGTGGGGACGCGTCCGGAGCTCGGAAACAGCTCCGCGCTCTCTTACCTTCAGACCTCAGCCTCGAGTAGTCGCTCCTCTAGCCTCTGCCTCTCTCCTCAGACCTCCTTATATTAAATGACCTGGGCGACAATCTGAGCAGTTCTCTTAGGTTGTTCGCAGATGATGCTGTAATTTCCCGTCTAGTAAGGTCATCCGAAAGCCAGTATCAGTTGCAAAGTGATTTAGAAAAGATTGCTGTATGGTGTGGCAGGTGGCAGTTGGCGCTAAATAACGAAAAGTGTGAGGTGATCCACATGAGTTCCAAAAGAAATCCGTTGCAATTCGATTAGTCGATAAGTAGTACAATTCTCAAGGCTGACAATTCAACTAAGTACCTGGGTGCTAAAATTACGAACAACTTCAGTTGGAAAGACCACATAGATAATATTGTGGGGAAGGCGAGCCAAAGGTTGCGTTTCATTGGCAGGACATTTAGAAGATGCAACAAGTCCAGTAAAGAGACAGCTTACACTACACTCGTTCGTCCTCTGTTAGAATATTGCTGCGCGGTGTGGGATCCTTACCAGGTGGGACTGACGTAGGATATCGAAAGGGCGCAAAAAAGGGCAGCTCGTTTTGTATTATCACGTAATAGGGGAGAGAGTGTGGCAGATATGATACGCGAGTTGGGATGGAAGTCATTGAAGCAAAGGCGTTTCTCGTCGCAGCGAGATCTACTTACGAAATTTCAGTCACCAACTTTGTCTTCCGAATGCGAAAATATTTTGTTGAGCCCAACCTACATAGGTAGGAATGATCATCAAAATAAAATAAGAGAAATCTGAGCTCGAACAGAAAGGTTTAGGTGTTGGTTTTTTCCCGCGCGCTGTTCGGGAGTGGAATGGTAGAGAGACAGCATGATTGTGGTTCGATGAACCCTCTGCCAAGCAGTTAAATGTGAATTGCAGAGTAATCATGTAGATGTAGATGTAGATGTAGATGAACAGACGGCAATCCCTCTTGGGGCTGCTCAGCCCTACGTAGGCACCCATGTACCACCTTTACATGAATAAATAGGGTCCATTCTAGCTTAATTACTTTTAATTATTCCAACGCCCACAATTTTCCGCTCCTGACATATATCCTGACGAACATTAATCTGTAACCACTCTTCTCCTTCACAGAGTGTTATGTTGTGAGTCCGTCATGGTGCTCTTACATGAATACTGCTTAATAAATTCACAGATCATCGGATAATGTAAAAATAAAACGCAACGCGTTCCAGGTTTAAAACGTGGTGGTCTGTCGACAACCTTTGACCTGCTATACAGCCTTTGTTTCTGTAACGTTAATATCGCTGCGTAGGAATAGTCGCTAATGGAGAGGCTTGTTTTATCTCCAAGTAACAGAATACAAAATACTGTTTCCATTCAGAGGCTTCGTTTCCCCAGCTACACTCTGTAGACACGCTACAATCAGAAGTAACACGTACTTTGATAGGCATTTCTGTTTTGCAGTGATAGAAAGCAGTTCCTATCCTTTCTAGACGTCGTCATCTTGTTAACAACACATACAGTTCAGATTTCAAGACTTTCAAAACGTACCGTAAAATCAGAGGTGGTGCAGCCGGGATATAATTGCGTGCACGTTCCGTTAAACCAGCACCAGAAAGGTTAGAAAATGATCGTTAGGTGCCTCATCTTCAAGCTTACCAGGATTAAATTTATTTATATGCTTTAAATGTTTCGTAAGTTTTCCTACATAAATTGTTATTCTCAGAGCAGTTAGAATCACAAAAGACAGATAATGCTGCTTACAGGTACGAAACCCATACGTTTGAGTAGAAAGCGTTATTTTCGTATTAATTTCATTAAATATACGCCGGGAATAAGAGAGAAGGCGTAATATTAGCCATTAGACAATGTTGAAACTTTCGGAGAACGCTAGATGAGTAGATAATTTTCTTATCGTTCAATGCAAAACACGCGCAATACAATTTCATCCTGCGCATTCACTGTTCTGCCGCACAAAATTTGAGAGTAGAAATAGTCGCCTACGTAATTGGAGCTGCAGTTCTGATGTTAATTATTGTGCAACACAAGACTGCATCGAGAGGAAAAGCGCTTCATTTTGTTTTAAGCCACCGGCTTCCATTTAGGAGTTGTGCTATAGTTCTGTACTGCCTCTGTTGTTCAATATGTTCCTTTATCACACGTAATGTACAATTAACGCTTATCATGCAACTTTTTGTAATGTTTTCTCCTTTAGCATGCAAATCACTAATTCAAATTGCGAACTGCCGGGCATGTTTAATTCCGTGTTGTTCTTCCCGCCAACAGATGGCAGTACTTTTGCCGACCTGGTTTATCAGTTTGCTCCCTCGTTCGTATGGGCTACTCCTTGCTCTGCATTCGCTGGTGGTACATCGCGTCCTGTATTCTACCCCGCAGCGCTCGGGGTCACAGCACAGAATGAAACTCTCCTGGTATTCACTCCACAATACTTTACCCAGGCAGTCGTCCGTTGTATTGTCTGGTGTCTCTTTGGTATTGACCTATGTTTTACCGCACCTAACCTGACAACTGTTTTCTAAAAATATTATATGGTACTTCATTTTTGTTTTCTCACGTGTACTACTGCATGTGAAAATTACTAGTTGCGGTTGTTCTTTGTCTTCAGTATCACTTCTGATGAAAGGCGTGTAGTAGCCCGAAATCGGTTGAAGCACATAAAAATAATAAAAGAAACTTTACAACTGAAAGGGCATTTCCAACCTCTAGTACAATGCTCAGCGGCAGATGTTCCTCCGGCAGGATTGTTTGTATTGTGCAACAAATTTACAATCTATAATGGATTGCTTCTTTAAATCAAACGCTTTTCACTTCACCAATTGAACACTCACAAGTTAATGTGCTCTCTTCAGGATTTCGTGCCGCTGTCAGTAAAAATGAAACACTTCGTTGTCCGTCTGTATGTCTAACTGTAAGATGGTTAAGAACTATTTTCCTCAGGAGCGGGTAGATGCGGCAAGCTAAAATTTATGTCCAATACCCAAGTCTAGTGTCCCTCGTCCGTGTAAAAAATTTAAGCTTCTACGTCAGTGCAGACAAAATTACGGCCATTTATGCCACGTATATTGATATTCGCAAACTCACTCAAACAGGGTTCTTCCTGTTTGGCTAAAATCGTGAAATTTGGCAGATAACCAGGTTCAACAGTAAAACTAGAGGAAAAACTCCGAATATGATCAATTTGTAATTATATCACACGAAAAAATATTTAATGTCATGTTACTCGACCCTCCGCCCGTCTGTTACGACCCGTTTCTTCAGGAACGGGTAGATCTGTAACGTTGAATTTTGTGACACACAAAAATCTACGATCCTTTAGCTGTGACAAAAATGTAAGCTCCTATGTCAATGTAATCTAAAAATCCAGCCATATACGTCACATATTTTGTTATCGACAGGAACAGAGGACAAACATCGTCGAAATTCTCGATTCCTGGGAAAAATGAACCATTTATATACATAATTAAGGCTGTGCGAAACCCTTGGTGAATGCGCCCTACATCCGCTTATTCGGATATCTTAATTAGGGTACAGCCTAGTTTTCATTTAATTTAAATGCTGGAGTAATTTCTAATGTTTTCTGTGGAGCGTTTGTTCAGGTTCCAAAGCTGCACTCCCTAATTTTAAGGATGCATCTCACTACCGGTTATAACGTTTGAAGAATTTGCAAATATCAGTGAGCTCGACCTTCCCGATTCGTTTGTCATGACGCATTTTGCTGCAGGCCATTACCACCTTATTCCATGAAGTTCTATCTTTGGAAATAGTCACAACTCTCGCCAGAATTACAACAGTGCTTCAAGGATATCACTACAGACACCTACACTGAAGAGCCGAAGAAACAGGATCAGAAGTGGTACAGAATTTCCGCAACACGACGTGGCATGGACTCGACTGATGTCTGAAGTAGTGATGGAGGGAATTTACGAATCCCGCAGGGCTGTCCATAAATCCGTAAGAGTACGAGGGGGTGGAGATTTCATCCAAGCAGCAAGTTGAAAGATATCCCACACATGATCAATAATGCTGGTATATTTGGTGGCCAGCAGAAGTGTTCTAATTCAGAAAAGGGTTCCTGGAGCCACTCTGTAGCAATTTTGGTGTGTCGCGTTGTCCTGGTGGAATTGCCCAAGTCCGTCGCAATGCACAATGGACATTAATGGATGCAGGTGGTTAGACAAGATGCTTATGTACGTCTCACTTGTCAGAGTCGTATCTAGATGTATCAGGAGTTCCATATCACTCCAATTGCACACCCCCCATATCATTACAAAGCCTACACCAGCTTGAACAGTCCCTACTGATATGCAGGGTCCATGGATTCATGAGGTTGTCTTCATACCCATACACGTCCATCCGCTCGAAACAATTTGAAATGAGTCCCGTCCGACCAGCATCATTTTTACAGTCATCAACAGTCCAATGTCGGTGTTGACGGGCCCAGGCGAGGCGTAAAGCTTTTTGTCGCGCACTCATCAAGGGCACACGAGTGAGCCTGCGGCTCCAAAAGCCCGTATCGTTGATGTTTCGTCGAATGGTTCGCACGCTGACACTTGTTGATGGTCCAGCATTGAAATCTGCAGCTATTTGAGGCGGGGTAGCACTTCTGTCACGTTGAACGTATCAGAAAGTCGTCGTTCGTCCCGTTGTTGGAAGATCTTTTTCAGGCCCAGCGATGTCGGAGATCTGATGTTTTACCGGGTTCCTGATGTTCACAGTGCACTCGTGAAATTGCCGTACGGGATAATTCCCACTTGATCGCTACCTGGGAGATGTTGTGATCGATCTCTCGTGCGCCGACTGTAACACCAAGTTCAAAATCACTTAAATCTTTATAACCTGCCATTGTAGCAGCAGTAACCGGTCTAAAACCTGCACCAGACACTTCTGTTATATAAGCGTTGTCGACCGCAGAGCCGTAGTCTTCCTGTTTACAAATCTCTGTACTTGAATAATCTTGCCTATACCAGTTTCTTTGGCCCTTCATTGTGTAATGACCGCATTCGGACAGGTAATGTCAGGTAATTATCATAATAAAGATAGCTTTTTTTTTAAATTTGCACTAATATCTCATTTACATTCTATAACACCGATCGTAAAACTGATTGAGATGTATCTTTTCTAAGCTTCTAAATCAGTGTTATTCGAGAGATACTTATGTAGTCTGGATTTCAGTTCGAAGGTTGGAATTACGGTCATTAACTTTGGTGTGGAAGCCCACATTAGCACTGAGAGGGCGGGAGTGTACTTCGGAACTGTGGATGACGGTCCAAACAGTTTCGACGCTGAGGTAGCCCCACTGGCTGTGGCTTTGGACTGATTGAGTAGATATTACCCAGATGCAAGCGTACTGCAACTCTCAGAAAATCTCTGGGTGCATCGTCAGTACCCTGTTGGAGTTTCGTAGCGTAACCTGTAGTCATAAGTTTCCCTGTGACTGAGCTATGTTCCGTAATTAGCACCTCAGATTATGAGCGATTATGTCATGCGGCATTTACATGTATTATCATCATCACCGCAATGAAGAATTAGTTTTGTTAAGACTTTTTCTTCCTCAATATTCACAAAATTGCTCTTTTCATTAATCTGTGATCCTCCTTCACTATGTTACGCAATGACAATTACACTTCGATTTTTTGATATCTATTATTGGGCATTATTTCAAGTGAATTTACCATTTTACTTCATTTTCTTCAGTTTCTCCCTGTAAACTCTCTAACATAATCTCAATGAATGCTGAGCTCTTGTGTGTCCTGTATTAGGTCACAGAAACCTCGTTTATGGTATCTATATTCAGTTATTGTTTTTCTGTTATGATTCTGTTGCTTCATAAGTAGTTGTGGAGACAGCCAGAATACTAGAAAATTGTACCTGTGATTCGACACCGGGTTTTCCCGCTAAATTATTTCCTATGTGAGTGATTTAGTTATGGATTCAATATTTTATAGGTTGGTCTCTTATTAGGATTCTTTCTAATGTCAACCGTTTCTCAGTGAAAGCTTGTATCTTGCGTTTACGTAGCGATATATCAAAATTATACGCTTTTAGTGTTAAATAACATCTATAGACTGACTTTCGTAGGAGCGCTATTCGTTTAAAATCCGACTGGTCGAAAAATGTAAAATCCCATGAACATGGTGTCGCGGAATACTAAAAAGAACGCTACAGATATGTTGGGCAGTGTCTCTAGCATGCCCATAGATAGCGGCATGTCACTCTTTTCTGTTTTGAGCGCACAGCGAGCACGTAAAGATGCCTAGAAAATAGCGTCTCCCATCAGAAATGAGTGCCTGCTGAGAGATTTAGCCTGATATCAGGCAACCCACAAAACGTAACTGTTGAACATTTCCTTCTTCATGACAGTTCTCGGTCGCACACTGCAGGGGCAATGAGGACATTCCTATAGCTTTTTCGTTGGGAGGTGTCTGATCACCCACCATCCACCCTGGAATTGACTCCCTCTGCTTTTCGTCTCTGCTCACATGAACCGCTGGCTATGAAGACAACATTTCGGCACGAGCTGAAGACCAATGTAGAGAACTGGCGGAAAGCACAGGTGGCTGCCTTGTATGACGAGGGTACTAAGAAGTTGGTACAAGGCTGCGACAGATGTCTAAGTCGGAGCGGTGATTTTGTAGGGAAGTAACTGGAAGGTGTAGATAACTGCTGAAAATACAAAATTTTTTATTTTCACTGTGCTTTCCATTTCGCGACCAATCGAACCTCGGTAAACGAATAGCCCTCGTAGATCATGAGATTCGATTATGATTATCAGTCATCAACAAAGAGTAAGCGTTTGTTATGCTTCAGAGTCAAACATTTTTCCAGTTATTAATGGCACCAGTTACTGAAATTTAAACAATGCAGGAGCTACCTGACATACTTTCTCTGACACCTTGGGCTTATCGTAATTTATTTGCTGTATTTGTCCATTTACACTTTGCCCGTTTATACTGCGATAAAGGCTGTGAATAATTTTAGCAGCTGGGCCGTGATTTATTTCTCTTCCATAATTTTCTATATTTCACGGTTAACCACTCTCTGTAATATTCAACGAAACACCCTGGATACAAAAAAATTAATCACCTCTGGGTGACGTCACGCTAATACCGTGTAACACCGCCTCTTGCTTTGTTTATGCCTTCAGTTTCGCCAGGATTGTCCACATCTTTCTTCAGGTGTGTCATACTCAGGCCACGTCACTCATTCGTGATGAAATTCTTTAACGCAAAAGGGGGATATTGTTCGCTACGCTTACCCGCTGTCCCGCATAGCAGCAGAGAGATTCTAAGGCGTTAAGATAAGGTAAAACTGTGAGCGTTTGACGTGCGATACGTGCACTGAGTGGCAACCCAGGACCGTATGCAACCAGCCGTGGGAATATGGCAGTTGTCATGTTTGAAGACAGGAGTGGACAGCATACTAACCCTTAAGGTGAAAGAGTTGGACAATGTTAAAATAAACATATTGGTTCAAGCTCATACTAACCTGAATATGGGGCCGTAAGCCTTGGAGTGAAAACATTATACCAAAACATCACAGTACCACACACTGAGGGTTCGTCGCCTCAGTGATCAGCTCCTTTAATTACAGCACTGTTTAGCTAATTAACTAGTTAGGATGACAGATAAGGAAAGTTTCTGCTGCGCCACAGCAATGCTTTGCATATGCTAACAGCTCAAGTTGTCCCTCGCGAATTGGTGCATGTGGAGGGCTACGTTGCCAAACTCGTAACGAGAAAGTCCAGTCAATTGCTTGAAATTTCCCCAGCTCAGCAGGAGAGCGTTTGCTTATCTAATACCTAATAAAGCTACCAAGACGTCCCCGTTGGGTTTCCTCTCCGCTGGTCGCATTTTCTAACGTACATACAATCAACAACGGATGATAGAATGACAAGTGGCAATCTCTTAACACTACTTCAACGCAAGTCTCGAAACAAAAGGAAGCCATCTTATTTTTCTATTATAAAGTAAAGAGCAAACATCTTTAGAGGCCGTCTAACAGCAATGCGGGAATCTAAATTCATGGAGTCTAATCTTTACTTATCGAGCGCCATTGCAAGTACACGAAATTATCTCCACACGATTAAAATAAACATTCGAGGTATAGCTCTCTCCGAGGCACTTTTATGTGAAAATACAATCTGTCTGTGGCATATAAGTGTCGCCTCTCCAGAACCTAGTCCACGACTAGGTCATAAACGTTTCCTAAGACT
Organism: Schistocerca serialis cubense; assembly: GCF_023864345.2. NCBI lineage: Eukaryota > Metazoa > Arthropoda > Insecta > Orthoptera > Acrididae > Schistocerca > Schistocerca serialis. The sequence goes on along the minus strand of NC_064639.1, from coordinate 1,144,832,357 downwards.
GATTAGTAATTTCAGTTAACTCGGACAACATCAAATCTCAACTCATGTTAAGTACATGGTGTCGGCATGAATGTTCGTCTTAGACTGCCTGCGCAGCTGTCTTCGGTGTCTCGCTCCTACCTGCAGAGGGCACGATTTTGATTGTTGGGTTTTCTAATTAAAATATGACGCTTATTTTGGAGTTTTTGAAATCATTAAAAGGTACTTTTCAGTGTGGATATCGTCGGTAATCCTGTAGGAGGCTTACGTAGACATTTAAGTAGTAAATATTGATAAACAAAGTTATGTGCTTGTCGTCAAAACTCGAAGTGTGAATCATCGTATTCCCCGTACACTCCAGTACAACAGGACACCAACTCACACCTCGATTCTCACGCCTCCTGGAAATCTGTGGGACAGGGAGTACCACCACACTGAACTGCTTGCTGGCTCAAAGGCGCGTGAATCTTACAGTGCTGTGTGGTGAACTCTAACAAAATGTGGGCTGACATGCAGCATAAATTCCACATATCGCCCAATAAAAATGTTTTGTAAGATTTTCTTGTTTTGTCCAAGAAACTGAAAATAATTTAAAAAATAGTAACTCCAAGCCTCCCGGGGCTTTATCGGCACTGTTAAAGTACAATTTCGCAAGGAGATTCATTTATCGATTTTTCAAAAACAAAATATGTTTTATTTCCTGAGTTGCTCGTTCCTACTGTCAGATAATGTTTATACTTATTTTTTACAATAATCAGTTTTTATATTCTGGCTGTGATAATTTATTTTTAACTACAGTAATATAATATTTTTAAATAATTCTTTGTTCTGTTGTTACAGTTTATAATAACACATTTCATTGCTTTCAGTCACTTCGCATCAACTATACTCGCTGATCTGTTTCTATTTGTGCGATTATGGAATCAGTTCTCGATTTATAGGCTGATCATAGCTTTCAAATGTAGGCAACATCCCTTCGTCATCATTATCCAACACAATAATACATGTAACATCCGTTAAGTGATACACACGTTAGATATAAACATTTCAATAATGTGATTCTTGAGTTTCTCCCAGCGTATTTGATAATCAAAATATCCACGGGTATGCTGCCGGTCTATAGTGTCCAACGGGCACAATATTTCGGCGATCATACATGTCGCCATCATCAGGTGAACTGACGGACTGAGCTCCTGTGAACGTGCCGGCACGGAGACCCGTACGCTATGGCTGCTCAGGGGGAACTGGGTTCGGTCGCGGCGGCGGCCGATTTAAATACCCTCCGCCCGCGGCTCGCTCCCTCCGCCGTCCGCGCCCCGCGCCACGGTTTGCGCGGTGGAACAGATTGCGACGGCGTCTGAGATGACGTCGGTGTGATGGCTCTTTCCGCCGTGGTCGTCACAACTATACCTTTGATCGATTTACTCTTGATTAACCCGATCGCTGGTTCCCAAGCCTTGCTAAGATTATAGCCACAGTCACGGTTTATGAGGTCGTCATTGGTGCGAATTTCGATGGCCTCTCTAACAACGCTGTCCCAGTATCTCGACGTCTGTACCAGAATCCTCGTGCGGTCATACTCCATGGCGTGATTTTCCCACAAACAATGTTCAGCGACCGCCGACTTGCTCGGATACATCAGGCGAGTGTGCCTCTGGTGTTCACGGCATCGATCCTCGACGGTACACATCGTCTGACCAATATACGACTTGCCACGTTGACACGGAATCTGGTACACGCCGGCCTTCCTCAAACCGAGGTCATCTTTGGCGCTCCCCACCAGTGCACGAGTTTTATTTGGAGGACAAAACACAGTTCCGACCCGGTGTTTCTTCAGAATGCGGGCGATTTTCCCCGAGAGTGCGCCTCTGAGCAGCCATAGCGTACGGATCTCCGTGCCGGCACGTTCACAGGAGCTCAGTCCGTCAGTTCACCTGATGATGGCGACACGTATGATCGCCGAAATATTGTGCCCGTTGGACACTATAGACCGGCAGCATACCCGTGGGTATTTTGATTATTGTCAATAATCTTCCTGAAAATTAAACGTTATTTACATAAATATTTAATTATTCATTATACTCTAAGCCGCACATGGCTCACTTATTTATTCAATGAGTAGATAGTCACTTAATCTGTTCGTGAACAAAACAGAAACTTTTACGCCTCCTTGATGACAGTCAGTAGCCAGCCAATGCGTCATCAGTGTTTTGGTTGCCTCCAATGCGTCCTTGACCGTCACAACTATCGGGTGGCACGACACAATCATAGCCGCCGCTCAACATTCCAGGTGGGCCATTAGCCGCTCCTTGCATTGTGAGCGTATTCTGTTGTCTTTCATTACGCTACCCATAGAAGGTTACGACATCCGTGATGAATGTCACACAAAATTAACAAAAGAGTGAAATGACTTTATAAAAATCAACAGAAGCACATCTAATACTCCAAAGAAGCACACATTGCTATCACCTATGTCTTCTCACTCTACAACGATATGAACAAAAGTGTCGTTTGAAATGGTATGCTTCTGAACCTCAAACCAGTAAAAGTGGTCTCACTGGTAACACACATCTCACAAAACATTTTCTGATGCTTTCTGAAGAGTTTCAGCGACGCTTCATTTTCATCATTGCTTCTTATGTGACTCATCTGGCCACGAATTACGCAATTAGTATTTTCTTCGACAAAATGAAATTACACTTTATTCTGCAAAACTTAAATCACTGTTGTGGCTGTATTCGTTACAAACAATATTACCTTTCTCTCAAGTCGGTTTATTTACATGCTTCTCATCTGTGTTACCTGCATATCATATTATTCGATTACTACTTCCCTCTTTACAACAATTAAAGTCATTTCAATTACTTCAGCATAAACATTATTCTATTTCCTTTTCTTAACACATTCTCTCACATATTTCCCCTCTGTTTCTCCTTTAAACAAATTTAGTCCGATACTTTCATTTATGTCATGTATATTCCTTTATTTTATTATCATTACAAAAATGTCTCATAACATCTCCTTGCCGGTATTTATTTCGTAACTGTCTGTGCCTAAGCTCCTAGACATTAACTTATTTTTCATATATGTCAGTTCTCGATGTGAGCTCAGTTGATAACTTGCGCAATAGTTGCATTGTTATTTTGTTCAATCATATTACATAAATTATCAACTGATTTATCAATATTAATATTGGTTTCTTCGACCTGTTTACAAGTTTGTTCCAACTCCCATCTTGTTCTACTTTGATCAATCTTAGTACTATATCTATGAAGTTCCTTGAAAGAATTCTTGTTGCATACATTGTCACTAACATCTTGTTTCCCACTTACCTCAACAACATCATCACACCTATATCTTCTATACACATAGTAGATCTGTGAAAGTGTCGTGTCCGCTAGTTTGAACACTCTTCTCTAAAACTACCAGAAGAATTGCAGTGGCTTTTGACACGTAACTTGAGCTTTTCTTGGGGCACCATATAGGCCTTAGTTCACCAAAATTGGATAACGGAACAGTTTTACTAAAGCCGCCTTATCTGTTACTGTGTCTATTTGACCACGTAAATTTCCATAACTAGGAATACAGCTTCGGGCACCGTGTAGATTTTATTTCATCATCTGTTCACGGAAAAAAAAAGTCGTGATTTAAACTTCATACCTACCTGTTTGGACACCCTAATCACTTTCATTGGGTTTTCACAGGCAAGGATAGCTTGGGACACGATACAGGCTTTATTTCATAAAAATCGGATTACAGATATTATATATATATATATATATATATATATATATATATATATCCTAATTAAAAGTTTTATCCACACTAATGCTACAAATGGAACAGTAACTCTGTTAAGTTTTTAAGACTAAACTGCTCAGCTGATTTCGATGAAATTTGGTATGGAGATAACCTGAAAACCGAGGAAGAACAAGAAGATATTTCTTTACTTATTGAATATTATGCGAATTATGGAAATGTATTTATTATTTGAAAAATCTATGTACTCTTTGACTTTTGATATTTCTTGTATTTATGAAAATGCTTTTATTGGTTGACATGTGCTATGCGATACGGTTCAAAGTAATAAATACAATGATTGTACAACTCTCAGTACACTTAATCCATAGCCCCACACTATCTGTTGCACAATGTAAACACTGTACATTAGCACGATGCATAGGTGTGCGTTCCCGCCCATGCCCTCTGTACGCACTGGTAGGCAGCAATGCCACGCATGCCGACGCATTGTGTGCTGGGACAGCTTAGGAGTGGGTACAAGGGGTCCCACATCAGGAACTAAGATCGCGTCCAGAAAGCTTTCTCGATGCTCGCACTGTTTCGTTACAAGGCGTTCGCAGATTCTAAGATCCGCGCACTCAAGTGTGAATGATAGGAAGTGGGTAAGTATTAGTGTTACTTCAATGAATGTCTTGAAATAAAAGGACACCACATAAATTTTTTTATTAAAAATCTGGGACAATCATTTTTAGAGTCGGTCTAACAGCAATACTGGAATCTAAGTTCTAGGACTGTACTCTAGACTTATCAAGCGCCTTTACAAGTACATAGAAACACGATTTAATAACCACTTGTATGACACACATGCATGATTGCATATCAATGCTCTCCAAGGCATTTTTAATCATTAAATTATATTGATGTAAAATACAATCCGTCTACAGAAAATATGTGTTGCCTGGCTGGGTCATAAACGTTTACCTAAGCTAACTAATACCTTAAACTACTTTGAAATACCAAATAACCACTTACGTTAAGTAGATGTTGTCGGCGTGTAAGTTAGTTTCAGATTGTTTAGCTGGCTTCAGTGTTTCACTCCTGCTGCACGGGGTGCGTTTCTGACTGGTTGGTTTAGTCAGCCAATGGTTGATATTCTCGAAAATTCTCAATAAGCTTCATTTTGGTGTTCCTAAAATCATAGTTAGATAGCTGTGTGGACGATTTCGATAGTCTAATTGGATACGTATGTTGAGAATGAAGCAATTAATATTAATAAAGATGTGTATGCGCTTGACGCCAAGCCTCGCAGTGTGAATCACGGCATTCTCAGTACGCTCCAGTACGATATGGACTCACAATCGCACGTCCGTTCTCACACTTTGTGACCGTCTGTCGTTTTGTGGGACAGGGAGTGTTACCACTCTTAGCTGCCACTCTTAGCTGATTGCTGTCTTAGAGTAACGAGAATCTTACTATAATGTATGATGGGACCTAATAAAATGTGGGCTGACATGGAGCATAAATCCATTGGAGCACTCAGCGCCTTGCATCATCTGGAAACAGGCTTTTGCGTTGCTTGAAGCCCTGGCGGTAGTTAGCATACTGTGTCACCGTAAGCCATGGCTTTTTCCTGGGTACTTGGCTCCAGATGTCCACTGCTTGCACCTGCATTGGCTATTTTCTTTCGAAACATGATTTTGATGGACCTACAGTCACTGACCGCTACAGTTACTGTTGGGTTTGAAACCGACTGCCGGGATGGTTCCGTTGACAAGTACAGAGCCGTTTTTCTTCCCTATCGTTTCGTAATCATAGCTTGTGCTCCGTTTCTAATACCGGGCTTTAACTCCAATCTTCATCTCTTTTCGTTTTAAACAGATTGTTACTTCCAAGGCGTGACAGCTACGCTGTGCAAACACGATAGCTCTTTCCCGGCTTTCTATCTCATCTTCATAAATAACCGTCTTGCTTCAATGATGTCATACAACCGGCTGGCACATACGCAGCTGCTCACTACTGCGACTGTCAGCAGGGTGACACAACGTCCAGGTTCTACGCCAACTACAGCACTCCAGTCGTTCCAGTGTGCTCTTTCATCCGGCGAGATTATACACAAGAACCTCGTCTCTACGGGCTAGGTAGGATCGGATGTAATCCGTAAGTATTCACTAAATGCAGAAATTCACTTCCTTAATTTAAAGTTTTCGGATCAAACAATAATTTCTTCAGATTCTTTCTGTGACGTTTTCTGCAGCCACTGCATCCACCGAAAAACTTTCGCTCGTCACTGAAAACTGGCGTATGCCATGACGACGTTTCCGCGTTTGCAACAACCTCTGGTGGTTGTGAAGTTAGGATCGCCACCGGGTAGTTTACATCTACATCTACATCTACATTTATACTCCCCAAGCCACCCAACGGTGTGTGGCGGAGGGCGCTTTACGTGCCACTGTCATAACCTGCCGCCTGATAAACAAAGTAAGAGCCTACGGAATATCAGACCAGCTGTGTGGCTGGATTGAAGAGGTTTTAGCAAACAGAACACAGCATGTTGTTATCAATGGTGAGATGTCTACAGACGCTAAAGTAACCTCTGGCGTGCCGCAGGGGAGTGTTATGGGACCATTGCTTTTCACAATATATATAAATGACCTAGTAGATAGTGTCGGAAGTTCCATGCGGCTTTTCGCGGATGATGCTGTAGTATACAGAGAAGTTGCAGCATTAGGAAATTGTAGCGAAATGCAAGAAGATCTGCAGCGTATAGGCACTTGGTGCAGGGAGTGGCAACTGACCCTAATGTAATGTATTTCGAATACATAGAAAGAAGGACCCTTTGTTGTATGATTATATGATAGCGGAACAAACACTGGTAGCAGTTACTTCTGTAAAATATCTGGGAGTATGCGTGCGGAACGATTTGAAGTGGAATGATCATATAAAGTTAATTGTTGGTAAGGCGGGTACCAGGTTGAGATTCATTGGGAGATTCCTTAGAGAATGTAGTCCACCAACAAAGGAGGTGGCTTACAAAACACTCGTTCGACCTGTACTTGAGTATTGCTCATCAGTGTGGGATCCGTACCAGATCGGGTTGACGGAGGAGATAGAGAAGATCCAAAGCGGCGTGTTTCGTCACAGGGTTATTTGGTAACCGTGATAGCGTTACGGAGATGTTTAGCAAACTCAAGTGGAAGACTCTGCAAGAGAGGCGCTCTGCATCGCGGTGTAGCTTGCTCGCCAGGTTTCGAGAGGGTGCGTTTCTGGATGAGGTATCGAATATATTGCTTCCCCCTACTTATACCTCCCGAGGAGGTAATTTAAAATTACAGAGATTCGAGGGCGCACGGAGGCTTTCAGACAGTCGTTCTTCCCGCGAACCATACGCGACTGGAACAGAAAAGGGAGGTAATGACAGTGGCACGTATTGTGCCCTCCGCCACACACCGTTGGGTGGCTTGCGGAGTATAAATATAGATGTAGATGTAGATCCTGTCTTAATGCCCATGTACAGAAGTCAATAAGATTCTCACAATCGTTTTCATGCATCTCTTGATGGAGAGAGATGTGACAAGGATGGAACTTACGTCGATAGATAATGCGTAGGACACTTTACTGACTGCTGCCATTTCCTCGTGCTATTACACGGAAGCTAATGATGATGATGATGATGATGATGTCTGATTTGTGGGGCGCTCAACAGCGCGGTCATCAGCGCCCACACAACTTCCCAATTTTTACGCAGTCCAACTTTTTTGCCCAATCCAATCTAGTCACTGACACGAATGATGATGATGAAATGATGAAACGATGAGGCCAACACAAACACCCAGTCCCTGGGCAGAGAGAATCCCCTCCCCCGGCCGGGAATCGAACCCGGGACCCCGTGATCCAGAGGCAGCAATGCTCATCTACACCTACATCTATATACATACTCCGCAATCCACCATACGGTGTGTGGCGGAGGGTACCTCGTACCACAAGTAGCATCTTCTCTCCCTGTTCCACTCCCAAACAGAACGAGGGAAAAATGACTGCCTGTATGCTTCTGTATGAGCCCTAATCTCTCTTATCTTTGTGGTGTTTCCGCAAAATATAAGTTGGTGGCAGTAAAATTGTACTGCAGTTAGCCTCAAATGCTAGTTCTCTGATTTCCTCACTAGCGATTCACGAAAAGAACGCCTCCTTTCCTCCAGAGACTCCCACCCGAGTTCCTGAAGCATTTCCGTAACACTCACGTGATGATCAAACCTACCGGTAACAAATCTAGCAGCCCGCCTCTGAATTGCTTCTATGTCCTCCCTCAATCCGAACTGATAGGGATTCCAAACTCTCGAGCAGTACTCAAGAATAGGTCGTATTAGTGTTTTATAAGCGGTCTCCTTTACAGAGGAACCACATCTTCCCAAAATTCTACCAATGGACCGAAGACGACTATCCGCCTTCCCCATAACTGCCGTTGCATGCTTGTCCCATTTCATATCGCTCTGCAATGTTACGCGCAAATATTTAATCGACTTGACTGTGTCAAGCGCTACACTACTAATGGAGTATTCAAACATTACGGGATTCTTTCTCCTATTCATCTGCATTAATTTACATTTATCTATATTTAGAGTTAGCTGCCATTCTTTACACCAATCACAAATCCTGTCGAAGTCATCTTGTATCCTCCTACAGTCACTCAACGACGACACCTTCCCGTACACCACAGCATCATCAACAAACAGCCGCACATTGCTATCCACCCTACCCAAAAAATCATTTATGTAGATAGAAAACAACAGCGGACCTACCACACTTCCCTGGGGCACTCCAGGTGATACCATCACCACCGATGAACACTCACCATCGAGGACAACGTACTGGGTTCTATTACTTAAGAAGTCTTCGAGCCACTCACATACTTGGGAACAAATCCCATATGCTCGTACCTTAGTTAGGAGTCTGCAGTGGGGCACCGAGTCAAACGCTTTCCAGAAGTCAAGGAATCCGTCTGATACCCTTCATCCATGGTTCGCAAGATATCATGTGAAAAAAGGACGAGTTGCGTTTCGCAGGAGCGGTGCTTTCTAAAGCCGTGCTGATGCATGGACAGCAACTTCTCTGTCTCAAGGAAATTCATTATATTCGAACTGAGAATATGTTCGAGAACCCTGCAACAAACTGATGTTAAGGATGTTGGTCTGTAATTTTGAGGATCCGTCCTTCTAGCCTTCTTATATACAGGCGTCACCTGCGCTTTTTTCCAGTCGCTCGGGACTTTACGTTGGGCAAGAGATTCGCGATAAATGCAATCTAAGTAAGGAGCCAATGCAGTAGAGTACTCTCTGTAAAACCGAATTGGAATCCCATCAGGAACTGGCGATTTATTTATTTTCAACCCATTCAGCTGCTTCACAACCCCAGGGATGTCAATCACTATGTCCTCCATACGGGAATCTCATCACTAGGCCACGAGCTGCGGACGGAAGCTAATGGGCGGATCGGCTGCAACACCAGCAAGAACATTAATTTCCCCCCCCCTCTTCTGTCGTCAGTTGTTTCCTTCTGTTACGTTGTCCAGTTGTTTACCACATGCACGTAACTGGTTGAAGAGGCTGACGAATAACTGACGAGATGGTTAAAGTCTATTGAGATATCTTGCCACAGACATCGTACAAGAACGAACTGCATTCGCCCCACACTCTCCATGTACCACGAAAATGCCGGCTTTTTCTACATTGGTGAGTCCCATCGTCCACACGACCTACTGCTTCAACTGTCGCTCACCAACTGACTAGCAAGTTGCAGAGCACTCAAGGAACACACAAGCACACTGAAAGCGAACATAACAACATCGTACCTTGCAGCTATGCACGTTGAATGGCGCAAACAAGTGTCGCTGTGGGAAATTTTCAAAATAATAAATCTTCTAAACGACCCGCACTAGAACCTCGCAAAAGAACACCACTGACTTTCTAATATATCCTAGTTTTCGTTTGTGAATGCAATTAGGCATTGTTCCATTTAAAAAAGAGTATGTGTTCACAAAAAATTTACTAAGTATTATTACGATCTGTTTATTGGTGAACGGTATGAGATCCTACTACCAATCCACTCTATGCAAACTGTAGATTAATAGCACTTTTTACTCTCGCAATACTTACGGTGCAAGTTTTAGGTGATTCACCCTTTATAAATTGATTTGACAACAGAAAAAACGTTACACTATATGCACTTAACATTCAATGAGCATTAATTAGAAATCAAGTCAACGAATGTTGCAACCAGTTTTTTTAGGAGATACTACTTAAATGATGGTATGTAAATATTTGATATGCACAGGGGACAAAATAAGTGGTGAGAAATAAATAAATATCACGACAGTAGAAATTGTATTAACATATGATGGATAGTTGAAGGTTTACGTTAATTTAAGAACTGTATTAATGTGTGAGTGAGTGGGCTACCTTATTTTTGTGTGACGTCTAAGTCACAGCTGCAAAATACTAACACGAATTCTTTAGACGAATGGAAAAACTGTTAGAAGCCGATCTCAGGGAATATCAGTTTGGATTCCGTTGGATTGTTGGAACACAAGAGGCAATACTGACCTTACGACTTATCTTAGAAGAAAGATGAAGCAAAGGAAAACCTACGTTTCTAGCATTTTTAGACTTAGAAAAAGCTTTTGACAATGTTGACTGGAATACTCTCTTTCAAATTCTGAAGGTGGCAGCGTAAAATACAGGGAGCGAAAGGCTATTTACAATTTGTACAGAAAGCAGATGGCAGTTACAAGAGTCGAGGGGCGTGAAAGGGAAGTAGTGGTTGGGAAGGGAGTGAGACAGGGTTGTAGCCTCTCCCCGATGTTATTCAATCTTTATATTGTGCAAGCAGTAATGGAAACAAAAGAAATATTCGGTATTAAAATCCATGGAGAAGAAATAAAAACCTTGAGGTTCACCGATGACATTGTAGTTCTGTCAGATACAGCAAAGGACTTGGAAGAGCAGTTGAACGGAATGGACAGTGTCTTGAAAGGAGGATATAAGATGAACATCGAGAAAAGCAAAACGAGGATAATGGAATGTAGTCGAAATAAGTCGGGTGATGCTGAGGGAATTATATTAGGAAATGAGACACTTAAAGTAGTAAAGGAGTTATGCTATTTGGGGAGCAAAATAACTGATGTTGGTCGAATTAAAGAGGATATAAAACGTAGACTGCCAATGGCAAGGAAAGCGTTTCTGAAGAAGAGAAATTTTTTAACATCGGGTATAGATTTAAGTGTTAGGAAGTCGTTTCTGAAAGTATTTGTATGGAGTGTAGCCATATATGGAAGTGAAAACTGGACGATAAATAGTCTAGACAAGAAGAGAATAGAAGCTTTCGAAATGTGGTGCTACAGAAGAATGCTCAAGATTAGATGGGTAGATCACATAACTAATGGTGAGGTATTGAATAGAATTGGGGAGAAGAGGATTTTGTGGCACAACTTGAGAAGAAAAAGGGATCTATTGGGAGGACATGTTCTGAGGCATCAAAGGATAACAAATTTAGCATTGGAGGGCAGCGTGGAGGGTAAAAATCGTAGAGGGAGACCAAGAGACGAATACACTAAGCAGATTCAGAAGGATGTAGGTTGCAGTAAGTACTGGGAGATGAAGAAGCTGGCACGGGATAGGATAGCATGGAGAGCTGCATCAAACCAGTCTCAGAACTGAAGACGACAACAACAATAACAACTATATTAGACTGCTGGTATTGTCAAAGGGAGTAGTGTTTATTTTTGTTTTAAACCGGAAAGGAGGTGAGTGATATATTGTAGAAATGCTTCACTGACTAATTCTGCCTATTCAATTAGGCGAGGACATTTGTACATAGCCTTCTATTTCTTCACGTAGATTCATAGAGCTATCTTCCTCAAGGTAATTCCATATCTGGAAAATGCTCTTCAATCCTTTTTACACGATGTCCGTTTACAAGTGTATGAATTCCAAGAGCAGATTTCGATAGGTTGATCAAACATGTAGATTCATAGAGCTATCTTCCTCAAGGTGATTCCATATCTGGATATGGCCTTGAATCCTTTCTTCAAGACGTCCGTTGACAAGTGTATGAATTCCAAGAGCAGATTTCGATAGGTTGATCAAACCTGTAGCATGTAAATATTCGTTGAACCGTATCTTGGAGCTTCTCCGGTTTGTGTTGTACACCACAAGGAACAGTTTTGGAAGCTGACTTCATGTATACCTGATACTCTGTGTCAGAGATTGTTATTCCTTGGGTGATGAGTGGCTACCTGCTGAAGTGTGTGGTTTGTGTGGAAGCTTACATTTATGTCTGTGTTTTTAAACATTACTTATTTTGTTAGATATGCTCCCTAAAACACAAAACGAGACATATTTTCTGGTGCTTTCAACCGTACGTTGTGTTGACTTCATTGATATCTTGTGTGAGGCTTTGTTGTCTGAGGATTTTTTTAAATTTTTTGTGATAGTTTATCAGTCATGTGATGGCTAGTTACTTAGACTCCGCTTCTAAATTTTCAGGCCAAAACTAAGAAACACATAAGAACGCTAATTTCCTCCTAACGTAGTGGGAAGTGCGTGACTGCATCACCATGAAACCATTGCACCTCACTTTTGGTCAGAGCCTTAGACCCAGAAGAAGAACTATCCATTCACGGCTCTTGTTGATTCTGGCTGCCCCCTGCATACAGATTAAATAACAAACTGCTAGTACTTCTAAACATCTATTATACCTTTGAACACATGTGGGGACACGTATGAACTCACTGACGAAATTAAGGATGTGCACATACCACCGACAGCCAAAATGCCATCACTCAACTTCGTCAACCTCTGTAATAATATCCCTATAGAGTACACCACAAATATAATCAGGAACCATCTGCTTCATCATAAGAAGCTAAACATGGCAGAGCTCTACAAGCTCACTGAGTTACTTACATTGGGACTATTACACAATTACTTTAATTTTAATAACAAAATATACACACGGAAAGATGCGTTGGTAACGGGTAGCAGCCTAGCTGGGAAGTAAGCAGACGTTTACACAAACCACTTAGAGCAAATATGTTTCAAAGTTAACTTCACATCGGTAGGAAAACCATCTAGTATAAAAGATATGTGTTTCTGATGGCACCAATAAGAAAATATACACATTAGCAACAAATATTAGCAACATGCTCAGGTCATTAAATTTCCAGATGAGCATGAAACCAACAGCTCCAACTTCTCAAACTTAAAAATCTCCTGAAAGTAACATTTTGAAATTCACATAAAGCAAACATGCCGACGTGTACACCAACAGCTCAACTTCCCATCAATAGCAGCATAAGATGGCATATTTTACGTCCATTTTGAATCACCTACATAAAACTCCACTTGAACCACTTGAACAACATGAAATAATCGGTATATTCAAAACCATAGCCTCAGACAATGGCTATAGCCCTAAGATAATTGATAAACTATCAGAAGAAAACCAAAATATATCAGAGAATAAAGCCTCTCATCAGACACATATGGCTTTAACACAGAAGACAGTAGAAAGCAGCAGAACATGCGTCTCTTTTCCTCATTTTACCGAGCATATCCTACAAAAAAACTAATCTGTTTAAAAAAAACACGCATAAATATAAGCTTCCACACAAATCACAAATTTCAGCAGCTATCTATTCATATCCTAAGGAATAACAATCCTTCATACAGAAGCATATATAAACACAGCTGCGAAAGCTGCCCTTGTACTGTGCTGGAAAAACTGGTAGAAGCTTCAACATTCGGTTTAAAGAACATTTTAATGTCATACGTTTGAACAACTCATCAAAATCTATATTTGGAACGCATACAACTAACGTCAGAAATAGAGTAAAAAGCATGAAAGAATACATCCAGATGTTACATGATGCTGAGAAAGATAGCTGAAGCTTGGTGGTAGCCACGGGAAGGCAGGATTCGGTTACGATTGTGGACGGGGCCGCAATCAGTTACTATTGGTTGCCTTTTACAGTTACACACAATTTATTTTAAACCAACAATAAACTCAACAATAAATAAAAAATACCGCGCGTTATTAATGAAGGAATAAACAACAGTGTAAATAAACAATGTTTTAAAAGAAAGCCACTGTGATCTGGGTAGAAGGCCTTACACGCCAGGAATGGCAATAAATTAGGACTTGTTTATAACTCGCTGCAACTTACAAATTACAAGTATTGAAATATTAAAGGCAAGTTCAAATGGTTCAAATGGCTCTGAGCACTATGGGACTTAACATCCGTGGTCATCAGTCCCCTAGAACTTAGAACTACTTAAACCTAACTAACCTAAGGACATCACACACATCCAAGCCCGAGGCAGGATTCGAACCTGCGACCGTAGCAGTCGCGCGGTTCCGGACTGAGTGCCTAGAACCGCTCGGCCACCACGGCCAGCTTAAAGGCAAGTCGCCACAAACACAGCAGAAGGCATCAGACGCCAGGAATGGCAATAAATAAGGTTTTAAGGCTTACTGCTAAAATACAAATACCAAATTAAAGTGTTAAAGCAAATGACCATGAACACGGCTGGAGGCCTCACACGCCAGGAATGGCAATAATATAAAAAATTTTCAAACCTGCTGTAAAACAGCAAATAGGAGAAGTTAATTAAAAAATAAACAAGCAACTGATCCAGACAGTGCTCCAGGAATCGACCTCTGAGAAGGTCCGGCAACTAACACTCTCACAAGTGATGAGGTAGGCAGTCAAGAGTTGCATTCACTTCACAAGATGGTAACTCAGACTAGTGGCTGTCTAACGAATGACTAATGATAATCTTGCTGAAGCTATCTCATGTCCGATAAACCAAATGCAACGATGGAACAATACGCCAAAGTCGGGACCGACGGTCTGCAATACATCCACATGCTGTTTTCAGAGCTCCCAGAAAGAGAAAAAAATAATCACCACCAGAGTAGAGGAATTACCAACCGGCCTACAATCAAGAAAGCTGCCATAAGTACACGCCTTACCGGACAGCAGCGGCAAGGCGAGGAAATGTGCACTGTCGTTAAATACACTAACCCCCAGGGCAGGTAACTTGTGCGTTAGCGGTCACCAGGTAAGGAAAATTACCGCTGGTTGAACTTAACAAATTGTAACATGTTGAACGCAGTAAACAGTCTCTTCGCCTAAGCGACACTACGAGCAGCAACAGGATCCCAAGTCACTGGAGAATCGCAGGATTTCACAACGGTGGTTTGTCTACTCGCATTGAAATGCACTCATCATAAAACTTGCTGGATCCGGTTTACGACGAGGTCGTGTACCCTCATGACCACAGCCCTTCTATCTGGCAGTCCATGGGTGCTGCCAGCGGTCCCAGCGTGTTTCTGCACTGCACGGACCTGGGTTCTCCTCAGTCCATAACCGAACTCGCCACTCACACGACCCGGCAAAACAACGAGTGAAACGTTCCCTTAGAAAAATTATTGAATTACTGTGCTGATAAATCTCTTACATTATTTGATTTTCAAACAGCTGAGCAAAGCTGAACGTACTCATACATTTCGCTCTTTACCTATTCTGATCAACACTAAACTGACACACAATATTTTTTAGCGCAACGCAATCTGACTTTCAATAATCCCTACAAAAGAATGGCCCTGACTAACATTAACCTATACCTTTCATAAATCACTTACCTCACAAAAATCTTCGTTACTCAAACTACTGCAATGCAGCGAGCGCCACTACTGCCAGCTAAATAAAAGATTCAAACTACGGAAGTCACTAACTACTGATAGGCATAGGTAGCAAATGAAAGATTTTAATAGAGAACAAACAATGTATTTACCTTAACAGTGTTCAAAAGTCATAATATATATAGCAGTTCATGGCATCCATTCTTACAAGTGTACTGTTTGCGATGGACACACGTCCAGATCATCCGCTCTAAAAAATCCGCCATCTCACTTCCCCACATCCGCCACTGCTGGCGGCTCACCTCCAACTGCGCAACGCTACGCGCTGTTAACATCCAGCTGCCCAACACTACAATATCGAGTATTGCAACAATGCCGACCAGCCTCAGACTGCACACAGCACAGTCAGTGATTTTCATATAGAGCGCTACGTGGCGTTACCAATAAAAAAAACCTAAACAGCCTACTTACACAACGTCTCCCCAAAGATAGGGCCACAGTTACAACATATCGATAACCGCCGCTGCCGCCACTAGGGAACAGGCAACGCTTGTGAAACCGAGTGGCGCCAGTCAACACGAGAAGAAGACAAACAACCACAACCATAGCAACTAAACGATACCGTCTGGCCTCCAACATAGGGCGGAAACCTACGAACAGCACCAATGCAAGCCGCAGCATGGCTCAATAGCCGTATCAATCTACTCGTGAAGCAATATAATTTCTTCCTTCGTTTATTTATTTATTTCTCGCCCCTTATTTTGTTCCTTGGTATACCACAATATGTACATAACATATTTAAGTAACATTTCCTAGCAAATTACTTGTAACCATTGTTGAAGTTATTTGAAATTAATGCTTACTGAATGTTAAATGCATGTAATGTAATATTTATTCCTTCCAAATTTTCTACTGTCAAATCTATGAATATATTGTAATAACTCTGAGACATTATTTCGTTTCACTGTTGTGTTTGTCGTATCGCCATCTTTGTGTAGATTTTCCCATATTATACACAATCAAAATAAGTGCCGCGTATACACTGTAATATTTTGTGAATACAAGGAGACAACATTCCAAAAAAATTACGCGGGATATTCGACGTAGTAAAATGTAACGGCAACTCAGTATTAAAGATCTGTTCACATTTTATTCGATCGTTATGAAAAATAGTTACGTTTAAACTGGTCGTTTCTAACATCGTCTTTACTGTAGAGCATCGCCATCCCAAGAATATTTCGCCACAAAAGGGAATAAAAAGTCAAACATCTATGTAAATTTCGACAAATATGCATCTTGACACAAACAACCACCTGAAGGTACACCTCTCGATTCGAAACAGGTTACGGCGCTATTTGTGGAAATAAATGGCAATATCAATATTTGCTAGTTGCTGTCTTCTTCTCTAAAAGAATAAACCTGTAATTGCTTTAATGTTCCTCCGAATTGTCGTTTCCGCGCACCGTAAACAATTATCTGCGTGGAAAACGGAATGTACGGGGTGTTCAAAAAGCCTCTCCGCAGTGCCGTATGATTGTTAACCGCGCATGTCGTATGCCGCAGTGAATATACCGAACTCGGTGAAATACAAGTTATTAATTTATTGAATATTCATTTTCACTTCAAAATTTTCACATTAAATGTTTAAAGTGTCCCCCTTGTACTTGAATACACAATTCAAGTCGTCTAATCATGTTTCCAAACACAAGCTGTTACATTTCTTCTGTAACAGAATCAGTAAAAGTGGATATTGCAGTTTTCAATTCATCGACGGGTTTTGGACGGTTTTTATAGACAGTCGCTTTCGCTGCACCCCAGAAGAAAAAGTCAGGCGGTGTTCGGTCAGGCGATAGTGGAGGCCAAAGTCCCTGTGAAATTACACGATCACCAAAAACATCAGCACGCAGTGACATTGAAAGGCGAGCTGTATGCGCGGTTGCACCATCTTGTTGAAAATAACCCTTCACTATTTCGCTTAACGCAAGTTCTCCTATGAATGGGTACAGAAAATCACTGCAGTATTGTTGTGCGTTTATTGTTTCGTTGGAAAATATGTGACCCACAATCCGACGTCTAGAAATTGCAATCCAAACTCCTATTTTCACAGAATGAAGTAGTTCCTCATGGATACACAATGAATTTGCAGTACTCCACATACGAGAGTTTTGGGAGTTCATGTACCCGAATAAATGAAATCACGCCTCATCAGTGAAAAACGTTTCATTAAGAATATCCCTTCCATTTTGTTGAACGATATTTTTGAACCATTGACAATAATGCAGTCTCTTGCCATGACCAGTATTTTTCAGTTCTTGCACGACTGTCACCTTGTATGGGAAAAGTTCTAATTTTTTTCTTACAGCTGTATGGACCGTTCCGACACTAACATCGATTTCCTGGGCAAGTTTTCTTACTGACTTGTTTGGACTCATGGACATTTTATCGGAAATATAAAGTACTTTATCCTCAGACAAAACGGTACGACGACCACTTCTCGTTGCATCTGTCACTGAACCCGTACATCAAAATTTGTTAATCAAGTCTCGCACAGTATCGCGATGTGGCAGTGTTGTCTCCGGGGAAACTGAATTAAATGTTTGATGAACTGAAACTGTGTATTTACCACCAGCTTTCTACACTTGTTCGACTAAAAACACACGTTCTTCAATGGCTAGCATTTTAATAGTGACAAAAACAATACAAACGAACAAAGGAACTAAACGTAACTGTTCACGTCAATACGAAACGGACACACACCAACGATACTACTGATGCTGGCTGAGATAAACGGAACAGTGGAATGCTGGGAGGGGCCACTTGAAGGGAAGTAACCCAGGCAGGCGATCAATCATACGGCAAGCGCGGCTAACAATCATACGGCACTGCGGAGGGACTTTTTGAACACCCCGTAGTTTTTCGATTTGTTTCAAAATGATCTGTACGTCGTTTCCAGTACACATCTAAATGTCACGCTGTATAATATTTCAGCATGGCTGATCCTCTTGCTGTGAAAACAAATTTAATTCGACACCACTACTGCTCTTAAATCACTGCTGGAATCGTCGCCATAGGAGGAAGGCTGGGCGACGTAGCGACCCCACGCCACGAGCGGTTTTCCAGCAGGTTTTCAGCTCTGTTGCAGAGTGTTTGCACACGCGCAGCTGCGCATTATGCACTCATCCCGACCCCGATCCGCCGTCGCGGACGCAGCTCCACTCGGCACCTGGTTTTTCCGCCGCTATGTAAATCGTTCCCCGCCTGTGGGCCGCCCGTGCGAACATTTCCATGCGCCGCTGCAGGGACGCGGCCCGCTAAACCGCACGCGGCTGTGTTATGTTGTCGTAAAAGCGCTGGCGTCACGTCATCTGGCGCCCGTGTCCCGTCTGGCAAATCGAGCGCGAACGATGTGACGTCACACTGGCTGCATGCGAAGATCGCGGCCGTTCCCGACCAGACGGGAATCAGCTCTTATCGGGGAACCCGTTAAACTGATGACGCGCGATGAGTTTCCTCCCATAAAGCACGGTAATAAACTTAAGGTATCCATACTCGTTCCTTCAAGCGAGGTCATCTAGAAGAATTACTACCACTAAGTAGATATAGATAGTAGTGCGCTTATCGTCATAGTAATTTACATGGAAAGTATTCGAAATCGAGCAGCTAAAACCGAATGAAATTATTTTAAAAATGATGTCTGTTGTAATGTTTATGAATTCTGTATTTGTGCACATTCAATGTTTGAAGGTTGACGAATCTAATATCGGTATTATACTACTATTTTACAGAGAACTTTGACTGGCAGTGAAAGGGTCCTGTAGCCACCTTTCATTAGTCCGGTAGCCCATTCTCACTAGGCAAAGAAGTTTGCGCTACTTGTGAGAAATCCACCTGCGTTAGGTTGCTGGCGGAAATGGCATCTTTGGGTTTTCCGGGCCACGCGGAGCGTGGAAGAGGCCGGAGAAGAAGAGGGAGGGCAGTCTGCCGCCGGTACGGGAAGCGTCCACAGCTGTGCTCCAGTCGAAGAAGGGTGAGTTAGACTGACCGCGTGGCGCGTTGTTACTTGGCGAGAGGAGAGCTGTTAGCTTTTGGTCTCGCTTTTCAACTCTGAAAGATTGCTTTGCCTTGTCGCAGCAAGGAATGCAAAACTTTGGCAGATTTTTCGTTTAGGAAATTTCTATAGCAGACTTGGATCCGCCGGAAGAGCGCCACACAAAGGTGTCGATAAGAAGTGAGCACTCGCTCCTGAATGAATGTCTGTTTGACTTCGGCTGTGCCTGTATAAGCTTTTTTTTTCAAAATATTAATAGCTTTGCTTTCTCGTAAATTTTCCTTTCTCTATGTATCTTTCGTCCGTGGGGAGCCAACCTCGTGGTTGCACATTAGAGTTTGTTGGGCTACCGTCATCACAAACTGTCCGATCTCATGTTTGCTTTAAAGAATCTTAACTGTTCATGATTGTGTGATGTGATATTGTTGCAACTTGGCCACGATACCTAGAAATTGCGTCTCCACAAACCACGTTGGCACGCGGGTGTACTGTGAAATGTGTACCGTTTCACGAATTATTGCGATCAGTTATCAGGCAACAGCAGTTGTATGAATGATTCACATCAGTGCTTTTAGGTGTAGATTATCACGTTGAATGTATCGATGCTTTTCCTTAATGTTTTAGCAATTAATGTTATCAGGAATTGCGTACATGCCTCACATCCGTATCTAAGGAATAAATGACTTTATCCACAATTTGCTCTTGTACTCCGAGGTTACGTTTTTGCACCTAAGCCACTCACCTCATAGCTTTCCCGGTTAGCACATCCAAAGCGTTTCCTTACGCACAGGTCCAGTGATTGGTTTCCCCTTTTATTTTAAAACAAATGCTTTACATTAAGTCTTATTTTCAGGTGCGTTGCTGGGAGCTGATCTTATGCACAGTGTTCATGCATTTTCTGTTTTATTCTAAATGTTTGATTCTCGTGAACAGTGCACGGGCAATACTAATAATTACATCGCATTCGCTGTAAGCGACATCACAACGTATGCATTTTTATGAGTTTTTGGCCTGTGATCAAACTAATTTATTTTCCGACTCGGCCAAACCTTTCGTTAGTTGTATGGTCAGAGTTGGTGCCGACCCTAATCTTTAGGTAATAACCCGTAGAAACAGGTTAGTTACAGCAGAATGGTTATAGTCATAAAACTATCTTTTTACAAGTGCTTAACATTTGTTTGGAACAAAACACAGAGTGATTAAGCTAATCAGTCCACCTCAGATATTTCCGAAAATCTTCAAAATATCATCATTCTGATGAACTGAAAGTCCTCGCCCAATGACGTATATTCACTTTTCGTAAATACGTTAATTGCAGAGATATTGGTATTAGCTTCTTCTTTTTCTTTCAAACGAAACAATAGTAATTTCAATCTCTGTTGGTCCATGATGGTTGGTTGGTTGGCTCTGAGCACTATGGGACTTAACTGCTAAGGTCATCAGTCCCCTAAGACTTAGAACTACTTAAACCTAACTAACCTAAGGACGTCACACACATCCATGCCCGAGGCAGGATTCGAACCTGCGACCGTAGCGGTCGCGCTGTTCCGGACTGTAGCGCCTAGAACCGCTCGGCCACTCCGGCCGGCTTGGTCTATCATGGACAGGATGGTTAAGCAATTGTCGATATCAATCAAATTCTCCAAAAGCCGTGTACCTAAGACGTTATTTTATTTTAACGACTACCAGTTTCGGCATTCCACTACGCCGTCTTCAAACCCCTGCATAGAGTGCAAATGTAGTGTATATCAGTGTGTACAAAGCAAGTTTACTGAAACGGATAGGTAATCATAAAAGCGCTTAAACCTACAAATGAAAGTAGTGGCGTTAACCAAATCCAGCACAATAGTCTAAAACATGAGTACATGTTAGTTAGCTATAAAACTATTTAACACCTGAGAACTTGGAGAGCTCCCCTTAATTAATTAGGATTTGAGATCCTTGTTGGTTTGTTTCACTGTGGTAATGCCGACCCGTCAGGTGAAATAAAGGATACCAAATCATATATTTTTATTTCGGTTTGCTGTATAACCTTGGCCCATAAGGTATTTGTGAATATTCTTAGTGTGCTCTTTGCATGCTGTTTTTCTCTTAATATGTCGTCTGCCGTTGGGTTTTGCGTCAAGTTGTTTTGTTGCTGCGACAACTAATTATATCACCAGTTGTGATGACGCTCGGAGTGGCCGCGTGGTTTGAGGCGCCATGTCACGGATTGCGCGGCCCCTCCCGCCGGAGATTCGTCACTCGGGCATGCATGTGTATGTTGTTCTTAGCATAAGTTAGTTTAAGTAGCGTGTAAGTCTAGCGACCGATGACGTCAGCAGTTTGGTCCCTTAGGAATTCACACCAGTTGTGATACTACCTAGGCCGTAAATACGCATGTTATTACACTTCATAGATTACTGAGCGACATTTTACTTTAAATGAAGATAAAACCTCAGATACTAGCGGTTTCTTCATCTGTATGAATTGTATAGGATTTTATATTTAAAAAAAGGACAAGCTTTGTTTCACAGGAGCTCCTGACTGTATACTGTATAGTTCTAACTTTTTTTATGTTTTTACATGTTCTCTTCTAAATCGGTGGTGTTAAACAGTTGTATGACTAACAAATTTGTACAATTGGTTTAGTCTGTTGTGCTGGATGCACACAGAGATCTGGTTGAATGCCACTATTTTACTTTGTCGCTTTAAGAGGTTTTATGATTACCCATCAGTTTCTGTAAGCTTGCTTTGTACGCCCTGATATGCACTACATGTATACTCTTTTATTATGCAGGGACCTGAAAACGGTATCAAGCAAAGCAAAAAGTGGTTGTCGTTAAAATAAAATAAAATATCTTAGCTACACGGCTGTTTGAGAATTTGATTGATACTGATGATAGTAATTTCTGTTGCTAGTAAACTAAACTACGTCAGAACAGACCTTAGGAGGCCCAATGGTATCGACCGGTCTCCGTGTCATTCTCAGCTGGTAGTCGTTACTGGATGCGCATATAGAGGGGCATGTGTCAACACACTGCTTTCCTGGCCGTTGACAGTTTTTGTGACGGGAGCCGCTACTTCCCAGTCAAGTAGTTCCTCAGTTTGCCTCACAAGGGTGAGTGACCCCGCTTGTCAACAGCGCTCGGCAGACCCGAACGGTCACCCATCCAAGTGATAGCCTAGTCCGATAGCTGTCAACTTCGGTGAGCTGGAGCGCCCCTTTAGCCAGACGGGTCAGTTCCGTATAACAACAGGAAACTCCGCAGTCGATTTCATAGCCAAAAACCTAAAATATAAATATTGTAGTTTCTTTGTAACTACCAATCGGATTTCGATGAGTGAAACGCAGGCCAATTTGTGTCTTCCAGAACTACTGCTTTAACTGGGGATATTGCTATAGGTCCATTTGAAAACGTGAACTTGAGGCCGATATCTCTAATTAATACGGCTATAAAATGGTATCCCTTTCTCTCTCTCTTTCTCTCCCTCCCTCTCTCTTATTTTATTTTATTTATTTTAGTCTTCTGACTGCTTTGATGCTGCCCGCCTTGAGCTCCTCTCATCTGAGCAGCGCGGAGTAGCCGCGCGGTCTAGGCGCCTAGCCACGGTTAGTGCGGCTCCCCCTCGTCGGAGGTTCGTGTCCTCCCTCGGTCAGAGGTGTGTGTGTTGTCCTTAGCGAAAGTAAGTTTAACCCTTAACAACGCGAGGTGACTTCTCCGCAACGTATACCACGAAGTAGGGTCTCTGGGTCCCCTATGTTTAAACACTTTGGGACCGCTATGTTTAAACCGAGATTTAAGGCAAAAATAATTTGAAATTTTTAATTTATGCTATGTAATATTAATTTTTACAATTATTTAAGTGTTGCTTAAATACTTCTAGTTTATTTTATAGAACTAAACAAAGCCTGCAGCATTCTACTACTTACCACACGATAGCACATAATTTTGTGTGGTTCTTTTAAATAGTACACATAAATAGACTGTTAGAGTACTGAATTTTACATTCGTAAAAACTATACATTCTCTGTAACAAATAGATTTCCAAATAAAACTAAATTCCAGCGTTTAAATTTGCGCATAAAAATTCCAGGCGATAAGCACAAAAAGAAAGTCTGTCAAATAGGCATTCATTGCTGGGAACAACATTTTTATCACCACTCGGAACACATTCAATTTTAACAGACACTTTAAGTATTTCATTGAAGAAACAGATAAATCCACATCACAACTTTCCGGAAGTTCTTCCTTTGAATTATACTCTTGTTCGATAGCAGAACTGTGATCACTGGTTAATGTAAAGTCGTAGTCATTTTCGTTTATTTCTTGATCTATATCATTGACTCCTTCCTCCATAGACTAACAATTTCATCAAACTCTGGAAAGTTAAAAATGACACAATCGTGTCAACACATATTGAGCTATACGGTACCGTACTGAAGAAAATAGGTGTACAGTTCACGAGACACGGTCTAGGCGACTCCAACACCTATCAATAACACGTGTCAACAATAAATACAAAAGCCGACAACAAAACATCGTAGGCTTGGTAATTTAAGGAGGGTAGGGGGAGTATAGAAGCACTCTACCGCAACTGGCTTTGTAGAGAGAGTTCGAAAATTTTCACGCAGTCTGAGAGACCACACCTCGTGAGCTAAGGGTTAAGTTAGATTAAGTACTGCCTAAGCCTCAGCAGCTTGGTCTCATAGGAACTTACCACAAATTTCCATATGCCCTCTCCTCTGACAACCGTTCCATCTTGAGTAGCACATCACATGCAACTTGCTTCCTCAGTTATTTTCTCGTTGTATTCAGTGAAATGAAGAAGAATTACAGGATCTGTTGGGATGAACAATGTAATGCCTAGAGAATATGGACTGAGAGTGTAACGTCCTTTTTATAAAAAAAAGGTGTCCTTTATGATTATGTTGAAAGAATGTCTCAACTCTGGAATGGATACAAAACTCTAGTTGTCGTGTTGCGTGTTGTAACTGCAAGTGATGTGCTTACTCTGTGTTGTTGTTAGCAAAACTTTACACGAATCGATTGGGCAATGCAACTCCCAACACCAATAACCCAATTCAGTTGCTGCAAAAAACATTCATCCCCTTAGGCACTGAATCACGTGGCCCTGTTCAAAACTGATAAGTTTGGTTCCTGTGCACATAACAAGTACCTCTAAAGCAGCAATGGAGTAACGCGATATATTCTGGTCTCTCACAAAAAATATGAATACTAGCTACAGGCTCAGTAGTGTGCAGTGCTGGCCCTAATACTTTTAAATGCACATGAAATTCTTTTGCCTGATAAACGAGAACATTTAAGAATATTCAACTTCTTTTTAAAATATATGACCTGGACTGGGAGGCGGTACTGATTATGGCTCTTTTTGTAGCAAAATTATATTGCAAGTTACGTCTGGCTTTTCAAAAACATCTGACAATTTAAGTTACATTACCCACAGATGATTCACAAACAATGAGATTTAAACAGCAAGTATTATCTAACTTCATTAATCCAACATAAATGCAAATTATCAAATTTCATATTGCTCTGTTAGAAAATCTAGAAAAGCATTACGAAAGAGAAATATCTAACTAGTCTTTTTCTGAAAACAGTTAACGTACATTCTGGGGTTACTCAACAATTACAAATTATCAGCCAAGTCATCTATACTAACGTGCTGGCAAAAACAGAAATCATAATTATTTAAATCTTTACCTTGTTTCCATGAAGACTTCTGCTTCCATGTTCAACAGTATTGACATATCTACATTAATCTAGCTCTTGGTGGCTTCACACAGCACACCACAGAAACTGCCTACTCCATCGTCTTTCCCTCACAGACCGCTACCTACAACTGTGCGCCCAGAGCTCTCTTACTCCAACAAAGCAGTACAGTATCTTTGGTTCTGTAGTCACGCACAGTCAGCGATCCACATTATCGAGTGTATCAGAGTCATCCATTGTTTATAGTACACTAGTTTCATTTTATTTTATTAATATTCTTATCTTATTCTGGTGCCACATTCAAGTGCGGCCCAGTATACTCCTTTCAATAGTATACCGAAAAAAGACGAAAGTAATGAAAAGTATTGGAAATGAGAACAGCGAGGAACTTAACATCACAGCTGCTGTCCGCAGCTCGTGGTCCAGAGGCTAGCATTGCTGCCTCTAGGTCACAGGGTCCTGGGTTCGATTCCCTCCGGGATATGGATTTTCTCTTCCCGGTAGTGACTGGGTTTTTGTGTTGTCCTCATCATTTCACCATCATCATCATTTGTGAAAGTGGCTAGACTGAACTGTGGAAAAAAATTGGACAGCGTAAAAATTGGGACTTTGTATTGGCGCTGCTGACCGAGCAGTTGTGGGTGACACAACTCAAACATCATCATCACAATTGACGAAATAGACGAAGTTAAGGAATACTTCTACCTAGGCAGCAAAATAACCAACGACGGACGGAGCAAGGAGGCCATAAAAGTAGACTAGTACTGACAAAAAGGGCATTCCAGGCCAAGAGTATCAAACATAGACCTAATTTGAAGAAGAGATTCAAATTTGGAGCACAGCATTTTATGATAGTGAAGCATCGACCGTGTGAAAAGCAGAACAGAAGAGAATCGAAGCATTTAAGATGTGGTGCTACAGACGAATGTCGAAAGTTAGGACTGATAATATAAAGAGTGAGGAGGTTCTTCGAAGAATTGACGAGGAAAGGAATATGAGGACAGCACTGACAGGAACACCTGACTGAAACAGATTTACAATATCTTAAACAGTTCAGGAAATATTTGAGGGGAACAGCTCCGCTGAACGTCCCTGTATGGTACCACATGTGGTACTTTCTGAGTCGCACTACCCAAAACACTAGATTCTGTGGTGTTGTAAACTCTTGCGGTTCCAGAGTAAGGTTTCAATAGCCTCTCAATAAATGTGCAATGTGCATTTTGCTGCCCCCCCCCCCCCCCCCGCTCCCCCTGACCAGGAAGTAAACGAACTGTTTGTATAAGAGCTATATCCTAGGAATGCTGCTATCTGGTTTAGCCCAAAGTTCCATACAGAGCTTTCGTAAAGCTGCGTATCAAATATCCAAGTACGTCGCGGTCTCAAACTCGGCTGTTACACACGCAAAGCGAAGAGTCACTCGTGTCATATGAGCGTAGCAGGTAGCAGAACAGATATGTGCTAGGGTCCAGTCCCAGTCTAGAATACAGATTTAACCTGCACTGGACGGTGGAGTTAAAATTCGCTCTCAGCTGACATTTCTCAAATATGTTCATTACTATAAGTAAACAGTAACGCAGTCTTTTACATATGCTACTTTAAAATTACAGGTCTAGTTTGTGTCAAGTACTATCTTATTATGTTCGTAATCATATCCAACAGAAATGTGATAGTCATCTAAAAAGAATCAAATCTGGAGGAGAGTGAACATGTCTAGAGAAGGAAAAGATAGGAGGATAAGGTGAAGAGATGAAATGGAGGAAAGAAAACAGAAACGCTTAGGAATGAGGGACTTATATTTTCTGTTGAAAATGCGACAGAAACAAAGGGTCGTTGTTGGATAGAAGGAAGCCAGCTAAGGTATTACGAGAAGAAGACTACGCCAAGGGTAATAGGGTAAGCTATAATCTCCTCTTCATTGCTTAGATGTTTTGCTTGAGACGTAGGTTACTGGGTAGTTTGTTACAGAAAAGTATATCTGAAGCGGAGAAGGAAACGGATTTTTGGCAGTTGAGATACATTTCCCAAACCATCTTGCCTTCTTTCTCGACTATTGGGCTAACGACCATAATGTGTTTTTGATTTAAATGAGTTGGGTGAGGTGGGTATTGCACAGTGAGAGAAATAATACCTATTATTTCATTTACGTCACTTTGGTCTGCGAGAGAGTTACGAAGACATCGAGAAAGATAACTGGAGAAAATAAAAGTTTTCCAAGGTCATATTTATGCTCTTTATTACCTGAGCAGTGGTATTACCTTTCTGCCCTTTTGTAACCCATTCCCTTATTTTACGGAAAATGGCACCGTCGTTTCCACTAAACACCCCGGCTCTGCTACGCGTGAACTCGGCGCCAGTAACGGAAAGCGCCTCTTTTGACGCATTACTACCCGCCGCAGTGAAAGCACAATGAGACGCGCGAATCCTATTATGCGACGACGGCGACGCCGCGCTCCCTCTATTGTCATGGCGCCACAATAATCCCCACAGACGGTGGCAAACCCCCTCAAGATGTTCCGTTTCCACTCCGTTGGCTCACCAACTGAAACGTCCATACCTCGCACACAGGCGAAAAGTGCCAGTATTCTGCTTTCGTGTTCTTTGAAATTACAAAGGGGCAGCAGTTTCACAACATCTAGTTCTTTGACCTACTGTTATTGTGACAACTGCGTCGTCTGGTGTACAATAAACAAATTTGTTCTCAGGATGGAAACGTCGTCTGACCTTCAGTGTGGGGGCCCGCTACGCTACAGTCAAGGGTCTACGATAATTATAGCAGTGACAGAAGACGATATTTACAAGTCAGCTTACAATGTGAGGTAGAGCTTTTACCGGGCGCTACTACAATTTTCCACCCTTTCCTGTTTCATTTACGACTGGAACGTGAATTACTCTCAAAGACCAAGGGAAAAAAAGCAACCAACCACGAAGGAATTATGTATTGTGACGGAATCTGGTCGATATTACGTACATGTACAGAAAAACAAATAGTTACAATTTCGCAAAAAATTGGTTAATTTATTCAAGTGAAAGAGCTTCACAAATTGAGCAACTCATTACTGCGTTGATCCACCTCTGGTCCTTATACAAGCAGTTATTCGATTTCGCATTGATTGATAGAGCTCTTGGATGTCCTAATGAGAGATAGCGTGCCTAATTCTGTCCAATTACCGCGTTAGATCGTCAAAAGTGGATGGAAGGCCTTGCCCGTAATGTTCCCAACGCTTTCAATTGGGGAGAGATCCGGCGTCTTTGCTACGAACATAAGCAGTAGAAACCCTCGCCGTGTGCGGACGGGCGTTATCTCGCCGAAATGTAAGCGCAGGATGACTTGCCACGAAGGGCAACAAAACGCGGCGTAAAATGTCGTCGCGTGTCATTTCTATGTATACCGAAAATGACGTACAGATAATTTTGAAACGGATGTAAGGGTTACATTCCTCTGTCCATGGACACGACAGTTCAGACGAACATTAATGTAATTACAGGTTTATTCTTTCAACGAAGAAGCCAGTACCTGCCACTACTGATAACGATATTTATTTACACAAATAGCGCAGTAGTCGGTAGACGATTTTTCACATTAAGAACATGGTTCTTGACAAATTACATAAGCTTTTGGCCCCTTATTCTCCCTTGTGGCGAAAGATACTTGGGATGGTTGTGCGCCGCAATAAAGGCGATGTTAGAAACGACCTATTTAAACGTAACTGTTCTTCATAACGGTCGAACACAACGTGAACAAATCTGTAACGCTGAGTTGTAGTTACATTTTACCTGCGTCGAATATCCCGCGTCATTTTGATGGAATGTTGTCTTTTTGTATTCACGAAAAAATGCAGTTTATATGCACCACAATTTTAATTGTATTTAACCAAATTGCGAAAATCCGCAGACACACACCACAAAGGTTTCCCACATGGGAAATTGTACACAAGGATGGCGGTACCACACGTAACACAGTGCAAAGAAATTATATCTCACAGATATTCCAATATATACATTAATTTGACAGAAGAAAATTTACAATTGTTAAACGTTACACTATATGCGTTTAACATTCGCTGAGTATTAATTAAAAATAAAGTTAACAGTTAGGAAATGTTAGTCAAATGACTTTATATAAATTTTGTGTACCAGGAAACAAACGCCACCTTGGCCAGCAAAGTCGCCGGATCTCTCCCCTATTCAGAACTGTTGGAGCATTATTGCTAGGACCTTCCAAAAGTCTCGAGATTGTGATGATGTAATGCACCAGTTGGACAGAATATGATAGTATATCCTTGGGGAAGAAATCCAACTATCACTCCCTGCCAAGCCCAGTAACTGCCTTGTATAGGGGTCATAGGTTACTGACTTACACAATTTGTGAAGCTCTTTTTCATGAATGAATCATCCAATATTTTTGCAGTTTTAGTCATTTGTTTGTCTGTATCACACCTACTGACTTCCGCCTCATTCGGATAATTCCTTCGCTGTGCGTCTTTTCTCGTCTTAGAGTGTGTATTGCGCTTTAATTTCTCCGAATATTTCCTCTAGAGGGCATATTCTGAAAAGCCAAAATACAGGGTGTTCCTAAACGAATATACGTATTTCGGATGCATATATTTATTAAACTTTAAGACAAACGAATATGAAACTTTACACACATAGTTACGAACCTCTCAAGTACAGATTGCAGGTGTTCAATATGTCCTCCATCAGCAGGACGAACAATATCACATCGATGCTCAAATTCCTCCCATACCCGGGCAAGCATGTCTTTCGTCACAGATGTTAGGGCAGTACGGATCCGGATCTTCAACTCTTCCAAGTTTCGTGGGAGTGGTGGTACATAAACGTTGTCTTTAACAAAACCCCACAGGAATAAGTCAGAGGGTGTCAGATCCGGTGACCGTGGAGCCCAGCTGAGACATGCTATGTCACCAGCTACTTGACGACCAATCCAACGGTTCGATAGAGTTTCATTAAGATGTTCACGCACTTGGCGACTCCAGTGAGGGGTTGCCCCGTCTAGTTGAAAAATGAAGTTGCCTTCGAGCAGCCTCGGAAACAACCAGTTTTCTAACATAGCGAGATACTGCTGACCGTTAACCGCGTTTCCATCAAAGAAGAATGGATCCTTTCTCCCAGGAGTGCTAAATCTGCAAGGTTCGCAGGAGAGCTTCTGTGAAGTTTGGAAGGTAGGAGACGAGGTGCCGGCGGAATTAATGCTGTGAGGACGGGGCGTGAGTCGTGCACGGGTAGCTCAGTTGGTAGAGCACTTGCCCGCGAAAGGCAAAGGTCCCGAGTTCGAGTCTCGGTCCGGCACACAGTTTTAATCTGCCAGGAAGTTTCATCGTAAATTAAGATTGCAGTAGAAGCTGGATGATCTAGATTGGACTGTAGATCAATGGGAGAGTCGCCTGGCCGGATGAATCACGCTTCTTGTTACATCAGTATGATGGTAGTGTCCGGATACACGGTCATTCAGGCAAACCGTTGTGACCGAGGGCACCATGACACCTCAGCTGCGGATTACATTCCTTCATGCTTGATGTCTTCCCAAAAGGCGGATAGCTCCCTGTGGCAGAATCCGCACATTGGGAAGTCAGAATCCCGTTGCAGTAGTTTGAAGAGCATGAGGTGTTAGTATTTCGCCCACAAAACTCTCCTGGTGTGATCCCTTCTTGCTGATGTCAAGTAATTTTAATTGGTCTGTAATCACGCACAGATATCACAAAAAAATTCAGTATGTGGTTGACATTCTAGTTACAGTTTATAGTAAAATACTTGAGAAACTGAAAATATTTCATGCTCTTTACCTAACAGAACGCAAAATCAGTACCTTGACGGAATCGTAGTTACGCCGCTAAGCTTGCTTGCACATACTGTCATCTCTTATCGCCATCGTAGCCGTAACTATTTATACACTCCGGGAAATTGAAATAAGAACACCGTGAAATCATCGTCCCAGGAAGGGGAAACTTTATTGACACATTCCTGGGGTAAGATACATCACATGATCACACTGACAGAACCACAGGCACATAGACACAGGCAACAGAGCATGCACAATGTCGGCACTAGTACAGTGTATATCCATCTTTCGCAGCAATGCAGGCTGCTATTCTCCCATGGAGACGATCGTAGAGATGCTGGATGTAGTCCTGTGGAACGGCTTGCCATGCCATTTCCACCTGCCGCCTCAGTTGGACCAGCGTTCGTGCTGGACGTGCAGACCGCGTGAGACGACGCTTCATCCAGTCCCAAACATGCTCAATGGGGGATAGATCCGGAGATCTTGCTGGCCAGGGTAGTTGACTTACACCTTCTAGAGCACGTTGGGTGGCACGGGATACATGCGGACGTGCATTGTCCTGTTGGAACAGCAAGTTCCCTTGCCGGTCTAGGAATGGTAGAACGATGGGTTCGATGACGGTTTGGATGTACCGTGCACTATTCAGTGTCCCCTCGACGATCACCAGTGGTGTACGGCCAGTGTAGGAGACTGCTCCCCACACCATGATGCCGGGTGTTGGCCCTGTGTGCCTCGGTCGTATGCAGTCCTGATTGTGGCGCTCACCTGCACGGCGCCAAACACGCATACGACCATCATTGGCACCAAGGCAGAAGCGACTCTCATCGCTGAAGACGACACGTCTCCATTCGTCCCTCCATTCACGCCTGTCGCGACACCACTGGAGGCGGGCTGCACGATGTTGGGGCGTGAGCGGAAGACGGCCTAACGGTGTGCGGGAACGTAGCCCAGCTTCATGGAGACGGTTGCGAATGGTCCTCGCCGATACCCCAGGAGCAACAGTGTCCCTAATTTGCTGGGAAGTGGCGGTGCGGTCCCCTACGGCACTGCGTAGGATCCTACGGTCTTGGCGTGCATCCGTGCGTCGCTGCGGTCCGGTCTCAGGTCGACGGGCACGTGCACCTTCCGCCGACCACTGGCGACAACATCGATGTACTGTGGAGACCTCACGCCCCACGTGTTGAGCAATTCGGCGGTACGTCCACCCGGCCTCCCGCATGCCCACTATACGCCCTCGCTCAAAGTCCGTCAACTGCACATACGGTTCACGTCCACGCTGTCGCAGCATGCTACCAGTGTTAAAGACTGCGATGGAGCTCCGTATGCCACGGCAAACTGGCTGACACTGACGGCGGCGGTGCACAAATGCTGCGCAGCTAGCGCCATTCAACGGCCAACAACGTGGTTCCTGGTGTGTCCGCTGTGCCGTGCGTGTGATCATTGCTTGTACAGCCCTCTCGCAGTGTCCGGAGCAAGTATGGTGGGTCTGACACACCGGTGTCAATGTGTTCTTTTTTCCATTTCCAGGAGTGTATTATCACCATTACGATCTGACAAACAGTAAAGTTTTCACGTCATGGTGATACGAGTGGAGGTGAGAAATTTAGTAATGACATCTTATTCTATAATATCTAACTTTCGTATTTTGGACTTTTTTCACCCTCCCGCAACTTTTCCTCGTACTTCTGCAAAATTTACGTAAACAGTTCTCGAATGAAGAGCTCGTCGAGGTGTCTTTCAGAACTCCAGCAGTGAATGCCTCATTTCATCTGCTACGAGGGCCCTCGCCGCTGAACGGCGTCTAGAGGACAGGAGGGAGCAGTTGACGCAAGGTCTCGTCACTGCGTCCCGCACACAAGTCCCTCTCGCCTTTATACATCCTGCCACCGGCCTTTGTTCGAATGTGACGCTAGTTCCAATTGCAAAATTTCTCTACATTCTAAGAAGCGGTAGTCCAAACTGAAGCATTCAGAGCTCTCCGTAACGTGTCTCCTAATGCTTTAACCGAAGAGCTCAGTTACAGTTTCGAGTGCTCGCATTTCCCTTGTGCAGATTTCACTAAGTATATAACCAAATCATGGAAAGTACAAGTAAATAAAAATATCACGTGTGTCGTACCAGTTACCGTAATGTTTCTGTCGAACTCAGCACCATAAAGTCGCAAACATTCAGTCCACATCTGCGAGAATATCGGTCACACCACTTTGTCAGTAATGTATAAGAAACCCTAACACTTGACGAAGAATGTAATAATATGTATTCCAAACACGTCAGATTGTGACAGGTATCTATATTTGCGAAGCGTCCGTGTAGTGCCAGAATAGCGAAATACCGACGCGAATTGTTTGAAAAAGAAGGAAACAACGCAGAATTCGATCTCAGGAACAATGTGTTATAATTCTGGCAAAACGTAGGAACACCCAAGCCAAAACTGATATTACAGCTTTTCTTAGAAAATATGATGAATAAAGGCAAACCTAACTTTATACGATTTGTATATTTAGGGAAAGGTTTTAACAATGTTGATCGGAACACACTCATTGAAACAGGCAGGAATAAAATGCAGGGCTTAGCTACAGCTTCTGCAGAAGGCCAGGAAAGGGAAGCCGAAGTTGAGAAGAAACAGACAGGTTTGTAGGTTATCCCCGAAGTTTCAAAATCTGTACAT
This sequence comes from Schistocerca serialis cubense, assembly GCF_023864345.2. NCBI lineage: Eukaryota > Metazoa > Arthropoda > Insecta > Orthoptera > Acrididae > Schistocerca > Schistocerca serialis. The sequence goes on along the minus strand of NC_064639.1, from coordinate 1,144,798,713 downwards.
TGAGCAAGCAGGAAAGAAAGTCAAGACGAAAATTAGAAAGCCCGAAAGAAATATTAAGTTACCCGATGAAATGGTCATTTTGTCAGAAACATTAACGAAATGGATACTGTCATGTAAAGTTGTTATAAGATGAACAACAACAAACCTAAGACAAAGGTAATGCAATGTAGACGTATAAAATCAAGCTATGGTGAGTTAATTAGATAAAGAAATGACACTACAATATAGTAGACGAGATTTATTACTTTTGGCAGTGAAATAACTGACGGCCAAAGTAGGGATGATGTAAGACTACCTTTACTGAAAAACAGAACTCTGTTAACATCGAATTTACTGTTAAATATTAGAAAGTATCCTTTAAAGAAATTTTTCTAGAGTGTAGCCTTGTGCGGAAGTGAAACTGGTGAGACAAGAAGACAATAGAATATTTTGAAATGTAATGCTGCAGGAAGACGAAAAATGCAGAAGACTTAATCTTTTACACTTAAACTTCGTAATAGCGCTAGCGATGTGAAAACTAGTCTTTTTAAATTCCGATTACAGTGTCGCCTGTATATTCTGATATAGAATAGCCTTAGCTACTCTACTTTTAAACATTAACATTACCTACGTAAATTACCTTTGATATGTGTGATAGCAATCTAAGCTGAATCTTACTACAAACAATCAAGACGTAGAAAGTTCGACTATTTGTAACTGATCAGTAACATGTAAAGTGGCTTCCTCATGAAACAATCACACACAATGGCTAGCTGTAGCATGCTTAACTGTGTCGTGTTAGAAAAATGCATCTACTAAATTATATGAAAATTTTGCAAATAGAAACAGTTCATAATTTCAACACAGAAAGTTAGATTATGCCCTTCAATGGTTTCTGACCTTGAAACGGATAACTCAGCTCCGCTCTGATTGCATTCTGCAGGTATATCAAGTGCCGAACTCCATAATCCTGAAATAAATCACTGCACAGCCACTTGCCTTGGTTTAGGCTGCTTTTACAAGTAGGAGTAATTGCTATGTTTTCAAAAATCCAGCTAGCTGGCTCCGCAATAGTGTAAAGTGTGATAGCGCTGCAAAGTTTCAATTTCCATTCAAACAGTGAGGATAAGCTTCAGCGAAATATCTGAAGACGAATAAAGTGTGATTTTGAAATTATATTAAAATCCTCTTAGTAACACGGAAGTGAATCGTACTGACATCAACTTTGATTTCATCCCAGCTTTGTCATACACCACAAAAATTTACTCACACAAATAATATTTAAATTACGTAAAATTTTCTCTTTGCTTTGCTAATGAAATACTTTTAATTGAAAGTGGGGCTGTGGAATAACAATTAAGATATCCTGGATTTTTCATTGTTTAATAATTAAAACTGATAATTCGCCCTGGATACAAAACGTAGATTCAATCAACCGTATTGTAGCCTTCACTCTGCGAGGCTGTACCCAAAAAAACCGGAATAACATTGTAATGGGCGAAACTTGTGTACTACGCATTTCAGCAGTTACGTGTGTGTAGCGCAACTCATTGGCGCTTGTGTTGTCGACCTGGTTTGTTCTGTTCATTTGCAGCGATTGTTATTGCTAGCGCTGTTTTGTTCTTGTTTTTTATGATAGCAAGTTTAAGCGAGCAACGTGTAGCTGTGCAATTTTGTTGGCCGGCCGGTGTGGCCGAGCGGTTCTATGCGCTTCAGTCTGGCACCGCGCGACCGCTACGGTCGCAGGTTCGAATCCTGCCTCGGGCATGGATGTGTGCGATGTCCTTAGGTTAACTAGGTTTAAGTAGTTCTAAGTTCTAGGGGACTGATGACCTCAGATGTTAAGTCCCATAGTGCTCAGAACCATTTGAAACATTTTTTTGAAATTTTGTTTTGTACTCGGTACAAATGCTGCTGAAACTGCTTTAATGTCGAAAACGGGTTACCAAGATGACGGAATGGGAAAAACACGAGTGTACGAGTGGTTTGCACGATTTAAAAATGTCGACATGTCGACTGATAACAAACCTCGTCCTGGACGTCCATCAGTTACCAGAATCGACGAAAATATTGGAAAATTTAGAGAGCTGGTGTTCACAGACAGCCGACAGACAATTGCTCAACTGTCAGAGATTCAGCTTAAACTGTCAGAGATCCAGCTTAAATTTTAAAGGAACTTGTCGACTGGATAGGAGTGACCCATGAGGAAACTCCTCAGTTTCCATTTGAGCGCCCGTTTGGAATTATTGTGGTCGCTTATTGAAAATGGATGCTGCAGTATACTGCATGCCTTTCTGCACAAGAGTCAAGGAAGTACGATCCAATTGTAGACTGGATTTCTGCCTGGTATTAACTGAGTGAAAGCTGCTAATTCTTCGGAATAAGCTGATATGGTTAACAAAAAGCGACAGTAAAGGATATATACACTACTGGCCTTCAAAATTGCTACACCGAGAAGAAATGCGGATGATAAAAGGGTATTCATTGGACAAATATATTATACTAGAGCTGATATGTGATTACATTTTCACGCAATTTGGGTGCATAGATCCTGAGAAAACAGTACCCAGAACAACCACCTCTGGCCGTAATAACGGCCTCGATACGCCTGGGCATTGAGTCAAACAGAGCTTGGATGGCGTGTATAGGTGCAGCTGCCCATGCAGCTTCAACGCGATACCACAGTTGATTAAGAGTAGTGACTGGCGTATTGTGACGAGCCAGTTGCTCGGCCACCATTGAGCAGACGTTTTCAGTTGGCGAGAGATCTGGAGAACGTGCAGGCCAGGGCAGCAGTCGAACATTTTCTTTATCCAGAAAGGCCTGTACAGGACCTGCAACATGCAGTGGTGCATATCCTTCCGAAAAGTAGGGTTTCGCAGGGATCGAATGAAGGGTAGAGCCACGGGTCGTAACACATGTGAAATGTAACGTCCACTGTTCAAAGCGCCGTCAATGCGAACAAGAGGTGACCGAGACGTGTAACCAATGGCACCCCACACCGTCACGCCGGGTGATACGCCAGGTTAGCGATGACAAATACACGCTTCCAATGTGCGTTCACCGCGATGTCGCCAAACATGGATGCGACCATCATGATGCTGTAAACAGAACCTGGATTCATCCGAAAAAACGACGTTTTGCCATTCGTGCACCCAGGTTCATCGTTCAGTACACCATCGTAGGCGCTCCTATGATGCAGCGTCAAGGGAAACCGCAACCATGGTCTCTGAGCTGCTGCAAACGTAGTCGAACTGTTCGTGAAGATGGTTGTTGTCTTGCAAACGTCCTCATCTGATGACTCGGGGATCGAGACGTGGCTGCACGATCCGTTACAGCCATGCGGATAAGATTCCTGTCATCTCGACTGCTAGTGATGCGAGGCCGATGGGATCCAGCACGGCGTTCCGTATTACCCTCCTGAACCCACCGATTCCATATTCTGCTAACAGTCATTGGATCTCGACCAACGCGAGCAGCAATGTCGCGATACGATAAACCGCAATCGGGATAGGCTACAATCCGACCTTTATCAAAGTCGGAAACGTGATGGTACGCATTTCTTCTCCTTACACGAGGCATCACAACAACGTTTCACCAGGCAACGCTAATCAACTGCTGTTTGTGTATGAGAAATCGGTTGTAAACTTTCCTCGTGTCAGCACGTTGTAGGTGTCGTCACCGGCGCAACCTTGTGTGAATACTCTGAAAAGCTAATCATTTGCATATCACAGCATCTTCTTCCTGTCGGTTAAATTTCTCGTCTGTAGCACGTCATCTTCGTGGTGTAGCAAGTTTAGTGGCCAGTAGTGTATATATTGAGAGGCCAATGTCAGAATACCTGGACTAATGAATAGGGATCGACAAGAGGATCGCCAACTTACACCGCTTATTGCCCGAAACGCCAGCTTCTGAGCTTTGAGAATGGGAAGAGCTATCCCAAAATTTAACAACATAAATCATAAGAGAATGAAAATAAAAAGTAGACCTCTTTCCGTGTCGAACTATCACCTATTACAGATACCGTTCGAATATTAAAAATGGCATTGTTAAGTCTTTGAACAAGATCCTGAATGTGGGCTTTCCACGGCAGTTTACCATCTATCTGAACACCTAGAAAGATGAACCGTTCAGTTTCACTAATTATATGCCCATTCTGAGAAATTAAAACGTCGGGTTTTCTTGAGTTGTGTGTTACAAACTGTAAAAACTGAGTATTTCTGTGATTTAGCGTTAGTTTATTTTCTACAAGTGGGTTATATTCCTTCTTCCACCCCGACAACGCACCTGCACACACAGCCATCTTTGTTAGGCACTTTTTGGGTTCCGCTGACCTACCCCCCCACCCCCTCACTCGTCTGATGTGGCTACGTGCGACTTTTTCTTATTTCCACACATGAAAAGGGGCATAAACGGACGCCGATTTGACAACACTGAAGAAGTCAAGGAAAATAAAAGGAAGGAGCTGTCAGTCAGTTCTAAAGACGGCAACACAAAATATTTCAAACAGTGGAAGCTCCAGTGGAACAAATGTATTAGTTGCAATGGAGAGTATTTTGAAAGGGGTAATGTTGTTTTGTAAAAAAAATGAAAACAAAAATGTTCAAATTTGTATGAACTCCTAAGGGACCAAACTGCTTAGGTCATCGGTCCCTTGACTTACACACTACTTAAAGTTACTTATGCTGAGAATAATACGTACACCGACGGCCGAGGGAGGACTCGAACCTCAAGCGGGAGGGATTTGAAAACATATAGCTTTTGAAAAATAATACCGGTTTCTTGAATACCCTCTGGTATAGCATTTATTCTGCTAGCATTTGTAGCGAATAAAGCTCAGTGCATATTGCCGTTTTTCAAATGTGTCGTCTCACTTCAAAATCATCTAAAAAATCCGTCCCTTATATTCAGTCGCACCCTAGGGAGAACTTCAAATAAAATTCATTTATTGTATGGCATGTCCGTCATCAAAGCTCCTCAATCCCTCTCTCTCTCTCTGTCACTCCCTCACTCACTTTCGCTCTTTCTCTCTCAGCAGCCGACTCTCACTCACTCGAACTCTGCTAATATTACAACCTCTGGCAGGCAAAGGATATGTATCACTCATGAATTCAGCAATCCAAAGACTGACGTAGTGACAAAAATTTCAAACGAACTGACATTTCTCATGAAATATGCACTGTTCAAGATGTTATCGGTAGATCTGAAAACTAAGAAATTAATCGAACTGGGGAGAAAAGAAATTCATGCCACAACTTTATTAAGGGAGCGGATCGGTTTACAGGAAACATCCTGCAGCATCAGTTTTCAGTTTGATACTGCACGGAACTGTAGAGAGTACAAGGCTTGAATACAGTAAGCAGGTTCAAGCGAATTTACGAGTATGTTGTAGTTGCTATGCAAAGGTGATGAGGCTTCCACAAGGCAGGCTAGCTTGGGGAGCTGCATCAAACCAAAGTGGAGAAAATAGTAACACAGAAATTATGGTAATTGAGTCTCCCGTTGCTTCTTGATAGAACAGTTTCGTAATTATAAATGGTTAAAATTTATTTTTTTATATCTTACAGTTTTAATTTGCGTCGTTAAGCGGTTTGCGGCTTACAAGGTCATCACCAGACTGAATGTCCTTGTACGCCAAAAACACGTTGACGAAATAAATTAGTTCTGTAGAACATCCGTAATGTGGTGCTTTCCATTTGTAACATAAACGCTGTTGTCAGTTTGTCAGGGAGAGTCCTTGGGGAAAATATTTTCTTAATGCTGAACCTGGAATGATAAATAGTTTCGGTTTTCTCTTCATACAAGAAGATAAACATCGTTCCCCGTTAGCTCCACCACGATCTCAATAACCACAACCACACGTTACTGTCATAAAATGAACTATTTTTGCAGCAACAGTACCCATGAGATACACGAATCTTCTTTTACAGACTAATTTCTGTTCCATCCTCAAGCTGTATGTGCCTACGGAGAGACTTTACTTATTGCAGGCAATCCACTGCCGTTTACTCTGTCTTGTAATATCTACCTCTCAATTAAAGGATAACCAAGCAAGTACATTCAGTGTTCGTCTATATGAGCCTCTGTATGAGTAGGCGGGTAACTGGTTGCCAAATCCATACATTTTCCTGATGAACCAGCTGATACGCCTGATCTGACCAGAAGGTAAGGCAATAGCCAGATGTGATGAACTTTAGAAAACGTAGCAGGGTCCGATTTCAGTGCATAAAATTTACCCGCTGTCGTACATTTTCCGTCTCAGCAGCGACCGTACTTAAGTACAAAAATTAACAGTTCACTACGTCCTCCGCTTGCCCTTTGTAAAACTGGCCGGACGACCATTGTTACAATTCTGTACTTCACATGTTTGAAAATGCACGGCTTCGAGCTTCTGACTGAGACAGTATAGTCTCACTCAACGGCAGATAGTTCTCCTGTCCTTTGCATTTTTCATGTGTCTGGCGCTATAACGTCAGTACGAGACTGCAGTTTCACGGTGAAGTTAGTTACATGTTCCATGGATCATTTGCATGGCAGGACGTCACATCGTAAATCAACCTACCCAAGACCCGTAATACATTACAACAATAGAAATTCTTCTGCGGAATAGAAGGAATTGCCAAAGGGAATCTTTCAGTTTCTTTTCTTGTTCTTTTTTTTTTTTTTTTTTTTTTTTTTTTTTTTTTTTTTTTTTTTTTTTTTTTTTGGAAATTTTAATTTGCTCTCTGTCATTCACTGAGTAAGTTATTAGAGATTTTAGTTGTAGCATTGTGCACTCCTTTTTGTGCTAAAACCAATCTTACTGTGGGCTAATGAAAGTCTTTTGTGGTTAGGTATATCCTTATCCACTGCTTGGCTATTACCATTAATCCCATTAAAATTTCAATTTATCGAGGGTAATACTGTGCTCGTTCAGTCAAATGCCTTAGGTAGGTGGCTGAAAATAGCAACTGGTGGTATTTTAATATTTAATGCTTGTAAACTTTGCTGAATGAACGTTCTGATTCTCAGTGAGGCAACTCATCTTAAATCCAAACAGAGATTTGGTGATCGTATAATTGTTATATATGTGAGAAACTATTCTAGAAAACATCACTTTCTCAAAAATTTTGGAAAATGATGTCAGCAGTGAAACAGGTCAGTATTGATTGACATCTTCCTTTTTTTTTAAAAGGGAGCGATTAATAATGGCTTATGTGGTGTGACCGCAAGGCAGCACACTTGCTCGGTTGTAGGCTTTAAATCGATCGCGGTCCGTCAGTACACATCGGACCCGCGAGTCGCCACTGTCGATGCTAACAGACCGAGCGCCGCCACTCGGCTGGCCTTACGAGACAAGCTAGCGCACTGGCCAGTTCTACAGCCGACGTTTATAGGAATGGTTCACTTGTTATAGCTTCAGAGGTCTCATTTGCAGGACGGTAGTTAGCATAGTCTTCAGCCCGGCGCCACATACATTTTATGCATTGACAATTGGTCTATATGCGTGAAGCAATAATAATGGTAAAGAAGTATTCGGAGTTCAGTCTATAACTGCACTTGTAAATATTATTGTACAAAGTTAGGATCGACGTTCACCACTGATGCTGAATTAAAGCCAAGTATTTAATGGTATTCCTGTCTACTAACTTTCTAATCACCTAAGATGTTCCAGGTACATCCCGTCAAGTATAGTTCATTGATCCTCACGTCAGCCTACGTAATCAACGCGTGCAATTAGTGGCCACACCTCGTGATCAGACTAAGAGTCAAATTGTGTGACTTAACCGGGTCACCCTTTTTCCATGAGGGCCATAGTTCCGCCTCATACATAACAGCTTATTTCAGTCTCTCTTGAAAAATGCCTTGAGTTCGTCATGCATTATATGTTTCAGATAAGAGAGGGCTTATTATATGTGAACAAATCTTTATATACATTGGTAACGATGGTAACATCGACAGTTCAGTACATATTTAACAACATATTACGACGTAATAAATGTCGTACTCATCGGATCTTGTGGGACTCTCGCAGTCAAAAGGCTGCATTTTGACGACGACACGTACTCATGTCGGATAAAGAAATATTGTATGACTGTGAATCCCAACCATGAGAAGTTAATCTTCATAGATAGTTCAAAATTTCCCGGTGGGGATCTGTATACAGTTAAATTAAAAGTCAACTATTTTTCAGAATTAATTCACAAACACACACTTCCATGTGTTGATCACTAAAAAGCCTATTTCTCTTAATGTTCTTGAACTCTCGTTCTGTCTTAATATATCTGACAACTCCCCCTTAGTCCGTCTAAGTTCTATATGAGTAAGCTGCTAGAGTTCGATCTCTTATATATCACGTATCTTACCCAGTGGTTATGTGGTTCGCAGATACCCACAGGACGTCTGTCTTTTCCGAGCTCTAAATTTTCGAAACAGGTAAGAAGCTATTCTACGTTATTACTCAATCCTGTAATACCTTAATGAAATAGGTTCACATTAGTTTCGTTTGCATCCTTTAGCATTTTGTGGGGATTTTTTGAATTATAACCTAAAAAAAGTTACCTCTAGCAGCAGTAACTACAAGCATCTTGGTCTGTCTGATGACAGTCCCCTATACATGTTCTGCAAGAATCTCAGCCAAAGTATCTTCCCTGATGAAGTGTTTATTACGAAATCTGTCGCAGCTGCAGTGCATGCGTTTCCCTCTCCTGTTCAAGTGTAGGCAATGTCTAGTAAGTTCCAATCTCCCAGCTGTAGCAACAGGGACTACACTCACAAGAGACCTCATATCAGTCAGTAACAGTTTGCTAAACTCAGTGTTCAAACGACTCACACTACTGCAAACCCAGATCTGGTCATGGTGCTGCAGGGTTCCACAAACGGTCGTGCGGTAGCGTTCTCGCTTCCCACGCCCGGGTTCGATTCCCGGCGGGGTCAGAGATTTTCTCTGCCTTGTGATGGCTGGGTGTTGTGTGCTGTCCTTAGGTTAGTTAGGTTTAAGTAGTTCTAAGTTCTAGGGGACTTATGACCACAGCAGTTGAGTCCCATAGTACTCAGAGCCATTTGAACCATTTTTTTGGTTCCACAAACCTCACATTTGCCCGTGTAGTTGCATATCCTATTTCATTCAGGTTAACCCTATTACCGTAATTATCGTGTTTAGCCAGGCTGTTCTATGCTCCACTTACTACAATAACCTGATCGTCATTGTATAAATCTTTGGACAATTTGCCTATGTCCTCTGTCACCTTCACAATACCTAGGACACGGTACCCTGATCCTAATTTGTCCTGTGCCATCTGACATACACCTCTCTCATGGCGACCATCTAGCAGCGAGATTCCTTTTTTCTGCTCTGTTTTGGTACCACGTATGTTTTCTTTGCTAGAGGTCTGCTGCATCCTTCTCTGACTTAAAACAGTATGAGCTCTTCCCTCCTACTTCATGTTGCAAGTCATATTTGTATGACTCTGTAAGTTCAGATGTAGACAAAGTTGAAGAGCTGTTCCCATTTCGTCCATTCCTCTGCTACCTTTACCCAGTTGTTCCAAACTCCTTCCACCCGCCCCCCCCCCCCCTCCCCCATCTAGTTCAAACTTCTAATTTAGCCTGACAGACACAAGTATTTGCCTCCTGTTGAGCAATAATATTGTCGTTCTTCTAGTGCCAACAGATCCACGGATGAGCCTCATTGAGTTCTCCATTCAGTTACCCACTACAGTGACCCAAGTGAAATTCTTACCCTTCCTACCCACAGTCTACACATTCCTCTCTCTCCTTGAGTATCTTACTACAAAATCCATACTTTTCACACCCTGTAACAAATCACACGATTAAAAATAGAATAAGTCACCTAAATACTTTACACTACACGAATTTCCGTTACTTATGAGGCAAATAAATTTGGCGTACAGATTAGCACTTCATGTTAATGATATGATATAAAAAGTTAATTATTTCCGCTTACAACAAGAACTCAGCATATATTTAACTGCAATAACTGTTAGTTACCAGAATGAGATTTCCACTCTCCAACGGAGTGTGGGCTGATATGAAACTTCCTGGCAGATTAAAACTGTGTGCCGGACCGAGACTCGAACTCGGGACCTTTGCCTTTCGCGGGCAAGTGCTCTACCAACTGAGGTACCCGAGCACTACTCAAGCCCCGACCCACTTCCGGAAGTATAGCTATGAGGGCGGGGCGGGAGTCGTGCTTGGGCAGCTCAGTTCGTAGAGCACTTGCCCGTGAAAGACAAAGGTTCCGAGTTCGAGTCTCGGTCCGGCACACAGTTTTAATCTGCCAGGAACTTTCAACTGTTAATTAATTTGACCATAATAGAACGTAACTTTTGTTATAACTTTAAAGTAGGTAAAGTGTATGAAAACAAACTGCTACTTTCCGGCCATATGAACTTCATAATGAATGGGCGTGCCCTACTTAAATTGCTGCAAAGAAAGAATTACAAGGGCTCTGAGCACTATGGGACTTAGCATCTGAGGTCGTCAGTCCCCGAATTACAAGGGATTCTCTAAGTTAACTGCACCGAAACGTGACCTAAAATTCGATTACAACCAAAGCCTTACGATATTTTCAAGCTTTTTTGGAATAATGCGTGAAGAGAAGTGGCAGTTTTAATTGTAAGTTTGAAAACACACTAATGTACTTATACCATGAGTAATTTGTACTACATCTACATCTACGTGATTACTCTGCTATTCACAATAAAGTGCCCGGCAGAGGATTCAGTGACCCACCTTCAAGCTGCCTCTCTACCGTTCCGTTCTCGAGCGGCGCGAGGGAAAAACGAGCACTTAAATTTTTCTGTACGAGCCATGATTTCTCTTTATTTTATTGTGATGATCATTTCTGCCTGTGTAGGTGAGGGCCAACAGAATATTTTCGCAATCGGAGGAGAATACTGGTGATTGAAATTTCATGAGAAGATCCCGTCGCAACGAAAAACTCCTTTGTTGTAATGATTGGCACTCCAATTCACGTATCATGTCTTTGGCACTATCTCCCCTACTTCGTGATAATACAAAACGAACTGCCTTTCTTTGTACTTTTTCGATGTCATCCGTCATTCCCATCTTGTGCGGATCCCAGACCGCACAGCAATATTCCAGAATAGGGTGGGCAAGCGTGGTGTAAGCAGTCTCTTTAGTAGACTTGTTCCACCTTTTAAGTGTTCTGCCAATGAATCGCAGTCTTTGGTTTGCTCTACCCACAAATTATCTATGTGATAGTTCCAATTTAGGGTATTTGTAATTGTAATCCCGAAGTATTTATTTGAATTTACGGTCTTTAGAATTGTGTGACTTACCGTGTAATCGAAATTTACCGGATTTCTTTTAGTACTCATGTGAATAACTTAACACTTTTCTTTATTCAGGGTCAACTGCCACTTTTCACACCATACACGTATTTTATCTAAATCATTATGCAATTCGTTTTGGTCATCTTTACAAGACGGTTAATGACAGCAGCAGCTGCAAACAATCTAAGACGGCTGCTGAGATTGTCTCCTATGTCGTTAATATAGATCAGGAATAACAGAGGGCCTATAACACTTCCTTGGGGAACGCCGGATATTAATTCTGTTTTACTCGACGACTTTCTGTCTATTACTACGAACTGTGACCATTCTGACAGGAAATCACGAATCGAGTCGCACAACTGAGGCGATATTCCATAGGCACGCACTTTGGTTAGAAGACACTTGTGAGGAATGGTGTCGAAAGCCTTCTGGAAAACTAAAAACAAGGAATCAATTTGAGATCCTCTGTCAATAGCACTCATTACTTCATGCGTATAAAGAGCTATTTGTGTTTCGTACGAACGATATTTCCTGAATCCCTGCTGACTATGTGTCAATACATCGTTTTCGTCGAGGTACTTCATAATGTTCGAATACCGTATATGTTCGAAAACCCTACTGTACTTCCTTTTTTGGGTATTGGTGTGACTTGAGCAATTTTCCAGTCTTTAGTTACGGATCTTTCCGTGAGCGGTTGTATGTAATGGCTAAATATGGAGCTATTGTATCACCATACTCTCATAGGAACCTGACTGGTATACAATCTCGTTCGGAAGCCTTCCTTTTATTAAGTGATTTAAGCGGCTTTGCGACACCGAGGATATCTGTTTCTATGTTTGTCATCTTGGCAGTTGTTCTTAATCGGAATTCAGCAATATTTACTTCGTCTTCTTAACTAGTTGTTATTACAATCTAAATAACTAAACTTCATGAGACACCAAAAAATCGCAATTTCTATCTGTCGCAGTGCTGCCACCTACATACCAAGTGCGACTTACATTATTCTCTGATCCTTCAAAAGTGCTATCACTTCGACGTGGCGACTACAGCGATACCCAAGTGTGCGACATCCCAGGTGACTAACAGACGTTTGTTGCGATTCAGGTAATAAGATTTTTCTGTTGAATCTTTCCTGCCAAGTAATGTGGCCGCTAATGTTTGTTGATACAGCAGTCTTTGTAGAAAGGGTACTGCAGGCGTATATCTTTCAAAATATCATTGACAATATCTTAGAAAAACTATGTAAGCATTGTGTGTTTGCAAATCAGTTACCAATAATCCATGCAATTTATCTTATTAATCTTAAACTAGGTATTAATTAGGAATTATGTGGTAATACTAATTCTATAGCGATATACCGGTGCGCGCAGACTATTTCTGCTTATCTTGGTCAGGTAACTTCCCTCTCTTCCAGCCTGCCCCTCCCCCTCTTCCTTCCACTCACGTCCTCCAAAAAGGTACAGCTGGTTAATTCACAATCTTCTAATGTCAGGCTAGTTACTAGTTGCAGAAGCCGTGTAATTGGTCATCCATCTTGCAGATGTACCCAAAATTTCCAGTCAGGAAGCTCTATATCCAAATGAAAGCAAACGTTTGGTTTGCAAGTATAATTACACCATGTCTTCATCATGATACATGGCAAGAGTACCTTTCTACCTCTGCGTGGAAGCCAACAGAATCGGCACATCTGGACAAATTTTGGGCTATATTCCAGGAAAATGACTATCAAATTCTGCAGCCCTATGATTAAAATACTTGCATTCAAGTTTGTCAATGCCAATGCTTATGAGAGTTTTCCACAGTTTCTTTAGACATACAGTAGTGACTGATGGGTGGTCTTAATTCCTGCTTCTCCAAGTGAGATCAGTCTTCGACAGTGATAACATCTTTTTAGACATGGATATTAAACTGATCCGACTGCTGTGTGAGGATAAGCAGAGGATGCTAGAGGCGTTTATTGGATTTGAAAGTAGAACTTGGTCCAGTTTGGCGGAAGCCCTGAGAAGTTTTCCTCTTGCTCATTAAACGAATCAGGAGGGATATGCATTAAATCCCTCTCTAATCGTACTGGCTCCAGAGTGGAAGACGTTTTTCAGTTTTTATCTTCAATAACTCCCTCTAGTAGCATGGAAGTTGTAGGCCTTCAAATAAAATGATGTGGTGTGGTGATGTGACCCTCAATTACGTACCAACACTCTGTGTTGAAATATTAAAAGTTTTGGCTGGTTTCGTTGTCTAGGCGTTGGGATACGTAGTTGCCGCATTACAGGCCAAATACTGCTGAGTCTACAGTATACAAGATGAATATACACATGAATCGAATGGTGGAAGGTTCCTATGGCTCGGCAATTGCGAATTTTGAATGAATGTACCTTTATAAACGAAAGATTGCAATTAAATAAAATCTGCAGGTGCTATTCTTAGCGACTTTAATTGATAAGTACAATAGTAGACGTACCTCTCAGAATGCCATTTATTACTAAAAAAGACTTATTGGTGTCGATGGTCCAACAATTAAATAAAAGCTGGCCGGTGTGGCCGTGCGGTTCTAGACGCTTCAGTCTGGAACCGCGTGACCGCTACGGTCGCAGGTTCGAATCCTGCCTCGGGCGTGGATGTGTGTGATGTCCTTAGGTTAGTTAGGTTTAAGTAGTTTTAAGTTCTAGGGGACTGATGACCAGAGATGTTAAGTCCCATAGTGCTCAGAGCCATTTGAACCATTTTTTGAATTAAATAAAATATAAGTAGAATAACAGGGAAACAATAGATTCCCTCTTCACATAATTAGTTATGGGCAAAAACACAACTCGCGAGATATTCACTTCTAAACGCACACTACGTCTTCACTGCAGAAGCCACAGAAATCTCACAAGTGCACAAGTCGGCACTACGAAGTATTTCTGTCTCCCCGCAACCACAGGCAAACTGCTCCACACTCTCCAAGTCTTTCCCACGACTGTGTGCGTCCGTCGCGCCGCACTGTCCAGGACCCTCTGTGTCCTCTACTGTACTGCCATTTAATGAGCGCTGTGACTGGCTAGAACGCTCCCACCCTGTCTCCAAGCCAACGCACACACGCAAACATAATGAAACACATTTGAGGTACTGGATTTACATTTAAATAACTTTAAATTAAATAAATATTCCTACGGCTGGCTGGACCACAAACACGTTCTAACACACATTATTAAATACATAAAGAAATTAAATAAACATATATCAAAGGAATAGAACAGAAGTAAGCCAGTAGCCTAATTTCTCCGTGCTTTCTAAAACACAGTAAATGATTGACCACTTTCTTCATGAATAGTATATGTCGGATACAAACAAAGGCATAGATGAATGAATATATTTATAAGCATGCTGCTACCGTTTTTTAGTGTAACTGTGGAGTACTTATGGCCTGACACGATTAATAGTAATCGGCCACTTTGACCTCCAATAACTCATGTACTACTCAAGTAACTTGCCTGTAATTTATACCAATTTAGGTTTACACTAATAGCTGTCTAAAGACACGTCGGTCGACAAAATTGGTTGAACCGTTTAGATTTTGGAAATTCATTGCTAGATGTTACTTGTATAATTTATCGTCAGATACTAAACTTTAAACTAATACAGGTACTGAAAATCTGATTACACCATCAGAATCGTCATGCAAATAACGGTAATGTACATGTTTCTTTTTGAGGTATCATGATTCAACTGGCTTCTATTAATTTCTATGTGAACTGTGAAACGTCTGCCATTAAGGTTTCACAAAGTCCGCCATCTTTGACACTCCCGGCATGTCTCCTTCATCGACACAGCGTCACCGTGGAATTCCCAGCCACACGGCCGATGGACCACGTGGTCCGGCCGTTGTGTGGCGTCAGACGTTTGCTAACGAGCCACGGCTTGCCTAGCGGCCCATGCGGTGGCCACCAACTCTAAACTTAGAATATTTTAAGGGCACCACAACTCGCCCGTTACCTCACAAAGTTATTCCCTGATGTCTTAATAAATGGCCTCACATCCTGTCCCTTCTTCTTTCCAGCGTATTCCACATGTTTCTTTGCTCGCCAATTCCGCAGAGAACCTTCTGATTCCTTACCTTATCAGTCCACCTAAGTTTCAACATTCCTCTGTATCGCCACATCACAAATGCTGTTATTCTCTTCTGTTCCGATTACCCCACAGTACATGTTTCATTGTAATACAGTGGTGTGCTCCAAACGTACATTCTCAGAAATTTCTTCCTCAAATTAAAACATATCTTTGGTACTAGTAGACCTCTTTTGGCCAGGAATGCTCTTTTTTGCAAGTGTTAGTCTGCTTTTAATGTCGTCCATGCTCTGATAGTCATGGATTATTTTGCTGTCTGGGTAGCAGAATTCCGTAACTTCATCTACTACGTTATCATCGTTTATAATAAGTTTCTCGCTGCTCTCATTTCTGCTTCTTCTCATTACTTTCTCCTTTCATCCATTTACTCTCATCCATATTCTGTACTCATTACACTGTTCATACCAATCAACAGAGCCTGTAATTCTTCTTCACTTCAATGAGGATAGCGATGTAATCAGCGATTTTAACATTGATCAATACTACATCGGGATCCGACTATCTATCTACTCCTGGGTGCGCTTGTATCCAGTGTCTGACCTTGGACCATGATGTAATCTGATATCTTCCTCTCTCTCCCCGCGTTTCCCAAGAGTAGCTCCTGCTCTTCTGATTCTATTACTCGCTGAAATTTATTGTAGAGCTCAATTAGTCTTTCACGTCTCTCATTCCTAGTATCAAACCAATATTCTCCCAGAACTCTTTCTTCTACTCCTTTCCCTACGGCTGCATGACTATAGAGATTTTCATCGCCCTTTACGCACTAAATTACCCTTCAATATCTTCATATATTTTCTCTCTCTTCATCCTTAGCTTGCAACGTCGGCGTGTATAGCTTAACTATCGTTGTCCGTGTTGGTTTGCTGTCGATTCTGATGAGAACAGCCCTATCACTGAAATGTTCATAGAAACTCACTCCTTGCCCTACTTTTCTATTTATAATAAATCCGACTCCCGTTATATTATTCTGTGCTGCTGCTGATGTTATCCTATCCCCTTGTGGTCATGAATCCCTGTCTTCTTTCCATTTCATTTCACTGGCATCAACTGTATCTAGACTGAACCTTAACACTTCCCGTTTGAGATTTTCCAGCAACGGTACTGGGTTCAGACTTCTTACAGTCCACAACCTGACTCGTTATCCTTTCACTGGTTATTCAATCTTTTTCTCATTGTCATCTCCCCCTTGCCAGTCCCTTACAGAACATCTGAATGGGGGAATTGTTAGGTCTTTTGTAAACGAAGAGGTCATCATGGCACTTTTAGAGTCATAGGGTCCACACGCTTAGCCGAGTGGAGATGTGCATGCCTACCATGTAGCGGCCCCGAGTTCGATTCCCGGCTGGATTGGAGATTTTCTTCGTCCCTGGACTGGGTGTTGTGTTGTCCTCATCATCTTCTCATCATCACGGATGCGCAAGTCGCCCAATGTGGCATCGCCTGAAATAAGACTTGCACCCGACACCCCAGCTTCCCCGGACGTGGCCTCCCAGGCAACGTGTCCTATGGATACACGTTGTGTGTCTTTAATGCAGTGATTTTCATTGCCTTCTGCATCTTCATGCTGTTGATCACTGCTGATTCTTCCACCTTTT
Organism: Schistocerca serialis cubense; assembly: GCF_023864345.2. Taxonomy (NCBI): domain Eukaryota; kingdom Metazoa; phylum Arthropoda; class Insecta; order Orthoptera; family Acrididae; genus Schistocerca; species Schistocerca serialis. Next base: position 1,144,781,738 of record NC_064639.1, on the reverse strand, counting down.
ACGGACAGTTTCCTACTTTAAGGGCAAGAGTACCCCGAGCCTCAGCCCGCTCCACTCTGTTTGAGAAGGGCTTTTGCAGAATGAGGATGACCTACTATGTCGAAAGTATTTCGCCGCCATTTTTGATGATTTTTTATACAAAATTTAAGCTTTGGCGGGGTTAGAACCCGAGACGTAGAACGTTTTCATTACTAGTCAAAGACGCTATCCTCTTTTTTATTATTATTGTTAGATATGAACATTTTAATGCGTACATTCATCGATCAGCACTGAATGTAAACATAATTAAGATTTTAGATGAAATAGGTGCTAGATTCGCAAAGGAAATATTTTTGTACTGTTTCCAATAGCTAAATGTGCCAACTACACTTTAAGTTTACTTTATATGAAAATTTTCTTTATTTCTGAACACATAAATATGGGCTCAATGAAAATACAATTATTTTTGCACTGAGTCCAATAGTTTTATGTTCAAACAATATTTTCAACAAAGAATTTCTTATCTTGTAGTAAACTGTTCTATTTCCATCATTGAACCACAGGATAAATTAATATCTTGTATACAGATGGCAACATATGAATCTAATGAAATAGTCTCAGACCACGGGAATAGGTACTGAAATTAAGCGTCCAAAGGTATTTCGCTATGAATCATATTGTCCCCTTATTCTTCGCACAAACGAATATTGAGATGAATGGTCGCAGAATAAAAGTTCTACTACCTTCACTCAAAAGATAATAAACAACTTTAAAGCCAAAATCGCATAAATATTTCCCTATTTTCAACAACCGATTTCGACAGACTTCGCTGTCATCTCCAGGTCTTCAAAATTTTTATTTCCAAACGTGTTTGTTGTGAATTGGACCCTCACGCCTAGTTGTCATGTTAGTGGATAAAATGTAGCACAATGTACAAAAGTTTCGCAGAATTAAAACACAATAAAAAAGTACCTTGTACGCACGGAAATGTCCGTATTCAGGTATGTGCGCTCACTGATGATTGTTACATCATAAAAATCATAATATACAACAAAATGCGCAGTATCATATCTGTTTACGTTAGCTTGATATGTTCTCGTCACTGATGATTCATATAGAATATGCTGTCATCTGTGAGCGCTACATATACGGACGTGGCCATGTGCAAAAGGTGCGTTTCGATTTTAAATGTTTTACTTCTGACAAACTTTTATATAATGTGCTGCGTTTTTCCACTAACATCACAACCTGGCGTAAGGCCAACTTACAATGAATAGTTTATATAACAAAACTTCTGAAGACCTAAAGGTGACGGGAAAATCGGTCGAAATTTGTCGTCGAAAATAAAAAAAATATGCAGTATTGGCTTCAGAAAGATTTTACCAAATGAAACATATCGCTCTTACTCCTTTCTCAACAGGAGAAAATCCAATCAAATCGCAGCGATGTCAGCATACTTCGACACAGATTGTGCTAAACAACGTACTCTCCTTCCGTCTGCGGCTTGATCCAGTTCGCAACAAGGATTCGATATAACACTACTTTGTCAACTATTTTTCGAGGATCATATAAATGACAAATGAAAAAAATGCCTTGGAATAGCTAAGGCACAGGACCCCTTTCTCATCAGCAACAAACAGAAGCCAGAACTAAAGTACGAAAAAAAAACGGCACTCGCTGCGTTATTGTACGTCTGTTGAGCATGGGATCTACAACCCAACAGATTATAACTAATCTAAAGTTCTTCGTCTAACTATAAACGTTCCTCTATGAGAATGAATCATTGACATGCAGGACACCTTGAAAATGAAAGTGAAAACGTTGATAGAAAACATTTGTAAAACGCTGTTCGATTAGGCGAATTTCCTACGACGAAATAATCCTATCTTGTATGAAATTTATGTTATTCCCAATAATATTAGAAACAGAATGAATATACACTCAGTACCCTCGAAGACTGATAAAAGTGAATATTTAACAGAAAATTTACGAACCAACACAAGGACCAAGATAGAGACTAATGAAAGTCCTTTCGGCCCCCAAAAGTGTCCATTAAAGAGTGTGCTCGAAACACAAACATCCATTAGTGTCAAGGAGATGGAACCTACGGCAAAGGTAGCACGACACAGACAAGTCCAGGCAGTGAGTACGCCACCGGAAGACGACGAGTGGGTCGATGTTTATAATACTCTGTATAATAATGGAATCAAAAGCTTGGTTGTACACTCGAAAGTTCACCACTAATCAATGTAGCCTAGGAAACCTGAGATATCGCAGTCAGGAATAGACGGTAGTATCTTCGCCAGGCCAGAACGAGTGTCTGCCAGCGCGTTCAGTCGTCCCGCGTGTGCTGTCCGCAGGTCGCGGCTGATTAGCGTCCACCAGGCCCCTGCTAATTAGGCCGCCCACAGCACGCCCCACTCCCGATCAATCCCCCAAGCTCCTGCCGTCTGGCCTCTTCGGATTTTTCTGCTCCGCCTCCTCTTTTTTGCTCCTGTTTCCCCTTTCCCAGTCTTCCCACAAGTTGTAAAAACTTTGCTGCCTCACTGGCTGCCAAGCCAGCAACGTGAAACACTGTTCTTTCGTCTTCCGCAGTTGCATTGTTCGCCCTCTTTTCCTCACTGCTTTCCCTGCGCATAAACGGCCAAAATCAGACAGCGCCAGTAAAAACGTATATTCTCTTCAATGTATGTACTTTTGCTGAATTTTGTAATTAATAATTGTTAAATATATGGAAATAGGACACTAGTTTTAGACGAATTATGGTTATTTTCATTCGCAAAATATTCGAGCTCAGCTCCAGCCACAACTATTTGGACTAAAATATAAATCGATACATTTCCGCTCTAGAGGACCCCCGTTTTTTAGGGACCTAACAAAATGTCCCCAGAGAAAGCCGTTTTTGCTAGCAAAAAACTCTTTGCTACGACGACATCTTACTGTGTAATATTAATGTTCCGCCCATCTGGGGATCCTCCTACAAAAAGTTACAGGGAATAAATTACTGGCCTATTTTGTAAGAGTCGAATATGAATCATCAATATAATACTTTACATTCCTCTAATACAAATGTCCACTTTGAGAGCACACTTTTCCCGAGACGAAGACTGGTTGCAAAATAAATTAATAATGAAGATAGTACATATTTTGGTAATTTCTTTTTCCTTTGACAAAATTATTCTACCAAGCAGCGATAAAAGCTTTAAAACAGTAAATTTCTTGATGGTCACGTCTGCTCGCAGCGTTTACTGAAACAGAACAGTCAATAAACACAAAGGAATACAAAGTGAGCATTTTGCTTGCACAATAATAGAAATATATTCATTTATCGCTCTAAATTCTTGTAATACAACTGCTCTTCAGTTGCTCAATCGCGTCTGAAGATGCCAACTTGAGGCCGAAACTGGTAATGTGGATATAACATATTTTTAAGCGATCGTGACGCAATAAATTATCATACAAATCTGTTTCCTCTTCACGTGGTGATCTTCCATTATTATTTTTCTCACGTACACATATCACTATTTCTTCGTTTCGTTCTTATCTGACACTTTACTATCAAAATTCAATAACGGCACACTTCAGATGCTTTACGTATATTTCTTCTTCAGCTGATTTCTATTCTCCAACCAATCCTGTGTGTTGGACGTACACATTTAGATTCAAATGCTTCAAATGACTTGAGCACTATGCGACTCAGCTTCTGAGGTCATCAGTCGCCTAGAACTTAGAACTAATTAAACCTAACTAACCGAAGGACATCACACACATCCATGCCCGAAGCAGGATTCGAACCTGCGAACGTAGCGGTCGTTCGGTTCCAGACTGTAGCGCCTAGAACCGCACGGCCAATCCGGCCGGCAATACACCTTTAGAAACTTCTACGGTTCCGTATCAGTATTTGGTAGCAGCAGAACACTTACTGTAAAAAAAACTTTCTTCATAGCTGCCAATCTATCTTCAATATCACCAAGCTTCGGCCAACTTGTGCAGTTACGCAATCCCAAACAGAGTAGTTCTTTCACTATTTTGAATCAAAGCAAGTCGTTATTTTCTTTGTCTTCTTTTCACCGCTTTCGTCATTGCTTTGCCAACCTGAAGGCCAGTTAAGTGCTCAATATGGTATCAGTTCCTTTCAACAGGTCTTCGAAACCTCCCTTCTATCCAGGGAAAAGGAACATGTTGTCTAGCTTAACATTGGAGCAACTTCCACTTTTAATCCTGTTCCGAGGATTTTCTTTCCTTTCCATCAGTCTTTCAGTGACGTACGAGATGAAAAACAGGAGTGAGAGAATGCAGCTCTGTCTTACGCTCTTTTTGACGAATGTTCTTTGATCTTCCACTTTCACCAGAGTCACTTGAGTCTTGTAAATGTTGTTGATCAACCGTCTGCCTGTGCACTTAAGCCCACATATTTCCTGTCATACCTTATCTTAAAACATGCAGGTAGAAAAGTCCTTCGCTCTGTAAAGATCGTTTGCAACTGATGAAACTAATAAAAGCTGCGGATAACACCGAGAGTGTGCAAGTCTTTCGGAGAACATCTTTCCGCGCATGTTCCAGCAACTGAGGCTTTCTGCAACAGCATATCTGTACGTACAGACAGAAATACAGTCCCGTTTACGGCTACTTTTAGCATGGGAACCATCAATCACGCAGTAGTGAAAAGAACTGCTTGGTCAGATGAATCGTTCTCCTTGCAACAACATATGTGCAGTCATAACAGAAAACGCAGTCTAACAGTTCAATGCATGTATCACACGTCGTACTCTGTCTAATAGAGGCACTCTTATTTTGTGAGGAGTGTTTTAGTAGATAACCGTGCTGACCAGAGGTATCCCTCAAGGCCTATATTCTCCTGTGACATGCAGTGTGTCTCAGCATCTAGCTGGACTAGGAGAAAAGAAAGAGTACAGAAGGCTCTTACAGGAGTATGGAAGTATTTGCTATATTCAACAGCTACGTGATGGTGTTTTATATCTTTAGTGAAAGTAACCACATTTGAGAGTCACATGTTCAATATCTCATGTGCGCATGCATCATATGCCTCTGGCTGTTGCCATACAGTCCTCCATCACATCTTCGTAGTATCACTATAGATAACTACACCGCTCACATATAATTAATTGCTGTTTACCAATGCTTCACGTCTATTCAACTGGTAAGTTCAAACGGTAATTACAATAAACGATACCGACAGTTATCATATGAAATAATTAGTCACTATGTGTACAGTAACACATGTTTAAGTGGTGATACGTCACACAGTTCTCAAAGGATCAGATAAACATGTTTGAAGTGGAGCCTCCACATTAACCAACGCAGATGAGAATGTTTTTATACTCTTTTTCATATGTAACACAAGCCAACAGTAAAAGATTCAGGCACCTTTCTTTGTTGTTACATTTCACCTAAAGACCTTTTTTCTCGATATAAATATAACTCTTGCACCGATATCAAGTATTAGACGTATAAGTTAAACCTGAATCAGTTGTCTCCATTGCAAATAACAGGTATGGTAACAATCAAGAAGAACAACGGCTACATAGTATATTCTGGCAGTAGCTGGCACAGTTGTTACAAGTGTAAAAATTTATAGATAACATAAACACGCAAATCTGCTAAATTAAAAGGAGATTTCCCATGGATCATGCATGACAATCACCAGGGAAAAAATATAGCTACATACTGTTCGTAATAACCATTGGACTGAAAAGAAAGCTGTCTGTGAAAATGCTGTAGCATCGTTTTCAGCAAAACGATCATGAGAACAGAGGTTTATTTCGTACGCAATGCATCGCGCAGCATGTATTTATCGAGTCTGAAAATACATTGTTCTTCATAAACCGTTATTTACAGGCTGACGCAGCGCTGTCTTTACACTGGCAGATATCTGAATCGGATATCGATTCTATAAATTAGGTTGCAATAAATTTAAAGCGTACCTTTCCTATAGAGATATAATTCATACGAAGAGTTGCACGGTGAACGTAAACAAATGTTTCATACTTTCAAAATTCCGGAACCGTTGGTGAGTTGGAGATGAGTTATCTGCTGGAAATGAAAGCGATATATTTTGTTAATCTGTTTTCTATCTCTCTCCACTTCTGACATATGATCATCTACTAAAAATAATTAGCAAAAATAGTTGAAAGGTACTTCAGGTTCAGACGTAAGATTCGAAAAGACTTCAAAGTTCACTGTTTCGAAGTAATTACTCAGAAATAGTTTTTAAGAGAACGTTTAGCATGTTTTCTGGAAATAATTATCGGATTTCATTTTTTTTCACATTTTGATAAAGCGGAGACTATACTTGCCAAGAAAAGCTGTTTCAAACGAATACATTTTATAATATTTTTGAGTTGTGAGCTACTGAAATATGACGTTAGAGGTGGTTCAAAGGGATCCCCTATTCCCTTCTCAGCATTCAACGAGTAAATTCAAGTATAAATTTGAGAGGTATCGTTGATTCTCCACATGTTTCTGTGGATTCAGAGTTAACAACTAAGAAAAGGAATAAATTAACGCAAGTAAGTAGGATAGGTACCCAAAACCAACATATTTTCCGATCATTCTGTGTATTTTGATGTTCAGAACGCAGTTTATGATTGCAGTGACAATAAAAGAAATATTCAAGTTAATCACCGAAGCACTGAGTACAGAACCAAGGTTTTAATTTATCCATTTTGGTTGGAGAACATCGCAGCTGTTTTCCTAAATTACATTGGAAAATACTGCAACCAGCCACAAATTTCCTTGAAACGATTTTATTGTACCATTATTAATTTCGGCCTGAGCCCACCGTGAGATAGTAGGGCAGACGTCTTGTAAGATTGACATTTGTGTCTTCCTGAGAAGCCTTCCTCTACATATTATAAGACTGAGGTTTGGTTTTCTTTTGCAGTCCATACTAATCCATGAATTCAACTAAAAAAATATGGCGGACATATTGCTTACTGCTTACTGCTTTTCAACTAAAATACTTCGATGTTAGACAAATGAAATATTGTGAATATAAGTGTATGGAGCGGCACAGAAAGAAGGGAAAGAAGAGTAAAAAGAGTCAGGAGGGACAAAAAAAATGTACAGCAGAGGGCCATGAATACGGCATGTTTTACGATGAGTGTTTAAATCGAAAGTGAATTTAGTATAATTTTCTCTAAATGCTCATTTCCACGATTTTTGATCGTGTCAGGCATTTTTCCCGGCGACAGAATCTAATGAAATTCTGAGACTACATTTTTGTTGTCGCAGCTATCGTCCAACGACACAGGTTTTTAATGTTTTACAGCAGTAAAGAAACAAAATATTTAATGTTGAAAACTATAATTCATAAAATTAAGAGGACTTGAAGATAATTTCGATCTACAAGATAGTGTCCTACGTATATTTTTCAGTGAATCGTTGCTTTCAGTGTTCTACTGATAACAATTGAAGTATAACAGCAGAACTGGTAATATACAGAGGACACAATTTGGTAACAATGAATATTTTTAACTAATTTACTATTGTTAATCCGATTTCTACATGTGTACAGTTTTATCACATTTGTGTAAAATGGTAAGGAAGTTATGAGAGAGAAACTTTTAAATATTTTGGAACAATTATGATAAACCTTGATTAAAGCCCCTCAAATTTGGTGCTGTGGTCCACGTGAGTTAACTGCGCTCATGAAACTTCCTGGCACATTAGAACTGTGTGGCGGGACGTGATCTGAAATTGCGATATTTGCCTTTCGTGGGCAAGTGTTCTACTATTTGAGCCAGCCAAGCATGATTCACGAGCCGTCCTCACAGATTTACTTCTGCCAGTACCTACACCACTACATTTCCTACGTCTGTAAGCCAGTGCGGTGCAAAAATTGTAGAAGTATCAAAATCAGAGGAATCGATAAAGCAGACTAGTAAGCGAGCAGCAGTATGACTGGACCAGCGATGTAGAGGAACTATATTAGTGCCACATATCACTATGAACTAAGTAGGTCACTAAACGAGGGCCATCAAATTGTTTTGATTTTTATGTTAGAGTATACAACCTTCCTAATATAATTTCAATGAGAAAGAAACGTTAATTTTTGAGAAAGTATTGCTCTACAACATCAATGATATCAGTCAGCTTCAATCCGGAACCGCGCTGCTGCTACAGTCGCAGGTTGGAATTCTGCCTCGGGCGTAGATGTGTGTGATGTCCTTAGGTTAGTTAGGTGTAAGTAGTTCTAAGTCTATGGGGACTCATGGCGTCAGATGTTAAGTCCCGTAGTACTTAGAGCCATATGAATCATTTTTCTTCCTTTTTTTATATCAGTCAACAACAGATCAGTTCGTTGATCGTCCATATCCTCTTGCACTTGATGGTGCCAATATAACTATGGCTAAACGCAATGGAGTAGCTGTAGGCATCAATAAAAGAATCGAGAGAGGTCGTACGGTTTGCAGTGGTTCCTGTGTGGTCAAGGAATGGCTTCACATTAACACGGCTGTTTTGGAGAGTCTCAACAGAGAAACTCGATGAAAGTAAAGCGCTAACTTTCCAATCAGACAATGGAAAAATGGCCGTTATTTTAAGGGAAGATCACCATGTGAAGAAAGTGAAAACCTTCTCTGCAGATAATGGAATTGTTAAGAATACTACAGATCCTACGAATAGATATTTGGCTAGCTTTAAAAAAAAAAAAACCATGGTATAACCAGTATCTTTCTAAATCCCTTCAAGAGGAAAAATATTGTTCTATGAATCCGATAGCACCAAAACTCTGGGCTTTGATTAAGCTTCATGAAGTCGATTTACCAACTCGTCAAATTGCTAACGCCCATAGAGAGTTGATTACAATACTGAACAGTACCTTGACCAGCATTACCGCCACCCGATTACCTTAACATTCGTAACAGGGGACAATCAGTTCAAAAACATAGAAGAAGCAATAATAGAAATGATGAAAGGTTAAAATCTGATATTAAGATTCAACGTGCGAAGATACCAATGATAATATTCTCTGATGACATTGCTATCCACAGTGAAAGTAAACAAGATTTATAGGATCTGGTGAGTGGAATGAGCAGGCCAATGCGTACAGAAGATGGACCAAAGAAAGACGAAAATAATGAGAAGTAGCAGAAATGGAAACAGTGAGAAATTTAATAACGGAATTGAGGATCATGAAATAGATGAAGTTAAGGAGTTCTGCTACCTAGGCAGCAAAAAAACCGTGATGGGTGGAGCAAGGAGAACATAAAAAGCAGATTATATGTGGCAAAAAGAGCATTCCTAGCCAATAGAAGTCTGCTAGTATCTAACATAGGCCGTAATTCAAGGGAGACGTTTCTGGCAGTATACGTTTGGAGCATAGCAAGAGTTTCTTTTGGGTTCGCACAACGTATGGGAATTACTGACGAAAATAAATGTCAACTGACACTATTATTTTTTAAAGAAGTTTTTGTGTTGTTGCTCCTCATATTTCTTGTCCTGTTCATCATTCAAGCGTGCCCCCAGAAGACCATCAACATTATCAGCGTATCTGCGAGCCTTCTCTGAAGTAGCTGTTTTCTTGCCGTCAATAAGCGACAGCATGTTGGCGCGTCCTCTGTTCAGCGATTCCGCATAGACCGGAGAAGTAAGTGTGGTATTTGTTATCTTTTTCTTCAGGTTTTACTTCTCCGTTAATTGCTATTTATTCGACGCATTTTGTTCAAGTTACTTGGAATATCCCTCCATTTCGCTGGACCATTCCTTGGTTTTCTCGAGGTAACCGAAAATTAGGTCTTAGTAGTGTTTCATGTATTTTCACCTTACCCTTGTATCACTATAGTATAATTTGTCTAGGCCCCATCAATCGAATTGGATTGAAATCCATGTAGCCGGCTGTTTTTCTCAATGACATACCTCCTATTAACGGTGTTTCATTTTGATGGCCAACACAAGTTGAACGCATAGTTCCGATCTTTTTAGCTTTAATATGTTATTTATGTGAATAGAAACATTTTCGTATTGTCAAGTAAGTTTTTTAATTCTTTTTGTTTCAAAAGTCTTAAAATAGTTTTAGGAAATCGTTATGTCAGTTAATGTCTCGCGCCTTCTTTTCCTTCTTTGTTTACTGTTATGGTGATGGTCACGTGAAAATGTAGCTCATAGTGTCATGACACCGGTATTGATTTAAAAATAAAGGACTAAATACATCTGAAGCGGTTTAAGAATACCCAGGGTCAGTTAATAATGATCAACAGCGCGATAATGGAGAAATGAATAAAAACTAGTGCACATGTTTTTGCGTCATCACTCAGCTGACTGGTATGATGCGGCCCGTTGCAACTTTTCGCATGTGTCATCCTCTTCATCCCGGGGTAGCAATTACAATCAGCGTTCTCAATTATTTCCCCTTTAGATATTTCGTTCTAGAACTGTCCCAAATGCAATGGACGTTATTCCCTGGTATGTTGACAGATGTCTTATCATCCTGTCCCTTATTCTTGTCACTGTTTTCCACATATTTCTATCCTCGCCGATTCTGCAAAGTACCTACTCATTTCCTATCAGTCCACCTAATTTTCAACCTCCTTTTGTAGCAGTTTGTTGGAACTCGCTAAGCGCGTTTTCATTAAGAAACAATGGGAGAATGTAGTCGGGTAACTTGAGCGCCAGTATAAGCAACAGCTATTTTGTCACGCATCTCGATATATATGTTGTCATATCTCGTGAACCGTGGGTTGTACAATGATATACTTTTGGAGTTACATTTATTGTTGTATGTGGATACTGTCTGAAAAATGTGTTGCCGATGGAGTTAGTAGCAAATAAGTAATAAAAATGGTTCAAATGGCTCTGAGCACTATGGGACTCAACTGCTGAGGTCATTAGTCCCCTAGAACTTAGAACTAGTTAAACCTAACTAACCTAAGGACATCACAAACATCCATGCCCGAGGCAGGATTCGAACCTGCGACCGTAGCGGTCTTGCGGTTCCAGACTGCAGCGCCTTTAACCGCACGGCCACTTCGGCCGGCAAATAAGTAATAAATTAAAAGTCATTCCTCCTGTTGAAGTGTGACGAAGAAAGTTTGGATTAAGTTAGAAAACATCTTTCCTTTCATCGTATTGTGGGCAGCGAGGTACAGTTTCTAAGGCCTTGGAATTATGTGTAAAGTCGCTAAGTTCTCTCGCTCCCAAATAGTGAATGAATGAATATAATCCGGGTATTTGCCTGCCATTAGTTATGCCACCTCAAAACATATAGTTTGTAAGTGTAATACTTCTATTGTGTTAAACTTTTAACAGAAGATTATACCTATTAATGAGAATATTAGAACAGTATTTTAAATTTTGAAACTGGACTGTTAATTATGCAAAATACTGAAAAGCTGCTATTTCTTATGGTTGGAAGCTGAAGCCGTTACATGGGCAACCTGCAAATGGTATGTGATTCTAGGATAGCTGTTTAGTGATAGACGAGGTGTTTCGCACCATTCGTTGAAAGTAAGACAAGGGGCATAGAACATCAAAACAAATATGTTTCGAAAAGAAAATATGGTCTCAGAAGTCAATTTGTATTGGTAGGAAACATATTGTTTGTAGTGCTGACGTAAGCTGTTTTGTTGGTTTCGCTGACTGGGAACGTGTACTGACACTGGAATATTCATAATTCTCGCGTATGGGCACATATGAATGCAAGAGATATTCGACCTCGTGCTCGCCAACAGATATTCGATGTGAATGTGTGAGCCAAAATTCTCGGTGATAGGTTGACTGGACCATACATTCCTCCAACCCACCTCATCTGGCGGAGACATCGCATCTTCATGGAACATGTGTTAACAGAACTGCTGGGAGATTTACCTCTGAAAGTAAGACAAACGATTTATTTCCAGCACGATGGAGTGACAACCCCTTCCAGAATTTGGCTGTGGGGAATCATCTGAGAGTCACCTCCTGGAATTGATGGATCGACGATCGACTGAGATGGCTCTCTAGCCTGGATATCCAGTTCACTTGACCTCACACGTTTGAATTTCTTCCGCTGGAGGCATATGAATAACTGGCGTATGAAACTGTTCTGGAAACATAAGAAAACGAGGTCGCTTTTTAATTCCCGCCGCTATTGTTACCATTGCAGATATGCGAGGAATTTTCGAACGGACACGAAAAATTGAGCCGACAATGAACTGCGTGTATACAGGCCAATGGCCGCACATTCGACCAGTTCCTGTGAATGTCACTGCTGTAATTAGTATGCTAAACTACCTTATGTGTAAATCGTCCCTACCATTAGAAATTTCCGTCATGGATAGTATGTACCGCAAATGAACGTATTGTTTTGATGTTTTCTATCCCCCGTTATTACAAACAATCCTGTTGGAAGAACATCAGCAACTGAGCATTACAGCAGAGGTTGAAAATACCGCTGCAGCTGTAAATTTCTTTATTTTCACACGGCCATTTTCGGACTGTTATGAGCCCATCTTCAGATGTCGTACCTGTGTGCCAGGCACGGTGTGCTGCCTATGAGCGCAGATACACAAGGAGCTGCCATCTCTGAAGTTTCCGATGTCCTCCTTCAATCTACCCGATGTGGATCGCAGACTATACAGCAGTACGCCTGAAGAGAGTTTCTCTCGATGGCTTTTCCTCAGTTACTACGAACTGTGACCTTTCTGACACGAAACCATGAGTCAAGTCGCACACTGAGACGATTCTCCGTAGCCACGCAATTTGATGGCCAGTCGCCTGTGAAGAATGGTGTCAAAAGCCTTCTGGAGATCTGAAAATATGGAATCAATTTGAGATCCACTGTCGACAGCACTCATTGCTTCTTATTCAGGTGTAGATGCCGACATCACAAGCTGAAGATTACGAACCAGAGACGTATATGAGGCGACTGAACTTGGCAATCTAATAATCGTGGGAGATTGGAAAGCGGTAGTAGGGGAAGGAATACAAGACAGAATTGAGCCGTACGGACTCGGCCTTCAATCAGTTTCGCTCCTAGTTGACGATCTTTGTCTGGATAATTTTGGAGGTACGCCGATGGCGTCATCGGTGGGGGCAAGAGCCGAAGCAAGAGGGTTTTGGGCAGTGAATGTGTGATGTGCGGAGCGAGTCGCCTGGGAGCGCGAGGGGTTTGGACTTCTGCATGGTACACGAAACAATGCATCGGCTCCTGTGACGGCGCCGGAGTGGTTTCAACGGTCATCGCTGCCCTGCGAAGCAGTTTCCGGGGATTGTGAAAGATATTTTAGGAAGCACATCAGTAACTTTGAGGTCATTTGGCTGTTGGACCTTAGCGAAGGCGCTCCGGTCTCTTGTAGGCTTAAGGTGTGGATGGACGGTGGCCATCCTGTCCAAGTTAAGTAACTTCCGTGTATGTCCTTACCTCTCGCTCTTCCTTTCCCCCTCGTCCCCTCCACCCACTTATAATTAATAGCAAATGGTTCAAATGGCTCTGAGCACTATGGGACTCAACTGCTGTGGTCATTAGTCCCCTAGAACTTAGAACTAGTTAAACCTAACTAACCTAAGGACATCACAAACATCCACGCCCGAGGCAGGATTCGAACCTGCGACCGTAGCGGTCTTTCGGTTCCAGACTGCAGCGCCTTTAACCGCACGGCCACTTCGGCCGGCAATTAATAGCAGCTTCTTAAAAGTCATTTGCTTAAAATCTGATCAGTGAATTTTGGCTAACTCCAGGTACTTATTCAGTGACTGTTAATTTTCTTTTATTCATAATTTTTCCGTCTTCTGAATGATAGTGGGTTCGTAATTAATAAGAGCTGATTAAAAATCATTTGCTTAATATCTTATCAGGTAATTTTGGTTAACTGTAGGTAACTATTCAGTGACTGTTAAATGTTTTTAAAATTCTGTATCTTTGCTGTCTACTGAGCGGCAGTGGGTTCATAATTAATGACAGCCGTTTAAAGGTCATTTAGTTAAAAAGAATTGCTCAGTGAACTTTACTACTTGAGCTATTTGTTTTTTAAAATTCTGTATTTTTGGTGTACAGTCAACAGCTGGTGGCCCTCAATTAGCGGCAGCTCTTTGAAGCTCGTTTTTCTAAAGTCTTCTCAGTCAGTTTTACCATTGATTGTTTTTAAAAGTCGTTTGACATTGATAACGGCAAGTTCAGTATCAAAGATGATGAAGTCTAAATCATGTATGTGGGCAGCACGGTCCTTCCATGAGGGTGATCCAATCCCAAATCTTCCCACGCCAATTCCTCGATATCAAGAATCAAGGGAGAATATGGGCCTATTTGTAGGAATATGAAAGGAGAAAGACTGCAGTAGCTTTCACCTAGTAACAGTGAAACGTGGATACTTAGGGAAAGGCAGGATTGGGTGTGGACGGGGCCTTACTCAGTCATCGTTGGTTGATCAGTAAATACGTACACTTTATTTAAGGAAGTAAGTTTTTAAAAACAACCATTTAAAAAAAAAATTGACTGTAACACAAGCTACACTGACGGCTGAAGGCCTTATTAAGAAGAATCCAAATTACTTGTCGGCTGAAGGCCACAAGCAATAGGAATAATTTAAAAAAATATATTATTTTTAAACAATTGACACAATCAGACCAAATAAAGAAGGGAGTGATCCACAGACAGTGCTCCAAGGATCGGCCGGAGAAAGTCCCTCAAACGTAAGAAAGGTGACACAGGCAGCCCAGTGTCTTCCTCACTTAACACGATGGCAACTCCAACCAGTCACAGTTAAACGCAAGACCAACAGTCTCGCAAAATCTGCCTAACGTTCGATGCCGAAAACACGACAGAATAACCCATGCCAGGAGGACGAGCGGACTACACTCCTGACATCGCAAAACATTATACAAGAGAACATGTACAAACGCAAGAACAATCGGAGGTAACCACAACAAGTTGCTTCCACGGATTCAGTACGGAGACAGCGGTAAAATGACTGCTCATTCACACTAGATACACACGGATCCGCGAAAACAATTGCACAAACAGCTCAAACAATACTAAAACCAGTCGCTGTGAAGCAACAATGACGAATTACAAGTCGACACAAACACAGAGAACCCAGAAGACGCCGGAAGACCAAATACACGTCGTCCGTTGAGACGACTGACCGAACGACCGAACAACGGCCGCTCTCGATCAAGGCAAACGTCCCAGCCTGAATCGCCAACTAACAGCTTGTTACCGTGAGGTCACTTCGGCGGACGGACACACGCACAATGGTGGCGGTTTCACTACTCGGATTTAACGAACCACTCAACTTAAACTAGCTGAATGTGGTCCTTGGCGTGGTCGTGCACCCTCGCGACCACATTCTTCCATCGGGTAGTGCATGTATTGACAGCAGTCCCGGCGAGTCCTGGGGCAGTGCGGACCTCACTGGTCCTCCGTCCCAGCCGAACCCGACACACGACGACCCGGACATACTAGAGGTCGGTCCATAGATAGTACCACAGTACTCGCTATCGATGAACGCCGCTGCTGCCACTCACGGACAGAAAAAGCGAGCAAACTTAGTGGCACCAGTGAACTTGTAACGTTGTTACTTTATTTTGTGGTGTAAGCGGTGGTGATTGACAATAAAAGCGGGTTAAAAGCTGTGAGCTGTCTGGGGAAGTTAACCTTGCATTACTGAGCAACTGTTTCACAAAGTATCCAGTCTAGCTTACCAAATTCCCAACCAGACTAACATTAATTATAATCTTTTAATAGTCATACGACAACCGGTGATATATATATATATATATATATATATATATATATATATATATATATATATATATAAGAGAGAATTTAAATAAAAAGAAATAAATCAGTTTACATTTGGAAATTTATTTTAACATTGATCATTGAAATTTCAGCATATTAAACTTGATTCCTAACTAAACTGGTGCCTTATTTAGGATTGTGAAAATGTGAGATTGTAATCTTACGGAACACATCAAATATGGAGCCAAGATTGGGAGACTGCATACAACACTGCATTCATAAAGTAACACACGAAGGACGTTGAAACATATGCAACAGAAAATTAACCACTACCAACCGATTCAATTTTCACCCAAAGAAGTTACGTTCGTAGCACAATCCTGTCCGTCATGTAATTACCACACACTGGTATACTAAATTCATATTAACTCTTTGTGAAATCTTCCCAAAAAGAATAGCTGAGGGCTACTTTGATGATTACACCACGTGGTCAACTTGGTTTACACAAAGAGTGTAACTCCACAACAATTTTGATAATTAAAATAAATTAGATCGAAAAGCAATTTACAAAAGAAAAACCTCGAACTGGTTACTATCGTCTTACTATTAACCTGATGGGTCAAACAATTGTATAAGCACGTGGTACTGGTTTCACAAAGTACACCCCACGTGGGTTGAACATAAAGAAAAGTTGCTATATTGAAAATTATTGTCAAGACGAGACGTTATAATCTCACGCACATTCGCATTGAAGATTGATGAACTTAGTTAGAGTTACTGATCAACACGTGGTTCCACTTTACTCACAAAGTAGTGACAAAGCAACTACCGGAATATATTCTGAACTTCACACGAGAATTACACTGCGCTGCAATTTAAGATAACATTAGATATTTTAGAGCTAAACCTGAAATAAAGGTGATTAAATTTTCAGTTAGGCTGAACTTAAGAAATCCATTGTCCTACGGACTTAGCAGAGACGCGCTTAGCCGGAGATCTTACCACTTCAGACGCTCGCCACGGACAAACTGACTGGTCCCTTCCTGAGGGGTGGCTCACAAATACAAACGGAAGTGGCCAGAGGGGCAGCTTCCTATACCAACATGACAACGGACGGACAGGACCATATTAAGAATGGAAACCTCTCTGCTTTTAGAAAGCGTAGCTACCTGTTCCGACGTTGGTCCTACTGTTCTCTAGCAGACAGGCTTGTCTGCTACCCTCAAGCATGCAACTAGAAACACATTTGCTCATTCATCCTCTCACACAGAAGGGAAGGGGGATGACAGTATCTTATCATATACAGTATATAAAAGAAAGCGGATGTAGGTTCCGTATGAGACTGGGTGACACGAATTACATATAAACTGTGTTTTAAAGTGTAGTAGTGTGGCAGATCGTTCTTGTTTATGTGTAAAAGTAACACGTTTCACTGCTCAGTCTCCTCCCAGATAGTCAGAAACACCACAGTAAATTTAGAAGCGGAATTTATGCCATAAATGACAACATATTTAAAAAATTAACATGAAAGGAATCCAACAGAGACCTTTCAAACTCACTAAGAAAACGAGAGGCCACAATCCGAATACACGACGCCAACCTGTCAACGGCACAAACGCGAACCGGAGCAGGGCTCAAATAGCATTACAGTGTTCAAAACTTACAAGAAGAAGAGGTGTACTGGAAAAAAGCCCTGTGTAACAGGAAGATCCCGCTTGGATTACATCGTGGTCAGTTTCTGAAACCAGATATTTGAGTACAAGGTGTAGAGGGGAGCACGCAAAGGACTCGGATCACAATTTAGTAATGATGAAAAACAGACTGACGATTAAGAAAATCGTGTGGGAGAATCAGTGTGCCAAGAGGTCGGAGACTGAACTACTGGAGATTGATGAGGTGCGTTTGGACCTCTCTAAGCATGTAGATACTGCGATAATAAATAACACAGTGGCGACTTCAGTTGAACAGGAATGGACGCGTCTATGGGGGAAGTAAACAAAGAAGTCGGAGAGACAAAAATGGGAAACTATGCAGACATGAAGCTAGTTAGAAACCTTGCGTAATTGAGGAACTACTTCAGTTAATCGAGGAAAGAAAGAATTAAGAGAGAGTTCAGTGAAAGACAGGAATGCAACAGTGTAATTATAATCGTAATATAAACAGTGTCGTAGCCGACCGGAGTGATCGAGCGGTTAAAGGCGCTACAGTCTGGAACCGCACGACCGCTACGGTCGTAGGTTCGAATCCTGCCTCGGGCATGGATGTGTGTGATGTCCTTAGGTTAGTTAGTTTTGAGTAGTTCTAAGTTCTAGGGGACTTATGACCACAGCAGTTGAGTCCCGTAGTGCTCAGAGCCATTTTAAACAGTGTCGTACCAAGAGATACAACTCATTCAAATAAGACAACCTTCACAATTTTTAAAATGGAACGATAATATGAAAATATTATTCTAGTATTAATAAATTGCAATAAAAAGATTTACAGTTTTCATCCTGTGTCTGCCAGAAGCTGGCTCATCAGAACTAAAAACCTTACACCCTTTTTCGTTTTAAATTGAACGGTTCTTTATCAGTTGAAATTACACATAGTTTAACCAGTTAATGTTCTATCAGTTAACAAGTATCACTGGCTCAGCTAAGACATCACACAGTATTTGTCAGTTCAGCAGTCCCCTTCCTTGTCCATACACTCAAACAGGACCATAGACTGTCACGAGGATTCTTAGACGGCTGTCGTCGTAACCTCCCTGCATTCCATACACAGCGGCATGTACGTTAATACGGCTTGCACCAACCTTTGCAAGACGTATACGGACACCGCACGAGGCGAGCGATCAAATCTTCACTATAGTGACCACGCCACGGATGTGACTTCCGGCACCACAAACACTGGTATCTGGCACCTGACCCGTCTTACCGTCAAGAAGCAAGTCCCACACTCGATCTGACACTGCCTGATCCGGCTGAGACAACACTAACACCGCACTCGAACTAGTCAAAGATTTCCGAAACAAATCATTGTGTCATCATTAGCACACTGGAGACTCAAGCTATCCAAATAACTCCCAAAAGAGATACAAGCGCCGTAAGTGCACACATTATTGACTACAAGAGTTGCACTATACCTTTTGAATCCACACTGAAAACTATTAAGTAGTTCGTGCGATCCGGGTCATGTGCAGGTTTACCATCCGTTCTATGATGTTTTCTAGGCAGCTACTGATGGCACCCTGTGATAACTGTTGGACAAGGTGCCGTTATTCTATGATTTCCATGCCACAAGTCCAGAAAATCTTCAGGAGCTAAATTTTGTTAAAAAGGAAGACTTTTCTGTACTTCCTGACGCTATAACTTTCTTCACCCTTCGCCCAACTGTACTAAAAAAAAATGGCTCAAATGGCTCTGAGCACTATGGGACGTAACATCTGACGTCATCAGTCGCCTAGAACTTAGAACTACTTAAACCTAACTAACCTAAGGACATCACACACATCCATGCCCGAGGCAGGATTCGAACCTGCGACCGAAGCAGTCGCACGGTTCCGGACTGAAGCGCCTAGAACTGCTCGGACACAGCAGCCGGCAGCAGGTATATAAATCAGCAGTAGTAAATGGTGCACTAGGACCGGAAGAATCACCAGATTACTGTATTTTGGTGATTAATTGTCGGCTCTCTCCCATATGGTATAAAGTCATTAATCTGATTATAACGACTAATGGCAAACTGCAATTAATCCACTTTATCCAACAGACAGAGCCTTCGTACGGCTCCTACAATGAACAAGACACTCTTAAGCATAGGATACTGACGACTACTAAGTTTCTGACGAGCAAAGGAGTCCTCATTCTCATGAAATCAGGCAAACAGTTTACATTTGACAACAGTCACTGGATCGGTCTTCAGAATAAGGTCTAACAGCACAGGCAGAGTAGGGCATGCAGCGCACTATATTCGTCTTGCGACATACTGGTAAATGAAAGTCTGTAATATTCTTATGGGACACGAGAAAAACAAGAAACCCAGAATACAAAGAAACGTTCATAGCGTTAGACACAATGCTTAAAAATTACGGTAATTAACTTAGCAGTCAACAACAATGGAGGGACGAGCTTGCTCAACAGTATCCACAACGAAGATTTTTTTATAAGCATGGATATGTAACAACATAGCGCGCCAAGGCAAAAGAAAAAATTGTGCCACCCTAAAGATCGAAGTTTCTTTTTTATGGAGTCACGGTATCTGTAACTTCTCACTGAATGACCATAGATAAATATCAAGAATTGACATGGAATTGACGAACATACTGCCGAAGACTTAAACTAAAATATATGGTTGGTAGTAAAGTGTGATTCAGGCGCATATCTCCATTCTCATCTTCTGTTCGGAAAGAAAAGATCTGTGTTTGTATTGTAATATAGAAGTACTTTCATTTCCATGTATTCATGAAAACAAAATTAAAATTGTAAAACAACCAAATAAATCAAGTCCACCTCCGTAGTAGAGTGCTCAACACGACAGATCCTCATGCGTCGGACCCGGATTCGATTCCCGGTTCTGTTAGGGATTTTTCCTTGGTGGGGAGCGCTCAGCCTCATGATGCCAACTAAGGAGCTACTTGACTGAGAGGTAGCGGCTACAAGCTGGGAAGGTCCACAACGGCCTCGAGTGCAGCGAGCTGATCCCATGCCTCTCCATACCGCATCCGTTGACGAATGAGTATGGATGACACGGTGGTCGGTTGACTACCGCGTTGCCTTCAGGTGCTGATCGCGTGGGTTTCCTTTTTTCCCAAGTAATCAAAATACATGTTGTTGTTATGGTCTTCAGTCCTGAGACTGGTTTGATGCAGCGCTCCATGCTACTCTATCCTGTGCAAGCTTCTTCGTCTCCCAGTACCTACTGCTGCCTACATCCTTCTGAATCTGCTTAGTGTATTCATCTCTTGGTCTCCCTCTACGATTTTTACCCTCCACGCTGCCCTCCATTACTAAATTGGAGATCCCTTGATGCCTCAAAACATGTCCTACCAACCGATCCCTCCTTCTGGTCAAGTTGTGTCACAAACTCCTCTTCTCCCCAATTCTATTCAATACCTCCTCATTAGTTATGTGACCTACCCATCTAATCTTCAACATTCTTCTGTAGCACCACATTTCGAAAGCTTCTATTCTCTTCTTGTCTAATCTACTTATCGTCCATGTTTCACTTCCGTACATGGCTACACTCTATACAAATACTTTCAGACACGACTTCCTGACACTTAAATCTATACTCGATGTTAACAAATTTCTCTTCTTCAGGAACGCTTTCCTTGCCATTGCCAGTCTACATTTTATATCCTCTCTACTTCGACCATCATCAGTTATTTTGATCCCTAAATAGCAAAACTCCTTTGCTACTTTAAGTGTCTCATTTCCTAATCTAATTCCCTCAGCATCACCTGACTTAATTCGACTACGTTCCATTACCCTTGTTTTGCTTTTGTTGATGTTCATCTTATACCCTCCTTTCAAGACACTGTCCATTCCGTTCAGCTGCTCTTCCAAGTCCTTTGCTGTCTCTGACAGAATTACAATGTCATTGGCGAACCTCAAAGTTTTTATTTCTTCTCCATGGATTTTAATACCTACATAATACAAATAAATGTACAAATTGATAAGTATAGGATCCAAATTAAGGAACATAACAGGAAATTTAAAAAAATCATCCTAATACTTAACTCAAAACTAGATTATAAACAGTATTCTCACTTTCATCTCCAGGACCCAAGAAGATCAAATTCTCGGAAAGGCCACCCTTAAGCAAACGAAATGCAGAAGTTAGTCAGAAAAACATAGCGATGACAAATGCACACTGCAGTATTTAATAGGCTGACGCTGTGACTTGCTAATCCTAATCGGAAACCCAAGTCTCTTGACGATCAAAAGCAGATCTGTCGGAATTAGTGGAATGTTAAACTGTTTGACTCCCTCCCTGTGCTTTACGTCGATAGCTTCAGACGTGTTGACCAACGTCTTCCTACGACGCAGCCTCATGCTGTTCCAAACATTTGCCAGATTGATGCTCCGTATGTAAACAATTGTTTATCAGACTTTAAGTAAAAGGCAGAGCAGAAGTAATATCAATTGAGAATTCTATTAGGAACAGGCATCTACCAAGATATCGATAGAACTGTATTTAATGACTGCACCTGGTAACATGATAAGTATTTGATTGTTTGTTTTAGAGGTGGCGTCTTTTTAGCGCAAAAATACCCGTCTCACCTCCAATTAACCTTGCCTCTTCCATGTCACCGTCCTCTCTTCCACCTGTTTCATCACACCCTGGCCCTATTTTACTTCCTCTTCCTCCTGCCCACTAAACCTCTCTGTTTTCCACATGTCTCCTATACCTTCCTCCTCCCACTGTCCCTCTCCTCCTACCCCTTCCCCTTTAGACCTACGTTTTCCCTCTCTCTCTCTCTCTCTCTCTCTCTCTCTCTGTCCAACACCTCCTCTCACCTCGTTCTGTCCATTTCCTCCTTTTGTCTCTCTGTTCACCTTATGCTTCTATCTGTTTTCACCTCCAGCCACTCACTAGCAGAGCTTCATTCCAGACAGTGTTATATGGTTCCAGGTTGTATGGTTGCATCCGTGGTCTATGGGTGGCGGCCTTGACTCGTAATCAAAAACGTCTCGGCTCCCGGGTTCGAATCTTCCCACAGCTTAAATTGTGAACATAAGTCATCGACAGTGGTGGCCGAAGACTTGCAATACAAGAAGGCACCCCCGTTCTGCCAACAGCCTTGTCAAAGACGGCAGAGGAGCGGACAGAGGTTCAGGGTACTCCCTTGCCATAGGGGATTGAAACTGCCCCTAAATGGCGGAATAATCATCAATGATCAATAGTACGACAGTCTAAAGGGAATGGAAACCTCTGCATTAAAGACACATTACGTGCGTCCACAAGACATGTGGCCTGCAATTGAAAAAAAAAAAAATATCGTGATATTATCTACCTTGGCAAAACAGTCCTGACTATTCCTGGATTTAGATCTCCGGGAAAGGACTGCAAGGGGGAGGTGACCATGAGAAGAAGACTGAATAACGAATGAAACGGTAACGTTCTTGAGCAGAGGCGAGGAATGTCAGAACTTTGAGTGTAGTAGAAAATCTGAAAAGGGATGTACCATGGCTCGTCTAGATTGAGTGGGGGGTCAATTAAGTGAAATGGAAGACAAATATTTCTGGTCACACGAGTGTAGGGTAATACCAACAGCAGCGGGAAGTGGTATAACGTGAGTAGTATTCGTTATGAACAGGTGGGAAGGGTAGAGAGGGAGTTACTGTGAACACTTCAGTGATATGGTTGCTCTCACTGGAATCGATACCAAACCATCACCGACGACAATAGGTCACTCATACATACCGATGTTTCAAACCGAAGATAAAGAGATGGAGTAGGTAATTCAGTACGTAAAGGGAGATGAAAATCTAATAGTCGTGGGGAATGTTGTGGACTGGCAAGACAGCCAATCCACTAGGAGGAAGCCGAAAGGCACGCGTTTAAACTCACGCAGGCTGGCGTGAGGTCTGGAAAATGACAAGGAACTGAGACTAGCAAAAAAGGTACGTAGCTTATGGAATACTTAACTTTAATCCATAATTGGTGAACATCGGTCTGACGGTACATGCATCACAAGATAAATAGCAAATGATAATGGCGCCTTGCTTGGTCGTAGCAAATGACGTAGCTGAAGGCTATGCTAACTATCGTCTCGGCAAATGAGAGCGTAATTTGTCAGTGAACTATCGCTAGCAAAGTCGGCTGTACAACTGGGGCGAGTGCTAGGAAGTCTCTCTAGACCTGCCGTGTGGCGACGCTCGGTCTGCAATCACTGACAGTGGCGACACGCGGGTGCGACGTATACTAACGGACCGCGGCCGATTTAAAGGCTACCACCTAGCAAGTGTGGTGTCTGGCGGTGACAACACAGGGAACTGATGCAGTTGTAAGAGAAAGAAAAAAAAACGGTTGCGGGAGAATATGGGCTGGATACTAGGAATGAGAGAGGAGAAAGACTGAGTTCGGCAATAAATTTCAGATAGCAGCAGCGAATCCTCCGTTCAAGAATGACAAGAGAAGGCGTAATGCTTGCAAAAGGCCAGAAGATGACGGAAGATTTGAGGTAAATTACATCATGGTCAGGCATAGATTCCGAAATCAGATATTAAATTCCAAGGCGTTCCCAGGAGCAGATAGAGACTAATATCACAATTTAGTAATGATGGATAGTAAGCTGAAGTTTAAGAGACTAGTCTCGAAAAATCAATGCGAAAAGAAGTGGGATACGGAAATACTAAGGTATAAAGAGATACACTCAAAGTTCTCTAAGGCTGTAGATACTGCGATAAGGAATAGCGCAATAGACAATTCAGTTGAAGGGGAATGGAGATGTAATTTTTCAGGCTTTCCCGGCGAGGGGTTGTGGTGTTGAACAATCGGATTCTGTCGGTTATTCGCATCTTTGTTGCACGGTTTTTCAACTACGTGACTCGCGGTCTTCTGATGGTGTTGTCTGATACTGATTCCTGTGTGGTATTTATGCTAGGCGCTCCATCTACGGTCCAAACATGTTCAGGTGCTCTGTCCGTGGTATGCGCCGACCAATAGCAGTGAATGTAGTGCTTTCTTCTAGCCGCCGCTGTTCCGTAGGATCTCCGCGTACTTCTTTTAGCAGCGGCTGTTCCAAACGTTCGGAGCAGCCGCGGCTAGAAAGAAAACACAACACTCGCTGCTATTGGTCGGACAGAGCGCCTGACGCGGCGTCGACTGCAGAAGGAGCGCATGGCCTAACATATGCATAAATATCGGACTCGTTCCAACAGAACTCAGTACTGGACAGCACCCAGAAGAAGACTGCGAGTCAGGCAGTTGAAATGTCTTGCAAGAAAGACGCGAATAAGAGGCCGAAACCCGGTTGTTCGATAGGAATGGAGATTTCTAAAAACAGCAATTACAGGAGTTGAAAAATAATGACATAGGTACTAAGAAGAGAACTGGAAGAAGCCATGGGTAACAGAAGAAATACTTCAGTTCATCGACAGAAGAAGAAAGTTCAAGGACGGTCAAGTAAACTTAGGAACATAGAAATACAAGTCACTTAGGGATGAAATAAATAGGAAATGCAGCGAAACTAAGGCGAAATGCGTACATGAAAAATGTAGGAAATCGAAAAAGAAACGGTTGTCGGAAGGACTGATTCAGCACATAGAAAAGTCAAAAGAATCTTTGGTGAAATTAAAACAAGGGCGGTAACATTAAGAGTATAACGGGAATTCCACTGTTAAATGAGGTGTGAAGGGAGGATAGATGGAGAGACAACATTGGAGTCCTCTATGACTGGGAGAAATTGTCTGATGGCGTGATAGAAGAAGAAACAAGAGCTGATATAGCAGAGATACGGGATCCACTATTAGTATATTAATTTAAACGAGATTTGGACGATTCAAAATCAAATGAAGCCGAAAGGAAAGGTAACATTCTGTCGGAATTTCTAAAATAATTGGGTGAAGTTGCAACAAAACGATTATCCGTGCTGGCGTGTAGAATATATGAAACGGATTATATACCATCTTACTTTCGGAGAATCATCATCCACACAATTTTGTAAATAGCAAGAGCCTACAAGTGTGAGAATTATAGTACAAACAGCTTAACAGCTAATGCATACAAGTTGCTGCCAAGAATGAAAAAAAGATTAGGCTCTCTTATATGACTATCTGTTTGGTCCTAGAAAGGATAAAGGCACCAGAAGGCAGTTCTGACATAGCAGTTGATAATGGAAGCAAGGCTGAAGACACGTTCGTATTATTTGTCGACGTGGAACAAGCATTCCAAAATGTAAAATGGTGTATGATGCTCTTAATTTTGAGAAAATAAGAGTTAGCTGTAGGGAGAGACGGGTAGCAAACAACATGAAACCGAATAGAGAGGGATAGAATTAACAGTCTAATGAGTATAAATATTGTTAGAGAGCGAATCGCGGAAAGACGAAAGGAATGAGCAGCAGCAGAAATGAGAACAGCGATATAATATCTGAATTTGGGTTGACGAAGTAGATGACATTACGGAATTCTGCTATCTAGGCAGCAAAATAACCTATGATGAACAGAACATGCAGGAAATAAAAAGCAGACTAGCACTGGCGAAAAGGGCACTCCTGACAAAGAGAAGTCTACTGGTATGAAACAAAAACCTCAATTTGAGGAAGAAATTTCTAAGAATGTACGTTTGGAGCACAGCATTGTACGGTAGTGAAACATGGACTGTGGAAAAACCAGAACAGAAGAGAATCAAAGAATTTGAGATGTGTTGCTACAAACGAATGTATAAAATTAGGTGAACTGATGGGGTAAGGAATAAGGAGGTTCTGCGCAAAATCGGAGAGGAAAGGAATATGTGGAAAACACTGTGAAGGAGAAGGGACAGGATGATAGGCCATCTGTTAAGACATCAGAGAATGACTTCCGTGCTACTAGATGGAGCTCTATAGAGCATATACTGTAGAAGACAGAGATTGGATTCCATCCAGCAAATATTTGAAGACGTAAGGTCCAAGTGCTACTCTGAGATAAAGTGTCATAAGACTGATGAAAAAAGGTCAAGTTTGTTTGCAATTGATCCAGTAGTTTAGGAAAAGATGTGGGACATACATAAGTACATACATTGGTATAATGTGCTAGTGAACCCGCCTGCGCTTCGCAGTTGCTAAACATTTATGGGAATTCGATTTATGCCCTAACATTAGCTGTCTCTGGAAATTACGCCAGGACACAGATTTTGGCTTCTCGCCCACTTTGAAGGTATGGAACTTGGTACGATAATAAATGATATATGCCACTATTAGGATAGACAGGTTTTCCCCTTAACTTTCGCTTAATGTGCAACATGGCTCGATGAAACTTGGGCCACACATAGAAAGTACTGCTACAGTATGTTGGAAGGCAACTGAAAGAGATACCCAATGAGACGAACAGAATGAGGCTTTCATTCGAAGACAATAATTGCACTGAAGTCATCGTGATTAGTGATGGTCCTCCGGGAGGTACATGGTTCTCAATAGGGTGTATTAGCACAACAGACGGCAATTCATGTTCTGCAGTGTGCACCTAGGAGCGCCACGAGATTAGTAAGGTGTTCTTGTGGCGCTGTGTTCCATTCTTCCGCATGTGTGGTTAACAGCTGCTGGATGGTCGTTGGTGCATGGGTACTGGCTGCTATACGTCTCACCAATGCATTCCACACGTGCGCGGTGGGATGCAAGGTGGGGGAACGGGTAGGCCCGTCCGTTAGCTGGATATCCTCTCGTTCCAAGATCTCCTCCACCTGCGCTATTCGATGCGGTCACTCGTTGTCTTCCATAAAAATAGTCACAGCCGAATCAACCCTTGATAAGATGCACTTGGGGACAGAGTTAGTTGTCACAATAATGTTAGCCTGTGAGTGTACCGTTTTCAAAAACTTAGAGGTCTGTAAGCCAATACAAAATTGTACCTCCACACACCATAGCACCAGGACCAACATAATCACCATATTCGAGAATACTGGCCGTATCCTCATGTGGCAAGAGGATTGGGAACGCGTAATGCACCCAGGAACGTTTTAGAGGCATAATGTTGCATGAGTTTACCGGCCTCCACATCTTTGAACACGGTACATCCACAGGTCAACCTCATTATGACACTGTACTCCTTCCTGATGTACATCTTTTCGGAGATATCTCTGCCCCTGACTTCATTTCCATGGATGACAGTGCGAGACCCCATCGAGCAGCTCAGGGGGCAGGAGCTGTTGGAACGAGATGATATTTGGCGACTGGACTGACCTGCCTATTGTAATGGTCGCCTAGTCGTATATATTGCTAATTGCTATAACCGCACTATTTCACTCCCATTTACGGAGCTTGTTAGCACTTGATGTTAGGTTGGCGCCATTAAAATGCATTGTAGTAATCGCTGCTGCTTGCTGGATCGCTGCTGTGTCTCGATGCTGATGCTGGCTCTAAATCTGTTTGTCTAGGGTTAAAAAACCCGAGGTCCCGTATTTTTTATGTGCTTTTGATGATAAAGAACGAGCGAAACCAACAAATATGTAAACTTCAAATATTTATTACTCTGGTGGCCATCTTAATTCCACTGTCCACCAAAGACCATGACACAACACAAAGTAGTACTTCCTTTACATGTTCTTTGCATTGTTTATCCACCTCAAACAATAACACAGAAACACACTTTACCAAAGTGGCATTCCGACTGCCCCCCCGACCCTTCTTGCTGCTTGTATTTATAACCTTGTCAAAGAACTACTAAAAAGAGATATAGTTTATAAGTCACATGTACATCTGTTATCATAATTTGTGCAGAAAAGTTATTAATTTGCATCGAGTGATATAATTTAACATGTTGTTAAAATGACAGACAGATTTGTTGACTTGACAGAATAATTCTTTGTTACAAAAAGGCCGTTTTTTAGAAGTTTGTCAATTGACTTCTCTAATTTGCATAAATAAGTAAGTAACATGAATTATTAAGAATTACATTGGTTTTCGTCTAAAATAGGATTGATTACGTGAATACTGAGTGAAAACGCTCCTAGTGAACAAGTAGGTTTCACTGGGTGATTTTTATTTAAGGAGATCCAAAATACCTAAGTTGGCCACTATTTTTCGTACTTCATATTAATTATTTAAGATAAACTTAGTGTTTTTACATGATGACATTTGCTGTATCAGTGATCAAGTGATATTAGCTTTTGTGTGGGTCAGTTATTCAGTATAATTTAATGGGTTGATTGTTTATGGAGACATGTTGTGCAGTCATTGTTAACATACACAATAACTTTTCTATAATCATAAATACTCGTTAAACTGGTTGAATTTGGAGGGTATCGCATACTTCGGTAAAGTAAGGCCTTTAATATGTTCCGTTACACTATCCACCGACTTAAATCCCATTCAGCATGTGTGGGGCGCGTTGGGGAGACTCGCTGTATCCCATCCACATGAAAACCGCACTGATGGAGAAACAGAATGTCATGCCGCAAAAACTCTTTACTAACCCTATGGCCCACGTGTGCGCCGTCCATGATGATCGTACGCCATATTGAGAACAATGTCTTTTCTTTTGTAACGTCGAGGGAATCATCACTAATCGCTTTAAATTCCGTGTCTCACAGGGTCCTACCCAGGGACTACGAGGCTTAACATTGGCGAGGAGGTTTGTGTGTCTCAGTGAGCCATTGAGAGCGCTACAAGAGTAATGCTACTAGTAGCGTTACCCATGCTAAATTGGTCAGTTGCTGAGATTCCAGACAAAGTGTAGTCCACTTAGTGGGCCCTCCTCTTGGGAGTATGTGGGTGGCAACCACATGGTCCCTTTCGTAAGTCTGGCATTACTTCCGCTTACTTGTGTCAGGCGTGTTCTATTTTCTTTTCTATCGGCCCTTGGCCAACTCTTCTTGTTTTCGATGCCAATCGCATCTGAGGTCCGAAAATTCGCTTTCCTACTCCATCTCCAACGGCGGCGACAGTGAAGAGAATGAGTGTCAGGTAGAACAGAGTCGATGGAATTCTGATTAGTCCACAACGAATATCGGTATAAAGGAAGAAAACCTTGACTGAAAATTACTTGGTCCTCTAGGTTGGGAGTTGAGGCGTTGGGTGTACTCCCCATCACTCGGAAAACTTCAGTCTGCAATAAATCCAAGAGTAAAGCCTCGGAATCACATCGGAATTAAACTGAACCGACCCAGTAAACGAATCGATATATGAATTTTGTAGTACAGGGAAGTCGAGAGCATCGTAATTAAAGAAACATAAGTATTCAAAGAAATCCATCGGAATAATGTAGTCGTAATAGCATAAGCAGAATCAATAAACAACGGTAAAGGAGTGGAGGAAATAGACGATTACGTTCATATTTACAGTGGAGTGAACAAAGAGTGTTCGGCAAAGAAGTGGATATCTGTTGCAGTACATAAACAGTGGAGACGCTGCTTTAAGACTGTGAGAACGAATGTCAAATGCGTACGAATATGAAGCTAAAAGGGTACGACGTAGCGATCATGTCAGCACATGCATCCACAAATAATGCTACCGAGGCTGAGAAGAATAATTTCTTTCGTAATCTGACAAATCTCCTAGATGGCATTAGCAATAGGAAGGAGATGTATGTTGTATGATATGTTAATGGACAAATGGGAAGCAGGAAGCTAGCAAGTTTGTGTGCAAAATTTAAGGAGGAGACTGTCAATGGTAATGCAGAGAGGCTGCTAGAAATGTGCGCACAGTAGAATCTTAAGATATGGAATGGTTTTTTTTCTACACAAAGAGATCCATAAAGATACCTGAACAAAGCCTACAAGGCAGATAAATCTGTATTTGGTTATGCTGCATGGCAAGAAAGTAAACGAACAAAGGTGGAGGATTGCAGAGTGTAGAGACGAGCAGAAGGTGGATCTGACCGTTTCCTACTTCGGTGTGCACTTTGGTTCCCCATTAAGAAAATTAGCAGGTGCGAAAATAATTGTAATGAGAATGGAGAGAAACTGGACCACCTACAAGACGAGTTTATTTCAAGATCCTTCAATTGCCTTCTTATACAGCTTATCTTGAGTGGGAAGCTGCATCAGACTGATGATACAACAGCGGAAGTAACGCGTAAGACAATTGTGATAGCTGTTTATGAAGCTACATTTGAAAGTGGTGGTGGTGGTGGTTAGTGTTTAACGTCCCGTCGACAACGAGGTCATTAGAGACGGAGCGCAAGCTCGGGTTAGGGAAGGATTGGGAAGGAAATCGGCCGTGCCCTTTCAAAGGAACCATCTCGGCATTCGCCTGAAACGATTTAGGGAAATCACGGAAAACCTAAATCAGCATGGCCGGAGACGGGATTGAACCGTCGTCCTCCCGAATGCGAGTCCAGTGTGCTAACCACTGCGCCACCTCGCTCGGTCATTTGAAAGTCTCAGAGTAATTGAGAGCACGTCTGATAAATATAAAAGGATGATAATATTGCCGTAAAGTAGAAGTAGAAAAAGGAGGCCTATAACAGATGGCTTATGAGTATTAAGACTGATGGTAGAAGTAAGTATGTGAACTTGAGGAGGAGACAAAGAAAACAGTAATTAGAACGAAAAATGCTATGCAGAACCTTAAATGTAAAGAAAGTAATGACTGCATAGGGAATTGAAAGTCCAAAGAAGCATGCTAGGTGATAAAACAGTAAGAAAAAATGAAAGAAGTAGTACCAACTTACAGTTAATAAGCGTACACAGATGCAAGAGATTCTACGAAGAATTGTTTAAAGAAAATCGGTGCGGTGCGAATTATTGAATATATGCTCCTTTGCAGGCAACGAACATGACACAGAAATCCAGGAGATAACAACAGCGGAAATACAGGGTAGAGTTAAGCAGTTCAAAAATCGCTAAGTACCAGGACATGGAGCTGTGTAAATGGAGTAGTTGTAAGCCGGCCAGACGTGTTTGAACATCTTGCAAAGCTATTTAATCGCTTCGCAGTAGACTGGAAATCGCTGTGGAGTTCAAAGAAGGGTTCATTGTAAACATATTTAAAAACCAAGGATGACTGCGAAAAGTATCGGGGCAGCACAGTTCTCAGCTCTATATAGAGACTAAATGGTAACGAACTTAAAACCATAATTGACAGAGAAATGGAAGAAGTGAACAGAGTGACTATCGGGCAGGAAGATAGTTTATGGATAATATCTGCAGCATTAAACAGGTGACTGACAAGAGATTGACACATAACTTGGAGACACGCATGGTTTCTATAGTTTTGCAGAAGGCCTGTGACATTGTACCACGTTCAAGGATGTGTAGGCAATGAAAAACAAGTTCATTCATACATGTTATGTAAACTCCGTTAGAGAGCTATATTCAGAGAATACTTGTGTTAAAGTTGGGAAGTTACTGTCACAAAAACTTAAGGTTAACAAAGAACTGAGGCAAGGGTGCTGTTTAGCGGCTACCCTCTCTTAAATGCTTTTGGACGAATCGCTGAGAAACTGGAAACGGAAGTGCCAAAACATGGGAATTAGAGTAGGTGATGGCTTGTTGCTCTCCTTAATTTACGCCGATGATTAGGTCACCTTCGCCTAGGAAGGAGAGGATGTGTCTTACATGTCAAAAAAATTTAAAGAAAAATTTGAGCAGCAGGGCACGAAAATTACCTTTACAAAGACTGGTTGTCGGAGGGATCTCGTTGTGGATGACGGGTCCTTACCAAAGTGTAGTCGTTCATACAAATATTTAGGGACAATCATTTCGGATAAATGTGAAAGTTACGAGGAAATAAAGCACGGAATAGGAAAGGGAAAGGTGGCTATTAAGCAGTTACATTCAATTATTTAGAATAAGACGACGTCAAAAAATTTGAAAAGGAGGATATACGAAACTATAGTTGAGAGTATAACTCTGTACAGTGCCGAAAGAGTATTACTCTGTATGGTGCTGAACTTTGGGATATCTCCAGGGTCAAGGAAAAGAAATTAAAGGCAACGGAAATGTACTTTTGGAGAAGAAGCTGTGAAGTAACATGAAAAGACGAAATAAGAAAGGAACTGCTACGACCAAATATGGGAGTTACAATAACTATTGTACACAAAATGGGAAATAAACGGCTAACATGGCATGGACATCTTAGAAGAATGCCAGAGGAAAGACGGCCTCATAAAATATGGCAGCGGAGAGTACCACGACACAGGGAAAGAGGAAGAACCCGGCTACATAGGAACGATGATCTGAGGTGAGGTGTGTGATGCGGAATAGAGCCATGCAATAAGGGACTGGCACGATAGAAGGAGATGGAACCTTGGATGAGAGAGACACCGCGTCTTGCAGGACACTCGCAGAAAGAAGAAGAAGACGAATGTCTTTGGCCATTTCTTTCTGTTGTGTATTATCCTGTAGCAGCTCTTTCTACGAATGGCCCAAGTGGTATAGAAGTTTGTTACTTGGAAGTCATAAAAAAGTTACTTTCGCGTTTAAGTTTCGCATGCCAGTTGTGAGGCATCAATTAGCCTGCCTCTCAAATAATTTTATGGTTTGTTTTATAAAGTTCGGCAGAGTTTGTTTTCTGTGACTGGATTTTCTGATATTTTCCATGCTCATATTTTCCATGCCGGGGAGGAAGATTAGGCTGGGAACCTGAATTGTGTGCGTTTATTCTCATCCTAATGCACCTAGAACCACCTGCTCCAAACATGGGTGATCGCACGTTTTGAATGCATGTGGGTGTAATTACAGATGCTTACTACTCGAGTGGAAGTTGTTGGTTTACCTTTGCAGCATCAGCCTGGGAGGGGAGCCGAATGTTATTTCCAAAGCCAGTTCCAGTGGCGACCGTCTTTTTCGACAACTTGTTGCCACAAGTGGCTCCGCTCTTTGCAAGTCAAGTATTGGGAGGCCGCCTTCAAAATTTCAGCCGCTGAAAGGAGTGGATAATTTTATGTCGAAGGAAGCAGGAATTCCTTTTGTGTTATCTGATTTCACTGGCAAAAACATCATGGTGATTGGTCAGTGCACCCCAACAAGTTTATCGTTCTCTGTACGGAGAGGGTAGGTAGTTTTTAAAATGGGGAAATAACTTAGCAGGACGTGGACGAGACCAATCGCAGCAGCAGTTGCTGCTCCGTTATGAAATAAGTAGTGATTTTTTATGGAAGTTTTCCGACAGGATTCTCTACAACAATGTAACTCCATCGTTAGGAGCAGTGTGGAACTCTATCCGTTCTCTGTAAATTCATGTGGAACCGAATTCGATCTTTAATCAGTCACGATTCACTTCATGTATCGTTAGCCCAGTTAACACTCACGATTCTTCTCGTTGTGAATCACGAGTTGGCTTTGGTGATTCATTTAGTAATAGTAGTTCGTGTACTTCGCTTTAGAATTTCTGTGTATGAGTATTTGTGTGTCCATGTTGAGCTTTGTTGGTCCACAAGTCCTTACTGACTAATAATAACTAGCATGCTATTATCGTTTGCTCGTGTAGAACCACGGGATTAGTATTTTTATGTGTGTTCGATGTAAATGTAGTTCTAGAAGAATGCTGCACGTGTTAAATGAACTGTTCATTATCCATCTACTTACCAGTCTAAAGTCGCCACAATGTGCGAAACAGTACACATTGCCTCTCCATGTAATCTATAACTTCATGAATCCTGTGAGAGTAAATTACTTGGCAGACTGTAAACTGGAGTTAAATTTCGTTTGCTCCATTTTCTCCTTATGATTAAGATTAGCTCTAATAATCAATTCATATTCATGGAACATCAGAAGATTTGGTGCTCAGGGCCAACAGATAACGTTAAGAACGGTATTTGTGCAATAGTTAGCTCCCCGGTAACCAAAGTCCTCGTTATAAAGCGACAGTGGGTACAGTACCGAAGCGAGCACCTACACTGAGGTAGCAAAAGTCGTAGGATAACTCTTAATACGAAGTCGACCCTCCTTTTTCCGGCGATGTGCAAGGACACGACGTGCCATGTACTCAGTAAGTCGCTGGAAGATCCCTACAGAGGTACTGCTCCATGCTTCTTCCAAAGCCGTCCATAATTGCGGAAGTGTTTCTGCTGCAGGATTTTGTGCACGGACTGACTTCCCAATTATGACACATAAATGTTCGATGGGATTCATGTCGGGTGATCTGGGTGGCCAAATCATTCGCTCGAACTGTTCAGGGTGTTCTTCAAACCAGTCGCAAACGATTATTGCCCGCATTGCCACCCATAAAAATTCCATCGTTGTTTGGGAACGAAGCCCATGAATGGCTACAAATGTCTCCTAGCTCCCGAACATAACCATTTCCATCCAGAGACCGGTTCAGCTGGACAAGAGGATTCGGTACGTACCATGTAAACACAGCCGACACCGTAATAGACCCACAACCAACTTGCACAGTCCGCTGTTGACAAACTGGGTCCATGGCTTCATCGAGTAAACGCCGCACTCGAACACGACCATCAGCTCTTGCCCACTGAAATCGAGACTCATCTGACCAGGCCACAGTGTTCTATCGTCTAGGGTCCAACCGATATGGTCACGACCTCAGCAGAGGCTCTGCAGGCGACGTTCTGCTGTTAGCAAAGCCATTCGCGTCGGTCGTCGGCTGCCATAGGCCGTTAACGCCTAATTTTGCCGCGTTGTCCAAGCAGCAACGTTCATCATACGTCCCACATTGATTTCTGTGATGTTTCACGCAGTACTGCTTGTTTGTTAGCACTGACAATTCTACGCAAACGCCGCTGCTCTCGATCGTTAAGAGAAGGCTGTCTGCCACTGCTTTGTCGGTGGTGAGAGATAATGCTTGAGCTTTGGTATTCTCAACAGGTCCTTGACACTGTGAATCTCGGAATATTCAATTTCCTAACGATTTTCGAAATTTCATGTCCCATGCTCCTATCTCCAGCTACCATTCCGCGTTCAAAGTCTGCTAATTCCGGTCGTGAGGTCATAATCACATGGGGAACCTTTTCATACGAATCAACTGAATACAAATTACAACTCCGCCGATGCACTGCCCTCTCACATCTTTCATACGCGACGCTACCATCATCAGTATGTATTCATATCGGTGTCCCATGACTTTCGTCAGCTCACTGTATTTTAAAGTGTATTTACTTCTTTTCGGAGTGCTCAACAAAAAGTAAGTTTGGTGCAGCATTGGGCTTTCTGTGGCAAATAAGTGCATTGCATATAAATTTATCCTACTTTTTAAAACAGTCATCAATATCTTCATCTGAGTCTGAGAATCATCTTCCAATAATTTCGCCGGACATATTTGTGCAAGTTTTCTAAATATCAACAAATAATGAGTGCACAGGTTATAAAACATCTAGAATATCGCAGATCCTAGGGTCTCTGACAGGAGAGATGTAGGTAAACTGAGATGTGATAAATGTGTGATAGACGTTCTACAGAAGGGGTGGGCACGAGAGCTGCCCGCATGGTTGACCACGGGCACCGTGAGCAGCGAGGGGGTAGCAGCTGTAGAGGGCACGTATTGCGGGTAGCAGAACTGTGCAATGTGGCTGGCCGCTTGGGTATGCATACTGAACGGGGGCAACCGTGCCATTGTGAGAGCGCATTGCGCGAGCAGCTGAGTATGGTCAAGCTAACGTACCTAGATCAGTTGGAACACAGCGGTCGTTTCACTCGTATGTGGCGTCCGTGAACTTGGCACCGGTACACTGTTATCGGGAGTCCAATCATATGTGGCACATCATGCGTGTCTGGGACGTGAGTGTAAAACGTTGTTAACCGAATCATACAATGAAGGGTTTCAGCTGCCGAGAATTCTTCCGGGTTGTATGGTCTGCAAGACTCAGCACAACCAGGAGCACCCCCGAAGATGTCCAACGTAGCTTTGGACAAAACGTCAGGAATAGAAGCGTTGCATGGACCACAGCCATACAACCCGGAAGAATTCTCGGCAGTTATCACCCGACGTTTGTGTATCCCGTGCCATCCAACGGTTCGCCACGTGCGGATGAAACACAGTTTCGAACCATAGCAACATGTTCTATTTTCATGGCCACAAATAGGATAGAGACGTAAAGGATTAAGAAACGAACACATTTGTATTATAAATGTTATGTTATAATTACACAGACGTGTGTAGTTCAGAGGAGGGGTACTACGTACGAATAGGACATAGGCACTATTTACATCATCCTGCATGTTTTTATAATGATTCTGAACTAGCATCTCGATATTAGGTGGGAAATTACTGGTCATTAGGCGCACTGCACCAGTCAAATGAACATCAGCAAGACTACCTCCATTTTGTCAGTTTCATTATGGAGAAAATACTTTCGCACAAGTATGTTGTTCCAGCAGCCTTTTCAGTAGTTGCAAGGGCAACAGTCTGGATGATTGACTGATCTGGCCTTGTAACAATAACCAAAACGGCCTTGCTGTGCTGGTACTGCGAACGGCTGAAAGCAAGGGGAAACTACAGCCGTAATTTTTCCCAAGGGCATGCAGCTTTACTGTATGATTACATGATGATGGCGTCCTCTTGGGTAAAATATTCCGGAGGTAAAATAGTCCCCCATTCGGATCTCCGGGCGGGGACTACACAAGAGGATGTCGTTATCAGGAGAAAGAAAACTGGCGTTCTACGGATCGGAGCGTGGAATGTCAGATCCCTTAATAGGGCAGGTAGGTTAGAAAATTTAAAAAGAGAAATGGATAGGTTGAAGTTAGATATAGTGGGAATTAGTGAAGTTCGGTGGCAGGAGGAACAAGACTTCTGGTCAGGTGACTACAGGGTTATAAACACAATATCAAATAGGGGTAATGCAGGAGTAGGTTTAATAATGAATAAAAAATAGGAATGCCGGTAAGCTACTACAAACAGCATAGTGAACGCATTATTGTGGCCAAGATAGATACGAAGCCCACACCTACTACAGTAGTACAAGTTTATATGCCAACTAGCTCTGCAGATGACGAAGAAATTGAAGAAATGTATGATGAAATAAAAGAAATTATTCAGATAGTGAAGGGAGACGAAAATTTAATAGTCATGGGTGACTGGAATTCGAGTGTAGGAAAAGGGAGAGAAGGAAACTAATGAGGAAGTATTGAATACGATTGGGGAGAAGAGAAGTTTGTGGCACAACTTGACCAGAAGAAGGGATCGGTTGGTAGGACATGTTCTGAGGCATCAAGGGATCACCAATTTAGTATTGGAGGGCAGCGTGGAGGGTAAAAATCGTAGAGGGAGACCAAGAGAGGAATACACTAAGCAGATTCAGAAGGATGTAGGTTGCAGTAGATACTGGGAGATGAAAAAGCTTGCACAGGATAGAGTAGCATGGAGAGCTGCATCAAACCAGTCTCAGGACTGAAGACCACAACAACAACAACATGTTGTTCCAAAAAAAAACTATACACACGAGCAGCTATTTTAAATAACATTGATAACTGTTCACGTGGGAAATTTCCTAGGTTTCTGCAGTGCGAAACTTCTCCTACGGCACGCGATTGCATTGAAGGAGTCGCAAAAAGGTTGACATCGCATTCCAGTCGATTTAAGTCCTCAAATTTACTATCAAAAATGCCTTCGAGATACTGTAGCAACGTTACAAACCCATCAAAATGTTCTTTGAGCTTCTCCTGTTCCAAATTGTTTTCGCTAACAACTAGTGCAACGCGACATTTCTGAAGTTGCTTTGCCCACAAAAAAAGTTTTCTCTTGAATGCCAAAATTACCTTATTTCTACCTTGCAAAGCTACATTCAAGCTATTCAGATGCTTGGTTACGTCAGTTAAAAACGCAAGGTCTAAAGTCCACTGTGGGCCGTCCAATTCCTTCACCGGTTTTCCTTTCGCATCCATGAATGACGCTGTGTCTTTACGTAAATTAAAAAATCGTTCTAAAAGAACACCTCGACTCAACCAGCGTACTTCACAAAAATACTGAACGTCGCCGTATTCGCACTTGAGATCTGCCAGGAATGATTTGAATTGTCTGCGTCCCAAACCATGCGATCTGAGTATGTTACCTGTTTTTATAACCACATCCATGACGCCAACTAGTTTGGCACATTTTACTATGAAATTAACACGGTGAAGAACGCAATGGGGTATTGCTGGTAGTTCCTGCTGGACACTGATGGATTTCAACTTCTTTCGTATCAAAACAACGACACCAGGCTTAGAGCCAATCATTGCAGGAGCCCCATCAGTCGCATTCGATGAAAGTTTTCCCCAACATAGCTCGTATTTCTGTATTATATGTTCTACGCACAGAAACACATGGTCGGCTGTTGATGTGTAATGGTTCAAACGGCTCTGAGCACTATGGGACTCAACTGCTGTGGTCATCAGTCCCCTAGAACTTAGAACTACTTAAACCTAACTAACCTAAGGACATCACACACACTCCTGCCCGAGGCAGGATTCGAACCTGCGACCGTAGCAGCAGCGCGGCTCCGGACTGGAGTGCCTAGGACCGCTCGGCCACCGCGGCCGGCGATGTGTAATGTATTGGCACTAAATCGAGGAGCTACTCAATCACATTAAATTGAGCATCAACTCCTCGCAAAAAGACTGCCAGTTGAGCAACATCACATACAGTAGTGCTTTCGTCCAATGCTAATGAAAAGGAAACCAAATCTTTGATCCTGTTTCACAGACACCGAAAGCGATGGCTACACACACAATAGAAACGACGCGAAGTAAATGGACCGAATGGCTCCACGCGGCGCAGTGACGTGCATGGCTTGGCGAGTAGATGGTGGGGATACTGTTGACTGTCAGAGGGGGGGAGAGCCGCGGGCAGACCTTTCGGGCATCTGCGAGGGCGCACGCTCGCGAAACGGTATTTTCCCAGCCCTGTTCTACGGGAAATACAATATTTGTTTGTCAGTACGTGACGAAGCGAAAAATTTTTCTCCGAGGCTGGTTCATGGAATCAGAAGAATATCAATTTGCTGACTGTGATAAGTCTGTACAACAGATAAGCTACGAATGAAACGAAAGAAAGAAAGGCAAATGTTTAACGCTAAGTCGACGACGAGATTTTTAGAGATAGAGCAGGAGCTCAGATGGGGGAAGGATTCGATAATCGGCCGTATCGTTTCAGAGGAGCCATGCTGGCACTTGCCTTAATTAGGAATATCACAAAATCTCTCTCTCACATTTGGATGTGTTTCTTTTCCATTTCTGTCATACCCCACTGGTACAGAATGAAACTTGTTACTGTTGCGTGAAAGTTCTGCTTTAAGACTTGCGTTCAAAACTTGAATCAACAATCGGACATATTCAGGACTGTGTACCATTTCAGGGCACTCACCAACCTATGACTTAGCAGTATAAGAGGTCGTCTTTAGTTTTAAAGAACTGTTCTGATTTTTTTAATTAAGTTAAAAAAATCCTAATACTCTCTTGTAGGAATGTTGATACTTCGTGGTATGCGTTGACACAGTTCTCTAAACGTGTCGGATCACACAATTAGCTACAATGAAGTACTGCGCCCAACCTTAAAGCAATGTGGCAGCAGTAGATGCGAATTTTCGGATCTGCGTCCGAGTCCTCATTTCTTCGTTACGAGTAGGTGACCATAAACAAATGGTTCAAATGGCTCTGAGCACTATGGGACTCAACTGCTGTGGTCATCAGTCCCCTAGAACTTAGAACTACTTAAACCTAACTAACCTAAGGACAGCACACAACACCCAGCCATCACGAGGCAGAGAAAATCCCTGACCCCGCCGGGAATCGAACCCGGGAACCCGGGCGTGAGAAGCGAGAACGCTACCGCACGACCACGAGATGCGGGCTGACCATAAACCTTCCACGGCAAAGGGATTAGGACTGCTCTATATTTTTAATTCTTGATGAGGACGTGGGAGACCAGCCGTGGAATTGTATGTCTCCGGAACACAAAAACAGGTCTGAAGTATAAAAAAAATTAGACTTCACCACGATATAGCTTCTTAAAATAGTGGATTCACTTCAATATTTCATATCTTTTTATCTAAATGAAAACTCCCAGATCTTCCTGCTGTTGGTCACGTAAAATCAGTTTAGTCCAAAAAGTTTCAAATTTCGTGAAACAAAATGCCGTCCAATTATATCGATCTTTCAATCCTCTCTCTGGTACCAATATCTCTTCCCTTCGCTTTACACACAAGTTTGAGTATCGTAACTGGAAAAGTCATCTTCTGAATTTAAAATAAATATCTTCGATTAACATGAGCATTCACGTAATACGATTCAGTTTAGCTGTAGTCACAACTTAAATACGGTTCATAGTCAGAGTTCATTATCGACTCATAATTTGTTGCCTTTCTAAATTGATCAAAATGACCATTTAACATCGCACAGTGTATCTAGCGATTAATGAAAAGCGTTTCGAGATTACACGACTATCAGTGACGTCCATTACACATCATTCTCAATTAACGCTTTCAAAAATCAAATGGCTCTAAGCACTATGGGACTCAACTGCTGAGGTCATTAGTCCCCTAGAACTTAAAACTAGTTAAACCTAACTAACCTAAGCACATCACAAACATCCATGCCCGAGGCAGGATTCGAACCTGCGACCGTAGCGGTCTTGCGGTTCCAGACTGCAGCGCCTTTAACCGCACGGCCACTTCGGCCGGCTTAACGCTTTCCAGAAGTACTGTTTGGTAATGCAATTTCAATAAAAACGCATTACCAATTGTCTCCTGAAATCTCAGTGTAACGAGTTAGTTCGATCTTCCCGATTGTTCCGCCTTAGAAACTGCAGTTTATGTACAGCATATTATTCCACCTGACGACCAAAAACCTCATCATCTTCAGTTTCGAATAAACTGTTTACTGCACGAAACAGCTACTTTTTCCAGTTTTTATATTAATGAAATACTATTCTCCTTTTCTAAACCTGCTATTATCCTCCTACAATGAATTAATCATTCACT
The DNA here is from genome assembly GCF_023864345.2 of Schistocerca serialis cubense. Taxonomy (NCBI): domain Eukaryota; kingdom Metazoa; phylum Arthropoda; class Insecta; order Orthoptera; family Acrididae; genus Schistocerca; species Schistocerca serialis. Next base: position 1,144,740,599 of record NC_064639.1, on the reverse strand, counting down.
TTGAAAGATTAATCTCTGCTGAATATCTAGAATCAAATTACTGAACTTTCAGATCGCGATAACTTCAGAATATTACTCATAAATTATCTGAAGCTCTTTGACTTGATTAAAAGTACACTGAAGCGCCAAAGAAACTAGTATAGGCAACGCCTATATAAGACATCAAGTGTCTGGCCCAGTTCTTAGATCGGTTACAGCTGCTACAATGGTAGGTTATCAGATTTAAGTGAATTTGAACGTGTTGTTACCGTCGGCGCACGATCAATCGGACACAGCATCTCCGAGACAGCGATGAAGTGGGGATTTTCCTGTACGACCACTTCAGGTGAATATCAGGAATCTGGTAAAACATCAAATATCCGAAATCACTAAGGCTGGAAAAAGATCCTGCAAGAACGTGACCAACGACGACTGAAGAGAATGCTTCAACGTGGCAGAAGTGCAACCCTTCTGCAAATTGCTGCTGATTTCCATGTTGGGTCATCAACAAGTGTCAACGTGCGAACATCAGAGATATGGGCTTTCGGAGCCGAAGACCCACTCGTGTACCCTTGATGACTGGACTACATAAAGCTTTACGCCTGGCAGCCGGCCGGTGTGGCTGAGCGCTTCAGTCTGTAACCGCGTGACCGCTACGGTCGCAGGTTCGAATCCTGCCTCGGGCATGGATATGTGTCTTGTACTTAGATAAGTAAGGTTTAAGTAGTTCTAAGTTCTAGATGTTAAGTCCCATAGTGCTCAGAGCCATTTGAACCAGCCATTTTTACGCCTGGCCAGGGTCCGTAAATACCGACACTGGACTGTTGATAACCGTGTGGATGGTGATGGAACATGCTGCCTGGTTGGACGAGTTTCCTCTCAAATTGTATCGAGGGGATGGACGTGTACAGCTCATGAATTCATGGACCATCCGTGTTAGCAGGGGACCGTTCAATCTGGTGGAGGCTCTGTAATGGTGTGAGGTGTGTACACTTGGAGTGACATGGGACCCCTGATTCATCTACATATGACTCTGACAGGTGATACGTACCTAAGCATCCTGTCTCATCACATGCATTTATGTCCAGTGTGCATCCCTACGGACTTGGGCAATTCCAGCAGAGCACTGCGACACTCACCCACGTCCAGAATCGCTACAGAGTGGCTCCAGAAACACTCTTCTGAGTTTGAACACATCCACTGGTCACCAAACTCCCCAGACATGAACATTATTGAGCATATCTGGAATGCGTTGCAGCGTACTGTTGAGGTGTGATCTCCAGCCCCTTGCACGCTGACGGATTTATGGACAGCCCTGAAGGATTCATGGTGTCAGTTTCCTCTAGCACTATGTCAGACATTAGTCGAGTCCATGCCACATCGTGATGCGGCAATTCTGCATGCTCGCAGGGGCCCTATACGATATGAGGCAGGTATGCCAATTTCGTTGCCTCTTGAGTGTATAAAGCGACACAGATTGAATGAAACACACAAATTTTAATGTTCACACTCTGAACTTCCCTACAGAAGTGCTATATGAACCGACGAATCATTCAAGGCATTCTCCCGTCGACTGGCTGTCGGCTGGACTTCAGTATCGACCGTCTCGAGTTAGGGCCACGACGGCAACACGGAATGAAGAGATATGCTTAAAGTTCTCTGAGGCTATAAATAGTGCAATAAGAAATACCTCACTAGGCAGCTCAGTTGAAAAGGGACGGACACTTGTCAAAAAGGCAAGCACGAAAGCCCAAATGAAAAACATAGGTACAAACAGTGTAGCTGCGAAGAAAACACAGGTAACAGAAGACATGTTTCAGCTAATCGATGAACGAAAGGAACTAAAAAAAACGAAAGGAACTAAAAAAACGTTCAGACAAAATCAGGAATACAGAAATACAAGTCATTTAAGAATGAAGTAAATAGGAAGTGCAAGAAAGCTAAGGCGAAATGGTTGCATGAAAAATGTGAAGCAATCGAAAAAGAAATTACTATCGGAAGGACTGACCCGGCAAATAGAAGAGTCTAAACAAGCTTCGGTGGAATGAAATACAAAAGTGATAACATTAAGAGTGCAGTAGAAATTACTCTGTAAAAAACAGGGGAGAGAGCGGACAGGTAGGAATAGTACGATGAAGACCTCTGTGAGGGGAAGACTTGTCTGATGATGTGATAGACGCAGAAACAGGAGTCGATGTAGAAAAGATAGGGCATCCATTATGAGAATTAGTATTTAAAAGAAGGCTTAAGATCAAAGAAGTCAGAAGGGATACATAGTATTCCATCAGAATTTCTAAAATCATTGGTGGAAGCGACAAAACACGACTCTACACATAGGTGTGTATGAAGTATAAGTCTGGCGATATACCATCTAACTTTTGAAAAAACATCATCCACACAACTCTGAAGATAGCAAGAGCCGGCAAATGCGAAAATTATCGCACAATCAGCTTAACAGCTCATGCATCCAAGTGGCTGACAACAATAACATACATAAGAACGGAAAAAAATTTAAGATCTGTTCAATGACGATCAGTTTGGTCTTAGGAAAGGTAAAGGCACCAGAGAAGCAGTTCTCATGTTGTGATTGATAACGGAAGTAAGAATGAAAAAATTCAATGTACGTTTATAGGATTTATCGGTCTGGATAAAGAATTCGACAATTTCAAATGGAGCAAGAAGTTGGAGATTCTGAGCAAAATAGGGTAAGCTCTATGGAGAGACGGGTAATATACAATATGTACAAGACGCATGAAGGAACGATTAAAGCGGAAAACCAAGAACGAACTGTTCAGATTAAAAGAGTGTGTGAGAGGGATGTAGTCATTTGCCCCTACTGTTCAATCTATACATCGAAGAAGCAATGACGGAAATAGAAGAAAGTTTGAAGAGTGGAATTAAAATTCGAGGTGAAGTATGTAAATCATGATTCCTTGACGACATTGCTATCTTTGGTAAAAGTAAAGAAGTATTACGGGATCTGCTGAATGGAATGAACAGTCTAACGAGTTCAGAATAATGACTGAGAGTAAATCGAAGAAAAACGAAAATAATCGGGAGTAGCAAAAATGGGAACGGCGAGAAACTTAACTTTGGCACTGATGATCACGGAGTAGATTGACTTAATAAATTCTGCTACCTAGGAAGCAAAGTAACCCATGGCGGACGTAGCAAGGAGGACATAAAAACCAGAATAGCACTGGCAAAAAGGGTCTTCCTGGCCAAGAGAAGTCTACTAGTATCAAATACAGCCCTTAATTTGAGGAAGAAATTTCTGAGAATGTACGTCTGGAGCACAGCATTCTATTGTAGTCAAAAGTGGTGTAACAGCCCACCCGTCACTTATCTGGTTTTGATGTGTGTTCACCCCAGGTAATTGA